>NC_140582.1:1202838191-1207691191 GCF_964204655.1 Triturus cristatus | reverse complement strand
AGTATCCAGCAACAGGGAAACGGTCCTCGAGCGGCGCCCGCGAAGCGGGGGCCGCGAGTCGTAATGTACTTTGCGGGGGAGGAGTCGGGAAGAGGCCAGGAGCAGCCGGTGTGGAGCGCGCACGGCTCCCTGGTCCTCGCAGTCCCGAATGCGTGGATCTCTATTAGCAGGCTCTCCCCTTCAGCAGGTGAGTTCAGGCAGCGTTATGGCTCCAGGATGCGGCGTCCGTTGTGCTTGACAGGCCCTGTCGAGTATAAGTATCCAGCAACAGGGAAACGGTCCTCGAGCGGCGCCCGCGAAGCGGGGGCCGCGAGTCGTAATGTACTTTGCGGGGGAGGAGTCGGGAAGAGGGCCAGGTGCAGCCGGTGTGGAGCGCGCACGGCTCCCTGGTCCTCGCAGTCCCGAATGCGTGGATCTCTATTAGCAGGCTCTCCCCTTCAGCAGGTGAGTTCAGGCAGCGTTATGGCTCCAGGATGCGGCGTCCGTTGTGCTTGACAAGCCCCAGTATCCAGCAACAGGGAAACGGTCCTCGAGCGGCTCCCGCGAAGCGGGGGCCACGAGTCGTAATGTACTTTGCGGGGGAGGAGTCGGGAAGAGGGCCAGGTGCAGCCGGTGTGGAGCGTGCACGGCTCCCTGGTCCTCGCAGTCCCGAATGCGTGGATCTCTATTAGCAGGCTCTCCCCTTCAGCAGGTGAGTTCAGGCAGCGTTATGGCTCCAGGATGCGGCGTCCGTTGTGCTTGACAAGCCCCAGTATCCAGCAACAGGGAAACGGTCCTCGAGCGGCTCCCGCGAAGCGGGGGCCGCGAGTCGTAATGTACTTTGCGGGGGAGGAGTCGGGAAGAGGGCCAGGTGCAGCCGGTGTGGAGCGCGCACGGCTCCCTGGTCCTCGCAGTCCCGAATGCGTGGATCTCTATTAGCAGGCTCTCCCCTTCAGCAGGTGAGTTCAGGCAGCGTTATGGCTCCAGGATGCGGCGTCCGTTGTGCTTGACAAGCCCCAGTATCCAGCAACAGGGAAACGGTCCTCGAGCGGCTCCCGCGAAGCGGGGGCCGCGAGTCGTAATGTACTTTGCGGGGGAGGAGTCGGGAAGAGGGCCAGGTGCAGCCGGTGTGGAGCGCGCACGGCTCCCTGGTCCTCGCAGTCCCGAATGCGTGGATCTCTATTAGCAGGCTCTCCCCTTCAGCAGGTGAGTTCAGGCAGCGTTATGGCTCCAGGATGCGGCGTCCGTTGTGCTTGACAAGCCCCAGTATCCAGCAACAGGGAAACGGTCCTCGAGCGGCGCCCGCGAAGCGGGGGCCGCGAGTCGTAATGTACTTTGCGGGGGAGGAGTCGGGAAGAGGGCCAGGTGCAGCCGGTGTGGAGCGCGCACGGCTCCCTGGTCCTCGCAGTCCCGAATGCGTGGATCTCTATTAGCAGGCTCTCCCCTTCAGCAGGTGAGTTCAGGCAGCGTTATGGCTCCAGGATGCGGCGTCCGTTGTGCTTGACAAGCCCCAGTATCCAGCAACAGGGAAACGGTCCTCGAGCGGCTCCCGCGAAGCGGGGGCCGCGAGTCGTAATGTACTTTGCGGGGGAGGAGTCGGGAAGAGGGCCAGGTGCAGCCGGTGTGGAGCGTGCACGGCTCCCTGGTCCTCGCAGTCCCGAATGCGTGGATCTCTATTAGCAGGATCTCCCCTTCAGCAGGTGAGTTCAGGCAGCGTTATGGCTCCAGGATGCGGCGTCCGTTGTGCTTGACAAGCCCCAGTATCCAGCAACAGGGAAACGGTCCTCGAGCGGCTCCCGCGAAGCGGGGGCCGCGAGTCGTAATGTACTTTGCGGGGGAGGAGTCGGGAAGAGGGCCAGGTGCAGCCGGTGTGGAGCGCGCACGGCTCCCTGGTCCTCGCAGTCCCGAATGCGTGGATCTCTATTAGCAGGCTCTCCCCTTCAGCAGGTGAGTTCAGGCAGCGTTATGGCTCCAGGATGCGGCGTCCGTTGTGCTTGACAAGCCCCAGTATCCAGCAACAGGGAAACGGTCCTCGAGCGGCTCCCGCGAAGCGGGGGCCGCGAGTCGTAATGTACTTTGCGGGGGAGGAGTCGGGAAGAGGGCCAGGTGCAGCCGGTGTGGAGCGCGCACGGCTCCCTGGTCCTCGCAGTCCCGAATGCGTGGATCTCTATTAGCAGGCTCTCCCCTTCAGCAGGTGAGTTCAGGCAGCGTTATGGCTCCAGGATGCGGCGTCCGTTGTGCTTGACAAGCCCCAGTATCCAGCAACAGGGAAACGGTCCTCGAGCGGCGCCCGCGAAGCGGGGGCCGCGAGTCGTAATGTACTTTGCGGGGGAGGAGTCGGGAAGAGGGCCAGGTGCAGCCGGTGTGGAGCGCGCACGGCTCCCTGGTCCTCGCAGTCCCGAATGCGTGGATCTCTATTAGCAGGCTCTCCCCTTCAGCAGGTGAGTTCAGGCAGCGTTATGGCTCCAGGATGCGGCGTCCGTTGTGCTTGACAAGCCCCAGTATCCAGCAACAGGGAAACGGTCCTCGAGCGGCTCCCGCGAAGCGGGGGCCGCGAGTCGTAATGTACTTTGCGGGGGAGGAGTCGGGAAGAGGGCCAGGTGCAGCCGGTGTGGAGCGCGCACGGCTCCCTGGTCCTCGCAGTCCCGAATGCGTGGATCTCTATTAGCAGGCTCTCCCCTTCAGCAGGTGAGTTCAGGCAGCGTTATGGCTCCAGGATGAGGCGTCCGTTGTGCTTGACAAGCCCCAGTATCCAGCAACAGGGAAACGGTCCTCGAGCGGCACCCGCGAAGCGGGGGCCGCGAGTCGTAATGTACTTTGCGGGGGAGGAGTCGGGAAGAGGGCCAGGTGCAGCCGGTGTGGAGCGTGCACGGCTCCCTGGTCCTCGCAGTCCCGAATGCGTGGATCTCTATTAGCAGGCTCTCCCCTTCAGCAGGTGAGTTCAGGCAGCGTTATGGCTCCAGGATGCGGCGTCCGTTGTGCTTGACAAGCCCCAGTATCCAGCAACAGGGAAACGGTCCTCGAGCGGCTCCCGCGAAGCGGGGGCCGCGAGTCGTAATGTACTTTGCGGGGGAGGAGTCGGGAAGAGGGCCAGGTGCAGCCGGTGTGGAGCGCGCACGGCTCCCTGGTCCTCGCAGTCCCGAATGCGTGGATCTCTATTAGCAGGCTCTCCCCTTCAGCAGGTGAGTTCAGGCAGCGTTATGGCTCCAGGATGCGGCGTCCGTTGTGCTTGACAAGCCCCAGTATCCAGCAACAGGGAAACGGTCCTCGAGCGGCGCCCGCGAAGCGGGGGCCGCGAGTCGTAATGTACTTTGCGGGGGAGGAGTCGGGAAGAGGGCCAGGTGCAGCCGGTGTGGAGCGCGCACGGCTCCCTGGTCCTCGCAGTCCCGAATGCGTGGATCTCTATTAGCAGGCTCTCCCCTTCAGCAGGTGAGTTCAGGCAGCGTTATGGCTCCAGGATGCGGCGTCCGTTGTGCTTGACAAGCCCCAGTATCCAGCAACAGGGAAACGGTCCTCGAGCGGCTCCCGCGAAGCGGGGGCCGCGAGTCGTAATGTACTTTGCGGGGGAGGAGTCGGGAAGAGGGCCAGGTGCAGCCGGTGTGGAGCGCGCACGGCTCCCTGGTCCTCGCAGTCCCGAATGCGTGGATCTCTATTAGCAGGCTCTCCCCTTCAGCAGGTGAGTTCAGGCAGCGTTATGGCTCCAGGATGCGGCGTCCGTTGTGCTTGACAAGCCCCAGTATCCAGCAACAGGGAAACGGTCCTCGAGCGGCTCCCGCGAAGCGGGGGCCGCGAGTCGTAATGTACTTTGCGGGGGAGGAGTCGGGAAGAGGGCCAGGTGCAGCCGGTGTGGAGCGTGCACGGCTCCCTGGTCCTCGCAGTCCCGAATGCGTGGATCTCTATTAGCAGGCTCTCCCCTTCAGCAGGTGAGTTCAGGCAGCGTTATGGCTCCAGGATGCGGCGTCCGTTGTGCTTGACAAGCCCCAGTATCCAGCAACAGGGAAACGGTCCTCGAGCGGCTCCCGCGAAGCGGGGGCCGCGAGTCGTAATGTACTTTGCGGGGGAGGAGTCGGGAAGAGGGCCAGGTGCAGCCGGTGTGGAGCGCGCACGGCTCCCTGGTCCTCGCAGTCCCGAATGCGTGGATCTCTATTAGCAGGCTCTCCCCTTCAGCAGGTGAGTTCAGGCAGCGTTATGGCTCCAGGATGCGGCGTCCGTTGTGCTTGACAAGCCCCAGTATCCAGCAACAGGGAAACGGTCCTCGAGCGGCTCCCGCGAAGCGGGGGCCGCGAGTCGTAATGTACTTTGCGGGGGAGGAGTCGGGAAGAGGGCCAGGTGCAGCCGGTGTGGAGCGCGCACGGCTCCCTGGTCCTCGCAGTCCCGAATGCGTGGATCTCTATTAGCAGGCTCTCCCCTTCAGCAGGTGAGTTCAGGCAGCGTTATGGCTCCAGGATGCGGCGTCCGTTGTGCTTGACAAGCCCCAGTATCCAGCAACAGGGAAACGGTCCTCGAGCGGCGCCCGCGAAGCGGGGGCCGCGAGTCGTAATGTACTTTGCGGGGGAGGAGTCGGGAAGAGGGCCAGGTGCAGCCGGTGTGGAGCGCGCACGGCTCCCTGGTCCTCGCAGTCCCGAATGCGTGGATCTCTATTAGCAGGCTCTCCCCTTCAGCAGGTGAGTTCAGGCAGCGTTATGGCTCCAGGATGCGGCGTCCGTTGTGCTTGACAAGCCCCAGTATCCAGCAACAGGGAAACGGTCCTCGAGCGGCGCCCGCGAGTCGTAATGTACTTTGCGGGGGAGGAGTCGGGAAGAGGGCCAGGTGCAGCCGGTGTGGAGCGCGCACGGCTCCCTGGTCCTCGCAGTCCCGAATGCGTGGATCTCTATTAGCAGGCTCTCCCCTTCAGCAGGTGAGTTCAGGCAGCGTTATGGCTCCAGGATGCGGCGTCCGTTGTGCTTGACAAGCCCCAGTATCCAGCAACAGGGAAACGGTCCTCGAGCGGCCCCCGCGAAGCGGGGGCCGCGAGTCGTAATGTACTTTGCGGGGGAGGAGTCGGGAAGAGGGCCAGGTGCAGCCGGTGTGGAGCGTGCACGGCTCCCTGGTCCTCGCAGTCCCGAATGCGTGGATCTCTATTAGCAGGCTCTCCCCTTCAGCAGGTGAGTTCAGGCAGCGTTATGGCTCCAGGATGCGGCGTCCGTTGTGCTTGACAAGCCCCAGTATCCAGCAACAGGGAAACGGTCCTCGAGCGGCTCCCGCGAAGCGGGGGCCGCGAGTCGTAATGTACTTTGCGGGGGAGGAGTCGGGAAGAGGGCCAGGTGCAGCCGGTGTGGAGCGCGCACGGCTCCCTGGTCCTCGCAGTCCCGAATGCGTGGATCTCTATTAGCAGGCTCTCCCCTTCAGCAGGTGAGTTCAGGCAGCGTTATGGCTCCAGGATGCGGCGTCCGTTGTGCTTGACAAGCCCCAGTATCCAGCAACAGGGAAACGGTCCTCGAGCGGGGGCCGCGAGTCGTAATGTACTTTGCGGGGGAGGAGTCGGGAAGAGGGCCAGGTGCAGCCGGTGTGGAGCGCGCACGGCTCCCTGGTCCTCGCAGTCCCGAATGCGTGGATCTCTATTAGCAGGCTCTCCCCTTCAGCAGGTGAGTTCGGGCAGCGTTATGGCTCCAGGATGCGGCGTCCGTTGTGCTTGACAAGCCCCAGTATCCAGCAACAGGGAAACGGTCCTCGAGCGGCGCCCGCGAAGCGGGGGCCGCGAGTCGTAATGTACTTTGCGGGGGAGGAGTCGGGAAGAGGGCCAGGTGCAGCCGGTGTGGAGCGCGCACGGCTCCCTGGTCCTCGCAGTCCCGAATGCGTGGATCTCTATTAGCAGGCTCTCCCCTTCAGCAGGTGAGTTCAGGCAGCGTTATGGCTCCAGGATGCGGCGTCCGTTGTGCTTGACAAGCCCCAGTATCCAGCAACAGGGAAACGGTCCTCGAGCGGCGCCCGCGAAGCGGGGGCCGCGAGTCGTAATGTACTTTGCGGGGGAGGAGTCGGGAAGAGGGCCAGGTGCAGCCGGTGTGGAGCGCGCACGGCTCCCTGGTCCTCGCAGTCCCGAATGCGTGGATCTCTATTAGCAGGCTCTCCCCTTCAGCAGGTGAGTTCAGGCAGCGTTATGGCTCCAGGATGCGGCGTCCGTTGTGCTTGACAAGCCCCAGTATCCAGCAACAGGGAAACGGTCCTCGAGCGGCTCCCGCGAAGCGGGGGCCGCGAGTCGTAATGTACTTTGCGGGGGAGGAGTCGGGAAGAGGGCCAGGTGCAGCCGGTGTGGAGCGTGCACGGCTCCCTGGTCCTCGCAGTCCCGAATGCGTGGATCTCTATTAGCAGGCTCTCCCCTTCAGCAGGTGAGTTCAGGCAGCGTTATGGCTCCAGGATGCGGCGTCCGTTGTGCTTGACAAGCCCCAGTATCCAGCAACAGGGAAACGGTCCTCGAGCGGCTCCCGCGAAGCGGGGGCCGCGAGTCGTAATGTACTTTGCGGGGGAGGAGTCGGGAAGAGGGCCAGGTGCAGCCGGTGTGGAGCGCGCACGGCTCCCTGGTCCTCGCAGTCCCGAATGCGTGGATCTCTATTAGCAGGCTCTCCCCTTCAGCAGGTGAGTTCAGGCAGCGTTATGGCTCCAGGATGCGGCGTCCGTTGTGCTTGACAAGCCCCAGTATCCAGCAACAGGGAAACGGTCCTCGAGCGGCTCCCGCGAAGCGGGGGCCGCGAGTCGTAATGTACTTTGCGGGGGAGGAGTCGGGAAGAGGGCCAGGTGCAGCCGGTGTGGAGCGCGCACGGCTCCCTGGTCCTCGCAGTCCCGAATGCGTGGATCTCTATTAGCAGGCTCTCCCCTTCAGCAGGTGAGTTCAGGCAGCGTTATGGCTCCAGGATGCGGCGTCCGTTGTGCTTGACAAGCCCCAGTATCCAGCAACAGGGAAACGGTCCTCGAGCGGCACCCGCGAAGCGGGGGCCGCGAGTCGTAATGTACTTTGCGGGGGAGGAGTCGGGAAGAGGGCCAGGTGCAGCCGGTGTGGAGCGCGCACGGCTCCCTGGTCCTCGCAGTCCCGAATGCGTGGATCTCTATTAGCAGGCTCTCCCCTTCAGCAGGTGAGTTCAGGCAGCGTTATGGCTCCAGGATGCGGCGTCCGTTGTGCTTGACAAGCCCCAGTATCCAGCAACAGGGAAACGGTCCTCGAGCGGCTCCCGCGAAGCGGGGGCCACGAGTCGTAATGTACTTTGCGGGGGAGGAGTCGGGAAGAGGGCCAGGTGCAGCCGGTGTGGAGCGCGCACGGCTCCCTGGTCCTCGCAGTCCCGAATGCGTGGATCTCTATTAGCAGGCTCTCCCCTTCAGCAGGTGAGTTCAGGCAGCGTTATGGCTCCAGGATGCGGCGTCCGTTGTGCTTGACAAGCCCCAGTATCCAGCAACAGGGAAACGGTCCTCGAGCGGCGCCCGCGAAGCGGGGGCCGCGAGTCGTAATGTACTTTGCGGGGGAGGAGTCGGGAAGAGGGCCAGGTGCAGCCGGTGTGGAGCGCGCACGGCTCCCTGGTCCTCGCAGTCCCGAATGCGTGGATCTCTATTAGCAGGCTCTCCCCTTCAGCAGGTGAGTTCAGGCAGCGTTATGGCTCCAGGATGCGGCGTCCGTTGTGCTTGACAAGCCCCAGTATCCAGCAACAGGGAAACGGTCCTCGAGCGGCACCCGCGAAGCGGGGGCCGCGAGTCGTAATGTACTTTGCGGGGGAGGAGTCGGGAAGAGGGCCAGGTGCAGCCGGTGTGGAGCGCGCACGGCTCCCTGGTCCTCGCAGTCCCGAATGCGTGGATCTCTATTAGCAGGCTCTCCCCTTCAGCAGGTGAGTTCAGGCAGCGTTATGGCTCCAGGATGCGGCGTCCGTTGTGCTTGACAAGCCCCAGTATCCAGCAACAGGGAAACGGTCCTCGAGCGGCTCCCGCGAAGCGGGGGCCGCGAGTCGTAATGTACTTTGCGGGGGAGGAGTCGGGAAGAGGGCCAGGTGCAGCCGGTGTGGAGCGCGCACGGCTCCCTGGTCCTCGCAGTCCCGAATGCGTGGATCTCTATTAGCAGGCTCTCCCCTTCAGCAGGTGAGTTCAGGCAGCGTTATGGCTCCAGGATGCGGCGTCCGTTGTGCTTGACAAGCCCCAGTATCCAGCAACAGGGAAACGGTCCTCGAGCGGCGCCCGCGAAGCGGGGGCCGCGAGTCGTAATGTACTTTGCGGGGGAGGAGTCGGGAAGAGGGCCAGGTGCAGCCGGTGTGGAGCGCGCACGGCTCCCTGGTCCTCGCAGTCCCGAATGCGTGGATCTCTATTAGCAGGCTCTCCCCTTCAGCAGGTGAGTTCAGGCAGTGTTATGGCTCCAGGATGCGGCGTCCGTTGTGCTTGACAAGCCCCAGTATCCAGCAACAGGGAAACGGTCCTCGAGCGGCACCCGCGAAGCGGGGGCCGCGAGTAGTAATGTACTTTGCGGGGGAGGAGTCGGGAAGAGGGCCAGGTGCAGCCGGTGTGGAGCGCGCACGGCTCCCTGGTCCTCGCAGTCCCGAATGCGTGGATCTCTATTAGCAGGCTCTCCCCTTCAGCAGGTGAGTTCAGGCAGCGTTATGGCTCCAGGATGCGGCGTCCGTTGTGCTTGACAAGCCCCAGTATCCAGCAACAGGGAAACGGTCCTCGAGCGGCACCCGCGAAGCGGGGGCCGCGAGTCGTAATGTACTTTGCGGGGGAGGAGTCGGGAAGAGGGCCAGGTGCAGCCGGTGTGGAGCGCGCACGGCTCCCTGGTCCTCGCAGTCCCGAATGCGTGGATCTCTATTAGCAGGCTCTCCCCTTCAGCAGGTGAGTTCAGGCAGCGTTATGGCTCCAGGATGCGGCGTCCGTTGTGCTTGACAAGCCCCAGTATCCAGCAACAGGGAAACGGTCCTCGAGCGGCTCCCGCGAAGCGGGGGCCGCGAGTCGTAATGTACTTTGCGGGGGAGGAGTCGGGAAGAGGGCCAGGTGCAGCCGGTGTGGAGCGCGCACGGCTCCCTGGTCCTCGCAGTCCCGAATGCGTGGATCTCTATTAGCAGGCTCTCCCCTTCAGCAGGTGAGTTCAGGCAGCGTTATGGCTCCAGGATGCGGCGTCCGTTGTGCTTGACAAGCCCCAGTATCCAGCAACAGGGAAACGGTCCTCGAGCGGCTCCCGCGAAGCGGGGGCCGCGAGTCGTAATGTACTTTGCGGGGGAGGAGTCGGGAAGAGGGCCAGGTGCAGCCGGTGTGGAGCGCGCACGGCTCCCTGGTCCTCGCAGTCCCGAATGCGTGGATCTCTATTAGCAGGCTCTCCCCTTCAGCAGGTGAGTTCAGGCAGCGTTATGGCTCCAGGATGCGGCGTCCGTTGTGCTTGACAAGCCCCAGTATCCAGCAACAGGGAAACGGTCCTCGAGCGGCGCCCGCGAAGCGGGGGCCGCGAGTCGTAATGTACTTTGCGGGGGAGGAGTCGGGAAGAGGGCCAGGTGCAGCCGGTGTGGAGCGCGCACGGCTCCCTGGTCCTCGCAGTCCCGAATGCGTGGATCTCTATTAGCAGGCTCTCCCCTTCAGCAGGTGAGTTCAGGCAGCGTTATGGCTCCAGGATGCGGCGTCCGTTGTGCTTGACAAGCCCCAGTATCCAGCAACAGGGAAACGGTCCTCGAGCGGCGCCCGCGAAGCGGGGGCCGCGAGTCGTAATGTACTTTGCGGGGGAGGAGTCGGGAAGAGGGCCAGGTGCAGCCGGTGTGGAGCGCGCACGGCTCCCTGGTCCTCGCAGTCCCGAATGCGTGGATCTCTATTAGCAGGCTCTCCCCTTCAGCAGGTGAGTTCAGGCAGCGTTATGGCTCCAGGATGCGGCGTCCGTTGTGCTTGACAAGCCCCAGTATCCAGCAACAGGGAAACGGTCCTCGAGCGGCTCCCGCGAAGCGGGGGCCGCGAGTCGTAATGTACTTTGCGGGGGAGGAGTCGGGAAGAGGGCCAGGTGCAGCCGGTGTGGAGCGCGCACGGCTCCCTGGTCCTCGCAGTCCCGAATGCGTGGATCTCTATTAGCAGGCTCTCCCCTTCAGCAGGTGAGTTCAGGCAGCGTTATGGCTCCAGGATGCGGCGTCCGTTGTGCTTGACAAGCCCCAGTATCCAGCAACAGGGAAACGGTCCTCGAGCGGCGCCCGCGAAGCGGGGGCCGCGAGTCGTAATGTACTTTGCGGGGGAGGAGTCGGGAAGAGGGCCAGGTGCAGCCGGTGTGGAGCGCGCACGGCTCCCTGGTCCTCGCAGTCCCGAATGCGTGGATCTCTATTAGCAGGCTCTCCCCTTCAGCAGGTGAGTTCAGGCAGCGTTATGGCTCCAGGATGCGGCGTCCGTTGTGCTTGACAAGCCCCAGTATCCAGCAACAGGGAAACGGTCCTCGAGCGGCTCCCGCGAAGCGGGGGCCGCGAGTCGTAATGTACTTTGCGGGGGAGGAGTCGGGAAGAGGGCCAGGTGCAGCCGGTATGGAGCGCGCACGGCTCCCTGGTCCTCGCAGTCCTGAATGCGTGGATCTCTATTAGCAGGCTCTCCCCTTCAGCAGGTGAGTTCAGGCAGCGTTATGGCTCCAGGATGCGGCGTCCGTTGTGCTTGACAAGCCCCAGTATCCAGCAACAGGGAAACGGTCCTCGAGCGGCGCCCGCGAAGCGGGGGCCGCGAGTCGTAATGTACTTTGCGGGGGAGGAGTCGGGAAGAGGGCCAGGTGCAGCCGGTGTGGAGCGCGCACGGCTCCCTGGTCCTCGCAGTCCCGAATGCGTGGATCTCTATTAGCAGGCTCTCCCCTTCAGCAGGTGAGTTCAGGCAGCGTTATGGCTCCAGGATGCGGCGTCCGTTGTGCTTGACAAGCCCCAGTATCCAGCAACAGGGAAACGGTCCTCGAGCGGCTCCCGCGAAGCGGGGGCCGCGAGTCGTAATGTACTTTGCGGGGGAGGAGTCGGGAAGAGGGCCAGGTGCAGCCGGTGTGGAGCGCGCACGGCTCCCTGGTCCTCGCAGTCCCGAATGCGTGGATCTCTATTAGCAGGCTCTCCCCTTCAGCAGGTGAGTTCAGGCAGCGTTATGGCTCCAGGATGCGGCGTCCGTTGTGCTTGACAAGCCCCAGTATCCAGCAACAGGGAAACGGTCCTCGAGCGGCGCCCGCGAAGCGGGGGCCGCGAGTCGTAATGTACTTTGCGGGGGAGGAGTCGGGAAGAGGGCCAGGTGCAGCCGGTGTGGAGCGCGCACGGCTCCCTGGTCCTCGCAGTCCCGAATGCGTGGATCTCTATTAGCAGGCTCTCCCCTTCAGCAGGTGAGTTCAGGCAGCGTTATGGCTCCAGGATGCGGCGTCCGTTGTGCTTGACAAGCCCCAGTATCCAGCAACAGGGAAACGGTCCTCGAGCGGCGCCCGCGAAGCGGGGGCCGCGAGTCGTAATGTACTTTGCGGGGGAGGAGTCGGGAAGAGGGCCAGGTACAGCCGGTGTGGAGCGCGCACGACTCCCTGGTCCTCGCAGTCCCGAATGCGTGGATCTCTATTAGCAGGCTCTCCCCTTCAGCAGGTGAGTTCAGGCAGCGTTATGGCTCCAGGATGCGGCGTCCGTTGTGCTTGACAAGCCCCAGTATCCAGCAACAGGGAAACGGTCCTCGAGCGGCCCCCGCGAAGCGGGGGCCGCGAGTCGTAATGTACTTTGCGGGGGAGTGTTGGACTTGGCCCTTCTGGCAGGTTCACCCCTGGACTTTTTGGCTTTTTATTGGTGACTTGGTATGGTGATTGTTTGGTCTCTGCGCACTTTCCCTGTGTCACAGGGTAAAGTGCGTGCGTGCTCTGAGTGCATGTGGTGAGATAGGCCTGCCCTCCCATAGGAATGCATGGGGAATGTATGTGTCCCTAGTAGTTCCTGATGCGTGGGGTGTGCAGGCCCGAGTTTGGTATGTGCGGACTCGGGGGAGTGAATGCTGCGCGATGATGTGTGCGGCGTGCATGTACCTAGTGTGGAAGTGCCACTTCTAGAAGTGGGCACTTCTGTGTGCAGTGTGTCTGTCGCGTGATTGGCTGGTCGTGTCATGTGACGGGCTAGGGATTCCCCAGTGTCAGGATGAGTCACCCAGTGGTGAATGGGGAGATCAGCAGCTAGATGGGTGGGAGGAGTCCACCTGGGTCCTGAATAGGACAGGGTTTTCCAAACACAATGCTGGCCCCGCCCCCTGTGGTGCGACTGACGACCCTAGCCCTTCCAGTGAATAGAGTGAGGGGCTGAGCACATCAAGGGTGCTCCCCAACCAGCTGCGACTGGTTTTCCCCCTCACCCTGACCCCAGAACAAAGGGTTTGCATGTATAAAAATGGGGCTGTGTCCCCACAGAAACTGTTCTCTGCCAGGATCTTACCTGAGGGGGGCTACTGCTGCCGCTGGACCAGAGGACCGCCACCTGGACTACCTCCCTGCCTGGAGGCCCAGTGAGCTGGCTCTGGGTCCAGCCTTGCCCCCACCCCTGCCCTGCTGCCTGCAGGGAAGGACTTTGCTGGACTGAGTGTGGTTTCCTCCGTTAAGCGCTGGGAGCGCTTTCATTTTCACCCCTAAGCGCCTGGAAGCGCTTTTTGTTGGCCTTTAGCGCTCAGGAGCGCTTTGCTTTTGGAAGCCGGTGCCCACCCGGCGTTTGCCCGGTCCTTGCCGATCCCCACGTCCACGGGCAGGTGCCCACCCTGCCAGGGACATTTCTGAGCGTGTTAGCGGGTGCCCACCCCGCTTTATTGAAGGATTATTACCCCTAGCGGGTGCCCACCCCGCCAGGGGCTTTTCCGCGTTGGTCTTGGTGACCCCCCCATAGCGGGTGCCCACCCCGCATCACCGCGACAACAAGATCACCGCCGCAGCCCGGAGTCCCGGCCGCGTCATCCCCCTGCCGCGCTGGGATTGGTCCAGCGGGAGGGGGTGTGGCCCACGTGATCGGGGCCTCGACGACGAAGCCGCGTCCGAAGCCGGGAAGCGGAAGAAGCTGGTGTCTCCCCCCGGGGCTCCCGAGAGCGAGGGAGAGCCCCGGGTGACCCGCGGAAGTCCGAAGGTGAGTGAGGGCCGCAGGAGGGAGCCGGTACTTGTGCGAAGTGCCATTGAAGGCACGGAACAGCGCAGTTCTCGGGCGGCCCCGTCTGATAGCGGGCCGCCCCAGCGAGGGCATCTCTCTCCTCGAGTCCCGGAGGAGGACTCCACCGAACGGGGGCCATGTAGTTCAGAGCCGTGAAGGCTCCAAACGCTACGGGGGCATTTCTTAGTCCGTAGAGCGGCCCCGGAAGGCAGCGGGCCGCTCCAACGTCGCCCCCACCTTTCCCCTAGAGCTCCGGGTAGCTCCAACGTGGGCGCCTTCTTCTTTCGAGTCCCCCGAGCGGGACTCCAACGGAAGGGACTCCATCGTGGGGGCATTATTACTTTAGAGCCCAGAGGGGCTCCAACGTTACAGGGCATTGGTTGTTTAGAGCCACAAAGGCTCTAGGGGGCATTTCATTCGTTTCAGAGCCCTGGGAGGCTCCAACGTTGGCCCCAGCATTTCCCCAGTTGCCCAGCACTTAGTGGGCAACTGCAACGTTTAGGTTGTGGCCTCGGTGTTCTGGCTTGCGCAGCCTGCGCCGGCGTGCCCTGACTTTTCTGGACGCAGGGCGTCCTTGCCCCTACTAGGCCAGCTGGCCCAGGGACTGCCACAGTAGTGGCTAATGTGAGTTTTTGCGCCATTGTTCCTTTCCTGCACCTCTGAATGTGTTTATGCGTCATGTGCTTTGCTTTACACCTCTGAATGTTATGCATCATGTGTTTATGTGCTTAGACCCCTACAGGTATTGTGATACTTAGGTGGTTGTTTTCTCCCTAACACAGGTGGTGCTAGTGAGGTCCTGATTCCCTGCGCAATGTTTTTCTAAAGGTGGTTAGGGTTGCGTAGGTGGTACTTACCTGATGCTAGTGTGATGACGCGGAGGTCATTATTGTACCAGTAGTGACTGGTTGTGTGCTAGGTGTAATTTTGTGCAACAGTAATTTTATTTCCTATGTTCCAAGTGCTATGTTCTAAGAGTGCTAATTCCGGACAGCGGTCCATGTGGCCCTGTCCCCTGTACATATAATCCCTTGTAAATTCTGCCCGTGCCTGCTGGCACATTGTAGAGTGTGTGTTTTTATCTAATGTGTTGTGTATAATACAAAGGTTATTTTTATAGAATACCTTGTGTGGAGTTTCCTTTGTGGTGGGCCTTGGGTGTTGTTGCTGGGTGCGCGCGCAAACGCTTTACACATCGCCTCAGAGATAAGCCTGACTGCTCGTGCCAAGCTACCAAGGGGGTGAGCAGGGGTTATCTTTGGCGTGTAACTTCCTTGCCCTGACTAGAGTGGTGGTTTCTGCCTGACCTTGGCGCAAGCCTTAGCCAACCAGAAATCCCATTTCTAACAGGGAGGAGTCGGGAAGAGGGCCAGGTGCAGCCGGTGTGGAGCGCGCACGGCTCCCTGGTCCTCGCAGTCCCGAATGCGTGGATCTCTATTAGCAGGCTCTCCCCTTCAGCAGGTGAGTTCAGGCAGCGTTATGGCTCCAGGATGCGGCGTCCGTTGTGCTTGACAAGCCCCAGTATCCAGCAACAGGGAAACGGTCCTCGAGCGGCTCCCGCGAAGCGGGGGCCGCGAGTCGTAATGTACTTTGCGGGGGAGGAGTCGGGAAGAGGGCCAGGTGCAGCCGGTGTGGAGCGCGCACGGCTCCCTGGTCCTCGCAGTCCCGAATGCGTGGATCTCTATTAGCAGGCTCTCCCCTTCAGCAGGTGAGTTCAGGCAGCGTTATGGCTCCAGGATGCGGCGTCCGTTGTGCTTGACAAGCCCCAGTATCCAGCAACAGGGAAACGGTCCTCGAGCGGCTCCCGCGAAGCGGGGGCCGCGAGTCGTAATGTTCTTTGCGGGGGAGGAGTCGGGAAGAGGGCCAGGTGCAGCCGGTGTGGAGCGCGCACGGCTCCCTGGTCCTCGCAGTCCCGAATGCGTGGATCTCTATTAGCAGGCTCTCCCCCTTCAGCAGGTGAGTTCAGGCAGCTTTATGGCTCCAGGATGCGGCGTCCGTTGTGCTTGACAAGCTCCAGTATCCAGCAACAGGGAAACGGTCCTCGAGCGGCTCCCGCGAAGCGGGGGCCGCGAGTCGTAATGTACTTTGCGGGGGAGGAGTCGGGAAGAGGGCCAGGTGCAGCCGGTGTGGAGCGCGCACGGCTCCCTGGTCCTCGCAGTCCCGAATGCGTGGATCTCTATTAGCAGGCTCTCCCCTTCAGCAGGTGAGTTCAGGCAGCGTTATGGCTCCAGGATGCGGCGTCCGTTGTGCTTGACAAGCCCCAGTATCCAGCAACAGGGAAACGGTCCTCGAGCGGCTCCCGCGAGTCGTAATGTACTTTGCGGGGGAGGAGTCGGGAAGAGGGCCAGGTGCAGCCGGTGTGGAGCGCGCACGGCTCCCTGGTCCTCGCAGTCCCGAATGCGTGGATCTCTATTAGCAGGCTCTCCCCTTCAGCAGGTGAGTTCAGGCAGCGTTATGGCTCCAGGATGCGGCGTCCGTTGTGCTTGACAAGCCCCAGTATCCAGCAACAGGGAAACGGTCCTCGAGCGGCTCCCGCGAAGCGGGGGCCGCGAGTCGTAATGTACTTTGCGGGGGAGGAGTCGGGAAGAGGGCCAGGTGCAGCCGGTGTGGAGCGCGCACGGCTCCCTGGTCCTCGCAGTCCCGAATGCGTGGATCTCTATTAGCAGGCTCTCCCCTTCAGCAGGTGAGTTCAGGCAGCGTTATGGCTCCAGGATGCGGCGTCCGTTGTGCTTGACAAGCCCCAGTATCCAGCAACAGGGAAACGGTCCTCGAGCGGCTCCCGCGAAGCGGGGGCCGCGAGTCGTAATGTACTTTGCGGGGGAGGAGTCGGGAAGAGGGCCAGGTGCAGCCGGTGTGGAGCGCGCACGGCTCCCTGGTCCTCGCAGTCCCGAATGCGTGGATCTCTATTAGCAGGCTCTCCCCTTCAGCAGGTGAGTTCAGGCAGCGTTATGGCTCCAGGATGCGGCGTCCGTTGGGCTTGACAAGCCCCAGTATCCAGCAACAGGGAAACGGTCCTCGAGCGGCTCCCGCGAAGCGGGGGCCGCGAGTCGTAATGTACTTTGCGGGGGAGGAGTCGGGAAGAGGGCCAGGTGCAGCCGGTGTGGAGCGCGCACGGCTCCCTGGTCCTCGCAGTCCCGAATGCGTGGATCTCTATTAGCAGGCTCTCCCCTTCAGCAGGTGAGTTCAGGCAGCGTTATGGCTCCAGGATGCGGCGTCCGTTGTGCTTGACAAGCCCCAGTATCCAGCAACAGGGAAACGGTCCTCGAGCGGCGCCCGCGAAGCGGGGGCCGCGAGTCGTAATGTACTTTGCGGGGGAGGAGTCGGGAAGAGGGCCAGGTGCAGCCGGTGTGGAGCGCGCACGGCTCCCTGGTCCTCGCAGTCCCGAATGCGTGGATCTCTATTAGCAGGCTCTCCCCTTCAGCAGGTGAGTTCAGGCAGCGTTATGGCTCCAGGATGCGGCGTCCGTTGTGCTTGACAAGCCCCAGTATCCAGCAACAGGGAAACGGTCCTCGAGCGGCGCCCGCAAAGCGGGGGCCGCGAGTCGTAATGTACTTTGCGGGGGAGGAGTCGGGAAGAGGGCCAGGTACAGCCGGTGTGGAGCGCGCACGGCTCCCTGGTCCTCGCAGTCCCGAATGCGTGGATCTCTATTAGCAGGCTCTCCCCTTCAGCAGGTGAGTTCAGGCAGCGTTATGGCTCCAGGATGCGGCGTCCGTTGTGCTTGACAAGCCCCAGTATCCAGCAACAGGGAAACGGTCCTCGAGCGGCTCCCGCGAAGCGGGGGCCGCGAGTCGTAATGTACTTTGCGGGGGAGGAGTCGGGAAGAGGGCCAGGTGCAGCCGGTGTGGAGCGCGCACGGCTCCCTGGTCCTCGCAGTCCCGAATGCGTGGATCTCTATTAGCAGGCTCTCCCCTTCAGCAGGTGAGTTCAGGCAGCGTTATGGCTCCAGGATGCGGCGTCCGTTGGGCTTGACAAGCCCCAGTATCCAGCAACAGGGAAACGGTCCTCGAGCGGCTCCCGCGAAGCGGGGGCCGCGAGTCGTAATGTACTTTGCGGGGGAGGAGTCGGGAAGAGGGCCAGGTGCAGCCGGTGTGGAGCGCGCACGGCTCCCTGGTCCTCGCAGTCCCGAATGCGTGGATCTCTATTAGCAGGCTCTCCCCTTCAGCAGGTGAGTTCAGGCAGCGTTATGGCTCCAGGATGCGGCGTCCGTTGTGCTTGACAAGCCCCAGTATCCAGCAACAGGGAAACGGTCCTCGAGCGGCGCCCGCGAAGCGGGGGCCGCGAGTCGTAATGTACTTTGCGGGGGAGGAGTCGGGAAGAGGGCCAGGTGCAGCCGGTGTGGAGCGCGCACGGCTCCCTGGTCCTCGCAGTCCCGAATGCGTGGATCTCTATTAGCAGGCTCTCCCCTTCAGCAGGTGAGTTCAGGCAGCGTTATGGCTCCAGGATGCGGCGTCCGTTGTGCTTGACAAGCCCCAGTATCCAGCAACAGGGAAACGGTCCTCGAGCGGCGCCCGCGAAGCGGGGGCCGCGAGTCGTAATGTACTTTGCGGGGGAGGAGTCGGGAAGAGGGCCAGGTACAGCCGGTGTGGAGCGCGCACGGCTCCCTGGTCCTCGCAGTCCCGAATGCGTGGATCTCTATTAGCAGGCTCTCCCCTTCAGCAGGTGAGTTCAGGCAGCGTTATGGCTCCAGGATGCGGCGTCCGTTGTGCTTGACAAGCCCCAGTATCCAGCAACAGGGAAACGGTCCTCGAGCGGCCCCCGCGAAGCGGGGGCCGCGAGTCGTAATGTACTTTGCGGGGGAGGAGTCGGGAAGAGGGCCAGGTGCAGCCGGTGTGGAGCGCGCACGGCTCCCTGGTCCTCGCAGTCCCGAATGCGTGGATCTCTATTAGCAGGCTCTCCCCTTCAGCAGGTGAGTTCAGGCAGCGTTATGGCTCCAGGATGCGGCGTCCGTTGTGCTTGACAAGCCCCAGTATCCAGCAACAGGGAAACGGTCCTCGAGCGGCTCCCGCGAAGCGGGGGCCGCGAGTCGTAATGTACTTTGCGGGGGAGGAGTCGGGAAGAGGGCCAGGTGCAGCCGGTGTGGAGCACGCACGGCTCCCTGGTCCTCGCAGTCCCGAATGCGTGGATCTCTATTAGCAGGCTCTCCCCTTCAGCAGGTGAGTTCAGGCAGCGTTATGGCTCCAGGATGCGGCGTCCGTTGTGCTTGACAAGCCCCAGTATCCAGCAACAGGGAAACGGTCCTCGAGCGGAATCTATTATGTGTGTGGTACTGCATCAGGATATGTAGAATCAATCTGGGTCCAGAAAGGAGGTGATCTCTTATTGCATCGTTTGGGGGCAGAATAGCAAGCAGCTTTAGACAATCTTCCAGACTTGTGTGCAGAAGATGAGGCTGAAATGAATTTGGCTTCCTGCCCACTGGTACAGGAGTTGCTATTTTAGAATAGTATTCCCTAAAGTTTATCATGTAAAGTGAGTCACTGGAAGCAATAATGAACTATCGCGTGTAAAAAGAGCTAGTTTTTCAGAAATAGTAGGTGACATTTTTGGTGCATCGATACCTTCAGTGGTAGTTCTTCTAAATTCACAGAAAATGTGTCAGTTGTCTACAGTAGTTGATCGATTATCCACTGACACTGCTGGAGGATTCTTAATGATTAACACTGAATTAGTTTCGGTCAGATCTATGGTTATGCTAAATAGACTTGCTCTTGACATACTATTGGCAAAAGAGGGTGGAGCCTGTAAATTACTGACAGCGCAACATTGTTGCACGTATATTCCAGACAAAAGCGTTGAAATTGGGAAATTCATAAAATATATTACAAAATTAGAGGAAGATTGGAAACCACTGGAAGTTGAAAATGTTTGGCCAAAATTGATGAATAGCATTACAAGTGTAGGTAGTTGGTTTTCTAACATAGGTAATGGTATTCTAGGTCATATAATACTGACCATAATGGGAATACCACTCTTAGTATTAGCTATAATGTTCTGGCATAAATGCTGCAAAGGGAGAAAGAAATATGAATTGAATGAAAGAGGTAAGAAAAGAAAATTAGAGGAAATACAACTCGAAGAATTAAAAGGAGATTTTTGATAAAAGAGTGAGAGGATTATAGTGTAAAGGGAAAAAGAAAAATGAAATGGTTGAAGAAGAAATTGAGATGTGCTAAAGTTGGCATCTGATTTAGTAGAAATTAGTGATGGCATTAAATGCCATCAGAGAGGGGATTGATGGAGCAAGGTTTCGTAATAAAAGACTTGCTCGGATGCAATCCTCTCAAATAACGTGTTACACCATAATCAACCTGTTTTGTGATTACTAATATTACATTAAACATGACATACAGTATCCAGGGGAAGCTTTTCTATGTGTATTAGTAACAAGTAAGCAGAGTGTCTTAATATGGCCGCCAAAAAACACGGGAACTTCATTGCGCATGCGTCTACAGCACCTACGTAGTATGACGTATTCGGTCGCTTGGTGGGAAAACTTTGCAGCTGTGCAATAGCTATAAAATAGCCACTTGAAACTCACACATTAACGCATATGCTACTGCTAAATTAAACCTCGTAAGTTCTACTAAACACTAATGCAAAAGATTTATATAAGTAAATGGGGATATAGTAGAGATAAGTGGTATACAGTGAAATCATTTGTTCCGTGTTTTAACGTATTTCTTTCTGATTTTATTATTAGTTCTTATTTGGGCCTCAGAGGGTGACGGAAACCCCTATCCCATCTGACCAGCGCGCCTGCGCATAAAGACTGGCCGGAAACCCATGAAGAAACTTGAATCACATCCAAGGCCACCTCAAGCTGAAGTTGCCTGGGAAATTGAACTTGTGGACTTAAAGCATGAAACAAATAATTGTTGCAAAGTCTTATTGAACATAATGTGAAATGCGGGTGGGAATAAAGCTATGGGAAAGTAAATTAAGGGGCGGAAACATAGAACAGTCCACAGTAAAATTATTACTTTTAATATGGTGTGATGAACTCACCTACCGCCCTGACCAATTAGAATAAGGGAAAACACAAACTTGGATACATTGGGGTGGTACATGAATAAAGAAGAATATAAAAAAGGTAAGTTAGATAGTTTGTCAGACCCACCATTCCGACTCCTCACCGACCCAACGTGTATGCTGCTATTCTGTCTGAGACGCTGTCTCAGACCCTGCTGCTGCCAGAAACTCTGCTCGAGAAATTGAGATACTGATCGCTAATCTAATCATCTAGAGGGAATTTTGGAAGAGGGACACCAGAGGAGAGTAGTATCAGAGAGGGGTGCGACGCTGGGGTTGCACTTAGAAGAGGTCACCTTCGTAGATGCGAATCTGTCCAATTCCTCTGTCCGCTTCCTGTCCTGGCAGATTCTATCTGAGCTATCTTCAAATAGTTGGGTTCATCTATCACCTTAGGTAAATATAAATCTGAGAAGACTGTCATTGTGCCTGCTCTTTCTCTCTTTTCCTTTTTGGAGGTACCTTCTTCATTGATCATTATTTTGACTGTCTTTTATTTGACTTAATTTTGCCTCTTGAAATAATGTGTTTAAGCTGCGATTTATTTTGACTCACAAAATTATTAATTTGGATAAAGGTTTTCCAAAGGTTGTGGTTATTTCAAGCACAAGATAAATGTCATTTTCTACCTTAAACTATCTCAGAAACATGATTCATCTAGAAAGACATCATTAAGGAGATAAATTGGTAATACTTGGTAAAGGTGAAATTAAAATTGCAGGTAAAACTCAAAAATTGATATTAGCAGGGTCTGCTAACTCATTTGTGTGAATGGTTTGGGACCAAGTGAGCATTTAGGTATGGGTGTGTATAACCCGAGCTGTTGACCCGCGCGCTATCAGGTGGAGTAAGTGGAAGAAAGTATTTTTGAACTGCATCAGGATATGTGGAATCAGTCTGGGTCCAGAAAGGAGGCTGGAATGAATTTGACATACTTTTCTTACTCAGTATGAAGCATAACTAAAAAGTAACTTACCTGTGAATTGAATTTCCTTCCATAGGATAACATTGGGGGTTCTGTGTGAAAAAGTTTGTCAACTTTTGAAATACAAGAATATTCTTTAAAAAACGTAAAAACTACAAAAACATAATTACTTACCTGTTTTAAGTAGATGTCCCAGTGCTGAATCTAGGAGTCCAGCACTGGTTTACAAAAGTAACGCAAAAGTAACTTACATGCTAAGTGAATTTCCTCCCATAGGATAACAATGGTGATGCTATGTGAAAAAGTATGTCAACTTTTGAAATGCAATAATATTCGTTAAAAATTGTACCTCTAACTGAAACGCATTTACTCGCCGGTTTTCAGGAAATGTCCCAGGGCTGAATCTAGGATCCAACCCTGGGTTAGCTAAAGTAATATGAAAGGTAATTAACTGCATTTTACTTAAAAAGCCCATTTAATTTGAATGTACTATACCTGCAATGTGTTGCAAACTGCTTACCTAAAACTGTAACCAAAACCAGTACAAGTTATAATGCAATTCTGAACTGTGTTCATAAAAGTAATTTACTACTGCAACGTATTTATATGCTTACCTGTACCAGGCTTGCTTGGTTCTAGAAATAAAACTGTATATTTTTAATACAAAAACAATTGGCCTAGAGTTCAGTTCTGGAGTGTGTGAATGAATTTGGTTACTGAGTGTGTACATCAAATGCTTAACACTGTCCTGATACAGCCTTACTGCTCGACCAAGCTACCACTTTACAGAGTAAGGTTCTATCTAACTTTAACCTCTGCCAAAGCTCTCGAGACCCTTGGACTCTATACACACTGTACCTCACTTTAGTGCAGTATATATAGAGCCAGTTTCTGACATGGCTAAGCGGAGAGAATGTTTGCCATGGACTCATATGATACACACCTTAAGTCAGAGTGTAGGTATACACGTTGTAGGGAATTCAATGGTAAACTGCAGCTGTTACTGCGATTACTCATTCAACCACAAGGGTAGACAGACATCATGGTGGCTGTGAATGCTGTGCGTGACAATACCCACCTGCCATAAGGCTTTCCAGCAAAGTACTCCTACTAGTTAAGTGCAAAAACATTAGGTCATATTTCCGGAGTGAGGGATAGAGGAAGAGTAAATTCAGATCGCAGATTAGGTTTGATGCTAGCATGAGAGGCTCAGCCCCTGCACACGCAGGGGTGGCAAATACAATTTTATTATTAAAGCAACACTACTGATGGCCTGGTCTGTACAAACAGACTAGGGACTGCGTCCTTAATTAACGACATCTGCCATCAGATGAAGAGTTCCACAGTAGCACGCCCACAACAGACACCACTCTTAGGGCCTCATGTAGGTAAATAAATTTTACCGGTTCTTAAATACCGAGCCGTACCGAATCGGTAAATTAGAATCGGTAAGTTATATGTAGGTAAAAATTCGGTAACAGTTACCGATTCGGTAACATTCGGTATTCAAGAATCGGTATTTACCGAATCGGTAAATACCGAGGTGGTATTTACCGAATCGGAAAATACCGAGGTGGTATTTACCGAATCGGAAAATACCCAGGTGGTATTTACCGAATCGGAAAATACCGAAATCGGTATGTACGGATTCGATAAATAAAATCACATGACTCGACGAAACAGCTAATCCTGTGCAACGACAGCCCACCCAACCAGGAAGTGCCCACACCCAGGCAGGTGTACATAATTAGCCGAAGTGGCCACACCCAGGCAGGTGTACATAATTAGCCGACCCTGGAGAGGCTTGGAGTGCAGAGGAGAGGCAGGGAGCCGTTGCATGTGCGAGCGGGTAAACGAACAGCATGTCCAGCCAGAGAACACAGAAAGACGGAGGGGAAAGGAGGAGGAAGCTGAAATTTAGCCCCAAGGAACTCCAGGTGCTGGTGGAGGAGGTGGTGAAGCAGCACCAGAAGCTGTTTGGAATGCAATCCCTGCAAGTGCCTGAGGCGGAAAAGCGCAACATATGGCTGGCCATCCAGGCGCAGGTCAATGCTGTGGGAGTGACCCACAGGGACATTGAGGTCCTCAAAAAGCGCTGGTATGACCTGAGGATTGTAACCAAGAGGAAGATGGGCGACATCCAGAAGGAGGCCAGCCAGACCGGAGGTGGAACCAACAGGGCACCTGCCCTCACCGAACTGGAGGAGCTGGTGGCGGCCACAATCCAGCAGGAGAGCGTCGTGGGTCTTGGGGACGCCGACAGCTCTGCCAGAGCCGCAACACACCAAGGTAAGACGAAAGCACAGCAATGTAGCCCCCCCTACCCCTATCCCACATCCCCCATTGTGAAACGAGAATCACACTGCAGTCCACACGTGTCAGTGCAGACAGGCAATGCATTCCGGGAGATGTAGTCAGGGCAACACTAACCATGACGTAAATGTTACAGGGCAACAAGGCATGTCACGCACTCGAGGCACAAGGAGACAGAGGACATATTGGAATGTGAAATGTTTTATTGTGACGCTTGCAATGCAGCCCTTCGGGGACACTGAGCCAATGTTGTATTTCTGTCCACAGATGTGACATCATGCAGGACAGGGCATGCTGCAGGAGAGACGGCACACCGGCCACAAGTATCACCTCTAGCCAGCACAAGCTCAGACCAGGGAGCAGGCCCACTGGCAGCCGCACCACCAACACAGCCAGCCTCGCCGCACCCAGAGCCAGCATCACCTCACCGAGAGCCAGCATCACCACAACCAGAGCCAGCATCACCACAACCAGAGCCAGCATCGCCACTCATGTTCGAATCACCGGCCACATCTCCGCTTGCAGGTGTGAGAATGAGGAGGCGTCCAGCAGCCAGGCTACGAGCCTTAGACACCTCGTCAGACGACAGCATGGGCCCAGAAGACCGCATCGGGCCCCAGGAAGGGAGCCATGCCACTGTGCCCCACACCTCACAGGCAGCACAGACGGGAGCAAGAGGGCGCCGCAGGTCGCGTGTCCAGAGTCCACCAGCACCCACTGACGGCCATGGTGTCTTCTTGGGTCTCGAGGGCCAAATGTTGAAGCAACAGCGCCTGCAATCAAAGGCAGTCATGTCAGTCCAGAGGCACATGCGGGTGATGAGGAAAACATTAGTCAACATGGACAGTAACATTAGCGGCATGGCTGCGGGCATTCTGGACATGTCCCAGTCAATCCAGCAGTTGTGCAGCAAATTAGATGCTGACATCGAAGCACGGCGCCGGGAACGCCAGAGAAGGGACACTACCAGCAGGGCACTCAACCGTCTGGCAACTGCGACTTCTCTACTGTGCCGGCGCTCTGTGACGATGCAGGAGGGCCTAACACAGTGCTGCAGCGACCTGTCTAGGGGGATGGTGCAGGTGACAAGTGCACTAGGGGTGCTATTGACTAGTCAGGCGTCGACAACTGCTGCAGGGGATGCTGCGGAGAGCATCGACACCAGCAGCAGCATCACACCCCCCGTCCCAGAAGCACGCAGGAGCAGCAGGCGGCTTGGGGTTGGCTCTAGTGAGGATGCACAGGCCGTGCAATCCACCACTGCAGCGCGTATGCGCAAACATTGATGTAGCCCTGCTAAGCCACTTCCCATTGGGTGACGTAACCCTGGACATACTCCTTGTATAGATGGTATATTGCCTGATGGGCCTGTTCATGTGTTCATGGCGTGGTGCCACATTAAAACTACGTCATGACTTCTCACAACTCGCTGTGTCCCCTCACTTACTCAGAAATAGTTGCATGTGATCTCTGCCCGTCTCTCTCTCCCATCGATTGCAGTTGGCACTCTAGCTGCGTTGCCCTCTGGCTGGCCTGACTCATCCTCGTTGTCCTCAAAATATGTTAGTTCCACATCTGTACCTTTTTTCGTGGCAAGGTTGTGCAGCATTGCACAAGTGGCAATAATCTTGCAGCAGGTGATGGGTTTGTACTGGCGTGCGCCTCCGCTCTTGTGCAGGCAGCGGAACCTGCTCTTCAGTAGTCCAAACGTGCGCTCCACCACATTGCGTGTTGTTTTATGTGCCACGTTGTATCGTCTCTCACTCTGGGTTGCTGGGTGTAGGTAGGGAGTGAGGATGAATGACCGGCATGCATATGCACTGTCGCCTGGATGAGTAAAAGGGAACCATCAGTAACATGCCTCTATACACTATGATTTGCAGGTTTCAAGGGGCGTCACTGTTACTTACCTAGCAGGTATCCCTCTCCGAATTCTCCGGCACTCAGTCGTGTGTAGATCCCACTATTCTGGAAGATGTAAGAGTCGTGGGTGCTCCCAGGAAACTTTGCAACAATATCTGTGATGATGTTCCCTGCATCACAGATCACCTGCACATTGATGGAGTGGGTGGACTTCCTGTTCCTGTAGATGTGCTCTGTATCAGCTGGTGGACAGATTGGGATGTGTGTACCATCAATACAGCCGATGACATGGGGGAACTGTGCCATGTGATAAAAGTCTGTTTTTGTTTTCTGCAGTGCAGCCTGTGTGTTTGGGAAGCTTATGTAGTGGTGCATTCTCTGCATCATGGCATCCAGGAACTTCCTGAAGAAACGTGACAGGCAACTCTGGGATACCCCACCCACCGCAGCTATCACCACCTGATAACTGCCGGATGCCAACAGATGTAGGCTGCAGAGCACCTGCACATGTGGGGGTATGGCGTGCGCCCTTCTTATTGGCTGGTCCAGGAGTGGGTGAAGGTCCCTGATTAAGTCCATGATGGTTTCGGGGTGTAGCCTGTACCTCTCATGTATCTCTGCATCAGTCAGCTGGAATAGTGTGATGCGCTGTCTGTAGATTTGTTCCTCCCGTCGCCACACCCTCAGTCCTGCTGCCTGTAGACGTAGGCGCCTTGCTATGACGTACATGGCGGCCATGTTGTCCACGCTGTTGCATTTTGGGTTTGCCTATATGCATTGTTGATGGTTACCACCTGCTTTCAATCCGTGTTAATTACCGACTCTTATTTACCGATTTTCCTGGATTTCTTAATTACCGAGTGCTCCTACATGTCATTTTAGATTTTACCACTTCATATTTACCACTTCATGTTTACCGAATCGTTAATTATGTATTCGGTAAATCTGATTCGGTATTTTGGAATTCGGTAAATATGAATCGGTATTTACCGCCTCATATATACCGAAAAGTGGTTTTTGGACTCCTACATCTCACTTGTCTGAATACCGGTCGGTAACGACATATTTACCGAAAATCGGCCGTTACCGACCGGTATTTGGCTACCTACATGAGGCCCTTGATATCAAACAAGCCTCTTGCTTGCATTTATTTGGATAACCGCGGCCCCTTACAATCTGAGGGGCTTAAAAATACATCATGGTTGCAGTGGATTTCTGCTCTCGATTCCTATGGATTTGGCCACAGCGATCGCATGATGTTCGAACTGTTATAAAATACTTGCAAGCCTTCATCGGGACATACGCAGTTGGCACATTCCATGTTGACAAGGGGCAGCGTATGCCTCCAAGCCATACAAAGACACAATGGGAAAATTGAATGGGACCGTGTGGTACTCCTCCCCTACCATCCCAAAGGAAATTTGGTAGTGGAGAGGAAGAACTGGGACTTAAAGTAGTCTAACAGCGAGGGTATCAGACTCAGGTCGCAGTTGGGTCAATCACCTATATGGGATACAAAGAGCACTTGATAGTCTTCCAAGAAAATCCTTGGGTGGTCAGACTCCCTACAAGATCCTGTTTGGGGTTAAGAGGTGGATACCTGACTTCGACAGTCTTTGCAAAGTGGCAGCATGGAACACCATTTAACATCAATGAACTTTTGACTGTTTTACGGGAACTAAACAGTTTCCGGGATTCACAAAGCAATGTCCAAGTAAAACGCATGACCACTGAAGAAGTGAAGGCAGGACCAGCAGCTTCTTGTTGGATCTTCAAGATCGGTGAACTGGTCCGGGAGAAAATAGTGGACAAGAAAGAATTTGGGCCTGTACCTGTCCCGGCTGTTGAAGTGTATTTTACCTCCCCATGCTGGCTGCAAAAACAAGAGATTTGTGTCAATCGATCTCATGAAGCAACATCATGTGGCAGATTCTACACAGTAGGCCACGTGGTAGGCCACGTAGTTACCAGTTTCCTCTCACTACTATAGAGGAAGTCCCAGTGGACGTTTTGACCAGCGATTAAGATTCTACCCCCCGGCTTGGGATAGTAAATAATTAAGTATCTATTTTACCTGCTACATCAACAATTACTGTACAAACAACTTGTACAGAAACACAGATTTCTATTTGGAAACCCGACACAGATGGTGTTTACGTAAACACACCACAATTTGAGTCTACTCGAAGTTCTACAGTGTACAGAGTTGCCAAAAATAGATCGAATAGCTTCCGTCTACTTTGAGGACTTCTCTTCCAATTACTCTGCTCTGAGCCATTACCTCCACAAGGTAGATCACATGCATTCTACTTTCAGCTAAAGAGGT
The DNA here is from genome assembly GCF_964204655.1 of Triturus cristatus. Lineage (NCBI taxonomy): Eukaryota > Metazoa > Chordata > Amphibia > Caudata > Salamandridae > Triturus > Triturus cristatus. The sequence goes on along the minus strand of NC_140582.1, from coordinate 1,207,663,680 downwards.
ACTTTGTTTCTCCATGTCTGTACCTGTGGATTACAATTACGATACTTTTTCTTATCCTTCGGATTGGTTTTGCGAATGACTTTTTCCTGCTTTTTAAATGGACAATAGCTCGCTCAACGCTCTGTTGGTGAACTTGGTTTTAACATCCTATTCTTCATCACACAAAGTACGAAAAGCCCTTACCCTGGTGAACATTTCTGCTATTCTGGTTCTTGATGGAATTCTTTAGGATAGGGTATTGTACGATATATTTGGTCCCACTGAAATTTTGCAAATTCCATATGAGTTTCTCATTTCTTTAAATGATTTTATCATCCCTAGTACCATCTAATGTATTCCACTGTTTTTAATTCAGAGAAAATCAGTGAAGGCCATTCTAATTATGAGGAAATGTATCGGTTTTCAGCATTACTGTGTCCACTTCTTGCATAAAGCAAGTACTTCACATGCAATATTTAAATATATGCAATGGGAACACTGCCATATACCACCACATGATAGCTTACGACTGACCCAGTGTTTTATGATCGGCTTAAACCATAAGCAAAGAAAAATAGGGTCACTAATACAAAGCGGATATATTCTGAATCTTTTCCAATTTTCCACCCAAGGGTTTAACTTTTGGGGGGACACAGTTTATTTGAAATCAATTTAGAGATCTGAAGATTGGTAGGTTCAGGGCATTTTTCATATCTGTAGTGGTAGAACTCACACCAACATGTAATATCCTTCAATATTTTCAAGACAGTGTTTGATGCATTCTATCCTAGAACACGCTCCGTCAGTGTAAATATATCACACAAATGTGACATGTGAACTTTTCGGTTGACGTGAAGGTGATAGATTTTGCAACATGAAGTATATTTACAGTGCATCATGTATCGGCTTGGGGCCACCATCTTTTCATTTCATTGAAGTTTTTCTCATGTTGGTGAAATTATTTTTGGGAAATACGTGGTCTTTACTTTGATGCTTTTTATGAGCCCGAAATACACTGGGATTAAATCTTCCATGTTGGATTATGCAAAATCTTGCACCTCTATGTGTTTATGAGTGAAGCCTGTGCAGGCACATGTTGAACTTCAGCATAGAATGGAAACATTTTTTTCTAAACATGGATTACTTTAATATTTCTTATGGAATAAAGTGGTAAAAGAAAATGCATGATAATCCTGGACCTTCATTGGATAGTTCATATACATTTGTTCAGCTGTGCATCCTGGGTTGGGGTGCATGACTCGGGGCATGCCAGATACCACATCAAACGATTTTCCTGAACAAAACTGTGCAGCAGAAAAAGGATTTAAATACACCAAACATTCCCACATTTGCGAACAGGCAACGGTTCAAAAACTACACGGAGGAAACATTAAACACCATACTTCGCAACACATCATGAAATTCTCCAGGGACCAAAGGGAATGGCTAGTGTGGCTGTTAAACACTAAAGGATGTCATGCACGTTTTCTGGGTGACAGAGTTAAAGATCAGCAGGCCCGACCCACGTTATGTTCAGACACACCACTAAGGGGTGATAACTTGCAGTGTTGGGAAGTTGTAACTTGATTGGCTAAAAGTTTCAACATTGTAACAGGTGAAACAACACTTATCCCTTCTTTCTGATAATATGGGACTACAGGACTTTGGACTAGGTCCTCAAAAACCACGTCAACAGCCCTTCTTGAATGCAATATACAAAGAAGTGTAGAAAGTTTTCCCAGCAGGTGGATGCTGAGAGACTGCGTAAAATTGACAGGACAAATTTAGAAAGGGCTCTGGCGGTGGGTAATAACCGTATGACTCTTCACTGCGCAGAGAACAAGTTGCTCATGGTCCATAGTGTCCTTACTAGGCAGGATAGTTGTTGCATCCAGGACTACTTGTTCAGAAGTTGTGGGGTTTGGAATTTCTATAGCTCTCCCAGGACATATTGTTTGGGGTCAAGGACAACAAATTTTCATTTTTGTTTTATCCTTGCAACAAGTAAGCACACAACCTTTGGCTGCCAGTTTACAGTATCATGTTATGGATCAGGGAAAGGCATTGTCTGCAGGTAAGGTAATATTTGTAAACATGTTAATGCTGTTTGAACTTGTATTTATGGTTCATTTACACAAAGGCTTTCTTATTAGGGTGAGCTCTCCAAGTGAAAGTTGTAAGCAGTTTAAAAATTGTACCCGCATTTGCCAAGTTCAACAATATGTTGCTACATACAATGTTTCCAGACTGCATCAGCTTGAGAGCAAGATTGATGATTCTTTGCTTTCAAAACAAAATGTTCACAAAAGAATGGGTAACATTTCTTTGAAGCATCATTTAGTAAAATGTGTGATTAATGCTAGCATTTCCGAAAAATATTCAGAACAGAAAAATAAGTGCATTCAGTTTCAACAAGATAAGGAAACCTGTAAATAAACCAGCATTGGCAAAGCCAATTGCACTGATATTGGTGGTCAGCCTTTTGATTTGTCATAGTGTGTCTTGTTCTGATATGCTTTTTGTGAAACTTTGTGGGAGATGCCAGGTCCTCCCCATTATATGTGGGAGATGCCAGGTCCTCCCCATTATAACAAATATTGACAAAAAGATATTATATTTTATGGTCTCAAAAGCACACATTGCCACAGTAGTCCCTAGCGCTGAACAAAACTACTAATTTTAATAAAAACAAAAAGGTATTGGTTAACTCCAGACTTAATTAGAGCCCACTTCTTAAAGAAATAGCACCCATGGTATATGTCCTTGCATTAGTGCAGATTTACGGCTTTCATGAATTCACAAGAATTTACAGATGTAGGTCAGGAAATCACACTCCTATAAAATATTGGTGAACTACTTTTCAGCAAGAGCAAATATGCAGGTGTAGATTTGCTCATGCGAAAATCTGCTGAGCGTTTTCAAGTTCACTTTCCTTCTAACTCCTTTTTTCTCAACCCTGTAAGAAGCTATAATTCTGCCATGGTCAGGAGAAAAGGTCCAACATTTCTTAATATGGGAAAAGAAGAGCTGGCAAAACCCCCTAAAACATACAATGTAGTAAGCTTGCAAGGATTCAAAAGGGCATTCCAACCCTGGAAATATTCCTTAAAGCTACCTCTAGCCACAGTATGTAAAAGGTGGCAAAATAGGGAAATTGTCATTCAAAACCCACTATAGTATGAGCCCTGGCATAATTGGAAAGGGTAATGTGAGAGTTTTTCTATAATGAAATTGTTGTCAATTTGTCACAGTACTAGGTGACACCACAGGGACAATTAGATTTTTTTTTTTACAAGACAAACAGATTTATAAAGCAACCTGTCATGTGGTCGAGTAGATATTTTATTAAATTCCACACCCCTGAGAAGTTAGAATCCTTGTAATTGATTATTCTGTACAGTTAATGGAAAACATAACTGGGGTCAACAAAATAGTCTAACAGTACAGTACGCATATAAAAAGAAAAGGATTTTGCACTTAAAACATTTCATGATTTTTTTAATATGGACTGTAAGAGTCCATTTCCATCTACATTATTTCTACAAGAGGAGTTATAAGAAATAATTTTCCTCTGACTTTAGATCCTTACTACAACATGTATGGTATCAAGGTATAGATTTGAATGAGCAGATGTTTAATTTTTATGCAAACTATAATGTTAAAGCATGCTTTTCACATTTCCGGTATCAACCAGTAAGCTAAACATAATCTGAACTACAAAATGTTATCACGGTCTTGAAGACTGCTTTTTTTTCTAGCTTAGTGTGTGGTTTGAGGGTAATATATTAGCTTTCATTGTTTCTTCTCTGGAAATATACTGAGTTTCAATCCATCATAGAAGATTTCAGATGCAAGATGTCAAAGCATATGCCATAACAATACTAAAAGTCTTTACTTGTCTTATTCAGTGTATATTAAGAGCAGCTGTGCAACTGCTGGCCGCAACTGTTGAAATGCTAATAAAAATTAAAAAACACCATAACACGAACTCGCACTCCATCAATTAAAGCCTGTGCTGGTTCCCAAGCAGCCTTTAGATTTACTGATTAATCAACTGCACACATTAACAGTTCTTTCCGGCAGCAGTCAAACTAGAGAAAAAGACTTGTTTCTTCTTTAGCTCTCTATCCCTCCCACTGCTTTATAGCACAGGAGACCTCCTCACTTCCCTTTGAGCAGAGGCACCTCAAGGTTTGTATTAAATGTTTGGGTGCGGTTGCTTTTTAGCAAGAAGTATGGGAACTATTTTTGTAATATTAAAATAGCTTGGGACGTCCTCAACAGAGTCCATCTGCTTTTGAGTTATGAAACAATGGTTATGAAAGAGTGTTAAGGTGGACAAAAACAGCCGTTTTGGTTCTTTCTTGAGCAGAAATCCAGCCACCCTAGAAGCCTGACTCAGTCACCCTCAATATCAGAAGGAATTATTTAAGAGGTTTGATACTGAGGTAGTGGAAAGAACTTGCACTCATCATTGTAGTGATTTGTAGTGATTTTACAAGTATTCCCAAGCATTGGTGGTCTCAAAAACAGGAGCAGGTGCTTATCAATAAGACTTGTCTTTTCTGGTTCAGAGTCTAACATCTCTTTATTAAACAGCTTTAAGTTTTTAAATGTAGAGACCGAGCCAGAATCACAATCCAAAGATGCAAATACCCAAGCATTGGCAAGTGTCTGGCGTTGACAGGCAGCATTTTTGTTTTCTCAACTCCGTTTGTTTTTTTTCACATGGTTATTGCTAAACGTTTTAGTTGAGGAACCTGCCAGGCCAATATGAATTAAAGCAAACATTTTTGGTCTCATAAAGCACACATTTCCATATTAATCCATATGAGAAAACCTTCATGTATTTCTGTATATGCTTCGGTTTAAATTATACCTTAACCTCAAATTTTCAAATATGTTTCAAATGTCATTGCACTTGTAGGCTAAGAATCCATGCTATTTAAGGTTGTATCATTTGCACATTTTTGGAAAGCATTACTTGACATTCTTTCCTGACAAGTGAAAGTGGGATTCTGGGAGAATAATGAGTGCAATATTGTGTTCATCAATGGCATCTCCTTCTCAAGGATATCTTGAGCTTCCTTGGGCAGAAAATCCTGCAACCTGCTCACTAGACAGGTTTTTGCTGACAGTTACAGGCTTCGGACACTTGATTTGGTTCCATGTTTGTCGTGAGAGAACATCTACATAAACTGTCCAAAATGTTATGTAAAAAACAATTAAGAGCAGCTGTGCAACAAGGCAGTGCAACTATATCCAGTATTAATTTTTCTCATCCCATTCCCCTTTTCCTTGGTCTACCATTGATCTACATGCTGTTAGTATAGGGTTCGCAGTGGGTTCTGTGAAACGCAGAAGCCTACTTCACTCAATTTTGATCAGGAAGACACTCCTCTTCCAATTCCCAATTTTCGGTTGGTAGGATGGGAAGTGTGACGAGAGGGAAGATCTATGACGCTTATTTCCCCGTCTCTAACCTCCCCACAATTCCAGAAATAGCAGGCATGGCTACAGACTAGCTGAGGGAAGTGATGGTTGCTCTTATCCCATTCCATAGTTAAGCCACCAGCTCAATCCGGAGAGGGACCCGAGATGGAAAAGACATCCATTAGATTCTTCAGATGCATGTTTGATGTAAGACATATCAATAAGAAATTGAGCACCGCGCAGCGCCATTCAGGAGTTTGCAGGTGCTCGTACAGAATCAGATAAAATCCTCAAGCGCACCCCCAGCACAAAAAGGAGGTTGTGGCAAATCAGGAGAAAATAAATACAAAATATCGCCTGGCCTTGTGGCACAAATATTATGCAACATGTAGATCATGGGCAAGTTATGGCTAAATTAGCCTTAGCTTGACAGATTCTCTTCTACTTCGTAGGCCTTTGCTGAGTTGCATTAGCTTTCGGTGCCTGAGAGAATTCTTTTGAAGGCACTGGGAATTATGTTAAGGTGAGCTTAGAAGACTGTCCCTCATTTTCTCCAAAGGAAATTTAAACTCTACATATAATTTAAAGCTCTGCTGTCCTCAACAGTAAATCTCTGCATTCCAAAATTTAAGAAAGCTTTAATGGGTGGTCCTCATGCCTTTCCAGTTAGAAGTAAGTTGTTCCATCGTGGAGCTGCTCTTTCATTAAGAGTATGTCAAAACTTTATGACTTTCAGGAAAGGCAGGAAAAAACTGGTTTTCAAGCCTAAGTCACAAAAGTGTCCAACACACATCGATAAGTGAAAAGAAAAAGTACAGCTCCACAAGTGCATTTATAATGTAGATATGCATGTTAACCAAGTCTCCATAACATTTTAATACGGATTTGACGTTGAATGCTTTCACAACCATGGTGGCCACATTTTATTTTTTTGAATGTCTTAAAAACTATTTTTACTACAATGTCCTACAAAAGAATGTCCAATTGGCCGTGTGAAGTGAATATAGCATCAGAGTGTGCAGGCCCAGTTCAATAGCCTTAAAGACTACACACATCTCTTATTCTGAGCATACAAAATATGCTATTTTTCCCAAAACAGTGCACTGGTACCAGAGTGATGGGGATCAAGAAAGTCCCAAACGAGGGGCCTGGAGGGTGGAGAATGTCCCACCAGAGAGTCAACTGACACGATTTCAGAGGAAAAACAGAGCCAACGTCTGCTCAACAATTACTTTTTCAAAGAAATTGGAGACTGCCACCAAGATAGAGCTTTTCACAACAACCTTGAGTGACTCTACAGAGATAGACTGCAGTCCTAATAGGTGGGCCCAATCGAAGATGTTAAGTGAGCCCTACATGAATGGGTTGAATGAACAAGGCTAATAAGAGCTGAAAACTCACTTGAGTGACCCACCAAGCTGGAATGGAGTCTTGAGTAAAGTCATCAGTTGGGTAATGGGAGATGTCCCTATTAACTTGTTGATCACCATATGATCACCCAGTCACCAAAAGGCATCGAGTTTTGAGCTTATGTTGGCTTCTGAACAGTATTTCAGATTGCCAAAATGCTTCTTTCCCCAAATTCCTCACCATCCCCAGACTTGGAAAAGCTCCTATTTTATTAAAGTGCTTGAAGCAAGAGACATCCTACGCCTACGAGTATGTTCTAGCAGGATAACAGCTCTTTGGGAATACCCTGTTATTAGCCCACTGTGCACCTGAGGGGTGGTCTACGCCGTGGTAAAACTGTGTTGCAAGGCATTTCAGTTGTGCTGATGTGAAGCCTCATAGATAGACTGCTTGGGCAGGTACAGACAGTACTAGTGCAATCCTCCAGGAAGAACACTTCAGACTTGCCTAGTCCTTTGATGTTTGCAGAACAAACAAAAAAGAACTTTGCTTAGTTGCATGTATGACAATATACCTTCTTAACTTTCGCTTCCTTGCAAGATGTACCAGAACATAACCACAAACTTGAAGTCAAAGATGGTTTATTTTGACAGCATTGCAAACACAACCCTCACAAAACAAAAGTCTCTTAACAGAGGATTCGGCCATAAAGATCTAAAACCCCAGCTATGAACATCAGCAAAACAAGAATTATGTAGAAACATTAATTGTTCTACAGCAAATAGGGAGAAGAGCTGGACGCAAGAGAACATGTTGAGGAGCAGAGCACTGCCATGTTCACAAAGGTTCCAATTTTAACATTGGCTTCACCAGATGCGATAGCCGCACTCTACAAGAGAGCAGAGAGCAAAAAAGGCCTTAGGAATGCGTTTGCGTGGGGGAGCATGTAGCAACATGTCCAGAAAAAGCGTGTAGGGATAACCCTTAATTATCTTGACTACTAGTCAAATGCACTGGCAGGATTTACCAAGGAGAGGACCCTAGTCAGGGAAGGATAGGAACACAAGATTTAAACTGAGATGGTTTGCAGGGTTCACAAAGTGGAGGGTCTAGGCAAAGGACGAAAAGAGTGCACCAGCATTTAAAGGCACTACTCTGACTCATAGATAATAGAACAGCGGCCCTATGCAGCCACTTGCCATCTCACTTATGTTCCAAACATCAGACCCAAGTTGACACTAAGAATCAATACATTTATAGAGTGCGCTACTCACCCGTGAGGGTCTCAAGGCACTGAAGGGGGGGGGGGGGGGGGGGGGGGGGGGAGGGGGTGGGTAGGAGGGGGGTGTAGTTTACTGCTTGAATAGCCAGGTCTTGAGGTGCTTCCTGAAGGTGAGATGGTCCTGGGTCAGTCGAAGGTGTGCGGGGAGGGAGTTCCATGTTTTGGCGGCCAGGTAGGGGAGCGATCTTCCTCCGGTTGTGGTTTTGCGGATCTGTAGGACGATGGAGAGGCTGGCGGAGCGGAGCTGGCGGGTGGGAGTGTAGAAAGAGAGGCGGTTGTTGAGGTATTCGGGGCCCATGTCGTGGAGCGCTTTGTGTGCGTGGGTGAGGAGCCTGAACGTGATCCTCTTGCTAACGGGGAGCCAGTGCAGGTTTCTCAGGTGGGGAGTTATGTGGCTGTGGCGAGGGATGTTGAGGATGAGTCGTGCAGAGGCGTTCTGTATTCGCTGCAGTCATTTCTGGAGTTTGGCTGTGGTTCCTGCGTACAGGGCGTTCCCGTAGTCCAGTCGGCTGGTGACGAGGGCCTGGGTGACCGTCTTTCTGGTTTCGGTGGGGATCCACCGGAAGATCTTTCAAAACATGCGCAGGGTGTTGAAACATGAAGAGGAGATGGCGTTGAATTGTTTGGTCATCGTGAGGGAGGAGTCCGGGATGAATCCCAGGTTGCGTGCGTGGTCTGTGGGTGTAGGTGCAGTGCCCAGCGCTATGGGCCACTAGGAGTTGTCCCAGGCGGATGGGGATTGTGCGAGGATGAGGACCTCAGTTTTGTCTGAGTTCAGTTACAGACGGCTGAGCTTCATCCATTCCGCGACGTCCTTCATTCCTTCCTGGAGGTTGGTTTTCGCGGTGGCTGGGTCTTTGGTGAGGGAGAGTATCAGCTGGGTGTCATCGTTGTAGGAGATGATGTTGAGGTTGTGTTCGCGTGCGATGGCGGCGAGGGAGCTCATGTAGATATGGAAGAGGGTTGGGCTGAGCGAGGAGCCTTGGGGTACGCCGCAGATGACCTTGGTGGCTGTGGAGCGGAAGGGAGGGAGGTGGACTCTGGGTTCGGTTGGAGGGGAACGAGGTGACCCAGTCCAGGGCTTTACCATGGATTCCAGTGTTGTGTAGGCGGGTTATTAGGGTGCGGTGGCAGACGGTGTCGAAGCCGGGCGAGAGCTCTAGGAGGATGATAGCGGTTGTTTCCCCATTGTCCATCCGGGTTCTGATGTCGTCGGTGGCTGCGATGAGGGCGGTCTCGGTGCTGTGGTTGGCTCGAAATCCGGATTGGGATGGGTCGAGTGCGTTGTTTGCTTCGAGGAATGCAGTCAGTTGTTTGTTGAAGGTCTTCTCGATGACTTTAGCCGGGAAGGGAAGGAGAGAGATGGGGCGGAAGTTCTTTAGGTCTTTTGGGTTGGCTGTGGGTTTCTTTAGAAGGGAGTTGATCTCGGCGTGCTTCCAGCTTTCTGGGAAGGTGGCTGACGTGAAGGAGTTGTTAATGATGTTCCGTAGGTGGGGTGCGATGATGGCGTCTGCTTTGTTGAAGATGTGGTGAGGGCATGGGTCCGAGGGAGAGCCAGAGTGGATGGTGCTCATGACGTGGGTGGTGTCTTCAGTGCTGACGGAGGTCCAGGCGCTGAGGGTGGTGGGTGTGATTGTTGGTTCGGTGGCTGGAGGCAGGGTCTGGGTGCTGAAGCTGTCGTGTATGTCTGCGATCTTGCGGTAGAAGAATGTGGTGAGGGAGTTGCAGAGGTCTTGCGACGGTGCGATGTCGTTGCTGGCGCTAGGGTTGGAGAGCTCCTTAACTCTGTTGAAGAGTTCTTTGCTGTTGTTGGTGTTGTTGTCCAGCCGCTCTTTGAACGATGTCCTTTTGGTGGTGCGGATCAGCTGGTGGTGTTCGCGGGTGGCGTTCTTGAGGGCTGTCATATTTTCGGTCGTCCGTTCGTGGCACCAGGCTTTTTCGAGGGTTCGGCAGGATTTCTTTGAGTCTTTGAGGGCGTCGGTGAATCATGTGGTTTTCCTGTTGCTGGTCTTGCCTGGGGGGTTCTTAAGAGGAGCGAGGTCGTCGGCGCAGTTGGTGATCCACTGTGCGAGGTTCTGGGCTGCGTTGTTGGTGTCTGGGGTGTCGACTGGTAGGTTCTGGCTCAGCGATGTGTTTAGCTGGTCTGTGGTGACTTTGCTCCAGTATCTGCGGGGGATCTGTTGCGTGTGGTGTTGGGAAGTAGTCTTCTTGAAGGTGAAATGGATGCAGCGGTGGTCAGTCCAGTGTAGTCCGGTGGAGTGGCTGAAGGAGACGTGGTTGCTGGCAGAGAAGATGGGGTCAAGCGTGTGGCCGGCGTAGTGGGTGGGGGTGTTCACCAGTTGCTTGAGTCCGAGGTTGGCGAGCAGGGTGGTGGTGTTGTCGTTCTTGTTCTCCAAGTGGAAGTTCAGGTCCCCTAGAAGGATGTATTCGGGTGAGGCTAGGGCGTGTGGGCTGATGAAGTCGGCGATGGTTTCGCTGAATTGTGCGCGTGGGCCCGGGGGTCTGTAGATGAAGGTTCCTCTGAGTGTGGTTTTGGAAGTGTAGGTGTTCGGCGGAGGAAAGTGTGTCTTTGGCGTTGGTCGTGATGTTGATGGTGTTCCTGTAGATGATGGCGATTCCTCCTCCGACTCGGTTGGTGCGGTCCTTCCGGTTGATTTTGTAGCCGTCCGGGACGGCTATGGCGATGTCGGGGGCTGAGGAGGCGTTCATCCAGGTGACGTCTGGTGTTGTTGTGTCGAGGAGGTCCCAGAGTTCGATGGTGTGCTTGTGGACGGAGCGGGTGTTTAGGAGGATGCACTTGAGGTGGCTGATGTTGGTGTTGGGTCCGGTGGGTGGGGTGCAGGTACGGAGGCAGGTGAATTTGCAGGCTAGGCAGGTGAAGGGTCCGTGGGTGCGCTTAGGGGTGGCTCAGTGGCAGGCGGGTGGTCGTCCGGTGTTGAGTGCTTTGAGGGCGGCGGAGTCGTAGCTCAGTCGGGTTCTCTGGCTCCGGCGAGGGCCAGGGGTTCTGGCACTGGGCGCGGATGGGCGCAGACGGGCTTGCCTTTGGCGCGCCAGCGGCGCGGCCGTTGTGTGCATCCGCTGTGCGGCCTCCATATGAGGGGCTGTGGGAGGGCGGAGCAGCTGGGAGGCGGAAGCGGGGTTGCGAATGGGACAGCGGGTGGGCGGGGCCGCAGGGACAGGAAAATGGCACGGAGGGAGAGGGGGGAGAAATGGGACACAGAAGGCAAAATGGGGGAAGGGGGGCACAGAGAGGAAACGGCAGAAATACAAGGGAATGAAACCAGGCAACAAGTGAGGGGGGGCACACTCCAAAACGGGGGAGAAGGGGCACAGATAGCAAAACGAGGGAAGGGGCACAAGGTCCAACAGCAGAGAAACGAAGGAAAAGGAACAGGTTACCAGTGAGAGACCAAGGAGGACTCACTCAACACGAGGCAGGCAGCGGGAGCAAGGCGACAGCAGGGGCAGCATCGCAGGAGGACCGTGTGGCGGCTGAGGGGCGACCTACCTGCGGGCAGGGTCAAAGGTAAGAAGGGAAAGTTACTTACTTGTAACCCTAGTTCAACATCTTATGGATCTTCATTCAAGCAATAAACATTAAAATTATCATTGAAAAGGATCCTGAGGCACTTCAACTACTCATCATAAAACACCCACGAAATAAAAAGAAAATGAAGTAGTCTACAGGCCAATCTTCCAATTTCAAATGTTTTCCACTCCAATTTGCGCAATACACCTTGGACAACATTTATACCAGAGAGCATATTCCTGGCTAATGGCCTCCGACTGGACTTGAAAAACACACCAGAAAGAGTGTGGGTGTCTTTTTCCAGGATCCCACATGGGGCCGGGGGTAATTCTGCTGTCTGCCTATCAATCAAGATTCTATGTGTGCAGAAAACCCACAAGATTGGAAATCGGAGAGAGGTTCAGTAAGAAACAAAAACAAACAGCCCCTCCACCCCCCAAAAAAAGCTGTGGAGATAGATATAAAACGTAAACACCAACCCTATCTATTAAAGATAAGCTGTATACAAAAAGCAAACAAAATAGATATGTTAATTGTATACATTTCACAAGCTTCAGAACAAACCTTTTCCTCCACAAGATTTGCTTTTTAGTAACAGGGGAAAGGGCACATTTTTTAGTTGGCATTGGTGGGAGTGGCATCCCACCACAAAATACTATAGCATGCACAAAGCACAAAGTGCTGATTTCACATTCACTTGGCATTCCATGTGCAGGATATAGAACTAACACCCAAAGCGTGGGTGTACCACCCATGTTTTGCGCACAAATACAAGTATTACCACTGCTTGGGTCTGGAAAGCCTTCTTCACACCATCTAAGCGCATCGTCGATGTTTTCAGTCCAGCAGGAATCTGGAAAGTGGAGACAAGCCAAACTTGGGTAAGAGTTTGGGTTTGTTGCTGTGCCAAATAATCTACACAGGTAACCATGGGTTACACAGAACAGGAATTGAAAGTATACATATCACCTTTAGCGACCCAAGGCAGCCAACTCCACTCGCACAATGAAAAACGCATAACATATCACGAAGTGTCCTGCCACAACCATAGTAGTTCAATATGGTACACTTTCACAATTATTGTTTATGAGGCTTTCAAGAGGAAAGATGAACACACTTAGTTTTAACTAGAGCCCAATGTCAATTTACCTGAAATCTGAGCATGCTGAGTGCACAGTACCTGTCCAGTTAATCAAGAACATATAAACATGTACAAACAATTTGATTGTAGATGATTCCCTCCTGGTCTGTAACAGCCACCACTTAAAACACCAGACTACCACTTCCTTAGTCATAAACTTGCCTCCGTCACAGACCTGTGTGAATTGATTCCATCTCCCACACATCAGTGTGCAGGCTGTTCCACATATTCACACGCCTTATGAGAAAATATAATGCAGTAAGGATACTGATGTGATGCAAAGAACAATGGCGTTCATAGCACTTCAGGTCAGTAGGTAGACAAACTACACACGCTACTCCAATTAATCTGAGTTAAGAACACCCTGCCACATCGAGATCCTGCGCAGATCAGGATGGAGTAGGAAAAGCACGCTGGTCCATTGAAGCCAAAAGGTTCCACTACAAGGCCTGCATATGCCATTAGCGACAAGGACAGGCGTGACAGGCAGTACTAGAAGCCTCTAAACTGTCTTCACAGAGATCCAGGATTCAGCCCGAAACATCAGAATCAAATCATTGATGTCGGCGAAGTTGCTGAGGCATGGGAAAATCCTGGAATGCTACAGTGGCAAGAACAGCCCCTATGAAGGTACTCTTCTCTTTAGCTCACTCAAATCCCAAGCATGTGATTGATTTTCTCAGTCATCCGAATGCGGTTTAGGACGGACTGCAGAGAGTCCACCTTTATTAGTCAGTCATTAAGGATTGGGAATACATGCATCTTTCCTTCGAAGATAAACAGCGACCACCACCATCACTTTTAATGTTTAGTAGTAACTAAAGTAGGGGTCTCCAACCTTTCTTCATCAACCCCTTATGTGCGCTCGACGGCCGGGAGGCGTCGTGGGCCACAGTGCACTTGTGTGCAGGACGGCTCCCGGATGTCCTGGCACATGGCACCGGAAATCCCTCTGGTGCAGGCACCAGAGGGATTTCTTTTTATTCCCCAAAGCCTCGGGAGCTGGGGAAGAGCTTCCCCAGCTCCCGAGCCCGCCTCCCCCCCACAGGCCTGTGAGGGAAAACTAAAGAGGCTTGCCAACTTCAGGCTTTGTACACTAGCCCCTCAGAGCAGCCCCTAAACTCCATTGTGGTGATAACAGTCCGAGGACCTAACTGAGGCATGAATGCCATTTTAATTGAATAGCCTGCAGCAAAAAGACCCTGTCCATCTAGCACACTTGCACATCCCCTTAACACCCAGTTGATCTCGTCCAGGTGTGCTGTCTGAGCATGGAACATGTGCCAATAGCTCCACTTGTGTCACCAGTAGAGTTCAGGCCAGCCTGCAGCACATACTTTGCAGCATCCGGACCATCATGTATTGTTTGGCCAAACAGGTTTCAAGGTCCTGGGAGAGCAGGCAGGTCTTGCTGCCATATTCCACGGCTACATAAACGGATAGGAGGGCTAAACTAATCGAAGGAACATCTGCTTTCCAAGGCGTCAATTCTTTAAATTGCTCGGTCAGAAGAGTGAATAAAACGGAATTTGGAGTGGTCGACGTCTAAACTAGATAACGCAACTATCAGTCGTTCAGGAGTAGACTGTTTGGTTAGGAAGTCTGGGTCACCTGGAGCCGGCTGTGTCACCTGGTCTCAGGTCAGCTGACTGGAAGTCACCGTAAAGACATCAAATTGCTTCACTGACAGTTTTAGTAATGACTGAGATGAAATTGGCTCTGGTTGAAAAATGCCAGTCAACACAAGCCTTTGTCTCAATTATGTGCAATTGAAAAAGACTAGTGAATCAGCTGCCCTCCAAACTACCACTGGAAATGAGGCACTCTCTGGCAAATATATTGCTGTGTGAGTAAAGGTACTGTAGACTGTATGGGCAGAGTAGTGTGTCCCGAGGGATCAGATGGCACTGGGCCAGGTCTCCAGACAGAAGTCTGACTGGAGACCCCTGTGGCTCCATGGTGGGATAGGGTCGAATGCCACTTGGCCTTCTTGAGCAGGTCTATACTTCCACTTACTAGAAGACTTTGAACAGGGAGTGGACTTTTCACATGCAGGCCTGACACTAAGCAGTATCTGTGCTTAGACTGTGATTTGGATCTTTGCGGCCTCCTCCCAAATCACCTTCGGGTGCCTAAGCAAAGATTTCTAGCACAACATTACTGAATGGAGACCAAGCACCACAACCACACTTGACAGAAAAGGTGACCGACATCTGCTTCTTGCAGTCCTGGCTCAGTTTGAATTCTGCCGTTTGAGGAAGGAATATCAATCTATTTTAAAGAAGTTGTCATAAGACCGACTGATTTGAGAGCAGAGATCCGGATCGGCATTGAACTGGCAGGAAAGAGAGACTGAAGTCAACGCCCAGACATTTAGGGGCAGCTCCACTCCTCCACTAAAGAGGAGGTACAGAGTTACAACATACCTGCAGAACACCATCAGCTTACTGGTATGCGGAACACCGTCACACTGCAAGCACTACTGCACTGAACACCGATACGTGTACGAGCAACTATTGCTTGTGAAGGGACCATAGTTCACTTACTGACAGATTTTTGTGAATTTGAATCCCAGTTCGTCGTTGAAGCATCTAGTGCGACCTGAATTTGTAAAGGTCCTGGGTAAATGTTTTCTTTAACCTCGCACCAATGTTCCTATCTCATATATGCGGTTTTTAGGGGCCCCCCTAAATAGCTACCGGGCAGAGAGGATGTCCTGACATGTGTGACTACAGACTTCACTCTCCACCAGAGCAACCACGAAGAGATCACATAATTTCATTATTCGAACGATAGAATGATTGCAAAACAGGCGGTATAAGTATATAAACCTCTATTAAGCATGCATTAAATAAGTGTTGAATATATGGCCTTAAGAGCGGAACCAGGAAGTTGCAACAGTTGCGTTTTCTGTAGGTCCTGGAGAATAGACACTATAGGTATGGCTAGAAACATGTCAACCTTTCAGGAGATAGGAACATTACTCTTTTCTTTCCAAAAGAATCCCACCTGCTTTTAACCAGGGGGGATTGTAGGGGCAAGAATAAAGCAACGACCCCACTAGCCAGGTATCTTTACAAAAAGACTTCACCATCCATTCCCTCACTTTCCCCTCAGAAAATCCACCTTCTTCACGGTTATTGTATAGTCACTCAAAGTGCTCCCACGTATCCATAGGTCGCAGCACGCCCCGTTCCGCAGCGGAACGGTAGGGACCCAATGATAAAGCATGCCACCAAGGGGTCACCCTCGCGGGTGAGGGTTTAACGA
The DNA here is from genome assembly GCF_964204655.1 of Triturus cristatus. Taxonomy (NCBI): domain Eukaryota; kingdom Metazoa; phylum Chordata; class Amphibia; order Caudata; family Salamandridae; genus Triturus; species Triturus cristatus. The sequence goes on along the minus strand of NC_140582.1, from coordinate 1,207,647,696 downwards.
AAACCTTTTGTTTTTCTAAAGGCAGAGTCAGTCCCTATAATTTAGCTGGGTATTTTGTTAGGCATGTTTTGGAGTACATACCCAGTGGTTTCCTCTTACTTTCCACATTCGTTAAGGATCTATATTATAGTCATCCAATGTATTAGGTAGTGGCTGATCATCATCATCTCCTATATCAGCAGCGCCTAGAGGTGCAATATGTAAAGGGTCAGAACATGGTATGAGAGGTACTGGTGAAGAGGGTGGAGTGGTCTGAGGAATGTTAATGGGACTAGCAGCTATTGTCCTTTTCTTCTTGAGAGGGATTCTGTATTCAGTGTCTAATTTCCTTTTGGGAGGTGGTATGACTGGCGTTGTGGTAATGTGTCCGATTTGGGGGGTGATGTGGACTTTATTTTGTTTTGGATCCAGCTTCTGCTGCATTTTCTTTCCAGAATCGGCTCCAGGGTCTTTAGAGGAGCATCTTTCTTTTCTCAATTTCTGGGACAGTGCTGGATTTGTCCTTTTTCTCTTTCAATGCGGAATGCTTCTGAACTGAGGTGGCCACCTCAGTTCAAGCCCAAACCAGGAGGCTTTTCTTGCTGTTTCGGTGCCAAGCCTGGAGGTGGGGCGTTAGTATCAGAGACTCGTGCCAGCCATGGCCTGACGGCAGTGGCGGCCCATTACCCTTTGTCTTGACTGGAGTTGGTAAGGTGGGCGAAGGGGCTTTATTACTCACAGCACCCTGTCTAGATGGAACGTCGTGGGACTCCAGCTCGTAATCGAAGTCCTGGAAGACAAGCATTTGCAATGCAATAGGTCTCGCATTTTCGCGAGTTTAAGCTATTGACATTGTAAATGACAATGCCTTTTATTTAGGTTTCAAAAACGAAAACATAAATAAAAGACATTGTAATTTACAATGCCAATAGCTTAAACTCGCGTAAATTGAGAGACCTATTGCATTGCAAATGCTTGTTCTTTGTGGGAGTTAAAATATTTTAAGGCCGAACCGTTGAATGTGTGGAGGCCAAGTAGTGATAAGAAAATCTGTCTTCCGCCTCATTAGATTGCACATTACCTTAATCAGGGTGGTTAAAGGCCCGGTTACTGTATGGCATGGAAGAGCCAGGGAACAACATAATGAATTTAATATGCATGTGAAGAATTAGAGGTGTGATGTTCTCTTTTTAACACGGTTTAAATTGGGTATGCACCTAGCTGAAACTGAAGAGACATAATACTGATGGCTTTGACTTTGAGCATCTGCTGATAGTACAGCTCTTGAATGCACAATATCACAGCCAGAAGAACAAATCCAAATCTTAGTTGGTACAGACTATTTACAACTGGAGTTCAACACATATTAGAAAACTGCATTGCAAAAATTATGCTAAAATTGTATCTTTCTTTTTGAAAGTGCCTTGTTAATCAGTTATTATTAGCCGCAGCTTGGGTAGCTGAGTTTACCAGCCGTTTGACCTTTATTAAAGAGAGACGCGCTCTATGCACAAGGGCTCGTTTAATTATTCATGCTTAAAATCACCAAAGGCTAGTTAAAATGGCGAGGGAGTACATTTTTGCATAGGCCATCCATTCATGCGCGACCAGATGCACATTATAGGGTTAACTGTGAATATGAGTTGCTGGAAATTGATTGAGGTTGTTAGTACAGCTGTGAGATTTTCCCGAGGAATTCAATTACAGTGAAAGATATGACTTGAGCTTTACGAGTAAGAGCCTAATTAGACAAAAAGCAGAGTATGGCAAAGTTGTTTAAGTGTGGAACATCCTGTGCAGCTTATTAAGTAGATGACGCGGAGCCACGGGAAGCTCGAGACCAAGCTTTCCAGTGGCTTTTGACAACAAACCTACGCTCCAACCCTTTAACATTGAATTTCAAGACAATCCAGCACACACAAGGAAGGATACCGGCCCCATAACCTAACAATTAATAATAATATTCCTGCAGCACGCCTTGCGGACACAGGAAGCAGCTGGTTCCCTCTGTGTGGCTGAAATAATTCCTGAAAGATGTGAATGTGGTAAAATGTTACAACATCCGCCACGAGGTTCCCGACGCCAGTCAAGAGACCACCCAGCTGGTACCACAGTGACAGCAACAGTAAATGGCGGCAGACGATGTAGAGAAGGACGGCACTGGAGCTGTGATTGGATGGAGGAAGGGAAAGCTAGTCTGTGATTGGGCATGAGAGGCAAGGTTGTTTCCCTCTGTAATTGGCCAGCCGCTCACACCTTCGGAATGGATTGGTGTGCTGGGGATATGTTGGAGAAAGTTTCGTGAAAAACTGTTTTAGGCGAAGTTGTCAAAATGATGCAGAAAATAAACATCAAAGGAGAGAAACAAAAATTAGATGGGCGCTAGTTCGTAAATAATAATAAAAACAACACTTTTGTCAAGGTAGTGGGGAAGAAACAGATACGAAGGGGAGAGGAAATGGGTAATGGCCAGAGCTGCCCGCTTGGGACCAAGTTCAAGTCTCCGCGTTAACATCCTGTGATTCTGGGCAGGGCAATCACTTAATTTTCCCGAGCCTCTACCAAAAATGAATGTTAGAGTGTGTAATGAAACCGGTGCTTGTGTAAAGCGCTCCAATACCTACGGTTCGAAATCGCTTTGCATAAAACTGCAAAAGGGGAGGAGCGAAGTCAATACGCTGCCGAAAGAGGTCTAGTCTGAATGCAGCGACCTCCGAGGGGTGGGCAAGTGGGAGGGGTGAGATGCAGTGAAAGCAAATGGTGTGCAGGCTGCCAAATGGTGGGGGATCTGGAAGTGCAAACGAGTGCTTTCAGGCTGCCAAATGGTGCGCGCGCCCGACGCACATGCACTGTATTTGGAGGCCTGAAAGCACTCGTTTGCACTTCCAGATCCCCCATTTACAAAAGCTCTCGCGAGAGCAGCGCTAAAGCGCTGTCTCAGGCGAGACCTAAAAAAGGCTTCTTCCGCTGCTGAAGCGTCCATTTCTTCTTGCTCGACGTCTTGCCCGAAGATATCAGGGGTCTCCTCAATACTTTGCCTCTGCGTCGAGCGCGGCGATCTCTAAGCGTCTTTTTGGAACGAAATGACTGACATGCATCGCAGTCTTCCTCTTTATGCCCTGGAGAGAGACAAAGGTTACAGACCTTATTAAGATTGATGCGCGGGTATTTGGAATGGCACAGAGGGCAAAACTGGAATGGCGTCTGTTCCATCGGAAGAAGACTCGATGAGGGATATTCTAATGGAAAGAGGAGATGATCTAGGCCCGAAAGCTGCAGTTACAGTTTTTATAGGATACGAAAGTTTTTATAAGTTCTTCGACGTGCAAGAAGCTAGAAAACACGACAAAAAATAATATCAACGATGGTAAGTGTATTGCTAACCCAAGGGATCCGAATTGAATGTTTTGAATCAGAGTGCCGCAATACACGTCCAAACCCGATGGGGGAAAAAACAATCTAATAATGGAGTAGATGCCCATGCGCATTATCAATTATCATCAAAAGGAGGAGTCACTTTACCTTGTAACTGGAAAAGACTTTGAAGAAAAACCACTTGCAAACATTCGGATCCAACACTAGATGGCAGGAGTATGTAAAGCATGTGTTTCTACAGCACACATGCCTTGAACTTGTATTTTGTTCCTACGGCTAGTTGAGTAGCAATCTGTGTAGGATATACTCTGGTAGGAGTGGCATGTTGTGCATATTACAGAAAAACTTGAGCACAAAGATAAAGATGGCTCTGAATCTTTACATCCACGGTACTTAAGGAAAAGGCCCAATGCACCAACCGCGGGTGTAGGGCGCGACCATTTGGAGGCTGCCTCTAGCGCCGGTACGGGAGAAGCAACCATCAGGAGTTCTCCCTGCACCAAATGGCATTCCTTCACATCAGTTGACTGAGGAGCCACAATAATTTTTTCGATAGAAGCAAAACGTGCTGCTGCTAATAAATACAAATGGAACTTGTACTTTATGGGAGCATTCTATCCCTCATTGTAAGTCACATTGGTATAATCTTAGTGGCTGTGTATGGCGCTGATAACTAGGTTGGTAGGGTTATCCGTAGTCTGTAAATATTTAGTTCCAAGCATGTCTCGAGCAGGTCTACTTGCAGAGCTCACAGATACCACTGTTCACATCTGTCTACTATTTTGCTAAAAACGTGGGCAAAATCAAGTCAAACCGGATCTTTAAAGGCTCAGCAGAGTTAGGCAAATGGGTTTGCCCAAGGTTGAAGAATCCTAGTATGGATGCAGTTATTTAGGGTAAAAATAAGGTGCTAGACTCTTTCCCATATCGTATTACCGTGGATTCTAAGGTGGTCATGGTCAGGTAGGCGATGTTCTTTATACCCATGGAAGGTTAGGTAATAAGGTTATCATCCTGTCAACTCTGGTCAGGTGCAAGTCTGGACCATCATCTGTGAGAAAGAGGTTGTTAATATAGCATAATACCTCGATATATTCAATAATGCGCAATGAAAACAAGGCAACTGTTTTTATAGGCCATAGGCAAGTGTAAGAATGACAACTGTGCTCCGTGGAAATGAAAGGTCAGATATTCACTTTCAAGTGCTATACTTTGGACTAAAAAACCCACAGGAAATATCCAGTGTAACTTTGTGTTTTTTTCCGCACCAGGTTAGTCATTAAAGCCTGTGCTATGCGCATTCTGTACGGAGTATGTTCGTGGCTGGTAATTCCGATTCCTATAGTGCAAGGCTATCTTAAAAGAGCATTGCGGGTTAGAGACAGGAAAAAGGGACGTGTTCATGGAAGAAAGGCAAGGGGTCATTATGCCTTGATACTGTAGTTGATCCATTATTATTTTAATTCCATGCTTGGCTTCTGGTTTCAAAGAGTACTGAGCCTGTGCTTGGGCTTCACTGCTTAAAGGATTGGATCTTTATCCCACTCCACTTGGTTTCTGTACGAGGCTGGGTGTTGTTTTATAGCCCATTCATCGGTGTAAAGTTCTCCGATATCTTCAGGCACTGTGCAAGAGAAGGCCACCCTGATATTTTCCTCCCCTAAAGGTGCTTCCAAAACAAAGACTGGAAACCAGTCTCCGTCAGCTAAGATGACACCATAATCATACAATAGGTGTCCAGAACATTGCTCTAATTGTGTGTGGTGTGTCCTCCTCAAATTGTTTACGTTTTTAACCTAATTAGGAGGATTAGAAGTTTATCTGGAATTTCAATGCTTATGTTTTCATCAGGTGTATTCACATCCTGAAACTTGTGAAATGTTTGATGCAGTATTGTGACTTCTGCTGCACTGTCCAAAAGCACCCTTACCAAAGTCCTGGTCTTCAGGAGCACTTGTTGCAAAAACAGCATGTTTTTATTTTATTGTTTTAGAAAGTTGTTCCACTTTCTTCTTTTTAATTTGAGTCCGATCCTTTCTCTTCCCTTTTGTGCTGACGTCAATCGTGCGTCTGGCTTCACCTTTCTAACGAAATCTCCTCTTTTCTTTATTTAACTTCCTCTCTCGGTTTGTGTACTGCCTGTGTCCTAAAAAGAACGTGAAGAGCAGCTATCAGAATGCTGATACAGTTTAGAATTTTTGATCTAATTGCGATCCCTCAGATTATAACCACCCATATCAGATTTCAGCAATAAGGGTGATCCAATCAGTCTTTGTTAGGTCTCGCGCCTGGCATTGCAGTGCGCAGCACTGCTCGCGCAGCGAGAGACCTCTTGTAGGGGGTTTGAAAACGTACCTAGAAATCGCACACGCTCGTGCGTGTGCTTTTCCTTTTGTGTTACGCGATTGGCCTTTCCGTTCGTGTTTTTATTTAAGACATCACGCAATTGGCCAAAGGCGGACGCATTGCTCCGTCCATGGCCTATTGGTGTCTGTTATGCGCACCGGCCATCATGCGGTTTCAATTATCATGCCCAGACACGGGCGCGATAATTGAAAACAGGTCTCGCTGTGGCGCGCGCACACCACTCGCGGGATTGTTCATTTTTGGATCCATTCCGCAGCGTGCATCACTCATTCTAGCGTACAACTGCTCCCCAGAGCTCGTCTATTACATGCACACGTGGCTTTCTTCTCAGCCCTCTAGAGGCAGAAACACAGCCCGTAAGCATCAGAGCCTGGAGAGGAAGAAAGCACGACTTCCGAAGAAGTTGTTGGTCGGTTTGCGTGATTTGAACTTTTGGCGTCGTCATTTCTCGGAAACTCTTGTCCTGCTGCTATGATCGCAGCTGGCTGGATGTCTGGACAGGTAAGGGTCTGAAGGATGATGCGTAAGGCAGAGGGGGGCGGGAGGCTGTCCGCAGGAGAGGAGGTGAAGCAGGACCCCGGGGGTTCAAACTCTTCTAACCAACGACATGCGCGTCCCAGGACCCTGGATTTAAAAAACCACGCACACCCGAGCGTTCCTTCCTGGCGGCGCAGAGGGGCAGCTGAGCGACTAGCCCGAGAAGTCTGCCAGGGCAGCAGGAGGCACTGGGATCGGCAGGGATCCGCATCCGGATTCACAGCTGTCAAGTTCGGATCTACTGACGGGTTCTAGGCCCGGAAGCATGGCCGGAGGACAGATGTCGACGCAGCTGGAGTGATTCCATGAGCTTTAGTCCTCCATTCCCCTCACTGGACACCAAAATCCTGAGCCCCCCATCCCCGCTGCTGGGGGATTCACTATTATCTTCTTACAAAAGAATTCCGGGATTTACTGTCTTTTTTTTCTCCCGATTGTGAAATTACCTCACAGCCCATCTCGACCTCAGGACAGTAAGTCACTGTTTCACTATACCTTCAAGATTAATGAATTCTGTCACTATCAGCATCACACCCTTTTCCAGATGTGTTCATGATTGGCTGAAAGTGCTTTTGCGAAGCACTGGTATACTATACTATATAGCGCTAAAGCTGGGGGTTATCGAGGTGCTATGTCTCAAAGGTACCTCAGCGCCTTGTGCACTTGCTGCCAGGCGAGTGTGTGTGTGTCAGATCTGCTTTGGACATTCGAGTTCCAGCGAGGACAATTCGCACTTTTATCCTTATGATGACGACAAATTGAGATCAACTAGTTAATAATTCCATTAAAAAAAAAGTTATATTTTGAATTAGCAGTTGCATAGTGCAGAATCTGCCATCGCTATGGTATCACAGCGCCTTTTGATAGTGCATGAATGTGTTTGACGTTTCCATGGCAGAAAAGTGTCTGATTCAGTTTAGTGCTGGGGCCGGTTATTGGGGTGGGTTTGCTAGTTTTAGCAAGTCGTAAGTGCTTCTGGGGGCCGAGAGCCCAGTATATTTAATGGCATGCATGTGTCCGCGGTCGGGATTGGTGCGCCTTGCTTGGCAGGTGTGTATGCGCATTAAGCACCTATTGATGGATGTCTGAATTGCTATATAGTTACATAGTAGGCGCTGTCGATTATATTGCCATGTTTTCGCCCTTAAGTGTGCCTAAAGCGCTTTAACGAAAGCGCATAGAAATAATAGCGCACCATTGGGTCTTCTCCTCTTCGGTGCGGTGGGGGCTATAGTCTGCTTCTCTGGTCCTCTGAGCAGCATCCCTCCTCTCTGGCTACAACCCCAGCAAAAAGAACCGCGCCACCCCCTCCTGCCTTTCCTTGTAGGGACAAGGCAACTGTGGGACGCTTCTTCGGGCTGCACACGGCTTTAGCTGTGTTGTAAGCAGTTCCATCTAGTGGCTCGGGATTCTGAGGGACTGTAGGCAAAGCGTTACAAGAAACTCAAGTCAGAGGGGCTGGGGGGCTGCAGTGATGCTTTAACCACACGATGGATAGGATAAAATGCAGGCCTGTCGAAGGATCTATCATGCTTTTAACAAAGGAACCGGCGTGGTTAGTAAAACAATAACTTAGCAGTTCAAAAATCCCAGCTCTATCAACCTGTGAACCTCGGCACAATGAGTGGGGTGTGGATGGGCAGCTGATCAGCCCAGAGTGGACAGTATCAAGGAGGGAGGGGTGAGGGTGCTGTTTCACGTCTGATATTTTAGGGGCATCGTTTGGCACACGCGCTCTCATTGGCATACGTGGTTTACAATGACATGGGAGAATCACCGTTAATTAAATCGAGGGAACTGTGCCCCTTTTTCAAGAAATGGAAACAATAAAAAATGGACAGAGTCTAGCGGGGAAATCACAGATTCCGACGCTACCGGACCTTGATTCAAATCGCCGTTTACACACTTGCCCAATCTGTGTTCCCCTTTAGAAAAATGCTTTACTTTGTCTTCTAAAAAAATGGGAGTTTACCAAGGGCGATTCAGTTTGCAGTGTGTGATACAGAGGAAATGTGGTGCATTCAATCATTCATTCTGCTTTTCGTAAGGTGTGTGAAGTGATGACAAACCTGTGCCGCTCCGTGCTAGTGGGCACACAGGCCAGTGTTTTTATTGTGCTGCCTGGTGAGAAAGGAGGGGAAAGCGCCTAGAAAGGATGCTCCCCAGCTGGAGACCCGCACACCTTGACAACCCTTTGCAGAAGGAGCTCAGTCCATTTAAAATAGCAAGCAGGCCCTGTTGCCATGCACACTTCCGCCCAAGAATGCCCAGATTCCAGATTTCATTGTGCCATACACTGTCTCACAAACATAGCACGGTCTGAAGGAAGTGACTGTCAGCCGAGGACAGGTGCTCATCGAAGACGTGCAGTGACAGAGTGGGCGCATGCCCGAGCTCTGAGTGGCATGGTTGTGTGCAGGAGTAAAGTTAAGGTAATGTGCGTGGGTTGAAGCTAGCTGACACCCTGTGCCCGGTATGGGCCAAGTGGGCAATTGCCTAGGCCCCCACATTTCCAAGGGACCCCTCCGAAAGTGAATTTTTTCTCTATTTTACTTTTATCTATTTCCCCATCTCAGCCTTTAACGTATGATGCAATGTTTGTCATTGTGGGGCTTGAAATAGCAGAAAATGTTTATTTTAATTCAATTGTTCCAAAAAGTGGCCCCTACAATATGTTTTGCCCAGGCTAGGGCCCACTAAATTCTTAAGGCAACACTTGTGCCAGGGGGTCAGCCCATCTTGTGCATAGGGCAGGAGTCATTAGTCATTTGTAGGCGCAGCTGTTGTGTTACACTCTTATGTAGCGCTAGCATGTTTACGCGCTTCCAGGCGCTAGCGCCGTTGGCGGACTGTTTGTGGGTTGCGCACTATGGACCACCAAGGGGGCAGTGGCCACGAGATGGGTGTTGACAAATCCCTTCATCCAATGGGTGCGCGCAAAGTGCTGTGGATATTTGTCTAAATTAGCCGACACTACTTCGTTTTTAGGTCTCGCTGAGCCCAGCGCATGCGCTGGCTCGGAGAGACATTTTGTATGTGGTATTTTTAAAGTGCTGCCTGTGGCCTAAAGCTTGAGTGCACGCGAGCAGCCGCCAATCACTGCTGCGCGCGCACCACACTGCGCGTCCCGTCCTCGCGATCGCTATTACTTTTCCTTTCACGGCCGCGCGGCCGTTACTTTTACGGCCGCGCGGCCAATGCTGGTTACCTCTGCTCCCCTAAACCACCTTTAAGCCCGTTCCACTCTAAGCCGCTTGCTCTTTTTTCACTCCTCTGAGAACAGCTTGCTCTCCTTCACCTTAATTCCACCCTTCCTTCTTTACCTCGACTTTTCTTTCCCGCCACACCTTCAGATTCTGATCTCCTTTTCTGCCTTCACCCTTGCTCTTCTGCTTTTTTTAGCCTTAATTGTTAAGTTGTGCTCCCCCGCCCCCATTTTCCGTCTATCTACCCTCTGCATCCTTCAGCGTGGCTCTTGTCTCCTTAGCGACAGCACTACTCTACTACCATCTAACCATAGGAAAAGTGAACACTTACCCAGTCGAGCGAGGGGAACATGCAACTGTTGATATTCTGAAATGGTCCTTTGTTGGGGAATTTATCATCAGTGATAGAAAGAAAGGACTTATTTTGTGAAATGGGCACACTGCAACCCTTCTCTTTCTGACATGAGATGCAGTTAGTAAAATTGTTTAAAAAAAAATACATTTTTTTTATCTACATGCAATTTATGCCTCACAACACTCCAAATGTTTATGCTGGGCTCACTGCACACAATATCAGTCCCTTACTCAGTACTTTGTGCACAGCGTTTTGATTTTCCTAAATGTTTGTCCTATTGGCAATATCTGGTATTTAGTCATGGAGCATAGCAAATTTCCCATTATAGGTAGCTTATATTTAAGACTGGTGTATACTAGGTTTTTAGGGCGATTCAGTTTAGGGACTAGATTCTCATTCTTGAGCTTGTGGTCAGGGTTACCATTCAGTCCTTGTGCTGTCATGTTGTGGTTAGTTAGTTCTGTGAAGTGGATGGCATATCAGGACGTTTAAATGACCGTGCAGGGCTCTAGTCACGTGTTTTCATATTTGTCCATGTCCCACGAACTTCCTATTTAGAGGCCTGGCTGCCCTCTTGAATGTGACTCTTGTATCGTTGCTATATATATATATGAATATTTTGTTTAAAAAAAATAATGGCGGAGTCACTCCAAGAGAGAGCAGGTGTTTAAAATAGTATGTTTGTTTCTAAAGTGTGTGGTAACTACATCTTTTATAACAAAGGTCTGTCATGACAGTGGACTGACTGGTTTTCCGGGAAAAACACACCTTTCTGAGGTTGCAACAGCCTTTGCTTGTATGATTTCATGCGGTCCTTGCTGAGGGGGGTGGGACTGTGGTTGGGCCTAGAGGTGGAAAGGGAGAGAGAAACCCGCCCGCAGCTGGGCACTTGCCACAGGCCAGCTGGCTGTGCCTGTATGGCTGTGAATCAGACCTTGGTGATATCAGCGACCAGACGCGTCTCGTGATGCCTGCGTCTATTTGACAGCGCGAGACTCTTCCTAAAATAGAGCAGCGGACGTTGAGCTGTGTTTCCGTCGAGCCTCTCTCTCCCTGCCAATGTCGCCTTTCTCTCCCAGTACCCTCTGTCTCTGGCCCTTCCCCAATGGCTGTCTCTCTATTCTTCTCTCCCTGTCACCTCTGCAAGCGTCTCCTTTCTTCATGCCCTCCCGTCCTATGTTGACATTGTCACTCTCTGCTCTCCTCACGCGCCCTCTCTCCTGAAGTGTAAGTAATCGCGGACGTTCCTCCCTCCGGTCACTCTCTACCTCCTTCCCTCGCTTTTTGTAACAGCGTCACTGCTTCTCTCGCTCCTGTCCGCTGGCAGCTCCTCCCACTCCCTCGCTGTCTGTCACCACCTCCCATCCTGCTGCCTCCCTCACCCTCTCTCTCCCATCCTGCCATCTCTCACCCTCTCTCTCCCATCCTGCTGTCCCTCTCACCCTCTCTCTCTCCCAATGAGGGCGACTAAAAATATGTGCACTGGCTGCAGAATTGGATGAGTTGGGCAAGAACAGCCACAATCCAATGTAATGGAGCGCTTCAACAGACAATATTTCTTTTCGCTGTTGCACCACCAATTTTTACACTAATGTACACCAGTGAACTGTGACATAAGCAGAAGCCAGAAGGACAATGTCAAGCTCTTCATTTACGAAGTGGATCAGAGGAACAAACACATTTTTATTGTTTTTATTTAATACAATTTTCCGATATGCTAGACAGCAGCCACACTTTCCTACAACATAACTTTAACACATTGGCATTGCCAATAGCTCTTGCTAAACAAAGGCGAGACCTATTGGCTATGCCAATGCTTGTTTGCTTTGGTGTGATGGTGTGATTAGGTCGCTAGCTGTGTGTCACGAGCAGAATCTCGATTAACCTAACTTTGTGTCTTGGGTAAATCGCTTTACTTCCATGTGCCTCTGTTCCTTCATCTAGCAAAACAGGGGGTACCTAGAAATAGGTTAAACCTAGCTACCAGCCGCTATACCACGGTCACATCTATCCTCAGCCGCTCATGAACAAGGAGCTTATAGAGAGATGTGGCTGACAGCTCGTAACAGGATGTTGTTAAACTTCTAGTAAATGGACTCACAATGCTTTTCGTTCATGTATGATCGTAAGGAGTTGAGGATAAGTTTAACAATGGGATTTGTAGACCAGGGGTGTAGCTTCAGGGGGGGGGGGGGGGAGGGGGGAGTGTTTGGAGTTTAACCCCCGCACAATAAGGAATATGCTACTTACCAGTATGCATCTGTTCTTGGCATGTAGAGCTGCAGATCTACACACTTTTGCATAGATCGCCATCTGGTGTTGGGCCCGGATGTTTGCAGTTTGTTTTTCCTCTTGGAAAGTCTTTGGAAGTCACGAGGTCGGTGACTCCTCCCTTGGTTCGTATTGCGCATGGGCTTCGGCTCCATCCTCAGATTGTTTTTCGCCAACAGGGAAAGATGGAGCGTAGTAATCACAGTGAAGAAACCCATGTGTGTTGTATCTAAATAAGATAGACTGGAACAGATACAGGTAGCCGGGGAGGCGGGTGGGCGTGTGTAGATCTGCAGCTCTACATGCCAAGAACAGATGCATACTGGTAAGTAGCATATTCCGTTCGAGGTATATGAGCTGCAGATTACACACTTTTGCATAGACTATATAGCAGTTCCCAACCTTAGCGGCGACCACCGGTATCTGCTGCAGTGGTTTGAAATAGTTTTTAGTACAGCCTGGCCCACACTAGCTTGTTGCTTGGTTTGCACATCTACACAGTAATGTTTAGTGAAAGTGTGCGGTGTTGACCATGTAGCTGCCTTGCAGATATCGTCTAATGGGATGTTCCCTAAAAAAGCCATAGAAGCCCCTATCTTTCTTGTAGAGTGGGCTTTAGGGGGAACAGATAGCGTTCGTTTTGCTTCGTGGTAGCAAATCTGTATGCATTTTACAATCCACCTAGCTATCCCTGATTTAGAGATGGGGTTGCCTTTATGAGGTGGAGAGAAAGAGAAACAGTTGCTTTGTCTTTCTGAAAGTTTGTGTTCTCTGGATGTAGTAAAGTAAGGCCCTTTTAACATCCAGTGTGTGTAGAGCCCTTTCTGCAACGGTTTGAGGTTGCGAGAAAAAAAACGGTAATTCTACCGATTGGTTTAGATGAAAGGGTGAGATGACTTTGGGTAGGAATTTTGGGTTGGTACGGAGAACAACCTTGTTCGGGGTGCATTTGGAGAAAAGGTTCTTGTATAGTAAGTGCTTGTATTTCACTGACCCTTCTAAGGGAGGTGATGGCTACCAGGAAAGCTGTTTTCCATGTGAGGAATTGCAGTTCGCATTTATGCAAGGGTTCAAAAGGCGGTCCCATTAGCCTTGTGAGCACTATATTTAAGTTCCACACAGGTGAGGGTGGCACTCTGGGGGGGAATTATGAGTTTAAGGCCTTCCATAAAGGCTTTAATGGCAGGCACTTTGGAAAGTGATAGGTGCTGTCTGTTTTGTAAGTAAGCAGCAATTGCTGCGAGGTATAGCCGAATAGATGTATATGCTAGGTTACATCTTTGTAGATGTAGTAAGTAGCATATGATGTGCTGTGTGGATGCGTCTAGAGGGTTGATTGTGTTGTTATGGCAGTAAACAACAAATCATTTCCACTTGGCAGCGTAGCAGGCTCTAGTGGTAGGGCGCCTAGCTTCTCTGATAACATTCATACAGTCTGGGAGAAGGTGAAGGTATCCGAATTCTAGGATCTCAGGAGCCAGATCGCAAGGTTGAGCTGAGCTGGGTCCGGGTGTCTGATCTCTCCATGGTTCTGGGTTAGGAGGCATGGTGAGAGGTGTAATTGTTGGTGTGGCACTACTGAGAGTTCCAGCAGCGTAGTGTTGTCTGGTCCATGTTGGAGCTACTAGAATGAGCGTGAGGGAGTGCTGTTGTAGCTTTCGCACCACTAATGGAATTAGTGGGAGAGGTGGAAAGGAGTATGCAAATTTGCCTGACCAGTTCATCCATATCGCATTGCCTTTGGACAATGGGTGTGGGTATCTGGCGGCGAAGCTTGGGCATTTTTTGTTTTCGTGGGTGGCGAATAGGTCTATTTGTGGATGCCCCCACATTTGAAAGAACGGGTGAAGAACTTGCGGGTGAAGTACCCACTCGTGGATCTGCTGCGTTTGTCTGCTGAGCAGATCTGCCATGGTGTTCTGGACTCCTGGGACATGTTGGGCTAGGAGAAAGATTTTGTGTGGAATTGCCCATCTCCATATGCTCTGTGCTAGTTGAGAGAGCTGTGGAGAGTGTGTGCCGCCTTGTTTTTGGATGTAGTACATGGTGGTCATGTTGTCCTTGCCTAGAATCTGTGTGTGAAAGGATTTTAGGGCTAGAAAGATTGCCAGTAACTCCAGATGACTGATGTGGAGTAACTTTTGTTGCGGCGTCCATGTGCCCTGCACTGTGAGGTGTAGAAGATGAGCTCCCCAGCCGGAGAGCCATGAGTCTGTTGTCAGGATTATTTGTGGAACCGGGTCCAGGAACGGTCGACCTCTGGAAAGATTTGTGGTGTTCCACCACTGCAGAGAGCGATAGGTGCGACCGTCTACCAACACCAGATCTGTCAGTTGCCCCTGGGCCTGGTTCCATTGGTGCGCTAAGCACTCTTGGAGTGGACGCATCTGGAGTCTTGCATGAGGTACTATAAAAATGCAAGAGGCCATCATCCCTATCAGTTGCATAAACACTCTTGCTGGGAGGGAGTGTTGAAGTATGAATTTTTGATGCAAAGCTTGAATGCTTGCGATCCTTGCCGGATTGGGGTAGGCAATGGCTTTTGAGGTGTCTATGGTGGCACCGAGCTATTGCTTTATGTGGGATGGTGTTAACTGGGACTTTTGGTGGTTCACCGTGAAGCCTAGTTGGTGCAGTAGCTGGATTGTAGTGGCGGTGTGGTGTACACATTGGTTGTAAGACGCAGATTTTATGAGCCAGTCGTCCAGATACGGGAAGACGTGAATGTGCTGTCTTCTGAGGTGTGCCGCCACTACCGCTAGGCACTTGGTAAATACCCGTGGTGCTGTTGTGACCCCGAATGGGAGCACCTGAACTGGTAGTGTTGCCCGTCCACTACGAATCTGAGGTACTCTCTGTGGGCATGATGTACCGGAATGTGAAAGTACGCGTCTTTCAAGTCCAGTGTGGTGAGAAAGTCGTTCTGGGAGAGGAGCGGAAGTACCTGCTGAAGTGTTACCATGTGAAAATGGTCTGAATGTATGTACGCGTTTAGAGGCCGGAGATCTAAGATAGGTCGTAGAGTCTCGTCTCTTTTTGGTATCAGAAAATATAGGGAGTAGACTCCTACATTTTGCTGATCGTGGGGGACCTGTTCTATTGCGTGTTTTTGTAGGAGGGAGATCACCTCCTGCTTTAGGAACGTGGAATGTTCTTGTGACATTGGACGTTGCCTGGGTGGAATGTTGGGAGGGGTAGATGCGAGTTCCAGGCAGTACGAATAATTTGGGTCACCCACTTGTCTGATGTGATGAACTCCCAGACGTGAAGGAAATTTTGTAGTCTGCCCCCGACCGGAGTGGGATGGTCTGGGATGGTCTGGGGTGAGCAGGGAAAAGTCATTGGGTAGGCGGTGTGGCAGAGCGGGCAGTACTTGTTTTGCCTCTGCCTTTATTGTTATTTCCTCTATATCCGCCCCTTTGATAACCTTTGTGAAGGTGGACTGAGGAGGGGATTTGTAAGATGTGGACGCGGTATCCGAGGAGTAGCCTCTGCCCGTGCCACGAAAGGAAGAGCGGCGAAAGGAGCGTCTAGGAGGGTGTGACTGTAGGGCTCCCATAGATTTCGCCGTATCTGTATCTTTTTTCATCTTCGAGGGCCTCATCTATCTTTGGGCCGAATAAATGTTCCTGATCGAATGGGTGGTTTAATATAGAGGCTTGTACCTCCGGATTAAAGCCGGACACTCTCAGCCAAGCGTGCCGACGGAGTAGGACACTGGTGTTAATGGCCCTGGAAGCTGTGTCAGCTGCGTCTAAGGCACAGCTTATAGAGGTATTGGTTATGGTTTTACCCTCTTGGATTAGTTCATTGGCCCTGTTTTTATATTTTTCTGGGAGATGGTGCATGATGGTTTCTAGCTCATCATAATGCACCCTGTCGTATCTGGCCAATAGCGCTTGAGTGTTGGCGATACGCCACATGTTAGCTGCCTGTGACGCAGTGCGTTTTCCTGATGCGTCCAGGAGCTTTGATTCCTTGTCAGGTGGAGGTGCTTCGCCTGACGCCTGGGAATTTGATCTCTTTCTTGCGCTGGATACCACTAGGGAATCCAGTGGCGCTGGCCCTTTGATGTAGGGGCAGCTTTGTACTTTTTTTCTATACGCGGGTTTAGGACCCTAGCCCTGACTGGGTCTTTAAAAACCTCTGGCGCATGTTTTATTACCCCTTTGAGCATAGGTAATATAGCAGTAGACCTATGCGCTGTATCAAAGGTGTCTAGGAGGAAACCTTCCTCTACTGGGTCAGTGTGTAGCTCTACCCCGTGATAATGTGCCGCCCTCTGAAGTAGGTGGTGAAAACCTAGTGAGTCTTCTGGTGGTGATGGCCTGGATGGATATAGGTCATCTTGTGGGACATCTGGAATGTCCGGATTATTATAATCATCCCAGGGGTCTGGGGATCCTGTAGGGGTGGGGTCTTGTGGCACATCTGCTGGGTCGTAGTATGGGTCCCCCTGATCATCATGGTCTAGAGACGGGGTCGGAGAGCGATGAGGCCAGGGTGGAGAAGGTGGAGGGGTCAGTGGTGGAGAGGGTGGAGGAGGCGGGGAAGGCACTCTGAAAGGGGAGGTAGCACAGTCCTTCCTCTTTGGAGGTGGAGCTGGTCTGTCCAAAAGTCTCTTTTTGGAAGAAAGTGCCAAATGTCCAGTTTTTGGATCCTTGGTAAGAGTCTTTTGTAAAGGATCCGGTAAAAAGTTATTGCGACACTGGCTGTTCGGTCGGCGCCGAAGTTTCCGGAGCCGACGGCTTCTTTGGCTTGTCTGTGCCGTGCTTTTTAGGGACCTCCAATTTTTTGTTCGGTGCCGATACAGGCCTCAGCGCGGGAGTGTCGGTGCCAAGGGCCTTATGGTGTTTGGTCGGCACCGAGAGGCTAGGTTTCGACACCGAGGGCTTTGGTGTGGAGCTCGGTTTCGAGGTAGAGGCCGATCTTTTCTTCGGTGCCGAAGGGTGTTTTTCGGCACCGCTGGCAGGCTGGCTCGAGCCCGAGCCGCCGGAAGGCTTGCTTGGCTTTGTTACCGGGCCCGAAGGTGGGGTGTTCGAAGCAGTGTCTTTGGTCTTGCCTAGACCCGAAGGTGAAGGCGTGACCGAAGTCTTTTTGGGTGTCGGCGCGGGTGTGGGAGGGGGTATTTTACTCACGACCCTCTGCGCCGGGGTGATGTCCTCCACATCCGAGTCGTCGGCTTCGGAAGCACTGACGAGGTCCTCTTCGGTGTGCTGGTGTCCCGGAGCTTTGACGTCGTCCCCGAAGATGTCTACTGGAACGGAGGTCGAGGAGTGCGCCATTTTTCTTCTGGCCCTTCGATCTCGAATAGTCTTTTTAGACCTAAAAGACTTGCAGGCGGGACAGTCTCGAGCCTCGTGTTCAGGATAGAGGCAGAGGTTGCACACCTCATGAAGATCGGTGTGGGGGAATTTGGACCCACATCGAGGGCACTTCTTGAATGGAGTTCTTTCCATTAGCCAGGATCGGAGCCTGGAGAGGCCCGAAGGCCGCCGTCGATGACTGGAATCGAAAGTGCGTCGAAGAAGAAGGTGATTGAGGAGATTAGTATCTAAACAATACCGCGGAGAGCCCGATGGCGGAAAAAACAATCTGAGGATGGAGCCGAAGCCCATGCGCAATACAAACCAAGGGAGGAGTCACCGACCTCGTGACTTCCAAAGACTTTCCAAGAGGAAAAACAAACTGCAAACATCCGGGCCCAACACCAGATGGCGATCTATGCAAAAGTGTGTAATCTGCAGCTCATATGCCTCGAACATGTATTTTCTGATAAATAGTTGAGCACAGGTGCTTTCAGTCTGGTATGTGAGATGGCTGACGGTTTTCACCAGGAATTTTCACATACACTCAGACAAAAACGCTCGCACATCCTCTCCTTTTTAAAAGTGCTAACAAAATTTAGTTATTTTACAAAATAGTGTTTTTTCTCTCAGTACTGCTACCAATCTGCATCCTTCTCCCTTTTCCACTGCTCTTAAGACCCTCTCAAGCGCCCTGCTTGTGCTATAATGTATTTTACACTTCATATGCCGCCACATTGTATCACGGGGACGTCTGAATACTTAACAAGCAGCTGCCACCTGCTTTGTAAGTTACCGTTGTGATGTCAATCGGGATATTCACAATACACGGCCTTACAGTGAACCCCCATTGTGATGTCATGGTACGCGCTTATGATGTGATGTTCACAATGGAGCGCATTGTGAGGCGAAGCTGAGAAAGCACGCGCTGATTAAATCATACAGTGGACCTCTTTGTGATGTAATGCTCGTGAAGTAATAGGACATATCATGCTCATAAGCTGCAGCAGTGTGTCGTTTTCATGCTCCCCACAATCAGTTGCGTGAGGTATACAAGAGGCCAACCTACGGGTGCCATGAAGGCTAATTTCCTTCAGGCATTATCTGAAGTTGGCCTGTACGTGATGGAACATCAGCGTGACATCACAATCGCTCAGCAGCAAGAACAGGTGCAGCGTGTCTTTTAATCAGTGTCACCCGTGCCGCTGTGATGTCACGAAGGGCCGCCTTTCTGGTGCCATGGATTCTTCTTGCTGTGGTGATGCCGCGAATGCCCGTCTTTGTGGTGAAATGGATTCCTCCTGCTATGATGTCACAGATCGCCTTGTGAGCCCGCACAGTGGCGTCAATAGCCCATGCTGTAAAGTCACACTGCCAGCTGCTGTGATGTCACAGAGCTTCTCTCGGATAAAGCATCCCTGCATTGACGTCATAAAGCTCCAGCTTTGAATAACTCTCCAAAGCTGTCAATATACCATGTGTTCTGATGTCATAAAGACTCGCTGTGTTGTAATAAGACTCCTGTGCCATCATAGTGGCGTGTAACGTGAGGTCATAAAGCCTCCCTGCTGTGATTTCATATTTCCTCCATACTGCTCCTCCAGCAGCGACACTTTAAATTACAATTTACTTAAGCTCGGAAGCTGTGATTAATTCAGGTTTTTTGGTTTCACTTTCTGCCTCCCGATCCATCCGCTTTATTAGCTTGCTTTTTGTTTAGATGTCTTCAAACCTGCTGATTGTAAACATCAAACAGCTCATGCATACCCACAACCACTCGACTGCAGGAAAAAAACATAAGTAGGAAACATTGCCATTTACATCGCCAGTAGCTCTAACTTTCACCAATGAGAGACCTATTGCATTGCAAAAGCTTGTTCTCCCGCTGCTGCTTCTTTCCTTCCATTGTAGATTACTCTTTTAAGTGAATCCTCAGAGTCACATTTAGGTTTTAAATCACGGCCCACAAAGGTGTAGACATCAGCAATTATTTTTTTGTAGTCGCCAATCATGGTCTTGAACTGAAGCAGAGTTAACTTCTGTTGAATTGCTAGAACCAAAGCTTCTACCTTATTACTTAGGATGACAGAGGAGACTGTGGAAAAGTTTACCATTAGTTACATATCTACATCTAGAGCTGGTGCTACACCATGCTCATTCTGCACTTGCTTCAGTACATTGGAGTGAACTGCCAATGAGGATGTGCCATGTGTACTAGCGTAAATGCATGTGAATATGCTTCCCCATGATTTTCTTCTCCAGGTGGCACAATCCCAGGAGGAAGTCACAGTCAAAATCCAATGTTTATCCTGGGGGTGGTGGAAGAATACACTCCTTGCAACCGATTGGTCTTGCGAGCAATTCAGAAGGCCATCTAATCTTGCTTGAATCATTCCTTGTTGTTGAAGTAAGAGTCGCACCGCACCATAAGAACACAGTATATATCACTATCATGGCAATCACTTAGACACAGTAGTCAAATATATAATTCCCTTTAGGGTCACTTAACTTTCAATCACTCCATATGAACTCTACACGCCTGCATTAACACAGTCTTGAAGGAACCATGAATTACACTGAGTATTGAAACACTTATCGTTCCACTTCAATAAAAATTATTCAGTTACAAAATACATAATGTGTAATTTAATACAAGGATCATTAAGAACATAAATCTTATGGATTTTTCAATATAAATAATGAAAAATTAGAGAAACCGCACCAAGATAATTACATTTGTGATACTGAATCGCAAAAATTTAACAGAGCGTCGCTTAGCCTATGACCAAAATTCAAGCCTTAACCAATCATGCAGTAGCACCCACTAGCACCATCTAGAATGCTGCCAAAAGAGGCTCATTCCCTCAGATTTTTAAGCACAAGTGGGAATACAAAAATCCCAAGCTATAAGGGAAGCCTCTCAGGTGAGGAGGGTGGGTTGCAAGTGAATCTATGAAAGATACGAATACTGGAGAACTGCAGTTACCGAGAACTAAATCATTTTTTCTACAGTATTGCATCTTTCACAGATTCACATGCTCGAATCAGAATAGCAAGAAATTCTTGTAATTAAACATCTTGTGAGATAAGTTCCTATTGAGGATGGTGGGTAACAGTTTACCATAAATGCATTAACGCATTATATATGATAGAATAATCCTGTTGCATACGTCAATAGTATACATGGACTAGCACGCTGGGGAACCCGTCCTTCAGTGTTCAGAAGCAACAGTGGCACCAGGTGTTTGTTGTGTTCGAGGTATCTAAAGAGACTGGACTGCCGCAAACCCAAAAGGGGATGTAACCGGACGGAAATCGGGCCATGACTTTGTGGAGAGACGCCATGTACTTACGTCCCCGCCTTCAGGTTTGCAGAGCATCGGGAATTGCGGAAGGATGTAGGCTCTGCAGGGGCAGTGACAATTTATTTTAGTTAAAGACTGGTGTGGAGAATAATTAGCAGCGTCTATTGAAGGGGAAAATAGGTCCGAACTATAACTACCCACTGTGTGTGTGTGTATATATATATATATATATATATATATATATATATATATATATATATATATATATATATATATATATATATATATATATATATATATATATATATAACCTGTAATTATCTGTAATTAGTCATGAATATATGTACACACAGGAAAAAAGGCTCACCTTAATAGAACAGATGTCGTAAAACGGTCTGTCCAACGGCTGTATCAATGCGCCGATTCCAAGCAGTAGTGCTGTGTGAATGTATGGGTGCTCTTCCACTTTGCAGCAAAGCATATTTTCTCCATGGGAATGCCTGCAAACAGGGCAACCGAGATGGACACAGCTCTTTGAGCACCTTTGTCTTAAGATAGGAGTGGTTGGTTAGAGAAGTGGCAAAACTGGAGGGCAGCAGAGAGCCATCTTGCGATGGTTGCCTTTGTGAGCGAAGTACCCTCTTGAGTTTGTCCATGAGATACTAAACGTTGATCAGTTTTCCACAGCTGTTTAGTATGATGCAAGTAGAATTTTATACATCATATTGAGCAACCTTTCTGCTGGGGGAAAAAAAGTCTGTAGCACGATAGGTTAATTGAGATGGAACGAAGATGGAACTTTAGGAATGAATCTTGGATTTATTCTGGAAAGGAAAACGTAGTCATCAGTGAAAGCCTATATTTCTATATTTCTCCTAGTGGAAGTGAGCACCAACATTAAAGCTACCTTTTATGTGGGAAACTGGAGATCTGCTCTGTGAATGGGTTCAAATGAAGCTTTCATAATTTGAGAGGTCTACATTGAGATGCCATTCTGGGGGAGGGGCTCGTATCGGACGGAAAGCTCTGAACATCCCCTTCATGAATGAATATTATTATTCTTGTGGAGCAGAGCGAGATAAATGAGAAGAGCGTCTATATCTTGATATTGCAGCGAGAAGCACCTTGGAGGCATGCACCAAACCTAATTGAGCATGCAAAAGGAGGAAAGGCATAATCTGCTCAGGTAATGCCTTCAACAGATGCAGGTTGTATTGCTGACACCATAGACAGAACCTGTTCCATTTTAATTTGTACGTTTTGATGGTGGCTTCCGCTCTTGCTTTTGATAGAATATCTCTGCAGTCAAGAGGGATATGCAACTCTCAAGAACTCGTGGAATTCAGGAGCCAGTCAAAAGAGCTGGCGTTGTCCGTAGGTGAATGGGATTGGATTCAGACAGCAAGAGGAGCTCCGTGAACCAGTGTTGTTTGGGCCACTTGGGAGCAATCAAGATGAGTAGACAGTGTTCCCCTTTCATTTTGTTGAGAACCTTCAGTGTTAGTGGTAATGGAGGGGTGGGTGTGGAAGCATATGCATAGATCCTGAACCATCTGTTCAAAAAGGTATCCCCCCCGACCCTGGGAGGGGGTACCAACTGGTGCAGAATTGGCATTTGGTGGTGTTTCCGGCAAAGAGATCCAGTGCTGGTTGTCCCCATAGTGAGAATATTCTGTTCAGCTCCGACGGATTCAATTTCCACTCGACATCCATCCTTGGCTCTGCTGAGTGTGTCCACTAAGGTGTTTGCACCGGATACGTGCTAGGCTCTCAGAGATCTAGTGAATTGTAAGGCAGCAGAAAAGCTATTGGGCTTCCTGGGAGAGTTGGTGATCTTTTCTGTATGCACCAGCACCAATGATCTTGCTATCCTTGGTAGGAACGCTTGCAAGGTGAGAAAGTTGGCGTTCAGTTCTAGGCGGTTAATATGTGTTGTCTTCTGAAGTGTAGTCCACTTTCCTTGAATTTGTAGGTCTTGGAGATAACCGCTACAGCCTCCCATGGAGTCAGCTGTAGTTATGACCGAGTTGGGTATAAGCAGCAAAAACTTGAGGCCCTTGAATAGATGGGAGATCTGAGACCACCACACTAGTGTCTCCACCATCCTTGGTGTGATGTTGATTAGGCCGTTGAAGGATCCTTCGGTCTGGAGCCACCTGTTTTTTAAGTTCCTCTTGTAACAGTCATTTTCAGGCGTGCAATAGGAATCAGATTTATTACAGAAACATCATGCCCATCAGCGACTTGTACAAGCGCACTGAAACTGACATTCTTCTAGAAAGTTTGATGGCCAGATATGCAAGTCATTGTTGTCGGTCACGTGAGAGCAAAGCTTTGTTTCAGATTGTATCCAGGTTGGAGTCTAGAAACATTATCCTCTGTTTTGGAGTAGTTGTTGACTTTCGATGATTCACAGTGAGATCCAGTTTGTGAAACTGAGGGTTTTTGTGGCTTTGGACGTGTGCGATGGTGTTGGAGCTTTTAGCAGCCAGTTGTCTAGGTAGAGAAATACCAGAATATCTTGCATTATCAGAGTGGCTGCTACTGCAGCACGGCGTTTTGATGCCGGATGGGTGGACTCTGAACTGGTAATGGGTACTGGCTATGTTTAATGCAAAGAAAATTGCAGTGTTTGGGGTGTATGGGAATATGGAAGTATGCATCCTGTAAGTCTGTAGTTGTCATGCCTGAAGAAGAGGGTAGTTACGACACTTCTCTCATCCTGAATAGATCATGGTAATGTACTCTATTAATATTCAAAAGCAATTTTTACATGAGTTACAAACGCTACAGAATAACGCAGCAAGGTTACTGCTGGGCGTTCCGAAACATAAATCTGCTTTAAGTATTGATCCAACTACACTGGCTCCCCATAAATAAACACATTCAGTTTAAGGCACTGTGCATTGCCTTCAGGGCGCAACAAGCTTCCGAACCGGATTACTTCATACAGCATTTTCAACCCTATATCGCAGCAAGCTCCCTGCGCTCATCCACAAGTGGAAATCTGGTAATCCCCAGATTTAATAAAGCTAACTTGGGTGGAAGAGGCTTAATTTCATGCACATCGAGACGTGAAACTCACTCCCGGCAGAACAAAAACTAAAGACAAATCTATTGCAATTCAGGAAGAATCTAAAAACTTGGCTTTTTATCAGATAATTCTGGCATCTTCTGGATCTTTCTAGCCTGTCAGTATCCGCTTAGTACCTAGATACCGCCGGGTGATTGTTGCGCTTTATAAAGGTTATTTTAATTTCGTATACTCAGAGGGAGTGACCATGCAAGAATTTAACCACCCGAGGTCTAGGACAGGTCTCAAATCTCCTTATTTTATTTCGGATTAGGGATAAACAGCAGTAGAAACCCATGCCTTTCTGGGTGAATGGGACTTTTTAATTTGCTCCCTTGGCGAGCAGGATGAGGGCTTCTTTTTTGAAGAGTGAAGATGAGGGGGGGGTGCGCTCCCCTTGGCGGATTGTTGGGCGGTCTTTCGATAAACCTTCAGGGTATAGCCATAGGTGACTAGGTCCAATACCCATCTGTCTGAAGTGATCGGATGCCAATGATGGAGGTAATTGGTGATGTTTGCATCCACGGGATGGGAGGAAGTGGAGGTAGCCAGCCCCTGATTGAGGTCACTGTTAATGACCTATGTTTTGACACTTGGGGAGCGGCTTTCGTCAAGTCTTTGCTTTGTATATGCGGCCGTGGGTGGTGGCGGTAGGGATGCTGTTGATAAAAAGCTCTGTACTGAGTGAAAATACATATACTGTTGGGAGCATTGGCATCCTCCCCTGTAGGTTGAAAAACCTCTTCTACGTGCCCCTCAAAAGGGCATCGTCTTGAATTGCAGCGGACCAAGTGATCTGGATGGGTCTGTGTCCGTTTTGATGGCAAACAGAGCATCATCTATTTGCTTCCCAAATCGGATCTCTCCATCGTAGGATATATTGAGATTTTTTTTTACTAGACTTTATGTCTAAACGTGGTTGCTTTAAGCCAGCCCTAATGCCTTCAGACCGCTGGACCTGCGAGTCGGCGAAAACCAGTGGAGGCTTTTTCCATTGTGCAGTCTTTGATATTAGGGGACCTGTGCTCACCCAATTGCAATAATTGTTCTTGCCTCTGATCTGTCTTCTAGATCAATGAGGTTGTGAATGTTTAACCACATCTTCCTATCAGAGCAGCCAAGGATTGCTAGAGAATTGGCCGTATGAACCGTGATGGCAGACATGGCAAAGAACCTCTTACCTATAGTGTCCAAGCACCTGCCTTCTTGTTCTGGTGATGTAGATAGGGGAGTGGAAGGATTCTTAGAGTGACATTGCGCCGCTTGTGAGAGGACAATCTGGTTTGGGATGTCTGGTGAGGCAGGAGGAATAGTCTTCTGGGGTCTGGTCGTAGATTGAGAACCTTTGGCTTCTCTGGGGTTGTCCAGACCGGTGTAGCGCCTCCGGGCTACCGACCTGGAGTCGGAGGTATCCAGCCCACACCAGATGGTGAACTTTGCAGCGCCTCGACCCTCAGCAACAACACGGGCGAGCACAGCCCGGTCCTCCTCCGGGCACTGTGAAGCACTTGCGCAACTGTGCCCAACACCGAATGTGTGTAACGGCCCAAGAGACATGCGGTGTTTACCGACGGCAGTCCTGAGCTGGCAGATGAAAACATCTTCCCAGCATGGTCCAGCTTCTTGGAATCCCTATCTTGAGGAGCTGCAGAAAGCGCTTCTTTTCAAAGACGAGGCTTACACCACCAAGCTCTCGGGGGTAGGCTGTTGGGAGAGGAAAAGTGGGTCGTCCGGTGGCATCGGGCAATCATCCTATCCACAGGAGCCCCTGTGCTGGGGTTGGACCAGGAGCCCAGAAGGACAGGAAGCAAGGGCTTCAAAGAGGCTACTGCCGGCTGAAGCACCCGTCAGGAGGTTAGTCCTGTCTGCCACCATAGGAAGCTAAAGGCCTAAGGCCTCAGCACCCCCACAACATAGGAAGCCCCCTCCTCCACAGCCACGGTAGGGGGAGAAAGCATACCAAGGTCTGCGTAGGTATGCAGACCAATGGCATCACCCAACTTTTCTCTCTAGTCCAGCTCTTCAAGCTGGTCTGCCAGGGGGGTCAACAGACCCCTCCCAGTCCTCCTCACCCTCCTCTGGCTGCCACTCAGGGCGATAGGGAACACCAGGAAAGAACAGTGGTAGAAAAGTACCCTCCGGCGCCGGTCTACGCCGGTACGGCTCCATGTCCAGGTCGAGAGAGAGGCTGGGGTCGACGCCGGCTGGGGGTGCAACCAGTGGCAGAGGAGTCCGAGGAATCAGCGCCGGGGAAGGTACCGCGAGGTAGACCGGAGCCACCGACATCGAAGGCCTAGTGCCCCCAGCTGAGTCCGCGGGGCCCTAAGGCGCACCGGTGGAGTTAGGCTGCTCACAGATGGAGTGGAGGACTTTGTAAAATGCACAAAGCTGGGCAGGGGACGCTCTGGCTCCCGGAAATGGAGGGAAGCATGGAGCCATCCCAGCAGGCTCTGAGGGCGGAGCCGGAGAACGACAACCCTCCCTGTCCCACGTCGCATCGGCTGACGGACGGGGAGAAGGCAAAGAGCGACAAAACTTCTTCGCCTTCTTCCAGAGCTTCGACTAACCCGATGACGAATGGTGGTGGTGGCTCTACGACCGGTCCTGCGACCTTCCCCCCGAACGCCGCAGAGCCGACTGCCGGGCCTCCAAAAGCTTTTGGGACCACTCCCGCAAAGACTTAGGGTTCAGGGCCCGGCAGTCTGAGCACGACTTCAGGTCGTGGTTGGGCTCCAGGTACCAAAGGCATACAAGGTGCGGATCGGTGACAGACATCAGCTTGTTACAGGAGACACAAGGCTTGAAACCAAGTCGACGACTTGACATCCCTAGTGTACCTGGTGAAAGACTTAAAAAAAAAAAAAAAAAAAAAAAGAACAGAACGTGTGAGATGTGCGTTTGAAAGCATGAGAGAGAGAAATGTGTGGAATATACCTATGTCTCAGTGTAGTGTTCAGCGAAGCGCGAGATGCTACAGGCAGTGGTGCAAAAATGTGCATTGTGTTGTACATTGTGAAGTTTTTACTATTGGCTTTGACATGCCCTCATAAATTTTGACTCTGCCTAGTTTGAGATTTGCACACGCAAGTAGGCACCCAGATCGCTCATGTTGTTTAGGCTACTCACGTTAGACATTTTTCTGTACTTTTGGAGAGGTTTTCTCATTTCTCAAGCTTCGCTAAGATAAGGCCCTGGAACATGTGGGAGTGCATAAGAATACGGGAGAACTCCTTTGGCTTTGGAATGCTTGTGAGAGTAGCCAACTCCAGTAATTTTCCTTGGCGCAGAGGAGGGTCTTTCGGAATCTTATAGTGCATTGAGATAATAAAATGTGGGTCTGTTGACTCGTAAGGAGGGATTTTGGGACCGGAATTAAGGGCGGACAGGTCTAATTCAGTGTTCCCGGCTTGCTTAGTCTCTAGAGCCCGGCTGTGAATCCCCCAGTCAGGAGTGGGCTAAAATGAAGTAATTGCAGCCGGTGTTGTATTTTCTATGATTATTGGCATTGTGATGTGTGTCTGTGTGCACATTCAAGTCTCCAGTGGTTGTTCATCCAATGTATTGTGTATATCTTTCATGCTGTCCTTTGACAGGGTTTATCCCTTGTGCCCGATTACTTGTATTTAACAGTGCCTATTTCTTGCAGTGGGAGTCCAGCACTATCATTATCTGCTTGTATTTTATTACATGCTTTTTACACTTACTCTGCTTATTTGTAAGAGTGTTATCATTGCTTGCACACTCACTATATATTTCAATCAAACACACAATCCTGCTCCAGAAGAGAAGATTATATATATATATATATATATATATATATATATATATATATATATATATATATATATATATATATATATATATCTATCTTAACCTCGTGACACCTCGTACTGCTTTGCAATGGTGCAAATAATATTTATTTATCTTAGTCTCCTGCCATATACACACATATATGCACACACATACATGGTATGTAATGTGTATAATACATATATTTCTATGTTTCTTTCGACATCTGGGAAAGCCTTTCTGTTAAGAGTGTTGCACAAATAAAACCCCACCCTTTATTCTGAAAACGGACTTTGATGTGCCTCATTTTATGAGAGTGAAATCCCCTTCTAGGTGTTTTTTTTTCTTGCTTTACCGTTTGTGTGCCTCCATGTAGGGGTGCGGTATTTGTATTATTTGGAAGGGAGTAGCAATACAGGTATGTTTGCGTTTCGCTCTTTTTTTTTGTTAGTTTCTCTGGCCTGGTGGGACATTTTGAGGGCTTTCTGCTTTAATATGAGGCTTCTTGGTCCTAGGTTCTTGATCTTTTTGCGAGCTTGCAGAGGTATCACTGTCGTCCTCAGAAGATATTAATTTCAGAGTAGGAGTTCTGAAGCCACAGAAAAAGCTTCCGTCATTTTAGGTTTTGGAGGCAAAAGTGAAATACAATTATACTCCTTTACCTTATATTGGGTGTAGAGGCAGTCTTTATGCGGTCTTGCAGGGGATGAAAAGGGTTTTATCACTGTGTAAAAGATTTGCAGATGGAATGCCTTAAGCGCTAGCTGGCTGGTCCGCAGTGTGAGTTAACTGATGTGAAGGCCCGCTGCTACAGCAACTACATGCTTTGAAGACGGTGAAAATGTGCTTCACACTCAGAGAAATGCATCGGTGGGCATGGTAACCTCACATTATTGTTAATGAAGGGATGGTCTTGCAACAGGTTGCTGCTGTTCCACCAATGCAGGGAGCAATAGGTGCTGGCCCGTATCAACACTAAATTATACTAGTGACTCTCTGGTTGTGATAATTGTGCTGGGAGGCAGTGCTGGAGCAGGAAAATGTTTAGGCAGGTGTAGGGCACAAGGGCAATGCATGAGGCCATCATACATAGAAGATGCATAACTGTTCTGACTGTAACCTGGCGTTTTGGGTAAAAAGAGGCAGAGGCTACCGGAAGGCCTGCACTTATGCTTGACTGGGGTAAGCCTTGCTGGTGATTCTATTTGGTACAGCTAGTATAAAGGCCTGAATCTTCAGAATCTGCCGGTGCCACTTGATAGTGTTTATTGTGATGTCCAGTTTGTGAAGGACTAGTTGGGTGGATTTGTGCAAGGCAGTGTTGCTTGCACTCTTGGTCTGCAATCATCCAAGTATGGAAATACATGGATACTGTACAACCAGAGGTGGGCAGCCACAACAAGGAGGCATTTATTAACACTTTGGGATCAGTGGTGACCCCGAAGTGCAACACTTTGAATTGATAATGCTGACCACTTACCATGAGTCGTAGGTAGCGGCTACGAGTGGGGTGGATGGGTATGTAAGTAGGCGTTCAATTTGATTGAATGCTGTCAAAGTGACCTTGCGGTTGAAGAGAAATTACATCTGAGTGACTATATGCAAGTATTCTCATAGGATGTATTTGTGGAGGGGCTCGTGATAGCAGGTGCTTTTGGACTTCTGACTTGGAGCCAGGCATGATGCCAGACTAAGATACTTGTAATAATGCCTCTGGCTGCATCAAAAGAGAAGTGGACGGTAGTATTCTAAACAGTCTGGCCTTCGTCCACAAGCTCCTGACCTTACTCTTTGTAATGCTTGGGGAGGTGTTGGCAGAAGATCCTTCATTTTGTCTCAGTGTGCTCAGTTGTATTGGCGAGCATCTACTCCATTGCAGTACCACCCGCTGGGCCAATCTTTTTACTCTCCTTATTCCGTGCTGGACAGTCTCCTGTACCTGTGGCATCTGTATGCTTTGTTAACTACTATTGGGTCAGGAAAAAGTGCCCTGGGATGTAATATGGGTCATTAGATGTGGGTTTGTACTGGTGTATCATTTTTTGTGGAGTATTTCTGCGATATTGTAAGTCAATGACTGACAGTAGTGATATAAGCTGGGAGCTGAAGTATGAAAGCGAAAATAAAATAAAAATGTTTGAGGGTCAAACCAGAGGGGATTAGATAAGCCAAATGAGGATATAATGTTGTTCTGGCGAAAGAAAGCAGAGGGTCCAAATCAAGACTTATCCCACACTCTTCATTTGGGCATCATCTGAGACTGGTGTGCCTTATGAGGTCTAGCTTAAGCCAAACTACTAAAAAAAAAACAAATAAAAAAAAACGAAACATGTGGTTTAGCAGAGGACTAAAGAGCGGTTTTGTGAAGTGCATTTTCCATTATTTTGCTGCTTATTATACAGTGCACGAGCCCCGGCAATCTTATAACCGTGCACATCACATAGAAAAACACAAAATCAAGCTCATGAGCAGATTCAATGTATTAGAATGTATAATCCATTCGACTTCAGCCAACTGACTCATGGGGGCTGTACTGAACAGTGCCAGGAGTACAACTAAAACCCGTAAGTAGAATCTACTGTACCTTCAATACCTACATTTAAAGTATATGGGCAACACAGCTCAATGCCTCCAATAATATGCTGCAAGTTAAGACAGTAGGCCAGTGGTTCCCAAACTGGGCCCGGGGGCCCCTGGTGGTCCCCGAAGCCTCCTCAGGGGGTCCGCAACTACTTTGAAAATCGAATAATATTAACAGATCAATAAAGTGTAGATATATAAAGAGGCTAAATGTACAGTTGAACATTTTAAAACATACTGTAAATGTGACAGAATTTGAAACTGGAGGCTAAAAATTAAATTGGTATCCTCAGATTGATGCACGGGAGCAGTGCAGGTGCATCAAACTGAATACAGCGTGGATGACGAGCGGCCTCAATTGAATTCAGAAAAGCTCCAACATTTCTATTAAAATTACATTTTGATTCCTTCTTTATTTATAGGTTTTCTAATTAAATAAAATTTGTTATTCGTGTATTTGTTTGACAAATGTTTTTTTTTGTATTTTTGTGTATTGTTTTGTGGTTCAAATCATTAACATTGCTTAGGCTGGGGTCCCCGACTTCCAGTAATGAATAGTGGGGGGGGGGCGCCTGGATTCGAATAATGTTTCAGTTGGGGTCCCCGGGTTCCAGTAATGATTAAGTGGGGGTCCCCAGAAGTCAACAGTTTGGGAACCATTTCAGTAGGCTATTTGCAGGCACATCTATAGCTTCCAATTACATCTGTAAAATGAATGGCTGTAGCCAGATTATGGACAACTTAGTCGTGAAATAAAGTACTAAGATAAAGCAACATATCGGGGTTCGAATTTTCTGACAATTTAGTGGTAATTGTTTCAGCACCTCTCTGCATAAAATAACTAGCTGTCCTAGCTGCAGATTGCAAGTCCACTGCGGCTCACCTGTGTTGGCCTTCCTTTTCGGGGCTTCCACACCCCATGCATCTGCAATGTGGGCCAGCAGAAGCTGAGTGATCTTGCGATGGACAATCTGGTTCCAGTGAACACCATCTTTTAGGCGGTTCTGGCTATCAAACCGGAAGTGGTAGTGCAGGTCAAGTACATCAAACTTGTGAGAGGCCGCCAATGTCGCGCTGTAGAAATTACCTTCGATGATATCCCTGCGCAGTGTTTTATCCAAGTGCTGAAGCTGAGACATGGAAACAAAGGAGAATTCAGCAAAAATGTTTAAAAGGATGGGACATCATTTTTCTTTGCATTCTGCATACTTTTATTTAGGCTAGGCAATATTCAAATAAATGGTTTAGCAGAAAGTGAAACACATTACCTTAATGCTATCTGAGCAGTAAATAAGCACCCTCACACAAGATTGACCAGAAACTTAATTGAAATTTGGCAAGAAAATGCTAGATGATCTAACTACCAAATCCAATATCATTCCTCCTCCAGGTGACCGTACCTATCTGGCTTAGTATGCCTAATTTGATGTACACAACACCACAAACTACTGCAAACATTAAATATCCTGAGCTGCTGCGCTCAACCACAATTAAAGATAACCTCTTGAATTTTGTTTCGGCAAACTCACCAGTTGCTGATAAATACATACACCTAAATTGTGCCAGATCTGACAAATTTGCCAATACTGCTTGTTTTATTGTACCGGAATGATTGTACACTGTTACAGGATATGTTTGGATGCATTGACTAACAGACACCACACAAAAAGGATCTCGTATACAGACACCATGCAGTCAAGCACACGCACACCGTGATGGAGGAGGGCTGTTTGGACTCATAGATAAATAAAATGATTGCTATGGGTACATATAATACAATAGTTGATGGGTGGGTAAAAAGATTGGTGTAAATGTATAGATGGATGGATGCATGCATGCATGCGTGTATGTATGTGGGAGTGGACTGAAATACCTGGGGTAGAGGAGGATTGCACTGGTGAAGTTGGTAGATCGGGACAAAGGCACAAGTGGATGGTATTACAGGTGAATTGATTTAGATGTAAGGGGGATTATGAACGCAAGGCTAAACAGAAAAGGGCCCCCACTACCCCCAAGGCTTAGCTGAAGAGAGCAAATTAGAAAGATGCCACAACAAGGAGGGAAAAAGGAGCGACATGACCAGAGGGAAATTAGCCACATCACTTAAGGCAGCTCTGAGGACTCCAAGGACATACTGGAGAAATCATGTGCTGTGTGAAGGAGCAAAAGCCAGACAGATGGACGAAATGCAGAACAAATCAAACATTCACCCCCTGTCAAGAGATCTGGGTTAAATCCATCGTTCTTTTGCTCACCATGCCACCCTAGTTTAGACCCAGCCATATGCAAATCAGTCTTGACCCTGTGCCTCATGGGAACAGTCCAGGCCGAACTGCCAGGCCAGGTCCTCCCTGACCCTGAAGCCGGGCCTGTGATGCTTGTTTCCAGTCCTGGGAGGACCTGGCTTTGCAGTTCGAGCTGGACTGTTACCATTGGGCGCCGGGTCAAGACTGATTTGCATATGGCTGGGTTCAAGCTGGAATGGTGTGGGGAGCAAAAAAACGATGGATTTAGGCCTAGATCTCTGCACTGGGGTGAATGTATGACATTGTTCTGCATTCGGCCCATCAATTGTTCTTTTTGTGTGTGAAGGAGCAGACAAGTGTGAAAAGAAGACGATGAGGACGGTGAAGGTAAGCGAAGGAGAGCTTCTTTATTGCAGTCCAGACACTCGGATTCCCCGGCAGCAACTGCCAACCCTGACCGCTCCACATTCCCTGCACGGAACCTTCATTCCAGGTTCCGTGCAAAGAACCCGAACGCGGTAACGTAAGAACCCCACACACCCCCCTTCCTTCACAAAGAAACACAAACCCTTCATTCCGTAAAAACAAAAACTACCCACACATTGACACATTAACCCCCAACTACAGGAGGTCAAAATCTAATATAATCCCGCAACTTAACAGGGGATGACCTAGACCTAGCAGGAAGAAACTTGGTTCTCGAAGAGCCCTGTTGAGAAGCAAGATTATTCTCCGAAATGCGACCACCATGCATATCGACGCTGGAAGGTGGAATTGTACCCTGAGTACCAACACCAAATTTGGCTCTTACAAACTCCACCTTGGACCTAGGTACCACAGAAACAACAGACTTATTCCAGACCTTGCCATTATCCAGGACAACAACATGATCTCTCACCTTACTGACCCTCATAGGAGCAGAAAAACGAGAAGAACCCTTACGAACGAAAACAGGTTTTTTAATCCTCACCCAATCCCCTTCACACACAGAAGACTGCTTAGGACAATTAGAACCATACTTGGCTTGAGTGGCAGCTCTAACATCCGCCACCGCACCCAACCTTAGTGGATCCACAACCTTCCTTAACATCCAATCCTTGTTGAGCTTCGACAAAGTGTCACAAAGGGACAAACAAGAAGTCCTCACTGACAAAGACAGGATAACATGGCGGCCGGGGGGGGGGGGAGGGGGGAGAAAGAGAAAGAGGGATAGTTTTAGCTAGTTACATATATAGATATTTGCAGCGGGCTACCGGGCCAAAAAATGTAGGGAGAGCTGGAGTCAGACTAACGCCACCGAAAGATTTATTTATGCACACCATGAATTGTTGGAATCGAGAGCAGGGACCTGCTAGCAGGAAATCCACTGATCATAGTCCAGCGTCCTTCCAGGGGGCGGGGCTCTACGCCGGAGAGTCTGAAGGATAGAGCAGAGTGCAGAACAGAGTGGGGAAAAACAACGGGCCACCTATTTGGACGGCTATTGTGGGAAAACAGATTTTGGACCCAAATTCGGCACCCTCCATCATCTGAGAATTTCTGGAGAGAGTTTGTGCGTAAAGGTAAAGGCAGCCACGGCAGGCGGAGGGGGTAGCGAACATTGCTTGTCTAGAGCCGCGCTGGATGTAAAGAGAGGGAGAAACACGGCAGCAAGAATCCCATACTGGGGAGGAGGGGATGGGGACAGCCCAAAACACAGAGCAAAGAAGCTGGAGACCTGGGCACGGATAGCTTAGAAAACACAGAGGGTAGTACAGACAAAAGACAGGACCCACAGCAGAGTGTCAGACTACAGGGAGTGGGAAAAAGAAGTCCAAAAGGGGGACAGAACGACGAAAAAAGGCCAAAATCAAGATAAAAAGCCAAAACTACACATATTAATAAGCCCAAGCAGCTGGGACTAGGAAGGTACACATTAAGGAGTGCTAAGAGGGGTAAGGCCTTGGTTGAGCTGTGTGCAAGTAAGGGTGAAGGGTGAGGTGAAGGAGAGGAGGAAAGGGTACTCAGTTTATAACTCCAGTAGTAAGAATCCCTGTGAAAAGAGAACAGAAAGCAGCTAAGCAAGAGGGGCTGATAAAACATCATATGAATAAAACCCAGAAGGTGAAGGTTACCCCCTCTTAGGACATTTTTTAAGGTATTGCCAAGGACTCTAACATTGAGGGAAGGTAGGACAATAAGTAGGTCGAGGAAGATGGATAAGGCTACGGAGGGACAGTTGGACAATGCGGTGGAGAAAGTACTGGGGGAGTGGGGTTGATGTGTGTAGTCCCAACAGGTACACAGTATTGCAAGAAGGCGGCCCAAAAAATCTGGAGGGCATTGAAAAAGCCAAAGATGCAAGAGGTAGGTCCACCACTCATCCAACGTTAGAGGAAGGTGAGGGAACTAAGAAAGGGGAGACAGAAGATCTCAATCCAAGACAAAAATTGAACATAGATGAGAAAATAGACAAGACTCAGAGTGAGCAGGGGGAAGTCAACACGGGAGAGCAGTCCTGGGGGGACCTGATAGCAACACTTACGTCTGAGATCAGAAGTAGGTTTGAAGTGTCTGAAGGGAGCCAAAGAGATTAAATCGGCTTGTGAGGCTTTAGAGAAAAAACTTGATGATCTTGCAGGAAGAACAACAGTTTTAGAGGCAACAGTTGAGGAACTCGAGGGCAAGATGCAGACAAATGAAGATATAAAAGCCTTGAAATTGAGAGAACACAGGCGTCAGGAATGAGAGGAAAGGATGGAGAACAACCAAAGGAGAAATAATCTACGGATTTTAAATGTGTCGGAAAGAGATGACCTGAAAGATGTGGTAGTTAAGCAGATTAAAACAGG
Source organism: Triturus cristatus (assembly GCF_964204655.1). NCBI lineage: Eukaryota > Metazoa > Chordata > Amphibia > Caudata > Salamandridae > Triturus > Triturus cristatus. Next base: position 1,207,612,476 of record NC_140582.1, on the reverse strand, counting down.
GCTCAATCTAGAAGAGACCGAGCAGGAGTTGTGTAGGGATATCCAGAGATCCCTTCAAGCTTAATCCAAATAGAAGTAAACCCAGGAGGATTTAGGTAAATTTCCTTACTTACTCCCTGAAAGAGAAGGCATTATCTCGTGCCCTGAAAATAAAAACAGTAACGGCGGATGGGTTATCTTGTGAAATTAGGTCTGATATTTCCTATATTACCTTCAACAGGCAATGGGAGTTGGGCAAGAGAATGGACCAATTGAAGGAGTTGGGGGTCTCTGTGCAGATGAAATTCCCGGCGGTGCTAAAAGTTATGATGCAAGTTTTACAATTTCAGAGCGGTGAGTGAAGTGAATGACTTTATAGGATCTTGTGAATAGATTTGTAAATAGATATAGGAAGGAGGTAGCTAGCTAGGAAGAGCAAATAAATAGTGAATAGAATTGTAAATTTTCTAATTATAAAGGCAGAGATAGAAACACACTTGGGGGGAAACCCATAGGCTAAGGCTATTAGAAAGGGGGGGGGGGAGGTTCTCCATGGGGGAAGAGGGAGGGGTCACTGGGTGGAGAGCATTAGGGAAATAAGAAGAAAAATCCTCTGAAATCTCAGATTTGTTAGTTGAGGTTACTAAGATAGGAATGTGGGAGAGGGACAGATTCTGAAGATTTTATTTTGGAACGTTAATGGGTTAAGGGTGAGGCCAAGGAGAGAGCGTATCCTCCAGTATATAAAAGATTGTACTGCCCAGATCTGTGTGCTCCAGGAGACGCATCTGTCTGAGAAAGAGTGTAAGGAAGTATTTAAGTCCCAAAAGTGGGTGCAACAAATGGGGTGCACTAATCAAACCTTCGTAACTAAAGGAGTGGTGGTATTAATAAAACAAGACCCAAAGAAATCTCTATAATAGAAAGTAACTCAGATACACGTGGTAGATGGGTCGTAGTAAAGAACAAGTTACTTACCTTCGGTAACGCTTTTTCTGGTGGATACAGTATCTGCCTGTGGATTCCTCACCTTGTGAATATCCCCTGCGCCAGCATTCCACGGAACTTTTCTTCCCCAGCATTCCACGTCGACGTGGGCGACGTCACAATACATCGGCTCCGCACGCGACTCCGTACGACGTCATCGGAGCCATAAGAAGCCCACGTCGGCGTGATGACGTCAGTTCCACCCATTTTTTCCGTGCCTTCGAGGCGAACAGGTGAACCAACGACAATCCCAAGTATACACAGTATATAGAAAAACCAATACATATACATAGCATACAAAACAAAGGAATGCTAATCAAACAAGCATTTCCTACAAATGTACAAGAGAAAATATAAGCATTTCAAACAAGACCTATTTCATGGTATACAAAAGGTGGACAACGGGGAGGCGGGTGGGTTGGTGAGGAATCCACAGGCAGATACTGTATCCACCAGAAAAAGCGTTACCGAAGGTAAGTAACTTGTTCTTCTGATGGATACATCTGCCAGTGGATTCCTCACCTTGTGAATAGATTCCCACAGCAGTCCCCACTCCCGGAGGAGGGTGTCCACCTTTCTATACCAGAAAGTCTTGCAAGACAGAGCGCGCAAAGTGGCCCTCCCTCCTCATCTCAGAGTCCAAGCAATAATGCTTTGCGAAAGTATGGAGGGAGGCCCAAGTCGCGGCCTTACAAATATCTGCCACAGGAACACCCCGGGCCAGAGCAGATGTTGAAGACTTAGCTCTAGTAGAGTGAGCACGAATACCCTCAGGAGGAGTCTTACCAGCCAAGGCGTAGCAGATCTTGATGGTTAGTATAATCCATCTTGACAGCGTGCGCTTGTGCACCGCTTTACCCTTAGTACGACCAACGTAGCCAATAAAAAGCTGGTCATCAATACGAAAGTCCTTGGTCCTGTCCAAATAAAAACTCATAGCCCTCTTCGGGTCAAGGCGATGGAGTCTTTCTTCTTCTTTGGAAGGATGAGGGGGTGGATAAAAAACAGGGAGGGTAATAGACTGCCCCAAATGGAAAGGAGTAACAACTTTTGGCAGGAAAGCAGCCCTGGTCCTGAGAACCATCCTTTCAGCATGTAAGGTAAGAAAAGGAGGTTTGGAACTAAGAGCTTGAAGCTCACTCACCCTCCTTGCCGAGGTTATGGCTACAAGAAAAACCACCTTAAAGGACAACAGCCTCAAAGGACAATTATGAAGAGGCTCAAAAGGGGACCCCATTAAAAAGGTTAAGACAAGATTAAGGTCCCACTGAGGCATTACAAATGGAGTAGGAGGAAACATGTTTGTAAGGCCCTTGATGAACCTCAGAACAACCGGAGATTTAAACAACGAAGGTTGATCTGGAAGGCACAGAAATGCCGATAAGGCCGAAAGGTAGCCCTTGACCGTGGCCACAGCACAGCCCTGCTGAGCCAAGGAAAGAGCAAACTGAAGCACATCAGAAAGATGAGCCTTTAAAGGGTCAATAGACCTCTCTCCACACCACTTTACAAACTTAGACCACCTGTAGGAGTATATGGACTTGGTGGAGTGTCGCCTGGCCGATAAAATAACGTCCACCACATCAGGTGGGAGAGAGAAGGAACTCAGGTTGCCCCGTTCAATCTCCAGGCATGAAGGTGTAAGCTCTGGAGGTGGGGGTGTAGAACCTGCCCCTCCGACTGCGAGAGGAGGTCTGCCCTCAGAGGGAGACGGAGCGGAGGGCACGAGGAGAGGTGGAGAAGATCTGTGTACCACACCCTTCTTGGCCAGTCCGGGGCGACCAAAATGACTTGGGCCCGGTCTTGGCGAATCTTCTTCAGAACCCGAGGAATCAAGGGTACGGGAGGAAACGCGTAAAGGAGTCGTGAGCCCCAACTCAACTGAAACGCGTCCCCCAACGCCCCCTGCATCGGATACTGGAGACTGCAGAATGACGGGCAGTGCGCGTTCTCTCGGGTGGCAAACAGGTCCACCCGAGGAGTCCCCCACGTCCGAAAGACGCGACGAACCACCTCCGGATGGAGCCTCCACTCGTGGTCGGCGGAGAACTGCCGACTGAGACTGTCCGCACGCACGTTCAGCACCCCGGCCAGATGATTTGCCATCAGACAAATCTGATGGTCCTGAGCCCAGGACCACAGACGCAGGGCCTCTCTGCAGAGACAAAGAGACCCCACTCCTCCCTGTTTGTTTATATACCACATCGCGGTCGTGTTGTCCGTCAGGACTTGAACTGACTGACCGCGAAGGGAAGGGAGAAAGGCCTTGAGTGCCAAACGAATCGCCCGCAACTCCAGAAGGTTGATATGAAACAACCTCTCCTCTGGAGACCAAAGACCCTTGATCTCCAGATCCCCCAGATGAGCTCCCCACCCTAGGGTGGAGGCATCCGTTATCACTGTGGCCACCGATGGAGGTAGATGGAAAGGCTTTCCTTGGGACAGATTGCCCTCCACGCTCCACCAAGACAGATCCGCTGCAGCTTCTCCGGAGATCTTGATCGACTCCCCGAGATCCCCGTTGTGCTGATACCACTGCTTGCGGAGGCACCACTGGAGCGCCCTCATGTGCCAGCGTGCATGGTTGACCAACAGAATGCAGGAAGCGAACAGACCGAGCAGGCGAAGGACCGTCAGAACTGGAACAACCGCTCCACTGTGGAATAAAGGGACCATCTCCTGAATGTCGAGAATCCTTTGAGGAGGAGGGAATGCTCGACACACAGTAGTGTCCAGTACTGCCCCCTATAAACAGGTTGCGTTGAGAGGGCACCAGGTGAGATTTGGGCACATTGATCGAAAAACCCAAGTCGAATAACAGCTGAGTTGTCACCTGCAGATGACGCTGCACCATCTCTGGGGACTCTGCCTTCCGAAGCCAGTCGTCCAGGTAGGGGAAAACCGGAATCCCCGACCTCCTGAGATGAGCAGCCACCACTGCCATCACCTTTGTGAAGACTCGAGGTGCAGTAGTAAGACCAAACGGGAGGACCGCAAACTGATAATGTTGCGACCCAACCGTAAAACGGAGATACTGCCTGTGCGACTTCAGGATTGGGACATGGAAGTACGCGTCCTGCAAGTCGAGCGACACCATCCAGTCTCCTTGCTGCAACGCTTGAAGAACCTGCGCAAGGGTCAGCATCTTGAACTTCTCCTGTTTCAGGTAAAAATTCAAGATTCTGAGGTCCAGAATCGGACGCAATCTGCCGTCCTTCTTGGGGATCAGGAAATACCGTGAGTAGCATCCCTGACCCCTTTCCTGCTCCGGAACCACCTCTATTGCGCCCTTCTGAAACAAAGCTTGAACCTCTTTCTGCAGGAGAAGCAGGTGGTCCTCCGAGCAATAACCTTGGCAAGGAGGGTAAGGGGGAGGAAACTCCCGAAAGGGAAGGGCGTACCCAGTCTCTACGAGGTTCAAAACCCAAAGGTCGGTTGTAACAGATTTCCAACCCCGTAGAAAGTAGGACACCCGACCCCCCACAGGTCTTACATGAACCGGGATGGGGGATCTAGGGCTGCTTCCCTGAAGCCTCATTTGGAGCAGAGGAGGAGGAGGAAGAAGAAGGATTGCGACCAGAACCTCTCCGACCCCTTTGCTTCCCTCTATAGGAGCGATAGAGGGGATTCTGCTGCTGTTGTTGCTGCTGTTGTTGTGGCTGTCGGAAGGAGCGAAAGGATGACCTTCCGAATCCCCTAGCCTTACGGAAAGTTGAACCTCTAGCAGGAACCTGCAGACCCAAGGACTTCGCTGTCAACCTACTGTCCTTAAAACGTTGAAGAGCAGAATCTGCCTTCTCCCCAAACAACTTTTGTCCATCAAAGGGCAGATCCACCAGCGTGGCCTGGACATCTGCAGAAAACCCTGAGGAACGGAGCCAAGCTTGTCTCCTTGCGGCAATGGACGACCCCATAATCCTCGCCACAGAGTCCGCCGTATCCAGCCCAGACTGGATCACCTGCCTGGCAGCTGCCTGAGTGTCCGCCACAACCTCCATGAAGGACGACTTATCCCCCTCAGGTAACTTAGGGGCCAAAGTTTTTATAGAGTCCATCAGGGCATGAACATAACGCCCCAGCAAGCATGTGGCATTTGATGACTTCAACGCCATACTTCCTGAGGAGAATGTCTTTTTGGCCGCCTGATCAACTTTCTTTGACTCCCTATCAGCAGGAGATTGGGGGAAAGCACCCGAAGCATGTTTAGAACATGAAGCCTGCACCACTAGGCTCTCCGGAGAAGGATGCGTGGATAAAAAATCCGGGTCTCCTGGCGCAACCCTGTATCTCCTTGCCACCTGCCTGCAAACTGCTGGAGCTGACAGAGGCTTCTTCCACACCTCCAACACTGGTTCCAAGAGAGCCTCATTGAAAGGTAACAAAGGCTCCGAAGCCGACATCGGGGAGTGCAACACCTCTGTAAGCAGATTGGACTTGTATTCCACAGAAGGCAGCTGCAGATCTAACAACTCCGCGGCCTTCTTGATCACAACATGGTAGGGCGCCAATTCCTGTGGTGGAGAAGACCTTGTAGAAGCATGCTCCCACTCCGGGGTGGTATCCAAACCACTTGCTACCTCTATACCTCCAAACTCATCCGAAGAAGAGTCGACTTCACCTTCCTCCACCTCAGCCCGATATCTTTCCTCCTCCAAAACCCTTTGGGCCTCCCGCCTCGATCGATTCCGGGGAGCCGGCGTCGTAGACGTCGTACGCGGCGTCGGTGGAGCCAAAGGCATCGGCGTCGGAGGCGCTACAGGTGGAGTCGGCGGCGCCAGATGCGGCGTCGATGGAGTCGGCCTCGGCGTCAAAGAAGGCTCCGAAGATTGACCATCCATCCGAGGTCGAGCCGGATTCCCAACCGGCGCCGGAAACTGCCAAGAAGGCGCCATCGGCATAAAAGGCAGAAAAGGAGCCTGAGCGTATTGCTGCGGCACTCCCAGAGAAAACGCCATCGGACCCACCGGACCTGCTGGTGCTCCGGATGGGAAGGATGCTCTCTGAAAAATGCCATACATGGCATTCAGAAATCCCGAAGGATCCGTACCTGGAGCCGGGAATTGGGGATAAGGAACTGCCCCTGTATCCTCCTGTGGAGCCACCGGCGTCGGCTCCTCAGAATCCTCCACCGGAGCCGCGGAGTCATCAGGCACCGGAACAGACTCTTCCTGCTCCTGCTCCACATCAGATTCCACCCGACCCGGAGTCGAAGCCTTGGACGGCGCCGGCGACGGCGTCGGGGAACGAGCTGGAGTCCGCTTCGGAGAGGGAGACTTCTAAGACTTATCAGGAGAAGGCGAAGGAGACAAGACCTTGCTCTGACGTCGACGAGGCGAAGCCGACCTCGACCTCTTAGACTTCGAGGACCGACGCCGAGAAGAATGCTTCCTCTTCTTATGGTGCTTCTTCGACTTCGACGACCTCGAAGTCGAAGACTCCCGCCTGGACTTCTCCTTTTTCCTCCCTCTCTTCTCCTCACCGATCTTCTTCATGAAGAGTTTGGTCTTCCTCTCCTTCAGCGCTTTAGGATTCATGCTCCTACAGCACCCGCACTCATCCACGTCATGATCAGAGGAGAGACACCATAAACAATTCTGATGCGGATCCGTCATGGACATCAGGCCTCCGCACTCCCTACAGGGCTTAAAGCCCGACTTCCTCGTCGAAGACATACCGATTTTAACAAAAATACACCACTAGATTACAAAGTATCTAGAGAGCACTGGGAAAAAACCGTTGCGCGTCGACGGCGCGGAAAAAAGGGAACTGACGTCATCACGCCGACGTGGGCTTCTTATGGCTCCGATGACGTCGTACGGAGTCGCGTGCGGAGCCGATGTATTGTGACGTCGCCCACGTCGACGTGGAATGCTGGGGAAGAAAAGTTCCGTGGAATGCTGGCGCAGGGGATATTCACATGGTGAGGAATCCACTGGCAGATGTATCCATCAGAAATTAAAAGTTAGGGGGCTTGGTTTCACGTTGGCAGAGTATTACGGGCCTAATGTGGACGATATAGCACCATTACAAGAGTTATTAGTAGATTTATCTTGATCCACAGACCCAATTATTTGGGCAGGTGTTTTTAATGTGACATTAGATAGTACCTTAGATAGATCGGCTGGTAGTAGAGCAATTCCAAATCAAAAAATTAAGGGGCAGATAAAGTTTATGATGAAACAACTGGGATTATATGATGGTTGGAGATGGAGGATGGGGGACGAAAGAGGATACACGTACGTAAACAAGAAATATCATCAGTCGAAGATAGATTATATTTTGTTGGACTTCGGTCTATGGGAACAAGTCAAGAATATTACACATATCTGTATTCACCGGTCTGATCATTCCGCAATGTTATTGGAGATTTGTCTTAAGGAAGATAGTTCACCCCCCAGATGGACGCTAGATTGTACCCTGTTAGATAGGGAAATTGTGAGGAGATTAAAAGAGGATACAGTTGAATTTTTTTACTTTGAGACTCGGCGTCTGCTGGGGTGGTGTGGGATTCCTACAATGCATACTTCAGGGGGAAGCTAAAAAGTTATGCGGTCGGGAAGAGGTTAGTTTTTCGGGAAGAGATAAGAGAAGTGGAGGAGAGGATAAGAGTATTAGAAGGAGAGCTGGCCAATAATACTCAGAGAGAGTCTAGACCGATTGAATCATCAGATACGAAAATTAAACTAAGAGGGTAAGGTAAAGGTGGGAGATAAGCAAGTTAACACAATTTGAGTATGGGGAAAATTGCGGAAAATTGTTAGCTTGGCAGACAAGGAAATATCAGGGGGCATATGTATCAAGCGAATTTTTAATCGCAAACGCTGCGATTCGCAAAATACAGCGTTTGCGATTAAAAATTCGCAAAACGGGATGTATTAGGCAAATTCCCAACGCAAAATTAAGGAATTTCTAATTTAGCGATTTCTTAATTTTGCGTAAGCATTTAAGAAATCGCAAATTGCGATTTCTTAAATGACATGTAAAAAGCACCCAAGTTGTGCGAATTATCCTTAAGAAATCGCAAATTACCACCAACTTCCAGTTGGTGGTAATTTGCGATTTCCTTTCAAAAAGCACTTTTTTGAATTTGACAAAGTGCCACGTGGCGCTCATACATGCCCTTAGGGCATGTATGTGCGCCATATGCACACACATGCTAATTTCAGGGGTGCATCAGGGTGTCATCATGACACCCTTGCACCTTTGAAATTATTCTCAAATAGCGATTAGCAAATTGCGATTCGCTATTTGAGAATTACTTCCCATTCATTCCTATGGGTCTCCTGGCCCATAGAAATGAATGGGCAGGTATTCCTTAATTGCGATTTCGCAATTTGCTAATCGCAATTAAGGAATTTTAAGAAATCGCAAAAAGTTTGCAATTTTTTAAATACATCCCGTTTTGCAATTCTCAAATAGCGATTCTTTAAAAATCGCTATTTGAGAATCGCAAATGGTGATGTTGATACATATGCCCCCAAGTGAAAAACCTAATATAGGAAATTAAATGTCAGAATACTGGTAAGGTTTTAACGAACAGAAAAGAGGTTGGAGGCGGCTTTCTATAACTATTTTGGATTTTTGTATGAAGAGGATTTGGTGCCATGCGAAGAAGCGAGAAATAAGTGGATAAGTTGGGGCGCGACAGTGGCATTGGAAGAAGAAAAACTGCTTTTTCAAATACTCAAATTCAGGGGGGGAATTGGAGCAGGTTTTGAAGAAGGGTAAGCAGGGGAAAGCACCCGGTCCAGACAGTCTACCTTTAGAAGTGTAGAGTGTACTAAAGGAGGTGCTGACCCCAATCCAGACTAGATTATTCAACGGAGTTGTTCATGCAAGGGATATCCCAACCAGAGTCCTGGTCAGAGGCTACAATTTCCCTAATCCTAAAACCAGGAAAGAGCAAAAACAGATGTGATTGCTATAGACTAGTGTTGCTCCCAAATTGCGATTACAAGATTGTTTTCCAAAATTCTGGCAGACAGACTCAAGGGCCTTATGGGGGACTTGGTGCATGAGGACCAGAAAGGTTATATGCAAGGAAGGGCATTACACAAGCTAACTTACTCCCTGATAGGGGCAATTGATTTGGCGGTGGCGAATAATGCACCTTTAGCGGTTATAGCCTTGGATGCCACCAAGCCGTTTGATCGTGTGAACTGGGCTTTTCTGTCATCAGTTATGGAAGAGGCTAAGTTTGGTGACAGATTTTGCAGAATAATTGCAGGGTATTATAAGTCACCAAGGGCAAGAGTCTTCGTGAATGTAGTATTAACATCAGCATTCACTATTAGAGGGACAAAACAAAGATGCCTGTTATCCCTACATTTATTTAATTTGTACATGGAGCCAAAAGCAAAAAAATTGAGGGCAGAGCAGGGGATAATACCCTTTCAATGTAAAGATTGGGTTAAGAAACTGGCATTATATGCTGATTTGTTGATGTATACGGCGGACCTCAGAAATACAAGGACGCATGTAGTAAAAATTGCAGAAGACTTTGGAAGAGTATCAGGGTACGAGATAAACAGGGGGAAAACGGAGATTATGGCATGGAATATAGATGAAGGGGCAGAAAAAATTACAACATTAATAAACTTACGGAAACTAACGAACAGGGTGAAAAAAGAAATCTGGGATTTAATGGCCAGTTGGATGCACCTATCCTTGACTATCTTTGATAGAGTAAATCTAGTGAAAATTATTCTACTACCGAAGCTGAACTTTCTCTTCAACGCTGTACCTTTGCCGTTTAAGGAAGCGGGGCTTATGAAGTTGCAGGGCAAGATTGGCTCTTTTATCTGGGCAGCAAAAGGAACCCGTATGTCATGGAAAAAATTGCAGAGGAGGAGAGAGAAAGGGGGCCTGACTCTTCCGGACTTGCAATTATATGCATGGGCTTTCCAGCTTAAGAATAGCAGAATGCTTTTGGATAGACCCTTAGATTCAGAAATTGGGAAGCTGTTTACCGGATTGCTAAAAGGAGTAGAAGGAGGGGCTTCGGGCTTTAAGATGAAGTATGCAGACCCTAGATATTTAAAAAAAAGTTAGATTGAAGATTCTTAGAGGTGCGGCAGAAACCTGGTATAGGATCAGAAGGAGATAGCAATATGACTCCTATTTGGGAATCGCCTGGATCACCGGAATGGACTAAGGACAAATTGGCAGGGGCGCTAAGGAAGGCAGGAGTAGAAAGATGGGAGGATTTCAAAATAAAACAATCAGTCAAGTCTCAAGGTTCAAATATCTTCAAATTTCAAAGTTGGTTTCAATCATTAGAAAACAAGATGGGAGGTGTCAATGAACTTGAAGAAATGTTGATTCTAGATGGCCCTAAGAAGAAGGAAACATAATATTGGTATTGGCGGATGATGGAGGGGGAGTTTACTCAGCCACAAGAGTTACAGGGGACTGACTTGCCAGGAGCAACGCTGGAAAAATTGGTGCAAGTATCCTTTACTACACTTCATAAAGTGATCAAGCCCGCCTATTTAAAGAGAAACCACCTTTTTTCTGTCAATAGAGTGTACTGGACTCCATATAAGCTGTCGAAAGTTGGGAGCAGAGGAGAGGTGGTGTGCACCAAATGCAGCTTGGCGCTGGCGGATGACCTTCAGATGTTCTTGAGGTGTCCAGAGGTTCAGGTATTTTGGGGAGAGGTGTGCAGTGCTTTGGCAAATGTCTTGAAGAAGCAGATTCAGGTAAGCCCTCTCCTTGTGTTCTTTGGGATGGACAGCGAGTTTGATAGAGCCAAGTAAAAACTAATTTTCTACGCCGTGTTTTTGGCACAAAGAGAATTGTGTAAAAAATGGACTAGCCCAAGTCCTCCTACATATAAAGAGTGGGAATCATCATTTAAATATATACTAAGTTTGGATGCAATTTATATAGAAAGGAGAAGGTATGCCTTTTGGAGTCCGTTAGCGGAATGGTTGGAGAGGTAGGAAGGGACTGTCCAATGAATATGCCTAAAAGTAGACCTCGGTAAAATGCACGTGCCGCTCCCAAAGTTTTTCGTATCTCTCCTGGTGGATCCTATTCGAGTGATGGTCAATGGTTGGGAGCATCGAGGGTTCGGGAGAATTGCTATTGAAGTGCAATTAGCAGGTCTCCGATAAGTAAGGCAGTATCAGAACCTTTCTGTCCCGGCACTGAAAAAAAAGGGCGGTCTCAGACGGAGGTGCTGTGGAAGGAAATCTGAGGCTAATCAGGACAACAAAAAATAAAAGGAAAAAAAGAAGACGTCCTCATTGACAAACCGCTCTTACAGCACCAATGTCACAAGTTCAATGTGATGGAGAAGATCAGGTTATGTTGACATATGCCATGCATTGGCGTGAAGCATTTCAGCATGAGCGAGTAATCAACATTGGGACGGTGCATATAAAAAGAGCGTGGACTCAGGCTGCAGCAGCTGCAGTCATGCTAAGGGATTACTTTATGCCCCATCACCAAAGCCATGCTGTAAAGTCAGTGCACACTTGAAGAAATGCCTAATATGGAGAAAAACCAGCAAGCCAGAGGACTAACCCAATAAACTCTCCGTATAGATCATTTGCCATTTATTTTCCAAACTGATCACGAGCTCTCAGAACAAAGCTACCTGTAGCTTGACTAAAAAGTGATTAACAAAATGTCTGAGTTCACCTCAGCCACTGGTAAATGCTTTGTGATACATTACAGCCCACCACTGTACTCACTGTTACTGCATATAGTTACCAAAATTATACGAAAATCAGTCTTGGCATTTTCCCATAGGAACAGTCCTGCCCGAACTGGTAGGTCACATCCCCTTTAAAGGGGAAGACAAGCAAGCCACCAGCTGTTTTGGGTGCCACATGAAGCAGCAGTTTGAGTCCAATTGCACTGCAGGCACAGAACCCAAGTCTCTGCATTGTATCAGTGACTATTCTTATGAATGTGGTTGATCTCCCTGCTTGGAGAGTACACTGGTTAGGAACGCTTCATAAAGCAGGGATAAGATAAGCCCACATCACAGAAGGACTTCGCTGCAACCTGGAATAAATAGTTACAACATCTGTGATGATATCCAACAGGGATATAATACATATAGGACATTTTTCTGCATCCGTCCTAAACTTTAGACCTTCCTCTAGGCATCCATGTCTGATAGCCTGGAGATCTCATGTGAGGTCCCCACCAGTGATGGAACTAGTACAATGAGTTTGAAACAAATTCTCTAAACACAGGAGAGGAGAGTTAGTCACCAGGAGAGATTAGGTGAGGGATGTTACTTTCCCACAAGATGACAATTTGAAATTCTGTGTCATTAGTATTACGAGATCAGCACTGGAATGAACATCCCATGCAATTATTGTTTTTTTTTTTTTTTTTTTTTAAAACACTGTGAAAACATCCTAGAGGCCCCCAAAAGGCTATAGGTCAACTGAGAACATAGGTCCTACATTCAATCTCCATTATGACAACATGGTTGATTACATACCTTGCCAGCAATGAAAACAAATTTGGGATGAAGAGAGACATTTAGGTACATAATAACATTGGTAAACGTGTCCGCAGCACATACATTTAAACATCAAACTGTATCCCGACTTATACAGAGGCTACATATTAAAAATCAGAACCAAACAAATCTACCATAAGGCCACCACGTGGCACCTTGGGGCCTAACGGATGGGCCGAGAACCTTAACGTGGTGAAGGAAGGGCTACCTCATCTGGGGGTTTTCTGTACGAGTCTCCCCAAATCTCGTGAGATGGAAACCTTGGGATGACTACCGAAAAAGTACGCTCTAGCATCAGGTCATGGTCAGGATTACCCCTATCATTTTATTGGAGGTCCGCTATTTTTAAAATGGTCTCCCTGCCGCAGCTACTTTATCATCTACCGAATCATCCATATCCGATCGCAACTTCATGGTTCAAACTGATCAATGTTACTCTAGGACATTTCTTATGGGGTGGAGGCAAGTCCGGTTGCACTCCGTATAGGTTTCCAATGAATGTATTGTGGGGGGAAATCGCAGCCGCAGATATGAGGGCCTGTTATGCGGCCTCACACCACCAGGTAATTAATGATTGGTGCTATGAGCCCAGTGATGACCCAGCATACGCAATTGAGCGATGGATATTAAACGATCCTACTCTTGCGTCTCACTTATATAGTAATAATTTGCATCACCGCTCTCTATTGCCCACCACTAGACAGTCCTTACAGAGAATGGGGTGGTGGGGGTCGCCTTACCAGGGAAACACCGCTCTGGAATAAACGCCTATTATTTCACTTGGCCGGGCTCCGTGAATGGGATCGCATAGGCATCTCATCCATCGGTAAGGTCATACAAGGCACTGTACTCGAATCATTACAGTCTCTTAAAGATGACTTCTCCCTACATTATAACCAGTTCTATAAATATCTGTTGCTTCGTAATGCTATCACACCACACATTAATAAAGTGGACTCATTTCTAGAATTCAGTCCATTAGAGGGTAAACTCCTCATGGGTGACTTAGGAGAGCATAAGATCTCCAAAATATATCAATCCCTTATCACACATAGCGCCACTTCACTTGAAAAACTCAAAAGAAACATGGCAAACAGACATTGCTCCCGTAGATGCAGACGACTGGGCTGAGGTCTTGGAATCTCCCCGTGGAGCTGCCATCTCCTCCCAACTGTCTTATCCAGTTGAAATACATGCTTAGGGCATACTATATGCGTTATACGTTATGGAGAGCAAACATGGTTGCATCTCCGGTGTGCCTGCAATGTCAATCTGATGACGCCACTTTCATACATACAGTTTGGACATGTACAGCTTTAGACAGATTTTGGAACGGGGTGCTGACATGCCTGGAAGTTCTTGGATGGGAAATATCTAGATCCCCTAGACCGGCACTGCTGCGCATAACAGATACAATAGGCGGCAAAAAGTACACACGCCATCTCCTCTGGCTTGGCCTCACCATGGCCAAACGCGACATTGCCAGAACCTGGAAATTCGATAAACCCCCTGCGATTAGGGCATAGAAAAATGGCATAGATTTCTGTATGGAATTAGAGATCTCGGTCTTCCAGGCCTGCGACTGCCAACAGAAACATTCTAAAATATGGCGCAGATGGGCGGACTACCATGGGCTGGTCTTGCCGGCACTGGCGACGTCTCTTGTGATAGATTCATGAAAGTAGATCTTAAGATGCACAGAAAAGATATCATGAAGAGAATATGTAGAAATTAGGATTCATGTCTATCATGTATATAACGATCATTTATAACTGCATTGAAGTTTTTCAGTTTAGCTATGTTTATATTAAATATATAATTTTGATAACAAATGTATACATTCTCAAAATACGCTGTAATTAAGTGATTACCTTCATGCTTGAAAACATGCTAATATAATTTGTTATAAAAAAAAAAACTGAACCAAAATGCTCCATGTGGGTTGCATGAAGAGACATACTGTACCTCAGGTATAAGGAAGCCTCCAGTAATCTTGTGGGCAAGAGGCATTGCCATATTCCAGACCACAAGGCACTCTGGTAGAACCACCTCAGCCATACGGGTAAACATCTTTTCCAAATTTACTTTGTAATCCTCCATAGAGCGGAGGCCATACCTGAATGAAGATAACAAGAAAAGTTTTAAATTGTCAACTCAAAATAACTACTTTCTAAGCTGGGTCATAGAACGAGGCACAACAAGTCACCGAGATGTATTTACAGCACTACCATCTACATAATTAACTACTTATTTTGGTATTTTTGTGATGTTCAAAAATAGCTATGGTTAATCATAAGAAATAATATTCAAAACAATTCTTTTGTAAAGATAGTTCTTTACAAAAGAATCGTTTTGACTCCCGGACAATGCGTCTCAAGCTCAGGCTTATCATGAAACGCCCAGATTTCAGCAACTCGTAACCCTTCCTTATGTAGCATCTCAGAAGACTGAACACATGTAAGGATAACTATTCTATTGCACTGCTCTTTACTCAAGGTTTTATTATTTATGCCAGTGATCTATCTAGGTATATTTCCTGACAAGACTAAGAATAATCCAGCTGCTGGACTGAAAACTGATGCACACTACTCTCACTGCACTGTGTGTGGCTATACTACATCCACATGTTGAATGTTACTCCCACAGCACAACCACTTTCCTCAAAACACACTAAAGGGGCCTTATTTTGAATGTCATGGCAAGAACCCTTATTAACATGAAAATGGAGAATTGATTTCAGCAATTGCCTCTCTGAAAGAACCACTCTGGCAAAGTTGTGGAAATTTCAAGCATTATACATCGTCCATCAAAACAGGTCCATGGCATGCCAGCCTTGAGGTGTATATATTAGTGAATCATGACTGGACATTAAACCAGCATATGGGGCAAGGTGGAATATGCATACAAAACAATTGTGAAGGAGATAGTCGCAACTGTTAAAGTTGTTACTCAGTAAACAGGGCATATACCTTTGCCATCAAATGTTGCTTGAATATGATTTTACTGTGAAATAAAAGAAAGTTTAAAGACAGGAACAGCTAGTTTAATAAAACGCACCGGCCGGAAGAGCAGGCCACAGAGTTGGGGGTCTGGAGACTGTCTCAAAGTACATTGGTTTTGGCTGTCATTTTATACATTTCACAAAAGTGTAAGAAAGCAATTCAGGCATTCTTTTTACAACAGGAATCTGGACCTACTCACCGAGTCATAAATCTGGTCACATGACAAGAAACACAGGCGGGTCTCTACCCTGCTTGCACACAATGCGGAGCTACTGGGTACGTGTCCAGATGTTAGACATTTGTGTAGTGGGCATGCTGTGTTCCGATTAGCTGAGTGTTCCTAACTTAGTGTGACATCCGACTTTATGGTGTTTTGGGTCTGCGTGCCCCTCCGGCCAAACGTGTTTTATTGGGGGCAAATCTCCTGAGACCATTGTGGTGGCACTGCCCATCTGTGGGATTGATCTGGGCTTTGCTGTTCACACGTTTAAGGGTTACATATCTCCGCACCCACTCCCCCAACCACTTATGATCTATCAATAAGTTGCTTAGGGCCTAGGTTGCAGGGCCTGCCAGACTATGTATTTCTGTCTCGGGTTGAGGTGGAGGTCATTTCGGGTGAATTCAACAACGTTGATGAGAGTTTGTTATTATGTGCCCCTATACCATGGTGCATATGGAGTAGTTTATTTTCTGTAACTCCAGTTCTGTAGTAGGGGTATCTCTGTGATAGTCATAATCTAGTGAATAGTCCCGCCCATGTGCGGGGACCCCAGAGCAATAAAAAATAATCTCTTAAGGTGTCAAATCATGCAGACCTGCATCCACCTTTAAGAGAGAATTTAATTTAAAGACAGATAATGCAGCCTATACCCACAGGCTACACTGTCCAGTACTTCAACTAGAATTCCACCAACATCCACAAACAGCACTGCCTGTCCAGCTTTTCTCCACAAGGGAAAAAACACCCTGCCTCTCCCAGCAAAAGCCTCTGGAATGATAGAGAGGAAGGAATGGACAGACAAGCCCCATAGGCTGCCATTATGTGGCTCAGAATAGGATACTGTGCCTTAAAGAAAACTTTCCAGAACTTTCCCAGTATCCCAGAATGCACAGCAGGTCCTTTTTACTTTCAGTTCTTTTTGAAGGCGTAGCACGCCAGACCTGTAGCATTCCTTACATGAATATTCATCACTCCACCGGGGAGGAGGGCGGGCGCTTATGACTATCACAGAGATACCCCTACTACAGAACTGGAGTTACAGAAAAGAAACTACTCCTTCTGTAGTAGGGGATCTCTGTGTATAGTCATAATCTAGTGAATAGAATGGCAAGCCCATCCCCATACAACAACGGCGGTGGAGAACACACAAGACAAAACCACTACTGTGTGAACAAATTTCGCAGCGAAGCCTGCCCAACCTGAGCATCTGCCCTGGCATCCGTGTCCAGACAGTAATGCGCAGCAAAGGTATGGACCGACTTCCAAGTGGCCGCCTTGCAGATTTCCGCAATCGGAACATTACGCAGCAAAGCCGTCGTGGCAGCTTTGCCCTTGGTGGAATGAGCCTTAGGTTTACCCCCTAAGGTCTTATTAGCCTTTTGATAACACAATTGTATGCAGGACACAATCCACAGAGAAATGGACTGCTTAGAGGTCGCGAGACCGGTCCTGACTGATCCGTAATTAACAAACAATTGGTCTGACCTACGAATATCCTTGGTCTTATCCAGATAAAATTTCAACACCCGCCGAACATCCAGGGAATGGAGAGACCTTTCCGCTGGCGAAGAGGGATTCTGAAAGAACGTAGGTAAAGTTATGGTCTGGTTGACATGAAAATCCGAGATAACCTTAGGAAGAAATTTAGGGTGAGTACGCATCACAACCTTAGCAGCATGAAATACAGTATAAGGTTCTTGACAACATAATGCCTGAAGTTCACTCACCCTGCGGGCCGATGTAATGGCCACTAGGAACGCCGCCTTCCAGGATAGGTGCTGCAATGAAGCCTTGTGAATGGGTTCAAAAGGCTCCTTCATCAGTCTGGACAGCACCACATTCAAGTCCCAGGAAGGCGAGGGAAGTCTGACAGGAGGAAACACTTTCTTCAAGCCTTCCAAAAAATCCTTGACCACAGGGATCTGAAAGAAGGAAGTCTGTGAAGGGCATTTCCTGTAAGCAGTCAAAGCAGCCAGATGAACCTTAATGGAATGGAAATTAAGGCCAGACTGCACCAAATGCAAAAGGTACGGAAGGATGACATCTTCCTTAAATGTCGTAGGATCAAAGTTCTTGGACTTACACCAGATACAGAACCTCTTCCACTTATAGGCATAGGACGTCCTAGTGGAAGGCCGTTTAGACTCCTTCAGTATGTCCAAACAATCTTCTGGTAGATTCAGACGGCCATATTGCACTATCTCAGGAGCCATGCCGCCAAACTCAAAGACGAGAGGTTGGGGTGCACCATCCGCCCCCCGAACTTCGTGAGAAGGTCCGGCCTGCACGGCAACCGTATGTGAGGAAGGAGAGACCGGTGAAGTAGGTCCGTGAACCACCACTGTCTGGGCCATTCCGGGGCGATCAGGATCATCCGCGCCCTGGACTGGGCAGCTTGATGAGCACTGCCGGAATCAGGGGAATGGGTGGAAAAGCGTACAGAAAGCTGTTCGACCAATCGATCCATAAAGCATTCCCCAGCGTCCCCCGCTGGTAGTACCTGGATGCGAAGTCTCGGCATTTGCTGTTTTCGGCGGTGGCGAACAGATCTACGTCTGGAGCCCCCCACCTTGCGAAGACTTCTCCTAGTACTTAGTCGTTTATGACCCATTCGTGGTTTTCCTAAATCAGCCTGCTCAGTGCGTCCGCCTGAGCATTCTGTACCCCTGGCAGATGCGTGGCCGTAATCGTCAGTCCTCGGGCCAGAAGCCAGTGCCAGATCGCCTGCGCCTCCTGCGACAGAGTGCGCGATCTCGACCCCCCCTGCTTGTTGAGGTAATACATAGTGGTTGTATTGTCCGTCTGTATCAGCAGCGAGTTGGTCTGGAAGGACGGAAGGAAGGCCTTCAGTGCCAGGAAGACCGCTCTGAGTTCCAGGAAATTGATGTGGTATGTCGATTCCAACGGGGACCACTTTCCTTGAATCTGCAAGTCCCCGGAATACGCTCCCCAGCCTTGGAGACACGCATCCGTCACGACACTCTTCGTGGGAATGTCCTGGTGGAAGGGAACCCCCCTGAGGAGGTTTTCCGCCGAACACCACCACTTCAGAGACTGAAGAGCATGTAGAGACAGCCGTATCTTGTCGTCCCAAGAACCTGTCTTCTGATCCCACTGATCCTCCAAGCACTCCTGCAGTGGTCTCATGTGCAGCCGTGCGTGAGGCGTGAGGAAGATACAGGGGGCCATCGATCCCAGCAGCGAAGACACCTTCCGCACTGTCGTCGATGGCGCAGTCCTGAGGTCCTGAGCCTTCCGAAGGAGTGATAACCGTCTCTCCTCCGAAGGAGACACGCTTGCTGACCGCGTATCAATGGAGGCTCCCAGGTACTGTATGCACTGGACCGGAGTCGGGACCGATTTGGACATGTTGACGTGTAACCCCAGCTTGTGCAAGAGAGCGCAGGTCCACCGGAAGTGTCCCTGCGCTTCCGAGAAGGATGATGCCTTGAGCAGCCAATCGTCCAGATACGGGTAGACAAACACCTTGTTCCTCCGCAGGTGTGCCGCCACCACCGCCATGCACTTCGAGAAGGTCCTGGGCGCAGACTTTAGCCCGAATGGCAGTACTGTGTATTGATAGTGATTGGCGCCGACTTGGAATCGCAGGAACTTCCTGTGCTTCCGTGCGATGGGCACATGGAAGTACGCATCCTGTAGATCTATGGCACAGAGCCAGTCTCCCTGTTGCAGCGGAGGGTAAATCTGATGCAACGATAGCATGCGAAACTTCTCTATGCGAATCCATTTGTTTGCCTGTCGCAAATCCAGAATGGGCCTGAACTCGTTCTTGTCCTTCTTGCGAACGAGGAAGAACCGAGAGTACAGACCTCTTCCCCTTTGAGACAGAGGTACCTCTTCTACCGCCTTTTTTCTCAACAAGATGTCTGCCTCCGCCTGGAGCTCTCGCAGCTGAAATTGAGAGCTTACCGGCGGAATCGCTGGAGGCGGGCTGATAAACCGAAGACTGTATCCATTGCAAACAATATTCAGCACCCATTTGTCCGGAGTAATTTTTCTCCACTCTGCCGGAAAAAATTGAATGCTTCCCCCCACTGGAGTGGGTAACGGTTGAGGGGGAAGTAGTCGCTCAGGGCCGAGACCCGGCCGGGCCCTTGGTAGTGGTAGCAGCCTGCTGGCCTCCTCTACCCCTCTGGCGTTTCTGGAAGGGCTTCCGGAATTGCTGCTGCTGTCCCGAACCTTGCCCACGCCCTCTGCCCGTAGACCCGAACCTCCTCTGGAACGGGCGCTTCTTCTCGGCCTTCTCCAACCCGACAGCCGTCAGGGTCTCCGCCTCCGCCTTCATGCGGGCCATCTCATCATCTGCATATTTTCCAAACAGGGTTTCCCCCGAGAAGGGCAGATTGGCTACTCTGTGCTGAGCCTCTGGCTTGAGCGACGTCAGGCGCAACCAAGAGTGACGCCTCTAATGGACACCATGACAGTAAGAGTGCGCCGCCAACAAGGAGACATCCGCTGCCGCACGGATGACCTGGTTCAACACCAGCATCCCCTCTCGCACCGGTTCCAGGAAGTCCTTCTTCCTGTCCCGGGGCAGCAGGTCTGCATACTGTTGGAGGGACTCCCACAGGGCCCGGTCGTAACGCCCCGACAGCGCCCCGCACTTGCCGCCTTCATGGTGGTAGACGCGGTCCCACACACCTTCCTGCCCGCCGAGTCCAGCCAGCGGCTTTTCCTTGTCGGGCGGGACCGTCGATGAAGGAGCCGTCGCATGCTGCTTCCTCGCCGCCGTCACGATGACAGAGTCCGGCTTTGGGTCCATCCGTAAAAAAGCAGGGTCAGAGTCCGGGGCCCGATACTTTTTCATGAGCCGTGAGGGAGCGGATTTCGTCACCGCGGGGGTGAGGAACAACTCCAAAGCGGGTTCCACCAGTCCCGGCACTAGAGGCAGCAGGGGGCGAGACAGGTGTTTTTTGTGTAGAGTCTCGAATATCACGGACGTCGTGGGTGTCGGTACAGTCACCGTGATGCCCAACTTGGCTGCCCCCCGCAGCAGCACCTCCTGGAAGGAGACCAGATCATCCACCGGAGACACCCTAGTCCCCGGTGAGTCCGACAGAGTCGGTGAGAAGTCCCTGGCCGAGGACCGTGTGCGCGACGTGGACCTGTGCCTCCTATGGCGCCGTCCTGATGTCGACGACGACGACCTCCTATGGCTCCGCGACCTTCTCCTCCTGACGGAGCGGGAGCGCGACCTCGGCTTCGGCCTGTCCGACGGTCTTGCCGGGCCCGGCGACCGTGGGGGACGCGGCCTCGGCGTCCCCTGCGGTGGAGTCGGATACCTGGGCAGGGAGACCGACCGCGATGGAACTGCAGGCGGCCCCAACGGAGTGCGAGGCGGTAGAGGACGCAGAGGGGGAGGTGGAGGTGGTGACGCCGGCCGTGGCGGCAGTGGCAGTGGTGGTGGCGGTGGTGGAGGAGGAGGAGTCGGCGGTCGTGGTGGCGGAGGTGGTGATGGCGTAGGGTTCCGAGGGGGTGTATACACCACGGAGTACCCCGATCCCGGCGACTCCGTTCCCCTCTTACTCCTGGCGTCAGGGCTCCCCCTGCGCCGTCTCGACGTCGACCTCGACCGTCTTCTCGACGTCGGCCGCCTCCTCGACTGCGGTCGTCTTCTCGACTGCGGTCGTCCTCGACTGCGGTCGTCTTCTCGACGTCGATCGCCTTCTCGACGCCGATCGTCTTCGACGCCAAACGTCTTCTCGACGCCGATCGTCTTAGACGCCAAACGTCTTCGACATCGATCGTCTTCGACGCCAAACGTCTTCGACGCCGATCTCTTCGACGGCAATCGTCTTGACGTCGATCTCCATGACGTCGACCGCCGCCTCTTCGCCGACGGCGAGCGGCGCTCCCCCTTCGACGGCGAGCGCTGACGCCGGGCCTGATCTCGCCGCCGATGGCTCGACGGCGATGGCGACAGCGTCGTCGCAGAAGATGCCGATGTCGTCGACGGCGGCCTGTTCAGCTCCTTCGACGTCGATGCCGCTTCTCCCCAGAGCCCTGGGGAGATGGCGAACGGACCGTAGTCATCCCCCTCAACGCCGCCGTCGACGTCGACGGGGAGTGGGGACGCTTGCTGGTCTTCCTGCCCCAGAGGCCTCAGCATGGGCAGAATCAGCCCCTCCAGACCCACCTCGTGCCTTCAGCCTTCTGTCCTCCAGGACCTGGAGCCTCATCTTCTTCCTTTCTCTCAGGGTCCTGGCTGAAAAAGAGCGGCAGATCTCACACTCCTCAGGCACGTGGGACTGGGGAAGGCAGACTATGCACACCCTGTGTGTGTCTGACTTAGCCTTTTATCTTCCACAATCAGGACACTGGTCAAACAAGCCAGTCATTCTGATAACACCAGAAGGAAAAAGGACTTTCTAACACTTGAAAAGTAACAAATAACCCTTTAAAAGGGAGAGCTCAATGATCCAGGGTCCTGCTAGCAGGAGCCGGAAAAAAGACCTGAAAGTAAAAGGGACCTGCTGTGCATTCTGGGATACTGGGAAAGTTCTGGAAAGTTTTCTTAAAGGCACAGTATCCTGTTCTGAGCCACATAATGGCAGCCTATGGGGCTTGTCTGTCCATTCCTTCCTCTCTATCATTCCAGAGGCTTTTGCTGGGAGAGGCAGGGTGTTTTTTCCCTTGTGGAGAAAAGCTGGACAGGCAGTGCCGTTTGTGGATGTTGGTGGAATTCTAGTTGAAGTACTGGACAGTGTAGCCTGTGGGTATAGGCTGCATTATCTGTCTTTAAATTAAATTCTCTCTTAAAGGTGGATGCAGGTCTGCATGATTTGACACCTTAAGAGATTATTTTTTATTGCTCCGGGGTCCCCGCACATGGGCGGGACTATTCACTAGATTATGACTATACACAGAGATCCCCTACTACAGAAAAACATTGTATTTATCAATACAAACATTCAACCCTTTAGTTGAATTTTCAACTACATCCTTCACCCCATTCTTCATGAGTTACAATATTCGAGGTTTGTTGTGTTTCTGTTGTGTCTATTACTAATTCCCTAGTTACTTGCATTCTACCTAACTTGAGGTCAGCTTTTTTGCAGCAGGAAACCCCCACTTGTAGGAAACCACAAAAGAATAGCACAAAAAGAATGGGAAGCAATGACTATCACAATCTGGTCACCCCTCGGAGGAACCAGAAATAGAAGTCTTTACAGAAGTCTATAAACCAGTTCTGCTCAGGGGCACATCCCTCCTTCAGGTCAGCTTGAAGACTGTACATCTGGTGGATGGCAAGTCAGTGTCCCATTTTCTAGGTAGTTTCTGGGGATGAAAGTACAACAGGAAGCATCGATTTTGGGGCACACAACCTACCCTCCATCACGATCATCAAGTCCAACACAAACCGATGTTGCATCACCATGAAGGGGATGGCTTAGATCTTCCTGGATAGCATTTAGGTGGAGTTTAGTATTGTTGATCATTTTAAGTAGCTTTCACCTGGTTATATGTAACCAGTGGGTGTTCGCCTTTGTTTTGCAAGGTGAAGAAAGGTATGGACCCAACTGCGTCTTTTAGAATGTCCATGTACTAAGCACAGCCAAAATAATCAGCAGTTTTTTTCTTAATGCAAAATAGGTATCTTCTGTAGTGAATGTTGGTACAAGTCTTGACGATCTTCTCCAGGTATCACAATGGTTTGGGTGTGTATGGTTACAAGGGTGCAGAGGTCCAGCCATCCGGGGACATGCTGGGTGTAGGTAAAATCCCCACATTGCCAGCAAGTGTCCATCAACACTGAGGTGACTGATTGCGTATCTGGTACATGCAATATTGCTTCCCAATGTGATGAAGTGGTACCGTACTTTTGCCTCTGAAACACAAGGAATACAGTTCAAGTTTCTGTACAATTAAGGGTTGTGCCTTTCCTTCTAATCACATGTACCTATCTATCTCAGTGTCCCATCATATGCTATGTATCTAGAGATGCAAATCGTGGCAATATGGAATTGTACCAAAGAGTCTTTGTTCATGAAAATCAATAAAAAGAAATAAACTCATCTATCTCAGTGACCCAGTATTTCTGACATGGGGCATCAATGCAGGCATTCAACCCTTCCCTTCATTTCCCCATGTATCATAAAGGTGAAAGGACCTACACTGGAACTCCATGTCGGGCCCATTTGTTATTAAAGAATACTGACCCAGATACAAAGGGCCACAGACAGTGGCAGGAGCGGATGCGTGTGTGCACACTGGTGGGGTGGTCTTGCTGCCTCAAAGAACGTCCTTTCTGAGAAATCTCAGGGCCAAACAGTGTCCTCCCCTATAGTGCCCCGCCTGTGCATCCTGTCTAGCTCAGTTTTGAATACAGCTAGACTCAGTGTAAAAGTTCAACACTGTAGGGTTGGTTTCATACCAGGTGATGTTCACCACTACTCTATGTGGTTCTACTCTACTGGGTTGTATCTTGGCCTTCATCCTACATGAATATATATCGCAGAATCACAACATACGGTTTTGTGGACAGCTTTTACAACAAAGTTGTAACGGCAATAATGGCAGTATCCCACATTTGTTTTTTTTTTACACATGATATATTACAGAGAACAACAATTAGGACAAACCGCATTTTTACCCATGCTGAATACCATTACAAAGAATAATGGTATCCAATGGCACATATCGTATGAAAGAGAGGTAGCTAGTGTACATTTAAATTAAAACATTCCGCTGCAATTCTTAAAAGTTCAGGAAGCTTAACCTAGCAGCTGGAGTGAGCACCATGGGAACGCTTGTTCTGGACGTGTTCATACAGTGATGGGAAAGCCTAATAGTCCAACCTTTCTGTCTAGCAATATGAAAGGAGCCTTCCCAAAGGCAAATGGCATCTTTTGAATGCAGATATTGGTTGTTAAACAATAAAAGGAGTAGAAAAACAACTTTGTGTCATGTGAATTTCTTTTTTTTTTTTAAACCAATCCCAATCATACTTTAACTGTGAAGATTGATAATCTTCTGGAAATATATAAAAGAAAGCCCATTTTGTTATCAGGTGCTGTCTGCTACTGAGGAGCACCAGACGCTTCTAAGAGGTTTGCTGTGTTAAAGTGTTGTAAAAGGAGACCGTGCCACCCAGTGGTTTTGTAAGTACACCTACCACAAACCTGAGCAATACCTTTTTATTAATACATATAGAAATGTTTGAATATATAAAAAAAAATCCCTCTTTCAGTCTTCAAGCTGCTTACTCACTTTTCCTATTTTATGTTTGAATGTATTAGGAATACACTCGAGTGAGAATTTTCAACGTTGGGTGACAATTTACCTGCAAAAATAATTTTTAAAGACGTACATTTCAAAAAAAGTTTAATCGTATCCTAATTATGTTCTTTAAATTATAGTCTAGTGCAAAGTGTTTAACAAAATACTGCAAAAATAATTAAGAATTGTTTTATGGAAAGTGTCAAAACACATTTGTGTACAGTAATTGAGCGTAGATCCCCCAAAACTGTTTACAGAAATTACAAATATGACTTTGGTAATAATATAACTGTACAATGGGTAGGTCTTATCACAGTTAGGAGTACCACACAGGAGTTAATTAAGATTTAAAAGCAATCTGCGGCTTTTCATATGGCAAAAAAACAACAACAAAAAACATTGCAGTATGTTCATGCTCCATGGCAAGTGTTACAATGTTCTTGTTTAGTGGCGCACAGTGTATGGGAATTACACTTAGACGATATTTATAAAGGTCACTTTTTCCCACAGGGGAAGTAAACTGTCTAGAGGCATGCTTACAAAGGGAACAGTACTGCTTCTCACAAAAGTAAAAAACTGTGCTATTATTGCAAGTATTAGGTAGTAATAATTATCAAGTAAAAAAAAAAAACATGCAGTGCATTTTCTTTTAAAAAAAGATTAGACCAGTTGTATTCTTTCTAAATCCAAGTCATTTTAAAGCAGCTCTACAGGCAGGTGTTAACCAGTGCATTAGGCTTCAATTTACCTACTGTAGCACCACGGGTACTTCCCTGAAAGCAGGATCGTGACAGGGGACTTAAATCGCTATTCTAACTCCACTGGGGGCACAACAAAGGGCAGCTGCTGGCGCTGACATAACTATTCTAACTTTGCTGAGGGTTGAGCCTGGGGCAGCTGCAGGACTATGTTAAGGGCCATAAATTACGATTGTAACTCTGCTGGGGTCAAAGCTCAGGGCAGGTTCTGGACAGTGACTGAAGGTATAAACTATTATTCTAACACTGCTGGGGGCAAAACACAGGGCAGGTGCTGGATCATGATGCAGGTTATATATTACAATTCTAACTCCACTGGGGGAAAATACAGAGTAGGTGCTGGCCAGTAATAGGGGCATACATTAGTGTTCCAACTCTGCAGAGGTCAAAAGTAAGTACATGTGCAGGTTAGTGACTGTGGTTAAATTCTACTTTGGCCAGCCCACAAGGAACATTCCTCAGAGCAGGCAGGGATAAATGGCTTGGGTCTATTAACGTATTCTCATTCCACCTATGGCGTAGCTCAGAGCAGGGGCTGAAGACTAACTGGCCCCAACATTGATATTCTAAATCTTCTAGGTACTTTCCTCTGGACTGTTGGTTGTAGACTATTTTCTTTTGAAACTTGTAGATAAATACAGACTTTTTTCCCAAGATGTAATTGTTTTTGGTACGCAGAATAATATTGGCTTTACCTTGTTCCAGCTAACCCAAAAACCCATGACCCCACCTGCCAAAACAACAAAGGAAGAATTGCACCTGAATTTGCAGTTTAACCCCTTCAGCGCGGCGCGGATTTCCGCGCCACGCTGAAGGTTCCGTGCGCGGGCGGGGCCATGACGGAACGATTCCGTCATGCGCACAGCGCAACCGACGTGCATGACGGAACCGTTCCGTCATGCGCGTCGAAGGGGTTAATAACCAATCTACCTGCAATATGTTTTAAAAGCAAAACTTTTGGAAGGTAAACCCAATACTATGTTTTTTAGGAAAGAAATTATTTGCACTTTCCTCCCGCTAGGCAATATGCAGATGAAAAAAACAATCTGAATTTCAGCCTTCCAAAATAAATTCGTTTTTTGTCCATTTTCTGCCACATGCAGACTGTAAGCACTTTACTTTTTCACCTGCTGTAAGAAAGGGAAAACAAATTCAAGAAAAACTGAACTGTAATAAAAATTATTTCTTCTGTTTTTGCAGAGCTGAGAAAAATGGAATCTACTGTCAAGCATGTTCTGTTGAATCCAGGCTACAGGAGTAGAATGGAAACAGGCTCTTGAAGTACAATGGCTATCTTTACTGTAAGAAGATAACTGAGCCCTGGAATTATTGGAGGTGTGCGCATTACCACTTATCCCATTGCACAGGCAGAGCGGTTACGCCGGGGCAGACTGTTAGTACAACAGAGCACCCTGCCTCTGCAATGGAGATTGAAGTGAGAGAACATATTCAACATATAATGCCTGCATCCTCCTCCTATGATCCTTGTGGCTCAGTTTTGCGGGAGGTATCACAAAACATTCCCATGCATGTTGATAGCAGTATGCCCTCCATTCCTAATCTCCATAGAATGGTTCAAAGAAGAAAACAGGCAAGTAATCCGCAACGTATAGCCCCCACAAACAGCATTAACATACCCCTTGAAATAACTAACTTTTAGTAATTAACCATTTTTTCTACAAGACAACGAAAATCCTCTTAAAAGAATGCACATTTTTAGCACCACCCATAACCTGATAACCTTTGACAATAGAGGAATTTGGATGATGGATGGGACCATTCTGTCCACCCCCAATCTATTTTTCTAAACTTACAATATTCATGCTAACAATATTAACACTGTACCATTAGTGTATAGTTTACTCCGTGATAAGCAATCCTCAATCTACTAAGAATATTTGCCTGCAGTTAAAGCTAAAACAAAATGGTATAAGTCCTAGGAAAGTGATTGACTTTGAATAAACAATGATCAACACAACAATCAAATTATACCCTGAATGCCAAATTCAAGGATGTTTTTCCCCCGTACGCAACCTGACCGTTGCTCCCTCAATGTCTGAACTGACCCGCTGACCACACACTGAGCGTATACAAGAGCAAAAGGTATCAAGGAAATAATACGGAAAGCATAAATGAAGAGCGCACGTTTAATTACCCCTTCAAGGATATCTAATATTCATTGTGAATACATAAAAAATCAAATTTCAAATACACACAGAAAAAGGCGCTTATTCAAAGAGAAACACGACATAATCACAAAAAATCATGTACATATCAATGAACAAAGGACATAGTACAAATGACAATAACCCAAAGCAAATTATTCACACCAGTGTCCCCCTCTTAATTGCAGGCGAACCACTGAGAGGTAGTCAAAAAAGGAAACACTAAAAAAGGCTAAGTGGCCCAGGTTTGGGAGTCCCTACGAAAATCTAAGAATCACTAAAATTCTAGTGACTCCTCCATCCAATGTCTGTCTCGACGTGACCACGTTTCAGCTCTTATTCCTTATGGCCTCTTCGGGACAGGGGTTATACAGAACTACAATAAAAACAGGACAAATTACTCTCATCCAGGATACAGCGTGGCAAACAGCAGATCTGAATGGTGACTGCCCAGCACGTGCCACACAGCAGTCCACAACAGAACCACACCAAAGTGAACCAATTAATAAACAGCCCTATTACCATGAAACACCACAAAGTGACAATCTATAAGGATTAGTGAAAATTAGATAAAATGAGAACAACTTGACTCACTATAGACCACACACTGAGCAGCACCGGATACACAGCTGCAGCACAAATCCACGGAAATGGTGAAGCCCAAGGGAACCAATCCGCCACACACAGGTTGTGGCGATGCTAAAATGGATCTGACACCGGGGTACAAGGTCCTCAGCAGCCTCCAACAGCTCGAAAGGACCACCCAGGCTCACTCTGGCAAGTTTGATGGTACAAGCTATATTGGACACTAAGACCTCCAAGGAGGCTCGTAATGACCAAGTCTCAGTAAAGGTTAATCTACTGCGGGACGACAACTGCAAGCTGTCGGATTGCATGGAGTAAACAGAACCAATGCTGGGCTGTCCTACATTCCTCAGCCAAGGAACTTGAAGAGCAACTGGAGAAGGTAGAGGGCAAGGATGCGGAGGACAGATCCAGACGCAACAACATCCGCCAGGTGGGCTCTCCAGAACGATTTTAGGGCCTCAGCGGGAGCAGTTCTTGGAGAAATAGCTGGTGCAGAACATCCTGGAAGGCAAGGTTCCAAACTTCTTCCCGGCCGAGAGACCCCACCGCATTCCGGGGCAGGCCCCTCCCCTGGAAGCACCCCTGTCCCCATAACGCCATCCTCAATTACCAGGACCGCAACTTGATCTTGCACGCTTCCGCACTAAGGGTCCATGGTCCCACGAGAACGCTATCAGCCTAACCAGACTTCCCCATGGACGTGCAACATCTCCGGGGATCATATTCCTGGGTCAAACAGTGCCTCCACGTCATGAACCTCAAGTACACGATCCAGTTTCCCACCAAGCTTCGAGTCATCG
Source organism: Triturus cristatus (assembly GCF_964204655.1). Lineage (NCBI taxonomy): Eukaryota > Metazoa > Chordata > Amphibia > Caudata > Salamandridae > Triturus > Triturus cristatus. The sequence continues at coordinate 1,207,583,249 of NC_140582.1, read as the reverse complement.
ATGGGGACAAGACCCCAAGCTCCGGAAGACGTCTGTACCTGGCTCCATGCAAAGGATCTGTTACAATCGACTCCACAGGAACAAACCAAAGATTGTCTGGTTCCCAAACCGCAACCCTGCAGACGTCGCCCTCCTGGACCGTGGCCTAACAAAGGCCAGGCAGCAGAGGAGGAGGAGGAGGTCCGCGCAGTTAGAAAGGCCTTGATCCACATGTGAAAACTTTTGCCCTCCTACATAACAGACACCCGTCGGATTTCGGATCGTACTCCGGTGGATGATACTCCTCGCTGACTTGGGTTCAGCGTGGGCCGAAGTTCACCTCTCGATCAGCTGATGACTTGTAAGTATGTGGCCGAAGCAGCAACTAAGGCCTCTGGATGGGTGGTCGACTCAAGACACTCGCTATCGCACAAGTTACTACTTGTGTAACGATATATCTGTAAGAGACATTAGTTAGTGATTGATTCCTTGCCTTCGAATATTCCCCAGGCGTCAGTCTGGATCCGGAAAGTTTTCTGCTTAGCAGTACCCCTGTGCGCCAGTAGGTGGCGCCGTGCGGCTCCGCGCCTGTCACTGGCATCGTGCGTGCCTGGATGACATCAAGGAGGCTACTTAGGCGCCACCCATGCGATCTGACGTCAGTGCTGTACACAACTATCCGCACCGAAATGCAGAGCCATGCAAGAAACTGACCTTTGGTGCATAAAACTAGGGCCCTAAAAGGGGATGACCTTAACCCTAGTAATCAGTTTGTAGAACGGGGAGGATGGGTGGGGCGGTAAGGAATCCATCACTAACTAATGTCTCTTACATATATATCGTTACACAAGTAGTAACTTGTGCATCTGAAAGAGACACGTTATTGATAGATTCCTTACCTTAGAATAGATACCCCAGCAATACCAACCCCGGTGGTGGGTCTGCGAACAAGTTACACCAGAAAGTCACGAAGCACAGAACGGCCAAAGAAGCAGTCTCTCCGGATTTGACTGTAAAGGCAGTAGTGCTTGGTAAATGTGTGCAGCGAGGCCCACGTAGCTGCCTGACAAAAATCCTGCAAGGGGACACCGCGTCCCAAGGCAGTAGTGGCTGCCGTTGCCCAGGTCGAATGGGCACGCAGTCCCACAGGAGGCTCCATCTTGGCCAAGGAATAATGTGCTTTGATGCACAGAACGACCCACCGGGAGATGGTCAGTGTGTGCACCGCCCGACCTCTTTTGGCATCCACGTAGCCAACAAAGAGTTGATCATCCACCCAGAACTGCTGTGTACGCTGCAAATAGAATGCTAGCGCACGTTTTGGGTCCAGACGGTGGAGCCGCTCCTCTTCCCTTGATATAGAGCCGGGACTCCGCCGGAGATCAGAGGCCTCTGATCTCCACCTCTCCCATGTGGCCTCCCCAACCCAGAAGGGACGCATCTGTCACTATTGTGTGCTCCTGTTGGGGAAGGGAGAGGGATCTGCCACCGACCCAATCGCGATCTGTGAGCCACCACTGCAACTGTTGTGCAGCGCCCTCCGAGATCTGGACGAGATCGGACAGGTTGCCCCGATGCTGTGCCCACTGAAACTTCAAGTCCCACTGCAGAGCCCGCATATGTCATCTGGCATGCGGCACCAGCAGGATGCAGGAGGCCAGCAGGCCCAGAAGTCGAAGGGTCATCCTGACTGAAACCCGGGATAGAGGCTGATAAAGCGTAACCATAGCCTGAATATCCCGAACTCGCTGTTCGGGAGGATAAACCCGAAACAGCGTCGAATCCAGAACCGCTCCCATGAAAGGGAGCTTCTGAGAGGGACTCGGGTGCGACTTCGGAGAACCCCAGCAGATGCAGGTCGGCGGCCGTAGTGTGGAGGTGGGAGACGACTGCCTGGGGCGAGCCCACCTTTAACAGCCAGTCGTCGAGGTAGGGGAACACTGACACCCCTGACCTGCGCAGATGAGCTGCGACCACCACCATCACTTTCATGAACACCCGAGGGGTGCTGTTAAGGCCGAAGGGGAGCACAGCAAACTGAAAATGCTCCTGGCCTACCGTGATCCGCAGGTAATGCCGGCAGGATGGGAATGTGAAAATCCTGCAAGTCCAACGCTACCATCCAGTCTCCAGGGCAGACAGGACCTGAGCCAGAGTCAGCATCTTGAACTTCTCCTTCCGGAGGAAGGGACTGATGTCCCGGAGATCCAAGATGGGGCGCAGGCCCCCCTTGTCCTTCTTGGGGACCAGTAAGTAGTGAGAATAGCAACCACTACCCACTTCCTGATCGGGAACGTACTCAATGGCCCCCTTGGCCAGGAGGGCCGTGACTTCCTGACGGTGGAGAGCCAAATGATCCCCCGACATGCGGTGGTACCAAGGTGGCATGGCTGGAGGGGAGGACAGAAAGGGGAGAGAGTAACCATGGCACATTATATGCAGCACCCACTTGTCCGAAGTGATACCACGCCATTGGTGGAGGTGGTGACGGACCCTGCCCCCTAGCGGCGTGGGGTGCCTCCTGAAGCTCGGATTAGGAAGGCTTGGAGGTGGAAGCAGCTGATGCGGAAGTGGACTGCCTTGCCCGCTGGTTACCAGACCCGCCCACGGTGAGGCAGGTTCTGCACAGGCTTTGCGGAGGAGCGCGTCTGGGCGCCTTTACCCTGGCCACGATAGGAACGAAAGCCAGGTGTGGCAGGGCTCTTAGTAGAAAGGCCCAAAGACTTCGCCGTAGCCTGTGAGTCCTTAAAGCGCTCCGGGGCACTGTCCGCCTTGTCGCCAAAGAGGCGACAGCCATCAAAGGGCATGTCCAAGAGCGAGCTCTGGACATCAAGCGAGAACCCGGTAGACCGTAACCAGGCATGGCGCCGCAACGACACGGTCGTGGAAATCGCCCTGCCCAAGGAATCAGCCGTGTCCAGACCAAACCTGAATGCAAACTTCACCGCATCATTGCCTTCCGCAATTGCTTGGGAAAGGACGGCCTGGACCTCCTCAGAACACTGAGGCAGGACCTTCGCTACCGTATCCTACATGGCATGGGAGTAACGGCCCAACAAGCAGGCGGTATTAACCGACCGCAACCCCAAGCTGGCTGAGGAAAACAGCCTCTTGCCATATCGGTCCAGCTTCTTAGAGTCCTTATCCGGCAGAACTGTGGGAAAGGCACTGGGGTGAGTGGTCAAAAAGGCCGGGTCACCAGTCGCCGGGCGATGATGCCTAGCGACTTTCTTATCCACTGGTGCCCCCGAGGCCAACCGCAACCAAGTGCCCAAGGGGACTTCGGTAAGGGCCTCATTGAAAGGGAGCAACGATTCCAACGACGTAGACGCAGTCTGGAGCACCTCTGTGAGGAGGTTGGTCTTAAGGGCCACCGTAGGGAGTTTGAGATGGAGAGCCTCCGCAGCTCGACACAGCACCATAGTGTAGGAAGCGCCCGCCTCCATAGTAGGCGGAGGGGAGGGAAAGCCCGGGTCAGAAGACCCATCAAGTTCACCTGCATCTTGAAGGTCATCCACCCAATCTTGCTCGGAGTCATACTGCCACGCAAGGGGGTCCTCGGAGCTGTCCCAGTCCTCATCCGGCTCTGGGGTAGAAGGAGCCGGCTGCGGCAGTAGGACCGGAGAGGGGGCCAGCGGTGCCGGGAGCGGCGCTGACCCAGGACCAGATCCCAATGAGGATTCCAGGTCGGAAAAAAATGGTCCGAGAACCGGGGCAGGGGCAGGATAAACTGCACCCAGTGCGGCGCCTGTGGCGGCGCTGGGGCCGGAGCCAAGGAAAGCGCCGGAGCCAGCGGCGTTGCACCTTGTGGCGCTGGGGCCGCGGGCGCTGGATCCAGTGGCTTCGCGGCTGGCGCCGGTGGCGGTGCCGCCGGGTCAACAGGATCTGGACACGGGGCTGCGGGGCCCGCAGACATGCTGCCAGGAGCCCGAGGCCTAAACAGGCGGCCCAAGGCAGCAAGAAACTCTTGCCTCTGTTCAGGAGTTGCCAACGGACCCGGGTATAGCGGGTAGGCAGCGGGACTCACAGGCTCCAGAGGAGCCGCAGGGACAGAGCCCCTGTCCCCCTCGTCCGCCTCCGGGGAGCGACCGGGGGACGTCAGAGAGCAAACACCCTTCTTCGACTTCTTATGGTGTCGCTTACCGGAATCTGAAAGGGAAGACTTCGAGTCCGAGGAGCAACGGCGCCGGTCCCGCGAGCAGTCCCGCAAAGGGCCCCTAGCCCCGGAGTGGTGGTGAGAGGAGTGTTGGACCTCCAGCAACTTCCGGCGCCGCTCCCGCAAGGCCTTCGGGGCCATGGCACGGCAGTCCCGACAATCCCGGGAGTCATGGTGGGTCTCCAGGCAGTAGTGGCAGATATCATGGGGGTCCGCCACCGACATTACGGCGGCACGACCCACAAGCCTTAAAGCCGGGCATCCCTATGTGCACCAGGAGACAAGAGAAGGAGACAAAAGACTCAAAAAAAGGGGTTAAAAAATTGACCGGTGTACGTGCTCAATCCGGATCTGCGCTTTCGGTGCGGAAAAAGAAAGAACTGATGTGAGCGTGCATGGGTGGTGCCTAAGTAGCCTCCGTGACGTCATCCCGGCGCGCACGACGCCAGTGACGGGCGCGGAGCCGCATGGCACCACCTACTGGCGCGCAGGGGTACTGCTAAGCAGAAAACTTTCCGGATCCCGACTGATGCCTGGGGAATATTCTAAGCTAAGGAATCGATCACTAACGTGTCTCTTCCAGATGCCTCAGATAAAGTGCAAAGGGCATGGGACTGTGAGGTGATGTTGCATGCATGGACCACAGTAATGACACAAAGGACACTGCCACCTGACCACAATGGCTGCACTAGACTTCCGCCCACATGCCATGCCACCCACAAGTTGCTATATGGCCACTCTGTTTAAATGCCTTGTTGCTGGTTTAATTTCCCTTAAGATTGCCTTGGTTGCTTATTCCGGGGGTGTTTTTCTGGACGGTGGGCGGGCAACTGTCCTGAGAGGGTGGTGGGTAAAGTGGGGATTGTGTCACAAGTTGCACTAATAATGTTCAAGCTGGTGCTTGCCATCTGCTATGGTTTGACGCTGCATTTCCTGAGAAATCAAAAGCTAGGGTGGGACGGGATTTACTGACTGGTATTATACACATTGCTACTGCACACACAGAATACACCAATATCACATTATGCCCTGGAGTGTAAGGGAGTGGTTTCATAGGATGCTGACATGGACAAGAGCAGAGGCACACACCGTCAGCCTAATGAGAGGAGACTCTTGCACAAAGGCAAATTCTGAGAGACTGTAGGAAAGTAGGATCTGCTTAGACAGCCTCTCACACTTACTTATTAGCGGTTGAGGCCAAAACCAACAAACTGCCATCCTGAGCACATGGTGCAACACACATCCATGGCACACAATGCCCATGCCAGCACTCCACCCATCGCACTTCCTCCGTGGCACCCTAACATATGCCCTGCACTTGCCCACTCCCCTGCCTGACCATACAGCCCACCTACAATAATCCATCTGCCCCCTTTTTCTGCCCTCCATGGTATGCCTGGCGAGTACCGGAACCACAAACCGGACAGTCTTGCATGGTATCACACATGCTCCCTCACACAATGCACTGACCTTTACCTATTGGAAGTGACGAGTAGGCACTGGCTTTGTATGCTGCAAACTGTTATTCATGGATCTCAGAGCACAGTAATTTTTTGTTTTTCAGATAATTGAAGGCTGTACAGTGTATCCTGCATTCCATTTTGTGTCTTCCGTAATGGTATTTGACGTGCCTATGTTCTATATGCATTTTATTGCCATACTGTACAAAAATATACTATGTAGAGAGCTCCAATGACATTTGCTGCAACATGCTAACTGTGCTGCTAATAAACCGATTTGAAGAGAAACAAAAAAGTTTTATCCCCACTTTTCTCAGGCCTTTCGGCATAAAATACAACAACATCCCTAGATGAGGATTACTGTGCAATCAGTAAAATCCAATTTGAATAATGCAAGCTAACTGCATTAACGTTTGTGGCTTCTTAAAGTGTGGAAAAAAATGTACCCTGCAATTTCAGAATATTTTATCCAAAATGACGAAAAATTGGCAGCCTTACTAAATTATTTTAAGGCGGTCAGGTCACAGGAGAAAGACAAAATTCACAATTGAAGGGTGGAACTGCTGCACAACCGGTTTAGAAGGAGGCACAACAATTAAAAATACCACGGAGAGCTAGTACATTTACTTCAACAAAGCAATTGCCAAACATCGCAACGTGTACCATTTCTTGGAAATTTTGAAGAGGGAACAGAGTTTAAGAAATTAGAATTACGCAATCACTCACACTCCCAGGTAGCCTGAACCCATGTATTTTTTTAAAAAAGCAAGAAAATGTCAGAATGACTATTGGCCAAATTACAACAGTTTTCATTGACGGTGGCATCAGACTACCTGGAGAGTCTTGGATACATCCTACATTATTAACACTACTAACCTTACCAGTAAATTACTTGTCTGCTTTCAAATACCCAACAATTAAATTGTCATTTAAAAAAAGTTTTAAACTAAATTCTGATTTTTTTTGTTATACAGGTGGTTTATATCTCTTCTATATTATTTTTAGTTCTTCTATATTTGCTTTGTGAAAAATGTCCCTTAACTGTTGCGAGGGAGAACTGCTACAACATGTATGGGATGGAAATATATGGTTATGCCATACTTGGTATAATTTTTTAAACACTGGCTAAATAAAACCTCCCCACTTCTGCCTCACAGTAAAGATAGCCAGTAATGTTCTATGAATATGTGCCCCAACACTTTCTTACCAACCTCTACTGTTTGCCTTCAATTTGATGTTGACAGCATCCCCTATTGAACTTTATTATGATTAAGTTTAGAGGCATTATTGAGGCCGGTTTATTGTGCTTGAAAACAATAATTTAGCATTTGACAGTCATTTTTTTTTAAAGAACACGTGTAATATTTTAGGAGTTGTACATAAATTGTTCACTTTGATAGTGTGCTTTCTTGTCAATAAATTACATCTTACAATTTACTTTTATTAGTAAAAAAAATGATGATCTTCTGTAAATGTATTTATTCTTATAAATATAGTTGTGTAAAAAGGATAAGTTTAACATAGTATGTGCTTAATTGTGGAAAATTGGGTTTTGGTTTGCATTAAAAAAAAATTATTGTAAATTTATAGACTCCCAAAGTAAATCATTTAGGTAATTTAAAAAAGTAATTGTTAGTATTTGTAACAATCCAAAACTCCTCTTTTCTAAGGTATCCCAACTCAGAACGTAAGTATCGGCAGTTTGTTTCAAAGATTCAAAGAGGCTTAATTCAGTTTTCAAAGGTAATAATTATTTTACATGAATGCTCAAGTATTAACATTAGTACCACAGTATTAATACAACACTTCCCCACCCAGAAACCCTTATTCCTATGGCATTGTGCTCCTACAAGTAGGTGTCTCAGCTGTCGTAGGAAGTGCTTCCATTAATTTGTAAAATATTTAGCTCCTACTTTAATTCTAAATTTAAAGTAAAAAATATATAGTAGAAATTAGTACCCTAGTACCCACCCAAACCCCCTTTTTCCTCTGGAATCCTATCCCTAAAAGTAAGAGTCTAATCCATTATAGCAAGTGTTTCCTTTTACTTTTTTAAATTTAAGCACTTTATTTCTAAATTCTATGCCATTTAACATTTCTGATAAATACCCAGGTATTAAAATAAGTACCCGAGTATTAATACACTTCTCTTCCAAACAACAGTTTTCCTCTGGCATCCTTTCCCTAAAGTAAGCGTCTGGTCCGTTAAGGCAAGTGGTTGTTTTTTTAAACCATTAAAAATGTACACGTAAAAAAACTAAAATTAAAGATAAAAAACATTTCTGATAAAAACTACGGTATTAAAATTAGTATCCGAATACAATTCCCTACACAAAAACCCTTTTACATCTGGCATCCCTCTCCCAAAGCTAAGTGTGCTTTTTTAATACTAATAAATGTATCACGTACATTTTTTTAAATAAAAGGTTTTTTTAGAGGGATACACAGGTTTTCATATTAGTACCAAAGTATTAACACACCCTCAAACCCTTTACCATCTGGAAATCTGTCTGTAAAAGTAATTGTCCTATCTGTTGCATAGCAACCCACCCTTTCATATCCCTACAACTAAATATCCCTATTGCTTGAAAGAATATTTGCTGCACAAATATTTCCAAAACGAGTTACTATGTTCTCGTTAATGCTCAATATTAAGTATAAAAACACTACACCCAAAACCCCTTTTCCCCTAGGTCATCCTGCACCAAAAAAAACTATTTCTAAAAATGTACACTTTCTGAGAAATTTCCGAACGAACCATATGCATGTGTTGCTTTTAGGCACACAGAGGGCAGGCTCAGTGCTGGCGGTACTCGGAGCGACAATGTTGGTTGACAAGCCCCCTCCCCGAGACCTTCTCCACAGACTCCCTCACTATCACCCTTTAACAGTGCTCCTCAAGTCTCAATAACCACGCTCTCCTAAACAAATATCTGCATGCAACACCTTGATGACCGGTAATAGCACACTGTTCTATAGGAGGAGTTTAACTTACAAACTGCAGGTAACAAAAGGATCTCTATGACATAAGCACTACTTCAATGAACCATTTACATTACATGCACTTTGTGATCTGTATGGTACACATGTTTTGCAGTAGGCATATTAACCTTTTGAGCTATTTTAGGAGTTGAAAGTTTCACTAGACCAAACTCATCTCTCTCCATCAGCTTCAATATTCCTCCTCCCCCCCCCGTGATCTGTCAATTGGTTGCTTCGGGCCTAGGACGCAGGGCCTGTTTCACCACGCATTTCCGTCTCGGGGTTGAGGGTCAAAGTCGGTGTATTCAACAACAGTGATGTGAGTCATACATATATCATGGTGTATATCAACATCGTATTATCAATATTAACACACACATATCCTCAAGTTACTGGGAAACTGTCACACTATCTAGAAATAAGGTATTTTAGATGGGTATCTTGCAAAAAAAGCCTCATTTAGTAATCTGACGATGAACTGAATGAATCCTCCTGTTTTAATGATATCCACAAAGGCAACTTGCATGCCACCGCAAGCCCCGATGAAAAAGCACAATATTGAAGAGTAAAGAAATAACTTTGGCCAGGTTGGAGCAAACATGTCCAGAACAACTGGAATGCCCTTCATTGCAGTAATAATAAACCACATTTATTTATGAAAGGATCCCACTTCATTGTTCACTCAAAAATAAAATTGTACAGAAGTATATCATATTCGCCTTTCAGCGACCTTCAGTATAATTACAGTCTGTTTAACTAGAAATACAAAAGGCAGGAATGAAACCTACTCCTGGATATTGGCTCAGGGTTACTGAGGGGAGCACAACCATCAGTGGTCCTTACATAGCTGTGGTCTAAGGCTCCACAGAGTAGGACCAAATGTGGCAGTCATTAAATACCACTCCTACACAGCAGGATCTCTCTGCTACAAGGCTCCCGAATGGTAGATGTTGCTAAAAGGAATCACTGTCTAAATAATCAATTTCAAGCAATGAATACGTTCACAATTCAAATGAAATATACGGGGGAAATATAAAAGGCTGAAAAAGTTGTACACCATCCCCATTTCCACCACTATCTTCATAGAAGCCTAACTCGTCACTCTTATAAAATCTTTATGCACAATGGTGTTATTCATATTTTTCAGGATACATTTTTTTTCAGACAAACACCATTCCACTGCACACTTTACCTTGAAACATCCCAGACACAGGAATTGATGATTAGGACATCTGGCTGCGGTCCGGAACTGAAGTCTGCCAGAATGCTCTCCAGGTAATCTGAGTAAACCCGGGTCAAGAAATAGAACCGCACTAGGTGGTTATCAGTGCGGTACTGGCGCACCTCCCGGTATTTCGTACCATTGTTAAGTTCACCAAGTCTTCCACCTTCCACCAGAAAGTCACGCTCGAAGGAAAGCTCGCCCTGCAGAAAGGAAAAAACACTGGAGAGTCCGGGATCACCAAGTTGCTGGTCTAAAACTATAAATGTGGGTTTAGGACTTCAATAGACTCGCCTAAAGCCCTCAAAAAAGGATTTTGTACAAATCCTCACCTTTACAATCAGTTTTTCCCCTTCCATTTCTGGAGGCAGTGATGCCAATTACCAGTAATGACCTGGACAATGGTTCAAACACTGAATGGATTATGCAAGATGGTTTGTCCACCATAACACATGCAACGTATTCCAACATATGGATGGTGGAATAGGTCAGCATTGGCCATAATCAATATACTCGGGGGGGGGAGGGGGGAAGTTGTCCTCAGTTCCAACAAATAAAAAACTATGCTTGTAAACAATGGTTCTTGATTTAAGCCCTAATACAGACAGGCTGAGGGATATCTATTGGCAAACTACATGACCAACAAATAAAAATCTTTCAACACACTGGCTTCATTCATGTGGGCTCTTTACCTGCTAGAAATTGAAAACACTAGTATTAGGCCCCAAAAAGATTAAAACAAACAAGGCATTGTAGTAAGTACACCCTGTGAAGAGAAAAATCAGCCACTCTTCATCTCCACTCTACCACTTGGGTATGAGCACTTCTTATATTGACACTGAAGATTCCAAGTAGCAGCCATTCAATTTGACAGAAACTAAACTGCGGAGATGCTGTTAAAAAACAATAAATATCATTGGCCTGAAATGTCAGAGGTTGCATACTCAATGTTTGCATTTTTTTATATTACTGTTTAAGGGGCAGTTTGCTTTGGTAACGCTCTTGCTAATGGATAGTCAAACCACAGATTCCTCATCTTGTTACTTTCACCAGACTAGAACCAGAAACTTGCAACAGCTCTTGCATGTCAGCAAGCGAAGTCATCACCTTCTTTCCAGACACGGAACTGCATACAAAATTCTAACCTCAGATGCTCTTCTGTGAATTCATTAGTCTTTTCGACACGCTCAGAAGTGAAGAGTGATACAGACTAGAAGATTTAGATTATGCAAAATGTAGCTTGCAACCTCAAATTCCTAAAGGTCCACTCCACAGAACGGGGAGGAGGGCAGGGAGCGAGAATTCGTGGTTGGAATGTCCATCAATAAAAATCTTGTGCAAGGAAAGTAACTTGTACTTCCAAAGGATACTTAAACGTCCAGATTTGCCACTGCAGGAAAGTAGGATCTTTCTGGAATAGATAACACGCCCCCCCCCACACTTTGTTCCTTGTGTCAGTGTGTTTGACTGTAGTTCACTGGGATCCTGCTAACTAGGACCCCAGTGACAGTGCTCTCCTCTAAATCCCATGGTAAGAACTTTGTACACCTCACAATTGGCATACTGGGGTACCATCGTAAGTCCTTAGTATATTGTACTGAGGTGCCCATGGCCTACAGAATGTATTTGTACCCCTGGGCGTAGTTCGCGAAGTAGCACTACGCGAAGCTACGCAAAGTGCACTTCGCACTACGCGAGCTACGCGTAGCACTTCGCGAACTGCGTAGTACCCTGTTCGCACTGTGCAAGATGTCGTTTTCAATGATTGCACAGTGCGGACAAGCAACCGGCACTGTGCAATCATTGAAAACGGCATCTTGCACAGTGCAAGCTGTAGTTTTCTGCCGCTCAAGTAGATTTTTACTTGAGCAGATTTTTACTTGAGCGGTCGCGAGCATACGCGACCCCTCGCAATGAGAAACCTGACCTCCTCGCGTTGAGAATCTCGCGGGGAGGTTTATTTTCCACGCTCACGATCGCCAACTTGATGATGCTGATCGCGAACGAGGAAAAAGTCTCACCGGGATGTCATTTTGCTTGCTCGCGGTCGCCAACTTGACGTTGAGGACCGCGAGCAAGCAAAAAATGACCGCTGCACTACGCGTGTTTGCACTGTGCTACGTGCAATTCGCGTAGTGCGAAGTTGCGCAAACTTCGCAAACTACGAGAGCGTAGCGTAGTGCTTTGCCCAGGCTTAGTATTTTGCTACACATAGGAGCCCATGCAAACTGTATCCGCAGAGCTGCAATTGCAGTTGGATATAAGAGTTCCCTTATATCCTGGTCATTGCACTTTACACATACAACTCACCCCTAAGATAAGCTCCTTCAGTCCAAGGGCAGGGTGTATGGTTCCAAGTGTGTGGGTACCCCTGCATGAGCAGGGGTACCCCTGCAAACCCCGGACTCAATTATCTGGGCTTTGTAAGTGCAGGACAGCCATTACAAGTCACGATGTCCAATTACATAACGACTGCCTCGAACCTTGATATGTTTGGTATTAAACATATTGGAATCATGCAACTACACCGATTCCAGTGTTAGTAGCATGATGCCATGTACTGGGGGGCTCCTTAGAGGACCCCCCCCCTTAATACCCACCTATGTAGCCTTACAGGGTCTGCCTGCTAGGCTGTGCTGCTGCTAACCCTAGACAGTGTTCTGGCCCCTTGATGAGCTTAACCCGAGCTGGGAAAGCTGAAAAAAGTTTGTGCTACTGAGCACAACCAGACTGCATTGAAGGACACATTTGGTGCCCTCCTTGCATAAACCAGTTTTGCCCAGTTCATGAGCCCTTGGCTCCCGCTCTGGCCTCAAACCACACAAAGGACAGGGAAGTGTCAACCTCCCGTATAACTCCTCCCGGGTGAGTTGCCAAAGCTCCTCCAGGCAGCCACTGGATTCTGCCATGTTGAATCTTGGCCCCTTGGAGCATCTGACTGGCTAGGACAGCTGAGTAGCATCCCTACCTCCCTCAGATAGACGGGCGCCCACGGAAGAGATCCTTACCCTTTCTAGGATTACTTAAGGGCTCCTTAGATTCATCTCAACAACAGCTTCAAGATCCGACTTCCTGTCATCTGAAGACTGTTCAAAGACTTCTCAGCTGGCCCACACTAGAACTCTACTGTTCTTCAAGCCAGGATCTAAGAGAAGACTACTTTCGGTGGGAAGATCCTGCTGCATCGTCGTCCCTGTGCTTCTGCAACTCATATGACCATGCATCCTCTGAGTCACTAAGGACTCAGCCTGCATCTAAGCCAGGAGGAATCTTCCTTGAAGTGGAGTCACTTCCTTGCATCCACAGGCCCCTCTACGTCGATGACCAGTTTGCTGATCCTGTTGACCTACTGACATCGCCAAGCTCTGCAACACAGGTGGTGGTTTGTTGGTTCTCCAGAAGCCTGACTTGTGTCCCATGCTGCAACTTGCGAGACAAATTCTCCCTCTGAACTGCATTTGTTTGCTGTTACTAAGGCTTGTTGGCTCTCTCCACGAAAGCTCTAAGAAGCCCCTTGCTGGTTTGCAACACAGCCTCTTCTCCCGTGAACCACTGTTTGCGCTTGCCAAGGCTTGTTGGTGGTCCTGCCGGCCCCTGACCTTCCTGCACTCGTCGGCAGGCGTGGGACAGCTTGTAGACTGCTTCTGTGCACCTGCATCGTCACCTGGTCTACACAGCTGTTACTTCAACCTCACTGTGCTACAGCAATGAACTCCAGCAAGGGCTGGTATAGTACTCCTGCTCACCTCTGGGTGGTTTGGACTCTTTACCCTCTGCTTTCAGGTTCTTCTCGTCTGGGTTCCACGTCCTGGTTTCACCGGCCTTGTCCACAAGACTCTACAACTGCTATCTTCAACAAACCTCCACTGGCTCTATGGGCACTTCCAAAACCACTTCATGCACCTTGGCTCCCTGGTGTAGGTATCTTGTTTCTTGGAGCACCCACTGGTGGGGTGGCTCTCCAACCTTTCCTGATCCAAGTGGTTCCTTCTGGGACCTTTGGGAAGTTTTCTAGAACTGTAAAAATCTAACCCAGACTTACCCTGGGTTATTCTATGGAAGTTTGATCTGGTGCACTAACTCTGCCACCAAGCCCCTTGAGATCCCTGGCTATTTCCCTTGGGCGGTTATGTACTTCCCCTGGTGTCCTCCATCCTTTTGAATTAGTCCTGTTTTGGTACTTACCTTACATTCAACTATTTTAGTACTGGTTTGCCCACCCCCCACCCTTAAGCCCCAACCGGGGGGGCAGGGGAGGTTCTATGTGTTTTCCTATGCTACTTACCCATTTCTGAAGTACTTTGTTAAGGAGACTGACACTGGATAATATTTGAATAAGGTTCATTGTCTCCAAGATGAACCACCAACTTTCGCTGCCAGTCTGTCAGTTCTCAGGTCTCCAAGTGCCTCACGAGACATCACCATCGAGACAGAAGCAACAGGCACGAGCAAGCAATAAAGTACATCAATACACTACAACGCATCCCCCTTACCAAAAATACAAAGGACAAGAAAGGAAGAACAAGAAGAAAGGTGAGTTGAGAAAGAAGTAAAAGTGTGTAATAAAGAGAACAAAACAACAGTGCATCATTTTATCACAGAATAATGAGATTGCATCAGTTCATCACATAGTCCTTGAAATAATTAGGAGTACAGCGGGATCTTAAGGGAAGACCTTGTGCATGTGAACCTGGGAGAACATTTCACTCCAACAAACTTGATCCAGGCAGATTACCACCAGGACATGAAGGATGCAGTGATTTGTCAACTTGGAATCTTACCAGGCGAGACACTCCACTTACCACCATCGTGAACCATCACAACATTCCTTTTTACTGAGGTTATACAAAAGGGCCCATAAATTCAGAGACCCCTTTCTTGTGCCACCTTGGTTTCTTTATGAGTGTCTTGGTTTCTTTATGCCCTTACTGTCCAATAGAAACAGCTGCCCCAGCCATAGCCCCATCTATTTAGGCTCCATCTCAGACTGTATTTAAAATGTTCCTATTGAACTGCCGTTCGATGCTTAAGCACGCAATTGAGCTCTGACTACTGCTGTTAGAACCGGATGCCTGGTTTCTTACTGGCTTACTAACAAGACTGACCCGGTTGTGGTCCACAATCTGATGAATACAGGCCCCAGCTAGGCCCGCAGAATACAAGGGTTCGCTCTCCTGTAACAAAAGTTAGAAGGAAGTTGGCACGGAAACTGCAAATACAAAGACAGAGTTTATTAACCCTTAAGGGTGGTCCTACAACCTATACAACACTTTTCAGTATTGCACAGAGTAGCACAAAGAACTTGCGTACGCGGTCCCCTTTTATACACAACAGAGGGGCTCATAAGTGGGTGGATACAACATGAGGCAAAGTTCTTTACCTTTTATGGACATTTTCGATGCAGAATCAATATGTGGGCGGAGACGACAATGTCCTGAGCCCGCGAAAACATGGTCAAGCAAGGACTAACTGATAACAGATGTGGTCAAGTCTGGGCATGCGCCAGACGAACAAAGGAGCTATTTATAGACTGTTACTAGGCAGATTACAAGAGCAACTAACAAGAAAAAAGGACTCTTCTAGTGCAAAGCACATGGAAGCATGACATTACAAGATGGAGTCCAGACATTAGTCAACATAAGACAAGAAACATGTTTTAACTAGAGAGAATTCATGTCTTTAGTGATTGCTTAATCATACCGCCGTTTTAGTTTTCAACAGACGACCCTTTCAGCATTTACTGAAGACATTCGACTTGTTAGGATAATCATCATAGATGTCAATTTTCATCATCTCTTCCACCTCTTTGGTTAAATATTTCTGGTGGGTGACATTGGCAATAGCTTTCTTATCAGGAATACAAAATGACACACAAAGAACAGAGTAGAGGACCACACTGGACACAGATGCAACAGGAAAACAGAACTGCTACAATAATGCAGAGACCAGTTAAAACTTTCCATCCCCATGTAGTGATCAATGCCCAAAACCATCCAGAAAAGGTCCAAGTACCATTTTCTGTATGAATCTCAGCTGCGATTTTATGCAATTTATTGATAGCGTTGTAAACTGATGGCGTATGATCAGGAATGAACACACAGCAACTACTTCCGATAATTTTACATGCTCCACCTCTATCAGCTAACATAACATCTAACACCATACGATTCTGTAATGCAACAATTCTAGTAATTTGTAGTTCTTCCGTAAGATTCCCAAGAGCAGCAGCGGTTTGATTCGTCACAGCCTCTACAACTCTTGTTAATCTACGAACCTTCCTACTATTTAGGGCAGCTCCAACAAAGAAAAACAATCCTAAGTTAAAATCAATATACTGCTGTAAGCTAGTAACAGTTTGATCAACATCATCAATGGATAGAGTACGTTTATACCTATTTACAGTTACATTGTTCAGCAACTTCAAATCTTTAGGATAGGATGCAGGTGCTAAGAATACAGGAGGTAATAAAAACGCTACATAACATACTCCAGACCAGCCAGCTGGTAAGCGATAATAACCCTTATTCCCACATACAAAGTATGTATTATGGCAGGCTAAGAAAGTACTATTATTTAGTCCATCTATATTCAGAACAATAATACAATCACTAACACCAACAGGAATATGACCCACACTCTGGACACACAGGTCCGCTTGAGCTTGTGCCACTTGAATCACAAAGCGTTCTTTCCCTGCAGTGTCTCTGGTGTTCGTGAAAATGTAGGGGATCGATTCATTGTCTGGTCGATATTCTTCCCACTCCCATATTGTCCCATTCGCTTGTGGATAGCCATCTTTATCTTGATGACATTCCCTATTAAGTCTGAAAAGTAATCGTCCCACTGTAGGTTTCCGTGTGGCAAAAAGCAAAGTATACCATGCTCTACAAGAGCCACTATGAGAGAAGGGAAGAGGTATGAATGGCGTCCCTCCTTTCTTCTGATGAGCTGGCATCATACCACATATCCAACAGTTCGTAGCATTCGTAGCAACATGGGTATGATGCAACATCTGGATGAAAGTGTTATTCAAATAAGACTGACGATGCTTCAATTCTTGATACGGAAGGGTATAGAAGTAGTGCTCCTCAGGCACTGGAGTGGTCAAAACAAGCAACTCACGGGCAGGAGTCACATCCTCAACAAACCATGTGGTTATACCAACAATAGCTACAGTGATAATAAAGCTTGTCGCACAAAGAATCTTCTTCTTTTCCATCTTGTAGTAAAAAGTCAGTATCTTCCTGAAACTAAAAGGTTGTCAGAACTCTTCCCCTTAGGCAGCCGTTGATTTCTTCACCAGCGGGCCAAGACAGGTGTCACTACACTAATGCAGGGCTGACCCCCCCCCCTTGCCTCATTGGCTCTCCGTTTCACTAACCTAAGGGCCGTTCTGACAACGTATCTGGGTACAGAAAAAGAAAAATCACTTCCTCGGTCGAAGATGATATCTCCCTCCTCCAGGGATCGCTTGGTCCGGGAAGAGCTCCTCAGTGTCGTTCGGTTCCACAGCACGGCCTTTCTCCGCAGTCAGGATTTCTCGATGGTCGGTCAGCACAGCAGGGTCCACCAATCCAGGCGGCACTTTCCGACAGTGCAAGGAGTGGATCCAGTTCTTCCGATTGGAAACTCGCACAGCTGTCCTCGTTGCGAGCAAGACTTGCTCAGGACCAACCCATCTCGGTTCCAGACTGTTCGTCCTTTCGAATACCTTGATCATAACCTGATCGCCAGGTCGGAGGTTATGACCTTCACCTGTGGACCGATCAGGGAGCGCTTCTCGAACCTGTTGATGAATAGAAACCAAATTATCCGTTAACTGTGCCAGATAATCACTCATCATTACACAAGGTACATCATACACTAACTGCGGTTTTGGTGGACCCCAAATATTCATTGGGCGTCCAAACACGATCTCGTAGGGTGTGAGACCGGTCCGAGAATGCGGTATCGATCTAATTGACAATAATGCCAGCGGTAAAGCATCTGGCCAAGTCAAAGAAGTTGAAGCTTGGATCTTAGCGATCTTAAGCTTCAGAGTACCGTTATATTTCTCAACCAATCCCGCAGACTGAGGGTGAAACACTGCATGGAACTTCTGTGTAATGCCTAGGCCTTTCAGGACATACTTGATAACATCTGCTATAAAATGAGGTCCGTTATCACTCCACAGCAATCTGCAAACACCATATCGAGGGAAAAACTCCTTCAATAGCATCTTCGCTGTAGTCATTGCAGTATTGTCTTTCGTAGGGTATGCCTCAACCCATTTACTGAAGGCACAAACCACTACTAGAACATACTTCAGATTGTTACAGCGCTCAAGCTGAATGTAATCCATCTGCAAAACCTCAAAGGGTGCAGTAGGCGTTGCAAATCCTCCTGCTGGAGTTCGTGTACCCTTTCCTGGGTTGTACCTTAGGCAAATCATGCAGGTCTGCACTACCCTCTTTGCCGTACTAGCGATCTCCGGATGCTCCCAAACTCGTGTGAGTAATTTGACAATTGCGGAAGCTCCGACATGCGCTAGTCCATGTGCCATCTGAACCATAGGTTGTACGAAGGCTGTGGGTAACTTCCATTTATCCATCTACTTACTTCTCCAACACCCTTCATCATCTAATTCTCCATCATTGGACCATTGCTCCCGTTCCTTATCGGAAGCGGTCCTCTGTATCTCCAACACTTCTCTCCTGGCATCGTGCCATTTTTCTGTCTGCGATTTCACAACATACATTGCAGTAGCACCAGGCTGCATCGCAGTCTCTCGCGCCACCCGGTCTGCTAAAGCATTCCTTTCTCCAACTTTATCAACCACCTTCTTATGGGCACTACATTTAACTATAGCAATCTTCTTTGGATATGTTAATGCAGTCAAAAGGTTGTGAACTAACTCCCCATACATTATCTGGGTTCCATGTGACGTTAGAAACCCTCTCTCCTTCCAGAGTAGGCCGAAATCGTGCGCTACTCCGAAGGCATAGCGGCTATCTGTATAAACATTCACACACAATCCTGTACTGAGCTCACATGCTCGTGTTAATGCTATCAGTTCCGCTGCCTGAGCTGATTTCTGCGGTATGCGTGCAGTCTCCACTATTGTTTGTAGTGTGGTAATTGCATACGCTGCTGAAGTCGTACCATCTGGTAGCTTCAGGCATAATCCGTCCACCCACAGTTCTCCATCTACATCTGTAAAGGGCGTATCCTGGAGATTAATACGACCCTTTGTCTGTTCCTCAGTCACAAGAATACAGTCATGTGTTTTTCGTGCTTCAGACTGAGTTTCCGGAAACGGCAACAATGTGGCTGGATTTAGTGTTGCACACCTCTTTAACGTAATATGAGGAGCCAAAAGCGTCAACTCATATCCCGTTAAACGAGCACTGGTCAAATGCTGCGTCTTTGTCTGATTAAGCAGGGCATCAACAGCATGGGGAACTAATACCAACAGCTTGTGAGATAACACAATTTCCTCACTTTAGCGTATTGACACAGCTGTCGCCGCGACCGAGCGAAAACACCCTGGTAATGCTCGGGCAACAGGATCAAGTACAGCCGAAAAATGTGCACAAGGGCGCTGCTTGTCGCCGTGCATCTGCACTAAAACTAATAATGCACATCCATCTTTCTCATGCACATACAGTGAAAAGGGCTTCGTATAATCAGGGGTACCCAACACTGGTGCTGAACAAAGGGCTTGTCGTAATTGCTGGAAAGCAATTTCACACTCATTTGACCAGGGAAGGGGAATCGGAGTGTCTTTTGTCAAAAGTGCTAATAATGGCTTAGCTATGTGTGAGAACCCCAATATCCATTGCCTACAGAAAGCGGCTAGACCCAAGAATGCACGCACATCCTTCTGTGTGGAAGGTACTGGCGTATCCAAAATTGCTTGAATACGATCTGGTGTGAGTGCACGCCCCTCCTTAGACAAAAGGTGACCCAAATAAGTCACCTTTGGTCTACAGAATTGCAATTTCTTCCTCGACACTTTGTGATTGTGAGATGCCAAAAAGGAAAGCAAAGATAACGTAGTCTTCTCACACAGCTCAGGAGTGTCAGCCGCCAACAAGATGTCATCGACATATTGTATAAGGGCGACACCATCAGGCAGAACAAAGGAATCCAATTGCCTTTTCAATGCTTGACTATAAATACTAGGGCTTTCTGTATAACCCTGAGGGACTCTACAAAATCTATAAGACCTATTATTCAAAGTAAAACTGAAGAGGTATCGGCTATCAGGATGAATAGGAATCGAAAAGAAAGCATTTTTTAAATCAATAACTGAAAACGTGGTCGCCGTTGGCGGAACCAAAGTGAGTAACGTCGTGATATCAGAAACCACGGGGTACTGAGGTATCACTATCTTATTCACTTCCCTTAAATCAATGATAAAACGATAAACCCTGGTGTCGGTATCTTTCTTCAAAATGGGTAAAATAGGGCTGTTGCAGACATTGTAGGGAACTTCCTCCACCACTCCCACCTTAATCAAATCCTGCACAATCTGTATGAGTGCCTCCTCCCCCTCCTGAGAAATACGATACTGAGGGAGGTGAGGTAACACCGCACCCTCCTGGACACTAATGTGGACAGGCGGAATCACCATCTGTCCCACATCAGTATCCGAAGTGGCCCACAAAGAATAAGGGAGGGAAGCCAATGCAGTATCCTCCGCAACCACACACATCCGGTCTGTCAGTGGGTGATTATCGTTTAATATCACACGTACTCCAGTAGGGGAGCAGCGGATCGTAGCTCTAAAGTGCTTAAGCATATCAAGACCCATAATGTTGTCGGGCGTGTTCGGAGCGAGCAAAAACGGACAGGGTGCAGAAAAGTGGTCAACATGGAAGGCAAGGGGTCGGGAAAGAGGGCTTCGAGAGAGTGTACCATCAAACCCTACCGATGTAACCATTAAGCCAGATGGGGGAGCCCTCGGAACCAATTGTTTGGACAGTGCACTGCGAGTAGCTCCGGTATCAACTAGGAACCGATCAGTAGAACCCAAAAGACTTGCTGAAACATAAGGACCCTTCTGATCAACCGGTACTTCAACTGATTCCAACCCCCATCCAACGCAATCCTATGCATGCTGCGAATCATGGTACCCAGGGCGGTCATTCCCAGACATTTGATACTGATTTTGTCGATCAAATACATTAGGTCTATCTCGTTGCTGCACGTTAGAGTCAAATCGAGCACGATCATTGGAATTCCCTCTGAAATTCGAAAAAGCCCCCCTCTACCTCTCGGTGGTCCCTGACCACGTCCCTGACGAGATGCATATAATACCGGACAATCTCTAACCCGATGACCCGACTGTTTACAATACGCACATTGATTTCTATTAACATCTGACCGAACGGAAGGGGGACCATAGGATCCTCCTCTACCTCTGTCGACACCCCGACAAGGCGGACCATATACTTGTGCTAACATCACCTTTGTTTTCAAATCTTTCGATTTCTTCTCCTCCTGCCCCTTCGCTTCTTGTTCCTGACGCTCATAATACTGAGCCATAGTCAGGAGGAATGCCGGAGACGAAGTGGACCAGGAACTTTCACTCGCTTTTAAACGAGCTGCTATTCCTGGCAATAAATTCGCCACGTATTTATCAACAAAAAGATGTCGACCCGTATCATCCGTAAGTGACTGACCACTGAAATCATGAAATGTCTCCTCGAAGCGCGTAAAAAAGTCTGAAACCGATTCATCAACCTTCTGTTTACACGAGGCTAACATGTTCCAATCAATCTTTTTAGGGGGGATAATTGTTTTCAATTTAGTCAAAATAGCAGTGGGAAGATCTAAAATAAGCTGGGGTGGTTTTTGCGCGGGTTTTCTCTCCCTATCCACATCCTCAATCTAAGACCATTTGGCCTTAAAAGCGGCGTGATTATCCACCTTCTGCACAGATCGCCACATATCCGGTGGTAAAATAAGCCCAAAGAACAAATCTATATCTGCTAAGGTCATAGTACAAAAATTCAAGGCCCCTTCAACCTCTTCGTAAAAGGCCGCTGGATTCTTGCGGGGGTCAGGCAATGCATTCTTTAATGCCATAACATCAGCCCTATGCCAGGGAGTATAAACCCAATTATACACAAAATATCCCCTAGCATCGGGGGAAGATATATCTGAACTATTTCCTGCTCCTTTAGGAGGAACATACAAAGGTGCCGCCTCTCGCATCGGTTTAGCATGCACTAGTTCACTCTTATCTGATTGGGAGGTAGATGACTGGTCGCCACCGGTACGTGAATTCGATTGCTCCTTCTCCCCTGCCTCTAGGCGCGCTCTCTCTTTAAGTTCAAATGCCGCGTCCCTCAATGCAAACAGCCGTCGGACCGCATCGGGTACCTTAGAGGGAGAAAAAACACCGTTACGTAATGCTTTAGCATCTGAAACTACAGCATCAGGCTCGAAAACATCAGAATATTTCCGAAAGGCATTAATCACTTCATCAGAAAAAGTTGCCGTAAAATACAGCTTCTCTCTATCCCGCCAACTGTCCAAAGATTCCAACAATTCAGCAAGGGGTAGCTTGCCTTTAAGCGCACGCAAAGAAATTTTCCGTAGTTCACCCATACGCTCAACTGATATCATGGACCGCGTGTCTACCTTATCCGAAACCGATCCAGAATCCTGTGATCTCGGGGCGGACACGCCAACATAAGGGGGCGGAGAGCGATCTAAAAAATAAAAATCATCTTCAAGATTAGTAAGGACAGGATAAAGCGGCTGGCGGACAGCATATTGACCCGAGACTTGCAACCTACGCTCTTTCTCTGGTCTCTCCGCCAGTTCTCTTTCTTCCCGACGCTTCGCTTCCTGCGCTCTCACATGATCATTTTTCCGTTGCTCTTTATCAAACAGCGCTTTCTCACGTTTCTCTCGCTCACGCACTTCCTTTACCCATAACTGTACACATTCAAACATGTCTTGCCGAGCACGCCGTTTACACATACACTGTTCCACATACTCAATCTTGCGCATATCAAACGTTCCATACAAAGGCCATCGCAACTCAGGATCCTTTCTGGTGTATTTCCTCCACACTGTGCTGTACATTATAGAGGAAAGACCATGCTTCACATACATATCCCTATTAGGAGTCCCCTCTGGGGGGGCTGGAGCAGATTCCTCGAGATTTAACCGGTTTCCAAAACAGCAGCACCACTTACGGAGTGCGCTGAAAGCAGGCATGCTCAAAAATAATGCAAAGTATGCAGTATTATCAAAAATGGCACTTAAACTTTGTGCCGTTCAAATTTACACAACTCCGGAGAAATATCTCCACATTACCTGCCTATATGTGTTGCAACGCATATATTCTCACAGTAGTCAATACAAAATATGACCGGTCATCACAAATCAAACTCAAATAGCCAACCCAGGCTTCAAAACTCGGAGCAAGTACCGTACAACGGTTCTTACCAATCAAGAGTGTCCAGATTCCAACTGCCAAGTTCCAAAATTCGCCCAAACGGCTGTCGCGGCAAAACCGACAGAAGAGGTCTCAGTCGAGGACCGGCGCCACCCAGAAGGTCAGTTCGGAAGGGAAGGAAGAAACCTCGGGATGCCAGGACTAAAAACGCCGCTGGCAGTGATCACATCCCCGGCCAAATTCCTCACCTTCGACACGACCAGTCCTTCGAGCATCCGAGTCGCCGATGAGCCCCACGTGACTGGCGCCAATTGATGAATACAGGCCCCAGCTAGGACCGCAGAATACAAGGGTTCGCTCTCCTGTAACAAAAGTTAGAAGGAAGTTGGCACGGAAACTGCAACTACAAAGACAGAGTTTATTAACCCTTAAGGGTGGTCCTACAACCTATACAACACTCTTCAGTATTGCACAGAGTAGCACAAAGAACTTGCGTGCGCGGTCCCCTTTTATACACAACAGAGGGGCTCATAAGTGGGTGGATACAACATGAGGCAAAGTTCCTTACCTTTTATGGACATTTTCGATGCAGAATCAATATGTGGGCGGAGACGACAATGTCCTGAGCCCGCGAAAACATGGTCAAGCAAGGACTAACTGATAACAGATGTGGTCAAGTCTGGGCATGCACCAGACGAACAAAGGAGCTATTTATAGACTGTTACTAGGCAGATTACAAGAGCAACTAACAAGAAGAAAGGACTCTTCTCGTGCAAAGCACATGGAAGCATGACATTACTAGATGGAGTCCAGACATTAGTCAACATAAGACAAGAAACATGTTTTAACTAGAGAGAATTCATGTCTTTAGTGAATGCTTAATCATACCGCCGTTTTAGTTTTCAACAAATCTTCCTCCTGGATATTTGATCCAGAGGCTGAATCGGGAACTAAATAGAGGAGGTGGCTTGGCTATTATTTATAAAGATAAAATCAACTGTCGCATATCAGCAAGCCGGATACCGGATTGTGAAAGTCTCTCCTTTGCACTCTGTTTTTCCCATACCTGTACTTTCTCTGGGGTCCTACTATATCGCCCCCCAGGAGCCATTGGTCAATTCAGTAGAGCCCTACCTGAAATAATAGCCAAGTCAGTCAGTTCTCTACCTAATTTCTCCATACTAGGTGATTTTAATATTAATTTTGATGATACTTCTTCACCTGTTGCAGAGGAATTGACTGACAGTTTGGGTGCCCTTCTACTCAATTTAAAAGTGACTGGCCCCACCCATCTCAAAGGCCATCTACTGGACCCTATCTTTTCTAACATTAACAACCTTGTTGTTGAAAAGCCAATCCCGATACCTTGGTCAGATCACCAGATGATCTCCTTTTCGTGGACCCCTTAGGTCAAGAGTTCGCCAGTGGAAACAGTTAAAAAGCTGAGCCGCAACTGGTCTAAACTTTCTACTGAGTCCTGGGCGCCAATTCTTAATAAGAACAGACCTGCGCACAATGCCAATCCACTTACTGCCAACAATAATTGGCTTGAATCTTCTCTAGACTTGTTGGCCCCCAAAAAATGAATGACCAATAAGAAAGGATCCAACAGAGTTGCATGGTACTCCTCCAAGCTTAGAGAAATGAAGCAAAAATGTAAACGTTTGGAGAGAAGTTGGAGGAAAGATTTTTCCACCTTTAAGAAAATCAAATATAGAGAGGCTAACAAAGCATATAAAAGGTAGAAATTAGAAGTGCTCAATGCTTGTACTACGAAAAAAGGATAATCTCTCCCCATGAAATGTTTCGGATTGTGAAATCTCTTCTTAATCTCCCCCCTCCCACCCCCCACCTCCTTTCTTTCTGATGACACTTTAGTGTGATGCAGCAGTATTCTTTATAAAAATAAAAAAAAGAAGAACCAAGATATTTATTTGGTGTTTCCCCTGACCCTAGCATATCAATATGCTTCTCCTCCGGTTAACCAGCCCCTAACCCAGGATTGCTCCCTAGCTGAAATTCCTCCCATGGACTTGAAGTTCCTAAAAAAACACCAAGAACAAAACAACATCTCAACCAACTGAAATCTGGTTCCCCTAGAGATGTGCCCCCTCCCCCCCCCCCATTATTTTAAATCAGGCCTTTGGTACAGTTTCCCCAACCATATTGGACCTGATTAATATCCCACTCTCTTCTGGGCTCGTTCCCCCACCTTGGAAACGGGCCATGGTCAAAGCTCTTTTAAAAAAAACTAATTTGGATCCAGAAGTGTTCGCGAACTACCGTCCGATCTTGCTTTTGCCAGGGATTGCAAAAATTGCTGAAAAACATGTCAACTCTATTCTGTTTGCTTTTCTGGAGAAGAATTAATGTTTTCATCCTACACAAACCGGTTTTAGACCCAAACAGGGCACGGAGACTGCCCTGCTGGTAGTAGTTGAAGAAGCCAGAACAATTCTGGATGTCGGCGGCTCCGTGGCAATTGTAGACCTCAGTGCGGCCTTCGACACAGTTAACCATCAACTACTTATCCAGAGACTCAAAGGTAGGAGTGACAGGGATGGTACTTAAGTGGCTAGAGTCTTTTCTGGAGGATAGATCATTTCAAGTATTTGAGGAGAACTTGATTTCTGAAAGTATGCATCTGAGATATGAGGTTCCTCAGGGTTTATCCTTGAGCCCCACGCTTTTTAATGTTTACATGAGCCCCCTGACTGAGGTTGTTAAGCCCTTTGGCATTCAGATTATCACTTATGCCAACGACACTCAGCTAATTGTCTCCTTAAGCCAACTTGACAAAGCCGTAACTAACCTGGCTGGCTGTCTTATAGGGTGTCTGCCTGGTTGGAAGGCTCTTATTTGAAACTCAATGGGGCTAAAACTGAGCTGATGTTCCTGGGCAATGCCTTCCCCCTGAAGGCAAGCTGATTCTGGCCCAGGTGTTTGGGCACAATGCCCCCTCCTAAGGATGAGATCAAAAGCATTGGTGTATGGCTGGATCACAATTTAAACTTTAAGGAGGAAGCACGGAAAGTGGCAGGTTGCCGTTATGGGATTTTGAAGAGAAGGAAAATCCTCCCCCTAATGCCTTTCAATGCCAGGAGACTGTTGGTTCAAGCACTGATTATTTTGCGACTTGACTACGCCAACGCTTTTTTATCTAGGATCTCCGTGATCAACGATTAAAAAATTGCAGACTGTACAAAATTGTGCAGCACGCCTCCTTATGCAGGCCCCCAATCAGGAATCTGCAAGGCCTTCTATCGCCACCCTCCATTGGCTTCCGGTAGCAAAAGAGTTCAGTTTAAAGCATTGTGTATCGTTCATAAGAATATGTCTCCCAGGGGTCCACCTATTCTTCGGTCTATCATCTCTTCCTACCGTCCCAATAGGTCCATGCGTTCCGGGAATAAGCATCTTGCAGTAGTTCCCAAGATAAAAAGGTCCCGGAGTGGTGGACGCCTACAATGCTGCGAAATTGTGGAACCAGCTACCTAATCATATTCGTCTTGAGGATAACTATTTGTCCTTTCGAAAACTTTTTTAAACCTTTCTGTTTCCTTGAAGACCGGCTGTAGTTCTATGAGGACACTGCTCCTAGCGCTGGGAGGCCTTCTGGTAGCCATGCGCTTTAGAAATACAGATTTCATTCATTCAACCGTCCAGGTCTTGGATCTCACTGAATTTTTAAAATCAAGTCTTTCCTTGTATTGGTTTTGATATGTTACAATTCTAGCATCAATCTCTTCCCTATCCAAACTACCTCCCTGAATAGCAGGCAGCCACCCAGGTTTGAGCTTAGACAGGGCAACTCTGCCCCTCAATATTTGGAAAAGAGAACTTTTGCAAAATTCCATTGAGGGCAGTACGCTGAGCCCACCAAGTGTCTCTCAGAACACTCTTAAGAGGAAGTCTCATGTTGATGGCTCTCTGTACACATGCTTTAACAACCCTATTCATGCGTCCCGCAAGTCCATTGGCTTGCGGCGCATAAAGAGCATTTCTTTGATGTGTTACATCAAAATAGTTTAGAAATTCTTACATCATCTCTTGGGAGGTGAATTACTCCCTCACTCATGAATTCATCTTTAAGAATCACTCTGGTGCTAACTGAACTTACACATTTGGTGGAAACCCACTTAGATGAGTAGTCTACTAAAAGAATCACAAATCTTTCAGAAGGTCTCAACAATTCAAAGGGACCCATAAGATCTAAGCCTAACTCGACCCATGGCTCACGCTGAACTTCCACAGGAGACAAGGACGCAGTGTTGGTGACCTGAGACTTATCGTTGGTGGCACATTGATAACATTCCTTGACCACCCTCTCCACCTGACCATCCATCCCAGGCCACCAATACCACTCACGAAGCCTAGACTTGGCAAGACTCCTCCCCAAGTGTCCTTCATGGGCAAGGTTCACAAGTTTGGGTCGAAGATTTCCTGCGGGCACAACCCTTTCACCTCGCATGAATTGACTGACACAGAGTAAGTTAATTTCTGACAGACTAGAAAAGCAAAAGATCAGGATCAAGTCCTTTACACTCAGGCCAGCCCTGAGAGAGGTACAGAAGGAGGCAGGAGGGGTGCAGAAAGAAGCAAGACAGGTGCAGAAAAAAGCATGGAAAGTGCAGAATGAAGCAACAGGGGTGCAGAAACAGGCAAAAGAAGTACAGAAAAAGGCAAGAGAAGTGTAGAAAGAGGCAAAAGAGGTACATAAAGAGACAACAGGGGTGCAGAAAGGAGCAAGAGGTGCAGAAAGAAGCATGGAAAGTGCAGAATGAAGCAACAGGGGTGCAGAAAGAGGCAAGAGAAGTGTAGAAAGGAGCAAGTGAGGTGCAGAAAGAGCCAACAGAGGTGCAAAAAGAGGCAAGAGAGGTGCAAAAAGAGGCAAGAGAGGTGCAAAAAGAGGCAAGAGAGGTGCTGAAACAGGCAAGAGAAGTGCACAAAGAGGCAAGTAAGATGCAAAAACAGACAGGAAAGGTACAGAAAGAGGGAAGACGAGTGCAGAAAGAGACAACAGGGGTGCAGAAAAGCAAATAAGGTGCAGAAAGAGGCAACAGACGTGCAGAAAGAGGGAAGAGAGGTGCAGAATGTACAAGAGATTTGCAGAATGAGGTCAAGAGAAGTGCAGAAAAAGAAAGAAACATGCAGAAATAAGTAACAGAAATGCAGAAAGAGGCAAGAGAGGCGCAGAGGGAAGCAAGAGTGGCTTGAACACCATTAGTACCAATTTAACACCTACATTTAGCAATAAGTAACAGGTGACCATTCTAGGTTTGCAAAGGGCCTTCCACCACGCTGTAACACTTGTTGCTGCATTTTTGACCTGTTTCAGCTAGAAACAAGGCTTTTTTGTTCAAATCTGCAGATTAGGGAGCAGATGATTAATTATGTGGCTTATGCAGAAAATGTATAATTGTGCGAAAGTCGGTGCAGCCAAACAGTCACATAATTCCAGTAGCCCTGCTCATACCTCTAAAGAGATCCACAAGTGCTTCTCAGTGATTCCATCTTTTTTTGTCTCACTGAATTCATAGTTGAGCTTCTATTGAAACAAGGAAGACGAAACCTGAGGTTACCACTCCACTACACAGACTACCATACCACATAATTGTGAGAAGTTGGCCTGATATATGCTGTCCACTAGTTCTAGTGGGCACCTTGTATCAGTCCAAACAACCCCTTATTGGTTATAGGTTAAAGACAACCTTTATTGAAAGCTATCCTAGTGGTAGCTATGGAGAGCAGCCTTCAGGCTACGTCTTGAAGGAATGTAAAGCAGCTTGTTTTACCAGTCTATAATCTCTTGAGTCACTAAATGAAAGATATCCACACCAGGTATATATATATAAAATATATGTATTTATTACTAAACACACCCTCCTAGTCTCTTTACGAGACTAGAGGTCAAAACACATAAGTTACACTTCAATAATCACAGTAAAATAGCACAAATACACGTCAGGCCCTAGGGGCGAGCCAAACCATATACTAAAATAGTGGTATAAGAACCACGGCTTAACTGGACACAAGGCCTAGAGCCTGTAAATGTAAATGTGTATGTACTTGTATAGCGCACTGCCACCCCCAACAGGGGGTCTCCTGGCGCTTTTACTCATACCGCTGAGGAACCCTTCCTGGCCTTTCCCTGTGAAATGTCCACTCCTGGGCACCCCCATGGTGAAGCTAGGCATCCCAGCGCTGCTGGGGCCGTTGTGGAGATTAAGCAAGCTATTGCCCAGAGTTGCAGCGTGGGACCCATGATTAGAATAGGCACCGAGGCGAGAATTATCAGGTCCGAGGAAATTGAATCCAAGACCCACCGAGGCGGGGGATTGAACTCTGGTCCCGGACCAGAACTCTGCATCAGAATGTAGAATCGCTGGGATCCCAAGGAATCACCCGAGGTAGTGACACAGGGGACCCACAGGGGCAGTGTGCGAACACAGCCGCGAGCTCCTGTTAACTTCTATGGGGAAAGTCATGGTTAGATTTTTAAAGATTAGGGACACTTAGAAATGAGTCAGGACCAAAACCTTTTGGACTTAGGAAGTTCTAGGGCTAGCACCCAGGGGAGCACCGGAGTACTTGTGTTACCTCACCCAGGGAAGCCGGGTGCATAGGTGTCTTTTGGTGTAGGGTCGCGTCGTCGATTTCAATGGGAGCTGGCAAAGAAGTGCTGCTGACGTGAAGATGCGAAGTGTCCGAAGAGATCCAAGCCTGGATCGAAGATGAGAAGAACCTGAAAGCAGAGGGGACAGAGTCTGGGTCACTAGCCAGTGACCAGGAAGTCGATGAGCAGATGCCCACCGATGTCGGGTGATTTCAGGTGAAAGAGTGGAAGCTCGACTCTTCAGCCACGAGGACCAGGAAGTGTCGAAGACGACCAGGAGCTGGATTCGAGCTGTCCCACGAAGGATGTAGAGTGCTGTAGCGTCGGTGCCCGGATCGAACACAACAAGCCTTGGCAACAGCAACCCACGCAGAAACGAGAAAGATGCTTCGGTGCAGACCAGCAAGGTCTGTGGGACTCACCACTTAGTTGGGAGTCAGGGCACGTCTAGAGCAACCAGGAAAGCCCAAGGAAATGCAAAGTTGCCCCCTCAGGGACCCACCAGTCGACGGACCAGGGATCGCGAAGGGACTTCGAGATGAGACGAAACACAAAATGGCAGCCCACGGGTCACTCTGAATGACCAGGCCGACAATCTTCGGTGGATTCAGTGCTCGAGGTGGGTTCTACAAGTCAGCCCAAACATGACTTCGAGAGACGTTAGGAAGTCAATGCACTTGCAGAAATGCACGGTGACCAGGAGTTCCGGTTCCACGCTACTCACAAGGGCTGCGGGTCTCAGCTTTGCTGGGGACTCGGGTCGGCCTCTGAGCTGTCTGGAAATCCTCTTCCTTCCTGGGCTGCAAATACTTCGGAGTCCGGCAGGAGCTTCCATAATGCAGACCGGCATATTGCTTTTTTTGGTGCCTGCCAAGCAGGGGAGTCACTCCTTGACCCGAAGGGAGATTTCTTCAGTCCTCTGATCTTGAGCAGAGCGTCGAAGGTCCACGATTCAGCTTCAGTTTCGTCCAGGGTAATCTAAAGTCCTAAGGAGAGGGGTCCCATACTTCTACTAAGGTAGGGGGTTGGACATACTCTGGAGACCCACCTATAGGAGGGTTTGGAAAGAGGGGTGGCTACACCTATTTCACGCCAGAGCAGGGACTGGAAGCTCCTGAAACGGTTTGAGCTGGACTATGCACAGGGACACCAAATGTGCCCCCAGTGCAGGACCTCATAGCACTCCAAGTTCTCCCACCCAGCCCCAATACACATAAGCCTTTCTGGGAGGTGGTCAGAAACCTGTGGCCGGAAACCTATTGTCCAGGCCTCCCCTGCCGGAGTTTCGGTCAGTAGCAGGAGGCCAGACCCGTGTCTGTGGCTGCAGCATCCATTTTGTGATGCCAGGGCTCTATTAAGTTTCTACTGGGTATACCAGTGCGGTCATGTCTCTCCCTCTAGAAGGGTGGGATCATACACCACACCAGTTACTGGTGTGGGGGTATGATTCCAAGGTGTTTGACACCAAACACGACATGTTTCCGTGCAGCCAGTCCAAAGTTAGCA
Source organism: Triturus cristatus (assembly GCF_964204655.1). Classification (NCBI taxonomy): domain Eukaryota; kingdom Metazoa; phylum Chordata; class Amphibia; order Caudata; family Salamandridae; genus Triturus; species Triturus cristatus. Next base: position 1,207,551,932 of record NC_140582.1, on the reverse strand, counting down.
TTTACCGTTTGGTTATAATGCACTTAAGATTATATGGTCAGGCTGCACTACAAACAGCATCAGAGAAGGTTCTCCGAACGCTGCAGAGGGGCTATAAGAACCAAGAACTCTGCCTTCAGGATTGAGAAGGCCTGCCACAGGAGTGACTTGTAGATATATATATATATATATCCCCTATATCACAGTAAGGGGTGCTGCTGTAGCAAACCTGTGGTGTCATTTTGGGTGGCTTTCCAGGGGTGGCATAATACAGGCTTCAGCCCCTGGTAGGACTCTGGGGTACCTATGCCCTGGGTACATAGTATACCATATACTAGGGACTTACAAGGGCACCTCAGATCCAATCTGAACTGTACCTAAAGTACATGGAATCATTTTAGAGAGGACGCAGCTAGGCTGGGGCCCTGAATAGCAGGGTCCCAGCCAGACTAAAGTCTAAAAACAGTGAAACACCAGCAAAAAGTGAGGGTAAACATGTGAAGCCGATCCTACTCTCCTACAAAGGAGATAGCAAAAAGGTCTACAGAGGACACTGCATCACTGGACGAAGATACCCTGTGCTACCTCCAGATGAAGATGTCACTTTCCTGCCCTTTTGTTGGCGGAACTCACCCTGGGACTCAGTGTTAGAGAATTTTTAAAACATATAGCCAACCACAGCATCATAGACTTCAGATAGAAAGCACAAGACCCCACTTTGCCCTGCTTGTACTGTACCAAATAATGGTTGTCCTGTCCATGAATACCTGTCTTGATAGAGTAAGAAACGCTTTAGGAGCCAGAAGGCACATAGATGGCCCACAGCTTTAAAAAGATTAATGTGATGGAGCTGCTCCATGGGAGATCAGGCGACCCTGATCTCTTTCTCAGTCAGGTGACTGCACAAACCCAGAGAAAACGCTTCTGTGACCACTGATGAACAAGTTACTTACCTTCGGTAACGCTTTTTCTGGTGGATACAGTATCTGCCTGTGGATTCCTCACCTTGTGAATATCCCCTGCGCCAGCATTCCACGGAACTTTTCTTCCCCAGCATTCCACGTCGACGTGGGCGACGTCACAATACATCGGCTCCGCACGCGACTCCGTGCGACGTCATCGGAGCCATAAGAAGCCCACGTCGGCGTGATGACGTCAGTTCCACCCATTTTTTCCGTGCCTTCGAGGCGAACAGGTGAACCAACGACAATCCCAAGTATACACAGTATATAGAAAAACCAATACATATACATAGCATACAAAACAAAGGAATGCTAACCAAACAAGCATTACCTACAAATGTACAAGAGAAAATATAAGCATTTCAAACAAGACTAATTTCATGGTATACAAAAGGTGGACAACGGGGAGGCGGGTGGGTTGGTGAGGAATCCACAGGCAGATACTGTATCCACCAGAAAAAGCGTTACCGAAGGTAAGTAACTTGTTCTTCTGATGGATACATCTGCCAGTGGATTCCTCACCTTGTGAATAGATTCCCACAGCAGTCCCCACTCCCGGAGGAGGGTGTCCACCTTCCTATACCAGAAAGTCTTGCAAGACAGAGCGCGCGAAGTGGCCCTCCCTCCTCATCTCAGAGTCCAAGCAATAATGCTTTGCGAAAGTATGGAGGGAGGCCCAAGTCGCGGCCTTACAAATATCTGCCACAGGAACACCCCGGGCCAGAGCAGATGTAGAAGACTTAGCTCTAGTAGAGTGAGCACGAATACCCTCAGGAGGAGTCTTACCAGCCAAGGCGTAGCAGATCTTGATGGTCAGTATAATCCACCTTGACAGCGTGCGCTTGTGCACCGCTCTACCTTTAGAACGACCAACGTAGCCAATAAAAAGCTGGTCATCAACACGAAAGTCCTTGGTCCTGTCCAAATAAAAACTCATAGCCCTCTTCGGGTCAAGGCGATGGAGTCTTTCTTCTTCTTTGGAAGGATGAGGGGGTGGATAAAAAACAGGGAGGGTAATAGACTGCCCCAAATGGAAAGGAGTAACAACTTTTGGCAGGAAAGCAGCCCTGGTCCTGAGAACCATCCTTTCAGCATGTAAGGTAAGAAAAGGAGGTTTGGAACTAAGAGCTTGAAGCTCACTTACCCTCCTTGCCGAGGTTATGGCTACAAGAAAGACCACCTTAAAGGACAACAGCCTCAAAGGACAATTATGAAGAGGCTCAAATGGGGACCCCATTAAAAAGGTCAAGACAAGATTAAGGTCCCACTGAGGCATTACAAATGGAGTGGGAGGAAACATGTTTGTAAGGCCCTTGATGAACCTCAGAACAACCGGAGATTTAAACAACGAAGGTTGATCTGGAAGGCACAGAAATGCCGACAAGGCCGAAAGGTAGCCCTTAACCGTGGCCACCGCACAGCCCTGCTGAGCCAAGGAAAGAGCAAACTGAAGCACATCAGAAAGATGAGCCTTTAAAGGGTCAATGGACCTCTTTCCACACCACTTTACAAACTTAGACCACCTGTAGGAGTATATGGACTTGGTGGAGTGTCGCCAGGCCGATAAAATAACGTCCACCACATCAGGTGGGAGAGAGAAGGAACTCAGGTTGCCCCGTTCAATCTCCAGGCATGAAGGTGTAAGCTCTGGAGGTGGGGGTGTAGAACCTGCCCCTCCGACTGCGAGAGGAGGTCTGCCCTCAGAGGGAGACGGAGCGGACGGCACGAGGAGAGGTGGAGAAGATCTGTGTACCACACCCTTCTTGGCCAGTCCGGGGCGACCAATATGACTTGGGCCCGGTCTTGGCGAATCTTCCTCAGAACCCGAGGAATCAAGGGTATGGGAGGAAACGCGTAAAGGAGTCGTGAGCTCCAACTCAACTGAAACGCGTCCCCCAACGCCCCCTGCATCGGATACTGGAGACTGCAGAATGACGGGCAGTGCGCGTTTTCTCGGGTGGCAAACAGGTCCACCCAAGGAGTCCCCCACGTCCGAAAGACGTGACGAACCACCTCCGGATGGAGCCTCCACTCGTGGTCGGCGGAGAACTGCCGACTGAGACTGTCCGCACGCACGTTCAGCACCCCGGCCAGATGATTTGCCATCAGACAAATCCGATGGTCCTGAGCCCAGGACCACAGCCGCAGGGCCTCTCTGCAGAGACAAAGAGACCCTACCCCTCCCTGTTTGTTTATATACCACATCGCGGTCGTGTTGTCCGTCAGGACTTGAACTGACTGACCGCGAAGGGAAGGGAGAAAGGCCTTGAGTGCCAAACGAATCGCCCGCAATTCCAGAAGGTTGATATGAAACAACCTCTCCTCTGGAGACCAAAGACCCTTGATCTCCAGATCCCCCAGATGAGCCCCCCACCCTAGGGTGGAGGCATCCGTTATCACTGTGGCCACCGATGGAGGTAGATGGAAAGGCTTTCCTTGGGACAGATTGCCCTCCACGCTCCACCAAGACAGATCCGCTGCAGCTTCTCCGGAGATCTTGATCGACTCCCCGAGATCCCCGTTGTGCTGATACCACTGCTTGCGGAGGCACCACTGGAGCGCCCTCATGTGCCAGCGTGCATGGTTGACCAACAGAATGCAGGAAGCGAATAGACCGAGCAGGCGAAGGACCTTCAAAACTGGAACAACCGCTCCACTGTGGAATAAAGGGACCATCTCCTGAATGTCGAGAATCCTTTGAGGAGGAGGGAATGCTCGACACACAGTAGTGTCCAGTACTGCCCCTATAAACAGGTTGCGTTGAGAGGGCACCAGGTGAGACTTGGGCACATTGATCGAAAAACCCAAGTCGAATAACAGCTGAGTTGTCACCTGCAGATGACGCTGCACCATCTCTGGGGACTCTGCCTTCAGAAGCCAGTCGTCCAGGTAGGGGAAAACCGGAATCCCCGACCTCCTGAGATGAGCAGCCACCACTGCCATCACCTTTGTGAAGACTCGAGGTGCAGTAGTAAGACCAAACGGGAGGACCGCAAACTGATAATGCTGCGACCCAACCGTAAAACGGAGATACTTCCTGTGCGACTTCAGGATTGGGACATGGAAGTACGCGTCCTGCAAGTCGAGCGACACCATCCAGTCTCCTTGCTGCAACGCTTGAAGAACCTGCGCAAGGGTCAGCATCTTGAACTTCTCCTGTTTCAGGTAAAAATTCAAGATTCTGAGGTCCAGAATCGGACGCAATCTGCCGTCCTTCTTGGGGATCAGGAAATACCGGGAGTAGCATCCCTGACCCCTTTCCTGCTCCGGAACCACCTCTATTGCGCCCTTCTGAAACAAAGCTTGAACCTCTTTCTGCAGGAGAAGCAGGTGGTCCTCCGAGCAATAACCTTGGCAAGGAGGGTAAGGGGGAGGAAACTCCCGAAAGGGAAGGGCGTACCCAGTCTCTACGAGGTTCAAAACCCAAAGGTCGGTTGTAACAGATTTCCAACCCCGTAGAAAGTAGGACACCCGACCCCCCACAGGTCTTACATGATCCGGGATGGGGGATCTAGGGCTGCTTCCCTGAAGCCTCATTTGGAGCAGAGGAGGAGGAGGAAGAAGAGGGGTTACGACCAGAACCTCTCCGACCCCTTTGCTTCCCTCTATAGGAACGATAGAGGGGATTTTGCTGCTGTTGTTGCTGCTGTTGTTGTGGCTGTCGGAAGGAGCGAAAGGATGACCTTCCGAATCCCCTAGCCTTACGGAAAGTTGAACCTCTCACAGGAACCTGCAGACCCAAGGACTTCGCCGTTAACCTACTGTCCTTAAAACGTTGAAGAGCAGAATCTGCCTTCTCCCCAAACAACTTTTGTCCATCAAAGGGCAGATCCACCAGCGTGGCCTGGACATCTGCAGAAAATCCTGAGGAACGGAGCCAAGCCTGTCTCCTTGCGGCAATGGACGACCCCATAATCCTCGCCACAGAGTCCGCCGTATCCAGCCCAGACTGGATCACCTGCCTGGCAGCTGCCTGAGTGTCCGCCACAACTTCCATGAAGGACGACTTATCCCCCTCAGGTAACTTAGGGGCCAGAGTTTTTATAGAGTCCATCAGGGCATGAACATAACGCCCCAGCAAGCACGTAGCATTTGATGACTTCAACGCCATACTTCCTGAGGAGAAAGACTTTTTGGCCGCCTGATCAACTTTCTTTGACTCCCTATCAGCAGGAGATTGGGGGAAAGCACCCGAAGCATGTTTAGAACATGAAGCCTGCACCACTAGACTCTCCGGAGAAGGATGCGCGGATAAAAAATCCGGGTCTCCTGGCGCAACCCTGTATCTCCTTGCCACCTGCCTGCAAACTGCTGGAGCTGATAGAGGCTTCTTCCACACCTCCAACACTGGTTCCAAGAGAGCCTCATTGAAAGGTAGCAAAGGCTCCGAAGCCGACGTCGGGGAGTGCAACACCTCTGTGAGCAGATTGGACTTGTACTCCACAGAGGGCAGCTGCAGATCTAACAACTCCGCGGCCTTCTTGATCACAACATGGTAGGGCGCCAATTCCTGTGGTGGAGAAGACCTTGAAGAAGCATGCTCCCACTCCGGGGTGGTATCCAAACCACTTGCTACCTCTATACCTCCAAACTCATCCGAAGAAGAGTCGACCTCACCTTCTTCCACCTCAGCACGAAATCTTTCCTCCTCCAAAACCCTTTGGGCCTCACGCCTCGATTCGTCGACGTCGTACGCGGCGTCGGTGGAGCCAAAGGCATCGGCGTCGGAGGCGCTACAGGTGGAGTCGACGGCGCCGGATGCGGCGTCGATGGAGCCGGCCTCGGCGTCAAAGAAGGCTCCGAAGATTGACCATCCATCCGAGGTCGAGCCGGATTCCCAACCGGCGCCGGAAACTGCCAAGAAGGCGCCATCGGCATAAAAGGCAGAAAAGGAGCCTGAGCGTATTGCTGCGGCACTCCCAGAGAAAATGCCATCGGACCCACGGGACCTGCTGGTGCTCCGGATGGGAAGGATGCTCTCTGAAAAATGCCATACATGGCATTCAGAAATCCCGAAGGATCCGTACCTGGAGCCGGGAATTGGGGATAAGGAACTGCCCCTGTATCCTCCTGTGGAGCCACCGGCGTCGGTTCCTCCGAATCCTCCACCGGAACAGCGGAGTCATCAGGCACCGGGACAGACTCTTCCTGCTCCTGCTCCACATCAGATTCCACCCGACCCGGAGTCGAAGCCTTGGACGGCGCCGGCGACGGCGTCGGGGAACGAGCCAGAGTCCGCTTCGGAGAGGGAGACTTCGAAGACTTATCCGGAGAAGGCGAAGGAGACAAGACCTTGCTCTGACGTCGACGAGGCGAAGCCGACCTCGACCTCTTAGACTTCGAGGACCGACGCCGAGAAGAATGCTTCCTCTTCTTATGGTGCTTCTTCGACTTCGACGACCTCGAAGTCGAAGACTCCCGCCTGGACTTCTCCTTTTTCCTCCCTCTCTTCTCCTCACCGATCTTCTTCATGAAGAGTTTGGTCTTCCTCTCCTTCAGTGCTTTAGGATTCATGCTCCTACAGCACCCGCACTCATCCACATCATGATCAGAGGAGAGACACCATAAACAATTCTGATGCGGATCCGTCATGGACATCAGGCCTCCGCACTCCCTACAGGGCTTAAAGCCCGACTTCCTCGTCGAAGACATACCGATTTTAACAAGAATACACCACTAGACTACAAAGTATCTAGAGAGCACTGGGAAAAAAACCGTTGCGCGTCGACGGCGCGGAAAAAAGGGAACTGACGTCATCACGCCGACGTGGGCTTCTTATGGCTCCGATGACGTCGCACGGAGTCGCGTGCGGAGCCGATGTATTGTGACGTCGCCCACGTCGACGTGGAATGCTGGGGAAGAAAAGTTCCGTGGAATGCTGGCGCAGGGGATATTCACAAGGTGAGGAATCCACTGGCAGATGTATCCATCAGAAACAGTTATCCTCTTCGAGAGGGTGTCTGCCACGTCCGATTGGCATCTGCCACTAATCATTGAAAGCCCTGTGCATCATTGTTAGAAAGCTGAATCCTGTCAGTATGGCATGCCCAAGGCTAGTCCCATTAAAGAGTTAGCATGTCCCAGGCACTTTGGAGTGCCAAGAATATTTAAGATACTAGGGGGGGTAGAGGGGGGGGGGGACCAAGAATTCCCAGGGCTGTCACAGTAGCGTTGCCTGAAAATTAAGGATCACAGCCCAAATGTGCTGACCTTTAAGTCTGTACGAATGCCCTCATACCAATCGTATCCGAAATGGTCCCTATGGGACCATGACTTGAGAAGAGAAGGAGAGCACTTAAACTCTATGATAGAATATCCCAGGGTTGACCATAGCACTGGGCTAGATTTCAGACCACAGTGTGGGGACTGGGGGGCTGAAATATATTGCTTAACCTCCATGTGCATAATTAAATCACACAGAACAAAGGGTGCTTTTGATCTCCCAATATCTAGTAGGAGTTCTTCAAAATCATTGACAAACGTTCCTCCACAGTCTGAAGGTCAGTAGACTGCTACCAGTTAGTTACATCGTTTGGATGAGAGGAGTAATTGAAGAGATGCATTGACATGAACTGGAGGATCACCTTAACCCATCATTTTCCGGGAGGACCTTTTGTGGCGTCTAGTTGGCAGAGGTAGATTGCTTGATAGTTTATCTGAAGACATAATTCTACTCCAGGGCAATCTTTATTATGATCTTAAGCAATGAATAGTTTCGAAAGACGAGGGAAAATTAATGCTTTCATTTTCCCTCGTGGTAGTCTGCCGAATACCCCCCACCCCAACCCGGCCCCATTGGCCTTAACCTGCACAGACCGTGGCTGCCTCTATCCCCACCAAGCGCACCCAGCAAAACTATCCAAGAAACTATACGTGTGCTCCATATAGCCTATACGAGAAACCATTTTGTTTTTGATTCTGTACGTCAACCATTCTTTGTTTCAAAATGTGTTAACAACAAGAACTTATTTACTTCATTAAATTAATTTCGGATAGGAGGGCTATGTAAAAATATCACGGTGTCCAGTGACACATTTTCAAATGAACACAGTATGTCGTTATAACCTCAAAACATAGTGCTTTAAGCCGATATATCTATGTGAAGTCAGTCAGTGTTATGCTACTGCCCAGGAGGATAACCCATTTCAAAAGTGCATACAACTTGAGTGGAACGGTCACCAACAAGATTCCTCACACCCCAACAAGATTGAGATGACCTCTAAATAACGAGTTTGAAAGCTCATAGTTAATCATTTAATCCACCCAAAAGGATGATAAACTAGTACTGTTAACTATGCAGACCAAATGGCGTTAATCCTCCAAATATTTGAAAGTAAATTAGTAGCCTCGGTTTAGAAACCATGCAGCTATAATTCGTACTTGTTTTATTCTTATTTTACCCACAAGTGTGAAGTAGTAACTCAGTTAGTCCCCAATACATCCCTAATTTTGGATAAAAGAAAGAACACCCCACACATTGACATTCTGAGCAGAAATCAAGCTTAATTCTAGGAGCTAATCTTTGCAATGTTGGGAATCCACCTCAGTCATCAAATTTAAGGATGGTCAGACAACTGCCATAGGATGTCGCTGGTCCTACTGGTGTTTGGTTTTGTGATTTGTAATTTTTCAGGTGATTTATCCGGGATATTGTGACCAATAGACCTGTGTGATATTATTAGAATTCTCTGAAGTGTGATGTGGTGCTTAGAGGTAGGGAGATCACCCTCCACCCCAATAGGCGACCCAAGTCACCAATTAAACACATTGGGCCAGATGTAGGTAAATTCAATTTTGCGAGTTCTTAATAGCGATTTTTACCGAATCGCTATTAAGGACTCGCAAAATTGAATGTAGGTAGGAATCGCAAAAATATTAGCAATTCCTTATTATTCCTTAATTGTGAATCGCAAATTGAGATTCGCAATCAAGGAATCCCATCCCATTGATTCCTATGGGCAAGAGGCCCATAGGAATGAATAGGATTTGCCCCGGAAATTTGCGAGTCACCAAGAGGCACTCACAAATTGCGGGTGCAATTTCAAGGGTTCCAAAAGGACACCCTGTTGCACCCCTGAAATGTGCATGTGTGCACATATGGCGCACATACATGCCCTGAGGGCATGTATGTGTGCCACATGGCACTTTGTAAAAAGCCAAAAAGTGCTTTTTGAAATGAAATCGCAAAATACCACCAAGTTGAAGTTGGTGGTATTTTGGGATTCCTTAAAGCAAAGTCCGAATTTGCGATGCCTACCAGCATAGCATTTAGGGAATCGCAAATTTCGATTCTCTAAATGCTTCCGCAAAATAAGGAAATCGCAATTTTGCGATTCCTTATTTTGCGAGTAGGTTTAAACTTACCTACATTGCTCGCAGCCAAATAGCGATCGCAAACAATCGCTATTTGGCTTCCTACATCTGGCCCATAGTTGTTTGACAGTAATGTCACAAGATTCCACAAATTCTTCTGTTAATCTGTTTTTTATTTTCTTCGTAGGTTATTACCAAACATGTGTTTCGTCGCCTTGGGAATCAATCGCATGACTTCATCAGGGCTAAAATACATGGAAATATATAATCATGCGGTATGATGCATCGATTGTCATATAGTGTTATTTATATTATGGCGACATTCGTATCAGTGTATACCTCAACTGACATTACGAGGGACATGATTGGCGTGAGCAACACACATTTATGGCAAATTTAATGTGTCAAAGAAATTTTGTGGCAACCCATGCAGCAGACCCATTGATAATAGTGCCTATTGGACAATTTCGAAATTATAGACAAATTGCATAAATCCGTTAAAACAGAATTGTGGATTGAGTTTCAATCAAGATTGTTATTTTATGCAGTTATGTATAGACATTCTTCACTCATATCAATCAATTTTATTACTTGTTCCCAACTTATATGCAAGTGCAACCTTAACACCGTTTCCCCCTCAGTTGTGACCAATGTCTGTGTGAAACCCTAAGCTCCCGTGCATATAAATCAACATCCTTTTTAGGTCTTGCCTGACCCAGCGCATGCGCTGGTCTGGCGAGACTTATTGAGGGGGCTCCAAAAAGTGCTATCAGGCCAGCCTAGAGCTACAGTGCATGTGCGCGGGTGCGTGCGCCGTGCTTTACCGCGATTACTTTTGCGGCCGCACGGCCGCTTTGATGTTTGATCGTGATCACTTTCACGGCCGCATAGCCAATTGGTCTCCCTTTTGGGACCTTATAAGTATTTAGTTATGCAACTGTTGCATGGCTAAACACTTAAAAGGTCCCAAAAGGGAGACCTATTGGCTATGCCAATGCTTGTTTTCGTAGATGTCAAGTACTTTTATCAAATCCCAAACAGCATGGATTCGTACCTGTAGAAATGTATCTAGGTTATCCTTATCTATAATGAATCAAGAAATATAATCAGGACGTTCCTCAATATATGAGCATCAACCAAATTGAAAAGTAATGGATTATTTGATTTCTAATGATCCCTCCCTTCTCGCCTGTTGCAGTTCTGTGCCGGACTCTGTTTTTAATGCATTTCCATAAGAAAGCGTGAGAATCTTGTGTTCATGAAGTAGGAATCCAAACTATATCAATTTCTTTACTTGTGTTCCCTGCGTGTCCTGTTTTGTTACTATAATGTAGACAGTCTATAAGTTACTTGCTAGGTCTCTTCTGTGCCATTTTCATTTGTGAGGACGAGACAACAGACTCCTATGCTTACCGTAGTACGTGTCAAAGTTGTCCTCCCGCCTTGCGTGTATGCTCCGTTTTAGATTCTGGAAACTGCTTGCGTTTGTTGGTATAGGTTACTTCCCGAGAAGCAAAGGGCGACTTACTCTCCCACGTTCGAATTTATTAAACAGACGCCATCTTTAAGCCCGTTGTAGGTCTGAACGGTCTGTATTTGTGTGTACGTGCGGCACGTTTACTAACTCAAAATATGCCCTTAAACTTTCCCGTGCCTTCTGTATTGAAAATGTACCTACTCAAAGACACATCCCTAGCCTTATTACCACGGATATTTATAGACCTAGGACAGACCAAGTACCATTTGCCACATTTAAATATGGTGCCCATATACTATAGTCGGACGCGAGAGATTTAAATGCCTGCTTCTATTTCTCGGGCACAAAGTTCTATATATATTTACAAACATGACCAGATACAAAGATATATTCCTTGATAGGACACATTTTCAATACAGTTGGCACAGGAAGGTTTAAGAGCATATTTTGAGATTGTAAAGGCGCCACACATACAAACGGATACAGACCGTTGAGACCTACAACAAGCTTAAAGATATTAAATTAGAACGTGGAAGACAAAGTCTCCCTTTCGTTTCTCGGGAAGTAACATATACCAACAAACACAAGACGTTTCCAGAATCTAAAACAGAGCATACACGCAAGGCGGGAGGATAACTGACACAAAATACAGTAAGCATAGGAGTCGGTCATCTCATCATAAAATGAAAATGGCATAGTAGAAATGCAGAAAGTAACCACCGATCGCCTGTCTACATTAATTTAACAAAACAGGACATGCAGGGAACACGAGTAAATAAATTGATATAGTTCAGATTCCTTGTGAGCACAAGATTCCCATGCTTACTTATGGAAATACATTAAAAACAGAGGCCGGGACGCAATTACAACCGGGAGAAGGTAGGGGCAGTTACAATTTAGCATTAGAAATCAAATATTCAATTTTTTGCAATTTGGTTGATGGTCATATATTGAGGTATGTCCCGATTAGATGGCTTGATTAATTATAGATAAGAATAAATCAAGATACATTTCTACAGGTACAAATCCATGCCGTTTGAGGTTTCATAAAAAACTACATGACAACTACGATAAAAAGGGAAGTCGATTTATATGCACGGGAGCACAGGGTTTCACACAGAAATTGGTCACGGCTGAGGGGAAACGGTGTTAAGGTTGCACTTACATATAATTTGGGAACAATTAATACAATTGATTGATCCAAGTGTAGAATGTTTAAACATAACCGCATAAAGAAAACAGTCGATAGATAGTCCACCATTACGTTTTACAGATATGTGCAATTTGTCTATAATTTCTAAATTGTCCAATAGGCACTATCATCAATGGTTCTGATGCATGGATTGCCACAAATGTTTGACAAATTAAATTTGCCATAAATTGGTTTTGCTCATGCCAATTATGTCACTCAAAATGTCAGTAGAAGTACAGACTGATACGAATGTCACTATAATATAAATAACACTATATGACAATTGATACATCATACTGCACGATTTTATATTTCTAGGTATTTTAGCCCTGATGAAGTCACAGGATTGTTTCCCAGAGGCGACAAAACACGTGTTGGCTAAGAACATAAAAAGAAAATAAAGAACAGATAAACAAAAGAATTACTGTCAAACAACTATATATGGATACTAGCGTGTTCTGGAGGACAAAGTGCTTGGTTTAGTGCCTAGCTGCTTTTGAGGTTGATTGCCTGCGAGGACCACGGCATTTTTTCAGTCTCTTGTGTGAAGATTATGTCTTTGCCCCCCTTTTCCAGAATTTGCAAATGTCCCGACGTCTGTACAGTATGGAATCGAAAGGAATCTTGTGCGTTGAAAACTACTTTGGCCTCATGGCCTCCATATTTTTCTCTTTGAATTTTGGGACTTGTAGTCCTGTTTTATAATGGCATAAACAAGACTACAAGTTTCAGAATTCAGAGTGGCATTGAATCACTCGGTGACGGTAATTCTTGAGGTCATTCAGGAAATTGGAAGGCCCAATGTTACATTCGCTCATTTTCCAATTTATATTTAAAACCTTACTTGAGCAACAAAATTGACTAAAACCCAACAACCCAGCATTGCCTTGTGAGCAAGTGTTTCAGCTGTGCTGATAATCAAGGTACAGCAACACTACACAGAGTAACAATATGGCAGCTAACGAGAACGCCACTGGAGTCTATTAAATGGACTCAGCTTAGAAAGCTTTCCAAGCCTCTGGCATGTTGTATCTTCTTTCAGTTTTTGCAGGCAAATCAGTTTTAGGGAGGCAGTGTTAAATTATTGCACTTCCCAATCATAACTCAAAAAAATAATTTAAAACAATATTAGAACGTTGGAATGTGGAGCACTCTATTGAATACAATGGAGTGCGCCAAGCTTCTACAGGCCGGTAAAAGCCCGCAAAGCAACATTCCAATGTTGTTTTACAAAGGCCTCTCTGAGCCCGAGGGAAGTTAAACCCCCTCGAACTCCGAGAGGCCTTTGTTTTATTTGTTAGAACATTCTGCCTTCTAGTGGCAGAATGTTTTAATAGCCTTATAGCCCTTCGTAACTGAGCTATACGAGCTATTAAAGTCCAGAACCGTTGTTAATGGCCTTCCCCTTTGGCTCAGGCCTTTAATGCTGGAGCGGGCCTTTAATAACCGGTATAGCGCGCTACGGCCTTCGGCTCGGGCCTTTAATGATGTAGCGGGCCTTTATTAGCCTGTATAGCCCGCTATGGCGGGCTATAAGGCCATATTAAAGTGAGTTTGATCTTGACAAAAAATATTCACTCCCTCTTACTTCTGTGAATTTTAATGAATGGATTAGTTCATCTGGATGCTCCTGCTCACAATACTTTATTCAGAAGGGTTGAGTAAATTATGTGGCACGAAAAAGGAAAATTGCAATATTTAAAAGTACAATCAGTGGTCAGTTCAGGAGCTTAGGTTCACATATAGCAACTGTCGTGTAGTTCCTAGGACCCCACAGGACCTGCACGTTTTAGATGACAACCAGAGGGCTTGGTGTGCAGACAGACCCTGGACACCCCCACAGTACGAGTCAGTGGTTAGACCAGCTAGCTCTACAGTGCCACTACCACCCCCTGTATTCTCCAGTGGTATTGGCAGTTTCTGGCAACCACTGAACATGACAACCCTGATTCCTTAGGTATCGTGGAAAACAAAGTATCTTTCGCTCAGTCACTTGTGCGTACTTTTCTCGGAATACACATAGAATGACAATTGAAATGGTTTCAAATATTATTTATTGGTTAAGCATCAGTCTAGTGTGAAATATTCGCTGCAACAATCAAAAGGCAGGAGTAGACAAAGGTGATCACTAGCATCAATATCGTAAATAGCAGATACATTTCTACAATAGCATTGGCGTACTCTTACGATGCGTAGCCTACCTAAATGTACCTAGCCTAGCTATGTAGATGAAGTATGTGTATGTAAGTGCTTGGATATATATATATATATCTATACATATACATACATAATTATCTACTGGCGGTCGCCAGTAGATAGTTATAGTTACAACCTAGTTTCCATAGGAAATCTCAAAATTCTATTTTGAATAACTTTGGCGCCGGTTGACGAATCCTCGCGAAATTTTCAGAACTAATGGGGCGCTCCGTTCAGCTCCTACCCTGAAAGTCTCGGGGTGATTCGTCAAGCGGGGGCCGAGAAAAAAGGGGGTCCCAAAACGCGTTTTCCCCATGCATTTTTCCATAGGACCTTTAGTCGCAGCTACAGCCCGAACGGCTGAACAGAATTACGTGAAATTTGGCAGAGAGGTAGCCATAAGGTCAAGGAAGTGCCTTTTGCAGGTCTGGTGTAAATCTGTTCAGCATTTCCTGAGAAAATAGCATTTAAAAGCATATCAATATCTATATGCGCGCACCGTGCGCGCACTGTGCGCGCACCCTGCCGTGCGCAATTCTGATTGGTTGTTAGATGTCGGTAAACATTCGAATCGGTCGAAACCAGGAAGTGTCGGCCGCCATTTTGTTTCTCGCAGTCTGAGGGACCCAGCTTGGCCTTCAGAGGGCCTTGTCAACTTATATTGATTTTATGGATAACAGGGGTTTAAAAATAAATGTTACAAAGACATTTGTGATGTAATGTGGGAAGGGGAAGAATATGTGTAGAAGCTTAGTCACGAGGCACAGCAGAATTGAACCAACAAAAACGTTTTCCTATCTTGGCATTTTATTGGAGGATTTGGGTTCCTGGGGACCAGCGGTCAAGAGAAGGACGCTTTTGTTTAAAAGGTCGACCGCGGCATTGATGATCTTTTCAAGAAAAATGGGGAAAAGGCCCCCGGCAATTTTATTGAAAATTTACCAAGCAAAATGCATTAGCATTGCCACTTATGGGACGGGGATCTGGGGTTTTTATGACGTTTCATCAATCCAAGTGGTTGAAAATGTTTTTTTAGGGTTCATTTTAGCTGTTCCCCGGAGTTCTTCTGTTTTTAATTGTCATAATGAACTGGGAATTTCCCATATTTCTGATCGGATTAAAATTCAAGCAATTTTACTTTGGCACAGAGTTTGGACCTCTCCCAGTTTAGGCCCGAATCGTGAGATTATAAAAGATTCTATGGGACTCGATCAGGCCAAAAAAATCCCCTGGCTAAATTACATAAGCAATTTGTCGAATGATTTATGTAGGCCTGACTTTTACTCTAATCCAGACACTATGAGCACTTTATCGAGAAAGGAGCTTAAATCCTTATGCTTAAATCATTTTGAGTCCCTTAGATTAGTGGCAGAGATAAGTAAAAATTCTGTGATCCAACATCAACTGAGTCTGTCTAGTAATTCTATTCAGCTCTACTTAGTGTGTTGCCTAGGGGAATTTGATAGATATATACTGACCAGGCTTAGATTTGATTGTTTCCATCACTTGGTCTCTTTTCCAGCCATAAATGACTGGTCCAGTAATCTCTGCCACTGTCCTTGTGACAACGTATCATTACAAACTACAATGCACGTTGTTCTCTTTTGCAAATTCTACGTTAAGGAAAGAGCTAGATGGATTAAGCCGGTTTTAAAGCAGGGAGGTTGGCAGCAATGTCGCCCGGCATTTCTTTTTTTAAAATTATTGGATAATGTGTACTGTATTGGAGCTATGACGGGGCTCTTGAAAAGTATATTGAGGAAAAGAAGAAGTTTAATTTGCTAGCCCTTATGCTGTAAAATTATGTATAAATGGATTAATTGTACTTAAGGTATTCTTAATGTACATTTTAAATGATTTGTTTTTATTGTATTTTGTGCTTTTATGATTTTAGTATTTTAAAGTCGAATAAAGCATTTACTACTGACTTTGTATGTATTTTTTAAAAAATAGTTATATTTCTTTAAAGTAGATACTTGAAAAGGGGCCAAAACAGACTTTCAAAGGCTATTATAAAATTACTTTTATACAAAAATTAACATCAATAAAAATCATAGGTTTATTTAATACATGCTTCGTTATTAAAGAAAAAAAAAAAAAAGTGCCAAGATCTCACATGTGGCCTGGACTACTATATGAAGACTTCTACAGACGACACCCTGGAGGAGAACATGTGGTCTGACAATGAAAATTAGTCCACGTCCACACAGTGGAAAACGTTCCAGCTTCAAGAAGAACCCTTTCATAAAATACATCCAAGTGAACCACAAGGAAGCCATGCATCAAGAAAGGAGGACCATTATAGTGTTAGAATAAAAATGTCTTAGCTCTGTTGTTTATAATGTTCTGCATATGTTAGCACTGGCGGCACCATTTTATGTTTGGCCGCCGTTTTGTTCCATCAGTGAAACTAATCTCCCTCTCTGTCCCTGTGAGAAGCAGCTTTGGTAATTGTCCTTTTCTCCAAGGTTGGGCCTTGCTGTACTAATGAATACACTGTTCTTATTAGGGCATACCTTTCCCAACAGATAGAGGCCTGCTCCCACCTGTCCAGCACTGGACATGGCCAGAACGACCTTGAGTAACAGACAGTGTGTGTGCCCGGTCTCAGGATCGAAACTCATCCTCTGTACCTCCGTTGTGTAGCTGCCTTCGTCTGGAAATGTCCAGTCTGGGCGTGCCTTCATTGGTTCTGATTGGTACATAATTCATCACTATGTTTTCTGATGTCAGTCCCTCTGCAGCAATCCCCAGAGACTGGGCAGATTGGGCTCTGCTCGAGTGTATCTGAATAAATACTTGGTTTGTATTCTTTAGTGTCTGACCGACACTTCATTTGTATGGAAGGCTGATAGGTGGTCGCGAGTGACCCAGGTGGCCCTAATCGGGTCACTTCCTTCAGTTGGCAACCGAACAAGGACTTCCTTGGGTGCCCCATCCCCTCCCGCGGACGGTGGGGATGTCAGGGCCATCCTCGGGTCGGATCAGGGATCCCTGTACGAGGAGCATGGTTTGATCTCAGCTGCCCCTTCTGTCCCGCCAGATGGTGCCTCACCCAGCGGTCATCCCGGCTGGGGTTCTGAACGGCGAATCCATTGGATCGGACAGTTTGGTCCAAAGAGTCAGCAGTGGAGAATAAATTAGTTGACTTGTGTGCACCAGGTGAGTTTTTTTGGTTCTTTGTGGAAATTGGACCATTTTGGTTTTTATTTGGCTCGGTCTGAGGACACTTTGCCAGGCAACATAACAAATTTGGCTTACTTTTGAAAATGCCTGGATTTAGTAGGTTCTTGGTTTCTTGTCGCTGCTGCTCTGCAGATTCTCGATTCAGCCAGCACCTCCAGAAGACACTCCGAACTTCGTATGTGAAGAATGGCCTTGGCCCTATTCTGTTTAGTACATTATGGCACAAATATACGAGGGACAATGCAGAGCTGCAGTGGCTGTTGACGGGCACTTTTGATGAACAAAAAAATTGGGTTTTTACAGGAGAAGTTGTTCGCAAAAAGAAGTAGACAGTCTGAATCTCTTCAAACGTGGCAAAAGGAGGCTAAGCAGAGGCGAATGAAAGCAGAGAACGAGGCCAGAAAGGGGAGAATGCAAACATTGACTCAGAAGGCTGCAGCACATGATAGAGATAGGAATTAAACGTGAAGCTAGGCAGTTTTGATTCAATATTGATGAATCTTATGTGACCCAAGAAGAAAATGATAAGTTTGTGGAAGAATTGTTAGCTACTCGACCCCCATATGCCCCGCAGAGGATATATCCCGTTCTTCCTTCACAGGCCCAGCTACCCAGTTCTTCTGTCTCTGCTATTTCTGCTTCTGTTACTGTTGATCGGACTGCCTTAGCCACGGCACCTCCTGTCCTTTTTGTTCTCACCGCCTGTGGCAACTAGGACGGTTGGTACTCCTGCAACACTTATTGCTTTGGCGTCTTTCGCCAGCTCTTAAACCTGCAACACAGCCGGCAGCGAAGTTAGTGCCTACTACCTCTGTTATCCCTCCCACTGTGTTCTTCCATCCCCCGACATTATCGAGTAGTGGGACACCAGTACGTGGATTTGAGGATAGACACTGGATGAAATTAAGGATCATGTTTATGTTACTGGTATGGCGTCCGGTCAAGTTTTGGGTAATGTTACGACGTTGGTTGCTTATCGGGGTACACTGCTTGAGAAGAGTCCCACCCCGGTATCTCAGTTCCCAATGCGGGAGGTTCATCCCAACTATCATAACGAAATACCAGAATTAATGGGTTTGTACTCCGTGGAAAAGGAGTGAAGTCTTGTCTCTTAAGACTAATCCCACTGTTTATTATAAAGAATTGACTGAAGCTGCCTCTAATACAATGATAACATCAGGAATGGAAGCCAGGTGATAAGCCAAGACCAAAGATACTTGCTTTGCCTGGCCGTATCATTAGGTATATGCATTCTCTTATTCCTCTGGGAAAAATTGATTGGGACAAGTTATCGGCATGTTGCCAAAAGAAAGAGGAGTGTGTCTGACTTTCACTCACTTTGAGGATGTGTTTCTAGATTATAGTGGAGAGGATTAGTCGATTGAAGGTGGTTTTCGATTGTCAATAGATTTGTTTCCAATTTGCTTCCAGAGATTGCGACCCGATTGCAGGCTTTCGAGAGCACCTAGTCTACATCTTCCCCTTCTGGTATTTTGAATGTGGCGCAGTATTATGAGCACAGGGAAAAGGAGGATAAGGAGAGGATGGAGAAAAATCACTGAGAAGTTGGCCTGGAATATGCTGTCCACTAATTAAAGTGGGCCCCTTGCACCAGTCCAAACGGACACTTATGATGTATGAGAGGAACCACCCAGGGTGAGTAGAAAGGGACCCCACGGAGGACTGGTGCAGTGTGCTAACACAACTGCGGGCTTGTACTGCTCGATTTTTCCGGCCTTATTGTGTTGAAGGGTGATTAATGTGACTTCAGTCTCTTTCCATTCAAGTCTAAGGGTTAGAGTAGTGTATAGAGCCTATTTATTAGGCACTTCGACATGATCCTGTGTTCTTCCCCATAGATCAGGGTTTGCATACATATCCTAGGGGATAGATTCGTTAGCATTAGGGGTAATCTGTTCTGTAGTGAGGGTATTTCATGGAGCCGTGCTGAATTCAGGCCTGGTAGGCCTTAAACGGGAGAGACTCCATCTTTCCTCCTGCTCTGGCAGCTTGGGATGCTTCTAGGTCAAAGGCAGTGTTTTAGTTAGGAGGTGTTATTCGCTTGGAGAGAACCGGTTCAGGCCGGCCCTTATCGAAGGATTGTATTTTTCTTCATGCCGAAGACACTACATCAGGCCGGCCGGCTGGGAACGTGTCCTTGGCACGGGGAGGTACAAGAATTTGGTGGGCGGCAGGTTACGGGCTGGAATTTTCCATGAGAAAATGCACATCTATATTAGTGAAAGTCTGAGGCAGATACTGGCACTTGTTTTTAGTCCGTAGGCGGCACCTGGCCGTTAGCAGTAAAGCTACTACTTATTCCAGGGAAGACAGATGACAAACTTGAAGGTGGAGAAAAACCGAGAAATAGATATTCCAAAGAGAAGAGAGTAGCCGATGAGGAAGAGGTCCCAGTGACTCGGAGAGGGAGACGGGAGTAGATCCGTGACTGCGGAGGTGTGACTTCCAGGCGAAGCCGAGGCACAGACGAGAAGGGAACCTAGATGACCATTGAGTGCAGGCTACATACGACCAAGGTGATGTCAACCCCTTTTTATTAGAGTGTACAACTTAATCTTTTCACTTTTCTTTGCAGGTTATGATATGTATTATGTTCTGTGAGTGTGTATGTAGTAACTAAATAAAGTATCCAGTTTGTTGTGAATCAACATGTGCTGCGTGTTCTTGTATAAGAGGGTAGCCTATTCTTCTAGTCAGCTGTGACTTGACATGAACAGATGTTAATCCTGATCAGGTAAGTGGTAACTGAATAAGGGAGAAAGGAGCCCCTCGAACTGGGGAACAGGTTGTGCTCAGCTAGCAGTCTTTGTGTGCCCTTGTTGTATGTCCTGGTAATTATAGGATGAACTCGTGCCAGTTTGTAGTGAACCAACATGTGCTCTTGCATGAGAGGGTAGCCTATTCTTCTAGTCAGCTGTGACTTGATATGAACAGATGTTAACCCTGATCAGGTAAGTGGTAACTGAATAAGGGAGAAAGGAGCCCCTCGAACTGGAGAACAGGTTGTGCTCAACTAGCAGTCTTTGTGTGATCTGATACATATTAACACTGATTCCCCTGTTGTATGTCGTGGTAATCATAGGATGAACTCGTGCTGAGGCTGCCGTCTGGGCAGGAAGTCCTGGGTCCGTTTGGGACCGCGAGGCCGCCACTTGTCTGAGGCTGCCGTCTGGGCAGGAAGTCCTGGGTCCGTTTGGGACCGCGAGGCCGCCACTTGTCTGAGGCTGCCGTCTGGGCAGGAAGTCCTGGGTCCGTTTGGGACCGCGAGGCCGCCATTTGTCTGAGGCTGCCGTCTGGGCAGGAAGTCCTGGGTCTGTTTGGGACCGCGAGGCCGCCACTTGTCTGAGGCTGCCGTCTGGGCAGGAAGTCCTGGGTCCGTTTGGGACCGCGAGGCCGCCACTTGTCTGAGGCTGCCGTCTGGGCAGGAAGTCCTGGGTCCGTTTGGGACCGCGAGGCCGCCACTTGTCTGAGGCTGCCGTCTGGGCAGGAAGTCCTGGGTCCGTTTGGGACCGCGAGGCCGCCACTTGTCTGAGGCTGCCGTCTGGGCAGGAAGTCCTGGGTCCGTTTGGGACCGCGAGGCCGCCACTTGTCTGAGGCTGCCGTCTGGGCAGGAAGTCCTGGGTCCGTTTGGGACCGCGAGGCCGCCACTTGTCTGAGGCTGCCGTCTGGGCAGGAAGTCCTGGGTCCGTTTGGGACCGCGAGGCCGCCACTTGTCTGAGGCTGCCGTCTGGGCAGGAAGTCCTGGGTCCGTTTGGGACCGCGAGGCCGCCACTTGTCTGAGGCTGCCGTCTGGGCAGGAAGTCCTGGGTCCGTTTGGGACCGCGAGGCCGCCACTTGTCTGAGGCTGCCGTCTGGGCAGGAAGTCCTGGGTCCGTTTGGGACCGCGAGGCCGCCACTTGTCTGAGGCTGCCGTCTGGGCAGGAAGTCCTGGGTCCGTTTGGGACCGCGAGGCCGCCACTTGTCTGAGGCTGTCGTCTGGGCAGGAAGTCCTGGGTCCGTTTGGGACCGCGAGGCCGCCACTTGTCTGAGGCTGCCGTCTGGGCAGGAAGTCCTGGGTCCGTTTGGGACCGCGAGGCCGCCACTTGTATTATAAGAGGTCTTAGTGTATATATATATATATATACGTATGTAATAGGAATTCCCTGTCCTTAGGTGGTACATATATATGTGGTTTCTTAGGTGTGAATAGGCCCTAGGGAGGGGGTAACGTTCTGGTTTGGGTTAGAGAGGCTCTGTTGAGCGGGTTCTATCTGATCCGAAAACCCAAGCAGAACAGGGCTCCGTACAATTCTATGGGGAAGTCGCTGTTACAATTTTAAAGTTAAAGGACCCTTCTTGGTGGACTTCGAGGAAACCCTTTGGAACTTAGCAGGTTTGAGAGCGACCCCACCCGTGGATACCATAGTACCAGAGTTACCTAGCCCATAGGAGTCGGGTGCACAGGCCTGAAGTGGTGTCAGAAACCGCCGTCGTTTTCGATGGAGGGCTGCAAATAGCTGCTGCCGGGAAGGAAGAAAGTGTCCGTAGGAATCCAATGGTGGATTCGTGATGAAAGGAACCTGAAAGAACAGGGGACAGAGTGTGGGTCACTTTAGGGAGACCAGGGGCTCTGTAGACGAATGCCCACTGATGTCGGGTGCGTCAGGTGTGAAGAAAGGGATGCTTGACTATGCAGCGACGAGGTCCAGGAAACTTATAGGACAACCAGGAGCCGCATGCAAGCTGTCCCACGAAGGATGTCGAGTGCTGAGGGGTCAGAATCTGGCTGGAGCACCATCAAGCCTTGGCAACAGCAACCCACGCAGGAAGGTCAAGCAGGTTACAGTGTGGACCAGCAAGGTCAAGGGGACTCACTCAGCAATGGGGAGTCTGGGCACGCCAGGAGCAACCAGGAAAGCCCAACAGAAATCAAGATGATCCTCAGGAGGACCCACAGGTCGAATGACCAAGAGTCGCGAGGCCACCTTGAGCAAGATCACACAGTACCAGCCCACAGAGCACGCGGTGCGCGGAGGCCGGAGTTCTTTGGTGGAAATACTGCTCAGGGTCACGACTACACGGAGTCCAATGCACAAGTTCAATAATTGCCAACAAGCATATGCACTTGCAAAAGTACGCAGTGCACAGGGGTTCGGGTTATGCGGTCCCCACGAGGGATACTGACCTCAAACTCGATGAGAGGGCAGATCGACCACAAGGAACTTCGGAACCCACCTGTTGCTGGAGCCTTTGGAGTACGCAGGAGCTCAGGATCAGCAGACCGGTCAATTGTGTTACAGTGCCGGCGAATGCAGGGGAGTGACTCCTTCACCCCAAGGGAGATTCTTCAGTTGTCCTTAGTGCTCCACAGGTCCTGCACGGAGCCTGTGTGGTGCAAGGGCACAGACGATGCTTTGGATGGAGAGGGAGACAACGTTGGGCCCAGTTGAAGTCCAGAGTGTCCAGACGGTTGAAGGTCAGTGGTTTTTAGTTGCAGAATCTTGTCCACGTAAAATCTAAAGTCTTACAGACAGTAAGCCCTTATGTACCCACGGAAGAGGGCTGGACAGATTCAGGGAACCCTCCGGGGTGGGTCAGGATAGAAGGGAGGTCACTCCCATGTCCTTTGTCCAGTTTCGCACCAGAGCAGGAGCCAATGGCTCCCACAACTGGTTTGAGCTGGAATATGCTCAGGGACACCAAATGTGCCCCAGGTGTAGACTTTCAGGCACTTTAGAAGTGCACCCACCCAGCCCCAATACACTAAATCCTGTCTGAGAGGTGATCACACCTTCCTGCGACAGGATGCCTATTGTGCTGCCTTCCTCTGCTTGAGCTTGGCTCAGCAGCAGGAGGGCAGAAATGTGTCTCTGGTCGGCAGCATCCATTTTGTGGTGACCGGGTCGAGAAGGCTGGTACCAGAAAGTTCAGTGACCACACGAAGCTCGCGTCAGAAGGTGGAATCATACCGCTCACTCCGGTTACCAGTGTGGAGTTATGATTCCAACGTGTTTGATGCCAAACACAACATGTTTTATTTCAGCCGTCTGAGATAGCATTTACCGCGAGGTTATAATGCACCTCTACCTATATGTCTGGCTGAGTCACAGACAACCTGGGAGAATGGTCTCCGAAGGTTGCAGAGGGGCTCTGCTCATGCAGGGGCATCCACTCACGCAGAACCCAGCACCCTGTCTTCAGGATTGTAAAGGCCTGCTTTAGGGGTGACTTATAAGTTTTAAGTGTAGTGACCTATTGATATAGTGAACCCATATCTAAAGTAAGTGGTGCAAGGACCAACTTACACAGGCTGCAAAGGCAGGCCTGTAGTTCAATTTTGCATGGCCTCTCATGGGTGGCATAATACATGCCTCACCCCATGGGAGGCCTCTGGTGTACCTATGCCCTGGGTACATGTGTACCATGTACTAGGGACTTATAAGGGCACCCCAGTATCCAATCTGGAGTGTACCAAAGTACATGGCATATCATTATGAGGAGAAAGCAGATAGACTGAGGTCCAGATTAGCAGGATCCCAATCAGACAAGTCAAAACAGTGTAACACCAAGCAAAACGTGGGGGTAACCATAAGAAGCAGATCTTACTTTCCTACAAGCACAAGGATTTAAAGACAAAGGTATTGTTGCAGCAGACTTCTAGGGGCAATGGTAGAGGACGTGGTGGTGGTTTGGCCCTACAGCTTCCATGCACAAGCATTACGACAAATACCACACCTTTAGGGCCAAATCAGTATATGTATTGTAAAGAGAAGGGACACTGGCATAGCGAGTGCCCTGTGTTGTTGCAGAAGGTGGCGGTCCCGAGAGGACGGGGTCGTGGAGCTGGAGGCCATGACAGGGTCCAGAATGCTGTAGCCTCCCAGGGTCGGTCTGATCCCCATTACTTTGATGAACCTTGGGGAGGACAGTATTCCCATGATGATTAGAACACTGGTGAGGTGACCAAGAGGTCTTGCAGCTAGGAAAGCCACAGACAGAGTGAGGGACCAGTTCCAACACCTGTAGATCAAGGCGGTCCGTATGTTAGT
Source organism: Triturus cristatus (assembly GCF_964204655.1). Classification (NCBI taxonomy): domain Eukaryota; kingdom Metazoa; phylum Chordata; class Amphibia; order Caudata; family Salamandridae; genus Triturus; species Triturus cristatus. The sequence goes on along the minus strand of NC_140582.1, from coordinate 1,207,527,578 downwards.
GTGGATGTGCATGGTTCAACTAAGGAGTTTTTGGTGGATACAAGTGCAACAAACAGTTCTATTTCTCGTTCCTTGGGGCGGCTCTGTCTGGCCATAATGTTTTAGTAGGTTTTCTGGTGTACCAGTTGTGAGCCCTATTTCAAACTGCTGGTCCTTTCACTGTGGATTCGACATTCTTGTTGATGTCTAATTGTGGAGAAAATTTGCTGAGTTTGGACTTGTTGAAGAAATTGCATGCTGCGATCTATTGCTCCCCGGCAGGTGTTTACATGACAATGGGTCGGGATGTAGTGCGTGCTAAGCAGAGCCTGTCTAAAGATGCGCCTTTTCCTGCAGAGTTTAAAGATGAACCACCCACTCTTTGGGGGGCAGGTGACACAGATTTGGGATTGTTACAGATACCGCTATCTTTGATCAGAGTTAAAGACAATACTATTTTACCTTGCATCCCTCAGTATAAAATACTGCAGGCAGGTGAGCGAGCTTTATTACACATTGTACAGGACTTGATTGAGAAGGAAGTGGTTTAGGAGACGACTGCTAATGTTTTTAATAGCCTTATTCTTCCTATTCTCAGAAAGACATCATGGGTTCCTCTGATGATCATGCAGATGTTTATCACTTTGTGATGGACTTGCGGGAAGTAAATAAAATAGCGATTCCCCAGTTTCCAGTGATCCCCGACAATACCACTCTTTTGACAATGATTCCTTCCTCTGCTACATTCTTTCCTGCCATTGATTTGAAAAACACCTTCAGTATTCCCATTCATCCTGACAGCAGGCATCTGTTTGTGTTCACCGTAGCTGGTAGAAGCTTAAGATTCTGTCGCGCTCCTCAAGTCTATACAGAGAGTCTGAGTATCTATAGTCAGGCATTGAAAGGTCAGCTGGACTCCTTGCCACTCCCTACATGTAATGTATTGCTTCAGTAGGTCTAGGACTTGCTCATCGCCTCGGATTCAGAACAAGGTTGCAGAGACAGTACAGTAAATCTGTAGTTACATTGAGCTCAACATGGCTATAAAGTATCACTTTCCAAATTTCAGTATTGTTGACAGGAGATCACCTACTGTCAAAGGGGTGTAGGAGATTGATCCCCCTGAGCGCATTAGTACCATTGTTAAAATGTCCATTTTGCAAACTCAGAAAGATGTGCGCTCTTTCATAGGTATCACTTCCTATTGCAGGCAGTGGATACCTAGATAATCACTGTTAAAGCCCCAGATTGCTCCAACATTAAAAGATGTGCATGAACCCCTGCCCTGGATGGCTGAATGTCAGCAGTTTTTTGAGCAATTCAAAACTGCGTTGTTCGGCTCCAGTACTCGGCACTCCGGACTATGCTTAACAGTTTGTGTTGTACGTCCATGAGATGGCTGGTTGCGCTTTGTTTTAACAAAAAAATTTGGAGAGAAGCAACGGCTGTGTCCCATTTTCTCTCCTGTGCTTGAATCGGTCGCAAGAGTCCTCCTGGGTTGTCGAAGAGCGGCCGAGTCCAGCCGATTGCTTTAGCGAGGGCAATCGGCTGGACTCGTACTGGATACTGACCTCACAGTCATGGTACCCCATACTGTGGATACACTTTTGAATAAGAAAGACACAGCACCTCACCAGTGCATTTCTGACAGGTTATGAGCTACGCGGTTCACCAAACATATCACGATCAAACGATGTGCCACTCTGAACCCAGTCACGTTATTACCCCTCCCTTCTGCGAATGAGGCGATTGACATACATGACTGTATCTTCCGGACGGAAGGAGAGATGAAAGGACGGGTAGACTTGACTAATGTTCCCTGATCTGACCTTCAAGGGGAACTATATGTCGATGGCTCTTGCTTTAAATTACCAGATGGCACTACAACTGCTGCATACGCTATTACTACATTGCGTACGGTGTTTGAGACATCGCGAGTTCCCTATCTTTCAGCCCAAGCTGCAGAGCTCGTTGCCCTTATTCTTGCCTGTGAATTGAGTGAGGGGCTAGCCATCGAACAAGTTACTTACCTATGGTAACGATATATCTGTAAAAGACAGATTAGTTATAGATTCCTTACCATGTGAATTACCCCCAAGCGTCAGACTGGATCCTGAGAATATGTCAGCAGTATCCCTGAGCATCGAAAGGTGGCGTCGGTCGACTCTGCGTTAGTTGTTGGCTTGTGGTCGCCGGGAAGACGTTGCGGCAGCTACTTAGACGCAGCCCTTGTGCGCTGACGTTAGTCTGTACACCACTTTCCACACCAGAAGCGCAGAGCCATGCAAGACCCTGACCACTGGTGCACAAAACTAGGGCCCTGAAAGGAAATCCCTTACCCTAGAAGTCAGTTCGCAGAACCAGGAGGATGGGTGAGGCAATAAGGAATCTATAACTAATCTAGGTCTTTTACAGATATATTGTTATTTATTTATTTTATTTATTTTAAGCAATTTATTGAGCGCGCAAATACCCGGGGGTGTCTCGGCGCTATAGGACAACTTAAACGAAACAGACAGGAGAGACGGAGAATATTATTGGAATAGCCATGTTTTTATGTTCTTCCGAAAAGATAATAATGTAGGGGAACTTTTGATATGTAGCGGAAGTTTGTTCCAGAGTTTGGATGTTCCCACGCTAAATCTCCTGTCGCCCCAGGTGGCTTTCTTGGTTCTAGGAACCATTAGCAGCTGATTAGAGCTAGAACGTAAGGTCCTGTTGGGTCTGTACAGGCAAAAGCTTTTCTTAAGGAATTCGGGGCCTGAGCCGTGGATTGCTTTATAGGCTATACACAATGCCTTAAATTTAGTCCTGCTTTTGATGGGTAGCCAATGAAGCTGTCGTATGATTCCTGAGATAGGTTTGAATTTGGGAGTGCCTGAGAGAAACCTAGCTGCGGCATTCTGTACCATTTGTAATTTTTGCAGGACTTTTTCTTGTGCATTAATAAGTAGACCATTACAATAGTCTATTTTAGACACGACAAGGGTACTAATAAGAGTTTTTCCTGCGCTAGGAGGAAGAAAGGGTAGAAGCTTCTTTATCATTCTGATGGTGTAGAATGAGGATGAGGTGACATAATTAGCGTGTGGCATGACTGATAACTTATCATCAAATAAAACTCCAAGGTTTCTGACCTTAGTGACCGGAACCGGGGGGAGCCTAGTTCCTCTGGCCACCAGGAGGTCGACCAACTGGGGAGTGGCTTTCCAAAAATCATCACCTCAGTTTTGTCGGAGTTTAGTTTCAGACAGTTATTTGACATCCATGTGCAGATGGTGGACATTCCTTTTTTAAAATTGTTTGCGATTGAATTTCCATTTTCGTATATTTCTATTACAATCTGGGTGTCGTCAGCATAAGATGAGAGTCGCAGGTCATAAGCTTCTATGATTCTAGCAAGGTCTGCAACATAAAGATTAAACAACGTAGGGCTTAGTGAAGAACCCTGGGGGACACCGCATGGTTGGGAAAAGGGAGGAGAGAGGAAACTGCCCAATTTTACCTGTTGTGATCGATTGGCTAGAAAGGAAGCTAGTAAGGCCTTGGCTCTGTCTTTGATCCCTATGGCTGAGATACGGTTGATTAGGATGGAATGGTCCACCGTATCAAATGCTGCTGAGAGATCCAGCAGCACCAAGACTGCAGCCCCACCCTTATCCATAGTTGTTCGTATTTCATCAGCTGTTTTAATGAGAGCTGTCTCTGTCCCATGTCCTTTCCTGAATCCGAATTGGGTTTCATGTAAGCAGTGGTTGTTTTCGATGTATTCGGCCAACTGAGTGTTCATCACCTTTTCTATGATTTTTGCTGGAAAAGGGAGACCTGCTATGGGTCTGTAATTGCAACAGTCAGAAGGGTTGAGGTTGTTTTTTTTTAGAAGAGGTCTGATTACTGTTTCTTTCCAGATGGAGGGGTATATTCCTGTTTCAAACATGGAGTTGCAGATTTTGGCCAATTCAGGGGCTATAATTTCTGGAATGATTTGTATTATATTAGGTGGGCAAGGGTCATTGGGGGATCCAGATTTGGACTTGGAGATAAGGTCAATTATGTGTTCTATTGTGATTTTTTTAAATTCTGAGAAGGGGGGAGAGGCGTCCTGGTTGTTGTTTTGAAATGTGACTATTGTCTGAAGAAGGGTCAATGTTGGACATAGTGGATTGTGCTGAAAAACTTGAGTAAATGTTCATGACTTTGTTTTGAAAAAAGCTGGCAAGATTATCACAGAGGGTTTGAGTTGGTGCTAATGACGGGGATGTGTCTGAGCCTGATAATTTGGTAACAACTTTGTATAGTTGTTTCATGGAGTCTTGAGAGGATTCGATTTGATTAATGTAAAATTTACTTTTTTCCGTTATTAATAGTTTTTTGTAGTTGGAAAGTGCTTCCTTGTACTGAGTTTTAGTTATATTGTCGTAATTTCTGCGCCAATGGCGCTCCTGATTTCGACATTTCTGTCTTTCTAGCCTTAGTTTCTCTGAAAACCAGGGGGCGGATGGAGTTTTCCTGTTTTTGGAAGTGTTTTTACCAAAGGTAATTAACTTGTTCATCTTAAAGAGACAGTTATAGATTCCTTACCTTGTGAATAGATACCGCAGCAATACCAACCCCGGAGGTGGGTCTGCGAACCAAGTTCACACCAGAAAGTCCTGGAGAACAGAACGGCCAAAGAAGCAGTCTCTCCGGACTTGGCTGTCCAGGCAGTAGTGTTTTGTCTCATCACTTTTTACATAAATCCAGTATCCTACGTAATGTTTTTACATACCGCCAATGGGAACATTGTCCAACACCGGCAAAAGCTATTTTACAAACGTTCGCACAGTAATTTTCTTATTTTTCATATTCAACACTTCTGACCGGACCTCATATTACGATAAGTTTGCACCTACAACTGCACAAAAGAATAAGCGAACACACACCAAACCGATTTATTCTGCATCCTTTATTTCCCAACTGTCTGAAAAGGGTTTCGACTTATGGAAAGACTATGGACATGAAATCAGTCTGGGGTTCAACGGTATGCCAAGTTCAGGGAACAGAAGCACTATCGAGCGCGCCTCATTCCACAGCAGATATTTCTGAATGACACTGTGCAACAGACTTTGTCTTGGAATAGCCAAGAACAAATATTTGAACACACTTCGGATTCCATCACCATCACACTTTGAGAGGTGGTGAAACTTTACAACACATGGTGGGGATACAGTAGATGACATCATACATACAGTTTCATTTAATTCATCAGATCCTAATTGGAAGGGATGGTTAGTTTGGCCATTTGGAATTTTAAAGCCTGCTTCTGTTGCTGAACAGCATGGCTTTCAGACACTCATAGTTCAAACCATATATACGAACATATTTTAATAGACTTCTACCTCTTATGCTAAAATGTTAGCATTTCGTACGCGTTATTTATATGGGCTTCTTAGTGGTTTATACTTTTTAGTACGTCATCCATTCAGATGAGAAGTGGGCGTTTCGTACAGGTACCCTGATATAGGCTCAGGTAGTAACCAGACCTTTCACCTATACCTTCCCTGCCATTACACTGCATAACAGTTCTTGGTACTGCACTTTTACCTAGTTATAGTACTGCTCAAATGACGTAGGGTTTTCCCTGAAAACTAGCCTCATTCATTATGCATGAGGATTCTTGGAATCTCAGCAGTACTACCATCTCTTGCATAATAACTATGTATAAGGGTCATTATTATTAAGGAATTCTGCAATATATCGGCTGAATTTTTTCGAGACGAAGTGGAGGCAGTGTATAAAGAGCTTAGTGGATATGGCAATACATTAATTGACATGCCCCCAGATGGCTCATCAGCCTCCCCTGCCAACCTTCTGACCGCTTTCTTGCCTCCTCCCATAGAGAAGATTATCCAAGTGGTTAAAACGTCTAAATCCGGGGCACCGCAAGATCTCTGTCCCCTGAAAATATTGCATTTGGTCCCGGAAGCTGTTAGTGAGCAACTGTGGGTCCTGTTTAAAATCTGAACTGGACCCAGCTGAGCCGAGCAATTACAGACCCATTTTAAGACTACCCTTCCCCTTCAAAAATATTGGAGAAAATACTTAATTTGCAACGCTCATCCTTAATCTCCTCTGAGAACCTCTTGGATCCATCGCAATATGGGTTCCGGGAGGGACATAGTACAGAAATGGCCTGGATTATGGCCACCAAGGAACTGAGATCCATGTTGGACGATGGGGGGAGGGCCGCATTGATATTATTAGATCTATCAGTGGCCTTCGATACAGTGAACCATACTATTTTAATCGATAGATTATCAGAACTGGTTATTAGAGGACCAGCCCTTAAATTGGTGACCACCTTCCTCTCTGATAAGAGTCCAATCAGTTGAAGCAGGTGCTTTTGCTTCAGAACAGTTCTCACTCCCGTGTGGGGTGCCTCAGGGCTCTGCCTTCAGCCCCACGCTGTTCAATTTGTATGTCTCCCCCTCTGGCCAAGATCATCGAGCAATGTGGGTTCTCAGTGGTCTTGTACGCCGATGACACCCAATTGGTGGTGTCAGTTTCCAGCAATATGGAAGAGACTGCAGATCGTTTCAAACCCGGCTGTTTTTAAATTAAGTTCAGTTCTGGATTGCGTGGCAACCTTTTTCCATCCGGCACAAGCACCTAGGCACTGTTTGGCATTTGTGCGCTACATAAATGCTAAATCAAATCTTCCGTCATCCTAGTATGACATGACACAGCAAGGTAGATCCCCAGAGGGTACCACTTTGGTATATAAACACCATATCTTTGCTGAGGCGGGAGAGGTGAAAAAGGACTTCCATGCGGACGTTGAGGTTCCTGCATGCAGACACTCCAGCTTGCAGTGGTCCGATATCCCTTGTGGGGTGTCCTTCTCCAGACCAAGACTGGGTCCCACTGTTTCTCACTTCAGGTAACTGGGTTGGCTTTATCTTAGAGATATTGTTGGCTCTACACCTACATACATGCTAGGTACACATAGGTACTTCTAATTAGGGTTGCATCGAAGGAGTATGCATTATTATTATTATTTTTTTTTAAATTGAATACTGTTTATTGAAAAAATTGCAGAACACAGCCTCTCGCCTACAACCCTGGGGCCGGCGGCATGTCAAGAGTTAACAATAAACAAAGCTACTAAGCCAACATCCCAGGGGGCAGGCAGCGTGCAGAAACCAAAATATACAGATGACAATTTGTACAAATAATGCATGGTACATTCGAGAACATCCTGTGACACAAAACCATGATAATCTTCTTTGGTCAATAAATAACGGTACCGAAATAAAACAGTGCGTGGTCAGTTGCGAACAAAGTACATCCATCAGGTGCGGTGTCCAGCTTGTAAAAGGGACCAATCCAACCAAGGTTTCCCCTCCTGTTACAGTACACCCCCTATGAGCGAAAGCATCTAGCCCACCTTACACTCAAGCCAGAACCACAGGCTATCAACCGTGAACTACCGCTTGTACATCAGAGGGACGTGTGTCCACCTGATTCAGCAGGGTCAACTGCGTCCGGTTCCGCATTCTTACTGAGCGAATACGTGGTATAAAGCCCCCTGAAGTTCTTAGGTCTACTACGAGGTGGGAGCAACTCGCTAAAATTCTCGGACTGTGTGCAACAACAAATCATATCCCGGGACCATTGGGACACCATGGGAGTCGGGTCTCTCAACCAGCACAACGCCACCCGTCGTCTCGCTATGAGTAGCCCCATGTCTACCAGTCTGCGTATCGCCTTAGGTAGTGGTTTAGAGAATCCCAAAAGTGCCAATGCAGGATCCGGGGAGAGTTCAGTATCCACAATGATACCCAATTCCAAAAAGACTGATTCCCAAAACTTATAGACCCCTGGACAATGCCAGGCTAGGTGAATTAAGTCAGCATTGGGCGCATTACAGTGGTCGCAGGACGAATCATCCCGCAATCCATACCGGCATAGTCTCTCCGGGGTGTAATACACCCTATTTACAAATTTGAAGTGTACCAACCTATGCCTTCCATGTAATGAGATACGACGCGTGTTAGTGCAGCAATAGTTCCACATGGAGTCATCCTCAGTGAGTTGGTGATCGTGCTGCCAGGCAAGTCTGGCTTTGGAATAGTGATGTGCCCTGTGAGATATTGCCAACTTATATATATTAGAAAACATCTTGCGTGGAATGGTAGTTTTAATAATATAGGTCAGTTCCGGAACCTCGGGTGGTTCCAGCAGATCATCTCCCAGCAAGTTTCGTATGGCCCTTCTTACCCTGTGAAACTGAAAGCGTTGCAGCAAAGTGCCGGCTACCGTCGGGCCTTCAACCACTCCCCATGTTTTACCCACTCTGTCCTGAAACAGATCTCCCATTTTCGATATGTTCATTGCGTGCAATGCTCGTATAACCCCGTTGTCCCTACATGGGGCCAAATATCTAGACCACGCAATCGGCATGATCGGAGAATACAGCAGTGCCCCCGCCTGCAGTTGCAATAGTATGTGCCAGGCATGTTGTGTCGAGCCAATAGAGTCCAGGAACCCAGTCCTGCGGTCCATAGGGTCAAATATCGTGGCTGGGAGTGGAAGCGGATCTGCAAACAATTTTGCCATACGAAGAACTGGGATGTCAGAGGAGCCATGTATCAAATAATATGCGAGCCATCCTTGCGCCGCCCTATAATATAAATCCAGATCCGGCACGCCCAATCCCCCCATATGATGCGGAAGAGCGAGTGTCTGCCACCGCACCCTCGCGCATTTACCCGCCCAAGCCAATTTTATCAATGATTTGTTAACTATGAAAAAAGGAGCGAGGCAATACTATGGGTATATTTGTAAAAAGAAACAGAAATCGGGGCAAAAACACCATTTTCTTAAGGGAGATCCTGCCAAGTAATGACAGCGGTAACCTAATCCATGCTTCAACATCGTCCTCCAGTCTGCTGACTGCAGTGCCATAATTCTCACGAAACACGATCTCTGATCCGTGTGCATGCGTATGCCCAGATAACGGATCGCATCAGAAGACCAAAGTAAAGGATAATCCGCCTCGAAGGCAGTTGTGACCGGGGTGAGTGGGAATATTATGGACTTGGACCAATTAATCCGCAGGCCTGACAGTGCCCCAAAGTGCACCACTTCCCTAAGAACAGAGGATAAATTGTTTTCAGGGTCACGTACATATAGCAGCGTATCGTCTGCATAGGTAGACACTATTAAGCTTATAGTTAGGGAAGCAAATGCCTGTTACTATGGTACTCTTAATGCGCATGCAAGTGGCTCGGCAATCAGAGCATATAAAAACGGGGACAGCCCTGCCTAGTCCTGCTAGATATCGCGATAGCCTCCGTAACCAAGTTGCCTACTCTTATCCTTGCCTTGGGCACATTGTACAAGACACCAATCAGCTGAAGGAAAACCTTGCCCAAACCCATCCTGGAGAGGGCACACCGCCATTCGACAGAGTCTAAGGCCTTCTCCATGTCTAGAAAGACAGCAACTGCTTTAGTGTCTTGTTTAACATGTTGTATGATCCCAAACACCGTGCGGAGGTTATAGGTAAGGTTTCTCTCCGGAATAAACCACGCTTGTTCAGGGGCCACCAACACCAGCGCCAAGGGGGCCAACTGGTTCGCTAGTATTTTATCAAATAACTTAGTATCTACATTCAGCAAGGAAAGTGGCCGATACAACCCGCACTCGTCCAGAGGTTTACCCAGCTTCGGGATGGCGACAATAATCGCCTCCCTCATGGACTGTGGCATCGTGCCCGTGACACACATCAAACAGCATGGAAAGATGTGCAAGTTAAAAGTCAATGAAAGCTTTGTAAAAGCCTACCATGAGGCCATCTGCCCCAGGAGCGCTGGCTGCCTTCATATCAGTCAAGGCGAGGACTATTTTGTCCTTTTCTATGGGTCGCATCAGGAATTCTCTATGGGTGTTGGTAAGAAAGGGTAACTTTATATATGTTCTAAGTAGTCAAGGATTTCCTCCTCCGAGCCGGAAGAGCGGGATGTGTATAAATCGGAATAAAACCACCTAAACCTATCAGCGATGTCCGACTCTTCGGTTAGTATCTCACCGCCCTCCGACTTAAGCTCAGTGATCAGAGTTTGGCTACGCTTAGCTTTCAGCATCTGCGCTAGCACGGAGCCAGGCCTATCTCCCGCCCCATAGACACGAGCTGTGGCGTAAATGCTTGAGCTCGCTATCTGCCGCATCCCGATACTCCCCAAGCAAGTCTCTGAGTTCGCTCTTAAGTGCCTCGTCCTCATTGACTAGTAGGCGCCGTTCCAATTCATCCAACTTTCTTTCCAGATCAGTCAGCCGCTGACGAATTGAGCGGAGGACCCCTGAGTGTTTAGCCATAGTCACACCCCGAATGTAAACCTTGAAGGCTTCCCACGCCGTCTGAAAACTATCCACCAAACCCACATTGGTAGCAAAAAACATGTCTATTGCGTCAGCCAATCCCTCCTTAAAAAGAGGTTCCAGCAAAGAATATGGGGGAAACCGCCATGTAAAAGGTGGTATAACCTTCCTAGGCACCGCCAGCACCAGGAGAAGGAGGGAATGGTCCGAAAGGGTACGCGGTAGTATTAAACATTCCCTAATGAGCGGCAGAAGGGCGGTAGAGATCAGCCAATAGTCTATGCGAGTGTGCAAATTATGAAAGGCCGAATAGTGCATATAGCCACCCCTGTCTGGGTGGCGCGTGCGCCATACATCGCTAAGAGCCATGCACAACATCACTCCTTCCAACGCTTTAGCCGCTGCGCAGGGTCTCCTCACTGGGCCCCCCCATCGATCCAAGGCAGGGTTACGGACCAGATTAAAATCTCCACCCCCAGAGGAACTGCGCGCCCGGGTATGTATTCACTTTGTCTGCCAGTGTTGTGAAGAATGTCGGGCAATCATAGTTGGGGCCGTAAACATTAACCAGAATGAGGTCAGTCCCTTTACAATGACATCTGGATATCACGAACCGACCGTCCCGATCTGAATACAACGGAACCAGTGTGTAGTTTGAACGTGGATTAATGTAGGTCAGTACACCTCGGGCATGTGTCGTGAAACCAGAAGTATGAATATTGCCAAGTAGACCTCTACTGCGCAACAGAGTGCTGTTCTGGGGGAGATGCGTCTCCTGCAATAGGGCAATGTCAGTATTCGGTCTATGCAAATAATTCAGCACTTTGCGTAATTTACGATAGTCATTTAGCCCATGAACATTCCACGTTAGTACGCGGAGGGAGTCTATGACCTTCGGATCAGTACCATCACTGTGTCCCACCATCAGAGTCTTCATAGCACATAATGCAAGCTTGCAAGCTGAGCAAGGCGACTGAGAATGAGCATGCACTTTGTATACTGACCAGCACAAAACAACAAACAGCCAGCACAAAAAAACTGAACCCTCCCCTCGCCATCTACCCCCCCCCCCCCCCCACGACAGACCATCCTCAACTTGGTCGCGCAACATAACAAAGAACCCAGTCCTCCCCCCCCTCCAAACTTCAAAGTTACCACCCATGTGTGATACACTTGTGGGCAGAGGTTGCACGCCCATCACAAGGAGAAGGAAACCCATAGAACAGCCCCAACTCCCGCATATCGTCCTAAAAGTATGAACAGCATCCCACATCCAAAATCTACAACATCTCCGTCAACAGCACCGAAACCAGTCACTATGATTCACATCTCTCCCCTCGGCCCCCCGCTCCCGGCCCCCACGAGCCACAACCCCCCCCCCCCCAGCTATAAGTCTAGGGCAGCAGCCTCAAGGAAAAGACACGCACTTGTACCACCCATCATTCCGCTCAAACAACTCAAACGATCACCTGTGATTATCCGGGTGATCCCACACCCCAATATTGGAACGTGCAAGCACAGTATCCAGAGGAGCACAGGAGGAACCCCCCCCCAGGAAGTCAATTGTGAAAGAGTTAGCAATCGGCCACATCAGGCAGTTTCCCAGCCCTCCCCGCAGGACTATTCACTCCACTCCCGTTCAGTCCCCATATTGATACTTATCGTCCAGCGTCCAGCATCCACATGCCCCATCAGTCTCGATCCTCGTGGGAGCCCCCAGCCGCTTCGTCCAGCAGATGCCGCTCCGGACTGTGACGCTGCTCCTTAGACCAAGCCTTCAGGGCTTTTTGCAGGGTCTTCGGGTCTGTAAAGATCCAGCATGGCGTAGTCTATGCCCTGTTCGCGCAACTCTTCTTTCCATCGGGGCAAACTGTCAGCGAGCTTCCTGTACACGAATAGTGAAGTCCGGAAATAAGGATATCGTGGAATCTTCATATATCAACGATTGTTTTTCACTCGCCAAATGCAGGGCTGTGTCCCTATCGCGATAATTGAGCAATTTTGAGATGATCGGTTGCGGTGGTGCCCCCGGTGGAGGGCACAGTCCGCTGTAGTATCACCGCCGCTAGAGTGCCAGCCTTTGCCGCAGAAGCCCCGTTCGAGGGACAGCCACCTTCTGCTCATAAGCGGTAGCCACCACCGTTCACCGCATCTCCAGGCACCAGCGTCCGGCAAATGGCGGTCAAGCTCTCTGCTCCGAAAATGGCGGTCTCCCGATGCCGAGAACCCACCGGATCCTCCCTGGTCTCAAGCACCTCGGCGGCGTGAGGACCTTGTGCACAGTCTGCGCCCCCAGTAGGGCGTCCCCATTGGAGCGTCCGCGCCCCTAGACCCGAACCAGTACTGGATCGTGGTTCTGCAGGCAGTGTGGTTTCCTACCGCTGCAAAGGACTGCAGGAGCCTCTTCGTGGTCGATCAGCACTCGTTGCGACGGTATGTCTGCAGAACACCGTAGGCGCCAGGGGCTTCCAATCGACGACTGCGGCGCACTTTTCCTATCTCCTCAGCGCCGCCCGAGTCTCAGGCTCTGCCGCTGCTCCACTCCAAGCACCACTCGCTACCGCCGTCAACTCAAGCTCGAGGATTCGGGCCTCGCAGGGCAGGCAGCTTTACGGTCCTGTATCTCAGCAGTCATTAGTCGCGGAAGCGCCGGAGTGCCTGCATCGCTCTCTCAGCTCTTTCTGGTGCTCTGGTCTCGGCGGTGCTGCCGCGATCTTGCAAAGATGCTGTCGGATTTTTGGCAGATCTTTGGACGAAACGCGGAGCCTAAGGCTCAAGCGGCCATCTTGGTCGCGAGCAAGCTCCGCCCCCCAGGAGTATGCATTATTACTGTCATGTATTTATGACCTGCCTGTATTCATTGTTTTAGCACTATGGTAGGTGTCTAACATCCTTTTACTCTGTTGTGGAATATAATCATTTATATCGGTTTCGGTCTAATGGTGGTTTCAGCACACATATTTTACACTAGAATGATGCTGGTTCAATAAATGGTTATTGAAAACGTCCACACTGTTTATTCTGTGTATCCCTCCGAGATAAAGTGAGCATGAGGGACTGAGCGAAAAGTACTGTACTGTTTCCACAATTCCTGATGGGACAGAGTTGTCATGTTCAATAGTTGCCAAAAACTATTCTCTCCTTGGTAAGAGGAGTTTACAGCGGTTACTGTGAGCTAGCTGGTATACAGCCAAACATACCCAGTGGTGGTGTATGGAATCAGTCTGGACCCAATCCTACAGTCTATGTTGTCTAAACGCGCAGATCCTATGTAGGTTTATAGGAACTACATGACAGGTGAAGTGTTAGCACCTACCCAAAACAACTGTTTATATTTAGACCATACAGTTTACCATGTAGAAACAAATAACCAAGAACAGCTCTGCCTTCCATCACAGGAGACAACCATGTTTTGACTAGACTCTAGTCAGGATACATGTTGAAAAGAAACTAATTGTAATGAATTTGGGCCAGCTTTACTGAATATTTATTTTCCAACTATGCACAGCCCTCTTATAAGGCAAATGGTTTGATAATATCTGCATCAATATTTCAGGTTACCAAAGACAAGTCATATTTTTTCTCTCAGAAATATGTTCATACAATATGAAATTGAAACTAGATACTAAAACAAGGAAAGGAGTTTACCTTTGATTTCAGCTGTGAGGTGGACAGATAAATATCCTTCTGCAAAAGCAACACTAGATCTTTATAAACAGATCGTTGAACTAAATGAATAAAAAACAAATATATCGTTGGTAACTATAAAAACAGCACAATGATTTAAAATTATCACTTGTGCTAAATCTGTAAGGTGAGAAACATTTAAAACAGCAAGACTAACCCCTCCTGGAGAAAATGAAGATCCACTCTGCAGGACTGGACTGGTCTATGAACCTCATGTGATTAACCGAGAGAATGCTTTAAAGAGCACCCCCGACAGGACTTTGGCTCCTCCAGCAGGGTGATCTATCTCTCTACTTAGTTTGAATGGGCAGAAGTTGGACTTCAAAAACAATACATACATTCAAATTGCTGATACAGTGCACTCTAGTTGGTAATAGTGACAATCCAATGCTCAAAGCTGTAGGTCTGATTCATTGGGAAAAGTTTTTTTATTAGTAAAAGTATTATGTGAGGAAGACTGAATTATTTATTGTGAAAAGCATATGTTAAAACCAACAGTCATTCGGGGTAGATTGTTACTGCACTGTACGAAAGCCTAAAAACAAGTATTGTTCATATAAAACATCAAAACACCGTTTCTGTTAACACCCAAACAAGGATGTCATCTAGCTAAGGAAATAACCTTGAATCCTGCTCGACCACCCTCAATTGCAACACATTTGTGTAGACCGACTCAACTAGGACTAAAACTATTCAGACATCTCTCCCAGGTAACCCAATTCAACCATGAAGGGAGGGGGAGTGAAGGGCCAGTCACTCCATGTTGGATCATTCTAAGCACCTTAACCCCTTCAGTGCCCATGACGAGATGGTCTCGTCATGGGCCGCGGTTGCGCTGTGCCCATGACGAGACCATCTCGTCATGAACCCCGCCCGCTAATACAAAGCGCGGCACAGGGCGGGGAAAGGGCGGGGCATGCAAGGGGTTAAGAGATTGAAGAACTTTCTGAGATACTGAAATTAAGTTTTTCAATCAGTCCCAAAACTGTTTGCACAAACTTTGAAGTCTTCACTGAAGCCTGGCAAAAGGAATCCAAGAACAAGACACCATCAAGCCATTAGAAAACAGCACTCACCTGGCGGTCTGACGAAGGGAAGGTAAACACTGATCACCATTTCAGAACATTAACTAGATTGGTGTTGCAAACGCCTAATGCATGATGGTTTCTAAACTGAATGTGCTGACAGAATCAGAGGAGACTTCACATTCAAGGAAAAGCCCGGCTTACGCAGAGATGAGCCAGCAAAGGTGCTCTCCTCAAACAGCCAGCCAGGTGCGCCAACCACTGGTGTTGCCTTTGTAAACACTGAAGGCACAGATGAGGCCGAATGGAAGAAGCTGCAAGTGCTCATCTCCTGCTGTAAAATGTGGCCACTTCCTTTGCTCTTCAGCAATGTGAATGGGGGAATAACCAGCCTGCAGTTCTAGAGACAAAAGCCAATCCTGAACTTGCAGAGATGGTCAATCCAACAACAAGGACAAACTCTCAAACCGCTCCTGCAGCAAGAATGCGGTCTAAAGCCTAAGATCTGAAATCAGACAGAAATCTCCATCTGTCTATGAAATAATGAACAAACAGGAACATTAACCCTGCCCTCTTTGGTCCAAGCATGCAGAATCTATATGGCACCCTTTCCCAAAAGTGAAGCAATCTCTTCCCTCAAGGTGTTGCATCTGTGTAGCATCCTCATCTGAAAAGCAACAAAGAAATCCGGACACCATCGGAAGGTCTTACTGGTGCAAGGATACCTCTGACCAGTACTCTAAGAATAATGCCACCTCTTTCCTGAGGAGTCTCATGGGAGCGCGGAGAGAAAAGTGGTTGTGAATTTGTGGCAGTGGAGAAAGCACAGAAAGATGAGGCGGTTGCTAAGCAACCCTTTGCTGAATCTGTACCCTTTTTTTTTTTTTTTAACTTATTTTTTTTGCCATTTTCATATTTCACACATTGTCCATCATACATAACCGTCAGATAGTTATAGCAGATTATACATCCAGTAGTGGGACAGAGCAACTGTATATATTGCTGGTACGTAAACAGGGAGCATAAACAATGTATAGAGGTAGCATGATGTTCATCTCCTGTTGTCTCGGGTTCCAGATATGGCATAGAAACTGGGGTGTAACACGGGCATAAACTAAGGAACGGGTATGGAAGAATATATCCAGTTATACTAGTGAGGGTACACAGTGCCATATCGGCAGGACACCTCTGCGATTCATGTTTGCTTATCCTAGTTGGTTCGACCGAGGACTGCGACAGCATACCAGACGCTAGGGCTTGTGATGAGCTTGCGCGGGCGGGGCTCCGAGAAATCAGTAGGGCAGGGTCTGTAACTGTGTGCGCGGGACTGATTATGTAGGGGAGCTGTCATTTGGGTCTGCTCCCGGGGAGAGCTGCCTAAACTGATACAATAACATGGCCCATTCCATCGATATAGGGTGCTTGCGAGTCCCCTTCACCACCTCCTCCCGCAATGTCTCCTCCTCAGCCGCCGCCCATTTGTGTGTAGCTCCCACCCACGCCGCCAGTGGTGGAACGCCAATGCATGGCGATGCTGCGCTTGGCCAAGAGTACCGCAAGGGAGAGGAAGCGAGTCTGCACCCTGTGCTGTTTACCTGCGCGAAAGATGCCTATGGCACTGGCCTCCCAAGTGTTCATACAAGTTCGCCCAGTGAGGGTACCCAGAGCAGTGTGAATGTGGTGCCAGAAAATGTTAATGACAGAGCAACTCCAAAACATATGACGGAAGTCTGCATTCCGCGCCTGACATCTAGGGCATAGGAACTGAGTGTCGGGATAGAATCGTTGGAGGCGTGCGGGAGTAAGATAGGCCCTGTGTAGGATGTGATATTGAATGTTTTTAAAGCGTGCGTTTCTAGAGACCTTCTTAGGGTATTTCAGAGCTTTCCCCCATTCCCCTTCATGAAGCACCCGCCCAATATCAGCTTCCCAGGTGGCTCACAGGGTTTCTAGAGGCTTGTTAGTCAGTTCCCGTATGGCTTTATAAAGCCATGTAGTGAGATGGCGTCCTGCTCCCATGTGTAGAATCGTGTGGACAACCGGGTGTGTGCATGGTTCCCCTTTGCTTAGGTCTTGGTACGGTCGGTAGCTATCTAGGAGTTGGCGGTGCAGCAGGAATTGTCCCGGGGGAAGATCGTACTCCTCTACCAGGCTATGGAATGGTCTTAGTTGCCCGTCCTCAAAAAGGGACTCCACCTCCGTTAAGCCACACGACGTCCATGTGCGAAGCGCGCTATTTGTGTAGTAGCGTTCCTATTTGGGCCACCCCACTAGGGTGAGTAGAGGAGAGTACAACGGAGTCCCCAGGGACATGCGGTGTATCCGCAGCATGCACCTACGTGCCACTGACACCTGTAGAGGGTATGTGCGCTTTGGCTGAGTGCCAGGGAGGAGCAGGCGGCGGATCTCCGGAACCGATATCGGTCCTGTGGCGGTATGAGTTTCCACATTATACCTGTCTGCCGTCCAATGAGACAGCCATTGCAGCTGTGCTGCCAAGAAGTAGGCTTCGAATGAGGGGGCTCCTAAGCCACCCTGTGTAGTGGGCAGCTGCAGCTTTGTCAGGGCTATTCTGTACCTGGCGGACCCCCAAATGAGCGCACTGAGGAGGGAGTCGAGGTTCCGGAAAAAAGCTCTGGGCGGGATTACTGGCAGATTGGTAAAGAAGTACAGCAATCTTGGAACCATGATCATCTTGGCCAATGCCACTCTCCCAATGGGAGCCAATGGAAGGCTCTTCCAAAATCCGACCGTGGCCCTAAGACTCGCCAACGCCCTGCCGTGGTTGCCCTCAAACATATCTGTGGAGGAATGGTAAAGACGGATCCCGAGATATCGGGGGGCCTCCGCACTCCAGGGCACCCGCTGAGCCCCCAGGCGAACTTCCTGCGGGGGTAGTTCCGGATGCAGCGGATATATCGTGGATTTATCCCAGTTCACCCGTAGTCCCGAGGCCGTGGCAAATTCCGTCAAAGTTTCCCAGAGGGGGGTCAGATCGTCCGTAATGTCACGCACATAGATCAGCAGGTCATCAGCGTACAGGGATACACTATGCACCGTGCCCGCTATCGGGATACCCCAGCTCTCCCCCTCCCGCCGGAGTCGGATGCCAAGAGGCTCCACCGCCAAAGCAAAAAGCAGAGGAGATAACGGGCAGCCCTGTCGCGTGCCCCTCTGAACTGCAAACTCCGTCGAGATGTACCGGCCCAAGCGCACCCGCGAGGTCAGCCCGGTGTATAATAGGCGCGTATAAGCTAGGAGGGTGGGCCCAACGCCTGCTCGCCGCAGCACCGAAAACAAGAACCTCCATGTGAGGGAGTCGAAGGCCTTTTCAAGGTCTAGGATGAGACAGGCCGCTCGGGGGTATATCCCCTGTACCTGATCCTGGATGTGGAAGACCAGACGTATGTTCTGGGACGTGCGCCTGCCGGGTATAAAACCGCATTGATCCGGGTGGATCAGGGAACGTATGATTTGTACGTATCTATCCGCCAGAGTCTTCCCGAGGAGTTTGCAATCGGCGGACAGCAGCGATATTGGCCGATAGGAGGCCATTTGTTGTGGGTCCCTGTGCGGTTTCAGGAACGTCACAATTACCGATTCTCGCATGGATTTCGGCAGCTCTCCCTTCTTCAGCGCCGCCGCAAACACCTTTAATAATCGAGGGACTAGGTGCACCGAGAATGTCGTGTAATATTCTAGGGGGAACCCATCTAATCCCGGAGCTTTATTTCGGGCCAGGGCATGCAGGGCCCGTGTCACATCTGTCGAGGCTATTACAGTTTCTAGAGCCTCTCTCTCTGTCGTCGGGATTGTTGGGAGAGGTAGGGGATCGAGAAATCGATCCACTACAGTTTGCGGGGTAGATGCGGGGTCGCTATAGGTTTCCGCATAGTAGTCGCGGAAGGCGCCCAGAATACCCGCCTGGGAACGCACGACCAACCCCCCAGGGTCCAGTATCTCAGTAATGGGCTTGACATCAGTGTCCTGCCTGGCAAACCATGCCAGTAGAGTGCCCGTCTTGTCTCTCTCCCTCTATGCATCCGTGTAGCGTATGATCGGAAGTTGTACTTCCGCAATTCCGCGGAGGCAGTTTGGTAGGCAGTTTTTGCCTCGGCTATACGTCGCGTCTCCTCTTCGGATGTGACATCCTGTTTCGTGAGGGTCGCCAAGCGGCGCTCCGCAGCGGTTAGGGCCTGTTCTAGTACGCGCTTAACTCCCGTTATTTGCTTCAAGCATTCTCCCCGGGCCACCACCTTAAACGCATCCCATTCCACTAACTTGGATGATGCTGTACCCGAATTGCGTGCGAAATAGTCTTGGATGCTATTCTCCTGATCGTGCTGGAAGACCTGGTCCGATAGACAGTCCCGCGGTAAGCGCCACGTGGGGACCGGCGGGTGTGGGGGCCGACAGCATATCTGGAGAATGTGAGCATCGTGATCGGATATAATCCTGCCCAGGTAGTCCGTGTGGGTAATCGTGGACAATATAGTCGCCGAGCATAAGAAGCGGTCAAGACGGACGCGCAAATTGTGTGGAATGGAGTGAAAGGAATACAATCGGACCAGGGGGTGGCGCATTCGCCAAGCATCAGTGAGTGACCGGTGGGCGATCCAAGCCCGGAATCTATCAGTTTGCTTATATGCCGGGGAGTGCGGTGGGGGCGGGTGTGAGCGGTCAAGGTTCCAGTCGAGCGTGCAATTATGGTCTCCTCCCAGAACCCACGGTACGGAAGCGAATGGGGAAAGGACCCCAGTGAGATGGTCCCAAAACTTGTCTTGTTCCACATTGGGGGCGTAAATGCTACCGAGAAGCACTACCTGTCCGTCCAACAGCCCCTCCAGCAGCGCATATCTACCTCCCTTGTCGATCACCCTCCGAAGCTCCTGAAAGGGGGTTCCCGGTCGCACCCAGATCAACGCCCCTCGTGCAAACGCAGAGTAGGTTGTGGCGCAAATGAGACACCTCCATTTTGAATGTAGTTTCCCCACCTCTTTCGCAATGAGATGCGTCTCTTGTAAAAAGACTTATCGGGGCGATGTGACGTTTTGCATAGGAGTACACCGCATATCTTTTGCGTGGAGTATGAAGCCCCCTAACATTCAGGGTGAGGATGGTAACATCAGTGTGTGGTGTATGAGGTGTCATGTCTCCACGCCCACTCGCCATGCGCGGGCATTATGCCTATTGCAGTGCACAAAGCTCGGTCGCCCCAGCTGGCTGTGGGTGTCGGTGTCCTCTGACGCCGTGTAAGCATAAGCAGGGGATGTCTGGGTCCGTATCCTTCCATGTGAGGGGTGGAAAAGTGTTGAACTGGGACATGCAACTGAACAAATAGGGTCGGGGAACATTCCCAATGCCTAGGGCCCATCGCCAGGGACGATGCGTCCAAACCTGTTTACCCAATTAAGGGGAGTACAACAATATAACAAGGGGGCGGCGGTGCATGCGTACCGGGCTAGGAACGTATCGGGCCCTTAGCAGGGAAAATGGACGTTGCTCCTGCTATAGCAAGTAACGAAACGGAGGTCGAAGTTCGGCCTGTGGTGGAGAAAGTGTACTTAGCTCAATGTTAGTTTCTGAAGTCCCTTCTCCTTTCGCTCGGGAGCCAGATTGTTCATCCAGAATGAGGTCCGCCGTCTGCGGAGTGACCATGGGGGCCTCACGGAGTCCTCCCCCGATATTGTGTCATCACTGTCATTCTCCCCCTCCGATGTAAAGATATGCGGTCGTCGGTCGATGTCGTCCGGCAGGGGGGATGCCTGCAGGTCGATCACCGCTTGTAGGGCCTCTCTTCGTTCCTTCACAATTTGCTCTAGGTCAGGAGAGTCCTGAGTGTGTGCACGATCTCTGCCACTCATTCCACCTTGTGGGCGCCGTTGTGATCGCTTTCCGGATCGCGAAGGCTTAGGGTGTGGGTCTCTTGCGATCTCCGCTCTAGACTGTCGTGTGCAATGCAGGTCCGCCCAATCTTGGGCTTCCGCGGCGTTGGCGAAAAACACAGTAGAATCGGCGTGGACCACCCTGAGGCGAGCTGGGAAAAGCAAAGAGTATTGAATATTGTTCTCACGCAGCCTGCGTTTTACATTCAGAAAGGAGGCCCTTTGTTGTTGAACTTCTCTAGCATAGTCCGGGAACACCATAAGTCGTTGGTTGTCGACCCGCAGGGTGCCCGCTACTCGTGCCGCGTGTAGTACCGCATCTCAGACCCGAAAGTGGAGGAACTTTGCTAACAGCGGCCTTGGGGGCGCCCCTGGGGGCGGTCTGCGGGCCGGGACCCTGTGGGCTCTTTCCACAGAGAAGAATGCGGAGCGATCCTTTTCCTGAGTGAAGGATTTCACCCATGTCTCCAGGTATTGCAGGGGGTTTGTGCCTTCGATTCCTTCGGGCAGCCCTATTACGCGAATGTTGCAGCGCCTTGAGCGCCCTTCTAAATCGTCCGCATGTTCCTCCATAATGGTCAGGCGATGTAGTACCTCCTGGAGCGTCTGCTGGTGTTTATCGAGTGTTGGCTGTATGTCCTCCATTTTCTTCTCCCCATCCTTCACTCTATCCACCAGTTTCCGATGGTCATCCCGGATAAGGCTGACGTCCGTCGCTAGCGTCCCGAGTCGCTCTTCCATTGAGACTCTGGAATGCTCAATGGCAGCCAAGACCTGGTCCAGCTTGATGGAGACCGAGGAGTCAGGCTGTGTCTCTGCCGCGCCCACCCAGGTCCGGGCTCTGGGCATCTTCTCCGGGGCCGTCTCGGGGACCGTCGTCTGTGGTGTCCCCCTGGGCTTCCCCATTACCGCGGTCGGGGTACTTCAGTGCGTCGTGCACGTCTGCCGAGGACGCGGGCTTCCTCTCTCCCAGGAAGGTAGGGGGTCTCCTCAGTAGCGATCCCGCCCGCACCAGCGATCTGCGCCCCCGGCGGGGGCCTCCGAGTCCTACTACAGGCCGCCTCAGGTCCAGGAGATACTCCGCTATCCTGCCCTCGCCTGCGAGCCACAAGGGGGTCGCTGGCCGTCGATCTCAGGGATCAGTAGTCAGAGCGGGTGACAGGCTCCGTCTCAGCACGCTTCTCCCCTCGCGGCTGGCCGTCACGGGTCTGGTGGACACTCCGCTACTCCGCACCCTTCAGTAGATCCCCCGGGGGGGGGGGGTGGGGGGGGGGGGGGCTGTCCTCGTGTGATCCTTCAGTGGCGCTTAATTCTGGGTGCCATCTATTTGTGTGCCTCCCTGTAGGGCAGGGCGTCCCACTAGTGCTGGCGATCCCCGGCCTCCGGCATGGGTCCCAGGTTCCTCTAGAGCAGTGTCTCGTCGGGCGCCATCTTGAGGTCAGGCGTCCCGACCCAGCGTTGATACACACCAGGGCTTCCCCCGCTGCTCCGCTCCCACCGTGGGTGTCGCAGCCCCCAGGCGCCCCACGGGGAATGTGGCGCCTCTTGTCTGCTCAGCCGTGTCTGCTCACCTGCGGGGCCGGCTACCGCGCGGGGTGCGCACCGCCGGTGTCATGGCCGCCCTGTCTCTTCGCACCGCTGTAGGCAGGGGAATGATCGAGCCCTTAATCAGCCGCCGGAGCTCCGCCAGCCATCCGTGCCGCTTATGTACCGTTATCGCCCCGATGGGGAGTCCCAGGGAAGTTTGCCGGTTCCAGTCATCTTTCAGGGTCACCGTCACGAAGCTCCGGGACCTCTCGCCGCCATCTTGCGACACCAAGTCTCGATGCGGCGTTTCACCTCACCGCTGTTGCACTTCTCCCCTTCTGCGCCGTGCCTCCTCAGAGCGGTAGACGCCAGGGCCGTTCCGACACCCAGGGTTGCGGTTTCAAGCGAGAGCAACGCCTGGAGTCGGTCATTTGTCCGGCCCGATTGGAGAGCCCTAGTAGGTTGCAGCCGCCATAGTAGCCGGCTTGGCCACGCCCCCCGAATCTGTACCCTTAAGATAACAATTTGAAGCTGCTTTTTGTGTTAAGGTCCTAGAGACTGCTTTGGATGAAAGAAATGGTAACTACGGCCTGTAAACTTCTTGTATGGCTGGTGGAATTTCTGTGCCAGAGAAGCAAACTCTACATAGACCCCAAAAGAGTCTGCATGGGATCCAAGAAAGCAGAGTTCACATCCATGCATACTCCCAAGCCACACTAAACATTTACAGCATATAGGGTAGTTTGCAAGGCCTGTTTAGCTACAGTTAGTTTTTTTACTGGGTCTGCTACTAGAAGGATGGTCTGAAGTCTTTTGGCTGTTTCAAGGAAGTCATGAGAACCGCTTTGCTCACTAATAACCAAAACACACTGCTTGAACTCCCAGAAGCAAAAAAAGCTTTTGCCAAGAGTATCCGGGTGCTTTGATTCGCCGTCTCTGCCAATCCTTAGAAGCCGATACATGAATGACTAGGCTTTCCAGTATCAGGTGAAGCCCCTACAGGTAGACCCATAGGCGCCGGCGTAGATCCTTGTTGGAGATCACAAATCTCAGGCAGACTCTGGCTTCAACCTAGCCTCCTTAAATGGGGTCTGAATAGCCTCAAGGATCGCAAGCACTGCCGCGGAGGCCGGAGTGAACGCCAAGCTCTCAGTAAAGAGACATTTTCGGCTGTATAGTATGAAGAAAGACAATCTCTCAGAAGCTTTGCTAATTATTGCTCAGTACCGAGCCCCTTCTAAAACTCAAAGAGCAGGAGTTGACAAAGATTCTAGATAAACAATTCACTCTGGTGGCTTAATTAGTGTATTCTCTAGTTAACAAGTCGGATTCCTCACCGTCTTCCAACTCACCAAAGCTGGTCTGAATCGGATACAAACAAGTCCTCCGTTCTTCTCAGAATATTCTACGTGGATATCCAGAGATCCAGGAATTCCAATTTCCTCCAGGAACTACTCTGGATTGGTGGTGGTCATCTGTTCTACAGACCAATGCTTTTGTTTACAATCCTAAGGGTGGATTTAAGGATTACGTTTTACTTCTGAGACCATGAGGACACACCCTTTACTCAATTGAGGACTGTATAACTCCGGGGAAGAGGAGGCAGACTGCCAAAACACAACTCCCCGCTCCCGGATCTTTGTTTCAGTGCAGAACTAACGGGGCTTCAAGCCAGATAGGTCAGCAACCCATGATCGAATCCGCTCCTAATCTGCATCAGTACAAGTACGGGAAAAAAAAGAGAAATACCATCATTGAGACAGCTTTGGTGGGGGGGGGGGGGGGGGGGGGGGGGGAGGAGGCGGGGGGGGGGGGGGGGTCGATGGCAACATTGTTCAGCGCCACCGGCGGTGTGAAGCTGTGGAATGGAAACCTTCTCATTCATCTGTGCATGAATAGGAGATTTCCCCACGGCATCTGTAGGAGCCTTAATTGGTCATCACAATTACAGACTCATCTAAACACCAATATACACTGCCAGAGAATAAAAAAGTATCAACATGTCACTTCAAAACAAAAAAAACAAAAAAAGTTTCCTGAGGTGTACATTAAACAATACCCACCTCCCATCAACCCCACAGAAGAGTGAGGAGACGACAAACCCTGCCTTATATAGGGGCCTTATTTATACAGTAGTGACAAAGACAGCCCAGCACTCACATACAGACTACACTTTATTGCTTGGCTTTAGGCAATCTCATATCAACAGTTTCCGAAATACTAACTGCATGAGAACCGACAGGTGGACACTTACTGGAGTCTCCAAGAATGGCGACAAACTTATTGTGGAAGAGTTGCTGGGCTTCTTCGGCTGAAAACGCATCCATGGTTCCTTCACACTTTTAGGACCAGTCACCTTTAATCACAAAAAAAAAGTTAGAGCAGTGGTTTTTAACCTTAACATTTTGACTTCTGTGGAGTAATTACAGGAATCTGGGGACCACAACTAAATCATTGCTGGAAGCCCGGGACCCCCGACTAAGCTTATCGATAATTTAAACTGCAAAACAGTACCAGAAAATACAAAAGAAATAAGCATTCATCAACCACATTCATAAATTATGAAACATTTTATTCAATTCACAAATATAAACAATTCCTAAAAGGAAGTTTGGAACTTTATTTTTTTTAATTCAATTGAGGACACTAATTGTCCATACCATATTCTCTTTGATATGTTTGCACGGCTTGCACGAATCAAGCTGAGGATACTAGCTTAATTTCAAATGCCTTCATCTTTTACAGACCGTTTCAAAATTTTCAATTGTAGGTCCTGCTTCTTTATAGATTTATGCTTTATTAACCCGTTTAGATTATTACAGTTTTTAGGAAACAGTTGTGGACCTACTAAGCAGGATTTCCGGACCCGCGGTTAAGAATAACTGAGTTAAGGAGTGATCAAATATGACTAACCTACGCATAAGAAATGATGCGCGTACAGAGGCCATTAGAAAAGAAAAAAAACATTTGCTCAGACTTATTAAAAAAAAAAAAAACACAAACTTTGGGCAGAATATGATGACAATTCTAGACGAAGCTGTATTTGAAAAATGGACACAACTACAGACTAAATATCACAACGCGCTTGTCTCTGAAGAATTCACACTAGCTGCCTCGAAACCGCCCAAAGGTAATTGCTGCTTGGTCTGCTATCCCAACACCTGGCCTCCAGGATATCCCTTGGTCAACCTGTACTTTGCAGATCCAAGGGTCCCTCTTAAAGGGTTGGTGCTTTTCTGTTGTCCCACGTCAAACCTCATGGGTCCAACAGACCTTTCGTTCTTGAAAAGCTACCACTGATTAATCCCAACAAACCCCAATCTTTTTGCAATCATTTATGGCCGTATCCTTGGTTTAAGCTTCACACATGTTCATGGACAAAACCTCAAAACACGGGCCAGGGCAGTGAGCTCTGAGAGGGATCATTTAGACAGTAAAGCAAACCTCATCCATGTGTGATCTTCATTCATATTGTGATCAGAGATGCCATCATCTTACCTGCTGCGCTTGGGAGGTCTAGAGCTTAGAGTCCTAACATCAACCCTACCACACAGTGCTTCCTACTGCGGCTCAGGGGTGAGTGGTGGCTCTGTTTGCTGCTTCTAGGCTGCTTCTGATGTTTTTTACATTTCGTTCTGCATTTTAATAGACTGCTGCTAATTTTTTAGAAAGATTACTGTGAATCCTGATTGCTGCCACAATAGAACTATATTAGTACCTACGGGGAATTTTAAAAGTGTGCTTACCTCCACAACTCCAGCACACACACATCGACCTCTGGGGGGACATTCCAGACCGCCATCTTGTGTTCTGGCGCAGTCTAGTCGTCAGGCTCTGGCTACATAAAATGCGCGAGGGGCGGACGCGCAGCGGGCGCGCCGCCAGCGTGCCGAAGGCAAGCCCGTCTGCGCCTGTCCGTGCCTGTATGTCGCCTCTCGCCAGAAACGCTGGTCCGGGGATACCTCAGCTGTATAGATATGCAAGGGAAGAGCTGTTGGCGGTTAATCCCTCGGTTAAGCTGTGTGGTATATTTCCATTAAATTGTTTAGAAGTGTAAAGACTGTCTTCTTCCACCATTATTGGGTGTGATGAATGGGGCAATTAAGGAAGGGACCTTCCCCCTTCAGTGGAAGAAAGCGGTGGTCAAGCCTCTTTTAAAAAAAACCTCTCTTGACCCGGGTGTGCTTAAGAACTTCCGCCCTATCTCGTTGCTTCCAGCTCCTGCCAAGATGCTGGAAATCCATCTAAATAAGCATCTTGTTGATTTTCTGGAAGCCCATGATAAGCTGGACCACTCGCAGCACGGCTTCAGGAGAGAACACAGTACCGAGTCTGCCCTTACTATCGTGCTCGACACCATTCGCACTAGGGTTGATAAGGGACTGACTACTCTCCTCATCCTCTTGGATCTCTCGGCTGCTTTTGATACCCTGTCTCCCTCAGTATTAACATCAAGGCTGAGGGAGATCGGGGTCAAGGGCACAGCACTTAGTCTGCTGACATCCTTTCTCAATCAGAGGGAACAGAGGGTAAAGCTGGGGGATTTTCTGTCTCCATCCCTTCCTGTGCTTTGTGGGGTCCCTCAGGGGTCGGCTTTAAGTCCGACCCTTTTTAACATCTATGTTACCCCACTGGCCAGGCTTATTAGATCTTTTGGGATGGAGGTTATCTCCTATGCTGACGACACACAGATTCTGCTGTCTTTTACCCAACCCACTACCCTGGCTGCCTCCAATTTTAAAAACTGTTTGAAGGCAGTCGCTCAATGGATGGTGGGTAATTCATTGAAATTCAATGGGGATAAGACAGAGTTTCTGGTGTTCGGGGGAAAGGAGGATTTCTGGTCAGCTGATTGGTGGCCGCCCTCTATGGGGGTGTGCCCTACACCGTCGACCCTGGCCAAAAATCTGGGCGTTTTGATCGATCCCCTTTTGAGGATGGATCAACAGGTAAGCAGGACCATCTCCACCTGTTGGGGACTGATAAACATCTTACGGAGGATCAGGCACTATCTGTCTTTCCAGGCCAGGAAACAAACTGTCCTGGCATTGATTGGGTCCAGACTTGATTATTGCAATGCTCTTTATCTGGGCATCAATAAGGGCTTGGTGACCCGTCTACAGATGGTGCAGAATGCTGCCGCTAGACTGGTCCTGGACCTGCCTAAACGTGCCAAGACTCATCAGGCAAGAAGGACCTTGCATTGGCTCCCTATTGAGTCCAGGATATCCTTTAAGTCCCTGACTTTGATTTATAGAGCCTTGGCAACCAATCGGTCCGGGGGTATGAAGGATTTGCTGGTCCCCTACATTCCCCCCAGAACTCTCCGGTCTTCAAATAAACTTCTGCTTTCAGTGCCCAGGATACGTAAGGCTAGGTGGGGAGGTAGAGCTTTTTCAACTCTTGCTCCCAGGCAGTGGAATTCCCTGCCTTTGGAGATAAGATCTCTTCCATCGGCTCTGGCTTTTAGGAAGGCCCTTAAGACCTGGCTTTTTGCCAAGGCCTACGCTTAGATACGATCTGCCTCTTTTTCGAACTGTTTTGTTTAGGCGCCTTGATGCCTTCGGGCTAAGTAGCGCGATTACAAGTTTCCATTCATTCATTCATTCATTAGAAGGACCATTTAGCTGTAGATCTTGTAGATACGTCTCTTTTATATCTCCTTCCTCTGTAATTCCACCCACTGTTCAGCCTCAGCAGAAGCTGAAAATTCTTCAATTACATGTTCGTTCATTGGTTAAACACCATTTAGCTATCTTTGACTTGGTCTCGGAGGAAGCTCCAGATATATTTTTCCTGACTGAGACCTGGCTTAATGAGGACACAGTGGTTGAACCGAATCTTGCATTACCTACCGGATATTCTATCCGTATGTGTAATAGAGGCTCTAGGGGTAGGGGTATTGCGGTGATTTTTAAATCTTGTTACACCGGTCATTTCTTGAAAGAAGCTATTGAGGGCTGTGAGTATGCGTGCTTTGGCATCACTGTGAGTTCGCATTTGACTCTATCGGGCCTGTTGATCTACCGGCCACCTGGCCCTGCCACCAAGTTTAAATCTGCTCTGCTGGAGGCTGTATGCACGCTCGCTACGGGCACCGCTAATTTTAGTATTCTGGGTGATTTTAATCTGCATTTTGACCTCTTGCAAGATAGTGAGATTTGTTGTTTGCTTGCGGACCTGGCTGCTTACCAACTTAACCAACTGGTCCCCGGGCCTACCCATTCGGCTGGACATCTGCTCGATCCTATTTTTTCCAACATTTTGACTGCAATGGTGGAGACTCCAAAACCTATGGGCTGGACTGACCATTCGTTGGTAACAATGTTCCTTTTGACCTCAGAACCCATTAAAAACTCCACTCCACTTGTTTTTAAAAGCCCATGGCGTAAATTGAGGCTGGAGGATCTTCATGCTTTTTTTGACATGCATCCTCTGGGACCTTTTAATCACGCCGAAACAGGATATACCCTGCTTTGTGATTGTATCACTCATGGCCTAGACTCTTATTCCGGCCAAGTGGTCTAGGGGCCGTTCTTCGAACAGGAGTCCTTGGTATAATGAGTCACTGACAATTTTAAGGAAGGCTTGTAAAAAATCAGAACGTGAATTGAGAAAGCATGCCTAAAGACGTTAAAAACTCCCAAGTTGCAAAAGATTTAACCCCTATGCAGCCCCCATTTGCAAAATTGTTTTTGGGAGCCAGAGCCCAGTCCTCAGGCGGTACTTCCAAGTCTCTTGTAAGCCCCACCGAGAGTGTCACTGAGAGCATCACAACGGTCTCACTAACTATGCTGACTACACCAGCATCTGCATCTAGCTCACAGCAAGAGGCCTGCTTAGCGGCTAACCAAGAGACTGCTTTGGCAGAAAACGGACCTAAGGAAATTCTAAGCACTGACGACGACATTAGCACCAATGGTACCAATGGTACCTCTGTGGCACTACCAGACCAGGCTGCAAACTTGGGCATCTCTCTCTGTGTACCCTCTATTAACCCCCTAAAAGGGGCGTCCATGCAACAAGCTCTACCAACTCTGCCTCTTCTTGCGCAGGAACCTGGCAGCGACTCAAAGATCGATACCCTTCTCAAAGCGCCTGAAACACAGATGTCGGGTATAGCCAACTTTATTCAGCACTTAGAGGCTCCTCTCGGCGTACAAGCTCCCTGGACCCCAGAAGTAGGACCTGAGCATTTCTATTCTGTCTCCGATAGCACACCCACCTCCTCAGGCGAGGATGGGTCCAACACAAGTGAAGGGGAAGCCTCAATCCAGGACACTGGCACGGTTCAGCGACCAAAGAAACCTAGAAGTAAGAACAAGCGGCGTAGCCAGCTGAAATGGGACTACTCAGACTCCCAAATGTCTTACCCTCTGGACGATGATGACCCCAATACTACACAGTGGGGATCTACCAAAAACCTGCCGGCAGACCCAGCTGAGCCATCCCTCGCCTCTATCCTAGCTTCCATCAAAGAGTTTCAGGAGGAGGTCCGGGCCGATAACCGCGCGGCCAAAAGTGCTTCTAAGAAACTTCAGGGAGGAATAAGAAGGCTGAATAAAACCTGCACTGACATCAGTGACCGCGTCTCCATGGTGGAGGCACGTACCGAGCACCTGGAAACCGAAGCCGTGGCAATTAAACAACAGAGCGAATCCAACAGTGCCTGCCTGGTAGACCTAATGGCTAAGATGGAGGACCAGGAAAATCGCCAGCGCAGGAATAACCTTCGTCTGCTTGGCATTCCGGAAGGGAAGGAAGGGGACGACCCGAGACGCTTCATTGTGAAACTTTTGCAGGACTCCTTCCCTGACCAACAGGGCTGGGATTGGGATCGCGAGGTCCAGAGGGCGCACCGCTTTCCCTTCAATCAGAGACAGCAACACGGCCGCGGCAACACCACTGGAGGACAGCCAAGGGTATTCCTGGTTTACTTTGGCAATTTTCTTCTTAGACAGTTAATATACGACCAGGCTCGCCCCAACTCCAAGAAAGGGGCCAATGGTATAACATTCTTCGCTAAACCTGACTTCTGCCATCAGACAGTAGAGCGAAGATGGCGTCTGAGACAACTGATCTCTCCGTTTCAGCAGCTAGGGGCCGAAGTATATTTAATGAACCCTGCTAGACTTAAAGTAATTGTTAATGGGGGGACCAAAGTTTTTCTTTCTGAAGTTAAAGCTGGAGAATACCTGAACGAGCTAAAATCTAGGAAGAATCTTAGATGAAAAGTTAATTTTCTTCTGCCCCTGTTATTCTCTCTCTACTCTTATTCTTACTCTCTATAAATATGCAAACCTGGTTTATGGTCATATCACGGCAGCATTATGTGAATCTTCAAACCTGACATAATGGGCAACCCTCCTGGGTTTCTTTTTTCTTTTTCTTTCTGATTATTTGCATCGCTGTTTGCTTCATTTTCTCAAAGGAGAGCAAGGGGGCTACTAGCCGATTGAAAAAGCTTAATTTGGTTTTTCTTATGGCGTGGCTGACAGCCGGGCCTCATGACTGACTATCATCATTCAGGTTATTCCTGATTGCTCAGATGAAGGGGGGGGTGGGCAGGGTGGGGGGGGGAGGGGCACTAGAAAAGGCACAGAAGAATCAAGGGCACTTTTTGGCACATACATATTTTTGTACTCACTTGGTAAGATATTGGGCAAGGAGAATGTTTTATTCTTAAAATTTAGATGGCTAGGATAGATTCACTCAGGCTTGTCTCTGCTAACATTTGCGGTTTGAATGATACTTTTAAAAGGCAAAATGTTGCTCAAGGCTTACGTTCATTAGGGGGCAACTTAATCTGCCTTCAAGAGACCCACATAGAGTGTTCACAGAAGCACTTGTTAGATACATTAGGGTTTAAAGTTATTGGGGCTACTACACAGGGTGTCAAGACAAAAGGGGTAGGCATTTTGGCGGATAGAAGACTTTCTCTTAGCAATCCCCGGGTTAAATCAGATCCGCTGGGCCGATGGGTGATAGCTGAATGCCACCTTACCTTTAACCTTCCTTTTACCCTCTGCTCACTGTATGGCAGCAATGTAGATGACCCAGGGATTATTAACATGGTCTCAGGGGAGCTGGCCCACTGGCCTACTCCTGTCATCCTATGTGGTGACCTCAACATACATCTGCCCTCTGACTGGAAATTTGATAATAAATGGAGATATAAAGGCAGAAAACCCCGAGTATATCAAGCACTAATGAACCTTGCTCAGACCCACGGATTGAGTGATGTCTGGGCCAGTTTAAATCCCACACAACCTGGCTATACCTTCTTTTCGGCCCCACATAGCACCTTTGTTAGATTAGACTACTTCTTTGTTTCATCTTCACTCCTTAGCAACTGTACCATAGACATTGCACCTCGATTTATGTCAGATCACAACCCCCTTATAGTAAATATTAAGGGATTAGGGAAGTGGAAGGAGGCACCTAGATGGAGCTTCGAGAAAGCCCTGCTACAAAATCTTGACTATAGGGCTCATATGCAAGGTTGGATCCAAGAATTTCTGGAAATAAACGTCGGAACCGCTTCCATAATGACTGTCTGGGACACACTAAAGGCGGGGGTCCGGGGCGAAACTTTGAGTTTCTCAGCAAGGAGAAATAGGAAGGAGAAGCTGGTAATTAATGACTTACAGGAGAAATTAAGAAGAGCAGAAACAAACTTGGTCCTATTGGTTAAGTCAGGACAAGATACCGAAAATGCCCAAAAAGAAGTAGTCCTCGCTAAAGCAGATATAGGGGCAGTATTTGCGGAAAAAACTGCAGCTAAGTGGGCAGCACAGCGGGAAAAAAATTACGAGTGCAGTGATCGCATCGGGCATCATCTAGCCGTCCAATCCAGGCAACAATCTACAAGCATTGAGATACACACAATTAAACTAACCACAGGGAACGAGACCAATGATCCTAACGAAATACTGAAGGGATTTCAGGAATTCTACTCCGACTTATACACTGAGGAGAACTGTAGTGCGGCTGGCCCACTCGAAAGCGAGATAGCCAGCTACCTAAGCGAGATAGATCTTAGACAGCTCACCCCTGATAACACTGAACTACTAGAACTTACTCCAACCTGGGACGAAATCTTGGAAGCTTTATCTAGTTTACCAGATGGGAAAGCTGCAGGAATGGATGGTATTCCTGTAGAGTTCTACAAGATCTTCGCCCCTCAAATCAAAACTATATTCACCGATGTAGTTAGGTCTATCTTTAATGGGGCTTCTCCTCCTGCTTCTTGGTCCAATGCTAGAATCTCTATATTCCTCAAAAAGGATAAGCCCCCACTGGAGATGAGTTCTTACAGACCCATCACCCTTATTAATTGTGACTCTAAAGCCTTCTCTAAAATATTGGCATCCAGAATCTCGTCTGTGATCGAGTCCTTAGTTTCTGAGCGGCAACATGGTTTTATTCCTAAAAAAGGCACCACAGAACATGTCAGGAGAGCCATTACCCTGTTTGACGCAGCGCAGGTAGCAGGAGACCCGATGTCTTTAACACTACTAGACGCGGAAAAAGCATTCGATCGGGTCTCCTGGCGGTTTCTGTGGGCTGTCATGGGCAGGATGGGTTTTGGGACGAGACTCACTCAGGCGGTACAGGCATTATATCTACAACCAAAGGCATGTGTCTCCATTAATGGGCGACTCACTGATCAATTTAACATCTCCCGGGGAACAAGACAGGGCTGTCCCTGTTCCCCGCTGTTATTTGCCTTATACCTAGACCCATTCATTAAACAAATTGAAAGGAATCCCGCCATCTTAGCAATCAGCACCCAGGGCATTAACACCAAAATTTTGGCTTACGCAGATGACCTGGCCATAACATCCCCTGATCCTGAAAACACCATAATTGCATTAGAGCTAGAGGCACAAAAATTTGGGAAAATCTCGGGCTATGCCTTGAACAAAAATAAAACCCAAATAATTATAAATAAAGAAATTACCTGGACTGACGCAAGGGTGGTGCCAAAAGCTAAATACTTGGGGGTTTCTATATCTGCTAGTATTGATGAAATTGTAGCAGATAACTTAACTACTCTCGCTGTAGAAACCAAGAAGGCCCTTAAAAAGATTGATAACCTCCATTTGACCCTCGTTGGAAGATGCAACGTCATTAAGATGACATACTTCCCTAAACTTCTTTACTTTTTCCGTACCGTACCTCTGGAATTTAGCAAAGCTAATCTACAGAAATTTCAGCAAATCTATACGCAATTTATTTGGGCCTATTCACAACCAAGGAGGGCTCTAAAGCAGCTATCTCTTCCTAGAGAGCGGGGTGGGTGGGCCTTCCCTAACATTATGCTCTACTACTGGGCCGCAGTGATGCAATATAGTTCTGAGCTGGTGAGAGAACCCCCCCCAGAAGCCACATTTGGTCTCTCTTCACCATTTAAACTTTTACTCGGTGAAGACCACTGGGGCTGCCTCCTCCGAGAGACCTCTTTCGGATATTACAAACGTGTGAGATTCAAGACCCTCATGAACTCATACAAGGTTTTTCGTAATATCCGCAGAATATTTGGGCTGGGAAGATTTAACTATTACTCTCCCATTATGACAAATTGTAATCTTCCCGCCATTTTTGGCAGGTCCTACTTCTTAGACTGGCACAGGGCAGGTATCACGAAACTGGGGGATCTCATTTCCAGCGAGGGAGTCAAATCATTCGCAAACCTGCAACTTAAATACAGTCTGAAAAATCAAGATGTTTTCAAATATTTTTCCATCTCTAACTTCCTCTGCAGAAAGGTTGGGGGTAAGGCAGGATTCACGGAAGTAGATCTTCTCAACAAATTACGCGACGCCACGGCCCCTCGGATAGGTCTTTTGTACAATATACTAAATAGACAAACCCCAGACGACCTACAAAAGATAGCAGACAAATGGCACACCAAACTCGATTCTTCATCTAGTATATTTTTTAACTCATTAGTATTATCCCAAAATATTTTGCTTTCAGCCAAACTACAGGCACAACACTTTAAAACTATTTTTTTTCTGTACATTACCCCCAACAAGATTGCTAAGTGGGGAGCTGGCAAAGGGACTTTATGCCCCCGGTGTTCTGAGTTTGGTGTCGACTCAATCCACATTTTTGCAACCTGTCCTAAACTTGTCTCAACCCTTCGTAAAATACAGGAATTTCTAGGGGAAGTCACCTCCCAGACTACTGTACTAACCCCAACAGTCATCCTGCTGGGGACTCAATCTGAAAACATCAGGATCAAAAGCGTGGGCCTAACCTTCATTGCAATGGCAGTCTGGAGGATCTGTGTTGCTTCCGTATGGTTAGATACTGATCCTCCACCATTTTCTCAATGGCTGGCCAGACTAGTCGCTACATACCACCTAGAAAAAGCAGTTTACGCTAGGAAAGGGCGCAAAAGCCGGAAGAAGGGCCTGGATGTGTGGGGAAAACTGACTTCGTGGTTAGAACAGCCGGGCTGACCCGTCCTGTTTTTTTTTTTTTTTTTTTCTTTTCTTTCCATGCTTGTTCCTTTTTTCCTATGCTGTCACACTTTTTCTTGCTTCTCTCCTTTCTGATGTCTGGACTACCTTTCATTACCTTCTCTTTTATTTTTTATTTCACTTCTTCTTTTCTTTTCTTTTCCCGAC
The DNA here is from genome assembly GCF_964204655.1 of Triturus cristatus. Taxonomy (NCBI): domain Eukaryota; kingdom Metazoa; phylum Chordata; class Amphibia; order Caudata; family Salamandridae; genus Triturus; species Triturus cristatus. The sequence goes on along the minus strand of NC_140582.1, from coordinate 1,207,492,475 downwards.
TTTTATAAACGCCATTTAATTATGTTTTCCCTTTTCTTCAGTGCCTTTGATTCAGTAAGATACACAGAGTGGGGGGAGGGGGGAGGGATGGGCGCCTTGAATATCTTTTCTCTGTACCATCCTTTTTTTTGGATTTTGCAAAATAAAAATTTTACAAAAAAAAAAAAAAAAAAAAAAAAAAGAGAAAGCATTATGACCCCAGTAAAAAAGCATGTTACTTGGCTATGGTCAAACAATATCACAGATCTATCTGTAAGGTTCGAGCAACATATTTTGCCAATGAAATCAAGCTCAGTCCCAATCCAGCTAAATGCATTTTTAAGATTCTTAAAGATCTGAGGGCCAATAACAACTCGGCGGCCGTTATTTCATCTGATCGGCAATGTGAAGACCTGGCCACTTTCTTGATTGAGAAAGTCCGTACCATCTACCGGTCCTTTCCACAAGGGAACTCTCCATCTCCTTCCTCTTTTTTTTAGATCCTTGTCCTGGCCTTCCTTAATAGTCATACCTAGTATCTCGCCAGATGAACTCAGTCAGTTGAGCCTGAAAGTTAAATCTGGCTCTCCGGCTGATCCTTTAAAGCCAGCTCAGTTTAGAGAATCTTTCCCTTTTCTCTTGACTCCATTATGTCAGATTATCAACCTCTCCCTCTCCTCTGCCACGGTCCCCATTTTATGGAAGCAGGCATGGGTTTCCCCCATTCTTAAGAAATCATCGCTTGACGCTACTAAACCTGAAAATTTTAGACCTATTTCTCTCCTCCCTTGGGTGGATAAGATCACAGAAACACATGTGAATAACATACTCACGAATTTTCTTAGTTCCAATAACATCTTGGATCCGTCTCAGAATGGTTTCCGCCCAGGCTATAGCACGGAAACTGCTTTTTTGGCCATGACGGAACATCTGCGGACCATTCTTGATTCCGGTCAGACAGCGGCACTGATCCTGTTGGATCTTAGTGCCGCCTTTGACATGGTCTCGCACGGTATTTTGCTTCAGCGGTTGGAGGAGGTGGGTGTGGTTGGCTTGGCTCTGGATTGGTTCAGATCATATCTAACTGACAGATCTTTTCATGTATCAGACCCCCCCTTTCTTTCTCGGACCCATTCCATCGATCAGGGGGTGCCTCAGGGCTCTGCACTTAGTCCGTCATTATTCAATCTGTATGTTCAGCCTCTTGCGGCGGTCGCCAGGCAGTGGGACCTCACCATGGTCTCCTATGCGGATGATGCGCAGTTGGTGGTGACCCTGGTTGAAGGTTCCACATTAAGCGCCTCTAGGTTCAGAGACAGCCTGGCGGCCGTAGCGGACTGGATGACTTCCAACTGCTTACAGCTGAATGCTAACAAAACCGAGGTTTTGTTGGTAGGGAAGAACGCTAGCCTCTGGAGTGAGAGTTGGTGGCCGAATGTCTTGGGTAGTGCTCCTAATCCTAAACCGGTGGTAAAGAATTTGGGGGTCTGGATGGATTCCTCCCTCACTTTTCAAGACCACACAAAGAAAGTGGTTTGCACTTGTTTTGGTCTTCTACGGGGTCTTAAGCCCCTTCTTAAGTTCTTTGACCCTCCAACACGCCAGCTGATTGTCCAGTCAGCTATTCTATCTCGTCTGGACTATGCTAGTTCTCTACTTTTAGGTGCTAACCAGGCAGAAATAACACGGCTGCAGCGCGTTCAAAATGCTGCCGCTAGAGCCTTATTTGGGCTCCTACGCTTTTGCTCTCCGGTCAACGCTTTTCATAAACTTCACTGGCTCCCCATAATGGAGCGCGCATTCAATTTAAGACGCTCGGTCTTTCATTTAAGATTTTGAAGCAGGCTACTCCTAGTCTGCTTAGCAATCTACTTGTTCCATATATTCCGGTGCGTCAGTTGCACTCCTTGGGGCAACATTTGGTCACGGTCCCCCGTATTAAACGCCTTTGTGCGGGGGAGGGCGGTCTTTTCGCTGCTTAGCAGCAAGGCTCTGGAACTCTCTGCCCGATCCGTAGTATGACCTGTTTATTCGGCTTTAGGAAGGCAATTAAAACTTTACTTTTTCCCCCCTACTTAACGCTCTTCCTTCTTATGCTACTCTTCGTGCCGCTCTCCATTTTAGTGATTTGGTTCGCTCTCTGTTGCTGCAGCGCCGGGACGCCCCTTTGCTGGGGCAGCTGTGCGCTTTATAAATCAGTTTAACATAACATAACTTAACATTCCTGTTGGTCTCATTCAAAGTTTCATTCAATGCTTTCTCGTTCAATGTTTGTATTTAGATACATAATATTTGCATATGTGCAAGGTGTAATATGCTGTTACAGCGTACAGCCAGAAGCCAATGATTAAACCCGCCTGGTACCATGACTACTTAGCTGGCTGAAATCTTTTCCACAAGTGGTTACATTGTTACTTCCAGTTTACATATTTTTCACTATTCTGGTTGCTTGTCATGTATTCAATTTCACATACGTTTCAATTTTGTTCGTATTATTATATGGATGGGAGATATGTGGCTTGTGAAACTCGATGTACAACCATATTTATATAATAATGTACACTGTGTTGCTGTCTTGCAGAATCCGGTATATGTCACCTTTCACAGCATACAGTTCTAGGCAGCCGTCTGTTCTAGAGCTCCAATATGAATTAAGCCAGTTGCTGTCTTGATGCCGCAGATGTCAGTTGGTGGTCTGACGCTGTATATCACAGAGAGTAAACTCAAGAAAACCTTACCTTGGGAGTGGTCTTTTAAAGTTGATCTTAACACAGACTCATTGCACTAATTATATAATGAGGTACTTAATAAATAAAGGCGCAACAAGCTCTGCATTTCACAGTCATGAGGGAAAATAAAGTATTTTACAGGGGTCAAATCAAATTAACCTCATCTTGTGTTCCCTTGTTGAATAGTTTTTATCTAATTTTCTGACTGCTTTGCTAAGGTTGGCATGGAAACACGTGGAGGACCCCTCCTCAAGAAACATTCAGCCTTCCATCTCCCTGCTCCCATTCACCACTAAAATCCTAAAGAAGGCCATCAATCTCTAACTCACCCAACACCTGGAGCGAAACAACTTGCTGGACCCGACCCAATCACGTTTTAGAGCCAACCACAGCACAGATAGCCCTGATCGCCACAACAGACAACATCCATGCCCTACTTGACAGAGGAGAATCAACAGTCCTCATACTCCTGGACCTCTCCGCAGCTTTCGACAGTTTCCTACCACACACTCATCAATCAAAGATGCCAGATTGGAATCACAGACGATGAGCACAGAAGGATGGCATCCTTTCTCACGGGACGCACCCAGAGAGTCCGCCTCACTCCCTTCACCTCGCAACCCAAGCACACCATCTGAAGCGTACACCAAGGCTCATCCCTCAAACAACCTTCAACATCCTCCACACCACTTGCAGAAATCATCAGATTGCACAACATCATCTTCTAGGTCGACGATACACAGCGCCTCCTCTTACTTTCAGCAGACCCCACCTCGACTAAGACCAACTTCCACAACTGCACGAGGAAGTCTCAGCCTGGATGAAGCGCAACTGCCTGAAGCTCAACGTGGAAAAACAGAAGTTCTGATCTTCGGCAGATACACTACCCCATCGAAAGACTCCTGGTGTTCGGCAGAGCGGGGACCAACCCACACGCCGAAAGGCCACGCCTGCAATCTCGGCATCACCCTGGAGAGCGAACTCTTCCATGAAACGTCCGGTCATGCAGTTTCCTCAGCCTGCTTCCACACAATCAACATGCTCCGCAACGTCTTTGGATGGCAGCACCAGGAAAACTGAGACAGTTCCTCATCACCTGCCAATTAGACTACGGCAACACACTATGCAAGCACCATCGCCGAACACATGCAAAGACGCTAGACAACCGAGAACACAGCAGACTGACAGAACCTCAACCTGCCCAAGAGGATGCACATCACCCAGCACCTGACGGACCTCCACTGGCTACCAGTCCAGAAGAATTGCCATTACAAGCTTCTGGCCCACGCCTACATACCACTCCACGACCAAGGACCAGCCTACATGACCCACCGCCTGCACTTCCGCTGACCAACCAGAAATCTCCATTCCCCACACCTCGCCCTTGCAGAGATACCATATATTCACTGCTGCCACTGCAGAGGGCGCTCCATCTCCCACCTCACTGCCTAAGACTTGAAAGTTCTTCTCCTTGACCTCCGCACCCCTTCACTGACTTATTTCAGAAAGGGACTCAAGACTGGTTTCTTCAACTGATACCTGCTGCACAGCACCAGGACATCCTCTGGGGTGATTAGCAGTGCCACACAAGTAAGACTTGACTGATAAAATAAGAAAAACACTGTTCAGGTGCTCTTTGTTCAAATTGTTAGTCCAAACAGCCCAAAATGGCGATTCGATTTTTAGACCTTCTAAGGGCAAAGTTTAAGGTCAAGTTCTACAGTAAGAATTTGTAGAATTTACTCTTGTTGCTCATAGCGTACTATAATCCAAAAACACTTCAGAAGTTTATGAAGTACTAATTAACTCGATTGATTCAATATTTTGGTGTAGCTCAATTTGGGTTGGCATACATTTACAAGGAATTTTTCTAAATACTCCAGAATTGCAAGAAGCATAGGAAATAGCTCACCCATGGTAGGAGGTGGTTGTGTTGGATGGAACCAGCAGCTGATTGTAAGTGGAATCAGTCAGTTTTTGTCACATGGTGTCTTACTAGTTTTCCCGACTCACAAACACAAATCACATACAGAAATATGGGGTCCTGAACTGGACTGGACACTGCAGTGCTGAGTATTTCTCCTCCAAGCCGGTTACCAGAGAAGAGGCTAATGATGCAAGATAGCACTCATCAAGTGTTAGATACTTGCACAACTAGCTTACTGTGCGATTCACATCAGTTACCAAAGAGAAAACGATCACATTCAAGAGACTGATCAAAGCACCAAGGAGAATCCACCCCATAGGAATTTTCCAAACACACCTGGCTCTCAGGAAAGATGCCCTCTGAGTGCCCATATCACTCACTGGGCTAGATGTCAGGTTCCGAAGGGGCATACTTTTAGCTTCATCCCCTATAGGAAAACGTGGCTGTCAATGCATGACAATCTTAAAATTTGAAGCACTGGAATAAACAAGGTAAAGGACACAGACATATGGAAGTGATGGAGTTCTAACATCTGGAACACAGGCAGAACAGCAGTTAGAGACAGACCAATAAGAAAAGCACTGTGGCTCTACAGTTCCGTGTTATGACTGCCATACTTAAAGCCTTCTACAAATACTAACTAGGACTCCAGCTTTGATGGCATTCTAATGCTCCAAATTATAAATATTTAAAGATGGTGCTCAACCGATGCAGCACAGGAGAAAACAGTTGAGTAAAATCCCAACTCTCTTACAAAAATATTTGTATATGGTTATACATTTCCCACTGGCCTCTATCTCACATGAATCCACTGAGCTACCACAATACCACTTTAAGAAGAGAAGAAAACTATTACAAAGCAGACACAAGAGGATATGGAGTGAAGCCGCAAGGATGGTTGTAACTTTGTAGTTGAGCTCTGCTTGCTGTCCACACTACCTGGGCCCAGCAACAACAGTCCAGAATTACACTGATTTCTGGATGTGGGAACAATAACTCTGTGTAATGTTGCAACAAGGGGATGAGATGCCAGGTACCCATCCCGCATAGCCAATCAAACTCATCCAAACATTATCATGATCCTTGTATGCCATCTCCAAGAAAGACATCTTCCACGGGGACTTCAGTTTCATTGAGGCCCCCAGCTGGCCTCACCGTACGCGGACGATGTTCTACTCTTTGTTTGGGAACCAAACACCAATCTCCCCTTGCTCTTAAGAGAAGTGGTCAGGTTTGGTGGTTTTTTTTTAGGACTGGTTGTCAACTAGTTCCAATCAGAAAAATTCCTTTTGACTGGCCACTCTTCCCACACAATTGGACTTTCCCCAGCGCTGGTGTGATGATTCGCCCAGCTACCTGGGTATCCTTCTACACCGCACTCCCTCAGAGGTTATTCGCCTTAACTATGGTCCCGCTATCAAACAATTCTCAACCCAAATAGACAGATGGATCAAACTTTCGCTGTCAATGGCTGGTAGAATTGACATTAAAATAGTAGTACTGCCCCGCTTTCTAGATCTTTGTCCCAATATCCCTATTCCGCTCTCGGCTAAATTTTTCAATGTCTTACGCAGCATGCTTATCCAACTAGTATGGGCAGGAGGTCAGGCGCATATTAGCTGGCAGACGCGGATGACACCCTTCCAGCTGGGGGGGCTTGGGGTTCCAGACATTTATCTATATTACGTAATTGTGCAGGCCCAATATGCCTACTTCTGTCATCACCCAGCTGCTAGGCTTCAGTACTTGAAACCAGAGTATTAACAGATCGAACGTAGCTCCCTGTCGACGATCCTCCCACAAGGGCTCCCGCAGTCACCCTCCGAGATACATACGCTCCACACCATGTACTGGGATTGGGAAAAATTGCGACAAAACCTCAACGCGGAACATCTTTATTCTCCACATTTACTATTAAACGATAATCCATGGATCCCCCCCCACTCTCGAGACCCTGACTAAATAGACACTGTCCCGAAGTGCATTGCACACTAGTGGGGATTTTTTTACGGGAGGCCAAACTGTGGACTGGCATTGGCCCTGTCAGAGAGAAACACCGTGTCCTCAATGGACAGATTTCTCTTACATTGAACACGGATGTCCACACAGGTGGCGACAGGCTCCTTGAATTCGGAACCTAGAGATTGCCCCCAATCTCTCGTATAATCTCATTGCCAAATAATTTACACTTAGTTTCCTGGCTGTATCAATTAGCTCAGACACTCCATCCCCCCGCTAGGGGGAACACTCGCAAAACATGGGAGAGTGGTTTGTGACCAACCTTGGCGCACAAAATGTGGCTTTTCTGCTGTGAACAAACCTGGTATGTTTCCAGCAACAATAGGCATAAACTTCTCCACTTTAAATATCTGCATAGGGCAATACATCACACCGGCACTATTTACTAAAATAGACCCTTCCAAATCCCATACTTTATACATATGGCATGGCGTTGCCCACGGATTCAGGTTTTTTGGGCAGAAGTTATCTCACCTCCATACATGAAACAGATTTGCCCCCCTACCTACTTCTGGCACTGTTGGGGTATGTCCAACCTCTTAATACTGGGAAACGGCGTTTTACTGCTATTGCCCTACTCCCTGCAAAACAACAAAGAATCGGGGCACCTCAAAGGCCCCATCAACCAAAGCCTGGCTAAGGGACCTCATTTACTGTGATACGACCAGTGATACCTACGCCACACTGCTACCCCTCTCTTCCAGGCACAAGAATATATGGCAACCCCTTCGTTCTTATCTCTTGCTCCATGCCGAGAACAATGATGGTTCATAGTCATCCCCGGCTATCCTACGGCCCCTCTATTGCACTGAGGAATGAGGGAGGAGCGTGGGGGTAATAGGACCGCTTTATTAAAGACTTTGCTACATGTGTATTGATCTTGCTGCCACCCACCCTGTATATTTTTCCTATGTTCTTGCTGTCTCATGTCGAAAATCCTGCACCTGGATGAGTCATGATGAACAGTGCTACCACTTGTACGACACTGCAGACTCTTCATTAGGTTTTGTTCGCGATACCCCGGAAGGCATCAACTGGCAAACTACTCATTCCATGTCTTTATTTTTATGCAGATATGCATCCCTGCATGGTTCTATCAAGTTGATTGTATGCTGTTTTTCTTCCTTTATATGTTTAGTTTCTGTCGGTCATGAGAGGATTCTTCCCTCTTGTGAAACAAGTGCCCAGCAGGGCTAAAATGTAGTGTTAACATAGCGGGTAATTTTTGTTGATAAAAAAAATGCAATAAAAACTATTTTAAAAACACTATCTTACAACCTGCCATGCACTGCTTATGATTTCTCATAAAACATCACACAGAAAATGTTCTATGATATCAATGGTGGCATCTCAAATGACATCACTGATGACATTGATTAGATCATCCAAGCTTAATTTTCCTGCATATTGCTTTATAAAATGGTATGGCTTTGCACATAACGTGGACTATGCTAACAATCATCCACTGATATATGGAAACCCTCATTGCATACAGTGTTCATTCTGTATGCGACTGTTCAGAGAAAGCCAAAATAGTGAATGCCAATTCCAAAACAAATGCCCTACTATGGACAACTTTTATCTGCATCAAGCCCCCGACACACTAACCCTACATAAATGAATTAGGTTAGTATCAGTAGAGAGCAGAGTACTGTAAACAGTGTTTACTCTAAAAAGCGAGTTTACTCTGTACCACACAGTTTGCAAACACACGGTTTGCAAACCTGAAACTCGTGCCCTTACACATCTGTAATACGGTACCAGAATCAACTTTTAGGAAAGCGGTGAGGACCTGGCTGTTCGACCGCACCGAGCCGGTCGCCTCTGCCAATGCTCTTTCTCTGCTGCCTTGGAGGTAGCCGTGCTCTCAATAAATGTTCCAGATAAAAGAAAAATACACCGCAGATCACTCAAAAGAATCTACTAAGAACAGTTCACCTTCTATGCAAAAGTGGTGGAAAAAAGACACTATCTGCTAAAAGTAATCACAATCTGATGGTGCTAAAGATTATACTACCTGCAATGTATTGGGTTAGTCTCTGGTCCACACCGGAGTTAAGTGACTATACAGATGTGCTCAAAGATCTACTTAACTTAATGGGTCTCAACAGGTTATGAGGTGCATCAAATGAAACATCTCAGGCTGATATTGTCAATTTGAAACATGCTATTGGGCACACATACATGAAGGTTATGTAATAAACTGATCAAATGGAACATTGACTAACATGTATCTTGAATTTAAATTGGCCCCTTGTTTTGAAACATTTTTAGACTTCATATCTCCTCCCCCAGCAAAAAGCCTGTATGTTAGTTTTTGCTTAAGCATTCTTCCATTGAGATCCTTTAATGAAAAATGGATCGACGACCTGGCTTCAAGCCTTTGCCCTGCTTGTGCTTTTGATATAGAGACTGAGACGCACATATTGTTTTTTTGTCCAGCACACCGAGGGTCCCGTCGAAAAATGGATTAGTCCAAAATGTCAGTCCTTGAGCTTGTCAATATATCTAGAACCACAGAATCTATTGTTTTAGAAGTCAGCAAATGTTTGCAAGCTGTTTGGCATAGGCGCAACAACATTTTAAAGGAGATAGCACGTTGAAACATGTCGTACACTAATTTTTCACAATCATACCTTTGGATTATATATTTGCATATTTAGGTCTTTAAACTTGATTGAGGGTTTATTCCCTCGATAATTATTTGAATTCAGTCTTCCAGTCAATTTTGTATCTATTGACTATTTGGAGGAACTAAATGTGTACTTGTCGAGTGTTATACAGTTACATAGATAGGAGAAAAACATTTTTAAACCACCTGAGTGTGTGCAATCTTCTTTATTATTTTTTTTTAGATGTATTTTACTGCATTATTGTATGTACACTTTAATGGTTTATGGCAACCAAAATAAAATATTCTACTACTACTACAACCTGCACACTCCCTACTGTGATGGAAACTTTACAGATAGCCCTTCTACTGAAGCAAAATAAGCATGTGTGCATAGGTTTGTACCTGGTGCATGTTAAGTATAAATTATCATGCTGACGTTTCTCTATAATAAATCAAACCTGGTTACAAAAGTTAGTATGTACTATGTACAATCTTTCTTGTTGGAAACTTTCTGCAGAACCAAAAAGGTTGTGTGGAACTTACTGAATACAAGCCAACCGTCACTTGCCCCGAGTGTTACTCTTTAATGCAAACAATTTTAACATGTTCAATGCTTCTACATAGCTATGGTGCATTAGGAGCACATATGTTTTATAAACACTTACACCGATTAGCTTCACACAGGCTGTAATAAATTAGGTATAGAAGTAATATGGTAGGTACCAGCCACTATAAACTATAAAGGATGGAGGATGTGGTGCAGCAGCCAGTGCTGCTGACTCAGGAGCTGGGGATCCAAGTTTGAGTCTCGTCTCATATCTCGCTCTCTCATTCATTCTCTCTCTCTCTCATTCATTCTCTCTCATTCATTCTCTCTCTCATTCATTCTCTCTCTCTCTCATTCATTCTCTCTCTCTCTCATTCATTCTCTCTCTCTCATTCATTCTCTCGCTCTCATTCATTCTCTCTCTCTCATTCATTTTCTCTCTCTCATTCATTCTTTCTCTCTCATTCATTCTCTCTCTCATTCATTCATTCTCTCTCTCTCATTCATTCTCTCTCTCATTCATTCTCTCTCTCATTCATTCTCTCTCTCATTCATTCTCTCTCTCATTCATTCTCTCTCTCATTCATTCTCTCTTTCATTCTTTCCCTCTCTCTCATTCACTCTCTCTCATTCATTCTTTCCCTCTCTCTCATTCATTCTCCCTCTCTCATTCATTCTCCCTCTCTCTCATTCATTTTCTCTCTCTCTCTCATTCATTCTCTCTCTCTCATTCATTCTCTCTCTCTCATTCATTCTCTCTCTCTCATTCATTCCCTCTCTCTCATTCATTCTCTCTCTCTCATTCATTCTCTCTGATTCATTCATTCATTCTCTCTCTCCCCCTCTCATTTGTAAAACCGGCATGGCACTACAAACGTGGCGTGCACACATACATTACATACATACACATACAGCCAGTAGGTGTTCTAGTTAGGACCTAGTTTCCATAGGAAACGTATTTTTTGACTTTGACATAACTGTAGCTTCATTTGAACAATTTTCATGACATTTCCCCAAAAAAGTGTCAAAGTAGGTTCTGGTTGCTATGGAGAGCATTAGGGTGATCCGTGTAGTGGGGAGTGAAGAAGGAGTGCGTTTGTAATGTTAATTCCCACAGGAACGCGTTGTCGAACCGACAGCCCGAACCGCTGGACGGAATTGCAACAAATTGAGCAGGCAGGCAGAGGTTACGCATATTGTGCTTTTTTTATTTGGTGCAAATCAGTCCAGTAGTTTGAGAAATTTAAGCTGAATGTTATAGACATCTCTAGCCACGGACATTTTGCAACGTTTTTGCGATGAATCGCAAAGGTACGCTCCAACAGGAATGCTCCAAATGGCTTGACACATCCTGAACAGAAAATTGATTTTTTTCAATGTGTGCGATATTCGCAACGATGCCACCAGCCCCCTGCACCGAAATATATCAGTGGATCATTAATACTCACTCTTCTAGAGATATTGAGATTCTGATAAATGTTATTATAGAGGTATTTAGATAGTGAGTTATCTACTGTGATGGTTAGAATCAATTATATATAATTTTTTAATGTGGTGGGGCCCACTGAATTCCTGTTTTTCCTTTCTGCTTTCGCGACGTAACCGTGGGATCGCGATGACCCATGTCTCTGCGATCTCCGGCCTCAAAGAGAAAACGCAAAATAAGTTTTAGAGATGGTTGTTCAGGAAATTCAATAGAAACCTATGAGTTTGACATGTACAGTAATTAACCAAGTGTGTAAAATACCGTAATGTGTGCATATATGTGTTTTTCACCTTATGGAAAGGTGCGATCGCTGCGGTTAGCGGCGAAGTCCCGAATCACCACAAAAACAGATACTAGGTCTTAAAGATGGATTTTAAAGAAACTTAGTGCAAAACATGAGTTTAAACATGCTTAAAGAAGCATGTATATACTAATATGTGTAGCTAAATGTTTAGAATGGATCTGTTTTGACCTTATTTTCGGATGTGCTGGTGGCCATTGAATGTCTGCTTTTGATTTCAGTGAAGTATCCGCGACCATTGCACATCGTCGCGAATATTACCAAAGTCTAAAAAAAAAGAGAAGGATCTTTTTAAAGAAAAACAACAATATTTCGGGCACTATGGTGGCGCTGACTAGAGCCTTTGTGTTGATTGAATGTATATGACAGCTACACAGAAAACCGGACGGTGAGTTTCAGGTTACTCAGAAATACCCTGTTGCCTGTTACGTGCACTCCATTTCTATAAATTTCATGCATGTCAAAATGCAGATTGTTGTTATGGATGCAGCCCATGCGATGGTCTCTAAGGAATGCAACAACTGTTTTATTAAGATGTTCCTGGCTTTTTATAGCTGTGGACCAATTGATTTGACCACTTCCATTTCTGTCTTCGGCATATATTTGAGTACATCAAGACGAAGGAAAAGCAACATCAGTTCTGCAAAAGTTTTTCATTAGAATTTCCAACCCTAGCTCAGTCAATGTGCCTAGATCATTGCCACCCCAGTGCACAATCATGAGGTGAGGAGCTTGGGAACCCAAAATGGATTTAACCAAAGCCAGGAACTGATGAAACTTTAACCTTCTCTGGCCAAACCAAGTAATCTACTCATTTGGCAAACCCAAGTCCCTCTCTTTTTTGCAGCCTCCTTAGCACAATAGATATTGATGTGGCCCACAATTCATGCTCTAAACATTTTGAAGAGAAGCAGCACTCAGGAGAAGGCTGTAGCTGAATGAGGTAGTTTTCATAATGAAAAGCAGTTAAAATGGAGTTTTTTTGAAGAAGAAAAAAAAAAAGATTAATTTCATTGATACAGTCAGCATGAAAGTTAATAAAATTAGGTAGTGTGTTGGATGCCTTTGCAAGAAGTCCTATTAGCTGTTTAAAAAAAAGAAATGTAATACAGACATGGTTACGCTTTTGAATCGGAGGAGTAAACCACACCTGCTGTATGTTGGAAGTAACATGTTCCTTCTAGAATGTCCTATGAACTCGTGACCTACTGGCTGCACTGGGTTGCTACGTTCACTAAGCTAGGAGTGTACCAGTGGGAATCGACAGAGATCGCTGGTAACATGAGCTGGTAGATATTTTGGTTGTGGCAGCCATTTTAGTTAGCCACGTGCTAGCCATGTGCTCCTTCCGTCTTCACTGTAGCCTGCTTTTCTATTCTGCTCGAGTCATCAACTATAGTTAACTCCTTCAGCACTGAACCAGAGCAATGTATGCTCAGAAAGGCCTGTAGCTGCTAGAATGCACCTGCCTTAGAGTGTAACTGTCCGGCTATTTTAACTGATGTAAGCAGTTTGGTTCCTCCTCCCACTCTGCTGGCTAAGTGATTCCTGTCTCCCCATGTTATTCAATAACTGTTCTTGTATATGCCTGTACCTCCCCTTAGAGTCTCAATGCTTACAGTGCAGAAAAAAATGTATAGAAGGCCTGTGTTCTGTGACTTCAATGTACTACCTCCTACAGTGGCCTGAGGGTACTGTATTGATGTAGTACCACTCATGAGTGATTAATAAACTTTACTTTGATATTCCAGCTTCGTGCCAATCTCTACGTTGTTGGTTTAAGAACCTGTGGACAGATAAGGGTGACATCCTGCACCGGTGGGCCCCTAAAAAGATAATTTCCACATACCGAGGGGGGTGGAAGAATGTTACGGAGACCAATCATTTTTTTTCTTTTTTTAAAGTTGAGGAGTGATGCCACAATTTAACACTAACTTTAACTTTCAGCTCAGGATTATGTAATAAACTACTGCTCAGTATCTAATTAAAAAAAAATACAAATCGGTTCGGATTGACGTTTTTTCCGCGATTACTCTGAGATCATCGCATGTGGCGTCAGGAACCTTGTTTGGAAAGAGGGGAAAGGTTAACAGTTGCGAACCATTCACAAATTGGGATGCAGTAGTCTAAAATGAAAGACATGTTTTTATTTGCTGCCTTTCTCATGATCATACAGTGTAAAGATGAAGAGGTTGACATTTTAGAATTGCTTTCCATTAGAGTGGTGTACCATTCTTGTGCTTAGTTTACAAATCTTAACAGTGTCAAAACTATTCAGAAAGAGCTAAAAACTATTTTATCTAGGAGCTCAATTCACTGGTATTTATATAACTTTAATTATATAAAAAAGTACATTAGAAATCGAGATTTATATGTGAGTGATAAAAAAAATGTATCACATTGAAGTGAAAAACAAAACGCTCAGATGAACTGTATCTGGTAGAGGGTATGTGTTTAAGATGTTAGTACTGTTGGAAATTACCATGAGCAATGCCTTTAACCAGAACAATGTTTTAAATGTCTAAGCATTATGCAGAATAGATACATCTATATCATTTGCTTTCTGGGAGTTGTGCTAGTTTTAGTCACCTTATTAAACAGGAGTACTGTAGTCATGAAATACAAGAAAATGTGCTCTGCCTGTATATAAATTATACTTTTATATTACAAGGAGTAATACTTGTTGTTAGGTATGTTTTAGGAAGTGTTTGTCAATGTGGTTTTTAACTTATATGACAGGCTTGCATATGTTTAGATGTGGAGATATGGTTTTTCTGGGTGCAGATAGTTATATCTAAGATGAGCATGTTGAGTTTACTTAAAGAAGCCGAGAATTAAATATTTTTGGAAAATTGCCTGAAGGTGTATTTCTTTTGGAGACGAGAGCCCTGAGTGTGGTATTTGCCAAGTGCGGCAGGAGCCACGTAAACCTTTCCCGTCGCGGTTGAAGCCCCAAGTTTCTTTGCACGGTGGAAGGAGCCGCGTAAACTTTCTGCATCGCGGCTGTAGCCGCAGAGAGTATTTCCGAGAGCGGTAGGAGTCCCGTAAACTTTTCCCGTCGCGCCTGAAGCCGCAAAAAGTGTTTGCTAAGTGTCAGGAGCCACGTAAACTTTTTGTCGCGGGTGACCCTGCGAACTGTGTATTAAAGCGCCAGGGGCCGCAGGGGCATTGTCTTTGTGGCGGCTAAGTCGTGAACTGTGTTTCACAATGGCAGGAACCGTGAAGCAGTCCTAAATACGTCTGGAGTCGCAACACTCTTTTGTTTTCTACGCTGCTATGAATGACTAGACCCATGAGTGAATTCTGCAACAGCGTATTGTTTTCTCCTTAACATTCTTATTTAGTAGAGGTGCACAATAGGAGTTGGCACCGCCTCCAACGTGAGGATTCTCTTGACTTTGTTTTCTTGCATTACTGTCCAATCGTATGAGGAGGAAGTGCTGGACTTAGTGACTTAGTCCTCTGTTATGGATTAACCTACCTTACCATGAGAAGATTCCAGTGGTAAGTGAGAAGTCATAACTATCACAAGTCAATTTCCAGCGCGACAGGAGCCGCTAAGCTCTTTCTTGGCGCAGCAGAAAATCGGTGAGTGCAGCAGAGGCCGCGAGTTCTTTTCAGAAGCGGCAGAAGCAGCGCCGTGACAAGTGACCGGTGAGTCGATAACATTCCGGCGATTTATTGGCCGGACAAGCCACTTAACCTTGAAGGGGAATCCTTTTACTGTATCCTACTCTGAGTGCTGAACCCTGCCTGCCTACCCCCATCAAAGCCAACAGGGGGAAATTTCTTGTACTCGTTCCGACGGTTCCAGGTTTGAGCAGGACTACACCTCCCAACACCCTTAGCGGCGGGGGAGGAGACGCCGCCTTAGCAGCGTGGAGTGCCTATAGTACCGTTGGGTGCCTGTTAGAGACCGGAGAAGGCTGGGCCCACCCCCCGAATATTGGTGCCCGGTGTTTGACAGCTTAGCAATATTTATTGACAATTTGGGTTATTTCATCTCAGGTGCCTATAGCTGTTAAATCTGTCATGGCTTTGGATATATGTTAACATAGAGTAAGATTGGAGCTCTTCAAGCTTTTTTAGTACACACAGTTAGCGAAGATGACGACACGCGCTGGGGCTTTAGACCAATTCATAACTATGGCCGCAACAGTATAGGAACATGAAATAGCTATTGCTGAACGCCGCCTGTCATTAGAACCTCTTTTCAATAAACGTTCTTCCCTGGGTCCTACAGCGACAGCTACTAGTCCAGTAATATTTGGAAAAGAAATATATCTCATGTTGATGCTAACAGGGGGAATAGTAATGATCGATCATTAGAGGTGCTGTCCAACATAAATGTAACAAGGGAGGACAGTAGTATTATTGACACAAGTATTGAATTGGTCTTAGATCCTATAACTAATGAGCCTATACCACATCCCCCTACAAGGTCTATAGATAAAAATAATTTGTTAAAAACAGCATATGGGCAAGTTACCATAACAAAAGGGAAACGCGGAGGGAGTAAACAGAGGGGAAGATGTCCTAAGACTGTTAAAACCGCAAAAACATCTAAAACAGTTGTTACAGAGACGCAACCTATATCAACCTCAACATCTGCATTGATCAATATGCCCTCATCAACTGCAATAGCGCCAAGTCAGCCAGAGGCCCCATCTTTTCCACTCCAATTTATGGAGGGATTCATGGAAAAAGTAGTACATCTTATGAAATCTATGATGGCCCCACTCTTGGAAAGGGTAAAACGGATCAGCAAAAAATTTGACGCTTTAGAACAAGTAACAACATCTAGTTCTGATACATTCAGGCAACTAGCAGACAGTATACAAAACCCGACTACAGTAACACAAAACCTAACTAGAGACCCAATTAGCGATCACAACGTTACTATTGCTTTATCCTTACCCTCCGTAACCCCAACTGTCCAGATATTAAATGGCAAGGCTGATAAACTTTCTGGGAGTGGGACTATGATGGCTGAAAAGGGGGGTATGCATGCTGGGGAGAGTGAGGCGGACAAGGTGGATAAGGTTCTGGGACATGTGGGACAGATCAATAAGGCTGTATACCCAGTTAAGGAATCCTCTACAACTGTAATCCCAAAGAGAACGTTCCAACATATTGATTTACCCCCAGAATCATCCCCATATACAGTAGTGTTATCTTGTGTCCGGGAGTTAAACCTCGCAAAAACTGAATCTTATTCTGAATTAAAAAATAAGGTTACATGCTGGCTGAATAAGAATAGACCCCTCCCGCCAAACATGTATGGAAAAATCTTATTTGTCAGAAGATTAAGCTGGGTGGAGTGCAGAGAAAAGGATATACAGGAGGACTGTATTATTGTAAATTTTAGTGACAGAAGGGTGGTTAGTTACATTTGTATCACCAGAGAGGAGAAGGTGGTATATACACTCGCGATCTAAGTTATTTGTATCCCCCATCTTCCTCTCTGGCACCAAACAAGCGTCAATCGGGGCCCCTGCATAAAGGTATGATGGAGGGGCATAGTACTAGATTTAATATTCCCACGTTCAATCAATTTGATAGGCTTTCAGAATTGGAGGGGGTGGATTGACTTAGTATAGAGGGCACAATTGATAGTTTGATCCCTAACCTGGTGGATGTGATCTCTTCCCCTAAACGGCTTATAACTGCCACCATTAACACTCCTGAAATCTACACCTCGATTGAGAATTCACAAAATCTGTCAGCTATTTTGGGTTCAGCCGACAGAAACAACCGAGTAATTTCGATCAGTAAGACCCAGAGTATTTCTTTAAAGGAGAATACAAGTACAGGCCAAGTCCATGCTAGCTCATGGGGTAACTCTAACTTGAGTATACTTTATTGTAACACTGCAGGTCAGCGCTCAAAAGTGGCGAATGACATTTGGCTTAGTTTTGTCCACAAGTTTAGTATCCTTTGCATCCAAGAAACATGGGCTACATCGGAGATACACTTAGAGGGCTACAAAACGTACTTTTCGCCAGCATTACCATCACCCTCTGGTAGAACAAAAGGTTGATTATATTTGTTTCTAATCTTGTGCAGATCAAGAAAATAGTCCCAAGTAAATTGGAAACAAATTTCCAAATCTTAATCCTGCATCTGAGTAAAATTGCCATTGTTATATTGGTCAATTTTTACAATAATCCCCATCCAGGAGAGTTTATAAGAGTGATAAAAGAAATTTTTCTTTCTGTCCAGGATATAATTAACAAGGTCACCAAAGATGTGGTAAATATTTGGGGTGGCGATTTTAACCAAACTCTTTGTAAGATTAGCGATTACTTAGTTTGTGGTATTAAGGACGAGAACGAAAACCCGGTAACTCATTTTCCCCATACCGCATTTGGGGATTGCTTGAATGAAATCTTATGTGGCTTAGACATAGCTCTGGCAAATGACATGGTGAACCCCTCCATTCCGCTTATTCCTACTTTCAATGGTAGAGGGAGGTTAAGTATAGTAGATTTTATATTCATCTCCTCCAAAGCTGGACCTCGAGTTTTGAACTTCAAGACCCATGATATCACTATTAGTGATCATTATCCAAACAGTATTACCCTAAATCTTCTGCAGAAGCAAGATAGGCTCAATACAATGAGGACCCTTGGGCAAAACACCTTGATTTTAGATAGGCTTAATGGGTATTCACTTAAGTGGGAAAAAGTGGACCCATTGGACATCACCACAAGTGTGGTTAATAATTCACGAAAAGCAATAGAAAACTGTCTTGATTTGGCCACCACTAATGAGGATGTCATAACTAATTTTGCGACCGTACAAAAATCAATAAAAGAAGGCAGTCCCGCAAATTAAAAAATAGTAAGCCCAGGATGGTTTGATAGTAGTTGTACTAATGCTTATAGAAAATTAAAAGCAGCATTACATAAAACAAAAAGGGACACCCAGGAAATTGTCACTCTTAGAAGGGAATATAACCGGGTTATAAAACTTAGGAAAATATAACTGAAAAAAGAACTATGGGCTCAACTCCATAAATCTTGCACTTTAAGAGAGTGCTGCTTTTTGGGCGGTCATAAAGTCACCTTTTTTGTCAGATTCTAGAGACAAGCCCAAAAATGATGTCGCGATAGATGAACAACTATGGTTCGAGCACTTCGTGCGGATTTTTGGCACCCCCCATAATGGGCATGAAATACATAATGCACAGGTTCCAACCATTACTGAGTCCAAAATAACTCCATTCCCCGATTGCTTTAGATATAACGCTCGAAGAAGTGGAGTTCGCAGTGATGGCTAGCAAAAATGGAAAGGCTCCAGGCTCGACGGGGTCCCAATAGATCTTTTTAAATTCAACATGGACTTGTGGATCCCAATTTTGACCAGAGTCCTACGAACATCCTGCGCTGTAGGGCTTGTGGACTCGTGGTCAAAATCTATTCTTGTTTCCATTTTTAAAAAAAGGGGACCGTCAATCCCCTTCCTGTTACCGTCCCATCTCTTTGCTGGACTCTCTGGGGAAAGTGGCGGGGTGAGTTATCCTAGAGCGACTCCAGCAGTGGGTGGACGATAAGATCACATCAGATATTCAATTTGGGTTTCGAGAAGGATTTGGTACTACTGAACAAGCCCTCAATTTGTCTCTTTTGATGGGCAAGTACGTAAATGCCAGGGGGGGGGGGGCCTTATATATGGCGTACGTTGACCTGTCGGCAGCTTTCGACTGTGTTAGCCATACTAAGTTATGGTCCACTTTACTGGATATGGGGGTAGACCAGTCTCTCGTAAATTTTTTGCACGAATTATACTCTGATGCCACAGCCAGAGTTAGGTATGGTGTTGGGGGGGAACTAACGGCGTCATTTAGGGTAGAGAGAGGGGTTAGACAGGGCTGTGTCCTGGCCCCCTTTTTGTTTACCCTTTATACAAATGGCCTGGAACAGGATATGGTAAAAGGGTGCCAGGACCTGCCTATTAACAATCGCCCAATACCGGCCTTACTCTACGCCGATGACGCCGTGATTTTAGCTCGCACCTCCTTAGAATTACAACGTGCTCTCGTGAGATACAGCACTTTTATGGCCAACCTGGATCTAAAAATTTACATTAAAAAGACTTTTGTTATGTCCTCAGGTTCCCGAATTAAGAAAACTAAGGCTATCTTGATTGATAATCTAAAACTTGAGAGCACCAACACATACCCGTATCTGGGAATGCTAATAGATCATAAAGGTTCCTGGAGGCAGGCTATTGAGTCGAGGAAATAGCTTTTTATGAGGGCAACAACCGCGTTAGTTAACTTTGAGGAGATTGGGAACGAGGCCTCCCATTGAACTCATCAAGATATATAAAGCTAAATGCGTAGCTATTGCAATATATGGGGCCGGCATGTGGGGGTATGGGAAGGTTGAAGCCCTACAAAAGGTTGAAAATAGTTTAATATTTCTTTTCACTGTCCCTCAGGGCACTGCGACTTATTCGTGCCATTTGGAACTGGGCCAGTCTTATTTGACAGACTTAGTTAAAATTCAACCTCTCCTTTTATGGCACCGCATTTGGACATCAGATAAAACTATCTTCTGCCAAGGGTTTATTCAGGACTATATTTCTCTAGAGAACGCTCATAAGATTTGATGGATAGCTTACATTAAAAACTTTTTGTATGACATGAATATGGCGCAATATTATCATACTCCTATCCTAATCTCAGAACTCTCTAGAAAAGCGTTTAAAAAAACAATGCTTGACGCATTTAGAATACCTGCCGCTGACCAATGAGGCCAGCAAAAGAACAGTCCAACATATGTTATTAATTCAAACAACTCTGTCCACCCAACCCTACTTAACTTTTAATCTTCCTAGCTATGAAAGATTTTTGTTAACTCGGTTTAGGTTGGATATTTTCCACCGTTTGGTCACTTTTCCATTAACTAACGACTGGGGAAAGATTCTACAATCATGTCCTTGTGATGACGTCTCTGCCCAATCTACAATCCACACAATCCTATTTTGTAAGTTTTATTGTGAACCAAGGAAACGTTGGCTTGTACCGATTTTTAAAACTCTGGGTTTTCGGAAGTGTCGCATCGCATTTCTCTCCCTCCAATATTTGGATGAAGAATGCTCTGCTAAAGCTATAGCTAAATTTTTGAAGTTTATTAGACAAAGGCCAAATTTAGACTAAGCTGAGAAATTTGTCAGGATTATACTGTCTTTTTTTTTTTTTTAATAGTTCTTAAATTGTTTTTATTTCTGCATTTTATTAATTGTGAAAATCGTGATAGTTATAGATGAATTTTTTCGTATGCTCTTTACCGGAAGAACATAACTTAAATTTAAAAGTATTTCATCTGTGTAAATCTTCTTTTAACATGTACTTTTATGCTTTTTTATTGTCCAAATATATAAAAACCGAATAAAGGACTAATTGAATTGAACTTATATGAAAGGTTTGCATATGTTTAGATGGGGAGATATGATTTTTCTGGGTGCAGATAGTTATATCTAAGATGAGCATGTTGAGTTTATTTAAAGAAGCAGAGAATTAAATATTTTTGGAAAATTGGCCTGAAGGTGTATTTCTTCTTTTAAAAATCACATATGTTTACATGGTGATATATGTTCTTCAAGGCTGTTGAAAATGTCATTTATATATTGTGACACCGGTGCATTTTGTTTCAACATGCTCCATTTAAAAATAGTGCAGAATGTCTCGAGTTTGTGTGCTAGCTTCACTTGCCATGTAACTTTTCTATGATAAGTGCTAAATATATGTTTTAAAGACAGAAGAAATATTTGAGAAACAATGCAAGTATGCCATTAAGAAAAGGTGTTGTGCTTTCAAAAGGTGAGAATTGTTTTCAGTTTTAGAAACTTACTGATGCATGCCAACGCCGAGTAAGAAACAAGTTACTTACCTTTAACTATAGTTCTCCAGTATTGGAAGCTTTCATAGATTCAGATGCTTGAATCCTTCCCCGTAATAATGGGAGTCCCTGGTACTTAAAATAGTAGTAATATACTTAGAAGTAATAGTACACTGATAGGTATAGACCAGAAAGGCCTCGGCCTCTTAGTTTATTAACTTATCACGGTCATTATTAAAAAAGAACCAGAGTTTTTCCCCAACCAATCAGCATCAGCCACTCTCTAGAACCCTCCAGAGAGAAGGTCAGCACCTCAGATTTTCGAGAGTAAGTGCTAACATAATTATACCCAGATAAACGAGGAGAGACTCCCCCGGAGAGGAGGGTGGGTCGCATGTGAATCTATGAAAGCTTCCAATGCTGGAGAAATATAGTTACAGGGGAGTAATTTGTTTCTTACTCCTGTATTGGGACTTTCATAGATTCACATGCTTGAATCCGAATAGCAAGCAGTTGATGGCACATTTACCATAGTCTTTAAAGCTTAACCGGAATATGTATTCATAAAACCTGAAAGCAGTCATTCAATTAAATAAGAGAAAGCCATAACAGTAACCTTTAATGAAAATTCCTTTAGACCGCAACATGGTAAACTGTTAAACATATGGAAATGTGATACAGAAGAAGTAGTAAGAGGGAAGACCGGGGTGGCTCACCTTAGTGGAAAATATGACAAAGTACTGCTTGACCCACTGAAGTGTCATTTAGGACTGCTGAGTCCAGGCAGTAGTGCGGGGTAAATAAGTGTCTTCTCTTCCACGTTGCTGCCAGACAAATCCCTGGAAGCGACACCATCGCAAATAAAGCTGCAGATGTTGACACCGACCTCGTGGAATGGGCTTGGACTCTTGCAGATGGAGGTCTTCCTGCTTTGTGATGACAACATTCTATGGCACTTGCAATCCATGTTTGCAGATTGGAAAACCTTTTCTTGGCGCACTGTATGCAATAAATAATTGAGATGTCGTGCGGAAAGGTTGTGTGCTATGTAGATAATCTTTTAAGCAACGCCTGACATCCAATGAACGCAGAGCCCTCTCTGCTGATGTTGTTGGATTCAGGAAGAAAGTCTTTAGTACCACCGGTTCGTTTAGGTGGAAATCAGAGGGAACCTTGGGCATAAACTTCGGATTTGTGCGGAGCACAACTCCGTCCGTTTTCAAATGCAAAAAAGGTTCCTCTATTACAAAGGCCTGAATTTCACTAACCGTTCTTGCAGATGTCAAGGTAAGAAGTACAGCTAATTTCAATGACAGGAACTTTATATCTGCTGTGTGAATTGGTTCGAAAGGGGGTTTCATTAATTACGAGAGGACAGTGTTCAACTGCCAAGTTTGAGGTGGAGGTCTTAACAGAAGAAACATCCAAAACAGTCCTTTGAGGAATTCTCTTATTACTCTAGAGGACCACAGAGGTGGAGAGGAAAGTGATCCTCTATATCGGGAAATGGCCACTAAATGAACCTTTATTGAACTATGCCCCAAGCCTGATTTTGGCTAGTTGTAATAGGTAAGGTAAGACTTGCTGTTGAGAGGACAGTGGGTGTATCCCTTCTTGATGACACCAGATGCAGAAATGCTTCCATTGAGGCGGTATGTCTTGTTGGTACTCTCTGCCAGCGCCTTGGCTAGTATATCTCTACACTCGCTAGAAGTGTTCAGGTATTGAGAGGCAAGATGGCCCGAGAACACAGCAGCACGTAGACCAGTAGAGAGCCCTTAACAAATTTTACATGCTGCAGTAAGGAGATACCCGGAAATTACCCCCGAAATGCAAAGTGAAGAGACACAAGGTCCCATGAGAGCTTTTGGGAGCTACGTGCAACTGATTGGAACAATAATTGGGCTGGCGGTTCTGAGGCATATTAACAGTCTGATCAGTGTGTTGCCGGAACAACAGTTTGGTGAATCTTACTTGTTTGACATCAGCTTCCACAATAGTAAAAGACATGGGACCAAAGCCAGCCATAGGTGCGGTAAAATCAAGGGCTACTCGTCCTGCACCTAAGGGCCATCTGGAGGCAGGAGAAATGAATGTCGAAGCCGCGGCCGCTTCACCTGCACAGACGCCTCAGCAGGGGCGCCGAGCTGAGCAAGCAGAGCTACGCGAGCAACGTGAACAAGCCCTGGAGAAGAAAGGAAGAGGCGGGCCCTACAGTGAATGAGCTGATGAGAGGCCCCGCAATAAAGACGGCTCAGACAGGTCAATGTAACTGCAGCCCTACGCAAGGTATGGAGAAGGTGCGAGAGGTATTCGGCTCTCCTGCAATGAATGATGGCAGCCAGTGTCTGAACTCTTCAGGGAAGGAAGCTAGGCCAAGAGTGGATAACCCCCCTCTACCACTGACAGCTAACGGGGAGGGGAAAGCGGTACTGACGTATTAAGCCCAGATAATCAGGAAGCTAGCCTATTTAAGGCAAATCTGGGTGGGGTGAGGGTGCTTTCCTCCAGACCGATTTAGCTTCCCCATCTCAGGCATTGTTAGACTACAGGCCAGAAGACTTACAACGCTCTGTACGTTTCACCTTGATGGAGGGATCTCAGGGAGTTGGCATGGTTGACAAGACAAACTTGGAGAAGGACCTGGATAAGGAGCCAGGTGACTATTTTTTCTGTGTCAGATGGGGGTGAGTGGTCAGAAGATGGCTCGGGCACCTCTACTGATATTAGTAATAGTGATATGGATGAGGTTAATGGAGCCAAGGCAAAACTATGCAGAAGAAAAAAAGAGCCTGGAGATCGAGATCTTACCTGGGATTATACTCCTACAAACCAACTTACCGGTCCCTCGCCAAGTAGGCAATCAGTCTCAGATCTGAATGGACTAACCCCTCCAATGCTGGAAGCCATCTTTCAGACCATATCAATGCATCGTGATGAGACACGTCAAGATGGACGTAAGGCCAAGTCAGCTATGCAAAAGGTGCAGGGGTGGTAAGGAAGCTGACCAAAACCTGTGACATCAAGGAGCGGCTGACTGATCTTGAGTCTAGGATTGTTACCACAGAATCCGACCTTACAACTACCCAAGTGCTAACTAAGTCTCATGAGGCCCAGTTAGTTGACATACAATGGAAGCTGGAGGAACACGAGAACCGCCTGAGGCGCAACAACTTTAGGGTGCTCAGGGTTTCTGAGGGGATCAAGTGGGCAGATGTCCGCTTGTATGTCATGGAGAGATGCGTTGCCGGAGTAAACAGACTGGAACTGGGAACAAGAGGTGCAACACGCCCATCGGATCCAGTTTGTACAAAAACAGCCTGTGAGGGAAGGTGCATTACCACGGGCCATTCTAGTATACTTCGGTAACTTTCTAATGTGTCAAGCTATCTTTGAGAAGGCTAGACCCGAAGCAGGGAGGACTATGGGGAAAGTCTCTTATCGTTTGACCGAATTTCTGCCACACTACCATCAAAAGGCGATGGCAGCTGCGGCAATTTATAAAACCATTCCAGGACAAAAACGCACAAGCCTTCTTGAATAATCCAGCTTGGCTAAAAGTAACTTGGGGGGAGGGCAAACACGATTTTTTGTGTCAGAAATCAAAGCTAAAGAATATCTGGATGGCCTTACAGGATAGAAAGGATTCGTTTAAACTAATTCAGAAAGAAGGGAATTGAACACGGGAGACTTTATAAAAGTAAAACATTAAAAAGAGGGAAAACGTGCGAGGTGAATAAGTGTGGGTTTTGCTTTGGTTTTAAGGTAGCATGTATCTGGGAACATAAGGGCAAGAATTTTAGGGCTCTCTGTTCTGTGCGTCGCATCCATCGTGCACAGACCACAGTCGGAGTGCCTCTTGAGGGTGGTGTTGGGTAGGGGGGGGGAGGGAGGAGGGGAGGATGGAAGGAAGGGGGGGTGGTAGGGTGAGGGGAAACTAAAGAAAAAACATACCCAGAGATGAGAAAGAAATGTGTATATGTTAAAAAAAAAAAAAGAGAGAGAGAAGATCATTGTACTAATGGAAGGGAAAGTAATGAACAGAGGCATTCCAGGTGGGCACGGATTTAAATTCAGATGGGGAGGCCAGAATTGCTCATTGAACCTGGCAGGCTTGAATGATGGGAGGGAAAAGGATATGGTTGCCTGAGTTTGTGACGACAAATGCCTTTGACGTAGTGCGTCTGCAGGAGACCCATATCCCGTGTGGGAAAAAGAGTTTGATGGGTATTGAAGGCTATAATATGCTGGTATGTACATCTCAAAGATCAAACATTCGAGGAGTGGCAATCTTAGCAAAGTTTGCCTTAGGACAGGCTAAAGACGCAAAGCCGCGGACACAGTGGGGATGTGGGCAATGGTAGAGTTAGAGGCAGGGCTTACAGTGTGTGCGATATATGGATCAAATTAGGACGACCCACAGATCTTTGAAGATCCTGAGCTGGAGCTTGCGGCATGGCCTTGTCCATTAATTTTGTGCGGAGATTTTAATATCTCCCTAAATACTAGTCATGGGCAGTTAAATCAAGGGGCATACCATGGACAGAAGCCAAGCGTATATAGGGCTTTATCATCTCTTATGATCAGTCATGGCTTGGTTGCTATTTGGGATATAAAGAACCTTAACCACCAGGGGTATACGTATTATTCCTGCCCCCATAGGAAATACGTCAGGATTGATTATTTTCTAGGTACGAGGAATTTACTTAGAGTTGGTATTAGGAAATTTCCTAAGGTGATCTCTGATCACAATCCATTAATTTTGGAGATTGAAGTCTAAAGATTCAAAAGAACTCGAAGCAAATGGTCCTTAGATAGGAAACTTCTTGTAAATTGTGTTTATATTGAGCATATCAAGAAATGGTCACAAGAATTTTTGGACAAATATATATAGTGCCGGCAGGGATTCTTTTAAGGCTGGCCTTAGGGGTGAAACGATTAGCTTTGTTGCTAGGGCAAGGAAACCGCGGGAGGCCAAGAATGAACAATTGATCCGTAATCTAGCGGAGGCAGAAAAGCATGTCCTACTAATAGCACAGGGCCGCGAGGTGGTTCAAACCCAGCATTGAATAATTGCCCTTAAGGCAGAAATAAATAGCTGGCTTACACAGAGATCGGCAGAAGAGTATCAGTCCCAGCAGAATAATTCTTACAAAAATGGCGAACTAGTTGGGAGGAGACTAGCCCTTTGCACCCGGTAGAACACCGCTCTGAATTGAATATCTTCTATTAAAAAAAATGGTCAAACGTATATTGACACGGATGATATATTAAGGGTGTTTCATCAACTGCTGTACCAGGATGATACGGGTACAGCCGGAACACTACAGGATATATCCTGAATGTTATCTAATGCTGACCTTGGCAAGGTGTTGGACAGTTTAACTAAAGACGATCTAGAAAAGGATCTCACTAGAGGAGGTTCAATTAGCATTTCAAGAAATGGCTTCAGGGAAGGCTGCTGGCCCGGATAAGATAACCCTGGAAGTGTATATGATATTGAGGACTTTGATAGTCCCTCTTTTACTTGATCTTTCAGGGGTGTTCAATATGGTGGAAACCCTCCAGAATCATGGAAAGAGACGGATATCATCATCTTTCCACAGAAAGGAAAACCAATAGATAATCCAGCCTCATATCCGCAGATCTCTTTAATTAATTTGGATATGAAAATCTATCGAAGATATTTGCTAATCGGTTAGGGAGGGTTATAGGACATCTGGTCTTCCCTTGGCAACAGGGGTTTATATAAGGAAAAGAAACATACCCGGAGGGTTATATCGCTATTTGAGATCATGGCCGGGACAGGGGGCTAGATGGCTATGATCATCCTCAATGCCTCAAGGCATTTGATCGGGTATCCTGGAGGTGTCTGTGGGGGATACTGGAGCTAAAAGGTTTTGGACCGCATATTATAAAGGCAATTAAAGCTATGTATTTCAACCCAAGAGCAAGACTACAACTGATGGGGAAAGAATCAGGTAATATATTAATATCTAGGGGAACCAGGTAAGGGTGCCCCTGTCCCCTCATCTTATTTGCTCTATATATAAACCCCTTGGTGATTAAGTTACTGCAGAGTCAGGAGATCAAACCAGTGATAACCAGGTGTTACGAGACCAAGGTATTGGCTTATGCCGATGTTACAGTGTTAATCACAGATCCAACAGAGGCAATTAGGGAGATTATCCATATAGCAGAGGGATATGGACATCTATTAGGGTATGCACTGAATAAGGAGAAGACAGTTATTTGCACAGATAATATCTCTTTTAATGATTTTCGACTAGCAGATCGGCAGTTTACCTCGGGGTCCGCATTGGTTCGAAAGTAGGCGAGTGTTACAAAATGGGGATCTCTAGTTGGCAGTGGCTGGTGCCAATGTCCAAATAGGGACCCTAAGTCAGAGTAAGGGGGCTACACCCTTAGATAACCCCTGCTCAACCATATGGTAACGTAGCACGAGCAGACAAGCCTATCTCAGAGGCAGTGTGTGAAGCATTTATGACCATACACAATAACGTAGTGAAGACACTACAAAGTGACACCACACAAGAAGCTATAGAAAAATAAGTATCTTTATATAGGCTTAACACAAGGCTCAAAGCGATCAAGAAAACACAATGTACATAATTACAGTATCACTTCAAAGCAATAGAGGCACTCAAAAAGCGTATGGAACAAACTTAGTTCGAGGCCGGGGTCCACGCGACCCGGTAATATACAATGTACCTGAGATTTAAAGGGGATGACAGGCGGCCCACAATAGAGATAGCGATGATTCTCGTAGGACGGCAAATGCGGGCTCTCAGCGGCAACAGCTCCTCAGCTGCGGTGGTCCACAATAATGATCACGATGACTTTAAGCCTGCGTTTCCCGCAGTAGAACCAGAGGATCTGGGATCCTCAACAGAGGCCTCACCTGCGAGTAGGATCCCTCTCAGATAGGAATCCGGACGGCTGATGGGTGAAGTCTAATGTCCCTGAGACTTCAGCAGGAGGCAAGTTCAAATCAGGCCCCTGGGTAGTTGCTTGAGCAAGATGGATAAAAGTTTCAAAGTCCTTTTCCTCTCGTTACACGGACAGAGGTTTGTCTTGATGTCCAGAAGCAACACCTTGTAGGAGTTTTTGCACAGATCTTTATACCCTAAAAGTCTTTGTTCTCAAAAAGTCACAAATCACTGAACCCAGCCAGAACCAGTTAGGTGTCGTCCTGGAGCACTTTATTTATGAGGCTACATCCTGCCTTTCAGGGAGAAGGGGTCTGCCATCAGACGAACCGTGGGAGGTGGAGCCATCATGCACCTTGCCAGGCACAGCCCTGCTCAGATCAAAGGGGTCACCCCTGCCCATACTCCAATGGCAGATCTCTCTGTTCAATCCAGGTCAGTCTCAACCTGCCCTGACCCTCCAAAACCAGACAGCCAGTACACAGCAGAGTACAAGGGAAGGTTTAGGCAAGAAAATACCTACTTCCCAAAAGTGGTAGTTTTAAACACAGAACATAAAAATAATCGTCACTAAAAGATGCCCTTTAATATTCGGAACTCAGGCATACTAAATTTGACTTTCCCCATCATGTTCCTTGGGTCAATTAGGATTATACCAATTCATACAGTGAATTTACAATAGGGAGTATTCGCGCTGTGGCACTGAATGGCAGTGGCACTGCGCCCAGAGCATCTAACACCAGCAAACACAGAGGAGACAAAAGCGAAAAATGGAAGGGAGACCCACGCCAATGGTGCCAGGTCTAAAACGCGTCCCCTCCAGCTGATATGTGGGAAGAACTACCCACCCACTTGGGAGTTCTCATCACTAAGGCGGAAAAATCTGGAGAGATCATCAGCATTGGCGTGAACTGTACCGGGGCGGTGTTCCACCATAAAGTCCATACCCTGTAGGGAAATGGACCACCTCAACAACTTTGGATTCTCTCCCCTCATCTGCAGCAATCATCTGAGGGGCCTGTGGTCTGTCTGAACTCGGAAGTGAGCCCCAAACAGGTATGGCCTCAGCTTCTTCAGTGCCCAGACCACAGCAAAGGCCTCACGCTCAATTGCACTCCACCTCTGTTCCTGTGTAAGTAACCTCGTATTAATGAAGGCTACAGGTTGGTC
Organism: Triturus cristatus; assembly: GCF_964204655.1. Lineage (NCBI taxonomy): Eukaryota > Metazoa > Chordata > Amphibia > Caudata > Salamandridae > Triturus > Triturus cristatus. The sequence continues at coordinate 1,207,462,905 of NC_140582.1, read as the reverse complement.
TAGGCCCTCCTCATTGATCTGTGACAGAACGGCCCCCACACCATGCTCGGAAGAGTCAGTGTGGACAACAAATTATTTTGCAAAGTTGAGCGCCTGAAGTACCGGTGCTGTGCACATGGCAGTCTTCAGGGCGTCAAAAGCTTTCAGTCCAGTTCACAATCTTTGGCTGCTTCTTAGAAGCGGGCTCAGTCAAGGGTGCAATAATGTTGCCATACCCCTTGACAAAGCTCCTGGAATAACCTGTGAGTACTAAAAAGGCTCTCACCTGTGTCTGGGTCTTTGGGGGCTCCCAAACCAGGATGGTTTCAATCTTGGGCTGTAGGAGTGCCACCTGGCCGCTCCCCACCTGGTGTCCCAAGTACACCACAGAACCCTGCCCAATCTAGCATTTACTAGCCTTGATTTTGAGGCCTGCCTTTTGCAGGGCCATCAGCACTTCCCAGCGGTGGCGCAGGTGGTCCTCCCATGAGGAACTAAACACTGCAATGTCATCCAGGTAGGCGGTACTAAAATCTTCCTGCCCAACCAACACCCCGTTGACCAACGTCTGAAAGGTGGCAGGGACATTCTTCATCCCAAAGGGCATCACCCAGAACTGGTAGTGCCCATCTGGTGTGGAGAACGCGGACCTCTCCTTTGCCCCATCAGTCAAGGCGACCTGCCAATACCCAGACGTCAAATCAAACCTGCTGATGTACCGTGCAGCCCCTAGCCGATCTATGAGCTCATCAGCTCTGGGGGATGGGGTCCGTGTCAGTCTTCGTGGCTGAATTGAGACTTCGGTAGTCCAAGCAGAACCAAAGTTCTGGGGTGGCACCAGGCGCGCTGCAGCTTTTGGTACAAGGACCAAGGGGCTGGACCAAGTGCTGCTAGAGGACTCAATCACCCCTAAAGCAAACATTTTGGAGACCTCTTTTTTTTGTTGCATATTTATATAGCGCGAACTCGACCCAAAGGTATTGGAGCACTTTACATGAGCACCATATTTACATTAAACATTCAAGCACGGGGAGATTAAGTGATTTGCCCAGAATCACAGGATGTGGACGCGACCCCAAGGCTTGAACCCTGGTTTCCAGCACCAAAGTGGGCAGTCTAGCCGACGGACCACATCCTCTTCCTTAATGCATGCCCTGACCCGGTCAGTAACTCGGTAAGCCTTGTGCTTCACAGGAGGACTGTCCCCAGTGTCTACGTCATGGACGCACCAATCAGTGACACTAGGCACCAGGGAGAGCAGGCCACTGAATGCCTCAACAGTTGGCAACAATCGCTCTGCTGCTCAGGGGTCAGTGTGGTTGAGAGGACCACACCCTCCACTGCATGCAGGAGGTCAGGAAGAGGCTCACTCTCCTCTTCCATTCCAGCATCTGTGGCCGGAAGCATGCCCACTTTAGACCTCTCAAAGTGGGGTTTCAGGCGGTTAACATGCAGGACCCGCAAGGGTTCCTGGGAGACCGCAAGTCCACCATGTAGGTAACAGGGCTCTTGCGCTCAACCACCTCAAAGGGGCTGGCCCACTTATTTTGGAGCGCACAGAACTCCACTGGGGCCATGACCCAAACCTTTTGACCAGGCTGACACTCAAGAGTGGCATTCTGATCGCGCCAGTATTTCATCTCTTCCTGGCTGGCTGCCAGATTTGCCTCAGCAAGTTTTCTGAAACGCCGAGTCTGGTTCCTGAAGGTGAGCATGTAACTAAACACATCCTGGGAAGGTTTCCTGGGAGATTGCTCCCAGCCTTCCTTGAGCAGACTCGGAGGTCCCCATATTGGGTGACCATAGAGCAGTTGAAAGGGACTGAACCCTAAGGACTTATGTGGCACCTCACAATAAGCAAACAGCAGGCATGACACGAGGACGTCCCACGTACGCCTCATGAGCTCCTGTAGGCCCATAATCATGCCCTTAAGGGACCGGTTGAATCTCTCAACCAGCCCATTACCTTGGGGCTGGTAAGGAGTCGTAAACTTGTAAGTCACCCCACACTCCTCCCACAGAGACTTCATATATTTGGAAATGAAGTTAGTACCCCTATCAGAGACCACCTCTCTGGGGAATCCCACACGGGAGAAAATCCCCATCAGTGTAGGTCCCACCACGGGGGCCGTCACTGTCCTGAGTGGGATGGCTTCAGGGTACCAGGTGGCATGGTCCACCAAGACCAGGATGAACCTGTTGCCCATGGCGGTCTTGGGGTCCAGAGGCCCCACAATGTCAACGCACACTCGCTCGAATGGGGTACTGACAACTGGAAAGGGCTGGAGTGGGGCCTTGATCTTCCCCCCACTCTTCCCACTTGCCTGGCAAGTTTCACATGTCCTGCAGTGAGTATCTGAGCTCCTGCGCATCTGGGGCCAATAAAAGTGGGTGACCAGCCTTTCGAAGGTCTGGGTCTGCCCCAGATGTCCGACCAATGGCACATCGTGAGCCAACCCCAGTAGGAAGGCTCTGAAGCGCTGGGGTACCACCAGCACACAGGCTGACCCAGGCTCAGCAACCTTAGGCTCGCTGTAAAGAAGGTCATTCTCCCAATAGATCATAGGTGACCCTGACTGATCACCTGCTGCCTGGGCTGCAGCCTGTCGCCGCAGCCCCTCAAGAGGCACCAGATTCAGGGCTCTAACGAACCTAGCCAAGGAATTTTGGAACTTCTGCATAGAGAACTAGGTGTTGGTCACGGCGGAATACCTCCTGGGTTGGGCAAACAAAGTGGCAGACTGGCACTCATGCCACCGCCTGGATTCTAGTGTGTGGAAGGTGGACCCATAGGTGTTCTCTCAGCTGGCAGACAGATGGGGTCCCTTCTCACTCAACCTGTTTGCGTCACGTCTGGATTATCAGTTGCCGAGGTATTTCAGTTGGAGGCCGGATCCTCATGCAAAGGCGGCAGACATGTTCCTCCAGGACTCGCAGCAGGAGCAGGGCTATGCCTTCCCTCCTTTCTCGATGATCACGCGGGTGTCTGCCCTCATCCGTCGCCAACAGGCAGAGATTGTGTTTATCATACCTTTGTGGAGATCAAGTGTGGTTTCCAGGTCTTCTAGAACTTTCTTGGGATTCTCCAATCAGACTCCCCTACTTTCCTCACATCCTCCTCAATCAAGATCTCATTCCTCATCGGCTGGTAGTGGAAGGAACGTGGAGGATGATGGCCTGGCAGATCTCCGGCATAGCTGGTCGCTCCCAGGCCTATCAGGACAGGCTGAGACTTTACACACTAGAGCATGGGCGGACAGCACTACCTAGAGGTACAGATCTGCTGGAACAGATGGCGCCTGTGTGTGCGCGGAGTGTCGATCCCGTGAGAGCGGATCTAATCCACAGCCTTAATTTCCTGGTGGGCTTGGCGGAGGACGGTTTGACTTACCGCTCTATCAATACCTTCTGCTCGGTGATCTCAGCGGGCCATACCCCATTCACGGATATCCTGTGGGGGAACACCAGTTTGTCTGTAGGCTCCTCAGGGGGATTCGCATGTCACTCCCTCTGGAGCCGCGGTATTCCGTCTTATGGGATGTGAGCCTAGAGTTGAATCTTTTTTTATCCTGTTAACCGAACAGGTTTTTGTCTCACAAAGAGGTTATGGACAAATTGGCGACGCTGTGACGTCTCGGATGTAAGAGCCCTAGATATTTCTGCTAGAGAGTTCTCCCTGGATGGGGTACTATTTAAAGGTAAGTAGAAGGACCAAGTATAATACCAGGGTCATCTCATACCCGACCTTTCCGAGAGTCCCCTAAACTGTGTGTGGTGCAGTGCCTCCAAGCCTATGAAGTCAATTCTTCAGGAAGAGACTCGCCCCTGGGCGAAAGACAACTGCTCGTTGCACTATGGAAACCATACAGAGCAGTCTCGTCCCCAACCACAGCCAGATGGGTACGTTGGGTGATGCAGGAAGCGGGGATCTAAACAAAAAGGTTTGGTGCCCACTCAGCAAGAGGGGTGATGGCCTCAAAGGCATTTTCTCTCGGAGCACGTTTGGGAGGCCTGATGTGCGCTGCAGATTGGTCCTCAGATTCTACCTTTAAAAGATGTTATTTTAAGCCAGTGTTGGAAGTGGCTCAGTTGGTGGTTGACAAGCTTTGAACTGGCATAATCTGAGGCTCCAGTCCCGACATAGAATGAAAATTTGCCTAGCTGTAGTACAGATAAGTTTCAATTCTATTCAGTACACGGAGGAGAGGATTATCCAGCCCTATGACCACTGAAAACGTAGACCCTCCCCATTCTGGTGTAAGTAATTGATTCATGAGATCAATTGAAATGTTGTTTATGCTTTGGAGGTATCTGTATTGTTACCTGTTGTTGTCTTGACATTTAACTCGTCCTGGTATGGTCCTCCGACATTGTATCCATCATTTAATGAACAAGTAGGCAAAAGATGCGTGAAGTCCAACAGGGAGTGGTTCGCGCGAAGAAAGGAGGAGGAATAAACAGAGTGGAAGGACCAACTTGGAACTGGAATGTAGACAGCGTTAAAGGATGTGTTTTTAAAATTCTATGTCCCTGCTGTTCATGGGAAATGTAGTTTTGGTTGTTGTTTAAAATGGGTGCTTTAAAAAATAAAGGAAGAAGGCATAATCCTCGCCTCTGTGTCCTTAATAGAACTGAAACTTACCTGTACTACAGCTAGGCAAATTTTAATTCCCATAGACCTTTTAGACACGCCTGCTGCCTGAACTGCTGGACGAAATTACACCAAATTTGGGAGAAAGCTAGCTTTTCGTCCGCAGATTCAGCTTTTTGTTATTTGGTGCAAATATGTTCAGTATTTGTTGAGAAATTTAAGAAAATGCATTTCATGAAATCTGTGGCCGCGATAACTTTGCTTAAGATAATGAGCTCGTTCAGGGAAATGCAGGGCTCTGATTGGCTGGCAACACTTCAACCAGGCAGTGCTGGCAGCCATCTTGGGACTCTGCTTCAGCCGCACTCACTTTTAAATAACCCCTGGGTGGGCCAGGTGCTGGGGACATACCAGAAAAATAGAAGTGGGGCGCACAGGGCACGCTCCTGCTGCCACCTCCCCGGGGCACTGATTTTTATGTATGCAGGGGGTTCCCACACTAAACTCCTCGCGCCCTAGGGACCGCTGCCTCCCTGGGGCAAATGTTTACAAAGTAATCTGGGGGTGGGGTGTGCAACCACCCCCCCCGCCCCCAAGGACCTTCCTGGGGTAAACATCAAATTAATGCGAGGGGCCTGCGAGGCCTCTATTAGAGCCATAGATAGCCCTGGGGACCGCCACACCTCAGGGACTGCTCCTTCTATATCCTGGGGTGCCCACCCTAAGTACGTAGCTGTCTGCTGTGACTTCTTGGGAGCAAAGTCACAGCAAACCCTTCTTTCAGCAAGCGAGAGCTGTGAAAATGCTCTCACTAGCTGGAAATTGAGCTTTTTTTCTGTTTCGCTACCCACTGTTAAGCAAGCAGGGAATACAGACTAATGTCTTTCACACACAAGGAGCTGCATGGTTAACAACTCCCTGTGCGTGAAAGCAATGCCTGCATCCACAGCAGTTGGAAGCTGTCTGAGACTGCAGGGGCCTTGAGGGTTCCCCCCGCAGTCCCAGGTGAAGAGGAGAAAGAGGCAGAATATAGGTCATCAACAACTAAACAGAGCCAAAATAGAGGTCATAAATATTTACAAAGAGGCAAATAAAGGTAAGAAATGAGTTGAAAAAGAAAAAATAAAAAGGTAAGAAACTAGCAGGAAAAATAAGGCAGAAAGTGAACAGAGATCAAGCAGAACCCAGTCACGCACCCACTCACAGATCCAATGAGACACCCATGCACCCACTTATAGAATCTTTCATACTCTCTCTAACCCACACACACATCCACACAAGACTTGAGCACCCACTCACTCACCCAGTGAGAAACTCACATACCCAAAGACCCATTAAGACAATCATTCACTCACTCACAGACCGACACAGTCATAGAGGCACTCACACAACCACCCAGTGACACTTATTCAGCCACCCCCAGTCCCACTCAGACACTCACACCCACTCACACTCAATCACTCAGTCACACACTTATTCTTACAGGTTATATTTGGGGATTAAAACTAAAAAAAACTTAGAAATTCACTAAAAAAAACAAAGGTTACAGGGACTTTATAGTTAGGCCAAGATTTAACTCATAAAAAAACAAATTCAGCAATTAGTTACATGAGCTAACTATAACTTGCCCCTGCAATGCACTGCTTAGACACACACATATTCCATCACTTATGATATGGTCAGTGGCATCATTGCTCGCATATCAAATAACTTTACTGCCGACATCCACAGAACCACTCACACACCCATAAAACCACTTCTGCACCCACTTACACACAACCCCTCACATACCCATACCAGTACTCACACAATCACTCATCCATAGAGCCACTCATGCACCCGCTCAATCGATACAACTACTTACACATCTAGTCATACACACACAGAAAAATCCCACTCACTCATACAGGTACTCACACACCAACACTCACCAATACAGCTGCTCACATTGCCACTCACTAATACAGCTTCTCACACACTCAATCATCCATACATTTGCTTACAATCCCATTCAGATATTCACTCTGCAATACAGCCACTCACACCCACTCACCTATACACACACTACTCACCAATAGAGCCACTCACACACCCACTCGCACGCCATTAAAAATTCTCACAGCGCAACTCACTCACCCATACAGCTACTAACATACCCACTAACACATCCTTACAGCCACTCAGACATCCACACACACTGATATGGTCACACAGACATTCATATGAGATATGTTAGAAATAGTATGACTAAATACTAGCCCAGAAAGAATAGTAATTTAACTTATGCTGCAGCTTAGTATATATCTCAAACGTTTATAAAACACACTCACAGGATGATGTAATCTAATGTAATCTGTAGTGCATTGCGGGAGCGTAAGCTTTAGTTAGCTCAGGTAACTATAACTGGTGAACTTCACTGGTTTTGTACAACTGAAATCCGAGCCAAACTAGATCGTCCCAGTAACTATTTTTTTTTTTCTGAGATTGTATATACTTTACCTAATGGCAATGGCCAGTAGGAAGTTATACTTTATGACCAAAGTATCCATAGGAGAAATGTACGTTTGTTTTGCCAATAACTTTAGAGCCGCTTGACCTCGAGACGAAATGTTCACAAACCTTCCCCTTCATGGTTCAACTGCTGTGTTCAAAATTTCAGGGTGATCTGTCACCCAGGAGCCGAGAAAAAAAGGGGGGTCCCACAATGCCTTTTGCCCATGTTATGTCTATTATGATTTTTCATTTTATTAACATGACTACAGACTGAACCGCTGAACAAAATGACACCAAATTCGGCAGTAAACTAGATGTTGGTCCTGTGTGCTTTTGCAATTTGGTGTAAATCTGTTCAGTAGTTTCAGAAATATTTGAGTTAAAAAAAACAAAAAAAACACAGCTATCTCAGAGCCCAAAAAACTATAGAAATCCTACTGAAATTGGATTGGCTGCCAACACTTCAACCAGGAAGTTTTGGCAGCATCTTGTGACTCTGAAGCAGATTCCCCAACCATTCTCCCCCGACCCCCCAAAAAAGAAAAAAAGGGGGATCATAATCGGGCCCCAGGTTGTCCAGGTTACGGGGGCATTGTTTTAATAAGGGAGGGGGGCGCGTGAGCTCCCCTCCTATGGCTGAATATTGTTCCAGGAACCACAGCCTCCCCAGTGCTTCATTAACAATGAATGCAGTGGAGGCCCCTAAACCCTCCCCCGAAGTCCCAAGGACCGCTACCTACCCAGGGATTTACCTTTAATGAATGGGGCCACGTGGATCCCCCAGCCCAGGGGACCACCGCCTCCCCAGGGCAAATAACAAAAACAGAAAAAGGGAGGGGGGGGGGGTACATTATGGGCCCTGGGGACTGCCACCCCCCAGGGACAGCTCCTGCAATGTCCCGGGGTGACAGCCCCTACGGAATTGCACTTTGTCATGGCTTGGCAGGAAAAAATGCTCTCGCTCTCTAGAAGCGAAGCAGTATTGTTTCTAGACAGAGGGAGCTGCATGTTCAGCAGCTCCCTCTGTTCAAAGGCAATATTGCATCACTCGTGACATGGTCAGAGACATCATCCGTAACATCAAGTGAGTGTGCTTAAGAGTTTATGGGCAAAAAACATTTATAAAATTAACCTACTACAAAAGTTAAATTAGAATACTAGGTGCACTACTATGGAGTGATTCCACTTCTAACATATTATGTGAGTGGCTGTATGTACCCTTGTGTGTATAAGTGGCAGTATGGGTGTAAAAGTGGAGAAGTGATTAGCTGTATGGGCGAGTGATATGCTGTGAGAGTGGCAGTAATAAGTGGGTGTGTCAGTGGCTAGTATGAGCGAGTGAGTAGCGGTGTGTATATAAACATACATACACACTCCCATACACAGAAGAAAAATAGAGGCATTAGAATGAGCCACAAGTTAATGCTAACCCCTCCGCCGCCCCCCACTCCCCCCAGAAATATATGCAGAATGATAAAACTAAGTAATTAAGGCATTAATCAAAACCAATATTGCCTTGAAAAAATTAGTGATGAGGAATGCAAAACACAATACCTAAAATAAAAATGGAGCTAAACCAGTGCTTAATTTAGAAGTTTTTATTTTTTAAAGTTTTATATAGCGCGAACTTGATCCAATGGTATCAGAGCGCTTTACATGAGCACCAGTTGCATTACAGATGGACACATTCATTTTTGTTTTAGGTACAGGGAGATTGAGTGATTTGCCCAGAATCACAGGATGTTGAGTCTCCCTGACGAGACTCTAACCCAGTTCCCCACCTTCAAGTTTAACCGCTTTAGCCACATTCTCTCCCCTAGTTTCAGCGTCCAAAATACTGCTCAGAAGCCCAACCACAGTGAAATTAAATGTGAACGTGCGAAATGCCAAGAATGTGTAAACTTAAATCCAACTCAGAGATGTGGAATTCCTATAGCCCGACGCCCGGGACATATTGTTTGGGGTCAAGTGCAACAAGATTCCATGTGTATTTTGGCCTTGGGACAAGTAGGCCCAAACCCCTGCAGCACAAACCCTTTGACTTCCAGTTTACAGTAGCACATTATGGATCAGGGAAAGGCTTTGCCAGCAGTTAAGGTAATATTTGTGTCCATGTGTTAATGATGCTCAAACTTGTATTTATGGTTCATTAATGCAAAACCTTTATTATTAGGGTGAGTGGTCTAAGTACATGTTGTAAGTTCAGACTATACTGCTGACAGTGGGTCCAGTATAAGAATGTGTACACACGTTTTCAATATTTAGCAATAAGAGGCTATGCATACTGCTCGCAGAATGCTCTCCGATTAGATGCAAATGTATGCAGAAGCTTGAAAGGAAGATTGATTATTCTTTGCTTTCAAAATAAAATGTGCACAAAAAAAATGCAAAAACATTTAGGTAAACTACTGTAACATTTTAGGTACCATTTTCCTGCAGCATCATTTAGTAAAATGTGTTGATGTATGCTAGAGTTTCCCAAAAATATTCATAATGTAAAATCAGTGTAACCAGTTTTAATAAGATTATGGGAAACACAAATAAACAAGCATTGGTAAAGCCAATAGGTCTGAAACTGTTGGTCAGCCTTTTGGTTTTTTCAGTGAGTGACTTGTTTTGGCATTTTTTTGTAAAACCTTATTGGTGTGGGAGCTACTGGGCCCTCATAACAAACATTGGCAAAAGCAAAAAAATTTTGGTCTCAAAAAGCAAACATTGAAACAGTAGTTCCTGGCATTGAACAAAACGACTGTGTTGATTATGCTCCTTAGGAAAGGACAGAATGCTGTCACTCACAGTGAAGCTAGCCGACAGAGAGAGAGACAGAATTTTAATAAACACAAAATGTCATGGTTAACGCCAGACCTAATCAGGGGCCCAATTATTATTAAGTCTCAAAAGTGCACTCATGTCATTGCATTAAGTGCAGATATACGACTCATGAATTCACAAGACTTTACAGAAGTAGGCCAAGAAATAATACTCCTAGAAAATATTTGTGAACTGCATTTTAGCATGAGCTAATATGCAGGTGTAGATGTGCCCATGCGAAAATCTGAGTGTTTGCAAGTTCACTTTGCCTCCAACCATTTTTTCCCCAACCCTGAAAGAAGTTTTATGTCTGCCATTGTCAGGAGTAAATTTCCAACCTTTCTCAGTATGGGAAAAGATTAGAGAAGAGTTGCTAAAAACCCTTAAAATATGCAAAATAATAGGTTTGCACAGACTCAAAAGAGCATTCCAACCCTGGAACTGATGCTTACCTTCGGCGCTAGTATGTAGATCTGCTGAAACGTGGCAACGTAAGGGAATTGCTAGTATTCAAACCCTACTATGGAAGGAGCCCTGGCATAATCAGAGAGGCTATTCCAGAGCTCTTAAATAATGAGATTGCTGCCATAATTTGTCACCGCATTACATGGCACTAAAGGGACAAGTGGATTTTGTTACAGGACAAGTACATTTATGAAGCAAACTGCCCCATGGACAAGTAGATATTTTATAAAATTCCACACCCCTGCAACTCAGGCACTCCCTGCCGCTGTGTCTAACTCATTAAGGCTCCTAATTTCTCCATTTGTGGCATGTTTTTCCCTTCCTTCATATTTCCGCTTTGGTTAGGTTATAACAATTTATATAGCGCACTAAGACCCATGGGTGTCTAGGCGCTTCCGGTCTTCCAATACTGTGTCAGGGAAAACTAGTTTCTGAAAAGCCATGTCTTGAGTAGCTTCCTAGACTCAACCAAGGAGGAAGTCTTCCTAAGAGAAAATCGGAAGAGAGTTCCATTCCTTGATGGTATTGTAGCTGAAACTCCTCTCCCCAAGTTCTTCCTTTTAAATCTGGAGGTGGGCATCAGGTAAGCAGTGGCCGAGCCCAACTGTCTAGTTGGTGTATACCAACTAAAGGAATCCCACAAAAATTGTGGTCCTTCTCTGTACAGTGCCTTATGCACAATGCAGAGCGCCTTGAATTGAACGCGTTGTCCAACCGGGAGCCAATGCAGTTCCTGAATCCCTGATCTAATGGAATAATATTTGGGAACGTCCAGGACTAGTCTTGGGGCAGCATTTAGTGCAGCCTGTAACCTTCCGAGTAGATTGGATTGTAGGTTGATATACAAGCCATTGCAGTAATCCAATTTTGATAAAAACCAAGGAGGTCAACACTGTTTTCCTGGTATTTATGGGAATGAAAGGGAGAATCTTACATCGGGTTCTGATGGTATGGAAGGAGGAGGACACCACCTTCGAGTTCTGAGACTCTTTTTTTTTTTTTTTTTTAATTAGCAGCTAATTTACTGGAATCTTAATGTGACAGTCCATTTACAATAATCAGTTCAATCAGATATCTAGATAATGTTTGCAGATGACAGCTAAGAGTTTGTCCTCACTTATTATACTTTTTATGGAGTCCTACTTTGTTAGTTAATTGGTCCAATTGCTTACGGATATATTTTTTCCATTCTTTTACAGTTTTGCTTGCCAGCATTTTCTTTTTTTTTTTTTTTTTTATTGTGCAGAGCAGGGATAAAAGCAAATACAATCAAAAGAAGTAACTCTTCATGTACGTCAAATTCATATTCCACATAAAACATAATTGAAAACTTTTTCCATAATATGTAGGTATGTATACAACTGATATAAACCACAATGTTGAGAGGAAGAAGAAAAAAAAAAAATACACAAATCAACTTCAGGCCATATCAGAATAATCAAAAAACTGCCAGGTCTTCTTAAATTTGCTCATTGCTCCCACCCTCAGCGCATATGCTTCTTCAAACGCCCTCGTACGCTATTTTATTAAACCATTTTATAAATGAGGGTATCTCAGGTGATCTCCAGTTTTGCAAAATTAACGATCGTGCCATCAGTGAACAAATCATTACAAATGCCTCTTCATATTTAGTCAAATCTGAGATAGCTCTGGAAATTCCAAATAAGGCTATTTTTTCTTGAGGATCTATCGATTAATGGATGGCCTGACTTATACTTCGCCAGTATTCATTAAGCTCCGGACAGGTATAGAAAATATGAAGCCAATTCCCTTCCTCTCCAGCCTGACAACGAAAACATCTATTTTCTACCTCCGGAAATCGTTTACTCAGGGCCAACGGGGTAAAATATGCTAGCCATCTATTTAGAAAAGCCATCCGTTTGAAATTAGCCGCTCTCAAGACCTTATGGCCTAACTGAGCTTGAAGTTACCATTCTTGACTTAACAAAACACACCCCGTTTCCCGCTGAACCTTGTCCAAATAATTGTTCAAGATAGGGAGCTCACTATCCTTCCGTAAAAAAGAATACCATTTTCCTATGCCTTTCACTTTGGTTTCGTATAAAAGGGAAGCCAGATGTATCGTTGCCGAAGGAGGGGGAAAATTGGCCGTTTGGAGAAAATGAGAAATCTGTGAATAATCAAGAAAATTAAGCACAGTTTGATCTGGATATTTGTTTTGAATTTCCTGCCACAAGATGATCTTATTATTCTTAAAAAAATGTCGCAATTCCTCTAGACCCATTTCCTTCCATTTCAGAATACGTCCTGGATGTAGAAATAGTCCCAGAGCCTTACATTCTTGAAGCTTTAAGTAAAGCCATCCTGGGAAACTATTTTGTTTAAATAGTGATAGCAATCTAATTGAAAAATCACGTAGTGTTTTATACCTAGTTTTTTTTGACAATTTGATGATTTTCAAAAAAATAGGAAGTTGTACACCTGCCTCCTGAAGTATTTTGTTTAAAAAATAAATGATCTTCTGAATTATTAATATCTAATAAGCTATTTTATCGAGCATGACCGCCTCATAATAAGTTCGCATTTTTGGAAGAGCGAGCCCCCCATTTTCTACCTCAAGATGTAAAACCTCAAGTTTAACCCTGGATGCCTTCTTGGCCCAAATAAAATTCCTAAATAAAGAATCAATTTCTTTAAAATAACTCGCATTAATTTTTAAAGGTACATTACTGAAAAGGAACAACAAAAGCGGGAGAATCGCCATTTTAACCCCTTCAGCGCTGCGCGGATTCCCCCGCGGTGCTGAAGGGTTCGAGCGCGGGCGTGGCCATGACGGAACAGTTCCGTCATGAGCACAGCTCAACCGATGCTCATGACGGAATCGTTCCGTCATGAGCATGGAAGGGGTTAATCTGGGACACCCGTCCAATTATAGATAAAGGAAGTACAGACCATTTATCTAGAAGGGTTTTTATTTTAGTCAATGTGGCCCTATAGTTCAGGGAGAATAATTGATCTATTGATTTAGAAATAAAAATACCTAAATAACGTACCAGGGCTGACTTGGCTGCTTGCAATTGTAGAGTGGGTGGTAAAAAAGAGTTGTCGTTTAGGTTTAGTAGAATGATCTCCGTTTTATTTTGATTAATTTTATATCCCCCTATAGACTCAAAATTAGAGAATTCCGCCAGCAGATTATCTATATTGGATTTATCCGGATGTAAATAAAGAATAACATCGTCGGCAAAAAGTTTCAGTTTCTCCATCCCACCTATTGGAGGTCTTATTTCGAGATTTTCTCTAATTCTTATTGTAAGAGGCTCTATAACAAACGTAAACAACAAAGGAGAAAGGGGACAGCCCTGTCTAGTCCCACCTTTAATAGATACTGATTCAATCTGCTCGGTATTCAAAACTACTCTAGCTTCAGCTCCCGAATATATGTTTCTTAGCATATGTGTTATTGAAGATGGGAATCCAAACTTGTTTAGCCCGATAAATAATGCCTCCCAATTAACTAAATCGAAAGCCTTTTCGGCATCTACCATCATAAACATTGATGGAATTTTATTACAAGTACAATAATCAAGAGCTTGGATCAAATAGTTAGTATTAGATGAAATAAAGCGACCGGCTATGAAACCTGATTGATTACTATGAATTATTTCCTGGGCGGCGGGTGTAAAACGCTGAGCCCAAATTTACATGAAAAGTTTATAGTCGACATTAAGCAGACTAAATCGGGCGGTAAGAATTTACATCCTTTGGATTTTTATCTTTTTTAACAAAGCTGACAATCAACGACTCTTTAAAACTAATGGGAATGTCTGAGCCATTTTTAATAACATTGAAAAGCTTTGTCAAAAATGGGGTCAGCTCCTGAGAAAAAGTTTTGTATAGTTCTGCGGGAAAGCCATCCGCTCCAGAGGCCTTAGCCCCTGGGATAGACATTATCGTTTGTATAACCTCTAATTCAGTAATTGGTTGACTAATTAACTCACATCGATATTCTGACAGATGAGGAAAAGAAACCGCCTCAAAATATTCAACTATTCTTTCCTGAGATATGTGATATTGAGTGGTATATAAATTTGAATAGTGGTCCATAAAAACCTGGGCTATTTGTTCTTTTTCGTACGTTGTGTTCTCAGTTCGGGGGTCGATAATCTCATTTACCGATGCAGCTTCCTGCTTAAATTTAGTAGTCACGGACAGTAATTTGCCTACCATCTGGCTTTCTTCATACACCCTCTGCTGGAAATTTTTAGTATGAGTAATCTCTTCTAATATAAAAAATTCTCACAGTGAGTGTTTAGCCTTATCCAGAAGAGATCCGGGGTTAGGATTGACGGCGCCTTGTAGATTATTTAGACGATGTAAAGCTATTTCTACATCGCGCTGAAGTTTAACAATTTTATCTCACCGTAATTTATTCTGAGCTGATGAATAAGCTATTAATTGACCGCGTAATGTCGCTTTAAATGCACCCCAAACCGCGAATATCCCTGCTGAGTCCAGGTTGTGAGAAAAGGACTCAGCTATCCACTGTTTAGTATTTGCCACCCAGATGGGGTCTTGCGTTAAACGCCGATCCATCTGCCACCTGGAGCGATCCTTCAATTGTTCAAAAACCCCAACTTCTATTTTAATAAATGAGTGGTCAGAAAAAGAATTAGCCCCTATCTCCGAACTCAAACACTTTAGTGACTGAGATAAAAGGAAAAAATCAATACGAGAGGCCGTAGAAAATGGACGCGAAAAACAGGTATATTGATGGACGGACCGATGTAGGTGCCGCCAGGGATCATATAAATGATGGTCCGATCTGAGGGCTTCAAGAACTTTCTAAGTACGTGGTTTCAGCTCTTTTTTATTTACATTAGAAGTGTCTTTTTTAATGTCTTGAATAAAGTTGAAGTCTCCTCCCATAATTATTTTTCCTGGGGCCCCCCTTATTAGATTTGCAATTTTAGTTAACTGTAGGGTCTCATCCACCACAGGGCCATAATAGTTTATGAAATTAAGTATTGCACCATCCAATTTAGCCACTACCCAAATCAATCTCCCTTGCGGATCTCTCTCTATTTGAGAAAACTCCCATGAAAGATTCCTGGAAAAATAAATTGCGACCCCGCTTTGCGCTAGACCAGACGAAGCAAAGAACGCATGAGAAAAAAAAACAGGAAGAAATAATTTAGGAAAGTTGGTTTTCAGATGAGTTTCTTGCATAAATAAAACACGGGGGGGAAAAGGAGATGAGCCATCTAATTAATCCACCATATTTCTGCTTATTTAAAATCCCATTTACGTTAACAGACATTATGATACATTTATTACCTTTAGTAATCATTCTTATGTAGAATTATCCTGGTCGTAATTTCTTTTGATTTTTCCACATTATAATTTTCCCTGATACTGCTCATTTTATTTTTTTCAGCCCTAACCCCCCCCCCCCCCATCCCACAACCACCTAAACCCTAGAGATGTGGGACTACCCCACTTTCCACATCTCTCCCACCCATACTGCATGGGGTGCTTTGTTGTTGCACCCTGTGTGTGCGACCTATAACCCCTCCCACCCCAGTAAAGGCACAAGGTATTTAACAGACTTAACTCGCCTGACAACATACATTCTCCTAGTCTTTTCCCTCCTCCCCTCTTTCCTTGCTTCTTTCCCCCCCTTACCCTTTCCTTCCCTTTCTTCTCTCTCACCCTCACACTACTTTCCTTCCCTTCCCTTACTCTCCTAATACCCTTCTTCTCTTCTCTCGGTTTTCTTCCACTTCCCTTACCCTCACTTCCCTTCTATCCTCTAACTCTCCAGTCTTAAACCCCTAGAGAGACATACTACCCTGTTGAAAGCTCTTTCAGTAGATCTTGAGCTTCCTCAACAGAGGAAAACATTAGAAATTTGCCTCTAACTAACACCTTTAGTTTAGATTGCTGAGCTATGGAGGCTTGTGCCCCCTTAGCTTTGAACAGATGTAGAAGCTTAACAAACTCCTTGCGTCTCCTAGCGGCCTGCGCTGACATGTCTGAGAAAACACGACACCTTGATGTTTCATTAACCGTAAATTGTCTCAAATCAATTGCCTTAGTCAATATTTTCTTGGTTGGAGATCGATGGCTGCGGCGAATCCCGCTGCCCCGTAGCCACAGGTGACCTGAGCCCCTCCCCCTGTTGTGGAGGCAGTTGTTTGCTCGGCAGCCGGTGATAGCGGTGATGGCGGTCGTGTTCCTCTGCTATGTTTGAGGGGATATCCATTTGATTCCGTTTTTTGCTCCTGCTCCTGCTTCTTTCTCCCGGAGTAAAGCGTCCGAAGTTCGGAGTTTCCCACCCACGGAGGCATTCAAGATTCGTTAATATCGGAAATGCAGCGGCATGAGAGCTGGATATGTGAGCGGCTGCTGACGCGCCGTGCGGGCTTTATGCAGGCGGCTCCCTGCTAAAATCAAGTCCCGGAAAGGCGGAAAAGCGGTTAAATTCCTGTGTGTGCTTTGAAACAGTGTAAAAAAACGTAAAAGCATCGTTGGAGCTTCTTGACTGTCCCCGACGGAGAGTGTCTCAACAGGTCTAAGGCATAGCTCTGGTCAATCCGGCTAAGCGGTGAGTCTCATCATATTGTGCTTGGCCACTGCTGTTCCAATCTCCTATTTCACACTGTTAGGGAGGCGTAAGGTACTTAACCGCTTCTCCATTCTTGCAAGTTTAAAGACTTTAACAAAGTTTTTTTTTCTCAACTTTGTCATTTGCAAAAAATGGGGAAAAGCCTTAAATCTGCCATAATACCTGATGCAGCCGCACAACGTAAGACCAAGACACGCCTGGGTCAGACTAAATCAACCCTACCCATAGCGATGCCAGAGAATAATCCGGGTCGAATTCTGGCTATTTCTAATCAAGCTAGCGTCGCTGAAGAGGCGAGTTTATCTGCAGACGCTGATTTCCCCCCAAAAGTGTCGACATTAATCTCCAGTACAGAGATCGGCTCGATTCCGGAAAATTCAAGTTTGCTTTCTAGTCTGCCTCCAGCTCATCTAGCCTTAACTGCTGGGCCCAGTTTAAGAGAATTTCCGTTATTTAAAAAAAAAAATGGTTCACAAATATCATCTGATACTCTTAATGCCGCACTAGTTAAGGATAAATCTGCTCTAGAAGCATTCGGGGGAGAGGATACTCCACCATCTCAATTGAACAACTCTACTCCGACATCAATTCAATCATTGGATATATCTCAAGCCTCGGTTTCATCATCAGAGAAGTCATCTGAAAAGTCTATTTTGAGACCCCCCTAAATTAATTATCCAACTTGCAGACTCTCCGGCAATGACATCCACTGTTCTAACGCCTACCTCCATATTTCCCCTACAGTTAGGCCCAGACTTTATCCCTCAAGCAGTGGGGGAGAATATGACAGTAGTAAGTTCCTCACTCGCAACAGCCTTTTCTGAGATCCTGGCTAATCAGTCTAGGGAGGATCATCTTCAAATAGAAAGAGGAGAATCCCTCCCACCAACCAGGGAACAAGCAGGGTCTACATTCTCTGTTCAATCATCTTCCCCGCCTCAGTCGGCTCAGACCAAAGAACATACTACCCTTCAAATGGATATCAAGGTTATGCTCAACAGGATTCTAGAGGGAATCCGAGACTTAAAACAATCTCAAGAAATGGTTACGGCATCCATTCATCGTCGTCTGGATAAAATCGAAGAGACTATGGCAGGTTTCCCTGCTAGAATGCAAGAAGCAGAGACAAGAATTTCGGAATTAGAGGATCAGATGGCTAGCATGTCCGTGAGAGTCAAAGAAGGGGTCAAGGAAAAACGCCTTCTGGAAAATAAACTGGAGGAGCTTGAGAATCATTCCAGGCGTACCAATCTCCGCTTCGTGGTGGTCCCGGAGGGAATTGAGGGAGCACAACCGATCCAGTGGATTGAATCTTTCGTTAAACAGCAGATTCTTCCAGGCTGTATGGATGATTTAACAATCACGCGGGCACATAGGATTCCATCACATCCTCTTCCTAACTCTCGGATACCACGTACTTTATTAGTCAACTTTGCTGACTTCAGAGTTAGAGAGAAAATATTGACTAAGGCAATTGAGTTCTGAGACTTGACGTTTAGTTTCTCATCTATGATGACCCCCAGATTTTTTGCCTTGGCAGCTGGTGTAGGTGGGGGGGGGGGGGGGGGGGGGGGAGGGGCAAGAGTATACAGCCACCAAGCTGGCGACCACGATGGAGAGAGATTTCCAAACAACACTACCTCCGTCTTACTCTAGTTCAGCCTCAAGCAATGCCTATTCATCCAGTTACTCAGAGTGACAATGCAGTCATGAAGTTTGATGGAATAATTAACATCCGTGTTCACTCTTGAGATAACCAACTGGGTGTCATCAGCATATGATGTAGGTATTAAATCAAAGCTTCTGATCAGAGGAGCTAGTTCAGAAACATAGATATTAAAAAGTGTTGGGTTCAAAGAGGAGCCCTGCGGCACCCCACAAGGCAAAACAAAAGGAGTTGATTTGAAATTGGCCAAGTGAACTGTGAGTTCTATCTGATAGGAACGTTAGAAGAGAAAGGGTCTTTCCTCCAATACCTATGGTCTTTAAATGTTTGACCGAAAGTGTATGGTCCACGGTATCAAACGCCGCGGATAGGTCGAGGAGAACGAGGGCAGCCGACCCTATGCCATCCAGCACCATACAGATTTCGTCCGTGGTCTTTATCAGAGCCGTCTCGGTGCTCTGACTAGCTCTGAAACCAAACTGACTCTGCTCTAGGATTTAATGCGGAGAGTCCAACATTTATTCATTTTTCAACTATTTTTGCAAGAAGCCGGAGCCTCGCGATAGGACAGTAGTTGGCCGGGTCCAATATGTCTAAATTGTTTTTTTAAGGCGTGGCAGTATACAGGCCTGTTTCCTCATAGAAGGAAAGAGCCCTTGTAAAAACATCTGATTGCACATGCTAGATAGCTGCGGGCTAATAAGATGGCTAATGTTTTGAAGGATCTTGGGAGGGCTGGGATCATCTGGGGATCCTAATTTAATCGTTGAAAGAAGCAACGTTATTGGAGTTGATGCTGTAGGGGTAAAATTTAGAATGGGCGCTTTGACTGTTGCTCCTTGTTCAATACTACTAGCGTTTGATTTATAGTTGGCAAACTGATCGTATATTTGGTCCACCTTAGATTTAAAGGCTTGGGCAAGTGTGATGCAGAACTTTTGGTTACAATTGGCGGAATCATCCTTCGTAGCTGTTGACAGGTTTATTATGGTCTTAAAGAGTTCCTTGCTGGAATTACCCGCCCTTTCGATTTGTGATGTGAAGTATTTGCTTTTCTCAGCAAATAGCTTTTTCTTGTAATTTGCCAACACAGCTTTATACAAATCTTTTTCTAGTGTTTCATAATTTTTCTGCCAGCTTCTTTCTTGCCTTCTGCAGGCCTGTTTATCTAGTCTTAGGGCATCAGAGAACCAAGGGGCAGAAGGGGGTTCTTCTACTTTTATTAATCACTGTTACGGGAGCTAGTTTGGCAAAGTTGGACTCCAACCAGGTTGTATAATTTCTAGCTGAGGCCTCAACTTCCAAATCCAGATATGGTTGGCTTTGTACTAACTGGCTTTCCAGTAAGCTCAGGTCGATTTTATGCCAAACTCTCCCAGTGTGCTTTGTGCTAGCCATATTGGTGGTATTAGAGCGAGGCAGATTGTATCTGAAAAAAATGGCATGATGGTCAGTCCAGGTAAGAGGGAGAACGGATATAATGGAAATGGCAGGGTTATTGGTAAACAAACCATCAAAGGGGTCCTACTTGATGCGTGGGATTGTATAAACTGTTAGAATCCTAATTCTAATGTAATATCAATAAGCTCCTGCGTATCTCTGTCTGCTGATGATTCAAGATGGAAGTTCATATCACCTAAGATAGACCTAACTCTAGAAGAGGATGAAAATTAGTCAAAAAGCTACTTTTGGGGCCAGGTGGACGGTAGATCAATATTCCTTTCAATGTCTCTTGTTCATAAGGAGTGATTTTAAAGAGGATTGCCTCGTAGTCCAATGAAGGTAGAATTAAGCAATGTGATATAAGTTTGCTCCTATGGATTAAAGCAAGGCCCCGCCTTTTGTTTTTTTTTAATTGCCTATCGTGTCTAAACATTTAATACCCATGAGGTACCACAATATTAAAACCAGGATCAGATGCTCCTTCACCCCAAGTTTCAGTCACAAACAAGGCATCCAGTTTATTATCAATAATAAAGTCGGCAACTTCATACTTGTGTTTAATCAATGACCTAGCATGGATAAGCGCCAACTGAAGCTCTGTATTGTGGGCGCGGGTCCCAATAACCTGCGCGCGCGCTGAAGTCAGCCCGCAAGACCGTCTGCGCCGCCTCTTTTAAAACGCGAGCGGTGCGAAAAACGGTCATTCCCGTGGCTCTGGGTTTTGGGAGGGTTCACAAGCAGATGGCCTTTGCACTTGCCTCATTACTTTAATTACAGTGCACAGCTGCGGGGGTGACTGTGGGCCTTTGAGTTAGTATTTGTGTTAATTGCAGCCCATGCGTGTAATTAACATGAATACTAACTCAATGGCCCACAATCAGCCCCGCAGCTGTGCACTGTTAAGAAAAGAAAAACAGTGTCTCAAACACGACGTGTGCTTTGGCACACGCTGTGTTTGAGACTCTGCTTTTCTTAATTGTGCACAGCTGTGGGGCTGATTGTGAACCTTTGAGATCGTATTCTTGTGAAATGCAGCGCACACGGGCTGCAATTAACATTTATACTAACTCAAAGGCCTACAATCACCCCCGCAGCTGTGCACAGTTAAGAAAAGAAAAGCAGAGTCTCAAACAAGAGTTTGCAGCAAAATCAGAAAGGGAGTGAAAGTGTGTGAGGGAACGGGGCTTGATGGGGAAGCTGCATGTGGTGCGAACAGTGAAGGGAAGAATGCGTAATTTCACGGTCTCAGACATCCTGACGAGTTAATGAACGTGCTTTGGAGATTGGAGAACACAAGTCAGAAATTTGAATCCTTGCTGAAATGTCCTTTGGAAAGTACAGAGCCGGTAATTACTGTGAGTAACTGCTGCAGGAGCTTTCATAAGTCTTCCCAAAGAGAGAAGAGGAGCCTCTCTACACAGAACCCTGCCCAAACATACACATAGCACTCCTGTGCACACCTTACCTATTCCTCTATTACTTTTACGCCGGTAACGACGACATCACTCCCTCGCAAGACCTCTGCGACTCACTCACCTCTTTCTTCCACCGCAAGATCGTCGAAATCCACAACAGCTTCGGCGCTCCGACCACGCACCCTACCACCAAACCATCGCAGGGCTCGACAAATCCACTCAACCGCTCGCATTTGCGAGGTAAATTTAATGAGGTCGAGCTATTTTTAGGTCCTACTCGCCCTTTCTGGCGAGTAGGAAAACATACTAACTTTTGTCTTCGGTCTTTGAAAACGAAGCAAATGTGACAAGATAAGATTTAAAGGCCTTTTTATTGCTCACAAAGCAAATGAGCAATAAAGATGCCTTTAAATCTTGTTATTTTGTCACATTTGCTCCGCTTTCAGAGACGGAGGTCAAGTAGGTTACTGTTAGGTCGAGGAGAGTTTTCAAGGTACTAGACCTGCAGGACTAGTACCATTTTTCAGATTTTTCGAGCCCTGCATCACCCCCCACCACCACCCTCAGAACCTGGACCCCGGTCAGCACCGAAGACACCATCCGCACGATGAACACCATCCACTCCGGATCCCCTACCGACCCCTGCCCCCACCACGTCTTCAACAAGGCCGACTCCATCGTCGCACCCCAACTCAGAGACATCATCAACGCCTCCTTCAACACCGCCCCCTTCCCGGAAAGCTGGAAGCACGCCGAGCTCAGCGCCCTCCTGAAGAAACCAACAGCGGACCCCACCGACCTCAAGAACTTTCGACCCATCTCGCTCATCCCTTTTCCTGCCAAAGTCATCGAGAAGACCGACAGACAGCTTGCCACCTTCCTTGAGACGAACGGATCCCTCGACCACTCGCAGTCCGGCTTCCGAGCCAACCACAGCACCGAGACCGCCCTCATCGCAGCCACGGACGACATCAGATCCCTGCTCGACAACGGGGAAACAGCGGCCCTCATCCTCCTGGACCTCTCCGCAGCGTTCGACACCGTCTGCCACCGCACCCTAGAGCAGCGCCTCAGCAACACCGGTATCCAAGAGAAGGCGCTGGAGTGGATCATCTCGTTTCTCGCCGGAAGAACCCAGAGAGTCCGCCTCCCCCCGTTCAGATCAGAGGCCACCGAAGTCATCTGCGGCGTACCACAAGGATCTTCACTCAGCCCCACCCTCTTCAACGTATACATGAGCCCCCACGCAGCCATCGCACGCCAACACAACCTCAACATCATCTCCTACGCAGACGACACCCAGCTGATCCTCTCCCTCACCAACTTCCCAGCCTCCGGCAGAACCAGCCTACACGAGGGAATGAAAGACGTCGCCGAATGGATGAAGAACAGCCGCCTGAAACTGAACTCAGACAAGACGGAAGTCCTCATCCTGGGACCATCTACCTCCGCCTGGAATGACTCCTGGTGGCCTGCCGCCCTGGGCACCACTCCCAAGCCAACGGACCACGCACGTAACCTGGGCTTCACCCTGGACTCCTCCCTCTCGATGACCAGACAAGTCAACGCCGTATCATCATCATGCTTCAACACCCTGCGCATGCTCCGAAAGGTCTTCCATTGGATCCCCACTGAAACCAGGAAGACGGTCACCCAGGCACTCGTCACCAGCCGACTGGACTACGGGAACGCCCTCTACGCCGGAACCACGGCCAAACTTCAGAAAAGACTCCAACGCATCCAGAACGCCTCCGCACGACTCGTCCTAAACATCCCCCGACACAGCCACATCTCCGCCCACCTAAAAGACCTGCACTGGCTCCCCATCAGCAAGAGGATCACGTTCAGACTCCTCACCCACGCACATAAGGCTCTCCACAACCTGGGCCCCAAGTACCTCAACGACCGACTGACCTTCTACACGCCCACCCGCCAGCTAAGGTCGACCAGCCACGCCCTCGCCGCCGTTCCACGCATCCGCCGAGCCACCGCCGGTGGAAGATCCTTCTCCTACCTAGCAGCCAAGACATGGAACTCCCTCCCCATCCACCTCCGGCTAACCCAGGACCATCTCTCCTTCAGGAAGCAACTTAAGACCTGGCTTTTCGAGCAGTGACGGCCCCCCCTCCCCCAGCGCCTTGAGACCCCCCCCGGGTGAGTAGTGCGCTATACAAATGTCATGATTGATTGATTGATTTTAACGGAATTGTACCATGGATTGGAGACTCAGACACCAACTTCAGTGGAAGGAATTTAATTGTGACTTCTGCACTTGCCCAAATTGCGTGAGTTTTGTCAAATATTTAGCAGTCCATATAATACTTACTATCTGTGCACGCATGTCTGATTTGCCATTCCAACAAAAAGTCCTGGTTTATTTTCCTGGGAAGGAGGTATTATTTTCAAAGACAGATCGGTGTTTACAGGTCTGGGTTAGCAGCACATGACCATCTCTTGGCTCAGAAATCTTACAGAGGGACTCATTTGTTTGTAATACAGCGTCACAGAAAAAAATTAACTGTTCATGGATTTGAGCATGAGGAGCACCTTTTACAAAATTCTTAATCTGATAAAAGGATCTGGCGTATTTCATTTTATATCTTTAATTTTTAGAGCTTTAATAAATCAGTGATGAAATCTCAGCCATTTTTAAACCTGAAATTCGAAACCGAATATTTTGTAAAGGTTATTACTTTTCCTTCTGTTAAAAATCAGAGCAACTGCCACCCGTTCGTTTTCCGAAGTCGAAGTAAGTGTAACTCTTATGGTAATATTTTTGCAACTCTTTATGATGTGGGTCTGCCATAGGGCACGGTCGCTAAGGCATCAGCTATTGGAATGTGCCATTTTCATATTTTGGATTTGCAGGCTTAAAGTTTTTTGCTTTTCCATTATTTCTGTTGGCCCTATAATTTCTCTGCATTTCAGATTTTTCCTTTTTCTTAAATTCCCTTAATCCAGTTCGCCTCCGATTCATAAATTTTCTCCACCCTACTAAATGTTCTTATTCTTCATTTTCACGTTTCAATATTCATGTCTCAATTATCATGTCCTCATGTATTCTTTCATTATTGGTTCCATTCTAGCCACATTGTCCTTTATCCCTTTCTATGTTCCCTCCCTATCTCTTCGGTTATTCCTCTCCTTCTCAATTTCCCGTATTCTCCTCTCTTCCCACCCTTCATGAACAGTCCCCAGTGTTTGTTATTATTCCTCTAGTACTCTTCCTTCTCTCAATGTATATTCTAGCCCAACTTTCTGACTCACCTCAAACTTCTACTACTCTTTCCATTGCACTACCCTATTTCTCACCCTATACATCAATATATCCTCTACATCCACGCTTTCATTGATCCCAAACCCATGCCACTACTATGATCCCCACAATTGATCCCAAACCCATACCACTACTATGATTCCCAAAATAACCCTTTCTAGACTCTCCCCTACTCTACCCCTCCTTGCATCATCCGACACCTCTTTTACTATACCGATCACCCAAAACAAACCTTTCTAAACACTTCCCTCTGACTCTTCCCCTCCAGAATCCCTTTTTAGTCATCCAAAAGCTTCCTCCTACTGCTATGACCTCCCCCCACCCCAGAAAAAACCCTCCCCAACCCTTTGCAATCCAAATCCCTAACATATCCACCACTCAAATTACTTTCATATTTCACTATACTAGTTCAACACTAATCCTTATGGGTTCCAGAGTAGCGTGCTACTCATTTTAAAAGCGCTTCGACATCTCGTCTGGGGTAGTAAGCGCTTTATAAGTTCAATTACAATACAATATATTTTTTTTGCACTGCAGCATGCATCCTTAAATGTTTTTGTTAGGCCTTGATTGCAAGTTTGATCTTCCTCAGCTCGCTGGTCTGCTGAGTTATTGTCTCTTTGTAGATCAGTAGAGCCTGACACTAAGATGGCAGCTCCAAAATCTTGCAAGATCTACAAAAGCAGGAACCTTGTGAGACTTTAGTGGCAATCTTAGGGTCAAGGTGCCCCATCTTCCGGAAGGTAGCAACATGCATTTTACCAGTGATTCTTTCAAAATCTTCACCAGAGCATCTCCAATCCATCTATGAAGGATTCCCCCAATGCATGCAGTGCATATCACAAGATGCGTGTACTAAAATTTCACATTTCTAGTCGTCATTCCCTTGAGCTGATATGGTAATAGTCCTCGGACTACAGATAAGGATAACAGAAAAGAAAGCCAACTTTTTTCAAGTGTCCGTACGATGAAGTACTGCATTTAGAAACACAAAACCTCTGAGAAAGCAAGCATTGGTAAAGCCAAAGGGACAAAGACACGTGTTGCATCATGCAAAAATGATGTTTATTACATTAGAGCCAGGCCTACTGGCAGTGTGGGTGTGAGTGTGTGTGTGTTTCGTGGGGGGGGGGGGGGGGGGGGGTAACAAGGAAGCATCGCTTTCTGTATAGAATGGATATAGGCGATCAAAAATATCATGTGACAAACAGCATGATGACTGAGTGCACTTTTCATATTTAAAATAATCCCTCACGGATTTCAATGGAAGTGCTTCCTAGGAGGGCGAACTTTATCGGTTACTCTAATGATGTACGGAACCAACAAGCACTGGCAAAGCCAATCTACCTGGCTTTAATATATTAAACTACTCAAACACATGGATGAATGAAGCATGCGGTTTACGTGCATTAGTGCAGTAAAGCCAGACCTATTCGATTTGCCAATGCTCATTTCCTTTTTACTTCTTCATAAAGTACTCAACGCACTTTTCTGACGATTCTGCAACATGTAAGCAAATGAGATTCCCCATTCATTTGGGGTACAGAGCTAATAAATTGCATAAATACCGCTAATAATTCAGGGAGACCCCAAATATGCTGGTTTCAGTTTGAGTTTTCGGTAAGTGTAAAAGCAATTTGTGGTCTGAGGTCCATTTTTCTGTATTTCTTTTACCTATTTTTAAGACCTTGTTGAGCTGTTCAGATCAGGCAGCGAGTTGAAGTCATTCACGCATGCACACGGAAGACAGGCTCCACAACAGCAACCCAGGTTTGACCATTTTTCTTGCATCTTCATCCCACCGGCCATTCTTATACATACATTAGCTCCTCAGCCACGTTTTTCTATATTCTAGGCGGTAATGGATCTACCTGAAAGCCTAATGAGGTAGACATTGCTATTGCTCTAAAGTTTCTTCTGTAATTCTGTCAAAAGACTCTAGCTTGTTGGGGTAACTAATTGAAATATCAGCCGTACTGAGCTCATTCAGCATTGACTGATCTGAACTTGGAATAATCTCTTTAATCTAGTACACAAAGAACACAGCTAGATCCTTACAAAGTGCTTGAAAAGGTTTAAACATTTGCCTAATACACGCTGGATTCGTCAGTCCTTGCATGATTTCAAATGTCTTTTTTTTAAACATTTTGCAGCTCCCTATCCAATGAACAGTGCTCCAGTTAAGAATCTTTAGTAAAATCTTATGATGGTACCACAGTTGGGAGTCTTGTGCTTTTGTAAACCGGAAGTGTACTTGCCTGTGTAACCAATTCATGTATGGCGTGTGTATCCAAATTGCAAATCTGCCTTAAGACACTTAACGTGGCCCTGTATGTGTGGAAATGCACTGTCTTTTTAGTTTTTTAAGCAAAAGTTTGACCCTACACTGCCACACACAGAGAAAAAAAATTAGAGGGAGCATGGATTGTGGGTACCTGATTTGACCAGATTTCTATCTGGTTTCAGCGTCAGCTGAATGCCCTTGATGAAATTGGTGAAACATTCTGAGCATTGAGGGTGTTCTGCTCTTAATAGCCTCAGCAGGAAAATAGTTTGCAAGACTTAACCCTAGGCTGCCATAGCGCGCAAAGCCTCTCCCCCGAATATTGGAGTTTGGGCATGATTATAGTGTTAGGGCCAGGGGGTTCTGGCCCTGTGCCCGGTCTGGGCGCAGATGGGCTTGCCTTATGCGCGCCTACAGTCGATTTCCCTCTCTCGCTTGGTAAATGTCTGATGCAGAAAATTAGAATGTGTGCCTTGTAGTGGGAGCTGGTGGCACCGTTCATGGTTCTCTATACAAAAACTGATTTAGAGGTTAAAATTGAACTCGCAGTGCCCACTCTAGAGTGGCTTCACCCAGTGTAAAGAAAAAAAAAGAAAAAAAACCACATTAACACGATCAGATGAAGGGTGACCATCTGTTATTAATTTCACGTACTGTCTGTAAATCCAGCATAATGTCCGTCATTGAGCTTCTAACAGAGCATTTAGCCACCTCGGTTTTGCAGGCTTCAGTCATATCCTGCAGCTAACATTTGCCGTGGTGTAATTTCCAGTGCTCTGAGAAAAGATAAAGAGCACTGAATACATTTTTTTTTTTTTTTATCAAAACAGATAACGCTGTGGAATGTTTGAAAAGCATGCTTTTATTCCTAGTTTTCAGATTTTCCATATTCGCTCTCTTAGAATTTAGCAGGAAAATTGAAGCATATAGCAAGTTTATTTACCTTGTGCATGTTAAATATTTTTGATGGTATATTAATATTTGGGATGGAGTGGTGAACCTATGGATTGATAGAAGGATGGATACAGATTGTGGAGGGTGCATGAACGTGGGTGGATGAATAAATAAATACATTGGCTGGGTGGATGAATGCTTTAACGCACTGGTGTATGGATGATATAAGCCGAAACTTTAACAATAAACTTCATTGCCATTATGAAGCATGAATAGGAAAAAAAAAAAAAAAAATTGCATGGGCACAGCATCCCACTTGGTGGTATGCAGTTATTATAATTCTATACCCATATTGCCTGGTAGGTCATCGGTGAAAGTCTCGAAGGTTATCTCTGCTTAAAAGATGCAGCGGATGTACATCATGGCTTCTTAGAGAAAAAGGCCATTCTTAAAAAACGCCAGAGGAGCAGAGCTTATAGGTAATCCTATTCACGGGATATTGATTTCTAGAAGCTTCAATGAAATATTTCAAACCCGCAACAATCTTAAAGAAATTCTCCAAACAATCCGTCATCATCCCTAAAATCAAGGGCCTGGAGTATCCTCGTTTGTCGAAATTTAAATTGCCTACAGGACTCTCAGGCACATGCATCAAAGCTTTTTGCGATCGCAAACGGAGCGATTCGCAAAAATTGGCTGTTGGCAAACGCAAAAATAGCTTTTGCGATGCATGAAACAACTTGCCACTCGCAATTTAAGGAATCGCAAATTGCGATTCCTTAACTGCAATGCAAGATGCCTTTAAAAATAGCGATTTCGCTATTTGGGCCCTCTATTTACCGTGGAATCATACCACATGGTAAATAGCGAAAACTTTGAAAAATGCACTAAAGTGCATTTTTCAAAGTCGTAGGTTACACACACACACATGTCCTTTGGACATGTGCGTGCGCAACATTTGTGCACAGATCGCTTTCGAGGGGTGCAACGGGGTGTCGTCTTGACACCCTTGCACCCTTGAAATTGCATTCTCAATTTGCGATTCTCGAATTGAGAATCGCAAATTGAGAATGTCTTCCCATTGATTCCTATGGGCCTCTTGGCCCATAGGAATGAATGGGGAGGTATTCCTTAATTGCGACTCGCAATTTGTGAGTCGCAATTAAGGAATGTTTAGAAATCGCTATATTTCAAGCGATTTCTACATGCATAGGCTTTTGCTATTCCTTAATTGCGATTCATTAAAAATCGCAATTTAGGAATCGCAACAGCCAATACTGATGCATGTGCCAGTCTGTGTCCTTCTGGCCCATCAGAGGCTTCAACACCGTACTCACTAGCCCAGCAGAAATGGAGGATTCATACTAAATGATAGAATTTGCCCACAGGAGACCTGGCAGACAACAGGTAGCTGCAGCCAAGATTTCAACGAAGTTTTCGCATTTGCCCTGTCATCAACCAATGGGGGGCATCTCTCCGGTGGAGTGGCCACACACAAGTAAACGATTAGGAGCAACTATAACACCACCCCATATAGGTGCCTGTTCTTTTGTGCTAACCAAACTGGATTTAAATCAACCTACAATAAATACAAAATCAATGATGATAGGCAATATTTATGCAGTTGATGGACAGAATGCAAAACAAGGTCATACATTCACCCCAGTACAGAGATCTGGGCCTAAATCCATCGTTTTTTTTGCTCACCATGCCATTCTAGTCTGAACCCAGCCATATGCAAATCAGTTTTGACCCTGTGCCTCATGGGTATGCCCAGACGTGGGTCCCTTGCTCACTTTGCCACTGGATTCAAGCTAGCCTGGCTGATGAGGGTTATGAACCCCAAACCGGTCCCAGGATGCTTGTTTCGGTCCAGGGTAGACATGGCTTGGCAGTTCGGGCTGGACTGTTCCCGGGGGCACAGGGTCAGACTGATTTGCATATGGCCATGTCTGAACTGGGGTGGTGGAGTGAGCTAAAGAATGATGATGGATTAAACCCAGATCAGTTGACTGTGGGTGAGTGCTTGCAATGTTCAACACTCCGTCCATCATCCCCTTTGGTTTTTGCTCGGCAATATTTATGTTCAACCACTCTTGGTGAAAAAGACGTTACAGCTTAACAATATTTTGGCAATAGTGAGAGACCAGTGGTTTAATTTCCGAGAAGCTATGTGGATAATGGCAGGCGATTTTATTTCAAACTTAATAGATGGGAAAAATATACCAATTTGGCAACAAATAGAAGATACAGAATGGGGAATTCCCTTAAGACTGAACTGGTAACAGCCATGGGTAACAGAGCGGCTGTTAATTGTCAAACCTCACAGAACATTCTATAAGAGAACTTAGCAACATCATAAACATCTAAGGCACACTACTTAACCCCTTCGCTGCTAGGCCTCCCCCCGCCCCCCCCCCCCCCCCCAGCCGTGCTAAGCCTTTTTTTGGCTATTTGGGTTAGTTCGCACTTAGGCCCCTGTAACTTTTTGACCACATTAAGGTATCCACGCCAAATTTGCATCTTTTTTTTCCTCAACTTCATGGGGATTCTAAAGGTACCCAGGGTCTATGGATTGTCCAGGAGGGGACCCAGAAATTAGCCAAAATACTGCAAAATTTTGGGGCTTTCGGACAAAAAGGAAAAGAGGTCTACAGTTGAAAGCGACTGTTTTTTTCCCTGCAAATGGTATCAAAAAAGGGGTTGTGGTGCTGAAATCACCATCTTCCCAGCTTTCAGGGACAAGCAGACTTGTGTGAAAACCAACATTTTTTACACAGTTTTGGAATTTTTCTGAGACATAGCCTATTTTTGCTATTTTTTGTGCTTTCAACCTCTTTCCAGTTAATGGTAGAAATGGGTATGAAAGCAATAATGGATACTGGAAAGCTATACATTTTAGGAAAGTAGACATAATTGTGTATTCTGCAAGGGGTCGTTTGTGTAGATCCTTCAAGGTTTCTTCATAGAAACTAACCGTTGAATATAGGGCAAATAAAAAATTAGTTGAAAAAACAGCCAGCCACTTGTGTCAACGTTATCACCTGTAACTTCTTATTATGACAGCTGTTTGAAAGCAATATACCGTTACATCCGGTGGACCTTTCTAGTGGTGGGGAATATAGGACGTGTAGGTTCACCAAGAATCGGACGAACCCAGAGCCAGTAACTGAGCAGCATCTTGCGAAGGTTTTTTATTATATACCGGGTATATAGTAATTAATTTGGGAAAATATATACATGGAAAAATCGGTATGACAAACACCGATGTATTTCTGAAATTGGAACAAAATATAGAGTTTAGAAACAGTAGATATTTGCACATTTCCGAAATTGTGACAACCCATACTAGCATGAGACTGACTTTTTTTATACGTTGTCTTTCATGTGGAAGGCAGAAATGCATCAAAAGTCAATAGGTAATAACAGTTGCTCTACAATTCTGTGTTCCCCTAAGTCTCCCGATAAAAATGGTACCTCACTTGTGTGGGTAGGCCTAGTGCCCGCGACAGGAAACGGCTCAAAATGCAAGGTGGACACACTTTATTTTTACAGTGAAAACAGACCCTTATTTTGTAAAGTGAACCCTAGCTCTGCCGGCACCTAAGGAAACCTAGCAAACCTATATATTTTTGAAAACTAGACACCCAGGGGAATCTAGGATGGGGTGACTGGACTGGCTCTCACCAGGTTCTATAACCCAGAATCCCCTGCAAACCTAAACATTTGTAAAATAAACCCTATTTCCTCACATTTCTGTGGAAAGTTCTGGAATCTGCGTGGATCCACAAAATTCCCCCCACCTCGCGTTCCCCAAAGTCTTTCGAGAAAAATGGTACCTTACTTGTGTGGGTAGGCCTAGTGCCCATGACAGGAAACGGCCCAAAACGCAACTTGGACACCACATTTTCACAGTGAAAACTGACCCCTTTTTTGCAAAGTGCCTAGCTGTAGATTTTGAAGCCTAGGCCTGCCAGCACCTAGGGAAACCTACATGTTTTTGAAAACTAGACACCCAGGGGAATCCGGGATGGGGAGACTTGACTGGCTCTCACCAGGTTCTATTACCTAGAATCCCTTGCAAACCCAAACATTTGTCAAAAAAAACACATTTTCCTCACATTTCCGTGGTGGAAATTTCTGAAATCAGTGTGGATCCACAAAATTCCACTCATCCTGCATTTCCCAAAGTCTTCCAAGAAAATTGGTACCTCACTTGTCTGGGTGTGTCAAGAACCCGCGAGAGGCAAGGGCCCAAAACCTATTGAGGCGACTTTAAAATTGCTGATCACAAAAAAACCTCGTTTTGCAAGGGGGGAGGGGGTCACCTGGGTCATCCCTCGGGGGGGGGGGGGGGGGAGGGGGGGAGATTGGGGGCTAATGCCCCCATCCGCCTACAAAGGGGGAGGCATAAAGACTGTTGTGTCTGCAGCAGAGGGATTTCCTGAGCATGTGCTCATGACGGAATGGGTCCCTCATGAGAGTTGAAGGTGTTAAAAAGGGACTAGCTGTGAATTGACTGATTTAATGTTACTTTGCAACTGCCCAAAAATACCTTGCACCTTGGAAAGGGATTGCCACGCATAAGGCACAACAATATATCGATTTTTCTCTGTTCGAAGAGACATTATTTTTATATCCTTGAGCTGGATTATAAACGAAACTGAGGACCCAATAAACAGGAGTTTAGGCCTGAAGAACCCGCTTTTTACTGTCCCTAGACGGGACGAAACATGTGTTGGCTAAGGCTACGAATAACCATATACAAGAAGCGCATTAAACAGAAAAGAGCTAGCAGCAGATTAATATTATTGTACTGTCACAAATTTGTCTTTACACTGCAGGCGAGCGCAGGGGATTGCTGTGTTATTAATCATTGCAGCCCATTTATTTTATACAAGGATAACGTTGGCACAAACTTATTATAAACGTCCTACTAAGTATTCTCTGAGAATAAGTGAGCATGAGTGACTGAGCAAAAGATTCTTCACGGTTTCCACGATCCCTAAGGGGTCAGGGTTGTCATGTTCAGTGGTTGCCAGAAACCATTCGCTCCCTGGTAAACGTAGGAGGCTTGCGATAGCACTGTGAGCTAGCTGGTCTATAGGACAATATATCCTGCGGGAGTGTCTGGAATCAGTCTGGACACGAAGCCCCTAGTTTATGTTATCCAAATGTGCAGATCATACGGATTAGTAGGAACTACACAACACTACACCCCTGCTTTAAAGTTATGAGTGCAGTGAGCTCAGTGCGATGTTATCTCAGTGGAGATCCGCCTGGGTGCCTTTTATTCCTGATCGCACTCCAGATGAAGCACGCACTACCTAGTGCTCCCGGGCCACAAGCAGGGACACACTTTAGTGCGTTCGTAATTGTGTGCACTCCACTGTCATCTCCCCCCACCCCGGTGAACAAGCAGGCATCCACTTTAGTACTTGCTGTAGGCTGAGGTTCCTCTTGGCTTCTTTTGAAGAGAGATCGTTCTTGTTACGAACCACATCTAGTATGCAGTAATGGACCTGCTGTTTTCCAACCCTTTGCACAATCTTTTCTGTAAATTTTGTTCCAAAATAAGGCAAGAAGAAAACATGCGAGCATGCAGCCAAAATGATGAGTGATAAAATGACACTGCCAAGAAAAAGATCGGCCCTAGATCTACCGGTCGTAATTAATGGCTTAGACACCATTGATTACTGCGATGTAATTGTTGATCAGAAGGCACTTGGGTCTATTTTCAGACACTGGAGTAGTAGGGGAGCTTTAAAAAGCTTGAGCCTTGTATATGTTCGTGAGTATTTAGGGAGGACGTGTTCACGGCTGTGGTTTGGTTGGTAAATCTTCCATAACTTCGAACGGGGGTTGGGGAGAGGGGCTTCAGTGGGATGCCTGGGAAGGTACCATCGTTACAAATCGAAATTACAGGTCTATATTTGACCAGGAACAAAAAGAGGCGGGAAAAGGACTTTTCAAACGTGCCATTCAGTAATGTGATGGTGGTGTAAACAAAAATAGTAGAGCTCATGTGGCAGCACTGAGGATTTCTGCACTGATGCACACAGAGTCCTATTTGGAGAAGTGACGGCGTTATTGTATCCCATGATGGAGCAGGTAAAACAAAATTTTGTATACCTTCTCTATTTTGCATGAAAAAAAACTAATGACGTAATCAGTTTATATATTAACCTGTAGTAACTGTGTGCTATGATTAACCAACAAAGTGCACCTTTGATAAACACGAATTACACACGGGACTAATTGCATGGCAGAATAGCCTAAATGACTAACTGTGGTACGCCTATTTACAATAGAAGGTGTGGTAATAGAAAATTGCATGATTTATGTTGCTTTTGGTGACGTTTGCGTTCCTGGTAAGACCAAATGGTGAGTATTATTGCTTTAAATGTTACTATAAGCTAGGAAAATACTAATAAATAATGGGATTAGTGTGAGTTTAAACATTAGAATCTTCATTTCCGTATATTAATTATTGTTTTGCTCAAGTTGGAATTCGGGCCTACCAAGCCATGACATTCCAAATGGAGTTCGGAAGTGGCCACCATCTTGTGAGTGCGATGTCTACTGCGGAGACTCGGATGGCTCTGAAGATCTACAGGCATCCTCAACTCAGTGCACAGTGTTCCTTGTCAAGGATAGGAACATGGAGGACTGCCAGATTTCAGTCAGTGTAATAACCCAAAGGAACAATGACCACCTATATTGGAAAGCCAAAATGTTGATACATCGGACCTTTTCGCATGAGAATTATATGAGCTAAGAGGATGACATGACAAATCTTATGAGAACCCCCGGGTTATGAAAAATAATGAATTTACAACTTCGAGGGATCCAACCAATCCCGAAACGTCTCCAATTCAGTAAATGTTACACGTTCCCCTAAAATGGTTATAAAGGACAGTAGAAGAGGGAGGGAGTGTGTGTGTGTGTGTCCCAGAAGCGAGTGCGTCCAGGAGGAGTTAGTGTGTTCCAGAGGGGTGTCCTGAATTTGCTTGCACGATTGCTTGGTCCGTTGGATATCTTTGGGACTGTGCCGTGCTGAGCAAAGGAACTTTTAGGACTCATTAAGTTTGGCCTGCATTCGGTTGGGACGATTTGTCAAAATGATTTGGGTTATGCAGAGCAAATTGAATTAGAAAAGACCCCGATACCGAGAATAGGTAACTATAAATGTCATGCTAAAATTTGTTGAATAAGTAAATTTGAACTTTGTTGACCTAAATGCTAATTATGCAACTGCAAGCAAGCAATTAGATAAACTAAACATTGATTAACAAAGAATTAGTTTGTGGTTCTTTTGAGTAGGACACTAAATAAGGATTCCGAAGCTTTAATGTGTTTTAGCTGGTTCTAGATCACCATCAACCAGTCCAACTAATTGGTCCGTCGACCAAGTGGTGGAGTGCCTTGATGTTAAGGTTAGGATCCTATAGGTATTGATGTAAAATTTATATATTGTAACAAGTTTTTCCTTCCCTATAGGTAATAAGGTACCCCCCATGTCCAGCAGATTCCTCATCCCTCCTGTGTGCAGACTCGTGAGAGAAACGTATGAGTGTTGGTGTTATGGGCCCCACCAATGAATGCGTGCATGAATGAGTCAGCGTGACGACGGGTCTGTGGCTCAGGGAGGATATGTAAATTTGCCCTTTTCCGCTGAAGCACCCATCACATGCATTATCCACTTGAATGAGATGGCAACCAAAATACATTAAAAAAATATAAGCATTTGTAACGTTTATAGTCAATCATTTAAAATATTGTAATTTCGTCATGTAAGATGGTTTGTTACATATTTGTAACTCTGGTGCTGCCCTAGCTGTGTATTCCTCTCCAGAAATGACTGCAAATGTCAGGAATGCATACCATTGCGGCAAGCCTTTCATCATGTTCATGCAGAGACTTTAGATGTTCGCATTGGCCATCTCGCTTCGTGGGGCCACTTGTGAAAAAGTATATATTACTTAGTAACAAGTGCATATGTGAAGACATTTTTCCAGCACGTTTCTACATGTTCTTGACCCCATCTGCTGACCAAACAGCCTGATGAGGGCGGATTGGGATGCATAGCAGTTCTTCTGGAGAACAGATGTTTGAGGACATCGTTCAGCTTTGACAGGAGTTTTGCTAGAGCGCATCCGGGAATGCAGCTGGAGGACGCTTTTTGAACTCCAAGGCACAGGAATCAGCTTTCGTTAGCAGCCCCGAACTTTCGGTATTGCTGGAGGCAGTCATTCACCAGCAGGGACACTATCAGCTGCAGGTGAGATGGAACAATAGCAGATGCTTCTCATATTCATGCTGCCAGCGGCATGTATAGGGACTGAGTAGCACGTCAGAGCTGCCGCAATGTGCTTAAGCAAAATGTTATAAGTCACACGGCTCCGCTGCACTGTTAGGGAGCGTCCAGGCCCTCTCGTAAGCAAAAGACAAAAAATAAAGTTTTTTGTTTGCAGATAAAATAAAGAATCCTACGCGGAATTCCAGTTGTTCCTAGCACTGGAGGAGGCTACTTTTTAGGTTTCGCTTGCGCTGTGCTTCCGATTGTTTCGCATGCATCGCTCCTTATATTGCACACCTGCTCACCAACTTAAAGCTTACCAAAATATATACATGCGTATATACATATTATTTACATAGATAAAACAATGCATTTACCAAGGCTTGTTATACTTAAAACCTAGACACTTTTTTTTTTTTAATCATTTTTATTGCACGTTTTACCAAGCCCAGTTTTTTTTCTTATTGATATGTACTTTTTTGGGGAAACTTTGGTAATTGTTGTAGAAAACAGTACAATGAAATCTTACCAATTCCCATCCATGGATCGCTGCTGGGATTTCAGGTGGGCCAGATATGCAGATGTTAAATGACCACCATTTGGGAAAAGTGGTAGTACAATACCACTCCATCATATGTGGACTTCATACATTAACAAACAGCCAACCTGGGATTCCCATCGTATAGGTATTTATAAAGCTTGGGACGAATCACTCCCAAGTGGGTCTCTCGGCGCTATTGCACATTAAAACAGGTTACAAGTTCAAAAGAGTTAGAAGGACCAGGTTTTGAGATTTTTTTTTTTTTTTTTAAATAGGGCTAGGTAATTACTGTTCATACAGGGGTAGCTTGTTCCAATGATGGGAAGCCAGACAGGAAAATGATCTACCCCTATATTGCGGCGAGTTCATAGTGGCGTTAGTCCACTAGACCCAAGGTTGCGCATAGCAAATAAAGCTGCAGCTTGTTAAGCAGGTAGAGGGGGCCATTTCCAAATAGGGATTTGTGTACTAGGCAGAGAAGTTTGAAGAGGGAACGCTATTTTATAGGTAGCCAAAGCGGAGATTTGAGCGTATATCCTCAACAAGGCGATGAGCCAAAACAAGAAGTTAAAGAGAAGTGGTGGGAAATTTTGGAGTTGGTGTGATGTTTGAGGGAGTTATCAACCACAGAGAAGGAAGTGACACTACTTTGATTTAGGTGCCTTGCCCCACCAACAATGGCCTGAGTGGGACCAGTATAGAAGACCTTTCTGGTGACAATCCCCCCGGCGAATCCATGCTTTCCTGCCGATCAGTTTGGATACAAATATGTGAAGACATGTAAAACCATTTTTACAGTTTAAAGACCTGAAGCCCAGCAACTCATCGCTGTATCTACCTTGATTGAGTAGGAATCACTGAGTTAGCGGTTTTAACCACAAGGCCTAACTATTTGCTGTATGTACGCAACATTTAAAGGTGTTTGCGGATAAGGCAAGGCATTATATTTTAGGTGAAACAAAGGAGATCAATCACATACAGTGAGAAATTATACTCTTTATCAACAGTCCAAAGCTCAACGTTTGGAGGCGAAAACTCTACCAGATGCTCCATGATTGAACAAAGTTAGCTGAGACACCCGTTTAGTTTTAGTCAGTGATGGAAGCCGGAGTCCCTGTCCCTCAACACTGTCACAAAATGCGCGACACGGGACTCCCCACTCAACGTTAGGCCAAGTAAGGACACCGTTTGAGATAGCCCTGCTCACCCCCTTAGTAGCTTGGCACGAGCAGCCAGGCCCATCTCCAAGGCACAAGTGTATGGTATGTGCAACCACGCCCACAGCAACCCACTGGTGACACCACAAATGGACTCCACACGAGTTTGATAA
This sequence comes from Triturus cristatus, assembly GCF_964204655.1. NCBI lineage: Eukaryota > Metazoa > Chordata > Amphibia > Caudata > Salamandridae > Triturus > Triturus cristatus. The sequence goes on along the minus strand of NC_140582.1, from coordinate 1,207,424,828 downwards.
AATGAGTATAAACTGTATATAAAGATATACTATCAGACCACACGATACAAGAATCAACATATAATACAGGGTAATATTTGTACCAGCTGGCTGGTAGGTTCAAATTCCAGCCACCGCTTTTAAAATACTATGCTGGTCGTAATGCTAGAATCACACACGTTTCAATGGACAGACAATAGTACATTGCTTAACGATACAATCCTGTGCTGAACACAGGAGAAATAATACAATTCGTAACGATACACCCCGGTACCTTGCAATGGGAGAAATAATGCAATGCGTACCGCTACAAACATGTACTGCGCAATGAAGGAATAACGCAATGTGTCACACCCCAATCACAAACGCCTATGGTGCACAACGACACGCACCCAGCGCGTCCGAGACTCACTTCTCCTCTGTGTGTCCAAGATCACAGGGCACACCTTCCGAGGGTCACAAGCTGCCACAACACGCGCCCACCGCGTTGCTTGAAACTTCTCCGGAAACTTTTATGTTCCTGTGTTTCCAAACAGGGAGCTAGCTCACCTCGGGCCCTTGGGGTTACAAGACACAGCACAGTCTTCTTCAAGCAGGGGGACCCAGCGCACACAGCACAGTCCCAACAGCCTCTTCCTTGGTTAAAACAGCAAACTGCAGACCAGCCCCAGATCACGAAGCAAGGATTGATCCTTCCCAGCAGTCTCTTCAGTTGTTACTTCGCAGAGGTTCCTCTTGACCACGAAATGGGTCTAAGCCTTTTCAGTCTCAATCCATTTCTATTCCAACATTCAGGGGCTTCAGCTCTCATTGTTATACCCCTAACTGTCTTTGAAATTCGTTGTGCTCAGGGGTCCCTGACCCCTGCCTAAATCAGTTCTGGGTGTCTCCCTCTCAGTGTGACCTTTCTCCCTTTGATAATGGGGGTCTGTATCCTTAATCACTCAGCAGGAGATGGATTAATTGGTTTATAGCACCAGCCCAGGCCTTTTCACCTCCTGGGTTTCTCCTCCCCCCTACTCTCCAGATGAAGCGCAGCCTGGTGCCATCTCAACCCCTCCCTGGGTCAAGACCTCTCCCAGCTCCTCGCACCTCTCAGATCCAGACAGTCAATCCACACAGAGACATACAAATGCCAAAAGCACAAAACTCATCCATTTTCTAAGAGTGGCTTATGAACACACCGTGACAAAACCACTTTCATAGAAAGATGAGTTATGACACAGAGTTCCTACATACCAAACGTCACCTCTTCATTTTAAAACTTATAAGAAACTAGGTTAACAAATCACCATTACACTCTACACAGGGAATACTTGTACTTTGACACTGATCAGCAGTGGCAAAGTACCCAAAGCATCGAACTTGGCAACTTTATGTCAGGAAAACGGTCTAGGGGGAAAGCAAAAAGTTTAGGGAACTTTAGCCAAAAAGGCCAAGTCCTACAGTCAGCCAACATGCACCAAGTCCATTCCCTCTGCTCATCAACGTCAAGTAGAAGTGTCAATTGGGAATGTTCCAACAGGCCTCTGGCAAAGATATGTGCACTCATAACGAGTCCGAGGTTGGAAACTGCATAAGAAAGTCTATCCTAGAATAAGGAAGTTTGATGCTGTGAGTAAAACTGATGTGAGGTTGTTTAAGATACCAAGTGTCGCCCTGGCCCATTAATCTTTAATAAGTCAAGTGGAGGGGGAACTCCTGTCAGTGTGTGCAACTCGCCTATAACAGCACTGAATCCACCACCCAATGAGGGCTTGGGCCACAATATACTCTATTCTTTCCAGGAAGGCTAAAGAACTGGGGCAGTATACAGTCAATATAGACCACAGCTTTGCATAGAGAAGACCAGAGATGGTGATAAATCTTCCTAGAAACTTGCGTTGTGTTAGTAGGATTTGTAAGGGGGGTATTGCATTTGAGCAGAACCTCAATTTGACCAAACGTTTGATGCACACTGTCCACTCAATGCATTATTAACCTCTCTGCTAAGCCCTGGTGTTAAGTGATATACCGATTGCTCTATTAGCTGCTGGTGAAAGGATTCTGGCTTGCAGTTTGATGGAAAGAAGGTGCTGCTATACCTATTATGAAAAACAGAGGTAGTATCAAAGCACCAGTGGCTTTTAAGCATCTGATAAGCCTTTCATCCTATCAGCGGTAAGGTAATGTTACAAAGCTTTACACATTTATTTCTTTTACATGTTCAGACTGCCCAATCATGATTTTCCCACCCTCATTGTGCCATTTCTTTCTCGTACCTTTTCCTTGAATTTTCATATCATGATTTTGCAGATTTGTCTACTCGTATCTTGTTATTAATCAAAATGGGTGGAGAATGGACCAATTGTCCTGTTTAACCAGGGTCTTTTGTTCGTATCGAATCCGTCATAAAAAACCCTCATATATGTACACAGTCCGGAGGCGGTATATTTTGATTCTCCGCCTTTTGTGTACTGTTTCAGCACAATCATTGGGTCTTTTTCTTTGTAAATGTGCTAACCTCCACCTGGAGGAAGACCTACTGGTACTGTCAGTAGTGGTCAGAGAAAGGGCTAAAAACATCCCTGTATCACTTCTGTCCTCAATGATTTATTTAGGAGGCAGTGATGTGGGAGGTTAAAAAGGTGTGAATTGTGCATTCTAAGATCAAGCTACTAATCTAACGCACTGTTTGGGTCAACATGTTTCAGCCCCCTGAAGACTCTAGGGACTTTCATCAGGACCGGAGTTTCTTAATCAGAGCCACTTAGGGCTCTGAAAAGAGAGTTGTACTCACCACTCGTGTTTTGGTAAGGTCAGACCAGTAGTATCTGTACCTAAAAATAAAAAAGAGGAAGGTGCAGTTGTACATTGGAACATAATACATTGATAGTTACAATAGAGGACTGCTGAAACAGAATTACTCAGTTATCCACACTGGGTTTGAGTTTTTAGCATTAGTTATGTGTTTAAATAAAGACAAAAAGGTAGGGATTAAATATTAGAGGGGGATAAACTAAGCTATAAGGGATACGTTTCACGTTATGTCACGTGAGCAAGAAGAAGAAAGAATTATAGAGTGAGAAAATCGGGCTCTTAGGTTAAGTTTCGGTGCCCTAGGCTATCAATAAATACTTTTTGTCAGGTCCATAGTGTCTCAGAAAACACGATAATTGGTTATTCAGAAAGTGAGGCATTGGAGAGCTTAGTCAATTTACTTCCACGCTCAGTGAAATATATGCGAATAACCTTATATCGTTTTTATAAATGAAAGGTCATTTTGTGTTTTGAATAACTGCCATGCATTTGGAGGTTAATGGTTGTGCTCATAACCTGAAAAATATTAGTAACAGAGTCAAGGGCGTTTGTCTTTCGCGCATGTAGTTGTAAAAAATCGATTTCGTTCATGCGGCTAATAGTGTTGTCAAAATGTATAAAGAGTTTGCGCGGTTACACCCACTGTCATCCCTTTAACACAGTCTCTTTTGCTTCAAAATACAAACAATAACGTTGTCAGAAATAAATTTTAACTACACATTGTCTCAGGCCTTCTGGCAGGTTCACCCCTGAACTTTTTGCTTTTTATGGTGACCTGATGTTAGTGATTTTTGGCTTCTGCGCACTTTACCACTGTGTCCAAGGGTAAAGTGCGTGCGTGTAGTGAGGTTGGCCTGCCCTCCCATAGGAATGCATGGGGGAATGTATGTGTCCCTGGTAGTTCCTGATGTGTGGGGAGTGCAGGTGCGAGTTTGGTATGTGCGGACTCGTGTGATGAAATGCTGCGCGATGATGTGTGCGGCATCAATGTACCTAGTGTGGAAGTGCCACTTCTAGAAGTTGGCATTTCTGTGTGCAGTGTGAGATGAGTGCCTTGCCTGGCGATTGGCTGGCTGAGATCATGTGATGGGCTAGGGAATCCCCAGAGTCAGGATGAGTCACCCAGTGGTGAATGGGGAGGTCAGCAGCCAGATGGGTGGGAGGAGCACACCTGGGACCTGAATAGGGCTGGGCTTTCCCCACACAATGCTGGCTCCACCCCCTGTGGTGCGTCTAATGTCCCTGGCCTGTCCTGTGAATAGGGAGAGGTGCTGAGCAAAACAAAGTGCTCAGGAACCAGTTGCATCTGGTTCGCCCCTTCCCTGCACCTTTGGAGACAAAGGATTTGGTGTATAAAAGAGGGGCTGTGACCCCATGAAAATGTTCACTCTTGGTGTGCTGTTCCTGCGGGGCGTGCTGCTGCTGGTGGCCCGGGGGTGGGGGCTGCCATGAGGGCTTGCCTCCCTGGGCCCTGCATTGCCCCTTGATCCCTAAAAGGAACTTTTAGCCTGGGACCTGTTACTTGGCTGTGACCCCATGAAGGGGTGTGATTAAGCCCCCTGACTTTTGCTTGAACTTTGCGCCTGGGGAGCAATAGAGTATTCATTGCTGGATTCCTTCTCCAGCCTTTGCGCCCAGAGGAAGGACTCTAGCCTTGCCCAGACAGGAGAAGAGGAGCGCTTTGCCTTTAAAGTGCCTGTGAGAGAGCAAGGTCCTTACAGCGCTGTGCTGCGACCTCTGGAGGGAATCCAGACGTAGGGATTCCCCCCGTGTTGCCTGCAGAGCGGGAGCCCACCCCGCTTTGATGCCATAACTGCGTGTTCCTGAGCGGGAGCCCACCCCGCTTATGAGTTTATTTTAATTGCGGGTGCCACCCCGCGACTGTGCTCCTAGCGGGAGCCCACCCCGCGTTCGTATGGCCATGGAATCACCGCCGCAGCCCAAGTCCGAATAGAAGTTGCCAGGCCGCTGCGAGCGCAACCCGGATGTCCGGTGTCCCCGCCTGGTTGTGGGCGGAGCCTCGTGGCCGGCTGTCCAATGGCAGCGCGGCCGAGAAGGAAGTAGAGGAGCCTCGCGGGCTCAACGAAAAAGTCCCAGTCGAGGGACCGGGTGAAGGGCTGCTGCAAAGGAGGCGGAGGGGGCGCCAGGCACATTGTCGGTGCCTGCCCCCACCGCCTGTCCCAAGGAGATCCAGCGGGACAAGAGAAGGCTGCCAGAGGAAGGCGGGGCTCACCGGTTGGTGAGGAGAGCCCCGCGGCAGCTGCAGCATGGCCGGATGGACCCGGAGATCGCCTGTCCCGGTAAGTCCAGAGTCAGAGCGGCCCCGGATGGCAGCGGGCCGCTCCAACGAGGCAGGCGCATGGTTGTTTTCCCGAGCCTTGGTGGCTCCAACGGTGGGCATGTTTATCTCATGCGCCAGTGCTCTCCCTTGGGGCACATTTGTTTAGGAAAGTCTGTGTGTGCAAACGTGGGGCATGTTCTTCCCCCAGAGCCCGCATGGCTCCCTCGAGAGGGCACGAAATGAAATGAATGAAAATAATTTTTATATAGCGCGAACAGCTGCCCTGAGGCGTCCAGGCGCTAGAGAGGGCACGTATTTGTGTGCGGGGCTAGAGAGCCTCCTGTGCCCGCGCAAGTAGTTTTGACCACGCCAGCTGCCCCGCCTGACAGTGGGCAGCTGCAACGTTGCCCCCATTTGTTTTAGGAGGTCCAGTAGGGACACTGAGGGGGTCATACCACACAGTGGTGCCAGTACCCATTCTTATCTCCCCAGCTGCGCCGCACCAGCGCGGGCAGCTGCAACGTTGGGCACAGTGATTTCAAGGGCCAGTGGGAGCCCAAGCCCCAGTTGACTGTTTTCCAGCTGCCCAGAAAGTCGTGGGCAGCTGCACCGTTTAGGTCTGCGCAAAGTGCGCACCTTGACTTGCACTGCATAGGCAGCGCGCCCTGACTTTTGGGACACAGGGCATTTGAGCCCCTCTTTGGGATGGCCAGTTGGCCAGGGGGGTTGTTGGGATTGTTAGGTTTATAGGGCGCAAGGCCCTAATGTGATTGAGGTGTTATTGTGCGCACCCTGCATTAATGCTTATGGTGTTAGGAAATGTACTGTGTATAGTATGTTGTGCGCACCCTGTGTTATACCTCTAAATGTGGTCTTTTATGATTAGGAGGTTGTTTCACCTATTTAGGTTTTAGTTAGGGAGATTATACTTCCCTGTGTGATGTACGCCCCTAGTAAAGTTATACTTAGGAGGTTAGGGTCTAATGCGTTGCTCTTGTGAGAGATTGCATAATGAGTTTATGCCCCTGTGATGGATGCAGGACAGGTTTTATACCCGATTGTAGTGTGATGACGCCGAGGTCATTATTGCGCCAGTAGTTACTGGTTGTGCCCTACAGTGATAATTTGTGCTACAGTTAGTATATGTCCTACATGTACAATTGGTGGTTTGTGCTGATTCTGACAGTGGTCCATGTGGCCCTGTCCCGTGTAAATAGTCCCTTGTAAAATTCTGCCCAGTGCCAGTTGGCACAGTGTAAATTATGTGATTATCATCTAATGTGTTTATTAGAATACAAAGGCTATTTTTATATATAACCTTGTGTGGAGTTTCCTTTGTGGTGGACCTAGGGTGTTGTTGCTGTGTGCGCGCGCAAATGCTTTACACATGGCCTTCGGGATAAGCCCGACTGCTCGTGCCAAGCTACCAAGGGGGTGAGCAGGGGTTATCTTTGGCGTGTAACTCCCCAGCCCTGACTTAGAGTGGTGGTTTCTGCCTGGCTTTGGCGCAAGCCCTAGCCAACCAGAAATCCCATTTCTAACATTGGTGATCAGCGGTGGGATTAGGACTTGCATTTGCGCAGTACCACAGCGACAACTAGCTACACTACAAAACTCTGCATTTTAGATAGTCACATGTTGGGGATTATTGTTCATGATTTTGTTTTCTCCTCAAGAGTGTCATTTTTAAATGGTGTTTTCGGCGCCTTTATGTTGTGTGGCAGAAGAGAGAAAATGACAGGGCGGGACGCCAGTAGGTGGGGAGGTTCCCATAGATAGGGAGTCCCTTGCTGGGTCCAGTGCCCAATCCCTGTTCCTGTCCCCAGAGGTGTGGGTAGATAGGAGGGAAGAGAGGGAGTGTGGAGGAGAAACAGCTAGCTCAAGAAGGTGGTTATCCCCTGAGCGTAGTGTGAGTGTCTGGATTCACCAGTAAGGGTGGGATCCAGTGGTGGCATCAGAAGTGTGTCCAGTGCAGGAAGCCCCATTCCCGTTCCCAGAGTATGGTACCTGGTACTCAGTAAGAGGGGTGCAGGGTGAGACTCAGGGGCAGTGAGCAACTGTCCCACCAGTCTGGAGGGGGCGTGTGTGGATGAGTGATGTATTGCACTGGACAAAGGAGTGTGAGTTCTTTTTGTGATAAGGAGCCTGCATGGAAGGTGGACCTCTGGCTGTGTGCTAGAGGTCTTGCAGAGGCATTGGGGGGTGATTCCAAAAGTAGTGGCTTGGGTATCTTCTGTTCCTGTGTGGGGGAAGAGGTTCAGTGTAGCCCCGCTAGGTCCCAGTGGAATGGGAGGGGTGTAGGGGCTCACGTCCGGTCTCAGTGGAGATGGAGTGAGTGTGGGACGGTGTGTCCCACGGTGGCCCGAAACCCCCGTCTCAGGGCCTGGAGGGTTCCCTAAGGGAGCGCCAGGTCGGGGGCCTAGGCTGTTCTTGTAGGTCATTTGAGGAGGATCTTTCAGTGTCTATAGGACGTGGAGTGTCTGTAACCAGAGCTCCAGGGGTTCTGGTGTTGGGCAGTACCGCTCCTAAGTGGAGGGTGCAGAAGTCCTGGTTGAGGGGTGAGAGGGGGAAAGAGTCCCCAGTGGAAGAGCCATTGGGTCAGGGGCCAGCCAGAAGGGCTGAGCGACCAATGAGTGACTTATGTTGACGCCACTTCTGTCCTGGGGGATCTCTGCGCCCTGTCAGGTGGACAGGAGGTCGCGAGATTAGAGCCAGGCAGACTGTCACATGACCCATTAGTTATGTGTCACCTTCAAGGTGAGGCATGCGTGCTCCCCCGGAAGTCCTGGTTCGCTGGGCAATTGTCTGACCAAAGGGTTAAGCCCCGAGGTTGGGGGAGGCCAGGTTCAGGTTCAGCCTGACCTGGAGGGAAGAGCATCTGTAATCAGTGTCCTGACCGGTTCGTCTTCCAGGGGTACCGCTCCTAGGTGGGAGGGTGCAGAACTCTGGAAGGGGGTGCAGAGGGAGGGCGTCCTCGCCTCTGACCCCGGTCCAACCTGAGGGTTTAGACCCCAGGTTGGGAGGCTTGGAAACTTCGTGGTTGAGGGGGAATCCCTGCCAAAGAGAACAGCTGAATAGACTTAGGAAAAGCTACGCTTTGGAATCCATACAAGTATCGCCTCACTCCCCATGCATCGCCTCCCCTGTAGTGAAGATCGTTATCTACCTATGTATAACGCTAAGTTAGCATAACCGCGTTAAATGTTAGAAAGCCATCTTGCCGCTTTGGCTGCTTTTGCACACGACACTGTAGTCACATGTTTTTAGAATTTAGAAATGCTTACTCGACTTTGCTTCACATGAGAACGGTCTGTTAACATCTTAAACAGTGAATAGCGACCTTGGTCTGTACACAGTGTAACAGAAACAGTCTGGGTCACTAGATGGTGCATGTTGTTGAGTTCAGGTTGATCGGCCCACTAGTTTAGCCATAACACGCACGCAGCTGCAAATACCTGAAAGTCGAGTGCTTTTAATATTGCAGTGTTGCTTGTTTTTCATTATTCGGAAGAAGAGCGTTCCTAGGAGCTGATCCTGCGATGTTAACTCTGAGCGGATATTTACGGTATGGGGTTCCCCATTCAAGCCTAGAGACCTTTTATTAGTCTAATAATACTATTAGTGTGTTAGAGAAAGGAAGGTGGCCTAGAGCCACTGTCATTTTAGTATGATTACTCCTTTCATTTTCTATGGTATTGTAACTATGCTGATGGTTTTGATTTTAATCGTTTGTCTGCTAATGTTAGCCAAACTGCTGCATATTAGGACACGAGGTTTATAAAATAAACTCTTTAAACTTTTCCCGTGTCTCTGTTTATTCTGTTGTGGACTGGTACGAGAATAATTACGAAAAGGTGTTTTTGATTCCCACCATTCCTGAGAAATATACTAAGTCGCTTGTTCTGGGTTGTCTATACATTGGGACCGCCGAGCTAAACCTCGGATAACGAATGGGACACTGATGCTGGCCGGATAGGGGGTTCTGGGTTCTGAGGTGAGTTTTTGGTACACCGCAATTCACTGAGGGCCTGAGTTCCTGCGCATAGTTCTGCGCCTAAGCAGAATCCCTGCAACATGGCGCACCTAACGTTTGGTCTATTGATTTGAGACGCCTTAGTAGTGCTTGTATTAGTCCACAACACCCTCACTCTGGTTTCCGGATAACGGGAGTGACGATTTAACCTACCTGTGTTTCGACTAAATAGGTTCATTCAAGCTTGATCATTAAAAAGGTTATTTAATCTGAACCCTAGTGCTACTGATATATTGTAGATTTACTGTTAGAGTCCTAATGGCGGTCGAAATTTCGGCTCATAGCCGGGCGCCTCTGAAGCGTCATCTGGCGCAGTATGGGGTGTCAGAAAATGGTATGGCTGTGATTTTTGTAGTAAGTGCCGATGCCCTGTTCCCGTTTGAGTTGTTTTACTCTTGGGTTACTTTGCTGGCGGTGAGTGATGACGATGATACATACCACAGTTATACTCACACGGCGTTGCCAGCCAACTATACGCCATATAGGATTTAGGAAATTTCTATTTCTGCCTGGCAGCATAACATTTGGTTTAATGGCGCCCTTCCCCATGCGGTTACACCGGCGAGAATGGGCCCTTTGTCAATCGCAGGGGCCACATGGCCGGTGTTAGCCGGATATACGCCTCATCCCCGCTACCTAGTTGCGTGTACTGCACACTGCCCTTATTACCGTACATAGGGCTCTGGTGCAGTACGTGTCGCGCAACGTGCAGGTGGTCGCTACTGCTGTTGCGGGACAACCGACGGACCACCACACGGTGGTTATTAGTCCTGTTATGGTCAATTCGGTAGTGGGCAAGCGACCCCAAAATAGGGATGATTACCCTTATTGGCTTGCTGAGAAATTTGATCAAATAGAAGCGGTTTATCCGCGTACATCTCCTGTGGAGAAGCACAGGATCTTTACCATTGCTTTGCCTAAAGACTTCGTCCCAGATATGGCAGATTGTGAAAACTGGGGTAAGGTCTTTGCAGCGACATACTCGAAGTGCTATGGCAATCCGTCTCTGTCGGTACTGCCCTCCGTTATAAAACGTGTTCAGGAGAATCATGGTGCGGAGGCTGCTATTGAATTGGGTTATGCGGCTTGTCGGCGTCTTTGATGTGGTTGCTACCATGATATTGGGCAACCTCAAAGGGGATGCTATGCAGTTCCAGGTGCTTAATAAATTAGACGCAGTGGACGAAGACGACAAGCCGAGGGAATTCGCGAAAATTATCGCGATGGCCTATAAACAAGTTGGTCGGAGCGCTTTAGGGGTTAAGCCGACTGTGAAAAATCCTGATTCTCAGCAGACAAAAGGCAAATTCGTCTGGTAAGGACGAACGCCCTAACTTTCCAAAACAAAGTTGGAGGGCGAAAAAACAGGAGAAACAGCAACAGAAACAGGGGTCTCGTCCTGCCTCTCCAGTCCAGTCAAGTAGTGAACGCACTTATGATCTGCGCGATCGTGCTACTATTAAGTCACCTGATAGATTTCAGGTTTCTGACCAACGCTCTCCTCGTTCTTCACAGGAAACATTGGCTTCACAATCTGGTGGCGGAGGCGCTGGGAAAAGTCGGGGTGCACCGCAAGCTCGTGAGCAATCCCGACAGACTGACGGCAAAGGCAAGCAAGAAGACTCTGCACGGCAAAGACCCCCGTTTCAGAAGAAGAAAGTTGCTGCTCCGACAGCGAGGTATGCCTCAGATGGTACGGACGCAGCTTCAGAACCTGACATGGGCGCTAACGCTGCTGGACAGCGCGGCGGAAGTTACAGTAGCGCGACAAGCACTGCGTCCATATCTGGTGGCGACAGCAACTGATATATTCGTGAATATTGAAACTGCTGACACTCGTTTGTCTCCCCCTGATAGACTGTATAATATAGTCATGCACATTTAAGGTGACATACAACGTACAATTCAAGGCTTTTTTGGGGATAATCTGACCACTACCTATGATATTCTGTTGGCGGAGGCAGATTGGCCCCCGGCTTTCGTTTTAGCTGCTCCTAGAGGGGAGGAAGTAATCCTCCCGTCCTTTGCGCACACAGTGCCTAAGGTCCTAGCTGATAAGTATGCCGGGGAATGGGCTCAGGTGCAAGCGCCTGCGTTATATCGAACTCAAGTTGGCTGGGATAAATTGTCCCCCGGCCATGAGATTCCGTTGCGGACTACACCCCAACCACAACCCCAATACCCCATGCGTCGTGAAGCTAGATCTCATGTGGCTTCGATCCTTGAACAATTGGAATATCAGGGAGTGATCGAAACATGTGTCACCTATGAATAATCCCTTATTTACTGTGACAAAGCCTGACAGGTCGTACCGCCTAGTTCTAGATTACCGGCACCCTAACTCACACTGCCGGACCTGTGCAGTACAGAACACCCATAGTTCGGCTCTCGTCGATAGGCTCGTGAGAAAAAGGTTTAAAACCACACTTGACATTTCCAATGGCTGTTACAGCCATAACCTGTCCTCTCTTTTTTTTTTTTTTGGTAAACCTTTATTGGTACATAAAGCAGTTACAAACCCGGGCCTGAAACCATCATAGCCGGCCAATAGTAAAGAGTCGGTCAAAGCAAATCAATCAAGCCATAAGGATACAACAACCCGCCTCCCAAATGCCCCGTCGTAACTCAGGATATTATCGGTACCATTACGGCACCAGGATGAAAGAGGTTTCTTTTAGAGTTTTAGGAAGGAACAGGATCTGATGCCACACAATCCAATAATACAAAAGCAAGGGGTTACCACAACTCAGGATATTCACAGGCAGGACTACTGCAGGCAGGACGTTGGCGTTGACGCACCTTAAACAGGATAAACAATGAGCTATACAATTCGCCCACCAATACAGATTTATGCCCGCTGCCACATAAAAACGTTATAGAAACATCCACCCCTGTAATCCGTACCACCAGGACGTATAAAGAGGAACCTGTTAGAGAGTTCCCAAAAGAAGTAAAAAATAGGAGAAATGAAAAGAAAGCCAAGAGAGACAAAGAATAAGAAAGAGGCCCTAGGAACATAAAAGGAAAGAGCAATAGTACCCCTCCCCTAACCCCCCACCCTGCACCTCTGCCAATGGCTACGGCCTCCCCCTTAACAGCGTGCCTGTCGCCCAGTGTACGGAACCCGAAATATAGAAGAAAGGGGAAATATAAAAGAAGGAAATATGAAAGAGAAAAATATATTGGGGGGTTCCCCAGTACAGGCCCCCGGCCCCCCCGCGTAGCTTACAGGTATATCAGCGCTGTTGCAGGACATCCGAGGAACCCATCGAATCAGAACAGTAGTCGCCCCGCCAGCCCACCCAGTCACCCCCCTTTCAGCATCTGAAGGAAACAATCACCATTTTGTAACCCAGCCCCACCCGGCCATTATCAGAAACGTGTCCCAGTCCGCACAAAGCGTAGCCAACAAAGCACCAAGAGCACAATAGACAAGGATATCCAAAAAAAGAGTAGGAGTTCTTCCAATACACCAGGACACGACACATTTCACAGCCGTTCACAGCCCACGACCGCCTCCCACGCAGCAAGACATAGTCCGGTTCAGGAAGAGTAGGCAGTTCAATTTATATGGGTTGCGCGACGATGTCAGCCACAAGGGAGAGGACAATAAAGGAGTCCCCACAAGCCTCACATCCGATGGAATCCCCGAACACTCCATGTGTCCATGGACCAAGTTCCATTCCGACGATGCCCTTTGTAACGATCGAGTAGACCCCAGTCACCAACGTCCACTCATCAGCAACGTGTAGGGTCCCGTAAAGACACCCATCCGGGCCATACCACAGATCGTAGAGGGAGTCACCGGACAAAGGCACACAGTGAAAATACCGCATCAGGCTCTCTCATACTTCCACTTATGCCGGGGTCTAATCGCCACGCGAACCAAACCCACTCGCTGTGCTTCCAAAACACGGGAAAGGGCTTCCGAACTCCGCACTCCTTTTGAAGTGCGCATCGCCATGGGTGGGCAGGGTTCCATGAGGGTATCACTACCAAATGGGGCGCACAGCATAAATGCCACCGGAGTTCACACCAGAGCCGCCATCATTTGTGCCATCCGGACGTCTCCCCGGTGGCGCACGTTGTGAGCCATCTCAACTGCCCCCCGGAAGGTCTCATCTGCGCCACCCAGTGTGTCCGAACGACTCCAAATCGCCATGCAGCAATCGGCCCCGATCAGCCGAATCGCGGGATAGACAGCAGCAAGCGGGTCGTACCAATCTCCAGCAGAGAGACAAAGAGCTGCGTCACACGTCCACATTTAGCAAGGCAGCATTCGGGTGGGTGGGGGGGGGGGGCCCGTCCGGCATGAGGGGACGGCACTCAGCAACGGACGCTAGGTTGTTGTTCAGGGTGGATTCGAGCGCCCCCGCGGGTGACCGTTTTTTCCCCGGCCGTTGTTGTTCCACTCACCGCCGGCCACAGTATCACGTGAGGTCCCGGCTCCGGGACCCGCGTAGGCCACACCGACCGGGAAGCATATCTCCGTCCCTGAAGCTCGGAGGGCCTCCGGAGCAACTCTCGGTGGGATAGGTCCTTCTCCGACATCCAGGAAAGTGTCAGCAGAGCTGCCCCGACAGCTAGATCCAGTAGCAAGAGGAGAGAGTCGACGGAGCCGGGAGCCCGGGCGGCCATCTTGGCCGCCGGCCTGGCTCCGGCCCCCAACCTGTCCTCTCTTAGTAGTGAGTGGACGGCGTTCACCTCTGTTGGCAAACAAAAACAATTCAAAAGATTACCAATGGGCTATAAGAACAGCCCGGGAGTCTTTGCCGCTCGCGTGGTCTCCCTCTAAGAGGGTATAGACCCGGATGCGTACTCGTACGTGGATGACATTTATCTCACGGATGACGAGTTAGACCCACATCTTCGGCGCGTTGATCGCATTATTGTTTTGTTTGCAGACTTCGGTTACAAATTCAATTTTGCGAAGTCGCACATAGCAGAATATAGAGTGTTGTTCTTGGGGTACGAACTCAACAATGAAGGTCGAGGATTGGCTCCGCACTTTCTAGAAAAGTGCGCATGCCTCCGTGCTCCTACTTCACTGAAGAAATTACAGTCCCTGCTGGCCAGCGTATCAAGCCGCTTTACGCCTTGGTACAACCAACTTTTTTTCAAATCTTGTTGGCTGCCTGAGCATTCAGCTATATTGCAGTTATTGCAAGCTGATCTTCTTGCTTCTAAGTACTTACTGACACGTGATAACCACACTAACCTGGTCATAAGAATAGTGCCCGGCGCAGTGGGTTTCACGTACTTAACGTTCAATGAGGGCGACACCGTCCCCATTGCTTACAAATCTCACTTGTACACTTCAGCTGAACTGTGTTTTTCCGCTGTCGAGAAGGTTCTGACAGTAGTGCAGATTGCGATTCTGAAAGAACGAGCGCTGTCGCAAGGGAAACGCATGTTGGTGGTTACACCATATCCTGCCGTAGAGGCAGTGACGAAAGCAAGTGTACCGAATTCTAAAGCTTTGCATCCAAGGTGGATACAATGGGCCACTTCCTTGACCTCGCCGGACGTCACTTTTATCTTTGACGCGGCACTTCAGACTCAGGAGTTTTTGCATTATGAATTAGTTCATCCGGCTCCTCTGTCCCTGCGCCCGCTCGAGGATTACCATTGTGTCATATACACGGACGGGTCTGCGCAACCCACAACTGGATCAAAGCACGCCTATTCAGCGGCTTGCGCAATTGTAGTCGGTACTTACGTAAATGTTGAATTCCTGTCCAATGTCGTGCACACGCAGTCATTGGGTGATTGTACCGCTCAGTTGGTGGAGCTTCGTGCTCTGGTGCTTGCACTGGAGTTTGCTGATCCCCGAGTCACTACTCTTATAGTGAGTGACTCCTTTTATTGTGTTCAATCTTACAACGACAATCTGCATTTTTGGTCTCAGAAGGACTACCATGATTGCAAAGGTAGCACTATTAAGCATAAACTGCTTTGGGTTAGAGTGGCAGATCTTAAAGACCGTCTGCCTCTTGTGAATGTAATTCACACTCTTGGTCACGAACGCGTTGGTGTCCATGCTGTCGGCAATAGCTTAGCTGACGAGGCAGCACAGACAGCAGTGGCAACATACTTAGTAGCAGCAGTTACAAGATCCAAAAGTAAGATCGATGATGACATCTTGGCAGCTATTGCAGCTACACAGCAGG
The DNA here is from genome assembly GCF_964204655.1 of Triturus cristatus. Classification (NCBI taxonomy): domain Eukaryota; kingdom Metazoa; phylum Chordata; class Amphibia; order Caudata; family Salamandridae; genus Triturus; species Triturus cristatus. The sequence continues at coordinate 1,207,409,566 of NC_140582.1, read as the reverse complement.
GCACGAAGCCACCGAAAGGTTTCCCTGCTCTTTACCATTATCGCTCAAGTCCTGATAAAGTCCCATTAGTGAGGATTAATGACGTTGGTGACAGATTGATTCCCAACGCGGACTGCAGACCTTCGTTGATATTAGCAGCCCACGAGGGCATGGCGTCCGCGCATGCCGGCATTGCGGCTACTGTATCTTTGCTACAACAATGTTACTGGTGGTGAGGTTTATACAAACAGGCCAGAGCTTATGTTCTCAATTGTGATATTTGCCAGCAGATTAAACCTTCATCTGCGGCGCGCCCACCACAAACTCAGTTGTACATATCTAGTAAACCATTGGGTTGTGTTTATTTAGATCACTGCGGTCCTTTTACCTCTGATACTGCATTCAAATACATCTTGGTTTAAGAGGATTCTTGCACACGTTTTCTGTGGGTATGGCCACAAAGGAGTGCTGATTCTCGCACTGTCATAAAAGATTTGCGTGTCTTTGTTGGAAGTTTTGCGTGTGGTACCTTTTATTCTGATCAGGGCCCGGCGTTCGCCTCTAAGGCGTACAAAGAGGCCATGAGAAATTTGGGGGTGCTAGTCAAATTTTCGTCTCCATACCGGCCTGAGGGCAATAGTGTCGTGGAGCGAATGAACCGTGACTTAAAGTAATCTTTGACAGCCAGAGTTTTGGGTAATGGCCGGAACTGGATTGCCCACTTATATGACGTGCAACGTGCACTTAATAATCTCCCTAGAAGGTCTCTGGGTGGGCAGACCCCATACATGATGCTCTTTGGTGTTCGAATGTTTGTTCCAGACCTTGATGGTCTAGACATGGCGGCATCAGCCGCACCCTTTGACGTAGATGAACACTGTGCTGTATTGCAGACTCTTCAAGAAGCCAGAAACAGTCTAGCGAAGGAACACATACCCTCCTCATCTGAAGCTGAAGTTCAGATTCCGGTAGTCGGCTGGCTACCCCGAGTTGGTGATCTGGTCCGTGAGAAGGTGGAGAACAAGAAGGAGTTCGGCCCCTCTCATCGTGCACCGGTTCCAGTGCTTAGAGTGCAGGTTACTAGAACAGTCATTTTACCTCCACTTCCTGGTCGAAAGGATAACAGGTACATTTCGATTGACCATGTCAAACTACAACGAGTGGCCGATTCTTCTTAGTATGGCTCCGGCGGTTTCCTGCCCTTCGATGCTGAGAAATTCTGTTGTGGCCCGAGCTTCTGACACAGTGCCTGATGTTGCCGTCGAGATGCATGCCGTTACTGGTCCCTTGTTGCCACAAACACCTAGTGGTGTGCTTGAAGAAGTTGAGTATGCTTATCCTGCAGATGTTACCTTGCCTGTTTTACAATCCACCACAGTTGCCCTCTCACAAGACTCTTGATTCTCGTTCAGTGACTTCCATGTCCCCCTCCAAGGTTTCAATTTTTGTGGCTTGGTTCAAAAGCCATTTTTTAATACCCCCTTGGACTTACATTTGGCTGGTGCTCATATGTGTTTTTTTGTTTATGTCCATTGGCTTTGTGGTAGTGTTTTTTTAGACTTATCAATGGACACTACCTGAATGAACGTTCAACAGTTCGACTAATTGATGGAACTTTGGCCACCCCACTCCTCATCACACATCATGAAGAGGGACCAGACTTTTGTGAACATTACTGCCTGGCCTGTGCGTGATGGGATTGCTTGGGATGCCGTTAAATTTCAAATTCATGGCCCCACTGAAGTGATTAATGTGCCAAATGTATTTCGTGTTTCTATGGGTGATGTCGTTAAGCAGAACATTCACTCAGATGATTGGGATGTTCAAGCCATAGAAGCACTGTTTTCTGATTTGAAATATTATGCTGCATTTGATGTTGAGGATTTGTATTTAGATACTGCTAATTATGATGAACAGTTTTGTTATCAACATTATGGCACGCATTTCCTTCACAAAGCAAATAAGTTTAGAAATTTTGTAAATTTTACACAATGGGAACACTGCCCCGCCCCTAGGATGGGCAGCTCTGCCAAGTTGGTGGAAAAATTCACTTATTTTTCTGACTTTAGTGTAGCCCATCCGGCCTCTTTTTATTTTAAGGTTGCGCCTGAGGCTGCTTCTAAAGTTAGACTGACACACACCAAATTGTTGTATTCCAAGTCCTTTATGGACGATTTGGCAATTGGCGGGTATGATCTGTGGAAGGCTACAGTCGATCTTAAATCGGTTTGGGGCTCCAAACGATGGCAAGTACAGGGAACAGAGGCTTTGCATCGTGCCTGTCTTATCCCAAATCATATGTTATTTTTAAATTCCTCGATTTTTCAGACAACCTGTTTTGGATTGGCTACGTCTAAAAAATTACATTCTCCCTCCATGCCACATCTGGGTGCTTATCCCAATTGGGGTAATCATACGGATCTATCCCTTGATATGTTTCAGACACAGGTTTCCAACACGTCCTTCAATATTTCTGAATTGAATCCGGAAGGGTGGTTGGTGTGGCAAACGAGTTCGGACTCCTGTCAATATAGGTTTCTGGATTTGAAGCAGGGGTATACACAGGTTCGTGCGGACCCCCGTTTTGAATCTTCTTACACTGTAACTACCGACTCAGTAGGAAAGTTATGCCAGTCTTGGCTGCAACATTCCACTTTAGCGTCTGTTAAACTCCATTTAGCGCGATTAAATGACAAAATAGATTTGAATGATTGTTAAGGGTCCTGCAGTCGGCAGGCCCAAACGATGGGTGTATGCTGTTTATAACGAAGTTTGGAAGTTGTCGCAGATTGAGGCTGCATCCAGATTACGTGCTATTGATCAAGCCAATATGGAAAAGGTATTGGCTGTAATTGATAATAGCATTAACACCCTGTCTTCCAGAATCTATACCTTAGATAATATTGTTTCCTCTGTGGTAGACATTGTGCAGGATGATTTGTCTGTATTGTATCATGGTCAAAATCAGTTGCGTTCTATTATGCAGTTTGCATGGACGTTGCAAACGTTAAAGGCAGGGAAAGTCCCTTGGGATTACATGAATACTTCATCTTTGTTCCTTCCCTTTAATTTGACTGCGAAACAGCAATTCATGTCCATGAAAGATGCTACATATTCATTACTACACATTGAAAAATTAGAACCTTTGCCTTTCTCTGTTGCTGAATTGAATTCTGCCGTGTGGCTAGTACATGGGTTGATCACGTTACCGTTTCCCCTGTTTAAGTTTAGTTTGTGCATGAAACATTATGCTCTAGGCAGATACGAACAATTGGGTACTGCCTTCCTGCATGAAGTCTGGTCGCTCCCTTTTACATACAGATGTGTGAGGGACGGCAAGGAGCTTTACTTGAAAGGTGAAGAGTGCACTTCCACTCCGGATCGCTCTGTTGTGTGTAGGCACATTTAATTGCATGGTGCATGTAATGTGCATGCCCCTAATTTAGCTTGTGTCCTGAAAGGGATTCCTGTGCCAGTTATTACTCCATCTTTTACGCTGCTTGCTAACGGTAGTTATTTGCTGTTAAATAATGAAGCTTGCTGTGGGATGTTAGTGGGAATTCCCTACATCGTGACTGTATCACAGAGGGTAGTTTGCTGTAATAACGTCCTTTTCCCACCCCCGCATGGCCGGCTGGATGTATCCATCTGGCCTTCAATTCCAACCTTGAAAGCAGAGTTCAACAAGAGGAGCAGAATACGGGCTCTGTTGTCTCAAAAAGAAGTCGCGTTGACTTCGTCCCGGGAAACATTTGTCCTTCACGTAGCAAATACGCGCACTGAGGTGCACGCTCTTTTAAATACTGATTTGTCGCTTCATTTTGGGACTTTGATACAGACTATCTTTAATGCCTCATCCACAAGTGGCATAGCTCATTTTATTTAAAATCGTGGGCTCCGGCCTCGTGACCTCTATTCAAACTATTTTTGGAGTGATCCCGGCCTTTTTTCATTCTATTTTTTCCCAGTGTCTTCGGAGGTCTCCCTTTACTTCTCGCCCTCGTAGCTGGAATACTGTTGTTGCTCTGTGCCTTGCGCTATGGATGCACAACTTGCGTGGCACGACAACATGTCCCGGCTGCTCCATCTTCGTAACCAGATGCTTGAATTCTATGGCGCTTTACCACTGGCGACTGAGCGTAGCCTATGGATTGTCCTTCCGGTTTGCCTACTTTACTTGTGTGCAGCCAGTCTTTCATTGCCTAGAATGTCCGTTCCAATGGGCTCTGGATTTGTGTCTGTCAAACTCGGTGTCTCCTGATCCGGATTATGATCGGCTTATGAGCCCCTTAGTGGCTCACGAGTTGGACTGTTCTGGTGTCGGGATTATGGCCTGTGCTGCAGCGCATGGAGTTCTTGGAAATTGGTACATCGGAGTGGCGGCGACTGACTTCTTAGCAAACAGTTACCTTGAGGTGCACCCCGGTTGTCCTCGCCAGGTGCTGGAGGCTCCAGTGGTTGAGTAACATTTATGTTCTTTCCCCGTCCTGAACTGGATGGCAGATAATTTTGCGGAACGTTCCAATGATTTCCTCTTGGAAGCAGTGGCAACTTACTGTGCCTATACATTGATGGATTGACTTTTGTACTTTCTTTTCGTCCTCACTCCGTCAACGATATTTTTGTCCTCTACATGGTTTTTTTTTACTCCGTTTTAACTTTTTCCATTGGGTTTTTTTTTTCTTTTCTTTTCAAACTTTTTCACTTCCCTTATATGGACTTATAGTTCATGCCCTTGGTTCCGTTCTATCAAACTTGAACTCTGCGTTCTTGCAAGTGCGCCCCTACTGGTTAGTGGTCCGATCATGGGGGGGGGGGGGGTGTAGTGAAGATCGTTATCTACCTATGTACAACGCTAAGTTAGCATAACCGCGTTAAATGTTAGAAAGCCATCTTGCCGCTTTGGCTGCTTTTGCACACGACACTGTAGTCACATGTTATTAGAATTGAGAAATGCTTACTCGACTTTGCTTCACATGAGAACGGTCTGTTAACATCTTAAACAGTGAATAGCAACCTTGGTCTGTACACAGTGTAACAGAAACAGTCTGGGTCACTAGATGGTGCATGTTGTTGAGTTCAGGTTGATCGGCCCACTAGTTTAGCCATAACACGCACGCAGCTGCAAATACCTGAAAGTCGAGTGCTTTTAATATTGCAGTGTTGCTTGTTTTTCATTACATTCGGAAGAAAAGCGTTCCTAGGAGCAGAGCATAGCTGATCCTGAGATGTGAACTCTGAGCTGATATTTACGGTATGGGGTTCCCCATTCAAGCCTAGAGACCTTTTATTAGTCTAATAATACTATTAGTGTGTTAGAGAAAGGAAGGTGGCCTAGAGCCACTGTCATTTTAGTATGATTACTCCTTTCATTTTCTATGGTATTGTAACTATGCTGATGGTTTTGATTTTAATCGTTTGTCTGCTAATGTTAGCCAAACTGCTGCATATTAGGACACGAGGTTTATAAAATAAACTCTTTAAACTTTTCCCGTGTCTCTGTTTTTCTGTTGTGGACTGGTACGAGAATAAATACGAAAAGGTGTTTCTGATTCCCATCATTCCTGAGAAATATACTAAGTCGCTTGTTCTGGGTTGTCTATACATTGGGACCGCCGAGCTAAACCTCGGATAACGAATGGGACACTGATGCTGGCCGGATAGGGGGTTCTGGGGTGAGTTTTTGGTACACCGCAATTCACCGAGGGCTTGAGTTCCTACGCATAGTTCTGCGCATAAGCAGAATCCCTGCAACACCCCAGGGTCTCAGGACTGACGCTGTTGCTTGTTTTTCGACGCCGAGTGCCGCCGTTGATGTGTGTATGGGGGCTAACCTATAGTTTGTTGTTTCTGCTGAGGTAGAGGACTAAGGGACTTTGTTGTGTGCTGTGTCTCCCCTGCTTGAAGAGAAACTGTGCTGTGTTCTTTGTATTTCCGAAGACAAGAGTCTCCAGATCCCAGGTGGTAGACCAGTTGGAGAGAGGTCCTGTACTGGTGGGAGAGTTGTGTTCTGGAGGGTGCTTCCCTGGGAGGGTGCGGAACCCCAGAAGTAGAGGTAGGGTGGGGCATTCTTGCCCGTGACCTCTGGTCAACCTGAGGGTGCGGACCCTAGGTTGAAGGATCAGTGGTAGTTTGGAACTACACTGAGAGGGAGAGTTGAGAATGGCTTGTATGCCAGAGGTTACTACCCCCCACTCTGTGGTTTGGCAAGGACCAGTGGTATCTGGGTGGTCTAGGACCTGGTCCTGGCCATGGACAACTAGGGAGTACCAGTGGGGTAGCCTAGTTGGGCCTGAGAGTTTGCTTCAGAGGGAAACACGTTGGTTCAGAGTGGCGTAGAACCGGAGGGTGTCCCTGCCGTGCGGGCCCGCGTCCGTGTTCTATCGCCCAAAGCAGGGAAGCCCATCACGGTGGTGATTGGTCTACCCTGCGTTTTGGCTGGAAGGGGGTTGTGATGGACTCGGCCCTTCTGGCAGGTTCACCCCTGAACTTTTTGCTTTTTATGGTGACCTGATGTTAGTGATTTTTGGCTTCTGCGCACTTTACCACTGTGTCCCAGGGTAAAGTGTGTGAGTGTAGTGAGGTTGGCCTGCCCTCCCATAGGAATGCATGGGGGAATGTATGTGTCCCTGGTAGTTCCTGATGCGTGGGGAGTGCAGGTGCGAGTTTAGTATGTGCGGACTCATGTGAAGAAATGCTGCGCGATGATGTGTGCGGCATCAATGTACCTAGTGTGGAAGTGCCACTTCTAGAAGTTGGCATTTCTGTGTGCAGTGTGAGAGGAGTGCCTTGCGAGATGAGTGCCTTGCCTGGCGATTGGCTGGCTGAGGTCGTGTGATGGGCTAGGGAATCCCCAGAGTCAGGATGAGTCACCCAGTGGTGAATGGGGAGGTCAGCAGCCAGATGGGTGGGAGGAGCACACCAGGGACCTGAATAGGGCTGGGCTTTCCCCACACAATGCTGGCTCCACCCCCTGTGGTGCGTCTAATGTCCCTGGCCTGTCCTGTGAATAGGGAGAGGGGCTGAGCAAAACAAAGTGCTCAGGAACCAGTTGCATCTGGTTCGCCCCTTCCCTGCACCTTTGGAGACAAAGGATTTGGTGTATAAAAGAGGGGCTGTGACCCCATGAAAATGTTCACTCTTGGTGTGCTGTTCCTGCGGGGCGTGCTGCTGCTGGGGGGCCGGGGCTGCCATGAGGGCTTGCCTCCCTGGGCCCTGCATTGCCCCTTGATCCCTAAAAGGAACTTTATGCTTGGGATCTTTTACTTGGCTGTGACCCCATGAAGGGGTGCGATTATGCCCCCTGACTTTTGCTTGAACTTTGCGCCTGGGGAGCGCTAGAGTATTCATTGCTGGATTCCTTGTCCAGCCTTTGCATCCAGAGGAAGGACTCTAGCCTTGCCCAGACAGGAGAAGAGGAGCGCTTTGCCTTTAAAGTGCCTGTGAGAGAGCAAGGGCCTTGCAGCGCTGTGCTGCGACCTCTGGAGAGGGAATCCCGACGTAGGGTTTCCCCCCCGTGTTGCCTGCAGAGCGGGAGCCCACCCCGCTTTGATGCCATAACTGCGTGTTCCTGAGCGGGAGCCCACCCCGCTTATGAGTTTATTTTAATTGCGGGTGCCCACCCCGCTTCATCGTTATTTTTAAATTGCGGGTGCCACCCCGCGACTGTGCTCCTAGCGGGAGCCCACCCCCCGTTCATATGGCAATGGAATCTCCGCCGCAGCCCAAGTCCGAATAGAAGTTGCCGGGCCGCTGCGAGCGCGACCCGGATGTCCGGCGTCCCCGCCTGGTTGTGGGTGGAGCCTCGTGGCCGGCTGTCCAATGGCAGCGCGGCCGAGAAGGAAGTAGAGGAGCCTCGCGGGCTCAACGAAAAAGTCCCGGTCCCAGGAGAGGGACCGGGTGAAGGGCTGCTGCAAAGGAGGCGGAGGGGGCGCGAGGCACATTGTCGGTGCCTGCCCCCACCACATGTCCTGAGAAGATCCAGCAGGACGAGAGAAGGCTGACAGAGGAAGGCGGGGCTCCCCTGTTGGTGAGGAGAGCCCCGCGGCAGCTGCAGCATGGCCGGATGGACCCGGAGATCGCCTGTCCCGGTAAGTCCAGAGTCAGAGCGGCCCCGGATGGCAGCGGGCCTCTCCAACGAGGCAGGCGCATGGTTGTTTCCCCGCGCCTTGGTGGCTCCAACAGTGGGCATGTTTATCTCATGCGCCAGTGCTCTCCCTTGGGGCACATTTGTTTAGGAAAGTCTGTGTGTGCAAACGTGGGGCATGTTATTCCCCCAGAGCCCGCGTGGCTCCCTCGAGAGGGCACGTATTTGTGTGCGGGGCTAGAGAGCCTCCTGTGCCCGTGCTAGTAGTTTTGACCACGCCAGCTGCCCCGCCCGACAGTGGGCAGCTGCAACGTTGCCCCCATTTATTTTAGGAGGTCCAGTAGAGACTCAGAGGGGGTCATACCGCAGTGGTGCCAGAACCCATTCTTATCTCGCCAGCTGCGCCGCACCAGCGTGGGCAGCTGCAACGTTGGGCACAGTGATTTCAAGGGCCAGTGAGAGCCCAAGCCCCAGTTGACTGTTTTCCAGCTGCCCAGCAAGTCGTGGGCGGCTGCACCGTTTAGGTCAGCGCAAAGTGCGCGCCTTGACTTGCACTGCATAGGCAGCGCGCCCTGACTTTTGGGACACAGGGCATTTGAGCCCCTCTTTGGGATGGCCAGTTGGCCAGGGAGGTTGTTGGGATTGTTAGGTTTATAGGGCGCAAGGCCCTAATGTGATTGAGGTGTTACCCTGTATTAATGCTTATGGTGTTAGGAAATGTTCTGTGTATAGTATGTTGTGCGCACCCTGTGTTATACCTCTAAATGTGGTCTTTTATGATTAGGAGGTTGTTTCACCTATTTAGGTTTTAGTTGGGGAGATTATACTTCCCTGTGTGATGTACGCCCCTAGTATAGTTATACTTAGGAGGTTAGGGTCTAATGCGTTAGACTTGTGAGAGATTGCATAATGAGTTTATGCCCCTGTGATGGATGCAGGATAGGTTTTATACCCGATTGTAGTGTGATGACGCTGAGGTCATTATTGCGCCAGTAGTTACTGGTTGTGCTCTACAGTGATAATTTTTGCTACAGTTAGTATATGTCCTACATGTACAATTGGTGATTTGTGCTGATTCTGACAGTGGTCCGTGTGGCCCTGTCCCGTGTAAGTAGTCCCTTGTAAAATTCTGCCCAGTGCCAGTTGGCACAGCGTAAATTATGTGATTATCATCTAATTTTGTTTATTATAATACAAAGGCTATTTTTATATATAACCTTGTGTGGAGTTTCCTTTGTGGTGGGCCTAGGGTGTTGTTGCTGTGTGCGCGCGCAAATGCTTTACACATGGCCTCCTGGATAAGCCTGACTGCTCGTGCCAAGCTACCAAGGGGGTGAGCATGGGTTATCTTTGGCGTGTAACTCCCCAGCCCTGACTTAGAGTGGTGGTATCTGCCTGGCTTTGGCGCAAGCCCTAGCCAACCAGAAATCCCATTTCTAACAGTACATATATGAGGGTTTTTTATGACGGATTTGATACGAACAAAAGACCCTGGTTACACAGGACAAGTGGTCCATTCTCCACCCATTTTCATTAATAACTAACCATTGGAAGCCGGATGGATCACAGCTTCTTTTTCCCTCCCAATTGATTGACACTACTCATATCTTGTACCTACACGCATCTTCTTTTGCATTCACATATCTGTTAAATATTCTAAATCCCCACTTAATGATGATCAGTCAGTCTGGTGAATGTACTTTTCCTATTTCTTCCTTTCCAGGAGCGTTTCGTATTGTTTTACATTTTAATTTAAACGCCGTATGATTCAGACTAATGCACGTTATAAAATGTTGTGCATCTTCACGTTATTTCCCATTTCAGTACATAACACTGCTTGCACTCTTTAATTGATTTATTATTTCCACATTCCACACTTCAAGATGGCACTCACACTTTTAGGGAGTTGGATTCCATCGTTTCGGGTCCTTCTTCAGTTTTCATGACCTTGTACATTTAAAATCTTCACCTATCTTACTGGCGTCTTGAACGCCATCACTTTCCTACACAAGCTGGCTGTCACGTTTTCAAAGAGTACGTTTTTGATCTAAGGTTTACTTATTCACGTTACCCGCGATTCGTTTCACAGATACTGTTTACTTTCATCATTCACAATGTTTATCGCACAGGTGATTTCAACTGTTGCACTTGTATTTACCGTAGTTTTTAGGTCTCGGCTAGCAAAGGCTGCGCTTGCGCAATCTCGCTCACGAGATTTAAGGTTTTGTAGTAGTGGGGCTTGAACCCGCCCCCCTTCTCCATTGGCTGGCCTCTTAAATGCTGGTCAGCCATTGCAGAAGAGCTTTGTCTCTCGAAACAAGACCAGTCTTTTTCGGATTCGGGGGTGTGTTTCTCTTTTTTTAAGCCCCGCCCCTTTTACACGTGGAGGGCGTGTTTTTTTTTTTTTAAAGATAGGAAGGGTCGGCCATTTTGTGCGCGGTCGGAATGGAGCGGGAAGTGGGGTCGCCTCTTCCTTGCTGCAAGGCTCATCTCTTGGAGGATGGAACCTCGCTCTTTGAAAGGGCAGAACTTCCGCCGTGCTGCCCCAGAGTAAAACTACCCGCAGTGCAAGGTGGGGCAGCCTCCTGACGGGACCTCTCTCGCCCTGTCCCACCATAGTGCTACCACTGTGAGAGCCAAGAATCATTCTCACCGCCTACCAAAATAATATTAATCACAGCCTTCAATAGAAGGCACCTTGAGAGCAAACCAATACAGCTTTTAAAGGTTTCTAATGAGGCGGATATGACCCTGCGGTCACTCGCCTCCAATGTGAGTTGTAAATCGTCTCGCAGTTTGCGCTCTTTGATTCCCCATTTTTAAACAGCGCTACCGTGGCCACCACGAGGCTGCAAGGCCTAGAGTGCTGGGGTAGGTCACTGGGCGGTTTGTGCTCCGTTCATAATGCGCTCACTGACCCATGACACTCGCATAACCCGCTCAGCATTGGTGAAAAACGATTTTCAAAATGAACGTAGGATTTTTATGCCCCTCCTAATCGGCGGCGTTAGACCACAACAAATTCACAACAGGGAACTAGGGTATCTTTTATCAGACGTTTTGCACGATGGAGGCGCAGCAGTTCACATGGGGACCCCAAGGCTTAAAGCCGTGCAGGAGTGTGCAGGACCTCTCGAGTGAAAAGCATCTCCGACTCCTGCCTACAGAGACAACTGCTGTTTGAAGACTTGTCTCTCGTGCTTAGAGATAAAAGTGATGGTAAGAATACAAACTATCCATGTTGCTCAGCAGCTGTTTCAGAGATCAGTGTGTAACCATCAGGCCACATACTGGAATCATGGCCAGCCAGACTCTGCCTTTTAACCCTTCCAAGAGCTGCACTAATATGGTCGGGTAAAACACCTGCTGACAAACGTTTGTTCATTGAAAGAGGTACTCATCTAGAATTACTGCTCCACAGTTATCTCTCTACAGTCTTATAGAAGAAATTAATTACACACCGATCGTTAATACTGTTTCAGAGCACTTTCAGGACTTTTATCAGTCAAGAGGGGTAGTGCAACTTATTCGCTGTCTGCAAAAGTATCTTGGTTTTGTCAAAACGGTTTAATATGAGTTTTTTTCATTCTTGCGTATGTTTGTTTCAGGTTAAGGTTGTGTGCATGTCCTTGACTTTGTCCAGTGCGCACTCACTGTGCGCTTAAAGGCACATGCCAATCAAAAAATTTGATATTTAGATTGTGAAGTCATCCACTCCTGCAGCAACAGCCACATAGTATTCGACTTTTATTTCTGTGGTGTGCGATACGGCCACTGACTCCTTTGACGAAGTCACCGAATGGAAGAAGGTCGTACAGCACCATAAATTGCACTGGGCCCTGGTACTACATCATCTGATGCACTGCGGATTACCATACCGCTGCACAGGGTGCACCTCTGACAAGTGGCCCTACCCTGGGGCTGCATCTCTCCCAAAGCATACAACTGGGTGTCATTGCAGACTGCGTTTTTTCCCTTTTAATTCTAAGGTGCAGCATCTGGAATAAAAGGTTAAAAATATGAAAAATAACTAAATAAAGTAAGACAGTGGTAGCAAACTGGCCAGATTGACTTTATTCACACCCAAACACATTAGCGCCACTTTTACAGAGTTTGCCAGTGGAGCGCTATTTGTTTTCCCTGGGCTTGCAACTAGTGCACCAATCCTGGAGGTACTGCAAAGAGTGGATTGGAAAACAAAATGTGTACTGCGGATCTGCGTCCAGGGATGTGGTCTTTTTACCATACTGCTAACGTTTTGTAAGGATATCAGCAATGGACATTGAAATGGGACCATTCAAGGCCCCTTTCAGGCAAAAGCATTCACTGATTTCTGAATAGTGAGTGTAAAAGCGTTAAGGTAACAATGTTGTTCCTGCTTGCATTTCACATGGTTTGCTAAATTTTGCATTCCCCTATGAGTGTTTGCTTTTTCCAGGATGATGTTACTTTTTATTAGCAGCATATTGCTCGTCTATTGCGTCATTTAAATTGAGCCTCATCCAGGAGTTTATAGCCGGCAGCAATTGGGTTGTAGTTGAAGGCAGTGTGAGTTTTTCTCAGTGGGACAGTATGGTGTTCAGTGGGGGAGAGGATGTGGCACTATGGCCAGAGCTGCTGAATTTGGAACTGGGGAACCAGGTTCAGCCTTAATAACCAGTCCACCAGACGACTCTCCTGAGAGAGCACAATCCCCTGCTAGACCTTAGAAGGCTTCGCAAGACCTTAGAAGCGCTGGTGTCTTAGCACCAGCAGGTGAACCCTAGCACTGGCAAGTCTGGGTTAACCTTCAAGGTTTGTCCACCACAATCCATACTGAAGTTCACTTCCAGTCTTGCTAGAAGGCCTATGAAGCAGCACAGCCAAGAACAACAGTGACTGTCACTGAGGTCACAGGACCCTTGAGAAGGGCCAGCTCTAGGGAAGTGCAACCGGTGCGACCGGGCGCTGACTTTGGGTGAAGACATTATGTTTGCAAGTAAATTAAGGTTTTAAAAGCGCTTGCTGCCTCCTTCCTGGCCTCTAGCAATTTTCGGCAACAATAAAAATGTCATGTTGACTCTGGTGTTTAATGTTCTTCCTAGAGAGAGATCGGAGTTTTGTCTAGTGAAAGTTTTGACTCCTGGAAAGGTAGCACATAGGGTTAATGTGCCTGCTGCAAAGAACATGTACCATGCAGATCACAAAGTGCACATAATGTAAATAGGTCAGTGGGCTACTGCGTGTGTGTGTGTGTGTGGGTGTGTAGGTGGCTCTGTGGGTGGCTCTATTTGTGTGTGGGTTGCTCTTTGTGAGTGGCTCTGTGTGGGTGGCTGTGTGTGTGTGGGTGGCTGTGTGTGTGTGGCTGCAAATGCAATAGGTCTCGCATTTGAGTGATTAAGCTATTGACATTGTAAATAACAATGCTGTTTCTTTAACCCTTTCGATGCGCGTGACGGAGTGGTTCCGTCATGCGTGTGCGGATGACGGAACCACTCCGTCACGGCCCCGCCCGCGCACAAACCCTTCAGCACAGCGCGGTAATCCGCGCCGCGCTGAAGGGGTTAAATGTTTTAAAATCAAAAACAAACAAAAACAATGTCATGAGCAGTGCCAATATCTCTAACTTTAACAATGCTGAGACCATTGCATTGTAAATGCTTGTTTGGCTGGCAATCAGATAGGTCACTTCTGTTTTTGCAGGGAGCAGCACCGACCCACTACAGTTTAGTTACGCTGTAGGTCGGCATCTCTTTCGTTTTGAGACTACTTCATCTTTTTAGTGTCCCCGGCCTCGTAAACAAATGCTTGTTTTCATCATTGCGATCTCGGGAGACACGAGCCACAACTGACTACAGCAGCAGCGCTAGCCGCTCGGAGTTCAGATAGATTGAACACGATGGAGGGGGGTTGGTGACAAGGCGTGTTCTGCCCTCTGCGTTTGCAAGTCTCACTGTTAAATACTTAAGTGTCACATGGTACATCAGTCACCGGACAACACTCAACCAAAGCACAAAACCTCTTGCACATATTTGAACCAACTTCCTAAGGTCCCTAAACCTTTAACTTTACGCGTCGAAAGTGAAGGAAAGCAGAGCATTTCATTCCAGTACATTTTATTTCATATCATGTTATTTTATTTTCATCCAGAGCAGCTCTGTTCGAAGGTTTGGAACTGCAGGTGAACGTGTGAATATTTAAACAGACTAACACGTTTTACCTCTGGTCCTAGCTCAAGTAGCATAGATTTCTCATAACTTTTAAACATGCTTACACCTGAAAAGGTTTGTGTTTGGTGTCAGACTTTGTCTCTGCAGCTGATAACACACCCTGCCACAAGACCCACAGAGCTGCTCTCAATCGCCGTTTACTCAATTCTTTTTGGCTCTTCTTTAAACAGAGGAGCAAAAGAGGCCTGCCCAGGATCACACAGAGTGATATTGACAGCGCGGAGGATAATCTCAAACACTGGTATAACCAAGATCACACAGAAGGTCAACTGCCCGACTAAGTTTAAACTGATGCAGGTGAAAAGGATGTGATGTGCCCCGGATTTTTATTTATCCAATTTTTTTTTATAGGATGGACATTACCCAAAGGTGCCAGAGTGCTTATAATAGAAATGGATTACTACACACTGTACAAATTTACATAATACAAAGATGTTACTACAGTAGAGTGTAATTACACTGGGCACAAAATTGCATTGCCCCAAGCTGCAAGTACATTAAAAAAGCCACACACATTAGAGTACAGTGTATGTTGCAGTAGTCATGAAATGTGTGTAACAGTATTTCGACTAGTGCCAAGATGGAGTCTAATGGAATGGATTAAGTGCAGTGAATATCAAGGAACCGACTAGTGTGGATAGTAAACCAGAAAGGTGAAACCTAGGGAGGAGACGGTAGCTCAAATACCCTTGAAGGAGAAGCTCTTTCAGGTGGTGCAAAGGATCAGCGGTAACGAGTTCCCTATTCTGGTCGCGCTTCTTGAGAAGTATTGAACTGTGAGTGGTTCCTTTTAAAGGTCCGTAGCAGCGGTGCTTCAGCATTTCTCAATGTTCTAGTGCCCCCAGATATCTTAAGTTTGTCAGCAGGGTACCGTGGAGTGAATGTGTGTAGGGACTTATGAGTCATACAAGCAGTCTTGTATATGGCCCTAAAGGCCAGGTATTTTACTTTGCCAATAGCTCTGGCTAAACACCTATAAGGTCCCAAAGGCGAGACCTATTGGCTATGCCAATGCTTGTTTGATTGGTGACCAATCCGTTTTTCTTTCGCTTGTTAATTTTGTAGATATTTCCCCTGACGAAGGGTGACCTGCATCGGGAATTACATTTGAACTAACAGATGGATCGTTATACAACCAATTGATTCGTTTTTTTAGATGAAGCGCTGATACTTTATGAATGCAGTTCAAGAAAGAACACCTGACCAGCCCTCACTCTTAAAACCATCGATGAACATTTAGATCCTGCCTCCTGCAGGCTTCAGGCTGTGCCCAGAGGATATCGCTGATTTGAGCGCCACGACCCACATTGATTTGTATCTACACCCCAGTCAGAGGGCGATACCCCCAGTGCACGCCACAACTTCACACTGATGTGCGTGTTCTAACCTACCACAATGTTACAAAGCTACCACACCATTAAAAACATGTGCCTAAGGCTATGCAACCCCGATGGGCCCCTTTCCTTCCCTGAAAAGTGCTTCTACACCTGGCTCAATATATTCTCACCTGAATCAGCCAGGATGGTGGATTTTAAGATCATTTCGACATTTTAAGGCCAACAATTGTTTTTAAATGCCAAATTCGCAAAGAATTAGTGAAGGACACTCAGATTGCGTGCCCTGTTGTAGAATTACACTCTGGCTGTCAGTGTAGCTCTCTTCAATGTCTTCCAGCGGTAGGGTGATTACCTATCAATGACACGGGTTGCTCATAAACTGCAAAAAATGTCGTATTGAGTACAAGCTTCTTTGCCAGACTCTTAAGACTTATTCTTGAGACATTGTCAATCCCATCTTTGATCTGCATGCAGGTGTATTTTACCCTCACCGTTTATAGGTGGAGAAGTGTGGCTCAATGGTTAGAGCGGCAGACCCTGATGCAGATATCTGGTCCGGGACCAGGGTTCAATTCCCGCCTCGGCAGGTCTTGGGCTCAGTTTCCTTGGACCTGATAATTCTCGCCTCGGTGCCTACTCTAATCATGGGTCCCACTCTGCAACTCTGGGCAATAGCTTGCTTAATCTCCACAACGGCCCCAACAGCGCTGGGGATGCCTGGCTTCACCTCGGGGGTGCCCAGGAGTGGACATTTCACAGGGAAAGCCAGGAAGGGTTCCACAGTGGTATGAGTACAAGCGCCAGGACGCCCTGTTGCTGGGGCAGCAGTGCGCTATACAAGTACAACATTTCATTTCATATGCTGTTTGTGTGTACCCTACCATTTCCGTTTGAATGTACGAGAGTATTTTACTACGCAAACGTAGTCACTCATAACACAATAAATTACCTATACACAAAGCAATACTACTTTAATTTTTTTTTTTACACTGAAGCAGACTTTTATTGCTTTTGACAACGAGTGTCAAACATATTTGCTTTTTCTATGCATGTTTATGTATTATTGTGCTGTAATTGCGTGTTTCCTTCAGTACTAGACCTTGAAGCTACTACCCAAGATTGGAGTTTTTTTTTATTTTCATGAAGTGGAGCAAATTGCATTAAGAGGAGGTTGGCTTAAACATCCACTACTTTTGTCAGAAACAATTGGAGCAAAGCTCTCTCACCACTTACTCTACATTCCTTTCCCTTTCTGTAGCTAGAATAGGAAGATTGCCTATGTGCTGTAAGTCAACGTTGATTCACAAAGCATTGCTTCCAGTGCGATCATTCAACATAAGGAGGCAAATTCATGTGACTGCTGCACTTTGTTGGCTGTCGAACTTTGCATACTGAGTAAACGTCTGTTTATTCTTCTATGTTGAAATAAGTACAGTTACATATGAATATTTGCAGAATAGTATTTTTGTACTAAACATACCAGAGACAATAAAGCAACGCTGACTTGTACGTTTGCATATTTATTTTTACAACATTGCTTGACCTATTCAGATGTGTACATAAAATTCACCTTTTACGATTTTGTTCCTGAATTTTTACAGCCGATATCCAGAAATGGCCTGCATGCCAAGTGGTCTCCTATCTGGGTGCAGAGCACCCGCCGGCTGATGCTTACAGCAGAAATAAAACAGGCGCTGGAAGTTTTCCATGGGGTACAGTCGAGAGCAGCGAGGCTGGTTTCAGCCTGCTAACAAGACGTGGAACTGTGCTTTTGGCGACTTGGAACCTGAAGATATAGCATGTCTTGCAAGTTTGAGACGGGATGATTGCCCACTTCATACTACAACTATACGTTGGGGCAGAACCCACATTCTGGTGCATCCAGCAGCAATGCTTGGCACTGCATAGGCCGGAGTTGGGACTGCCCTACTCCGTCAAAACACCATCTTTCAGACCTGGGATTTGAGTAGAGAGGCTAATGGTAATCATGCCCATCTAGTGATGCCAGGCGGGTGCATTTCATACAAGTGTCGAGGATGTCAATAGTACAACTGGGGCGGGTTTACATGGCTGCGATAGCCTCTTGCCTTCCTTAGTGGAGCTGATAAGGATCTACTTCAAATTACTCAAGTATATTTACAGGTACACAGTGGACTATAGCTTTATTCCATTTTCAAGGGCGTAACTGAATGCCTATTGAGCTGGTATATAGAGGACTAGAGGTCAATTGCATGAGGCTCGAAGCGTGGCCGTTCTGGGATGAGCTTGTAACGCTTACAGTAAAAACCTAACTGCAGTGGTGTAGCGCCCCTAGAGATTCTTCCATAGCTGCAATGCAGCTCAATGGCAGCACACAACTAAAACACTTTCCTAGAGGAAAACACGGGGCCTGCGTTCGAATTCACAGGGTGCAGCGCACTGTTAGTGGCAATCCAGGGCTCGCAATAAGCACAAAACTTTCTAGAACCCCCACATACCCACCGGGCACCGCCCTGAATGCAAAAACACAGGCACGTTTGAAGAAGAACTCACGGGCCCATGAGAGACAGTGGCCAATACATACCGCGAACCAGGCGACGACTGCCACAACTCTACGCTCCGCGGATAGACGGCTGCACCCTTAAAATTGTGTTGTGTGTAATTTTTTAAAAGGCGCAAGCGCGCGCACTGTCTGTGGCGCCTCTGTTGAACGCAGTGCGCGTGCGTGCCCCGCCCACAAGCTGTAGAAGCTACAGCTGCGCCTGTGTCCTGCGAAACACCCGCCTTCGTCCCGCCCACGCGATACTGCCTGCAGTAACTCTGATAACTCGCGCGCCTGCGCACGTCCTCATATAGAGCATACGCGCGCGGCGGAACACCCCTGACGCCTTAGGTACCTCAAGCTAATTGTGGCCTTCCTGTCAGATTTTGCTGTTCTGAGTTTGCCATTATGTGGTTTTTTTTTTAGGTTGTGAAGTTGTAAGTTTATTTCAGGGTTGGGTCGCCACGTCCCTGAAAGAAAACAGTACCTCCCGTGTCTTTCGGCTGGCTATTCTGGAACAGTTAAGAGCCTGGTCGGAGAAAAATAGTTATTGTAAGACTGTTTTTTATGGTGTCGATTATTAATCTGTTTGTGCTGTAATTATGCTAAAACAATATACTCAGTTCTCACGCACTTTTTGACTAATTTCTGTATTCGTTAGGGGTATGGTGCAGAGGAGGAAAAACACTGGATTTATGTGCTTTACTCAATATTGTTTAAACCTGGACTTAACAGTAAAAGTAAGACTGGTTAAAAAAAACAGCCATATGACAACCCTATTTTGGAGGCCTCCAAATCGTTTTCTGTTATAGGGCCAACTTTCAAGAGCAGGTCGACAAGCCTGGTGGCAGCATTCTGTGACCAAAAGGAGGTAGTAACATAAGTGCCAAGGTTTCAGATTCCTATGTGTGATGTTTTCAGAATTTCAGTGCAATTATGAGTGACATTTCGACGAGTATGAGTGACACTTTCTCACGTGCAAAGTCAAGCAATGAAGATGAGGGAAACATATAAATATTAGAACTTGCACCCATTTGAGCAACGGGAACATCTTAAAACTGCTGCAACGCACCAGAAATGAAAGAGCTTGACATGAGGGTTTTAAGTAGGATGAAAAAACTGGGGGTCTCTAAAAGGGGCATACATGGCCTATGTGTTTAAGATTATGGCTTAACACAAACTACATTCCTCCACTAGCAGCACTTTGCTTGAAGAATTACTTCTAAAACAATTTTATTGCCAACTTATATCGCACTCCACAACTGGGTCAGAAATATGCATGGTGCAATCTCAACAGAATGCCCCGTTTTCAAGCAATGCTTAGAAATTCCTGCAGTGTTACGGTGGTAAAACAATTCCCTCTTAACTACTATGGTCTGAAACTCTTCCCACGAAAATGAAAGAATGAATGAACATGTCAAGTTCATAGGGGCTTTAAAGACACTCCTATTCACCATTGAACTCAGCTGGGACACCTACGGATGCCACCAGCTTGAAACGATAGTGCTCTAGCAAATCCCTTGACATAAAAGAACTATTTACTGCCAAGACCGAAAAACGTGGGGAGGGTAATAAAATGGGAAAAACAGTCTTTTGTTTTTTTAAACGTATTTGTAAAAGGCAAAAGGGCTCAGTCTATTAGAATACTAGCCAACAAAAAGTTATCAATCACTGGAGTCAAGTGGCATTTATCTCACTTGCCTGAGGTGTTTAAAATATGTGCTAATGTAGAGGTGCAGAATTGAAACAATAAAACTGTGTACTTTAAAAAAAACATGAACTATCCAGGGTTTAGCGTGGAAAAGCAACGCATTATGTCTCACTTTATGCACTCGCCTATTGTAATATTTACCTCATTTTATACCCCCAAAAAAGAGTAATTAAAATAAACGATTGTCAAACCTCGGACCAAGAGTGTGGGAAGTTCATATCGGAAAGGCTCAGGTGCTACTGTCACTCAGTCTAGTGACTGTTAAACGGCTGGTATGCAGAATGTAACTATATCACCTCAAGAAAACAAGGAGGGCTGCAGCAGAAGTGAGTTTAAGTCTGTTATGTTGCAAAGAGGAGCGAAGTGTGAAAGCAGTTCTGGCTAAAAAATGCTTTTATTTGTCAAACGGCTCTTTAAGTAGCAGATTATAAAGCTTTTATTTTCTAAATGCCAGAGTCTTTTCCGAAAACAGAGGGCAACTGGGTGGGGTGCCGATATGCTGCAAAGATAATGCACCTTTTCAAGAGTTATTGCTAAAAAAGGAACCATGGGAAGTATTTCTGGTACTGTGATATACAGCCGAAAATGCAAAAAGTCATTTTAGGATGAACAATCATGTTTGTCAAGCAATAACGATCTGTACGATAATGCCCCTCAAAAGTAATAATTTAAAATTAACCTGCAGAGCCTTCGCGGGGGATGGTATCAGTGATGTTTGTATTGATGACAGGATACGTAAGATGAGGTAAGCAGTCTTTATTCAGTTGACATGCTGAAATTCCACAGGTAGCCCTCAGCCATGCGTGCAAGCACAGCTCGAACCTTCAAAATATGTTTTTTGTTTGGATTGAGTGTCTTCGACTTTATTTCTGACAATATCGTCAAGCTTGTGAGTGTTTGAACCACTTAGACATCCATGCAGGTCTGAATTCAGAGAAGGCCTTCCTGCCTTTGAGCAATTCAAAGGGGTAAACACCCGTAGACGAGTGCGTAGCGGTTCTGTAGAACCACAGCATGGTTCTTACAGCAACAGGTATTACTTTGTTATGGGAAATAGCCCGCAGGATGCACTCTCCAATAACTCTTTTGAACCTTTCCACTAAACCATTGGTTTGTGGATGATAGAGCTTTTAAAGTACTTGATGGAAGATTCTTTGAGGAATACTTCAACATAAGTAGATATAAATTGGATGCCAGTCCAAATGGCATGCCACAGAACTGGAACATGCCGGATGGAGAATTAAATGCAGTGAAATGGCGTGAATCTCTGTCAAGCTCAACTTGATGGTATGCTGAAGCGAGGTCAAGTTTGCTGAAGAACTTTGCCTCTGCAACCATGGCCAACATTTCGGTGATGTTGGGTAGTGGGCGTGAGTCTACCCATATCTCTTTATTTAGACTGCGCAAGCCTATGAAAATTCTGAGTTCATTGTTCTTTTTGCGCGCTACAACAAGTGAAGACAACCAGTCTGACGATTCAACAGGTTCGATTACTCCTCTGTTGCACAATGTTATAAGTTCTTTCTCAAGGTCTTCTCTGACACTGAAAGGCACGCTCCTTAACTTCTGTTTTACAGGTATGGCACCTTCTTTCACTTTAATCTTGTACTTGAAGTCTTTAATCATTCCAAGTTCCCCAGAGAAGACTTTGGGAACGTTATTCAAAAGCTCCTCAACCTGGGAGGAATCACGTATGGCTAAAACCTGTCCTCTGGCACCTGGATACAACATCATGTCGAACAAACCTTGGTGAAACCACCCTAGTATATTCAAACCTTGGCTAGCTACCTACATTTTCCCTTGAATGCGCCTGCCTTCGTAGGACACCGGTGCAGAATCAGGAGGCAACAACTGTCTTTCACCCCAATTGGCGTTAAATAGTGATTTAGATATCATGGTGATGGGTGCACCAGAGTCCACGAGAAGTTGCAATTTCTTTTCCCCTACAAGTATGTTAGCATAAGGAGCTACACAATCAGAGGGATCGCCAGTTCTAATTTCACTCTCCGTTACAACTAGTATCATGTCTTTCATCTTGGGCAAGGGATCTTCATTGTCACTGTTAGACCTGGCACCTTGGCGTGGGTCTCCCTTCCATTTTTTTGCTGTTGCCTCATGTGTTTTTGCTGGATATAGATGCTCTGGCCACTGTGCCACTGCTGTCCAGTGCCACAGTGCAAGTGCTCCCAATGGTAAATTTATGTATGGATTAGTGATTCCATGATTGGCTGGTTTGGTTTACTTGTCAGACCCTAGTACCATACACTGAGTGTGCCCAGGGCGTGTAAACCAAATGCTGCTGGTGGGCTTGAAGCACTGGTTGTGCCACCCACAGAAGCAGCCTGTAAAGTGTGTCTAACGTCTGCTATTGCAGAGCCTTTGGGCAGTCTGGTACTGCCATGTTGACTGGGCAAGTGCACCCACTTGCCAGTCCCTAAAACCTTCCCTTTTCTGCCTATTAGCTACCCCTATGGTAGGCCCAAGGGAATGGTGCATTGTAAGTATGAGGTAGGACATGCCCTGGTGTGTGTGGCATGTCCTGATAGTAAATTACAGCCATTTTTGTTTTTTCACTATTGCAAGGCTACCTGTTCCCCATAGGCCAGAATGGACAATTTGATTATAACATCTTGTAATCCTAACTGACCCAGGGAACATTGTAGAAATTCGAGTTTAGTATGCCTGAACTCAGAATGATAAAATACATCTTTTAGTGAAGTTGGTTTTAACATTCTGTGTTTGAAAATACCACTTTTAGAAAGTAGGTATTTTCTTGCCTAACTATCCAAGCCTGCCTCTGCTAGGTTGTGTATTCCGTGTCTGGAGTTTGAGTGACAGGGACTGGGGGATTCCAGGAGACAGTGTGAGTCAGCACAAGGCTGAATAGAGACATTTACATGGAGAGAGGTGGGAGGAGCTCCACCTTGGTCTGAATAGGGCTGTGCCTTCCCTCCACAATGCTGGCTCCACCTCATGTGGTGTGTTTGATGTCCCTGGCCTACACTGTCAAAGGAAAGAAGGAACTGGTTTGGACTAGGCAAATGCCTCTCTGCCTTCAGAGAACAAAGAGAATAGGAGTATAAATATTGGGACCCAGACCCAAGAACTTTAGATCAATTTGGGAAGCAAGAACCTTTGCTGAGGAGAGGAACCAGAGAAACTGAGGAAGAGACTATCCCTAGCTGAGTGTTGTTTGGGGGATTGGCCTGCAGTGGTTGCCTGACTGCCAAAGAAAGGAAAAAGGACTTTGTGCTACTTTAGAATTCAACTTGTGATGGATCTTCAAGGGCGTGAGATAGAGCTTGCCTCCTGCTGAAGTCTCAGGAACAACAGACTTCACCCACCAGCTCCCCAAGATTTCCTTTGAAGTGCCTACTGTTGTGTGGGTCCTTCTGAGGGACTGTGTGTCACAAGGAGCTGGAAGTGCGACTCACGAAGAAGAAGTGAGTCACCGCCGCTGTCGTCGCATCACTGGAGAAGGGTGTCGCTGCTGCAGTTGTCGCATCGCAGAAGCACCTCGCATCGCCGGAGAAGAGTGTCGCCGCCGTATCATGGGAGAAGCATGTCTCCGCCGCAGCCGGTCGTCGCATCACTGGAGAAGGGTGTCACCGCTGCAGCTGTCGCTTCGCATCGCATCACCGAAGCGTCTCGCATCATCGGAGAAAAAGTTGCTATCGCATCAGATGCTGTCACATCACCGGAGAAGCGTGTCGCAGGGCCAGTCGCGGCTCAGAAGAATCGTTGAGTCACCGCACGGCCGTCGGGGGTGCACGCATCGTGTCGCAACAAGAAGACGCCATTTTGTTTCATTGCACCGGATCTTCATCACATCACGGCGTTGTGGATCGCACCGCCACAGAAGCACAGTAAGAAACTGACGCATCAACTCCCCACGCCGAGATGAACCAACGCATCCCCTACGCATCAGTAGGGACCTGACACATCACCATTCTTGCGTATAAGGAACCGACGCATCACCTTCCCTGCAACACTTTTGTTGTATAGCGTTACGCATCCAAAGGTTAATTGAACTTAAAGTGTCGTATTTACCATCTTAAGAGAACTAAGCTATTTCTACCATTTTTAAAGTACAGTATTGTTGATCTTTGTCGTTTGTGGTCTTGTGCTAAGTCTATATAAAAACACTTATTTTTATACTACAACTTGTGTGGTGTCCATCTGTAGTGTTGTCACTGGGTTACTGTATGTGTTCACAAATGCTTTACACACTGCCTCTGAGATAAGTCTGTCTGCTCGTGCCAGGCTAGCAAGGGGGTGAGCAGGGGTTATTTTAGGAGTGTACCCCCTTACCCTGACTAGACGCAAGGGTCCCTATTTGGTCAAAGGTACCTACCTCTTTCAACTAGAGACCCTCTAAATCTAACATTGGTGGTCAGCGGTGAGGATTCTGGACTTGCATTTGTGACTCATATACAGTGATTGGTGAACACTACTAGTGAGTTCAGACCAAAACACGGCCACACACTTTTTGGTAGATTGTTTTCCTGGGATTTTCTATTTTTCCAAGAACTGCCAAGTTTAACCACCATGGATAAAGCAGCATCCTTAGCATCTGTTGATTTTGAATGTGAGACAGCTAAAGCACTTCTGCAGGAAATGTAAAGTTGCTATGACCGGTCTAACCAAGAAGGATGAGTTCCAAAAGGCGCTGAGGGCCTAGATCGAAGCAAGGAATACCCCTGAGAATGAGGAAGAGGAGGAAAATGCAGAGGAGCAGCTGGTAGGGCCATTGGGTCCAGGTGGAAGGAGAGCAATTTCCCCAGTGGGTAGCAGTGTTTCTGCCAAAGGTCTGTCCCCAGAGGAGTTGGAGGACAGGGAGAAAAGCAGGATGCACGAAATGGAGCTGGCCAAGCTCAAGTTGGGTGAGCAATTGGAGTTGGAGAATAGGAAATTGGCCCTAGAGGAAAAAAGGATGCAGTTGGAGCATGAGAGGAATTTGAGGGAGTTGGAGCTGAAAGCTAGGAGCTTAGAGATTACTCCCTCTGGTGGCAGCACACCGCCAATGCCTGTTGAAGCTAGGGTGTATATTCCTAAAGATGTGGTGAAATAGTTTTTTATAAGAGTGATGACATTGGGCAGTAGTTCAAAGCCTATGAGGTAGCCATGTCTTCCCACCGGGTCCCTGAGAAGGATTGGGGAGCGGGGTTGTAGGGACGGTTCCTTAGTGAGGGGCGGGATACATTGTTATACTTGCCCTCGGAAGTCCATAATTCTTATAGCCTCATGAAAGAAGCATTGATGTCCAGGTATGTGTTGACTCCTGAATTGTATAGACAGGTTTAGAAATTGTAAAAACATGGAGTCATGCACAATGGTAGAATATGTCACTTTCTTTCGCAGAGCATTGGATGTTTGGGTGAAGGGTAGCAAAGTGAATGATTTTGAAGGGCTCTTTGATTTAATTGCATGGGAGCACTTGTCAAGTTATTGTTTTCCAGAGCTATGCCAGCACCTGATTGATAGCAGGCTGACTAACCCTAGGAAGCTTGCTGAGGAGGCGGACCGTTGGGTGAGCACCCGGGTCCACAAGGGTCACGTGGGAGACTCAGCCAATAGTTGGCAGGGTCCCCAGCAGAAGAGTTGGGGGGACAAGGGTAAACAGAGGGAGTTCCAGAAAGGGCCCCAAAGTAATTCCCAAGGGAAAGGTTCCCAGCCTCCCCTGAGAAAAAGCCCGGGGCCCGATAGGTAAACCTGTTCCTAGGGGACTCCTGAGGTGCTTCAAGTGTAGTGAAGTGGGCCATACGTCTGGTGATCCCTGTGCCCACAGTTTGGAAAAGCAGCACCCCCTGGTGCTCCACCCTGGCAGATGGCGAGTGTAGCCCTGGGGGAGGAGATGGGTGCCCAAGGTGGGTGGGGTCCCATAGAGATGTCTCTTTAGGAAACTGTGAGGTGGTCTCTAGGACCCAGCTACCTGATACCACTAAGAAGTACAGGCAGTGGGTGACCATCAATGGCCATAGAGTGGAGGCTCTTCGAGACACAAGAGCCAGTGTGACAGCTGTCAAGTGTCACCTGGTGTCTGAAGAACAGGTTGTCCCCAATGCATTTTACCCAGTTGTTGCCGCTGACAACACAGAGCCACTGCAAGGTGGCTCAGGTTCCCTTTGAGTGGGGGGTCTCTGGTACTCTTCAAGTAGCTGTGAGGCCAGCCATGCCTGTTGACTGTTTGTTGGCGAACGATTTGGAGAGCTCACCTTCGGTGAAGGTGGAGCAAAGTGCTCATTTGGAGATGTTGGGTCTGCCTGACTGGACATGTGTGACCACACGGTCCATGGCAGCCAGTAAGGGTGTTCAAGAGGACCTGGAGCCTGAGAGAGTGGCCCAGGTGCCTGCCTTAAAGAAAAGAGGCAGGGGGTGCGGGAAACCGGCCCCCAAAGTTCCCACGGTCCAGGAGGAGGCAGACCCTGAGGGGGATGCCCCGGAGCCTACAGGCGAACTGGTAGCTGAACTGGGGGACCTGCGTGAGCTGACCCATTGGCAGCAGGAAGGAGGACCCTCCAGGGAAGAGTTCTGCGCGGAGCAGAAGAAGTGCCCTTCTCTTGTGGGTTTGCAGCAGCAGGCTGCAGACCAGGCAACAGGTGATCTGTCTGGATCACTTTGTATCTACTGGAAGAAGGGTCTCCTGTATAGTGAGCCTAAGGTTTCTGAGCCTGGGTCAGCCCGTGTGCTGGTGGTACCCCAGCGCTTCATAGCCATCCTACTGGGGCTGGCTCATGATGTGCCATTAGCAGGACATTTGGGGCAGGACAAGTCCTTTGAGAGGCTTGTCACCCACTTTTATTGGCCCCAAATGCGCAAGAGTTCAGATACTCATTGCAGGACATGTCAGACTTGCCAGGCAAGTGGAAAAAGTGGGAGGAAGCAGAAGGCTCCTCTCCAGCCATTCCCTGTGGTCAGCACCCATTTTGAACGGGTGGGTATTGACATTGTGGGACCACTGGACCCCAAGACAGCCATGGGCAACAGGTTCATCCGGGTCTTGGTGGACCATGCCACCCGGTACCCGGAAGCCATACCTCTGAGGACAGTGACGGCCCCCGTGGTGGGACGGGCATTGATGGGAATTTTCTCCTTCGTGGGGTTCCCTAGAGATGTAGTGTCTGACCGAGTAACAAACTTAATTTCCAAGTATATGAAGTCCCTGTGGCAGGAGTGTGGGGTAACCTATACGTTTACTACTCCTTACCACCCTCAAGGTAATGGGTTTGTTGAGAGATTCAACCGAACCCTAAAAGGCATGATTATGGGTCTTGAGGAACCTATGAGGAGTAAGTGGAATGTCCTCTTACCATGCCTGCTCTTTGTGTACCGTGAGGTGCCACAGAAATCTCTAGGGTTCAGCCCCTTTGAGCTTCTCTATGTTCACCCAGTGAGAGGACCTCTGAGTCTGGTCAAGAAAGGCCGGGAGCAATCACCCAGGAAACCTCCCCAGGATGTATATAGCTACATGCTGGCCTTAAGGAACCAGTCTAGGCGTTTCAGGCAACTCGCTGAGGTGAATCTGGAAGCCAGCCAGGAGGAGATTAATCGGTGGTACGACCAGAATGCCACTCTGGTAGAGCTTCAGCCTGGTCAGAAAGTGTGGGTCATGGCCCCAGTGGAGCCCTGCACGCTCCAGGATAAGTGGACTGGACCATGTGAGTTGGTGGAGTGCAAAAGTCCTGTTACCTACGTGGTGGACTTGCGGTCACCCAGGAACCCCTTGCGGGTCCTGCATGTCAACTGCCTGAAGCCCCACTTGGAAAGGTCCGAAGTGGGCATGCTCTTAGCGACAGATGCTGGAATGGAGGAGGAGACTGAGACTCTTCCTGACCTCCTGTCGGCGACAAAGCGAGATGGGTCAGTGGATGGTATAAACCTCTCTTTCACCCTGGGCAACAGAATGACTGTCACAAGTTGCTGGGACAGTTTTCTGATCTGTTCTCCCTGATTCCCAGTGTCACTAATTGGTGCGTCCATGATGAGGACACAGGAGATAGTCCTCCTGTGAAACACAAAACTTACAGGGTGACTGATAAGGTGAGGGCTTGCATCAAGGAGGAGGTCTCCAAGATGCTTGCGTTGGGGGTGATTGAGTCCTCTAACAGTCCTTGGGCTAGCCCAGTGGTCTTGGTGCCAAAGGCTGCTGCACCGGGTGCCACGCCAGAACTCCGGTTCTATGTGGACTACCGAGGGCTCAATTCGGTCATGAGGACTGACGCGCACCCCATCCCCAGAGCTGATTAGCTCTTTGATCGGCTAGGGGCTGCCCGGTACCTCAGCACGTTTGATCTAACATCTGGGTACTGGCAGATCGCCTTGACTGATGGGGCAAGAGAGAGGTCCACATTCTCCACACCAGATGGGCACTATCAGTTCCGGGTTATGCCCTTTGGGATGATGAATGCCCCTGCCACCTTTCAGAGGTTGGTCAACCAGGTGTTGGTTGGACTGGAAGAGTTCAGTGCCACCTACCTGGATGACATTGCAGTGTTCAGCGTCATTTGGGAAGAACATCTGCGCCACCTCTGGGAAGTGTTGATGGCACTGCAGAGAGCAGGCCTCGGGATCAAGGCGAGTAAGTGACAGATCCGGGATGGTTCCGTGGTGTACTTGGGACACCAGGTTGGGAGCGGCCAGGTGGCGCCCCTACAGACCACGATTGAAACCATCCTGGCTTGGGAGCCCCCCAAGACCCAGACAGAGGTAAAAGCCTTTTTAGGACTCACGGGGTATTACAGTAGGTTTGTCAAGGGGTATGGCAGCATCGTTGCACCCTTGACAGAGCTGACTTCCAGGAAGCAGCCCAAGAAAGGGATTTGGACTGACACCTGTTAGAAAGCTTTTGATGCCTTGAAAACTGCCATGTGCACGGCGCACGTGCTCCTGGCACCCAACATCTCAAAAGAGTTTATCGTTCAGACAGACGCTTCAGAGCATGGTGTGGGGGCTGTTTTGTCACAGATAAATGAGGAGGGCCTAGACCAACCTGTAGCCTTCATCAGTAGGAGGTTAATTCCACGGGAACAGAGGTGGAGTGTGATTGAGCGTGAGGCATTTGCTGTGGTCTGGGCACTGAAGAAGTTGAGACCATACCTGTTTGGGACTCACTTCCGGGTTCAGACAGACCACAGGCCCCCTCAGATGGTTGATGCAGATGATGGGTGAGAATCCAAAACTGTTGAGGTGGTCCATTTCCCTACAGGGGATGGATTTTACGGTGGAACACCGCCCTGAAACAGAGCACGCCAATGCTGATGGTCCGTCCAGATTATTCCGCCTTAGTGATGAGAACTCCCAGGAGGTAGGGTAGTTCTCCCCACATTTCAGCTGGAGGGGATACATGTTAGACCTGGCACCTTGGCGTGGGTCTCCATTCCATTTTTTTGCTGTTGACTCATGTGTTTTTGCTGGTTATAGATGCTTTGGGCACTGTGCCACTGCTGTCCAGTGCCACAGTGCAAGTGCTCCCTATGGTAAATTGATGTATGGATTAGTGATTCCATGATTGGCTGGTTTGGTTTACTTGTCAGGCCCTAGTACCATGCACTGAGTGTGCACAGGGCTTGTAAACCAAATGCTGCTGGTGGGCTTGCAGCACTGGTTGTGTCACCCACAGAAGCAGCCTGTAAAGTTTGTCTCAGGTCTGCCATTGCAGAGCCTGTGGGCAATCTGGTACTGCCATGTTGACTGGGCAAGTGCACACACTTGCCAGTCCCTAAAACGTTCCCTTTACTGCATATTAGCCACCCCTATGGTATGCCCAAGGGCAGGGTGCATTGTAAGTATAAGGTAGGACATGCCCTGGTGTATGTGGCATGTCCTGATACTGAATTACAGCCATTTTCGTTTTTCACTATTGCAAGGCTACCTGTTCCCCATAGGCCAGAATGGGCAGTTTGATTATAACATCTTGTAATCCTAACTGACCCAGGGAGCTTGGTAGAAATTCGAGTTTAGTATGCCTGAACTCAGAATGATAAAATACATCTTTTAGTGAAGTTGGTTTTAACATTCTGTGTTTGAAAATACTACTTTTAGAAAGTAGGTATTTTCTTGCCTAACTATCCAAGCCTGCCTCTGCTAGGTTGTGTATTCCCTGTCTGGAGTTTGAGTGACAGGGGCTGGGGGATTCCAGGAGACAGGGTGAGTCAGCACAAGGCTGAATAGAGAGATCTTCATGAAGAGTGGTGGGAGGAGTTGCACTTGGGTCTGAATAGGGCTGTGCCTTCCCTCCACAATGCTGGCTCCAACTCCTGTGGTGCGTCTGATGTCCCTGGCCTACACTGTCAAAGGAAAGAAGGAGTCATGTAAACAGAGTGCTCCAGGGATGACCAGAAGTGGTTTAGACTAGGCAAAGGCCTCTCTGCCTTCAGAGAACAAAGAGAATAGGAGTATAAATATTGGGACACAGACCCAAGAACTTTAGATCACTTTGGGAAACAAGAAGAACCTTTGCTGAGGAGAGGAACCAGAGAAACTGAGGAAGAGACTATCCCTAGCTGAGTGCTGGGGGATTGGCCTGTAGTGGTTGCCTGACTGCCAAAGAAAGGAAAAAGGATTTTGTGCTACTTTTGAATTCAACTTGTGAAGGATCTCCAAGGGCTTGAGATAGAGCTTGCCTCCTGTTGAAGTCTCAGGGACAACAGACTTCACCCACCAGCTCCCCAAGAGTTCCTTTGAAGTGTCTACTGTTGTGTGGGGCCTTCTGAGGGACTGCGTGTTGCAAGGAGCTGAAAGCGCGACTCTCAAAGAAGCGTGTCGCCGCCGCAGCCACTGTCGTCGCAACTGGAGAAGGGTGTCGCAGCTGTCGCTTCGAATTCCAGAAGCGCCTCATCGCCGGAGAAGAGTGTCGCTGTCGCATCAGCCGCTGTCGCGTCATCAGAGAAGCGTGCCTCAGCTGCTGTCGTCGCATCAATGGAGAAGGGTGTCGCCGTCGCATCACACGCCATGGCTTCACCAGAGAAGCGTGTCGCAGGGCCTGTTGCGGCTCAGAAGAATCGTTGAGTTGCCACACGATGTCCATGCGCTGACAGCATACAACAATGCTTACGACTGAAAAACAGGAGCATTATTCCAGGGTCTCTCTCCCACGCGGTAGCTGCAACCGGGACACTGACTCCGTGACGTTTCCCTCGGCAATAATTTAATTGGGCACGGGGTCATAAACTTAACAACAACTGCTGACAGCACACAGAGGCCCTGGCAGGTGCGAGCAGTATGCAGCACTGAAGCTCTCCTTTTCAGGCTGAGCACAGTGTTTGCAGCGCCACGGCAAACCATAGCCAGCCGCCTTAATCCTCCTACAACAACTTTCCGCTCTGGCAACAGGACGTGACATCCCCCCAGGCGCCATGTCTTACAAAACTGGACTGGTCCCGGATGTCTAGGTGGTAGCCATTGGGCAATAACTCGGCGTGACGTCAGGCTGCCTGAGAGATGCGTAGCTCCGTGAGAATCAACAAATGAAACATTGTAGCAATGATCCTGCTCCAAGCAGCCTTAGCTCAGCTGAGAGCCACAAGCCTACGGGAGCAGCGTGTGCATGCCACGGATGGTGCACTGCCAGCTGCCACACTAGTCCATATCAGTTTTAGGAAGCGACAGCTGAGCCACTATACAGATTATGTGTTACAATGCATTTCAGTGCGGTGATGCGGAGCACCACACTGAAATGCATTTGTCTAATGCCTAATGCGTGCTACTTGGCAGGACTGTAGTAAGTGTGTGGCATCCTGCAGTTGGCTTCCTTCTCAAGGCAGGTTAGGGGATGCCATGGAGATGGAATGTCAGGGATGTTATAGGAGTCAGACTCCTAGTGACCGTTATTGAGGAGCTGCTGTTGTGGGTGGATGAGACCTTTTATTGTCTTCAATAAACTTCAACTTCAAATATATTTCGCCTGAAGAAGATTTATTTACATCCACTTTGTTTCACTGGCGACGAGGATGGGATGGGAACCCACGTGAACACTGGTCCTAATTTGTTTTTTTTTATCTTGTCTTTCTGATTAGGTTCTCGTGTCACCACTTAACCTCGTCTTTCTTAATGATCTCAACACACTTGAGAGAGTGTTCAATTTGTTTGGCAAGGAGTAAAACCTCATCCAAGGAAGGATCGTTCTTCTGCCATAGTTCGTCTCTGACCTTTTCATTGTTGCACCCTAGCATAAATTGATCACGAATCCTTTCCACCACCAGCCCACCAAACTTACACGAGGAAGCCAATTTCCTCAAAGTCGAAACCTAATTCTCCACTGTTTCTCCTTCCTTTTGATTTCTGCGCCCAAAATGAAATATTTCTAAAATAGTGCTAACCGTCGGTAGATAATGTCTATCAAGCTTCAAAATGCATAACTCATACCCATTGAGGTCTTGACCTACAATCTCTGCTAGATGGTCAAAAACCTCTTGCCCCTCTGTGTCTAAACAATGCAAGAGAATGGCAGTTTTGCGATCAGCACTTAGTGAGGTTCCACAGACTTTGGCATACCTCTCAAATACCTTGCACATTTTTACCAGCTAATTAGAAGATCTCCAGGTGTGGAAAGAAAGGGGGAACATTTAGCATGTTGAAAACGTGAAGATTAGAACTGTGGGGTAATAGATAAATCAGAGTATAAATATCAAAATTGCACAGTGAGAACAGCGCACTTGATGTGAAAACTGCAGAAAAGATACAAGCAGGATTCCTACAAAGTATTAAATAGTGTGCACATCACTGACAATCATCGAACAATGCGCAGAAACAATTAAAACATCGGCATTATAGAAGTAAAAGACACTGTGGATAAGCAAAATACAAAGTCTGCCAATCACTTTATGAGGAGAAGATGTGCATACTGAAAAGCAAACATGACATAGTGTGCGCATCACTGATGATGTATTAACCAACGCGCAGCAATAAATAGTGTACGCATCACTAAATGGAGTTTGTAAATTCGAACTGATCACAAACCCTTGTGTGAAGCATTCAAAAAGAAAGGTAAGTAGGATCACTAGGTGCATAGTGTCCTTACAGGAATATGATTTTGACATCAAGTTCTTACCGGGTGTGAAGAATAAGGTTGCTGATGTTTTATCTTGACTTGTTGAGGTGTCTGAGGAGGACAAGTGTACCAGTTGTGAGGAGGACAAGGAAGTGGTTTGTGAGACAGAGTCCAGTGGTTTCACAGAGTGCGCAGGGAAGGATGTTGTGTTGCTTGATAAAGAAATGCAAGAGCTATTTTTGAAATTAAGTGGTGGTTGTCCATCAACAGTGAAGGGTGCCTCCGAGAAGTATTGGCATGTGAGGGATGAGTTGTCAGTGACAAATGGTTTATCGTTTAGGGGCATAAGATTGATTCCACCAATTTCTTTGAGAGAAGGTCTGATTAGTTTAGCACACTCTGGTCATCAAGGAATGTCCAAAACCTAGGAAAGGCTCAGGTTAACTTATTGGTGGCCGGGCATGGACCTACAGTTGGAAGGGGAAATTAGGGAATGTGTTCAGTGTGCTATGAGTAAGAAGACTGCTAAACCCAAAACGCAACCCATGATAATTAGAGAACGCCCAGTCAAGCCTTGGCAAGAGGTGGTTTTAGATATCTTGGGTCCCATACATGTGGGTGGTGGAGAATCATACGTAATGGAGCTCACAGACATGTTCTCTAGGTGAAGATTACTAAGGGAATTGAGCCTAAACATGTTCTGAGTTTCCTGAAAGAAAAGTTTGGGAGAGAGGAGATTCGGAGTATTTTGCTGACAGACAATGGAGTGCAATCGGTGTCGAATGGGATGGAACAGTTCTTGAAATCCTGTGGTGTGAAGCACAAAAAGTATTCCCTTTATTACCCGGAAACCAATGGTATGGTGGAAAGGTTTAACCGGATGTTGAAGGAGGTTGCCATGGCCAAAACAAGGGGTTTGAATTGGAGAGAGGAAGTGTACAGTAAAGTTGAGGCCTATGTAGTCTTTCTTCATGCTGTCACGGGAAAATCTCCCTTTGAGGTATTTAAGGAGAGACAACCCAGTACCTTGGTAGCTCCACCTTGGGTTAATGACTTGGTCCCGCAGCCTGTAATGGTAGATAATGGGGCAATTTGGAGACTCAAGGAGAGAAACAGAATAGAGGCTCGCAAGAAGAAGTTTGACATAAAGAAAAATGTGAAGGTGACTAAAGTCAAAGTAGGTGATGTGGTCCTGATAAAAAAACCTTCTACCTTAGGTAGCTCATCTGGGTTTTTGAAGCCCATGAGAATGGTGAAGGTTTTGTTGAATGCTGTCAAGACTGAGGACTCTCGCATATGGAAATTAAATAGAATGGTGGTTCTTAAGGAAAGTGTTGTGAAGAAAGCAACAGGGAACCTGACTGCTTCAAATCTCTGTTCTAGTGTGAAGCCAGTGTCCGAAGGTCATGTGAGAAGATCGACCCGTGAGGGGAAGGTTCCTGGATATTTCAAAGACTATGTTATGAATTAAAGAGCTTGCTGTGTTGTAATTTAAGCTGTTGCAGCATATAATTTTTTCTGTATATAGCATTGTTTTGTGTTTCTTTGTTTTATTCATATGGAGGGGAGGTGTGTGTCATCCTGCAGTTTGCCTCATTCTCAAGGCAGGTTAGGGGATGCCATGGAGATGGAATGTCAGGGATGTCATAGGAGTCAGACTCTTAGTGATAGTTATTGAGGAGCTGCTGTGGTGGGTGGATGGGACCTTTTATTGTCTTCAATAAACTTCAACTTCAAACATCTTTTGCCTGAAGATTTATTTACATAAGACCATTTTGTTTCAAAGATATATCAGGTATTAACAGTTATAAGTAGCGTACAAGTGCCACTTGAGCTATTTAAAAGAAGGATCACATTATAAAGAAGAGCTGACTACATCATATGGCAAGTAAAGGCAAATTGTGTGGCATAATGAGGCGCTGTTTGTTGGCAGGAGACAGCATGTTTTGTCATTTGTGCACAATAAAACTGTATGCCAAAGTTTAACCCCCCCAATAGTATGGGGTTTACACTTACTTATAGCAATCTATATTTGGAAGGTAACAATCTCATTACCTTGACCCTCACCAAGCAGGGTTTCGACCCTCGCACTCAACGGAGGCAGTAATATTGACTGTGCTGGACAAATTACGGGAATCTGCCTACAAGGGCATCCATCAGACTCTGGTCCTATTGTACTTGTCTGAGGCATTTGACACGGTCGACCATGGTATCCTGGTGGACCGTGTCAGGGACGCAGGACTCCAGGGCTTGGCTCTGAGCTGGATTATGTCCTTCCTGGAAGATCGCTCCCAGGCTGTTCGCCTCTCCCAGTTTACTGCGCCTCACATGAACACAATGTGCGGAGTGTCACAGGGATCTTCACTGTCCCCGCATTTGTTCAATTTATATTTATGCCCTTTGATCTTGTCCTTAAGAGAGAGAAATGTGTGCACATTCAACCATGCAGATGATCTGTAACTAATATTTACCATCCACAACACATCTGACTCTAAGTCTGAATTCTGAGCTACTATGCTGCACATCCTCAACTGGATGAATTGCAATCATTTAAAGTTAAACCCAGACAAAGCCTAGCTGGTCCTAATAAGTGCTCGAAATTCCTGGAGCTCTGTGTTTCAGTCTGCTGAGGTATAGGCTCCACCCACCCCATCTTCCTCAGCTAAGAGCCTCGGAGTCACTATTAACTGCAACTTATCCATGAAGTCCCAGATCAGTATGGTAGTCTCTACATGTTTATTTTATTTAGGTAAGATAGGAAAAATCAGTAGGATTCTTACTAGGGAAGCGCTGGTGCAGGCAGTCTTTGCCCTAGTTATCTCTCACATAGAATATGCCAACTCACTGTATTTCGGTATGCCGCTATATTTAGTCAAAAGGCTGCAAGACTGATTTTTCTATCAGCCCAGATGGCAACATGAATCTCCTCTTATGAGAAAGTTACATTAGCTCCCCATATCATAACACTGTGCCTTCAAAATCAGGTGCCTCATTTTCAAATCTTTGCATGGCACTTGCCCTAAATTTGTCTCCAATCTAATCCAGAAACACATAC
This sequence comes from Triturus cristatus, assembly GCF_964204655.1. Taxonomy (NCBI): domain Eukaryota; kingdom Metazoa; phylum Chordata; class Amphibia; order Caudata; family Salamandridae; genus Triturus; species Triturus cristatus. The sequence continues at coordinate 1,207,373,680 of NC_140582.1, read as the reverse complement.
CAATCCGTAATTTGGGATCAGCTCACATGAACCTTTGGTCACTCCGCTTTATCAATCAAAGTGGTTGGGTGTCATCAGATTTGCGGTGCAGGTCCCCTGCTTCTGGAACGCTCTACCCCACGATATTCGATCCTGTACAGACACCTTGAGATTTCTAAAACTCCTTAAGACATGGCTGTTCACTCAGGCTTATGAGTAACTCATTAGGAAGCAGGCTACTCCTATATAGCGCCAAGAAACCAACGGTGTACGTGTGCTCTATAAGTAATTTTAACATAACATAACAACTTGTCACTAAGCAGCAAAGGACTGGCAACGGTGCAATAACACAAGGCTATTTTCTAGGGACTTTTGATCCCTTCCACTAAAACATTTTTTGTTAAAATCCTGCAAGTTATGAGAAAGATGATGGATTGTGTGGCAACTGCAGCAAATCCATAACTATGTGGAAAACATCACCATCTCACAATTGCAAATTTCCAGTGACCTCGGAGAAGAGCAACATTGCAGCACTTTCGACCTTAAAGAGACTTTCTTAGTCTTGCTTTAAGCTGGCTATAGCTATCTTGCCATACTATTGTTTACCCAAACAAATCATACACAATATACATACATAGAGGGCTTTTGGTCTGTAGGCTTCATCTATTTGTCTATACAATTGACATTCACGTTTTACTTTGGCCCACCCCAGTGTGGGCCAATGAGTCAGCTTACTATACCATTGTTTGTCTTCAGTCTGAGTTACTGAACATGGTTTGTTCACATTCTCTTGTAATAGTTCCTTTAATTCAAAGTATGCTTTTTAATTAAGTTTTGTAGATTACGTTAAACAATTTGCTATTATCTTGATGTCCAATTAGATGATCAATTAGCGCTGTGTTTAATAATACGATAGCAGCTCTTCTGTGTTAATCACGCATGACATGGAAACACTACCACATTAGGCTGAAAGCAAGTAGGATATATTTTCAGATACTAAGGGTAGTGTGCTGTTCATATGAGTTAGCTCTTTGGTGCCCCACATGGTGCTAGTGTGCCCTATACAAATGCTTTGGCACAATCCAATTCCTCTTTGTGTCTATCTTCTTGATGCACAGACACATAGCTAAAGAAAAATCAAAAGAACTGAGATAATAATCCAAGTAGCATATGGGTCCTTGCTAGGGCACTGACATATAGCTTCTTCATCTCAGTGTATTTTACTGTGAACCAAAGAAGATGTGTGCCGGTGTCCCAGCAAGGATGCTGTTCGGATATTTCTTATGGCTCCTTGCTCGTGCACAGACACAGCTCCTTCCTCTCAGTGTTTCCTATTGCAAGATGAAGGCGATGTGTGCATGTGTTACTATTGGAAATGTTTATGTGCACAATGATACATTCATGTATAGGAATGAAATCAAATCACTATTATTAGATTTGCCTGTTGTGAACTCTCCATCAACCCGACTCAGAAATACGTGGTCAGGCATGCTCTGTGACCTAGGCCTGAGGTTACTGATTGACAGGTAGAAGGTGGGGTGCAACATAGCCAGCAGACAAAAGCGCGAATAGGAAACTCAGATTAGTCCCACATTTAGGAGAAGTGATAACACAGTGGTCCAGGGACATTGGCCTCAATAAAGCACACATGGCCGGAGGAGTGAGTAATATAGCAACTAAGTCATCAGCTGCAACCAACCAACAATTTAGTGTATGCAAATTTATGCATGCGTCCATCTATGCGTTTTTGAGGACTAAAATAAATGGAAATGCAGACTTAGTGAACAATTGGCCCATCAAAGGGGGTTGATTCATTTATGATTTCGAATGAGATTGAAACTTAGAAGAAGCAAATATATTTTTGGCATTTTCTTTCCAATGTCTTTGGAATAGGTGGGCTAGGTCAGGTGGTACTTTAGGATTCTGGAAACAGAATGGAAGACTAAATTAGTTAATAAATAATAACTAGGCGGTCCGTGAATCCCGCGATACTACTAGTCAATCAGATTAGATTGGTCAATTTTATTGCAATGGTTGTTTCCAAAAATGTTTTTTTTGAGCGTTTTAAAAAATATTTTTTGTTTCACACCAATCATTAATTTTTGTCTCTTTCTTTATTATATCTTACATGATCAGCACCCAGGGGCAAGAAGACTGGGTCTGAGGCGGGAGCTGTAGAAGATGCCTCCCAGGGCCAGGACTGCTCCTCTACCAAGGGCTCTGCTGCTGGCCCCAGTAAGTCCTCCTGTTGTTAATATTAATAATTATATTTCCCTAACTTTTACTACATTTTATTTTTTCCGAACTATTATTCCATTTCCTAATTCTATTTTTTACCAAATCTTCTTCGATCTATCTGTTTCTAAATTCTTGTTGCCTCTGCTCTGACTCTGTACTACTACTAATAGTCTGTCTGTAGGTAAGCTTGCCCAGTTGGCCACTCTTTATTTTTACAACGTTTTTAAACTCAGATTCACCAATAGCCCTAGCCACTAAGTCCAGTCCTTTGGGTTGTCCTCTTCTAGTCTTCCTAATCTTCTAGAGAGGCTTTTCGACAATTGCCAGCAACAACATGCCCAACCAGATATTCGACTATTTTTGATAGGATAGGACATGCTACTACAGGCTACTCCACTACTCTAGTACCCGATTTGTACTAGTGATGTACGTGGGTATGTATTTTAACTATTTTTTCAATCTTGTTAGTGAAAAAGAATAAATAGTGGGAGGGGAATGTGTAATATTTTTTCTAGGTGTGCTGACCACCAGTGCCGGAGCCAGCGGCGGGGCAGGCGACGCCAGTCAGGAGGTAGCAACGGATGCCGCAGGGGTGGGTGAGCCAGCAGCAGTGGCGGGCAGTGGTAAGTTATACTTATATTCCTTACTTATTGACAATAGTGGCATACTCGCTGCAAGGGTGTACACTGTATGTTGAGAGAGGCTAAGTTGTTAACAACGGTTGATGAAGACACCCTTTACTTAGCATTAGAGCAATTAGATTAGAGGCGGGAGTTGAGTAACTAATGGCCTCTTCTATCTGACTTCGAGTCAGCTGGGAAAGTTTTATGGAGAAGACTAAGAGTCAGATGGCCTTGATGGATGTGTTGAACGATGCGTGGGATGCATAGGTGGCTGATAGGAATCAGATGCATGGGTGGTTGAAGGATGGGTGGAAGGTGAAAGAAAAAATGCCTGTCTGGGTGAGTGAAACTGTATGGGTGATAGGAAGAATCCTCCAGGGTGTTTCATGGGTCAAACTCAAAGACAAACAAGTAAGGAAGGACGCATGGGTAGTGGTTTAAAAATAAAAAGCTAATGTATGTTGTTGGTGAAACTAAGGATTCTTGAGAGATTAAGAAGAATGATAGACATGTTTACTTTGAATGGATGGATGCCTGGATGGTATTCAATCATCATAGCATAGTTGGAGACTGCCACTGGATGAAGAGTCTTTGAAGAGAATGTAAAAGAAAAATAAACCGCGCCAGAGTAGCAAATCTAAGTAGAATAATAGAAGAGAAACAACAGGACTGTTTTTATGCAAGGTTTTTGATTCAAGGTTGCATTTTCAAAATCCTTCCTTGACTAACAGTAGTTTGCAAGCACAGCATATATATTGTGTATGTATGGTATCAAGCACCCCCCTCCGACTCCGAGGCTCACTCCCTACCTATGTCCTTTATTTTCGACTGTGTCAGCTTGCCATGGGTGGCCTATCAGCTGCATGATTACACAATCATTCAAAAGTACCTTGTGTCGTCCCATATATAATCAATGATCATTTGTATCAGATATCATCTGCCTTGTTGTAGTAGTCAGGGTGAAAGTGAAATTAAGCAGTTGCTCTTAATAAGTATGGCCACCCATAATAGAAAAAAAAGATGATTGTGTAGTTGTAGACTACAGCTTCCCCACCTGCAGACAGTAGTAAATAAAAATATTGTGAGTCTGCGACAAGAGTATGTTTGTCTAGGGCACAAGCTGACTGAGCTGGCTTGCCGGCTACAACAAGGTTAATTTAGCTAAACAATAGAGAGAAGAAGAAGACTGGTGTACTCCATAGTGCCTAGTAGTAGTAATGCATGAAACTTCCACAAATGTTAGAGGCCGAGGAAGTGGGAGGATACCGCAAATGTTATGTACTGTGCCACTATGTGTATAATTAATTTTGTGTTACTGTTTTGCTAAGAGTATTGGTTACAATACTCTTTTTTTCTTTCTTGATATAGCTACTACTTCCCAACCAAAAAAAGCAAAACCAGACATGAAGGAGTTGGCAGCCATGGCCCGACGCCAGAAGCTGAAGGCCATCTACAAGGAATATCGGTGGCTGGTGGTTCTGGCGGAGGAGGAGGAGGCGGCAGCAGCTGCAGTCTCCTCCAATGCCCTGGGCCCCTGCCAGCCCCCCCTCCACCCAGTGCCGCGGTCTGGCAGCCGCCCGCTGCGCTTCCTTCAACACTGCTGCCCCCCCGTGGATGCAATAGTAAATCTTTCAAGCGCCGCATGCTCCTCCTGGTGGCACGCTTAGAGGAGCGGATAAAGGTCCTGGAGGGTAACAAGCGAAGAGCCCGCCGCTAGAGAACTCTGTTGTATTGTCCCTTTTTTAATATTTTTGAGGTGGGTGTGAATTGGGCGTTGTCGTTGGGGAAAGTTGAGGTTTATATTTATTATTTATAATGGACAATTGACTGGACATTGGTTGGTGTTAGGGAGAGGAGTAGGTCGGGTGTTGTGGGATTTTTACATTAGTTTATTTTGTTAGGAGAATAAATTATATTTATACTTAAATTTTACATACGATGTAAATGTTTTGTGGGGGGTTACTCTTCACACGGTTTCCTTTGCGCTGCAGGGCCGCAGCCAGTTTTTGATTTAAATAATCTGCCGATAGTGTAACACACGACACATAGATGCGGTACCCTCACTTGTGAGTGACTTGTCCTACTAGTACTGTCAGTCTCTCCTAGCCTATGCAGTCTACAACTGGACTCGGAAGGGTGTGGGTGTGTGAATTAATGCATTCATTTCTATATTAATAATTATGCCTCCCCAAACGTCTTCTCTTACCTGTAATTGATGTTTATTTAAACTTAGGCAAAGCAATGGCTGCATGGTGATGATGGTTTGGTTTCCCAAGATGCCATGGTGGTGGTGGTAGTAGACACTGGCAGTAGCATTTGCACAAAAAAAAATGAGACAGTCCGTCTCCTGAGTGAGACTCGGGAAGGAGTGGTAAAACAAAGTACAGTACACAAGAAGACTGCCAAACAAGAAACTATAAGGATTAGCAATGCTAAAGTAAAATAAAACAAAATAATGGTGGAGATAGCCTAGTACAAGTTACAAACTGTAGTGGACTCGACCTATGAAGTGGACAAGTGTAACCTTTAGTGCTGTAAGGATGTTGAATCAATGCCGGCAATTAATTAGAATGGATAATGTTCCTCTGGGAAATAAAATGACTTGCGAATACTGAGCATTGGTAGGCAAGCAGAAGAAGATCCTCGCCCTGCCTTGAGTTAGAGTTGCTTTCACCACATCTGCCCCAGCAAGTGTGTGATCAATTATTGGTGTAAATTTATTTAATTTAGTCACTCCTCAATATAAATCACACAACCCGGGGGAAGAGGGGTAGGGTTTGATGAATGGTTGGGAAGGGGTATTTAAGGGAAAGGTTTTACAAAGAAACACTTCACATGGACAACACACAATCTTGGCAGACGACCATCATATTCATAAATCTGTTAAGGGAGAAAGAGGAAATGCATGCATGGTGATGACTTGATGGTTAATGATAAGTAGTACTAACTAGACTAGTAGACAGTACAAGGCAGCAGAATATTATTAATTATTATTGTTATCCAATTGCCTCACCTGTCTGCCCTCAGAGAGACCCAAATTCCGTACATTTTATGTTCTGTTGTACCGGGCTTCCTTTTAAACCTAGCAAAGAAAATTAAAAAATAGCTGTAGGGATCAATTATAAGCAAAGAGCAAATATAATAAACTACAACACACAGTCATAATGATTGAAGAGAAAAAATGAATCAAATTAAAAGATGATGAATGATACTAGGTTGCTGTATGTTTGGTCAAATTTGGGAGTTGCATCTCGGCATTCCTCTTGGTCCTTCCTTCCATGGACGCTTCGTCTGTCAATCTTGGGTGTCACTGCTTGCCTGGTGGATGCGGATTGGTAAGGTAAGTGTAAGTTGTTTTTCCCAGTATAGCAGCACAGGGTAAAGGCCGGCCCATAAATTATGGAGGAGTGAAACAGGAACACTTTCAGAGGCAGCATGGCTAAATCATCATGTCAACTCTGTTTCCAGCATTAACCTACAACAACAACAGGACAGAGCAGGCCCACGGTGCCCACCTAACCTCCACTTAGCTTAGATTTTGAGCCAGACCGAGCACACATATACGGCACAATTTTTCAAATTAAGTAACTAAATCAATGCACCACTGTCAGTCATACCACTACACTCGACTCCACCAATACACAGACATGTAGGTCTGCTGTGGTTGTTGTTGACTTGTTTACCTTTTAGGCCACTTCATGAAACGCCCCGAATTATTCCATTAATCATCTCCGATCCTACTGACTGAGATGAGTTTAGTATGGGCATCATCATGATGGTGTCCAACTCGGTCTGTAGTGTACCTAGTGAGTCCAGATTCCATATTCAAAAATGCAATGGATCGGCCTGCAGTAGAAGTACAATTTTGTTTTTAACAACAAGAAGGGAAACATTGAATTGAGTCACTTTTACTGTGAAGATTAAATACTAGTACACTTCATGCACAACAACAACACAAACACCAATCACTCAGAGTCAGCGCCTAATGCATGCCATCCATCCTTACATGTTGTTCTTAAGGGGCAGTCCCTATCTGATTGGAAAAGAGGATAGCTATAGTCATGTTCTTTGGAGGGACTCGACGAGGCAGGCACCCATTTCTTGTACTATTCTCCATCCAATGTCGGGCTTGAGGAAAATGGATTTAGGGCGAGTCAGGATGGAACAGGACTCGGAGGAGTGGACTTCTTTAATAAATGCACACAATTGCAACTCCAATACGGAAATAAAAAGAGTAAGACGGTGGTGATGTATTTTATTTTGTTTTGTTTTTAAACTCTTTATTGAAAATGTTTGGCATGTAGACAATTAGGACACAGCACTTCACAGGTAATCAATAACACACATTGCAATAAGACATCAAAAACCCCTTTACCACAGTACAATATGATTGTCCTCGGGAATGCCACACTATCCAACATTAGCAACAATATCATCTCGGCTCCCCGGTGGTAGACATATCTCCCCCTGGAAGGTGTTCCAAGGCCCCCATATTTGCGACCATTTCTTCGGGCATTCCGTGGAAACATAAATAGTTATCTGTCACCATCCACCAATCAGCAATACGCGGTGGGTTCGGAGCCCTCCACAATCGTGCGATATTCCGCTTGGCCACCATGAAACACAAAGTGACCCGGATCCTCTCCTTGGCTGTAAGGTCAGTGGGGTCCCATATGTTCAACAAGATCAATTTGATGTTTCACTGTACCTGCTGCCTTAATACTTCCTCCATCATGAGTACCACCCCCTCCCAGATTTTCTGAATTGTCACACATTCCCAGAGTGTATGGATGAAGGTGCCCTCTTGCCCGCATTGTCGTGCACGGCCTCTGTCTTGGGCGTAGCCCATATGGACCAACGAGGGTCCGGACAAATACGTCCTGTGGAGGATTTTTAACTGGACCAATCGGAGTCTGTAGGAGATGGCAACTTCCAGGGGAGAAGCCTCTGCGGCCCGCCACTCCTCAAGCCAGCGACATCATGGTCCCATTTACCTCTTAGGCGGGTCAGGGGATCGGTCATGTTGTTAATAAGCTTCTTGTATATGAGAGATATGGCCTTTTCTGGCAAATCACCATCTAGGATCCTGTCCTCCAGAGGAGAGGAATAAGGGAGGACCGTACCTTTAAGTAGAACTGCGAGCAATGCGTGCCTAATTTGGAAGTACCAGAACTGTTCAGAGTTGGCCATTTCAAACTCATGACGTAATTGGGAGAAGGATATGACATCGCCCGATTTCCAAAGGTCCCCAATTCTGAAAATACCAATGATATCCAATATGTCAAAACCCAAGGAGCGCGATAGCCGACCCAGCTGGTCACAATGCCAAAGCTGCGTAGCTTGAGTGAGCTTGCCCTCCCAACCCAGGCTTTTAGTAGCGTCCTTCCATACTTCCTCAGCATGTTTGGTCGGGCCTAACAAGACGGGTTTCTGAGATTTCGTATACAACGCACCCTCAAACCCACCCCCAGGGAGGAGCCTGCGATCGATCCGAAATGCCGGGTCATCATGCCGTCTATAACTGCATTGATTAATGGCAGCGAGCTGCGAGGCCCAGTAGTATCTTTTCATGTCTGGGAGCCCAATGCCCCCATCAAACCACCCCAGTGTGAGTTTGTGTGGCAATGCGGGGGGGTTTACCCTTCCATAGCAGATCCCGCACTGTGCCCTCCAGTTCTCTGAAGTATGGCGCCGCGACCAGAAGGGGTGTATTTTGGCCGCACGTCCCAGGAGGGTCAAGGGGAGCGATTTCCAGTGCTGGATGTCAGATTTAAGATGTGCTAGTGGTGGCCGAAGGTTAGTGTCATAAAATCGTGACAGGTCTTTAGATACCCAGATTCCCAGACACTTAAAGCCGTCTACGGCCTCCGTCAGCTGGCAACCCCGGGGAAGGCGAAGTCGCTGCCCACTAAGAATGTAGGGCACCGACTTGGACCAGTTGATCATGTAACCTGCGAACCTGGCAAAATTGTGGAATATGTCCATTACCACATTGAGAGACGTCGCCGGGGAGGCGAGACAAAGCAGGATGTCATCAACATACAATGATATGCGGTCCTCCCACCCATATGTCCATTTAAGGCCCCTAATGGCAGGGTCCTGACGGATCCATGCTGCCAGAGGTTCCAATGCTAAGGCAAAGATGAGCGGTGACAGGGGGCAGCCTTGCCTGGTGCCCCTACCAAGAGAAAAGACAGAGGATTTCCGGTTATTGACAACCACTTGTGCCAATAGTTGACAATATAGGAGGCGCACCCATTTAATAAATTCCGGGCCAAGACCTAGTTTGCGAAGCACAGCAAACATGTAGGGCCATTCAATGGTGTCGAAGGCCGAAGCGGCATCCAGAGATACCACCACGGCGTCCTCTTTGATCGTATCTGCCCTGCAAAGTACTGCGTGTAATCAGCAGAGGTTAAGAGATGTGTTTCTCGCCGGCATGAACCCGGACTGATCCGGGTGTATCAGGTTGGGAAGAATTTGTAACAGACGGGTGGCAAGGACTTTTGCAAGGATCTTGACCATGCAGTTAAGCAGTGAGATGGGCCTGTATGAGAAACACAAGTCGGCGGTTTACCCGCTTTGTGGATGACAATGATGTTGGCCAGTCTGTGAACCTCGGGAAGAATTCCTATCTCTTTACTTTCCCGATACATGGCTGTAATAAAAGGGGCGGTCATGCCTGCCGTTAGCTTAAATAATTCTATGGGGATCCCATTGGGGCCCGACGCTTTCCCCCTGTGCAGATCATGGATGGCCTTCTCCACTTCAGTTACTGTAATATCTCAGACCAGGTCAGAGGTCTCCTCCTCGGTAAGAACTGGCATTTGAATATCGCGTAGGAGGGAAGAAGCCTCCTCCTCTGAGTAGGTCATGATGGAGGTATACAGGGAGTGGTAATATCTACCAAATGCGTCCGCAATGTCTTGCGGAGCGGTTATACAGGAGTGTGGGTCAGTGGCAATTTCGACCACAACGCGCCGTGCCCCATCTCTGCGGTCTAGCCAGGGCAGCAATTTGCCTGCTTTATCGCCACATCCTAGATCCTGCTAAGGGTAGCCCAATACTGTGCCTTAGCCGCGTCTGTGGCTAGGTCCGAGAGCTCCTTGATTTTAATACAGAGCCGTTGGCGCACTTCCTCTGAGTCCTGCGATCTGACTGCACGTTCCAGTTCTAGGATCTCATCCTCTAAACGTGTCATATCAGCAGCCCTCTCTTTGCGTTGCCCAGCGATTTGTCCCAAAAATACCCCTCGAACAACAGTCTTATAGGCTTCCCAGAGTGAAATGGATGAGCTGACCGATCCCAGGTTTTCTTGGAAATGCAGGTCAAATTCAGTCAGAACCTTTTCCCTGATGGAGGGGGTCGTGAGATACCAAGAGTTAATTGGTGCCACACGGCCAATCGTGGGCTCCCCTACTTCCAGCCTGCACAGAACGGGAGAGTGATCCGAAATTCCGCTGGCCAAGTGTCGTATATCTTTGACAGTGTGGACATGGTGTGTGAGTGTGAGCACATAGTCTATGCGTGTCATGCTGCCATGGGGACCCAAAAGATGTGTGTATTGGAGCTCCACAGGGTACAGGCACCTCCAGACATCCACAAGTCCCATAGCACCCAAAAAACTATGGATCCTGCTCGGCGGTAACAAAACCTCCCGCCTCCCAAACTAGCAGAGTGCCTATCGCCCACCTTTCCAAGAACTTACGGGTTCGTGTAGGGTGATGGATTTGTTGTGATTCGAACCAGAAAGACAAAGACACACACAAATAATAAAAGTAAATAAGGAAGAAACTAACAACTTGAAAGGTTAGTTGTCAGGGAAGTAGAGCTCGTCCTCAAACTATGGTGGTTTACCCAGAAGTAGGTAATCTAACACACTACTTCCATGACCTAAGTCGCTATCATCATCTTCCTGCTGTGATACTTCAGGCATGATCTAATCCGGTAGTATAAAGTGCTGATTCTTTTTGATCATGGTTAACCTCTCCATGTTTTGGGGCGAGAGACTGGTCCTTTTCACTGTTACAACGGCACCAGCAGCCCTGAAAACACACTCAGAAGAGACACTTGCAACAGGGCAAGCCAGATAGTTTATCGCCAGCATGCTGAGCACTGGCCATCGGCGTCTTTTCCCATACCAATACAGCAATTGGTTTTGATGAATGTAGACCCCTGTTGGGTCCGCTAAATGCTCGGGGTGCTCCGCTTTGCTCGGCCTCTTTTGCCTTAGCTTCAGCACTGGACCTAACAAGCGCTTGCTGTAGAAACCATTCCTGTGCCGATTTTGGTGGCGCTGATGCTCCTGTTCTTGTTGTTGATGTTGTTCTTGGTGGTGGTTTTAGCTGCTGTGTGCCAACCGCACTGCCCTCCGGTTCTGAAGTTGAACTTGTCGCTGGCTGACCTGCAGTACTTGATGTGGCCTGGAGTAGTGAGCCTCTAATTGCCTGCTGTTCTTTTTCTAAGCGACCAGCTTCCACAGCTATACACTTTTTGTACTTGGCAACATCCACTTCTGAAAAAGGAATCAATGTGTTAGTGTTCAGTACTGCTTTGTACCGTGGATCAAGAATTGTGGCAAAAATGTAATGGTTGGATGACATAATGTCTCTTTGCACCCTTGTATTTTCAGATAAGCGAAGGGTTAAGCTCTCCACCAACTCATTGGCTTCTTTTTTTCCCTCCACATATGCGTATATTGAAGACACCCCCTTCAGCTGTTCCTGTAGCATGTGCAACAATGTGATAGCTTGGCCCAGCATGGCCCATAGTACAGTTCTGCTTGCTGACATCACGTATGAAGAGCTCAAAAGGAAGTAGCATTTCTGTCAGGCATTTAACTAGGCCCCATTGGTCCATCTTAACGGTCATGCCTTTCACAGTAGCATCCTCTCTTTGCATGACCTATTTATTGATTGGTCTGTACTGCTCAACCAGACGTTCAAGCATGTAATAAGTTGAGTTCCAACATGTTGGCACCTCCTGGATGAGTGCTTTAACTGGCACTCTATGCTCACGTTGAATGATCCTCAGCTGCTTTTGGGCTTTCAAAGAATGGCTGAAATGTGTGCATATTCTTCTGCTGGTGGTCAGTAAGTTGCTGACTCCGTCTTCTTTTTTCAGAAAGTCTTGAACAATTATGTTAATGCAGTGCGCCAAACACATGACCCTGAAATAGCCACCATCGTACAGGGTCCTAACTATGTTACTGCCATTGTCCGTGGCAACAAAACCAATGTTAAGCCCTCTTGGGTGCAGCCATTCAAAGACGTTGCTGTTAAACTCTCCCAAAATGTTTGCAGCAGTATGAGATTTCTCCATGACAAACATGGCTACTGTTGCATGTTTCCAAGTGGCATTAGAAATCTCAGCAGTGTCAACACCTGCAGATATCTTTTCTTTAACCCTTACAAAAGAGATCCAATCTGCAGTGATGCACATGTAATCAGTGGCTTGGCAACTGGCCCATATCCCTGTTGTCAGGTGGATAGTGTGAACAGCACTCTGCTGCAAAGCTTGTCCAAGCAATTCCAGCACTTTGTGATGTAGTGGCTGTCATAAATTCACGAAAAACCTACTCCTTCCATTAAAGAAAAAGGGAGGAGGTCCAGCGCTACCATTTTAGCAAGCTTTGCATTGTACAAACGTGCCGTTGGATGGTTGCGTTCATACTGCCCCTCTGACCTAAACATGCTGAGAATGGTAGGCTGGAGTCCTTTCTTTTCTGGTGCCACTGATACATGTGGCTTCTTGGCACCAGATGTTGTTAGTCTCAACGCCGCCTGTGTTTTCGTTGCGGTACTCTCTTTCCTTAGTGTCTCAGCCTGACTCTTACTTTTGTGCCACTGACATGTTGCTCAGGCTGATGAGGATGTTTGGCAGTGCCACTGCACTGCTGGGGACATGGCTACTTTGTGTACCAGAGAAAATGTCTCCCTCTTGTTCACCTTCCATTGCGATCTTATATTCTACTTCTTCATCAGCACCAATAGCAATGGGTTCAGTTTTTTGGCCTCTAAGGTGCACCTCCCACTGGATCAAGTGGTATTTTTTCAGATGGGTTGTTTGGCCTCCAGTACCATAGTTTTTACCAAGCTTACCCCGACTAACACCTGTCCATATAGAGCATATAGCAATCTTCTCCTTACTGCTAACCGAAAAGAAGTCCCAAACTGGGGAGGTGAACTTTCTGGTGCTGCTGGTGGAAGTGCCATTTGCAATTCCGAATGAATTGGAAGGTGTAAAGCTAATAGTAGTGCTGAGACACCCTTTTGTTAAAACCTCAGTATGGAAAGTACCTTGAATGAGCCATACATTGCGATCAATTAATCGTTTGCATTGATTTCATTGTTCGCCAACAATTTCAATTTACAACAAAAAAGGGTGTTATTGATGCTGCATGATTCGTTTTTTCACTTCTTGTTTGGTTTTCCCAATGTAGAACAAGGGTTTTTCCGATTTGTTTGTTTTGATTGTTTTTTATTTCATTAGATTCATGGATTCATGGTGCAACATATCGTCCTGAAGATGGTCTCGTGGACCTTGGTGGCCGTTTAGAGACCAAAACGTCAACGCAATAACACCCTTTTTTGTTGTAAATTGTGATTTATATCTTTTTCATGGTTTTAAGATTTTGTATTTTGAGTAAATTCAAACCATAAAATATATAAACATTTTATATAAAAATTATAATATTTGTTTTGGAAATTTCCCTGATTTATGAATAATTTGTTCACATATGTGACAATATAAATATTGAATTGTTTATGTGAATGACTCCTCAAGGAACATTTTATAATTGTTATTGATGATACCCAGTCCCTTGGGGAAAATTAGGTTGCCCTGTTCTTGAATTAGACTGTAAGCGCAGGCGCTGTCTGCAAGGGCCCTTGTGATACAAGTGGTTTTTGTGTTTGTTTTGTATCTGTCTGCATAGTAACAATAATTTCTGTCACTAATTTGCTTGTTCAAATTACCAATGTCAGAACAGGAACACTTACATATATGGATGAATATATTGCAAAAATAGCTAGTGGACCTTCATTATTAGGACCTCAACCTAGTAATACAAATAATAACACACAACAAGATTTGAAACATAACAACTTAGAAAGGCTATATAAGAAACTAATAAGGACCGAATTGCATGCCAAATTTCTTACTGATTGTTTGAACAATAATATTATTCTGGTAGGGTTACAAGTGCGTAACATCTCCATTATTTTTGTTGACGATGAGGACTTTAAAACAGAATTCAGCTTCGTTTTGAACAAATGTTCACGTAGCTGGATGGTCCTTAGTATTGAAACTGCTCTAAGACTTATCGAGAAACTCAAAATTGAGATTGCGGAACTCGAAAAACAATTATCAGAGGACCCCGCAGTAACAGATGCTAAGGAGTTTCTAAAGAAATTAGAAACCACAATAGCTGAGTTTCAAAGGACAAATATTCTTTAAAAAACTGAAAAATTGCAGAAGGATATCAAAAGTTACAGTAGGGAACGCACTTACCCCTATCTGAAGAAAGATTTTTTTCAGCAAAATTCCAATCAAGCTATAGGGATTCCTAAACACACTACTTTTTCAGATACAGCATCTTCAAGGTCTGACGAGAATAACAGTCGAGGAAGTACTTCAAATTATAGATTTGGCCGAGGACATAATCCTTTTTTACAGAGAGGCCAACCACCACCGAGGGGTCGAGCTCGGAACACAAGGAGAGGCTGGTTCAGGAACCAGTACACTCCGGGATTTCGTCAAACCAGAAACAACTTTTACGAATGGTAAACCTGTCCATGATTGTAAATAATCTAATAATGATCAACCAAAATAGGATAGAAAATCAGACTATGGAAATAGTGCCTATTTTAAATTTGTCATCGCATTAATTGAGTTCAAAAGAAATTGAGCTTTTAAGTAATGGGTTATCATTTGTTCCAACTAGCAGAAATGATTAATTTACAACCCAAATAGAATTGTATAAGTTCTTCAGAACGTTACGGTTAAAATATTTTTTCAGTAAGACTCCTCTGACAGGACAGAATGATATTACCGGTTTACGCTGTCCTTCTACATTTTTTCCTGCAACAAATCTTATGCCCATGGAATTTATTACTTTTGAAAATGTTATCTTGACCGAAGTTGAACAAATGTTCCAAGAAAGAAAATATGTGAAATACAATTTTTCTAAGGAACAATACCATACTCTGAGAGCCCTTGCCAGCCGGGATGATATTTTTGTCAAACCGGCTGACAAGGGAGGAAGTATCATCATACAGGATAAGGCAAATTATGATGCTGAAGTATTGAGACAACTATATAATCCACTACACTATGTAAGATTACCTAGGGATCCTACTGATAAAATCAGGAAAGAAATTGACCACCTCACTACTCAAGGTCGTGAAGGCCTTTAGCTGAGTCAGAAGGAATTTGAGTATTTAAATAAAAAAGATTTCTCTGTTCCAGCGTTTTATACGCTGCCAGAATTCATAAGGATAGTTCACATCCTCCAGGCAGGCCCATAGTTGCAGGCTGTCAATCTGTCCCACAGCCTTTGGCAGAGTACACTGACTTTTTTTAATAAAACCTTTTGTTCCCCTAACACGATCATACACTAGAGACAGTTCTGATGTTATAACACAGCTGGAAGGCCTACCATACGATACACAAACAGATATCCTTGTGACTACGGATATAGAAAGCTTGTCTACGAGCATTCCACAGGGAGAAGCTCTCACAGTCATCAGCCTAGATATGAGAACTCGTCCACATTTAGTTCCTACTGATTTTATCGTAGATTGTGCAAAGATTGCCTTGGAACAGAATTATTTTATGTTTTATGGCCAAGTAAAAGGCATAGTTATGGGTGCAATCTTTGCACCAGATATAGCTAATCTGTTTGTTGCTGCCTTTGAGGACAAAGTAATCTATAACAACAATCCTTTTCATTCACATATAAAGAAATATCTGAGATACATCGATGATGTATGTTTAATATGGAAAGGCCCTCTAACCAGATTACAGGAGTTCCATTCTTGGTTAAATGAACAAGATGTTATTCTTCAATTTACTATTGAACACAACAAACATTCCATCAGCTTTCTTAGTTTAAAAATCTGGAATGATTGTGGTAAATTATCAGTGAGCCTCTATACAAAACCCACAGCGAGGAACACACTTTTGAAATGCACAAGTCATCATCCACGCAATTTGCGTGATAATCTTCCTTTTGGGCAGTTTTTGAGGCTCAAGTGCAATTGCACCAGAAAGGAAGATTATTTCAGAGAAGCAAAAGTTTTACAATCTTGGGGGCATATCAGCAAGGGCTGGCGATAATTATCGCTAAGCGCACTTAGAGCGAGGATAATTATCGCCGGCCAACTCTGAATTTTATCACGGAGATAGCGTGCTATCAGCAACGCTTATCTCCAAAGCGATAAATTTCAGAGCGCATTTCCAGCGATAATCGCACAACTTTTGGTGATAGCTTGCTGATAGGGCTACACATACTTAGCCATGATATTCCACCTTCCATAGGGTATCATGGCTAAGTCAGTTTCAAAGCAGGCGTAAGGAAAGTAGCGATAACAGAGGTTATCGCTACTTTTCTTGTCGCTATGCTGCTTTGCGTGAGGCTTGATAATAGGAGAAATGTCGCTTAGCGACATTTCTGCCGTTATTCTGGGGAGGAACGCCCACTTTCCATCTCATTAGAGGAAAGTGCGAAGAAGCATGGATTCACGCGTTAGCGTGTCCTTCCTAATAGGGCGTTAAAATTATCGCCGCTTTTCGTCCAAAAACGGACGCGAAAGCAGTGATAATTTTTTATCGCCTCGTTGATAATATGCCCCTAAGCTGGTTATGAGAAATTACCCCTATCGGTTGGTGAAGCGCTCAATGAAACGGGCCTGGTATTATGATCGCCAGGCCTTATTACAAGTAAAAGATCGTAAAGATAAGGAATGTAACTCCATTACTTGTGTTACAACCTTTGGAACAGAATCAAATAAAATCAGAAAAATCGTGTTGAAAAACTGGCACCTTATACAAAAAGTGGAACCACAATTGCAACAACCTCGTTTTGCATTTAAAAGGGCCAGAAATCTGAGAGCTCATTTGGTAGGAGCGTATAATGAGCCTGGCCCCACTACGTTACAGAATATGTGGGGCTTAACACCTGTAGTGGGTCATTACCCGTGTGGTCATTGTGCAGCTTGTGCCACTACGTCGGTGGTTAAATCATGTATCCTGAATGAGAAGGAATGGATTTTGTGACATCATTCAAACAGTTTGATTGAAAATGTCATTTATTGCATACAATGTCCATGTTCCTTGTTCTACATTGGGAAAACCAGACAAGAAGTGAAAAAATGAATCATGCAGCATCAATCACGAATACTTTGCAAAATTACATCTGCACCACTTGTTGAGCATTATGTAAACAAATCACATACCCCTTCAGATATGAAATGGTTTGTCCATGAGATTGTGAAGAGTTCAAAAAGACAGCGTAATTTTTTTTTAAATTCTTTATTTTATTTTTTATTTTTAACTGAAGGCACATGTTGACATACACAGCAATACGCCTACAACCCTGAGGCCGGCTGCGCTCGCTCTGAAGGCATGTCTCATCACAGCGTATCCCACATCCCAGAGGCCGGGTAGCACTGTGTATAACAATTATAATGCCATACATTCTGCGAATATTATTTCGTTGTAAGTCAAAACCCTTATATTATTCCCGTAAGGGAATGCAAAGTTTTCTCATTAGAACAAAAAAAGGAACCAATACCCCCCCTCCCCCTACCCACAAACATTGAGGTGTCTGGCCAGTCATTTGTCAATAGAGCAATAAACTTACACACTACGCAGTTGTTAGGTTCTGATTCAGAAGATACTACATTCTGTCTTCCCCCTATAATTCTTGTGAGGGTCGATTGATATCCTTTTTTCCCCCGACTTTCCAGCCCCACTCTCAACCTGTACCCATACAAATCCCTTGCCTGTGGAACCCATCCTGCCCTTAAAATCTTTCCCCTAGACTCCTCAGGGGGCGGCAGTGCCAGTGTCAGTCCCGTCTTTCGTCTCCGTCCCTGTCGCTATGCCCTCATCGCCCCCTCTAAGATATGCAGTGTATAGTCCCCAAAAGTTCTTTGGTCTGCTCCGCGGCGGGAGAAGTTCACTAAAATTCTCAGATTGCGTGCAGCAGTAGAGCACGTCCCGTGTCCATTGCGCCACTGTGGGCAAGGGCCCCCGCATCCAGCACATTGGTACCCTGCGCTTTGCCATCAGTAATCCCAGGTCTACCAGTTTGCATGCAGCCTTCGGCAGTTTTCTAGAGTAGCCCAGCAGCGCCACTACCGGGTCTGTGGGAATCTCCAGCTCCACCACCGCTCCTATCTTCTGAACTATGTCTTCCCAGAATTTGTAAACACCAGGGCAATCCCACGCTAAGTGAATAAAGTCCGCCGTCGGTTATCGACATCTATCACAAGTCGCCCCCTCACGTAGGCCATACCTGTGCAATCTTTCTGGTGTATAGTAGACTCTATTGATGTATTTAAAATGTATCAGTCTGTGTTTGCCATGCAGTGATATTCGACGCGTGTTGGCACAGCAATATGCCCACATTGCGTCTTCGATTACAATGTCCAAATCCCTCGGCCAGGCCAGTCTGGCTTTGGTGTACTGGTGAACTCTCTGGCACATTGCTATGTTATATAATTTGGAAATTAATTTACGGGGAGTTTTATTTTTGATGAGATACGATAATTCAATAACCTCTTGGGGTTCAACCATGTCGTTCCCTAGATGTTGCCGCAATGCCCTACTCACCCTGTGGAACTGAAAACGCTGTAGCAAAGTGGGAGCCTCCGCCGTGGCCGCAGCTTCATCCCATGTTTTAGCAACACCGTCTGCAAACAGTTCCCCTACCTTGTGGATGCCCAGCGCTCAGAGGGCTTGTACCACCCCCCTATCTCTGCAGGGGGACAGCCAAACCATCCAGTCCAGGGGCATCTCCGGAGAGTATAATAAGGCCCCCGCCGTTTGCTGCAATATGCTATTCCAGGCATGCCTAGCTGAATTTAAGGAGTCCAAAAACCCAGTTCTGCGGTCGACCGGCTCAAAGATGACTGCCGGGAGTGGGAGAGGATCGGCAAACAATCTCTCTAGCTTGAGATATGGAAATGATTCCGCACCATGAATCCAGCTATGCGCCTGTGCTCCCTGCGCCACCCTATAATACAACTCCAAATCAGGCGCGCCCAGGCCCCCCATATGGTAAGGCAAAGTCAGCTGACACGAGCCTGTTTGCACGCCCATGCCATCCGAAACTAGGGATTTATTGAGCCTGGCAAAAAAGGCGCGCGGCAACACTATAGGGACATTAGTAAACAAGAATAGAAATCTAGGTAGCACTGCCATCTTCATAATTGATATCCTACCAATCAGTGACACAGGAAGCCCGATCCAAGTTTCTACATCATCCTCTAGTTTGTCAACCGCCCTCCCATAATTCTCTCTGAGAACTATTTCAGAGTCCTTATGTAACCTTATCCCAAGGTATCTGACAGAATCATCTGACCACTGCAGCGGGTATTCCATCTCAAATAGGGAAGTGGACTGGGTGAGCGGAAAAGCAATGGACTTAGACCAATTGACCTTCAATCCAGAAAGAGCCCCAAAGTGTACCACCTCTCGCAACACCGGAGACAGATTGTTTTCAGGGTCTCTGACGTAAAGCAGGGTGTCATCTGCGTACGTGGAGACCACTATCTTGTAGGTAGGAAAACTCACTCCCCTAAGGCTATGGTATTCCTGGAGTGCACACACTAAGGGCTCGGCAATCAAGGCATATAGTATCGGTGATAAAGGGCAGGCCTTTTGTGCCCCTAGATATGGGGATAGCATCTGTGACCAAGTCCTCCAGCCGTATCCGTGCAGTAGGCGCATTGTATAGCACCCCAATCATCTGCAAAAAGACCGGACCCAGTCCCATTCTAGTCAAAACCTGTCGCATAAAGGGCCATTCCTCCGAGTCAAACGCCTTCTCCATGTCTAAGAAGACAGCAAGCGCCTTAGAATCCTGTCGAACATGTTGCATTGTGCCAAACACCGTACGCAAATTATAAGTTAGGTTTCTACCGGGTACAAACCCTGCCTGCTCCGGAGCGACTAGCTCCGGGGTTAGCAGGGCCAGGCGCGTGGCTAAGACTTTCGCAAACAACTTAGTGTCCACGTGTAGCAAGGAGAGCGGACGGTAAGAGCTACATTCCTCCAGGGGCTTACCGGGTTTGGGGATAGCCACCAGAATAGCCTCACGCATTGACTGTGGCATTTGCCCCATTACACACATGTCATCAAACAACTCCCATATGTGTGGGAGCAAGAGATCTATGATGGTTTTGTAAAAAGTCACTGTAAGGCCATCCGCACCTGGGGCACTATTCGCCTTCATTCCAGCTAATGCCTCCAAGATATCGTCCTTTTCTATGGGGAGAGCCAGGAATTCCCTATGCGGATTAGTCAGGAAGGGTAACTTAATGTGCTCCAAATAATTCAGTATTTCCCCATCCATATCAATCTGGCGTGAAGCGTACAGGTTCGAATTATACAGTTTGAAGCAGTTAGCAATGTCTGCCTCCTCTGTAAGTAGCTCCCCCCTTCCAATATGACCTTGGTTATGGAGGTCTTTCCCCGCCTAGCTTTTAAGATATTTGCTAGTACTGATCCAGGCCTGTCGCCCTCTCCATACACTCGTGCTGTGGCATATTTCCCCAAATGTTGCACTGCGCTGTCTGCTGCCTCATGATCTTCTTCTAACAACTTCTTCAGCACTTCTGTAGTTCCCTCTTCTATCCCTGACTGCTGTCTAGCCTCCAAATCCCCCAATTTGTGCTCCAGATCCGACAATCTCTGTCGGATATCTCGAAGCACCCCAGAGTGCTTGGTTATGGCCACCCCTCTAATATACACCTTAAAAGCTTCCCAAACCGTTTGGAAACTGTCTACGAACCAATATTGGTGGCAAAAAACGTCTGTATCGCTTCCGCCATCTCTTCTTGAAAGAGGGGATCCAGTAGAGAGTATGGGGGAAAACGCCATGTGAATGGAGGTATGGACTTCTTAGGAGTGGACAAGACTAGTAGGATAGGAGAATGGTCCGATAGGGTACGCGGCTGGACCTGACACGAACGGACCTGGGACATGAGTGACGTTGAAACGAGCCAGTAATCGATACGTGTATGTAGGTTATAGTAAGCGGAGTAGTGCGTAAATCCACCCTCCGTAGGGTTGAGTGTTCTCCACACATCCGTGAGTGCCATACTGATCATTGCCCTATCTATTGTTTTAAGCGCCGCCGACGGCCTTCTGATCGACCCCCCTGATCTGTCTAGGCTCAGGTTCCTAACCATATTGAAATCACCTCCCCAGAGGATTTGAGACATCCCGCTTTCTCTCACTATGTAGGCCAGCGTGTTGAAGAACTCCGGGCAGTCATAGTTGGGGCCGTATACATTAACCAATAGCAAGTCGAGACCCCTGCCCTGACAGCGCGAAATCACAAACCTACCGCCGACATCGGCCGACAACAATTGCAGCTTATAGTCTGACCTGGGATTAGCCCAAATCATTACCCCCCTAGCATGTGTTGTGAAGCCTGCAGCGTTAACATTTCCCACCAAGCCCCTAGATCGCATCATGGGGCTCTGGATCGGGAGGTGCGTCTCCTGTAGGAAAGCAATATGAGTGTTATGGCGAGTGAGGTAGTTCAATACTTTACGTAGTTTTTCAGTGATCATTAAGGCCTCTTACGTTCCAAGTCACCGCTCTAAGGGAGTCCACCAGTCTCTGGGAAATGGCTTCGCTAGTCATTACCATCCTGTCTGTTGTACATTACGTATCGTCCTGAATCCTGCAAGTGACATGTGTACTGTGAGATATATGACAATTTTTCCGGCCTGACTAACCTCTGAATAAAAAACTGTGACCCGCCCTTTCCCCCCCTCCCTCCACCCACGGCTGACCACCCACAACACGGCCGCGCTGCATCCCGTATAGGGACTTCCCTCTCCTCCCCCTACCCACCCCTAACAAATTAAACAAAAAGTGGTGGTTTACACTCGCAGGCGGAGGTCGCTCCGTACTCAACCGATAAATAGATGTCAATTTGTACATAGTCTCGACCTCCGAGCGCAGAATTCAAGTCTAGCCCCCACCGCTAGACCATAATAGAATACTACACTTATCAGTGTGTGACCCTCATCACAGTGTCGTGTACCTTCTGAAATTGCATGCACTGCTGATTAAGTCCTGTGACCTCCACAAAAGCCGAAACCAAACCTTCTGCTTACTATCATTTGACCGCCTTCTAACTGAAAATCTGCATTTCGGAACAGCATTATATACCATACCATCATACTCCCCTTCCCCCCCGCCCCCAGAAAAAAAAAAAAAACTTTAACAAATGCTTGGCGTCCAGCCAGACTCAGTCTTGTTCCTCCACTGATCCCCCAGTGGCCTCTTCCCGTAACTGTCTCTCCGGGCTCCGCTTCTGCTCTTTGTTCCAGTCTTTTAGCGCCTTCTGCAGAGCCTTTGGTTCTATGAAGATGTGGGACCTCCCCTGCCTGTTCATCCACAGCTTGGCCGGATACAACCTCGCGTAGTCCAAACACAACTCCCGCAACTGCTTATTAGTGGGATAAATTGCCGACGAGCTTCCTGCACTCGGGCAGTGAAATCCGGATAGAGTGAAATGTTCGACCCTTCATATGGCAGCGTCTGTTTGTCCCTCGCCGCACGTAGAGCCGCATCCCTGTCCCGATAGTTCAATAGTTTTGCTATGATTGGACGCGGTGGGGCACCCGGCTGGGGCCGGGGACCCAAGGATCTGTGCGCTCTCTCCACCACAAACATATTTGAAAGCACCTCCGCACCAAATAGTTCAACCAGCAGTTTCTCCACAAAGCGCTCCATGTTCCCAGTTTGCGTTGTCTCCGGCAGGCCCGTGATCCTTAAGTTGCAGCGGCGTGAACGGGCCTCGAGGTCTTCAGTTTTATCCTGCAGCACCTGCATGATCCTTCCAAGCTTTTTATGATCCGTATCCAGCGTAGTCTGCATTTCTTCAACTTCTGAAAGCCGTCGCTCAGACATGTCCAGTCTCTCAGCATGCTTGTCTAGCCGTTCCCCCATCCTGTCCATCCTATATGAGAGGGCATCTATCTTTGTGCCCAGGGAAGAAATGCCACTCTGCAATCTTTCTCCATTATAGTAACAGACTCCGGATATCCTGTTCATCTTCCACCGGGGGAGTAGGTCTATTTTCTGCCCCCAAATCAGGGTCTTGGGATTTAGAGCGCTTCTGCTCAAATGTCAATTTTGACAGGGTCCTGTCTGACTTGCCCATCGTGCCTACTACTGCAGCTTGCCGATACACACAACGGCACCGACTACACCCTCAGGAGCTAGATGATACAGGTTTACGGGGTGACAATCTTCCGGGTCCGCCTGTCCTAACCCGTTGCGTGATATGTGATTGTGGCGCCGCAGAATGATCCCGTCGCAAGGTGCTCCACCCGTTAGTGCCCGCCTCTCCTCCAGACCCCGCACCGCCTCATCCCAGGCTCACCCGTGGTCTGATACTCCACCAGCGTTTTCGCGGCTAGGCAAGTAAAGTTGTCCCACTTGAAGCCATGTGCTGCACTGGACTCCCTGCACACCACTCCGCTAGGGCCCGGAGCAGGGACACCGCCGTAGTCAGGCACGTCCCGATTGCGGTGATAGTCCGATTCCGACTATGCATCCCCACCGTGCCTCTACTTCAGTCCAGCTCAGCTTAGCCATCCATGCCGCATCCCAGAAGGATTGTCATATTCGAGCACACACCTATACTTCTTCTGGATAGGACCCCTGCCGCCTTTCCTTCAGCGTTATTCTTGTGCAGAGCGGCCTTCCACAGAGTCGGCAGCCTCACCTCTTTCTCAGTGCCCGGCGTTGAGCAGTGCACAAAGCCCAATTGTGAGTAAACCAGCCAGTCGCTGCAGTTGGAGCCCTCTCTCTGAACTGTGACTTTGTGTCCCAGTCTCTGCAGCGGCAGTGCAGAGATGACCCAGCGCCTCTTCTACAATATCCCTCTCGGTGCCACACTTTCAGCAGATAGCGCAAACTGGTCAGGACTACCAAGCTCCTGCACACTTATGCTCCGCCCCAACCACACATCACTGCTAGCGCCTGCATCCACGGTACCGCGTATAAGGTTGCCGTGCTGGCTGTGGGGACACACGTGGTGGCTGACTGTGGTGTCCCTTCCGGTGACAGGCAAAATGGTGGCTCCCTTTGGTTGCTAAGCCGAGCCCCGGCCTGCAGAGCACTGTCGGGACGCCGTGGCTCCTCTCATCCACCTGTCTCGCTCCTCCACTGAGCCCATTATTATATGCTTCGGCGCTCTTCTGTGCTGAACTCCGGCCGCCACACGAACGCTGGGTGGGTGAAGAGGGGGCAAGAGGGCAGGCGAGCTCTCCGCGTTAGCCGGGGGATTCAGATGCATGTGCCCCGCACCTTTGAAAGCAGACTCCCCCGACCGCTGCCCGTCCGCAGCCGTGCCTCAACCGGTGCTAGTGCTGTGCTCACCGATCTGCTCCGGTCCGGGCCTCTATAGTGGGAAGGACCGTCCCATTCGTGTTTACAGGGCCGCACGCACGGCGACGTCGCTCCGCCCTGCTCCTTACTGCTGCAAGGGGATCAGAGGCCTCGCGTTCCGCGGCCGTCCGCTGCTGGTTTCTTGGCCCAAAAGTGTCCCCAAGGTCCGGATTTTCAGTCCCGGGTTGCCAACAAGTTCCAATGCTCGGGTCACCGCCACCAGTCGGACTTCATGCAGTGTGAGGCAGGATATCTGCAGGATAATTGTTCTGTGCTCTGGAGCCCGAGGCTCAAGCAGCCATCTTCGCCGCGGGCCAAGCTCCGCCCCCAAGACAGCGTAATGTTAATCGTCTGCTCACACTCAAGGAGAACAGATGGATTTGGTCAGCCAGGACAGTGGAAAAGGGACTGAATTCTTATGTAGAATGGCATATTCTGGCAACTCTGTAGATAAGGTTTGGTGATTTGCAGTTGATATGTCCTTTTTTGAGCTTATTTCCTCATGTGTACATGTCGTGTCACCTTTACATATTGGAATATGCCATGCCATGTCATTCTACAGACATATGATATATCATACGTGGTTTTAAAACTACACTCGACTCCAAGATAGCCCCTGCGTGACCTTACAATCAGTCTTGCTTCAGTTATGATTACTATTCACTTAAGAGTTATGGAGGTAGATGTAGAAGAGGAGGATGATGACAAGCCAGTCATCATCATGGACATTAGTCTGCCCCAGTGGAGACCGACATTACCCCATCCCAAATTGCTATGAGGGATGTGGCACGGTTACGACCAACACAGATAACACCAACACCACCTGCAGCTTCCATATTTGCATTTGCAAAGGCCCGGCAGCGACCTACATCCAGCACAACCATCTCAGTAGGAGTAGGTACTGCGTCTGCAGAGTCAACTCCACCACGCCCACCTTCCAATTCAATTCAAGAACAGGGCATTACAAAATGTTCCTTGAGGAGTCATTCACATAAACAATTCAATATTGATATTGTCACATATGTGAACAAATTATTCATAAATCAGGGAAATTTCCAAAACAAATGTTATAATGTTTATATATGGTTTGAATTTAATCAAAATGTCAATACAAAATCTTAAAACCATGAAAAAGATATAAATACATTCATTTTTTCATATACGGCAACAGTTGCACTACTACCTCAGTTGTAAAGCTAATAGTGTACTGTGTACACTCAAGAAGGGTAGGAAAGAAGAAGAACAAAAACAAAAATACAAATGTAACGGAACCTGTTTGGCATTGTGCATCACATGGGATGTGGCAATCATGGAGCTGCAGCTGGCAATGGGGATGGAACCAGTAAGCCAAGAGGAACAAAGGAAAGACATGCAGGCCTATGGCAAAAGCAGCACACTAACTAGTACTACCACCACAAAATGGCCGCCAGCCACATGGTCACTCAGTCACAACAGGCAGGAGGCCTGTAAAGCAATGAACTCAAGCAGGCCTATATGGCCAGACAAAGGTGGCCTGTTAAACAAAACAGCTTTAACGCACCAATGCAAAAACGAAAATCCACGGGGCTAAAAAAGGTTTGCAAGTTACACAACAACCACACCACACACATCCAGCGAAGGCATTTAATTAACACACATGAAAAAAGTGAAATTCCCCCAAAAAAACACATTTTGCTATTCAAGTCAATGCCATCCATGACCTAAATAATGTTTAAATTCAACAGACACCATATAAGTATTTGCTTCATGCACCCTGGAGTAGCTCTGGGCCTATTGGTTGGAAAACCCATTGGCAGACTAGGCCACATAGTGAATCAATTCAAATCAATAATATTGCAAATTTATTATAAAATATAGTGAACTGTGACACATTTTTTGCTCGGTAAAAGATGAAAAAATTGCATGCAAATCAACATCAAGGCATGGGCACCACAAAGAAGGCTTGCAGGCCTAATGCAGAAGCACACTGGCTGCCTTCACAAAATGGGTGCCAGTCACATGGCCAAGCCACAACAACAACAAAAAAGGGGAGACAGACAATGGAGGCCTACGGCAAAAGCACACTGACTGCCTTCACAAAATGGCCACATGGCCAGGCCACAACAACAAGAAAGGGAAGACAGACAATGCAGGCCTATGGCAAAAGTACACTGGCTGCCTCCACAAAATGTCCGCCAGCCACATGGCCAGGCCACAACTAGAAGAAGAAGTAAGCCAAGGGGAACAAAGGAAAGACATGCAGGCCTATGGCAAAAGCAGCACACTAGTAGCACCTCAAAATGGCCACCAGCCACATGGTCACTCACAGCAAGCAGGAGCCCTGGAAAACAATGAACTCAAGCAGGCCCCATATGGCCAGACAAAAGAGGCATGCTAAACAACACGGCTTTAATGCAACAATGCAAAAACGAAAATCCACAGGACTAAAAAAGATTTGCAAGTTACACAACAACCACACCACATAAATCCAACAACAGCATTTATTGAAATCTCACATAAAAAAGTGTAATACCCCCAAAAACACATTTTGCTATTCAATCAAATGCCATCCAGGCCCTAAATGATGTTTAAATTCAACAGATACCACAGAAATAGTTGTTTGATGCCCCCATGACTCATTAATAGCTCTGGGCCTACGGCTGAAAGGCCTATAGTATTGGCAGACTAATGGGCTAGTGAATTAAATATTGCAAATTTATTAATTTCAAAATTTGGAGAAAATGCTGTGAACTGTGCAACATGTTTCCTTTATAAAAGATTAAAAATTACTTACAAAGAAACAACTAGGCTCCTACTGAACTACAGACCACCCACCACAATACATTTTTTATAAACGTTAAAAAAAAGAAACATAGATGCCATCACCAATTTTTCAACTTACTTGTGAAATCGCAGATTCAAAAGTCCTCAAATCCAATGATATATGATGTAGCAGCCACAAAGATTGATCCTTCTAGCTCCAAATCAAAATGAAATGTGAACAGGAGATGGACAAAGCACTGAGAGGAGCCAGCTGGACAGGAACAAGAAGTTAGAGACTCTGGGGCACTTCCATCCTCTTAAAAAAACAATTAAAAAAAGAAAAGGTACAGCCAAATATCAATCTGAGGAGTTTTTTCAATCCAAATCACCGTTTCGAGAAAGTTTTGATGCTGCTCGAGAGAGATTCTTCTTCAGATTGCAAATTCTGCGTGTTCGGGATTGCGAGTATCGCAAAATGTCTGCCGGAAGTCCGATGGCGCGCCAGAATGACGTGTTCGCAACGGCACACTCTCGCGGGAACGTGCGGTCGGCTACCAATTCTCGTAGCACTTGCAAACAGATGGGAAATCTTGTCAGCGATCGCAGGCATCCTGGTAAAGTGCATGCAAAAACGCATTTTGAGAGCGTAAACTCCGCTCCGCTGCGGAGCACGGAGTTTTTGGTAACTCCGCGTTCTACGCGGAACGCATAGTTGCCAAAAATCCGCACACTCCGCGAGCAGAGTGGATTATAGGCCCAGGGTTATGTAAAACCCTGTTTAATTGTGAAGTCTGTTTTCAATTCAGAATTCTGAAAATGCCTCTTTTAGAATGTTTTTTTGTAAAAAAACAAGGAACCCTGAAGGTTTGAGGGACCTAGGGTGTACAATTATATTTTTAGAACAAAGGTCCCTTTCCAAAAGGGAATTGGTTATAATAACCTAGGGCCCGATTCACAGAACTAACTTAAGACAAAATCCTAAACTTACTACCATTTTGGTATTCACAGAAGGCACTTACTCATTTTGGTATTCACAGAAGGCACTTACTCTTTTCGGTATTCACAGAAGTTAGGAGTCCTAACTTTAGGACTCCTAAATGCCTTCTATGAATACCGAAAGTCTTAAAATTAGGATTTTTCTTAGTTTAGTAGTAGTAAAGTTAGGACTCCTAACTTTAGGACTCCTAAATGCCTTCTGTGGATACCGAAAGTCTTAAAATGAGGATTTTTCTCAATTTAGTAGTCGTAAAGTTAGGACTCCTAACTTTAGGACTCCTAAATGCCTTCTGTGAATACCGAAAGTTTTAAAATTAGGATTTTTCTCAGTTTAGTAGTAGTAAAGCAGCTAGTTGAGAGAAGTTCTCTAGCACATGGTAAAGCTAGTATTCCTTTTAAAACCATCATATCTAGGGGGCATGGTCATGCAAGCAACAGGAGAGACATTTCTCTCTATATTTTAGATCGTGGTCTTGTTTGCCGACCAGGTGTGAAGTGCTGACCAAGACTTTCCAGCTTCCAGGTGGATATTTGTAAGACCAAACTGCTGAGAAGAGTAATCAAACTATTGTGCATCTGAACTTGAGGAAATTAAAAGGTTTGGCCTATCCGACATTGTGAACCTATTGTCAGGCAAACCAACTGACAGCAGTAGGAGTGACACTCTGTATCACATAATCCAGGATTTCCTGGGGTAAGGCCTCCTTAGTTACACAGAAACAGCTTTTTTAATTGGGTTAATTCTTCTGGTAGGTAAGATAATCCATGTCATTCAATTCACTTTTTCCAGCCACGCGAGCCCAGTGTGCCTTCCCTTGGTTATTAACAGGATGATTCCTTGGCTGGGCTACTCGTCTTTCATTTTCAAGATGGGTAAGCTAAGACAGCAGGGAATACCAATCCCCCCTCTAAAGGGTCTACTACTGATTTTTTTTTTGTGTGTGCAGTTGAGATTAGTCTTAAAGGAAACAGAGCTTGCTGAGAGTAGTCCCTCTATTGATGGCTCTAATCTGACGAGCTGTAACCATGAGCTCCTTTCAACTGAGTCGGGTCTTGTTATTGATAATAATGGCTTCTCTCCTCTCAGTTTTAACATACATGCAAAACATAGGAAGCGGGTACTCACACCACTAAATACATAAATAAAAGTGTGAACACCTCTTTGAATTATGAGGTGCATTGGTTGGCTAAACATTTGGATTTCAAACTACCTAGTTATAACTAGATTCTATTTATGAATGCTAATAGGTCTGGCTTATTAATGAAATCTACTTTGTGTGATTGGGTTTAGGCATTCAAATATTCATCATAAATGCTCTCTGTCACTCATCTTTGCACTTATCCATCCAATGACTAAATCTTGCATTCAACCTTTGACGAAACCACAATAAAACATAGACTAACTCAACATCGTATGAAAGATATATTAAAACAATACTATTCAAGAAAAGACAAACTGCTATCTTCCAACATGACTGACATATGCTTGCAATAATGAAACTAAACATATCAGAGGGTGTGCGTCTTTCAAAGGTACTGTAATTAGTCCATCTTTGATTTAAAGTTCAAGCATAGCTGCCAAGTTTGAACCCAACATGTTGTCCATCTTGGAAGGGTAAACAACAACAGTCCATAATGGTCTCCGAGTTTAGAGGAAGTGGTCATGGTATTTGCTGCACTGCAGACTAAGTGAGCGGCAAGCAAACAACCACTTAGCACTGCATGGAGAGCTGTAGTATAATCTTAAGAAACATTAAAATATAAAGAGGAGTGTCATACTGTTCTTACAAATCCAGTAGGACTGTGCAAAAACCAAGAACTTCACAATATATAGACCAAGTCTACATATGGCAACAGTAAATGTTGGTTTGTTTGAGCTACCTCACAGTACCACATTCAACCCCTAACCTTACCAGGGTAGTCGATGTTTCTGGTAACTTTAAACAGAACCACTTTGTTTCCTAAGGATTTTTTTGTAAACAGATCTAAACCCTTTTGTTTTTGTTACCTGTGCAAGCCCAAGGTACAAACAAGAAAGATATGAAAATGCATTTTCAAAACATTTATTGAAACAATCGTATTATTGCAAAGAAAATGGGATCCATGGTGATTATACAGAGGAGACATAATTGTAATAAGCATTGTTAGGATGGTAAAGAATCATAATCTTTATAGTTACACATTTTTCTTTACTCCTATTTGCCACTAATAGAGATCATAACAGGAGCACCCTCTGCCAGATCTATTGGGATAGCCTAACCCCCATACCTTAGTCTTATGTGTCAGGAAACTGGTCTGAGTGTTCTTTTGCAGGATGGAGGCATGAAGTCAGCAGTACGGCATCTCAGTCGGAGTTCATTACGGTTCAATGATAATCCCAGCATGAAAGTGCTCCTCTCGCCGGGCACAGCATGGAAGCTGTTTATAAGTAATAGAGGATTTATTAATTGCATCTTCACCAAAATGTTTCTTGGCGCCAAGGTAGATACTGGCCGCTGCTGGTATATAATAAAACACTGTCCTTATCATACGGTAGTATAGGCATAGAACAGCTCTTTTAGTTTATCTAGTAAAATTGGTGTCTCCTAATGAGCCCAGAAAAAAAGGAAAACAATGGCAAGTGTACTACCCTTGAACTAACTTGACAGATTAAAGAGCGACAATGTCTATCAGAATTAAATGCATATGCAGCACCTTTTAGTGTTAGTAGAAAAATATGTAAAAAGTCACCTTTAGAAAAAGATGTCAGCCTAAAAGGGAAATTTAAAATGGAGACTAAATGCGGGCCCTATAACAGGAGAAGCAAATTAATGAAAAGGGACCTTCAAAAGCAAAAAATTCAAAACGAAGACCTGCCCAACTAGTTCTCACACTGAAGCACATTCATTTTTAGGGGGATGTACAGGTCATCAGAAAATACCATAATTTACAGGACAAGAGAGCGAATTACTGATGTCGGTTGAACCATTACCCAATGCAGATCGCTGTCATGGATGGAAGCAGAGTGCAAATGACACTCAGACAGACCAGTGGTTGAGTGCTGACCTCTGTGCATCTGTACAGATATATATTAATATATATACACACAGGTGTATGGATTATTTTATCACCTTTTTTATTGCAAGATTCTGGCCGACTGCTAGGAAGGGATTCTTTCAAGAATTATTACGGTGCAAATCATCTCCCCCCATAGGTTTTTCCAGAGGCAATAACCACCACCAAAAACATTTCCTACAAAGGTAATCTGTGACATTTCATGTAAGAAAATACCTATCTGTAGGCTTTAATACAGAGAAATTACAATCCACCCTTAAGTGCTGGTTAATTTTATCACATGATTTTCACAATCAGTATATCTGGCTGAATATATTTAGCACGACTTTTCATAATTAATAGATGAGACCTATGGCAACGTAAATAAGTTGTCTATTCAATTATTATGGGGTGTTTTCTAATGTTGATTTCCTCTTTGAGAAGTTCATCCGTCAGTTGGACCACTCTTTGTACATACTATTATTGGCCCAGATCCAGCTGTGTACTGGGAATAGCCTATTGTTATTTAACACTCATACCATCAAAGGACCCACTTGATGGGGGTCCACAACATCGAACACGTGGGTACTTCAGTTAATCCATTTCCATAAACCCTGCTGCCCATGCCACCATCTTTCAACCGGCTTATGAGGGGGAGTAATTGCCTCTCCATACTCCATCAGGAAGTACCCACTCTTTTGGCCAAGAGGTTAAAGGTCAAGAGGTAGCCGGCATCAGAAGTAGGGCATGGTTGCTATTCCTAATACTTTCTGGTGCCCAAAAATGACAGAGGCCTTTGCCCCTATTTTAGACCTACACCCTCAACGTATTTCTGAAGAAGAAGTTCAGAATGCCCACATTAGCTCAGATTCTGTCTGCCCTCAATCCTGGATGGTAGCGCTGGATTTGCTGGATACCTATTTCCATATCCCGCCCTGCCTGCCCACAAGCGTTACCTGTGGTTGACTGTGGGCCACAAGCACTATCAGTTTGCTGTTCTTAACTTTAGCCTTACCAGAACCCCTAGGGTTTTCACCAAGGTGATGGTGGTGGTTGCAGCACATCTGTGGTGGTCAGGGTCTCTGTCTACCCCTACCTTAACGATTGGATGTTGAATGCAGGCTTGCCCCAGGCAGTCACCTCCCACCACTAGACCTCCTGCATTCACTGGGCTTCACAGTAAATTGCAAAAGCCACACTTGACGCACTCTTAGACGCTCCCTTTAATCAGAGCTGGATACAGTGATGTTTGGGGACTATCATTCACAACTGCAAGTCCAGGATATTCAGGCTATGATTCGGATGTTTCAGCCTCTATCCTGGATTTAAGGGAGAAGAATTTAAGTGAGACTCACTGGGGTTGCAAGGTCTCTATTTTCCTGCATCCTAATGATGACACATGCCCATTGGTATATGCAGGCTCTGAAGTGGGACCTGAAGGGAATCTCTCCAACCTAGTCAAGATCTCTGAATGGAACTGCAAAAGATCTGCAGTGGTCGTTGACGAACCACGATTGGGTCAGCGGCAGATCCCTTTCCCTTCCCCAACCAGAGATGACTGTAGTGGCAGATGCGTCACTCTTGGAATGGGGCGCCATCTGGGCAAGGTGGAGATCAGAGGACTCTGGCCTCTTGTAGCTTCTCAGTTCCACATCAACTTCCTGGAGCTGAGGGCGATCCGGCTGGCATTGAAAGCCTTTCATCCTTCTGTCAAGGGAAGGCTCCTTCAGGTGTTCATGGAAAACACCACCGCCAAGTGGTATTGCAATAAAGAGAGTGAGGTGGGATTTTGGACACTGTGTCAAGAGGACCTCCTTCTCTGGACGTGGCTGGAATGTCTGGGAATTTCCCTGGTGGCTCAACATCTGGCAGGCTCTCTGAACGTCAGTATGGATGAACTCATCCATTAATGCCTTGTGGATCACGCATGGTGTCTCCATCTGGAGGTGATGCAAAATCTCCTTGCAAGTTACGGAGTACTTTTGTTAAAGCTCTTCGTCACCTCTGAGAAAGCTCAATGTCAGCTCTTCTGTGCACTTGAAATTCCAAGGCAACTCCCGTATACCTTTCTGCCAATACTACTCCTACTCAGAGTTCCCAAGAACTAAGTCATTCTTGTGACTCCGGATTGTGCACGGAAAGATTGGTATCCCAAAATTCTGAGTAGGTTATTGGTCATCCAGTCAGGCTGCCTCTTCGGTAGGATCTCCTGACCTTGATCCTGAAGTCTGTGATGACATTCTGGCAGCCTGACGTCCCTTAACCTCAATTTGTGGCCTGCTGTGCTTCCAAAGATGTTTCTCCCCTTTATGCACCTTCGTTCTAGGGTTTGTTGTTTGTCTGTCATTGGCCAAGCAAGGCTTTGCTCTGGCCACAGTGAAAGGGTATCTTTTAGCCAAATCTGCTTTCTTACAGTTGCCAGATCAGCCCCAACTGTTCAAGTCACCTGTTGCGACTTCTTTTAAATAACGTCAACAAGTTTCCTCCAATACCCTTTGTTGCAGGGATTCTGCTCAGAGTCAGAACTATGCTTGGGACCATAGAACATTGGCATACCATACCATACCATACCACCTCCGTATCTATGAGCCAGAGTCCGACTAGCTATAGTGCCTCACTTGCCCTCCTAACCTTACCAGATAGACAAGTGACTTGGCACCCCAGAACACAACACTCTCGACCCTCTCAGGGATCGCGTTAACAGGACACACCCTTTCGCTCCCTCGTACTTGTCCACAATAAGATAAACAAGAGAAACAAAGGAAGTATAGAATATTTATTTAAACTATCGTGCTCTAAGATGCAGTATTTGCACCACAATTAGAAAACAAATGCATATCAGAAATATTGCTAGCATGATTAACAAATCATATACCATAAAAAGCCCGTCATGGTATAAGACAGATTAGCCTAAACCCTGCCTTCCTAAGCAAGCTAAATGTTTATATGTCAAAGATCTCTGCGATTAGTGGCAGACCCCGTACCTTAGCTTACATAGAGGGATGTTCTACATCCCAACTGATGCAGCAATCTTGCCTCAGGACCTTCGTTCTCAGTGTGACCTGTTTAAAACTCCTGTTCTCAGTTATGTGGCAAGACGTGTTCAAAAACAGCAGCTGCATTCTCATGTTATGTCTAGGTGCTAGTGTCTGACCAGAGAGAATAACGAGGGGCATTGTTTTTTGACCTTGTCTATGGTGCTCAGACTAAATCCCAGAATAGAACAGAACACAAGAAAATATGCAGGTTCTATGTGAAAATACGGTGGGGCACAAAAGCAAACGTGTTTATATGGTAACGTGTGCAAAGGAAAAGCGGCCTACAACGTGCATAATTAGGGTAACATTGGGAAACTACAGTCAGCTGTGCGGGAAACACACAACACCTGAATCATGCCCTAATGAGACCTGAACCTAGTTCTCACATTACTGATGTGTGCTCCCTTTGAGCCCTTACACAATTGTTCTCTTTGTTTATAAACCATTGCATCAGGCAGAAGGGTAAGTGAGCTGCATGTACTTTCTCTGCACACTCCTTATACAACATTTTACCCAGACAAACTGGTGTTAAGAAGTTGTGCCTCCTTTCTCCCAAAAGTGGTAGCACCTTTTCATGTAGGCCAGACAATCACCTTGCCTACCTTCATTACTTTGCTTCAAGTTTACAATGTAGAGGAGAGACTTCATTGCCTGGACCCAATAAGAGTGTTGACGTTATACATGGATCATACCAGAGAGTTCCGTGTGGACGATCAACTCTGCGTGGGACTGCTACGCTCTGGCCTAGGGACATGCTCCTGAGGGCTGGTGCGCTCATTGCACCAGAGCTAGGCCTGCGACCACTGTATTAGTTTGCGGTGTCCCTCACCTGGTCATGTGTCAGGCTGCAATGTGGGCATCTCTGCACATGTATACTAAGCACCACTCCTTGAAAAGTCAGGTCTGTTGTGATGGGAGCATTGTCCGCTCAGTCCTACAGGACTTTTGTTCTAATCTGTTATTAGTACCACCTCTCATGATGTATTGTTTGAGTATCAATTCTAAGGTAAAGAATCTGGGGCTACAAGTATTTGTCAGATCAATAAGTTACTTACCTTTGATACGCCTTATCTGGTAGAGACTCTATTAAGTCACTGATTCCTTACCAACCCTACCATCCTCTCTGCTCTGCGAACAGATTTCTGCTTATAAGGTAAACCTTATGAGGTCCTTCGTATCTGCACTCTGGTAAATCTGCAAACTTAGTGGCCGCGCACTTCTTGCGTGGAAAGGTTGCAAAAAAGTAATTGATGTCAGTGCCCTCTGGTGGTGTCTATATAGGCACAGCACACGTCACCTCTGGCGTGGGCAAAGTGAATGATGCGGACCTACCATTGTGCAGAGGTACTGCTCTAAAGTTTCTGGATCTAGCCTGATGCTTCGGCAGTATTCTAGAGTAAGGAATCTGTATTTGCATAGTCTCTACCAGATCAGGCTTTACCGAAGGTAAGTAACTTGTTCTGTGCAGCAATGAAAACGGCAGGTGTGAACTACGCATGTTAGTCTAGAATCATGTTGACTCACTTCTGTCTGTTGCACGTCTCTTCTACATTACATCTGGCAGCCACAGTTCTTCCTGTTACCTGCTGTTTGCCTTGCAATAGAGCAGAGCGAAGGAATTTGCAGGGGTCATACACAAATTATGTTGGCCCCTCATTCAGTTGAAAGTTTGCTGACACGTACTTGAACTCAACATTTGACTCAGCCACCTTACAAAGTATGAGCAAACTATATTCCCAGCTGAAACCAGTTTGAATAAAAGGTGTAATACTTTAAATCCTTCAACGCTGCTACCGAATCCATACAATGATGAAGATGATGATGATGAAGAGCCCATGATTATGTTAATTTAACAGCATTATGTACCAAGCCAAGACCAGATATCAAGATGTTCCACTTTTAATGGCTGATCGCACTTTGTTTTTAGATGGTTCCTTTTTGAGAGATATAAGAAATGGGGTTACTGGTTGAGGGAAGTGAAACCCTTCTCAAGAAGCAAACACACAGTCCTCAGTGTGAAGCCACACGCAAACCCCAAATTAAGCTGTACTCAACCTTTGGGTAGATTGGCACAGAGCAGTCAGGCTTAACTTGGAGCCAATGTGTAAAGTATTTGTGCAATACTTCAAACATCAACACAGTGAAAACACACCACAAATGGCCCCCCACCATTGTGGAAAAAATAGAGCAATGTTTAACAAATAAAACAACAAAAATCCAATCAGTAGAACCACAGATATGCAGGTTTTAAGATTTCAGTGAAAATAGTGTCAAACAACACAAAGCGCCAACTGTTGATATCTGGTTGCGCCAGACTGCGACAAAGTCACAAGTTCGGGCCAACCCCTTGTGTGCCGTCTACAGAGACCCAGTTCGGCCGGAACAAAGTCCCTTTTAAATCCTGGTTAGTGGACAGTTGCGAGGTTCAGCGCAGGGGATTCATCGCACAGCCAAGGCGATGCGTTGGTTCTGAGGTGGTGCAGAGCTACGATGCGAGGTCCTGTGTTGTAGGCAAGGATCCTGTTGGCAAGAGCTTGCAATGTAAGGTCCGGTTTAGAGGATGAGTCAGTTCTGAGGAGCTTTGAGGTTGCAGTGCGAGAACCTACATCATCTTCAAGGCTTCAATCCAAGAGAGATGCGAAGGCCTACTTTAGGAAGGGTTTCACAGGCGGTGGTTCTGATGAGGCTCTGGGATCGATGAGGAGTCCTTTGCATCAGGAAAACCTTTGTGGCAGGGGCTATATATCGGTTCTGAAGGCAATGTGTCGAACAGCAAATGCAATACACCGGTACTGCTGGAAATGCTCTGCACCTCAAAGGAGATGCATCTGATCTGCTAGATCCACAGATGGGCTGGCAGATCACCTTCAGGCCTACTTCCAAGGTTCCAGGAGGGTGGCACCACTTGGCAGGCTAGGATTCACAGATGGCAAAGACCAGGTGCTGGGTTCTAGGTTGTAGGAGCCTTCTGTCCCTGAGGCTCTAGGCAGGAGGCCAGCCTACTAGCCCATGGAGGCACGATTTAGGGCCCTAGGTACATCAGATGCAGTCCTTCTCACCCAGGCAAGAGGGCAAAAGGTCAGCAGAGTAGGACAGCAGTTCCATCAGAGAAGCAGTCCAGCAGAGTGGCAGTCCTTTCAGCTGTGCATCAATCCTCCTTTCTGGTAGAGTATCCTCCGATCCAGAAGTGTACTGAAGAGGTGGTGTCTGTGGTCCAATATTTATACCTGGTATCCTTCCGCTGGAAAGTGGGACAAACTTCTAGAGGTTTCCCTTTGAAGTCCCCTGGCATCCTGCTTTCCCTGTCCTGGCTCCAGACTAACCACAGGGATTATGCAGCCCTCCCAACCCACAGTGATGGTCCACTCGGGCACATCTAAGCTCTCTGTTGTTTGGGTTTCTAGGAGGAGTACACGAAGACAAATTGCCAGCTACACCCAGTCATGTGACCCAGCGACAGGCTGAGGCACAAAAATGCCAACTTTCTAACGGCGCCTTTTTCAAAATTGTAATTTAAAATCTGACTTTACCATAAGAGAGCATAACTAGGGGCATTGTTTTTTGACCTTGTATATGGTGCTCAGACTAAATCCCAGAATAGAACAGAACACAAAAGAATATGCAGGTTCTATGTGAAAATACGGTGGGGCACAAAAGAAAACGTGTTTATATGGTAACGTGTGCAAAGGAAAAGCGGCCTACAACGTGCATAATTAGGGTAACATTGGGAAACTACAGTCAGCTGTGCGGGAAACACACAACACCTGAATCATGCCCTAATGAGACCTGAACCTAGTTCTCACATTACTGATGTGTGCTCCCTTTGAGCCCTTACACAATTGTTCTCTTTGTTTATAAACCATCAAAACGTCCATTGCATCAGGCAGAAGGGTAAGTGAACTGCATGTACTTTCTCTGCACACTCCTTATACAACATTTTACCCAGACAAACTGGTGTTAAGAAGTTGTGCCTCCTTACTCCCAAAAGTGGTAGCACCTTTTCATGTAGGCCAGACCATTACCTTGCCTACCTTCATTACTTAGCTTCAAGTTTGCAATGTAGAGGAGAGACTCCATTGCCTGGACCAAATAAGAGAGTTGACGTTATACATGGATCATACCAGAGAGTTCCGTGTGGACGATCAACTCTGCGTGGGACTTGTCAGGGCAAAAAAAGGAAAAGCCAGCAGAAATGGACCATCTCACGATGTATTGTGCTCTGCATTACAATCTGCTACGCTCTGGCCTAGGGACATGCTCCTGAGGGCTGGTGCGCTCATTGCACCAGAGCTAGGCCTGCGACCACTGTATTAGTTTGCGGAGTCCCTCACCTGGTCATGTGTCAGGCTGCAATGTGGGCATCTCTGCACATGTATACTAAGCACCACTCCTTGAAAAGTCAGATCTGTTGTGATGGGAGCATTGTCCGCTCAGTCCTACAGGACTTTTGTTCTAATCTGTTATTAGTACCACCTCTCATGAGGTATTGTTTGAGTATCAATTCTAAGGTAAAGAATCTGGGGCTACAAGTATTTGTCAGATCAATAAGTTACTTACCTTTGATACGCCTTATCTGGTAGAGACTCTATTAAGTCACTGATTCCTTACCAACCCAACCATCCTCTCTGCTCGGCGAACAGATTTCTGCTTATAAGGTTAACCTTATGAGGTCCTTCGTATCTGCACTCTGGTAAATCTGCAAACTTAGTGGCCGCGCACTTCTTGCGTGGAAAGGTTGCAAAAAAGTAATTGATGTCAGTGCCCTCTGGTGGTGTCTATATAGGCACTTCACACGTCACCTCTGGCGCGGGCAAAGTGAATGATGCGGACCTACCATTGTGCAGAGGTACTGCTCTAAAGTTTCTGGATCTAGCCTGATGCTTCGGCAATATTCTAGAGTAAGGAATCTGTATTTGCATAGTCTCTACTAGATCAGGCTTTACCGAAGGTAAGTAACTTGTTCTGTGCAGCAATGAAAACGGCAGGTGTGAGCTACGCATGTTAGTCTAGAATCTTGTTGACTCACTTCTGTCTGTTGCACGTCTCTTCTACATTACATCTGGCAGCCACAGTTCTTCCTGTTACCTGCTGTTTGCCTTGCAATAGAGCAGAGCGAAGGAATTTGCAGGGGTCATACACAAATTATGTTGGCCCCTCATTCAGTTGAAAGTTTGCTGACACGTACTTGAACTCAACATTTGACTCAGCCACCTTACAAAGTATGAGCAAACTATATTCCCAGCTGAAACCAGTTTGAATAAAAGGTGTAATACTTTAAATCCTTCAACGCTGCTACCGAATCCATGCAATGATGAAGATGATGATGATGAAGAGCCCATGATTATGTTAATTTAACAGCATTATGTACCAAGCCAAGACCAGATATCAAGATGTTCCACTTTTAATGGCTGATCGCACTTTGTTTTTAGATGGTTCCTTTTTGAGAGATATAAGAAATGGGGTTACTGGTTGAGGGAAGTGAAACCCTTCTCAAGAAGCAAACACACAGTCCTCAGGGTGAAGCCACACGCAAACCCCAAATTAAGCTGTACTCAACCTTTGGGTAGATTGGCACAGAGCAGTCAGGCTTAACTTGGAGCCAATGTGTAAAGTATTTGTGCAATACTTCAAACATCAACACAGTGAAAACACACCACAAATGGCCCCTCACCTTTGTGGAAAAAATAGAGCAATGTTTAATAAATAAAACAACAAAAATCCAATCAGTAGAACCACAGATATGCAGGTTTTAAGATTTCAGTGAAAATAGTGTCAAACAACACAAAGCGCCAACTGTTGATATCTGGTTACGCCAGACTGCGACAAAGTCACAAGTTCGGGCCAACCCCTTGTGTGCCGTCTACAGAGACCCAGTTCGGCCGGAACAAAGTCCCTTAAATCCTGGTTAGTGGACAGTTGCGAGGTTCAGCGCAGGGGATTCATTGCACAGCCAAGGCGATGCGTTGGTTCTGAGGTGGTGCAGAGCTACGATGCG
The DNA here is from genome assembly GCF_964204655.1 of Triturus cristatus. Classification (NCBI taxonomy): domain Eukaryota; kingdom Metazoa; phylum Chordata; class Amphibia; order Caudata; family Salamandridae; genus Triturus; species Triturus cristatus. Next base: position 1,207,333,394 of record NC_140582.1, on the reverse strand, counting down.
AGGTCCTGTGTTGTAGGCAAGGATCCTGTTGGCAAGAGCTTGCAATGTAAGGTCCGGTTTAGAGGATGAGTCAGTTCTGAGGAGCTTCGAGGTTGCCGTGCGAGAACCTACATCATCTTCAAGGCTTCAATCCAAGAGAGATGCGAGGGCCTACTTTAGGAAGGGTTTCACAGGCGGTGGTTCTGATGAGGCTCTGGGATCGATGAGGAGTCCTTTGCATCAGGAAAACCTTTGTGGCAGGGGCTATACATCGGTTCTGAAGGCAATGTGTCGAACAGCAAATGCAATACACCGGTACTGCTGGAAATGCTCTGCACCTCAAAGTAGATGCATCTGATCTGCTAGATCCACAGATGGGCTGGCAGATCACCTTCAGGCCTACTTCCAAGGTTCCAGGAGGGTGGCACCACTTGGCAGGCTAGGATTCACAGATGGCAAAGACCAGGTGCTGGGTTCTAGGTTGTAGGAGCCTTCTGTCCCTGAGGCTCTAGGCAGGAGGCCAGCCTACTAGCCCATGGAGGCACGATTTAGGGCCCTAGGTACATCAGATGCAGTCCTTCTCACCCAGGCAAGAGGGCAAAAGGTCAGCAGAGTAGGGCAGCAGTTCCATCAGAGAAGCAGTCCAGCAGAGTGGCAGTCCTTTCAGCTGCGCATCAATCCTCCTTTCTGGTAGAGTATCCTCCGATCCAGAAGTGTACTGAAGAGGTGGTGTCTGTGGTCCAATATTTATACCTGGTATCCTTCCGCTGGAAAGTGGGACAAACTTCTAGAGGTTTCCCTTTGAAGTCCCCTGGCATCCTGCTTTCCCTGTCCTGGCTCCAGACTAACCACAGGGATTATGCAGCCCTCCCAACCCACAGTGATGGTCCACCCGGGCACATCTAAGCTCTCTGTTGTTTGGGTTTCTAGGAGGAGTACACGAAGACAAATTGCCAGCTACACCCAGTCATGTGACCCAGCGACAGGCTGAGGCACAAAAATGCCAACTTTCTAACAGCGCCTTTTTCAAAATTGTAATTTAAAATCTGACTTTACCATAAGAGAGGATTTTTCAATCTAATTCCCAAGTCACCAAACATGAACTAGTAACTGGTGTTCATTTGGAAATTGCAGCTTATTAAATGGAATAAGGTAACTCCAAAGTTATCCTATGAGAGAGGCAGGCCTTGCATTAGTGAAAATGTATTTAAGAGTTTTTCACTAACAGGATATGTAAAACTTGAAATCACATGTCCTACTTTTTAAATACACTGCACCCTTCCTTCTGGGCTGTCCAGGGACTACCCTGAGAGTGACTTGTTATATTAAAAAGGAAGGTTTGGGACTCACAAAAGGTTTATTTTCAGATCTGAATGTCAGATTAAAGACTGCAATGGCAGGCCTGAGATGTGTTTAAAGGGGCTACTTAAGTGGGTGGCAAAATAAGTGCTTCAGGCCCACTTGTATCATTTAATTTACGGGCCCTGGGTAAATGTAGTACTACTTTACTAGAGACTTATAAGTAAATTAAATATGCCATTTGGGGACAGGCCAATGTTCTAATGTTTTAAGGAGTTAGCACATGCACTTTACCATTGGTTAGCAGTAGTAAAGGGTGCAGAGTCCTAAGGCTGCAAAAACGGGATCAGCAAAAATGGAGGAGAAAGGCAAAGAGTTTGGTGAAAGACCACCCTAAGGCTGACAGATCTGACAAGACCATCAAGGAATACTGAAAGCAGCTTATGCAGTCTGTTCCATTTCTGAAATTATTGAAGATCATTCTTCTCTGGCGTATTTTCAGCACAAGTGGCAGAGCGAATTGTCATTCAACAAAATTGGTTAAGTGGAGACGCACTCCCTTTTTTAAAGAAGGTGGAACCCCTTTATCTTTTTTAGAGCGTGCTGCAGTGTGGGGCACGTTTAGAAGGTTGAACCCCTTTCTCTTTATCTTTTTTAGAGCGTGCTGCAGTGGGTGGCACGTTTGTCTCAACCGTGCCTTTTTACTGAACTACCTAACACAAGTCACTGAGACCTGACCCCTGTGCACTATTGCTTAAGGCAATTGCCATCTACTTTTAACACAATTGAAAACAGCACTGTGTTCACATGTAAAACATGAAGCTTAAACATACATTTGATTAACTAAAACAAATATAAACTCAATCACTTTTCCATCAACTTCTCTTTATACACATAAAATAAATGAAGCTCTTTTTTTTCAGACTGAAGAATTCAAAACTTCATTCCCATATCTTTCACTGGCTGCCCAATGCATTTCGGGCTTGGAAAGCCCTTCTTCGGGGGCCTATGAATCTACAAAAATGCATGTAAACAAGGTTTTAGAAACCATTACCATCAATTTTCTAAACATTTATAGTCATTCCATGGAAGTATCATTCTGCGCATGGGATATACATCATTATTTGTTTAGACATTATAACGTTCTAATTATCACATGTTCAAAAAAAGTTATGTGTGAAAAATAATAATAAAATAATGAATTTAAAATCAACATAATCAGTGTTATTCTGTGACCCTTTCACCATCAAGTAAACATATCCCAAAACAAAACTTCACCTACAGCACTCAATTGTTACTTACTAGGAACGCTGCGATGCTTCTCTTTCCCAAATCTAAAGTCAAAAGGAAAAGTAACGAAAAGCTCAATCTTTTTCTGAAAAACCCTTTCAGGACTTTTTCTACTCCTCGCCATCAAAACATCACATACCTTCACCAACTCTCAAATTTGCGCTACAGTCCGGTAACCTTTAACGATCATTTACATTTTCAGCTTATTTTGAAGTTGGGTTCAAAGTACAGTTCTAAAAAGATGGACACGACTTCAAAGAGGAAAAGATGTGACCTGCAGATAGAAGATGCCAGAGATCAAGTCTGTGAACAACTAAAGATGTTGGAAAAATCGCAACTCAAGAGACATAGGGCCAGATGTATGACCGTTTTTTGCGGCTTCAAACTGGAAATTGGCCCGTTTGCGACCGCAAAATTGATCAGTCCCATGTACAAACCCTATTTTGCGAGTCGGCAAGCTATTACAACTTGCAAAATAGGGTTTGCGACTCTCTACAAGGAAGGGACGTGCCAAGGGCAATTGTATTGCGACCGCATTTGCGGTCACAAAACCCTGGCAGTTTCTCACCTACTTCATGTATGTGGTAAGCCACTCGCAATTGGGAAGTGGTCCCCAGGGGACCCCTTCCCCTTTGTGAGTGTGTGCGAAAATAAGTTTTAAGAGCCAGCAGTGGTCCCAGGAACCACTGCCTACTCATTACAAAATGAAACAGAAACGTTTGATTTTTCTTTTTTAAATGCATCCCATTTTCCTTTAAGGAAAACAGGCTGCTTGTAAAAAAAACTGCTTTATTTAAAAAGCAGTCACAGACATGGTCTGCTGACCCCAGCAGGCCGCTGTCCCTGGGAGTGCTAGCCGTTCCTAATGGGGGTCGCAAATAGCACCTGCCTCATGAAAATTAACGAGGCTGTCAATTTGTGACCCCATTAGGAATAGCTAACCATGCCTGAGAAAGTGTTGTAAATTGCATTTTGCGAGTTGCAAAATGTAAGGGTTGTACATCTGGCCCAGAAAGTGATGCAAACGGGATTGTAAATAGTTTGGGGTTTTTAGTAATAATAAAATCAGATGGGGAAGGTGCTTTCATGCATTTATTAAAAATATGCATTATTAATAGAGTGCATAGCAATTAGTCAGCACTTTAATTCAAATATATACACTGACATGGAATTATTACAATTGAAACACATTTGCTATGACATGTTAAAATGTTTTTTGCCTCAGTCCAACTAGACCTTAGTTAGCCTTAAAGCCATCTTGTCTGAAATGGATGTTGTAACATGATATTTATTCTCTGTTTATATTTCTGCCTGACACTATGTGCAGGAAGATGTGAACTAGTTTATGGATGAATGACGACGTTCTTGAAGAAAGCCTATTAGAGAAACTTTAGTAACAGTTTCCAAAGACATTCCACCCATATGAGGTATTGCATTTATTCATAACGATTAACTGAACAGGGAAAAAAACTCAGATTGTTTGTACTGAAAACCTTGACTTTATTTAGACACTCGTAGGATGGATCGAGCTACAAATTTCAGGATCAAGATAACCCTAAGGGTGCCACTATATATCATATCAACCTTGAGCCTCTGATAAATAAGATTAGCACTGATTTGAGGCGTATCAATGGGATACACTTATCAGTTATAGGTAGATGCAACGCCAGAGGTAACGGGTGACTGGGTGGCTATGATCCTTCTCCATGCGGGGAATGCGTTTGATGGAGTGTCATTTAGCTATCTAAGGGGAACTTTTACACATAAGGGGTTCAGATTTTGAGCCAAGAATCAGGTAGAATAGATATAACTAGAGGAACAAGACCGGGGTGCCCCTGCTCTCCAATTTTGTTTGCCTCTTTATCGAGCAAATTGCCCAAAGTCAGTATGAATCAACAAATACAATACAAAGCTGATAATATTGTGGTGATAACGTCTGACTCAGCAACACAATTACTGAGGTGGAGCAATTGGCCACTGCATATAGGTGTGTAATTCCGTGGCAATGGGTGTGTTCCTTTGCTTTTTTAGGCATATCCAATTTTAATACCTTCATCGGCTTCCTCTCAATATTTTCAGGGAGAAAATGGGAGTACCGTGGAGATTGGGCTTACATGACACCCCCCTGCCTGCCAAATAAAGTAACCTAATGGGAAGCCGCGGCCAATAGGTCAAGGGAGCTGTGGGTCAAAAACGTTTTGGACCAATGCTCTACCACGTATGAACCCGTGCTGCCATGGTGTGATATGATCCACACCAAGCGGCCTACAAGAAGTTTAGAGTAGAGTTCAGCATCAAAGTTTATCAGAGAGATGGTCCGATACAAGCCCGGATTCCCAGGGGGCTTATCTTAATTCAGGAAAATCAGTGTTTCTCCCCTACCAAGATGGAAGAGGTATCCCATTACGCTGCACTCCTATAGAAAGGTCCATCAGAATAGGGGCTAATTAAAAAATTTGGTATTCTATACAATTCAAGGGAGATTCTGTCAGGGCCATCCGCCTTTCCTGAGGTCAGGGAGTGCAGAGCCTTGGTAACTTCTTCCAGAGTAATATCTGCTTCCAGTTCACTATTTAAATCTGGATCTATCTGTCCTGACCTTATTCTTCCCGTACCTCTTCGCCCAATGGACTACTATGCGAAGTGTAATCACAGTATAACAATCTATAATAATTCTCATATATTTTAATGATGTCTATATGGTCTGTGGGAAGCGACCTGTCACTCCTTTTGATATACTCAATATTTGTCCTAGCTTCCCTTTGTAAAGCTAAGAGTCTCCCAACCCACTCCCCATACTCATAACTCTCATTTTTATATGCCTGATACTTTTCAGCTGCCCCCTTTATAGGACAACTATTGATCAGCTTCAGCCATCATGATTTCTAGTTGGATTTGCGCATCCTTCTGTCTCCGAATGATCCCCTCCATATGAGTCTTTTCTAACATCGCAAGTTTGTCATATAGCCCTCTTACCTCGCACCCTTGTTGTTTCTTTTGTGTGCGATAAAACTAATGGTCTCCCCTCTCAATCCGGCTTTAAATGAATCCCAAACCATCCCTGTGAAGTACTATTATCTATTCATATAAAAAAAACTCAAAGCAATTTTATATGAAAAGTCCACTTAGACTGAGGCTTGAGTTCTCCCAGCCCTAAAATTTCCAGGACTCGTGGATTATGATCAGACAAAAGCATTGGTAGTTTCTTAATCTTGATCATACCCACTAATTCAGTCGAGGCCAGAAAATAATCTAGTCAAACATCCTTTCTATGTGGGCTAGAGTAGTATGTAAATCCAGGATCAGGAGCTTTCTTAACATTCCAAACGTCCGCTAGCCCATGGCTCTCCATTAGCTGTGCAAAGGCCCTATAAACTTGGTATTTAGTGGTTTGATTCCTTCTTCCCTAAAGGTGCAGATTTAAATGCCCACAGATTATCAATGGGACTGACCAGGATGCTAACTCTACTTCTAGCTCTCCAATCACTTATCCTGGGGAGAGCAACAAAAAGAACAAAGAGGCACACCAACGGGTACTTCTTCAATCACCCATCTGCCCCATTTGTCCACCACTTCCGCTTAGTGGATCCTATGTTGTTTTTGGCAAACATAGTCACCCCTCTAATCGTGGAGCTCGTAGACGTGCCATACTAATAAAGTACACACCCTTATTGGCATCAATTCCCTTTTTCCCCCAGGATTATGCGTTTCCTGCTGACATATAACCTCTGGACCAAGAGACCCAAGTATCTCTGCCACTCTCTGTCACTTCTCCTTGTCATTTAGGCCTCCCAAATTAACTGAACATATGGATATGGGTAATCTACCCATTTGATAACCACAACAATACCTTTACACCCATCCTTTACATCATTGCTCTACCGCATAGAGACAAAAATCTTAAGATCTAGTGTTCGGCTTCCATGCTGTCTGTTATTTCTCCTCACTCTGGGATGTTTGCTTGCCCATGCCCTGATTCCCCCCCTGAACCCCGTCAACCTGCCCAATCCCGAGCCACCTCTGGGCCCTCCCTGAACACACCCTCCCCAATGCCCCAGCCCACTCCATCCCACTCGCTCCTGCCCACTACCCACCCAACCCTGAGAAGCAAACAGTCCAACCATAGGTCTTTAGAGATGAGAGCAGTCTCTCTGACCAGCCACCCAGACCTTCATAATCCACCTATGAGAAAAAAACCACCATTCAGTATGCAAAAATACAAATGCCTCAGAAAAAGGGAGGAACCCATCCACCTTACAGGCTTTATCAAAACACAGCCATAAATCAAGGCACCCATGGGTCTACAAAGACCTTATCCATTTAGTTCCACGAAAAATTCTTTCACTTTTATTTCTGATGTGAAAAACCATTTCCGATTTTTCCAAATCACTTTTAAACGTGTGGGGTTCCTTTATGAAAAGCTTGAGCCCCTTTATCCTAAAATAGTTTCATTAGTTGTTGTAATCGCCATCGCCTCTCCATGGTTATGTGGCAAAAGTCTGGCTTGACACGAAAGGAGCAGTCCCCCACTATGCCTTTAGCTACTGGCCTGTACTTCTTGTAGATCGACTGTCTTAATAGGAAGTTCCCAATACATAGCAGTATAACCCGTGGCTTCCCATCTTCCCTAACCGACTGTTTCTGCACGAAATTAACCCTTTGTGGGCTCACTGGTTCTCCTGGGACCAGTTCATCCTTCCAGCTCTGAAAATGCGTGACTGAACAGACCCCCATGTATGGACGTACATAGCCTTGATAAAGTCGGGGGACGATTTCCCTTGTTAGCGACAAAACACGTGTCGGCTGTTTGGAGATCCAAGGAATAAAAGAAAAGAACAAGAATTTACTTTTCTGTGTTGTATTCTGTGCTCACACTTTTGCACTTTTAATAATTATTGTGACATCACTATTGCTGAGGATTTTCTTTTGCATGCGTAGGTGGTTCTTACCACCGGTTTTGGGGAGATTAGTGGTTCTCTGCACTTTACAGCACCGAGATTAAATAGACATTTCTATACTGATATCAGTGCTATTCTCCTGAGTGGCGCCCTTTTCCTATAAAACAACACCACTGCTCGTTAGTGTCTAAATTTCCTTGCGATGCGCCATGATACAGTGGGGGGGGGGGCGTCATCGGGAGGTTGAACTGAGAACATGTTGGGAAGCTTCTAGAATGCTGCCCACAAGTTGATCAGTTGGTGAGTAGTCCCACATGAAACACGTTCTTCCTGAGGCTTGCCGCCCAGTCTTTTTACCCATCTTACCAGAGCAGGCGCCACTAGTGAAATAATGAGTACTATCACTAGACTCGGTAAGGGATCATAACCCATCTATAGACCGTTCTGTCTCATCCGAAAAGGAGAAGCAGCAATCATTGGTATTAGGCTCGTAGCTGGTTATACATGCTCCAACCTATGGGGATTTCTTGTGCCGAAGGGGTCTGTCAAAGGGAGGCAAGCTTTTAGGAACTACATTACTTGGCAAAGCACTAATAAGACATATCAACAAGGAGGTATAGGGGAAAGAAACGAGATTGGGTCATCCCCCACTCAAATCAGTATTCCAACAAAAAGACCCAATCTACTTGGTACAGAGATACTTTCCACACTGTGTAAAAAAGGAATTGAGAAGTATCAACTTAACTTCTTCTGACCCACTCCCCACCATATAGATTTGTAAGGGGGGTCCCTAATTCACCAGAGTCTGTACTGATATAAAATCTGCAAGAACCTTAACCAAATGTAGCTGTCACCATGTTCAAAAATCAATTTGTGAAAAGAACCCCGTAATAGTCACACAGGTAAATTACCCACACCGTGAGTGTCAGTGAAAAAATTTGTGCAAAACAAGGTAGAACCTCACGTGCGCAACATCACAGCGGGCTGACACGGGTTAGATTATCACCAGTACTGCCACGTTTCTCATCATAGGTTACTACCTTGGGCAAAAAAAAAAAAAAACTGGACAAATGTACCAGAAAAAATTAATCAACAAAGGTGAACATATGTGAACATCACACACCATAGTCCAGAGTTAAAATTGATAAAGAGCCATGGCCACCATAATTTTATTCTTAGCTCATGGGTCAGTTCAAAAATAAAAAGTGTTGTATCTTAACAGACAAAATGCCATTAAGCCGACATGTTTCATTGCCTTACTCTTATGGCAATTTCTTCAGGGCACCAGGACTTCATCCACCTTATCAGCACACTTGTAGTGAACTATTTGTGACTGCATAAAACAAAAGGACAGGTTCTTGCCATTATGCACTGAACGCCAAAATGGAACACCTCAACACCGCTCTATATATTCAAACACTCTTTTATATATAAAAACATCAAAAATGATCATTACCCGCTGTCAGCCAAGGTTTTTCATACCAGCTCGACACCGCGTCAAACAGGCACTGTCATCTTTTCAGTGATCCTGTGTTTCAAAACCCTTTCGCACTCTGGGCATTCTGTAGGGAAATGATTCCAATCAAAATTTATCCACATAACACTAATGTCGGAAGCTCATCATATGTTGATGACACAGAGAACGTTTCATACTTCAACACCCCTTTTGATTCTATGGCATGTTAACTGTGGATAATTAAAAACTATTACCCATCTCAACTGCAAGTCCCTCATCTGTTTCAAAACAGACTTGTTCCGTTTTCGATACCAATCGGCATCAAATTAATCTTATCAAGCACTCCACTGTCTCTATTTCCAGCCGATGCTATAATGACCACCTTGCTGCCATAACCTCACATTCGAATGCGCATCCACATTAAAAGCAATAGTGACCATTCCTTCATCTCTGACTACTATTGCCTAGATCTTACCGCGAAACAATCGCGTCCCGAGCTTCGTCTCAGCCGCGTAAAGATTGCCGCACGTTTCACCAATATACACGCCGGCTCTTACGCAAAGCACGCTTGCTTTCAATGTCACGTGATACATAAAGCAAAGAAAAGCGCCATCTTTGAACAGGCAGTAATTCATTGCCTTTCCCAAATTCCCACCCGTTCAAAACCGACAATGAGGCCAACCTACCCTCATATATTGAAAATGTGAAAGTTTGCCAGTATACAGAAAATTTTTGCCAGTATACAGAGAATTTTACAACCAAACACAACTCGTGATTGCCATCATCATTCACCCGAGAAACGTCCTTACATTCTAGGGATAGGTCCACGTGACACACACGAGGCTCTCATCTGATAGTTAAGATTAATGAAAACCGTTAAATCTGAAAAGGTAATTTTCTTTCCACTGTCAACTTTTCAATAACTTTATTGAGATGCCTTTCTATCTCAACAACCAATTATCTGCACCGTCATAATAAACATGGCTTCCCATGGGCAAAGTAGCAACCCACTTGAGCATAGTATTCACTGTATTCAAAGCCCAAGATTGTATGCCACAACCCAATCATTTTTTCTGAGATGCCACAACCGGGCTTGTTTCCAGGAATACAAAAATACTCTACTGACACAAAGGGACAGCCATCCGTTTCAAAGGGAAATTCTATTCCATTCAATACAATCATTTAATCCGATCTTATCTACTCTTTCAGAGAAGATCTAACGCGCTTCTTTGCTGGCTAGGAATCTGTCCATGCTTGAGACCTCACCCTTAATTCTCTCCAATACTGTCCAAGTCAGAGATCTGGCCTCATGCTTCTCAGTGACAAAATGCTGAACAAATCTCGTAGTCAGTTTTCCTATCCTGATGGTACTCAAATGTTCCTGTATACGTATCTTGACTTTCCTCGAAGTCAAACCAATGTAATGCAACCCGCATTTACAGGTAATACGATAAATGACGTTGGCTGTATTACAATTGGTGAACTGGGTCAAATGCCAAATTCTACCATCCGTCAAAGCTAGGATAACGTCTAAAACAAGGCGGTTTTGGAGGGTCACAAGTCTGGTCGCTTGAAGCTCAACTGGTATATTAGTCAGTATTCCAGCAGTGGTATTCACCACTCCCTCTACTACCCTGGACAATCTTCTAATTTCTTTACTGGTTAAAATGGGTCCCCATATAGGCAGGACTCCTTTCATGATATCAACAAAGTGTTGGGCAGGGGGGGGCATCAGTCTGATCCGTAGCATCTCTATCAGTGGCTCCTGATTCTAAACTCCGTCGGTACAGTGAGTGAGATTTATGATAGTCGGAAGGGGCTATATAAACAGGAGGGTATAGGAAGGACAAGTAACATCTACCTGACCACCCTCTGGGGAGCCAGGTGTAAGCGTTTTCTCCGCACACAAAATATACATTCGGAGGGGTAAGTATAGGTGGGCTGCTAAATGTTTGTAATCTATAAGTATAGTTACATTTACTAAATCCAACAAATAAATGGCCAGTACCATGCATGCAAAAGGAGGACGATGTATTCAACACAGGGACCGGAATGATCCTATCATTTTACACATTTCTTTCCTGGAAATATCTGAAGTATTCAGTAAAATTGAAGGACACAAAATCTAACACTTCGTCCCTCAACCAGGTGTCGTTTTCATGTTCCGTATACACATTCATGCAAGCGGTTGGATCCAGAGTACCGTCTGTACCTTCGGCATTTGGGGTGAATCCCTGGTGCCTTTCTATATATGCCAAAATCAAATCGTAATCCTTTTCTGAAAATCGGTGCTCATCAACAGTATAATGTTCATATATCATTGACAGTAATCTAAACCAAGCTTCACAACTGCCCAAATATGACAAAGGCATTGCAATAAATAGATCATGTTTGTGCATCACTGAGGGAAGAAGGCCACATACCCAGCAATTCGTGGCATTCGTTGAACTATGGGTTTGGTGTAACATTTCAATAAAAGCATTATTCACATAGGTCTGACGATGCCTCTCTTTATGTTGGGCAAAAGTCTGAAAACGGTGCTCCTCGGGGGCAGGGGTGGTAGCTATCAGGGTGTGCACAGGATGACGGAATTCTAGATAGATGAACATTCCCAAACATAATGTTAATGAAACAACTACTATGACAATGAAAACAATCTTGGCACGCAAACTCCAGGTAGAAAACATCGGCAGATGTGGATACAAAGGGCGGTGTACTATGGGGCGTTCTTCTTCAGGGACAAAACGAGCAAAAAGTTACATTCTCACTAAAAGTCCAGATATAATCTCGGGAATCTACAAGCAGTCCAACCTGCCGGAGGGTGCTTCTTTCCTGTGTCCGTATTAGAGCCTCACAGGCAGACTCCTATTTTTCTATGCAACGAAAAAAGGAGGAAGGGCACAAAAACGTCTCGCATCGGAGTTGCACTTGACACAACTCTTGCTGAAAGGAAACTCTACCTGGGCCCCCACCAACTGATCAATGTCTCTATCTTCTTTCTGAACAGAGCCTTTTCAAAAAGTTCCAAGCTCTCAACGAGTACAGTCCAGTGTTTTTGCTCAGACCTTCACTCTTATTCTCTAGGCTGAACCTGAGATCTTTGCTTTCTGTCGGGGCCGCAGGTTGTAACGAACATGACCCGGTATTTCGGGATTAATGAAAAGAACAGGCACAGTGGGATCAGGTAAAGGACTGGGTGTGTGACTTCCCTTGTCAGATATTGCATTCCCAGGTGTCAGATTACCTGTTGCAGATGTCTCCGAACTCACAACACCCTCCTCTCGCCCATTCGTTCCTCCTTGGGCTTCTGGGGAAGGTGACTTTTCGGTAAGTTTATCACTTTCGTGCCCTAATACTTCGCTCTGATCCCGCTGATCATCCGGCAAAGGAAGGGGAACCCTTTTCAGATGTGATACATGAATCCAATGCCGTTTCCCTTCAACTTTAACAGCCGTTCTCGTAGCCAGAAGCACTTGAAAGGGCTTGGTCCAGCGTGGGTCCAGACTCGATTTTCATTGGTAGTTCCGAACCAAGACCCACTGTCCAGGCTCCAGGCTGTGTCCAGGGCCCTCCGGCAGAGGCTGCAGTACTGCTGATATCTGTTGGTGAATGGAACGAAGATCTTTAGTTAGTGCATAAAGGTAATCCGCCAACATAGGGTACTCAATATCTCTAAGGGATTTTTGTCGTGGCACACCCCATACATTAGCGGGCCTACCGAATATCACCTCATACGGCGATTTCCCACTACGGGAGTGGGGAGTAGTTCTTACAGACAGTAAAGCTAGGGGTAAGAGATCAGGCTATTTTAGCCCTGTTGTATCCTGTAGCTTTGCTAGTTTCAATTTTAAGATCCCATTATATTTTTCCACCAGCCCTGCTGATTGGGGGTGACGGGCAGCATGGAACTTCTGCTGTATTGACAGGCCCTTGCAAACATGCTCAACAAGGTCAGCGTTGAAATGTTTCCCATTGTCACTCCAGATCACCCGTGGTAACCCATAGCGGGGAAAGAACTCCTTTACTAGGGCCTTTGCGGTGGCTAGGGCAGTATTTTCCTTGGTGGGGTACGCCTCTACCCACTTGCTGAACGTACAGACCACTACCAAGACGTATTTGAGATTGTTAACCTGCTCAAATTGAATAAAATCCATTTGTAATACCTCAAAAGGTAGGGTGGGGGGCGCAAAGCTACCAGTCAGAACAGGGATACTACCTCCTGGATTATGCTGTAGACAAATCATGCAATTCAGGACTAGATGCTTTGCAGTCTTATGGATGTTGGTATTATACCACACAGGATCTAGTACTGCGCAAATACCTCGGACCCCCACATGTGCGGGACCATGTGCCATGGACACTACCGCATTCACAGCTGCATTCGGCAGCAGCCATCTACATCTTTCTGACAGGTCAATCCAACATCCATTTTCATCTAGCTTCCCTATCTGTTCCTGCCAGTGCTTTAGTTCTTCAGGGGTCGCTTCTAATTGCAATTCTTTCACACTATCTATAGTGTTATTGAATGTCTCTGTTTCTACCATCCCCCAATACAGACTAGTTACAAACATGGAGGTGGTATTGGATTGGGCAGTTTCTTTAGCGATTCTGTCCGCAAAGGAATTTCCCTTACCTACATCATCAATTACAGCTTTATGAGCACTACATTTAACAACGGCTATGGCTTGGAGCATGGTCAGGGTGGCCAACAATCTCAAAACCAACTGACCATTCTTTATTTTCTCACCATGGGATGTAAGGAAACCTCTCTCTGCCCACAACCTCCCAAAGCTATGTGCTACGCCAAAAGCATACTGGCTATCGGTGTAGACATTTATCCTTAACCCTTCGCCCAATTCACAAGCCCTTAGTAGTGCCACTAACTCAGCAGCCTGGGCCGATCGATAAGGCACCTTGGCCGTCTCGACTACTGTCTGCAGCGTGGTGATCGCATAAGCAGCGGTCATAGCGCCGCTAGGTAACCTAAAACATGAGCCATTGACATACAATTCCCCTTGAGGGTCAGATAAAGGAATGTCTGTCAAATCTATCCGCCCCTTTGTTTCTTCTTCTGTCCGAAATATGCAATCATGTATATCTTGACTGTGGTCTTCCAGAGGGAGAGGTACTAACGTAGCAGGGTAGAGGGTGACACATCTTTTGATAGTGATATGTGGTGCAAACAGGGTCAATTCGTACCCTGTAAGACGCGCACTAGTTAAGTGCTGAGTCTGTGTCCTGTTCAATAAAACGTCCACAGCGTGGGGCACCATCACTGTCAGGTCCGTATTCAGGACGAGCCCTTCCGATTGTCGAATCGCCACAGCAACCGCGGCTCTGAGACAACTGGGAAGTGCCCTGGCGACATTATCCAATACCGCCGAAAAGTACGCACAAGGTCTTTGCTTACCACCAAATCCTTGTGTTAGCACTGAAAGCGAGCAACCGTCCACCTCATGCACGTAGAGTACAAAAGGCTTCCGGTAATCAGGGGTGCCAAGCACGGGAGCAGAGAAAAGAGCAGATTTCAAAGAAACAAAAGCATTCTGACATTCAGCTGTCCAAGGTAAAGGCTCAAGCACATCTTTAGTCGTTAGATGCAAGAAAGGTTTAGTCAGTAGGGAATAGTTAGGGATCCATTGGCGACAGTAAGAAGTTATGCCAAGCAAAGCGCGGACATCACGTTGCGTGCGAGGATCAGGCATGTTAGATATAGTTATGATGCGATCAGGAGTCAGTCGTCTTCCCTCCTTCGACAGAAGATGACCTAGATAGGTCACCTCCGGTCGACAACATTGAAATTTAGACAACGATACTTTATTACCATGGTTTGCCAAGTGCTGTAACAATGCAGTCGTCGCCGCTCGGCAACCGTGCTCGGTATCAGAGGCCACGAGGAGATCGTCTACATACTGCACCAGAACGTTACCGGGTGGCAAATTTAGGGTATCCAATAACGTTTTAAGCACTTGACTGTAAATACTCATACTTTCTGTATAGCCCAGTGGGGCGCGACAGAATCTGAAGCTTCGGCCTCCTAAGGAGAAGCCGAAAAGGTAACGGCTATCTGGATGAATGGGAATACTAAAGAAAGCATTTTTCAAATCAATGACAGAGAAAAATCTAGCTATCGGAGGAATCATCGTCAAAACAGTAGTGATGTCAGGCACCACGGGATATTGGGGCACTACAATCTTGTTTATTTCGCGTAGGTCAATCACAAAACGATATGTGTCAGCATAATCAGGGCTTTGATCTATCGGGGCTCGTTTAAGAATAGGAAGAATAGGGCTATTACACGTATTGGAAGCTGTCTCCTCCACTACACCGGTGCGGATCAAATCATGAATGATGGACAACAAAGCTCGTTCACCCGCGGGGGCAATCTTATACTGCGGGACTCTAGGTAACCGGGCATTTTGTTTCAAGGTGATCGAAACAGGTGGTATTTTCAACAAACCCACATCAGTATCTCCGGTAGCCCAAAGGCTCTGGGGAATCTTTGTAAGCTCAGGGGGTAGGGTGTCTGTTTTGGAGAAACATTGTGCTGAAGGAGGAGGGGGTTTCTTGATAGTCAAATATACACCGTCTGGAGAGCAATAGATACGGGCATATAACCTCTTCAGTATATCCATGCCCAAGAGATTCTCACCACACTGTGAGGTTAGAAGGAAGGGTGAATCTATTGAGATTGGTCCCAGAGTAAGAGAAAGAGGTTGGGAAATGGGGCTTACCACCGGAGTTCCAGAGAAACCTACAGACACATTATCCTGGCCAGACAGAGCAGCCCCAGGGACAAGGGCATGTGAAACAGAACTATTCATAGCCCCTGTGTCAACTAGAAACTTACCCGATGAATCCATTAAACGGGCATGAACATAAGGTCCGTTTTGATCTATTGGAATTGACACATGTCCCCCACTCTTTCCTCGGCTATCCTATGCCTGAGAATAGCCTGCCGAGTCATTGCTCACACATCCTTCATTGTAATATTGCTTCCCCTGACCATGGTCAAAATAATTCTGACTATTCTCACCTTGTCCGAAACCTTCCTGTCTCGTATGTCCACCCCGATGACCACCAGCACGACCTCTCCCTTGGCCCCTCGGAACGCCGTTTTGCGCATACAACAACGGACACTGAGCTCGCCAATGCCCTTCCTGTTTACAGAATGCGCACTGATTTATTCCCAAATCTGTTAGTCCTACACTCTGCCCGGGACCCAACCCTCGTGGGGCGAAGTTCTGTGTTCCCCGACCCCTCCCTCGACCTCTTTCAACTTGCTGTAACAGGACTCGTGTCTTCAAATCTTTCGATTTCTGTTCCGTTTTTTCTTTACTCTCGTTCTCCCGATGCTCATAGTATTGGGCCATACTTAAGATAGTCGAAGGGGTAGATGTCGTCCAGGTACTCTCCGCGGCCTGAAGTCGGGCTGATATCTCGGGTAATATGTTAGTTACAAACCTATTAACAAACGAGCGTATGCCACCCTCCTTGGACAGATCTTGCCCGCTAAAATCAATGAAAACCCCTTCGAACCTTGTAAAGAAATCTGACACACTCTCATCCTTTTTTTGTTTACACGCGGTCAGACAGACAGACAAGAATAGCTTTATTCGGTAAAAAATTTTAAAACCATCAAAGCATACGACGATATTTCATGTTGCAAATAGTTACAATTACAGTAATCTGAAAATTCCATTAATACAATACCAAATAAACACAATTAACAATATTTCATAAATAGTAAATAATACAATAATTGGCACATAATCACAATAAAAAGTATGTCATCCAAATGATTCTACAAATTTTTACATATCCCATAAAACCAAAACTAATTCATTAATCCACGTTCTCCAACTATTCAAAAAACTAAAAATGAGGGAGGTTACCAGAGGACTGCACCCTATTTCTACACCTGATGGCCCCTGTGATGTAACTGGCTCCCCCGAAACATACCAGTGGTGACCCTAGCATTTGCAGATAAACCAATGCGAGCCTCACTTGCTCAAAAATACAGTTCTTAAAAATATGAAAGATAAATTTCTTGTGCTGCAAAGTGTAAAATTTGCAAAAGAAAACCATGTGCAGCGTGTTTTGTTATGAGGTATTATCACAAGGACAGGGCCCCAGGGTTCCCTCTTTGAAAAAACCCTTAAGGTAAGCTAAAAGCCAGGGAAGCATGCCATGCTTGAACCTTATTAACAAAAACAAATGGAATGGTTTGCTTATATAGGTCAGGTATGGCTGAATCTCTCTGCCTATACTTAGCGTGACAAATCTCCTGACTGTCGGCTTACCCAGTTCCCCTCCTTCCCTCTGCAACATTGCTCTACTCAAGAACTGAGTCTTGAAGGCTTTTATTTCTGTTTTACTCAACGCGCTTGGTTTATCAAATAGTTCGAGGTAGCCGAGTGACTCCAAATTAGTTTTGATATATCGCAGCCAAGGAATACACATGGCTTTATCAAGAGACAAACAGTCTTGAATAATAAGTTGATTTAGGTTCGGAGGATGCTGTGCCTAAACTCTCAACCAACCTAATAATGGAGCCACAGAAATTTGATCAGTAAGGTAACCTACCCCCAGGTCTTCATGAATATTAAAAATAGGAGCAGATGTGGGGAGTGACAGCAATTTCCGGAAAAAGGCATTTTCTACTGATTGGATCTCTGTCGAGGCCTTATAACCCCATACCTCGCTACCATATAGGGCCATAGGAACACACTTGGCGCTATATATCTTCATAAGAGCGGGCAGGGGTTTACAGCCCAAACGTTTTGCAAAGCCCAACAGGGCTCCTGTTGCCTTAGCAAGAATGTTCTTTTTCTGGGCACATTGCATGACCCAAGTTCTCCTGTCATCAAAGACAATCCCCAAATATGGGAGGGTCTGCACTTTTGAGAGCTCCTGGCCATTACAGTAGAATTTAGCCTTTTTCGCCCCCCCACAACCAATTGACATTGAATGTGATTTTTTAAAGTTTATTAGTAAATCTAAAGAAACCATAAAATCATTAAATCCGTTGCGGGGATCAATTTTATGCCGGCTCTGGGGATATCCTTGCTGGTCGAAATTAAAACATCACCCAGATTGTTAATGTACAGCGAGAAAAGCAGGGGAGCAAGGATGCACCCCTGTCTTACCCCTCGATTCACCTGCCAAGCTTCTGACAGACTCCCGTCATCACTGTAGCGGACGACTGCGGTGGTGTCCTCGTGAATGAGCGCCAAGAAGGATATCAACACCGGGTCAAGCCCCAATACCACTAGGGAGGCCCATAGTTTTTGGTGATTTACAAGGTCGAAAGCAGTGGACAAATCCATAAAAGCTAGATGTAAATCCCCCTGTTGGCGACCGTGTACTTCCCAATGATAAGATGTAAATTGAGGCATTGACCCACAGTGCCCCTTCCTTGCCTGAACCCATATTGTAGATCAGACATTATAGATTTATCCTCCAGCCAATTTGTTAATCTAGCGAGAACTACTTTACCCATTATCTTCATGGCAGAATCCAAGAGAGAGATAGGCCGATAACATGCCGGGTCCTCTCTTGAGCTTTTTTTGAATAATGGTACTTTGACTGCTTTGCCCCATGAACTAGGAGCACCCGCCTTAGATACTGCATTAAAAACAGAAGTTAAAAGCTACGCCCAATACCTTGAATCTGCCCTATAAAGGTCCGCGGGGACACCATCCGGACCTGGTGCTTTGCCTTTTGCCATTGACTCAATGGCCTCCTGGACTTCGTCTTCCTTAAAATGAATATTCGAATCCAGGTTAATATCCCCATAGTTTACTGGGTTAATGTGAGAAGTTGGCCTGGTATATGATGTTCACTAGTTAAAGTGACCACCTTGTACCATGCCAAGCAACCCTTATGGTGTGGTTGGAAGTCAACCTTTTCGGACTAGCTGCCCTAGTGGTAGCGTAGGCTAAGCAGTCTTTGAGGCTAAACTCGTGAAGCGTGTTAAGCAAGCTGTTTTACCAAATGCAACCCCCTTTTATACCAATGAAAGGACACCACACAGATATATATTCAAAATATATATGTATTTATTTCTCAAAGTAACCCCTAGTCTCTTTATGAGCACAGGAGCACAAATCGTCAAACAAGATTACAGTAGAATACACAGAAGTTGCACTTTATATGGATAGGCCCT
Organism: Triturus cristatus; assembly: GCF_964204655.1. NCBI lineage: Eukaryota > Metazoa > Chordata > Amphibia > Caudata > Salamandridae > Triturus > Triturus cristatus. The sequence goes on along the minus strand of NC_140582.1, from coordinate 1,207,314,304 downwards.
GGTGGCCGCTCAAACCATATACTAAAATAGTGGTATAAGTACCACGAACAGAAAAGGGAAAAGGCCTAGGGCCTCTAGAATCGCTGGGCCTACAAGGAGCTAACTTCAGTTAGTGACCAGGATGTCCATGGGTTGCGTGTGCAGAGCAAATAGTCACACGCGAGCTCCCATAGGTTTTCAATGGGTGCGTAAAAAGTACAAAGTTACTGCAAAAGGAATCTTCCGGATGGACTAGGAACTTAAGATTCGAAACACAGACACTAGAGATGATTCTCAACACTTGGGCACCGGAGTGCCAGCTTTACCTCACCCACAGGAAGCGGGTGCATAGGCGTCGAAGTGCGTCGGGTTTCTTCTATCTGTTCAATGGAGCCTGTAGATAAAGATGCTGCAGGCGGTCGCCCCGGAGGAGATGCGGTGGATCCAAGAGTGGATCGGTGATGTTGAAGACCTGTAAGCAGAGGGGACAGTGTTCACAGTCACTAGCCAGTGACCAGCGTGGCACCAGGTGGGTACCAGGCGATGTCGGGTGCAAACAGGAAGGAAGGTGTAGCTTGTCTCTGCAGCCACGTGGTCCCTGAAGGTCGACGACGTCCAGGAGTCGGGTCACGAGCTGTCCCACGCAGGCTCTCGCTGTCGGCGGTGTCGGCGACTTGATCGAAGCAAACAAGCCTTGGCAAAAGCAATTATTGTAGGAGATGAAATAAGCTGATGGTTCTGACCAGCAAGGTCAGAGGGACTGCTCCTTTGGAGGGGAGCAAGGGCCAGTCTGGAGCAACCAGACCAGCGGTGTATTTTGTGAAGTTCGCCGCCAAGATGGCCACTAGCCAGCGGGCCAGCAACCGGTTAGGCGCGTCGAGTGGCAAAATGCAGAAGGGCCCCACGTAGATCGTGGAGATGCTGGAGGGCTCACCTTTGGTGCAGATTCTGCTCGAGGGTTGGGCTTCTCAGATCCCAAAGCACAACTTGGAGGGAGCCTCGGTTGTTGCACTTGTCAGCTTGTCGTGGTCATTTCAAGATGGCTGGCTCCACGTGTCTCGGTGCCTCCACGGGTCTCCTCTTTTCAGGGACTGTGGATCGGGCGGTGAGAGGTCTGGAGGTCCAGGTCTTGTCAGTCTCTGGGCTCGGGCTCCGGCGGGAGGCGGCGGCAAAGCAGACGTTGATTCGCTGGATGGTGCTTGCGTTAGCAAGGTGGTCACTCCCTGACCACAGGGGAGATTGGCTTCAGTCCTCTGTGCGGCAGAGCGTCGAAGTTCCCGTCTTCTTCTTAGTTTCAAGTTGATTCCAGGATGTCTGAAGTCTTAGGACACAGCTCCTACCTTTAAGCGGATTCTAGGGGCCGGACTACCTGCTAGGTCCCTCCCTAAGGGTGGGACCAGGAAGGGGGGTGGTTACACCCCCAATCCTTTGTCCAGCTCGCCCCAGGCCCGGGACTGGTGTGCCCCAGGACCGGATTGAACTGGCATATGCACCGAGGCTCCTTGTGAGCCTCAGGCATGTCTGGTTTCTTTCAAGCCCTACCTGACCAATACACAAAATCCTGTCTGGGGTGGTGCACGCATCTCCCCTGGCAGGAAACCCTTTGTCCACACCTCCCAAGCTGGAAGGACTCCCAGCAGTAGGAGGGCAGACTTGTGTCTGTGGTGGCAGCATCCATTTTGTGGAGCTGAGGCTATGTCTGATTTTACCCGGGTTTCAGGTACTGTACATGTCGTGTCCCTCTAGAAGGGTGGAATGCTAACCCCGTCGCCAGAATTGGCGAGGGGTTAGTATTCCAATTCGTATGACACCTTACTCGACATGTTTTGATAAAGCCAAACCAAAGTTAGCATTTAACCGCGAGGTTCATAATGCACTTAAGAGTATATGGTATGACGATATCTGGAAACAGTAGAAGGAAGTTGTTCCGACCACTGCAGACAGGCTCAGCTCATGCCAGAGCACCATCTCACATGGAACCAAGCACTCTGCCTTCAGGACTGTTAAGGCCTGCCATAGGAGTGTGTTGGACCCGGCCTCGTGGCGTGGTCCTTAACCCCCTGGATTGTGCCCGTTCCCCGCCCCGGCCATCACGGGCCACCCGTTTGAACTGCACCAAGGCCCTTCACCCGGAGCTGCACGTGGTCGCATACTCCTCGTGGCTCCGCCATCTTGTTGGCATCCACGTCACACCGTGCACCCCCGCTCAACCCGGCCTCGACCCCAGCGAAGCCCCGACATCGAGGCACCACGAACTAGCCAGGGGGTGCCGCAGGAACCATTCATCGCCCCCGGCGGAGGACAGTATCGATGGGACCCCCAACTGTCCTCCCCTCTCGAGGTGTGATCGCCCTGCAACTCCCGTGGGCCTGGCGCCTCTCCTGCTGGGCGTCTGGCCGCCTCCACCCGGCCACTCCGCCCCCTCGGGCGCATAGGTCCGGACATCAAAGGGCTCCAGACCTATATCTGGGGCGACCCCACCACAGCTCGGCAGTTGTATCCCGGAGTCGAGAGCCCTGCTGATTGAATCGCGGCTGACCCTACGGAGAAGAACTCTTGTCGAACCATCACGAGCCCTGCGGACTGCGTCGCGGCTCCTTCTTGTGAACCCTTTCTGAACCACCTGGAACACCGGAGCCCTGCTGACGCTGTCGCGGCCCAACCTCGCTGAAACCTCCCTCGGAGCCCTGCTGACGACGTCGCGGCTCGAGCTGAGCAGAAACCATCTTGAGAGCCCTGCTGATTGAATCGCGGCTCTCCACGAACTGTACGCCGGAGCCCTGCTGACGCCGTCGCGGCTCGACCCCTCCGAGATCCGGAGGTCCTCCAGCTTGAGGATAAGAACTGGGCCCCAGGTACCCTCGTACCGCATTCCTGCCAAAGACTGTCCCGCTACCCCGTCCCTTCCAAAGAGACACTGAGACTTTTGGTGGATCCCTCGATCCCTTCGTGTAAATATTGACCTCGTAACCTTTTTATTGCTGATAAAGAATTGCTTGTCACAAAGACAAACCTCCTTGAGTCCTGTGTGGTGGTGTTACTGTGCTAGTACGTGATAGGAGAAGGATCTCTCAGGAGACTTCTCGGCAGCGCTCGGCTACTTCGTGCAGTGTGAGGGCCCCCCTTGGTGGTCGCACCGACTCCTCGGGGTCCGCCTTCCAACATTTGGTGGCCAGCGACGGGATCCGAGCCGAACGCAGTACGTACCAGCCAGTACCCACTAGCTACCCATCCAAACGAACAGCATCATGAGCAGCCAGGAAAACAACGCGACAATGGAGTTCCAGCCCGAACGGCTGGAAGAATATACGCACAAAGAATTAAAACAGTTCTGCAAAGACAAAGGCATTGCAACCACCAGCCTAGGTACCAAAGAGGAGATGCAGAAAGCTCTGAGGGCATGGTTGGAGGCCGGGGCAGGCCCCTCCCAGGAAGAAGGGCCCTTGCCCCTCACTGAGACCACAGCAACCGCACGGACTCCGGCAACCGAAGGAAGAAAGAGCCTAGAGACCGGCCTCTCCGAAGAAGAAATACGAGAGCGGGAAAAGGTCCGGAGCCACGAGCTAGAGCTCGCCCGACTGCGGCTGGACGGCGAACTCCAGCTGGCAGAAAAGAAACTGGCCCTAGAGCAGCTGCGCCTTCAAGAAGAGATAGAGGAGAAGAGACGACACCGGGAGTTGGAGGAAAAGAAACTAACTCTTGAGCACGAGCGCAGTCTCAAGGAGCTCGAGATCAAGGCCAAGAACGGAGGGACCGACACCTCCAGTACTAGAGACACTCAACCGCCTCCCGAGGCCAAGGTACATATCCCGAAAGAGGTCGTCAAGGAATATTACAAGAATGACGACATCCAACAATGGTTCAAGGCCTACGAGGTGGCCATGGCCTCTCATCGGGTGCCCCGAAAAGACTGGGGCGCGGGCCTGTGGGGGCGGTTCCTGAGTGAGGGGCGGGACACGCTGCTCCAGCTACCGGAGGAGGTGATGACCTCCTACGATCACATGAAGGAGGCCCTGCTCACCCGCTACGGGCTAACAGCGGAAATGTACCGCCAGCGGTTCAGAGACTGCAAGAAAATCCCGGGTACCACATGGGTGGAATATGTGGACTTTTTCAGTCGGGCCCTAGAAGGGTGGATCAAAGGGAGCAAAGTAACCACCTACGGGCAGCTGGTCGACCTCATCGTGTGGGAACACCTTTCCAACAATTGCTTCGTGGAACTGAGACAGCACCTCCTCGACAGCAAAATGACCGACCCGCGAAAACTTGCTGTCGAGGCCGATCGATGGGTCAACTCCCGGGTCCCCCGGAACTCAATGGGGGAGTACCAGAGGAACCCCAACGGACCCCCCCGCCAGCGCGGTGGGGGGGGAGGACCGAATCGGAACCGAGACCCTCCCGCCGGGGCCCCCAGGAGCCCCCCTCGAGGGCCACCGCAGCCACATCTCTCCCCGAGCCTAGCCCGAAGGGTGGGCCCGGCCCGACCCGGACCACGGCCACCAGTGACCTGCTACGGCTGTCAACAAACCGGACACTTTGCCAGCGATCCGGCCTGCCCTCTGAACCGAAGAAACGGGGCCGGCGGGCCCCCGCCCCGGCAGCTGACAGCCGCCGCCTTGGGGGGAGGAGAAGAGGAAGAGGAGGCCCTCGACCGAGAGAACACTGAGTGGGAGCCGGCAGCCATGTCCCTGGTCTGCCTGGGTAGCCGAGAGATGGTACCCTGCACCCCCATCCCAACCAACACCCAGAAGTACCGGCAGCAGGTCACGGTCAATGGACAACGGGCCGAAGCTCTTCGTGACACAGGCGCCAGTATCACCGCTGTCCGCTGCCACCTGGTGACCCCTGAACAGATTCTACCGAATGTGCTGTGCCCCGTACGGACGGCCGACAACAGTGAAAGCCTATGCCAGATGGCCCTGGTCCCCTTCGAGTGGGGAGGGGTGACGGGCCTGCTGAAGGTGGCAGTGCGCGACGACGCCCCGGTCGACTGCCTCCTGGGGAACGACTTGGAAAGTTCCCCCTGGGCTCAAGTAGAGCGACGAGAGCACCTCCGAATGCTGGGACTGGCTGATTGGGCCTGCGCCATCACCCGGTCCATGACCGCCCAGGCCCCCCGCTCATCCTCGACCTCCGGGACCGCCCAGCCCGAGGGGCTCACACCCCCTCCCACCAGCAGCGAGGAGGAGGCGGACACCGACCCTGGACCCAGCGAATCCTCCCCCGAAGAGATGGCTTCTCCGAGCGCCCTCCCCGAGCTGACACAATGGCGACACGAAGGGGGCCCCACCCGAGAGCAGTTCCAGCAAGAACAACAGTCCTGTCCCTCTCTCGAAGGGGTCCGACAACAGGCAACCGCGCAAACCAACGGTGACCAGACCGGCACCCACTGGATCTACTGGACCGAGGGCCTGTTGTACAGTGAACAGAAAGTTGCAGAACTCGGGGCCAGCCGCGTGTTGGTGGTCCCCCTCCGCTTCCGGGAGTTCCTTCTCAACCTGGCCCATGATGTGCCCCTCGCCGGACACTTGGGGCAAGACAAAACGTACAGTCGTCTGGTGACCCACTTCTACTGGCCCCGGATGCGGAGAGATGTGGACAACCACTGCCGGTCCTGCCAGAGCTGCCAAGCCAGCGGAAAGACGGGGGGTCGGGTCAAGGCCCCCCTCCAGCCCTTTCCAGCCGTCAGCACCCCGTTCGAACGGGTCGGAATCGATATTGTGGGACCCCTGGACCCCCAAACCGCCCTGGGCCACCGCTTCATCCTGGTCCTCGTGGACCACGCCACCAGGTACCCGGAGGCGGTCCCGCTAAGAACTATAACGGCCCCTGTGGTAGGCCGGGCCTTGATGGGGATCTTCTCCCGAGTAGGATTCCCCAGCGAAGTGGTGAGCGACCGCGGCACGAACTTTATCTCCAGGTACATGCGGTCTCTGTGGCAACAGTGCGGGGTCACATACAAGTTCACGACCCCCTATCACCCTCAGGGGAACGGACTGGTTGAGCGGTTCAACCGAACCTTAAAAGGGATGATCCAGGGCCTGGAAGAACCCCTCAGGCGGAAATGGGATGTCCTGCTGCCCTGCCTCCTGTTTGCCTATCGGGAGGTCCCGCAGAAGTCCCTGGGGTTCAGCCCGTTTGAACTATTGTATGGACACCCGGTCCGCGGACCGCTCAGCCTGGTCAAGGAGGGCTGGGAGATGAAGCCCCGAGGAGCCCCTCCTGACGTCTACCGATACCTCCTGACCCTCCGAAACCAGACCCGCAGGTTCCGAGCCATGGCCGAAGCCAACCTCGAGGCCAGCCAGGAGGACATGAAGCGGTGGTACGATCGCAACACCTCTACTATAGAATTCGAGCCAGGTCAGAAAGTATGGGTCATGGCCCCGGTCGAACCCGGCGCCCTCCAGGACAAGTGGACCGGGCCCTTCAAGGTGGTGGAGAAGAAAAGTCCCGTCACCTACCTGGTCGATCTGGAGTCCCCCCGGAACCCCCTCCGGGTCCTACATGCTAACAGGCTAAAACCCCACTTCGCCCGGACCGAACTGAGCCTGCTGCTGGCGACTGACGAAGGGGGCGAGGACGACTCCGAGCCCTTGCCCGACCTCTTGCAATCCGACATTCACGATGGATCGATCGAAGGGGTCCAACTCGCCTCGTCCCTGACCCCGGAACAGCGCAGCGACTGCCAGCAATTACTGCGGGACTACGCAGCCCTCTTCTCTCTCACCCCGGGGGTGACCCACTGGTGCGTCCACGACGTCGACACCGGGGAGAGCCCCCCCATACGACACAGAGCCTACCGGGTGCCTGACCGAGTGCGGGCCTGCATCCAGGCCGAAGTAGCGAAGATGCTGGCCCTGGGGGTCATCGAGCCTTCCGACAGCCCGTGGGCCAGCCCTGTCGTCCTGGTGCCCAAGGCCGCAGCTCCCGGTCACCCCCCGGAGTTGCGATTCTGCGTGGACTACCGAGCCCTGAATGCAGTAACCAAGACAGACGCACACCCGATACCCCGGGCCGACGAACTCATCGACCGCCTAGGGGCCGCTCGCTACTTGAGCACGCTGGACCTCACCGCCGGGTACTGGCAAATCCAGCTCACCCCCGGCGCCCAAGAAAGATCCGCCTTCTCGACCCCGGATGGGCATTACCACTTTCGGGTGATGCCCTTCGGAATGAAGAACGCCCCGGCCACCTTCCAAAGACTGGTGAACAAGGTTTTGGCCGGGCTTGAGGCCTTCAGCGCGGCCTACTTAGATGACATTGCCGTGTACAGCAACCACTGGGCCGAGCACCTCCTCCACCTGAAGGCCGTCCTGGCCGCCCTCCAGCGGGCCGGACTCACGATCAAGGCCAGCAAATGTCAAATCGGCCACGGATCCGTGACCTACCTGGGCCATCAAGTGGGGAGCGGGCAGGTGGCCCCTCTCCAAGCGAAGATAGATGCCATCCAGACCTGGGAACCCCCCACTACCCAGACCGCTGTCCGGGCCTTCCTGGGCCTCACCGGATACTACCGGCGGTTTATCCGGGACTATGGGAGCATTGTTGGCCCCCTCACAGAGTTAACGTCCAAAAAGCAGCCCAAGAAGGTACACTGGACACCCCGCTGCCAAACAGCCTTCGACACCCTAAAGACAGCCATGTGTACTGCTCCGGTGCTGCAGGCCCCGGACTACCAGAAGGAGTTCGTGGTACAGACGGACGCCTCCGAGTATGGGATCGGGGCCGTCCTATCCCAAGCCGACGAAAAGGGGCTCGACCGACCAGTGGCCTTCATCAGCCGACGACTACTGCCCCGAGAGCAACGCTGGAGCACTATTGAGCGTGAGGCCTTCGCTGTGGTGTGGGCCCTCAAGAAGCTCCGGCCCTACCTCTTTGGCACCCACTTCCGGGTCCAGACCGACCACCGGCCCTTGCAATGGTTAATGCAAATGCGGGGCGAGAACCCCAAGCTGCTGCGGTGGTCCATCTCGCTACAAGGGATGGACTTTGACGTCGAACACCGGCCCGGCAATGACCACGCCAATGCCGACGGCCTGTCCCGCTTCTTCCGCCTTGACGAGGAGAATCCCCAAGGAAATGGGTGACTCTCCCTGCCTTCGGCTGGGGGGGACGCCTGTTGGACCCGGCCTCGTGGCGTGGTCCTTAACCCCCTGGATTGTGCCCGTTCCCCGCCCCGGCCATCACGGGCCACCCGTTTGAACTGCACCAAGGCCCTTCACCCGGAGCTGCACGTGGTCGCATACTCCTCGTGGCTCCGCCATCTTGTTGGCATCCACGTCACACCGTGCACCCCCGCTCAACCCGGCCTCGACCCCAGCGAAGCCCCGACATCGAGGCACCACGAACTAGCCAGGGGGTGCCGCAGGAACCATTCATCGCCCCCGGCGGAGGACAGTATCGATGGGACCCCCAACTGTCCTCCCCTCTCGAGGTGTGATCGCCCTGCAACTCCCGTGGGCCTGGCGCCTCTCCTGCTGGGCGTCTGGCCGCCTCCACCCGGCCACTCCGCCCCCTCGGGCGCATAGGTCCGGACATCAAAGGGCTCCAGACCTATATCTGGGGCGACCCCACCACAGCTCGGCAGTTGTATCCCGGAGTCGAGAGCCCTGCTGATTGAATCGCGGCTGACCCTACGGAGAAGAACTCTTGTCGGAACCATCACGAGCCCTGCGGACTGCGTCGCGGCTCCTTCTTGTGAACCCTTTCTGAACCACCTGGAACACCGGAGCCCTGCTGACGCTGTCGCGGCCCAACCTCGCTGAAACCTCCCTCGGAGCCCTGCTGACGACGTCGCGGCTCGAGCTGAGCAGAAACCATCTTGAGAGCCCTGCTGATTGAATCGCGGCTCTCCACGAACTGTACGCCGGAGCCCTGCTGACGCCATCGCGGCTCGACCCCTCCGAGATCCGGAGGTCCTCCAGCTTGAGGATAAGAACTGGGCCCCAGGTACCCTCGTACCGCATTCCTGCCAAAGACTGTCCCGCTACCCCGTCCCTTCCAAAGAGACACTGAGACTTTTGGTGGATCCCTCGATCCCTTCGTGTAAATATTGACCTCGTAACCTTTTTATTGCTGATAAAGAATTGCTTGTCACAAAGACAAACCTCCTTGAGTCCTGTGTGGTGGTGTTACTGTGCTAGTACGTGATAGGAGAAGGATCTCTCAGGAGACTTCTCGGCAGCGCTCGGCTACTTCGTGCAGTGTGAGGGCCCCCCTTGGTGGTCGCACCGACTCCTCGGGGTCCGCCTTCCAACAGAGTGACTTATAGGTTAACATGTGTTCCATTTAAGGTTAGGTATAGGTATACTACACCTAAGTAAGAGGTGGTTACACCAACTTACCCCAGCTGAGTGATCAGCCAGTTGTGTCAAATTTGTTAGGACAAGCCTGGGGTGGCATAATACATGCTTCAGCCCCTGGCAGGCCTTAGATACACCAATGCCCTGGGTACCTAGTGTACACTGGTACAGGGGCTGACAGGGTGATCCACTTCCAATTGGTTATGCACCTAGGGTGCATAGTTTTAATTTAGTAGAGAGAACAGCAGGCTGGGGGTCTGATTGGCAGGCCCACAGCCTCAATATGTCAAAAACCAGTGAAGCAAAAAGCAAAAATTTGGGGTGACCATAGGATAGCAGACCCTACTCTCCTACACAACCCCCCCCAAACGCTGGGACATTAAACTAGCCTTGACCAGTCTCGTCTTCATGTCCTAAGTGGAAGTACCTGGAGAGACCATCTGCATTCCCATGGTCAGTACCTGGCCGGTGCTCCACTGTAAAGTCCATACCCTGTAGGGAAATGGACCACCTAAGCAGTTTGGGGTTTTCACCCTTCATCTGATTTAGCCACAAGAGGGGCTTATGGTCGGTCTGAATCTTGAAGTGAGTGCCAAACAAGTATGGCCTCAGCTTCTTCAGGGCCCACACCACAGCAAAGGCCTCCCTCTCAATAGCTGACCAATTCTTCTCTCTGGGGGTCAACCTTCTGCTAGTAAAAGCAATGGGTTGGTCTTGACCATCTACATTAAGTTGTGACAGCACAGCTCCCACACCCAACTCAGAAGCATCTGTTTGGACAATAAAATCTTTGGAGTAGTCAGGACTTTTCAGGATAGGTGCAGAGCACATGGCCTCCTTCAGGTCATCAAATGCCTTTTGACAGCTTACTGTCCACTGAACCTTTTTGGGCATCTTCTTGGATGTCAGATCATTAAGAGGAGTCACAATGGACCCATAGTTCTTAACAAACTTCCTGTAGTACCCAGTCAAGCCCAAGAAAGCTCGAACTTGAGTCTGGGTGGTTGGAGGGGACCAGTCATTTATGGATTGTATCTTACTCTCCAGTGGTTGAACTTGGCCTCCACCTACAAGGTGGCCCAAATATACAACCTTACTCTGCCCTATCTGGCACTTAGTAGCCTTGATAGTGAGGCCTGCCCTTTGCAGAGCCTCAAGAGCCTTCTTCAGGTGGATCAGGTGATCCTCCCAGGTGGAGCTAAAGACAGCAATGTCATCAAGATATGCTGCACAAAAGTCATCCAACCCAGTAAGGACTTGGTTCACCAGCCTTTGGAAGGTGGCAGGTGCATTCTTCAGAACAAAGGGCATCACCACAAATTGATAATGCCCACCTGGGGTTGAGAATGCTGTTTTGGCCTTAGACTCCTCAGCTAATCTGATTTGCCAATAGCCAGCTGTCAAGTCAAATGTGCTCAAAAAGCATTGAGACCCCTGTAGTCCACACAGAACCTCATCTCTCTCTTGCCATCTTTGGTGTGAGGTTTGGGGACCAGAACCACTGGGCTAGCCCAGGGGCTCTCTGAGGGTTCAATGACACCTAATTCCAGCATCTTATGTACCTCAGCCTTTATACAGTCCCTGACGTGGTCAGGTTGTCTGTAAAGCTTGTTCTTTACAGGCAGACTGTCACCAGTGTCCACAACATGGGTACACCAGTCAGTTTGGCTAGGTATTAGGGAAAACAGATGTTGAAATGATTGTAGAACTTGTCTACATTCAGTCTGCTGATGGGCAGTGAGGTTGCCTCCAAGGGTCACTCCTTCAACTGAGCCATCTTCAGGGTTTTGAGACAACAGGTCTGGGAGAGGGTCACTCCTGTTTTCCTCCTGTCCCTCATCTGTAGCCATGAGCAAGCCCATGTCTGCCCTGTCAACATATGCTTTTAACCTGTTAACATGGAGTACCCTGTGGGGACTCCTGGGAGTTCCTAGGTCTACCAAGTAGGTGACCTCTCCCTTCTTTTCCAGGATTGTATGGGGTCCAGACCATTTGTCTTGGAGTGCTGCTGGGGCCACTGGCTCCAACACCCATACCTTCTGTCCTGGCTGAAACTCAACCAAGACAGCCTTTTGGTCATGCCAAGCTTTCTGTAAGGCCTGGCTTGCCTCAAGGTTTTTGGATGCCTTCTCCATATACTCAGCCATCCTGGAGCGGAGACCAAGTACATAGTCCACTATGTCTTGTTTAGGCTTTCTGAGAGGTAACTCCCATCCTTCCTTCACTAAACACAGTGGGCCTCTTACAGGGTGCCCAAACAACAATTCAAAGGGGCTGTAGCCAACCCCCTTTTGTGGGACCTCTCTGTAAGCAAACAGAAGGCAGGGTAGAAGGATGTCCCATCTTCGCCTGAGCTTTTCAGGTAATCCTTTGATCATACCCTTTAGGGTCTTGTTGAATCTCTCAACAAGCCCATTGCATTGTGGGTGATAGGGAGTGGTGAACTTGTAGTTGACACCACATTCCTTCCACATAGCTGTCAAGTATCCTGACATAAAGTTGGTACCTCTGTCAGATACTACCTCCTTAGGAAACCCCACTCTGGAGAATACTCCCAGAAGGGCCCTGGCCACAACAGGTGCTGTAGTGGTCCTAAGGGGAATTGCCTCTGGATACCTGGTGGCATGATCCACTACCACCAGTATAAATCTGTGCCCAGATGCAGTGGGAGGATCCATGGGACCCACTATATCTATTCCCACTCTTTCAAAGGGGACCCCCACCACAGGTAGTGGTATTAGGGGGGCCTTTGTTGTGCCACCTGATTTGCCACTGGCTTGGCAGGTCACACAGGAGCGACAAAACTCCTTTGTATCTTCATTCATGTGAGGCCAGTGAAAGTGAGGGACAAGTCTGTCCCAGGTCTTGTTCTGGCCTAAGTGTCCTGCTAAAGGAATATCATGGGCCAAGGTAAGAAGGAAGCCCCTAAATTGCAGAGGTATAACCAACCTCCTGGTTGTACCAGGCTTGGGGTCTCTAGCCTCTGAATAAAGGAGCCCTTCATCCCAATACACTTTATGGGTACCTTGAGCATTCCCAGCAGCCTCAGCAGCAGCCAGCTGTCTGAGGGGTTCAAGAGAGGGACAGGATAACTGAGCCTGCCTCAAGTCAGCCCTTGAAGGTCCCCCTGTCCCCAGAAACTCAACCTGATCAGGTTCAAGCTCTTCAGGGACAGTTCCTTCAGGGTTCTCTAGATCAGCTTCCTGGGAAGGCTGATCATCACTCTGAGGCAGGGGGGAAGGCACAGCCTTGACCCTCCTGTTCTTCTTCTTGGTAGGCGCTTGGTCCATTGTTCCAGGATCCAAGACCTGAGGTTCAGTAAGGCACTTTTTGGCCTGTGACCTGGTCACAGCAAGGACATGTGGTGATATACCTAACATCTCTGCATGTGTCCTGTACTCCACTTCAGACCATAGAGAACTCTCTAGGTCATTGCCCAACAAACATTCTACTGGGAGGTCTGCACTAACCACAACCCTTTTGAGGCCAGTTACCCCTCCCCATGAGAAGTTAACAACTGCCACACTATGTGAAGTAGTGGCATTGCTGGCATTGATCACCAGGTAATTCTCACCTGGTATGTACTGTCCAGGATCCACAAAGCCTGGTGTCACCATAGTGACACTGGCACATGTGTCCCTGTAGGCTTGAGCCACTTTGTCATTAATTAAAGGAGTCTGTCTGTACTTGCCCAGGTTACTGGGGCTCACAGTCAGGGACAAATCAATGTCCCCATCGCAGATCAGGACTGCCTGTGTCAGGGTTCTGTCTAAGTCAGAATCTCCTTCAGTTCCCATAGTGATTCCCACTACACCCTTTGTTTGGGGACCAACACTGCTAACAGTAGTACTGGGAGCAGGTGCCTTAGGGGCAACAGTGTTGGGGGCTCCACCCTTTTTGCAATCACTAGTCCAGTGAGTTGTATTCTTGCAATGATTGCACCAGGGTTTCTTTTGACCTTCTTTCTTCTTTTTGGACTTTTGGGACCCACCCTCCTTAGCAGTAGTTTGGGGCCCTGTTGAAGACTTCTGGTCTTTAGGTTTCTGATCTCCACCCTTCTGGTCTGTTTCTTCTGATCACCCCCTTGGCCCTGGTTCTGGTTCTTTTGCTTAACCCTGGTTCTGACCCATTTGTCTGCCTTCTTTCCCAATTCTTGGGGAGAGGTCAGATCAGAGTCAACCAAGTGTTGATGCAGTTGCTGGTTTTGGCAGTTATTTAAAATCTGTTCTCTCATCATCAAATTATACAATCCTGTAAAATCAGATACCTTACTTCCCAGCAACCAACCCTCCAAAGCCTTAGTGGCACATTCAATGTATTCAGACCAGTCCTGAGTCTGTGTCTTTTGGGTGTCTCTGAACATTAACCTGTACTGTTCAGTGGTTAAGCCTAACCCATCAACTAGGACTCTCTTCAGGACTCTGTAGTTTCTGACATCCTCTTCTCTAACAGTGAGGAGTCTGTGTCTGCCTCTTCCTTCAAAGGAGAGCCAGAGGATTGCTGCCCACTGGTCTTCAGGAACCTGCTGTACTTTGCAGGCTCTCTCAAGAGCAGTTATCCATTTGTGGATATCATCCCCACTTTTGTAGGGGGGCACAACTTTAGAAAGGTTCCTATTATCAAAGACCCTATCCTTGTCCTTAGGGACAATGCTGCCACCAGTGGGTATAGACCCACTCTCTCTAGGTTGCCTAGCTTTGTTCAGTTTCTCTTCCATCAGGGCTACTTCTAGCTCCTGCTTCCTGATCCTCAGCTGGGCTTCCTGCATTCTGGCCTCATGTTCCCTCCTCTGAGGGGTGGTCATCCTTTTCCTGGAGTGACCTTGAGAGCCTCTAGAGCCATGAGAAGCATTGGATTCACCTGAGCGATTCCTTTGCCTCCCAAGCCCTGTGTTAAGTCCACTGGGGAGATCCAATGGGGTAAACCCACTGTCAGTCCCCAATAGCCTTAGTTTAGCTGGGCCAAGTATAACACTTGGCACTGGGCTAGTTCTCCCTTCATCCTCACTCACATCTGTATCCCCCTCACTTTCCTCCTCTGTAGTATGGTGTTCATCTAAGGGATGGCTATTGGAAAGGGGTACCTCAGTGGCATCTTCAGAAGGGGGGCCTCCTGTTCCTGTCCCTAAGGGGGCTAACTGGGAAGCTTTCTTGAGCTCTCTTTGATTTTCATCATTCTGTAAGAGTTCTCTGAGCTCAGCAGAGGTAGGGTTCTTGGGCTGTTTAAGGCCTCTAAGAGTTGCCAAATGCCTGAGCTCATTCTGATTAAGGGTAGCAAAGATGGATGGTGCCCTCTGGGGGTCACTCTCAACAGAGATGGGTATAGTGGACCCCTCTGCCCCAGCCATTGCTCTTAAGTGTGGGTGGATGTGTTGCAATCTACCTACACTTGGGTTTACCTACTAAACCTATCTAGTAGTTGTAGTCAGGGTGTGCTACTCCCTTTTCTCTACAACAACTAAGTTCAGTAGAACTTAAGTATATCTAATCTTGTTTTATATGTACCTACAGGTACCTATGTGATCTTTCAATTGGTAACCAAGAGATTACAATGGTAAAACACAGCAAGCTCAAATCCAACCGCTGCTCACCAATGTGAGAAGTTGGCCTGGTATTTGATGTTCACTAGTTAAAGTGACCACCTTGTACCATGCCAAGCAACCCTTATGGTGTGGTTGTAAGTCAACCTTTTCGGACTAGCTGCCCTAGTGGTAGCGTAGGCTAAGCAGTCTTTGAGGCTAAACTCGTGAAGCGTGTTAAGCAAGCTGTTTTACCAAATGCAACCCCCTTTTATACCAATGAAAGGACACCACACAGATATATATTCAAAATATATATGTATTTATTTCTCAAAGTAACCCCTAGTCTCTTTATGAGCACAGGAGCACAAATCGTCAAACAAGATTACAGTAGAATTCACAGAAGTTGCACTTTATATGGATAGGCCCTGGTGGCCGCTCAAACCATATACTAAAATAGTGGTATAAGTACCACGAACAGAAAAGGGAAAAGGCCTAGGGCCTCTAGAATCGCTGGGCCTACAAGGAGCTAACTTCAGTTAGTGACCAGGAGGTCCACGGGTTGCGTGTGCAGAGCAAATAGTCACACGCGAGCTCCCATAGGTTTTCAATGGGTGCGTAAAAAGTACAAAGTTACTGCAAAAGGAATCTTCCGGATGGACTAGGAACTTAAGATTCGAAACACAGACACTAGAGATGATTCTCAACACTTGGGCACCGGAGTGCCAGCTTTACCTCACCCACAGGAAGCGGGTGCATAGGCGTCGAAGTGCGTCGGGTTTCTTCTAGCTGTTCAATGGAGCCTGTAGATAAAGATGCTGCAGGCGGTCGCCCCGGAGGAGATGCGGTGGATCCAAGAGTGAGTAAGCAGAGGGGACAGTGTTCACAGTCACTAGCCAGTGACCAGCGTGGCACCAGGTGGGTACCAGGCGATGTCGGGTGCAAACAGGAAGGAAGGTGTAGCTTGTCTCTGCAGCCACGTGGACCCTGAAGGTCGACAACGTCCAGGAGTCGGGTCACGAGCTGTCCCACGCAGGCTCTCGCTGTCGGCGGTGTCGGCGACTTGATCGAAGCAAACAAGCCTTGGCAAAAGCAATTATTGTAGGAGATGAAATAAGCTGATGGTTCTGACCAGCAAGGTCAGAGGGACTGCTCCTTTGGAGGGGAGCAAGGGCCAGTCTGGAGCAACCAGACCAGTGGTGTATTTCGTGAAGTTCGTCGCCAAGATGGCCACTAGCCAGCGGGCCAGCAACCGGTTAGGCGCGTCGAGTGGCAAAATGCAGAAGGGCCCCACGCAGATTGTGGAGATGCTGGAGGGCTCACCTTTGGTGCAGATGCTGCTCGAGGGTTGGGCTTCTCAGATCCCAAAGCACAACTTGGAGGGAGCCTTGGTTGTTGCACTTGTCAGCTTGTCGTGGTCATTTCAAGATGGCTGGCTCCACGTGTCTCGGTGCCTCCACGGGTCTCCTCTTTTCAGGGACTGTGGATCGGGCGGTGAGAGGTCTGGAGGTCCAGGTCTTGTCAGTCTCTGGGCTCGGGCTCCAGCGGGAGGCGGCGGCAATGCAGACGTTGATTCGCTGGATGGTGCTTGCGTTAGCAAGGTGGTCACTCCCTTACCACAGGGGAGATTGGCTTCAGTCCTCTGTGCGGCAGAGCGTCGAAGTTCCCGTCTTCTTCTTAGTTTCAAGTTGATTCCAGGATGTCTGAAGTCTTAGGACACAGCTCCTACCTTTAAGCGGATTCTAGGGGCCGGACTACCTGCTAGGTCCCTCCCTAAGGGTGGGACCAGGAAGGGGGGTGGTTACACCCCCAATCCTTTGTCCAGCTCGCCCCAGGCCCGGGACTGGTGTGCCTCAGGACCGGATTGAACTGGCATATGCACCGAGGCTCCTTGTGAGCCTCAGGCATGTCTGGTTTCTTTCAAGCCCTACCTGACCAATACACAAAATCCTGTCTGGGGTGGTGCACGCACCTCCCCTGGCAGGAAACCCTTTGTCCACACCTCCCAAGCTGGAAGGACTCCCAGCAGCAGGAGGGCAGACTTGTGTCTGTGGTGGCAGCATCCATTTTGTGGAGCTGAGGCTATGTCTGATTTTACCCGGGTTTTAGGTACTGTACATGTCGTGTCCCTCTAGAAGGGTGGAATGCTAACCCCGTCGCCAGAATTGGCGAGGGGTTAGTATTCCAATTCGTATGACACCTTACTCGACATGTTTTGATAAAGCCAAACCAAAGTTAGCATTTAACCGCGAGGTTCATAATGCACTTAAGAGTATATGGTATGACGATATCTGGAAACAGTAGAAGGAAGTTGTTCCGACCACTGCAGACAGGCTCAGCTCATGCCAGAGCACCATCTCACATGGAACCAAGCACTCTGCCTTCAGGATTGTTAAGGCCTGCCATAGGAGTGACTTATAGGTTAACATGTATTCCATTTAAGGTTAGGTATAGGTATACTACACCTAAGTAAGAGGTGGTTACACCAACTTACCCCAGCTGAGTGATCAGCCAGTTGTGTCAAATTTGTTAGGCCAAGCCTGGGGTGGCATAATACATGCTTCAGCCCCTGGCAGGCCTTAGATACACCAATGCCCTGGGTACCTAGTGTACACTGGTACAGGGGCTGACAGGGTGATCCACTTCCAATTGGTTATGCACCTAGGGTGCATAGTTTTAATTTAGTAGAGAGAACAGCAGGCTGGGGGTCTGATTGGCAGGCCCACAGCCTCAATATGTCAAAAACCAGTGAAGCAAAAAGCAAAAATTTGGGGTGACCATAGGATAGCAGACCCTACTCTCCTACAGTTAAGTTGAAGAATTTCAGAATAGAGACCACTAAAGTGAGCCACCCATTTATCTGGTGGAATAAGACAATCTTTATTTGTATTCCCCAGCTCGTTAAAAAGTGGGCTATTAATCACTTTCCAAAATTGGGTGCTATTTTTTAAAACACTTGCTTCTGACAATTCCTCCCATGCCATATTCTTTAACTGAATTTTCCTTGCCTTTATTACTTTTTTGTAAGACCTTCTAGCCTCCACAATCTTACTTGCATCTTTCCCACTTTCTTTTAATGCCAACAAGAGTGCAGCATGCGCACTAGAGCATGCATGATCAAACCAGTTTTTAAATTTCTTAGGCCTTGGTCTCCCGTGGTGGGTTAAGTTGCCCACTACCTGTTTTGTTATTCTCTCGAAAGCACCAAGGATTTCCACTGGTTGTGACTCTGTTGACACACATATACTTAAATCCACGATATTACTATTGTACAAATTCTCGAGGAAATCGGCCGGGGTGATGACGTCCCATCTCAAACGTCTACCCTGATTTATAGAGACTAAGTTTAAATTAGCAATCGTAGGCAGAGGGTTTATCCTAGTCACAGCCTTAATATTAATTTCCATAGTGAGAGGATTATGATCACTTAAGGCATTTTGAGTGACACAGAAAGAACCTATAAGATCCTTCAAAAGACAAGAAACAAAAATATAATCAATCGCCTATAATGGCCCTGTCCAGTGAATGTAGGGACAGGAGATAAGGAATCTTGTACAGGAGCAAATAAATGAAGGGCAGATACAACCCACTCTAGGTATATCCCACCCTTAGAGTGTTCAAAGTGAGTTACCTCTTGAGGGCAATGATCATAATTAAAATTTTCAAAACAATTGCGATGACATACATGAATATTAAAATCGCCAAAAAGTAAAAAAGAATAAGGTGTAACATTACTTGCATCAAACTCGTCCAAAAATGTAAACAGTGCTTTTAGGTGCTTCAATTCATCAGACCTAGTAAATGAGTTATAAAAATTCACCACTAATAATGGCGGAAGATTGGCACCTTCAAGTTTAACCGCCAGTATATTTGGAGAACTAGTCGCTAATAGTTCTATACTATACAGTAACTTGAGGCTAAATAACAACGAGAGACCCCCCCGAGATCTCCCCATAGAGGAGGGCACAGCATTTTTATTAAAGGACTGATACCCATCCAAGTAATAGGGATCTTTAGCCTCCCACGTCTCTTGAAGGGCAATTATATGGTGGGTAGAAAGGAAAGCCTTCCAGTTTGTATCGCCTCTTTTAGTTCGCAGGCCGGCAATATTCCAAGACAAAGTCAAAATTTTATTTGTTGATGAGGATACCCCCCCCCGGCCCCTCTCTTGTGGCACAAAATTCACCGGATTCAATGAACGGAGTTGAAAATCACCAACCTCACTATTTACAGGAACCGTGACAGTTACGTTACCAGTCATACCAGGAGGAACTATTTCACTCTCGTCTACTTGGACCACCTCGGAGGTTATCTGACTAGTTCCTTCACCATAAACAGCCTTTAGGGGTAAAATTCTATCACCAGAGCCATTTAGGTCCATATTGTCTTTCGCGGTCAGCACCGACCCAGATTCTTCAGGAAAAACTAGGATCATTGTGGTGGGCCTGAGTATTAACCACTCAGAGTCAATCATTGACATCTAAAGTGCTGAGGACCTCATATCTATTACTAAGAGCCAATGTCCTACTTGCAGGGACAAAATGAGGGATATGTCCACTGTTTCCAGTGGACCCCAAAATATGAGGTGGATAAAAAAAAAACAACGGGAGAACATTAACATAGTCCTGGTGTAATCTGATCGACCCTGCCTGTCTTAAGATGTTAACTACTAAATCAGGAGAGCTGAAGCTCACTACAACACAGTCACCCTTCAGCGTCTTATTGGTCTTCCCCACCCATGGAACCCTTCTAACCATCTTAAAACTTTCAAAAAGGTGGCTCCCAAGAACTGTTTTACCTGCCAAAAAGTGGAGGGCTTTATTTTTTAAGGAGGACCAATGCTCTTCCCTCCCATCGCTAGGTTTTGGAACATTTGCCAAAATTATAGTATACGGGCAAGCCTCCGACGGCAAATGCAAAGGTCGTTCCCTTGAAGGATGCGCAGGAAGAGGGCTTAATCTCCCTATCGTGTCCCTGGACCTCGAGCTAATACGGCCATTGGTTCCTAAGGCAGCTGGAAGATGATTAATGGGACCTACAGCAGTGGTCGTCATAGACTCAACTAAATCGGAAACTCTGGTTTCTACTCCACTTAAAGGGTACATCTCGGGTGGATTTAACCTTGGCATTGATACTTCCTGGCCCGCTATGTGACGTTCGATGAGAGCAAGTCTGTTATCAATTTTATTAAGTCTATCCATAACTGGCAGTATAATCGCCCTCAATCGCTCATCCATAAGCTGTAATAAATCGGCCGTCTTAACTCCAGTAGTAATTATTTCCCCCTGGTCGGAATTCTCGTTACGCCCATGACTCTTGTCGACCGTGGCCTGAATGGCCACAGTACTTTCCTGGGGAACCACCCCATGAGCGGAATCTATGTTCCTGGGTTGTTTAGCTTGTTGACGGCTTCCTTTAGGGCCTTTATCCGCTTATCTTTTGCCCTTAACTATTTTAGTAGCAACAACAGGAAGGGCATGTGACTGCCTAGTACGTGTGGCTGGCGGTGAGAAAAGAGGACTAGAGGTATTCACAGAGACTGGAGGAATAACAGAGCTGGACTCTGACACAGACTCAGCGGAGAAATGACATCCAACCTGTGTGATACCTGAACTTAAAATAGGATCACCAGATCGTTTCACAAAATTAGGCTTGGCTAATGGCTCCAAAGATAGCCTCCTTTCCACCATTTCAATTTCCCTAGAAACAACAGTTTCAGCTTTTTTTTAAAAAGCGTCTAGTGTCCCCGTACCCCCCATTGCAGAGCACTTACTGTTACTTTTAGCCATGGGAAGAAATAAACAAAAACAATACTCAAAACTTACAGTTTTAACAACTGACAAGAAGATGGGAACTCTCAAGGTACAAAACACCCCCAAATCGCACACAGACTGAATAAGCTTAGCGTTGAAGTACCGGGAGAAGGCCAACCTCTTCAGCACACGTGCAGATACGGGCATGGCAGTGCGCACCTCCCATGCGTCTTAACGTGCTACACCAACAAAAATCCACACTCAAAAAGTCCTGGACAGCACAGTCCTCACTGGTCAGCAAAAACGACAATGGTCCCAATCAGAGTAGCAACACCTCGGGCAATAAGGGGGGTGTCTGCCTCTGACGGCCACAGACGGCCCGCCCTTTGCCCGGGATTCGCCCGGCGCGCGGTGACAGCACTCAGGGCAGGTCAGGTCAGGTGAAGTTTTCTGTGCCCCAAAAAGCAAAGCGCCCGCTCCACCGGGCTCTGCGGTGTTTTATGTGCGCTCCGGGTGCGGGATTGGCGTCACGAGGAGCAGGGCAGGCTGGGGGATGTAGTCTCCCACCCTCCTCTCGGCGGCCGCTGTGGGTCCAGATGCGGCAGCGGGAGGGGAGACAGCAACGGTGACAGCACTCAGGGCAGGTCAGGTCAGGTGAAGTTTTCTGTGCCCCAAAAAACAAAGCGCCCGCTCCACCGGGCTCTGCGATGTTTTATGTGCGCTCCGGGCGCGGGATTGGCATCACGAGGAGCAGGGCAGGCTGGGGGATGTAGTCTCCCACCCTCCTCTCGGCGGCCGCTGTGGGTCCAGATGCGGCAGCGGGAGGGGAGACAGCAACGGTGACAGCACTCAGGGCAGGTCAGGTCAGGTCAGGTCAGGTGAAGTTTTCTGTGCCCCAAAAAGCAAAGCGCCCGCTCCACCGGGCTCTGCGGTGTTTTATGTGCGCTCCGGGCACGGGATTGGCGTCACGAGGAGCAGGGCAGGCTGGGGGATGTAGTCTCCCACCCTCCTCTCGGCGGCCTCTGTGGGTCCAGATGCGGCAGCGGGAGGGGAGACAGCAACGGTGACAGCACTCAGGGCAGGTCATGTGAAGTTTTCTGTGCCCCAAAAAGCAAAGCGTTAAATTTGTCCCAGTCTACTTTCCTGGGAGGGATTAGTGAATGCATGTAAGTGATTATTTTCTCCGGCAAAAATAATATTTCAGTTCTAGGCTTATCTCGTGGTTTACGATCCCTATCCCAGTCCCTCAATTGCTCCCAGGTTCCCCCAAACTCCGTCACATGGTCCTGGTCATGCACCTGCCGCCATATGTCCACCGGCACCAATAGAGCAAAAAATAGCTCGATATCAGCCAGTGTCATCACCGCCGAGGAGGCGGCTTCCGTAAGTTCCTTATAGTATGCCGTACGATTCTTCCTGGGGTCAGGCAACTGAGTTTTCAATGAAAGTACCTCACTGCGTTTCCATGGGGTGTATACCCACTGTTCCTGAAAACGGGCGTCTACTCTCGGGCGGGTAATCGTACAATGTGCGTCTACTATTTCAGTTACTTCCGGGTGATAAATGGGGTGTACCTCACAGATTGGGAACTGCTGTACCCCTGCGGGAATAGCAGCTTGTAGCCGCATTCTGTAATTTACCAGAGTTCTCACATTCCCATATACCGCTTCTGGACTTAACTGAGATTTATGTGTTTGGTCATGAATATCATACAGTATTGTCGGAGCTCTCCCCCCTCTATAAACTTGCTCCCACAATGAGATGAGGCGTTCGGCCATGTGTGTTAACGCGTGCTGCTGCATCACTGGTTCATAATCTTTCATGGTGCTCCATATGTCAGACAGGGTATAAATAGATTGCCGCATCCATTGGGATGCCTGTACTGCAATGGTCTCCTTTTCCTCTGTTCCTAGAGCTGATCGAGTGAACAGCTTCTTGCCATCAAGAGAACCGGCCGGATGTACTGGAGTTGAAATAGCTGCAAAAGGAGTTGCACTCGCAGAAGAGGAGGTCAAGGAGGTTAGTAGCAACAACAGGAAGGGCATGTGACTGCCTAGTACGTGTGGCTGGCGGTGAGAAAAGAGGACTAGAGGTATTCACAGAGACTGGAGGAATAACAGAGCTGGACTCTGACACAGACTCAGCGGAGAAATGACATCCAACCTGTGTGATACCTGCACTTAAAATAGGATCACCAGATCGTTTCACAAAATTAAGCTTGGCTAATGGCTCCAAAGATAGCCTCCTTTCCACCATTTCAATTTCCCTAGAAACAACAGTTTCAGCTTTTTTTTAAAAAGCGTCTAGTGTCCCCGTACCCCCCATTGCAGAGCACTTACTGTTACTTTTAGCCATGGGAAGAAATAAACAAAAACAATACTCAAAACTTACAGTTTTAACAACTGACAAGAAGATGGGAACTCTCAAGGTACAAAACACCCCCAAATCGCACACAGACTGAATAAGCTTAGCGTTGAAGTACCGGGAGAAGGCCAACCTCTTCAGCACACGTGCAGATACGGGCGTGGCAGTGCGCACCTCCCATGCGTCTTAACGTGCTACACCAACAAAAATCCTAACTCAAAAAGTCCTGGACAGCACAGTCCTCACTGGTCAGCAAAAACGACAATGGTCCCAATCAGAGTAGCAACACCTCGGGCAATAAGGGGGGCGTCTGTCTCTGACGGCCACAGACGGCCCGCCCTTTGCCCGGGATTCGCCCGGCGCGCCCGGCGCGCGGTGACAGCACTCAGGGCAGGTCAGGTCAGGTGAAGTTTTCTGTGCCCCAAAAAGCAAAGCGCCCGCTCCACCGGGCTCTGCGGTGTTTTATGTGCGCTCCGGGTGCGGGATTGGCGTCACGAGGAGCAGGGCAGGCTGGGGGATGTAGTCTCCCACCCTCCTCTCGGCGGCCGCTGTGGGTCCAGATGCGGCAGCGGGAGGGGAGACAGCAACGGTGACAGCACTCAGGGCAGGTCAGGTCAGGTGAAGTTTTCTGTGCCCCAAAAAACGAAGCGCCCGCTCCACCGGGCTCTGCGATGTTTTATGTGCGCTCCGGGCGTGGGATTGGCGTCACGAGGAGCAGGGCAGGCTGGGGGATGTAGTCTCCCACCCTCCTCTCGGCGGCCGCTGTGGGTCCAGATGCGGCAGCGGGAGGGGAGACAGCAACGGTGACAGCACTCAGGGCAGGTCAGGTCAGGTGAAGTTTTCTGTGCCCCAAAAAGCAAAGCGCCCGCTCCACCGGGCTCTGCGGTGTTTTATGTGCGCTCCGGGCACGGGATTGGCGTCACGAGGAGCAGGGCAGGCTGGGGGATGTAGTCTCCCACCCTCCTCTCGGCGGCCGCTGTGGGTCCAGATGCGGCAGCGGGAGGGGAGACAGCAACGGTGACAGCACTCAGGTCAGGTGAAGTTTTCTGTGCCCCAAAAAGCAAAGCGGTCAATTTGTCCCAGTCTACTTTCCTGGGAGGGATTAGTGAATGCATGTAAGTGATTATTTTCTCCGGCAAAAATAATATTTCAGTTCTAGGCTTATCTCGTGGTTTACGATCCCTATCCCAGTCCCTCAATTGTTCCCAGGTTCCCCCAAACTCCGTCACATGGTCCTGGTCATGCACCTGCCGCTATATGTCCACCGGCACCAATAGCGCAAAAAATAGTTCGATATCAGCCAGTGTCATCACCGCCGAGGAGGCGGCTTCCGTAAGTTCCTTATGGTATGCCGTACGATTCTTCCTGGGGTCAGGCAACTGAGTTTTCAATGAAAGTACCTCACTGCGTTTCCATGGGGTGTATACCCACTGTTCCTGAAAACGGGCGTCTACTCTCGGGCGGGTAATCGTACCATGTGCGTCTACTATTTCAGTTACTTCCGGGTGATAAATGGGGTGTACCTCACAGATTGGGAACTGCTGTACCCCTGCGGGAATAGCAGCTTGTAGCCGCATTCTGTAATTTACCAGAGTTCTCACATTCCCATATACCGCTTCTGGACTTAACTGAGATTTATGTGTTTGGTCATGAATATCATACAGTATTGTCGGAGCTCTCCCCCCTCTATAAACTTGCTCCCACAATGAGATGAGGCGTTCGGCCATGTGTGTTAACGCGTGCTGCTGCATCACTGGTTCATAATCTTTCATGGTGCTCCATATGTCAGACAGGGTATAAATAGATTGCCGCATCCATTGGGATGCCTGTACTGCAATGGTCTCCTTTTCCTCTGTTCCTAGAGCTGATCGAGTGAACAGCTTCTTGCCATCAAGAGAACCGGCCGGATGTACTGGAGTTGAAACAGCTGCAAAAGGAGTTGCACTCGCAGAAGAGGAGGTCAAGGCAGACGGAAAATGCATGGCTCCTGGTGACAACTGGGGAGCTTCAGCTGTTGTGGCTAACAACAAATTGGGCAATAAAGCCATAACTTCCGAGACAGAGGAAGACAACCGAGAGAGATCGGTTACAGGCGTAGGGAGGTAGGGAGGCTGAGGCGCCGATGCAACAGAAGTTGCTGTGGAGGCAACTAGAGCCGGCGTAGGGGCGACTGTCCCTGCCCCAGCCGATACAATAGTCGCTGGTACCTCCGGATATAACCGTTGCGGGACATAAGGGGGTGCTGGCCGCATGTCCAGCAAGTCTTCTATTTCATCCTCCGCGTTAGGTCGAGCCACATAACTTTTATCGACCTTCAATCTAAACTCACGATTCATACAATCGATTCCTTATTCCACCCTAGCTCTGTCATAGGCTACAGCTTTCTGAGTTATGGTCTGCCCAGCCTTAGCTCTTGCTAGCTTTTCCTCCCTCATTCGTCATTGTTTTGCTTCTTTCTGCCAGGTGTTTAAGGCTTCAAACATAGATTGCCTACTGCGCCTAGAAAATAGTTGTTCCTGTAAAAAGGTAATTTTCTTTTCATCAAATGAGCCAGTCTTTGGCCACTGCAACTCTTCTTTACCTTTAGTATACTTATGCCACAAGGTGTTGAACAATAGGGGGGCAATGCTGTGCTTCACATACATATAATGGCTAGGGCTGCCCTCCGGAGGGGCGGGCTGACTCTCAGCCAAACGAGAGTCGCTAGTCCGGCAACAACAACCGAAACAATTCAATTTGCTGAAACACGACATGTTGGTTAGTAGACAGACACAAATAACATATAACTGACTCTATAACACATATAACATATATGTCGACATTATTCTCTGCAGTTCAACCTATCCAAACTTGATGCATCCAAACAAATGAACCGAGCCCGTCGACTCCTGTTCGTGGAGAATTATTCAAAAGGACCAACGGCATCACAACAAGCAGTCTCTCAACCGACTGGCAAGAGACAGTTAGACAGAGGTAACCACAAACTGTACTACGGACCACTCCGCTGCATCCCTGGTTCACCACTTCAGACTATTCCGACGTGGTCCAAGCCACACCTCAGATATGTCTCATGGCTACCCAGTTTTTGCCACGGGTTTTCCCAAGTACAGTTCGGCTGCGCGTCCCGCCCACATAACAACCAGGCATCTGACCAGTATCTTCAAATCACAAAAGATCTGTGGAGTCCCTACAGTCAGTCCCTACCGGACCACCCTGTAAGACCTCCTTAATTCTCCTGAGGTCATCACGACCCCTCAATCAAATCCAAATGTACCGCTCAATAGTGCGTACTTCAAACAAATGCACCGCTCCACAGCACGTGCTTCAAACAAATGCACAGCTCCACAGCGCGTGCTTCAAACAAATGCACCGCTCCACAGCGCGTGCTTCAAACAAATTTTCAAATTACTCACGGGTGCACCCAGGTATGAATGTTCGTTCTCCGCTGCCAACTTCTTACGACCAACACGGTCAATTCCTGGGTTAAGCCCGTAGGACCCAGGTGAAGGGCGACTAGCAGCAGAGGGCACCCCGATCGGGAGTACGGAGTGGACGTCGGACTCCCCTCCGCCCGCCGGGCCAAGACATCCTCAATCCTGCCACCCGAATACGGGGGAGGAAAGACCCTATCACGGGGTCCCTTCGTGGTCGCCAACTGTAGTAATCTAAATAGTAATCCCAAGGGCCACACTTACCAGTGGCCGGCAATATCAAGTCAATAATAAGCAGTTGGCAACGTAGAAGGTTCAAGCGTTTATTGGCCACAACAGAACTCTACATAGAGGAGCCCCATCGATCCTCACCCATCAGGTGCGCTGAGGAAGACTGCTGGCCCCTTGACAGAATCACACTTGTATACATAACAGATTCGACATACAAAGCCTTACAAGTGGAAAAAGACCAGTTTGCCCAGGAGCTCCTAAAATGAGCTCATACCATATCCAGTTTCAGCTGCACACAAAAGGTTACTATCTTTACAGAGAAGGTCGGCGGGGTGACTCCCTTTTCGTCTCGGGCCCAGAGGAATTTCGCTTGATACTCCCTACAGCAGATGTGACCTTGGGCCTCAGTCGTAAATACAATTCAACCTGTCTCTAGGCTGGTACGAGCTAAATCATGTAGACGGTAGGCAGAGAGAACCTCGTGATCTAAAACACGACTGGTCATAATCCAAGATGGCCGTAGTATGGCTTTTCGGCCCTTTCTATCATATAAGACACAGAAAAGGAATGGGCCATCTTCTAAAGCATGTCTCGTTGTTAATGGAGTAGAGATACAGACCAAGATACATTATGCTAACTTCACATGCTGACTTGAATCCCACATTATGCAGTCACAAATAGTTCACTACAAGTGTGCTGATAAGGTGGATGAAGTCCTGGTGCCCTGAAGAAATTGCCAAGAGTAAGGCAATGAAACATGTCGGCTTTATGGCATTTTTTCTGTTAAGATACAGCACTTTTTATTTTTGAACTGACCCATGAGCTAAGAATAAAATTATGGTGGCCATGGCTCTTTATCAATTTTAACTCTGGACTATGGTGTGTGATGTTCACATATGTTCACCTTTGTTGATTAATTTTTTCTGGTACATTTGTCCAGTTTTTTTTTTTTGTTGCCCAAGGTAGTAACCTATGATGAGAAACGTGGCAGTACTGGTGATAATCTAACCCGTGTCAGCCCGCTGTGATGTTGCGCACGTGAGGTTCCACCTTGTTTTGCACACATTTTTTCACTGACACTCACGGTGTGGGTAATTTACCTCCGTGACTATTACGGGGTTCTTTTCACAAATTGATTTTTGAACATGGTGACAGCTACATTTGGTTAAGGTTCTTGCAGATTTTATATCAGTGCAGACTCTGGTGAATTAGGGACCCCTCTTACAAATCTATATGGTGGGGAGTGGGTCAGAAGAAGTTAAGTTGATACTTCTCAATTCCTTTTTTACACAGTGTGGAAAGTATCTCTGTACCAAGTAGATTGGGTCTTTTTGTTGGAATATAGCACTAATAAGATCTGCAGCCTTTGGCTGAGGGCTGCGGTCGTCGCCATCCCTCAGCAACAACTCTCCCATATTCGCTTCTGCCTTTCCCAAATCAGAATCTAATGCAGCACAGTTCTTGTGCTAGAACCTCAATGCCAGCCGCATTTACTTCAGATGGTAAGCACAAGCCAGCGCAATTCACCTTGCATTCAATAGTCTGTGGACCTTGCAGAGCTTTTCCAGCTGTAGAACCATCTTCAAGTTCAGACTCGGTCAGACCAGTTGGTGGTGATTCCGCTGTTGGATGGAATCATCCCCGCTCATTGGGCATCCCTCCTTCCTTGTCGGTAGAAGAAGGCCTCCTGTTGGGTCATGTAGAAGCTTCAAGATTACGGTACATTGAGAGAACGGAGGCCCGCCTTTCCCCTTTTTCTCCCTTGTTGAGTCTGTCTTTCTGGCTGGTGGGAGGCGCCGACCACTTTGGCGTAGTGCTATGCTGCTTGTTAGCTCTGCCGCACCCGAGCCCGCCGGGAGTTAGGGAGATGCAGTTGTTAGAGGAGTGCCTTAGACTTTTTGGCTGCCTGGTCCATCTGAACACCGGATTGAATCTGTTGCGATGACTGAAGCCGGCGTACGTGACCACTGCAACAATCAGACGCTCACAATCAAAGTAAAAGCTTCCTCCACCATATCAATGCGCTGTTGCATCTCCTGCAGCCGTGTTTCAATTGCTGAGTTACGACATGCCAGAAGCCTGCCGCGACCTCAGAGAGCATAGTCTGTGGGGCCTTCCGCCGCCGGGCTTGGTTCTGGCAACTGATTAGAGAGCTGCTAATGGCCACCTCACGCCGCCGCTATCTTGCTCATCCCCCTAGATACATCTCTACAGCAAGATGTGGATTAGGTTATGTCTGAATTACATTGTTCTCAAAGAAGGTGTATTAGAGGACACTATAATAACAGATTCCATGGACATTCCACCTGTATGAGGTAATGCATTCATTCACAATGGTTTACTGTTGTTTATGTATCTAGTTTGTTCTGACACCACCGGATGACGTTAGATCAGGACTGAATCAATATTCATGCAGAGGGTTAGTGCTAAGGTGATGATTTGTAATACTGTATTCTGATGTGCTTTCTTAAGGAGGAATTAGCTGAATAACCCCTTGAATTTGGAGATGAGCCAGATCTTTTTGGTCTCTACTGTGAATGCTGCCCAACATTTTTTTTACCCAACTGATTTTGCTGCACATTTGAAACTTAGTTTATTTCTGATTTTGCCAATTATTCTGCATTGTTCCTTTTATTAAGGTCCTTCATGGCAGTGACCAATGAGCCAAGTGCATCTGCATTTTGCTATTTCTGTGTTGCGCCTCTGGGTTTTGTAATAAGTCTACATGGATTTCTTAAATTCCACTCTAGAACTTACTTTTTGAGTGAGTCCTTTATTGACTGTACCTGGAAATACTGTTTTAAACCTGGTCTCTTGGACCCATTGCTTCTTGAACTGAGGTTGCAGCTATCACTGATTTCACCCAGTGTCTGGATGTGCCATTGCGATGCAGGTTTTCCAGGGGTACAGTGCACCCACAGAGACATCCTGCGCGCCACGTGAATAGGTGGAACATACAGAGCTGAAGGAGAAAGGGGAAATATGGGACCAAAGAGTGTTACTAAATAGCCCAAAACATATTTCCGTGCGGCCTGTGTACCATAACTGTTAAATCTTCTGCAGTTTTAAACCCGATTTCAGTTAGATCAGTTTTAGAAAAAAAGAAACAGAAACCCACATCAGAGTGAACAGTTAATTTACGGTAATACAAGTAATGAGAGATTTAAACAATAGTGACTTAGAATGAAATAAAGACATTCATTCGACAGGTCTCAATAATGTATGCATACAAGTTTACCCATCTCATTTTATAGAACTAAAAATATTTATAACATTACTATAATATCTTTAATAAATGTTAAGTAATACATGATTATTGCACTAAATTATACATCATGGTGATATAAAAGCTAAGTTGGATTAAAAATTGAGTGTACAGAAGAGGGAAAAAAGAGGAAAAGAGAGGTGTTATTTGTAATCCATTAACATAAACGTTAAATATATATATGCAGATCATATGAACCATCATCTTTCTCTTCATGAGGCATCTTTTGCCAAACACTTAGATTCCATTTCTTTGACACATCCTTTCCCATTTAAGGTGTGTTTGACACCTTCCATCCTAGTTGCTTTATTTTAAAGAATTTTCAGACCCACACAGCTCTGCTCTCTAATCATAGCTTCCTATCACAGTATCAAATAGGTGCTCAGGTTTTGCATCATATTCAGGCCTTCATAGTAGATGGTATGATGAAGAGCCATTGGAACATGCTTTGTTTAATCCCGTTGTGCAGTTCACTCCATTATTCACTTTTCATTTATTATGGTTGTCAAGCAAACTTCATAAAAAAAGGAACATAGGAAAAGTCATAGAACTTTATGAAGTTGAAAGAGGATCTCAAAGAATGCCTAATTTTGGGTCTTAAAGAAAGCCTGTAACTCTGAATCTTGCACAAAAAAAACCTGCTGTTAATAAACCAAATATGTGCATCTAGGAAGGTTCTTGGAAACTGCAGTCCCAGACACCCATTTCACACAGAACCTGGTGCCACAAGGTGGCCTTTGATTAGAGAGTCGTACCTTTACCTGTTAGTCTGTATTTTTTTATTCTTGTTTTGAATCTATAGAGGTCATTACCTCAGTAAAGGACCGGGGTAGTCATTTAAAAATAGCTGACCCATTGTGGCTGGTTGGAGCTCATGTGGACGACATTGAAATCCTACA
Source organism: Triturus cristatus (assembly GCF_964204655.1). Classification (NCBI taxonomy): domain Eukaryota; kingdom Metazoa; phylum Chordata; class Amphibia; order Caudata; family Salamandridae; genus Triturus; species Triturus cristatus. Next base: position 1,207,283,559 of record NC_140582.1, on the reverse strand, counting down.
ACTGAACTCATTTGATTAGAGACCTGCACAGACTACTCATGCTTTTGCGGTTTGCTACATTTAGTTACTGGACATCTGCTCCTGTGTGACTCACTGCATACTGTTTATTGTAGAATGAAACTTTCCGTGAAGATTTGACTTGCTGACAGCCTTGTCTCAATGGACATTACACAGTCACTGCTGCTTTGCCTCTTCTGTCTGTCTGTGTTGTCTGCACTGTGTGCCAGCTGCAGGCTTCTGCAGCGTGAGGCATAAGGTTTTTATTGGAGCAGAACATTAGATCCCTGAACTGAGCAGCAACAGCTGCACGCCGAGTTCAACAGCATACATCAAACTACATGTAACCCACAATAAATCCTCAGCTGCTTGGGTAGAAAAGAAAGGTGTGCTGAGGAACGTAACTCTCAACTCGTAGAACACTCTCTAATCTGGAACTTCCCGGCTAAGTGTAAATGATCATTGCCACAGTGCAATGGCGATGGACCCACAGAAGTGACTTTAAAGGTAAATACTGTACCCCCATTCCAGATAGATGCATAGAATGGAATAGTCTATTGCACTAGGTGATGATAGACTAGTTCTTCGCTGTCCATAAAGGAGTACTATTTAGTATGGCATTCGACCGCTTTACAAGCTTCTTTATACTTGTACTTATTACTGTGGAACATAACAAATGATAACGATTTAGGTAAAGGTAAAGGTTTATTTGCACCAAGGAAATAGTTACACCTATGCGGAAAACACAGCAATAATAATATTAATAATAATCAGTCTATAAGTGCATAGCTACTTCTTACCAAGCGTCCCAGCGCTAGGATTCCGACTCCTGAGGATAAAGGTGCCCCTCAGGCTAACCAGATCTCATCTAGACCCGAAGAGCAAGGTTTAAATCTTTTTCCTGAAAAAAGTTTCAGATGGAGCCTGCAGAATTGCAACAGGAAGAGAGTTCCAGATTTTTGGCGCAAGATGGCTAAGGAAACTGCCCCCTATTCTAGCTCTTTTAAATTTTGGAACAACTGCCAGTTTTGCTTTGGCAAACATAGGGTTTGACCATCAACTGAAGATAAGATGCCTTGAGAGGAAAGAGCTTGTAGCAGTAGCAGAGAGCTTTAAAGGTGACTCTTTGCCTCACAGGAAGCCAGTGCAGTTTCTAAAAGTGCGGTCCCGAGAGAGGTGCGCTTAGGTCGATTGGGCAATACCAGTGCTGCAGCATTCTGGACCTGCTGAAGCCTGCTAAGGCGAGATTGAGACACACCTAAGTACAGAACATCGCAGGAGTCTAGTCTGTATATAACTAGAGCCCGGACTACAGTTTTGGGACAGACTCTGGTAAAAAGTGGAGAATTTTCTTCTAAGAATTCAGCATCTCAAAACATTTTGCCTGCAAAGGCAGTGATCTGGTTATCGAAAGAAAGTTTATCATCAAACCAGATGGAATGGAAAGATTCTTGCAAAGCGCATGGCTACCCAGGAGCATCCCAGCGCTGTGGTGGTTACTAGAGTTGAACAGGTGCTCTACGGAAAGAGCCAGGTCTACAGTTGTTTCCGGAATAAAAGGAGGTTGGATTCCCTACGAATATGTACCGGAAGACTGTTCCATAGTTTCGCGGCATTATATGTAAAACACCGGCCGCCACTTCTGGGCTTCTTAATCCTAGGTATCACTGCTAGGTGGAGCTCGTCTGAACGGAGACTTCTGTTGGCCTTGTAAGGGCAGATCATGGATTTAATGATAAGAGGTGCATTCCCTCCTAGAGACTTATGGGCAACGCAAAGGGCTTTAAAATGAATTCTCTCTTGCACCGATAACCAATGAAGGGCGCTTAGTGCCAGCTTTGCCGAACATCGATAATGGGTTCCCGTGAGCAGTCTTGCAGCGGAATTTTGTATGATCTGCAGTTTCGTGGTCACTACCTTTGGGGCGATCAGGTAAAGGGCTTTGCCATAATCGATCCTGGAGAGAATGAGTGCCTGGAACAGCGTTTTTTTTGCTTGGTCCGGTAGGAGGGGCAACTTTTTGCGGATCATTCTTAACATGCCGTAACATGAAGCAGTGGTCTTCCTGGCTTGAACTTTAAATGAAAGGTCTTAATCTAACCAGACATCCAGGCTTTTATCTCAGTTTTTGGGGTCGTGGCCGTGCCCATGCAGGCTGGCCACATGGTATTAGATTTAAAATGTAGCCGGTTGCCAAGAAGCGTGAGCTCAGTTTTATCACCATTGAGTTTTAAATGGGAAAGGCTCATCCACTTGGTTACCTCCTCCAGGCAAGCGTGGAGATCGGAGGGCGTATGGTTGGCCTGGGTAAGTGACACAACCAACTGTGTGTCATCGGCACATGTAACTATATGAATCCCAAAGGGGGAAATGATATCCGCCAGTGGGGACATATAGACATTAAAAAGGCTCGGGCTCAGGATGAGCCCTGTGGGACTCCACATCGAAGGGGGGTGGATTTTGAAAAGCTGCCACCTTAAAAAATCTGGAAGCATCTCTCTTCCAGGAAGGATTGGAGCCATAATAAATGGCCAGATTTTTGACCTTAGGTTTGGGAGGGGGTTGTGGACCAAGATTATGATGCCACCAGGCATTGGGTAAAATGCTAGTGTGCCCAAAACCAACACCTCCATCTTCCCTGCATTCAGCTTTAGGCATTTGAAATCCATCCAAGCAGCAACCTCTGACAGACATGAACAGAGAGAAGAGGCCATAGGTCTGCTTCAGCTGAGAAAGAGTGATGACAAGTTGCGTCATCACACCAGTGGGCGAACACAGTAGAGTGGAATGGTTTTTGGGAGACCTGAAAGGTACGCCCTTCCAAAAATGAGACGAGCCAAAGCAGCGCTTTATGGCCCATGCTACAGCTCCTGAGCCTCTCGATCAGGATCTTACGAGATATGGTATCGAAAGCGGCATTGAGGTCTAACATTAGGATTGCTGCAGTGTCGCCTCCGTTCATAATCCTAATAGCTGACCTGAAAGCTAGCAATAGGGTGGATGCAGTGCTGTAGGAGGGGCAGTAGCCTGATTGTATCCTGTGAAGGAGGTCGCTGTCCTCCATAAAATTAGAAAGCTGCAGATTCACTTGCTTTTTTTCAATCTTAGAGAAGAGTGGTAGAATCAAGATAGGTTGATAGTTTTTTCAGGAATAGAGGAGTTGAGTAGAGGTTTCTTTAGGAGAGGAACCATATCAGGCAATAGATTTCAAGTTCTAGAACCAGGAACGTCAACTTTACATACATCTCCTGCGTAGTTACTACAAGACAGAGATCCCAACATATAGTCTCTCTTCAATTACTACAGGACCTCTAAAGAAACAAAAGTTGTGCATCAACATTCTAAATCAACATCAAATAGTATTTTAAATGCTTGGGTACATTTCCTATGTTTAATCTTCCTCTTCGTCAATCGCAAAATGTTCCATAACTCTGTCAATATATAACAATTCACAGAATTGACCATATCAGATCCACCTGCCTACCACTACATTTCAGGTTATGTATAGATTTGGTATTCCTAACTCCACATCTGTTAACCTACACTTCCCACACTGAATTATGTATATATCGACCTCCTCCGAAAACAGCTGCCAGTCCAAAAGAAAATTTGCCCTTATTCCACACTGTTCAATGGTCCAATTTCATCACATCATCTCCAACTTCCTTTATATACATAGGTATGCCACACCCTTCCTGACCTTCTTACACTCATGGAAGTACAAAATACGTGAAAATAAAAGGGCCGCCAAACCATTTATAATTTTTGATAACTTTGTGTAAACGTTTTCCTGTTTACATATACAGGAAAATCCGCTAAAATACCTAAGTAATAAGGATTCGTATCTCGAGGATTCCATATTGCTGTATATTAAATAAGATATGACAAACTGATATCAATGAGAAAGTATGATTGGTGTGAATAATACAGATGTGCACGATAGGGTAGAATGTGAGATTAAACATACTGATTCTCTCCGCTCTCCTGCCTTTTTTGTTAGTGTTTTGTGTACGTTTTTAGTAAAAAAAAACATGCATTTGTTCCAAAGGATGTATGCCTTGTTGAGATTCTTTAAATGGTGTAAACACTCACACATTCTAGGGGACATGATGTTCAGAATATGTTCATTTTCAAAAAATGTATCGGAATATTCATGAGAAGCCACCAACAATTCAAATATGCTTTGATGCTTCCAGCATGTTTTGGTGTTTCCACCTATGGGGAAATAGGGCATCACTCAATATATATAGAATTGATTGGGTATCATACAAGCTATCCCCCTGACCTAGAACGGGAATGTCCAATGTGTATTTACAAAGGCCTGTCTCTGCCTGATTTTCATTGCATTCACATCGATTACAGCAACATATTATGGCCATCATCGTGTCGTCATTAAATGTGTTTTGGGAGGTTGTCTGAGTCTTTGTCAAAGGATAGTTTGCAATTATAAGGGAGAATGGAGATATCAGTCAGATCTTATGTAATTGATACAGCCCCTGCCCTCATGGCCTAAAGTTGGTCACCCCAGATAAACCCTTCTGAGACCCTATATTCATATAATCCAAGTGTCATAGAGAAGCTGAGGTGTTGCTGTCCAGGTGTAGCTTCACAGTTCTTTCTGCTACAGTATAGGCATTTTGCAGATCCATTTTTCAATCAGAGCACAATCGGCGTCATTCCAATCATCATGTCCTCTTATTGCGGCGCAGTGTTCGTTGTCTTCCCAGTTATCAGGATTATCCTCCGACCAGAACCTAGAAGGAAATTGACATGCATTTACAGTTATTGTTTGCAGAAACTCCTGGATACAGTGAGATATACTCATTATTTTGGACTATGGGGCTTGTAGATGACACGTTACAAACCCAGTTGTTTCAGAGCGCACAGAACGGTTGTAACTTGAATTTGTCACATTATGGCCTTTAGTTAGATCAAGACATTTGTATAATCATGCAGAGGTCTCCAAGAGGTTCTGGTGCAATCCTATATGGAAGATCCTAGTATGTGTGTATGGGCAGTCCTCAGGTGTGCACGCCTTGCTAACATTAACCTCCAAGCTCCTGTTGTAACTCATTACATAACTTGTGCCACTACATGGTCATCAGAGTTAAGGATCACAGCTAATGGACATCTTACTTCAAAAGAACTTTCTTTTTGTAGAGACTGGCATGTGAATCGTTAAAGCACACGTTCACTCAGAAGGGTATACTGGTGCTGAATGTTTACTGTTCCCCAATCCCAACTCAACTCAACTAACCTCAGTCCTTGAGTGGGATTCCATCTTACCCTATCTCGCTCACCAGTTAGATGTCATCTGATTTCTGCTTCCTTACAACGCCTCTTTGTCCTCTGCCTCTCAGAGCTTCGTGAGGCAGGCTGTGGACCAGGACGACCCCTCCGAATCTGCCTGCCTTTGCTCAGGTAGCCTGTTGAAGAGCATGTCTGCCTCTGAGGCTCTGTGGGTCCTGCCTGACCTTTAGGAGAGAGCACTTGATACTAAGCTCACCATGAAGAACTTCTTCCTCCCCCTGCCATTTGGGCAAGGAGTGGCAGGCCTCAACCTCAGGCTGTGTACCCTACTAGCAGCCTGCCTGCATGCATTGAACTACAGAAGCACAGAGACTGAAACCATGACACACTCATCTATTTTACGACCCTGCAGGCTGTCACCTAATGGTACAACAGTGCAACCTCGCTCTTACTTCATTTTTCTCAGCTATGCCGTGTTCCTCTCACTTTCTTCGCCACACTCGCTCTGGAAGCACTGCATGGCCCATAGGAGCACACTCGAATATGAGACCTAGAGCCAATACACACACTCCAGAAGCTGTGTCATAATGTTGCCTACGGTTCTTAAAGTATGTTACATGACCTGCTATCTATGTTTATTTGGTATGGCATATGATGGCGTGATTGATGTGGATATTTGTTCAGCTCAGTTGTTGCCATCATCTCACCTCTTGGTGCTGCAAAAATCCCACTGTGTTGCACCTTCATTATTTAACGAACAGTAGAGACTTTAAATTGTCTTGGAAAGATAGATACACTTTTCACGATTGCAGTGATAATGATAGAGAGTTCTAAAGCACAGTCTCCTAAACTAGAGGGCACTACCATAACATGTCTAATGCCAATTTCTCGGTCACTGGTAGTCAGCAAAGCGATTGAAGTTCAGGTTTCAACAAATCGTTTTGTTTTTAGGCCTGTGACCTCCAATCCACTAGCGGCATTCCTGTAGTCTCTGGAATTCTATAACTTGATATTGGGATAATCTAATTGGGTAAAGACCCACTCAACAGCCCAATAAGAACCTACCCACCACTACTATCCTTTAAGGTTTTGCCAGTCCGTGTGTTTTGGCTGCTCCAGCAACAGTGAAGTGCTCAAAGAGCCCCTCATACCCTTCTGCCAGGGTATTCCTTTGCCCATGTATTTTCAGAATGAACAGACTCCCTGCTGAGCCAATTCTGGCTAGGAAAAGTCTTGGACTAAAACCAATATTGCTTAGATAAGCTATTACGGTGAGCCCGTCAAGCACTACAACACTCTGAAAATTCATACTGACACGTAAGCCACACAAGCCACCAGGCCACACATGGTGGCACATACTAATAAACTCTTCCTGATCCCACTCACTATCATACACATATCATCAAAAGTATGTAGTCATCAATGATCACAATACAATGTAAACTGATTCTTCATTAGGCAAACATGGCTAATACCCACCTCCACACATATCCTTGACTTCTTCATAATTGCAGACTAGCAAATTTAATGAAAAGACAGCACATTATCCATTAGTGTGCCAGGTCTTGCACTTCAGTAACTCAATAAACATTCAAGCTCTTCATCTTAGACAGCATTGTTCTATCTGATCTCCCAGTACCAAACAAAAACTATACAAAAGAAATCTCAGACCTTATCACCTATACATCCATTTAGACTCTCATCCCCACATTCCTTGCAGACGTGAACCTCTTCATTGACTCAATCATCAAGAAGATGAAAGAATTCCAATATACTCCCTCAAATGCATTCGATGTCTCACAGCATTCAACCAAACTTGCCCATTCCAAAGGCAAAAGCCTTCTACTAATGTCTTCTGTAGCAATACATTGCAAGAAACCCATAGCACTGGACTGGATATAATGCGTTACGGTCCCCTTGGATATAATGCTTTACGGTCCCCTTGGATATAAGGCGTTATGGTCCCCTTCTCCATCACTGACTTCATTTCAAGCCACCCAGAAGTAGAAAGACGTTTTACTCCTTTAAGGACCTCCTCGCGGATGCCCTACAGGAAGAACTCTCCAGTCTGTAAAATCAAAACAGCTGACTTCAGAGGTCATTGCTCCCCTAGACTTAGACTACCCTGAAAAATCAAATTGAAATCAATGCATCACTGAAGACGCAGTCTGCAAAGGGAAAGCAAATCTCAAAGAGTAACAGCACAATACACAGACACCCTACTGAAAGCACTTTGCTTAACATATATCTCTCTAACCGCCAAAGCCATTTCCACAGGTATGCCATAAATGAACTAACTAATGGAATAGAATCCTATTTCTTGGATCTGGCATGTGTGTATGTATTTGTATTTGCAGAGAACAGACCTAGTAGTAGAGCAACAGAGCACTAAGAAGATGGCATGGACGCTAAGAGGATTCAAGTATTGGTGGTATTCCACGGCTAGGCGGTCATGGCAGGTCACGAATGGTTCGTCATCATCAACAAAGGCAGACATCCACTTTGTCGCCAGTCTCCCAATGCTCTTTACTACTATGAATGTGGCTTTTAGCCCCGCTCCAATACATTGCCAAATAATTGATGACACCCATTTTTTTCAGCAACAGAAAAGGCCTCTCCCTTCTGATCCTGCATGACCTGTGTAGACTTCCACACATTCATCTATGAAGCACTGATCCCCATACTGGAAACCTTCATGGCTGTCCCTGACTCAGTCCTTCAATGGCTCATCTTTAACCGCACCAATGCCATCTGCTATTAGAGATGGGAACCTCAACATCTCAAACTCCCCATCTCCGGTTAAGGTACTAAGGGCTCCCAGCGTCACACGTGAATGCTTAACTTTACTTTGTGCTGGGTGGCAAACTACATCTCTTTCCTACTTCATAATGAACAGAAACGTTTAGAAGATCACATTAATAGTACTAAAAGGCACATATGTTCTAACATAGTTTCTGCTAGACACCATATGGGAAAACCCTTTAGTACATCATATCCATAGTTTCCTTCTTTTGACGACTGCTTCGGATTCTCTAACAGGGCATTTGATATTCTTTGGCTATAAGATGTGGGTGGCTGATGATTGACACAAGATGGTGAGACTCTGAGACACAGTGTAGAGTGCCAGCGAACAGGGAAAACTGAGCAGGAAGGCAGAGAGAGGTGGAGAGGCATGGCACAACTGTGGTGGGATCATTCAAACTGAGGGGGCTCTATTGGGACAGGCTTATTGACTTTCTTGCCCTGCTCCCTCAGGACAGCCTCACTGACCCGCTCCTCTTGCTAAGCTCACCAACAGAGCTTATACTGGCACCGCTTAATGGCCTGGCTCGGTTGGCCAACAGTTTTTAAAAACATGCTACCGCCACTTCTGTGTCATTTGCTACTTGCTGGCATGCCCACCTGTCTGGTACTGGGGTCTATTAGCAGATCACGGGTAAAACTGGAGTCTAGCCCAACTCCACTCGAACCGAGCCAGGAAGATTTCAAACGAGAGCCTCCGCCAGCCTCCCGAATCACTGAGCCCACGAGTCAGGGTGCCTGCCAGAACAACAGCTGTTCTGTAAACCCTCAAAAGTCACAAAAGTGAAATTTCTTCCACAGTTACCCTAACTATTCTACATCGGCTTTACTATCTGGCATATTAGTGACATCTTGGCGATAATAGGCAGTCTTGCGGAACCATTACCTGAAAACAACATCCCAAAAGTCAGGCAGGCCACGGAAGCATCCAGTCACTTTCCCCTTATTTTCAGGAGGCGTGTAACCATCTGTGGGTGGCTAGGGCCATGCGATTGTGGCCTTGAGAGGATAGGAGGCGGTATGAGCAAGAGGCAGCCTAAGCATTAAAGCGGCCCCAGTGCAGCTTGTGTCCTGTGGCTTCCAGCAGTGGCAACATCGTACCATTGTGACATTAAGCCACCAGCCTACACATAGTGGCACATACTAAGAACCTCTTCCATATCCCACTCTCTATTGCATACATACCATCAATACTCTAAACATTACAGTACAAACAGTACGGCTTCAATTCGCCATCCAGTTATTTCACCCAAACATCAACTAAGCCAAAACCAATTCTGCGCAGGAGTCATTATGGTTCTCTATTTCCAGCTAAAAGAATCCTTCCCAGCTCCCCTCCAAAGGTTGAAATTATCCGCAATAATACGCAGTATCACAAAATCCAAAGATTACCTTTTGAAGATAGTAACAATCTTGCATGTACAATTGGAACTTGGTTCCTGTTGCCATCTTTTCTAAACCTGAATTAGATTCTGACTCTTGAAGAGCTTGCTACACATGGTCTAGCTACGGGGGGCACAGCGGGGCCAGGCCAGCCTATATATTTCTGTGGCCCCCCCAAACATTATTCATGCTTGCTGTTTGTGTTGATGTGCCACAACAGCCACATTTATATTTATAATTTGGGCTTGGGTTGGTGCAGTGACACACACAGGTCTCTGAACTTCTTTGCACTTAGGCTTGTTTCTGAACTTTGCATTTAGGTCAGGCCCCAGAGGCCCCTAGAATGAAAGTCAATTAATGAGGCAGTGGAGGGGCTGTGGGGCATGCCCACCCTGACCTTTGCTTGACTCTGCCAGCCCAGCCCAGCCCACAATGAAATCATCCTGGGAGCCAGGTGCAGCACCTGTTTTTGGCTCAGGAAGTTTCCTTTCAGAGCAGCCAGCATGGATCTCCAATCTGCTGCTGCTACTTGAACACTTAGGCGGATTTCTTCCAGCGGAAGGTGGAATCCGCAGCCAGACTTATATCTGCTGCTTGCTCATCAAGTAAGTAAATGAATAAAAGGAGAAAGGTAATTATTGAAGAGTCCAACTGCTCTGCTTTTATTTCTCCCTGATAGTTTTCTACAGGCCTGGTTTTCCACACGGAAGGAATGGTGTGATGGGGGGGGGGTGGGGGGGGGGGGAGGGAGGAGAGGGGGGGATGCTGTGTTTGCATTTTGCAAGAGTTTTGTTCTTGAAGCACCTGCTGCCCTGTCCTTTGCTCCAGCAATTCTCAAGCACCTGCAAAATGTCAAGATAAGGTTAACTCCTGTGATTAATGTTCTTCCTAAGGAGAGATTGGACTGGAGTGTTGTCCAGTTTAGGTTTAGTCTCACTTTAAAGCGCAGTGTTAATAATAATTAACATGCCTGTTGCAAAGAATGTGTGCTGAAGTTTGCACAGGTTAGCCTGGAGTTTGCACAGGTTAGCCTGGAGTCTGCACAGGTGAGTCTAAAGTTTGCACAGATTATCCAAGCGTTTGCACAGGTTATCCAGGGGTTTGCACTGATTAGTCTGGAGTTTGCACAGGTTAGCCTGGAGATTGCACAAGTTAGCCTGGGGCCTGGAGTTTGCACAGGTTAGACTGGAGTTTACACAGGTTATCCAGGAGCATGCACAGGTCAGCCTGGAGTTTGCACAGATTATCAAGGACTTTGCAGAGTTTATCTAGGAGCTTGCCTGGATTAGCTGGGAGTTTGCACAGGTTATCCTCAAGTTTCCACAGATCAGCCTAGAGTGTGCACAGGTTATCCTCGAGTTTGCACAGGTCAGCCTAGAGTGTGCACAGGTTATCCTCGAGTTTGCACAGGTCAGCCTAGAGTGTGCACAGGTCAGCTTAGAGTGTGCACAGGTTATCCTGGAGTTTGCACAGGTTATCCAGGAGTTTGCACAGGTTATCCTGGAGCTTGCACAGGTTATCTAGGAGTTTGCACATGTTATCCTGGAGATTGCACAGGTTATCCACGAGTTTGCAAAGGTTATCGAGGAGTTTGCACAGGTTATCCTGGAGCTTGCACAGGTTAGCCTAGAGCTTGCACATGATCTCCAGGAGTTTGCACAGGTTATCCAGGAGTTTGCACAGGTTATCCAGGAGTTTGCACAGGTTATCCAGGAGTTTTGTACAGGTTATCCAGGAGCTTGCACAGGTTATCCTGATGTTTGTACAGGTTATCCAGGAGTTTGCAGAGGTTATCCTGGATATCGCATACGTTAGCCTGATTAGCCTGGAGATCGCACAGGTTAGCATGGAGTTTGCACAGGTTATCCAGGAGTTTGCACAGGTTATCCAGGAGTTTGCACAGGTTATCCTGGAGATCGCACACATTAGCCTGGTTAGCCTGGAGTATGCACAGGTTAGCATGGAGTTTGCACAGGTTGTCCAGGAGTTTGCACAGGTTATCCTGGAGATTGCACAGGTTATCCAGGAGTTTGCACAGGTTAGCCTGGAGCTTGCACAGGTTACCCTGGAGCTTGCATAGGTGAGCCTGGAGCTTGCACATGGTATACAGGAGTTTGCACAGGTTATCCTGGAGTTTGCACAGGTTATCAAGGAGTCTGAACAGGTTACCCAGGAGTTGGTACAGGTTATCCAGGAGTTTGCACATGTTATCCAGGAGTTTGCACAGGTTATCCAGGAGTTTGCACAGGTTATCCAGGAGTTTGCACAGGTTATCCTGGTTAACCTTCAGCTTGCACTGCTGCTGCAGTCTTTCACTGGCTCAGGTCACACTAGCTCTGTAGTGTGATGTCTTTCTCTCTTAGGCAAAAGTGTAATTTGCAGTTCGCTGCGTGCCTCCCTTCACATATGCAACATATGAACTGTGCTATGCAGATTACAAAGTGCATATAATATAAATAGGTCAGTGAGTTACTGCTTTTAAAAGACACATCCTTTGTTTAAGTTAAAATCCTATTATAGAACAATGAACTATTAACTATCATCATGCCCACTGCAAAGTTTAGATTAGAGAATAGAGTAATTTTGCAAAAGGGTTCATTTGGGTAGCAATCGATTCTTATTAGTAAAGAGAATCCCCAACTATGGTGCTCCATTTTCAGTTCTGAGTTTGTGCTTCTCCAGACCAAGCACTCCTCAACTATACTGCCTACTAGTATGGATGACATGTCACTCCGACACCTTGTAAACCTCTGACTTAAGTAACGTTTCCGATACACTGATTTACAAAAGTATGATTGATTGTCTCTGTGTAATGAGAGTGTGATGCACTCTGACACCCTACACTGATACGAGTGGCACTATAACTTATTAAATGCATGTGAGAGAGAGGGTTTATGGAGACTTGGGCTCTGTTAAAATGTGGTGCGGAAGAAACCGGTGATGGAGGTGGTCATTTGGGGGCGCCAGCCAACATTGTCGCACCGGGCTTCACCAGCGCTAAAGCTTGCCCTTATTACATAGTTAAAAGTGCAATTAATGACTCTGTTCAAACCTTCTTCACGTATTATTGAAGCACAGCCAGGAAGGTGTTTTACTGTTGTGCTTTGTGTTTTTTGCTCATTGAATCAAACAATGTGATTGTTTACAGCTTGACAATTCTAGGCAGCATCTACCTCTCTAGAGCCAAAGCAGCCCTGTCAAGTACCACGCAACAGGGCTTAGACAAACGCATTTTAATGTGGTGGTCCGCATCATCGCATTAAAATGAATAGTCACGCATTATTAGCGCCTTAACCCCACCTGCTGCAACGCGCTGCGAGGCACAAGCTGGCCTGGAGAGTGTGACTGTGACAGACCAGAGAACTCAAGAGATAGATTAAAAAAAGCAGCACAGCAAGTGCTACTGTGCTACACTGATGAGACCCACACACTGCATTCTGGTCTCTGTAAGTTTAATTTGACAGACTAACAATACATGGTTAAAATAAAAGTCTGCATCTACAGTCTGCTCAGCAACTGAATGCAATGAATCATTCAGTCCGGACCTCGGCCTCAGAGGCCATACCATCATATCACGTGTCTTGACTGTCACAACATGATCACCCTATCGGGAGTCTGTCAGTGGTATAACCCCAGTAGTGACTAGCCTGATTGAATTCAGGGGCAGAGCCTAGTTGCCTCGTGTTGTATTTCCGGCAACTGGCACCACCCCCACCAGTTCTTCACTGACCTACTGTGGCAGGCATTACAGATCATGGGCAAAACTTTGTTTGAAAGCGCCCACCATCAGAGAATGGGCACTTCTCAAAGGTCCATATGGCACATCCCGTCTCTTTCTTATGGCAGCCAATGCACCACTCTGAAGAGTGTAGCCAGCTGATAGTTTTAAGGCTAGAATGAAAAGGTCCGGTCAGTGCAGGCAGTATCATATTTTAAATTCATTTAATTTCCTGTAGGATAGCATCGCTGCCTCTGCCTGGATGGCGCAGCCCGCCAGAAAAGGACAACTATCGAACTTCGGTCACTCTCTGTGAACTGAAGTCACGTCCTCTCATGTGTGCTGCCCTGCTCGTGTGTGGCGGGAAGGGAAAGAAGCGCGTCGACACGGGCAAATGCCCAGGAGGAATGAGACACCTCTGTAGAAAAGAAGCATTGCTGGAACCAGCAGGGAGATCCCATACATCTCCAAGGCAGCAACGGAGCCTGGAAGGGGCCAAACGCAGCACAGTGTTCTCCCTCACACTGCCTCAAACAGGAGTGGTCAGTGGCCCAAGGCTGACGAGACGAGAGTCGTACACCACAAGTGGCTAGCCGCCATCACAGCTCTCTACTGCCGGTGGAAGCCATTCCCTGGAGAGGGAATGCCAGGAGTAGGAGCGTCAAGAAGCTGCCTGAAGAAGAAGCACCCAAGACGAGTGGCTGCTCGCCATGCAGCCTAGAAGAGCGACTGTAGGTTTGCCTGATTCCGGAGACCATTGAAGTTCAAAGGCCCCGTTGGCCTTGTTAGAACATGGTGCATGTCATTGCACCCGGAGAAGAAGCAGAAGAAGAGCGGAAATTCGCGTCACCCATAAGAGCTGGACAAACACAGGTGCGTCAAAGACAACGAGAGGAGAAGCATGAGGACTCGTAGCACCACAAGCCAAGAACACCTCCAAAGACACCAGACAGCCACCAAGGCGGATGGATGGCCCTGGCGACAGCACTAAGGGAGAACCACACGTAAGCCGCAGCAAGCGCAAACCGCGTTGCTCCCATCGCTTCACAGTGAGACCATCCAGCCCCGAGTGTTGGTAGTTGGAGTTGAACGGCATCCCTGCCCCTGACTGCAGATGCCAGAGGTGCAAGAGAAGATTCAGAAGAGGTGGTCACGTGGCTACTACGTCCATTCCTAAACTTCCTCTCCTAGTTAATCATCGCCACTTGTTGTCCAGGCCCAATGGCAGCTAAGTCATCAGTGCCATGTGCTTGACACCGCACTCAGCAAGACACGTGGAAGTGTGACCAGAGGGTCTGCACCAAGAATCGGACGAACAGCTGAGGTCAGAAGAGGAAGTCGTGAGAGGCAGGGCCGGACGATAAAGAAAACCCCAGCTACAACAGGAGTGAGTCCTGACACAGCGACAGCAAGGGAAGAGGGGGATAACCCGAGAAGGAACTGGCAACCGCACAGCGGGAGTCTGAGAGTAAGCCGCACAGCCTGCGCGAACCGAGTCTCAAGCCTTACGCTTCTGAGCGTGTTCATCACTCCTCCGTCATCAAAGTCCCAACAGCCCAAGAAGTACGAGGACATGAATGCAAGTGCCTCCTCAGAGAGCATGGAGGTACCTGGCCACTCCCTGCCTCAGGTGATCGACTCCAGACTAGACACCTGCATCCATCAAGGCAAGTCGTCACCTGCCATCGTCCAGATTCACCACACGGCTGGCAATGCCACCATGCCAGTCCTCGTCAAGTGCATCAACCGACACCATCTCGAATACACATGGAGTGGAGTCCTACGCTATTGCCAAACTAGCCAACAAGAAAGCTCAGGGGCTACCTACTAACCTGGTCTCCACCTGCACTGCGGCAGCAAGAGCATGTCCTGACCAAGACCCATACACCCTTGAGGTTTGTGCGAGAGACTGGCTACTGGCTTCTCGGCGGTTTGCAGCTGCCCCCAGCCGGCACACACGCAGCCCCTTCGCAGCCTCCCCGCAGTCCCGTGGCAAGTCCAACGAAGGGCCCCCCAGGTGGGAGAGCTGGAATAGACATTGCCCCACCGACCTGCAAACACACCAAGAGCCCAACATGTCCCATTAAGACACAGCGCTTTCCAATTGCCGCTCCATGCAATATCACCACAGTAAAGTTCAAGTTGCTGAAGTTAAGCGCCATGCCAACCAGATGTGCCGGTGTGGCCCTGTTGTATCCCGCTCATATACAAAATACCGAAAGTCTAGATTGTTTCCTTGTATAATGATCCTTGCATGCTCTGACAAAACTCCTGCCTGAATCACTATATCAATCAGCTTGTGCACTGATGAATGCATGTTTACTGAAATTCAAATAAAAAGATACAGAAAAAATAAAAAACCTAACAGCAATCTTAGAATGTGCATTAACCTTAGGGATCTAAATTCTCGAATTTGGGTGGACTGTTACTCGCTTCCTAATATAACAGAAATGTTGTCATTTGTTAAGGATGCCAAGTTGTTTTCCACACTTGATATGGCTACTGCATATCACCCAATAGTTTTGCATCCCCATTATTTGACCTAGGTTTTCACTCCAGATGGAGCTTTTCTTTTTAAATGTCTGCTCCATAGATTAGCTTTTGAGTCAGCGGTGTTTCAATGGCTCATGGAATTGTTGATTCAATGATGTAGAAGATGACAAATGTTTTGAGGACAATGTGTTGGTGTATGGGTATGAAAAAAATAATCAGGACAGGAGATTAGCACATGGTATTAACTGTTTAAGAACAAGGCCGAATAACGCTAAATTGGAGTGTCTACAGTTGATTATTTGGGCCATAAAATGTCGGCGGGTGGTGTGGAATCAGAAGAGTCTGGTTAGAGCTATTGTTGAGGTTCCTGTTCCCCAAGAAAACGATTGTTGCAGGGATTCTGCCCAAGAGCAGAACTATCAAAATAGTACAAACGGTTCTGTCGGGTAAACAATATTACTTCTAGAAAAAACCTTCATTTGTTTGCATATACGAACACACATAGAGACCATAAGTAGTTTTCAAAACGGCTTTATGAATTGCATCATTCATAGATAACTAATTGCAATGGCTGTCAAATGTGAGACAGACTTCGCGAAAGACAGGACGCTTGCCTGCGCGCTACGGAGTATGAAGTAATTGCTCAAGGCCAGGCTGACTTTGATGTGATTCGTTCCTCCTGAGGACAAAACTTTTTCTATCCTCACGCACTTACCGCCCTGGACTAATCCCCTACGCGGGTTCGTTCAATTCATCTATCAAACGATTTGACTTGAACCATTTATGAGAAAGAATTCACCCACCCACCAAGTCGTACAGGATACAACTGCTCCTGTCTGCCTCTCTTTACATACCGCCCCACAAGTTACATTGGGCCTCCTTTTGGCTGTCACTCCCTGTCCTGATGAAGACCCGTATTGACTAGCGAATAACGCTACCTTGGGTTGAAACGTCGACATTTGTTCAAGGATCAGTTGGAAATACTCTGCATAAAAGACTCATTCAATCCATCTGCAGATTGTTTCGAATATTCGCTTAACTGGCCTCTGTAAATTATTAATACCTCCAAAAATCACACTGTATATATTATGCACTTTTCACCACAGCACTGAGCACTTTATGTCACTTTGTCACAACTGTGTTTCACATTTGACAGCCATTGCAATTAGTTATCTATGAATGATGCAATTCATAAAGCCGTTTTGAAAACTACTTATGGTCTCTATGTGTGTTCGTATATGCAAACAAATGAAGGTTTTTTCTAGAAGTAATATTGTTTACCCGACAGAACCATTTGTACTATTTTGATAATCTGCCCAGGTTCTGATGGATACTGGGTTACCCCATTTTGATATTATCAAGAGCAGAACTATGCATAGAATTCTGGGATCTTAGTGCATAGGGACTGGGTCATCCTACCACCTTAGTACCCATGAGCCCAGGACAGACTAGCTATAGTGTCTCACTTGCCATCCTACTCACTCACAGAGAAACAAGTGATTAGACACCCCAGAACAGAACACTCCCGAATTTCTCAGGACTCGTGGTTGCAAGATGCACCCTTTCACTCACACTCTTGTACCTGTTCACAATAAGATCAGACACGAATCAGTTTAAAATATAAATTATGAAGGGAGATGTCAGCATGACAAAACAATAGAGCCTATTCTCCCTCCCCTTGCTGAGAAACAGTATTATATATTAGAAGTTCTCTGTGTTTTTGTTTGCAGACCCCTTACCTTGGACTGTAGATGACAGTTCTACATCAAAGGTGCTGTCTCGCTCTTCTCCCTGGAAAGCTCCCTCCCCAAGTATTTGCTCCCTATGCATGCATCCCAATAATACCAAAGTACGATTTCCAAACTACAGCTGCTTTGGTTTGTTTTGTCTAGGTGCTAGGGCCTGACCAGAACAGAATAACAAGGAGCATTGTGTATCGACCTTGCACACAATGTTCAGACTAAATTCCAGGAACAGGCAGAGAGTGAACACAGCAATCGGTTCTCATGTGAAAAGAATGAACAAGTCTTTGCAAAAATTAAGCCATGTAGTAGCATGTGCAAAGCTGTGCACTGTCTACAGGACTCATGCTAACTTAGAGAAGACGATAATGTCCCCATGGGCCATGTGACACCCTCCCCTTGGTCAGCTCGGTAGTTCCGGGGCAAAACAGAACTCAGAGGTAAGCAGAGGCAAAACGGGTTGATGAAAGTCCAAATAGAGGTCAAAGGTCAAATTGAAAGCACAGTGGAAAAAAAGAAAAAGAGAAAAGAAAAAAATCTCAGTTCTCATCTATAGCGTCTATTCAGAGTGTAAAACATCATGGGAAAATTGGAATGCCATATGCTCCATTAGGCCGTCTGAACCTTCCATAATAAAAAGGTATGGCATCCAATTGAGTAAATCGAAGAAGCAGACATGCTCCTCATATCCAGATGCTGCCAGGAATATTTCAGGGCAAACTACATTAAATGTGATGAAGCTCTGATCCAAGAGGCGCCATGCACGAGCACAGGTACTTAAGCATGCCAACGCTCCAAGTGTAGGATCATACACTAAGCGCTTACACATGGAACAGTCCTGGTCATGGGCCATCAGAGGACCCATCAACAATTCATAATCCAGGGCAGCGTGAGATGTATTGGGAGGCAGACATCTAGGGCACATTGAAAGGGGCACCAGAGGCAGTAGAACATAGGTTAAACGCAGTTGAAGTAGGCATAACAGAAGGTCAGCCACTAGTCGAGGTTAAGAGCTTCCAATGGCATCAAACCAAAAGGTTGGCACATCCGATCACGGTACAGCTTCAATTGGTCCTGGTTTGGCAGCACCACAGGTCGAGCAGCCATTACGGAGCGGCAGCAGAAGTACAAGTACGCCATGAATCAAAAGGAGGAGTAAAGGAAACCCTCCGAAGGCGCAGGCAAAAGTAGAATGATTAAAAGCTGGGATTACTCTTAAAATCGTCTGAACTGAGGTGACAAGGCCGTATCCCACAAGTTAAAAAAAGTAGGCCAGGTCTTCATTATTAGACGCATTAAAAATTTGGTCACTTAATTCTCCAAAATGAAGGGGGAGATACGTGTTCAGCAGCGACTGAATCTCACTGGATTTTCTCACCACCTGCAATTTGAAGGTCTCATGGGCTAATGTGAGAGCGACTTCTTATTGAAACAATAGCGCTTTGAGTCTGCTTATCTTACTGAATGTTTTCATAGTTGGAATGGAAGGCCACAGCAAACTATCGACAATCCAGAGACATGTTGTGAAACTGTTACTATATACGAGATGCCTGCCCATAAGCCGCAGCAGTTGGGGTTATTTAGGATAAGATAACTGCCATTGGAAATCAGAGTCAGTGTGGAAATAATAGCCGGGACTGGTGTCCCTTTTAGAAAACAAGTCATATTAGGGGCAGAAATGTTGCAAGCACTGTGTAGTTTCACTTGTTTACACAGTAGGAAGCGTCCTACTGTAGAATCACAATCCTCCTCTGTAAGAAAGACTTCCTTATCAGCCCATCGACAACGGAACGTGAAAGGTAAGGACCATAATTCATGAAAAAAGCTACTTCCAAGGGGTTCATATCTACCTACTGGGTAATGTTTAATGCATGCTGTAAACTGGAGCAGTGAGATGGGTAATGAAATAACCCGGTGTATTAACCACATAGCAGAATCCGTTTCTGCTACAGAGAATGGCAACTGTTCTAGTTTCCCAATGTGTAGCATTGTATATGTTGCGTCCTTCATTGACATAAGCTTCTATTTATCTCTCAAGTTAAATGGTAAAAACAGGGCGGAAGCATTCAAATAATCCCATGGCACTTTCCCACTTTTCAGCGTTTGCAATGTCCAACCAAACTGGGTAACAGAGTGCAACTGATTGTGACCATGATACAATACAGACCCTTAATTCTAAACAATGTCAATTACTGATGATACGATATTATCTAAAGTATATATACAAGAAGACAAAATGTTAATACTGTTATCCACCATGGCAAGAACCTTTTCAAAATTATCTTGATCAATTTGTCATAAGCTTACTGCAGCTTCCATCTGGGACAGTTTCCAAAATTCACTATACGCAACACATGTAAAACATTTAGTGCGAGGGGATTTAGGGCCTAAAAGGTAATCAGCCAGATTAATGTCACCTGACAAGAGAGAAAGGTGTTGCTTCACAGATGCTAGTGTGGAATGTTCTAACTATTGTTGAGACAATGTAACTACTGAATATGTAGTAACTGTATGGGAATGAGGAAAACGAGGATCAGGTCTACTAACTGTAAACCCTCTAGAGGCATTAGAAAAGCGCAACTGACGAGCATTGGTATTTGTGGGACATACTAACCAACCTAAAGGATTAATATTGAAGGAGTTAAGAGTACCATTTTGAAACATTTCAGTCAACTCTTCATTGTGTAGTTCGCACATGTAGTTTGTTGGACGGTCTCATTTAAAAATATCAGCTGAGACGGCATTAAACATGCACGATGTGACGATTCAGTGTCCTGCACTTGCCAATCTTTGGTACCCCATATTGATTTTTAAACTAATTATGTCCTTCCAATAATCATAACCTTTTAAGGATAAGTCGGTTATGAAGGATGAAAAATAGACCAATTTAGCATGGGTCAGCATGAATTTTATGTATGTAGGCAAAGTCAATTTGAAAAATATGATTTTGGGTCAGTAAGGTTGTAACCAGAAAAATATACAAATTTACTTTTCTGTGTCAATGAACTCCCCTGGGATGGTGTTGGGCAATGTTCCCATTGTGTATAATTGGTCTCAATAGGGTGGTCTCAGAGTGTTGGATTTGTGTAAGAAATGATGGCCATAATGTTGGTAACAGAATAAATCAGCATAATTTGCACAATTTAAATACAAAGCTTTAGTTTCAAACGCATTATAATATTTCAAGTCTGAAAACAGTGAGTGTATTCCACGCAAAAATAACCTCACCCAAAGAAACAAGGAATACTTACGGATTTGCAATGTTTCCGTCGGACCGTAGACATCGAATGGTATTTTAGCCCAAACAATACCATCAATAATTGGGAATGCAGAAATATTAACCAGGACTTGATCCCTTTTCATTTTATGAGACAAAGTGTGAGGGGCTGGAACTCCGTCCACCAAGTCTACAGTAGAGCGTTTAGGTAAGTAGTGGCCATTTATCAATAAGAAAAAACTGTCACAAAACCAATCCACATGAAGAAAAACACCATTGTAAGTACCAGCCAGATGTATGTTCAAGGGGGAACAAGGTAAGTTCTTTTAAACCAGGAGATGAAAACACAAACACGTGTTGGGGCTCTGCCGCAGAGGAAGATGATGAAGACATATCAGAAGAAAAGTTATCGCCATCCATATAGTAACCACTGGAACCTAGACAAAATAACGGAGGCTGCTCTTCATTAGAAGGTATATGAATTGTACTTTCAGGTATGTCAACGATCATTTTGAGTGGTGGAGAGGCATACTCATTTGCCGCAGTGGTAGATGTCGAGGATAAAACAGGCAACAAATCAATTTAAGACTCCATCTCCCCTTCCTGTTGTTGTGGAGTTGTCAGGGAGACAGTAGTCATTGGACTCATAGAAACATCACACGTGGGAATGCTTGTGGGCATACTATTGAGTATTGGCCATATGGTGTAACTTGACATGTTTGATGGAAATAAATCAATTCTCCTTGCGACCAGGCAGTGGAGGCAAATCCAAGGACTGGCACTGGTGCACGGTATAAAGGACCAAATTCTTTTTTGTTCTCAACTTTCTCTCTGACCAGATCTCCAACTTTAGGAAACCAGCCAGTAACGCGAATCAGCACCGCTGTATCTGTGAATGAGGGCAAATGATCTTTCGCCAGTGTATCACAAGTCTTTTGTAGAAACTGTAACAAAGCACAATGGTTATCTACATCAAACTTTGCGGCAGCCGCCACAGCGTCTAGACCATCAAGGTCTGGCACAAACATTTTAATATCAAACAAATCGAGGGAAGAGAGGGCTTGAAGAAATAACAATGAATTTATTGTTATCAAGGTCCAGCATACATGCCCAAGTATGAGTGAAAACAGAAGGTATGCAGTTCCTAACGTAAATGCAAAGTGTGACAGGATAGCAAGAGGGTAACACGGTGCTGACAGGGAACTGTGGTGAAGAGCAGGAGTATAAGTTACTCCTTATTTGGAAATTGAAGACCCTCACACACCCAACAAGCGGGTGTCTTGCTTCATCACCGGGTCTTTGCTCCTTATCGGGCCGGCGGGTGCAATGCCCGATCAGGCACCTAATAGGGCCTTCCTAGCGGAGATCTTTTTATTCCAACGCCGGTGAGTGATGTGTGTGTGGGGTGGGAAAACCAATATTAAGACATAGGTGAGTGTAGGTGCAAATGAGGTTGAAGTGCAATGGTTAAAACAGGGGTAGGTGATCCACTAAATAATTTTAATGTAGTGTGGTCACCATCCTGGTTAAAAACTGTATAATCCGCACATGTGACACCAGTAGTTAAGTGAGTGTATGTGCTAACATAATCAATAGGTCAACATGTTTCTTGCCTTTGTATGTAATAAATGGCAATTCATCAGGACCAGGGAATTATTGTGGCTACCTACACCTCTTTGGTGGTGCCCAATGTCTGTAAGAGACTAATTAGTGAGCACGCATACAGCACCCTAAAAAGGTGTGGTACCGTAGCTAAAAAGCACACCCTCCTGGGTTGTGCTGCATCCAGGGCCGGGGGGAGTACACACTAAATGCTAGTGTCGGTTCCGTTGCTCCGAAGACGCCGTCTACCTAGTGACGCGCCTGCCGCTGTAGACAAACATTTTAATACCAAAGAGTAATTCGTATGGGATCCGCCCACGCAGAGATCTATAGAGATTATTAAGTGCACGTTGGATTCCATACAGATGTCAGCCAGCCCCTGCCAGTACCTAATAGTCTAGCTGCTACAGACTGCTTTAAGTCCCAGTTCATTACTTCACAACAGAATTGCCCTCCGGACGATAAGGAGACAATAATTGCACATTACGGTAAGCCTTAGAGGCAAAGGCCGGACCTTGGTCAGAATGGAGGGTGACACAAGCAAATGCCCCTACAAAGACACGCAAATCTTTTATAACAGTTTGAGCATCAGCACTGCGCTTCGGCCAAACCCAAAAGAATCTAGTGCAAAAATCCACTGCAACCAAGATATATTGAAAAGCAGTGTCAGAAGTTAAAAGACCCCAGTGATCAAGATGAATACAGCCAAATGGCTGATTTGAAATGTAAAGTTGAGTATGAAGTGGATGTGAAACTGTAGAAGGTTTAATTTGCTGACAAATGTATCAAGAAAGAACATATTTACGCATTTGCTGGTATAAGCCACGCCACCAGAAACGTTGCTGTAAAAGCGAAATTGTCACTGGCACTCCAGCATGGGCAGAAGCCCCGCCTTCATGAGCAGCAACGACCAAAGAAAGTCCTCAGTCCTCGTTGGGAATCAGCCGATCCACAATGGTAGGTATAGTTACAAATGGAATTTGATCAGAAGTCGAATGATATGTGTAACGTGAAGGAAACCCTGGGGATACTCCGTTCCTTCCTTCGTCATGGCAATAGCCGCCAGAATGTAATCATCAATTTTAGTCATAGAGCTAGTAACAGCTGCTACGGAGCGAGTGGCTTCTGCAGATTTGGCTGCCTTATCAGCCAATGAATTACCAACAGTGTGTGCTTCCACATGCTGGTGTCCTAATGTATGTGTGAGGGGCAACCGTTCTTTAAGAGTCGCCACTCTGACCCAAAGCGTTTTACACTTAATTGCAGTACCTTTAGAATCATGAAAATAATTTTGTGACCAGAAAAACAAGTTGTCATTAAAGGATTGTACACAGTAAAAGGAATCACACACTACTAGCATAGAGTCTTCAAGATCAGCAAATTCTAAAGCTAAAACCAAAGCACGTAACTCAGCTAATTGGGCTGTACAATCCCTAAGGGATTGTGTGTGCACCAAGGAAGATTTAAAATCCCCCACAACTATCATGCCTGCAACAATGGCTGGCTGTGCAGAACCATCAGTGTAAATCATACATTTGTACTGATCAAGAGGAAGCAGTGACAATGGAGGAGGACGAACATGTTCATATTGTAAAAGATCCTGTATCTGCAAAGACAGATCAAAGATAAAATTGACATCAGCCGAAGTTAATGAACTAGCCCATTGTATCCAACATGGATGCAAGGCATTAGAATTGGGAGCACTCGCCTTCATGAAGGCTTCCAAAGCAGGCACTGGCGAGACCATGAAACTGAGTTTTCCCTGAGCCAGAGAGCGTTCTTTAAGAATCTCCATCTGTACATCAGTCAAACTTTTTTCTGTCGAAGAAAAACTCGGCTCTGCTGAAGTATACAAATGCGATTTATAAGCAATGAGGACAGTGTCCACCGTCACATAAGTAAAACCTAACGTGCCTGGTATAACCCGTATGACCAAATTTGTAGTATTGTTTCTTGTTAACAAGAACTGGGTCACAAGCAGATCAGATTGCAAAGACCTAAGTACTGCGGTATGTTCCGGAAGCCAACTAGAAGAAGAAAAATGGTTGTATCAATGTGTAGAGCAGTTTGATACGCTCGGCATAATCAGGAATGTAAGTCCTCCCAAAATTTAAAAATCCCAGCAAAGATTATAATTTTTAAAGTGAAGACGGAGGTTGCGATTGAGCACATTTCTGCAGAAAGTTGGGGGCCAACCCCCTATCTTCGTTATTAAGTTCATATCCAATGAAAAGGACAGCCAAGAAAGCTATATGTGATTTAGCAAAATTGAACTTGTAAGCCAAGTTAGCAAAATGTTAGATAATGCGTCCACACGCAGTAGATGCAGAGCTAATTCATCATCTGTCAAGTATATGTCATCGACGTACGAGAAGGCATCAGGGTCAATCTCAAGTAAAATTGACACAATGCATCCTGCAAACACACCCGGTTTATTCTTATATCCCATAGGCAATCTTGCATATCTTTTCTGATTGCCCAGCGCACTAAGTGCTGTTAAGTCACGGCTTTCAAGAGCCAAAGTGTGACTGAGAAATCCATTGGAAATATCCAAAGTTGTTTTATATTTTTTCCGACCAATGTTGTCAACTAACGCAAAGCTATGCGTGTTCTGTACCGAAAAAGTACGAACATGACTGTCTAAATGTCTGTAATCCAAACCTATATGATATGAACCGTCCGGTTTCAATATCGGAAAAAGAGGATTATTCATCAATGAAACACAGTGTTCAATCCCACCCTCACCAACTGACTCTTTAGCATCACGCTTAATTGGGCATCGTGGCTGTGGCATAGAGCGCAACAGAATTACATGCTCCGGCAGATCCCTGTCCCAACTCGCCTAATTTTAATACAATGCAGGAGCCAGGGCTAGTGCCTAGCCTCTTCTGGGACAAATTGTGAGAATAACAACCTACCCTCTAGAGGAAGCAAGAACAAATCGGGAGGCCAATAAATATCTGCCAATAAAATATGCACCCCCAGAGACTTCATCGCATTACGGTAAACCTTAGAGGCAAAGGCCGGACCTTGGTCAGAATGGAGGGTGACACAGGCAAATGCCCCTACAAAGACACGCAAATCTTTTATAACAGTTTGAGCATCAGCACTGCGTTTCGGCCAAACCCAAAAGTATCTAGTGCAAAAATCCACTGCAACCAAGATATATTGAAAAGCAGTGTCAGAAGTTAAAAGACCCCAGTGATCAAGAAGAATACAGCCAAATGGCTGATTTGAAATGTAAAGTTGAGTATGAAGTGGATGTGAAACTGTAGAAGGTTTAATTTGCTGACAAATGTCTCAAGAAAGAACATATTTACGCATTTGCTGGTATAAGCCACGCCACCAGAAACGTTGCTGTAAAAGCGAAATTGTCACTGGCACTCCAGCATGGGCAGAAGCCCCGCCTTCATGAGCAGCAACGACCAAAGAAAGTCCTCAGTCCTCGTTGGGAATCAGCCGATCCACAATGGTAGGTTTAGTTACAAATGGAATTTGATCAGAAGTCGAATGATATGTGTAACGTGAAGGAAACCCTGGGGATACTCCGTTCCTTCCTTCGTCATGGCAATAGCCGCCAGAATGTAATCATCAATTTTAGTCATAGAGCTAGTAACAGCTGCTACGGAGCGAGTGGCTTCTGCAGATTTGGCTGCCTTATCAGCCAATGAATTACCAACAGTGTGTGCTTCCACATGCTGGTGTCCCAATGTATGTGTGAGGGGCAACCGTTCTTTAAGAGTCGCCACTCTGACCCAAAGCGTTTTACACTTAATTGCAGTACCTTTAGAATCATGAAAATAATTTTGTGACCAGAAAAACAAGTTGTCATTAAAGGATTGTACACAGTAAAAGGAATCACACACTACTAGCATAGAGTCTTCAAGATCAGCAAATTCTAAAGCTAAAACCAAAGCACGTAACTCAGCTAATTGGGCTGTACAATCCCTAAGGGATTGTGTGTGCACCAAGGAAGATTTAAAATCCCCCACAACTATCATGCCTGCAACAATTGTGCAGGCTACGGAATAAGCATGCTTTGAACCAATGGCTGGCTGTGCAGAACCATCAGTGTAAATCATACATTTGTACTGACCAAGAGGAAGCAGTGACAATGGAGGAGGACGAACATGTTCATATTGTAAAAACTCCTGTATCTGCAAAGACAGATCAAAGATAAAATTGATATCAGCCGAAGTTAATGAACTAGCCCATTGTATCCAACATGGATGCAAGGCATTAGAATTGGGAACACTCGCCTTCATGAAGGCTTCCAAAGCAGGCACTGGCGAGACCATGAAACTGAGTTTTCCCTGAGCCAGAGAGCGTTCTTTAAGAATCTCCATCTGTACATCAGTCAAACTTTTTTCTGTCGAAGAAAAACTCGGCTCTGCTGAAGTATACAAATGCGATTTATAAGCAATGGGGACAGTGTCCACCGTCACATAAGTAAAACCTAACGTGCCTGGTATAACCCGTATGACCAAATTTGTAGTATTGTTTCTTGTTAACAAGAACTGGGTCACAAGCAGATCAGATTGCAAAGACCTAAGCACTGCGGTATGTTCCGGAAGCCAACTAGAAGAAGAAAAATGGTTGTATCACTGTGTAGAACAGTTTGATACGTTCGGCATAATCAGGAATGTAAGTCCTCGTGAAATTTAAAAATCCCAGCAAAGATTATAATTTTTAAAGTGAAGACGGAGGTTGCAATTGAGCACATTTCTGCAGAAAGTTGGGGGCCAACCCCCTATCTTCGTTATTAAGTTCATATCCAATGAAAAGGACAGCCAAGAAAGCTATATGTGATTTAGCAAAATTGAACTTGTAAGCCAAGTTAGCAAAATGTTAGATAATGCTTCCACACGCAGAAGATGCAGAGTTAATTCATCATCCGTCAAGTATATGTCATCGACGTACGAGAAGGCATCAGGGTCAATCTCAAGTAAAATTGACACAATGCATCCTGCAAACACACCCGGTTTATTCTTATATCCCATAGGCAATCTTGCATATCTTTTCTGATTGCCCAGCGCACTAAGTGCTGTTAAGACACGGCTTTCAAGAGCCAAAGTGTGACTGAGAAATCCATTGGAAATATCCAAAGTTGTTTTATATTTTTTCCGACCAATGTTGTCAACTAACGCAAAGCTATGCGTGTTCTGTACCGAAAAAGTACGAACATGACTGTCTAAATGTCTGTAATCCAAACCTATATGATATGAACCGTCCAGTTTCAATATCGGAAAATGAGGATTATTCATCAATGAAACACAGCGTTCAATCCCACCCTCACCAAGTCAATCCCACCCTCACCAACTGACTCTTTAGCATCACGCTTAATTGGGCATCGTGGCTGTGGCTGTGGCATAGAGCGCAACAGAATTACATGCTCCGGCAGATCCCTGTCCCAACTCGCCTAATTTTAATACAATGCAGGAGCCAGGGCTAGTGCCTAGCCTCTTCTGGGACAAATTGTGAGAATAACAACCTACCCTCTAGAGGAAGCAAGAACAAATGGGGAGGCCAATAAATATCTGCCAATAAAATATGCACCCCCAGAGACTTCATCGCATTACGGTAAACCTTAGAGGCAAAGGCCGGACCTTGGTCAGAATGGAGGGTGACACAGGCAAATGCCCCTACAAAGACACGCAAATCTTTTATAACAGTTTGAGCATCAGCACTGCGCTTCGGCCAAACCCAAAAGTATCTAGTGCAAAAATCCACTGCAACCAAGATATATTGAAAAGCAGTGTCAGAAGTTAAAAGACCCCAGTGATCAAGATGAATACAGCCAAATGGCTGATTTGAAATGTAAAGTTGAGTATGAAGTGGATGTGAAACTGTAGAAGGTTTAATTTGCTGACAAATGTCTCAAGAAAGAACATATTTACGCATTTGCTGGTATAAGCCACGCCACCAGAAACGTTGCTGTAAAAGCGAAATTGTCACTGGCACTCCAGCATGGGCAGAAGCCCCGCCTTCATGAGCAGCAACGACCAAAGAAAGTCCTCAGTCCTCGTTGGGAATCAGCCGATCCACAATGGTAGGTATAGTTACAAATGGAATTTGATCAGAAGTCGAATGATATGTGTAACGTGAAGGAAACCCTGGGGATACTCCGTTCCTTCCTTCGTCATGGCAATAGCCGCCAGAATGTAATCATCAATTTTAGTCATAGAGCTAGTAACAGCTGCTACGGAGCGAGTGGCTTCTGCAGATTTGGCTGCCTTATCAGCCAATTAATTACCAACAGTGTGTGCTTCCACATGCTGGTGTCCTAATGTATGTGTGAGGGGCAACCGTTCTTTAAGAGTCGCCACTCTGACCCAAAGCGTTTTACACTTAATTGCAGTACCTTTAGAATCATGAAAATAATTTTGTGACCAGAAAAACAAGTTGTCATTAAAGGATTGTACACAGTAAAAGGAATCACACACTACTAGCATAGAGTCTTCAAGATCAGCAAATTCTAAAGCTAAAACCAAAGCACGTAACTCAGCTAATTGGGCTGTACAATCCCTAAGGGATTGTGTGTGCACCAAGGAAGATTTAAAATCCCCCACAACTATCATGCCTGCAACAATTGTGCAGGCTGCGGAATAAGCATGCTTTGAACCAATGGCTGGCTGTGCAGAACCATCAGTGTAAATCATACATTTGTACTGATCAAGAGGAAGCAGTGACAATGGAGGAGGACGAACATGTTCATATTGTAAAAACTCCTGTATCTGCAAAGACAGATCAAAGATAAAATTGACATCAGCCGAAGTTAATTAACTACCCCATTGTATCCAACATGGATGCAAGGCATTAGAATTGGAAACACTCGCCTTCATGAAGGCTTCCAAAGCAGGCACTGGCGAGACCATGAAACTGAGTTTTCCCTGAGCCAGAGAGCGTTCTTTAAGAATCTCCATCTGTACATCAGTCAAACTTTTTTCTGTCGAAGAAAAACTCAGCTCTGCTGAAGTATACAAATGCGATTTATAAGCAATGGGGACAGTGTCCATCGTCACATAAGTAAAACCTAACGTGCCTGGTATAATCCGTATGACCAAATTTGTAGTATTGTTTCTTGTTAACAAGAACTGGGTCACAAGCAGATCAGATTGCAAAGACCTAAGTACTGCGGTATGTTCCGGAAGCCAACTAGAAGAAGAAAAATGGTTGTATCAATGTGTAGAGCAGTTTGATACGCTCGGCATAATCAGGAATGTAAGTCCTCCCGAAATTTAAAAATCCCAGCAAAGAATGTAATTTTTAAAGAGAAGACGGAGGTTGCAATTGAGCACATTTCTCCAGAAAGTGGGGGGCCATAAGAAGGTGTAATGTTATCCCAAAAGACTGTCTTATTAGTGTGTTTAATATCACCTTTAATTTGGAGGCCTATTTCATAAAGCCTTTCAGGAGTGGCAATGTGACTGTCAGCTGCTTCCACGGTAATGAACGTTTCAGTTGCTTTCGCCTCAAGATGTGGCTGGAGTGTCTGCCGCCCTATGTCAACCTCCTCCTCGCTGTCGAGGAGGGTTACCACCCAACTCCTGTCGAGGAGCAGGGTTCTCACCATCTGAGGCATACTTTGCAGTCAAAGGAGCAACTTTTTTCTTCTGGAATGGGGCACGATATTGAGGTGGTCCCTCTTGTATGACTTTCACGTCAAACTGGCGCTGCGGGTCACGTCTCGTCTGCGTGGACTCGCCTTGTCTGCGATCCTGTCACACCCCACTGCTGGATTGTGGATCCGAAAATTCTTGAAAGGAACGAGAACTAGGATCAGGAATGTGAAACCTCTCAGGTGTCTTAATTTTAGAGCGTTCTAGCAAATCATACCTTACGTTCAGAAGCGTCAGGTGGAGGAGAGCCAACATGAGAAACAGGCTTCTGCTGTTGCTGCTGTGCATTTTTATTTCAAGCCTTTTTAGGAAAGGCTGGACGACCCTCCTTCTCAGGAGGGGGTTTACTCTGTGCCTGTGTGAATGGTCGAACCACCAAACTATTGCGACCCAAGCATGTATACACATCAGCAGTAATAATCTGGAACTGTCATTCCCGATCAACGTCCGCCACCGCCGCCAGGCGTTGACGTACTTATAAGCAAACTGCTTCACCTTTAATGTTGGCCAGAATCATGTTGGATACAACAGGGAACATGCCCACTAACTTCATCCCCAAATCCAGGGCTGGTCCAGCCCTGTGCTCATCCTGGACTTTCTTCAGAACGCTTGGTAGAACGCTCATGGCGGGTGTGCCAAAGCACAGTGTATGTACCGAAGAAACACCGTCCCCAGGTTGTGCAGTCCACTAAAGGAGGAATCAGACCACTCAGCAAACTCATTGTAAGGATCCTGTGTTTTTCAACGCGAGAAGTATGCGGAAAAACAAACTTAAGTTGCTCAAATTTCTATGTGCAAGCCAATATGGCAAGTCATCATGATTTTTAGGATGTTTACCCATCGCTGAGTTCATCATGACCGGACTAATCACAAGACCTCCGCCCTGACCTGGTGCCTGAGGAGCAGCTCAAGCCATAGCGGCTTGAAGTGCACAAGCTATAATCCATATGACCAGTATATGAAGATGAACCAATTGTGTATATAGTATTCGCAACTCTGCGACAGTAACATTGAGATAATTGGGATGCGGTGTAAAACCAGCCAAAATAGGCCAAGTAGCCCAGTCAACGGACAAGGGGCCCATTCGACACAAGAGAGACATGGTGAGGAAGGGCGCCATTAAACCAAATGGTATGGTCCCAGGACGTCAACGGAACTTCAAGTAATGCATATGGCCTATATGCTGCTGGTGGAGCAGCGGCCGTATAAGAGTGAAACAAATTATCATTCGCATTCACTGCAGGTAAAGCATCCCAAGAATAAAAGACTCCGAAGTGGTATGCTGGATCGGCTTCAACCATGAAAATAATGTAGGAATAGAATTAGGTTTACCCTACAAATATAGGAGGCAATAGCCCCCTCACCATGGACGTGTCTGTATACCGGTGACAGGGCAACGTGGACATGCACAAGCGCCACTCAGGGGTCTCGTGAATACGTACCAGACTAAAAGTTGGCGGCGCCATGTTGCAGGGATTCTGCCCAAGAACAGAACTATGCATAGGATTATGCGACCTTAGTGCATAGGGCCTGAGTCATCCTACCACCTTAGTACCCATGAACTCAGGACCAACTAGCTATAGTGTCTCACTTGCCCTCCTACTCACTCACAGAGAAACAAGTGATTAGACACCTCAGAACACAACACTCCCAAAATGTATCAGAAGTCGGGGTTACAAGACACACCCATTCACTCACACTGCTGTACCTGTCCATAATAAGATCTGACAGTGACACGAGCCAGTTTAAAATATTTTATTTTAACTAATGTGTTCTAACATGCAGTACACATGCCACAACAGGCAGGAACATTCATTATACAAATACAGTTAGCAATTAGCTAGTCCATAGATCATGAAGGGAGATGTCAGCATGAAAAGACAATAGATCCTATTCTCCCTTCCCTTGCTAAGAAGCAGTATTATTATATATTAGAATATCTCTGGGTTTTGTCTGCATACCTCATACCTTAGACTATAGATGATAGTTCTACAGCATAGGTGCAGTCCTACTCTTCTCCCTGGAAAGGTCCCTCTCCAAGTGTGTGCTCCCTATGCATGCATCCCAATAATACCAAAGTACGATTTCTAAACAACAGCTGCATTGGTATGTTTTGTCTAAGTGCTAGGGCCTGACTAGACAGAATAACAAGGGGAATTGTGTATTGACCTTGCTCACAATGTTCAGACTAAATTCCAGGAACTGGCAGAGAGTGAACACAGCAATCAGTTCTCATGTGAAAAGTACTAACAAGGTCTTTGCAAAAATAAAGCCATGTAGTAGCGTGTGCAAAGTCACGTACTGTCTGCAGGGCTACTGCTAACTTAGAAAAGACGACAATGTCCCCATGGGCCATGTGAAAAGATCACTTGAGATAATTTATGGGAGTGGTGGAAGTTTATTCCTGCTATGCTAAGAATGTATGCTATGTGCCTTTTATTAAAGAAACACAAGAATTTGTGTAGAGTGATGCATGTGAGCAGTGTTTTAAGACAGAATAAAAAAATAGATAGACAATGCTTTTCCCCTGAAACCTTTTGATACTAGAGATCCTAGTATTGTGATTACAGATGCCAGTCAGTACGGTTTAGGTGCTGGGTTGTTGCATAGGAGGAAAGGGAGTGATGAAGTAGTGGTGTTTGCCAGACTTAGTTCTTAAAGGGACAGTGGCATCATATTCTGTTGTAAAATGGGAGGTTTTAGGTTGCTGGTGCAGTGTTGAAGGTGGGGTGTCAATTATTTTTGCCATTATCTATGGGGTACAAAGTTTGTGGTCCGGGTGGATAGTAAGCCTTTGGTTGACATGTTCACCACTAAAGGTGCTGGAAAAGCAACACCTAGAATAGCAAACTGGCAATATAGGTTGCAGGAGTTCTGCTTCCATCTACAGTATATTCCAGGTACAAAAACATTCATGGCAGGTTGTTTATCGAGGTTTCGTTTGGTTCCCAGTGTTGAGGATTTGCAAATGACTTATCAAGTGTCACTCGCCATGTCATTTCAGAATCAGAATGGGTAGCAGCTCTGGGAAAGGATCTAACTTTCACAGAAGTAATGAAGTATATTAATGGGTAGGTTGGCCTGATGGCAAACTTAGTGATTCTTTGGTGGATGCTTTTTTGCAATATTAAGTCTGGATTTCCTATTGTTAATGATTGCTTTGCATGTCTGCCCTCTTAGTCGTTCTTATTTCCTTGAGGTTTTAGATAGTAGACTTTGCCACTGAGGGGCATATTGGCAGGCAAGCCATGAAGAGAAAGGCAAGACAGTTGTTTTGGTGGCCAAGTATAGACTAAGAAGTTGAACAGTTTGCGCCGCAGGGTAGGTTTTGTTTTGCAAGTGATAAAAATCAGGTCATGGTGCCCAGTCCGATGACAGCTGTTTCTATTCCCAAGAAGCCATGGTCCAAATTGGCCTTGGACATTATTGGCCCTGTAGGTATAACCAATTGACTTAATAAATATGGCATTGGAGTTGTGTTTTTTCCAAGTGGTTGGGAGTGGCATTTGTTAATATTACTGCTTCGTGGTTAAGGATATTTTAGAAACACTGTTTATTCTAGGTGAAATTGTTACTGATAATGGTCCTCAGTTTATTTCCAAAGAATTGTAAGTGTTCCTGGCTTATTTTGGCATTTAAGATATTACCACTACGTTGTAACATCTCAGAAGCAAAGGTTTGGTAGAATACAGTAATAGAGTTATGAAGGAAAACATACAATTGTCTCTGGTGAATGACTTTGATTATAAGTAAGTAATCTTTATTGTATATAGTTAATTAAAACCATCACAATATACAAACCAATAAAATCACTCAGTTTTTAAAAGGTAGACGAGATACTAGATCGTTTAAAAACTTGGACAGATAAAACGCAATTACCAAAATGATTTAAATAGGTGTCCTTTTTGTCTTTGCCCAAGGCAGATTTTTAGTTGTTTCCATAAAAAGCAACGGTAAGTTGATAGTTGATTGTAGTGTGTGCTCATAGATGTGTTGGGTTTGCTGTGCAAATAAGCAAAGGGATTAGCCCTTAGCTTGGTTTTTGTTCAGTGATGTTAAAGAGCATTAAACATGGCAAGTTATTAGAAATGATAATCCTCAGCAGCAGCAGTTTTGGCTGGAGTCTTAGGTTCCACGATCCGTGATCCGTTTGCTGTTATAAATATTTTTATTCTCTCCCCGCATTTTCTTTTACAGGCTTGAATCTAGGAGCCATCCAATTGTGGAGTGTGACATTGATCACGCCCACACAGTGGTACATTCTTGCCACCTTTGGTAAGAACGGAGCCCCCATTTATATATTTAGGTCCTGATGAGTGCCCTGGACCCTCCTGGGCCAAGACGGCAGATATATGTCGACCTCTAAACACAACGGTTAGGGGACACTAATTCCCCCACATACCGTCACTTGCTCTTAACATCATATTGTTACCTTTCACATTAAAAACACAATGAGGATAACTATAATGATTTTTAATCTCACTCACTTATATACGGGTCCCCACTTAGTTTAGAAGTGCATCCCTGTCGTCAGGTGTATGCCCGCCCTCTATCAAACCGAGGTTTTAGAGGGCGAGGACTGGTCAATGATGTAGCATGACACCAGGTGGTGTTTGAGACCAGTCCGTTACTTTTTGTGAGATGTCCCCACTCACAATATAACTCAAACCTTATAATTGTTACCACTTTAGGAGCAGCTCTTTTGTGGTTAAACATTCATTGTTGGAGGCTGCTAGCTCCTAAAACCCCGTGCCTCTTGTTCCCTCCTCCACACAGTGTGGAGCTCATGTGTTTTTGATTTATCCTGGAGTTTGCACAGGTTATCCTGGAGATCACACATTATTATTATTATTTCTGAGTTTGTAGAGCGCCTGGTTACACTATACAGTGTGTCCCCGCGCTATCAAGGATTGTAGCAGCACCTACTCGGCAAAACCAAGAGAGCAGATGATTAGCCTGTTAGCCTGGAGCTTGCACAGGTTAGTCTGGAGCTTGCACAGGTTACATGGAGATTGCAAAGGTTATCCAGGAGTTTGCAAAGATTATCCAGGAGTTTGCACAGGTTACCCTGGAGTTTGTACAAGTTATCAAGGAGTTTGCACAGGTTATCCTACAGATCACACAATTTAGCCTGCTTAGCCTGGAGTTTGCAAATGTTACCCTGGAGTTTGCACAGGTTATCCAGGAGTTTGCACAGGTTATCCAGGAGTTTGCAAAGATTATCCAGGAGTTTGCACAGGTTACCCTGGACTTTGTACAGGTTATCAAGGAGTTTGCACAGGTTATCCTACAGATCGCACAATTTAGCCTGCTTAGCCTGGAGTTTGCACATGTTAGCCAGGAGTTTGCACAGGTTATCCTGGAGTTTGCACAGGTTATCTGGTAGTTTGTACAGGTTATCCAGGAGTTTTCTCAAGTTATCCAGGTGTTGAACAGGTTATCCTGAAGTTTGCACAGGTTATCCTGGAGATCACACATGTTAGCCTGGTTAGCCTGGAGCTTGCACAGGTTACATGAAGTTTGCACAGGTTATCCAGGAGCTTGCACAGGTTAACTAGGAGTTTGCACAGGTTACCCTGGAGTTTGCACGGGTTTCCCTGGAGTTTTTACAGGTTATCCAGGAGTTTGCACAGGTTATCCTGGAGATCGCACACGTTAGCCTAGTTAGCCTGAAGCTTGCACAGGTTAGCCTGGAGCTTTGCACAGGTTACATGGAGTTTGCACGGGTTATCCTGGAGTTTGCACAGGTTATCCAGGAGTTTGCACAGGTTACCCTGGAGTTTGTACAGGTTATCCAGGAGTTTGCACAGGTAATCCTGGAGATCTCACACATTAGCCTGGTTAGCCTGGAACGTGCACAGGTTAGCATGAAGTTTGCACAGGTCCTCCAGGGGTTTCCACAGTTTATCCAGGAGTCTGCACAGGTTACCCAGGAGTTGGTACAGGTTACCCAGGAGTTGGTATAGGTTATCCAGGAGTTTGCACATGTTATTCAGGAGTTTGCACAGGATATCATAGAGTTTGCACATGTTAGCCAGGAGTTTGCACACGTTATCAAAGAGTTTGCACAGGTTATCCTGGTTAACCTTCAGCTTGCACTGCTGCTGCAGTCTTTCACTGGTTCAAGTCACACTGGCTCTGTGGTGTGACGTCTTTTTCTCTTAGTCAAAAGTGTAATTTGAAGTTCGCTGCGCGCCTCCCTTCACATATGCAACATTTGACCTGTGCTATGCAGTTTACAAAGTTCATATAATATGAATAGGTCAGTGAGTTACTGCTTTTAAAAGACACATCCTTTGTTTAAGTTAAAATCCTATTATAGAACAATGAATTATTAACTATCATCAAAGATCTGAATGCCCATTGCAAAGTTTAGATTAGAGAATAGATTAATGTTGCAAAAAGGGTTAATTTGGGTAGGAATCGATTCTTATTAGTAAAGAGAATCCCCAACTATGGTGCTCCGTTTTCAGTTCTGAGTTTGTGCTTCTCCAGACCAAGCACTCCTCAACTACACTGCCTACTAGTATGGATGACATGTCACTCCGACACCTTGTAAACCTCTGACCTAAGTAACGTTTCCCCTTTTTCTTATTTTTGTACCCCGTGTGTCTGAGTGCCTGCCCGCCCCTTTTTCTTACTTCTGTACCCCGTGCGCCTGAGTGCCTGTTCCAGCCAGTGTTCGCACCTCTTGGTTCCTTCACTCCGTCTTCCCGCCGCTGCCTCCCGTGCGGCCCCGCCTCCCTGCTCCTATTGGATTTTCCCTCCCGCCTCCCAGCTGACCCCTCCTCCCCTCCCTCCCTCTAATGGCGACCGCTGCGCGGCCGCGCGCAGCAGGCGCGCCGCCGGCGTGCCGAAGGCAAGCCCATCTGCGCCCGTCCGCGCCTGGACCGCGCCCAGGGCCAGTACCCCTGAACCTCGCCAGAACCAGCCAAGCCGACAGAGATACGAAGCCGCCACCCTCCACGCACTCAACACCGACCGACAGCCAGCATGCTACCAAGCCACTCCGAAACACACCCACGGAGCATTCACCTGCCACACCTGCAAGTTCACCTGCACCCCACCCGCCAAGCCAGACTCCAGCACCGATCACCTCAAGTGCATCCTGCTCAAAACCCGCTCCATCCACAGGCACGCCATCGAACTCTGGAACCTTCTCGACACAACCTCACCAGACATCGCCTTCCTCTCAGAAACATGGATGAATGCCTCCTCAGCCCCTGACATCGCCATAGCCATCCCGGATGGCTACAAGATCGCCCGGAAGGACCGCGTCAACCAAACCGGAGGAGGCATCGCCATCATCCACAGGAACACCATCCGGATCACGACCAACGCCGAAGGCACCCTCACCGGCGCCGAACACCTTCACTTCCAGATACACACCAACCCCAAGACCACCCTCAGAAGCACGCTCGTCTACAGACCCCCGGGACCACGCGCACAATTCAGAGAAGCCATCGCAGACTTCATCAGCCCGCACGCCCTCACCTCGTCAGACTACATCCTCCTAGGAGACCTCAACTTCCACTTGGAAAACAACAATGACAGCAACACTGCCACCCTGATGGACAACCTCGCCAACCTTGGACTTAAGCAACTGGTGAACACCCCGACCCACTACGCCGGCCACACGCTCGACCCCATCTTCTCCTCCAGCAAGCACATCTCCTTCAGCCACTCCACCGGACTACACTGGACGGACCACAGCTGCGTCCATTTCAACTTCATGAGACCCACAACCCACCACCACCCTCAACAGGTTCCCCGCAGAAGCTGGAGCAAGATCACCGCCGACCAGCTCACCACCTCCCTCAGACAGAACCCCCCCACCATCACGAAGGACCCCAATGAAGCAGCCCGCAACTTCACACAATGGCTCACCAACTGCGCCGACGACCTCGCACCACTGAAGAACCCCCCCAGCAGACACGCCAGCAAGAAAGCCTCCTGGTTCACCAACGACCTCAAAATCTCCAAGAAAACCTGCCGCAACCTTGAGAAAGCCTGGCGCCACGACCAAACAGCAGAAAACATGACAGCCCTCAAGAACGCCACCCGCAAACACCACCAACTGATCCGCACCACCAAAAGGACCACATTCAAAGAACGACTGGACAACAACTCCCACAACAGCAAGGAACTCTTCAGCATCATCAAAGAGCTCTCCAGCCCCAGCGCCTGCAACAACGACATCACACCCTCGCAGGACCTCTGCGACTCACTCGCCTCGTTCTTTCACCGGAAGATTGCCGACATACGCGACAGCTTCGGCGCACATACCACGCACCCTACCACCGATCCGGCGCCCCCTACCACCACCCTCCGCACCTGGACGTCGGTCAGCACCGAAGACACCACCCGCACAATGAACACCATCCATTCCGGTTCCCCTACCGACCCCTGCCCACACCACATCTTCAACAAAGCCGACTCCGTCATCGCACGCCAACTCCGGGACATCACCAACAACTCCTTCGCATCCGCCACCTTCCCAGAGACCTGGAAACACGCCGAGCTCAGCGCCCTCCTGAAGAAACCCACCGCGGACCCCACGGACCTCAAGAACTTCCGACCCATCTCGCTCCTCCCGTTTCCGGCCAAAGTCATTGAGAAGATCGTCAACAAGCAGCTCTCCACCTTCCTCGAGACTAACGGATCCCTAGACCTCTCGCAGTCCGACTTCCGAGCTAACCACAGCACCGAGACCGCCCTCATCGCAGCCACCGACGACATCAGGTCCCTGCTAGACAACGGGGAAACAGCCGCCCTCATCCTCCTGGACCTCTCGGCAGCCTTCGACACCGTATGTCACCGCACCCTGATACAGCGCCTCAGCAACATAGGAATCCAAGGAAAGGCCTTGGAGTGGATCACCTCGTTCCTCGCCGGGAGAACACAGAGAGTCCGTCTTCCCCCGTTCCGTTCCTCGGCCACCGAAGTCATCTGTGGCGTCCCGCAAGGATCCTCGCTCAGCCCCACCCTCTTCAACGTCTACATGAGCCCCCTCGCAGCCATCGCACGCCAACACAGCCTTAACATCATCTCCTACGCCGACGACACCCAGCTGATCCTCTCCCTCACCAACGACCCCGCCACCGCCAGAGCCAACCTCCAGGAAGGAATGTAAGACGTCGCGGAATGGATGAAGCTCAGCCGGCTGAAACTGAACTCCGATAAGGCGGAAGTCCTCATCCTGGGAACCTCCCCCTCCGCCTGGGACGACTTCTGGTGGCCCCCCGCCCTGGGCTCCACCCCAAAGCCTACGGACCATGCACACAACCTAGGCTTCATCCTGGACTCCTCGCTCACAATGACCGAGCAAGTCAACGCCATCTCATCATCCTGCTTCAACACCCTGCGCACCCTCCGAAAGATCTTCCGGTGGATCCCCACAGAAACCAGGAAGATGGTCACCCAGGCCCTCGTCACCAGCCGGCTGGACTACGGCAACACCCTCTACGCTGGAACCACAGCCAAACTACAGAAGCGACTCCAGCGCATACAGAACGCCTCTGCACGACTTATCCTGGACACCCCCCGCTTCAGCCACATCTCCCCCCAGCTGAGAGACCTGCACTGGCTCCCCATCAGCAAGAGGATCACGTTCGGGCTCCTCACCCACGCACACAAAGCTCTCCACGACATGGGCCCCGCATACCTCAACAACCGACTCACATTCTACACGCCCACCCGCCAGCTCCGCCAGCCTCGCCCTCGCCACCGTCCCACGCATCCGCAAGACCACTGCCGGAGGAAGATCCTTCTCCTACCTGGCGGCTAAGACTTGGAACTCCCTCCCCACCCACCTACGTCTGACCAAGAACCATCTCTCCTTCAGGAAACAGCTCAAGACCTGGCGCTTTATAAATCTAGTGATTGATTGATTGATACACTGATTTACAAAAGTATGATTGTCTCTGTGTAATGCACTCCGACACCCTACACTGATATGAGTGGCACTATAACTTAAATGCATGTGAGAGAGAGGGTTTATGGAGACTTGGGTACTGTTAAAATGTGGTGCGGAAGAAACCGGTGATGGAGGCGGTCATTTGGGGGCACCAGCCTACATTGTCCACCGGGCGCCACCAGCACTAAAGCTGGCCCTTATTACATAGTTAAAAGTGCAATTAATGACTAATTAGCATTAATTCCATTGTTATACTTTTCAATGCAGCATAACTTCTAGGGGACAATTGTTGCTGCAGACACGTCACATTGCAGCCCACGGACACCCCTTTACCCCCCAGTGCAACGTGGTGTGAGGGGAGGTGTCGCATCGCCCTCTGTGCGAGAGAACCCTACGGGAGTACCCTCCAAGGAGATATGGGACTATCTCCCCCAGTATTTCTATTGTTTCTACTTTTCTTTTCTCTTCTACTTTCTATCACCTCGTGTTGAAGGGTTACATAGTCTGCCCTTACTGATTATTGGTTTAAAACAGTAACCTGTGACGAATTCCTATCCAATGGCACAGCACTGGAATATTTCAACATTGGGATGCTCTGTTGAGTTTGGGCAGGTTGACCTGAAAGGGGAATTGGGAGGGGGGAAGGACACTTCACTGCAAGTTGGGATAGCCGATGTGTTGGGTAAAAAGGCGACTCAGCACACACAATATAAATGAACAGAAAGGCAGAGTTACACAATCAGATATTAACGAGGCGGGACCCAGGAAAGACAGCACAGTAGACACCTTTCAGAAAAGCGAGATCCTATGGCGGGTGGCAATAGGCACACAGGCCTGATTCTCCTAACTAGAAATATTTGAGGGCTGGGGAATCCACGAAAGCAGAGGCATCTTCTACGCTACCTTGATAGGCACAATAATCACAAAGCCATATTACAAGAAACACACCCATTGCTTCGGGATGGCTAGGGCATAGATACTTCTCCGCCTACTCCTCTTACTCGAGAGGAACAGCCAACATTGTGCAGCGGCAGACACCATTTGCGGCAGAGGGAGCCATTATTGACCTGCAAGGGAGGTATAATATTTGGAGAAAGCTGTTCTCTCGCTCAATTACACTGTTCAACTGCTATGGTCTCAACATTGATGACGAGATGTTTTGCATCTATGGGGACAGGTCATGGGCATCAGTTCCTCATACATAATTTGGGGCAGGGACTTCAACCACACGCTAGAGCCACACCTAGATCACTCTCATCCTCCGCCACACCATTACACAAAGGCTCAGCGGCAATTGCTATCCATAGTAGAGGAACACGACCTACTTGACGCCTGGTGCTTCACACACCGGACAGATAGGTAAGGAACATGCTATTCCACAGCCCACTCCAGCTGGTCCAGACTGTACTTCAGGTTGGTGTTCAGGGGTATTGGGCCCTGGATTACTCACACCCAACACCTAGCCAGAACATACTCGGACTACTCCTGGTTCACCTGGAGATATGGCCCCCTGGGCACCCTGCCGCTCATACATCATGGAGGTTCTCCACACTATCGCTATAAGACAATCCTTTTAGATTAGAGCTAGGGCCTGAGCTGGAAGACTTCCTCAAACGGAATATTAAATTGGTCCCTTCCTTGGCAACGGTTTGGGAGGCCCTAAAGGTGCCGATACGCTGGGTATGTATTGCTAAATTGGGGGGCATATTAAAAGACATTCCTAAGACCCTGAAGGGCCTGGGGAGGGAACTACGGAGTCTGGAAGCTGAGGTGTCCACTACAGGGGCAGAGAGTGTGTGCGCCGGTAAAAGGGAGGCCCTCCCTGAATATCAAACCACAGCTGAACGTGAGGGACTAATCCGCGGCAAATACCGTAGAGCACGACAGTATGGAGAGGGGGAAAGGCCGGAGAAGGCACTAGGTGAGATGACACGCACACCTTGTTTCTCCAATGCAGAAATGGAGATACGGAGTGAAGACGAGACCTCTCACAAAGATACCAAAGACATCCTTCCGGCCTTTTTGACACGCTACTCCATGCTTTTTGCAACGCGGAGAGTAGATCCCTTAGACATAAGTGCTTATTTTGAAAAAAAAGAGCTGGGATGGCTAAGCGACAGCCAACGTAAATTTCTCGCAGCAGACTTCAAAGAGGACAAAATAAGAGCGCCTATTATGCAACTAGGGTCGGGCAAGGCCTCTGGACCGGACGGGGTGCCGGCTAAATTCTATAAAGCGTACATAGACACGCAGGTTCCCTTTCTCCCCCCTGCCATGAGAGGCCCTTATTGTGTCCCTCCCGAAACCGGGCAAGGCACCAGACCGTGTGGACTCTTACAGACCTCTCTTAAGCCAAAATGTTGACATCACAATTTTTTACATTATTGGCAAATCGATTGAGCCTACTGATGGATAGTTTTGTGCGACCGGATCAGGGGGGTTTCATCAGGGGAGGGCCACCTCATTTAACGTACGCACCCTATTTTCAATTATTGAGGACATAGATCCAGAGCTCAGCGCTGTGGCAGTCTTTCTTGACTCCTTTGAGTGGGACTACTTACTGTCTGTCCTGCAGCGTATGGGCTTTCCCCCAAGATTTTGCGCATGGGTACAACTATTATATTGCAAGCCCAAAATTATTTATCAATGGCACGCTCTACCCATTATTTTTAACTCTGGGCACGAGGTGTTAATGCCCATTGTCCCCGCTCCTGTT
The DNA here is from genome assembly GCF_964204655.1 of Triturus cristatus. NCBI lineage: Eukaryota > Metazoa > Chordata > Amphibia > Caudata > Salamandridae > Triturus > Triturus cristatus. Next base: position 1,207,241,104 of record NC_140582.1, on the reverse strand, counting down.
TGCTTTAGCGGTGGAGCCGTTGACGGCAACATCATAGGGAGTGTGCACTCTGATACCCCCACCAGGCACGTAGTGGTGTCACTCTACGCAGACAATATCACGCTCTACATAAGAGATCCCCAGTAGAACCACAATGGGGTCCTGGAAGTTTATTAGATTTGGAGGGTACTCTGGGGTTACAATCAACTGGGAGAAATCCCAGATATTTCCTCTCACCCCCCAATACCTTGCCTTGTCACTCAGATTATCCACTTAGTTGGAATGCATTGGTGCTGAAATATTTGAGAATAGTGATTAGTCGCAGGAATAGATGCATGACTTAGTTTATTGCCAGGAACAGTTAACCATATATTCAGAGTTATTGCCACTTTGCTCACAACCCAGAGATCTCTGAGAACCACTAAAGAGTAATTTAATGAGTACACCACAACCTGAAAACACACCAAGAGCCCCACATGTCCCATTAAGAGACAGCGCTTTCCAATTGCCGCTCCATGCAATATCACCACAGTAAAGTTCAAGTTGCTGAAGTTAAATGCCATGCCAACCAGACGTGTCGGTGTGGCCCTGCTCTATCCCGCTCATATACAAAATACCGAAAGTCTAGATTGTTTCCTTGTATAATGATCCTTGCATGCTCTGACAAAACTCCTGCCTGAATCACCATATCAATCAACTTGTGCACTGATGTATGCATGTTTACTGAAATTCAAATAAAAAGATACAGAAAAAACAAAAAAAAACTAACAGCAATCTTAGAATGTGCATTAACCTTAGGGATCTAAATTCTAGAATGTGGGTGGACTGTTACTCGCTTCCTAATATAACAGGAATTTTGTCTTTTGTTAAGGATGCCAAGTTGTTTTCCACACTTGATATGGCTACTGCATATCACCAAATAGTTTTGCATCCCCATTAATTGACCTAGTTTTTTACTCCAGATGGAGCATTTTTTTTTAAATGTCTGCCCTATAGATTAGCTTTTGCGTCAGCGGTGTTTCAATGGCTCATGGAATTGTTGATTCAATGATGTAGAAGGTGTCAAATGTTTTGAGGACAATGTGTTGGTGTATGGGTATGAAAAAATAGTCATGACAGGAGATTAGCACATGGTATTAACTGTTTAAGAACAAGGCAGAATAATGCTAATTTGGAGTGTCTACAGTTGATTATTTGGACCATAAAATGTCGGCGGGTGGTGTGGAATCAGAAGAGTCTGGTTAAAGCTATTGTTGAGGTTCCTGTTCCCCAAGAAAAAGATTGTTGCAGGGATTCTGCCCAAGAGCAGAACTATGCATAGAATTATGGGACCTTAGTGCATAGCGACTGAGTCATCCTACCACCTTAGTACCCATGAGCCCAGGACAGACTAGCTATAGTGTCTCACTTGCCATCCTACTCACTCACAGAGAAACAAGTGATTAGACACCCCAGAACACAACACTCCAGAATTTCTCAGGACTTGTGGTTACAAGACGCACCCTTTCACTCACACTCTTGTACCTGTTCACAATAAGATCAGACACAAATCAGTTTAAAATATAAATTACGAAGGGAGATGTCGGCATGAAAATACAATAGGACCTATTCTCCCTCCCCTTGCTGAGAAACAGTATTATATATTAGAAGATCTCTGGGTTTTGCCTGCAGACCCCTTACCTTGGACTGTAGATGATAGTTCTACATCAAAGGTGCTGTCTCGCTCTTCTCCCATGAAAGCTCCCTCCCCAAGTATGTGCTCCCTATGCATGCATCCCAATAATACCAAAGTACGATTTCCAAACAACAGCTGCTTTGGTTTGTTTTTTCTAGGTGCTAGGGCCTGACCAGAACAGAATAACAAGGAGCATTGTGTATCGACCTTGCACACAATGTAAAAATAAATTCCAGGAACTGGCAGAGAGTGAACACAGCAGTCGGTTCTCATGTCAAAAGTATGAACAAATCTTTGCAAAAATAAAGCCATGTAGTAGCGTGTGCTGTGTACTGTCTACAAGACTCATGCTAACTTAGAGAAGACGACAATGCCCCCATGGGCCATGTGACACCCTCCCCTTGGTCAGCTCTGTAGTTCCGGGGCAACACAGAACTCAGAGGTAAGCAGAGGCAAAGCGGTGTGATGAAAGTCCAAATAAAGGTCAAAGGTCAAATTGAAAGCACGGTGGATAAAGGAATAAAAGAAAAAGAGAAAAGAAAAAAATCTCAGTTCTCATCTTGTAAGCGGGTTGAAAGGAGGACGCAACAGAAGGCGCTTGTGTAAGAGGGGGTTTATTCTTAATCCAACACTATAGCTTGGGGAAGGGCTGGTTTAGTCATTACAAGACAACAACTGTCTGGTCCTCAGGTGCCGGAATCTCTTTATCGCCGCGGTGTGATGTTCCTCTTTGCCTCTCAGGAGTCGTGGGATTCCCAACGTAGCTCGGCGAGGGTTCTCCGGGGCCGTACCAAACAAAGAGAAAAGCGAGTGTTAGTATTCACATCCGCTTTTAGATTTTTCTGAGGGTTCGGGAGTGAGGAGACCACACTAGTGCACAGGTGAGCAAGGCGACCGTTCGTGAACTGGAGTGGAGTGCAAGGGGGAGGTTTCGACTATATACAAGGCAAGGCAGCGAGCGGCGGCGTCTAGTAGCGCCCTCCCTTCTCCCGCTTCCCGACCCAGCCAGAGAAACGATCCCGTACCTGGGATAGCCACGCTCCTCCGTGGGCGTGGCTCGGCGAAGCGTTGTTGTGGAGTCCTCCTGTCTCCGACTTCCCATCCTCCGTGGGGCTTCCGCTGCTCGTCTGCTGTTCACTCCGCTCGTTTTCCCGCTGAAACTCCGTCTCTCCGTCGCTCTTCTCCTCTCTCCGGTGTCACCGCACATCCTGCTTCTCGCCTCCGTGAGTCTTATTGGCGGTCTGCTGCCAACGTCAGTATAGGGGGCGAGGTTATCGGGAAGGGATTCCCAGTTAAAGGGACATGCTTCACCTTCTGAGAGTTCCGTAAATGATGTTGTCCATGGATCGTCCTGAGGGGCACAAAGCACAGGGCCCGTCAGTTCGAGTGGTTTCCACCAGTCACCCCCTACAACGTTGTATTCCCCACCGTCCCCGTGACACATCTATAGCATCTATTCAGAGTGTAAAACATCATGGGAAAAGTGGAATGCCATATGCTCCATTAGGCCGTCTGAACCTTCCATAATAAAAAGGTATGGCATGCAATTGAGTAAATCGAAGAAGCAGACATGCTCCTCATATCCAGATGCTGCCAGGAATATTTCAGGGCAAACTGCATTAAATGTGATGAAGCTCTGATCCAAGAGGCGCCATGCACGAGCACAGGTACTTAAGCCTGCCGACGCTCCAAGTGTAGGATGATACACTAAGCGCTTACCCATGGAACAGTCCTGGTCATGGGCCATCAGAGGACCCATCAACAGTTCATAATCCTGGGCAGCGTGAGATGTTTTGGAGAGGCAGACATCTAGGGCCCATTGAAAGGGGCACCAGAGGCAGTAGAACATAGGTTGCACACAGTTGAAGTAGGCATAACAGAAGGTCAGCCACTAGTCGAGGTTAAGAGCTTCCAATGGCATCAAACCACAAGGTTGGCGCATCCGATCATGGTACAGCTGCAATTGGTCCTGGTTTGGCAGCACCACAGGTCGAGCAGCCATTACGGAGCAGCAGCAGAAGTACAAGTACGCCGCGAATCAAAAGGAGGGGTAAGGGAAACCCTCCGAAGGCGCTGGAAAAAATAGAATGATTAAAAGCTGGGATTACTCTTAAATCATCTGAAATGAGGTGACAAGGCCGTATCCCACAAGTTAAAAAAAATAAGTAGGCCAGGTCTTCATTATCAGACGCATTAAAAATCTGGTCACTTAATTCTCCAAAATTAAGGGGGAGATACGTGTTCAGCAGCGACTGAATCTCACTGGATTTTCTCGCCACCTGCAATTTGAAGGTCTCACGGGCTAATGTGAGAGCGACTTCTTGTTAAAACAATAGCGCTTTGAGTCTGCTTAGCTTATTGAAATCTGTTTTCAAAGTTGGAATAGAAGGCCACAGCAAACTATCTACAATCCCGTGTGGGGGTGGAAAGAGAAAATTGCTGCAATTTGTAACATGTTGTGAAACTGTTACTATATGCGAGATGCCTGCCCATAAGCCGCAGCAGTTGGGGTTATTTAGGATAAGATAACTGCCATTGGAAAGCAGAGTAAGTGTGATTATAAAAGCCGGGACTGGTGTCCCTTTTAGGAAACAAGTCAAATTAGGGGCAGAAATGTTGCAAGCACTGTGTAGTTTCACTTGTTTACACAGTAGGAAGCGTCCTACTGTAGAATCACAATCCTCATCTGCAAGAAAGACTTCCTTATCAGCCCATTGACAACGGAACGTGAAAGGTAAGGAACATAATTCATGAAAAAAGCTACTTCCAAGGGGTTCATATCTACCTACTGGGTAATGTTTAATGCATGCTGTGAACTGGAACAGTGAGATGGGTAATGAAATAACCCCGTGTATTAACCACACAGCAGAATCAGTTTCTGCTACCGAGAATGGCAACTGTTCTAGTTTCTCAATGTGTAGCATTGTATATGTTGCGTCCTTCATTGACATAAGCTTCTATTTATCTGTCAAGTTAAATGGTAAAAAACAGGGTGGAAGCATTCAAATAATCCCATGGCACTTCCCCACTTTTCAGCGTTTGCAATGTCCAACCAAATTGCGTAACAGAGCGCAACTGATTTTGACCATGATAAATACAGACACTTCATTCTAAGCAATGTCAATTACTGAGGATACGATATTATCTAAAGTATATATACAAGAAGACAAAATGTTAATACTGTTATCCACCACGGCAAGAACCTTTTCAAAATTATCTTGATCAATTTGTTGTAAGCGTACTGCAGCTTCCATCTGGGACAGTTTCCAAAATTCACTATATGCAACATATGTAAAACATTCAGTGCGAGGGGATTTAGGGCCTAAAAGGTAATCAGCCAGATCAATGCTGAAGCGCAGATCAAAGAACTAGGATCAGAAATGTGAAACCTCTCAGGTGTCTTAATTTTAGAGCGTTCTCGCAAATCATATCTTACGTTCAGAAGCGTCAGGTGGAGGAGAACCAACACGAAAACCAGGCTTCTGCTGTTGATGATGTGCATTTTTATTCCAAGCCTTTTTAGGAAAGGCTGTATGACCCTCCTTCTCAGAAGGGGGTTTACTATGTGCCTGTTTGAAAGGTCGAACCCCCAATCTATTGCGACCCAAGCATGTATACACATCAGCAATAATAATCTGGAACTGTAATTCCCGATCAACGTCCACCACCACCACCCGGCGTTGACGTACTTATAAGCAAATTGCTTCACCTTTAATGTTGGCCAGAATCATGTTGGAGACAACAGGGAACATGCCCACTAACTTCATCCCCAAATCCAGGTCTGGACCAGCCCTGTGCTCATCCTGGGCTTTCTTTAGAACGCTTGGTAGAACGCTCATGGAGGGTGTGACAAAGCACAGTGTATGTACCGAAGAAACACCGTCCCCAGGTTGTGCAGTCCGCTAAAGGAGGAATCAGATCACTCAGCAAACTCATTGTAAGGATCCTATGTTTTTCAACACTAGAAGTATGCGAAAAACAGACTTAAGTTGCTCAAATTTCTATGTGCAAGCCAATATGGCAAGTCGTCACGATTTTGAGGATGTTTACCCATCGCTGAGTTAATCATGACAGGACTAATCACAAGACCTCCGTCCTGACCTGGTGCCTGAGGAGCAGCTCCAGCCATAGCGGCTTGAAGTGCACAAGCCATAATCCATATGACCAGTATATGAAGATGAACCAATTGTGTATATAGTATTCGCAACTCTGCGATTGTAAGATTGAGATAATTGGGATGCGGTGTAAAACCAGCCAAAATAGGCCAAGTAGTCCAGTCAATGGACAAGGGGCCCATTCGACACAAGAGAGACATGGTGAGGAAGGGTGCCATTAAACCAAATGGTATGCTCCCAGGACGCCAACGGAACTTCAAGTAATGCATATGGCCTATATGCTGCTGGTGGAGCAGCGGCCGTATAAGAGTGAAACAAATTATCATTCGCATTCACTGCAGGTAAAGCATCCCAAGAATAAAATACTCCGAAGTGGTATGCTGGATCGGCTTCAACCATGAAAAGAATACTCTACAAATATAGGAGGTAATAGCGCCCTCACCATGAATGTCTCCGTATACCGGTGAGAGGGCAACGTGGACATGCACAAGCGCTACTCAGGGGTCTCGTGGAATAAGTACCAGACCAAAAGTTGGTGGTGCCATGTTGCAGGGATTGTGCCCAAGAACAGAACTATTATGGGACCTTAGTGCATAGGGGCTGAGTCATCCTACCACCTTAGTACCCATGAACTCAGGACCAACTAGCTATAGTGTCTCACTTACCCTCCTACTCACTCACAGAGAAACAAGTGATTAGACACCTCAGAACACCACACTCCCGGAATTTCTCAGGAGTCACGGTTACAAGACACACCCTTTCACTCACACTCCTGTACCTGTCCACAATAAGATCTGACAGAGACACGAACCAGTTTAAAATATTTTATTTGAACTAATGTGCTCTAACATGCAGTATACATGCCACAACAGGCAGGAAAATTCATTATACAAATACAGTTAGCAATTAGCTAGTCCATAGATCATGAAGGGAGATGTCAGCATGAAAAGACAATAGATCCTATTCTCCCTTCCCTTGCTAAGAAGCAGTATTATTATAAATTAGAAGATCTTTGGGTTTTGTCTGCAGACCCCATACCTTAGACTATAGATGATAGTTCTACATCATAGGTGCTGTCCTACTCTTCTCCCTGGAAAGGTCCCTCTCCAAGTGTGTGCTCCCTATGCATGCATCCCAATAATACCAAAGTACGATTTCTAAACAACAGTTGCATTGGTATGTTTTGTCTAGGTGCTAGGTCCTGACTAGACAGAATAACAAGGGGCTTTGTGTATCAACCTTGCTCACAATGTTCAGACTAAATTCCAGGAACTGGCAGGAAGTGAACACAGCAATCAGTTCTCATGTGAAAAGTACGAACAAAGTCTTTGCAAAAATAAAGCCATGTAGTAGCGTGTGCAAAGTCACGTGCTGTCTGCAGGGCTACTGCTAACTAGAAAAGACGACAATGTCCCCATGGGCCATGTGACAGGATCACTTGAGATAATTTATGGTAGTGGTGGAAGTTTATTCCTGCTATGCCAAGAGAATGTATGCTATGTGCCTTTTATTAAAGAAACACAAGAATTTGTGTAGAGTGATGCATGTGAGCAGTGTTTTAAGACAGAATAAAAAAATAGATAGACAATGCTTTTCCCCTGAAACCTTTTGATACTAGGGATCCTAGTATTGTGATTACAGATGCCAGTCAGCACGGTTTAGGTGCTGGGTTGTTGCATAGGAGGAAAGGGAGTGATGAAGTAGTGGTGTTTGCCAGACTTAGTTCTTAAAGGGACAGTGGCATCATATTCTGTTGTAAAATGGGAGGTTTTAGGTTGCTGGTGCAGTGTTGAAGGTGGGGTGTCAATTATTTTTGTCATTATCTATGGGGTACAAAGTTTGTGGTCCGGGTGGATAGTAAGCCTTTGGTTGACATGTTCACCACTAAAGGTGCTTGAAAAGCAACACCTATAATAGCAAACTGGCAATATAGGTTGCAGGAGTTCTTTTACCATCTACAGTATATTCGAGGTATAAAAAAGTTCATAGCAGGTTGTTTATCGAGGTTTCGTTTGGTTCCCAGTGTTGATGATTTGCAAATGACTTATCAAGTGTCACTCGCCATGTCATTTCAGAATCAGAATGGGTAGCAGCTCTGGGAAAGGATCTAACTTTCACAGAAGTAATGACGTATATTAATGGGTAGGTTGGCCTGATGGCAAACTTAGTGATTCTTTGGTGGATGCTTTTTTGCAATATTAAGTCTGGATTTCCTATTGTTAATGATTGCTTTGCATGTCTGCCCTCTTAGTCGTTCTTATTTCCTTGAGGTTTTAGATAGTAGACTTTGCCACTGAGGGGCATATTGGCAGGCAAGCCATGAAAAGAAAGGCAAGACAGTTGTTTTGGTGGCCAAGTATAGACTAAGAAGTTGAACAGTTTGTGCTGCACGGTAGGTTTTGTTTTGCAAGTGATAAAAATCAGGTCATGGTGCCCAGTCCGATGACAGCTGTTTCTATTCCCAAGAAGCCATGGTCCAAATTGGCCTTGGACATTATTGGCCCTTGCGTATAACCAATGGTCTTAATAAATATGGCATTGTAGTTGTGTTTTTTCCAAGTGGTTAGGAGTGGCATTTGTTAATATTACTACTTCGTGGTTAAGGATATTTTAGAAACACTGTTTTTTAGGGCAGGGGGTTCTAGGTGAAATTGTTACTGATAATGGTCCTCAGTTTATTTCCCAAGAATTGTAAGTGTTCCTGGCTTATTTTGGCATTTAAGATATTACCACTACGTTGTAACATCTCAGAAGCAATGGTTTGGTAGAATGCTGTAATAGAGTTATAAAGGAAAACATACAATTGTCTCTGGTCAATGACTTTGAATATAAGTAAGTAATCTTTATTGTATATAGTTAATTAAAACCATCACAATATACAAACCAATAAAATCACTCAGTTTTTAAAAGGTAGACGAGATACTAGATCGTTTAAAAACTTGGACAGATAAAACGCAATTACCAAAATGATTTAAATAGGTGTCCTTTTTGGCTTTGCCCAAGGCAGATTCTTAGTTGTTTCCATAAAAAGCAACGGTAAGTTGATAGTTGATTGTAGTGTGTGCTCATAGATGTGTTGGGTTTGCTGTGCAAATAAGCAAAGGGATTAGCCCTTAGCTTGGTTTTTGTTCAGTGATGTTAAAGAGCATTAAACATGGCAAGTTATTAGAAATGATAATCCTCAGCAGCAGCAGTTTTGGCTGGAGTCTTAGGTTCCACGATCCGTGATCCGTTTGCTGTTATAAATATTTTTATTCTCTCCCCGCATTTTCTTTTACAGGCTTGAATCTAGGAGCCATCCAATTGTGGAGTGTGACATTGATCACGCCCACACAGTGGTACATTCTTGCCACCTTTGGTAAGAACGGAGCCCCCATTTATATATTTAGGTCCTGATGAGTGCCCTGGACCCTCCTGGGCCAAGACGGCAGATACATGTCGACCTCTAAACACAACGGTTAGGGGACACTAATTCCCCCACATACCGTCACTTGCTCTTAACATCATATTGTTACCTTTCACATTAAAAACACAATGAGGATAACTATAATGATTTTAATCTCACTCACTTATACAAGGGTCCCCACTTAGTTTAGAAGTGCATCCCTGTCGTCAGGTGTATGCCCGCCCTCTATCAAACCGAGGTTTTAGAGGGCGAGGACTGGTCAATGATGTAGCATGACACCAGGTGGTGTTTGAGACCAGTCCGTTACTTTTTGTGAGATGTCCCCACTCACAATATAACTCAAACCTTATAATTGTTAGCACTTTAGGAGCAGCTCTTTTGTGGTTAAACATTCATTGTTGGAGGCTGCTAGCTCCTAAAACCCCGTGCCTCTTGTTCCCTCCTCCACACAGTGTGGAGCTCATGTGTTTTTGATTTATCCTGGAGTTTGCACAGGTTATCCTGGAGATCACACATTATTATTATTATTTCTGAGTTTGTAGAGCGCCTGGTTACACTATACAGTGTGTCCCCGCGCTATCAAGGATTGTAGCAGCACCTACTCGGCAAAACCAAGAGAGCAGATGATTAGCCTGTTAGCCTGGAGCTTGCACAGGTTAGTCTGGAGCTTGCACAGGTTACATGGAGATTGCAAAGGTTATCCAGGAGTTTGCAAAGATTATCCAGGAGTTTGCACAGGTTACCCTGGAGTTTGTACAAGTTATCAAGGAGTTTGCACAGGTTATCCTACAGATCACACAATTTAGCCTGCTTAGCCTGGAGTTTGCAAATGTTACCCTGGAGTTTGCACAGGTTATCCAGGAGTTTGCACAGGTTATCCAGGAGTTTGCAAAGATTATCCAGGAGTTTGCACAGGTTACCCTGGACTTTGTACAGGTTATCAAGGAGTTTGCACAGGTTATCCTACAGATCGCACAATTTAGCCTGCTTAGCCTGGAGTTTGCAAATGTTACCCTGGAGTTTGCACAGGTTATCCAGGAGTTTGCACAGGTTATCCAGGAGTTTGCAAAGATTATCCAGGAGTTTGCACAGGTTACCCTGGACTTTGTACAGGTTATCAAAGAGTTTGCACAGGTTATCCTGGAGATCGCACACATTAGCCTGCTTAGCCTGGAGCTTGCACAGGTTAGCATGGAGTTTGCACAGATTATCCAGGAGTTTGCACAGGTTATCCAGGAGTTTGCAAATGTTATCCTGGAGACTGCACAGGTTATCCAGGAGTTTGCACAGGATATCATAGAGTTTGCACATGTTAGCCAGGAGTTTGCAAATGTTATCTTGGAATTTGCACAGGTTATCCAGGAGTTTGCACAGGTTATCCGGGAGTTTACACAGGTTATCCAGGAGTTTTATCAGGTTATCCAGGTGTTGCACAGGTTATCCTGGAGTTTGCAAGGGTTACCCTGGAGTTTGCACAGGCTATCCAGGAGTTTGCACAGGTTATCCTGAAGTTTGCACAGGTTATCCAGGAGTTTGCACATGTTATCCTTGAGATCGCACACATTAGCCTGGTTAACCTGCAGTTTGCACAGGTTAGCATGGAGTTTGCACATGTTGTCTAGGAGTTTGATCGGGTTATCCAGGAGTTTTCTCACGTTTTCCAGGTGTTGCACAGGTTATCCTGAAGTTTGCACATGTTAGCCAGGAGTTTGCAGAGGATAACCTGGAGTTTGCACAGGTTATCCAGGAGTTTTCTCATGTTATCCAGGTGTTGCACAGGTTATCCTGAAGTTTGCACATGTTAGCCAGGAGTTTGCACAGGTTATCCTGGAGTTTGCACAGGTTATCTGGTAGTTTGTACAGGTTATCCAGGAGTTTTCTCAAGTTATCCAGGTGTTGAACAGGTTATCCTGAAGTTTGCACAGGTTATCCTGGAGATCACACATGTTAGCCTGGTTAGCCTGGAGCTTGCACAGGTTACATGAAGTTTGCACAGGTTATCCAGGAGCTTGCACAGGTTAACTAGGAGTTTGCACAGGTTACCCTGGAGTTTGCACGGGTTTCCCTGGAGTTTTTACAGGTTATCCAGGAGTTTGCACAGGTTATCCTGGAGATCGCACACGTTAGCCTAGTTAGCCTGAAGCTTGCACAGGTTAGCCTGGAGCTTTGCACAGGTTACATGGAGTTTGCACGGGTTATCCAGGAGTTTGCACAGGTTATCCAGGAGTTTGCACAGGTTACCCTGGAGTTTGTACAGGTTATCCAGGAGTTTGCACAGGTAATCCTGGAGATCTCACACATTAGCCTGGTTAGCCTGGAACGTGCACAGGTTAGCATGAAGTTTGCACAGGTCCTCCAGGGGTTTCCACAGTTTATCCAGGAGTCTGCACAGGTTACCCAGGAGTTGGTACAGGTTACCCAGGAGTTGGTATAGGTTATCCAGGAGTTTGCACATGTTATTCAGGAGTTTGCACAGGATATCATAGAGTTTGCACATGTTAGCCAGGAGTTTGCACACGTTATCAAAGAGTTTGCACAGGTTATCCTGGTTAACCTTCAGCTTGCACTGCTGCTGCAGTCTTTCACTGGTTCAAGTCACACTGGCTCTGTGGTGTGACGTCTTTTTCTCTTAGTCAAAAGTGTAATTTGAAGTTCGCTGCGCGCCTCCCTTCACATATGCAACATTTGACCTGTGCTATGCAGTTTACAAAGTTCATATAATATGAATAGGTCAGTGAGTTACTGCTTTTAAAAGACACATCCTTTGTTTAAGTTAAAATCCTATTATAGAACAATGAATTATTAACTATCATCAAAGATCTGAATGCCCATTGCAAAGTTTAGATTAGAGAATAGATTAATGTTGCAAAAAGGGTTAATTTGGGTAGGAATCGATTCTTATTAGTAAAGAGAATCCCCAACTATGGTGCTCCGTTTTCAGTTCTGAGTTTGTGCTTCTCCAGACCAAGCACTCCTCAACTACACTGCCTACTAGTATGGATGACATGTCACTCCGACACCTTGTAAACCTCTGACCTAAGTAACGTTTCCCCTTTTTCTTATTTTTGTACCCCGTGTGTCTGAGTGCCTGCCCGCCCCTTTTTCTTACTTCTGTACCCCGTGCGCCTGAGTGCCTGTTCCAGCCAGTGTTCGCACCTCTTGGTTCCTTCACTCCGTCTTCCCGCCGCTGCCTCCCGTGCGGCCCCGCCTCCCTGCTCCTATTGGATTTTCCCTCCCGCCTCCCAGCTGACCCCTCCTCCCCTCCCTCCCTCTAATGGCGACCGCTGCGCGGCCGCGCGCAGCAGGCGCGCCGCCGGCGTGCCGAAGGCAAGCCCATCTGCGCCCGTCCGCGCCTGGACCGCGCCCAGGGCCAGTACCCCTGAACCTCGCCAGAACCAGCCAAGCCGACAGAGATACGAAGCCGCCACCCTCCACGCACTCAACACCGACCGACAGCCAGCATGCTACCAAGCCACTCCGAAACACACCCACGGAGCATTCACCTGCCACACCTGCAAGTTCACCTGCACCCCACCCGCCAAGCCAGACTCCAGCACCGATCACCTCAAGTGCATCCTGCTCAAAACCCGATCCATCCACAGGCACGCCATCGAACTCTGGAACCTTCTCGACACAACCTCACCAGACATCGCCTTCCTCTCAGAAACATGGATGAATGCCTCCTCAGCCCCTGACATCGCCATAGCCATCCCGGATGGCTACAAGATCGCCCGGAAGGACCGCGTCAACCAAACCGGAGGAGGCATCGCCATCATCCACAGGAACACCATCCGGATCACGACCAACGCCGAAGGCACCCTCACCGGCGCCGAACACCTTCACTTCCAGATACACACCAACCCCAAGACCACCCTCAGAAGCACGCTCGTCTACAGACCCCCGGGACCACGCGCACAATTCAGAGAAGCCATCGCAGACTTCATCAGCCCGCACGCCCTCACCTCGTCAGACTACATCCTCCTAGGAGACCTCAACTTCCACTTGGAAAACAACAATGACAGCAACACTGCCACCCTGATGGACAACCTCGCCAACCTTGGACTTAAGCAACTGGTGAACACCCCGACCCACTACGCCGGCCACACGCTCGACCCCATCTTCTCCTCCAGCAAGCACATCTCCTTCAGCCACTCCACCGGACTACACTGGACGGACCACAGCTGCGTCCATTTCAACTTCATGAGACCCACAACCCACCACCACCCTCAACAGGTTCCCCGCAGAAGCTGGAGCAAGATCACCGCCGACCAGCTCACCACCTCCCTCAGACAGAACCCCCCCACCATCACGAAGGACCCCAATGAAGCAGCCCGCAACTTCACACAATGGCTCACCAACTGCGCCGACGACCTCGCACCACTGAAGAACCCCCCCAGCAGACACGCCAGCAAGAAAGCCTCCTGGTTCACCAACGACCTCAAAATCTCCAAGAAAACCTGCCGCAACCTTGAGAAAGCCTGGCGCCACGACCAAACAGCAGAAAACATGACAGCCCTCAAGAACGCCACCCGCAAACACCACCAACTGATCCGCACCACCAAAAGGACCACATTCAAAGAACGACTGGACAACAACTCCCACAACAGCAAGGAACTCTTCAGCATCATCAAAGAGCTCTCCAGCCCCAGCGCCTGCAACAACGACATCACACCCTCGCAGGACCTCTGCGACTCACTCGCCTCGTTCTTTCACCGTAAGATTGCCGACATACGCGACAGCTTCGGCGCACATACCACGCACCCTACCACCGATCCGGCGCCCCCTACCACCACCCTCCGCACCTGGACGTCGGTCAGCACCGAAGACACCACCCGCACAATGAACACCATCCATTCCGGTTCCCCTACCGACCCCTGCCCACACCACATCTTCAACAAAGCCGACTCCGTCATCGCACGCCAACTCCGGGACATCACCAACAACTCCTTCGCATCCGCCACCTTCCCAGAGACCTGGAAACACGCCGAGCTCAGCGCCCTCCTGAAGAAACCCACCGCGGACCCCACGGACCTCAAGAACTTCCGACCCATCTCGCTCCTCCCGTTTCCGGCCAAAGTCATTGAGAAGATCGTCAACAAGCAGCTCTCCACCTTCCTCGAGACTAACGGATCCCTAGACCTCTCGCAGTCCGACTTCCGAGCTAACCACAGCACCGAGACCGCCCTCATCGCAGCCACCGACGACATCAGGTCCCTGCTAGACAACGGGGAAACAGCCGCCCTCATCCTCCTGGACCTCTCGGCAGCCTTCGACACCGTATGTCACCGCACCCTGATACAGCGCCTCAGCAACATAGGAATCCAAGGAAAGGCCTTGGAGTGGATCACCTCGTTCCTCGCCGGGAGAACACAGAGAGTCCGTCTTCCCCCGTTCCGTTCCTCGGCCACCGAAGTCATCTGTGGCGTCCCGCAAGGATCCTCGCTCAGCCCCACCCTCTTCAACGTCTACATGAGCCCCCTCGCAGCCATCGCACGCCAACACAGCCTTAACATCATCTCCTACGCCGACGACACCCAGCTGATCCTCTCCCTCACCAACGACCCCGCCACCGCCAGAGCCAACCTCCAGGAAGGAATGTAAGACGTCGCGGAATGGATGAAGCTCAGCCGGCTGAAACTGAACTCCGATAAGGCGGAAGTCCTCATCCTGGGAACCTCCCCCTCCGCCTGGGACGACTTCTGGTGGCCCCCCGCCCTGGGCTCCACCCCAAAGCCTACGGACCATGCACACAACCTAGGCTTCATCCTGGACTCTTCGCTCACAATGACCGAGCAAGTCAACGCCATCTCATCATCCTGCTTCAACACCCTGCGCACCCTCCGAAAGATCTTCCGGTGGATCCCCACAGAAACCAGGAAGATGGTCACCCAGGCCCTCGTCACCAGCCGGCTGGACTACGGCAACACCCTCTACGCTGGAACCACAGCCAAACTACAGAAGCGACTCCAGCGCATACAGAACGCCTCTGCACGACTTATCCTGGACACCCCCCGCTTCAGCCACATCTCCCCCCAGCTGAGAGACCTGCACTGGCTCCCCATCAGCAAGAGGATCACGTTCGGGCTCCTCACCCACGCACACAAAGCTCTCCACGACATGGGCCCCGCATACCTCAACAACCGACTCACATTCTACACGCCCACCCGCCAGCTCCGCCAGCCTCGCCCTCGCCACCGTCCCACGCATCCGCAAGACCACTGCCGGAGGAAGATCCTTCTCCTACCTGGCGGCTAAGACTTGGAACTCCCTCCCCACCCACCTACGTCTGACCAAGAACCATCTCTCCTTCAGGAAACAGCTCAAGACCTGGCTCTTCGAGCAGTAGCGGCCCCTCCCCCCCCCCCCAGCGCCTTGAGACCCTTCGGGTGAGTAGCGCGCTTTATAAATCTAGTGATTGATTGATTGATACACTGATTTACAAAAGTATGATTGTCTCTGTGTAATGCACTCCGACACCCTACACTGATATGAGTGGCACTATAACTTAAATGCATGTGAGAGAGAGGGTTTATGGAGACTTGGGTACTGTTAAAATGTGGTGCGGAAGAAACCGGTGATGGAGGCGGTCATTTGGGGGCACCAGCCTACATTGTCCACCGGGCGCCACCAGCACTAAAGCTGGCCCTTATTACATAGTTAAAAGTGCAATTAATGACTAATTAGCATTAATTCCATTGTTATACTTTTCAATGCAGCATAACTTCTAGGGGACAATTGTTGCTGCAGACACGTCACATTGCAGCCCACGGACACCCCTTTACCCCCCAGTGCAACGTGGTGTGAGGGGAGGTGTCGCATCGCCCTCTGTGCGAGAGAACCCTACGGGAGTACCCTCCAAGGAGATATGGGACTATCTCCCCCAGTATTTCTATTGTTTCTACTTTTCTTTTCTCTTCTACTTTCTATCACCTCGTGTTGAAGGGTTACATAGTCTGCCCTTACTGATTATTGGTTTAAAACAGTAACCTGTGACGAATTCCTATCCAATGGCACAGCACTGGAATATTTCAACATTGGGATGCTCTGTTGAGTTTGGGCAGGTTGACCTGAAAGGGGAATTGGGAGGGGGGAAGGACACTTCACTGCAAGTTGGGATAGCCGATGTGTTGGGTAAAAAGGCGACTCAGCACACACAATATAAATGAACAGAAAGGCAGAGTTACACAATCAGATATTAACGAGGCGGGACCCAGGAAAGACAGCACAGTAGACACCTTTCAGAAAAGCGAGATCCTATGGCGGGTGGCAATAGGCACACAGGCCTGATTCTCCTAACTAGAAATATTTGAGGGCTGGGGAATCCACGAAAGCAGAGGCATCTTCTACGCTACCTTGATAGGCACAATAATCACAAAGCCATATTACAAGAAACACACCCATTGCTTCGGGATGGCTAGGGCATAGATACTTCTCCGCCTACTCCTCTTACTCGAGAGGAACAGCCAACATTGTGCAGCGGCAGACACCATTTGCGGCAGAGGGAGCCATTATTGACCTGCAAGGGAGGTATAATATTTGGAGAAAGCTGTTCTCTCGCTCAATTACACTGTTCAACTGCTATGGTCTCAACATTGATGACGAGATGTTTTGCATCTATGGGGACAGGTCATGGGCATCAGTTCCTCATACATAATTTGGGGCAGGGACTTCAACCACACGCTAGAGCCACACCTAGATCACTCTCATCCTCCGCCACACCATTACACAAAGGCTCAGCGGCAATTGCTATCCATAGTAGAGGAACACGGCCTACTTGACGCCTGGTGCTTCACACACCGGACAGATAGGTAAGGAACATGCTATTCCACAGCCCACTCCAGCTGGTCCAGACTGTACTTCAGGTTGGTGTTCAGGGGTATTGGGCCCTGGATTACTCACACCCAACACCTAGCCAGAACATACTCGGACTACTCCTGGTTCACCTGGAGATATGGCCCCCTGGGCACCCTGCCGCTCATACATCATGGAGGTTCTCCACACTATCGCTATAAGACAATCCTTTTAGATTAGAGCTAGGGCCTGAGCTGGAAGACTTCCTCAAACGGAATATTAAATTGGTCCCTTCCTTGGCAACGGTTTGGGAGGCCCTAAAGGTGCCGATACGCTGGGTATGTATTGCTAAATTGGGGGGCATATTAAAAGACATTCCTAAGACCCTGAAGGGCCTGGGGAGGGAACTACGGAGTCTGGAAGCTGAGGTGTCCACTACAGGGGCAGAGAGTGTGTGCGCCGGTAAAAGGGAGGCCCTCCCTGAATATCAAACCACAGCTGAACGTGAGGGACTAATCCGCGGCAAATACCGTAGAGCACGACAGTATGGAGAGGGGGAAAGGCCGGAGAAGGCACTAGGTGAGATGACTCGCAAACCTTGTTTCTCCAATGCAGAAATGGAGATACGGAGTGAAGACGAGACCTCTCACAAAGATACCAAAGACATCCTTCCGGCCTTTTTGACACGCTACTCCATGCTTTTTGCAACGCGGAGAGTAGATCCCTTAGACATAAGTGCTTATTTTGAAAAAAAAGAGCTGGGATGGCTAAGCGACAGCCAACGTAAATTTCTCGCAGCAGACTTCAAAGAGGACAAAATAAGAGCGGCTATTATGCAACTAGGGTCGGGCAAGGCCTCTGGACCGGACGGGGTGCCGGCTAAATTCTATAAAGCGTACATAGACACGCAGGTTCCCTTTCTCCCCCCTGCCATGAGAGGCCCTTATTGTGTCCCTCCCGAAACCGGGCAAGGCACCAGACCGTGTGGACTCTTACAGACCTCTCTTAAGCCAAAATGTTGACATCACAATTTTTTACATTATTGGCAAATCGATTGAGCCTACTGATGGATAGTTTTGTGCGACCGGATCAGGGGGGTTTCATCAGGGGAGGGCCACCTCATTTAACGTACGCACCCTATTTTCAACTATTGAGGACATAGATCCAGAGCTCAGCGCTGTGGCAGTCTTTCTTGACTCCTTTGAGTGGGACTACTTACTGTCTGTCCTGCAGCGTATGGGCTTTCCCCCAAGATTTTGCGCATGGGTACAACTATTATATTGCAAGCCCAAAATTATTTATCAATGGCACGCTCTACCCATTATTTTTAACTCTGGGCACGAGGTGTTAATGCCCATTGTCCCCGCTCCTGTTTGCTTTAGCGGTGGAGCCGTTGACGGCAACATCATAGGGAGTGTGCACTCTGATACCCCCACCAGGCACGTAGTGGTGTCACTCTACGCAGACAATATCACGCTCTACATAAGAGATCCCCAGTAGAACCACAATGGGGTCCTGGAAGTTTATTAGATTTGGAGGGTACTCTGGGGTTACAATCAACTGGGAGAAATCCCAGATATTTCCTCTCACCCCCCAATACCTTGCCTTGTCACTCAGATTATCCACTTAGTTGGAATGCATTGGTGCTGAAATATTTGAGAATAGTGATTAGTCGCAGGAATAGATGCATGACTTAGTTTATTGCCAGGAACAGTTAACCATATATTCAGAGTTATTGCCACTTTGCTCACAACCCAGAGATCTCTGAGAACCACTAAAGAGTAATTTAATGAGTACACCACAACCTGAAAACACACCAAGAGCCCCACATGTCCCATTAAGAGACAGCGCTTTCCAATTGCCGCTCCATGCAATATCACCACAGTAAAGTTCAAGTTGCTGAAGTTAAATGCCATGCCAACCAGACGTGTCGGTGTGGCCCTGCTCTATCCCGCTCATATACAAAATACCGAAAGTCTAGATTGTTTCCTTGTATAATGATCCTTGCATGCTCTGACAAAACTCCTGCCTGAATCACCATATCAATCAACTTGTGCACTGATGTATGCATGTTTACTGAAATTCAAATAAAAAGATACAGAAAAAACAAAAAAAAACTAACAGCAATCTTAGAATGTGCATTAACCTTAGGGATCTAAATTCTAGAATGTGGGTGGACTGTTACTCGCTTCCTAATATAACAGGAATTTTGTCTTTTGTTAAGGATGCCAAGTTGTTTTCCACACTTGATATGGCTACTGCATATCACCAAATAGTTTTGCATCCCCATTAATTGACCTAGTTTTTTACTCCAGATGGAGCATTTTTTTTTAAATGTCTGCCCTATAGATTAGCTTTTGCGTCAGCGGTGTTTCAATGGCTCATGGAATTGTTGATTCAATGATGTAGAAGGTGTCAAATGTTTTGAGGACAATGTGTTGGTGTATGGGTATGAAAAAATAGTCATGACAGGAGATTAGCACATGGTATTAACTGTTTAAGAACAAGGCAGAATAATGCTAATTTGGAGTGTCTACAGTTGATTATTTGGACCATAAAATGTCGGCGGGTGGTGTGGAATCAGAAGAGTCTGGTTAAAGCTATTGTTGAGGTTCCTGTTCCCCAAGAAAAAGATTGTTGCAGGGATTCTGCCCAAGAGCAGAACTATGCATAGAATTATGGGACCTTAGTGCATAGCGACTGAGTCATCCTACCACCTTAGTACCCATGAGCCCAGGACAGACTAGCTATAGTGTCTCACTTGCCATCCTACTCACTCACAGAGAAACAAGTGATTAGACACCCCAGAACACAACACTCCAGAATTTCTCAGGACTTGTGGTTACAAGACGCACCCTTTCACTCACACTCTTGTACCTGTTCACAATAAGATCAGACACAAATCAGTTTAAAATATAAATTACGAAGGGAGATGTCGGCATGAAAATACAATAGGACCTATTCTCCCTCCCCTTGCTGAGAAACAGTATTATATATTAGAAGATCTCTGGGTTTTGCCTGCAGACCCCTTACCTTGGACTGTAGATGATAGTTCTACATCAAAGGTGCTGTCTCGCTCTTCTCCCATGAAAGCTCCCTCCCCAAGTATGTGCTCCCTATGCATGCATCCCAATAATACCAAAGTACGATTTCCAAACAACAGCTGCTTTGGTTTGTTTTTTCTAGGTGCTAGGGCCTGACCAGAACAGAATAACAAGGAGCATTGTGTATCGACCTTGCACACAATGTAAAAATAAATTCCAGGAACTGGCAGAGAGTGAACACAGCAGTCGGTTCTCATGTCAAAAGTATGAACAAATCTTTGCAAAAATAAAGCCATGTAGTAGCGTGTGCTGTGTACTGTCTACAAGACTCATGCTAACTTAGAGAAGACGACAATGCCCCCATGGGCCATGTGACACCCTCCCCTTGGTCAGCTCTGTAGTTCCGGGGCAACACAGAACTCAGAGGTAAGCAGAGGCAAAGCGGTGTGATGAAAGTCCAAATAAAGGTCAAAGGTCAAATTGAAAGCACGGTGGATAAAGGAATAAAAGAAAAAGAGAAAAGAAAAAAATCTCAGTTCTCATCTTGTAAGCGGGTTGAAAGGAGGACGCAACAGAAGGCGCTTGTGTAAGAGGGGGTTTATTCTTAATCCAACACTATAGCTTGGGGAAGGGCTGGTTTAGTCATTACAAGACAACAACTGTCTGGTCCTCAGGTGCCGGAATCTCTTTATCGCCGCGGTGTGATGTTCCTCTTTGCCTCTCAGGAGTCGTGGGATTCCCAACGTAGCTCGGCGAGGGTTCTCCGGGGCCGTACCAAACAAAGAGAAAAGCGAGTGTTAGTATTCACATCCGCTTTTAGACTTTTCTGAGGGTTCGGGAGTGAGGAGACCACACTAGTGCACAGGTGAGCAAGGCGACCGTTCGTGAACTGGAGTGGAGTGCAAGGGGGAGGTTTCGACTATATACAAGGCAAGGCAGCGAGCGGCGGCGTCTAGTAGCGCCCTCCCTTCTCCCGCTTCCCGACCCAGCCAGAGAAACGATCCCGTACCTGGGATAGCCACGCTCCTCCGTGGGCGTGGCTCGGCGAAGCGTTGTTGTGGAGTCCTCCTGTCTCCGACTTCCCATCCTCCGTGGGGCTTCCGCTGCTCGTCTGCTGTTCACTCC
This sequence comes from Triturus cristatus, assembly GCF_964204655.1. Lineage (NCBI taxonomy): Eukaryota > Metazoa > Chordata > Amphibia > Caudata > Salamandridae > Triturus > Triturus cristatus. The sequence goes on along the minus strand of NC_140582.1, from coordinate 1,207,219,969 downwards.
GCTCGTTTTCCCGCTGAAACTCCGTCTCTCCGTCGCTCTTCTCCTCTCTCCGGTGTCACCGCACATCCTGCTTCTCGCCTCCGTGAGTCTTATTGGCGGTCTGCTGCCAACGTCAGTATAGGGGGCGAGGTTATCGGGAAGGGATTCCCAGTTAAAGGGACATGCTTCACCTTCTGAGAGTTCCGTAAATGATGTTGTCCATGGATCGTCCTGAGGGGCACAAAGCACAGGGCCCGTCAGTTCGAGTGGTTTCCACCAGTCACCCCCTACAACGTTGTATTCCCCACCGTCCCCGTGACACATCTATAGCATCTATTCAGAGTGTAAAACATCATGGGAAAAGTGGAATGCCATATGCTCCATTAGGCCGTCTGAACCTTCCATAATAAAAAGGTATGGCATGCAATTGAGTAAATCGAAGAAGCAGACATGCTCCTCATATCCAGATGCTGCCAGGAATATTTCAGGGCAAACTGCATTAAATGTGATGAAGCTCTGATCCAAGAGGCGCCATGCACGAGCACAGGTACTTAAGCCTGCCGACGCTCCAAGTGTAGGATGATACACTAAGCACTTACCCATGGAACAGTCCTGGTCATGGGCCATCAGAGGACCCATCAACAGTTCATAATCCTGGGCAGCGTGAGATGTTTTGGAGAGGCAGACATCTAGGGCCCATTGAAAGGGGCACCAGAGGCAGTAGAACATAGGTTGCACACAGTTGAAGTAGGCATAACAGAAGGTCAGCCACTAGTCGAGGTTAAGAGCTTCCAATGGCATCAAACCACAAGGTTGGCGCATCCGATCACGGTACAGCTGCAATTGGTCCTGGTTTGGCAGCACCACAGGTCGAGCAGCCATTACGGAGCAGCAGCAGAAGTACAAGTACGCCGCGAATCAAAAGGAGGGGTAAGGGAAACCCTCCGAAGGCGCTGGAAAAAATAGAATGATTAAAAGCTGGGATTACTCTTAAATCATCTGAAATGAGGTGACAAGGCCGTATCCCACAAGTTAAAAAAAATAAGTAGGCCAGGTCTTCATTATCAGACGCATTAAAAATCTGGTCACTTAATTCTCCAAAATTAAGGGGGAGATACGTGTTCAGCAGCGACTGAATCTCACTGGATTTTCTCGCCACCTGCAATTTGAAGGTCTCACGGGCTAATGTGAGAGCGACTTCTTGTTAAAACAATAGCGCTTTGAGTCTGCTTAGCTTATTGAAATCTGTTTTCAAAGTTGGAATAGAAGGCCACAGCAAACTATCTACAATCCCGTGTGGGGGTGGAAAGAGAAAATTGCTGCAATTTGTAACATGTTGTGAAACTGTTACTATATGCGAGATGCCTGCCCATAAGCCGCAGCAGTTGGGGTTATTTAGGATAAGATAACTGCCATTGGAAAGCAGAGTAAGTGTGATTATAAAAGCCGGGACTGGTGTCCCTTTTAGGAAACAAGTCAAATTAGGGGCAGAAATGTTGCAAGCACTGTGTAGTTTCACTTGTTTACACAGTAGGAAGCGTCCTACTGTAGAATCACAATCCTCATCTGCAAGAAAGACTTCCTTATCAGCCCATTGACAACGGAACGTGAAAGGTAAGGAACATAATTCATGAAAAAAGCTACTTCCAAGGGGTTCATATCTACCTACTGGGTAATGTTTAATGCATGCTGTGAACTGGAACAGTGAGATGGGTAATGAAATAACCCCGTGTATTAACCACACAGCAGAATCAGTTTCTGCTACCGAGAATGGCAACTGTTCTAGTTTCTCAATGTGTAGCATTGTATATGTTGCGTCCTTCATTGACATAAGCTTCTATTTATCTGTCAAGTTAAATGGTAAAAAACAGGGTGGAAGCATTCAAATAATCCCATGGCACTTCCCCACTTTTCAGCGTTTGCAATGTCCAACCAAATTGCGTAACAGAGCGCAACTGATTTTGACCATGATAAATACAGACACTTCATTCTAAGCAATGTCAATTACTGAGGATACGATATTATCTAAAGTATATATACAAGAAGACAAAATGTTAATACTGTTATCCACCACGGCAAGAACCTTTTCAAAATTATCTTGATCAATTTGTTGTAAGCGTACTGCAGCTTCCATCTGGGACAGTTTCCAAAATTCACTATATGCAACATATGTAAAACATTCAGTGCGAGGGGATTTAGGGCCTAAAAGGTAATCAGCCAGATCAATGCTGAAGCGCAGATCAAAGAACTAGGATCAGAAATGTGAAACCTCTCAGGTGTCTTAATTTTAGAGCGTTCTCGCAAATCATATCTTACGTTCAGAAGCGTCAGGTGGAGGAGAACCAACACGAAAACCAGGCTTCTGCTGTTGATGATGTGCATTTTTATTCCAAGCCTTTTTAGGAAAGGCTGTATGACCCTCCTTCTCAGAAGGGGGTTTACTATGTGCCTGTTTGAAAGGTCGAACCCCCAATCTATTGCGACCCAAGCATGTATACACATCAGCAATAATAATCTGGAACTGTAATTCCCGATCAACGTCCACCACCACCACCCGGCGTTGACGTACTTATAAGCAAATTGCTTCACCTTTAATGTTGGCCAGAATCATGTTGGAGACAACAGGGAACATGCCCACTAACTTCATCCCCAAATCCAGGTCTGGACCAGCCCTGTGCTCATCCTGGGCTTTCTTTAGAACGCTTGGTAGAACGCTCATGGAGGGTGTGACAAAGCACAGTGTATGTACCGAAGAAACACCGTCCCCAGGTTGTGCAGTCCGCTAAAGGAGGAATCAGATCACTCAGCAAACTCATTGTAAGGATCCTATGTTTTTCAACACTAGAAGTATGCGAAAAACAGACTTAAGTTGCTCAAATTTCTATGTGCAAGCCAATATGGCAAGTCATCACGATTTTGAGGATGTTTACCCATCGCTGAGTTAATCATGACAGGACTAATCACAAGACCTCCGTCCTGACCTGGTGCCTGAGGAGCAGCTCCAGCCATAGCGGCTTGAAGTGCACAAGCCATAATCCATATGACCAGTATATGAAGATGAACCAATTGTGTATATAGTATTCGCAACTCTGCGATTGTAAGATTGAGATAATTGGGATGCGGTGTAAAACCAGCCAAAATAGGCCAAGTAGTCCAGTCAATGGACAAGGGGCCCATTCGACACAAGAGAGACATGGTGAGGAAGGGTGCCATTAAACCAAATGGTATGCTCCCAGGACGCCAACGGAACTTCAAGTAATGCATATGGCCTATATGCTGCTGGTGGAGCAGCGGCCGTATAAGAGTGAAACAAATTATCATTCGCATTCACTGCAGGTAAAGCATCCGAAGAATAAAATACTCCGAAGTGGTATGCTGGATCGGCTTCAACCATGAAAAGAATACTCTACAAATATAGGAGGTAATAGCGCCCTCACCATGAATGTCTCCGTATACCGGTGAGAGGGCAACGTGGACATGCACAAGCGCTACTCAGGGGTCTCGTGGAATAAGTACCAGACCAAAAGTTGGTGGTGCCATGTTGCAGGGATTGTGCCCAAGAACAGAACTATTATGGGACCTTAGTGCATAGGGGCTGAGTCATCCTACCACCTTAGTACCCATGAACTCAGGACCAACTAGCTATAGTGTCTCACTTACCCTCCTACTCACTCACAGAGAAACAAGTGATTAGACACCTCAGAACACCACACTCCCGGAATTTCTCAGGAGTCACGGTTACAAGACACACCCTTTCACTCACACTCCTGTACCTGTCCACAATAAGATCTGACAGAGACACGAACCAGTTTAAAATATTTTATTTGAACTAATGTGCTCTAACATGCAGTATACATGCCACAACAGGCAGGAAAATTCATTATACAAATACAGTTAGCAATTAGCTAGTCCATAGATCATGAAGGGAGATGTCAGCATGAAAAGACAATAGATCCTATTCTCCCTTCCCTTGCTAAGAAGCAGTATTATTATAAATTAGAAGATCTTTGGGTTTTGTCTGCAGACCCCATACCTTAGACTATAGATGATAGTTCTACATCATAGGTGCTGTCCTACTCTTCTCCCTGGAAAGGTCCCTCTCCAAGTGTGTGCTCCCTATGCATGCATCCCAATAATACCAAAGTACGATTTCTAAACAACAGTTGCATTGGTATGTTTTGTCTAGGTGCTAGGTCCTGACTAGACAGAATAACAAGGGGCTTTGTGTATCAACCTTGCTCACAATGTTCAGACTAAATTCCAGGAACTGGCAGGAAGTGAACACAGCAATCAGTTCTCATGTGAAAAGTACGAACAAAGTCTTTGCAAAAATAAAGCCATGTAGTAGCGTGTGCAAAGTCACGTGCTGTCTGCAGGGCTACTGCTAACTAGAAAAGACGACAATGTCCCCATGGGCCATGTGACAGGATCACTTGAGATAATTTATGGTAGTGGTGGAAGTTTATTCCTGCTATGCCAAGAGAATGTATGCTATGTGCCTTTTATTAAAGAAACACAAGAATTTGTGTAGAGTGATGCATGTGAGCAGTGTTTTAAGACAGAATAAAAAAATAGATAGACAATGCTTTTCCCCTGAAACCTTTTGATACTAGGGATCCTAGTATTGTGATTACAGATGCCAGTCAGCACGGTTTAGGTGCTGGGTTGTTGCATAGGAGGAAAGGGAGTGATGAAGTAGTGGTGTTTGCCAGACTTAGTTCTTAAAGGGACAGTGGCATCATATTCTGTTGTAAAATGGGAGGTTTTAGGTTGCTGGTGCAGTGTTGAAGGTGGGGTGTCAATTATTTTTGTCATTATCTATGGGGTACAAAGTTTGTGGTCCGGGTGGATAGTAAGCCTTTGGTTGACATGTTCACCACTAAAGGTGCTTGAAAAGCAACACCTATAATAGCAAACTGGCAATATAGGTTGCAGGAGTTCTTTTACCATCTACAGTATATTCGAGGTATAAAAAAGTTCATAGCAGGTTGTTTATCGAGGTTTCGTTTGGTTCCCAGTGTTGATGATTTGCAAATGACTTATCAAGTGTCACTCGCCATGTCATTTCAGAATCAGAATGGGTAGCAGCTCTGGGAAAGGATCTAACTTTCACAGAAGTAATGACGTATATTAATGGGTAGGTTGGCCTGATGGCAAACTTAGTGATTCTTTGGTGGATGCTTTTTTGCAATATTAAGTCTGGATTTCCTATTGTTAATGATTGCTTTGCATGTCTGCCCTCTTAGTCGTTCTTATTTCCTTGAGGTTTTAGATAGTAGACTTTGCCACTGAGGGGCATATTGGCAGGCAAGCCATGAAAAGAAAGGCAAGACAGTTGTTTTGGTGGCCAAGTATAGACTAAGAAGTTGAACAGTTTGTGCTGCACGGTAGGTTTTGTTTTGCAAGTGATAAAAATCAGGTCATGGTGCCCAGTCCGATGACAGCTGTTTCTATTCCCAAGAAGCCATGGTCCAAATTGGCCTTGGACATTATTGGCCCTTGCGTATAACCAATGGTCTTAATAAATATGGCATTGTAGTTGTGTTTTTTCCAAGTGGTTAGGAGTGGCATTTGTTAATATTACTACTTCGTGGTTAAGGATATTTTAGAAACACTGTTTTTTAGGGCAGGGGGTTCTAGGTGAAATTGTTACTGATAATGGTCCTCAGTTTATTTCCCAAGAATTGTAAGTGTTCCTGGCTTATTTTGGCATTTAAGATATTACCACTACGTTGTAACATCTCAGAAGCAATGGTTTGGTAGAATGCTGTAATAGAGTTATAAAGGAAAACATACAATTGTCTCTGGTCAATGACTTTGAATATAAGTAAGTAATCTTTATTGTATATAGTTAATTAAAACCATCACAATATACAAACCAATAAAATCACTCAGTTTTTAAAAGGTAGACGAGATACTAGATCGTTTAAAAACTTGGACAGATAAAACGCAATTACCAAAATGATTTAAATAGGTGTCCTTTTTGGCTTTGCCCAAGGCAGATTCTTAGTTGTTTCCATAAAAAGCAACGGTAAGTTGATAGTTGATTGTAGTGTGTGCTCATAGATGTGTTGGGTTTGCTGTGCAAATAAGCAAAGGGATTAGCCCTTAGCTTGGTTTTTGTTCAGTGATGTTAAAGAGCATTAAACATGGCAAGTTATTAGAAATGATAATCCTCAGCAGCAGCAGTTTTGGCTGGAGTCTTAGGTTCCACGATCCGTGATCCGTTTGCTGTTATAAATATTTTTATTCTCTCCCCGCATTTTCTTTTACAGGCTTGAATCTAGGAGCCATCCAATTGTGGAGTGTGACATTGATCACGCCCACACAGTGGTACATTCTTGCCACCTTTGGTAAGAACGGAGCCCCCATTTATATATTTAGGTCCTGATGAGTGCCCTGGACCCTCCTGGGCCAAGACGGCAGATACATGTCGACCTCTAAACACAACGGTTAGGGGACACTAATTCCCCCACATACCGTCACTTGCTCTTAACATCATATTGTTACCTTTCACATTAAAAACACAATGAGGATAACTATAATGATTTTAATCTCACTCACTTATACAAGGGTCCCCACTTAGTTTAGAAGTGCATCCCTGTCGTCAGGTGTATGCCCGCCCTCTATCAAACCGAGGTTTTAGAGGGCGAGGACTGGTCAATGATGTAGCATGACACCAGGTGGTGTTTGAGACCAGTCCGTTACTTTTTGTGAGATGTCCCCACTCACAATATAACTCAAACCTTATAATTGTTAGCACTTTAGGAGCAGCTCTTTTGTGGTTAAACATTCATTGTTGGAGGCTGCTAGCTCCTAAAACCCCGTGCCTCTTGTTCCCTCCTCCACACAGTGTGGAGCTCATGTGTTTTTGATTTATCCTGGAGTTTGCACAGGTTATCCTGGAGATCACACATTATTATTATTATTTCTGAGTTTGTAGAGCGCCTGGTTACACTATACAGTGTGTCCCCGCGCTATCAAGGATTGTAGCAGCACCTACTCGGCAAAACCAAGAGAGCAGATGATTAGCCTGTTAGCCTGGAGCTTGCACAGGTTAGTCTGGAGCTTGCACAGGTTACATGGAGTTTGCAAAGGTTATCCAGGAGTTTGCAAAGATTATCCAGGAGTTTGCACAGGTTACCCTGGAGTTTGTACAAGTTATCAAGGAGTTTGCACAGGTTATCCTACAGATCGCACAATTTAGCCTGCTTAGCCTGGAGTTTGCAAATGTTACCCTGGAGTTTACACAGGTTATCCAGGAGTTTACACAGGTTATCCAGGAGTTTGCAAAGATTATCCAGGAGTTTGCACAGGTTACCCTGGACTTTGTACAGGTTATCAAGGAGTTTGCACAGGTTATCCTACAGATCACACAATTTAGCCTGCTTAGCCTGGAGTTTGCAAATGTTACCCTGGAGTTTGCACAGGTTATCCAGGAGTTTGCACAGGTTATCCAGGAGTTTGCAAAGATTATCCAGGAGTTTGCACAGGTTACCCTGGACTTTGTACAGGTTATCAAGGAGTTTGCACAGGTTATCCTAGAGATCGCACACATTAGCCTGCTTAGCCTGGAGCTTGCACAGGTTAGCATGGAGTTTGCACAGATTATCCAGGAGTTTGCACAGGTTATCCAGGAGTTTGCAAATGTTATCCTGGAGACTGCACAGGTTATCCAGGAGTTTGCACAGGATATCATAGAGTTTGCACATGTTAGCCAGGAGTTTGCAAATGTTATCTTGGAATTTGCACAGGTTATCCAGGAGTTTGCACAGGTTATCCGGGAGTTTACACAGGTTATCCAGGAGTTTTATCAGGTTATCCAGGTGTTGCACAGGTTATCCTGGAGTTTGCAAGGGTTACCCTGGAGTTTGCACAGGCTATCCAGGAGTTTGCACAGGTTATCCTGAAGTTTACACAGGTTATCCAGGAGTTTACACAGGTTATCCAGGAGTTTGAACATGTTATCCAGGAGTTTGCACATGTTATCCTTGAGATCGCACACATTAGCCTGGTTAACCTGCAGTTTGCACAGGTTAGCATGGAGTTTGCACATGTTGTCTAGGAGTTTGATCGGGTTATCCAGGAGTTTTCTCAGGTTTTCCAGGTGTTGCACAGGTTATCCTGAAGTTTGCACATGTTAGCCAGGAGTTTGCACAGGATAACCTGGAGTTTGCACAGGTTATCCGGGAGTTTGCACAGGTTATCCAGGAGTTTTCTCATGTTATCCAGGTGTTGCACAGGTTATCCTGAAGTTTGCACATGTTAGCCAGGAGTTTGCACAGGTTATCCTGGAGTTTGCACAGGTTATCTGGTAGTTTGTACAGGTTATCCAGGAGTTTTCTCAAGTTATCCAGGTGTTGAACAGGTTATCCTGAAGTTTGCACAGGTTATCCTGGAGATCACACATGTTAGCCTGGTTAGCCTGGAGCTTGCACAGGTTACATGGAGTTTGCACAGGTTATCCAGGAGCTTGCACAGGTTAACTAGGAGTTTGCACAGGTTACCCTGGAGTTTGCACGGGTTTCCCTGGAGTTTTTACAGGTTATCCAGGAGTTTGCACAGGTTATCCTGGAGATCGCACACGTTAGCCTAGTTAGCCTGAAGCTTGCACAGGTTAGCCTGGAGCTTTGCACAGGTTACATGGAGTTTGCACGGGTTATCCAGGAGTTTGCACAGGTTATCCAGTAGTTTGCACCGGTTACCCTGGAGTTTGTACAGGTTATCCAGGAGTTTGCACAGGTAATCCTGGAGATCTCACACATTAGCCTGGTTAGCCTGGAACGTGCACAGGTTAGCATGAAGTTTGCACAGGTCCTCCAGGGGTTTCCACAGTTTATCCAGGAGTCTGCACAGGTTACCCAGGAGTTGTTACAGGTTACCCAGGAGTTGGTACAGGTTATCCAGGAGTTTGCACATGTTATTCAGGAGTTTGCACAGGATATCATAGAGTTTGCACATGTTAGCCAGGAGTTTGCACACGTTATCAAAGAGTTTGCACAGGTTATCCTGGTTAACCTTCAGCTTGCACTGCTGCTGCAGTCTTTCACTGGTTCAAGTCACACTGGCTCTGTGGTGTGACGTCTTTTTCTCACTTAGTCAAAAGTGTAATTTGCAGTTCGCTGCGCGCCTCCCTTCACATATGCAACATTTGACCTGTGCTATGCAGATTACAAAGTTCATATAATATAAATAGGTCAGTGAGTTACTGCTTTTAAAAGACACATCCTTTGTTTAAGTTAAAATCCTATTATAGAACAATGAATTATTAACTATCATCAAAGATCTGAATGCCCACTGCAAAGTTTAGATTAGAGAATAGATTAATGTTGCAAAAAGGGTTCATTTGGGTAGGAATCGATTCTTATTAGTAAAGAGAATCCCCAACTATGGTGCTCCGTTTTCAGTTCTGAGTTTGTGCTTCTCCAGACCAAGCACTCCTCAACTACACTACCTACTAGTATGTATGACATGTCACTCCGACACCTTGTAAACTTCTGACCTAAGTAACGTTTCCCCTTTTTCTTATTTTTGTACCCCGTGTGTCTGAGTGCCTGCCCGCCCCTTTTTCTTACTTCTGTACCCCGTGTGCCTGAGTGCCTGTTCCAGCCAGTGTTCGCACCTCTTGGTTCCTTCACTCCGTCTTCCCGCCGCTGCCTCCCGTGCGGCCCCGCCTCCCTGCTCCTATTGGATTTCCCCTCCCGCCTCCCAGCTGACCCCTCCTCCCCTCCCTCCCTCTAATGGCGACCGATGCGCGGCCACGCGCAGCAGGCGCGCCGCCGGCGTGCCGAAGGCAAGCCCATCTGCGCCCGTCCGCGCCTGGACCGCGCCCAGGGCCAGGACCCCTGAACCTCGCCAGAACCAGCCAAGCCGACAGAGATACGAAGCCGCCACCCTCCACGCACTCAACACCGACCGACAGCCAGCATGCTACCAAGCCACTCCGAAACGCACCCACGGAGCATTCACCTGCCACACCTGCAAGTTCACCTGCACCCCACCCGCCAAGCCAGACTCCAGCACCGATCACCTCAAGTGCATCCTGCTCAAAACCCGCTCCGTCCACAGGCACGCCATCGAACTCTGGAACCTTCGACACAACCTCACCAGACATCGCCTTCCTCTCAGAAACATGGATGAACGCCTCCTCAGCCCCTGACATCGCCATAGCCATCCCGGATGGCTACAAGATCGCCCGGAAGGACCGCGTCAACCAAACCGGAGGAGGCATCGCCATCATCCACAGGAACACCATCCGGATCACGACCAACGCCGAAGACACCCTCACCGGCGCCGAACACCTTCACTTCCAGATACACACCGACCCCAAGACCACCCTCAGAAGCACCCTCGTCTACAGACCCCCGGGACCACGCGCACAATTCAGAGAAGCCATCGCAGACTTCATCAACCCGCACGCCCTCACCTCGTCAGACTACATCCTCCTAGGAGACCTCAACTTCCAAACACCACCAACTGATCCGCACCACCAAAAGGACCACATTCAAAGAACGACTGGACAACAACTCCCACAACAGCAAGGAACTCTTCAGCATCATCAAAGAGCTCTCCAGCCCCAGCGCCTGCAACAACGACATCACACCCTCGCAGGACCTCTGCGACTCACTCGCCTCGTTCTTTCACCGTAAGATTGCCGACATACGCGACAGCTTCGGCGCACATACCACGCACCCTACCACCGATCCGGCGCCCCCTACCACCACCCTCCGCACCTGGACGTCGGTCAGCACCGAAGACACCACCCGCACGATGAACACCATCCATTCCGGTTCCCCTGCCCACACCACATCTTCAACAAAGCAGACTCCGTCATCGCACGCCAACTCCGGGACATTACCAACAACTCCTTCGCATCCGCCACCTTCCCAGAGAGCTGTAAACACGCCGAGCTCAGCGCCCTCCTGAAGAAACCCACCGCGGACCCCACGGACCTCAAGAACTTCCGACCCATCTCGCTCCTCCCGTTTCCGGCCAAAGTCATTGAGAAGATCGTCAACAAGCAGCTCTCCACCTTCCTCGAGACTAACGGATCCCTCGACCTCTCGCAGTCCGGCTTCCGAGCTAACCACAGCACCGAGACCGCCCTCATCGCAGCCACCGACGACATCAGGTCCCTGCTAGACAACGGGGAAACAGCCGCCCTCATCCTCCTGGACCTCTCGGCAGCCTTCGACACCGTATGTCACCGCACCCTGATACAGCGCCTCAGCAACATAGGAATCCAAGGAAAGGCCTTGGAGTGGATCACCTCGTTCCTCGCCGGGAGAACACAGAGAGTCCGTCTTCCCCCGTTCCGGTCCTCGGCCACCGAAGTCATCTGCGGCGTCCCGCAAGGATCCTCGCTCAGCCCCACCCTCTTCAACGTCTACATGAGCCCCCTCGCAGCCATCGCACGCCAACACAGCCTTAACATCATCTCCTACGCCGACGACACCCAGCTGATCCTCTCCCTCACCAACGACCCCGCCACCGCCAGAGCCAACCTCCAGGAAGGAATGAAAGACGTCGCGGAATGGATGAAGCTCAGCCGGCTGAAACTGAACTCCGATAAGGCGGAAGTCCTCATCCTGGGAACCTCCCCCTCTGCCTGGGACGACTCCTGGTGGCCCCCCGCCCTGGGCTCCACCCCAAAGCCTACGGACCATGCACGCAACCTAGGCTTCATCCTGGACTCTTCGCTCACAATGACCGAGCAAGTCAACGCCATCTCATCATCCTGCTTCAACACCCTGCGCACCCTCCGAAAGATCTTCCGGTGGATCCCCACAGACACCAGGAAGACGGTCACCCAGGCCCTTGTCACCAGCCGGCTGGACTACGGCAACACCCTCTACGCTGGAACCACAGCCAAACTACAGAAGCGACTCCAGCGCATACAGAACGCCTCTGCACGACTTATCCTGGACACCCCCCGCTTCAGCCACATCTCCCCCCAGCTGAGAGACCTGCACTGGCTCCCCATCAGCAAGAGGATCACGTTCAGGCTCCTCACCCACGCACACAAAGCTCTCCACGACATGGGCCCCCCCGCCAGCTCCGCTCCGCCAGCCTCGCCCTCGCCACCGTCCCACGCATCCGCAAGACCACTGCCGGAGGAAGATCCTTCTCCTACCTGGCGGCAAAGACTTGGAACTCCCTCCCCACCCACCTACGTCTGACCAAGAACCATCTCTCCTTCAGGAAACAGCTCAAGACCTGGCTCTTCGAGCAGTAGCGGCCCCTCCCCCCCCCCCCAGCGCCTTGAGACCCTTCGGGTGAGTAGCGCGCTTTATAAATCTAGTGATTGATTGATTGATACACTGATTTACAAAAGTATGATTGTCTCTGTGTAATGAGAGTGTGATGCTCTCCGACACCCTACACTGATATGAGTGGCACTATAACTTAAATGCATGTGAGAGAGAGGGTTTATGGAGACTTGGGTACTGTTAAAATGTGGTGCGGAAGAAACCGGTGATGGAGGCGGTCATTTGGGGGCACCAGCCTACATTGTCCACCGGGCGCCACCAGCACTAAAGCTGGCCCTTATTACATAGTTAAAAGTGCAATTAATGACTAATTAGCATTAATTCCATTGTTATACTTTTCAATGCAGCATAACTTCTAGGGGACAATTGTTGCTGCAGACACGTCACATTGCAGCCCACGGACACCCCTTTACCCCCCAGTGCAACGTGGTGTGAGGGGAGGTGTCGCATCGCCCTCTGTGCGAGAGAACCCTACGGGAGTACCCTCCAAGGAGATATGGGACTATCTCCCCCAGTATTTCTATTGTTTCTACTTTTCTTTTCTCTTCTACTTTCTATCACCTCGTGTTGAAGGGTTACATAGTCTGCCCTTACTGATTATTGGTTTAAAACAGTAACCTGTGACGAATTCCTATCCAATGGCACAGCACTGGAATATTTCAACATTGGGATGCTCTGTTGAGTTTAGGGCAGGTTGACCTGAAAGGGGAATCGGGAGGGGGAGAAGGACACTTCACTGCAAGTTGGGATAGCCGATGTGTTGGGTAAAAAGGCGACTCAGCACACACAATATAAATGAACAGAAAGGCAGAGTTACACAATCAGATATTAACGAGGCGGGACCCAGGAAAGACAGCACAGTAGACACCTTTCAGAAAAGCGAGATCCTATGGCGGGTGGCAATAGGCACACAGGCCTGATTCTCCTAACTAGAAATATTTGAGGGCTGGGGAATCCACGAAAGCAGAGGCATCTTCTACGCTACCTTGATAGGCACAATAATCACAAAGCCATATTACAAGAAACACACCCATTGCTTCGGGATGGCCAGGGCATAGATACTTCTCCGCCTACTCCTCTTACTCGAGAGGAACAGCCAACATTGTGCAGCGGCAGACACCATTTGCGGCAGAGGGAGCCATTATTGACCTGCAAGGGAGGTATGATATTTGGAGAAAGCTGTTCTCTCGCTCAATTACACTGTTCAACTGCTATGGTCTCAACATTGATGACGAGATGTTTTGCATCTATGGGGACAGGTCATGGGCATCAGTTCCTCATACATAATTTGGGGCAGGGACTTCAACCACACGCTAGAGCCACATCTAGATCACTCTCATCCTCCGCCACACCATTACACAAAGGCCCAGCGGCAATTGCTATCCATAGTAGAGGAACACGGCCTACTTGACGCCTGGTGCTTCACACACCGGACAGATAGGTAAGGAACATGCTATTCCACAGCTCACTCCAGCTGGTCCAGACTGTACTTCAGGTTGGTGTTCAGGGGTATTGGGCCCTGGATTACTCACACCCAACACCTAGCCAGAACATACTCGGACTACTCCTGGTTCACCTGGAGATATGGCCCCCTGGGCACCCTGCCGCTCATACATCATGGAGGTTCTCCACACTATCGCTATAAGACAATCCTTTTAGATTAGAGCTAGGGCCTGAGCTGGAAGACTTCCTCAAACGGAATATTAAATTGGTCCCTTCCTTGGCAACGGTTTGGGAGGCCCTAAAGGTGCCGATACGCTGGGTATGTATTGCTAAATTGGGGGGCATATTAAAAGACATTCCTAACACCCTGAAGGCCCTGGGGAGGAAACTACGGAGTCTGGAAGCTGAGGTGTCCACTACAGGGGCAGAGAGTGTGTGCGCCGGTAAAAGGGAGGCCCTCCCTGAATATCAAACCACAGCTGAACGTGAGGGACTAATCCGCGGCAAATACCATAGAGCAAGACAATATGGAGAGGGGGAAAGGCCGGAGAAGGCACTAGCTGAGATGACTCGCAAACCTTGTTTCTCCAATGCAGAAATGGAGATACGGGCTGAAGACGAGACCTCTCACAAAGATACCAAAGAGATCCTTCTGGCCTTTTTGACACACTACTCCATGCTTTTTGCAACACGGAGAATAGACTCCTTAGACATAAGCGCTTATTTTGAAAAAAAAGAGCTGGGATGGCTAAGCGACAGCCAACGTAAATTTCTTGCGGCAGACTTAAAAGAGGACAAAATAAGACCGGCTATTATGCAACTAGGGTCGGGCAAGGCCTCTGGACCGGACGGGGTGCCGGCTAAATTCTATAAAGCGTACATAGACACGCAGGTTCCCTTTCTCCCCCCTGCCATGAGAGGCCCTTATTGTGTCCCTCCCGAAACCGGGCAAGGCACCAGACCGTGTGGACTCTTACAGACCTCTCTTAAGCCAAAATGTTGACATCACAATTTTTTACATTATTGGCAAATCGATTGAGCCTACTGATGGATAGTTTTGTGCGACCGGATCAGGGGGGTTTCATCAGGGGAGGGCCACCTCATTTAACGTACGCACCCTATTTTCAATTATTGAGGACATAGATCCAGAGCTCAGCGCTGTGGCAGTCTTTCTTGACTCCTTTGAGTGGGACTACTTACGGTCTGTCCTGCAGCGTATGGGCTTTCCCCCAAGATTTTGCGCATGGGTACAGCTATTATAGTGCAAGCCCAAAATTATTTATCAATGACACGCTCTACCCATTATTTTTAACTCTGGGCACGAGGTGTTAATGCCCATTGTACCCGCTCCTGTTTGCTTTAGCGGTGGAGCCGTTGACGGCAACATCACAGGGAGTGTGCACTCTGATACCCCACCAGGCACGTAGTGGTGTCACTCTACGCAGACAACATCACGCTCTACATAAGAGATCCCCAGTAGAACCACAATGGGGTCCTGGAAGTTTATTAGATTTGGAGGGTACTCTGGGGTTACAATCAACTGGGAGAAATCCCAGATATTTCCTCTCACCCCCCAATACCTTGCCTTGTCACTCAGATTATCCACTTAGTTGGAATGCATTGGTGCTGAAATATTTGTGAATAGTGATTAGTCGCAGGAATAGATGCATGACTTAGTTTATTGCCAGGAACAGTTAACCATATATTCAGAGTTATTGCCACTTTGCTCACAACCCAGAGATCTCTGAGAACCACTAAAGAGTAATTTAATGAGTACACCACAACCTGTAAACACACCAAGAGCCCCACATGTCCCATTAAGAGACAGCGCTTTCCAATTGCCGCTCCATGCAATATCACCACAGTAAAGTTCAAGTTGCTGAAGTTAAATGCCATGCCAACCAGACGTGCCGGTGTGGCCCTGCTCTATCCCGCTCATATACAAAATACCGAAAGTCTAGATTGTTTCCTTGTATATTGATCCTTGCATGCTCTGACAAAACTCCTGCCTGAATCACCATATCAATCAACTTGTGCACTGATGTATGCATGTTTACTGAAATTCAAATAAAAAGATACAGAAAAAACAAAAAAAAACTAACAGCAATCTTAGAATGTGCATTAACCTTAGGGATCTAAATTCTAGAATGTGGGTGGACTGTTACTCGCTTCCTAATATAACAGAAATGTTGTCTTTTGTTAAGGATGCCAAGTTGTTTTCCACACTTGATATGGCTACTGCATATCACCAAATAGTTTTGCATCCCCATTAATTGACCTAGTTTTTTACTCCAGATGGAGCATTTTTTTTTAAATGTCTGCCCTATAGATTAGCTTTTGTGTCAGCGGTGTTTCAATGGCTCATGGAATTGTTGATTCAATGATGTAGAAGGTGTCAAATGTTTTGAGGACAATGTGTTGGTGTATGGGTATGAAAAAAATAGTCATGACAGGAGATTAGCACATGGTATTAACTGTTTAAGAACAAGGCAGAATAATGCTAATTTGGAGTGTCTACAGTTGATTATTTGGACCATAAAATGTCGGCGGGTGGTGTGGAATCAGAAGAGTCTGGTTAAAGCTATTGTTGAGGTTCCTGTTCCCCAAGAAAAAGATTGTTGCAGGGATTCTGCCCAAGAGCAGAACTATGCATAGAATTATGGGACCTTAGTGCATAGCGACTGAGTCATCCTACCACCTTAGTACCCATGAGCCCAGGACAGACTAGCTATAGTGTCTCACTTGCCATCCTACTCACTCACAGAGAAACAAGTGATTAGACACCCCAGAACACAACACTCCAGAATTTCTCAGGACTTGTGGTTACAAGACGCACCCTTTCACTCACACTCTTGTACCTGTTCACAATAAAATCAGACACAAATCAGTTTAAAATATAAATTACGAAGGGAGATGTCGGCATGAAAAAACAATAGGACCTATTCTCCCTCCCCTTGCTGAGAAACAGTATTATATATTAGAAGATCTCTGGGTTTTGCCTGCAGACCCCTTACCTTGGACTGTAGATGATAGTTCTACATCAAAGGTGCTGTCTCGCTCTTCTCCCATGAAAGCTCCCTCCCCAAGTATGTGCTCCCTATGCATGCATCCCAATAATACCAAAGTACGATTTCCAAACAACAGCTGCTTTGGTTTGTTTTTTCTAGGTGCTAGGGCCTGGCCAGAACAGAATAACAAGGAGCATTGTGTATCGACCTTGCACACAATGTAAAAATAAATTCCAGGAACTGGCAGAGAGTGAACACAGCAGTCGGTTCTCATGTGAAAAGTATGAACAAATCTTTGCAAAAATAAAGCCATGTAGTAGCGTGTGCAAAGCTGTGTACTGTCTACAAGACTCATGCTAACTTAGAGAAGACAACAATGCCCCCATGGGCCATGTGACACCCTCCCCTTGGTCAGCTCTGTAGTTCCGGGGCAACACAGAACTCAGAGGTAAGCAGAGGCAAAGCGGTGTGATGAAAGTCCAAATAAAGGTCAAAGGTCAAATTGAAAGCACGGTGGATAAAGGAATAAAAGAAAAAGAGAAAAGAAAAAAATCTCAGTTCTCATCTTGTAAGCGGGTTGAAAGGAGGACGCAACAGAAGGCGCTTGTGTAAGAGGGTGTTTATTCTTAATCCAACACTATAGCTTGGGGAAGGGCTGGTTTAGTCATTACAAGCCAACAACTGTCTGGTCCTCAGGTGCCGGAATCTCTTTATCGCCGCAGTGTGATGTTCCTCTTTGCCTCTCAGGAGTCATGGGATTCCCAACGTAGCTCGGCGAGGGTTCTCCGGGGCCGTACCAAACAAAGAGAAAAGCGAGTGTTAGTATTCACATCCGCTTTTAGACTTTTCTGAGGGTTCGGGAGTGAGGAGACCACACTAGTGCACAGGTGAGCAAGGCGACCGTTCGTGAACTGGAGTGGAGTGCAAGGGGGGGGTTTCGACTATATACAAGGCAAGGCAGCGAGCGGCGGCGTCTAGTAGCGCCCTCCCTTCTCCCGCTTCCCGACCCAGCCAGAGAAACGATCCCGTACCTGGGATAGCCACGCTCCTCCGTGGGCGTGGCTCGGCGAAGCGTTGTTGGGGAGTCCTCCTGTCTCCGACTTCCCGTCCTCCGTGGGGCTTTCCGCTGCTCGTCTGCTGTTCACTCCGCTCGTTTTCCCGCTGAAACTCCGTCTCTCCGTCGCTCTTCTCCTCTCTCCGGTGTCACTGCACATCCTGCTTCTCGCCTCCGTGAGTCTTATTGGCGGTCTGCTGCCAACGTCAGTATAGGGGGCGAGGTTATCGGGAAGGGATTCCCAGTTAAAGGGACATGCTTCACCTTCTGAGAGTTCCGTAAATGATGTTGTCCATGGATCGTCCTGATGGGCACAAAGCACAGGGCCCGTCAGTTCGAGTGGTTTCCACCAGTCACCCCGTACAACGTTGTATTCCCCGCCATCCCCGTGACACATCTATAGCATCTATTCAGAGTGTAAAACATCATGGGAAAAGTGTAATGCCATATGCTCCATTAGGCCGTCTGAACCTTCCATAATAAAAAGGTATGGCATCCAATTGAGTAAATCGAAGAAGCAGACATGCTCCTCATATCCAGATGCTGCCAGGAATATTTCAGGGCAAACTGCATTAAATGTGATGAAGCTCTGATCCAAGAGGCGCCATGCACGAGCACAGGTACTTAAGCCTGCCGACGCTCCAAGTGTAGGATGATACACTAAGCGCTTACCCATGGAACAGTCCTGGTCATGGGCCATCAGAGGACCCATCAACAGTTCATAATCCTGGGCAGCGTGAGATGTTTTGGAGAGGCAGACATCTAGGGCCCATTGAAAGGGGCACCAGTGGCAGTATAACATAGGTTGCACACAGTTGAAGTAGGCATAACAGAAGGTCAGCCACTAGTCGAGGTTAAGAGCTTCCAATGGCATCAAACCACAAGGTTGGCGCATCCGATCACGGTACAGCTGCAATTGGTCCTGGTTTGGCAGCACCACAGGTCGAGCAGCCATTACGGAGCAGCAGCAGAAGTACAAGTACGCCGCGAATCAAAAGGAGGGGTAAGGGAAACCCTCCGAAGGCGCTGGAAAAAATAGAATGATTAAAAGCTGGGATTACTCTTAAATCATCTGAAATGAGGTGACAAGGCCGTATCCCACAAGTTAAAAAAAATAAGTAGGCCAGGTCTTCATTATCAGACGCATTAAAAATCTGGTCACTTAATTCTCCAAAATGAAGGGGGAGATACGTGTTCAGCAGCGACTGAATCTCACTGGATTTTCTCTCCACCTGCAATTTGAAGGTCTCACGGGCTAATGAGAGCGACTTCTTGTTAAAACAATAGCGCTTTTAGTCTGCTTAGCTTATTGAAATCTGTTTTCAAAGTTGGAATAGAAGGCCACAGCAAACTATCTACAATCCCGTGTGGGGGTGGAAAGAGAAAATTGCTGTAATATGTAACATGTTGTGAAACTGTTACTATATGCGAGATGCCTGCCCATAAGCCGCAGCAGTTGGGGTTATTTAGGATAAGATAACTGCCATTGGAAAGCAGAGTAAGTGTGATTATAAAAGCCGGGACTGGTGTCCCTTTTAGGAAACAAGTCAAATTAGGGGCAGAAATGTTGCAAGCACTGTGTAGTTTCACTTGTTTACACAGTAGGAAGCGTCCTACTGTAGAATCACAATCCTCATCTGCAAGAAAGACTTCCTTATCAGCCCATTGACAACGTAACGTGAAAGGTAAGGAACATAATTCATGAAAAAAGCTACTTCCAAGGGGTTCATATCTACCTACTGGGTAATGTTTAATGCATGCTGTGAACTGGAACAGTGAGATGGGTAATGAAATAACCCCGTGTATTAACCACACAGCAGAATCAGTTTCTGCTACCGAGAATGGCAACTGTTCTAGTTTCTCAATGTGTAGCATTGTATATGTTGCGTCCTTCATTGACATAAGCTTCTATTTATCTGTCAAGTTAAATGGTAAAAAACAGGGTGGAAGCATTCAAATAATCCCATGGCACTTCCCCACTTTTCAGCGTTTGCAATGTCCAACCAAATTGCGTAACAGAGCGCAACTGATTTTGACCATGATAAATATAGACACTTCATTCTAAGCAATGTCAATTACTGAGGATACGATATTATCTAAAGTATATATACAAGAAGACAAAATGTTAATACTGTTATCCACCACAACAAGAACCTTTTCAAAATTATCTTGATCAATTTGTCCATCTGGGACAGTTTCCAAAATTCACTATATGCAACATATGTAAAACATTCAGTGCGAGGGGATTTAGGGCCTAAAAGGTAATCAGCCAGATCAATGCTGAAGCGCAGATCAAAGAACTAGTGTCAGAAATGTGAAACCTCTCAGGTGTCTTAATTTTAGAGCGTTCTCGCAAATCATATCTTACGTTCAGAAGCGTCAGGTGGAGGAGAACCAACATGAGAACCAGGCTTCTGCTGTTGATGCTGTGCATTTTTATTCCAAGCCTTTTTAGGAAAAGCTGGATGACCCTCCTTCTCAGAAGGGGGTTTACTATGTGCCTGTGTGAAAGGTCGAACCCCCAATCTATTGCGACCCAAGCATGTATACACATCAGCAATAATAATCTGGAACTGTAATTCCCGATCAACGTCCGCCACCGCCACCCGGCGTTGACGTACTTATAAGCAAATTGCTTCACCTTTAATGTTGGCCAGAATCATGTTGGAGACAACAGGGAACATGCCTACTAACTTCATCCCCAAATCCAGGTCTGGACCAGCCCTGTGCTCATCCTGGGCTTTCTTTAGAACGCTTGGTAGAACGCTCATGGAGGGTGTGACAAAGCACAATGTATGTACCGAAGAAACACCGTCCCCAGGTTGTGCAGTCCGCTAAAGGAGGAATCAGATCACTCAGCAAACTCATTGTAAGGATCCTATGTTTTTCAACACTAGAAGTATGCGAAAAACAGACTTAAGTTGCTCAAATTTCTATGTGCAAGCCAATATGGCAAGTCATCACGATTTTGAGGATGTTTACCCATCGCTGAGTTAATCATGACAGGACTAATCACAAGACCTCCGTCCTGACCTGGTGCCTGAGGAGCAGCTCCAGCCATAGCGGCTTGAAGTGCACAAGCCATAATCCATATGACCAGTATATGAAGATGAACCAATTGTGTATATAGTATTCGCAACTCTGCGACCGTAAGATTGAGATAATTGGGATGCGGTGTAAAACCAGCCAAAATAGGCCAAGTAGTCCAGTCAATGGACAAGGGGCCCATTCGACACAAGAGAGATATGGTGAGGAAGGGTGCCATTAAACCAAATGGTATGCTCCCAGGACGTCAACGGAACTTCAAGTAATGCATATGGCCTATATGCTGCTGGTGGAGCAGCGGCCGTATGAGAGTGAAACAAATTATCATTCGCATTCACTGCAGGTAAAGCATCCCAAGAATAAAAGACTCCGAAGTGGTATGCTGGATCGGCTTCAACCATGAAAAGAATACCCTACAAATATAGGAGGTAATAGCCCCCTCACCATGAATGTCTCCGTATACCGGTGGGAGGGCAACGTGGACATGCACAAGCGCTACTCAGGGGTCTCGTGGAATAAGTACCAGACCAAAAGTTGGTGGCGCCATGTTGCAGGGATTGTGCCCAAGAACAGAACTATGCATAGGATTATGGGACCTTAGTGCATAGGGGCTGAGTCATCCTACCACCTTAGTACCCATGAACTCAGGACCAACTAGCTATAGTGTCTCACTTACCCTCCTACTCACTCACAGAGAAACAAGTGATTAGACACCTCAGAACACCACACTCCCGGAATTTCTCAGGAGTCACGGTTACAAGACACACCCTTTCACTCACACTCCTGTACCTGTCCACAATAAGATCTGACAGAGACACGAACCAGTTTAAAATATTTTATTTTAACTAATGTGCTCTAACATGCAGTATACATGCCACAACAGGCAGGAAAATTCATTATACAAATACAGTTAGCAATTAGCTAGTCCATAGATCATGAAGGGAGATGTCAGCATGAAAAGACAATAGATCCTATTCTCCCTTCCCTTGCTAAGAAGCAGTATTATTATACATTAGAAGATCTTTGGGTTTTGTCTGCAGACCCCATACCTTAGAATATAGATGATAGTTCTACATCATAGGTGCTGTCCTACTCTTCTCCCTGGAAAAGTCCCTCTCCAAGTGTGTGCTCCCTATGCATGCATCCCAATAATACCAAAGTACGATTTCTAAACAACAGTTGCATTGGTATGTTTTGTCTAGGTGCTAGGTCCTGACTAGACAGAATAACAAGGGGCTTTGTGTATCAACCTTGCTCACAATGTTCAGACTAAATTCCAGGAACTGGCAGAAAGTGAACACAGCAATCAGTTCTCATGTGAAAAGTACGAACAAAGTCTTTGCAAAAATAAAGCCATGTAGTAGCGTGTGCAAAGTCGCGTACTGTCTGCAGGGCTTCTGCTAACTAGAAAAGACGACAATGTCCCCATGGGCCATGTGACAAGATCACTTGAGATAATTTATGGGAGTGGTGAAAGTTTATTCCTGCTATGCCAAGAGAATGTATGCTATGTGCCTTTTATTAAAGAAACACAAGAATTTGTGTAGAGTGATGCATGTGAGCAGTGTTTTAAGACAGAATAAAAAAATAGATAGACAATGCTTTTCCCCTGAAACCTTTTGATACTAGGGATCCTAGTATTGTGATTACAGATGCCAGTCAGCACGGTTTAGGTGCTGGGTTGTTGCATAGGAGGAAAGGGAGTGATGAAGTAGTGGTGTTTGTCAGACTTAGTTCTTAAAGGGACAGTGGCATCATATTCTGTTGTAAAATGGGAGGTTTTAGGTTGCTGGTGCAGTTTTGAAGGTGGGGTGTCAATTATTTTTGCCATTATCTATGGGGTACAAAGTTTGTGGTCCGGGTGGATAGTAAGCCTTTGGTTGACATGTTCACCACTAAAGGTGCTGGAAAAGCAACACCTAGAATAGCAAACTGGCAATATAGGTTGCAGGAGTTCTGCTTCCATCTACAGTATATTCCAGGTACAAAAACATTCATGGCAGGTTGTTTATCGAGGTTTCGTTTGGTTCCCAGTGTTGATGATTTGCAAATGACTTATCAAGTGTCACTCGCCATGTCATTTCAGAATCAGAATGGGTAGCAGCTCTGGGATAGGATCTAACTTTCACAGAAGTAATGAAGCATATTAATGGGTAGGTTGGCCTGACGGCAAACTTAGTGATTCTTTGGTGGATGCTTTTTTGAAATATTAAGTCTGGATTTCCTATTGTTAATGATTGCTTTGCATGTCTGCCCTCTTAGTCGTTCTTATTTCCTTGAGGTTTTAGATAGTAGACTTTGCCACTGAGGGGCATATTGGCAGGCAAGCCATGAAGAGAAAGGCAAGACAGTTGTTTTGGTGGCCAAGTATAGACTAAGAAGTTGAACAGTTTGTGCTGCACGGTAGGTTTTGTTTTGCAAGTGATAAAACTCAGGTCATGGTGCCCAGTCCGATGACAGCTGTTTCTATTCCCAAGAAGCCATGGTCCAAATTGGCCTTGGACATTATTGGCCCTTGCGTATAACCAATGGTCTTAATAAATATGGCATTGTAGTTGTGTTTTTTCCAAGTGGTTGGGAGTGGCATTTGTTAATATTACTACTTCGTGGTTAAGGATATTTTAGAAACACTGTTTATTAGGGAAGGGGGTTCTAGGTGAAATTGTTACTGATAATGGTCCTCAGTTTATTTCCAAAGAATTGTAAGTGTTCCTGGCTTATTTTGGCATTTAAGATATTACCACTACGTTGTAACATCTCAGAAGCAAAGGTTTGGTAGAATACAGTAATAGAGTTATGAAGGAAAACATACAATTGTCTCTGGTGAATGACTTTGATTATAAGTAAGTAATCTTTATTGTATATAGTTAATTAAAACCATCACAATATACAAACCAATAAAATCACTCAGTTTTTAAAAGGTAGACGAGATACTAGATCGTTTAAAAACTTGGACAGATAAAACGCAATTACCAAAATGATTTAAATAGGTGTCCTTTTTGGCTTTGCTCAAGGCAGATTCTTAATTGTTTCCATAAAAAGCAACGGTGAGTTGATAGTTGATTGTAGTGTGTGCTCATAGATGTGTGAGGTTTGCTGTGCAAATAAGCAAAGGGATTAGCCCTTAGCGAGAGTCGCACCTCTAAGAGAACAGCAGATTGTTTTTTGTTCAGTGATGTTAAAGAGCATTAAACATGGCAAGTTGTTAGAAATGATAGTCCTCAGCAGCAGCGGTTTTGGCTGGAGTCTTAGGTTCCACGATCCGCGATCCGTTGATCTGGGCCAGAAGAGTAGTTGTTTCTTGTGAGTCAAATGTGGACGGCCCTGAGGGTCTCTAAGGCTGTGTCTGTGCTTGCACTTCACAGTGTGTTTTCTTCCAGTGCTAAAACGTGACTAATTGGCAATCTAACTGCAGGTCCTCTGGTTTGAAATGAGCTATCAAGGTCCATCTTCCGTATGCGGATCGCACACGGGGTGTGATCATAGCTCGCTGTGCAAATAAGCAAAGGGAGTGGCAGTTTAATAAGAGTGGGACCTCTAAGAGAACAGCGGAATGATTTCTGTACAGTGAGGTTAGAAGAGCATTAAAAAATGGCAAGCTGTCACACATAGTCCTCAGCAGCTGGCAAGTTGTTAGAAATGATAGTCCTCAGCAGCGGTGGTCCTGGTTGGAGTCTTTTAATTCCCACAATCCTTCGTTCCGAACCAGAAAAGCAGTTGTTTTTTTATGACTTAAGGGTGGGCGGCCCAGGGCATTCCAGAAACTGTCTGTGCTTTTATGTGACAGTTTGTTTTCTACCAGTGCTTGCAGTTTATCTGTAGGTCCTCTGGTTTGAAACAAGCTATCACAGCCTGTTTCCACGTGTGAATCCCACACTGGTTGAAATTCTGTTTTGGCAGGCAAGACCTCTCCTCCTTCAGGCTAATATATGTGCAGATGCCATGCCAATGCCTTCATGTCCATTGCTGCACAGGCGGCAGCGCGATGGTATTTGCTCCATCAGCCATGGTGGGATAGCTGGGAGTTTTCCCAGCCGATGTTTTCAGAAACTTTCCTTCAGGCTGAAATATGACTGTTGGCTAAGCAATGTGTAGTCTTTGATTGTCATCCAGGTGTGACTTCTTGCTGAGAAGGTGGCTTTGTTTTCTACTACAGAGCCTTCCACACCACTTTTTTGAAGACTGCATGCATAGTTGGAACTTCCCAGAGCTGGGTGAGTACAGAGTTTGCAAGGGAGTCCCGTAGGAAGTTTCTTGCCGGTAATGTCGTTTTGTGCTGGAGCTCTAGCCAAAGCAGGTTATTTAGGCTGTTTGGGGGGCGTTCCACATTGTGTGCCAAAAGGATATATAGGTACCCTGTCTTGCTAACTGTTATTTAGTGAGGCCGAACTCCACCCCGATCTGCGCTGTGGAGGCATAAGCCGGGATGTTGAACATGATTCTGTAGGTACCGACTAATGCGCTATCCAAGGTTTGGAGTGTCTCTTCCTCTCAGGTCTTCACTACCAGATGTGATGTTGGGCAGAATTTTGGATTGGGCAACCTGGAGGAAAGTGAAGAGCATGGGGCCCGTCAGCTTGGCTAGCGATTTGGCCTCTATATGCCGATAATTACCATTAGATATTTGTAACTAGTTGTATTCTACATTTAGGTGTTGCCCATGTGCCAAACACAAGGGTTTTCTCTTCTCCTTTTAATGGTCATTGTTTTGCTTTTCTCTAATTTCACTTTAAGTTATCCGTTGCGTATCACTGCAGAATATTTTGGAGGCATTGCATACCCACTTTCATCTGGTTCACTAGAACTACATCATTGCCATATGAGATACTTGATAGAGCCTCACCACTGATCCTTGGAGCATTTGCATTACATGAGTTGAGGGTCTTTGTCAAGCCCACCATGTAGAGATTGAACAGGGTTAGGGCGAGCAAACATTTTTGCTCGCCCCAACCCTGGTTTGAGCCCTTTGGTGGTAGAGATGCACCTTGAAAGATTTCTGCCCCTCACCCAGTTTTACCTGCACCCAGGTGTCTGTGTGTAAACATATTAACCTGTCAAGCAGACCTTGAAGGATTTACCAGAGTGCCAGTTTCCTCCAGAGTCTTGCTCGATCTCTGTTCTCAAATGCTGCCCTGAAGTCTATAAAGCAAAGATGGAGTGTCTGTTTTGACGATGTTGCCATGTCCATAAACAGCAACATAGCTAAGATGCTGGATGTTGTGCCTGCGACTTTAGAGAAGCCAGGTTGATTGAATGGTATGGTTTCTTGCTCTGTAGCCCAAGCCTGAAGTTTTTCTAATAAAATGCCAGCGAAGAACTTTGCCTCATTATTAAGTAGGGCAACAAGGCAGTCATTTTTTGGTGCAGATTTGTCTCCGCTCTTGTAACTTGGAGCAATGACAGAACCCTTCCAGGAGGTAGTTGTCCCAGTTGTCTGATTTCCCAAAATGGTGAGTCTAAGGTTTCTGCCTAAAAGTCCCGCTTAAAAACGTAGGTTCCAGTGCCTGTTCTCTCTTGCCTTTAGCAATTTGACATTTAATTGTCGCTGTGTGGAATGATTTGTCCACATCCTGGTAATTTGTGTTGATTTCAGAAGTGTGATTTTTTGGGAGGTCTTGAATTGTGCTTGAGCCAGATATTGCGGTTGCCAGCCCGGTCCCAGCATGTCAATTGAAATGAGTTGACAGGAAGTCTGTCCAGGTGTCTTCGGAGATGTGTGCATTGTTTTGTTCTCTGTGGCCCAGAAAGGTGTGTGCTGCTTTTGGCTTTGGTTTCGCACAAGATTTTTGCCCAAAGCTCATCTTCCCATGACCTGTTGACATCCCATTTACTCTTTTTGAGCATATTTCTCTTTTGTTGCAGTGATGATCTGAGGTTCGGATCTTTGGGCTTGTGCCTCAGGAGTCTCAGCATTTTGTTTATTGTTTTCTTCATTGCTTTTAGTTGATTCTGTTGAGTGCAGGGAAGCCATCCTGTTTCCTTTGAATCATGGGGCGGCTTATATTTGACTGTCGTTTAAAATTTGCTTGATCGATTGGCAGTGAAGATTTACCATTTGCTGATGGGGCTAAGAGATCATTTTGATTCTGTAGTAAGGCCTTT
Organism: Triturus cristatus; assembly: GCF_964204655.1. Taxonomy (NCBI): domain Eukaryota; kingdom Metazoa; phylum Chordata; class Amphibia; order Caudata; family Salamandridae; genus Triturus; species Triturus cristatus. The sequence continues at coordinate 1,207,193,069 of NC_140582.1, read as the reverse complement.
GCAACTTGAAGCACCTCCCCTGTGTTTGCTAATAAGGATTTGATTTTTTAGAGGTTGATTTTGTGACTGGAGAGAGGACCCCCAGGTAGATGTTCTAAAGCTGGTGCAGTGGCCAGAAGAGTCCCCTTGTGCAGCCGATGGTCGCTATCCCTCTTGTCTCCGAGGCAGAATGTGACTATGTAGTGGAAACATGGGAGGGAGCTCAGAGAATAGTCTAGTGTTGAGCATGCATTTTTAGAGTAGTACAAGACTGCTGGTGGAGAGTCTTCAGGGGAACTGCCATTTAATGCCCTAAAGTTAATATGCTCCGGGTTTTCTAGTAGGCGCCTGGCTGTTTTGTTCACTTTGCATTGTGGATTTTTGTTTTGTTCAGGAATGTTCCAGACTAAGGACTGAGCCCGCACCTCCTCATCAGTCGAAGAGCCCAGACGATGCAGGTTTAGGTCCCCTGAGAGGAGGAGCTTAGGGATCTACTGTTTCCTTTATAGATGTCAAAAGGCAGTCCACAAAATGCCTTGATTCTTGGTTTTTTTGTTTTAGATTTATGTAGGCGTTGAAGATTATCACCTCCTCCTTCATTCCTTTAAGAAAGAGAGAGATCTCGATTGTTTTGACAGTTGGTTAGGAGGAGGGAATATCTTTAATAGTGGTTGTGCTAGTTATTGACACATGCATTGCCAGCCCGCCTGATAGGTGACCTTATTGTGATTTCTTGGGTGCGGGCATGTGGAAGCATGTGGAGCCCTGTAGTTGAAATGGTTCGGCCATCCATGTTTCCTGCATCAAAATTATGTCAAATTATTTAATATATGATATAAAGTTCAGGGTCGACTATATTTCTTCTTAAGCCATTAATATTCCATGAACAGAGGCGAAGAAAGGAATTGCACTGTTGCGACCCTTCTTTTGGCAGATTTTGTCATTGGGTGCCCACAAGCCTGTTAATAGTTCTAATGATTCACTGAATGTCGCGGTGCCCGGGCAGTTGCTGTGATGAGGCCTGTGGCTTGCTATGGCGACTTCAGTTTGCCCGCTCCCTTATAGATGCTGGTGAAATTGTAAGACCGGGTCTGGGTTTGTAGTTAGCCATGGTCCTTGTATCCCAGCTCCTATGGTTTATCAGTGCTGCTGTTATGACTGTGCTTTCCCTCTCGTTGCCATATGCGTGCACTCTGGTGACTACCAAGTCTCTGCCTGGGCCTCCCTGTGGGAAATGGGTCTACACGTTTGGTGACGTGCTAGTTGTGGTGCTTTCAGTTCTAAAGGGAGTGGCTGGTGCCCCCGGCAGGGGTGGAGGGGGTGAATTTGGTTCTTCTCCTTGGATGTATCCTGTGAAGATTTTGGCTTCTGTGTTTAAGGTGTCCTGTGTGGTGGCCTCCCTATGCTCTCTGTGGATATGATTGGTCTCCTGACTGGACGCTTCTAGATTTCTTGATGTTTGAAAAATTGCACTTGAGTGGGTTCCCACCATGTTCCATTGTTTTCAGCAAAAACGTGGATTTGCTGCTATTTTGACTTATTTCTGTTCTTTTATTGCAGCCTTTTCTCCTGAGTTGTCACCTTTGTTTGGCGTTTCGGGCCGGGGCTGCTTTTGGTTGAGGTGGTGTTATACTGCTTCCTTGGATGGGCTTCCCGTATTTACTGTGTATAGGTTTTGACAGTGGCTCGCACCAGACTTAGTGTTTTAATACCTGCTGGTTTTGAGTTTGGAACCTCCTTACAGTCTGTTGTATCCTTTTTCAGATCATCAAGGAGACTGGACAGCATGAGGGGGAAGGGAAATAGTTTCTCAACATTCTGCCCACAGCTGCAGAGTTTACTTCCAGCTGTGCTTGAGTTATTAGCAAGTTAGGATTCCATAGTTTTTTATTGATTGTTTCGACGTATAGACCAAAGGTGTTGAGAAGCGTCACTTGTATATTCATCTTGTCGGACTGGTACTGGAGGGCTTCCACAGTCCGTCGCATTGCATATAGCAGGGAGGCCTAGACGTCGGTCGTTTGTGGCGGAACCATATTTTTTGGAAGGGTTCTGCTTTTCGGGTCCATATCTGATTTTTATTTTCTCTAATGACTATAGTCTGTTGGAGGATAACTGTGTGCAGGGCCTTTTGGGGGATCGAACGAGTAAGATGCCACCATGTGAGCCCATTCCTTGGTGCCCATATAGCAAAGTACTTCCAGCTCGTCCTCCTGGATCTAGTGGGCTTCTGCCCCTCTTCGGGTCTTGGTGTGATTACCTTGGCCTGCCTATGTTAACAGCAGGTTGAGGGAGTTGGAGGGGCCTGGGAGGGGCTTTAGGGTGGTGTGGTTGCTTCTTGTTCCATAGATTTGCCCAGTGACTCATTTTTGCTGGTATCCTGTTTTTGCATAGATTGAGTTTCTGGGCTGTGAGGGTAAAACTTGATTTGGTGGGGTGAGTTTGCCAGCGCTGGTTCCTTCTCTTTAATGCCTCCTGTGTTCGTGGCTACTTGCTGGCTGTTGCCAGGCAGGTGTGGTGGCAGTGTGATGGAGCTTGGGGCAGGTGTGTCCCTCTTTTCTGAGGTTTCTTCCCACAGTTTGAGAGTCATGGGGTGCCTGCCCGTCTTGTCCACCTGCTCAGCTGCTGCTTGAGGTTGTGATAATTGCACTGCTTGCATAGATTGAGGTGGTGTGTGTGTGTCGAATGGATGCGATCCTGCAGGCGTGGTATCCCGCTACTGGATGAAAATTTGGTGGAGCCTGTGTCCTATAAAAAGAAGAATTTAGAGTAGATTTGTGGTTCGGAGAGATTGGTGGAAAAGGCCTTCCCTAGGTCTCCCTGATCCTTTGTGCTTCCTGGTGGTGTGGCTTGTGTCGCTCTGTTGAGAGAAACTTATACTTCTGGTGGCTGAGTTTCATCGCCTTTGATTTGTTAGGGCCTTCTTCCTGTATTTTGCGCCTCCCAGTTTAGTTGGGGGGGGCCCCCTCATCTTCCCCGACCTCATTATGTCTCTGGTTGAGCCTTGTCTGGTGTTTCCTTTGCTCCTTGTCTTTGTTTGTTTGTGTCTCCCTTTTTTCCTAGTGCCTGGAGCTGGTGCTGGGGCTACTGATGACAGTTGCTGTTTAAATAGCTTGAGTTTGGTTAGAGGAATGATCAGATGAGGTCATTCGCTTGGATGGTGGCCTTTTAGTGCCTTATGATGTCAGTTGCTGGTTATGGCGAAGGCCTGATGCCTATTATTGACTCCAGGCTAGGATAGTTCTGCGCCGCCACAACCTTCCAGCGGGGCACAAGAACACACGGCCTGATCAAAGATCCCAGCTAAATTAAGGGCCGGGTCAGGAGCCGGGCTGGTGTCTGGTCACGATGAACGCCTGGGGCTACTGTTTGTCCTGTTTAAAGTGAGGTCTTCACTCTAGCCCTTTATTTATTTTATTTTTCATCCATTGCGAAATCCCTCCCCAACTTGTTTGAGGCATAGAGTTGAGGGTTGTAGGTTGTTTGCCCCCTTGGGAAATCTGTTCTATACTGTCAATGAAGCTGATTTTGGGGCTCCAGCAAGCTCTGGTCATGGAAAAGAGTCTGCAGTGTGGAGACGAGTGAGGCTCCTGATTGACTGCAAATGGCACCCAGCCTAGCTGGGCCGCTTCTCCAGGAGCCCGGGGCACATAGTCAGCCACTTCCAGTGTCCAATTCTCACTGGTTGTTTGAATGGTTTGTATTGGATGCAAGAGGTAAAGAAATTGGTGTGGGTGCTTCGCACTACACCCAATTCAGAGACTAAGGTTTCTCCTTTTGTTTTGTTGAAAGGAAGGCTGCCTGGTTCAAAAATGAACCGACTGTGGATGAAGAAGAAAATGGTTTCTGATGAGGTGTTGCAGAGTGTGAGTGAGAAATGTAGAGCGGCTCAGGGAAGCTACACTACAGTTTGGAACAGAGTTCTAGATGTTAAGGAAACAGATTTTGTGAGAGCCAAGGTACCTTTTAGGGGAGGGAAGGGATCTTTTTGGATTTCTGGACCAAAGGCAGTGGTTAGCATAAGCAAACATTCTGAAATTTGGGATGAGTGGGAGGTGCTGCAACACGAATAAACTGTTGGTTGTTTAGGAGCAACATGGTCCTGTGGAGTGTGAGCGGAAGATTGACATAGAGTCTTCATGCAGAACATCAAGTCTTCCGAGTGGGCTGCAGGATTATGTGCTACATTGATGATGGACGCTTTGCCTTTGGGAAAATGTGTTATATATTCATAGTTTTTTTTCTTGTTTCCATGTTTGTGGGAAAATCTTTAGGCGTTTTATGTTATATTCGTAGGGGTTTCTGGTTTTGTGTGTTGTGAATAAATAACAGTGATAAATATGTTTTAGGGGGGTGGTTCTGTAGCGTCGTGCTCTAGTCTTCACGTCTATGTGATGACGTGGAGCGCGGCGGCCATTTTGGGTACCGAGTTATTAGGCGCCGAGCCCGCTAACGAGGCGGGCGTTCCCCGGCGCTCTCCCTCCGTTGGTAAATTAAAGTAAGAATAGACCTATACTTACCTGAACCGAAGTGTGTCCGAACTGTGCTTCCTACCCCAGAACACCCACACTACAAATGGCGACGAGGGACTGGGATTCATAAGGAAAATACCGAGGAGAGCACAAACTGAAGACACTGGGGGCCAGGTGCACGGGAAGCATTGCGATCGTCCCTACACCTGTACCTCTAGAGGGAGAGCGCGGCAGAGGGGACGCTAGTACCTAGCAACACAAGCCAGGAGGTACACATATTGCGCCAGCAGAGAGCAGCCCCAAGTGACGCCAGCAGGCGGCCCAGACCACGCAGCCAGGAGGAGCGGCACCACGACCACAACCAGCCAAGGCAGCGCATTACAAGGCAGGTAGTGCGGGCGCTGCGGTCACCCTAGGGCCAGTGAAGCAGGGTGCAGTGCCACCCGGCACATAAGTGCGTGGGCACAAGCAGGAAGCTGTTCCCCAAGGTGCCAGATGAAAAAGGAAGTGAGAGCGGAGCAGGCAGAGCGAGGCAGTGGCGGTGGAGCGGCGGCGCACCAGAGCCCCCCACGCCGGCAGAGACAAAGCGTGCCAGACAGTCCAAGGGGAGAAGAAGAGTCACCAAGGGGAAGCACGGAAATGTGCGCCCAACCATCTTCACTTACGACACCGATTCCTTTCCTACCGAAGCCGGGAGAACCGTCAATGAAATGGGAGAGAATACTTTATGAACTATTTGGATGCTCTGGAGGACGAATCTGGAGAAGCGTTCCCCAGCAAAAGGAGGAAGAGGATCTTGCTGCACAACCTGGGACCGGAAGGGATCAGAGTATTTCAGAATATTGTCCCCACGCCGAGGCAGGCTGCAGATGACGACGTGTTCCAGCACGCGATAGACGACTTGAACAAGCACTACAGGCCCGCGGTATGCACGTCCATAGACATATATACCTTCCAACAGCAGAAGCAAGCAGAAGGGGAGTCCATAGATGAATACGTAGCAGCGTTACGGCAATTGGCAGTCACGTGTAAGTTCGGCACGTTACATGATGAATTCATCAAGGACCAAATAGTCATGCACACCACCAACTCGACGATACAAGACAAATTATGGGTCAACGGAGAGGCGACACTTAAAGAAGTGATAGCCATGGTGAAAGAGGCGGAGCTATCGAAGAGATGAGCAGAAGCGGCGGAAAAAAGAGGCAGCCCGAGGCCCATGGTAAATAAAGTCACGGAAGCAGAACCACCGGAGAGAGGCAAGGGGGCAACAGGGGACACAAGAACGCAGACCAAATGGACGCCCAAACCAGCTCCGGCGAGGAAACCGAACTCCGAGGGCAAGAACATGTGTTACAGGTGCGGCAACCTATCACACCCAGCGTATGACAAGCGATGTCCAACCTTCAAAGCCAAATGTATGTTTTGTGGGATAACAGGGCATTATGAGAAGGTATGTCGCCGCAAGCAAAAGAGAATAGCCATCAAATACGTCGCACAAGAAGAGGAGGAAAATGAAGAAGACTACGACAGTGTGCTGTGCATAGATGAGCACGTGCTGGGCATCAATTGCAACCGCTCAAAGAAACCACAATGTGACCTAGTAAATGGAGGCGTTCCAATACAGATGGTAGCGGATTCAGGATCCCCATACACCATAATACAACGCAATGTGTGGGATGAACACTTCAAGAACCTCCTAGGTGACCACCTGGAGCCTCCAGACATTCGCCCAGTCACCTTCACAAGAGACCCTATCCCCATGGTGGGATACCGCCGTCTGAAATTTGAATTCAAGGAACGACAGGCCAGGTGCAAATTATATGTGGCAGAAAAGGGCCAGTCGGTCCTAGGCTGGATAGACCAAGGAGATCTTGGCATACAGTTGAACCCGGGTGGTATCACGCAAGTCTTAATGACCAGCGATGCATAGCGGCCAGAGGCAGGGAAACTGAAGGTAGAACTTCCCAACGTGTTTGGAGGCAAAGTTGGCAAACTAACAAAATTCACACACGGGATAGAACTCAAAATGGACGCCAAACCTGTGTGCCACAAAGTGAAGAACATCCCACTGGCCATCAGAGAACAGGTGCAACAAGAACTTCACAGACTGGAAGAAAACGGCATCATAGAACCGATAACGAGTGCATAGTGGTTGGCTCCATTGGTGGTCGCCATGAAACCTAATGGCAAAATTTGTCTATGTGTGGACCTGAGGGAGTTGAACAAAAACATCATAGTGGAACGGTTTCCCCTGCCCAGAATAGACGAGATGCTAGCAAGAACAAAAGGAGTGAAGTGGTTCTCGACCATCGATCTCACGTCAGCTTACCACCAGATCGCACTACACCGCACCTGCAGGAAGCTAACATCCTTCATAACTCCCTTTGGGTGCTATCAGTTTCGCAGGATGCCGTTTGGACTGGCCTCGGCGGCAGCCGTATTTCAGATGCTAATGCATAAATTATTTCACGAAGTAGAAGGTGTACAGTACTTTCAAGACGACATCCTGGTGATGGGCATGGACAAAGTGGACCATGATGCCAAGTTGTCCAAAGTTCTAAAAGTCCTGGAATGCAATGGACTCACGGCAGAATGGGACAAGTGTCGGTTTGGAATGACGTTGGTCACGTACTTAGGGTATGTGATCAGCGACCAAGGCATCCCACCCAAACAGTCCAACGTCAAGGCGATATGTGAAGCCCCACCGCCAAAGTCCAAGGAGGAAGTTAGGTCGTTCCTAGGCATAGCCGAATTCTATAGCAAATTCGTACAGCACTTCGCTACGAAGACACACCACTTGCGACAACTTCTAAGAGACAAGACCAAATTTGAGTGGACTAAGGAAATGCAAGAGGAGTTCCAGAGGATAAAGACGGACATCAGCACGGCCATACCTCTGGGTGGATACGATCCGCAAGCCAGATCGGTGTTGACGACCGATGCCAGCGGGCGGGGCCTGGGAGCAGTCCTAATGCAGGAGTTGGAAGATGGTGAACTATCCACCCTCAGCTTCGCGTCCAGATCGCTGTCACCCATGGAACAGAAGTACAGCGTAATTGAAAAGGAAATGTTGGCAGTAGTCTGGGCCGTGGAAAAGTTCCGCCAGTTCCTGTGGGGCACAAGATTCAAGTTGAGAACAGACCACAAGCCCCTGATCAATGTTCTTACTTCGTCAGGACATGCCACGGAGACACTCCGCATCGCGAAGATGACGTTGAAACTATTAGACTATAGACATGATGTGGAACACATTCCGGAGCAAAGGAACAAAGTAGCCGACTACCTCAGTCGAGCGCAGGCCATGGATGAAGCCCCAAGGACGTTGGATGAGGAGGACACTAAAGTGGCATTCATGGAAGATCACGAACGCGTGATCAGTGAACAGGAGTGGAAGGAAGCGTACGAAACCGACACAGACATAGAGGCAGTCAAGCAATGCATAATAAGGGGGTGGCCGGAGAAGAGACATATGGAGGCGGCGCTCAGGAAATTCTTCGAAGTAAGAGAGGAGTTATCAGTTTGCAACCAAGGGATCTTCCTGAGGAGAGGAGAGAAAGTAGTTCCCCCCCCAACAAGTTGATCCCACATCTCCTGGCTCTCATCCACGAGGGTCACCTGGGCATCGTAAAGACTAAAATGAGGGCGAAGCAGATGTACTGGTGGCCGGCGATGGATAACCAGATAGAAAGGCACATGCGAGAGTGTGACCAATGCCAAAGAGCGGACAAATCTCAGAGCCTGATGCGACCACCTCTAGGGAAGTTCAATAACCCAGAGAACCCATGGGAAGACCTATCCATTGATATCCTGGGTCCGATATTGGACGGCCAGGGAGTCCAAAAATACGTGTTAGTACTGGTAGATCGGTACTCCAAGTGGCCGGAGGTGGACGTACAAGAAGACATGGACACAGACAAAATATTGAAGTTCCTCACGGCTGTTTTACTTAGAGAAGGTATTCCACGCTCCCTCCTAAGTGACAATGGACCCCAATTCATATCAGAGAAGTGGAACGCCTACATGGGAAGAAATGGCATTAAGGTTAAATAAGGTTAAAGAAGATGAGATGCACTCCTCCGTTATTCATAATTAAACCGTTCTTCTTTAATTCCTCTTTTAAAGGCATGCAAAACTCGTCCACGCTTCGTCTCGTTGCGCGTGCAATATTACAAAACTACGATAGGAAACTCCTTGGATTCCACAGAGCTGCACTGCCGCATCATCATTTGAATCATATGAATTAAATTACTATGCTTTTCTCTTTGCTTATTTCTTCAATTTTAAATCATTCTCTTTCATCTGTACTTAATAGTTCAATTCATTTTATTCAATTGTAGTCGTTGTTTCACCAATATTCAAAAAAGGTTCAGGAGTCCACAGTGGGTTCCACATGCCATGGTTTATTTACGTCAACCCAATGCATTTCGGGAATTGATTCCCTTCGTCAGTGGCATCTACAAATACAAACATAAACGTATTTCAATAATCTTATGCAACTTAATGTAACATTCCACATTTTTTTAAATCAATTCTACTGTAATCTACCAAACGCCTGTTATTCTGTGAACGTTAATCGCAACGATTATAAACAATATTTATCATCCCATTCCTAGCACATACTGCTTCCTTGGTGCCCCTTCCTTATTCTCCCATGCTTAGCTTGACATTTAGATTCGAAAAAACATCCTTCTGCTTCATATGACACTCAAAATCGTGATTTTAGTCAAAAACAGTTTCGCAAATGCTAGTCGCTTTAAGCTTACCATAACATGCTGGTTACTCCGAATAAAATAATTAAATCTTCCTAACGTTTTTTCTCTTAGCGTACAGCGACGCGTGTCCTCTTGAATGGATTTAAGCTAAACTTAACTTCGGACTACAACGTGTCCGAAGATCCAATATGATTCCTACTTTGTTGCCGGCCATATCTCAAAATACCCACGTTCACCCAACTATAAAATTAAATAACATGATAAACATGATACTACTATGTGTCCCAAGATGCAATATGATTCCTACTTCGTTGCCTGCCATATCTCAAAATACCCACGTTCACCCAACTATAAAATTGAATAACATGATAATCATGTTATTTAATTTTATAGTTGGGTGAACGTGGGTATTTTGAGATATGGCAGGCAACGAAGTAGGAATCATATTGGATCTTCGGACACGTAGTAGTATAGCTGTAAATACTAACTGCTAAAGCATTGTGCACAAAGTCCGTTATCTATGTTAGTGAAAAGCTGTTTCACATACAGGAGTTGCGAATCATTCTGAGGCAACAAGGGTAGGACTAGAAAAGAGCGGTTACAGACACAGAGTTTAGGTTAAATCCATTCAAGAGGACACACGTCGCTGTACGCTAAGAGAAAGAACGTTGGGAAGATTTAATTATTTTATTCGGAGTAACCAGCATGTTATGGTAAGCTGACAGCGACTAGCATTTGCGAAACTGTTTTTGACTAAAATCACGATTTTGAGTGTCATATGAAGCAGAAGGATGTTTTTTCGAATCTAAATGTCAAGCTAAGCATGGGAGAATAAGGAAGGGGCACCAGGAAGCAGAATTTGCTAGGAATGGGATGATAAATTTTGTTTATAATCGTTGCGATTGACGTTCACAGAATAACAGGCGTTTGGTAGATTACAGTAGAATTGATTTAAACAAATGTAGAATGTTACATTAAGTTGCAAAAGATTATTGAAATACGTTTATGTTTGTATTTGTAGATGCCCCTGACGAAGGGAATCAATTCCCGAAATGCATTGGGTTGACGTAAATAAACCATGGCATGTGGAACCCACTGTGGACTCCTGAACCTTTTTTTAATATTGGTGAAACAACGACGATAATTGAATAAAATGAATTGAACTATTAAGTACAGATGAAAGAGAATGATTTAAAATTGAAGAAATAAGCAAAGAGAAAAGCATAGGAATTTAATTCATTTGATTCAAATGATGATGCGGCAGTGCTGCTCTGTTGAATCCAAGGAGTTTCCTATTGTAATTAAGGTTAAATACACATCGATATACAATCCGGCAGGAAACGGACTAGCCGAAAGGTTTAACTGAGTCATTATGGGGTCCGTACAGTCAGCGATTAGGACTGGGAAAGACTGGAAGAAGGAATTGAAGAGCATGTTGTGGGCGTATAGGATTACACCAACCAGCACGGGATACAGCCCCTTCCAGATCCTAAGGGGTAGAGTCCCCTTCACGAAAGACAATGTAGCCTGGAAGGAGCGCACTATCACGAGCAAGTGGTCCCCCGCCGTAGTGCACCACAATCTAGAAAATGCACAGAGAATATACACTGAACACTACAACAAAAGAAGAAATGTCAAGGAGACGGAGCTTGAGAGAGGAGAATGGATTCGAGTCAAACTAGCCCAGTTAAGGAGGAAAGGAGACAGCAAATTCAGCGCACCCTTGCAGGTGGAAGAAGTTTATAACCGGTCAGCCCTACTGAGCGATGGGAAGGTGTGGTCACAGGACAGGATGTCCAAGTGCAATAAGATCATGCAGTGGAATGGAAGAGAAAGAGGACAAGTGATACCTCCCCGGACTCAAGGGACTGAAACCAATCCGTTGGACGCAACCACAGGCATCCCCGGAGAAGGGGGAAGAGATACAGAAGCAGAAGGGAGTAGTGAACTGGGGACCATGTAACTCTCGGAAATTTACAGTGGATCTCCCAGCAAGGGAGTTCCCCCAAGTATAGAAGGTGGAGAAACGAGAAGCTCACAAGAGGGTACCGAGCACACTCCAGGCACCCCGGTGAGACGCACCTGCACCGGAAGGACAGTGGTGAGACCGTCGAAGTTTAGAGACTTTGAGATGGGTGATGGAAGGGAGTATGCATGCAAGTAAGAGTATCTTTTAAAATAAAATGTAACCGTAAAGAAAGGAGATATGTGGCGTCGTGCTCTAGTCTTCACGTCTATGTGATGACGTGGAGCGCGGCGGCCATTTTGGGTGCCGAGTTATTAGGCGCCGAGCCCGCTAACGAGGCGGACGTTCCCCGGCGCTCTCCCTCCGTTGGTAAATTAAAGTAAGAATAAACCTATACTTACCTGAACCGAAGTGTGTCCGAGCTGTGCTTCCTACCCCAGAACACCCACACTACAGGTTCTTTAACTGTTTTAAAAGGGGGAAGATGTGATGGGTTTTCCATATGAACGTTCTGTGCTTGCATTGGGATTGGAATGTGGGAGTGTGCAGAATGTTTCTTCTTGAATGCAGACAGTTGCAGTGTTCCTGACATGACTGCCGGTCGTGTACTTGGATGCTCAATAACCCGGACTGGTTTTATCTTACCTGCAATAAGAATTCTTTTTTTACAACTCAAGTAAACCAAGCAAGTCTCCTGGAATCAATCCATCTCCACATGGATGAAGAAGAAACCAGCTTGCAAGTATCAGCTGCCAAGAAGTCAAGACAAATTAATAGCCTAGAAACCTCATTGGAGAACAGAGACCTTCTGACTGCCCTTGATGAGATCACTCCAATCAGGACACCACTTACCTCCTTCACCTTAAAAGACACTAGAGAAAGCATATCTGCCACTCCACACTCACGCTGTTTGCAGCCAATTGATGAAGGTAGTCCTAAACCGGCCCAGCCCTAAATGCAATGGGAGATGTCATTTACAAACTCTAAAAAATGGAAGAATCCTTGCGAACCAGTCTAGCCTCTTTGGAGAGCAAATATTGATACTCAAAAATATAAATTCTGAAATGTCACAAATTAAACAAAACATCGACATGATCAAAATGTGACACCTACTAGACAGTTCATCCTGCAGAAACAAAAAGTTAACCCATCTTCACTTCCAAAGTCCAAAGCCAACAAATCTGATCTTAACTACAAGACCCAGGAGGTTTCAATACTGCAATATAAATCTCACTCAAGAAATTAAGTCAGCTCAGGAAGTGAAACTCGGAACCCCAGGCTAACCTACATTCAAACCCACTCAATACTACACACATTTTAATCTGCAAAGACCACAATAAAGGGGCTTCCGGTCACATCGAGGGAAGGTCCTTTACATTCTCATAGGGAAATTTACATGTGCTCCTGGAGTATTGCAGGTGTGAATTAGCAAATTGATACAAAGAGAAAATTACAGGGGCAGATTTACAAGCCCTATACGCCACATTTGCGCCACCTTTGCGTTACTCGGTGCAAAGCCAGAGCCATGCTGTGGGGTATTTACAACGTGACGCATCTAGGGTGATGCATCACATTGTAAAGCCCTGCGCCACATGTTGGCATTCCGGCACCGGGGGGGGGGGGGGGGGGGGGGTGTATCGGCGCAGGAATGCCTCCGAAAAGTGGCTGAGTGAAATCTACAACACTTTTACGGCCATGCTGCGTCAAAACCCTGCGCCTGCTTGAAGCAGGCGTAAGGATTGATGCAGCATGTTAGGAATAGGGGCACCCAAGCCTTGCTGGAGCTGCGTTGCGCTTGCGACGCGACTCCAGCAATGCGCCACCTTTCCGCCAGGGGATGCGACCCGCATCTGCCCATCCGTGCGCCACGGTACACCGCATTGTAAATGCGGCGTATCAGTGGTGGCGCACAGGTGGGCACATGCTTTGCAACTCTTCTGGCGCATCCCTGCTGATTAGCAGAGATGCGCCAGAAGTTGTAAATCTGTCCATAGTTTTTAAATAAACATAATGTTGTTTGTCGCCAGGAAACCTGAGAACACCTAACATTTTATTTACCAATTGTTAATATAGTTGAAACACTCATTGGCAACGCCAATAGATCATGCCTGTGCGAGATCTTTTGGGTTTGTCTGTGTTTTAGTTTACTAGTGCTGTACAGCAGCGCAGGTGCTGTGCAGCATGACAAAGTACACAAATTAAAAGCGCCACAGCATGGTCAACTCTGGCTGCTTTATAGCTTTTTTGTCTTTTTTGCTTTTTTACTTTCATTCATTCTGCACAGCAGCAACGCAACTGCACAACATGGCAAAGAAAACATTGACAAAGCCAAATAGCTCTAATATGCGTGTGCAGCATGATTAAAATAAAAGTGATGGAAGGTGGCAAACGTTGACCATACCCTAGCACTTTTATTTTTTAACTTTTACACATGCTGTACAATATGACAAAAAAAAACATTGACAAGGCCAATAGATCTCGCATAGGCTTTGTCAGTGGTTTTTTATTTATTTTTTTGCTCTGTGCAAGGGCATGAGCACAAGTTACATTCCACAAGGTCACATTCATTTTCAGGTATGGAGAGATTAAGTAATGTACCAAGAATCATAGGATGGTGAGTGGACGCCGTGACTGGAACCCCCTGCTCTCTCTCAAACCTCGCCCATGCAAATAACCATAGTGGGGCCAGGAAGGGGTGCAGGGAAAGGAGAAGGGATCAAGTGCAAACACAAACACAAATTCATAAAATAAACAGTACACTCAGATTTATGAGCAGCAAGGCAATCATTTCCATGACTGACTGATGTATCAAGGGACACTGCTTTTCTTAGTCCCCGCCCCCCAGCTGTGTATGCAACTCCTGGGCCCTGCCTGCCCTTTTTTCCCATCTATTATGGACACCAATGCCTTTTCGTGGTGTTAAAACAGCAACAGTTTTATTCCCATCAGAAGATGGTACATTCTCATCATGATGGCATTGGTCATTAACATGCTCAGCTCTTGCTTATCTTGCTCTACAATGTAACACATTCTGTTCTTAACAGGTTGTACAGTGTACATCTCATCATTATTGCATATTAATAGCTGGTACTTGCCTAATCAATTAATCAGTCAGTATTTATTTAGCGCAACGCTATCACCCCTAGGAGTATCTGGGCGCTGAGGTTTCTGTGTCTGTGTTGAAGTGCAGGGTCTTCACATCTCTTTCTGAAGACCGCCAGGGAGTGTGCCATTCAGAGGTAGAGCGGGAGGTTATTCCAGGTCTTGGTGGTGATGTAGGAGAAGGAGCAGCCTCCGCTGCGGCTGCAATGAACGCAAGGGATGTGAGCGAGGAGAAGTGAGGCAAAGAGCATGTGTCTCGAGGGTAGATGGAAGTTCAGCTGCTGGTTGGCATAGGCCGGTCCTTGGTCATGGAGATCTTTGTAGGCATGTTTGAGCATCTTGAACTGGCAGCTTTTCTGAATAGGGAGCCAGTGGAGGTTGCTGAGGTGAGGAGAGATCTGGGTTCATTTGTGAAGGTCTAGAATGAGTCTGGCTGCAGTGTTCTGTATGGTCCGGGGTCTTCTGAGGAGCTGGGTGGGGATTTCGGTGTACAGAGCGTTGCCGTAGTCAAGGCAGCTGATGACGAGGGCTTGTGCGACGGTCTTTCTGGTTTTTACTAAGATACATCTGAAGATTCTTCAGAGCATGCAAAGGGTGTGGACGCAGGAGGAGGCGAATGTATTGACTTGTCGTTTCATGGTCAGTTGTTTGAGTATTACGGAAGTTGGTTTTGGTGTTGGAGGGGTCATCGGTGAGCAAGAGGACAAGCTGGGTGACGGCGTTTGAGATAATGTTGAGTCCATGGGCTCTGATGATGTATGCAAGTCGGGTCATGTAGATGTTGAACAGGGTAGGGCTGAGTGATGATCCTTGGGGCACACTACATATGATGTCCTAAGGAGCAGAGGTAAAGGGAGGTAGAGGGATGCTCTGTGCGCGTCCTGAAAGTAATAAGATAATTCACTTGGGGGCGTGTTGCTGAATGCCGATTTTGAGGAGTCTGTCAATGAGGATGTGGTGGGAGACTCTGTTGAACACTGTGGAGTGGTCGAGGAGGATCAGGACCACTGTTTCTCCTCAGTCAAGGAGAATTCTGATGTCGTCTGTTGTGGCGATCAGCGTAGTCTCATTGCTGTGGTTAGCCTGGAATCCTGATTGTGAGGCGCTGAGTAGCTGATTTCTTTTGAGGTAGTTGGTGAGCTGCAAGTTGATGGCTTTTCTTGGGAGATTTGGCTGTAGTTTTTGAGCTCCCTGAAGTCAGCAGAGATTTTCCTTAGGAGGGTCTGACCTTTGCGTATTTCCATGTGTCTGGGAAAGTTGCTGTGGGGAGATGGAGTTTTAAGAAAAACAAGGGTACCCCAATACGTGAACCTGGGGTGAAATATGCAGTAAAAAAACAATGGTTCGGTGTGGCCAAAAGGTCCAATAATAAAGTGATCCTTAGGAGAGCACTTATGGTTAGAGAGTTGAAGATTAATTATTTTAAAGGAGCAAAAAAATTAATAATGTACATAGGGACATAAGTCAGTTCATGTGAAACATTTATTTCCACAGCAATAGAATTCAGGTGCTCACACAATAAGTGAAAGAGGCGTGACGTGCAGAGTGAGGGTGAAGTTTAAAATAACGGCATCGCATTGACAACAATAGTGTAAAACTCCTCAAGCAACTTTATAGAATAGGAAGAGTTTTGTTGTAAAGGGTCGACGGCGTTTTGATCTCAACTGTTCGAGATCATTATCACGACATCGGGTGAGCACGCTGAATTGATGCAATTATTTGTAGCGCAAGGAAGAGCAATTGAGGGCTTCAGAAAACAGCTGAGGGTAGACGAGTTCACCCAGATTAATTCGCTGAAGGTACGAGCGTGAGAATATCACGTGTGTGTAAACTCGAAAGGCAGGGTCAGCTGTATAAGTTGGGCTTAACGATTTGCTGCCAATATGTTTAGTTAAAGTCACTCCCAGTTCATATTGGAAAGTCTTGGGAGAGGAGCTCAGCGCGTCACGCTGCTTGGGCTGTCCGCGTTTAGTGCGAGAACGCGGACAGCCCAAGCAGCATGACGCGCTGTGGAAACAGTTGGAGGGAGTTCCCTGTATTCGGTGATCTCCAGCATCACCGTACCCATCAGAGATAGTGAGATTTGTGTATTTGCCCTTTGAAAAGACCCATATCAGAAACCATGAATTTCAAAGGAGTGGCTTGGGACAAAGTTGATTATATGCTACTTCCTGTGCCACCGGAATTATGCAGCAAGAAAATGGCTAATATGTAATGTAATATTATTCGTTTTGTGGCCATATTATTAAGTTATTTGCCATCTTGCCTTTTTTAACCCTAATTGGCCACTGGCTTCCTCCCACTACTGTCCGTACCGTGTTTCAAGACTGTCATTGTCGACTGGAGGGTGCTCAGTTGACACTATAGTACGGACTCAACGCTGTGTGTCGATGCTGGAGCGGGTAATGCAAAATATTGTATACCCACCCATTTTGCATGTTGTTTTACTAATTAGATTAATTAATTAATTATAATTGAACTAATGGATTGGAGTGATGTGGAAAATACTTACCAACCTTACTAATATATGAATTACACGTGGGATTTGCACCTGCATGACCTAATTAATACGTGAACTGAATTCTGTACACATATTAATGATAGATAATTAGAATAGTGCATGACATATGTCGCTTTTGTGATGTAATTGTGATTTGTGCTTTATTTAGTAAGTATAAACCGCACTGAGTGTTGCTTTTGCTAGATAAATACACACACATATGGGTATTAGCGATGGAATAACATTTAATTAGCCATTTTTATGTATTAATTACGTTTTTGTGTTTCTTTGCTTAAGTTGACCATTTCGAGTGGCCATAAAATGGCTGACTACTGTATCCGATGAAACCGGCTCCATTGCTCAAGGTTCTGGGTGAAGTGCGCATGCGTCACCGCTAGCAACTGTGGCCTGGACCTGACCCCAGATGCACATGTACCTTCCAAGGACAGCCTGGGACATCAGCCAAATATTTTCGACAAAGACTGTTGTGTGAACCGGAACTGACAAGGGTCATAACCCAAAAGACACTTTCGTGAGAACCCAAAAGGATGATCCCTGATTGTCCAATAAGCGAACTCGGATGCCCAAACTTTGATACTTTTTAACATCAATTTTACTATAAATTATGGTAGAATAGAGAGGTAATTGTGGTCATTTTTCCTATTTCCTGATGTTATGCTGACGGAGAGGACGGTGACACTGCAGGACAGCTGTTTCCCTGAATCTTTGACAGACTGATCAATGCCCAATTTCCTGATGAACTGAACTTTCAAATTTGACGGACATAGATTGATGAGACTACTGGATTTGACTTAGAAGACAATATTTAGCCAGAATAGGTAAATATGATGGTCAGCTGCTTGAACAACTAAGGAATTTATTTGCATTAATTAGATAAAGAATTTATTTGATTCATTACAGAAATGAGTTGGTTTGTTTATTTATGAAAATGTATTAATGCGAAGAGAAAAAGAGAATTAGATAATCATTTAAACAGCAACTAGCAGATCCACCGCCAAGATTATGAGAGGAATACCAAAGATGGAATATAGGGCCTAATGAGCAAGAGAAGGTGGTGTATATTTGTCACTCATTAGGGTAGAAGTGGTATTTCCTTCTCATACCAGTGTTTGGAAGATAATCGCCTCCCACATGGACTAATGGTGAGTGAATGTTGGTGTTATGGGCCCCACCAGCGAACGTATGGATAATGTGTGTATGTGAGATCTTTGGTCTGTGATAGAGGGAGGGATTTTGCACTCCACGCTGGAGCAGTTTTTCTGGTAGCAGAATGATGGTTTGCTATTGTTTTGGTTTGATGATTATTGCTTAGTATATAGCTTATTGATTATTGATAGGTATTGATTTATGTACTAACACTCTATGTTGAGTTGCGTCAAGTTTAATGTTGTTGGTACGGCTTCTGGGATGTAGGAAGTCGGAAGTTTGTAACGGTTCCGTAGAAGGGCAGATGTAAGCGCTGCTCTCGGGAAAGACGGAATTGTTGTTGCCCTGTAGGTACACAGGGGAAACGTGTGACAATTGAAGTTGCACGGCGCATTGTCTGGGTTCAATTCGGTAGCATCGTCGTGGGTTGCCATTAGAGACATTTATAGTGTGAGAGAAGAGTGTATGATAGCGAAGGTTACCTGTGAAGTTCTGGTCTTAGGTACCAGGGATCCAACTGGCATTCTGATAACGCTTATCACTGGAAAGGTAATAGGTACTCTCTGAGCTTGTAAGAAGGACAAAGGAGAGATAAGCGCTGCTTTGTTAGCGTATGTCATAATTCTGTAGTAGAACAGACTGTTCGCTGTTCTCGGGAAAGACAGGATTCTGTGTGAATGTACTACATTTTCTTGTATGAACGAGCGTGAATGTAAAGGCATTCGGGTTGATTGCGAAACTCTAGGTTATTTCTCAGGAGCATTGGGTCTCCAACTATGTGTCTTAAATACTAGAGAAACAATTAGCTAATGCTTGTTAGAAGGGTGAAGTAGAGGGATGTGCTACATTATCAACGGAAGTAATGATTCTGTAGTAGGGCAGAGGTAAGCGCTGCTCTCGGGAAAGACCGAATTCTTGTGAGAAAGGTCTTTTTGCTGTTCTTTGGTTAGCGAAGCGGACAATGGAGATGTTTTTATGTTGTTACTAACAGAAGTGTAGAAATTGAAACAAAAACTTACTGAGCAGATTTGTAAAGGAGGGGAAGACAGAAGCAGGAGCAGAACGACCGCGCTGGGATTGGGCAGTCGGTCAGAACTGTGAAACGCTCTGGATTGGTGTGTTAGTGTGCGCCGCGCTAGGAGTGGAGAAATACAGGGTGACGTAGACGCTACTTATTAGTGCGTTAGTGTGAATCGCGCTGGGAATTGAGGATTGTGACAGTGACGTAGATGCTCTGAATTGGTGCGTTAGTGTAAGTCGCGCTGTGATTGGATAGACTAGCGGCACAAACTTAAAGAGAGACTAGTGATAAGCGAAAGGCAAGAAAATGTATTACGATCCACCAGAAAAAGAGAGAAATACATGGTTAGGAAGAATCAAGAAGTGGTTTAAGAAGGACAAACCAGTAAAGACTAGGGAAGGACAGTTACTTCCTCCACCGAAAACCCCTGCATCTTTTATGATTGCGAAATATGGGTATCATACTTGTATTTGGTTAAATAATTGGGTGAGATATACGAAGGAAGACGGAGTATTAGCTTTTCCAGAGCATGGTTCATTTAATTTGGCTGTTTTAAGAAATTTGAGAGAGAAAATGATGAATTTAGAACCAAGACCTAGACCGATGCAGTTTGAGGCTTTGACAGAATGGGAAGACGAAATGCATGAACGAGAGACACAAAGAAATGGTAGAGGATATAGGTACCTGTTTGGAAGACCATACAGGACATGAAACGCATAAAGATCGAATGAAAAGATGGCGGGATGCGAGTATGACTGAGGGTGTGTTCCCTATAAGAACTGTTGGAGAAAACGAAGGACGAAAGTGTGTAGAAAAGAGGCATAATGTGGAGTGAGAGGGTATGGAGTGAATGAGTCGGAGGATGATGTTCTTGATGATATGTTCTATGAAAATCCACCACCGTATCGACCAGAACCAGAAATATTAACTCCAAGTGCCCCAATGAGAGAAACGATGCGAATTATAAAATCGGAACCAGAATCCCTAAGTTTGAGTAAAAACAGTGCTACTAGGGAAATAGAAAAGAGGTCAGAAGAAAAAACAGATGGAGAAAATTCTGCAGAATTAGCAAAAACAACCCTGGAATTAACTGAGAAAATAAGAGAATTGACTAAGAATCTAGAAGCTGTAACTGTTCCAGTAACAATAGGTCCAGTAATGCCTATTTTTGACAAACAGAAGGACAGTGAGCATTGTTTAACAGTCCCTTACAGAAGTAATAAACCCGTAGAACAACCAAGAGTGAGTCAGAATGAGAATCCATGGAGGCAGACTATGAGTGTAATGGAACCGAATTTTACAAATAATCCATTTATAGATCAGAATTGTGCAGAGAGACGTATGACAATGATAGAGACAGTGTCAGAAACACAAAAAGAAAATAGAAAAACCAGTAGGACCATCAACAGAAGAGTTAAGTGAATGGTTAAGAAGCTTGCAGAGGAAAGACAAAGAATCCCAATCAATTGATGTGGCCAAGTTACGAATGGTATTGGAAGAATTAATAGTAGGGACTATCCCAACAGAAAAATTGAAATGATGATGAATTATTATTTTTGTGCAAAAGTGTGACCTGGAGAGCAAAAAACTTACATGAAAGGTTAGAAGAAGTAGGTAATGAGATGGCCATTGATATTGAAAAGGTAAAAGCCTTACAGAAACCATATCGAGTAGATTTCACTGAAAAGGACATTGAGAATATGAACACTACAGGACGAATAGGTCAAATTAAGGACATAATCATTTTGCTGAGAAAATGGGGAGACGTGGATAAATGGAGAAGCAGGTGGTATAAAAAACGCGATGATGCCTCAGATAAGACATTTTCAGCCTTTCCAGTAAGAGAAAAGGAGAAGGTAGTGACAGAATGCCCTATGAGAGAGATTCCAGGAGGAGGATATGTACATGTCCCATGGACAAGACAGGATATTTTGTCTTTTACGAATGATTTCCCTCGACTACGTGAAAAGCCCGTCGAGTGGTACAGGCAGGTAGACAGATTTGTGAAATTGTCTAAAGTATTATGGATGGATTTGAATAGTCTGTTTGACATAATCGTACCAGCAGATCTATGGACAGAGTGCAAATTAATGATTAATTAGCCAACCAAGGAATATCCTAGGGATCCTAAAACAGGAGCTCCAGACCCCGAGGTAATGAAGAAATATGAGCAAGTTATGGTATTTCTGAAAAATAAGGTGGCCTCTAAAGAGACAGATTGGGTAAAAATTGATCGAACACACCAGGAAAGTAAAGAGTCAATACATGCATATTACGAGAGGCTAATACAAGCTTTTAAGCAGTTTAGCGGAGATGAGAATCTGAGTGAAAAGGATTTGAGTCATTTTGTATACAGATTTGTACATGGTTTACGTCCAGAAATTGGTGAGTTGATTAAACAGCATACGGTAGATTGGCAAAACAAGAAAATAGATGAAGTATTGAGACATGCTAAATTCTTCAGTGATGAAATTGAAGCAAAACAGCGGAAGCTAAAAGAGAAGGAAATGTGGGCACAGGTAAAGGTAGCGGAGAGACAAGAAGCACAATTAGTGGAACAAGCAGGGTCAAAGCCGAAATTTAATACTGGGCAGTATAAAGGGAATATTGAAGAAGCTAAAAAGAAATTTCCGTGTCATAATTGCGGCAGGATAGGGCATTGGAAATCCGAGTGTAAGTTTCCCCCGAGTACTAACAATGAAAATCCATCATTGAACCCACAGGTTCAGCATGAGGTGAGTGGTCAACTGCAGCAACAGCAGCAAGTTGTTCCCCCACAGAATCAGGTGCCAAAACCGCTTTTTCCACAGAGCAGAAACACACAGAAGTATAGTAGTGAATCGGGTTTCTACAATGAAGAACAGGTAAATAAGCCGCCACGCTCTAGCGCTGTCTTGCAGTATTGGCTGCAACGCGATGAGAGTGACTCAGAAGAGAGCTATTGACGGTGCTGAAGGGAGGAAGGAGAGTGCGCACTTGGCGCAGCTCTAGAAGTAGACCAGACAGGACCTTTTGTAGATGGGAAGGTTAATGATGAAAATATTACTTTCCTAGTGGATACTGGTGCTACTCGATCAACTGTTAGATCAGCTGATGTTAAGAATCTTCCTCTCTCGGATGAAACGATCCAAGTAGTTGGTGTGTCCAACAGACAGATTAAAACATATCTTACAGACCCCGTGAAAGTTAGCATATGGAAATTTTCAGAAATGCACCGCTTTGTGGTGTGTGACACCAGTCCTGTGAATATGTTAGGTAGGGACCTGTTGTGCAAAATGAATTGCACTATATTCTGTACTACGGATGGAATAGATTTTGAAACACCAGATGATGATGTATTGTACAAGATGACCATAGCTAATTGAGAAAATGAAGTTACTGAAACATATGCTGTATTCAACCCAGATGAATTACCTAAAGAATTGAGACAATCTGTAAAAGCAGAAGTTTGGGATTTCACTGGAGAAGATGTAGGGCTAATGAGAAATGTAGATTCAATCAAAATAACCGTAAAGGAAGGAGTAACATATCCAAATGTTCCGCAATACAAATTGACACCTGAAATAATTAAAGGTGTAACTCCTGTAATAGAGAAAATGATCAGGCAAGGAATTTTTAGAGAAATAATGAGTAGTCCATGTAATTCACCGATAATGGGACTGAAAAAGCCTAATGGGAAATTCAGGATAGTGCAAGATCTGAGAAAGGTGAATAAAATTGTGGTATCATGTTGTCCCATTGTACCAAATCCATCAGTGATTTTATATCAGATTCCTCATGATGCAGAATGGTATACAGTGATTGTTCTGTGTCATGCTTTCTTTTCCATCCCATTGCACCACGACAGTCAGCAAATTTTTGCATTTCGTTTTGGTGAGCATATTTTGGCATGGTGCCGAATCCCACAGGGGCATACAGAAAGCCCCTCAATATTCAATCAGCTATTAAAGAAGTCTTTGGAAAGTCTAGAAATGCCTGAAAGCTCTGTATTAGTCCAATACATTGACGACCTTTTGGTGGCGTCAAAAACACGTGAAGCTTGTGAGGTAGACACGATAGCCTTGCTGAATCATTTGGCAGATGGAGGACTTAAAGTGTCACCATCGAAATTACAGTTTTGTAAGAAGGAAGTACAGTATTTGGGACATAACATTGAGAAAGGACTAAGGAAAATAACCATAGACAGAATCAGAATAATAAAAGGAATGAGAGCTCCCATGACTCAAAGAGAAGTGAGAATGTTTTTGGGAATGGTTGGATACTGTCGTCAGTGGATAAGCAACTTTTCCTTGATCGCAAAACCTTTGGTGCGATTAACGAGAAGTGATGTGAGAGATCCTATTGAATTAAACAAAGAGGAATTGGCAGCATTCAGAAAATTGAGAGATGGTTTGTGTGAAGCACCTGCATTGGGTATGCCTGACTATGAGAAATAATTTGAGTTGTATTGCAGTGAGAGAAATGGATGTGCCCTTTCTGTGTTGATCCAGAAGCATGGAAAAATGAGAAGACCAATTGCATATTTTTCATCAATGCTTGATCCAGTAGCTGTAGCTTTACCTGGATGTTTGAAAGCGGTGGCTGCAACATGTCGAAGTTTGGAGCAGAGTGAAGGAATTGTGATGGGATATCCATTGAAAGTGTTTGTACCTCATGATGTAGCGATTCTGTTGACAAGGAGTCATACTCAGTATATGACACACAGTAGGCTGACTAAATATGAGAAGGTCATATTGGGTGCAACTAATGTGAGTCTTGCAAGATGTTTGAATGTGAATCCTGCAACTTTGTTGCCTGATGCTGAGATTGTGGAAGTAAGAGATGAAGTAGATCATGATTGTTTGGATGTACTTGATTTTTGTACAAAACCCCGACCCGATATAAAAGATGTACCTTTGCCAGAAAGTGATTTTGTGATGTTCGTTGATGGGTCATGTTTGAGAACAGATGAAGGAGTGCTGAGTGCAGCGTATGCAGTATGCACAGTCACAGCAGTAATAGAAGCATCATATCTGAAAGGAGTGAAATCAGCCCAAGTAGCAGAACTTGTGGCTTTGACTAGAGCATGCAAGATTGGGAAGAGTGTAAGAGTGACTGTGATAACTGACAGCTAGTATGGCTTTGGAGTGGTCCATGACTTCGGCCAACTATGGCTACAAAGAGGTTTCCTGACCTCGAGTGGAACTCCTATTAAGAATGCAGAAGTGGTTGGAAAGTTGCTTGAGGTGATATAGCTGCCTAGACAATTGGCTGTTGAAAAATGTGCTGCTCATAGTCTAGGTGGTGATTATATCGCCACCGGGAACAGGTACGCTAATGACATGGCACAGTATTGCGTACAAAATCAGAATTCGGTCAATCGGGCTAAGGAAAGAGAAATGTCTTCTTGCTCATTGATGTTTACTAACATTGTGGGAACTTGGGAAGAGGTAAGACAATTGTAGGAAGAGGCAGGAGATGAGGAAATGAGACAGTGGGTAAAAGCAGGATGTGCCCCAAGGTAAAAGTATCATGTGTGGGTCTATCGAGATGGAAGACCAGTTATGCCTGATAGCATGATGTCTACCATGGCACGGATGTATCATGGCCAGGGACATATTGGGAGAGATGCCATGATCAGGTCATTTAAGCAGACCTGGTACAATGCAAAATTCAGACTTGTAGCAGAAAGTCTTTGTCAAAGATGCTTAATATGTCAGCAATACAATCCTGGAAGGAAGACAGTAGTGAGTCTGGGAACGATAGGTCGAGAAGGAGGGCCTTTCACCAGAATGCAAGTAGATTTCATTGAGATGCCTCCCTGTAACAGAATGAGGTATGTTTTGTTTGTGGTCTGCCTATTCTCTAGGTGGGTGGAAGCATTCCCAACAAGAAGAAATGATGGGTTGACAGTAGCCAAGCTACTGCTGAGAGAGTTCATCCCCAGGCTCCGGTTCCCAGTGACAATTGAGTCAGACCGAGGAGGACATTTCCATAATGAGATTGTAGGATTAATTTGTGAAGCATTGAATGTACAACAAAAACTACATTGTGCCTACCGACCAGAGGCTTTTGGTGTGGTTGAACAGATGAATGGTACTATCAAAAATAGAATAGGAAAAATGTGTTTGGCCACAGGTATGAAATGGCCTGATGTCTTGCCTCTAGTACTCATGACAATTAGGTCAATTCCAGACAGAACTACAGGATTGAGTCCTCATGAAATAATCATGGGACGTGCTATGAGACATGTGTTTATACCAGTCAACAAGCTGATGACTATAACTGATGACATGGTGTTGGAATACTGTAAAGGCCTGGCTGACGCAGTTCATTCTGTGTTTCATCAGGTTGGAGCAGATGCCACCACACTTGAAAAGAAGCCAGCCCATGATCTGAGCCCAGGTGACTGGGTAAGGATAAAGGTCCACAGAAGAAGAAATTGTTTCGTTCCAAGGTGGGGAAACCCACAACAAGTCATTCTGACCACGACCACAGCTGTGAAGTGTGCTGGACTGAAAAACTGGATCAATGCAAGTCATACATTGAGAATTCCGAATCCGGTGGACAGCACAGGAAAAGAATACTTTGATGAATCAGAATCAAGTACTGAGTCAGATGATGAAGGGTCAAAGACACGAGGAAACTCTGAAAGGGGGGAAACAGAACCAAGTTCAGCTTTGGTCCCCAGAAGTAGCTCTCTGAGAAGAAGATTGCAGATTTCTGAATCCAGCAATTCTGGAAACGAGCAAGAAGCGCAGCGTTCTAAAAAAGAACACAGAAAGAAAAAAGGAAAGAGTACTGAAGATACAATAAGAGAAATTCGTGAAAAGGAAGTACCAGACGAGAGACTGAGAGAAATTCCACCTGAAATAACAAATTTAAGTGAACAAGGGACAGGTACAGAGAGAGAGGGACAGATTTCTACAGAAGATCCCCGAGGAGGTGTAGGAAACTGCAACATCCAGTTAGGTGAAGGGACAAGTAGCCAGCAGGAAGATTGCATGTCGGAGATTCGAGGAGGGACAGAAGTAGGGAAAAAAAAAACAAGTGGTGGAAGAAGAAATCGTTGAAAAGACAAAGCAAGTTGAGACAGAGTCTGAAGAGAGTGAAAATGAAATACCTGAAGGTCGTGTTCTAAGAAAGAGAGCTTGGAGGAATGAAAAGAATGACAAAGGAAGTAAAGTAAAAAGAGTTGCGAGAGATGATGTTTGGCCCAATAAAATAAGGAAACTGAGATATCGACTGACACGAGTGAATTCACCAAGAGCTGAACAGGTGAATGAAGTGACAAGTCAAAAAAAATCAAAAGAAGACAAAATAACTGAAGATAAAGAGAGTAAAAGAACAAGGAAACCTAACCAGAAGTATAAGTCGCCGGAATGGACGTACGTGGCTCTGCCTGAAAAGGGAGAAGAGGCAGATAGTCAAGGAAATCCAGAGGAGGCTGTGCTGAAAGTGGTTGAGGACGAAGTAGAATCGGAAATCTTGAGAGTTCTCTTGTCCGACATTGGAGAAGAAGAAACGGAAGTTCAGGAAAATCTGTATTTGGATGACGAGAGGAAAGTGAAGAATGATGAGATGCAAAACTGAATAAATCAAGAAAACTATTGATGAAGAAACAAGATATTGAATCAAAAGATAGAGCCTGGTAGAACCAAACAGGTGTTAGAACCTTAGGTTAGAAAACTAGTTGTGAAGTGAAAGAGGCTAAGTCAAAAGACACGGTCCATTTTAACAAAGATGGCTAACATAGATAGTAGCAAAGGTAGATGTACATTCATGAAAAGATGGTGTAAAATGTGTTGTTGTTGTACAGGATTATTAATGCTTTTCTGGAGCATCCTTGCTCTTGTCATTTCTTTTAAGGTCACTATAGATACATTAGAAGGACATAGTGAGAACAAAACTAATATAGGGAAAATTCCAAAGGTCGTTCCAACTAGAATAGTTAATAATTATTTGCATAAAGACAGGTCAATAACAGAGTTTTCTAATAATGTGTTTTCAAAATTATCTTATGAATATGTAAAGACAATGGACGTACGGGACTGCTACGTATGTATGCAGTTACCTGCATCTGTTTCTGAAGGAGTGACTTATCATCACCTCCCGGTAACGTATGGAATAACATGTAGTGTAATAGCTAGTTTATTTTATCAGAAAAGGAAATTAGAATATTATTTTTCAGATGTAGATAACATTTTTGCGCAAGTACCTTCTTATAATAAATTAAACAAAGTAAAACCTGCTAGGGTATTAGGTGAATTTTTCTTAGAAACTAAAGAATTAACATTAGAGTATATTTTTAGAAACAATTTGACATGCAGTTTGAAGAAGGAGGAAAAGACATTCTTAGACATGGTTGAAGAAAGAAGATTGAAAATGCAAAGAAAGGCAGCAGAAGGGAAAGTAGAGAAAACAGTCTGGGATATAGAGAAAGAAAAACATTTGAAAGGAGAAGCTAGCTTTAGATTGGCCTCAGAAAGGGAAATTTTGCATTCAAAGGAATCAAACTGTGTATGATAATTATCTTCTAGGTAATAGTGAGTGCCATGATACATATCGAATCATGGGTGGATGGGGATTTAAAGGTGGTAAAGATCCAGTCTTTCCTGGATTATATTTTATTTGTGGGAACAGGGCATATTATCGTTTGCCAGACCATTGGTATGGCACATGTTACGTAGGCCTGGTCTTTCCGAAACATTTTCATATGGATAGAGGAGAAGATGGTGTACATAGTTTAAGTAATTATTTAGCGAGGAGTAAGAGAGAATCTTGGGCAGAAATTGTAGGTGATATTTTCGAGGCATTGATACCAGCAGTGGGAATAACTCTGAATGCAAACAAAATTAGAAAATTATCAACAGTAGTGGATCGCTTGTCAACAAGCACCGCTGGAGGATTTGTATTGGTAAACACTGAAATGGTTGCCATGCGTGCTATGGTAATGCAAAATCGACTTGCCCTTGATATATTATTGGCAAAAGAGGGTGGAGTCTGTGGAATGCTGAAGGGTCAACATTGTTGTACTTACATTCCTGACGAAAGCAAAGATCTGAAAATTTATATTAAGAATATTACTGAATTGCACGATGAAATTGCACCACTGGAGGTTGAAGGTGTTTGGGAAAAGATTGGAAAGAAAATAGCTGCTATTAAAAATTTCTTAGTAAAGCTTGGTAGTACATTTGTAGGTAAAATATTATTTCCATTAACATGTGTAATTTTCATATTATTAGTGATTAGATTAGGTTATTTGTGCTGTAAAAATAAGAAAAATAAGAAAAGAATAAAAAGAGAAAAATTAAAAAGAAAGGACAAGGCTCAAGATAGAGATTTGGAAGAGATAACATTAGAAGAATGGAAGGAGAGTATGTATAAAACAGCAAAAAGAGAAGAAATGGGTGAAACTGAATTATAATTAAGAGCAAGAAAATATTTTAAAGATTCCGTAAGACAGAACAAAATATTTGGGTGATGTGGTGATAAAATCACCAAAGGGGGGATTGCTGGAGCGGGTAATGCAAAATTTTGTATACCCACCCCATTTTGCGTGTTGTTTTACTAATTAGATTAATTAATTAATTATAATCGAACTAATGGATTGGAGTGATGTGGAAAATACTTACCAACCTTACTAATATATGAATTACACGTGGGATTTGCACCTGCATGGCCTAATTAATACGTGAACTGAATTCTGTACGCATATTAATGATAGATAATTAGAACAGTGCATGATATATGTCGCTTTTGTGATGTAATTGTGATTTGTGCTTTATTTAGAAAGTATAAACCGCACTGAGTGTTGCTTTTGCTAGATAAATACACACACATATGGGAATTAGCAAGGGAATAACATTTAATTAGCCATTTTAATGTATTAATTAAGTTTTTGTGTTTCTTTGCTTAAGTTGACCATTTCGAGTGGCCACAAAATGGCTGACTACTGTATCCGATGAAACCAGCTCCATTGCTCAAGGTTCTGGGCGTCACCGCTAGCAACTGTGGCCTGGACCTGACCCCAGATGAACATGTACCTTCCAAGGACAGCCAAATATTTTGAACAAAGACTGTTGTGTGAACCGGAACTGACAAGGGTCATAACCCAAAAGACACTTTCATGAGAACCCAAAAGGATGATCCCTGATTGTCCAATCAGCGAACTCGGATGCCCAAACTTTGATACTTTTTTACATCAATTGTACTATAAATTATGGTAGAATAGAGAGGTAATTGCGGTCGTTTTTCCAATTTCCTGATGTTATGCTGACGGAGAGGACGGTGACACTGCAGGACAGCTGTTTACCTGAATCTTTGACAGACTGATCGAATGCCCAATTTCCTGATGAACTGAACTTTCAAATTTGACGGGCATAGATTGATGAGACTACTGGATTTGACTTAGAAGACAATATTTAGCCAGAATAGGTAAATAAGATGGTCAGCTGCTTGAACAACTAATGAATTTATTTGCAATAATTAGATAAAGAATTTATTTGATTCATTACAGAAATGAGTTGGTTTGTTTATTTATGAAAATGTATTAATGCGAAGAGAAAAAGAGAATTAGATAATCATTTAAACAGCAACTAGCAGATCCACCGCCAAGATTATGAGAGGAATACCAAAGATGGAATATAGGGCCTAATGAGCAAGAGAAGGTGGTGTATATTTGTCACTCATTAGGGTAGAAGTGGTATTTCCTTCTCATACCAGCGTTTGGAAGATAATTGCCTCCCACATGGACTAATGGTGAGTGAATGTTGGTGTTATGGGCCCCACCAGCGAACGTATGGATAATGTGTGTATGTGAGATCTTTGGTCTGTGATAGAGGGAGGGATTTTGCACTCCAAGCTGGAGCATTGACACTTCGGTAATTATTAGGTAGACACTGGTTATGCATATTATAGGTTATGTGGCAGGTGCAGTATATCCCTACTTGCAAGGTAACGCGATCAGGCGTTGAATCGCCTAACTCCACTGGCCTTTGGTTATAGCGCATTCAAGCCATCCCTCCGATGTATCCCTTGGGAATATTGTGCTCCTATCCATACAAATGTGATCCTGAGCAGGGGTTGCTGTCTGTGGATGTCATAGTTTGTCTCTATTCTAATCGGGTATTCTGTGTAACCCAGCTCACTGTCTGCCTCATTGGAACTTGCTATTAGCTTTACTGGTACCAGAAACCTTTCAAGATGGTGAGGCGGTAAAAGCATGACTAGGCGTAGGCTTTCTCAGCCACCTTAAAATCTGATCAACAATGTAACAATTTGGTGGTCTTTGAGCCTGTCCAAGATTTCACCGACCTTGTTGCCCGTGTACCTTCTTAAATTAAATGCCCCACTTTCAATAATATTGATTAACTGGGACAGTGCTGGAGGTCATTAGTCTGGTTCACTTTCCATCACATTGCACCTCTCATCATATGTGCCGAGCGTATTTTTATAATGCATCTGTTGCGCCACTGTAACGCCCTGTTAATGCCTCCTGTTTTAATTTATCCAAGCCGTACCTGCCACGCAGCACACTGAAGTGCACCCATCTTCTCTACCTCTCCTAGGAAAAGGAGCCTTTCCAACGCATTCCAACTGAGCTATTTGATCAGATGGATCAGCGTATGTAAAGCCCCTTGAATCCAACGTGTGCCACCTCACTGTAGTAGACTAGTATTACAGGTCTTGCTGCTCAGCCAGAGTGGAATGTTGGTGCATGGTTAGAATGCAGTGTGGAATGCCTGAGTGGGGATCAGTTGAGGACGGGCTGAGCAGCAAGTGAGCTGCTCCTGGTGGGGCCTCCCCTTGATACTTATCATCTGAACAATAAAGCATTCATCCTATGCTACACCTCGTCTACTTCCATTAATTTCATCTTATTACATCTGGCGACGATCCGAAAGAACCTGCCTGTGCTGCCTTAACTGACGGAAACGGAAAACTGAAATTACCTAAGGTAAAGCACCTATTTTGTAACGGAAATCTTCATTTTTAAAAGCCTGACACCTGGGGGCCCCACCAGTGACCAACATCGGTCGCCCGCTGAAATCTGTCAGGACTCGAGACTCTTTCTGCTACTTTCCATCACCTGCACCTTGCCAGTTTGCCAGTTCCCGGGTTATCAGGCACTCTCCTGTCAAACCAGGATAGGTACGACTAATATCTGAGGAGAATTCAATAGATATCAAGGACCGGAGCTTTAGGCTGTGAATGTGTGAGTGCGGAGTGCTAGGGAGTAGAGAGAGCAGCTTGAAGCCCGGATGTCTCAGAACATGTTGATGATTCGTGCCGAGCCGGGACACCCAGCCGCGAGTCCCATATTTTCCTTTTCTCTGTCTGGAATGCCCTGCGTGGTGAAGTGGGATGGTGGGACCCCCGGGCCATTGCATGTAACTCCCTGACTCACTGATGTCTTCAAATGTAGACATGTTGGCCATTGCACTCTGTCGTCTTTCTATACAAACTGACAGTTCCCTGTATCACGTTATCATGCTGATGTGGACTACTATGTTTGTTGGCTGTACTGGCCGTTTTGCAAAATTTCAATAAAAAAAAAAAAAAAAAAAAAAAAAAGTAAAAGGACCGGAGCTTTGGGCGAGTTAAACTGGTGGAGAGAACTGACAAGGATGAAAACGATCTTTACGTTTTGATTCAGAGGGCTTTGTAATTCATCTGTTAAATGCAGGAGTGAATAGATGGACGCTGCCACCTACTGGAAGTAAAAAGAACTTGGATTCGCCTGAAAATACGATCGATTCGAGGAGCGAGTCTGCCTGATTTAGTTTGCCGTGGTTCGTCTCCCGGGTGAGCAGTTTGTCAGTGTATGCAGTTTGGGCACTTTTTGAAGTGGTTTTGGCAGCGTTGTCCGTGAGTACTTTGGTCAGATATTTATTTTGGCTAATCGCTGTGGAGCACCCTGTTAAACCTGTGACTGTTAAACTGCCGCCTCAGTTTAAATTTAGCACGGACTATACTCCGTGTGCTCGAGCTCACCTGCCTCTCCTCGCGTGGCGTTTCTTCCTTCATGATGTTCGGAGCTACTTCTGGACGTCTGTGTGCTCTGTCACGCCGTGAGCCAGCCGGGGCAGCGTCACGAGGCGTGCCGCCATGTTGTGTTTTCACCGGAGCTCTGCATTTTGGCTACGTTTTCTTCAAGTGTTCACCCAGTAGTGCTGCTTCCGCCAACCACAATTGTTTTCCGTTTTGGGGGACAATAAAGTTTTATTTCAGTGCAGCAATAGGACATTGCACTCGGGTTTTTCAAAGACCTACCAACCAATGCTCTGGTGAGTTTCGTTTTTTATGCCAAGACCTATTTGTGTCACAGCATGGAGGTGAAGCGTGTTATAAATCACATAGGATATCCAGTGACAATTTCAGGATGCGGACAGTCTGGCTTATTTTCTGCAAGCAACTACATACATCTGTAGCAATGTTACGCACCCTCAGAAGAACGCCTAATTCGTACTTCTGTGGTGAACTATCTTCATGATTACATTGATGTATTGTTCATCGGCTAATCTCTAAAGGAAAATGTTATTCTTTCTAGTACTGGGGTTGTTATAATCGGTAGTTCTCAGGCCGACCTAAAAAGTTAATTCAACCATCCATTCATTCATGTGACATATTTATTTTATTTAAAAAAAAAAAAAAAAGGAATAGAGGTTATTTATTTTAAATTGCTGTATATGTTCCACTTCGCATGGACTAGGGTTTCGTACAGATATTGATCTGTTTCATGTTTCCTGAAGGAGAATTTTTATTAAGTTAGGTATATGAGTGAATAACCTGCGGTCCGTAACAAAATGTTTCATTATTTGAGGTATGCATTACCAACAAAGTTTGTTGGTTCACAATGTGTAATTTATTTTCACTTGGGTGATTTATCTGTTACAAGTTCCAGATGGGAATGTTCATTAGTTTAGGTTTTTATTTAGCCTACTACAGTCAGTAACAGAATTTCATGGTACGCATACATTGCCCGTGTCGTTTCACTTGTACGTGGTTACGTCACATACGTTTTTACGGTATAGAATTTTACTCATCCGCACAGAAATAATTTTCATTATTGAAGTATGCACTTTTTCGTAGCTAATTAATCTGTTACAAGTTCCCTAATGGGAATTTTCATTAGTTTAGTACAGCTAGCCTGCTAAATTCAGCCAGTAACAAGATTTTCATGGTACGCATACATTGCCCGTGTCATTTCACTTGTACGATGAAATGTCACATAAGTTATTTCTGTACGTTATTTTATTGAACTGCTTGGTTATAATTTTCATTGGTTAAGGTACACACTGTAATAGCCGAAGGCTATGTGGTTTTCCACCGGTTCGTGGATTTCTCACCTTTTTTTTATTGTGTATCGCTCACAGTGCTTCCTTTGCATGTTTAGGGGTTGCCATTTAGTCAAGTATTCGGTGATTTCCACTTTTGCGTGGATAGGTCACTTTCAGGTATACATTTTGTAAGCCTATTGGCTTTGTGATACTCACTTGTACGTGCAGATATCACCTGCTGTGTTTCTACTTCTCTACTTTACTGGATTTATTCGTCCACTGTGTGTAGAATCGACGGCTTCTTTAATTTTGTGGCAGTGTGTGGTTTTTACTTCTACTCTTGGTTCTGGTTCATGATTCCGCACCCTTTTCTGTCACGTTGGACTTATTTTATAGTTCAACAGGGTGCTGCTTTCACCCTTCTTAATATGTTTTTTCTTCAAAGTCTTTGCTTATATTCTTATGGATTGTTTGATCTTTCCTACCTTTTTCTACTATTTGCTATTCTATCTTTCATTTGCTCCGGTAATAGGAATGAGGCATGCTATGTTTTGCTCTTAATTAATGCAATGTATTTTCTTTTATGAATTATTGCATGTCTTTTTTCATTTAGATGCATTGTTAGCAATTTTACCCCTATGTTGACTCATATTGTACTGTACTTACGAAATTCTTTTGTTTCTGTTAAAAGGGGGAAGGTGATGTAGTAGACTAGTATTACAGGTCTTGCTGCTCAGCCAGAGTGGAATGTTGGTGCATGGTTAGAATGCAGTGTGGAATGCCTGAGTGGGGATCAGTTGAGGACGGGCTGAGCAGCAAGTGAGCTGCTCCTGGTGGGGCCTCCCCTTGATACTTATCATCTGAACAATAAAGCATTCATCCTATGCTACACCTCGTCTACTTCCATTAATTTCATCTTATTACACTCACTTCACTCTGACTAAAATAATCCTTGTCCTTTTAGCTTCCAAACGAATGACCCTGCCGTTAAGGTTGAATGTATCCCGAAGCAGCAAAGCTTGTAAGCTGGGGCTATAAAACAAAGAGAAATCAATACTAAATACATTTATAAGGGTTGTGCTAATGTGTTTCCTTTGCTTTTTGGTGGTGCGACAGTGCTGGGGACTGCCTGTCCCGGTTCTCCTTTGACTGTTTGTGGCGATGCCCTTCTCTTCCGATTGGACCCTTTGAACACAAACTTGTTTGGTCACTCGTTGACCATTTCTTTGGCACGCTCTCTTGCCTTGTTGCTTCCGTGTCCTTAGCATGCCATCCACCGTGGGTCATCACTATGTAAGCAGCACGTAATTATTCATCATTTACACAATAATTCCAGTGCTCACCGATGAGGTATTGATCAACGATAAAAGAAGAACATGTACACTGTAGTAAATTATTAGTAGGTGAGGGTGTTCACCTTCAGTAAGTATTACTACCACAATCACTATTAGGTCCTGTCAAATCTCAATAATCTAATCCCTGCTCAACTCTGGGTTGCTTGGCAACGAGCAGCAAGGCTAAACTTAGAAGACAAGTATGTGTAAAGCATTTAATATCATCAAAACAGTAAATAAGTAAAATACACACCACAATAAAAATCCAACACCAATTGCGATTCTCCTATTACCATGACCAGAGAATCTGGATTTCATTAAAGACACGGAGGCTGACATTATGCATTATCTTTTTAATGCAACTTCAAGTACAGCCACTTTAAAGTTACATCATAAGTAAAACTTCTAGAACAAACAAGTGTATCCAGGCAACGGCAGCACAGAGATCAGCCTCTTTTAAATGCATTTAACACAGGAAGATAAGAAAAGGTTTCTCAGAGGCAGCGAAGTCCAGAAGCTGGCATCATGCAGAAAAGGCCACTCCATGCAATAGAGGAAGAAGTGTCGGCTGCTGTTACAAAGGATGATGAAGAAGAGTTCAATCAAGACGAATTATCTGAAAAGGGAAAAAAAGTTAGGAAATGTGCTTATCACCCAATAAAGGGGTAAGAAACGACAGTGGTTAAGGATAATGTAATCCACATTAGGCAATAAAAGGCAAAATTGTTAAACAAATTGAGTTATAATATAATAAATCAAGGCATAACATGTGACAGATGTTAAAATCCACTCCCGGGAGGGAGGGTTGGGATAATGTCAGCCTCCGTGTCTTTAATGAAATCCAGATTCTCTGGTCATGGTAATAGGAGAATCGCAATTTCATTACAAGACCGGAGGCTGCCATTATGCATGTTGGTAGTCAAGAAGAACTACATCAGACATGTGTTCAACTGGTTTGCAGTAGTGTTTAGCAAAGGTATATGAGTTTGACCAGTCTGCTGCTTTGAGGATGTCGTTTAACTTACCTCCTTTCCAGAAGGATTGACTGGCCATAGCCCCTCTTAAAGAGTGAGCTTGGAATCTATGGAGGTCAATGCCAGCCAATTGCATTGAAAGTTTAACCCATCTGGCTATAGTGGTAGAAGAAACAGGTTTGAAGGGTCTAACAAAGGATATAAGGAGTTGGTTAACACCAGTCGAGCGAAGTGGGTCCATCCTGGAGTCATATTCCTTCATGCAGTCCACTACACACAATTTTTTACAAGCATCAAACCTAGGGTAGAAGATCATGTCAGACATAGTTTTAGTTCTCTTGATTATTTCAAACGTGACGCCGAAAGCATCATAGTACCTGTTGGAAATCTCCAGTGCTTTATCGTCTCAAACTCTACGGCAAGATATTAGGCAAAGGAGTGAAGCTAATTTGATGGAAAGAGACTTATTATCTAACAGGTTATTATCGGGCCATTTAGAAAAAAGGTCGAGAAGTAATTTAACGTCCCAAAGGTTTTGGAGGTCTTTTAATTCTGATACTCTTCATAATCCTGCAGATTATTGGGTTTTTACCGATAGCTCTACCATTAAGAAGTGAATGACCCGCAGAAATGGTGGATCTATAACAGTTAATTGATCTATATGAAAGACCTCTTTCAAACTGTTCCACGAGAAAATTCGCTATGTGGACGATAGGAGCCTCCACGGAATCCAGATTCCTTTCCAGGCACCAACCAACCCATCTTTCCCAGATGCCGTTGTATCTATAGTGTGTGCCGGGGGTCCAAGATCCTTGGAGGAGAGAAGAAGCTTGTGACGAAAGGCCAGAGACTTCGTTGGATCACCTGACACCTTCCAA
Organism: Triturus cristatus; assembly: GCF_964204655.1. Lineage (NCBI taxonomy): Eukaryota > Metazoa > Chordata > Amphibia > Caudata > Salamandridae > Triturus > Triturus cristatus. The sequence goes on along the minus strand of NC_140582.1, from coordinate 1,207,156,700 downwards.
GCAAGAAGGTTCAAAGTCCCGTTCATAAGAAGTGGGTGATCCGAGTCGTTTGAGTCTTTTAGGAGGCCTGCTGAAGCTGGAAGTAGAAAGGGTATTTCGTAAGATAGTTCCAAGGTTGCCGGGAACCAAGCTTGGGACGGCCAAAAGGGGGTCACTAGGACTATTGAGGATTGTTCTGATCTCAGCTTCTGAAGGACCCGTTGAATCATTGCAAAGGGGGGAAAGGCATATCCCGAATATTTTTCCAATTTTGGAGAAAGGCGTCCACTGCCAGAGCACCCGGGTCGGGCATCCAGCTGAAGTAGTTGGGAAGTTGCGAAGTGAGTCTGCTGGCAAAGAGATCTACCTCTATGGGACCCAGGAAATAAGCGAGATTGTTGAAAACGTTGGTGTCTAACTTCCAATTGGTGTGATCTACCAGGAACCTTGAGTTCCAGTCCGCATAAAATTTTATTGACCGGGAAGGTATTCTGCTCTTAGAGAAATTTGGTGTTCCAGGCAGAATAGCCAAAGTTTCTTGGCAAGGTTGGAGAGGTCTGGGGATTTGGTACCACCCAGGTGATTGATATAGGCTACGGCTGACATGTTGTCCTTCTAGAGTAGGACTGATCTCCCTTGAAGGGAGTGTTTGAAGCTCATTAGGGCATAAAGGCCCGCGGTTAGTTCCAGTAAGTTTATGTGGTGTAACCTCTCCGAATAAGACCATAAACCTCCCGTGTTCTGATTCTGAAAGTAGGCACCCCAGCCATGAACGCTCGCATCTGATTCCAGAACCAAATCTGGGGAAGAACTGAAGATGGTCTTCCCGTTCCATACATATAGATTCTCTAGCCACCAAGACAGTTCCTCTCTGGCATTCATGTCTAGATGGATCGTGTCTCCGTACCAAAGCCCGGAGCGGAGGGCTTTCCCCTTGATTCTTTGAAGGGCTCGATAGAATAGAGGGCCCGGGAAGATAGCTTGAATTGAAGAGGAAAGGAGGCCCAAAAGTCTGGCTAGAGTTATGAGATCTGATTTTAGTATGTGACGGATTTCCTTCCTGATTTTGGTGATCTTCTTTCGGGGAAGTAAGAGCATTGATTTTAATGTGTCGACCGTGAAGCCTAGGAATTCCAGGGATCTTGAGGGAATCAGGATGGAGTTTTCTCTGTTTATAATAAAACCTGAACTCTCTATTAGATTCATAGTTGTATTCAGATCTTTCAGGATTTAAGAATGGTCATGGGACATGATAAGAATGTCGTCTAGATAGATTATGAGATGGACGCCCCTTTCTCGAAGGGTCGTAGTAATCGCCTTCATTACTTTGGTGAAACACCAAGGGGCTGAGGATAGGCCAAAGTGTAGGGCTTGGAATTGATAAAGTTGATTGTTCCATACGAATTGAAGGAAGGATTGGGATTCTTTGGCCATAGGAATGGTGAAGTATGCGTCTTTTAGATCTAGTTTCACTAGCCAATCCTTTTCTAAGAGCATGTCTTTGAGGAGGTGTATGCCTTCCATCTTGAAATGATTGTAAGTGAGATATTGGTTTATTTTGCTTAGATTTATTACGGGTCTCCACCCTTTGTCCTTTTTTTGCACAAGGAAAATATTGCTCAAAAATTTCTTTTGTTCCCAAGGGACTTGAATGATCGCGCCGTTGGTTAGCATAGAATTCACCTCCTCCGTGACTATGGAGTGTTGTTCTTGAGGTAAGTTTAAAACCTGTGGGGTTGTGAACTGAATAGGAAATTGGGAGAAGTCGATTTTGAAACCTTGAACGGTTTCTAGGACCCAAGGATCGTGAGTGATTTGTTTCCAAACATGAAGGAAGTGTTTTAATCGACCTCCTACTCTCTGTGTAGAAGAAGAAGGGGGAGGAGGAAGTGTACTTACTTGAGTTGTTAGCAGGGTTGGCTCCTCTGTTTTTAAAGCCTCTGAAGCGTGAAGATCGGCCTCGCTGAGGGAAGAATGAGTTGCTGGATTGGAATTGTCGGTTGGAGCCTCTCTGTCTGAAGAAGGGTCTTTGAAAGTAACGGCCGGAAGAGCGACCCCTTCTTCCGGCCCTAGCAAAAACACTAGGATTAAAGACTCTTCGGATGTTTGATTGTGCTCTGTCCAGGGCAGTAAAGATGGAAACATATTTTCCGACGCTTTTAATCAAATCTTCACCAAAGAGGAGGCCACTGGGATAAGAAGAGGATTCTTTATCTGCCATGTCGCATAATTTTGGGTCGAATTTAGATAGAACTACCTTCCTTCTCTCGGTGTTTAGAGCATAATTCGCGTTACCGAGGAGGATCAGAGTTCTTTGGCTCCATCCTCGAAGGTGATCGATATTAGGTTGAGAGGCATTGGTGTAACATTCTTCAATTAGGTCAATTAGGCGACATAATGGTCCCAGCATATCAAGCATGCGGTCTTGGCATGTTTTAAGAGAGCGTTCCATGCCTTTTCGAGGGTCCCTGCCTAGTTTAAACAATAATTTGATGAGTTCTGGGTCTAGGTTTGGATTTAGAGAAAGCTTATCTTCAAGCATGGGGCGAGGGCATTCTGCTCTCAGAATGTTTCTGGTCTCATTTTCTGGGGGGTTCTTAATCCACCTTTTGATAAACTCAGAGACATGTTTTTGAGGCCACCATTGATTTCTCCTAGGGTGTTGTAAGTTTTCAGGGGAAAACATTTCTCCACCGAGAGGATCAAAAATAGTATCCTTAGAGGGGTTTTCACCATCAGACAAGTCAAAGTTGATGTCATCATCAACTTGATCAAGGTCCAAAATATATTCGTCTAAGGATTCCATAGAATCTAGGTCATCAGGTAAGAGAGTATTGGAAGCACATAAAGGATGTGAGCCGCTTGGGGCGTCCGAATAATGTATGCCATTGTTGGCAATTAGTTTATTTGGGGCGCGTAGGCCTCCCGATTTAATTGGGGCGTGTAGGCCTCCCGTATTATTTGAGGAGCTTAGTCCTCCTTCAATATTTGAGGCGCGTAGACCTCCCAATAAATTTGAGGTGCTTGGACCTTCCATAGTGCTTATTTTTTCTATGTAGTTACATTTTTTAGTTCTCTTACCTTCGGGTTTTTCTAGGGAATGGTGAGAGGGGTAGATCGTAGGATCTGAATGCGATCTCTTCCCAGCAACAATTTTACTAATAGTCTCTCTCATGCAGGAGTGTATGAATAATTTTTTTAATATTTTCCTCATTTGAGAGGGAGGGGGGTATTTGGATTTGCGAATCATCAGAGTCCGCATCAGACATTTTAATTTCATATATTATTTTTTTAATAAGATATATATAAATATAATTTGGGTATTATAATATATTAAATAATGATGTAGTAGTATTATGTAGCTAATTTGATAAGAGATTCTGTCAAAATAGTGCAAAAATATAGAGCACAGGCGAGGAGTAGGTCAATCCACGAAGTACAACAGCAGTTGACTGTTGTTGCTAAGGAGTAGGGAGAGACGAGCTTGAATGAGCGTTGGAGTGTGTTCTTAAGGGTCTCTCCTCTAATGAGAGCCAGAAACCTTAACTTCCTGGTTCTTCCCCTTTTTAAAACATTTTTTTTTATTGATCTGGATAAACATATGGTGATGGACAGCGGCGCGGCCAACATCGGCCGCACCGAGGGGTTAAAAAAGGCTTGGGGGAATAATTTTCCTAAATGCGTGTGACGCGTGTGGGCGTCGATCAGAGAAGCGTCGGAGTGCCGATCGGTGAGGAGGCGAAATGCCGATCCGAAAGAGACAGAGCGCACCGGAGAGTGAGGCTTTGGATGATCGTCAGTCGGAGGTAAGGGCACGGCGTTGTGCACTAGATATAAAGGGCGTCAAGGTGTTCCTAGGTATGAAGGAGGCAAAGGGAGTTGTAGATCGAACGGGTTGAAGGCGTATTCAAGATTAGGAACATTGTTCCGAGTTTGGGAAGCATCGTAATGGGGCGAGATGATATAAGGGTAATACGATGAGATGTGAACCCTTAAAAGGAGAAATAATAGTCAAATGGCAGATTAAAGTCATGAATATCATTAGGTAAGGTGATAAATATATAAAATTGAAGAGTGTGATAATTATAAAGGTCAAATTGTAAAACAAGGACAGGAGTAATGAAAAGTATAACTTATCTGTCTTGAAGCCGCATTTAAAAAAGGCTGATCTCTGTGCTGCCGTTGCCTGGATACACTTGTTTGTTCTAGAAGTTTTACTTATGATGTAACTTTAAAGTGGCTGTACTTGAAGTTGCATTAAAAAGATAATGCATAATGGCAGCCTCCGGTCTTGTAATGAAATTTATAAACAATAAAGAATATGTTTATCATTAAAATGACATCCTGCTTAGGTATTAATGCATCTCCTATGTTACCTGGTCTCCTAGCTGCTCAGCCAGTGTGAGTGTTCTGAGTGGAATGTTGGTGGGATGGAGAGGATTGGAATATTTGAGTGCCTGTGTGGTAAGCGTTGACAGTTGAAGATGGGCTGAGCAGCAGGCAGGCTGCTCCTGGTGGGCATGCAACTAAGACTAATAAATAATCTTCAAAGATACTCCTCCACTACTTGTCATACATTACAACATAATTTTGGTGACGATCTGAAGACAGACCCATGCGTACAACTGGTTTATCAGAAACTGTCACTGGAAAGAAGATTGAAAAACTAAAGAAACAAAAAGAAACTAAGAAACAAGACTGAAGTACCAGGCCTAGAGGCCCCCCCAGTGTGCTTGACATCGGACGGCCCCAGCCTGGGCGTACTTCATTGGCTTAAAAAACTTAAATTTCCTTTTACTGTGACAACTTGTAAGAGCCCAAGTACTTCCATCTATGTGATCTAAGGAATTGACACCACCACAGTCAACTGTTATGGGTGAAGATTTGAAGTAAACAATTTTTGCAACTAAGGCATTTTACAAGCTGCACAGTCATCGATGCGTGTGCTCTGGAAGGGAGATTTCTGCACACCGTGCTATCGAGCTGTTTTCAATGGACTGTCAGCGCTTCCTTTTAAGAACGTGGCGACTTTCACTTTTATCTGTGCTTGCAACGTTTTAGTGCCATGTTTCTTTATGCTGTCTACATTGCATGTGTTTCAACTACTGGAAAATACACAATATTATTTTTTATTATCATGGTCTTAGTACAGGTGGCTGGAGCAGGCCATCAGAGGTGAGACAAATACGGTTCATTATTTGTTTTGTAGGTCTCGCTGAGCCCAGCGCATGCGCTGGCTCGAAGAGACATTTTGGAGGTGAGATTTCAAAGTGCTGCTGGCCGGCCTCGAGCTACAGTGCATGTGCGCGGGCGCGCGCCGCTCTTGATGCGATCGCGATGATCACTTTCACTTTCGCGGCCCGTTTTAGAAAATTGGGAGTCTCCCCCGCCTGAATCTGGTACATTGGCTCGCTTGTGTACATCTTTATCGTTAGATATTATAACTGAATGTTGCAAAACAACTCCACCCAGTGAGATATACAGTGAAATAATCAATTGAGAGTCGTAAGGAAAATGCACGCAAGATGGGCGAGTCTGAGCGGCGCTCCCTCGGTGCACAATGCCTATACTTTTCCTTTATGTCCAAGTCTGCTAGGCCCTGTGTACCGCCCCCGAGATGTGCATTGCACTTGTCCGCTGGAAGTCTAAGGCCTTTCTACTGTTTCTCTGCAGGTTTAACCCAGGATTAACACCGAGCACCGCCCCGTCGGTGACAACCCTGTGATGCAGCCGCAGTAAGTTCAATTCCTTCTTAATTTTAGATTTTTGTAATACGCTATTTGACCGAAATCTGGTAGTAAGTGGTTAAGCCTCCTTTTTTTCTGGCACTTCAGCTAACAATAGCTCTCCCCTTTCGCGCCATTGTCCTCGCTCGCGGCCATTAGCAGCTCTGAGATTTGAAAACGTTTCTCAAGCGTCGTGTGTAGTCCAGCATTTACCTCGGTGTGCGGCCGGAGTCGAACTTTATCTGCCCTGTGATTGGCCGCCTGATCATACTTTATAGACATATTCGGAATAATGAGTGCGAAAGTAGCTTTCGTAGACACAAAAGAGAGCATGGATTGCTTTGATCACATGTTTTGGTGTATGCATTAAACACCTCAGGGCGAGTTACTTTGGTGTGATTGCCCTGCTGCCGAGTATGTTCTGCCAGAGGCACAAAATGGTCGGCTGCTTGGAAGAGAGCGCCCTGCAGGAATGCTAAAGTGTGTCTCTGATAAAAGTCCTGTTCAAACGAGCTATCACAGACGCTTTACTACTGATAGTTTCAGCAGCACCAGATACGAAGATAGTGTCTGCCCAATCAGATGAGCTGTCCGCTCATCGGAATCTAGCGCTTTTACGGAAGAGTTGAGCTGGTGCTGGTACTTCTAGTTCAATATTCTCTCGAGACATCTACCTGAGTAAACACCTGATATTGTAACTCAGTGAGCTGAACTCCCACCGAGAAACCCACACGCCACAGGTTCAAAACGCACCACAGTTGGTGCAGCTTTTCATCACTATGCAGTTAATTAAAAAAGTTCAGGTAATTTTGTTCTCAGTAACACCGGTTAAGTATAAAAACAATTTAGATTGTTTCACATAATTAGATTCTAGGAGGTTTTTCACATTTACATTTGTAGTTATAGATATTCTTGTTTTGCTGGTATTATGTTTATTCATTTGTTTTTCTACGCATAAATTGGATTGCAACAAATATTATCCAATGCGTGACTGCCTAAAGGGTGCCTGTGGTTTAGTCATACAGACTATACCTAAACACTCCTAAGAAAACATTAGCCTTGTTATGCATGCACAAATGCAGCTACTCGGGCTTCAGTGGGTAATTCTTTCCTTTCTAATCTCCCTTATGCTGTGAGTTTCAACAGTTATTGGCCTACATTATTGATCCCATGAAGAGATGATTAAAATAAGTTCTGTTGTCTGGTTTTAAAACATCCTATACTTAAAAGAAACAGTGACTAGGTTCTGGCATTTGATTAGACCTGAGTTATCGTAAAATCGGGCTATTAAATTAATCAAGGTTGGTGAATAGTGGTGACATGGTATGCCAATGCAAATATTTCTGTATAGAGGTATGCACCTTCGGATTAACATTGAGATTGGCTTGCACTTAACATAGAACTGTGTCTCACATGTTCACAGTGATACACACATTCTTGACACACACAACCTTCCACACATTCCTAAAACACATACACACACAAATATATTCTAACATAGATAAACAAGCATTGGCATAGCCAATAGGTCTCACCTTTGGGACCTTATAAGTGTTTAGCCATGCAACAGTTGATGTTGATGCACCAAGGATATTGTGCTTCATAACTAAATACTTATAAGTTCCCATAAGCGAGACCTATTGGCTATGCCAATGCTTGTTTAACCTGAGACCTGCCTGTAATGTGGGCAGTTGAACCGCAGCAGTGTGTTTTAAATCGGATGCACGAGTTGTCTTAAGAGCATGCGTCTTTCCTGCTCCAGGGGGTCACGCAAATATTTTGCGGAGACTTTTGTGAGGTCTCTGTTGTTACGCAGCATTGCAAGCTGAGAAAGGACGCTTTCCAGCACCCTCCCACCTGCAGCCACCCGGTCCTGTTTGCTTCTACCTGCCGCCATCACTGCTACATTTGCCTACAATGGAACGAATGCGCACATGCTAGCAGAAGCACAGAATGTCTCGACTCTCTAAAGGATGAGACCGCGGCGTTTCATTTTCTTTCAGAGTATTTTCCACTTCTTCAATGTGTACTGTCTGGGAACTTGGTGGAACTTCGTTGTGGTAATGTATTGGTCCACATGTTTGCTGATTGTGCAACATGAGGAAAATAGAACTGGCTTACAGTGTGCCGATATTGGTGTTTTCTGCCTAGTACTCTATTTGTTCAAGTCAAACTGTATTGGGTAACTGCATGCCGTCAACCCCATATTCTACAGTTGTTACTTGAACAAACTTCGTTGTTTGAGATTTTTCTTGCTGTCTTCGTTGTTAGATCATTCGCGTGTAACTGAATTTTGTATTTTTGATTTGCTGCCTGGAGCTTGTTCAACGTTTCTAAAGTATGTCTTATTTTCAAATTTTAGGTTTGTCTTTCTTCTCTCTAGAATACTTACCACAAAATACGACCTTCACATTTGGTGTTATACTTGGTATATGATGTTTTTTTTGTGTTTTTGTTAATGTCGGTATTTCCAAAGTTCAGTAGCTGGTCAATGCTATTACTACTACATGTAATGAACATGTTACATACTATGCCTTTGCCCTGCCTTTTTCTCATTCATTGTATGTCTTTTAATATCAATATGTGCAGTTGTGCATTGATCTCTTGTATGCCATTATCTTGTGTTGGTTGGATTTGCCAATTCTGTGCGTGGTTGGTAGTTTGTGTGTTTCTTTGTAATGTTCCTGCTGGGTTGGTGAAGGTACAGCCTAGGTATGTTTTTTCCTAGTTTGCATGCGTTTTTTACTTTTTCTAGTACGTCTTATGCTTCACTCCTGCTTTTTACTTGATATATACCTTACAAGTGGGATTGCTTCATGGGCTTGGTTTGCTAATTTTCTTTTATTAGCCTAGGTGCCCTTACATGAGGGAGGTCTTATTCTCTTAGGGGGTGGTGTTCACTCATCTCCAACTTTTACGTTACACACCTTTACATGAAGGTTAAATGGGTTACAGTCCCATTTCTACAGGTTACATTACTGACCCTTATATGAGGGATGTCTTAATGTGTGCAAGTACCATTTCTACTACGTACATTACAAACCCTTGCACTAGGGATGTCTATATGGGTTACATTTCAATTTCTGCAATTTACTTACCCTTACATGAGGGGTGTCCAAATGGTTCTAGTCCCATTTTCACACTTTACATTTTGATTCCTTACATGAGGGATCTCTAGGTGGGGTGCTGTTCACCCATGTCTACATTTTTCTCTTGTTCCCCTTACATTAGGTATAGAGTTCTGTGTGTGCATGTCACCCGTGGCTACATGTTAAAAAAGCAACTTGGCCCTGTTTTGGGGATGTATGGTCGGATGTTTCGCAAACATGTCTGTTGTGTTCACACGTGTCTTTGTCTGTATCAGTTTCTCATTTAACGCATTTGAGTTTTTCCTAGTCAGCTGTCTAGTTTCTTGGAATGTTTTTGATAACATTGTTTCTACATTTTAATATTTTATAATGGGGGAGGATGGCTGATATTTCTTGTGTATCAAGTTATTCATCCTCTATGCTTTCTTGACTGTTCAGTTCTTCCTGAGGTTTTTTGTTTTACCTTGCATCCCTGGGTTCTGAACTATTTTCCTTCATGTGTACCTTTTTGGGAATAGTTGTTTCCACTTAGTATCTTAGTTTTAGTTTCTGATTAAAAGGGGGAGGATATGTTATATCCTGCTTAGGTAATAATGCATCTCCTATGTTACCTGGGCTCCTAGCTGCTCAGCCAGTGTGAGTGTTCTGAGTGGAATGTTGGTGGGATTGATATGAGTGGAATGCTTGGGTGCCTGAGTGGTAAGCGTTGACAGTTGAAGATGGGCTGAGCAGAAGGCAGGTTACTCATGGTGGGGCTGCTGTACTTCAATACCATCCTGCAACTAATACTAATAAATAATCTTCAAAGATACTCCTGGGCTACTTGTCATACATCACAACACATTTAATATCACTAAAACAGTAAATAAGTAAAAGACACAACTCAAAAGAAAAAAATACAACACCAATTTATAAATGTTAAAGAATATGTTTATCTTTAAAATGACATAAAAATGATAAAAATCCAATGTAGGGAACCGAAGATAGGAATTTTCAATGATCAAATAAAATAAAAAAATTCTAGTGCCAAAGAGCCTAAACCCACAATTGCGGCTATCTGATCGTACTGGACCAGGATAAAGTAAAGATTTTAGGCCAACCGAAATGAAGTATGGGTCAGATAGGTTGATCGCTAAGTCCCGCTCACAAGTTTGCCTTTGGACTTTAGTCTTTTTTTTGGAGCTTTTTCTTCAACGTAGAGTCCTCGGGTTTCTCGGATCCGGAGTTCGATTTGACAACGGCTCACTGCAGTGCGATGCCTTGGTCATCCTCAGGAAGTCTTTGTCCTCAATGTCAACGAGCTCCGGCACTTTCAGCATGAAAAACCAGTGCGGTTAGGCTGATTCAGGAGCCGACGGCGTCGGCTAGACTTGCGATGTTGAGCAGTTCTACTCCTAGAGCTATTTAACAAAATTTGTAGAAAGTTTCCTTGTTTGTTCTCTTGGGAAGATAAGTGTCAAGTAGCACCAGCCAAGGGTTCAGAGTCTATGGATTGCCTCTTGGGGGCTAGGACTCAATTTCCCACAATGCACCTGCACAGTCCAGGAAAAATCCAGTTACCACTTCTCAGCCAGGGGCATCCTCTTTTTGGGCTTGCAGGTGACTTCTTCCAGCTCTGTTATACCTATTGCTGATTCAGGAGTCCACTCCTTTTCCTTTGAGTCAGACACAGTCCTTTCTTTGTGGAGAGTGCAGCAGGTACAGTCTTTGTGTGTGAAAGCCTTCTGTGGTGCAGTCCAAGGGTCCCACAGGGCAGTCCTTCATTCCAAGCAGTGTTGTGAGGAGCTCCTTCAGCTCTCCCATGTTTATTTTTCATTCTGGGCTGACAAGGGGGGGGGGTCACCCTAACCAATAGGGGTACATTTACCACCCTCTGCAATGATCACTTCCTGCCAATTGCCATATACATTTAGGGGACAGAGCACTGGCCCTGGTCCTGGTTAGCAGAGCCCTGGGCACTTTCAGAGTCAGTAACCACCAGCATCAGTCAAACAAATGGGAAGGATGACTTCCTACCTATATTGATACTAAATATGGAACCTGACAAATGTTGATTAGACAAAACATGCTCATTGTTAGTTGAGTCTGACACCGTTGGGTAGTGAAGTCAGAGCGACTGAGGTTTATGGGCATCACCTTTAGAGGTTCAGTTGACTGGATTTGGTGTTTTTTTGGCAAAGGGGTGTCTTTGAGATGGTTAAGAAAGGACATTACAAAGAAGGTGACTAAGTAGTTCAGAGGCTGTATCAGGCCTGGTTACAACCTGTAGAAGAAAGTTTGTAGCTAGTACAGTTTTGAATACCAGGGTAAGCATATTTTACTATGCCTGTTTATGCAAACAATTCAACTACTTGATGCTAGTGAAGCCAGGCAGTCAAAATAGTGTCCAGGTGCAAAACGAAGACATGACTTAAGAATACCTTAACGTGATTAGTTTAAGAATATCTATGTCCAGCTGCAACATGTAGTCATTCTATTCTGACAATAGATGCCTAATCCCTGCTTCTCAACCTGTATGAGTGTCCAGTTATGAAAGCTGTGAAGGAGCTCTAGAAAGTGCCTTTAAATGCTCATGATTAGATTTCCTGCTCGCATCTTGCTATCAATGGTCTTGCATTTTAAAACAGTCAGGGCTATTGTAGTGATTCTCATTTTCTATGTCCCAACCCTGTTCCAGGATCACGTACTGATCGATCAAAATAAATAAATAAATAAATAAATAAACAAATTAAAGTTTTTAGAGTAAGCACCATAAATTTGAGTGAATTGTAATTAAAATCCACAGTCACTGAAAGACAGCTATGTCATCTCGAGTGACCATGTTGCCAGGAAATATCTGAACTCCTGATGTCCGATCTGACCTACAGCTTCCTATTTCTTAAAGGCAATAATACTTCGAGCATGGTACTAATATTGCTCTAGAAATGCACTGTACATGGAATAACACTGTGACATTAGAAAATTATGTCAAGGTATACAAGAGGTAATAAACTGTTAAACAGTAAATATGCGTTGTACACTGCACTGTAAACGAAAACCCAAACTGTATGACATATGATGAAAATATATATAAATGTAATTTAAAATTAGAATTTACACTTTAGAAAGATATATATCGTATGCACTTTTATCAAGCAAGGCCAAAAGTTATAACCTAGTTCCATTTTCTTCATATTTATTTATATATATATATTCAATGAAAAAACCATAGGTTTCACAAATGTTATAGTTAGCTGGACATTTCGCTCGTAAAAAACCAATGAAATTCCCCTGTTATAGTTAGTTCAGCTAACTATAACTCGCGCACCCGCAATCCACTGCTGATGACGTCACATATTACATCACTCATGACATGGTCAGTGTCATCACTCATGACATCACTGATGACATCTAAAATGACATCACTGATGACATCACTGATGACGTCATCCATTGAGTCTGTGTTTCTTAACAATTTTAATATGTTTAATATATATATGGAAAGGCCTGTTGAAGAATGAGTGGGTGTACAAGTGTGTAAATGGATGAGTTTCTTTGGTGCGTAACTGACTCTATAAGTGAGTCATTAAATGTATCTTACTGCAGACTAGTGACTAATCTATGTGAATGTCTGTATGTTTCTGTCTGTTGGTGTATAAGTGGCTGCATTGTTTTGTGAATATTTATATGTGTGTCTATGTGGGTTATCTATTGGTTGTCTGAGTATCTGTATGGGTGCCTGAGTGTTATTGTGGGTAGGCTGTGTGTGACTCTGTGCATAGATGTGTGAGTGGGTGATTCTATGGGTGCATGGTTTTAAGATTGCATCTGTGATGGACTGTACATTTGAGCTTGTGTATGTATGGGTGTGTTAGGGATTCAATGTATATCTCAGTGGTACAATTGTAACTAACTACATATGTGAAAGGCAGTATATATGTATGTAAGAGTATATAAGTGGCTAGCTGTGAAAATGTGTGATTGTGACAGTGACTGTATGGATGAGTGTGTGCTTTTGTCAATGATTCTAATGGAGCATAAAAATGTGATACTATTTTTGTGAGCAAGGGAACTTGATTCTGTATTACTGTATAGGTGAGTAAATGGCAGTGTGATTATTTTTATGAATGACTAGGTGTGAGAGTACCTCTATGGATAATTGTTAGTGTGTGAGTGCCTATATAGGTGTGTGTATAAATTCATATGATAATTTTTTATGGAGTGACTGTAACTATGAGTGACTTTTCACGTGAGTGTGTGTAGGTGTATGAAGACCTAAAAGTTAATATGTGGGTATGCAGTCATTGGTATTGCATTATTTATGGATATGAGAACGGAACTCTTTAATTTTGAGTTGGTTTATCAAAGGTTTTATAAGGGTGTGAAAAGATGTTGTAATTTATCACATGACGTCAACACACGGGCCCGCGAGTTCGCATACAGGACCGCTACCATGGCACGGAACCGGAGACCGAAGCCCATACGCTCCAGGACGTCACCTAAGTACGCCCATCCCACGGAGTCGAAGGCCTTTTCAAAGTCGACCAAGAGGAGGGCCAGATAGGGGGAAAGGCGGCCGCGGTGCGCCATCGCTAGGTGCAGGCGCCGCAGGCAGTGTCTGGTCCCCCGATAAGGCATAAAGCCACATTGATCCGGGTGAACCAGGAAGGCAAGCGACGGGCGCAACCGCTGCGCCAGGACCGTAGCATAGATTTTGAGTTCGGTGTTGATAAGGGATATCGGCCGGTAGTCGGAGCAGGACCGCGAGGGAGGCTGTGTTTTGGGGAGGGCAACTATGGTTGCTGTGTCCGTTTCGGGCCGGAACGAGCCCGTCTCCACCACGTCCGCAAAGAGGTCCCGAAGCCTCGGGGCCAGAGTCTCACGATAGTGAGCGTAGTACTCCTGGGGGAATCCGTCGGGTCCCGGGGTCTTCCCAGGCGCCAGGCGGCCGATCGCCTCTTCAATCTCCTGCAGCTCGATCGGCGAATCAAGGGTCTCAGAAACCTCAGGCTGCAGCCGCGCAAGCGTCGCCCCGTTCGTCCCCAGCAACTCCTCTAGGGAGAGCGTGGATGGCCGGAGACGGTACAGCTGGGAATAATAGTCAGCGAACGCCTGGGCTATCGCCACCGAGGCTGTGTGGATGCCACCCGCAGGGTCCGCGATGGCTGGAATGATCCTGCCCGCCCGGGGGTAAGTAGCCAGTCGGTGGAGAAAAGTGCCGTTTTTGTCTCCCCAGCCGTACACCCGGGCCACCGAGGAGCGCCACAGAATCTTCGCCGCCTCTAGGGAGTGTAGGCGAATCTCTTCCCGCAGGAAGGCCAAGCGACGAGACCGTGCGGCATCGTCCAAGCCCCCCAGACTGCGCTCCAGTGCCAAGGCTTGAGCCTCGCAGTCCGCGAGCTTCTGGGATTGAGCCCGCCGTTGGCGTTGCAGATGCCCCTTAGCGGCACCCCGAACAGTCACCTTGCCGGCCTCCCACAGGACGGCAGGGGAGAGGACAGAGCCCTCATTGTGAGAGTAATAATAGGCTATCTCGCCCCCGACCGCCTTCCGAAAAGCCTTGTCGTGGAGGAACCAGGCGTTCAAACGCCACATCGGACGGGCAGAGAGGGGGGGGGCCGAGAGCGAGGAGCACTGGCGAGTGGTCCGAAAGGCCCCTCAGGAGAATGCGTACATCCCGCACCCCCGCACAATCGGTGGATGGTACGAAGATGAGGTCGATCCGGGCATGGGAGTGATGGGCCGCCGACGTGTGGGTGTATTGGCGCGCCTGCGGGTGCCAGATCCTCCAGACATCGCAGAGGCCCTGTGATTCAGCCCAGGACGAGAGCTGTTTTGCACAGGCGACGCGGGTCAGGGAGACCGGACCCGTCGAGTCCAGGTGGGGTGAGTAGACAGCGTTGAAGTCCCCGCCGAGAATGAGGGAACCCGCCGGGAGTGTCGGGAGGAGACCCGCTGCGTGGGAGAGGGCCGACGGCAGGAGGGATGGCGCCGCGTAGAGGGACATCAGGGTAAGGGGTCGCCCCTCCAGAGTGCCACATACCACCACTACCATACCCTGGGGGTCCAAATGCACCCGGGTCAGGACAAAGGGGAAGGACTTGCGAAGCAAAATGGCCACCCCTCGGGATCCCCGTGCAAAACCTGAATGCCATACCCTGTCATAACCGCAACGGCCAAGGAAGGGGCAGTTGTTACCCAACAGGTGAGTCTCCTGGAGGAGGAGCACATCAATCTCTGCACGTTGCGCATATTTGAGGACCGCCATGCGTTTAAAACGGTCCAGAAGACCATTGACGTTCCAGGATAGTATGCGCATGGCGGCCCTAGGGACAGGTGGGTCAGCCATAGTCTAGGACAGAAGAGGGGGCCAGTGGAGGCGCGTCTGAGCATGCCCCTAGAGAGGAAGGACAGCGGGACATCGGGCGAGAGAGCAGGTCAAAGAGTACATGATACCTTAGCACAACAGATAAGAGGGAGTCATCCCCCACCAACATGTGGTAAATAAAAATACCGGACTGAATTTCATACGGAACCTTAAAATAAAGTAAATAGCTCAAAATAACAAGAGGCAGAATCCGTGGTATAAGAGGTTTTCTAATGGGCTTTATTCCATTCAAAATGGCCGACTCGAGTCGCGGCCTTCAGGTTCCGTCACCACGAGGGTTCAGGAAGTGAAGTACAATAATTTATTAACAGACATGTATTTTTATAATAAGTACATTACAATGAAACGAATGTAGAAGGCGTAACATTTGATAAGAAAAGTGACAAAACAGTGACATAATCGAAACTAGGCGTAATAAGGAATAAAAGAAACATGATTGGTTAGAATTATCAGACATAGGTGGATCTATAAGATAATACTTGGCATAGATGCGCGCGCGGCAGCATGACGTGTAATTGACGTGCAACTAGGGGGTGAAGGGGACTTGACATTTAGCTCTACATGTGGAGACGAGAAGTCTGGGGGTCAAGTCAACCTAATCCCAAATCATATCTAACATCCTATGTTTAAAGAACTATGTTATCCACAAGGAAGAGACTCTCGGACAGAATCTATTCTATACTGACTGTGTACGTGTACAAGCGTCTAAGTGTCTATATGAGATGCGAGGGATAGAAAACTTTCCATGGCAACAGGGCTATGAATCACTTGCAGGAGGACGGAAAGGCTGAGTCCTTTGCTTGTGAGCTAAAGGAAATGTTTACCTAAATCACTGGACAGGAATGCATCGGCTGGAGAGCAAAATAGATAATTCGAAGGTGAAATACAACTTCTTGGCAGACAGGCGAAAACTGGCCGAGGCAGGCACCGTTAGCTGCACAGGGAGTAGGACAAAGTTCATGGATACAGATGCGAGCTCAAGCTGAAGCTGTCAGAGACAGAGAGCAGGGAAAGGCGTGAGGACAGAATCGGGCCTACTTGCCTGAACTGTAAAAATGAAGTAACTTAGCCATATAAAGTCGGTGGCCTTTCATACTTAGGAATCGAATATCCAACCCTGTGATGGCGGATCTGACAGAGAACATGTCGACGGTAGACACACATATGTTTGCGTCTTAGAAACTGGAACTGGAGGGAACATACATGTACTTGTAACATGCATATAGAACCGTTGGGGTCCAAGATAGGGGACATAACTGATCAGGAAAATCCACATTTCCACATTCCCTCCTTGTCCCCTTCTTGCCCTTCACGAGACATCAATCTTCATCATTCCATTGATTTGCTCATGGAGCATCATTTCTTCTTCCTTCCGGCATTCTGAACGGGACCTGTGATGTGGAATGCATGATGTGGCACACAGACCACAAATCGCTGGTCCACCTTGCAGGCATAAACAACAACTGAAGAGCATAAGAAGGCCAATACCTAGGAAGGATAAAACTCTCCATCCCCAGGCTGATATCACACTCCAAAACCACCCGGACCACGTCCAAGTGCCTGGATTTTCGTGTATCTGGCTTACAATCTTATGAAGGTGTGTTATAGCTTTATATACAGATGGCGAATTTTCTGGTATGAATATGCAGCAGCTGGATCCGATGACCCTGCAAGCTCCGCCCCTATCGGCCAGGATGACGTCAAGGACAAGACGATTCTGGAGAACAACAATTCTCATCACTGATTGTTCCTCTGTCAGATTGCCTAGGGCGGCTATAGTCTCGTTTACTACAGCTTCAAGAGTCTTGGTGAGTCTGCGTATCAGCTTACTATTTGATATTGTACCTATATAGGGAAAGATACCTTTATTGAAATCTACATACTTGTCCCATGCTGTCTCAGTATAATCGACAACTGGGAGATCTCTTTGCTCTCTATTGTGTACTAAATGAACATTTCGATAATAATCAGGGGGAGCTAGGAAAACAGGTGGCAAAAGGAATGCTATGTAACAGGTACCATCCCAATCTAGAGGCAGACGCATATATGCCGTCTGACCACATATGAAGTAAGAATGGCGAGAAGCTCTAAATGAAGATTTACCTTGATCACTATATTCTACTGTAGTAACGCATTGGCTATGGCCCATATGTATGGAACCAACTTTTCTTACACATAATTCACCCTTAACTGGAAATACTGACATAGTGGGCAGAATTAGTTCAACTTCGGATTTGACATTCAGAATCATAAGATTAGGCGTAAAATTACCTAATTTATACGCTTCATTTTCTAAATCAGTTCCTGTTCTACTGGGGTGACCCTCCTTATTAGGGTGACAGACTTTGAATAAAACTAGATTCAGATTTCCCCATATCCAATGTTGTTGATAAACTGCTGTGTCTGGGTCTATGGAATTTAATAAGCTAAACCATGCTCCACAGGAGCCATTGTGTGTGAATGGATGTGGAAAGAAAGGCAGAACTCCTTTGTTATTCTGATAGGGAGGAAGTCGGCCACACACCCAACAATTGGTCGCATTACTAGTCTGATGGGAATGATGTAACATACTAATGAAGGTGTTATTGCGCAGCGCAAGTCTATAAGATAATTCATGTGGCGGTAGGTCACTAAAAGAATGTTCTGCAGCAACATTATAAACATGTCTAGAGATAGGATGATATATGTGCAAAATCACACTCGTAATAATTACTAAAATACTCAATAAAAACAAAATTAATAATGTCCTCATACAGTAGCTACGCAGTGATTTACAATACGCCTGTCGTTTCAACATTTCTCGGGTATTTTCTCTACTCAGGTCCAAGGGATACATGTCGGAGACAATTCAACCGCTTCACCTTGGAGAGGACTTAAACAATCAAATTGCTCGACTGTTTGGGCCTAAGCTTTAATTTATAGCACTGAGAGTCATTCTGTTCAACAAAAGGAAGTTTTGAATCAGTCTGTGAGGGAGTGCAGGGCACAGTGTCTATATCTGAAGGTAGTCCATGAAATTTTTTGACGTGACTTGAATGAATCCACCCTTTGCGTCCCTCGATCTTCACGGCTGTTCTTGTGGTCAACAGGACCAACTTGGGTGCTTTCCACCTGGGCTCCAGTTGACTTTTCCTGTCGAAATTTCTCACAAAGACAAGATTACCCGGAACAACGTCATGGGGTTTCGCCTCAGTGTTGTCGGGAAAGGCTGCAGCTACCTGTGAACGAGAAGATTGTAGTGCAGACATCAAGGAAGCCAAGTAATCTGTCAGCATGTTACAGTCAATGTCAGTTATTTTGCGTGGTATAGGCGTCCCCCACATATTCGGTGGTCTACCAAAGATCACCTCATACGGGGATAGCCCTGTTCTAGAGTGTGCTACCATTCTCATGTAAAAGAGTGCAACTGGTAATGCTACTATCCAGTCGACACCTTTCTCTCTACATATTTTGGACAGTCTGATTTTCAGTGTCTGGTTATGTCTTTCTACGAGACCTGCTGCCTCGGGGTGTCGGACACAGTGGAATTTCCACTGATATCCCAACAAGAGTGAGACATGTTTCATTAATTCGGATGAGAAAGGCTGACCGTTATCTGAATATACAACACGTGGTAAACCGTACCGTGGGAAGAATTCTCGAACTAGCTGCTTGGCAGTAGTCGGGGCAGTGTAATCTGATACGGGATACGCCTCTGTCCAACGGGAGAGAGCGCAGACAACTACGAGGACATATTTGAATCCTCGACAACGTTCCATCTGAATATAATCCATCTGGAGGACTTCAAAAGGATGGTCAGGAGGCTGAAATCCACCCTGCTCTACGGGAACACTCTTTCCTGGATTAAACTGACAACATATCATACAGGTACGAACTTTTTGTTTAGCTGCTGCTCGTAAATGTTTGTTGAACCAAATGTGCTGAATGCTGTCTAGCATAGCCTTCTCTCCTAAGTGTGCTGGACTGTGAACTGTAGCTATAATGGCTTGAACCATGGAATCAGGGAGAAACCATACAGATTTCTCCTTCGTCATCCACCCTTGATCTGTCTGGATCCCTCCTAGTTCAGTCCACTTCTTTATTTCTTCTGCTGTGGCATGTGTCTGTATGTCAATTACGTCAAGTGCGGGATCCTTAATT
The DNA here is from genome assembly GCF_964204655.1 of Triturus cristatus. Taxonomy (NCBI): domain Eukaryota; kingdom Metazoa; phylum Chordata; class Amphibia; order Caudata; family Salamandridae; genus Triturus; species Triturus cristatus. The sequence goes on along the minus strand of NC_140582.1, from coordinate 1,207,137,399 downwards.
GTCATACACTGTGTTGGTGTCTGAACTATTGGCTTTGTCATGTCTAATGTGCGATTCTGAGCAGTCTGTTTAGCTGTTTTGTCAGCTAAATCATTGCCTTGAGAAATGGTATCAGTAACCTTCGTGTGTGCTTTACATTTCATAATCGATATAGCAGTGGGTAGATGTATTGCATCTAACAAAGCATGAATGAGGGGCCCGTGCTGAATGTGGGCACCATGGGACGTTAAATAACCTCTCTCTCGCCACAGCACGCCGAAGTCGTGTACAACTCCGAATGCATAACGTGAGTCAGTGTATACATTAACTTTCTTATTTGTGGCTTGAATACAGGCTTGCGTTAGAGCAATAAGTTCTGCTGCTTGGGCTGACAGAGTATCTATACAATGTGTCTCAATAACTTCAGTGTCTGTTGTGACTGCATACGCGGCCACTAAATCTCCTGTACTTGCTCTCATGCATGATCCGTCTACATACAACGTCAGGTCTGGATCTAACAATGGAACGTCTGTCAAGTCTTGTCTAGGTTTCGTCTTTATTTCAATGATTTCAACACAATCATGAGCTAGTGGGTCTGTTTCAATTACAGGTAATAGTGTAGCAGGATTCAATGTATTACACCGTCGGATCTCTATGTGTGGTTGAAACAATGTCAGTTCATAACCGGTAAGTCTTGCTATGGTCAAGTGTTGTGTTTGTGTTCGGTTCACAAGAACCTCTACTGCATGTGGTACTTGAACTGTCAATGGGTGTCCTAATACTATGGCATCGCTTTGTCTGATTGCTAAAGCTGTCGCTGCCACTGATTTCAGGCATGCAGGCAAAGCCTGAGCTACGGGATCTAATGTACTGGAAAAATAAGCACATGGCTTGCATGATCCTGCTTGATCCTGAGTGAGTACTGACAAGGCAGTACCTTCGCGTTCTGTAACAAAGAGTGTAAAAGGTTTGCTATAACATGGTGTTGCTAAAACAGGTGCTTGACATAAAGCTTCCTTTAGGCTTTCAAAAGCTTGTGTATGTTCCTGAGTCCAAGGGAGAACAGTCGATGTGGCTGCCTCCTGTGTGGTTAACTGAATGAGTGGTTTTGCTAGAAATGCGTACTGAGGGATCCACTGCCTACAATATGAAGTGAGGCCTATGAAAGCTCGCACCTCCTTTTGTGTCCGGGGTATTGACATGTTAGCAATTAACTGGATGCGATCTGGTGTAAGCTGCCTTCCCTCCTTGGACAGCGAGTGACCAAGATAAATAACTCGCTGAACACAGAATTGCAGCTTAGAAGGGGACACCTTGTGCCCCTTGTCGGCTAGGAAATGTAAAACTGTCAGAGAAGCTTTTTCACATTCTGACTCGCTTCTCGCGGTGATCAGCAGATCATCGACATATTGAAGCAGTGCAGTATTGACTGGCATGTGGATACTGTCAAGTTCTCGTTTCAGTGCTTGGCTGTAGATGCTGGGGCTTTCTGTAAATCCTTGAGGAGCGCGTGAGAATTTAAAGCTGCGCCCATTTAAACTGAATCCGAACAAGTATTGGCTTTCCGGATCTATTGGGACGCTGAAAAAGGCATTCTTGAGATCAATTACAGTAAAAAATGTTGCTTCGGAATCAATTGCTGTCAACAATGATGATATATCAGGGACCACAGGGAATTGTGGTACAATACACTTGTTTAGTTCACGCAAATCAATAACCAATCGGTATACTGGCGGAGCAGTAGGATCAGTTCGTTTAAGAATCGGAATTATCGGTGAATTACATACATTGGAGTCTGTTTCTACAACTACTCCCTGGGCAATCAGCTCATCAATGATTTTCAACAAAGCCACTACAGCATCATGCGGTAACTTGTATTGTCGCATTCGTGGTAGTACCACTCCTGCTTTCAATGTAACTCGATAGGGTGTAATGTTCATGCAGCCAACATCCGTAGGGCCTTGTGCCCATAGATGTACTGGTAAAGTCTGTAGTCGGGGATCCATGTCTCTGGACACATAGTGACCTTTAAAATCACGCAAAAACAACCTTACTCCTTCCGGAGAACAACATATTATGGCTCCTAGTGCTTTCAGAGTCTTAATTCCTAACAGATTTTCTGGGCATGATTTAGTAAGCAATAAATCTGTAGTTCGTGTCAAAGGTCCTATCGTAAGTGGTAGAGGCTGTGATACTTCATTAACAATAGGTTTTCCCGAAAAACCAAGGGAAACATTTTGAGAGCCTGAGAGGGGTGCCCCTGGAACTTCACTACGTTTTATGGTTGTTCGACTTGCCCCTGTATCGAGTAAGAATTTTCTATCTTGACCTAATAATTCACTATGTACATAAGGTCCTTCTTGATCTACAGGAATCTCGATAAGCGGTAAGTCAACTTCCCTCTCTAGGCTGGTTCATGCGTAACGCTGATACTCAGGGTATTCATACTGTGCAGTCTGATACATTTGTCGTGTTGTGGTTTGTGTGGCAGTAGCAGGCAACGGTGGTGCAGCTGGCACAAACTGTATGGGTTGCTGTGAGGCTGGCATGGACTGTTGCTGAACTGGCATGGACTGTCCATGCTGCATAGCTCCTTGTTCATTCTGATCTTGTCTAACTAATCGTGGTCTCTCTTTTGCAATACCTGTAGCTATATTACGTTTCAGGACTGGACAATCGTGTACATAATGGCCTAGTTGTTTACAGTAATTGCAGGTTCCTTTTACAGGAACTGCAGAATCACCAGAATGTGTCACACCCTTTTTGTGACCATCTGCTGGTACTGTCTGAGAAACTAGCATTTTCATTTTTGTATCCTTCATGCGTCTATGCTCGTGTTCTTGTTCATCCCTAATTCTATTGTGATGATACTGTAACATTTGTAGCATTTGCGACGGAGTGTTACTTTGCCAGGTACTCTCGAATTTCAATATTCTATTCTTTACTGGAGGTAATGCATTTTCCACTAATTTTGTCACAAATAAATGTGGATATGAATCACTACTTGCTTTTATACCACTATTTATACCAAAACATTTTTCAAATCGAGCATAATAATCGCTTGTGTCTTCATCTTGCTTTTGTTTACAGGCTGTGATTGCACCCCAATCTTCCTTTTTTGTAGTTAATAAACGTGGCAGTACCTGTACTAGTAAACCTGGTAATAGTTTAACTTTATCCCCGAGCCCTGAACCTGCAGCTCGGCCCCTTTCTTCCTCTGCTAATGCTGTCCAGTCTATCTTTTGGTCTCCCACTTCCCACTCTTTTTCTTTCAGTTTTTCATATATGCCAGCAGGCAAAAGCACCTTTAATATCGTCATAATATCAGGAAAGGTGTACTCTCCCATCAGTAACATGTCTTTAATTTCTCGGTGGAAACCCGCTGGGTCTTTGTCATGACTAGGTACTACTTTTTTCATTTCTAATAATTCCATTTTTGATATGGGTGTGTAAACAAATACACGGTGAAACTCATTGTCTTCGCCTTTTATTGGGTGCACTTCTCGTAGGGGATTTTGTCTATCCATATAGTACGGCGCTCTTTCTCTGTGGGGCAGCGAGAGAGAATCCGGACTTACAAAAAGGACATACTGCTTACGTGACACTAATATCTCTTTAATTAGCTTGTTACTAGAACCTCTCCATCTGTTCGTGAGTAGTTCCGTTAATATATCAGGTAAAGGACCAGGGTCAGCATGTTGGCTCTTATATAATATGAGGAGTTGCTGAATCATATATATTCCAGCTAAACGTTGTTCATCTGTACTGAGGTTAAAAAACGTGTGTGCTACGGTCTCATCACCGTATTTTTCAGGACTGTCAATCCAGTGAACGGCTGATCTGGCTAATTCTTGCTCATCCATGGAATCGAGGAGGTGGTAACCTCTTCGTTCTCGTAGTATTTTATCTGCGGCTTGAAACGAATGTTCAAGAGATTTCAGATTTATTACAGGCGTCGGATACGTTCTGCTATTATTTGGACATACAGAGTGTATGGGATCAGAAAAACATCTAGTATTTTCACAGTATCTTCCTCTGCCTACATAGGCTATGGTCTCTGACTGTCTTGCGGAATTCCCTGATTCGGACACTTCATCTTGCTCAAACTCGTCTGTTCCCAATCTCTCTTCATGAATACGCTCTATTTCTTTACGTATTTTTCGGCACATGGCTATTATACAATTTTGCTTATCGTGTCTCCCTTCTGATATATTCTGACTCCATCTTGTAAGAATAAGCATTGCATTCGGGTCTACCCCCGGACGATCTTGATTTCTGATTACACAGTTTATGAGGAAACGTAACAGTTCCCCCTGTATCTCTACTTTCTGGAATTCCATAGCTCTGTTAATACATCCTGGATCTCGTCCTGTTTGAACAAAATGATATATGTTATCTAGATGCGTAGTCATTCCTGGTAACCTTGCTAAATACTCTGCGGCTCGTCTGATACGTAATGATGCCAGGACCATTTCGTCCTCTTTACCAACCACTGGGTCATATCTACAATTTACAAGGAGTTCCTTAAGCGTACGTTCACTTACGAATTTAGGTGTACGTGAATGCGCTGACTCTTGAAAAACAAGTTTATTTATTCTGGGTGGTGTAAAGGTACTGCTAGCACCTCCCGTGGCCCCATCTGGGGCGTCGGGTGTGAATGGATTCGTTGAACGTGACACAGCAACTACGGGTGTCGATACCCCTATAGGATCGACTGCGGAGACAGATGCGGAAACAGATGTGCTTGCCGAAGCTTGTATCGGGACTTGCTGTTGCACGGGGACAGATACCTGATCCTGACGTTGAACCCCTCCGCCAGACGGTCTATGTGGTGTGGCGTTAGCATACTCGGGAGCTGCATCGTCTAGATATGAGGAAAGAAAAACATCTTCTGCGGTTCTGGGATGCCCCTTTGGATGTACCTTAATTGGAAATAATGGGGGTGGCAAGTCTTTTGGCATCTCTGTAACAGCCTTAGGTAGTCCTTCGGCTAGAAGGGGATACATACCATTCATAAGAGCATTTCTTTGTCTATTCACTTGTTCTGATTTCACTCGGATACCTTCCTCAATTAATAGATTTTCTTGAACTTTATTTGAACTTTCTTTACTCCTCTCTTCTTGTCTACGTGCTTTTTCTGTTCGTCTATGAGATTCTTTACGCCATAACTCAACAGCGTCTTTCTGTGACTGTCTGACCTTTCTTTTCCATAACTCTTCCTCCACTTTCATGATGCACTCTGCATCCCAGGTTCCCGCTATGGGCCACCTTTGACTTTCCGGTAATCCTTTGGTATAATCTACCCATAGATCAAGAAACAATATGGCATCTAAGCCATGTTTATGGTACATAAAATGCCCTGGGGTGTCCCTAGGAGGAATAGGAACTGCTTCTTCAAGCACCCCTTTTCTGGTAGTAATCTGTCTTAACTTCGAGAAGAGCGGCATATTGACAACTGATCTGATACTTACTCTTGAATTTTCTTAATACGAAAAACACCATAAATGAACAGTGAACAATGAACAGTCATTCATACCACAATATGCAAGACATTTCTGAATACTTTAAACATTAAACATTAAACATTATAACAATGATCGACAATGATGACAGTCTGCCTAACTAATCACCACGCTGAATTCTTGACAATAACTGAATACTTCGGAATACTTGATATACTGCTAAACAGTACATATACACTGCTAAACAGTGCAGACCGGATTTGTGTACCCAAATCCGTCTTGACCGGCACAACCTATGTGCGCGTCAACACGCCTCCCCGGCGATGGTACTCACCGAGTAGCTCCTTGAAACGGAAGGCCTCAGAGAATGGACAGGACTCGATAACTGCGGACAGCGGACCCTCTGGACATCGGGATTTCGGAAAACCTGGTGGGCCTCTGTATACCTCGGATCTTGCTCTCTCAGCTAGGCTCTGGTCGGGATACTTCGCACTTCTCACCGCCTCGTCTGGGTTGATCGCAGCCTCAGTCGCCCCCGCTTGACCGGAGGGAGCTTACAGGAAATCCTGCTGGTACGCGTTTATGGTCCGTCCAGCTGTGGCAGGAGACCGGGCCTGCAACGCACCGCCGGCGCGTGAGATGAGAAAGTGTCCCTATTCGGGCGCCATTATGTGGTAAATAAAAATACCGGACTGAATTTCATACGGAACCTTAAAATAAAGTAAATAGCTCAAAATAACAAGAGGCAGAATCCGTGGTATAAGAGGTTTTCTAATGGGCTTTATTCCATTCAAAATGGCCGACTCGAGTCGCGGCCTTCAGGTTCCGTCACCACGAGGGTTCAGGAAGTGAAGTACAATAATTTATTAACAGACATGTATTTTTATAATAAGTACATTACAATGAAACGAATGTAGAAGGCGTAACATTTGATAAGAAAAGTGACAAAACAGTGACATAATCGAAACTAGGCGTAATAAGGAATAAAAGAAACATGATTGGTTAGAATTATCAGACATAGGTGGATCTATAAGATAATACTTGGCATAGATGCGCGCGCGGCAGCATGACGTGTAATTGACGTGCAACTAGGGGGTGAAGGGGACTTGACATTTAGCTCTACATGTGGAGACGAGAAGTCTGGGGGTCAAGTCAACCTAATCCCAAATCATATCTAACATCCTATGTTTAAAGAACTATGTTATCCACAAGGAAGAGACTCTCGGACAGAATCTATTCTATACTGACTGTGTACGTGTACAAGCGTCTAAGTGTCTATATGAGATGCGAGGGATAGAAAACTTTCCATGGCAACAGGGCTATGAATCACTTGCAGGAGGACGGAAAGGCTGAGTCCTTTGCTTGTGAGCTAAAGGAAATGTTTACCTAAATCACTGGACAGGAATGCATCGGCTGGAGAGCAAAATAGATAATTCGAAGGTGAAATACAACTTCTTGGCAGACAGGCGAAAACTGGCCGAGGCAGGCACCGTTAGCTGCACAGGGAGTAGGACAAAGTTCATGGATACAGATGCGAGCTCAAGCTGAAGCTGTCAGAGACAGAGAGCAGGGAAAGGCGTGAGGACAGAATCGGGCCTACTTGCCTGAACTGTAAAAATGAAGTAACTTAGCCATATAAAGTCGGTGGCCTTTCATACTTAGGAATCGAATATCCAACCCTGTGATGGCGGATCTGACAGAGAACATGTCGACGGTAGACACACATATGTTTGCGTCTTAGAAACTGGAACTGGAGGGAACATACATGTACTTGTAACATGCATATAGAACCGTTGGGGTCCAAGATAGGGGACATAACTGATCAGGAAAATCCACATTTCCACAAACAAAATCTCCCCAACGAGGAAGAAACAACCCCAAACCAACCCCAACCCCCCACCCCCCACCCTATACTTCGAAAACAGAAGCATCTGTCGCCCGAACCAAATGGAAGAACCACCAAGCTAAAACGCTTGGGCTTGAGCGCTAGTGGACCCCTGATACAACTAAAGTCAAGCCTGATTTACCTGCCCTGGCCAAGAGCAACACTGACAGCGGAGCATTCCACCCCCCGCCCAGGCACCCCCCACCCCCCCAAAAGAAGCAAAGAAAGTCAAATGTTAGGGCTGCGAGAGAGGTCCGAAGTGTCCACCAACTCGGCCGGTTGGGTTGCAGGGCCCGTGAGCCGGGGTGACACGGCCCGCCGCCCATCTGCCACGGGACTGGCGTGTGTGGCCGAGGAGGCAGAGGAGGTTCTCGATCCCCGGCGTGGCCGTCCCCCAGAGCGCGTGGTGATCGCCTCCCCCGCTGTGCGCTCCCGGGGTAATGTGCGGTGCCGCCGCCGGGTCTTCGACGTCCGGGGCCTCCCTCGTCCCCCCCGCATACCCGTAGGTGATCCGCGTCCAGAGCGCTGTAGGGGGTGCTCCTCTGTCAACCAGGTCCAGGCCGCCCGCGGGGTATCGAAGAACAGTGTCTTATGCTGGAAGACGACCCGGAGGCGGGCCGGGAACTGGAGCTGGTATTGGAGTCCCAGGGAGCGCAGCTTTTGTTTCACTTCCGTGTAGGAGCGGCGCAGCTCTTGGACTTCGCGAGTGTAGTCCGGGAATATCATGATTTTGTGGTTCTGGTAGTGGAGGGTATCCTTGCAGCGGGCCTCGCAGAGAATGGCATCCCGGTCGCGGAAGTTCAAGAGCTTGAGGATGAACGGCCGGGGGGGCGCACCTGGGGGCCTGGGGGCCAGGGAACGATGGGCTCTCTCCACCACGAACGAAGTAGATAGGCTATCCGCCGGCATCCAGGACCGGAACCAGCGCTCCATGAAATCGTCCGCCCGGCCCGATTCGATTCCCTCCGGAAATCCCACTAAGCGCAGGTTGCTGCGCCGAGCGCGGTTTTCTGCATCCTCGACCCGGCGGTCAGCTCCCGAACCTGGTCTTGTAGGTGGCGGATGTCATCTTCAGCGGTGGATATCCGGGACTCGGCTTCTGAAATGCGGGCGGTGGCATTCCGCAGATCCTGCCGGAGAAGAGCAACGTCCACCTTGACCTCTCCCACCATGCCCTCGAGGGAGGCGCGGGATGAGTTGATGGCCTGCAGGATGGCAGCAAGGTCTGTAGCGGGGGCCGGGGCCAGCTCGGCCGCGGAGCCGGACCCCTTGTCGGAGGTCGTGAATTTGTCCATCCTGGTTTGGGTGGCCCCGGACGCCGGCTTATTGGCTTTGTCCTTACCCATTTCTGGGGCGGCCGGCAGCGAAGCAGGGCAGCGGACTGGAGATACCCCAGCAGGGTGTCAGCGGGTGCTCGGGCTGACGTGGGACCAGCAGGGGGTACGGTGGGGGGAACCCGCGGTCGGAAAGGGCCCGGCACCACCAGCCCCAACGGTCAATCCCTGATGAGCTCCTCAGCGGGACAGCTAGTCCAGCCCCCGGCCGCAGTCGCGTCCATAGGCCTCCCCCAGCAAAGCAAGGCCCAGCAACGCAGCTCACAGTCCCAGGCCAGCGGATCGTCACTCAAGAACACCGCAGCCGGTAGTCGCCAAGGCCACCACTCCTGTGCACAGCCCACCTCTCCAAGGGGACGCCTCGCCAGTGCGGTCTCCCCGCAACCCCCAGGGGGGGGCACGGTGCCGCCTGTCGGATATCTTCGGCTGGGGCCCCGAACGATGAAGGGGGGGGGGGAACAGCACCGACACCCCCCGACCACCGATGTGCGGCCCGAGTCAAGGAGGGCCCCCCCACATCTGGAATCCGCAGCCAGTCTCGGAACGATGCGGCCGGGTCAGCGCCGCAGCCAGGAGGAGAAGGGAGTGAGAAGGGGGGGGTGGGGGTCCGGGTCCCCCGGCCGCCGCCGCACGGCCCGATGGGGGGGTCTCCCCTCCGCACCCGACCCCCGCAGCCACCCCGGAGAAACGGCCCACGCCGCCGCACTCACCGCCTAATCCGCCACCAGATTCCGCACGGGGGGGGTCCGTCACAGCACTCCAGGGGCTCCGGACTGCATCAACGAAGCAGGACAGCACCCAGTCGGTACCCACAGCACCCGCGGCAGCCTCGCGGCCGCCGCGTCCTCGTCTCCGGCCGGGTCAGGCCTGCACCCCTCGTGGGCGCCGCGGGCTAAATTTTCTGCCTGCCCGGGCCGCGGCTCCGCAGCCGCCACCGTCCGCCGCCGGCCGGGCTTCGCGTCGTCTAGGCAGGCCCCCGATGATCACAGCGCCCCAGGAGCAGGCGTGGGGCAGCAGGGCAGCTTCACACACCCCAGCGCCCAGAGCGGGCCGGCCAGGGCAGTCCAGGGGGGAATCTGAAGGATTTGCGGGGACCGGCGTCTGGAGCCTCACGGAAAGGCGTCCATGATGGTCAGGCGCCACCTAGCGCTCTCAAGATGTTGTCGTTATTAGGCCTGCATTTAAAGCATATTTGAGTTAGTTTCTCTCAACAATTAACACTATGCTAAAAATAGTATTTCGAGATACTCTAAAATTTTATTTTGCGTATATATATGTATATATATATATATATTACCTACTGCCGGTATCCAGTAGGTAGTTATAGTTAGGACCTTGTTTCTATTCTAAAAGTGTTTTTTCTTTTCCCAATAACTTTGGCGCCGGTTGACGAATCTTCGCGAAATTGTCCAAACATTGGTCCCGCTCCGGTCAGCTCCGATCCTGAAAGTTTAGGGGTGATTCGCCAAGCGGGGGCCGAGAAAAAAGGGGAGTCCCAAAACGCATTTTCTCCATGGTATTTCCCATAGGAAACTTTAGACACGACTACAGCCTGAACTGCTGAACGGAATTACACCATATTTGGCAAAAAGGTAGCCCTTGGTTCACAAAGAGACCTTTTTATTAAATGGTGTAAATCCATTCAGTAGTTCCTGAGAAATTCAAAAAATAGAGGTAAAAAAATCAATTTCCCAAAAAGAAATCTTAGACACAGTTACAGCTGAAACTGCTGAATGGAATTACACCAAATTTGGCAAAAAGGTAGTGCTTGGTTCATAAAGTGGCCTTTTTTTAAAATGGTGTAAATCCGTTCAGTAGTTTGAGATATTAAAGGAAAAACATCTTTATATATCTGGACGGGACCTAACTACATAAGCACAAGCTTGTCTCTAATTGGCTGCCAACACTTCAATCCAGGAAGTGTTGGCAGCCATCTTGGTGCAATGCCTTTTAGGTCTCGCCTAGTGATGCAGCACATGCGCTGCCACTACACAAACACAACTGCACTGCCCTAAACCCTAAAACACTACCCCAGTACGAGCACCTACACTGCACGAACATCACTGCACTGCCCTAAACACTGAAACACTACCCCAGCACGACTCCCTACACTGCCCGAACACCAGTGCACTGTCCTAACCCCTGAAACACTACCCCCAGCATGACCCCCTACACTGCCTGAACACCACTGCACTGCTCTAAACCCTGAAACACCACCCCAGCACGCCACCCTACACTGCCCAAACACCACTGCACTGCCCTAAACCCCGAAACACCAGCCCCCGCACGACCCCCTACACTGCCCGAACACCACTGCTCTGTCCTAAACCCTGAAACACCACCCCCAGCATGACCCCGTACACTGCCCGAAAACCACTGCACTGCCCTAAACCCTGAAACACCACACCAAGCACGACCCCCTACACTGCCCGAACACCACTGCACTGCCCTAAACCCTAAAACACTACCCCCAGCAAGACCCCCTACACTGCCCGAACACTACTGCACTGCCCTAACCCCTGAAACATCACCTCCAGCAAGACCCCCTACACTGCCCGAACACCACTGCCCTAAACCCTGAAACACCACCCCCAGCAAGACCCCCTACACTGCCTGAACACCACTGCACTGCCCTAAACCCTGAAACACCACCCCCAAAACGACCCCCTACACTGCCCAAACACCACTGCACTGCCCTAAACCCTGAAACACCACCCCCAGCACGACCCCTACACTGCCCGAACACCACTGCTCTGCCCTAAACCCCAAAACACCAGCCCCAGCACAACCCCTACACTGCCCGAACACCACTACACTACCCTTAACCCTGAAATACCAGCCCCCGCACGACCCCCTACGCTGCCCAAACACCACAACACTGCCCTAAACCCTAAAACACCAGCCCTAGCACGACCCCCTACACTGCCCGAACACCACTGCTCTGCCCTAAACTCTGAAACACCAGCCCTAGCACGACCCCCTACACTGCCAGAACACCACTGCAATGCCCTAAACCCTGAAACTCTACCCCCAGCATGACCCCCCACACTGCCCGAACACCACTGCTCTGCCCTAAACCCTGAAACACCAGCCCCAGCATGACCCCTACACTGCCCGAACACCACTGCTCTGCCCTAAACACTGAAACTCCACCCCCAGCACGACGCCTACACTGCCCTAACACCACTGCTCTGCCCTAAACCCTAAAACATCAGCCCCCGCATGACCCCCTACACTGCCCGAACACCACTGCACTGCCCTAAACCCTGAAACTCTACCCCCAGCACGACCCCCTACACTGCCGGAACACCACTGCACTGCCCTAAACCCTGAAACACCACCCCCAGCATGACCCCCTACACTGCCCGAACACCACTGCTCTGCCCTAAACCCTGAAACACCAGCCCCAGCACAACCCCCTACACTGCCCAAACACCACTACACTGCCCTAAACCCTAAAACACCAGCCCCGGAACAACCTCCTACACTGCCCGAACGCCACTGCACTACCCTAAACCCTAAAACACCAGCTCCAGCACGACCCCGTACACTGCCTGAACACCACTGCTCTGCCCTAAACCCAGAAACACCAGCCCCAGCATGACCCCTACACTGCCCGAACACCACTGCACTGCCCTAAACCCTGAAACACCAACCCCACACGACCCCCTACACTGCCCGAACATCACTGCTCTGCCCTAAACCCTGAAACACCACCCCCAACACGACCCCCTACACTGCCCGAACACCACTGCACTGCCCTAAACCCTGAAACACCACCCCCAGCATGACCCCCTACACTGCCCGAACACCAATGCACTGCCCTAAACCCTGAAACACCAACCCCCGCACGACCCCCTACACAGCCTGAACACCACTGCACTGCCCTAAACCCTAAAACACCACCCCTAGCACGACCACCTACACTACCTGAACACCACTGCACTGAACCCTAAAATACCACCCCCAGCACGACACCCTACATTACCCGAACACCACTGCACTGCCCTAAACCCTAAAACACCACCCCCAGCACGATGCCCTACACTACCCAAACACCACTGCACTGCCCTAAACCCTAAATCTACCCCCAGCACGACCCCCTACACTACCCAAACGCCACTGCACTACCCTAAACCCTAAATCTACCACCAGCACGACCCCCTACACTACCCAAACCCCACTGCACTACCTTAAACCCTAAATCTACCCTCAGCACGACCCTTACACTACCCAAACACCACTGCACTACCCTAAACCCTAAAACATTACCCCCAGCATGACCCCCTACACTACACCAACACCACTGCACTACCCTAAACCCTAAAATACTACACCCTGCACGACCCCCTACACTACACAAATACCACTGCACTGCCCTAAACCCTAATCCCTAAACCACTACCCCCAGCACAACCCCCTCCACTACACAAACACCACTGCACAACCCTAAACCCTAACTCTACCCCAAGCACGACCCCCTACACTACACACACATCACTGCACTACCCTAAACCCTAAAAGACTACCACCAGCACAACCCCCAACACTACACAAACACCACTGCACTACCCTAAACCCTAAAACACTACCCCCAGCACGACCCCTACACTACATAAACGGCACTGCACTACCCTAAACCCTAAAAAAGTAACCACCACCCCATGCCCATTCCCCCTTACCTCTCACTCCTCATGGTTCCTCTCTCCTCATGGTTCCTGCTTCATGTAGTCTCTGAGGGGTGGTGCATGTCTTTGTGAGGAAATGGAACAGCCTCTGTTTCCTTCCAACGACGTGGATCGTCTACATTTTTTTAAAACTCTTGGTCATTTACCATACATACCTTTACAACAAATTTCGTTGTAAAGGCATGCGTGGTAAATGACCATGCTTTCTAAAAAATGCGTAGTAATGACTACGCAATGTACAACGCATGCGTAGTAATGCATGCATTGCAATGGTATCCCGAAGTAAAAAATTCATTGTAACGGCTGTTTACTGATCGAAGCTGGCCCCAGTTATTCAGTGAGTCTTTTTTTGATAAATTAGGAGGAAGGAATGTGTTTTTTTTTACCGAAAAGTGCATTCCCGGCTGTTGTATTGTGAAAGTGTCCGCGTGGCCTGGTTCCACTTCCGGTGAGAGAGTGGAAGAGTCTGTTCGGATCTAAAGGGGTTCTGCTATTGGACAGGGCCGGCGCAACACGTCATCAGAAAACACAGCTAATGGAAAGTGCTGTCCCCGAAGTGTGGAGCAGTGCTATGAGAGGTCAACGAGTGTGCGTCCCACCGCAGTATGACCGTACCGCGTGACCCATGTGCCACCTCCAGTGTACAGAAGGCAGAAGCGGCATCCATCGCAGGTCCTCTTGATGACTATTGTAGCACTAATTCTGCATTTTGGAACTAGGGCATTTTAACCTTGTTGTTCCTGCCAGATACAAAAAGAAGATCCTGTTTTATTCAGTACCCTCATTACCTTTTCTGTGGGTAGTGGTGCTTGTCACTTCGCTGCCCCACCGGTGCACACGGCTGGGCTCCCCACCTCATGTGCCATCTGCACCTCGGATCACTGGTTTTGGTTTCTGGAGTGGTAACATAAACAGTTACTCCCAAAGGCCTAGCCTGAACACCTAGGTGAATATCCCCTGTGCCAGCATTCCACAGAAATTCTTTCCTAGCTCTCCCACGTCGACAACGATGTCATAATAGCACGGCTCCGTTCGCGACACCGTATAACGTCATAGGAGCCATAAGAGGACCTTGTCGGCGTGCTGACGTCAGTTCCACCCATTTTTTCTGTGCCACCGAGGTAAACAGGTGGACCGACACATTTTCACATGTATACATAGTATACTAAATATTACCTACTGGCGGTCGCCAGTAGGTAGTTATGGTTAGGACCTAGTTACCATAGGAAAATCGTAACATTCTTTTCCCAATAACTTTGGCGCCGGATGACGAATCTTCGTGAAATTTTCAAAACCGGTGGGGCTCTCCGGTCAGCTCCTGTCCTGAAAGTTTCGGGGTGATTCGCCAAGCAGGGGCCGAGAAAAAAGGGGGTCTCAAAACGCATTTTCTCCATTTTATTTCCCATAGGAAATTTTGGAACAGGCTACAGCCCGAACTGCTGAACGGAATTACACCAAATTTAGCAAAAAGGTAGCCCTTGGTTCAGAAAGAGACCTTTTTTCTCAGGCAGTGATGGTCCTGGGGACCGCCACCCCTAGGGCCGGCTCCTGCAGTGTCCCGGGGTGCCTGGGACACTGCACTCGCGGCTCCAGCCCTGTCCTTGCATACTTCTTTGCTTCATTGAAGCGAGAGCAGGGAAACCAGATTGCTTTTCCACTCTGGGAGCTGCATGTTAGCAGCTCCCCATGTGGAAAAGGAATGCCGGCTCCCCCAGTACGCGGGGAGCCGGCAGGGACCGTGGGAGCATTGGTACTCCCCCCACAGTCCCAAACGATGTGACCAGGCCCCGGGGGATGGGGTGCCCGGGGCCAGAAGTGGCCAGAGAGGGGGGCCACCCGGCCCCCCCTCCCCAATAATAATTTTGGAGAAAAAAAAAACAAGCAAAGGCCAGTCCCGGGAGATGGGGTCGCCGGGGCCATAAATGGACTGAGAAGGGGGGCCACGCAGCCCCTTCCATAATAATATAAAAGAAATTGGACATGCCCCGGGGGATGGGGTCCCCAGGGCCCGGAATTGGCCACGGGATGGCGGCCCATGCGGCCCCCTTCCCGTTAATATATTTTTTTGGGGGGGGGGTCAGGCCCCCCCTTTAATAAAGCATATTATGGAATATTGGTGTAACAATATTTTGATGGGTACAGACTTCTGTATTATTCTTCATGTCATCAATAGTATGTGATTGATATATACAGATCAGAATGGGACGAAGATATTCTGGAAAATAACTGGATATACATACAATGGATCGCCGTACTTGGAGCCATCCACAAAGCGCCATTTGCCTTCTGATCCTTCATCTGTAAGTCCAATCCACACTGCACCATGACGCTTTGTGTTTGTGATAAACCTCTGGAAAACAAAGGTCTTTCAGTTCTACTGTACATTCCAAACTATGGTATATGAGAACCTAACACATATTTTGTATTTACATTCTTAACAATGTGCACCTGATTCATAAACTTTCTTCCTAGATTAGGTAAAGAGTACTTCTTGAAATTAGAAAGTACGTCAGAAGTGACGTCCTTAAACCCTGCATTTACAAATGTTATTTAATGAACACTGTCTGTATTCCAAACCATTGATTATGAAAAGTTCTCAATGTACTGTTCCAACCCTTGTGTTTTTGGCTTCTGTAGATCATCTGGTATTCTTCACATGCTGACTGATACAAAGAATGCATACTATTGACAGTATTGTCAAATGGTATCTATAAAACAGTATGTACAGCAGCACTGCTGCATTAAAATATATTTTACACGTTAATATCTCACCTGCTCTTCGGAGGTTGTAATGGAGGCAAGATGGGAGTCATGAGATACACAGAACTCTTCTGCGTCTGTCCAATTTTTTTTTGCAGTTGAAAAGTAATACATATTTCTACCATTTATCTTCCAGCCAGTTTTAAGCCTAGAAACCGCATCCTCTGGAAGGGAAGAAGGTTGTTTTGACGTTATTAAACAATATCAGAGATCAGCCACTTGCTAGTAAGCATACATTTTTACCATGATCTGACCTCCCTTTTCTAGCTTTGTGGTAGTTTTGCACTGCTGTAGGAAATTAGTGGGAGTTTTTACTAACAGGAAATAATGCTAGTTATAAAGGAAAATACATAAAAATATGAAGTTCTCCATGTGTGCGTGTGCAACACACAAAAATACAGTGGAATATGGTATCAAGTTTCTGCTTGTGGCAAAAATGTGCCTGTAATTAATTGAACCCGGATCCTGAGGGTGTCCCTATTGACTTACTCTCCCCAGCACATGGGGTACCTCTATCATAGTGCCAATTTTTTAAAAAGGGGATCACTCATTGCCTGCCTGTTATCAGCCAATCTCTCTTATCGACACCAATGTAAAAATCATGGGCACAATAATCTTTAACAGTATCATTGATTGGGTGCAAAATAAATCAGTGCTACACCAGTGTCAATATGAGTTCAGGCGTAAAATTGGAACTATTGAGCAGGGTCTTAACCTGAATTTGATCATAGGTTCAGATACGGTGGCAAAGTATTCCCCAGTCTATCTAGCATTCATGGACCTATTGTCTGCTTTTGACTGTGTGTACTCGGTCAAGCTGTCGCACCTATTTATTGCCAGGGGCTTGGATCCAGTTTTGGTCCATATCCTTGCCTGTCCAGGTACGCAATAACTCTTAAGGGAAAGTTTCAGGAGATATAGACATCCAGAGTGGAGTGAGGCAGGGGTGTCTGTTGTCCCCCCTTTAATTTATCCTTTTATGAATGGTCTTTATACTTCTCTTGTAAGTGTCCCCCCTTATATTTCCATAATTAAAGGAAAACCACTACCTACACTACTGCGATGCCGTGGTGCTCATGGCATGTACTCCAAGAGCACTGCTCCTCCTAGTTCTTGCCTCTGTTGATCTCATGGCATCACTCAATCCACAGGCAGGTTTTGCCAGGTTCCATACTATGTCCGTTTGACCCAAGTGCAGACCGCTCCCGAACATTGTAATTGGTACTCAACGCCTGAGTAGTATTAATACTGTTCCCTATTTTGGTGTTATTTTCTCCACACATGGGTCATGGTCCACAAATATTGCGCACCGCTCCACCAGATTTTCTAGGACTAATGGGTTATTGGGTAGTATTCCACAACCAACTGGGGCGGTTACTTCGCCCACCTGTTGCAGGTATACAAATCTCAGTGCATAGTGATTGCTTTGTATGGGCTGAAGTGTAGGGAATGTCGAATTGCTGAGCCATCCAGAGCACAGAAAATAGATTTTGCAGAAAGCTTTTATCTGTACCTATGTCAGCATCGCATTTTATTTGCCATGATGAGGTCGGGCTTCATTACATCACTGACCTGATCAGGATATGGACAGTGTTTGTGTGGCTCTCAATTTGGAGAAACGATGAGGCCGCCCTAACCAGGGATATTATAAATGATTGTTTGTCCCTAGATAGAGGGTTATCAATTCCCTAGCTAGCGTCTGTAAAGGTGAAGGGGCCGATTCACAGAAATAACTTAAGACAAAATCCTAAACTTACTACTTTTGGTATTCACAGAAGTTAGGATTTTGTCTTAAGTTTGTCTTAAGACAGACTTAAGACAGACTTAAGACAGACTTAAGACAGACTTAAGACAGACTTAAGACAGACTTAAGACAGACTTAAGACAGACTTAAGACAGACTTAAGACAGACTTAAGACAAACTTAAGACAAACTTAAGACAAACTTAAGACAAACTTAAGACAGACTTAAGACAGACTTAAGACAGACTTAAGACAAACTTAAGACAAAATCCTAACTTAAGTCTGTCTTAAGTCTGTCTTAAGTCTGTCTTAAGTCTGTCTTAAGTCTGTCTTAAGTCTGTCTTAAGTCTGTCTTAAGTCTGTCTTAAGACAAACTTAAGACAAACTTAAGACAAACTCCTAACTTCTGTGAATACCAAAAGTAGTAAGTTTAGGATTTTGTCTTAAGTTAGTTCTGTGAATCGGGCCCACAGTGTCAGAAAGTTAGGGATGCTTTCTGTTTTTGTGGATCTGTTGCTTTGTGCCATTGTGAACCTGTAAAACTGTGGCCGATGCATTTTTTAACCGGGAAGATTCCCAGCCGGTAAACACCATGGTAGGGAAGCCAAGCATGACCAGATATCTCGCCTTGGTTGAAAGTGGCTTCACCGACGATTAGATCTGGTGTGCTCACAGACTACAGGAGCGCTCTCTGCTCTTTCGCTTCAGATCTGATACCATGAAATACATGCTTTGCCGGCCGCTGGGCTTCACTCATAATCTTGATGCTAATGATGCCCCTGCGACAATGTGTCTGGCCAATCCATGCTTCATTGTATGTTTTTTTTGTAAATATTATGCCAGGTACACCAGGCACTATTTAATCCCGTTCTTAAAGAAACACTACTCCGAAAATGGCCAATGCAGACACGCTTTAAGATTTCTATTGTTAGTACACGATGAGGCAGCTGCCTTGCACATTGGGGCGTTTTGTAAAATCTACCGTACGTCTATGTTGTCATAAAACTGTGCTGCTAATCACATTTTAATCTGTTTTATGTGCATATCTTACTCTAAGTTATTTAATAAACTTTTTATTTTATGTTTATTTTGTACTGTGCAATGCTTTCATGGATGCTCATTGCTTCCGAATAATGTTTATTGAATTTAATTGACTGTGTACATTAGAACAGGTGGAAACATGCACAAACTCAGTGTGCACTGCTAGCTTTCAAATATCCAATAAATTAGCAATTTATGTAAGTGTTGAAAGACGGCTGTCAATTGCAATCTGTTCCTTCAGTGAATCTAGCAAGAGGTCTCCGTAGATTATTGTATTTGTGGTGGTGTACTCCATTTTGCTCCATGTGAAACTTTGCTTCAGAATATGCACATGTAAGATTTAAGACATAGAATGTATTTCTTTATTTCTTTGTTTTTTTAAATATCTTTTTTATTGGCATTTGTTATTTTCCAAAACATACATTCCACAATGCACATATTGCTATGTGTATGTTACATCTTTACAATGATTATCCCTTTCTTCAGCAAGTAGGCTCAAGTACATCGAAAATTAAATTACATGTTATGCGTTGGTTTTTACATCAAAAATCATAAGCATCGCAGGCACACCATAACAGCTCGCAGTGCTCACAGCCCTACAATTGCCTCTGTCACACGACCAAAGACAAAAAAGGTCAAAACATCAAACCATAGGGAAGACCAAGCAATTCCAATGGTACGATCCCGTTGTCCATGTGGGAGTGGCAATGTTACATGGCCAGGCTTGGAAAGAGCGCTGTACTATCAATCCCACAATTCCCGGTTGCATCTGATAAAACATAAAAAGAAGTACAGTCTGGTTGTGGGGGATAACTAGCGCCAAAGTATTCCAGCAAATAGTTAATGAAACACAAGAGTGTATGCTCTGTGTTTCTTCCTAATTTTAAACAAAACCATGAAAGCTAACTACCAGGGGTCGTGATCCATATATCTTATCCGTGGGGCAATGAGGGAGGCCCGGGCGGTGAAGGGCTACAAAACCTCCCTTCCATGTTGGATGAACGCAGTGGGGAAGGAACTCTCTCTATGCTTTAAAGTGTAAGAGGTACTCATGCCTTGTCTTGGGTGCCTCCCATGCCAAATGAGGACTATGTCCAGCTCTAGGTGTCTGAGTCAGTCAGTTCTACATTGGAGGACTGTGGCGGTGCATGCCGCTTATCCCAAGCTTTCACCAATTCAGCCCAGTGTTCTGCGAGCGGTTTACGTCTATTTGTCACTCTATCTTCCTTGAGTAAAGCCCGTTCCTCAGCTCTTGCCCAACATGTCACATCATCTTCCCATTTGGTCAGTAACGGTGCCTGTTTTGCTTTCCACCCAAGTGCTATACGCCGTCTAGCCAAGAGCAAGGCTAAATCTATGAATCGGAACCTCAGCCTTTTAGCTTTAGGCCTCGAGAATATTCCTAGGAGGCAAGCTATGGGCGTGCATACCATACTCAGTGACATTACTGAAGCTACCAACTCGACCACTGTCGACCAGTAGTCACTGATCTTAGGGCAGGATCAGACCATATGGTGAAAGTCTGCATCCACTAGATTGCAGCATGGACATGCCTGGTCGGTGCAATCAAATATTACATTCAATCGGTGTGGTGTGAGGTAAGTTCTATGTAACCAATTAAATTGCAAGTATTTGAAGGCCGCGTTTCGGGACACCTTTTTGGGGCCCTCCAGGGCTCTTTCCCATTCTTTGTCTGTGAGCTGCTTAGCAAGCACCTCTTCCCATCTCCCCCTCAACCGACAAAGAGGACGGTTCGAGATCTCTATGATAGCCTGGTAGAGCCATTTCACTAGGTGTCCGGCCGAGCCCAGTGTTACCATTGCATGCATGACTGGGTGCGTGCCCGGTTCAGACATCTCTCTTCCCCAAAGCTCTGCTAGAGCGCCCCTGATTTTATGGTAGTTCAAGAACTGCCCAGGAGGCAACTCGTGGTATTCCAAGAAATCCATAAGTGGTAACAGCTCCCCATCTCTATAACAGTCTCCCACTGTCTGGACCCCTGCATCGTCCCAACCCTGTAGATGGCGGCATGTGAGGGGTGGGCCTCCCCCCTCTGAGGCAATCCCACCAGCGGAATGCAAGGTGAGTAAAGTCTCATATCTTGAGACCTTGCCGCGCATTTATCCCAACACGCCATGGACACAGAAAGTAATACCCCCACAGAGTAAATCTTCCTATGCCGATCAAGCATCCTAGGCAGAAGGATCGCCGTCACCAAGCCGGGAGTGACAGGTAAAGTATCCAGCCCTCTCCCATCGAGCCATCGGGCCAACCACTGCAATTGGGCCGACAGGTAATAGGCCTCAAAATCTGGGGCCCCTAATCCACTGCTAGTGAGCGGGAGCCGCAGAGTTTGTAAGGAAACTCTATTTCGGCCCACATCCCACACCAAATCATAAAAATATAGAGTCCAATTTTTTAAACCAACTACGTGGTATTACTACTGGTAGATTGACAAAGTAATATAAAAGGCGAGGCAGCATCACCATTTTGGATAGTGCTACCCGGGCCATTACTGGAAGTTTCAAGGAGCACCAGAAAGTGACATTCTGCTGAAGGCCCCGTAAGGTACCTCGGAGGTTACCCTCCAACAGATCAGTGTATGGTAAATTCTGACACCCAAATATTTAAAAACAATCGGGGCCCAATCTAAGTCCAACGGGAGAGTTGGTGGTCTTGGTAAAGAGGGACACAACGGAAAGATATGAGTCTTCTGCCTATTAAGACATAAGCCCGACATCTCTTCAAATTCCCCTAGAAGTCGCAATAGCTCGGTTACCCCTACAGCTCCATCCCATAAATAAATCAACACAACGTCAGCGTAGAGTGAAATTATATGTGTGGCCTCATCTAATCTAATCCCCAAATGCCCACCTTCCTGTCGAATACGTTCCGCCAAGGGCTCCATAGTTAGAGCGAACAACAGTGGCGACAGCCCTGCCGAGTCCCCCTGTAAATATTGCAAGGTGTGGCTATAATGGCCCCTGTGCGGAACCCTGCACTGGGCTCCTCATATAATAGCCGTACCCATTTTAGCCAGCCCTCTCCCCTCTTCATCCTCTCCATCGTTGACAGTAAGAAGTCCCACCTCAGGGAGTCAAATGCCTTCTCGAGGTCAATGGACATCACTACAGCATCTGGGTATTCGCCCAGGTCCTTATGGAACATTACATTATACAGTCTGTGCAAGTTATTAGACGTGGACCGCGTGGGTATAAAACCATTCTGGTCTGTGTGGATTAGACGTTGCATATGGAGCAGGAGCCTAGAGGCCAACGCCTTGCTGAGAATTTTAAAATCAGTGTTTAACATTGACAAGGGTCTGAAATCCATCACTCTCGGGTGGACAGTCGTGGTTTTTGGTAGGGGAACCACTAGGGCCTCCCTGATAGAGGATGGAAGCCTGCCCTTGTCAAGCGCAGTCACGTACAGATGCTCCAATTGTGGGGCTAGAATATCAATGAATGTTAAGTAAAAGTCCACAGGTAAGCCGTCTGGCCCAGGGGTCTTCCCTCTCGCCATCTCCTTAATTGCTTCGCTAATTTCACCCACTGAGAGCGCTGAAGGAAGAGTCGCTAATATTGGCCTCTAAACCTGGCAACCGTAGTGTATCAAGATACACCTGAATCTCCTCTGGTGGGGCGGTCTCTGGTTGCTGATAGAGGTTGGCATAGTAACTGTGAAACGCCTCATTAATGTCGCTTGGAGAACAAAGCACTTGTCCCATATCATCAGTAATATTCGGGATAGGCACCCCCGACTGTC
Organism: Triturus cristatus; assembly: GCF_964204655.1. NCBI lineage: Eukaryota > Metazoa > Chordata > Amphibia > Caudata > Salamandridae > Triturus > Triturus cristatus. The sequence continues at coordinate 1,207,114,743 of NC_140582.1, read as the reverse complement.
CGGTCTAATCAGCCAGGCCAGCAATCTACCGGCTTTACCCCCTTCCTCATGTTGACGTTCTTTATATTTTGTCAAGTCCACTGTCCGTAACCTATCCCATGTGGAGTTGTAGCGACTTTTGATCTCCGCCATCTTATCATGTCCCCCTAAATCTCTCGCTAGGTCCCTATCCAGTTCTTGCAGTTGTTGATCTCTCGTCTGAGGCCCATCATCTGTCCCAAGCATTGTCCCCTGGTGACCACCTTAAACGCATACCATTCCACCAACATGGAGCCTGCCGTACCCCGGTTCTCTGAAAAATAAGTGTTCAGTATTGTTGCTAACAACTGTCGAAACCCATCGTCTTCAAGCAAGGTAGGATCTAACCTCCAGGAGAGTATCAGAGTCCTCACAGCGGTAGGAGCAAACCGCATCAACAATGGGCTAGGGTCAGAGATAGCTCTTCCCAGGTTTTCAGCTTCGGACAGCATGTGAGTAAGTGTAGTGGAGCAACAGAACATATCTAATCGAGTGTGGAGGTCATATAGATAGAAATAATAGGAACACACTCTCTGCTGACAGTTCTGGAGTCACCACAAGTCCACCTATCCTCATCCCGCAGCCCATCGTCTAAGCCCCTGTGCTGTGTTGGAGGCCAGCGTGCCCCTCAATGGGGGGTAGATCTATCCCAGTCTACATCGCACACACAGTTAAAATCACCACCGATTATCAGATTGTCAGCATCCACACCCGCTAAGACACCTGAGAACTTTTCCAAAAAAGGGATCTGTTCTCGATTGGGGGCATATACGCTACCCAGTGTGATCTCTCTCCCCGCCAACTTCCCTTGTATCACCACATATCGCCCTTCTGTGTCTACCACTTTATGGGAGAGTTGAAAAGGAACCGCTGGTCTAATCCACACAAGTGCCCCCTTCGCAAAGGCAGAGTAAGTGGTCGCATACAGCTGTCCCCTCCACCTTCTTTTCAGTCGCGCCACCTCAGTCTCCGTGAGGTGAGTCTCATGTAGGAGCACCACATGGACTTCTCTGCGGCGAAAATAGTTCAGTATACAGTAGCGCTTAGCAGGGGAGCCCATACCTCTTATATTCCATTTAAGGAGTTTGAACCCTTCAGGCCTAGTTGTCTGATTCGCCATTAAGCAAAAGAATAGTACACACCCGGATCCCTCCCCCGTTCAGCAGCCCTAGAAAGTACCACATACCACCTGCTGAGTAACATCAACCCCAAACAAGTAACTCCCACACCTGTGAGCGGACTGACAACGGTCAGCTGCCCAAATGTACACCTACAGTGCATAGCATAATTTTGCGACAAGACAAGGTCCTAGGCAACTAGCCAAGGGCCTAGTAGGGGAGCGTGACCGAAGTTTCTAAAGTTTAGTAGTAAAGCAGTGTAGTCCCCATGGCGACTCAGCCTAAACAGGCCATCCCCACCCGCGTCCAGAGGCCCCCCGCCAAACCGCCCTCCTTCCATCAGGAAATGAAAGGACCTTAGAAGCAATAGAAACGTATACAAGTTATACAGGTTGCTCAATTCAACAGTATGTCAGTGAGAAGGAGGGGGAGAGCGACAGAAGGGAAAGGGGGAAAGAGGAGAGCAAGAATAAGAGGGGGCGGAAAGGAAAAGAGCAGGGAGGGAGGAGAGAGGAGAATTATCTAGCCACTTATCCGAAGAACTCATCGGCAGTCTGCGGAGTCACATCCGGTAGGCTTTTCTGTCCACTTCGTGAAGTGTCCGATCCTGATTCTTCGGTCCCATAATTCGAGTCTGAGCCTTTCGCTTGAGTGGAATCTCCACCCTGCAATAGCTCCGCTACAGTTTTCAGTGCATTTTTCTCTCTCCTCAGCCGTCCTTGACGGATTCGGCCTCTTTGTGGCCTTCCGGCAGTGTCATCGACGGGGTCGCTTCACAGGGTCCCCTGTTCCTGTCTCTGGCCGTCTAGATCTAAGTGGAGCTTGGCCCTCTGTCCTGTAGGTTTCGATCCACTCCCAGGCGGATTTAGGATCATCGCAGAAGTCAGTTTTAACGTCCAATATAATTTGCAGTCTAGCCGGGAACATCAGTGAATACAGAATGCCGTCCTCACTTAACGCTCGCTTGACCTCTAGGAAGGACGCATGGCGTCGTTGCACCTCCAGCGTGTAGTCTGGGAACAGAGACACCTTGCAATTGTCCACCATGAAAGTACCATTGGATCGTGCTTTCCGGAGCAGCAAGTCTCTGTCACGGTAATGAAGCAACCTGGCCACCACTGGTCTCGGAGGTCTACCCGGCACCGGTGGTTTGTTGGGCACCCGATGGGCCCTCTCCAGGGTGTAGAACTGCGATAGACCCTCCAGCGCCACCACGTCTCTCAGCCAGTTCTCTAAAAAGGTTACCATGTCATGTTTCTCAATGCCCTCCGGCAGCCCCACGACTCGCACGTTGTTTCGACGATTGTGGCCTTCTGCATCCTCTGCTCTACGTTCCAGCAAACCCATTCGGTCTGACAGGTCTTCCACCTTTGTGGCCAAAACTTTTTGTGAGGGGGCCAGTTCCTCAAGAGTCGACTCCGTATGTTTCACAAGGTCTGACAGCTTACCATGTTCGGCCCGTAACCGACCCAATCCTACTGCAACTGTACTTATGTCCCAGTGTAGCGTCGCCTTGGTGTCGGCGATAGCCTCCAGGATCTTGGCATATTGCTGTTGGACAGGTATCTCGAGATGTTCAGGATCTTGAGTCGCTGAGTCCGCAGCACTATTGGCGTGTTCTGGAGGAGGACCCATCAGTCTCCCCCTAGGGTTCCCCATGGTAAGTGCAGTATGTTCTACGACCTCCGATCTCGTGCAGCCCGCTCTCTGTGGGCACGTAGCCATGCCAGGTGTCTCCAGCGCGAGCCTGTCCAGTCTGCAGAAAAGGTGTGGAAGTCACGACTGCTCACACAGTGCCAGTACCCTGATCACGTTTGCGTCAACACCAAGGCGCTAATGCCGCGCTCAGACCATGGGATGTAGGGCTGCTTAGCGGCTCAACTCCATTTGTCCCTTTGCGTGACAGATCAAGGGGTCTGTGTCAATAGAGAGGCACATCCGGCTTGAGAAGTGCAGGCCAAGGTAGTTCTATCGGTGAATCCCCCTCTATCACTGGGAGGTCGCCGGTATTGTGAATAAACAGCAGGGGTCCAAATATGCCCTGCAGTGTCTCCTCGGAGTAGAGTATAATGTGGCTGATCACTCGCACACACACCCACCGTAATACTGTCTGGCCACGGGGGCGCCTGCAATCCCAGAAGGTGTTCTCCAGTGGCACCACCCGGCTCCACCCGTGGCTCCTCTTCCACATTCACAGTCGTGGGGCCCACGGCAATTCAGGAAGGCAATTGCTCTCTTCGGGGCCCGCACTCGCCGATCAGCTCACCACGATCGGCTCCTCCTGAGCTTCGTCGCTCCACCCCCCCGATCCGGCATCTACGAGATGAGGGACCCGATCTCACCAGCTCCGGAGGCAGGCCGTAGGGGTATAATCGTATTCAGCTCCATAAAGGCCTCTGTGCAGTCCGGCTCAGCTGGATGTGGGAGACCGGAGCTACCATGACGCAGGCCGTTTACTTCCGTCTAGGCCGCCATCCATCGGTTTTCTCGGCCCCCCACCGATATTCCAGCCCCCAAGTGCAGCGCTGGGCGCACGAACATATCTGCTCGGGGAGAGCACAGGAAGGAGCCCCCAGGCCCGGGCAGGATCACTGGTGAATCAGGAAAAATGACTCAGCTGGCGCAGAGCTTTCTGCTCACGCGTCTGCCATCGTTGGCTTCGTAGCCACGCCCCTAAGACATAGAATTTATAGACATTAATTTGCAGAGCTCCGTTCCTGGTGGTGTGGGATGTAAGGTCAGGTAGTGTAACATGATGTTTCTTTCTCAGCCTTGGCAGCTGAATCTTAAGGCTGAATCCATGTGGCAAAGAATGCTTGTTAACATTATCTACTGTTCTGGGAAATGTTGCTTTTAATGAATAAACACTGCCTCTATTTTTGAGAACCAAACTGGGTGGTAATTTCCCTATGCTGAAGAAGAGTATATCTATCCCTGTTTGGAGATAACGTGTTAGACTTGCTCAATGGTGTACCAAAACTAGAGGCTCCCTGTTGTATTCTAGTGGTTTCTTCTCTCCTCCCCCCCCCCCTCCTACCCTGCCACCAAGGAACATTCCATGCATGGTTCCAACATTCCACTGCTGCCCTCATTGGCGGGGTTCTAACTGTGATGAGGTTCTAACTGTGAAGCTGACTGACTGTTGGTGGTGTATTTCAATAAAGCCTGGAGTTCTCTTACCTGATTTTGTATTACACTAGTTGAGCCAGGCAGGTCTAACCTTGAAGAAAGAGAAATGCCAAATAGGGGTGAACTCAGTAGAAAATCTAGGTCATACTATTTCCAGTGAGGGAATCAAACGTAAAATTAACCTAGTTGAAGCCATCCTTGAGGCAGCTGCTCCCACCAATGTAGAAGAGCTGAAATCCTTTTTGGGATTATCAGAATATTATTCAAAATTCATCCAGAACTATGCAAGCAAAGTGGAACCGTTACGCAATCTTCTCAAGGCCAAACAACTGTTCGAATGGAATGTTGATTGCCAAACGGCATTTTTGGAGATTAAAACATGCATTACCAAGGCACCTTTTTTAGGTAGGTTTGATCCCACTAAAACCACCTATCTGTCCACCGATGCCAGCAATAAAGGGTTGGGGGACAGTCTTACGCAAAAGATGGGGAACACAGAGCAAGTAGTGGCTTTTGCCTCCAGATCATTAAAAGGTGCTGAACAGCACTACTCAGTAATTGAAAAGGAGGCGCTAGCCTGTTTCTGGGCAGCTAACCACTTCAAATATTTTCTGTGGGGCATACCTTTCACTATTAAGACTGACCACAAACCTCTCACTTATGTGTTTACAACTAAAGGTTCCACCAGAATGACACCGAGAATAGCTAAATGGATGATGGGACTAGAAGGGTTCAACTTCAAAGTCGAATACGTACCTGGAAGGAACAACGTAGGAGCTGATTTTCTGTCTCGTGCTCCTCTTAACACTGACTGTAACACAAAAGAAGAGGAAAAAGATATAGTAGTCCTGGAAGTAGCAGTATTGGACAAAAAAAAAAATGGGAAACTATGAAAGTCTTGACAATACAGTAGCTGCTCTAAAAGAACTTATCAAAAAGGGGTGGCCAGACCAAAGAAGCACTCTACCTGAACCTGTTAGCAAGTTTTGGAAGGTGAGAATCGAGCTTTGCATAATCAATGACACAATCTACCGAGAAAACAATTGTACCTCCTGAGGGAATGAGAGACAAAATTGTCAAGTTAGCACACATGGGACACTTAGGACGAAGTTTGATTAAAAACAAAGTACGTGAAGAATAATGGTGGCCTGGAATGGACACCATGGTAGAGGATGTAGTCAAGAATTGCATGGAATGTGCTAAAAGTGACAAAACGCTTTCAGTAAGAAAACCTCCTTTGTCGTCTGTTCAAGTCCCTAACCGTCCGTGGTATAAAACTGGCGCTAGACATTATCGGACCTTTGAATCTCAAGCAGGCGAGAGAACGTTTCATCCTAGTTCTTATAGATTATCACTCAAGATGGGTGGTGACTAAATGGGTGAACCTAATCGACACCAAAGCTCTTATCCAATTTTTGAAAGACATTTTTTATGAAGAAGCTATACCGGATACTATTGAAACAGACAATGGGGTCCAATTTACATCAGACTTAATGAAAAACTTTCTTGCCAATCTACGCATTACCCATCTGAAGACCGCGTTGTACAGTCCCAGAGCTAACGGGTTAGTAGAACGCATGAATAGGGTAATCAAAGAATGTCCACAAAGAGCAGAAGCCACAAAAGTAGAAGCGAAACAAGCCTTGCAAGAAATGATATGAGCCTACAGAACAGCACCGAACACTGTCACACGCATTTCACCGTTTATATCCCTAAAACCAAAAACCGACCTCACAGCTGGATGGCTGCACACTGTTAACGATTGCAAGGTAGACAGATCAGACATTGCCGAGAATATTGAAGCGCAACAAGAAAAATACAAAACGAGGTATGACTATAGTAAAAATGTTAAGGCACTCTCATTCAATCCAGGAGAATGGGTTCGCATAGATTTGCCAGTTGCAAGGAGGAAAAGCCACTCCCGGTTTTCTGAACCCATCAAAATTACTGGAGTAGGAAGAAATGTAGTTCACTTGGAAAATGGACAAACATGGGGAATGGGCAGAGTGGTCAAATACAACCATCCTCAAATGGGTGGGTGAGTAACTAAAGCCTCACCTATTGGCCCTGACTCTGCTCGAAGATCATCAAGGAACACTAGTTGCCCCTCATGGGTTAAAGACTTTAAAGTTGGTTAATTTCCTTGTTCTTTTGTCACTTGTATTCAGGAACCTGGTTGATCCTATGGCACTAGTACCTTTGCTGTAACTAGTATGTTTTTCCCTTTCCCTTTCCCTGCCTTCTTTTCCCTCCTGCCCAGGGAGGTGTGTTGTATTCTAGTGGTTTCTTCTCTCCCCCCCCCTTCCCTGCCACCATGGAACATTCCATGCATGGTTCCAACATTCCACTGCTGCCTTCAGTGGCGGAGTTCTAACTGTGACGAGGTTCTAACTGTGAAGCTGACTGACTGGTGTATTTCAATAAAGCCTGGAGTTCTCTTACCTGATTTTGTGTACTTATAATACCCCCCCTCTGCAAAGTACATGCAGGGTCCCCCACGCTCCGGACCCAGTTCGGAGGGCTCGGCCAGGGGATCAGTGGTTAATTTGCAAAATATTAAGTGCAGGTGCTCACATTTTTTCGGAGTCCACACCCACTTCCCCGGCTCAGCCTACTTCTTCGACCGGCCCCACCCACTTCCATTGGGGCTCCACCCAGATCCATGATCCTTAACACATCAGAGCCATCGCCTCACTTCTTGAGTTCCGCTAGAAGCTGAAGACACGCCTCTTCATACAAGCACCTGAGGGACATCACAACTACACACCAGCCCAAGCTCCTGGATACCCTCTTGGGTGATTAGTGTGCTCTACAGATCAATACAACATCCTATAACCTATGGAAAGTCTATGAAAACAACTCAAAAGTGAACTCAAATCTGTGAATGTGTGTACATCTTGAAATGCAGCTTTAGTAAAGGTCACTTGAGGCAACATTGCAAACTAAAGAGAATGTGCTTGTACTGTGCTGTTTAAAAAAGGGACGGCATGAAGGAAGGAATACATGAAAGAAGGCAGCAACAAATGTAAGCAGGAAGGGGAGTACTGGAGTGAGCAAATTGATAAGTAATGGATGAAAGAAGAAGGAAATTAGAAAAGAATGTGAAAGGACGAAATGAAGGAGATAGAGGGAGAAATTAAGTGAACAATGTTTGATAGATGAATAGAAAGAAGAAAGGAAAAAGAAAGAAAAACAGAAGGAAGGGTTGAGGATAAGACAGGAAGAAATTAAAGAAGGGATGAAAGAAGGAGCAGATAAAAATGAAAGTGAGGAACGAATGGAGGAAGAAGGAAGAAATGCACTACAGGAGGAAGGCTGGGGAATGAATGAGGATGTAAGGAAGCAAGGATAGAAATAAGAAAGGAGGCATAGCTGGAGAAGCTGATGAAGAGAAAACAGAAAGGAAAAAGATTGGATGAAGGAAAATAAGGAGGTTTGAGGAATGGATACGAGTATTAAAGGTACTAAGTCAAGGAAGGGGTACAGAGAATAATGACATTGTAATATTGCAAAGAGATTTGAAAACAAAATATTACAATGCATTTCTATGTCCTTAACACACCAAGTATGCTTGTACAACACATATCCACCAGAGGGGGCCTTGACATCAAATTGAAAAGGTTATTTATCTCAATGGCACTAATTATATCGACCTCAAAAAGATAGAAGACTATGTGACCACACCAAGATTTAAATATATGACCCCGAGATCAAACACAGATTCCTGGAGTGTATATGAAGAAATATGTGAAAGAAAGAAAAACATTAAAGGGAGAGCTAGGAAGGAGGACAGATCAGAAGGCAACGATAGATACAAAGGTAGACATAGAATGTGAAGATAAATGGGAAAAGCAGAGATTAGGAGAGCAAAATTGGAAAGGAACATTATGAAAATGAAAAGTGGAAAGAGGAGAAATGTAAGGGAAGAAGAGCAGACGAAGGCAGCGCATTAAAGTTAATGTGGGGAGGTGGAGCAATGGGGATGTAGGGCAGATAGTGACGAACCGCTGACATAGGGCAGAAAGTGAAGGAAGAATGAAGACAGGGGAAGGAGTGTGGTGTGAAGGGAAGAAAGAAAAGGAGATACTGAGGGAGAACAAGAAAAAAGTACACATCTCTGCTTTATTAAATATACAGTAAATAATGATATATATGTAATGGGTTGCAGAGTTGTATCATTCTTGGCCTATCTTAATAATGCATAGCTGTGCTGTCCAAGACATACGATAGCGATTCTTTAACTGAATTAAGGTTTTGTGCCATCAAAACATGTTTTGTGCCATCACAATAGGTATTCCTAATAAAAGATAATACAGTGTCAGTTATACCATCGGGATTAGGCTTTGATGGAGAATCGGGATCTCATGCATTAAAGACCTAGTTCTATTATACGATCGGGATATGAGACACAAAATGCCACTGCCACCTATTTCAAAATGAAGACATTCAACTCCATAGAGAGAGGCTTCCACACTGCCTGTTGAACTAATAAACTGAACTGAGTCTGCCCGCTGTTGTTGAGATGTGAGCATATACCCCCCACTCTCCAAACCTCCACCCCAAATGTAGTGCCACATATGCTGCACTTTCTAGGGTTGTCACCTGACGGTTTTCTACTGGCATCGGTGGGATTTAATATCCTGGTCGGTACAAAAATAAGCTGAACCTCCTAAAGCTGGTATTCTTAGCCCTTATCTGTACATACTTCAACAAGCAAATATAACTAGAAAGCACTTTTAGATGAGTTGAGCGCTGAGTTAAGTATCCTTGACTAATAATTAAGTAATAAAAGACAAGAGTCAAGTTACAAATGAATACATGCAATTTTGTTTAAAGTCCTATCCAGTATCACATCCGGGTCTTTGCAGACTCTTAAAACAACAACAAATGGTCGGTATTTTACTCTTGGGAATGTAGCTAGCAACTCACATGTTCGAAAGAAAGTCCCCCCATCCGTGCAATCTGACCCACAGGGGGTTATTTCTACCTCTCCATGACGAAAGCCACAACTGTGCAAGCTCACAGCGGCGACGCCGAGTCAGGCACCCATTGCACCCGCCTCTCTCACATAAAGCACTACATTTGCAGCATTTGTGGAGGACTCAAAGTGCAAGGAGGCGGCAAAAGTCACACCAGCCTAACTGAGGGCCTCATGTAGGTAGCCGAATACCGGTCGGTAACGGCCGATTTTCGGTAATTATACCGTTACCGACCGGTATTTTGGCTTTTGAGATGTAGGGGGCTCATTTCTGCATTCGGTAATTTACCGAATCGGTAAAATTACCGAATCGGTAATTTTACCGATTCGGTAAATTCCGAATACAGAAATGTAGGGGGAGTGTGTGTGTGTGTTTTGGAGTCGGTATTTACCACCAACTATTAGTTGGTGGTAAATAATGAATGGATGTGTTTAAGCGTTTTAAAGCGCTTAGACGTGTGCAATGTGGCCTACATACATGCCCTTAGGGCATGTATGTGTGCCACATGTGCACACATGGCCGTCTCAGGGGTGCAACAGGGTGTCAATGTGACACCCTGCCACCCTTGCATGTGTTCCCCTAATTACCGAATCGGTATTTACCGATTCGGTAATGAGGCATACCTTCCCATCAATGGGAAGGTATGCCTCATTACCGAATCGGTAAATACCGATTCGGTAATTACCGACTTTTACCGAATCGGTAAATAATACCGACTCATTACCTACATATCATTTACCACTTCATAAATACCGAATCGGTAAAATTCGGTATTTATGAAGTGGTAAATGGGTCCCTACCTACATATGGCCCTTTGTGCGTTAGCCCGGATTCTTTATTGGTATGGCAACTCAAATACTGTCAAGGCTCACACACGGGGTGAAGAGCAGCTCTAGCTAACAGCTCAAGTTAAAAGTCCAATGTGTCAGGAGAGATTGTTTTCAGAGCAAATGTTCTCAAGTCTTGCACAATATAGGAGTTTTTAAGAATGAAGACTGCCCGTTCCTCTTTTATGGTGTAATGTTTGCCATTTGCATTTATGTTGTTTTTTTACCAAAACTGACAAACGGTTTAGCGGCTCTAGCCCAGTGATGCTACAGAGAGAACATGTGGCACTTTCACGTACCCGTTATGTGTATATTCTAAATATTGCGTTTTTCCCCCCCTGCCAAAGCAGACTGTAAGGATGCGCCATTGTTTTCTCATCACCTTCACTCACCGCATAGAGTAGACTCGTCTGTCCCTGCAAGACCGTCAACTCGCAAAGTATTTCTGCAGGCACAGATAGTTTTATATTTTTAAAACTTTTCCACCTTAAGATGTGTTTTATTCTATAGCACGTATACACCCCAGATGCACCCAGTTGATCACCAGAGGAGGGTCACGCCTTCAGCAGCAGGGACCCTATATTTACTGACTGAACTAATGAGTTACCAGTCTGGTTCACGGTCTGGAATGTGCTTTTCAAGTTCCATGTTCTACAAAAATAAAGAACTGGGACATTTAAACAGTGTCCAATTTGTAATATTTGAGCACACAGTGACAGTCACATGCGGTTATCAGCTGCTCACCGGCAGGGTTGGATTGGGATTAAAAATCGGCCCGGGCACGCAAAAAACAAATCGGCCAACATTTGTATAATGCTTTTTCGCAAATCACTGCTTCGGCGTAATTTTATTAAATAAAGGGGGGGGGAGAATAAAAAACAAATGCACGCATTAGTTTATGGTTAAACACACCTGAGAACACTTCTGCTCAGTCCCCCCCCCCCCACTCCCCCCCTCAGTATGCATATTAATGGGCCGGCCCAGCGAGAGAATGGGAGTGACACCTCTGCCTGTTGCAAAACGGGAAGTAATGAGCGCACATCTGCCTCCAGAAAGGCCACTCAGGCACCCACTGGGCCGCTGGCTGTATTCAACAACAGAGATACCTAATCGGCCCCCCAGACTGCTCAGAAAAGCAGTCCACAGGTGGAATTCGGACACCAGCCCCTCGGGCATTGCCCGAGTGCCCGCGTTACCAATCCGACGCTACTCACAGGGGAGACCCGCATGAATTGAAGTAATCCAACATCACGTGAGGACCTGGCCCTGAGAACTAAATGCCGGTGCTAAGCACCGGAAAGCACTGGCACAAATTAAGCTCTGTAGGGGATCCCCCCAGACCCCTGGAATTGCTCCCCCCCCTGCACCGCGGGGACAGTATTGCACATTGAACGTATCCCACTGTGGAGAAAGTACCACATTTCAGTCATGGCTAGCTTGCTTCATCCTCACAGCCCTTCAAAGGAGGATCAAAGGAATGTCTCTGAGTTTGGCTCATCATTGAGCCCAGTTATTTAATGGGAAAAGGTGATTACATCTGTGGTGTGTGGTATATATGAATGGGAAGATTGGTGATCTGTGTATATAACCCTTTAGCATATACAGCAGTACACATTGTTAATACTCACTCAGCTCCTTTTGGATCTCTGCGAGAGCTTCAGTAGCATTCTCATCTTGGTTTTGTAATATCGGACACGCACTCAGATTTCTCAGTATCTGCAAACCTTAATACATAATGTGCAATGATTAGATTATTCATTACTATTAATCATACTATGACATAAGACTTGCACCTTCAGCCCCATCCAAGATAAACACACCCGTGCCCATACACATCTCAGAGGAAATGTCACCAAGAATATGAAACTGACTGCCAGGGGAAACAAAGAGGCCCTTTATGAAAGACCATGTCTTGTATCTCTGGAAAAAGTGTATTGTCAGTGATTTTTGATTTGACTTTGGTGACACCATCATTGTTATCTAAATACTAAAAAAGTTGCCAGTTGACAACAAGGGTCTCAGAATGATTGCACCATTGTACAAATGCAAGTGCATTGAACCACTGGTTTAGTGTACTCGTCGCATTGTGTGCTTTTTTAATATCCGTCACCTGTATTGCACTTGGATATCTTACTATAACCCCCAGTACATAGCCTTAAAAAAAGTGTAGCCGTTGCTGTGATAAAGTAGCAAAGGTGCAAACAGAGTCAACACGTAAAAGAGAGAAGAGGACAGTGTAGCCACCATCCCTTTACTCGTCTTATGAGGGATTTCTTTAATAGCATTGTTCTATGGTGTTACTTAAAAGGCGCTTAGCGTGTCTCTATGGAACAAGACCTGTCCTTCAAATAGGCCCACGGTATGTCGGCCCTAGCTTTATGCAGGGCCACTGGAATTATGCAGCAATTGTGCAGCAGGCTTGAGTAAATTGTACAACAAGAAAAGGTTAATCTTGCAGCGTAATAATGCAGCACATTTTGTAATAGTATTACTTCATTATTTTGTACTTTTTACACTTGTTATAATGATCTTTATTGTATATGGTTAGTTAAAACCTTTACAATATACAATCCTAAAAAAATCAACACATTTTATGAATGTAGATAATACTAAAACTAACTGCATGAATACCAAATTGATTGACATGTACCTTCAAGTGCTGGCAGAAAACTGCTTTAAGAACAAGCATTTGCAATGCAATAGGTTGCGCATTTGCAAGAGTTTAAGCTATTGGCATTGTAAATGACAATACCTTTTATTCATCTGTTTTGATAATAAAAACATAATTAAAAGGCATTGTCATTTTCAATGCCAATAGCGAAAAATGAAAGCGCGCATGGTGCGCTCAATATTGCAGGAAAGCATGTGGTGCCTGCAGTAGTAGAAACTCATTAAAGAAAATAGGGGCATATCAACAACAACCGGCGATAATTATCGCAAAGCGCACTTAGCGCTAGGATAATTATCGCCGGCTAGCGTGGATTTTTATCGCTGAGATAGCATGCTATTAGCAACGCTTATCTCAATAGCAATAAAAATCCTCACGCTAACTGCCTAACGTGAGATTATCGCTGGAAACCCAGCGATAATCTCACGTTAGCTTGTTGATAGGGACTCACAAACTTAGCCATGATATCCTCCTTCCATAGGATATCATGGCTAAGTCAGTCCTGAAGCAGGTGTTAGGGAAGTAGCGATAACAGGTGTTATCGCTACTTTTCCTGACGCTATGCTTCATAGCGTGGGGCTTGATGATAGGAGAAATGTCGCTTAGCGACATTTCTCCTGTCATATTAGGTCAGGAACGCCCACTTTGCATCTCATTAGAGATGCAAAGCTGGGCGTTAGGAATCCCCACGCTAAAGCAAGGTTTCATGCGTTAGCGTGACCTTGCTAATATAGCGATAAAATTATCGCCGCTTTTCGGCCAAAAACGGCCGCTAAAGCGGCGATAATTTTTTATCACCTCGTTGTAAATATGCCCCATAGTGCTTACAGACTATATAAGACATACTGTGTAACAACCGAAGTAAAAGAGCCAGTCCTCGTTGAGGTTACAAATGAAGACAAGGCGGTACTAAGGAGGGACTAACAAGCCGATTAATGAATCAGAAGCCAACATTTATAAAGGACAATGACACAAGCCAAAGACAACTGTGGGCAGTGAGTGGACGGGGCTTCAAGGCTATACTTGAATACAGCATGCCTCGCAGAGAAGCACATGTGCTGGAGCAGGGTTTCCTATTGAAAAATTTATTGAGTATTAGACTCCAGTTTACGTTATATGTCATGATTAAAATTACTGATTTATAACCATTAATCATTAACTTTGTTAAAAATTGTTAACTAATCAACATTACTAATGAGAGAAAATTACACGTGGGAATGCATATATGTTGCTTTATTAATATGTGAATTAAATTGGTGAGCAATTAATTAAATGAGTGTCGTAAGGTGCTATTTGTTTCGTGTTGGCGCTTTAAAATAACGTGCTCTAATGCTTTTTTGTGTTGCAGACAGTTAGGTAATTACATACACATAAGGGTATTAGTGGGAATTAACACTGTATAAACATTATGATGTGGTAACGTTGTCTTGTGTTTCTTTTAATTAAGATGGTCCGTTTTGGCCTAAACAAAGATGGCTGCTATTTACAACCTGCGCTCGAGTGATTGAATTTTGACGAGAGGCCTTGCTGAACATGGTTGAAAGTCACCTGACCACGGATTCTGCCTGAATAAAAAGTTTCCGTGAGGACAGCAGCTCTGGGCATGATTCCAGTTGTCCTTGGAGAAGGATTAAGCCACAATGAACAATGATAAATTTGCGGTGGCTCTGCTACGACACCAAGGAAGAGCATTTGAAACTGTATCACTTGTAAACTCGAGTTTCCTTCTTCCGTGTTTTTATTTTTGTGATTTTTCTGAGCGGAGGTTTTCTAAATGTTATCAAGCGACATCCTTTCCTGCTCGCTCTGCTCAACGGCTCAACAGACATTCAGAAATTATTTGTTACTTTTATTTCGCTAGTTTTCCTATAAATATTACTAGACTAGAGAGGGCTTAGAAGCGCGCATTTTGCATTTGAGGCCACTTCTTCCTGAACCTATGCTCGAGAGGACGGCGACTCGGGAGACTTTACTGAGAGACCTGTCCTGACCCATTTAGCTAGAATAGGTAACTATAAGAATAATGATTTTGCTTTTGATTGACTTTCATTTGAACTAATTTAGATAAACAACCATTTGTTTGAATTCCAGTGTCGGGTAGTCATTTCTTTGTCGTTTATTGAGTTTCAAATGTATTTCTTATGTTTTAAATCATGACTCAGGACAATGTCTTTATGGTCGCATTGACCTCGTTTAGATGCAGGTTGGTTTAGGTTTCTCTCATATATTCAGTGTGGATAGAGTAATAGAATGAACTTTAGTGTGATTGGCCCTAGCGTATGATGAGTGTATGTGCGTGTGACTGTGGATTTACTCTGTCCGTGGAAGTAGGGAGGATTTATATGCGTCGATCTGCAGCAGTTTCCTGGTAGCAGTATGATGGTTAGATTATTGTCTTGATCTGATAGATTGCTTGTACATAGGCTTTTTGATTCATTGATTTTATTGGTTGATGTTGGTATATGTACTAATACTTTATGTTGAAGTCGTCGTGTTGAGTTTTATGTAGTGCTTCTGGAATTTGGGAGCTGGTAACGGTTCCGTAGTAGGGCAGACGGAAGTGTGTGCTGCTCTCGGGAAAGATGGGATTGTTGGAATTACCTGTATATATGCAGGAAAAACGTGTGACAATCGAAGTTGCGCGTCGCATTGTCTGGGTTCGGAATCAGTGACATCGTCGTATGTTACTAATAAGGACATATTTTTGGTATAAAAGGAGTGCGTATGATAGCGAAGTTTATCTGTGAAACTCTGGTCTTAAGTCCCAGGGATCCGTAAGGTTCGCCGTTAAAGCTTACTGCTGGAGTAGTAATAGGAATTCTCTGAGCTTGTTTGAAGGACTGGGCAGAGGTAAGCACTGCTTGGTTAATGTGTGTTATAATTCTGTAGTGGGACAGACTATTTGCTGTTCTCGGGAAAGGCAGGATTCTGTGTGGATGTACTACATTTTCTGGTGTGAAAGTGTGTGAATGTATGAGCATTTAGTTGATTGTGAGACTCTTTGGAGCAGTCCTAGAGGAAACAGTTAATGGATGCATGTTAGAAGGGCAGAGTAGAGGGATGTACTACTGTGTCAACGAAAGTAATAATTCCGTAGTGGAGCAGAGGTAAGCGCTGTTCTAGAGAGAAGCGGGATTTTTTGTGAGAAAGACTTTCTTTACTATTCTGTGGTTAGCGAAGCAGACAATGGAGATGTTTATATGTTGTAACTAATAGATTTTGTAGAATATGAAACGAAGTCTACTGAGAAGACTTTGTAAAGGAGGGGTAGACGAGTGACAGGAGACAGAACAGAAGTGACCGCAGCGACTACTGATGTCATAGAGACCGCGCTCTGATTGGGTAGTGGATCAGAACAGTGCTTGCGCTGGGATTGGTGCGTTAGTGTGAGCCGCGCAGGGATTGGAAGGAGTCACCCTATACTCCTGTGACGTAGACGCTCCAGGATTGGTGCGTTGGTGTGAGTCGCGCTGTTATTGGACAAAGGATCGTACAGTTGCGGAAGGGACTAGAGGATAGTGGTAAACGCTAAAAATGTATTAC
This sequence comes from Triturus cristatus, assembly GCF_964204655.1. Lineage (NCBI taxonomy): Eukaryota > Metazoa > Chordata > Amphibia > Caudata > Salamandridae > Triturus > Triturus cristatus. Next base: position 1,207,098,461 of record NC_140582.1, on the reverse strand, counting down.
CAACCAGAGGAAAAGAAGAAAATGTCCTTGTTCGGTAAAATAAAGAGATGGTTCGACAAGGATAAGAACATAATAACTAGAGAGGGTGAATTGCTACCTCCGACAAGAACTCCTGCATCCTTCATGGTTGCGAAATATGGATATCATACCTGTATATGGCTAGACAACTGGGCTAAGTACACTAAGGAGGATGGTGTTTTAGCTTTCCCGGAACATGGTTCATTTAATTTGGCCGTGTTGAGAAACTTACGGGAAAAGATGATGTGTTTAGAGCCTAGACCAAGGCCGACACAGTTTGAGGCGTTGGTGGAATGGGAAGATGAGGTGCATGAGCGAGAAAAGCAGAGGAGTGGAGGCAATTATAGGTATATATTTGGGAGGAAATATGATCGTGAGACTCATCATGATCGAATGAGAAGATGGCGAGATGCTAGTATGACAGATTGATTATATCCTATGAGGACAGTTGACGAGAAGGAAGAGAGGAAGGGTACGGAAAAGGTGCCTAATACAGAAGTGAGAAGGTATGGGGCTAATGATTATGAGGATGAGGTCTTGGATGACATGATTTACAAGAGACCACCTCCATATAGACCAGAACAAGAAGAGAGCACGCCAGTTGCTACTCCGATAAGAGATACTTTGCGAATTATTAAAACTGAGGTTGTGACACCTGATCTGAAAAGTGGTAGCTCTTTCATGGAAAGGGAAAGAGAGAGAGAGCGAGAGAGAGAGAATCGGGTCAGTGAAGAAAAAACAAGGGAATTAGCTAGAACAACATCTGAGCTGACGGAGAAAATTAGAGAGCTGACGAAAAATCTAGAAGCTGTTACAGTGCCTGTAACCATAGGTCCGGTTATGCCTATTTTTGATAAGCAAAGAATGGGAGAAAATGGTTTGACAGTTCCCTATGTTGGAAATGGTTTGGTTGGTACTTGTTCTTTGGAGGAATCAGGAGATAATTTGAATAATTTGAGACAGTTGAGACATGACACCTGTAGTGGAGGATTAGATGTACAGCCTAATTCAGGATTGAATACTGGTTCTTTGGGAGGAACGATTTTGGAACCACAGAGGATGACAGAACAAGTGGGTGCAGTGAAAAAGTCTACAGAAATAACAGCAGAAGATTTGAATGATTGGTTGAAAGTTCTTCAAAAGAAGGATAAAGATTCACAGGCAATTGATGTAGCCAGGTTGCGCATAGAATTGGAGGAGCTTATTGCAGGAACAATTCCTACAGATATACTGAAAAACCATCATGATGGAGAGTTGTTATTTATGTGCAAGAGTATCACCTGGAGGGCTAAAAGTACACATGACAGGTTAAAAGCAATAGCGAGTGAACAAGGAGTTGATATGGATAAGGTAAAAGCTTTGCAGAAGTCTTACAGGATGGATTTTACGGATAAAGATATTGAGAATCTAAATGGTGCTGGTAGAACAGGACAGATTAAAGAAATGATTGCCTTATTGCGAAAATGGAGTGATGTGGAAAAATGGAAGGATAGATGGTATAAGAAAAGGGAAGATTCAATGGACAGGACTTATTCAGCTTTCCCTATGAGAGAAAAAGAGAAAACAGTGGATGCTTATCCTATGAGAGAGATTCCTGGAGGAGGATATGTACATGTCCCATGGACTAGACAGGATATTTTGTCATTTACGAATGATTTCCCTCGATTGAGAGAAAAGCCCGTCGAGTGGTATAGGCAGGTAGACAGGTTTGTGAAATTGTCAAAAGTGCTGTGGATTGACCTAAATAGTCTGTTTGATATAATTGTTCCAGCAGACTTGTGGGCAGAGTGTAAAATAGTTGTAGATTGGCCTGCTAAGGAATATCCAAGAGATCCGAAAACAGGAGCACCAGATCCAGAGGTTATGAAGAAGTACGATCAGGTTATTGTGTTCCTGAAAAATAAAGTACCCCCGAAAGAGACAGACTGGGTTAAGATAGATCGAACACATCAGGAAGCGAAAGAATCAGTTCATGCTTTTTATGAAAGGCTGATACTGGCTTTTAAACAGTTTAGTGGAGATGAACACCTGGGTGACAAGGATTTGAGTCATTTTGTATACAGATTTGTATATGGCTTGAGACCTGAAATAAGTGAAAGAATACGTGAGCATACGGTTGATTAGCAGAGTAAAAAGATTGATGAAATCTTGAGACATGCAAAATACTTCAGTGATGAAATTGAGGCAAAACAAAGAAAGCTGAAAGAGAAAGCAATGTGGGCACAGGTGAAGGTTGCTGAAAGACAAGAGGCACAGATGGTGGAACAGGCAAATAATCCAGGAAATAGGCCCAGATATGCAGGAAAAGGAAAGGGGAATTTAGAGGAGGCCAAGAAGAAGTTCCCTTGTCACAACTGTGGACAATTGGGGCATTGGAGATCCGAGTGTACAAATCCACCATTAGTGAGTAATAAAAATAAATCCTTGAATCAACAGGTGCAGAACGAGGGGTGTAATCATCAGCAGCAACAGCAGCAGAAGGTGGTCAGACAGCAGAGTCAAGAGCCAAAACTGCCCTTGCCGCAGAATAAAGGGTCCCAAAAGTATAACCAGGACTCAGGATTCTACAATGATGAGCAGGTAAACAAACAGAGACGTACTAACCCGGTACAGCAGTACTGGTTAAAAAATGAGGGGAGCGAGTCTGAAGGGGACTATTGACGGTGCCGAAGAGAGGAGGAAGAGTGCATACTTGGTGCAACTCTAGAAATAGACCAGGCAGGACCATTTGTAGATGGAAAAATAAATGGGGAGAGTGTTACTTTTTTGGTAGACACAGGAGCGACGAGATCAACTGTCAGGTCAGCAGATATTAGAAATCTTCCTCTCTCGGACGAAGCAATCCAAGTAGTTGGTGTAGCCAATACACAGATTAAAACTAGTTTTACTGAACCAGTAAGGGTAAGAATAGGGAAATTTTCAGACATGCACAGGTTTGTAGTCTGTGACACTAGTCCAGTGAACTTGTTAGGTAGGGACCTTTTGTGCAAGATGAATTGTACAATTTTCTGTACTCCAGATGGAATAGCTTTTGAGACACCAGAGGATGATGTTTTATACCGGATGACTCTAGACAATAGAGAGAGTGAGATTGTTGGTACATATGCTGTGTTCAATCCAGATGATTTGCCTCAGGAGTTGAGACACACAGTAAAAACAGCGGTTTGGGATTTTACTGGAGAAGATGTGGGATTGATGAATAATTTTGATCCAGTGAAGATTTCAGTGAAAGAGGGGATTGTTTATCCTAATATTCCTCAGTACAGATTGACACCAGAGATAATTGAGGGAATAACTCCTATAATTGACAAGATGATTCAACAGGGTGTTTTGAGAGAGTTACTGAGTAGCCCGTGTAATTCACCGATAATGGGGCTAAAGAAACCTAATGGAAAATTCAGGATTGTGCAAGATTTGAGAAAGGTTAACAAAATTGTGGTGGCATGTTGTCCCATTGTGCCAAATCCGTCAGTGATTTTGTATCAGATTCCTCATGATGCTGAGTGGTACACAGTAATTGATTTGTGTCATGCTTTCTTTTCAATTCCATTGCATCATGACAGCCAGCCGATTTTTGCATTTCGGTTTGGACAGCGTATTTTAGCATGGTGTTGTATCCCACAGGGATATACAGAGAGTCCTTCGATATTCAATCAGTTATTGAAGAAGTCATTGGAAAGTTTGATCATGCCTGAAAGCTCAGTACTAGTGCAGTACATCGATGACCTACTGTTGGCATCGAAGACACGTGAAGCTTGTGAAGTAGATACCATAGCTTTACTGAATCATATGGCAGATGGAGGGTTAAAGGTATCTCCAGCCAAATTGCAATTTTGCAAGAAAGAGGTGCATTATCTTGGACACAACATTGAAAAGGGTCTGAGAAAGGTGACCGATGACAGGACCAAAATCATCAGAGGAATGAGAGCCCCGATGACCCAAAGAGAAGTTAGGATGTTTCTGGGGATGGTGGGTTATTGTCGTCAGTGGATAAGTAATTTCTCCCTGATAGCAAAGCCACTGATTAAATTGACTAAAAGTGAGGTAAGAGACCCATTGGAATTGGATGCAGAACAAATGGCAGCATTTGAAGAGTTGAAGAGCAGAATGTGTGAAGCTCCTGCTTTGGGAATGCCAGACTATGAGAAAGAGTTTGAGCTGTACTGTAGTGAGAGAAATGGTTGTGCACTTTCAGTATTAATTCAGAAGCATGGACACCTGAGAAGGCCCATTGCGTACTTCTCATCAACACTTGACCCCGTAGCTGTGGGTTTGCCAGGTTGCCTGAAAGCAGTAGCTGCTACATGCAGAAGCTTGGAACAAAGTGAGGGTATAATAATGGGATATCCTGTAAGGGTGTTTGTACCTCATGATGTGGCAATTCTTTTGACCAGAAGCAGAACTCAGTATATGTCACACAGTCGGCTGACTAAATATGAGAAAATCATTCTGGGAGCATCAAATGTGACTCTTGAGAGATGTGTGAATGTGAATCCAGCAACGTTGTTACCAGATGCTGAAAATGTGAATGTGGGAGATGATGTTGATCATGATTGTTTGGATGTGCTTGATTACTGCACAAAACCAAGACCAGACATAAGAGATTTGCCATTGCCTGAGAGTGATCATGTGTTGTTTGTGGATGGATCATGTCTGAGAACTGATGATGGTGTACTGAGTGCAGCATATGCAGTGTGCAAGGTTTCAGAAGTTATGGAAGATTCGTCTTTGAAAGGAGTAAGATCTGCTCAAGTGGCTGAATTGGTGGCATTGACGAAAGCTTGCAAGATTGGGAAGAATCTGAGAGTGACTGTGATGACTGATAGTCAGTATGGATTTGGAGTCGTTCATGATTTTGGCCAGCTTTGGCTACAGAGAGGTTTTTTGACGTCGAGTGGGACTCCAATAAAGAATGCTGAAGTGATTGGGAAATTGCTTGAGGTGATAAAGCTGCCTAAAGAATTAGCAGTTGTGAAGTGTGCTGCTCATGGACAAGGAGATGATTTTGTTACTCTTGGTAATCGTTTTGCTAATGACATAGCACAGTATTGTGCAAAGAACAATCATTCGATTAACAGGGCACGAGAGAGGGAAATGTCTTTTTGTTCTGTGAGGTTTACTAATGTCCTGGAAACGTGGGATGAAGTGAAACAGTTGCAGGATGAAGCAGGGGATGAGGAAATGAGAGATTGGATTAAGGCAGGTTGTGCCCCAAGAGAGACAGATCATGTTTGGATCTATAGAGACGGAAGACCAGTCATGCCTAACTCGATGTTGTCAACAATGGCAAGAATGTATCATGGCCAGGGACATCTGGGGAGGGATGCAATGATTAGGTCATTTAAACAAACCTGGTACAATGCAAAGTTCAGGTTGATTGCAGAGAGTATCTGTCAAAGATGTTTGATTTGTCAGCAGTTCAATACTGGAAAGAAAACTGTGGTGAGTCTAGGGACAATAGGCAGAGAAGGAGGTCCATTTACCAGAATGCAAATAGATTTCATTGAAATGCCCCAAGTGAACAGATTGAGGTATGTTCTAGTGGTAGTCTGTTTTTTCTCAAGATGGGTGGAGGCTTATCCGACTAGGAGAAATGATGGAATAACAGTGGCAAAATTACTGTTAAGAGAGTTGATTCCTAGGTACGGGTTCCCAGTGACAATTGAGTCAGACAGAGGTGGACACTTCTACAATGAGCTTATGGGTTTAATTTGTGAAGCATTGAGCATACAGCAGAAGCTACATTGTGCATACAGGCCAGAGGCTTCTGGCGCTGTTGAGCAAATGAACGGCACAATCAAAAACCGAATTGGTAAGATGTGTTTAGCCACTGGAATGAAATGGCCTGATGTCTTGCCTCTAGTGCTTATGACTATTAGGTCTACTCCAGATAGAACCACAGGGCTGAGTCCACACGAAATATTAATGGGACGTGCAATGAGACATGCATTTGTGCCTGTCAACAAGTTGATGACAATAACTGATGACATGATTTTGGATTACTGTAAAGGCCTGGCTGACGCAGTTCATTCTGTGTTTCACCAGGTTGGAGAAGACGCTACCACACTTGAGAAGAAGCAAGCTCATGATCTGAGTCCAGGGGACTGGGTGAGGATTAAAGAGCACAGGAGAAGAAATTGCTTGGTTCCAAGGTGGGGAAGGCCAAGACAAGTTATTCTGACTACGACAACTGCAGTGAAGTGTGCAGGTGTGAAAAATTGGGTTCATGCAAGTCATACTCTGAGAGTTCCAAATCCAAAAGATGGGACTGGTAAGGAGTATTTTGAAGAGTCAGATTCCAGTGATGATGCGGAAACTGAACCAGTGAGAAGAAAGAAGAATCCTGAAAGGGGTGAAGGAGAAAGAGAGTCAGGTGATTCTTTTTTCTTTCCAAGAGAAGCTTCAAGAGAAACATTGGGAGTCTCAGAGGAGAGATCGGATTCTGTAAGAGTGCCTGAAGTTCCAACAACGAGTGGAGAAGAAAGAAGAGAAGAGAGTAATTCCACAGGGACTACACCTGAGTCAAATGAAGAGGTAGAAAATCCACTTGAGATAACACTTGAAGAGGCAGGGTCAGTAGAAGATAGAGAGGGACAGATTGCGGAAGACCCCCGAGGAGGTTTAGGGAACACTTCTAATAAGCTAGGTGAAGGGACAAGTAGACAGCAAGAAGATTGCGTGTCGGAGACCCGAGGAGGGACAGAATTAGGGAAATCTCAATCAGTGGTGGAAAAGACTGTGGAACGAAAGAAAATTGTTGAAGAACAAGAGGCAAATGAGACAGAATCAGATGAGAGTAAGAATGAAAAACCGGAGGGTCGAGTTCTGAGAAAAAGAACTTGGATTGGAGAGAGAAATAATAAAGAAGTAAGACCAAAAAGGAGTGTAAGAGGAGACCTTTGGCCTAACAGAATAAAGAGGCTGAGGTACAGACTGACACGAGTGAATTCATCGAAAGCTGAACAGGTGAACGAAGTGTCGAGTCAAAATCAAGCGAAGGAAGAGGAACAAAAGAAATCAAAAGAACCAGAAGAGATCAAAAGAATCAGAAAACCCAACCAAAAGTACAGGTCACCGGAATGGACTTATGTGGCACTGCCTGAAGGAGAAGAAGAAGAGGCAGAGAGTCAAGTCAATTCGGAGGGGATCTTGAGAAAAGTGGTTGAGGAAGAAGGAAAATCTGTTGGAATCCTGAAAGTTATCTTGACTGACATTGGAGAAGAGTCGGATGCTCAGGATATTGAAGATTTGATACAATTTGATGTTGCTGAAGAAGAAGTAAAAAGTGATGAAAATCCAAATTGAGTGAACAAAAGGAGTCACTTGGAGAAAAGTGAAAAAAAAAAATCTGAAATTAGCTGTTTGAAATAATCTAGTGTTCCAGTAGTGGAGTAGAAGAGGCTGAGTCAAAAGACACTGCCAAAGTAGTAAAATGGCTAACACAGAAAATAATCAAAGTAGATGTGCCTTCTTGAAGAGATGGTGTAGAATGTGCTGCTGCTGTACTGGTTTATTAATGCTATTATGGGGTGTACTAGCTTTACTAGTTACTTTTAGAATTACAATAGGTACTTTTGGAATACATACTGAGAATGTGACCAATGTAGAGAAGAGTTCACAGAAAGTAGTTCCAACTAGAAGTAGTAACATTTACATACATAAGGATAGGTCAATTAATGATTTTTCTAGCAATGTTTTTTCAAAGTTGTTGTACGAATACGTAAAGACAATGGAAGTAAGGGATTGCTACGTCTGTATGCAGTTACCTGCATCCGTTTCAGAAGGTGTTACTTATCACCATTTACCAGCTACGTATGGAATTTCATGTAGTGTGTTGAGTAGTGTTTTTTATTTGTTAGGGAAAATAGATTATGAGATGTCTAACAAAGATAACATTTTTGGACAATTACCTATGAATAAGGAGCTGAATCCAGCTAAAGAAGCTAACATTTTTGGTGAGATTTTTATTGAAAAAGAAGAATTAACATTAGATTACATTTTTAGAAACAATTTAACATGCAGTCTGAAAGAAGAAGAGAAAGCTTTCCTAAACATGGTAGAGGAAAGGAGAATGAGCATGCATGAAAAGGCAGGGAAATATAAAGTGAGTGAGACAATATGGGATATTGAGATGGGAAAGGAGTTGAGGAATGGGGCCAGTCCAACTTTGGCTTTAGATGCACCACAGAAGGGTAAACTATGCATTACCAGAAAGAAATCCCAATATGATAATTACTTTGTTGGGACTAGTGAGTGTCATTATACATACTTCATTGCAACAGGATGGGGTTTTAAAGGTGGAGAAGATCCAGTTTTCCCAGGGGTGTATTATGTTTGTGGGAACAAGGCTTATTACAAGTTGCCTGACCATTGGTATGGCACGTGTTATGTTGGCCTGGTCTTTCCAAAGATTTTTCATATAGATAGGATAGAAGATGTAGAACACATTAATCTACTAACACGCTTTAAGAGAGAAACTTGGTCAGAAATTGTAGGTGATATCTTTGGAGCTTTAATTCCAGCAGTGGGAATTTCTTTAAATGCATATGGAATTCGGAAACTGTCAACAGTGGTGGATCGCTTATCGACAAGTACCGCTGGAGGGTTTCTTTTGGTAAATACGGAGATGATTGCCGTGCGCGCCATGTCTATGCAAAATCGACTTGCCCTTGATATTTTATTGGCCAAAGAGGGTGGAGTTTGTGGAATGCAAAAAGTTCAACATTGTTGCACTTACATTCCTGCCGAAAGCAAAGATCTAAAGGTCTATATCAAAAATATTACTGATTTGCATGAAGAATTAGTACCACTGGAAGCTGAAAGTATCTGGACTAAAATAGCTAATGAGATAGTTGCTGTTAAGAGTTTTATTGCTAAAATAGGTAGTACCATTATTGGTAAAGTATTATTTCCATTGACATTAGTAATTGTTGCTTTATTGATACTAAGATTGGGGTGTTTGTGTTGTAAAAACAGGGGAGGGAAAAAGAAAATAATTAAGCGGAATACTGAAAAGAAAAAGAGGTCAAAGAGAGACCCACAAGAAATAGAATTAGAGGAATTGAGGGAGAGTGTTTACTTGGAGTCAAGGAGGGATGATGAAAGAGAATCTGGTGTTTAATGTTGTGTTACAAAAGACATTTCCAATTTCTCCTAAAAATGGGACTAATTTTTTTTTGGGGTTGGTTTTTTGTGGTGATATATATCACTAAAGGGGGGATTGCTGGAGCAGGGTTTTCTATTGAAAAATGTATTGAGTATTAGACTCCAGTTTACGTTATATGTCATGATTAAAATTACTGATTTATAACCATTAATCATTAACTTTGTTAAAAATTGTTAACTAATCAACATTACTAATGAGAGAAAATTACACGTGGGAATGCATATATGTTGCTTTATTAATTCGTGAATTAAATTGGTGAGCAATTAATTAAATGAGTGTCGTAAAGTGCTATTTGTTTCGTGTTGGCGCTTTAAAATAACGTGCTCTAATGCTTTTTTGTGTTGCAGACAGCTAGGTAATTACATACACATAAGGGTATTAGTGGGAATTAACACTGTATAAACATTATGATGTTGTAACGTTGTCTTGTGTTTCTTTTAATTAAGATGGTCCGTTTTGGCCTAGACAAAGATGGCTGCTATTTACAGCCTGCGCTCGAGTAATTGAATTTTGACGAGAGGCCTTGCTGAACATGGTTGAAAGTCACCTGACCACGGCCTCTGCCTGAATAAAAAGTTTCCGTGAGGACAGCAGCTCTGGGCATGATTCCAGTTGTCCTTGGAGAAGGATTAAGCCACAATGAACAATGATAAATTTGCGGTGGCTCTACTACGACACCAAGGAAGAGCATTTGAAACTGTATCACTTGTAAACTCGAGTTTCCTTCTTCCGTGTTTTTATTTTTGTGATTTTTCCTGAGCGGAGGTTTTCTAAATGTTATCAAGCGACATCCTTTCCTGCTCGCTCTGCTCAACGGCTCAACGGACATTCAGAAATTATTTGTTACTTTTATTTCGCTAGTTTTCTTATAAATATTACTAGACTAGAGAGGGCTTAGAAGCGCGCATTTTGCATTTGAAGCCACTTCTTCCTGAACCTATGCTCGAGAGGACGGCGACTCGGGAGACTTTACTGAGAGACCTGTCCTGACCCATTTAGCTAGAATAGGTAACTATAAGAATAATGATTTTGCTTTTGATTGACTTTCATTTGAACTAATTTAGATAAACAACCATTTGTTTGAATTCCAGTGTCGGGTGGTCATTTCTTTGTCGTTTATTGAGTTTCAAATGTATTTCTTATGTTTTAAATCATGACTCAGGACAATGTCTTTATGGTCGCATTGACCTCGTTTAGATGCAGGTTGGTTTAGGTTTCTCTCATATATTCAGTGTGGATAGAGTAATAGAATGAACTTTAGTGTGATGGGCCCAAGCGTATGATGAGTGTATGTGCGTGTGACTGTGGATTTACTCTGTCCGTGGAAGTAGGGAGGATTTATATGCGTCGATCTGCAGCACATGCACTGCCCAGGCTCGACCTAAAAACAGTGTAAGGATACTCAATGCTCCAGGCAAAAAGGCTTTTACCAGCGCAGTGCTTACAATACACCACAAAAATGCCATTGTCTAGCTTTAAAAACAAATAATTTAGCAGTAGCTAGCAGCATGCACCTGCTGCTCTACCTTGTTTTGGGCTTGCATCCATGTAAGGAGACCACTTAAAACCCACTGCCCAAAATTGTAATTACAGGCAGGGCGGACTAGAAACTAAAACCAGCCCTGCCATAAATGTTTAAATCAGCCTCACACTGCGGGAGGATGCAGCTGAAATGGGGCCATGAGAGCGTGGCTGGGTCATGGTAGCCCATTGTGCTCTGAAAGCAGCCGCAGTCTGCAGCCTACCGAGGAACTGACAGAGTGCCAGAACGGTCACTCTGGCCCTGTGAGTTGGGGGAGGTTTACCTAATTCCTTCCATTCTGAGAAACAGACTTTTGCCCAATCACTGAAACAAACTGCGTTCTATTTTGTTCTGTTGGGTTTTGGAGTCATTGTCGACTATAGTGAGATCCGTGGCTTTCCTAGTCTGACTCTAATATGCTGCCTGACCGTGAACTGGGTTGACCAGGGCATACTAACATCGCAAGGCAACTTGTGAAAAAAAAGATTAAAAGTCACACATGCATTTCCTCTGGACTTGGTAAGTTTTCAACTGTTATAAAAGAGTGCTTTTGGTTTCTAAGGGCAGGATCTTTGCTGCTGCCTGACTTCCTTAATGGCTGGAACCTATCCTACACAATGAAGGACCCCTGTGGCTGTGACTGAAGAGAAGAGGCAGTAGCTGAGATTCCCAGAGAGAGGAGAAGGAGGCATCTGAGTGGAGGTCTCTGAAGTTCTAAGCTGGGACAACGGTCACCTGCATGGGTTGCGAACCTGTGCCGCCCTTATATATTTATTGACAGCCCTGTCTGTGCATTCTGCCCGCTTTGTGGTCTTCACGATCCTATAATCCCACTGGAGGGTCTCTCGTTAAACTGTGATTATTGACCTCGGAGTTTAGCTGTACTTCTGAGGATGTGGCTATTCCCTTTTCCTGGCAACCTGGAATTCACAATGGTGTCAGCATGTCTTTTCGACTTTTTACTGTACTGTGTGGCGTTGATGCAGATGGCAGACTACATACCAGCTCACCCCTGCGCGGGGTCTGATCAGTCCCCCATAGCTGGGGGCCTTAGTTTCATCACAACTAGGACATGTATGAAGGGTGCTGGTGTTGTATGTGTAGCATGCGCGCTGTCACAAGGGACAGCTAAAAATGGTCCTACCAGCCCCCCTCCCTTCATCTTCTCACGCTATCACTCTCTTTCCAGCCATCCATTCTCTCTCTTCTTTCTCTCTACCTTGCCCTACCCTTTCCCCTCGCTCTCTCTTGGAGCCTCCCTGTGCCTGCTGCCCTGAACCTCGGCAGGCCGGAGTGTGACAGAGGCACCAGGAGCGACCCTGGGCTTCCCAAGCCAGCTCCAGAGGCCCTTGCGGCCCGTTCGGCCCTGGCATGCAGCTGTTCATGTCTCTAAGTAAAACAATGGATCAGCAGTGAACTGGGTTTAATGGCGACGGCTTCTGCACGTCCTTTCTCCAAAGGCAGTGAGTGACAGCTGCACTGGGCGTGGCTTGTAGACGTGTGCACAGCTTCAATACCTCAGTGAAGGCTGCTGTCAAGAGCTGGGGATGCATCAGACACGGCAGGGGTGCGTTACACCCCTGCTGGGGCCAGTGGCAGCCTGGCTATTGCCTGCTGCTCTTTCTGCTCCAGAGTGGGCCATGGGGACTTCTCCATGAACATGTCGATCGCTTGGACACAGCGGCATGAGGATAGTTAGCTTTCACCTTTTTAAAGCACTCTAGCTTTTGACTCTGCGTCCCTGGGCTGGGAAGTTGGCAATTATCTTGGGATAATGCCCCCTCCTTGTTAACCATGTGTCATGAATTATACGGGTTAATACTTATTGTGTGAGAATGTATGATACCATGTATTGTATTGTATTGTATTGAAAGCTTATATAGCGCGAACTGTCCCCCTACGGGTATCCTGGTGCTTAGATTTGAAAGATAGCCACCACAAGAATAGACCAATTTATCAGTGGGAAGGCCTAATGTTCAACCCTAGGGAACAGCCAGGTTTTTAGACTTTTCCTAAAACAAGTCAGGGTGTTAGCCTGTCTGTTATTCTGGGGCAGCTCGTTCCATAGGCGTGAGGCAGCCACACCAAATGCTTTGCCCCCCATCCTAGATTTCTTAAATCTGGTAGTCATTACCAGATTTGCACTAGAGGAGCGAAGCTGCCTCTTGGGCTTATACCAGGTAAACTTCTCCTGTAGTGGTATTTGGCCCAAGCCGTGTACTGCTCTGAACACAATACAAAGAGATTTAAAATCTTATTAGGCAGCCAATGAAGTTCTCTCAAGACCAGTGCCGTGGAGGACCTACTTTGCCTATTTAACACCAGCTTTGCTGACATGGACTGGACTCTCTGCAACCCCTGCAAGATGAATTGTGGTGCTCCCAAAAACAGGGAGTTGCAGTAATCCAGTCTGCTCAAAATTATACTCCTTACTACATGAGGTCGAGTATCCCTAGGCAATAACGTGAGTATATGCCGGAGCATGCACAGCAGGGAGAAACAGACACTAGCTGTTTTGTTGGCCTGTGACTCCATTTGGAGATTATCATCCACCAGGACCCCCAAATTACGCACAGTTTTAACCGGAGCCAGGGGTTCATCCTCGGAGGTAAGCTTGAACTCCAGCGATAGATATTGAGACATTCTAGTAGTGGAGCAGTATACCACCTCTGTTTTTCCCCCATTGAATTGCAAGGAATTTTTCCTGAGCCAGCTAGCAGTCTGGCGCATACATTCCTGGAACGTATCTATGGGCACCGCGTGTTTCCCTTCCAGGGAGAACACCAATTGGGTGTCGTCACCATAGTTGACCAGGTCAATTCCAAAGGATTTATTAATGGGGAACAGAGGGCACAGATAGATATTAAAAAGAATGGGGCTGGTCGCCGAGCCCTGCGGCACCCCGTGGTGCACCGGAGACTTACTGGAAGTGAAGGACGTCATAGTCACAACCTGTTGTCTCCCTGATGGATAGGATTGCAGCCACTGCAAAGCCCGTCCTTTCACCCCTATATTTTCCAGTCTTTCCACCAGTGCTGTATGGCTCACCGTATCGAATGCGGTCGAAATGTCCAGTAACACTAGGACAGAAGAATTCCCATTGTCGGCACGCATTCGTAGATTGTCCATTACGGTTGCCAAAGCTGTTTCAGTACCGTGGCCTGGATGAAAACCAAACGGGTCCCTGTCCAGCAGATGATTATCCGCAAGATAGCAAGACAAAGTTTTGCTAACTGCTTTTTCTAGGATTTTAATCGGGTATGGCAGGAGGGAAATAGGTCTAAAGGATGCCGGAATTATAGGGTCCAGAGATGGTTTCTTAAGCAGGGGGGTCTCTACTGCCTGCTCCCATGCCTCTGGTACCACTCCTTCTTCCAAGGACTGGCAGCAAATCTGCCGCAGCCAGGGGAGGATTTCTTACCTTAATTCCTTCCAAATCCTGTGTGGAAGAAGGTCTAAAGGGGATCCTGAGGAAACACTTTGGGCAAGGCTGTTAAAGGAATCCTCCATGAGAACTTCAAAGTGCTCCAGATACGTTTCTACCTGGGGTTCTTCGCTTGACTTCCAAGGTGAGTCATCCTGGCCACTCGTGTTACTTAGATGAAGATCTCCAACAATTTTAGTGATTTTTTCTTCAAAGTGGGAAGCAATCTCATCGCAAAGTTTTTGCGATGCAACCACCTTGTTACTCGTACAGGCTGGGCTAGAGAGGTCCCTAACGATATTAAAAAGTGCTTTTGTGCTGTTGGGCACTTGCAAGATAGATTTGGCATAAAAATCTGCTTTTGACCTAGAGATAGACTCCTTGTATCGGGCCTGTGCCAATTTTAGTTCTTTATTATCCAGCTCTAGGTATGACCTTCTCCATTTTCTCTCAGCCTTCTTACACATAGCCCACAGTAATTTCAGCTCCTCGCTATACCAAGGGGCTGAGGCTTTTTTCCTATTCTTAAGTCTTTTTACTGGAACTAACAGGTCCAAGGTTCAAACTATATAGTTGCAGTATGTTTGATAGTTTTTTCCCACTGAATCATTAGGGGCAAAAAGATTCTGGTTCGGGAATGTCGGGTATGGCCCACTCTCTTCCCTTTCGGTAGGTCACCGACCGGTTATTATTATCCCCCGACCTAGGTATCGTAATTCTAAAATGAATTAAAGAGTGATCAGTCCAACTTTGAGGCAGTGTATCAACCACCTCAGTCTCAGTCTGATTAGCAAACAGGAGATCTAAGACATGCCCTCCTTGATGGGTTGGCTGTTGTACCAGTTGGTATAAGTTAAGATTCTCACATGTTTGCCTTAAATCTCTCAGATGGTTACCTAGGTTCCCATTATCCCATGAATTGAAATCCCCTAATAGAACCGTTTTAGAATGTTTTAGGGTCAGATCGATAATGGTATCAAATAATACTTGATATTGGGTATCTAATCCTGGGGGTCTATAATAGACTATTCCTGTTAGTAACCTGCCTATAGCCTCTTGCAGTGAGAAACCCAGTAGTTCAATCCCTGTAACATCATCTACAGCCCTTGGTTTATGAAACATTTTATGTCCTCCTGAACAAGCAAAGCCCATTTCTACGGAAGAGTCGGTGCTAGTCCAGGTCTCTGTTAGAAAGAGGGCATCCCGGCCCATGTCCTCTAGCATGTTAGACACCTCCTGGTGGTGCTTTATCAGAGACCTGCTATTAATCAGACCGCAATTTAAGATGCTTTTGTCATGATCAATAGCAGCTTGATATTGATGTTTCCCCCCAGCATCCCTCTTACCGATGTTAACCAACTGTTCCCTGGAGTATTTTATCCTATCTTGATCTTGGCTCAAACGAACAGCATGGCTGGTGCTGAGCGCGGACGGGCGCAGACGGGCTTGCCTCTGGCGCGCCCGCTGTGCGCTTGCATTTGCCTGTCCTAAATAGGCAGGCGTAAGCTAGCAACCAACCACTCGACCGCGACCCAAGATGGCGCTGAGGAAAGTGCAAAAGCCCCTGATTCCCGCTAACCAGCGAGATGCGGTGTATCAATTTTAAAGTGCGGGTAAGGGAACTGAGTTCAATTTCTATTAAAAAGTTTTAAAAACCATTAGCACCAAAACAAACAATATCGTCATCCCCCTGTTCCTGGTATCGCAAAGAGGCAGAAGTGAGGGCGAAACACTAACAGCTTTACAAAGATGCTTTCCCCCACAATCAAGCGGTCAGCGCATGGTACTTATCGTTACAAATCTAGATGGACTGATCTGGAATTAGTTGGATAACATCCCTGAAACCTCAATAGTGACCCCGTTGCTAAACGTGAATCTTGCCACATCCTCTATGTATTTCAGCACAAAAATTGAACTCTGTTAAACTTAGTCTGTGTTTACTGCCTGTCGGAGGTTTCCTCCTCATTAACACAAAGGGCAGACACTGGATTCCATTCAATGAGTTATTCACAAATTCCTCGACCAGGCATAAATTCAGATGTGCTGTTCATCAAAGCTTACAACCTCACATTTTAAGGACGGGAACGAAGAACATTTAATGCTTAAGTCCAGATGACCTGCCAGTAATTAGGGGAGAGAATGTAGCTTTACGGCTAGAGAGGTTGAGCCGGGAGCCGGGTTTGAATCTCGGCAACGACGCTCAGCATCCTGTGATTCTGGGCAAATGAAATCACTTAGGGGTATATTATAAAGGGCCTTAGCTCCGCTCTTTTGGCTTTTAAAGCCAACAAAGCGGAGATAAACTTTTCGCCCTATTTGCAAGCCGGTGCTAACATGCATTAGCGCATGTTATCAGCCGTTTTGCTGAAGCCTCGCTTTGCATCTCTAATGAGATGCAAAGTGGGCATCACTGGGCGTACCCCTGACGGACTACCTTGTAAATTATCACTAAATACACATCGTGATATTTACAAGGTGGCCTTCAGGATTTTAGCAGATGTTAGTTTTTGGCGAAAACTGTGTTAAAATCCGGACTATTGTATGTTGACAATGGGAGGTGGATTGATGTGTTACGACCACAGGGTCGTATCATCAAGCATATCGCCGTTTTGCAGGGAACATCGCTGGAAAAGCAGCAATGTTCCCTGCAAAACCGGCGATTTCCCCGCTATCGCTGGATTATATATCGTTGTTGATATGCCCCTTAATCTCCCGGGCCGTGCCTAACAAAAAAAAAGCCGTAGATTTTAAACTAGTATGATAATTTATACAATGCTGTGCTCTGAGAGATAAAATGCTAAGTCTGATATGGGGCTAATAATAAAAATAAAATATCCAGTGATACTTTCAAATGAAAGCAGGATAAAGACAACAAATTCCACTAGAAGCCTAACCGCTGGGTTTACACAATGGTCCTTTGTTCTGCAAATAACATCCGCTTCGAGGGGGCTTAGTGCCTGGCAATGTGATTGATAAGCCGGAGTTCCTTAATGTTGTTGCCACCTAAAAGTCCTGAAACAGGGAGCGCATAGTTTGTGCATCCCTGCTCGTCCCCGAGTCAATACTTCATGGGAGTTAACTTCAATGGCAAGGTGGGGCATAAAACACTAATCAGCCATTAGCACACTTGCATTTTCGAAGGACAGACACTAAAGCCAATCGCGAGCAAAGGAGGAGTCAGACTACACAAACTAAATATAACAGGTCACCTACAGCGCAAGCTCTGTTTAGGCTCGACCTAAAAATCAGTTGCTTAAGTGTAGCAACTAATTTGTTTGTTGGTAATAAGTGATGGCACCTTTATTAGCACCCGTTTGTGAACAGGCAGCAGGCTGGATGTGTCTGGCTCATTCTCAGAGGCACACCTCTGAGCAATGAGTAAGCACACAGGGAACAGCTATCAGTTAGTGCAAGACGATAAGGGTGGGTCGGATGACAGCACACTGCCCATGTACATCAAGAATGGTATTGCAGTCCCACATGGTGAGCCACCTGAGTGCCTAAACCTTTTATGTGCGAGATGGCCAAATTTAGTCTGTCGAATGTTTAAGGCAGTGTTTTCTGGATTAAGTCCTGCTATAATGCCCTGCCGACACGATCAAACTCCAGGCTTTTCTACTCACCCCGAAGACTCGTTTTACGCTCATCCAGAAAGGCTGGGCAGAGGCATAGAACATGCTCAAGGGATTCCTCACACTGGCCACATACCCTGCATTTAGTTTCTTCCATTGTGCGGTGCCAGCGGGCTAGATACTTCAAAAAAGCCACTCAGCCAGCCTGAGAGGCATGAACATTTGCTTCAAGTGGTTGGAATATGTGCAGGCAAGGTATGAGGAGGTAGAAGCCGGCTGATAAGAGTTGATAACCACCCATTCATGCTTGCGTTTAGCTAGGATTGCTCTATCAGCGTAGTAGAACCAAAGTCGGATACTTTTTTTAATACTTAATTTAAATGCCAATTGACTCTGGTTTAAATCTCATAGTTCGTTTGTGGACAGAAGATGGACACAGTCATTTAAAAAAGGCTGTGTGACCCAGCAGGTCCGCTGGTACTGATGTCAGTCCATAACACGGCCTCCAGAGAAACAGCAGTGACCCTACTCAGCTTGTGGCACAGGTTAAGAAAGGCACAGGCGCCCACCGCTCGGTGGTCGAGGAGACCAAGTTCCAGTATGATCTGAGCGGTGGATGAGGACTTCAGCAGCTGCAGAAAACATTTGTAGATCCTTGTAGTGAGTTTATTGAGTGTGTTGCTGTCCTTACCCAGAAGGATTTTGTAGCAGTAAGATAATGTAGGAGAGACCTTGGCATGTATGACTTCCAACATTGGGGAAAGGCTTGGGCCTAATAATGATTTTGAACGTTTCGTTAGAGTTACTTGGAGGACCACGGCCTTTGCTGCAGTTTCTTTCCGGTGCTTAATGAAGGAACCTTTGGCAGATATATGTACATCAAGGTACTTTTTTGATTGATCGGCCGCAAACTTGTGGTTTTTGTAAATCCAGCACCCCCTTGATTTTTTTTTTTTTGAAAATTCTTTTTATTGTCATTTGTAGTAAACATATTGCAAATATTTGCACATACGGATTTACAGTAAACATGTGCCCTCGGACCAACATGTACAGCTGTTGCTATTATAGTCAGCGGATCTCACCAGCTTAGAACGTCAAGGTCCCTGCCCTATCCTATGTTTAGGCCCATCCCACTGACGTGCGCTGTAGATGCCGCATTACATGAGGGCTGCTATATGTATCCATATCCCCTGAGTGAGTTGTCCCTGGGGACATGTAAACTGGGGAGTGCACCACATCTGGGATTATAGACATTGTGAGTCTAACGTCGGAGAGCAGTGTTCCAGCCCCCCCTTGATACTGTTTTCTGCCAAATGTGAGTGCCTTTGTCTTTTTCAGGTTAAGCTCCAGGTTGTTGGTAAGTGTGTAGGTGTGCAGCTGGTTAAGTGGCAGTTGCAAGCCAACCCTGGTTAGGCTGAAGAGGGAGAGGTCATCAGAGTGTAGAAGGATGCAATTCTGAACTCCGCAGATCCTTGTGGGATGGCAGTTGACTATGTTAAGAATTTGTGGGAGATCCACAATAAATAAGTTAAAAAAGCAAGGGGGCTAGCGCACATATCCTGCTTGACACCCCGTGATGTAGGGATTTTCCTGGACAGGTGTGAGCCATCCCCCAGCTTAACTCGAATACAGGTGTTGGTGTGGAACCAAATTATTGGATCCAAGGGGATAAGGGGGATTCCTCACTTTTTAAGTCTGGCCAAGAGCACCCCTCTTGGCATACTGTCAAATGCCACTTTGAAGTCCACAAAGCAGCAATGTAACAGTGGAAAAAATGACTTTGCCCGATCAGTCAAAATTGATAGGCCTAAAGGAATAGTGAGTTTCTCCAGTATTGTATCTTTTATGAATTCACATGCTTGAATCTTCCCCGTCGCCATGGTGGGAGTCCACGGTAACACTAAAATAGCAGTATTAAAGCTTAACATTGGAAAACCCAGAAGAATTCATTAACTTTAGTAACCAATGACCATTGTTATAAAACATCCAAACTCCAGTCAATCAGAGATTAGACCATAGAATCTCCTTCCCCTGCAGGGCCACCATACTCTTAGATTTATTACCGTACGTCGTGTGCTAGAGAGTATCCCTGAGCTCTGCTCAGTCATACTGTTTCTACTGTTGCCCTTTTGAACTCCAGCTAAAGAATTATCTCTGTGTTCATTTTTAGGTTTTGCCTAGCGTTGCAATGCGAATGCGCTGCTATTGCTTTGCGAGGCATGCAGTATACACTATAGCAGGGGAATCTTTGTTTAAGCTCCCCCCACTCTCTGCCCATCTTTTTAATTGGCTTACATCCTAAACGCTGCATTCTGATTGGTTTTCGGCTTCTTAGTCCCTCCTCTTGACGGCCATGTCCTCATTTGTGTCCTTCCATGGCTATCAGCCCGTTTACTTTAAAAACTATTTGGTTCCCCTGCCTCCCCCGTTCCCTCCCGCAGTCCGTGACTTCTCTCCCACCACTCCCATTTATGCCGTCTCGCCGCACTCCTGTTTCCAATGCAATAGGTCTCGAGTAAATATGAGTCCTATTGCATTGCAAATGCTTGTTTCAATTGTGAGAACTAGCACTATTTTCTCCCTGTGCCTCCCACAACTCCTCCCACCCCTCGCAGCTTCTTTTCTTAGCCCTCTGCTCCTTGAAACATGCGGTTTTACAGTGCGGGCTAAAATATTGAGCTATGTGGCGCAATACGTTGTTTAATATTTACATAATTTTTTTAATTAAGCAGCTAATATTACATATTCGCTGTCTAGTTAAGTAACAAAAATCCGTCTGTCATAAGCAGACAAGAGCAGGGAGATCGGTGTCTATTTTCAAATATATTCCTGTCAAAGATGCAGATTACACTTCCGTTGCATACTACCAGAAGCTTGCCTTTTTTAGAAATGGCCGTCGCTTTAACTTTGCCCGGTTACCTTCTTAATTTAAGAAATGGCAGTCGCTTTAACTTTGCCCGTTTACATTCTTCGTTTGTTTCTCTGACAGGAAGCTGGGTGTCTGGTCAGGCATTGACATATAAGCATTTCCCGTCATTGCAAGTAGCGACCAGAGTGGCGGCAGCAACATGGCAACAACAGTGGTGAGTATACATTTGTGTGTCAAATACTGTATTTAGGGTGCAGTTGATTTCTGTGCCCCATGATGAATAGCTGATTCAATGGGGGCGTGGCTTAGACGCCGATGAGGACGGTCGCGTGAGCCGAGAGCTCCGCGCTGCCCCTGTTGATTATCCTGCCTACACGCCGACCGCACTATCAGCGACCCTGGGGAGGGGGCCCTCCTGACGTTGGGGACCAGCGGTGGTGTGGACAGAAACCCTGCTGCCCGGTAACGGAGCTGGAACCCACTGAAGATGGCGGCCGGGCTGCTGTGCAGCGCCGGCGGTAATGAGAAATGATGACCGAGGGAATGGCTGGAGCGACGGGGTTTGGTGTCAGCCCTTCCCTGCTCGGGGCCCTGCGGCAGCAACTACGATGGCGGCCCATTGATGAATCATGGTGAATACCCGCTGAGAAGCTGCGCGGGTTGCGGTGGCGGACTCAGCTGCCCCATGAAGCGGTACTGGCACACCCGCTGCCTCAAATGCTGAAGTGCTTCACATGTGCCACCAGCGGAAGTAGACTGGTGTCGAGCCAGATTGCGGACCACTTCCTGCTCTGGGGAAGATCGGCACGTCTTGTTACACCGGGAGCGGTGGCGGCGTGGCCTGGGGGCCGGCCGACTCTGATGCGTCTCCAAGGGGAGCGACTGGTCTCGCCGTCTGCGAGGCGGTGGGGGACACGAACTGTTTGACGGACCAAGGGGCGCACAGGTGAAGTAAACCGAAGAGGGACCCAGGCGCAAGCAGATGCTGTGCCGCATCGTGGTGCTGCCATATCCCCCCATTCTCCGGAGAGGATGAGCTTGTGATTTCTCCTACATTGGTCACCACGCCTCCAACGACATGGGGATTCCAGGTGTTATCCAAACTGGTGTCCGCGGCAGCCCCCCGTGGAGGTGCTCCGCCACCCGTAGTTCCTGGAAGTCTACTATTTTCAAAGGCTCTTTTATGTCCTGCAAAGAGGTCTCGAATAGTGGCCCCATGGGCTGCTAATGCAGTGAGGCACTGTGACCCTGCTCTGGGGGCTGGCACGTCCCAGGCGGAGAGGAATCGCCGGACCGGCAGCCAGCCCATCTGGTGGCCACCCGAATGTTTGACTAATAGATGGACCAAGTGGCTGTGGCATCGGATGCTGACTCTTGGCGGTTGGGAAGGCCTGCACTAGGGAAATAACCCTCACAAAATAGGCGCTGATGCCAAAGCAAACGCTGCTGCGAGAGTCGAGCCTCCTGGGGGTGTTTTTTTTGATTGTTCAGGCTACAGTATGCTGGTGTCCTAACGAACATTCCTTACCCAGCAGTGGCGAGTCAGTAATCATCCCGCCAGCAAAGGTCGCAACAGGCGTGTCTTCTTCTACCTCTTGTGGTAGCCCAGGAGAGTGGAGCCACCGGTGTCGAGGGTAATTCTCCTGCTCCTGCATTGGCGCTAAATGACAGGCGGAGCTGTAGAAGGATCGCAGCAGTGGTCGCGAACTGGTCGCCGGCGCCTGGTACTGTGAGATCTCGCCCCTGGTGGGGGGGGGGGGGCCGAAGCTGCACTGGCTGCGGTGCGGCTGGCGGGACTCCACCGCGGACATTTCCCCTGAGGTCAGCTGCCCACTCGGTGGTGTGGTGCGATTTGCCTGCCGCGGCGGTCACCCTGTATCTGTGGGTGCTGGTAGAGCGGGCGGAACTGCTGGAGGCGCAGAGATTGGGAAGGCCTGATACGGCATTGAATTCGAGGTCTAACCGCCCAAGGAGAACGGCATTTCTGAATTGTATGTAGAGCGAACTGGGGGCCCCGGTGCTCGACAGCTCCATTATTATGGGAAAGCCACGAGGCAAACAGGGAGGGGGGCACCCGGACATCAAATTGTCGGAGCAGAGAGTGCAGGGACTGGCTGATCCACCTCTCGAGGGGATGATGCAGCAGCAAGTGGATCAGATTCTCCGGGTGATATCGGACACGAAGGAGGCACTTCAACAAGACATTGCTCAGGTATCACTGGAGCTGGGGCTTCTGCGAGCTGACCATGCGCAGCTGGTGGACCAGGTGAAGCAAGCGGAGACGACTCTGGATGTCCTAGAGCCGTCACAGAAAGTACTAGATGTTCAAATGGCGGATGTCCTGCGCAGGGTCCAGGTACTGGAGAAAAGAGCTGAGGATGCCGAAGGACGCAACAGACGGAACAACGTACGAGTGGTGGGTCTGCCGGAGGGGATTGAAGGGGACAATATGATTGACTATCTGGAACACTGGTTACGCACTGAGGTGGCCCCGAAAGGTCTGACTTCGTTTTACACTCTGGAGCGCGCACACAGGGTCCCTGCCCGCCCGCTGGCACCTGGGAGACCGCCCCGGCCGGTGGTGGCCCGATTGCTCCATTACAAAGATAGAGACCTTTTGCTGCACAAGGCGCATACGTTCGGCCCCTATAAGGTGGGCAATGGCAGTGTGACACTGTTTCCGGATTACAGTCTTGAGGTGCAGCGCCATCGAGCTTCGTTCCCGGCGGTCAAGAAGGCCCTTCAAGAGGAAGGCCTCCAATACTCTCTGATGTTCCCGGTACGGCTGCGAATATCGTTGGATGGCAACACAATATTTCGTAATGCTCCCGATGAGGCATGGAGTTGGCTGGAATCTTACCGGACGGGACGGCCAGCGGCAGGGCGCACTGACAGACAGAGGATGGATTTGCCTCGACCACGCCGTGAGCGGCGCTCCAGGAGACGACGCACTGAAGTAGACAGAGTAAGAGAGACTGGCGGTGCTGCAGGCGGTGACGGCGGTATCCCAGACGAGCGACACAGCGTTGCTGAGGCTGACAGACTCTGAAAAGGGCTCAGAGGGCTCTGATTCAGATGAAACTGATGGGGGGGGGAGTGTCACGATGCCGCATATTACTCCGAGATCAGCGGATGAGATTGTGGACGCTTGAGCTGATGATATAACTAGTAAGAGGGGCCTGGTAGAACGGGTGCTGGTTGTTTGAGGGAGCACGTGGGGGTAGTGCTTAGGAAGTGGTGGGGTTAGATGGATTGCTTAAGGCACGCTGGACCTCGCCTGTTGGGGGGGGTCCTTTCTGGGGGGTGGAGTATCTTTTATAATGGGGGCTGGCGGGGGGTGCGATGAGGCAGCAGGGCTTCTTGGTGTCGGTCTTTCCCCCCCTTGTTTCGCTATTAGAGCGATTCTCTGGTAGTTACCAGAGGGACTTTTAGTAGACTGTTTGGATGGGTACTAGCTGTTTGGAGCCTGTTGTAGGGAGGGGTGTTGGGGGGTTTGAGCAATCAGTTAGGGGGTTGTTGGGGGAAGTTCGTATTACCGGTGCGCCACGATGGGGGGGGGGGCAGTTACGATGCGTGAACGAACTGTATTATGGGGTCAGTACCTGAGCTAAAATGTATTACTTGGAATGTACAGGAGATGCATACGATGGTGAGACACAACAGGATCCATGCTTACCTGGTACGAAGAGGGGTACAGACAGCTATTCTCCAGGAAACCCATATAGACAAAGGGGAAAGCCGGGCGTTACAGCTCCGTTGGAGAGGGCAACTTTTCTGCACAACGTATTCTGCCTATGCCAGGGGAACTCTGATTTGGGCGAGGGTGGGGGTTCCTTTTCAACTGACACAGCAGGAAATGGACCCAGAAGGCAGATATGTAGCTGTCATGGGTAGACTGGACGGGAGGGATGTGACACTGTGCAGCGTGTATGCCCCTAATGTGGACCAGAAATCCTTTTTTGCTACATTGACGGGGAAACTGGCTTCTTTCTTGACGGGATCTGTACTACTGTGGCGGTGATTTTAACTCCGTGTTGGATGCTGAGCTGGACAGGTCATACCCGCCATTGCCCCAAGCTCCCGCCCACCAGCTTTAGAAAATCAGGAAGGACTGGCAGACTGAGTGGGGATTAGTAGACTCTTGGCGAGCCCAACATATAGGTGAGCGTGACTACTCCTATTATTCACCCCTACATGACTTGTATGTGAGGCTGGAAGCTGTGTTGTGCTCTTCGGACGTACATGCCCTGGTGCGTTATAGTGAATATCTGGGGAAGACGCTATCGGATCATAATCCGTTGCTACTGACGGTGCGATGGACCTGTGAGCGGCCGCGTATCCCCACCTGGCGGCTGCGCCCGGAAACTTTGGAGGACCCGGTTTTCCGAACAGAAATTGGGGAAGGGATAGAGCGTTATTTTCATGAGAACGGGGGGACAGCGTCGACTCGAGGCCTGGAATGGGACATGTTTAAAGTAGTGTTACGGGGTCTCTGAATCGCTAAACAGACAGGTATGGGGAAAACGTTGTTGCACGATATAGAACAGGGGGAGCAGTGGTTGCGACGAGCAGAGATAGCTTGTCTGGAGAATCCTGAACTGCGAGATGAGGTTTTGGCAGCAAGGGAGGGGGTGGCAGCTCAGGTAGAGCGCTTACGCGGCTTTGACCATAAGGAATACTTGGTCCGTGTGCATGCAGAGAGAGATAAGACGGGCTCCCTCCTGGCATGGTTAGCGAATCTGGCTCCGCGAGGTACGCCTATTCTGGCATTAACTACCCAGACGGGAGAGCCAGAGTACACCCAGCACGGGATTAATGAACTGTTCCTACCATATTATACAACACTTTATGAGAGTAGGCTGCAGGGCGCGACTGAGGGGTTGACCGAGTTTTTAGCTGAGGTGCGGTTACCACGTCTCGAGGAAGTTCAGGGGGAGCTGTTGGGGCAGGGAATCACAGACGGAGAAATACGCAGTGCAATAAAACATATGGCGCGCAAAAAAACCCCAGGGGTAGACGGATTGCCTATCGAATTTTACTCGGCGTATGTGGACGCGTTGACCCCCAAGCTTCGGGCGGTCTATCATGAGGCCAAGGAGGTGGGATGCTTGCCGAGCTCTACCCGAGAGGCCATTATCATTCCGCTGTTAAAACCAGGGAAAGACTCAGAGTCACTGGCCGCATATCGCCCGTTGTCAATGTTGACAACGGACTATAAGATTTTAAGTAGGATACTGGTGTCCCGGCTACTGCCCCATATGACATACTTGGTTCATTGCGACCAGGCGGGTTTTATACCAAAGAGAACCACTGCCACCAATGTGAGGCGCCTTTTGCGAATTCTGGGAGAACGTCACGTTGAAACACCGGATGCGGTGGTTCTCTCGGTAGATGTAGAGAAGGCGTTCGACAGTTTAGAATGGCCGTACTTGTCCCGAGTTCTTCATGCATTTGGTCTTGGGAAATCCTTTCTAGAGTGGACGGAGCTGCTATACAGGTCAGCGACAGCGCGAGTATGCACGGGTGCGTCGATCTCCTCTGTTTGCCCGATTGGACGGGGCACGCGGCAGGGATGTCCGCTCTCTCCATTGCGGTTTGCCCTGGCCATTGAGCCTCTGCCGTCTCATGCCCGATTGGGGAACTATTATGCAGGTTTGTATCTGCGGGGAGATGTTCAGATTATTTCTTTATACGCCGATGACTTATTGATGTTCCTAGGGAACATAGCTACGGATTTAGATGGTGCGAGCCATTTGCTTCGAGTATTTAGAAACTACTCGGGGTTGAAGGTGAATTGGGCAAAGACATGCCTATTCCCTGTGACCCCGACTACGAAGGACCCTCTCCAGTCGCTGGAAGTGCGTTGGGAACCTAGATGTTTACCATATCTTGGCACTAACATTTATCATACCCCTGATGATTTATTGGAGGGCAATCTGGGCAGGGCTATACGTGGCCTCCGGAGAAGTATGGTATTCTGGAGTGCTCTGCCCCATCGGTGGCGGGGCAGGTGGCGCTCCTGAAGATGGTAGCGCTGCCACGTTTGCTGTACTACTTTCTGACCTTGCCGATCTGGGTCCCGGGATCTGTGTTCCGGCAGCTCCGAACCATGACTTGCGGGTTCTTGTGGGGGTCTGGCAGGAGGCGAGTAGCAATGGTTACAATGATAAGGCCAAGAGCAGATGGGGGCACGGCAGTCCCAGATTTTGAGTGGTATTATTTAGCGTCGCAGCTGCAGTGGCTTACGCAAGCGGTGGCAAGGGAGTTCCGGGGGCCGGATGGCCCTGAGGGTCGTTGGATTCTGCGGTACATCTTATCCTTTATAGTTTTGCAACAGAAGAAGAGGCTTGAGCTACATACAACTGAGGAATGGACGCTGAGGCTGTGCTGGAACCGGAGTCAGCGTAGGGCCGGTTTCGCTCGTCCGTATGCCCCAGAGATACCGCTGGGGATGTGTACTGCACTCCCTCATGGAGGGGATTGGACAGCGCTGGCAAATTGGGAGGCCCTGGGACTGCAGGTGCTGGGCGATATATACGAGAATGAGACCTTGTTGTCCTTCCAGAATTTACAACATGGGTATAACCTTCCAAGGGGGGACTACCTGTTGCTTTCAGCGCTTATTGCCGCAATCCAACGCTATTGGAGGACAGGTTTGTCAGAGCCAAGAACCTCAATGGCGGGCCAATACGTAGTGATGGCAGCAGGGACCTATAAGGCTATAACGTGTTTATACCGTTGAATGCTAACAGAGAAATTTGAGCCATTGCGTACACTTCAGGTGAAATGGGAGGCGGAGCTTGGCAGGGAGATCCCAGAGAAGACGTGGGCCCAACTGGTTCAGAGAGCATGGAAAAGTACGAGAAATGCCCGGTTTCAATTGATACAGTTCTATGTCCTGCACAGAGCATATC
This sequence comes from Triturus cristatus, assembly GCF_964204655.1. Classification (NCBI taxonomy): domain Eukaryota; kingdom Metazoa; phylum Chordata; class Amphibia; order Caudata; family Salamandridae; genus Triturus; species Triturus cristatus. The sequence continues at coordinate 1,207,070,976 of NC_140582.1, read as the reverse complement.
TAACACCCGAGAAGCTCAATCGATATTTCGGGGCGGCGGCGGCTCGGTGCCCGCGCTGTGCTCTGAAGGGAGCAGACTTCCTTCATATGATGTGGGGGTGTACGAAGTTAGGGACATATTGGGAGGAGGTGTTGGACAACTTGAATACTATTACTGATAGGACGGTGGAACTGGACCTGGGTACTTGCCTACTTCATTGGTTTCCGCACACTACCAGAACGAAAGTGACTAGCAAATTTATAGACTTGGGGCTGGTATTGGCTAAACGGGAGCTGACTATGCATTGGAAATCGTGTCAGGGTCCTAAGGTGGGGAGATGGGAGGGCAGAATTGCTTAAATGGGCAAGAAGCGAGGGCACACTTAGATTGCGACAGGCCTCACGTGTGAGTAGCGATAAAGCGTATGAGACAGCAAGGGCATGGGAGGCTTTACTGGAAGCACTTCAGTCACCGGACACGGACTCAGAGGAGGATGTCCCTGGGGATGGGATGGGGAGCCCTGGACCACGCGACTGAATAGCTTGACGAACTTGCTCTGGGCTAAGTTTGACAGTTATTTTGTAGGGTATTGCCACCTGCGGTACAATACTACCCCTGCTAGACACTGTAACAAAGGTACACAGGGAATTTTTGTATCTGATTGTACTGTATACACCTGACGGTGCGCCGGTAGATAAGGAGGGAGGGGGAAGGGGGGAATTTTGGAAAGGAACAGCATGCACCATAATAAGCTGCCTGAACCGCTGTATTATTGCTGATCTATTTGATGCTGTTGGCTGTTACTTTTATATTTTATTTGGAAATATAATAAACACATTTAAAAAAATAAATGATGAATAGCTGACTCATCTTCTATAAAAGCTGGAGGTCACCGTGTTTGAGGTTAGCTAGGGCAATGTTTTCAAGTGTAGTAGACGGCCTTGTGTCCTAACAGCAATGATCCATGTCTTCAAGGTATATGCCATTGTAGAGCCAGCTGACCGCATCTCTTTATAGTAAGTTCAAGAATGGGACATTGTAATATCTAAGGATTTATATTATGCATCTTCCCTGTTTCTCTGCCTCTGATGCTCAGCCAGTGTGAATAGTATGGGTAGAATGTTGGTGTGGGTGGTGATGTCATTGTATTCATCTGTAACATAACCACGTCTTCTGCAACTCCTTCCTACGATACAACAGACTTGTCACCTAGCAGAGTGAATGGATAGACACGGAGATAGTCTGGTGGGCTTGGGCGGTGTATACTACCAGAGCATTTGGACAACGTCCCCCACCCTCGCCTTCAGTACATATTAATAGCACTAGGGGACAGGCCTTTGTGCCTCCCCCCATTGTTCCCCTATGCGATATAGAGACAAAGCCCACTTTTCTGCACAGGGTGCCCGCTGTCCTCAATTCATCAGAACAGCTCCAACGGATTTAGGAACACCCCTTTAATAATGTAGGGACAGCTACTATACCCACTCCTGACTCTTAGGAGTATCCTTCCCTACACAAGCTCACTGTAACCCCCAACCCTCTCCTTTTGTACACTATCTCTAAATCGCCTCCTTGTGACAGCAGTCCTATGTGCAAGGTATGAACCCCCTCAGGTTTACATGTTGCCAATTCGAGACTCTATGTTCTGTTGATATCCAAAATATGAATTAGAACAGCTAATTAGGACTAAAACTACCTGACTGGTCAACTGGTCAACTCGAGCAGCTGGCAGGGCCATTGAATCATCACACCCTTGTAAATCCTTAAGCCACATAAATAATATCATGCTAACTGGATGGAAATATTTAAAGGGTATACTGTTACTAGTTGTTTTTCTTTTAAGGTGGAAGGGGCATGGGCAGGTACCTGATCTTGTACTGCAGTACACCAACATATACCCTACTTTATTTTGTTTTTGTTTTTATGCAATGGCATATCTTTCAATTCTAATGTTTAAAGGAAACTGTGTAGGTGCATGTACTTAATATAACATCCATAAATCAGCATTGCTCTAACAGTACAGCTGTAAACATTCCGAAAATATTAATTTCCGAACATTTACCAGAATTTACATTTCCTAATATATGAGCAAGGCTACGTTGCAGTAATGTGCGATAATGTGTTGCATGGCTAAATATTTATAAGGTCCCAAAGGCGATACTAATTGCATTGCAAATGCTTGTTCCTTCTGAGGTACCAGTCAGAAGAGTGAGTACCCATTTTATCTTCATTATGTCAGAAAAGGGTTGTTTAGGCCCTGTAAGAATTGTGGAAAGTCCAGACTTTATTCTGCGGACCCACAGAAAGAATGCCTGTACTGTCTTTACCCACAGCATAATCCCAGAGAATGCAAGTACTGTCGTACTTTTTCCTCAAAAACCTTAAAGGACTGTGAGGAAGAGAGCAGCAAAGGGCTCCGATTCTGAGGAGAAGCCCTATACCTCCTCGAAGAAGAGAAAAGTAGAAAGATTTTCTTCATCTCTTATAGATCCCAAAAAGTTCAGGTCTCATATTAAGAGAGAATTGAGGAGAAAGGAGGTAAAAAGAGCCAGTCGAGACCCTCCTCATCACGTCAGAGGTCAGGTTCTGCCCCTCTGTTGACGCCGCTATCTCCTCCCAGGGACTCTTCATCTGACAGAATATGCCCGTCAACGGGCCCGTTGATGAAGAAATCATCGTCTACGACCTCCGGCTCTGCTCCTCTGGATGTTCCGTCGGCGGTTTCGTTAGCGACTCCTACTACGTCGACAGTCAAGATGACGACGGTGGCCACGTCGACGACAACAGTGATGGTATCTCCGTCATCTACCACGGTTAAGCCATCTCCTTCGACAAGAGTTTCACCTTCGTCGGCTCAACAGGTTCGTTCACCGCCAACAGCTATCCTTCCGTCGAAGATCCCCTCGGCGATCCCGTCAGGGATCCCATCGATGGTCCCGTCGACCACCCCGTCGGCGAGGGTGAAGATAGGTCTGCTTCTGAAACCGGCACCTTCCCTCATGCAGGATTTTTCAAAAGGTTTCTCCTCTTCCTTATGTCCGCCTCCTAGATTTTCAGGAGTCTGAAGATGATGGACCCTTCGGTTTTCTTACAGTCCTTCGCAACTCCAATTGAAGTGACAGGACTCAGAGGATGAAGAGATGATGGAGGATCCATCCACTTATCTGGAAAGAGACTATTCTTTTTCGGATAGGGAACGTCCCACTTCTCATCGTTTGGACGCTTTCCAAGAACACTATCCGTATGAGGAGCAAGAAGAACAAGCTCAAGAACCCTTTATTAATGTCCCCATTTCTTTGGCTAATGCTCAACGACTACTATAAATGATATCCGGAAGCGAATTCTGCTCCTCCTCCACCTCCTGCTCAGGAAGTCATCACTCCAGCATTGCGGGTGCAACCTCTGCTGCAGAAGAGGAGCACTGTAACAACTCTGGCTCAGATACTTGCGCAAAGTCAAGATGATGATGACCAGCAGTTGGAGGAAGGGAAATTGCGTTTGGACCAGGATATCCACGATGAGCAGGATGACTATGCGATCCCCACTCCAACTTCTCCGTCTCCACCCTCAGCTGACTCTCCGCCCGCAGATATTGGCGGGTTTCACGATCCTCTAAAGCGTGCCTCCATGCCCGTTAAACAAACTGAGTGTTTTTTATATGATTTTAAGCCTATTACACAACGTTCCTCTCATTACATCCCCATTGTGGACTTCTTGTGGCAAGAAGGCTTGAAATTAACGAAACCGCCAGCTTCTATTCCTGCTGTAGTGGCAAAGTTGGACAAGAAGTACAAGGCACCTGAAGACTCTCCCGCATGTCTGATCGGGCATCCCTGGCCTGATTCGGTCATTATGCAGGCAGCTCAAAGGAGGTCGAAGAATCTTTCCTCTCTGTTTCTGACTGCCCCTGACAAGGAAGGGTGTCATTTGGATAACATCGGCAAAAGGTTCTCCGCTTTGTCAGCCACTTCTATCAGAGCCTCCAACTCTTTAGCTGTCCTTGGGACGTATGACCGCCAGATGTGGTCTGACATCTCGGCTTTGCTGGAATTCCTTCCAGAAGACAAGAAGGAGGCACGTGAGGTGCTATCGGAGGGTGAAAAGGCTTCCTCTGAAATGATTGACATGGCAATCGAAATTTCGTCAACGGCCTTCAAATAGATGGCAGGAGCAGTGGTACTAAGACGACAAGGGTGGCTGTAGGCTACTGCTTTTCAACCGGAAGTTCAGGCAGAAATTTTCGACATGCCTTTCGATGGTGAGTTGCTATTTGGGAAGCATGTGGATGAAGCTTTGCAATCAATCAAAAAGGATACGGAGACAGCTAAATCCTTGGTAAACCTTCAGCAAAAAATATTTTCTTCTTTCCGGTGCAGAGGTGGAGGTCAATATCCCTCTTGCCCTCAGCTTCAACAGCATTTCCAGCCCTATCACCAACAGGGTTTTCGTACACAGTACTCTTCTCAGCCCTTTCGGCAAACCTCAACATCGACCTACTCTAGACCAGCAGCACGTCGACATCAACCATCAGGATGTAGGGCTCACGGGTCTAAAAAGAGACCATGAGGTTTCACAGGCCCCTGTTACCGCAGTCCCACTTCAATTCGGCCTCATTTGCTACAGATTCCTCAAACAACGGAAAATTATATCTTCCGCCAAGTGAGTGTTAGACGTATTCTTTCACAGTCACACCCTGGAATTTGTTCAACAGCCTGCGAACATGCCTCCACGAGGGACCTCTCATCGACAGCTCCGTATTCTCAAGAAGGAGGTCCGGTTGCTCTTAACCAAGCAGGCAATCATAGTGCCGCCAGATCAACACAATCGGGGTTCTATTCCTACTTCTTTTTGATAAAAAGAAAGACGGGAAAATGGAGGCAGATAATGGACTTAAGATCACTGAACAAGTTTATCAAATCCCAACCTTTCAGAATGTTATCGCTCCAGGAAATTCTGCTTCTAATGGATACAGGAGACTATATGTCTTCACTGGATCTTCTGGACACATACTTTCACGTTCCCATTCACCCAAAACATCATCAATTTCCGAGGTTCGAGGTAGCAGTGTGCCATTACCAATTTCGAGTACTTCCTTTCGGGCTGATATCGACTCCAAGAGTCTTCACCAAGTGCTTGCCTCAGGTGGCGACCTTTTTATGGCGAACCGGTAATCAAGCAGTCCCTTATCTAGATGACTGATTGGTCAAGGCCCCATCACTTCAAGCCGCCAAGAGAACAACGGATGCCTGTGTCCAGCTCTTTCGCTACCTGGGACTACACTGTCAAAAGCCTTTCCCACAAAAGAAAGAATCCTACGACTGCAAAGGACAGTGAGGGGTCTGTCCGCAAAAAGGTGCGTTTCAGTAATGACATACAAATCAATGCTAGGGATGTTGTCATCCTGTATCCCACTGATTCCAAATCGCAGCTTAAGAATGAGGCTTCTCAAGGAGAAACTCAATGGAGCAATCTCCATGCTCATTCAAGGACGTCATGTCAATCACTTCAAGGATGGTCTCAGCAACGTCCTGGTGGACGGTCAAAGACAATCTTTCACAAGGTCTCTCTTTCCTCATGAAGAAACCAAGGTTGGTCATGATATCAGATGCTTCCATAGACGGATTGGGGGCTCACCTGCAAGGATTGCAGGTCCACGGAATATGGTCTGTTCAGGAAGCTCAGTGTCACATACATTTCATGGAACTCAAAGCAGTCTTTCTGGGTCTTCAGGCCTTCCTGCCAAAGATCAGGAGATCATCGATCCTGATCCGAACGGACAAGACCACCACCATGTTTTATCTGTTAAAGCAGGGAGGGACAAGATCTCAGACCCTCTCAATCCTGACTCAACAGATTTGGGAATGGCTGATAGCCAATGACATATCGATTAAGGTTCAGCATGTGGCAGGAGTCCAGAACGATTTGGCGGATTCACTCAGCAGAGACACAAGGCAGTGTCACGAGTGGAAACTAGACAACCATTAGTTGCAAAAGGTCTTTCACTGCTGGGGATTTCCAACCCTAGATCTGTTCGCTACATCTCTCAACAAAAAATGCAGATCCTTTGCCAGCAGGTTCCCTAAACCAGGTTCTGTGGGAAATGCCTTCCCCTTCTCATGGGAGGGAGCATTCGCCTTTACATTCTCTCTGTTTCCTCTCATTCCAAAAGTTCTCAAAAAGATCAAACGGGAAGCTTGCTGTGTCATTCTAATAGCCCTGGCGTGGGCATGGCAATACTGGTTCACAGAGCTGTTTCACCTATCAAGGTGTTCTCCGATTCACTTGCAACCAAAAGAAAATCTCCTTTCCAGGAACCAGGGTCAAGTAGTTCACCCCCCGGTTCGCACGCTCAACTTTACAGCCTGGCTCCTCATCACACTTAGTTTGTCCGAATAAAACTTTCTGAGGAATGCTAAACATCACAACAAAATGCTCGTGCTCCCTCCATGATAAAATGTTTATGGTGTGCCACGAACACTCTTTTCCGCTTTCTTCGTCACCTGAGGACGTTTTGCCTTATCTATTATTTCTTGCCAAGGCTGGTTTGGCGCACGCATCCATCATGGTTCACTTGGCGTCACTCTCCAGGTACAGACGTTGTTCTGGTTCTTTGTCCCTGTGGTCTAAGAGACTAATAAAGGAATTTATGAGAGGACATTTCAGGGTTTATCCTCCAATTAGACCTCCTCCAGTACAATGGCAGTTAAATACTGACCTGTTGCAGCTTATGGAATCACCTTTTGAACCTGTTCACAAATGCGACCTAAAGTATCTCTCTTGGAAGGTAGCCTTCCTGTTAGCTATCACGTCAGTAAGACGTGTTAGTAAGATCCAGGCCTTCACAACAACGGAGCCTTACCTCAATTCTTTCCAGACAAGGTGATTCTTCGGACAAACCCATCTTTCATTCCTAAAGTGCCTTCAGCATTTCATCTGAATGAACCAGTGGTTTTGCCCTTCTTATTTGCAGCTCCTTCTTCTCCAGCTGAGAGGGCACTCCATTCTCTGGACATTAAAAGGTGTCTGAAATTCTACTTGCAAAAGACTCAACCTTTCAGAAAGTCTACTCAGTTGCTTGTCGCTTTTTTCAGCCCCTAGAAAGGGTCAAGCTTTGACGCGGGCGTCTATTGCTCGTTCGGTCGCATCAGTTATTCTCTTTTGCCATGAGAGGGCTGGCCGTCCTCTGGTTGCCAAAGCCACAGCGCACTCAACATGTAAGGTGGCAGCCCAGCTCCAACACCAACGACATCCCGCCCTCACAAGACCTCTGCAACTCGCTGGCCACCTTCTTCCACCGCAAGATCGCCGACATCCACGACAGCTTCAACGCCACGACTGCCCCGACAACCACCGCCCCCATGACCACCACCCACACCAACCGCATGCTCTCCTGGACCAGCATCAACAACGAGGACACCAGCGATTTCATGAACATCATCCACTCCGGATCACCGCTAGACCCATGCCCTCACCACGTCTTCAACAAGGCCTGCACAGCCATCGTACCCAATCTCCGGAAAGTAATCAACATCGCCTTTGAGACAGCAACCTTCCCGGACAGCTGGAAGCAAGCTGAGATCAACGCCTTACTTAAGAAACCCAAGGCAGACCCCAAGGACCTCAAGAAGTTCCGACCCATCTCCCTGCTCCCGTTCCCGGCGAAGGTCACAGAGAAAACTGTCAACAAACAAGTGACCCGCTACCTCGAGGAGAACAGCATCCTGGCCCATCCCAGTCCGGGTTCCGCAGCAACCACAACACCGAAACCGCCCTCATTGCCGCCACCGATGACATCAGGTCCCCGCTTGACAATAGAGAAACAGCGGCCCTCATCCTCCTGGACCTGTCAGCTGCCTTCAACACGGTTTGCCACAACACACTACGCACACGCCTCCACGCCGCCGGAATCCAAGAGAAGGCCCTGGACTGGACCACGTCCTTCCTCTACGGCAGAACCCAGAGCATCCACCTCCCCCCCTTCCGCTCCAGGGCCACCGAGATCATCTGCGGCGTACCCCAGGGCTCTTCCCTCAGCCTGACGCTGTTCAACATCTACATGGCACCCCTCGCCCACGTCGCCCGACAGCACGACCTCAACATCATCTCCTACGCCGACGACACTCAGTTGATCCTCTCTCTCACCAAAGACCCTCACACCGCCAAAACCAACCTCCACGAAGGCATGAAAGCCATCACCGAATGGATGAGGAAAAGCCGACTGAAGCTGAACTTAGACAAGACGGAGATCCTCATCCTCGGAAACACCCCTTCGGCCTGGGATGACTCCTGGTGGTCGACCGCACTGGGGACCGCCCCAACACCCACCAACCACGCACGCACCCTAGGGGTCATCCTCGACTCCACCCTCTCCATGACTAAACAGGTCAACACCATCTCCTCATCCTGCTTCAACACCCTCCGAATGCTCCACAGGATCTTTAAGTGGATCCCCACCGAAACTCGAAGAACAGTCACCCAGGCCCTCGTCACCAGCAGACTGGACTACGGAAATGCCCGCAGGAACGTGGGCCAAGCTCCTGGGACGACTGCACCGCATCCAGAACGCCTCAGCACGTCTGATCCTCAACATCCCCTTGCTGCAGCCACATCACACCCCACCTGAGAGACCTGCACTGGCTCCCCGTCAACCAGAGGATAACCTTCAAGCTCCTCATCCACGCACACAAAGCTCTCCACAACACCGGCCCAGCATACCTCAACAGACGCCTCAGCTTCTACATCTCCACCCGCCAGCTCCACTCCGCCACCCTCGCCACAGTCCCACGCATCCAAAGAACGACCGGCGGTGGCAGATCCTTCTCCCACATCGCCGCCAAGACCTGGTACACCTTTCCCACCAACCTACGGCAGACCCAAGACCTACTGGCCTTCAGAAGACTCCTCAAGACCTGGCTCTTCGATCAGTAGCAACACCCCCTCCCCCGCAGCACCTTGAGACCCTCACAGGTATGTAGTGCGCTTTATAAGTTTCTTGATTGATTGATAGATTGATTGATTCCTCCGCCCTGTTCGCTTGGGTGTCCTTGCCAGATATCTGCAGGGAAAATGTCCATACCTTCACAAAGCATTACTGCTTGAATGCCTGGCAGAAGGCGGATCTGGCAGTTGATCAAGCTGCTTTGAGGCGTTTATTCGCATAAGTTATGATGTTTAAGCATGTTCCCTACTATATAACTTTACTTTTTGTTTTTGATAAAAATTTCAGATATTCTCGAATATTTTCCATTTTTGGTATATATTACCTACTGGCGGTCGCCAGTAGGTAGTTATAGTTAGGACCCCTTTTCCATAGGAAAACCTCAACATTCTATTTTGAATAACTTTGGCGCCGGTCGACGAATCCTCGCGAATGTCTCAAAATAGGTGGGGCGCTACGCTCCGCTCCTACCCTGAAAGTCTCGGGGGGATTCGTCAAGCGGGGGCTGAGATAAAAGGGGGGTCCCAAAACGCGTTTTTCCCATGCATTTTTCCATAGGACCTTTAGAACGAGCTACAGCCCGAACGGCTGAACAGAATTACTAGAAATTTGGCAGAGAGGTAGTCCCTAGGTCAAGGAAGTGCCTTTTGTAGGTTTGGTGTAAATCTGTTCAGTAGATTCTGAGAAAATAGCCTTTAAATCAATATATATATCTGAGCCCGCTTACGGTACGCTTACCGTACGCTTACCGTACGCTTACCGTAAGCGTACGGTGGCGTGCGCGAGCGCGATTCTGATTGGCTCTTAGATCTTAGTAAACATTCGAATCGGCCGAAACCAGGAAGCGGCGTCCGCCATTTTGTCTCTCGCACTGAGTGTTGTTTATCAAACATGATGGCCAAAAACATGTTACGGGGCTGTTTTGACAACTCCCTCCCACATAGTCATGTTGAGGGAGTCCCCAAACATCCCCCAAGAGCAAAAACGGTTTTATTTTTTTTTCGGCAATTTCGCGGGGTACGCTTACCGTACGCTTACCGTACGCTTACCGTACGCTTACCGTACGCTTACGGTAAAAAAATAAAAATAAAAAAAACACTATCCACACTTACCCCACCCCCTGTGCTTTTGGTGGCCGCAGGCCACCAAATGTGCAGGGCTTATTAATAGAGAAAAAAAACGTAATTTTGGCAACATGAAATTATAAAATCGAAATAAAAAAAACACTATCCACATTGACCTCACCCCCTGTGCTTTTGGTGGCCGAAGGCCACCAAATGTACAGGGCTTATTAAAGTTGATAAAAACCGTGCACGGAACGAACTGCGTTAAGTGGGCGCGCACGCCACAAATGGCGTAAAGTAACTTAGCATTTAAAAAACCGTACAAATTCACTGAAAAAACCATAGGTTTCACACACGTTATAGTTAGGAAATAGCATTTAAAAAACCTTGCTAATTCACTGAAAAAACCATAGGTTTCACACATGTTATAGTTAGCTGGACATTTTACTGATAAAAAACCAATGAAATTCCCCCGTTATAGTTACTGTAGGCAACTATAACTCACGCGACCGTAATCCTCTGCTGATGACATATGTGTCTTTATGAAAAAAAAATATTTGTAATATATGTATAGCTAAAATTTAATGGAAGAAGACATGGGCAAATAAGTGTCTAAATACAGTATTAGCATCAGCAGAGGATTACGGTCGCGTGAGTTATAGTTGCCTACAGTAACTATAACGGGGGAATTTCATTGGTTTTTTATCAGTAAAATGTCCAGCTAACTATAACATGTGTGAAACCTATGGTTTTTTCAGTGAATATATATATATATATATATATATATATCACCAAAGAAGCAGAAGCTTTTCTCCGTTTCCGGAGCCCAGGGCCCCACAGGGCGGCCTCACTGCATGAGCACGGAGCAGCCCACAACACCACGACTGGCAAACAAACAAAGGTGAGGCCCAATACCGTGAAATCACTTTATTCACAGAGTCTCTCAAAAGCGCCTGCTTTCATTCATCCAACGTTTCAGCTTCCTTGCCTTGTTCACGGACTGAAATGCAAGCGCCCAGGTGCGCTTGGATGTCTTTAAAGAGGTACATCACGTGACTGGAATTACAGGTACTTCTTTTCCCACAGTGCATTGTGAATTTGAATTTAAATGAAAACTGGATGTTCCAAATTGATAAATGCTTTCCACAATGGAAATGAACATTACACAAGCACTGCTGTAAAAGTGGAAATATGAGCATAGTCAGGTGAATCGAACCATCTTGCAAATGTTCTTGCCACAAAGTATGACTCTGGAAGGGCAGCTATTCACGGCACGATCAGAACAGAGTGTCTTTCTGTTTGAATCCCTTCCCAGCGCGGTTCCATTTCGCTCAAGTGGCAAATCCTTAGTAGGTTGGGGGCGCAGGTGGGCCAGGCTCCTCAATTAATATCACCAAAGAAGCAGAAGCTTTTCTCCGTTTCCGGAGCCCAGGGCCCCACAGGGCGGCCTCACTGCATGAGCATGGAGCAGCCCACAACACCACGACTGGCAAACAAACAAAGGTGAGGCCCACTGCCGTGAAATCACTTTATTCACAGAGTCTCTCAAAAGCGCCTGCTTTCATTCATCCAACGTTTTGGCTTCCTTGCCTTGTTCATGGACTGAAATGCAAGCGCCCAGGTGCGCTTGGATGTCTTTAAAGAAGTACATCACGTGACTGGAATTACAGGTACTTCTTTTCCCACAGTGCATTGTGAATTTGAATTTAATATATAATATTTATACCATGTGATCAAGGCTGAAACGCGTCATGGCGGACAAACGGGTCCACAAATAAAGACTTCACCTCTCACTGATTCTGGGTCTGCATCGTCTTTAAGCTGAGGATTGCAGTGGCGAATACGTATATATATGTATATATTATCTACTGGCGGTCGCCAGTAGATAGTTATAGTTAGGACCGTGTTTCCATAGGAAATCTGAAAATTCTATTTTGAATAACTTTGGCACCGGTTGACGAATCCTCGCGAAATTTTCAAAACTAATGGGGCGCTACGCTCCGCTCCTACCCTGAAAGTCTCGGGGTGATTCGTCAAGCGGGGGCTGAGAAAAAAGGGGGGTGCCAAAACGAGTTTTCCCCATGCATTTTTCCATAGGACCTTTAGACACAGCTACAGCCCGAACGGCTGAACAGAATTACTTGTAATTTGGCAGAGAGGTAGCCATAAGGTCAAGGAAGTGCCTTTTGTAGGTCTGGTGTAAATCTGTTCAGTAGTTCCTAAGAAAATAGCATTTAAATCAATATATATATCTGTGGCAGCGCTCCGTGCGCTTACCGTGCGCTTACGGTAAGCTTACCGTACGCGTACGGAGCCGTGCGCGAGCGCGTTTCTGATTGGTTGTTAGATCAAAGTAAACATTCGAATCGGTCGAAACCAGGAAGTATCGGCCGCCATTTTCTGTCTCTCGCACTGAAAAAAAAAAGGTTGATAACATGAAAAGGGGGCAATGAAGAGAGTTGCAGACCCCCTAGCGTTCGTCAGGGGGTTCACGAAGGACCAAAAAGTATGAAAAATGAATTTAATAATTTTTAACAAAAATCGCGGGGTGCGCGTACGGTAAGCTTACCGTACGCGTACGGTAAAAAAAAAAAAAAAAAAGAATTAACAATCACATTTAATATATAAATCTAAGTACCCCCAAGAGAGAAAAAAACAATTGATATTTTGTAAAAAATGGCGAGGCGTGCACGGTACGAAATGCGCCACTTGGGCGCTCGGTGCGCGAAGTGCACCGAGTGCCCACAGCGTGAGCACGGTGCGCGAAGCGCACCGTGCGCGCAAAAATTAAAAATAAATACATAACTTAGCATTTAAAAAACCGTACAAATTCACTGAAAAACCATAGGTTTCACACACGTTATAGTTAGGAATTAGCATTTAAAAAACCTTGCAAATTCACTGAAAAAACCATAAGTTTCACACATGTTATAGTTAGCTGTACATTTCACTCGTAAAAAACCAATGAAATTCCACGTTATAGTTAGATCAGGTAACTATAACTTGCGCGACCGCAATCCACAATGTGTCATTTCAGATGTCATCATTGATGTGAAGAGTGATGTCACTGACAATGTCATGAGTGATGTAATATGTGACGTCATCAGCAGTTTATTGTGGGCACGCAAGTTATAGTTACCTGATCTAACTATAACGTGGAATTTCATTGGTTTTTTACGAGTGAAATGTACAGCTAACTATAACATGTGTGAAACCTATGGTTTTTTCAGTGAATATATATATATGTGTGTGTTTTGGCATTCATATGCATTATTGTGAGTTCATGTTAGGTGATTGTTTTTTGGGTCGCTTGGTTCACCTTCCCGCCGCCTTCGGCCTTTTGTTTTTGTAAGTACTACATGCTATTCTGATTCAAGCATGTGAATCTGTAAAAGATACAATACTGAAGAAAAAACAAGTTACTTACCTGTACACTGTGGTTCTCCGGTATTGATATCTTTTATAGATTCACATGCAAGGCTCCCTTCTCCCCTCTTCAAGGTTCACCTTCCATACCTCTTCATTACCTAGGGCACTCATGCTCGAAATCTGAGGGTATGGTGGCCCTGCAGGGGGAGGAGATTCTATGGTCTAAGCTCTGATTTGCTGGAATTTGGATGTTTTTTAACAATGGTCATTGATTACTAAAGTTAATGAATTCTTATGGCCTTTTCAATGTTAAGCTTTAAATCTGTTATTTTACTGTTACCGTGGGACTCCCACCATGACGACGGGGAAGATTCAAGCGTGTGATTCTATAAAAGATATCAATACTGGAGAACCACAGTGTACAGGTAAGTAACTTGTTTTGTACCCAACTTTGCTAGGAAACCCGTTCGATATTTTGGAACAAGCCCATTCGACTCCATCCACTGTCTCAAGTCCTCCAAGAGAAGGCTGGTGAAATACTTTGCATCGTTATTGAGTAATGCGATCAGCCTGTAGTCCCTGGGGTCTGATCATGAACTGTCTTTGTGGATGGGGCAGATTATTGCCCCGCGCTAGGAGTCAGGTATAGTTGAGCACTGCAGACAGAAATCTGAGAGCTTGGTTAACTGCCTGGCCGAAACAGGGGGTTAAATTTAAAGAAGGCTGTGACTGGCCATTGGGTCCTGGAGCCCTATCAAATCTTGCCTTTGATATTATTAGGTCCAGCCTATTTGACAAATAATTTATGTCTGCAGTGGAGGAGAGCTGATGGTCTTGCGCTTGAGGCGGATGCTCCCTGAGTGTTGCAGATGGACATGCTATGCTGTGGTAGAGAAGGTGATCTCTTCCTTCTCTTGCATAGAAATGACTGATGAGAAACATGGCCCATTCTGGCTCTGTGATGTTTGTGCTACCTCAGCGAGGCTTTTGTTTGTTCACAAGGGCACAGGTGTTGTTTTGAGTTAGGCTGCCTACTTGCACACAGAAGAGTGCACCAGAACTGCTGGAATTAATTTTTTTTCTCTGCATGACATGTCCGTCTGTAGGTTTTTTTGTGCATTTTGCGTAAGTGATGATTGGCTGTGCGACCCCTGGATTCTTCTCTCAGGTCCTTGTTGCATGCTTTCTTTAAGGCCCGAGTCTTGGTCGAAGTGGTGCTTGGGTATGGGCGGTAAGCTGAACACACTCTTCAATGATGGTACTGCTGACATTGGGATTTTGCTTTAAACGCTATAGATTGTCAGAGAGAACAGATGGTACAGATGGTACATCGCCCTGGCCGGTACATGGTATGCTGAGTTAGGGGCAAAGCTGATAATCTGAGGACGATGGTTATTCTCTGTGCGGTCGCTCTCTGTGAGTGGAGCAATGCAGTAACTTTCTATGTATGGAAACATTTCTGCATTGCAGATGGTGTAATCTAAATAGGAGCATGTATTACCATTTGATCTCGTCCAATTCAGGGGTGTATCTTGCGGAAACCTGAAGTTCAGCACTGTAAGTAATATATTTATTGTATAGTTAATAAAAACCATTACAAACGAGCATCTCTTAATAAACTTGAGAGAGAAAAACAAACTTCAATTTAAAAAGGCTGAAAGCCACCGTTAAAAACACTATAGAAATTGCAAGAAAAAAAGAGGAGAGGCAAGAGAGGAAGCCCCCGAGCTTTACTAGGCCTAAGTCCGAGTGTTGATTTTTGCGAGCGCGGATTTAGGATTTAGTAGTAATACAAATATTAAAATGTCCTCCCAGAACTTAGTTGAATATCTTTGTCAGGGAAACTTGCTAGCACTGCTTGCCTCCAGGTCCGTATTTGTTTCTTATTGAAGAGTGGCCTAAGGAGGGACCGGCGCTCCTGTATTAGTTCTCTGCATATGGTGATGATATGCACTATGTCCTACTCTCCTTCCCCACAAAGACGGCAGCTTGCTGGCTTCAGGGTATGTAGCCACGGCGGCAAATGATGTGCAGTTGGCAATAGACCCAGCCGAAATCTCAGAAATGTTTTCTTTTGAGGCTTTAGAGAGTTTGGTTTGGAGGTATGCCTGCGGGGTCGCTTTGCTGTAGGACTGTATAGTAAGCCAGCTGTGGGCACGGTCAGACAGGACGGCTTTGTCTTGAATGCTGGATTCTTTTTGACAATCTTATTTACTATTTTTTTTTAAACTTGTTAGAGCCCCCGATGCTTCCCAAAGTTGCCGTAACTCCAGCTGATCCAGTGTAGTGTCCAAGTAGTCTGGCTGGGCAGGACTATGAGGCTTGTAGTTCCTTCCACAGGTAGGTGTTTAATGTATTGGGCTGCCCTGTTTTGATTTTGTACCAATTTTTGATGAAAGCACCGTTACGGGCCAGCTCCTGTCTCTGTAGACCGAATTCGAGCCTCATTTGTGCAGGAGATGTATATGCTGGCAACCCGTAGATCATTCTCAAAGCTCTTGCTATGGTGCCGTTTAGCGTTTCAGCATCTCTCTCATGGCTTCACTTCCATATGTGAATGATGGAATTCATTTTGGCTGTATCACCCTGATTAGTGGGAGAAAGCTTGGTCCAGGTCTTGTCTTTTAGGTTTCTTAATGCCACACCCCTCTTTTTTATGGCCTCGCATTGAGCTGTGTAATTACCTCTGTTGTCAATGATGACTCCCAGGCGTTTATAGTCTTGTACTGCTTCCAGCTTGTGTTTTGCCAGGAACCAGTTGTGCTTTGGCTTTGTCTTCCGAAAGTTTACGCACACGACTTTTGTTTTTTCTAGATTAATACTTAGTCTGTTGGTCTCCGAATACTAGGATTTGATGTCGAGCAGGTGTTGTAAACCTATGGGTGTCCGGCTGATAAGCACCAAGTCATCTGCATAAAGAAGGTTGAATAACTGGTGACATCCTAGCTTGGGGGCGTGTGAAATACAGTCATCGAGAAGGACTGATAGCTTTGCCATGAAAAGTTTAAAGAGTGTTGGGGCAAGCACACAGCCTTGTTTTAATCCTGAAGTTGTATGAATCTTTTTGGTTAAGTAGTCTCCTGCCCCCAGCTTTACTTGCATCCAGGTGTTACTATGCAGGAGAGTTATTTGTTTTAATAGCAGTGGTGGAATACTCAGGCTTTTTAGTTTTTGCCACAGAATGTTTCTATTTATATGGTCAAACGCCAAGCTGTAGTCGATGAAGCACAGATACAGAGGCTGTTTTATTACAAGAGCAGCATCTATCATTAGTGAGAGGGCTGAAATGTTAGTAGCAGTGCCCATATTCTTGCAAAGATCTGTCTGGTTGTATGGTATTGCTGCGATTTCTGTGGCCCATGACGTTAATTCTTGAAGAAGTAGTCCTGCAAAAAATGTGGCTTCATTGTCCAGTAAGCTACTAACCGATAGCTTTTCGGATCATTTCTATTACCTTTTTTGTGGATGGGTGAAATGATCGATCCCCTCCAAGATGATGGTACTATTGATGTTTGTAGAACTGATTCGAAGGTTGGTTTTAGGACTGAAGCCCAGAATTCTGGGTCTTGTTTGAATAGAATGGGCGGGATCCCGTTTGGGCCGGGAGCACCCTCCCGCCTGCCCTTGTGGATTCTTTTACAGATTTGTTTGTTCGTGATTATGAGGTCCTGTTCCGATGTTACTTGGTAGTTCAACTGGGGTGCTTGTGTTTCCAGGGTGGGCGAGAGGTTAGTTGTGCAGGTTCGGGGATCCTCCTCTTTATTAAAATGTGATTCAAGGAAGGTTGTCCATGCCTCTTCTGTAACATGCGAGTTGATGCCCTGGCTCCTGGGGTTAGACAGAGCTTTGATCTTCTGCCAGAATTGCGCGCTGTTGTTATTTTTGATGTTGTGCAGGAGTTTGGCCCAGAGGGACTCGTCAGCTTCTTTTCTGAGGTGCCAGGTTAATTTCCTGCGGGTGCCTTTTAACTGCCTCAGGTCTAGCAGTGCCATAGGTTCTTTCTTTAGCCTCCATAGTGTGTAGTTTATTTTAGCTTTTTTAATTTGGCGTTATTCCTAAAATTGTCGTATGAGTATTGGTTTTATGGATGTGCCGATCTCCTTTTTTGCGAACGCCTGCTTGTGTCTTCATAACTATTACTTAGGACTTTTAAAAACGCCTCCCAGCTTCCTATTCTGTCTGGATTGGCTACTTGCACTTCTCCAAGGAGTTGCTTTGTGAGGGAACAAAGGCCTTCTGGATCATTTATTCTGCATTTCACTCTTTTCTCGTTGTTGGTAAATTCGGGTCAGTGTGTATTCGCTGGGGGTAATTTGCATGTTAACGGTGCTTCTATCGAGATCTCCTGGGGGAGGTGATCGCTGAAATCTAAACTTCCGATGCGTTAGTCCTTTACTTTTGAGAACATGCCACGAGAACAGAATGTGTTGTCTAGTGTGGTACTTGCCACTGTGTTATGAAATGTTGCTGTCTGTGGGCGGTCACCTGGAAATCTTCTGTTTAATGCGCAAAGGCCTAGTTGCTCTAAAAACTGCAAATGTTTATGAGAGGTTTTTGTTGATCTTCCGTCTGTTTAACACTGTGTGCCAAATGTTTTTAAGTTGCAAAACCAGGAATTCACCTAGAGTACTTTGTGACTGGCCACTTGGCTTTGATTGTTTTGTGACATCCTGTGGGAGGCCTAGCAGGGGCCCTTTAAGATTCTTGGGGCTTATCTTGAAAAGATTGATATTTAAGTCCTCCGTGGTCAAGCAGTCCGCTTGGGGGAAATCTCCAGCTAAGTCACATAAGATTGATATTAAGCGATTGAGCTATGTCCTTGCACTAGGATTGATGTACGCGCTGAGTATCAAAAGAGGGTGCAGCGGTCCCCAAGTAGTGATTTAAATTCCGAGGCGCCAGCTCTCTTGAAAAGGTATTTATTGAACTTTGCTTTGCAGGCTGCATGAGATGTATATGGATAAGCCCCTCTTTGGTCGGCCGAATTTATGGTCTCTAAGCAACGGCTTTCAATGTTCGATGAAGCCGGTTACCCATGTTTCCTGCAGAGCCAGGACGTCATGGCCTGTTAGAAAGGCAAGTAAATCAGAAGAGTTCATTTTCTGCCAGAGTCTGCAGGTTTTCCAGGAGCAGAGTACTGGTGAAGACAACGTCAGGCGTTTAGGAGCTAGATGGTCCTTTCAGTCTAGACGACTGCAAGAGGAGATCAGGACTTCCCAGCAGACACACTGACGTAAGACGCCGAGGTTCCTGCATGCAGATACTCCAGCTCGCAGTGGTCTGACATCCCTGGCGGGGTGCTCAGCTTGAGACCAAAACGGGGTCCCACAGTCTAACATCAGGTAATGGGGTTAGTTTTATCCTAGAGGGATTCTTGGCTTTACATCTACTCACATGCTAAGTACACTTAGGTACATCTAGTTAGGATTGCAATGTAGGAGTACACATTTTACTGCCATGTATTTTATGTACTTGCCTGTGGTTATGATATTAACAAAATGGTAGAAACCTACAATCTGTTTACTTTCTTAGTGCTGCTACTCATTTATCTATGCTACTGTCTACTGGTGATTTCAGTACACTTTTTTTACACTAGAATAACGACTGTTCAATAAATGCTTATTGAACCATCCCAACCGTTTATTCTGTGTATCTCTCTGAGAAAAAGTGTGCACGTGTGACTGAGCTAAAAGTGGGTTACTGTTTCCACGGTCCTGAGGGATCAGGGTTGTCATGTTCGATAGTTGCCAAGAACTATTCTCTCCTTGGTAAGAGGAGGTGATAGTGGCATCGGTGGGGGTTTCTAGAATCAGTCTGGACACCAGTCCCACAGTGTATGTTGTCTAAACGTGCAGATCCTATATAGGTCTTATAGGAACTACACAACATGGCTACAGGCAGCCAGTTCCAGTCGTTCTCAAAGTGAGAGATAGCAGTCATATTCCGAGATCTGCAATAGGTGACTGCACTGCCCTGAGCACTTTCTAGTATCGAATATGGTTTATTTGTATGCAGCTCAAGGGTGGGTTGTGGTTTGGCCAACACTGTTGGGTAGCTGGTCACTGTGTGTGGGCGGATTTTATTGTAAATACAAGTTGATGGATGGATCGCCAAAACTTTTCAGACACTCAAGCTCAGTCACAGATCTGGGTTGAATCCATCATCGTTCTTTAGCTCACTTCGCCACCTAAGCTAAGACCCAGCTATATGCAAATCAAACTTGAACCTGTGTCTCATGGGAACAGTCCAGCCTGAACTTCCAAGCCAGGTCTTCCCTGAACTAGAAACAACCATAATTGGGACCAGTTTCGGAGTAACACCCCTCATCAGCCAGGCTAGCTTGAATCCAGTGGCAAAGTGAGCAAGGGACCCACGTCTGCCCATACCCTGCCAACTTGGGGCGAACAAAGCAAACACAAGGAGATGATGGACGGAGAGCTGAAACTTTTCAGACACTCACTACCAGTCACAGATCTGGGATGAATCCATCATCGTTCTTAAGTTCACTTTGCCACCTCAGTTCAGACCCTACGTTTGTGGTCCCAGGCTCGGCAGCCATCTAGGGAAACCTACCAAACCCAGACATTTCTGAAAACTAGTCACCAGGGGAAACCAGGGAGGTGTAGCTTGTTTGGATTCCCCAACGTTTTCTTACCCAGAATCCACTGCAAACCTCAAAATTAGCTGGAGAAAATCACATTTTTCTCACATTTCTGTGTGGGAAAGTTGTGAGCTCACCGGTCGGCCACAAATATCCTACTACTCAGCTTTCACCCAGGCCTTCAGATACCGAGAACCCGCAGCAGGGAAAAGCCCAAAACGTATTGTGGAGACATCAAAATTATCTATCACAAAAATGACCTGGTGTTTGCAAGGAGCGAACCTGCGTTTTTGGTCCGGGACACGGCAGTCATCTAGAGAAACCTACCAAACCCACACATTTCTGAAAACTAGACACCCGGGAAGTTTGACTTGCGTGGATCCTCCAAATGTTTCCTCACATTTCTGTCTGGGATCACCGTGCTGGCACAAATGTCCTACCACTCAGCGTTCCGCTCAGTCTCCCGAGTAAAATGATACCTCACTTGTGAGGGTGGGCCAAGGACCTGCGACTGGGAAGGGCCAAAAACATAGCGATTGTGGAGATAGCACAGCAAACTCTAAGCGGCAATTTTTTTTGTTTTAAATAGGTTTTCAGGCAATTTTGCATTGGACACCCACACAAGTGAAGTATCATTGTTATCGAGAGACCAAGGGGAACGCTGTGTGGTAGAACATTTGAGCTGGCACGGTGATCCCACACAGAAATGTAACAAAAATGTGATTTTTTTAGGGGCTAAATTTAAAGTTTGCAGGGCATTTTGGGTAGTAAAACATTCAGGGTTCCACCCAAGCCACACATCCCTAGACTCCCCCGGGTGTGTAATGTTCAGAAATGAGTGAGTTTGGTAGGTTTCACTAGATGCCCTCGAGCAAAAACGCAGGTGACTCCCTTGCAAAACAAGGTATTTTTGTCATCAATAATTTTGAAGTCTCCACAGTACATTTTGGGCAGCTTCCTGTCGCGGGCACTAGGCCTACCCACACAGGTGAGGTACCATTTTCATTTGGAGACTTGGGGGAACGCTGGGTGGTTGGAAGTTTGTGGCTCCCCACAGATTCCAGAACTGTGAGGAAAGTTGTTTTTTTTTTTAACAAAGTTTAGGGTTTGCAAGGGATTCTGGGTAAAATAACCTAGTGCGAGCCACACACTTGGCGAGTCAGTTTATTATACTTTCCATACTGTTTATGTGTTTAGGTTTCTACATCCATTGTGGCCCTTTAGATATAGGAATTGCTTATACCTCATTCAGCACAGCAAACTACCCATACTACAACCTGGGCCTCCTCATAGGACTTTTTTCAATCTGTGTAAGTACCGTTACTGGGATTAGTATGCTTCACTTAGGGGGCCGATTTATGGTTTCTTATAGACATATCTCTTTCTTCACTAGCCAATTCTACTCCACGGGCACATCAGTTTAAAATATCTCAGTTACTCTGCTCATTTTACCTTATAGGTAAGCGTGCCATAGCACGATTTTTGTTTCTGGTTTATGCTTGAATGTATATATCGGCAGTGCAAACTATGAGTTTATGAAGAGAATGCTTTCCAGCATGCATTATATTCTGCGGGCATAGTATGAGTGAGCCGGTTACCAAGTCGGCAGTTGTGTATTTATATCATGTCTTTAGGTTGAGGCCCTCACCCACAGTACAACTATATTGGGTTGCGGGCACTCTTTGAGTAAGCCGGTCACCAGTTTGGTCGCAGCATTCTAACATCATGCATCTTAGACCCCTTTCCTATGTTGTGCATAATGATTTTCTCTGTGCTCTTAGTTACTCTGAAGTCTTAGCACCGATATAGAAATGACTGATACTTTATTGACCATTTAAATGTATAAGAGCTGGACCCTATATTTTGTTCATTCGACTTTTTTAGCTTAGGAACCTTGACTGGAGGATGTACGAACCGCCTGTGCTCATCTAATTTTTACGTGTATTGGATTTCATCCCAAGTACGTGGACTATATTGTTCTTACCTAGTATTACCTCTAGGTATTTATCATGGGGTGCACTATAGCATAATTTTTCACTTTTCTTTCTTTTTTGTGACTTTGGATGAGGGTTCTGCCAGTTCTATTATCTTCTTTATTCCATCACGTCATCTTTTTCTGCATCTTGTCACAGAATATATATCCCTTTGGTGGTAGTAATACTTCTCGTCACAGTTTTACTCTGTACTTGGACTATCTGGAATGGTTATTTGCTCCATTTTCTAATGAAAAAATTACCTTTACTTGAAGTATTCATGATATGTTTCCCTCCCACAGACCAATATTTTACTGTGATTGAAGCCCGGTATCTATCTGAATATGTGTTTACAGCCAAGATGATGGTTATCTCTAAAATGAATAAATAAATAGTGCCCTGAAGAAGGAGCTTGTTACTATACATGGGATCTCCGAAACGAGCGTCGGCACTTCTTTTCATGTCCACTTTTTTTATTCTTGTTTTATGTACTTTATTCTGTCATAATTTGTTTTGCTTAGTTCATTGTTAGTTATCGTTGGTTGTTCCTTTTGTGGTTGTTGGGGTGGTTACATGTATATTTACTAATAGGTACCCTACAATATCATTGTGCTGGGCTTTCGTCTTGTTTTATTGAATTTTTGTGATGTTTCATGCATTGTATATGAAAATGAAGAAAAATGCATAGAAAATCACGAAGAAAGATATATTTTGATAAATAAATGAACTAAAAAAAAAATTCTATAAAAATAATTTTGGTCTGTGGGTTTCTTTAATTAATGGACTTATTGCCAATGTTAGATGTACATGTGTGAGGGAAGTTTTGTGTGTTTTGGTAGCCACACAAGTCACCCCATCCTGGATTTCCCTGGGTATCTAGTTTTCAAAAATATATAGGTTTTGTAGGTTTCCCTAGGTCTCGGCAGAGCTAGGGTTCAAAATCCACAGCTAGGCACATTGCAAAAAAAGTGTTAGTTTTCACTGAAAAAATGTGATGTGTCCACATTGTGTTTTGGGACATTTCCTGTCGCAGGCACGAGGCCTACCCACACAAGTGATGTACCACGTTTATCAGGAGACTTTGGGGAATGCAGGGAGGGTGGAGGTTTGTGGATCTACACAGATTCCAGAACTTCCCATCAGTGAAATGTGAGGAAAAAGTGTGTTTTACATAGTTTGAGGTTTGCAAGGCATTCTGGGTAACAGAACCTATTGAGAGCCACACAAGTCACCCCATCCTAGAGTCTTCTTGGTGTCTAGTTTTCAGAAAAGTATAGGTTTTCTAGGTTTCCCTAGGTGCCAGCTGAGCTGGGGTCCAACATTCACAGCTTTCATTGGAAAAATTTGATGTGTCCACGTTGCGTGTTGGACCGTTTCCTGTCGCTGGTCCTAGGCCTATCCACACAAGTGAGGTACCACTTTTATTGGCAGACTTAGGGGAACACAGAGTAGTAGAACGAATGTTATTACCAATTGACTTTCTTTGCATGTCTGCCTTCCAAATATAAGACAATGTGTAAAAAAGAAGTAATTTTTAAAAATGTCCCCACAATTTTGGAGATGTGCAAATGACCAGTGATTCTAAACTCTATATTTTATTCCCATTTCAGAATTATATATGTTTCCTTGGTACCTATTTTTCTTTCTTTATATATTACTAAATGAATTGATATATACCCGGTACACAATGAAAAACCATTGCAAGACACAGCTCAGTTATTGGCTTAAGGTATCTCTGGTTCTAGGTGAACAAGTCGTGTATATCCCTGCAACCAGAAGGGTCCAGCGGACATACCAGTATACTGCTTTCAGAAATCTGCCATATGTAGAAGAAGTTACAGGTGAAAATTTTGGCACAAATGGCTGTTTTTTCCTTCTCAAGTTCAATATTTTTTTATTTCAACTGTTAGTTTCTATAGAGAAACCTGCAAGGAGCTACACAAATGACCCCTTACTGAACTGAGAATTCTATCTACTTTTCAGAAATGTATAGTTCTCCGGGATCCAGTATTGCTTTCACACCCATTTCTACCACTAACTGGAAGGAGGTTGAAAGCACAAAAAATAGGAAAAATTGGCTATGCCCTAATAAAATTCCAAAACTGTGTAAAAAATGTTGGTTTTCTGACAAAAGTCTGCCTTTTCCTGAAATCTGTAAAGATGGTGATTGTAGCACCACAAAGCTTTTGTTGGTATATTTTACAGGGAAAAAAAAGACGCTTTCTTCTGCAGCACTTTTTTTTCCAATTTTTCCTAAAATAAAAAGACAGTAGCTGTATTTTGGCAAACTTCTTGGTCCCCTCTATGGGAATCCACAAACCTAAGGTACGTATAGAATTCTCAAGATGCTGGAAGAAAAGAGGATGCAAATTTGGCATAGATACCTTATGTGGACAAAAAGTTACAGGGGCCTAAGCGTGAACCACCCCAAATAGCAAAAAAAGGCTTAGCACGGGGGGTGGAAGCCTAGCAGTAAAGGGGTTAAAGATGAGGGTCTGGATGCTCTGGTGGAGGGGTTGCACAGGGGCACACTGAATGTACTGAGGTGGGCCTCTAGTGCCTTGTGCCAGAGATCACACATGTTGTTCTCAGGCGCGCTAGATGTGCGCAAGGCCTGTTATTGGTCGCTACATGTCAGTGTTCTCGTTCATGACAGACAAATGCTAGTAGGAAGCAGTGTTAGCATGTCAGACGGACATGAAACTGGTACTGGCACGGGTAGTCAACATGTATGCTGGTATCCACGCTTCCACGGACAGGGAGGCTCGAGACGACCCCCAGCTGACTATGTTTAGTTCCGTCTGTATGCCTGATGTAACCAATCCATATGTTATTTCCAGAAATAATTTGTCGACAGGTATACTTGTTGGGCATTCACACGTGTGGTGTGAAACATTGTTATTCCCCATTCCACTGAGCTGTGGCTCGTGCCACTTCTGCTGTGCGCCCCACATAGGTGTTGTGTCACCATTGTTTGT
This sequence comes from Triturus cristatus, assembly GCF_964204655.1. Classification (NCBI taxonomy): domain Eukaryota; kingdom Metazoa; phylum Chordata; class Amphibia; order Caudata; family Salamandridae; genus Triturus; species Triturus cristatus. The sequence goes on along the minus strand of NC_140582.1, from coordinate 1,207,046,074 downwards.
GATCCCATACCACACCCAGCTGTAGCTGACGCCACCAGGGGCATAACACAGGTCCTGCAACCCTGAGAAAATAGTGCAAACTCGACCCAAGTTATGGGAGCGCTTTGCGCACCAGTTATATTACACACGGTCACAGATACGTCAATTTAATGGAAGCACCTAGAATCAATCCTTATCTGGTTCAACGGCCTCAGAGAAAGAGATCTGGTCACCTGAGATATTATCTATATATCCCCCATAGTATATTACTCATTGGCCTGCTATTGCTATTGCTTGCACTCTTACGAGTCTGTTTGTATCTACAAAAGGCCTGTTGCATTTTGGGATCTGTAGTCGTATGTTAATTATTTCCTTTTCAGTTGTTGAACAGTTAAAAAAAGACTCGCCCAACAACAGGAAAGTGCACTGCAGACTAACTGTTCTGTCTTTTTTGCTACATTTAAGTTGAAACAATCTTGAAGCTGCTACAGTGCAGTGTGTGATGTTTTCCATGCAGGTTATTTAGGGTGCTGCCAAAGACAGAAGTTAAATTCCAAATGGCTGAATTGATGAGATGCTTTGGTTTTAGTAACATTGTCACCTTGTTTATTGCCAGGCAGTTTATAATCTAGTTTGCTAACGGTGGCATTTATGCAAACTATAGGAGTTACATGGTCCAAGGAGCAAGGCTACATTTGTTAAAATTAGGAGGCCATACTGAGAACTGATCGGGTACTAACATTTTTAATGAAATAAGGAGCCTGGACTACATTTGATAAATTCAGGAGGCCATATCTAGACCTGAAACCATCCAGGTGAAATAATGAATCAGCCACCCTTCCCTTGTAAAGTAAGCGAAAGAGTACTTATCTTGTGTTCATGATTAACGGATCATCTCGCCATGGAAATAGTGTTCCAGTCAAGGGTCTTCGTTTAGTAATATAATGCACTCTGGGCGGTGTGGTCCTGATTTCCCCCAGTTCTTCCAATGGAGCTAACACAGCTGAAAGCAGTGCTTTGTAAAACAAAGACCTACGACTGGAGCCCTGCGCTATGGTGACATTGAGCCTTCTTGGAACCTCGCCCCTGGCAGACGCAGCCGTACTGCTGTTGGAATGCCATGGCACTCTACCCTGCCTCAAGCTTGTTACTGTCACGGAAGTGTGAGGTCAGGTTCTCCAGAGGAACAAGCTTTAATTTGTCTTCCTTACGTGGTCTTCATAACTCTCTCTTACACCCCAATGCCAACATTGGCAGCTCATATTGGCTCTTCACCGGGAGAGTTTGCAGGTGTCATAACCACTGGCACAAATTAAGCACTGCTGTCACCTCAATTTTAAGCAGCGTTGGTGTCACTTCCAGCTGAATCAAACTATGGAAGAGTGGAAGGCTTCCCTTGGCACCTGAATTAGCATAAGTAACAGGTGTTTTTTAATTTTTTACTCCAAAACAGTAGTTGCACAGGGGTCAGGGGTGCCTGCTGGTCTACTGACACTCATTGGCGTGGACGAGGTGTTGTCACGGGTTGTGGTGACGGTGGGACTGTCAAAGGTCGTCAAGCTGCCTAATCCTCTGGCTAAAGTCTTGGAACATTTAGGAGAGGGGAGCACTGTAAGCTGAAGTCTTGGACTGACTTGGGGGATCCTCTGTGTTATCAGTAGTTCCCACACTTCCCGGCTTATTCTTACTGCGCCTTGTAGGGACCGAGGGCTCCCTCCTCATTCTGCCTACTCTCATGGCTCTTACTGGGGCAGTGGTCAATAGAGGTGCTGCCACGTCTCCCCTCTACAAACGTTCCCTGCTTGAATGCCAGTTTCCTCATTATCATATGACCAGTCACCAGGCGGGCAACTAGAGCCAAATTTCGGGGTGTGGGGGGGTTGAAAAAGATTTCGGGGGGGGGGGGGCTAATTCTTCAAGCCATAGGCAGAGTGGTTCTAAGAAGGGCTGAAAACACAACAAAAGCCTCAATAACAAGTAAATGGTCTTTTAAAGACCTGTGAAGTACTCGGGTGCGACTGCAATGTTATGTTATGTTAAGTTAAACTCCATTTATAGCGCGCACAGCTACTCAGATGTGTCCCGGCGCGGAAGCCAAATGGTGGAGACAGAGGAGAGCTGACCCAGCTGGAAGATTACTTGAATAACAACGTTTTTAGATGTTTTTTTAAACAGCCTGAGGTCACCTATGTTCCGAAGCTCGAAGGGCAGGGCATTCCAAGCCATGGCCACTCTGACAGAGAGGGAGCTGCTTCCCATTCTAGCCAGGCGGTACCTGGGTATGACAGCGAGGCATTGACCTATGGAGCGTAAATGTCTGGGCGGCACATAGAACGTAAAGCGTCTCCTAAGATAATGAGGCCCCGCCTTGTAGAGAGCACTGTGGGCAAGCGTGAGAGCCTTAAACAAAACACGTTGGTCAACCGGGAGCCAGTGCAAATCCTTTAGAGTCTGCCTAGCGCTAGACCTGCCAGTATTACCCAGTAAAGCTCTAGCCGTCACGTTCTGGACAATCTGCAGCTTTTTTAGCTGATATGCCGGAAGACCAATGTACAGAGCATTGGCGTAGTCCAGATGTGAAAGAATGAGAGCACGGGTCACCATTCCTTTAGCCACTTTGGGCAATAGGGGAAGAAAATTCTTTAGGCGTTTCTGTGTGCCGAAGCACACACTGGCTAGTTTATTGATCTGAGGCAGAAATCTTAGTTCCTCACTGAACCATACCCCCAATTTTTTTGCCAGGCTCCCCATTGATTTAGGCATGGGGTAACCCACCGGCCAAATGTCCTTTCTGAAATGCGGGGGGAAAGATCCATAAAGGAGCACCTCAGATTTCTCCTTGTTGCATTTCAGTTGGGCCTGCGCTAACCATTTAAAAACTTCCGCAAGACAGTTTTTGGCAGTGAGCGGGTATCATCAGCATAAGCTATGATTTTAGCACCCAGCTCCTCCGCCAGATAAATGAGCGGCGTCATATAGAAATTAAACAGAAGAGGGCTCAGTGTTGAGCCCTGAGGAACCCCAGTAGTCAGACTTCTCGGTGTTGAGGAGAAAGGAGGCAGCCATGCTTGCTGTGTTCTATTCGCTAGAAAGGATTCAATTCACTCCCACACCTGACCAGACATGCCGATGTAAGACAACCTAGCCAAAAGTTGGCGGTGTGGCACGGTGTCAAACGCGGCAGAGAGGTCTAATAGCACCAGAGCCGCTTGGCTGCCGGCATCCAGGCACTCTCTAATAGCCTCCGCCACCTCAACCAGGGCAGTCTCGGTGCCGTGTGAGGTCATGAAACCCGACTGGGCGGGGTGGAGGGCGCCAGAAGTCTCAACTAGACCAAATTAGACCGTCGCCAGCCCACAAAGCTGTCTCAGCCCGGGCTGACACACACGACAATGGGGCTGAAGTCCGGTGAGCCCAATGGGTGTTGCTCACCTGCCAGTCACGGCCCAGTGGTACCAAAATAGCTGACAGGTGAATAAATCCCCCTCGCCAATCAGACAGCCCTATTTTCTTAAAAATTCAGTACATCTGGACTCACGTTGGAACAACCTTCCAGATATACCTAACTTTTACCCCCAAACCAAGCAACTATTGAAATGCAAATTTCTTGAAAATGGACTACACCATACTCCCAAAGAGAAGGTTTCTGAGTAAAGTTCAGGCCCGGACTGGGAACCAAAACCGGCCCTGACAAAGTGCTCAGCCGGCCACCCCAGGGGGTTGGGGGCGCGGCCAAGCTCTTTGCCAGGGCCGGTTTTCGGCCGATTTTGTTACAGGGCCGATTTTGCAGCTATGCTGCAAAAACGGCACTGTAACAAAAACGGCCCCCAGGAGGGATGCACCGGGGAACTGCCCGGTGCCAGCTACGGCCAGTCCGGCCCTGGTAAAGTTCAAACTTTTTTGCCGAATTTGGTGAAATTGAGCTGTTTTATTTGTATCGGAGTGCAAAGTTTCCCAGTGGAATTAACATAGAGAAATACATTTTTTGTGACTGACTCCTCCCTTTTTTCTGTCCCTCACTTAACTGAGCGCCTCAAAACCTTTCATGAAGAAGCTGAGGTGGATGAACGTTTTTGGAAACAATTTTGTGCAGATTCGTCAAAGAGCGAAAAGGTTATTAGCAAAACAAAAAATACTCTTTTCGATAGAAACTTTGACCTAGCTAAAACTACAAAGTGATGACGGCCACTGTGTGATGTATCAATCAATACCACTGCAACTGCATGGTAACATCCTGAGTAGTACAGCAATGCATTGTAAAAGTCAACATGTTGTAATGCCTGCAGGGTAAAGGTGTGTCTGCTATTGAGTGATATTCAAAGTGGGATCCCACATCCTATGAAGAAGGACACAGATGTAACATGCATTCATAACGCACTCTGGTGCTAAGAGGGACCTTAGTTATGAACACCATGCCGAATTACACCATCAATGAAGAAGGTTGACAGCCAAGGGAGAAGGATAACGGCCTGTACCCTCGAACTAGGGCCAGCAGTCGTTGACCATCACTCTATAGCTTTGTTAAGGGCCAGTGGTCTCCTACTGAGGGTGTGTGGGTACAATTGGTGTGTGAACACTTCTACAGGCCTCAAACCTTACCAGATGGTTTTTGGTGCCCCCAGCTTGATCCCTAGCAAGTACTTCAAGCTACTGCTCACAACCCGGGCTTTTATATTTGACCTGGGTGTCTGTTCTGATACTACAGGTAGGCAAATTAATTATCTTCCTCCTGTTTTCTGCTACTAAGACTCTTGTACATGATTCTACCTTATTCGTCTAGTGTGTCTTGCAGTGCTTTATTGAGCCAGTGGTTTTAGGTGCTGGGCACCAGCACTTAATTGTTTACACCAGCACTTATGGCTGCTACCACCTGGTGGCGAAGTTAGTGTAATTTAGAGATGTGCTGAACAACAGATGTTTACTAAGTCAATATACAGTAAAAACAACGGATACATGCTGCAAAAGCCATTCTTATAGCTTTGGAGGTCCTCAAACAGTCTCAATTGTCACCATTGTAGCAATGTGATGGTTAGTAGTTGTGATGGTACTATCATTTGCAGCGATGGGAGCGGCAGTGGGTGGACAAGCTGACGAGGCCTCCTGACGAGGGCACTGGCACTTGTTTTGTTAAAAATTAAGCACTGGACTGTGTTGTCGTCTGATGATTCAGTCCACTATTCTCAGCTGAGTTTATTATTATAATTCTCTTTTTTGATTTTGCCTCTGTATCTCACTCAGAGACTAGTGTTGTCCAACTTCTACAGCTAGCTGATTTAGCGGTTGGCACGCCCATCATTTTCCCCACCTGTCTTAAACCTTTACTCTGGCTGCCTATTTTCAAGATGATTCTTGTTCAGTCAATGTGTATCATTTTCAAAGCTCTCCATCGGTCAGGCTCAGCCTATTTATGGCAAAAACTGCTCCACTATGAACCTGACCCTTCTCTTAGATCAGGGTTCTCTCCAAAGTCGGTCCTGGAGGGCCGGATCCATGCCACATTTTCAAAATAACTACCTTTATCTAATGAGGAAATGCTAAAAATCTTGCACACATCCAGCCCTCCAGAACCGTCTTTGGAGAAAATCCTGTCTTGAATCATCCAAAGCCCATCTGTTGTCGGATCCAAAGTTTTGCCATCCTTGGACAGGCAGTCAGTCGTTCAGGATTCTGAAAGCTCAACATTGGCCATCATTAGAATCCGCGACCCAGGGGTATATTCAGAGACTTCTTTTCCACAAAGCCCTGAAGCTCTGGCTCTACACTTCCTAACCTGATTTTTGGTCAGTCGCAGTTTTTCCGTCAGGTCCAGGACACCTTTTAGGCAATTGCTCACATTATAAATTGCTAAAATAAATACCGAAGATGACCTTATGTTTTTTTAATTAAAACATTGGGAGACAAAATTGTGAGGTACAATAAAGACAGGAAATTAGAGAAAATCAAAATGGTTGAAAGCAAGTAATAAGGGGGCGTGGCTTGAACGCCAAAGTGACATGGCGGATCCTGCGTGAGCTCCGCTCCGTAGCGAGACTCGGAAACTTTCTTCTGGGCATAATTTCTGCAGTTTTACTGCATAATGGGACTGTTTTACTATGTGGACATCGCGGTAAGTCTTTTGGCCACCTTCTTTTTCTTTTTTCCTTGTTTTTGACGGCTTTCACCGCAACTACAGTTTCTCTCCTCAGAGATGCGAGCGGCCGCCATTTTGTTTTCGCATTTTCGCGGCGCTCGTTTCTCCCTCTTATGAGTGTGCCTGCGGTTTGGGGCATCTGAATTGACATTTTTCTGCCTCCAACTGGTACCCATACTGCCTGAAGCACACCAGGGGCATTTATATTGTCATTATTTACCGACTTTCGTAATTTCCTGCTACGGGATCCATCAACTTGGTGCTTACTTCAATGTGCATGCCTCTCCCCTCATCTACTTTGTTGTATGAGGTGCCTATACCACTCATGGTCTTCTTCATTTGTTGCTGGCTATGAGAGATGCTTTCTGTCTACTACTGCTGGACCGCGTTTAGTCAAGGCATGGTTCCACTGGTCTCTGCTACTGTGTCCATCGCTTTAATGTACTGGGGTCGATTTTGCCTCACTCAATGACTAAACTTACCTCCATTTCCTGTTGCCTCAACCTTGAGTTGTCTTAGTGCACCTGTTTGAGTGGCGTAACTACTTTCTTGTATTAGAGTGACGTCAATTTTTTGTCGCCTTGGGATTACTGTGTTGTCGGTCTTATTGCTGATTACTGATGGCTAGTGAGGCCCACGTGTCCAGACCATCGGTTTCTGGCACAAAACAAAAAAGGCACAAAAATGATCCGCCCTCGCCAATTTTATCATCTCAAAATCCAATCCTGGATACCATCTTGGATGAGGTTCGAGGCCTCCAGCCCTTCATGTCCGCTACCAACGACAAGCTTAAACAAATTGAGGAAAGATGGATTGTTATGGAAAGTAAAGTACTTGACCTTGAGCAACGGGTCAGTGATATACAAGATATCTCTACAAAGATTCCTTTCCTTGAACAAGAGATTCTGCAACTGAAACTCCACACTGAGGATCTTGAAAATCGCAATCGTAGAAATAACTTACGCCTTTTTGGCCTGCCGGAAAATGTTGAAGGGACTGACCTAGTAGCATTTCTAAAGAAATTCCTTCCAGAGCTTCTGGACCTTCAGTCTTTGTCCAATCCTCTCAACATACAAGGAGCGCACCGGTTGGGTCGACTTCAGCCATCTGCCAACAAACCTCGTGGTATTATAATGTTGTTCTTGGAAATCACCGACCTCATGCAAGTTTTGAAGGCTGTCAGACTCAAACGTCGCCTTTTTGGTCTGGACATAACATTTTCATATCTCAGAATGTATCTAGTGCTACAAACGCCAGACGCAAAGAATTCCTTGCTCTTCGGCCTCAGTTGCGACAACTCAACATTCAATATGGAATTCTTCATCCCTGCCTCTGCAAAATCACTCATGAGGGTCGCAAATGCTCCTTTGAGGATCCGGATAAACTCAAACTTTTTCTTCATAATTTCTCCTCACATGGCATGGATACTGGCTCCTGATTTCATTTACGTTGTTGGATTGTTCCTGCTTTACTTGTTTTATTGATTTGCCTGTTTTCTTATGTTGATTTTCTGTCCTTCTTTATCCTTGTGAGGCTCATAGCCCATCTCTTATTTTCTCCTTCTGCTTTCACTGTGGTCCGCGTCCTTCGATGTCACTACGCTCACCGCTCTTCGATCTTTTTTCTTTTTACAGGTCTGGATGTTCTTCCTTGATCTGTTTACTTTTCTCCACTTCTCCCTTTCACCTCTCTTTCCTCTTCCTCTTCTTTCTTTCTATTTTTCTTTTCCTCGTTTTCCCTCATTTTTAATTTTGTTTCCATGCTCTGGTTTTTCTCCTCAGATTTGGTCTTCTGTTTTACTTACTGAAAAATGTCTTTCCTTTTTTTTTCTTGTCATTCTTGCAGTTTTATGGTCCTATGTCCGTACGTTCCCCTGCTCCCGGAAGTATGGTTAATGTCGTTTCGTGGAATGTTCGTGGTTTGGGTCACCCTGTCAAGCGTCAAAAGGTATTGTCTCATCTAGCTAAACTTAACACCCAGGTTGCTTTTTTACAGGAAACTCACTGCAATGATAAAGAATCACTTAAGCTTAAATGTCAATGGGTTAATCAGATTGTTTTCTCTCCTGCTACTGACCGGCATGGTGGTGTTGCTATTTTATTTCATAAATCTATTAATGCACAAATTATTTCATCTGAGTGTGATCCGAATGGTCGTTGGGTATTGACTGAGGTTATCATTAATAAACGACAATTGACTTTTTTCAATATTTATGGGCCTGTCAAACCAGACTCTGAATTTTGGCATTCTATAAAATTGAAATTATTGTCAACTTCCAACTCTAATATTGTGGTAGGTGGTGATTTTAATAATTGGTTGGACCCGTTCACTGATAGGCAATCCAAATGCAAGTTCAAACCTGACAAATCCCACAAATCATTTCAAACAGTCATTTCTTCTCGTCCTTTATTCGATACCTGGAAAACATGTAACCCTGATACCTCAGAATTTACTTTCTTTTCACCTGTGCACCATACTAGATCTCGTATAGATTATATTCTTATTTCCAAATCATTGCTACCTTGTCTCCAGTCGTCTGAGATTGGATCTATATTTATTTCTGACCATGCTCCTGTCTCCACCCATATTGACTTATCTATCACCACTTACAAACAAGGTAGATGGCGTTTCAATAACTTCCTTTTATCTGATCGTACTTTTATTTCAGAAGTGACCTCCTTTATTAAGGAATTTTTTTCTTTTAATAATTCCTTAGATACCTCCTTATACAACAATTGGGATGCTTTTAAAGCATCTTTCAGAGCTTTTACTATTGCCTATTCCTCAAAAAAGAAAAAATTGATGCATACTAAATATAAAGAGACTTTATCCCACATTAAAACGTTAGAACATAAGTATTATTCTTCCAAATCCTCCTCATCACTACAAGACTTAATCAAAGCTAAATCCACCCTCAATAAGATTGTCACAACGGATGCCTGTAATATTCTCCTCAAGATTAAGTCGAAATATCATGGAGGCCAAAACAAAGCTGGGAAAATGCTAGCAAATTATCTAAAAATTAAGTCAGAACGTAAAGCTATTGGCCCCATTCACTCAGAATCGGATGATTCACTCCTTTCTTCTGATTCTGATATTATTGCCACATTTCAATCATATCACAAGCGCTTATATACAGAAACTACCAAGCCCTCTGAAGATGATTTTGCCTCTTTTTTCAGTGATATCCCTAAGCCACTATTTTCCAAGATAATTTCCAACCCCTTGAAGACGATATTTCCTTACAAGAATTATCTGATGCTCTTAAATCTTTGAAGAAAGCAAAAGCCCCTGGCCCGGATGGCTTTTCTATTGAGTTACTCTCTGCTTTCTCCTCAATTTTTGCGCCCAAATTATTAGAACTTTTTAATTCTTTTATTTCCAATTCCCAAGCCTGTGGTTCTTTTCTGGAAGCCCTGATCATTGTAATCCCCAAACCAGATAAAGATTCCTCCTATTGTAAAAATTATCGCCCTATTTCACTAATTAATTATGATTGTAAAATTCTTGCAAAAATATTGGCTTCTCGTTTAGAGAAAGTTATTCCTCTACTCATTAACCCAAACCAAGTTGGTTTTGTTAAGGGTCGTTTGGCCTCTGATAATGTCAGAATGTTTTCCAATATCCTTGCTCTTAGTAAAAAATATCCCTCCCCATTAGCGGCTTTATCCTTGGATGCTGAAAAGGCCTTTGACCGTGTTAATTGGGAGTTCTTACTTCACACTTTACGATGGTTCGGCTTTGGACCGAAGTTTATTTCATATGTTAAGTTGTTATACACCAATCCCAAAGCTTGTATTTTTGTTAATGGTCTCTTTTCCCCTTATTTCTCCATTCAAAGAGGTACGCGTCAGGGCTGTCCTCTTTCACCATTACTCTTCCTGTTCTGTTTAGAGCCATTTCTGGAACGTATCAGAAGTAATTCTCTCATTACTGGTTTTAATTTTGAGTCTCAACAAATTAAGTTGTCTGCTTATGCTGATGATGTTCTTATTTATATGTTTAATCCTGTATCTTCCCTTCCCCTCTTTTTACAGGAAATTGCTTCATTCGCCAAGGTTTCAGGTTACAAATTAAACTTCTCTAAAACTGAGATTTTACCTTTAAATCCTTCATGTTATAGGTATATGTTTGAATTGTCTAATTTCACATGGTGTCCCCAAAAAATAAAGTATCTTGGCACTTGGTTTACCCCCAACATTAGTGATACATTAGTTCAGAATTTCTCTGCCTTAAAACTCAAAATTACGAATTTGTTAAATCTCTGGTCTCCCTTGTTCCTCTCTTGGTGGGGCAGACTTGATACAATTAAAATGATGATTGTTCCTCAGATTCTGTTTATTTTATCTATGTTACCTTTCAAAATTCCTAAATATTATTTTTCTCAGATTAATTTGCTATGTACCAAGTTTCTATGGAATAACAAACATGCACGTATTGCCCTGTCTAAACTGATTCGTCCTAAAAATGAAGGGGGGAGTAAGATTTCCTGACTTTAATTTATACCATAATGCATTCTTGATTCGTCAATTCTTTGCTTTGTCCAGGGATTATCAGGATTTACCTAAACCTTCTTGGGTTAATGTTGAATGCTGTTTGCGAAATGACTTTTCAATACGAGATGTTGTGCATATGACTAATTGTACTTTTATTTCCAAATACCCTATATTGAAACATTCCCAAATGTTGTTACACACACTTTTCTTTAAGAACCTGAATACTTATCAATCCTTTTTAGCGTCATCACTTTGGTTTAAAAAATACATTAAATTTCGCCACAAGTCATTTTACTACAAACAATGGAAAGGAAAGGGCATTTTTTATGTGCATCATCTGATTGTTAACAATGTAATTCTCTCCTTCCATCAGTTGCAAGTTTCTTTTCAACTTCCTGACTCCTGTATTCTGCAATATGCCACCTTAGTCCCAATTATACAGGAGTGCCTACAGAAATTCCTTCCCCTTCCAAATCCTACTTCCTTTCTTCCTGACTCTTCATTATCTCATATTTCTAACAATACTATTCCTAGTGCCTCCTTTATCTATAAATCTTAATCTTCTCCTATCTGTACACGGGACAAATCTAAGGTGGAACTGGAGTGGGAACATGACCTCTCCTTGACTCTACCATTATCACAATGGGATAAGTTTTGGCAGAAACTATTCAAGACCTCCAAAGCTGCTAATCTCACACAGTCCCTATTTTTTATTTTTAATAGAGTCGTCATTACTCCCCTTATGTTACATAAATTCAATCATTCTGTCACATCATCTTGTTGGTCCTGCCCTAACGCTGAAGGTTCTTTAATACATTTATTATTTTATTGTCCTAAAGTTTATGCTTTTTGGAATGATATCTGGTCAAAATGCTCACTGATTTTTTCTTATAATGTACAACTTAACGTTCAAATGTATTTTTAGGCACTGTTTCACCAGATTTTGATCTAGTTACTCCTGCTTCTCTGTTGTTAGATTTATTTCTTGCTGTGGCCTTTAAAGTTATACTCACACGCTGGAAAGACAACTCCAAATTGTCTTTTCTTCATTGGTGGAATTATATCTGTGATGAACATAGAATTGCCTCTATCCCTCAATCTTCCATTCACATACAAATTAAGTCTGACCTACTATGGCTACCCTTTACGTCTTTTCTATCATCATCATCATAGTCTATATCTACTCTTAGTATCCTGTTCTTCTTCTTTTTCTTTCTGCCCTCTCTCTTTCCTCTCCTTTTCCTTTCTTTCTCCTCTTATTCTATCCCTCTTTCTTTTCCCTCTTTCATTTTTGATAAAAATTTATTCTCCTATTTAAATAGTATATTCACTCTACTACCTATTTAGGGATCTCATATTTCAGTGTAGTATATTAAGCCTTCCTTTTATTTCCTGTTCTTAGCTATATTTAATATTATTGTATACACTGTGTATAACCTTTTTTTTTTGGATTCGTCAATTATATAGTCTTCTTTTATATTTACTGACATGCTTACATCTTATTTGTTCTTGTTGGATACATATGTATTTGTAACTCGGTGTATTTCCTTCTTCAATAAAAAACTATTTAACTAAAAAAAGCAAGTAATAAAGGGTGAGGATAAGTGTCAAAGTGAGGTTTAGAGTAGCCAGGTAAATGAAAAGACTAAGGTTAAGGGTGTTCCATAAACACAAAAGGGAAAATCCAAGATTTATCTCGGAATAAGTGACAAGATTTTTGTACAAATAATGGAAGGAAGAGACCTACAATTAATCACTCCTAGATATATTGCCTGTGATTATCCTCAAAATTTAGTTTGGGTGCAAAATAAATAAAGACATATGGAGTACACCTAAGGTGACATGGGATCTAAGTTCAACTGATCAGTGACTTGGGAAAGCAGGAAAAAATGTGCAGTGGATAACAACTTTTTTTCTGCTTAATTGAAAATCTGGAAGAAGTAGTATTTCAACAGCCATCGATCTGTCCCACTCCGGTTGCACTAGAATGCTTCTGACATTGTGTTGTCTGTCGTGTTTAGTAGCGTTGGGTCGCCTGTCCCTGGAACAAATTCCTGCCAAACCACTGTTGTCTGCTACAAGATGGATAAATAAAGTCATGGCTCCTGATAGTGAATGTGCCATAGAAAACAGGAACAACAATGACACCCCTCCACCTGCTGCCTTTATTTCCTGTGATCACGTATAATTTACTGGTTGGAAGATCAGGCATTGCATCTTTCAGCGAATCTCCTCTGCCTTATATGCTGTGGAAGGTGGACTCTAAACTGCAAAAGATGGTGAAAGAGGGTCCCTGGTAAAGGTGTGGCCAGGGCACTACATAGCCAACTCCACCATCATGCAAGGTCCACATAGCATGTGTCTTCTGCAGGAGACCCACCAGGTGAATCCTTATCCTGATGGCCCACATTTCTGGTAAGAATGCCCTCTAATCAGCGTCCATTGTATCCATATTCCTGGATTAGCTAGAGCTGAGACTATGTGCGCTTTCGCAGAGACTCCAATGAGGTACGACTCTGGGTGAGAGAACCTTTTTCCTGGAGCTGATACGAATATCAAGGTTCTCCATGGAAACTGTGGATCAGCACTCTTGGTTTCAATTTGATGAATGGCTCTGCACAGTCTTTCCTGCATGCATATCACTAGAAACAGTCGGAGGAGTCCTTCACAATTAACTGAGAGGCATCTATTGCATATGTGTCAGACTTAGTCCAGCGTATATCTTCTTTATGGTTGCTTCTTCATTTTTGTCAAGGATGCCTCCACATCCCTGATTACTAAAGGCACATCGCCTGTGAAGTTTGCAAACTGGCGAACTGGGTCAAGGGGTGTTTACTGGCCCTTAAACTGAGCTTGAAAGCTCTTTAATTCCAATCCCTCCAAAGCAGGTTCCACGCAACAGTGGCAACAACAGGGAACTTTGGAATGGAAGGATGAAGAAATGTTGGAACCAGGAATAAAACGTATTAGCTGGTATTGTTAAAACCTACCCTCCAGTGGATGGGTGAGAGTCCAGCACAGATTCCAGCTCTGATCTCTAAGCATACTTGGCCTTCGGAACTGTGTTAAGAGTGTCTTTACTGTCACATTATGTCAGCGACCTAAAAGATACACACAATGTGGTGCCACTGTTTATATTTGACCAACGCCTCCAACAGTGACTGTAGACAGACAGGACCTTTGCCGTTCGGAACATCCGTTTGGGAACTCAGGGCTATCATGGTGGTGCCTGTTTAGGTCTCGCCTAGCAGCGCGCATGTGTTGCATAGGCAAAAGACCTTTAGCAATCGCTCTAGCTTTTCAGCCAAAAACGCACACACGTTCCATTGCCTTCAATGGCAACGTGTGCACGTTTGGAGATTTCCTTTCGGGAGCGAGCTTGACACCATATGTTTGTAATTAACTTACAAACACATGTTGCCCCTGGCTCGCTCCCGCAAGGGAAACGCTTTGCGTGCATATATCAGAGGGGAGGACACGGGACAGCATAATAAGAAACCACGTTTGGAGTCTCCGGCACAGTGTCAAAACCCACTACTATATTAAATCACGGTATTCTGTCAAATATAAAACGGAGTTGACACGGATTAGAGCACAGGAAATTGACTATTTATTTGGGTTAATAAATGACAAACACGTAGCAGTCAAGTGAAAATGTCACACTCGGCGTGGCTACTGAGAAATACGTTTTTAATGCAACTGCGCCATATTCTGGTCGAATTCATGTCTTGCACACGCCCTATGGAAATGCCTCGATGCGTCCCATGATTAAAAACAGACGACAAAGGTTCTGATCAGTGCCAAACAAAAAACCATCTCTTTTCTTTGTAATGGAACCGAGCCACCAGCCAGGGAAATAGTTAGAAACTAAAGAAACTACACAACACCATGAGTTGTGTCTGTCCACGCATGTAGAGTGCATGCTAGCACACTACATGCATTCCTGGAGCCCATTTTTAGGACTCTTTGAACATATCAGGGACTTTGGTCAAATTCTGTCTGTCACTAGTGGCTGATGCATTCACGTTTAATATGGACTACTTCCTCGATCAGATGGTCGATGGCATCGAGAGTGCAGTTCCTGGAAACAGTTCTGAGAGGACTAGCTTTATTCTTTGCAGGTTTTCCCTAGTGAGGGGTTTTGAGGCTTCCGTCGCTTGTCCATCCTAGCAGTAACAGTCACTAAGAAGCATTTGCTATGCAAAAGGTCTCGCAATTGCAAGAGATTGAGCTTTTGACGTTGTAAATGACAATGCTTTTTAGTTATGTGTTGGTTTTTAAAACCTAAATAAAAGGCATTGTCATTTACGATGCCAATAGCTCAAACTCTCGCAAATACGAGACCTATTGCATTGCAAATGCTTGTTTCTCTTGCTGTGAGTGTGAAAAGCTTTACATTTTGACCGTGTGTTGGATTCTCTAGCGAATAACATAAATATCTGCCCAAAATGAATCTCCACGTGAGCCCCCAAGGATGTCTTCCTCACAGGTGGAATCATGACCTGTTCGGGAGACGAGTAAAGAATGTGCCAGGCTGGCAATGGATTGTAGGGGCATGGATGATACACTGCTGCTTCAGAGTGCCTGATACTTACATGAGTGTGTACCCACCCTGGGGCCAGGTACATTTGGGGCAAGTTTCAAGCCCTGAAGAGACCGTCAGAGCACAGCGTAGGGCAATGAGTATTCCTTGCCTTTGTAGATACTTGGCTCACCAAAGACACTCTGATAATACACCAAACATTTTTTTTCTTTTCTTAGATCCTTCCCTTCTCTAGTAGTGGGATGTTTTTTGTTCTGAGTAGGAAGCGTTTGTCTCCATTCCTATATATTCAAGGTCTCTCTTCCCTCTCTGGGAGCAGAGCCCTCTGTGGACCCTGCCTGGGGGGATATTTGGTTCAAATCATTCTGGAAAAGCAGTAATAATAACGTGAATACTCACCAAGCTCCGTCTTCGTGGCTCTTAAGACTGTTCTGGCATTTTCCTCTTTCATTTGCAACATCTGAACAGCAACTTGAGTCAATTCCATATTTTTCAGTATTTTGAAACCTTAATGCAAGGAGGAGCATAAAATGATATAGAAGCTATGATAATAGCGACGAAACAACATCAATAAATGCAACAACAACAAAACAACAAAACAACCACACAACACTAACAATAGTAACAACGCAACATCAATAAAAGTATCAACAACAACGAAACATCAATAAAAGTAACAACAAAAAAACAACATCAATAAAAGTAACAACAATAACATTGAAACAACATCAGTAAAAGATGCAACAACATCAATAAAAGTAAAAACCACAAAAAAACATCAATAAAAGTAACATCAACAATGAAGTAACAATGGAACAACAATAACAACGAAATAACATCAATAAAAGTAACAACATCAATGAACGTAACAACAACAAAGCAACAATAAAAGTAACATCAACGAAACAACATTAATAAAAGTAACAACAACTGCAACAAAAAAAGAACAAGGGGGGCGGAGTCAAGATGGCGACGGAGTAAGACGTTCTCCTCGGTCCCTCCGGCACCAGTCCTGCACAGCATTGCTATTGCGGCCTCCCGAGGACCCCTGAGACCTGCAGGGGGTAACACTGGGTCTCCTGTGGCAGCGGAGGGAATTTTGAATCGCCGCCGCCCCCCCCGTGGCGCTGGCTGTCCCGTCCGGGTTGAGGCCTGGGACGCGGCTGGTGGAGAAGCCGGGACCTCGCCTGGAACTTGGGGCTGGGGCTGTGGAGCCCGACCTCCCATCGGGGACGGAGCCAACTGCCGGAGGTGTCGACGGGGTGAAATTGCCCAACGTGCAGGGACCTTGTCCTGCGGGCGGACCCCACAGTGAACATTGGGGAGCACTGGCACCGCTTCTATGGAGGGGGCGAAGCCCGAGAATGTCCCCGGACGGGAGCACTGCCGCGCCGGAGAGTGAGCCTCCCGGACAACCCTGGAGACGCGACGTGTGGGGCCCGGACCCCTCCGAACTCCCAAGAGGCGGTGAGCGGCTGTGGCGGTGGAAGCATTGCGGCCTCTGGGGGACTGGACTGGCGGCGCTGTGGGGGCCTGGGGCGTGGGAGCTTTGAGTGTGCTTCGCCCGCGGTAGCGCTAGAGGGCCTGCGGTCCTGCAAACCGACTGGGGCCTGCTCTGGCTACTGGACAACTAGGGGAGCCCAGGATTGAAGGGCTTCCCCCGGACATAGGTGATTTCCGCGTGGGCCCGGTGAGTAGCACTGGGGGCCCATTGAGGGGGCGGTCCTCCTGGGGGGCTCCCACTGGTGAACGCTGTGATGACACATTGCCCCACTGCCCGTTCTGGTCGGCCTGCGTCCCCGCGGTGGTGAGTGACCTGAGACCTGTGGCAGCGGGAGCGGGTGCGGAATCGCCCTACAACCGGCTGTGTGGCCCTTCGCTGAACTTTCTGGCCTAATCAGCGCCTACCAGTGCCTACCTTCCCCCCCACGCTCGGCACGGTCTGGGGCATGGGGACTGTCCGAAGTCCGGCTAACCCCGATAGGAGAGTCACGCAGCAAGGCGGCGCCAGTGGAGGAGCCGGGTAGCCGGGTGACGCGTTGCTATCCTTGACCTGGGCGTGATGTCTGGCAAATCCCGTGGGGGCAGGACAGGACGGGAGGGTCCGCAACGGGGTGCCACCCCTACGACGCCGCCAGGCGCTAGTGCCTCTGCCAAGCCTCCTGACGATGATACGCCTGTCACCAAGGCGTTTATGCTGGACCTGTTCAACGCCATCAAGGAGGATATCACCAGCCTCCGCTCCCAGCTGGCCTCTGACCTACGGGAGGTGCGTCGAGATGTGGATGGTATTGGAGAGAGGGTGGCAACCCTGGAAGAGCATGATTTGGGACTCGCCGGTGATATCCATCAGCTCCAGCAGGATGTCCTGCGCCTCACGGAGCAGAACTTGGACCTCCAGGCCCATGCGGAGGACTTAGAAAATCGGTCCCGACGGAACAACATCTGCATTCGCGCGGTGCCGTGGGATGGAGAGGCTGGGGATCTGCGGGGCTACGTGGAGGGCCTGTTCTTGCAGATTCTGGGAGAGGATGATCTTCACGAGATCCGGATGGACAGGGTGCACCACGTGGGGTTGCCGAGAGGATCAGGGGCTCCTCCCCCCGATATTCTGGTGTGCGTTCACGATTACCAACTTAAAGAGCGTATTCTTCGGAAGGCGAGAGGGCTAACATCGCTACTGTACCGGGACCTCCGTCCCCAGCTATTCCAGGACCTGGCGGCGTCGACGCTGCAGAAGCGCCGTGCCTTTCGCCCCGTGACGTCCTTTTTGCGGGACCAGAATATCTCCTACTCGTGGGGCCATCCGTTCCGGCTTATTTTCCGGTGGCACAACAGGCTGGTTCAGGTCCGCTCTCTACAGGCTGCCAAAGATCTCCTTGGTTTGGACGACGGGACCCCCCCGGTGGGGGTTGGGGACTCGCCGACGTCGACGCTCCTTCTCCTGGCAGCGAGTGGGGCGCCCTTCTGGCCCGGGCCGGCCGGACCCTGTGACCAGCGTACAGGAGCGAGATGCCGCAGTTGCTTCGGTGGCGACTGTGGCGGAGACTGCCTTGCAGGACTCTTCTTCGGCTGCCTAGCCTCTCGGGAGGCCTCTGCTTGCTTGTCGCCGGAGGGCCACCCTCCTTTCAGGTACCACGGGGTTTTGATGTACTTTGTGAGGAGATACCCTGGGCCTGTTCATTGGAGAAAGGAGGGCGTAGACTCCGCTTCATGGACTTGGGGGACACCTACAGTGGTTCCTGTATTGGGGTTCCTGTATTGGGGTTGTTGGTAGTTTCTCTTTGTTTTCGTTTCTTCTTTGGTGCGATCTTGGTTGGTGTGGTTCTCGGAGCGGGCGGGGGGAGGGGGGGTTGGTTTGGGGCAGGGGGGCCAGTGGTGGCGGCTGGGGGTGGCGCGTGCAAGCTGTGCGGGGGTTGTTTGTTGTGAGAGGGATGGAGGGAGGGCTTGGGGTGAGTGATTGTACGCGACTTGGCTTCAGACGGGGGAGTGTGGGGCGGAAGTGGCCAGGGTCCTTGCTCTACTTATTAAAGCAGGGCGCGAGGCGACGCCTGGATGGCGTGACGGCTGAAACGTATGACGACTTAGGGAATGACCCTGAGTCTCCCTGGGCTAGGTTTCGAGGGCAATGGCCCCGGAGTGCGCTGCTGGTCCTGGTTTGGAGGGGGAGGTTTGCCCGCGCTTGTCGATGGGTGAAGGTGCTGTGGTATGAGTGGGGAGGTCTGGTGGAGAAGAGTGAGGGGAGCATTATAGGATGCCTGTTACCTTAGGTACTTGGAATGTGAAGGGGCTGAACTCTCCCCAGAAACGCCAAAAAGTCTGGAAATACATCCTAGACCATCACCTGGATGTGGTAGGGCTTCAGGAGACACACCTAGCCCGGCGAGACGAGTCACGCCTCAAGCATCGGCAATTCCCTCTTATCTATAGGTCATCGGCGGTATCGAAGCACAGGGGAGTAGCCCTGATGTTTCGTTCGACTCTCCAGTTTCAGCCTCTGGGGGTGCGTGGCGATAAGGAGGGCACGCACCCCCAGAGGCTGGCTCATTGTTAAGGGAGTACTTCTCGGCAGAACTTGCACGTTCCTAGTGCTGTATGCTCCTAATGCTGGGCAAAACAAGTTCCTCCTGGAGTTGTTGCGCTCAGTGGAGGACTTTGTGGAAGGCGGCCTCTTTATCATGGGCGATTTCAATTTGGTCTGGGACAGGGATCTGGACTGTTCTCACCAGCGGAGAGCCGAGGCCGGCCTCTTCTCGGCGGAGACGCGTCAGCGGTTTGGGGAGCTCGGTTTATTGGACGGATGGCACTCTCTGCACCCCGTCTCCCGTGATTATACCTTCTTTTCCCACGTGCATAACTCTTACTCTCGCCTGGATCATGTCTTTTATAGCCAGTCACGCCAGGGGTCCCTGCGGGAAGCGAAAATGTTTCCCCTCTCCGTGTCTGATCATAGCTTACTGGCGCTAGGCCTCCAATGGGCGCCAGACGGAACTGTGCCGCGAAGATGGTTTTTCCCGGCGTCACTGGTACGAGACGAGTCCTCTTGCACTGCTCTCCGGAAGGCGATCCGAGAATTCTTTCAGCTCAACCCAGTGCGGGACACCTCGATCTTTACTACCTGGGACGCCTTTAAGGCGTCGGTCCAGGGCAGTTGCTTGGCCCTGAATGCGGCACTTAACCGGCAGCGGAGGGGGGAACGGGAGGCGCTGGAGAGGGAGCTTTTAACATCGGAGCAGGCGCACAAGGCTAACCCGTCCAGACAGACATTGCGCCCTCTTACTGCTCTCAGGGGCAAGCTGCGGGCCCACTATAACAACAGGGCTGAGTTCACTCTCCTGAAGCTCCGCCATCTTTCTTACTCCCAGGGGAATAAGGTGGGGAGGCACCTGGCCCGTCAATTGCGCCGTAAGCGGGAGAGGGAGTACATAGGGGGCGTGCGGGATGCCGCTGGCTTGCTGCAGCACACTGACGCGACCAAGGCGGAACTCTTCGGGGACTTCTATGCGACATTGTACTCAGGGGACATCCTGGACCCTACAGCTCAGGAGGAATATCTGCGCGCTCTTCCGCTCCCCCGCGTGTCTTCCGAGTGGAATGAGCTACTCTCTGCCCCCATCACTAGGGAGGAAGTACTGGGTGCTATTAAATCCCTGAAGCCCCGCAAGGCACCTGGTGCGGATGGGTTCACGGCCCTTTTCTATCAGACCTTTGCGGTGGATGTCTGTGAGTTCCTGGTTTGCCTGTTTAATGATATGGCTAACTCGGGGGTGTCCTCGGCCTCCATGGCGGAGGCGGTCATCTCGGTGATCCCCAAACCCGGCAAGGATCCCTCTGTCTGTTCATCATTTAGGCCGATAGCCCTGCTCAATCTAGATGCTAAACTCTACTCTTCTATTCTGGCGTCGCGCTTACAGGACTTGATGCCGGTCCTGATTCACCCTGACCAATCGGGTTTCATCAAAGGGCGGCAGACTCATGACAACACCAGAAGGGTGGTCCATCTTATCGAGAAGGCCAACCGATTTCGCATCCCGGCGGTGCTGATTGGGCTAGATGCCGAGAAGGCGTTTGACCGGGTGGACTGGCAGTTTTTGTTCCGCACTCTTCAAGCTTTTGGATTCTCGGACAGGTTTGTGACCATGCTTAAAGCTAACTACAGCGGCCCCCGATCTAGAGTCGCGGTTAATGGGTGCCTGTCCTCCTTTTTCCCGCACTCGCGTGGTACGCGGCAAGGCTGTCCTCTCTCCCCTTTGCTGTTTGCTTTGAGTATCGAGCCTCTAGCAATAGCGATCCGGGAACACCCGGACATCCGGGGACTACCCTTCACGGGGGAGCAACATAAGATTTCTCTGTTCGCGGACGATGTCCTCCTTTCCCTTGTGGATCCGGCGCATTCTTTACCCCATGTGCGGACGGCCCTGGCGCACTTTGAGGGGGTTGCGGGGTTTCGGGTCAACTATGGCAAATCTTATATTCTCAATCTCACGCTCTCGTCGGCGGAAGTGGACCGGCTTCGACCGCTCTCGCCCCTATCGTGGTCCCACTCCTCCCTACTGTATCTAGGGGTCCGCTTGACCCCCACGGTGGGTAAGCTGTACTCGGCTAATTTCCCTCCACTCCTGGCGAGTATCCAGATGGATTTGCAGCGTTGGAAACCGCTGTTTATCTCCTGGTTGGGCAGGATCCATGCGATCAAGATGACGCTCCTACCGAAGCTCCTGTATCTGTTCCAGGCTCTCCCTATTGTTCTTGACGGGGACTTTTTTCGCCGCATAAAGACTCTCATGCTCCGCTTCGTGTGGCAGGGGGGCAGGGCTCGTTTTTCCTTTTCCACTCTTCGGCGGCCGCGTGCGGAGGGGGGGGTGGGATTCCCTGATATACAGCTTTACTATAAAGCGGCGCAACTGAGGGTCTTGATGGAGTGGACCCAGCCACTCTCGGAGAAGCACTGGCTCCACATGGATAGGAGTGTGGCGGGTCGCACGATCTGGGACCTGGTGTGGAAACCTAAGGGGGACAGGCCCAAGAATGCTTACCTTAGTACCCCCACTGGCACCACCCTTAAGGTCTGGGATGCGGTCTCAGGAGATGAACGCTGGACCACTTTTCCATCGCCCTTCACTCCCATTCATTTCAATCCGGCCTTTCCGCCTGCGCTCCGTGAGGGCCCCTTTGACGCTTGGAGGGAGGGAGGCTGCCTAGCCCTCACGCACTTGTTCCACGGCACTGCCCCGCTGACTTTCCCGAATTGTGGACGGGACTATGGGATCGCCGAGACGGAGAGGTTTCATCATGGCCAATTGCTACACTGGGCCCTGTCTCCGTCGGTTCATGAGGCAGCGACTCAGCCGCCTACCCCCTTTGAAGCCTTTCTCTCCCGCACTTCCACTATGCGGGGGGCTATCTCTTTCATCTATAGCCATCTCCTGGCTACGGCTGTCTCGCCTAGGCCACGGTATATGGGCCAGTGGGAGGGCATTGTTGGGCGCGACATCACGGATGAGGAGTGGTCCCACCTGTGGCGGGACCTGGCCAGATATAATCACTCGTTGGATCTTCGGGAGGCACATGTTAAAACTATGATGGATTGGTACCTCCCCCCTGCCAAGCTCCATCGTATTTTCCCTAGCTCCTCAGATAGATGTTGGCGGGGCTGTGGTTTATTGGGGGACTTCCGCCATATTTGGTGGGACTGCCCGGTTATCCGCCCCTATTGGGAAGAGATTTTGTCCCATATTAAGGACATCCTGGGGAACCCGATCCTGACCTCCCTGGAGCATGTGCTGTTGGGTCTTCGAGACCCGCTTTTAGAACATCAGACGCGAGCGGACAAAAAGATCTTCTGGCTCTGCATAGGTGCGGCTAAAATCACTCTGGCGGCGGCCTGGAAAAAGAGGGAGGCCCCAGCGATCTCATTGTGGCATGCGAGGTTGTGGAAATCATTGAGCATGGAACGCATGGCGGACATATTTCTGGGGGACTTCAAAAATTGTGTTTTCCGCTGGGGGCCGTTGGTGCGCTTCCTTTCCCGGGGGCTCCCAGCTGCTGTGTGCCCGCCGTCGATCCGAGCCCTCCATCTGTTCCAAGTGTGATTTTCGTTGAAAGCCTGCTGTAGTGTGGTTGTGTGCTGCCACCACTGGAGGGGGTGGGGGGGGGGGGGGTGGTGGTTAGGAATGGGGGAAGTTCTTCTGGTTTTCTTTTTCGTTTTGTTGGCATATAGTGACAGTCCTCAACGACAAGAGGGGAGAACTTACAATTATGGGATTGGCTGGTCCGTCCCCGGTAACTTGCATACTGTTGATTGCTCTGGGTGGGTGACCTTCACACGCCTGTACAGCCTCTGAGCTGGCGCCCTAGACTTGGTCCCTCTTCATCTCCTTTAGATTGTAGCCCAGCTGGGCCGGACAACAGGACTATTACTAATCATAGCGACCCCCCTCCCTTTGTGCATCTCCCCTGCGTGGGAATTGTGGCGGGAGTGCCGCATGTTTTCTCTTTCTTTCTGTTTCTACCTTACTGAAAAATAAAAACACCTTTGACAAAAAAAAGAACAAGGAAACAACATCAATAAAAGTAACAACAACGAAGCAACAACCACAAAACAACATAATTAAATGTAACAACAACAACGACGAAAAAACATCAATAAAAGTAACAACAGCGAAACAACATCAGTAAACGTAACAACAACAACGAAAAAACATCAATAAAAGTAACAACAACAATGAAAGAGCAACAAAAAAAACAACCACACAACACCGATAACGACACAAAAACACCATTGCATGAGTCACAGTTGCGTTCAACCATCTGTTCAGATCTGGACATAGGTACACATATTAGAGAAAATTGCAGTTTGTGGCTCTTACAGCCTTAATGAATTGACGAAAAGATTCAACCACATAACCCCAGTCATAAAATGGTTTCACTGGCTCCCCCTGGTGGCCAGAATATAATTCAAAACGACCCGCCTGACATTCAAAGACGTTCGTGCTCCTGTATCCCACTGCCTTGCAAACAAACTGAAATTCTCGAGAGAACCCATGACCCTAAAGAACAAATGTATAATAAGATTAGAAATACCCAAAATTCAAAACAAACTAGGAAGTATCTTAATGCTTTTCTGCACGTGTCACAGCCATCTGGAACTAAATTCCATAAGCTTTGCAGGTTCTTTCCCCTCTAGAGCATGCTGTCAACAACTCAGATGCCTCCTTATAGACACTTCTCTTACACTCCCACGTGTCGAAAGTGCTCCCTTCCCCATTCACTCTTGGCAGAAGGAAATCTCTATCTCAAGAGTGGCAAAGATAGGAGGAAATCCCACGAAGTATCAAGATTGTTGATGTTCCCAAACTTTGCAAGGAAACCCAGCCCTGAAACGACAACTCCTTGCCCTTTGAGCATGATCACTCGTGTGCAATGTGATTCCATATGCATTGTGCTGTAAAATTGCATGAGTAAAAAGGGTTTATGAGTACAAAGTCAACTTCAGTGAATGCCTTGCACTAATAAAGCAAGCCATGTACTGTATATATGTAAGTCTAACTTGCATGCACTTTGAATCAAACTCAGTAAGTTAACTTCAAGTATCGAAATAATAGAAAACTCCAAATAAAATTTTAATTAAATAGATCCCAAATGTATAGATATGTGCAAGTACCACACAAGCTGATGAAAAAGAAGACGGGGGACTAAACCCAAAGGATGAATCCCCTTAGAGGAAAGGCTACTGAATTCTACACGAGCAAAGGGGCCATGTCTGGCACTTACTGTATTGAGTAACAAGTCCAAATGGTTAATCCGATGTACTAAAGGGAAAGATATATTGGTGGACTAAATGAGGCGACTTGAGAAGAAGCATTCGCCAGCTCGAGGGAGATGTCAATCAGAATGAACTTAAAATCCTCAGTACATTCACTAACGCTTGTCCGCAAAAACAATAATTGTCTCAGAGGATATATATATATATATTCACTTAAAAAAACATAGGTTTCACACATGTTATAGTTAGCTGGACATTTCACTCGTAAAAAACCATTGAAATTCCCCCGTTATAGTTAGTTCAGATAACTATGACTCGCGCGCCCGCAATCCACTGCTCATGCACATATTACATCACATATTACATCACTCATGACATGGTCAGTGGCATCACTCATGACATCATCCTTGTGATAGAGTGGCGGTCGCGCGAGTTATAGTTATCTGAACTAACTATAACGGGGGAATTTCAATGGTTTTTTACGAGTGAAATGTCCAGCTAACTATAACATGTGTGAAACCTATGGTTTTTTAAGTGAATTTGCAAGGTTTTTTAAATGCTAATTCCTAACTATAACGTGTGTGAAACCTATGGTTTTTAAGTGAATTTGTAAGGTTTTTTAAATGCTAAGTTATGTATGTTTTATTATATTTTTTATATATAATATTTTTTTTTTTAAGGTTTTTCACCGTGCGCGCACAGTGGGCGCACCCCGCGATTTTTTGAAAAAAAAAAATAAAATGTGTTTTTCACCCTTCGGGGTCCTTCAGGGACCCCCTGACAAAGGCTAGGGGGTCAGGAACTCTCTACCCTGCCCCCTTTTCACGTTCTCCACCTTTCTTTTTCACTGTCACACGCAAAACACACAAAATGGCGGCCGTCACTTCCTGATTTTGACCGATTCGAACGTTGACTGACATGAAACCACCAATCAGAATTACACTCACGCACGGCACCGTGCGCGCACGGTGCGTGCACGGTGCACGCACAGTGCGCGCCTATAGATATTTATGTACTTTTAACTGCAATTTTCTCAGGAACTACTGAACACATTGACTCCATATATGCAAAAGGCACATCCCTGACCTGAGGACTACCTCTTTGCCAAATTTCAAGTAATTCTGTTCAGCCGTTCGGTCTGTACCTTCGACTAAAGGTCCTATGGGAAAATGCATGGGGAAAACGCGTTTTGGGACCCCTCTTTTTTCCTCAGCCCCCGCTTGACGAATCACCCCGAGACTTTCAGGGTAGGAGCTGAGCGGAGCGCCCCATTAGTTTTGAAAATTTCGCAAGGATTCGTCAACCGGCGCCAAAGTTATTCAAAATAGAATTTTCAGATTTCCTATGGAAACACGGTCCTAACTATAACTATCTACTGGCGACCGCCAGTAGATAATATATATATATATATACATACACGCACACACACAAGTTGGTCCTTACAGTGCTGTAAATGGATGGTAGAGGATTTAGAAGGACTACTGGAAATTAAACAAGGGCTTGACAAGGCAAACGTTATTCATGATCCGGGGGCATGCAGTGCTGAGAGAGAGAGAGAGAGGGAGACAAACCATGGGGAAGCCCAACACACCAATAATAGTGAACTGCCATTGGGGCGTGGAGCAGTGTTTTGAGGTCTAGAGAGGTGTATATATAATGGTAGGGGATGCATCACACATTTCGCAAGATATGGTCCTCATGTAGAGAG
This sequence comes from Triturus cristatus, assembly GCF_964204655.1. Classification (NCBI taxonomy): domain Eukaryota; kingdom Metazoa; phylum Chordata; class Amphibia; order Caudata; family Salamandridae; genus Triturus; species Triturus cristatus. Next base: position 1,207,019,953 of record NC_140582.1, on the reverse strand, counting down.
CATGAGGACAAGACCTTGTCCTGAAACATTCCAGCCTGCTCAATATTAGCTCAGGCTCTGTGATATAGAAAAAGCAGCTCTATCGAAGTAAGTATTTATGTATGTTTAGAAGCTATATGATGATTGGCTTGATGTTTACATGGATCAGCCATAGGTGATAGGGGATGTGCATGCCTCACCTTATCGATTGGCAAACGCAAGCATGTACTATGATCATTTACTGCATATCGTAGTCTTGTGATGATCTGGCCCGCTCCAAATCGGTAAACCAAGCATGCAACCTAGGAGTGACCTGTAATGGCCATCGCTCCTTCTCCCTGCAGACACATTCACCTGTGGCAACTGAAAGGGAGCCTGCCGCTGTACAATCTCAGACCCGAAATGCACTGGGCTCGTTAAATGATTGCATTACAGATCATGATGTCATGAAGCATGACCTTTGAAATATGAATAATATGAAATCAATGATTTAAACAGATGAAATTGGATTAAAGTGTTTTATGTGAATAGAAGGCAACATATAAATTGAGGAGAAACTAATCAGTTTCAACGTGTAAGTGCACCGACCAGCCAGGGACTGTGATCCCAAACCTGACATTCCGGACCCTGTTACAAAGCTCCCAGAAAATGGCCTTAAACATCACTGTGGTCATAGGCCACTTGGATTACAGCAATTGCCTAAATGCAAGCCTCCCCCACATATCCCTCACTAAAGTCCCAATACAAAATTACGATGTTGACTTTTTATTAATTAAAACACCATGCTCATCTTCTGTACTCGGGTCTCCTCTCTGACTCCCAGTGAGAGAGAGAAAGGGGTCTATTTAAAATCCTCTGTCTTATCCAGTGAGCAGAACACAGCCTACTCTCAAACTATGGGGCTTATCTACAAGCCCCTTGCGCCACTTTTGCGTCACTTACCCATGTTAAAAGTGAGGCAAACGTGGCGCAAGGGGTTTGTACATCTGCCCCAATATTTCTAGCCTTTTTGCCCCGTCAACTGAACCGGAGTTCCAGGTCAGCTAACAAAGGCAGCCGCCACCCACAAACTGAGGTACAAAAGCTCCCTGGTGTAAGCTTGTACCCTGTCTTAAGGTCGCCTTTGGAACTAGGAATGTCATTGCGCTCTGGATTCCATTCAGTGAGCTGGAACTCCAGGGATGTCCATGGGAGTCTGACGGGCTGAGAGATCGCTACGCCTGACTTGTAAGGAAAGAACTTCAGTAAACAAACCTTTTACTTACCCCTGATTGTGACGTTCTTCAAGAGTGCGTGGGGTGCAAGAATTGACCACACGGATGGGATGATATACTGTGCCCTCATAATCACCATGTCATCACACATACAATTCCTCCGAGTCCTCAAGGTACGGTCTGACCAAGAGTGCCGCGGAACTCTGCCTCCTACTACCCAACACAATCAAACGTTTCACCTCCTTCATTGTGGAATCAGATTCCACTTCCGTCATCCACTCTTGCACGTTTATTGCATGTGCACCCCAACATCCATTACTTCCTGCAATGATGCCACCACACCTTCACTTTCCCTTGCCAGAATGGCAGGACCATCCACCTCCCGCCAGTCCAACGACAGCATCGGCAAGCAGTCCGCTGGACAGTTCCTCCATGGGTGCAAGACTCCCTTCTCTGTCAGCCAGCCCTCGCCCTCTAGACCGCGCTACCCTCCACCAGAGATGGAAGACCTACAGTTGAGAATATCCTTGAAGATAAGCCCTTCACTCAGGCATTAGGATAATCTTTTTATCCTATTGGCAAAGAACCACAGCCTCATTCTAGTCCTACTGGTCAGATTCCTAAAACCGGTCAGCCCTTTACCTCCAGGCACAGGAACGCTTCATGAACTAGCTAGACTTTTACACCAATAGGAAATTGTAGGACATCAAGATGGAAGACGGATCTGTGAGGAAAGCGCCTGTGGTGAGCGGCAAGACACTTCGGGCGCTTGAATTCTAACTCACCTTTCTTTGAAAGGTAGTTAAGAAACATCACTTACAATGAGACCCTACTTGGCAAAGTGGGGGTCATGTTATTACCAGCTGTATAATGTTGGTTATGCATTACTGCTAGCGGGAAACACATACGCAATGATGGATCGCATGGTATAATTTTAACCAGCTTAGCCACATGTTGCTGGGGTACAAATTCACTAAACTGGCCACTCTGCTACTTGGCTCTTTCTTAGCACTCCCTCTTGCGACTCTCCTTTCCCCCCACAGAATATTTTATCAAACAGTCTTTTATTAAACATCTCATGATCATTGTTACGTCATCCGTTGTGTTATCAACATCATAAATCAACAACTGGATGCATGATACACACCATTAGCATACCGCTCTCATGGGGAGGGGGGGGGACCACTGTGGGCTGGAGGCTAAATCCTGCTACCGACTGTCCAATCCGGGCCCTTGTCCAGGGGGCAGGTGCTGTGCCCACTTTGCCACCCCTTCCTTTTCCAGGGGGGGCTTGCCTTCTCAACGACTCACGGGGAGACCATGTACTACCTTCTTCCTGTTACTGAGATTATTGTGACTCTGTTTTGGCGACTGCAACTACGCTGTGCCCATGTTCCCCTCTCATCAGTTTTAGGCATGGGTGTGTCTCAGTTTGTTGCTGTGATTGTGTCCCTGACCCTTACATTGTCTAGGAAAATTGGCATCGAGTGCCATTCTTCCTTCCTTCTGTCGCCCTTCAGCAGTGCTTAATTTGAGCCTGTGCTCAGCACCAGCACCTAATTGTCAATTGCCCTGAACACCTTCAGGAATGCACTGAAGACCTGGCTGTTCGATTGAACCACCAATCATTTTGCTGGCCAGATTTTATCTATTTTATTTACTGTTTAAAACCATTGCATCGAGGCATACATTCTCTCACAGTAGGTTGTCCTGTGTCTTTCCAATCTTTCCAGAGGTGCTTGTAGTTTTCTACATTCCATGTATTCATATGTTTTCTTGATGTGAATTCTTCATTCCACACGATGCGCATTCATTCGTGTGCCGTGGGTCCAGTCTGCCGAAATCTGCAGGGCCCAGCATATAACGCTCTGGTGTATTCCCCCCCGGGGAGCTGCCACCTAACCATGGCAAATCCAGGATCGTTTGGTTGACCGTAGATCCCGTGATTGATAGCCGCAAGCTGGGATGCCCAGTAATATTTCTTTAGGTCGGGCAACCCTATTCTCCATCATATCAATTGAGAGGCCCTCGATTTCTCTGAAATAGGACGCTGGGACCGGATCCATTGTGCTTTGGAGTGCATACAAGATCCGAGGTAGAGCCATCATTTTAAAAAGCACTGCTCTACCTAGCATGGAGAGCGGAAGGGATTTCCAGTGAGCGACGTCATTTCTAAGTCTCAATAAGGAAGGGTTCAGATTGCTGGTGTAACGGAGCTTCGAGTCTAATGTTATGTAGATACCGAGGTTTCTAAAACCATCAAGAGCAATTTGGATCGGGCAAGTACTTGGAATGGCCGGCGGGTCGCCCCGGAGGACATTTAGCACCGATTTGGACCAGTTTATCGCAAAGCCAGAGTAACTGCCGAAGATTGCCAGCACGTACAGAAGGCAGATCAATGACCCTCTCGGGTTGGTGAGCTAGAATAGAATATCATCCGCGTACAGGGAGATCTTATCTTCCCACTCCAATTACCACCGCATTCCACGTATAGACCGATCCTGCCTGCCCCCCGCCGCAAACGGCTCCAGGGCCAGTGCAAAAAGAAGCGGGGACAGGGGACAACCTTGTCGGGCGCTCCTGCTCAGGTGGAAATCGTGGGACTTGCGATTATTTACCACCACCCGGGCCATCGGTTCAGAATACAGGAGACGTATCCAGCCCGTGAATTTCGGACCGAAGACCATTTTGTCCGATACTGCAAACAGATAGGGCCACTCGACCATGTCAAACGCCATTGTGGCGTCTAATGATACTAGGGCTGCTGGCTCCATGATCGTAGGGGTCCTACCCAGCACCCCATGCAAGCGACGTAAATTGAGGGCCGTATTACGATGAGGCATAAAGCCCGATTGATCCGGGTGGATTAGGGTGGTGATGACTTTTGCCAGCAATTTCGCAAGGACTTTGGGCTGCACATTCAGCAACGATATGGGCCTACAGGACACGCAGCTGGTTCTGGGTTTGCCCTCTTTATATATGACCACTATATTGGCTAATCGTTGGTCATATGGCAGCTACACCTTCTCCTTGCTTTCCTCGAACATGGAACAGATGTATGGGGCCAGCTTATTAGACCTCAATTTATAGAGTTCGATGGGAATACCGTTGGGTCCTGAAGCTTTCCCCGAATGTACGTCTCTGATGGCCTGGTCCACTACATTGTCCGTCAGTGGGGATTCCAAATAATCTCGGTTTTCGCCCGATAACGTGGGTAACTTAATATCCCTAATCATCTCCCTGTTTTCTACTTCAGTGAACCTCCCTGATGTACCGTACACCACACGATAGTGATCTGGAGTCTCCCCCCTGTACCTCGGGCACCAGTCTCGACCCCCACTCCCTTCTATCCAGCCAAGCAATCAGTTTTCCCGCTTTATGTAGTAGATTCTACCCTGAACCTCTCTACTCTGCGCCTTGGTTCTATCCCTGGTGATGCAATTGAACTCTTCCTGCCGTAACTTCAAAAGGTGAAGGCCCTCAGGGGTTACCGCTCGGGCCATCTCCTCTTCCGATTTTAATACGTCCTCTTCTGCTCTTTCAAGTTCAGCTTCTCGTTCCCTCTTTTTCCCTGCAATCAAGGAGAGGGTCTCTCCTCGAATAACAGTTTTGTATGCCTCCCACAGGGTCTGCGCTGAATCCACCGTACCCTGATTTTTCTGGAAGTATCTATCAGTGGCTGTGGCGATGTTCTTCCTTGTAGTGGGGTCTTTCAAGTACCATGGGTTAATGGGGGCTACCCTACCGGCGTTTACCTGGTCAAATTCCATCTTGAGCCATCTTGTACCTCCCGGAGAGAACTCTGGCAATTGTTATTTCAAATATAAGTAAAAAAAATTTTGGGGTATGTGTTATTTTTCTTTCTTTCTTTTTTCTGTGTGTACATTTACTACAAAAATACATACATACATATGTAATTATCTGTACATTAAATTGCTTCAACTTTTTAGCTAGTACACTGTTAATTTCTTTAAAGAAAAAATTAGAATCGACCTAAAAAGGAAAGCACGAGGTAAAAAGTTTTAATTTCACTTCCTTGCGCCTCCCTCACACCACCCAAAGGGTGGCGTTAGGTTCTGACGCATTCCCAGGTTTACGATTGCTCGTAAATCTGGGAATGTGTCAGGTTCCATAAGTGTTGCATGGGAAAACCCACAGCAAAACCCACGTAATGCCCCTTTCACACACTTTTCTGCGTGAAAGGTGCACAAATCTTAAGGCCATTCAAAGCCACGTAAAGTGGCTTTACATGGCCATATAAATATGTGATGGCAGCAGGGCAGAATGTTTTGGATAGACTCCATAGGCTTCAAAATGCAGCAATCCGGGTTCCGAAAAAGATGAAAAATTGTGAACCATTTTCTTAAGCTAAGCATGATCTACATTGGCTACTCATCAAAAAGGGAATTGCATTTAAGGCGCTCTGTACAGTTAACAAATAACTTGACCATACAGACCCTGCTCTGCTTGGACACAAACTCAGGTGGTGCACCCCAAACAGACCCTTATGATCAGCTTCAGCTAACAGAGTGTCTGTTCCAACTATCTGCAAAGATTCCTGGGTACGTAGAAGTTTTTCTTCTGCAACCACTCGCCTTTGAAATTAAATGCCAGACCATTTAAGGAATACCCCCAACCATCAGGCTTTTAGGAAGTCACTGAAAACCTGGCTGTTTACTTCTCTCTGTTAATCTTCTTATCTCTCGTTCCAGTCCTTGCACTTCAGGTAGCGCCAAGACGCCTTTGGCATATGTAGCACTTTATAAATCTAATCAAATCTGACGTTCCTTATTCAGCATTTGTCCAATTGTCACCAGAAGCACAGCAACTTTTTCTAGTTACATATACATATATATATATATATGTTTCTCAAAAGAAGTATGCAGCAGTGCTCATGCATCAAGTACATCATTAAACAAACCACAAAACCTCACCCATGTCACCAGGTAGACTAGTTTACTTACCTGGCAGATCCTTTACTGACTCTGATGAGGATGTATCAGCCTTTAGTAGATCTTGCATTCTTTTCACTGCGTTGCTAATCCCCTTCAGATAGTTCTGTGTTTTCAAATCTATTATGACACAAAATCCAGACATGCCATTAACAATTTATTTATTTATTTAAAACGGAGAAAGTACATGCAACTAAAGATAACGGAAAGATCTTTGCTGGAAAATTGCCGCTCAGTTCGAGGCTTTTGCGGCTGCTAATATACTACCACAATGACACGTGCACAATTGTCAAACTCTTTTCTGAAGGTTGGTTAAACCTGTTCCCACAAAAAGTGGACTGCCACTTACTTCTAAAATGGAAATTCTGCTGCTTCCCGAACCAGGAATTGTAAGCTTATGTGCGCTAACACAGGAGACAAAAGATGGCCTTAATGGCAGACATTTCTGATTGAGAGGACATTGGGAGAAAGTTTTGGGAAACAAACCAACAAAGGGGCATATTAACAAGGGTTTTATCTCTGCTTTTTTGGCTTTAAAAGCCAAAGAAGCAGAGATAAAAATATCGCCCTATCAACAACAGGGTGCTAACATGCAAAATCGCATGTTAGCACCCTTTTTAGGTCTCGCCTGAGACAGCGCTTTAGCGCTGCTCTCGCGAGAGCTTTTGTAGATGGGGGATCTGGAAGTGCAAACGAGTGCTTTCAGGCCTCCAAATACAGTGCATGTGCGCTGGGCGCGCGCACCATTTGGCAGCGTGCACACCGTTTGCTTTCACTTTCGCGGGCCGAACGGCCGCTTTGATGTGATCGCGATCACTTTCACACAGTGCATGTGCGCCGGGCGTGCACCATTTGGCAGCCTGCGTGTACATTTCGCGGGCGCTTTGATGTTCTCAGTGAGCCGCGCGGCCACTGCGAACATCAAAGCGCCCGTGAAATGTACACGCCATTTGCCACCCCCTCCCTTATCCCACTTCCTGCTTGTTGTTGAAGGGCAGCGAAACCCATACGTGCCTTGTTTATTTACTGTATTTCGGAGCTCGGCGCCCGCTTCAGGCACACCGCGCTCCGTTAATTTACTTATTTGCCTGGAGGCTCCCCCTCCGCTGCTCTTTGCCTCGGGCTGTGCCGTGCTTAAGATCCGCTCTCGTGTCTGTTTTTCTTTGCTCCCCCATGCGCTCGTGCCATTTTCTTGTTTTTATTTTCGAAGCACCATGCATGCTTTCACTTTCACAATGCCAGACCGCGCACACCACTGGCGAGGCCCTGCCCTTGAGCAGTAATGGCGCCCGCTTCATGTTAACATAAGGTGCCATGTCTGCTTTAGTGTGAAACAAGCCTGGTATGGTTGCTTTACCATAGAGCCGTGATGCATTGTGTAGTTGCCCCAAGCATGTCTGCTCTTCATGCACTTTTTCTTCGCGTCTCTTGCCAGCTGGAGCCTGCCCAAAGCACGGGCTTGTGTTACACTCCCTTCCCTGTAAAGGCAGCCAGACCACTTCCTAATTACAAGTCCAGCATTTGATTAGCAGACACCGTAGCGGGCTACCCTGGACAAGGCGAAGGACCTGCACATGCATGAGGCGCAAACCCAGTCATTAAGCAGCCTCTCTTCTTTCACTCGGTACAAAGGCGAGGCGCTATAATCCCTTGGGCAGGGCAGCGGACTTGCCTGTAAACTACTCCCTGCCCAGGAACACACAGGCATAGCATTGCAAATGCGTCCTTGTTGCTCCTGATCCGGGCAGCTAATTTCATGCAGCGCTTTTAAACTGCAAATGTCATGTTCTCACCCGGAGATTGGGCCTCCGAGCTTCAGCTGTAGGCATGAAAACTGTGTCAAGCGCAGGCTTCCTCACGGCACATGTGATGCAGCTGTATATAGTACCCATCGAAAGCCAGGCTTCGTCACTGCAGATGGGTGCCTGCTGCATGCCCCCGTCTGCAAACAGCTAATTTCAGATAGTGGTGCTTTCGTTTCATATGGGTATCTGCTGTAAGTACACCGCCAGTCTCAAGCTGCACACTAGCCAATTTTGTGAGACCAAAAATAGGATTTGTCAGGTTTTAAAACTACTAACTGGCATATGGATGAAATCACTGAAAATTACACTTGTTGGTCAGAGGATGACGTAATATGAATTCACTCTGTGTTTTTATTTAACTCCATATCTCTGGCCAAAACTTCCCCAAAAACAGAAACGGGGAGAGACTGTGGAGTAACGGCCAGAGCTGCCGGTTTTTAAGATGGGCATCGACTCAACATCTTGTGATTCTGTGCAAATTACTTAATCTACCCTTGCCTACCAAACATTAATGTGTACTTGTTTATTTTGAAACTGCGTCCCAGGACGCAAGAAATCGCCATGGCCTATACATAAAGCTCGGCGGCGTTCCTGGCTTTTGAGAAAGAGCGGGTGGCAGAGAAGTAACAGGACTCTGTCTTTTATTCTTGCCCAGAGAAGACAAGGACGTCCGCCATCTTCGTCAGACACACCCGAAGGTAGGCTCTCAATATGCAGGTTATGTCACCAGGAACCAATATTCACACTTTGTTTAGTCTGCGATTTAATTTTCATTAAGGCTTGCAGTTGTGTTAAGGTAATTTCATTACCCGGCCCCTGACCGTGCAAAATGCGATGCAGCGCGCGCTACGAAATTCGTTTGATTTATTTAATTGTTTACTTACCTCCAATTATCCATATTCCGGTTTTTAGTACCCCCCTCCCCCGCCCCGCCTTTCTGCCCCACGGAACTCCCTCCACGGGCCGCGGCTGCCGCAGACACGGAAGAGGAGAAAATCTCTCTGTACGCGGATGATATCCTGTTAAAAATCACCTACCCTGAGACGACGATTCCTGTTTTATTTGATCACCGAATATGGGCAACACTCAGGGTACAAAATCAATTGGAATAAGTCCACAATCTATTGTCCGTCTAGCGCACCCCTAGACTATCCCCTACCTGGAGAATTGCTAGTGGTGTCGAGGGGTTTTAAGTATCTAGGTATTTTTGTTACGCCCCATGGGGAGGTGTACAGACGAGAAAACCTGGACGTCGTCCTGGGCAACTTTAAGGCTGATATTGAGAGATGGAGGTATATTCCTCTCACCCTGATGGGTCGAGCTGCTCTTTTTAAAATGATCACCCTGCCACAACTCTTGTATGCCCTCCAAAACAAATACCATCTTCTGCCTAGGGCTATTTTGACTGAGATCGATGGCAAAATTAGATCTCTAGTATGGCAGGATGGACACCCCAGAATCGCACTACAGACGCTGAGGCGCAACCCGTACAATGGAGGTATTGCACTCCCCGATATAGAGGCTTATTATTGGGCATCCCACTTGATCTCCATAAACTAATGGATGTACAAACATAGAGACCACCCCATATACAGTCTTGAAAGGGAGACAATGCATTCCCACACACACCTATATTATCTGTATGGGGGAAAGGGCAGTTCACGCCTGCTACCGGCGACCCAAGTGACACTGTTGGCGTGGAAGAGGGCTAGCAAGACCCTGGGTTGGACAAAACGGATTACGCAGTCCACACCGCTTTGGGAGGGGACTTGACTTAAAGAAATACGTAAGCTCACTGGGTTTGGGACCTGGGATCCCCTTGGAAACTCCACGATAGGGGACATAATTGAAAAAGGCCCTATTTAAAACATGGCCTAAATTTAAGCAAGAATACAAAATGGCAGACTCTCAATTCTTTAAATGCGCTCAATTGTGACACGCGTGGCGGGTGGAGAACATCCTTATGAGCAACTCCCGGAATACGCTCCCCTGGAAGGTAGGCTCCTACAGGAGGAACTTATTGGTAAAGTGGTCTCCTTCACATATAAAACTATCAAAAACAATCTACCTGGCGGATTGCTAGGTCTATGAACAAGATGGGAGAGGGACGTGGGGTCCCTAGAGGATATCTATTGGGAGGTGGCATTGATGCATCCCAGGGAGGTGGCTATAAAGGCCCGACTTCAATTAATTCAATTCAAAATATCGCACTGCACATATTATGATACAGAAAGACTCCATAGGATGGGGAGAGCAGAGTCGCTGCTATGTCTGGTGTGCAAGATCACTAACAGTGATTTCTATCACACGATCCGGGCCTGCCCCGCACTGAGGCCATACTAGACGCAGGTAATTGGCTTATTGGGTACGGTCTTGGGGGTAACGTTGCCAATGGAACACAAATTTGTGCTCCTGGGGATCCCTAGCGAAGTGGATGTAGCTAGGACTCAGTTGATCTTTGCCTCTTTGGGACTGGTGGTGGCCAAAGGGGACATAGCCAGAAAGTGGGGGCTGGCTGACAGACCGTCCATACAGGAATGGACTAAGGGGATGGACTGATACATGACGGCCGAGCAAGTCACATACCGTAGTATGGGTTGCCCGAGGAAATTTCACAAGATCTGGGACCCCTGGAGGAAATACTTTAGGCTGGACAGAGGGAGCGACACGCAGCAAGTCTGCCGGTCACACGACACAGGGGACTTCGACAGAGACCTGAGTCTATAAAGTTTCACAAGACTATCCCACTAACTTACCGACAACTGTCTCTTGGTCCAAGACACAGTCCCCTCATTATGGGGGCAACTGCCTTTGGTATGCACTGCTTTTCAATGGATCACTGGGTGGGATGGGGAGATGGGCCCAACGACAATGACTATATTTGCAACGATTTGCGCTCTACTTCTGTTACTGTACCATGTATGACTTCCTTAGTGATGATTGCTCAGTTATAAAAAATAAAAAATATATTTATTAGAAAAAAAAAAGAGTGTCACATCGTCTAAGTAACCAACGTTAGAAAATGACTCCAATCGCAATAAAATAGTATATGAACAATAGGTCCCAGTGTGCATACTCAACATTAAATCAGCATGGCAGATAATTAATAGTTTGCGCCTGGGGGACAGGCTCAAGATAGAGACCACAATAATCGGCCCATCGCTTCCATATTTTCGGGTGTTTCCGAGGACATCTACGTGCCTTGAAAATCGGGATAACCAGCCCCATGGAGAAATCAAGACCACGCTTCCAGGCCCCAACTGAGGGTGGAGAAGCAGCCTACCACGTCATGGCAATGTGGCGGTTAGCTAAGGTAATCCCTAAGAATAGCAAGTGCCTTTTGTATCTATTACCTCCGATCTCATTGGTAATGTGAAGCATAGTTAGGCGCGGAGACCGTGGCACTTCACACCCCAAGACCTCAGAGAGGCATGCCAGCACCCCATGCCGGAAGCGCGATAGGACGATACAGTCCCATACCTTATGAAGAAAAGAGCCCTCAGCTGACCCGCAGCGCAGGCACGAGGGAGATGCGATCATCCCAGTGTGCCAGAGTCTGCAGCAGGTAAAGAATGCCTTATGGAGGTATTTGAATTGTATAAGGCAAAGACGCGCTGCGATGGCTGCGCCGCGCGGGAATTCAAGATCCGCCACCCAATCGTCCTCGTCGAGAGGACCCAGATTGTCCTGCCAAGCCTCCCTAGCCCTGTGGAGTGTATTGTGACTATTGGTAACTAATGTGTGGTATAGCGCTATCATTTTGTGTGCGCCCATCTTGCCCAAAATAAAACACCTTGGCCTAAATGGGGTTAAAATCGGAGATGGTGTCTTGACGCATAATGTAAGGGGAGAAGGCATGTCAAAATTGGAGGTAATTATAAAATTGGGAATGGGGCATTTCGAAGTCGGCTTGTAGTTGTTGGAATGACTTGAGGGTCTGGCCCCGGAGGATATCGCCAACCATTGAGTTTCCAATAGTGTCCCAGCCCGCAAACCACCAAAGTTCAAGCAGTTGCGGTAGGAGGGCATTACGCCAGAGAGGAGTCTCCTTGGTAAGTCTGCCCCACCACCCGATCCTGCGCAGAGCCTGCTGCCAGATCTAGAGAGTAGAATTAGGTGCAGGGATTTAGAGTCCATTAGCCAACGTTCGAGCGCATAGGCAGGGTAGCGCTGGTCGTTGTACCACCAGTTGTTTAAGACGAGGAGGTGGGACGCTGCGTGGTAGGTCTGGATGCCCAGGTTCACGAGACCCCCAGAGCATGTGGATTGGAAGCACGTTCAAAAAGCGACCCGCACAGAGCCCCCCCAGAGGAAGTGGCTGAGAGCTGAGTTCAGTTGCCAAAACCATGTGTGTGGTATTGGGTAGGAATAGTTTTGGAGTTGGTAGAGTAGATAAGGTAGCAAGACAATTATAAAGATGGCCGATCTCCCGAAGAGCGTCAGGGGCAGATGTGAACAGGAACCTACATGATGTCTAATCTGAGGCAGAACAGGGACCAGATTTTTAGACCAGGAATTAGGTTGAGACAATGATAGGAACACCCCAAGATACTTAAAGCCATCAGGCACGAACGTCACCTGTTACGTCCAAGTTCCGAGCTGATCGCTCCCTCACAGAGGCCGTAGATAAGACTTGTGGGCGTTTATATAGAGGCCGGAGTTTTGGCCAAAGATTTCCATTATTCGAAGCAGGCGGGCCAGATCAATTCGGACGTGTGAAAAAGAATAGCATGTCATCAGCATTTAGTGCTATACGGTTGGACACCTTGCGTGACCACTCAAAGCCATAGACCTGGCAAGTGGCTCCTTGGCAAGTGCGAACAAATAGGGAGATGGAGGGCAGCCCTGTCTAGTGCCTCTCCCAACATGAAAAGGACGCAAAATGGAGTTGATGATTGCACCGAGGCGTGATGCCTGTGTATAAGAGGCAAATGTACTTAAGAAGTCTAGGGCCAATGTTTAAGCGGTCAAGGAGCGAAAAAAGATAGGTCCAGCTAAGGGAATCAAAGCCCTTATTCATATCCGCAAGCAAGAGCGCAGCTGGCTCATCAAGCCAGTCCACAGAGGCAACCGCATTATGTGCACGCCGAATATTATGTTGAGTAGCGGGATTGGGCATGAAGTCCACCTGATCAGGATGAACTAGTGTAGTGATATGAGGAACCATGCGGTTAGCAATGATTTTGGCAAGAAATGTGGCCTCTACATTAAGAAGAGAAATCAGTCTGTATGAGGCCTGCAGCTCAGGGGGTCGGCCCGGCTTTGGAAAAACCACTATCTCAGCGTGACGCCAGTCAGCCGGGAGGCGACCATCATCCACCGCAGCCTGAAGGGCTGTCAAATAGCGCGGTGATATTTGGGATGAGTACTTCTTGAAAAACTCACACGGAAATCTGCTTGGGCCCGGTGATTTACCCGAGCGCATACCCGAAAGGGCACTCTGGACCTCTTCCACGTTAATCGGGGAATCCAGATCGTCCCGCTTGTCATCTGATAGAGAATGCGTGGGCAGATTGGCCAGAAATCGGTCGATAGTGGTCGCAGGCAGAGTCTCCCGCAGGGTGTATAGATTCGCATAGTAGTCAGCAAAGCTAGTAGCGATGCTAGCTGGGTCAGTAAGGACCTGGCCCGCCAGTCCTCTTATCCCGGGAGGGACACAGGGCGGAGCGTCTGCTAGCACAGGTGGTGTAAAAGGGTGCTGGATTTGTCCCCCCATTGATAGGTGTGGCTACGCGTGGCTAGCCAGTACAGTTTGGCCTCGTCTAGTAAGTGATGGCGTAAAGATGTTGAACGATGGGGAGCTGGCGATGAGCTACCATGCAGTCGGCCTCTCTACTCCTACGCTCTACACTTCCGAGTGGACCAGCTTCTCTCTGCGCTGCCTACATGGCCCACTGCAGAAAGCAATGTCTACCCCCCTCAGGGTTGGTTTCATGGCCTCCCAGAGGGTCCTAGAGGAGGCCACATTGCCGATGTTATGTGCGAAATATTCAGTAAGGGTAGTACACATCTGTTGATGGTATGAATCATCCTGCAGAAACCATGTTGAGAGGCACCAGCAGGGCGGGGAGCGAGAAGGGCCCAGCTGCACTACCAGTGTAATTGGAGAATGGTCTGACAAGCGTCTGGACACGATCTCAGCATTCTCAATCTTCTGGACGTGTGGGGCAGATGTAAATATATAGTCAAGGCATGAGAAGGAGTTGTGTGTGGTCAAAAATTATGTGTATTCATTTGCAGCAGGGTGTAGTTGCCGCCAGGTATCAACCCATCCCAATCCCTGGGCTAGCGTGTGTAGTTTCAGCTCACGCGTCCCAGTCAGTAGCCCTGTACTACGCCATCTGTCCAGCGAAGGACACATAACATCATTCCAGTCACACGCGGCTAACAGCAGGCCTGGCGGAAGCTCAGCCCAGAGGGGATATATCCGTTCCACCAAGGATGACGACAGAGGAGGGGGGTATACACACAGACTCACCATAAAGCGTGCCAGACACCACTATAAATCTGCCCTGGGGATCGGACCAAGAACGGTCATGGACAAATGGCATCCTGCGATGGATCAATATCGCCACACCCTGGGATCGCCTAGTGAAACCAGAGTGAAAGGTCTGAGCGAGGGCAAAGTGCGCCAGGCAGAGCATTTAATTGCCTAGCAAGTGTGTTTCCTGCAGCATGAGGATGTCTGTATTGTACCGCCTAGCCTGACGGAGTACAGCCCCTACTTTAACCTTGTCCAGTAGGCCACGGACGTTCCAGCTAATGATGGTTAATCGCCTAGCCTGAGTGATCATCATGTCGGGTAGACATCATATAGATGGACCAGTGAATGGGAATTAGAATGTGCATGGAGTCTAAGCAGGGAGGTAGAGAACAGTGTGACACTAACAAATAACAAACAGTCCCCTAAAACCCCAACCCTCCCCCTGCCGCCCCCCAATACCTCAATAACGTTGAAGCATCTGTCGTGGTATGGCGATTGTCTGCTCCCATCTAATGGATCCCAACAAACCATAACACGTACATTGAGGCTACTTGAGTCTTGCCAAAATGTACAAAACTACGCAGCCCAATTCAAATTGCCATCAAGAGGAATGTATCCTGTCTATGATTTGCAAATGTTCATTCATGTCAGGGGCCGGGAATGCCGACCATCCGTTGCGTGCCTACGAAAGCCACTGCTGGGCTGGGATCTTCGTCTCGAGCGCGACTGGCGCTGCTGTCTTCCAGTGAGTCTGGGCATGTTCCGGTCAGAGCCCACAGATGTAGCGTCTGAATCCATTCCAGAAGGGGTATTGGTCTTCCGTTTAACTTTTTCGTCTGTCCAGTTGAAGGCCTCTTCCGGGGAGTCAAAGAAGTAAGTCTGAGATTTGAATGAGACACGCAGACAGACCAGAAATAGTAAGGAATACTGAATTTTCAGGCCACGCAGACGGGCTTTGGCCTCAGTGAACGACTGTCGGCGCTGCTGTACCAGTTTGGTATAGTGAGGGAAGATCATGATGAGCTTAGAGGCATAGGTGAGAAATCCCTTGAGCCGAGCTTGTTGGACAATCCTATCATGGTCCCTATAGTTGAGGAAGCAGGCGATTAGTGGACGAGGACAAGCCCCCGGGGGTGGTTTTTGCTGCAGAACACGATGCACCCTTTCGATGATAAAGCAAGGGGACAAGGATTCAGCAGGGAGCCATTCCATGAGCCATTTGGTCAAGAAGGCTATGGCGCCATTGGACTCGCATCCCTCAGGAAAACCCACAAAGCGGAGGTTGTTCCATCGAGCTCGGCCTTCTGAGTCCTCCACCCTAGCTGCCAGGCCACCCGTCAGCGACTCCAAGTTTGAATTTTGTTTCTGGAGGGTGGTAATGACATCCTCCGTCAGGGAGATTCGCCTTTCTGTTTCGGTGATCCGCTGCACGTATTACGGAGGTCCTGCCGAAGGAGCATGATGTCTGACCCCACAGCGCGGATTTTAGCTTCCATTACATCTCGAGATTGCGTGATATCCGCCAAGAGTGCAGCATTATCAGGGATAGCAGTCACAGCGGAGTCCGGGCCGAGTAATTTGGGCGATGGCCCCAGTATACTTGTCCATGGTAGACTGTTTGAAAGTGGCTCCAGTGGGCTTGTCTTTAGCCATTGTGAAAGATGCTGGGGAAGGTCAGCCCAATGTGAAGGTCAGATGTAGGGGAGAGAGCAGTGCAGCCTCAATCGTAGGGACACACCACTGGTCAGCTGGGAGCGATCACCAGGGAAGGGCCCGACACCCACAAGCCGCACCAGTACCTAGCCTGGCCGCCTCTGCAGGTGGTGACCCCCCAGCCCCCTAAAGGGCAGACCCGGGCAATGATGTTGTCCAATGACATGGAAAGCCACACACCATGTAGAGAGGGCACCTCCCAGGTTGGTGCGACACTGCAGACAATATCCCAGACTCCTTGATATATGGCAAAAGTGAGCGGGGGCCAGATCACTCACCAGGACATCGGCAAAGGGAAGGAGGCCTCACGGACATACCACATGAGCAGGCCCCACAGGGGGGCGTGGGCGAACTGGCCAGCGAAGACCAGGAGGAGCCATTTGCCGCGAGGAGCGCAGCCACCACCTAAGCCCTAGGCCACCAGATGCGCAGTGTCGAGATGGATAAATAGGGAGGCAGCAGTCCGCATCCACTAGGCTCCGTCATGAGCAGGAGAAGAGGGGGGCTGGGAGCCTCACGTCTGTGTCCCTCTGCGATTTCCCTAGCCACACAGAAAACCACGAGGGTGAGTCCAGGAGCACAGGGGTGTATTCTGGATGCAGGAAGAAAGGTGACTCCATCTCGGTCCGTTTTGAAATACAGCGTCGCAGGCACTCACAGCAGGGATCTTGGGGGAGCAGCAGAGCAAGTGGTCTGATCGGCAGTCCACAAAATGGCCGAGCAGTCCGTCCACAGCCGCCGGTGGTGCACTCCCCAGAAGAATGGCACCACAAAGCTTGGGGGTGAAGGGCAGCCTCAGGCGCACCCAGACGACGTCCGGATGGGCTCCAGCAGGCAGGCAGAGCACACAACCTCCCACAGCCCGTGGCAGCAGGTTCGCCACGCCGAGGGCACAACACATCTAGTGCGACTCCCGGGCCTAGCCACACCAGCAAATACTGCTGTTCCCCAGCGGGAGGAGGCACCTGGTGCAGGTGCTGCAGATGCCCCGTCGGCTCGCTGTGGCTCATGGAGGGTCGATATGAAGACAGCGGCGGTAAGATGGCAGGATTTATGAAGGATTAGTGGTGGGCTACGGGAGCAATTTTAGAGCGCGTCCGCCATGTCGGACCACCTGGCCACGCCCCCAGACAAAGGACATCTGGTGGGAGATCTGCAATCTGCAAAGCAAAAGGTAGGTAGGAGGCTGGGAAGCCAAACTAGTCTTAAAAGAGGAAATAACAAGACAGGACACAGGCTCACCCCCACTTTGTGCACCCTCAGCCAGACAGGATCCCCAGTAATTGAATTAGCAGAGGAGCTGGAAGGAGAGTGTTAGGGAAACTTAGCCATGCCAGTTAGATCCTAACCTCTAGGAGAGAGTTCCTTTATTTTTGATTTTAAAGCAATAGTGCTTTCTGGGACAATAATATGCCACACTTTGGAGGATGCTGTCGTACCTGAGGGTGGCACCCTGCACCCTATTGGTCAAGGTTGCCCCCGCTCGCCACCACAGGAGCACAGGTAAATATGGGAGAGCTGCCTCCCAACTCATATCCCTGCCTGAAAGAAGAAGGGCAGACCTGTTGGCACCAAGAGGATTGCACTCCTTATTACTGCACCTGCTGCACACTGTGGAATTACAGCTCTAATGATTTTGCCTGTCTTGCTTTGAAAGTGAAGGAGTGGACTCCCTGAAAGCAACAGGTTAAAGAGCTCCACCTGAAACATCTCCAACAAGAACAAACCAGCTGACCACCTTCAGCTGGACTTTAAAAGTATTTGGCCAGGTGCATTATGGGAAACGTAGTCCCAACATACCAACATAACATGGAGCAACTCAGAGGTTCTGGAACCTTGAATTGGTGTTGTGGATACTTTGGAACCACAGAAGGACCTTCTAGAAGAAGATCCAGACATGTAGAGAATTTTTGTCAAAAAGCTCCATAAGGTGACCGACCCATAGCCTAGAGTCAAACCGGCGACTATGAACCACGACCTGTCCTGTGATTCAGGTATGCCCCTCTGAAACTCTGGAGCTTTGCATCATCAATAAGGTTTCCAGGAGTTGGCCGGGGCATCACACTGAGCCAAACCTACACAGTCTAACCCTGTAGTGAGGACTGCAGGCATTGCTAAATTAGCGTAAGTTAGTTGATGCTTGGCAGCCATTTTGCCGCTTTTGCACGTGTTACTACATGGCTCTGTTCTTGTAACTACTCTGCTTGCGCTTTTGCACATGAGAACTGTCTCCCTTTCACACATCTCGCTGTACACTGTGCTCTTCGTCTGCACAGTGTGTTCAAGGTCGAAAAACAATGTATGCTATTGATTCACTTTGGTCAGTCCCACGCCCATAGACATAACATAGAACACAGCTGCACTACTGAAACTCGGGTGCTTTTAATATGGCATTGTATGAGTGTAGAGGCACTTGGAGAAAATCATTCTAACGAAGAAGAGCTGTGTTTGTCTGGGGATGTAAATCCTTGCATCTAAACTTGGAGGTATGGGGTCCCCCTGACAAAGCCTAGAGGTCTTCTATAATTATAATAAACTAGCTCTTAACACGGGGGTGGTAAGGCGCTGTAGTCCTGTTTCTACTGTCATTATAATATGGTTTCCCCTTTTGTGCTTTATGGAATTGTAACATTGCTGATTATATTGTTCTAATGCATTTTGCTGCTAGTATTAGCTTGTGTACTGCATTATAGAGCACGTTAGTTAAAATAAACATTTTAAACTATACAGTGTCTATGTTTACTCACGTTGTGGACAAGTATGAGTGTTTGAACGAAAGAGTGTTCTTGTTCCAACGATTCCTGAGAGGGTCGGAGTGACATGTTCTAGGATGTCTAATCATTGGTAGCTTCGCTGTAGTACGGAGAACGAATGAGACACTATAGCTAGTCGGATTGGGGTTCTGGGCACCGAGGTGGGTTTTTTGGTACACCACTACACAACGAGGTCCTGGTTTCCTGCGCATAGTTCTGTGTATGTGCAGAAACCCTGCAACAACCTAAAGCCAGTCAGACGATGAGCCTCGGTCGACGTTAAGAGAAAAGGTTACAAAAATGTGGCTAAGTCATAAGGTAATACTAGACCGGGCCCTACTTCTAAGCATATCCAACCAGCATGCTCCATTGTGGGAGGCCTGAAACTTTGACTTTGTCCCAGTCAAGCACAACAAGATTTCCTAAAATGGCACTTTTGGCTTTTAGGCACTAGAAAGGATTTGTACTTTAAAAATTCACATCTCTGGTTACCTACATTGGATTTTTGTTTGGTGTCATTTTAATCAAAAGAAAATAATTCTATATTCATAAACCAGTGTTGGATTTTTATTGTGTGTTGTGTCTTACTTATTTAATGTATTGGTGTTTTCAAAGTCTTTACACACCTGTCCCCCAAGTTAAGCCTGGCTGTTCGTAGCCAGCTACCAAGGGTTGAGCAAAGGAATAATTTATTGCGACCTTGACTGGGCCTTATATTGAGATTCTGGATTACTAGTGGTAGGCACATACCTACACCTACTAATAAACCACATACCAACAGTTTGTTGCTATCATTGCACAATATGCAGTGGTATAAAAACCCATATGCTATGAAAATTACTTTATAATGACCGGCTCAGTAGAGCTCATCTATTGCTACTGGTCTAATTATTGAAGAAAAACTTGAAACATCTTTAAGCTTAACTTAGTTTATTGTTTAATTAGCTGTCTAATTGTGAAAGACCAGCAAGCCCTTAATATTGTAAATGCAATTAGCGATCTGCCAATTTCATTTCTGTTTGATGCATAAGTGTCATAAATCATAGATTTGGGTATATCAATCAGGGAATTTTAAAGTGCGCTACTCCCCCTTGAGGGTCTCAAGGCGCAGGGGGGATGCAGCTCTGGGTTACCCGAAAAGCCAGATCTTGAGGCTCTTCCAGAAAGTGTGCAGAGTACGAGTGCGTCTGATGTTGACTGGGAGCTCGTTCTAGGCCTTGGCAGCTCTTCCACCTGCTCTGGTTCTGCGGATGCGCAGGGTTTCTGCTAGGGCGAAGTCTGCGGAGCGGAGGTTTCTTTTGGGTACGTAATAAAAAACTCTTTCGGTGAGGTATTTGGGTCTGAGGTTGTGGAGATATTTGTAGGCATGGGTGAGTAGCTTGAAGGTTACTCTCTTATCGACGTAGAGCCAGTGGAGGTCTCCCAGGTGTTGGGTCACGTGCTCATGTCTTGGGGTGCCAAGGATGAGTCTGGCGGGGCTGTTCTGGATGGTCTGGAGTTTGTGTAGCAGGGATTTGTTGATTCATGTGTAGAGGGCGTTTCCATAGTTGAGTCTGCTGGTTAGGAGTGCATGGGTGATGGGCTTTCTGGCTTCGGGTGGGATCCACTTGAAGGTCTTGTGGAGGGAGTTGAAGCAGGTGGAGGTGACGGCATTGATCTGGTGAGTCATAGTGAGGGAGGAGTCGAGGATAATGCCAAGGTTCCAGGCATGGTCAGTAGGGGTGGGATGGTTTCCGAGGGCAGGGGGGCCACCAGGTGTTGTCCCAAGTGGTGGGGGGGTCCGAGGATGAGGACTTCAGTCTTCTCCGAGTTGAGCTTTAGGCAGCTGCTGCTCATCCAGGCTGCGATGTTTTTCATTCCTTCCTTGAAGCTGAGTCTGGTATCTTCGGGGTTCTTCGTGAGGGAGAGGATGAGCTGGGTGTCGTCGGCATAGGATAATACGCTGAGTCCATGTTGTCTGATGATGGCATTGAGGGGGTCCTTGTAGATGTTGAAGAGCTTGGGGCTGAGTGATGATCCTTGGGGTACCCTGCAGTTGATTTATGTGGGTTCTGAGAGGAAGGGTGGGAATCTTATCCTTTGGGTTCTGCCGACGAGAAAAGAGCGGATCCAGTCGAGGGCAGTTCCCTGTATGCCAGCGTAGTGAAGTCTAGCTGCAAGAGTGCAATGGGCAATGGGAGACTGTCGAAAGCTGCAGAGAGGTCTAGCAGGATGAGGGCTGAGGTGTGGCCCTGGTCAAGGAGCATGTGGATGTCGTTGGTGGAGACAAGGAGGGCGGCCTCGGTGCTGTGGTTGCTTCGGAATCCAGACTGGGAGGAGTAGAGGATGGCATTTTCTTCGATGAAGGTGGTTAGCTGGGCATTGACGATTTTCTCTGTGACCCTGGCTGTGAAGGGAAGGATAGAGATGGGACGGTAGTTTTTCAGGTCGGTGGGGTCAGCAGAGGGTTTCTTGGAGAGGGGCTTGAACTCTGCCTGCTTCTAGTTGCCAGGTAAAATGACGGATTCGAAGGTGGCGTTGATGGTGCAGCGTAGTTCGGGTGCTATGGCGGAAGATGTGAGACAGGCAGGGGTCAATGGAGGCTCCTGAGTGGGTGCTCTTCATGGTCATGGTGGTTGCTTAACCGGTGTCGGAGCTGCGTTCAATGCCCAACCGGTTATTCTGAAAGATAGCGCTTTTGGCATTTTAACTGAGTCTTACTTTTAAACCTTTTAATTGCTGCTGCTAAATTTTATCTTTGTTCTGGTAGCGTGGGGATTGATTTGCACATCACATCACACTTCGCACTTTGCAATTTTACTCTCCTTGTTGGGGCGACCATATTGGGGAGGCTGAGGTTCGCGGTCCAGACATCTTAAACTGCCTATTAAAGAGGCATGCTGACGCAGACGCTCAGCGGACGCGCGCAGAGGCTGCGCCGCTGGTGCGCCTAAGGCAAACCCGTCTGTGCCTGTCCGTGCTCGGACCCCTGTCCCTAGGTCCCCAGATATAAGGAGGTACACTAAACAGGAGTTATTGGGACTTATGCCAGGAGGTAGTATACGGAGATGTCCCAGGCTCATGGTGGAACAAGGAGTTAATCGTCCAGTTGGGGTGTGTGACAATTGTAACTCACAGCTGCCTAACTTTCTCGATCAACCAGCCTGTGGTCCTCACTATACGCCCCCTTCTAATCTATTTAATGATACTAGACCCACTAAATGTGTTCTTTTTAACTCCAGGTCCTTAGTTAAGCATAATACAGAATGTGCACTCCTTTTAGAAGAACACAATATTAAAGTTAAATTCATTATGGAAGCCTGGACAGATCAAGCCTCAGGACCTGACCTGGTGAAAGCCATGCCTCCAGGTTTTTCCTGTTACTCCTTAGATAGACCCCTGAGGAAAGGGGGACGGGGTTTAGCTGTCATTTATCATAACACTCTGAATGCAGTTTTTCATCCTGCATCTAATACTTTTTGTGAAGCACTTTCTTTTAACATCAGTGCTCAGGGTTTTGGTATTTTTAAGGGGGTGCTTCTTTATCGTCCGCCTGGCCCTAGACTGGGGTTTTTGGAATCGATTGGTACCCTACTTGAAGATGGTATGAGCTTAAATTCTTTCACGGTACTCACTGATTCAATTTCTATCTTGAGGATCCTAATGATTTGGACACCATCTGCCTGAATAGAGTAATGGAAACTGGGGAGTTCAAGCAGCTTGTTGTGGGTCCCACACATCTCAAAGGACATACCCTAGATGGGATATTCTCTAATAACCCTTATATATCTTTTTCTGAGGTATTCCCTCTGGTCTGGTCTGACCACAGTGCTATAATTTTTGAGTTGAAGGAGCCATGAGACCCAATTTCGACTATGGCCCAGTTGAAGACGCTGAAAAAAGGGCGTGGAAAAACCTAGAGGGTTCACAACTAGAGGAGGCATTGACGAGTACCTTACCGCTTCCCGCTTCTGAGATCGATAAAACCGCTAAGGCCTATACTGATTGGATAGACAGTTTGTAAAAAGTTGGCTCCAATCCTAAAATGGACTCCTATGCGAGCTCATCGTTCGGCTCCGTGGTACTCTGATACGCTCAAGCAGTAGAAGCTGGTCCGCAAAAAACTAGAGCAAATTTGGAGAAGTGGTTACAACATCACAGACAAAATGAACTATAAGCATAGTCTTAAATTCTATGAAGAGATGTTGTTGGATACAAAAAGGAGTTTCTTTTGTAATAAAATCCTTCTTGCAAGTTCAAACCCTAAAGAGCTTTTTAAAACAGTGAAAAATGTAGCCTCGCCTAACGTCATTAAAAAGGACAGCAGTCCAGAATTGTGTGAAACTCTGGCCACCTTTTTTCTTCAAAAAGTTGAAGGTATTTTTTCTACTTTTTCTCCGGAATCGTATGAAGTAGGTTTACCTTCAGGGAATTCTATCCAAAAAGAACTCAATTCCGGACTAGTTTTTGACCAGTTTTTACCTCTTAGGCTGGAAGAAACTGTTAAACTTATTAACTCTGCTCGTTCAGGCTCCCCCACTGATCCCTGCCCAGCTTCAATACTTAAATTGCTTCCGGAAATCATCTGCTCCGTTTTAACCCCATTAATTAACAACATTTTCTCTACTGGGATTTTTCCAATAGTTTGGAAAAAGGTGTCTATTCTACCTCTTATTTAAAAAAAAACCTTAGACCCTCTTGATCCTGGCAGCTATCGGCCTATTTCTCGACTTCCGTTGCCCGCAAATATTATAGAGAAAGCCATGAACATTCAACTTAGCTCTTATTGTAATAACAATAATGTTTTTGACAAGACTCAATATGGCTTTAGAGCGAAACACAGTACGGAATTTGCTCTAATTAAATCATGTGAAGAGATAAGGGAGGCTCTTGACTGTGGTGGGAAGGCTGTCTTGATAATGTTGGATTTGTCGGCAGCCTTCGACACAGTCCATCATAGGGTGCTGATGGATCGGCTGTCTGGGATTGGGGTTTGTGGGGTTGCTTGGAAACTCCTTCAATCTTTCTTATCCGATAGAACCCAGATGGTCGACCTGGATAACCATAAATCAAGGCCGTTTAGCCTCCCATGTGGGGTTTCTCAGGGGTCCTCGCTGAGCCTCACCCTTTTTAATATTTATGTGATATCATTAGCTGCACTGATTAGATCTTTTGGTTTTCAGTTAACCTCATATGCTGACGATACACAGATCGTTCTTTCCATCAAAAACAGTCATGAAGTCATGAAAAGGAGGCTGGAGCTCGCTTCCATGACTGCATGCAAGCCATAGTTAGTTGGATGGCTTTAAATTGTCCAAAGCTGAATTCAAGCAAGACTGAGGTGATTGTATTCGGTAACAACCCTCATATTTGGATCCCGGATTGGTGGCCCTCGGAGTTGGGAAATCAGCCTACTCCAACTCTGAAAGTAAAAAACCTAGGGGTCATTGTGGACAATAGATTGACTTTCAATGATCATATAAGTTCAGTAGTTTCCTCCTGTTTTCTTATTTTGCGAATTTTGAGGAAAATTAAACCCTTTCTCTCTCAAATGGAACATAGAACAGCAGTCACTGTTCTTGTTATGGCACACCTAGACTACTGTAATGGCATTTATCTGAATGCTCAAAACCAACATCTTAATAGGCTTCAGATATCACAGAATGCAGCCGCCAGGCTTCTGACTGACATACTGAAATTTGTTTCGGCAAAAAGAGAGTTAACTCGGCTACACTGACTCCCGGTGAAACAAAGGCCTTATGCGTAGCATTTAAGGCTCTCAACGGTATTGGCCGTAACCATTTGAGGCAAAAATTCTAATGGTATGTCCCTACCAGTACCCTGCGGTCTAAAGGAGCAAAAAATGTCCAGATCCCCAATGTTAGGAAAACCAGCTGGGGAGGCAGGAGTTTCATCACCTGCGCTTCTAAGGCTTAGAACGAGCTTCCGGTCTTTCTGAGAAATGCCGGAGACCTTCTCTCCTTTAGAAAGCGTCTGAAAATCTGGCTTTTTACTCATTGAACCCCCTCCGACTACCGCTTAAGCAGAACTCAGCACCAGGACACTGAGGAAATTTGATTACGGCTCCATCTTGCGTATTGTCACCATTGTGATGTTGCCCTCACTCAGGCGCCGACGACCTTCGTACCTTTCCTTCGTACTCTGAACTGTAACATGTTAAACAACCTTTTTTTGTCCCTCTGAGCAAAGGACATTCTGGGACCCGACTCGAAGCAGCTAATTTCCGTGATAACCATCTATTGACCCTTGGTGATCTTTCTCTGCCTCCCCCTTTGTTTTACGAATCACCACCTGCATCACGCAAACACGTCCTGTTGTAAATTAATTAAACCTAGAAATGCTCATACCACCTGGCCTATGGGGTCAGGTAGAGAACACGACCCTAGGGAAGGAATTTCTATTACCTGTTATCCTGTATCTTGTAAAAGGAATGTTTGCTAGTGGATGACATGTTTTTGCACAATGAGGGTGTTGTTGCTTTAGGGGATTTAAGCGCTATAAAAGACTGTGAGCCACGGATTGAAGTGGCAGTCTCCTGAGAACCTACCACTGATGTACTTCTAGGACAACTGTACCTAGCTGCAGCTAATAAATTGAAGTTCCTATGCCAACAGAGTGTTCCGTGTCTCTGTACAATTAAGCAGGCGAACTCAGAAGATTTCAGGCGTACTCTGCGCCGCCAGGCCTAATTCAGCCTGGTTCTTCAATACCCTAGAGTAATCGTGCGCTTTTATAAATTTAATTGACATAACATATGATAACATCTTCTCTGGTGACAGGGGCCCAGGCGGTGATGGTTGGTTGGCAGTCATTGCTGGAGGGGATGGTGGTTTCTGAAATCTGTCCGCTGAAGTTGTCGTAGAGGGTCTTGATTTTCAGGTTCGATTAAGGATTGTATGCTCATTTGATTAGGCGTTTGTCCCCGTAGAGTTCTCATCTCATATATCAATGCTGGACATATGATGATAACATGAATGATTGTTTCAGGGACTGGATAACTAAGTCTGAAACAGTAAGTGAAACACCAATTAGTCTATGTTAGAATCATGTCTAGTATGGAAAGACCACCAAATCTGTAAACCATGAGTATTTGTTTTTGAGTAACATTTGCCCATGTATGGTTGCCTTTCAGTGGTGTGATCGTTTTTCAAAACCATCGAGGCATGTGAGCATTTTGAGAGATCTTTTTTGCCTTGTAGATGAGATAACAGCAATATATTTTTGTTTAGATGTTTTTTGCATTCGCTTAACCCCTTCGCTGCCAGGCTTTTTCCCCCTCCTATGCCACGCCCTTTTTTGGCTATTTGGGGTAGTACGCGCTGAGGCCCCTGTAACTTTTTGACCACATAAGGTATCCACGCCAAATTTGCATCCTTTTCTTCCAACATCATGGGGATTCTGAAGGTACGTAGGGTTTGTGGATTCCCCTGGAGGGGTCACAGAAATGAGCCAAAATACAGCAAAATTTAGTTTTTTGGGGGGGAAATGGGAAAAACGGTCTGCGAATGAAAGCATCTGGGTTTTTCCCTGCAAATGTTATCAAGAAAGGGTTTGTGGGGCTGAAATCACAATTTTCCCAGCTTTTAGGGGATACCAGACTTTTGTCAGAAACCCAACATTTTTTACACAGTTTTGGCATTTTTCTAGGAATAATGGATCCTGGAAAGCTATACATTTTAGAGAAGTAGACAAAATTCTGAAATCAGCAAGGGGTCATTTGTGTAGATCCATCAAGGTTTCTTTATAGAAACTAACAGTTAAATATAGGATAAATTGAAAATGTGTTGAAAAAAAAGCCTTTTGTGTCAACGTTTTCACCTGTAACTTCTTCTAATTATGACAGCTCTTTGAAAGCAATATACCGTTACATCCGCTGGACATTGCTGGTTGTGGGGATATATAGGACTTGTAGGTTCACCAAGAACCCGACGAACCCAGAGCCAAAAACTGAGAAGCAACTTGCAATGGTTTTTTATTATGTACAGGGTATATAGTAATTATTCTGTAAAAATGTGTACATGGAAAAATCGGTATGAAAGACACCTATGTATTTCTGAAATGGGAACAAAATATAGAGTTTAGAAACAGTAGATATTTGCACATTTCCAAAATTGGGAATACTCATACTAGCATGAGAATTATCAGTCATTTTTTAGAATGACTTCTTTTTTACAAAATGTCTTTCATTTGGAAGGCAGAAATGCATCGAAAGTCAATAGGTAATAACAGTTCCTTTACAAATCTGAATTACTCTAAGTCCCCCGATAAAAATGGTACCTCACTTGTAGGGGTAGGCATAGTGCCCACGACAGGAAATGGCTCAAAACCCAACGTGAACACACCACATTTTCACAATGCAAAATTACCCTTTTTTAGCAAAGTGCCTAGCTGTAGTTTTTTAACCCTAGCTCTGCCGGCACCTAGGGAAACCTAGCAAACCTATACATTTTTGAAAACTAGACACCCAGGGTAATCCAGGATGGGGTGACTTGACTGCCTCCCACCAGGTTCTGTTACCTAGAATCCCTTGCAAACCTAAAAAATTGCCCAAAAAAACACATTTTCCCCACATTTCTCTGGTGGAAAGTTCTGGAATCTGCGTGGATCCACAAATTTCCACCCACCCCGCGTTCCCCAAAGTCTTCCGAGAAAAATGGTACCTCACTTGTGTGGGTCGGCCTAGTGCCTGCGACAGGAAACGGCGCAAAACGCAACGTGGACACACCTCAATTTCGCTGTGAAAAATGACCCTTTTTAGGCAAAGTGCCTAGCTGTAGTTTTTTAACCATAGCTCTGCCGGCACCTAGGGAAACCTAGCAAACCTATACATTTTTGAAAACTAGACACCCAGGGGAATCCAGGATGGGGTGACTTGACTGCCTCCCACCAGGTTCTGTTACCCAGAATCCCTTGCAAACCTAAATAATTGCCAAAAAAACCGCATTTTCCCCACATTTCTCTGGTGGAAAGTTCTGGAATCTGCGTGGATCCACAAATTTCCACCCACCCCGCGTTCCCCAAAGTCTTCCAAGAAAAATGGTACCTCACTTGTGTGGGTCAGCCTAGTGCCCGCGACAGGAAACGGCGCAAAACGTAACGTGGACACACCTCAATTTTGTAGCGAAAAATGACCCTTCTTTGGCAAAGTGCCTAGCTGTAGTTTTTGAACCATAGCTCTGTCGGCACCTAGGGAAACCTAACAAACCTATACATTTTTGAAAACTAGACACCCAGGGGAATCCAGGATGGGGTGACTTGACTGCCTCCCACCAGGTTCTGTTACCCAGAATCCCTTGCAAACCTAAAGAATTGCCAAAAAAAACACATTTTCCCCACATTTCTGTGGTGGAAAGTTCCGGAATCTGCGTGGATCCACAAATTTCCACCCACCCCGTGTTCCCCAAAGTCTTCCAAAAAAAACGGTACCTCACTTGTGTGGGTTGGCCTAGTGCCTGCGACAGGAAACGGTGCAAAACGCATCATGGACACACCTCAATTTCGCAGTGAAAAATGAACCTTTTTTGGCAAAGTGCCTAGCTGTAGTTTTTGAACCCTAGCTCTGCCGGCACCTAGGGAATCCTACCAAACCCACACATTTCAGAAAACTAGACAGCCGGGGGATTCCAGGGAGGTATGGCTTGCGTGGATCCCCCAACGTTTCCTTACCCAGAATGCCCTGCAAACCTCAAATTTAGCTGAAAAAATCACCTTTTTCACACATTTTTGTGGGGGAAAGTTGTGGCATCACCGGGCTGACACAAATTTCCTACCACCCAGCGTTCCCCCGGGTCTCCCGATAAAAATGGTGCCTCACTCGTGTGGGAGGCCCAAGTACCCGCGACAGGCAAGGGCCCAAAACGTATTGAGGCGACATGAAAATTGCCTACCTCAAAACGACCTGGTTTTGCAAGGGGGGTCACTTGGGTTTTTGGCCCGTTGCTCGGCGGCCACCTGGGGAAACCTATCACACCCAAACATTTCTGAAAACTAGACACCCGGGGGATTTCAGGGAGGTATGGCTTGCGTGGATCCCCCAACGTTTCCTTACCCAGAATGCCCTGCAAACCTCAATTTAGCTGAAAATAATCACCTTTTTCACACATTTTTGTGTGGGAAAGTTGTGGCATCACCGGGCTGACACAAATTTTCTACCACCCAGCATTCCCCCGGGTCTCCTGATAAAAACGGTGCCTCACTTGTGTGGGAATAATTAACTACCACAAGGGCAGCCCTAACCACCTGAACCAGGGGCAATCACTAATGTATCCTAACAATGGTTCACAGTGTTTACAAAATAATCAACATATAAAAAATATATATGATCAACACATAACCATACAAATTATACCGTATTCCTAAAAGTAATGAAAAACCAAACAAATTATAAAAATGGATAGAAAAATGGAAAATAAGGCCCTTATACAAAAAACAACTTTAATCATCAGCATAAAATATTCTTAAATAAAATATACTGCTCAGACATACAAGCTGGTACAAATAATCAATTCAATAAACATATAAAACCAGACAAAAATGGCGTACACAAACAGAGATTTACATAAAAGTCGGAGTTCCAAAACAACACTGGAACTTCAACACACAGAACAATGTGTCCTCTATGAATTGTGGCCACAAATGCGTCGACGGCGTTTCGACCTTTGTCACAAGTACATGGTCATCATCAGGACAATTAGATAGCTGAGCATCTCACCAAGTAATCTATAAGGTACAAAATTACCGTTTAGATATTTACAATAAAAAACTTTTTTCTAAAAGAGTTTTTTTCAAAAGGGCCTAAAAAAAGGGGGTATGAGAGTTTGTGAAATAGAAAGCTGAAAAAATAATAATATATAGCCACACCATCACCAACAAAAATTAGCTTTGTTGTGCAAATAAGAAGGGGA
The DNA here is from genome assembly GCF_964204655.1 of Triturus cristatus. Classification (NCBI taxonomy): domain Eukaryota; kingdom Metazoa; phylum Chordata; class Amphibia; order Caudata; family Salamandridae; genus Triturus; species Triturus cristatus. Next base: position 1,206,990,149 of record NC_140582.1, on the reverse strand, counting down.
AAAAAATCTTGTGACCCCAAGAATAAAAAATTAAATTGAAATAAGGAAGGGGGGGGAGGGGTGGGGGGGATGGGGGGTGAAGCAAGAGGAAGGTTATAATTTTATTAATTATTATACTCACTAAATCCTTGATACAATCTAGGGTACAGTTTATATCCGTGCTAGTGTATCGGTTGAATTCTAGAGTTCTATAAAGGAGAGAGTGGGTACAGCTCTATCAATGTTTCACCAAAGCAAGATTAACCAACACCAAGGTATAATCCATCGAAGTTACTTACATATAGATAAGAAATGTGAGCTCTTAAAATTCAGCTTCCATTTGCTTAAGAATTCAATAACTGTAACAGAAAAACCAAAACTAATATAAATCACTGTGCACAACCTGCTATGTGCCAACTCAGAACTCAGTATCCAGACAACCGATATTGCCAACTGTAAATATGCCAAACATAAATTACCTTAGGGCAGTATAATTATACACATCCTGCTTGGTCTGACAAAAATCCCAGACGTATCAATCTTCAGGGGGGTTCCCAGACTAAAATAGAACCAAAGCGGGAGAGGATAAGTTCGATATAATGCGAGACTCAACTCGAAGTTGTAAAATCTACCCAACATCTACCCAGGTTCTAAAAACAGCAGGATTACCGTTACTGGTACAATTCACGCAACTTAATTGGCCCAATATGTTCTAGGTGGATAAAAAACGCCGTTGAACTTCACGTTTTAAATACACGCCAAGGAAGCTCTCACCCGGACATTAAAACAAAGAAAGGACTTTCACCACTCGCAAACTAAACTGGTGCCATCTTAGAAGGGAGTCTTAATCAAAAAAAGGGGGTAGTATTAAAATTTAAACTATCCACTAATACGTAAGACAAAGGCAATTTAAATAGAGAGACTGCATCTCCGCTCCGCAATAATTACGGACCAGAAAAGAAACAGCCGTAAGTGGCGCGCTGAATGGGCGCCATCTTGGAGTGGGATCACAGTCCTGAAGGACTAGATAAGGTTCGATAGCCAGATTGAAAAGGACCTTTAACGAAGGTATAAAGCAATATACCAGATGGAAGAAGTTATCCATGAGTGAATAATTAAAAACAGAGGGAGGGGGAAAAAATTAAAAAATATAATAAAGAAAAACCTTATACACATCCTCACCAGTGAAAAAAGTACATGAATCAAGATGAAACATAAATAAGTCATTGAATGGCTCAATAGTGCCACCTTTAAGTTTTTTATAATACCAATAAATTTTGAGTCAATGATATTTTTCAGGCAAAAAACTTGCATTCCATAATTTTACAAAAACACAGCACTTTTCAAAAAATGAAAGTGTCAATAAAATAATATACGTCCTTTACAAATCCAATTTGGACATAATACAGCTACATTTTTCTATTATACTTTTCATAGAGGAAATTGTTATATATGAAAACAATTTAAATTCTTTCGCAAGGAAAAAAGGGGAGAGAAAAGGGAGGGGCTGAAGGGAGGTGGGAGAGGGGGGGGGGTGTGGAAAGAAAAGGGAAGGGAGGGAAGGGGAGCGAAGGAAATTTCAACCAACATTGAAGTTGTCATAACAATGATTGGAAAAAATCAGATATAGTGCAAATTGCGTCACAGTATTGTCAACATTAATGAGTGTAGATGTCACATTAGCTGCCAAGAAGATACAGCACCTTACAAGTCCAGCACCAAATTATAATTTTAGCCAAACGTTAAGGAATGGCACTCCTCCATAGTGTTCAAACCCTTATTAATACTATCGCAGCGGAGGATCCAACGACATTCAGATTTATTTAGAATCGGAGTAATACTGCCGCCTCGCATAGGTGTATGTATCACTTCAATAACTTGCCAACGCAAATCAGAAGGTGCATGGTTCATTTCTAAGAAATGAGAGACCAAAGGTGCGTTTTCTGTCCTGCAGCGAATGCGACTCTTGTGTTGACCCAGACGTATTTTGATTTTTTGTGTTGTCTGCCCAATATAAACAAGATTACAGGGACACCAGATAGCATATATTACATTTTGTGTATTACAATTAGAGTGTTCCTTCAGATCATGACATATGTTGTTATGGACAAACTGTTTAGTATTTAAACTAGAGTCACACATTAGGCAGCCGCCACATCGATAATGACCCACAATTTTGTTCATCCCCCACAACATAGTTAGGCTAGGTGTCTCTGCCCGTGGTAATGCGGCTCGAACTAAATGATCTCTTAAGTTTTTTCCTCTTTTATAGGAGAAAAGTGGTAATTCATTTGTAATACCAGTGGACAGTACAAGAGGCCAATGTTTTTTGATAATGGCCGAAATGTGATTACTTTTAGTCCCAAAAGTGGTAACACATGGGATCCTCGTGGTTTGTTTTTTTACTTTCGGGATCAACAAAAATTCCCGATGAATATACCACGCTCTTTTCATAGATCGTTTGATTAATTTTCGCGGATACCCACGCTGTCGTAATTTTTCAGATAATTTACCTGCTTCTTCGAAATAGTCTTTTTTAAAAAAACAGTTTCTGCGAATACGCAGAAACTGCCCAAAAGGGAGACCATCTCTAAGACCTCTAGGATGGTGACTAGAATATTCAAGTAACGTGTTCCGAGCAGTGGGTTTAGTAAAGAGTTTAGTAGTTAATCCTCCCTCATGTGGTAAAATGGATAAATCCAAAAAATCAATTTGTGTGTTACTAGAATGGGAAGTAAATCTCAAATCAACCGAACAAGAATTAAGCCAATTCAAAAAATCTGTCAGTCCCAAGCTGTTTCCAGTCCAAATGAAAAAAATGTCATCAATATAGCGTCGCCAATGGCGCACACTAGAAAAATATGGATTTATTGTGCAGTCATACACAAAATTATTTTCAAAATCATCTACAAACAAAATCGCAAAATTGGGGGCATAAGAAGCCCCCATCGAAGTGCCCTTCGTCTGTAAATAAAAATGTCCGTCAAATTCAAAATAGTTTTTTGTCAAAGAAATAGTCAATAAATCAATAATGAAATCTGTAGGTACTAGCCTGGGGGCTGGATGTGTGTCAAGGATGCGTTTAATTACATCAATTCCCTGAATTTGAGGAATATTGGTATATAAGGACTCCAAGTCCAAACATACCAAAAGTTCCGAATCAGGATTAAAAGTCATTTCCTCCAATTGTATGATAATGTCACCACTATCTCGAACATAGCTCCTGGTGTTAATGGCAAACTCTCTAATAAAAAGGTCAATATATTTACACAACGGTTCCAAGACCGACCCACATCCAGAGACAATGGGTCGGCCTGGAGGATTAGTGGAATCCTTGTGCACTTTAGGGAGTGTATACAATAGTGGAGTGCGAGGGCTCTTTGAATTCAAAAAGGCAAATTCTTTTTTACTAAGAAACCCAGCTGTATTTGCATTAGTTGTTATCCTTAATATAGATTGCTGTATATCCACCAAAGGATTAGTTTTGAGAATGCGATAATGTGCATTATTACTCAATTGTCTCTTAATCTCAAGTTTGTATTTATCAATGGACTGGACAACGATCCCGCCGCCCTTGTCAGCACTTTTGATAATCACATCCTGATTTTGTTTTAAAGCTTTTAAAGCTTTTCGTTCGTTTAAAGAAATGTTATACGGTATATATTCAAAGTTGTTATAAAGACTAGAGACTTCTTTCAATACCATGGACTCAAAAGCCAACAACTCAACCGGCATTTTGCTGGTAGGAGGACCTTATCTAGTCCTTCAGGACTGTGATCCCACTCCAAGATGGCGCCCATTCAGCGCGCCACTTATGGCTGTTTCTTTTCTGGTCCGTAATTATTGCGGAGCGGAGATGCAGTCTCTCTATTTAAATTGCCTTTGTCTTACGTATTAGTGGATAGTTTAAATTTTAATACTACCCCCTTTTTTTGATTAAGACTCCCTTCTAAGATGGCACCAGTTTAGTTTGCGAGTGGTGAAAGTCCTTTCTTTGTTTTAATGTCCGGGTGAGAGCTTCCTTGGCGTGTATTTAAAACGTGAAGTTCAACGGCGTTTTTTATCCACCTAGAACATATTGGGCCAATTAAGTTGTGTGAATTGTACCAGTAACGGTAAGCCTGCTGTTTTTAGATCCTGGGTAGATGTTGGGTAGATTTTACAACTTCGAGTTGAGTCTCGCATTATATCGAACTTATCCTCTCCCGCTTTGGTTCTATTTTAGTCTGGGAACCCCCCTGAAGATTGATACGTCTGGGATTTTTGTCAGACCAAGCAGGATGTGTATAATTATACTGCCCTAAGGTAATTTATGTTTGGCATATTTACAGTTGGCAATATCGGTTGTCTGGATACTGAGTTCTGAGTTGGCACATAGCAGGTTGTGCACAGTGATTTATATTAGTTTTGGTTTTTCTGTTACAGTTATTGAATTCTTAAGCAAATGGAAGCTGAATTTTAAGAGCTCACATTTCTTATCTATATGTAAGTAACTTCGATGGATTATACCTTGGTGTTGGTTAATCTTGCTTTGGTGAAACATTGATAGAGCTGTACCCACTCTCTCCTTTATAGAACTCTAGAATTCAACCGATACACTAGCACGGATATAAACTGTACCCTAGATTGTATCAAGGATTTAGTGAGTATAATAATTAATAAAATTATAACCTTCCTCTTGCTTCACCCCCCATCCCCCCCCCTCCCCTCCCCCCCCTTCCTTATTTCAATTTAATTTTTTATTCTTGGGGTCACAAGATTTTTTTCCCCTTCTTATTTGCACAACAAACCTAATTTTTGTTGGTGATGGTGTGGCTATATATTATTATTTTTTCAGCTTTCTATTTCACAAACTCTCATACCCCCTTTTTTTAGGCCCTTTTGAAAAAAACTCTTTTAGAAAAAAGTTTTTTATTGTAAATATCTAAACGGTAATTTTGTACCTTATAGATTACTTGGTGAGATGCTCAGCTATCTAATTGTCCTGATGATGACCATGTACTTGTGACAAAGGTCGAAACGCCGTCGACGCATTTGTGGCCACAATTCATAGAGGACACATTGTTCTGTGTGTTGAAGTTCCAGTGTTGTTTTGGAACTCCGACTTTTATGTAAATCTCTGTTTGTGTACGCCATTTTTGTCTGGTTTTATATGTTTATTGAATTGATTATTTGTACCAGCTTGTATGTCTGAGCAGTATATTTTATTTAAGAATATTTTATGCTGATGATTAAAGTTGTTTTTTGTATAAGGGCCTTATTTTCCATTTTTCTATCCATTTTTATAATTTGTTTGGTTTTTCATTACTTTTAGGAATACGGTATAATTTGTATGGTTATGTGTTGATCATATATATTTTTTATATGTTGATTATTTTGTAAACACTGTGAACCATTGTTAGGATACATTAGTGATTGCCCCTGGTTCAGGTGGTTAGGGCTGCCCTTGTGGTAGTTAATTATTCCCACACAAGTGAGGCACCGTTTTTATCAGGAGACCCGGGGGAATGCTGGGTGGTAGAAAATTTGTGTCAGCCCGGTGATGCCACAACTTTCCCACACAAAAATGTGTGAAAAAGGTGATTATTTTCAGCTAAATTGAGGTTTGCAGGGCATTCTGGGTAAGGAAACGTTGGGGGATCCACGCAAGCCATACCTCCCTGAAATCCCCCGGGTGTCTAGTTTTCAGAAATGTTTGGGTGTGATAGGTTTCCCCAGGTGGCCGCCGAGCAACGGGCCAAAAACCCAAGTGACCCCCCTTGCAAAACCAGGTCGTTTTGAGGTAGGCAATTTTCATGTCGCCTCAATACGTTTTGGGCCCTTGACTGTCGCGGGTACTTGGGCCTCCCACACGAGTGAGGCACCATTTTTATCGGGAGACCCGGGGGAACGCTGGGTGGTAGGAAATTTGTGTCAGCCCGGTGATGCCACAACTTTCCCCCACAAAAATGTGTGAAAAAGGTGATTTTTTCAGCTAAATTTGAGGTTTGCAGGGCATTCTGGGTAAGGAAACGTTGGGGGATCCACGCAAGCCATACCTCCCTGGAATCCCCCGGCTGTCTAGTTTTCTGAAATGTGTGGGTTTGGTAGGATTCCCTAGGTGCCGGCAGAGCTAGGGTTCAAAAACTACAGCTAGGCACTTTGCCAAAAAAGGTTCATTTTTCACTGCGAAATTGAGGTGTGTCCATGATGCGTTTTGCACCGTTTCCTGTCGCAGGCACTAGGCCAACCCACACAAGTGAGGTACCGTTTTTTTTGGAAGACTTTGGGGAACACGGGGTGGGTGGAAATTTGTGGATCCACGCAGATTCCGGAACTTTCCACCACAGAAATGTGGGGAAAATGTGTTTTTTTTGGCAATTCTTTAGGTTTGCAAGGGATTCTGGGTAACAGAACCTGGTGGGAGGCAGTCAAGTCACCCCATCCTGGATTCCCCTGGGTGTCTAGTTTTCAAAAATGTATAGGTTTGTTAGGTTTCCCTAGGTGCCGACAGAGCTATGGTTCAAAAACTACAGCTAGGCACTTTGCCAAAGAAGGGTCATTTTTCGCTACAAAATTGAGGTGTGTCCACGTTACGTTTTGCGCCGTTTCCTGTCGCGGGCACTAGGCTGACCCACACAAGTGAGGTACCATTTTTCTTGGAAGACTTTGGGGAACGCGGGGTGGGTGGAAATTTGTGGATCCACGCAGATTCCAGAACACTGTGAACCATTGTCACTTGTGTGGGAGGCCTAAGGACCCGCCACGGGCAAGGGCCCAAAAGTGAGGTGCACTACGTTTAGGACCCTTGCCTGTTGAGGCGCACTGCCGGGGGGTAGATTGGGGGCTGCTGCCCCATCTGCCCCCCGGGGGGCAGAAAGGCTGTAATGGTGGCGGGGGTGGGGGCATTGGCGTGCCTGTTTCGGGCAGCCTCCACCTTAAATAAAATCCATCACCCTCAATAAAATTGCTTGAAAAAAATCCCTGGTGTCAAGTGGGCTTTGCGCCCCCCCCAAGGGGCAGATTAGGGGCTAATGCCCAATCTGCCCCCCAGGGGGGGTAGAAAGTCTGTAATGATGGCAGGTGGGTGGGGGCATTGGCATGCCCGTTTCGGGCAGCCCCCACCCTAAAAAAACCTGAAAACATATCTATGGTGTATAGTGGGCTTTCTGCCCCCCCGAAGGGGCAGATTAAGGGCCAATGCCAAAGACTGTGATAATTGGGGGGTGGGGTGGGGGCATGGGCCTGCCCGTTTTGGGCAGCCCCCACCCCAATTTTTTTTCAAATTCCCTGGTGTCTAGTGGGCTTTTTGCCCCCCCGGGGGGGCAATTGGGGGCTACTGCCCCCATCTGCCCCCCAGGGGGGGCAAAAAGACTCCATGGTGCCAAAATTAGGGGGGGGCAAAGGCCCTTGCCCAAGGGGCCGCTCCCCCCTCCCTGGTGTCTAGTGGGTGGATCCCTGCTTGGGGATCGCCCTCCTGTGGAGGGGTACCATTGGAAAGGGGAGATTCTCCCCTTTCCAACCATACCTCTCCCGTCTCTCTACGTGCTCAGGGGGCTGAGATAGCCCCCTGAGCACGTAGAAAGTGAAACTGAAATGAGCCTCTTGGCTCATTTCAGTTTCAGTTTCAGTGTAATTACGTCGGCGCGACGTGCGCGCCGATCGTCATTACACTGAAAGCAGGGGGGGGGGCCTCGGGAGCTGGGGAAGCTCTTCCCCAGCTCCCGAGGCTATTTTTAGTGAAAGGGAATCCCTCTGGTGCCCCCAGGGAATGCCTCATGACGAGCTGGACTCGTCATGGGCACAGCACGACTGTGCTCCATGACGAGTCCAGCTCGTCATGGGCACAGAAGGGGTTAAGGTGACTGGGGGGGGCCCAAAGCTCTTCTATTTACAAGCTGTTAAATTATTCCAGGTAACTTAGCAACAAGTCTTTTCTGATCATATCAAGAGGTCTCATGAATCGTCCTTGGCTTCTCTATAATTTAAAGCACATTCTTATGCCCCTTGTCAGGTCATTGTTCAATTTATAATGCCCAACTCCAAAATTATTTTGTGCCAGTAAGGTTTTTCTAGATCAGTAAGTGTTGGCTATGACAGTGTCCACACGTTTTTCAGTTATTACTTTAAAAATGGGAATCAGAGCTACTGGCCCTGCAGCAGTCCATCAGCTAAATTCTGGATGGGAATTTACACCAAAAGTACTCTTTCCACTCTACTGAACGTGCAACAGTGGATGGACAGCAATGATATGGCCTCTTGATCAGCGTTGTTCTTGTTACAGGAAACAAACCCCAAAATCAGTACATTGTTTCAGTAAAAACAAAACAGCAATGGGCGTGATATGCTTGTAGTTTTCTCCCAGAGTATGGGAGCCAATGTTGATGTTTCTGTTCACAATCTTCACACCTGTCGTTAAGGTTGCAAACAGAAGAAACGCATACAAAGGATATCCTGAGGATATCTTGTATGTCAACCATTTGGATGGTGAGTCTGAGCAATAGGGTTTCTGAAGAGGGAGCCTTAAGAGGCTCCACTGTCGAAAACCCAGTGTTTCCCATGCTGTTCATGAGGCGCGGGAACCGTTAGTGTAGAAGAATAGAGTGTCTCCAGTCTTATGGTGTAGCACAGTTATTTGGATCATCCCTGCCACATAAATATGTCAACAATATTTCTTGACTGGATCTAATCCATTAGGCAACATTTTAAACAAATTCTTGCAATGCTGAACCAAATAAATACAATGCACATCTCCATTTGTGTTTAAAGTGATAAAGAAGGAATAGATTGATTAACAGTCCATGGTTATGGCCTCAAACAAAGGACACATGACCTTTCATGAACAAAGTAAGGCTCAGAAAAAGAGTAACCTTTAATGTCTAGTCTTGAGTAGTCTGAATATTTTTTTAAAAGAAGACGGGCAGCGAGAACTGCATATCATGAGTTCCGCATCCTGCTCAGTGAGCCTTTATCGTCTGTTTCCTCTGAAGCCAAGCTTCTACCACAGTGCTTCAATACATTACAACACAGTACCATGAGGATATGATATGAAAGCCCACCACTCACCCTTGGTTTCTTGCTCCGACATGAGAGTAGATGTGTTCTCTTTGAATGAAGCAATCAGTTTCATGTTCTCCTGTTTGACATCCGACAGGTGGTTCTTCGTCTGAAAATCTAATTGCCATATATTCTTGGTATTATTTTTTTTTTAAACATATTTTATTTGTCGATTGCATATATATTACAGCACCCTGGGTATCGGGGTCATCAATGAAATCACATTGCATTATGTCACTAAAGCAATCTATTTTTATTCCTGCTATCCAGCAATGCCACAAAATTATATCCCGAACGATAACAAACCCCCCCCAACACCCCCCACCCTGTCCCCTGCGTCGCACCATGTCCATATATTCCCCACCACAGCCTTAAAGTCCTGCTGCCATGTCATATCTCGATAAGATAGATCCACCCGTCTTCGCCCCCAGCCTGGCGCCCCTCCCAGCTTGACCAGTCTCAAAAATTATCCCCATAAATGATCCTCTTCCTCCACTGGTTGCTTCAGCCACAGCTCTCGGTAATCCGCCCATCTTTCCCATATTTTATAGTGTTTGCGTGGACATCCCCGGGCCACAAATATGGGCTGTTCCAGACCCATACAGAAGTCTAGGCCGTTTTTCCATGCGGTCACCGATGGAGCTCGAGGTGCCTTCCATGCTCTAGCGATGTCCCGCTTTGCTAGTGTAAGGCCAAGCCGCAGTAGATGCCGCTTATATATATTACCCCCAATGCCCTCCATGACATGCAGCAGTGCAATTCGTGGCGTTCGTGGGATTGCCCACCCCAGTACCTCGGACAGGCAGGTAATGACCCCCCTCCAGTACCGGTCTAAGGCAGGGCAGAGCCAAGTAGTATGGAGAAATGTTCCTTCCTCCTGGCCGCACCGGAGACAATCCAGAGCGGCAATCATACCCGCTCGGAACAGTCTGGCCCGGGTGAAGTAAACCCTATGCAGATATTTGAATTGTATGAGGCGCAAGCGCATCGCTATAGCCGCTTCCCTAGGAGCCGCCAGGGCCTCCCTCCAGTCTTCTTCATCTAGGGCACCTACTTCAGACTCCCAATCTCCCTGCAACTTCCAGAGCTTTGTAGAGCAATGGATAACTAGGGCCTGATAGATCCTGGAGATCTTTTTGGTCTCCAGGTCCCCCATAAAGAGTCTCGCTTCCAACGGACTAAACTCGGGGAGGGATGTCAGACCCTCCAGGCTAGGGGACAGTGCATGGCACAGCTGGAGATAGCTATAGAACTGTGATCGGGGCATAGAGAATTCTCTTGGAATGATTTAAGCATCGTGCCACTCATAACGTCTCCCAATGTCGAGATGCCAACGTGGAAGCCCCTTAGCGCTACCAGGTATGGGAAGCGCCCATTGTTCCAGAGGGGGGTCTCTTCGGTCAAGACATTCCACCAACCCATCCGACGCAGTGCTTGCCGCTAGATCAGGAAAACCACTCGCGTGGTCGACGGCATACTGCTGCGCACTTGCGCCTAGTACAGGATGGTGTGTTGTGTATTAGATCCCATAAGCAGCCGCTCCAATGCGTACAGCGGGTCCCTCCTATCCCCATACCACCACTCGTTGAGAACGAGGAGATGCGAGGCCTGGTAGTAAAACAGGACATCCGAAAACGCAATTCCCCCGCAATACGAGGATAGAAAACATGTTCTAAGGGCCACTCGCACTTTACCCTATCTCCAACAGAAACTGCCCCAACACTGAATTCACCTGCCGGAACCATCGAGGCGGCTTCGGATATGGATAGCTTTTCAGTTGGTATAGTAGCCTAGGCAGCGCCACCATCTTAAATATTGCTGACCTGCCATACAGCGTCAGTGGCATTCGAGACCAGGTCTTGAGATCCGAGCGGATCCTCTCCCACACCGGCGTTATGTTGCGGTCCCAAGAAAGCACCAGAGCCTCCCAAAGGAACACCCCAAAGTATTTCAGCCCTCCTGCAGCCAGCTGAATATCCCTCGCCCACGCACCGGGCCTCGAGCGATCCCCCAGAATCCACAGTGTAGATTTGCGAGGATTCATATAAAGTCCCGACGTCTCCCCAAAGACCTGCATAATCCGTAGGAGTCGCGGCCCGACACATCTAGCTTCGTAAGGAAAAACAGGACGTCATCCGCATATAATGCGATTCTGTATGACACCTCCGGAGACCACTCAAAACCTCAGACCTGCACATCCATATGCACCCACGCCGCCAGCGGTTCCATCGCCAGCACGAACAGGTATGGGGACAGGGGGCATCACTGCCGCGTACCCGCTGTATGGGAAAGACAGTAGATGCCACCCCCGCCACCCGCACAGTCGCCGTAAAGTCTGTATAGAGGAGCCGGAGATAGGAAAGAAAGTGCGGGCCCAGATTGAGTCGGCGCAGTAAGGCAAACAGGTATACCCAACTCAAAGAATCAAGGGCCCTATCCATGTCTGCCAACAGGAGCGCCGCCTGCTCCACGGTTTGTCGAACCGCCGCCACCGCCACATGTGCCCGCCTTATATTGTGTCTGGTGGCCCTCTTGGGCATGAACCCTGCCTGATCAGGGTGTATAAGAGCCGATACGTGGGGCAGAATTCTTGGTATTATTGATCAACTGTGAGAATGTCAGGCTGAGCTTTAGAAATTTAGGAAATGTCAGTTTTGAATAAAAACTGCAAATTTTTTCCATTTTCAAAAGTGAATGTGCTGAGATATGCAGAGAAAGCAAATGAGGGAACAATTTTATAAAAACCTATGGTCAATCTCAGTGTGCCGCACACTCTCCTTGTTTTTTATTTGATGCTTTTTAGATTTTTTATTAGCATCTGCCTTTGTGAAAAGCAATTGTTACCCAAGTTATTAGAATCTCAGTCAACAAAATTAAGAAAGAAGTGGCTGAAAAGTATAAATATGACAAACAGTTGAAGTCGGCATTGTACTAAGGTATGAACCAACCACTGAAGTCTTTGCTGAAGAAGAAGGTCTTCAAATTGTTCATGAATGATAATTGGAAATGCACCAAATATTTTTGTAATGCATGCTGTGACAGGGGTTTCTCTTAAAAACAAATCATAGATTTAGGGCAGTTAGGGAAGTGAGTGGTGGTAGTCAATAGACTCCTATTCTCAGCTGCTTATCAGCTCCGGAGGTGACCAGTTTCTGTGGAACACAGCATCTTTTCTATTCAGAAGCATTTATTCTAAAATTGGCAGAAAATGTCTTTGGCTGTGCAGGCCAGGTAGTCCACCCTAGAGGTGCGGCTAGCCTTCTTGGGGTAACTATCTAATTTTCTCATCTCCCCGGGTATCAACTGCAAAAAGGATTTTTAATTATTTTCTTGATTTGAAACTGACCAACACGGTTTCACGACATCAAGGTTGCTTCATCAGGGTCTCTACAAATACCACTACCATTACATGTTGTACTTCATATGCTAATTGCCCTTTATTTCTGTGAGTTCACAATAAATGAGCACTCCTCATGACATTGATATAATATCAAATAAAAATATCTCAAATGACCATGTTATGAAATTTTAGAATATCGTTCAAATTGGTTTCTTTGTGTTCACAACAGCATAATAATTGACCTATATGAAGCAAGATCTGTTGTGTATTTGGACAAGCATTCTCCTGGAAGTGCGTTACTATAGGGATATATAAGCTTGTACTTATATGTCCACTCCTTTAATATGATGCACCTCTCTCCTGAGCTCAGGAGGGCTACCTTAGTGGTGACTGACATATATTAAAAATAGTGCTGCGATCTTGCAGCTCATGGTGAGGGCAGAGTGGAGTTTGAGCAGTATGCGCTGCTCATGCTATCTGTAATGGCATGTCTGCATTCATCTGTTTACTCGGGTCACTCTGGGTGGCAAAATCAGTGCTTTAAGCCCTGGTGACTCCTTTAACTGCCATGTCCTGGGCAACAATGGTACCACTTACCAGTGACTTATAAGGGGGTTAAAATCCTTGCCTAATGGGGTTACCAATTTACATGCATCATATTTAGGGGAGGGCACTGGCACCGGGCCCTGGTTAGCAGACTCCAGTCTTGTCCACATTCTGTCTGCATTAGAGACAAAATGTGGTAAGTTTCTAAACCAAGTCAAGTATTACATTCCATAGTGGAACATCTATACAGCACCGTGCCCCAAGAAGCAAATGTAAATACTGCAGTGAAAGGGTGGGACAATTCCATCCAATGAGATCTGGAAGATGCCACCTACATTCTACTTATTCATAGAAGTACTTGAAAAAAAACACAAGATACCAGGAACTCAGATAGGAAAAATCCCTAACAGAACTCAAGGCCAAAATGTCTAATTAAACTAAAGAAATGCATGAACTCCCAGCATGCAAATTACAACTCTTTTCTTACAAACAAGGCTGACCATATCTAGTCCAAATCACAACAATATTACCTTAACCCCCCTAAAAGGCGGACACTCAAAATGTATTAATATTTATTTCTAACTATGATTAAATCAACTTTTAAATGCCATTCTCAATAAATAAATAATTCTAAAGACAAATATTCTCACTCATAATTGTTATAATAAATTTTGTACTAAAAAAGTCATACATACACATAATAAATCAATATACATACCATCAACAAATTACCTTAGCCCACCCGATAGCATAAATAAAGTAATATAACACTCATAAATCTTTTTCAAAAACACACTCGTAAACAAGTATCTATAAAAAAAAACTAAAAACTAAACTAGTCAAAAATAGAACCCCTAGTATGACTCCAATAATCCTGAAAACCCTTGCAAAACTATCCGCAAAATGCTACAGGATTACAAAAAATCAAGGAAGAAGAAAAAAAAAGTTGGCTTCAAAATAATCAAAAAGTATATTTCCTTGAAAAAATAATAATAATCCAGATAAAAAATAAAGTACACCAACTGAAAAAATCTATTGTAAAAACCCACCCAAACAACATTTATAATCCTGATATAAGATGCACCACAATAAAAGAACATTAAAACAATGATAAAAATGGACAGCACATATAAAATAAATATAAATTGTACATTTTACAACAAAGCCCACTGCTTTACCCTCAACAAACTAACATATACTAAATTAACAAACACACACTAAAATAGCATTCACTAGAAAACATTAGCTTGCATAACTCTCAATGTAGTCAACTAACCCCTCACCCCACCAATAACCCTTACAAAGTAAGTGTAAAATAGTCTTAGCCAAATCAAAGAGAAGCAATGGGAAACTGCAACTGCAGACTACAGAAACATCCCAAAATGACTTGCATCGTAAAGAAATAAATGCTATAAAAACTATTTATTTATTAATGTTTACAAAATGATAAATGACATTTTAAAAAAGTTAAAAAAAATATTTCATGAAAATTATATATAATAAAAATGCTGCTAAATAATATTACCAATTATTCCTTTTAATTTTTAATTGTTAAAAGTTATTAATAATGTGAACAAATTACTTGTTTGTTATAAATGACTGTAAATGTTTGAAAAGGTTGTACAGAAATTAATAAAATTGGAAGTCCATCACACTTTTTCGATCATATCCACCTAATTGTACCGGGGTTTGCAATGGTTTGTGGGAACGGCCTCAATATATAATCATTTTTTTCAAAAGCCTTTGTCCAGTTAAAGGATAGACCCACACACCATAGAAAAGATACTGAAATAATCATAGACATCGAAGAATTGACAAAATGAAACAAATCATGAAATTAAGTGTAAATCATTACATATGATACTCAACATAAATCAATATATTTAACTACAGGATGACACTAATTTTAATACCTTGCCATATGATGGAACAAACAAACAAGAGTTACACATTCTCCAGTGATCCCATAATGAGGTACTGTGTCAATTGTAAAGTAATTCTAGATGGAAACACGTGGTGGTATTCCTGAAATCCGAGTTATTCTAAATTTCATCCATGTATATTAAAGAAGTCAATGTTTATTTGTGTCATTTGCGTTTTCCCACTCACATGGACTTAAACCTACAAACTATTAATGTCCTGATGTATGGGCTATATGCATAGTGAGGCAGTTTTGTGGAATAACACAGAAATATGAAAGTGTAGGAGCAGAGGCTGGTGATAAATTCCATTCATAAATACAAAGAAGAAGAGAAATCAATGTTGTTAATGGCAATTAAATATAGTGTGATGTGTAACAAAACAATGATTCACATACATTTGCCATGAGATGAGACACCCCTGGTTATATCAATGTGGCCAGAGCTTGTTATACCATATGTAATCCTAAGCCTTTGATCCTCATTCATATGATGAGTTAAAGGCAACTCCCAGTCAATCAATCAATCAATGAAAACTTTATTCGGATCATTGACAATCCATAAAAGTACAAAAGAAAACAATTGTAAAATCATGCGGTAAGATAAAATACTGTTTACACATAGGAAATAAACCATCAAAGCTTTAAGACATTGTAGACCGGGCACGAACCACAGTTTTTAAAAAAGAGCTCACACTAAAGACAAGTTCATCATCGTCCAGGGACAAAATCATAGAAAATGCGGGTTCCAGGCTAATTGGTTTAAATTTTTTAAAATACGGAGTTAAAAACCATTTGATGTACTTCATATAGAACTTGCAGAAGAATAAAAAATGTAGAGTTGTTTGCCTGCTCTGGGAGTCACAGGGGCATGGCTCAGCACATTGGTCATTAAAATTCCATAAAGGGAAACTAAGTGCATGTTTAATGGTGCCTGCCCTAAGGCGAAATATAAGGCCTCGCTCCCAATGACTCAACGGGAGGGTTAAATATCTGGGTGTGGGGTAATTTATAAAATTACAAGCTAAATAACCAGAAACACTAGATTTCAAGGACTCCCTAGCTACCCTTTCAGCATCAAAAGACGTATAAAGTACTTTTTTGAGTTCGCATTTAGTGGGGTGCTTGGTAGTGGAGGGTTTTAGAAAAATCCCAGTCATTCCTCATGTGCAAGATATTACACCAATGATCTCTAATCATATCATAAAGACAAGTTTCAATATATTTAACAAATATATGTCGCCAAATTCAATAACTGAGTACAGTAAACCCCGGGTCACATGCCACATATGAACAGTTTGAACAGAATTTTGCAATATGTAATGCTCATCATAATGTATGTAAATGATTTCTAAAACTTAAATATGTAACCAATCCTACACATCAAGTTTTCCAAGCCTGTACCCAAATGTAACCAATAGTGCTAAAGTGAGTACAGTAAAATAACACTTGAAGTGGTAATGTAAAAAACCCAAAGTTAAGGATGAAGTCATGGAAAAAGAAAGAAATCATGAATAAGAGCATGGTGATCACTTAAGGATCAATCTACAGGAAAACACTCATTATCATTAGTCAATTCTAATTCAATATCTCTTAAATTTATCAATGCTTAGCCACCCAAAGGTACCAAATCATGCAAAAATCAAGTAATCAAAGATGTCCACGATCATCCACACCATAATTTCAAGTGTGATCTAGTTCATCCAAATCAGATCACTTCTATTTTTATGGTCAAATGTCACCTGAAGCTGAAACCAGCTCATCATCTAAGTTATGTCTTTTTTAAAAAAACAATTATTTGGCCAAAGGGTACAGAAAAAAAAACCATTAAATCACAACAAGTAAAAAAATGGTATAAAAGAAAGAAATTTGTAAATATACATTGAGATCCCCTTGGAGACAATAAGACCAAAGATGAGAAAAAAAAAAACAAGCATTTGTAATGCAACAGGTCTTTCATTCACACGAGTTTAAGCTTCTGGCATTGTAAATGACAATGCCTTTTATTAACCCCTTCGCTGCTGCGGACATTCCGCTGCAGCGCTGGGGGGTGCAGGGGGGCAGCGCGGTGGGCCTGTGCTCATGACGGAGCCGTTCCGTCATGAGCCACGGTTGAGCTGTGCTCATGACGGAACGGTTCCGTCATGACTCCGCCCATTTGCGTTGTCCCCCCGCACAGGCGGGGAAACAGCGCCGCGTAGGCGGAGCGGCCGCCAACGGTCGTGTCATGACGGAACCGTTCCGTCATGAGCACACGGCAACCGTGGCTCATGACGGAACGGTTCCGTCATGAGCGGGGAAGGGGTTAATGGTTTAAAAACCAAAACATAAATAAAAGGCATTGTCATTTACAATTCCACGAGCTTAAACTAGCGTAAATGCAAGACCTATTGCATTGCAAATGAAAGGCGTCCAACGGGAGGGCAGGGGGGACGGGGAAGGAGAAGGCACAGATAGCACACGTGCAGGGAGAAGGCACGGACAGCGGCCAGGCGGGTGTAAACAAGGCATGACAACGGCAGGGAGGGGGGTACACAAGGCACCAAAGCACGTTGTGCCTGCAGTAGGGGAAACTGAATAAAGGAAATAGTGCTCACAGTCTAAATAACACGTACAGTGTAACAACCGAGGTAAAGGGGCTAGTCGCCATGGGAGGTGACAAATGAAGAGAAGGCAGCACTAAGGCGGGACTAACAAGACTATTTACGTATTATCACATTTGTCCGACTTATTTTTTTAGACTTTTTGTGTAGTATGATGTATATTTGATTGAAAGTTTTTATTAAATCAAATGTTTTTATTAAATTGAATATAGAAGTGTTTCGATAGGATGTATGACGTTACAACGCATACTTTTACAACACATGCACTTACAACGCAATTTTTACAACGCAACATCCACTACAACGCATTCCATTACATCGCATGACGCTACAACGCATTATAAAAAACTACCTTTACAACGCATTCCATTACATCGCATACCAGCTTTACAACGCATACCATTACAACGCATAATGTTACATTGCATTTAAGGTAAGTATTGGATAGTATAGGGGTAAAAATTACTATTCTTACTCCAGGGGGTGCAACAGTAGGGTAAGTGTTGGATAGTATAGGGGTAAAAATTACTATTCTTACTCCAGGGGGTACAACAGTAGGGTAAGTGTTGGATAGTATAGGGGTAAAAATTACTATTCTAACTCCAGGGGGTGCAACAGTAGGGAAAGTGTTGGATAGTATAGGGGTAAAAATTACTATTCTTACTCCAGGGGGTGCAACAGTAGGGTAAGTGTTGGATAGTATAGGGGTAAAAATTACTATTCTTACTCCAGGGGGTGCAACAGTAGGGTAAGTGTTGGATAGTATAGGGGTAAAAATTACTATTCTAACTCCAGGGGGTGCAACAGTAGGGTAAGTGTTGGATAGTATTGGGGCTAAACATTACTATTCTAACTCCAGGGGGTGCAACAGTAGGGTAAGTGTTGGATAGTATAGGGGTAAAAATTACTATTCTAACTCCAGGGGGTGCAACAGTAGGGTAAGTGTTGGATAGTATAGGGGTAAAAATTACTATTCTAACTCCAGGGGGTGCAACAGTAGGGTAAGTGTTGGATAGTGTAGGTGTTAAAAATTACTATTCTATCTCCAGGGGGTGCAACAGTAGGGTAAGTGTTGGATAATGTAGGGGTAAAAAATTAATATTCTAACTCCAATGGTATGCATTGTAATGGTATGCGTTGTAATGGTATGCGTTGTAATGCCTGCGTTGTAGTGACATGCGATGTAGTGTCTGCGTTGTAATGGTATGCGTTGTAATGGTATGCGTTGTAGTGCCATGCGTTGTAAAGGATGTTCCGTTGTAATGCCTGCGTTGTAAGTGTAGTGTGTTGTAATAGTTGCGTTGTAAAGGTTGCTCCCCGTTTCGATATCCTGTGAATCTGTTCTCCCTTTGGGGTTTGTACGTATCTATGCAAATGGTCGTGGAATGTGCTCCTCTGCAGCTCACAGACAGTGCCAGGGTGCTCCTCTGCAGCTTACCACGGACAGTGCCGGGGTGCTCCTCTGCAGCTTACCACGGACAGTGCTGGGGTGCTCCTCTGCAACTCACCGTGGGCAGTGCTGGGGTGTTCCTCTGCAGCTCACCACGGGCAGTGCCGGTGTGCTCCACTGCAGGCTCACCACGGAAAGTGCCCTGGGGTGCTCCTCTGCAGCTCACCACGGACAGTGCCAGAGTGTTCCTCATGCTCCTGACCATGGACAGTGCCGGGATGCTCCTCTGCAGCTCACCACAGACTGTGCCGGGGTGTTCCTCTGCAGTTCACCACGGACAGTGCTGGGGTACTCCTCTGCAACTCACCATGGACAGTGCCAGGGTGCTCCTCTGCAGATCACCACGGTCAGTGCCGGGGTGCTCCTCATGCTCCTGACCATGGACAGTGCCGGGGTGCTGCTCTGCAGCTCACCACACACTGTGTCAGGGTGTTTCTCTGCAGTTCACCACGGACAGTGCCGGGATACTCCTCTGCAGCTCACCATGGACAGTGCCAGGGTGCTCCTCTCCAGTTAACCACGGTCAGTGCTGGGGTGCTCCTCTGCAGCTTACCACGGACAGTGCCGGGGTGCTCTTCTGCAGTTCACCATGGATAGTGCCGGGGTGCTCCTCTGCAGCTCACCACTGACAGTGCCGGGGTGCTCCTCTGCAGCTCATGGACAGTGCCAGGGTACTCCTCTGCTGGCCTGCAGCCTCTTGCTGAATTTGCACTTCTTGGTTTCTGTCAAGCTGGCCCTGCAAGGTCCTCGTGGCTCCTGACCCCTGACCCGGTCAGAAGGGTCCGGCTTCTTCTCTTTGACCTCTTGGACAGGGGTTTGTTACTATCTTCTCACCCGGGGAGCTGGGGGTCTCAGTCGTGGCAGCTTCCTGAAGCCTGGCTTCTTGCAGATCACAGGCCTGTGGCAGATAGCTGCGCGAGCCCTCCGCCGGCACACATCTGCTCCAGGCCAGTGCACACAATCTCCTCAGAGTCCAGACAAGTTACAAAACCCCAGCCCCCGGGGGTCACCTTTATCTAAAAGTGTTGTCTCTGGCAGGAGGCCAGGCAAACAAAAGGCCAACTTTATTTGTAAGTTTGAGCACTGGTCCAGCTGGGACGGGATGCCTCTCCCCAGCCCATCCAGCCTTCCTCCAGCTGTGCCTGGTTCTATTCACTCCAGGTGTTCTGTGGGCTCTCCCAGGCATCCTCAATCAGGGGTGCCAGTTGCCAGGCAACACTCCATCACAGGAAGGGACGAGGGAGCATCAGGCACGGGGAAGACAAGCAGGAGTGGGGGTTGCGAGGGAAACCGATGCATGGTCTACCAAGGAAGAAGATGCAGGGTGAATCTTTGACTGCAGGGTTGAGCAGGTGCAGGATTAAGCAAGAAAGGAAATGAAGGGATACAGGGTTCAGCAGATGCAGTGATGACGAGTGACAGAGGAAAGCAGATGCAGGGTGAAGCAAGGAAGTAAATGAAGGGATGCAGGGCTCAGCAGGAAGAAAGATGCAGGGATGCAAGATTTAACAAAGAAAAAGAAGGGGGAATGCAGAGTTAAGGAGCGAATCAGATACAGGCATGCTGGGTAAAGCTGAGAAACAGGTAGAGATGCAGGGATAAGGAGGGAAGCAGATGAATGCATACAGAGTAAAGATGTGAAACAGCGGTAGAGATGCAAGGTTGAGGCGGGAAGCAGATGCAGGCACAAAGGGTAAAGAAGAGAAACAGAGGTAGAAATACTACCCTAGCACATGAGGAGATGTTAATTGATTAGATTGTGCCCCAGGCTTCCGAAAAAAGAACTGTTTTTAACTTCTTCCTGAACGGGAGAAGGGCGTGTTCCTTACGCACATTCTCCGGCAGCTTTTTCCAAAGTTGAGGGATGGAGGTTGAGAAGGCGCTTCCTCCTTCAGAGGACAAGCTAAAACGGGGACAGGCCAGCAGGCCGGCCTCCGAGGGCCGTAGCACCTTGCTAGGTGTATAGTTGACTAGACAATCATTGATGTACATAGGGGCTTGGCCATAGATGGCTTGATGTACGATGCAGAAGCCCTTAAAATTGGTTCTCTGCCTGACCGGGAGCCAGTGCAGCTGACATAGGAGGGGGGTGGCGTGGGCCCTCCTAGGCGCTCTGAAAATTAGTCTGGTGGCATCATTCATGATGACCTGTAATCTGGCCAGCAGTTTTCCAGGGAGGCCGATATACAGGGAGTTCCCATAGTCAAGTTGTGACAGTATCATGGCTGATACAGCCATTCTGAGTGTGGCGAAGGTGAGAAGGGGGTCAAGTTTTCACAGCTGTCTTTGCATGCCAACACATGTTCCCACTACTGCTGACACCTGCTGGGTCATGGAAAGCTTGGCATCAATTTTGATGCCCAAGCTCTTTACGGCCAGGGCCGGCTCTGGATTTGTGCCCAGCTCTTGTGGCCAAAAGAAGTCACTCCCGGGGTTGGAGTCTAGTGACGGCCAGTACCTCGGTCTTATCGGGATTAATTTTGAGGGAGTTGGCTGTCATCCAGTTGACAGTAAATTTGAGAATGTTTTGGATTCTTGTGTGGGCGGTCGGGGAGCTGTCTATCTGGATGATAATTTGAGTGTCCTCGGCATAATTATAGATCTGACACTCCATGAGATTCAATGCAGCTATCAGGGGCTAAAGGTAGACATTGAATAGCAGAGGTGACAGCGCCGAGCCCTGTGGTACCCCACACAAGAGTATGCCTGGGTCGGACACATGGTCAGTCAGCTGTACTCTCTGGGATCGACCCTTAAGAAAAGATGTAAGCCACATGCCCTGGATGCTCAGCTCCGAGATCCGCGACAACAGTTGGTCATGATTGACCGTGTCAAATGCCGCGGATATGTCCAGCAAGACCAGGGCACATGGCTTTTTCTTGTCGGCCCTTAGCCTTAGTTCATCTAGCACAGACAGCATTACTATTTCCGTGCTGTGATGAGCCCTAACCCTGCCTGGTTGAATTGTAAGAGGTGGTTTTCCTCTATATGGTGTGACAGAGATTTTAGCACGTACTGTTCCAGCACTTTTGCCAGGAATGGGCGTTGGGAAATCGGCCTGAAATGTTTTAGGTTCTTCGCATCTGCCCCTGTTTTTTTTTTTTAGAAGCGGGATAACAAGAGCTTCCTTAAAGTTAGTGGGGATGTGCCCTGCTTCGAGGGATTGAACCTCACTTTCTATCCCAGGTAGTTTCACCTTAAAGATCCTTGGTGGACAGGGGTCTGCAGGTGATCCTGACTAGACCCGCCATATTAAGGGAGACAGGGAGTCATGGGTGAGCATGGGAAAGGTGATGAGTGGTTTATCAAATGTGGGGGCGGGTGTGCTGGTGCTAAAGGGCAAGGGAACGTCGGAGTAAGATGAATTTCCATCAGTAGGTCCTTCACTTTCATTGAGAAAAAGGACTGGAACTTGTTGTGATGAATACAGGCCCCAGCTAGGCCCGCAGGACACAAGGGTTCGCTCTTCTGCAATGGAATCTATAAGGAAGTTGGCACGGAAACTGCAAAGTACAAAGACAAAGTTTATTAACCCTTAAGGGTGGTCCTACAATCCATACAACACCCTTCAGTATTGCATAGAGTAGCACAAAGAACTTGCGTACACGGTCCCCTTTTATACACAAAGAGGGGCTCATAAGTGGGTGGATACAACATGAGGCAAAGAATATTACCTTTTATGGTCATTTTCGATACAGAATCAATATATGGGCGGAGCTGACACACTCCTTGAGCCCGCGAAAACATGGTCAAGCAAGGACTAACTGATAACAGATGTGGTCAAGTCTGGGCATGCGCCAGACAGACAAAGGAGCTATTTATAGACTGTTACTAGGCAGATTGCAAGAGCAACTAACACGAAGATAGGACTCTTCTCCGTGGAGGCATGACAATACAAAATGGAGTCCAGACTTTAGTCAACGTAACGAGAGAAACTCGGTCATATAAGGGGAACTCATGTCTTCAGTAAAGGCTTACTCACACCGCTATTTCAATTTTCAACAGTTGCAGTCTTCCAGGCAGAAGGAGGGCTTCTGTTCCTTATCTTGTCTCAGCTCTTTTAGGATTCAGAAAGTCTATTTTTGTGTATTGTCAGCAGCCGAAATCTTAGCTTCATAGAATTCTGCTTTCCTTGTTAGAATTGCCTTTTTATAGACTGCAAACATAGAGTGATATTCTAACCGGGCGCCTGGGTCGTAAGCTTTCCGCCAGGATCTCTCGCACTGGCGAAGGGTTTGTTTCAGGTTTCTTAAAGCATCATTGAACCAGGGGGCCCCTTTGCCTTTGTCCTTTATTCATCAATCAATAAAGACTTTATTTCGGTTTTGATTCAAACCATAAAAGTATACATATCAACATCACAGTAAAAAAAAAGACAAATATTAAAGGGCCATAATTCATAACCAAACAGATATCACCAATACCGTACAATAATTCATAGTCAGTAAAGTGCAAATAGCGCAAGGCATAGTAAAGACCTGAAGTAGATGAGGCAGTCAAACAGTAAGGGAAACAACCTCATTGGTCCATACAAGTTCTCAATTTAACAGAGAGTTTTAAAAATTCAATTACATGGAGAACACTGTCGCTGTGCAAAAGTTGTAAATACATTAGTGCTGGTCTGATCTGATTAAAATTAAGTTTCTTTAAAAGAGCAACCAGATAACGTTTGCAAGGGTATTCATAAAATTTACATAAAAATATAAAATGCAGCATGTCCTGTGGAGACTTTCCGTCGCAGCCACAGGGAGCTGCAGCCTTATTAAAAATATCTTTTTTAGGTCTAATTAACAGATGATGGAAGATATTTAACCTAAACCTTGACAACAGGAACTTCTCATGGGAACTAAATGAGCCCATCAAATAAGGCTCCATTGTCTCGCAGGTTTTTAACATGACATATTTCCTGATGCTGGGTTTCGAAAGCTCCTCTTCCTCACGTTGAACCTTTCTCCTCATATAAAAGACGCGCTTAATTGCCTCCAAATCCCCATTTACGATCCCGCTTGGATTTTCAAATAGCTCCAGATGGCCCAGTCGAGCGAAACAGGATTTCAAATATTTTAACCAGGGGGAGCGCATTGCCTTGTCAAGGGACAAGACATCTTTCACGATCATGTGGGTTAATGGGATGTCCTGGTTCAGCCAAAGTTTTACCCAGCAAGTCAAAGGGCGCAGAGAGAAAATGTCACATAAATATTGTGCCCCCAATTCTTCGTGTACTGCCAGATTAGATGTACCAGTTGAAACACATAGGAGACGTTTCATAAAAGCGTTTTCGGCCACCTGTAGCTGTTCTCCAGCCACATAGCCCCATAATTCACTGCCGTAAACAGCAGTTGCCACTGATTTGGCATTGTAAAGTTTCATCATGGCATTATTTCGATGCAAAGTTAAAAATAGTAGCATTAACCCTTGCCAGTTCCCCTTTCTTTTTTTCCAAATGGGGGCCCCAACTTAATTTAGTATCAAATAGGACCCCAAGATACGAAAACGATTTCGAAATGGGGATAGATACATCATCTAATTTAAATACAAAGTTCCTTTTTGGCTGTATGCCAACTTGCATGATAAATGACTTAGAATTATTGACCAATAGGTCTCTTTCTGTCATAAACGATTTAAAAGCATTTAATAAGGCTTGAAGACCCTTCTCGGTTCTAGAGATTAAAACCGGCATCATCTGCATATAAAAGAACTGGAATACCCCGCCTGCCAACTCTGGGACAGCCAGCCTGTACCGTCTGCAGAACGGAATCTAACTCATTAATGTAAAAATTAAAAAGAAAGGGGGCGAGAATACATCCTTGACGCACACCCTTCTTAATATCAAAGTTGCCAGTGGTGCTCAAATCTGACGAATACCTAACGTTAGCACTAGTGTTACTGTGTAGGTCCATCAGAAAATTGACAATCCCACTATCCACTCCCTTCTCCCACATGGATTGCCACAGCCTTCCCCTGTTAACACAGTCGAAGGCTGATGACAGATCTATGAAGGCAAGATGGACAGTTCCCTTCCGAACAACAGTGTATTTGCTTAATATTAGGAAAAGATTAAGGCACTGGGTTATAGTGGAACGACCACTGCAGAAGCCATACTGGGAAATGGACATGATGTTATTTTCTAGCGCCCAGTTTGACAGTCTCTGCAGCAGAATTCTCCCCACAACCTTGACCATAGAGTCTATAAGTGAAATCGGCCTGTAGCAGAAAGGACTGCCCCTATCCCCCTTCTTGAAGACAGGGACAATTGTTGAGACTCCCCATGAAGGGGGACAGCCAATTTCAGCAGCAGCGTTAAAGACAGACTCTAAAATGGGAGCCCAGAAACTAGGATCAGACTTATATAAGTCTGGTGGGATCCCATCAGGGCCAGGAGCTTTCCTGGCTGTGAGTTCCTCTATGCCCTCCATAACCTCGCCTTTATCAAACATAATAATTCCATCACTGCTACCAGGAGGGAAATTGACACCTTCAGCCGCCACACAACTATACAATTGTTTAAAATGTGATTCCCATTCTTCCTTTTTTATGCAACATTCTAGGCCATCACCCGGATCCTGGACCAAAAATGGTTTTTTAACTACTGTCCAAAATCTGTAGCTACATTTTAAAGTGGAGGGGTCAAGAATCTCTTCCCAAGCCTCCACTCTTAAAAACTCCTTACGTGAGGCAATGGCAGACTTATATTCTTTGCGACACAACTTTACATCCGTTTTTATTCTAGGGTTGGCTGCCAAGGCTATCCTTAAATTACGTGCTGCCTTAGAGCAAGCATAATTGAACCATCTCGGACCCTCATTCACTGAGTTCTTTACTGGGACCATCATCAACTCAGACACCTTCTCCGCCAGGCTTTGGAAGGCACTAAGAACCTGATTCGGATCTGCCCCTTCTTGAATGCAGTTCTTTATATCCTGCGTGCAGTTTTCCCTAATATTTTTATATAATAGGTCAGGAGTAATCGTTGACCATCTAAGGCGCCGTCTCCCGTCAGTTGTACTCAACCTGCCGTTGATACATTTCCGCTCTTCTTTAACTATCCAAGGGCCCTTCAAATGAACAGTGAGTGGATTATGATCGCTGAATTCACTTTGTTCAATATTAAAAGAGTCCACAAATGACTGCATGGGCAAAGAAAGTAACACATAGTCAATGAAAGTACCCCTCCCATGACCTTTAAAAGTAGGGGTGTTAAAACACATTGTGGGATCCCTCAGTGACATAGCCAGAGAAAGATCTAAACAGTTCAATAAGTCATTAAAAAGTTCCCCCTCCGTCGTGTGTTCCAGATGCAATCCGCCGAGGCGGTCGCACTGCAAATCCTTTAGACATTTCGACAGGGGGTCGCCGCAAGGATGAACATTGAAATCTCCCATAATCATGAGATTATGAAGGCAATCCCTCAGTGAAGAATTAATAAATACATTTAAAGCAGATATTTGGTTAGATCCTGTGTTGACATTAACAGCATTATAAAAGTTAACCAGACAATTTTCTCCATTCAATACTAAGCCCACAAATCCCGAATTTGCTGGTAAAACTCTACGAATTTTACAAGAGAGTTGAATGGAAATAAAAATCACCAAACCCCCCTTGGGCCTGCCTCTACTTGATACTATTGCAGGAACATAAAATGCCTTGTACCCTTCCAAGAAAAGGTCACATTCCACCGACCATGTCTCCTGCAGGCAGATGACCATAAATTGCTTGATGTACATCATCCAATTATCATCCGCCATCTTTGTTGCCAGGCCTGCAATATTCCAGGAAATAACATTATTATAACTAGCTTCAGCCTGTGTGATCTTGATGGGTGACAACCCAGCTGGTATTACATTGCCCAGACCCACAGACGCCTCCCGTCAGTCGCACGCCTCCAAACCAGACAGAGCATCATATCTATTCTGTGTCTCCACGTTAAGCCCATTATTACAATAACCAGCAAAATTAAATTTATTCGGTATTTCTCCAGAAGGCCCACACCCACCTTGATTAACATTGTACACATATGGTGCATCAAAGGCAGGGGTCTGAATTGGATTTGCTGGCCTGATTCTCTTTAGCGGGCGCGGATCTTTGTTCAAGTGTGCATAAAAATAGCCCAATGGGCAAACACATATACTATCCATGTTACACATTAGTGAGGATGCTCTTAGCAAAACTGTTGCCACATGTTGGGGATGCCTAAAATTAACGACAATAAAGTCCCCACTGCTTGTTTTTCTGGACGGACCAACCCAATTCACCCTTCTTACTGCTAATATTTGGTCCGAATATGCAACAGGGAAACCACAATTTTACTGAACCATGCAACTGTTTTGTTTTTTAGTGAGGTGTGAGATTCCCCGTGTGGTGGAGCTGAGTGGTCATCACAAGGTGGTACATTTGTCAGCACCGTCACATATGGTGCGCAATCAGGTGGAAGTTTAAGATAGCGGCTTTTCCTCATATGTCTGAGGTCATGTTTACCCTCCAGGGCTATTGTGGGGTAAGTAGACGGCGGGGGTATGGCTAATGACACAGGAGAAGCAGGTACTGCTACAGCGGTTTGCTGTGGAATCCAAAGGACATTCCCTGTCATAATTTCCTGCTCCTTTTCCACAGCCTTAGCTCCAGCCGTAATAGCTGATGCCAGGTGTGTAGTTAGCAGACCACCAAGTCTGTCTACTTCCAATGCCAGAGTGTCAAGCATAGTTGTCAAAGGTCTTAACATCTCCTCTAGTTTAGCCTCTATCTTCACTTCCAGAGTGTTAATCAATAGGGTAAATTGCTCTAGATTTAAATTAGCATCACCCTCAATATTTCTACTGAGAGTAGAGGATCTTAAGCCACTGCAGACCGGCTGAGTTTGGTCTACTCTTTTTTTGTTGTGCTTCCCAACCCGTTTTAACCCCTTCAGTGCCACGCCCTTTCCCCCTCCTGTGCCGGGCGTTGCACTAGTGGGTGGGGTTCATGACGAGATAGTCTCGTCATGGGCACAGCGCAACCGTGCTCCATGACGAGACTATCTCGTCATGGGCACTGAAGAGGTTAATTGTGCTCTCCTGCAGGAACGCACCGGCCTTGGTGCTAATGGTACTTTCACTATTTCCTCAGTGGAGGTGTCCATCAAATCTTCCTGTGATTCTGCATGCACCTGGGCAACAACCGATATCTCAGCCCTATCTCTGATATCCAGGTTAGTGCCCCCATCTATGTCAACCACTGGCAGGGTCATAACTTCCTCCTCCACTAATGTGCTCCCCAGTCCTAGAGAGACCCTACGATCGTTATTTATGCGATTTATTCGCTTCACCCGGTAATTATCTAGAGTCCCCGGCACGGGAACAGTTTTATCTGGTTAATATTTAGGCATTATAACAAATATAGATAAAATGGTAAACAGAGCAAATAACACTATGCACTAATAGCAGATAAAACAAATAAAGTCTCACTTTTGCAAATGATATCCGGCACTAAAAAGACCCAGTTCGCAGTCCCAGTCCAATCACTTCAGACCTCTGAGGGCCACAAAAGGAGCTCTCCTCTGGTTAAGTGCACCTCCGGGCGCGAAAGGGCATGAGCGGTTTCCTGCCGCAAGGGATGCTGGAGAAAGTAATCCTCCCCTCACTGCAACCGCGCCGGTATACAGTACGGTACCGGCAGCAGGGGCAATAGACGGCAGTAAGGCAGACCAGAGGAGTATAGCAAGAAGTGACGACCCTCAGGACTCCAGCGGGACAACAACGTTAGGGGATTGGCCCTGCCCTGGCAATGTCTGGCGATGACGGGCAAGGACGGGCCTGCCCTTGGCCCGGGCTTTGCCCGGGCACTGCCCGCTTGCGTCCTGCGCTGCGGGAGGCACACCGGGCTTAAGAGGGCTTCCTGACCTCAGCTGATGTCCTGCACGCTAGGAGCGCTAAGGCCTCTGGGGGTTGTAGTTTGCTTTTCTGAGCGATGCCGTTCCCCTCACAGCCTTGGGAAGAGTAATGGCAAGCAGGGATTGAGTGGCGGTGTCAAGAGCTCGGCCGTTCCCCTCACGGCAAGAAAATAATGTCTCAAGCGCGTCCCGCGCTGCGGGAGGCACACCGGGCTTAAGAGGGCTTCCTGCCCTCAGCTGACGTCCTGCACGCTAGGAGCGCTAAGGCCTCTGGGGGTTGTAGTTTGCTTTTCTGAGCGATGCCGTTCCCCTCACAGCTTTGGGATGAGTAATGGCAAGCAGGGAATAAGTGGCGGTGTCCAGAGCTCGGCCGTTCCCCTCACGGCAAGAAAATAATGTCTCAAGCGCGTCCTTTATTCTTTCCCTGCGCGTTGTGGCTACCATGTCAATAGCGTTCTTCGGCCTTGTCGACAGGGAAGCACTTTCTACATCAAGGTTTTCCTGTGTTGGAGTTAAGGTGGCTCATTTATGTAGGATATTAACCGAGATATGCAGGGTAAAGAAAAGAAACAGATGTAGAGATATAGGGTTAAGGAGGGAGCAGATGAAGGCACACAGGGTAAAGAAGAGAAACTGATGTGGAGATGCAGGGTTAATGAGGGAAGCAGATGAAGGCACACAGGGTTAAGGAGGGGAGCGTACTTGACTATGGAATCACGCTCTATGTAGCAATCACTGCATTCCTCCTGAAGAGACTCCAAGCAATACAAGACTCAGCGGCAACAGTCCTACTCAACCTCCTCTCCCAGTCAAGATGCTGACCCCCTACATAAGGAAGGGCCAGCATACATCAACAAATGCATGAACTTCCGCCAACGGCCCTGCCACAGCAATTCATCTCCATCGCAGACACCCCATGGATTTTGCGAGCCAACAGCAGAGGACGATCCTTCTCGCAGCCAATCCTTGGAACAACCTTCCCTGAACCTCAGGAACGCACCCTCACTCCAGCTATTCAGAAGATTGAGGAGGGAAGCAGCTACAGGGTAAAGAAGAGAAACAGGGGTAGAGATGTGGGATTAAGGAGGGAAGCAGCTACAGGGTAAAGAAGAGAAACAGACGTAGAGATGCGGGATTAAGGAGGGAAGCAGATACAGGGTAAAGAAGAGAAACTGATGTAGGGTTAAGGAGGGAAGCAGGTACAGGCATACAGAGTAAAAAAGAGAAACAGAGATAGCGATACAGGGTTAAGGAGGATATCAGATACAGGTATACAGGGTAAAGGAGAGAAACAGATGTAGAGATGCAGGGTTAAGGAGGGGAGCAGATGAATGCATACAGGGTAAAGGAGAGAAAGAGGTAGCGATTTAGGGCTAAGGAGGAAAGAAGATACAGTCATACAGGGTAACGAAGAGAAACAGAGGTTGAGATGCAAGGTTGAGGAGAGAAGCAGGTCAAAGCATACAGGGTAAAGAAGAGAAACAGACGTCGAGATGCAGGGTTAAGGAGAGAAGCAGATACAGGCATACAGGGTAAATAAGAGAAACAGACAGAGATGCAGGGTTAAGGAGAGAAGGAGGTCCAGGCAACAGGGTAAAGGAGAGAAACAAATGTACAGATGCAGGGTTAAGGGGGAAAGCAGATGCATGGATGCAGGGTTTAGCAAGAAGGTGGATGCAGGATTTAGAAAGAAGGCAGATACAACAATGCAGGGTTTGGCAGGGAAGCAGATGCATGGATGCAGGGTTTAGCAAGAAGGCAGATGCAGGATTTAGCAAGAAGGCTGGTGCAGCGGTGCAGGGTTTGGCAGGGAAGCAGATGCATGGATACAGGGTTAACTTAGAATGCAGATGCATGGCTGAGGAAGCGTATGTAGGGTATAACAGAAAAACAGATGTAGGGATGTAGGCATTGGGTGAAGTGGGGATGCAAGATTAGGGAAAGCAGGGCATGCAGGGATGCCACGAAGGTGCTCTGCCCTCCAGGGGTATAGGTAAAATACTTGTGAGCATGTGTCTATAATCAGTTTGATCCATGGGTTGGACAAGCCAGTCCCTGGGATGTGTGCACCTTAACTTGAAACAAAATGTTTCTTAACTCAATATTATGAAATTCTCAAACATGTACTCCAAGACTTGTTCGTTTCACATTATTCCATGACTTTATTCATTCATCTTTTCAATTCATAATTCATTTGTTCATGATTGCATCTTATTTTTGGCAGTGCTTTTTCCAAAACCAATGCATTTTGGGTCGCATATCGACCCTTCTTCAGGGGTCTACAAGATAAATACAAGAAAACCAGATCAGAACAATGCTTCATTGCCAACAGTGTCATTACATGTTAGTCATGCTGTATGTAGTTGTACAAAAAGGTTCATAACCCTAATACAGAAAAACTCATATGTACAGCAAAAGGTGTAATAAATTAAAAATGTTCTCTCTTAGCTTAGACAGCTTACCCCGCCCTATCTTTGCTGTTCACACAATATAATGCCGGATACTTAGACTCACTTGCTAAAGTTACTACAGAAATCAGACCGCAACTAACCACCGCTCTTAAATGCCACCCAGATGTCTCTACAATCGGTCATCTCTTACTTCAAACGCGTAAGTAACAGCGCTTGTGGAATCTAACGCAATGTTGCTCCTGTTTTCGCCATTTTAAAAAAACACCGCTGTCACTGCTAATTATTCTTCCTCATTGTTAGTACATGGCTTCCGCCTCACTCACGTGACGCACCTAACCAATGCCCCAACTGTCAGCTCTCCCTTTGCACGTGATGCTCTGTAGTTCCGAGTGCCATTCTATCGCTATTGTTATGTTCTTTCTAAAGTAGCAGTGCAATGCTCTGCGCTTCTGTCTGTGATGCCTATGAACCTTCTAAACATACTTCACTCAAGTGTGCATTCTCACATATTAATCCTGCAATATTGGAAATATGTACGTGTACTACAATCATGAAGGAAAATTTGCACCAAACAGAGAACATTTCATAGTATTACTCATGAAGCAAGGAATACAGGTGACAATAAAGCAATATTGAAAAAAGATACAAAAAAAAAAGAATAATCACTGCATGATGATCACTATAATAGAAAGCATGCTAACTCGATGCGATCATTCATCCCATACGGCTGCATTGAATTTAATTTCCTAATCCCCAAAAATTAATCTTTCAGTAATTGTTTGTGTCGGTCCATGTCACAACGTTGTTGGATTGCTTCCAAAATTGTAAACCTGACTTGTGCAATTTGATGACCAGCCTCCAGCCAATGTGTCGCTACTGCAGATTTCATATTCTTCATTCTAATATTGCTTTTATGTTCTGTAATTCTAATCTTCACCTTTCTTTCCGTCTGACCCACATATATTTTGCCACATGGGCATTTAATGGCGTATATCACATTCTTAATATCACATGTGCTTGAGTGTAGCAGTGATATTTTCCTGCCTTTAGTGGGGTATGTAATCTCAGTCCCTGGAATTATGTTATTACAATGAGTGCAATTTTCACATCTCTGCATACTTTTGAACACCCATTTCTCTTTCTTTTTGCAGTTGCTTGACAAGTATTCCTTGAGGTTCTTTGATCTTTGTGTCACCCCGTGTGCAATCCGCTGTGCTGTGCCAGGTGGGTCCGCTGGTTTGTGCCCAAAGGAAATGCCCCACTTGAGAGAGTTGTTGTACTCTTTCTCTTTCATAGCAACTCTAATTTTATCTGTTAAGGTTTTATTCATCTTGTATCAATCAGTGGTTGTTGTGAATTTACGGGTTACTTTATCCCCCTATATATATTTTTTAGTGATGAAGAATTTTATGATAGGACCTAGTTATATTGGCCACATATTATTGCATTTGCAAGACTGTAGCCGTTGACAATAATTATTTACTCTATATTGTATTTTGATTTTCTAGGATCATAGAGGTTGCGCTTGAGCCTTCTTTGAACTGTACTCTTACCTTTTTCAATTTCGATTGTTATGATCTTGGTAAGTGCGTCTTACCAGCATAGTGTGCTTTTCACTTTTGTGGTTGCACGGTTAACTTTCCCTATGGACGTCCTTACTTTGATGCTAATCTCAACACTTTCGGTTTGTTTCTTCCATTTTGAGTTCATATCTTTTGATATTGAGCATGGGATATTGTATTTCGTCTTATCTCTTATCGGTGTCTTTTTTCTCCCTTCTTTTTTATCTTAATAATGGGTCACACTGTGCACATATTAGGTTACTCCCTTCTAGTCTTTTCTTTGCTTTTTCTCTGGTGTGTGATCACAATTTTTATCTTTGTTTTTATATATATATTTTTTTTATTTTCTTCTGATCTTTACAATATTTAGATAGTCTTCCCCTCTGTTTTTCTCCCTCTTCCGTCTGCAGTATACTAATGATGTGGTTGTCCCATCACCTTATAACTTTCCAGTTTTTTTGAGCACACATGGTATGAGCATTGTGTAAAGCCCACCATATGTATCCTTTGTTAAAAACTTTGGAAATGTGTCCCACATTTGAGCTATTTCTCTTGTCTCTAGCCCTGATGAAGTCCATGACTTACAACTGTCAGGACGAAACACGTGTTGGCTTAGCTTGAAGGCACACTTTGGAAGATCTTGTATTGGAACAAGAGACAAAGACATGAACTGCTTGAATTAAAAGAAGACTACAACACTGAATTGATATTTGGACTTTAATTTGTGCTTTACTTCTGAGCCGTTTTGCTCGGTTACCATTTTGTAATTGTACTAGGTGGGCATCGCTCATTAATTACGACGTGAGGTGGGCGTCGTATTGTTAACCTTGGAGCAGTGGCTTTAGTGGTGATATCTTTTTCTTTTTTTGTTGTCACTCCCCTGCTCAGTTTGTCCCTACCACTGTGTTTTTTGTTGTTTGTTTGAAAGTTATACATTTTTATCAGTAAAGCCAACCCCCAACCACTGGAGTACTCTTTAAATCCTGAGTTTGTGCTTCTCTAGACTTAACCCTTGTAAAATATATTGCCCACTAGTATGGATGACATGATTTCTCCACCTTGTGATCCTCATTGGCTTATGTGACATTCCCCGTAGACTGATTTATTGTCTCTGTATAACGTGTGCTGTTATGTAAAGTACTGTGACACACTACACTGATATGAGTAGCGCTATACAACAAATGAAATAGATATGAGAGAGGGGCAACGGAGAGATGGGGGCACTGGTGGAGGGTGGCATTGAGGGAATCCGAGGAGGAGGTCAAGGGGTGGGGGTGGAGCTACGCAGAGATGAGGGGCACTAGTGGAGGGTGGCAGTGAGGGAATCAGAGGAGGAGGTCATGGGGTGGGGGAACTACAGGGAGATGAGGGGCACTAGTGGAGGGTGGCAGTGAGGGAAGCCAAAGAGGAGGTCACGGGTGGGGGGAACTACAGAGAGATGAGGAGCCCTGGTGGAGGGTGGCAGTGAAGGAATCCGAGCAGGAGGTCACAGGGTTGGGGGAACTGCAGAGAGATGAGGGGCACTAGTGGAGGATGGCAGTGAGGGAAGTCGAGGAGGAGGTCAATGGGTGGGGGAACTACAGAGAGATGAGGGGCGCTAATGGAGGGTGGCAGTGAGGGAATCCAAGGAGGAGGTCATGGGGTAGGGGGAACTACAGAGAGATGAGGGGCACTAGTGGAGGGTGGCAGTGAGAGAAGCCGAGGAGGATGTCGTGGGGCAGGTGGAAGCTACAGAGAGATGAGGGCACTAGTGGAGGGTGGCAGTGAGGGAATCCCAGAAGGAGGTCATGGGGTGGGGGTACTATAGAGAGATGAGGGGCACTGGTGGAGGGTGCCAGTGAGGGAATCTGAGGAGATGTGTGGTGTTCTTAGTATATCTAGTAATGTCTCCTGCAGTAGTGGGTTCTTGAATGTTAGATGGCTAGAATGTGAGCTACTTAGCTTTGTTTTGAACTGGTGTCAGTTGCCTTGAACTTGCTGCTGGATGGGGTCTCAATCTATGCTTTCACCTGAATAAACCACTATACAACATCTACTACTGCCTACGACATCTTCTTGGGAGAGGACTTACTTCCACATTTTGGTGACGAGGATCTTCCTGATCTATCTGATAGTGACAGAGCATCTCTTAATGAGTATGAGATATGCATAAAAAAGCTTGATTTACATTATCTGCCTAAGATAAGTATGGTCCTTGAACGCTACCACTTTGGTAGGAGAATGCAGAGGGAGGACGAATCAGTGCAACAATACATCACAATTCTACGGAAGTTGGCTTCAACTTGTAATTTTGGTGCTAACTTGGAGGAACGCTTGAGGGATCAGTTTATGTTGGGTTGTGTTCAAGATAAGACTAGGGATGCTTTGTGGCAGAAAGACAATCCTACACTTCTAGAAGTTATAACATAAGCTAAGAGTCATGAACACTCAAAAGCTTGCGTTGACGTCATAAAGAAAGACTCTTCTACTGAAAAGAAAGAGGGTTCTGATGTTAAGTTGATTACGGATAAGTCGGAAGACAAATCTGTGAAACTCAAACCCAAAAACAGTATTTCTCAGAAAACAATATCTCAGAAGGGTTTTCAAGGGAAATGTTTTAGATGTGGAGACTCAGGTCATTTGGCCAATTTCAAAGACTGCCCTGGATGGAAGACCATTTGTAAGATTTGTAACAAGAGGGGTCATACCTCTAAATGCTGCAGGTCAGACAAAAGCCAAAAGAAAGTCAGTGAAGTTGATCTCTTTATAGAAAATGATGATGAAGAAGACATTGTAGTTTCTCAAATACTAGGAGAGTCTTCTCATGGTCCTTACGAAGTAGTACTAATCAATGACGCTCCTGTTAATATGCTTTTTGACTCTGGAGCAAAGATAACACTGATACCAAAAACCTTTTATGACAAAAGTTTGTTGGGGAAGGTGTCTCTTATGAAACCTTAGATTAAGCCCAAGGGATATGGTGGTGTCACGATAGATTTATTGGGATATTTCTGGGGAACCATTGATTTTAAAGGAAGAATCATTCCTGGGAAAATTTATGTTTCCATGAAGGGAGACTCGATTATTAGCTGGTTTCACCAGAGAGATCTTCGTATCTATCTTGACCCTAATGAGAAACCCTGTGTCTGTTTGAAAGAGTTAACTCCGGTGAGTGTTGTTGATTATTTTACTCAAGACTGGATCAAGGCTTTTCCCGCTGTTTTCAGGAGTGAGTTGGGTTGTTTAAAAAAATATGTTCATCGTATTTTGTTGAAAAAAAATGTGATACCGAAGGTTGCGAAAGTAAGGAACGTGCCTCTTCTAGTGAGGGATAGTATGAAATGTGAGTTGGATAAACTTTTAAAGAAAGGCATTATTCAAGAGGTGGAGGCAAGTGAATGGGTTTCTCCGGTGGTTATGGCCCGAAAGGTCAATGGGGAGGCCCGGCTTTGTGTTGACTTGAGGGAGCTTCACAGGGCAGTGGTTGTAGATCACTATCCTTTGCCAAACATCACTGAAATGTTGTCCTCCCTTGAAGGAGCAAAATATTTCTCTTCGCTGGATCTAACCTCGGCTTATCACCAAGTTAAACTCCATGCTTCTTCTCAAGACCTCACTACCTTTGTGACTCCCTTTGGGACCTTTAAATATGTGAGGATGCCTTTCGGACTTGTTTCGGCAGCCTCTGTTTTTCAGAGAGTCATGGAAGGCATACTGGGAGGTCTCGAAGGGGTTAAGGTGTATCAAGATGATGTTCTCATTTTTGGGGCAGATCTTAACCAACATGATGTCACGTTGAGTCGTGTACTTAGTCTTCTACAGGATTCCGGACTTACACTTCGTGCTGAGAAGTGTAAATTCAAAGTTGCAGAAATAGAATACCTTGGTCATGGTGTTTCAGCGGCTGGTATTAGACAAAAAAATAGCTTTAGTGAATTCCATTCTTGACTTGCGTTCACCATCTAACAAAGAGGAATTAGTAAAATTTTTGGGGATGGCAGAATTCTATCACAAATTTATTCTGAATTTTGCTGCAACAACAGAATCTTTGAGGGGTCTTTTGAAGAAGGGTTGTGAGTTTGTTTGGTCGCAAAGGTGTGAGGAAGAATTTGTTGGCATAAAAAGGGATCTTAGTAATGCTCCGTCTCTTAGTAGTTTTGATCCTACAAAAATTTCTTATCTCATGACTGATGCAAGTTCAACTGGTCTGGGGGCCGTATTATTGCAGAAGGTTGATGGGGAAGAAAGAACAATCTTGTTTATCTCCAGGCCTTTAAGGGGTGCAGAATGTCATTATTCTGTTGTGGAGAAAGAGGCTCTTGGTGTATTTTGGGCCATTCGTCAGCTAAGAAAGTTTTTGTGGGGCAAGGAATTCAGGGTTTTGTCAGACCACAAGCCTCTGAAAGAAGTTTTTACTAAGAAGGGGATCGACTTTGTTTCTCATCGGATTCGTAAGTGGGTGGTAGCTCTTCAGGAATTTGAGTTTGATGTTTCCTATTTACCTGGGGCAAACAATGTGGTTGTTGATTGTCTTTCGAGACTTGGTTCGGCTAGTAGTAATGATGTTGATGATGTAGAGTGGTTTGGTGGTGAGTGTTTTGAAGAAGAAGTTAATGTGTGTTTGATGACTGAAGGAATAATTTCCGAGAGCGAGTGGAGGGAATGTCTTGTGGGTGATGATATTTTGCAGAGGGTCATCACTGTGGTGAAAGATGGTTGGTGTGAAAAGAAAGATTGTAATGAGGACCTGAAGGGTTTTTGGAACGTGAAAGAAGAATTGGCTCTAGTAGATGGACTTCTGTTACGTGGAAGTAAGCTTGTTTCCCCTTCTTTACTAAGAAGTAAACTGGTTGATAGTGCTCATGCATCTCATATGGGCATTGCTAAGACCAAAGAAAGATTTAGGGAGGCATACTGGTGGCCAGCTATGGATGTTTTTGTGGAAAGGATTGTTCGAGATTGTGTAAAATGTGCGGATTGTGACAAATTGCTTAAATGCAGAACGCAACCTATGGTTGTCAGAGAGCAAGCTGTCAGTCCTTGGTCAGACATCTCGTTAGATATCTTAGGGCCTGTGAGGTTTAGTTCTCAGGATAGATATGTCATTGTTTGTATGGACCTGTTTTCTCGGTGGCCAGTGATTAAGGTGGTTAACTCGGTTGAGGCGGTGGTTGTAATTGAATTCTTAGATGAGATTTTTGAAAGTGAGGGATTTCCACAAGCATTTCTGTCAGACAATGGGGTACAATTTACTTCAAGATTGATGCAAGAGTTTTTGGCTTCAAGGGGTATGGAGCATAAGAGGTCTGCTTTGTATCACCCGCAATGCAATGGTGTCATAGAGAGATTTATCAAAGTCTTGAAGGAGTCTATGCAACAAGCGAGGTCTGCTGGTGAAAATTGGGAGGTTGCGTTAAGGAAAAAGGTCAGGGAGTATAGGTTCACTCCTCATTCTTCCACTGGGGTGGCTCCCTTTCGTTTGTTTAACGGTAGGATGGCTAATACTGAAGCTGTCCCATTGTGGGTGTGTGATAAGAGATCCTTGGTGTGTGATAATGTGGGTAGCACGGATGGTTGGAGAGAAAGAGAGAAAAGAAAAATGGATGAACGGAAAGTTCATTATGATGAAAGAAAGACTGTAAAGAGTACTGTTGTTGGTCTTGGTGATTGGGTTAAAATCAAGTCTCCTAGGACAACAGGAGGTGTCTCCAAGTTCAGCAAGCCTTTTCAGGTCATCAAAGTGTTTAAAAATGCCATAAAGACTAGTGATCATAAAATTTGGAACCTGAGTAGAGTTGCAAAAGTTCGCCCTGGTACGTCTCTTGATGGTACTATTGTGCCCCCTACACATGAAGTGTTACCAAAGTCTGGTTCTGATGAAAGACGATCCAGACCTATTCGTGTAAAACGTGTTCCTCTGAGATTGCAAGATTGTCTTCCTTGATTGTGTTACTTCCTTGCTGATATTTCATGTGTTTTGTTATGCAGCATTTATATTGTTTTTTTGTTTGTTTGTTGCTTTCTTTGATATTGTTTCAACTTATTAATTTGTGTAAGGGGGAGGTGATGTGGTGTTCTTAGTATATCTAGTAATGTCTCCTGCAGTAGTGGGTTCTGGAATGTTAGATGGCTAGAATGTGAGCTACTTAGCTTTGTTTTGAACTGGTGTCAGTTGCCTTGAACTTGCTGCTGGATGGGGTCTCAATCTTTGCTTTCACCTGAATAAACCACTATACAACATCTACTACTGCCTACGACATCTTCTTGGGAGAGGACTTACTTCCACAAGATGGTCATGGGGTGGGGGGGGACTATGGAGAGATGATGGGCGCTGGTGGAGGGTGGCAGTGAGGGAATCTAATGGGGAGGTTATGGGGTGGTGGGACGACAGAGAGATGAGGGGCACTAGTGGAGGGTGGTAGTGAGGGAATCCGATGAGGGGGTCATTGGGTGGGGGGGAACTACATAGAGATGAGAGGCACTGGTGGAAGGTGGAAGTGAGGGAATCCGAGGAGGAGGTCATGCGGTGGGGGAACTACGGAGAGATGAGGGGCGCTGGTGGAGGGTGGCAGTGAGGGAATCTGAGGAGGAGGTCATGGGGTGGGGGAGCTACAGAGAGATAAGGGGCACTAGTGGAGGGTGGTAGTTAACTTATCTACAGAGAACGAGGTCATTGGTGGGGCGCCAAAAAAAGACTTCCACACCAGCACTAAAGCTGGCCCTTTCATGGCCTTTCTGTTTTTGTTTATTTAATTAAGTCAGATGATTAGGACAATTGTGGAGCATACTTTAAAGTGCGTGCTAATTACATTCACTGCTATATTCAATGTTTTAAGTTTGAAGGTGATTTTACTATTGTTTTCTACTGGGAATAATGGAAGTGGAACTGAATGGTGGTTGATATTGGGCTGGGGCCCAAGGTCAGCTGTGAGACAAGGTGCACTGGAGCAATGGAAAGGGGTGGTAGGAAAGTGGATAATCAAGCCTGTAAGGGAGTGCGTTGCAGAGACTGGGGTCAGGTGGAGGTAGTAATGAAGAGGGTTTCTCCCTGAAGGCTTGCACAGAGGGAGCCCGAGTAGTGTCACTTGCCTGATACTCCCACCTTAGAAACCTCCTCTTCCCATCAAAGGGACATTACATGAAAAAACACTTTTTGAGAGTGATAACATTTAGAAAGAGACTTGGAAAAGAGTGCGTTTTACTGGGCCTTGTAAGACCAACGAGAGATAAAGGAGGGCCCAGAAGCAGGCCTGGCTAGATATATAAGCGAGAAATCGGGCCAGCAGTGGCCCATCCAAATACACCCTTGGCCCACCCAAATAAAAATTCCTGAAGCCGGGCCTGCTATAAAATCATGCGTAGTGACTCGGTGCATTTAAGGTACAGCAGGAAATTAGACCGACTTTTTGCTGTGAAATGGAGCCGTGACGTGCTGTTGCTACGAAGACGCTTGTGTTCAAATAAACCTGATTTTGGCGTACAATCAAAAACATGCATAATGACCCGGTGCGAAAAAACACAACGGGAATATTTAAACCGATATCTTGTAACGTGTTAGTGATGCAATACCGCTTAAATTTCTAGTGCGAATAAGAAGCGTGCAGTGCTTACAGAAACAGTGTTGTAAAATGTCCTGGTTATGGAAATAGGAACGCTGAAAACTTGGCATTCTACTCAAAATTTAAATACGTGTAACGTGCAGACGTCTTAAAGGAAAAGTGATCTATAAGGGTGTTGCTCACTCACTTATGTGGGCTGACCACGGTGCTGACTAGTCCCCGGGATACTTTCCCTGAACTGAACTGACCGGTGTTTTACCAGCCCAGTCAGGATGTTTAAGCCCACGCCAATAAAACAAGCATTTGCAATGCGATAGGACTCGCATTTACTCGCTACCTATTGCATTGCAAATGGGAGTGCTGGCGGGTGGGGGGCAAGGAGGCGAGAAGGCACAAACAATGGGAGGGGGGAGAGAAGGCACAGACAGTGGGGGGTAGAGAAGTCAGGGGAAGAAAAGAGTGCTCATGCAACACTCAAAGTAAAGGGGTCAATAGCCACCGAAGGATACAAATGATGATATGGCATAATAGGGCGGGACTAACAAGCCTGATTATGAATCAGAAGACAGAATTTATGAAGGACAAACACAGAAGCCAATGAGAAATATGGGCAGAGAGTGAGGGAAGCTTGTCTCCCCATACTGGCCTACTACATGCCTTGCAGAGCAAGCAGCGCATGCGTACTGACGCTAAAGCTCGACCTAAAAAGGACAATAATAATAATAATGATGGAGAAAAGCAATTTGGATCATAATCTAATGTAAAAATCAGACAAACCTGTTCCATATACAGTCTAGTTTCTGAAGTGAACGCACCCCTCTAGTTTTAGCTAATGCTCGCTCCCTCTCATATAGATCCTTCATAATTGCCCACCATTCTAATGCAACAGGGGGATTCGGCGAGATCCGCCAATAGAGGTGCCGATTCGGATCCTGGAAAAACTGGGTACGAACTGTCGGTCGGAGCGTTTTCTCCGTCCGACTCGTACCCGGTCAAAAAACATTACAAAAATTCAAGTACGATTCGTATGGAAACACTATTTCCGTACGAATCGTACAAAACACCGACCGATGAAAATATACATACAAATGTGATCCGGGAAAGCGCCGACGTGACGTCGGGACGCATTCAGGCTGCGTTTCACGAACCAGGAAGTACGATCCGTACCGACGTCACCCCGCACGGATTATATTTTCCGACTGCCAAAAACTGCCGGGAAATCAGGACGACGCGCACAAGGAGCACCTGTACGCGACGGACAGCCATGGACCCGAACCTACGTGTCATCCCAGCCCTCATAGCAGTCCACCTGCTCTACAGGAACCGACGCAGACGCCGCAGAAGGTCAGAACAACACCCAGGGGCAAAGGGGGGGGCAGGGGCAGGACACATAACCCCCACCCAAGTCACAAATCATACATGCCCTGGACATACCTGACCTTCAGGGCCTGGTCACTTCGAGGGGGTGGGGGCGTGTCCAGCAACGCATGTGTCCGCCACAACGGAAGTGGGTGATGACGCGAACCGGCAACACAACAATTCCGGTACGTACCGTACCCACGCCTTAAGAGCGTGGGTACGGGTTGTACCACGCCCACCCCTACGTCACCCCAACAATGGCGGTACGGCCCGTACCCACGTTCTAAAGGCCTGGGTATGGGCCATACCAGCATTGTTGGGGTGACGTAGGGGTATGCGTGGTACGACCCATACCCACGCTCTGAAGGCCTGGGTACGGTGCGTACCCCTACGGCACCCCAACTATGGGGGTACGCACTGTACCCACGTTCCAAAGGCATGAGTACGGGCCGTACCCAGGCCTGCAGAGCGTGGGTACGGGTACGTACGGAGCGTACCCCCACCCGTGTATCTATAGAGCGTACCCACACCCCACCAGTGTATGTCCGGAGCGTACCCCCACCCGTGTATGTATGGAGCGTACCCACACCCCACCAGTGTATGTACGGAGCGTACCCCCACCCGTGTATGTATGGAGCGTACCCACACCCCACCAGTGTATGTACGGAGCGTACCCCCACCCGTGTATGTATGGAGCGTACCCACACCCCACCAGTGTATGTACGGAGCGTACCCCCACCCGTGTATGTATGGAGCGTACCCACACCCCACCAATGTATGTACGGAGCGTACCCCCACCCGTGTAAGTATGGAGCGTACCCACACCCCACCAGTGTATGTACGGAGCATACCCACACCCGTGTATGTACGGAGTGTACCCCCACCTGTGTATGTCCCGAGCGTACATGACCAGATATAGGAGGGGTGGGTGCCCATCACTCCCAGCAGTGCCCAGACACAGGAGGGGTGGGTGCAGAGTCCTCCCAGCAGTGCCCAGACATTGGAGGGGTGGGTGCAGAGTCCTCCCAGCAGTGCCCAGACACAGGAGGGGTGGGTGCCTATCACTCCCAGCAGTGCCCAGACACAGGAGGGGTGGGTGCCTATCACTCCCAGCAGTGCCCAGACACAGGAGGGGTGGGTGCCTATCACTCCCAGCAGTGCCCAGACATTGGAGGGGTGGGTGCAGAGTCCTTCCAGCAGTGACCAGACATAGGAGGGGTGGGTGAAGAGTCCTCCCAGCAGTGCCCAGACACAGGAGGGGTGGGTGCCTATCACACCCAGCAGTGCCCAGACATAGGAGGGGTGGGTGCAGAGTCCTCCCAGCAGTGCCCAGACAAAGGAGGGGTGGGTGCCTATCACTCCCAGCAGTGCCCAGACATAGGAGGGGTGGGTGCAGAGTCCTCCCAGCAGTGCCCAGACACAGGAGGGGTGGGTGCCTATCACTCCCAGCAGTGCCCAGACATAGGAGGGGTGGGTGCCTATCACTCCCAGCAGTGCCCAGACACAGGAGGGGTGGGTACCTATCACTCCCAGCAGTGCCCAGACATAGGAGGGGTGGGTGCAGAGTCCTCCCAGCAGTGCCCAGACACAGGAGGGGTGCGTGCCTATCACTCCCAGCAGTGCCCAGACACAGGAGGGGTGGGTGCCTATCACTCCCAGCAGTGCCCAGACATAGGAGGGGTGGGTGCAGAGTCCTCCCAGCAGTGCCCAGACATAGGAGGGGTGGGTGCAGAGTCCTCCCAGCAGTGCCCAGACACAGGAGGGGTGGGTGCAGAGTCCTCCCAGCAGTGCCCATGGAAAGAAAAGGGTGCAGTACCCACAGATACAATGCCCACAATTGTCAGTCAGATGCTCAAAGACCCTGCAGAACACGTAACACATGTGTGCGAGGCTGGGAGTACACACATGCATAGTGTGTAAAAGGGAACATGTCCACATGAAGTCATGTCAATATACTCCATACACAAGTACCGTGACCACCAAGGATGCCACTAATGATGCAGGTGGAGACATTGCCCAGCATGCATGGGCAAAGTTGAACGGATCCGTCACACACCAAGGATATGTAGACACAGCTCAGCACAACATTTAGGAAACACCCTGCAGGGAAGATGTCAGGGTCCACAGAGGACGGAACACACCTTGGAACAAAGTCACCATGCAGTAATGCTTTCTAAAATAGTGATCATCATGCAGTGATTATTCATTTTTTTTGGTATTTATTTTTCAATATTGCTTTATTGTCATCTGCATTCCTTGCTTCATGAGTAATACTATGAAATGTTCTCTGTTTGGTGCAAATATTCCTTCACGATTCCAGTACAACGTGCATATTTCCAATATTGCAGGATTAATATGTGAGAATGCACACTTGAGTGAAGTATGTTTAGAAGGTTGACAGGCATCACAGACAGAAGTGCAGAGCATTGCGATAACGCTAAAGATAGAATGGCGCTCGAAACTACAGCGCATCACGTGCAAAGGGAGAGCTGACAGTTGGGGCATTGGTTAGGTGCGTCACGTGAGTGGGGTGGAAGCCATGTACTAACAATGAGGAAGTATAATTAGCGGTGACAGGGATTTTTTTAAAATGGCGAAAACAGGAGCAACATCGCATTAGATTCCACAAGTGCTGTTACATACG
This sequence comes from Triturus cristatus, assembly GCF_964204655.1. Classification (NCBI taxonomy): domain Eukaryota; kingdom Metazoa; phylum Chordata; class Amphibia; order Caudata; family Salamandridae; genus Triturus; species Triturus cristatus. Next base: position 1,206,945,898 of record NC_140582.1, on the reverse strand, counting down.
CTTTTAAAGTAAGTGCAGAGACGACAGATTGGAGAGTGGAGACTTCTGGGTGGCACTTAAGAGTGGTCGTTAGTTGCGATCTGATTTCTGTAATTACGTTAGCAAGTGAGTCTAAGTATCCGGCATTTTATCGTGTGAACAGCAAAGATAGGGCGGTCTAAGCTGTCTAAGCTAAGAGAGGACATTTTTAACTTATTACACCTTTTGTTGTACATATGAGTTTTTCTGTATTATGATTATGAACCTCTTTGTACAACTACGTACAGCATGACTACCATGTAATGACACTATTGGCAATGAAGTAATGTTCTGATCTGGTTTTCTTGTAGTTATCTTATAGACCCCTGAAGAAAGCTCGATATGCGACCCGAAATGCATTGGGTTTTCTAAAAAGTACTGCGTTCTGCCAAAAATAAGATGGAATCATGAACTAATTAATTATGAATTGAACAGATGAATGAATAAATTCATGGAATAATGTGAAACGAACAAGTCTTGGAGTACATGTTTGAGAATTTCATAATATTGAGTTAAGAAACATTTTGTTTCAAGTTAAGGTGCACACATCCCAGGGACTGGCTTGCCCGACCCACGCAGCTTTGTATTATATTTGGCACTGTCAGACACAGTGTTACGGATGCAGTAGCACACAATGAACTGAGTGAAGTTTGGATCATTAGCTAAATTCAAGTCCACTAAAAAAAGAAACTGTAATTATAATCAGTTTGACCCACTTTTACTCATTGCACAGGCTGACAGATGGGTTGTGTCCTGATGAAACCCATAGATTGATACATTGGTTCGAAACATTGACAACACACCTTGGGATGTTTATTGAATGTTCAAAATGGAGGACGGAAACTATTTGACGGAGGATTCCCTCTGTCACTTACTATGTAACAAGCCTTGGTTTTTTTTGGCACGCATTGTTGATTTTAAAGTCACTTATTTAGCACTGCATCGGGTGCACTGTTTTGAGCTCCTGTTTATCTTTTTTGCTATATGATTCCATAACTTCTTTTCTTTCTACAAAGAGAGGCTTACATGTGTTTGCTTTGCGATTCAATATGTTTGTTAGTTCTCACAAGTTGCATAGATGTATAACCCCTGTTCCAATATGTCCGTTGTTTCATGTTCCCATAATTATTTATCAGCAGTCGCCTGGCTCCCCAGTAAGTTTATGGGGTGGGGTCCTCCTCAATGGTTTGTGTGGAACCTGCTAATTACCAGAGTCTAGGCACTACTGGTGAATGTCCGAACGGTAACACGGAGCTCTGTAACCCAGTGGTGGCAAAAATAAATTGGGTAAAAGTAACGTCAGGCAGAGTGAAGGGTACAGCTTTTCCACAAGGTGCTACAACTGATGTAATCAAGGAGCGAGAAAAGGGGCAGGAAAGGGAATGGAGGGACAGGAATGTGACATGGGGAGGAAGGAAGTGGGGGGGGCTAACAGAGAACAGGAGAAAGAAAGTTCGGGGGTCCAATGGGAAGACATTCAACTTGGTTACGTTTTAATTGGTGGGCTTAAATATGGCATCGGTCAAATGGTATAGTCAGAAGAATAATACGTATTAAGGAAAGGGCAAGGAATATGGGAGAGCATGCGTGGGGGGCTGTGGGTCTCTGGGCAAACACGGTCCTCTGGTCCTGGAGTCGTCTCCCGAGAAACACAGCTAACAGACATGATGGGGCAGGGTGAGCCGGGGAGCCAAACAAATCACATGTAACAGGCAACGCAATGCTGTGACAAAGAGGTGCACAAAAGACCCCAGTCAGGCGGTAGGCGCTTTACAGATGGTGTCACATTGCCACGACAGGTTCTGGACTCAACCGAGACACCCCATGTAGGAGAGAGCTCAGAAAGTTTCTTATCAGGCCTGCGATGTTCAGCCAGCCCTGCCTGAAAACCCACCGCTGGCGTCGGGGTGGGGGGTCCAGATCCTTACCTCTCGGAATTTCTACCCCACTTCTCCAAAGGGTCGAGCAATGCCAGACAAGCTCCTGACAGGAAATTTCCCTGATTGAATCCGAGGAGGTGGTCTTTGGGGGGGGAAACAACTTTTACAACGGAGTCATTACATCGCACTACCTTTACAACACAGTCATTACAACACAACATCCTTTACGTCGCATGCCATTCCAACGCAGCCATTACATTGCATGTCACTACAGCGTATATCATTACAACACATGTCACTACAACGCATGCCATTACAAGGCAATATAAGGTAAGTAATGGGGAATAGTAATTTTTACCCCTACACTATCCAACACTTACCCTACTGTTGCACTCGCTGGAGTGGGAATAGTAATTTTACCCCTACACTATCCAACACTTACCCTACTGTTGCCCTAAAAGTAATATGCGTTGTAATGGTATGTGTTGTTATGGTATGCGTAGTAATGGACTGCGTTGTAAATGTAGTTTCTAAAAATGTGTTGGGATGCATGCAATGTAAAATCATGCATTGTAAAAACTGTGTTGGAAAGGCATGTGTTGTTAAATGTTTGCGTTGTAACGTCATACATTCTCTTTGGGGTGCCAAAATGGATTTACGCAGCAGGCGCCACGGCGCTGAAGCCGGCCCTAGAAACATACATTGCTCGCTGCAAACACAGATGCATGCAGCCTTCCGAAACACCCGGACAGCGTGTCTTTACAGGCTCACTGCTGTCCGGCTTTCCAAATGTAGGTCGCTTTTTATCTATCTGGCTCACTAATGGGGTCTCTTTTATGTTATTGCATGGGCCGATTTTGTGTTCCAATCCGATCCTGCTTTCTAGCGCTTGGAAGCAGAGAACTGCGTTCAGCCACCTGCCTTCTCGCCTCAGTCGCATGAGAATGTGTCAAACAAGGAAAGCGAAGCCTCCTTCACCTCTCAGTACAGGTGTGCCAGACTCTGCCGCCGAAAAACAATCACCTGCTTATTACTGAGTCATCCTCACGCCAGCTGCGTGACCTTGGGCACTTTCTGCCTTCACTGACTCACCAGCCGTCACCCTTGCGATGACTGTTACGCCAGGCTGGCAGACACGGTTATATTATGGTTTTGTATAGCACAGCGCCCCAATTCCTCTGTGTCTTGGCGCTTGGGGGTTGCTATTTGGATTTCGTAGCGAAGCGCACCTGATGGGACCAGGAACGGTCTGCAAACAGGTGTGCTAGGAGGGAAGAAACCCTACCAAGCCGATGGGAGCACTTATCTGGAAAACAATAATGTTTTCTAAATTCAATTCAACAGTTTATGCGTTGCTGAAGCTTCTTCTTAGGTTTTATTCAGTAAAATGATATCATTCTACCAATGGTCACTTGGTAGCAAATAATTTTCAACCAGAATGATTATTCAATCCAATGCATTTTGGGTCAATCATGGCCCTTCATCAGGGGTCTCATGTTCTGTAAATACGAAATGAAAAAGGAGACTATTCAAAACAGTCCAAAATATTGACACAATCTTGTCATTAACCAGAAAACTACCTAAATACATGAAGATCATGCAGACATGTCGAAATGCCATGCTCACATGTGAACAATTGTAGAATAAACAGAAAACGAACACTGGTAAAAGTAATCGGTGCTGGTGACATGCTGAGGGTCATGTGATCAGTTAGTCAAAATGTCAATACCTCGTAGTTCTCGAAAAAACTTCAAGATATGACGTGCTTCAGAATAAAAACAATGATTTAAGGTGACTATAAAACCATGCGTAGTGACTCGGTGCATTTAAGACACAGCAGGAAATTAGACCGACTTTTCCGCTGTGAAATGGAACCGTGACGTGCTGTTCTACGAAGACGCTTGTGTTCAAATAAACCTGATTTTGGCGTACAATAAAAACATGCATAATGACCCAGTGCGAAAAGACACAACGGGAATATTTAAACCAATATTTTGTAACGTGTTAGTGCTGCAATACCGCTTACATTTCTAGTGCGAATAAGAAGCGTGCGCTGCTTACCGAAACAGTGTTGGAAAACGTCCTGGCTATGGAAATGGGAACGCTGAAAACTTGGCGTTCTACTCAAAATTTAAATACGCGTAACATGCAGACGTCTTAAAGGAAAAGTGATCTATAAGGGTGTTGCTCACTCACTTATGTGGGCTGACCACAGTGCTGACTAGTCGCCGGGATACTTTCCCTGAACTGAACTGACCGGTGTTTTACCAGCCAGGGCAGGATGTTTAAGCCCACGCCAACAAAACAAGCATTTGCAATGCGATAGGACTCGCATTTACTCTCTACCTATTGCATTGCAAACGGGAGTGCTGACGGGCAGGGGGCAAGAAGGCGAGAAGGCACAAACAATGGGAGGGGGGAGAGAAGGCATGGACAGTGGGGGGTAGAGAAGTCAGGGAAGAAAAGAGTGCTCATGCAACACTCAAAGTAAAGGGGCCAATAGCCACGGAAGGATACAAATGATGATATGGCATAATAAGGTGGGACTAACAAGCCTGATTATCAATCAGAAGACAGAATTTATGAAGGACAAACACAGAAGCCAATGAGAAATATGGGCGGAGAGTGAGGGAAGCTTGTCTCCCCATACTGGACTAATGCATGCCTTGCAGAGCGAGCAGCGCATGCACACTGCCGCAAAAGCTCGACCTAAAAAGGAGAATAATAATAATAATAATGATGGAGAAAAAGCTATTTGGATCATAATCTAATGTAAAAATCAGACAAACCTGTTCCATATACAGTCTAGTTTCTGAAGTGAACGCACCCCTCTAGTTTTAGCTAATGCTCGCTCACTCTCATATAGATCCTTCATAATTGCCCACCATTCTAATGCAACAGAGGGATCCAGCGAGATCCGCCAATAGAATATTGGAAAAAAAGATCTCAAACCCGTTAGCTGCCTCTTTGTGACCCAACATAATTTCTTTTGTATTAGGAGATAAATCTGACCCCAGATGACTACCAATAATTTGTGTAACTTCCTCCCAGAATGTATCAAGTTTGGGGCAAGTGCAAAAATGTACAATATGTGCTGCAATCATACCACTTTTCGGGCAAAACCTTCTATATCCCACATCTCCCCATATTATTTGTGCCCATTTCAGTAGTGTAATACAGCATACATACAGATATGGATGCAAAATTGCCTCAGTTTTAAGCTACTAGAGGGAATTGCCCCATCCAAAGTATCTAAAGCAGAGACTATGTCTACCGAAGCAATGTTAAAGCTTGACTTCACTTAAAAAAATATGAAGACCATGACCATCTGGATGTCACTGAGCTTTGTATGAAAACAAGACCTGACATTGTCGATGAGACTTTGCCTGATCCAGATCACCTCCTCTTTGTTGATGGTTAATGCTTAAGAGACAATGAAGGAAATTTGAGAGAAAAGATTGCTGACTTTACCATCTCTGGAGTGGTGGAAGCTGCTTGGTTACAGGAAGTACACTCAGCACAAGTGGCTGAAAATATTGCCTTGACCTGTGCATGTCTTGTCACTGAAGAAATCCAGCCACAATCTATACCGATAGCCAGTACGGTTTCAGTGTGATTCATGATTTTGGACAGCCATGGTCGTGGAGAGGGTTCCTAACGTCATCTGGGTCACCGATACAAAATGGGGAGTATGTTCGACAGCTGTTGGAAGCTTTACAATTGTCAAGAGAAGTGGCTGTCGTTAAATGCACAGCCCATGGAAGGGGAGATGATTTTGTTACCATTGGAAATAGGTATGCTGATGAAGTCTCATGCTACTGTGTTTTTCATGCATGTATTTACAATGTGGAATATACTAGCGAGAGTAGAGAGAAGACCAAACTCAACATGATGCTAGCAGCTGCTGACACAAGTGGATGTAGTGAGGCTATGCAAATGGAGGTCACAGAGGAGGAACAAGCAGGTTGGATCAGAGCAGGTTGTGAGAAATGGAAAGACGATATTTGGATGTCAGCTGATGGCAGGGCAGTATTACTGGATTGTTTGTTACATACAATGGCAAGGCTTTGAAGTTTATTTTATTAATGCATAGTTATTTAATACCGTAGCATACAAAATAATTCATTTTATTAGTGATACATAAGACAACATTATATCAAAATTTAGCACCTAAATCACTGCTGTAAAACCATATACTATTTAAAAATATATAAACAAATAACAAATAAAACAACTCTTTCCAACTATTCTGAGGACCAGTAGATATTTAATCTTCCGAAAAAGAATGTGCCCTATGCAGTAATTAAAGTGGAATGATATGTGCAATCAGTAGATATTTTATCTTCCGAAAAAGAATTTGCCCTATGCAGTAATTAAAGTGGAATGATATTTGCAATACTATATAAAATATAAAACATGGGATTTTAGCAAAACAAGATATGACATATGAGTATACTTAAAATATCGTATACAATCTCATGTGCCCACCAAATGCTCCGCTGTACTCAATAATAATTTTTTTCCAGCTATATTTACAAATTTAGTATACCGACAATTTATCATTGGGTCAGTGGGTCTTAGACATGAAATGACCACTTCCCTGCTCGTTAAAATTATTTTTCAATAGTTTTCTTCTTTCATTTATCAGTCCCGAGCATACACATACAATGTGAACAATGTTCTCAATCCCTTTATTACACAGTCTACAGGGTGTTCTTGTAGATATCTTATTCCATTCATGTTCTTCTCCTGGAGTTTTGCCGAGACGGAGGTGCATAAAATCAGTTTTCAATTTCCTTGACCAGTCAGCTTCTACGTATGGTTGGATTTTAAGAGATTTATATCCATTAATAACCGACCAGCATGGGCTCTGCTAGCACATTTCTCCTAATCCTTTACGACAGATGCTTTCTTTATTATCTAATTGATTACTTTTTCTAAAGCAGTTGGAGAGAATTAGCCCATATTAATTGGATATCCAATTCATTTATGGCCGTATATACATAAATATGGGCAGGTGCATTTTTGTTTTGTTGCATCTCCTGCCACTAAGCTTTCCATAAATAATTTTCAGAGGCAGTTCTTATTCTGTTCCAGGCTTTTACATGTCCCCATCCTTGCTATTATTTGATTTGTAAGCCTGAATGCCAGTCTTATTTGGGCTGGGGATGCTTTCAGTGGGAGATGGAAGAGAGATCTGAATACTTTAGAGAAGATCAGATATAAAAGAGCTGCATCCCTGCCACGAAGTGCTTCACTACCGTAAGTAATTGTTGGAAGGAGTCTAGCTGAGATCACTTTCAAAAGTGTTGCATAATTGGGATCTTCTAACGTCCTTTGTAGGATGGGGAATGCCGTAGTCAAGGAGATAGCTTTTCTCTTCAAGTCATCTTTATGCTGTTTAAAGGTAGCCCGATGATCAAAAAGTACTCCCAAATATTTGTATGTTATAGTCTGCTCCAGTTAATTTGTTTCTAAGAACCATTTATACTTTGTTATTTTTCTACTCACTTCCATGGTCCTTGTCTTCTTTAGATTGACTATCAATCTATTTGCTGTAGAATATAGAAAAAGTCGATCTATTAGTCGCTGCAAGCCAATTTCTGTCTGGGTAAGTAATATGACATCATCTGCATACTGAAGGTTGGATATGGGTGTGGAGCCCAATTTTTGGGGATGAGAATTTACTTTATCCAGATCAATTGTGAGGTCAGCTAAGAATACATTGAATAGATATGTAGCAAGGACACAGCTCTGTTTTAGGCCCTGCTGTGTCTCTATTTTCTTTGATAGCCTAGATCCATCTCATTTTCTTACCCTCACATAAGTATCCATGTATAACAGCTATATGGCTTTTAAAAGGTTGTGATTCATTGAGTCAAAAGCAGCTTTGTAGTTCACATAGCACAAATATAGTGCCTGGTTCTTGTTTTTCAATGTATTTTTGATACCGCCAGTAAGTTTGCTTCCATACCTTGGTATTTGGAAAATCCCGTCTGATTCAGAGGTATGACATTGTCATCCTTTGACCATTCCAACAATTCACTAAGAAGCAGCTTGGCAAAATATTTGACATCAACATCTTGCAGGGCAATTAGATGATCATTTTGCAGCTGGTGCCTATTTCTTTCTTTAAAGACTGGGTTAATTTTCGATCCCCTCCATAAGTCAGGAACCATCTCATTTTGTAGTGCAGAATTGTATACCTCGAATAACTTCTATGCCCAGAATGCTATATTTGATATATGGCCTCCAATGGCAAGGCAAATTCATGGAGCAGCTCACAGAGGAAGGGGTGCTATGGTGAGATTGTTCAGACAGACCTGCTTCAATCAAAGGTTTTGAGTGATTACGGAAGCTATGTATCATCGGTATGTCACATGCCAACAAATGAATGCTGGGAAGAAGACGTTGTTGCCTTGAGCCACATTGGCAGATCGGGGTCCCTTTAATGGGATCCAAATAGATTTTTTGGAGATGTCTGTGTATAATGGATTAAAATACATTCTGGTTGTTGTGTAAATCTTTTTTCAATGGGTCGAAGCCTACCTGACTAGAAGGTGTGATAGCCTCAAAGTTTCGAAGTAGTTGCTGAGGGAACTCCTTCCTAGATTCGGATTTCCAACTAAATTGGAGTGGGATACATGAACACATTTCACCAATGAAGTTATGAAGTTGAGGTGCACCGTCTTGAATGTGGGTCAAAGACTGCATTGTAGCTATAGGCCAGAAGCATCAGGAATGGTGGAGCAAATCAACGGTACCTTGAAATCGAGGTTGGCTAATGTGTGTGCTTCGACATCTTTGAAGTGGCCTGATGCATTACCTTTAGTGTTAATGAGTCTGTGCAGCATTCCTGACAGGAGAATTGGGTTGTCGCCTCATGAGATACTTATAGAAAGAGCAATGCGTTTGCCTGCCATACCTCCTACCGCATTAGTGAACATCACAGATGATTTGATCCTTGACTACTATAAAGGATTGGCAGACGTGGTTCATTCTGTGTTACATCAGGTTGAAGCAGAGACTGCACAGACTTCAAAAGATCTCTGCCACAACCTAAATACATGAGATTGGGTTCTCCTCAGAAAGCATGTGCGTAAAACCTGTCTTGATTCTCGTTTGCGTGGGCCATATCAAGTGATACCGGTGACTACCACTGCTGTGAAGTGTGGCGGAGTGCTGAATTGGGTCCATGCCTCTCACACTCGACGAGTCTTAGGTCCCTCTGATGAAAGAGCCCCTCTCCCAGATGAACTTCCAGCTGTGACCTAGGGGGCATGGGAGGGGACAAGCCAAGCTGTAGAGGTGCCTGAAGAGGTTGGATATGCACCAGATTCATCTGAGGGGGTAAAGCTACCCAAGACCCTGGCATAGACTCTAAGGATGCAGTAACGTTGCGAGTGACAGAGTTTGACTCAGTGGAAGAGACTGGTCTGACAAGTGGTTATGCGCAGTTAAGGAAGAGAGATGCTGTAGGTGAAACATGGCCTGTGAGATAGAGAAGAAGAAACCTGAGACTTGCATCTGAAAAAGAACTTGCACCAATAGGTCAATCTTCAGAGCCCGATCTAAATGAGACCAAACAAAACAGAGAGTGCGAAAAGACCCAGTAGAGCTTGAGTGCCTTGTTGGAGCTATTCCTCTCTCGATTGGACTTCACTAGTTGCAAATGCCATGGAAAGCGAGGTCAGACATTTCAGTGCTGATTGTCGAGATCTTATTGTGAGTTCCTGGGATTTTTGTCAATGACTGTACCTTTCCCACCAAGGCTAAGCGGCTTACGGAATCTGATTCTGGAAGACATTGAATTCCCGAGCTTCAGTGCACCACAATCCCCTCAAGAGATTGCACCATCAAATGCTAAACTGTTACAACGAGTCATTGAGGAAATTGGCTCTGACCTGATAAGGGTTGTGAATTGAACTGTGAGTTATAGATAATTTGTTTGGAGATGATAACCTAGGCCTGAGTGGAAGAAGAATACATTTAGGGATAACAGTGTAGAAGTAGAAGAAGTAGAAAGAGGGCTAGGGAGCTCTTCCAAGATGTATAAATATTGTAACAAAGACTGTTGAAAATAACTTTCCAAGATTGCAAAAAGGAAGTTGCTCGAGAACAGTGTTATACGTGGATAGAGGCAGAGAAAAGAGGCTGTGTGTTGATCCTCTGTGATCTGAGCTACTCTAAAATAGAGTCTGGAAATTCGAATTGTAGGCACAAATGACTTGCAGGTGCCCTCATTGTAGGGGTAGTTGTAGTAATAGCTGTACTTGTTATAGAGTCATTTTTAAGTTCACCTGGGTGCAATGAGCATGGGGTGTGGGTACACAGGACATCTGGACCTACCACTGCTGTTTCAATGGAGGGTACATTAGGATCTGAGAAAGGCTTAATAGAGCAAACTAGTTGCTTCCTTCATGTAGGCCTACACAAGGGGGATTATACATTGAATGCTTATGCTAAATTGCTACACGAATACGTAGACACTATGAAGATTGCTATGTGTTCATGCAATTACCTGCCTTGATTGAGGAGGGAATACAATACCATTACTTGCCCTTGACTTATGGAATTAGTTGTAGTCTACTCCTTAGTATGTTTTATGGAAAAGGCCATTACGAGTACTATTTTTCAAACTATGATGCGGTACTTTCAGAAATACCTGTATATATACATCAGAATAAATACAATTACTATAAGAGAGTAGAAAGAATGGAAAATTACTTCTCACCAATGACGACAATAGACACTGTTTACGAGCATAGGCATAGCTCAACATGCATATTAATAGATATAGAAAAGAAATTAGTAGATCAAGTAGAAGATAGACGTATGGGATTAGTTAATAATGTCGACAATAAGGACAAGGATTCTGATTGGACCAAGGAGAAGTTAGCTCATAAAGCTAAGGGTAGTTCTGTTCCTACTGCTTTAGGCAACAATGAGGAAATCTTTTGCATACGTCAAGCTGAGTCATTACGGTTCATTATTTGTGGGACAGAGTGTGTGTGATCATATCTTCTTAGTACTGGTCCTTGGATGAAGTTTTTGCAAGAATCAGTTTGAATTGTGCCAGAAGAGTATATTTTGTGTGTGGAAAGAATGCACAGGTTCGATTAATGAGCAAACGGTAGGGTAGTTGTTATTTGGTGGTTGTGTTTTTGAAAGTATACAATGTGGATGACTTGGAGAGTTCTGTAGGAAAGTTGAACAGCAGAGAAAATGCAGACTGAATGCTGGAGAGGTGTGGAGAGGTGTGGGAGATATAATTGGAGCGATAATACCTAGTCTGGGAGTGGCGTTGAATGGCATCAAGATTTGAAGGCTGTCTACTAATGGATACATTATCTGACAACACAGCTCAGTCTTCGCTATGGGGAGACGGTCTCGATAAGGGCAATGGTGATGTAGAATGGCCTTGCATTAGATGTGTTGCTTGCAAAAGAAGGGGGAGTATGTCGGATGCTGAAGGTCCAACAGTGTTGTACTTATATCCCTGATAGAAGTAAAGATCTGAGGGGATATATTAATAACATTACTGATATACATCATGAAATACAGCACTTGACAGCTGAAGGAGTTTGGGTTAAGATTGCAAAAGGATTTGGTGGAGTTGGAAATTGGCTCTCAAATTTGGGAAGTGGAATCTTTAGATACATCTTGAAACCGATAATGATTGCTATTTTTTTTTTGTTAATCCTTTTTATTGGATTTCATCAGCATACACGTCATACAGTAAGCACACTTCATACTTGACTGCTGTGGTATTATAATCAACATTAACAGTGTCATGACAATGAGCAGCGGGACAATTGAGCAAGTAATTAATCAGTCAAACTATGGAGGAAGACCTCCCGAACACCGCCGCCGGAGCAGCCGGGAGGGAACACGAAAGCGGTCGTTGGTAAGGTTACCTCGTTTCTCCGACCCGTATGACAGTCTCTAGTTCATAGTACCCTGCAAGAGGTTTCAGCAAATTGCAATCCAGGTTCCAAACTGAACTTGGGGGTCTGTAACTTAGGGAATGAGGGGTCGGGGGATAAGGGGGTGGGCTTGGGATCACATAAGGCATGAGCAAGTGTAGTGTAGTGCCATTCCATAACCTGTGGGCCTTTTTCCCTATCCTGTTCAATATCGTGTGTCCTGGATGGTGGCCCGGTTAGTGGGCTGGAGTAGCAGGGGGGGGGAAGGTGGTACATGGACGGATTAACATGCGCTTGGTCCAGGTGCCACCTGGGTGTCTAGCTGGCCCTCTGCGCCACTAGCGTGTGTTTGCTTAAAGTCATGTAGGAGCATCGCCCATTCTAGTGAAATGAGACGCCGTCGTATGCCACGAGCTTCCTCCTGACGGATGAGGTCTTCTTCAGCTGAGGCCCATTTCTTCACCGCCCCCCACCATGCCGCTATTGGGGGACACTCTGTTGCGTGCCAGTGCATTACCACACTGCGTTTCGCTAGAAGCATGGCCAGCAGAGCGAATTTGGTCTCAACCTTCTTTCGTTTATTGCGTTTAAAGATGCCTAGAGCGCATGCCTCCCATGTGTGAAAATCTGTTAGGCCTGTGACTGTTTGTAGGGTAGTGTGCACTGTCGTCCATAGGGTTTGTATCACGGGGCATGTCCAAAACATGTGTATAAATGGGGCATCCGGAGTGTGGCAGCGGGGGGCATTCAAAGTGGGATGACGGGTAAAAGCGTTGTTGAGACTTTACCGAAGGGTCTCAACAGGTCCAATTGACGGAGGCAAGCCGAGTCAAGGTTATTCAGGCTCCTCCACCCCGGCAGACCATGAGGCTAATTTTGCTTTGTAGTGATGATCGTTATATACCTATGTACAACGCTAAGTTAGCATAACCGCGTTAGATGTTAGAAAGCCATCTTGCCGCTTTTGCTGCTTTTGCACCCGGCACTGTAGTCACATGTTATTAGAATTGAGAAATGCTTACTCGACTTTGCTTCACATGAGAACTGTCTGTTGTTAACATCTTAAACAGTGAATAGCGACCTTGGTCTGTACAGAGTGTAACAGAAACAGTCTGGATCGCTAGACGGTGCATATTGTTGAGTTCAGGTTGATCGGCCCACTAGTTTAGCCATAACACGCACGCAGCTGCAAATGCCTGAAAGTCGAATGCTTTTGGTATTGCAGTGTTGCATGTTTTTCAGCACATTCGGAAGAAGAGCGTTCCTAGGAGCAGAGCATGGCTGATCCTGTGATGTGAACTCTCTGAGCTGATCTATACGGTATGGGGTTCCCCATTCAAGCCTAGAGACCTTTTATTAGTCTAATAATACTATTAGTGTGTTAGAGAAAGGAAGGTGGCCTAGAGCCACTGTCATTTTATTATGATTGCTCCTTTCATTTTCTATGGCATTGTAACTATGCTGATGGTTTTGATTTTAATCGTTTGTCTGCTAATGTTAGCCAAACTGCTGCATATTAGGACACAAGGTTTATAAAATAAACTCTTTAAACTTTTCCCGTGTTTCTGTTTAATCTCTACATTGGGACCGCCAAGCTAAATCTCGGATAACGAATGGGACACTGATGCTGGCCGGATAGGGGTTCTGGGTTCTGAGGTGAGCTTTTGGTACACCGCAACTCACTGAGGGCCTGGGTTCCTGCGCATAGTTCTGCGCATAAGCAGAATCCCTGCAACATGGCGCACCTAACGTTTGGTCTATTGATTTGAGACGCCTTAGTAGTGCTTGTATTAGTCCACAACACCCTCGCTCTCGTTTCCGGATAACGGGAGTGACGGTTTAACCTACCTGTGTTTCGACTAAATAGGTTCATTCAAGCTTGAAAATTAAAAAGGTTATTTCATCTGAACCCTAGTGCTACTGTTTATTGTAGATTTATTGTTGGAGTCCTAATGGCGGTCGATATTCCGGCTCATAGCCGGGCACCCCTGAAACGTCATCTGGCGCAGTATGGGGTGCCAAACGATGGTATGGCTGTGATTTTTGTAGTAAGTGCTGATGCGTTGTTTCCGTTTGAGTTGTTCTACTCTTGGGTTACTTTGCCGGCGGTGAGTGATGACGATGATACGTTCCACACCTATACTGCCACGGCGTTACCAGCTAACTATACGCCATATAGGACTCAGGAAATACCTATTTCTGCCTGGCAACATAACATTTGGTTTAATGGCGCCCTTCCCCATGCGGTTATACCGGCGAGAATGGGCCCTTTGTCAATCCCGGGGGCCACATGGCCGGTGTTAGCCGGATTTACGCCTCATCCCCGCTACCTGCAGGTAACGGTGGATCAGTTGCGTGTACTACACACTGCCCTTATTACAGTGTATAGGGCTCTGGTGCAGTACGTGTCACGCAACGTGCAGGTGGTCGCTACTGCCGTTGCGGGACAACCGACGGACCACCACGCGGTGGTTATTAGTCCTGTTATGGTCAATTCGGTAGTGGGCAAGCGACCCCAAATAAGGGATAATTTCCCTTATTGGCTTGCTGAGAAATTTGATCAAATAGAAGCGGTTTATCCGCGTACATCTCCTGTGGACAAGCACAGGATCCTTACCATTGCTTTGCCTAAAGACTTGGTCCCAGATATGGCAGATTGCGAAAACTGGGGTAAGGTCTTTGCAGCGACATATGCGAAGTGCTTTGGCACTCCGTCTCTGTCGGTACTGCCCTCCGTGATTAAACGTGTTCAAGAGAATCATGGTGCGGAGGCTGCTATTGAATTGGGAATGCGGCTTGTCGGCGTGTTCGATGTGGTTGCTACCATGATCATGGGTAACCTCAAAGGAGATGCTATGCAATTCCAAGTGCTTAATAAATTAGAGACAGTGAACGAAGAGGACAGGCCGAGGGAATTCGCAAAAATTATCGCGAACGCCTATAGACAAATTGGTCGTAGCGCCTTAGGTGTTAAACCAACTGTGAAGAATCCTGATTCGATTCAGCAGACAAAGGCAAACTCGTCTGGTAAGGACGATCGCCCTAATTTTCCAAAACAAAGTTGGAGGGCGAAAAAGCAGGAAAAGCAGCAACAGAAACAGGGGTCCTGTCCTGCCTCTCCAGTTCAGTCAAGTAGTGAGCGCACTTATGATCTGCGTGATCGTGCTACTATAAAGTCACCTGATCGATTTCAGGTTTCTGACCAACGTTCTCCTCGTTCTTCACAGGAAACATCGGCTTCACAGTCCGATGGCGGAGGCGGTGGCAAAAGTCGGGGTACATCACAGCAACGTGAGCAGTCCCGACCGACCGACGGCAAAGGCAAGCAAGAAGACTCTGCACGTCAACGACCCCCGTTTCAGAAGAAAAAAGTTGCTGCACTGACAGCGAGGTATGCCTCAGATGGTACGGACGCAGCTTCTGAACCTAACATGGGTGCTAACGCTGTTGGACATCGCGGCGGAAGTTACAGTAGTGCGACAAGCACTGCGTCCATATCTGGTGGCGACAGCAACTGATATATTTGTAAATATTGAAACTGCTGACACTCGTGTGTCTCCCCCTGACAGACTGAGGGTGATATACAACGCACAATTCAAGGGTTTTTTGGGATAATCTGACCTCTACCTATGATATTCTGTTGGCGGAGGCAGATTGGCCCCCGGCTTTCGTTTTAGCTGCTCCTAGAGGGGAGGAGGTAATCCTCCCGTCATTTGCGCACACAGTGCCTAAGGTCCTAGCTGATAAGTATGCCGGGGAATGGGCTCAGGTGCAAGCGCTCTTTAGCCCACTGATTTGCATATGGCCATGTCTGAACTGGGGTGGCAGAGTGTGCTAAAGAACGGTGATGGATCAAACCCAGATCTGTTGACTGGGTGTGAGTGTTTGATTGGTTCTGATGCTCCGTCCATCACCACCCCTTTTTGTACCGCTTTGTTTGCCATAAGTTGGCAGGGTATGCTCAGACGTGAGTCCCTTGCTCACTTTGCCACTGGATTCAAGCAAGCCTGGCTGAAGACGGCTGAAATGCCAGAAACCGGTCCTAGGAAGCTTGTTTCCGGTCCAGGGAAGGCATGGCTTGGCAGGTCGGGCTGGACTTTTCCCATGAGGCACAGGGTCAGACTGATTTGCATATGGCCATGTCTGAACAGGGGTGGCAGAGTGTACTAAAGAACGGTGATGGATCAAACCCAGATCTGTTGACTGGGTGTGAGTGTTTGATTGGTTCTGATGCTCCGTCCATCACCACCCCTTTTTGTACCGCTTTGTTCGCCATAAGTTGGCAGGGTATGCTCAGACGTGAGTCCCTTGCTCACTTTGCCACTGGATTCAAGCAAGCCTGGCTGAAGACGGCTGCAATGCCAGAAACCGGTCCTAGGAAGCTTGTTTCCGGTCCAGGGAAGGCATGGCTTGGCAGTTCGGGCTGGACTGTTCCCATGAGGCACAGGGTCAGACTGATCTGCATATGGCTATGTCTGAACTGGGGTGGCAGAGTGTGCTGAAGAACGGTGATGGATCAAACCCAGATCTGTTGACTGGGTGTGAGTGTTTGATTGGTTCTGATGCTCCGTCCATCACCACCCCTTTTTGTACCGCGTGGTTCGCCATAAGTTGGCAGGGTATGCTCAGACGTGAGTCCCTTGCTCACTTTGCCACTGGATTCAAGCAAGCCTGGCTGAAGACGGCTGAAATGCCAGAAACCGGTCCTAGGAAGCTTGTTTCCGGTCCAGGGAAGGCATGGCTTGGCAGTTCGGGCTGGACTGTTCCCATGAGGCACAGGGTCAGACTGATTTGCATATGGCCATGTCTGAACTGGGGTGGCAGAGTGTGCTAAAGAACGGTGATGGATCAAACCCAGATCTGTTGACTGGGTGTGAGTGTTTGATTGGTTCTGATGCTCCGTCCATCACCACCCCTTTTTGTACCGCTTTGTTCACCATAAGTTGGCAGGGTATGCTCAGACGTGAGTCCCTTGCTCACTTTGCCACTGGATTCAAGCAAGCCTGGCTGAAGACGGCTGAAATGCCAGAAACCGGTCCTAGGAAGCTTGTTTCCGGTCCAGGGAAGGCATGGCTTGGCAGTTCGGGCTGGACTGTTCCCATGAGGCACAGAGTCAGACTGATTTGCATATGGCCATGTCTGAACTGGGGTGGCAGAGTGTGCTAAAGAACGGTGATGGATCAAACCCAGATCTGTTGACTGGGTGTGAGTGTTTGATTGGTTCTGATGTTCCGTCCATCACTACCCCTTTTTGTACCGCTTTGTTTGCCATAAGTTGGCAGGGTATGCTCAGACGTGAGTCCCTTGCTCACTTTGCCACTGGATTCAAGCAAGCCTGGCTGAAGACGGCTGTAATGCCAGAAACCGGTCCTAGGAAGCTTGTTTCCGGTCCAGGGAAGGCATGGCTTGGCAGTTCGGCCTGGACTGTTCCCATGAGGCACAGGGTCAGACTAATTTGCATATGGCCATGTCTGAACTGGGGTGGCAGAGTGTGCTGAAGAACGGTGATGGATCAAACCCAGATCTGTTGACTGGGTGTGAGTGTTTGATTGGTTCTGATGCTCCGTCCATCACCACCCCTTTTTGTACCGCTTTGTTCGCCATAAGTTGGCAGGGTATGCTCAGACGTGAGTCCCTTGCTCACTTTGCCACTGGATTCAAGCAAGCCTGGCTGAAGATGGCTGAAATGCCAGAAACCGGTCCTAGGAAGCTTGTTTCCGGTCCAGGGAAGGCATGGCTTGGCAGTTCGGGCTGGACTGTTCCCATGAGGCACAGGGTCAGACTGATTTGCATATGGCCATGTCTGAACTGGGGTGGCAGAGTGTGCTAAAGAACGGTGATGGATCAAACCCAGATCTGTTGACTGGGTGTGAGTGTTTGATTGGTTCTGATGCTCATCCATCACCACCCCTTTTTGTACCGCTTTGTTCCCCATAAGTTGGCAGGGTATGCTCAGACGTGAGTCCCTTGCTCACTTTGCCACTGGATTCAAGGAAGCCTGGCTGAAGACGGCTGATATGCCAGAAACCGGTCCTAGGAAGCTTGTTTCCGGTCCAGGGAAGGCATGGCTTGGCAGTTCGGGCTGGACTGTTCCCACGAGGCACAGGGTCAGACTGATTTGCATATGGCCATGTCTGAACTGGGGTGGCAGAGTGTGCTAAAGAACGGTGATGGATCAAACCCAGATTTGTTGACTGGGTGTGAGTTTTGATTGGTTCTGATGCTCCGTCTATCACCACCCCTTTTTGTACCGCTTTCTTCGCCATAAGTTGGCAGGGTATGCTCAGACGTGAGTCCCTTGCTCACTTTGCCACTGGATTCAAGCAAGCCTGGCTGAAGACGGCTGAAATGCCAGAAACCCGTCCTAGGAAGCTTGTTTCCGGTCCAGGGAAGGCATGGCTTGGCAGTTCGGGCTGGACTGTTCCCATGAGGCACAGGGTCAGACTGATTTGCATATGGTCATGTCTGAACTGGGGTGGCAGAGTGTGCTAAAGAACGGTGATGGATCAAACCCAGATCTGTTGACTGGGTGTGAGTGTTTGATTGGTTCTGATGCTCCGTCTATCACCACCCCTTTTTGTACCGCTCTGGCATGAAGCCAGGCACTATTTAGATCATTGCTGGAAAGCAAAATGATTTGCCTATGAACTAAAAGGGTGTGAGACACTTTGTTTTTTTTCTTAGACTAGAGAAAATTCAAAAAGCAACTGCCCCCTTGCTGGGGCACAGACACACACAGCTTCCTCTCCTAATTCTTCTCTTGGACAGAGAAGCACTGTGAGATGAAACCGAATCTGGAAATTGGGACACACAGAAAAGGCACTGAGAGCATTCCTAATCTAACGTGCTCAAGTCACCACCTTCTGTTCATTTCTTCTGTTTGTGGGGTGGCATGAGTGTTGGGATGAAGGGTGATGGAACCAGGGAAAAAACCTCCAGTCCTCTTTCCCTCCTCCTTCTCTTGCAACCAACAGAAAAAGTGGTTCAAGATGGTGGGCATGGCTAGGAAGAAATATATGCCCTTAGTCTCCCCCATAGCCATGCCCACTAGCTTGATCCTTGAATTGACCTGAGAGGGTCTAGAGAATCCCTCCTGGGCTTATCCAATGTGTGTGTTACATTCTTAGTGACATGAAACACAGAAATGAGCTCCGCCTCATTCAGGAGTTTTCTAGTGCCCCGAACTGATCAGGTACTGGCAAACACCTTCTCCCCAACTCCAGGACAAAGAAGAGTATGTATCCCGTGGGGGGTTTGTGGGGGTTCATAAAACATTTTAACAGAACACATTGCCTCGGGGCAGCAATGTGGACAATGACATATATAAGCCCAAATGATGTCCTAGCGCGGTGTATGTTTGGCATTCAGACCTGCTGAAAGTGATTTAAAGGATCCAACTGATTTCAAACCTTCATTTGCAGGAAAAGGATCTTACTACTTTCATTGATCTTGACTATTTCTCACCTGCTTTATCTGCCGCAACACACACACCACTGGATATTTTCAGCTTGTGCACTGCACTCGCTTGCATGGCGAGTTGATGCATATCTTCAGGGCACATAGAGACGCTAAATTGTGGCACAAAACAAAGGGAATATTGCAAATGTTCCTAGAGAAAACTAGCATCATGCTCAGCTGCAATGTGTCCTGAGGAGACAATTACAAAGTGGACAATACACAAAGAAAAACGCAAGGTCTTGAATCATGAGGTCCAGTTGGGAGATATTTGAGAATCAATATCTATCTGGACTGTAGTTCCTGAGAACAAGGGCCCCGATTCACAGAACTAACTTAAGACAAAATCCTAAACTTACTACCATTTTGGTATTCACAGAAGTCACTTACTCATTTTGTTATTCACAGAAGTTAGGAGTCTTAACTTCTGTGAATACCGAAATGAGTAAGTACCTTCTGTGAATACCAAAATGAGTAAGAGCCTTCTGTGAATACCAAAATGAGTAAGAGCCTTCTGTGAATACCAAAATGGTGGTAAGTTTAGGATTTTGTCTTAAGTTAGTTCTGTGATAGCTGGTAATTGGGGAGGAGCTTTGCTAATTTTTTGGATTATAAATGTTCCCAGGATAATCAGGAATTTCTGTGAGAGTGAGACATCGTAAGATGAGGAAGGTAGCTGAGATTTAAAGTTGTGTTTCCTGACTAATGGTTGCTCTTGATGTAATAGATAACAGTCAAATATTTGTCCACCAGGCACTGCTGTGAGTGTTCGTTACAATGAGAAATGGTCTCTCTTTTCTGTATAAATGTAATCAGATTGTGTGGAACATTACTATTAACATAAAAAAACATTACAGTGTAATGAGATATTGAGGAGTGGACGAAGGCGTGCCTTTGTAAACTAATCAGAATAAGG
Source organism: Triturus cristatus (assembly GCF_964204655.1). NCBI lineage: Eukaryota > Metazoa > Chordata > Amphibia > Caudata > Salamandridae > Triturus > Triturus cristatus. The sequence goes on along the minus strand of NC_140582.1, from coordinate 1,206,925,703 downwards.
AAAGAACTACGGGGCATATTATCAAGACAGGTGATAAAATTATCGGCGCTTTAGCAGCAGAAAACTGCTGCTAAAATGGGCTTGATAATATGCTCTATGGAATTCCAATTGAAGCCCATGTTAGATGTCCTTCACATCTAACATGGGCTTCAATTGGAATTCCATAGAGCATATTATCAAGCCCATTATTGCCGTTTTAGCGGCAGTTTTCTGCTGCTAAAGCGGCGATAATTTTATCGCCTGTCTTGATAATATGCCCCTACGTTCAACATTTTGTGATTTTTGTCTGATCTTTTGGCTCTAAACTGAAAAAAAAATATGATTATGAGTTATCCGGGTTGCGATAACAACTGGAAGTGTTTTCCATTTTCGTACTTGTAGTATTAAAAGGATAAGTGGTTACTCACAGATTGTGGTCACTGTGACGAGGGAGATCAGTAGAGTGATAATCAGAACCATGGAAGCCATCATGATCCTTCTTCCAGTCTTGGTTTCTGGGAAAAGAAAGCAATTTAGTGGTTGTAAAGTTTAGTAGCCAACTCACTGAAAGAGAACAGCTTCTAGACAAATGTATTAAAGACAGCTGTGGAAAGATGTTTGAGTTGGAGCAATATACAGAACTTGTCTTCTATTGCAATCATAATAGGTAAATCAAGAACAATTTACTTTTATCCATTCTGGATTTTTGGCTCAACCTTTAATACCAATACACTCTAGTAATACCATTCAATCACCGTTTGGCATTAGTTCAAGTTAAAATTGACAAAGAGATTACAAAAGAACTGAGCAAGAGGCTGTCAAAGTTTACTTTAGGCGCCCCTTAACCCTTCTCACCACCTGCATCTCTGAAAGGTGCAGGGCTTCGATTCTGCACAATCTATGAAGGTTCCAACAAGATGCATTAAACTGCATTACACTGCCTTAAACTGCATCTGCCGAACAGAATTGGTCACGTTTCCTTTTATGAAGTTAGCTTTCACTTAAAATTTACAAATACATGATTCTGAGCGACAAATCCTTACAAAGGATGATTGCTCATTTGTGAGCAACACAAGTCCCCTTTTTACCGAAATTTGGTGCAAAGCAAGAGAGATCCACTACTCCTGAGGCTTGAGCCGAGAGTCTTTCCCTTGGCGCTTTCAGCGTGTTTTAATAGTTTTTAATCTGTTTTAATAATTTTAAACAGAGTGTTTTAAAGCTGTGTTCCTTACCTGTCTCCACTCTCGCTGGCATTCTCCGGGTGAGCGGAGAGCAGTGGTGGGTGTGATCAGATGCGAGCGGACTAATAAGGCTTTCTCGAGACTCGTGTGGAGTCGGGACGCCATTTTGGGGGAATTCCAGGTCAGCGAACTAGTTCCCTGTACCTATAATTTGCAACGCTGGCGCGACCTCGCGGATCCACTACTCCTGAGGCTTGAGCCGGGAGTCTTTCACTTTGCGTTTCCCATTTTCTGAATTGCACTGATTTGACTTGGCGCTTTCAGCGTCTTTTAATAGTTTTTAATGTGTTTTAATAATTTTAAACAGATTGTTTTAAAGCTGTGTTCCTTACCTGTCTCCATTCACGCTGCCATTCTCTGGGGGAGTGGGGAGCAGCGGTGGGTGTGATCAGGGGCGGGCAGACTAAGAAGGCTTTCCCGAGACTCGTGTGGAGTTGGGATGGCATTTTGGGGGGATTCCAGGTCAGCCGACTAGTTCCCTGTACCTATAAAGTGCACCCCTGGCGCGCCACTGGTGCGACAAAGGCAAGCCCGTCTGCGCCCGTCCGCTCTCCACCCATGCTCAGCGCCAGCACCCCTCCCCGTTCCAAACCAGCAGTGGCGGACATCCCTGAATATACTAGATCCTAACTTATGAAACTGACGCCAGTCGGTAAGTCCTCTGGATGTCACGATGCCAGGGTCCGCCTCTGTTATTGCCCCAACTGTAACACTTCGCTGCCCAGGCTTCGTTACCAGCCTATTAAACCTATCAAGGTTGAAGTTCTTAAAGCAAAGTCAGGGGACAACACAATTGTGTTCAAATGTCTGCTGCTTAATGCTAGGTCCATGGTGAAGCACAGTGTGGAATGTGCCCCGCTCATAGAGGGCGAGAACTTTCAAATTGCTTCTTTACTGAAGCATAGACAGATGATAGCTCAGGCACCTACATTGTGAAAGCTACTCCACCAGGGTATCTCTGCCACCACCTCAGTAGGCCATTAAAGAGAGGGGGGGCTTAGCCATAATATATCAGAACTCACTAAAGGCTACCTTTCATACAGCCTCTAATCTGGCCTGTGAGGCTCTCGCCTTCAGCTTCAGACTATCACACCATTACACGTTTAAGGGCATTCTAGTGTACAGACCCCCGGGACCTAGGAGCACTGTCCCAACTTCTATTGGGAACCTGCTGGAAGAGCGGCTGTGTTCAGATTCCTTCACAATCTTGGGAGATTTTAATTACCATTTGGAATTATTGGAGGACCCAGACACAGTGGCCCTCACAGATCTGATGAAGAGTGTTGACCTGAGTCAGAAGGTTACGAGCCCCACGCACATGGCAGGCCACACACTAGATGGAATCTTCTCAAATCACCCGATACTCCTAGCTACCCATAATAGGGCAGAGAAAGGCCCTAAGATCCAGATTCAAAGCAGAGTCTGGAACAAAGTAGAGAGTACAGACTTACAGGCTGTAGTCATGGCCTTGGTTGATCAGTTACCATCTGATCCAGAAGATGCGGTCACTCATTACACATCCTGGGTGGAGTCAGCCTGTAATACATTTGCTGCAGCCAAAAGGACCCATCCCACAGCCCCCTGGTATTCAGAAGAATTGCTGAGACAAAAACTTTCCTGCAAGCTTCTTGAGCGGAGCTGGAGAAAAAATTATAAGGAAGAGGAGAAAAAGAATCACAGACAATGTCTGGATATTTACAAACAACTCCTATTCGAAGCAAAGAAAAAGTTCTTTACAAATCAAATTAACTCTGCAAATAACTCTACTAAAGAACTCTTTAAAACTGTCTCGAGTCTGGGGTCCCCCACTGTGACAAAAGTTGGGACAAGTTAGGAACTTTGCGTTGATATCGCCAAGTTCTTTCTGAACAAGATAGAGGCCATCTTTTTAGACTTTAATCACCCTAACCGGGAGGAAGCAGGGGTGCGGTTGGAGGGAAGGTGGCCAATTTCTTACCCCTCCCCGGTTTTCGATAAATTTGGGCCATTGTCTACAACTGACACTGAGAAGCTGATCCTCTCTGTCCGATCAGGCTCCCCTTATGATCCTTGTCCAGTCTCAGTAATTAAACAGGCACTAGTGCCTGTGGCCCAAGTACTTTCCCCATTGTTCAATACAATATTTGAAGTTGGGCACTTCCTTAGCCCTTGGAAGCTGGCCTCGATATTGCCTTTACTAAAAATGCCTAATTCGGACCCAAAGGAGCCTAATAACTCCCGACCCATATCTCGCCCCCACTTACATGCAAAATTGGTTGAGAAAACCATGATCTCTCAGCTTAGCACCTTTCTATGTGAAACCAATGGTCTGGGTTCAGAGAAGGGCATAGCACAGAATCCGTCCTGATAAAATCTACGGAGGAGATCAGGGAGGCTGTGGACAGGGGAGGCAAAGCTGCTCTGATCATGCTGGACCTGTCTGCAGCCTTTGATACGGTCCATCATGACATACTGATGGAACGTTTGTCTGCATGCGGTATCCAGGGCATAGCTTATGATCCCCTAAGATCTTTTTTGTTGGACAGATCTCAAACTGTGGCACTGGGTAACTTTAATTCCAAACCTTTCTTGCTGCCGTGTGGAGTACCTCAGGGGTCCTCCCTTAGCCCCACTCTTTTAAATATTTATGCCTCCTCTCTGGCTACCCTGATTAGGTCATTTGGCTTCAGCCTGACTTCGTACGTTGATGACATGCAAATTGTGGTGGCTCTGCGGCCTGGTCAGACAACAGGAATTGAAAACATGTTTCATGATTGCATGGCAGCAATCGGGAGCTGGATGTCACAAAACTGCCTGAAACTGAATTCAGGCAAGACCGAGGTCCTCTTATTTGGCAACGATCCTAACTTCTGGACCCCAAAGTGGTGGCCAGAAGACATGGGGACTGTTCCAACTCACGCTAGGAAGGTGAAGAACCTAAGAGTCATTATCGACGAGAAACTCAACTTCGGGGACCAAATTAACGCAGTGGCATCTTCCGTCTACTTTTTAATTAGAATGATTAAGAAAGTTCTTCACTTTTTGCCTACAAATTGCCAGCGGACTGTTGTCACTGCTCTTATCATGTCCAGACTTGATTATTGCAACAACCTGTACTTAAATATATAGGAACGTTTTGCGAACAAATTGCAACTGCTGCAAAATGCAGCTGCAAGGCTGATCACTGGTACTCCCAAATATGCCTCCCTTTCTAAGGAATTGAGAAAACTGCACTAGCTGCCAGTCAAGAATCGGGTGCTTTGTAAAACTCTAGGTACCATGCTCAAGGCACTTCACGGTATAATCCCAGACTTCCTGAAACGACAATTGCAGTGGTATATACCCAGAAGAACCCTGCGCTCAGGAGGAGCCAAGCTGGTGATAGTGCCACTCGTCAAAAAATCCTAATGGGGAGGGAGATGCTTCACGGTATGCGCAGCTAAAGCTTGGAATGATCTTCCCCCTAATCTTTGAAAGGCCCCGGACCTCCTCACCTCTCTAAGAGGATTGAAAACCTGGCTTTTTATTTGTTAATTCCGGTCCCCTATTTACTTCTTAGAGAATTAGTGGTTCAGCGCCAGGGCACCCTCGGGTAATTGCAGTGCTTTATAAATAGTGATAAAATAACATAACAAAGCTTGCCCTAAGGCAGACTATTTTAGCCTCATAGTAGTTAAGAAACGTAACTTTCCCACAATACCAGAATATACATGAGCGGAGGATGAAGTGATCAGTGAACAAGAGTTAGAAAAGCCTAGAAGTCTGGCATTTTGTTAGAAGTGTTTGGTTATGACTTGTGTTCAGTATATTTATTGCCCCAATTGCTCTAGTAAGCAAGTCTCATAATGAAGCAACATCTTGGATTACGACCCCTTAAGAGCAATGTTCCAGAATTTATTAGGGTTTCCTGATGCAATTATAATTGCCGGAGATTTTAACACAGTGTTAGATTATAATTAGGATAAGTTCGACCACTGCAAGGCCAGAGCATATCACAAAATGAAGTCATATTTAAAAATGATGATGAGGCAGATGGGTCTTTGTGACATATGGAGGTGCAGATCAGAAGACAATGAGGCTATACATTTTGCAATTAACAGTATGAAAATTTTTCAAGAATATACTTTTTCTTGGTAAATAGGGTCATTTCTGAGGATGTTGGATCGATTGAGCATAATACAGCACACTTATCCGATCATGCACTAATAGTCTTGGATTTGGCTCTTCCGGTAGAAAAGAAACATAAAAGAAATACTATGGAAAGGTCACTGTTGTTGGATTGTGAGGTAGTTGATCATTTAAAAAAGAATTCTTGAGTTTGAATGTTGGTTCCGTTCCGACTCCAAGTGTTTGGGATGCCTTCAAGGCTTTTATGAGGGGAAGGATGATCAGTGTCTCTGCTCAGAAGTTTAGATTGTATAAAAGAGAAGTTTCGTCAGTGGAGGAAGCACTGGGTCATTTATAGAGGCGGCTATTAGATCAACAATTGCCAGTGGAAGAGAGAGGGTGTGTGGAAAAAGAAATGTTATCAAAGAAGGAACAGCTTGCATTAATAGTTGAGACCCGGGTTAGGACCAGATGGGAGGCTAGTAAAATGGACCATTTTGAGTATGGGGAAAATGCTGGCTTGGAAAATCAGATCAGGTCAAGAATATGGTACATGAGATAAAAGGTGAAGTAACAGGACAGGTTTCATCAAAATTCTATATATAGAAGCAGCTTTCTTAAAGCTTTTTTCTGAACTATATGAGGATAGTTTAACGGTTACAGATGAAGAGGTGGAGAATTGTCGGAGTAGCAGAAAGCTTTGTTTTATCAAGAGGTAGACATAGAAGAAGTAAGGAAAGCAGTAAAAATGAGCAAGAGAGGAAAGGCTGTGGGACTGGATGGTTTCCCCAGTATGTTTTATCTGGCCTTAGCAGAAGTGATTACTGCTGTTTTAACTCAATTATTTGGTGAAATACTAGAGGGCAAGGTCTCACTTCCATTGTCGTGGGGAGAAGCAGTGGTCACTTTAATTTTGAAACCTGGTAAAAAGTCCCAAAATATGTTAGTCATATAGACCGATTTCACTGCTAAACTGTGATTGCAAGTTGCTTAGTAATATCATGGCCAAAAGATTGAGATTGTCGGTTGGGTCATTGATTCAGAAAGATCAGAAGGGCTTTATGAATGGCAGATTTCTTCATGAGCTTATACATGAGTTAATCGGAGCCATTGATCTTGCAACTACCTTTGGGGAGCCTTTAGCGTTTTTCACCTTGGATGCAACAAAGATGTTCGATAGGGTAAATTGGTCTTATTTGAATGTTATCCTTACGTTTACCAATATAAGGGAGAGATTTAGAAAGGTGATTTGAAGCATATTCTCCATGCCCTCAGCAAAAAGTTTGATTAATGGTGGAATGACAGCTGACTTTAAGATCTTGAGAGGGATGATGCACGGGTGCCCTCTCTCACCCCTCCTTTTCAATTTATATATTGAGCCTTTAGCTGTGAAACTTAGAAAAGAGAAGAATATTGCTCCATTTAGGTGTGAGGGATGGGAAAAAAGATATCTCTTTATACAGATGATCTGATGATTTTCAAGTACAACTTTGTTATATGGCCGTTAGCCTCATTCTCAACATTGCTAAGTTAGCATGAGCCCAGCTGCCATGATGCTGCTTTTGCGCATGTTACTACATGAGTTTATTTTGCAAGACTCTGTTTGTGCCTTTCACATGAGACCTGTCTGCTTTCTGCATTCTCTTCTGTTCCTGGAGTTTAGTCTGAACATGCCCCTTGTTATTCTGTTCTGGTCAGTCCCTAGCACCTAGACAAGACATGTTAAACACTGCTGCACTGCTAAAAAACTCGTGCTTTGACATTATGGGGATACATGTTATTCACATGCACTTGGGGAGAGACTTTCATTGTAGAAGAGCTATGCTGTTCCCATGATGTAAAGATTCCATCTAGACTTTAAGGTATGGGGTCTGCTGACAAAACCCAGAGATCTTCCTTTATATAATAAACCTCAACTTACCAAGGAGAGGGTGGTTGGGCCTTATAGATCTTTTCCCACTGTCTGTATATAATGACATCCCCCTTTATATTCAATGGAATTGTAACAATGCTAATTGTTCTGATTTTATGCATTTCGCTGCTGGTGGTGGCTCGTATACTGCATTATAGAGCACGATAGTTAAAATAAACATTTTGAACTATACAGTGAATCTGACAATCCTTATTGTAGACAAGTACGAGTGAGTGAGCGAAAGGGTATGTCTTGCTACCGCTATTCCTGAGAGAGTCGGGAGTGTTGTGTTCTGGGTTGTCTAATTATTTGTATCTTCGTGATTATGTAGGAGAACAAATGAGACACTATAACTAGTCGGTTTTGGGATTTTGGGTACTAAGGAAGTAGGAAGGTGCAACCCCTATGCACAGAAGTCCTATTTTCCTGCGCATAGTTCTGTCTATGTGCAGAATCCCAGCAACAACTGAAAAGGGTCATTGCCAATAATTAAGCAATTGACGAGGGACTTTGGGATGATATCAGGCTGATAACGCCGGATTCTTATCTTATCTTACCTTATCTTACCACTCTTAAGAATCATCGGCCGACTAGTTTTATTTATCTGCTGTTAAGTGTAAAGGGGAGAGAACCAAGTCATTCATATAAAATCAATCACCAATCAATTCCGATGCTGAAGAATCACTAACTCCGAGTTAAGTTTTAGAGGGTTTATTACAAAGCCAAAAATAACTGGACATACAAGCACCTCATTACGAGGTTAAAGAAGTACATGGGCACTAATACAAAGTTTGAATTAAAGCAAAAGTGGTGGTGTTTCCTAAGGGAAATATCCGCACATTCAATATGACATTCAATTATTCTTTCTGTAAAACGTGTATAAGTGATATCATTGGGTGCTCACTCTACCCTAAAAGAGACTACCACCTAAAGACTCTAATAGCACAAAAAAGGGAATTTCCGTGCACCAACTTATTATAACAAATTTAGGGTTCCTGTGGCACACCTTCATATATATAGTAGATCTATAGACATTCAAGATCAAGTGTATAGAAACTATAAAGGATAATTTTCCCTTCTTCTTTTTCACAATAGACAGGATACAGCAACAGGGATTCAAAACATTGATTCAACACGATCCAATTTTAGTGGAGATCTATATTTCTTTATTCTTGTCCGTGAAGATATTTCATTGTTTTCATAAAATATTCCCAGCACATTATAGCCAATACTTGTTTCGTCTTGTCCTAAGACTTTCTCAAGGCTGGAATAATAAACAAACTGACATAAATATATAGATACACAAGGACAAACCCATGAATAACTTTAAAACAAACAAAGGAAACATATCCATTGAGCAATGTGCCAAGATTGACACAGGAGTAGTAGCATGAACAGTCATGATTGTAAATACTGACCAAGGTATAGACCATGTGTGTATATTATGCTTCTGCATTTTAACACTGTATCGCCAAGCGCAGAGCAAAAGCGGAACAAGTTGAAATGTGGTCATTAACATGAGAATAGAGAAATGTGCAAACTGTTAAAGTCCCAAATCACCAAGGAACCACTGTGAAACCCTAAATGGGTGCAACCAAAAACCCTAAAAGATATATATTAAACCTACCCTTTGAATATACAACTGCATATCATAAAATAGTAGTAGCCAGAGTTCTTTGCAACATGATGAGCTTTATAAAATGACTCATAAGTAGGTACTGGTATACACCTCAGAAAAACTGTAAAACAAAAATGTCGACCGAATCAGAACAATCCATAACCTTGCCCTGAAATGAATCGAACAACATGCACCAAATAAGTTGAAACAATATATATACAAAAAATGCATCTACTTTCACAGTTGTTTTCAGGTTCGAATCCCACTAATGTATAGGAAGTATAACATAACTCACTTCTCGTGAATATGAATCAATTATATCAGACCACTCCAACCCTTCTGAGTAAAAAGATAACTCATGTTAAATTCATAAACAATGTAGCTTGTTTTTTCAAAACATAACTTCATGTCACGAATGTGTGTTGTCATATAATAACAACAAACTCACATTCTCTTACTATCAACGTGTAGATTCTAAACTGATAACTACCATCATATATATATACATTAGAATGGAAACACCAGCTCAATGTCCCCTGAACCGATCAGATACCGTACCTAGGGGCATATTTCCAAGCAGGTGTTAAAAAACTTATCGCCGCTTTTGCGGCCGTTTTCGGCCAAAGTGCGGCAATAATTTTATCTCCTAAATAGCAAGGCAACGCTAACGTGTGAAAACTTGCTTTAGCGTGGGGATTCTTTACACCCAGCTTTGCATCTCTAATGAGATGCAAAGTGGGCGTTCCTGACCTAACATGACAGGAGAACTGTCGCTAAGCGACATTTCTCCTATCATCAAGCCCCACGCTATGAAGCATAGCGTCAGGAAAAGTAGCGATAACCCCTGTTATCGCTACTTTCCTTACGCCTGCTTCAGGACTGACTTAGCCATGTTATCCTATGGAGGGTGGATATCATGGCTAAGTTTGTGAGTCCCTATCAGCAAGCTAACGCCACATTGCGTGAGATTATCGCTGGGTTTCCAGCGATAATCTCATGTTAGGCAGTTAGCGTGAGGATTTTTATCGCTGAGGAGATAAGCATTGCTAATAGCACGCTATCTCAGCGATAAAAATCCATGTTACCCGGCGATAATTACCCTCACGCTAAGAGCGCTGAGCGATAATTATCGCCGGGTGTTGCTGATTTGCCCCTTAGTGTCTCTATCAAAACGCAGTAGAGTAGAAAGGAAACAACCTTAATCAGTAATTAAACAATGTGATGTCATTTTAGATGTCATCAGTGATGTCACTGACCATGTCATGAGTGATGTGATGTCATCAGCAGTGCATTGCGGGGGCGCGAGTTATAGTTAGCTGAACTAACTATAACAGGGGAATTTCTAGGGTTTTGTACGAGGGAAATGTCCAGCTAACTATAACACCCCTGAAACCTATGGTCTTTTCGGTGAATTTCTAAGGTTTTTAAAATGCCAATTCCTAACTATAACGCCCCTGAAACCTTTGGTTTTTTCAGTGAATTTCAAAGGTTTTTTAAATGCCAATTCCTAACTATAACGTGCATGAAACCTATGGTTTTTTCAGTGAATTTCAAAGGTTTTTTAAATGCTAATTCCTATCTATAACTTATCTCTGAAGATATCATGAAAAGCATTCTTTTTTAAAAGTAGGGTGCACATTAGTTTTGTGGAAAAGCATCTTTGTGATTGGTTAAGAAAAAGCAGTTTCAACGTGGAGTACATATCATAGGATAAAATTTGCTCAGCTCAACCACACCTGCTACTTGCATTTGGAAGGCACTGTTCAAACTTAAAACAATCGTCAAATTTTAACCTGCACGTGTCATTAAATGTTCAAGAAAATATTACAAAAAAATATCGTAAAGTTTTAAAAAATTGATGAACTTTTAACCTGCACGTGTTCTAGAAAGTGTGTTGATAGAATACGTTGCACTTCTGACTTCTATGTGTTGTTGAATATTTAAAAAACGGTTCATATGGAAAATTAAAAAGAAACCAATAGAGAAGTTTTGAAACCTAAAAGAATCAAGAAACTATTCTAATTTATTCTTTACATGTATTTATGTGTGCAGCAACAAAATTATAGACACAACAGCACCAGGAAGAGGAAGAAGCAGGGAGTGGGGGGATGAGGGGAGATGGGCAGAATGGCACACATGCACAATTAAGTACAGCACAAGTATAGACAAATAATGGGCAAAATGAAACACACCAACAAGGAGCACAAGTCACACAACCCCCCAACATCACACCACTGAACAAGCATAGAAGTGAAAACCACGCTGCATTCATACAGGATGTGTACAAAGGCCAGTCATTGGTGTTGTGGGATGTCTGCGACCGTGGTCATCATGGATGAGATGCCCAGCATGTGGCACATGATCGAGTTCACTGTGTGTTATGTTGCCAAACGGCTGCTCCTCCCTCCCACGAGCCCCCATACTTTTGTACGGTGAGCTGTTGTATCTCGTGCACTCGTACGGCACGCCATTGTAATTCCTATTTGCGCATGTCCTGCTACATTCCAACAACAACATCACAGTGCCGTTTGGAGGTGGTACATGCCACTTTACAACATCGACTGCTGCGGCTCTTGTAACAGGCCACACCAGAACACAGAGACACACTTACCGCACTTCCTATACACGGACATGTCCGAGACACCCCGTTCCCCTTGCCGGATACGCACACCCCTGCACTGACCTGTGAACCCCAGACCAGCACACGCCAGTTGTGCATGCAGGAGGATGCGTACGTAGCTACACATCCAGGCTCACTGCCAACGCTGAGGTGACAGCACACTATGATGTTGCAGGGCTCGTGCCTATCATGCTAAGACAATGACCACAGGGACACACTTACTAAGATATGGGTTTGGGGGGCATTGGCGGTCCTGGAGTTGTTGAGATGAGTCTTCTGGCCCTCATGGGTATCCCTGTATCATGCTCATTGACTCTATGGCACCTGTGGGTGTTCTGGTGTGGCTCTTTGCTGTGTTCCCTTTCATGGTGCACGTAGTTGTCCTGCTTAACACCAGCAGAAAGCAGGTGTAAAATCCCTGGTGCTAACGTGTCTTATCGCCGGAATTTGTTTTGCATTGCAATTAGTGTGAAAGTTGTGATGTGATTTTTTTCGTGTGCAGAACAATATACGAACTGAGCAGTGTATCTCGTCAAGATCCAGCACCTGACGCACTATTCCCAATCAATATAAATACAATGAGATTTCTTAATAGATTTTGTGTGTACACTGTAAGTGCAGCCAATACCTCAGTGCAATACAATACAGGATTTTAGTATTTAGAATAAATCGCAAAGGTGCACCTCATGTCTTTTTGCACGGGAACGGCTACTCTCCATTTAATTATCAGCACTTTAACGGATATAAAGTTGAGATAAATCTAACACACTATTCAGAAGATGGTGCAAACTGCAGATATCACTAGTATTCCAGTGATAAGTGCCCCAAAATTTAACACCATGGTGGACTCCATCAAATAACAGTAATAAGAACAAGAAAGAGTCACACAGCAGTTAAGAGAACAACCAAAAACATTATTAATCATTTTTCAAACTTTATTTTTTATAATAATAAATATATAAATGATAAACTTTATATTTTTATTAACATAAATATAAACAATAAACTAATAAACAAAATGTAACAACAATAATACAAAACAACAAAGCAGAACACTCCTGTGGGAACCACGGATGTCGACGACAGACCTGGAAAATCAAAAAGATTGTAAAAAAAACAACAACATGGTATTCTTAACAAAATACCACAAGAAACAAATCACAGATATATAAAATGTATACAGCTAACAAAATTTTATAAGTTTAACTTACAAAAACTGTAAATGTTGCCGCTTTAAAATATTTACCGAATCTGAGGACATTTTTTTGCAGAAGGCACCACGCCCACAACGTTTTTTAATCAGTGGTGAAGAAATGTTTAATTTTTTCCAAGGGGCAAACAAAGACCAATGCCACCTTCTTCATTCGCAAGATTTGCCAAAGAGTTCTGTTACGAGGGGATCCTAACAAAAAATACTCGTGCGGCACAGCAAGTATGATGAAACACCTAAGGACCCTTTATCCAAACAATCTTGCACGAGAAGAGTGCAAGCAGATGAGAAACACTCCTGTTCTGTATCTGTAAAAAAGAATCACAAATAAATGTATATTAATAACTTTCAAATTTATACTATTCCATTACTGTACAAACACATTTTATATCAAAACTGACTAAGAAACTATAGCCCTGAACCACAAGTGTGATGATCGTTAAAACACTACATGCATAGTGCATACTACTTTGAAGCAGTTCATGCCCTAAAGCCTACCTCACTAAAAGACTACATGCTAACTGACTAAATGATTACAGTACTATAAGGAGACACACTGGGTGAGTGACAGGGTGTTTGCTAGAAGAGTATTAATACTAACTAGAGAATTGAAGGTGTGAAAGACAACTGTGTAGGTGATTAGAGGCCTGCATCAATACTGCATAGGAATTTAAAGCAGTCCATGTGCTAAAGCCTGGCTCACTGCATGACTACTTGGGTACTGACTGAATGATTAGAGTACAGCAAGGAGAGTGCCTAGGTGAATTTATAAGTGCTAGGATTTTCGCACAGGGAATGGATTAGTACTTGGTACTGAATGAGTCACTAGAGGAGTGCAAAGGCAGTCACAAGTGCTGGACTGTATGGATACTGACTAGGAAATTGAAAGTGTGAAAGACAAGTGTCTAGTTGGTTAGAAGACTGCATGCATAGTGCCACAGGGTTTGAAGCAGTCCATGTGCTAAGGCCTGGCTCAGTGTATGAATACTTAGGCACTGACTGAATGATTAGAGTACTGCAAGGAGAGTGCCTGGGTGAATTTATTAGGGTTTGGTGCAGTGAATGGATTAGTACATGATGCTGAATGGGTCACTAGAGGAGTGCAAATGGAGTGACAGGGTGTTTGCTGGAAGTGAACGGATACTGACTGGGGAATTGAAGGTGTGAAAGACAAGTGTGTAGGTGCTTAGAGGACTGCATGCATAGTGGATAGAGGTTTGAAGAAGTCCATATGCTAAGACCTGGCTCTGTGCATGAATACTTAGGCAGTGACTGAATCATTAGAGTACTGGAAAGAGAGTGTCTTGGTGAATTTATAAGTGTTTGGGTTTTGGCACCGTGAATGGATTAGTACATGCTGTTGAATGGGTCTCTAGAGGACTGCAAAGGAAGTGACAGGATATTTCCTGGAAGTGTATGGATACTGACTAGGAAATTGATGGTGTAAAAGACAAGTGTATAGTATGTTAGAACACTACATGCATACTGCATAGACATTTGAAGCAGTCTATTTGGTACTTAGAAACTGACTAAATAATCAGACTACTTCTAGGACAGTGCTTAGATAAAACTTTTAAATTTTCAGTTCTGCCACAGTGAACAGAATAGTACATGGTACTGCACCTTAGTGTCAAACCCTGACTCATTTTATCAATGCATAAGCAAAGACTAGCTTCTAATGCTACTAAAACTTGACAAGATGAGAGGTTTTAAATTAGTTATCTGTCAGCAAATACACAATGTTACCAAATGCCTCTCTCACAGTGGTTCTCAAATGCACACAGACTCAAAGTGTGATTCTGGACAAGCACCACTATCCCTAGGAGTTTACCAAAACTCATTCACTACAGTGGAAGTGGTAAGCGAACTGCACACAATCTTCATATTTCAGGACTGCACTTTTATGTCAAAGCCTGACTCATATAATCAAAGCATAAGCAAAGACTGGCTTCTAATGCTACTAAAACTTCACAACATGACCGGTTTTAAAACAGGTATATGTCAGCAAATACACGATGTTACCAAATGCTTCTCTCACAATCCTTACCCAAATGCACACAGACTCACAGTGTGATTTTAGACAAGCAACACTATCCTAAGAGTTTACCAAAACTCATTCACTACTCTGGAAGAGTTAATGGTACTGCACACAATCTACATATTTAAGTACACCACATCAGTGTCAAAGCATGACTCATTTAATCAACGCATAAGCAAAGACAGGATTCTAATCCTACTAAAACTTCACAACATGACATGTTTTAAAACAGTTATCTGTCAGCAAATACATGATGTTACCAAATGCTTCTCTCACAGTGATCCCAAATACACACTAACTCACAGTGTGATTCTAGACAAGCACCACTATCCCTATGAGATTACCAAAACTCATTCACTACAGTGCAAGTGGTAAGGGAACTGCACACAATCTACATATTTCAGAACTGCAATTTACTGACAATGCCTGACTCATATAATGAAAGCATAAGCCATAACTGTCTTCTAATGCTACTAAAACTTGACAACATGGCATGTTTTACAACAGTTATCTGTCAGCAAATACACGATGTTACCAAACATTTCTTTCACAGTGGTTCCCAAATGCACACAGACTCACAGTGTGATTCTAGACAAACAACACTATCCCTAGGAGTTTACCAAAACTCATTCACTACAGTGGAAGTGGTAAAGGAACTGCACACAATCTACATATTTCACGACTACACTTTAATGTCAATGCCTGACTAATTTAATCAACGCATAAGCAAAGACTGGCTACTAATGCTACTAAAACTTGACAACATGACCGGTTTTAAAACAGGTATATGTCAGCAAATACACAATGTTACCAAATGCTTCTCTCACAATCCTTACTCAAATGCACATAGACTCACAGTGTGATTTTAGACAAGCAACACTATCCTAGGAGTTTACAAAACTCATTCACTACTCTGGAAGAGTTAATGGTACTGCACACAATCTACATATTTAAGTACACCACATCAGTGTCAAAGCATGACTCATTTAATCAACGCATAAGCAAAGACTGGATTCTAATCCTACTAAAACTTCACAACATGACACGTTTTAAAACAGTTATCTGTCAGCAAATACATGATGTTACCAAATGCATCTCTCACAGTGATCCCAAATACACACTAACTCACAGTGTGATTCTAGACAAGCACCACTATCCCTATGACTTTACCAAAACTCATTCACTACAGTGCAAGTGGTAAGGGAACTGCACACAATCTACATATTTCACAACTGCAATTTACTGTCAATGCCTGACTCATATAATGAAAGCATAAGCCATAACTGTCTTCTAATGCTACTAACACTTGACAACATAACATGTTTTACAACACTTATCTGTCAGCAAATACACGATGTTACCAAACACTTCTCTCACAGTGGTTCCCAAATGCACACAGACTCACAGTGTGATTCTAGACAAACAACACTATCCCTAGGAGTTTACCAAAACTCATTCACTACAGTGGAAGTGGTAAAGGAACTGCATACAATCTACATATTTCACAACTACACTTTAATGTCAATGCCTGACTAATTTAATCAACGCATAAGCAAAGACTGGCTTCTAATGCTACTAAAACTTGACAACATGACAGGTTTTAAAACAGTTATCTGTCAGTAAATACACGATGTTACCAAATGCTTCTCTCACAATCCTTACCCAAATGCACACAGACTCACAGTGTGATTTTAGACAATCAACACTATCCTAGGACTTTACCAAAACTCATTCACTACTGTGGAAGGGGTAAGGAGACTGCACACAATCTACATATTTAAGTACAGCACATCAGTGTCAAGGCATGACTCATTTAATCAACAAATAAGCAAAGACTGGATTCTAATGCTACTAAAACTTGACAACATGACAGATTTTAAAACAGTTATCTGTCAACAAATACATGATGTTACCAAATGATTCTCTCACACTGATCTCAAATACACACTAACTCACAGTGTGATTCTAGACAAGCACCACTATCCCTATGAGTTTACCAAAACTCATTCACTACTCTGGAAGAGTTAATGGTACTGCACACAATCTACATATTTAAGTACACCACATCAGTGTCAAAGCATGACTCATTTAATCAACGCATAAGCAAAGACTGGATACTAATCCTACTAAAACTTCACAACATGACAGATTTTAAAACAGTTATCTGTCAGCAAATACATGATGTTACCAAATGCTTCTCTCACAGTGATCCCAAATACACACTAACTCACAGTGTGATTCTAGACAAGCACCACTATCCTTATGAGTTTACCAGAACACATTCACTACAGTGCAAGTGGTAAGGGAACAGCACACAATCTGCATATTTCAGAACTGCAATTTACTGACAATGCCTGACTCATATAATGAAAGCATAAGCCATAACTGTCTTCTAATGCTACTAAAACTTGACAACATGACATGTTTTACAACACTTATCTGTCAGCAAATACACGATCTTACCAAACACTTCTCTCACAGTGGTTCCCAAATGCACACAGACTCACAGTGTGATTCTATACAAACAACACAATCCCTAGGAGTTTACCAAAACTCATTCACTACAGTGGAAGTGGTAAAGGAACTGCACACAATCTACATATTTCACGACTACACTTTAATGTCAATGCCTGACTAATTTAATCAACGTATAAGCAAAGACTGGCTTCTAATGCTACTAAAACTTGACAACATGACAGGTTTTAAAACAGTTATCTGTCAGTAAATACACAATATTACCAAATGCTTCTCTCACAATCCTAACCCAAATGCACACAGACTCACAGTGTGATTTTAGACAATCAACACTATCCTAGGACTTTACCAAAACTCATTCACTACTGTGGAAGGGGTAAGGAGACTGCACACAATCTACATATTTAAGTACAGCACATCAGTGTCAAGGCATGACTCATTTAATCAACGCATAAGCAAAGACTGGATTCTAATCCTACTAAAACTTCACAACATGACACGTTTTAAAACAGTTATCTGTCAGCAAATACATGATGTTACCAAATGCTTCTCTCACAGTGATCCCAAATACACACTAACTCACAGTGTGATTCTAGACAAGCACCACTATCCCTATGAGATTACCAAAACTCATTCACTACAGTGCAAGTGGTAAGGGAACTGCACACAATCTACATATTTCAGAACTGCAATTTACTGACAATGCCTGACTCATATAATGAAAGCATAAGCCATAACTGTCTTCTAATGCTACTAAAACTTGACAACATGACATGTTTTACAACAGTTATCTGTCAGCAAATACACGATGTTACCAAACATTTCTCTCACAGTGGTTCCCAAATGCACACAGACTCACAGTGTGATTCTAGACAAACAACACTATCCCTAGGAGTTTACCAAAACTCATTCACTACAGTGGAAGTGGTAAAGGAACTGCACACAATCTACATATTTCACGACTACACTTTAATGTCAATGCCTGACTAATTTAATCAACGCATAAGCAAAGACTGGCTTCTAATGCTACTAAAACTTCACAACATGACCGGTTTTAAAACAGGTATATGTCAGCAAATACACAATGTTACCAAATGCTTCTCTCACAATCCTTACTCAAATGCACACAGACTCACAGTGTGATTTTAGACAAGCAATACTATCCTAGGAGTTTACCAAAACTCATTCACTACTCTGGAAGAGTTAATGGTACTGCACACAATCTACATATTTCACGACTACACTTTAATGCCAATGCCTGACTAATTTAATCAACGCATAAGCAAAGACTGGATTCTAATCCTACTAAAACTTCACAACATGACACGTTTTAAAACAGTTATCTGTCAGCAAATACATGATGTTACCAAATGCATCTCTCACAGTGATCCCAAATACACACTAACTCACAGTGTGATTCTAGACAAGCACCACTATCCCTATGACTTTACCAAAACTCATTCACTACAGTGCAAGTGGTAAGGGAACTGCACACAATCTACATATTTCACAACTGCAATTTACTGTCAATGCCTGACTCATATAATGAAAGCATAAGCCATAACTGTCTTCTAATGCTACTAAAACTTGACAACATAACATGTTTTACAACACTTATCTGTCAGCAAATACACAATGTTACCAAACACTTCTCTCACAGTGGTTCCCAAATGCACACAGACTCACAGTGTGATTCTAGACAAACAACACTATCCCTAGGAGTTTACCAAAACTCATTCACTACAGTGGAAGTGGTAAAGAAACTGCATACAATCTACATATTTCACAACTACACTTTAATGTCAATGCCTGACTAATTTAATCAACGCATAAGCAAAGACTGGCTTCTAATGCTACTAAAACTTCACAACATGACCGGTTTTAAAACAGGTATATGTCAGCAAATACACAATGTTACCAAATGCTTCTCTCACAATCCTTACTCAAATGCACACAGACTCACAGTGTGATTTTAGACAAGCAATACTATCCTAGGAGTTTACCAAAACTCATTCACTACTCTGGAAGAGTTAATGGTACTGCACACAATCTACATATTTCACGACTACACTTTAATGTCAATGCCTGACTAATTTAATCAACGCATAAGCAAAGACTGGATTCTAATCCTAATAAAACTTCACAACATGACACGTTTTAAAACAGTTATCTGTCAGCAAATACATGATGTTACCAAATGCATCTCTCACAGTGATCCCAAATACACACTAACTCACAGTGTGATTCTAGACAAGCACCACTATCCCTATGACTTTACCAAAACTCATTCACTACAGTGCAAGTGGTAAGAGAACTGCACACAATCTACATATTTCAGAACTGCAATTTACTGTCAATGCCTGACTCATATAATGAAAGCATAAGCCATAACTGTCTTCTAATGCTACTAAAACTTGACAACATAACATGTTTTACAACACTTATCTGTCAGCAAATACACAATGTTACCAAACACTTCTCTCACAGTGGTTCCCAAATGCACACAGACTCACAGTGTGATTCTAGACAAACAACACTATCCCTAGGAGTTTACCAAAACTCATTCACTAGAGTGGAAGTGGTAAAGGAACTGCATACAATCTACATATTTCACAACTACACTTTAATGTCAATGCCTGACTAATTTAATCAACGCATAAGCAAAGACTGGCTTCTAATGCTACTAAAACTTCACAACATGACCGGTTTTAAAACAGGTATATGTCAGCAAATACACAATGTTACCAAATGCTTCTCTCACAATCCTTACCCAAATGCACACAGACTCACAGTGTGATTTTAGACAATCAACACTATCCTAGGACTTTACCAAAACTCATTCACTACTGTGGAAGGGGTAAGGAGACTGCACACAATCTACATATTTAAGTACAGCACATCAGTGTCAAGGCATGACTCATTTAATCAACAAATAAGCAAAGACTGGATTCTAATGCTACTAAAACTAGACAACATGACAGATTTTAAAACAGTTATCTGTCAACAAATACATGATGTTACCAAATGATTCTCTCACACTGATCTCAAATACACACTAACTCACAGTGTGATTCTAGACAAGCACCACTATCCCTATGAGTTTACCAAAACTCATTCACTACTCTGGAAGAGTTAATGGTACTGCACACAATCTACATATTTAAGTACACCACATCAGTGTCAAAGCATGACTCATTTAATCAACGCATAAGCAAAGACTGGATACTAATCCTACTAAAACTTCACAACATGACAGATTTTAAAACAGTTATCTGTCAGCAAATACATGATGTTACCAAATGCTTCTCTCACAGTGATCCCAAATACACACTAACTCACAGTGTGATTCTAGACAAGCACCACTATCCCTATGAGTTTACCAGAACACATTCACTACAGTGCAAGTGGTAAGGGAACTGCACACAATCTACATATTTCAGAACTGCAATTTACTGACAATGCCTGACTCATATAATGAAAGCATAAGCCATAACTGTCTTCTAATGCTACTAAAACTTGACAACATGACATGTTTTACAACACTTATCTGTCAGCAAATACACGATGTTACCAAACACTTCTCTCACAGTGGTTCCCAAATGCACACAGACTCACAGTGTGATTCTAGACAAACAACACAATCCCTAGGAGTTTACCAAAACTCATTCACTACAGTGGAAGTGGTAAAGGAACTGCACACAATCTACATATTTCATGACTACACTTTAATGTCAATGCCTGACTAATTTAATCAATGCATAAGCAAAGACTGGCTTCTAATGCTACTAAAACTTGACAACATGACAGGTTTTAAAACAGTTATCTGTCAGTAAATACACAATGTTACCAAATGCTTCTCTCACAATCCTAACCCAAATGCACACAGACTCACAGTGTGATTTTAGACAATCAACACTATCCTAGGACTTTACCAAAACTCATTCACTACTGTGGAAGGGGTAAGGAGACTGCACACAATCTACATATTTAAGTACAGCACATCAGTGTCAAGGCATGACTCATTTAATCAACAAATAAGCAAAGACTGGATTCTAATGCTACTAAAACTTGACAACATGACAGATTTTAAAACGGTTATCTGTCAGCAAATACATGATGTTACCAAATGCTTCTCTCACAGTGATCCCAAATACACACTAACTCACAGTGTGATTCTAGACAAGCACCACTATCCCTATGAGTTTACCAGAACACATTCACTACAGTGCAAGTGGTAAGGGAGCTGCACACAATCTACATATTTCAGAACTGCAATTTACTGACAATGCCTTACTCATATAATGAAAGCATAAGCCATAACTGTCTTCTAATGCTGCTAAAACTTGACAACATGACATGTTTTACAACACTTATCTGTCAGCAAATACACGATGTTACCAAACACTTCTCTCACAGTGGTTCCCAAATGGACAAAGACTCACAGTGTGATTCTAGACAAACAACACAATCCCTAGGAGTTTACCAAAACTCATTCACTACAGTGGAATTGGTAAAGGAACTGCACACAATCTACATATTTCACGACTACACTTTAATGTCAATGCCTGACTAATTTAATCAACGCATAAGCAAAGACTGGCTTCTAATGCTACTAAAACTTGACAACATGACAGGTTTTAAAACAGTTATCTGTCAGTAAATACACAATATTACCAAATGCTTCTCTCACAATCCTTACCCAAATGCACACAGACTCACAGTGTGATTTTAGACAATCAACACTATCCTAGGACTTTACCAAAACTCATTCACTACTGTGGAAGGGGTAAGGGGACTGCACACAATCTACATATTTACGTACAGCACATCAGTGTCAAGGCATGACTCATTTAATCAACATATAAGCAAAGACTGGATTCTAATGCTACTAAAACTACACATGACAGATTTTAAAACAGTTAGCTGTCACCAAATACATGATGTTACCAAATGATTCTCTCACACTGATCCCAAATACACACTAACTCACAGTGTGATTCTAGACAAGCACCACTATCCCTATGAGTTTACCAAAACTCATTCACTACTGTGCAAGTGGTAAGGGAACTGCACACAATCTACATATTTCAGGACTGCACTTTTGTGTCAAAGCCTGACTCATTTAATCAAAGCATAAACAAAGACTGGCTTCTAATGCTACTAAAACTTGACAACGTGACCGGTTTTATAACAGTTATCTGTCAGCAAATACACAATATTACCAAATGCTTCTCTCACAATCCTTACCCAAATGCACACAGACTCACAGTGTGATTTTAGACAATCAACACTATCCTAGGACTTTACCAAAACTCATTCACTACTGTGGAAGGGGTAAGGGGACTGCACACAATCTACATATTTACGTACAGCACATCAGTGTCAAGGCATGACTCATTTAATCAACATATAAGCAAAGACTGGATTCTAATGCTACTAAAACTACACATGACAGATTTTAAAACAGTTAGCTGTCACCAAATACATGATGTTACCAAATGATTCTCTCACACTGATCCCAAATACACCCTAACTCACAGTGTGATTCTAGACAAGCACCACTATCCCTATGAGTTTACCAAAACTCATTCACTACTGTGCAAGTGGTAAGGGAACTGCACACAATCTACATATTTCAGGACTGCACTTTTGTGTCAAAGCCTGACTCATTTAATCAAAGCATAAACAAAGACTGGCTTCTAATGCTACTAAAACTTGACAACGTGACCGGTTTTAAAACAGTTATCTGTCAGCAAATACACGATATTACCAAATGCTTCTCTCACAATCCTTACCCAAATGCACACAGACTCACAGTGTGATTTTAGACAATCAACACTATCCTAGGAGTTTACCAAAACTCATTCACTAGTCTAGAAGAGTTAATGGTACTGAACACAATCTACATATTTAAGGATACGACATCAGTGTCAAAGCATGACTCATTTAATCAACGCATAACCAAAGACTGGATTCTAATGCTACTAAAACCTCACAACATGACAGGTTTTAAAAATGTTATCTGTAAGCAAATACATGATATCAGCAAATGCTTCTCTCACACTGATCCCAAATACAAACTAACTCACACTGTGATTCTAGACATGCACCACTATCCCAAGGAGTTTACCAAAACTCATTCACTACAGGTCCACTGGTAAGGGAACTGCACACAATTTACATAATTCAGGACTGCACTTTTCTGTCAAAGCCTGACTCATTTAATCAAATCATAAGCCATAACTGTCTTCTAATGCTACTAAAACTTCACCACATGACAAGTTAAAACAGTTATCTGTCAGCAAATACACAATGTCACCAAATGCTTCTCTCACAGTGGTTCCCAAATGCACACAGACTCACTGTGTGATTCTAGACAAACAACACTATCCCTTGCACTATATCAAAACACATTTCTTCATCTAGAAGTCGTACTACATTTTAGTATAGAAACATAACATAACTTATTTCACAAATTCATAAACAATGACTGGTTTCTAATTCTACCAAAATATAAAAACTGCACAGTTATCTGTTTACAAACACGTGAAAAACACAAATGCTTATCACAGAATGGTTTCTACATGCACACACATTGTAGAGAAAAAAAGTACTCCCTACACTTTAGCAGAAAAAATACATTAGTCTGATTAAAATCAAAATAGTCTACATACATCCCCTCACAATTAAATAACTCATCTTTCGAGTTCTTTTGTAGATTAAGAAGTATAGAAATCACTCACCATATTTTCTTTTACAGAATCTCTGCACTGTGCACCTCTCAGCAAAAGCAAAGAATGAAAAAGTTTCCCTTTCATTTTCCACACATATACATGTAAACATCAAATCACAATCCTTCGCACATAAACTCAAAATCAAACACACATTTCTATTGGTTAAACATTTCAACCCTTTCCAACTGAAATACATTTCAACCCTTCCCCCAATCTGCCTTCTGCCTGTTACCATAGAAACAGGTCATGGAACACTGCACTGAGCTCACAGGTCACAAGTTCAGCACACAATGTTCCTACACAAGACAGGAAGTGTGCTTGACTTTTCAACATATCAGCTTATCATATATTATGTACCTTACAATCTGTTTTTGTTAACCAATAACAATCAGACCTTTAAAAAACAGAAATATACACCCTACCTTTCAGTGTAGAAAGTTGTCATACAACCAATGATTTCTTGTCGTTTTTCAAAAAACGTTGCCATGGATCCGCGCACCCACCGCAAGAGGATCCATGCATCCAACGCGATAGGATACGCGCACCATGCGCACATTTCGCCTTACCCAAATGCACACAGACTCACAGTGTGATTTTAGACAATCAACACTATCCTAGGACTTTACCAAAACTCATTCACTACTGTGGAAGGGGTAAGGAGACTGCACACAATCTACATATTTAAGTACAGCACATCAGTGTCAAGGCATGACTCATTTAATCAACAAATAAGCAAAGACTGGATTCTAATGCTACTAAAACTAGACAACATGACAGATTTTAAAACAGTTATCTGTCAACAAATACATGATGTTACCAAATGATTCTCTCACACTGATCTCAAATACACACTAACTCACAGTGTGATTCTAGACAAGCACCACTATCCCTATGAGTTTACCAAAACTCATTCACTACTCTGGAAGAGTTAATGGTACTGCACACAATCTACATATTTAAGTACACCACATCAGTGTCAAAGCATGACTCATTTAATCAACGCATAAGCAAAGACTGGATACTAATCCTACTAAAACTTCACAACATGACAGATTTTAAAACAGTTATCTGTCAGCAAATACATGATGTTACCAAATGCTTCTCTCACAGTGATCCCAAATACACACTAACTCACAGTGTGATTCTAGACAAGCACCACTATCCCTATGAGTTTACCAGAACACATTCACTACAGTGCAAGTGGTAAGGGAACTGCACACAATCTACATATTTCAGAACTGCAATTTACTGACAATGCCTGACTCATATAATGAAAGCATAAGCCATAACTGTCTTCTAATGCTACTAAAACTTGACAACATGACATGTTTTACAACACTTATCTGTCAGCAAATACACGATGTTACCAAACACTTCTCTCACAGTGGTTCCCAAATGCACACAGACTCACAGTGTGATTCTAGACAAACAACACAATCCCTAGGAGTTTACCAAAACTCATTCACTACAGTGGAAGTGGTAAAGGAACTGCACACAATCTACATATTTCATGACTACACTTTAATGTCAATGCCTGACTAATTTAATCAATGCATAAGCAAAGACTGGCTTCTAATGCTACTAAAACTTGACAACATGACAGGTTTTAAAACAGTTATCTGTCAGTAAATACACAATGTTACCAAATGCTTCTCTCACAATCCTAACCCAAATGCACACAGACTCACAGTGTGATTTTAGACAATCAACACTATCCTAGGACTTTACCAAAACTCATTCACTACTGTGGAAGGGGTAAGGAGACTGCACACAATCTACATATTTAAGTACAGCACATCAGTGTCAAGGCATGACTCATTTAATCAACAAATAAGCAAAGACTGGATTCTAATGCTACTAAAACTTGACAACATGACAGATTTTAAAACGGTTATCTGTCAGCAAATACATGATGTTACCAAATGCTTCTCTCACAGTGATCCCAAATACACACTAACTCACAGTGTGATTCTAGACAAGCACCACTATCCCTATGAGTTTACCAGAACACATTCACTACAGTGCAAGTGGTAAGGGAGCTGCACACAATCTACATATTTCAGAACTGCAATTTACTGACAATGCCTTACTCATATAATGAAAGCATAAGCCATAACTGTCTTCTAATGCTGCTAAAACTTGACAACATGACATGTTTTACAACACTTATCTGTCAGCAAATACACGATGTTACCAAACACTTCTCTCACAGTGGTTCCCAAATGGACAAAGACTCACAGTGTGATTCTAGACAAACAACACAATCCCTAGGAGTTTACCAAAACTCATTCACTACAGTGGAATTGGTAAAGGAACTGCACACAATCTACATATTTCACGACTACACTTTAATGTCAATGCCTGACTAATTTAATCAACGCATAAGCAAAGACTGGCTTCTAATGCTACTAAAACTTGACAACATGACAGGTTTTAAAACAGTTATCTGTCAGTAAATACACAATATTACCAAATGCTTCTCTCACAATCCTTACCCAAATGCACACAGACTCACAGTGTGATTTTAGACAATCAACACTATCCTAGGACTTTACCAAAACTCATTCACTACTGTGGAAGGGGTAAGGGGACTGCACACAATCTACATATTTACGTACAGCACATCAGTGTCAAGGCATGACTCATTTAATCAACATATAAGCAAAGACTGGATTCTAATGCTACTAAAACTACACATGACAGATTTTAAAACAGTTAGCTGTCACCAAATACATGATGTTACCAAATGATTCTCTCACACTGATCCCAAATACACACTAACTCACAGTGTGATTCTAGACAAGCACCACTATCCCTATGAGTTTACCAAAACTCATTCACTACTGTGCAAGTGGTAAGGGAACTGCACACAATCTACATATTTCAGGACTGCACTTTTGTGTCAAAGCCTGACTCATTTAATCAAAGCATAAACAAAGACTGGCTTCTAATGCTACTAAAACTTGACAACGTGACCGGTTTTATAACAGTTATCTGTCAGCAAATACACAATATTACCAAATGCTTCTCTCACAATCCTTACCCAAATGCACACAGACTCACAGTGTGATTTTAGACAATCAACACTATCCTAGGACTTTACCAAAACTCATTCACTACTGTGGAAGGGGTAAGGGGACTGCACACAATCTACATATTTACGTACAGCACATCAGTGTCAAGGCATGACTCATTTAATCAACATATAAGCAAAGACTGGATTCTAATGCTACTAAAACTACACATGACAGATTTTAAAACAGTTAGCTGTCACCAAATACATGATGTTACCAAATGATTCTCTCACACTGATCCCAAATACACACTAACTCACAGTGTGATTCTAGACAAGCACCACTATCCCTATGAGTTTACCAAAACTCATTCACTACTGTGCAAGTGGTAAGGGAACTGCACACAATCTACATATTTCAGGACTGCACTTTTGTGTCAAAGTCTGACTCATTTAATCAAAGCATAAACAAAGACTGGCTTCTAATGCTACTAAAACTTGACAACGTGACCGGTTTTAAAACAGTTATCTGTCAGCAAATACACGATATTACCAAATGCTTCTCTCACAATCCTTACCCAAATGCACACAGACTCACAGTGTGATTTTAGACAATCAACACTATCCTAGGAGTTTACCAAAACTCATTCACTAGTCTAGAAGAGTTAATGGTACTGAACACAATCTACATATTTAAGGATACGACATCAGTGTCAAAGCATGACTCATTTAATCAACGCATAACCAAAGACTGGATTCTAATGCTACTAAAACCTCACAACATGACAGGTTTTAAAAATGTTATCTGTAAGCAAATACATGATATCACCAAATGCTTCTCTCACACTGATCCCAAATACACACTAACTCACACTGTGATTCTAGACATGCACCACTATCCCAAGGAGTTTACCACAACTCATTCACTACAGGTCAACTGGTAAGGGAACTGCACACAATTTACATAATTCAGGACTGCACTTTTCTGTCAAAGCCTGACTCATTTAATCAAATCATAAGCCATAACTGTCTTCTAATGCTACTAAAACTTCACAACATGACAAGTTAAAACAGTTATCTGTCAGCAAATACACAATGTCACCAAATGCTTCTCTCACAGTGGTTCCCAAATGCACACAGACTCACTGTGTGATTCTAGACAAACAACACTATCCCTTGCACTATATCAAAACACATTTCTTCATCTAGAAGTAGTACTACATTTTAGTATAGAAACATAACATAACTTATTTCACAAATTCATAAACAATGACTGGTTTCTAATTCTACCAAAATATAAAAACTGCACAGGTATCTGTTTACAAACACGTGAAAAACACAAATGCTTATCACAGAATGGTTTCTACATGCACACACATTGTAGAGAAAAAAAGTACTCCCTACACTTTAGCAGAAAAAATACATTAGTCTGATTAAAATCAAAATAGTCTACATACATCCCCTCACAATTAAATAACTCATCTTTCGAGTTCTTTTGTAGATTAAGAAGTATAGAAATCACTCACCATATTTTCTTTTACAGAATCTCTGCACTGTGCACCTCTCAGCAAAAGCAAAGAATGAAAAAGTTTCCCTTTCATTTTCCACACATATACATGTAAACATCAAATCACAATCCTTAGCACATAAACTCAAAATCAAACACACATTTCTATTGGTTAAACATTTCAACCCTTTCCAACTGAAATACATTTCAACCCTTCCCCCAATCTGCCTTCTGCCTGTTACCATAGAAACAGGTCATGGAACACTGCACTGAGCTCACAGGTCACAAGTTCAGCACACAATGTTCCTACACAAGACAGGAAGTGTGCTTGACTTTTCAACATATCAGCTTATCATATATTATGTTCCTTACAATCTGTTTTTGTTAACCAATAACAATCATACCTTTAAAAAACAGAAATATACACCCTACCTTTCAGTGTAGAAAGTTGTCATACAACCAATGATTTCTAGTCGTTTTTCAAAAAACTTTGCCGTGGATCCGCGCACCCACCGCAAGAGGATCCATGCATCCAACGCGATAGGATAGGCGCACCATGCGCGCATTTCGCCGTTTTTTAAAAAAGAGGGGCCCCAAGGGGTCCTTCTGGGACCCCCTAAGCACCTCTAGAGGGTCAGAGTATTTCCACTCTGCCCCTTTATATGTTTTACACACTTATTCCCCTTGCATCTTCAGCCTCGCTTCTACCGAGGCAGAAAATGGCCGCCAACAGTTCCTGGTTTCGAATGTAGAAAGACACTCGACAGCCAATTAGCATTCAGCGCGCGATCGGGAAGGTGTGCGCTCAGTTCGGGGAGGATGCGCGCTCGGTTCAGGGAGGGTGCGCTTACGGTGCGGGTAGGGTCCGCGGATCCTCCGCGGCCATAGATATCACTAACTTTTTAACCCTAATTTTCTCAGGAACTACTGAACAGATTCACACCATATATGCAAAAGGCACGAGTCCGAACTGAGGACTACCTCTTTGCCAAATTTGGTGTCATTCCGTTCAGCGGTTCGGGCTGTAGCTGTGACAACAGGTCCTAGGGGAAATTGCATGGGGAAAACGCGTTTTGGGACCCCCCTTTTTTTCTCGGCCCCCGCTTGATGGATCACCACAAAACTTTCAGGGTAGGAGCGGAGCGGAGCTGGCCAAAAGTTTGGAAATTTCGCGAGGATTCGGCAATCGGCGCCAACGTTATTCCAAATAGAATGTTGCGGATTTCCTATGGAAAATAGGTCCTAACTATAACTATCTACTGGCGACCGCCAGTAGATAATATATATATATAATTTTTTTTACAGTAAAAAAACCATAGGTTTTGCAGACGTTATAGTTAGGAATTAACATTTAGAAAACCTTAGAAATTCACTCATGACATGGTCAGTGACATCACTGATGACATCACTGATGATATCTCAAATGACATCACTGATGACATCACTCATGACATCATCCAGTGAATGTGTGTTTCTATAAAATGTAAATATATTTTATATATATATATGCCAAGGTGTATTGAAGAATTAATGCATTTACAAGTGCCTAAAGGAATTATTTCGTATATGTGTGTGACTGACTGTATAAGTGATTGATTGAACGTGTCTTACTGAATGCATGGGTTAATGACTAAACTGTGTAAAAGTCTGTATTAGTCTCTCCATTGGTGTGTAAGCAACTGCATGGGTTGCTGAATACCTACATAAGTGTCTATATAGGTTATTGATTTGTTATCTGAGTATCTGTATGGGTCCCTGAGAGTCTGTGTGGGTGGGTGGGTGTATGAATCTGTGTATAGATGTCTGAGTGGGTGATTCAGTGGTTGTATGTATTAAAAAGTGCATCTGGAAAGGGCTGTATGGGTGAGTTAGTGTGTCTATGGGTGTGTTGGTGAGTGAATAAATGTCTCAGTGGTATATCTGTGACTAACTACATATGTTTTAAGCCACTATATGTGAGTGTTGGAGTATATAAATGAGTATACGTGAGACTAAGGGGCATATTTACAAGGGCCATATCTCCGCTTTTTGGGCTTTTAAAGCCAAAAAAGCGGAGTTAAAAATATCGCCCTATTTAAAAGAGGGTGATAACATGAATTAGCGCATGTTAGCACCCTTTTACCTGACGTCTCCCTGGAAAACCAGCGGTGTTCCATGGAAAACATCGCTGGGAAATTATCGCCATTGCGCTATGCGTCGTTAATACAACGCTAGCATGGCGACAATTTCCTGCGATAGCCAGTGATAGCATTTCTCTCGCTAAGAGCGGCTAGCGATAATTATCGCTACCACTTGTTAAAATGCCCCTAAGTTATTTCAAGAGTGGGTGTATAAATAAGTGTCTGCTTCTATCATTGATTGTATAAGACAGTAAATATGTGTTGGTATCTGTATAAATAAGTGATGTGGTATGTCTAAAAATAACGAAGTTGGTGTGTATAACTGTATACATGATTAAATGGGTATGTGATTCATTCTTTGCATTATTGACTAGGCGTGTGGGTAACTATGGATGAGTGGCAGTGTGTGACTGCATGTATAGATATATGAGTGCATATTGATGAGTAACTACATGTAAGTGACTGGATGTGTGTGTAGACCTAGGAAATAGTGAGTGCTATGTAGTATATGGCATTCTTCTGTTATGGTTTCAAAAATAGTAGTCAGCATTTTACAATGGGTGTATCAAAGTTTATATTAGAGAATCAGTATGTGCATCAGGTTGTCACGTGGATGATGTCATGAGTGATGTCATCCGTGATGTCATTTGAGATGTCATCATTGATGTCATCAGTGATGTCACTGACCATGTCATGAGTGATGTAATATGTGACATCATCGCGCGAGTTATAGTTAGCTCAACTAACTATAACAGGCGAATTTCTCTATGGTTTTTTCAGTGAATTTTTAAGGTTTTTTAAATGCTAATTCCTAACTATAACTTCTGTAAAACCTATGGTTTTTTCAGTGAATTTCTAAGGTCTTTTAAAGGCTAATTTCTAAGTAAAACGTCTCTGAAACCTATGGTTTTTTCAATGAATTTAAAAGTTTCAAAGGTTTTATAAATATCGAACTACTATTGTGTATTTGTCATTAATACTATTTTTTCTAATTTTTCAACTACATAAAATAAACTGCAAAAGTACTATGTAATGTAATACATTTCACAAATTACAATGAGTTTTTAAATAATACAAAACAATTTAGCATTTAGACAACAATTTTTCTCCCTTTTTTGCTGTCATCAGCTACTACTTAAGTTCACTATTCACAGTGATGCCAGTGTAGTTTCATCATAAACAGCAGAGGGAAAAAAAATGAACTACATTGTTAAAAAAAAAACGAATTCTCTGAAATATATTACAAAATCAACACAAATAACACATCCAATAGTACTTCAAATGTGCAAAGCTTACCTTTACTTTATAGATTGTCTGCAAATTTACCCAATACGCCAGATAATGTATTAAAACTTTCGCTTTGAAAGCATCCAATATGAATTCCTTAAAGATCTTACGTAGTTTCTCTGCACAATTTTTCCAATACACCACATAATGTATCAAAAATTTCGCTTTGAAAGCATCCAGTATGAATTCCTTAAAAATCTTACGTAGTTTCTCTGCACATTTTCCCAATACGCCAGATAATGTATCAAAAATTTCGCTTTGAAAGCATCCAGTATGAATTCCTTAAAGATCTATACACCTTCCCATTAAAGCCGAATAGTGTATCTAAAATCGTTGTTTCAGAAAAATCTCGGTTTAATTTCCAAGTGTGTATCATTACAGTGATTCCAACCATTATTACACTTTAAATAAACTGAATAATGTCCACTTGTAGTAGTACTTCCAGCACGGAAAACAATAGCAACTGTTGCAAAAGTTCTTCCAGAAATAGATACTTGATTAGCAACAAAATGTTTAATTTTGGTTTCCACTTTTCTTCCATTTGGTCGACAGCGTTGCAGCATTATAATCAAATATTTTCCATATCTTTGTAGGCAAAATGCAGATAGCATTCTTGATTTACAACGAGAACACATCATCTCATGATCAGCTTCTTTTACTAATTTGGAAAATGGTACAGATTTGCAGTCAGGTATTGTTAAATATAAAAATCGTTCTCTGTCAACTATAGTTCTTGAAGATAATAAACACTCTTCACATTTATGTTCCCATTTGTAACTGAGTCCAAATAAACTCTCAATCTGAATTCCTTCATCTTCTAGTACTCCAAGCATAACCATCAGAAATTCTTGTGCATCTTGCTGTATATTAGCATTGAACGTTAAAGATCCAGTACATGTATCCAACAGTTGGTCAATACCAGAAACAGAATGAATCTTACTTCTATCAGTTCTCAATTCTTGAAAAAAGTGTAGAGTGCAGAACATAAAGTTTTTTCCTGACTTTCCATAATTTCTCCGCAAACATCTTCAAGATAAAATCTAAAATTTAGAATGACATTACCATAGCAGTTGGCACCAGAAGCATTTTCTAATTGGTATCCAACAACATCATCACTTGTCTGTATTTTCTGCTTCTTTACATCTTTTCTTTTCTGTTGATTATCTTTCTGCTTTTCAACCATAGTTAACTCTTCAACATATTTGCGTTTTGAACACTCAACACGTTTCTCATAAATAGGATATTCACCTAAATGGGTAGCATAACGCCTTCTCAAATGATTATATTCTCTTACACAATTAACATCAGCTCTAACCTTGTTCTCATCAAAATCAATTAAATACAAACCAGACAACGTTCTAACTCGAGATAATGCAACATATACCATTCCCTCTTTAAACTCAGTTTTTCCAACATTTACCAAAGCATTATCTACACTTAAACCTTGTGATTTGTAAATAGTTATTGCATAGGCTAAACAGAAGGGAAACTGTTTTCTACGAATATACATGTCTTTTACAAGCAAAAAACGTGCGGCAGAACATGCAATCTGTCTTACCTCTGCAATCTCACCAAATTTAACTTTCAAAAATTCAATTCCATTTCTATTTTGATTTTTCACAAAATCAACAACTTTCCCCATTGCTCCATTCACTAAACCTTCTTCTACATTCAGATTGCGCTTCAAAATTACCTGACAGTTTAAACATATATCTACATTTTTTTTTAAGCCAGCAGTTTTTGATATAGACTTTTCCAAAGAATCCAATTTAGTCTGTAGTTTTTCCGAAAGAACAATTGTTATTCCTTGGTGCTCTAATTCATCAATAGCTTCAATGTGAACTATTTCTTGATTTTCCAATTTCATAAGCTCTCTATTAAATGTATAACACTCTTCCACTGTAGGCATTAAGCAAACTATAGACTTTTTTTCTTTAATTTTCTTGTACATTACTTCTGCTTGTGTGTTTTCATTTGTTAACAAGTTCTTCCGTAGACGACTTTGAAAAGCTTGTTTACCATGGTTGCATAGAACACCAATTCTTATATCTTTTAGAATATTTGCATAATCTTCATCTCTTGCTTGTCGCATATTCTGAGTGAGTTCTTTATATTCAAAATGTTACCACAGATTCACATTTCCAATACTTCCCAAAGATTTCTTAGTGTCTTCATGTAGAAGAGTTTTAAACACTGGTTCTCCTTTTATAGGTGTTAGTTGTAGCAGATCTCCAAATACAATTAAATTTTTTCCCCCAAAGAGAACGTCATAATCTATTTTTAATACTGGTTGCATTCTTAAGTGTACAAAAGCAAGCATTAAGTTTGAGACCATGCTCACCTCATCAATAATTACAAGTTTCATTTTCTTCAGCACTCGACATTTCATAAGAAGCTTCTCCAGAAAACTTCTGATATTCTAATTTATTATCATGCTCCACTGGTAACATCAATAATCTAGGCAAAGTAACTCCTTTTACATTGCGTGCAGCTAATCCAGTTGGAGCTGTTACCACACAACATAAATGTGAACCAGTAGTTTTTTGAAGATAACTGGTCAAAACTTTAATAAAAAAACGTTTACCTGTCCCAGCTTGACCACTGATGTACATCAGAAGAGGTTTAAAAGATGAACACAGACATTCTTTTCTTTCATGCAACAAACCATGTTCTATCCGTTCTCTCACTTGCACATATATTTCTTTCTGTTCAACATTTACTTGTTCTTCTAACTTTTCCAATGTTATATTCTCCTCGTGTGCTTGTTGCATTGCAATTTCGACTTCATGCATAGCAATCGCTGCTTCATTTTCCAGCATTGGTTTTCAAAGAGGATCTTGACTACATGAACCACTACTTTGACTATCTTGCGAACTTTCATGAGCTATTTCAGCTATAATAGTCTTTTCCTGTTCAACTTCATCAGCCAACATTTTTAAATAAATTTTCCTTTAGACTGTTATTTTCTTCTGCAATACTTTCCACAACGGTGACTTTGGAAACGTAAAACTTGCTGTCACAAGCTTCTATCTCCTCCTTCTCTTGGAATCTCACATGTCACATACTGTTCGATGAAAGACAATACTGTTTCATCTGAATCATTTCCAAATTTGGGTGCATCCTTGATCCATACTATACTATGTATATGAGGTGCACCTCTTGCTTGATACTCCCTTCTCCAAAAGAAATCGGTAACTTCTCCAAAAGGTGGATTCTTTTTATTACAGATAAAAGACATCATAGCTTGAAACTTATGATTAAAATATCTGCACACATTTACAGGATCCAATGAACACAGTTCACCAGGAGTCTTTATTTCAACATTTTTTATATTAGAATTCGCTTCTCTTAAAAACTCAAGCAAATCTTCCCATGCATACTCTGCACAGCTAAGTGTGACAAACAATGTTGGTGTACCTAAGTTCCATAACATACACTTGAGTTCTCCATGACGACGATACCAATACTCATTTGTTCCACGTTGACATGCCATCAAATTGATTAACTGTGCTTCTAAATTTTCATCTGTTTCTTGAACTTTCTCCACAAATTCTTTCGCAGAAAGAAGTGATTCATGAACTCCAGTTTTAAGTATATGATTCACTGCACACGGGAGAGAAGACAGATCACTTTCAAACAAAAAGTGAAATATGTATGGAATGCACTGTCGAAATCTAGGATCTTCAGAATATAATCTTGTTGACCGATATTCTGAAGCTGGAATCCGTACAGGTCGGTCATCATATTGTCCACCTTCTCCAGTAGGAAACAACTATGGAAAACAACGAGCTTCCAAGCTTTTCTCCCATACACTCATTGGAGTTCCCTGTGCTTTTTTCATTTGAAATAACTCAATGCTACTTCCCATCACTTCTTTTGAATGCAAAGGACATATTGTATAATGTTCATAAATCTCTTCAGTCCTTGACTTGTCCACTTTCTCTATTTGACCACTTGAAATTTCAAAATCATCTTCTAAACGTATTACCTGTTCATCTACATTTACATTTTTGTAATAAATATTGTTCTCTATAAGATATAAGGTAGCCTTTTCAACTTTATTAACATCCACAAATTCTTGCCATATTTTCCGACTCTTTGTGGGTACACCATTTACAAAAATAACTACTGCCTCATCTTCCTCTTTCTCTCCAGCAATAATTTCAATGTTTTTCTTAAAATCCAAAGGTAAGTACACCACTCTTCCTTTCAGCCCTCTTTGCAAGTTTGTTGGTGGCAGTTTACCTGTTTTAGGCTCCATCCGAATTATAGTTTGAAAATGGATGAACAGATTGAATTAGAACCGACTCATATGTATTCAATTTGGCCAGCTCCTGCGGAATAGCTACTAACTCCAACTTATTATGAACTGCTCTAGCAGCATTTTGTTCTCTTCTAATTTGTTGTAACAATATTTACATATACGTTGATCACTACCTAACTCAAATCGACCTTCAACAAACAAGTAAGTTGCAAATTATTCCCACATACCATTGTTCTCCTTTTCACTTTTCAAGTACAAATCAATATTCCTACTTTGACTTTTATATTGAGCACGTCGACAACAAACACAAACATAGTTTGGTATTTCAGAGCACACTACATTAAACTTTCCAATTTCTTCTTCAAACTGATCAGTGCTAATCACTTTCTCATCTCCTCCAACATCTGTAATTGTCAAACTTTCACTTTCTATGAACTGCTCTTCTGAACCAAAATATTGCATTTCAATATCATCACACCTTTTTTGAACATCTGATAAAGAACCATATAAAAGACTTCCATTCAGTTCACTTAAACTTAATGCAGGACTTTTTAAATAGTACAGTTTCTTTACAAAGTTCCGCATTTCTGAATGGTGTACTGCTAACATCCTCAAATGATGAAAAACACTTTTACAAACCTTTCTTGAAAGTCAAGCCAGAGAATGCCCATACTTCTCAGTATATTTTCTTAAATTACATGGATCTAGTCCTTGTAACAACTTAATCTTCTGTTTTATACTTTTCTGAGTATGTTCTCGTAGCAAATTTCACATTATATTAATGAATTCCTGTCGAATACTACAAATGCTACTACAACTCCACTTATACACAGGAGCTCATGGGCGTTTCCCTTGCACTTCTTCAGCTATTAACTCTCCTGCACTTTTACCAACCATTTCCTCCTTTGGAAGAGGAACACCATCCTGAACTTCGTAGCAACGACCTCCAGTATCAACTGCAAATGATAAACTATTTTCCTGGAAGTAACTTTCCTCATTAAAAAAAGGCTCAGTACTAGAAGTATGTCTCCAATGTCCACTAAAGATTTTACAAAAGTTGGTTTTGTTCACAAGTCTTTTTTTTCTACTTTTGTCTTTCAATACTTTGACTATTTTATCCAATACTTTCATTCTCTTTAAAATCAAAATGAACAACTTCTGTTTCAAATTGAAAGCAGTATCCACTATACTTTTAATACGCTGCTTCTCTTTGAATTGGAACATTCTTCTTTTATATTTGCAGCATGTTTTCAATGAATTTTGAATCAGTCTAGATCAAAAAAGTCTCTGATGAATTTCTTGAAATTGTTTTTGTCTTCGAGTACCAGATACTATTTCTTTATCATCTTTCCTTTTCCTCGTATTTGAAATTGAACTCTGCTTCGCCTTACTTGAAAAATTCTTCTTTTTGCTTTGTGTGATATTTTTCTCATTAAATGTTCGTAATATTTTTTTCAAAAATTGTCTTTTGCTTTTATTTGAACAGTTTCTCTACTACTCGCATTTTTTTCTACTTCAAGATCTTTCCTTTTCCTTATCTTTATATATTTTTCTTCTCTTTTCTTTTTTTTCACTTCTTCTAAGCATTTCCAAATTTCAAAACCAACGAAAAAAAATTCTGAAAAACAAAAAATAGGTTCAATTATTTTTCACATTTCTTCACTGTGAGAAGTTGGCCTGGTATATGATGTTCACTAGTTAAAGTGACCACCTTGTACCATGCCAAGCAACCCTTATGGTGTGGTTGTAAGTCAACCTTTTCGGACTAGCTGCCCTAGTGGTAGCGTAGGCTAAGCAGTCTTTGAGGCTAAACTCGTTAAAGCGTGTTAAGCAGGCTGTTTTACCATATGTAACCCCCCTTTATACCAATGAAAGGACACCACACAAATATATATTAAAAATATATATGTATTTATTACTCAAAGTATCCCCTAGACTCTTTATGAGCACGGGAGCACAAATCGTTAAACAAGAAAGTATTACAATATACAGAAGTTGCACTTTATATGGATGGGCCCTGGTGGCCACTCAAACCATATACTAAAATAGTGGTATAAGTACCACATCTAGGAAAGGGAAAAGGCCTAGGGCCTCTAGAATCGCTGGGCCTACAAGGAGCTAACTTCAGTTAGTGACCAGGAGGTCCACGGGTTGCGTGTGCAGTGAGGAAAGTTACACGCGGGCTCCCATAGGTTTTCAATGGGTGCGTAAAAGTTCAAAAGTTACTGCTAGAAGGGGCTTCTGGATGGACTACGAACTTAAGACTTAAAACACAGACACTAGAGATGTTTCTCTACACTTGGGCACCGGAGTGCCAGCTTTACCTCACCCACAGGAAGCGGGGACATAGGTCTCGAAGTGCGTCGGGTTTTGTCTATCTGTTCAATGGAGCCTGATGACAAAGATGCTGCAGGCGGTCGGTCCAGAAGAGATGCGGTGGATCCAAGGGTGGATCGGAGTTGTAGAAGACCTGAAAGCAGAGGGGACAGTGTTCACAGTCACTAGCCAGTGACCGGCGTGGCACCAGGTAGGTACCAGGCGATGTCGGGTGCAAACAGGTGATGAGGGGTAGCTTGTCTCCGCAGGCACATGGTCCCTGAAGGTCGACGACATCCAGGAGTCGGTTCACGAGCTGTCCCACGCAGGCTCTCGCTGTCGGCGACTCGAAGGAAGCAAACAAGCCTTGGCAAA
Source organism: Triturus cristatus (assembly GCF_964204655.1). Classification (NCBI taxonomy): domain Eukaryota; kingdom Metazoa; phylum Chordata; class Amphibia; order Caudata; family Salamandridae; genus Triturus; species Triturus cristatus. Next base: position 1,206,886,908 of record NC_140582.1, on the reverse strand, counting down.
GGCAGGAGTTGTGGAAAGTGAAGAAAGCTGATTGTTCTGACCAGCAAGGTCAGAGGGGCTGCTCCTTTGGAGGGCAGCAGGGGCCAGTCTGGAGCAACCAGACCAGCATCGTAGTATTCAAGGTTCGTCACCAAAATGGCCACTAGCCAACGGGCCAGGGACCGGGCAGGCGCATCGAGATGCAAAGTGCAGAGGGGCCCCACGCAGATCGTGGAGATGCTGGAGGGCTCACCTTTGGTGCAGATGCTGCTCGGATGTTGGGCTTCTCAGGACCCAAAGCACAACTTGGAGGGAGCCTCTGTTGTCGCGCTTGCAGCTTGTTGTGGGTCTTTCAAGATGGCTGGCTCCACGTGTCTCGGTGCCTCCACGGGTTCCTTCTTTTCAGGGACTATGGATCGGGCGGTGAGAGGTCTGGAGGTCCAGGTCTTGTTGGGCTCTGGGCTCGGGCTCCGGCAGGAGGCGGCAGCAAAGCAGACGTCGAGTAGCTGGTTGGTGCTTGCGTTAGCAAGATGGTCACTCCCTGACCATAGGGGAGATTTCCTTCAGTCCTCTGTGCAGCAGAGCATCGAAGTTCCCGTCTTCTTCTTTGTGTTAAGTTGATTCCAGGATGTCTGAAGTCTTAGGACACAGCTCCTACCTTTAAGCGGATTCTAGGGGCTGGACTATCTGCTAGGTCCCTCCCTAAGGGTGGGACCAGGAAGGGGGGTGGTTACACCCCCAAGCCTTTGTCCAGCTCGCCCCAGGTCCGGGGCTGGTGTGCCCCAGGACCGGTTTGAACTGGCATATGCACCGAGGCTCCTTGTGAGCCTCAGGCATGTCTGATTCCATTCAAGCCCTACCTGACCAATACACAAAATCCTGTCTGGGGTGGTGCACGCACCTCCCCAGGCAGGAAACCCTTTGTCCACGTCTCCCAAGCTGGAAGGACGCCCAGCAGCAGGAGGGCAGACTTGTGTCTGTGGTGGCAGCGTCCATTTTGTGGAGCTGAGGCTATGTCTGATTTTTACCCGGGTTTCAGGTACTGTACATGTCGTGTCCCTCTAGAAGGGTGGAATGCTAACCCCGTCACTAGAATTAGCGAGGGGTTAGTATTCCAATTCATATGACACCTTACTCGACATGTTTTGATAAAGCCAAACCAAAGATAGCATTTAACTGCGAGGTTCATAATGCACTTAAGAGTATATGGTATGACGATATCTGGAAACTGTAGAAGGAAGTTGTTCCGACCACTGCAGACAGGCTCAGCTCATGCCAGAGCACCATCTCACATGGAACCAAGCACTCTGCCTTCATGATTGTTAAGGCCTGCCATAGGAGTGACTTATAGGTTAACATGTGTCCCATTTAAGGTTAGGTATAGGTATACTACACCTAAGTAAGAGGTGGTTAGACCAACTTACCCCAGCTGAGTGATCAGCCAGTTGTGTCAAATTGTTAGGCCAGGCCAGGGGTGGCACAATACATGCTTCAGCCCCTGGTAGGCCTTAGATACACCAATGCCCTGGGTACCTAGTGTACACTGGTACAGGGGCTCACAGGGTGATCCAATTCCAATTGGTTATGCACCTAGGGTGCATAGTGTCAATTTAGTAGAGAGAACAGCAGGCTGGGGGTCTGATTAGCAGGCCCACAGCCTCAATATGTCAAAAACCAGTGAAGTAAAAAGCAAAAATTTGGGGTGAACATAGGATAGCAGACCCTACTCTCCTACACAACTCCCCCCCAAACGCAGGGACATTAAACTAGCCTTGACCAGTCTCGTCTTCATGTCCTAAGTGGAAGTACCTGGAGAGACCATCTGCATTCCCATGGTCTGCACCTGGCCGGTGCTCCACTGTAAAGTCCATCCCCTGTAGGGAAATGGACCACCTAAGCAGTTTGGGGTTTTCACCCTTCATCTGATTTAGCCACAAGAGGGGCTTATGGTCGGTCTGAATCTTGAAGTGAGTGCCAAACAAGTATGGCCTCAGCTTCTTCAGGGCCCACACCACAGCAAATGCCTCCCTCTCAATAGCTGACCAATTCTTCTCTCTGGGGGTCAACCTTCTGCTAATAAAAGCAATAGGTTGGTCTTGACCATCTACATTAAGTTGTGACAGCACAGCTCCCACACCCAACTCAGAAGCATCTGTTTGGACAATAAACTCTTTGGAGTAGTCAAGACTTTTCAGGATAGGTGCAGAGCACATGGCCTTCTTCAGGTCATCAAATGCCTTTTGTCCACTGAACCTTTTTGGGCATCTTCTTGGATGTCAGATCATTAAGAGGAGTCACAATGGACCCATAGTTCTTAACAAACTTCCTGTAGTACCCAGTCAAGCCCAAGAAAGCTCAGAATTGAGTCTGGGTGGTTGGAGGGGACCAGTCCTTGATGGATTGTATCTTAATCTCCAGTGGTTGAACTTGGCCTCCACCTACAAGGTGGCCCAAGTACACAACCTTACTCTGCCCTATCTGGCACTTAGTAGCCTTGATAGTGAGGCCTGCCTTTTGCAGAGCCTCAAGTACCTTCTTCAGGTGGATCAGGTGATCCTCCCAGGTGGAGCTAAAGACAGCAATGTCATCAAGATATGCTGCAAGTCATCCAACCCAGTAAGGACTTGATTCACCAACCTTTGGAAGGTGGCAGGTGCATTCTTCAGACCAAAGGGCATCACCAAAAATTGATAATGCCCACCTGGGATTGAAAATGCTGTTTTGGCCTTAGACTCCTCAGCTAATCTGATTTGCCAATAGCCAGCTGTCAAATCAAATGTGCTCAAAAACTTAGCAGAAGCCAGTTTATCTATGAGCTCATCTGCCCTTGGAATAGGATGTGCATCTGTCCTAGTGACAGCATTGAGTCCTCTGTAATCCACACAGAACATCATCTCTCTCTTGCCATCTTTGGTGTGAGGTTTGGGGACCAGAACCACTGGGCTAGCCCAGGGGCTCTCTGAGGGCTCAATGACACCCAGTTCCAGCATTTTGTGTACCTCAGCCTTTTTACAGTCCCTGACGTGGTCAGGTTGTCTGTAAAATGTGTTCTTTACAGGGAGATTGTCACCAGTGTCCACCACATGGGTACACCAGTCAGTTTGACTAGGTATCAGTGAGAACATATATTGAAATGATTGTAGAACCTGTGTACATTCAATCTGCTGATGCTGAGTGAGGTTGCCTCCAAGGGTCACTCCTTCAACTGAACCATCTTCAGGGTTCTGAGACAACAAGTCTGGGAGAGGATCACTCTCTTCCTCCTGTCCCTCATCTGTAGCCATGAGCAAGCCCATGTCTGCCCTGTCAACATATGTTTTTACCCTGTTAACATGGAGTACCCTGTGGGGACTCCTGGGAGTTCCTAGGTCTACCAAGTAGGTAACCTCTCCCTTCTTTTCCAGGATTGTATGGGGTCCAGACCATTTGTCTTGGAGTGCTGCTGGGGCCACTGGCTCCAACACCCATACCTTCTGTCCTGGCTGAAACTCAACCAAGACAGCCTTTTGGTCATGCCAAGCTTTCTGTAAGGCCTGGCTTGCCTCAAGGTTTTTGGATGCCTTCTCCATATACTCAGCCATCCTGGAGCGGAGACCAAGTACATAGTCCACTATGTCTTGTTTAGGCTTTTTGAGAGGTAACTCCCATCCTTCCTTCACTAAACACAGTGGGCCTCCCACAGGGTGCCCAAACAACAATTCAAAGGGGCTGTAGCCAACTCCTTTTTGTGGGACCTCTCTGTAAGCAAACAGAAGGCAGGGTAGAAGGATGTCCCATCTTCGCCTGAGCTTTTCAGGTAATCCTTTGATCATACCCTTTAGGGTCTTGTTGAATCTCTCATTCTCTCTCTCATTCATCTCTCACCCCTTATCACCCAACATTGTGGGTGATAAGGGGTGGTGAACTTGTAGTTGACACCACATTCCTTCCACATAGCTGTCAAGTATCCTGACATGAAGTTGGTACCTCTGTCAGAAACCACCTCCTTAGGAAACCCCACTCTGGAAAATACTCCCAGCAGGGCCCTGGCCACAACAGGAGCTGTAGTGGTCCTAAGGGGAATTGCCTCTGGATACCTGGTGGCATGATCCACTACCACCAGTATAAATCTGTGCCCAGATGCAGTGGGAGGATCCATGGGACCCACTATATCTATTCCCACTCTTTCAAAGGGAACCCCCACCACAGGTAGTGGTATTAGGGGGGCCTTTGTTGTGCCACCTGGCTTGGCAGGTCACACAGGAGCGACAAAACTCCTTGGTATCTTCATTCATGTGAGGCCAGTGAAAGTGAGGGACAAGCCTGTCCCAAGTCTTGTTCTGGCCTAAGTGTCCTGCTAGAGGAATATCATGGGCCAAGGTAAGAAGGAAGCCCCTAAATTGCAGAGGTATAACCAACCTCCTGGTTGCACCAGGTTTTGGGTCTCTAGCCTCTGAATAAAGGAGCCCATCATCCCAATACACTTTATGGGTACCTTGAGCATTCCCAGCAGCCTCAGCAGCAGCCAGCTGTCTGAGGGGTTCAAGAGATGGACAGGTTAACTGAGCCTGCCCCAAGTCAGCCCTGGAAGGTCCCCCTGTCCCCAGAAACTCAACCTGATCAGGTTCAAGCTCTTCAGGGACAGTTCCTTCAGGGTTCTCTAGATCATCTTCCTGGGAAGGCTGATCATCACTTGGAGGCAGGGGGGAAGGCACAGCCTTAATCCTCATGTTCTTCTTCTTGGTAGGTGCTTGGTCCATTGTTCCAGGATCCAAGACCTGAGGTTCAGTGAGGCACTTTTTGGCCTGTGACCTGGTCACAGCAAGGACATGTGGTGATATACCTAACATCTCTGCATGTGTCCTGTACTCCACTTCTGACCATAGAGAACTCTCTAGGTCATTGCCCAACAAACATTCTACTGGGAGGTCTGCACTAACCACAACCCTTTTGAGGCCAGTTACCCCTCCCCATGAGAAGTTAACAATAGCCACACTATGTGAAGTAGTGGCATTGCTGGCATTGGTCACCAGGTAATTCTCACCTGGTATGTACTGTCCAGGGTCCACAAAGCCTGGTGTCACCATAGTGACACTGGCACATGTGTCCCTGTAGGCTTGATCCACTTTTGCATTTATTAAAGGAGTCTGTCTGTACTTGCCCAGGTTACTGGGGCTCACAGTCAGGGACAAATCCATGTCCCCATCACAGATCAAGACTGCCTGTGTAAGGGTTCTGTCTAAGTCAGAATCTCCTTCAGTTCCCATAGTGATTCCCACTACACCCTTTGTCTGGGGACCAACACTGCTAACAGTAGTACTGGGAGCAGGTGCCTTAGGGGCAACAGTGTTGGGAGCTCCACCCTTCTTACAATCACTAGTCCAGTGAGTTGTATTCTTGCAAGATTTGCACCAGGGTTTCTTTGGACCTTCTTTCTTCTTCCCTTTAGGTTGTTGGGACCCACCCTCGTTAGTACTAGTTTGGGGCCCTGTTGAAGACTTCTGGTCTTTAGATTTCTGATCTCCACCCTTTTGATCTGTTTTCTTCTGATCACCCCCTTGGCCCTGGTTCTGGTTCTTTTGCTTAACCCTGGTTCTGACCCATTTGTCTGCCTTCTTTCCCAATTCTTGGGGAGAGGTCAGATCTGAGTCAACCAAGTGTTGATGCAGTTGCTGGTGTTGACAGTTGTTTAAAATCTGTTCTCACATCATCAAATTGTACAATCCTGTTTAATCAGATACCTTACTTCCCAGCAACCAACCCTCCAAAGCCTTAGTGGCACATTCAATGTATTCAGACCAGTCCTGAGTCTGTGTCTTCTGGGTATCTCTGAACATTAACCTGTACTGTTCAGTGGTTAAGCCTAACCCATCAACTAGGACACTCTTCAGGGCTCTGTAGTTTCTGACATCCTCCTCCCTAACAGTGAGGAGTCTATCTCTGCCTCTACCTTCAAAGGAGAGCCATAAGATTGCTGCCCACTGGTCTTCAGGAACCTGCTGCACTTTGCAGGCTCTCTCAAGAGCAGTCATCCACTTCTGGATATCATCCCCACTTTTGTAGGGGGGCACAACCTTGGACAGGTTCCTATTGTCAAAGACCCCATCTTTGTCCTTAGGGACAATGCTGCCACCAGTGGGTATAGACCCACTCTCTCTAGGTTGCCTAGCCTTGTTCAGTTTCTCTTCCATCAGGGCTACTTCTAGCTCCTGTCTCCTGATCCACAGCTGAGCTTCCTTCATTCTGGCCTCATGCTCCCTCCACTGAGGGCTGGTCATCCTTCTTCTGGAGTCACCTTGAGAGCCTCTAGAGGTATGAGAAGCATTAGAGTCACCTAAGTGATTCCTCTGCCTCCCAAGCCCCTGGTTAAGTCCACTAGGGAGATCCAACGGGGTGAACCCATTGTCAGTCCCAAGTAGCCTTAAGTTAGCTGGGCCACGTATAACACTTGGCACTGGGCTAGTTCTCCCTTCATCCCCACTACCATCTTTATCAGTACCCTTATCACTTTCATCCTCTGTAGTGTGATTCTCATCTAAGGGGTGACTATTGGAAAGGGGTACTTCAGTAGCATCTTCAGAAGGGGGCCTCCTGTTCCAGTCCCTGAGGGGCCTAACTGGGAGGCTTTCTTGAGAGCTCTCTGATCTTCATCAGCTTGTAAGAGTTCTCTGAGTTCAGCAGAGGTAGGGTTCCTGGGCTGTTTAAAGCCCCTGATATTTGCCAACTGCCTGAGCTCATTTTGGTTTAGGGTAGCAAAGATGGTTGGTGCCCTCTGGGGGTCACTCTCGACTGAGATGGGTACATTGGACCCCTCTGCCCCAGCCATTGCTCTTAAGTGTGGGTGAATGTGTTACAACTACCTACACTTGGGTTTTTCTACTAAACCTATCTAGTAGTTGTAGTCAGGGTGTGCTACTCCCTTTGCTCTACAACAACTAAGTTCAGTAGAACTTAAGTATTTCTAATCTTGTTTTATATGTACCTAAAGGTACCTGTATGATATTTCAATTGGTAACAAAGAGATTACAGAGGTAAAACACAGCAAGCTCAAATCCAACCGCTGCTCACCAATGTGGGAAGTTGGCCTGGTATATGATGTTCACTAGTTAAAGTGACCACCTTGTACCATGCCAAGCAACCCTTATGGTGTGGTTGTAAGTCAACCTTTTCGGACTAGCTGCCCTAGTGGTAGCGTAGGCTAAGCAGTCTTTGAGGCTAAACTCGTTAAAGCGTGTTAAGCAGGCTGTTTTACCATATGTAACCCCCCTTTATACCAATGAAAGGACACCACACAGATATATATTCAAAATATATATGTATTTATTACTCAAAGTATCCCCTAGACTCTTTACGAGCACGGGAGCACAAATCGTTAAACAAGAAAGTATTAAAATATACAGAAGTTGCACTTTATATGGATGGGCCCTGGTGGCCACTCAAACCATATACTAAAATAGTGGTATAAGTACCACGTCTAGGAAAGGGAAAAGGCCTAGGGCCTCTAGAATCACTGGGCCTACAAGGAGCTAACTTCAGTTAGTGACCAGGAGGTCCACGGGTCGCGTGTGCAGTGAGGAAAGTTACACGCGGGCTCCCATAGGTTTTCAATGGGTGCATAAAAGTTCAAAAGTTACTGCTAGAAGGGTCTTCTGGATGGACTATGAACTTAAGACTTAAAACACAGACACTAGAGATGTTTCTCTACACTTGGGCACCGGAGTGCCAGCTTTACCTCACCCACAGGAAGCGGGGACATAGGTCTCGAAGTGCGTCGGGTTTCGTCTATCTGTTCAATGGAGCCTGATGACAAAGATGCTGCAGGCGGTCGGTCCAGAAGAGATGCGGTGGATCCAAGGGTGGATCGGAGTTGTAGAAGACCTGAAAGCAGAGGGGACAGTGTTCACAGTCACTAGCCAGTGACCGGCGTGGCACCAGGTAGGTACCAGGCGATGTCGGGTGCAAACAGGTGATGAGGGGTAGCTTGTCTCCGCAGGCACGTGGTCCCTGAAGGTCGACGATGTCCAGGAGTCGGTTCACGAGCTGTCCCATGCAGGTTCTCGCTGTCGGCGGTGTCGGCAACTCAAAGGAAGCAAACAAGCCTTGGCAAAGGCAGGAGTTGTGGAAAGTGAAGAAAGCTGATTGTTCTGACCAGCAAGGTCAGAGGGGCTGCTCCTTTGGAGGGCAGCACGGGCCAGTCAGGAGCAACCAGACCAGTGTCGTAGTATTCAAGGTTCGTCGCCAAAATGGCCACTAGCCAACGGGCCAGGGACCGGGCAGGCGCGTCGAGATGCAAAGTGCAGAGGGGCCCCATGCAGATCGTGGAGATGCTGGAGGGCTCACCTTTGGTGAAGATGCTGCTCGGATGTTGGGCTTCTCAGGACCCAAAGCACAACTTGGAGGGAGCCTCTGTTGTCGCGCTTGCAGCTTGTCGTGGGTCTTTCAAGATGGCTGGCTCCACGTGTCTCGGTGCCTCCACGGGTTCCTTCTTTTCAGGGACTGTGGATCGGGCGGTGAGAGGTCTGGAGGTCCAGGTCTTGTTGGGCTCTGGGCTCGGGCTCCGGCAGGAGGCGGTGGCAAAGCAGACGTCGAGTAGCTGGTTGGTGCTTGCGTTAGCAAGATGGTCACTCCCTGACCATAGGGGAGATTTCCTTCAGTCCTCTGTGCAGCAGAGCGTCAAAGTTCCCGTCTTCTTCTTTGTGTTAAGTTGATTCCAGGATGTCTGAAGTCTTAGGACACAGCTCCTACCTTTAAGCGGATTCTAGGGGCCGGACTATCTGCTAGGTCCCTCCCTAAGGGTGGGACCAGGAAGGGGGGTGGTTACACCCCCAATCCTTTGTCCAGCTCGCCCCAGGTCCGGGGCTGGTGTGCCCCAGGACCGGTTTGAACTGGCATATGCACCAAGGCTCCTTGTGAGCCTCAGGCATGTCTGATTCCATTCAAGCCCTACCTGACCAATACACAAAATCCTGTCTGGGGTGGTGCACACACCTCCCCTGGCAGGAAACCCTTTGTCCACGTCTCCCAAGCTGGAAGGACTCTCAGCAGCAGGAGGGCAGACTTGTGTCTGTGGTGGCAGCGTCCATTTTGTGGAGCTTAGGCTATGTCTGATTTTTACCCGGGTTTCAGGTACTGTACATGTCGTGTCCCTCTAGAAGGGTGGAATGCTAACCCCGTCGCCAGAATTGGCGAGGGGTTAGTATTCCAATTCGTATGACACCTTACTCGACATGTTTTGATAAAGCCAAACCAAAGATAGCATTTAACCGCGAGGTTCATAATGCACTTAAGAGTATATGGTATGACGATATCTGGAAACGGTAGAAGGAAGTTGTTCCGACCACTGCAGACAGGCTCAGCTCATGCCAGAGCACCATATCACATGGAACCAAGCACTCTGCCTTCAGGATTGTTAAGGCCTGCCATAGGAGTGACTTATAGGTTAACATGTGTCCCATTTAAGGTTAGGTATAGGTATACTACACCTAAGTAAGAGGTGGTTACACCAACTTACCCCAGCTGAGTGATCAGCCAGTTGTGTCAAATTGTTAGGCCAGGCCAGGGGTGGCACAATACATGCTTCAGTCCCTGGTAGGCCTTAGATACACCAATGCCCTGGGTACCTAGTGTACACTTGTACAGGGGCTCACAGGGTGATCCAATTCCAATTGGTTATGCACCTAGGGTGCATAGTGTCAATTTAGTAGAGAGAACGGCAGGCTGGGGGTCTGATTAGCAGGCCCACAGCCTCAATATGTCAAAAACCAGTGAAGCAAAAAGCAAAAATTTGGGGTGACCATAGGATAGCAGACCCTACTCTCCTACATTCACTATGTTAAAATAATAACATACAATTGCAAAACTTCCACTAACAACTTCCAAACCCAGTGCTGCAACGTGATGGAGCACGACAGATGACCACTAGGATGACAAGTAGTGCCATAGAACATACAGCAAGCATTTATTTAATTATTTACATACTCCTTTACAATTTATATATAACTGCACTACCTCATACTTTTCACCTCTCCGCCACACCCCACCACCCCACACCACTTTCTCTGCAACCCACCGCACACAACTTTATAAATAGTATTTTTAAAATGTATAATCTATGTACTTAGAATGATATTATCAACCAAACAGCACACATAAAAATGTCCATAATTACTTAACAATTTTATCAACAACTTTGCAAACATAATACTGCACCCAGGGCTTTAACTGGAGGGGGTGTCTGTGGGGATGTGACCACCAGCACTTTATTTTTGGGAGCCTCGAAACGGGTCTTTATAGGGCTATATTTTCTGACCTCACAAACGTAATCAGTTTTTTTTTCTTTATTGCACTGCAGTGACACTGTGAGAGCATGCACATTACTCACTACTTAGAAGTGCAGACATCATGCCAAGTGACTCACATTGTAGGAGAAGGGAAATCCTTTAAAGAGAGCCATTTTCTCTCAGTATTTCCCTTCTCACTTTGCAACGCACCAGCAACATCATCGTGGGGTGATTAGCAGACAGACCACCAGACGCGCTACGCCCATTGCTCCGGACTCTCTGACACAGCTTCCCGGGCGCACACACAGAGCCGCACCCGAGTACTTCACCGGTCATCAAAACATAATTTTTTTGTAAAGGAGACTCTGTTCTTTTTCACCCCTTTTTACACCCCTACTTGCCCACTCTGCCTATTGCTGAAAGAATTAGGCTCCCCCGAAATTTCCCTCTGGTTGCGTCTCTGCAAACGACCACAACAAGGCAACTCCAGCACGAACCTGCTCTCACCTTACACACGGTCTTGTTTTAGTGCCACGAAAACACACCCTTTGCCTGACTCACTAAGTTCTCACACCCCCTCTTTAATATGAACATAAAAGCTTTCCAATTACTTTTATATTCCTATACTGTACTTCACATAGAAATATAGAACTCAAGGGGGAATATTATCAAGGACGGCGTTAAAATTATTGCCGGTTTAGCGGCAGAAAACTGCTGCTAAACCAGCGATAATCGGCTTGATAATACTCCCTGGAGAATTCCCATAGAAGCCCATGTTCACACCGGAACCTGGGTTTCTATATGAATTCCAAGGGCATGTTATCAAGGCCATTATCGCCGCTTTAGCGGCAGTTTTCTGCCGCTAAAGCGGTGATAATTTTAAACTCTGTCCTTGATAATATGCCCCATGGTTCTCACCACCCCAAATTAGCTCTCTGGTATACTTTCTCAAATATAAGAAGTCCAGGTATTCAGTATCTGTCAGTCACGGGCATTTTAAAACAGTGTACCTATAACCAACTCGACAAAATGTTATGTTTCTAAATTAACGTATTACACTTAAAAGTTCCTTTACATTTCTTTCGCTAGATGTACCTTTGTATAAAACACCACCAGAAAAGGGTGTTGAAGTATGCTTCACAAAGAGTAACTCAAAGCTTTGTTAATCTTTATTAAAAAATCTGCCTGTCAATCCTTTTTGCAAGCCTTTTCAATACATTAAGAGGGTAGCTGGATCAGTATAATACGTCGTATTTAAGATCGGGGGTGGACGATGCACGGAAATAAGAACATATAGTTGAATAAAGGGCGAGTGGATGCATGGCCAGATGCATCAATGGATAGATACATAGATCAATGTATCAATGTATGGATGGGTGGAAGGATGACTGAATGCAAAGACCAGTACTTACGATAGACGGGTGGGCTGATAAATGCTTAGGATTGATTCTGGGACAGATATATCTATGCATATATAGGTGTATCGCTGCATGAATGACACAGTGCTTACTATAGGCGAGTGCGCTCAAGATAAGCGGACAAACAGATTTATGTATATATATAAGCAGGAATATATCCATCAATTAAAAGATGGTTGAATGGCACAGTGCTTAGGATGCATCGATACTGCACTTTAATTGGGCAGGGTCTGGGGACCGGCATTTATTTTCACGCAGCCTCCAAACGACTCTCTACCAGGCTCTATTTTCGGCGCTCTCAAAGATAGTCAATTTTTTTTGTACACTTCAGTGACAGCATGCACATCAATGTACGCATGCTTATTTTGCTCACTACTGAGAACTGGAGACATCACGCTAGGTTACCCACGTTGTGTAAGAAAGGGAAATCCTTTAAACAATGTTTTTTTACGAACCTACGATAATTGGAGAGGATTTTCTAAAGCCCACAATGATACTTATCTTGATTTAGACCACGCCCCAACTTGCATAGCCCACACCCCTTTAAGAGCTTTGCCCCCCCTTTTAGAGCACCCCCATTTTTCTTTCACACACTTAGAACCCTAACTACACCATAGTAATAAACAAACAGTGTAATCTTCCATTAAAATCTACAATGGCACCAAGTTTCATAATTTTCCATCAATGCTATCAGCCTTCTACCACAGTACCAGAGTGTCTATCAGCACGAAGATGTCTTATCCACAGAAATGTTGTGTAATTTCTGTACCTGTCTGCTGGAACACTCATCACCAAAAAGTATTAAAACTTGGGAATTTGCCAGCAAAACATATACCATACCATAAAGCGATTCATAAATGGGCACACTGCCACTGCACCACCCTCTTCCCCATCCTTCCTTAACTTTCCAAGATTAAAGAAAGAGCCACACCAAACCTAGTAACACACACTATACCAATACAAGAACTTAATTTCAAAAACTGTCTACCGGAACGCTCATGAGCAAAGCGTATTAAAACATACAAATTTGCGGGTAAAACATATACCATAAGACACACAACTGATGGACGGAATGCAGAACAAATCAAAACATTCACCCCCAGTCAAGAGATCTGGGTTAAATCCATGATTCTTTTGCTCACCATGCCACCCCAGTTTAGACCTGGCCATATGCAAATCAGTCTTGACCATGTGCCTCATAGGAACAGTCCAGCCTGAACTGCCAAGCCAGGTCCTCCCTGGACCGGAAACAAGCATCCTAGGACCGGTTTCGGGGTTTCATCCCTCTTCAGCCAGGATAGCTTGATTCCAGTGGCACAGTGAGCCCAGGACCCACGTCTGGGCATATCTGGGGCACTAAGGGCGTGAAAGCAAAAGACACACAAGTGATGGACGGAATGCAAAACAAATCAAAACATCGCCCCCAGTCAAGAGATCTGGGTTAAATCCATCATTCTTTTGCTCACTATGCCACCCAAGTTTAGACCTGGTCATAGGCAAATTAGTCTTGACCCTGTGCCTCATGGGAACAGTCCAGCCCGAACTGCCAAGCCAGGTCTTCCCTGGACCGGAAACAAGCATCCTAGGACCGCTTTTGGGGTTTCACCCCTCTTCAGCCAGGATAGCTTGATTCCAGTGGCACAGTGAGCCCAGGACCCTCGTCTGGGCATACCTGGCGCACTTAGGGCAAGAAAGCAAAAGACACACAAGTGATGGACAGAATGCAGAACAAATCAAAACATTCACCCCCAGTCAAGAGATCTGGGTTAAATCCATCATTCTTTTGCTCACCATCCCACCCTAGTTTAGACCTGTCCATATGCAAATCAGTCTTGACCCTATGCCTCATGGGAACAGTCCAGCCCGAACTGCCAAGCCAGGTCCTCCCTGGACCATAAACAAGCATCATAGGACCGGTCTCGGGGTTTCACCCCTCTTCAGCCAGGATAGCTTGATTCCAGTGGCACAGTGAGCCCAGGATCCACGTCTGGGCATACCTGGCGCACCAAGTCCCATGCTCTCCATGCCACTGGAATCAAGCTATCCTGGCTGAAGAGGGGTGAAACCCCGAAACCGGTCCTCGGATGCTTGTTTCCAGTCCAGGGAGGACCTGGCCTGGCAGTTCGGGCTGGACTGTTCCCTTTGGGCACAGGGTCAAGACTGATTTGCATATGGCTGGGTCCAAACTGGAAAACATGGTGAGCAAAAAGACGATGGATTTAGGCCCAGATCTCTGTACTGGGGTGAATGAATGACATTGTTCTGCATTCTGTCCATCAATTGTTCTTATTGCATTTGTCATAAGATTTCTGCATTTCGTTTTATCGCTTTTAACTTAATAACACATACGTCTCCAACCACCCCCACACTATTTCCACAAAAAGTATCAGTTGCAAACGTGCAACATTTTCTTTATCCCCCCAAATACATTACAAACTCAAATTAACGCTGTACCTCATTTTCAAAACAATACAGTCCTATAAAGATGACAAACTACACTTCTTCTCTGTGAAAAATTCCTAAACATATATAAAATACTTATATAACAACAGCTCAAATGTTATGGCTGAAGACGGCTGAAATGCCAGAAACCGGTCCTAGGAAGCTTGTTTCCGGTCCAGGGAAGATATGGCTTGGCAGTTCGGGCTGGACTGTTCTCATGAGGCACAGGGTCAGACTGATTTGCATATGGCCATGTCTGAACTGGGGTGGCAGAGTGGGCTTAAGAACGGTGATGGATTAAACCCAGATCAGTTGACTGGGGGTGAGTGCTTGCAATGTTCAACACTCCGTCCATCATTTCCTTTGGTTTTTGCTTTGTTCGCCATAAGTTGGCAGGGTATGCTCAGACGTGAGTCCCTTGATCACTTTGCCACTGGATACAAGCAAGCCTGGCTGAAGACGGCTGAAATGCCAGAAACCTGTCCTAGGAAGCTTGTTTCCGGTCCAGGGAAGATATGGCTTGGCAGTTTGGGCTGGACTGTTCCCATGAGGCACAGGGTCAGACTGATTTGCATATGGCCATGTCTGAACTGGGGTGGCAGGGTGGGCTAAAGAACGGTGATGGATTAAACCCAGATCAGTTGACTGGGGGTGAGTGCTTGCAATGTTCAACACTCCGTCCATCATTTCCTTTGGTTTTTGCTTTGTTCGCCATAAGTTGGCAGGGTATGCTCAGACGTGAGTCCCTTGATCACTTTGCCACTGGATTCAAGCAAGCCTGGCTGAAGACGGCTGAGATGCCAGAAACCGGTCCTAGGAAGCTTGTTTCCGGTCCAGGGAAGATATGGCTTGGCAGTTCGGGCTGGACTGTTCCCATGAGGCACAGGGTCAGACTGATTTGCATATGGCCATGTCTGAACTGGGGTGGCAGAGTGGGCTAAAGAACGGTGATGGATTAAACCCAGATCAGTTGACTGGGGGTGAGTGCTTGCAATGTTCAACACTCCGTCCATCATTTCCTTTGGTTTTTGCTTTGTTCGCCATAAGTTGGCAGGGTATGCTCAGACGTGAGTCCCTTGATCACTTTGCCACTGGATTCAAGCAAGCCTGGCTGAAGACGGCTGAAATGCCAGAAACCGGTCCTAGGAAGCTTGTTTGCGGTCCAGGGAAGATATGGCTTGGCAGTTCGGGCTGGACTGTTCCCATGAGGCACAGGGTCAGACTAATTTGCATATGGCCATGTCTGAACTGGGGTGGCAGAGTGGGCTAAAGAACGGTGATGGATTAAACCCAGATCAGTTGACTGGGGGTGAGTGCTTGCAATGTTCAACACTCCGTCCATCATTTCCTTTGGTTTTTGCTTTGTTCGCCATAAGTTGGCAGGGTATGCTCAGACGTGAGTCCCCTGATCACTTTGCCACTGGATTCAAGCAAGCCTGGCTGAAGACGGCTGAAATGCTAGAAACCGGTCCTAGGAAGCTTGTTTCCGGTTCAGGGAAGATATGGCTTGGCAGTTCGGGCTGGACTGTTCCCATGAGGCACAGGGTCAGACTGATTTGCATATTGCCATGTCTGAACTGGGGTGGCAGAGTGGGCTAAAGAACGGTGATGGATTAAACCCAGATCAGTTGACTGGGGGTGAGTGCTTGCAATGTTCAACACTCCGTCCATCATTTCCTTTGGTTTCTGCTATGCATATTTCATAACCAATATCAAACACCACACTTTACTAACACTATATTACTTTAAAATAAAAAATACTTTCAAAATTAAAAACATCACCTCAAATACATAATCAATACTATAAAACACATAACAAACCTTGTTCATTTCTAACTCACCTTTGTAGTTGTTATCCAGATTTCAAATGACACACGCATACAATTCTCTCTTTCTCACATAGTACATGTAAAGCTCTGACTTCATCAAGAATGGAACCAGGAATGGCACAGTTTCTCTGTCGCTCCACACATAAATACATGTAAAGAACAAATCAGAATACTTAATTCCTTCAATGACATTCCAAAACTTACCTCCATTGGTTAATTTGGAATTTTCCTTCCGAAAAGCTACTTATTATTCCGCACCACATACAGGTCACAAGTTCAACCTATTTTATCACCACACTTTCTGGAACTTTCTACGACACCTTCAGGTTAAAAGTTCATAATCTTTTTATAACCTAATGATACACTTTTGCAACATTTTATCGAACATTCAACGGAACGTGCACTTTAAAAGTTCACAATAGGGGTCAGTAGTTCATCAGCTTTATTCCCAACTCCAGCAGCACCTCACCTTACGCCCCCATCGCCATCATACCCGTAGGAATCAGTGCTTTCCACTTTCCAAATACCAAATTCATTTCATACACAAAAATTTACCATCGCACTCCCTATATAACACCCCCTAAGCACCATACACAAGTTACAAGGTTTGAAACAAAAGTTCATCCAAGTAGCTATAACTACATGCTGACAGTACTTGCACAGATGTGGCACAGCGGCCAGAGCACATGACTTCCGTTTTCTGTGCCCCCTCGCTATCGCTCCAGCCCTCCTCCCCCTTTTGTCTTCTGTACCCGAGTCCCGTTTCCGGCTGCTGCTCCCCTGCGGCCATGCCCCCTCGCTCTCCCATTCGCCACCCCGCTCCCGCCTCCCAGATGCTCCTCCCTCCCTGCCTTTAATGGCGGCTGCTGCGCGGCGGTGCGCAGTGGGCGTGTCGCTGGCACAGCAGAGGCGCACCAGAGGCAAGCCCATGTGCGCCCGTCCGCGCCTGGACCGCACCCAGCGCCAGAACCCCTGGACCCCGCAACCACCACAACGCCAGACTCTGCTACGATGCCAGAGCCCTCCACGCACTCAACACTGGCTGAGACCAAAGCTGCTTCCAGGCCGCCCCTAAACGCACCCACGGACCTTTCTCCTGCCGCACCTGCAGCTTCACCTGCGACAGAGCCACCCAACATTCAAAGACCGGACACAACAACCTCCGCTGCATACTCCTCAACACCCGCTCCGCACGCAAACACGCCATCGAGCTCTGGGACCTGCTCGACACCTCCGCCCCAGACATTGCCTTCCTGACCGAGACCTGGTGGAACGACTCCTCGGCGCCCGACATAGCCATCCCGGATGGCTACAAGATCACCCGTAGGGACCGCGCCAACGGAATCGGAGGAGGAATAGCCATGGTCCACAAGTCCACCCTCAAGGTCTCCTCACGCGCAGACGACACCCTCAACATCGCCGAACACCTGCACTTCCTGATCCACACCAACCCCAACACCACCCTCAGAGGAATGCTTGTCTACAGACCCCCCGGACCCCAGGCACAGTTCTGCGACTCCATCGCCGACCTCGCCAGCACCCACGCACTCGACTCCACGGACTACATCCTCCTCGGGGACCTGAACTTCCACCTCGAGAACAACAACGACGCCAACTCCGCCACACTGATCGACAACCTGGCCAACCTCGGCCTCAGACAACTCGTCACTACACCCACCCACACTGCCGGCCATACGCTTGACCCCGTATTCTCCACGAGCACCCACGTCGCCTTCTACCACACCACAGAACTCCACTGGACCGACCACCGCTGCATCCATTTCACCTTCAAGAAACCCACCACGCACCACAACACCCAACAGCTGCCCCGCTGCTGCTGGAGCAAAGTCACCGAAGACCAGCTGACCACCACCCTCGCCCAGAACCCACCCACGGACACCACCGACCAAGATGCCGCTGCCCGCAACCTTAGACAGTGGATCGACGACTGCGCCAACACCCTCGCCCGCTCAAGAAACCCTCCAACAACCGCACCAGCAAGAAAGCCACCTGGTTCACCGAAGAGCTCCAGACCTCCAAACGTGCATGCCGGAATCTGGAGAAGAAATGGCTCCACAAGCGTAGACCGGACAGCCACACAGCCCACAAGGACGCCACCCGCAGACATCACCACCTCATCAGACTAGCCAAGAGATCTTCCTTCAAAGCCCGCCTGGATAACAACGCTCACGACAGCAAAGAGCTCTTCAGCATCATGAAGGAACTCTCCAACCCCAGCGCCAACGCCAACGACATCCCGCCCTCACAAGAACTGTGCGACGCACTGGCCACCTTCTTCCACTGCAAGATTGCTGACATCCATGGCACCTTCAATACCACGACCGCCACGACCACGCCAGACGCCACCCCCTCTGCGAACATCACACGCAGCAACCACATGACCTCTTGGGCCAACGTCAACAACGACGAGACACGCAAGGTCATGAACTCAATCCACTCAGGATCACCATCAGACCCCTGCCCACACCACGTATTCAACAAAGCAGACGCAGCTATCGCACCCCAACTACGGAAGGTCATCAACTTCTCCTTCGATACAGCGACATTCCCAGAAAATTGGAAGCACGCCGAAATCAGCGCCCTCCTCAACCCAAGGCGGACCCCAAGGACCTCAAGAATTTCCTACCCATCTCCCTGCTCCCGTTCCCGGTGAAGGTCATCGAGAAAATCGTCAACATGCAACTGGCCCGCCACCTCGAGGACAACAACATCTTAGACCCGCCCCAGTCTGGATTCAGACGCAACCACAGCACCGAGACAGCCCTCATCGCCGCAACAGACGACATCAGGCGCCAACTAGACAACGGCAAAACATCAGCCCTCATCCTCCTGGACCTGTCAGCCACCTTTGACACGGTCTGCCACTGCACACTAAAGACACTCCTCCAAGAAGCTGGAATCCAAGAGAAGGCCCTGAACTGGACCACGTCCTTCCTCGCCGGCAGGACCCAGAGCGTCCGCCTCCCCCCATTCTGTTCCGCAGCCACCGACATCATCTGCGGCGTACCCCAGGGCTCATCCCTCAGCCCGACGCTGTTCAACGTCTACATGGCCCCCCTTGCACAAGTGGTCGGCAACATGACCTCAACATCATCTCCTATGCCGACGACACCCAGCTCATCCTCTCCCTTACCAAGGACTCGCACACCACCAAAACCAAACTCCACGAGGGCCTTCTCCGATTGGATGAGGAGCAGCCGTCTGAAGCTGAACTCGGACAAGACGGAGATCCTCATCCTCGAACCCACCCCCTCTGCCTGGGACGACTCCTGGTGGCCAACCATGCTGGGAACAGCACCAACACCCACTAACCACGCACGCAACCTAGGATTCATCTTCAACTCCTCCCTCTCCATGTCAAAGCAGGTCAACGCCGTCTCCTCCTCTTGCTACAACACCCTCCGCATGCTCCGCAGGATCTACAAGTGGATCCCTACCGAAACAAGAAGAACGGTGACTCAGGCCCTCGTCAGCAGCAGGCTGGACTACGGCAATGCTCTCTAAGCAGGAATCACTGCCAAACATCTGCAACGACCAAAACGCATCCAAAACACCTCCGCCCGACTGATCCTCAACGTCCCCCGCCGCAGTCACATCACCCCGCACCTGAGAGAACTACACTGGCTCCCCGTCGACAAGATGATCACCTTCATGCTCCTCACCCATGCACACAAAGCACTCCACAACACCAGACCAGCCTACCTCAATAGCAGACTCAGCTTCTACACCCCCACCCGCCAGCTCCGATCCTCCAGCCTCGCCCTCGCCACTGTCCCCCGCATCCAACGAATGACCTCCGGTGGCAGAGCCTTCTCCTTCCTCGCCGCCAAGATCTGGAACTCCCTCCCTACCCACCTACAACAGACCCAAGACCTGCTCTCCTTCAGAAGACTCCTCAAGACCTGGCTCTTTGAGCAGTAGCGGCACCCCCTCCCCTCAGCACCTTGAGACCCTCACAGGTATGTAGTGCGCTCTACAAGTACATTGATTGATTGATTGATTGATCGATCATATGGCACACAGTTTGGGCTCACGCTTTCATCCCCGAGTCTGGCAGCAGGTCAGCTTAGCAGCATGAGACTCTACAAACTACCTCACATATTTTCCGTACCCCAGAACTTTCAGACCAGTACGGGTCAGTAGCTCGTACTAGTAGTTCTAAACACATGCTGACACTACTTTCACAGCTGTACTGCAGCGGCCATGGTACGTGACTTCACAGCCTAAGACACCCAATGTAGACTCACGCTCTAATCCCCGAGTCCCGCACCACCTCACCTTAGCAGCTTCACACTCTGGGCAATACCTCACTTAATTTTCGCAGCCTAGCACTTTCACACGGTAGGTATGATTAGTTCACTTCGCACCCCCTCTATAGCACACCCTAAATACCCCACAGAGGTTACAGTGCTCCGACCCTCCTATTTCCCACTTTTTTCGCCCTCTTTTCCCCTTACTCGCTTCAACAGAATAACAAAATGGCGGACAACACTTCCTCCTTCCATGAGATGCTAGACAATACCTCACATATTTTCCGTACCCAGGACTTTCACACCATTACGGGTCAGTAGTTCATCCTAGTAGGTATGAACACATGCTGACACTACTTCCACAACTGTACTGCAGCGGCCAGGGCACATGACTTCACAGCATAAGACACACAGTGCTTTAATCCTCGAGTCGCGTACAAGCTCACCTTAGAAATATCAGACACTAGCCAACACCTCACTTAATTTTCCTAGCCTTGAACTTTCACACCGGTAGGTATGATTAGGCATCCTAGGACCGGTTTCGGGGTTTCACCCCTCTTCAGCCAGGATAGCTTGATTCCAGTGGCACAGTGAGCCCAGGACCCAAGTCTGGGCATACCTGGCGCACTAAGGGCGAGAAAGCAAAAGACACACAAGTGATGGACGAAATGCAGAACAAATCAAAACATTCACCCCCAGTCAAGAAATCTGGGTTAAATCCATCATTCTTTTGCTCACCATGCCACCCCAGTTTAGACCTGGCCATATGCAAATCAGTCTTGACCCTGTGCCTCATGGGAACAGTCCAGCCCGAATTGCCAAGCCAGGTCCTCACTGGATCAGAAACAAGCATCCTAGGACCGGTTTCGGGGTTTCACATCTCTTCAGCCAGGATAGCTTGATTCCAGTGGTACAGTGAGCCCAGGACCCACGTCTGGGCATACCTGGCGCACTTAGGGCGCACCTCGACGAATCACCCCCAAACATTCAACATAGGCGCTGATCTCAACAAAGAATTACTTTTGAAATTTTCACGAAGATTCATCAATCGGCGCCAAAGTTATTGCGAATAGAATGTTGCCATTTTCCTATAGTAACAACGTTTCGAACAAGAAATGTTCTTTTTCACGGTCTTACCGTGAAAAAGAACATTTCTTGTTCGAAACGTTGGTGGTGGTGTTTGGTGGCGAAATTATGCTTAAATAAATAAGCTTTATACAACTCATCATATCCTGGAGTGCGGTGAAATCCTTGGTTTAACAGTAAAACTTCGAGGTTTGTCTGACCTCGACATCGGCATCCGCTAGAAACTAGCGTACCAGCTGCAGACAGTTTGCTGGAAATATATATATATATATATTTGTATCAGTTAACGCTCATAGAGGCATGCAGGCACCACAACGAGAGACGGACACTCCAATACGCTGATTCTGCTTGTCAAGATATCGTTTTTTATTTTTAAAATATTAGAGGTGGAAATCGGTCATTACGCGTTTCGGCCAACGCAGGGGCCTTGATCACATGAATGCATGTTGGGTAAGTGAAACAAATTTATTGGATACCAGTGTACCCCGTGATAGACTGTCAGCTGACACCATAGACATAGGCCATAAACAAAGAATGCACTTATGAAGATATTCACTTTAGCCAACATATAAAGAGCGTAATCAAATGCTTAAACCAGGTAAATTAGGAGCAAATGTATTTTCAAGACGTTGGCAACATTACCATGACATAAAAAATGTACTCATGGGGTTTGTATCTAAACTCAACCAGCCTATAAGACTTAAGATATAAAGTGCACAAATGCAGTAATAAATTAAGTAAAAGTCAAATACATATAGATGATACCCCTGAATTTAAAAACAAGTAGTGTTAATAAATTCTAAAACGACCTGGTAAATATGTGCAAATATGGAAGGTACAAATACTTCTTATAGTTAGCAATGAAAAATACACGCAAAGTTTTCCATTTCGACTAAGTGCATAATTGATAACACATTTGGCCGTTCTGAAGTGCAAAGTGCTGACATTTCCAATATCAAAGTGCAAAGTGCAAAAATAGTGCAAAGAAACTTCTGGTGAAAATAAAAAATAAAGCTCTAGTGGAAAAAGCGCATGTATAATAACGAATGTACATGAAATCCATATATACACCAAATTTGATTATGTACTGTCTGTCATTCTGCAACAACTATATACAATATAGAGT
Organism: Triturus cristatus; assembly: GCF_964204655.1. Lineage (NCBI taxonomy): Eukaryota > Metazoa > Chordata > Amphibia > Caudata > Salamandridae > Triturus > Triturus cristatus. Next base: position 1,206,864,498 of record NC_140582.1, on the reverse strand, counting down.
CTGCTGGAATCTGGGGAGCCCCCCATATATACCTGTGATGTCATTCTAGATAATGACAAGTCATTATGTTGAAGTTACTGCTGAAATCCTAACTCGGTGTTAAATGTAAAGTATTGAAACTGGCTTGATAACATGATCAGTATTCAATCAGTGCTAATACATTAATAAATCACTTAAAACCAAAAATTCATATGTACACACCTAAATTAATGGTTAAAAGTCATAAAATTGAATTGAATAAACTGCAAAGTTAAAAGTTGAAAGATAGGCAAGCATGTGTAGTGGCTATGCGGCTGGGCAACTACAGGTAATGATGCAGATCCTCACAAATGTTCAGACCTCGGGGGGCTTTAGTGTCGAGTTCGATAATGTGCTGGGTTTCCAACTGTCTAAGCCTCTTCTCCCGATTTCCTCCTCGTTTGTTGATGGGCACACTGTCAATGACAAAATACTGGAGCACATTAAGATTATTGTTATGCTCCAATTTGATGTGTCTTATTACGGGATACGTAGGATCTGAATTGACAGTTGCCCAGAGGTTTTGCAATATACGTGTGAAAACTTGCAGTTTAGTGCTTCCGACATAACGTAACCCGCAGATACATTTTAAAACATAGAGCGCGAACTCTGTGCGACATATGAAGTGTCCATTGAGCTTGATGGGAGTATCTGAAAAAGCAGTGGAATAGGAAGTGGTATTCACCCCGAACTTGCAAGCACGGCATGTGCTGCACTTGAAAAAACCTTTTTTCGGGGTGAGCCAACTGCTATTAATATCTAACTCAGGGCTAGTTTTAACTAAATCACTGCGCATAGAGTAAGCTTTACGATATGTAAAATTGGGTTTCCTGGGAAGTATCTGTTTGAAGTGTAGCATCGGTAAGCACTATAGACCATTGGGAATTAATGATGCTTTTAATGGCATTGGCCTGTTTACTATAAGTAGAGATAAACCTACAGGATACATCACTCGACCTACCATCATCTTCTGTGTCATCAGTATCTGGATATGGAGACATGGCTGCATTGCTAAGCTTATTGACAGGTTTCAATAGCTCTTGTCTATCTTTGCCATTGGCTTTTTTTATGGCTATGTCCAGTTTTTTTTTTTATCATAGCCTCTCTCCATTAACCTTTCTTTTGCGGCCTGCTGTGCAATCGCTAGAGTAGTATTGGAACTGCACGCCCTTCGGATATGCAAAAATTAGCCGTAGGGAAGAATAGAAATGGTGTGCCGAGGATGGAAACTTGAGGCATGCAATAGTGTGTTGCCTGCTGTCGGTTTCCCATATAAACAAGTTTCAATAACACCCTTCTCAATATACACTGTGAAATCTGGGTTAAATCCATCATTCTTTTGCTCACCTTGCCACCCCAGTTTAGACCTGGCCATATGCAAATCAGTATTGACCCTGTGCCTCATGGGAACAGTCCAGCCCCAAATTGCCAAGCCAGGTCCTCCCTGGATCGGAAACAAGCATCCTAGGACCGGTTTCGGGGTTTCACATCTCTTCAGCCAGGATAGCTTGATTCCAGTGGCACAGTGAGCCCAGGACCCACGTCTGGGCATACCTGGCGCACTTAGGGCGCACCTCGACGAATCACCCCCAAACATTCAACATAGGCGCTGATCTCAACAAAGAACTACTTTTGAAATTTTCACGAAGATTCATCAATCGGCGCCAAAGTTATTGCGAATAGAATGTTGCCATTTTCCTATAGTAACAACGTTTCGAACAAGAAATGTTCTTTTTCACGGTCTTACCGTGAAAAAGAACATTTCTTGTTCGAAACGTTGGTGGTGGTGTTTGGTGGAGAAATTATGCTTAAATAAATAGGCTTTATACAACTCATCATATTCTGGAGTGCGGTGAAATCCTTGGTTTAACAGTAAAACTTCGAGGTTTGTCTGACCTCGACATCGGCACCCGCTAGAAACGAGCGCACCAGCTGCAGACAGTTTGCTGGAAATATATATATATATATATATTTGTATCAGTTAACGCTCATAGAGGCATGCAGGCACCACAACGAGAGACGGACACTTCAATACGCTGATTCTGCTTGTCAAGATATCGGTTTTTATTTTTCAAATATTAGAGGTGCAAATCGGTCATTACGCATTTCGGCCAACGCAGTGGCCTTGATCACATGAGTGCATGATGGGTAAGTGAAACAAATTTATTGGATAAAAGTGTACCCCGTGATAGACTGTCAGCTGACACCATAGACATAGGCCATAAACAAAGAATGCACTTATGAAGATATTCACTTTAGCCAACATATAAAGAACGTAATCAAATGCTTAAACCAGGTAAATTAGGAGCAAATGTATTTTCAAGACGTTGGCAACATTACCACGACATAAAAAATGTACTCATGGGGTTTGTATCTAAACTCAACCAGCCTATAAGACTTAAAATATAAAGTGCACAAATGCAGTAATAAATTAAGTAAAAGTCAAATACATATAGATGATACCCCTGAATTTAAAAACAAGTAGTGTTAAAAAATTCTAAAACCACCTGGTAAATGTGTGCAAATATGAAAGGTACAAATACTTCTTATAGTTAGCAATGAAAAATACACACAAAGTTTTCCATTTCGACTAAGTGCTGACATTTCCAATATCAAAGTGCAAAGTGCAAAAATAGTGCAAAGAAACTTCTGGTGCAAATATAAAATAAAGCTCTAGTGGAAAAAGCAGCATATATAATAACGAATGTACATAAAATCCATATATACACCAAATTTGATTATGTACTGTCTGTCATTCTGCAACAACTATATACAATATAGAGGCTGCTGGAATCTGGGGAGCCCCCCATATATACCTGTGATGTCATTCTAGATAATGACATGTCATTATGTTGAAGTTACTGCTGAAATCCTAACTCGGTGTTAAATGTAAAATATTGAAACTGGCTTTACAACATGATCAGTATTCAATCAGTGCTAATACATTAATAAATCACTTAAAACCAAAAATTCATATGTACACACCTAAATTAATGGTTAAAAGTCATAAAATTGAATTGAATAAACTGCAAAGTTAAAAGTTGAAAGATAGGCAAGCATGTGTAGTGGCTATGCGGCTGGGCAACTACAGGTAATGATGCAGATCCTCACAAACGTTCAGACCTCGGGGGGCTTTAGTGTTGAGTTCGATAATGTACTGGGTTTCCAACTGTCTAAGCCTCTTCTCCCGATTTCCTCCTCGTTTGTTGATGGGCACACTGTCAATGACAAAATACTGGAGCACATTAAGATTATTGTTATGCTCCAATTTGATGTGTCTCGTTACTGGATACGTAGGATCTGAATTGACAGTTGCCCGGAGGTTTTGCAATATACGTGTGAAAACTTGCAGTTTTGTGCTTCCGACATAACGTAACCCGCTGATACATTTTAAAACATAGAGCGCAAACTCTGTGCGACATATGAAGTGTCCATTGAGCTTGATGGGAGTATCCGAAAAAGCAGTGGAATAGGAAGTGGTATTCACCCCAAACTTGTAAGCACGGCATGTGCTGCACTTGAAAAAACCTTTTTTCGGGGTGAGCCAACTGCTATTAATATCTAACTCAGGGCTAGTTTTTTACATTTTTTTTTAATTTGTTTATTGGTTTATCAACATCATTATACATTGTAGACTGATGACATTTTCTTGTCTGACACCACTTTCATATTTAACGATTCATTAAACAAAATATACATTACATTCAAACTGCTCTTTCTTTCTGTTGAGGCATTTCCAATCCAATTCCACCATAGGGGATACTACAGGTTCTCCTCGATATTTGTTCCATTTTTCCCACTTCCGATCCCATATTTTTGGGCATCCCCTAGTTACAAAAACCTCAGTTTCCGCCAGCATGCATCTATCTAGCTCCGTCATCCAAATATGGGGCCGTGGTGCATTACCTCCCCCCCACCCCCTAGCAATCTCTCGTTTAACTAATGTGTAACCTAGCGACGTTAGGTCCGTTGCCTCCCATATATTCAATAAGCCCATTTGCTGCATCAAAACAAGTTCCTTGTGGAGGGCTGTCTGCATATGCCTTGAGGCCTCCTCCCATATGACACGTACCCCCGGGCAGCTCCAGAGGATATGGTAGAATGTGGCCCTCTGGCCACACCCCCGCAAGCAGAGATCATCCGATCTGGAACCTAATTTTGCTAGTGTCTGTCCTGTCATGTATGATCGATGCAGTATCCTGAACTGAATCAATCTAAATTTTTGTGTGATGGCTGCCTCTCGAGGGAACATAAGGGCCTCCTGCCAGTCCTGGTCATCCATTAACCCCAGATCTTCCTGCCATTTTTCCCTGAGTCTCACAAAATTATCCGGGAGATTATTACACAGTTTCTTATACGTAAGTGATATTGCTTTTGAGGTTAGGGGCCCATCTAAGAGCCTATCCTCAAGTGGTGTAGATTCCGGTATATCCACAAAGGACGGAAAGCCCGCCCTTAGAGCATGCCGGATTTGCAAGTATCGATATGTTTCCCCACGCGCCAGGTGGTATTGCCGCTGGAGTTCCTCAAATTTAATTATAGCCCCCTGTTTAATCATGTCTTTGACCATTGATATGCCGATAAGGTCCCATTTGTCGAAACCAGCCTGGTAACACAGCATGCCCAGTTTCTGCGTCTGCCATAGGGGCGTTACCTTCGTGAGAATGTCTGCCCAGCCCAAGTGAGAGTGTACTTTACGCCATATCTCCAGTGTATGTAGGGTGGGTCCGAAGAATCGCCCCCTTTTTCTCCTGCCACTAGCATACAGTGCCCACAGATATCCAGACCTATCAGTTTGATACCGGTCCAGAGCGTAGGCAGGGTCATCTGGAGGTTGGTATATCCACTGATTAACAGTCGCTAGCTATGCCGCCCAGTAATAAAGTTGCAGGTCCGGCAATGCGATGCCGCCGTCAAACCAACTTTTAGTCATTTTCTTTAGTGCCACCCTCGGGGTTTTCCCATCCCATAACAGCGTACGGACCTCTCCGTCAATTGCTTTGAAATATGAGTCTGGAACCTTGTGCGGACAATTTTGCAGGATATATAGGAAGCGGGGTAAAGCCAGCATCTTAAAAAGCGCCGCCTGTCCCAGCACCGACAGCGCTAAGGACCTCCAGTGTTTCACATCTGTGCGTAATCTGGCCAATGGGGGGGGCTAAATTGGACTCGTAGAAGAGATATGGATCTGGCGTAGCAAAAACCCCCAAGTATCGAAACCCCGTTGCCGCCACGTCAATCGAGCAACTCGCCGGAAGCTGGGGGACCTGACCTCTCAACATGTACAACATGGACTTATGCCAATTAATCGCATATCCCGAATATTTCCCGAAATTTCTAAAGATATCCAGCACCACCTTTATAGAGGTGTATGGGGAAGCTAAGTACAACAGAATATCATCCGCGTAGAGAGATATTCGATCTTCTACTCCATCTGCCCATCGCAGCCCTCGAACCATACCATCCCGGCGTACCCATGCTGCCAGGGGTTCCAGAAGGAGAGAAAATATCAACGGGGACAGGGGGCATCCCTGCCTAGTGCCTCGTTGTAGTCAAAATATCCGGGACGTATGCCCATTCACCCTCACTTGCCCCAGGACATCAGCATACAACAGCCGTACCCAGGCAATAAATTTGGGGCCGAAACCCATCTTTTCCAATACTGCGAACATGTATGGCCATTCTATTGAATCAAAGGCCATCGAGGCATCGAGTGACAACAGCGCAGCATCTTCCTCAATGTATTCCCTACGGGCCATTACGTTATGCAGACGTCTTAGATTGAGGGAGGTATTCCTTCCAGGCATAAACCCGGACTGATCTGGGTGAACCAACGTTTCAATTACTGATACCAGCCTATTAGCAAGGACCTTCGCCAATACCTTCGCTTCTGTGTTAATTAGCGAGATTGGCCTATAAGAGCCGCAGTCGTCCTTCGGTTTACCCGGCTTATGAATCACTACTATAGTTGCCAGTCGTTGATCCTCTGGCAGCCGTCCTAGCTCTAGACTCTCCTCGTACATAGCCTTCAGATGCAATATCGTCCGTGATGCCGTAGCCTTTAAGAATTCAACCGGGACACCATTAGGCCCCATCGCCTTACCCGACTTAATTTGGCCTATACCTTTGCCAATTTCCTCGACTGAAAGATCCTCGTCGAGAATCTTCCTATCTGCGTCGGAAAGGATTCGAACATCACTGTCTCGGAGAAGCTGGTGTGACTCCTCCACCGCATAGGATGTAGAGGGAGAGTACACCTTTTGCAGGTGCACAGCGAATTCCTCTGCAATGTCCCTCGGATGGGTCATGGTGTCTCCCTCCAAGGTGGTCAACTTATGTATCCATCTCGAGCCTTGTTCTCTCCTCTCCAGCCACGCCAGGGTTCTACCCGTCCTATCCCCCATTTTGTAGATTCTGTGCTGGGTATGACTATACTTCACCAGCATATGTTCCCTGGTTTTTATGCGATACTCGTCCTGCTTCAATAGAAGCCTGTGGGCGGTATCCGGGGACGGACTCCGTGCATGATCGCGTTCTCGGTCTAAAAGGTCTGTTTCCACCTTAGCCAAGAGTTCGCGTTTCTTAGCGATGTATCCCAGCTTCAAGGATAACGCGTGTCCCTTCAGAACAACCTTGTATGCCTCCCACAATGTCAAGGCCGACGTAACCGGGTTTTTATTTTCAGCAAAATAATTCTCCGTTTGCGTGTTAAGTTCCTCCCTTATGTCTGGTATTTGCAAGAGCCATGGGTTAATGACAATAGTGGAGCGTGCCTGTCTCTCCCAGTGCGTGTAATCCACCCAAACCGGGGAATGATCCGGAAATACCCCGCGGCAAAATACGGGAAGTAACAAAATTCCCCACTGAAAAGCTGTATGTAAGGAAATAGTCAATACGCGATAAACTGTGGTGCATATTGGAATAGAAAGTCAAAAGTTTGTCCGTCGGGTAGAGCGCTCGGCCCACATCCACCAGCCCCATCGCCGCCATGAAGTCCGCCATTTGTGTGTTAAGTTTTCCCTGCGACCTCGGCGGGTGGCGATCAACTGTGTCGTCCCACCAAGTACATCTCCTGTAGCAGGAGCACATCCGGAGAGTGCCTCTTCAGAAACTGCTGTACTATCCCTCTCTTAATCTTGTCCCCCATGCCGTTTACATTCCATGTCAACACAGAAAGCGTCCGTTCTCTACCCCCCTCCATCCCACATCACGGAATGTGCAATTATGCCATGGATTAAATCAATCAGCAAGAAACATAAATACGTCCAGCCTAATATTGAGCCTTCCATCTTCCTAGTTAACCAATGAAACTCCCAACTACCCCCTGCCCCCTCAACCCCAATCCCCGCCCCCCTCCCTGCCCTCCTGCCTGTGGATTTCAAACTACCCACTCCCAAACTTGGCAATAGTGCCTCTCTTCCCCCCAACATTCTGAAATATACACAGGGTGTTTTAGCTCCCCTCCCCGCCTATACAGATCACTTGTATCTTGTATTGTAAGCCATCCATGAACATACGAACGTCTTTATACCAGGTCACAGTACTGAAACATGTCACTCTACTTTGGTCTAACAATCCCCACCTAGATTGCAGTCTCACTACGTTGGAATTCCACCCCCCCCCACTTGCACTTATAGTTGGGGTTGCACGCGTGCTCCTCACAACCCAGGTTGCTCAATCCCTGTCCTTCAGCTGACGTTCATCCTCCTTCGAGCCGTTCACTCTGACTTCTTTGCCAAGTTCTTTGTATCGACCAGGTCTGTTCGGCCTGTCTCTCTTGTGGTTACCCACCGAGCTCCATCCTTCCATCCAGTCCCATACTGCCTCAGGAGAGTCAAAAAACCAGGATATGCCCTCCGATTCCACTCTCAAACGTGCAGGAAAGAGCATCGCGTACTTTACTTCTCGGTCCCTTAGTTCCTTCTTCACTGCCTGGAAACTGCCTCAGGAGAGTCAAAAAACCAGGATATGCCCTCCGATTCCACTCTCAAACGTGCAGGAAAGAGCATCGCGTACTTTACTTCTCGGTCCCTTAGTTCCTTCTTCACTGCCTTGAAACTGCGCCGTTGGGCCTGGACCTTAGCCGTAAAGTCCGGAAAGAAAGCCACATCTTAGTTGTCTATATGGAGGGGGGGATCGGACCGCGCAGCCTGCAGGATGGCATCCCTATCTCGGTAGTTAAACACTCGAGCAATAATGGGCCTCGGGGGGGCCCCTGGTTTCGGTTTTCTCCCTGGCACCCTATGGGCTCTCTCTATAACGTGTGTGAAACCTATGGTTTTTTCAGTGAATTTGCAAGGTTTTTTAAATGCTAATTCCTAACTATAACGTGTGTGAAACCTATGGTTTTTTCAGTGAATATATATATATATATACACATACATACATACATACATACATGAAGCCTTCTGGGAATCGTAGTTCCAATATGATTATGATTATCCTCATAGAAAACAGACATTATTTTTTGCATTATATAACGTGGTTTCCTTGCACAAATTACATTATAAATATTCATAGTCATTTCACATCAATTTTAATTGCATTTTCAGTTGTCCAGTGACAGAAGTAACAAAAATTGCCAAGTAAAACGCCATCCCCAAAATGTCTCCCAAATTTCAATAACATTTGCATATTTAGAGCTCTCTGTGGATTCCATATTTGTCTAGTACACTTATTACCTAACTGGGAGCGTCTAAATGGGATTACTATTTTAGAAGAGATGCGGCTGATGCATCTAGATCAAACATTAGCCAGAGGACGAGGGAGAGGAAGAGGCAGAGGTCAGGAAGGGGAGATTCAAAATCTTCCAGAGCACAATAAAAAACAAGCATTTACAATGCAATGGTCTCGGCATTGTTAAAGTTAGAGCTATTGGCATTGCTGTTGACATTATTTTTATTTTTAAAACATCTCTCTCTCTCTCACAAAAATAACCTTTTTAGTTTTAGCACACATCATTTGAAAATAGGATTCTTATTTGCAATGAAACGTTGCCTTTGAATTCATGTCACCTGAAGACATAGTTTAAACACATAAGGATAACTAAAAAAAAATTTGAAAAGAAGAATGAAAAGAAAAAGCCTTGACAAAAAATAGTGTTGGTATACAGAACCTGTTAGTGATATGCATTTCTTTTTAGGTAGATGTACTCATGCGGTCAAGGGAAATGTCGTCACCCTAGCTGGCTATGATGTAAACAAATTTCCGATGCCTTGGAATATGCGCCAGCGTCAGTCCCTGCCATCAAGTGTCGGTGTCTGATAGACAATTAACAAAATTATTTACTGGCCGGGGTTTCCTAGGTTATACATGAAGATTCGTAGTAATGGGGTATTGTTGAGCGCTGTTCACATGAGACAAGTGTGTCCTTTTTGGGCGAAATTCCTAACACAGCGTCGTTTTTACAAAGTGCACAGGTTTCACCTCCTTCAACTGCTGTCTCAAGCTAAAGAAAATACCGGACTGTTTACTGAGAGCAAAATAAATGATGATAACGTTTCTTTATTTATACGTTCTACTTTATAGGGGGGGGGGGGTTAATAATATAGGCTACCATTGTCCAATGTAATGTCACTCAATTTCCTTTCCTAGCACTACTAGAATTAAAGTCTAAATTGTCCTTGTTGGGATTCCACTGTGACCTTGAAATTAATGCAAATGTCGAAAACGAGCATTAATTCAACTGCATATGCCGATATTGGACTGAGAAAAGTCTGATTCATCCACTTATGTGCCTGTAAGTTCCTTGTGTCCTTTCTGATCAAGTATAAATTCACATTTGCACTATTCGTGGATAAGCCCCTTTCCATTCACCGGACAGTAAATGTGTTACCAGCCACATTTGGAGTTAAAACGAAATGGAGCCATCGTGCTTTCAACCTGGAAATGTCAGCTGCCCGAAGTACTGGAACCTCCTGGGTAAAGTGCGGGGAAGAATTCTAAATTACCAGGGAAATCTGATCCGGAATTGTCAGTGCTGCGCTCGTGATGAGCTCCATGCTAATTATGTATACAAGTGAGCATGCTGGGCTGCAAAAATCCTATAAAAGAGTTACCCTCGGACACAATTAAAACATGAAATCGGACGAAAACTGTGGTTAGGCGGTGCTGCTTCCGGATAAAACGGAAGTGACTTATCGAATGCACAGCCAACCATAAGCCTGTTAAGAAGAACAATTCCACAGTTAACAAATGGCAAGCGGCAAGAGAAAGTACCCAGGAGTTTCACCCCTGATACTGATTACTTGAAGTCTCGGAGAGACAGCGCATGCGCGCTGCCAAGCCGAGACCTAACAGATGCTCCCAACGAAAAAACACAGGACCCTTTACGGAATTTGAAACAGCGCAAATAGAGGATACCAATCTTATCGTTAACCTCTCGAATTACACATTGGCTGAGGTGGAACGACAACTTTTAAATAAGGGCCTGACTTGCGAAAACTCAAGCAAATTGTCCTATAGGAATCCAAGAAACAGAGCCTACCCAAATCGTACGAACTGCAGAAAGTACAATGACTATTGAACGGATTCCGGGTTTAAAACATCTGTTCGATTTGATATATAACCTGGATGATAATGAAACCACTGAAGGCCAAGTATTAAGGGCACTGAGAATAGAAACAGTGGGACGCATACCCAGCGGCTTTAAAAACAAATCTAAATATTGCCCGCAATTATCTCCAGGAAATAAAATAGACCTATTTTCAGAAGCAGTGATGAAGGAACTGGATACATTGCAAAGAACATGTAACAATGGGAAAAAAAGAAAATCTGTCCAAAGATGAACGTACAGCCTTAAAAACACTAATGGATAACAGTGAAATAATCATCAAGCCTGCCAATAAAGGCGGCAACATAGTCATTCAAAATCGATCAGACTAGGGACACAACCAAATACAACAAATTACAAGGCAATCCGATCAATAGGATGATTACAGAACCGGAAAAAAGTCTTTTGCAATGGAAACATGGGGGCCTTATCACCGGCGTAGCAAGGGGGGGGGCGGTGGGGGCGGTCCGCCCCAGGCGGCACTATTTTCGGGGCGGCAGCTACACGGCACTGATGGCCCATGGCGGCGGCCCTTTATAATTTATTTGCGGACAGTGACACAGTGTTCCCAAATAAGTTATAAAGGCCGCCGTCATAGGCCATCAGTGCTGCGCGGCCGGCGGCCGCTACTTATGTGGGTCCCAGAGCCATCAATCTAGTAGAGCGCGAAAGCGCTACCAATGATGGCTCTGGGAATCATTTTTGGCCAGCCCCACCCCTGCGCTGAAAGCGTAGCAGTGACGTGCGCCACCGCCACACGCTCTCGAGTCTGGAGAGTACAGGAAGATTTGCCACAGAGATACCTAAATAAAGTAATTAAAAGTGTGTTTTAAGCACATTGGAACCAGTGCGTTTTTTGTTCGTGCAGTGCAGAGCACCTGTCATTAGTCGTCGATGGGTGGTCACTGGTCTGTGGTGTATGATTATCGAGGCCGGCTTGATGATGTCAGGGATGTGACGGCGGCAGACGACGGGGCGTGTATTCAAGCGACGAGGCATGGTTGACACTGAGTGAGTTTGTTATTTACAATAAAATAAACGCTTTGTGGTGGTAATGAACATGTCCCAAATGACGTTCCGCTGGTTTGATCCGGCTTTATTGAAAAACATTTGCGTTTGTTGGTGTTGTGGGGGCCTTTGTTACACCAGTGGCTCGGCCAGATTTTAATAATGACTTACATTTTGCCTTTTCTCAATTTGCTTAATGGCAGGTATTGTCTTGAAATTGAAGCACGCCTCATTTATCAGGGTCTGCCCACAGAGAGGGCTGCAGAGCAGTGTCGGGGGATTGGGGAGGGGGATTATTGGGCGCTGTGTTTAGAAATAACTCATGGGTGTTAAAGCACCTGCTGCAGAGCTTCTTGTGTGTGTCTGAGAGTTCTCAGGCAACAAACATGTAAACATAATTCACGTGGTTAATGTACCTGCTGTGGCAGGTTTGACTCATCATAAGGTAGCGCAGAGAGTTATTATGCCTGTTCAGAGGCGCAACTAGAGACAAATTTCGGGGGGGGGCTGAGAAAAAATTTCGGGGGGGGGGGCTGAACTTTAAGCAATAGGCAGAGTGGAGCTGCAGGGGCTCTTAGAAGGGGTGAAACAACAGCGAGGCCTGAGGCCTCATTAACATGCAAATGGTCTTTTAAAGACCTGTGAAGTGCTCGGGTGCGGCTGCTTTTTTGCCCGGGAAGGTGTCTCATTCCGGGCTGCCACACACGACGGGGGGGGGGCTGAAGCCCTTTGAGTCCAATGGGTGTTGCGCGCCTGTGCCTGTTGCAAAGAACATGTAGCATACGGATCACAGAGCTTTGTTTCATGTAGATAGCTCAGTGGAACCGGATCCGAAATACCCAGCACCCTAGGGTTTGGGGACCCCGTGATGGTTGCAGGGCCCTTCCCTTTAGGTGTCTACCCCATCCTTAGAAACGTGGGTTACTGTGTTGAGTCTGAGCCTGGAAACAATGTCGGGTCATGAGACACACCTGGGATGTGTTGATCTGATCTGGAGTCCATAACTGTTCCTGAAGTCCCAGGTAGCCAGGCGTCCTGCCTACTTGTAGAAGTGAGCTCCAGATAACTGTGTGCAGCCATGTGTGAGCCTATGCAGAAGGGTTGTGTCTGGAGGCCTCGTGTGGGACACTGTGTCTGTCTGCTGAGGAGCCCCCCACCACCCTCACCATCGTCCCTACCTGTAGATTCTCCACTTCTAGAGGCGACCAGACAATCATATTTTCCCAACGTCTCCTTGTTTCGAGTCACCGCCTGTGTTTTTACTGCATTATTGGGTTTGCCTTTAATAAGAGCACATGGGTCATGGCTGGACCGACGCTCTCCTTTCTGAGACCAGGGTGCGATGGCTTAGAAGAGCACTGCAGGCTACTCGTAGAGATTTTGATCTGAATTCACGAGAATATGGCCAGTTGTTTAATTGTCATGATGTGTTGATTTAGTGGTCACAATCTTCCATTTCTTCAAGTCAATTAAGAATCGGTGAGTGACATGGTGGATCAGTTATGGGTTGGATGGTTATGTAGATTCGAGGTGGAAACTAATGCGGAATATTTATATTTACTCAGGTGATAACGGTGGATATTTACATGCTCCGTTTTGGGACTATAACCGTCAGTGCAGGTGGGCAGTAGTCACTGGTTGTCATATTAGAGATGTGATAGACTTGTTGAAATCATATGGTGACCTTTCACATTCTCTGTACAGGAGAGACCTAGGACGTACCGCTTTTCTGGACTGTTATTTTATGGATTTTGGTCGCGACCCTATGGGAGTGGGATATTACACGTTGAATGACAGGGAGTGCTCTTCACTGCTGCTTAGTTTTAAGGTCACACTTCACAGGGTTTAAATGATGGGGCAATTTGACAAATATATTATCTTGCCCCACAAGTATGATGGACAATTCAACTGCGCAGTATGTCGTATGCTAACGTTATCTTTGCATGTATATTATTGGAAACATTACGTTTGGATAATGATGTGATGTGTTGGACTACTGTGGGATACTGAAGCAACATCTGAAACACGTCAATCAAACGGGTATTGTGAGAAAATGCGCATGGGTTTCCACTGACATGTCACAAATGGTATTGGAATATGTTAACAATACACCTATGTCACCAGAAAATGGGTGTGGGACTGATTTGGAATGACATGTAGCATTACAATTGGAATTGTTTTCTGTTTTTTAGCCCTGACAAAGTCGTAGGGTTACGCCCTTTGACGACCAAACACGTGTTGGCTAAGGCTTAAAAGAAGAGGCCAGTGGGCCGAAAACAATAAAACCACAGAAATAATACTGTTGTTGATTACATACTGTACTATCATTTAAATTATTTGCGTGTGCTTAAGGTTGTAAGATCATAGCTTTCTTGAGAGTACAAATGAAAACGTTCTAAAAGCACATTAAAATGCTGAGAAAATCCATCCTAACAGTACTTTGTGTACACGGTGGCATTATGCGGCCCTTGCAGGCCACTCATTTACAGCACACTGATCCCTCGAACTGGAACATGACCTGAACAGCTGGAAACACATGCCTCTCTTGCCTGAAATGACCTATGTGCCTGCATAAAGACAATGCTAGCACATATAGTCCTCTCAGTGGGGACTCCCTCTGCTTGCACCGAGTATGAATTTTAAGCTCCCATACCATAAATGGCATGGTATAGTAAAAAAGTGCTTTTGTAAAGAATTCCATATCCAAGAACAGGTTGTGAGCAGAAATGCTAATAAAACCCCTCTAGAGGAGTGGTATCATCCAAATGAGATTGCGCTTCTCAGTGGGTTGGGCGCTGGGTCGCCCTCCTCGAACATACCTAATGTCAAGACGACATCCCCACCCTTGTTGTGAGCATACAAACAGAGTACAAGCACACAGGCCAGACGCCCACGCCTCCCTCCTACAAAAAAGAATGTAGATCACCTAACACCCCTACAGGAGGGGAAGAAAACCAGAAAACATTCAGAGGTCACGATAACCCCATAACATGTACCCAGCGTACTTCTTCCCTGGCAGTGGTTGACTAGAAGCACTTCCAAATGAAAGCATACTGTTACCCCTCCTGGTCTGAGAAAAGCGAATAAGAACAGGGACATCATAAGGATTTTGGGGGCCTGGGGCCGAACGTATTTTGGAGCCCCTGTTCAGAACAGTTTTGAATTTATGACCCAATCTCAGCTATTTCATGCCCTCTTTGCACAGGCACACTTGTCAATATTCTAAAGCTCTTACATTGTATAGTGAGGTTAGTGTTGGGCACGCAGCACCTCCGCTCCGACCTTTGCTTTCACCTGCAGAGGAGCAGAGAGTGGCGTCGTAACTTAAACACTGCCAATTCAACCCCGCTGTTCGCCGTCCTTTTTCCCCAGCACCCCCCTCCCCCCGCTACCTGCCATGGGCGGCAATCTGAGGGATAGCCCCGGGCGGCAGAAGCTCTAGCTACGCCACTTATCAATGAAATTGAATTTCAATTTCTTCGGAAGGAACATCTAACAATACCTACGATTTATTTTCTTCCAAAAATACATAAAACCTTGCATGATGCCCCAGGGTGTCAAATTGTATGTACTTGTGACTTGCTATATGAAAATGTTTCAATATACGTGGATCACTAGTTGGCACCCTGTCGTTCCCTACTAAGGGAGGGGTTCTATCGCGTTCGGAAACACTCACACACGTTGAGTTCAGGGGGGGGCTTTATTGCCAATAGTCTGTCCACCAGATGAAAAAATAAATTAGCAAACTAGCCAGTCCGTTTTCAGAAGGTCCTTCTCTTCTTCACTGGTTCCAGGATTGTAGGGGGTGTGGGGTTCACAGTCGATGCTCCGGCCGGAAATCCACGTGGGCTCAGGAGTACAGGCAAACCCAAAACAAAAGAAACCAAGGGTCAGTGGACGGCAATTAGGAACCACACTACAAGGAGGGGAAGAGAGTGTGAGGGGATCAACGTTTCTGATACACGGAAGAAGCGATGTCCTCCCACTCTGCTACCCGTTCCCTCCCAGTGCCTTCACGAAACCCAGGACACGCTGACGTACCTGTTCCAGCCACCCTCCACCAGGAGAGTGGCGGGCTGCAGCACAATGTCCGAGCCTTCCAACGCTTTCTCTTGGCGCAGGGGATGCTCCAGTGATCTCCGACGTCCGGCCAGGCAGGTAATCTCCACTGAGGTGCTGGAACGGCAGCTTCTCCCTTCCCGCCACGTCTCCCTCCTCTTCCGCGGTCTTCCTGGCTGTAAGGAGATCCTCCTCCTTCAATCCGGCGGGGCCAGCTGATAGGGTCCAAAATGCTGACGTCACGTCTCCGGATGCCTCCTCCTGCCGGCTTTGCAAATGTTTAAAGGGACCGGCCTCACCCCATACCTGTGTCATCAGGATATCGGCGTTTATAAGAGACTCTGAGTCGTGCTCCCCATGCTCCTCCCGACACACCCATGGTGCACAATCTCAGTTCGTACTTAAAAGGCACTGGCGACTTCCTACAGATCTTGGCCAATACAAACCTGGAATCCGAACTATATGATGGTCACAATTGACGTTGTGTCATTATACACATTGATCCAACATAGGCTTGGACTACAGACTTGTACATATTTTCTTAGACAACGTAACATAAAGGACTTACAATGCTCCTTACCATGATTGAGCTACGCTTAGACAATAATATGTTTCTGTTTGATCACAAATTGTACCAACAACACTGGCACTGCCATGGGTTTTTCTTTTTTGCCCAACTACGCCAACCTTACTATGGGGTGGTGGGAGAAAGAAATTGCTTAGGGGCCTGAAAATCAGGAAGAACCGGACAAAGTCATTATATGGCTATGTTACATTGATGATTTATTTATTATTTGGAATGGGGAGAAAGAGGAGTTCCTGGCCTATTTCAATAAACTAAATCAAAATGGTGTTGGGCTGTCCTTCACATGCTCCACCAGCAGGACCGCTGTGAATTTTCTTGATACAACAGTTTACACAGACCAGGGACGGATTGAGACAACACTATTCAGGAAAAGCACGGCAAATAGTAGTATTTTGCATGGCTCGAGTTTTCATCCGAAGCCCTTAAAAACAGCATTCCATATGGGGAAGTCTTGAGAATAAGAAGAAACTGTTCAGTTGATGAAGATGCTAAAAACAAAATCTTGGAAAGTGCAAATAGGTTGCAGAACAGGGGATACAGACCAAGAGATCTTAATAAAAACTTTTAAAAAAATTGAAAAAGTGCCAAGGACTGATACCCTCATCCCAAAAGCCCCAAAATAAACTGAGTCCGAAGCATCTACAAGTGATGCGCCGATACTCATCCTGACGCACAGTAAGAAGAGCCCTAAAATTGTCCAGATTGTGCAATAGGGGAGAGACCACAGGTGTCATATAGGAAGGTACCTTCATTACAAGATAAGTTAGTCTAAAGCCATTACCAAAGAAAAACGAAAACGTGCTGGCTGGACAACCAACAGCTTGGCTCCAGGAAATGCTACAAGTGCAAAGCTTGCAAAATTAGAGTCAACAAAACAGAGATCCAAGACTTGGAGGGAAACACTATCAAAATAAATCACAGAATCACCTGTACAACTCAATTTGGAATTTATGTGATCCAGCATGTGGAATGAGGTACATAGGGTCTTCTGTCTGTATGCTGAAGAAGCGGATTCTGGAAGATATCTGTGCTATTAAAAACAAAGATTTGAACTATGCCAGAGCTAGACATATCGAGAAACTGTCAACTTAATTATTGGAGAAACATGGCATTCTTTGGTCTGGACACTATCCCACTAAGTGAAAGAGCAGGGGATGGAAAGAGGAAATTGAGACAGCTGGAGTCCAGATATATTATTAAACTGCGAACAAAGACCCCGAGAGGTCTTAACAATGACGAAGAACTTCATGTGCATCTTTAAAGCATTAGACACTATGAACTTTGAAGCTCTACTGTGACTTTATAAGTATGTTATCTGTCTGAAATTGGAGAGCCATCTTAGAAACTATTGTGCGCTCTGTCTCTCAAATCGGTATGTAATTTACGTGTCATTTCTTTCATCTAACACGACATCCCGAACATATGAAGTATGATGGAGTTTCTCTATATATGCGAAGTTAACTGATCTAGTAATTATGTCAGCAAGTACTAACTTTAGGACATGGGGATGTGGTCTAAGGACCTTTGATTTTCAATCGGATCATGAATACACTGGGTAGAATTGAGATTGCTCAACGTACTGCGCAACATATTTGTATCTGGTGGTCATTTAGACGCTCCCAGTTAGGTAATAAGTGTAGTAAACAAATATGGAATCCACAGAGAGCTCTGAATATGAAAGTATTATTGAAATTTTGGAGATATTTTGGGGATGACGTTTTACTTGGCAATTTTTGTTACTTCTGTCACTGGACAACGGAAAATGCAATTAGAATTGATGTGAAATGACTCATGAAAATTATATTTATAATGTAATTTGTGCAAGGAAACCACGATACATAATGCAAAAAATAATGTCTGTTTTCTATAAGGATGATCAAAGAAATATTGGAAGTACGATTTCCAGAAGGCCTCGTTATGGGCTAAGCTGGGATCAGTATAAAATGTGTATTGTGGGTATTAGTAGAATTAGTAGAATTTGTTTTTAAAATGTTTAATAATTGTAATATTTTAAAATTAATATAAAAATTTGAATATTTATGTAAATTATCTGTAACATGTTTTTAAAACATGGTATAATTGTGCACATGTAATTTAATTAATTTGGAGAGCTTTTTGAAAAATATGGAATTTATTTACATGTTTTCAGAATAATATTTTGTAATTAAAAATTGTATGTTTTATTCAAAATGTAATATTATTAACTAATATTATTATTTTGATTGCAAAATGATATATATCTTTTAAAAATATTATAAACAATGTTATTGTTTTCGTTTAGAAGTTTTTTTACTTACTTAT
This sequence comes from Triturus cristatus, assembly GCF_964204655.1. Taxonomy (NCBI): domain Eukaryota; kingdom Metazoa; phylum Chordata; class Amphibia; order Caudata; family Salamandridae; genus Triturus; species Triturus cristatus. The sequence continues at coordinate 1,206,845,974 of NC_140582.1, read as the reverse complement.
AAGACTTTTCATGTAATTATTTTGTATTAAAATACTTATTAATTTAAAAATTTAAAATAATGTTGAGTTTTATATATTTATTCTTAATATATTATATTTTGGTTTATTTTATTTAGTTAAAAAATATTATTATAAACTACAAAATTGTTAAGATAATTGAAATAGTTATGTGTGTTCTAAAACATGATTATATGTTATATGTGTTTTATAATGGACAAGGTTTTTAAAAAAATCATGTCTAATTTTGTAATTTATTTCCTTATTATAATGTGTCATTTTATGTAGAATATATAACAATGTATATTTTATTAAAATATAGATTATAATGTGTACAATGTATTCAATGTTATCAATTAAAATAAATTTCTTTAGATAATTTTTACTTTGAATTATCTTAGAAATATTTATTAGATAACCAACATTGGATTATAATTTGTTTTATTTCTTTACTGTTAAAAACCTATATAAGATGTCTTACTTTGGAGTGGGGATAGTAAATGTAACCCCTTTACTGTACAAAGCCTTCTTCAAAATGGTTTAGATTGGAGGCAAATAGTAAATGTAACCGCTCTAGTGTTCAAACATCTGCCCCAAATGGTTTATATTAGAGGGGCAATAGTAAATGTAGCCCCTTTAGTGTCAAACACCTTCCCCAAAACTGTTTATATCGGAGTGGAAATAGTAAATGTAGTCCCCTTTAGGAGCTCATAAGGATGTCGCTGGGAAAGCCTTCGACCACAGGTCCACAGGTCGGAGGGTTTCCTACCGACATCCTTGGTTTAAAGTCTGACCACCTAATTACAATGTAGGTGGTTGGAGTTTGAACCATCAGTTGGACCGACTGGCTTCCAAATGGCTCAAGGAGCCAGTCGACCAGAAGGAGGCTGCACATAATCCCCTATGGACGGCGTTTCCGCCGTCGGGATTATGATGTCGGTTTCTGACAGGCTTTTCATGTCAGGCTTTCCGACATGAAAAGCTAGTTGGGATGCATCCTGGGGGGCCTCTAGCAGGGCCCCCATGCCTCAGCCGCCTCCTGTTTGGGGCCTGGGGGGCACCTTTGGTGCTCCCCTTTAAATCTCTGCACTGCACAGCGCCTGCCACGCGGTGCAGGGATTTACAGGAACTCCCATTTCTTTTTAGTAGCTTATGCTGTGGTTGGTTTCCGACCACTGCACAAGCTCCCATAGGGAAATGGGAGTCTGGGACCATACCATGTGCAGTTGCATTGTAATAGGGTGTTCGAAAGTGCCGAACTATGGTCGGTCGGTTCCCACACCAAAACAGTGTCAGTCCGCCCTACATCATAATTAGGGCCTTAGTGTCCAACACCTTTTCCACACTGGTTTAGATTAGAATGGGAGTTAGTAAATATAATCCCTTTAGTGTCCAACACCTTTCCAAAAATGGTGTAGATTTTAGTGGTAATAGTATATGTAACCCCTTTAGTGCCCAAAACATTTTTCACAGAGGTTTAGATTGGAGTGGAAATAGTAAATGTAACCCATTTAGCGTCTAGCACCTTCGCCTAAATAGTGTAGATTAGAGTGGGACTGTTAAATGTAACCTCTTTAGTGTCTAACACCCTCTGCAAAATGGTTTAAATTATATTGGAAATAGTAAATGTAACCATTTTTGTTCCCAACACCTTCCCCAAAATGGCGTGAATTGGAGTGGGAATATTAATTATAATCCCTTTAGTACCCAAAACTTTCCACAACTTGTTGTTGATTGTAGTTGGAATAATCAATGTAATCCCTATGGTGTCCAACATCTTCCCCTAAAAGGTTGAGATGAGAGAAGGTATTGAATTTTTCACATATGTTATAAATAAATATATATATATATTTTTTTAAATAATAAAGGTACATAACACAGTATGTATCATTTATTACATTTTTTTAGCATATATATGTACACATTTTAAATTGCAGATATAGTTGTATATACAAGAAACTATTTTAATTCATTTTTTAAGTATAGCTTAATAACACTGTAGTGTTTATTTATTATAGGATTATCTATTTTATACTTTACATAAATGTTTCATATTTTCATATAACTTTTTGTAACTTGTTATATATTATCTAAACATTTTTAAAGTTTTTAAAAACATGTTTTAAACATTTTATATTTAAATATTGTTTTCCATAGGGAGATAGTTTTTTTGTTTCATTTATGGTCATTTTTTCTTTACAGCAAACATAACTTTCGTTCTCTATTTGCATCATTTATCATTCATTTTCCTGGAAGTTGTAGCAGCAAGGTGCTGCTGCTCATCAGATCAGATAAGACCTATGTATTCATTTTCTATTGGTCGTTGGGGCTAGAGGGGTTAGAATTTAATAGTAATGTATCACTATTTTATATTATTTTATGTTATCTTATGTGTTTTATACAGTTTAGTTCTAATGTTTTACATTTGAAGATAGGGTTTTTGAAGGAGGCTATTCATTTTTTTAAACAGCTTTACGAATCCAAAGTTGTTATTTGGACATTTGGATGTAGCTTTATTTTTTAAAGGAAATCATTTTGGTTTCTAGTAAACCGATATTTGTAATTTTGATTTCCTTTGATTTTTTTTCCTTTTTTAAAAGTTTAAATTTTTTTGAGGTTGATTAAAACTTTGCATTACTCCATCGAATTCAAAATGAACCAATTGTATTTTTGCAATTTTTTGGTGCTTTTTAAATATTATGTACTATATGTTTTTTTCATGGATATGGACGAAGATATCCAGCAATAGAATCATAAGTTTTGTTTAAGTTATTTTATGGGTTGGAAAAGTTTTATTTTAATATGTATGTGTATTTGATGTGATTGGTAGTTGTTATATAACATTTTATGTATTATATTTGAGCTTTGCAGTTGGTGACTTTTCAGTTTTGTAACTCATTAATATACATAGGGGTCGATTAGGATGTAGGGTGGATCGCCACTGCCCTCATGGAGGTGGCGATCCGCCCTACATCCTTCCCCGTCCGCCCCCTAATCCCCCCGCCATATTAGTATGGTGGGGGACGCCGGCGGACAGAAAGACCGTCTGCCGGTTTTCCGCCGGTCACACAGGTGACCGGGCGGAAAAGGGGCTATATATGGTGGCGGTGTCTGTTGGGCAGCAGTGCATGGCTTTCCATGGTGGATACCCCGCCATGGAAATCCATGCGGAGTCTGCTTTTGGGGGCCCGTTGCGGGCCCCCAGGGTATTGGGGGTGTAGGGGTGCACATGGGGGTACCTCTGGTACCCCCCTGCATTGTCATGGACATGGTGGCAGGCACCTCGCGGTGCCTGTCACCTTGTGCATGACAATGCACACAGTGCATTCCCAGCATTGTGGCGGGCAGTGCTGTGAATGGAGGATGCCACCGCCACGGTGGCATCCTAATTGCACGTGCGGAACCGCCGCACCACTGGCGGACGGTCCCTGCACCTAGTATTTTTATGCATCAGTCTTATTTGCTATTTTAACTGTATTTTTTGGGCTGATGGCCAAAAATAATTTGTTCTGTTTTTTTGTTATAGTGTTTTGGCTGTTGCTTCTAAGTGATGTACTCCTTTGTTGTTTATAAAGAGTTTCACTTTACATTGAAGCATATCATACATTCTGTTGGGTGATTTGCTAATTTTAGGTGTAATTCGGGTTACTGATTGCTCCATTCATAGTTTTTGGCAGCGTTGTTTTTTGAAGGGCTTCTATGAATTTATAGAGAGTTAGTTGGGTTCTGCTTAGTGTAGATTGGAAGGCATTTTGCTATTGTTTTACTGCTTCGTTGTTATTTTGGCTTCTTGAGCCATGGTGCAGATGTAGACATGGGATTTTGGATTTTTGGTTGTCATCTGTGTCCAGAGCATTGCAGTCATTTCCATTACAAGTGCCTTCAAAGTCGTTCATTAGGAGACTTTGGTTTTGTTGGTAGAATGCACCTTCTATAAGTAAGTTGAAGTGGTAGCTAACTCTGTTACTGAGGCGTAGGCTAGTGCAATCATTGTTTTAATTACAAAGGCAAATTGTCTGCTTGTTGCATATTCCACCCGCAGCGGAGATTGTTGGAGGTGTCTCCATATGCTTTGGATAAAATGGCAGTGACAGTCTTGAATGGTTGTGTGTGGGCATAGTTTATTTCCTCCCGAGCCGGCGTTCCATAGCAATGTGTAGGGTTTTGCCTATACCTCTTTCAAATAGCTCTTTAGGATCTCAAACAGAGCATTTTGAAGCACATACAAAGAAACAAGACAGGGACATCATCTTGAATAGAGATCAGATCCAAGCAAAGAGAGTTGGAGGGCCCGCTTATGTTTTGAATCACCTATTGATCTTTTCAGGAGATGCCGGGTTGTGTGTATAGAATAGTTCCGTGCCTCTTGTTATGTAAAGGCTGAGGTATCAGAATCCCCCCCTCTACAACCTTTATTCTGCAGTCTGGCGGCAGTCTTGACACCTCGCTTCTCAGTGATACAGCAGGGATTTGTGCCAATTAATGACAATCCTGAATTATCTGAAATTTGTAATCATTTGCATAAGTCTGGTTATTGTCATCTCAGTGTAGAGTCGGCCATGTAAAGCAGTACATCATCAGTATATCGGGATATCCTATCTTCCCACGTACCTCCTCATTCTAGCCCTTGACCAACGGGACCTCGCAGATCCAGGCCCCCAGAGATTCCAGTACCAGGACAAAGATCAGAGGCGATAGCGAGCAGCTGTCATGTGCCTCTGGAGTTCGAACACTGAAGAGTAGGCCCCATTGACCCTGACTTTAGCGGGCCGGCAGGTATAGAGGAGTCACATGCATTGGAAGCATTGTGAACCAAATCCAAGGCTCACCAAAAACGCAAACATGTACCCTCATTTGAGCTTATTGAATGCCATCTGAGGCTTCGTGGGAAAGAACAGTTGGCGTGTTCACACATGGTGTCTGCTTGCTCCAGTATGCCATAGAGATTAAGGGCCTTATTGCGACTTAGGCGTCCTCCAACAGCGCCACCACTGCGCCATCTGCTGGAGAACCACCAAGGCTGTGGCGCTCCCCACTGCCGGATTATGAGTGCAATCCATGGCGGGCGGGCGTTGCTGCGGCGGTCTGATGGCGGTGGTATGTTAGTCTCATGGGATAGCCTAACACAGGACCGCTGCTGTGAGAGCACTGAAAGCACAGCAGCACGTTCCTGCACGGTGTGGCATGCATGCCACACCATGCAGGAACTGGCAGTGCAAATACCCCAGGCCCATGGAGGGTGGTTTCCTCTCAACAACCCTTTACATGGTGGGCTCACTGCTATGGAAGGGGCTGTGGACAATTAAATCGTAATATGCTCAGCAGTGACTCAGCAATAATGCCAACATATTACAGGTTCCTGACTGCTGCGCAACTGCTGTGGTATCCTGGATCCCCGGCAGACACAATGATCCTGTGGCAAACCGACTGCCACCCTCATAATACTGCAGGCAGGCCCACAATTTGACGGTGGTCGGACCGCAACGGCAAGTATGGCAGTCCTATGTACTTTCAAATGGACCTTCAAATGGATCCCCTTCTAACACAGAAAGACCGTCACTCACACCCTGGTCACCAGCAGGCTCGACTACGGCAACGCAGTCTATTCCGGAATAAACAGAACATCCAAAACGCCGCCGCAAAACTGGTCCTCAACCTGCCAAGACACTGCCACATCTCCCAGCACCTGCGCACACTCCACTGGCTCTCCATCGCAGCTAGAGTCACCTTCAGGATGCTAACCCACGTTCACAAGGCCCTCCATGACACCGGACCAGCATACCTGAATAGCCGACTCAAATTCCACGCACCCCAAAGGACCCTACGATCAGCCCAGCTATCCTACACCTTGGTCCTCCACACCAGAAAGATCAGATCGGGAGGCCGTGCATTCTCCTTCTGCTCGGCCAGAGCCTGGAGCGACCTTCCGCTCCACCACAGACAGATAACATTGCTCCCCATCTTCGCAAAAAAACTCAAAACCTGGCTCTTCGACAGACCCCCTCCTTGATAGACTGGAACCTGTGAACCCCTCCACACCTCCCAGCGCCTTGAGACCCTTACGGGTGAGTAGTCGTGCTTAACAAACACCTGATTTGATTTGCTGTACTTGTAATAAGGCCCTAATTCTTGTACTGCAATACAGCATAAACACTGATTGGTTTGGGTGTATTAGGGAACAGACCCTTTGCAGCCACGTTGCTAATAATTTAGTGAGCATCTTGACCGTTATGTTTGTTAGCAAAACAGGCCTATAGGATGCACAGTCATCAAGGGGTGTCCTATCTTTCCTTATCACCACAATAGTGGGCAGCCATTAATTTGGTGGGAGGGATCCCCTTTCTTTACTCTCTTTATACATAACCACAAATGCAGGGCTAATATTTAGGTCCTGGCATGATACAGCTCCACCGGAAGGACATTGGGTTCCACGGCTTTTCCTGTTTGTAGGTAAAAAATTGCCTTTTCTATTTCAGATACCTCAATGTCCGCCTCCAGATATATCCTGTCCTCTCGAAAGAATTGAGGCAAGTATAAATCTCAGGGATAGTCCCCTCTTTTCTGCCTCTTTGGACTGCCATGGGTGAGCAGAGTTGGGCATAGTGCAAGGCAAATACTTCAGTAATGTTGTCGCTCCCTCTAACAAGCTCCCCCTCTGCATTTCTGATCTCTACGACCCAAGATTGTGATCCCAACTGTATAGCCAAGCTAGTAGTTTCCTGGCTTTGTTCCCAACATCATATAGCCATCGCATTGTGGATTTTGGGCTGCGATTCCTGAATCAGTTGTAAAATCTTTATATTCCTGTTGCACAAGGTACAACCTATCTAAGAAAGTACAATCTACTCCAGTGTGCAGTTGGAGTTCCAACTCCTGGATCTCCTTCTTTAGATTATTCATCTGCCGAGGCCAAGGAGCCCTCATGTCTGTGATATATTGATCAGTATATTGCTGGAGCTTCTCTATTATTCTGGGGATTTTAAGATGCCAGTAATTGAAGGGCCACAACCCCCTCGATTGGCAGTCCTCATGCAGAGCACCACCCATCCCGGTAATCGATCTGAAATGCCCCTGGCTAAGTGACGTATGTCTGAGTTGAGTTAGAACTGCATGTTTTGGATGATGAAGTAATCTATTCATGAGAAACTTCCATGAGCTCCAAGTGGTAGGTGTATTGCCTGTTGTGGAGGTTACGCCTCCCCCCCCCTATCGGTCTGCGATCCCCACAGGATTCAGGAAGCCTCAAAAAGGAGTAGCTCTCTCTAAATTTCCTTTAATCGGCGATCTGTCCCACTCCGCTTGTAGTGTCAGATTGAAACTACCCCCAAGATCAGGGCACCTTCCAGAATTGCAGTAATAGGGAATCACCTCCAGAAGGGCCAGTGTGTGGAGTTTGGGTGTAATATATATTAAGCAAAGGTTGGGTGTGACGTCTTCCAAGTATCCCTTGATGTCAATGAATCTACTCAGTGAGTTTGTCAATATCTGCCTGAAGCCAATGGGAGCTGCTTTTCTAAATATTATCCTTATCCCTCTGGTTCCCATTGGGGAGTCAGCATGTGCGATCCTCTTGTAACCCTCCTCTAGCCATTGCTGTACAGTTATTACCCATCAGGTATGTTTCTTGGAACAAGACCACATCAGGGGATTTGCTTTTGAGGTATTGCAACACCACCTAGCCCATTAATGTTTCAGGATATGACCTTCAATACCTTACAGTCTGCCACTCTTTGTAAGTGACAGTGCAATGTATCCTTCCCCTCAGCACTCAATGGGGCAGGATTGGGCCTTGCTTGTTATCCTTGGTTCTCAACAGTTGAAATACCCAACAGCAGAAACATAACAGAATAGCACAACTTCCCAAAACAAAGCCCCTACCCAGCATCCCTGCATAGTTAGCTGAAACCTGCCCATCCCCCCAAATTAGCAGAACTCCTGTGACCCCAAAACGATTGCATTCAAAACTATTGCATTCCGATGTTATCATAGTAGTTCGGTGGAGTTGTCTCTAATCTCAAATAGTCTATACTGGTAGTCTCTGCAAGCCAGTTAAGAGTAGTTGGAGGCCCGCCCGGCCGCGGGGCATCCCGCCAGTCATAGGTCCTCACGCTGGGGTGGTAGTGGGTTGTGTCGGTCCCCCCCACCATCCCACATTTTCTCTCAGGAGCTTTAGGGGGCCTCCCCAAGTAGGTCCGCCTGGGCTTCTCCTGCCAGGCGTTTCTTAGTATTGTCCACCAGTGGCCACGAGTTCTTGTCATCTCCCAACTGTTGTTTTAATTTCCCTCCTTCCTTGATGGTGCACAGCTACGTTTCAGCTTGTCATTTGTGCTGTGATCTGTTGATGCCAGGCTTCCATACCTCGAGCTAGTCCCATGCCTCGGCCACGGTTGCAAAGTGCCAAGGTTTCAGCTCCGCCACTACTCTGAGTCTTGTGGCGAACAGCATAATATACAAGAGTTCTTAACGTCTCAGCAAATTTTTCACCTTCTTGAAACTGCGCCTTAGCTTCTTCACATGAAGCATGAAGTTCAGGTAGAAGTTGATGATTGCGTTTTCATGTTTCAGGAATGGGACCTGTCTGGTGGCTTGTAGGATCACATCTCCATCTCGGTTGTTAAAGAGTTGGCCAAAAATATTCCATGGTGGAGCTCCAGGTCGGGGCTGGGGAGTCGGGCACTTTGTGTCTGTTACACTGAAAAGAACTTAGAGAGTCCTTTGGGTTTTAGGGTGCTCAGGATAGTATCTTCCAAGAACAGGTCACTGCTGGGGCTCTCCGCTCACTCCTGGACCCCAACCACCCTAATATTGTTCCTGCAGGAGCGACAATCAAAGTGCTCCGGCTTGGCTCCAAGTATGCCTGTCTCCATTTGCTACTGATTTGCCTGCTCCCTAAAATGTTTGGTTTCAGTTGGGGTGTTACCAAGGTGTCTTAATTTTCTCCTACCCATTTGCACATTTAGTGGATATCTACTCTGAGTACCATGACTTCAGTGGTAACCAAGTCGATTTGGGGCTCTAGGGAGCCCCATATTCCTTGAAGTGCCTCCATTATAGCTTTCATTGAGAGTTTTGTAGGTTCTGAATTGCCTTCCTCTGACTGGACCAGTCGTTCTGTGTGCGGCATGGTGTCCAGTGGTGTTTTGGGGGGTAGGCATATTTTTTTAGTCTGGTTTGCTGCAGCCCCTTTTTACCCTTCATGCCTGTCATTAAGGTTTGGACTCATGGACAGAGTCTGGGGATCTACACAGGGCAACTGCCAGGGTCCTGCACCCTGCATCCTTCCACCGCTCTTTTTTCTTCTCTGTTGTAGCTCCACACTGTATGGGCCCCCATAATATAAATTATTACGTGTTTAAATAATTATATTATATTTGTTATTGACATACAAAGGGATGCTATTTGTTTTCTATTTTATACTTATATATAAGTTCCTGCTTTCCTGCTGTTAATTGCAGGCTTTACTTTCTAGTTTTCTGTTGGGGGTGTTGTAATGTTGGTCAGGTGGCTTCTTTTCTGTTGGTAGGAAAAAACTTGTTTTAGTTTTATTTTAAATGTTTGCTTGTTGCCACCTAGAGTGGGCTGAGGGAGTTTAATTTTAGCATTTCAGCTGCATTGGTATTTCATTATTTATTATTTATTTACTTTTAGTGTGTGTTTTTATTGGTATGTTTTTGCTGCTCTTGTAGTACCACTTGTATGGTCAAGAAAAGGGTCCTTGAACATCTTAGGGCCATCACTAACAAGGACTTACATTACCCCATTGCTAGACATTTCCAGGAACATCACCAATCCAAGAGCTCTCTTCTTCGCTTCTTTGCCATAGAACAAATAAACATGGGACATAGAGGCGGCAACAGGGAATTAGCGCTGAGGAAAAAAGAATCCAAATGAATATTGGAGTTAGAACTAGATTCCCTGGGGGCCATAACATTGACGAAAAGCTAGCAACACACCTACATGAGGATTGAATGTGATCTGCAATGTGTTCTTTCATTCTTTTTTCTGTAATGTTATTAATCAGCTACAGTTTTCTACTCCTCAATAGAATTCTGATTTTATGTCACATTGTTATCAGTGTGATTTTATGTCTGAGGTGCAGGTAGAAATAACTCACTTTTCTTATCTTATATTTCACAGGAAGAAAGGAAGGAACCCACCAAACAAGTTGGTTACGTCACGGGAACCCTACCCTTTTCTTCCCCGGGCTCGGGTCCGCACTGAACTTAAGATAAGAGACACTTTTTGAATTACATTTATAATTATATTTATCACTGTGAGGTTTTTGTCAAATATTGAACTTTTTCGGACTCTAGCACCTATAGCCACTTGGCGAATGCAATGTTCAAGGATTGCATGAAATAGTAGCGTCTCTCTCTCTGAATGTTATATATCACACCACTTGGCGAACAAATCACAAATATGATATATGCAGTGGTGCAACACCAGATCCGTTTGCTATAGTATATGAGTAACGATACCAATGGTTATCTTCTGTACGTAGAATGCATTTCACTGTTATGCCAGAATTTTGGTGCGATCAATGATATGATTAGATCAAGCTAAAAGCATATCACGTTGTAACATATGTTGATTCACGCATTGTAGGTTATGCTAGCCAAGCCTTTTTAATGTTGCAACTGTATAACGCTTATGCCAGATGGCAATATTGTGCATTAGCTTACGGGCTTTTTTATGGTTTTTTCCAAGGTATTACTTATTTTAAAATGGCCGCCGTACTTACTATCGTCGCAACCTTGTTTTGACTGGAGTCCTTTGTCAGTTTCCAATATTGATATATGCACATATTTCCCAGAACTCAGCGCATGATCAAGACATTAGGTTGTCGAAACGCGTAACGTTTGAGGATTAAAAAGCTATCTGCTTTGCACAGGACTTTCGAGTGTGCGTCTTTATTTGAAGAATTTTGTGGATTACGACGTCCGGCAGTGGTTCCACCGGCACCAGGCACTACCTGGCTGCGGGATCGGTCACAGAAGGAACTGCTTTCGCATATATATATAGAGGGCTGAAACGCGTAATGGCGGCGGTGCTGGGCACGGAATAAAAGCACAGAATTTTGGGTTCGCTTCGTCCTTTCTGGTACGAGAAGTGTGGGACGAGATTCAGACATATACTAATACAAATTGGGTTACAGGTAACATTGCCCTTTGCCACCAATCTCAGACACTGGTCCCCACCAGTGCAATTATACATTCAACACAAACAAATCTGAGATAGTGTCCTATTACAAGCAAAGAAACAATATATGTGTCTTCTTATGTATTCATCTTCTGATGTTTATTCTTATTTTCTTTGTAGAGATTTACATATAAGAATCACAGTGATGCCTTCTTTTTCCTTTATGTTCAGATTTACATACAAGTATCACAGTAAAGCCAACACGTGTTTCGCGCACACTGCGCTTCTTCAGGGCTGTCATACAAACAACATACATTTTTTTTTAAAAACAGAAAAGAAGAACAACTTACAATAAAGCACGTTCCTGATACATTAATATACAAATTAACACTTATTTAAAATTAGAACATAATTATTAATTTATAAACTCAAAAGGAGTATCTAAATTAGAACCGATTGTTCAATCAGTCAAACGTGTACAGAAATTCGGGTTGTCATAATAATATACACATTTTCTATGGTAAGTATACCCATTCTTATGATCCATAGTGGTGTATCAATTTTTTTAAAAATGTTTTATCCTCCCAGTTCTTATAATGGCTGGAGCATTTCTTTACCTCAGTTAAGTAGCTAATCTCACTTCTTGCCTTGTATTTTGGAAAAAGTTCTCCCATTAGTAGAGTCTCCGTTTTCTAAGTATAGGTTCCTAAAATAATATATATTGATGTTACCTTATTGCTTTGTTTATTTACAAATAATCGTTATTAACCCCTTGGCTGCGGCAGGAATTCCGCCGAAGCGCTGGGGGGGGGTTTGGGGGCAGCGCGGTGGCGCTGTGCTCATGACGGAGCCACTCCGTCATGAGCCACGGTTGAGCTGTGCTCATGACGGAGTGGTTCCGTCATGACTCCGCCCACTGCGCTAATCGCCCGCACAGGCGGGGAATCAGCGCAGCGTGGGAGGAGCGGCGGCCAACGGCCGCAGCATGACGGAACCACTCCGTCATGAGCACACGGCACCCGTGGCTCATGACAGAGTGGTTCCGTCATGAGCGCTGAAGGGGTTAATATTGAAACTTAATTCTCACCTTAATTATTCATGTATACTTGTTGCACAGCTAAAATATATCTTCATAATCAGAGTGTATTCTTTATCAGTCCTCAGTCTACTGATCCTTGATAAGATCTGTAATAGTCCAAAAAACCAAACATATACATTACACAGTGTCACCTAGTCTAAAGAAGAAAATTCTTTTAAATATTAAAGAGTATATTTTAATTAATTATTTGTTGAACCTTATACCAGGATCGAACCCACGAAGTTAATTTTTTGTTGAGACCATGATCTAATGCGCTACGCTATCCTCCTTGTCAAAGCAAATCCAGTTTCAACTAGCTATCTGTTGGGTTTTTTAGATTAATTGTATGTTCAGAAAGGCTTCTAATGAATTATACCCAAAATTAAAGAACACTTACTAATATTACACATTTGAATCTACACTATAGGTACACTCTACTCTTCATGCTGACTAAAAAGCTTCATTCTGTCAATATCAGTAAAAAAACTATATCTATGACAATTGACTCTGAGAATAGCTGTGAAAAGTATTTACGAACTAGGACAGGACCTGTCAGTATTGAAAAGTCAAATTGACAGAGGAATGACTACACTTTATGTCTAAGTTCAACAAAATTAGAGTCCCAATGCTAGAGAATTCTTCTTACCTCTCAACCTTTCGACGATCATCTAACCTTTTCCTCAGCCCGTACCGCAGACAAAACATTAGTGTCAACTGCCACTTTATATACTCCCCTTAGTCAATCAATTAGCATAATTTGGCGGGAAAGTTTGTTTAAATGTTAGCAGACTCAAGATGCGTCGTTGCCAAATCAACATGAGTTCTTCTCCTTAATAATGTTCAACATTTATTTAGAACAAAATCTAAATTTATATTAAAATAAAAAATAAATAATAAAAATAGAGTACTACATGTAGCAAAATTAAGGGATTTATAAAAAGAAAAAATATTTAGTTGAATTCTTTTCTCATCACGAACACGAACCTCCAATGTTAGCTCTATTGAGATTCCGTATTTTACTGCTCTGAGCTACCTTGTAAGTCAGTGCGGTCAGTCTTTTAATAGATATCTGTTTCTACCCTAGAACTAGTATTATAATAATGGTGATAAATTAGAAATATATATAGTTCAACATAAAAAGGTTACAATAAATAAAGCCTAAGGCATAAATACATGGTATCTTGATAATAATCCACACCCATGCATCTTCTAAGTATCTCAGCTGAGAATCGAATCCTCGATAGCTAGCATTGGAACTTGGTCGTTCTTATGTGTTGTGCTATCTATAACTATATAAAAGTTGCATCTTATAATAGTTTTCCTACCACACAATTCTATAATATTCCGCAATTTATTCATAAGTCCTTAGTCATAATCTAAAATTTAGGACAACAAAAATTAACCAAAGTAAAAAACAAATATGCATACGATCTATTATAAAAAACCTCTTGAACAACTAGTATTAAATCTATTAGGTAAGTAATTTATTAAATGTGTTAATTCCTCCTCCGTCTAATTGAAATCCAAAATTTATTATTTACTCAGACCATTTTAATGAAAGAACGATTTGGAAAGGTAGTGAAGTAAAGCTAAAATTATTTCACAAATATTTAAATACTAACAACTATAATATAACTCTTTCTCTTGAATATAGTCTAGAAAACATTGTTTTTTTAGATGTAGAAATGTACGTTTCACATAGACACATAGAGTCGAGACTTTTTCGGAAATTAACATCAACTAATTCAATATTACATGCTAAATCAGGACACCTAAGAATGCAGATTGATAACATTCCATACGGGGAATTTCTTAGAGCTAAAAGAAACTGTAGTGAGGATATGGAATACCAAACTGTAACGAAAGATATAACTGAAAGATTTTTGAGAAGAGGTTATGACAGCAGAACTGTAGAAAAAGCTAAACTCAGAGCACAGAAAGTGACAAGAGATGAACTTTTGAATGACAGACCACGACACAGAGAGAATAAAAAAGATGTGATTAGATATATCACTACGTACAGTGGAGGAAACGATAGGGTCTTCCATTCACTTCGTAAATATTGGGACATATTGACTTTAGATAAAGAAATTGCCCAATTTCTAGACAACAAGCCTAAAATGGTGTATAAAAAAGCACCAACACTTAGAAATCTTCTGAGTCCCAGTGATACATGTCAATATGAAGTGCAGAATGAACAACAACTATTAACAAAAACTATCTTAACACCTGGATGTTATAGATGTAATCAATGTATTTGTTGTAAATGTGTTGTAGATAAAACTCAAACTTTTTGTGATCACACATATAAGAACACATACAGAATCAACTCTTTCATTAACTGCAATACGAGCCACTGTATATACACAATGACTTGCATTAATATCTGTGGGTTCATCTATGAGAAAACTGATGATTAGATGGATGGAACATCTTAGAGCCATCAAAAACTGCGATCCTAAATATCCAATGGCAGTACATTTCAAAGATAAACATAAACTGACTGAATTAAAGTATATCCAATTCATCGGTATTGAACAAGTTAATATTGATAGGAGAGGTGGAGACTTAGAAGCAAAATTAAGATCGAGAGAAACCTATTGGATTAATAAATTACGAGCAGTACAATATGGGTTGAATATGGATCGTGAAATATATACATTATTAAGTTAACTCGGTCCTTAATAAGTAGGATATATATACAGCATGTAGGTAATATCTCAATATCTTAATTAAATCTTCTTTGCGACTCTGTATGTCACATGTAGGAATGAATAAGAGTAATACATATGTATACTTATTGATATTTAAGATGATCATAATTGGGACTCTAAGTTACTTCCCATAGATCACGACCTCCTGCTACAATACAATTAAGAAGTTGAGAATAGGTACAGTGACCTGAGCAGGCAGCTTTGATGTTGATTCTAATAAACAACAATTATAGAGTATTCTAATTTTGGGTACGTTCTTTCATTAAAATGGTCTGAGTAAATAATACATTTTGGGTTTCAATTAGATGGAGGAGGAATTAACAAATTTAATAAATTACTTACCTAATAGATTTAATACTAGTTGTGCAAGAGGTTTTTTATAATAGATCGTATACATATTTGTTTTTTACTTTGGTTAATTTTTGTTGTCCTAAATTTTAGATTATGACTAAGGACTTATGAATAAATTGCGGAATATTATAGAATTGTGTGGTAGGAAAACTATTATAAAATGCAACTTTTATACAGTTCTAGATAGCACAACACATAAGAACGCTCAAGTTCCAATGCTAGCTATCCAGGGTTCCATTCTCGGCTGAGACACTTAGAAGATGCATGGGTGTGGATAATTATCAAGATACCATGTATTTAGGCATTATTTATTGTAACCTTTTTATGTTGAACTATATATATTTCTAATTTTTCACCATTATTATAATACTAGTTCTAGGGTAGAAACAGATATCTATTAAAAGACTGACCGCACTGACTTACAAGATAGCTCAGAGCAGTAAAACACGGAATCTCAATAGAGCTAACATTGGAGGTTCGGGATGAGAAAAGAATTCAACTAAATATTTTTTCTTTTTATAAATCCCTTAATTTTGCTACATGTAGTACTCTATTTTTATTATTTATTTTTTATTTTAATATAAATTCAGATTTTGTTCTAAATAAATGTTGAACATTATTAAGGAGAAGAACTCATGTTGATTTGGCAACGACGCATCTTGAGTCTGCTAACATTTAAACAAACTTTCCCGCCAAATTACGCTAATTGATTGACTAAGGGGGAGTATATAAAGTGGCAGTTGACACTAATGTTTTGTCTGCGGTACGGGCTGAGGAAAAGGTTAGACGATCGTCGAAAGGTTGAGAGGTAAGAAGAATTCTCTAGCATTGGGACTCTAATTTTGTTGAACTTAGACATAACGTGTAGTCATTCCTCTGTCAATTTGACTTTACAATACTGACAGGTCCTGTCCTAGTTCGTAAATACTTTTCACAGCTATTCTCAGAGTCAATTGTCATAGATATATTTTTTTACTGATATTGACAGAATGAAGCTTTTTAGTCAGCATGAAGAGTAGAGTGTACCTATAGTGTAGATTCAAATGTGTAATATTAGTAAGTGTTCTTTAATTTTGGGTATAATTCATTAGAAGCCTTTCTGAACATACAATTAATCTAAAAAACCAAACAGATAGCTAGTTGAAACTGGATTCGCTTTGACAAGGAGGATGGCATAGCGCATTAGATCATGGTATCAACAAAAAATTAACTTCGCGGGTTCGATCCTGGTATAAGGTTCAACAAATAATTAATTAAAATATACTCTTTAATATTTAAAATAATTTTCTTCTTTAGACTAGGTGACACTGTGTAAGGTATATGTTTGGTTTTTTGGACTATTACAGATCTTATCAAGGATCAGTAGACTGAGGACTGATAAAGAATACACTCTGATTATGAAGATATATTTTAGCTGTGCAACAAGTATACATGAATAATTAAGGTGAGAATTAAGTTTCAATATTAATAATGATTATTTGTAAATAAACAAAGCAATAAGGTAACATCAATATATATTATTTTAGGAACCTATACTTAGAAAACGGAGACTCTACTATTGGGAGAACTTTTTCCAAAATACAAGGCAAGAAGTGAGATTAGCTACTTAACTGAGGTAAAGAAATGCTCCAGCCATTATAAGAACTGGGAGGGTAAAAATGTTTTTAAAAAATTTATACACCACTATGGATCATTAGAATGGGTATACTTACCATAGAAAATGTGTATATTATTATGACAACCCGAATTTCTGTACACGTTTGACTGATTGAACAATCGGTTATAATTTAGATACTGCTTTTGAGTTTATAAATTAATAATTATGTTCTAATTGTAAATTAGTGTTAATTTGTATATTAATGTATCAGGAACGTGCGTTATTGTAAGTTGTTCTTCTTTTCTGTTTTAATTAAAAAAAAAATTATGTTGTCTGTATGACAGCCCTGAAGAAGCGCAGTGTGCGCAAAACACGTGTTGGCTTTACTGTGATACTTGTATGTAAATCTGAACATAAAGGGAAAAGAAGGCATCACTGTGATTCTTATATGTAACTCTCTACAAAGAAAATAAGAATAAACATCAGAAGATGAATACATAAGAAGACTCATATATTGTTTCTTTGCTTGTAATATGAAACTATCTCAGATTTGTTTGTGTTGAATATATATACATATATATATATATATATATATATATATATATATATATATATATGCTTTTAAAACCCCACAGGCACGTGACCATGGTGGCATACAATTCCCATAATCCATCTGAGCAGTCTTAGAATAAAGCTTGATAGCGTTTTTGTGTTTAGTTGGAAAATTCCGTGCAATACGATATTGGCACATGCATTTTCATCAGGTATACCTTTGGGAAAACACTCATGGTTTACACTTCTGCAATGTCTTTATAAAATGAAAGTATTCAGGAATTGCAAAAGAGAGGAATGAACATCCCTCTCTCGTCCCTTTCTCACCTCTGGCTGGTAATTCCAAGGTAAATCCTTCGTACAAGCTCCGGGGAAAGCAGGTCATGCTCCCAATTAAAATCCAAACACATAATATCTCTGTGATGGGAGCCACCAACCTTGCAGGGCGGCTGCAGCTGATGGGAACGAAGCATCCTGTTACAGTCCTTTTAGACACAGGAGAAATGCTGAGCCGAATTCCATGAAGCAGCTTTTCGTTTTATCTAATTTCATTTCAGAGAGATTTCAGCATAGTTAGTTCCTTTCCTTATGCATCAATGCTGACCATTGCAGCAGCAACAGGAGCTTAACGAGGCACTGTTGTGGGATTACCAAATAAAAAGGTATTGAGCCTACCCTGGAGCCAAGAGGTACTTGGCTTACCAAAGAAGGAACCGACGATTGTTTACAACACAGAGCTGATATCCATGACACTAGTTGCAGAAGGGCACGATTAATTAATACACTCTGATGAAGTCCACAGAAGTTGGACGAAACGCATTGGCGGTTTTTACCATATTCATATGAAAAAAAAAGAACAATTTTGGTTTTGTACTTATTGAATGGACTAAGTTATTTTGGAACTTATTTGTTGTGCTGCACTTCACAGTTGTGATTGAAACACTTTGATGTGTGCAAGATGTGTATTGTATTGTTTTGTGTGTATGCTTTTACATTTTCTTTTCTAGTGGGAGATTGTTGGTACATGTTGTGTCTGTGTAGAGTAGGTGCAGTTGATCCTCATTCTAGCAGTCTATGGCAAGTGAGAGGTATTTTTTGAGTATAAAGTGCATTGCTTATTTATTCTAGATCATTATATGTCAATAGTTTTATTTACTGTTTGATAAAGCCACATTTTATTGAGTTCAAATTTGACACAGTGTTGTTTATTGTTTTTTTGTTAGTTTCATTAGTTAGCATCATGACTGCCCAGCAGGTTGTTGATTTGTTTTTTGAATATGCCTCTGAACACGGCTCTGAGACTGACTCAGTGTCTAAGGCAGATGACCAAGTTGAAGATTCTGGCAGCAAATTGTCTGACCGAGAGGAACCGTCTTATGATGAATCCACTATTAGTGCTGATGAAGTAACTCTTTTAGAGGAGGACACTGATATGCCAGTAATGCAGCTGGATTGTAGGCAGGGGCTGGAAGGTTTCCCAGTGTAAGTGCTGAACCCTGGGTGCAATTATTTAAGGAATGTTTCAAAAGTGGACACTGTGGCATGTGGCACAATACACTCTAACCACAAAGATCACCTCAAAGAGCTTATGTGCAAAACTATTCAAAGGGGACAGAGCAGTACCTTGTGTAGTAATGAACTTCATACTTTGAAATTTTCAGACAGAAAAGATGTCCACATGCTGACAGCTATTCATAATGAAATCACTTCTCCTCTGACAGTATGGGGTTCTAAGGTAGCAGAAGTGTAGATAGAGTAGGTCAAGGTTGGAGCTTTACAATGCTGCTCAAACGTCATACTTCTGGTACAAGAAGTAGGCTGTTCATTTGTTTCATTTGGCATCCTTTAATGCTTATGTTGTTTTCAAAGATTGCCCTCCAGATTCCAAGGTGAGTTTTGTATAGTTTCAGCAGTCTGTAAAAGGCAGCATTGTTTCAGTTGAGCAGGCAAACGTTCCTAGAGTCTGAGTGGTGAAAGTTAAGGCTAGATTGAAAGATCAACACTTTCCTGAATACATTCCGCCAACATCCCCAAAAAGTTACTTGTCAGAGATGTAGAGCCTTTTGCCTCTATGGTGGCACAATCCTTAATTCTGCAGAATTGGAGGACAAGTAGAGTTCCCACATATCTAGAATGGCATAAGAAAATGAACTGCACAATCAAATTTGAAGAGGCCTATGCAAAAAGGGTTGTTGCAATCAAAAGGTTTAAGTGGGTTTAGAAATGTATGGAACAACTCGAAGAGGAAAGTGCTTTTTAGAGCTGTCATGCTAGAGCTTTTCTTTGACTGTTAAACATTGCTGATGGTTGATGGTGGAGGAGAGGAAGGGCAGCACTATTGTGATCTCAGTTGGCTGCATCAAGAAAAGATATCAATAAATTTGCACTTGCCAAAGTTTTAACAATACGCTTCTTTTACTAAGGATAGGGTGAGGCATAGTCGATCAAAGTCATCTCTCTTTTTTGTAATGTTTTAAAGTGTTATCTAAATGTTATTGATTGATCACTTTGTCATTTCATTTCAAAAGCTTTATTCGGTTGGAAAAGTACAACCATATAAGCAGATAAAGACATAAAACAGATATTAAAAATTTTACATATTATATAGGAAGGCCTACTACATAATATGCACTATCTTTTATACATAAATATGAACATATTTTCTTAAAAAACAGGGGGACCTTCAAAAATAAAATACAAATTCACATAGAGTGGCAAAGTGCTGAAAGCTGTGCATAAATAGTGCAAAAAATGGTAAAAACCTAAAGTGCAAATGCAGCTCAAACAGAGCTCAAACTTTTGTAATGCATAAAGAATTACTAACAGTACTAGACAGATGTGCAAAATACGCAGATCAACAGGAGCTATACCGGAACGATTATAGACTTCCTTATAGAAACACATTTTAACACATAAGTTGCGGTAAAAAAGCAAATATCCGTGCTTTCCAGAGTTGTTAATAACTTCAAAGCAGTTTTAGTGGACCGAACATTATATTTTAAAAAGATGGGTTTTAGATAAAACCTCCTAAAATGGCTATAAAATTTACAAAACAATAAAAAGTGACAGCAGCTTTGTTTTGAGACGTTGTCACAAGGACACATATTATCAGATCTAATTTTCATATGGGGGAAAGAGACTAAGTGATGGACAATCCCCAACCTTAAGCGCGTTAAAACAAAACGGTGAGAGGTACGTGTGACATAGGAGAGGTAGGCCTGGAAACCTTTACTCAGCTGTTATTGATTGATCACTTTGTCATTTTATTATGAATCTTTTTTTCTGGTATCAAAGTAGTATTATGACTCATGCATTTACTGTGATGTAATGAATTTCTCTCTATTTTTCTGCTCAATAAAAATAAAAACAAATAAAAAAAGAGGAGATGTAGAGTATGTGTGAAGAGAAGTACAAAAGGAGAGCCGTGTTTACTGCACCGAGTGTACTTCTAATTCCGGCCTATGTGAGCTTCATGTTAAAAATTGCACCATACGCATTTGGAGCAAGCATGAGATTAAAAGGGAACTGATTGTGGGCTGTATTGCTATATATTTATTGTTTAGATACCTGGTTGGTGTGATGTGTTTAGTTACACCTGTTGTTTATGCAGTCATAGTTGGTATTTCATCTTCTACCAATAGGTTAGTTCCTTCTATTTGAAAAATGTGTGCTGTTTTTAGTTGTGTGTTTTATTTTTTCCTGTCTGTGGCTTGTGTGTGTAATCTGTACATTGTGATAGTGTTTTAGAAATTGTAAGTGATGTGGAGCTTCATGTGATGTCTGAGTGGCATGTGGCTGACAGTGTGTGTGGACTGGTGTTTGGCTGGCAGTGTGTGTGGCCTGGCATTTGCCTGGTGATGTGTGTGGTTGGCTGGCAGTGTGTGAACTCGCACTTGGCTGGTGGTATGTTTGTGTAGTAATTTGCTGCTCGGCACTAAAAACACACTGGCAGCCAAATGCCAGTCCACACACCTCACCAGCCACTGGGTGGTGTGATTGTTGTATCTGGACTGGTGTTTGGCTGGTGTCTGGCAGGCAGTGTGTCTGATCTGGTGTTTGGATGGTAGTGTGTGTGTATGTAGTGACTTGCTGCTGGGCACCACACACACACTGGCAGCCAAATACCAGTCCAGCCACCAGGTGATGTGATTGCTGTGTCTGAACTGGTGTCTGGCTGGCAGTGTGTGCTGCTGGTGGTGTGAGTGCCTGGTGTTTGGCTGGCAGTGTGTGTGGACTGGTGATTGGCTACCAGTGTGTGTGTAGTGACTTGCTGCATGCAGCCAAATGCCAGTCCACACATACCGGCAGCCAAACGCCAATCTACACACTCTGCTAGTAGCTAGGTATTATGATTGCTCTGCCAGTCCTGTTGGAATATGAAAGTGAGGGGCCCTTTAACTGGTGCCGTTTTTTGATCTGAGTGTTCTAATGTGTTGGGCCTGCTGCTAGCGATGTGAATGGTTTTCTGTGTGTGAGATGCATGAATGGTGTGTGAATGGCCTGTAAAGCGATTGGTGCCTTGTTGTGGCTTTAGAGCTTACGAGATGGGAGTCACTGATTCTGTCATACAAAATGTGAATTATCAGTTTCATGAAATCTTTTGTTAATAACATTTACATTTTGAGCTTTTCACTCACCCTTGAGCCAAATCCAAACAATAAGGGGCTAATTACAATGTCTGGTGGACTTGCGTACGACCAACATTTCGCTGATACGAGCCCGACCGACCTCCGGTTCGCATTCCCGACCGCAGACATGGTGCAGTCGCATACTCCCATTTCCCTATGGGAGCTTGTGCTGTGGCCATAAACCAGCAGTAGCACAAGCTTCCATAGAGAAATGAGAGATTGTGTTCATCCCTGCACAACATGGCAGTGATGAGCAGGGGGGCACAATGGGTGCCCCCTTGGCTCCCAACCAGAGGCCGCAATCAGAAAGGGCCCTGCTAGGGGCCCCCAAATTCTCTTTCTGACAGTCTTTCAATGTCAGAAAGCCCGGCATGGAAAGCCTGTCGGAAACTGAGCATCGTAATTCCAATGGCGCAAATGGCATCCATTGAAAGTACAGGCCGGCCTCTGATTCTTTGAGTCCATTGCAATTCAGCCGGAATGACCAGCTGGTTTCAATTCCAACTGCCTATATTGTAATTAGGCAGTCGGAATTGAGACCAATGATCTCGGTCGGAAAGCCTCCGATCTAAGGTCGGAGGCTTTCGGACCAAGATTGTAATAGGCCCCTAAGTGTGTACTTGAGTGGTGGATGGTTGTGCAGTAATATTTGCCTTTTCTGACTTTCTCTATCTGGATTCACATTGTCTCTAGGGAAAACCTACAAACCCCAGATTTTTGGGGGAAATCAGACACCAATATTTTCTTACCCAACACCCCTTGAAAACCTCAAACATGGGATGCAAACATACATTTTCTTCATATTTCTGTGAGCCAAAGTACAGAAATCTGTGGGGAGCATCAAATGTACTACCACCCAGTTTTCCCACATGACACCCAATATTAATGGTACTGCACCTGTATAGGTGGGACTAATGCCCACCAAAGAAAGTGGTCCAAGATGCAATGAAGCAACGAAGCAACATCAACAAAAGCGGACACTAGGCCTACACACAAAAGTCTGCTACCATTTTTATTGTGAGCCTTGGGGAAATACTAGGTGGTAGGAAATATGTGCATCCCCACAGATTCTAGAACTTTCCATCAAAGAAATTTGAAGAAAATGTGTTTTTTTAGTCAACGTTTGCAGGAGCTTCTAGGCAAGAAAACCCCACCCTGAATTTTACTGGGTGTCTATTTTCCAAAAATGGGCAGGCTTGCTAGATTTCCCTAGGCGTCTCTTGAGCTAGGGCCCAAAATTCACAGCTACCCATATTGCAAAAAAGGGCTCCGTTTTCACTGGCAAAATGGGATGTGTCCATGTTGCATTTTGGGGCCGTTCATGTCACGGGCACCAAGCCTACCCACGCATGTGAGGTAACAATTGTATCGGGAAGCTTGGGGAAATGGTAGGTGGTAGGAAATGTGTGGCTTCCCACAGATTCCAGAACTTTCCATTACAGAAATGTGAGGAAAATGTGTTTTCTAGTCAAAGTGTGAGGTATGCTTCTGGGCAAGAAAACCTGAGGAAAGCCATGCAAGTTCCCCCACCCTGGATTCCCCCCTGGGTGTCTAGTTTTCAAAACTGTGCAGGTTTTCTAGGTTTTCCTAAGTGACAGCTAAACTATGACTCAAATTCACAGTTAGCCACATTACAAAAATAGGGTCAGTTTTCAGTGGAAAAATTTCATATGTCTCACTTGCATTTTGGCTATTTCCTGTTGCGGGCACTAGGCCTACCCACACATGAAATGTACCATTTGTAGTGGGAGACTAATTGAAATGCTGGGTGGTAGAAAATGTATGGCTTCCTGAAGATTCCAGAAGGGTACCTCACAGAAATATGAGGAAAATATGTGTTTTTACTCAAAGTGTGGGGTTTGCAAGGGCTTCTGGGTAAGAAATCCTGGTGAAATCCCCACAAGTCACCCCACCTTGGAGTCCCTCAGGTGTCTAGTTTTTACACATGTGCTGGTTTGCTAGATTTCTGTCGGTGCCAGCTAAGCTACAGCCCAAAATCCACAGCTAGGCATATTGAGAAAAGGGCCAGTTTTCAGTGGAAAAATGTGCTGTGTCCATGTTGTGTTTTGGGGCCTTTCCTTTTGTGGGCATTAACCTTACCCACACAAGTGAGGTATACCATTTTTGTCAAGAGACTTTAGGGAATGCTGGCTGGTAGGAAATCTGTGGCTCCTCACAGATTCCAGACGTTTTCCTAACAGAAATGTGAGGAAAATGTGTGTCCACTGAGTTAGGACCCAAAATCACAAGCTTCCCACATTCGGAGGTACCATTTTTATCGGCAGACATGTGTAAATACAGAATAATAGAACATTTGTTATTACGAATTGTATTACTCTGCATTGGTGCTTTCCACATGTAAGCCAGTGTGTAAGAAAGAAGACAGGTTGAAAATGCCCTCCGAATCACATGGTAGAATGGGTACCCACTAATTCAGAGATGTACAAATAACCACTGCTCCTAAGTTCCGTATCTGGTGGCCATTTCAGAAATACATGTTTCCTTAATACTCATTTTTCACTCTTTATATTTTACTATATGAATTGTCCTATACCAGATAAACAATAACAAAACATTGTATGGTACAACTAAGGTGTTGGCTCTGGGTACCTCGGGTTTTAGGAAAACCTACAAACCCTATATATTCCTGCAACCAGAAAGGTCTAGCGGACGTAATGGTATATTGTTTTTGTAAATCACCCATCGAGACAAGAAGTTACAAATGAAACATTGTCACAAATGGGAGTTTAGAGAAACAGAAAATCTGTGCACACGTTTCCAGAATCAGCAGTACAAATTAACTGTAAGTAATAAACAAGGAAAACAAATAAAACAATGCTCCGATGGTGTATGTTCTTTCTTGTGGATTTAATCGGTGATCAAATGCCCAGCCAACACGTGTTTCGTCAGGGTGTGAACCCAGTGACTTCTTCAGGGCTAATGGACAAATATGGCAGGGATAATATATCACACCGCCGGTGTTAATTCCGTCCCGGCTGAAAGGGAAGTGAATCCCAGCTGGAGCAGCGTGTGGAGATGGGTCAGTACCACAGTTCCAGTACTTATCGTCCCAGTGTAGGGTGAGCCTAGCGAGTACGCCGTGCCAACTGAAAGCAGCCGGGACGGAATTAACACCGGCGGTGTGATATATTATCCCTGCCATATTTGTCCATTAGCCCTGAAGAAGTCACTGGGTTCACACCCTGACGAAACACGTGTTGGCTGGGCATTTGATCACCGATTAAATCCACAAGAAAGAACATACACCATCGGAGCATTGTTTTATTTGTTTTCCTTGTTTATTACTTACAGTTAATTTGTACTGCTGATTCTGGAAACGTGTGCACAGATTTTCTGTTTCTCTGTACTAGACTTCGGCCTGCTCAGGGGGTTTAGGGTTATCCCCCTATCTGTGGCACCGTATTGAATTTTGTTTAAATCTACGTTCACACGCAGAGGCGCCATCGCATACTGCACTACTTGAAACCCCTTGCGAGATTTTACAAATGGGAGTTTACCCTACTCCTTTTCAGTTTTTTTAATTAAACAGTTAGGGACAGATTTACAAGCCCCTTGCGCCTCTTTTATGCTGCCGTTGCGTCACTTTTGTGATGCAGCGCCAGCGCAAAACCAGCGCCATGCTGCGGGGTATACTATTTACATCGTGACGCATCTGGGAGATGCATCACGTTGTAAAGCCCTGCGCCAGAAGTAGGCGTTCCTGTGCAGGGGGGGGCATTACGTCGCAGGAACGCCTCCTAAAAGTGGCTGAGTGAAATCTACAAGATTTCACTCAGTCACTTTTGAGCCCATGCTGCGTCAAAACCCTGTGCCTGCTTGAAGCAGGCGTAAGGATTGACGCAGCATTGTGAAGATAGGGCCCCCCAGAGCCTCGCTGGAGCTGCTTCGTGCTTGTGATGCAACTCCAGCAATGTGCTGCATTTACAGCCCAGATGCGTCGCGCATCTGTCCGTTTTTGCCCTATGGTGCGCCACATTGTAAATGCGGCGCATCCATGGTGGCGGAGGCGTTACACACAATAACTGGCGCATCCCTGCTGATATGCAGGGATGTGCCAGTTATTGTAAATCTGCCCCTTAGTTTCTATGGGAAAATATTGAGGGATTTTCACAAATGACCCCTTTCTAAATGCCGCATTTTGTCTACTTTACAGAAATCTATAGCTTTCTGGGATCACCCATGGGCTTCACCTTTGTTTCTACCACAGACTGAAACTAGGTCAAAAGCATGAAAATTAGGAAAAATCGGCTACCTCTTTGAAAAATGCCAAAACTGTGGAAAAAAGAGGTGTTTTAATTCAGCTTTGCATGTTCCTGGGAAGATGCTGACTTTCAAATCGTTTGTTGATGCCATATTTAGGAAAGAAACAGCAATCTAGATATCCCTCTCTCATTGGTAGAGTGGTGCTGGCAAATATGGTCCTACTACCACGCTGTTTATATATGTTGCAGAACTTAATGTATCCAACCCCTAGATTGATGGGTTGCTAACTATCCTGGTATGGATGGACAAGCGAAGTAGAGTTCGCCTGGGGTACTGAAGGTAGATCGAGTGGGTGGGGACCTGGGACAACTAAACCTAGAGTTTATTATATTGATTCACAGCTACAGCATGCAAAGAAATGGTGTTCTGGGAACCAGAAACTGGAAGCCACGGAGACACTGCTGACCTATCCTACGAGAGGATTTGATCTGCTCCCACACACACCTCAACTGATTAAGCAAGTGCCCTCTGCCTGGAAAGTAGCAGTTAAGAGAGTGCTGAGACATCCCCCCTTTAGTAGATAGAGCGCTTCCAATGGACTGGTCACACCTGTTTTGGCACATACAGGGAACCATGTCGCTAGCAGTGTGGAAAGATTCAGGAGTCCCAAAAATTGGCGATCTTTACCCGGTACAGTTCTTGCAGTATTCCAAGCTGGCACGCACGGATCCGGAGGTGTGGACCGTCCTACTAGAGATTCCAGAATAGTGTCACAACCAAACACAACACAAAAAAGAGACAGAACCCTGACCCTACAGTGGTTCAAACAGGCCCGGGATGACGATCTACCTTCCCTACTGCAAAATGCTGAATGGGCAACAGCAAATGCAGGAGGTGGCAAGCAATGCACAATTTAAAGTGCCAGACTTGAGTTACCTCCACCATACTAACTTGACACCTGCTAGATTACAGATTTACCAGGCTAGACTCTCAGAATGCCTGTGCTGTGCAGGGAGCCCAGCCTCAGCACATGATATGGATGTGCAACAAACTGCTAGCATACTGGGGTGAGGTGACCCTGTAGGTAGCGAGGGTAACACACATTGGACATACGACAACTGTCCGGCAGTGCCAGGTGGGCAAATCGCCAAAACTCAAACATGGCCAAATGCAGCATAGATTTGCAA
The DNA here is from genome assembly GCF_964204655.1 of Triturus cristatus. Taxonomy (NCBI): domain Eukaryota; kingdom Metazoa; phylum Chordata; class Amphibia; order Caudata; family Salamandridae; genus Triturus; species Triturus cristatus. Next base: position 1,206,818,507 of record NC_140582.1, on the reverse strand, counting down.
CCCTGGACCTAATGCTGGGCAAATGCATGATAGATATACATCCATTGGCACTATATGAGGGGCCTGACACTTTACAAGTGGCAATGAGTCATAGTCGAGTGGGAGCTGCCAAAGCAACTGAGGATAAGAGAGGGCAACGAGATGAGGGGGCAGAAAGGACCAAGCCTGCTGGAAGGCCATGCTAGAGGCTTCCCTACAGAGCCACCATGAGGGGAGTGATACTGAGGGCAGCCCAGCGACCGAGCGGGCCACTGGGAGAAAATCACTGACCCTTAGCCAGGCATGGCACACATGACAGGGGGCACACAGGGGAGGACAGATACATGCGGCTAGAACTGGACAACCAGAATGCACAGGAGCGAGTGAGTAGTACTGTACAGATGTGGGTGGGGTGTGGTATGATATACCGTTTCTAATTGACTTCTGCGTATTACTGTATGGGAAAATGCTATGAAATAATGGAACTATTTGCTCGCTGTGCCTGTGATTTCACTGTTTATGGAATGTTCAGACATAAACTTATTAATAACTTATTTTTTTTTTTAAAAGAAATCCACATAACTACCCATCAGATCCCCAAATCTTAAATGGTCTACAAAAACAATAAGGCCCCTTAATTACATTACTTAAAATGGAAGTATAGAAGTGCAGGTACTCACTTAGCTTGAGTACCTTTTTGCTAAAGAGAAGTGATGGCACTCCCCCAGTGAAAGTGCTGCACTTCTGCTGAGGAGGGATTATTAAAAAAGTCCAGTGTGCCAACGGAGCGTCACTTATTTTGACGCTCCATCAGCGTACTTTGCAGACCCATATCTGCAAGTCCATGTAAAGCCACACTGCATGGCTTTTCCTGACCTTGTAGATATTGAGTGAGGCAACACAGCGCAAGTCGCAGCGTTACCTCACACTGAGTCAGGAAGGCGTGTCATGGCAGTTGCAGTGGTTGTTCCCATGCAACTCCCATTGATACATTCCCAGATTTACATGGCATAATTCTGTGAATGCATTAAAACAGTGTGCTCCCCAGGGGTGGCGTAACGAGGAGAAATAACATTATTTCTCCTAGTTTTTTCCTCTTTCCATATATGCTGCATTCTGCTGAACACATAGAAATAGGAAAAGGCCTCCAATTATTTTTTTTGTACAGGAAGGTATCCCTTCCTGCACAAAAACAATCATGCCAAAAACACAGACACCCTTGCACCATGGGGCAAGGGTGCTTGTGTCTGCGCACGGTTGAAAATTGTGCGCCGGCACTTGCTGAAGAGACAGGAGTACACCGTATCTTGTAAATATGGTGCATTCCTGCCCTTTCCAATTGGCGTAGGGTGGGACAGCAAAATTACTTGTGGCGCTGCCCTACGCCAATTCTTTGTAAATAAGTCCCTTAGTACCTATCAGAATCTGCCCTTCAAAACTTCTGCTATCAAGGACCAAAACAAATGAATGGATATTCTTGAACATTATTAGCTCATGGAAGAGAAATTATAGAGCGCAGCATTCTTCACAAAAGGAGAGTAAGTAGTACAGATCCTCAAGAAATAAGGCTTTGAAGAGCAAGTGAGACTTCCAGAGACATCTTACTCACCCAAGCTACCAAATTGTGAAACTATGTGGGGGATTTAAATATCAAGTTCCCCAGCTACCCAATTTTGAAACTATGTATGGTATTTAAATCTCAAGTTCCCAAGCTACCCAATTTTGGAACTATGGGGTCGATTACGATGTAGTCTGGAAAGCTTTCTGCACCTCTATTACCTCTTTCTGCAGTTCTCTTGCCTCCTTCTGCACTTCACTTGCCTCTTTCTGTAACTCTCGTGCCTCTTTCTGCACCTCACTTGCTTCTTGCTGCACCCTTTTGCCTGTTTCTGCACCACTCTTTCCTCTCTGTGCAACTCTCTTGCCTCTTTCTATACCTCTCTTCCCTCTTTCTGCACCACTCTTGCCTCTTTCTGTACCTCTGTTCCTTCCTTCTTCACCTGTCTTGTCTCTTTCTGCACCATTCATGCCTCTTTCAGCACCCATGTTGCTTCTCTCTGCACCCCTCTTGTCTCTTTCTGTACCTCTCTTGCCTCTTTGTGCACCTCTCCTACCCCTTTCTGCATCCCTCTTGCCTCTTTTTTCATCACTGTTAGTTCTTTCGGCACCTCTTTTGCTTTGTTCTGCGCTTCACATGTCTGTTTCTGTACCCCTCTTGCCTGTTTCTGTACCTCTGTTGGTTCTTTCTGCACTGCTCTGGCGTCTTCTGCACCTCTGTTTCAGATTTCTTCATCTCTCTTGCCTTTTTCTGAACCCCTCTTCTCTCTTTCTGCACCTCTCTTGCCTCAGTCTGCCCACCTGTACCTCTTTTGCCTGTTTCTGCAACTCTCTTACCTCTTTCTACAGTTCTCTTGCCTCCTTCTCTACCTCACTTGCCTCTGTTTGCACCTCTGTTGGTTCTTTTGCACTGCTCTTATTCTTTCTGCACCTCTCTTGCAAATTTCTGTACCCCTCTAGCCTCTTTTTGTACTCCTTTTATCTGTTTCTGCACGTCTCTTGCCTCTGTCTGCACCTTTGTTCCCTCTTTCTGTACCTCTTTTGCCTGTTTCTGCAACTCTCTAGCCTCTTTCTACACTTCTCTTCCCTCTTTCTGCACCACTCTTGCATCTTTTTGTACCTTTGTTGCTTCTTTCCGCATTTCTCTTGCCTCTTTCTGCACCCTTCATGCCTCTTTCAGCACCTCCGTTGCTTCTTTCTGCACTTCTCTTCCTTCTGTCTGCAATCTTTGTGCCTCCTTCTGCACCTTTGTTGCTTTTTTCTGCACTTCTCTTGGTTCTTTCTGCACTGCTGTTGCCTCTTTCTGTATTGCTCTTGCCTCTTTGAGCACCTCTTTTGCTTCTTTCTGCACTTTTCTCTCCTTTTTGCACCCCTCTTGCCTCTTTGTGCACCTCTGATGATTTTTTCTGCACTTCTATTGCTTCTTTCCACACCTGCCTTGCTGCTTTCTGCAGCTGACTTGCCTGTTTCAGCACCTCTGTTGCTTTTTTCTGCAGCTCTCTTGCCTCTTTCTGCACCCCTGTTTTCTCTTTCTGCACCTGTCTTGCCTCTTTCTGCACCCCTGTTCCCTCTTTCTGTATTTCTTTTGTTCTTTCTATACCCTTCACGCCTCTTTCAGCACCTCTGTTACTTCTTTCTATACTTCTCTTCCTTCGTTCTGCACCCCTTGTGCCTCTTTCAGCACCTCTGTTGCCTCTTTCAGCACCCCTCTTCCCTATTTGTGCAATTCTCCTGCCTCTTTTTAAACCTCTCCTCCCTCTTTCTGCATCACTCTTGCCTCTTACTGTACCTCTGTTGCTTCTTTCTGCACTTCTCTTGCCTCTTTCTGCACCCTTCAAGCCTCTTTCAGCACCTCTGTTGCTTCTTTATTCACTTCTCTTCCTTCTTTCTGCAACCCTATTGCCTCTTTCAGCACCAATGTTGCTTCTTTCTGCACTTCACTTGCTTCTTGTTGCACCCTTTTGCCTGTTTCTGCACCCCTCTTCCCTCTTTGTGCAACTCTCTTGCCTCTTTCTATACCTCTGTTCCCGCTTTCTGCACCACTCTTGCCTCTTTCTGTACCTCTGTACCTTCTTTCTTCACCTGTCTTGTCTCTTTCTGAACCCTTCATGCCTCTTTCAGCACCACTGTTGCTTCTTTCTGCAGTTCTCTTCCTCTTTCTGCACCCCTCCTGTCTCTTTCTGTACCTCTCTTGCCTCTTTCTGCACCTCTCCTACCCCTTTCTGCATCCCACTTGCATCCTTTTCCACCCCTGTTAGTTCTTTCTGCATCTCTTATGCTTTGTTCTGCACTTCACTTGCCTCTTTCTGTACCCCTCTTGTCTGTTTCTGCACCTCTGTTGGTTCTTTCTGCACTGCTCTGGCGTCTTCTGCACCTCTGTTCCGGATTTCTTCATCCCTCTTGCCTTTTTCTGCACCCCTCTTCTCTCTTTCTGTACCTCTCTTGCCTCAGTCTGCCCACCTGTTCCCTCTTTCTATACCTCTTTTGCCTGTTTCTGCAACTCTCTTACCTCTCTGCAGTTCTCTTGCCTCCTACTGTACCTCACTTGCCTCTTTTTGCACCTCTATTAGTCCTTTTGCACTGCTCTTGTTCTTTCTGCACCTCTCTTGCAAATTCCTGCACCGCTCTAGCCTCTTTTGTACCCCTTTTACCTGTTTCTGCACCTCTCTTGCCTCTGTCTGCACCTCTGTTCCCTCTTTCTGTACCTGTTGCCTGTTTCTGCAACTCTCTAGCCTCTTTCTACACCTCTCTTCCCTCTTTCTGCACCACTCTTGCGTCTTTTTGTACCTCTGTTGCTTCTTTCTGCACTTCTCTTGCCTCTTTTTGCACCCTTCATGCCTCTTGCAGTACCTCCGTTGCTTCTTTCTGCACTTCTCTTCCTTCTTTCTGCATTCCTCGTGCCTCCTTCTGCACCTTTGTTGCTTCTTTCTGCACTTCTCTTGCTTCTTTCTGCACTGCTGTTGCCTCTTTCTGTATTGTTCTTGCCTCTTTGAGCACCGCTTTTGCTTCTTTCTGCACTTCTCTCCCCTTTTTTGTTCCCCTCTTGCCTCTTTGTGCAACTCTGATGCTTTTTTCTGCACTTCTATTGCCTCTTTCTGCACCTGCCTTGCTTCTTTCTGCAGCTGACTTGCCTCTTTCAGCACCTATGTTGCTTTTTTCTGCAGATCTCTTGCCTCTTCCTGCACTTCACTTGCCTGTTTCAGCACCTCTGTTGCTTTGTTCTGCAGATCTCTGGCCTCTTTCTGAACTCCTTGTGAGAAGTTGGCCTGATATATGCTGTCCACTAGTTATAGTGGGCACCCTGTATCAGTCCAAACAACCCCTTATGGTGATAGGTTAAAGACAACCTTTATTGAAAGCTATCCTAGTGGTAGCTATGGAGAGCAGCATTCAGGCTAAGTCTTGAAGGAATGTAAAGCAGCTTGTTTTACCAGACTATAATCTCTTGAATGACCAAATGAAAGGACAACCACACCAGCTATATATTTAAAATATATGTATTTAAGATAAAACACACCCCTCTAGTCTCTTTATGAGACTGGAGTTCGAAGTACTTAAGTTACAAGTTAGCAATCAACAGTAATAGCAAAAATACACGTTTGGGCCCTAGGGGCGTACCAAACCATATACCAATAAAGTGGTATAAGAAACACAACTGAACTAGACACGAGGCCTAGAGCCTGTAGAATCGCTGGGACCCCAAGGAACCACCCAAGGTAGTGACACAGGGGACCCACGGGGCCATGCGCAGTGTGTGAACTTCTATGGGCAATGTCGCGGTTGGATATTTAAAGATTAGGGACACTTAGAAATGAGTTAGGACCAAACCCTTTTGGACTTAGGAAGTTCTAGGGCTAGCACCCACGGGAGCAATGGAGTACTTCTGTTACCTTACCCTGGGAAGCCGGGTGCATAGGTGTCTTTTGGTGTCGGGTCGCGTCGTCGATTTCAATAGGAGCTGGCGAGAAGTGCTGCTGCCGTGAAGAGCAGAAGTGTCCGAAGCGATCCATGCCTGGATCAAGGATGGAAGGAACCTGAAAGCAGAGGGGACAGAGTCTGGGTCACTTACCAGTGACCAAGGGCACGATAGACCAATACCCCCAGATGTTGGGTGTTTCAGGTGAGTTGACGGGTGTCTTGACTCTTCAGCCACGAGGTCCAGGAGGCACCGATGACAACCAGAAGCTGAATTCGAGCTGTCCCACGAAGTTTGTCAAGTGCTGCGGTGTCGGCGACCAGATTGGACCCAACAAGCCTTGGTAATGGCAAGTCACTTGGAATCAGAGAAAGGACATCAGTTCAGACCAGCAAGGTGTGGGGGACTCACCCAGCAAGGGTAAGTTGGGGCACATCTGGAGCAAGCAGGTAAGCCCAATCAGAAGAGCAGTTGCCTTTGTGGGGACCCACTAGCTGACAGGCTAGCGATCGCAAAGGAGCCTCCAGCGGTCGCACTGGAAACTGGCCCACGGGTCACTCGTGGAGTGGAGGCCAGAAATCGTTGGTGCAGGAGATGCTTAAGGCTGGGGCTACTAAAAGCCCAAAGCACAACTTCGAGGAAGACCAGGAAGATGATGGTGCTGCAAAAGTTCACGGTGTCCAGGGGTCATGGTTTCACGTCTCCCACGATAGCCAGGGGCCTCAGCTTTACTGTGGACTCAGGGTAGCCTCGGGGAAGTCTGGAAATCTACCTCTGGTGATGCAAAGACTTCGGCATCCGGCGGGAGCTTCAGCAATGCAGACCAGTCAGTTGCTTCTTTGGTGCCTGCCAAGCAGGGGAGTCACTCCTTGACCCCAAGGGAGATTTCTTCAGTCTTCTAAGCAAAGTAGAACATCGAAGGTCGAGGATATATTTTGCAGAGGTTCGTCCAGGGTAATCTAAAGTCGCAAGGACTGTGTTCCCATACTTATACAAAGTTTGGGAGTTGGACATGCTCTAGGGACCCACCTATGGAAGTGTTTGGAAAGAGGGGTGGTTACACCCATTTCCTTTGTCCAGTTTTGCACCAGAGCAGGGGCAAGTAGCCCCTGCAACCAGTTTGAACTGGACTATGCACAGGGACACCAAGTGTGCCCCCAGTGCAGGACTTCAAAGTACCAGAGAGTGCTCCCGCCCACCCCAATACACATCTGCCTATCTGGGGAGGTGGTTACACCTCCCTGGGACAGAAAGCCTATTGTCGAGGCCTCCCCTGCTGGAGTTTCGGTCAGCAGCAGGAGGCCAGACCCGTGTCTGTGGCAGAGGCATCCATTTTGTGATGCCAGGGCTGTAGAAAGTCCTCCCGGGTTAGACCATTGTGAACATGTCTCTCCCTCTAGAAGGGTGGAATGCTACCCCCGCCACCAGAACTGGCGCGGGGGTCGTATTCCAAAGCGTTTGACACCAAACAAGACATGTTTCCGTGCAGCCATCCCAAAGTTAGCATTTACCGCAAGGTTATAATGCACTTAAAAGTATATGGTCAGACTGCACCACAAACAGCATCAGAGGAGATATTCCGTATGCTGCAGAGGGGCTCTGCTCATGCAGGGGCACCCTCTCACATAAAAACCAAGCACTCTGCCTTCAGGATTGTTAAGGCCTGCCATAGGAGTAACTTATAGGTTTTATATGTGTGTGCAATGGTAGTGATATAGGTAGCCTATACCACTGTAAGGGGTGCAAGCACCCCCTTACCCAGGCTGCAGTAGCAGACCTGCGGTGTCATTTTGGAGTGCTTCCCAGGGGTGGCATAATACATGCTTTAGCCCCTGGTAGGCCTCTGAGGTACCTATGCCTTAGGTACATAGTATACCATATACTAGGGGCTTATAAGGCACTCCAGAATCCAATTAGAAATGTACCTAATGTACATGGAAACCATTTTAGAGAGGAAACAGCGAGGCTGGGGTCCTGATTAGCAGGGCCACAGCCAGACTAAGGTCGAAAAACATTGAAACACCAGCAAAAAGTGGGGGTACCCATGTGAAGCAGATCCTACTCTCCTACACCCCTCTTTTCTGTTTCTGCACCTGTCTTGCCTCTTTCTGCACCCCTGTTCCCTCTTTCTGTACTTCTCTTGTTCTTTCTACACCCTTTGTGCCTCTGTTACTTCTTTCTACACTTCTCTTCCTTCTTTCTGCACCCCTTGTGCCTCTTTCAGCACCTCTGTTGCCTCCTTCAGCACCACTCTTTCTTATTTGTGCAACTCTCCTGCCTCTTTTTACACCTCTCCTCCCTCTTTCTGCATCACTCTTGCCTCTTTCTGTACCTCTGATGCTTCTTTCTGTACTTCTCTTGCCTCTTTCTGCACCCTTCGTGCCTCTTTCAGCACCTCTGTTGCCTCTTTCTGCAGTTCTCTTCCTTATTTCTGCAACCCTATTGCCTCTTTCAGCACCTTTGTTGCTTCTTTCTGCACTTCACTTGCTTCTTTCTGCACCCTTTTGCCTGTTTCTGCACCCCTCTTCCCTCTTTGTGCAACTCTCTTGCCTCTTTCTATACCTCTCTTCCCTCTTTCTGCACCACTCTGTTGTCTTTCTGTACCTCTGTTCCTTCTTTCTTCACCTGTCTTGTCTCTTTCTGCACCCTTCATGCTTCTTTCAGCACCTCTGTTGCTTCTTTCTGCAGTTCTCTATCTCTTTCTGCACCCCTCCTGTCTCTTTCTGTACCTCTCTTGCCTCTTTGTGCACCTCTCCTACCCCTTTCAGCATCCCTCTTGCCTAATTGTCCACCTCTGTTAGTTCTTTCTGCACATCTTCTGCTTTGTTCTGTACTTCACTTGCCTCTTTCTGTACCCCTCTTGCCTGCTTCTGCACCTCTATTGGTTCTTTCTGCACTGCTATGGCATCTTCTGCACCTCTGTTCCAGATTTCTTCATCCCTCTTGCCTTTTTCTGCACTCCTCGTGCCTCCTTCTGCACCTTTGTTGCTTCTTTCTGCACTTCTCTTGGCTCTTTCTGCACTGCTGTTGCCTCTTTCTATATTGCTCTTGCTTCTTTGAGCACCTCTTTTGCTTCTTTCTGCACTTCTCTCTCCTTTTTTGCACCCCTCTTGCCTCTTTGTGCACCTCTGATGCTTTTTTCTGCACTCCTATTGCATTTTCCTACACCTGCCTTGCTTCTTTCTGCAGCTGACTTGTCTCTTTCAGCACCTCTGTTGCTTTTTTATGCAGATCTCTTGTCTCTTCCTGCACTTGACTTACCTGTTTCAGCACCTCTGTTGCTTTTTTCTGCAGATCTCTTGCCTCTTTCTGCACCCCTTGTGAGAAGTTGGTCTGATATATGCTGTCCACTAGTTATAGTGGGCACCCTGTATCAGTCCAAACAACCCCTTATGGTGATAGGTTAAAGACAACCTTTATTGAAAGCTATCCTAGTGGTAGCTATGGAGAGCAGCATTCAGGCTAAGTCTGTTTTGCCTCTTTCTGCACTTCACTTGCCTGTTTCAGCACCTCTGTTGCTTTTTTCTGCAGATCTCTTGCCTCTTTCTGCACCCCTCTTTTCTGTTTCTGTACCTGTCTTGCCTCTTTCTGCACCCCTGTTCCCTCTTTCTCTACTTTTCTTGTTCTTTCTACACCCTTCGTGCCTCTTTCAGCACGTCTGTTACTTCTTTCTGTACTTATCTTCCTTCTTTCTGCACCCCTTGTGCCTTTTTCAGCACCTCTGTTGCCTCTTTCAGCATCCCCCTTCCCTATTTGTGCAACACTCCTGCCTCTTTTTAAACCACTCCTCCCTCTTTCTGCACCACTCTTGCCTCTTTCTGTACCTCTGTTGCTTCTTTCTTCACCTGTCTTGTCTCTTTCTGCACCCTTCATGCTTCTTTCAGCACCTCTGTTGCTTCTTTCTGCAGTTCTCTATCTCTTTCTGCACCCCTCCTGTCTCTTTCTGTACCTCTCTTAACTCTTTGTGCACCTCTCCTACCCCTTTCAGCATCCCTCTTGCCTAATTGTCCACCTCTGTTAGTTCTTTCTGCACATCTTCTGCTTTGTTCTGTACTTCACTTGCCTCTTTCTGTACCCCTCTTGCCTGCTTCTGCACCTCTATTGGTTCTTTCTGCACTGCTATGGCATCTTCTGCACCTCTGTTCCGGATTTCTTCATCCCTCTTGCCTTTTTCTGCACTCCTCGTGCCTCCTTCTGCACCTTTGTTGCTTCTTTCTGCACTTCTCTTGGCTCTTTCTGCACTGCTGTTGCCTCTTTCTATATTGCTCTTGCTTCTTTGAGCACCTCTTTTGCTTCTTTCTGCACTTCTCTCTCCTTTTTTGCACCCCTCTTGCCTCTTTGTGCACCTCTGATGCTTTTTTCTGCACTCCTATTGCATTTTCCTACACCTGCCTTGCTTCTTTCTGCAGCTGACTTGTCTCTTTCAGCACCTCTGTTGCTTTTTTATGCAGATCTCTTGTCTCTTCCTGCACTTGACTTACCTGTTTCAGCACCTCTGTTGCTTTTTTCTGCAGATCTCTTGCCTCTTTCTGCACCCCTTGTGAGAAGTTGGTCTGATATATGCTGTCCACTAGTTATAGTGGGCACCCTGTATCAGTCCAAACAACCCCTTATGGTGATAGGTTAAAGACAACCTTTATTGAAAGCTATCCTAGTGGTAGCTATGGAGAGCAGCATTCAGGCTAAGTCTGTTTTGCCTCTTTCTGCACTTCACTTGCCTGTTTCAGCACCTCTGTTGCTTTTTTCTGCAGATCTCTTGCCTCTTTCTGCACCCCTCTTTTCTGTTTCTGTACCTGTCTTGCCTCTTTCTGCACCCCTGTTCCCTCTTTCTCTACTTTTCTTGTTCTTTCTACACCCTTCGTGCCTCTTTCAGCACGTCTGTTACTTCTTTCTGTACTTATCTTCCTTCTTTCTGCACCCCTTGTGCCTTTTTCAGCACCTCTGTTGCCTCTTTCAGCATCCCCCTTCCCTATTTGTGCAACTCTCCTGCCTCTTTTTAAACCACTCCTCCCTCTTTCTGCACCACTCTTGCCTCTTTCTGTACCTCTGTTGCTTCTTTCTGCACTTATCTTGCCTCTTTCTGCACCCTTCATGCCTCTTTCAGCACCTCTGTTGCTTCTTTCTGCACTTTTCTTCCTTCTTTCTGCAACCCTATTGCCTCTTTCGGCACGTCTGTTGCTTCTTTCTGCACTCCTCTTCCTTCTTTCTGCACCCCTCGTGCCTCCTTCAGCACCTCTGTTGCTTCTTTCTGCACTTCGCTTGCCTCTTTCTGCACCCTTCGTGCCTCTTTCAGCACCTCTGTTGTTTCTTTCTGCACTTGTCTTCCTTCTTTCAGCAACCCTCTTGCCTCTTTCAGCACCTGTTGCTTCTTTCTGCACTCCTCTTCCTTCTTTCTGCACCCCTTGTGCCTCCTTCTGCACCTCTGTTGCCTCTTTCAGCACCTCTGTTGGTTCTTTCTGCACTGCTCTTGCCTCTTTCTGTACATCACTTGCCTCTTCCTGCACTTCACTTGCTTCTTTCTAAACCTATGTTGCTTTTTTCAGCAATTCTCTTGCCGCTTTCTGCACTTCTCTGGCTTGTTTCTGCACCTCTGTTACCTCTTCCCTATTTGTGCAACTCTCGTGCCTCTTTCTATACCTCTCTTCCCTCTTTCTGCACCACTCTTGCCTCTTTCTGTACATCTCTTGCCTCTTTGTGCACCTCTCCTACCTCTTTCTTTACCCCTCTTGCCTCTTTTTGCACCTCTGTTGGTTCTTTCTGCACTGCTCCTGCTTCTTTCTGCACTTCACTTGGCTCTTTCTGCACTTATCCTGCTACTTTTTAAACCTTTGTTGCTTCTTTCAGCATTTCTCTTGCCTCTTTTTGCACTTTTCTTCCTTCTTTCTGCACCCCTACTGCCTCTTTCTGTACCTCTCTTGCCTCTTTGTGTACCCCCATACCTTTTTCTACACCCCTCTTGCCTCTTTTTGCACCACTGTTGGTTCTCTCTGCACTTTTCTTCCTTCTTTCTGCAACCCTCTTGTCTCTTTCAGCAGCTCTGTTGCTTCTTTCTGCACTCCTCTTCCTTCTTTCTGTACCCCTTGTGCCTCCTTCTGCACCTCTTTTGACTCTTTCAGCACCTCTGTTGCTTTTTTTCTTCAGATCTCTTTACTCTTTCTGCACCTCACTTGCCTGTTTCAGCACCTCTGTTGCTTTTTTCTGCAGATCTCTTGCCTCTTTCTGCACCCTTCTTTTCTCTTTTTGCACCTGTCTTGCCTCTTTCTACACCCCTTTTCCCCCTTTCTGTACTTCACTTGCTCTTTCTGCACCCTTCGTGCCTCTTTCAGCACCTCTGTTATTTCTTTCTGCACTTCTCTTCCTTCTTTCTGCACCCCTTGTGCCTCTTTCAGCACCTCTGTTGCTTCTTTCTGCACTCCTTTTCCTTCTTTCTGTACCCCTTGTGACTCCTTCTGCACATCTGCTGCCTCTTTCAGCACCTCTGTTGGTTCTTTCTGCACTGCTCTTGCTTCTTTCTGCACCTCACTTGCCTCTTTCTGCACTTCTCTTGCTTCTTTCTAAACCTCTGTTGCTTCTTTCAACAATTCTCTTGCCTCTTTCTACACTTCTCTTGCTTGTTTATGCACCTCTCTTGCATTTTTCTGCACGCCTCCTGCCTCTTTCTGCACCCCTTTGCCCTATTTGTGCAACTCTCATGCGTCTTTTTAAACCTCTCCTCCCTCTTTCTGCACCACTCTTGCCTCTTTCTGTACCTCTGTTGCTTCTTTCTGCACTTCTCTTACCTCTTTCTGCACCCTTTGTGCCTCTTTCAGCACCTCTGTTGCTTCTTTCTGCACTTCTCTCCCTTCTTTCTGCAACCCTCTTCTCTCTTTCAGCACCTCTGTTGCTTCTTTCTGCTCTCCTCTTCCTTCTTTCTGCACCCCTCGTGCCTCCTTCTGCACCTCTGTTGCCTCTTTCAGCACCTCCGTTGGTTATGTTTGCACTGCTCTTGCTTCTTTCTGCACTTCACTTGCCTCTTTCTGCTCTTCTCTTGCTTCTTTCTAAACCTCTGTTGCTTCTTTCAACAATTCTCTTGCCTCTTTCTCCACTTCTCTTGCTTGTTTCTGTACCGCTGTTGCTTCTTTCTGCACCCCTCCTGCCTCTTTCTGCACCCCTCTTCCCTATTTGTGCAACTCTCATGCCTCTTTCTATACCTCTCTTCCTTCTTTCTGCACCACACTTGCCTCTTTCTGTACCTCTTTTGCCTCTTTGTGCACCTCTCCTACCTCTTTCTTTACCCCTCTTGCCTCTTTTTGCACCTCTGTTGGTTCTTTCTGCACTGCTCCTTTCTGTACTTCACTTGCCTCTTTCTGCACTTATCTTGCTACTTTTTAAACCTCTGTTGCTTCTTTCAGCTTTTCTCTTGCCTCTTTCTGCACTTCCCTTCCTTCTTTCTGCACCCCTACTGTCTCTTTCTGTACCTCATTTGCCTCTTTGTGTACCCCTCATACCTCTTTCTGTACCTCTCTTGCCACTGTTTGTGCCTCTGTTGGTTCTTTCTGAACTTCTCTTCCTTCTTTCTGCAACCCTCTTGCCTCTTTCAGCACCTCTGTTGCTTCTTTCTGCACTCATCTTCCTTCTTTCTGCACCCCTTGTGACTCCTTCTGCACCTCTGTTGCCTCTTTCAGCACCTCTGTTGGTTCTTTTTGCACTTCTCTTGCTTCTTTCTAAAGCTTGGTTGCTTCTTTCAGCAATTCTCTTGCCTCTTTCTGCACTTTTCTTGCTTGTTTCTGTATCCCTCCTGCCTCTGTCTGTATCCCTCTTACCTATTTGTGCAACTCTCATGTCTCTTTCTACACCTCCCTTCCCTCTTTATGTACCACTCCTGCCTCTTTCTGTACCTCTCTTGCCTCTTTGTGCACCTCACCTACCTCTTTCTTTACCCCTCTTGCCTTTTTCAGCACCTCTGTTGGTTCTTTCTGCACTGCTCTTACTTCTTTCTGCATCTCACTTTCAGCACCCCTGTTCCCTGTTTTTGTACCTTTCCTGCCTGTTTATGCACTTTTCTTGCTTCTTTTTGCACCTCTGAGTTAGAGCTAGTTTTAACCCCCTTCCCTATTATGTACTAGGGTCTTACAGGGGAGGTCATGCCAATCACAGGGGTACCTCAACCCATAGTGTACCATAGTGTATGTAGGTGTTTTCTCTGTATTCTAAGTGTCTTTCAGCATAGCACTTGCTCTGGGCCTTCTTAGTCAGAGTCAGTTACCACCAGTAGCAGTCAGTAAAAAGTTGATGGCACAGGATGACTTTGCAACAAGGCCTTTTTCTGCACCTCTGTTGGTGGATGGATGATGTAATCAGTGATATCATCAGTGATGTCATTTGAGATGTCATCAGCGATGTCATCAGTGATGTCACTGACCATGTCATGAATGATGTAATATGTGACGTCATCAGCAGTGCATTGCAGGGGAGCGAGTTATAGTTTGCTCTCAGGTTTTGTATGACTTAAATGTCCAACTAGCTATAACGTCAAATGCTAATTTCTAACTAACTGAAATGTTTTTTTTCAGGACAAAAATAATATATATATGTATATTTATATATATATATATATATATATTACCTACTGGCGGTCGCCAGTAGGTAGTTATAGTTAGGACCCCTTTTCCATAGGAAAACCTCAACATTCTATTTTGAATAACTTTGGCGCCGGTCGATGAATCCTCGCGAATTTCTCAAAATAGGTGGGGCGCTACGCTCCGCTCCTACCCTGAAAGTCTCGGGGGGATTCGTCAAGCGGGGGCTGAGATAAAAGGGGGGTCCCAAAACGCGTTTTTCCCATGCATTTTTCCATAGGACCTTTAGAACGAGCTACAGCCCGAACGGCTGAACAGAATTACTAGAAATTTGGCAGAGAGGTAGTCCCTAGGTCAAGGAAGTGCCTTTTGTAGGTTTGGTGTAAATCTGTTCAGTAGATTCTGAGAAAATAGCCTTTAAATCAATATATATATATCTGAGCCCGCTTACGGTACGCTTACGGTACGCTTACCGTAAGCGTACGGTGGCGTGCGCGAGCGCGATTCTGATTGGCTCTTAGATCTTAGTAAACATTCGAATCGGCCGAAACCAGGAAGCGCCGTCCGCCATTTTGTCTCTCGCACTGAGTGTTGTTTATCAAACATGATGGCCAAAAACATGTTACGGGGCTGTTTTGACAACTCCCTCCCACATAGTCATGTTGAGGGAGTCCCCAAACATCCCCCAAGAGCAAAAACGGTTTTATTTTTTTTTCGGCAATTTCGCCGAGTACGCTTACCGTACGCTTACCGTAAGCGTACGGTAAAAAAAAAAAAAAAAAAAAACACTATCCACACTTACCCCACCCCCTGTGCTTTTGGTGGCCATAGGCCACCAAATGTACAGGGCTTATTAATAGGTAAAAAAAACTAAATTTTGGCAACATGAAATTATAAAATCGAAATAAAAAAAACACTATCCACATTGACCCCACCCCCTGTGCTTTTGGTGGCCGAAGGCCACCAAATGTACAGGGCTTATTAAAGTTGATAAAAACCGTGCACGGAATGAACTGCGTTAAGTGGGCGCGCACGCCTCGAATGGCGTAAAGTAACTTAGCATTTAAAAAACCGTACAAATTCACTGAAAAAACCATAGGTTTCACACACGTTATAGTTAGGAATTAGCATTTAAAAAACCTTGCAAATTCACTGAAAAAACCATAGGTTTCACACATGTTATAGTTAGCGGAAATTTTACTGATAAAAAACCAGTGAAATTGCCCCGTTATAGTTAGTGCTGGCAACTATAACTCACGCGACCGCAATCTTCTGCTGATGACATATGTGTCTTTATGAAAAAAAAATATTTGTAATATATGTATAGCTAAAAATGTATGGAAGAAGACATGGGCAAATAAGTGTCTAAATACAGTATTAGCATCAGCAGAGGATTGCGGTCGCGTGAGTTATAGTTGCCAGCACTAACTATAACGGGGCAATTTCACTGGTTTTTTATCAGTAAAATTTCCGCTAACTATAACATGTGTGAAACCTATGGTTTTTTCAGTGAATTTGCAAGGTTTTTTAAATGCTAATTCCTAACTATAACGTGTGTGAAACCTATGGTTTTTTCAGTGAATATATATATCTATATATACATATATATTTATATTCTAGCAACGGTTTTAAGCATAGGATTAGCACAAATTCATGCCGAGCTAGAAAGGGACAAAGTCTTCGCCATTTTTACTGCAAACTAAAGTATAGGATTACCTACTGCCCATGCATACCCAGCTGAAAAATAACAAAAGCCTTGGATCTGCTGTGCACCTAAACTTAGCAACTACCCAGAGTTTCTTGCTTCCTTTTTGTGCATAATTTATGCAGCACTCTAAGCCTGAAAGCGTATTGTTTTGACTTCTACGGGGTGCTCCTTTTGGTTGATCAAAGCTATACCTCTCCAACGAACTCATAACAAGAGTGAAAAACGTGTCAGAGGTTGCTTTTATTCATTTCAGGTTGGCATGGATGGTATCTTATCAATCCAAAGCTGTAATACTGTGCCTGGAGTGGTAAAAGGCTTTGATATTTGTCAGCTCGACATGGGTGGCAGTTGTAACTTTCAGTAACTTTACTCTTGTGACTTTGGCTCCACTCCCTGTTTCAGGGGATGGTGATATGTAAGTCTACCCCATGTTTAGGTTACTTTACATTTATAAATAGTGACTAGCACAAAGTAGAAAAGTTACTCAAAAGTGTAAAAGTAAATTTGAGGTCAAGCAAGCAAAGTTAATTAGAACAAAGAAATGGAGAGGGAAAGAAAGGGAGAGAGAGGGCGAAAGAGGGCTGAAAGGAAGAAAGAAATGAAGGGCAGACGAAAATAAGGAAGAAACTGTGACCAGATGGAAGGGTAACAAGCATTGGCATAGCCAATAGGTCTCGCTTTTGGGACCTTATAAGTGTTTAGCCATGCAACAGTTGGTGTTGTTGCACCAAGGATATTCTGCTGCATAACTAAATAGTTATACGGTCCAAAAAGCGAGACCTATTGGCTATGACAATGCTTCTTGATAATATTCACTGTCACATAGCCAGCTGTTTTCACCAACAGCACTTTGGATTTTTGGTCTTGTAGGTTTGCTTTTATTGCAACGCTAAAGTGCATTGCATGATGTCTACGGTGGTAACGTGCAGCACAACGCATGACTATGTCGGTCCCTTGAAAGTAAATAAAACCAATCCATGCATTGCGGTGCTGGAAGGGGTGAGGGTTTTTTGATCTGACTTCAGTCGCTTGTTTGTTTTCTGTTTACTTATAAGCATTATAGGCAATGTGGGGATGGCATGCCACACTGCTTCAAGGATAGCTGGAAAAAATATAACACCGAACATATCGCACTGGCCGAAATTGAAGGCAGTGTGAATATTCATTCACAGCAACGACTTGTGAGCAGAAATTAGCGATGGTGTGAAAAATGTACCAAAGTGATCGGCAAGATACAATTAAAACAGTGCGATGAAATCTTAAGAACTCCACATAAAAAAAGACTGCCCGACACGATTAGAAGGAGTAAGCAAACAATGACCTAGAGGCAGGACAGGCTGAAAGGGAATGCTGAGATTACGCAATTCGGCAGTAGGGCTGGGGCACAGCCAATCATCGAGTCCTCACTCATTGCCGGTCTCTGAAAGCTGAGGGGGCACTTTCCCAACAAATATTTGTCGCTCTGTAACAATTGCAAAACAAGCATTGGCCGCACGGCCGTGAAATTAACGCTGCGCGGCCATGAAAGAGAAAGTGAGCCACACGGGTAACATGGAAGGGGAGGAGGGCGGTGAGTGCTAAAGCAACACAGGGAAGGCTGGCATATGGTGAGCACTTTCGCGGCCTCTTTGATGTTCTCAGTGGCCGCGCGGCTCACTGAGAACATCAAAGCGGCCGCGAAAGTGATCAGCAGGCTGACAAATGGTGTGCGCGCCCGGCGCACATGCACTGTATTTGGAGGCCTGAAAAGCACTAGTTTGCTCTTCCAAATACCCCGTTTACTAAAGCTCTCGCCAGAGCAGCGCTAAAGCGCTGGCTCAGGCGAGACCTAAAAAGGATGAAAGGGTGGATGCAAGAACAAATAAACTGATGGATGTAAGGATAAAACAGTATTTGCACGAGTGAGAGAAAGAAAGTGGCTGGAATGATAAATGTCTGGAAGAATGGGTGAATAAATAAGTGGTCACCTGGATGGAGGTGTAGAAAGAAGTATTGCTGGATTAATGAAAGCATGGATGGGTAATAGGATGTATGAATGTTTGAAAGTGTGAGTGGAAGGATGGATGGCTGGAAAACTAATAATGAAAGGGTGGATGGATGGAATGTTGAAAGGATAAATAAAAGTATGAAAATATGGATATAGGGATGTACACATGAAAGTCTTAGAGATAAACTAAGAAGGCGTTAATAAGGGACCTACTGGGTAGGACTTACTTGCTTCGCTCACCCAGTGGCATTCGAGGTATGGTCAAAGTGGGTGGTATTTTAATTTGCCGGCTGCTCCCTTGCGTTTACGTTTATCTTTGTGAATAGTCCCTCAAAGTCATATATGCAAGTGAAAAGTAGCACATATGAACAGAATATTAACCCTTTTCAAAAAGACAACGTGCCATCATTTATGCAAGTTATAGTTAACAAAGGACCATAACACGATGCATGCATAGATTGTGCACAGGTACTGGGTGCTCACACGTGTCCCACACAGATTGTGAACATGTTTAAAGTGTGTGAATAAAAAATGGAAGCGGCTCCAAGTGGCCATAAAATAAATCTTTTTTGGTATGTATCTACTACAGATACAAATTGCACATAATAATCAGAAGTAATCAAGACGTGTAGCTCTTGGAGAGGGCGTCAATCAGGACGAGCAAATTTATGAAAAACCTGCGAAAAAGTAAAGAAAACAAATTTAAAGTAGAAATTGAACATTTTAAAAAACATCTAAATACGTTGTATACTAGGGCAGGGGCCACTAATGATATAGGCCAGTGGTCTTAAAATCTAAAAAAAAACAGAAGAGTTACAGGCCATTAAAAAATCAATAGTGATTACTTCGGTAACTGAGGCACCTGTGATGTTGTTACTTATTGTCAGATAATGAGAAGCCTAGAGAGTTAAACATTTAAAACAAGATTAATGAACAGGCAGTGCCTGCATTAGAGTCTGAATATCGAAGGTCAGAAAAAAAAAAGATTACCAGTAAATCGTGTTGAATCGCAAATCATCTGGAAAAAAATGAACCACTTTGGGTACAAGAACACCAGACACCTTATCGAAGTCCTGCCATCTGACTACAGTGGTCAGACAATAGAGTTTCACCCAAAAATTACAAAGGCCCCTAGCAGTAACTTTCGATCACCAGGTAATTACAGGGTTACTTTTTTTTTATCATGATATCAATTATTTGGTTCTACTGCATTTAAATATTTTTCTCCTCTTATTTAGTCCCTTAAATTTGTTTTGAAGCGTTTCAGAAGCCCTTGGAGGTCATTTGCCCCACTTAGGTCCTGTTTCCTTTTCGTGGAACTGCATCTGAACACCGTATGCTGGTGAGCATTTTTGTGGCGCTATGAATTGCCCCTGCTGAAAAGGGCCGGCATTCTCCCATCAGCAGAATGGCTGCTTTGCTGCAAAATGCTACCCGGAAGAGCGAGGAATCAACTTTGATAAACATTGGTTTTCTTGGGTTTTCTGTTAATTCAGATGGAGCCAGTGGAGTGGCAAGAGTCGCTGCTTGCTGTTACCATCAGAATTACTGGGTTCACGGTAACCGTCCTTTTTCACCCATGGATTGCAGCTACTGAAAGCAGCCAGCAAAATGCAGTCCCGGCCGGTGCAGGTAAGAGCGGTGGTTGAGGGGATGAGGAAGTTGACAGATGACAGAATAGGGAAACTAAAATCCAAAAATAAAATTACTTATTTTGTTCTCACTTCAACAGCGACTCGGCGATGTGGCAAGCGCAAGGTAAGTGATTTTATTTATTTTTTATTTATTTTCCCTATTTCGTGGTCTGTCGACTTCCTCCCCCCCGCCCTGCTCTACCCCAACCCACCGCCCAACCGCTATTCTCTGCACCGGCTGCGACTGCCAAAAGGAGGAGCAGCAATGAAGGGAGTAGCTTAGTCAGTGAGATTTGGGGGCTTGGGGGTGCGAATCCCAAATGCCCCAAATAGAAGAGAAGTGGGCTGCAGGGTGGAGGGGTGAGATGGACAATCTTCGGGATGGACTGTTTCCAAGAGGGACAGGGTCAGTACTCATTTGCATTCGGTGGGCGTCTAGGAGTGCAAGGTGGGTGAAAAACCATGGATTGGAATGCTATTCCGAGTAATTGCCATTGGTTAGACTATTTGCAAGCATTCATCCCATCACCTTTGGGTGTTTGATTGCCAGTGGTATTCCTGGAAACTTCATAGTGGCACGGTCTTCCGAGCCTACTAATGCCAATGTCTGTGAATTCCAAAAAGTAGGAAATTTACACATATTCATTGAATACTTCGGGTGCAGATTTACAACCTTTTTTGTAAACCAGTCACTATATATATATATATATCTATTTATGTTTCTGCTCCAACAAATTAACGAGTTAAAATCACTTAGGGAATTGAGAATGCAAGAAAACCCGACAAAGGCATAACAAAAACAACTGAGGACCCCGAGACCCAACTACCAAGTCAAGAATGCATTTGGAGGTGTCACACCCCAAACACCACCACTAAAGCTATCCCCTGGCCGTCCCACCTGGGTCTAGAAGTCCTCCATGGGAACTCACGACTACAGTCATGTACAACACATCGCCTTGAGTCCCTGTTCCGATATCACTTATGTTGAGTGTATTATCATGGCATGCACTACACTTCATCTCTTCTACAAGAAGCCGTGATGGCAGAATTGTCAAATCGGTGAATGTAGGTAGGTAGGGCTCCATGTTTTCAGTCCTTGTCTTTAAAATATAATTTTTTCAAGTGACTGATGGCCCCATGCACTGTTCCCGAGTCACAATAGAGGTGGCTGCGTCAGTGAATTGATAGGGAAAGCTGAACCAGGCAGATGCCCTTGGCTCATTCATGAGTCAAGCCATGGAAACATTTGGCATGAACATCATTCAGCCAACAGAATGCAAAAATATGATATCGTCTCTCCAAAATGTAAAAAGGGTAAGGGGCATATTTTCAAGCCAGGCGATAAAATTATCGCCGCTTTGGCGGCAGAAAACTGCCGCTAAAACGGCGATAATGGGCTTGATAATATGCTCTATGGAATTCCAATTGAAGCCCATGTTAGATGTGAATGACGCCTAACATGGGCTTCAATTGGAATTCCATAGAGCATATTATCAAGCCCATTATCGCCGTTTTAGCGGAAGTTTTCTGCCGCTAAAGCGGCGATAATTTTATCGTCTGGCTTGATAATATGCCCCAAGGGGGCATATCAACAACAACCGGCGATAATTATCGCAAAGCGCACTTAGCGCTAGGATAATTATCGCCGGCTAGCGTGGATTTTTATCGCTGAGATAGCGTGCTATTGGCAACGCTTATCTCAATAGCGATAAAAATCCTCACGCTAACTGGCTAACCTGAGATTATCGCTGGAAGCCCAGCGATAATCTCACGTTAGCTTGTTGATATGGACTCACAAACTTAGCCATGATATCCACATTCCATAGGATATCTTGGCTAAGTCAGTCCTGAAGCAAGCGTAAGGAAAGTAGCGATAACAGGGGTTATCGCTACTTTTCTTGCCGCTATGCTTCATAGCGTGGGGCTTGATAATAGGAGAAATGTCATTTCTCCCGTTATCCTGGGGAGGAACGCCAACTTTGCATCTCATTAGAGATGCAAAGCTGGGCATTAGAAATCCCCACGCTAAAGCAAGGTTTAACGCGTTAGCGTGACCTTGCTAATATAGCGATAAAATTATCGCCGCTTTTCGGCCAAAAACGGCCGCTAAAGCGGCGATAATATTTTATCGCCTCGTTGTAAATATGCCCCTAAGTTCTTTAACATGCGCATGTGTTTCACCTTAGTACATCTGATTATATTACTGAGTACACAGCATTTAATAAAAGTGGTAGTTTTTAATGATGAACTTAGAAACATTATTGACACACCCTCTAACAATAATGTCATTAGTAAACTAAGAGGCAGGTCATGCATATCTCTCTCTACACTCTCTCTCTCTCTCTCTCTCTCTCTCTCTCTCTCTTCTCTCTTCTATCTCTCTCCTCTCTCTCTCTCTCTTTCTCTCTCTCAGCTCTCTCTCTCTCTCTCCGCTCTCTCTCTCTCTCTCTCCGCTCTCTCTCTCTCTCTCTCTCTCCTTCTCTATCTCTCTCTCTCTCCACCCCTCCTGTTTTACATTAAATGTGACTGTTTTGTCTTTTATTCTGGGCTCATGACGACAAAACTGACACAGACATATCAGACCCCACTCACGGCCTCCCGACTCAACGATCGAGGCAAGAACGCCTTTATGCCAAGTATTCACGATCCTGAAAATTATTATTTTTATCTGAGGCGACGGACCCTCAGGCCAGAGGCACGAGCCGGAGAGAGTTCCCTCTCCAAAGTATGGGGGCCTCATGCTGAGGCCCGTTCAGTTGGCACCGACTATCACACGCACACACACACACACCCCCCCCCCCCACACACACACACACATTCCTACACATACTTGCAACATTGGCAAGTTTTATGCTTTTCAACATTTGTATAGAAATTGAAACATTGCGACACTGAACCTGTAAAGGTGCAGAAAAAAGTTCCCGCCTACGCTTAACATTCAAAATGTAGATTTGCTTGTAAAAAGTCTGCATACACTCACCATATTGTCTGAGTTCAATTCGAGTGAAATTTATTTAGCAATGCACTGAAAGCAGACTTTCACGTGTCTCACAAACGTCATGCCTTCATAGACGTAAAAATAATGGCAATAAAACAAGGTTCTGAAAATAAACAATTTCAGAAAAACAAAACCGACAACGCAGGATATATGAAACTGATGTAAAGGCTCGTGTTTCCCCCATACTCACCGGATGAGAGTCTCGAGGTGAGTGCTTGAAAGGCATCCTGAAGTATCATTTCATTTTCCATCTTTGGTTCTCCACACCCAGAAACATCCAGTGCTCAGGCTCCCTGAGGGCTGCTTCATCCAGAAATGACTGAGCCTTGTTGACACTTCTTTCCTTTGTTGGGCTAAGTCACAAGGTCAGAAGACACTTCCTCTTCAAAAGAAAAGTCATTCGCACAACTGGATGATGGATGGTACAGACAATGGGGCAGCTATCATTGTATTTTGACATGCTGAATTCAAAAGGCACCGTGAAAATAATAAAAACAGAACAGTTTTAGGCTCCTAAGCCACTGCCGGCGTTTCTGATTTCGCTGCGCCGAGATATCCCTTCGTGGGTGATTCATGCGAATTACAAATAACAACAAGCATTTGCAATGCAATAGGTCTCGCATTGACGCGAGTTTGAGCTATTGGCATTGAAAATGGCAATGGCTTTTAGTTTTGTTTTTGTATTTATGTTTTAATAACGAAAACAAAACTAAAAGGCATTGTTATTTGAGTGAGTTAGAGGGGTGTCCAAGGGGCGTGAGGCTGTGGCAAAGAGGTGGGGGCGGGCGGGAGGTAGGGTTGGGGGGAGGTCTAATGGCAGGAGCTTTCGCAGTCACTTAACACCTGTCTCTAAAAACCTATACAATTGTAGAAATATACTGTGCGAAACGTCCTTTTAAATTGGACAACGTACCTTCGTGCAACATCCGAAAAATTAAAGTATGCTAATGTGAGCAGATAACGGCAACTGTCCGATTAAAATACTTGGATGTAATACAGTTGCATCCCTCACAATTCCTTTTTAAGGAAACAGGCGAGAAAGAAAAGAGCGGAAGTGAAAGCAGGGTGAGGCCTACAAAGGGAGGGGCAGGGCTCCTTAATGGAGCAGGGTGGGAATGGGGGGGCTCTTCTTAGTGCTTAGTGAGGTGTGTTAAAAGCAGCACTGTGTGGGGGGGAATGCAGTGTGTGCTCTAGTGAACTGAATCCAGTGCACCGCCTTCTTGTTCCACATCTGTAATAAATGCATTGACTAATTGAGCTCTGCAGCGTGTGCATTAACGCTAAGCTATTTTGTAATGACTCAGACCTGTGATCAGCAGGTTGCCGCAGATCTCTGCAACAACTGCATGCACTTGAGTGCAATGGGCTGACAATCACTCGATCTCTATGTTTAATGCCTCCCTCCCCCCGCAGTTTTGGGGTTCCCTAAGCATATATTTTCCATTCACGCTTGCATAACAGCACATGAACAGCGACGGGCAGTTTTCAGATCAAGCAGGAGATGCTTCCGGTTAAACGCAGTGCACCTTGGACTGCTGCACATGTTTGCAATGCACAGAGCCGTCTGTGGTGCGAGGAGCGTCATGGGCTGTGAATGCAGCACGCAGCTGGCAATTAACCTAGTGTCAACAGACCCTTCTCCGAAAAGAAGCAAACATGTACCTCAGAGCATGTTATCAGGTAGAGTTCATGCAAACACCGCCCAGACACACACGCTAATCACGGCCTCGCTCAATGTACAACAGCTCGCAAGTTGTAAACAGACCCTGAGATGTAAACATGGAGAAAAACAATTGTATTGCCCATTCCATTCTGGGCACGCAGGCACAGCCTTGTGCTTTCTGCCGGTACCTAGCACCTGAAATCAGAGAGCACAGAAAAGTGCAAATAAACATTGCAAGCGTGCTCCTGCAAAAGGACATATTGTAAAAAAGGTATGTCTTATGCAAGCGCGCCGGGGTTGTTTTGCGAGGAGCCTGTGCTAGAAATAAACCGGCTTCCTTGGTATCCCGTGTTCTGAGGTGCTTTTTGGATATACTTGGAACAGTACAATTCCAGAACTAAAAAATAAACTTTATGCAATTTCTGAATTTGTTTTTCACTTCCTCCAACAAGGAACCAGGACCCCAGTTTTCAAATCCCAGCATAGTGACCGCTTTAGCTGGTTTGCCAGCCTCGTGTAATAACAAACTTTGGCAAAGCCAAGAGGCCTGGGTTGTCATACGTGTGTGTGCTCTTTGTTGCAATAGCTGTTTGTGGCGGTATGAATGTGAGGCAGTGGTGGTGTGAAAACACCACTTAAGGCTAAGAATTGGCGAGGGAAGGGGCAAGCAAATAAAAAGAGGACAGAGGGTTTTGCAGATGAATATTCAAAATGTTCTTATTATTGCTTTTTGATTTGCTCACCAACCTATTGTGTTTGCAAGAAAGACTGTGTGCCTGTAGTTTGAGAGTCTAAGTCTGTGGATGGTGAGCGTCGGGGGCAGCCTGTGCTTAAAAACTGCTGGGAAGAGCAACATATAAAGGATTAGGTGGAAAAGGGGCATCATAACACTGGCAGAGAGAAGAAATCAAAACATTCTAATGAATTCTTGTCTACTGGCTAAATCCACAGTTACCCAAACTAAATGGCCAACACACCGAACAAAGGAAATGCATTTTGTTAGGAGCGCATCTCTAAACCATTATTTGTGTGTCATCTACTAATGAGATCTACTAGTGAGAGCACAGAAAAGTGCAAATAAACATTGCAAGTGTGCTCCTGCAAAAGGACATATTGTAAAAAAAGGTATGTCTTATGCAAGCGCGCCGGGGTTGTTTTGCGAGGAGCCTGTGCTAGAAATAAACCGGCTTCCTTGGTATCCCGAGAGCGGGAACACCGGTCAGCAGACACTGTTTTGCTCAGCTCTCCAAGCAAAAAACGAGACAGCTGATCTGAGCTGAGGACGCGAGCGAGCGCACGACGCGCGAAAGTGAAAGTAAGCGTTCGCGCTTGGCGGGGGAGCGCATTCCAGGCGGGGGAGCGGACCCTTTGAAGTATGATGCCGAGGGCGCCAGTGGGCTGAAGCGCTTCCCCAAAAGTGGATTGCATGGCGGCACGATGCACGTGATTGTGCGTGTGCTCGCCATGCAATCCACTTTTGGGAGCACTTTGAAATGCCCCTTTACTAAAGTCTCGCATAGCAATTGCTATCGCAATAGCTAGGCGAGACCTAAAAACAAAATGTCACTCATGCAATAAACCCAAGTGAATCCCAGAGGAGTGAGGATTTCATCTTTATCTTGCAGAGGGTGATTTTTATTAAATATATATATATATATATATATATGTATATATTCACTGAAAAAACCATAGGTTTCACACATGTTATAGTTAGCTGGACATTTCACTCGTAAAAAACCAATGAAATTCCCCCGTTATAGTTAGTGCAGGCAACTATAACTCACGCGACCGCAATCCTCTGCTGATGATGTCAAATATTACATCACTGCTGACATATGTGTCTTTATGAAAAATAAATATTTGTAATATATGTATAGCTAAAGATACAGTATTAGCATCAACAGAGGATTGCGGTCGCTTGAGTTATAGTTGCCTGCACTAACTATAACGGGGGAATTTCATTGGTTTTTTACGAGTGAAATGTCCAGCTAACTATAACATGTGTGAAACCTATGGTTTTTTCAGTGAATTTGCAAGGTTTTTTAAATGCTAATTCCTAACTATAACGTGTGTGAAACCTATGGTTTTTTCAGTGAATTTGTACGGTTTTTTAAATGCAATTTTTTTTTTGAGATTTTTGGTAAACCTATGTATAAAATAATATATGTACTATATCCTGCATTATGGAATGGTTATTCTTTTTTTTATGCATTTTTTTCCGTGCGCGTACGGTAAGCTGATGCTACGCGCTTCGTATGTCATAAGTACGGTGCGCTTACGTGATATGATGCGCGTACGGTAAGCTGACGCTACGCGCTCCGTACGTCATAAGTACAATGCGCTTACGTGATACGCACGTGACGTACGCGTACAAGCATTCGCGTCGCGCTGAAGCAACGTCGCGGTTACGCAGGGGCATGTAATGCGCATGCGCGAGTGCGTCTTACGTACCCGCTCCGTAAGCGCTCCGTAAGCGTCACATTTGCGCATGCGTACTTGTTTACGAGCGCGTACCGTAAGCTTACGGAGCGCGCACGGTAGGTCATGTGATCCACAAAGAACACTTTTCATTGGTTAAAACTACTTTCAGTTCCAGAAACTTCCCACACCACACCCATTCCCCTGATTACTGCTTGAGATCCCCTAGGAGAAGGAGCTGAATTGACATTGAGATACAATGGCAGAGCAGCAGACCTCTTCTGAGAGTGAGCGTAGCAGCACCATCATCAGACAGAGAAGGAGGAAACAAAAGGATTCTTTTGTGTGGGAGTATTTTACTTTTCCAGAGGGGCAGAAAAAGGTCAATGCTCCATTGGTCACTTGCACACTTTGTGACCGTGTTTTATCTAGAGGAGATCCAAGGAAGAAGTATTCCTTTGGAAATCACTCTATGATGAGACACATTAGGGATAAACATCCCAGTACCTTTGCTCGACATACTGAAGAAAACTCTTCAGTAAGTCACCGGAGCCCAACCTCAGAAGCTCAGCCGAGTACATCATCGGCAGCTCAGCTGAGCCCTTCCTCTGAGGTGGGAGCATCACCTTCTTCTGCTCCTCTGGACATTAACCCTCGATTTCGGAGGGTTTCAATGAGGTGTACAACGTGTTGTGGTCTTATTGTTTTTGGGGAGACCAGTGTTTCCCTTATTAACAATAAGATAGACCAGCACGTTTGTAGACGCTCATAATATTCCCATTCTTTCTTTCCTCCATCCCTGTATTAACCCAACGGCTCTTTTAAGAGCCAACCTTACCTCACAATTTTTGTTATTTTTTTTTAAGCTTTCCTTTTTGAAAATATTGTTTTGCTAATAGTTACGCGAAGTTCGCGGAATTTTTCCTCGCGGAATTTCTCCGTTTACGCCGTGCGCGTACGCTACGCGCATTCGGCGATTTTTCGAAAAAAAATTAAAATACATTTTTGCCCTTGGGGGTCCTTCTGGGACCCCCTGACCAAGGCTAGGGGGTCAGGAACTGTCCAGCCTGCCCTCTTTTCACGTTATCCACCTTTGTTTTTCACCCCCTCAGACTGCGAGAGACAAAATGGCGGCCGACACTTCCTGGTTTCGACCGATTCGAATGTTTACTGAGATCTTAACAACCAATCAGAATCGCGCTCGTGCACGGCGGCGTGCGCGTACGGTAAGCTTACGGTACGCGCTCGGAGCGCGCCTATAGATATATATATTGATTTAAATGCTATTTTCTCAGGAAATACTGAACAGATTTACACGAGACCTTCAAAAGGCACATCCCTGACCTGACGGCTACCTCTCTGCCAAATTTCAAGTAATTCTGTTCAGCCATTCGGGCTGTAGCTCGGACTAAAGGTCCTACGGAAAAATGCATGGGGAAAACGCGTTTTGGGACCCCCCTTTTTCTCAGCCCCCGCTTGACAAATCCCCCCGAGACTTTCAGGGTAGGAGCGGAGCGGAGCACCCCACCTATTTTGAGAATTTCGCGAGGATTCGTTAATCGGTGCCAAAGTTATTCCAAATAGAATGTTGCAGATTTCCTATGGAAACACGGTCCTAACTATAACTATCTACTGGCGACCGCCAGTAGATAATATATATATATATATATATATATATATATATATATATATATATATATATATATATATGAAAGAGCACTTCCTCAGAGGTAGCCGGAACCTAGTCAGCAGTGCAATCCCAGGGTCCAAGGCTCCCTGTCAATTCCATAAAGTTTTCACGCAGTACCGAAGTACTAATGCACTCCTTCCAAATAAATCGCACACTCACGGGGCTTCACATCAGTTTATTCCAAATATCAAAGCCGCAACAACCCAACGCGTTTCGGCGGCAAGCGCCTTGGTCACTTGCCGCCGAAACGCGTTGGGTTGTTGCGGCTTTGATATTTGGAATAAACTGATGTGAAGCCCCGTGAGTGTGCGATTTATTTGGAAGGAGTGCATTAGTACTTCGGTACTACGTGAAAACTTTATATATATATATATATATATATATATTCACTGAAAAAACCATAGGATTCAGGGGCGTTATTGTTAGTTGGACTTTTCACTCGTACAAAACCATTGAAATTCCCCTGTTATAGTTAGTTCAGCTACCTATAACTCGCGCGCCCGCAATGCACTGCTGAAGACGTCACATATTACATCACTCATGACATGATCAGTGACATCAATCATGACACCACTCATGACATCTCAAATGACATCACTGATGACATCACTGATGACATCATCCAATGAATGTGTGTTTTTCTGAAAATTTCATATGTTTTATATATGTATATCTCAAGGTCGATGGAAGAATAAATGGGTATATAAGTGTCTAAATGGATGATTTGTTTTTGAAAAATTGATTGTATAACTGACTGATTAAGTGTATCTTAGTGAATACATGGCTTAGTGAGTAATGTTTAAATATGTAAATATCTGTATCAGTCTCTCACTTTGTGTATAAGTGGCTGCATGGGTTGGTGAGTAGCTACATGAGTGTCTATATAGGTTATTAGTTGGTTGTTTGAGTATCAGTATGAGTGTCTGAGTGTCTGTATGGTTCGGTGGGGGGTATTAGATAGTGCATAGGTGCAGGAATGAGTGACTCACTGTTTGTATATGTTGAAGACAGCATGTGTGCAGGACTGTATGGGTGGATGAGTGTGTGCATGGGTGTGTTAGTGAGTGAATGACTGTCGCAATAGTGTCTTTATGAGTAACTACATATGTTTTAAACTAGTATATGTGACTATTGGTGTATATAAGTGAGTATATGTGAGAGTGAGAGAATGGAAGAGTTCCTGTATGAATAAGTATGTGTTTCTATAAGTGATTGTTTAAAAGACTTAGTATGTGTAAGTTTCTGTAGAAGTAAGTGTGGTGGTGTGTGTATAACTGTATATGCAAGTAAAGGGATGTTTGATTCTTTATTAGCATGAGTGACTATGTGTGTGAGTAACTCTATGGATGAGTGGCTTTGTGTAACAAGATGTATAGGTGTATAAGTAAATATGATGAGTGAGTACATGTATGAGTGACTGTATAGGACTTTTGGTGAATCAGTGGATGTGTATGTGGATCTTAGAATTACTGAATAGGTTGTTGTAACTGGTATTGGTATGTCCATTGTTTTGAACATTTTAGTTTCTATTTTTGAATGTGTATATCAAAGGTTATATTAGGGGGAGAGGAGGTCTGCCACTCTTTCACAAGGATGATGTCATCAGTGATGTCATAACTGATGTCATTGCGGGCGCGTGAGTTATAATTAGCTGAACTAACTATAACGGGGGAATTTCAATGGTTTTGTACGAGTGAAAAGTCCAGCTAACTATAACGCCCCTGAAACCTATGGTTTTTTCAGTGAATTTCTAAGGTTTTTTAAATGCTAATTCCTAACTATAACGTGCCTGAAACCTATGTTTTTTCAGTGAATTTCAAAGGTTTTTTAAATGCTAATTTCTAACTATGCCTACAGAGATAGGACATGTGAAGAAAGAAGAAAAAACGCACAGAAAGAAAAAAAAGAAATGCAGAAAGAAGCAACAGAAGTCCTCAAAGACGAAGAAAAGTGCAGGAAGAAGGATAGCATGCAGAAAGAACAAACAGAAGAGCAGAAAGAAGCCTTGTCGCAAAATCATCCTGTACCCTCAACTTTTTCAGATGGATACTGGTGGTAACTGAGTCTGACTAACCAGTCCTAGAGCCAGTGCTATGTTAAAAGACACTCAGAATACAGTGAAAACAAATACATACACTAGGGAACACTATGCGTTTGGGTCCCCCTGTGATTAGCATGACCTCCTCTGTAAGCCCCTAGTATATAATAGAGCAGGGGATTAAAACTACCTCTTAAAACGTGCCACAGGGCGTGTTTGCACACGTCACCTCAGGCCCCGTCCCCTCCCTTCCCCACTGTGTAAACACGCCCTGTGGCCGTTTTAAGTTGGGTGATTAAGTCCCCTTGAATCCGGAGGGTCCCTAGGGTCCAACTAGACCACTAGGTACCTCCAGTAAGTGCCACAGAGCTGCGTTGCAAAGAGATGTAAAAAGGGGCACGGCCTAGACCACCTCTCTGCAACGCAGCGCAGTGGCACTTACTGGAAGCACCTGGTGGGCTAGTTGGCCCCCAGGGTCCCTCAGGATTGAAGGGGAATTATTTCCCCAACTTAAAATGCGCCACAGTGCGTGTTTGCACACGTTAACTCAGGCCCCGTCCCCTCCCTTCACCACTGTGTAAACACGCCCTTTGGCCGTTTTTAGTTGGGAGATTAAGTTCATTTGAATCCTGAAGGTCCCTAGGGTCCAACTAGCCAACTTGGGGGCATATCAACAAGGGCTTTATCTCTGCTTTATTGGCTTTAAAAGCCAAAAAAGCAGAGATAAAACTAGCACCCTATCAACATCAGGGTGCTAACATCCAAATTGGCATGTTAGCACCCTTTTACTCTACGCTTCCCCTTGCATCTCTAATGAGATGCAAAGGAGGCGTTCCAGAGTAATGTCGCTAAGCAACATTTCTCCTATTATCAAGAATATCGCTAACCCTGTTAGAGACGAAAAAAGCAGCGCTAACCTCGGTTAACGTTGCTTTTTTATGTCTGGTATTTTTCTAACTTAGCCATGATATCCTATGGAAGGAGGATATCATGGCTAAGTTTGTCTGTCCCTATCAACAATCTAACGTGAGATTATCGCTGGGTTTCCAGCAATAATCTCACGTTAGCCACTTAGCGTGAGGATTTTTATCGCTATTGAGATAAGCGTTGCTAAGAGCACGCTATCTCAGCGATAAAAATCCACGCTAGCCGGCGATAATTATCCTAGTGTTAAGTGCGCTTAGCGATAATTATCGCCGGTTGTTGTTGATATGCACCTAGGTATCTCCAGTAAGCGCCACAGAGCTGCGTTGCAGAGAGGTATAAAAAGTGGCAGCGCAGAGCAGTGGCGCTTACTGGAAGCAACTGGTGGGCTAGTTGGCCCCCAGGGTCCCTCAGGATTGAAAGGAAATTATTTCCCCAACTTAAAACGCGCCACAGGGCGTGTTTGCACACGTCACCTCAGGCCCCGTCCCCTCCCTTCACCACTGTGTAAACGCGCCCTGTGGCCGTTCTAAGTTGAGAGATTAAGTCCCCTTGAATCCTAAGGGTCCCTAGGGGCAATATAGTCCACTAGGTACCTCCAGTAAGTGCCACAGAGCTGCGTTGCATAGAGGTGTAAAAAGGGGCATGGCATCAGAACACCTGTCGGCAACGCAACTCCCTGGCACATACTGGAGATACCTGTTGGGCTAGTTGGCCCTCAGGGACCCTCAGTATTGAAGGGGAATTAATTCCCCAACTTGCAACTGGCCAAGGGGTGCGTTTGCAGAGTGCTGCAAGGAGGGGGCGTGGCCTCCGGCGCGATGCCGGTCTTTTATTTATTTTATTTTTTTAAGGAGGGCTGTGTGGCCCCCCTTCTTTTTCTAATTTATTGGCCCTGGGAACCCCATCCCCCAGGGCCTGCACCCTAATTGTATTGTTTAAAAAAATAAATTTGGAAGGGGGCCGCGTGGCCCCCCTCCCAAGGCCTAAATCGGCCCCGGGGACCCCAACCCCCGGGTCATGGCCTTTTTTAAAAAAATTCTTTAGGAGGGGTGCTGCGTTGCCCCCTCCTCAGGCCACTAATGGCCCTGGGGACCCTATCCCCCGGGGCCGGCCTTTGATTTTTGTTATTTAAAAATATATATATTTATAGAAACACCTAGGACATGTTGGACAAACCGTATGTACCTATCACCATGACGATTTGCGTGATATTCTTTAAAAGGCGACTATGCATACAATGAATCCACGTGGAATGTATTTACACCGCTAGTGAAGCTCTGACGTGTCTGACGCCCTACTGTGCCTAATCCCGGCGCCCCCGCCGGTGGGTACTCTCCAAGTAGACACCCTTGTCGTTTATTTCTACAAACATTAGCTATTGACGGGCACATTTAATACACACGCACACCAAGCCATTCAATGGGGATTCGACAAAAATTCGACCAAACTATGCAAGAAACCCCCCTCACGGTTAATAAAACACACATCCACCGCCGAATGTGCAATACTTTTTATTTTACTCTCTGGAAAGGAGACGAACCTCACTTGAGAGTCACAGAGTGCTCCTGGCTGAGCCCAATGCTGTGTTACACCCACCAGTGCCCGCCGAGTGCCACACACCTCTGTGTTGTATTCCACCAGCTAGTGAGTGTGCTATGGCACTCTCTAGCCCATGTGCACTGTAACACCACCCCGTGAATATGTCATGCCACACTTGCCTTCGCACGGGTTATATTGCCCCATCTAACGTGCCTTCCTCAATGCCTATGTTATAACGCACAGAGCTATGCCATACATATTACAATCTGGAATCCATATCTTTGTCACAGTGCATACGCAACATTACACAACATTGCACATATTTTATATTACAACTTTAGTGACTAGTTAGGTTACACAACACTGCCCTGTGCATATTACACTCCAAGGCGCATATCGCATAGCACGCGCTACTGCCTGTGCTATCTCGCGCTCTCCAATGAATCTGTCATTGCGCACAATGTATTTCATATTATATTTCACGCCCCGGTTCATCTTATATCACACTTTTTGGTGCATAGTTTATATAATATACTCTATCTAGTTTTCTTTTCAATCGTGCTCTCAGGACTATGTTCTATATAACACTGCGTCCACCTACCCTTTTCACGGGCATTACATTTTGCGATGGGGGGTGGAGGGTCAGGGGATGTTTCTGCCAAGTGAGCCCGGAGTCACAGTCACAAACGTCCTCTTCTTCCTGAATAAAAGTAAGATTATGCTGCATACTTGTTCATATTTTAAGTAGTTCGCACAGACACACATTTTAAAAACAATAAAGTTCCTAATACCCACCTTCTCTGAACAGTTAGCTTGCTGCCCCATCCACCTCCTCCCTATCCTCTGTTGTCTGAATCCATGGGCTAGCCTCCTCCCACCTGCCATGCATGGTCTGATGTGCTGCCACTGCCCTCCATTTAGCATGATGTACCAGTCCACTCCTCCTGCCCTCCATTGCCCAATTCTATGGCCCATCATTGACCTTCTGCTTAGCCTCTGTGCTTAGCTTGCTGCCCCTATTCTCCTTCCCCCTGCCCTCCGATGTCTTTGTGCATGACCCTGCTCCATCCTTTTTGCCCACCATGTTCCATGGACCTGCCACTCCTATCTACTCTGAGTGTTCTGTTGAGCTGCCACTCCCCTCCCACCTGCCTAGCATTGTCAGATGACTGTAACCTGTCCCTGCCACCTCCACCCTGCCTTTCCACATGCTATGCCCCTATCTCCTTCCTCCTGTCCTCCATGATCCATTTTACTGCCACACCCTTCTGCCCTCCCTGGTCTGTTGTGCTGCAACTGCTCCTCTTGCCTGCCCCACGCGGTCTGTTGTGAGGGCCCTTCCCCTGAACTCTCTTGTCTGTGCCCGGGTCCTGACCCTCCCTTCTATCCTCCATCGTCCTTTGTGCATGCCCCTGCACCCTCCTTCTTGCCCATCATAGCCATTGTGCTGCCACTAACCCTCCCGCTTGCCATGCATGGTCTTCTGTGCTGCCATGGCTCCTCCCACCTTCCCTGTGTGGTCAGCTAGCTGCCCCTGACCCCCTCCCAACTTCCCTCCATGGTCTCCATCCTGCCTGACCTCCATGGTCACCTTGCTGCTCCTGCCCTGCCCCCTTGCTCCCAGCCCTCTGTTTCCATGTGCAGATCCCTATTCCCTCCCTCCTGGCTTGTCTGTTCCATTGTAATGCCCCTGATCCATCCCTCCTGCCCTTTACGGTCTGTTATGCTGCAGCTTTCTCTCCTGTCTGTCCATTATGGTCAGCTAGCTACCATTGCCTTTTCCCCCTCTGTTCTCTGTTGTCCATGTGCATGGTCCTGTCCCCTCCCTATTGCTTTCTATGGATTGTTGTGCTGCACTCCCGTGTGTGGTGTATTGTGCTGTTGCAAACCTTGATGCCTGCCCTGTAGGGTCAGTTTGGTGCACCTCTCCATGTCCCTCCTGTCCTCTGTTACCTGAGTCCATGTCCCTACCCCAATTCCTCCTACCTACCATGATCCAATGTACCATACTTGCGAACATTTTGAACTTGGTAAGAGGGAGATTTTGAAAAAAAACCTGGGGTATTGATTTTCCCCTTTGAGTTAAATTGAAAAAGAGGAGATAGATTGTAGACAGGAGACAGATCAAATAAAGCCCATTTGAGCTTAAAAACAATGGACGTTTCCTGGCTGAAACGGGTCGGTTGGCATGTATGGTTGTATTACCACTGCCTCTTCCTTCTGCCCACAATGGTCTATTATATTGCCACAGCCTCTCTTTCCAGTCCTGTATTGTTGGTTTGTTGCCCCTGCCCCCCTTTCAACTGCCCTCCATAGTCTGTTGTGCTGCCACTGCCCTTCCTGCCTGCTCAGTGTGGTCAAATTGTTGCCTCTGCACTCTCCTACCTGCCTTCAATTTTCAGAGTCCGTGCCCCTGGCCTCTGCCTCTCAACAGTATCCCAATTAACAACTAGGTTGCTAACATTCTATATTTATTACAAAAGTGTGGAACGCCTGACGTCATCTTGATGTAATCAAAACTGTAATACCTAGAGCATTTCCTTTAGAAATTACATATATGAGAGGGTCTTATTTGCATCAAACTTATGGGTAGTGCTCTAAAAAACTAAAATGAGGACATATTTTCTGAGTTTTCAAATAGCGACAAGGAACTTTTAAATTATTTGTAATCTTTATGTTTTTTTATCCAGTTGACCACTTGATTAAATGTTGCACTTAGGGGAGAGGATGTGGTGTTACTTCCAGAGCTGCAGACTTTGCAACTGGGGAACCAGGTTGGAGTTTCTGCTTCAGCTCAACATTCTGTGATTCTGGTCAAATCACGTAATCTCCCCATGTCTACAACCAAAATGAATTTGATCTTGTGTGATGTAACCAATGCCCATGTAAAGCACTCCAATACCTGACAAGTCTGCACTATATAAAACTGGAAATACACAAAAAATAAGTGCTTTGCACACTTCTGTCATTGAGCTACATGTGGGCTACATCTGGGTGATATTTGTGCTGCATTTGGGCTCTTTTGTCTCTGGTGGCCATCTTGGGAGATTTATTTGTTACGAAGTTTCCTAATTTCCTCATTTAGCGCAGTCTCCTCAGTAGGAAATGCTTTCAGTTTTTTACTTTGATTCCATCAAGAAGGTATTCAGATATGTCACACATTTGCCATACATTCTGAATGTTAGCACTCTAGTTGCTCATTAGATCACTGTTGTAAAGCTACTGCTCACCAGGGAAGTCTGCTGCTGGTATTCAAAGTGCATGTTTTAGTCTGCATGTCAGAATTTTTTTATGAAATAGAAGAGGATTTGGGAAATCAAAATGTGCCCTAATTTTTCTTTCTGCAGCACTAATCATAATTTCTATGGCAAAATTAACCCCCACATTCGGTTCCTTTGTAAATTAAATGTTTTAAGTGTTACCACTTTATTCCAATCAAGATGGCTTCAGGTGTGCATACTTTTGTCATAAGTAAGACTGTTAGCGCTCTAGTTGTTCGTTAGAACACTCTGGGACATTCTGTCATTGGGCTATAATTGGGCTACATCTGGGTGATATTTGTGCTACATTTGGGCTCTTTTGTCTCTGGTGGCCATTTTGGGAGACTTATTTGTTATAAAGTTTCCTCATTTCCTCATTTACTACATTCTCCTCAGTAGGAAATACTTTCAGTTTTTTACTTTGATTCCATCAAGAAGGCATTCAGATGTTTCACACATTTGCCATAAATTCAGAATGTTAGCACTATAGTTGCTCATTAGATCACTGTAGTAAAGCTACTGCTCACCAGGGAAGTCTGCTGCTGGTATTCAAAGTGCATGTTTCAGTCTGCATGTCAGAATTGTTTAATGAAATAGAAGAGGATTTGAGAAGTCACTCAACATATGCCCTAATTTTTCTTTCTGCAGCACTAATCATACTTTCTATGGCAAAATGAACCCCCTCATTTTGTTCCTTTTTAAATTAAATGTTTTAATAGTTACCACTTTATTCCAATCAAGATGGCTTCAGGTGTGCAATACATTTGTCATAAGTAGGACTGTTAGCGCTCTAGTTGTTCTTTAGAACACTCTGGGAAGCTGCAGTAGAACACAAAGGAATCAACTGACAGTCTCTGCCCTTGTTGGATGTACATGTTTTACTGAGAATGTCAGACTTCATTCTCACATGACTGAGAAAGATAATGTGAATTTACAGAAAATATGCTCTCAGTTTAGCTTATAGATCACCTTTCAAACCTCTGTGGGAAAAGTATGAGAAAATAGTTTTCTCTCAAACATGATTCATGATATCACAGCAGAAGGCTTTTTCACATGGTAAAATCACCTTAGAACACACCACGATTCCTAAAATGAGTATGGTACCATTAACAAATGATTTATAATGTAACTAAAGTCTTAAAACCTTCTATTAACTGCAATGCTTTTTAATGAGGTGCTATCATGTATATTGGTCCCAAGATGGCTGCCAACACTTCTTGGATGAAGTACTGACAGCCAATCAGATCTCACAATGAGATGTGTGGTTAGGCTCCGCCCAGATATATCTATCTTTTAAACTCTAATTTTCTCAGGAACTACTGGACGGATTTACACCATTTACAGCAAAAGGCACAAGTCTGAACTGAGGACTACCTCTTTGCCAAATTTGGTGTAATTCCGTTCAGCAGTTCTGGCTGTAGCTGTGTCAACAGGTCCTATGGGAAAATGCATGGGGAAAACGCGTTTTGGGACCCCCCTTTTATCTCGGCCCCCGCTTGACGAACCACCGTGAAATTTTCAGGATAGGAGCGGACCGGAGCTGGCCAAAAGTTTGGAAAATTTCGCGAAGATTCATCAATCGGCTCCAACGTTATTCCAACTATAACTACCTAGGTAATATATATATATATATATATATATATACATATATGTTTCGATACTGACAGCGTCCAACAAACAGGCACCGACACCGTGAGTAGATTCAGCAGAGAAGGATTTATTTCCAAATGTGGCACAGACGCGTTTCGGCGGGAACAGCCGCCTTGTTCACTGCATCCAATTCACAAGTGGTCAAACATAATTATTTATACACAGTTGGCTCGTCACTCACTTGCGGTTGTCACAGCAACCAAACAAAAAATCATAGACATAGTAAAGGTCATGTTGGAGTTGTTGTTATGGCAACCCAAGGGAACCGACCTAGCGGGCTTTTGGTGTCAGAACAAAATAAAGTAATGAACATTACGAATAAAGAAAACACTGTACCATTATTTAATAATTGCATAATAGCAGTGAAATTAAGAAAACCAGAAACGGTGGGGAAACAGACAATATAGAAAATTAATCTATATTATTCATGCAAATGTAGGTTGTTGGTATATGCCTACTATACGAGATTCCTCACGGAAAGTTATATACGTTTAGAATCAACAAATTTTTGACTTATTTGTTATTGAATGACATGGATACGCTTATAGAAAAAACAGTCTACTTAATGCAATGGTATATTTAATAAATAACCAAAACAAAATGGATTAAACCTTTGTGCGTAAGGCGTGAAGTGTGTATACTGGGTGTGTGCGTATACTGAGTATCACTCCAAGGACTGTTTTGGTGATAATAACGCCCAAGTGGGCAGAAATTAAAAAAGCGATTGTTGTTAAGACAAAAAAATCAAAAATTGACGGTTTAAGGTAGAGAGTGAGTAGTGACGGAAAAAATTATAAAAACAAAGAAAATATGGCGTGTGTGAACTGAACGCTCTTGAGGGTGAAACAGAGAAGAGCGGAGAGGCGGAAATCTGTAGAGGTATTTTTATAGATGGACATTAAGCGCTTCATCAGCATTCATCCCATGTGGGATTTTAGAGTTGAGGAGAATAATGTATCTCGACTCAAGTCTCCTTAGAGCCAGTTGTCTGTTTCCACCACGTGGGTTTTTTTGGACACTGTTGATAACAAAATAGGATAGTTCCTGAGATCTCCCATTGTGTTGTGAATTTATGTGTCTGGCCACAGGGTATGATTGGTCATTATTCGTGATGGCTCTAAGGTGTTGCAGGATACGAACATGTTCTGGGTGAATGGTGCTTCCTACGTATTTTTTACCACATGTGCACTGGAGAACATATATTGCAAAATCAGTTTTGCAGTTGAAACTCCCTCTTATTTCATAGGGTTTGTTTCTAAAAGGCATGTGTACAAATTTGATGTTAGTACCATGTTTACATGCCTTACATTTGCTACATTTGGTGAAACCCTTGGGTGTCTGAAACCAATTTGGTTTTTTGGTAATCGTGGGTGCATTACGCACTAGCTCTTGGCGCATAGATTTAGCGCGTCTGAAGCTGATCAAAGGGATTTTGGCACATGCTGGTCCTATGATAGGGTCATTTCTTACATTGTTCCAGTGTCTATACAGGATTTTACGTAGGGCAGCATGGTATGCATTGAATCCTGTAATCATTCTTGGCATATCTGTTTTAGCAGGCTCGTGTTTGGTTAAGTTGTCTCTTTTGTTGGGGAATAAAAGTTCCTCTCTAGTAATCGTCTTGCTTCTAATTTTGGCATTGTCAAGAGACTGTCAGTTGATTCCTTTGTGTTCTACTGCAGCTTCCCAGAGTGTTCCAAAGAACAACTAGAGCGCTAACAGTCCTACTTATGATAAACGTATGGCACACCTGAAGCCATCTTGCTTGGATTAAAGTGGTAACTCTTAAAACATTTAATTTAAAAAGGAAAAAA
Organism: Triturus cristatus; assembly: GCF_964204655.1. Lineage (NCBI taxonomy): Eukaryota > Metazoa > Chordata > Amphibia > Caudata > Salamandridae > Triturus > Triturus cristatus. Next base: position 1,206,779,171 of record NC_140582.1, on the reverse strand, counting down.
ATTAGGGGGTTCATTTCTCCATAACAAGTATGATTAGTGCTGCAGAAAGAAAAACTAGGGCACATTTTGACTTCTGAAATCCTCTTTTATTTCATTAAAAAATTCTGACATGCAGACTGAAACATGCACTTTCAATACCAGCAGCAGTTTTCCCTGGTGAGCAGTAGCTTTACTACAGTGATCTAATGAGCAAAAAGAGTGCTAACATTCTGAATTTATGGCAAATGTGTGACACATCTGAATGCCTTCTTGATGGAATCAAAGTAAAAAACTGAAAGTATTTCCTACTGAGGAGACTGCAGTAAATGAGGAAATTAGGAAAGTTCATAACAAATAAGTCTCCCAAGATGGCCACCAGAGACAAAATAGCCCAAATGTAGCACAAATATCACCCAGATGTAGCCCAAGTATAGCCCAATGACAGAATGTCCCAGAGTGTTCTTAAAAACAACTAGAGCGCTTACTGTCTTCATTATGACAAAAGTATGGCACACCTGAAGCCATCTTGATTGGAATAAACTGGTAACACTTAAAACATTTAATTTAAAAAGGAACACAATGAGGGGGTTCATTTTGCCATAGAAATTATGAGTAATGCTGAAGAAAGAAAATGAGGGCACATTTTGAGTGACTTCTCAAATCCTCTTCTATTTCATAAAAAAATTCTGACATGCAGACTGAAACATGCACTTTTAATACCAGGAGCAGACTTCCATGATGAACAGTAGTTTTACTACAGTGATCTAATGAGCAACTAGAGTGCTAACTTTCAGAATTTATGGCAAATGTGTGACATATCTGAATACCTTCATGATGGAATCAAAGTAAAAAACTGAAAGCATTTCCTACTGAGGAGACTGCAGTACATGAGGAAATTAGGAAACTTTATAACAAATAAATCTCCCAAGATGGCCACCGGAGACAAAAGAGCCCAAATGTAGCCCATAATCACCCAGATGTAGCCCAAATATAGCCCAATGACAGAAGTGTGCAAAACACTTATTATTTTGTGTTTTTGCAGTGTTATATAGTGCAGACTTGTCAGGTATTGGAGTGCTTTACATGAGCATTGGTTACATCACACAAGAACAAATTCATTTTGGTTGTAGACATGGGGCGACTAAGTGATTTGACCAGAATCACAGAATGTCGAGCTGAAGCAGAAACTCCAACCTGGTTCCCCAGTTGCAAAGTCTGCAGTTCTGGAAGTAACACCACATCCTCTCCCCTAAGTGCAACATTTAATCAAGTGGTCAACTGGATAAAAAAACATAAAGATAACAAATAATTTAAAAGTGCTTTGTCGCTATTTGAAAACTCAGAAAATATGTCCTTATTTTAGTCTTTTAGAGCACTAACCATAATTTTGATGCCAATAAGACCCTCTCATATATGTAATTTCTAAAGGAAATGCTCTAGGTATTACAGTTTTGATTACATCAAGATGACGTCAGGCGTTCCACACTTTTGTAATAAATATAGAATGTTAGCAATCTAGTTGTTCATTAGGATACTGTTGAGAGGCAGAGGCCAGGGGCACGGACTCTGAAAATTGAAGGCAGGTAGGAGGGTGCATAGGCAACAATTTAACCACACTGAGCAGGCAGGTAGGGCCGTGGCAGCACAACAGACTATGGAGGGCAATGGAAAGGGGGGCAGGGGCAACAAACCAACAATACAGGACTTGCAAGAGAGGCTGTGGCAATGTAATAGACCATTGTGGGCAGAAGGAAGAGGCAATGGTAGTACAACCATACATGCCAACAGACCCGATTCAGCCAGGAAACGTCCAATGTTTTTAAGCTCAAATGAGCTTTATTTGATCTGTCTCCTGTCTACAATCTCCTCTTTTTCAATGTAACTCAAAGGGGAAAATCAATACCCCAGTTTTTTTTTAAAATCTCCCTCTTACCAAGTTCAAAATGTTCGCAAGTATGGTACATTGGATCATGGAAGGAAATGGGGTAGGGACATCGACTTGGATAACAGAGGACAGGAGGGACATGGAGAGGTGCACCAAACTGACCCTGCAGGGCAGGCATCAGGGTTTGCAGCAGCACAATACACCACACAGGGCATGCGGGACGGGAGTGCAGCACAACAATCCATAGAAAGAAAGAGGGAGGGGACAGGACCATGCACATGGACAACAGAGAACAGAGAACAGAGGGGCAAGAGGCAATGGTAGCTAGCTGACCATAATGGACAGACAGGAGAGAAAGCTGCAGCATAACAGACCATAAAGGGCAGGAGGGACGGATCAGGGGCATTACAATGGAACAGACAAGCCAGGAGGGAGGGAGTAGGGGTCTGCACATGTAAACAGAGGGCTGGGGGCAAGGGGGCAGGGCAGGAGCAGCAAGATAGCCATGGAGGTCAGGCAGGATGTGCACTAGAAGCAAGACACACCATGAAGAGCAACAGTGAGACTGTGATGGCATACACACAGACCATGGAGGGAAGGTGGGAGGGGGTCAGGGGCAGCTAACTGACCACACAGGGAAGGTGGGAGGGTCCATGGCGGCACAAAAGACCATGCATGGCAAGTGGGAGGGTTATTGGCAGCACAATGGCTATGATGGGCAAGAAGGAGGGTGCAGGGGCATGCACAAAGGACGATGTAGGATAGAAGGGAGGGTCAGGACCTGTGCACAGACAAGAAAGTTCAGGGGAAGGGGCCTCACAACAGACCGCACGGGGCAGGCAGGAGGAGCAGTTGCAGCACAACAGACCAGGGAGGGCAGAAGGGTGTGGCAGTACAATGGACCATGTAGGACAGGAGGAAGAGGATAGGGGCATGGCATGTGGACAGGCAGGGTGGAGGTGGCAGGGACAGGTTACAGTCATCTGACAATGCTAGGCAGGTGGGAGGGGAGTGGCAGCTCAACAGAACACTCAGAGTAGATAGGAGTGGCAGGTCCATGGAACATGGTGGGCAAAAAGGATGGAGCTGGGGCATGCACAAAGACATCCGAGGGCGGGGGAAGGAGAATAGGGGCAGCAAGCTAAGCAAAGAGTTTAAGCAGGAGGTCAATGATGGGGCATAGAATTGGGCAATGGAGGGCAGGAGGAGGGGACTGGTACATCATACTAAATTGAGGGCAGTGGCAGCACATCAGACCATGCATGGCAGGAGGGAGGAGGCTAGTCCATGGATTCACACAACAGAGTATAGGGAGGAGGGGGATGGGGCAGCAAGCTAACTGTTCAGAGCAGGCGGGTATTAGGAACTTTATTGTTTTTAAAACGTGTGTCTGTGCGAACTACTTAAAATATGAACAAGTATTCAGCATAATCTCACTTTTATTCAGGAAGAAGAGGACGTTTGTGACTGTGACTCCGGGCTCACTTGGCAGAAACACCCCCTGACCCTCCACCCCCTATCACAAAATGTAATGCCCGTGAAAAGGGTAGGTGAACACAGTGTTATATAGAACATAGTTCTGAGAGCATGATTGAAAATGAAAACTAGATATAGTGTATGGTATAAACTATGCACCAAAAAGTGTGATATAAGATGAACCGGGCGTGAAATATAATATGCAATACATTGTGCGCAATGACAGATTCATTGGAGAGCGCGAGATAGCACAGGCACTAGCGCGTGCTATGCGATGTGCGCCTTGGAGTGTAATATGCACAGGGCAGTGTTGTGTAACCTAACTAGTCTCTAAAGTTGTAATATAAAATATGTGCTGGGGAGTGTAACGTTGCATATGCACTGTGACAAAGATATGGATCCCAGATTGTAATATGTATGGCATAGCACTATGCGTTTTAACATAGGCATCGAGGAAGGCACGTTAGATGGGGCAATATAACCCGTGCGAAGACAAGTGTGGCATGACATATTCACGGGGTGGTGTTACAGTGCACATGGGCTAGAGAGTGTCATAGCATATGCACTAGCTGGTGGAATACAACACAGAGGTGTGTGGCACTCGGCAGGCAATGGTGGGTGTAACACAGCATTGGGCTCTGCCAGGAGCACGCTGTGACTCTCAAGTGATGTTCGTCCCCTTTCCAGAGAGTAAAATAAAAAGTATTACATATCCGGCAGTGGATGTGTGTTTTATTAACCGTGAGGGGGGTTTCTTACATAGTTTTGGTCGAATTTTTGTCGAATCCCCTTTGAATGGCTTGGTGTGCATGTGTATTAAATGTGCCCGTCAATAGCTACCCATGTTTGTATAAATAAACGACAAGGATGTCTACCGGGATTAGGCACGGTAGGGCATCAGACATGTCAGAGCTTCACTAGTGGTGTAAATACATTCCACATGGATTCATTGTATGCATAGTCGCCTTTTAATGAATATCACTCAAATCGTCATGGTGATAGGTACGTACGGTTTGTCCAGCATGTCCTAGGTGTGTCTATAAATATATATTTTTTAAAAATAATAAAAAACAGTGGCCGGCCCTGGGGATTGGGGTCAAAAAAATATAATTAGGAGACAGGCCCTGGGGGATGGGGTCATCAGGGCCAATAAATTAGAATAAGAAGGGGAACCACACAGCCCCCCTTCTTAAAAAATTAAAGTAAATAAAAGACTGGCATCGTGCTGGAGGCCACGCCCCCTCCTTGCAGCACTCTGCAAACGCGCCCCTGGTGAGTTGTAAGTTGAGGAATTAATTCCTCTTCAATACTGAGGGTCCCTGAGGGCCAACTAGCCCAACAGGCATCTCCAGTATGCGCCAGGGAGCTGCGCTGCAGACAGGTGTTCTGAGGCCAAGCCCCTTTTTACACCTCTCTGCAACGCAGCTCTGTGGCGCTTACTGGAGGTACCTAGTGGTCTAGTTTGAACCCTAGGGACCCTCAGGATTCAAATGAACTTAATCTCCCAACTAAAAACGGACACAGGGCGTGTTTACACAGTGGTGAAGGGAGGGGACGGGGCCTGAGTTAACGTGTGCAAACACGCACTATTGCACGTTTTAAATTGGGGATATAATTTCCCTTCAATACTGAGGGCCCCTGGGGGCTAACTAGCCCACCAAGTGCTTCCAGTAAGCGCCACTGAGCTGCATTGCAGAGAGGTGGTCCAGGCTGTGCCACTTTTTACACCTCTCTGCAACGCAGCTCTGTGGCACTTACTGGAGGTACCTAGTGGGCTAGTTGGACCCTAGGGACCCTCAGGATTCAAATGAACTTAATCTCCCAACTAAAAACGGACACAGGGCGTGTTTACACAGTGGTGAAGGGAGGGGACGGGGCCTGAGTTAACGTGTGCAAAAACGCCCTGTGGCCTGTTTTAAGAGGTAGTTTTAATCTCCCTACCCTATTATATACTAGGGGCTTACAGAGGAGGTCATGCTAATCACAGGGGGACCCCAACGCATAATGTTCCCTAGTGTATGTAGGTGTTTTCACTGTATTCTAAGTGTCTTTTAACATAGCACTGGCTCTAGGACTGGTTAGTCAGACTCAGTTACCACCAGTATCCATCTGAAAAAGTTGAGGGTACAGGATGATTTTGCAACAAGGATTCTTTCTGCTCTTCTTTTTGTTCTTTCTGCACGTTATCCTTCTTCCTGCACTTTTCTTCGTCTTTGAGGACTTCTGTTGCTTCTTTCTGCACTTCTGTTTTTTTCTTTCTGTGCATTTTTTCTTCTTTCTTCACATGTCCTATCTCTGTAGGCATAGTTAGAAATTAGCATTTAAAAAATCTTTGAAATTCACAGAAAAAAACATAGGTTTCAGGCACGTTATAGTTAGGAATTAGCATTTAAAAAACTTCAGAAATTCAGTGAAAAACCATAGGTTTCAGGGGTGTTATAGTTAGCTGGACTTTTCACTTGTACAAAACCATTGAAATTCCCCCGTTATAGTTAGTTCAGCTAACTATAACTCGCGCGCCCGCAATGCACTGCTGATGACGTCACATATTACATCACTCATGACATGGTCAGTGACATCACTCATGACATCACTGATGACATCTCAAATGACATCACTGATGACATCACTGATGACATCATCCTTGTGATAGAGTGGCAGACCTCCTCTCACCCTAATATAACCTTTGATACACACATTCAAAAATAGAGATTAAAATTTTCAAAACAATGGACATACCAATACCAGTTACAACAACCTCTTCAGTAATTCTAAGATCCACATACACATCCACTCATCCACCAACAGTCCTATACAGTCACTCATACATGTACTCACTCATCATATGTACTCATACACCTATACATCCTGTTACACAATGCCACTCATCCATAGAGTTACTCACACACATAGTCACTCATGCTAATAAAGAATCAAACATACATTTACTTGCATATACAGTTATACACACACCACCACACTTACTTCTACGGAAACTTACACATACTTAGTCTTTTAAACAATCACTTATAGAAACACATGCTTATTTATACAGGAACTCTTTCAATCTCTCACTCTCACATATACTCACTAAAATACACCAATAGTCACATATACTAGTTTAAAACCTATGTAGTTACTCATAAAGACACTATTGAGACAGTCATTCACTCACTAACACACCCATACACACACTCATCCACCCATACAGTCCTGCACACATGCTGTCTTCAACACATACAAACAGTGAGTCACTCATTCATGCACCTATGCACTACGTGATACCCCCCACCGAACCATGCAGACACTCAGACTGATACTCAAAAAACCAACTAATAACCTATATAGACACCCATGTAGCTACTCACCAACCCATGCAGCCACTTATACACAAAGTGAGAGACTGATACAGATATTTACATATTTAAACATTGCTCACTAAGCCATGTATTTACTATGATACACTTAATCAGTCAGTTACACAATCAATTTTTCAAAAACAAATCATCCATTTAGACACTTATATACCCATTTATTCTTCCATCGACCTTGAGATATACATATATAAAACATATTTAATTTTCAGAAAAACAGACATTCACTGGATGATGTCATCAGTGATGTCATCAGTGATGTCATTTGAGATGTCATCAGTGATGTCATGAGTGATGTCACTGACCATGTCATGAGTGATGTAATATGTGACGTCATCAGCAGTGCATTGCGGGCGCGCGAGTTATAGTTAGCTGAACTAACTATAACGGGGGAATCAATGGTTTTGTACAAGTGAAAAGTCCAGCTAACTATAACACCCCTGAAACCTATGGTTTTTTCAGTGAATTTCTGAGGTTTTTTAAATGCTAATTCCTAACTATAACGTGCCTGAAACCTATGGTTTTTTCTGTGAATATATATATATATATATATATATATATATATATATATATATATATATCTTCATTCCTCCGTCACCAACAGCATTTTCAAAGACGAAGATAGACCCAAAATTCAGTGCACATTCGAAGTTTTATTATCAAACGCCCTGCACCATCGCCATTACGCGTTTCAGCCTCGCAGAGGCCTTGATCACATGATACGCCAACGGAGAGTTTTTTAACCTCTTTAAAGTGCTAGTGCTCAAAAATATGTGTTAAGACACTCCCACAAGAATTCATAGAAATAAACAACATATTGTCCTACAAGTGCAATATATCCCAATGCTAGTGCAAACTTTAACGCAATACAGTACAATGATAAGTATCATAGTGCAAAGAGCGCTAAACCCAATAAATATATAAATAAATATTCATGAGTAAAAAATTATAGCATTAATAAAATCTGATAAAAATGCTAAAACCATAAACTAAAATATTATAACAGTAAAACCAGTAAATCCGATAGAATTAGCAGCATAGTTGCATGTCCAATCCTGACTATCAGAGTACATGGCTAAAGTTGTTACATACATAGCTCCATCATTCGCAGCTCAATTCAGGCCTAAATTCCGATTGCTACTGCTAACAACTTAGGTTGTTAATGACCAGGTTATTGCACCGTAAAGGACATATATCATACAAAGAAAATTCTAAATTGTCCGCCCCAGTGGGCCCAATAATCATCTTGTGGGAAAAGAAAGTGCGTTGTGTTATGTGCAAACTGCGCTTTCATTTATACTACACCAAATCACAGCCGTGAATGGATATGTAAATATAAAAAGAAAGACATTTTTTTCCACATAGTTTTAAAATCATCAGTTCTATTATCTACTTTGTCAGGAGGCGGCAGTGCATCCAAACTATACTAACTGCAAGTGGTAGCTCATTATTAAAGACAGGTAAAAAAGTCCTCACTCGCATTTAACCCCTGGGGTGCCTTACTGTCTAGTTCTAAGATATATCTTGTTTCCATTCGTCTCAATAGTTGATCCCGGTTGCCACCCCTTCTCAGTGGCAAAACCGTATCTATAACAAAATATTTGAGATGAGACAAATTATTCTCCCTAAAGTGCCTCACCACCGGGTAAGCGGCATCGCTGTTATTGATGGCTCTAATGTGCTGGAGCACTCGTTTGTGAACCTGCAGTTTCGTGCTCCCAACGTGACGCAGGCCACAAGAGCACTCCAGCACATATACCGCATATTCGGTCTTGCAGTTAAGAACTTTTGTGATTTTAACTGGTTTGGGCTGAAATGGCGTTTGGTATAGGTGTGTGTTGATACCATATATGCAGGCTTTGCAAGAGGCACATTTGATGAATCCCTTCCTGTTGTTGAGCCATGTTTTGGTAGATCTGGTCTCTGGGCTGCTCTTAACTAGAGAACTACTCATGGAACGTGCTTTTCTGAACGCGATGCTAGGGGACTTGGTCAATCCTTTTCCTAGAACTGGGTCGTTACACACTAAGGGCCAACTCTTGTTAATTATCTTACGTAATGTTTTATGCTGTGTGTTATACGTTAGTATTAGTCGTGTGGGCTGATCTTGGCTTATACCTGTAGTGGCTTTATACCTCAGTGCGTCCGACCTCTGTATTTTGTTAGCTTTGGTCATAGCTTTATCCAAAATATCTCCAGAATATCCCCTGTCCAGGAATCTCTCTCTATACTCATGTTGTGCTTGTGTTCATTCCCTGTCTGAGCTACAGATTCTGCGAATCCGCAGCATCTCCCCAAAGGGGATGCTGTTGATTAAATGTGGCGGATGGTGGCTCTGTGCATGAAGGACTGTATTGCCGGATGTGGGTTTCCTATGGAGTCTTGTTTCCAATTTATTATTTTGTACAAAGACCTCCACATCCAAATAGAATATACTGCTCTTACTCATCTGGGCAGTAAATTTAAGATTTAAATTATTGATATTCAATTTTTCAATAAAATCGTGTGCCGCTTGTTCAGTACCTTTCCAAATTAAAAACAAATCGTCGATATACCTATACCAACATACAATCTGGGATTTTAGGGTTTCGCCATGTATTGCCATGAGGACCTGCTCCTCCCAGAGTCCCATATGTAAACAGGCATAACTCGGAGAGAAGCAAGCCCCCATGGCAACAACCCTAACTTGTTGAAAAACCTGGTTTTGGAACAGGAAAAAGTTATTCTCCAAACAGGTAGAAATCATTGTCAAAATCATTCTGTTGTGCAAATGTCTATTCATAGGTCGTGTGCTCAAAAAGTGTTCTACAGCTTTCAAGCCGTCCTTATGATGAATGCTTGTATATAGTGAAGCTACATCTAAAGAAATTAACACATACCCTGGTTCCCATTTGACATGATTAATCTTGTTTAAGAAATCCCCAGTATCCTGTACATACGAAGGCAATTTCTTTACATGATCCTGTAAGGAAAAATCAACAAATTTGGATGCATTTTCCATAATGCTGCCCTGGGCAGAAATAATAGATCTACCCGGAGGTCTACATGCATCCTTGTGAATTTTAGGTATAAAATAAATCACAGGAATGATGGGATGTTCAATTTTTAAAAACTTAAATTCATTTAAAGTCAATAATCCTGCAGACTTCCAGGCTGTCAATTTGGTATAAAAGTCATTCCAGGAAGATTTGACTGCTTGTATATCTCTGCGCTTGTAGCAGTCCCTATTGTTAAGGTGAGTGAGAGCCTCTTCCATGTACAGCTTGCGTGGCCAAAGGACCACGTTGCCCCCTTTATTAGATTGACGGATGATAATATTGTTATCTGCTTGTAGTTTTTTCATTAATTGAAAGTATACATTGTCTTGTTTAGTATACTTTTTGGGGGCATGTGAAGTTGAACAATGTAACTTTTTCAGTTCTGATGTAATATTATCATGGAATATGTCCACATTGTCACGCAGCATCATAGGGCAGAAAGTGGATTTAATTTTGAAATTAGTTTGTGAACCACCCCCTGGTTGAATCATATCTTGGCTCATTACACTCACATCTCCATTATTTTCATCCTGAAGTTGTTGCATGGCCTTGAGGAAGTCAGCATCCCCAGCTGTTAATATTTCTTCATATATATATATATATCTTATCACACGCCTCTGCAAAAAAAGTACAGCGTCAATGCATGCTAGCTGAAGTATGGGAGAGAGGCGGATATTCCTCATTCCAGATTTCTGCCTGCAGGATGTGGGTGAGACAATTGGAAATCAAGAGTCAGCACTGGATGACGTTTCCATATACCATGAGTTAGTTTAAAGTTTTGATTAGTCAACTGCTGAGTGATAAGATAATGTACTGTGCTCGTGGGGTCATGGAGAATGCATGGACGTTGTGCAAATGTTTTGTTTTTTCCCCTCACTCTCCTTTGAGTGATAAGAGAACGAATATAACCATTTATTTCTATGTCCGGAAGCCAGAACTTCCTCAGCACATCAGGAACAGCATTGAGGACAGGATTGATTCTGTTACTTAAGCACCATTGGACGGATCACTGACAGAATATAGAAGACAAAAATATTGTGTGGACAGTATATTGTGTCAAAAATATGGAGATTAAAATATCGAGAAGGTGCAAATAGGTAAGTATAGATTCACTATTCTAAACTCCACATCTACACATCTTGAAGATATATAAATCGTCATGTAACATATATGTTGTGTTAAGTATAGTACAACTTTACACATGCATAGAAACTTACCTATACAATAGCTTGTCCTCGATGGTCTTGACACATTATTTTTTCTCGACAATATTTTGGACTCAATATTTTGTCCAAACACCCCATTGGACAAGAGGTCTGCAAGAAGTGATGGAGGCACCATAAGAGGCTTCTACTTGGACTCAACAGATGACCAGATGGAAAGCAGGACAAAACGTGGAGTATTTGCCCATCATCTGAGGGCCATGCCATGGCAGAAGGTGGTCTAGACTGTGATGGGCATTGTGTGTGTGGTGGGAATCAACAGTATTGAGACAAGAAAGAACAGAGTTGTGGACCTCTAAGCCATACTTTCAGCCCCAACACTTTCTATTTTACAAATTAAGCCCTGGATGATAATAATCAATAATCAAAGTAATCACAGTATATCTAACAGCCCTATGTGCTTTGGTGTTCGTATACATTAACGTAATGTGCAGAGTATTGAGAGCCCTTCATCATGTCTGCTTTGCTTGTGCAGAATCTTACATAATAATGTTTCCTATTGGGTGCGCATTGCCATATGCCTTTCACTTCTGCACTGCTTATTATTGACTACAGCCTGAAAGGAAACATTTCTGCTTCTACATTGCTTGTTACTGATATCATGAGAGTAAAACTGTCCTTACAGTGTCCTGGTTAGGTGTCCGGTTTGGGCACTACCGCCCTCAAACTCACCATATATTAACATTTCCAGTCCTTCCGAAAAAAGCATTGTGTCGGGAAAATGATGCGGGGCTACACGTAGTGCAGAAACAGGGATAAGAAGCTGATGTCATGTTACCTGAAAGGATACTGTTGTAATCGCTACTTGGTACGTTCCTTTCCCCCCCCCCTCCTTCTCCTCCTTTGGTTCCTCCCTCTCCCTGTCACCAACATTCTATTGCACCCTTCAGCTGTCTGCTGGATCCTGTGGTGGTGAATGGACGAATAAAGAAGACTTACCCTTCACCTGACTTCTCGTCTTCTTTATAACACTGGCGACGTTTGCTGTGTGGGGACGGCTCACCACCACCCCCATTTCTTCAACTAATCCAGTTTTCCTGCCCTGTCGGCGCATGGAAGTACTTCGTGATTTTACCTGCAAAGAACAAGTAAGATTGTGCCGGTGCCTTGTGCCTCCTTTCCAACTCTCCATGGGAAGCGCTATTCCTCCTTCGTTCTGACTTCTTTAGAAAGTTTGTTCCTAGTGCTGCTTGCCTCCGAGTGAAGCACTCCTGCCGCTTTCTGTGCTTTTGTGCCTCACGAGGTAACCTTTGCTGCCTTGGCCCCTCAGCGCTGCCGCTCTTGTCGTTGCCTGGAAGTGTGACGGAGCCTGCTTTCAGTGAGGCTTTTGACCAGGTCACGTCAGCGCTGCCGCCTTGGTCTCAACGCGGCTGGGGGTGTGACGGTGCCTGCCTGTATCGAGGTTTTCCCCTCTTTGCCGCTGTGTTAGTCAAGTCTGGGCCAGGTCACGTCAGAGCAGCTGTCTTCGTCGCTGTGTCAGCTTGGGCGGCAGTTCTGTGAGACCTTTCTGACGCAGCCATCCTGACACCAGTGGAACTGGAACCGAGCATTCCTTTCCGTCTACGCGGTGGTTTTCCTCGCTGTGGGGGCATAAGGTGACAGTTCTGTGGTGATTTCCTCTGAAGCAGCCACTCTGACTAGATGTGTGACTGGAGCCGGGCCTTCCCTTCCGTGTGCTAACAGCTGATCGTCAATTTCTCTCAGCTGAGGAGAATAGGCGGTGCGCTTCGGAGCCTATCCACCAGGTGGCAGCGTGACTCTTTCACACAGTCCTGTTGTGGGGAAAATTTTCAATTTACAAGGTTTAGCCTCACTTAACCACGTGAGTGCGGAGGTATACTACCTCGAGCTTATCCTTCCTTCTCGCTGATGGGCACAGCTTTTGGAGTTTCTGCCTGTCAACTCACGCTGACAGGCACAGCTGCATGTAGTTTTGTCACTGATGGGCACAGTCTTCATCATTTTAGTCGTGGTTGTCTGCTCACGCTGACAAGCTCAGCTTCTAGTTACTTAATTTGGAGGACACATGCTCGTATGATTTCCCTTGTGTGGTGATTTTTCGCCATATAATTGCAGTTTTTTGTGATTATATTCCTTGTATTGTTGATGATTGTACAAGCTTGCACTGTTGCTTTTGATCTGTACTGCTCTATTCCTCATTTAAATGTGCATGGAGTTTTGCAGGGGCAAGGGTGTAAAACATTTGTGAGGATATTAGCTTTTGCTCCGCTCCACATTCCATAGTTCAATTAGGGTCTTTTTGGGTTGTGTTCTCCACCTTCCTGTGTCATGGCAGCTGCTAATATGTCACAGCCCCCACCGTTCCTTAACGAGGCGGGAGAACCTATTCTGCCTTGGAAACAATGGTTTGGGTTACTGGAGTCCTATCTTATTGCTATTGGGGGAGAGAAATGTTCTCATTTACGCAAGTTACACACTTTGTTACACAATTTGGGTGTTGAGGGACGCAAGGTCTACGATGACATTTCAACTAATGCAGAAGGGGGAAGTGATAGTGATGATGATGAAAATGTGTATTTGGCGGCAGTAAGTAAATTACAAAAACATTTCAGTAAGAAGATAAACGTAGTGTTGGAGAGACATAAATTCTTCTCAAGAACACAGGGAAAAAATGAGAAGGTTAAGCCATTTATTGCAGCCTTAAAGGGTCTAGCGAACACATGTGAGTTTGAGTCCCTTCAGGATTCCTTTATTAGAGACCAGTTGGTCAGGTGCACCAACAATCATAAGATTCAGGAAAGACTTCTTGTAGCCAATCCCAACCTCAAGGAAGCCATCGATATAGCGGTAGGGATTGAGCACACGGCAGATTGTATGGTTGAAATGAAAGGTGAAGGGGGCAAAACCACGGAGGTCAATGCCATAAGCAAAGATCACAAAAGTAAGATAGCTAACACCCCTCCTCAGGGAAATAAACTCAAATGTTACAGGTGTGGGAGCCCAACACACTTAGCCAATAACCCAATATGCCAAGCACGTTCTGTTGTCTGCCACAAATGTGGAAAAAAAGGACATTTATCCAGGGTTTGTCATGATCAGCGCTCTAAAGCGGTGTTGGAGATCGAGCCCCAATCATTTCCTGATCCCAAGTTAATTTTTCAACTGAACGACAAAGACAATACTGACAAATTCCCCTCTTGCAACATTACCCTAGACAACAAAACCCTAACTGTCTTTGCTGATTCATGTTCCCCTTACACCCTTGTTGATGCCACGGTATTCTCTCAACTATTTCCCTCATGGGAAGAAACGGTACAGTCTCCTGACATTCAACCAGGAGGCTACAATGGGGACCCCATACCCCTCCTAGGCATGACCACTAAGGAAATAGGATTCAAAGGAAGGAACACGGTGGGCAAGATATACATTACCCAGAAGGGGTCTAACTTGTTAGGATGGAAACACCAGAAGGAACTCGGGATTAAGTTAGACCCCAACAGTCCCGATCAGGTCCTTTTAGTGGATCCCTCGGTGGGAGGTATGGATGTTTGCAACAGTTTCCCCAAAGTGTTTTCTGAGGACCTAGGCTTACTTAAGAATTATCAGCATTCCATCAAATTGAAATCCAATGCCAAGCCGGTAGCACACAAAGCCAGACCCATACCACATTTAATGCAAGTTCCCCTTCAAAATGAGTTAGACAGATTGCTGTCTTTGGGGGTGATTGAACCCATAGAGTGTTCTCAATGGTTGGCCCCCATTGTTCTTACCACCAAGGCTACCAGTAAGGACATCAGGCTGTGTGTAGACCTCAGGGACCTTAACCAGAACATATGGGTAGACAGACACCCTCTCCCACGCATTCATGAGGTGCTTACCCTCATTAATGGTGCGAGTTGTTTTAGCGTTCTTGACTTATCCTCTGCCTATCACCAGGTGGAGCTTCATCCCAACTCACGGCATCTCACCTCCTTTGTGACATCCCTGGGAGCATTCCAATTCCGTTGGCTTCTGCGGCGGCTGCCTTCCAGAGGATCATGCAGCATGTCTTGAAAGATCTTCCCAGAACTCTCTGTTTTCAAGACGACATACTAATCTATGGGAAGGACTTAGCCGAGCATAATGCCACCCTCAGGATGGGCTTGACCAACTTGGAAAAATCAGGGCTCACCCTTAAAAAAGAGAAGTGTCGCATTGGAGTGGGATCGGTTGAGTACCTAGGGCACACCATATCCCAAGATGGTATCAAACCTAAAATAGACCTGGTTAAGGCGATTAGGGACACCGTGGCCCCCAAAAGCGTTCAAGACCGTAAATCATTTTTGGGCCTTTCTGAATATTATTCAAAATTTGTGAAGAACTATTCCTCAATAGTAGAACCCTTACGTAATTTACTCAAATCCAGGACTTCGTTTGTGTGGTCCGATGCCTGTCAGAAGGCCTTTGATCTGGTCAAAGAAAGCATAATTTCTGCTCCATCGCTGGGTAGGTTTGACCCCAACAAAACCACAATCCTTTACACTGATGCAAGCAATAAAGGGTTGGGGGCCAGCCTCACCCAGATGGGGGAGGGTAAGGAGCACATCGTGGCCTTTGCATCTCGTGCTCTTAAGGGTGCTGAAATCAACTACTCGGTGGTGGAAAAGGAAGCACTCGCTTGTTTCTGGGCTATTAAACACTTCCGCTTCTTTTTGTGGGGTATTCCTTTTATCGTGAAGACGGACCACAAACCACTGATGTTTGCTTTCACCACCAAAGGAGCAAACAAAACCACCCCCAGAATTGCTAGATGGATTTTGGGACTGGAAGGCTACAATTTTTGTGTGAAATACATGCCAGGTTACCAGAACACGGTTGCTGACTTTCTATCACGGTCTCCATCAGAGGGAGAGAGTGCTACGGTTAGTTGTGAATGTGATGATGTGGTACTGCAACTGACCTGCTTAAAAAAGGAAGAATGGAATGACAGTATGCAAACTGATGCTGAAATGTGTTCGATCAAAGAGTTCATCAGGAATGGTTGGCCTGAAAACAAAAGTGACATTCCTACCAACTTAGGTAAATTCTGGGATGTCAGAGTAGAACTCAATATACAAGGAAATGTGGTTTGCAGAGGGGAGAAAGTTATTCCACCAGAGAACCTTAGAGAGAAGATTGTGGGACTAGCACACGTAGGACACTTAGGGCGAAGTCTAACCAAGAATAAAATCAGACTGGAATATTGGTGGCCAGGTATGGATACCATGACGGAACAAGTGGTGAGAAATTGTGTTGACTGTAGCCGAAGTGACAAAACTCACCAGACCCGCAAGCCTCATCTCTCTCCCGTTGAAGTGCCTGTTCGACCATGGTCAAAGTTAGCCTTGGACATCATTGGTCCCCTCAACTTAAAAACATTGAAGGAACGCTTCATCCTGGTGCTGGTGGACTATCACTCAAGGTGGTTGGTCTACAAATGCGTCCATCAGATCGACACAAGAGTCCTCATCCAATTCTTAGAAAGTGTGTTCTTTGAGGAGGGGTTACCTGATACCTTTATAACAGACAATGGAGTACAGTTCACTTCGGACAATATGAGAGAGTTCTTGTATCACCGGGGCATCACTCACCTCAAATCTGCATTGTACTGTCCCCGTGCTAATGGTTTAGTGGAAAGGATCAACCGGTTGTTCAAAGAGTGTTTGCAGAGGGCAGAAGTAATGGGGACACCAGCTAATTCAGCGTTAGTGGAGACTGTATGGGCCTATCGCACTTCTCCAAACAGTGTTACTGGGGTTTCCCCGTTCACCTCTCTCAAAGGAAGGATCCCGAAGACTAAACTTACTCCACCTGTAGGGTCAAGAAAGGTCACCGGTGTAGTAAACAGAGATGAGATCTCAAGAAAAGTGGAAGAACACCAAGCTAAATACAAAGTCAGATACGACCAGACCAAACATGTGAAAAAACAATGTTCAAAGAGGGGGATTGGGTCCGTGTGGATTTACCCAAAGCACGCAGGAAAGAAGCGTCAAGATTTTCTGATCCGTGCAAAATATCTAGTGTCGGAAAGAATGTAGTCCATCTTGACAATGGCCAAACATGGAGCATGGACAGAATCATTCCTAATGGCCAAGGGGGTGGCGTTGACAACGATAGCAATCCAGAGACAGAGTCTCTAACTCTCAGTCCCAGAAGGTCTCTGAGAACAAGGAGCTCACCTATCTGGACCAGAGACTACTGTGTTAAATGAGTGTTAATTTATAATGTTCCTTGGGGTTTCTTCCCAAGCCTTGCTGTTCTACTGCTTACATTGTTACTGCAGTGACCTGTCGCTGCCTGTTGTTACTGCCTCCTCCCCTGCCTCTTTCTTCCTTTCATCCTTTCTCTCTTTTTCTCTCTCTCTCTTTTCGCCCTATGCAAGGAGGTGTGTTGTAATCGCTACTTGGTACGTTCCTTTCCCCCCCCCCCCCTCCTTCTCCTCCTTTGGTTCCTCCCTCTCCCTGTCACCAACATTCTATTGCACCCTTCAGCTGTCTGCTGGATCCTGTGGTGGTGAATGGACGAATAAAGAAGACTTACCCTTCACCTGACTTCTCGTCTTCTTTATAACAGATACTAAAGTGTAATCTGGGGCTGTATTACGCATTTTCCTTGTTTGCGCAGGGAGCACCTTTCAAAAGGTGCGCCCTTCTAAACAAGGAGAGTGTGCCACATTAGAATGAATGTGCTGCCCCAGGGCAGCCATGTACTCGTGCTGCCCCCAGAGCACTCCATTCAAGTGAAACACGGAGCGGCTTTGAAGCAGCCTCTCCGTGTTTCTCTGTGCATGCAGCAACCTTCCCGCACTTTTTAGAGCGGTAAGAGAACCCCTTGCAGGCGGGTGTTGTGAGTGACTGCACCTGCCTGCAAGGGATGTATGGGGGTCCATAGGACACCCTTTACCACCTCCAGAAGGCGGCCAACAGGGGGCTCACTGACAGCAGGCCACCTTTTTGTGGTGGACTGGCATTTCACCTCCTGACAGCTTCTACCCTTTGCACCTGTGTCTACAATACGATGCCGGTACAGAGGCAAAGAGATTCCCTCATTTTAGGGGGACTACGCTCCCATGCAAATGAGGGAATGCCCTTTGATGATAGCGTTGGTGCTACATGTGCGCCATCGCTATCTCTATTACAGAAGGGGACGCAAAAGCTTCTGGGCCCCTTCTGTTATACCAAAGTGACCCGGGAGCACTCAAAGTGGGCACAAACAC
The DNA here is from genome assembly GCF_964204655.1 of Triturus cristatus. NCBI lineage: Eukaryota > Metazoa > Chordata > Amphibia > Caudata > Salamandridae > Triturus > Triturus cristatus. The sequence goes on along the minus strand of NC_140582.1, from coordinate 1,206,761,001 downwards.
CTGTTGCAGCCCGGTGCACTTTGTATAATACAGCCCCAGGACCCGTATTACAGACAATGTGCACTTTCCATGTTTGCGCCGTGGCGCACCTTAAAGCAAAGTGCACTGGGTGCAAACATGGAAATAGCGCTCTATCAGGAAGAAATTGCTGCCCTCAGGAAGCCGCATACTCTGTCATACGGATGGATCAGATAGTACTACAGCCGCACCCAAAACTAGGCCTGGGCAAAAATTTCGTTCCGTTCGCGGAAATTGCGATAATTTGACATTTTTGCGTTCCGCGGAGAGCGCGAAAATGTCAAAAATTCCGGTTTCCGCAGCTTGGCGATAATTTGTTTCTTGCTCGCGCTGTAAAATGATACATTCTCGCGCGCGCGCGATCGCCTTACCTGAATCCCTGCGTTCGCCGACAAGTTTTCTTGATCCGGTCGCGTTCTCCATGAGATGTTGTATTGTTTTTAGCCATTTGCGCTGTCTCGCGACAGTTCGCGCCCGCAGTGACGTCATGCGTCGCGCGATCACGTCTTTCTTCTCGCGATCATGCACCGCGAGAACAACTCAAAACAAGATGGCCGCGCCCGCAAGCAGCCACATGGGTAAGTTGGCGACCCGCAACCATGCAGAAAATCGCGCGAACATGCCGGAAAAAAACTTCCGCATCTTCGCGATATTTCTGCTTGTTTGCGATAATTTTAAACATTCTCGCGATAATTTGCGAAGGTTAATTCCGCAAATTCCGCCCACCCCTACCCAAAACGCCGGATGACCCAGCTCCTCCGGGTAAAACCTTAGTCCGCACAACTTTAAAAAAGATTCGATATAATGGGGCACCGGGTCCTAATGGCCTGCCTGGCTCCCTTTTCTGGGCAGACACAGACTTCTAGACGGAAAACCTAACCCAGTTATACGCCGAATGCAGGTTCTTGGAGGATGTTCCAGACTCCTGGAGAGGATCGTTACTGCATCCAATATATAAGAAAGGGCCAAAATCTGACCCTAAAAACTACCGTATGATTGCTCTGTTGGCCATCGAGGGCAAGGCCTACGTAAGCACCTTTCTGGCGGAACAATCAGACTGGGCTAGCACTGAAGGCCTTCTGCCCTTCTTTCAAACTGGGTTCAGACCTGGAGCCTTAACGGTGGACAACATAATCGCCCTGTCATATCTAGCCCAACAAGCCGTGGCTCACCAAAGCCTGCCGCTTTTTGCCTGTTTTATTGACTACTCGGCAGCCTTCGACAGAGTAGATCGTACCATTCTCAGGCAGAAGTTGGCACGATAGAACATCAACCCATCTTTACTACAAGCTATTAGATCGTTGTACTCACGAACATGGGTAAGAATCAAACTTTCGAGCGAGTTTGCTACAGAGAAAATCACCACAGACCGCGGGCTAAAGTAAGGCTGTGTCCTGGCCCCGATACTTTTTAATTTATACACTGCAGACATGGGCCAAGCCTTGATCGGAGCTACACTAGCCACACCCAGGATTGGGTGTACCAAGATCCAACTGATGCAATATGAGGACGACCTGGTACTCTTAGATCATACCCAAATTGGCTTACAAAAAGCACTCACGGCCCTTACAACTTTCAATGCCAAAAACAAGCTGGTTGCCAACCCAACAAAGTCCAAAATAGTGATTTTTGGGCACTACCCTAAAAAAAAACCTGGCAAAATGGAGGCTGGGTCAGCTGACTATGGATTGCATACATCACTACAACTACCTGGGGGTTTGGTTTAGCGAAAAAGGCCGCCCAGGTGCCCATCTCCACAAAATGCAGATGAAAGGGAAAAGCATTATCTATGCCCTCTGTAAACTACACGCCACCTTACATAGTCGTACAACAACGGCTATCCAAAGAGTTCTGAGGGTGAAATTAATACCATTTCTTGATTACGCACAACAGGCATTCCCAGGGAAATTTGCAAAAGATCTAGAAAAAAATCACTGCACAGCTTACAAAAAGCTATTTCACTTACCAGCCTGTACCAGGAATAATTTGGTTTGGCTGGAATTCAACCTTAACCAACAAAAACTGGAAGAGATGACCTCTCTGAGCAAATACTTCTACCTAACAACGGTGGCACCGGAGAATACAATGAAGGCTGCTATAAAAAGTATTTTCCTAGAATCTGGAAATCCCTGGTCTGCCGGTCTCGCCTCCGTCAAAGACCTTTTGCAACTTGCAACAGAGAACTGGGACCTCATGACAGTCAAGTATGCCACTATCAAAACCACAATAAAAAAACAAGTACGTCTACACTCCTGCACCTTGGACATGGAATCCCTGGTGTTAGAATCCAGATTCTCTAGTTGGCACCAGTGTGTACTAATGCCAAGCAGGGAACCTTTCTTCCAGTCAGGGTAAGGGGTTACACTCCTTTAATAACCCCTGCTCACCCTCTAGGTAGCTTGGCGCGAGCAGACAAGGCGTTATCGTAGGCGTAATGGTTAAGCAGTTGTGATCACATACATCAATTCAATGTTACCCCCACAAATGGACTCCACACTGGGTGTATCAAAAATAGACTTCTTTATATAAGCAGACTTAATCACAAGACCCAATAACGTGTAACACGGGCCCACAATAGTGTTTGTTCAAAGCGTTCTTGGTTTCAGTTCAATTCAGGTGTTCTGTGCGCTTCGTGCGCGTTGGCCGGTGCGTGCGGCAGTAAGAGGCTTGTGAGCGGCTCACGAGCGTTTGGCAGACACTCCGGGTGACACGCGCACCTTGCGATGCGAAGGGGGCACAGTACCTTAGTCTTTGTTGAAGTTCATCAGGGACGGCACAATAATCCTCAGCGCGTGCGTGCAGCGCACGGTCCTCTCAATCGCGGTGCGAGCTACGGCTCGAAGGGGGCCTCAGTCGCGGTGCTCAGTGGGACGGTGCAGACGTACGATGCGCTGGCTCTTAGTTGCGGCGTTCGAGCCAGACCTTTGAGGACAGCGCCTCTGTTCTCAGCACACTGCGAAGCCGGCAGCACGCTCCAAAGGGGAGCCGCGTACCGGTCACTCTACGAACCACAGCCTGCCCTCAGCACGGGTAGGGGGCACACAGAGCGGCACGACACAGAGGGGCAAATCAGGTGTCACGAAGTCCTTCCTTTGAGTTGCGAGCTACGGCTCGGGGGCCTTAGTCACGGTGCTCGGGCCGGTCAGGGGGCACAGGCATGCGACAGTACGCGCCGAGTTTGGATGGCGCACACTGCTTCTCGGCGTCAGCTTGGCAGGGAGAACGGCGGTTCCCAAAGGGTGTGAAGTCCACTGGTCCTGGGACTTCGTTCAGGGGACAAGCTCAGCACAAGCCCTTGGAGACCTTAAACAGCACAAGTTGAAGCAAAGTTTCTCAGCAGTCTTTCTCCTCTCCTTCAGCAGCAGGGCAACCACTGCAGGCCAATCCCCCAGGTCAGGGACAGTACTCCTCCTACAGTTTCCTTGGTTCCTTCTCCTCAGGCAGAGGTTCGTCTTGTAGCAGGATCTAATTTCTTAGGAGCAGGGCTCCTTCATTTATACCATAATTCTTTTCTTCTCTCAGGCCAGGGGGGCCCTTGCCTAGCTCATTCCAGTTCTGGAGCACTTTGTTTACGCGATGCAGGCTCTTTCATTCAAGGTGCAGGGCAGAGTCATCAGACGCTCCACAGGGGGCGGAGCCGGCATTGAGGTGGCAGAGCACAGTTCCATTCAGAGCTCAGGTGCACTCCTCCCACCCATCTACCTGTCAATTGTCCTATTCATTACTGGCCTACCTAGCCCTGCCCATCTGGGTGCTTCCAGCCCTGTCACTCACGCAGCCAGACAGCAGATACACATCGCGCAGAGGCGGCTGAAATGGTTTAGGTAAGCAAAGGCCAGCTTTCTAAAAGCGGCATTTGCAAACGCGGAATATTAAAATAAACCTTACGAGAAGGTGTACCTTGTTATTCTGAGTTCAGGCATACTAAACTCGCTCTCCTACCATGTTCACTGGGCCTGTTAGGATCATAGGATGTAACAATCTTAACAGCCCATTCTGGCCTATGAGAACAGGGTAGCCTTACATAGTGAAAAACGAATATGGCTGTAATTCACTATGAGGACATGCCACACACATCAGGGCTTGTCCTACCTTATGCTTATAATGCACCCTGCCCTTGGGCCTACCATAGGGGTGACTGATATGAAGTTAAGGGAAGGTTTAGGGACTGGCAAGTGGGGGCACTTGCGCAGTCAGAGCGACAGTACCCGACTGCACGCAGGTTCTGCAATGTAAGACCCTAGACACATTTTACTAGGCCGCTTCTGTGGGTGGCACAACCAGTGCTGCAAGCCCACTAGCGGTATTTGTATTTACAAGCCCTGGCACTCCTGGTGCACTTTACTAGGGGCTGACAGTAAACCAAAAGAACCAATCATGGACACCAATCAATGTATACATTTTACCATAGGGAGAGCATATGCACCTTAGCACTGGCTAGCAGTGGTAAGGTGCCCAGAGTCATAAATCAGCCAACAACAGGTCAGGAAAAATACAGGAGGAAGGCAAAAAGTTTAGGGATGACCCTGCAAAAAGGGCCAGGTCCAACACCTGGCAACAAGTAGATTTCATGACTCCCAAAGACTCCCACGTACAGTGCACAATCTCAAACCTAATCTTACGCAGACCGTGGGGAGACAAGCCCTACATAGGATTTTAGCAGCCAGACTACATCCTCTTCCCCTTAAAGAATTATACCCCACCGGATCAGCATGACCAGTGATCACGGAGTGCCGGCTCTGCAAATACAAACGGGAGTCTTTGGCCCATATCTTACTTTGCTGTCCGGCTCTGCGTCTAGCCCGCAGAATCTACCTCAGTCCAATTTTACTACAATTGGGCACTCGCACCGCAAAGGAGGCAGTCCATCGACTTTATACGCTGGACATAGTGAAGCACATGGCTACCTTTGGCAAATTTGTACAATATGTCCGCACAAAACTGATGGGCACTCCCCCTAAGCAATCAGGCAGGCACTCGTGCGGAGGCTGCCTATTATCTTTTATTACCTGATTGGTTTTATTGAAGCATGTACAAGAAAATGTTTATATTTGCTGTGTACACAGATTTATCTCCTCTTTTTTCATCCGATTGCTTTCTTTTAAATGCAGTGCTCTTCTTTTCTATTGTAATGGTTTTGAGTGACCACACAAATGAAGTTTATTCATTCATACTCTGTCATACCAAAGAAAGCAGGTGCAAACGCCTGTTGCTCCCCCAAGTCTCTTGTGTAATACAGCCCCAGGTCTGCTTCAGGCAGCATGCTGGCTGGTTTCATGGTTCGTCGACTAAGCAGCATACATCAGAAAGCCTATTAACAAATGAGGAGTTTATATTATAATGTTAGAGTTGTATGACTTTATTAAGTTTATAACAATTCACGTACACGATATACAATCAAGTTATTAATAGTTCTCCTAATTAGTAAACCACTTTCTCAAGCTTTAGGCCCCTAGCTAACCATACATCTGACAGCATGATTCAGCCAGTCTCAGAGATGTGAAGAAGACTCTAGGAATCCAAAGTTACAGAAGGAGCATATTTACAGGGGTATTTTGCCACCAGAATGTCACTTTTACCGATGTTCCGGTGGCGCAGTGCCCGCACCATATTTACAAAGTGGCGTTAAGCCACATTTTGTGGCTTAACACCACTTTATAGGTTTGGTATACCTGCAATGGGTGTTGCTGTGGGCGTCCACCGCAACACCCATTGCTTTTTGACGCTGCCCCAGATTTACAAGGATCTGTAAATCTGAGGCAGCACCAAAAACGAATGCCATGCAATAGCAAGTGTTAGAATGGCGCAACAAGGAGAAATACTTTTATTTCTCCTTGTTTTTGCTTTTTTCAGCACACTTAGAAAGTGCAAAATTCCATTAATTAATGTTCATGTACGCGAAGGTGTCCCTGCACATAAACAATCATGAATAATGACGATTTGCTATTTCTATGTGTGCTGCAGAATGCAGCACACATAGAAGTAACAAATCACCATTATCGATTGTTTATGTGCAGAAAGGGACATCTTCCTGCACATAAACAATCATTCCATGCAACACAGGCACCCTTGCACTACTCCACAAGTGTGTCTGTGTTGGCGCAGGGCAGCTATTTTTAGCGCCAATGCTAAGGAAATGGCAGGGATACGCCATATTGTTTTAAATACGGCACATCCCTGCGTTTTCAAAATGGCAAAGCATTGCGCTGCAAAATTTGGTGCAGCCCCGCGCATTGCTGTTTTCTTGTTAATATGCGCCATGGTTTGCATCTTTTTCAGTTGGACAGAAAGACAAGGGCTTTTGCGACTGTTTCTGAACTGCAAAAAGTTCCTATTTGTGAGTTGGAATGGCATGTACTAATGGTTTGCGGCCGCAAGTAATGTACAGTTTCGAACTCCAGATTTGAGGTCTTCTCTGATTAATAAATGGGACAGCTTCTCCTTTGGGAATCATAACTGCATTTCTAAACATTCGCAGATTGTTACAGAATGCCTCCTTCCTAATTAACATTTAAGTGCCAGGGCCCTTTTGGAAGGCTACTGCAGCCTGCACCACCCATATACCCTGACCGCGCTGCCATTGGCAGTACCAACATACCACCTAAGCATCAACATCCTATACGTTTGACAAGTCAAACCATTTCCGACCACACAAAGCTATAATAATGGCATGAGAGGCTGGTATTATTCGTTTTCAGTGTATATTGACATAATAAAAACTGTTGTTGTGATCATATCAAAATTAAAAAAGACAGCACCACCATGTGGTAAGCTGTCATTAGAGCCGGTGCTGAGAATTAAGTGCAGGTACTGAGCACCAGAAACCAGCGGCACAAACTAAGCACTGATTAGGAGGCTTTTCAACTTCTTATAAATTCACATTTTACAATGAAAGTGTACTTCAGTTGCATCACAAAATTAAGGTCAGGTCTTTATCACTGATTGTGTTGCAAACTGGCTTTTAGTCCATGAGGGTCTAATGGGTCTGGTGGTTCTGTGGACTAGTCCATTACAGGAGCCAGTGTTCTACCTCATAGTCACAGGTTCAAATCCCGGTGGGTCCACTCAGCCTTTCATCCATCTGAGGTTGATAAAATGAGTACCATTGAGTTGGGTAACAATGAACATCTGTGATTCAGTGCCAAGATACCTCTGGGTGAACGTGCGCTTTACAAATACACATGTTATGTTATAATGTCCTTCCCCCTCCTTTCCCCTAATCTATAGAGCCTTCCTCGGCTCCATCTCTTCCCAAAATTGTTGCAAACCCTAGTAGAACTGAAAGTAATTTATAATAGTGCTTCATAGTGACACCACCATATAATAGAGAACTGATGGGAGAAGAATGTTCTCTGCATAGTTTTTCCAGCTTGCCCTTCTGCCATGAGAGACCCAAAGTCTTGTCTTATCTGATGCTTTTTGATCTCAGCGCACACAACCATTGTGTGTGTATGCTTAAGAACACCCGTTTATTGAATTTTGACTCAGAGCTGGGCTCTGAAGTTTAGAGGCACACACCAAGTACGCCTTCCCTTGGATGAGCGTCACCATCATCAGCTCACTATGCTGCATTGTATTGAGAGTGATGGCACTGATGTGTTTAACAGCCAATTTTACCTTTGATCTCAGTAGGGAGAGTGGCCTACTGACATATCAGATTGTCGGGCTTCTACAACTGGGTCTCAGGAATGTTTGTGTCATGGATGACTTAGGACACAGTGGTATCCATTTTAGATTTACAATGTGAAGATGGTGTACAAAATGGCGACTGGAGTTAGCCTGCCAGACCAGCAATGTATATTGCAAGACCCCTTCAAAGTATTCTTGAAGTCTTTCTTAGGTGCAATTCCCTATAGAGTGGGAGGAAAGGAAACAGTGGATAGCCTATGGCCATGTCCTCTTTCTTGTTCTCCAAGTGGTAACAGGTTGATAAGCACAAAATCAGTGTATTATTCTGATGGGTTAATCTTCCTGTAGATTCCACAGCTTATGAATACTTATTTCAGGCTTCAGACTGGTCTGGAAAATCTTTACCCAGCAAATGCTCTCCAGCAGGTAAAACCATGCAGCTCCAGCCACAGCTCTACTCCATGTGTGCCATCTCCAGAATATTGGGTGGACCTCTTACAGCAGCTGGGGGTATTGTTTTCTGAAGAATGGGGTAATATGTATTATCAAGGATATGGTGCTGCCACCCCCTATTATATATGAGTTCACGATTGGGAAATCAGCTTGAGGCTGTCTCCTCCAGCAAGTTGAGCGGAGCTATTTTTAAAAAGTGCAGTTTAAGAGCGTGATCACCGCTTGAAAAGTCTGGAGCAGGGTTTGAAAATGTATGAAGCTTAAATGCTACAGATGATAAACCCCCTTGTGGCGGTCTCCGCTTTCTCCAACCAACTTTTGTGACATAATGAGCAGGCAGTGGGAACAATCTGGTCTCAATAAGATAGGAGACCTATTTCCTGCTGACCAACTATGCTAATTTATGGAATTATAGCAAGATTTTGGGATAGTGGGCAGCATCTACAGGCAAGGGAATTTTTGAGTCAACTTAGTGCAGGCACGTTTTCATTGGAATGACTCCCGCTCTTAGATGTAACAATCTGGTCAGATTGTAAGATAGGACAGACGTATAAGCTTTTAATGGACACAGCCCAGGATGATCTTAAGTAGGCTGAATCTAACTGGGCAAGGAAGATAGGGACGGGGATATAGATTTATACATGTCTATCGAACTAGGAGTGAAGGGTCTCCTCTCATCTAATTTGAGAGCCCATCAGTGTAAAACGGTTTTTACTCCGGCAAAGTTGTTTGGATGGGATAAAAGGGAAGATTATAAAAACATACTGACAAGCACTGACCACCTGGGGGCATATATGTATCCAAGCAAGACCAATACAGGCTAATCTGAGTGCTTTGGTAACTGTATATAATCTCGGACCAATTGCCTGGTGAAATTTCATTTTGATGTGTACCCTATCAAATTTCAATGGTATGTACTATGTCTACCGTGGTGAATTAGAGTTTGATTCTGTAGAGGGAGCCTGAGAAATGGTTACTACATCCAAGCAAGGCATAAGATGCCCTCATCAAACTCAGGAAAATAGTAAAAAAAATAACAATACAGGACTCTTTTGAAGCCCTTTAATTGTGATGAGTACACTGTAAGAGAACTAACGAGAATCAATGGGAGGGTAAGTCTGGTGTCAGCAGCCATGGTAAATCCAATTCCAATAGCATATATTAAAGTTGCTGCAATGAAAAAGCTCATATTTGGATCTTAGGATTGAGGTTGTGAGCTACTTCCTGTCCCAGCACCTGCCTTCTGGGCCAACTTGATCCGCTTCACTGAGCGTTCTAGAGGTCCATATCATTGACTCTGAATAAATTAGTGTTTTCAAAGCATACTAGTTGTCTCATTACTTTAACTAGGAATACTGCAATGGAACTTCATTACTTTTTTGCTGTTTTTCAGAGCTACGTCAATGATCAAAACAGGTGCATTTGTATTGTGTCGGTCGCAGTACAATTCCTGGACTAGTGCAAGCTGAACAAAGGCAAACGTTTTTGCTAAGAATGTTTTCATTAATCAAGAATGAACGTCAGAATTTTGAATATGATCGGATGCCATCATAGTTCCCATGAAAAATGACTCGTGAACTGGCGATGTTACTACAATGATCCGCACAGGATCCTCGGGTAAACCAAAAATATGGTATGATTATGGCTGCAAAGGGGAATCGTAAAGAAACTCCTGTTTTTATGTATTGTAACTTTCTTAGTAAAAAGTGGGATGTATTGTGCCCTCCTATGTGTCTTACAGCCTGTTTCTTCAACAGCACCAGTAACCCAGCCAGTGAGACACTTGTTAATCATTCAACTGTCAACGCTTTACTTATGTCCATACTTAGCAGTATAAGCTGTGCCAAAGAGCAAATGGGAAAAGAAGTTGCAGAGAATCCAGTGTTTGTGAATTATACAAATCCTACACTTTTGCTACTATTATTTCTGAAAAGGGAAGAGTACATGTAAAAGTATTTCAAGTCTTACAGAGAAAGACCACTATATTGAAATACGTTCCCACCCTGTTCTGCCTTTTTATTAATGGCAATTTTGCCCAAGTTAGGTTCGGGAAACACAGCAAATTGACATCTCGCTTCCCAGGGAGCAAGGGAGTGTGGCAAGGCTGCATGCTCTCTCCCACCCTGTTCTGCCTTTTTATTAATGGACTCATTGAGCAGCTGAGGGAGGTGAAGGACAACGACGCCCCCAGGCTAGCCTCTGGGAGGGTTCCAGCGTTGGTGTTTGCTGATGATACCCTTCTATTATCAAAATCGGCCATGGGAATTCAGCGCATTCTTGACAGCTTTGATGCCTTCTGTAAAAACCGGGGGGTTGGAGATCATTATATCAAAGACCAAATATATGGTCTTCAACCCTGCAAACAAGTCTCGTGCAAATCCATCCCTACACGGCAGGGTGTCGGTGTTCGACTACTTGGGTGTAACATTAACAGAACATCTGGAATGGGGGCCCCAAGTGACTAAAGCAACTAACAAGCTAGCACAGACCATGGGAGGGCTCACAAAATAACACAGAACCTCTACACTTAAACTTGTAAGGCCAGCTGCCGAGATCTACAAAACCCAGGCTAAGTGTGCCACAATGTATGGGGCAGAACTGTGGGGACACTGCTCTACCACCAGCTTGAATAAAATAGAGAACAGCTTCATGAGGCAGTTGGTAGGTCTCCCCTCCAGCACACCCCTTATCCCCCTACACCTAGACTTAGGCATCAGGCCTATCTAAGAAGAGATAGCCCTCAGACCCCTCACTTACTGGAGGCATCTATGGGTGACCCTTGAACTGGCCACTTATCAAGCAGAGCTCAAAGAGATACTGAATAGCCTGGCCTCTACAAAATTACCCTGTCTCAAACACATTAGGGTTCTTTGCAGTATCCTGGCCAGGGTAGAACTCTGGAAATCACCAGAAGATCATGCGTGACAATCTCACGGCTGGAATTAGTAAGATCGTACAGAGTGAACATAGTATCAATCATTCAAAGTTCGCCCTGTGGTCGCTTGACGGCAGACTTTCTCCAAACTAAAGATGATTACTCAATAGAGCCTCTTCTGAATGACATCCAACCTAGCCAGGCTAGAAAACTGTATATGCAGCTCAGAATGGGTATCCTGCCGCTTTTCAGCTTCACTAACAAATGGTCTAAACCAGACCACGATGGATGCTCTGCTTGTAGTTATAAGGAGGAGACAGATATACATGTGCTTTTCTTCTGCCCTGCTTATAGAAGTATACGTCAGCGCTGGCTCATCCAATTATGTAAGAACCTAGGTTTCACCCAATGTGCTGTGGCATACAGAATTCTAAAATATGATACCCATGCCCCCATTGCCATTGCTGTTTCCCGCTTCCTAAATTCTATGTAGCAAGTCTGGCTGAACTTTTTGATTGTTTTATCTTGGGACAGTACCCCAAGTTTATCTCTTTCTAACTGTCTATGGACTTCTTTTTTGTATTCATTTTAAACTATGCTCATTTATGTTTAAATTTGCTGTTCCTCTTTATACAGTAGTTTTATGATAGTGTATTACCCATGATCCAAATGTATATACTGTCTTTTTATACTGTTTTGAACTTTACTTTTATGGTCCTCGAGACCGAAATAAAGTTATTGAATGGAATGGAAATACACCAGGTGAGTGTAATGAGCAACTTCTTATTAGGCAATTAGTCAAAAACTTAGAGTGTGATCTGCACATAGCTGGAATTATTTTAGTGCCACTTTAGATATCTCCTTGGATTTGGATTCCTTGGAACTCTGGTGATGTCAACAAATTTCCATCGCTGAATCTCTTACTAAGCCTAGCTCTTTGCAGCCTGGGCCAAACTAATACTAATTTAAAAAAACATTATTTACAAATTGTAGGATTTATTGTAAAGCCTAAAAGAGGTTCAGAGACTGGTGCGTGAGAGGCATGGTAGACTGTGTCCCGCAAGTAGTTGTCTGGCATGGTGTCGCTACTGCTTGATAGAGCACATGCATGGTGCTGAGAGTCCTCCACACATGTGACCCCTCTGTCACTCTTTTTCATCCCGATGGCTTGTACATGAGAGCCAGTTAGTGCTCCCTGTATGTGTTCCTGCTGTAGAGGTGGGCTCCCAATCGGAGTGTTGCTGTATTGCCGACGCGTGAATTTTGTCTGTTCCAGAACCTGAACACTAACATAGAGAGCTCTAACTATCTAAATAACCCTATCCACATAATAACAATAAAAAAGAAAAGCTATACTAGGATTGTCCTACAACAGAAAGGCACAACAGGCTTCACAACAGGACAAATTTTGTAAGTATTAGCACCTATAGTCCCCAGGGAATCACAGTCCTGATGACACCCTTACACTACAGACAGGGTTGAAACGTCATCAAGACCAAGAGAGGGACAGTCCCTAAATGGGAACACCGAAAGAACAGTCTGGTGTCTCTTTGGAGTGTATAAAAGACTTATTGAGACATCCTTGCTCAATACCAATAGCCCATGTTGTTATTGTTACAACAGTCACTTTAATGCCACCTATTTGGTTATGGTAGCTCTACTTGGGGTTCTCTATCATTTCATCTCTTACCACCATTTCACTGAAAAATATGCACTTCTATATATTTTTTATACGTTATTTTGCATTACTATGAAAATAAATGACTGCTTGGCTGAGCTAAGTCTTGTGACAGCAAATAGATTGGGCTGTAGTAGCTGCCATTTCTTTTCTTTCAGGCAAAACTAATTTCCTGATAGAATTGTTCTGGTCCACCCATTCGTTTTTGATGTTTTTGATTAAATTTACAATAAGATTTGTCTTCCTGTGAGAATCTATAGAAGTACTTATTGAATGAGTTCCATGTGAACATTTGTTATAAGCTTAAAGGTTAAAAAAAAACAGGCACACAGAACTGCCTACCCAAGTACAGCTTTGGGTGGGCTATGTATGTCTCGCCCACCTCAGGGTGTACCACTGAATGGAGGCCCTCCTTTAGTTCCAAAACAAGGCGAAAGCTCCGGCATCGGTCGCTGGGTTCCTCAACATGCCTAGGGCAATGATCTCCTCAAAACTTAAAGAAACCCAATTCACATGACCACAGTCCATAGGAAAAACCCATTGAGTTCATTAGCATTCACTACATCAGGCTGAGCACATAAATTCCAAACTAGACCCCCAACTCTTGTCGAAAAACACAACAAACAAACACAATTTCCAGTTATTTCTATGAAGAACCCTATGGGTGTGCCCACACAACCCTCTGACCACCTCCGGTATCCCTTGTTAAAATTAGCAATGCAAAAACCAAAGGTATAACGCCCACCAAAACCCGCACAAAACTGCTTAAAAACGGCCCAAAATTCTCAACTCTTCCAGAAGAAAGACGTAACCCGTCTACTCAACTGATGAGAGAAAACCTTGTTGTAAGCTACGTTCAGAGACCCAAGGGATCTGCACGTGTCAACGGAAACATTGGCCTAAAAATCAAACATCCACTTACCCTTACATTTGAGCTCAGCACATGCAGGTCAAAAGGACACCTCCGCACTGATTAAAACATCAGACCTTTCAACCGAGCAGCCCACAGGGAAAGGGTACTGTCCCCACTAAAGCAAGTTGCGGATGGGGCAACAAAATACAAGAAGCATTAAATCAGCTTAAAACTCACCATTCCCCAAAAATCCTACCACCTCCCTAATCAGCTTAAAACTCACCATTCCCCCAAAAATGCTAGTTGTTTTTTTCTCACAGTAAAACCATTGAGTGCAACGGTAAAATGTAAATGCAGGAATTTTCAAAACAACTGCCTAACAATGAGTTTCTTCCAAGCTAACCTACACCACCCAATTCTTATCCTACATGTCTGTGATCGAGCTGCAAGTGCACCATCATTGCCACTGTCAGGTCAGCTCTTCAATCAAAGCTTTTTAAAGGACTTTCGCAAGGCCTACTGCACAAGTAACACAGACTACAAATTGACTTCTATAACCATTTTTTAAGAGACACTTTTGTACTGCAACAAGACAAGACACCTCCGGGCGCTCAGACGACAGATATCATCATCCAGACGACAGGCATCTCACCCAAAGACAATCCCACAGCTTACAATATTCTTTTAAGTTACATATTTTTGTACACGCTCTATTTAGCCTGGGTGCTCATGACCCAACTCCAAAGCTAGGCGGATGCCTAACCTCATAAACTCTACTTCGACATACTTGCAACACATGCGCAGGGACCTCTCTTACCTTATGTACACCTATACTGAACCAAACACTAGCATTCCTCATCCACTACACAGCGCACTGCTACACAACACATGGTATAAACATATGACTGCCGAACCCACTCAAACAATAAACAGGACATGCTACATATGTTCACTGATACCGTACGCCGTATGCGCAGATAGGCTTTACTTATCCGAGGAGATAGCCCCATAAAAAGCAAAATGCCTCTGCCATCTGCACCTATGAAGGATCAGGGCCAAAATATAACCCAATAGAGTAGAACCCCGGAGGACAATAGTAAACATCACCCAGTATGAGACCAACCCCACAGCACTGTACCTTTTTACCTAACCCAGCGAAATCCAAACCAAGGTAGACAGGATGCCCAAAAGTGGCACTCTGAGGGGAGGAACTGGTTTGGCCCATGGACTTCGTAGAAAGGAGGTTCCAGGAGGTAGCAAGACCACTACACAATGCACAAATACGTCCACTCCTGCCTCCGTCTGCGGTCCCAGGGTGGCCCTTCCCGTCTTTGGGGTCTAATTTCTTTTTCAAATGACAGGTGGACTCTGGACATGGAATTCCAGAGCAGAGCCGCTCACCTCGATCACGCCAGGGGAAATGAGTCTCATGGGACGGGGGTAATAGGTGCACATAGTTGAACAGGAAGGGGCAACCCCATATCATATGGAAACTTACACTGTATTCTCTGTGTTTCAGAGGCAAAGGAATCATACAGTTGGACAGCAACGAAAAACTGTGTTGTGATACTGCACATAACGTACCTGCAAGGGGGCACCTCCACATTGATGGATATCTACTAGCAATGCGGTGACCTTGCCTTCCTGTACATGAACAATCCTAGAAATGCCCTTCTGTCACTTTCATGCGTGTTGCTTCATGCAAAAATTATTTAGATGTAATGTACATTTTAACAAATATAATAAATACATTTAATTTAAAAATGTTAAACATACATATATAAAAAGTAATATATAAATGTATATTTACTTTAAAATAATTAATAAGCTAATAATAAAATGTAAAATAAAAATTGAAAATAAATGCATGTAAGGATGAGCAGTTCTTTCCCAGTTGTATGCCCAAGATAAGAAACTTGAGACTGCTCCGACATGGTGGGCACGGACTGGTACTGACAATACAATTACAAGGCATTATGGGAGCTGTAGTCCGTTCATGTTTAGTACTACGAGTGGAACATTATAAAATTTGGACACTATTGTGAAATCATTGCACTATGCAGAGTACTTTGAAAATAGAAAGCCCCGATGCAAGTTGTATTGTTTTAAAGAACACATCAGCGTAAAGGTTATTTGGAACCGAGCTGGTGTACTATGTCCTACCTTGCTGTTTACCATATCAGTATTTAAATTGGAAATGGCAGCTGCTCGGTGTTTGCATATGAATAAGACCGATTTAAGGTTGAAACGTGTCATGCTGTACTTGGAGGCTTACCTGCTGTGAATTAAAACCTGCTTTTATCCAATTTCCGACTGGAGGGCTTTTGTTGTGCTGGAAGCTGGCACAATATTACTTTTGGAATATTGAAGCAGTGACATCGCTAAAAAGCCCCGACCCGCCTGGAAGGGCGTCTTCTTCGTCGAATTTTCATATGGATATATATATAAATATATATGTACATACACCTGTAACATGAACTCTAATAAAAATATATCTATTATAAATTAAAACATTACAATATTTATTAATGTTTAAACTCCAGTGAGTGCAACAGTAGGGAAAGTGTTGGATAGCGAAGATGTCAAAATTACTATTCCCACTCCACTGAGTGCAACAGTAGGAAAAGTGTTGGATAGCGGAGGGGTACAAATTACTATTCCCACTCCAGTGAGTGCAACAGTAGGGAAAGTGTTGGATAGCGGAGGGGTAAAAATTACTATTCCCACTCCAGTGAGTGCAATGGTAGGGAAAGTGTTGGATAGCAAAGATGTAAAAATTACTATTCCCCCTCCAGTGAATGCAACAGTAGGGAAAATGTTGGCTAGCGGAGGGGAAAAATTTACTATTGCCACTCCAGTAAGTGCAACAGTAGGGAAAGTGTTGGATAGCAGAGGGGAAAAATGTACTATTGCCAGTCCAGTGTGTGCAACAGTTGGGAAAGTGTTGGATAACGGAGGGGTGAAAATTACTATTCCCACACCAGTGAGTGCAACAGTAGGGAAAGTGTTGGATAGCGAAGATGTAAGAATTACTATTCCCACTCCAGTGAGTGCAACAGTAGGGAAAGTGTTGGATAGCGGAGGGGTACAAATTACTATTCCCACTCCAGTGAGTGCAACATTAGGGAAAGTGTTGGATAGCGGTGGGGTAAAAATTACTATTCCCACTCCAGTGAGTGCAACGGTAGGGAAAGTGTTGGATAGCGAAGATGTAAAAATTACTATTCCCACTCCAGTGAGTGCAACAGTAGCAAAAGTGTTGGATAGGGGAGGGGTAAAAATTACTATTGCTTCTCCAGTGAGTGCAACAGTAGGGATAGCAGTGGGGTAAAAATGTATATTCCCTCTGAAGGGGATACTAAATTAAAAACAAACAACATATCAATTAGAATACAAAAATGTTAAAAACAAAAAAACATATATGCAAATAATATAAATTACAAAAGATAGAAACATATCATAATGTTAAAAAAATCTAAAGATTTACCTACAAACATTATTTTATGCAAATTAAAAAAATAATTTTCAAACAAATAACTATTCAATAGAAATTAATTATAATCAAAAACATGCCGATTCCGATCCTGTAAAACCCGGGTACGAATGGTTGGACGGAGCGTATTCTCCATACGACTTGTACCCGGGAAATCCACCTTACAAAGCAGCAAGTACGATTCGTACAGAAATACCATTTCCGTACAAATTGTAAAAAACTACGTGCGGCGAAGAAATACCCCCAATTCTGATCCGGGACATCGCGTACGTGACGTCCGGACGGAGTCAGGCAGCGTTCTACGGACCAGCAAGTACGATTCGTGCCTACGCCACTCCGCACGGATCATTTTTTACGGCAGCCAAAAACTCCCGGGAAATTGAGGACGACGCGAAGAAGGAGCAGCGGTACGCGCCGGACAGCCATGGACCCCATCCTACGTGTCATCCCGGCCCTCCTAGCCTACGAGCTGGTGCACTGAAACCGCCGCGCACGCCGCAGAAGGTCAGCACAACACCCAGGGGCAAAGGGGGGGCGAGGGGCAGGAAACATAACCTCTACCTAATTTTTAAAATACCATATACTGTCCATACATTACCTCCAGGGTCTGGTCACTTCGGGGGGGGGGCGTGTCTACAAATCCCCGCATACGCATACCCGTCACCACTACAATGGTGGTACGGTCCATACCCACGCCCTCAGAGCTTGGGTACGGCCCGTACCACGCGTACCCCTACATCACCACTACAATGGTGGTACGGCCCGTACCCACGCTCTGATGGCGTGGGTACGGCCCCTACCACCATTGTAGTGGTGATGTAGGGGTACGCGTGGTACGGGCCGTACACACGCTCTGAGGGCGTGGGTACGGCACGTACACCTACATCACCACTACAATGGGGGTACGGGCCGTACCCACGCCCTCAAAGCGTGGATATGGGCCGTACCACCATTGTAGTGGTGATGTAGGGTACGTGTGGTATGGGCCGTACCCACGCTCTGAGGGCGTGGGTACGGGCCGTACCACCATTGTAGTGGTGATGTAGGGGTACGCGTGGTACGGGCCGTACCCAACCTATGAATGCGGGGGAACGGACCGCATCACCCGTACCCCTAGGGCACCAGTACATTTGTGATACAAGGCGTACACACGCCACGAATGTTGGCTTAGGGCCTGGTGCAACATATAACCAGTATATTGGGGTGTGTACATGGCCAGGACAGCAGTGTACAGCACCAAGGGTGCGGGTGGGTGGGTGGGTGTCTGCTTAGGAGTCCCAGCAGTGGACAAAGACATGTGAGTGGTGGGTGCAGAGGAATACCAGCAGTGGACAGAGACATGTGAGGGGTGGGTGCCTATCACTCCTAGCAGTGGACATAGACATGTGAGGGGTGGTTGCAGAGGAATGCCAGCAGTGGACAGAGACATGTGAGGGGTGGGTGCCTATCACTCCCAGCAGTGGACATAGACATGTGAGGGGTGGGTGCCTATCACTCCCAGCAGTGGACATAGACATGTGAGGGGTGGGTGCCTATCACTCCCAGCAGTGGACATAGACATGTGAGGGGTGGGTGCAGAGGAATACCAGCAGTGGACACAGACATGTGAGGGGTGGGTGCAGAGGAATACCAGCAGTGGACAGAGACATGTGAGGGGTGGGTGCCTATCACTACCAGCAGTGGACAGAGACATGTGAGGGGTGGGTGCCTATCACTCCCAGCAGTGGACAGAGACATGGGTGTGTGTACATCATGATCAGATGACCACAACTCCATGGGTGTAGGTACGCATCCCTAATGTTCTACTATGTTGATAGTGCCATAACAACACATCACTGACAGCAGTGTCCCACTCCCATGAGGATGAATGTCTGTCCCCCACTGCATGACACACCACATGTGGGTGTGAGGACAAATGACACATGCATACCCAGCCCTGGCGGATGCAGCAAAATACACACACAGAGATCATGCCACAAGACTGTTTGTCATGTCAATGCCTACTAAACTAAGAGAGCTAAAGGGAACACACACTGTCACGCACATCCCAGGACTGATAGGAATGTACAGGTGCTGGGACAGCCACAAAGATGTTGCCCCTCATGGAAGGAATAGGGTGGAGTTCCCACAGATACAATGCCCACAATTGTCAGGCAGGTGCCCAAATACCCTGCAGAACAAGTACCAATTGTGTGCTAGCCTGGATAACACACATGCATAGTGCGGAAAATTGATAATTTAGCCATTAAGGCATTACAACATACTCAATACACAAGTACAGTGACTAGCAAGGATGGCACAGACGATGCAGCCGGAGACATTGCTGAGCAGGCATGCCCATAGTTGAAGGGATCCGTCACCAACAAAGGAAATGTAGACAGAGGTCAGCACAACAATTGTGCAACTCCCTGTAGGGAAGATGTCAGGTGCCACAGAGGAAGGAACACTCCTTGGGACAATGTCTCCAAACACAAAAAGCACACACGACCAAAGATTCTTCGCAGAGACCTTGTGATGGCACGCAGATACCATGGTCCACCCTATGAGCATCAGACTACAACATTACCCTGAATCATAACACATTACCACAACCCCAACTCCTGGAGCATCAGCACCCACATCAATACCTGAAATGCAATAGTGTTCAAAGTGAAAAGAAAATGCTTTATTCAGCATTAAAAGCAAAATCATAAAAGGACACTATTTAAAAAGGCATATGGCCAGTCCAGATGGCCACGTGTCTCCCCTAGCTTGCCTGCACATTAGAACCCTCAGGTTCATCGACTGGGGGGGGGGGGGCATCATGTGGGGAAGGACCTGGCACCGCAGGGACAGGAGGTGTAAGGGTAGGTATGGTGGGTGCAGGGACGGACGCCTCCACCACAGGGGGTGGGGCAGCGCCAAAGGTGGAGGTCAGCTCGGCGCTGCACACTGCTGCCAGGTCGTCCAGCGTATCCCCTGCACCCAAAGAAAACACAGGCTCAAAGGAGGGGGGGAGTCGGAGGGATGGGCTGCAGAGCTACTGGGGGAGGGGGTAGACAGGGGGGGACTCAACTCCCCTACCAGTGGAGTGCCGTGCCCGTTTGCAGGCTGGTGAGCCATTGGGGCTGAGGCCCAGCACAGCCAAGTAGGCCTCCTTGTCAGATTGTGTGGTAGGGGTGCCGAGGGGAGTGCCATTGGAGGGACTGGGTAGTGCGGCATTCGGATTCAGACTGTGGCTGCGTGTATGCCTGTGTGCCCCAGACCCAGTGGGTGTGCCTTCAACCCCCAGAGTGTGCGTGCCAGGAGGTGTACCCTTGCCCTTACGTGTTGGTGTGCTGCCTGTGTCTGGTGGGGTGCGTGCTTGGGAATGTCTGGGTGTGCTTTGAACAGGCATGGGAGTGGGAAGTGTGGATGGTGCAGGGACAGGGGGGACGAAGCGCTGCAGGAGACTTACTGCTGCAGTCAGTGAAGAGTCCATGGACCTCAGCAACATCCGTTGGGCAGACATCGCTGATGACATGCCCTCCATGTACGACACCATCTGTGTCAGCAGTCAGGTGTGGCCATGGAGGACATTCAGCATCGATGTCTGGCCAACCTGCAACTGCCACTGAATGTCCACAGACTCTGCAGTGAGGGCAGCAGGGGGGACAGGGGCAGGGGGTGCGGTGCCTGGCACGAAGGAGACACGGTGTTGCCTTGCATGGACAGAAAGGACCGGAGCAACTGGGAGATCGGTGATGGGAATGGAGGGGGCGGTGACAGATGTAGTGCTGCTGCCAGGTGTTATAGCAGCCTCCGCCCCCTCAAAGAGTTCAGCCTCGGACCCGTCAGCATCGTAGTCAGTGTTGCCACTAGACAGGTCCTCCGCCTGACTCCCCTCGCCCTTCGTGCCACTTGCTCCCGCAGACTCGCCAGCAGTGGTGGCAGTGGTGCTGGATCCCTCCTCCAGGTTTGTTGCTGGTGTCTCCCCCGGTGTCCTCCGATGATGCTGTGGGCAAGGTGAAGATACAGAAAATAATCAGTCACCTGTATACATCTGACACATGAGTTCAAACAAAAAATGTCACAGTGCATATCAGGAAATGGATCATGAGTAACATCTAGAATACTCCGCACATATGTAACCCTGCACTCCCCAGTTGGTTGACCCACCATGCCACTTGGAAACAATGGAGATTATGACACAACAGCAAATAACTTGATATCAAATTATACTGAGAAGCTAGTGTCTGGGAACAGTTGAGCACAGCAAGACTATGAAGGCATGCCACCTCTTGTTCACTGTGAATGAAACAGTATTGGTGCACCCAAGGCCAAATAACAGACCTCAATGCTGAAGGTGTCCCCACACTCAGAGACCTGTGAGTTCTTTTGAAACCCAAACCAAAAACATTGCGATCCCTTTGGACTCACAACACTTTACACAATGTACATGTTTAGAATGTGTGAATGTGCCACTTTGTGAACAGTATAACAGAATTCACACAAGGAGGTGCACACTAAACTACATTTACACAGTCATTGTATGAGCTGCCAGACGATTTCAAATAAGCCACTGTAAAGAAGAAATGGGGTATCAGTAAGTACATATACATGGCACCACGGTGGTCTGGATGACTTGACACTCGTAAGTTGGTATCAGCAATAACCAAGGACTTACCCAAATGCAAAAACACTGTGGGAACATAGATATGTATAATCAGAAAACAAGTGGTAATCGAACTGTGCCTTTCTTTAAAATATGCCAGCGTGTCCCCGGAAAGTGTAAAGGTACTTTATTTTGCACTTCCTTGGGAGACATCTGTCATGCAGGCACATTATTGTCCTTCACAACAAAACATCAAAGTCAAGCTTCTGAAAAATTGAGACATGTTGACAAGTGTAGTGAGTGCCAAGGTACAATACTTCTTGACTAACAACTTGAATCATGCCACCTGTCACATAGCCATCCGTACCATGATGACACAGTTGGCAACACATCTGACCCACTGCCTGTCATGTGGAGTGGCACACATGTCCAAACACAGGACAATGCATTAGCTAATGGGCCTGCAATTGTGTCGGGATAAGGAGCACCTGCACTGAGGAGACACCCTCATGGTAACCAAGAATGTCCACACAGATGTCAGCACACACAGACCAAACTACGTAGCATCTCGCCCACACACTGGTGGCAAAAATGGATGAGCATGAACCATGTATTTTAACTTTTGACACATGCTGCAAAGCACAAACATTAAACCCTGCACAACATGACTGGGTCACTGCATGTTAAGTGTTTGTCCAGACAATTATCACACACAGGTCAGACCTGGCAAGTTTGGACATGTAGGCCTTGCCCGCACAAACCCACCATACCTGACACAATGTGATTGAGACAGATCAAGAAGTTACACCTCTTAATCTGGGTTTACTAAAATGCGCATCAAGAATTCCTAAATGTACTCCACATCACCTTGTGAGGCTGCCAACACATACATATGACAAACAACCATCAACGGATAGTTGTACATAGACACACAGGCACTGCCCAGTGTGAGGATGCACAAGCTAAATGGGGTCAGCCTGTACAATGGGCACATGTAGCACACTTTAGATAAATGCAAATGAGGCCAGGGAACAATGCCACAGAGGCCAACCTATGCTGAACACACAGAGAATGGGCACAGTGTTGGATGACACACATGATTCCGAGGCAAGGGTGTCTTAGGGGACTGTAGTGGGCACATTGCTCCATGGTCCTGGAATGATCTGACTGTAACATGAGCTACCGTCCCGGCACTATGCATATCTCCCACTCATGCACATCATGTCTGAGGCCACAACATCGGTCATGCATGCTGCAAGTCTGTTCATTTGAAAACTCACACTCCTATGTTGAGACTCTGCATCAGTGCCAACTAATATGGACCCCGAAATGACTGAACAGGACAGGGCACAGGCAAGGTAACAACACATGTCTCAGACCCCCCCCCACATGATGCAGAAAGCAATGTGCACTTGGATTAACTGGCAGCCTAGATGACCATGCGCAATAGTGATTACACACAGACCAGGGAACACATGTCAAGGAGGGGAAGGGAGGAAGAACAGCACCGGTTGACTTTGGGGAACAGGATATGCACTGCACATATTAACCCTTGCAGTGTATCCAGGCGACTGAGCACTTCAAAAAGCTGGTGACACACAACAAACACACATGTACCTACCCCCTTCCTGCTGCTGCAACTCCTGTAACCGCCTATCCATGTCAGGGAAGACCACCGCCAGGACACGCTTCATCTGGTGGGTCAGGCGTCGGCGCCCGCCGTGCTTGCGTGGAGGTGAGACCTTCAGCTGGCACCGGGCGATCCTCCGGGTCCAGCACCGGATGTCCTGCCAGCTTTTCCTCACTTGGGCTAGGCGCCGACTACGACCCTCCACCGATCTCACGGCCCTGACGGCCCGCTTCCAGATCTTCCCCTTCTCGTAGGCAGTTACCTGTGAGGATGACAAAGTGAGACAACATCACTACACCTGCTCCATGTCACAGAGACACACATTTGAACATCTTTGATATGTGCCATAGTATGCTGGCAATAAATAGCACCTTTGTCATAGGGACATTAGCCTCTGTGAAAGCCCCAATGCACTACATGGCATTGAAAGTACACAGGTGGCATGAGAGGTGCAACACACTCCCTGATCATGGCACACACTGTGCATCACACGCAACACCAGGCTGATGGACAGCACCTCCAAGCAGTTACATGCCCCAGGCCACTGACACAACCTCAGCAGAGTACACAGACACACACAGGCACAGATCAATCACCTGCCATTGGCAACAGCGGATACAAACCTCACTCTGCACATGTGCCACTTGCCTGTGGGGTGTCACAGGTGTGGTGCTAGCTCAGCAAGTCAGACACTCCGCACGGCTCACATCAGATGGGTGGAGCTGTTGCCTCCTCCATGCAGCTGTGGTGCAACACTCCACATAGACACTCACCCACATGACAAGGAACATTCACACACATCAATGTCCAGGGGGCGTACACATCATTTGGACACTCTCACCACTCACCACAGCTCCACTCAACTCACACACATCTGTGGGTACAGTCACCTGTCACACCGGGGGGGCCAGTGAATCACCTCAGGACTATAGGACAAAAATGGCCCAAAGGATTGTGCAGGCTGAATGTGCCATGCACTATGCAGTGAATGTCACAGTAAGCACAATGCAAGTGAGGAGTGCACACATTTATTTATTTATGGTATTTGTAAAGCGCAACACTCATCCCAAGGGATATCACGGCGCTAGGACCAGATGAAAACAGCGAACGGTTAGAAAGGGTTTTATTTAGTGATGGAAAGGAAACAGGTAAGTCTTAAGCTTTTTTCGAAACAACAGGTAGTTGGTTGTATGTCTAAGATCGTTGGGCAGCTCGTTCCATCTCTTGGCCGCTAGATAAGAGAAAGAGCGGCCGCCCGCTCTTACTTTATATATGCGTTTAGTTCTTGCCAGTGCTGAATTAGTGGAACGTAGGTTCCTGGTAGGAACATAGAATTCCATTCTATCCTGGAGTATGATTGGACCCGTCCTATACAGGGCTCTGTGGGCGTGACAGAGCAGCTTGAAGGCAGCCCTTTGGCGCATAGGGAGCCAGTGAAGGGTTCTCATGCATTCCGATGCCGAGTCTAGTTTGCCCTTATCACAAATCAATTTGGCGGCTGCATTTTGCAGTACTTGTAGGCGGGAGAAAAGGTGTTCGTTCATCCCCACAAATAATGCATTCCCGTAGTCAAGACGGCTGACCAATAGGGCTTGGGTAACTGAGCGTCTACAGTTCAGTGGTATCCATGGGAATAGTCTCGCTAGGAGCTTCAAGATGGCGAAGCCTTTGCCACAAAGAGATTGTACATGGTCTTTCATGGATAACTCATCATCCATAGTGATTCCCAGGTTTCTGGCATGTTGTTTAGGGGTGGGAGCCTGACCCAGAGCTGAAGGCCACCATGAGGCATCCCAGATTTGTTTGGCTCCCCCAAATAGCAGGATCTCCGATTTTCCAGCATTCAGCTTCAGGCAGTGGGCATGCATCCATTGAGCCATTTCAGCCAAACAGCCTTGTAGTTTGGTTTTGGTGATTGTTGGTTTTTCATTTAAGGCCACTACTAGCTGCAAGTCATCCGCATACGAGCACATGCCGATGCCCCATTTCCTTCCAATGTCAGCCAGAGAGGACATATAAACATTGAAAAGTGTGGGGCTCAGCGATGCGCCCTGGGGGACCCCGCAGTCGATGGAGGTGGAGTTAGACTGAAATTGGCCCATGTGTACAGTCTGGGAGCGGGCACTCAGGAAGGAGTGTAACCAGTTTAAGGCATTGGACTGTATTCCTTTCTGTTGAAGTATATTCAACAGGCATTGATGGGAGACCGTGTCAAATGCCGCTGACAGGTCGAGCAGTATTAGTGCCACCGATCCTCCTTGGTCGGTGTGAGACCTAATACTGTCCGAGACTGCCAGCAGCGTGGCCTCAGTGCTATTATTGGCTCTGAAGCCTGTCTGGGTAGGGTCCAAAAGGGAGTTGGTTTCCAGATATTTGGTCAGTTGGACATTGACCAGTTTTTCCAGAACTTTGGAGAGGTATGGGAGTTGAGAAATAGGTCTGTAATTCTCAGGATTAGCAATATCGGAGCCTGCCTTCTTTAGGAGAGGAATGACAGCTGCGTGTTTCCAGGCATTAGGGAATGTGGCAGTTTTAAGCGATTTATTGAAGATTTGAGTGACTAAAGAGCAGAGTGTAGGTGCAATCTTGGAGAACACAAAATGGGGGCAAGGGTCCAAGGGGGAGCCTGATTTAACTGATTGCATTGCTGTTAGAACATCGGCTACTAATAGGGGTTCAAAATCCATTAGACAAGGAACATCTGAAGAAAGTGAGTCGGATCCATTGGATTTTGTAGCGTTTGTATCATCGGTTTGGGGAGAGAAATCAGAATAGATTTTCTTCATTTTTTCTGAAAAGAAGGTGCTGATGCGGTTACAAGCCTCAGTCGAGGGTTTAAGTGTTTGGGAAATGGTAGCAGGTTTACTCAGTTCTTTCACTATTTTGTATAGCTCTTTCGTGGAGTTACTATTCTCCTCAATACGCTGAGTGAGGTAGTTTTTCTTAGCCTGCTTGATAGCTAGGGTGTACTTTTTACGATTGTTGGTGTAATTAAGTTTGAGTTTGGGTTTAGCTATTTTGTCCTTGGATTGCCTCCATAGATGTTCGAGCTTTTGGCATTCTCTTTTTAGATTTTTGAGATCGGGTGTATACCATTTTTCTGTGGGAGCCTTTTCCTTAATTGTCCGTATGGGGGCTATTTTATCTAAGGTTTGCAGAATGGCGGCATCGAGGGATGCAACGTCCTTACATACGGAAGCGTTGGTGGGTAATTCGAGGTCAGCCACCTGGAAATATGTGTTGAAGTTTGAATCCTCGACTAATCTCCAAGCTCGTTTAGCAATTGTTTGATCGTTTTTGGGTTTCTGGGGTTTGCAGGGGACATTAAGTGAGAAAGATATGAGAAAGTGGTCAGACCAGGATAATGGCTGAATTTCCTTTACATAAGTGGAAGTAATATTTGTGAATAGTAAGTCCAGTGTATGACCAGCAATATGAGTGGGGCCTGTGATCCATTGCTTCAAATTAAGTGTCTCCATGTCCTGTTTTAATTGTGAGGTGCCCGAGGCCTCTGCTATTTCATAGTGGGTGTTAAAATCTCCCACTATGATGTAGTTCTGAAATTTCAGGCAAAGGGGTAGGAGTTGATTGAGTAGCTTGGCTCCAAGGTTAGTTTGTTGACCTGGGGGATTGTATATTACAGCTCCAGCCAGTATGTTAATGCCCTCATGGAGGATTCTGAAGGATAAGGTCTGATGTTCGCAATAAGGGATAATTGGTTCCACTAAACATGTTAGCTGCTCTTTAAATATCACAGCCACTCCTCCTCCTTTTTTCCCAGATCTATCTTTTGTTATGATTTTGTAATTGACGGGGAGAGCATTAGCTAAGTCTGGGGCATTATGGTCGGACAGCCATGTTTCCGTAATAAAGAGTAGATCTGGGGTTTTTGAAGTAAGCAGGTCCCAAATGTCTAGAGCATGTTTGGGTAAGGATCTGGCGTTGAGATATAGGCAGTTTAGCGTCATGTTACTCTCAGCGTGGTTTGAGTGGTTACTCAGTTGAGAGATACCCATGCTCGACCAATGGCAGGCAAGGCAGGAAAAGGGCCCATGTGCTAGGCCTGGTTCCACTCTGCAGCAGGACTCACTAGCATTGCCCCCTTTGTCTGCAAGTGCCAGTAAATCCTGTCTTGAGTAGTGGATAAATTGGGAGGGAGTTTGCTTAACTCCTGTAGGGGGCATGGCCCCTGGTCCCGGCCGGTCGCGGACGGGCGCAGACGGGCGCAGACGGGCTTGCCTTCGGCGCGCCCGCTGCGCGCGTCCACTGCGCGCTCGCCAAAACATTGCTTTTAACCCCAGTGCCCCGGAAGTGGTGGGGGGAGGGGGAGGAGTTGAGCCCAAGGTCCACCCTCCGTGTGATCGGCACTTGCCGCAACGGACCGGGGTGCAGGGCAGCTCCAACAATTAGCAAGTAAGAGTTTTACAGTAATCACAGTGTTAAAACCAGCATTAAAACCAGTTAAAAGTGATTAAAAGAATCATGTGCAAAAGGTGCAGTTCATACAGTACTTTGAGGCGGGTTTCACACCGCTAGCAGCATCACCTGCGTCCGCTGCGCGCTCGCCAAAACATTGCTTTTAACCCCAGTGCCCCGGAAGTGGTGGGGGGAGGGGGAGGAGTTGAGCCCAAGGTCCACCCTCCGTGTGATCGGCACTTGCTGCAACGGACCGGGGTGCAGGGCAGCTCCAACAATTAGCAAGTAAGAGTTTTACAGTAATCACAGTGTTAAAACCAGCATTAAAACCAGTTAAAAGTGATTAAAAGAATCATGTGCAAAAGGTGCAGTTCATACAGTACTTTGAGGCGGGTTTCACACCGCTAGCAGCATCACCTGCGTCCGCTGCGCGCTCGCCAAAACATTGCTTTTAACCCCAGTGCCCCGGAAGTGGTGGGGGGAGGGGGAGGAGTTGAGCCCAAGGTCCACCCTCCATGTGATCGGCACTTGCCGCAACGGACCGGGGTGCAGGGCAGCTCCAACAATTAGCAAGTAAGAGTTTTACAGTAATCACAGTGTTAAAACCAGCATTAAAACCAGTTAAAAGTGATTAAAAGAATCATGTGCAAAAGGTGCAGTTCATACAGTACTTTGAGGCGCGTTTCACACCGCTAGCAGCATCACCTGCGTCCGCTGCGCGCTCGCCAAAACATTGCTTTTAACCCCAGTGCCCCGGAAGTGGTGGGGGGAGGGGGAGGAGTTGAGCCCAAGGTCCACCCTCCGTGTGATCGGCACTTGCTGCAACGGACCGGGGTGCAGGGCAGCTCCAACAATTAGCAAGTAAGAGTTTTACAGTAATCACAGTGTTAAAACCAGCATTAAAACCAGTTAAAAGTCATTAAAAGAATCATGTGCAAAAGGTGCAGTTCATACAGTACTTTGAGGCGCGTTTCACACCGCTAGCAGCATCACCTGCGTCCGCTGCGCGCTCGCCAAAACATTGCTTTTAACCCCAGTGCCCCGGAATTGGTGGGGGGAGGGGGAGGAGTTGAGCCCAAGGTCCACCCTCCGTGTGATCGGCACTTGCCGCAACGGACCGGGGTGCAGGGCAGCTCCAACAATTAGCAAGTAAGAGTTTTACAGTAATCACAGTGTTAAAACCAGCATTAAAACCAGTTAAAAGTGATTAAAAGAATCATGTGCAAAAGGTGCAGTTCATACAGTACTTTGAGGCGCGTTTCACACCGCTAGCAGCATCACCTGCGTCCGCTGCGCGCTCGCCAAAACATTGCTTTTAACCCCAGTGCCCCGGAAGTGGTGGGGGGAGGGGGAGAAGGTGAGCCCAAGGTCCACCCTCCGTGTGATCGGCACTTGCCGCAACAGACCGGGGTGCAGGGCAGCTCCAACAATTAGCAAGTAAGAGTTTTACAGTAATCACAGTGTTAAAACCAGCATTAAAACCAGTTAAAAGTGATTAAAAGAATCATGTGCAAAAGGTGCAGTTCATACAGTACTTTGAGGCGGGTTTCACACCGCTAGCAGCATCACCTGCGTCCGCTGCGCGCTCGCCAAAACATTGCTTTTAACCCCAGTGCCCCGGAAGTGGTGGGGGGAGGGGGAGGAGTTGAGCACAAGGTCCACCCTCCGTGTGATCGGCACTTGCCGCAACGGACCGGGGTGCAGGGCAGCTCCAACAATTAGCAAGTAAGAGTTTTACAGTAATCACAGTGTTAAAACCAGCATTAAAACCAGTTAAAAGTGATTAAAAGAATCATGTGCAAAAGGTGCAGTTCATACAGTACTTTGAGGCGCGTTTCACACCGCTAGCAGCATCACCTGTGTCCGCTGCGCGCTCGCCAAAACATTGCTTTTAACCCCAGTGCCCCGGAAGTGGTGGGGGGAGGGGGAGGAGTTGAGCCCAAGGTCCACCCTCCGTGTGATCGGCACTTGCCGCAACGGACCGGGGTGCAGGGCAGCTCCAACAATTAGCAAGTAAGAGTTTTACAGTAATCACAGTGTTAAAACCAGCATTAAAACCAGTTAAAAGTGATTAAAAGAATCATGTGCAAAAGGTGCAGTTCATACAGTACTTTGAGGCGCGTTTCACACCGCTAGCAGCATCACATGAACTACATCATGCTCTGCATGAGAGACATAAGCCATTCCCACCCCTGGGACCCACTCTTGCATGTCTGTCACACCTGGACAAAATGCCAGAAGTGACAGTCACAAAAAAGGTGCACAGTCAAAGCTAGTGGAGTCAGCACTCACCTGCTCCCCTGGTCTCCCATACAGGCTGGGGTACTGTGGGAGGATGACATCTAGCAATGCCTCATTCTCCTCTTGTGTGAAAGGCTGGGCCCTCTCCACAGACCTTGACATGGTGCCAGAGGAAGCACAAGCAGCAGCAGTGGTGTCGACTGAAAGGTTGTGCAGGCAAGTGCCCTCTCATGGGTTCTGGGTGACTTATATCTGCCTTGCTGGGCTGTTTCATTTACAGGAGTACAGAGTGATTGGTCAGACTCATTTGCATCCTACGTTTCCTCCAATCCCTTTAAACATACACCAGTGAGTGCCTTTGCATGGTTCAAAATTTGTGCATCATGTGAAGTCAACAACTACTTTGCAACATTGTATTTAGTTGCCAACTGACTTTTACAGGCCAGCAGATGGAAACATGTGAACTGAAAACTCGGTATCCATGGCAACCAGCATGCATTTAGACCCTAATACTTGTCCCTCATGTGTCCCTATGTAATTTAGCAATCCACACACAGGTACGGTGCGTTTCACATGTACCCCTACGGCACCAGTTGCACAGTGTGTTTGACACGTACGTGTACGACCAGTGTGTACACGTACGTATACACACTGGCCGTACACGTACGTGTACGACCAGTGTGTACACGTACATGTGTGCGACCAGTGTGTACACATACGTGTACTACGAGCGTACACATACGTGTACGACCAGTGTGTACACGTAGGTGTACACACTGGTCATACACGTACGTGTACGACCAGTGTGTACACCTACGTGTACTACCAGTGTGTACACGTACGTGTACACACTGGTCGTACACATACGTATACGACCGTAGTACACGTACGTAGTAGACGTACGTGTGTACGGTCCGTACACACACCCGTACTCCCGCGGCAACACCAATATAATGAGCGTGTGTACAGGGCGTTTCACAGCTTACACTGGTGATAGGAGGCGCACACGAAAGGAATGGAGGTATCAGACTCGTGCACGGCTGTACATCAAGTCATTGTCATTGCAGTCCTTCATGTGCAGGGCCTAGGTGTATCAGGCAGTGATATGGCACATGTCTTCTCATGTTTTAGCACAATAGATGTGTGATGACCTGTGTACACATGTCATGTGTGATGGGGCAGTATGTGGCACACTTCCCCTTCCCACTCTGCACATGTGTGCATGTAGTACAAACGTGTCAAGTACTGCATCACTGGTATGGCACAGTCACCAACACCCACAACTGCCCCCTGATGCCAGGGACAGGGACACTAACACCTGACATCTAAGTACCAGCGTGCCCCGATGTGACTATGTCCTGTGTGTGTCATGTGTTCCCATGAGCTTGCTGTTGGTGTTCCGCCAACTGCATCTGCTGTTGCTGCATCCAACATGTGTCTGTGTGTAGATGGGCATGGCACACATAAACGCACACCATGCCACATGTGGATTCACACGTTACATGTGTCTGGATGCTTGGAAGATGGTTTTTTGACATGAGGACATATCTGCGCCAGATCCATGTCTGTGTTTTCGTTTTTCACGTGTACCCCTTCATCGCAATGTGTGTGATCTGTTCATTTTCAATGCCATGTGAGCTGTGCGTCTAGCTTGCCGCCAGCTGTCTGTATGAGATGACATCCTTCAAATTCAGATATGTGGATGTATGTCACTCCTGTGATGTCTGGCTGTTCACTTACACAGGCCGACAGCTAGTTTCGGGGCATGTCATGTAGAACTTGACAATCAACGGGTGTAGCTGGCTTTTCGTAGGAGTATCACCTGGCTGGCATAAGTGTCTTGGATGTATTGCACAGACCAGACTCTGTATTTAGCAGATGTGTAGTAGCAGTTGAGCATGTGCTCAGTTCATTCACATTGATGTTCACTCTTTGTTATTCCTTCCAATTTTCTGCAGGGCACCGCCTCTCCCCCGACCAATGCCAGACTTGGGTGCCATGAGGGAACGTGACTGCATAAGATGTTACCGCTTCTCGCAACAGTTGATTGAGAACTTGACCGCAAAGCTGGAACCACACCTCCAACCGCGACACAGGTATCCTACTGCGCTGACCCCCAAGATGGAGGTGATGGCAGCCCTGCATTTTTTTGCCACCGGTACGTTTCAATTCACCATAGCTGATGTGGGTTGCATGTCACAGACCATGTTCAGCCGTGTCCTGCATGATGTTTTAGAAGCCATGTTGGAGCACCTGGATGAATTCATCCATTTTCCGACTCCTGAGGAGTTGACAGGTGTCAAGGGTGATTTCTATGCCCTGGGAGGGATGCCCCATGTCATTGGGTCCATTGATGGGACACATGTGGCTTTTGTACCACCACAGGCACAGGAGGTCGCCTATCGCAACCGTAAACATTACCACTCTATAAATGCCCTTGTGGTGTGTCTTGCTAACATGCTGATTTCCCATGTCTGTGCACGTTTTCCAGGGTCAGCACACGATGCCTACATCATGAGGCGTAGCAGGGTGCCAGAAACGATGCTGCGGCTGCACAACGAACGAGCATGTCTTGTTCGTGTGTATACTCTGTATAGCGCTATCTTTGTATCTTACGGCATCTCCTGACCCTCTTCTTTACATGATGTTTCCATGTAGGGGACTCTGGCTATCCCAACATGCCATGGCTGATGACGTCTCTCCGCAACCCCAGAACAGCTGCAGATCACCGTTACAACAACGCACATGGGCAGACCAGGCGAGTGATCAAGAGGACGTTTGGCCTCCTGAAGAGCCGATTCCAGTGCCTTCACAAGACAGGCGGGTCCCTCCCATATGCACCGGTGAAGGTCTGCAAAATCTTCCTCGTGTGCTGCATGCTGCACAACATGGCAGTGGAGAAGGCTGTGCCACTCATCCTGGATCCGGATGAGCAGGAACATCCACCCGTGGAGGATGAAGGGCTTGGTCACGAGGCAAGGGAAGATGAGGAGGAGGAGGACGACGACATCCGGAGTCAGCTCATACGCAACTTCTTCTCATAATGGTGAGTCCATGGGTCTGAGTGTGCACGCTTGGAGCCTTGTGTGGCATGTGCTGCAATGTGTGTGTCCAGCTGACTGTATGCTAAGTGACTTAGAGGTGTGTTCAGATGTGTCACTCGAGGGCTGATCTCCTTCCACACATATTAGCTTAGACACTCAATTTAAAAATAGCATGTTGACACACTTATTCCTGTACAGTAAATGACCATGCATGCAGATGACAATCTTTTCCCTGACTTCTTGTGTGTCTGTCATCCCCAGGTAGTTGCGCATGCTGTCTGCTCGTGTCATCCTTGGCCTCCCGCTATTCCTCATGAGTATTGCAACGTGTGCTGAATCAGCGTCCCATACACGGACATGGTGAAAATAATTTTTGGTTAAGGATTGCTGCAAGGCATTTTGGTGTTGGTAGGTGTTTGGAATGTGTGGGCACTGCTCCTATGCATGTTGTGTTACTATACATACATGTCGACTCACCATGGGGCACATGACATGTTGCATGAATCCCATGAATTGATAGTCACCCTTCGTAACAGTAATCTGCAATGGGACTGTGGATTCTGATGAAGGCATCAATGTGTGTACAACTTCCCTCTGAAACATACGGGATGCTACTGGTGGACATAGTGTGGGACATCCCCATGAGAGGATCAATGGGGAATTGCAGACCCTCCGTGTGCAGCAGGGGTTTTTTGTCTCACACCCTTCACTTGTGTGCCAGGTCAATGGATTTACAGCATCTGTGTTGTGAAGGGGGTGTCCAGTGTAGGTCCCACATGTTCAGCCTAATGACCTGTGAGTCTGTTCATATTGATGCATTTCCCTAGGTGTGAACCTGAGTAATAAAGGTGTTCCTCACCCTCCCAGGTACCTCATCTCTGTCAATGCAGGTCTCTTGCCACTTTGCATGCGACATCTCTGGCATAGTTATCAAAGATTGTGCATATGAGTCTATGTGTAGTTTGGCAACATGCATGCAGTTCTTCAGGGATTAGGATCTCTATTGTGCATGATGTCCATGGTTGTGTATGTATTAGGGCATGTTGGTCACCACAACGGGCCGTCAGCGCCTGCTGAGGGTGTGTATCCTGTGCGCAGCTCGTCCTTCAGTTTCCTGATCCTGTGTCAGTCATCTTTGGTGATTGTGCATCCATTGTCTCTGGGTGTGCCATGGGGACCCGACACTCCTTCCTTTACATACGCCTGTTGCAGTTGTCCTTTCTGACATCCTTGTCTTTGTGTGCAACTTGTGGCATAGTTTCCAGGATATGCCGCCTGCTGCTGCTGCCCCTGCAGCAAGGGCCAACAAAGTTTCTGGATTCGGCAACACACACACCTCAAAGATGCTCCTCCCTTCCTCCCTCCACCCATTCATTTGGCTGTCATCAGCTTGTCTGTGCCACTGTTGCGGCCACGCGGTGCCAAAGGCTGGACCGTCAGCGCATGCAACGTGCACATTGCATGACCCTCATGTCCTTGCATGACCCACATCACACTACAGTCTGATGTTGCAGCCACCCTCCAAGCATTGTCCATCCGAAAATCTACCGCCTGCTCTCAGGCAGACCCTAGGCGCACACACGACACCTTTGCATGATGATTGTGCAACTCCAACTGCCTACACAGCGCTGCCCCACCTTCCAGGCCCTGTCACACCAACCAGGTCATGTCCCTCCTATTCCCCACTGGCTCCGTACACCAGCAAGGCCATGGGAGTGGGACTCAAGCCTTCAGCATGTAGTATAGTGGCATCATCTGGCACATGGCCCAGGTATCATCTCTCAGCGTGTCAATCTTCAATGTGTCCTGGTCCCCCTCTCCGGCATCACATGGGCACAGCACCTCATCATCAGCTCGTATGCCATTGACAGCCAGGTGCTCCTCACCCTCACCAAAGACGCTGCCATTGCCAGTTCCAACATTCAAGAAGGCATGAGATCCATTGATGAATGGCTGAACCTCAGCCACCTGAGGCTGGACTTGTACAGGACTGAGGTAATCATCTGAGCATTGTCCCCTTACAGCTGGGTCAACTGCTTTTGACCTACCCGCAAGAGCCCTGCACATGCACCCAGTGCCCACGCACACAAGATGGTGTGCATCATGGATTCGTCACTCACATTTGCCATGCTAATCACCAGCATCTGTACCTCAGGGTGCAACACCCTCTGCATGATGCACATGATCCACAGATATATCCACTCCAAGGAAAGACAGACCATCCCCCAGACCCACGACACCAGCCGTGTCAACTACTGCCCCGCCCTCTACGGAGCAAGTACATCCAAACTCCCGGGAAACTTGTCCACATCCAGGCTGCATGTGCACACCTCAGCTTCAACATCCCGTGCCCCAGCCACATCGCCGTCCACCAGAGATAGCTGCAATGGATCACTGTCTGCTGCAGGATGACCTTCAGACTCCTCACCCACACTCAGGAGGCAGGCCACAACCCCAGACGCCAGACCCCAAACCAACCTTGCACGTCTGTCATCCAAGATCCCGTTGTGCCAACTCCGTGCATCCAACCTTGCCCTGGCCACCATTCTTCACATCCACCGTACTCCAGCATGCAGGACATAGTTCTCACACCTGGCAAGACATACCTGCTACTCCCTCCCCAGCAACATCCACATGAGCCATGACCTCTACGCCTTCATGATACTCTTCCCAATTGGTCTGTATGCACATTATTGCATGCCCCCCCGCCCCCCTCAGCAGCTTGAGGCCATCACGGGTGAGTATTGTGCTCCATGTCTGTATTGTATGATACATTGTGACCCATGTGTGTCCTGTACCAGACTCAGATTCCAGGGTATGGATGGCTGGAGTTATTTCAACACTCAGGCATAGTTTGACATTTCCACACACGTAGGATGTGTACTCATGCTAAATGAATGCAACATCTCATTGAAGAAATTAGGATTTATTCTTGGTGTGGGGCCAGTTAAGTGTGGACAAATAGGTGCTATACAGTGTGCATGGAATCCAAAGTTCACAGGGGGAGATGAGATCCTTGGCATTTGAAGTCAACAGAGTCCAGACCACAGTGTTGGTCATCATTGGTCAGACTGTGACCAGCAAGTCCATGTGGCAGAGAATGTCAGTGAATGATGTGCTGCTGTTGCGCATGAAGGCCAGGTGCCAGGCCAGGTGACCTGGGAGATGTGGATGGTCCGCTGCCTCTCACGGTCTTTTCCGTGGACGACCCACCTTCCTCTGGGGGCCCTCAGATGCAGGCCTTGACGATGTTTGGGACGCTCCGTCGGACGAATCGCCCTCCTCCTCCTCCCTCCCTGTGGCTGGTGCTGGTCTGTGCCTGGTGTCACAGGGAGGGTTGCCCATGTTGTCGGCGATCCGACAGAGTGAATGGCTCATGTCCCTTTGCACCGCCAGGAGCTCAGCCAGTCTTGCCTCCATCCGTCCTTGGTGTTGTTGTTGACTGGAGTGTTGCTCGGCCTGCTGGTTCTTAATCTCGTTGAGGGTCGCCACTACCTGGCTGAAGCCCCTGGTGTCACGCCGGTATGTGTCCAAGATGTGGCGTATGTATGTAGGTTGTGGGCACATCGCGTCCACGGGACCCCTGAGGGATGACATTTGCAGGGTTGTCTGCCTCCTCCTGGGTGGCCGGAGAACCTTGTCCCTCCAGGTCAGACTGGCTCAGTTGCTCTGTGCGGGCAGGGCTCCTGGGTGTCTCCTGGGATGTGGTAAGAATGGGGGTGGTGGTTGGCACAGATGTGCCTGACGCAGGTGCTGCAGGGGCTTGGGCACCAGAGGGTCCAGGTTGGTTGGGGGCATCCACAGAGTGCTGAGAGTCTTCGCTGCCGGTGGGATCATCTTCCTACCCAGCCTGGGCCTGTGATTGTTCCCCCCAGTGTTGGGGGGAGATCCATGACGTTGCCCTGTGTGTGAGAGAGAGACAATGTTAATGATGTTTCATGCGGCATCCATGTTTCATACATGTTCTCGTTGGCACAGTTCCTCCAGGTAGTTGTATGTGCCTAGCATTCACATCAATGTTCACTTGTGGATGGGTATGTTGCAGGGGACTGATTGAAATGTTATCCAGGGTCTTTGACATGTCGCATTTGGCCTAAGATGCTTTTTTGGCTGTGGCTTGATCTTGTTGTGTCACATGGCCATTGTGAGTGTGTGTGACTCCATTGGCTGCCCCAGGGGTGTGTGCTTGTGTAAGGGGTGAGTGATCATCCCTCAGCCCGACGCTGTTCAACATCCACATGGCTCCCCTCACACAAGTGGCCCGCCACCACAACCTCAAAAACATCTCCTACGCCGACGACACCCAGCTCATCCTCTCCCTCACCAAGGACCCTCACACCGCCAAGACAAACATCCACGAGGGTCTGAGGGCTATCGCCGACTGGATGCAGAGCGGCCATCTGAAACAGAACTCGGACAAGATGGAGGTCCTCATCCTCGGACCCACACCCTCAGCCTGGGACGACTCCTGGTGGCCGATCGCTCTGGGGACATCACCGACACCCACCAAACACGCACGCAACCTAGGATTGATCCTCGCATCCTCCCTCTCCATGTCCAAGCAGGTCAACAGCGTCTCCTCCTCCTGCTACGACACCCTACGCAGGCTCTGCCGGATCTACTTGTGGATCCCGACCTAAACAAGTAGAACAGTGACACAGGCCCTCGTCAGCAGCTGACTGTACTACGCCACTGCACTCTACGCAGGACTCCCATCCACACACCAACGGCGGCTACAAAGCTTCGGAAACGCCTCGGCGCAACTGATCGTCAACGCCCCCTGCCACAGCCACGTCACCCCCCTCCTGAGAGACCTCCACTGGCTCAACATCGACAAGAGGATCACCTGTAAGCTCCTCACCCACGCACACAATGCACTCCACACCGCCGGACAAGCCTACCTGCACATCAGACTCAGCTTCTACACCCCCACCCGCCAGCTCCGCTCCGGCAGCCTCGCCTTTGCAGCTGTCCCCCGCATCCAACGTACACCCGCCTGTGGCAGATCCTTCTCCTACCTCGCCGCAAAGACCTGGAAGACCCTCCCAAACCACCTACGACTGACCCAAGACCTACTTGCCTTCAGGAGACTCCTCAAGACCCGGCTCTTCGAGCAGTGGTGGAACCCCCCCCCCCAGCGCCTTGAGACCCTCACGGGTAAGTAGCGCGCCTTACAAGTACCCTGATCGATTGTTGATTGATTGACGGTGCCAGCTGGTGGGTGTGGTGTGATTTGGCAATGGGTCTCCCAGGTGATGTATCTGTCCCACCATGGCGCATGCTGCCATGTCAGTGAGTGTGAGTTCCTGTCCTAGATTTCTGAGCTTGTTGTGTTTGTGTTCGAGTTTGCAGTTGTCACAGGAGGGCCTTGTGCTGCCTACAGCAGAGCCAAGTGTCAGCTACCTTGTCAGTACTTATGGTGCATGGGTATGTACCTGGGCCATATGGGCTGAGGGCAATGGTGTCTGTTTCTGAGTTGTACAATATGTTTAGTGATCCCCACCCTCCCAGCATCCCGGACATCCTGTCTTGGGTTTGTGGTTTGTGTAGGCTGGGACATGGCATGGCCTTGCTTTGTGAATGGGGCATACTCATGTTAGTGGCATGAGCGTTGTTTAGAGTGTGGTTGTGTCAGGTGAGGACTTGGGGGTAGGTGAGTGCATTTGTTGTAGTTGGGGTGTGGATGCCATTCCCCCATGTTACGTAAGTTGTTTGTGTACTCACCAGGCTCTCAAACTCCTTCAACTCCGTGTACTCCCACCG
Source organism: Triturus cristatus (assembly GCF_964204655.1). NCBI lineage: Eukaryota > Metazoa > Chordata > Amphibia > Caudata > Salamandridae > Triturus > Triturus cristatus. Next base: position 1,206,722,335 of record NC_140582.1, on the reverse strand, counting down.
GCGGTAGCAGGGCCATCACCTTCTCCTCCCAGGGATGGTAATGTACCGGTCTGCGGGGCAGCCCACCTCCTGTTATGTTACTCTGGGCGTAGTCCTCGTTCATTTTCCTCTTGACTGCCCTCCGCAGATCGTACCACCTGGCTTGGCATTCATTCCTGGTCCTTCTGATGGGGGCAACAGCATTCACCCGATCGACGATCTTCTGCCACAGGCTAGTTTTTTGGGATATGCTGGTCTGTCTGACCAATGTTCCAAAGAGCTGTGGCTCGACTCTGATGACTTCGTTGACAAGGATGTCCAGCTCCTCCCTAGTGAACTTTGGATTCTTGTCTGTGGGCATGGTGTGGGGTGTGGGTGTGGATGGTTGTGGGTGTGTGGGTGTGAATGGGTAGGTGTGTGTGTATGTGTAGAGGGGGGCTGTGTGAAGGAGGTTGTGTGAAGGTGTGTAAGTTAAGGTGAATGGGTGCAGTTGTTTATGTGTGATGTCTGTCAGCAGTGGGTCTGTTGCAAAGGCTCATGGTTTGTGATTGTGGGCCCTTTTTATTGGTCCATTTGTGGGTGTGGCTGGGTTTGAGCTTTTGGTGGGTGTGTTATAAGAGGTGGTTGTGAGTTTGGGCCTTTGTTTGCCTGTTTGGATGTGCCAGGTAAGTCTTTTAGATGTTTTTTGTCCTGTAGGCGTGTTTTGTGGCGTTACGCGAGTCGAATTGACCCTCCTTGGGCTGTTTTACAGTGTCCTGGTTCAGTACGAGTCGTTTTCGCGTATGTAAGGTGCGTCCATAGCTATGTTGTTGTACAGTCATCACATATGCAATGGTGTTGTATGATTCGTACATAGGCGATGCTGGGGTACGGTGTTGGGGTACGGTGCGTCCAAGTACGGGGCTGGGGTGGGGGGTACGGGGCGTACATACGCGGGTGCTGGGGTGGAGATACGGCGTTTACATACACGCGTGCTGGGGTACGGCGCGTACATGTGCGGATGCCGGGGTGGGGGGGTACGGCGAGTACATACGTGGGTGCTGGGGTACGGCGCGTACATACGTGGGTGCTGGGGTCGGAGGTACGGCGCGTACATACGGGGGGCTGGGGGTACGGCGCGTACATACGGGGCTGGGGGTACGGCACGTACATACGGGGGGGGCTGGGGGTACGCACCGTACTTACGGGGGGTGGGGGGTACGCGGGAGGGGTGGGAGGCTGGGGGGGACCGTACGACTCGTACCCCGGGAACAAGTATACCCGGGGTAGGGGTCATGCAAAGTTCGCTCCGTACGGGACGTTTTCCATACGCTTGTGTATTCGGAACGCCGGTACGGATCGGACTTGTGCGCTCGGACTTCAGTTTTACGACTCGTACGTAAAACTGTCCGAGGACGTCTCGTAGACTTTTCCCGAGGTCATTCGTATGTATTTTTCACGTACGAATCGTACTTCGCCGTTTGTACGGAACTTGTACGATTCGTACGTAAAAAAATACGGATACGAGCCGGACGGTAAATTTTTTTACCGGACCGGAATCAGCACCTAATTGTTACATAAAATTTATATTTTTTATTTCCTACCCTATAACACCACACAATTCACAACACACATCTATATTTCTAAAAATGTGTACCTCCATAATTAACATAATTAATTATCAAATAAACAAATATTATTAATTAAAAAACAAATTAAAACAGTTAAAAATGAATTAACTCACCAAACATTACCCCTATGAAACCAAAATCCACTCACAAAATAAAAGTAAACAATTACCATAAATATTTATCAATTAATAAAATAATAATAATGATCAGCTAGTTATTAATTAATAAAACCTAAAATACTTTCCACCCTCTACCCCAATAAATACCACAACACACACCTAAAAATCATTACACAATTTCCATAACAAATTTAGCATTTTTAAATTATCAATTAACAACTTATTAATTAATTGAAAATAATTTACTTCCAACCCTTTACCACTATAAACTCCACAACTCACATCTCAAATTAATTACCCAATTGCCATATTTAACTTATAATTAATTAATTACCATTATTTAACAAATAATACTTTATTAATTTTAAATAAATTACTTCCCACCTTATTCCCATATAAACCCCACAACCCATCCTAAAAAATGACACAATTAACATAATAATTTACCAATTAATATATTAATCAATATTAATTAACAAACAAATGCTAAATAATTATTAATACATTAATTCCCACAACTAACACTATACATTATGAATTAAATAAATATTAATATATAAAAATGATAATTAAATGTATTAACATTAAATTACTTCCCACCCTATTTCCCCATAATCCCACAACCCGCTCCTACAAAAATGATACAATTAACATAATTATCAATTAATTAATAATAATTAACAACCAATTTGTAATTAATTATCAATAAATTAATTCCCACAGTTGACTTATAAAATCTAACTTAAATTAATTAATAATTGATTATTAATAATTTCCCACAATTACTAGTATAAAATCTAAATTAAATAAATTCAATTAAAATAAAAAATATAAACTTTTTTATAATCATTTTACTTCCCACCCTATTCCCCTATAAACCCACAACCCACTCCTAAAAACAAATACCACAATTAACATAATTTCCAATTAATTAATTAATAAAAATTAACAACCAATTAATACATAATTAATAATAAATTAATTCCCACAATTGACACTATAAAATCTAACTTAAATAAATACTAAGTAATACAATTTAATTAATTTATTATAATTAAATTACTTCCCACCCTACTCCTCTATAAATCCACAACCCACACCTAAAAAATGACACAATTAACAGAAGAACCAATTAGGTAATTAATCAAAATTAATAACCAATTAATAATTAATAATTAATTAATTCCCACTATTGACACTATAAAATCTAAATTAAATAAATACTAATAAGTAATAAAATCCAATTTATTTATTATTATTAAATTACTTCCCACCCTATTCCCCTATAAACCCACAACCCGCTACAGAACTAAACACAAAATTTCATTAACATAAAATGAATCTCTACTAAAAATTTAACACATATATTAAAAAACAAAAGCAATACTTATACAAAAAATAGATCACATACTTTCAAAATACATACTAAAATACATTACACTAATTTAAACAACGAAATTTTAAACAACAACATTTTTGCAAATGATATTACTAACTTGGATATTTTCAAAAACAATATTTCTTACCTTAAAGTCGATATTCTTGACCACGATATTCTTGCTGTCAATATTCCTGTATCACAATATTTCCAACTCGAAATTTGTGTATGTCGATATTTAAAAATCGATATTCTGTCTCTGCACCACTGATTTGTTCAAACTTCACATTTTTTTAAAACATCGTCACACTGGAAGCAAGGTACTTGTGATACACACCCAGGCTGCGTACTACTACATACAGAATTTTACCCAGACGTTCATCACATCTCACAATGACAATATTTAATGACTAAACTCACCAGTGGCGTGTGGGTCCCTGAAGGCGTTGATGTTCAGTCTGAGTGATCAGTGGTCGGCCAGCTGTGAGACATGAAAAGAAACGTGTGTTGGTATCAGACATGAATTCCCACATGTGTGTCCTATTTATCGTCAGATTCATCAACCTCAATGACAATGCCCTGTAACTGTACTGTTGCAGTTCTGGTTGCATACATGATTGTGTCTACTTTGCCTGTTGTTTCCACAAGACATGACCAATGCTGAGTTTGGCAACACAAGACAATCCTGCTAGCAGATTTGCACATTTTGCACACACTACTAGTGTGACACATTCCGGAGGCCACGTTTCTCCTAACAACATCATGTTCTCCATGGTCTGTAGGCAATATTATCGCTGCAGATCTAACAAGGGTGTGTTACGACAACTGATGTTGTATGATCACACCTTTTGTATGTGGCAGACTGACACTCCGGAGATGGCCTATTTTGTAAAAAACAATTTTCCTTATCCCATCATACATTACACAAAATCAGCCACAATTGTGATTGTGAGACAGTGTTGCAGTGATGTGATACTTCACATACATTGTAAAGTGTCAACATGTAATTAGACCATTGCACAGTGGTGCCAGACATGCTTGTACATGAGGCAGTGTGTTATGTCATGTATCCTGGATTGTGCAGCTCATTCACATTAAGGGTACACACACATATCTCCTCATACACTATCTTCATAGGATGCACTGCACAGCCCACCGTGTACCTTGACATAGCACTTCATTTTATGTGTGCAGGAGTGTACCCCTTGCTGAACATGGTCATACCTCATCATGAACACTGTCTCACTTGCACAGTGGTACAAGTTTGATTGTGTAGAAGCTGGCATCTTCATTCTACATGACTGACTGACATCATCCTGTAGCACTCCTCACATTGTGTTCCAGACCTCATTTTTGACTGTTACAAAAGTGTTCAATTATTATTTTCAAGGTTGTACTTACCAACTTGTAGGCCAATGATGACTGCAAAGTAGTCCAACATGTCACCCTCACAGCCCACGCAATCCTGCCATTGGTGCTTCCATTGTCGGCAGTCCTGCCCACCCCGAAGATCCTCAGCATTTGACTGAGTACATGCTCCCACCTCACCTTCCGTACACGTACGGAATATTCTTGCAAGATTCTTCCCCCACTCTGTACCATCAAGGGAAGGTAGAATTTTACAAGCCAGAGGAAACCCCCCAATGCCTCTCTGACATCCTGCCCTCCCTACCCACACCCACCATCTTACAAAAAACACCTAAACGCACTAGTAATAAAGTAAAGCCAAAATATATACCCCAGAAACTATTAATAATGTTAAATTACCCCTTGGACAGACATCGACAAGAATTAGTACAAGATGCAAAAACACTTAAGGACAAGTACACAAGACTTCACAGAGACACTAGGGACAGTTCACAGGACACAAGAACACTCTCTACTCCCAAAAACACCAGCACACAACTCCAAACACCTCCAACACACTCCACATTCACTAACAGTGTGCTCAAAAGAGAAAGTGAAAGTGTACAGTACTCCTCCAGTACACAGGATGCATGCTGACATCACTTCCTGTGTGTTTGAGGTCTGTTATTTGACTATGCGGTAAGATTATGCCCACAAATTGGCTTTAGCGGTAATATTCAGTGTTGTTACATGTATTTTGTGATTATTTTCTATGGCGGTTATGAAAAGATTATTGCTTTTGCGTTGAAGCGGAAAATATTTGAATGCTTAGTGCGAGTTGTTCATCAGATGAACAGGATTTAATTGAATTGCATGACTGCTGACACCATTTGTTTGTGTGATGTGATCTGTGTTGGGTATGTGACTTAACTCAAGCTGAAATGTCTAGATTACAGTTTTTTTTTGTTGAAACATTTTTTTATTATTTTTCCAACACATCAATACAGCAATCAATTCTCACCCCCCTCCCCTTCAGGAAATACCCACATTTACCAGCATTTCCACTCCACCGTCCCACCCGATCCCTTCCCCCCCCACCCTCTGTCAGTGTGCCCCCATCTACTACCCCTTTCCCACTCTCGATGCATTCCCTCCCCCTGGTCAAGGCAATACAGGGGCCTCACCTCTCCTAAATCAACAGGACCTTCCCACTAGCCCAGTCCAAAGTATAGGTGGTCAGGGCCCGCCATCCCACCTCAACTACTCCCCACTCCCCACTACCACCTCCCCATCAGACCCATTCCCTCCCTCCCCCAACTCAGACATCAACCCCTGGAGTTCTACCACCAACGCCTCCCATGCCCGGGCTGTCGCTAGCGCCTTCTCGTCCTCTCTCCGGAGAGCCAGTTGCACCCTGAGCGTGCCCTCAGCCCCCGCCCAACGCGCCAGGGCTGCCCTCCAACGCAGGAAGCTGGGTCCCCCCCGGGATTTCCAGTGCAGAGTCAATTCCCTCTTGGCCAGTATCAGCCCTAGATCATAAAATTTGCTCGTGACCTTCGTGCGGCGAGTGTGGGGGAACCACAGCAGCAAGCAGGTCCCCATCTCCGGATCAATGGAGCGATCCGTGACCTGGTTCAAGCAATCTACCACCGCTTCCCAATAGTCGCCCAATTGCCGACAGGCCCAAAACATGTGTCGAAAGTCCGCACTGTCCACCCCGCACCGCGGGCACTGAGAGTGCGCTCCCCCGAAATATTGTAGGATCTTGGCCGGTGTCAGGTACGCTCTGTGTAGTGTAAAAAACTGGACTAACTGGAACCTGGCATTCCTCGTCCCCTTCCATGCCCTCCGCACCAGCGTGGACCATGTAGACTCCGGGATCTCTTTCCCCAGGTCCGCCTCCCATTTTTCCCTCAAGGTGCCCAAGGGGAGGAGGCTCTCCGTCGACAGCCGGCGATAAAGGCATGTGATGGCCTTAGCCGTCCCCGCCGCCATCACCACGTATTGGCAACCCGCGGCAGTCGGGGGCTCCGACAACCCCACGTTCCAATGCCTCTGGAGGCTCGCCACCAAGGCCGCATGAAGCAGGAAGTCTCCCCGCGGAAGCCCATAAGAGTCCTGCAAGTCTTGAAAAGGCAGCAGTACTCCCTCTCGAAATAAGTCCCCCACCATCTGTACCCCCAGCTCCTCCCAGACCGCTAATCCCGACCAATCACCTCCATGTGGGAACGCCGTACACATCCCCAGGGGGATCTCCGGGGCATAGGGGTGAACTATGGCGGCCTTTCTCTGGCATCTGTTCCAGCATAACCGGAGGGTACGTTCCTCCATGGTGAGTTGGGCTAGGTCCAGCCTCTGGTGAAGGACTATAAAGGCCAGCACGTGGCGCGGGATTAGTCTGCCCTGAGGGCCTTCCGGGCCCCTGTACTCCCTGGCCACCGCCTGCGTGAGCCACTGGAGCTGGGCCGCCAGATAGTACCATTCGAAATCCGGAGCCGCCAAGCCCCCCTCCGCCCGCGGCCGCCGCAGGGTGGTCAGCGCCACTCGGCGTCTTCCCGAACCCCAAATGAAGCTCGTGGTGAGTACCCGCAGCCTCGTAAAAAACGAAGCTGGGATCCATATTGGAAGGGTGCGAAAATAGTAAAGAAGCCGCGGCAGCGCCACCATTTTCAGCAGCGCCACCCTCCCAGCACACGAGAGCGGTAGCGTTTTCCAAAATCCCATACTGCTCCTTAGGCCTCGAAGCGCTCTACCCACATTCCCTTCCAGCAAATCAGCCTGGGCATGGTAGATGTTAACCCCCAGATAACGGAGGCAGCTGCCTTCCCAGCGGATAGGGCCCAGCGCCTGCGGGGGCTGTCCCCCTCGCGACAGCGGGAACAAACACGTTTTACGCCAGTTGACCTTAAGCCCAGACAGCCGACCAAACACCTCCAAAAGGGCAACCGCTCCCTCCAGTGCACCCGCCGCGTCCTCCAAGAACATCAGTAGATCGTCCGCGTAGAGGGAGATATAATGCGTGTCCTCCCGCAAGGTGACCCCTACATACGCCCCCCCCCCCGTCGGGCATGAGCCGCCAATGGTTCAATGGCCAGCGCGAACAATAGGGGGGAGAGGGAACACCCCTGTCTCGTCCCCCTCCGGACCTGGTAGGAGGCCGATATAGTGACCCCGGTCTTCACCCGGGCCGTGGCCTCGCTATAAAGCAACGCGGTCCAGCGCACAAAGTCCTCCCCCAAGCCGAACTCCCGCAACACCCGATACAAATACGGCCATTCCACACTATCGAAGGCCTTTTCTATGTCGACCGACAGCGTGCAGGCCTCCGGGAAGACCTCCCGGTCCAGCTCCATCACTCGCAGTAACCTTCTCACGGAAGTGGCGGTGCTGCGTCGAGGAATAAAGCCCGCCTGATCCGGGTGGACTAAGGCGGCCATATGGCCCAAGAGGCGCGACGCCAGTATCCTACTCAATATCTTATAATCCACCGTCAACATGGAGAGCGGCCGATACGCCGTGCGCGCATCGGCCTTCCCTCCAGGCTTTAATAAGGGTATCACAATCGTCTCCCGAGCAGAGGCGGGCAAGCACCCACGTCGCCAGGCTTCGCTGTAGAGGGCCTGCAGCTGCGGGGCCAAGAGATCCGGAAACGTCGCATAGAACTCGACAGGCAACCCGTCTGCCCCCGGGGTTTTTCGACGTGCCATGTGTCTAATCGCCGCCCGAATTTCGCCAAGCGATATGGCCCCGCCAAGTTCTTTCCCAACCTCCGGGTCCAGGCGAGGTAGGCGGGCCTCCAGCAAGAAGTCCGCTAGGCCCTCAGGCTCCCCCTCCATGGTGCTATCGTATAGCCCAGCGTAGTATCCGGCGAACTGCTGATTTATCCCCTTCTGGGAATAAACCGGGGTACCCCCCTCGTCAGCCAGGGCAAGTATCGGTTCCCCCCGGGCCGCCGGGTTCGCCAACCAAGCCAAAAGGGATCCCACCTTATCACGCTCCGCGTGCGCGCGCATTAAGTAGCTTTTATGGTCAAAGCAGCGGAGCCTCTCCACCTGCGCCGCCACACCCTCACGTGCCTCAGCAACCGCAGCCAACTCGCCGCTTCCCGACTGATGTGCCCTTTCCGCCGTCCGCAGCAGTGCCTCCGCCTCATCCACCTCCTTCAATAGCGACTTCCTCACTCCGGCTGTGGACGAGATACAAACCCCCCGATGTCTAGATTACAGTTATACATAGCTATCTACATGCACTTGGATCACACATTGCAGACTATCCACATTGATTTATGTGATTTAACATGCATGTATCAGTGGTCGTCATTGTGTTTGACATAGTTGGTATGTGTAACAACATAAGTGACTGTCAATTTACTCATTCCTGTGATGTCTGCTGCTGTTTGACAAGCTTGCGACACACTTGTAAATGAACATCAGGCATACAGTACTTGTAAAACATATTTTGGATGCTTTAAAACAATGTGTATGCTTGACCACAGATTCATACTTGGAATTATTCAGCCTGGATTAGCAGATGTGCACAATTTCTATGCACAGCTGCAAAGTCAGTCATGTGCATGAATCAAGGTTTTTGTGGGACACAATGGTGAGCTACATTATCTGATGATGTGAGCAAATTGTGTATATTTGGCATTTTATTAGTGATTTCTGCTACATATATGAGATGCATTCTTACATCTCATACTGCACAGTTAGAGGTCCGCCACCCTAGCGGTGCTAGGACCGGCCACCAGTGGTACAGCAGTCCCGCACCGCCAATTAGGATGCGACCGCCACCGTGGCGGTCACATCCCGCATATACAACATTGTGGCGGGCGGTGCTGTGAGAAGCACCCGCCACAATGTTGTAAATGCATGTTGTGCATTGGCATGCAGAACGTGACAGGTACCGCGCGGTGCCTGCCACCTTGTTCATGCCAATGTAGGGGGTGCAGCCCCCACCCCCTCCAAACCCCAGGGGCCCACAACGGGCCCCCAAAACGATTCCCGCATGCCTTTCCATGGCGGAGTCTCCACCATGGAAAGGCATGACATCGCCAACATCCTAATATGGATGGCGGTGCCACCATATTGTGGGCCTTTTCCGCCCGGTAGGCAATTGTGACGATTGCCTACTGGCGGAAAAGCGGCAGGCGGTCTTTCCGTCCGCCGCAGTACCCCCCACCATGCTAATGTGGCTGGGGGTAACAGGCCGTCCGGCGGGGTGATTTGGTGGACGGATTGCCACCATCGGTTGGGCGGTGGCGATCCGCCCGCCATGCTAATGGGCCCCCTATGTGCCAGACACAGGTACTGCAGTGTTTATGCAAAATGTCTTTGACAGCTAGGCCTGCGTCTTCCACAGGCCTGTGTGCACTAGCAGTGGACAGTGATGCAGCATCAATAACACGCAGCTGTTGGCAAACTCTGGCATGCCAGATGTAGACCTATTGCAGACCGGAGATTCAGGAATGGTGCACCGTGTATTGTTGAACAATCAAGGTGCACATGATCATATACATAGGGTACTCTGTGTTGCATGGCCCACACCAACGCAACGTTGGTGATGATGACCTGACCTTGGCACAGCTTTTATGTCAGGGTACCTGTGACTGTGCAATTTTGAGGGCACATTTGCATACCCAGCACATGTGTTCTCCACCGGCAGACTGTTCAACTATCAAAGTCTTTAAGCATAGGATTAGCACAGTGCCCTCCATGCCGAGATGGAAAGGGACAAAATATTTTGCCATTTCTGCAGCAAAGTCTTTAAACATAGGACTAGCACAGTGCTGTCCACGCCGAATTGTAAAATGAAAAAAGCCATTTCCCACTCCAGGCACAGTATTAGACTTTGATAGAAAAGCAGATATTTGAGTTGAGCTCTAGAGTGTTGCTGGTGTTGAGAGTGCTCTATACAGGAGCTGCTTTCCACCTAAACGTGAGAACTACCCAGAGTTCTCTGCTTCTTTTATGCATAATTTATGCTTCACTCTATGCCTGAAAGGGTATTAATTTGACTTATACTGGGTGCTCCCTTGTGTCTGGACAAAGCTATACCTCTCTGAAGAGCTCTAAGTAGAGCGAAACACTGTGTCAGGGGTTGCTTTTACTCATTTCAGGTTGGCTTGGTTGGTAGTTTACCAATTCAAAGCTTTAATACTGTGCCTGGATGGTAAATCCTGCCATCTGACTACAGTGGTCTCACAATAGTGTTTTCCCAAAAAATTACCAAGGCCCCAATTAGTACCTTTCAACTACCAGGTATTACAAGGTCACCTGTTTATCATGATGTAAATAATTTGGTTTTATGGCATCTAAATATTTTTCTCCTTATATCTAGTCCTCTTACTTTTGTTTTGAGACGATTTCAAAAGTCATTGGAGACCCATTGCCCCACTTGTGTCCTGTTTCCTTTTCATGCAATCAAAATTGTTTGGCCTAGCATCCTTGGAGTGGTGTCAACTGACTTTTCAACTTCTAACCTCCTGTTTTGCAGACTTCATTTTGTTTTGCTGGCTTTAGGATTCTGGGCACTTTACCACTGCTAACCAGTGCTAAAGTGCATATGCTCTGTACTCAAAACGTGGAAACATTATCCACAATTGGCATATTTAATTTACTTATATGACCCTAGTAAAGTGCAATATATGTGCCCAGGGTCTGTAAATTAAATGCAACTAGAGGGCCTGCAGCACTGATTGTGCCACCTTCAGTAGCCCTTTAAACATGGCTCAGGCTTGCCACTGCAGAGCATGTGTGTGCAGTTTTTAAACTGCCAAAAGTTCCCTTTTATTATATATGTCACCCCTATGGTAGCCTTAGGCAGTCCTATGACCAAGGCTCAGGGAGGACTTGTACTTTAGAGTTTTGAATGTTTTAAAACATCTTTAAACTGTAATTTGGTGTCTCTGGACTCACAATTTTAAATCACAACTTCTGATGAGGTCGATTTTAACCTGTAAGTCTGAAAATGCTACATATTTTTGTTTTAGTGGTGATTTAGTGTTGGAGGAGTGAGGGGGTTCATCCAGGAATGTTCACGTGTTGGGTTTATGTTTGTTTCAGTGGTGATTGAGTGTTGGAGGGAGGAGGTGAGCTTGAATAGTTTCGGGGGTTAATTATAATAAGGTTTTCCGTTTGGGTTTGCTTTCATATTCACTGTATTTTAGTTTAATGCAGAAAGTTCGCCTTGTATATATGGCTGAGATCTTTTTTGTTATCCATTTCAGTGACCCCTGACGAAGGGCCCCTGTGGCCCGAAATGCATTGGGTGAAAAGCAATAAATATCTTTTGAGCCAACTTGCTTTCAATGATTCTTTTAAACGTGTCGCTGTCGAAGGTCCGGAGGGCATGCAGTAGATATGTGAAAATGAAAAATGAATCATGTTGGAATCACGCTGTCCTTGCTGGCATGTTAAAAGTATTGATCAATCATGGATAAGTATTGAGGATTACTGACTGGTTTACCTGGAACAAAATGATTACCTTTTCAAAACAAGTAAATGAGGAATTATAAGGATATACTCCTGTTTTCGCAGTGCGACAGATGGGTGCGCACTTGCGTCACCCTTGCAACATGTTTTCATTAAATCTGCGATGGTTGGGACAGATCGCAGTCTGCTCGCACGCAATCACCACAAGAAATTTTTCCACCAAGTTCGATAAAGTATTTCTAAAGGGAAGGAGTGCATGCTCTTTATTTCATATCTTGTAACTCAAATTAACTGCCCCTACGAGAGTTTGCACCCCGTGGTTATAAGTTTGAAGATTTCTAAATAAAGATTGATTGAAGATACACATGTCACTTTGAAGGCAGCATGAAGACATGAACAATCCAAGTGACGCTCGTGTATGGATAATGCAATAATTGGACTGAGACAACAGATTCAGTTGTATGGGGCGTCACAATTCTGCAAACATTTGAGGTTTTCCTGTTCTTTTGCTGCATTTGTTCATTCATTCATTTATTCATTTCGTATTATCTTTGGGGACACTAGAAGCACTGGGTTTGATTTTTTTGTGGGTTGTATTAGGGAGGGTTTGAAATCATGATTTATTTGAGTAGGTTTCATTAGAATAGAGCTAAGGTAGCATGAGAAACGCTTGTATTGAAAGGGGATTTTTTCTGTTTTCATTTTCACGACCACATTCTGGGTGCTGTTTCTTTAAATATTTGAATCTCCATCAGTAGAAGTCATGGGTTAGAAACACACCTGTTTCCCATTGTGCTCGAGGTTAAAACTGCGGTGGCAGGGCTTGAATCGAATTGAATGCTGACATTGTCAAATGCTGCTGCACGTTACGATGTTATTGCCGCTTGTCGCTTTCAAGGTGATTTACTCGTTTATATTTGGATTGAAGGGAAGGTATCAGCTAACAGGGTGGGTTTAACAGCGATGTTTAATTGAGGGATGACACGGAGGCTAGGTATGGGTTGTGGGTGAGGGGGTTCATCTAGGAATGTTCACGCGCCGGGTTTATTTTTATTTTTGTTTTAGTGGTGATTTAGTGTTGGAGGAGTGAGGGGGTTCATCCAGGAATGTTCACGTGTTGGGTTTATGTTTGTTTCAGTGGTGATTGAGTGTTGGAGGGAGGAGGTGAGCTTGAATAGTTTCGGGGGTTAATTATAATAAGGTTTTCCGTTTGGGTTTGCTTTCATATTCACTGTATTTTAGTTTAATGCAGAAAGTTCGCCTTGTATATATGGCTGAGATCTTTTTTGTTATCCATTTCAGTGACCCCTGACGAAGGGCCCCTGTGGCCCGAAATGCATTGGGTGAAAAGCAATAAATATCTTTTGAGCCAACTTGCTTTCAATGATTCTTTTAAACGTGTCGCTGTCGAAGGTCCGGAGGGCATGCAGTAGATATGTGAAAATGAAAAATGAATCATGTTGGAATCACGCTGTCCTTGCTGGCATGTTAAAAGTATTGATCAATCATGGATAAGTATTGAGGATTACTGACTGGTTAACCTGGAACAAAATGATTACCTTTTCAAAACAAGTAAATGAGGAATTATAAGGATATACTCCTGTTTTCGCAGTGCGACAGATGGGTGCGCACTTGCGTCACCCTTGCAACATTTTTACATATAGAAAGTTGGCATTTTCTTACTTTAACTATTCTGTGTCTCTGCCTGTCTCTGGATACACATCTGGGTTAGGTGACAGCTGGGCTTTGTGCATTCCCTCTAGACAGTCACACACAAAGGGAACTAGGGTGTGATATTTTCATCCTGATGGCCCATTGTTGGAAGCTGGCTCTGTATATACTATACCAAAGTGAGGTATAGTGTGCACAGATTCCAGTGGAACCCCAAAGGTAGGCAGAGATAAAGTTAGATAGAACCTTACTCTTTATTTGTGGTAGTGTGGTCGAGCAGTAAGGCAGTATCAGAGGACAGTGTTAAGCATTTATTGTACACACTCAGTCGGCAAATGAATTCACACACTCAAAGACTGAACTTTAGACCAGTTGTTTTTGTATAAAAATATTCTTTTAGTTATTTTATTTTCTAGAACCAAGCACGCCTGGCACTGGTAAGCAATAAATACTTTAGAGTAGTAATGCAGTTGAAACATAGTTTGAATGATAATTGTATATGCACTTTGGTTTGATTTACAGTATGGATGCATAGAAATGCAATATTTAGTAAATGCAGTACATAGACTTGAATAGGCTTTTTAGTAAAATAGCAGGTAAGTAACTTTTGAGATTACTAGACTTACACAGAGTAGTATACCTAGATACTGCTCTTGGACATTTCCTGAAAAGAGGTAAATAAAATCGTTTTTGTTAGATTATGCTATTTTAAAGAATTACTTTAGTTTCTCAAACTCCACACAGAAACTTTTCACAGAAAAACATTCAGTGTTATCATATGGAGGAAAATAGTGTTATCGTTTTTGAGGTAAGCATTTTGTAGTGGGAATTGAGGTTCTGGGGTTAGACTCAGGGGTTCCCCAGGGTCAAAGATGCATTCTAGAGTGCAGAGGCTCAATGTTATCCAATGGGGGACAAGGGGCCTCCGGTTGGTGGCTGCTGACTAGCAGACCACTTGGCTCCTGGACTTTAGCTCAGGGCAAATGGGGAAACAAAGTAGCACCAAAGGTGCACCCTCAGTGGCACTAGAGCGGCCGGGTGCAGAGTGCTGTTTCGACGTCGGACGCCCTGTTGTTTTTAATGGAGAACCTCCGGTTTGGAAAGACAATGCAGGCTTGGGGACGAAGGTCTTCTGGGTGCGACTTCCACTTCGAAAGGTAAGTTGGGATGATAGGGGTTGGTTAGGCACTGTCGGTTTGGGCACACAAGACCGTGGGGTGCAGGGGTGCCTTTTGGGGTCAGATCTTCTTACCAGCTCCTGTTCGCGGTAAGGGGGGGCCTTCTGGATTTAGGCTGAAGGCGTCGGCTGGAGGCTTGAGGCAGGTCAGGGGTCACAAGATATTGGGTCAGGATTACCGGGGTGATCTCCTCGTGGTGTTTGCCCACTTGAGCTCCGGCAATGGACGACGGGTGTCTGGCCAGAGACACAGGTTGCAGGTGAACATATCCGGTGTTCTCGGGAGACAACTTCTTTGTAGTTGAAGGCAGGCAGGTCCTCCAGGGTTTTTGAGGTTGCTGGCTGATTTCGCAGGAGCGGTTTCGAGGGGGAGACAGGCTGTTAGGGCTGGGGCCAAGTCAGTGGGCATCTTCCTCTTGTTAGCTGCTGCACGGCTGTTTGGTCTTCTTCTTCTTCTTGCAGGTTCTTGTCTGCTTTCTTGGTTCAGGGCTGCCCTCTAAATACTGTATTTAGGGGGCGTTTTAGGGGTCTCGGGGTCAGTAGCCAATGGGCTACTGCCCTTATGGTGACTACACCTTCGGTGTGCTCACCCCACGTGGGGGAGTGAGCACAATCCCTAATCCTGATTGGGGAGTGCCTGCCATCTGCAAGATGGCAGGCACTGAAAAGTGGGCTTCACCTTGCCTCCCCCACCTGAGGTGTGGAGTTGGCAGAGGTGGGCACACCTTCTGGGCTGGCTAGTTTTCCCACCTGTCTTCCCACTGAAATCACTTCACTAATCACTGAAACACACACTACCAGCTCCGCAGTAATTCTGGCTTTGAAGCACACCAGGGTGGCATTCGGCCTCTCCTGGTGTGACCCGATGATGAAGAATGTAACCAACTAGGTTAGTGAGTGAGGGCTTTATTAAGAACCTAGTTGGATTCTACTGTTGTGCTCTACTCCCAAGAAAAAGGCACACTCTTTTGTTGTTTTGATATTACACAGGGATGTGTGCCATGTCGACTCTTCACTTTGTTCTGCACCAAAACACGCAGCCTGCAAAGTCAGTGTGTGTGTGTGTGTGTAAAGGTACAGGACCTCTAAGGGTAGCACAATAAGTGCTGCAGCCCTTAGAGGTCTTCCCTGGCCTCAGTGCCCTGGGTACCTGTGGTACCATTTACCAGGGGTCGACCTGTGTACAGAGATGCCAATTGGGTTAGTTTTTGGGAAATAACACAGGCCCTGGGAACCTGATTGGTAGGGACCCAGGGCACATCAAGTGAAAGTGCATCAGTAGTCTGGCAAAAAGTTGGGGGGTTACTGCAACAGAAACCCACTTTCCTACACCCATCACTAGGCTGATGGGCCTTAATGAGGTAGATTGGGAGATCCAGTCCTTCCAATTCAAGAAAATAGGAGGCAGCTTGCCAACACAGCAAAGTAGGAAGCAAGGTGGAATGTACTTGGTTCCAGTAAAGTTCTGATTTGGTAGCGAGAGGGGTCCAGTACTTATACCCTGTTGTGCCTTTGAAGTGGGGGAGACTCCAAAGAGGCCTCTGTAGATCCCAAGGTCCCTGCCTTTCCTGCCCTAGCTGCAGACTCACTACAGTGGGGGTATGCAGCTCTTTGTGTGGGGACAGGCACAGTGCTATTCAGGTGCAAGTGTCGGCTCCTTCCTCCAAGTCTACCTCAGGAAAGCCCATCAACCTGAAGATGGGACATCAGTATGCAAATGTAACACCCCAGCTCCCTTTGTGTGTGACTGTCTAGAGAGAATGTACAAAGCCCAGCTGTCACCCAACCCAGACATGTATTCAGAGACAGACAGAAGTATAGAATGTTTAACGTAAGAAAATTTAAACTTTCTAAAAGTTATTAAATAATAAAGTGGTCCCTACGGGGGTAGTGCAGCTGTTACTTTAGAGAAAGAAGAAAAATCTCTCAAATTAGTACATTTTTGTTATGCGTTTAGTGCATTTATTTATGCATATCTAATTTATGAATGTATTAATTAATTCACACAGTATGTTATAATACTTATACAGTGTGCTCCTAAAGAGTGACTGCACAGTGAAAGTGATATAAGGTTAATGAAAAGTACATTCGTGCTCTGTACAGCGTATATATATATGTGGCTGATAGGGAAAATAGAATGGTTTAAAGTCCACACCCGTGAAAGGAGTGTTGACATCCAACATCAAAATTCTTAAACACACAGTCCACATATGTTATTTGTAGATGTTTCGACCCCTCACCATAGACATTTAGAGCAGGGTCATCATCAGGATGAAAATTATCTGTAACGGAGATACCTAAAAGTAAAAGAGGCTTTTATCATTATATGTAAACACTCAATTGCTGATAAATTTAGAACTACAGGTATCGTAAGGTGATATTACGTACCAAAGGATAGGGGCAGAATTTCTTCTGTCAAATTAATGTTAGAGAGTCCGTCCTGGACCAACTTCAAAGTAGGTATTGGCATACTGCAATGGAATAATATAAGTGTTACACAGGGAAGTGAACCCTCATTGGGTGGGTGTTACGAAAGGCAAGGTAAACCTGCGTTACCTACTCAGAATTTATGGCATTGAATGTCCCATAACCGTAAAAGTGTCACACTGTTTCTAAGGACTACTTCAAAATTGTGTTTGTGCACACTGAAATGAAATTAAAGAAGCAATCAAGAATATAGATTGTAGACTGATTAGCGTTGCACTATATTAAGTGGTACTTGAACCTACCAGGGTGATCAAACAGGTAAAACCGGGCGAGTCAGTTTACCATGGTTGCACTTACAATTGGGATGCTGAAATAGAAATACAACTGATGATCGTATTTCCCAAAAAGATATCTGAATATACAAACACAGCATAAACCATTCCATTTAGAAAAGCGCCAAATTGCTTCAAGTAAACCAACACAGGATGGTGTCAGAATCGAAATTTTCTGAATGAAAAACAAATGCGTGCAGTTAATTTGGGGTCTATTAGGATGGCAGCCTAGTGGTGCTGGGATCGGCCGCCAGTGGTGCGGCGGTCCTGCTGTGCCAATTAGGATGCGACCGCCACCATGGTGGTCGCATCCTGTATATTTAACATGGTGGCGGACTGTGCTGCATTCAGCACCCGCCACAGTGTTAAAAGGGCATGTTGTGCATTTGCTTGCACAACATGACAGGCACCGTGTGGTGCCTGCCACCTCGTGCAGGCAAATGTCACAAGTGCAGCCACCTTCCTCCCCAACCTCCTGCAGGCCCCCAAAGGCATTCTACGCATGAGACCGCCATCATCGTAATATGGATGGCACCGCCACAATATTGCAGGTCTTTTCCGCCCGGTAGTCAATCGGTCGGATTGCCTACCGGCGTTAAAATGGCGGACGGTCATTCCGTCCGCCTGGGTCCCCACCGCCATCGTAATATGGCGGGGGAAATGTTAGGCGAGCGGATGGAAATGGCGGGCGGATCGCCACTGCCATACGGGCGGTGGCGATCCGCCCGCCATCCTAATAGACCCCTTTATGTTGTTATTAATCTTATCTTCATCTTCGTGGATTGGCGAGGAAACTCATCAAAACAGCGTAAACCACGAATGTATCAATCACCCGAAGTGAAGTTCGAGGCCTCCAATTTTCTTTAATTTCAAAATAGCCTTTATTCATTTTCTAAAAAATACGGTAATAGGAGCAAAAGAGAAAAATTCACAGAGGGGGACAAAAGAATACAAAATCTTTAATGAGTCATAACTTCACATGGAGAAAAGATATCTTGAAACAATAGTTTTAGCTGCCATACATGCACAACCGTATAATAAATAGTGAATAAATACAGTCACATGTTTAAGTGAGTGATTAGCTGCAGGGTCGTGGGAGAAAGGTAAGTTGAGGAAGACAGATGAGACATTTGGGGTCACTTTCTTCCTCCTAGGGAGTATATATAGCAGTATCCCTACCAGGTTGGTATAACTTGCACCCAATTTACAGTAGTTTATGGGAGCCAAAGTAGGTATCCAACGATTCCCAAATGGGTCTGTATTGTGTTTTCCAGGGGGTGTTGTAAGGCAAGGTTGTCAGCGCCTCTGATATGTGATACCCAGTTAATCCAGGCTTGAAAATAAGCCCTATGTGTGTTCTTCCAGTTGGAGGTAAATGTTTTAATTGCTGATGATTGTAAGAGATCAAGTAGGGAGTGATCTGCGGGCCATCTGATGCTTGGGTCAAGGAATCCTTTGATAAGAAATGATAATTCTTTCTTAGGGTGAATGTTAAATAGATGTGAGAGAAAGGAGAAGGGGGTCACTGATTTGTAGTGAAAGATAAGGTGGGCAAGGTCACTGGCTTCCTCTTTGCAGTTCAAGCAAATGGGACCCGTCAGCATTTTCAGGGTATGCATGCAAGATGGAGTCCAATAAGTTTTGTGTATTAGCCAAAATTTGATTTGGGAGAGAACTGGTGAGATTTTGTGTGTGGTGACAGATTTTCATATGGCGTTCCAAACAGACTCTGATATGGGGTTGGAAGAGTGAGTCACCCAATATTGTGTTATGTGGATGTATGTCGTTACAACGCACACTTTTACAACGCATGCACTTACAACGCATTTTTTACAACGCAACATCCATTACAACGCATTCCATTACATAGCATGACACTACAACGCATTTTTAAAAACTACCTTTACAACGCATTCCATTACAACGCATACTACCTTTACAACGCATACCATTACAACGCATAATATTAAATTGCATTTAAGGTAAGTATTAGATAGTATAGGGGTAAAAATTACTTTTCTAACTCCAGGGGGTGCAACAGTAGGGTAAGTGTTGGATAGTATAGGGGTAAAAATTACTATTCTAACTCCAGGGGGTGCAACAGTAGGGTAAGTGTTGGATAGTATAGGGGTAAAAATTGCTATTCTAACTCCAGGGGGTGCAACAGTAGGGAAGGTGTTGGATAGTATAGGGGTAAAAATTACTATTCTAACTCAAGGGGGTGCCACAGTAGGGTAAGTGTTGGATAGTATAGGGGTAAAAATTACTATTCTAACTCCAGGGGGTGCAACAGTAGGGTAAGTGTTGGATAGTATAGGGGTAAAAATTACTATTCTAACTCCAGGGGGTGCAACAGTAGGGTAAGTGTTGGATAGTATAGGGGTAAAAATTACTATTCTAACTCCAGGGGGTGCAACAGTAGGGTAAGTGTTGGATAGTATAGGGGTAAACATTACTATTCTAACTCCAGGGGGTGCAACAGTAGGGAAAGTGTTGGATAGTATAGGGGTAAAAATTACTATTCTAACTCCAGGGGGTGCAACAGTAGGGTAAGTGTTGGATAGTATAGGGGTAAAAATTACTATTCTAACTCCAGGGGGTGCAACAGTAGGGTAAGTGTTGGATAGTGTAGTGTAATATTATGCGTTGTAATGGTATGCGTTGTAAAGGTAGTATGCGTTGTAATGGAATGCGTTGTAAAGGTAGTTTTTAAAAATGCGTTGTAGTGTCATGCTATGTAATGGAATGCGTTGTAATGGATGTTGTGTTGTAAAAAATGCGTTGTAAGTGTAGTGCGTTGTAAAAGTTGCGTTGTAAATGTTGTTCCCCGTGTTATGTTCTTGCTTATTTTTGATGTCTTAGGTCGTAGTAAGTGTAGAATTTAGATACGTGGTGACCTAGCTTATTAAGGTTATAGTTGAGTGTTGGGAGAGATGGATCTCTGTTGTGATATTTAGGTTTGGCTATATGGACGCTTTAAGCTTGAGGAAAGGATACAACTCCGAGTTCTCCTGGTGGCATTTTGTCTGTAAATTCGAAAAGGATAGGGGAAGTTCTGGCTCCTAATTGCAGAGGGAAGAAGATACGTTTGTTGATCCATGAGTCCCAATAAAGGGTCTGATCTTCATATGTATGTTCGGATTGTGCCATTCAGAGGCTAGGGCAGAGAGTTTTATCAATGAGGGCAGTTTCCTATCTATGGTTGATAAGGCATTCCTGGTGTTTTTTAGCATGTATTTGGAGTTGGTGCGTTGCTTGCAGTTGGTTCTGAGTAGAGTTAGATGCTCTAGATTTTTCAAGATCGCTCTTTCCACCTCCAACCAAACGGGTATAATTGTCTGGGGTTTGAAACCAGTATGTACTTTATTTGATAGAAAGGCTGTCTGATCATCCCTGAAGTTAGCCAAGTTAACACCTCCTAGTGTATTGTGCAGGCAAAGTTTTTTCAGCGCTATTCTTGCTTGTCTAGTTTGTGCTGAAAGTCATCTGAGAGAAGTAGGTGGAGCATAGTGATGAATTTAAGTGACCATCTGTCTAGTAAGTCTTTTGTCCTTTGAAGGTTGAGGTTTTTGTTATGTTTTATGGTGTCTATTTGGTCTCATCCAAATTCCAAACCCAGGTATTTCATGTAGTTGGGTTGTCAGGTTAGATCTGAATTTCCTAGTAGGTCATTTGGCACGTATGAGTTAACAGGTTTAACTTTATATTTGTCTCTATTCAATCTGTATTCTGAAATGTCCGAGTAGCATTCTATAGTTTCCATGAGGGCCTAGATAGAGGAGCCTGGGTTTTCTGTGACTATTAAAATGTCGTCTGCATAGGTAGAAAGTGTCACCAGTTTCCTGTTAAAGTCAATTCCCGATATTTTAGGGTTGCTTTTCATATCCAGATTAAGGGGTTTCAGCACCAGTAAAAGAGGGATGGGGAAAGTGGGCAGCCTTGTCTCGTACCCTTTTGTAATTTAAACAGGAGGGAATGGGAATCATTAATGCAGATGAGGGCACTTGGGTTCTTATATAGTCATTTTTATAACCTCATCACCTAGATTGAAGGAGTACAGGGATTGTTCAAGAAAGGTCCATGATACTCTGTCGAACGCTTTCTCAGCATCAAGTGTAACTGCGACAGAGGCAGAGGAAGATGATTTCGCTTTGTCGAGGACATGGCACGAATGGCGGTATTGTTGTTTGACATACTTTTTTTAAGAAGCCTACTTGGATGTTACATATTAGCTGAGGTAGGAAGATAATAAGGCGCTGGCTAGTATTCTTTCCGTAAATTTTGCAGTTTAAATTTATCAAGGAGATGGGTCTGAAATTATTAGGGAGTGTCAGATCCTTATATCTCACAACTGAAAGAGACAAGGGAATGAGCCTTCTCTGACTCACCTTCTAAGCTCGAAAACTCACTCAAGAGAGAAGGACTACAAATACCAAATCCCAGGGCACCTAGAGTAGGTACGCTATGGGTTCCTAAAATAGGATGACCCAGGAAGTATAAAAGGAAAAAACAGATCCCTGTTTGGAGGTAATACTTTTCCCTCAGTTTTCTATATTTCTTTTTCCTCACGCTCTACCCTCACCACTCTTCCTCATAAAAAATATTGCGCTCTGTCCTAGGTGTTGGTCTGCACCGGGACGTATGATGCGGCCCTATGATGAAGCATTACACTGCAAAGTGTGTGAGGGCAGTATTAAGATAAGTTATGTCTTTCCCTATTTCCGTTTTTTCCTTTGATACTTTCTGTGTCATCCTATTTTAGGAACCATAGCGTACCTACTCTAGGTGCCCTGCGATTTGGTATTTGTAGTCCTTCTCTCTCAAGTGAGTTTTCAGTGTCAGATCCTTCCCATCTTTCAGAATTACTACAATATTGGCTTCTGTCTTTGTGGCTGAGATAGCTCCTGAGTTTGCAAAGTGGTTAAATAGTGTTAACATGGTAAGTTGGAGTGACTGGTCGAGTGATTATTAGAATTTAGCTGTGAAGCCGTCAGGGCCAGGTGCTTTATTCTCTTTCAATGAGCCTACTGCATTGGAGATTTCGGTCAGGGAGATAGGTTTGCCTGCAGACGCTTTTTCCTCTTCTGATAAGCGAGGTATCTGTAATTTATAATAAGTAGTTTTTGCATTGGTCAGAGCTGATGATGTGATCGTCCATTTATAGTGTCTCGTAGAACTGTTTAAAGGTGTCTAAAGTTTTCTGGCGGTTAGTATGTGTTATATTCTTGTTGTTTTTGAGTACAGAATTTTTTTTAAATTTTGTTTATGTTTAAGGCCAGCATTTTCCCTGCTTTGTTGGCTTTGCATAGCTTGAGGCCTGTACATTTGTTTATCCATACACTGGCTTTTTTGCTTAAAATCTTGTTATAACCATATATTTTGTGTGTGAGGAGAGAAAGGGTATATTTATCTAGGTTTTTAGTGTGAGATAGTTCAAGTGTCCTTATTTCTTCTTCCGATTTCACTAGTTTGGCATGGTTTGTTTTAATAATTGTTGTTTTTATATTTGTAGGAAAGTGGGTTTCTGTTGCAGTAACCCCCCCACTTTTTGACTGATAACTGATGCACTTTTCCTGAGTGTGCCCTGGGCTCCTGCCAATCAGGTGCCCAGGACCCGTGTTCCTTCCATAAAACTGCATAACAGCCTAAACCCAATTGGCATCTCTGGCCACATGTCAGCCCCTGGTAAATGGTAACATAGGTACCCAAGGCACTGTTTCCCGAGAAGGGCCCTAAGTGCTGCAGCACTTATTGTGCCACCCTTAGGGGCCCTGTACCCTGACACACACACACTGCCTTTGCAGGCTGAGTGTCTTGGTGCAGAGCAAAACAGAGAGTCGACATGGCACACATCCCTGTCCTGGCATAGTGTCCTGGGTGCACTATGCCAGTGGTGAGGGTACAGGTGCATGAGCCCTGTACCCCTACAGTGCCCAGGTCCATTCCTGTGCAGTGTTGCCATTAAGAGTATATGGTGCTGGGAGGTCGACATTACGAACTCCACCGCACCATGATGGCTGCACTGAAGACTAAGAAGTTTGATATCAAACTTCTCAGCACATTAAACCCACATTGATGCCAGTGTGGGATTTAATGTGAAATGCACGACAGAGGGCATCTTAGAGATGCCCCCTGAAACTAACCAACAACCAGCGTCCTGACTGAGAGGCTGCCTAGGCTGCCACCCAGCTGGACCCCTGGGTAGAGAGCCATCCGCTCTCGTGGGTCTGCAACAATGCACATCCTGGGCGAGGGATGGGCAGGGGAAGCTTCAAAGGCATGCCGCCTTTGTGAGCTTCTCCAGGCCACTTGCTGTACTCAGCAACTGGCCCCCACCGGTTCTGACCCCCTTTCTGGTGGGAAGATCAGTGGGAAAACCTAAGTGAGGAAAGGGGGTGTGCCAGCCCCTGCCAACCCCCACCCCTCAGGTGGGGGAGGCGAGGTGAAGCACAACCCCGGGGTCTCGCCATCTTCAAGATGGGGTGCCCTACCCAATCAGGACTAGGCCCATGCCCCCCTCCCGCAGGAGAGGGGCAGGCTAGGTGGTGTACCCACCCCAGGGAGGGGACCCATTGGTCCCTGACCTCTACCTACCAGTAACGCCCCTAAATTTAGTATTTAGGGGCACCCTGAATCTTTCTTCCTCAGATCCCGAATCCGAAACAAGAAAGAAGAACAAGAAGAAAGAAGACCTGCCGTGCAGCTGCTAACAAGAGGACAGCACCAACTGACTTGGCCCCAGCCCTACAGGCCTGTCGATTCTCGAACCTGCTCCTGCTAAAACCCGGTGTCTCCAGCGGTCAGCAACCTCAAAAACCCCGGAGGACCTGCCTGCCTTGCTCATCTAAAGACTGGGACTCCCACGAGCAGTGGTTCTGCTCAGAAAGCAACAACCCCTGGCACCAGCCAGGAACCGCGAATCCAGCACACTCTGCACGTGCCGAGCCCGGCCTTTACCTGAGTGAACAAAGACCAAGAGGGCGTCCCCCCGGTGACTGTGACCAAGAATCCAGCACCCAAGGACCCTCCTCGACGCTCCTGACGATGCCTGCAGCCTCAACACCAAAGACCCCCACAACCGCGACCAGCTGAGGGTAAGATTTCCCTACGCGAAAAGACACCCCTGCACCCGGCACCCTGCGGCTCCCTGTGCCCAGCTCCTGGGTGCCTACCTAACCTACAGCTTCCCAACTTACCTCTCGAAGTGGTGGTCGCACCTGGAGAATCTTCGTCCCGAGCTTGCAGCCTTTGTTCGTCTTGTAGCTTCTCCATAGAAATCCATTGAGCGCCCGACAGCTCAAAAGCACCCTGCACCCAGCCGCCCGAGTGCCCCTGGGAGTGTAACACCTATCCTAATCTACTTCCCCACTTGCCCTGAGTAAGTGACCAGGAGCCCAGCTCCCACAGCCGCGTGGCCTGCCTGCAAGCAGCCCCCAACCAAAGGCCCCCTGCCCGCCATAGCCTAACCTTGGGCCTAACTGTCTCTGCACCCGGCTGCCCCTGTGCCGCTGAGGGTGTAACAACGGTACCTACCTGACCCTGGGAGACCCCTGAGTCTATGCCCAGAACCTTAACTCTGCCAGTCGAGTACTTACCTAAAAGCCGATAACTCATTTTTTCTCCAAAGGGTAACCTTGACTGGTTTCACTTGGAAATTCTTCTAAGTGTCGAGTTTTGAAACTTTAAAATATTCACTAAAAATCAGCCGATAAACGAAAACATAATTACTCATCTGTTATCAGCAGTGATCCCAGTGCTGGATGTTGGTGCCCAGCACTGACCCTGAAAAGTAATTACAACTGTACTTACCGAAAACTTGATTTTCCTCCATAGGCTAACATTGCCTGGTTTTTGCCAGAAATTCTTCAGTGTCGATTTTTGAAACAAACAAATATTCCTTAAAAATTGCCTGTATAACAAAAACGATTTCTTTCAACTGTTTACAGGAGATGCACCAGTGCTGAATCCAGGATCCAGCACTGAGTAAGAAAAAGTAACGATAACCCTACTTACCTGCTAAGTGAATTTCCTCCCATAGGATAACATTGGTGATTCTATGTGAAAAAGTTTTTAAGGGGCCAATTCCGATCCGGGTCTGAAGGGCACCGAACGCGATCCGGCCGGAAAAACTAAGAGCCGTACGCGTGTTTTCCGCCCGACTCGTACAGCTGTACGAGCGAGCAAGTACGATGCGAGCTACGTGAAATTCACCGACTGAGTCGTTTCCGGGTCCGAACCGCTCCGTACGTCTCGGTCGTAAGCTAACCGTGGCATGCAATGGATGTGGATTACGACAGAGCCAGTACGATGCACGCGTCAGACAGCCTGTGCGAGCCGTAGTGTCTGGCTAGCAAAACGTCCGGGTGGTTGCCTTTGGGGGTCCGCGTCGGACCCCCTGTCACCCGCAGCCCTACGACTCGGGCACAGGGGGAGACCCAAGGGTCCCCCCAACACAGGCATGTATGGTGTGAATGGCACCGACGCGTACCCTTGCACGAGACGTACCATTCAGTCAATGGGAGCCCATGTACGCGTCGTACGACCGGCTCCCATTGACTTCTATGGGAGTCTGACCGAACCGAGTACGGCAGCATACGGCCGCATCGAACTCGCTCGGTCGGACTGCAGGACTCCGGCTATGTCAGAAAACACTCCGAATATGGCTCGGTCGGAGTGCTTTCCGACCCGGATCAAAATCGGCACCTTAGTGTCAACTTTTGAAATACAATAATATTCCTTAAAAATCATACTTGTAACCAAAATGTATTTACTCACCTGTTTCCAGTAAATGTCCCAGGACTGAATCTAGGATCCAGTCCTGTGGTTAGAAAAGTAATCCAAAGAGTAATTAATTGCATTTACTTAGAAATTCCCATTGAGCTCAATGTTATAATTGTGTTTGAATTGTGTTGCCTATTGCAACAACTGTAACTATTGCATTCAAAAGTCTATTGCCTATTGAAAGTATTTAACTAAAGCATCTCATTCTGAGAAAGTATATTTTGATACCTACTTGTGGTTCTAAAATAAAACAACTATATATTTTTATATACAAACCATTGGCCTAGAGTTCAGTTCTTGAGTGTGTGAGACCATTTGCTGACTGAGTGTGTACAACAAATGCTTTACACTGTCCTCTGATACTGCCTTACTGCTCGACCAAGCTACCACTTTAGAGAGTAAGGTTATATCTAACTTTAGCCTCTGCCAAACCTCTGGGGACTGTGGAGTCTGTGCAGACTGAACCTTACTTTGGTACAGTATATACAGAGCCACTTTCTTACAATATTGATTAGAGTTCCCCTCAGTAATGCTTTGAGAGCGTCCCAAAGTGTATGTATAATTGTGTTTGGTAAGTCATTGTCAATAAGGTAGTTTGATATAGCCTCTTCAATGTTTTCCTTATTGTCTGGATTGGATAATACATCTTTGTTGAATCGCCATACTTTAGTAGGGGAGTTTATGTTTGTACCGCTAGGAGCGAATTGATGCAGGAGTGGTCAGAACGCAATCTCGGAGATATGTTTGATTGATCAGAGTGTCTAGGAGCCTGAGATGAGGATATAATAAATTCTTGTGTAAGAATTATGTGCTGCTGAGTAAAAAGGGTACTCTCTGGATTCAGGGAGTTGTAAATGCCAGGTATCTTTGAGATTGTATTTATAGCATATATTTTGTAGTATTTTATTAACTTTTGGTGGTGATACTTGCAGGCGGATCGGCGGCCTAATGTTATATCAAGTGGCAGGTAGAAATCTCCTCCTACTATAATAGGTTTGTCGGGGGTATAGACCAATCACGTTAGATTCAGAGGCCTTCTTTTAAGGCGAGCTTTCTAAACAGTTTACCTAAAATAAAAAGAAAAGTTAATAAAGGTAAAGGTACAATTCAATCCAATGCAAGACCAAGGCAGATTCTTAGCTCTACTGCCAAGGGATTCTACACTTAATGCTACTCAAACATTGCCCGTGGTCCACCTCCTGGATTCCCAACCCGATTGCCAAAGGGCGCGTGTTATTTAAAGATGACGTGCCTAGTGAAGTGTGCATGGTGAGGCGATGGCCGTGCATCCATGATAATGCTTGCATGAAAACAGAGCAAATCGCTTGTTATTCTTTGAAAAAATCACAGATTCGAATTATGAGCAAACATTGTATGCTGGTTGGTGTAATTGTACAATTCAAACAAACTTTTGATATAGAAGAAAAGCCATAGAAAAATATTATCCCACTATTGCTTAATACAGCCCAGTAATATTCCATTAATGAACATTCTCTCCATACCTTGAATGTATCAAAGGGCTAGAAATTACAAAGTTAAGGAGAGAAAAAAGATTAAAAACATTACAAAAAGAAACATTGTGGTTACTAATTAACAGCATTGTCGCAGGTAGAATGACTTTCTACATCAGCCAGACAACCACTTATTCAGTTAACCATATAACCACATTCCTGTAAAGTACACACAGTTGCAGAAATACAAATGGAAACACAATTGGGAAAAATTTAAAGTCATGTCCATAATAGTGCAGTTCCCATAGACTGCAAAGATCTAAAGTGTTCATACAATGGATGCCTGTCCTCAATCCTCAAGGGTATTCAGGCCTTGGGTGATCGTCCCGCATTTGTCCATCCAGAATAGTACTATTTTTGAGAAAAGTCCCGCTTTGTCTCCTCCTCTAGGTCCCAAAGAGATCTGCTCAATAACTTGCCACTTTAGGTCTTCACTTTTATGTTGGTATGTTTGATAGTCCTCGACCAGCGGTGCCCCTACTATGCAACACTTTATTCTGCTCCCATTCCTCAGAATTCTAAATTTCACTTTCTTTGTGGTTTGTCCAATATACAAAAGTTCACAGGGACACAAGATCGCATAGATCACATCTTGTATATTACAATTACTGAAACTTGTTAGAGCAACAATGACATACTGATGGGTGAAGTCACTTGTGTTCAAACTGAACTTACAAGCCACACATTGGCTACATTTGTAGTGACCCACTACTGCAGGGAGTCTCCATAGTGTGTTAAGTTGGCCTTGGGTGCAGTGGCGGCTAGTAGGGAATAGGGGTGGGTGCAGGGGAGAGATGATGACAGGGGGGTTTTGAAAATCTATATTTTTTTTAAACGCAAGTATCTTTTCTCCAGTGGCCGCATCGCTCCTCCGCTTCTCTGCTTTTTCTGACTCCAGTCCGAAAGAAGCTACAGAAGCTCCCTGGCACACAGGCTCCCCTGAGCCAATCACAGCGCTGTGATTGGTCTGAGTGCTTTCGATCGGCACTCAGATAAGGACAGGGAGCCTATGCATATTCCCTACAAGGCTGTCCATTACAGCCTGGTAGGGAATATGCAAAGGGCACATGACTGCTTGGCCAGCCAAAACGGCCGGCCAAGCAGTCATGCGCACTTATTGTGTATAGTCCACTCCTCCTCCCACCCTGAGCCATTAGCCCCGTCCTGCCCTAACCCAGCTGGAATCCAAAAGTAAAATGATAATAACTTTGTTGTTATCATTTTATTTTACCCCTTTTCACTGCTCTAAAAGCATTGGAGCGACTCTTCTCTGCCTTAGCGGAGGAGCTGCCACTGTTTGAGTGGTTGAGGAAGAGCAGCCCTTACTATGGCATCCTTAAGATTCTTTCCCCGTTTAAAGGGAAAGGTGTTTCTTTCTGTGTGAGATGTTCCTCCACTAGACCCCAATGTCTTTTCAAAATCTTCTTCCCCTCATTGCTTACAGAGCTAAATTTAGTGACACACACAATCCTGTCCATGGTGTTATTTCTAACCCAAGGCTCTAGGAGATCCTCCTGGTGGTTATACCAGGCACGTGTTCTGGCTTGTTTGACCAAGCGTCTAGGGTAACCCCTTTCAATCAATCTACTTATGAGTGAATCTGTCTCTCTGAAATTCTCAGTTCTCCTGGTGCAGTTCCTGCATAAAAGCAGGAACTGTCCAAATTGTAGATTGTCTTTGAAGCTTCCCGGGGTGACTGCTAGTGTAGTGTAATAAGGTGTTTCTCGCAGACGGCTTCCTGTATAAAGACACAAAGATCCTATTTTGGTCTGACCCCACACTGAGGTCCAGGAAGGCGATGTTGGTCTTGCTCTGTTCCATAGTAAACTGAATGTCTTTCGACAGGGTATTAAGCCATGCATGAAATAGGTGTAGCTCATTTATGGGACCCTTCCAAATCAGGAAAACTTTGGGGCAGATTTATGAGGGACTTGCGCCCCTTTTACGCCACCGTTGCGTCACTTTTGTGACGCAGCGGCGGTGGAAACCCTGCGCCATGTTGCGCCCCATTTACATCGTGACGCATCTATGGAGGTGCGTCACGGTGTAAAGCCCTGCGCCACATGAAACCTGCGTCAGGTTTCATGTGGGCGTTGCTACTCAGGGGGGGCGTTCCGTCGCAGGAACGCCCCTGAAAAGTGACTCAGTGAAATCTATAAGATTTCACTGAGTCACTTTCCCAACGCTGATGCGTCAAAACCCTGCGCCTGCTTGAAGCAGGCGTAAGGCTTGACTCACCATGTTAGGCATAGGGTAGGTTGGAACAGTGCTGGAGTTGCGTCGCGCTTGCGACGCAACTTCAGCACTGCGCCAACCTTACGCCGGCAGATGCGTCACGTATCTGCTTGTCCTTGCGCCACGATGCGCCGCATTGTAAATGCGGCGCATCTGCGGTGGCGCAAGGGCAAACTTGCGTGACGCATCTTCCCTGGCGCATCCTTGCTGATTTGCAGGTATGCGCCAGGGAACATAAATCTGCCCCATTGTTTTTATATCTTGACCATTTGATTATTTTTTCAAGAAAAGGATTATTATTCACAAACATTTTGTGAGCCTCATAGTGGGCCATGAACGGATTGGCCAGATCTGGAGAGAAGCCTGCTCCTATAGCGACTCCTTTGACTTGATAATTTATTTTTTTATTTAGGAGTTTATAAAGCGCACTAATACCGAAGGGTGTCCTGGCGCTGTAATGCTGAGCATCCCTGTAGAACGAGGGTCTAATCCCTGAACAACCAGGTCTCCTGCTAAAATTAAAGAAGGAGCTTCACCTGGCGGGTATTGAACACAACCCGGACTCCAGGGATCATAGAAACAGTTATCAAACTGAAATAGTTCTTGCTCGTGGCTATTTAAATTAGTGACACCAAGAACCAAGTGGGGACTTGTATTGGCTGTTCACGTGAGTCCATTGGCCCCGATATCACCCTTATGGCCTCTGCCTGGGGAATGTTGGTATATGATGATTGGCTGTCCATAATAACAAGGGTATCTGTCAATATGTTCAATGGTAGCCCTTCATAAGTGTTAAAATGCATACTATCCCTAATATATGAATTAGTTAGGGGTATTAGTTAGGGGTAAAAATAGATCTAGATAATGGCACATTGGCTCCCAAATAGAACCACAGCCTGAGACTATGGGTCTCCCTGGTGGCTGTATTAATCTTTTGTGGATTTTCGGTAAGATGTACAATACCGGTATCCTCGGATGTTCTCTATTCAGGAATGCATGCTAATTTTAGCTTAAGAAGCCCTGTTCTAAACCTTTCTATGTGATTTCTGCAATCTTGATTTTAAGTGTACTAGTGGGATCACTTTTGATCTTCCTGTAACAAGGTATGTCACTTGACAAATAACATAAGTTGACTGTGTTTTAAAGAATATTGATGGTGGATGTCAACACTCATTTCACAGTTGTGGGCTTCAAACATGCTATTGTCCCTATCAGCCACATGAATATACGTTGTACAGAGCACAAATGCACTTTCCATTCACCTTATATCACTTTCACTGTGTAGTCACTCTTTAGGAGCACCTTGTATAAGTATTATATCATATTGTGTGAATTAAAGATTATATATTTAAATGAGATATGTATTAAAAAAATGCACTAAACTTACTCCTTTGAGATGTTTTTCTTCTTTCCCTAAAGTAACACTATTGCCTTTCTAGTCAAGGGCTACACTAGTCCCATATGGGAGCACTTTAATATTTAATATATTTAATAATTGTTTAGCTCAGGTCCCTGGGTTACTGTGTTGCCCCTTTTACTATTTGAACTTTCTAAAAGTGTCATTTTCAGACTTTGGATTTCAAATCCGAACCTCACCACTCTAGTCTAGGCCACTCCTCTCCACTCTGCTCCACTCCACTCTGCAACGCTGCACTCTGTGCCAATGCACTCTACACTGCACCACTCCACTCTCCACCAGTTCACTTAACACCAATCCACTCAACACCACTTGAATCTATTCTGCATCACTGCACTCTACTCTGAAGCAATCTACTCTACTCCACTGCACTCTACGCCCTGCACTCCACTCCATCTGTGTAACTCCACTCTGTGCCACTACACGCCATTCTACTCTACACCACTGCACTCTATGCCACTTTAACCAATGCTGCACCACTTCACAGTACTCTATTCTGCACTACTCTCCACCATGACACTGCACCCTATGCCATTCTACTCTAACCACTGCACTCTATGCCAATGCACTATACAACCCTTTACTCAAAACCAATGCACTCTACGCCACTGCTCTCTATGCCAAGTTTACTTTGCACCATTGCACTCTACATCACACTATTCTACTGTGCACCACTTTACTTTATGCCACTGCTCTTTTACACCACTCTACTCTGCACCATTCTTATCTAAAACACTGTACTCTACGCTACTATACTCTACTCTGCACCACTCGACTGCAGTCTATGCCAATGCACTGTACACCACTACACTCTATGCCACTCTACTCTGCATCACTCTACTCTAACTGTACGCCATGGCACTCTACGCCAATCCACTCTAATCTACTCTGCACTCCAGCACTCTATACCACTCAACTCAATGCCACTGCACTCTACGCCACTCTACACTATGCCACTGCACTCTATCCTGCATCACGCCACTCTACCCTGCAAAACTCCACTCTATGCCACTCTACTCTGCATCATTCCACTCTACGTCACTTCACTCTACCCTGCATCACACCACTTTACCCTGCACAACTCCACTGTGCACTTTTCCCCTCCAAGCCACTCTACTCTGCAACACTGTACAAGCACTCTACTCTGTAACACTGTACTCTCCTCCACTTAACTCTATCCCACTTTACTCTGCACCACTGTAATCTGCACTGTGCCATTTAATGCCACTCTACTGCACTCTACACCAATACACTGTACGCCACTACACTCTACCCCACTCAACTCTGACATCACTCCACTCTACATCACTGCACTCTATGCTACTGCACTCTACCCAAATCCATTCTAAGCCACTGAAATCTACTCTACACCAGTGCACTCTATGCCACAGCACTCCAATCCACTCTACTCTATGTCGCTGCACACTACCCTGCACCACTCAAAGATATGCGACTTCACTAACCCCTGAAACAATCAACTTGACACCACTCCACTCTATGCTACTCCACGCCACTCCAATGTACTCTGCACCACTCCAATCTACGCTACTCCACTCCACACTATACCACTCTACACCACTCTGCACCACTGCACTCAACGCCACTACTCTTTATACCACTGCACTCTACACCACTGCACTCTACACCACTCTGTTCTACTTTGCACTACTGTACGCTACTCCATTGCTCTCTGCAACACTCTAATCTATGCATTTGCCCTTTGTGAAGGGCACTCTATGCCACTGTACCTCTACAACACTCTATTCTATGTCACTGCTCTCTACTCTGCACCACTCTACTCTACTACACTCTATGAAAATGCACTCTATGCCACTATACTCTGCACCAATCTACTCTGCATCATGGCACTCTATGCAGCTGCACTTTAAGCCAATCTACTCTATGCCACTATAATCTTCACTGAACTTGCACTTTGACACTGCACTCCAGACCAATCTACTGTACGCCACTGCATATATACCACTCTACTCTGTACCACTCTACTCTAAACTTGAATTTAAACACTCTTCTCTATGCTACTGCACTCTACACCACTCTACTCTAAACCCCGGCACTCTAAGCTAATGCACTCTACACAATTTACTCAAAACCAACGACCCCTACTCCACTGCACATAACACCAATTTACTCCGCTCCACTGCACTTGACACCCCTATACTCTACAATACTCTACTATATGCCACTACACCATATGCCACTGCACCCTATGCCACTGCACTCTATCTCACTGTAGTCTACTCTGCACCACTGTGCTCTTCAGCACTGCTCTCTACGTCACTCTATTCAACTCTGCACTACTCTATGCTACGGCTGTCTATGTCAGACTACTTTACACCACTGCACTCTACGACACTCTACTCTGCACCACTCTTCTCTGCAACACTGCACTCTATACCACTGCACTCTACTCTACACCACTCATCTCTATGCCACTCCAATGCACGCGACACCAATGCATTCTTTGCCAGTACACTCTATGCTACTCTATTCTGCATCAGTCCACTCAACACCAATGCACTCTGTGCAAATCCACTCTATGCCACATAGATCCACTCTGCACCACTGCACTCTACGCTATTCACTCTATGCCACTCTACTCTACACCACTGTACTGTACTCTGCACAACTCCCCTCTACCCTGCACCACTCCACTCTACACCACTTCACTCTACTCTCAATCTACTCTATGCCACTGTACTCTATGCCTCTCTAATCCACTTTACGCTACTCCACTCTACACCACTGCAATCTATGCTGTACCACTCCCCTTTGTGCTAGTCTATTGTACTCTACTATAAGCCACTGCACCCTACTCTAAACCACTGAACTCTATGTCACTGCACTTGCTAATGCACTCTACGTAAATCTATTGATACACAAAGAGTGAAAAGCAGCATATAATTATATCATGTAGAATTAAATTGTAAGTACAATAAATCTCATAAATCCATCAGCCCAGCCAACAAATTTCGTCCAACAGGACTTCATCGGG
The DNA here is from genome assembly GCF_964204655.1 of Triturus cristatus. Taxonomy (NCBI): domain Eukaryota; kingdom Metazoa; phylum Chordata; class Amphibia; order Caudata; family Salamandridae; genus Triturus; species Triturus cristatus. The sequence continues at coordinate 1,206,687,905 of NC_140582.1, read as the reverse complement.
GTTGGGTATATTCCTCAAAGGAGCAAGCAAACTTTCCTTTAGTAGTCAACCAGATCAACTGCTCGGCATTTGCGACTCGGAAACGGATACTGCAGATCACGTCAGAAGGTACTACACCTTTTACTTCTTTGAACGAGGATATCCTGGAGACAACTTTTATCCTTTTATTCTCACCACTAAAGGAAAGTTTGCTTGCTCCTTTGAGGAACATACCCAATTCTGACTATGGGCAACAGCTCATTCAGTCTCCCCGATGGCCCCCAGTGCCTTGAAACCCTTAAGGGGGAGATATGTTTGCGATTTACAAATAGGAATTATTATATTATTATTATTCCATTCTGCAATGTTCTTCGCAACTCCCTCTACACCACTCCTTACCACTTCACTCCACTCTATTCTACAACACACACTACTCCACTCTAATCTACTCCATTCCACAATTCCATTACTCCACCCTATACAAATCCACTCTATGCCACTCCACTCTACCACACTCTATGCCACTCCACTCTATATCAACACTCCACTCTATGACAATTTACGCCACTCCACACTAGGACACTCTGTTCCATGCCACTCTACTCTATGTCACTCTTCAACACTCTACTACACTCCATGCCATTCCACTCTACTACACTACTTCACTCTATGCCTTTCTACTCTACGACAACATATCTGCTCTACGCCACTCTACCACACTCTACGCAACTCCCACTATGCCACTTCCGGCTACATTACTCCAATTTATGCCACTCCACTCGGTTCTATGCTATTCAGCTTAACAACACTGTGCCACTCCACTCCACCCCACTCTACACCACTCCATTCCACACCACTCTACACTCACTCCACGCCACTCTACACCACTTCACTCTATGCCACTCTACAGCTCTTCATGCCACTCCACATCAATCTATACCACTCCGCTCTAAGCCTCTCTAGACCATGCCTCTCTACACAACTCTATAACACTGTACGACAATGGCTTAAGCAGAGTTGTTTAACAAACACCAGCCATTGCTTGTTTCGGGAGTGTGGGGGGATCCTCAGAGCAGAGGGATAAGTAGGACAGTTCCCTCCCTAAAGCTTGGGGACCTCATGCTGAGGCCCATTCAGTTGTCACTGATTCTTCACACACACGCACCCACACCCACATACACACATTGCTAAACATACTTGCAACATTGACACGTTTTACGCTTCTCAACATTTCATAAAAATTGAGACAATGCAACACTTAAACAGTAAACGTGCGGAAAAAGATCCTACCTACACTTTCAACTCATTCAAAATATAAATGTAAATATAAAAAGTCTGCGTACATTAGCCATGTTGGCTGGGTTTAATTAGAGTGGAAACTATTTAGCAATGCACTGAAGACTTTCCGCCAAAGAAAGCAGTCTTGCACCTGCCCAAAAGGTGTCATGACTTTATTGACATAGAATAGAATAATTTATTAGGAAATAATGAGGAGAAATGAAAACTTTTCCCCTCGTTGCGACTCGCTACCCCACTCCTTGGATGGCATAGCATTTTGATGCATTTCCAGGTTTGCGCTTGCACTTAAATCTGGAAATGCATCAGTGGACATGGGTGTTGCATGGGAACACCCAAAGCAACAACAGTGTCACACCCCTAACAAGCAAAGTGTTGCGTGAAAAGGGGCGATATTTACAAGCACACTTAAAGCCACGCAGGGTGGCTTTACATGTGTTTGTAAGTATCATGCAGCAGGTTGCGCCGTCGGTGCGTCACGCAAAGTGACACAGAAGCGGCGCAAGGGGTTTGTAAATAAGCCCCCCAGTGCACAGACTCCCAGAGGGCTGCTTCATCTAGAAATGACTGAGCCTTGTTGATACATCTTTCTATTTTTGGACTGTGAGTCACAAGGTCAGGAAATTCTTCTTCTTCACAATGAAGGTCTGCCTACAGGATGTCAGTTAGACAATTGAAAATCAAGATCACAGAGTTAGCACTGGATGACGTTTCCATATACCGTAAGATAGTTTAAAGTTTCGCATAGTCAACTGCTGAGTGATAAGATACTGTACTGTGCTCGTGGGGTCATGGGAATGCATGGATGTTGTGCAAATGTTTTGTTTTTTCCCCTCACTCTCCTTTGAGTGATAAGTGATCAAATATAACCATTTATTTCTACATCCGGAAGCCAGCACTCCCTCAGCACATCAGGAACAGCAATTAGGACAGGATTGATTCTGTTACTTAAGCACCATTGGACGGATCACTGACAGAATATCGAAGACAAAAATATTGTGTGGACAAAATATTGTGTCAAAAATATGGAGATCAAAATATCGAGAAGGTGCAAATAGGTAAGTATAGATTCACTATTCTTATCTCCACATCTACACATCTTGAAGATATATAAATCGTCAAGTAACATATATGTATCGTGGTAAGTATAGTACAACTTTACACATGCATAGAAACTTACCTATACAATAGCTTGTCCTCGATGGTCTTGACACATTATTTTTTCTCTACAATATTTTGGACTCAATATTTTGTCCAAACACCCCATTGGACAAGAGGTCTGCAAGAAGTGATGGAGGCACCATAAGAGGCTTGTCCTTGGACTCAACAGATGACCAGATGGAAAGCAGGACAAAACGTGGAGTATTTGCCCATCATCTGAGGGCCAGGCCATGGCAGAAGGTGGTCTAGACTGTGATGGACATTGTGTGTGTGGTGGGAATCAACAGTATTGAGTCAAGAAAGAACAAGGTTGTGGACTTCTGAGCTATACATTCAACCCCAACACTTTCTATTTTACAAATTAAGCCCTGGATGATAATAATCAATAATCAAAGTAATCACAGTGTATCTAAATGCCCTATGTGCTTTGGTGTTCGTATACATTAACGTAATGAGCAGAGTATTGAGAGCCCTTCATCATGCCTGCTTTGCTTGTGCAGAATCTTACAGAATAATGTTTCCTATTGGGTGCGCATTGCCATATGCCTTTCACTTCTGCACTGCTTATTATTGACTACAGCCTGGAAGGAAACATTTCTGCTTCGACATTGCTTGTTACTGATATCATGAGGGTAAAACTGTCCTTACAGTGCCCTGGCTAGGTGTTCGGTTTGCCCACTACCATCCTCAAACCCAGCATATACTAATGATCCGATGGAAGCATTGTGGGAGTCATTTATGAGGTTTTGGCATAGGACAGTGCTGCAAGGAATCTTGTGGTGCTGTCCTGCGTCAAAAGAAAAGGGCAGGGATGCATCATATCTATGAGGATATGGCCTTTTCCCCTGCACTGGTGCACAATGGCTGCCATGTGCCAATGCAGGCACCCTTGCGCCATGGCACAAGGGTGTCTGCATTGTAGGGGTGATTGTTTTTGTGCAGGAAAGGACAGATTCCTGCACATAAACAATCATTAATGGAATTTTGCTCTTTCTATGTGCGCTGCAAAATGCAGTACACAGAGAAAAAGCAAAAACAAGGAAAAATAAAAGTATTTCTCATTGTTTAGTCATTCTAACGCCTGCTCATGCATGACGTTATGTTTTTGGCTCTGCCTCAGAATTACACCTTCTTGTAAATCTGTGGCAGCGTCAAAAGCAATATGTGTTGTGGTGGAACTCCCACAGCAACACCCATTGCACGCCCCTTTCACTCAAAATGATTCATGTAAAGGGGCCTTATTTACAAGGCAGTGTTAAGCTACAAAAAGTGGCTTTACGCAGCTTTGTAAATATGGAGAAAGGCATTGTGCCACCAGAACGTCACTAAAAAGTGATGTTCTGGTGGCGATATCCTCTTGTAAATATGCCCCCAAGTGCGGCTTCCTTTGGACTTCACCATCATCAGCTCACCAGGCTGCATTGTATTGAAAGTGATGGCACTGATGTGTTTAAGAGCCATTTTTAGGTCGAGCCTAGACAGCGCATGCGGTGTCGCAAGACCTGTAGTAAACAGTATTCGGAGTGTAATCCCGCCGGCCGCTTGGCATTGGCTCACTCCTCTATTGCTCAGCTTTTCTGGGTCAATATTGGTTGGTGCTCCTGCTACGTCACTTCTGTTTTAAGCAAGCAACCCCAACTAACTACAGTTTAGTAACACTATAGGTCTGTTTCTGTTTTCTTCCCGGACTACTTCCATTATTTGTTGTTTTTGAATTGGCTGCCATGCTCACGCTTCACGGGCCGCCGTGCAACATCAGGTGAAGGAGACATGTTTATGTGCACGGGTGCCACATTAACTTTATTTATATGCTTTCTTTGCGCCGTCGCAGTTTAGTGCTTGTTAATTATTGCTTTCTGCCTGTCACGGATGTCTATTGGCACCGCCAACCCTAATACTTTTTTAGGTCTCGCCTGACCCAGCGCATGCGCTGGTCTGGGGAGACTTTTTGTGAGGGTTCAAAAAAATGCTAACATGGCCAGCCTAGAGCTACAGTGCATTTGCGTGGGTGCGCGCTTAGGAGCAGAGGCTGGCAAACCTCGTCATGCTCATTAAGCGCCCACGATCACTTTCACTTTCGCCCGCGCCCCTTTGATGTTCTCGTTCAAAGAACATCAAACATCAAAGAACATGTTGTGTTAATGCTTTGCTGCGCCCCTTTGACTTACAATGTGCTTTCTCTTTCCACAAACTCGATGTTTGTGTTCCTATATTTTGAGATGCTTTTAGTATTACTGTTTTGTGACTTAACCCCTTCCATGCTGCGCAAATTCCGCCGCTGTGCTGACGGAATCTTGCGCGGGCGTGGTCATGACGGAACGGTTCCGTCATGAGCACAGCTCAACCGTGGCTCATGACGGAACCGTTCCGTCATGACCCCCGAAGGGGTTAAAGAACATTAAGGAAATGTTACTGTGAAACTGGACAACGTTCACAGTGTTTATTTCTGATCCCAGCGGCTGCTTCATGTCCGTTGCACTATTCAGGGAGTCCTTTCGTTGGCGCTTTCATGAGGACATGATGAGGAAGCTGGAAACTTTTGGCACATTCTCTTTAAAAGCACAGCATGTTGGCGACTGGTTAATCGATTAGACCTATGTAGCACTTTAGATCTCAAAGCGCTATGGTGGGTGCAGCAGTTACAACTCATGAAATATGGGGTGCAACTCACAAGGAAGGGGTAGGCTTGAGTACACATTGGCTGCAATCGAACTCTTAAAATGATGGGCTGTGTGTATCCATTATCAGCACTCACTCTTCGCTAAGTGATCTTGTTTGTTTTGTTGTTGTGTTAATGCTTTGCTTCGCCCGTTTGACTTACAACGTGCTTTCTCTTTCCACAAACTCGATGTTTGTGTTCCTTTATTTTGAGATGCTTTTAGTATTACTGTCACACACACAACCAGAACCACACACACAACCACAACCACACACACAACCACAATCACACGCGCAACCACACAACCACACACACACAACCACACACACACAACCACACACAACCACACATAGAACCACACAGCACACACACAGCCACACACACAACCACACACACACAATCACACATACACAACCACACACAACCACACAGACAGCCCCACACACAACCCCACACACAACCCCACACAACCCCACACACACACAACCTCAACCACACATACAACCACACATACAACCATATAACCACACCCACAACCACATACACACAACCACACACAACCACACACAACCACACACACAACCACACACACAACCACACACACGCAACCACACACAACCACACCCAACCACACACAAACACACACAACCACACACACACACAACCACACACACAACCACACATACAACCACAACCACACACACACAACCACACAAACAACCACACACACACAACCACACACACAACCACACACACACAACCACACCCACAACCACACCCACAACCACACACACACAACCACATCCACACACACACACAACCACACAACAACACCCACACACACACACACACACAAACACAACCACACACACACACAACTACACACACAACCACACACAACCACAACCACACACACAACACACACAACCACACACACACAACCACACACACAACCACACACACACAATCACACACACACAACCACAACCACACACACAACCACACACAACCACACACAACCACACACACAACCACACACAACCACACACACACACAACCTCAACCACACATACAACCACACATACAACCATATAACCACACCCACAACCACATACACACAACCACACACAACCACACACAACCACACACACAACCACACACACAACCACACACACGCAACCACACACAACCACACCCAACCACACACAAACACACACAACCACACACACACACAACCACACACACAACCACACATACAACCACAACCACACACACACAACCACACAAACAACCACACACACACAACCACACACACAACCACACACACACAACCACACCCACAACCACACCCACAACCACACCCACAACCACACACACACAACCACATCCACACACACACACAACCACACAACAACACCCACACACACACACACACACACAAACACAACCACACACACACACAACTACACACACAACCACACACAACCACAACCACACACACAACACACACAACCACACACACACAACCACACACACAACCACACACACACAATCACACACACACAACCACAACCACACACACAACCACACACAACCACACACAACCACACACACAACCACACACAACCACACACACAACCACACACAACCACACAACCACACCCAACCACACACATAACCACATACACAACCACACCCACACAACCACACCCACACACACACAACCACAACCACACCCAACCACACAACCACACCCACACCCACAACCACACACACACAACCACATCCACACACACACACAACCACACACAACCACACAACCACACCCACAACCACACACACAACCACAAACACACACACAAGCACACACACAACCACACACACAAGCACACACACAACCGCAACCATACACACAACCACAACCATACACACACACAACCACACCCAACCATACACACACAACCACACACACAACCACACACACAACCACACACACAACACACACAACCACAACCACACACACACAACCACACACACAACCACAACCAAACACACACACAACCACACACACAAACACACACACACACAGCCACACACACACACAACCACACAGACACACACACAACCACACACACACAACCACACACACAACCACACACACACAACCACACACTCACAACCACACACAACCACACCAAGCATTGGCATAGCCAATAGGTCCTGCCTTTGGGACCTTATAAGTGTTTAGCCACGCAACAGTTGATGTGGTTGCACCAAGGATATTGTGCTGCATAACTAAATACTTAGAAGGTCCCAAAAGCGAGACCTATTGGCTACGCCAATGCTTGTAATTATGTATTTCCGCTGTCAGGAACACATAGCTATATGCATGGGCGCTGTGCTTTATGTTTCAGCACGGTGCCTGATTTGCTCTTGTTAAAATGACTGATGCCCCACACACTCGCGGGACACCAGATTTGTCAATGGAGGAGCAGCACCATCCCTGTTGCTGCTCGGGGTGCTCCTTGCCGCCAGCCTCGGTGCTGGACGTTTTGGAATCAGCCGAGCTCGCCGCATTGCCGTTGCCTACTGTTCCTGGCTCCAGTCCTGTGAGTACATGGACATATTTGTGCACAGGATCCTGGGCAGGGGCGCTCTGTTTAGAAGCACCACATGCCATACTTTCACCAACAGGCTCTAACTTGGGATGTGCAGAGTGCATGTCCACTCTGTAGTGTTTGAAGAATTACTGCAAGCTTGTTTTATGTGGAGCGCGGCACGCTTGGACTGTAGCAATCGCGTGCCTTTATTTTATTTGAAACATGCCCCTTTTATAGGCATTATTTATTTTGAATGCACAGCACGTTTTCACTAAATCGTCCGTGCAACTCTTTTGGTCCCTGGAGAAGCAGCCAAAGCTGGCCGCACGCCTTTTTTTCAACAACACCCCCCCCTCTTCCCCGTACAATCGGACCAGAAGAAGGCATTTCCATAGCAACTAGCAATTAGAAGCAGTCACGTTCGGAGTCAGATTTCACCTTTATCAGTAAGTTGAAATGCTTGTTGTGCAAAGGGGTGTTCAAAATACTCTCGCTTTTGTACAGCTTTTTTAGGTCTTGGCTAGGCAGTGCATGCGCTGTCTTGTCGAGACAAGCTGTAAACAGTATAGTGGGGAAGCTCCGTCCACAAACCCGCCCCTCTTTTTCATTGGCTTGTATGTAAATGCTTCCTTTTGATTCATTATGAGGCATGTTAGCCGCCCCTTAGTACGTCCATGTCGTCATTTCATTCCTCCCATGGCTATTGGCCCCTTTACTAGCTTGTTGCACCGGACTCGTTCTATTTTCTTTATTGAGTTTCTCCGAACTCAAGCACGAGGACATGCTTCATTCAGTGGCCACGCCCACTTTCAAGGCAGCAGGACAATTACATACGCTCCTGGGACAGGTCAGGAGGTGAGGGCTGGGGGCTTTGAAGGTGTCTGTTTACAGCGAGGGACTCTTGTTGTTCTTAACCCCTCCGATGCTCATGACGGAGCGGTTCCGTCATGAGCATCGGTTGGGCTGTGCTTATGACGGAACCGCTCCGTCATGAGCACAGCCCCTGGGGAAAGCGCTGGCACTCCCCCCCTGGGACATCGATCTTGCCCCCACAGAGGGGGATGGCAGCGGAAGTTTCCGCTGCCACCCCCGAGCCCCCCCACGCTTCTCCATGATGTCAGCGCGCACAGCACGCGCCAACATCATCAGGAAGCGCTGGACGCGCTGGAATTCATTTCTTTCCAGCGCGTCCAGTGAAGGAGGTAGGTGTTTTGCCTCCGGTGGGGCGGGGGGGAGAGGAAAGAGTATTTCCTCTCCCCTGATGTCTCAATGCTGGGCATTCCTGCTTCACGATCGCGCACAGCGTCGCGATCGTGGAGCAGGAATGCCCCACTAGAAGCCAGGGATGTTTTTTTGTGCGCAAAGGAAGCGACCCCTTGGGCAAGGGTCGCTTCCTGGGGGTCAATTTACAATAAGACTTTTCTGCCCCCCATGGGGGCAGATCGGGCTTTTGTTTAGCCGTTTCTGGTCCTAGGGGGGCAGAAAAGCCCACTAGACCCAGGGATTTATTTGTGCTTCGAATGGGAAGTGACCCCTTGGGCAAGGGTCGCTTCCCGGGGGGACAGTATTATTTTAGTGATACTCTGCCTTCCCTGGGGGCATATCGCCTCGTTTTGTGGGCCCACTAGACACCAGGGAAAATGTTAAAAATATGATGGAAGTGACCCCTTGGGCAAGGGTCACTTCCGGGGGCCTTTTTTTTTTTTAATGGGAATTCTGCCCTCCCCCGGGGGCAGATCGGCCCCTTTTTTGCCCTTTCTGCCTCCAGGGGTAAGGAAACGTTGGGGATCCACACAAGCCATACCTCCCTGGAATCCCCCGGGTGTCTAGTTTTCAGAAATATGTGGGTTTGGTAGGTTCCCCTAGGTGGCCGCCGAGCACCGGGCCAAAAACCCAGGTGTCTCCCGTGCAAAACCAGGTCGTTTTGAGGTAGGCAATTTTCATGTCACCTCACTACGTTGTGGGCCCTTGCCTGTCGCGGGTACTTGGGCCTCCCACACGAGTGAGGCACCGTTTTTATCGGGAGACCCGGGGGAACGCTGGGTGGTAGGAAATTTGTGTCAGCCCGCTGATGCCACAACTTTCCCACACAAAAATGTGTGAAAAACGTGATTTTTTCAGCTAAATTTGAGGTTTGCAGGGCATTCTGGGTAGGGAAACGTTGGGAGATCCACGCAAGCCATACCTCCCTGGAATCCCCCGGGTGTCTAGTTTTCAGAAATGTGTGGGTTTGGTAGGTTCCCTGTTGGACCCGGCCTCGTGGCGTGGTCCCGAACCCTCCTACCCGACCAGACGGGGGCAGCCCCCACCCTTCAGGGTCCCCCTGGATTGTACCCCGGTACCCGCACCAGCCCCGGCCTCAGTCCCAGCTAAGCCTCGACATCGAGGAACCAAGATCCGACCAAGGGGGGCCGAGTGGCCACTCCACAGATCCCGGAGGAGGAGAGTTTCGATGGGGCCTCCAGCCGTCCCCCGACACCTGGCTCCGATCGCCCTCCGGCCTCCCTAGGCGCTGGCTCCCCCCCCCGCTGGGTGTCTGGACTCTCTCATCCCGGCCCCTCCGACTCCCCCAGGCGCGAGGGTCCGGACATCAAAGGGCTCCAGCCCTATATCTGGGGCAGCCCAAAACCAGGACGGCAGTTGTATCCTGGAGTCTAGAGCCCTGCTGATCGAATCGCGGCTGACCCTACGGAGAGAGACTCATTGCCTGGAACTGGAACTCCAGCCCTGCTGACTGCGTCGCGGCTCCCCCTTTCTGAGAAGAAGACCCTCACAGAACATCGGAGCCCTGCGGACCTAGTCGCAGCTTGACCTCGCTGAGCTAAACCATCGGAGCCCTGCTGACCTCGTCGCGGCTCGACCTTGCTGAACTCACCCTCGGAGCCCTGCTGACCTAGTCGTGGCTCAACCTCGCTGAGCTAAACCACCGGAGCCCTGCTGACCTCGTCGCGGCTCGACCTCGCAGAAGTAACCCTCCGAGCCTGCGGACGACGTCCCGGCTCCCGGAATCCCCCCAGCTCGAGGATTGAGAGCTGGGCGCAGGGTGCTCCCGTACCAGGCCGGTACTGAGACTGTCCCGCTACCCCGTCCCTGAAAGACCCTGAGACTCTTTTGGATCCCTCGATCCGCCTGTAAATATTGCCGCAGAAACCTGCCTTTAATACCGATAAAGACTTGTGAGAATTGATACCCTTGTTGTGTCCCTTTGTGGTGGTGGGGTTGCTTGGCTGGTACGATCATAGGAGAAGGACCTCGCCCAGGAGGCTTCTCAGCGGCGCTCTGCTACTTCCTACGGAACGGTGGCTCTCGGGGTGGTCCGTCCGACACCATCTGACTCCCCGGAGAGCGCCCTTCTAACATTGGTGGCCAGCGGTGCAATCCGAGCCTGACGCAAATCGTACAGCGAGTAACTCACCCACTACCTACCCAGACACAGAGTAACCATGAGCAACCAAGAGACCGCCCCAACCGCGGAATTCCAACAAGAACGGTTGGAGGAATATACCCATAAGGAACTAAAACAGTTTTGTAAAGACAAAGGCATCGCGACCATCGGATTAAACACAAAAGAGGACCTGCAAAAAGCCCTAAAGGCCTGGGTAGAGTCCGAAACGGCCTCCCCCCAGACCGAAGAAAACCCGGTGCCAAACGTGCACCGGCAACCAACCGCAGCACCGGCAGATGTGAGAAGAACCAGCATAGAGACCGGCCTCTCCCCGGAAGAGATACAAGAACGGGAGAGGGTCAGGACCCACGAGTTGGAGCTCGCCCGACTCCGCCTGGACGGCGAACTCCTACTATCCGAAAAGAAATTGGCCCTAGAGCAACAGCGGCTGCAAGAAGAAATAGAGGAGAAAAAGCGGCACCGAGAACTGGAAGAAAGGAGGCTAACCCTCGAGCATGAGCGGGGCCTTAAAGAACTTGAAATTAAGTCCAAAAATGGAGAGACCGGCACCCCCGGAAACAGGGACACCCATCCGCCGGCCGAGGCGAAAGTACATATCCCCAAGGATGTCGTCAAAGAGTACTACAAGAACGACGACATCCAACAATGGTTTAAGGCCTACGAGGTAGCCATGACCGCCCATCGGGTACCCCGGAAAGATTGGGGTGCCGGCCTATGGGGACGGTTCCTCAGCGAAGGCAGAGACACCCTGCTACAGCTCCCAGATGAGGTGATGACCTCTTACGACCATATGAAGGAGGCCCTGCTCACCCGCTACGGTCTCACCTCAGAGATGTACCGCCAGCGCTTCCGGGACTGCAAGAAGCTCCCCGGTACCACCTGGGTGGAATACGTGGACTTTTTCAGCAGAGCCCTGGAAGGTTGGATCAAGGGCAGCAAGGTCACCTCCTACGAACAGCTGTTCGACCTCATTGTATGGGAGCACCTCTCCAACAACTGCTTCGTCGAGCTGAGACAGCACCTCCTCGACAGCAAGCTGACCGAGCCGCGGAAGCTCGCCGCCGAGGCCGATCGATGGGTGAACACCCGGGTCCCTCGGAACTCGATGGGGGAGTACCAACGGAACACCACGGGGCCCCCCGCCAGCGGGGCGGAGGAGGAGGATCGAACAGGAACAGAGACTTTCCAGCAGGGCCGCCCCGGAGTCCTCCCCAGGGACCACCCCCGAACCGCACGTCCCCGTCCCTCGCCCGAAGAGGGGTCCCCCTAGCCCGACCAGGACCTCAGCCGACGGTAACGTGCTACAACTGCCAACAGCCAGGGCACTATGCCAGTGACCCAACCTGCCCCGTGAACCGACGAGCTGGGACCACCGGGCCACCTCCCCGCCAGTTGACGGCCGCTGCCCTGGGGGAAGGGGGAGAAGAGGAAGAGAACTACGACGCCGGGCCAACCGAGTGGGAACCCGCCGCCATGACCTTAGTATGCCTGGGCAGCCGAGAAATGGTGCCCCGGGCTCCCATCCCGAGCAACACCCAGAAGTACCAACAGTGGGTCACCATTAATGGACGCCGGGCCGAAGCCCTCCGCGACACCGGAGCCAGCGTGACAGCCGTCCGCTGCCACTTGGTGACCCCCGAACAGATCATGCCTAATGTACTGTGCCCCGTCCGGTCGTGCCAGATGGCCCAGATCCCCTTCGAGTGGGGGGGGTGTCGGGCATGCTGAAGGTGACTGTCCGTGACGACGCCCCTGTAGACTGCCTCCTTGGGAACGACCTGGAAAGTTCCCCCTGGGCCCACGTCGAGCGCCGAGAGCATCTGGGAATGCTGGGACTGCCCGAGTGGGTCTGCGCAACCACCCGGTCCACGACCGCCCGGGCCATCCAACCGAGCGGAGCTGCTCCCCCCGAAGAGCCGGAGTGGCCCGAGCCGCCACCTCCCTCCGTAGAAGAAGAAACCGACGCCGAGTCCGGGCCGCCAGATCTCGCCCCGGACGAGGTCGCCGCGCTCGGCAACCTCCCCGAACTCGCCCAATGGCGCCAAGAAGGTGGCCCCACAAGGGAGCAGTTCCGCCAAGAACAGAAGACTTGCCCCTCCCTTGAAGGGACCAGACAGCAATCAGCCGCCCATGCCGCCGGAGATCAGACGGGGACCCACTGGGTCTATTTTGACAATGACCTCCTCTACAGCGTGCAGAAGACCGCAGAATTGGGGGCCAGCCGAGTGCTGGTGGTCCCCCTCCGATTCCGGGACTTCCTCCTCAATCTGGCGCATGATGTGCCCCTCGCCGGGAACCTGGGGCAAGACAAAACATACAGCCGCCAGGTGACCCACTTCTACTGGCCCCGAATGTGGAAGGACGTGGACAATCATTGCCGAACCTGGCCGACCTGCCAAGCCAGCGGGAAGAGTGGGGGAAGGGTCAAAGCCCCCCTCCAGCCCTTTCCAATAGTAAACACCCCATTCAAGCGAGTGGGGATCGACATCGTGGGGCCCCTGGACCCCCGAACCTCCCAAGGACATCGCTTCATCCTCGTCCTGGTCGATCATGCCACCCGATACTCCGAGGCCATCCCTCTCCGAACAGTGACGGCCCCCGTGGTGGGCCGGGCCTTGATGGGAATCTTCTCCCGAGTGGGTTTCCCCCGGGAGGTTATGAGCGACCGAGGCACAAACTTTATCTCAAAGTATATGCGGTCCCTGTGGCAACAATGCGGGGTCACCTACAAGTTCACCACCCCGTACCACCCCCAGGGGAACGGACTAGTCGAACGATTTAACGGGACGTTGAAGGGAATGATCAAAGGCCTGGAGGAGCCCCTGTGACGCAAATGGGACGTCCTGCTGCCCTGCCTCCTGTTTGCCTATCGGGAGGTCCCACAAAAGTCTCTGGGGTTCAGCCCCTTCGAACTCTTATACGGACACCCTGTCCGAGGCCCCCTCAGCCTGGTCAAAGAAGGCTGGGAGACCACCGTCCAAGATGCTCCCCCCGATGTCTACCGGTACCTCCTGACCCTGCGAAACCAAACCCGGAAGTTCAGGGACCTGGCCGAAGACAACCTCGAGGCCAGCCAGGAGGAAATGAAATGCTAGTATGACCAGAACGCCTCCTCCATCGAGTTCGAGCCAGGCCAGCAGGTCTGGGTCATGTCACCCGTCGACCCCTGTGCCCTCCAAGACAAATGGACCGGGCCCTTCAAGGTGGTCGAGAAGAAGAGCCCCGTCACGTACCTGGTCGACATGGAGTCCCACAGGAACCCCCTCCGGGTCCTCCACGCCAACAGGCTCAAACCCCATTTTGCCCGAACGGAACTTAGCCTGCTGATGGCTACAGACGATGGGGCCGAAGACGACTCCGAGCCCCTGCCCGACCTCCTGAAAACCTCCGAAAAGGACGGCTCCGTAGAGGGAGTCATCCTCCGCCACCTTGACTCCAGAGCAGCGCCAAGATTGTCAAGGGCTACTGCATCACTTCGCTGCTCTCTTCTCCCTCACTCCCGGAGTCACCCGATGGTGCGTCCACGACGTCGACACTGGGGACAGCCCCCCCATGCGACACAGAGCCTACCGGGTCCCCGAATGGGTGCGGGCCTGCATCCACGCCGAAGTCGCCAAGATGTTGGCCCTGGGGGTCATCGAGCCCTCCGACAGTCCCTGGGCCAGCCCTGTGGTCCTGGTGCCGAAAGCTGCCGCCCCCGGCACCTCCCCGGAGCTCCGGTCTTGCGTGGACTATCGGGGATTGAATGCCGTCACCAAAACCGATGCCCATCCCATTCCTCGGGCAGATGAACTGATCGACCGCCTAGGAGCAGCCCGCTACCTGAGCACCTTTGACCTCACCGCCGGATACTGGCAGATCAGGCTCACCCCAGGCGCCCAAGAGCGTTCTGCTTTCTCCACCCCCGATGGCCACTACCACTTCCGAGTGATGCCCTTTGGCATGAAAAATGCCCCGGCAACCTTCCAAAGACTGGTGAACAAAGTACTGGCCGGCCTAGAAGCGTTCAGCGCCGCCTACCTGGACGATATTGCGGTGTTCAGCAGCCACTGGGCCGAGCACCTGAGGCACCTCTGGGAGGTCCTGACCACCCTCCAAAGGGCCGGACTCACCGTAAAAGCCAGCAAGTGTCAGATAGGCCAAGGGTCCGTAACCTATCTGGGACATCAAGTGGGGAGCGGCCATGTGGCTCCCCTCCAGCCAAAGATCGACGCCATCATGGCCTGGGAGCCCCCAACCACCCAAACCGCTGTGAGGGCCTTCCTGGGTCTCACGGGCTATTACAGGCGGTTCATTCAGAACTATGGAAGTATTGTGGGCCCCCTCACGGAGCTCACATCCAAGAAGCAACCAAAGAAGGTGCACTGGACGCCCCTCTGTCAGGCGGCCTTCGAGACCCTCAAGACAGCGATGTGTACCGCCCCCGTGCTACAAGCCCCCGACTACAGCAAAGAGTTCGTGGTACAGACGGACGCCTCGGAGTACGGAGTCGGGACTGTCTTGTCCCAAGTGAACTCTGAGGGGATTGACCAGCCGGTGGCCTTCATCAGCCGACGCCTGCTGCCCCGGGAGCAGAGATGGAGCACCATTGAACGAGAGGCCTTTGCCGTGGTGTGGGCCCTCAAGAAGCTCCGGCCCTACCTCTTCGGCACCCACTTTCGGGTCCAAACCGACCACCGACCCCTGCGGTGGTTAATGCAGATGAGAGGCGAGAACCCGAAGTTGTTGCGATGGTCCATCTCTCTGCAGGGGATGGACTTCACTGTAGACCATCAGCCTGGCACCGACCACGCCAACGCTGACGGCCTGTCCCGCTTCTTCCGCCTCGGCGAGGAGAACCCCCAAGACGATGGGTGACTCTCCCCGCCTTCAGCTGGGGGGACGCCTGTTGGACCCGGCCTCGAGGCATGGTCCCGAACCCTCCTACCTGACCAGACAGGGGCAGCCCCCACCCTTCGGGGTCCCCCTGGATTATACCCCGCTACCCGCACCAGCCTTCGCGACGCGGCCCGCCCCGGCCTCAGTCCCAGCGAAGCCTCGACATTGAGGCGCCAAGATCCGACCAAGGGGGGCCGAGTGGCCACTCCACAGATCCCGGAGGAGGAGAGTTTCGATGGGGCCTCCAGCCGTCCCCCGACGCCTGGCTCCAATCGCCCTCCGGCCTCCCTAGGCGCTGGCTCCCCCCCCCGCTGGGTGTCTGGGCTCTCTCATCCCGGCCCCTCCGACTCCCCCAGGCGCGAGGGTCCGGACATCAAAGGGCTCCAGCCCTATATCTGGGGCAGCCCAAAACCAGGACGGCAGTTGTATCCTGGAGTCTAGAGCCCTGCTGACCGAATCGCGGCTGACCCTACGGAGAGAGACTCATTGCCTGGAACTGGAACTCCAGCCCTGCTGACTGCGTCGCGGCTCCCCCTTTCTGAGAAGAAGACCCTCACGGAACATCGGAGCCCTGCGGACCTACTCGCGGCTCGACCTCGCTGAGCTAAACCATCGGAGCCCTGCTGACCTCGTCGCGGCTCGACCTCGGTGAACTCACCCTCGGAGCCCTGCTGACCTAGTCACGGCTCGACCTCGCTGAGCTAAACCACCGGAGCCCTGCTGACCTCGTCGTGGCTCAACCTCGCAGAAGTAACCCTCCGAGCCTGCGGACGACGTCCCGGCTCCCTGAACCCCCCCAGCTCGAGGATTGAGAGCTGGGCGCAGGGTGCTCCCGTACCAGGCCGGTACTGAGAGTGTCCCGCTACCCCGTCCCTGAAAGAGCCTGAGACTCTTTTGGATCCCTCGATCCGCCTGTAAATATTGCCGCAGAAACCCGCCTTTAATACCGATAAAGACTTGTGAGAATTGATACCCTTGTTGTGTCCCTTTGTGGTGGTGGGGTTGCTTGGCTGGTACGATCATAGGAGAAGGACCTCGCCCAGGAGGCTTCTCAGCGGCGCTCGGCTACTTCCTACGGAACGGTGGCTCTCGGGGTGGTCCGTCCGACACCATCTGACTCCCCGGAGAGCGCCCTTCTAACATTCCCCTAGGTGGCCGCCGAGCACCGGGCCAAAAACCCAGGTGACCCCCGTGCAAAATCAGGTCGTTTTGAGGTAGGCAATTTTCATGTCGCCTCACTACGTTGTGGGCCCTTGCCTGTCGCGGGTACTTGGGCCTCCCACACGAGTGAGGCACCGTTTTTATCGGGAGACCCGGGGGAACGCTGGGTGGTAGGAAATTTGTGTCAGCCCGCTGATGCCACAACTTTCCCACACAAAAATGTGTGAAAAACGTGATTTTTTTCAGCTAAATTTGAGGTTTGCAGGGCATTCTGGGTAGGGAAACGTTGGGGGATCCACGCAAGCCATACCTCCCTGGAATCCCCCGGGTGTCTAGTTTTCAGAAATGTTTTGGTTTGGTAGGTTTCCCGAGGTGGCCGCCGAGCACCGGGCCAAAAACCCAGGTGACCCCCCGTGCAAAACCAGGTCGTTTTGAGGTAGGCAATTTTTATGTCGCCTCACTTCGTTGTGGACCCTTGCCAGTCGCGGGTACTTGGGCCTCCCACACGAGTGAGGCACCGTTTTTATCGGGAGACCCGGGGGAACGCTGGGTGGTAGGAAATTTGTGTCAGCCCGCTGATGCCACAACTTTCCCACACAAAAATGTGTGAAAAAAGTGAATTTTTTTGCCTAACTTTGAGGTTTGCAGGGCATTCTGGGTAAGGAAACGTTGGGGGATACACGCAAGCCATACCTCCCTGGAATCCCCCGGGTGTATAGTTTTCAGAATTATGTGGGTTTGGTAGGTTACCCTAGGTGGCCGCCGAGCACCGGGCCAAAAACCCAGGTGACCCCCCTTGCAAAACCAGGTCGTTTTGAGGTAGGCAATTTTCATGTTGCCTCAATACGTTTTGGGCCCTTGCCTGTTGCGAGTACTTGGTCCTCCCACACGAATGAGGCACCGTTTTTATTGGGAGACCTGGGGGAACGCTGGGTGGTAGGAAATTTGTGTCAGCCCGGTGATGCCACAACTTTCCCACACAAAAATGTGTGAAAAAGGTGATTTTTACAGCTAAATTTGAGGTTTGCAGGGCATTCTGGGTAAGGAAACATTGGGGGATCCACGCAAGCCATACCTCCCTGGAATCCCCCGGGTGTCTAGTTTTCAGAAATGTGTGGGTTTGGTAGGTTCCCCTAGGTGGCCGCCGAGCACCAGGCCAAAAACCCAGGTGACCCCCCTTGCAAAACCAGGTCGTTTTGAGGTAGGCAATTTTCATGTCGCCTCAATACGTTTTGGGCCCTTGCCTGTCGCCGGTAATTGGGCCTCCCACACGAGTGAGGCACCGTTTTTATCAGGAGACCCGGGGGAACGCTGGGTGGTAGGAAATTTGTGTCAGCCCGGTGATGCCACAACTTTCCCACACACAAATATGTGAAAAAGGTGATTTTTTCAGCTAAATTTGAGGTTTGCAGGGCATTCTGGGTAAAGAAACGTTGGGGGATCCATGCAAGCCATACCTCCCTGGAATCCCCCGGGTGTCTAGTTTTCAGGAATGTGTGGGTTTGGTAGGTTTCCCTAGGTGGCCGCCAAGCCCGGGGCCAAAAACTCATAGGACCCCCTTTGCAAAACCAGGTTGTTTTGTGATAGGTAATTTTGATGTCTCCTCAATAGGTTTTGGGCCCTTGCCTGACGCGGGCACTAGGCCTACCCACGCAAGTGAGGTACCATTTTTCTCTGAAGACTTTGGGGAGCGTAGGGTGGGTGGAATTTTGTGGACCCACGCAGATTCCAGAACTCTCCACCACAGAAATGTGAGGAAAATGTGTTATTTTGGACACATTTTTAGGTTTGCAATGGATTCTGGGTAACAGAACCTGGTGAGAGCTAGTGAAGTCACCCATCCAGGATTCCCCTCAGTGACTAGTTTTAAAGAATGTACAGGTGTGCTAGGTTTGCCTACATGCCAACTGCGCTAGGGCCCAAAATCCACAGGTATGCACATTGCTAAAAAAAATCCGGAGCCCAGTGGCCTTTCTGCCGCCCTGGGGGGGAAGGGGGTTTCATCCTGATATCCCCCTAAAGGGGCAGAAAGACTGTGGCTATTTTTTGTGGGGGTGGGGGCACTGGTATGACCATTTTGGGCAGCCCCCACCCCCACGCATAAAAAAGCCTGCATACTCGCTGCCGCCTAGTGGGCTTTCTGCCCCCCCAGGGGGCAGATCAGGGGCCACTGCCACCATCTGCCCTCCCGGGGGGGGGCAGAATAACTGGAATTTCTCTGGGGGTGGGGTGGGGTATTGTCATGCCCATTTTGGGGAGCCCCTACCCCATCACTAATAAAACAAAAAAATCCATGGTTTCTAGTGGGCATTCTGCGCCCCCAGGGGGGGGCCAGATTGGAGGCTACAGCTCCCATCTGCCTCCTGGGGGGCAGAAAGACTGTCATTTTTGTGGGGGGGAGGGTGGGGGCATTGGCATGCCCGTTTCGGGCAGCCCACACCCTAAAAACAATTGCGCAAAATAAATCCCTGGTGTTTAGTGGGCATTCTGCCCCCCCAGAGGGGCAGATTAGGGGCCAATGCCCCATCTGCCCCCCGGGGGGGCAGAAAGACTGTAATAATTGGGGGTTATTGGGCAGCCCCCACCCCTATTTTTTTTTTTTTACAATTCCCTGGTGTCTAGTGGTCTTTTTGTCCCCCTGGGGGGGGCAGATTGGGGGCCAATGCCCCATCTGCCTCCCAGGGGGGGCAGAAATGCTGTAATGGTGGCGGTGGGTGGGGGTATTAGCGTGCCTGTTTCGGGCAGCTCCCACCCTACAAAACAAACTGAAAACAAATCCCTGGTGTATAGTGGGCTTTC
This sequence comes from Triturus cristatus, assembly GCF_964204655.1. Lineage (NCBI taxonomy): Eukaryota > Metazoa > Chordata > Amphibia > Caudata > Salamandridae > Triturus > Triturus cristatus. The sequence goes on along the minus strand of NC_140582.1, from coordinate 1,206,667,966 downwards.
TGCCCCCCCGAAGGGGCAGATTAGGGGCCAATGCCCCATCTGCCCCCCGGGGGGGGCAGCAAGACTGTGATCATTGGGGGGTGGGGTGGGGGCATGGGCCTGCCCATTTTGGGCAGCCCCCACCCTTAATATTTTTTTTTTCCATTTCCCTGGTATCTAGTGGTCTTTTTGCCCCCCTGGGGGGGCAGATTGGGGGCCAATGCCCCATCTGCCCCCCAGGGGGGCAGAAAGGCTGTAATGGTGGTGGGTGGGTGGGGACATTGGCGTGCCTGTTTCGGGCAGCCACCACCCTAAAAAAAACTGAAAATAAATCCCTGGTGTATAGTGGGCTTTCTGCCCCCCGAAGGGGCAGATTAGGGGCCAATGCCCCATCTGCCCCCCGGGGGGGCAGAAAGACTGTGATAATTTGGGGGTGGAGTGGGGGCATGGGCCTGCCTGTTTTGGGCAGCCCCCACCCCTATTTTGATTGTCAAAAAAATTCCCTTGTGTCTAGTGGGCTTTTTGCCCCCCCGGGGGAGCAGATTGGGGGCTACTGCCCCCATCTGCTCCCCAGGGGGGGCAAAAAGACCAAATGTGCCCAAAATAATTTGGGGGGAGCAAAGGACCTTGCCCAAGGGGCCGCTTCCCCCTCCCTGGTGTCTAGTGGGTGGATCCCTGCTTGGGGATCGCCCTCCTGTGGCGATCCCCAAGCAGGGTTTCCACTGGGGAGGGGTACCATTGGAAAGGGGAGATTCTCCCCTTTCCAACGATACCCCTCCCATCTTTCTACGTGCTCAGGGGGCTGAGATAGCCCCCTGAGCACGTACAAAGTGAAACCTGAAATGAGCCTCTTGGCTCATTTCAGTTTCACTTTCACTGTAATGACGGCGCGACGTGCGCGCCGATCGTCATTACAGTGAAAGTTGGGGGGGGGGGGGGCCTCGGGAGCTGGGGAAGCTCTGCCCCAGCTCCCGAGGCTATTTTGGTTTAAAGGGAATGCCTCATGACGAGCTGGACTCGTCATGGGCACAGCGCGACTGTGCTCCATGACGAGTCCAGCTCGTCATAGGCACAGAAGGGGTTAATATGTTAGGAGTTTGTTGTGGGTTTATAGGGGAATAGGGTGAGAAATATTTTAATTGTAATTAAGTAATTATATAGGTGCCGATTCCGATCCGGTAAAATAAATTTGCGTACGACTCGTATCCGTATATTTTCACGTACGAATCAGCCCCCGTACCGAGCGAACGCAGTAGCACACATGTACACGGGTAAACTTGTGCCCGGATACGAGTCGTACAGCCCCTCCTCCCCCCGCATATGTCAGCACCGTACCCCCGTATGTCAGCACCGTACCCCCCCTGTCTGCACTGTACCCCAGCCCCGTACCTGTACGCACTGTACCCCAGGTCCATAGTACCTGTACGCGCCACACCCCATGCCCGTACCCCATCCCCGTACCTGTACGCACCGTACCCCAGGCCCGTAGTGCCTGTATGCGGTGCACCCCAGGCCCGTACTCCAGCCACGTACCTGTACGCACCGTACCCCAGGCCTGTACCCCAGCCCCGTACCTGTACGCACTGTACCCCAGGCCCGTACCCCAGCCCCGCACCTGTACGCGCCGCACCCCAGGCCCGTACCCCAGCCCCGTACCTGTACGCACAGTACCCCAGGCCCGTACCCCAGCCCCGCACCTGTACACGCCGCACCCCAGGACCGTACCCCAGCCCCGTACCTGTACGCACCGCACCCCAGGCCCGTGTCCCGTACCTGTACGCACCGTACCCCAGGCCCGTACCCCAGACCCGCACCTGTACGCGCGGCACCCCAGGCCCGTACCCCAGCCCCGTACCTGTACGCACAGTACCCCAGGCCCGTACCCCAGCCCCGCACATGTACGCGCCGCACCCCAGGACCGTACCCCAGCCCCGTGCATGTACGCACCGTACCCCAGCACCCTCACCCAGCATCGCTTATGTACGGACCTCACCTACACGAAAAAGACTCGTACAGAACCAGGACACTGTAAAACAGCACAAGGAGGGTCAATTTGACTCGCACAATACCACAAAACATGTCTACATGACAAAATACATCTCAATGACTGACCTGGGACATCCAAACAGAGGCCCAAAATCACAACCACCTCTTATAACACACCCACCAAAATTTCAAACCCAGCCACACCCACAAATGGACCAATAAAAAGGGCCCACACACACAACCCATGAGCCTTTGCAACAGACCCACTGCTGACAGACCCCACAGACAAACAACTGCACCTTACTTACACCTTAACTACACCTTAACTTACACACCTTTACACAACCTCCTTCACAAACACCCCCTCTTCATATTCACACCCACACACCCACAACCATCCACACCCACACCCCACACCATGCCCACAGACAAGAATCCAAAGTTCACAAGGGCGGAGCTGGACCTCCTTGTCAACGAGTCGAGCCACAGCTGTTTGGAACATTGGTCAGACAGACCAGCATAGCCCAAAAAACTAGCCTGTGGCAGAGGATCGCCGATAAGGTGAATGCTGTTGCGCCCATCCGAAGGACCAGGCATGAATGCCAAGCCAGGTGGCACGATCTGCGCAGGGCAGTCAAGAGGAAAATGAACGAGGAATACACCCAGAGTAACATCACTGGAGGTGGGCTGCCCCGCAGACCCGTACATTACCATCCCTGGGAGGAGAAGGTGATGGCCATGCTTCCACCGGTGGGAGTACACGGAGTCGAAGGAGTCGCAGAGCCTGGTGAGTACACAAACAACTCACGTAACATGGGTGGAATGGCATCCAAACCACAAATACACCAAATGCACGCAACTTCCCCCAAGCCCTCACTGCACACAACCACACTCAAAAATCACGCTCATGCCACTAACGTCTCCATGCCCCCTTCACAAATAAAGGCAATGCCATGTCCCAGGCCACTCCAACCACAAACCCAAGACTGGATGTCCGGGATGCTGGGAGGATGGGGCTCACGCAACACATTGTGCAACTCAGAAGCAGACACCAATGCCCTCAGCCCATATGGCCTAGGTACATACCCATGCACCATGCCCAATGCACAGGGACTGGCAAAGTACTGACAAGGTAGCTGACACTTGGCCCTGCTGTATGCAGCACAAGGCCCTCCTGTGACCACTGTACACTCAAACACCAACTCCACAAGCTCAGATATCTAGCACAGGAACTCACACTCACTGTCATGCCAGCATGCACCATGAGGGGACAGACACATCACCTGGGAGACCCAATGACAAATCACACTACACCCAACAGCAGGCCCGGTCACACCCCCCCTTACACAAGCACACACCCCCAGGGCAGGCAACGGATTTACCCACACTCACAATGGACATGTGACACAACAAGACCAATCCATTGCCAAATAAGCATCCTAGCCAAAATTCTACTGGTCAAACACTCGGGAGAACATATCAATCTGTCCCCCGCAACATACCCATCCCCAAGTGGACATTGAGAGGAATGCTAGGCACATCCAACTACCTGGAGGAACTGTGACAACTTGAATATGTATGAAACATGGATGTGGCATGAAACAGCATTATTATTGTCTCTCTCTCACACACAGGGCAACATCATGGACCTCAACCTAACAATGGGGGGGAACAATCACAGTCCCAGGCTCAGCGTGAAGATGATCCCACCGGCAGCGACGACTCTCACCACTCCGTGGATGACCCTGACCAACCTGGCACCTCTGGTGCCCAAGCCCCTGCAGCACCTGCGTCAGGTACATCTGTGTCAACCCCCACCCCCATTCCTGCCACATCCCAGGAGACACCCAGGAGCCCTGCTCGCACTGAACAACACAGCCAGTCTGACCAGGAGGGACAAGGTTCACCGGGCACCCAAGAGGAGGCAGACAACCCCACAAATGCCATCCCTCAGGGGTCCCGTAGACCCGATGTGCCCACAACGGCAGGCCAGGCTCGTGTGGGCAGGGGTGGTGGGAGTGGAGGCAGGCGGAGGCGCGAACCTGACCAGCCAGCTGAGGGAACCGGTATGTCACACATACGCCACATCCTGGACACATACCGGCGTGACACCAGGGGCATCAGCCAGGTAGTGGCGAGCCTCACAGAGATGAAGGGGACCCTCGACGAGATGAAGAACCTGTAGGCCGAGCAACATGCCAGTCAACAACAACACCAAGGACGGATGGAGGCAAGACTGGCTGAGCTCCTGGCGGTGCAAACGGACATGAGCCGTTCACTCTGTCGGATCGCCACCAGCCATAGGGAGGGAGGAGGAGGAGGATTCGTCCGACAGAGCATCACAGACATCGTCAAGGCCTGCATCTGAGGGTCCCCCAGGAAGGTGGGTCATCCACGGAAAAGACCGTGAGAGTCAGCGGACCATCCACATCTCCCAGCTCACCTGGCCTGGCACCTGGCCCTCTGGCGCAACAGCAGCACCTCATCCAATGACATTCTCTGCCACATGGACTTGCTGGGCACAGTCTGACCAATGATGACCAACACTGTGGTCTGGACTCTGATGACTTCCAAAGTAAAGGATACCATCTCCCCCTGTGAACTTTGGATTCTATGCACCCGGTAGAGCACCTTAGTTTATCTACCAAAACACGTACCCCACCGTAAATAAAAACTTTATTTTTCCTTGAGATGTTGCTGTCATTTTGCATTAGTCCACAACATATGTGTGTGTAAATGTCAAACTATGCCTGAGTGTTGAACTAACTCCACACATCCATACCCTGGGATCGGAGTCTGGTACAGGACACACATGGGTCACAATGTATCATTCAATGCAGACATGGAGCACAATACTCACCTGTGATGTCCTCAAGCTGCTGAGGGGGGGCTTGCAATACTGTGCGGACAGACCTATTTGGAAGAGTATCAATAAGGCGTAGAGGTCATGCTTCATTTGGAGGTTCCCGGGGAGTGAGTCCCAGGTATGTGTTCCCAGGTGGGAGAACTATGTCCTGCATGCTGGAGTACGGTGGATGTGTAGAATGGTGGCCAGGTCAAGGTTGGATGCACGGAGATGGCACTACGGGGTCTCAGATGACAGTGGTACAAGATTGGTTTTGGGTTGGGGTTGTGGCCTGCCTCCTGAGTGTGGGTGGGGAGTCTGAAGGTTATCCTGCAGCACACTGTGATCCATTGCAGCCATCTCTGGTGGATGGTGATGTGGCTGGGGCATGGGATGTTGAAGCTGAGGTGTGCAGATGCACCCTGGATGTGGACAAGTTTCCCGGGAGTTTGGATGTGGCTGCTCCGTAGAGGGCAGGGCAGTATTTGACACGGATGTTGTTGTGGACCTGGGGGATGGTCCGTCTTTCCTTGGACTGGATCTATCTGGGGATCATATGCATAATGCAGAGGGTGTTGCAGTCTGAGGCACAGATGCTGGTGAGTACGATGGCAAATGTGAGCAAGCAATCCATGATGCACACCATCTTGTGTGCGTGGACACTGGGTGCTTGTGCAGGGCTCTTGCGGGTGGGACACAAGCTGTTGACCCAGCTGTAAGGGGACAATCCTCAGATGTTGACCTTAGTCCTGTACAAGTCCAGCCTCAGGTGGCTGATGTTCAGCCATTCATCAATGGATGTCATGCATTCTTGAATATTAGAACTGGCAATGTCTGCGTCCTTGGTGAGGGTGAGGAGCACCTGGCTGTCAATGGCATACGAGCTGATGATGAGGTGCTGTGCGCATGTGATGGTGGAGAGGGGGGTCCTGGACACATTGTAGATTGACACGCTGAGAGATGATACCTGTGCCATGTGCCTGACGACTAGGCCTGGGCGGTAAATTCCGTTCGGCTCGCGGAATTTATGGAATTTCGGTAATTTCGCGTTCCGCGGGGAACGCGAAATTGCCCAAAATTCTGCTTTCCGCGACTTCGCGAAATTTTTTCTTGTTCGCGTTCTAAAAATGCGTGTTCGCGAGATATTTCTCCCCGAGCATGCAAACAGCAACTGTGAACAGGAGAAAAGCATCGCGAACAAGCAGGTCCGCGTGTTCGCGGAATTTCTGCATGTTCGCGGAGATTTTTTACCGTTTCGCGGAGATTTGCGTAACGCGATTCCGCAAATTCCGCCCACCCCTACTGACGACGACACCATACTACATGCAGAAGCCTTGAGTCCCACTCCCATGGCCTTGCTGGGGTACAGAGCCGGTGGGGAGTAGGAGGGACATGACCTGGTTGGTGTGACAGGGCCTGGAAGGCGTGGCAGTGCTGTGTAGGCAGTTGGAGTTGCACACTCATCATGCAAAGGTGTTGTGTGTGCGCTTAGTGTATGCCTGAGAGCAGGCGGGAGATTTGTGGATGGGGTGTCTGCAAAATCAGACTGTAGTGTGATGTGGGTCATGCAAGGACCTGAGGGTCGTGCAATGTGCACGTCGCATGTGCAGACGGTCCAGCCTTTGGCACTGCGTGGCCGCAACTGTGGCACAGACAAGCTGATGACTGCCAAATGAATGGGTTGAGGGAGGAAGGGAGGAGCATCTTTGATGTGTGTGTGTTACCAAATCCGGAAACTTCGTGTGCCCTTGCTGCAGGGGCTGCAACAGCAGGTGGCATGTCCTGGAAACTATGCCACAAGTTCCACACAAAGACTAGGATGTCAGAAAGGACTACTGCAACAGGTGTATGTAAAGGAAGGAGTGTCCGGTTTTCCATGGCACACCCAGAGACAAAGGATGCACAATCACCAAAGATGACTGACACCGGATCTTGAAACTGAAGGCCGAGCTGAGCACAGGAAAGACACCCTCAGCAGGTGTTGACGGCCCGTTGTGGGGACCAACATGCCAAAACACATACACAGCCATGGACTTCATGCACAATAGAGAATCAAATACATGAAGAACAGCATGCATGTTGCTAATCTACACATAGACTCAAATGCACAATCTTTGACAACTATGCCAGAGATGCCGCATGCACAGTGGCAAGAAACCTGCATTGACAGAGATGAGGCACCTTGGAGGGTGAGGAACACCTTTATTACTCAGGCTCACACCTATGGAAATGCATCAATATGAACAGACTCACAGGTCTTTTGGATGAACATGTGGGACCTACACTGGGCACCCCCTTCGCACCACAGATGCTGTAAATCCATTGGACTGGCACACAAGTGAAGGGGGTGAACCAAACACCCACTGCTGCACACGGAGAGGCTGCAATTCCCCATAGAGCCTCTTATGGGGATGTCCCACACTATGTCCACCCGTAGCATCCCATATGTTTCAGAGGGAAGTTTTACACACATTGATGCCTTCATCACAATCCACAATCCCATTACAGATGACTGTCACGAAGTGTGACTATCAATTCATGTGAGTCATGCTACATGTCATGTGCCCCATGGTGAGTCGACATGTATGCATAGTAACTAAACCTGCACAGGAGCAGTGCCCACACATTCCAAACAACTACCACACCCAAAATGCCTTGCTGCAATCCTTACCCAAAGGAGACATTTCACCATGTCCGTGCATGTAACGCTGATTCAGCACACGTTGCAATACTCATGAGGATTAGCAGGAGCACAACAATGCCACGAGCAGACAGCATGCGCAATTACCTGGGGATGACAGACACACAAGAAGTCAGGAAAAAGATAGTCATCCGCATGCATGGTCATGTACTCTACATGAATAAGGTTGACACCATGCTAGTTGAAAATTGAGTGTGTCAGCTAAAATGTGTGGAATTACATCATCACTCGAGTGACATATCAGAACACACCTCTAAGTCACTTAGCATACAGTCAGCTGGACACACACATTGCAACACATGCCACACAAGGCTCCAAGCGTGCACACTCAGACCCAGGGACTCACCATTATGAGAAGAAGTAGCGTATGAGCTGACCCCTGATGTCCTCCTCCTCCTCCTCCTCCTCACTTGCCTCATGACCAAGGCCTTCATCCTCCACAGGTGGATCTTCCTGCTCATCGGGATCCAGGATGAGTGGCACAGATTTCTCCACTGCCATGTTGTGCAGCATGCAGCACACGAGGAAGATTTTGCAGACCTTCACCGGTGCATATGGGAGGGACCCGCCTGTCTTGTGGAGTCACCGGAATCGGCTCTTCAGGAAGCCAAACGTCCTCTCAATCACTCGCCTGGTCTGCCCATGGGCGTTGTTGTAACGGTGATCTGCAGCTGTTCTGGGGTTGCGGAGAGGCGTCTCCAGCCATGGCATGTTGGGATAGCCAGAGTCCCCTACATGGAAACATCATGTAAAGAAGTGGGTCAGGAGATGCCGTAACATACAAAGATACCGCTAAATAGATGGACAAACAGAGTATACCCACCAACAAGACATGCTCGTTCGTTGTGCAGCCGCAGCATCATTTCTGGCACCCTGCTACGCCTCATGATGTAGTCATTGTGTGCTGACCCTGGAAAACGTGCACAGACATGGGAATTCAGCATGTTAGGTAGACACACCACAAGGGCAATAATGGAGTGATCATGTTTTCGGCTACCTCCTGTGCCTGTGGTGGTACCAAAGCCACATGTGTCCCATCAATGGACCCAATTACATGGGGCATCCCTCCCAGGGCATAGAACTCACCCTTGATACCTGTCAACTGCTCACGAGTTGGAAAATGGATGAATTCATCCAGGTGCTCCAACATGGCTTCTAAAACATCATGAAGGACACGGCTGAACATGGTCTGGGACATGCCACCCACATCAGCTATGGTGAATTGAAATGTACCGGTGGCAAAAAAATTTAGGGCTGCCATCACCTTCATCTTGGGGGTCAGCGCAGTAGGATAACTGTGTCGCAGTTGGAGTTGTGGTGCCAGCCTGTTTGTCAGGTCCTCAATTAACTGTTGGCTGAATCTGTAACGGCGTATGCAGTCACGTTCCCTCATGGCACCCAAGTCTGGCATTGGTCGGGGGAGAGGCGGTGCTCTGCAGAAATTTGGAAGGAATAACGAAGATTGAGTACATTACAACACCAATGTCACTGAACTGAGCACATGTTCAACAGCTAATACACATCTGCTAAATACAGAGTCTGGTCTGTGCAATACATCCAGGACACATATGCCAGCCAGGTGATACTCCTACTAAGAGCCAGCTACAAACGTTGATTGTCAAGGTCTACATGACATGCGATGAAACTAGCTGTGGCCCAGTGTGAACAGCCAGACACTTTACAGGAGTGACATACATCCACATATCTGCATTGGAAGGATGTTATCTCATTCAGACAGCTTGCGGCAAGCTAGACGCACAGGTCACATGTCATTTAAAAAGTACAGATCACACACATTGCCATGAAGGGGTACATGTAAAAACTGATAACACAGACATTGAGACAACGCAGATATGTCCTCAGGTCGAAATGCCATGTTTGATGCATACAGACACACGTTACGTGGGATTCCACATGTGGCATGGTGTGCGTAATTGTGTGCCATGCCCATCTACACACAGACACATGTTGGATGCAGCAACAGCAGATGCAGTTGATGGAACACCAACAGCAAGCTCATGGGAACACATGACACACACATGACATAGTCACATAGTGGCACGATGGTAGTTAGATGTCAGGTGTAATTATCCGTGTACCTGGCATCAGGGGACAGTTGCGGGTGTTGGGGACTGTGCCATACCAGTGATGCAGTGCTTGACACGTTTGTCCTACATTCAGACATGTGCAAAGTGTGAAGGGGAAGTGTGCAACATAGTGCCCCATCACACATGACATGTGTACACAGGTCACCACACATCTATTGTGCTAAAACATGAGGAGACATGTGCCACATCACTGCCTGACACACCTAGGCCCTGCACATGAAGGACTGCACTGACAATGACTTGATGTATAGCCTTGTGCGAGTCTGACACCTCCATTCCTTTCGTGTTCGCCTCCTATCACCAGTGTAAGCTGTGAAACGCACCGTACACACGCTCTGAGGGCGTGTGTACGGTCGTATCACTATATTGGGTTTGGGTAGGAGTACGCGTGTGTGTACGGACCGTACACACGTACGTGTATGACCAGTGTGTACACGTACGTGTACTACGGTAGTACACGTACGTGTACGACCAGTGTGTAACCTAAGTGTACACACTGGTCGTACAGGTACGTGTACACACTGGTCCTATCCCTATAGTAGTGGTGGCGTAGGTGTACGCTATAATGGTACGACCCGTACACACGCGTGTACGGGTCGTATCACTATGGCGTACACCTACGCCAACACTACTATAGGGATATGACCCCTACACGCGCGTGTACGGGTCGTATCACTATGGCGTACACCTATGTCAACACTACTATAGGGATACGACCCGTACACGCGCGTGTACGGGCCGTATCACTATGGCATACACCTACGCCAACACTACTATAGGGATACGACCCTTACACGCGCGTGTACGGGCCGTATCACTATGGCGTACACCTACGCCAACACTACTATAGGGATACGACCCATACACACGCGTGTACGGGCCGTATCACTATAGTAGTGGTGCCCTGGGGTACGTGTGAAACGCACCGTACCTGTGTGGGGATTTGAAAATTACAATGGGGACACATAAGGGACAAGTATTAGGGCCTAAATGCATGCTGGTTGTCATGGATACCGAGTTTCAAGATCAAAATTTTCCATCATGTGGGCAGGAAAAAGCAGTTGGCCACATTATACATTGTTGCAAAGTGGTTGTTGACTTGACATGCTGCTGCAAATTTGAAAGATGCTAATGCTGTCACTGGTGTATGTTTAAAGGGATTGGAGGAAACGTAGGATGCAAATGAGTCTGACCAATCCCTCTGTACTCCTGTAAATGAAATAGACCAGCAAGGCAGATATAAGTCAGGCAGAACCCATGAGAGGGCACTTGCCTGCACAACCTGTCAGTCGACACCACTGCTGCTGTCCTGTCTTCCTCTGGCACCATGTCAAGGTCTGTGGAGAGGGCCCAGCCATTCACACAGGAAGACAATGAGGCGTTGCTGGACGTCATCCTCCCACAGTACCCAGCCTGTATGGTAGACCAGGGGAGCAGGTGAGTGCTGACTCCACTACCTTTGACTGTGCCCCTTTTTTTGTGACTGTCACTTCTGGCATTGTGTCCAGGTGTGACAGACATGCAATGTTGTTTAGAGTGGGTCCCAGCGAAGGGGGAATGGCTTATGTCTCTCATGCAGAGCATGATGTGGTTAATGTGTGCACTCCTCACTTGCATTGTTCTTACTGTGGCATTCACTGCATGGTGCATGGCACATTCAGCGTGGCTAATCCTCTTGGGCATTCTAGTTCTATAGTCCTGAGGTGAATCAGTGGTCCCCCCGGTGTGACAGGTGATTGGACCCACAGATGTGTGTGAGTTGAGTGGAGCTGTGGTGAGAGTGTCCAAATGATGTGTACGCCCCCTGGACATTGATGTGTGTAAATGTTCCTTGTCATGTGGGTGAGTGTCTATGTGGAGTGTTGCACCACAGCTGCATGGAGGAGGCAACTGCTCTACCCATCTGATGTGAGAAGTAAGCCGTGCTGTGTGTATGACTTGCTGGGCTAGCCCCACGCCTGTGACACCCCCCAGGAAAGTGGCACATGTGCAGAGTGAGGTTTGTATCCGCTGTTGCCAATGGCAGGTGAAATATCTGTGCCTGTGTGTGTCTGTGTACTCTGCTGAGGTTGCGTCAGTGTCCTTGGGCATGTGACAGCTTGGAGGTGCTGTCCATCAGCCTTGTGTTGCTTGTGATGCACAGTGTGTGCCATGATCAGGGAGTGTGTCGAACCCCTCATGCCACCTGTGTACTATCAATGCCATGTAGTGCATTTGCGCTTACACAGAGGCGAATGTCCCTATGACAAAGGTGCTATTAGTTGGCAGCATACTATGCCCTGTTCAAAAAATCAAAGATGTTAAAATGTGTGTCTCTGTGACATGGAGCAGGTGTAGTGATGTAGTCTCACTTTGTCATCCTCACAGGTAACCGCCTATCAGAAGGGGAGAATTTGGAAGAGGGCCGTCAGGGCTGTCAATACGGTGGAGGGTCACAGTCGGCGCCTGCCCCAAGTGAGGAAACGCTGGCAGGACATCCGGTGCTGGACCAGGAGGATCGCCCGGGTCCTGCTGGGGGACTCACCACCACGCCCCCACGGCGGGCGCCGGCGCCTGACCCACCAAATGAAGCGTGTCCTAGCGGTGGTCTTCCCTGAGATGGATAGGCAGTTACAGGAGAAACAGCAGCAGGAAGGGGGTGGGTACATGTGTGTTTGTTGTATGTCACCAGCTTTTGGAAGTGCTCAGTCGCCTGGATACACTGCCAGGGTTTATATGTGCAGTGCATATCCTGTTGCCCCAAGTCAACCGGTGCTGTTCTTCCCCCCTTCCCCTCCTTGACTTGTGTTCCCTGGTCTGTGTGTAATCACTATTGCACATGGTCATCTAGGCTGCAAGTTGATCAAGGTGCACACTGCTTTCAGCATCATGGGTGGGGGTGGTCTGTGACATGTCTTGGTACCTTGCCTGTGCCCTGTCCTGTTCACTCATTTGGGGGTCCATAATTGTTGACACTGTCCTGAGTCTCAACATAGGATTGTGAGGTTTCAAACAAACAGACTTGCAGCATGCATGACCGACGTAGTGGCCTCAGACATGATGTGCATGAGTGGGAGTTATGTATAGTGCCGGGACAGTTGCTCCTGTTACAGTCAGATCATTCCAGGACCATGGAGCAGTGTGCCCAATACAGTCCCATGAGACACCTTTTCCTAGGAATCATGTGTGGCATCAAACACTGTGCCCATTCACTGTGTGTTCAGCCTAGGTTGGCCTCTGTGGCATTGTTCCATGGCATCATTTGTATTTACGTACAGTGTGCTACATGTCTCCAGTGTCCATGGTGACCCAATTAGGCTTGTGCATCCTCACACTGGGCAGTGCCTGTGTGTCTAGGTACAACTATCTGTTGATGGTTGTTTGTCACAAATATGTGTGGTCAGCCTCACGAGGTGATGTTGAGTACATTTAGGAGTTCTTGATGCACATTTTGTTAATCCCAGATCAAGGGGTGTAACTACTTGCTCTGTCTCAATCACATTGTCTCAGGGAGGGGGGGTTTGTGCAGGCAAGGCCTACATGTCCAAACCTAATGTCTCCTTGCCAGGTCTGACCTGTGTGTGATAATTGTCTGGACAGACACTCAACGTGCAGTGACCCAGGCATGTTGTGCAGGGGGTAATGTTTGTGCTTTGCAGCATGTGTCAAAAGTTAAGACCTGTTTCCTGCTCATCCGTTTTTGGCACCGGTGTGTGCTCCAGATGCTACGTAGTTTGGTCTGTGTGTGCTGACATCTGTGTGGACATTCTTGGTTCCCATGAGGGTGTCTCCTCAGTGCAGGTGCTCCTTATTCCGACACAATTGCAGGGCCATTAGCTAATGCATTGTCCTGTGTCTGGACATGTGTGCCACTCCACATGACAGGTAGTGGGTCAGATGTGTTGCCAACTGTGTCATCATGGTACGGATGGCCATGTGACAGGTGGCATGATTCAAGTTGTTAGTCAAGATGTCTTGTACCTTGGCACTGACTACACTTGTCAACATGTCCCAATAGTTTATATGCTTGACTTTGATATTTTGTTGTGAAGGACAATAATGTGCCTGCATGACAGATGTCTCCCAAGGAAGTGCACAAGAAACCACCTTTACACTTTTAGGGGACACGCTGGCACATTTAAAACAAAGGCACAGTTCTGTAATTAAATTGATTAGAGATTATACATATACATGTTCCCACAGTGTGGTTGCATTTGGGTTAGTCCTCGGTTATTGCTGATACCAACTTACGGGTGTCATGTCATTGTACTTCCTGATACCACATTTCTTCTTAACAGTGGCTTATTTGCATTAGGCTGGCAGCTCATACAATGACTGTGTAAAAGTAGCTTTGTGTGCACCTCCTTGTGTGACTTCTGTTATCCAGGCACATGTGTGTTCTGTTCCAAAAGTGGCACATTCACACATTCCAAACATGTCGATTGTGTAAAGTGTTGTGATTCCCAAGGGATCACAATGTATTTCTTTAGGGTTTACAAAGTACTCACAGGTCTCTGAGTGTGGGGACACCTTCAGCATTGGCGTCTGTTATTTGGCCTTGGGTGCACCAACACTGTTTCTTTCACAGTGAACAAGAGGTGGCATGCCTTCATAGTCTGGCTGTGCTCCACTGTTCACAGACACTAGCTTCTCAGTATAATTGGATATCGAGTTATTTGCTGTTGTGTCCTGATGTTCATTTTTTCAGGTGGCATGGTGGGCGAACCAACTGGGGAGTGCATTGCTTACATATGTGCGGAGTATTCTAGATGTTACTCATGATGCATTTCCTGATATGCACTGTGACCTATTTTGTTTGGACTCATGTGTCAGATGTACACAGGTGACTGATTATTTCATGTCTCTTCACCTTGCACACAGCATCATCGGGGGACACCGAGGGAGACACCTGCACGGACCAGGAGGAAGGATCGAGCACCGGTGCCATCACTGCTGGGGAGTCGGCGGAATCAAGTGGCACGGAGGGCAAGGGGAGTCAGGTGGAGGACCTGTCTAGTACCAACACCGACTACGACGCTGACGGGTCCGAGGCTGAGCTCCCTGAGTGGGCGGATGCTGCTCCAACAGCTGGCAGCAGCACTACAACTGTCACTGCCCCCTCCATTCCCATCACCACCCTCCCACTTGCTCTGGTCCCTTCTGTCCGTGTAGGGCAACAACGTGTCTCCTTCGTGCCAGGCACCGCACCCCCTGCCCCTGTCTCCCCTGCTGCCCTCACTTCCGAGTCTGTGGACATTCAGCAGCAGTTGCAGGTTGGGCAGACATCGATCCTGACTGTCCTCCATGGCCACACCAGACTGCTGACACAGATGGTGTCGTACATGGAGGGCATGTCATCAGCGATGTCTGACCAACGGATGTTGCTGAGGTCCATGGACTCGTCACTGATGGCAGCAGTTAGTCTCCTGCAGCGCTTCGTCCCCCCCCTACCCCTGCACCATCTACACTTCCCACTCCCATGCCTGCTCATTGGGTGGACCCTGGTGTCTGCGTGCCATCACAAGTTTCAGAAAAGAATCTTTGGTCGTGTATGCTCTTTGTGTTTGGAGACATTGTCCCAAAGAGTGTTCCTTCCTCTGTGGCACCTGACATCTTCCCTGCAGGGAGTTGCACAATTGTTGTGCTGAACCTGTGTCTACATTTCCTTTGTGGGTGACGGATCCCTTCAACTATGGCCATGCCTGCTCATCAATGTCTCCGGCTGCATCGTCTGTGCCATCCTTGGTAGTCACTGTACTTGTGTATAGAGTATGTTGCCATGCCTTCATGTAGAAATTGTCCCTTTTTCGCACTATGCATGTGTGTACTCCCAGCCTGACACACATATGGTACTTGTTCAGCAGGGTATTTGTTCACCTGACTCACAATTGTGGCCATTGTATCTGTGGGAAGTCCTCCCAATTCCTTCCATGGGAGACAAATACTTGGTGGCTGTCCCAGCACCTGTACATTCCTATCAGTCCTGGAAAGTGTGTGACAGTGTGTGTTCCCTTTGGCTCTCTTAGTTTAGCAGGCTTTAACATAACTATACAGTCTTGTGACATGATCTCAGTGTGTGTATTGTGCTGCATCCGCCAGGAGTGGGTATGCATGTGTCATTTGTCCTCACACCCACATGTGGTGTGTCATGCAGTGGGGGAAAGACATCCATCCTCATGGGAGTGGGACACTGCTGTCAGTGATGTGTTGTTATAGCACTCTCAACATAGTCGCACATTGGGGATGCGTTCATACACCCATGGAGCTGTGGTCATCTGAGGATGATGTACACACCCCCATGTCTCTGTCCACTGCTGGTAGTGATAGGCACCCACTCCTCAGATGTCTGGGCACTGCTGGGAGTGATATGCCCCCACCCCTCAAATGTCTGGGCACTGCTGGTAGTGATATGCACCCACTCCTCATATGTCTGGGCACTGCTGGGAGTGATATGCACCCACTCCTCATATGTCTGTCCACTGCTGGGAATACTCTGCACCCACCCCTCATACGTCTCTGTCCACTGCTGGTAGTGATATGCACCCACTCCTCATATATCTGGACACTGCTGGCAGTCCTCTGCACCCACCCCTCATATGTCTGGACACTGCTGGTAGTCCTCTGCACCTACCCCTCATATGTCTGGGCACTGCTGGTAGTGATATGCACCCACCCCTCATATGTCTGGGCACTGCTGGGAGTGATATGCACCCACCCCTCATATGTCTGTCCACTGCTGGGAATACTCTGCACCCACCCCTCATACGTCTCTGTCCACTGCTGGTAGTGATATGCACCGACCCCTCATATGTCTGGGCACTGCTGGGAGTGATATGCACCCACCCCTCATATGTCTGGGCACTGCTGGTAGTGATATGCACCCACTCCTCATATGTCTGGGCACTGCTGGGAGTAATATGCACCCACCCCTCATATGTCTGTCCACTGCTGGGAATACTCTGCACCCACCCCTCATACGTCTCTGTCCACTGCTGGTAGTGATATGCACCCACTCTTCATATGTCTGTCCACTGCTGGGAATACTCTGCACTCACCCCTCCTACGTCTCTGTCCACTGCTGGTAGTGATATGCACCCACCCCTCATATGTCTGGACACTGCTGGGAATCCTCTGCACCCAACCCTCGTACGTCTCTGTCCACTGCTGGGAGTCCTCTGCACCCACTCCCTTATATGTCTGGACACTGCTGGGAGTCCTCTGCAGCCATCCACCCACCCACCCACTCCCTTGGTGCAGTACACTGCTGTCCTGAGCATACACCCCTCCCCATATTTACTGCTAATATGCTGCACCAGGCCGTAGTCCGACATTTGTGGCGTGTGTACGCCTTGTATCCATAATGTACTGGTGCCGTAGGGGTATGGGTGAGATGGACCGTACCCCTGCATTCATAGGGTGTGTACGGTCCGTACCACGGTGCCCCTATATCACCAAGACAATGGTGGTACGGACCGTACCCACGCTCTGGGGGGTGTGGGTACGGTCCATACCACGCGTACCCCTACGTCACCACTACAATGGTGGTACGGCCCGTACCCACGCCCCCCAGAGCGTGGGTACGGTCCATACCACCATTGTAGTGGTGGTGTAGGGGTACACGTGATATGGGCCGTACCCATGCCCCCAAGGCATGGGTATGGTCCGTACCACGCGTACCCCTACGTCACCACTACAATGGTGGTACGGACCGTACCCACGCTCTGGGGGGCGTGGGTACGGGCCGTACCACCATTGTAGTGGTGACGTGTACGCGTCCACGTCCACTTCCGTTGTGCCGGTACGTGGCATTGGTGGACACGCCCCCCGAAGTGACCAGACCATGGAGGTAATTTATGTGCAGGATATATATGTTTTACATTGGGTGGGGGTTATGTTTCCTGCCCCTCGCCCCCGCCCTTTGCCCCTGGGTGTTGTTCTGACCTTCTGCGGCGTCTGCGTCGGTTTCTGTGCACTAGGTGGTAGGCTAGGAGGGCCGGGATGACACGTAGGATGGGGTCCATGGCTGTCCGTCGCGTACCGGTGCTCCTTCTTCGCGTCATCCTCAATTTCCGGGAGTTTTTGCCTGCCATAAAAAATGAGCGGTGCGGAGTGACGTGGGCACGGATCGTACTTGCTGGTCCGTAAAACGCTGACTGACTCCGTCCGGAGGTCACGTACGTGATGTCCCGGATCGGAATTGTGGGTATTTTTTAGCCGGTCGGTGTTTTGTACGACTCGTACGGAAATGGTATTTCTGTACGAATCGTACTTGTGGGTTTGTAAGGTGGTTTTCCCGGGTACGAGTCGGACGGAGAATACGCTCCGTACGACCATTCGCACCCGGGTTTTACAGGATCGGAATCAGCACCTAAATGTTATTTATTAGTATTGATAATTAATGTATTGTTAATTATTAATTGGTAATTCATGTGTTCTGGGTTTAAATGGGAATAGTGTGGGAAGTAATTTAATTGTAATTAAGTAATTATTAATTTTTAGTTTTGGGTATTGATAATTAATGTATTGTTAACTAATTACAAATCCCTACTGTTGCAATTACTGGAGTGGGAATAATAATTTTAACCCCTCCGACACCACTACCGCCATACCCGACGGATATAAGATCCAGAGGAATACCGTCTCAACCTAGCTGGGAAGAGGACTCGCCATTGCACACAAGAACTCCCTCCGGCTCACCACATCCAGCACAAACAACTCCTGGACCCCCAAAGAACATATTCATTTCCAGATCCAGACCAAGCCTAGAATGACCCTACGCAGCACCCTCACCTACAGACCTCCTGGACCACGAACCATGTTCAGCACAACCATCACCGACCTCATCGTGCCCCACACCATCATCTCCAGGGACTACATACTGCTCAGAGACCTGAATTTCCACCTCGACAACCTCAGTGACCCCCAACTCCACCGCCCTCCTGGACAACCTTGCCAACATCGAACTTAAGTAGCTTGTCACCACCTCCACCCACAAGGCATGACCACCCTCAACCCCCATCTTCGCAGAACTGAACAACATCCCCTTCAGCCACACTATGCAACTCCTCTGGATGGACCACCACTGCGTACACTTCTCCTTCTCTAAACCCACTGCACACAAACCTACACCACGCCCCTATGCAGGAATTGGAGCAAGGTCACCTCAACTCCACCCTCAACCACGCGCCCCCTCCCCCTACGACCGACATCAACTCTGCAGCAAACAATCTCCAAAAATGGATCACCGACTGCGCAAGCAGGCTCGCTGCCCTAAGTAACTCCAACAAACAGTGCCCACGAAGGCCACCTGGTTCACCAATGACCTTTGAAAATCTAGACGTACCTGCAGACGTCTCGTGAAAGTCTGGGGAAACACCAAAACCCTGGAAGCATGGACCATCTTAAAGAATGCCATATAACAGAATACCACCAACGCATCAGATCCACGAAAAGAATCTTCATCCAGGACAAGATCCTCGCCAACACCAGCAACTCCAATGAGCTCTTCAACATCATACAGGAATTCACCAAACCCCCTAGCAAAGCGTCAGACATCACGCCCTCCATTTTTGGAGTTTGTGAGCTGCAGAGTTGACGTTGATCGTAGGGGGAGGGGGCGCATGGTTGAGGGTGGAGTTGAGGTGTTCTTCGGTGACCTTGCTCCAATTCCTGCATGGGGGTGGTGTAGGTTTGTGTGCAGTGGGTTTAGAGAGGGAGAGGTATACGCATGCGTACTCTCCTCGACAAGGGCCACATGGTGGCCCTCATCCTATTTGACCTCTCCGCAACTTTCAACACCGTCTCCCACTGCACACTCACCGCCAGACTCCACAACTCCGGCATAGAGGGAACTGTCCTCGACTGGATCTGCTCTTTCCTCACCGGCCGAACCCAAATTATCAGATTCCCGCTATTACTCTCCAAACCCACAGAGATCAGCTGTGGAGTACCCCAAGTATCATCGCTCAGCCCCACGCTTTTCAGCATCTACATGGCCCCCCAAGATTGCCATCGTCAGGCAGCATGGACTCAGCATAGTGTCCTATGCCGACGACACCCAGCTCAGCCTCTCCCTCACAATGGAACACGACACCGCTAGACTAAGCTTCCAGGAAGGAATGAAAGACGTCGCTTCCTGGATAAGCAGCAGCTGCCTGAGACTCAATTAAGAGAAGACAGAAGTCCTCGTACCCACCACCTCCACATGGGACAACACCTGGTGGCCCATGCCCTCGGCAACCCCCCATACCTACAGACAATGCCCACAACCTCTGCATCATACTCGACTCATCCCTCACTATGACCGGACAGGTCAAAGTCATCACCCCCACGTGTTTCAACACCCTCCGTATCCTCCGTAAGACCTTCAAATGGATCCCCCCGAATCCAGGAAGACCGTCACCCACCCACGCACTCATAACCAGCAGACTAGACTATGGAAACGCCCTCTATGCCAGAATCAACAAAACCCTGCTCCGAAAACTCCAGACCATCCAGAACACCCCTGCCAGACTCGTCCTCGGCATCCCAAGACAAGGCCACATCACCCAGCAACTACGAAACCTCCACCTGCTCCCTGTCGAGAAGAGAGTGACCTTCAAGCTACTCGCTCATGCCTAAAAATCCCTCCATAACACCGGATCTCAGTACCTCAACGAAAGAGTCTCCTTCCACGCACCCAAGAGAAACCACCGCTTCGCAGACCTTGCCCTTGCCAAAACCCCTTGCATCAGCAGTGCCAGAACAGGTGGGAGAGCCTACGCCTACATCGCGGCAAAGACCTGTAACGAACTCCCACTCAGCATCAGACGTTCCCCCATTCTGCTTGCCTTCAGGAAGACCTGGATCTTTGGGTAAGACGTAGCTGCGTTTCTCCCCCGTCCGTGTGTGAGTAGCACGCATCAAAAATTCCTGATTGATTGATTGATTGATTGAATATGTGAGCTGCAGAATAAAGCACAAATGCAAAGAGGAAGTAAAAAAGCAAAATTAAGCTATTTCTCCCTGTTACTGCTCTCTCGGGTAGGTGCACGATTTTCACATTAAATCAGGTTTACTACCTTCAGTAAATCATGACTGCATTAAAATACAAGGGTGGGTGTATGGCAATGCTCATGGTCCACCCATTTAACGTCAATCCGACACTGTGTAACTAACGTGAATCACTTTTTGTTTTTTTACAGAGCCACGCAAGGTGACACAAATTGGTCCTTGAGTGGCTTTCTAAATCTCAAATATCATTTTGAATTGTGGCTGCTCTAAAAAGTGGCACAACCACAATGAAGAATGTTAGCAGGTCTGAGCCTAAACTTTGAAGTGCTGTCCCTGAGGTCGTGGGACACTTGGGTGTATCTAACTGGACTTCTGCTGCAATCTCTGAAAAGTTAGGACATAGAATGCTTTTGAACTTCCAGCCATAGGAGACCTGAGAGCAACCATCTGAGCCAATCCCAGAAGAGTGCAGCTTCACTGGGTTAAAGAAAACGGTTTTTCGTGAAAGGAGCTTCTCTAAATCAGCAAATCTGTTTCTGCTGGTCCTCTATGAGAAGGTATCCAGGCTGGAGGTACTTATCATCAGATATAACCTTTAGCCTTGTCAGATGGAGGATACTGACCTCTGAGAAAAGACACTTAGTGCCTGATTATGAGTTTGGTGGTTAGATGGACCGTCAAACCCATGGTGGCAGTGCAGTAACCGCCACAACAGTGGTTGGACTGCTGTATTACAAGGATGGCAGTGAGACCGCCATAGGACCGCCACAATCACCAGAGATCCGCGATCCCTGGCGGTAGATCGGTGGCCTGAGGACCACAATAAGCAGACAGTACCTCTACAGCACCGACAAGCATGTTACTAGTTTCCTCACATCCAACGTTTTCATGGCGGTGAGCCCCCTATATAAAGGGTGGCGGTGAGGCAACTTGGTGGGTGTTACAGGGCCCCCGGTTCCCCCAGGGCCATGGAATGCATGCATGGGGGCACTTTCTGCATGCACCCCCTTTCCTGAAAATTCAATTTGACAGTGTTTGCTTCGTGCTATATCTACCAGGGGATTAGTTTAGGTTTAAATTACTGAAACCTTAGTATGAACCAAAAATGTTTGTGCCTTTATTACTTTGCTGACCCATTACCCACCCAAAAGTAATAGTTCATTGTCTTACAGGTTCTCTATGTGGTTTTTATCTACACTACATTCTCTCACCCTGCTATGCAACTGTTGGATTTTCAGAGTTGTCAACAATCTCAGAGTTTGTGGAAGTTTAATATAGGCTGTCCTAAATCCTGCCTACACACACCAGCGCATAGCAACTTTAAACTCTTCTGCAAAACAACAAGGAAGAGAAAAGCTCCAAAACTTTATGCAAGAGCACATTACATGCTCTTCAAAGTTCAGGGTTTACACCTAGAATAAAGTATTAGTCCGGGAGCAGAGAGAATATTGGTTGTATCCAGTCTAAAAAGGTTACATTGTATTCATTTGATGACTGTGTCTTTCATTACAGAACAAATGTAACAAAAATGTCGCATAATGTCAGAACAGGACTAGTGAAAGATCTTTGAGCTTTAAGGGTCCAATGTATAGTTTGATAGGCGGTAGTCTGTCAGTCAGGGTGGTGGAAAAAATTACATACGCCACTATGATGAACTACAGCACACCAGATTTAGAGTTAACCTCCAGCCCAGCAATGATCTCTTCTCTGTAGCTTTAGAGGAACAGCTGTCACAATGGGTCCTATGAAGGTACAAAAAGCATTGTGAACAACAGACATTGTTTTTGACGGCCACCCACCAAACTCCAAAAAGATATAGGGGCTCATGAGAATGTTGGGCGTTATCACTTCCGCCCGACACTGACTCAGTTATGGGACAAACCGACACCCAGTCGTCGGCCCGACCGCGCCATTAGGATGCGACCAAACACTGTTCTGTCTCATTCCTATATTTTACTATGGGGGCATGCATTTCGGCCGTAAACCAGCCGTAATGCATGCTCCCGTAGTAAAATGGAAGGTGTAGTTCATCCCTGCACCCCTGGTTGGCACCTCAAGAGATCCTAGCAGCCTCAAACGGGAGGCTGTGCACCAAAGGGGGCCCTGCTGGGGCCCCCAAACACGCTTTACAACATGGTTTCCATCTCCGACAGACCGGCATGGAAACCATGTCAGAAACCATGATCATAATCTCAAGGGGGAAAAGAGTGAACCTTGAGATTGTATGCGGCATTCCGACTGGCAGACGGGCTCTCCAAGCCACTCGGAAGCCAGCCGGAATGACCAGTCTTATTCCATTCCGACCACCTCCATCAAAATGAGGCGGTTCTAAAGGAATCCAACCGGCCCATTACGATGTGGCTCGCCATCCGAGCCGTATCGTAATGGGCCCCTTAATGTCATGGCTATGGTGTTGTCGACCCTCAGCCCATATGCTAGTAAATAAAGTGACACAGGTTATATCATGGAACTTGCCCCAGACTTGTGCACCCAGCCCCTGTTATTGGCAGTGTCACCCACCTGGTGATGCATGTGATGGATTGGTGTCAAGTTCTGTGTTCAGCAGAACACTACAATGGCAAATATACTAATACATGATATATTGTGGCCAGGGTTAACCCAATAATTCAGAGCCTTAGCTTATTTTTCTAACTCTTGTATTACCCATGTGAAAGTGATGCACGTTGAAATCACTAAATGGCACAGTGTGAGAGCTTTATTACATGATTAGAGACAAGAAAGTATGTCAGAAATATTTTACATGTACTTGATTAGTGTGAAAGTAATGGTTAGCTCTCTTTGAAGCTTAAAAAAACTTGAGAATTTGTGGCATGTAGGAAAAAATCAGCATAGTAAGAGAAGTAGAAATCATAAAATATGGTCTTTGCAGTGTCTTCCCAGCCCAGTTACTCGCCAATAACTATGCCACACAGGGAGACTTTATTCGTGTATGTGCAACTGCAACTCACCACACTGAAACAGCAATCGATGCATTACGCTCTAACACTTACTTCACGTTTCTAGGAAGACATTCAGGACCTTAAAGGGTTCCGTCACTATTAACTCACAAGATACTACAGTCTGTTCAAGTACATTTTGACAGAATGTAATCATTATAAAACTGCTACATTTATGTAAAATCCAATTTATAATGAAACTTTTTGACCCTCCGAGGAAAATCTGAGTTTTGTTTTGTCCTTCTTGTGTCATTTCCCCTTGTTTCTCTCTCTCTATTTTATCACAAGGGCCCTCAGTTTGCCGTTATGCTTTTTGACCAGGGTCCTAGCCTCTCATCTATTTTTTAAAATTTTTAATTACTTTCCTGATGTGAAAGTGAATGTCTTTGTAAACACTCCCGAACATTGTCAGAGAAATTTGTGGGCTATTAAGTTATGCCAATCCATTTTTTTTACATATGTTTATTGGGTTCTTCAACTTACATAGAAACATAAC
The DNA here is from genome assembly GCF_964204655.1 of Triturus cristatus. Classification (NCBI taxonomy): domain Eukaryota; kingdom Metazoa; phylum Chordata; class Amphibia; order Caudata; family Salamandridae; genus Triturus; species Triturus cristatus. The sequence goes on along the minus strand of NC_140582.1, from coordinate 1,206,643,923 downwards.
ATACATCAATGCAGTGTATAAATGCACAGCACGGACAATAAGCATACCTACTGCTAGAGGTAATTCTGCAATGTAGTATCTACAGCGGATCGCAATAGCATTTTAACAGGCGTTTGTTAATTAAGCACAGACCTTCACTGTGATATGGGCACAACGTTCCTAAGGAGACATAGACAGACAAATGAAATACACTTATTGTGCGTTCCTCCCCACCCGCATGGCCCCCAGCTGAATGTCCAGTTTGTGCACCCAAACCCAAAGCACACAGGTTCAGATCAAGTGTTCCCTCCTGGGGCTCCCAGATGTCTCTTGGGCAAGACAAGGCTGGCAGGAGTTCCGCATAGTTCATTAACTGATACTTACAATGAATAAGGCCTGCTTGCCATTCCTTAAATTTGGGGACCCGCCCTCTGCCCCATCTGCACGCCACCCTCCGTTTGGCCAGCAACAGACTCATTGCTACAAATTTTCTGTATGATGTTTGCACTTCAGCTGTGTAGCCCAGGAGTGCTAGTAGGGGGAACGGCAAGAGGGATGTCTATCGTTTGGGACAGAGCAGCAATCACCTCACACCAATACCCATGAACTTCGCAACACTGCCATGCAAGGTGTTAAAAGCCGGCCCCCGCTTGACGACATCTCTCACATAGGTCGTCAGTTCTCAATTTGTATTTGTAGAGCCACGTGGGTGTATAGAAAGATTGATGCAAGTATTTGAAGTGTATGATTCGTACACAACTGCTTGCTGTAATAGCTTACGTCTGTGTGCAGCAATATGTCCACCGCCCGTCCATCAAGGACTGCTCCAGGTCATGATCCCACGCCTCCCTGACCCCGTGTTTAGGCGTTGTCCTCTCGAGCAGTGTGACCCGGTATATGCTGGAAATCGCGTGCTCCGGTCCAGCCATTTTGAATAGGGTGTGTAGTGCTTATAGAGTTGGGGGTTTCTGAGGGAATCCCAGGACATTGGCCCTACATTTGTGTTTCAGTCTTATATAAAGAAATATCTCCAATGGAGTGACATCCCCAGTGAATAACTCCTGCCTTACCCCGAACGCACCCCCCGGTAAAGGTCGCCCCAGCAGTTTAGGTCTCTCCTACGGAGCATCTCGCGGCATACAGCCTCATGTGTGACTGGGGCACACGAGAGGTACGGAAGAGGCACAGGTGGGGAGTACAGTCTCAGTTTGCCCACTATTTTAGCTAGGCGATCCCTGGCCTGGTTAGTGCAGGTTACTGTGTGATAGGCTACTCCAGGGACGCGGGTTCCCAAAAAGTGGGTTGTGGGCGTAGGAGCCATATATCCCTGCTCGATGGCCAGGTGTGGCATAAAGGGTGGCGGATGGAGCCAATATATTGTGTAGTGGGCTTGAGAAGCCAAAAAATATAGCTCCATATCTGGGGTCTCAAAACCCCCATTGAGGCATGGTTGCGTCGTGGTCCGCCATCCCACTCGAGGTTGTTTCTCGCCCCATGCTAGTCTGATGAGTAATGATCGGAGGGTGTCGAAGAAGGGGTGTCCCGGGTTAAAGGGTATATTATTGAATAGATACAATAATTTAGGTGATAGGACCATTTTCATCAAGGCCAATCTGCCAGCCAATGAGAATGGCATCGTGATCCATCGAGACACCCAGTTAGTGATGGTTTCAAGCACAATGCCACAGTTTACGCGAAGCTTTTTTTATTTATTTCTTGTTATTATCACGCCTAGATATTTTATTTCCATTTCGCACCATTTCAATGGGAACTTAACAGTGCTTGGCGTGAGCGGGAAAATCTGCGATTTACTCCAGTTGATCCCTATCCCGGAGAGGAAACCAAATCTGATGAACGCTCTTAGGATCGGTTTGAGGCTAATCTGTGGGTCCCGTAAATAAAGGGTGACATCATCTGCATATAATGATATTAGTATCTGACGTGGAGGTATGGTATAGCATGCTCTCTATGATGTTGCAGTACCTTGGCCACGAGGGGCTCGATGGCGAGAGCAAAAAGCAAAGGAGTGTAGCCCTGGAGTGTGCCTCGCATAATGGGGGTTGGATTGGAGTATAGACCGGAATGGCTGGGGAAGGCCCATTCTACCCAATATTATGAACATGTAATCCTATTCCAGGGAATCAAAGGCTTTAATGGCATCTAAGCAGATATCTGCTGCGCTGATCTCCGGGTCAACGTCGTGTAGTAATGCGAATGTTGTGCGCAGATTATGGGAGGTGGCCCTGCCAGGTATGAAACCTGCCTGGTCTGGGAGGACCAGGCCCTCCATCAGCAATGTCAACCTATTTGCGACGACTTTAGCTAGGATCTTGGTGTCCCAGTTGATAAGTGACAGGGGTCTGTAGGCCTCAAAGCTGCTGGCCTTTCTGCCTGGTTTGAGCAGGGATGTGATCATGGCTTGCCGCAATGTCATGGGAAGAGTCCCAATCTCTCTGGCCTCCTTGAAGACCTGCTTAAGGAAGGGAGCTAGCTTGTCTATGTAACATTTATAAAAGTCCACCGGGAGCCCATCGGGTCACGGGGCCTTGCCGGAACGGAGACCCATTACGGAGGCCTGGATTTCGTCCTCCGCTATATCGGCAGACAGAGACTCTCTGCGAGAGTCGTTGGTCCACCCAAGAGCAGTGTCCTCTATGTAGGACGCTATGTCAGGAGGTACTTTTCTATGCGTGCGAGTTTAGCATAGTCGGCAGTCAAAATATTAAGGATCTCCTGCGATTCGATATGCCTAGTGTCTTCCTTGTCTATTATTTACAAAATCTGATTAGCGAATCTAGGGGGCCTGGTTGCCTCGGACAGAGTTATGCCAGGATGCCTGCCTTCGCCGAATGATCTGGCCACATGATATTTAGATTTGAATTTAGATTCGCGTTCCGCCTCATTGGAATATTCAATTAGTAGATCTTTAAGCTGAACCCTTCTCTTTGGGCTAGGGGCGGAAGTTAGGAACTCCTCTGTTTTTTTGATGTCTCTTTATAGTCTATTTAGTGTTCCCCTGATGGAACGTAGGATCCCTCTGCTTTTGGCTATACATAGCCCATGAATGGTGACTTGAAGCTTTCCCATACACATGCAAGTGTTGAGACACTGTTTTTATTGCGAGGGAAGAATTGAAGAATTTCCTGACGTATTCCTTCACAGAAGGCTCTATCTAGCAAGGTTGTGGGCTGGAGTCGCAAGGAACGATATGGAGATTCATTGTCCGGCGGGTATAGTCGCATGAGCAGGGGGGAATGGTTTAGGGAGGTTTGCGCCAAGTGCGTCACAGCCTGGATCCAAGTTTTAAGTCCCTTCGACAGCAACCATAGGTCTATTCAGGACCAGCTGGAGTGCATACTAGAATTGAAGGTGCCCTCCCCTCATGATGGATGGAGAGACCTCCAGGGGTGAAATAGCTGGTGATCTGTCATGATGCCCGTGAGGTGCTTGGTTGCCTGCGGATGTGAGGATGAGGTGCCATGTGAGCAATCGGAAAGAGAGCCTAGTGCTAAGTTGAAATCAGCTCTCCATATAATGAAAGTGGAACCTATTGCTAATATGCGACCCCATACCTTGTCAAATTAGCTTGTCAAAGTAGCTGGCATCATTAATGTTGGGGGTGTAGCAACTAACAAGGGTTGCTGTGTGTCCCTCTAATCTACCCCACATCACGATGAATCTGTCCAGTGTATCTTGTAGTGTCCCTAGAGGGCAGTATCTTATGCTATCTTTGATGAGAATTGCTGTGCCTCTAGCATATGTCGAGTAGGAGGAGAAGCAGCTGTGTGCTACCCATTTCTTTCCAAAGGTGGGTGCTGCTTTAGGATCCAAGTGTGTTTATTGCAACATAGCCACTTGCACTTGGTGTCTGTATAAGTATCCTAGGATCTGCATGCGTGTGCGAGGGTCTCAGAGTCCTCAAATGTTCCATCTCAGGTAGTGTAGACGTGGGTCTTGTCTGCTCTTGGCTCCGCTATATCTGTCTTGTCCTCTCTGGGACCGGAGGGGTCAATGTGTTCTGCCATGGTGAGTTTGTATGGATCGTTCTCTATGCTTTTGTAATTGTATGTGCTCAGTATTAATCCGTGCAGCACCGCCGTGTGAATCAAAAGTAAGACCACCCCCCCACCCATACCTGCAGCCCAAACCCGTAGGTAAATAGTATCCTCCCAAACCCCCCATTATGTGTTCTGCCTGCCGTGTTGTGCAAGGATGGATGTTGGCACCTCCAGGAAAATAGACTCATTAATGACAATTTAGTAACATGCAAGAGGTGTGTCTTATACAAAACTAAGACTGGTTAAAGCATTATACTAACGTATGAGTCAATTAGTAACATATCTTCAACATACTACATCATTCAGGGAATTCCCACTGGGGGAATGCACCAGAGAGGCTGCCAGCGCACCTCGCAGGAGCGAGGATGAGTGGGAAGTCATTATTGCTTGGCCATTTCATCAGTCCCGGCAGTACCGCCCATGCAGGCTCCATCAGGGTCCGTGTGTGGCCATTATCCCCCAGGGCCGGCGCATATTTTCAAACCGATTAGCAATGAAATAGGGAATGCATAGTCTTACCAGTGAGGCAGGTGACCAATTCCATACAATGACATGGCCTTAGTCTTCTTCAGGAGCAGGTGGCGTCCGTCGGGAGCCGGGATCACCATCCCGAGTTATGGGTGACCATCTCTTAACAGTTTTTAAGAAATCTTAAACTTGTTACAGGGTGTTAAAGATGTGTGTCATCCCATGGTGGGGGATTCTCAGTCTGGCGGGGTAGAGCATCAAGTAATGTATGTTGGTTTGCTGGAGTTTCCGCTTGACCAGTAGGAACTTCCTGCGCGCTTCTTGTACTGCCGTGCTGAAGTCTGGGTAGATTGAGTGTCTGTTCCCTTCGTAAACCAGTTCTTGCTAGTCTCAGCACCGTGTTGTGGTCCTTGTAATTGAGTAACCACGCCAGTATGGGCCACGGAGGCGCTCCCCATGGCGGTCTGGCGGCAGGTGAGCGATGGGCTCTCTCCACCACTAGAACTCTGGAGATTGCCTCCACGCCAAAGATCCCAAACAGCAGTCATTCTACACAGTCCTCCATGCAGCCAGTTGCGGTAGACTCCTGGATCCCCACTATAAGCATGTTGTTCCAGCATGAACGCGCCTCCAAGTCTTCAGTCTTTGCAGCAATAATTTTTAACAGTTTATCCATCTCTTGGAGTCGTTCATGGCACTCAGAGGAAGAGTCTTTGATGGTGGATATCCGCTGTTCCATTTCGGTAATGGAGCCATCATGCTTCTCCAACCTTTGTGTGATGTAGTCCATGTGCATATTCATGGCGTTCATTTTGGACTCGATGGAAGTGAGGCTTTGGCACATCACGAGGAGAAGTTTTTTTAATATCTGTATCTTGTGGGGTAGTTGATGCTGTGCTTTCCTCTTCCCGGCATGAGACTGTGTCTTCAGCGGTATTGCTAGTGCTTTTCCAGGCTGGGAATTGGAGTTTGGCCTGTTTGCCATCTGTTGGACCCATGATATGCCTCTCAGGAAGGTCAGGATGCAGCGGCTAGCTCCGCTTGTCCCTCAGGTTGTGCAGATCCCACTCAGGTCAACAGGCGCCAGTTTGTGCCTTCGGGTGGTTATACAGGCCAGTTTGTGACTTCGTACGGTTATTTAGGCGAGCCCTGGCTCTGCCACGGCCCAACTCTTCGCCCTCCGCCCTGATTCTTGTTTTGCTGAAGAGGGCCCGGGCCCACAAAAAGCAGCGTGTCTTGCTTGGGATTTTGCAGGTAATGTCCACTTCAGCCTGTCTAACCGAGTATTACAAGGCAGCAAGGCTGCTCTGCGCTCCAGGATCAAGGCCTCACCATTCCATGCACCGTCTCCGGGTGCTATACAGGTCACACAGGTCTATCAGTGCCCTTCTAGCAGCACATCTCAACAGGGTTCTCCTCTCGACCCCTTCAGGCCCCAGGTGAGTGTACGAATGGGGATCGGGGAGCCAGCCGCATCAGCAATCTCGCAACTCACATCAAAGCGGCCCATCACCTCAGCTGAGGCCCAAGGTTGCTCAGGGGAAGCAGCGTGGGCTCAGCCCGGCTCAGCCTTAGCGTCGGTGCAAGCCTACCTCTGCCGGTCCCGATCTCACTCAGCGGGCGACCCTCTCCCTGTAGTGTAGCTCTGCGTTGGGCAGCTCCTGGTTCCTGGCAGTGGTGCAACCGGGGTCTCTCCGTGGCAATTCCGTAGTATATTTCATCATGGTTATAGATGGTGCACTGGTCATTACTGAGGAAAAGCATATGTTTTTACAAGGTTTCAAACCCCACCAGGAGAAATTTGTTTTTGTAATATTTCCCTTAATTTTTCTATTTTACTGAAATGAAAGATGTCCCTTTGTAAATCCCCCAAAGTAGTGTCTAGGGAGATTTGTGGCCTTTTTAGTCTAGCCAGTGCATGCCAGACATTTTCTACATGCTGTGGCATGTGGAAGAGGGGCAAGGTTTGCTATGAAAGAAATCCCTTAATTTGTGGAATGAGACTTTGGGGATTTTTGTGTGATAAAAGGAAATGCATGGGGCAAGTGCCAGAGTGAAAGAAAGGAAGGGCATTTGTTTATGAAGTATGAAAAGCAAGTGTGGGATTGTGGCATGTAAAAGCAAAACAACATGAAAATAGACGAAGAACCAGCACACTGTTTTTAGGATAAAAAGACTTTGGGTAACAAAAGCCCAACAAAACAGATGGTACAGTGGTAACTCACAAGGGTCATGAGTACTCTTTGACAAGGGTTCAAACCCCACCTGAAAAACTATTGATTTTAATATTCTTTTCAGTTTGTTTTTTATTTTACACAATGGAAAGCTGTCACTTTGTGAGGTGTGGCCAGGCTGCCGACCAAGATGGCTGCGCAGCGCTGAGGCTACGCTAGCAATCCCAACATCCGAGCCCATCCTGCCTTCCATCCTGGCCGCTTTCAGTGCAGGACGACTGGCCTAAATGCACAAAAGTGGCCACATGAGTTGGAGCAGTCCAGGGCGACTGAGGGCCTGAAATATCACATGCGGAGGCCTGTGGGAGCGCTAGGACGGCGCTGGAGTAGGGAGCAGGGTGCAGCCGGAGGTTTGGCCGCGCGAAATACAGCGACAAGTCGCGGCACTCCGGCAGCTTTACTCGACGGAGAATCGATCAGTTGGGCCCCGCTGGCAAATAGGTGAGCGTGCTCTGCTTGCGGCACTCCCCCCTGCTTTCAGCCCCCTCCTGCACGTACAACTGCATTCCAGCCCGTCCTGCTCCCGGAGGCCCCGCAGTGAGAGGGACCACGGGTGAGACTGGGGGCCAGCCATCTGGCTGTTCAGGCCAGCCGGGTGGGCAGTGGGGGTCGTGCCTGCCGGGCTGTGCATGTGCCTGCCGAGTGATGTTTTCTATAACAGTGATAAACAATGAAGTGCGCAACTCTGGCCTAGCATTGTGGTGGTGAAAGTTCCTGCCCACCGATGCTCCTTGATCCAGCCTTAAGCAGCTGCACATAATTCTGGGCTCAAATTGCGGTGATACTGTACTTATAAGGTGCCGTGTATGTTGTTTCAGAGCCTTGTGACCCTTAAGTGATTGTCTGATACCCTGCCATGCTGGGCTGCCTGTTGTGGGGCCCGAGAAAGAAATTTGGTCACAGTGGGCCAGGTTTACACAACATTTTGGCGGCTGAAGGCTCCGGTTGGGTCCCGAAGGTAGGCTGGCAAACAACGAGCCTTGCGGGGACGTAATGGGGCGTAAAGTCCTCAAATAATGGCTACTCCAACTTGGCAAGCCTGCTGAGCAGTCTGTGGAGTCTGGTGGTAACATGGCCGAGGGGGGCTCAGAGGAAGCCAACCTTAGCGACGCCCCTGCAGGGTCGGGAGCACTGCTCCTTGAAATGAGAGCAGGCTTCAAGGCCCCCCGATGGCCGCTTCGACACCCTCGAAAAACGCTTGGACACTATGGGCGCCAAATTGGACAGACATGAGAAGCCCCTAGATACTGTAGAGAGCAGGGTGTCGGACCTAGAAGATGGCACAGCACAATCCACCAAGTGCCTAGAACGCATTGAAAAGATTCTCAAAGACATCGCCATAAAGAATGAGAATTTAGAGGCGCGCAGTAGGCGCAATAACGTCCGCATTTTGGGCATCCCTGAATCGTCCATCACAGGTCGTATGGACCTATTTGTGGAAACCCTCCTTACAGACATCTTTGGTAAAGAGGCCTTCACCTCCACTTTTCTTGTAGTAAGAGCTCATCGCTCGCTTGGCACCCACCCTAACCTGGGTTGTCCACCTAGGCCCATCATGACCCGCCTTTTAAATTTCCAAGACAGAGATACAGTGCTAAGGCTGGTGAGAGAGCTGGGTTCCATATCCTGGCAAGGTTCAACTTTGGGGCTGTTTCTGGACTTTACTATCATGGTGCAGGAGGCCAGGGGAAAGTACACCAGTGTGAAAGCAACACTGCGCAATCTTGGTCTTCGATATGGCATGTTATATCCAGCTCGCCTCCGAGTGGATGTTGAGGGTCGTTCTCACATATGTGATACCCCCACTGTGGTGCAAGAATTTTGTAGGGACTATAAAGGAAGCAGCAGCCACAAGAACAAGGACACATCCAGGGCCTCCCCCCCTAACAGTGGTTCGGGGGCCAGCATTGGCTGATTCTCCAATGAGTAATCAGTGCAGCCTGCACTGAAGAGCTGCAGCTACATTTTTGAGTGACATTTTATTTTTGGGCGAACGTTGTGACTCTAATGATCGTTACAAAGTTGGGTAACTAGCATGGTGTTGCCACACCCCAAGTGTTGATCACTTTGCGTTTGTTTCAATTGTGGAAATGTATCTAGTTTTGCCCCTTCTTTATTTGCTAGGGTGTTTACATGATGCATGTCTTCACGTGTTAACTGGGGATATTCCCTGAGAAAGGGTGCGCAGGGATGGGTAGGGGGAGTTAGGATGGATTGTCAGCATTTTTGGATTACCATTATTTCTAACCTTGTTTATTCACTGCAGCATGGTATGCTAAAACTGCGACGCAGACTTCAAATGACTGTTACTATGTTGGGATGTCGGAGCGGGGTAGCTTGTCAACATTTTTAGATCTGACACTGATCACCTGGAATGATCGGGGGCTTAAACATGCTAGGAAGTAGAAGCAGGTCTTGCATTATTTGTTTATAAATAACGAAAATCAAGTGTAGATTTGTGGCATGTAAAAAGAAAAAAGGCATGGAAACAGAAGAAGGACATCACCCTTTTTCAAAGACAAAAAGGCTTTGGGCAACAAAAATCTATGCAGAACAGATGGTACGGTGGTAGGTAACAGGGGCTATGACTGCTTTTTGACAAAGGCTCAAACCCCAGCTGGGGAAAATCGATTTTTATATTCCTTTCTATTTTTTTTTCTATTTTACCCAAATGAAAGATGCCCTTTTGTAAATCACCCCTAGCAGTGTCTGGGAGATTTGTGGCCTTTTTGGTCAAACCGGTGGCACGTGGAAGGGGGGCAAGGTTTCCTATGAAAGAAATCCCTTAATTTGTAGAATGAGACTTTGGGGATTTTTGTGTAAGAAAAGGAAGTGCATGGGGCAAGTGCCAGAGTGAAAGAAAGGAAGGGCATTTGTTTATGAAGTATGAAAAGCAAGTGTGGAATTGTGGCATGTAAAAGCAACACAACCTGAACATGGAATAAGGACAGCACCCTTTTTCAAAGACACAAAGGCTTTGGGCAGGACAAATTGAAGCATAACAGATGGCACAGTAGTAGGTAACAGGGGCTATGAGTGCTTTTTGACAAGGGTTCAAACCCCAGATGGGGAAAATCGATTTTTATATTCTTTTCTGTTTTTTTTCCTATTTTACCCAAATGAAAAATGCCCTTTTGTAAATCACCCCTAGCAGTGTCTGGGAGATTTGTGGCCTTTTTAGTCAAGCCAGTGCATGTCAGACATTTGTGACAGGCTGTGGCACGTGGAAGGGGGGGCAAGGTTTGCTATGAAAAAAATCCCTTAATTTGTGGAATGAGACTTTGGGAATGGTTGTGCAAGAAAAAGAAAGGCATGGGCCAAGTGCCAGAGTGAGAGGAAGGAAGGGCTCTTTGTTTATAAATAACAAAAATCAAGTGTAGATGTGTGGCATGTAAAAAGAAAAACAGCATGGAAACAGAAGAAGGACATCACCCTGTTTCAAAGACACAAAGGCTTTGGGAAAAGAACATCTACGCAGTACAGATGTTGCAGTGGTAGGTAACAGGGGCAATGAAGGCTTTTTGACAAGGGTTCAAACCCCAGCTGGGGAAAATCTATTTTTATATTCATTTCTATTTTTTTTCTATTTTACTGAAATGAAAGATGCCCTTTTGTAAATCACCCCTAGCAGTGACTGGGAGATTTGTGGCCTTTTTAGTTAAGCCAGTGCATGTCAGACATTTGTGACATGCTGTGGCACGTTGAAGGGGTGCAAGGTTTGCTATGAAAAAAATCCCTTAATTTGTGGAATGAGACTTTGGGAATGGTTGTGCAAGAAAAAGAAATGCATGGACCAAGTGCCAGAGTGAGAGGAAGGAAGGGCTCTTTGTTTATAAATAACGAAAATCAAGTGTAGATGTGTGGCATGTAAAAAGAAAAACGACATGGAAACAGAAGAAGGACATCACCCTGTTTCAAAGACACAACGGCTTTGGGCAAAAAAAATCTAGGCAGTACAGATGTTACAGTGGTAGGTAACAGGGGCAATGAATGCTTTTTGACAAGGGTTCAAACCCCAGCTGGGGAAAATCAATTTTTATATTGTTTTCTATTTTTTTCTATTTTACCCAAATGAAAGATGCCCTTTTGTGAAAGATGCCCTTTTGTAAATCACCCCTAGCTGTGTCTGAGAGATTTGTGGCCTTCTTAGTCAAGCCAGTGCATGTCAGACATTTGTGACATGCTGTGGCACGTGGCAGGGGGGCAAGGTTTGCTATGAAAGAAATCCCTTAATTTGTGGAATGAGACTTTGGGAATGGTTGTGTAAGAAAAAGAATTGCAAGGGCCAAGTGCCAGAGTGAGAGAAAGGAAGTGCAATTTGTTTATAAAGCATGAAAATCAAGAGTAGATTTGTGACAAGTAAAAGAAAATCAACATGGAAATAGAAGGACGAGCACACTCTTTCCATGACAAAAAGGCTTTGGGCTCCCATATCAGTAAAGCAAAGCAGATGGTACAGTGGTAGGTAACAGAAGCACTGAATGATTTTTGACAAGGGTTCGAGCCCCATAGCTTATGTCTTTGGAATTTTTTATTATGTTTTTTTTTATTTAACCCAGATGGAAGATCTATCTTTAAAATATTCCACTAGCACTTCTTGGGGGTTTATAACACAATTATACCTCAAACAACATATCCACAAAATGTGGCATGCTGTGGCATATGTCATGGCATATGCCACATGCCAGACTTGGGCTCCAACCCTGAAGTAAAGATTCTTAAAGCAGGTAAGGGAAAACTTCTTTATTTAGATAAATGAACTCTGCACCCTCAGCTTGCTGGAGCCAGTTACTCACTATGAAGTGCCGCTTGTCAACATTCCAAGGCTGCCTTCATGTCAAGATTCTAAGGCTATACCTAAGGGGAAGCATGAGGAGGGGAGGGTGGAAAGTACCAAGTGGCTAGATTATAACACATCTTCCTCCCTGAAGGAAAGAGAGGAGAAAAGGGAGAAGGCAGAGAGAGAGAGAGAAGCAGGAGATGTGCAGGAGGGTGAAAAAGAAAAGAGGGAAGAGTGAGGGGTCAGGACAGGAAAAGGTAGCAACCATGGGTCATGTGCAGAAGACCCAAAACAGGAATGTTAAACATGGAATTACAAAGACAAAAATAATCACACCATTCTAAAATCTTTGTGCCAACCCGGAGAGTTTCTTTGTCTAATCCCTCTTCTCACCTGACCCTCATCAGACCTGGAGCTCTGGGCTAGAGGCCTAATGGCCTCCCTGTGGCCTACATCCATCGGGCCTATGGCAACACGATCCGTGCTCCATTTTTTACCATCTTCCAGAATGACCACATTTTTTTTTACCTCTCTTATTTTCTCTGGGGCATAATATTTGTCACCTTTACAACTTAAGCCCTCAGGTTTCCTGATGTACACACTTTGCCCTTGACTGAGAGACCTTTCCTTTGCTCCCCATTTCCTGTCATACCACTCCTTGTACTTCTTTTGTCTGGATTCCACCTTCTTACTGAACTCTTCTGGAATGACCTCTGCCTTATCTTTCGGACACAACCAAATAGGTGACAACTTTGAGCCCGCCTTCCTCCCCCTCAACAATTCAAAGGGAGTATGACCTGTGGAGAGGCTAGGTGTGGTATGGTATGACCATAGCATATCTCTAAGAGCTGACTCAATGGTCGTCCCAGACTTGGCTGCCCGGTGAATGCACTCTTTCATCATTCGATTAGCCCTCTCAACTTTCCCATTGGCCTTTGGACAATACAATGGGGTGTGTAAGTGGGTTAAGGACATGTCCTTAAGAAACTCCTTCCTCTCCTAAGACACCAACTGAACCCCATTGTCCGTGACTATGGTGGAGGGAATACCCTCCTTTGAAAACACATCACTCAAGAATTCTATTAGGGATTTCGTGTTGATGGTGTTCACAAATTTGTATGTGATCCAGTCTGAGTAATAATCAATGAGCACTAAGAGGTACCACTCCTGAGGTCCCTTAGCACGTATCGGGCCAGTGATGTAAAAACCCAGCTTGTCCCATGGAGACATAGGGATCTCAACTGGTATGAGTGGGGAGCGCCTGGTACTTCTGGATTTATCACTCATTCCACAAGCATAGCAGTCCTTCACTTTATCTTCCATTAGCTGATCCATTCCAGGGAACCAGTATTCAGATCTTAATCTTGCCTTGCATAGACTCCTCCCTAAGTGCCCCTCATGTGTGAGATCAATAATGTGGATTCTTAGCCCCTCTGGAGGAACAATTTTCCCTGACTTGAGAAGAAACCTCCCCTCAATCGACAAGTTATCTCTTACGTTCCAAAATGGTTGCATGTCCCTTGAAAGGTCTTTGCATTTGTTGGGTGCCTCCTTTGATTAAATATGTCTTTACTTTGCTGATGATGTCATCCTGCTCCGTGTGATAGTCCCATTGCTCTTTTGTTACTGCTGGGAGCCTTACCTCCAGACCCCTCTCATTACCTGTGGCTTCTACATATTCCTTTTCCACTGGTGCCCTAGATTAAAAATCAGCAACTTTGTTCTGTTGACCAGGAACATAGACCATTTTGAAATTAAATCCCTGCAGACCCAGAACCAATTTTTTTGCAATGCGGGGAGTCATGTTTTCCATGTCCTTATTACCGAACAAATACAATAAGGGTTTGTGATCTGTACATACTTCAAAAGGTAAGCCCCACACATAGAAACTGAAGTGTTTAATAGCCCATAAAACAGCCAACGCCTCCTTTTCTACTGTAGAATAGTTTGATTCTGCCCCAGACAGAGTTCTAGATGCGAAAACCACTACTTTCACTTTGTTGTCAAACCTTTGTGATAGTGTGGCTCCTATACCTTTGCCTCTGGCATCTGTGGAAATTATGGTGTCTTTGTCCACATCGAAGTTGCCAGTGAATGGGGCTGAAATAATAGCCTCCTTTATGCTCTCAATTGCATCCTCTTGATCTTTTCTCTAAATGAATGCATTGTCTTCTTTTATAAGATCTCTGAGGGATTGTGATAGCATCGCAAAATTCTTGATATACTTTGCCATATATTCTGCCAAACCTAGAAATGAAAGGATTCCTCTTTACATGTTGGGGTAGGAGCTCTTCTCACTGCATTAATGAAATCAATTTTCGTCTTTATTCCCTCCTCAGAAATAGTGTGTCCCAAATAGTCAATAGATGTTACCCCAAGTTTACATTTGCTTTCCCTAGTGGTGAACCCAACTTCTCGTAGCCTCTTGAGAACCAAATCAGCATTTGAATTATGTTCTGTTTCTCTTGAACCATAAATCAAAATATCAACTTGAAAACACATTGTCTTGGGGCAATCTTTAAGGACATGTTGCATTGCTCGTTGAAATGCAGAATCTGCAGACGCCAGCCCAAATGGCATCCTCAAGAATTTGTAGTTGCCAAATAGGGTGGTGAATGCTGTCAAAGGTTGGGAATCAGGATGTAGCTTGATTTGATAATAGGCCGAAGAAAGATCAAGAACACTAAAAAACGTAGCCCCCTGTATAGTGCTCAGCATCTCATGGATCCTTGGTAAAGGATGTATGTCAACTAAAATGTTGGCATTCAAGGCCCTCAAGTCCACACATAGCCTAATGCTCTGCCCACCATCCTTAGTTGTGATGACTATGGGTGCCAACCATGCAGAACATTCTATCTCTTGAATGACCCATTGTTTGACCATTTTTTCTAATTCCAATCTTAAAGGTTTTCTCATTAGTAAGGGGATGGATTGTGTTTTGTGTACTACTGGTATGGCCCCTTCTTTTAGCACAATTTTATGCATATTGTTTTTTAGCAAACCCAAATTTTAATTAAAAACTTCTGGAAATTCCTTAGTAAGATTGCCACCAACTACTGAGGGATCAATGAGTAGGACTTGCTCTTGGTTACTGGGGTCCAGGGTAATTCTTAATTCTTTCTGATGTTTCCACCCTAGAAGACTTGAACCCTGTTTGGTTATATAAACCTTCCCCACTGTGTGCATGTTTTTTAAAGAAATTCTCATTCTTGCCATTCCTTCCAAAGGTATGGGAACTCTATTGTACCCAGATGGAGCTATATCCGCTATTTCTAACTTGATGTTGTGTTTAGAAAACTTCCCATTAAAAATTCTCTTTTCCACTAGAGTAAAAGGGGAGCACGAGTCTGCAAAAACTTTGAATTTTTCCCCATCCAGACTAATCTCACATGTTGGATACTGGGTTTTTTCCTCCTTGCTCCCATCCTCAATCTGAAAAAGAAAACTCTTTTCCTCCTCTTTCTCTACCTCCTGGTGTTCAACCACATGTACCTTTGGACTAAATACGTTACAAACTTTTGAAAAATGCCCCTTCTTGTTACACTTCCTACACATTATGTTCCTGGCTGGGCATTTCCAATTGTTGGCCAAATGATTAGGGCTGCCACATCTGAAACATTGCAAGCCCCCCATTTTATTTCTAGAAGCCGCTCTATTTTTATTATCTACTTTGCAAACTGCCTCCTCACTAGTTGAATCTTTAGGTTCTGCCTTCTCTTTAAACCCATCCGAAATTTTCATTTCTCTCATACATAGTGCCGTGTGTTCCAACCCTTTGGCTATGCTAATAGCTTCCTCAAGGTCAGGATTCCTAGTCAGTAATTCCTCCTGAACCTTCACATCATTTGTGCATCTTACCAATTGGTCCCTGCTGAGGGAGTCTGTAAGAGCCCCAAATTCGCAAGTGGCAGACATACCACGCAACACCGCCACATAAGAGGATACCTTCTCGTCCTTCCTTTGATTTCTTTTGAAAAATGTGTGCCTTTCAAGGACCACATTTATTTTAACCTTGAAGTGTGCCTCCAACTTCCTTAATGTGTATTCATAAACGTCAACACCTTCCTCTTCCTCAAGGGGTTGATCCAAGTCTCCCTGTGATGTCGTCAAAAACCTTTATACCCTAGATTCCTAGATTGTGCAACAGTATGTGTTGCTTTCTTACATTTGAAAAATGACCACCCCTATGGCTATTAGGTATGATTTGAAGATTCCTTCCCACCTTCTCCACGGTATTTCTGGCTCCCCTAACTCATTCAAAAAGGGGGGTGGTTGACTCATTCCTGCACCTGCCATATCGATCACACTGTATAGACAGTACTATTGTAATTTCTAAAAGAGCACTGGGCTTAGGTCTCTCAGTTAATACTCCTGCATAGTCTCTAATGCAGCAGTTCACCTCCCCACAGCCGCACAAACACCCTCTGATGAAATCCACCAAGAAGAATAAAGCGGAGGAAGTGAGGAAGGACAACCTTGAGCCCCAACGAAGGTGAGAGGGAGAAGAGGATGTCCTCTTTCAAGCTAGGCGCCGGCTAAACATATCCTCCATTTTGCACCTTAAAGCTGCCAAAAGCGCACCGCTGCTGCAGCTTGAAATGAGGAGGCTACCCCCAAAAGGGCTATGGAGGGCAGGCTGTGGACAAACTGCACGCTGAACACTCCACAGGAGGAACAGTCATAAATAAAGGAGTGTCCTTAAAGGAGTAAACTGGGGCACCTCACCGCATGGCGAAGACAGCAGGTTTGATATTCCTTGAAGGGTTGCCCCGCTTGAAGCTGAACCCACGACAGCTCCTCCAGGCGACCAGCAAGACGAATGATCCACAGGGGAAGGAGCAGCGCTGTCCCTGTCACAGCATCCCATCCTCATCGCCAAAATGAAGTAAAGATTCTGAAAGCAGGTAAGTGAAAACTTCTTTATTTAGATAAATGAACTCTGCACCCTCAGCTTGCTGGAGCCAGTTACTCACTATGAAGTGCAGCTTGTCAACATTCCAAGGCTGCCTTCATGTCAACATTTCAAAGGCTATACCAAAGGGGAAGCATGAGGAGGAGAGGGTGGAAAGTACCAAGTGGCTAGATTATAACAAACCCCTTCTCCAAACTTCAGCTTCCATGCCTAACAGGCACACAAAAAGAAAGAATAACTATGGCATGTGATCAAGGCAGGTGATGACAGTAACATTCCTGCACGGCTGTTGACACACAAGTAATTCCAGATGGTGGGGGTGGGGCATTGAAAGAGGGGAGGTTATCTGGGTTAAATCAAGAAACACACAGGACATATTTTTATCCACTAGCTGCCAAATAAAAAATGTGCTCAACACTTTTTTGCCGAAATAAATGTAAACACATTTTAAAGTTGCAGCACGTTTCCCTGCTATGAAGATAACTCGCAGTGAAGGACTGTCAGCCCCACTTGTAGGACGTTAAACAATCATCTGACAGCGAGAAGCAACAGCCTGGCCAAGAAGCGTCACAAACAGTCTCCCTGCACCTGTCCAGCTGCCGGCCACTTTCTGAGCCCGAGAAGAGCTGAAGAGGGCTGGCCGTGGGATTTACCAAGGCAGGGAGGAGGAGGGGGAAATGTGCCACTAAAATGCTGCTTTCCTTTGACTAAAGGCACAAGTTCTTTGTTTTTTAATTGCTATATTGTTAACATTCAAAGAGAGACATACTGTGTTGCTGAATGTGGATAAAAACATGCTTATTACCTTCCTCCACATGTAGGTTTGGTACGGTCTAGTCACAGCCACCCATTCCAGGGCAGCTCCATATGGTGATTGGCTGTGAGTGAGCATGTTCTTGTAGAGGAAAAACGCTCGATTTTCCTGTTTGTAATATGTCAAATTGTTAGGTAACAAGAATAGGGTAATAGCAATCCCTGATAAAGGATAAGCCGCACATCTGGTAGACAGAAAACTATCTCAGATCAAAAAAGTAAAAGCGCCCTAGTAGTGTGTAGGGTAGGAGTGCTGTAAACACTGAAAACACTGATTACCCAACAGTGCTGGTCAACAGATCAAAAACCTGTGTAAAACATGAGAAATATTCAGTAATAGCACTTCCTTGATATATTTGTAAATGGCAGTGTCTGCCTTAAGTTAAACAGAAAAAAAAAGGTTTTTTTATGTTATTCATGAAGAAATGTCCATAAACGATGTGTATAAGTCTTCTTTTATTCGTTCTTGAATGCGTTCCCAGCAGCAAATGAAAAACAGGCCAACACGTGTTTCGTCTGTACCACAATAGGTATGCAGACTTTGTCAAGGCAATAAAATCGATAGTAGACAAACACAATAGTACTGTTGTGCTCCAGTTTTCAGAGCGTGCCAAAACCCATGAAAGAAACGTAATAGGCGTAACACATCAAAGCAGTATCTTGAGCACTCTTGGAAATATATGGTAATCGCTACAAGTATTTGCTGCTGGGAATTTTCGCATTCAAGAACAAATAAAAGAAGACTTATACACATCGTTTATGGACATTTCTTCATGAATAACATAAAAAAACCTTTTTTTTCTGTTTAACTTAAGGCAGACACTGCCATTTACAAATATATCAAGGAAGTGCTATTACTGAATATTTCTCATGTTTTACACAGGTTTTTGATCTGTTGACCAGCACTGTTGGGTAATCAGTGTTTTCAGTGTTTACAAATATATCAAGGAAGTGCTATTACTGAATATCTCTCATATGTCAAATTGTGCTGTTACCCTGCTTCACATATCCCTGCTGAGTCAATAAAAGGCCTGTTTTCCATTGTGCTCAAAATCGAAAGGCAGCTGTGTGACCAGGGCTCCTGTCCATGCCTGTTTATAGAAAGGTAGAGCTCAGAGCACTGACAAGATCATAAAACACAGGCAGCTCTTGCTCTTGCTGAGCAGGAACCCAAGAATAAATGAGTCCCCCAAAGAGCATATATACAATCAAAGCGCATTGATTCAGTACGTAGTCCCTGCTGCCTGGGAGGAATGAATGAGAATGAGGAGGGAAAAAGAGGCAGGACTGACCACTAGGAAGCAAGGATTTTTAAAGGACACTAAACCAAACAAATAGAAAGCAGGGGGATGGCTTTAGGCCAAGAAGAGAAGTTACAACAGATCTCGAATGCTCGATCTAAAAAGGTAGAATTCAAAAATCTGTTTAATTTTAGCTAAAAAATGTAATCAAAACTGGCTAACATTTGGACAAATGAAAATCATGGGTACTGTGTCTGGTGCCTGAGAGCCAAGTGTCCAACAGTGCACATGACACAAAATGTTTATTTTGTTTAAGGCGGGTGGAATAAAATTATGTTTTAAATGGAAAACAGAGATCCCTTGCGGCTGGCTGAACAGTAAGTAGTAGAATGAATTTTTGACCAGACTTTGTCCCCCCATCTCCTAACAGAGAGTACACAATTGAGATACTTCAATTATGCATTTGATTTATCTTCATAACCACAAGGACTCTGCAATGGTTTATATGTGGATATTGTTCTCTTTTCAAAAGAAAAGCACAGTGAGTTAATACAGGAGGTCTGAGTCTGATCATCCATATTGCAAATTGGCATTGAGAATTTTTGTTAAAGACGCTATGAGTGTATAATTATGGTATACAAAGGTATCAAGAAAACTGTTAATTGTTTTAATATGTGGAAACTATTCATTCTATTAACTTGAAGTAATTGAGAGACCTTTATATTTTCTGCTATTTCAAAAGAAAGCTAGATCTATTATTGCATTTATTATATTATCCACTGTAATCATTCAACTATATCATATAAGAGACATAATGTAGCGCAAAATTCATTTTTATTTGTGGGGTGAATTGTAATCACATGCATAAAGTGCATCCACATATAATCTTTTGTCGTGTTAACATGGGGTGTTAGAACTTTGAAATGTAATAACATGAACATAATGTATTTAGGCCATTACATGGAATACTTGTAGAACAAATGTGGAAAATTAATGTAACTAATACAAACACTAACAAGAAGCACGTGTTGTACAATTGACAAACATTTATTATTTCATGTGTTTATTAATCATGTCATTTTATATGTAGGCAAGAGTATTAACCAAATGTGCCTTATTTTCTATATAATTTGTAACGCTCGTGCTTAATTTCTCTTATGTTAGCTGAATCTTGTAGGCCTGAAACAAATTTTCCCTGGAAGCTCTCACTTTAGAATTAACAGTTTGAATTGCATGTGTGCTGTGGATTTCCTTCTTTCTCATGTTTGTGTTGTAGGTGGACAAGCGCCCTTGTTAGTTAGAATAATGCCTTTGTTTTAGGAGTTAGGCGAGAAGAGGATACATTGGCAATTAGTGCTGATAAGGAGAACTGTTGTATTTTCACACCAGATAAACCTGAAAGAAATCCTGGGAAGATACCTGTAATATTGGAACGTTGCAAGTAGGGAAACTGCCTCCCCTCCCTCTTCTCTGCCCTTAAAGAGAGAGCATCTCTCAGTGAGCTCTGTCTCAGTAGCCTCATGCTACCTGACCCCATTGGTGTGGAGAGACTTCTAAGGAAGAATCCAAATGCGGACATCAATCTCTACTGGGAAACAACCTTTACAACGCAGTCATTACATCGCACTATCTTTACATAGCAGTCATTACATTGCAACATCCTTTACATCGCATGTCATTACAATGGAGCCATTACATCGCATGTCACTACAACGCATGTCATTACAACACATGTCACTACAACGCAGACATTACATCGCAAGTCATTACAATGCATACCATTACAACGCATAGTACCCTTGCACTATCCAACACTTACCCTACAATTGCACTCAATGGAGTTAGAATAGCAATTTTTACCCTTACACTATCCAACACTTACCCTACTGTTGCACTCACTGGAGTTAGAATAGTAATTATTCCCCCTTTACTATCCAGCACTTACCTTAAATGCGATGTAATGGTATGCATTGTAATAGTATGCGTTGTACAGGTATAATGCGATGTAATGGAATGCGTTGTAAAGGTAGTTTCTGAAAATGCAATGTAATGGCATGCGATGTAAAAGAATGCATTGTAAATGATGTTGCGATGTAAAAACTGTGTTGTAAAGGCATGCATTGTAAATATTTTGTTGTACCATCTTACATTCATCTATACCCTGTCCCGAAGAATGCTTAACTAGGGATGTCTTGTTAGCATTAGTGTAGGGATAGATTAATGTTCTATTTCCATCAACCCTCGATGCAGGGGAACTTGGACTCATCTTTTTGATCTTTTGCATTCTATTTCTTGAGTTAATGTCTTGTGCATGCTGCACCGACTCAACTTCATTCGCAGATTTGGCTTCATGTTGGTTCCAATGTATTTCTATACCCTTGCCTTGAGGTGTCTTTATGTCCAGTTATTTTTGGCTTTGTAATAAATTAACTAACCTTTTTTAGTGGTCTGTGGTCACTTTGGTGCCGATTACGATCTGGTAAAAACCGGGTACGAACCGTCGGTCGGAGCGTTTTCTCCATCCGACTCGTACCCGGTCATAAAACTTTACAAACAAGGAATTACGATTCGCACGGAAACACCATTTCCGTACGAATCGTAAAAAACACCGACCGACGAAAATATACATACGAATGTGATCCGGGAATGCTGCGACGTGACGTCGGGACGCTTTCAGGCAGCGTTTCACGACCCAGGAACCACGATTCGAACCGACAGCAGTCCGGACGGCAATATTTTCACGGCACCCAAAAAGTGCCGGAAAAGCAAAGTACGGCGCGAAACGACCAGAGTAGGTGGCCCGGTACGCGCCGACCCCCCCAGCCCACGTATGTACGCGCGTACCCCCCCCAGCCCCCGTATGCACGTGCCGTACCCCCCCCAGCCCCCATACGTTTGAGTCGTACCCCCACAGCCCCCGTACGTTCGAGTCGTACCCCCACCCGTGTCTGTACACCCGTGTACGTGCGCCCGTGTACGTGTCGTACCCCCCGTGTATGTACACCCTTGTACGTGTCAAACCCCCCCGTGTATGTACACCCTTGTACGTGTCGAACCCCCCCGTGTATGTACACCCTTGTACGTGTCGAACCCCCCTGTACCCCCCGTGTATGTACACCCGTGTACGTTCGAGTCGTACCCCCCCAGCCCCGTACGTTCGAGTCGTACCCCCACCCGTGTATGTACACCCGTGTACGGGCACCCGTGTACGTGTTGTACCCCCCGTGTATGTACGCCCTTGTACGTGTCGAACCCCCCATGTATGTACACCCTTGTACGTGTCGAACCCCCCGTGTATGTACACCCTTGTATGTGTCGAACCCCCGTGTATGTACACCCGTGTACGTTTGAGTCGTACCCCCACCCGTGTATGTACGGTGCGTACCCCCAGCGCTAAGCGCTGGGGGTATGCACGGGGGGTTCGACACGTACAAGGGTGTACATGCATGGGGGGTTCGACACGTACAAGGGTGTACATACACGGGGGGTTCGACACGTACACGGGTGTACATACACGGGTGGGGGTACGACTCGAACGTACGGGGGCTGGGGGGTACGACTCGAACATACGGTGGCTGGGGGGTACGACTCGAACGTACGGGGGCTGTCGGGGGGTACGACTCAAACGTACGGGGGCTGGGGGGGTACGACTCGAACATACGGGGGCTGGGGGGGTCGGCACGTACATACGGGGGCTGGGGGGTCGGCGCATACGTTCGGGGGCTGGGGGGGTCGGCACGTACGTACGGGGGCTGGGGGGGTCGGCGCGTACGTACGGGGGCTGGGGGGGTCGGCACGTATGCGGGCACATGTCTCCATGGTTGCTATGAGAGTTCGGTGCGGACGGTGTTTTTTCCATACGGTTGTAACATCGGACGCACGGGATGGATCGTAATTCCGCGGTCGGACTTGACTTTTCACATTTGTACTGTAAATCGTCCGTGGACGTGTCGGACACATTTTCCGACCCGAGGACGTGTGGGGAATAATTCCCAATGCGATTCGTATGGACTTTTTACCATGCGATTCGTACTTGGCAGTTTGTACGGCACTTGTACGATTCGTACGGTAAAAAGACCGGATACGAGTCGTACGGGGAATTTTTTTACCGGATCGTAATCAGCACCTTTGTGTCTAGAGAAATTGCTTTTGAATTGGTTGACATTGTTAATGATTACTCTCCCCTCCACACTTTCATGCTGAGAAAAAGTACCATCGACTTGTGTTCTAGAACAGATCTAGAAAATTCTTGCCCGGCCCTTTCCTTTTCTCATTCCATAAAACAATTTGATAATATCTGTTTAACTTTGCACAGAGTAACAAGACTACAATGACTGGAAGAGACATCATTTTAATTGTGTCCAATCTACCCGGGCAAGACTAGAACAAGTGGACCACCCATCTATCAGAGATATAACAAATTGGATAACACTTGTTTCACTACACTAAAAGGTGGATTATGATATACACATGCAGAAGACTTAAAATAAAGATGTTTTTTTACCTCCTCAGATACTTACTGAAGATATTTACCAATGACTGGTCTCTACTGGCAATTTCTGCCTTTGCCTTGAATATCTGCAGCATAGTTTGGAAGTTGAGAGATGCCCGAAAAATTTGGAAACCTAGATTCAAGTAATAAACAATTATACATAATGATTAGCAGTGCATTTTTTATATATATATATACACTGAGATACACAGTTGGTACAATATAGACTTAATTCCACCCAAGGTCAACATAGCATTTGATTGTTCACAGGTTAACAAAATGAGAACCAATTTTATTTAGGTAATGAAACTATAAATAACAACCATTTACAAAGCCAACAGGTTTCGCCATTGAAAGGGGTACTGTTTTGAAATAACCATTTGACTTGTAGGAATGGTAAAATAATACAGCAAAAGAGGCTGCCAGTGCATCATGACGAATGCATGTGAATACGTCGCAAAGATTGCACATGGATACATGCACACATTGGCTGGCTTGGAACAGTTTTTATGTAATGATAGATGGCCACTGTATTTGTGCATTCATCATGATGCATGTGCACACATGTGCATACACTAGTTATATTGTAATGGTCTTCAACCACTCCAAGATGGATTAAGTGTGCTAGCATGCATCAAAATGCATTGATGCGCATGCATCCCAACACATGGGCAGGCATTTTGGCTGATATATTTTACATTTCCAACATGGCGAACCACCATTGTAGGACGAAAGCATAAATAAAAGATAAATGGAGTGCGTAAGTAGATCCAAGTTACCCAGTAGCACATTGAAGTTGCCAGGCCCTCAAAAGTAAATTAGTAAATTAATAAAAGGGGAGGGACTGGGAGAGCTGTGGAGCAAAGGATGAGCTGTAGGGCCCAGTGTATGCTTTTCAAACTACTGTTTTAGAATGCCTATAACAAGATGAACTATAGTAGCCAATGGCTGAAAGAGTCTGCCCAAAAGTTCCCTTCTGTGTGTGTGCATCTATAAGTACCTGTACATTGTATGTTGTGTGTTGTATCTATCTATAGACACCACTTAAACATGGTCATTCCATGTGTGCTGGATATAAGTGTTGTATGAATGGCACATTATTTTTTCACTAGTACATACACATAGTACAATACAAAGTACATAAAACATATTAAGGAGCTTAGGCAACACCATCCTGACATGATAGAACACCTCTGAATGTGTGTCAGTTGAGTCTTGGACACAATATCCTGACATGTGCATGCACAGAGTTGAGGCTCATTGATGTTTGATTGAGACATGATTCACAATGTTAGATAAGGTTTAATCACAAATGCAGAGGCATCATCCATGTGTACAAAGATTCCCCAATTCTAAGTTTTACATGGAAGTGTAGATGTGAAGAAACAATGTAAAACCAGTAATATGGACATTTCTAGAGAGGCGTGTAGAAGGATAGCAGTGCTAATGAGATTAACACACACTCATAACCTTTTGAGTATTTACACTTATTGGCCAATTAATACATACAATGGAATGACTAAGGTGTAGATAAGCAGAAAGTGTGGAAAAATGCACAATTTCCACAGGACTGGGATTGTAAGAAAAAAGTGCAATGGGCAGACATTTTGAGTGAAAAAAAACTCTCTACTTACATACTGATCATTATAACTTTCCATAGCTCTTTATTAGGTGTCAACGATTAGAATGCATGTTTGCACACATAACTTCTTTTTTTTTAAATGTTATTTATTCCGGTCAGCAGCAAAGAATACAAGCAACATAGATGTACGCAGCTTAACATTGTTTGGTTCATACATTTTCATATCTAAAGAGGCCTTACACTTATGACCGCACTCAGAGTATACTATACAGTAATTTTAGGTTGTTCATCCCCTCACAGTTCTCGTGTCTGGTGCTGGTGTACAGTGTTACTACATACATCCCTTCCGCAACACCCCATCCCTGCATGTCTCGGGCGTTCTTTGTGTCCCTTGGCGTGAATTTAATCAGTAGCTTGTAAGGATCGGAGATAATGTACAAAAGGTTCCCAGAAGTCTCTAGGTCTGGATGCCTGAGGTATTTCTTCTGCGTACGCTTCCAGTGTCTCTTTACAAAAGGTCACTTCCATTAGCCAGTCCCTGTAACGTGGCGGGCGCTTGCTACCCCAATGCATCGCAGCCCGGCGCTTAGCCAGTAGCAGCGCCACCTCCAGCAGTTTACGTCTTTTTGCAAGTAAGGATCTTGTGTATTCCCAGCAGGCAGACCAGTGGGGTATTTGGGATCTGCTCGGATAGAATTGCTGTAAGAGTACTAGTGATTTCTTGCCAGTAGGATGTTAGTTGTTGACAAGCCCATGCCATGTGGAGAAAGTCAGCATTTGGTGCCCCACATTTATGACACCTAGTATCTGGTCGAAGTCCGCATTTATGTAGTTTTACTGGAGTGTAGTATATTTGATGTAGGAACTTAAAATTAATGATGCGCAAGTTGCAGTTCGATGTTAGCAGGTGCTTTTGTGCGCAACTAAAATCCCAGTCTCTCTTATCTATAGTAGTTCCCACTGTTTTCTCCCATCGCTGAAGCGACCTATCCTGGATCTGACCCTCTTCCCCTTGTGAAGCATTATACAAGCGTGTCACTAATCATTGTCGTGTGGGTGCTGTTAGCAGGATTTGTAGTGCATGAAGCTCTGGGGGTTCGTCCGGGAAAGATGGGTATAATTCCCTGATTGCCATTCGCAGCCGTAAATACGCAAATATCTTCAGTGGTGTACAGTGTGCACGAAGGGATGGGTCATCTTGCGAGATCAATCGATTGTGTGGGAAAATGTCACTCATGGTACTTAGTTCTCAGTAAAGTTAGCATGTTTTTTTCCTGTGTGACTGTTATTTTCGCATGGTGGGCTATAGGTAGCGCTGGGGCGTATATCGGCAATTTCTGTGCGTGCTGTGCTAAGGCATACCATGCTCTTGATGTGCAAGTTACCGAGTGTATCATGTTCCTCGGGGTGTGCCTCTTCGGGTCGGATATGTATGTAAGCAGTGGCAGGGGTAGCGCACTATCGTGTTCCACAGCTATGTGCGGAATGTGTGCATGAGGTCGTGTCCAGTAGTGGGCGTGTTGAACCTGAGGACAATAAAAGTATAGTTGGAGGCCTTTGTGCCCCAAAGCCCCCTTGATGGTATGGCTTTGTTAGAAACTTCCAGCTGACTCTCGCCTGCTTCCCTGCCCATGTTAGGCGCTGCATGGCTGTGCGTAGTTTGAAAAACAGCGCTTGTGTGAGCCAGATCGGAATGTTCATAAATAAGTATAAAAATCGTGGCAATACCACCATTTTTTGTATGGCTATGCTGTCAGTCAAGGACAGCGGTAGTCTGATCCACTGATCTATCTGCTCGTTTATTTTAGTTAGTGCTCTGCCATAGTTCTCCCGAATCACCATTTCTGGATCTCTGTGTATCCATACCCCAAGATATTTGACGGGTTCGGTCTGCCACTGCAACGGGTACTCTAGGTTAGGCTGTGATGTAGTAAGCGTAAGCGGTATCACCACCGATTTGTCCCAATTTATACTAAGTCCTGAATATAGCTCAAACTGAATGTTTTCTCTAATGAGTGGGTTTAAGTTAGTGTCCGGGTGGCGAACATATAGAACCATATCATCTGCGTATAATGATATGCCTATTGGGTGTAGTTGGAATTGAATGGCAGATTCTGGGTGTTTTTGTTGAATCTTACACGCTAATGATTCTAATGCTATTGGGAAGGGAAGCGGGGAAAGCGGGCATCCCTGTCTGGTTCCGCAGCTTATTTTAATTGGGTCAGATGTATTCCCATTTATTCTTATGCAAGCGCTGGGTTCGGCATATAGAAGCGCAATCCAGCACAGGAAGGGCTCCGGGAATCTCATCCTACGCAGTACCGTGAACATAAATACCCATTTGACTGAATCGAAAGCCTTTGCCGCGTCCAATAAGGCAGCAGCTGCTGGCAATTCTGGGTGTAATTGGTGGAGCATTGCAAAAATAGTTCAAAGGTGTTGCGTAGTGGATCTAGTCAGTATGAAACCAGCCTGATCCGGCAGTACGAGTTTCTGCAATAAAGGTTGTAGCCTTGTTGCAATGATTTTAGCTAAGATTTTTGCATCTATATTAATTAGAGAGAGTGGACTTGCATTTGTGGGGGTCTTTGCCTGGTTTGGGGAGAGTGATTAGGAGCGCCTCCCTCAACGAGGCCGGTAGCATTCCCTCCTCATATGCCTCTTCGTACATCTCGACTAGGTGTGGGATCAATAAATCTCGAAAAATTTTATAGAATTCTCCAGAGAATTTATTGCCTCTTTGATCTCAGCTTCTGTAACATGGTGACGATGGCCATCCGATAGCCATGCCAGTGCAATGTCATCTAAGTATTGGCAAATCTCAGGAGGGGTCACAGTCGTAGCCGTGGAGTACAGGCGAGTGTAGTAGTCTGCGAAGCACTCTAGTATGAATGGTGTATCAAATGTGGGGCTCCCTTATATATTTGTTATTTGTGTTATATATGTGAATGTATATGGTGCCCGTATACGATAAGAAAGTGCACGTTCCGGTCTGCCCCCTTCCCTGTACGTGCGTGCTGTATGTCTACGTGAGATACGTTTGAGTTCGTCGTCCGCAAACCCGTTGTACATGTCTACCTTCTTCCTAATGTCCGCTAGTGTTTTGGGGTCCTGGGTGGTTGCAAATTCCATCTCTAACCTCTGAATATCTCTTTTCGCCATAGCCAATTGCTCCTGAATGTCTTTCAGTATACCTGCCTGCTTGCCTATACAGTGTCCCCTGATGGTGACCTTAAACGCCTCCCAAAGTGTTTTCGCACTTCTGACTGATCCTGCGTTTAAGTCAAAGTATCCCACTATAGCCTGAGGCAGCTAAGAGCAGAAGACCTGGTCAGTGAGCGCTCCCTGTTGCAGCCGCCAGGTGAACTGTCGTGGGGTATGTGAGGGGAGAGCAAGCGGTAGGCGGAAGAGTCCATGGTCTGAGAGTGTCTTGGGCATGTGGTCTATCTGAGTTGTCCATGTACTAACGTCTTGTGTGACTATCCAGTAGTCTATCCTCGACCATGTATTATGTACCAACAAACAGCAAAAGGTGCACCACTTTCAGAAAATACAATGTATTTTGAATTAGTCCATATC
This sequence comes from Triturus cristatus, assembly GCF_964204655.1. NCBI lineage: Eukaryota > Metazoa > Chordata > Amphibia > Caudata > Salamandridae > Triturus > Triturus cristatus. Next base: position 1,206,615,785 of record NC_140582.1, on the reverse strand, counting down.
CATGGTGTCTTTTCTTTTCAAAATTCTTCTTTATTTTTCATTTGTTATATAAACATTAAAAACAGCCGACGCATTTCGTCCAACTTGGGACTTCTTCAGGGCTGTAAAAATTCATAGAACAATACATATAAGTGACACATGTAACGACATTTCGACAAGTGATTTCTAAAAGACAAAATAACATAATCCGATTGCATATAAAAATAAATATAAACTTAAGAATTTACAACATCAATTCAGTTCCCATAGTGATCACAAAGGACACCACTAGACAATCCTAGACAAACATAAAAATGTCTACAATAACTTACAGATCCGTGTATATTAAGAGTTATTACCCAACGAGTTTTATATATATTGTTTGTGCATACTGTTTACACAATGATTAATTAGGATTTGCAGATCAACTGGACATATCAACATGACTCAATCACTTAAGTCTCACGGGAGAGATTCAATGATAGGCCCCAACCTATATTGTAGGGCCATATTACTTGTTAAGGCATTGTCAAGGACCTCCACAAGGGAAAAAGACAGAATTGTAATCTATAGTCATGCTCTATCAGCATAGTGGGAAAGCTCTGATTTTATTAGACACCATATTTTAAGTCGTGTATCATGTCATACCACAACTACAAAACTCAGAAAGACAGTAAGTATTCATAGTTATGCCACAATACCCCCTATGTTTCCCTATTTGAAACGACGAGGGGAGAATGGAAGTGTACCCACCATACACTTTGGTACACCAATGTATGCTTATAATGGTGGCGATTCCAAGTACACCAAACACTGTCACTGGAAAAATCAAGAAGTAAAAAGAGAAATGTGAGAAAGTTTTGTGAGGAAACTATGTGACCGAGTCACCTATCATGATAACCGTTTGATGTAGCATCCATAAACCCAGGGGGGACTAGCTATCAAACTTTCTCCCCGTTATTAGTTAATAAGGGTGACAGTGTCATTTAAAATGCTACAATTACGGGACACACTACAGAATTCCTCAGGAGATTATATGTACTTACATTCGCAAAGTAAGTATATCAATTATAGATAAAGTGATCTTTTCGAGAGCATCAGTAAAATCCCAACCTTCCAGTGTGGTGCGTATTAGGACTTCGTCCAATGATACGGACGGTACAAACAATCCTTAGGATGCCTATAATTAAAAAAAAACCCGATCAAACACATTGCGCCGCAAAAGTGGTATGACAAGAAAAACAACTATAACGATAGCTCAGCAAACGGGAGGGGTAAGGGCGTAACACTATGCAAAGATAAACGCTCGATTTCTTTATGTCAAAAATGAGGACAAAGTACCGGCCTGTCTCGAATATTTTCCCATATACATTAAATACGCAATTCAGTTAGGTGATAGTACAACCAAACGGCCGTGTGGTCTTTGAGGTTTTAAGATAAAATATAACAATTATCATCGTGATGCGATGCCTGTCTGCCCCGGAGTGCCAGTGCGGGATTAGAATGGCGGGAAGAGGTGGGCTCGGTAGCATCTGAACGAACTTTTCCAGGTGGCAGCTGGACATCGACGGGGAAGCTGAGCGCGCTGCGCTCCAATTGTAGTGACCCCATCAGATGTCACCTCATGTGGCGAAGGCTTCCTGCCACCCTCCTTGAGCAAGGCAGCCACGACAACAGGAGGAAGGGGCAGTTAAATAGTAGGGCATCGAAGGGCCTCTGACTTCCCATCTATTATAAAGCCAACCCAGTGGCTCACTGATAAAGTCAAACTCCAGCCCGGGTGCGGTAGAAAGCAACTTGTAAGCAATGCAGGTTATCATTATTACAACGTGTAGAAGAGCAACTCCTTTCTTTGTCAATCACGAATAGTAAACACCTGTGGACTGTTGTGGGCGGACCCGAAATGCAATATACACGCGTTAAAAGAGCAGCATCCTGTGGGTTTAACCAAAACAAGGCACTAGCTGAACGAAGCTGACCCAAAGAGCACATTCCTTGTGAAAAGAAAGCAACATGTCTTCAGCTTATCCCAGAACTAACATGACAAGGCTGGGCTGGTTGTGCAGGTCTTGGATAACACATGGATATTTGAGGTCTCCACCTGCCCCAGTGAATTACACTAAATGTTGATTTTGCCAATGCTTTTTCTGCGTTGATGTTAATCTGCTTGCCTATCCACGTTTAGAACTCGTGAACAGCTAATGTCAGTTAAGAGCGGTGACGTCACTGCGCCGCCATTCCACCAAACTGTGAAGCCCTTGCACAAGTGAGACCTACCTCAGAACCAAACGGTGAGGTTTCTCGCCGTTTCTCAATTCTTGTGAATTGTCTGCACTTCTAAGAAATGTCTAGCCAAGGATGGGGCTTTCACACCATTGTCACACGCACCTCTCTGAAACCTCAAGCAAGCCACTATGTAAGCGATAACACCATGCTTTGGTGTGCTGAACTAGGGGGTGAATGAACTTATAAAACGGGCAGAGATTGGGCGAGCGATAGGCCAGTGACCGTCGATCTTCACTCTCCTGCCCCCTCTAAATCTCCAACAGATTACATGGGTGCGATGTTACGCACTATTTCTAGCCATAGTGACATTTCCACAGGAAGCCGTTTCAGTACAATACAGCCGGCTGGTTTTAGCAGCAACCACGTTATTTTTGTTTCTTTAACAACAATATTGCGTTTTTTTATGATAACAATCAGTTACATCTCGTGTGACTTCCGGGCTAAAGCTAAGCTGTGAGGTCTCAGGCCAGCCTCTTCTTGTGGTGTTCCTCTTACCGTGGTTGTATTACCTTCAGGGTTAGGACAAGGAGATTAAGGTGGAGACTTCACAGCTCAGTGCGTTGAGCAAGAACTGTGAAGATCAGGGTGATCTGCAGGTTTTGTAAACACATAAGTAAAAGGCATTATCATTTAGGATGCTAATAGCAAAGAAACTCTCGCAAATGCGAGACCTATTGCATTGCAAATGCTTATTTGTTGTGGAGGCGCTGCGAGGTTAAGTGTCACCGCCGGGGGTCCTCCTTTTCACCCAACAGCCCCGCCGGCGACACATCAGCTCGCGCCCTCCGCCGCACAATCAGCACCAATCTCTCCTCCTATGGGGTCCTCACGTCACACTGGGAGCTCCTATCATGCTCTCGAGGTCAGCGCTCGCCTTCAGCAGCAATCTGGCAGCAGCCACACGCCTCAGTCGGGAGCAGCGTGTTAACTGCAAAGTACCGGCTCCTGTGATTATTCAGCACTACTGCGCAAGCATGCAATCATGAGCGTTAGGAACGCTACACTGGCGACGAGGGGTGTACTGAGCCCTATTTTGCTGCCTTTGTGCCCCACAGTGTGCAAATCGGCCACCCATGTGTCCTGAGCCTGGGTGTGGTGTCCCCTCCTCATGGTGACCTGGCTGTGACTGCTGTGAGGTCAGGTGGGAGGCACTGAAACAGCCCTGAAGGCCCATCCTGCCATCTGTGGAGACTCTGAGAGAGCCCTGGAGCTCCATCCTGCAGCCTGTGTGGTGTATGTCTCGCCTGGGTGGTGACACGCCTGCTGCCAAGAGGTGCCTGACGACGGCCACACCCTCCGCCAGAGCAGGCCCACGCCTGGTGGGATCGCCTAAGCCCCTGAGCACCCGGAGAGTCCCGCGGATGACGTCTGGAGGTATGCACGCCCGCTGGTTGATGTAGAAGCACGAGGGAAGTCCACGCGCAACGCCCATAGGGGGTGCACACCTATCGGCTTCGACGAAGAGGAGAGGTAGCCGGCTTCCACCGCGTGCTGCGCACGTGCCAAGATGGCGTCGATTCCCGCCATTGAGCCGTTTGCCGTTGACGGTGCCCCGTCGTCACTCGCCCCGCGCTGGAGGGATTGGACGGACCGCCTCCAAATGTACTTCGAAGGGGCAGGCATCTCGAGGGAAAGGCACAGAGCACTGCTACTCCACCTAGGAGGCAAAGACATCCACCGCATCTACAAAACTCTTGTGGAAGCCACACCGAAAACATACCACACGCTGCTAAACGCGCTCAACGCCCACTTTGAGCCCATGGCAAATAGAGACTATGAAAGGTTCATCTTTCGTCAAGCCAAACAGGAGGCGGACGAGTCTCTGGATGCGTTCCACGGCAGGAGGAAGGAGTTAGCCAGCACGTGTGGGTTCCGCGATGAGCAAGAGGAGATCTGAGGGCAGATCATACAGGGGTGCTACTCGTCCAAGCTCCGAGTCACGGTCCTCCAGGAAGAAGGAAAGCCCCTCGCGGACATCCTCACCCTCGGATGGTCGAAGGAGCTCTCGCAGGCGAGGGCCTCACACATGGAAGCAGCCCTACATCGTCCCGTGAAGACGGAGCAAGTGCAAGTGGCGGAAGTGGTGAACGTAGTGCGGCCCAAGGGGAGACCAGCCAGAGGGAAAAGACAACCGGAGACGAAGAAGAAAGAATGCGGGTACTGTGGCGGCCAGCCCCACCGCATGCAAGATTGCCCGGCCAGAGGGAAAAAGTGCAGCACCTGCGGGTGGATGAATCACTTTGCGGCGGTGTGCCGGTCCACCAGAGTCAAGAAGGAGGCGGCTCATGCGGTGCAAGAAGAGGCAGACAGCGAAGACATGGACGATGACACCGAAGAGTACCCAGTCCATTATGTGTTTGCGATCCACCAGCCACAGAAGAAGAAGCGCAGACTTCCGAAATGCCGCATATTAGTCCAACAACAGGAGGTAAATGCGACAATTGACACCGGGGCATCCATTGAGTTGATGGCCGCCAATGTCTACCACCAACTGCGCACCAAGCCCCCGCTGCGAGAGGTGAAGATCCGGGTGTTTGCGTACGGCCAGAAGACACCCATCCCCCTCATCGGGTGCTTCAAGACAGAGCTACAACATGGTGAGAGGAGTATCAGCACCACCGTCTATGTCACGGAAGAGGGCAGCGGGATGCTGCTGAGCGGGCAATCGGCCGAAGAGCTGAGACTGATCTCGTTTGCCATGGCAGTCCTAGAGGAAGAACTGGATACCATCATGGAAGAGTTCGGAGAAGTTTTCAAAGGCATCGGGTGCCTGAAGGGAAAGGAAGTGTCCTTACACATCGACCCGTTGGTCCAACCAGTGGCGTTGAGGCACAGGCGAATCGCGTTCCACCTGAGGCAAAAGGTCGAGGAGGAGCTGGAGGCCCTGGAGAGACAAGGCATCATCGAAAAGGTCAGCGGGCCAACCCCGTGGGTATCCCCGATCGTCATCGCCAGGAAGCCGAAACAGCCAGGACAGGTCCGCATCTGTGTGGACATGCGGCTCCCTAACGCCGCGGTCAAGAGGTAGCGCCACCTGACGCCCACCATTGATGACATCCTGGGAGAGCTGAACGGGGCCAGGTGGTTTTCGAAGATGGACCTACGATCAGGCTATCACCAGCTACCACTTCATCCGGACTCGAGGTACATTACCACGTTCTCCACACATGTGGGCCTCAGACGGTATCGGCGCCTCAACTTCGGCATCTCGAGTGCCGCCGAGGTATTCCAAAATACCATCAGAGAAGTCCTCAGTGGGCTCCCCGGCGTGCTTAATGTGAGCGGCGACCTGCTAATCTATGCGTCAAGCATCGAGGAACACCACCAGCGGTTGAGAGGGGTCCTCAAAAGGATTCAGGAGTCAGGCCTGACCCTGCACCGGGAGAAGTGTCAATTCCTGCAGAACAAGATCAGCTTTTTTGGATACACCTTCTCGGACCAAGGGGTGGCCCCAGACCCGGACAAGGTGAAGGATGTCCACGACGCCCCAGCCCCGACGAACATCTCGGAGGCCCGGAGTTTCCTGGGCATGGTCAACTTCTGCGGCCGCTTCATTCCGGATCTCTCCAACCTCACCAAACCACTCAGAGAGCTGACCAAGTCGTCGACCACGTGGCAGTGGGGCCCGAAACAGGAGCAAGCGTTCCAAGCAACGAAGGTGGCCCTCTCTGCGGACACTACTCTTTCATACTTCGACCCGGCGAAGCCCACCAACGTGGCGGTCGACGCAAGCCCTTTTGGTTTGGGAGTGGTATTGACCCAACTCCAGAGCAACGAAGAGTGGGCCCCCATCGCCTACACCAGCAGGTCCCTGACCGAGACGAGGCAGCGTTACTCGCAGATCGAGCGAGAAGCCATCGCCATCCACTGGGCCTGCCGGCACTTTCATGTGTATGTGTACGGCCATCACTTAACGGTAACAACTGATCACAAGCCCCTCATATCTCTGTTCCAAGGGTCAGCCTCGAAGCCGCCACCCCGGATCGAAAAGTGCATACTCCAACTACAAGGGTACGACTACCGGGTGGAGTACAAGCCAGGGGCCACCAACCCGGCGGATTATCTGTCAAGGCACCCGCGGACAGCCACCACGGAAGAGAAAGAAGAGGCAACGGAGACCGAGGACTAGGTCCGGTATGTGACAGAGCGGTCACGACCCCTCCCGATGAGCCTGGCCGCAATCATAGAAGCGTCAAGAGGTGATGAATGCTTGAGAGCAGCGGCGGAGGCCGTCAGGTCTGGAGATTGGAGGACAATCCAAGAGTCGCTAAACAGGAGGACTCCCCAAGCCAAGCTGGCACTGGAATCCATCTTGAGAGTTAAAAGTGAACTGTCCGTTGACGCCCAAGGATGTCTTCTGCGTGGCCCGAGACTGGTCATGCCGGCCAGCCTCGCTCAACAGGCGGTAGACCTCGCCCACAGGGGGCATCAAGGAATGGTGAAAACGAAGGGCAGGCTCCGAGCAAAAGTATGGTTCCCGGGCATGGATGCGATGCTGGAGCAGGCGGTGAGAACCTGCACGTGGTGCCAAGCAACAGGACAGCTGGAACGCCCTCACCCGGTGGCGACTGAAGAGAATCCCGTGAGACCGTAGGAGTGTGTGAGCGCCGACTTCGGACATCTCCCAGATGGGCGGTACGCGTTAGTCATCATTGATGATTTCACCAAATACCCAGAGGTCGAAATCGTGGGGAGCCAGACAGCCACTGAAGTAATAGCGAAGTTTGAGAAAACCATCGCCACCCATGGCATATTTGGAGTGGTCAAGACCGACAATGGACCGCCCTTCCAGGGGCAGGAGTTTGCAGAATATCTCAAAAGCTGGGGGATCCATCACCGCAAAGTAACACCACGGTGGCCCCAAGCCAATGGAGAGGTAGAGAGGTTTATGAGGACACTCAACAAAACCATTCGCATCGCCATGGCTGACGGATCTCCACTGGAGCGGGCGATATAGTTTCCTGAGGGAATACCGGATGACCCCCCATGTCACAACAGAGGCAGCGCCAGGAACAGCCACAATGGGAAGAATCGTAAGTGACACGATCCCTCACCACTCTACTTGGGTTCCGGCACAAGCCACCAATGAAAAGACTCTAGCCAATCGGATGCGCTCGAATGACCATGCCAGCCGACGAAGGGGAGCTAAGGAGTCCACGATACAACGGCAGGATCGAGTGTATGTGAAGGACCGCTACCCAGGCAGCAAGTTCAGACTTCCTTTCAAACCACAGCCGTGGATCGTCACCCGCCGGACAGGCACGATGGTGACCGCTCAAAGGGGAGCTTAAACGGTCACCCGAGATGTGTCCTTCTTCAAAAAAGTCCACCCAGGAACACCTTCACGTCCCGGGGCCGAACCAGAGGGGCCCGACCCTGACCAGCTGAGCGGAGATCAGGAGGGGGAGGACGGTCGGAGTGAATATGGTGACTCCCAGTCCATCCCAGCCACCCCTGGGGGTAACCTGCCCGGCTGCTCCCCGTCCCGGGAGGAGCCTAACACCACAAGGCACAGAACCCCCGAGGTGGCCCAAGCCAGAGGCGGGCAATCCCGCTACAGCCTAAGGAAGAACCCGGCACCGTCGTCCCAGTTGGCGGACTATATGGTGTAACCTGTAAGGACTGGCAGACTGGTAACAGACTCATCATTGGTTTTTGATTGTTGCATTTTGGTTTGATGTTTTATAAAGGTTGTAAGGAGTGTAATGTCCGGCGCGTGCAAGGCGTTCTAGCCTTCCGCGCTGCCGGGGCGCGCTAGCGCTGACGCGTGACGTCAGACGCTAGCGAGTATAAATAAATAGGCGTGGCCTCGGCGCGGCAGTCGGGAGCCACGTGTTAACTGCAAAGTACCGGCTCCTGTGATTATTTAGCGCTACTGCGCAAGCATGCAATCATGAGCGTTAGGAACGCTACACCGCCTACGTTCAGTGGGTCAGCCCCCACCACTTGCATGCACTGCGGCTCGGTCTGCTTCCATGCCAGCCGGCGGTGGCTCCTCCTTTCCGCGTGTTGTTGGGCCGCTCCTCCTACGCACGGGCAGTGATGTTGTTCTAGCATCTCCTGGCCGATTTTCCCCACAGAACCAGGGTCTATCAGCTTTCACGATAGTCCGATCTCGTTTTTTGGGTTTTTTGGCATCTATGGATACACTGGAATGCAGGATAAATTAAAGATGATATTGTGACCGACGGAGCTCACTCAGATGTCGGCCATTTTCGGGCTTGGCTAGCTCTGCCCCCCCCCCTTGCACACACAATTTCACAGTGGTTGCGCTTCAGATTTTGCTTCTAATTAATCTAGTAGCCCATTGAAGTCCTCACATACCTGCTGTTTCCATCCATGGGTCTGAGGACTCTGGGGGAGATCTGCCTCCACTGTGTCGCCCACAATTTGGCATCAGGTTGACACTGCGGCAGACATATTTAGTACCTTTTGATACTGTCCAATAGGAAAACCAATTGAGACAATGCCAACTGTTTGTTCATAATTTCCAATATTGCGTCAAGAACATATGTACAGTATGGGACAAAGCCACACCACTTGGTAAAAATCTACATCTGCTCCATCACAGCATGGGCATTATAGGCAGCCCCCCACATACATCCTGCTTTTCCTCCCCGGAGACAGGTATGTCTGATTTATGTGACTAAACTGAGTTTATTGAAAGTGCAGACTGCATGATACCATCATTGTATACTCCAGGCAACACACCTGTAAAGTAACCCACCAGGCCAGCCTACAATACCGGCTGGGCCCCGGGAGCGTGACCACCATAGCAGAGCACACGCTCACTCAGCTATGCTATCGAAACTGCACCACGAGCGGTCCAAGTCCCGTTTTATATCCTTACCCCGTCAGGTCGTGTCGGGTCAGGGGTCACCTCAGGGAGCAGGGTGGCTCATTACATCCCATCCAACATTAGTTCACATCTAGTTCCCTGTGGATCATTGTGTAGCAAATACAAAATCTCTGGGTTGTTTACTTGGGGTTGGATTCAGGCATGGGTTGTCATCTATCCTGATGAGTCAGAGCTTTGAGCTCGAGGGGACACAATGTGAAGCCTGCCTCACTGATGGTCTTGGCTGGATGGAATGGTTACAGCCCATTTGGATCTCTTCCCATTGTCCTTGTTCCTAATGGCCTGTGTTGTCTTCAGGGCCGCATTCCTTTTTCGTCACTTTTTTGAACCAGGATATGTTCCTGGTCACTGTATCAATGCTCCTTAGGTGCCATTTACTGCTGTCACTGTCTGTAGTCCTCTTTCATATGGGGTGTGGAATTTCCACTGGGGTGTAGGTCCCGGATCAACACCCGGTCCCCCAGTGCCAGGTCAGGTACTTGAGCTCTTCAGTGCCGGCTCGCCCTCTCGCTGTTTTTTCTCCTCCGGTTTTGTGTGCCAGTAGGGTTAAATACTGGTGACGTCTATCCAGGGATGGTTGGGGTTGTACCACAACCCGCTTCCTTCAACATCAAGTCCCACAGCGAGCACTGCTTCGTGCAGTGAGGGATGCTTCTGTACGCACATAGGAGTCTGTACAGACTTACCTCTCAATCATACCGTTCATCCACTGCCAGGCACATTGCTTTGTTTAGTCTGTGCATGAATTGTTCAACATCACCATTGGCTAGGGATTCTGTGTCGAACTTTACGGCACTTGAGAGACTCCTTGAACTCTATCACTTGGAATGGTGGTTACATTGTACATATTTCCTCAGGTAATGCCAATTGTCTCACAGACCTTTTTGAGTAGGGGGTTGACTTTTCAGAATGTGGTTGTTTCAGTTAGTGGGGCTAAAGGCTACTTGGATTACCCGTCAACTAGTACCATTGTCAGACACCCATCCGAGTAGCTGCTGAAGTTGAGGCTGACTTTGGTTCATGGTGCGTCGCAGCCTTCTTTGGTGGCCACTGGTGGTGAGACCCCAGCTCCACTCATAAGTTGACAGGCTGTGCAGTTCTCTACCATGTCATAGACTGCTGTGTTGATTCCTGGGAACCTCACCTTTTTTCTCAAGTGAGCCTTTCTTTTTGTCGTTCCTTGATGGCACTAGCTCAACGACTTGGTTTTACAGCATTGCCCATATAATCATGCGGTGGCCTTGTAGAAGTAGCCAATCCAGGGCCATGCTAAGCTTATTCTGTACCCTCCACAGCTGGGACAAGCATTCCTTGTCAGCAGGTATCCACTGGCTGACATCTCTCAGGAAAGTTTGGAGGGCTTCGAAAGGCTGGGGATGAAGCATCTGCGGTTTGTGGCCATACCTAGGGAGTTGTACACTTCCTTTGCATTGCCGAGGCAGGTGCCTACTGGATCGCTGATGACTTCCTGAGATTCACCTTGAGTCCATCTTTGGTGAACATATAACCCAAAAAAGTTATCGGCGACTCAAAAACTGAACGCTTTTCATGATGCAGTGTGAGGCTGTGGTCACTGGGTCTCTGTAACACTGATCGTTGTTGGTGGTGATGGGACTTGAGAGTGGCAGAGTCAATGAGAATATTAGTAATGATATTCAGCGACCCTTGCAGGCCTGAGAGGCTCTTGAATGGTGTTCTGAAACACCACTGCCACTGAAGAGATTCCGAAGTTGAGTCGCTTGTACCGCCTTAGACTTAGGTGTGTCGAGAAAGCTGTGAAATTGTGGCTCTCATGGTCTAGCAGTAGTTGATGGTAGCCAGTGCTGAGGTACAGATTGGACAACCATTGAGCTCCACTGAGGTCTACAATTATATCATCTATGGTGAGGGTGATGTGCCTTTCCCTGTTGATGACTCAATTGGGGAGGCTCACATACTGATTTCCCTTAAGTTGCTTGGGCCTCTCTGACTTTGAGGCATTCGACCATATCAAGTTCTTACTCTACTAGTGGCCATAGGTGGAATAGCACTCTCTGGTGCCGAGAGTCATGGGTTTGACTGATTTGTCTATGTGCAGCTTCACTGGGGGATCACTTTAAGTATTCTAGTCCTTAGAACAGCTTTGGAACTTGTTCCGGTATTTGGTCTACTTGCAGGGTGTGGACTCTGCATGCAAGGAAGACTGCCAGAGAACTTTGGCTGTTTGGCATCCCAGCAACATCTCCGTCCCTTCGTTGGCGATGTGGAACTTGGCTGGTGCTTCTTTGCTGCCGATCTGCAGAATTATTTCAAACACTCCCTCTAGTGGGAGTGGTTGTTGGCTGCCAAAGGTGTAGGTGTTTGCCCTTGTCAGTGACAGAACTGGTCATGGTTTTAGGCGATGGCACTGCTCTATGCTCATGACATTCACAGATGCCCCCGTGTCAACCAAATCTTTAATGGTTGTCCTGTCTCAACCACTATCGCATGGTTGGATCTGCTGGATGTCTTTTGCTGGTGAGGTATATGGTATCAGGAACACATCCTCTTTGTCTTAGGATCCCTCTTCTGGGTCAATGAGTTGACACGAGGTGTGGCTTCTTGAGTTGCGCCTATCTTAGTCTTCATGTACAACGTCACAAGGACAACCCTCTATGCACAACGGGACCAGGGTCAGAATACCTTACATGAACAGAGTCCACAGTGGGACTCTTTTGCGTCAACCTGGATCACTCTTGTATGAATCAGGGGAACCCACGTTAAATGTATTATTTTGGCAGCCTTATGGTAATTACATATTTGGGTTGCATAAAACGGACAATGAGAATTGAAAGATGTCTGTTGCTGTTATGTATTCTCCTGAAATAAAAATGCACATGAAAGTGTGACTCATACAAAGTGCTACTATTGACTATGTGATTCAGATATTCTGTACATACTATGAAATGTTTGTTCTGAGTTCACATGCAAAGAAACTGGTCTCTTTTATGCTATGATTTTATAACATTATTATTTCTGAAGTCTTTTATCTATCTTCTGATACTTTTACTGATTGTGATGTTTTTTTACCTTTTACTGTAATGTTTTGATTAATACAATAAACTTATATTACTTACTTACAAAGTGCAGACGACGCAGTACTCAGGTGCGTGCATAAAAATGTAATTATATACAATATACGCTAAAAAATGCTCCCTAGTTCTTAAGCCAGATTGGTCAAATATACATACCACAATGAGGATTATAAATAATCAAGGAACCAAAGGAGCTGTATGTATAAATGTCCAAAAATATAAAATTCCACAACATATTGAGCAAAATATACTTTGCAATTAATTTTGCTTTCCCAGATTTCAGTCAGATTCAGTGGGAGAGCAATTTAAATCCCCCAAAACAGTTAAATCCTTAGGATACTTTGCCACTTTACTATGAGACAGCAGAGGGATCATTTATAGTAGATGTAAAGTCTAAAGAGCTTAAATGTAATGTTCTCGGATTTCCTCATATTTGTCTGGATTCCCTTTCTGAGCAGGGCCTTGCAGTATTACCTCCATTTCCATAGTTATACTTGAATGTGCTGATTATGGTGAATTGTTTTAAGCAGTTTTACCGTGATATCTGAAATTAAGGTTGTTACAGGTTTATGTACTAATTCTAAAAAGCTCTACTCCCAGCCCATCCCACCACGTCCTCCCACTGTCCCACCCAGTGCTTTGCCACTCCCCTCACGCTCTGAGCCTTCCTTTAATTTTCACCTCAACTCACGCTGTCTTTTACAGTAAACCCCATAATTGATTGATACTATTTCTGGGGTCCTTCCAACCTTTCTTCTTCACTCCTCTCTTTAAAACCCTCTCATGTACCGTTCTATGTTTTTTGTAACTTGCTTTTCTCTATATAAATCACATATATATTGATACTGGCTCTACTCCATGCCTGGGAGGTCAGTCTTATCTTTGTTTTTTGCCTAAAAAGGTTTCTGCTGAAATCGTTTTAAGGGTATGTGGAACACAAACCCAAATTCCCTCTAAAATAGACAATGTCTTTGGCTACTAAAGGAAGGAAACCTTTAGGGAGATCGTAGAGTGAGCATTCAGCCACCAGCGGTGGACACACAAATATGTACAGGCAAGCAGATGTTGCTGGGCTGAAACCAAATCCGTTTGAATGAGATTTAGTGTCTAGTTTTCTGTTGTTTACTTCTCCCACCGATAATCTTGAACAGTTGAGTAGCTTTGAGTTATCCAACTCAAGATTTTTTTTCTAACTTAACCATGTTCAGTACTGCATGTTGCCGGTATCTCTGCCTTAGACTCTTACTAGGCTTTCCCAGAACTGGGCATCTGGTGTTAAGATCCCAAATTTCAGAGCTGGCAGAATTTCTAAGGAGCATATCAGCAACACCCAGCGATAATTATCGCTCAGCGCTCTTAGCGTGAGGATAATTATCGCCGGGTAACGAGGATTTTTATCGCTGAGAAAGCGTGCTATTAGCAACGCTTATCTCCTCAGGGATAAAAATCCTCACGCTAACTGCCTAACGTGAGATTATCGCTGGAAACCCAGCGATAATCTCACGCAGTATGGCGTTAGCTTGCTGATAGGGACTCACAAACTTAGCCATGCTATCCACCTACCATAGGATATCAAGGCTAAATCAGTCCTGAAGCAGGCGTAAGGAAAGTAGGGGTTATCGCTATTTTTCCTGACGCTATGCTTCATAGCGTGGGGCTTGATGATAGGAGAAATGTCGCTTAGCGACATTTCTCCTGTCATGTTAGGTCAGGGACGCCCACTTTGCATCTCATTAGAGATGCAAAGCTGGACGTTAGGAATCCCCACGCTAAAGCAAGTTTTCACGCGTTAGCGTGGCCTTGTTAATTAGGCGTTAAAATTATCGCCGCATTTCGTCCGAAGACGGCTGCAAAAGCGTCGATAATTTTCTATCTCCAGCTTGTAAATATGCCCCCAAATGTTCTGCAACCTCACTGCTTTAGAATCTGCAGCCACATTTCCATCCAGTACACGGAGCCCGACCACAGCAAAGGCCACATATCATTCTGTATGTCTCATCTGTCAGTTCACCCACAGAAAAACTATCTCCAGTAGGTATCTTGTTGTCATGAGTGCAGCTGGACCACAAAGCCTTATAGTCCTCTGTTATAAACTTCAAGCTGACATGGAAGAGCATGCACACAAGCCTACTCTTGCAAATTTGACTAATAATCTCGGATTGCGGAGAACCATACACTTGCAGGTAGCCCTTTCATTCCCATTCCAAAATATGGGTCTCACATATGAGAAAATCGACATCTATGATTGAGTTTCATCCACTCTAGAATGGGTAGAGGCTGCAATTGAAAAGCTGCAGTCAAGCTCTTCTTTAGTGAGACTCCACTCCAAGATGGACACAAAACAGACTACACACCAAACGTCAGCACTATTCCAGTGTGTCCCTTTCTGAAACTAGGCCCTTCCTGTCACATGGTTCTTCTTCTACCAGTACATGAAGAGCCTCTAATCAGTGACCTGGTGTATGGTAAATCCTCTGGCTTGCTCCTTCTGTTGGATTCCTCGTTCTCGCTCTTCTCCAGTCCTGTGAGTTCCAGCTTTGGACAACCCCGGGGAAGGATGGGGGGGAGGCAAATCTGCAGACGCTGGTTTTAAATGGCCTGGAGGGAGGCTGCTACTATCACTATCTACAATCCCCTCTGCCTGGGAGGTTGTTCTGGTTGAAGGTCAGGTGCGACTTTGTAGCAGGTGGTTGGGGCGGAGACTCCAATGGTCAATGCTTAAGGGTGCCGGTCTAGGCTGCAGACCTGGGCCTTATAATTGCAGTGTACATAATTTATGCTCCGCATACAGTATTGTTTTAAAGTGTTCTTTTTGCTGGGCAGAGCCCATGTGTGTTATGGCATTGCCAGGTATGCATACACTTGGTTGATTATCACCATTCCCATCCAATTGGTTTCTACTGGTACTCCTCTTCCTTTTCACCCATGGACACTGCCTGTTAGACTGCCACAGTGAGGCAGTCAGAGAGTTCAGCTCATAAGCACTGCTGCAAATTAGAGGTAAATCCCACACTCCATGAAGAGGCTCTGAAATGCTTGACTATAAACAGGGTGCTGGGATTTAGAAGCTACAGAGTGTGTTAATTGGCTGACTGCTTGACTAGCTTCATTGCCCTCCTGTGGTGGGTGATGGTGCTGTCGGGTATTGAGGGTAATGGGACACCATGCATGTGTGTGTGAATGAGGAAGCAATGTGGGAGCAGCTGTGTACATCCCCTGCCCTCCTTCTTGCATCAGCCGCCCAAGCTTACTAACCAGTTCTGGCTAGACACAGCTTTATCTGCAGGACAGAGCCTTTGTCAACAATAGAAGTAAATGTACATGGAGGTGATTTGAGTCAACTCTTTTCAGCCACTGGCCACTTTGGGTCAAACTCTTTTCAGCCACTGGCCACTTTGGGTCAGCCACCTTCAGCCATTGCTGCAGTGAATTCTATTTCACATATCCAACAGAGTCCAACAAAGTAATTTCTGGTTTTGATGGTCTGGCTTGAGAGCACAGCTGTCACCTATAAATTATTTGGGAACATTAAAAAGTGGGGTTTTGGCACCACACCTAGCTGTAGGGGTCCATGTTTAAACACTTTGATTGGGTGGACGCTCTGTACTTCCTCTGAAAGAGAGCTTGTATCGCACTTTTATTGGCTGTTGAAAGGTCTCCCTTCACCTAATATGACTGCCGTATTTAAACATGATGACATGCGGCTGCAAGGGAAACCCTTGTTTTAAAAATGGAATCAGTGGGGGCTGGAAGGTGAACACCACATGCCTGCTCCTTACATGGACCACCTGTATATGCAGCTCAATGTTTGTTGTCCATTGCTGATCTTGTTTACAGACTTCTACTTTGAGTTACAGACAAACAGATTACTTAATATATTTTGGGAGTGGTCACAGAGGCAGGAGGGATTGTAACATTTATGGTGACCTAGGGTTGGCGCGTTAGCAGCATATCAGCAAATTCTACAGTAGTTACATAGAAGTGCAATGTGCTCATTGGCTGTTAAGTCCTTCATGCATAAACACTGTCCAAACCATGCTCCCTCCTTCCAGACGTTGTGAGGTGAGCCTGGGTCAGATGGCTATCCTTAGTCAGTGCCCTCTCAGCGTGCTGGGCTTCTTTCTAGTCTAACCGTCCTTTAAGGCTGCTGCCCTTGTGACTTCCCCTTGCCATGTCCCTCTTCCATCTTCATTGCACAGGACTTTTTCTACCCAGGTCTGCCCTTGCTACCTTTCCAGTGTGCCCCTCTGTGGCCTTGTAGTTACTCGCTCTCCCCATATGTGGGTCTGCGCCTTTACTGGTCCTTGACTTCCCTCTGCGGGGGCATTTTTCCAGCAGTTCCATGTTGATGACTGCTCTAACACTTCTCTCATCATGTGCACTTCGCAGTTTAGAAGCCACTATATGCTGCTGCAGCAGGACATCCACAGAAGAACCGATGCGTGGTCTGGCATAATGCAGTGATAGTGGTGGAGGCCTCCTCCCACCAGCTCGCTTTACCATCACTAGGGCGTGGCTGATTGGGATAGTTTCTTCATGTGACTATTTCTTTGTGGCTGAATGGTTTCTGAAGTAGCATGTTACTGGTGCGATGAACTCAATGAGTTGAGCGCTCCCTGCTGAGATCTGTTATTAACAGGTTAAAATCACGGAAGGGTAACCTGGGCCTTACAGCCTTCTGAGGTCGATAAAATGATCCCCATTGAGGTTTATAATGGGCACCCCTATTTTGTGCATGTTCACAAGTTTTAGTTATTGCTATGTCAGCAGGGCTCGGATTCTGGACTAGGACAAGGGAGATGAAGACACCCCAATGGAAGCACGACCTGTGATACAGCAGCGATCAAGGCAGGGGAAATCAGCACTCTGAAGCCTCCTCTTTGGGCTTTGCTCTCCAAGTTGTACCACAAGGATAAGGTTTTGCATGACGAGTTTCGGTGGCATGTGATACGATACACATAGAGGAGGGCAATATTGAATGAATGAAAGGCTGATAATTTACTGACAAAACCAGCACAAAGTCATAATAGGAAAGTCATTATTTTTGACGTGATGACCTTCATTTTTTTACTGTTGCTGGTTGTCAGTGACTCTGAAAGTGCCCTGTTGCTCTGCTAACCAAGCCCAGGGTCAGTGCTCAGGGAATATGGTAATTAGTATAATTCTAATTGAGCAAGACAACCTACCTGTAAGTCCCTAGTATATGGTAGGGCACGTAGGTTTTGAAACTCCAGTGGACTCAATGCACTTAATTGTGCACTGCTGTGGTGTCTGGTGTCATTTTAAAGTCAAGCCTGCCTTGCAGGCTGGTTTTAAAGTAAAATTCTGTCCAAATTCGACTTCAGAATTAAAAGTACTTCCAAAGCACACAACTACAATTTAAAACCTATAAGTCACCCCTAAGCTCTGCCCTAGGTGCCCCATGGGCAGGGTGCATAGTTAGGGCAGGGTGCATAGTTATAAAAAGTAGGGACAATATAAAAGATGTTTTATAAGCCCTGATAAAGACAAACAGCCAAAGGCGTGTTTCCCTATTGTAGTGCTGCTAGCCCCATAGGTTAACACGAGAAAGGCTATTAAACTTAATAAAGTCCATCTTTGCTTTGGAGCTATCCCACAATCTCAAATTAATGGCCACATTAAATCAAACAATTTGCAAAGATTAGATTTAATGTAAATATTACAGGAAAGTATTTTCAGCACTTGCTATTCTATAGTTACCTATAACAGTCCTGTAGCATCCTCTTCCAGTGAGTTTGTTAGCCACACCTTTGGATTGGGATACACAGGCACACACACCAAGGAAAGTTTTTCTCCATTTTGATTTTTGTGAGACCAGTGCATTCTGGGTCAAAAATCTGCTACACTTCGCAGGAAGTGCTCATAGCAGAGGGAGGTAGCTTTAACCATATTGGTTAGATGTCCCCCCATTGCCAGCCTAGAATCGAGGATAAATATGGGAGAGCTGCAGGAGCTCCTGAGAACACTGCCTGGAACAGAAGAAAAAGGACTGCCCTACTGGACCCTGGGACTGCACCGCAGAATCCATTCACTCAAAAGGACTGCACCTGCTACAGGGCTCGACAAATCCACTCGACCGCTCGCATTTGCGAGGTAAATTTTATGAGGTCGAGCTATTTTTAGGTCCTACTCGCCCTAACTTTTGTCTTTGAAAACGGAGCAAATGTGACAAGATAACAAGATTTAAAGGCCTTTTTATTGCTCACAAAGCAAATGAGCAATAAAAATGCCTTTAAATCTTGTTATCTTGTCACTTTTGCTCCGGTTTCAGAGACGGAGGTCAAGTAGGTCACTGTTAGGGCGAGGAGATTTTTCAAGGTACTAGTCCTGCAGGACTAGTACCATTTTTTTAGATTTTTCGAGCCCTGTGCTACACTCTCTGGGCTCTACAAAGAAAGGACTTAAATGAAAGGGAGTGGACTCTCTGATCAGCAACTGGAAGAAGTTACCTGCAAGCCGAAAGAGAGGATCACCCAGCTAAGCGGTGTTATGTTCCATATAAGTACCCCAATATCGGCTCAGGTACTGATTGCACCTTTCACCCACATTGCCCTAATATTACACTACATAACGGTTCTTAGGACTGACCTTTTACATAGTTATGACAATGGCTAAAGGACCTGGGGTTTTCTCCGAAAGCTTAAGCCTCATTCATTATGCATGAGGATTCTTGGAATCACAGCTGGACAGCAGGCCGACCATCTCCTGCATAATAACCATGTACAAGGGTCATTCCTTCTGTCATCCTACTTCAACATGACACTGCAAGGTATATCCCGAGGGGGTATCACTTTGGGTATATATGCACCATCTCTTGCTAAGATAGTCAGAGGAGAAAAGAACTTCCATTCCGACACACTGACGTGAGACGCTGAGGCTCCTGCATGCAGACACTCCAGCTCGCAGTGGTCTGACATCCTTCACGGGGCGTCCTTATTGAGACCAAGACGGGGTCCCAAAGTCTCTCGCTTCAGGTAATGGGGTTGACTTTATCCTAGAGGGATTCTTGGCTCTTACATCTACATACATGCTAGGTACACTTAGGTACATCTAGTTAGGGTTGCATCGTAGGAGTAGGCTTTTAGTACTGTCATGTTTTTTAGTATTTGCCTGTATTTATCGTTTTAGCACTATAGTAGAAATCTACCATCCCATTACTCTGTTAGTGCTTATAATCATCTATTTCTGTTACTGTCTAATGATTGTTTCAGCACATCTATTTTACACTACAATGATGCTGGTTCAAAAAATACTTATTGAAAAACGTCCCCAACGTTTATTCTGTGTCTCTCTCTTCAAAACAAAGTGAGCACGAGTGACTGAGCGAAAAGTAGTATTGTTTCCACGATCCCTGTCGGGAAAGAATTGTCATGTTCGAACAGTGTTAAGCATTTGATGTACACACTCAGTCAGCAAGTGAATTCACACACTCAAGAACTGAACTCTAGGCCAATTGTTTTGTATAAAAAATATATTGTTGTTTTATTTCTAGAACCAAGCAAGCCTGGCACAGGTAAACATGTAAATATTTCTCAGCTACAAGATGCTGTTGTTGAATACTTTCAAAAGATAGTAGGACTTTGTACCAATTCGAGTTTACAGGGGTTGCAATGCAATGCGCAAACTTAGTAGACTCAGTCCATAGGAATCAATAGGCTTTTTCTGTAAAAATGCAGTTAATTAATTTTCGTATTACTTTTTCTAACACAGTGCTGGATCCTAGATTCAGCACTGAGGCATTTCCTGAAAACAGTTGAGTAAATGCGTTTTAGTTAGAGGTACGATTTTTAAAGAATATTATTGTATTTCAAAAGTTGACACTTAGAAACCTTTTCACATAGAATCACCAATGTTATCCTATGGGAGGAAATTCACTTTGCAGGTAAGTTACTTTAGCGTTACTTTTCTTACTCAGTGCTGGATACCTAGATTCAGCACTGGGACATTTCCTGAAAACAGTTGAGAAAATGCATTTTGGTTAATCGGGTGAATTTTAAGGAATATTCTCAGTTTTCAAAAGTCGACACAGAAACTTTTTGGGAGAAAAAGTGTGAATGTTATTCTATGACGAAAAAGAGATTATCGGTTTCCAGGTAGGTAATCGGTCTTTTGAGTTAGGGTTCTGGGGTAAGACTCAGGGGTCCCCCAGGGTCAGTGATGCATTGTTGTTGCACCCCCAGTTGCACTATCGCGGCCGGGTGCAGAGTTTTGAGGCCCAATGTTATCCTATGGAGGATAGGGGGGCTCCGGTTGGTGGCTGCTGGCAAGCAGAACATGGGGTTGTGGGAGCAAAGCTCCCAGGGTTAAGCTCAGGGCAAGTTGGGGACCAAGTTATCACCAAAGGGGCACCCTCAGCGGCACTAGGGCGGCCGGGTGCAGGGTGCTGTTTTGAGGTCGGGTGCCATGTCGATTTCAATGGAGATTCTCCGGGACAAAGAAACACTGCAGGCTCGGGGACGAGGATCCTAAAGGAGTGACCACCACTTCGAGGGGTAAGTTGGGATGTTGAGGGTTGGTTAGGCACCACTGGGTTGGGCACACAAGGCCGTGAGGCATCGGGTACAGGGGTGCCTTTGGACATTGGATTTTCTTACCCGCTCTGGTCGCAGTAGGGAAGGTCCTCTGGATTGAGGCTGCAGGCGTTGTCTGGAGGCTTGTGGCAGGTCAGGGGTCACCAGATCTTGGATCAGGATCGCTGGGGGGGCCTCCTTGTGGTATTTTTCCTCTCAAGCTGGGGCCGGGTTTGGCGGGTGCTGAGTGGGCTAGATTCGCGATTCCTGGCTGGCACCAGAAGCTGCAGTTCAAACACGTCCGGTGTTCACGGGGGAAACAGCTTGTAAAGTGAAGGCAGGCAGGTTCTCCGGGATTTTTGAGGTTGCTGCCCGCTGGAAATGCCGGGATTTTGCAGGAGTAGGTTCGAGGGGAGACAGGCCTGTAGGGATGGGGCCAAGTCAGTGGGCGTCGTGCTCTTGTTAGCTATACACGGCTTCTCGTCCTTCTTCTTCTCTTCTTTTTCTTGTGGTTGCTGGATCGGAGGAAGGAAGGTTCAGGGTGCCCCTAAATACAAAATTTAGGGGCGTTACAGGTAGGTAAAGGGCAGGGACCAATGGGTTCTTTCCCTTGGGTGGGTACACCCCCTATTCTGCCACTCTCCAGTGGGAGGGGGGCAGGAGCCTGTTCCTGGTTGGCTGGGTCTACCCATCCTCAAGATGGCAGGGACTCAAGGTTGTGCTTCACCTCGCCTCCCCCACCTTAGGGGAGAAGTTGGCAGAGGTTGGCACACTCTCTTCCTCACTTGTTTTTCCCGCCGGTTCTCCTGCCCAAAGTGGGGGGTAGAACCAGTGGGGACCAGTTGCTGAAAGCAGCAAATGGTCTGGAGAGGCTCCCAAAGGCAGCATGCCTTTGAAGCTTCACCTTCGTAAACCCTGCCCATCCTGGGGGAGGAGGCTTGGCACCTCGTCCCAAGATGTGCATTGTTTCAGGCCCCCGAGAGCAGCAAGCTCTCGACCCAAGGGTCCAGAAACAAGTCTGGAGGTGGCAGCCTAGGCAGCCACTCAGTCAGGTCACTGGAGGTTGGTCGAGTTTCAGGGGGCATCTCTAAGATGCCCTCTGTGGTGCATTTTACATAAAATCCCACACTGGCATCAGTGTGGGTTTAATGTGCTGAGAAGTTTGATACCACACTTCCCAGTCTTCAGTGTAGCCATTATGGTGCTGTGGAGTTCGTAATGACAAACTCCCAGCACCATATACTCTTAATGGCAGCACTGCACTTACAGTGCCCAGGAATAGACCTGGGTGCCATAGGGGCACAGGGCTCATGCACCTGTACCCTCACCACTGGCATAGGGCATCCAACTAGAGGGGTGACTGATGTATGCCGGGGCAGTGGTTTGTGGGCATGGCACACAGGGATGTGTGCCATGTCGACTCTTCGCTTTGTTCTGCACCAAGACACGCAGCCTGCAAAGGCAGTGTGTGAGTGTCAGGGGACAGGGCCTCTAAGGGTGGCACAATAAGTGGTGCAGCCCTTAGGGGCCGTCTCTGGTCACAGTGCCCTGGGTACCTGTGGTACCATTTACCAGGGGCTGACCTGTGGCCAGATATGCCAATTGGGTTTAGGCTTCAATGCAGTTTTAGGGAAGGAACACAGGCCCTGGGCACCTGATTGGCAGGAGCACAGGGCACACTCAGTCAAAGCACATCAGCAATTCAGCAAAAAGGGGGGCATACCATGCAAGAAAGAGGGCACTTTCTCACACCTATCAGAGTACATAAACTGGTTTAAAGGTGCTCTTCTCCATACAAAATGAAAAGTAAGACTAGGTCCGCTCAGAAGAGACGGAGCCACTTGGCCAGTCCTTTCGGCTTACACACCGCATCCAGACATTGACACAATGTCAGCAGCAGACTTACGTCCACTTCATACAGAAATCATTAAACACTACTGAAACTGAACAAAATTTGAAATGAGAGCACTCACAGTTCAGCCAGCAAGAGCTACACCAGCAGGACCCATACAGGGAAATGCAACAAAAATTACACCGCAAACACTAAACACAGTTATGGGTAAAATGCCCAATAAGCGTGAGCAAATGCCATTCTGGATAGCTAAAAAAAATAACACAGCTAGAGCAGTATTTCCACATACAAACCCTCAAGAAAAACACAAAATGCTTACAATCTGCTTGCCAATGGAGATAGAGGATTGTACCACATGGGGTACAGTCTTCGCTGCCATATATTCCAGAACTCATGGTATCCCATCATTAGCAGTAATACCGGACGTCTTAAGACAAATACAGACTGAGTATGGAGCAGAACCGGCTCTGAACTTAGGGATGAAATTGATAGGCAGTTTTGCCCAGGTATCAGCTATAATATTATCAAATATCAAAGGGGAGTCAGCATTGCCTGAGGGATTTTACTCCTTTACAACAGGAACGTGAATTACCTAAAATTATTGAAGACACCTATGCTGAATTAGGTAGAGATAGTTTGGGAGCTAGAGCATTAAAACCTCAACTCATGAGTAGTCCCGAAAAGGACAACAATAAGCAAGCAACAGACTCTTCCAGAAAGAAATGGGAGAGTAACAATAAAACTAACATGAATAGACAGAATGGATCTCAGTCCAGGAGTGGGTCTCCTCAACAGGAACCCTCCCAAAGGAGGTACAATCTTAGGAATAGAGATAATATTAGAAAACCTGACAGGTATCAGAATACTGATACACATACCTCTTGTTCCTTTGACGACTTAACGAGAAACTCAGAGAGAGAAGGACGGTCAGAATAGAGACAAGAAGAGCGTAGAAAATCCAGAGACAGAGAACGCACTCCAAGCTACACTTCTAAAAAAGAAGAAAAGCCAAAATCAAAACCTCAATTTAAAAAGAAGAAAGTAGAGTGTCTCAAAGTTAGACATGCCCAGAATCCTGAGGACACAACTTCTGAATGGGGAATGGGCTCTGACCATGCTAGATAGCGCAGCAGAAGTAACAATAGCTCGCCGGAACCTGATGGGATTTCTGGTGACAGCGAAACTTGAATGAGTATGTCACAGTGGAAACACCTGATACCAGGGTAAGCGCCCAACATAGGTTATATGAAATAACACTCCAAATGGTGGGGGACATACTGAGGAAAATAAAAGGTCTCTTTTGGGAGAAGCTGACTTACGGCTATGACATCCTTCTTTTAGCTGAACAGAATTGGCCACCAGCATTTGTTATGGATTGCCAAAGGGGGGAAAAGGTAATTTTACTGGCTTTTTAAGACCTTGTTCCAAATTATTCAAAACACACATATGCACCGGAGTTGGCTGTAGCCCTGGCTCCAGCACTTTATCGCAACCATGGTGAGTGGGATGGTGACTCACCTGACCACATAATCCCAGTAAAACCTAAACCAGTTCCACAAAGACAATATCCAATTAAACAGGAGGCAAAAGAACAGGTCAGGGAGATCTTAGATCAACTTGAATACCAAGGTGTGATAGAAACTTGCACCTCCTCAATGAATAATCCTTTGTTTCCCGTAATAAAACCCAATAATTCATATCGTCTAGTTTTAGATTATAGACATCTTAATTTATGCACAAAAACATTGCAGTACAAAATGCACACAGTGCCGCAATAACGAATAACATTGTGTGGAAAAAATACAAAACAACACAAGATATATCAAATAGATTCTTCTGCCAAAATATAGCGCCTGAAAGCAGGTATTTGACCGCATTTTCCGTGTTAGGCTCTCATGTTTCAATTTTATCGACTCCCACAAGGGTATAGGAACAGCCCTGGGTTGTTTTCTGCTAGGGTAATTTAGGGACATATTATCAAGACAGGCGATAAAATTATCGCCGCCTTAGCCGCAGAAAACTGCCACTAAAACGGCGATAATGGGCTTGAGAATATGCTCTATGGAATTCCAATTGAAGCCCATGTTAAATGTGAAGGACGTCTAACATGGGCTTCAATTGGATTTCCATAGAGCATATTATCAAGCCCATTATCGCCGTTTTAGCGGCAGTTTCCTGCTGCTAAAGCGGCGATAATTTTATCGCCTGGCTTGATAATATGCCCCTTAGTTACTTCAAAATGTGGATGAAGAGGCATTGTCCTGTGTAGCTGATATTTATCTGACGGATGATGATTTAAAGGAACAGGGTGAGCATCATCATTCTGGGATTTGCCTCTGAAGGCTACAAATTTAACTTTAAAAAAATCAAAAATTCTCAACGTCCTATTTTTGGGATATGAGCTTTGAAGTGAAGGTAAAAGCCTGGCAGCTAATTTTTTAGAAAAATCTGCATTGCTCCAACCTCCTAAATCTTTGCAAAATTTACAGTCCATATTGGGATTCCTTAACTTTGGCAGAACATACATTTTATATTACGCAGAAAAACGAAAACCTTTCTACGACTTAATAAGTCCTGATTTCTCAGTTAGGCAATGAACACAGGAACACACAGATTTCCTTCGTTCCCTACAAGCTGACAAGATAGCTTCAAAACACTTACAGACACGCGTAAACATACGCAATCTGGTGATCTGTGTTATAGATTTTTTGATTTTTTTTAAAAAAGTATATACAATATACTCATTTAAAGGAGCTTTTAGCAAGCTTTCTTTATCCATTGGTCTGCTGGTGTGTCATTCATATTTGGCTTCCACCCACTACAGCATACAGCATGGGGAGAGGGGACAGCCCACTTCAGTAACTGGATAACTCCACTTTGAGTCACTGCGGTTCGCTCTTTCACAAAGAGCACATCCACTTACAAGCTAATTCCCTTTTGTACCAATGTTTTTGTTGTTAATTTATTTCTTTGATGTTGCCTTTGTGTTGAGAGTCTGATGTGACAGCAGGATGCTTTATACCAGATGAGAGTGCAGGCCACATTCTAACCATTATTAGTTACTGTCTCCTGCGAACGATGTTGTAAATTCATTTTGGAGTGTTCATTATCTGACTGCTGGTTTTTCACAGCAACACATTGTATTTATTTGAAACTGTTCTGTATTAAGTTATGAATTCATTATAGGATAATTCTTCAGAACACGTTTATTCTGGACACAATTTTATCAACCGTTCTGTAAAAAGCTTTGCCCAGGAAGAAAACCAGCCTTTATTATGTTTAATTTGCAGGACTTTTAAGACTTTTATTTCTTTCCTTCTTTCCATTCTTCTTCTTTTCTTTTCTTCTTCCTCCTTCATTTGTTTGTTTTGTTTCCTTTGTTCTTGTTTTCTTCATTTCATTCTTCTTTCCTTTTTTCTTTTATTGTTTCATTCCTTCTTTCCTTCTTTAGTTCACTCTTTCATTCATTCTCTCTTGATTTCCTTTTTTCTTTCATTCTTCTTCATTTTCTGTTTTCTTTTGTTCTTTTAATCCTTCTTTCCTTCTTTCAGGATGTTATGTATTCACACCTAATTTCACTGAAGAATTAGTGAAAGTGGTTGACGGCAATGTAGGACAAGCCACAACTCACAACTGTAGCCGTAGACAAATGCACAGGGCATGTTTTTATTTTCTTTTAAAAGAAAAAGCGGGGTACTATAAATGCAATCTTTTGATTGAAAGCAAGCACAATTCAGATGGATCTTAAAGTTGAAGATACCACTTCACTGAGAGCAAGCAGTCTGTACAGGGGACAACCAAAGAGTTTGGTTAAAAATAAATGACTCTGAGTGACAGTAGAAAGGGGGGAGGGTAAGAGTGGGTGCAAAGGATCTTTGTATCTTTGGATATTATGCCTGTGCACTAGCAGAATAAAGTGTTCATTCGTTATTTGGTACAGAGTTCGGTCTAATACAGATCACCTCATATTTTTCATAAATAATTCATTTCAGAATATACATTATTAATATGTGGCTATAACTTCCACGTGTAAAAGCCTTTCTCTCTAGGATGTGCAATGAAGGGAGGTGCCTGTATTCACTAGGGTGATGTACTGATCGCATCCTTATGGCACTGTATTTAAAATCTAAAATATACCCTTGCATGTGACCCAGTTTCATCTTTGTGCTACGCATTATAACGGTGAACAGTGGACCAGTCTTGTCGTCATCTGAATAGAACCTGGCAAATGAGCCCTCCCTTTGCCTCTCAGGTCATTAGTCATGCCATTTCAAGTGATATGTGTTGTGACTGTCATGTGGCATCAGTTCAAGTATATGGTTTGAAAAAAATAGGGGTGCCCCTGAGATTAATTCCTAAATCAGGGTGCTTATGACATTCGATTGCAAGACAATTTAGGAACTATATTTAAAAATACAGAAACCTACAAAACGGACAGAATGCGTAAATATATCACTAGTAGATACAAAATTGTTAGATATACTTTATTTCTGTCATTTTATATATACATTATGAAGGGATTACGTATCATATTCATGTGTTTTGATACTTTCAAAATCAAGACAAAAAGTAGGACATTTGTTTCTTGTTCCTTTTAAGATGAGTCAAAAATTCAAACATAATATATAAACTCAAGTGTGTTTTTACATAAGTTTCGTACAGAATAACAAATTACAATTTCAAATAGTCATGGCAGGATCGATGATATATCCTACGTGCGTTTCGGCTGTGAAGCCTTCATCAGGATGCCATGTGACTGTACTTTCGTTATCCTAAACAGAGTGTATATAAATCACAGTCAATAATGAGGTCCGCAAGTAGGTTCTGTATATACTAGCTGATCTCTAATTGAAAGAAGTCAAGGCTAAAAGTAGTGTGCTAGTGATGTCACACAGTTCATTAAAAAAGAGAGAGACCTATTAGTCCATCCACTATGTACATTTCTAAAAAACAACGTAATTAACTGATACCTTATAGCCCCAAACCGTTGTGAAATTCCTTAAAATTGTGACACCAAAGGGATGAGACGAGATATTGTTAGATGGGCAGAAAATCGGATGTATCTGCCCTGTAGCTTATGGTGGGATTAAGGTGGACAGTGGAGATGTATACATTCCCCCGTCCAGGGAGAAGATGAAATATATAAATGGTGAAAAATGTGCACCACAGATTGGCAGCAAGAAGGTAATGGGTCAAAAGTTTTTTTACACATACCTCAAGAGAATAGCAATATCCCCAGAAAAGAGATGTTATAGCGATGATCTGTCTCGAGGTGGAAATCCAAGGCGGATGGAGGGGAATGACCTAGACAATATATATGGCAGTATCTAGCATCAAGAAACACTATTAAGGTATCACAATGTGTTAACCCAAGAGTGACTCTTGACAAATTAGTATACCGGTATCATTTCATTCAGAGCGCTCATTTTACTGTTCCATCTGTCTAGGTCATTCCCCTCCATCCGCCTTGGATTTCCACCTCGAGACAGATCATCGCTATAACATCTCTTTTCTGGGGATATTGCTATTCTCTTGAGGTATGTGTAAAAAAACTTTTGACCCATTACCTTCTTGCTGCCAATCTGTGGTGCACATTCTTCACCATTTATATATTTCATCTTCTCCCT
Organism: Triturus cristatus; assembly: GCF_964204655.1. Taxonomy (NCBI): domain Eukaryota; kingdom Metazoa; phylum Chordata; class Amphibia; order Caudata; family Salamandridae; genus Triturus; species Triturus cristatus. The sequence goes on along the minus strand of NC_140582.1, from coordinate 1,206,587,598 downwards.
GGACGGGGGAATGTATACATCTCCACTGTCCACCTTAATCCCACCATAAGCTACAGGGCAGATACATCCGATTTTCTGCCCATCTAACAATATCTCGTCTCATCCCTTTGGTGTCACAATTTTAAGGAATTTCACAACGGTTTGGGGCTATAAGGTATCAGTTAATTACGTTGTTTTTTAGAAATGTACATAGTGGATGGACTAATAGGTCTCTCTCTTTTTTAATGAACTGTGTGACATCACTAGCACACTACTTTTAGCCTTGACTTCTTTCAATTAGAGATCAGCTAGTATATACAGAACCTGCTTGCGGACCTCATTATTGACTGTGATTTATATACACTCTGTTTAGGATAACGAAAGTACAGTCACATGGCATCCTGATGAAGGCTTCACAGCCGAAACGCGCGTAGGATATATCATCGATCCTGCCATGACTATTTGAAATTGTAATTTGTTATTCTGTACGAAACTTATGTAAAAACACACTTGAGTTTATATGTTATGTTTGAATTTTTGACTCATCTTAAAAGGAACAAGAAACAAATGTCCTACTTTTTGTCTTGATTTTGAAAGTATCCAAACACATGAATATGATACGTAATCCCTTCATAATGTATATATAAAATGACATAAATAAAGTATATCTAACAATTTTGTATCTACTAGTGATATATTTACGCATTCTGTCCGTTTTGTAGGTTTCTGTATTTTTAAATATTGTTCCTAAATTGTCTTGCAATCGAATATCAGTTCAAGTATACACAGTTGGGGGCCAAAGGACAAGAGGCCTTTGCGCTGCGAGGGAGCACTGTTCACACATATCCGTTAGCAGGCACAGGCAGCGTTAGGCACAGCGTGCTTTCAGAAGAAACGGCCTCTCATCTCCTGAGAATTGTTGCTTTACTGGTGTGCTTTCTCGAGATGTGCGCGTGCACACTTTGCAACAGGATGCATTTCATTCTTAAAGTGTTGATCTACATCACAAAATAGAGTGTGTTGAAAAATTCATCTATTAGATCTTTTACTTCCACAACAATATAGCAGTGCATTCTTTTCTGGTTAACTTTGGCCGTTTACATTAAGTATTGTGTAATTTTAAAAGTATTATTTTTAGGCGCTTGTGTCCCATAAAAGGCAGCCCTCAACAGCACACCACATCTTTAACCTCCAGTACATCCCACGCCACAACAGAAAATACCATTCCACATAATTACACTCCAAAACACACAATCCCACTCCACATAATTCCAGTAAACTCAATACTACATAATTACTATCCCCATAATTCCACAGCACACCATGCCAAATAATTTCACTGTACAAATCCACTCCACACAATTCCATGCCACTCAATTACACAACTAACTAATCTAATCCAACCCACATAATTCCACTACACACCACATACAAATACTCCATAACACACAAGTAAAAAACATTGCCTTTTACAATGCCAATAGCTCCAACTCCAACAAATGCGAGACTGATTTCATTTCCAGTGCTTGTTTCCATTAGCTTTACACCTTACCCAGCACTGGGATATTCAAGTGCACATAAACTGGCAACCATCATGCATGCAAATATAAATTTACAAACGTGTTTTAAAAAACACAGCTTCTAAAATAATATGCAATCCCTCTCAGCCGTCCTCACTAGAATTAGCACAAAGAAAACACCCAAGAGCTGTTAGAATGGGATGCCAATGGCAAAACCCATGCCTACTATAATAGTCTGTGAGATTACATGTAACGAAATACCTGTCTATAGCCTGTAACACAATGTAATAACAACCAACTGTTAAAAACGTTCTAGATTTAACAAATGTTTCTCACAATTAGTAAACTACACCAATTGTCTTTGCCATACCTATTCATTATAAGAGCAGACCAATAGCACTGGGCATAATGTCTTCCAGTGCATCAATCAAGTCTATAGATTGTCACCATCTCAGGCCTACGGTTTTCGACAAGGCAACCATCACAAAGTCGTAAAATTAGAAAGGTGTACAAAATTAAAGTTGGCTAAGCAAAGTGCTATCTATCTTAACAGGGCCTAACAGGGATTCCGATACAGCATACCTTTTATGCCCATGATTTGTCACACAGGATAACCAACAACAAAACTATGGTAATCTCTGAGGTTCTGCATTTGGACAAAATACAGCTTTTTTTATTACTGGAGACAGAAATATCAGAGGTACATATATTGTGATACAAAAATATCCTGATGCAGAAATATTGTCGTCAAGAATATTGTTTTTTAGGTAAGTAATGTCTTTGTTGTGAATATCGTTTTCAATATAAAGGTGCCGATTCCGATCCTGTAAAACCCGGGTACGAATGGTCGTACGGAGCGTATTCTCCGTACGACTCGTACCCGGGTAAACCACCTTACAAACCCGCAAGTACGATTCGTACAGAAATACCATTTCCGTACGAGTCGTACAAAACACCGACCGGGAAAAAAATACCCACAATTCCGATCCGGGACATCGCGTACGTGACGTCCGGACGGAGTCAGGCAGCGTTTTATGGACCAGCAAGTACGATTCGTGCCTACGTCACTCCGCACGGACCATTTTTTACTGCCGGGAAATTGAGGACGAAGCGAAGAAGGAGCACCGGTACGCGACGGACAGCCATGGACCCCATCCTACGTGTCATCCCGGCCCTCCTAGCCTACGACCTGGTGCACAGAAACCGACGCAGATGCAGCAGAAGGTCAGAACAACACCCAGGGGCAAAGGGGTGGGGGGGGGCGAGTGGCAGGAAACATAACCCCCCCAAGTTAAAACATATATATCCTGCACATAACTTACCCCCATGGTCTGGTCACTTCGGGGGCGTGTCCACCAATCCCACGCACCGCCACACCGGAAGTGGACGTGGACGCGTACCCGTCACCACTACAATGGTGGTACGGGCCATACCCACGCTCTGGGGGGCGTGGGTACGGGCCGTACCACCATTGTAGTGGTGTGGGAGGGGTACGTGCCATACCCACGCACTCACAGCGTGGGTACGGCGCGTACCCCTCCATCACCACTCCACTGGTGGTACGGGCCGTACCTACGCCCCCACACCGTGGGTACGGCGCGTACACCTCCATCACCACCCCAATGGTGGTACGGCCCGTACCCACGCCCCCCAGAGTGTGGGTACGGCCCGTACCACCATTGTAGTGGTGATGGAGGTGTATGCGCCGTACCCAGGCTGTGGGGGCGTGGGTACGGCCCGTACCACCAGTGGAGTGGTGATAGAGGGGTACGCAATGTACCCACGCCCTCACAGCGTGGGTACGGCGCGTACACCTCCATCACCACCCGAATGGTGGTACGGCCCATACCCACACCCCCCAGAGCGTGGGTACGGCCCGTACCACCATTGTAGTGGTGGTGGAGGTGTACGCGCCGTACCCACGCTGTGGGGGCGTGGGTACGGGCCGTACCACCATTGGGATGGTGATGGAGGGGTACGCGCCGTACCCACACCCTCACAGCGTGGGTACGGCCCGTACACCCTATGAATGCGGGGTTAGGGTCCGTCCCACCTGTACCCCTACGGCACCAGTACAGAATGGATACAAGGCGTACACACGCCACGAATGTTGGCATAGGGCCTGTTGCAGCATATAAGCAGTATATTGGTGTGTGTGTATGCACAGGACAGCAGTGTACTGCACCAAGGGGGCGGGTGGGTGGGTGGGTGGCTGGCTGCAGAGGACTCCCAGTAGTGGACAGAGAAATGGGGGAGGGTGCATATCACTCCCAGCAGTGCCCAGACATATGAGGGGTGGGTGCAGAGGACTCCCAGCAGTGCCCAGACATATGAGGGGAGGTGCATATCACTCCCAGCAGTGCCCAGACATATGAGGGGTGGGTGCATCATCCTCAGATGACCACAACTCCATGGGTCCATGAACGCATCCCCAATGTGCGACTATGTTGAGAGTGCCATATCAACACATCACTGACAGCAGTGTCCCACTCCCATGAGGATGGATGTCATTCCCCCACTGCATGACACACCACATGTGGGTGCGATGACAAATGACACATGCATACCCACCCCTTGCGGTGGCTGCACAATACACACACTGAGATCATGTCACAAGACTGTATAGTCATGTGAAGCCCACTAAACTAAGAGAGCCAAAGGGAACACACACTGTCACGCACATTCCAGGACTGATAGGAATGTACAGGCGCTGGCACAGCCACCAAGTTGTTGTCTCCCATGGAAGGAATAGGGTGGACTTTCCACAGATACAATGCCCACAATTGTCAGTCAGGTGACCAAATACCCTGCAGAACAAGTACCATATGTGTGCTAGGCTGGGAGTACACACATGCATAGTGCGGAAAAGGGACCATTTCCCCATGGAGGCATGGCAACATACCCCATACACAAGTACAGTGACTACCAAGGATGGCACAGACGATGCAGCCGGACACATTGCTGAGCAGGCATGGACATAGTTGAAGGGATCCATCAGCCACCAAGGTAATGTAGACACAGGTCAGCACAACAATGGTGCAACTCCCTGCAGGGAAGATGTCAGGTGCCACAGAGGAAGGAACACTCCTTGGGACAATGTCTCAAAACACAAAGAGCATACACGACCAAAGAATCATTGCAGAGACCTTGTGATGCCACGCAGATACCAGGGTCCACCCCATGAGCAGCAGACTACTACATTTCCCAGATACCCAACACATGATCACCACCCCAACTCATGGAGCATCAGCACCAACATCAATACCTGAAAAGCAATTGTGTGCAAAGGAAAAACAAAATGCTTTATTCAGCATGAAAACAAAAAGTAGAAAAGGACACTATTTACAAAGGCCATAGGCCAGTCCAGACACGAAGTCCTGGGGGGGACACATGGCCAATGCGTCTCCCCTAGCTTGCCTGCACATTGGATACCTCTGGTTGATTGACTGGGGTGGGGGCATCATGTGGGGAAGGACCAGGCACCGCAGGGACAGGAGGTGGTAGGGCCGGTGTTGGGGGTGCAGGGACGGACGACTCCACCACAGGGGGTGGGGCAGCACCAAAGGTGGAGGTCAGTACTGCGCTGCATACGTCCGCAAGATCTTGCAGCGTCTCCCCTGCACCCGAAGGAACCACAGGCCCCAAGGAGGGGGGGGTGAGAGGGATGGGTCGCAGCACTACTGGGGGAGGTGGTGGACAGGGGGGGGACTCTACTCCCCTACCCGTGGAGTGCCTTGCCCGTTTGCGCGCATGTGAAACAGTGGGGCTGAGGCCCAGCACAGCCAAGTAGGTCTCCTTCTCAGACCCTGGGGCAGGGGAGCCGAGGGGAGTGACATCGGAGGGACTGGGGAGTGAGGCATGCGGACTCCTACTGTGTCTGCGTGTCTGCCTGTGTGCCCTAGACCCAGTGGGTGTGCCTTCTTCCCCCTGAGTGTGCGTGACAGGAGGTGTGCGCTTGCCCTTCCCTGTTGGTGTGCTGCCTGTGTCTGGTGTGGTGCCTGCCTGGGAAGGTGTGTGTGTGCTTGGGACAGGAATGGGAGTGGGAAGTGTGGATGGTGCAGGGGTAGGTGGGGGGATGAAGCACTGCAGGAGACTCACTGCTGCCGTCAGTGACGAGTCCATGGACCTCAGCAACATCCGTTGGTTAGACATCGCTGATGACATCCCCTCCATGTACGACACCATCTGTGTCAGCAGTCTGGGTTACAACAAACAAATGATGGACGGAATGCTGACAATGCAGACATTCTCCCCCAGTCAAGAGATCTTGGTTAAATCCATCGTTCTTTTGCCCACTACGCCACCCCAGTTCAGACATGGTCTGGTGTGGCCATGGAGGACAGTCAGGATCGATGTCTGCCCAACCTGCAACTGCCGCTGAATGTCCACAGACTCGGCAGTGAGGGCAGCAGGAGAGACAGAGACAGGGGGTGCGGTGCCTGGCACGAAGGAGACATGTTGTTGCCCTACACGGACAGAAGGGACCCGAGCAACTGGGAGGGCGGTGATGGGAATGGAGGGGGCGGTGACAGTTGTAGTGCTGCTGCCAGCTATTGGAGCAGCCTCCGCCCCCTCAGGGAGTTCAGCCTCGGACCCGTCTGCGTCGTAGTCGGTGGTGGTACTACCCAGGTCCTCCGCCGCACTCCCCTCGCCCTCCATGCCACTTGATGCTGCCGACTCGCCAGGAGTGGTGGCACTGGTGCTGGATCCCTCCTCCACGTCCATGCAGGTGTCTCCCTCGGTGTCCCCCGATGATGCTGTGGGCAAGGTGAAGAGACAAGAAATAATCAGTCACCTGTGTACATCTGACACATGAGTCAAAACTAAATAGGTCACAGTGCATATCATGAAAAGCATCATGAGGAACATCTAGAATACCCAGCACATATGTAAGCCCTGCACTCCCCAGTTGGTTCACCCAACATGCCCCCTGAAATAATGAAAATCAGGACACCAGAGCAAATAACTGGATATCCAATTATACAGAGAAGCTAGTGTCTGTGAACAGTGGAGCACAGGCAGACCATGACGGCATGGCACCTCCTGGTCACTGTGAACGAAATAGTATTGGTGCACCCAATGCCAAATAACAGACGCCAATGCTGAAGGGGTCCCCACACTCATAGACCTGTGAGTACTGTAGAAAAGCAAATGTAATACTATCTGATCCATTGGGAAGCACAAAACTTTACACAATTGACATATTTGGAATGTTTGAATGTCCCACCTGTGGAACAGAACACACATGTGCATGAATATCAGAAGTCACACAAGGAGGTGCACACAAAACTAGATTTACACAGTCATAGTATGAGCTGCCCGCCTAATGCCAAGAAGCCAATGTTAAGAAGAAATGTGGTATCAGGAAGTACACATACATGGCACCACGGTGGTCGGGATGACTTGACACCGGTAAGTTGCCTTCAGCAACAACCAAGGACTAACCCAAATGCTAACACACTGTGGGAACCTGGATATGTATAAATCCTAAACAACTTTTGGCCTGCAATGTGACCATGTTCTAATCATGCCAGCGTGTTCCACAAAAGTGTAAAAATGGTACTTGTGCACTCCCTTGGGAGACATCTGTCATGCATGCACATCATTGTCCTTCACAAAAATCAAAGTGAAGCATATAAACTATTGGGACATGTTGACAAGTGTAGTGAGTGCCAGGGCACATGCCTTCTTGAATAACAACTTAAAACATGCCACCTGTCACATGGCCATCCGTACCATGATGACACAGTTGGCAACACATCTGACACACTACCTGTCATGTGGAGTGGCACCCATGTCCAGACACAGGACAATGCATTAGCAAATGGCCCTGAAATTGTGTTGGAATAAGGAGCACCTGCACCGAGGAGACACCCTGATGTGAACGAAGAATGTCCACACAGATGTCAGCACACACAGACCAAACCACATAGCATCTGGAGCACACACCCGTGCCAATAATGGATGAGCAGGAAACATGTTTTTTAACTTGTGACACATGCTGCAAAGCACAAACATGACACCTTGCACAACATGCCTGGGTCACTGCACGTTGAGTGCCTGTCCAGACAATCATCACACACTGGTCAGACCTGGCAAGGAGACATAAGGTATGGACATGTAGTCCTTGCCCACAAAAACAACCCATTCCTGAGACAATGTGATTGAGAGAGCTCAAAAAGTGACACCTCTCAATCTGGGTTTACTAAAAAGTGCATCAGGAAATCCTAAATGTACTCCACATCACCTCGTGAGGCTGCCAACACATATTTGTGACACAAAACCTCAACAGATTGTTGTACATTGACACACAGGCACTGGCCAGTGTGAGGATGCAGAAGCAAAATGGGGTCAGCCTGTACAATGGGCACATGTAGCACACTTTAGATAAATACAAATGAGGCCAGGGAACAATGCCACAGAGGGAAAACTATGCTGAACACATTGAGAATGGGCACAGTGTTGGATGACACACATGATACCGAGGCAAGGGTGTCTTAGGGTACTGAAGTGGGCACACTGCTACATGGGCCTGGAATTATCTGACTGTAACATGAGCTACCGTCCCGGCACTATGCATATCTCCCACTCATGCACGTCATGTCTGAGGCCACAACATCGGTCATGCATGCTGCAAGTCTGTTCATTTGAACACTCACACTCCTATGTTGAGACTCAGCATCAGTGTCAACTGATATGGACCCCCAAATGACTGAACAGGACAGGGCACAGGCAAGGTAACAACACATGTCTCCGACCCCACCCCCACATGATGCAGACAGCAATGTGCACTTGGATTAACCGCCAGCCTAGATGACCATGTGCAATAGTGATTACACACAGACCAGGGAACACATGTCAAGGAGGGGAAAGGAGGAAGAACAGCAGTGGATGACTTTGGGGAACAGAAAATGCAATGCACATATTAACCCTGCCAGTGTATCCATGTGACTGGGCACTTCCCAAAGCTGGTGACACACAACAAACACACATGTACCTACCCCCTTGCTGCTGCTGCATCGCCTGTAACCGCCTATCCATGTTAGGGAAGACCACCGCCAGAACACGCTTCATTTGGTGGGTCAGGCGCCGGCGTCCCCCGTGGGGGCGTGGTGGTGAGTCCTCCAGCAGGACCCGGGCGATCCTCCTGGTCCAGCACCGGATGTCCTGCCAGCGTTTCCTCACCTGTGTCAGGCGCTGACTGCGACCCTTCACAGATCTCACGGCCCTGACGGCCCACTTCCATATCTCCCCCTTGGCGTAGGCAGTTACCTGTGAGGATGACAAAGTGAGACAACATCACTACACCTGCTCCATGTCACAGAGACACGCATTTGAACATCTTTGATATGTTGAACAGGGCATAGTATGCTGCCATCGAATAGCACTTTTGTCATAGGGACATTAGGCTCTGTGGAAGCCCCAATGCACTACATGGCATTGAAAGGACACAGGTGGCATGAGGGGTGCGACACACTCCCTGATCATGGCACACACTGGACATCACAAGCAACACAAAGCTGATGGCCAGCACCTCCAAGCAGTCACATGCCCCAGGCCGCTGACCCAACAACAGCAGACTACACAGACACACACAGGCACAGATCATTCACCTGCCAGTGGCAACAGCCGATACAAACCTCACTCTGCACATGTGCCACTTGCCTGGGGGGTGTCACAGGCATGGGGCTAACCCAGCAAGTCAGACACACAGCACGGATCACTTCTCACATCAGATGGGTCGAGCTAATGCCTCCTCCATGCAGCTGTGGTGCAATACTCCACATAGACACTCACCCACATGAAAAGGAACATTCCCACACATCAATGTCCAGATCATTTGGACACTCTCACCACAGTTCCACTCAACTCACACACATCTGTGGGTACAGTCACCTGTCACACGGGGGAACACTGAATCACCTCAGGACTATAGAACAAGAAGGGCCAAGAGGATTAGCTATGCTGAATGTGCCATGCAGCATGCAGTGAATATCACAGTAAGCACAATGCAAGTGAGGAGTGCACACATGAACCACATCATGCTCTGCATGACAGACATGAGCCATTCCCCCCCCCCCTGGGACCCACTCTAAACAACATTTCATACTTAGATCTGCCTTGCTGGCCTATTTCAGTAACAGGAGTGCAGAGTGATTGGTCAGACTCCTTTGCATCCTACATTTCCTCCAATCCCTTTAAACATACACCAGTGACAGCATTAGCATTTTTTTTCAAATTTGCAGCATCATGTCAAGTCAACAACCATTTTGCAACAATGTATAATGTGGCCAACTGCTTTTTCCAGGCCACATGATGGAAATATTTGATCTTCAAACTGGGTATCCATGACAACCAGCATGCATGTAGGCCCTAATACTTGTCCCTTATGTGTCCCTATTGTAAATTTCAAATCCCCACACAGGTACGGTGCGTTTCACACATACCCCTAGGGCACCACTACTCTAGTGCTACGGGCCGAACATGCGTGTGTACGGCCCGTAGCACTATGGTAGCGTTGCCGTAGGTGTAGGCCATAGTGCTATGGGCCGTACACGCGTGTGTACGGCCCGTAGCACTATGGTACTGTTGCCGTAGGCGTACGCCATAGTGCTACGGGCCATACACGCGTGTGTACGGCCCGTAGCACTATGGTAGTGTTGGTGTAGGCGTACGCCATAGTGCTACGGGCCGTACATGCCTCTGTACGGCCCGTAGCACTATGGTAGTGTTGGTGTAGGCATACGCCATAGTGCTACGGGCCGTACGCACGCGGGTACGGGCCGTATCTCTATGGCGTACGCCTACGGAAACACTACCATAGGGATACGACCCCTACACACGCGTGTACGGCCCATATCTCTATGGCGTACGCCTACGCCAACACTACCATAGTGCTACGGGCCGTACTCAGGCGGGTACGGCCCGTAGCACCATGGCGTACGCCTACGCCAATACTACCATAGTGCTACGGGCCCTACACACGCGTGTACGGGCCATATCTCCATGGCGTACGCCTACGGCGACACTCCCATAGGGATAGGACGAGTGTGTACACGTATGTGTGTACGGTCCGTACACACACGCGTACTCCTACTCAAACCCCATATAGTGATACGACCGTACACACGCCCTCAGAGCGTGTGTACGGTGCGTTTCACAGCTTACACTGGTGATAGGAGGTGCACAGGAAAGGAATGGAGGTGTCTGACTCGCACAAGGATGGACATCAAGTCAATGTCAGTGCAGTGCTTCATGTGTAGGGCCTAGGTGTGTCAGGCAGTGAGCTGGCACATGTCTCCTCATGTTTTAACCCAATAGTTGTGTGATGACCTGTGTACACATGTCATGTGTGATGGGGCACTATGTGGCGCACTTCCCCTTCACACCTTTTACATGTGTGCATGTAGTTCAAACTTGTCAAGCACTGCATCACTGGCATGGCATAGTCACCAACACCCGCAACTGTCCCCTGATGCCAGGTACACGGATGATGACACCTGACATCTCACTACCAGCGTGCCCCGATGTGACTATGTCATGTGTGTGTCATGTGTTCCCATGATCTTGCTGTTGGTGTTCCATCAACGGCATCTGCTGTAGCTGCATCCAACATGTGTCTGTGTGTACATGCCCATGTCACACTATTACGCACACCAGGACACATTTGGAATAACACGTAACGTGTGTCTGTATGCATCGAACAGGGACTTGCGAGCTTAGGACATATCTGCGTAGTCTCAATGTCTGTGTGATCATTTTTGACATGTACCCCTTCATGGCAAGGTGTGTGGTCTGTCCTTTTTCCATGACATGTGACCTGTGTGTCTAGCTTGCCGGCAGCTGTCTGTATGAGATAACATCCTTCAAATGCACATATGTGGATGTATGTCACTCCTGTAATGTGTCTGGCTGTTCACTCACACTGGCCCACAGCTACTTTCATGGCATGTCATGTAGACCTTGACAATCCACGTTTGTAGCTGGCTCTTGGTAGGAGTATCACCTGGCTGGCATACGTGTACAGGATGTATTACACAGACCAGACTCTGTATGTAGCATATGTGTATTAGCTGTTGAACATGTGCTCAGTTCATTGACATTGGTGTAGTAATGTACTCAATCTTCGTTATTCCTTCCAAATTTCTGCAGGGCGCTGCCTCTCCCCCGACCAATGCCAGACTTGGCTGCCATGAGGGAACGTGACTGCATACGCCGCTACAGATTCCCCCAACAGTTAATTGTGGACCTGACAAACAGGCTGGCCCCACACCTCCAACCGCGACACAGTTATCCGACCTCGCTGACCCCCAAGATGAAGGTGATGTCAGCCCTACATTTCTTTGCCACCGGTACGTTTCAATTACCATAGCTGATGTGGGTGGCATGTCCTAGACCATGTTCAGCCATGTCCTGCATGGTGTTTTAGAAGCCATGTTGGAGCACCTGGATGAATTCATCCATTTTACAACTCCTGAGCAGTTGACAGGTATCAAGGGTGAGTTCTATGCCCTGGGAGGGATGCCCCATGTAATTGGGTCAATTGATGGGACACATGTGGCTTTGGTACCACCACAGGCACAGGAGGTAGCCTTTCGTAACCGTAAACATTACCACTCCATTAATGCCCTTGTGGTGTGTCTTGCTAACATGGTGATTTCCCATGTCTGTGCACGTTTTCCAGGGTCAGCACAAGACGCCTACATCATGAGGCGTAGCAGGGTGCCAGAAATGATGCTGCAGCTGCACAACGAACGAGCATGTCTTGTTGGTCGGTAGACTCTGTTTGTCCAGTATTCAGCGTTATCTTAGTATGTGACGGCATCTCCTGACCCACTTCTTTACATGATGTTTCCATGTAGGGGACTCTGGCTATCCCAACATGCCATGGCTGGTGACGCCTCTCCGCAACCCGAGAACAGCTGCAGATCACCGTTACAACAACGCCCATGGGCAGACCAGGCGAGTGATTGAGAGGACGTTTGGCCTCCTGAAGAGCCGATTCCGTTGCCTCCACAAGACCGGCGGGTCCCTCCCATATGCACCGGTGAAGGTCTGCAAAATCTTCCTCGTGTGCTGCATGCTGCACAACATGGCAGTGGAGAAAGCTGTGCCACTCATCCTGGATCCCGATGAGCAGGAACATCCACCACATTTTAGCTGACACACTCAATTGACAACTAGCATGGTGTCAACCTTATTCATGTAGCGTACATGACCATGCATGCGGATGACTATGTTTTTCCTGACTTCTTGTGTGTCTCTCATCCCCAGGTATTTGCGCATGCTGTCTGCTCGTGGCATCGTTGTGCTCCTGCTGTTCCTCATGAGTAATGCAACGTGTGCTGAATCAGCGTAACATGCACGGACATGGTGAAAAGTCTCCTTTGGGTAAGGATTGCAGCAAGGCTTTTTGGGTGTGGTAGTTGTTTGTAATGTGTGGGCACTGCTCTTGTACAGGTTTTGTTACTATGCATACATGTCGACTCACCATGGGGCACATGACATGTAGCATGACTCACATGAATTGATAGTCACACTTCGTGACAGTCATCTGTTATGAGATTGTGGAGAAGTGTGGCTCAATGATTAGAGTGGCAGACCCTGATGCAGAGATCTAGCCCGGGACCAGGGTTCAATTCCCCGCCTCAGCGGGTCTTGAGCTCAAAAATTCCACGGACCTGATAATTCTCGCCTCGGTGCCATTCCAATCATGGAGTCCCACTCTGCAACTCTGGGCAATAGCTTGCTTAATCTCCACAACGGCCCCCACAACGCTAAGGATGCCTGGCCTCCACCTTGGGGGTGCCCAGGAGTGGACGCCTCACAGGGAAAGCCAGGATGGGTTCCACAGCGGTATTCGTACAAGCGCCTTGAGACCCTTGCGGGTGAGTAGTGCGCTATACAAGTATCAATTTACATTTACATTTTGATGAAGGCATCAATGTGTGTACAACTTCCCTCGGAAACATACGGGAGGCTACGGGTGGACCTATTGCGGGACATCCCCATAAGAGGCTCAATGGGGAATTGCAGCCTCTCCGTGTGCAGCAGGGGATGTTTGGCTCACCCCCTTCACTTGTGTGCCACTCCCATGGATTTACAGCATCTGTGGTGCGAAGGGGGTGTCCAGTGTAGGTCCCACATGTTAATCCAAAAGACCTGTGAGTCTGTTAATATTGATGCATTTCCCTAGGAGTGAACCTGAGTAATAAAGGTGTTCCTCAGCCTCCAAGGTGCCTCATCTCTGTCAATGCAGGTCTCTTGCCACTGTGCATGCGCCATCTCTGGCATGGTTGTCAAGGATTGTGCATATGAGTCTATGTGTAGATTAGCAACCTGCATGCTGTTCTACATGTATTTGATTCTCTATTGTGCATGAAGTCCATAGCTGTGTATGTGTTTTGGTATGTTGGTCCCCACAACGGGCCGTCAACACCTTCTGGGGTGTGTTTCCTGTGCGCAGCTTGGCCTTCAGTTTCATGATCCGGTGTCAGTCATCTTTGGGGATTGTGCATCCTTTGTCTCTGGGTGTGCCATTGAAAACCGGTCACTCCTTCCTTGACATACACCTGTTGCAGTAGTCCTTTCTGACATCCTAGTCTTTGTGTGGAAATTGTGGCATAGTTCCCAGGACATGCCGCCTGCTGTTGCAGCCACTGCAGCAAGGGCACACGAAGTATCCTGATTTGGCAACACACACACATCAAAGATGCTCCTCCCTTCCTCCATCAACCCATTCATTTGGCTGTCATCAGCTTGTCTGTGCCACAGTTGCGGCCACGCGGTTCCAAAGGCTGGACCGTCTACACATGCAACGTGCACATTGCACAAGCCTCATGTCCTTGCATGACCCACATCACACTACAGTCTGATGTTGCAGCCACCCTCCAAGCAATGTCCATCCACACATCTGCCGCCAGCTCTCAGGCATACACTAAGCGCACACACAACACCTTTGCATGATGAGTGTGCAACTCCGACTGCCTACACAGCGCTGCCACGCCTTCCAGGCCCTGTCACACCCACCAGGTCATGTCCCTCCTACTCCCCACCGGCTCTGTACCCCGGCAAGGCCATGGGAGTGGAACTCAAGGCTTCTGCATGTAGTATGCTGTTGTTGTGAGGCACATGGCACAGGTATCATCTCTCAGCGTGTCAATCTACAATGTGTCCAGGACCCCCCCTCTCCACCATCACATGCGCACACAACCTCATCATGAACTCGTATGGCATTGACAGCCAGGTGCTCCTCACCCTCACCAAGGACGCAGACATTGCCAGTTCCAATATTCTAGATTGCATGAGATCCATTGATGAATGGCAGAACAGCAGCCACCTGAGGCTGGACTTGTACAGGACTGAGGTCAACATCTGAGGATTGTCCCCTTACAGCTGGGTCAACTGCTTGTGTCCCACCCGCAGAAGCCCCGCACAAGCACCCAGTGTCCATGCACACAAGATGGTGTGCATCATGGATTGCTTGCTCACATTTGCCATGGTAATCACCAGCATCTGTGCCGCAGACTGCAACACCCTCTGCATTATGCACATGATCTCCAGATAGATCCACTCCAAGGAAAGACGGACCATCCCCCAGGTCCACGACAACATCCGTGTCAAATACTGCCCTGCCCTCTACGGGGCAGCCACATCCAAACTCCCAGGACGGATGTATGACGTTACAACGCATACTTTTACAACGCATGCACTTACAACGCAATTTTTACACAACAACATCCACTACAACGCATTCCATTACATCGCATGACACTACAACGCATTTAAAAAAACTACCTTTACAACGCATTTCATTACATCGCATACTACCTTTACAACGCATACCATTACAACGCATACTGTTACATTGCATTTAAGGTAAGTATTGGATAGTATAGGGGTAAAAATTACTATTCTAATTCCAGGGGGTGCAACAGTAGGGTAAGTGTTGGATAGTGTAGGGGTTAAAAATTACGGGCCCGATTCACAGAACAAACTTAAGACTAAATCCTAAACTTAGTACCATTCTGGTATTCACAGAATGCACCTAGTACTTCTGGTATTCACAGAATGAACTTACTACTTTTGCTATTCACAGAATGAACTTAGTACTTTTGCTATTCACAGAATGGATTTACGACTCCTAAACTTACGTCCGCACTCGGGCCGGAAATTCCGGCCCGGAGGCGGAGCTTCCGGCCCGGAGGTGGAGATTTCGGCCATAGCTAAATCGGTCGGAATCCCCACCTCCGGGCCGGAAGCTCCGCCTCCGGCCCGGAAGCTCCGCCTCCGGCCCGGAAGCCCCACCTCCGGGCCGGAAGCCCCGCCTCCGGGCCGGAAGCCCCGCCTCCGGGCCGGAAGCTCCGCCTCCGGGCCGGAATTTCCGGCCCGAGTGCGGACGTAAGTTTAGGAGTCGTAAATCCATTCTGTGAATAGCAAAAGTACTAAGTTCATTCTGTGAATAGCAAAAGTAGTAAGTTCATTCTGTGAATACCAGAAGTACTAGGTGCATTCTGTGAATACCAGAATGGTACTAAGTTTAGGATTTAGTCTTAAGTTTGTTCTGTGAATCGGGCCCTACTATTCTAAGTCCAATGGTATGCATTGTAATGGTATGCGTTGTAATGCCTGCGTTGTAGTGACATGCGATGTAGTTTCATGCGTTGTAATGGTATGCGTTGTAATGGTATGCGTTGTAAAGGATGTTCCGTTGTAATGCCTGCGTTGTAAGTGTAGTGCGATGTAATAGTTGCGTTGTAAAGGTTGTTTCCCTCCCAGGACACTTGTCCACATCCAGGCTGCATCTGCACACCTCAGCTGCAACATCCCGTGCCCCAGCCACATCACTGTCCAGCAGAGATAGCTGCAATGGATCACTGTGTGCTGCAGAATGACCTTCAGACTCCCCACCCAAACTCAGAAGGCAGGCCACAACCTTGTACCACTGTCATCCGAGAACCCGTAGTGCCATCTCCGTGCATCTAACCTTGACCTGGCCACCATTCTTCAGATCCACCGTACTCCAGCATGCAGGACATAGTTCTCCCACCTGGGAACAACCTGGGACTCCCTCCCCGGGAACCTCCGAATGAGGCATGACCGCTACGCCTTAATGATACTCTTCCAAATAGGTCTGTCGGCACTGTATTGCATGCCCCCCTCACCAGCTTGAGGCCATCACAGGTGAGTATTGTTCTCCATGTATGCATTGAATGATACATTGTGACCCATGTGTGTCCTGTACCAGACTCCGATCCTAGGGTATGGATGTGTGGAGTTAGTTCAACACTCAGGCATAGTTTGACATTTACACACACATATGTTGGGGAATAATGCCAAATGACAGCAACATCTCATGACAAAATAAAGTATTTATTTTTGGTGGGGTAAGTCTTTTGGTAGATGAAGTAAGGTGCTCTACCGGGTGCAAAGAATCCAAAGTTCACAGGGGGAGATGGCATCCTTGTCAGTTGGAGTCATCAGAGTCCAGACCACAGTGTTGGTCATCATTGGTCAGACTGTGACCAGCAAGTCCATGTGGCAGAGAATGTCATTGGGTGAGGTGGTGCTGTTGCGCCAAAGGGCCAGGTGCCAGGCCAGGTGACCTGGGAGATGTGGATGGTCCGCTGACTCTCACGGTCTTTTCCGTGGACGACCCACCTTCCTGGGGGGACCATCAGATGCAGGCCTTAACGATGTCTGTAATGCTCCGTCGGACGAATCCTCCTCCTCCTACCTCCCTGTGGCTAGTGGTGGTCTTCGCCTGGTGGCACAGGGAGGGTTGCCCATGTTGTCGGCGATCCGACGGAGTGAGCGGCTCATGTCTGTTTGCACCACCAGGAGCTCAGCCAGTCTTGCCTCCATCCGTCCTTGGTGTTGTTGTTGACTGGCATGTTGCTCGGCCTGCAGGTTCTTCATCTCGTCGAGGGTCCCCTTCATCTCTGTGAGGCTCGACACTACCTGGCTGATGCCCCTGGTGTCACGCCGGTATGTGTCCAGGATGTGGTGTATGTGTGACATACCGGTTCCCTCAGCTGCCTGGTCAGGTTCTCGCCTCCACCTGCCTCCACTCCCACCACCCCTGCCCACACGAGCCTGGCCTGCCATTGTGGGAACATTGGGTCTCCGGGACCCCTGAGGGATGGCATTAGCTGGGTTGTCTGCCTCCTCCTGGGTGCCCGGAGAACCTTGTCCCTCCTGGTCAGACTGGCTGTGTTGTTCAGTGCGAGCAGGGCTCCTGGGTGTCTCCTGGGATGTGGCAGGAATGGGGGTGGGGGTTGGCACAGATGTACCTGACGCAGGTGCTGCAGGGGCTTGGGCACCAGAGGGGCCAGGTTGGTCGCGGTCATCCACGGAGTGGTGAGAGTCGTCGCTGCCGGTGGGATCATCTTCACGCTGAGCCTGGGACTGTGATTGTTCCCCCACATTGTTGGGGGGAGGTCGATGACGTTGCCCTGTGTGTGAGAGAGAGACAATGTTAATGCTGTTTCATGCCACATCCATGTTTCATACATATTCAAGTTGTCACAGTTCCCCCAGGTAGTTGGATGTGCCTTGCATTCGTCTCAATGTACACTTGGGGATGGGTATGTTGCGGGGGACAGATTGATATGTTCTCCAGAGTGTTTGACCAGTAGATTTTGGGCTAGGATGCTTATTTGGCTATGGATTGGTCTTGTAGTGTCACATGTCCATTGTGGGAGTGGGTAGATCCGTTGCCTGCCCCAGGGGTGTGTGCTTGTGTGAGGGGGGGTGTGTGACCGGGCCTGCTGTTGTGTGTAGTGTGATTTGTCATTGGGTCTCCCAGGTGATGTGCCTGTCCCCTCATGGTGCATGCTGGCATGACAGTGAGTGTGAGTTCCTGTGCTAGATATCTGTGCTTGTGGAGTTGGTTTTTGAGTGTACAGTGGTCACAGGAGGGACTTGTGCTGCATACAGCAGGGCCAAGTGTCAGCTACCTTGTCAGTACTTTGCCAGTCCCTGTGCATTGGGCATGGTGCATGTGTATGTACCTAGGCCATATGGGCTGAGGGCATTGGTGTCTGCTTCTGAGTTGCACAATGTGTTGTGTGAGCCCCACCCTCCCAGCATCCCGGACATCCAGTCTTGGGTTTGTGGTTGGTGTGGCCTGGGACATGGCATTGCCTTTATTTGTGAATGGGGCATGGAGACGTTAGTGGCATGAGTGTTGTTTTTGAGTGTGGTTGTGTGCGGTGAGGGCTTGGGGGAAGTTGCGTGCATTTGGTGTGTTTGTGGTGTGGATGGCAATCCCCCCCATGTTACGTGAGTTGTTTGTGTACTCACCAGGCTCTGCGACTCCTTCGACTCCGTGTACTCCCACCGGCGGAAGCATGGCCATCACCTTCTCCTCCCAGGGATGGTAATGTACGGTCTGCGGGCCAGCCCGCCTCCAGTGATGTTACTCTGGGCGTATTCCTCGTTTATTTTCCTCTTGACTGCCCTGCGCCTTGCTTGGCATTCATGCCTGGTCCTTCGTATGGGCGCAACAGCATTCACCTTATCGACAATCCTCTGCCACATGCTTGTTTTTTGGGCTATGCTGGTCTGTCTGACCAATGTTCCAAACAGCTGTGGCTCGACTCTGATGACTTCGTTGACGAGGAGGTCCAGCTCCGCCCTTGTGAACTTTGGATTCTTGTCTGTGGGCATGGTGTGGGGTGTGGATGGTTGTGGGTGTGTGGGTGTGAATGTGACGGTGTGTGTGTGAATGTGAAGAGGGGGTGTTTGTGAATGAGGTTGTGTGAAGGTGTGTAAGTTAAGGTGTAGTTAAGGTATAATTAAGGTGCAGTTGTTTGCCTGTTGGGTCTGTCAGCAGTGGGTCTGTTGCAAAGACTCACGGGTTGTGTGTGTGGGCCCTTTTTATTGGTCCATTTGTGGGTGTGGCTGGGTTTGAATTTGTGGTGGGTGTGTTATAAAAGGTGGTTGTGATTTAGGGCCTCTGTTTGCCTGTTTGGATGTGCCAGGTCAGTCATAGAGATGTATTTTGTCATGTTGACGTGTTTTGTGGTGTTGTGCAAGTCGAATTGACCCACCTTGTGTTGTTTTACAGTGTCCTGGTTCTGTACGAGTATTTTTCGCGTAGGTAAGGTCCGTACATATGCGATGCTGGGTGAGGGTGCTGGGGTACGGTGTTGGGGTACGGTACGTACAGGTACGGGGCTGTGCTACGGTGTTGGGCTGGGAGACGGGCCTGGGGTGCGGCGCGTACAGGTGGGGGGCTGGGGTACGGTCCTGGGGTACGGGCGTACAGGTGCAGGGCTGGGAGATGGGCCTGAGGCGTGGCGCGTACAGGTGGGGGGCTGGGGTACGATCCTGGGGTACGGGGCATACAGGTGCGGGGCTGGGAGACGGGCCTGGGGTGCGGCGCGTACAGGTGCTGGGCTGTGCTACGGTGTTGGGGTACGGTGCAGAAGGGGGGGTACGGTGCTGACATACGGGGGTACGGTGCTGACATTTGCGGGGTGAGGGGGGACTGTACGACTCGTATCCGGGCCCAAGTTTACCCGTGTACATGTGTGCTACAGCGTTCGCTCCGTACGGGGCCTTTTACATGCGGTTGTGTATTCGGACAGGCGTTACGGATCGTACTTGCACGCTCGGACTTCTGTTTTACGATTTGCACATCAAAATGTCCGGCTCCCTATCGGACACTTTTCCAGACGCTATTCGGACGTCAAAATTTACGGCTCCCTCCCGGACCATTTTCCCGACGCAATTCGTATGTATTTTTCACGTACGAATCGTACTTCGCAGTTTGTACGGTACTTGTTCGATTCGTACGTGAAAATATACAGATACGAGTCGTACGCAAACATTTTTACCCACATCGGAATCGGCACCAAAGTTGTTGAAAATATGTTTTTTTGAATATTTTATTGCGTTTCAGTGCATATATTAATTTTATGTGTTAGAATTGTTTGTGTATTTGTTATAATTTTTTTAAAATATAGTTTGTAATTTTAAGTGATTTACATTTTTTTATTTAGTTGCTAACGACAGCATTGATAATTGGGTTTGTAGGGGGATATGGTGGAAAATTAATTAAGTAATAATTAATTATTAATCAATTAATACAATTTAAGTAAGAATGTGATTGATATTAAACTTATACCTTACGTCATATTGATTTATTTTAGTTTTATTTCATATGCCGGTTGCTAGGTTTGTAGGATATGAAGCTAATTAGGTAATAAAAAAATATAATTCATTAATATGCTTAATTGATTGACCCGTCCCGTACCTGGAAGTTCGACCATTGACCGGGATGCGAGGCTCTCGGCTCCGCGGCGTTTGAGAGATTTGGAGAGGTGGATTCATCGGCAGCTGCTGCTGGCTTTGCCACTCGGGGGTGGAAGGAAGGGAAGAGAAGGGGTTGCTGCTCCGGTCCCGTTGAGCTGTCGACCCTGCTGCGGCCGTGCTGATTGACATGCTTGCTCGCCAACTGTGCACAGGCTGACGGACTGCGTGTAAGTGGAGAGACCCGGGCGGCGACAGCTGGTGGGCTGCACAATGGATTCTGATCTGCGTAGTTGACTGGCTGTGCAGGTGTTTCCCTCGAGGAGGAGAACAGGAAAGAGCGCGGTCTCACTGTGTACCTGCTTTGGCCTGACCAGCTTGCCGCAAGCTTGCGTAGGAAGATAGAAGGTTATCATACCCGGCGGTCTGCAGCGGTTAAGGAGAGAGACTTCCTACAGCTGTATTGTGTTTGGAAGCGGCAGCCCAACTCCCCCTGCATCCTTGGCGGCTGCAGCAAGTCTGTCTTTCCCTTACAAGAAGGAACCCTTCGGGATGCACTGTGTGATTTATTTGGAATACACCGGAGAAGGAGTGCGCTTCTAAAAGCCCGTGGACCCAGAATGTGGGGCTTTGTGGAATAGGCGGGCGTGTGGGTGCCTTGGGCCAATGCAATAAACATCTTGGACTTTTTGGTAAAACGCGTTGCCATTATTTGGAGCATTCAATACTGCCATGTTATCAAAGAATCACGTAAAAGAGGTGGAAAGCATTTAACCTCTGGTGTGAAAGCAGAACCTATGTACAGAGGCAGTGCTTCGCAGCTTCTTCATTGTGGAAGCGGTGCAGATTGTTGGGGTCCTGCGAACGTCGTGAGGGGAACGGCTTACCTTGTGCTCTCAACTGATGCTGTCAGACGCCGTGAGGGGAACATCTTTGTCTCTGTCTTCTGCGCAGTGAGGAGAATGGCCAAGAATTGGACCGCATGTCCCAGCAGCCCTCTGGAGCCAGTCCCGCAGTTGTGATGCGGTACCTGCGCCCGGCGGCGCCATATAACCCCCAAGCGCCCCCCACATCATGGGACGCTCGCGGGCGGGCCCGCCCTTGCCCGTCATCGCCAGGAAGAGGCAGGGCAGGGCCACCCCCCTTTCATCTGCCATTAAGGGCTTCCGTGTAGGCTTGGAGTCCGTTCACAGGTACTGTTGGCCCTTTCTTTATCGCGTTATCATCACTCTAGTTGGCAGGCAGTCAAGGTGTTGAGTTGGTACTTGTAAATCCCCAACGTACTTTGCTTTGATGGATAAGGTGTGAACAATCCATTACACACTATACCTGTCTTTGAAAGACATATTGGACTTAAGACTCTGTGTCAAATGCCAGGATTTGCACCACACTTTGCATTTTAGTGCCGCCATATTTATTAACTGTCTTACGGATGATGCTGCTAAACAGTGTTTAAGCATCTAGCACCCTTGAGTATTACTATTAAGGTACCGAGGAGCCTTGCTGCTTGTTATTCTAGCAATTCGTGCTCTAGCTTTGGCCTGATTTTTGCACATTGTATTTTGCACATTGCACTAGGCAATCTGCCATTATTAGCAGATTTGCACTTTATTTGGGATTTGTGTATTCAATACAGTGTGACTAGAGGCTGTTAATTATGAGTAAGCGGAAACCAAATATGGGTAAAAACGTGGTTGGTACGTTAGATGCCTTCTTATCAAGGGCAGAATCCGCCCTCATACATGAAATACAATTGACTGAACGAAGGTTATCCCTCGATCCATACTCCCCGAAAGGTAGACTTTTCTTAACCCCTACACTTCCCGTTTCTCTGCCGGCCCTCAATCAGGATGCATCCCCATCCCGGCTGAGCCCCTCCCCATCTGCTGCCCCAGTCACAGTGATAAATTCTGGTTCTTGCTCTTTTACGGGGCATGAACCTATTCCTGCAAAAATTAAGTTTTCAACTAGAGGGCAGAAAGCAAAGCTTAAATCAGATTGTAATAATAAATCCTCCCCTATAAAAAGAAAGGGGCGGGGGGTGCGAAATTGAATAAACCAGTACAGGGAACTTCTGGAGGGATAGTATCACTATCTGCCCTTTCCACAAGTGCCGGTACAGAGGGTAATTCTACCCCCATGATCCAGACCACGTTAGGGCAGCTAATTGACAGCACCGAGGAGGGGAATTTCTGGAGAAGGCTTGAAACCATGTTATCCACCCTACTAGACCCTATGTTTCAAACAATAAGTGCGGTAGACGCTAGGTTGGCTAAACTAGAGGGGATTATTAGTTGCAACCCGCTAGCTATGCAGACAGTTAGTACACTCAAAAACATAGACAACGCAGCCACGGGGGGAAAACGTGCTGTGCGGGAGGGAGCAGGAGGTGGGCAAACTGAAAGAACTGCAGAAAATGGTGAGGCACAACACAAGAATAGTCTTAATAGCACAAGGCCCAGAAGTGTAGATACCCCGGCAACTATACAACAGCCCCTCAGTAGAGCAGGGTCCCCCGTGTCACATTGGGAAAGGAGAATAGAGGGTAGGGATCTCCAGTTGTTGAGTCTCCCGATTATCGACCTCCCGCCTGAATCTACCCCATATGTAGTGGTACTGGGAAGTGTACACCCACTCCCCAACGGGGTAAAGGAAGACTATGGGCAGTTGATAAATACATTGAATCATTGGTTTACACACAATACAACCCTGGGCCCACTTGTATCCAAAAAGATCCTTATGGCACGCAGGGTTAGTTGGATAGGGAGTTCTCGCAAATTGGACAAGGGTGACTGCATTATCGTAAATTTTGATAACCCTTTCACTGCTGGGCGTATCCTATCCAGAGACATTAGTCTCACTCCCTTAACTGGATCTGTCATCAAGGTTTTACCTTTGGGTTCTTTTTATAAGCTAGCCCCCCACAGGGAACTGGCTGTAAGTGGTCATAGGGTTCCCCAACCAGGAGGCTGGTTAAATAAATAAACTCCCAGGCAACAGTCTTTCCCTATGGCCAATCCAGCTCTTAAATCAGTTGGGCAGTCTGGTATTGCCCATACACTGGCGTTAGATAATAGATTCACAGCTCTATCTGGACTGGAGAATTTCTCAGCCCCTTGGGGTGGTAGCTGTGAAGCGCCCAGTCATGAGGTCTAACAATTTCTTATCATGGAACATAGCAGGGCTGGCTAACAAGTTCCAAGACCCATGGTGGGTATGTTATGTAAAGCAATACACTGTAAATAGACTCCATGAAACGTGGTCGGTGGACTGCGATCTTTTCCTGGAAGGCTACAAGGCATTCTTTGTCCCGGCCACTCCATCGGTGAGTGGAAGACCAAAGGATGGTCTAGTTACATACATCTCCGTGGCCATTGATTGTAAGTTGCAGGTGAAACCAGCTACAGACCCAGGAACCCTGGCACTGTCAGCAATAACGGCGGATACCAGATGGGGAATTGTTAATTTTTATAACTCGGTGGCTTGCCCGCATGAGGTGTGTAATATTACTACCCTGGGAACCATTTTCAAACAGTTTATGGGCCCTGAAACGTATAACCTTCTGGCCTTCTGGTTTCTGGTGATTTTAATACACACCCTTGTGGCAACCCATCAATATCCTGTATTTCAGAGCTGGGCTGCCCCGTATGAAGGGATTTCATTTTGAACACCATTCCCAAGGGGAATTGTTGAACACTATGCTAAATGAACTAGATTTGGTGGTTACGATGTCCTTAACTGATGCACACACCAAGTTTCTTGTGCCAACGTTTAAAGGACATGGAAGAGGATCATTTATTGATTTTATCTTAATTTCATCTTCGTTGCAATCTTCATTTAAAGGTTTTAATATAGTAAAAAGCGAATTCAGTGACCATAACCCTTTGACAGCCTACATGACGGGCCCACTTTCGGTAAAAACTGAGGAGGCATCAAACAGGGGTACTCTGCGGCCGACGGATGGAGAGCGTAGATTAAAATGGTCCCAGGTGTCCCCTGACAGCTTCTATAATAAGGTGAAAACATCTTGTGCCCATGAACTGTCATTATGTACATCGGAGAGGTCCACTCATTATGAGATCCTTGGTGCCTATGTGGCAATAGCGCATACAGTGGGTAAATTACTAAGTGTCCCGGCCAGAGGAATCGTCTCACATGGCCCCAAATGGTTTGACTCGCACTGCTCCAAAGCAGCTAAGCGGCTGAGGGAAGCTTTGGCAGCTAAACCCAGAATCCAATCTGAGGTCTGTGTTATTTGTAAGGAATATAATTTAGCCCTGGCTAAGCGTAAGGGAGCACTGAAGGATGCTCACATTACAGAGGAGGAGTGGGTTCTCCATTTCAAATCTATGTTTGACTGTTCGCTTGAGCCTATTTGTAGAGATCTAAGGACGCTGTGATAAACTTCGATAGGGGGGAAATTAGGGATGGTATTTTAGGGCTAACCATCAATTAAGCCCCAGGCCCAGATGGGATCCCCCCCCGATCTATTTAAGTCAGACCCTTCGTTTTGGGCTCCGATTTTAGAGTAATTATTTAATGTGGCGGCAAAGAATGGCTGTCCTCAGTCTTGGGCTTCTTCAACTATATTCCCAGTTTTTAAAAAGGGCAATAGAAACAGCACCCACTGCTATAGACCAATCTCGCTGATCGATTCAGTAGTCAAAGTGGTGGGATGTGTCATTTTACAGAAATTAACAACCTGGGCAGATGAGAACAAGATATTTTCAGAAGTTCAGTATGGCTTCCGGCCGGGGCGCTCTCCTGTTGCTCAGTGCCTTAATTTATTTTTCATACTGAACAAATACACTGTCGCGCACCAAGGAACCATCCACCTTGCCTTCATGGATTTGTCATCTCCTTTTGACTGTGTTAATAGGGATAAGCTATGGCAATCCATGAGGGCAATGGGGGTGGATAACAGTATCGTCAACTTTCTTGAGGACCTGCACTCATCGACCAAAGCCAATGTCAGGTTCTCTCAAGATCTGCGGGTCACAAGGGACTTTGAGGTCAAGAAGGGAGTCCGCCAAGGCTGTATTTTGGCGCCTTTTTTATTTAATTTTTAGAAAATGAACTAGATAGTGTACTGAGGGCAACCGGAGCTGATTTTCCTTATGTAGGACGGCGGGGCATTCCAGTTCTGCTTTATGCGGATGACGCCGTCCTTATATCCAGAACCGAACTGGGTTTACAAACCCTTCTTACTGCATTTTTGGGATTTATGACAGAGCAGGACCTGGCCATTAACAACTCGAAGTCTTATGTTATGAAAGTGGGGAAACAAATGAAAAAGAGCTTTCAGTTCAGTACCGGCAATGATAAGATTCACCGCACGAATGTATTCTCTTATTTAGTGGTTTAATTTGATGATTGACTCAAATGGGCCCCCTTAATTCAGAGGAAAAAAGGGGAGCTGGTTCGGGTAAATGCAGCAATTTTAAATTTTGCCTCTAATCTGGGTAAGAAACCGACAGGAGCTATGCTACAAGTTTATCAAGCAAAAAGCTTAGCCATAGCAACTTATGGTAGTGAGATCTGGGGATACGCGTTATAGAACCCCTCCAGGTAGTGGAAAATGGGTTTCTAAAATGTCTTTTATGTGTACCGAGAGGAAACTCGAACTTAGAGGTACATGAGGAACTGGGGGTTTCCTACCTAAGTGATACTCTTGCTTTGCATCCCCTGATCTTCTGGTTAAAGTGTTGGGTAAACGAAGATCTAATCCTCACCCATTTGATTTTAAGAGAATGCATGTCCCTAGATAATGTGGCACGCATCCCCTGGTTTAATTATATAAAAAGAGGATTTGAATGGATTGGGCGGGGTGTTTTATTCTCCAATCCACATGTTATTGTAAGAAAGGATGTGGAATTAACTAAAATAGCTTTTCTGAGCAGAAGGCGTGCAGACCGGGAAGCAGAAGAAATATGTAAACCCAGCGTCCAATCATATTTATTGCTTAAATCAACGCCACTGCCAGAACCATATCTAATGGGGTCCCTGACATCACATGAAAAATTTATTGTAACCAGGTTCCGGATGAACTTCTTCCATCTCCTGTTAGCAAGACCCAAGGGGGCTACCAGAGGCCAAGTGCTAGCTTCCTGTGGCTGCGACGGAAAGTCTCCTCAGGATTTGCTGCACTTTGTGTTCTTTTGTAAACTGTATGCAGTCCCCAGGAGGCACTTTTTAGTTCCTATTTTAAAAAAAAATTATTTTAATCATGATTGCATTATTTTTATTGTAGGGTTTTTTAAAGCATCTATGAAATCTAGGCACTGAATGGACATGTAATGTCTGTTCATTTAGACATGTTTTAGAAGACATATTGTGTGGTAATGGAGTCTGTTTTAAAAAAAAAATCCTGTCAATAACTTCTATTTTTATGTATTGTATTTGTGTAACTTTTATGGTTTTGCAAACGAAAACCGAATAAAGTTTATTGACTGACTGTTTAATAATATTTGAATTCATTAATAATTATGTCTATTGTATATTAATTATATATTTTACTTATATTTAGATGTGGGCTGCTGAGTTTGTAGGGGAATGGGGGGACATTTCTTAAGTAATAATTAATCAACAATTAATTTGTATTTGTTAATTCATTATTTAATTGATTATTAATTATGTAAATTGTGGTATAATTATTTGTTTGAGTTATATTTTAGGTTTGCACTGCTAGGTTTGTAGAGGTATAGAGTGGGACGTTAATTAAGTAATAATTCAAAAATAATTATTTTATTGTCTATTAATTATGTAAATTGTTTAATTGTTTTACTGTTTAAAAACATATATATCTTTATGTGAATTTATATTGTTTATATCAAGAGTTTTATAAAACATTTTATTAATTATTGGGTCATTCAAATATGTAATGTGTTTGAAGTAAAGTACTTTCTCTACTCTTGCATGACTCGAGTGGGAAAAGTAAATCTTCCCCCTCCGAAGTCCAACACTTTCCCTAATGACTCATAGACTGGAGTTGGAATACTAAATTTTACCCCTCCAAACTCCAACACTTTCCCTCCCGTTCCATGGACTGGAGATGGAATAGTAAAGTTTACCTCTTCTAAGTTCAACACTTTCCCTACTGTGGTACAGACTGTAGTGGGAATAGTAAATGTAATCCCTCCGAAGTCCAAAGCTTTCCCTACACTTTATAATATTTTTTGTAAATGTAGTTCTTAGGGTTTAAAATTTGTAATATTAATTTAGTGTCTAAATTAATATATTTTTTATATTGAATGTTTTATATATTTATTCTTTTATTATGCTATATATATATATATATATATATATATATATATATATATATATATATATATATATATATATATATATATATATATATGCGCTTCCCAAACGACCAAGGTTTCCAAAGTCTGTGGCCCATAGACAGGTGGCAAGTCAGACCGGGCAGGTCTCCCGGTAAATCTATCACGCACAGCAATCTTCTTCGAAGAAGGACTCGCACTCAGGGAAAAACCAAGATTTATTCACCACGGTAACGCGTTTCGACAGACAAGCTGTCTTGATCACACAAAGTCGTGTACATTGCAGAGGAATCTTTATAGGTACAGACATAAAAGAAAGACTGCTGTTTGTCAAATGATAATGACCGGCAAACGTGGCGGCCATGTCTAAATGTCCAAAAACACTAACATTGCTTTTCATGTTATGCTGAGTTAATTAGTTAGATAGAACATGGAAGTACAAAAATAAATGTAAAACATGTATATATATAAATTTCGTTATTTAGGCACATTATCCATAGTCTGTAGTCATAATGCATAGTGCAACAACCGTAATATAGGTGAATTGATGTAATCTATAGGCAATGATATCTGTAAACGGCCAATAGTGCTCGAGTATTCATAATAAACGACCAAATCACATGTTGTCAGGCGGCAAACTTGCATATTAAGCTAGGATGTGTCAGTCATCTCACAATTTATTCTTTTCGCAATATACTGGCGGCATAGTGCCCCTGTTATATATTGACTGATCATCCACTAAATAAAATATATATTTCTAAAGGACTCAGGATGTGCCTGACATGTTACTATATCATAGCAAGATGCTATATCTAGAAGATTGGACCATGATCTAAACAAATGATAGCAGTGCATTATTCTGGCATTTTTTTTAAAGATTCTTGAAATGCAAGGAAGAAAAGATTTATATAGTGCACATCACAACGGTTTAAGTAAGAAAAAATATAGTAATCTTATCTGGGGAAGAACCCATAGGACACGGAAGAAAAGGGTAGGGTAGCCGGAACGGATGAAACAGTCCGCAACTGGAATAACCCTTCCTTTCTTCCTGTATAAAGAATATCAAATAACAAAAAGAAGAATGTGTGTAAAATCACATATTAAAATATAGGCACATACTATTACAGCATAGTAAGTACTACATGATAAAAAACATCAGTATGAATGCAAGCAGCTATATACACAGACAGCTATAATGCTATATCAGGACTAATTATTACGTAAATGGGTATTCAGTTCTTCATCAAGATTGTGCCCCTTAGGGTACATATTTTCCAGTTCAATGATCCACCTGGATTCTCTTTTCCGTAACATTAAGGTTCTATTGCCTCCCCTAGGACCAGTATGTACTTGTTCTATCACAAAATAGCTGAGTAACGAGCTATTTGATAGGTGGAACAATTCAAAATGTCTGGCAATGGGGTAGTGGGTATCTTTTTTGTTTATGGCTCGCATGTGTTCTAACACGCGTTTCTTAGCCATGAATGTTGTACTTCCCACATACCACATTTGACACGGGCATACCAAGACATATACACAGTATGTAGAGCTGCATGTTAGAAATTGGTTAATATTCTTAGGAGACCTATAACCAGGGATTGATACAGTTTTCTTCATGCCGCTATTGCGACAGGCTTTACAATGCCCACAAGGAAAGAAACCTTTAAGATTATGTTCACTTGAGGGTTTACCAGATGTTATGTCGTTATGTATTAAGATATCTCTGATGTTGCGACCTTTTCTATAGGTTATTCTAGGTCTACGCTCCATTGTTTTACCAATGGTGGAATCGCTGGTCAAGATGTCCCATTTATCAGCCAGTATTTTGTGTATTTGATTGGAATTTCTATTATAGGTAAGAATTATTCTACCTGTTTCTTGGATGTTATCATTTTTGTTGGAACTTGTTTGTATCTGGGGGTCCAATATCTGAGTACGGTCAATTTGATCTACTCTTTTGTTGGCTCTTTGGATTACCTATTCAGGGTAACCCCTGTCTCTGAATCTTTGAATCATGGTTTCCTTTTCTTTAGCAAATGCGGCAATGGTACTACAATTTCTTCATGCTCTGAGCAGCTCACCAAAGGGGATACTTCACTTGAGAGTATCTGGGTGGCTGCTGAGAGCATGAAGAAGAGTGTTACCAGCAGTTGTTTTGCGAAATAAACTGGTTTGGAGTGTGTTGACCTGAGGTGTTATAAGAAGGTCCAAAAACTCAACAGAATGTCTACTCATATTGCTTGTCAGAACAAAATTCTTGTTATTGTTATTTAGTTTTTGAATAAATTCGACGGCTTGTTCTTCAGTATCAGACCAAATGAGAAAAAGATCATCAATATATCGAAGCCATAGTTTGACCTTGGAGAAATATTGATGAAGTGTGGTATCTTGCTTAATGTCCTCCTCCCATTTGCCCAAAAAGAGATTGGCAAAGCTAGGGGCAAAACATGTCCCCATTGCCGTACCTCTGATTTGTTTGTACAGTGTACCATTGAACATAAAAATATTGCTGGTAAGACAGAGTGACATCATCTCCAGAAACATATCAGTATATTCAAGGTATTGAATGGGTCTGGTCTTCAAAAAGTGATGACACGACTTTACACCATCAGTCTGATCTATGATAGTATAGAGCGAATTAACGTCTAGCGTTATCATAAGATCATTAGGTTCCCAGGTGATATGTCGAATTTTGACTAAAAAGTCGGTGGTATCTTTTACATGGGAAGGGAGTTCCGTGACAAACTCACGTAAGAAGTAGTCCACATATTTGGATACATTTTCAAGGGCACTCCCTATTGAAGAGACAATGGGCCTCCCAGGTGGTACTGTAGGGTTTTTATGGATCTTTGGCAAAAGATATAGGATAGATAATTTAGGATAATCTCGTTTGAGAAAGCATTATTCATCACTTTTTGAAGACCAGACCCATTCAATACCTTGAACATACTAATATGTTGCTGGAGATGATGTCACTCTGTCTTACCAGCAATATTTTTATGTTCAATGGTACACTGTACAAACAAATCAGAGGTACGGCAATGGGGACATGTTTTGCCCCCAGCTTTGCCAATCTTTTTTCGGGCAAATGGGAGGAGGACATTAAGCAAGATACCACACTTCATCAATATTTCTCCAAGGTCAAACTATGGCTTCGATATATTGATGATCTTTTTCTCATTTGGTCTGATACTGAAGAACAAGCCGTCGAATTTATTCAAAAACCAAATAACAATAACAAGAATATTGTTCTGACAAGCAATATGAGTAGACATTCTGTTGAGTTTTTGGACCTTCTTATAACACCTCAGGTCAACACACTGCAAACCAGTTTATTTCGCAAAACAACTGCTGGTAACACTCTTCTTCATGCTCTCAGCAGCCACCCAGATACTCTCAAGTGGAGTATCCCCTTTGGTGAGCTGCTCAGAGCACGAAGAAATTGTAGTACCATTGCCGCATTTGCTAAAGAAAAGGAAACCATGATTCAAAGATTCAGAGACAGGGGTTACCCTGAATGGGTAATCCAAAGAGCCAACAAAAGAGTAGATCAAATTGACCGTACTCAGATATTGGACCCCCAGATACAAACAAGTTCCAACAAAAATGATAACATCCAAGAAACAGGTAGAATAATTCTTACCTATAATAGAAATTCCAATCAAATACACAAAATACTGGCTGATAAATGGGACATCTTGACCAGCGATTCCACCATTGGTAAAACAATGGAGCGTAGACCTAGAATAACCTATAGAAAAGGTCGCAACATCAGAGATATCTTAATACATAACGACATAACATCTAGTAAACCCTCAAGTGAACATAATCTTAAAGGTTTCTTTCCTTGTGGGCATTGTAAAGCCTGTCGCAATAGCGGCATGAAGAAAACTGTATCAATCCCTGGTTATAGGTCTCCTAAGAATATTAACCAATTTCTAACATGCAGCTCTACATACTGTGTATATGTCTTGGTATGCCCGTGTCAAATGTGGTATGTGGGAAGTACAACATTCATCGCTAAGAAACGTGTGTTAGAACACATGCGAGCCATAAACAAAAAAGATACCCATTACCCCATTGCCAGACATTTTGAATTGTTCCACCTGTCAAATAGCTCGTTACTCAGCTATTTTGTGATAGAACAAGTACATACTGGTCCTAGGGGAGGCAATAGAACCTTAATGTTACGGAAAAGAGAATCCAGGTGGATCATTGAACTGGAAACTATGTATCCTAAGGAGCACAATCTTGATGAAGAACTGAATACCCATTTACGTAATAATTAGTCCTGATATAGCATTATAGCTGTCTGTGTATATAGCTGCTTGCATTCATACTGATGTTTTTTATCATGTAGTACTTACTATGCTGTAATAGTATGTGCCTATATTTTAATATATGATTTTACAGACATTCTTCTTTTTGTTATTTGATATTCCTTATACAAGAAGAAAGGAAGGGTTATTCCAGTTGCGGACTGTTTCATCCATTCCGGGTACCCTACCCTTTTCTTCTGTGTCCTATGGGTTCTTCCCCAGATAAGATTACTATATTTTTTCTTACTTAAACCGTTGTGATGTGCACTATATAAATCTTTTCTTCCTTGCATTTCAAGAATCTTTAAAAAAATGCCAGAATAATGCACTGCTATCATTTGTTTAGATCATGGTCCAATCTTCTAGATATAGCATCTTGCTATGATATAGTAACATGTCAGGCACATCCTGAGTCCTTTAGAAATATATTTCATTTAGTGGATGATCAGTCAATATATAACAGGGGCACTATGCCGCCAGTATATTGCGAAAAGAATAAATTGTGAGATGACTGACACATCCTAGCTTAATATGCAAGTTTGCTGCCTGACAACATGTGATTTGGTCGTTTATTATGAATACTCGAGCACTATTGGCCGTTTACAGATATCATTGCCTATAGATTACATCAATTCACCTATATTACGGTTGTTGCACTATGCATTATGACTGCAGACTATGGATAATGTGCCTAAATAACGAAATTTAGATATATACATGTTTTACATTTATTTTTGTACTTCCATGTTCTATCTAACTAATTAAC
Source organism: Triturus cristatus (assembly GCF_964204655.1). Lineage (NCBI taxonomy): Eukaryota > Metazoa > Chordata > Amphibia > Caudata > Salamandridae > Triturus > Triturus cristatus. The sequence continues at coordinate 1,206,554,477 of NC_140582.1, read as the reverse complement.
TCAGCATAACATGAAAAGCAATGTTAGTGTTTTTGGACATTTAGACATGGCCGCCACGTTTGCCGGTCATTATCATTTGACAAACAGCAGTCTTTCTTTTATGTCTGTACCTATAAAGATTCCTCTGCAATGTACACGACTTTGTGTGATCAAGACAGCTTGTCTGTCGAAACGCGTTACCGTGGTGAATAAATCTTGGTTTTTCCCTGAGTGCGAGTCCTTCTTCGAAGAAGATTGCTGTGCGTGATATATATATATATATATATATATATATTCCCAAATCAGCAAGTATAACGAGAACCATCTCTTTTTCTACATAATCTTCCAATGAGATGGCCTCCCACCATTTTGAAGTCTCAGACTTTTTTAATTTCTGGAATCGTTTCAGTTTATCTTGCTGTCTTTGGTATTTATTTCTTTATTGACATTTTTTATTTTTGTTTGGGTCTCTTGCAAACAGACTTTGCGCAGCACTCCTTCTTTCAGTTTCTTCATCCATCACTGATATCTTCCGTATAACCCAACGTTATGTGTGTGTAGAAAAGGTAGCAACTTGTGTTTTACCGAAATTCTTCGGGGCGAAAAGAAAAGCACCTGTCTTTTCCTAATACTGTAGAAAAAGGTCCTGCTGCATTTCAAGCTCTATGCGTGCCTGCATATATCTAATGGCACGTTCTCTTCAACTTGGTTATGGAGCTCCACATATGAAAATGGGAAGGGAAAGCACTCCTTTCGTATTTCTTTATGTAGAGATGTTCATTATGGTAATTGGAGAAAATTGGAGAAAGTTGTTTCAGTACAGCTTTCTTTCATTATTTTTTGATAGCCATGTAGCCAGCAAGCAGTGAACACTACGAGCGATCAGTTCGTTATTTTATATGGTCTGATTTGAATTATGAATTGAATAATTCATGGTTTGGTGATACAATAACAACATCTGTATAAGGACTTATATAGCACTGGACTGAGTACATGCTATCGTACCTGTTTTATGACTAGCTTAAAATGGCCGCCATAGTAACATACACTGTTGAAACTTAAGTCCGTTTTCTGTTTGAATACAGTTCGTTTTCTGTTTGAATTCCCTGAAGGTATATACGGGTACACAACCCACCATTCAATGTGTGATCAAGCCTGCTGTGTCAGGCGAAATGCGTTACCTAAATTAAAAAGATCTGGTGTAAGAAAAGCTCTGTGGTGGTCGTTATACTTGCTGATTTGGGAATTAAAACGTCGACGCGCTCTGCCGACACCGAACGACCTGCCTGCCTTGGGTGAGGGGAGACAGAAGGAGCAATGATGAAAATAATATATATATATATATATATATATATATATATATATATATATATATATATATATATATATATATATATATCTCGATAAGTTGAAATCCCCAACCCCCGTCCAGCCGGCCATGAAGAAAGCACGAACTCCTCTTACTGGCAAACTCAGATATTTATTATTCACTTGGAGCTAGTCATAATGTGTTTCGACTGCCTTTGCAGCCTTTATCACATGCCTATATATATATGTATCGCACCACCAACTTTCATACTTGCAAGGAAAGAAATCCAGGACTCCCAGGAGTGCTATTCAAAGTTTATTCAAGGCAAAGTGACGCCTCACCAACGTGTTTCGCTATCATATATATATGCTTTATTTTCACGGTAATACATTTTAAATATTCAAAAATAACAATGTAAAATAAATAATTCATTTTATTATGTTACACTATATATATGGTTCTATATGGTCACAAACACATATATGTATATAAATATATATATATATATATGTGTATTTTTATATGTATATATCATTATATTTTTATATATAGTATTAAATAGTGGAATTTATTTCTTTTACATTATATTAAATGTAAAAATCAAAATATTTAACGTTTACTACTGTAAACTCTAGTTATATCAACATATTCAACATTGCATACATTTTTTTACTGATTCTTTTGTGCTTACCATTATAAGTATGGAGACACAATATTTTTGCAAATGATATTTTTTGGAATGATATTTGGGCTAAACAATATTGTTTTCCTTGGCATTGTGTCAGTGATCCCTGAGATTCCATGTAACAGAATAACTATTGTAGGCTTTAAGATAGAACAATAAGAACACACACCTATATGCCTATTGCCGAACGGAATGCATGCTCTCATTGAAAGAGCAGGGGTGGAGTTCATCCCTGCACCCGGTGGCAGGCACCTCAAGGTGCCTGCCACCGGGTGCAGGGATCAACAGGAGGTCACCATAGGTGCCCACTAGGCCGCCATTTGGCAGATCCACACCCATGGAGGCCCTGCTGGGGGGCCCCAAAGCTGTTTCCCACTGCCTTTTTTTGCCAGAAAGAACAGCACAAAAAGGCAGTGGGAAACTGCCATTGTACTCCCTCGGCCAGAAAGAGCCGGTCTAGGGAGTTCTGAAGGGTTTCCGGGTGGCAGACGGGCTCTCTGAGCCCGTTGGAAGCCATCTGGAAAACTGAGTCGGATTCCTTTCAGACCGAGCCCATCAGAATGGTTTGGTCAGAAAGGAATCCAAATGGCACATTCCGATGCGGGCAGCCCTCCTGCACTCATCGGTATTGGCCCCTAGGTCCCGCCTGATGGATTATCAGCTTTACTACAAGCCAAAAAGTGAAATACAAGCAGTTTATTTTGTGGAAATACACATACAGCCCAATCAGATGCTGCAGGCGGGGGAACCAACATGTGGATTCAGCCTGAACTCCTCTTTCAGTGAAAGTTGTTTTTTTGATGTTCACATAAGTTCGGGCAACAGCTGCACTATGAAGCCAAATCTATCTATCCATGTAGATTAGTTTAGCTCTGGGCATCTCATACTGCTCTCAAACACAAATCTGCACTCTAAAGTCAATGATAGAAGGGGTGGGTGTTGGAGCACAATACATTCCTCATGGCTACCCTCCTCCCATCTGTGCTGCTCCGGGAGAAAGACAAACACCATACATTTTCCAGTTTCCCAAGACACTTTAACAGCATTACAATATCATGTCTGTGCACCAGAAAATTCAAGCTCAGGAAGTTGGATAAATAAACAAAATGATCATAGCTGCATGGAGGGCGAGCACTTTTTTGTGGAAGCACTCAACTTCTGTAGAAACAAAACATGAACTCCTGGCTGACAACATGTGGGCAGGGCCAAAGCCCCTATCCTGGTAGTGCTGCTTCAAAAAGCCCTTAGGTTAGCTTGCTCACATCGGGCCTAATTTCAAGTCTTGGCGGTGCAGGAGCTGCCGCACGCCACTGCCCTGCTCACACATCACCAAACCTCACTGCTGCATGCTCGCTAGATTACGGGTGAAATCGTAATCTAGCGGGCGGCGTGGAGGTTCAGCGGCGGTACAGTTTAAAGACTCATATGTGCACTTTAAACTGCACCACCACAGAACAGCCAGTGCACATTCCTGCATGTCATGGACTGTGCAGTCCATGCCGTGTAGGAATGGGGTGCATGCACACAGGGGGCACAACATGCACTCCCATGCATGCATCCCAGTGCACAGGGTTACAGGGGCCCTGTAGGGCCCCCTTTCGTTCCTCACCACCAGCAGTTTCATGGAGTAAGAACCTCCATGAGACTGCTGGTAATGAGGAAAGTTGCAATATGCTTGGCGATGCCGCAGGGCACAACCAAGCATATTGGGGCCCTAAGACTACCGCACCACCACCGGGGATCTTTGATCTCAGCCAGTTGAGTCAGTGCAATACATTACATATAAATGAAACACATTTTCTGATATAAATGTATGCCTTATTTTTGGGGTTCTCTTGACGCGGCGGTGCACATCTTTGCACTCAATGAGAACTATTGCCTAGACAGTGATTTTTTATGATTTCTTGTGAGAAGATGGTGAAAAAACACACTAGTTGCATCCTTTTCAAAGGTGATACAAAAAATGTTACATTTGTGTCACACGCACTGAAGCTGTGTAAACTCTGAATTTTGAGATTTCGATGAGATATGGATGAGGTTTTGTGACAAGTACATTTCAACTAGATTATTCCAGTCATTCTAGTGACAAGTTAACATTGAGAGCCCCTACACATATACCAGACAACCCCTTCCCGATACCAAGTTGTTTTCTCCTTCATTAATGCAAGCCAGCTGATTTCATTTCTTAAAGAGTAAGTGAAAGACTTTATATGAGTGCAGAGATCTCTTGCTACAGTGTGGTACTCACCATTGACATCATGTTCTGGTGTATTGGAGGACTTGTCCATTGGGCATGAAACCATCATTTTTCTTGTCTCCTTTTCAAAGTTTTTCAAATAGTTGTGCCCCTGAAAATCTAATAAGGTGTATTTGTATTATAAATGATTGCACGTGGGAATACCAGAAAGTGTGGACATTGCATCTAGGCCTAAGAGCTTCAGGAATCAGGGGTATGATGCAGACACCTGCAGTCAAAGCTTTGCAGGGGGGTCCAAATGGCCCCAAACTGCCAGCGGGCCCCATTCAGCCAAGTTCAATGAATGCCTGTGAGATATGGGAGACAGTGGTGTAACGCAAACTGATGCCCCACCTACAGAATGTGATGAGGGCCCCCTGTCTTCCATATCTCACAGATGTGGATTGGCCTTGGGCTGAATTGGGGCCTCCTGAAAGTTTGGGACCCCCCCTTAGAGTGTTGGGAGTCCTCCTACACCTCAGGGGTTGTAGGAGCCTGCTTTACACCCCAGGTGAGAGACTCAAGAACCCTTCATCGCATTCTGTGGAGGTCTTTCATTTTGCATTATGCCACTGGGTAATTCACACTTTCTAGATATTAATTCTCAAAGCAAATGCAAAACTAGAGCACAGTTTGGGGATCACCCAAAATTATTCCTACTAAAAAGCATATGACCTGCACTTCATCTCAAACTAAGCACCTCCTTACAATGTTTGAATGGCTCTGAACAGCATTCGGATTTTCCTAACCTGTGTTGGAACCCGTGTTTCCGACCGACTCAGAAACATTTCTGATCAACCGAATATGATAGAAGGTAACCGTACAGTCTTTCTGACTCAGTATTGACCGGCATTTTGAGACTCTGAGTTGGTTGGAACCGAATTGTACAGGTCTAAGGACTGCATTTGCGACCAACGTATTACAATGTTGGATTCAGACAGCCTTTCCGAATCAATCTGTCTGACACGGAACGGCTGTCAAAAAACTGACTTTGGGGGCTCGTAGGAGGCACCCCCTTCACTTAGAGGCCTCCGGTTGAGGACCATGGGTGGACCCATGACACCATTCTTTACAACCATGCACAGTGTGGCAGGTAACTTGGGGTGTAAGATTTTCCTCAACCACACCTTTTTTCAATGGGAGCCCATGTTGTCGGTCGGAACACAGGCTCCCATTGAAGTCAATGGGAGTCCAACTGAACGGTGTTTGGAAACATCGTAATCGGATGGTCGGACTCGCCGAACCCGGGTCGGTCAGAACCGATTTCAACAAGGAGGTGGTAGGAATGCTATCTGACCGACATCGTAATAAGGCCCTTAATGTAAGAGAATTTTGGGAACAGGTATTGAAAATCAAATGGTCCTCACTGGTAGCGAAAGTAAGGAAAGCCACACTCCAATGAGCCTTACAAGTGCATTCTGGGACTTATTTGGATGGTTGTTTAAGGCCAAGATAGCCACTGATTAGAGTTGGTCACAACAGCCTTACGTTGCAAGAAGTCCAAGCTGTAAGAATGTTTTTGTTGATGGCAAATTTATCGTAACCTATCACTGAAAAAAAATATTTTGGAATCTAAAAGAATTTGAGGTTTTAGAACCATGGGGCCTAGTTACAAACAGCATTTTGTAGTATGAAAATGAGTACTATAGCAGTACTACACATAGTACAGTTGTACTATTCACGTGTTACACAAGGCTACTAACTAATTTACAGGCAATGAAATCTGCCTCCACCTCTCCTATCATTTTTTGCAGAGATCGGCACACTCGTAAGCCTATGCTTAGTAGAAAATCTGGAAGGCACAAGGGAGAGTGGCTGGAAAATGGGGAATAGTGACAACATAAATTGATGAGTTTAGGAAAATAAGAAGGGGTTTAGGAAGGACAAGCTACTGCAAACACCTACCCACAAAACAATAAGACCACTGCTATTCATAAACTACACTTCTAACATTACAACAATCTTAAATTTGACAAAACAGTAGTAAATGTACTCCAACCCAGTCTTGGAGTAATGAAGCATCATACATGACCCCTCACAGGCACTGAACCACAATTGCATAGAAGATAATGGAGGCAGACACTTATATTATTAGGAAATGTTAAATACACACAATTATTTTGACTTTTAAAATGTACTTAATTTTGTTTAACATGTAAAAAGTATGTAGAATTAATACATTATTATTGTATTATTTTGAAGTGTAATAATACACTTAATTTAGAAATAAAATGAAATTAAACATTTTAGCTTTTAGTAAAAGATTTAAATTGTTTAAATTATTTGCACACATAACCTTCAACAACATTTAATACTTAGTAAATAAATATAATCATTTTCTGTGGATGGGATTTAAAAAACAAAAATTAGGGAGTACATATTAAATAAATATACTTAAATGAATGCAAATTTTAAAAGATAAAGAATATTCTGTAACATTGTATTTTAATAGGTTGAGGTTTATAATAAATATTTTAAATTATGTTGTAATTATATTTTATATAAAAATATTTAAATATTTTTGAAGGATAACAAGCTTTAACATTTTTCCTATACTTTCCCATAAGGAGATTTTCACCACAGTGGCAGAGATCTCCACCTATGTGTGAAAAATTAGTATTGGTAATTCATAAATCTGTTTTAGGAGGCTCCACCACAAGGTGGAGGCATGTAAATCTACACTTCAGTCGGAAATGTTGAATAGAAAAAAAGTGTAGATGTATACATAGGTGCAGTAGTGGAAGTAAAGATTGTGAATCAGATCTCTTATGTTTGTTCTGCAAAATCTCAAGGCTGCAGATCCCCATCGTCTTGCTTCCGATAGAAGTGAGGCAATCGGGAGAAATGAGGCAACAAGTTGAGAGCTTCTTTTAAGTCCAACTGAGAAGCATCAGCATGACTAACATTTAATTACACATAAATGGAAATAAAAATGAGTGTGTGGATAAGTGTGAGACTGATTGAGTGAATGAATGTGTGAGAGAGTGAATGAGTGAGTAAGTGAACAAGTAAGGGCCTCATTTATGAAAACGGTCGCATCCCAGGGATAAAGCAGCGATGCAACAGTTTTCACTGTGCCCTCCTTGCGACACAATGGATGTGCCGCATTTAATGTACAGTGCTCCATGTAGCAAGGAATGACAGATACCTCAGGAATCCGGACGTATCTGTTGGCACAAAAGTCACGCATTGCTGGAGTTGTGCCGCAAGTATGAAGCAACTCCAGCAATGCATGGGTTAGGCCTATTCATATTGCACTGCGTCACCCTTATGCCTGCCATTAGGCAGGCGTGAGGTTTTGATGCAGTGGAGTCCTAGAAGTGTCTACGACCCTTTTTTATTTGGGAACGCCCACCCTGCATACATAATACCTGACGCAGGTATAATGTGGCGCAGGGCTTTACAAGGTGACGCATCTGCCTAGATGCGTCAACTTGTAAATATGGCGCAATGTGGCGCATTGTTTATGCTGCCGTTACGTCACGAAAAGTAACCAAACGGCATCGCGAAAGTGTCGCAAGGCCTTCATAAATAAGGACCTAAGTGGGCAAGTGAATGAGTATGTGAGTAAATATGTGAGGGAATGATTGAAAAAGTGAATTAGAAAATGATTGAGGGAGTGAGTCAATGAGTGAGTGAGTGATTCATGGCACTAACCATAACTGGCACGTTCACAGACATGGTGTCCAGTGTTGGTCCAATAGGGCTAGAAACTTGCTAAACTTTCACAATTGCGACTTAAGGTGAAGGTAGGCCAGTTATCAAAGCATTTCGGGTGTTAACCTATCAAAATATCTTGATTTACATCAGTCAGGATTTCACAGAAACCTTTCTGACAGATGTGAGTGGTTTTACTTCACCAGGTTTCTCTGCAAGAATGTGGAATAGTTAACCCCGCTTAGTGTATGGGAAATAGGTGATACAAAGAGTGGTTTGCCTACTACGTTTGTGAATGTCCACAAACTTGTCAATTTGGGGTCTGCCACTACCTTTAATCCTCCACTTTTCCACCCTAGAAGTAGCTGGAGCTCTACTGTAGCAAAAAGCAAGAAACTCAAAACAGCTTGTATTAATGTACTATCTAGAAACATTTACTACATTGTCAGGGTTAAATATTGAATTCTGGCACAGACCTTTAGATCTCTTCCCGTTCAGTTGGTCTTGCTTATTTATTGCAGTATTTTCGTGTTGTGGTCAGACTAACCTAGTAGTATCAGGGAAGTGTAAATATAACCAAAGTGTGACGACAACTGTAAACTACAGAGAGAACAGGGAAGCATAAATATGGTCATGTGTGATAGATCATCCAGATATTGGGTGCATATTAACACTGATGCCTTAAATAAATGCATTTTTAACACCTTGAGCTGCTTGAGAAGTGAGAAGAAAGGCCAATGCTATCATGATGTGCCTTTCACAGTTTTTCAGTAGAAAGTCTAGTTTGTAGTTTCAGAGTTCTAAAGTTTACAGCCTGGGCACTTTATTGTAGAATGGATTATCACTTGAGATTCCCTGTTCTTCTGTAAGTAAGCCGGTTGATAGTGGGGTTTGACATTGTATATAGTACAGTGGAGCAGTCAATGGACAGAAATTAAGAGTGACATAAAAGAGGCACAGTATTTGGCTCCTGTCTCTAGACAAGCTGAGAAGAGAACAACTTGTAGGGGTACCAGAATGACTCTGGGCTTTCCATTGAGAATGGCATTTCTTCCATTCCTACGACAGATGCTTTGATATTTGGCTGAAGACTACTGTAGGAAAGGAAATTTGATTTTCCTAAAAGGCCAATTTATTTTGGTGCATTTTGGTGGCACAAACTGCCATGTGTATGTTTGAGTCAATGGCCACCACCACCAACAGATATCTCCAGAACTCGAAGTCCACCTACACTTGAAGGGGATCCCTCAAAAACAGTCGAATCGGAGGTCCAGCGCCCACTTATCTGTGTAACCTGATGTGATTTACCCTCAAAGATGTCCTTTCACCAGTCCAACTACAGGCACAGCATCCACTTATCTCCAGCACAAGACCTCAGCCAGATTCCATGTATCCACAGGATAAGTCCTCAGCCTAGTCTCCATAACAACCTCTCACCGGTCCAACCACACCCATAGCCAACACGTATCTACAGGTCAGGATCTTGGTCTTCCCCAAAAGAAGTCTATTCAACAATGCAGTCACATGCAACGATACCACCTGTCTCCAGCACCAGATCTATCTCCACATTTAAAGGTGGTTTCTCACCAGTGCACTAAGAACTGAAGCTACAACCTGGCTCCAGGATAGGGTGTCATCTTTCACTTAAAGATAGCCCCAGACCCACCTGGGCTATTCCTTGTGGGCTAAAACAAGTATGGTTGTGTACCCTGTATGGTATTTCTACTCATACCATAGGTGACACAAATAAAACTACTGGCACACCTTGCAGTAAATGTCATTCTTTGATCCTTCTCCCTCCCTATAATCAAAGACAAGATAGTTCGCTTCACAAATCAACAACACTAAAGATACTCCCTCAAAGTAAGGTTGAGCCCACACAGGTCAGAGACTGCTGACGTGGACGAGGAGAGGGCTCTATGATGAAGCATGCCACCTCAGGGTGGGTGAAAGCATACATTTTTTAAAGATAAATCACTGACATGTGTGGAGGTCAATTACCTACAAGAAGATAATAGTTATTCTCTAACAAGGGTCTGCGGTTTTCATTTGACTTCCAAATTAAAGAGTTATACTTCACACATTTCTGTCCCTCAAATACTATAGTAATTATTCTATATAAGACTCAATATGATCATGTAGGTGCCCATACGATTCTCTGTATTCTTATGCGGCTTGAATGAATACTATGTAGACTATGCTAAATGAAATTAAATCATACATTGATCATGCATCTAGTATAGAGTGGGTGTGCTTTGAACAAGCCCACATGCCAAAATCAGCCCCTACTGCTTTGTATAATCTGAATCAATCCGAGCTGGAACAACGACTCTGGAAATGGTATTTAACAGATTAGACTCCATCAACACTATGATGCTACAATAGAAGCCAAACACATAGACTGCTACAAGTCTATAGGACTTGAGAAAAGTGATACAGAATATAGTCCTTGTGGAAATAACTCAGAAGCAACGCAGGAAATAAAAGAAACCATTGGGTAACTCTCAGCCATCAAAATTGTTAAACCAGTGAATAAAATAATCTGAGAGCTATTTCCAGTAAACTAGAGATAGATCAGAAAAATACTGGTAATGAGTAGATTCAAGATGTTTCCTATATTTGAGAAAAAATGGCACTAATTCAGAGTAAGTGAATAACAAACTAGAGATGATGTGAATTAGAAGGAGCCAGGCACTTGTATTCACATCAGTGTTGACTGTGTAAACTGATAATACAACTGAGGAACAAGGTTACTGAGGACAAATGTACTCCAAATCTGTTAGAGCTTACTGTTTGAAAAATTGGGAAAACATGTTTTACTGTATATTACTGGCGGAGAATACTTCAAATACACTAAATAGATTGGAATGTGTCTCTAATCTCACCTATGCTGTTTCTTATACATAGCTATTCCTCTAATCTTTACTCCATAGATATCTTCAAACTAATTATTAACCAAGCTGATTAGTTCCAAAAGAGAAGCTATGGCATGGTATTTGCAGCTGATCCTACTGTTAAGAGAGTAGTTACATACATCAAATAAAACTTGGGGGCAAGAGGCTCATTTAAACACTTTAAGCCTACCTTGGAAGGCCTCTCTACACCTGCATGGAAAATGAAGCTAAAATGCTATTGCTTACTTGTTAAGGGTTCCAGCATGAAGTAGCTTACTATGGTGAACCCAAAATGGATCAGCCAACTTAGGTCTCTCCCATATGATGGCTCTGCTGCTTTGCCTGAAAATGACGTAGATGCCCAAGATAACACCTGGTGTAGGGCATGTTGTGCACTTAAGGTTTTAAGATCATAGCTGAACAGAATGATTGTTTAGTATTGAATAATACTATCCTGGGAGGGCATTACCACCTATTTCTACTTTCTTGTTTCAAGAATTGTAAACTCATTCTTTAAGATTATAAAATATATTGAATGTATATGCAAATACATCTATAATTATGTAATGATTATGTGTGGAGATTGCAATGCTAAATTGCTGGCTCCTGCCTTACTATTAAAGATAACGAAATTATTATAAATCAATTATATTCTGTTTTCACACCGCGCTTTAATACACCAAAGCCTGATTTGTGCAAACTTATTTTTAATGTCTGTCTCACTACAATTTGAGAATGTTTAAGAGGAGGATGGAAAAGGGCATTTTAGACCTACTAGACACAAATAATGGGTAATAACTCTGGATTATACATTTATCAATACAGATCGTCTCTCTTTTTATTAAAACCTCTGAAATATGCTACCTCCTAGAAAGTGACCACCTGCCTCAACCTGTAAGAATGCAGTCCACAAGCAGAGTGATGGGAAAGATGGAAAACAGCAATTACAAGGTGGCTGTTTCCCGCATATACTAAACTACGCATGCAATACAACGCAAGCACCGTTACCACTCACGGCCTTTACCACGCATGCCTTTACAACAAATTATGTTGTAAGGCTATGTGTGGAAAATGTATGTGAGTGGTAAGGGTGGTGGAGGCTATCAGCATCGTTAGAGGAAATGGACCCTTCCGCTTCCTCTGTATGAAATGCATTTCGTCTCAGAAGAGCTATTTTAAATTAATATGTTTACATCTTTTTATTTTAATAAAAATATACATAACGTTGTTAAATGATTTTAATGATTTTCAGGACAGGGGAGTTGTAGTTTTTAGACAAGCTGTGGGACAGGAGGGCAGGGTAGGGGTCTGCTTCTAGGGCTCACGGATGGGGTAGTTTGAAGAAGGGCCCGGTGGGTAAGGGGAAGGGAGTCGCACAGGGGTCAATTTTTAGGGTTCACAGCAGGGGAGGGGTATTTGCTATAAGGTCCCCTTTTAGGGCGCAGGAGGGGCAGATTTTAGACGGGCGGGGGTTAGGGGGCCTGGTTCTAGGGCTCAGGGATGGGGTAGTTTGAAGAAGGGGCTGGACCAGGAGGGTGGGGAGAAGGGAGTCGCACAGGGGTCTGTTTTTAGGGTTCAGGGTAGGGGCGTTTCTTAGAAGGGTTTGGTGAGGGGGGTCATACAGGGGTACAGGGGAGGGTATTTGTTTTTAAAAAGAAAAAGGAAGGGGGACACAAGGTACCGGACTTGGAGCAGGAAAAAACTTTTCCACAAAGATGCCTATAACATGCATGCTTTACAATGAAAGTCGTTGTAAAGGTATGCATGGTAAAGGCATATTCGTGTTTAAGGTTATACGTGGTAATGGCATTCACATTGTAACACATGCGTTGTAAAGGCATGCGTTGCAACGGAATGTGTTCTAACGCCATACATCCTAACTCAAAGAGGGACAAAGGAGGCCACTATGGGTAAGGGAATTGCTTCAGCAAACTTGATATATTATTGGAGGCTGGCAGGGTTTTCATATTCATCACAAATTGATCTCTTCTCCCTTCTACACTGAGAGAGAGAGATGTTTCACATCTCGTAGATCTAATGCATATTATTCCAACCAATGGTCTGATGATGAATTCTCAAGAAATAGCAGACAGATACTTAATATAATAATTGTTCAAAAGAATACATTTGTCTTGAACAAATGGTCATAATAGCTATCTCTAACAAGGATTTCCGTAGATTTTGGTAGCTGGGTAAAGAGAATATTAAACCTTCAGGCCATGGAGATCCAGTCCAATTAGCTAAATCATTTAAATTGTAAATGTAAACGTGCAACCTTTACATTATTATCAATGGAAGCAATATAGGAAAAAGAATATGGGGCCAGATGAATAAAGCCATTTTGTGGTCACAAACCATGTGATTTGCGAAACTCCAGGGTTTGCGACTGAAGAATAGCTTTGAATATGCATTAAACCTGGTTTTGGACTTTTTACTGTGGGTGAGTCTCACTACATGTGTCTCACCCATGGTAATCACATGGCAAATGGACTGTGCTTGTTTACCGCCAGTGACCCCCTTTTAAGATAAGGCCACTGTGATGCAGCCAGGATAAAGGGCACTCAGCTGGTTACATAGGAACATGTGTGCAAACAAGTGTGCACACGTTTACAGGCTGTACGTGTGAGACTAATGTCGTATACAGCCCGGTAACTGCACCCAGGTAGTGCAGTTTCGCGTCCCTTTGGCTTACAAAGTTCATTACCATATCAAAATGGGGTGTGAGCTGTGCGAAAAAATCTAATCTGCAAGTTGCAAAAAGATATCTGTACAACTTCTGTGTCATCCAGAATTGTCATGTTTCTCTGGCTCAGCTCAGGATCAGAGCCCTGGTCTTTTGTCCCCCTGCTGTGCCAGGTTAATTAAGTTTCTCTCCAGGAGAAGGAACAAAGGCCTGCCCACAAAAAGGAAGCTATAAACCGTGCTTCACTCAGCTCCAGAGGAGGAAAGGGGTGGGGGGTGAAGGGTCTGCATCAATCAATCAGCTGTCACACCGTATCAGGCATAGTCCTGCCCAAGCCCTCTGAACAAAGGAGGAAGTCCAGACCTCTGGTGCCAACACAGAAGGGGGCTACTTTTAGCAGATTTGATGAGAAAGGTCCTGCTGCCAGTGATGTCAGTGAGGGGCGGATCTGAGGCTCCCACAGGAGATGTGACTAGTGACTCCTGGATGACGCCATCTTGAACTGTCCCAGCATGCTGTGCAGGAACGTTGGGAAAGGGGTGTAGAGGTGACTTGGCACCCTAGGATCTTCCAGGAGTGCCTGGCTTCTGGAACCTTCAACCCCTTTAATAACCTTTGCAGAAGGGAGAGTCTTTCTCTTGGCTGGTGTTTTTCTGCTGTGTGCTGCTGGGTCCTGGTGCTGCCATGGACAACTTAAAGGAGGAACCTCTCATGTCCATATATGGCTAATATTATGCAATCTTTCATGTTAGGAATTTGGATCTATTTTTCTATTGAGAGACTATTGACTTTGAGAGCAGATTTACTGTTCTTCTCATTACCATTTGAGGTGAGAATTATGGCCTTTTACTGATATTGCTGTGGTTAGTTTGACTCTATATTCACCTTGCATATTGTGACTCACTTGGATGGGTTACTTGGAAATGTCTTTTGATTTGTGATATGATACTTGGTTTCTGCCTTTTCTCTTCTCTCCGTTTGTCTATTTATATATTCTTTTCATTTTTTTCATGTTTTCATTTTTTCATTCCCTTTTCCGCTATTGTCTTTAAACATTTCCCCTTTCTCTATTGGGGGTTTCTTGCTTTTCTCTATTATATTCTCATTTTTGGCAATAATAGGATCGAAAATTATGGATAGTCTTAAGAATAATAACATCTGTCCCACTCTGTTGTCTGTTTCAAACATACTTTTTCTGTTATGTGTAAATTTTAACTGAATATATTTAAGAATAATAAGCTTTTTCTATATATGTTATGTATATATTTTTTAGTTGGGTCATTCTGTCATGTTTACTGTATGATATTGTAATTGATATATATGTTATTATACATGTATGTTTTCTAATTATTTGAGTTTTTAAATGTTGATGTTGTGACTTACATTATGTTTGGTGTACATGTTTTCAGCCCTGATGAAGTTCCCTCAGAGGAACGAAACGTGTTGGCTGATGTCCACTTTTTACTATTTACTACAATAAAGAGAAATTTTGGATTAACTTGGAGATTTTTGACTCTACTTTTGGTGCACCTTCCTCTTTCTACAAAAAAAGTGCTCGGCCCTGTTGACTCCAGGACCAGTGAGTCTCCCCAAGGGCCAGTGATGCTACCGACCTTATTTCCCGTGTGGACCACTTGGGGGAAAGCCCAGACACAAAGACCAGGAGGAAGGCTGGTGCAGGGTGTCAGGAGAACCATTCCCCTATGCATTACATCACTTTGGGGGTGAGGAGGTCTGCTGAAACTGCTTCTGGTGGCTAGAGCTCACCACAGGAGTAAAATGAGCCTAAGATAAGCCCAAAGGGGCCTGAGTTATGGCATTCTGAAGAAGATGACCTTTGACCTATATTCAGCAAAGGGTGCCTGGGGCTACGCTGCTGTTCCTGAAATTACCCCAGAGGTGGGCCTGAGCTGTGGGGCTGGGCACATAGACTTTTCATCCATAATGTTTCTAGAGAGGGAGCATGCGTGGCGCCCGTGCCCTATACTCCCCCTTGGTCTGAGCACCTTATCCACCAGGTGGTGCCTGCAGAAAAAGGGGCTGGGACCCCATCCCAACCCCCGAATGTCAGGAAAAGTGCAGAGTGCCATTGCCCCCCCAGTAGCGGTGAGCCTGCCCCGCTCCTCTTGCCCATGTCTGGGGGAAGTAGGCAGCCACATCGAGGGCAGAAGCGATCCTGCGAGCAGGGAAGCAGAAGCTGCCGGCTTCCACAGTTGCATGCTGTGGTGCAGACTGCTTGGGAGCCAGCGGCACAGCAAGGGTTGGGCTCCCTCAGCTACCCCCAACGTTTAAAGACATGAGGGTGCCTGGGTGGGACTGGGCACCTTCAGCAAACTAAAAGAAAGACAGGGAAGGTGTGAGGCCAAGCGCCGAAGACAAAAAACTGCCACTGTCCCTGGCACAGCAGGAGAGCTGCTCTACTAATATTCACTTCTCCCGGCTGGAGGCCCCCATAATGCCCTGCAGGGCTATTTTGTATATGGATTTGCTGCTCGTGGTGGCCCCAAAACAGGCATGAGGTACCACCAACATGACAAAAGAAGCAAAGGAGACAACAGGAGTGCAGCTACTTCTGCAGGGGCCAGGGAACCACAACCTCTCTGGGATTTTTTCTAATGTTTTGAAGAAGCTAGAGCTTCTGCTGGGAGTGTAGCATCCTCTAGGAGCTTGTTCTATGGCTGCATTTAGCAACAGCACACTACTAATTCACTATATCACCTTTCACTGCTCTGCCACCTTATAGGAACACCTTGTTTTTGCAGTAAATTACCTTATCTTAGAAATAATTATTTGTTTGAATGATAAATAAATACATTAAATGTAAAAACTCTACTTGTAAGAAGGTTTCCAAGAAAACTATTGCCGTGGAAGTCAAGGGCTACACTTCCCCCATAGGGGCCATCTGTGTTAATAATTAAAAAGTCTCTCAGGGCTGCATAATCAGTCTCACAGGTATGGGTGTATAGCGCTGCATGGCAAGAGCAAAGCAAAGAGCAATTTCGCTATTGCCCGATACTTTATAGTCTTCCGCACCGTAGACTTAAGCTATGTGTTCGCAACATGTGGTGTTGGTGCATAGCTAGTGCAAGGTTTTGCTCACCTTATCTCCACATTAGTCGATGTTGCTTTCCTTGGAGAGCCTCACCTCATTCAGGAATATATGCAGCAGGATGGCCTGTGTATGTAGTGAATCTCTGAAGTTGGGGTGAGAGAGACACTGCGTACTCCCGTTCTAATTCCAGGATGCGAGTATCAAGATTGGATACCTATTGCAGCTGTCATCTATGTCTGCCTGTTGTGTAGCAAAGTTGCTTTTAGCACCTCCGACAGTGTCACTGGAGAGGCTACTGAGGCTACTGAGGCCCTGTTCTCCTCTAGGTAATGTGGACTATCCTTAGAAATGTACATTTTAGTCTTGGCTTCAAGCAGCTGCCAGGCACTCACGCACCATCTCAGCCCTACTGAGACCAGCCGCAGCACCAGTTCCAGCAGTGTGTGGTCCAACAATCCCCTAGCCAAAACGAGGCCTAC
This sequence comes from Triturus cristatus, assembly GCF_964204655.1. Lineage (NCBI taxonomy): Eukaryota > Metazoa > Chordata > Amphibia > Caudata > Salamandridae > Triturus > Triturus cristatus. Next base: position 1,206,537,503 of record NC_140582.1, on the reverse strand, counting down.
CGCTTCTCTAAAGTGTAACACATTTCTGGGAGATGTAATGACCACGTAATGTTGGAAAGGCCCAGCGCTTCCAGGAAGATGATTAGGGGGCAAAATGCTGATAGCTCTCTCTTACTCCCGTTGCCGGATTTGTCTAGACTTCAGTGATCCTCCCGGTAGAGGCTTATTCTGACTCATTACTGTTGCAGTAAAAATATCCAAGGGACTCACTCACTTATACTTGAATCAGATTCCTACCATTCTCCAGAGGGATTTATGACTACTTCTCTGATGTGGTTGCTAGGGATTCTGAATATCAGCAGCAATACATCCTGGTCCAGGTAGTTCTCTTAAGAGCTCAATTTATTTATTGACAGCTGGAGTAATCTCCTTCGACCTGGCGGAGGACTTAACGTCTGCCAGGCCAAGACTACTCTGGCTTCCAAATTTAGAAATAACCGCCAAGCTGGTGGTCATTTCTAAAGCATTGACAGGAACCGCCATCATAGTGGTTCCTGTTGATGCTGTTTAAAGTTTGGTGCATGGTTCCATCAACATGATATAGCCGTCCATCAAATGTATTCGTTTTTTATTTTCATAAAGAAATCCCATAGTGGGCTTTTCTTTTTGAATATAAAAAAAAATGCTCCCCTTACCATGGAAGTTATCTTCGTAGGCGAAAGGAGCATTTTGCAGTTTTCACTGCCCCTTACAGCCAGGTTTTCCTAGCGAAAACAGGCAGAAAAAACTGACATCTAATTTCACCCATCTAAATTAGGTGGATGGAATTAGAGGTCAACCTCTGATGACCCTTACTCTCTCAGTCCATCAGAGCGGTTTAATCAAGACTAAGACAGAGTAGTCTCCACCGTGATTAAACCAAAAGCCAAAGGTCCACACACATTTAAAACGGGCGGGTAAATAACAGTCTTAGTGGTACCTTATCATTTCTTGAAAATGGGCCTTAAAGTATTTGTCATGACAGTTAGAGTGATGAAAATGAAGACTTGAGAGATTGCATCATAAAGTACATTTTCTTAAAACTCATGACTTCAGGAGAGAGTTATCCATGGACCTGAGAACACAGGAACCTCCAGAGGATATAAGTTATTGATGATGCGATGCTTTGAGTAAGTTCTTTTTAATTTGATAAGCGGAAGCAAAAAGATTGTCTGTGGGCCTCGACATGCGCCCTGGGAGGTTTCTACTTATGGGCCACAATGAGGAGTTCCTTCTTTAGATTTTGAGGCTCTTCTTTATGCCTCTTGGTTATATTCAGGATCCTTTTAAAAGAAACAACAGATGAATCATCAATAATATGTGTTTGTTGGGGAGAAAATTGAGTATCTAAGAGACAGAAGGACATATGAGAATGCATTGTCGAGGATTACCCATTTTGGGCCAACAAGGACACCTGATAACTGGGCATCTGCCTTCGGATCCACAGTGGGACTCTGTTGGTGCTAGGAGTGAGCATCTCTAGTTGTTGGAATGAATGCTGCCTGGATTCAGCCCAGCACCACTGCCAATCTGTTCCACTCACTGCCATTATTGGAGGTCTGGGACTGCTGCATCACCCAGCCCAAGACTGCATGTGAATGCAACATTGAGGTGCAAAGAGAGGCAAGAAACTATCAGGGCAGAGCGCTTCCTGAGAGTGGCTTGCCAAAGGCCTCCCCAGTCCCTGGAATGGCCCACAAGTATGTATCATCTTCATAAGACAACAGCTGGCCCTCAAGAAGCTCATGAGTGTCTCCACAATCTCCTCTGCAATGCTGCAATGACTTGTGGAGACCGTGAACCTCTTGAGGGCAGACAACTCTATAAGGAGTGTAGCATTTCGGCCAGCGCTTAATCATTCCAAAGCCACTTCGGCTACATATGTTTGTGCACTGCTGCATAGGCCAATGTCTGAATGTGCCCTGTTGCCAAAAGCACAGAAGATGATAGAAAGCATCCCATGCCCCTATCGAGCATTTAATGCTATGTGGTCTATTTAACGAAATTGCTATGCATTTATACTGAATACAAGTAGCACCTTATTTTATTTCTTCTAAAAATATCCCGGGATATTGATTTATTGGGAGTGATACACATGCTGGTGATGCTAATGTTCTATCTCATAATCACCCTTCAGGAATAATCCTCAACTATTTGACCTTGCTGTCCATTGAACATCAAAGGTTTACATGGGAATTAGTTGGCAATTCAGTGTGCTTGCAGAAGTGTTTTGCAACAGAGATTTCAGGGACTCCTCCAACACTTATAACAAGTTACCCTTGAGTTCCACTGGGCTGCAGAAAAGAGGCCTGGCATGCATTGTTGGTGTTCTGTCACTGCCTTTAAATGGGCTGGTATGGAAAAGGATTCACTGGAATGACAAGAGAGATTTGAGAGTTCATTGCCCTTTGTGGAAAGATTGTTCTTGTGAATACAATAATGTCACTGAAAAGCAGAGAATCTTGAAGCATTTGCTGATTTGTATTCCCTTGTATTCTGGGTTAACCTAGTTTCACTAATGCTATTCCATTTCAGAGTTTTTTATTTTTAATACTAAAGAGAAACGGTTACTTACAGATCACGGTAACTGTGACAAAGGCTGCAGCCAACATGATGATCAGGACAACAGAAACAATCATGCCAATTCTTCCTGCCTTGCGATAATCAGCTCGAATGGGTGGTTTGGATGAGTTTGATGGCTGCACAGTCTTGATGTCATCTCCTTAAGAGAGAAAACTCTGGAGGTAATTATATATATAAACATTTCATGATATTTGAACAGAAAATTCTTGCTCATGATTACTGACTATATATACCTCCAGGTCATCATCCCATGCTAATATATTTGATAGCAACATAAATATTTCTACAGATGATCTGCCTAAAATATCATTTTTATAGGAGATATTTTGGTTTACATTAGGTAACAAAAAATAATCTAATATCAAAACAAAATTGGGTCCAGAATTTTTGTCAGGGGTTTGGCAGAGGTAAACCCCTACCCATGCAATGGGGAATTCATATGATCAGAAAGCTAATCTCCACAATTCCACAAAATTGGATTCCCCATCCCGCATTTGTGGTGAGTGTGAGTGAGTGGTGACTTAAGCAAAGGAAATGGTATTAGAGCTACATAATTGCAGACTTGTTTGTTAAATAGATAAAATAATACATTGATAAACTGAACATATAACATATGAACCTTGAAGTAATCTTACCAACAAACTGAAACTGGTTCTTTTTTTAACCAGCTCTTGATTTTGTATTTTGTTTGGATACACATACATTTGTCAACATGTCTCTCTTACAGAAGAGTTATACATCGGTTAGCACATTCCAATGCAGGTTATCATCATGTGTTCATCTTTGACATATATAGAGCTCTCAACTATGATGGTAAACCTTTAAATATATCTAGACCACATATATGATCACATCAATGTAGACCTGAATATGCTATTGTAGACACCCTGAGCAATAAATCCACACCTAAGTCAAGGTCCCAAGTAAACAGTGTCATCTCATAAGTCCTTCACTCTTATGTCCACCCATTCTGTTTCCCGCTGAACATTTTGTGTAGGCTTCCATCATGTCCCCAATACCCCCTGTCCCCACGTCACTAGATCATGTTTAATTAACTGGTTGAATCTTCGTATTCCATCGAGGGGCTTCCCGTCTGCTTTGGCGTGTATCGCCAAGAGTATAGCGCCCCACTTCTAGATTGTCCCTCCCTCCTATCATTGTTTAGTATCTCTGCTATCACCCACTTCTGTAGATATTGTAGGGTCTGTGGAAGCCTTCTACTGCAACATTGAAACTAGTCTTTAATACATAATGGAATAATCCTAATATGATGCTCAGGGAGTCTGCAAAATCATGTCATGTGGGGATTTTTGATCTGGCTGGAGAATATAATGAAGCATGTTTTGCAACAAATATATGTATTAAATTAATCACAATTTCACTCTCAATGTGACAGACCCAGCTTTCCACATTATGTCCGAGTTTCTGTGACGTTAATTGAAGAAATGGTATAGATAATGCAAATACATAACTACAATGAATCTAAGAATGCTGATTTTTTTTCATATCATGCTCAAAATCCATGAATAATCTTGCCTGAGAACATACGATTATTATTATGATTATTAGTAATGTTAACGTTTTTTTAAATGCATATTTTTGGTTGATAATTACCATTCGTTATTTTTTTTTTTTTATTGGATTCTTGACGCAAATGATAACAATAACAACATTGCCGTTAACAAGTGTTTAATACATCATTTATAAATGTGTTTATTAATGTGATTTAGTTGTGCCACCATTTTTTGTAAACAGAGAGGCTATTCTGTTCATCTCTATCCTGCTGATTCCCCCTCCCATCATGCCCCCCTGTGTATCTATCTTCTGTCCCCACAGTCTTAGCAGAGCACAGACTCCTGTGATGTAATTGCTTATTTTCCTTAGGGTGCATGTACTGTGAATGAAGCTTCCTTTTGTTGCTAATGTTGCAACCTCAAGGCCCTTCCTGCTGTAGTTTCTGCTGTTGTGGCCTGGAAGAATCCACTTATGTATGGGCAACTGTTATTTTTCATAAAGTTTTTGCACGTTTCCGGACAGTAAAAGAATTGCAGCTGCTGAACGTTTTCTTAAAACTGGATTAGCGTTAGAAATGTATTTCTTTCTTGCAAGCGCTGATTTGCCTAAATGTGTTATCTCTAGTCATGCCAAGCTGAGATTGAAGTCTTAAGTTATTTTGTATGCTGAAAATGTATAAAACACCTTGGATTTGGTGGTGAGGCAGATAACTTTCCTTTTCTACCAGAGACTGTCCAATTTATTTAAAAGAAAACGTTCCTATTCCTCTAGGGATGCTGGGCATTTCTGTTATGATTTTGCTGTTCATTGGGACTTAAACATATTTTGATTTTCTGATCAAGTGCTCTAGTTTTGAGCCCTCATGGTATTTAACATTTACTCTGTACCACCTGATTTTTTGTGATTTTTTAAAATAACTCAGTTATTGAGTGATCCAAGTTACTTGTTTTATAAATATCAGGACCAAATTAATCTTGAGCCTGATACTGAGGAAGGTGGTCCTTAATGCAAGATCAAGAGTTGAGCAGAACTGCCAGAGGGAAATTTGGGTTGATCTGAAATTTAGGGCTGGTGGTTCTGCTCCCAAACTAACATTAGTTCTCCTGCAAACAATACGGCCATGCAGCCCCCCTCTCGAGCCATTGAAGGCCCCGTGGATCCCACCCCTCGGGCCAAAATGCCAAAATAAGGGGGATGGGGTCCGCGTGACCTTCCTCTTCGAGCCTCTCAAGGCCCCGGGGACCCAAGCCCCTGGGGCCATCTCTTTTGCTGTGTCCCAGGGAGCCCAACCCGGGACAGAGCAGTTTTCCTACCCACACCAGCGCGGGTTAGAAAACAAGTGTTCGAGCATTTTTTAATCTCCTGCCCTTGATTTTGGGTCATACTGGAGAACTCTAGGAACTTCAACAGAGTCTGTTTTACTCATCTGCCAGTCCTGGGCACCTGATACCCCAAAGGTGTATTGCTTGCATGGTAGGTGTAGAATAGCTGGTGCCTGGACAGAGGGTTAGATTCCTTTTCAGCAGATATAGCCCTCATAGTTTATTTTCTAGCCTCTTTAGCGTCCAAAGGGAAAGCCAATAGGACCATAAACACCAACTGATTAGCCATTTCTGCAGAGCACGGTCAAGGGGGCGGTATACCTGTGGGCAAACACCCATTAAATTGCCATCTATTAAAGGGAATCGGATCTTTTAATCCTTGTTTGCCTACAATCAGAAATGGTATGCTAATTTGCTTTATTTCCTGGTCTGATAATTCTGCATTATCTTAAAAAGTTTAGTAGCAAAGCTGGCAGTACTTTTCTTCTTGATCTCTTTGAAATGTCTTTCTGTTGGTAGATCCTTAGATGTTTCTTCAAGCGTATGTTTCAATGTTTGTAGAAGAACCATATTTTCCTCCCCAACTTAAACTATGTAACGGAAACTTGTTAATGATATATATACAGAAAACAAATGATCTATGAACAAATTTTCTGTACAGCTTCTAGTTTCTTTAAGAAGACCTTATAAGTCTGTATTTGCTCCCACTTTAACTGTTTTAGTCAAATGGTTTATATCTCTAGTGGGTATAAACACTAATTCTTTCAGGGGCTCATACAGTTCAGCATATTAGTCCAGTGATTCAACTTTCAACTTTTTTTTAATACAAACCTGTTGCAAACATGTAGATTTTTCTATCTTTGGTTGAGGAACGCCTTGATTTTATTAAAGACATTAAGGGGAGTTTTATCACAGCACTGTTTGTATTGTTCATAACCTCCTTTTGTAGTGCCTTCCCAAACAACTCCCTCATCAGCAATCATGCCCAGGAAACATCCATGATCAGGTCTACTCCTGGGTGGAACAAGGTTCTTTCGAAGTTAACAATGTCGGTAATAACATGACTCCTCTTGTGTGCACACCATGTCAATGGCTGGTTGTTATGAACTTTCACTCTTCACTTTACTCTTTACCTTGTTATTGACTTTTACTAGTTTACTGTTCACTGCCCCTATTCTAGATCTCCATGTTCCAACAGGACTACAGGACTTGATTTTCCCAGTCAAGGGTATTCATAGACTAGATGACTGCTTATTGGCTATCTTCATTACAACAACATCTGTAGTCTAGTATTTATGAAATACGGTGCATTCCTGTTCTTTCCCCCTGCGCTGGTGCACAATTTGCTTCCTAGTGCCAGCGTAGTCACCCTTGCACAACGGTGCAAGGGATCCTCCATTGCAGGCAATATTGTGTTTGTGCAGTAAGGTGGAAAACGAGGAGAAATAAAAATATTTCTACTTGTTACGCCTGCTCTGGGGAGGAATAAGGTTTTGGCGCTGCCCCACCGTTACGTGATTAAGTAATTCTGGGGCAGTGTCAAAATTCACGGGTACTGCCTGGGAAAAACCACTCCAATGGAACACCTCCTTGATGCAGAGTAAGACAAGGAAGCGACTTGCGCTGCTTTGTTTTACTCCATATCTATGAAGCCAAGAAGAGCAACGCAGAGTGACTTTGTGTCGCCTCATAGATATGATCGAGAGGCTTGCGCCACTGGAGTGTCAAAAAAGGTGACGCTCCGGTGGCGTACGACTCTCATAAATAAGCCCCGTAGTCTCTTATATCTTGGCTGCCATCTTAACATAGGCAAGAAAAGATGATAATCACCTCTGTGTTGCTAATAAAGTCAAAATCTTACTTCAATAACACTAGGAAAATCTACATGAAATTCATTGTACAGATGCAAGTGTTATTGTGCTTTGCATCAAAACAGCAAACACTGCCCTAATCTGCCAGTGTTAACTGGCGTTATTATCTGCCTTGCAATCATGAGCTTCTGCTGATGAGAAATGCACATAAAAAGTCAAAGGGCAGGTGGCAACAAACAGCTATTAGCACCCAGCCCGCAATCTCATCCAGTACTGATAATATATAAAGGCCCTATTCTCTCGTGAGGCTTGAAGTGATGTTTTATGTTCTATTAGAGGATGTGCTGTGATGTGAGGTCAATGTCTGCAATGCTAACATACGGTGAATGCATAATGTGATTTCATGTGTAGAATGTTCAGTTTGCCCAGAATCATCCTTTTTAGTGCTCTGTTGCCTTCTGGTAGAGTGTGAAGGAACCTTGGAGATTTGGGGAAATACCCACAAACCAGGGAAAGAGGACAGCGGGTCAGTGGAAGGGTAAATGGAATGAAGAAGAAGGATAGGACGGGTAATTGGGAGAAGGGCAGAGAATGTTGACGAGAGGTCCCTGGGCTCCCGATGTAAGAATAATGAAGGTCATGAGTTGTCTGCTATGAATATGGACAGGCGCTGGGCATAAGCATGTAGTGGAGGAGGTTGGTTAATCAGCCACAAATGAAGTCACATTACATAACCATCAAGAAGACTACGGTCTGCCTCGCTTTCATTTGCCCATACTCCCCACATCTACCGAAGCAGAAGTGGAGGACGCACCTTTTCCCACATTGCAGCAAAGACTTGGAACTGCCTCTGACTGTTTTATAAATCTCCAGGGCCTGCAAGCACCTGGATACCCTATCGGGTTATTAGCTGCACTTTATAAATCCTGATTGATTAACTGATTGATAACAAAAGACTGGGATGGCAATTCAAATTCAACATTTGTAGAGTAGCATTTTTAGCTGTACAATTGTGGACTATATTGTTAGGAAAAGTCACTCTGCATGGCTCTGTAGAGCGCCAACCCTTAGTAAAATGAAGTGTTTTGGCACAATGTATAAGATGATCATGTGGGTATGTGCTGAAACCTGTTTTGACAAGGACTGAGATCTAGACTACACCGCTGAGTTCAGAGGAGCGCACAATGTGCACTCTCCTTCCACACATGACTACTGTGGCCCCGCTGGGCTCTTGAGGATTGACAGTGGTGACAGGCATGCTGTTTTCAGTTGGAGGACAAGCCTTTTTATCTGTTCCCAGATAGGGGGAGGGCCTACCGGCATCTATCACATGTTTCAGTTGTCTGTCAGCCCCTACAACCAGGTGCTTCTCCCCTGAGTTGAATGTGTGTGCACTTATATGTGAGTCACAGATGTGCATGCAGCAAATGTGGTGCATGTGGCCATGTCCATACTGGCTTCTGTTATCAATGTGAACAAGTCCATTGTTACCTAAGATGGAGGGAGAGCAAGAGAGAAGAGCACTGGATGGTCCATTCAGAGATTCCAGGAAATTGTCTAGTGGGCCAGGCTGGAGAGTGATTAGGAGAGGAGGCAGTAAGTCCCTTTGAAAGCCAAGGAATTCATCTGCCCTTTTCTGGTCCTTTGATCTATGGAGGGCAATGCCCAACAGGTTAAGAGGTGGTTGAGGGAGACAGACGGCATGCCTTTAGTGTCCTTCTTTTGGGTTTCCCTGGAGAGGAGGGAAACCTAAACTTTCTGCACATTCTTTTGACAAGGACAATGCCTGGACCAGTCTGTGAAAATCAGAAGTTCAGAACTGCCCACAACCAGCGATATATCTAAACTACTGGAGTATACAAAGTCTGCCTGCAACTTGTGTATAAAGATGGGACAGAATCTTCCACAGTCAGTGTTCCAGTGCACATGACCTGCAGTGTAGACCAGAAGCCTGCAGTCCGACATGAGTGATGACCCGAGAATCATTTAGGCTCCAGCTAGGGTACTGACTTTGAACTCCCTTTGCCAGGTTGTCCCCAGAAACTAAGAAAGATCAGACTACCACACCAGGAGATGATGGAGACTGCTGACTAAGTGCTCAAAAGGGGCACTGACGTGCCCTTGCCCGAAGAAGATGCTGTTCAGAAGGACAGTGAGGAGCTCAGGAGTTAACTATTTTACATTTTTTGCAATGTTTTATTAGCATTAGTGTTATACGTTATACTTAATTTAATGTTATTTAGCTGTAATTATCTTTTAGTAAACAATATTCTTTGCCATTTGGCAATGTAATTCAAGAAATATATTTTATTTTAATGTGTTTTGAAATGTATTCATGAGTTATTGGGTTTTTAGGGGAATAGGGTGAAAAGTGTTTTAGAATACATATTGTGCAATATTTTATAAATTGCTAATTAATGTATAATATTCTATGAATAGTAATAAGACTATTTATTTTATTTTACAATATTATTTTTGTAATTAGGATTTGAAGTGTAATGTTTATGTGCATCTTAAATATCCTATTGTTTTCAGCATTTTGACTGAGTAGAAAGCAATCATTTAAAAAATATATGTTTAATGTTTTCAATTCCTTAATGCAGATTTGATTTGTAATTCGTTTTTTAAATATACAAGATATTGAAATCTTTCTTGAACATTTTGAAAAGTATTTGATTATTTTCTACAATTGATCAATATATTAAAATATATGTATATATTATTTATTAATTGTAATTATATCTTGTATTTAATATGTTTGATAAATGATAATAATTTCTCATGCATGTGTTTCTGGTGGGGTGGTGGTTTGTATAGAAGTGAAGTGGAAGATTTTTTTAACATAGTTTATTAACTGAACTTTGCATTTATTACTTATTATTTGGTCAAATTATTCCATAAATATATAAATAAAGTATCCTAATAATTTATATTTTTTAATTCATTTGTATGTGTATCTTTAAATTTAAATTATACATACATTTTTTAAACCTGTTTCATTTTTAATTATCATTCATATTTCAGTTTTGTCTAATTATTTTGAACATTTTAAAAACATTTTTATTGTAAACTTCGCATTTACAATTTTATGTACAATGATATTTAATATATTAACTATTTCATATATTGTGGTTGTTATACAGTTAATATAGTTAGTGGTAATCATTTTAAATTATTTCTATTTTATTATATATACATCTATTTATCTATCTCGCTATCTATCTGTATGTAGATATATATATTTATATATATATTCACTGAAAAAACCATAGGTTTCACACACGTTATAGTTAGGAATTAGCATTTAAAAAACCTTGCAAATTCACTGAAAAAACCATAGGTTTCACACATGTTATAGTTAGCTGGACATTTCACTCGTAAAAAACCAATGAAATTCCCCCGTTATAGTTAGTGCAGGCAACTATAACTCACGCGAGCGCAATCCTCTGCTGATGATGTCAGATATTGCATCACTGTATTTAGACACTTATTTACCCATGCCTTCTTCCATTAATCTTTAGCTATACATATATTACAAATATTTATTTTTCATAAAGACACATATGTCATCAGTGATGTAATATTTGACATCATCAGCAGAGGATTGCGGTCGCGTGAGTTATAGTTGCCTGCACTAACTATAACGGGGGAATTTCATTGGTTTTTTACGAGTGAAATGTCCAGCTAACTATAACATGTGTGAAACCTATGGTTTTTTCAGTGAATTTGCAAGGTTTTTTAAATGCTAATTCCTAACTATAACGTGTGTGAAACCTATGGTTTTTTCAGTGAATTTGTACGGTTTTTTAAATGCAAATTTTTTTTTGAGATTTTTGGTAAAAAATAATATCCAACCTATGTATAAAATAATATATGTACTATATCCTGCATTATGGAATGGTTAATTTTTTAAAAATTAATGTTTACATACAGTTGTACATCACACTTATTATCTTCTACAACTCTTGAAACTTGTATTTTTTTTTAATGCATTTTTTGCCGTGTGCGTACGGTAAGCTGACGCTACGCGCTCCGTACGTCATAAGTACAGTGCGCTTACGTGATACGATGCGCGTACGGTAAGCTGACGCTACGCGCTCCGTACGTCATAAGTACAGTGCGCTTACGTGATAGGTACGTGACATACGCGTACACGCATGCGCGTTGCGCGGAAGCAACGTCGCGGTTACGCAGGGGCGTGTAATGCGCATGCACGAGTGCGTCTTACGTACGCGCTCCGTAAGCGTCACGTTTGCTCATGCGTACTTGTTTACGAGCGAGTACCGTAAGCTTACGGAGCGCGCACGGTAGGTCATGTGATATACAAAGAACACTTTTCATTGGTTGAAACTACTTTCAGTTCCAGAAACTTCCCACACCACACCCATTCCCCTCATTACTGCTTGAGATCCCCTAGGAGAAGGAGCTGAATTGACATTGAGATACAATGGCAGAGCAGCAGACCTCTTCTGAGAGTGAGCCTAGCAGCACCATCATCAGACAGAGAAGGAGGAAACAAAAGGATTCTTTTGTGTGGGAGTATTTTACTTTTCCAGAGGGGCAGAAAAAGGTCAATGCTCCATTGGTCACTTGCACACTTTGTGACCGTGTTTTATCTAGAGGAGATCCAAGGAAGAAATATTCCTTTGGAAATCAATCTATGATGAGACACCTTAGGGATAAACATCCCAGGACCTTTGCTCGACATACTGAAGAAAACTCTTCAGTAAGTCACCGGAGCCCAACCTCAGAAGCTCAGCCGAGTACATCATCGGCAGCTCAGCTGAGCCCTTCCTCTGAGGTGGGAGCATCACCTTCTTCTGCTCCTCTGGACATTAACCCTCGATTTCGGAGGGTTTCAATGAGGTGTACAACGTGTTGTGGTCTTATTGTTTTTGGGGAGACCAGTGTTTCCCTTATTAACAATAAGATAGACCAGCACGTTTGTAGACGCTCATAATATTCCCATTCTTTCTTTCCTCTATCCCTGTATTAACCCAACGGCTCTTTTAAGAGCCAACCTTACCTCACAATTTTTTTTTTTTTTTTTTAAGCTTTCCTTTTTGAAATTTTTTTTTTGCCGTGCGCGTACGGTACGCGTAGTCGCGGAATCGTTACGCGAAGTTCGCGGAATTTTTCTCGCGGAATTTCTCCGTTTACGCCGTGCGCGTACGCTACGCGCATTCAGCGATTTTTCGCATTCAGCGATTTTTCGAAAAAAAATTTAAATAAATTTTTGCCCTTTTGGGCCTTCTGGGACCCCCTGACAAAGGCTAGAGGGTCAGGAACTGTCCACCCTGCCCCCTTTTCACGTTCTCCACCTTTGTTTTTCACCCCCTCAGACTGCGAGAGACAAAATGGCGGCCGACACTTCCTGGTTTCGACCGATTCGAATGTTTACTGAGATCTAACAACCAATCAGAATCGGGCTCGTGCATGGCGGCGTGCGCATACGGTAAGCTTACGGTACGCGCTCGGAGCGCGCCTATAGCTATATATATTGATTTAAATGCTATTTTCTCAGGAAATACTGAACAGATTTACATGAGACCTTCGAAAGGCACATCCCTGACCTGAGGGCTACCTCTCTGCCAAATTTCAAGTAATTCTGTTCAGCCGTTCGGGCTGTAGCTCGGACTAAAGGTCCTATGGAAAAATGCATGGGGAAAACGCATTTTGGGGCCCCCCCTTTTTCTCAGCCCCGGCTTGACGAATCCCCCCGAGACTTTCAGGGAAGGAGCGGAACGGAGCGCCCCACCTATTTTGAGAATTTCGCGAGGATTCGTCAATCGGCGCCAAAGTTATTCCAAATAGAATGTTGCGGATTTCCTATGGTAACACGGTCCTAACTATAACTATCTACTGGCGACCGCCAGTAGATAATATATATATATATATATTTATTTATTTATTCAAATACATGCACAGTTATTAAAAACCATTGCATACAAACGAAACTTTAAAGAAAAGTGCAATAAGTAATGTAAGTGCAGCTCATGGGGCCCAAAAATGTATCAGGGAGATTCAGTAAAACCAAATCAGTGTGCATTCACATTTTGTTGATTAAAAATACGAGCAGACAAATTTGACAGAATACTCTACGAAGTTATTGCATAGAAAGATGTAGACAATATATTGATGGGCCATGTGAGTGCTATACCTATAGAGCTACCTATGTTGCCACCAATTCAATCGCTAGGATAAAAGTGCGGCCATAGAAGGGTAAAAGACTCGATACGGTTGTGTGGGCCAATTGACAGGATAGTGTAGTGGCCATTTGGCAGGTTAGTGAGGTGGTGAATGTATACTCAAACTTTTTCAGGAGAATACTGCCGGTTAGTCTTTTAGGGCCCAACTACAATGCCGGTCGGACAAGCGTCCGACAGGCATCATTGCAATAAAGGGACCAGCCGACAAGTAGTCAGCGGACCAACTGCCAAATTAGGATCCGACTGCCGTGGAGGCGGTCGTAAACATGCCTCTTTGCATTAAATTTAAGGTTTGTGCTGTGGCCCCGTAAAGGCATCACATCTGCAAGACCACTCGCCTCTTCACAACGGGGAGAGGATGTAGCCTTACGGCTAGAACGGTCAACATCGGAGCTGGAGAACCGGGTTCGAGTCTCGGCAACGACACTCAAAATCCTGTGATTCTGGGCAAATCACCTATTCTCCCCGTGCCTAACAAAAATGAATTATCCTCATGTAACGCAACTGGTGCTCATGTAAAGCTCTCTGATACCCGATGTCTTGGGTCTAGTTTGTGCTATATAAAACTCTAAAAAAGAAATTTAAAAAAAATGTTGGAACCATTGTTGCTAATTCTAATCCAGTTACTCTAAATTATGTCTTCCACCCTTCTCTAGAAACCCAGTTATCTGTCTTGCCTCCTCCTGCAGTTCAAGAGAGTATTCATCATAATGCCCTTTACTCGAGAATCATTAAATACAGCAACCTGCACATGGGTGGGCTAACAATTGTCCGCTTTCTAATAATCACACACCATCTACTAAATCTTCTGGTATCCCTTTAATGCCCCACTGGAATACCACATCTAAACCTTCCGGTATACTAGTAATGCCCCACTCAATCACCACGTCCCCATCCCACACTCAATGACCAATCAACAACTTAAAATGCCCGTGGAGGACATCCTTTCTAATCTTCCTCTTACCCCTCTTCCAAACATCAGAGCTACTTTGTCATCCTCTGAACCTCCTCTTCCAACCACACATTCTGATTGTTACTAAACTTCCAATTTTATTGTAGAAGGTCCTTCCTTTGAGGAAAAGCTCGCCGATCTCAAGCATGAACTTCAACTAGTCAAGAGTGACATACAGAATCTAATACAGATAACCCTGAAGCTAGAGAAGCTTTGGAATACCAGCTTGATCGCTGGAACTTTCAGAACCACAGTCACTAAACAACCCAATCTTCCTGCTATTGACCAACACTCCTTGCCTGAATCACACACCATAAAGAACTCACCCATTAAGCACATGAGATGGTGTCCCCTTTTCAATCCTTCCTCCAGGCCCTGTAGGGTTACCAATCATCTAAATGATGATGACATTCACTTCCTGTTGCTATCATACAACACCACACAAAAGGACTCTTTACCCTTGCTGGTCAACATCCAAACTATTACCTCCAACCCACTGAGAGAACCCACCCTCAACCTTAGAACTATAAAAAAACATAACTTACTGCATGTCCCTTTATATATCAAGCCAAGAGGCAGCAGTAACCAAATCACATATCAAGTCCATGCTTCTTAACTGTAGATCAGCGGTAAAACACGCAGATGACACTTCAGATCTCATACACGCACAAGACCTTGACCTCTTGATCATATCTGAAACTTGGCTTTGACACTTTCTCAACAATTCTGGACATTCTTGTGCCCCTCAACTATGACATCCTCAGATTGGATAAATCTGACAGAGCTGGGAGAGATATAGCATGTATCTATTGATCATTGCTTCACCTAAAACATGCACACACCTGTACTCCTGTGAATACCTAGCCATCAAAATATTGAACAATGACAAGATGTTATGCAAACTCCACATGATTTTCCAACCTTCTAGTAATAATCTTCCTTTCATTAAACAATTAATGGAGACCATCTCATCTAATGTGGAACAACATCCTAACCAGAGTTTCCTTGGGGATTTTAATATTCAGTGGAACAACCCAAATGACCCCACACTGAACATCTTCAAATCCTACCTGGTTGACTTTAACCTTACACAGCATTGCAATGGCCTAACCCATAATAGAGGCTTCACCCTTGATCTAATCATCACCAAGAATAATGTCATACAACCAGAATCCATATCACCCTGTGCCTAGTCATATCATAACCAAATATCCTTCTTTGCTTTGAATAATGTACTAATTAGACAAATCCAACCTCGTCATACAAAAAAATGGACCAGAGACTTTGGAAAATCAATACAAACTCCCTCCCCCACTCCCAAACATGACAAATTTGAATGAGCTCACCGATCACTATATGAAATCCATGTCATACATTTGTTAAACAATTGATCTGAAGCAGCTTAAAAGAATTCCCAATAGACACTCCAAACCCTGGTTCAGTGGAGACCTTAATGAGGTAAGGCATAAACTGAGGCTTGCTGGTCAGGCCTGTGGTTGGGGGGCTGAGTTCCATTCTCTGTGTTTCCCTATATTGATGATTGTCTGGTCTCTGCTTCCTTCCTCCCTAAGGCTCTTCTGGCAGTGGAAGAGACAATGGCCATGTTCCAGGGTCTGGGGTTCAAGCTGAATCTGGTGAAATCTCATTTGGTCCCTGTTCAAAGACTCCAGTTTATCGGAGGACTGTTGGACACCTTGCTGGGGGCGGTGTTTCTCCCTCCTTCTCAGATCTCTATGCTACAGACTCTTCTGCGGGACCTGCTGAGTCACCCTTCTGCCCCGGCTCAGGTTTGGTTACAGGTTCAGGGGTTGATCACTGCCACCTTGGCTTTGGTTCCTTGGGCTCGCCTGCACCTCAAGCCCTTGGTAAAACATCTGTTGACTCAGTGGGACCCCTCCCAAGTGGATTACGACACTCTGGTTCCTTTCTTCCCTGTTCTGGTTCTGGTTCAGGATTTGGACTGGTGGCTTTGCACTCCCAATCTGGAGAAGGGGTGCGTTTTCAGCTTCCTCCTTCCCTCTTGTTTAAAACTGACGCCATTTTTTGGGGATAGGGGGCCACGTTGGGGTCCTTGGAGGCCAAGGGTCAGTGGTTTCGGGTGGACAGCACACGTTCCTTGAACTGGTGGGAGTTGGCGGCCATTTGGCAGGCGATGCTGTTCTTTCAGGTTTCTCTCCAAGGGACAAATCTGTTGGTTCGTATTGACAATCAGGTGGCTCATTGTTACTTGAACCACCAGGGGGGGTCCCGGTGCGCGTCTTTGAATCTGGTGGCTATTATGATTTGTACCTGGGAGGAATCTCACTTGTTGGTGTTGAGGGCTGTTTACATTCAGGGGCATCTGAACTTTCATGCGGACAGCTTGAGCCGCAACCTTACGTCCTTGTTCTGTTCCATATGTCTGGCCTGCTCCTCTGTTCCGGGACCTTTGTCTTCGGTTCAGGGCACAACACTCTTTTCCCTCGGTTCTGTTCTGAGGTGATTTGTCCTCAGGCTTGGGTGGTGGATGAGCTCTTGATTCCTTGACCCTCTGGCCTTCTGTATGCCTCCCTCCGATTCCCTTCTTTCCGAGGGTGCTGCAGAAGTTTCGGGGGGAGAGGTTGTCTGTGCTCTTGATTGTTCCTTTTTGGCCTTGCCCCCTTTGATTCCCACTCCTGATGCAGCTGGTGATGGGAAAGTTTGTCCAGCTTCCTGTGGCTCCGTGTGCACTTCATTTTCCATCTTTGTCGCTTAAATCTGATTGCCTGGCTCTTGAACGGCTGACATTGGAATCTTTCGATTGTTCTTCTTTGGTGGCCTGTGACATTCAACAGTCACGTCGGCCTTTAACCCTTAAGAGCTATGGTAAGCATTGGGGCTTTTTTGTCTCTTGGGCCTCCTCTCATGGTGTGGATCCTGTGGTTGGTAATCTGGCTTCTATTTTTGATTTTCTTCGAGATGGGTTTTTGAAAGACCTTTCCCCTTCTTCGTCTGCTCAATGGGCTGCGGTTCGGGCATGTAAGGTTCCAGGGTCCTCCTTGGAGGTTGTTGCTCCTTTGGTGAGTCGTCTTCTGCGAAGTTTTCGGCTTCGTCATCTGGTCTCTCCTGTGATTGTTCCTTCAGGGGATTTGCCGACTGTTTTGAGGGGTCTGCAGTTTCCCCCTTTTGGGCCTTTGTTGGAAGCAGATTTGTTGTGTTTGTCTGCTAAGTTGACTTTTCTGTTGGCCATCACCTCCAGTAGGCAGTTGGGTGAGTTGGGTATTTTGCTTGTCTCCTTTCCCTATCTGCAGTTTCTGCAGGACAGGGTGGTTTTGCGGTTTGACCTCCAACGTACCCTGGGGTTTAATCTTTCTCCTGCCCTGTTTGTGTCCTGTTGGGGTGTGGCAAAGTGGAAGAAGGTTTCTACTTCCACCATCAGTCGGTGGGTGCGTTTGGCGTTTGGCGGTCTGGCAATCCTATAACTCTGTGGGTCTGCCTCCTCCGTCCCAGGTGCTGGGTCGTTTGACGCGTTCTGTGTCCGCTTCCTGCGCTGAGGCGGTGGGGGTTTCTATCCAGGAGATTTGTAGGGTGGCCAGTTGGCAGTCCCATCATACGTTTGTCTGGCATTATCGCCTTGATGTTTTGCATGCCTGTGTGGACAATTTTGCCGATGGCATTTTGAATTCTGCTGTACCTTAATCATTTGTTTGATTAAACATTTGTACTTTTGTATGGATCCCTGGGGTCCTGAATTTTTCTTCATGGTTTTTCTGTTTGTGAGGTCCTCACATGGTAAAGACTGAGACGAGGTGGACATACGAGGGGGTAATGTCTCGTTACTTCCCGGTAATCTTCATTACCCCGATTAAGGTCCTCCTTGTCATAGTCCTGTTCCATCCCTCCCTCCTGCTGTGTTTGAGTCTGGACTTGTTGATAATAGGCATGGCGGTGGGTGGGAGGGGCTTAAATTGTAAAAATTAAAGAAATACTAATGTTTCAATTGGACTGTCGTGAGGCAGGATTACCTCACATAGTAAGGACTGGGACGAGGAGGACCTTAATCGGGGTAATGAAGATTGCCGGTAAGTAACAAGACATTACCCTATGGGAGCATGTGTTACGTAGCACAAGCTTCCATAAGGAAATGGGAGGCTGTGTTCATACATGCACTGCGAGGCAGGCACCTCAGGGTGCCTGCCAAGCGGTGCATGGTTTAACAAGGGGGCACAACAGGTGCCCCTTCGGCCTCCAACCGGTGCTTGCAAACAAAAGGGGACCCTGCTAGGGGCCCTCAAACAAGCTTTCTGAAAGGTTTCTCATGTCAGAAAGCCCAGCATGGAAAGCCTGCCAAAAACTGTGCATTATAATTCGGGCAGATCAACACGCCATCCATATGGATTATGGGCCGTACTCTGACTGGCCGACGGGCTCCTTGAGCCCATCGGATGATCAGCTGGAATGACAGGCCAGTTTCCAATCGCCTAAATTGTTATACGACTGTCAGAAGTGAACCCGACATTTTTGGTCGGAAAGCCCCTGACCTAAGATATGTTACGGCAATTGCATATAAAACTACATTTGTGGAAAATGCACTCTTTTACATCTTAAAACCTCACTGCAGTTAATGCATCACTGCATTGGTGTGTGTGTGTCTGTCTCTCTCTGTTAGTGTGTGTGTGTAATCTGAGTGAAACAGAATTGAATCCTGTTTGGGCATTGGTTAATAGTGACTTGTGTATTTATAGTGCTTGGTGGTCCCTCCCTGTAACCAAAAGCACTATACATATGCAAGTCATTATTTTAAAATAGGGACAGTAGGCTAGTGACTTCCTAGGAGTTTTGCAGCAGTTTCATGCTCTTTTTGGAGCTTCTCATTGCTCAAAATGGTGTACATATCAGAAAATATCTCTTTTCACGAGCTTCATTGCTAGGCTTTACTCCTAGTGTCACACATTTGGCAGCTGAATGTCACTCATAAGTACATTGAAACCCTGAAAAGCTATGTTCTCATTGTTCACATTTCCAATAATTATATGTTTCCCTCGTCTTCATTGCTTGATTTTGCTTATGAAAAAGTGTCACTCATAGTTGTTGAATGAACTTAGAATTACACTGAAATCATAAAAATGTCACACATATGCAATCTGAAACCTTGGCAGCTATGAGAGCTTTGTTTAGGGGGACAGTTGTAGGAAGAAGAGGCTCAGCCTACTAAAGCAAAGTGATGTGTATTTGGTGGGAGGCTGGCCTCTATTTGCACAGCTTTATTTAGGGAAACAAACCTATGTAGAAGAGGGTCATCATAGTACAAGGTGGTAAATGTGTTATTGACTGGCCTCTTGTTGCTGAGTTTTGCTTAGAGCACAGCTGTATATAAATGTATGTACGTGAGGCCACTTCTGCTCAGGCCCCCTTCAGTGCTCAAGCTGTATATCAAGAAGGATTGGCCTATTAAACGATGGTGTTGTCTGGAACTGGCCACTTGCTGAATTGCAGTATATTTCTCCATGGCCGGTCCATGTGGGGTAGTTTCATAGTTAGGAATATAATTAAGTGTACGTCTAGATCCATTTTCAATGTGCCTGTAATCTGAGTAACAATTTAACTAACGTGTATAAAACTTTAAGTCCTTGAGAATCGATTGTATGACCCACAGTTTAACAACTGTTATCTCCGTCTTTCTTGTGACATCATGGATAAGCTCCAAACATTTGGGTTCACAGATGAAGACCTAGCGTCACTATTGGGTGACTTCACTGTAGGTGGACAAATGGGACAAACAACTAGCACTGTAGGCAATGAGGATTTTAATAAATTAACATCGTTGAAGAAAAAAGCCAAAAGAATTGAAATGCATGGGCATTTCATGTTGGAGTATCTAAAAGTAGGAATCATCCCACAAGGGCTCAGAGTTAGGAATATCCCAGGCCTTTTTGTTAAAATCCGGAAATTCCTAGAACGTTGGTCCCATATAGCCAATAGATGCTCCCGGGATCTAATGATCCTCATTGTAGAAACATCCAAAGAGATGATTCAAGCTCTAATGGAAGAGATTCAAGAACTGGAAAATAAAATCAAGAGCAATCAGGCGATTGATGAGGCAAAAAAGAAGTTAGAAGAGGTAGAGATTGAGATGTCATCCTATCATGAATATCTAATGAAGCGAAAGACAGAGAAACTCAAAAAAGATGTGAGATATACTAGTCAGGAGAAGATGTATCCATACCTAGCTGATAACTTCTACCAACAATTACCGGTAGAGGAAGATCAATTCCAGCCTAGGAACGATAGATTCGCTAAAAAAATAGTGACCTTTTCGGATACGTCAGACTCAGAGGGGGAAAGTTATAACCAATATCAAGCCAACACTCCAGGTCGTCAGGCCCCAGGTAGCAACAGAGGCGAGCGATCAGGTTTTTTAGCCCGGCGCGGGACACAGAGAACCAGATGGCGGCCCAGGTACCAACAACGTCAACGGGGCAATTATCAACAGGCATACAACTACACACAGGGGCAGAACTTTTACCAAGACGACCCACAGGTCCTAACAACGAATCATGCCCATTACTGGCGCAAGTGAATCAAATTCCCATTTTTAACCTGAGCACCATCAATATCGATGGCCATACAGAATCCATGCTAACAAAAGGTCTATCTTTTATTCCACATGCTAAAGCAAATAGATTTGAGTTGTTCCAGGATTTAATTTCTTTCTTTCGAAAAATTAGATTAAAAGCCTTCTTTGAGGGACGACCCAACCAAGAACCATCTATACCTAATAGATCGGGGTTAGCGCCTCCATCTACATTTGTTCCAACACTCGAACAGGTGGGACCCGAAATCGCCATTTTTGAACACGTGGTGTTCAACAAACTCACGGCAGCCACGAAATTCATTCCAGCACCCAAATACAATCTGCCTCTGGAAGAACACCAAGCTCTAGCAACCCTTAAGAACAACAGGAATATTACAATCAAGGGCTGTGATAAGGGTGGAGGCATAGTGATATTGGACACAGACCAATATGTCAAGAATATGACAACTATGTTGTCCAATAGAGATCACTATGCCCCCATACATATCGACCCCACCAAAAAGGTGTCCAAGAAAATAAGGGATTTGACCAATAAGGCTCTGGAGGATGGGGTCATATGTGATAAATGGATTTTTCTGAATGTTGTTAAACCCAAGATGGCCTCAATATACGGGGTTCCCAAAATCCACAAGGACATCACGAACCCGCCGTATAGGCCCATTGTGACCACTATTGGATCAGCCACTGAGGCATTATCCAAATATGTTGATGCCATTTTGCGTCCGCATGTACCCAAAATAAGATCCTATATAAGGGACACGACGGACATCATAAATAAAATTGAACGGACCGAATTTAACCAGGCGATACAGCTCTTAGTCACGATGGACATAGAGGCCCTGTACAGCAATATTAGAAGCCGTGAGATGGTTCATTGAGACTTATGACATAAATTGCCCGGCCCACTTTATACTGGATTGCTTAGACATTATACTCCAAGAAAACACTTTTGAATTTAATAGGTCTTTATATCAGCAAACCCAGGGAGTAAGTATGGGGGCTTCATGTGCCCCAACAGTAGCAAACATTTTCATGGCGCACTACGAGCATAAATTCATTTATAATGAGGTGGCACCCTTCAGTGAATCTATTACCAGTTGGTCTAGATTCATAGACGATGTTTTTTACATCTGGAATGGGACGGAGGACGATTTAGCGGAATTCACCTCATGGCTAAATCTTTGTGATGTAAACATCCGCTTCGTGGCTGTCAGCAGTAAATGCGAAGTCGAATTTCCCGACGTAATTATTAAATCAAATGGGCAACAACTTTTGGTGGATTTATTCACTAAACCCACGGCACGGAATACTTTATTGCACTTCTCTAGCTATCATCCGAGAACACAAAAAACAACCATCCCATTTGGTCAGTTTCTTCGCCTCCGAAGGAATTGCACTAACCTAATAGATTATGATAGGCAGTCAGAAATCATGAAAGCTAAATTTATAGCAAGAGGCTACCCTAAGAGATTAGTGCGAGATTCCTTCAAAAGAGCGCGATATTACGATCGCCAATGTCTACTGAATAAAAAAGCACCCAAGGAGCAAAATCGACTGGTTATGATCATGCGGCACTCAACTATGAATGAGTCGGTACGCCAGATCATTAACTCAAACTGGCGCATTCTCAATGCTACAAGAAATGAATCAAATTCCTTATCAAAGCCTATGTTTGCATATCGGAAAAATAAGAACTTAAAAGATCTAATAACAAGGTCACAAATGCAAAAGAGTAGGCCCACCTCCGTACAAACCACCATTGGAGGGTTATCTGCCATCAAAGGGAACTTTAGATGTATGTCGTGCCTTGCTTGTAATTCTGCATTAGAGGTAAAACAATACTCCATAAATGGAGTCAAGATAGAACTGCAAAGTTTGACGAACTGCAAAACCACCAATATAGTTTACGCAGTGCTATGTCCCTGCAACAAAACTTATGTGGGCGAGACGTCCAGGTCCATGGCAACTCGCCTAACAGAACACAGATCTGCAATCAAAACAAGAAAAGTACAAGCGCCTCTAGTGCAACACTTTATTGATTTCAATCATACCATTGAGGATATCCGATGGTTGATCTTAGAGAAAGTCAATATTTGCGGACCTCAAGGAATGGAGATCCGCAAGAGGAGAGAGGTGTATTGGATATTCTCTCTGGACACATACAAGAAAGGTTTGAACAACGAGATTCCGTGGAGCCAAGCCATTCGCTATAACACTTCACATTCTCTCTTGACACTGAAAAGTAAAAAGTATAATCTTCTTACCTTGCTTTATGTCAGGGTTCCATTACCCCCCTTAAAATCGGTAAATTGAATCTAATATTAAATAGCTAAACTAGGATTCACAAAAAGGGCATGTACTGTCAAGCACATAAACTTTGAAATGATGTGTCATAAGGTATTGCTGGACACACGTGTTCTCTTCTTTTGGCATTCATGTGCAGGGTTGGAATTTTAACAATATCTTTCCAACCACCAGGACACTAGTGGCAGTGTTTCTGTCCTTTGCCTCTTTGGATGCAAATATCAAGTACACCTTTAAATACGAAAAGGTTAGACAACAGGTAGGGCAGTGTATATACCTTTAAAACATAAGAGAACAAGCCAACTCAAACCTTGAGGCATGCTATTGGATCAGGTAAAATCAGGTGGACAAAATCTGACCAATAAAGGAAGGGCTTAGAGGATATATTAGGCTCTCCAATGGCCAGCCTTGTTTGTTCTTCGATGCCAGAATGCTAACCTAGAAGGAAGAAAAATGAACAGGACCGGGTGAGTAGGGGCGCTTTATATGATGTAGCTAATACAGTAGGAAATCTCTCTTAACTCTGCTGCAGCTAAAAGTGGCAATTACACACACTCTCTTTCAGATAGCATGACGACATTCTGGGGAAACAAGCGCTTCGGTCACATGCTTTAATACTGGCGAGAAAGGTCAACCAACGGACGTTCGAACTGCGCTAGCATTTTTCAGTGAGTAAAAAAGTAGGACATAAAGTGAGAGTCACTAAAGCCTAGTTAGGCTGAGAATGTCATAAAGGATAGGCCTTTAGATGTGTTGTCTGCATTTCTGAAAAAAGTGAGTTTGCATCTGCGCGCCCGCAGTTTGAAGTGATTGTGAACCCATGGTGATCTGAACCATGCGAGTATTTATGAATAAGTTAGAATATGTTTAAAAATATTACATCGACTTAGAGAGATATTATGGGATATAAACTTACAAAGGAGGAAGATCAAAAAATCATTGCTGCTTCATTTCCCATTAATTCAGAAATGTACTGACCAACCGGGAAAAAGATTCCTCAAAAGTCAAGCTGCACTGTGAAAAAAGTGAGCTCGAGGCTGCACACCCGTAGTCTGGGGGAATTCGGAACCCACGATTTTACGAATCACGCACAAACTTGCGAGTAAGTTGAGCATAACATTGTATCCACCCGGAGATTTATCATGGGTCTCAAACCTACAAAGGGTGAAAGAAGAAAAAACATTGGCTATGTTTATTTTTCTATTGCTTTAGAATCGAACTGACCTACGCTTTTAGAAGTCTCTCAACAGTCAAGCTGGTAAAGGGCGTATGATAAAGACGCAGGAGCCCACGAGTAAGTATACAAGCACCTCAGCTAGATAAGCAACCTAATCAGTAAGCATGACAGCTCTTCAATACTGGCAGGTAGTCTCTATAATTTCTGCCTTTAATTGTTGTTTGCCTTAGATTCACCAAAATTGTCCGTGTTCTCCAGTAAGCCGAGTCGGAGTACAGCCCATTACGGAGATAGCCACCCATGAAAATAGATGACTAGATATCGTAAAGAAAAGAAATAGGGAAGGTTTTAATTCATCCCTTCTTGGAATTTTGAATCTGAAAATCAAGGTAACATTAGTAGCACGTTAATATGGCTACATAGAAAACGAGGAAATAGATAACAAAATTATCCCATTTGTGTAGATAGTTGCTTTACTTGATTTAATACCAAATTTAGGTTTAGTCAACATAACGGGCTGATTTCTCCACATGCTGTAAATAACAATGATGAGCTATTACCTATGTATGCAACATCACTTTAGTTGCAACCGAAATTATGTGTAAATAAAAACGATATGGCAGATAGGAGATGACATTATTTTCTACATCTGTGAACTCAATTGATATCATTTCCCTAGACTCAAATCATGCTCTCTAAAGTTTTCCCCTACAGATTTCATAATGAGGCACATAGGTCTATGTATATAGAACAGATTGGAGATGGATTATGTTTGTTTGTTTTTGTAAATAATATGTATAGATATATAGATGTAAATAGAAATGTATAGATGAATAGAAGTCACACATGTATATGAGTATATGTCCAAAAAAGTTTGTTAATAATCATAAATGTGCACTTGATCTATCTGGTATATGCAAGCGATTATAGTTTATGTTTCTTTTACCATAGGATTTAAGAAATTATGGCCACCTGAGGAAGGCTGAACGCCGAAACGCGCGTAGATTTAACAAAAGCCATAATTGACATTTGCTCTCTATCTCTGTTGTATGTAAATATGGAATGTAAATACGATTGTCCAACTGAATATGAAATGATACAGCATTGAGGATAAGAAATGTCTATATAGAAAGACCCAAAGAAATGAGAAAAATGAAATGATTCTCTATTATATAAATCAAAAAATATTTAAATATTAAGAAATAAAGAAGTACAATGAAAATGTGGTCTTTTCAATAGTCCTGTTTGATCAATGGGGGAAGGCATAATAATCACTTGTACATTACCTGGTCTTTTATAAACTGTTTCCTATATTTTTGTTCACAAACACTTGCTGCAGAGCTCCATGTAGAAGTGGCTGGGCCTACGAGCACATGATATATGTGGTGAGTGACTAAAGTCTTCAGACCTAGCATTATTCTGGGACAAAGTTGGATGTGGAAAGAGCACGGCCTATTAATACCTAATGTGTCTAGTGAGACAGTAGCCTCTTCATGCAGAGATTTGTTGAGGGGGACAAGTGTATATAGAAAAGGGGTTGAGTGTCTGAAAAGTTTCAGCACTCCATCCATCATGTCCTTGTGTTTACTTTGTTCACCCTAAGTTGGAAAGTTATGCCCAGACGTGGATCCCTTGCTCACTTTGCCACTGCATTGAAGCTAGCCTGGCTGATGAGGGGTGTTACCCCAAAACAGGTACCAGGATGCTTATTTCTGGTCCAGGGAAGACCTGGCTTGGCAGTACAGGCTGGGCTGTTCCCCTGAGGAACAGGGTCAAACTGATTTGCAAATGGCTGGGTCTGAACTGGGGTGGCGAAGTGAGCTAAAGAATGATGACGGATTCAACCCAGATCTGTGATTTTGGGTGAGGGTCTGAAAAGTTTCAGTGCTCCGTCCATCATTTCCTTGTGTTTGCTTTGTTCACCCTAAGTTGGCAGGGTATGC
The DNA here is from genome assembly GCF_964204655.1 of Triturus cristatus. Taxonomy (NCBI): domain Eukaryota; kingdom Metazoa; phylum Chordata; class Amphibia; order Caudata; family Salamandridae; genus Triturus; species Triturus cristatus. The sequence goes on along the minus strand of NC_140582.1, from coordinate 1,206,511,155 downwards.
CCTGACGTGGGTCCATTGCTCACTTTGCCACTGGATTCAAGCTAGCCTGGCTGATGAGGGGTGCAACCCCCAAACCAGACCTAGGATGTTTGTTTCCGGTCCAGGAAATACCTGGCTTGGCAGTTCGGACTGCACTGTTCCTATGAGGAACAAGGTCAAGACTGATTTGTATATGGCTGGGTACGATGATGGATTAAACTCAGATCTGTGACTGGGGTGAGTGTCTGAAATGTTTCAGCACTCTGTCCATCATCTTCTTGTATTTGCTATAGAAGAGGCTCAACATACTAAAAGATAGTGTGTGTGTGTTGTACTGTACATAGAGATGCCAGTCTCACACAACAAAACAACCCTTAATAGTTATCAAATGCTCTTTAACACACACCTTTCTCACAAGACTGACCTCTTCACAGATAGACCAGTACCCCACTACAAATACACGCTACACCTTAGCCAAGCCACTTCAACGAACAGCTTTACACATGAACAGACTTCTTCAATGAAAGACCAGTCCACCACCACATACATCACCTATTAGTTAGCAAACCCTGTTCAACATATAGCTTGCACCCTACATACAAGTTATCATGCAAACACTAGTTCCACCACCTAAAACATCACCTATTAATTAACAAAGTCTTTTCTATGTTCAGCTGTGACCCTAAAATATCTCATGAAAGAGACACCTGTTCAGTGCCGCACAGACTACTTATTAGTTTTCCAGAGCTCTTCTACATACAGTTTTCACTTGAAAGATACCAATTTGCAGACAGGCCAGCACCCATCCAAACAAATCACCTAATAAGTGGAAAAACGTTTCTACATTAGGTTTTATCTGTGGTGTGATTTATTTACAGAGTGTACACCTTCGTATCATTAGACCTAATTATATTAAAACTGTGTAGACCCATCTTTTTGAAACGTTTTCATAATCTTTTCATACAAACAATGGCTTTGCATTACTACAATGTCTTCTCCTTTTGTACATGTATCTATAGCACATATTATGGACTACTACATACTAGGGGCCTCCTTTATGAGGTTTTGCCATAGGGCAGCGCTACAGGCCTTCCTGCTGCGCTGCAGGAATGCACAGTATCTATCAGATATAGCGCATTCCTGTCCTTTGCCCCTGCGCCGGCGCACAATGGGCTGCTGTGCGCCAACGCAGGTATCTTGGCGCCATGGTGCAAGGGCGCCTGTGTAGTGGGGGTGATTATTTTTGTGCAGGAAGAGAAACTTTCCTGCACAAAAACAAGCACAAGAGGCTTTTTCCACTTTCCTTTTGTGCTGCACATAGAGAAAGGGAAAACGAGGAGCAATAAATATATTTCTCCTCGTTGTGCCTCTCTTACCACTCCCCTGGAGAGGCGTAGGTTTTTGGCGCTGCCTCAGATTTATGATTCATCATAAATCTGGGGCGTTATTAAAAAGCCATGGATGTTGCTCAGAACGCCCACAGCAACACCCATTGCAATCCCCTTTAACGCAGAAGACGGGGTTAAAGGGAATTATATTTAGGAGGCAGCATTAAGCCAAAAAAAGTGGCTTAGTGCTGCCTCCTAAATATGGAGCAGGCTCCCACGCCATGGAACGTCAAAAAAAGTGACGTTCCGGTGGCACAAGGGACCCCATAAATAAAGCCCCATGTATTGTTCAGATTAAGCAGGCCTACCTAGATATTACTTCAAATAAAAACTGACTCTCGCTTTATATTCACAAAGGATACAGGAAAAAATAAGACATTATTTCTATTCATTGTATTCATCAACACCAATTAAAATCAACAGCATTAAAATACAATAAGCATGCAAACATATTCGCTCAATTTGTTCCTTTAAAGTGCTACAAAATGTTCTGAATATGCAACCACTTATACAGGGACAGAAAATACATATCTATCCTGGTTTCCCCCAGCATTTATCAAGTGCATAAAACATTTTAGTCCGCATTCAACATATTGTACACTGCACGAAAGTAATCTACAAGTTAGCAAAAGTGTAAAGAATATATACTCAGTTCAATTACTTGAAAACAAAGCTGTTGGTTCAATGTAATAGAATGAAGAGACTTCTACCACACTCAAATTAACACACTTAGGGAAACCAGAATCAAAAGAGAGTTTTATTTTATTCATTTATTTTACAGGGTTTTATATAGTGCAAACTGGACCCGAGCACCCGGTCCCCGGGGCTGGGGGGGCTGCGAGCCCCCCCACCCATGTTAACAAAGCACCGGGGGTGGCAGTCCCCGGGGCAGTGTGGGGGGGATTGGGACCGCCCCACACTTTTTTTTTTAAATTATGCCCCCGAGATTTGGCCCCTGGGGGAAAATTAGCATATTCAGCGCGGGAGCCTGCGCTGAATTTTTTTTTTATTTTCAGCCGAAGGGGGGTCAGGGTGTTTCTACCCTGCCCCCTTTTTGCATTTTTCGCGTTTCTTTTTTAGGTTTCTTGTGCCAAGATGGCTGCCATCACTTCCTGATCTGGTGTGTTGACAGCCAATTAGAATACAGCTCTGGCACAGCAGGGTGCGCGCTGGGTGCGGGGAGGGTGCACGGATCCTCCGAGGCCATAGATATATATGTACTTCTACTTCAAATTTTCTCAGGAACTACTGAACGGATTTACACAATTTAAGCAAAAGGCATGAGTCTGAACTGAGGACTACCTCTTTGCCAAATTTGGTGTAATTCCGTTCAGCAGTTCGGGCTGTAGCTACGTCAAAAGATCCTATGGGAAAATGCATGGGGAAAACGTGTTTTGGGACCCCCCTTTTTCTTCGGCCCCTGCTTGACGAATCACCATGAAATTTTCTGGACAGGAGTGGACCGGAGCTGGCCAAAAGTTTGGAAAATTTCGCGAAGGTTCGTCAATATATATATAGTTAAGATTGTGTTTCTGTTGGAAATACCTTTTTTTGGTGTTGCTAATGACTTTGGCACTATTAATGAATCGTCACGAAGCTTTCCAGAAAAGTGCTCTTTTTTCCTAGTTTGTGCATGGAAGGTTTTAGGGTGATCCGTCAAGCGGGAACCGAGAAATAGGGGGATTCCAAAATACAATTTCCCCATTCATTTGTCAATAGGTACTTTAGACGCAGCTACAGCCTTAGCCGCTGAACAGATTGATAGCAAATTTAACAGAACATTAGATCGTGTTCCGGAAAGAGTGCTTTTGTCACTTGGTGTAAATGTGTTTAATAGTAATAGTCTAATAGTTTTGGAGCAATTGAAGCTCAAAAACTTTGTATATTACACACTACAGAGGATTAGCGGGCAAACAGATCTCATGATGACCTTTAAGATAAATTGATATATATTTTTATTAAAAAAAGAATTCACAAATCCTTGAGTGTCTTCTTAACAGTTTTCAACCTGCAAAATGCAGCCATAGAAACCACTACAAGAGGGCTGTGCACTCCAGCATAAGAGCGTAGAGCTCTAGCTAGGAGTGCTTGGAAAAAATATTTGGTAGGTCCTCCTGGGGTCACAAATGTAATGACCCAGGAGACGTACTTGTTTTTTTTTATGTTGCTGAGTGACTGCTGCACTCCCTGCAATCTCCTACAACAACCACCTCAGACAAAGCTGTGTTAAATGCTCGTCAGGTTGGTGATTGAGAAATTGCTGAAACTCCTTTAAACTCTTTTAATTACTTTATCGTTTTAAGCTCATTTGATTTACAGCTGATTTTAACTTTTGATCGCTATTTGCACATAATTCGCTGAACCTTGCACTTTACTTATTGCTGCTCACGCTTTGAAGTTGTGTTTGTACGGGGCCGGAAGGGGAATTATTCACTGCTCACCGCCATCTTGATTGACTGCTAGTGCTTAGCGCTTCAGTGGTTGGACAGACTCGGGCATAAAATCTTACGATGTCGCGAACGCGCAGCGGACACACGCAGCGGGCACGCCGCCAGCGCGCCGAAGACGCGTTAAAGGCAAGCCCGTCTGCGCCCGTCCGCGCCAAGTCCGGGCCTAGGGCCACTTCCCCTGGTCCTCCTCCATTCATTGTTAGAAGATATTCCAGGGAGGAATTGCTGAGCTGGGATCCAAATGGAGGTAAAGCCAGCTGCCCCCGGGTCAATCCTGGCAGTATTAGAAGATTGCAAACTGAGCGATGCCATAAATGCCCGACATATGGTCTGGGGAGAACTCAGGTATTATTATGGAGGGCAAACCTGTCGGTGACATGACCGCTTTTTCTGAGCATGAGCCTCTGAAATGCCTGCTTCTTAATGCAAGGTCATTAATTAAGCACAGTATAGAATGTGCTCTACTCTTGGAAAATTACAACATTAAACTAGCCCTCATAACAGAGTCCTGGACAAATGATTCGTCGGGCCCCGACCTCATTAATGCCACTCCCTCCGGCTTTATATGTTATACACTTGACATACCTACCAAAAAAAGAGGTGGTCTGGAAGTGATATACCACGAAACTTTAAAGGTTACCTTTACTAAGGCCTCTAATTCGGCCTGTGAGGCAGTGTCTATTAATATGCAAATTTCAGATCATGATACATTTAATGCCATTCTTTTATATCGACCCCCTGGGTCCAAGGGTAGGTTTTTAGATTCAATTGGCACACTATTGGAGGAAGGGCTGTGTAATAAGTCTCTTACGGTGCTGGGAGACTTCAACTTTTATCTTGAAGACCTGACCGACACTGATAATATTAGATTACAGCAGATTTTTAGCGGCGGGGATCTTAAGCAATTGGTGACAGATCCCACCCACTTGGCAGGCCATACTTTGGACGGGATCTTCTCAAATAATCCCTCCCTTATCTATTCCAAAACTGTCCCTCTCACTGGGACGGACCATGCGGCGATTCTTTTTGACCTCAAAGTAACTAATCGTCATTCTTTTAGATCCTCTACTAAGGTGTCCACGACCGTTAGGGACTGGAAAAACATTGATAAATGGGAACTGGGGAATTTGCTGGAAACTTCACGGCCTGTTCTATCCTTAAACGTTGAGTGAGACACAAACACATACATGGAATGGATAGATTCTGCCTGTCAGAAATTAGCGCCAGGCAAACAATGTATCCTTAAACGGAGAGTGCCATCTGCCTCTTGGTATTCGGAAAATTTAAGAAAACAGAAAATTGAATGCAAAAAACTTGAACGCAAGTGGAGGGAAAGATATGATATCTACGACAAAGAGATATACAAATTAGGTCTCTCCCAATATAAAAAACTGGTCTTTGAAACAAAGAAATTATATTTTGGAGATCAAATTAAGAAGGTGGGACCTTCATCTAAGGTCTTGTTTAATACAATTATTAGACTTACCACTCCCGTTAGTCTTAAAACCGAGACTCTGGCTGCTTTTGTCCTACAAAAGGTAGGAAAGATCTTTTCCTCCTTCTCCCTCACGCCCTCTGATGCCACGGAGGCCGTTTCAATTCAACCATCCAACGATAACAAGCGTAGCCTAACACTAGATCCACCAAACCGATCTGAGGTTTTTAAATTATTATTTGATATTCGATCTGGTTCCCCTTTGGACCCTGGTCCAGTTTCTATTCTGCAACAGGTCCCGCAAGTGAGTGTGGAAGTTCTTACTCCCCTGTTTGCAGCCATCTGTGAAAATGGTCAATTTCCGAATGCTTGGAAAATAGCCTCTATCCTCCCCCTCTTAAAGAAGCCCAACCTAGATCCATCTGACCCATATAACTATAGGCCTATCTCTCTGCTTCCTTTCCCTGAGAAAATGATTGAGAAGGCCTTGAATGGTCAACTTAGCTCTTTCCTCCAAACCAATTCCTTGCTTGATACGACTCAGTTCGGCTTTCGTGCTGAACACAGCACTGAATTGGCACTGATCAAATCAACCGAGGAGGCCAGGTAAGCATTAGACCACCAGGGAGGTGCTGCCATACTTATTTTACTGGACCTTTCGGCCGCTTTTGATACGGTCCATCACATGGTTTTGATGGACCGTTTATCTGCGGCCGAGGTTACAGGCAAGGCTTGGGATCTACTTAAGTCGTTTTTGACCAATAGAATTCAAACAGTAGATCTAGGTAGAAATAGATCAAGACCTTTCGCTCTTCCCTGTGGTGTTCCACAAGGGTCCTTGCTTAGCCCTACCCTGTTTAATGTGTATGTAGTTCCCCTGCCGCCCTGATTAGATCGTTCGGATTCCAGCTGACTTCATATGCGGACGATACACAAATTGTGTTATCCATTAAAAAGGGGGCCGAGGCTGAGATTGGATCCAGCTGCCATAATTGTATGCAAGGGATTTCAGCCTGGATGGCATCCAATTGTTTGAAGCTCAATGCTGACAAAACGGAGGTGATCGTTTTTGGGAATAACATCAACCTCTGGACTCCAGAGTGGTGGCCATAAGCAATGGGCTTAGCCCCTCTACCTGTGGCTCGAGCTAAGAATCTGGGAGTAATCATCGATTCTAATCTCTCTTTCGGTGATCAAATTAGCAGGGTTGTTTCTTCCTGCTTTTTTATTTTAAGAACCCTTAGGAAAATCAAATTCCTCCTCCCTGAAGATAGCCTGAAGACAGTAGTCATGGCATTAATCCTATCTCGACTAGACTACTGTAATAGTCTCTACATCAACATCCAGGAGAGACATTTGGCAAGACTCCAGATTGTGCAGAATGCGGCAGCCAGGTTAATTACAGGGACACCTAGATTTGTCTCTGTAAGGGTGGGTCTTAGGACACTCCACTGGTTGCCTGTTAAACAACGAATCCAGTTCAAAGCACTGTGTATTCTCTTTAAGGCACTAAGTGGAGTTGGTCCTGATTTTTTGAAACATGCCTTTCAGTGGTATGTACCCGGAAGAGATTTACGCTCGGCTCAGGCTAATCTAGTTACCCTCCCCCGCTTTAATAAAGCTAATTGGGGAGGTAGGAGTTTCTGCCATTGTGCCGCTAAGGCTTGGAACGGTCTGCCTTTTAAGCTTAGGAACATTACAGACCTGGTTATTCATATAAATTTTCCTGGTCAGCATTATCATTGGCTAATCTCAGGTGGTTAGTGTACAGCACCAGGACACCTCTGGGTAACAGAGCGCTATAGAAGTCTTTTTAACATAACATAACATAACATAACATAACATAACATAACATAACATAACATAACATAACATAACATAACATAACATAACATAACATAACATAACATAACAAATGCTTGGTGGTGCCACATGCCCTTTCAAGGTACACCAGGCTGAAAAACTATAGGACATTGGTATAAGGAAGTGGCAGAGTGAGGCGTTAGCCGTTATAGCTTAGCGCCTCACTCTGCCACTTGAGAAACTCATTTTACCCCTGCGCTGGCACCCTTACACCATAGTACAAGGGTGTCTGCGCGCAGGGGAGGATTTTTTATGTGTAAGAAGGTGTCCCTTCCTGCACATAACCAATACTGAAATGCCATTTTGTCACTTCTATGTGTGTTGCCTAATGCAGCACACATGGAAGTAACAAAATGTCATTTTTTTAAAGGATTGTTTATGTGCAGGAAGGGTACCATCATCAGTAGTTAACCCCTTCGACGCTCATGACGGAACGGTTCCGTCATGAGCGTCGGTTGAGCTGTGCTCATGACGGAACCGTTCCGTCATGACCACGCCCGCGCAAGCAGCGCTCAGCACCGCGGGGGAATCCGCCCCGCATGGAAGGGGTTAAAGCACCGAAGCCCTGCCGGCGTTGAGGTACATTCAGTGCTGCTCTAGATCACTTCTGTAGGCCCATCAGCTATGCCCCGGTGCTCTGTGCCTTCTTGGCTTCTATGACAGAGCTGTTTTACTTTGCAAGCACCAAGGCTAGGTTTATGGATCTACAAAGTTATTTAGGGCCTCATTTATGAGGCCCTACCGGATCTATTGCATCGCTGAAACATCCCTTTTTTATGTTACAGTGGCGCAATGTGCCACTGGTGTATTTATATGTGGCTGTTCTTGGCCTTATAAATATGTGCCCCTTTCGCACAAAACTGCAGGAAAGGGGCATTCCATGGGTGTTGCTGGGGCATTCCCAGCAACATTCATGGCTTTGTGACACTGCCCCAGATTTACGAGAAATTGTAAGTTTGAGGCAGCACCAAAAACCTACGCCTCCTCGGGGGAGGCATAAGAGAGGCACAACGAGGAGAAATATCTTTATTCCTCCATGGTTTTCCTATTTCTACATTCTGCAGCACCCATAGAAAGAGGAAAAAGCCTCTTGTGATTGTTTTTGTGCGGGAAGGATTCCCTTCCTGCTCAAAAATATTCATCCACACAACGCAATGGTGCAAAGGTGCTTGCGTTGGTGAATGGCAGCCCATTGTTGCCAGCGCAGGGGAAAAGGACAGGAATGCGCCATATCTAATGGAAATAGCGCATTCCTGCCCTTTTCTTTTGCCATAGGACAGCACAGCAGCAAGGCCTCCTGTTCTGCCATACTGCATAAATCCCATAAATGAGGCCGCTAATATTTTTAGTCCCGCGAATAGAGCCTAGTAAACAAGTTAGAGGGAATAGTTCTACACGTTTATCCAACACTTCTTCAATGACACCTTATATCACCGGTCAAAATTGTACAAACTCCTGGCATTGCCAAACCGCATAATAAAAGTAAGCTTAGATTTCTGGACTCCTTGGGCAAACATTTGATACACACTTAGACATACGTGCTCTTCAGCTGGGGAACAGGTTGGTTTGGATTAAACAATTGAACTGAATGATTTGAAATCAGAGTTTTCTGCTTACTACTATTGTGTGTCTCATAATCTGTTCTCATTCTCTGCCTGTGAGTGGTTTTCCTATTTTTCTTCCCAGCAGTCCATAATTTGAGCCGGTGGTGTTCAGTGTTCGTATCAACACTGGCTCTTAAACTGGTCTGCCACACAGTGGCGCTGTTTATTTATTTTAGAGACAAGCACAACTATTGTTTGTCAATTCAGTATACCTTAAAAATGACTATTATTTGCCCCCAAGCCATTCTTTTAACTTTAGGGGGGCTGGAATAGTCTGAATTGTCACACTTGGAGGAGTGTGATAGTTAGTAGGAGCTGTAATTGGCATCGCTGACAGGGGCAATGGATGGTGCAAGCTGCAGTGGCCTCCGATAAGGACACCAACTCTTATTTTTTCACAAATTAAGCATTGCTTCCCACCATCCCCTTGTTAATGTAATATTTGTATACATGACTGGAACTGACGGGCCATATTTACAATGAACTAACGCAGCCCTGTGCCTCAAGCCATTTGGCTGTGCTGCATTGCATTACTTCAGAAGCAAACAGATGAATCATATTTACAACAATATGACTTAGCGCAGAGCTTTCCCCTGTGCTGGCGCACAAGCGGCTGCCATGTGCCAATGCAGGCACCCTTGGACCATGGTGCAAGGATGCCTGCGTTGCAGGTATGATTGTTTTTGTGCAGGAAGGAACAAATTCCTGCACAATAACAATCATAAGAGGTGTTTTCCTCTTTCTATGCATTCACGCATAGAAAGATGAATAAACTATAAATAAACTAGTATTTCTCCTCGTTGTGCATCCTTACACCTCCCCTGGACGGGGGCGTAGGATTCTGACACATTCCCAGGTTTAAGAAGCATTGTAAATCTGGGAAAGCGGCAGAATCTATGGGTGTTGTGCGAGAACACCCACATCAACACCCATGGAACGCCTCTTTCATGTAAGGTGCTGCGTGAAAAAGGGGAGCATTTACAAGGATATGACAACAAAGCAGGGTGGCTTTACGTGACCTTTTAAATTTTGAAGTACCACACTGCGCCGCCGGTGAACGTGACGCACCCGCGGTAAAAAAGCCCAACATGGTTACAAATTCCATAAGTTAACAGATCAGACAATAGTTCAGGACGGAAGGGCGAGGTCGTATGTTCCTATCCTTATTTTAACTTGACTGCTCGTACCACTGCATTATAGAGCATGCATTGCCCTCTAGGAGACCCATATTGTTCCGTCAGGAATTTTAACATTTGCACGGTCCCTCAAGCATAACAATCCCCAACTGTCCTAACGCCTTCCTTCGTCATAGGCTTTCATCATAGTCTTGAATCTAGGCTTACACCACAGAGATAGTTCAAGGGCATATAGGTTTGGCCTTTCTAGCCTTTGCACATACCTGGTCCAACAGTGTAACGTCACTGTCTTCTGCATCCAGAATAATCCCTCCTGTAGGAAGACCCTACCCAGGGCGCCCATATTTCCACCCCCTCCTGATCTGTTTCATCTTTTAACCAGGGCATAGGCCATAAAAGCAGAGCAGTCAAATAGCAACCTTAATAGTTGGGTATCCCCAAGCCTCCCCTATCCAGCGGGCATATCGCCTTCCCTATTGCTAGCCACCTACACCTAGTTCCGCAGAGATATTCAGATTAGCTGGGTCTGGTGTAGGCCTGGGCGGTACATTTCATTCCGCTCGCGGAAATTGGGATATTTTGACATTTTCGCGTTCCGCGGAGATCGCGAAAATGGCAAAACTTTCGCAACCTGCCGCGAAACGGAAGCATTTTTCTCGTTCGCGCTTTAAAAATGCATTCTCGCGCGCGCGGTCGCGACTTACCGGGTCCCTGCGTTCGCCGACGAGTTTTCCTATCCGTTCGCATGCGCCACAAGATGTTGGATTGTTGCTACCCGGTCGCGCTATCCCGCGAGAGTTTGCGAACACGTCATTGCCATCGCTAACAGGAAATAAGCATCGCGAGTAAGATGGCCGTGCCCATTAGCGACCACATGGGCAAGTTGGAGATGTAATTCCCAGCGAGCACGCAAAAATACATCGCGAACGGGCGGGAAAAGCAATCTCCGCATCTTCACGAAAGTTTTGCATGCTCGCGGAGATTTTGCGCAATTTTGCGATATTTTGCGAAAGTCAATTTCGCAAATTCCGCCCACCCTTAGTCTGGTGGTTTAGTGGACTAATGTGTCCACTGTAGGGGTCTGTGTTTGACCCCAGGTAACAGTTTTAAATCCTTTCATGCTCATTGTTTATCGACCTCAGAAGGATGAAAGGCTCAGTGGACCCACCGGGATATAAACCTGTGACCACGAGGTCGAACATAAGCCCCTGCAGTGGATGCATCAGTCCAGTAAGCCACCAGACTTGGCTTGGTTGTTTGCCCTGACAATGGGCCTTTACTTTTAATAAGCTCTCCAGCGGATATGTGACCAATGCTGGTGAAAGGGAGCAACCCTGTCTGGCGACCCTCTGTATAGGCCAGTGTGCAGAGATTGGCCATCCTTTTATTACACTTGCCAGCAGTCGGGCATACAACAGCTGGATCCCTTTAACAAAGTCTGATAGCACTTCAAACAGGTACCGCCATAGTGAAGTATTGAAGTCTTTTGCTATATCCAGTGATGTCACCGCTGCATTCTGATATACATGCGGTGTCCTCTCTAGTACGCCAAGGATGTGTTTAATATTGGCATGGGTGTTATGGCCTGGAATAAATCCGCATTGATCAGAGTGTGATAGTGTCATTCTATTGGCAAAAGCTTTCCCCGATATCTTGTACTCCATAGTGAGTGGTCTATAGGATTTGGGGCCAGATGTACGACGCTTGCATTTTGTGACTCACAAATTGCGTCCTTTTGCGACTCACAATTTGCGACTCGCAAAATGTAATTTACAACAGTGTGTCACACTGTTTGCCATTCCTAATGGGGTCGCAAATAGCCTGCCTCATCAATATTCATGAGGCAGGTGCAATTTGCGACCCCATTTGGAATGGCGAGCACTCCCGGGATGGTGGCATGCTGGGGTCAGCAGACCACCATGTCTGTGACATCTTTTTAAATGAAGCAGTTTTTTTAATGCAGTTGCATTTAAAAAAGAAAAATGAAACGTTCCACTTTTTAAGAGTAGGCAGTGGTCTGTGGGGCCACTGTCTGCTCTTAAAAAATATTTTAATTGCCAATCACAAAGGTGAAGAGGTACCCTGGGGACACCTTCCCGTTTGCAAGTGGCTTGAAGTAGGTGGCAAACTGTAAGTGTTTTGCGACCGCAATTGCGTTCGCAAAACAATCTTACATTGAAATGCGAGTCACTATTAGGAGGGGACGCCCTTGGCATGCCCCTTCCTAATAGTGAGTTGCAAACCCTATTTTGTGAGTCAGTAATAGGTTACCAACTCGCAAAATAGTGTTTGTAAATAGGGCAGACCTAATTTGCGGTCGCAAAAGAGCCAATTTACCATTTGCAACCATAAAAAGCGGTCATACATCTGGCCCACAGTTTTCCGGTCCTCATTAGACCGCTGTAACCAAACTAGTAATTTACCAGCTCGGTCACCTTCATTGTGCTGCCTGGCAACATACCCCTTGTAGTCAATGCCTTTTAGTGTTTCCACCACAATATTCCAGTTTTTCACTGCTGCCGGTAGTTCTACCTCTGTGTTGTAGGTAGCTTCTATCTTGCAGCTTTAGCCCTCCAAATTGTTGTTTAGACTCTTCAGTTTTCTGCCTTACCTTAAGCTTGAGCTCAGATATTTACTTCAGACTTAGGGGCTGATTTTGATCTTGGTGGACGGGTCACAACGGTGATGGATGTCCCGTCCACCGAAATATAAATCCGATTATATCCTATTTGATTATTATTTGGCACTGTAACCTGTCCGCCAAGATCTAAATCAGGCCCTTATTTCCTTGAAGGTATCTCATTTATTTGCTTCATGTAGTGCTGCCCCTTCATTTTGTCTGAAAGAAATTATTATCTCTGTGTTCTCCTACAATGGCTCTGAATGCCAGAGCTTCCGCCAGGAGCTTCCAGGTTGGTATTGCTGGAAGTTGTGAACTCCAGTCATCAAGAGAACATTGAGATGTGATGTCTGGCCCACATATTCAGTGTTCCCAATAGTGTGAGCCATTCCCATCTCAAACTGGGACATGTCTAGAAGTGTGTGAAACCCATTGTCTGGGAAATAGAAAGAGTATTTTGCCACATCTGGATGTTGCTCCCTCTATTTATCCATTAATTGGCAGTAGTGGATCCAAGCCGAAGGATTCTGTGGCGCCGTCCCAGCAGCAACGCCTTGCAGTGGTGGGTGCGATCTATCTACGATTGTATCTACCACAGCATTATAATCAGTGTTTAAATTGTAAAAATATGAAGTGCCAGGGCCCTTTTCAGGAGGCCACTGCAGCTTGCATCACCATTGCCCGTGTCAGCGCTGCCAATTACAGTACCAGCACTTGGATTACCATTGCACTCCTATTAGTGGCCTTGTATTCAGGCTATTCCAGGCTACCCAAAGCTCTAAAAATAGGTTGGTTGGCAGGTATTAGTCATGTTTACTATGTATTGAATTATAAAACAACTGTTCTTGTGCTCTTTTTAAAATGAGACAGACAGCGCCACAATGTGGCAAACTGTGTCGGTGTCGAGCACCGAAAACCACTGGCTCAAATTAAACACTGCTTATAGTCACCATTGCATATACAGGGCATATCCAGATTTTGCAGCACCCTCGGAGAGACAAATTCACAGAACTGTGCTTGGTTAGTGCTAGGCACACAAACACTTGGTAATGTGTTGTCTGCTCCATCTAATCTACCCTTCAGTATAGTGAATCTACTCCCACCATTGATCCATCTAGATTATAAGAAATTAGTTTATACAAAGTACTTTAATATTCCATATTAAAGTACCTTTAATATATGCTGAGTATTAAATGACATCCAACTGACCCATTCATCTTTTCTTCAGTGTAGACATCTCCACTTTGGGTCAAGTGAGCTTCCAATAAACATGCTATGTGAAATCCTCTACGCCTCAGGTATTGATATATTTTAAAATATGCAGCAGGTGAGCCCAGGCTCAGTTTCTAAGCAAAACACTTATAATTAACATGCATTATTTAGGAGTGATTGCAGGACCTCGCCGATATGTGTTCTACCCATTGACACTGATGACAGTTGTTGGTTACTTTGGGCCACATTGCGTGGTTCCACTCCTTTCCAGATCATTGACCTCTGAACATGCTACATGTGAATCCATGTAGGTCATATTATTTGGGAGACAGCATACTGTTTGACTTAAAAACCTCCTCCCCAGCTATGGCTTGAAGAACTGCCTTGCAACTATAACATAACAACAATAACCTACATCTTTGCAGACCTTATGTGGCTTATGTATATCTTAACCATACATCTAAATCAGAAAATAAGTGCCAGTAAGGTTCCCTACTGAAATACACCTGGGTGCATTGCACACTTTTTGGCATTACCCTCAAGTCGTACCCCAACCAGACACTTCCCCACCAGCGCACCACAGGTAAGCATAGAAGGAAGCCCTAATTGTATGGTGACCCAGTGCATCTGGGATGTATCAAAAACCTTAGCTCAGGTATTCAGTGGTCATTGGGGTCAACTCTGGGCCACTGCCCACTGTCATTTGATGTTGTCTCTGATCTGTTATCGTCTCTGGTCGATTCATGATCAATGTCTGTAGTGGGGGCTCGTGCCTCCTGGTATTGTGTTATATCTTTCACCAGGCAGCTCTGCAAATTTACAATGTGATCTTTCATCAGCCAGCCGGGGGTGCTCTACCCACTTGTTGTCTCACAGGTACCTTCAATGGCCTAGGCCCTCCATCAATGACTGCCAGTCCGCTAGCTTCCAACCAGACTCAAGCCTTATCCAGAATCTTGAAAAAGCGGGAAGGAGCATCGGCAATGAGCCTTAGCTTAGTGGGGTATAGTGGGGTATAGGCACGCATACTTGATCACCTGTTGAAGCAGGTGCAGTTTAAGGACTATAAAAGACTGTCTCTGATGCACTAAGGCTGTACAATAAGGAAAACTATTTACTTGCTTATGGACACCATCCACATGCCACGCTCCAGTGCAGCCTCCAGTATTCTGTTGCTGTCGTGGAAGTCCATGAAGTCAGTCACCATTTGTCTGGGCGAGGCCTAAGGACAGGGTGGTGACCAGGACTATATTCTCTGTGAACCAGTTCTCAAGAAACTCTGCGGGATTTCTGCCCTCTGCACTGTCAGGTATTCCAGCCAGCCATATGTTATTACTGCATGAACACCCTTTGGTGCTATAAGAAGGTCAAAGAGTCCTCCAGATTTTTTGTTTGCCTCTGAAGCTCTGTCACTACAGGGTTCAGTATGGCCAAAGTTTGTTCATACTCCGAATACTCTATTCTGTGTTCAGTGTGCAACACATTTACTTCTAATGTCACAGAGTAAATTTTTGTTTTGAGTGTGCTCTTGGTGTTTCTCCACATGTCCTCCAATACAGAGCCAACAGTCTTAAGCAGCTTGGTATTGTCTTTGCCGCAGGACCCCTATGCATCATTGCTTTCTCTTACCAATTGGCATTTTGGTGACCTTAGGTTTAACCATCCTCCTTTGCCTTGAAGAGGGTTCAAAGGTGACCCTCCCAAACCAAACAAGATGTCCTTGTCACATACTATGAATGCGCTGTTTTTCACAGTCAGCAGTCCACTCACTTGCGGTGAGTGGCTTAGAAATTAGGTGTCCCCGCCAGTCCATAGTTACACCCCACACTGGCCCAGACTGTGATTTCCGACTCTGAAAGAGGTGCCGGTTTCCAGCCTGTGGGGAGGGGTGCTGTAGGGGAAAAGATGGTACTTCACTAGCAGTCCACTGTGAAGATGAAAGATCCATTCTACCTTAAGAAGTTGCCCATGCATCGGTCTCCCATTGCCTCCATTGCCATTTCCAATTTCTGCCATGTCCTGCACCTCTCAGCGTGTTGAATCGGGTCCCCGCACAGCACCTTGGTTTTCCTGTTGGAAGCCGGGTGTCTACTGGTGCTGCTAGGATGCGACAATGATTTTTACCAGATTTCAAACAGACGGCTGAAATGATAAACATTTGCGAAACTGTGCAAATTTTATTTTGCATATTTTTAAACGCATATGTTTTAAAAAAATAGACTTTTACATAGAACACCTAAAAGAATAATTTGTTAAAAACTGTCAATTTTAAATGTATCAAACTCTGTCATGCATATGCAGCCTTGTTTGTAGAGACTCATCTAGTGATTGGTATATTTATCCATAAGGTGTGTGCTGAACAAAGTCAGCTTCACATGTTGTACCAATTGTACTAACAAACATCTGAAAAATGCACAGATTGTGCTGCAACTGTTTATGACCCATTGTAGCTGGCTCTTTATATAGTGTACTGAAATGAAGTACACTGTGCTGAGAGTCCAGTGAATCCCCAATAGTTATGCATAGGTAAAAGCAGGAAAAATCCAATGTTCTTTTTGTGGTAGTGTGGGAAGCTTCTCTGTGATTTCTCAAAGGCTGGAGGTACTCCGGGGTTCTTAGAGACCTTTCAGGTTTCAGGATGACACAGCAGTGACGATTGTCAAGTGTTGCTTGCAGCTGGCAGTGTTTGGCGCCTTTTTCTTCTTCAGCAGGGCTTCAGTTCTCGAGCAGCAGGTCTTCTTTGTCCTTTTCTTCTTTGGTCTGATAAATCCTAGGTTCAGGTCTCAGGGATATACTAAATTTAGGGGTGTTATTAGGGGAGACAGGTAGAAGCCTATGGGCTACTTACCTTTAGGGTGTCTATACCTTCTACTGGCTACTTCTTGTGGGAAGAGGCACTACTCAAGCCCTGATTGGAGGTTTTCCTACCATCCCAAGATGGTGGAAATTCAGGAGCAGGGTTTATCTTGTGTTTACCTTGCCTGCCCCACCCTAGGGCTGGCGCAGGCTAAGGGGGGACCCTCCTCCTCATCTAACTAATTTTCCCACCTTTGCTCATGCCAAAAGTAGAGCAGGAAAGGGGGCTTGGCCTCCCCCACTATCTGGAGGTGCCTGAGTTGTATTTCAAAGCTTTCCTCCCATCCTGTCCTGGCAGAGGTGTGTAGCACCTCCGCCCAGAGCAGACTTTGTCTCTCTCCTCAGAGAGAGCTGACCCATGAGGTCAGAAACATGTCTGGTGGTGGTAAAATTACGAAAACCAGTCAGAACCACACCAGTGTTTGGTAAGTTTTCAGGGGATCCTCTAAAAGGGTCTCCTGTGTGAATGTATTAATAAATCCATCACTGGAATCAGTGAGGATTAATAAGACAAGATGTTTGGTACCAAACACCTTAGAAATCAGTGAAGCTATCATGGAGCTATGAAACTCCTGTTTACAAGTATCCAGCTCATGCACTCTTTGTGGCTTCCCTGTTCACTTACAACATCACAGAAGGGATTAGACATTGTAGGGGCATGTCTGCTCCTGCTGATTTGTCCATACATAGGATATAGTGCACCTTAGGGCTAAAGGCCTGCAGTAGGGCAGACGCACCTATATATTATGCGGTGTATGTGTTACCCGTCTAAGTGCACCAGGGCAGACGCACCTATATATTATGTGGTGTATGTGTTACCATCTAAGTGCACCACACAGAGCACCAGTGTCTGCACGTCCAACAATGACAAACTTATGCAACCATGCCTAACTACTACATGTCTTTTTCTCTTTTATGTTTGTCTGTGTATGGTTGATCATTAACTCAATCCAGAATAATCTTGGTTCCTCTCAACACGAGGGTCACCAGACTTATAATGTTTTTAATAATTTTTCACATTTATACCCTCTGGATAGGGTGGGCCTTAGCGCACCCATACTGCCGCGGTTTACACCACTTTCTTGGTCCTGACGAATGCCTGATTAATCATTACACATGGGCAGAAACATGTTGACCACATTTTAGTGGACATTGCTGAACAATTTATTCAGTACTAATGTCCTACACCTTGTTTTTATACATGTCTGATTGGCTCTTAATAAAATTTATTTTTTACACAATCAAGAAATGTTTAAATCACTCTCACTAATCACTGAACACACACTACCAGCTCAGCGGTAATTCTGCTGTTGAAGCACACCAAGGTGGCACTCGGCCTCTCCTGGTGGGGCCCGATGATGAAGCATGTCACCAACTAGGTTGGTGAGTTTGGGCTTTATTAAGGACTTCGTTGGATTCTACTGTTGTGCTCTACTTTCAAATAGGCACACTCTTTCGTAGTTATGATTATTGTATGTGGAGGCGTGGCACACAGGGCTGGGTGCAGTCTACTCTTTGTATTTTCCTGCACCAACACACACAGCCTGCAGTGGCTGAGAGCATAGCCTTGGTAAGGGGGCCCTGAGGTGGCACAGCAGTGCTGCAGCCCCAGAGGACCCTCTTCAGCACCCATGCCCTAGGTACCAGGGGTACCACTTACAAGGTACTCATAGGGGTAACTGAAGTTGTGCCAATCATGGTACAGTTTTGGGAAAAGAGATCTGGCCATAGGAACCAGGTTAGCTAACAGGGACCCAGTTCACTTACAGTTCGAAATCACATCAGGCAAAAAGTGGGGGCTATTCATTTCCTACACCCATATTTAATTTTGCGAGCCGACCTATGAGCAAATTCAGTTTGCAAAATACTGAATCGTGGGGGTTGCAGATCTACCTGCCTAATTAATAGTCATTATTAAGGTTGCATTTATCATAAGACCCCCTGTGATTAGCTACAGTCACAGGGATGAGGACCTGCAGGCACAATTCCTGTGATCACAATCTAAAACAGATTTTATTTAGGCAGCCCAGCTTCTTTAAATGACCTGAAGTTTCCACACATTTCACAAAGAGAAGGAGTCGAAAGAGGGCACGTTTCCTTTTATGAATACATTACCACCTCAGCTTAGGAGTCGTTAACTGACTCATGGTTTCAACCTCCATTTATACATGGGCTACTGATTTGAAGTTTGGAAGGAAGGCCCCGAACAGGCCTTTTACAATGAGTGAATCAATAATGATTTCTTTTTTTTTCCTTTCTTTTTTCTTTCTTTTTTTCTTTCAACATGTTTTATTAAATTTTTTAAACAGGAACACATTTGTAGTTCTGTAACAGGGTTTGCATCGCTTTATCCACTCGCTTTTTGCCTATATAATTCTGTACATTCCCTACCTGTCTTAACAATCAAGAAGGAAAGGAAAATAGAAAGGAGCATAAAAGCAAGGGATGAAAGAAGAGATAGACAAACAGGCATACAGGATTTACAATGCTTATACATTACGTCTGACATTGGATGGGACCATTAGGGCCCAATTACATTCTTGCTAGGGTTAAACCCATTTTGTGGTTCAGAAAATGTTTCTGAAAATGTAATTTAGCACGAATTCTAATAGATTCAAACCCAGTATTTTACACAATAGGAGATCTTGCAACTAAAAAATCTCTGTCCCTTAGTGAAGAGCAAATCACGTTAAACAAATGTATAATGCCATACAAATATTTTTCAAAAGTCTAACATTAAAGAGAAGTTAAGGTTGCTGCGGGTGTCAATCGTGAGTCGTGAAATTCACATGTTCAATATTTTCATGAAAACATATGCATTTAAATAAAATGCACATCAGTTCCATCAAGATATTAAATAACATAAAGGCTGTCTTAAATGTCCAATATGATTCAAAAGGGGCATATTCTTACAAATACATAAAATAAGACCTTATTCTAATGATAAATGTATGTAAAGTTGTGAAGATTTAAAATATTTCCAATATGCTCTAGCTGGGCATATGACAGCTTCTTTGTATAGTCACTTCCGGCCTTGACTTTTGTTCTGCTTTTTTACCACAGTGTAAAGGTCGGAATATTTTTTCAACTCTGGTCAGGAACGGAAACACCAAGCTTTTGAAATTGACATTTTTACACCAGGGCACAATTAATTCACGAAACGATTGAGAGACGGAGGGACTGCAGGCCGAGAGAATGGAAGATGACCTATATGTGAATCTTGAACTTACTAAGGTGTGTCGTCATCCATCTGGTGAGTGCAGCATGACATACAGGGCCTCATTTATGGGATTTTGGCGCAGAGCAGAGCAGCAAAGCACCTTGCAATGCAGCACACATGGAAAGAGGAAAAAACTACTATAATTAACATATTTCTCCTTGTTACGCCTCACTTCGGGAGCCAGAGGGATATGACACTTCTCCAGGTTTAATCACATTGTAAATCTGGGGCAGCGTCAAACACCATGGGTGTAGCATGAGAAAACCTATTGCAACGCCAATGGAACGCCTCCCGAGCGCAGAATAGGTCGACGCATCGAATATAGCTGCGTCACCTTACTGATGATACATGAGGCCACCCAAAGTCATGCAGGGTGGCTTTGCGTGGCTTCATTAATCTTGGCACAGTTTTCTCATCAGTAATTTTTCAACAAATGTTGCAGTGATATCATCAATTATGTCATAGAAGATGTCATGAGTAATGTATGATCTGCGGTAATTAGCAGTGAATGCCGAGGGCATGATTTATAGTTACTTGAGATAACGCTAATTACAACTGCTGAATTTCTATGGTTGTGTGTGTGTAAGATCTGAACCTATGACGTTCCAGTACACTTTGCTTTTTACTGAATTTCTAAGTTTTTTTTAATGCTATTTCCCAACTATAACGTCCAGGTAACCTTTGATTTTTCAGGGAATTTCTATGTTTTGTAATGCTATTTCCTAATTATAAAGTCCCTGTAACCTTTTTTTTCAGTGAATTTCTAGGTTTTTTTTAACATAAAGTAACATTTAATTACCATACATTATTCCAACCAACGCCTTTGGCCCTGCGTATGAGGGGGTGGGTGGTTTGGCTACAAGGAAACCCCCATAGACAGCCAACCTGGGAGGGTGGCACTCAGCCCCCCTCCCTGGGCTGTTTTCAGCCCCGTGGACTCCGTCCCCCTGAGCAGAGCACATTTTGTGGTGGCCGAATTTGGCCCTGGGGACCCAATCGCCGAGGCCCGGTGTATTTTTTTAGGGGAGGGGGCATGTGGGCCCCCTCCCAAGGCCATTTTCAGCACCAGAGAGCTCACCCCTTGGGATCCACCACTGTAATTATGGGGGAGGGGAGCACGCACACCCCCTTTCCCAGGCCTAGTTCAGCCCTGTGGACCCCATCTCCCAGGACCCTGACATATTGCAAATGGGAGGAGGTCCATGGCTCCCGACCCCAGGCCGATTTCAGTACCGGGACCCCATCCCCTAGGGCTCAG
The DNA here is from genome assembly GCF_964204655.1 of Triturus cristatus. Taxonomy (NCBI): domain Eukaryota; kingdom Metazoa; phylum Chordata; class Amphibia; order Caudata; family Salamandridae; genus Triturus; species Triturus cristatus. The sequence goes on along the minus strand of NC_140582.1, from coordinate 1,206,490,134 downwards.
CACCTTTTTTTAATGGGGAGGGGGCACACAGCCGGGCGGTAGCAACGCGGGTACCTGCAATATGTAGGAAACCAGCTGGGGCGGGAGGGGCCCCAGGACTCTACCCGCAGCCCTCAAAGTATTTCTTGGTGGGTCCCAAGTGGACACAGGGACACCCACCCATAATAAAGAGAGGCTCCAAAGATGTGGTTCTCTGTCCTATTAAGGCATGGGGAGGGGGATCGCTGGCTCCTTCACCTTTTCTGTTAAATTTGGCTTCAGGGTTGGGGTCCCTGGGGCCTAATGTGGATCCGTGAGGGGGCACTTGGCACCCCTCCCCTTTTTTAATTGAATTTATCCTAGGGGCCTTAGAGCCCAATGATGCTCAGGGAGGGGGCCTTGCACCCCTCTCCCCCTAATCTAAGTGATGTTTGGTGGGTGCCCCCTGGGGGCACTGGGGCACCCACCTCTATTGTGGCCACAATAGGCTTGGTGAGTGGGGTACATGACTCCCTCCGCTTTTTATTGGAATTCAACCCAGGGGATGTAGTCCCCGGTACCTATTAAGGCTTGGGGAGGGGGGCTGCATGCCCTGGGGGTTGTGTGAGGCGTGGGGTTCGCAACCTTCATTGGAGTTTGCTGCCATCGATGGGCTGGCCACAGGCAAGGACCTGTCACCTATCCTCCGCTGCATGTGGCAAGGCCCTGTGGCTAATTCCCAGCTGCACACAGTGAAGGGTGTGGACAGTGTGGGGCTGGCTGCCTCAAGGTGGGTTGACTGCCTGGGGGATTTAAAGCAGGGCCTGGCCACAGGTCAGACCCTGCAGACAACCCGTTCGGCTGGGCATGACAAGGGTTTGGCTTTACATATAGTACAAAAACATTACTTTATGTTAAAAAAACTAGACATTCACTGAAAAACATTGTAACAAGAGCTCAAGTTATCAATTCTTCAGAAAATACAGAAAGAGGTATATAGAGAAAGGGGTGTATTTTCAGTGATTGGTTTTCTTGTTGCAGCAGTAATTGGCTGTATTAGCTGTCAGTCAATAAAATCGCACTTTCAGAAGGCTTTAATGTTGTCTTTGAGACTTTGCTGTTGGTTCTTAACCCTTTCGCTGCGGCGGGAATTCCGCCGCAGCGCTGGGGGGCTCGGGGGGGCAGCGCGGTGGCGCTGTGCTCATGACGGAGCCGCTCCGTCATGAGCCACGGTTGAGCTGTGCTCATGACGGAACAGTTCCGTCATGACTCCGCCCATTTGCGTTGTCCCCCCGCACAGGCGGGGAAACAGCGCCACGTAGGCAGAGCGGCCGCCAACGGCCGTGACATGACGGAACCGTTCCGTCATGAGCACACGGCCACCGTGGCTCATGACGGAGCGGCTCCGTCATGAGCGGGGAAGGGGTTAAGTAGTTCTTTTGTTTCACTGCAGCAAAGTGCTAATGAAATCCTGCTGCTTTTCTGCTTTTTTCTGCATCATGTGCTGTGTGCTTCTCTGCAGAGAATATGCACACATTGTAATACTGATAATAAGCACGAAGTGGAGAATTTCTTTTTACAGGATGATGATGTAACTCATGTGCTGTGCACTCTTTGAATAATGACACGTTCTCATGAAGAAGAGAAAAGCAGTATCATCTCAAGGCTTCTTGTTGCCCCAGTAAGGCATATTTGGGGGCCACTGTTTGTAACAACTTTACATTTTATTACACATTTTCTGCTTTCCTATTTCACATTCCATATCTCACCCTTAAGCGTTTCAAGGTTCTCAGGGCTGTTAGGGAGATTAAGTGAGCTATTGCCCAGGGTCACATGATGCTGAGCTGAGCTGCTGCCTGCGATTCAGCCACTCTAGCCACTGCGCCACACCTCTCCACTGAAGCCTTAGACAAAACAGTCTTTAAGATGACACTGGATAAAGAAGGAGAGAGTCAAAGGTGAGGTAGGCACATAGGGAAAGAGGTTGCAATATTGAAACAGGCAGAAGTGAGCTAGAGGTAGAAAGGTAACTTTCCCTGACCACCTCTTGGAAGATGGGGGCCTGGTGCAATTGCTCACCTTGCAGATGCCTTAAAACATTTCAGGTCTTTTTAAAGGGAAACATCTTCAGAAGTGTGTTTTATTGATGTCATCTACATTCCTTAGATGTGGGGACAGTGGAAAATGAATTTACAATGTATGTGAGACATTGGGTTATTGGTTGAGGGGGGATGTGAGCCACAGAAATCACTAAATAAACCTGTGCTTAACCCTCTGGTAGCTTGGAACAAAGCAGTCAGGCTTAACTTAGAGGCAATGTGTAAAGTATTTTAGCAGGACTCCATCAGTGCTAAAGTTTGTTAAAGATTTTAGTGAAATCTAGCTCCTAAACAATCAAAGCGTCAGCCATGGAATCTAGTTACGCAAGACCGAGTCAAAACCAGAAATTATGGCCAACTGTATCAAAGAAGTTTGCATTCGCAAATTGTGCGAATCGCTAAATTCACCCGTTTGCAAATTCAAACTGGCCTTTCTGAAAGTATTAAAGGGTTTGGCATTCGCAATTTAGGTAATCACAATTTTTTGCAATTACCTAAATTTAGAATGCAATTAGGGAATCGCAATTTGCAAATCCCGAAAACACATGTAAGAAACCTTTCCTAAATGTGAACTGTGCATTTCGGAAATGCTATTACCATCAACTTCAAGTGGATGGTAACCATGTGCATGTAGCCTCAATGTTGCCCTTATCCATAATCCGACAGGCAGACTCGCAGCAAGGCGGATTTGGTGCTATAATGAGCAGAGAAATCCTAATTGGGTCCTATGCAGGAGGTCGTTATCCTCCAGAATACTAGAGAGCCGCCTATTCAAGTGCTTCTCTGCATTCTTAGAGACAAGTGGTAGAAGTAATATAGGTTGATAGTTTTCAGACTTAGAGGGGTCAAGAAGAGTTTTTTTTTCAAAAGACACCACCATGGCATTTTTCCACTGATATAGAACACAGCTGAAAGACAAAAGAGAGACAGAACATGGTGAATTATCTCGCAAACCTGCTCCAAGATGGAAAGAGAAATTAAGTCTGCCGGGGAGACTGATTTAGTGGCAGAGCATAGTGATGTTAATTCCTCAAGTTGGATAGGACAGAATTGCCGGAGCGTGACACTGTCAGCAGAAGAATCAACCATACCTTCAGCTGCTTGTGGTTTCAAGCTTCCACCTGGAAAGAGATATACATGTTCTCCACTTTTTCTGAGAAAAAAGTGAACAGAGCTCTCTTCAGAATGGAGAGATGACGATAAGACTGAGGATCTTAAAGTGAGAGATTTAACTGTCTGGAAGATTTCATGAGAGGAATTATTGCTGGCTTCAATTTTCTTAGAATAATACTCAGCAGTACTAAGTAATAAGCTGGTGATCTGCTTTTTGTGCCACCTTATAGTCACCTATGCAGCCTGGATCATAGATTCTGCACCAGAGGTGCTTGAGCCTCTTGCATTACATGTTAAGGACAGAGGGGCTTATTTATGAGCCCTTGCATCACTTTTGCGCCGCCGGTGCTTCACTTTTTGTGACGCACCAGTAGCGTAAAAAAAATGCACTATGTTGCGTCATATTTACAAAGTGACGCATCTAGGTAGATGCGTCACTTTGTAAACCCCTGAGCCACATTATACCTGCGCCAGGTATAATGTATGCAGGGTGGGCGTTTTGACGCAAGTAAGCCTCGTAGAAGTGACGCAGTGAAATCTACGAGATTTCACTGAGTCACTTCCAGGACGCAAATGCGTCAATATTTTACGCCTGCCTCACAGCAGGCGTAAGACTGATGCAGACACATTTGAATAGGAACTTGCCCATGTGAAATGACCCACTGATGGAGTTGCGTCACGTTTGTGACACACTCCAGCAATGCGTCATTTTTGTGCCTACAGATATGTCAGAAATACTGATGTATCTGTAACTCCTTGCGACATGATGCGTCATACTGTAAATATGAAGCATCCAGCATGTCGCAAGGAGGGTGCAATGAAAAGTGACGCATCGCTGCTTTCACGCAGCGATGCGTCACTTTTCATAAATGAGGCCCTAATGTTCATTGTTGAACCATCCTGCTGAGGGCTTGTGTCTCTCTGCCACTTGTTTTAGAAGAAGGGCAATACGATCTGGTGCCCGTCTAAGCCAGTCATCAAGTTGTATGCTGGCTTTATCTACACAGCTGGCCGGAGTAGGACAGGGATTCTCAAGAGCTTTATTGAGCCTCTCAGGGGTCACTTTGGACTATTGCCGTGCCCACATGGGGGCAGAAGCGTGGTTCACTGGTTTCTTGTTGTGGAATATATGTGTGAGAATGGCCAGTGGGAGAGGTGGTCGAGTTTCAACCTATGGTGAACACAGGGTCAAGAATATGCCCTAACCTGCGTGTAGGGGTGAGAACTAGTTGGAGAAGCTGTAGGCTCCGCACACCATTGACAAGAGCTATAACTGCAGGGAAGTTGGTGTTTTCAATATGGACGTTAAAATCACCTCATACCAACAGATTGGAGTAGTGCATACCTAGAGGGCACAAAGTGTCAAATAGTAGGGTGGAAATCTTTGCCAAGCGGCCTGGGGATTGATAGATAAGAGCTAATGACAGAACAATGTTTTTTAAGGGAACCAGGGAAAAAAGGAAGCTGTGCAGCTGTGAATAGAGAGTTCAGAGAGGGTACATTGAAGATCTTTTTAAAAAATGTTAGCAATTCCACCCCCTCTCTGTAGCTGCCTGTCCTGACTAACAATAGTAAAGCCTTGCAAAATGGCCTGCAATATATCCGGGGAGGAGCCTCGTTGAACCAAGTCTCATTCAAACAGACGGCATCTGCAATATGCTCCTCAAGGAAGTCATGCACTTCAACTTTGTGCTTTGCCAGCAATGTGCAGTTTAGGAGGAAAAGTTTAAAAGGGTGGTGAGAACAGGATACTGGGCCTGTTCCAGCTGCCAACGACATAGGGGTTGGGCGCAGGAACCTGTATTAGTCCCAGCAGCAATCCATATTACATAGGGTCAGTGATCCAAAACAACATATTGGCAGGGTAGGGCGTAGACCCAATAATTCATGTTTAGTATATGGGAGGGGGTCTGACCTGAAACAACCAGGGGTCTTGTCCCGTGATGCCATCTGGGCATGGAATGGCATGGACGGATGCCGACGGGCTGTCTTCTGGCACGCCTTTGGTTTGCCAGTGCCCAACCCAGCACCTTAGTTTAAGTATCTATGGGGCATATTAACAAGGCGGGCGAATAGCGGCGATAATTTCATCGCCTTATCAGCAAAGACACGCTATCGCGTGTCTTGCTAACTTAGCGCCCGTTTCCTGCACGCCTAACTTTGCATCGCTAATGAGATGCAAAGTAGGCGTGTCTGTGAAACCAACCAGGGGAAATATTACGAAGGCAGCTTCACGATATTAACAAGGAAGGGTAGCGATTTTTTAAATCGCATTAAGTATGCCTTAACGCAGGAATTTAACGTCTGTTACATTTCTGACTAAGGCATACTTAACATGGGCGGTGGATTCTGTGGCTAAGACCACATGCCCTATCATCTAGGATATCGCCATTTTCCATGGTGGAAAACGGCGATATCCACACTATCTCTGGAATTGTTATCGCCTCGGTGATGCGCGTTGTTAATAACACGCTAACTGGGCGATAAATTCCAGAGATAGGCGGCGATAAATATGCAAGCGCTAAGCGCACTTTGTGATGTTTATTACCGGCCCTTGTTAATATGCTCCTTAGTTGCATAAAGACTAGACTGCTAACCTAAAGATGGTGGTCTGAACTCTTCCTAGTCAGCATGGTTTGAACACACCACTGTAGACTAAATATTAAATCCAAACCTCTCCAAGCTGTTAAGCATGCCCCAATAGATTTTTTCAATGCCCCCAATAAAAACTATTTTTGAATAAAGTGCAGCAAAACGTTTAGAACAATGTTATCGGAATTGTGATTAGTAGCATAGGAAGGATATTATTAACGTATTCTTTAGAGTACAGATAGCAGCAGTGCATGTGCAGAATATAGCCCTTAAGTGTCTAGTGCAACAAGATTAACTGTGTGGCAGCAATCCAACTGTCACTGCGCAGTACGCTTGTTTAAGTAGTCAAGTTGCATAGTCACTAGACCGATAACCTAAAGATAGCGGCCTGAACACTTCCAAGTGTAAGTGGAGCTGTACTCAACTAAGAACCCACATCCTGCTAAGATGGCTCATCCTGCCACCATCCACTCCCCCTAGTGTGGGGCTATCTGGGAGGAATACACAAAGGTCAGTTGCCAACTACACCTTGTCATGTAACCCAAGAAACAGGCTGGAGGCACCAAATGATTAGGATAAAAAATGCCAACTTTCTAATAGCCAAACAACAACGAATACCCTTTCTGATAAATATTTTGTCAGCACAATTTTTGAGATGATCAAGTTTTTCATTTTGTTGACCTTGAAGCTGTTTTTATAAACCTTAAGTTATTTTGAACAGTAAACATGTACACTTTCCATACTCTTTGGACAACTGCAGCACACTTTTGTCAATGATATAAGCCCACAAACAAGGGACGTAATCATTAGTCATCCAACAAAGTAATATCAAGCCACATTACAAAAGACACAGTTCCATTATACCAGTCATCAATTCAATAAATGAATGGAGTTGTCCTATTCTAGTCCATTTCCTAAAGGAAACTCTTTGAAAGTGTGCATTCAAATTGCGACCTGCCTCGTGAATATTAATGAGGGAGGTCTATCACGACCCCTTTAGGAATCGCTAAATGTGTCAAAGACACATTAGTACATAGGTGCTTGCGATTTCCTGATAGTGAATTGCAAAAATTCGCTATTAGGAAATCACAAGCGGGAATTTTTTTAAATGTAGCCAAGATCTCCTCACACTGGCGGCACTCGAAGGGCGGCACCTGCAGTGCGCGCTGCATTTGTGGAAATGAGGGTTTATCACAGTGTATTATGTGCGCTCCAGCTAAATAACAAAGGGACATATAATCAAGACAGGCGATAAAATTATCACCGCTTTAGCGGCAGAAAACTGCCGCTAAAATGGCGATAATGGGCTTGATAATATGCTCTATGGAATTCCATGTTAGATGTCCTTCACATGTAACATGGGCTTCAATTGGAATGCCATAGAGCATATTATCAAGCCCACTATCGCCATTTTAGCGGCACTTTTCTGCAGCTAAAGCGGCGATAATTTTCTCGTCTATCTTGATAATATGCCCCAAAAAACCTCTGGACCCATTTAGTTACTGCATCTCACAATGTTTTTTTAAACACACTAGTTTGCTTTTAGTAGAAGTGCTTATTTTAGCACATTATCAGGGAAATGATTGCATCAGCATTTGAATGGTTTGCTTCTCTCTTTCACTACTGAGCTCTTTAACCCTTGATTGCCTGCACGAAAAAAAGATCAGGAACAACATGGCACTTTGCATTTCTCAAGTGCCACATGCCATATGACACAATAAGCCATTCCTAACTTTCCAGCAAACACCTTCTTGCATTGTGGTGATATTGTACTGATATCTAACACTGGCTTCATGCAATCAAGCAAGCATTTGCAATGCACAACCTTTTGTCTTTTATGTAGTGCAAGTTTTATACTGAGCAACACAACAAAGGTGCATGAGCAACAACAGCACAATATTCCCTAACATAAAAATTAAAGGACAATTGTACACTCTCCATAGAGAGATGTAAACATGCAATAAGTGGAACACTTCCAGAAAGAAACAGCCAAACTTCTTCTGAATACATAGGATGATGAAACCTCGCCTACCATGTGTAGTTTGTTTCATGGATGGAGTCTAGCATTAGGAAGCATCTGTGAGTACCGTTGTTATACAGTCCCCTACCTATGGGTTCATTAACATGGGTAAGGCATTGGGCCAGCTGTATCAAGCATTTATTGTCTTCGCAAACTGCGAATCAGCCTGCTTACAAACACAAAAGAATGCTTTTCCGGTGTAGCATACCATTTTTTGCGATTCGGTTACCTGTTACCGAATCGCAAAATGGGTTTGCGATTCGCTATTTGGAAGGGGCGTGTCTAGGGCGTCCCATCCAAAAAGCGAATCCTAATGGTATGTGTGAATGTTTTGAGACTGTGAATGCGGTCGCAAAAACGTTTGCATTTTACAATCTACTTCAAGTAGGTGGTAACCCATTCGCAAACGGGAAGGGGTCCCTAAATGACCCCTTCCCCTTTGTGAATGTTTGTAAAAGCATTTTTAAGAGCAGGCAGTAGTTTTCATTTTTCTTTTTGAAAAGCATATTGTTTTCCTTTAGGGAAATGGGCTTCTTTACAAAAGAAAGATTGCTTTATTTAAAAGCAATCACAGACATGGTGGTCTGCTGATTTCAGCAGGCCACCATCCCTGTGATTTTTGCACTTCCTAATGGATCGCAAATTGGGACCTACCTCAATAATATTCATGAGGTAGGTTATTTGCGACCCATTAGGAATCTCAGAAAGTGTTAAAAACACTTTTTTGCATGCCGTTTGCGATTTCCTAATTGCAAAAGTGCAAGGATTCGCAATTAGGAAATCGCAAAACGGATTATTGATACATCTGTGTCAACATTTGTGTGTAGGAGTGACTTAAATTGTTTTTATTACCTACCACAAAATTAAAAGTATTAGGTCTCAGTTGACCCTGTGACATGAAGATGTGTTACCGACATGAAGTGTGACAAGATCTTCATTCTTAAGAGACACCTCATTTACAGTCAGCAAATGTTTGATTCTTTGAATAAAAATACTACTCTGGCCTGTGTAGGTGATTCTTAATAATTTGAAATGGGGAACAACCTTTACAACGCAACTTTTACAACGCACTACACTTACAACGCATTTTTTACAACGCACAATCCATTACAACGCATGACATTACAACGCAGGACACTACAACGCATTTTTAAAAACTACCTTTACAACGCATTCCATTACAACGCATACTACCATTACAACGCATACCATTACAAGGCATAATATAGTAATATACTATCCAACACTTACCCTACTGTTGCACCCCCTGGAGTTAGAATAGTAATTTTTACCCCTATACTATCCAACACTTACCCTACTGTTGCACCCCCTGGAGTTAGAATAGTAATTTTTACCCCTATACTATCCAACACTTACCCTACTGTTGCACCCCCTGGAGTTAGAATAGTAATTTTTACCCCTATACTATCCAACACTTACCCTACTGTTGCACCCCCTGGAGTTAGAATAGTAATTTTTACCCCTATACTATCCAACACTTTCCCTACTGTTGCACCCCCTGGAGTTAGAATAGTAATTTTTACCCCTATACTATCCAACACTTACCCTACTGTTGCACCCCCTGGAGTTAGAATAGTAATTTTTACCCCTATACTATCCAACACTTACCCTACTGTTGCACCCCCTGGAGTTAGAATAGTAATTTTTACCCCTATACTATCCAACACTTACCCTACTGTTTCACCCCCTGGAGTTAGAATAGTAATTTTTACCCATATACTATCCAACACTTTCCCTACTGTTGCACCCCCTGGAGTTAGAATAGTAATTTTTACCCCTATACTATCCAACACTTTCCCTACTGTTGCACCCCCTGGAGTTAGAATAGTAATTTTTACCCCTATACTATCCAACACTTACCCTACTGTTGCACCCCCTGGAGTTAGAATAGTAATTTTTACCCCTATACTATCCAACACTTACCCTACTGTTGCACCCCCTGGAGTTAGAATAGTAATTTTTACCCCTATACTATCCAACACTTACCCTACTGTTGCACCCCCTGGAGTTAGAATAGTAATTTTTAACCCTATACTATCCAACACTTACCCTACTGTTGCACCCCCTGGAGTTAGAATAGTAATTTTTAACCCTATACTATCTAATACTTACATTAAATGCAATTTAATATTATGCGTTGTAATGGTATGCGTTGTAAAGGTAGTATGCGTTGTAATGGATATGCGTTGTAAAGGTAGTTTTTAAAAATGCGTTGTAGTGTCCTGCGTTGTAATGTCATGCGTTGTAATGGATTGTGCGTTGTAAAAAATGCGTTGTAAAGGTATGCGTTGTAATAGTATGCGTTGTAACGTCATACATCCATTTGAAATGATACACAACACACGATATGAGTGAGGGCAAGGGTCGAACTGGAACATACCATACATCTTCTTTTTTTATCATGCAAGAATATCATATGGTAATGAGGAAAAGAGAAGAACTAGATAATGTGGTAATGGGAACAGTTTGGCAAACCTCTTGAGAAGAAATATTATTGATACGAATGTTGAGTACACTGACAACATTTCTTATTAGCAAAGTTCAAACAATTCCCCAATCCATCAGAACCAGAGTCATGGTGTATCCCGACAGAAAACACCATTCTTCTACCTTTTCTGGGAATGATTCCAGTTAGGATACAGCATGCATCTTCCACACTGTCACCATGTTTAAATATCAAATGTTCCCACCTTTAAGTATTCATTGCATTCCAAATCCATTTCACAACTGCTAGCAGTTTTTAGAACCTGAACGATTGCATGTGTTAGCCACATTGATTTAGCAATGATTTTTTACCTATTTCATTTAGCTTCATTTCCATGATAACATTCCAAGAATATTTTATACAAGTTGCCTGTTTTAGTAAGCCTTTCTTCAACATGTACTCTGGACATTCTGTTCAATGCTAGAAACAGTACACAATATCCTAGAACTTATGTTGCCTGTTCCAGAGACAGCTTCTAACATCCAGACATAGCATTACATCAGAGATGTGCTTCTTACACAGTGTGGTTTTAATATGTAAACGATGCACTGACCTGGAAGGGGCAGAGGGGCATTCCAGCTGAGACCATTTTGGGACAATTGCTGTCTTTGACAGTACCTTTGCTGGTGCTAATCTATAGGTTTCCCATTCTCATTGCAGGTTGACTCCTGACATTACTTCAGGTATGGGGCTAAGGCTAATCCTTTAGATGGGGCAGGCAGGAGGGTACACCTGTTAGACTCTTCATACAGTCTTAGGGTTACTTGGGAAGCACAAGAACCTCTAGAACATCTAGAACCCATGATTGCACTGTTTATTATCTTTACCATGTTTATCATGCTATTTACTTTGTTTTGTTTCATCTGCCTAATTGTCGAATCTCATTATCTTTATACAAGACCATGATTTTTTCAATAGCTATATTGAAAACATATTTTATACTTCTGTTGTGTATTGCCTGAGCATGCATGTGTAATACAACGAAAGGGTGATATCTATTTCACCCCATCAGGGTTAGGGGTTTGGGTGAGGCACTGTCAGCTAGTCAGGGAGTTGGCTGCTGGCTTCTGTTGGCGTGGAAGAACTCAGTCCCCCATATTCTGAAGTGCTATCATCCTAATAAGCAGTCCTATTATCATGGTAGAAACCATATAACATGGGTCACCAACACACAAGGCTCAGGTACTTTTTTAAAGGGTCACCTGAGTAGTGTTCTCATGTTTGCCAAAGGTGCCCTATTCACCTTAATATAGAGACATCCATCGTGTTATGTATTATATCCACCTGAGCATTATGGGAAGCACCTATATTTGTTTGTAAGTTGTTCAAGATTGAGCATTTAAAAGGATGCCCTTGTTAGTACTTTCCTTCTCTGAATTCTATTATCAAAATGGCGAATTCAGTTATTATTCCTGTCAGCGGCAGACATGCTGCCACACAACATTTACGGTAAAATGAGCTTGCTCATGGGGGTGGAGAAGTTTTTACTAATTGGTCACTTTTACTGCGGTCAATGCCAACACAAATATATTTCGTACATACACAGTGGACAATCCACCAGGCCAGTACAGACCATGCAAACAACTAGAAATACCACTAACATACCAGTAACATGAAAATTGGTTCCAAGGTGCCATAGCACACGTTGTAGATAGTATTAGAATTGGGTCCCCTCCGCAATGACGGGGCCACATGGCAACGGTTAGCTGGCTATACACCATATTCCAATATACAAAAATAGCAGTGGGCAGTCTGCACACTTTATATAATCACATAGTTAGATTTTACAGACGTTTAATACAGTTTGTTATGCACATTTTAACAACTGCCCCAGCAAGGGCTGCTCCAGCTATCCAACAACAATTGGCTACACCTAGGATAAAGCCAGCAACAATTATTTCTATTATGGCTAAAATACCAACCAGATTGGAGGCAATTCCATTGTGGATCGCATAAAAAACAAACCAGCTTGAAGCAGTGTTTCCCCATATGATACGCAAGAAAAAACATAGAATTCTCACAATGTGCTTGCTACTTCGGATGGTACAATCAATTGACGACTCTAACACCTGGGCTACTGTCTTCGCTGCAATATATACCATGACACATGGTACACCATGTCTTGCTATTTTAGCAGGTGTCCTAAAACAGATGCAAAACTAATACGGGGCCGCCCGGCCCTGGACTTGGGGATATAACTAATTGGCAACATTGCCACTGTCTCCTCAATTATTTTAGGAAATATTTTTGGGTTTCGAAATTTTTGAAAAAATTGTAATGATTACATAGATATAAATACATAAGATTATAATTTAACATTTTAAATTCAGAGAATATTTTTGTCACAAAAAACAAAGGGAATAAGAGTTACAGAAGGTATTTTATAGGATATGTAGAAGAGATTATGAGCGAGAACAACTTATAGCAAGTAAATAAATACATATATTTAATTATATAGGTAATAATTATCAAAAATATAAAATATAGAATTAAAATTAAGGCGTTGATTCCGATTCGGACGTAAAACGTACCGACTGACACGGACCGGGAACGGAGACCGACCGACACAGACCGGTACCATACAACCCGCGCAGTACAATGCAACACATGTGAATTACAACCCACTCGCACGGAAAACAAGCCGCACGACCAAACCGCACGCAAATCAGTGAGTCGCCCGTAAAATGACCGTGAATCGTACCGACAAACACGCATCAGGAATTGACGTGACCGAAACGTACACGCGATGCAAGAGCCACACAGTATGATACAATACGTGTGAATTGAAACTGAGACCGACTCGCACGGAGCACGATCAGGGAAACCGAGATGCACAGCAAATAGTGACTAGCAAACAACAGACACCTCTGCGTCTGACACGTACGCCAATGTTGAAAAACAGCAGAATGTCAGTGTGACAGACTCGGGTTAGCCCGCGCAAGCCACTGGCAGCGTACGACATGGTCAAACGAACGTCTCCATCAAAAGCAAAGGAAATGTCACAAAAAAAGCACAAAAAAACTAATTACATAGTCAATAAATAAAAAAAACAGGAACAAAGACACACCCACAACTCCACCTATATAAAGGCAAGAAATCCTTACCATGATCCTTTGCAAATTACAGGCATAGGACAGCAGACACCACCACCACACTACAGAGACACAGCACAACTCACAGAACACACAACCACTACACCATTTGCACCACCCAAAAACTAAATCACATATTCACAGACAAACTCACAACCCCCACACACACATATACCCCCACACACATCAATCCCCACAACCACCCAGCACCATGCCCCCCAAGAAGAATCCAAAGTTCACAGATAGTGAGTTGGAAGTCATGATTGACGAAATACTCAGGGTAGAGCCACAGTTGTTTGGCACATTGGTCCAACAGACCCCCATGTCACAGAAAACCAAGATGTGGGAGAGGATTGTCGACAAGGTCAGCGCACAAGCACCTTGTTTGCGCACAAAGGACGATATACAGAACAGGTATTACGATGTGCGCAGGAGGGTCAAGAAGCTCATCGACAGGGAACTCACCCTGAGCAGGCAGACTGGTGGTGGTCCTCCTGCAAAACCAGCGCACTTCAGGTCCTGGGAGGAGAAGGTGCGGGCCATCCTACCGCCGGAGAGCATCTATGGATGAACAGGAATACCAGAGCCTGGTGAGTACACAACTAATTTAGCCAAAATTGTCTGGCAACACACATATATCACTGGCAGGGGCACTGTGAAACCAATTAACACCAGCAAAGCCATAGCAACGGAAAGGCAAGTATCCTGTGATGTGTATATCAGTTACACAAACACAATACCTGCCATCCCACAGTAATATGGAACTACGTCCTAACATGTACAAACCTAAAGACTAATACTGCAAGGCATTACCATAAATAACCAACAAACACAGTCATCCATTTTGCCACCACTGTCACACCACTCCACAGGAAAGCTGAGTCCAAATGAAGGAAGGTTGGGCTGCTCGGAATGTGCATTTAGCAGAAAGCATGATGGGAGTTGCATTCACAGCCAACAGTCCCCCACCCACATGTCCCTGCAAGCTCACACTGAACCATGCCCACCTCACAGGGAGTGCAAACGTACTGCCAAGATGCCTGACACTAGGCCCTGCTGTGGGGAGCACAAGGCCCAGCTGGCCTTGGGCTCTAACTCACAACAGGACACCAATGCCTGACCGCCTGAACGTAAATTGTGACTCCCCGCAATGGAAGCATGACACATGGGGTATTATCTGGCCTCAGTGGGTGAAGGAGGTTCTGCAATGACTCAAAATGCCATCAATGCAGCCTCAAAGCACACCTTCTCAGCCACAACAAAGTGCACCCTTGGGACCAATCACTCCAAAAGCAAATGCCTCGGCATCTACACTCACAGCCATAGGAACTGTAGGTATCCTTCCACTCTCTGGAGATGCAGTGCCCCTGTGGTATCCCCTGACCTGGCTGTGAAGGTGTGTCTCGTAGATTACATTTGGGGAGATGCAGACATAGTACATAGCACCAAACACACACAATGTCACCTATACATCATTGTGTTGCAGGGATTCTGCTTATACACAGAACTATGCGTAGAACCCCAGGACCTCAGTGAATTGTGGTGTACCAGAAACTCACCTCAGACCCCAGAACCCAGTATCCGGCTAGCATAAGTGTCCCATTCGTTATCCGAGATTTAGCTTGGCGGTCCCAATGAAAAGACAACCCAGAACAAGCGACTCAGTATACTCTCAGGAATGGTGGGAATCGGAAATACCTGTTCGTATATTATTCTCACATCAGTCCACAACAAGAATCAACAGAGACACGGTGAAAAGAAAAAGAGTTTATTTTTATAGACCACGTGTCCTAAGATGCAGTACTTTGGCTAATACAAGCAGACAAATGATTACAATCAAAACCATCAGCATCGTTACAATACCATAGAATATAAAAGGGGTGATCATGTTATAATGACAGTGGATACTACCACCTTCCCTTTACTAAGAAGCTAATATTACTATAATGCTAATAGAAGGTCTCTTAGGCTTGAATAGGGGACCCCATACCTCAAAGATCAGCTTAGTGAAATCACATCACAGGAGCATCAGGAGTCTTCTCGCAGGAAGGCTCGTCTTCGGTCTGCCTATTAAACATGATGTCTGCAATATTAAAAGCACCAACTTTCAGGTATTTGCAGCTGCCTGTGTGTTATGGCTAAATAGTGGGTCGATCAACCTAGAGTGGAAAACATGCATTGTCTAACAACCCAGACTGTTTGTCACATCATGTACAGACCAAGGTCGCTGCGCAGAGCTCGGGATGGTAACAACAGATTGCTTCCGTGTGAGGCAAAGCTCGAGTCAGCAGTTTGTTTAAGCAATAACATGTAAACGCAGTGTCGTGCGCAAAAGCAGCAAGATGGCTTTCTAACATCTAACGTGGTTATGCTAACTTAACAATGTATGTACGTATTTAAGGGCATCCTTACTGCATGCCCCCTTGATCGAAGCACTATCCAGTAGGCAAGAAAATAGAGAACGCAGAGTTCAGTTTCGACAGAGCAGAACAAGACGTATACAATTAAAAAAGTTTCAGTTCGGGCAAAGTCTGAAAAAATGAAAAATGAAAAGGAGAGAAAAATCAAAAAACCTCAAACGAATAATGGGAAGAGAAAAAAATTAAAAAGAAATACTGCGCCGGGTAGCAGTCGAAAGGCACAGGTAAAGTTCAAGACATGGGAGCAAAAACAAAGTGGACGACAGTTCACTTAATCCATGAACGTATATGCAGCATACGTGGCAATTGCTTCCAACAAGAAATCGTTTGCAGAGCCACTAAAAGTTTCAGCCATCCAATTAAGTAAAGAAAAGGAACATACATGTTCTTCAATAAGCGGAGCCTCTAGCACAATCAGAGGGCAACCGAACTGTTCCTCCAGATAGCTCATATCCAAGAAGTCGTAGGCAGCCCTTGCGATGTCCCAATTACCCAGGATACCATGCGCCGCACCACAGGCCATAATCCGAACACCAGAACAGGCAAACTCGTGAGACACCAAGGGCCTCATCAGTCGATCATAATCCGGCACCGGAGACACCGTGTTGGTTAAGCACAAATCCAGAGGCCATTCAAAGGGACAATCTAGGCAGTGAAAGACAGGCTGTACGCAGGTGAAGTAGGAGTACCGGAAGGATAATCCATACGCCAGGCTCAAAGTCGCCAATGGCAGCGTACCATAATAATCAAGCATCCTGTCACGAAGAAGATGCAGACGGGACAGGCTGTCGTGTGGCACAGAAAGAGCAGCCATTCCGCAGTATGAAAAGCAAAAGCAGCACACCTGCCACCAGCGCCAGAATCAGCGGAACACCTCCAAAGACGCTCGAGAAAATAGAATGAAAAAATGCCGGAATCACACCAAAAATAGTTTGGAAAGAGGTCACGAGGCCTGAGCCCACAAGCTTAAATAACATGAGCCAGGCCGGTTGTGGACGAGGCATTGAAAATTGTTTGGATCAAAGCTCCAAAATGCAGGGGGAGGTCAGTATTCAAAAGCGCCTGCACCTCAGTGCGCGTATTTGCAACGTGAAGGACAAATGTTTCACGGGAGGAAGTCAATGGCACCTCCTTTTGGGACAATAGAGACCTTATTCTGCTCATCTTGTTGAACTCTGCTTTCAAGGTCGGAATCGAAGGCCAGATGGAAACATCCAGCCGCCCTTGCGGGGGTGAAAAGAGAACATTATTGCAGCAGACCACTCTCTGCGATACAGTTACTATATAGGGGATTCCCACTAACATCCCGCAGCAAGCTTCATTATTCAAAATCAAATAACTACCGTTTGCAAGCAGCGTGAAAGATGGTGTAATCACTGGCACCGGGATACCTTTGAGGACGCAGGCCAAATTCGGGGCGTGTATATTACAAGCACCGTGCAACTGAATGTGCCTACATACTACAGAATGATCAGGGGTCGTTGTACACTCCTCACCTTTCAGATAAACTTCAGTACCATCCCTAGTACATCTAAACGTAAAAGGGAGAGACCAAACCTCATGTATGAAGGCGGTACCCAGCTGTTCATATCTACCCAGAGCATAGTGTTTCATACAGGACGTAAACTTAAAAAGCGCGAACGGGAGAGTGATCAACCCATGTAATAACCACACTGCGGAATCCAATTCCGCCACAGAGAAGGGTAACGGCTCCAATTTTTCAATATGTAACAAGGAATATGTAGCATCTTTCATGGACATGAACTGCTGTTTGTCAGTAAGGTTAAAAGGAAGAAATAATGATGTTGTATTCAGATAGTCCCAGGGGACCTTCCCTGCCTTTAACGTTTGTAATGTCCATGCAAACTGCATGACAGAACGCAACTGGTTTTGACCATGATACAATACCGACATATCATCATGTACAATATCAACAATAGAAGAAACAATATTGTCTAATGTATAAATTCGAGAAGAAAGAGTGCTAATGCTGTTATCAATAACTGCTAATACCTTTTCCATATTAGCTTGATCAATAGCTCTCAATGTTGGAAGCCGCCTCAATTTGCGACAATTTCCATACTTCGTTGTAAATAGCATACGCCCACCTTTTGGTTCTGCCACCCACAGGACCTTTAACAAAATCATTCAAATCTATTTTGTCATGTAATTTTGATAAATGAACTTTGACAGATGCCAAGGTGGAATGTCGCAGCCAGGACTGACATAATTTCCCTACAGAGTATGTAGTTACTGTATGTGACGACTCAAACCGAGGGTCAACGCGTTCCTGAGTATACCCCGGTTTCAACCCTAGAAAACGACGTTGACAGGTATCAGAACTGCTTTGCCAAATTAACCATCCCTCACTACTAAATTTCGAAATATTGAAAGATGTATTAGAAACCAATGACTGCAAAGCAGGAACGGACAGATCTGTGTGGTTATCCCAATGGGGGTAAGCGCCAAGATCCGGCACAGAAGGTGAATTCAGTTTTTTAGAAGTGGCCAATCTGAAACAGGTTGTTTGGAAGATGGTTGCATTTAAAAACAACATATGATTTGGTACGAGACAGGCACGGTGTAAAGCTTCAGTTCCCTGAACCTGCCACGGTTTGGAACCCCAAACCGACTTAAGATCAATAGTAGCCAGTTCAATAGATGGTACTGAAGTTTATCTGAAAGGTGAGGAATGTACAACGACCCCTGATCATTCTGTAGTATGTAGGCACATTCAGTTGCACGGTGCTTGTAATATACACGCCCCGAATTTGGCCTGCGTCCTCAAAGGTATCCCGGTGCCAGTGATTACACCATCTTTCACGCTGCTTGCAAACGGTAGTTATTTGATTTTGAATAATGAAGCTTGCTGCGGGATGTTAGTAGGAATCCCCTATATAGTAACTGTATCGCAGAGAGTAGTCTGCTGCAATAATGTTCTCTTTCCACCCCCGCAAGGGCGGCTGGATGTTTCCATCTGGCCTTCGATTCCGACCTTGAAAGCAGAGTTCAACAAGATGAGCAGAATAAGGGCTCTATTGTCCCAAAAGGAGGTGCCATTGACTTAAACATTTGTCCTTCACGTTGCAAATACGCGCACTGAGGTGCAGGCGCTTTTGAATACTGACCTCCCCCTGCATTTTGGAGCTTTGATCCAAACAATTTTCAATGCCTCGTCCACAACCGGCCTGGCTAATTTTTTTAAGCTTGTGGGCTCAGGCCTCGTGACCTCTTTCCAAGCTATTTTTGGTGTGATTCCGGCATTTTTTCATTCTATTTTCGCGAGCGTCTTTGGAGGTGTTCCGCTGATTCTGGCGCTGGTGGCAGGTGTGCTGCTTTTGCTTTTCATACTGCGGAATGGCTGCTCTTTCTGTGCCACACGACAGCCTGTCCCATCTGCATCTTCTTCGTGACAGGATGCTTGATTATTATGGTACGCTGCCATTGGCGACTTTGAGCCTGGCGTATGGATTATCCTTCCGGTACTCCTACTTGACCTGCGTACAGCCTGTCTTTCACTGCCTAGATTGTCCCTTTGAATGGCCTCTGGATTTGTGCTTAACCAACACGGTCATTGTTGAGCTCGTAGCCCAAAAACAACACTGTATATTCCGCGATGTGAGACTTCGCAAAATTGAATTTGTAGCCATAGTCAGCAAAACTCACTATAACATTGTCGACTCGAGACAGATGTGGCATCAGCTCATCATCCGTGAGGTAGATATCGTCAACATAGGAGTACGCGTCGGGGTCTATTCTTTCTAAGAGAGAAACCATGCGAGCGGAGAAGACGCCAGGGCTATTTTTGTAGCCCATGGCCAATCTCGTAAACTGTTTTTGTTTTCCGCCCGTAGTAAACGCCGTCCACTGGCTACTCAGTGTGGACAGGTTGTGGCTAAAAAAGCCATTGGAAATGTCAAGTGTCGTTTTAAATCTTTTACGCACGAGACTGTCGACAAGAGCCGAGCTGTGTGTATTTTGTACCGCGCAGGTCCGGCAATGGGAATTTAGGTGCCGGTAATCCAAAACTAAACGGTACGAGCCGTCAGGCTTCGTTACAGTGAATAAAGGGTTATTCATAGGGGACACACAAGTTTCAATAACACCCTGATATTCCAATTGTTCAAGGATCGCCGCGACGTGTGGCCTAGCTTCACGACGCATGGGATATTGGGGTTGAGGCTGGGGCATAGACCGCAATGGAATCTCATGGCAGGGGGACAACCGGTCCCATCCCACCTGAGTACGATATACCGCCGGCGCAAGCGCCAGCGCCCACTCCTCAGCGTACACTCCAGCCTGGTCCTTAGGCACCGTGTGCGCAAAGGACGGGAGGATGACCTCCTCCCCTCTAGGAGCTTCTAAAATGAAAGCTGGGGGCCAATCTGCCTCCGCTAGGAGGATATCATAGGTGGTAGTCAGATTATCCCAAAAAATCCCCTTTATTGTACGTTGTATGTCACCCTCAATTAATAAGACTATTTCATAAAGTCTGTCAGGGGGAGCCACTCTGGTGTCAGCTGTCTCAACTGTAACCAATATATCAGTTGCTGTCGCCGCCAGAAATGGACGCAGAGCTTGACGGACTATGGTAATTTCCGCTGCGCTGTCCAGTAGCGTCAGCGCCCATGTCCGGTTCCGAAGCTGTGTCCGCACTATCTGAGGCATACCTTGCCGTCAGAGCAGCCACTTTCTTCTTCTGAAACGGGGGTCTTTGTCGTGCAAGTCGTCCTGCTTGCCTTTACCCTCAGTCTGTCGGGGCTGGTCACGTGGTTGTGGAGCACCCCGACCTTTGCCACCGCCTCCGCCACCGGACTGTGAAGCCGATGTTTCCTGTGAAGAACGAGGAGAACGTTGTTCAGAAACCTGAAATCTATCAGGAGACTTAATAGTAGCACGATCTCGCAGATCATAAGTGCGTTCACTACTTGACTGAACGGGAGAGGCAGGCCGAGAGCCCTGTTTCTGCTGCTGCTTTCCCTGTTGTTTAGACCGCCAATTTTGTTTTGGAAAGCTTGGCCGGTCATCCTTACCAGAGGCTTCCGCCTTACCCTGCTGCTTAATATCGGGAGTTTTGATCACAGGCGTAACTCCTAAAGAGCTACGACCCAAATCTCTGTATGCACACGAGATTATCTCCGCAAATTCCTGCGGCTTATCCTCATCAGCAACTTTCTTCAGTTCATTACGAACCTGGAACTGCAAAGCATCACCCTTAAGGTTATCCATTATCATGGTAGCCACCAGGTCAAACTGTCCGAGGAGCCGCATTCCTAATTCTATCGCAGACTCCGCACCGTGGTTCTCTTAAACACGTTTAATAACGGAGGGCAGCATCAACATAGACGGAGTGCCAAAGCACTGCGCGTACGTCGCTGCAAAGACCTTACCCCAGTTAACACAATCATCTACGTTGGGGACCAAGTCTTCAGGCAAACTAATGGTAAGGATCCTGTGTTTCTCCACAGGAGATGTATTCGGGTATACCGCTTCTATTTGGTCAAATTTTTCAGCAAGCCAAAAGGGGAAATCATCCCTAGTTTGGGGGCGCTTGCCCATAACAGAATTAACCATAACAGGACTAATGACTACCGCGTGGTGGTCAGTAGGCTGCCCCGCAACAGCAGGTGCCCCCACCTGCACATTGCGTGACACGTACTGCACTAACGCCCTATATACCGTAATAAGGGCAGTGTGTAGTACACGCAACTCAGCCACCGGCACCGTTAGGTAACGGGGATGAGGCGTAAATCCGGCTAGTACCGGCCAAGTGGCCCCTGCTATTGATAAAGGGCCCATTCTTGGCGGTATAACCACATGGGGAAGGGCGCCATTAAACCAAATAAGATGCTGCCAAGCAGATATTGGTATTTCTTGTGTCCTATATGGTGTATAGTTCGCTGGCACGGCAGTGGCAGTGTAAGAATGAAAGGTATTATCATCCTCACTCACCGCCGGAATCGTCACCCAAGAGTAGAACAACTCATAGGGATGAGCCGCATCTGCTCCTACCACAAAAATGACGTTCATACCAGTGTCCGGCACCCCATACTGCGTCAAATGACGTTTCAGAGCTGCACGGCTATGCGCCGCAATATCTACCGCCATAAGGACAAGCTACACTCGAAGTATTCAGTAGCACAAGGGTTCAATAACCTTTTTTAATGATCAAGCTTGAAGAAACCTATATCAACAGAAATAGGTAGGTTTTAAATCCGTCAGACTTGTTATCCGGAAACAAGAATGAGGGTGCTGTGGACTAATATAAGCACTACTAAGGCGTTTCAACTCATAGGCCAAACGTTAGGTGCGCCATGTTGCAGGGATTCTGCTTATACACAGAACTATGCGTAGAACCCCAGGACCTCAGTGAATTGTGGTGTACCAGAAACTCACCTCAGAACCCAGAACCCAGTATCCGGCTAGCATAAGTGTCCCATTCGTTATCCGAGATTTAGCTTGGCGGTCCCAATGAAAAGACAACCCAGAACAAGCGACTCAGTATACTCTCAGGAATGGTGGGAATCGTAAATACCTGTTCGTATATTATTCTCACATCAGTCCACAACAAGAATCAACAGAGACACGGTGAAAATAAAAAGAGTTTATTTTTATAGACCACGTGTCCTAAGATGCAGTACTTTGGCTAATACAAGCAGACAAATGATTAAAATCAAAACCATCAGCATCGTTACAATACCATAGAATATAAAAGGGGTGATCATGTTATAATGACAGTGGATACTACCACCTTCCCTTTACTAAGAAGCTAATATTACTATTATGCTAATAGAAGGTCTCTTAGGCTTGAATAGGGGACCCCATACCTCAAAGATCAGCTTAGTGAAATCACATCACAGGAGCATCAGGAGTCTTCTCGCAGGAAGGCTCGTCTTCGGTCTGCCTATTAAACATGATGTCTGCAATATTAAAAGCACCAACTTTCAGGTATTTGCAGCTGCCTGTGTGTTATGGCTAAATAGTGGGGCGATCAACCTAGAGTGGAAAACATGCATTGTCTAACAACCCAGACTGTTTGTCACATCATGTACACACCAAGGTCGCTGCGCAGAGCTCGGGATGGTAACAACAGATTGCTTTCGTGTGAGGCAAAGCTCGAGTCAGCAGTTTGTTTAAGCAATAACATGTAAACGCAGTGTCGTGCGCAAAAGCAGCAAGATGCCTTTCTAACATCTAACGTGGTTATGCTAACTTAACAATGTATGTACGTATTTAAGGGAATCCTTACTACAATTGACAGTGGACATGTGGTAAATAATTTTCCTTTACCGGGACTTAATTTGATACGGAAACATAATAAAACAGCTCAGTAAAATGAGAGGCAGAATCCGTGGTATTAGAGGTTCGGAATGGGCTTTATTCCAATGAACGATTATAATCGGTTGCTCCAAGTTCCATCACCACGGAGGTTCAGGAAGTGAAGTACATACTTTATTGACAAGAAATGACTTTTATAGAACATACATTACAATGAAGCGAATGCAGTAGGCGTAACAATTGATAAGGAAAATGACGATTTATCTGCGTAACCGAAAATGGGTGTAATAAGGAGTAAAAAGGAACATAATTGGTTATGATGTCATATATAGGTGGATCTATAAGATAATGCTTGGCATAGATGCGCGCGCAGCAGCATGACGTGTGATTGACGTGCAACTAGGGGGTGAAGGGGACTTGACATTTAGCTCTACATGTGGAGACGAAAAGTCTGGGGGGTCAAGTCAACCTAATCCCAAATCATATCTAACATCCTATGTTTAAAGAACTATGTTATCCACAAAAGAAGGACTCTCGGACAGAATCTATTCTATACTGACTGTGCGTGCGTGTACAAGCGTCTAAGTGTCTACACTAGATGCGAGGGGGTAGGAATATTCCATGGTAACAGGACTATGAATTACTTGCATAAAGACAGAGAAGCCGGGCCTTTTGCTTGGTAACTGGAAGAATGTTTACTTAAACTACTAGGCAGGAATGCATCGGCTGAGGGGAAAGCAGATAATTCGAAGGTGAAATATAGTTCTTGGCAGAGAATAGGCTGATGTCAGGCTTCGTGAGCCGCGCAGAGAATGAGACAAAGTTCATGGTCACAGATGCAGGCTCAGACTGGAGTTTTCAGAGGCAGAAGGCAAGAAGAGTTCGATGACAGAATCAGGGCCTACTTGCCTGGACTGTAAAATGGCATAGGTGAACCATATAAAGCCGGTGGCTTTTCATACTTAGGAATGGAATATCCGGCCCATTCATGGCGGATCAACAGAGGACATGTTAACGGCGGACGCACATGTATTTGCGTCTTCATAACTGGAACTGGAGGAAACATACATGTACTTGTAACATGCACATAGAACCGTTGGGGTCCAAGATAGGGGACATAACTGACCAGAAAAATCCATATTTCCACATTCCCTCCTTGTCCCCTACTTGCCCGTCAAGAGATATCAATCTTCATTAATCCATTGATCTGTTCATATAACATCATTTGTTCTTCTTTCTTCTTCCGTGACGAATGAGATCTTGGTGGTGGAATACACGATGTGGCACACAGACCACAGATCGCTGGTCCACATTGTAGACATAGACAGCAACTGAATAGTATGAGAAGGCCAATACCTAGGAAGGATAGAACCTTCCATCCAAGGGTAGATATTATACTCCAAAACCAACCGGACCAAGTCCAAGTGCCTGGGTTCTGGTGTATCTGGCTTACAATCTTATGAAGGCGAGTTATAGCTTTATATACAGATGGCGAATTTTCTGGTATGAATACGCAGCAGCTTGATCCGATGACCCTACAAGCTCCGCCCCTATCAGCCAGGATGACGTCAAGGACAAGACGATTTTGAAGCACAACAATCCGCATAGCAGACTGCTCTTCTGTTAAATTGCCTAAGGCGGAAATAGTTTCATTCACTACTGCTTCAAGGGTTCTAGTTAATCTACGTATCAGCTTACTATTAGTAACAGTACCTATATAGGGAAAGATGCCTTTATTGAAATCTGTGTATTTTTCCCATGCTGTTTCAGTGTAATCGACAATTGGGAGATCTCTCCGCTCTCTGTTGTGTACTAAATGAATATTTCTATAATAATCAGGAGGAGCTAGGAAAACAGGTGGCAAAAGGAATGCAATGTAGCAGGTACCATCCCAATCTAGAGGTAGACGCATATATGCAGTCTGACCACATATAAAGTAGGAGTGGCGATAAGCTCTGAATGAGGATTTGCCTTGATCACTGAATTCTACTGTAGTAGTGCATTTACTATGGCCCATATGTATGGAACCAACTTTTCTTACACACAATTCACCTTTCGCTGGGAATACTGACATGGTTGGTAAAACTAGTTCAACTTCGGATTCGACATTTAGAACCATGAGATTAGGAGTAAAGTTACCTAATCCATATACTTCATTTTCTAGATCAGTTCCTGTTCCTTTGGGGCGACCCTCCTTGTCAGGGTAACAGACTTTGAATAAAACTAGGTTCAGATTTCCCCATACCCAATGATCTTGGTAAACTGCTGTGTCTGAGTCTATGGAATTGATTAAACTAAACCATGCTCCACAGGAGCCATTATGTGTAAATGGGTGTGGAAAGAATGGCAGGACTCCTTCATAATTCTGATAGGGAGGGAGTCGGCCACACACCCAACAATTAGTAGCATTACTAGTCTGATGGGAATGATGTAACATACTAATGAAAGTGTTATTGCGCAGCGCAAGTCTATAAGACAATTCATGCGGCGGTAGGTCACTAAAAGAATGTTCTGCGGTAACATTGTAAACGTTTCTGGCAATAGGGTAATATATGTGCAACAATATACTTGCAGTAATTATTAAAAGACTTAAGGAAAACAAGATTATTAATGTCACTATGCAATGGCTACGCAGTGATTTACAATACGCCTGTCGTTTCATCATTTTTCGCGACTGTCCATGATTCAGGTCTAGAGGATACATGTCAGAGACAAATTCAACCGCTTCACCTTGGAGAGGACTTAAACAATCAAATTGTCTGACGTTCTAGGCCTCAATTTTACTTTATAGAGTTCGGTTTTAGTCTTTTCAACCAAAGGAAGTTTTGAATCAGTCTGTGAGGGAGTGCAGGGCACAATGTCTATATCCGAGGATAGTCCATGAAATTTCTTGATATGACTTGAATGAATCCAGCCCTTGCGGCCCTCGATCTTCACGGCTGTCCTTGTAGTGAGCAGAACCAACTTGGGTGTCTTCCACCTGGGCTCCAGCTGAGTCTTTCGGTCGAAATTTCTCACAAATACGAGATCACCCGGAACTACGTCATGGGGTTTCACCTCAGTGTTGTCGGGAAAGGCTGCAGCTACCTGTGAACGACAAGATTGTAGTGCAGACATCAAGGAAGCCAAGTAATCTGTCAGCATATTACAGTCAACATCAGTTATTTTGCGTGGTATAGGCGTCCCCCACATATTTGGTGGTCTGCCAAAGATCACCTCATACGGGGATAGCCCTGTTCGAGAGTGTGCGACCATTCTTGTGAAAAAGAGTGCAACTGGTAGTGCTACTACCCAGTCGACACCTTTCTCCCTGCATATTTTGGACAATCTGATTTTCAGTATCTGATTATGTCTTTCTACGAGACCTGCTGCCTCGGGGTGTCGGACACAGTGGAATTTCCACTGATATCCTAACAGAAGTGAAACATGTTTCATTAATTCGGATGAGAACGGCTGGCCGTTATCTGAGTGAACAACACGTGGTAAACCGTATCGTGGGAAGAATTCTCGAACCAACTGTTTGGCAGTAGTCGGGGCAGTGTAATCTGAAACCGGGTATGCCTCCGTCCAGCGGGACAGAGCGCAGGCAACTACGAGAACATATTTGAATCCTCGACATCGTTCCATCTGGATATAATCCATCTGGAGCACTTCAAAAGGGTGATCAGGAGGATGAAATCCACCCTGTTCTACGGGAACGCTTTTTCCTGGGTTGAACTGGCAACAGATCATACAGGTACGGACCTTTTGTTTGGCTGCTGCTCGTAAATGTTTATTGAACCAAATGTGTTGAATGCTATCTAGCATAGCTTTTTCTCCTAGATGCGCTGGACTATGTATAGTGTTAACTATAACTTGGACCATTGAATCAGGAAGGAACCATACAGACTTTTCCTTCATCATCCATCCTTGGTCCGTTTGGATCCCTCCTAATTCAGTCCATTTCTTTATTTCGTCTGGTGTAGCATGTGTCTGTATGTCAATTACGTCAAGGGTAGGATCTTTAACTGTCATACAATGTGTCGGCCTCGGGACTATTGTCTTTGTCATGTCGGATGTTTGGGTTTGAGCAGTCTGTTTAGCTGTTCTGTCGGCTAGATCATTGCCTTGAGAAATGATATCAGTAACTTTCGTATGAGCTTTACATTTCATAATTGATATTGCAGTAGGTAGATGTATTGCATCTAATAAGGCATGAATGAGGGGTCCGTGCTGAATGTGGGCATCGTGGGAAGTTAAATAACCTCTCTCTCGCCACAGCACGCCGAAGTCATGTACAACTCCGAATGCATAACGTGAATCAGTGTATATGTTGACTTTTTTACTTGTGGCTTGAATACAGGCTTGTGTCAGAGCGATGAGCTCTGCGGCTTGAGCTGACAAAGTATTTATACGATTAGTTTCAATGATTTCAGTATCTGTTGTGACTGCGTAAGCAGCCACTAATTCTCCTGTATTTGTTCTCATACATGAACCATCTACATACAATGTCAGGTCTGGATCTGACAATGGGACATCTGTCAAGTCTTGTCTGGGTTTCGTCGTTATAGTAATAACTTCAATACAGTCATGGGCTAGTGGGTCTGTTCCGATTACTGGCAAAAGTGTGGCAGGATTCAATGTGTTACAGCGTCTGATTTCTATATGTGGCTGAAACAATGTAAGCTCGTACCCTGTAAGTCGTGCTATAGTCAAATGTTGTGTTTGCGTTCTATTTACAAGAACCTCTACTGCATGTGGTACTTGAACTGTCAATGGATGTCCTAACACTATGGCATCGCTTTGTCTGATTGCTAAAGCTGTCGCTGCCACTGATTTTAGGCATGCAGGCAAAGCCTGAGCTACGGGATCTAATGTACTAGAAAAATAAGCACATGGTTTGTGTGCTCCTGCTTGTTCCTGTGTGAGTACTGACAAGGCAGTACCTTCGCGTTCTGTAACAAAGAGTGTAAACTGTTTTCTGTAACATGGTGTTGCTAAAACAGGTGCTTGACATAAAGCTTTCTTTAGGCTTTCAAAAGCTTGTGTATGTTCCTGGGTCCAAGGGAGAACAGTCGATGTGGCTGCCTCCTGTGTTGTCAACTGAATGAGTGGTTTTGCTAGAAATGCGTATTGCGGGATCCACTGTCTACAGTATGAAGTGAGGCCTATGAAAGCCCGCACCTCCTTTTGTGTCTTGGGTATTTGCATGTTAGCTATTAACTGAATGCGGTCGGGTGTAAGCTGCCTTCCCTCCTTGGACAGCGAGTGTCCAAGATAAATAACTCGCTGGACACAGAATTGCAGCTTAGAAGGGGACACCTTGTGCCCCTTTTCGGCTAGAAATTGTAAAACTGTCAGTGATGCTTTTTCACATTCGGGTTCGCTTCGGGCGGTGATCAGCAGATCATCGACATATTGAAGCAGAGCAGTGTTAACTGGCATGTGGATACTGTCAAGTTCTCGTTTCAGTGCTTGGCTATAGATGCTGGGGCTTTCTGTAAATCCTTGAGGTGCGCGTGAGAATTTAAAGCTACGTCCATTTAAACTAAATCCGAACAAATATTGGCTTTCCGGATCTATTGGGACGCTGAAAAAGGCATTCTTGAGATCGATTACAGTAAAGAATGTCGCTTCGGAATCAATAGCTGTCAGTAATGACGAGATATCTGGGACCACAGGAAATTGTGGCACAATGCACTTGTTTAATTCGCGCAGATCAATAACCAATCGATATACTGGCGGGGCCTTTGGATCTGTTCGTTTAAGAATCGGAATTATTGGTGAATTACATATATTGGAGTCGGTTTCTACAACCACTCCTTGGGCAATGAGCTCGTCAATGATTTGTAGTAAAGCCACTACAGCATCTGGTGGTAACTTGTATTGTCGCATTCGTGGTAGCACCACTCCTGCCTTTAATGTGACTCGATATGGTGTAATATTCATGCATCCAACATCAGTAGGGCCTTGTGCCCATAGATGTGTAGGTAAAGTCTGTAGTCGGGGGTCCATGTCTCTAGATACATAGTGACCTTTAAAATCACGTAAAAACAATCTTACTCCTTCCGGAGAACAACATATTATAGCTCCTAGAGCTTTCAATGTTTTTATTCCTAACAGGTTTTCTGGACATGATTTAGTAAGCAATAAATCGGTAGTTCGGGTCAAAGGTCCTATCGTAAGTGGAAGAGGTTGTGACACTTCATTAACAATAGGTTTTCCTGAAAAACCAAGGGAAATATTCTGAGAGCCTGAGAGGGGTGCCCCTGGAACTTCACTACGTTTTATGGTCGTTCGACTTGCCCCTGTATCGAGTAAAAATTTTCTGTCTTGACCTAATAATTCACTATGTATATAAGGTCCTTCTTGATCTACAGGGATCTCGATAAGGGGTAAGTCAACTTCCCTCTCTAGGCTTGTTCATGCGTATCGTTGATAATCAGGATAGTCGTACTGTGCGGTCTGGTACAGTTGTCGTGTCGTGGTTTGTGTGGCAGCAACGGGCAGCGCTGGTGCAGCTGGCACAAACTGTACAGACTGTGGTGGAGCTGGCATGGACTGTGCATGCTGCGGAGCTCCTTGTTCATTCTGGTCCTGTCTAGGTGGCCGTGATCTTTCTTGTGTTTTACCTATGGCGATATTATGTTTCAAAACTGGACAATCGTGTACGTAATGACCTGGCTTTTTACAATAATTGCATGTCCCTTTTACAGGTCCTGCTGAATCGGAATGTGTCATACCCTTCTTATGTCCTTCAGCTGGAACTGTCTGAGAAACTAGCATTTTCATTTTCGTGTCTTTCATGCGTCTGTGTTCATGTTCTTGTTCCTCTCTAATTCTATTGTGATGGTATTGTAACATTTGTAACATTTGTGATGGAGTGTTACCTTGCCAGGTACTCTCGAATTTTAATACTCTATTCTTTACTTGGGGCAGGGCATTTTCTACTAATTTTGTTACAAACAGATGTGGGTATGATTCGCTACTTGCTTTTAGGCCACTATTTATACCAAAACATTTTTCAAATCGGGCATAGTAATCACTAGTGTCTTCATCTTGCTTCTGTTTACAGGCTGAAATTGTACCCCAATCTTCCTTTTTCGTAGTTAATAAACGTGGCAGTACCTGTACTAATAAACCTGGTAGTGCTTTAGTTTTATCCCCAAGTCCTGCTCCTGCAGTTCGGGCCTTTTCTTCTGCTTCTAATACTGACCATTCTATCTTTTGGTCTCCTACCTCCCACTCTTTTTCCCTGAGTTTCTCATAAATGCCAGCAGGCATCAATACCTTTAATATTGTCATAATGTCGGGGTAGGTATACTCTCCCATGAGTAACATGTCTTTAATTTCTCGGTGAAAACCCGCTGGGTCTTTGTCATGACTGGGTACCACTTTCTTCATTTCTAACAATTCTATTTTTGATATGGGCGTATATACAAATACGCGCTTAAACTCGTTGTCCTCGCCCTTTATTGGGTGCACTTCTCGTAAGGGATTCTGTCTATCCATGTAATACGTGGTTCTTTCCTTGATGGGCAATGAGACACGGTCTGAACATACAAAAAGAATGTACTGCTTTCTTGATTCTAGAATTTCTTTAATTAATTTAGTTCCTGAACCTCTCCATCTATTCATGAGCAATTCAGTCAATATGTCAGGCAAGGGACCAGGGTCCGAATGCTGACTCTGATATAGTATGAGGAGTTGTTGAATCATATAAATCCCAGCTAAACGCTGTTCATCTGGGGTGAGATTCAAAAATGTGCGTGCTACTGTATCATCACTATATTTCCCGGGACTGTCAACCCAATGGACAGCTGACCTGGCTAATTCTTGTTCATCCATAGAATCGAGAAAATGATAACCCCTTCGTTCTCGGAGTAGTTTGTCGGCGGCTTGGAACGAATGCTCGTTAGACCTTATATGGACTATGGGTGTTGGGAAACCCCTGTTATTGTCTGGACACATCGGGCGTATCGGGTCCATAAGACATCTATTACTATTACAAGATCTTCCTCTACCTACATAGGCTATAGTGTCTGACTGTCCTGTGGGCAGTCCTGACCCTTCTTCCTCGCTTTGTTCGAACTCGTCTACCTCTAATCTTTCTTCGTGTAGGCGTTCTATTTCTTTACGGATCTTTCGGCACATGGCTATTATACAATTTTGTTTATCATGTCTACCTTCTGATATATTCTGGCTCCATCGGGTAAGAATTTGCATTGCTTCCGGGTCTACCCCCGGTCGGTCTTCATTTCTGATCACACAATTTATGAGGAAACGTAACAGTTCCCCCTGTATCTCCACTTTCTGGTATTCCATAGCTCTGTTAATACATTCTGGATCTCGCCCTGTTTGGACAAAATGGTATATTTTATCTAGATGCGCAGTCATTCCTGGTAACTTCCCTAAATACACTGCGGCTCGTCTGATACGCAATGATGCTAGGGTCATTTCGTCCTCTTTTCCGGGCACAGGGTCATATCTACAATCTATAAGAAGTTCCTTAAGCGTACGGGCATTAATGAGTTTGGGTGTACGTGAATGTCCTGACTCTTGAAAAGTAAGTTTATTTATTCTGGGTGGCGTAGAAAAAATGTTGCTAGCACCTCCCGTAACCCCATCTGGGGTGTCGGACGTGAAAGGATTCGTCGAACGTGACACAGCAACTATAGGTGTGGACACAGCTATAGAAGTAGCTGTGGGAACAGATGTAGAAACAGATGTGCTTGCCGGAACTCGTTGCTGTAGAGATACGGGTACCGGATCTTGGCGTTGAACCTCCCTGACAGGCGGTCTATGTGGGGCGGAATTAGCATACTCGGGAGCTGCGTCATCTAAATATGAGGAAAGAAAAACATCTTCTGCGGTTCTAGGATGCCCCTTAGGATGTACCTTTATCGGGAACAATGGGGTTGGCAAGTCTTTCGGTATTTCTGGAGTAGCCTTAGGTAATCCTTCGGCCAGAAGGGGATACATACCATTCATAAGGGCATTCCTTTGTCTATCTACTTGTTCTGATTTCACTCGAATACCTTCCTCAATTAATAGGTTTTCTCGGACTTCATTAGAATTCTCTTTACTCTTCTCTTCCTGTCTACGTGCTTTTTCTGTTCGTCTATGTGATTCTTTACGCCATAATTCAATGGCATCTTTCTGTGACTGTCTGACTTTCCTTTTCCATAACTCTTCTTCTACTTTCATGATGCACTCTGCATCCCAGGTTCCCGCTGTGGGCCACCTCTGACTTTCTGGTAATTCCTTGGTGTAGTCTACCCATAAATCAAGAAATAATATAGCATCTAAGCCATGTTTATGATACATGAAGTACCCTGGAGTGTCCCTAGGAGGAATAGGAACGGCTTCTTCGAGTACCCCTTTTCTTGTAGTGATCTGTCTTAGTTTCGAAAAGAGCGGCATATTGAGAACTGATCTGATACTTGATTTTGAACACACTTAGTACAAAAGCACAATAATGAACAACCATTCATACCACAATATGCAGGACGTTTAACACATTAAACATTAAACATTAAACATTTTTTTTAACCTTTAAAATAACCGACAATGATGATCGTCTGCATAACTAATCACCAAGCATAATTCTTTGACAATAACTAGATACTTCGGAATACTTGATATACTGCTAAACAGTACAGATACACTGCTGAAACAGTGCAGACCGGATTTGTGTACCCAAACCCGTCTTGACCGGCACAAACCTATGTGCACGTCAGAAATGCCTCCCCAGTAATGGTACTCACCGGGTAGCTTCGGAAACGGAAGGCCTCGGAAACCGGACTTGGACCGGACTGGACTCGACTCGACTCGTCGGAAACTGGACTCGACTTCGAACTGGTGGGCCTCTGTATACCTCGGATCTTGCTCTCTCAGCTAGGCTCTGGTCGGGATACTTCGCACTTCTCACCGCCTCGTCTGGGTGTTGATCGCAGCCTCAGTCGCCCCCGCTTGACCGGAGGGAGACACAGGAAATCCTGCTGGTACGCGTTATTGTCCGTCCAGCTGTGGCAGGAGACCGGGCCTGCAACTCACCGCCGGCGCGTGAGATGAGAAAGTGTCCCTGTTCGGGCGCCATTCATGTGGTAAATAATTTTCCTTTACCGGGACTTAATTTGATACGGAAACATAATAAAACAGCTCAGTAAAATGAGAGGCAGAATCCGTGGTATTAGAGGTTCGGAATGGGCTTTATTCCAATGAACGATTATAATCGGTTGCTCCAAGTTCCATCACCACGGAGGTTCAGGAAGTGAAGTACATACTTTATTGACAAGAAATGACTTTTATAGTACATACATTACAATGAAGCGAATGCAGTAGGCGTAACAATTGATAAGGAAAATGACGATTTATCTGCGTAACCGAAAATGGGTGTAATAAGGAGTAAAAAGGAACATAATTGGTTATGATGTCATATATAGGTGGATCTATAAGATAATGCTTGGCATAGATGCGCGCGCAGCAGCATGACGTGTGATTGACGTGCAACTAGGGGGTGAAGGGGACTTGACATTTAGCTCTACATGTGGAGACGAAAAGTCTGGGGGGTCAAGTCAACCTAATCCCAAATCATATCTAACATCCTATGTTTAAAGAACTATGTTATCCACAAAAGAAGGACTCTCGGACAGAATCTATTCTATACTGACTGTGCGTGCGTGTACAAGCGTCTAAGTGTCTACACTAGATGCGAGGGGGTAGGAATATTCCATGGTAACAGGACTATGAATTACTTGCATAAAGACAGAGAAGCCGGGCCTTTTGCTTGGTAACTGGAAGAATGTTTACTTAAACTACTAGGCAGGAATGCATCGGCTGAGGGGAAAGCAGATAATTCGAAGGTGAAATATAGTTCTTGGCAGAGAATAGGCTGATGTCAGGCTTCGTGAGCCGCGCAGAGAATGAGACAAAGTTCATGGTCACAGATGCAGGCTCAGACTGGAGTTTTCAGAGGCAGAAGGCAAGAAGAGTTCGATGACAGAATCAGGGCCTACTTGCCTGGACTGTAAAATGGCATAGGTGAACCATATAAAGCCGGTGGCTTTTTGTTATATCCTACTTAATTGTTTAACATTGTAGTCCAGCACTGCTGCCACTAGCTGCTCAGCCAGAGCGTGAGATGGTCATAGAATGTTGGTGTGCCTGTGATGCATGGAATGCCTGGGTGTCTGAGTGGATGAGTGTTGGTAGTTGAAGATGGGCTGAGCAGCTAGGGAGGCTGCTCCTGGTGGGGCTGGTACCACACTAGGCTGGCTGGAGTAGAGACAGATGTAACCTGAACTGGAGACTGAATAAAGATGGCTTAAGAATACCTCCTGGCTCCAGGTGTCTTTCTACAGAGATCACAACATTTATTTTGGCGACGAGCGGACTTGAACCCTAGAGACTCTTGGTGAACCACTGAAACAAAGGAACTACAAAGGAAACAAGGAGAAACCAAGAGATCCTACAAGCTACTACATATATAAAGAAAGAATTCCCAGGAAAGCCAGCGCCAGCCCCACCAGTGTCCTCACCAACGGACAGCCCCAAAGAGCAGTGTCCTCATCAAAGGACACTACAGCCTGGGAATACTACAGCCACATAAAGGATTACAGTGAGTTGGTGGAGTAGTTGCACTACAGCCACATCTGGTGTTCCAGCCACGTTGTGACCTTCAAAAAGGTTTGGAGAGTTGGATGAGTAGCTTCTCTACAGCCAGTTGTTGGTGTTCCAGCCACAGCGCTCTACAGAGTCTACAGTGTTTTTAAGATAAAGGCACAATTTGTGATTCCTCGTCAATAAGAGGTCAGAAAAACAGCGTTAGTGCACAGATGGAGAATTTTTGGTGCTTTGGGACATTTGCAGCATGTTGGAATCTGAAGCAATGTTAGTACCTACTAGCGCTACACTGCTGTGGTGTGGTATCACAAGAATTGGGCATAGATAATTCATGGAATGCTCCATTAAGGACTTATGACCATTGTGAGAGTCATGGATTTTCAATGAAAGTGACTACATTTTTTTTTTGTTAAATGTACTACTGTGCAGCAGATTGTTTGGAGAGACAAGGGACCGACCTGCTTCAAGTCTGTCAGCCTCTCGATGTCTGCTATAGAGGCAAGGTGCCAGCTCTATGTCTTCGGGCACTCTGTGGCATCTACACATTAGCTCCTGTCTACATTGGAATAGATATCCGGTGGCTTTTCATACTTAGGAATGGAATATCCGGCCCATTCATGGCGGATCAACAGAGGACATGTTAACGGTGGACGCACATGTATTTGCGTCTTCATAACTGGAACTGGAGGAAACATACATGTACTTGTAACATGCACATAGAACCTTTGGGGTCCAAGATAGGGGACATAACTGACCAGAAAAATCCATATTTCCATATTTCCACACCTGACAGTGACTAGAATGGACACTCACATATAGCTGACACTGTAGCATGGTGTCATTCACAAAATGTGCAGTTGTGAGCTGCATTTCAGTCCCACAGCGGTCGGCTTTGTACGCATCATTCACACAACACATCATACACTGTCATGGACACCCAAAACACAATGACTAACCTGGACTGCACCTGAGGAGGGATGCAACTCACAGTAGCTGAACTGTAACACACACGCCTCTGCCCATCACTGTAATGAGCATTGAAAGCAAGAGAGCTTCTGTGCCCAATCCCTCTCACTGTGGAGGGATTTGAGAAGATAGAAGGCATTAGCACATACAAAAGTCAGCACCAACTTCATTAGCTACGCAAACACCATGACTTGTATGAAAAGAGATGTGAACTAGTAACATAGACAACAAAATAGTATCTCACATTGGAACTCAGGCATACCGTACTGCAACCATGTTGCACAGACACACCAATGTGACGCACACAGGAAAGAAAAGAATCACACAACACATGCCCCAAATGCAACTGTATGTCTGGCATTGTTACAGTACAAATGTGGACAGGGATAAAACAGCTGTGTCAGGCATGTGATGGAACGTGAGTGCCAATGGCAAACTACAGACAAGTGTTCAATACATGAGCTGGTAATGCACACAGCTTGATTTGCACATCGCAATGCTCCAGGTTGCCATTACAATGTGCTTCAACAATATCAACCCCTGTCTGTCACAACTTAGGACAATGCAATGTACAGATTCTCATAATGAGGTACACTGGCAAATGTCATGTGTGTGAAACGTTGAGGTCGGTAGAAACATAACATACATTGTGTGTCTCCTCCAAACACAGGGGATGCTGGGGACACAGCAGGACCTGAGGAAGAGTCCCAGTCCCAAACTCTGACGGACCCTGAGCTCCCCGGCGTGGATCACTCTACGTCCTCTTCAGATGACGACCTTGACCGACCTGGCACCTCCGGAGTGAGCCATCATGCAGCCCAGCAGCAGTAACATCAGCATCCCCGGCAACCACTCCTGCCACATTTGACACCAGACAGAGTACCCATGCCGACACCGATAGGGCCAGGCCACAGAACAACAATGGAACAGGTACACAGGGCACCCCGGAAGCAAGGGACAACACCACTGGCGCAAACACTCAAGGGGGCCCAGTGTCGCCTGTGCCGGCCACGGCATGTCCTGCCCGTGTGGGTCGGGCGGTGGGATGGTGGGCAGGCAGAAGACACGGCCTGCAGAGGAGGCTGGACTGCATGAGGAGCCACACCTGGAACGCATCATAGATGCGTACCAGGAAAGCACAGGAGGGTTTGGACAGGTCATGGGGATCCTCGAGGAACTCAAAGAACAGCAGGCTGCCCATCATGCCCACTTGGACTCCCACATGGCCCAGGTGGAGTCCAAGTGGGACAAATTGGATAAACTAACAGCGGTGCATAGGGACATACTGACATGCCTCTGCCAGATCAGCACCAACCTGACCACACCTCCCTGAGCGCCCACAACATCTGTTGCCACAACATCCGCAACAGCCACAGGGAGGGAGGAGGACTCTGGCAGAGAGTCCTCGGCACTGCAGCAGCCTGCACATGAGGGTCCCCCGAGAAAGAAGAGGGGTCGTCCGAAGAAGGGCAATTGAGACACTGAGGGCCATGCATATCCCCCAGGCACCCAACACCTGCTCCTGATATCGTCCGTTGTGTGCAAACCAGTTGACCTTGTCGACCTACATCTAAATCACCCACTTGACATGGAGGGTCAAAGTTGTGACAATGCACCAAATGACTGTGGATTCTACTCTAGACATTTCAGCTCCCAAGACTACCAACTCACCTGTGAACTTTGGATTACCATCACATTGTAAAGCACTTCATATTCCGTTCGCCATCCTTACACATGTTTGGAAATAAAATAACAATCACACAATACTTGCCTCTGTCGTGAGTCCTACTTGGTTTGTGCCATGGCGATGATGAGCTGCTAAGGAACACTGTGCATGCAAACTAATACAGCAATTCGAACACCGTTATGTGAGTCATATAAATGTGACACATATGAGGGAGACACACCACTAGAACAACACAACACATACTCACCAGGGCCCCTAACTCATCATCAACACTGATGTCAACAGGAAATACAGTGGAATGCACACACACAACACCCATCCTGGGTCAGTGGCAAGCAGCCCACAGGTACAGGATGCAAATTACTGTTGGATGTGTGGACACACACAGAGCACATCCCAAAGTGAAGGGCAGGTTTATTGAATATTCACAATGTGAGAATTCCACAACTGATGCACGTTAACCTCTCGTGACAGTGAGCCAAAAATTGAACATGTGGTGAACGATGGAAGTCCAGGGGTGTGTGGCACATCATTGTTTGGGACAACGAGTACTTGCACTCTGGAACAAGGATCTAGGTCTTGGGGTTCAGACCAAACCATACAGCATCCAAAGTACCCTGTGAAGGGAAGACAGAAACACAATCAAAAACACAGATATACAGCAGACAAAAACAATATACATGCCCAAAATAAAACACTAACTACCCAGACACAACCTAACAATCAGGTAAACACTGTTTGGGAGTACAGACTACCAGAAAGGACACATCACAGCAAGCATCCTGACTAGTACAATACTGCCACACTCAATCAGCACCAGTGCACCACCAACATAGGTCAGGCTGACACAAGACTTGGACAACACATACCTGTATACTGACTTTCATGTGAAGAAGTTCTGGATCAGCTGGCTCCGAACATCACCATCACCCTCATCATCACTTGCATCATGCCCCGGGGCAGGATCCTCCACGGCTGGTGGAGGTTGGTCATCATCATCCTGGATGAGAGGCAACCGCTTCCACACTGCCATGTTGTGTAGCAGTCAGCACACTATGATGATCCTGCACACCTTCGCAGGTGCTAGTTATTGTATTGTAGTGTATTGTTTTTATTGTTTTCACTGTATTTCCTGTATTGCCGTTGTCTTCATTAATGTGCCTGTGACTGCTGTTCCCCGTCTTTCC
The DNA here is from genome assembly GCF_964204655.1 of Triturus cristatus. Taxonomy (NCBI): domain Eukaryota; kingdom Metazoa; phylum Chordata; class Amphibia; order Caudata; family Salamandridae; genus Triturus; species Triturus cristatus. Next base: position 1,206,451,612 of record NC_140582.1, on the reverse strand, counting down.
CTGCTGCCTGTACTTGATCTGTGCTGTTTTTCCCTCTGTTCCCCTCGCTGCTCCATGCCTCTCTGCCTGTTTTTGCCTTCTGTCTCCTAGCTGCCCCTGTATTTCTGTGCCCTCTTGCCTTCTGTTCCACTCGTGTCCCCCTTGTTTTTTGAGCCCTTTTGCCTTCTGTACCACTCATTCCCCCTGTATTTCTGTGCCCTTTTGCCTTCTGTAACACCCGTTTTTGAGCCCTTTTGCCTTCTGTGCCACTCACTTCCCCCTTGTTTCCTGTTCCCTTTGTCTTCTGTAACACCCATTTTCTCCCTCGTTTTTTGAGCCCTTTTGCCTTCTGTGCCACTCACTTCCCCCTTGTTTCCTGTGCCCTTTGCCTTCTGTAACACCCATTTTTCAACTCGATCTTGAGCCCTTCCCTCTGTTCCCTTCGTCATCCCTCTCCTCCCCCGCCGCTGTGTCCCTTGCGGCCCCCACCCCTGACTGCCCATTTGCTGCCCCCGCCTCCCGCCTCCCAGCTACTCCACCCTCCCACCTCCCCATATATGCTGGCCGCTGCGCGGATGCACCTAAGGCAAGCCCGTCTGCGCCCGTCCGAGCCTGGACCCCGCTCAACGCCAGAACCCCTGGCCCACGCTCCCGCCACGACGACCGTCGCCGCTACGATGCCAGCACGCTCTCAACCCTGGACGGACCCTCACCTGCTTCAAGGCCGCACCGAAACGCACACACGGTCCCTTCACCTGCCGGAACTGCAGCTACACCAGCCTCAGAGCCAACGAACCACCCACCAATAAAGACCGCACCCACCTGCGATGCATACTACTGAACACCCGCTCCGCATGCAAGCACGCCGCCGAGCTCTGGGACTTGCTCGACACAACATCCCCGGATGTCGCCTTCCTGACAGAGACCTGGTTGAACGACTCCTCCGCACCCGACATCGCCATAGCCATCCCAAACCGCTACAAGATCACCCGCAGACACCGCACCAACGGAGTCAGAGGAGGAATCGCCATTGTCCACAATAACAGCATCAGGGTCGCGACTAGCACCGACGACGCACTCAGCACCGCCGAACAAATGCACTTCCAGATCCACACAGACCCCAACTCCATCCTCAGAGGCACCCTCGTCTACTGACCCACACAGACCCCGCCCCCAGTTCAGCGACTCCATTGCCAACTTCATCAGCACGCATGCCCTGACCTCCACCGACTACATCCTCCTCGGAGCCCTGAACTTCCACCTTGAGAACAACAACAACAACAACTCCACAACCCTAATCGATAACCTCGCCAACCTCGGACTGAAGCAACTCATAACAACGCCCACCCACTCTGCTAGCCACACGCTCGACCCCATCTTCTCCTCAAGCCCGCATGTCTCCGTCAGTCACACCACCGAACTCCTCTGGACCGACCAGCGCTGCATCCATTTCACCTTCCAGAAACCCATCACACACCACCACACCCAACAGATCCCCCGCCGCTGCTGGAGCAAAATCACCGAAGACCAACTACATGCAAACCTCGCTCTCAGCCCACCCACCGAACCCTCCAACACCGACAACCCTGCCCACAGCCTCAAACGCTGGCTCGAGGACTGCGCCAACACCCTCGGCCCGCTGAAGAAACCCCCCCAAAGAGACACCAGCAAGAGGGCCAGCTGGTTCACCCCAGAACTCCTAGCCTCCAAGCAAGCCTGCCGGAAACTAGAGAAGAAATGGCACAGTGAACAAACTCCGGCCAACCGCGCAGCACACAAGGATGACTTCCACAACCACCACCACCTCATCAGGGCTGCCAAGAGAACTTCATTCAAAGACCGCCTCGACAACAATGTACACAATAGCAAGGAGCTCTTCAACATCGTGAAGGAACTCTCCAACCCCAGCTCCAACACCAACGACATCCCGCCGTCGCAAGCCCCGTGCGACTCCCTCGCCACCTTCTTCCACTGCAAGATAGCAGACATCCACGACAGCTTCAACACCCAGACAGCCCCAACAGACAGCAACACAACAGACCCTCTGCACACCATCGACCACGACCCCCTGCTAGCCTGGGCCAGCGTGAGCATCGATGACACCATCAAGACCATGAGCACAATCCACTCCGGCTCCCCGTCAGATCCCTTCCCGCACCACGTCTTCAACAAAGCAAGCAGCTCCATCACACCCCACCTGCGCAACGTCATCAATCTCTCCCTCGAGACCGTGACCTTCCCAGAGAGCTGGAAACACGCCGAGATCACCGCCCTACTAAAAAAAAACCAAGGCAGACCCATGAGACCTCAAGAACTTCCAGCCCATCTCTCTGCTCCCCTTCCCAGCCAAGGTCATCGAGAAAATCGCCAACAGACAGCTAACCCGATACCTCGTAGAAAACAGAATCCTGGACCCTTCCCAGTCAGGGTTCCGCAGCAACCACAGCACCGAGACTGCCCTCATCACCGCCACCGGCGACATCAGGATCCTGCTTGACAATGGCGAGACCGCAGCACTCATCCTCCTAGACCTCTCTGCCGCCTTCGACACCGTCTGCCACCACACACTACGCGCACACCTCCATGCCGCAGGGATCCGAGACAAGGCTCTGGAATGGACCACCTGCTTCCTCTCCGGCAGAACCCAGAGCGTCCGCCTCCCCCCATTCCGGTCCAAAGCCTCTGAGATCATCTGCGGCGTACCTCAAGGATCCTCCCTCAGCCCGACACTGTTCAACATTTACATGGCCCCACTCGCAAACGTCGCCCAACAGCACGACCTCAACATAATCTCCTATGCCAACGAAACTCAACTGATCCACTCCCTCACCAAGGACCCCATCACCGCCAAAGCCAACCTCAAACGAAGGAATGAAGGCCATTGCTGACTGGATGAAGACCAGCCGTCTGAAGCTAAACTTGGACAAGACAGAGGTCCTCATCCTCAGCACCAACCCTTCAGCCTGGGACGACTCCTGGTGGCCGACGGCACTGGGAGCAACCCCGACAGCCACCGACCACGCACGCAACCTGGGAATCATCCTCGACTCAACGCTCTCAATGACCAAGCAGGTCAACGCCGTTTCCTCCTCCTGCTTCAACACCCTCCGCATGCTCCGCAAGATCTACAGATGGATCCCAACAGACACAAGAAAGACAGTCACCCTGGCCCTCGTCAGCAGCAGACTCGACTACGGAAACGCTCTCTACACGGGAGCCCCGACAAAGCTCATCAAACGACTACAATGCATTCAAAACGCCTCGGCTCGACTGATCCTCGACGTACCATGCCACGCCCACATCACCCCCACCTGAGGGTCCTGCACTGGCTCCCTGTCAGCAAGAGAATATCCTTCAAGCTCCTCATCCATGCACACAAGGCACTCCACAAGACCGGCCCAGCCTACCTCAACAGACAGCTCTCCATCCCCAACCGCCAGTTACGCTCCGCCGACCTCTCACTAGCCACCGTCCCGCGCATCCGAAGAACAACCACCGGCAGGAGATCCTTCTCCCACCTCGCCGCCAAGACATGGAACACCCTCCGACTGAGCCTATGACAGACCCAAGACCTGCTGACCTTCAGGAGGATTCTCAAGACCTGGCTGTTTGATCAGTAGCGGCCCCCCCCCAGCACCTTGAGACCCTTCTGGGTATGTAGTGCGCTTTACAAATTATTGATTGATTGATTGAATGATATGGGAGGGCCCCTCCTGTCTTGTCCAGGCAGCGGAATCTGCTTTTCAGGAGGCCAAATGTCCGCTCGTTCACCCTCCTGGTCCGACCATGTGCCTCATTGTAGCACATCTCCGCCAGTGTCACAGGGTTCCTGAGGGGTATCAGCAACCACGGCATGTTGGGGTATCTGGAGTAACCTACAGAGAGACAATTGCACATTAGTTGAGTGTGAAAATAGGGTGCCAAACAACTTTAGCAAAGCGATTCCAAAGGGGATGATGGATGAAGCATTTAATCAACTTTAGCAAACACACACAATGCGAAACAGTTAGTACACACCGACAAGCCAGGAACGCTGGTACTGCATCTGTGCCATCATCGTTGGGATGCGACTACTCCTCATTATGTAGGCGTCGTGCGCTGAGCCCGGGAACCTTGCACACATGGGAAATTGTCATGTCCGCCAAACAAACCACCAGAGCATTTAGAGAGTGGAAATGCTTCCTGTTTCGTTACATCTGCTCATGTGCCCGCGGTGGTACCAAAGCCACATGTGTCCCATTGATGGAGCCAATGACATGTGGCATCCTGCCCAGGGCATAGAAGTCCCCCTTGATGTTAGTGAGTTGTTGTGCTTTGGGGAAATGGATGTACTGGTTGAGGAAATGCAACATCGCCTCCAACACATCCCAAAGCCCACGGTTAAACATAGTCTGTGACATCCCACCAGCAGTAGCAACAGTGTGCTGGAAAGTACCGATGGCAAAAAAGTGTAGGACTGCCATCACCTTTACCTTGAGTGTCAGTGCTGTAGGGTATGTCCGGCCAGGTTGCAGAAGTGGGGCCAACTGCTCTGCCAATTCTTCGATCAGTGGCCTGGTGAAGCGGTACCATCGCATGCAATCAGGTTCAACCATGGTTTCCATATTAGGGAACGTCTGTGGACATTTGGTCTCCTGCAGTACATAGATGAGCACAGACAGTTTGTCATTCCCCCATCCATGTGACAGTGTACATGACAAATGGCACATGAAACCACATTACATGGCAGAAGAACATGATGTGTGTGCTGTTGGGTATGGGCACACATGTCAGATACATGCCCATCATCTGACATCATAGCTCTACATGTCCACACAATAAGGTCTCTATTGTGATGTGAGCAATCAATGGGCTCTGTCACAGTACATCAGTACGAGTGTCACATACCAGACACACACCACAGTGACTAATGAGGACAGATGTCTGCCCACACACCACATGTTTGTGACAGCCACACACAGGGACCTTGTGTCGTAACATGCGCGCACCATCATGATGTAGCATCCCAAATGCACAACACAACGCACAGGTGACACACACATGAACTGCCCCATGATTTCTTGCGAGATCACACATGGATGTCTGTGAAACACAGACTCAATATCAACTCACATTAACAATTTACATGGATGTTGTGACCGTTTGACATTGAGCGCATTGAATCTGAGTCATCTCTGCATGGATTCGAAAGACGCAACGGACATCTAGGGAACGAGCCGCACGCACGCCTTGCACACATGCCTTGACTTCAATGGGGACTGACGGGGGTGACCGATTCGAAAGACGTGTCGGAGACCTAGGGAAGGAGCCGCACGCACGCCTTGCACAGTGATTTCAATGGGGACTGACGAGGGTGAACGATTCGAAAGATGCGTCAGAGACCTAGGGAAGGAGCCGCACGCACGCCTTGCACAGCGATTTCAATGGGGACTGACGAGGGTGACCGATTCGAAAGACACGTTGGACACCTAGGGAAGGAGCCGCACGCACGCCTTGCAGACATTCCTGGCACAGTGACTTCAATGGGGACTGACACGGGTGACTGATTCGAAAGACGCGTTGGACCCCTAGGGAAGGATTCCACACGCACACCTTGCACACACGCCTTGCACAGTGATATCAATGGGGACTGACATGGGTGACCGATTCGAAAGACGCCTCGGACACCTAGGGAAGGAGCCGCATGCACGCCTTGCACGCACGCCTTGCACGCATGACTTGCATGCACGCCTTACACAGTGACTTCTATGGGGACTGACGTGGGTGACCGATTCAAAAGACGCGTCGGACACCTAGGGAAGGAGCCGCATGCACGCCTTGCACGCACGCCTTGCACATTGACTTCTGTGGGGACTGACACGGATTCGAGCCTAGTACGAATCGGTTTCTTGAAAATCTGTTGGCTGCCTGCAACAATGTATCAGGCTCGTCAGTGGAATGCTTTTTCATATTTCAAACGATGCGGAAGACATGTACGAGGCGTGCAATGCGATGGATTGGCCAGATTCATAGGATGCAAACGTGTCGGACCTATTGCTTTTGACACATGGGACAGAATCTGCCTCTGCAGCACAGATATAAGGCTGTCTGTTCCCCTGGGAGCTCACTTGCCTGCACTACATGCACCAGAGTGACATCTCAGCTACCACTGCTGCTGTTGCTGCTCTTCTATTTCATGAAAAAATTCTGACATGCAGACTGAAACATGCACTTTCAATACCAGCAGCAGACTTCCCTGGTGAGCAGTAGCTTTACTACAGTGCTAACATTCAGAATTTATGGCAAATGTGTGACACATCTGAATGCCTTCTTGATGGAACCAAAGTAAAAAACTGAAAGTATTTCCTACTGAGGAGACTGCAGTAAATGAGGAAATTAGGAAACTTCATAACAAATAAATCTCCCAAGATGGCCACCAGAGACAAAAGAGCCCAAATGTAGCCCAAATATCACCCAGATGTAGCCCAAGTATAGCCCAATGACAGAATGTCCCAGAGTGTTCTAACGAACAACTAGAGCGCTAACAGTCTTACTTATGACAAAAGTATGGCACACCTGAAGCCATCTTGATTGGAATAAAGTGGTAACACTTAAAACATTTAATTTACAAAGGAACAACATGAGGGGGTTGATTTTGCCATAGAAATTATGATTAGTGCTGCATAAAGAAAAATTAGGGCACATTTTGACTTCTCAAATCCTCTTCTATTTCATAAAAATATTCTGACATGCAGACTGAAACATGCACTTTGAATACCAGCAGCAGACTTCCCTGGTGAGCAGTAGCTTTACTACAGTGATCTAATGAGCAACTAGAGTGCTAACTTTCAGAATTTATGGCAAATGTGTGACACATCTGAATGCCTTCTTGATGGAACCAAAGTAAAAAACTGAAAGTATTTCCTACTGAGGAGACTGCAGTAAATGAGCAAATTAGGAAACTTCATAACAAATAAATCTCCCAAGATGGCCACCAGAGACAAAAGAGCCCAAATGTAGCCCAAATATCACCCAGATGTAGCCCAAGTATAGCCCAATGACAGAATGTCCCAGAGTGTTCTTAAGAACAACTAGAGCGCTTACTGTCTTACTTATGACAAAAGTATGGCACACCTGAAGCCATCTTGATTGGAATAAACTGGTAACACTTAAAACATTTATTTTAAAAAGGAACACAATGAGGGGGTTCATTTTGCCATAGAAATTATGATTATTGCTGAAGAAAGAAAAATTAGGGCACATTTTGAGTGACTTCTCAAATCCTCTTCTATTTCATTAAAAAATTCTGATATGCAGACTGAAACATGCATTTTTAATGCCAGCAGCAGACTTTCGTGGTGAGCAGTAGCTTTACTACAGTGATCCAATGAGCAACTAGAGTGCTAACATTCAGAATTTATGGCAAATGTGTGACATATCTAAATACCTTCTTGATGGAATCAAAGTAAAAAACTGAAAGCATTTCCTACTGAGGAGACTGCAGTAAATGAGGAAATTAGGAAACTTCATAACAAAGACACTGCTTATCTCCTGAGGCGGAAGCCGGGAGCAACGATCGCTTTTAAAAATTGAAATTGCTTGCTCTTAACTTGCTGTGCACTCGCCCCCCCTCCCTCATTTCGCCCCCATTCTTCTACCTGCACAGTCGTCTTGGGCGCTGCAGCGGGAGGTCTTGGGGAGGAGCGCTGATGCTAACATCGTTGGGGAAGCCCTGGGGGACGCTGATCACGCTCGGCCATGCCCACCCTCAGCTGCTTATAATCGCACCTTTGTTCGCGCGCAACTAGACACTGCTTATCTCCTGAGGCGGAAGCCGGGAGCAACGATCGCTTTTAAAAATTTAAATTGCTTGTTCTTAACTTGCTGTGCACTCGCCCCCCTCCCTCATTTCGCCCCCATTCTTCTACCTGCACAGTCGTCTTGGGCGCTGCAGCGTGAGGTCTTGGGGAGGAGCGCTGACGCTAACATTGTTGGGGAAGCCCTGGGAGATGCTGATCACACTCGGCCACGCCCACCTTTACCCTATAAGAGGATGCCTCCATCACGGCCGCGCAGCGGCCGCGCGCAGCCGGCGCGCCGAAGGCGCGCCGAAGGCGCGCCAAAGGCAAGCCCGTCTGCGCCCGTCCGCGCCGGGCCGGGACCCGGGGCCCCTCATAATGTCCCTCGCGTTTCATATTCCACTGCTCACCTGCTTACTTACTGGGCTACTTGGCCTATAAGCAAATCGGTGGAGCATCACCTGCATACCCTTGGCATCCTCCGATTTAACTACAAATACCCATCGACCGATCTTCTTGGTTTGCTCCCGTCGGTATCATTACCGTTATATTTACATCCGCCTCCTCCACCTCGCACATGTCCTCCCCCTCTGGCCACTGTCTACCTTCTTAACACTCGCTCCGCGGTCAAACACCAAGTAGAGCTTTTTGACCTCCTGGATACCTCCAAGCCTGACTTCCTATGTTTGACCGAAACCTGGTTCACCCCTGATTCTTGGCCTGATATTCTGGCAGCTCTACCCACCTCGTATTATGTCCTTCGTGCTGATCGTCCGCAGGGAAAGAACGGGGGCAGAGTAGCGATGATTGTCCGCTCCTACCTTCAGTTTCAGATCCTCCCCCTCCCCCCGATCTTAGCAGTTGACTGCTTGATTGCTCGCTCTACCAACCTTGCGACTCCCCTCACTTGTGTCCTTTGCTATCGACCCCCTCAGTCAATGCCCCATTTTATCCCTGCCATTCAAGATCTATTAGCTACCCTGGTGGTAAACAATGGTGCGGTCCTGCTATTAGGTGATTTTAATTTCTGGCCAGGCGATCCTCGTGAAGACTCTGGGCCCGATTCACAGAACAAACTTAAGACTAAATCCTAAACTTAGTACCATTCTGGTATTCACAGAATGCACCTAGTACTTCTGGTATTCACAGAATGAACTTACTACTTTTGCTATTCACAGAATGAACTTAGTACTTTTGCTATTCACAGAATGGATTTACGACTCCTAAACTTACGTCCGCACTCGGGCCGGAAATTCCGGCCCGGAGGCGGAGTTTCCGGCCCGGAGGCGGGGCTTCCGGGCCGGAGGCGGAGCTTCCGGGCCGGAGGCGGAGCTTCCGGGCCGGAGGCGGAGCTTCCGGCCCGGAGGTGGAGATTTCAGCCATAGCTAAATCGGCCGGAATCCCCACCTCCGGGCCGGAAGCTCCGCCTCCGGCCCGGAAGCTCCGCCTCCGGCCCGGAAGCCCCGCCTCCGGGCCGGAAACTCCGCCTCCGGGCCGGAATTTCCGGCCCGAGTGCGGACGTAAGTTTAGGAGTCGTAAATCCATTCTGTGAATAGCAAAAGTACTAAGTTCATTCTGTGAATACCAGAAGTACTAAGTGCATTCTGTGAATACCAGAATGGTACTAAGTTTAGGATTTAGTCTTAAGTTTGTTCTGTGAATCGGGCCCTCTGTGTCTAAAGATTTTAACAATACTCTTCATTGCATGAATTTCATTTCTCATATTTCCTTTCCTACCCACATATCCTGGATCAGGTATGGACCTTTAATCAGTCCATTTCCACCCCCCTGGTGCTCCCTTGCGCCTGGTCAGATCATTCACTGATCTCCTTTTTCCTCGATTTTAGAGCGATCGCTAATCCCTCTCTCCCTAAAAACACTACTGCTCGCAACTGGAATCGTGTAGACATGCCCGCTCTTTGCCGTTCCTTGGAGTCCTCACCTCCCAGATTAGCTGACACTTCTCCTAGTTCCCAAGCGATCGCCCTTAATAGCTGGTTGTTCGCTGCCTGCAATTTAATTGCCCCCTCTAAGCGAATTAGAACATGACGCTCCCATGATGCAAATAGATGGTTTACTGACGCATTAAAAACTCAGAAACTCGCATTGAGGCAGGCCGAGCGACACTGGAGACATAGGTACTGTCCGACTCTTAAGGCTAGCTACGTGGCCCTCCTTCGAGACTATAAAAAAGCTATACTCTCAGCTAAACTGGAGTATTTATCACAGAAGTTTCACCAAGTAGCTAACAAGCCCAAAGAGATTTTTTCCATTGTGCATGAACTTGCAGCCTCCGACAGAGTCGTTCTTAAGCCTATCCCTTCCCAATCTCTCAGTAAAGCTCTCAATGACTACTTCATTGAGAAGATCGTCACGATCAAACGCCACATCCCGTCACCTCCTCCCTCCTTTTCCTGTCCCCCCCACCGCCCACCTCTTTCACTTTTGACCATTTTCCGCTAATCTCTAAGGAGGCTTTCCTCTCCCTCCTGCAGAAGGTTAAGTCACGATCACCAGCTGACCCTTGTCCTGTCCACATTTTGCGACAGATTTTTTCCAATTGTCTTGACCCCCCCCCTCGCCTTGCTCAACTCTTCTCTCTCCCAGGGTATTGTCCCCGATTCATTCAAAACCGCCACAGTCATTCCTATTTTAAGAAAGGCGGGTGCAGATCCCTCCCTCGTTTCGTTTTTCAGGCCTATTTCCCTGCTCCCTTTCTTAAGTAAGATCCTGGAGAGTCATACCACCTCTTGTCTTTCTTCTTATATTGAAGAAAATCATCTTCTTGCCGCTAATCAGGCTGGCTTCCGTCCCGTCCACTCTACAGAGTCCGTCGTTCTTTCCGTGTTGGATGAGTTGAGGAGAAGCGCTGACATCAATTCTCCTCAGGCCCTGATCCTCCTCGATCTGTCCGCCGCCTTCGACAAGGTCGACCACACCATCCTTCTAGACCGTGTCTGGGGCGCCGGCATTCGGGGTTCAGCTTTGGCCTGGCTCACTTCCTTCCTGACGGACCGCTTCCAGGCTGTCAAACTAGAAAGTTTTTTGGCCCCTGCCTGTCCTGTTTCCTGCGGGGTGCCTCAGGGATCTTCTCTTTCCCCTCTTCTCTTTAATCTTTACATCTACCCTCTGATTGCAGCCTTACAAGATATGGAAGTCACGGTTTTCAACTATGCCGACGACCTCCAACTTATTTTCAATCTCTCCTCTTCCTCAGACTCCATTTCCAAGTTCCGTTCCACCCTGACGTTCATCCATGACTGGATGAACTCTAATCAACTTAAATTAAATACAGAGAAGACTGAGTTGGTTCTCACTGGCGGCCCCTATAATCCCTGGACTTCCGCCTTTTGGCCCTCCACTTTTGGATCCCCCCCCTTGTCCCTCTATGTCAGTAAATACCCTGGGCACCAAAATCAGTCATGACCTCTCGATGCGTCCTCAGATTAGCTCGTTTGTCTCCTCTTGCTTTTTATCCCTCAGAATAATCCGCAAAATCTCCCGTTACTTTTCATTAGAAGCCCTTAAGCTTATCATCTTGGCTTTGGTTCTATCTCGCCTGGATTACGGCAGCGGCCTGTACGTCGGAATCCCTGCATACGGGCGGCGTCGTCTGCAGCTTATTCAGAACCAGTGAGCCTGCCTTATTTATAGGCTTCCAAAATGTCATTACACGACCCCTCTTTTGAAGACCCTCCATTGGCTCCCCATCTTGGAGCGATCTCTTTTCAAGATGGGCTGCCTGATATTTATGTCTCTGGTTGGCACAGCTCCAGCTTTTATCAGATCAAAGATCACTATCTACACTCCCACTAGAACCCTCCGTTCGTCTACCCAATTTCTCCTTAGCACTCCTCGCTATCGGAGAAATAAATTTGGCGGCTCTAGATTCACCACTCATGCCCCCTCATTTTGGAACTCACTTCCTCTAACTATTAGATCTATCCCCACCTACCCCCACTTTCGCAAAGCTCTTAAAACTCATCTTTTTTCGTTGGCCTATCCATCTTAGTTCCCTCCTTGTGCCTTCCTAAGCCTCCATGAAGTGGCCTTGTCCCAGCGCCAGGAAACCGTTTGGTGGCAGAGCGCTTTACAAATTCCTTCAACTTCAACTTCAACTTCATATCTCCCAAGATGGCCACCAGAGACAAAAGAGCCCAAATGTAGCACAAATATCACCCAGATGTAGCCCACATGTAGCCCAATGACAGAAGTGTGCAAAACACTTATTTTTTGTGTATTTGCAGTTTTATATAGTGCAGACTTGTCAGGTATTGGAGTGCTTTACATGAGCATTGGTTACATTACAAAAGATCAAATTCATTTTGGTTGTAGACATGGGGAGATTAAGTGATTTGACCAAAATCACAGAATGTTGAGCTGAAGCAGAAACTCCAACCTGGTTCCCCAGTTGCAAAGTCTGCAGCTCTGGAAGTAACACCACATCCTCTCCCCTAGGTGCAACATTTGATCAAGTGGTCAACTGGATAAAAAAACATTAAGATTACAAATAATGTAAAAGTTCTTTGTCGCTATTTGAAAACTCAGAAAATATGTCCTCATTTTAGTTTTTAGAGCACTAACCATAATTTTGATGCTAATAAGACCCTCTCATATATGTAATTTATAAAGGAAATGCTCTAGGTATTACAGTTTTGATTACATCAAGATGACGTCATGCGTTCCACACTTTTGTAATAAATATAGAATGTTAGCAATCTAGTTGTTCATTGGGATACTGTTGAGAGGCAGAGGCCAGGGGCACGGACTCTGAAAATTGAAGGGAGGTAGGAGAGTGCAGAGGCATCAATTTGACCACACTGGGCAGGCAGGAAGGGCAGTGGCAGCACAACAGACTATGGAGGGCAGTGGAAAGGGGGGCAGGCGCAACAAACCAACAATACAGGACTGGCAAGAGAGGCTATGGTAATATAATAGACCATTGTGGGCAGAAGGAAGAGGCAGTGGTAGTACATGCCAACAGACCCGTTTCAGCCAGGAAACGTCCAATGTTTGTAAGCTCAAATGGGCTTTATTTGATCTGTCTCCTGTCTACAATCTCCTCTTTTTCAATGTAACTCAAAGGGGAAAATCAATACCCCAGTTCTTTTTCAAAATCTCCCTCTTACCAAGTTCAAAATTTTCGCAAGTATGGTACATTGGATCATGGTAGGCAGGAGGAATTGGGGTAGGGACATGGACTCGGATAACAGAGGACATAAGGGAAATGGAGAGGTGCACCAAACTGACCCTACAGGGCAGGCATCAGGGTTTGCAGCAGCACAATACACCACACAGGGCATGCGGGACAGGAGTGCAGCACAACAATCCATAAAAGCAATAGGGAGGGGACAGGACCATGCACATGGACAACAGAGAACAGAGGGGAAAGAGGCAATGGTAGCTAGCTGACCATAATGGACAGACAGGAGAGAAAGCTGCAGCATAACAGACCATAAAGGGCAGGAGGGACGGATCACGGGAATTACAATGGAACAGACAAGCCAGGAAGGAGGGCATAGGGGTCTGCACATGGAAACAGAGGGCTGTGGGCAAGGGGGCAGGGCAGGAGCAGCAAGATGACCATGGAGGTCAGGCAGGATGGGCACTAGAAACAAGACACACCATGGAGAGCAACAATGAGACTATGATGGCATACACACAGACCATGGAGGGAAGGTGGGAGGGGGTCAGGGGCAGCTAGCTGACCACACAGGGAAGGTGGGAGGGGCCATGGCAGCACAGAAGACCATGCATGGCAAGCGGGAGGGTTAGTGGCAGCACAATGGCTATGATGGGCAAGAAGGAGGGGGCAGGGGCATGCACAAAGGACCATGGAGGATAGAAGGGAGGGTCAGGACCTGGGCACAGACAAGAGAGTTCAGGGGAAGGAGCCTCACAACAGACCGCGCGGGGAAGGCAGGAGGAGCAGTTGCAGCACAACAGACCAGGGAGGGCAGAAGGGTGTGGCAGTAAAATGGACCATGGAGGACAGGAGGAAGGGGATAGGGGCATGGCATGTGGACAGGCAGGGTGGAGGTGGCAGGGACAGGTTACAGTCATCTGACAATGCTAGGCAGGTGGGAGGGGAGTGGCAGCTCAACAGAACACTCAGAGTAGATAAGAGTGACAGGTCCATGGAACATGGTGGGCAAAAAGGATGGAGCAGGGGCATGCACAAAGACATCGGAGGGCAGGGGGAAGGAGAATAGGGGCAGCAAGCTAAGCACAGAGGCTAAGCAGGAGGTCAATGATGGGCCATAGAATTGGGCAATGGAGGGCAAGAGGAGTGGACTGGTACATCATGCTAAATGGACGGTAATGGCAGACCATGCATGGCAGGAGGGAGGAGGCTAGTCCATGGGTTCAGACAACAGAGGATAGGGAGGAGGTAGATGGGGCAGCAAGCTAACTGTTCAGAGAAGGTGGGTATTAGGAACTTTATTGTTTTTAAAATGTGTGTCTGTGCGAACTACTTAAAATATGAACAAGTATGCAGCATAATCTCACTTTTATTCAGGAAGAAGAGGACGTTTGTGACTGTGACTCCGGGCTCAGTTGGCAGAAACACCCCCTGACCCTCCACCCCCCATCGCAAAATGTAATGCCTGTGGAAAGGGTAGATGGACGCAGTGTTATATGGAACATAGTCCTGAGAGCACGATTGAAAATGAAAACTAGATATAGTATATGGTATAAACTATGCACCAAAAAGTGTGATATAAGATGAACCGGGCGTGAAATATAATATGCAATACATTGTGCACAATGACAGATTCATTGGAGAGCGCGAGATAGCACAGGCACTAGCGCGTGCTATGCGATATGTGCCTTGGAGTGTAATATGCACAGGGCAGTGTTGTGTAACCTAACTAGTCTCTAAAGTTGTAATAGAACATATGTGCTGGGGAGTGTAACGTTGCATATGCACTGTGACAAAGATATGGATCCCAGATTGTAATATGTATGGCATAGTGCTGTGCGTTATAACATAGGCATCACTGATGACATCTCAAATGACATCACTGATGATATCACTGATGACATCATCCAGTGAATGTGTTTTTCTGAAAATTAAATATGTTTTATATATGTATATCTCAAGGTCGATGGAAGAATAAATGGGTATATAAGTGTCTAAATGGATGATTTGTTTTTGAAAAATTGATTGTATAACTGACTTATTAAGTGTATCTTAGTGAATACATGGCTTAGTGAGTAATGTTTAAATATGTAAATATCTGTATCAGTCTCTCACTTGTGTATTAGTGGCTGCATGGGTAGGTGAGTAGCTACATGAGTGTCTATATAGATTATTAGTTGGTTTTTTGAGTATCAGTATGAGTGTCTGAGTGTCTGTATGTTCGGTGGGGGTATTACGTAGTGCATAGGTGCATGAATGAGTGACTCACTGTTTGTATGTGTTGAAGACAGCATGTGTGCAGGACTGTATGGGTGGATGAGTGTGTGCAGGGGTGTGTTAGTGAGTGAATGACTGTCTCAATAGTGTCTTTATGAGTAACTACATATGTTTTAAACTAGTATATGTGACTATTGGTATAGATAAGTGAGTATATGTGAGAGTGAGAGATTGGAAGAGTTCCTGTATGAATAAGTATGTGTTTCTATAAGTGATTGTTTAAAAGACTAAGTATGTATAAGTTTCTGTAGAAGTAAGTGTGGTGGTGTGTGTATAACTGTATATGCAAGTAAATGGATATTTGATCCTTTATTAGCATGAGTGACTGTGTGTGAGTACCTCTAAGGGTGAGTGGCATTGTGTAACAGGATGTATAGGTGTATGAGTACATATGATGAGTGAGTGCCTGTATGAGTGACTGTATAGGACTGTTGGTGAATGAGTGGATGTGTATGTGGATCTTAGAATTACTGAATAGGTTGTTGTAACTGGTATTGGTATGTCCATTGTTTTGAAAATTTTAGTTTCTATTTTTGAATGTGTGTATCAAAGGTTATATTAGGGTGAGAGGAGGTCTGCCACTCTATCACAAGGATGATGTCATCAGTGATGTCATAATTGATGTCATTTGAGATGTCATCAGTGATGTCATGAGTGATGTCACTGACCATGTCATGAGTGATGTAATATGTGATGTCATCAGCAGTGCATTGCGGGCGCGCGAGTTATAGTTAGTTGAACTAACTATAACGGGGGAATTTCAATGGCTTTGAACGAGTGATAAGTCCAGCTAACTATAACGCCCCTGAAACCTATGGTTTTTTCAGTGAATTTCTAAGGTTTTTTAAATGCTAATTCCTAACTATAACGTGCCTGAAACGTAAGGTTTTTTCAGTGAATTTCTAAGGTTTTTTAAATGCTAATTTCTAACTATGCCTACAGAGATAGGACATGTGAAGAAAAAAGAAAAAACGCACAGAAAGAAAAAAAAGAAATGCAGAAAGAAGCAACAGAAGTCCTCAAAGACGAAGAAAAGTGCAGGAAGAACAAACAGAAGAGCAGAAAGAAGCCTTGTTGCAAAATCATCCTGTACCCTCAACTTTTTCAGACGGATACTGGTGGTAACTGAGTCTGACTAACCAGTCCTAGAGCCAGTGCTATGTCAAAACACACTCAGAATACAGTGAAAACACCTACATACACTAGGGAACACTATGCGTTGGGGTCCCCCTATGATTAGCATGACCTCCTCTGTAAGCTCCTAGTATATATTATAGGGCAGGGGATTAAAACTACCTCTTAAAACGCGCCACAGGGCGTGTTTGCACACGTCACCTCAGGCCACGTCCCCTCCCTTCCCCACTGTGTAAACACGCCCTGTGGCCGTTTTAAGTTGGGAGATTAAGTCCCCTTGAATCCTGAGGGTCCCTAGGGTCCAACTAGACCACTAGGTACCACCAGTAAGTGCCACAGAGCTACGTTGCAGAGAGATGTAAAAAGGGGCACGGCCTAGACCACCTCTCTGCAACGCAGCGCAGTGGCGCTTACTGGAAGCACCTGGTGGGCTAGTTGGGCCCCAGGGTCCCTCAGGATTGAAGGTGAATTATTTCCCCAACTTAAAACACGCCACAGGGCGTGTTTGCACACGTTAACTCAGGTCCCGTCCCCTCCCTTCACCATTGTGTAAAAACGCCCTGTGGCCGTTTTTAGTTGGGAGATTACGTTTATTTGAATCCTGAGGGCCCCTAGGGTCCAACTAGCCCACTAGGTACCTCCAGTAAGCACCACAGAGCTGCGTTGCAGAGAGGTGTAAAAAGTGGCAAGGCCTGGACCACCTCTCGCCAACGCAGCTCAGTAGCGCTTACTGGAAGCACCTGGTGGGCTAGTTAGCCCTCAGGGGCCCTCAGGATTGAAGGGGAATCATTTACCCAACTTAAAACGCGCCATCGGGCGTGTTTGCACACGTCACCTCAGGCCCCGTCCCCTCCCTTCCCCACTGTGTAAACACGCCCTGTGGCCGTTTTAAGTTGGGAGATTAAGTCCCCTTGAATCTTGAGGGTCCCTAGGGGCAAAATAGCCCACTAGGTACGTCCAGTAAGTGCCATTGCAGATAGGTGTAAAAAGGGGCATGGCCTGCACCACCTCTCTGCAACGCAGAGCAGTGGCGCTTACTGGAAGCACCTGGTGGGCTATTTGGCCCCCAGGGTCCCTCAGGATTGAAAGGGAATTATTTCCCCAACTTAAAACGCGCCCCAGGGCGTGTTTGCACACGTCACCTCAGGCCCCGTCCCCTCCGTTCACCACTGTGTAAACACGCCCTGTGGCCATTCTAAGTTGAGAGATTAAGTCCCCTTGAATCCTAAGGGTCCCTAGGGTCAAACTAGCCCACTAGGTATCTCCAGTAAGTGCCACTGAGTTGCATTGCAGAGAGGTGTAAAAAGGGGCGTGGCCTCAGAACACCTGTCTGCTACGCAGCTCCCTGGCGCATACTGGAGATACCTGTTGGGCTAGTTGGCCCTCAGGGACCCTCAGTGTTGAAGGGGAATTCATTCCCCAACTTACAACTGGCCAGGGGGCGCGTTTGCAGAGTGCTGCAAGGAGGGGGCGTGGCCTCCGGCGCGATGCTGGTCTTTTATTTATTTCATTTTTTTAAGAAGGGGGGCTGTGTGGCCCCCCTTCTTTTTCTAATTTATTGGCCCTGGGGACCCCATCCCCCAGGGCCTGCCCACTAATTTAAAAAAAAAAAAAAAAAATTGGAAGGGGGCCACGTGGCCCACCTCCCAAGGCCTTAATTGGCCCCAGGGACCCCAACCCCCGAGGCATGAGCCTTTTTTTAAAAAAAAAATCTTTAGGAGGGGGCTGAGTTGCCCCCTCCTCAGGCCACTTATGGCCCCGGGGACCCCATCCCCCGGGGCCGGCATTTGTTTTTTATTATTCTTTTTAAATATATTTATCGAAAAACCTAGGACATGCTGGACAAACCGTATGTACCTATCACCATGACGATTTGCGTGATATTCATTAAAAGGCGACTATGCAGACAATGAATCCACGTGGAATGTATTTACACCGCTAGTGAAGCTCTGACGTGTCTGACGCCCTACCGTGCCTAATCCCGGCGCCCCCGCCGGTGGGTACTCTCCAAGTAGACACCCTTGTCGTTTATTTATACAACACACACCAAGCCATTCAAAGGGGATTCGACAAAAATTCGACCAAAACTATGCAAGAAACCCCCCTCACGGTTAATAAAACACACATCCACCACCGGATGTGTAATACTTTTTATTTTACTCTCTGGAAAGGAGACGAACCTCACTTGAGAGTCACAGCGCGCTCCTGGCTGAGCCCAATGCTGTGTTACACCCACAAGTGCCTGCCGAGTGCCACACACCTCTGTGTTGTATTCCACCAGCTAGTGCGTATGCTATGACACTCTCTAGCCCATGTGCACTGTAACACCACCCCGTGAATATGTCATGCCACACTTGCCTTCGCACAGATTATATTGCCCCATCTAACGTGCCTTCCTCGATGCCTATGTTATAACGCACAGCGCTATGCCATACATATTACATTCTGGGATCCATATCTTTGTCACAGTGCATATGCAACATTACACTCCCCTTTATATATTAACACAATGGGGTGACCCTGTGTCCCTAGGAACCTGGGTATTTAATATATAAAGAACAATGGTTCCCTTGGGTAGAAACAATGCGTATTGTAGTTAGCCGTAGTTACTTCAGCATAACATATAATACCTTTCTGAAAGCAAGAACATTTCTTAAACAAAAGGGGGAAAGAACAAGAACACAGAGAAAGGATTTTTCATTAATTTATGTATCAGAATTGATAACATTCGTTATGTAAACCAAAATACATAAAACAAAAATACATTACAGAATTTTATACTTCCAAATTCATACAGTGATACACAATACTGAAATAGTGGTGCTCAGTGGTGATATAGATACACAGTGCAGTGCGGTGGTAGTGGGGGGATGCGGTTTGTTTTGGAGGGCCAGATTCAAGAAGCAGTAACAAATAAATTAAACAAATTATATAGTTGATAGCGACTATGTCCTGCAATCTGTGCCAAAATAGATCGTCGACGTTTCAACCCTATGGGCGCTTGGTGGAGTGTCACAAGCGGGTCTTCATCAGGACTGTGGAGGAGGAGAGGCCGCCTATGGGAGGAGTATTACAATAAAGAGTGTTCAAGTTCCCATTGTTCAAAAGTAATTAAATAAAGAATTGAATAGAATTATGTAGGCTCACCCTAGAATTTCAAGGGCGGTCAAGGCAATTGATTGAAGGGGTTTGGTTACTCTAGCTGGATGTCTGTGAAAAATAAAGTAGTATTGTGAGTGTTAACTCGGATGTGATTAAAACACAATAGCTTGGAATAATTTTAATTTTAAAATCTTACCAACTGTGATATGAATTGCACAGAACATCTAAAGGAAACAAGATATGGGGAAATTAATCACTAAAACCGGAAAATGATTTGAGAGTGGTATAGTCAGGGGACAATGGTAAAACTCACCAAAGAATGATTGTATTCTTGTAACACGGAGTCCTCACGAAACACTGCTTCCTGGTTGAGGAGCAAGTGAGCAATGAGCTCTTAAATACTCTAGGCCAAAGCTCCAGCTGGGAGCTTAATGATGATTGACAGGTGTGTTCAAAGAAAGCATCACAAGGCCTCACTGCCGGGTAAAAGGGCTACAGCTGAACTGTAGCTGAAACAATCAATTAAGTTCTGCCCGGTAAAAGTGTGTGGACAAAGTAAAGGGAAAAAAATGCCGATTTGAATAGTTAAACCCGAATCGCTTTGGCGAATGTATTGGGTAGGAGAAAAAGTATTCATGGTGATACAACCTTGCATAGAAACAATTAATTGATTCTAAGGGAGGGGCCTACACAGGCAAGTTGGGTTGGGCTCCCACCGTGAGCTTAATGATTATTGACAGGAGTGTTCAAAGAGAGAATCTAAATGGTTTCACTGGTGCTATTCAATTCTTTATTTAATTACTTTTGAACAATGGGAACTTGAACACTCTTTATTGTAATACTCCTCCCATAGGCGGCCTCTCCTCCTCCACAGTCCTGATGAAGACCCGCTTGTGATACTCCACTAAGCGCCCATAGGGTTGAAACGTCGACGATCTATTTTGGCACAGATTGCAGGACATAGTCGCTATCAACTATATAATTTGTTTAATTTATTTGTTACTGCTTCTTGAATCTGGCCCTCCAAAACAAACCGCATCCCCCCACTACAACCGCACTGCACTGTGTATCTATATCACCACTGAGCACCACTATTTCACTAATGTATATCACTGTATGAATTTGGAAGTATAAAATTCTGCAATGTATTTTTGTTTTATGTATTTTGGTTTACATAACGAATGTTATCAATTCTGATACATAAATTAATGAAAAATCCTTTCTCTGTGTTCTTGTTCCTTCCCCCTTTTGTTTAAGAAATGTTCTTGCTTTCAGAAAGGTATTATATGTTATGCTGAAGTAACTACGGCTAACTACAATACGCATTGTTTCTACCCAAGGGAACCATTGTTCTTTATACGTTACACTCCCCAGCACATATTTTATATTACAACTTTAGAGACTAGTTAGGTTACACAACACTGCCATGTGCATATTACACTCTAAGGCGCATATCGCAAAGCACGCGCTAGTGCCTGTATTATCTCGTGCTCTCCAATGAATCTGTCATTGCGCACACTGTATTGCATATTATATTTCATGCCCCGGTTCATCTTATATCACACTTTTTGGTGCATAGTTTATACCATACACTATATATAGTTTTCATTTTCAATCGTGCTTTCAGGACTATGTTCTATATAACACTGCGTTCACCTACCCTTTTCACGGACATTACATTTTGCGATGGGGGGTGGAGGGTCAGGGGGTGTTTCTGCCAAGTGAGCCCGGAGTCACAGTCACAAACGTCCTCTTCTTCCTGAATAAAAATGAGATTATGCTGCATACTTGTTCATATTTTAAGTAGTTCGCACAGACACACATTTTAAAAACAATAACGTTCCTAATACCCACCTTCTCTGAACAGTTAGCTTGCTGCCCCACCCACCTCCTCCATATCCTCTGTTGTCTGAATCCATGGACTAGCCTCCTCCCTCCTGCCATGCATGGTCTGATGTGCTGCCACTGCCCTCCATTTAGCATGATGTACCAGTCCACTCTTCCTGCCCTCCATTGCCCAATTCTATGCCCCATCATTGACCTCCTGCTTAGCCTCAGTGCTTAGCTTGCTGCCCCTATTCTCCTTCCCCCTGCCCTCCGATGTCTTTGTGCATGCCCCTGCTCCATCCTTTTTGCCCACCATGTTCCATGGACTTGCCACTCCTATCTACTCTGAGTGTTCTGTTGAGCTGCCACTCCCCTCCCACCTGCCTAGTATTGTCAGATGACTGTAACCTGTCCCTGCCACCTCCATCCTGCCTGTCCACATGCCATGCCCCTATCCCCTTCCTCCTGTCCTCCATGGTCCATTTTACTGCCACACCCTTCTTCCCTCCCTGGTCTGTTGTGCTTCATCTGCTCCTCCTGCCTGCCCCGCGGGCTGTTGTGAGGCTCCTTCCCCTGAACTCTCTTGTCTGTGCCCAGGTCCTGACCCTCCCTTCTAACCTCCATGGTCCTTTGTGCATGCCCCTCCCACCTTCCCTGTGTGGTCAGCTAGCTGCCCCTGACCCCCTCCCACCTTCCCTCCATGGTCTGTGTGTATGCCATCATAGTCTCACGGTTGCTCTCCATGGTGTGTCTTGTTTCTAGTGCCCATCCTGCCTGACCTCCATGGTCATCTTGCTGCTCCTACCCTGCCCCCTTGCCCCCAGCCCTCTGTTTCCATGTGCAGACCCCTATTCCCTCCCTCCTGGCTTGTCTGTTCCATTGCAATGCCCCTGATCCGTCCTTCCTGCCCTTTATGGTCTGTTAAGCTGCAGCTTTCTCTCCTGTCTGTCCATTATGGTCAGCTAGCTACCATTGCCTCTTTCCCCTCTGTTGTCTGTTGTCCATGTGCATGGTCCTGTCCCCTCCCTATTGCTTGCTATGGATTGTTGTGCTGCACTCCCGTCCCGCATGCCCTGTGTGGTGTATTGTGCTGCTGCAAAACCTGATGCCTGCCCTGTAGGGTCAGTTTGGTGCACCTCTCCATGTCCCTCCTGTCCTCTGTAATCCAACTTCAGGTCCCTAGTCCAATTCCTCCTGCCTTCCATGATCCAATGTACCATACTTGGGAACATTTTGAACATGGTAAGAGGGAGATTTTGAAAAAAAACTGGGGTATTGATTTTCCCCTTTGAGTTACATTGAAAAAGAGGAGATTGTAGACAGGAGACAGATCAAATAAAGCCCATTTGAGCTTAAAAACATTGGACGTTTCCTGGCTGAATCGGGTCTGGTGGCATGTATGGTTGTACTACCACTGCCTCTTACTTCTGCCCACAATGGTCTATTATATTGCCACAGCCTCTCTTGCCAGTCCTATATTGTTGGTTTGTTGCTCCTGCCCCCCCTTTCCACTGCCCTCCATAGTCTGTTGTGCTGCCACTGCCCTTCCTGCCTGCCCAGTGTGGTCAAATTGTTGCCTCTGCACCCTCCTACCTGCCTTCAATTTTCAGAGTCCGTGTCCCTGGCCTCTGCCTCTCAACAGTATCCTAATGAACAACTAGATTGCTAACATTCTATATTTATTACAAAAGTGTGGAACGCCTGACGTCATCTTGATGTAATCAAAACTGTAATACCTAGAGCATTTTCTTTAGAAATTATATATATGAGAGGGTCTTATTTGCATCAAAATTATGGTTAGTGCTCTGAAAAATTAAAATGAGGACATATTTTCTGAGTTTTCAAATAGCGACAAAGCACTTTTAAATTATTTGTTATCTTTATGTTTTTTTATCCAGTTGACCACTTGATTACATTTTGCACTTAGGGGAGAGGATGTGGTGTTACTGCCAGAGCTGCAGACTTTGCAACTGGGGACCAGGTTGGAGTTTCTGCTTCAGCTCAACATTCTGTGATTCTGGTCAAATCACTTAATCTCCCCATGTCTACAACCAAAATGAATTTGATCTTGTGTGATGTAACCAATGCTCATGTAAAGCACTCCAATACCTGACAAGTCTGCACTATATAAAATTACAAAAACACCAAAAATAAGTGTTTTGCACACTTCTGTCATTGGGCTACATGTGGGCTACATTTGGGTGATATTTGTGCTGCATTTGGACTCTTTTGTCTCTGGTGGCCATCTTGGGAGATTTATTTGTTATGAAGTTTCCTAATTTCCTCATTTACTGCAGTCTCCTCAGTAGGAAATGCTTTCAGTTTTTTACTTTGATTCCATCAAGAAGGTATTCAGATATGTCACACATTTGCCATAAATTCTGAATGTTAGCACTCTAGTTTCTCATTAGATCACTGTAGTAAAGCTACTGCTCACCACGGAAGACTGCTGCTGGTATTAAAAGTGCATGTTTCAGTCTGCATGTCATAATTTTTTTATGAAATAGAAGAGGATTTGAGAAGTCAAAATGTGCCCTAATTTTTCTTTCTGCAGCATTAATCATAATTTCTATGGCAAAATGAAGCACCTCATTTTGTTCCTTTGCAAATTAAATTTTTTAAATGTTACCACTTTATTCCAATCAAGATGGCTTCAGGTGTGCCATACTTTTGTCATAAGTAAGACTGTTAGTGCTCTAGTTGTTCTTTAGAACACTCTTGGACATTCTGTCATTGGGCTATACTTGGGCTACATCTGGGTGATATTTGTGCTACATTTGGGTTCTTTTGTCTCTGGTGGCCATTTAGGGAGACTTATTTGTAAAGAAGTTTCCTAATTTCCTCATTTACTACAGTCTCCTCAGTAGGAAATACTTTCAGTTTTTTACTTTGATTCCATCAAGAAGGAATTCAGATGTGTCACACATTTGCCATAAATTCGAACTGTTAGCACTCTAGTTGCTTATTAGATCACTGTAGTAAAGCTACTGCTCACCAGGGAAGTCTGCTGCTGGTATTGAAAGTTCATGTTTCAGTCTGCATGTCAGAATTGTTTAATGAAATAGAAGAGGATTTGAGAAGTCAATCAAAATGTGCCCTAATTTATCTTTTTTCAGCACTAATCATAATTTCTATGGCAAAATGAACCCCCTCATTGTGTTCCTTTTAAATTAAACTACTCACTCACTACTACTCACTACTACTCTCTACTACTCACTCTCTTCTACTCACTCTCTACTACTCACTCTACTACTCTCTACTAGTCTCTACCACTCACTCTCTACTATTCTCCTACTCTCTACTTCTCCCTCTCTACTACTCCCTCTCTACTCACTCTCTACTACTCACTCTCTACTACTCACTCTCTACTTCTCTACTACTCTCTCTACTAATACTCACTCTCTACTACTCTCTACTACTCTTCTATACTACTCACTCTACTACTCTCTACCACTCACTCTCTTCTACTTTACTACTCGCTCACTACTACTCTCCACTACACACTCTCCACTACTCAGTCTCTACTACTCGCTCTCTACCACTCACTCTCTACTACCCTCTATACTCACTCTACTACTCTCCCTACTACTCACTCTCAACTACTCACTCTCTACTACACACTCTACTACTTGCCCTCTACTACTCACTCTCTACTACTCACTGTACCACTCCCTACTACTCACTCTACTACTCACTCTCTACTACTCACTCTCCTCTACTACTCACTCTCTACTACTCACTCTCTACTCCTCACTCTCTACTACTCTCTACTACTCCCTACTACTCACGCTGTACTTCTCACTCTCTACTACTGTCTAATACTCACGCTCTACTACTCTCTACTACTCACTCTCTCCTACTCAATCTCTGCTGCTCTCTCTCTACTACTCACTCTATAACTCACTCTCTATTACTCTCTACTACTCAACTACTCTCTCTACTACTCACTCTATCTACTCACTCTACTACTCACTACTATTCACTCTACTACTCACTCTCTACTACTCTCTACTACTCACTCTCTACTACACACTCTCTACTACTTGCTCTCTACTACTCGCTATCTACTACTCTCTACTACTCACTCTACTACTCCCTACTACTCACTCTACTACTCACTCTCTAGTACTCACTCTTCTCTATTATTCACTCTCTACTACTCACTCTACTCTACTACTCTCTACTACTCACTCTCTACTACTCCCTCTCTACTCCTCACTCTCTACTACTCTCTACTACTCACTCTCTACTCCACTCTCTCTACTACTCAATCTCTACTACTCTCTTTCTACTACTCACTCTACTACTCACTCTCTATTGCTCTCTACTACTCTCTACTACTCTCTCTTTCTACTACTCACTCTCTATCTACTCACTCTACTATTCACTACTATTCACTCTACTACTCACTCTCTACTACTCTCTACTACTTTCTACTACTCTCTACTACTCACTCTCTACTACACACTCTCTACTACTTGCTCTCTACTACTCGCTCTCTACTACTCTCTACTACTCACTCTACTACTCCCTACTACTCACGATACTACTCACTCTCTAGTACTCACTCTGCTCTACTACTCACTCTCTACTACTCACTCTCTACTACTCTACTACTCTCTACTACTCACTCTCTACTACTCACTCTCTACTCCTCACTCTCTACTCCTCACTCTCTACTACTCTTTGCTACTCTCTACTACTCTCTACTAGTCTCTGCCACTCACTCTCTACTATGCTACTACTCTCTACTACTCCCTCTCTACTTCTCCCTCTCTACTACTCACTCTCTACTACTCACTCTCTACTACTCACTCTCTCTACTACTACTCACTCTCTACCACTCTCTACTACTCTTCTATACTACTCACTCTACTACTCTCTACCACTCACTCTCTACTACTCTACTACTCGCTCACTACTACTCTCCACTACACACTCTCCACTACTCAGTCTCTACTATTCGCTCTCTACTACTCTCTACTACTCACTCTCTACTACCCTCTCTACTCACTCTACTACTCTCTCTACTACTCTCTCAACTACTCACTCTCTACTACACACTCTCTACTACTTGCCCTCTACTACTCACTCTCTACTACTCTCTACTACTCACTCTACTACTCCCTACTACTCACTCTACTACTCACTCTCTTCTACTACTCACTCTCTACTACTCTACTACTCTCTACTACTCACTCTCTACTACTCACTCTCTACTCCTCACTACTATTCACTCTACTGCTCACTCTCTACTACTCTCTACTACTCCCTACTACTCACTCTACTACTCACTCTCTAGTACTCACTCTCCTCTACTACTCACTCTCTACTACTCACTCTCTACTACTCCACTACTCTCTACTACTCACTCTCTACTACTCACTCTCTACTACTCACTCTCTAGTCCTCATTCTCTAGTCTTCACTCTCTAGTCCTCACTCTCTACTCCTCACTCTCTACTACTCCTTGCTACCCTCTACTACCCACTCTCTACTACTAACTCTCTATTACTCACTCTCTACTACTCTCTACTACTCTCAACTACTCTCTACTGCTCACTGTCTACTACTCACTCTCTACTACTCTCTCTCTACTGCTGTCTACTACTCACTCTACTACTTACTCTCTACTACTCTCTACTACTCTCTTACTACTCTCTCGCTACTACTCACTCTCTACTACTCGCTCTACTACTCACTACTACTCGCTCCACAACTCACTCTCTACTACTCTCTACTGCTCTCTACTACTCACTCTCTACTACCCACTCTCTACTACTCACTCTTTACTACTCACTCTCTGCTACTCTCTCTACTACTCTCTACTACTCTCTCTCTACACTCTATTACTTATCCTCTACTCTCTACCTCTCTCTACCTCTCACTCTACTACTCACTACTACTCACTCGACAACTCACTCTCTACTACTCTCTACTACTCTCTACTACTCACTCTCTACTACCCACTCTCTAATACTCACTCTCTACTACTCTCTACTACTCACTCTCTACTACTCACTCTCTGCTACTTGCTCTCTACTACTCACTCTACTACTCACTCTCTACTCTCTATTACTTATCCTCTACTCTCTACCCCTCTACCTATTTCTACCTCTCTCTACACGCACACATATGCGCATATATATGCATATATATGTATATGCATTTATATATATGTATGTGTATATATATATATACATACATATATAAACATATATACAATCTGCTTTTCTATATAAATACAAATATAAATGCATGCATACATATACATATATGCATACATATGCATGTTATGTACATGAAAGTTTGAAAAACACTAATAAAAGCAAAGATAAAAAGCCACCTAATTGCAAACAGAATTGCTTTAACTTAAACGAGGGCGAGACCTATTGCATTTTCAATGCTTGTTTACTTTGGTTCCCTCAAGAAGGCATTCAGATGTGTCGCACATTTGCCATGAAATCTGAATGTTAGCACTTTAGTTGCTCATTAGATCACTCTGGGACATTCTGTCATTGGGCTATACTTGGGCTACATCTGGGTGATATATGTGCTACATTTGGGCTCTTTTGTCTCTGGTGGCCATTTTGGGAGACTTACTTGTTATGAAGTTTCCTAATTTCCTCATTTACTACAGTCTCCTCAGTAGGAATACTTTCAGTTTTTTACTTTGATTCCATCAAGAAGGCATTCAGATGTGTCACACATTTGCCATAAATTCAGAATGTTAGCACTCTAGTTGCTCATTAGATCACTGTAGAAAAGCTACTGCTCACCAGGGAATTCTGCTGCTGGTATTGAACGTGCATGTTTCAGTCAGCATGTCAGACTTTTTTAATGACATAGAAGAGGATTTGAGAAGTCACTCGAAATGTGCCCTCATTTTTCTTTCTGCAGCACTAATCATACTTTCTATGGCAAAATGAACCCCCTCATTTTGCTCCTTTTTAAACTAAATATTTTAAGAGTTACCACTTTATTCCAATCAAGATGGCCTCAGGTGTGCCATACGTTTATCATAAGTAGGACTGTTAGCGCTCTAGTTGTTCTTTAGAACACTCTGGGAAGCTGCAGTAGAACACAAAGGAATCAACTGACAGTCTCTGCCCTTGTTGGATGTACAGGTTTTACTGAGATGTCAGACTTCATTCTCACATGACTGAGAAAGATAATGTGAATTTACAGGAAATATGCTCTCAGTTTAGCTTATAGATCACCTTCCAAACCTCTGTGGGAAAAGCATGAGAAATATTTTTCTCTCAAACATGATTCATGATATCCCAGCATAAGGCTTTTTCACATGGTAAAATCACCTTAGAACATACCACAATTCCTAAAATGAGTATGGTACCATCAAGCAGAGTGGGCTAAAGAACGGTGATGGATCAAACCCAGATCTGTTGACTGGGTGTGAGTGTTTGATTGGTTCTGATGCTCCGTCCATCACCACCCCCTTTTGTACCGCTTTGTTCGCCATAAGTTGGCAGGGTATGCTCAGATGTGAGTCCCTTGCTCACTTTGCCACTGGATTCAAGCAAGCCTGGCTGAAGACGGCTGAAATGCCAGAAACCGGTCCTAGGAAACTTGTTTCCGGTCCAGGGAAGGCACGGCTTGGCAGTTCGGGCTGGACTGTTCCCATGAGGCACAGGGTCAGACTGATTTGCATATGGCCATGTCTGAACTGGGGTGGCAGAGTGGGCTAAAGAACGGTGATGGATCAAACCCAGATCTGTTGACTGGGTGTGAGTGTTTGATTGGTTCTGATGCTCCGTCCATCACCACCCCCTTTTGTACCGCTTTGTTCACCATAAGTTGGCAGGGTATGCTCAGACGTGAGTCCCTTGCTCACTTTGCCACTGGATTCAAGCAAGCCTGGCTGAAGACGGCTGAAATGCCAGAAACCGGTCCTAGGAAGCTTGTTTCCGGTCCAGGGAAGGCACGGCTTGGCAGTTCGGGCTGGACTGTTCCCATGAGGCACAGGGTCAGACTGATTTGCATATGGCCATGTCTGAACTGGGGTGGCAGAGTGGGCTAAAGAACGGTGATGGATCAAACCCAGATCTGTTGACTGGGTGTGAGTGTTTGATTGGTTCTGATGCTCCGTCCATCACCACCCCCTTTTGTACCGCTTTGTTCGCCATAAGTTGGCATGGTATGCTCAGACGTGAGTCCCTTGCTCACTTTGCCACTGGATTCAAGCAAGCCTGGTTGAAGACGGCTGAAATGCCAGAAACCGGTCCTAGGAAGCTTGTTTCCGGTCCAGGGAAGGCACGGCTTGGCAGTTCGGGCTGGACTGTTCCCATGAGGCACAGGGTCAGACTGATTTGCATATGGCCATGTCTGAACTGGGGTGGCAGAGTGGGCTAAAGAACGGTGATGGATCAAACCCAGATCTGTTGACTGGGTGTGAGTGTTTGATTGGTTCTGATGCTCCGTCCATCACCACCCCCTTTTGTACCGCTTTGTTCGCCATAAGTTGGCAGGGTATGCTCAGACGTGAGTCCCTTGCTCACTTTGCCACTGGATTCAAGCAAGCCTGGCTGAAGACGGCTGAAATGCCAGAAACCGGTCCTAGGAAGCTTGTTTCCGGTCGAGGGAAGGCACGGCTTGGCAGTTCGGGCTGGACTGTTCCCATGAGGCACAGGGTCAGACTGATTTGCATATGGCCATGTCTGAACTGGGGTGGCAGAGTGGGCTAAAGAACGGTGATGGATCAAACCCAGATCTGTTGACTGGGTGTGAGTGTTTGATTGGTTCTGATGCTCCGTCCATCACCACCCCCTTTTGTACTGCTTTGTTCGCCATAAGTTGGCAGGGTATGCTCAGACGTGAGTCCCTTGCTCACTTTGCCACTGGATTCAAGCAAGCCTGGCTGAAGACGGCTGAAATGCCAGAAACTGGTCCGAGGAAGCTTGTTTTCGGTCCAGGGAAGGCACGGCTTGGCAGTTCGGGCTGGACTGTTCCCATGAGGCACAGGGTCAGACTGATTTGCATATGGCCATGTCTGAACTGGGGTGGCAGAGTGGGCTAAAGAACGGTGATGGATCAAACCCAGATCTGTTGACTGGGTGTGAGTGTTTGATTGGTTCTGATGCTCCGTCCATCACCACCCCCTTTTGTACCGCTTTGTTCGCCATAAGTTGGCAGGGTATGCTCAGACATGAATCCCTTGCTCACTTTGCCACTGGATTCAAGCAAGCCTGGCTGAAGACGGCTGAAATGCCAGAAACCGGTCCTAGGAAGCTTGTTTCCGGTCCAGGGAAGGCACGGCTTGGCAGTTCGGGCTGGACTGTTCCCATGAGGCACAGGGTCAGACTGATTTGCATATGGCCATGTCTGAACTGGGGTGGCAGAGTGGGCTAAAGAACGGTGATGGATCAAACCAAGATCTGTTGACTGGGTGTGAGTGTTTGATTGGTTCTGATGCTCCGTCCATCACCACCCCCTTTTGTACCGCTTTGTTCGACATAAGTTGGCAGGGTATGCTCAGATGTGAGTCCCTTGCTCACTTTGCCACTGGATTCAAGCAAGCCTGGCTGAAGACGGCTGAAATGCCAGAAACCGGTCCTAGGAAGCTTGTTTCCGGTCCAGGGAAGGCACGGCTTGGCAGTTCGGGCTGGACTGTTCCCATGAGGCACAGGGTCAGACTGATTTGCATATGGCCATGTCTGAACTGGGGTGGCAGAGTGGGCTAAAGAACAGTGATGGATCAAACCCAGATCTGTTGACTGGGTGTGAGTGTTTGATTGGTTCTGATGCTCCGTCCATCACCACCCCCTTTTGTACCGCTTTGTTCGCCATAAGTTGGCAGGGTATGCTCAGATGTGAGTCCCTTGCTCAATTTGCCACTGGATTCAAGCAAGCCTGGCTGAAGACGGCTGAAATGCCAGAAACCGGTCCGAGGAAGCTTGTTTTCGGTCGAGGGAAGGCACGGCTTGGCAGTTCGGGCTGGACTGTTCCCATGAGGCACAGGGTCAGACTGATTTGCATATGGCCATGTCTGAACTGGGGTGGCAGAGTGGGCTAAAGAACGGTGATGGATCAAACCCAGATCTGTTGACTGGGTGTGAGTGTTTGATTGGTTCTGATGCTCCGTCCATCACCACCCCCTTTTGTACCGCTTTGTTCGACATAAGTTGGCAGGGTATGCTCAGATGTGAGTCCCTTGCTCACTTTGCCACTGGATTCAAGCAAGCCTGGCTGAAGACGGCTGAAATGCCAGAAACCGGTCCTAGGAAGCTTGTTTCCGGTCCAGGGAAGGCACGGCTTGGCAGTTCGGGCTGGACTGTTCCCATGAGGCACAGGGTCAGACTGATTTGCATATGCCCATGTCTGAACTGGGGTGGCAGAGTGGGCTAAAGAACAGTGATGGATCAAACCCAGATCTGTTGACTGGGTGTGAGTGTTTGATTGGTTCTGATGCTCCGTCCATCACCACCCCCTTTTGTACCGCTTTGTTCGCCATAAGTTGGCAGGGTATGCTCAGACGTGAGTCCCTTGCTCACTTTGCCACTGGATTCAAGCAAGCCTGGCTGAAGACGGCTGAAATGCCAGAAACCGGTGCTAGGAAGCTTGTTTCCGGTCCAGGGAAGGCACGGCTTGGCAGTTCGGGCTGGACTGTTCCCATGAGGCACAGGGTCAGACTGATTTGCATATGGCCATGTCTGAACTGGGGTGGCAGAGTGGGCTAAAGAACGGTGATGGATCAAACCCAGATCTGTTGACTGGGTGTGAGTGCTTGATTGGTTCTGATGCTCCGTCCATCAAAACCCCCTTTTGTACCGCTTTGTTCGCCATAAGTTGGCAGGGTATGCTCAGACGTGAGTCCCTTGCTCACTTTGCCACTGGATTCAAGCAAGCCTGGCTGAAGACGGCTGAAATGCCAGAAACCTGTCCTAGGAAGCTGGTTTCCGGTCCAGGGAAGGCACGGCTTGGCAGTTCGGGCTGTGTTCCCATGAGGCACAGGGTCAGACTGATTTGCATATGGCCATGTCTGAACTGGGGTGGCAGAGTGGGCTAAAGAACGGTGATGGATCCAACCCAGATCTGTTGACTGGGTGTGAGTGTTTGATTGGTTCTGATGCTCCGTCCATCACCATCCCCTTTTGTACCGCTTTGTTCGCCATAAGTTGGCAGGGCATGCTCAGACGTGAGTCCCTTGCTCACTTTCCCACTGGATTCAAGCAAGCCTGGCTGAAGACAGCTGAAATGCCAGAAACCGGTCCTAGGAAGCTTGTTTCCGGTCCAGGGAAGGCACGGCTTGGCAGTTCGGGCTGGACTGTTCCCATGAGGCACAGGGTCAGACTGATTTGCCTATGGCCATGTCTGAACTGGGGTGGCAGAGTGGGCTAAAGAACGGTGATGGATCAAACCCAGATCTGTTGACTGGGTGTGAGTGTTTGATTGGTTCTGATGCTCCATCCATCACCACCCCCTTTTGTACCGCTTTGTTCGCCATAAGTTGGCAGGGTATGCTCAGACGTGAGTCCCTTGCTCACTTTGCCACTGGATTCAAGCAAGCCTGGTTGAAGACGGCTGAAATGCCAGAAACCGGTCCTAGGAAGCTTGTTTCCGGTCCAGGGAAGGCACGGCTTGGCAGTTCGGGCTGGACGTTTCCCATGAGGCACAGGGTCAGACTGATTTGCATATGGCCATGTCTGAACAGGGGTGGCAGAGTGGGCTAAAGAACGGTGATGGTTCAAACCCAGATCTGTTGACTGGGTGTGAGTGTTTGATTGGTTCTGATGCTCCGTCCATCCCCACCCCCTTTTGTACCGCTTTGTTCGCCATAAGTTGGCAGGGTATGCTCAGACGTGAGTCCCTTGCTCACTTTGCCACTGGATTCAAGCAAGCCTGGCTGAAGACGGCTGAAATGCCAGAAACCGGTCCGAGGAAGCTTGTTTCCGGTCCAGGGAAGGCACGGCTTGGCAGTTCGGGCTGGACTGTTCCCATGAGGCACAGGGTCAGACTGATTTGCATATGGCCATGTCTGAACTGGGGTGGCAGAGTGGGCTAAAGAACGGTGATGGATCAAACCCAGATCTGTTGACTGGGTGTGAGTGTTTGATTGGTTCTGATGCTCTGTCCATCACCACCCCCTTTTGTACCGCTTTGTTCGCCATAAGTTAGCAGGGTATGGTCAGACGTGAGTCCCTTGCTCACTTTGCCACTGGATTCAAGCAAGCCTGGCTGAAGACGGCTGAAATGCCAGAAACCGGTCCTAGGAAGCTTGTTTCCGGTCCAGGGAAGGCACGGCTTGGCAGTTCGGGCTGGACTGTTCCCATGAGGCACAGGGTCAGACTGATTTGCATATGGCCATGTCTGAACTGGGGTGGCAGAGTGGGCTAAAGAACGGTGATGGATCAAACCCAGATCTGTTGACTGGGTGTGAGTGTTTGATTGGTTCTGATGCTCCGTCCATCACCACCCCCTTTTGTACTGCTTTGTTCGCCATAAGTTGGCAGGGTATGCTCAGACGTGAGTCTCTTGCTCACTTTGCCACTGGATTCAAGCAAGCCTGGCTGAAGACGGCTGAAATGCCAGAAACCGGTCCTAGGAAGCTTGTTTCCGGTCCAGGGAAGGCACGGCTTGGCAGTTTGGGCTGGACTGTTCCCATGAGGCAGAAGGTCAGACTGATTTGCATATGGCCATGTCTGAACTGGGGTGGCAGAGTGGGCTAAAGAACGGTGATAGATCAAACCCAGATCTGTTGACTGGGTGTGAGTGTTTGATTGGTTCTGATGCTCCGTCCATCACCACCCCCTTTTGTACCGCTTTGTTCGCCATAAGTTGGCATGGTATGCTCAGACGTGAGTCCCTTGCTCACTTTGCCACTGGATTCAAGCAAGCCTGGCTGAAGACGGCTGAAATGCCAGAAACCGGTCCTAGGAAGCTTGTTTCCGGTCCAGGGAAGGCACGGCTTGGCAGTTCGGGCTGGACTGTTCCCATGAGGCACAGGGTCAGACTGATTTGCATATGGCCATGTCTGAACTGGGGTGGCAGAGTGGGCTAAAGAACGGTGATGGATCAAACCCAGATCTGTTGACTGGGTGTGAGTGTTTGATTGGTTCTGATGCTCCGTCCATCACCACCCCCTTTTGTACCGCTTTGTTCGCCATAAGTTGGCTGGGTATGCTCAGACGTGAGTCCCTTGCTCAGTTTGCCACTGGATTCAAGCAAGCCTGGCTGAAGACGGCTGAAATGCCAGAAACCGGTCCTAGGAAGCTTGTTTCCGGTCGAGGGAAGGCACGGCTTGGCAGTTCGGGCTGGACTGTTCCCATGAGGCACAGGGTCAGACTGATTTGCATATGGCCATGTCTGAACTGGGGTGGCAGAGTGGGCTAAAGAACGGTGATGGATCAAACCCAGATCTGTTGACTGGGTGTGAGTGTTTGATTGGTTCTGATGCTCCGTCCATCACCACCCCCTTTTGTACTGCTTTGTTCGCCATAAGTTGGCAGGGTATGCTCAGACGTGAGTCCCTTGC
Organism: Triturus cristatus; assembly: GCF_964204655.1. Classification (NCBI taxonomy): domain Eukaryota; kingdom Metazoa; phylum Chordata; class Amphibia; order Caudata; family Salamandridae; genus Triturus; species Triturus cristatus. Next base: position 1,206,416,884 of record NC_140582.1, on the reverse strand, counting down.
TCACTTTGCCACTGGATTCAAGCAAGCCTGGCTGAAGACGGCTGAAATGCCAGAAACCGGTCCGAGGAAGCTTGTTTCCGGTCCAGGGAAGGCACGGCTTGGCAGTTCGGGCTGGACTGTTCCCATGAGGCACAGGGTCAGACTGATTTGCATATGGCCATGTCTGAACTGGGGTGGCAGAGTGGGCTAAAGAACGGTGATGGATCAAACCCAGATCTGTTGACTGGGTGTGAGTGTTTGATTGGTTCTGATGCTCTGTCCATCACCACCCCCTTTTGTACCGCTTTGTTCGCCATAAGTTAGCAGGGTATGGTCAGACGTGAGTCCCTTGCTCACTTTGCCACTGGATTCAAGCAAGCCTGGCTGAAGACGGCTGAAATGCCAGAAACCGGTCCTAGGAAGCTTGTTTCCGGTCCAGGGAAGGCACGGCTTGGCAGTTCGGGCTGGACTGTTCCCATGAGGCAGAAGGTCAGACTGATTTGCATATGGCCATGTCTGAACTGGGGTGGCAGAGTGGGCTAAAGAACGGTGATAGATCAAACCCAGATCTGTTGACTGGGTGTGAGTGTTTGATTGGTTCTGATGCTCCGTCCATCACCACCCCCTTTTGTACCGCTTTGTTCGCCATAAGTTGGCATGGTATGCTCAGACGTGAGTCCCTTGCTCACTTTGCCACTGGATTCAAGCAAGCCTGGCTGAAGACGGCTGAAATGCCAGAAACCGGTCCTAGGAAGCTTGTTTCCGGTCCAGGGAAGGCACGGCTTGGCAGTTCGGGCTGGACTGTTCCCATGAGGCACAGGGTCAGACTGATTTGCATATGGCCATGTCTGAACTGGGGTGGCAGAGTGGGCTAAAGAACGGTGATGGATCAAACCCAGATCTGTTGACTGGGTGTGAGTGTTTGATTGGTTCTGATGCTCCGTCCATCACCACCCCCTTTTGTACCGCTTTGTTCGCCATAAGTTGGCTGGGTATGCTCAGACGTGAGTCCCTTGCTCACTTTGCCACTGGATTCAAGCAAGCCTGGCTGAAGACGGCTGAAATGCCAGAAACCGGTCCTAGGAAGCTTGTTTCCGGTCGAGGGAAGGCACGGCTTGGCAGTTCGGGCTGGACTGTTCCCATGAGGCACAGGGTCAGACTGATTTGCATATGGCCATGTCTGAACTGGGGTGGCAGAGTGGGCTAAAGAACGGTGATGGATCAAACCCAGATCTGTTGACTGGGTGTGAGTGTTTGATTGGTTCTGATGCTCCGTCCATCACCACCCCCTTTTGTACTGCTTTGTTCGCCATAAGTTGGCAGGGTATGCTCAGACGTGAGTCCCTTGCTCACTTTGCCACTGGATTCAAGCAAGCCTGGCTGAAGACGGCTGAAATGCCAGAAACCGGTCCGAGGAAGCTTGTCTTCGGTCCAGGGAAGGCACGGCTTGGCAGTTCGGGCTGGACTGTTCCCATGAGGCACAGGGTCAGACTGATTTGCATATGGCCATGTCTGAACTGGGGTGGCAGAGTGGGCTAAAGAACGGTGATGGATCAAACCCAGATCTGTTGACTGGGTGTGAGTGTTTGATTGGTTCTGATGCTCCGTCCATCACCACCCCCTTTTGTACCGCTTTGTTCGCCATAAGTTGGCAGGGTATGCTCAGACATGAATCCCTTGCTCACTTTGCCACTGGATTCAAGCAAGCCTGGCTGAAGACGGCTGAAATGCCAGAAACCGGTCCTAGGAAGCTTGTTTCCGGTCCAGGGAAGGCACGGCTTGGCAGTTCGGGCTGGACTGTTCCCATGAGGCACAGGGTCAGACTGATTTGCATATGGCCATGTCTGAACTGGGGTGGCAGAGTGGGCTAAAGAACGGTGATGGATCAAACCCAGATCTGTTGACTGGGTGTGAGTGTTTGATTGGTTCTGATGCTCCGTCCATCACCACCCCCTTTTGTACCGCTTTGTTCGACATAAGTTGGCAGGGTATGCTCAGATGTGAGTCCCTTGCTCACTTTGCCACTGGATTCAAGCAAGCCTGGCTGAAGACGGCTGAAATGCCAGAAACCGGTCCTAGGAAGCTTGTTTCCGGTCCAGGGAAGGCACGGCTTGGCAGTTCGGGCTGGACTGTTCCCATGAGGCACAGGGTCAGACTGATTTGCATATGGCCATGTCTGAACTGGGGTGGCAGAGTGGGCTAAAGAACAGTGATGGATCAAACCCAGATCTGTTGACTGGGTGTGAGTGTTTGATTGGTTCTGATGCTCCGTCCATCACCACCCCCTTTTGTACCGCTTTGTTCGCCATAAGTTGGCAGGGTATGCTCAGACGTGAGTCCCTTGCTCACTTTGCCACTGGATTCAAGCAAGCCTGGCTGAAGACGGCTGAAATGCCAGAAACCGGTCCTAGGAAGCTTGTTTCCGGTCCAGGGAAGGCACGGCTTGGCAGTTCGGGCTGGACTGTTCCCATGAGGCACAGGGTCAGACTGATTTGCATATGGCCATGTCTGAACTGGGGTGGCAGAGTGGGCTAAAGAACGGTGATGGATCAAACCCAGATCTGTTGACTGGGTGTGAGTGCTTGATTGGTTCTGATGCTCCGTCCATCACCACCCCCTTTTGTACCGCTTTGTTCGCCATAAGTTGGCAGGGTATGCTCAGACGTGAGTCCCTTGCTCACTTTGCCACTGGATTCAAGCAAGCCTGGCTGAAGACGGCTGAAATGCCAGAAACCTGTCCTAGGAAGCTGGTTTCCGGTCCAGGGAAGGCACGGCTTGGCAGTTCGGGCTGTGTTCCCATGAGGCACAGGGTCAGACTGATTTGCATATGGCCATGTCTGAACTGGGGTGGCAGAGTGGGCTAAAGAACGGTGATGGATCCAACCCAGATCTGTTGACTGGGTGTGAGTGTTTGATTGGTTCTGATGCTCCGTCCATCACCATCCCCTTTTGTACCGCTTTGTTCGCCATAAGTTGGCAGGGCATGCTCAGACGTGAGTCCCTTGCTCACTTTCCCACTGGATTCAAGCAAGCCTGGCTGAAGACAGCTGAAATGCCAGAAACTGGTCCTAGGAAGCTTGTTTCCGGTCCAGGGAAGGCACGGCTTGGCAGTTCGGGCTGGACTGTTCCCATGAGGCACAGGGTCAGACTGATTTGCCTATGGCCATGTCTGAACTGGGGTGGCAGAGTGGGCTAAAGAACGGTGATGGATCAAACCCAGATCTGTTGACTGGGTGTGAGTGTTTGATTGGTTCTGATGCTCCATCCATCACCACCCCCTTTTGTACCGCTTTGTTGGCCATAAGTTGGCAGGGTATGCTCAGACGTGAGTCCCTTGCTCACTTTGCCACTGGATTCAAGCAAGCCTGGTTGAAGACGGCTGAAATGCCAGAAACCGGTCCTAGGAAGCTTGTTTCCGGTCCAGGGAAGGCACGGCTTGGCAGTTCGGGCTGGACTGTTCCCATGAGGCACAGGGTCAGACTGATTTGCATATGGCCATGTCTGAACAGGGGTGGCAGAGTGGGCTAAAGAACGGTGATGGTTCAAACCCAGATCTGTTGACTGGGTGTGAGTGTTTGATTGGTTCTGATGCTCCGTCCATCACCACCCCCTTTTGTACCGCTTTGTTCGCCATAAGTTGGCAGGGTATGCTCAGACGTGAGTCCCTTGCTCACTTTGCCACTGGATTCAAGCAAGCCTGGCTGAAGACGGCTGAAATGCCAGAAACCGGTCCGAGGAAGCTTGTTTCCGGTCCAGAGAAGGCACGGCTTGGCAGTTCGGGCTGGACTGTTCCCATGAGGCACAGGGTCAGACTGATTTGCATATGGCCATGTCTGAACTGGGGTGGCAGAGTGGGCTAAAGAACGGTGATGGATCAAACCCAGATCTGTTGACTGGGTGTGAGTGTTTGATTGGTTCTGATGCTCTGTCCATCACCACCCCCTTTTGTACCGCTTTGTTCGCCATAAGTTAGCAGGGTATGCTCAGACGTGAGTCCCTTGCTCACTTTGCCACTGGATTCAAGCAAGCCTGGCTGAAGACGGCTGAAATGCCAGAAACCGGTCCTAGGAAGCTTGTTTCCGGTCCAGGGAAGGCACGGCTTGGCAGTTCGGGCTGGACTGTTCCCATGAGGCACAGGGTCAGACTGATTTGCATATGGCCATGTCTGAACTGGGGTGGCAGAGTGGGCTAAAGAACGGTGATGGATCAAACCCAGATCTGTTGACTGGGTGTGAGTGTTTGATTGGTTCTGATGCTCCGTCCATCACCACCCCCTTTTGTACCGCTTTGTTCGCCATAAGTTGGCAGGGTATGCTCAGACGTGAGTCTCTTGCTCACTTTGCCACTGGATTCAAGCAAGCCTGGCTGAAGACGGCTGAAATGCCAGAAACCGGTCCTAGGAAGCTTGTTTCCGGTCCAGGGAAGGCACGGCTTGGCAGTTTGGGCTGGACTGTTCCCATGAGGCACAAGGTCAGACTGATTTGCATATGGCCATGTCTGAACTGGGGTGGCAGAGTGGGCTAAAGAACGGTGATAGATCAAACCCAGATCTGTTGACTGGGTGTGAGTGTTTGATTGGTTCTGATGCTCCGTCCATCACCACCCCCTTTTGTACCGCTTTGTTCGCCATAAGTTGGCAGGGTATGGTCAGACGTGAGTCCCTTGCTCACTTTGCCACTGGATTCAAGCAAGCCTGGCTGAAGACGGTTGAAATGCCAGAAACCGGTCCTAGGAAGCTTGTTTCCGGTCCAGGGAAGGCACGGCTTGGCAGTTCGGGCTGGACTGTTCCCATGAGGCACAGGGTCAGACTGATTTGCATATGGCCATGTCTGAATTGGGGTGGCAGAGTGGGCTAAAGAACGGTGATGGATCAAACCCAGATCTGTTGACTGGGTGTGAGTGTTTGATTGGTTCTGATGCTCCGTCCATCACCACCCCCTTTTGTACCGCTTTGTTCGCCATAAGTTGGCAGGGTATGCTCAGACGTGAGTCCCTTGCTCACTTTGCCACTGGATTCAAGCAAGCCTGGCTGAAGACGGCTGAAATGCCAGAAACCGGTCCTAGGAAGCTTGTTTCCGGTCGAGGGAAGGCACGGCTTGGCAGTTCGGGCTGGACTGTTCCCATGAGGCACAGGGTCAGACTGATTTGCATAGGGCCATGTCTGAACTGGGGTGGCAGAGTGGGCTAAAGAACGGTGATGGATCAAACCCAGATCTGTTGACTGGGTGTGAGTGTTTGATTGGTTCTGATGCTCCGTCCATCACCACCCCCTTTTGTACCGCTTTGTTCGCCATAAGTTGGCAGGGTATGCTCAGACGTGAGTCCCTTGCTCACTTTGCCACTGGATTCAAGCAAGCCTGGCTGAAGACGGCTGAAATGCCAGAAACCGGTCCTAGGAAGCTTGTTTCCGGTCCAGGGAAGGCACGGCTTGGCAGTTCGGGCTGTGTTCCCATGAGGCACAGGGTCAGACTGATTTGCATATGGCCATGTCTGAACTGGGGTGGCAGAGTGGGCTAAAGAACGGTGATGGATCAAACCCAGATCTGTTGACTGGGTGTGAGTGTTTGATTGGTTCTGATGCTCCGTCCATCATCACCCCCTTTTGTACCGCTTTGTTCGCCATAAGTTGGCAGGGTATGCTCAGACGTGAGTCCCTTGCTCACTTTGCCACTGGATTCAAGCAAGCCTGGCTGAAGACGGCTGAAATGCCAGAAACCGGTCCTAGGAAGCTTGTTTCCGGTCCAGGGAAGGCACGGCTTGGCAGTTCGGGCTGGACTGTTCCCATGAGGCACAGGGTCAGACTGATTTGCATATGGCCATGTCTGAACTGGGGTGGCAGAGTGGGCTAAAGAACGGTGATGGATCAAACCCAGATCTGTTGACTGGGTGTGAGTGTTTGATTGGTTCTGATGCTCCGTCCATCACCACCCCCTTTTGTACCGCTTTGTTTGCCATAAGTTGGCAGGGTATGCTCAGACGTGAGTCCCTTGCTCACTTTGCCACTGGATTCAAGCAAGCCTGGCTGAAGACGGCTGAAATGCCAGAAACCGGTCCTAGGAAGCTTGTTTCCGGTCCAGGGAAGGCACGGCTTGGCAGTTCGGGCTGGTCTGTTCCCATGAGGCACAGGGTCAGACTGATTTGCATATGGCCATGTCTGAACTGGGGTGGCAGAGTGGGCTAAAGAACGGTGATGGATCAAACCCAGATCTGTTGACTGGGTGTGAGTGTTTCATTGGTTCTGATGCTCCGTCCATCACCACCCCCTTTTGTACCGCCTCGTTTAAGTTAAAGCAATTCTGTTTGTAATTAGGTGGCTTTTTAACTTTGCTTTTATTAGTGTTTTTCAAAATTTCATGTACATAACATGCATATATGTATATGTATGCATGCATTTATATTTGTATTTATTTAGATATGCAGATTATATATATGTTTATTGTTGGAGGGAGGCCCGCCGGGTAGTCGGGGAGACTATTCCGGCACCTTCCTACCGCAAAGTTATAGCCGAGCGCCGCTGAGAAGCCTCCTCGGGGAGGTCTTTCTCCTATGATCGTACTAGGCCCAGTAACACCACCACACAGGACTCAATAGTAGTTGCGAGATTAGATTCTTTATCGGTAGTAATACGTGCAATATTTACAGAGGGATCGAGGGATCCTGTCAGAGTCTCAGTGTTCGTTCAAGAGGATAGGGTAGCGGGACAGTCTTAGTGCCAGCCAGGCACGGGAGGGCTCTGCGCCAGACCTTGGATGCTGGTCTCAGAGCGGCTCGGATGTGGAGAGCCGCGACGTCGTCTGCAGGGCTCGGGTGGTAGTTCCGCTTAGGTCGAGCCGCGACACGGTCAGCAGGGCTCTGGTGGTAGGTCCGCTTCGGTCGAGCCGCGACGAGGTCAGCTGGGCTCAGGTGGTAAGGTTCAACAAGGTCGGGCCGCGACAGCGTCAGCAGGGCCCCAAAGGTTCGTGAAGGTCTTTAAGCACGGTGGAGCCGCGACGTCGCCAGCAGGGCTCAAGTGGTGGTTCCGTGTGAGTCTTCTTCCGTAGGGTCAGCCGCGATCCGATCAGCAGGGCTCTCGACTCCAGGATACAACTCCTGCCCTGTTGTCGGGTCGCCCCAGATATAGGACGAGAGCCCTTTGATGTCCGGACCCGTGCGCCCGGAGGGGGCGGAGAGGACGGGTAGGGGCGGCCAGACGCCCAGCAGGAGAGGCGCCAGGCCCCAGAGAGCTGTGGGGTGATCACACCCAGGTGTGGAGAGACGGTAGGGGGTCCCATCGATACTGCCCTCCGCCGAGAGTGGGAAGGGCTCACGTGGTATCCCCCGAGCCAGGGGTTGGCGTCTCGATGTCGGGCCTCGCTGGGACCGAGGCCGGGTAGAGCAGGGTCATACAGGTGGTCACGTGGAGTGACATGCAATCCAAGATGGAGGAGCCCCGATGTGCATGGGACCTCGTGCGGCTTAGCGCGGGGAAACAGGACCACGCCACGAGGCGGGCTTCCACACGCGTCCACCCCAGCTGAAGGCAGGGAGAGTCACCCATCTTCTTGGGGGTTCTCCTCGCCGAGGCGGAAGAATCGGGACAGGCCGTCAGCATTGGCGTGGTCGTTGCCGGGCCGGTGTTCAACAGTGAAGTCCATCCCTTGTAGCGAGATGGACCAGCGTAACAGCTTGGGGTTCTCGCCCCGCATTTGCATGAGCCACCGCAAGGGCCGGTGGTCAGTCTGGACCCTGAAGTGGGTACCGAAAAGGTAGGGCCGGAGCTTCTTGAGAGCCCATACCACAGCGAAGGCCTCCCGCTCGATGGTGCTCCACCTCTGTTCTCACGGCAGCAGTCGGCGGCTGATATAAGGGCACCGGTCGGTCGAGGCCCTTGGCGTCCAGCTGGGAGAGGACTGCCCCGACCCCGTACTCCGAGGCATTGGTCTGGACTACAAATTCCTTGCTGTAGTCGGGGGCCTGTAGCACAGGGGCAGCGCACATGGCTGCTTTGAGAGTATCAAACGCGGTCTGGCAGCGGGGCGTCCAGTGCACCGCCTTGGGTTGTTTCTTTGAAGTGAGTTCCGTAAGGGGGCCCACAATGCTGCCGTAATCCTTTATGAAGCGTCGGTAGTAGCCTGTGAGGCCCAGGAATGCCCGGACAGTGGTTTGGGTGGCGGGGGGCTCCCACGCCTGGATGGCATCCACTTTTAACCGGAGAGGGGCCACCTGGCCACTCCCCACCTGATGGCCCAGATAGGTCACAGATCCTTGACCGATCTGGCACTTGCTGGCCTTAATTGTGAGGCCGGCTCTTTGGAGAGCGGCCAGGACTTCCCCAAGGTGTCCTAGGTGCGCGGCCCAGTGGTCGCTGAAGACAGCAATGTCATCGAGGTAGGCCGCGCTGAAGGCTTCGAGACCGGCAAGGACCTTATTTACCAGCCTCTGAAAGGTCGCTGGGGCGTTCTTCATGCTGAAGGGCATCACCCGGAAGTGGTAGTGGCCATCGGGGGTAGAGAAAGCTGATCGTTCTTGTGCGCCGGGAGTGAGCTTGATCTGCCAGTACCCAGCAGTGAGATCAAAGGTGCTTAGGGAGCGGGCGGCCCTTAAGCGATCAATCAGCTCATCGGCTCGTGGCAAAGGATGGGCATCGGTCTTGGTAACTGCGTTCAGGCCCCGGTAGTCGACACAGAATCTGAGTTCGGGGGCCGTGCCGGGGGCGGCGGCCTTCGGCACCAAGACTACCGGGCTGGCCCACGGGCTGTCGGAAGGCTCGATGACTCCGAGGGCGAGCATCTTGGTGACCTCGGTCTTTATGCAGGCCCGGACTCGGTCAGGCACTCTATAAGCGCGGTGTCGTACAGGGGGGCTATCCCCCGTGTCCACGTCGTGGACGCACCAGGGGGTTACCCCGGGCGTGAGAGAAAAGAGGGCGGCGAAGGGTTGCAGTAGCTTCTGGCAATCATGGCGCTGTTCTGGTGTCAGGGTGGCGGAGAGGTGGACGCCCTCCAAGGAGCCGTCTTGGCTCGAGGACCCCAGGAGGTCTGGTAGGGGCTCGGAGTCACTTTCACCCCCATCGTCGGTAGCCAGTAGTAAGCTTAGTTCAGTTCGGGCAAAATGGGGCTTGAGCCGGTTGGCGTGCAGGACCCTGAGGGGGTTCCTCGGAGACTCCATATCGACCAGGTACGTGACGGGGCTCTTCCTTTCAACTATCTTGAAGGGCCCGGTCCACTTGTCCTGCAGGGCGCAGGGGTCCACGGGTGACATGACCCAGACTTGCTGGCCCGGCTCAAACTCGACGGCTGAGGCATTCTCGTCATACCAGCGTTTCATATCTTCTTGGCTGGCTTCAAGGTTGGCTTCTGCCAGGGCACGGAACTTTCGAGTCTGGTTCCGCAAGGTCAGGAGGTACCGGTAGACATCGGTCGGGGCATTCTGGACGTTCGCCTCCCAACCCTCCTTGACCAGGCTGAGGGGCCCTCGGACGGGGTACCCATACAACAGTTCGAAGGGGCTGAAGCCCAGGGACTTCTGGGGTACCTCCCGGTAGGCGAACAGGAGGCAGGGCAACAGGACATCCCATCTCCTCCTGAGGGGCTCTTCCAGGCCCTTGATCATCCCCTTCAGGGTGCGGTTGAACCGCTCGACCAGTCCGTTCCCCTGGGGGTGGTAAGGGGTGGTGAATTTATAGGTGACCCCACATTGTTGCCAGAGGGATCTCATGTACTTCGAGATAAAGTTCGTCCCCCTGTCGCTCACCACTTCTCGGGGGAACCCCACCCAGGAGAAGATGCCCATCAGGGCCCGGCCCACCACTGGAGCGGTCACAGTTCGGAGGGGAACAGCTTCTGGGTACCGGCCGGGTGGCGTGGTCGACCAGTACCAGGATGAAGCGGTGGCCCAGGGCGGTACGTGGGTCGAGGGGCCCCACGATGTCTATCCCCACTCGTTCGAACGGGGTGTGGACGGCTGGAAATGGTTGCAGGGGGGCTTTCACGCGTCCCCCAGTCTTCCCGCTAGCTTGGCAGGTCGGGCAGGACCGGCAGTGTTGGTTCACGTCTCATTCGGGGCCAATAGAAATGGGTCACGAGGCGGCTGTACGTCTTGTCCCGCCCGAGATGTCCGGCGAGGGGCACGTCATGTGCCAGGTTCAAGAGGAATTCTCGAAATCGGAGGGGGACCACCAGCACCCGGCTGGCCCCTAGTTCGGCGACTTTCTGCTCGCTATACAATAAGTCATTGTCCCAATAGGCCCAGTGGGTTCCCGAGGGGTCCCCCGCAGCCTGGGCGGCCGCCTGCTGTCGGGCCCCCTCGAGGGACGGGCAGCCCTTCTGTTCTTGCTGGAATTGTTCACGGGTGGGGCCCCCGTCGTGCCCCACTGGGCCAGCTCGGGGATCTCGCTGAGGGGAGCAGAATCGTTGGAAGAAAGTTCTGAGGGCCCGGCCTCCTCGTCAGGTTCCTCCGGGCTGGAGGAGGTGGATGGTTCGGGGCCTGCCGGTTTGTCGGGGGCCGGGGCCGCAGCTGGCTGGACGGTCATGGACCGAGTGGTGGCGCAGGCCCACTCGGGTAGTCCTAGCATCCCCAGATGCTCTCGGCGGTCCACCTGGGCCCAGGGGGAGCTCTCTTGGTCGTTCCCCAGGAGGCAGTCCACCGGGGCGTCGTCGCGGACAGTCACTTTTAGGGTGCCGGACACTCCTCCCCACTCGAAGGGGATTCGGGCCATCCGGCACATGCTCTCGGTGTTGTCGGCGGTCCAGACAGTGCAGAGGACATGTGGTAGGATCTGTTCGGGGGTCACCAGATGGCAGCGGACAGCGGTCACACTGGCCCCAGTGTCCCGGAGGGCCTCGGCCCGTCGCCCATTGATGGTGACCCACTGTTGGTACTTCTGGGTGTTGCTTGGGATGGTGGCGCGGGGCACCATTTCTCGGGAGCCTAGGCATACAAGCGACATGGCGGCTGGTTCCCACTCGGGGGACCCGTCGTCGTGGTTCTCCTCCTCGTCCTCTCCCTCCCCCAGGGCTGCGGCGGCAATTTGTCGGGGAGGTGGCCCCGTGGTCCCGTTCCGTCGGTTCACGGGGCAAGCCGGGTCACTTGTATAATGGCCGGTCTGTTGGCATCCGAAGCAGGTTACTGTCGGTCGTGGTCCAGACCGGGCGATAGGGGTCCCTCTTCGGCCCTGGGTCGGGGAAGCGGGGTTGGTTGTTTGCCCTCGTGGCGGACTTCTGGGCGGTCCAGCTGGGAATTCTCGACTGCGGTGGGACCCCCCTCCTCAGCCGCGCTGGCCGGGAGGTCCCGTGGTGCTCCGTTGGTAGTCCCCCACGGGGTTCCGGGGGACCCGGGTGTTGACCCATCGGTCCGCTTCGGCGGCGAGCTTCCGGGGCTCGGTCAGTTTACTGTCCAGGAGGTGTTGCCTTAGTTGCACAAAGCAGTTGTTGGCTAGGTGCTCCCAGACAATGAGGTCGAATAGTTCGTTATATGAGGTGACCTTGCTCCCTTTGATCCATCCCTCCAACGCTCGGCTGAAGAAGTCCACGTATTCGACCCATGTGGTACCGGGGATCTTCTTGCAGTCCCAGAAGCGTTGCCGGTACATCTCGGCCGACAGTCCGTAGCGTGTGAGTAGGGCTTCCTTCATGTGGTCGTACGAGGTCATCACTGCATCGGGGAGTTGCAGCAGGGTATCCCGTCCCTCGCTGAGGAACCTCCCCCATAGGCCGGCGCCCCAATCCTTCCGGGGTACCCGATGGGAGGTCATGGCGACTTCGTACGCTCGGAACCATTGCTGGATGTCGTCATTTTTATAGTACTCCTTGACGACATCCTTGGGGATGTGAACCTTTGGCTCGGTCGGGGGCAGAGCGCCCCGGGCTCCGGGGTTGCTGGTTTCCCCAGCTTTAGCTTTTAGTTCAAGTTCTTTAAGGCTCCTCTCGTGCTCGAGGGTTAGCCGTCTCTCCTCTAGCTCCCGATGCCTTTTCTTCTCCTCGATTTCTTCTTGTAGTCGTAGTTGCTCCAGGGCTATCTTTTTCTCCGCCAGTAGGAGCTCACCGTCCAGCCGGAGTCGGGCAAGATCCATTGCGTGTGTCCGGGCCCTTTCCCGTTCTCGTATCTCTTCGGGGGAAAGGCTGGTGTCTGGGATGGTTCGCTCCCCGTTTGTCGGGGCCGTGGTCGGCAGGTTTCCGTCCCGGGCCGATGTCCCTTCGGCTCGGGGTGGAGGGGTCTCGGGTTCTGCCCAGGCTTTCAGGGCTTTCTGCATTTCCTCCTTGGTTCCCAATCCTGTGGTTGGGATCCCTTTGTCTTTGCAGAATTGTTTGAGTTCCTTGTGGGTGTATTCCTCCAGTTTCTCCTACTGGAAGGTTGCGGTCATGGTTGCTTCTTGGCCATCCATGGTTCCCTTTTTCTTTTCTCGTCTGGTCAGGTAGTGGTTGCGTTACTTGCTTGTACGATTGCGTTTGCTCGGATCCCGTCGCTGGCCACCAAATGTTGGAGGGAGGCCCGCCGGGTAGTCGGGGAGACTATTCCGGCACCTTCCTACCGCAAAGTTATAGCCGAGCGCCGCTGAGAAGCCTCCTCGGGGAGGTCTTTCTCCTATGATCGTACTAGGCCCAGTAACACCACCACACAGGACTTAGTAGTTGCGAGATTAGATTCTTTATCGGTAGTAATACGTGCAATATTTACAGAGGGTTCGAGGGATCCTGTCAGAGTCTCAGTGTTCGTTCAAGAGGATAGGGTAGCGGGACAGTCTTAGTGCCAGCCAGGCACGGGAGGGCTCTGCGCCAGACCTTGGATGCTGGTCTCAGAGCGGCTCGGACGTGGAGAGCCGCGACGTCGTCTGCAGGGCTCGGGTGGTAGTTCCGCTTAGGTCGAGCCGCGACACGGTCAGCAGGGCTCTGGTGGTAGGTCCGCTTCGGTCGAGCCGCGACGAGGTCAGCTGGGCTCAGGTGGTAAGGTTCAACAAGGTCGGGCCGCTACAGTGTCAGCAGGGCCCCAAAGGTTCGTGAAGGTCTTTAAGCACGGTGGAGCCGCGACGTCGTCAGCAGGGCTCAAGTGGTGGTTCCGGGTGAGTCTTCTTCCGTAGGGTCAGCCGCGATCCGATCAGCAGGGCTCTTGACTCCAGGATACAACTCCTGCCCTGTTGTCGGGTCGCCCCAGATATAGGACGAGAGCCCTTTGATGTCCGGACCCGTGCGCCCGGAGGGGGCGGAGAGGACGGGTAGGGGGTGGCCAGACGCCCAGCAGGAGAGGCGCCAGGCCCCAGAGAGCTGTGGGGTGATCACACCCAGGTGTGGAGAGACGGTAGGGGGTCCCATCGATACTGCCCTCCGCCGAGAGTGGGAAGGGCTCACGTGGTATCCCCCGAGCCAGGGGTTGGCGTCTCGATGTCAGGCCTCGCTGGGACCGAGGCCGGGTAGAGCAGGGTCATACAGGTGGTCACGTGGAGTGACGTTCAATCCAAGATGGAGGAGCCCCGATGTGCATGGGACCTCGTGCGGCTTAGCGCGGGGAAACAGGACCACGCCACGAGGCCGGCTCCCACATTTTTATATGTATGTATATATATATATTCAGTGAAAAAACCATGGGTTTCACACACGTTATAGTTAGGAATTAGCATTTAAAAAACCTTAGAAATTCAATGAAAAAACCAAAGGTTTCACACATGTTATAGTTAGCTGGACATTTCACTCGTAAAAAACCAATGAAATTCCCCCGTTATAGTTAGTTCAGCTAACTATAACTCGCGCGCCCGCAATGCACTACTGATGACGTCACATATTACATCACTCATGACATGGTCACTGACATCACTCATGACATCACTGATGACATCTCAAATGACATCACTGATGACATCATCCTTGTGACAGAGTGGTAGACCTCCTCTCACCCTAATATAACCTTTGATACACACATTCAGTGAATGTGTGTTTTTCTGAAAATTAAATGTGTTTTAAATATGTACATCTCAAGGTCAATGGAAGAATAAATGGGTATATAAGTGTCTAAATGGATGCTTTGTTTTTGAAAAATGTATTGTGTAACTGACTGATTAAGTGTATCATAGTGAATACATGGCTTACTGAGTAATGTTTAAATATGAAAATATCTGTATCAGTCTCTCACTTTGTGTATAAGTGGCTGCATGGGTTGGTGGGGGGTATTACGTAGTGCATAGGTGCATGAATGAGTGATTCACTCTTTGTATGTGTTGAAGACAGCATGTGTGCAGGACTGTATGGGTGGATGAGTGTGTGTATGGGTGTGTTAGTGAGTGAATGACTGTCTCAATAGTGTCTTTATGAGTAACTACATATCTATTAAACTAATATATGTGACTATTGGTGTATATAAGTGAGTATATGTGAGAGTGAGAGATTGAAAGAGTTCCTGTATGAATAAGTATGTGTTTCTATAAGTGACTGTTTATAAGACTAAGTATGTGTAAGTTTCCGTAGAAGTAAGTGTGGTGGTGTGTGTATAACTGTATATGCAAATAAATGTATATTTGTTTCTTTATTAGCATGAGTGAGTATGTGTGAGTAACTCTATGGATGAGTGGCATTGTGTAACAGGATGTATAGGTGTATGAGTACATATGATGAGTGAGTACATGTATGAGTGACTGTATACGACTGTTGGTGAATGAGTGGATGTGTATGTGGTTCTTAGAATTACTGAAGAGGTTGTTGTAACTGGTATTGGTATGTCCATTGTTTTGAAAATTTTAGTCTCTATTTTTGAATGTGTGTATCAAAGGTTATATTAGGGGAAGAGGAGGTCTGCCACTCTATCACAAGGATGATGTCATCAGTGATGTCATTTGAGATGTCATCAGTGATGTCATGAGTGATGTCAGTGACCATGTCATGAGTGATGTAATATGTGACGTAATCAGTAGTGCATTGCGGGCGCGCGAGTTATAGTTAGCTGAACTAACTATAACGGGGGAATTTCATTGGTTTTTTACGAGTGAAATGTCCAGCTAACTATAACATGTGTGAAACCTTTGGTTTTTTCATTGAATTTCTAAGGTTTTTTAAATGCTAATTCCTAACTATAACGTGTGTGAAACCCATGGTTTTTTCAGTGAATTTGCAAGGTTTTTTAAATGCTAATTCTTATATTTACCTTTTCTTTTTTTCAATTTTTTTTACATATTTTTATTTTAATTTTCAATCCTTTTTTAAAGACTATGGTTAAATTTTAAAAATTCTACAATATATTTTTTATTTTTACCATTTTTTTAAACTAAACAGGTAAGATTTATTAATATAACATATTGTTTTTTTTTCCCCCTTTTTTAGTATTTTTTTAACGTGCGCGTACGGTAAGCACACGTCTTGCGTTTATAACGGTAGATTTCTACGCTGTTTGCGTTCATTTACGCAATTTGCGTATACGTACGTCACGCGTGCGCAGCGCGTAACGCGTACGCTGCACGCGCATGTTACGCGGAAGTGAAGGGGCGTGCCTGTTTTGCGCATGCGCGCGTGCGCGTGTCTTTTTTACGCGCATGCGTACTTTTGCCGTAAGCGCTCCGTAAGCGCTCCGTAAGCGCTCCGTAAGCGTAACGTACGCGCACGGTAGGTCATGTGATCAAGAAACAAAACTTTTGATTGGTTTAAAGTACTTTCAGTTCTAGAACTCACCTACACCACACCCATTCCCCTCATTTCTGCTTGTGATCCCTTAGGAGAAGGAGCTGAGTTGTCTTTGTGATACGATGGCAGAACAGCAGACCTCTTCTGAGAGTGAGGCTAGCAGCACTACCTTGAGGCAGAGAAGGAGGAAACAAAAGAGCTCTTTCATATGGGAGTATTTTTCTTTTCCAGAGGGCAAGAAAAAGGTAAATGCACCCTTAGTGACTTGTAAGCTTTGTGACCATGTACTTTCAAGAGGGAATCCTAACAAGAAGTATTCCTTCGGGAATCACACCATGTTGAGACACCTTCATGATGTACACGGTAGGACATATGCTCGACATACTGAAGGTAACCCTTCAGTAAGTCAACCAAGCACATCCACAGCAGCTCAGCCTGGTCCATCATCTGCAGGGCCGAGTCCATCTTCGGCAGGTCAGCTGAGCCCTTCATCTGTGGGGGGAGCATCTCCTTTTTCTGGTCCTCTGGAAACCAACCATCGGTTTGCGAGGGTTTTAATTCGGTGCGCCACTTGTCATGATCTAATTTGTCACAGGGAGACCAGTGTTGCCCTAGTGAACAATTTACCGTACCGACTAATATTCCCATTCTTTCTTTCCTCTGTCCCTGCATGAACACAACGGCTCTTTTAAGAGCCAACCTTACCTTTCAACTTTTTTTTATATTTTTTTTTAACTTTTTTTTATTTTATTTTTTACCGTACGCGTACGGTACGCGTAATTTTTTTTAATTTTTTTTAAAAACACTAAAAATCAATTATCACATTACAAGGTCCTTGAGAGACTACAATGAAAAACTGAAAATGTGATTGTGGAGAAGTGGAAAAAAGGGACCATGAAATTTTTGACTTACCATACCCACTCAAAAATTTATTTATTAATTAAAATTTAATTTTAATTGCTTTAAAAATGGTTCAAGTTTTCGAAAATTTTCTATCTCAATCTGAAAAAAAAGAAAAAAGTATTAATATTTAACAAAACATTTTATAATACAGTACACATATTTACATATTTTCCCCCAAATTTTTTTTGCCTTAGTGATGCTGAATGTATTTGCATTACAAAGTGCAACCTCAAACCCCACTCGGTTGTGAATACTGTGCATGATTCCACAGGATAAGCAGCTGGGTGTGTGCTAAGAGTCTGCTTCTGCATAAAAAAAATGCTCCCCCTTTACATCTAATGCAAATGTAAAATCACCAGAGCATAACGCAATAAATCTCTGCCTGTAATTCCTATTTGCACACAGAGTCATGTTTTCATATTAGTCTGAAAACGTAATTTCTTTGCCAATTTGAAACCACACTTACTACTCTTTTTTTTGGCAAGTGATAAATACTTTTACAGTCTGACACATTTTAAAACCACTTTTCAGATTCTTAAAAAAGCACATGTCCAAACTGCTTTTTCAGACCAGCAACATGTGTAACCTGGGTGACTGACTACACTCCAGCAAGGGCAACCAGCCTTAGTGATGCTGAATGTATTTGCATTACTAAGTGCAACCTCAAACCCCACTCGGTTGTGAATACTGTGCATGATTCCACAGGATAAGCAGCTGGGTGTGTGCTAAGAGTCTGCTTCTGCATAAAAAAAATGCTCCCCCTTTACATTTAATGCAAATGTAAAATCACCAGAGCAATACGCAATAAATCTCTGCCTGTAATTCCTATTTGCACACAGAGTCATGTTTTCATATTAGTCTGAAAACGTAATTTCTTTGCCAATTTGAAACCACACTTACTACTCTTTTTTTTGGCAAGTGATAGATACTTTTACAGTCTGACACATTTTAAATCCACTTTTCAGATTCTTAAAAAAGCACATGTCCAAACAACATTTTCAGACCAGCAACATGTGTAACCTGGGTGACTGAGTACACTCCAGCAAGGGCAAACAGCCTTAGTGATGCTGAATGTATTTGCATTACTGACTGCAACCTCAAACCCCACTCGGTTGTGAATACTATGCATGATTCCACATGATATGCAGCTGGCTGTGTGCTAAGAGTCTGCTTCTGCACAAAAAAATACCTCCCCCTTTCCATCTAATGCAAATGTAAAATCGCCAGAGCAATACCAAACAGCTTTCTGAGACCAACAACATGTGTAGCCTGGGTGACTGACTACACTCCAGCAAGGGCAACCAGCCTTACTGATGCTGAATGTATTTGCATTACTGAGTGCAACCTCAAACCCTTAAAGTATTCCTTATTTATACCAGTACACCTTATTTTATGGTGAAAACATAGTCCATATTATTTTACATGTTCCTCACATTTAAATTTCTCCCAAAACAGAAAATGATAAACACAACTTCAACAAAAGGAATTCCAATTCTGTTATTCATTTCTTAATTTACCATATACATCCCCTCTCAAACTCTAAACTCACCTTTAAAATTAGTTAGTTGTGAAAGAAATGTGGCACTCAAACCGCAGATTATCAGAGCCAGGATCTCTTTTCTGTACACCTCTCTCCTCTCAGCAGAACCAGATAATGGCAAATTTTCCCTCTCTTTTTCCACACATATACATGTAAGTTTCAAATCTCAGTGCTTCCCCCTTTTTTTCAAATGTAATCACACATTTCTATTGGTTGAAAACCAACCCTTTTCCAAAAGTACCCTTCCCCCAACTTGACTTCTGCCTAGTACCCTTCCCCCAACTTGACTTCTGCCTGCTACCATAGCAACAGCTCTTGAAACACTGCTGTGCAGAGTTAGGTCAGAAGTTCACCAAACAATGTTTCATTTCCAAAGAGCAGGAGTGCTTGACTTTTCAAACCTAACAGCAAATCCATAGTACTGTTCTTTGGTAACACATTTTTCTGTACCAATACAAAACATGCTTCTATAAATTTACAGATACAGCCTAGTTTTTATTGTAGAATGGTATGAAACAGCCAATCATTTAAAAAAAAAAAAAAATATGTATGCCTCCATTTCCAAACTGTCTTTCATTTCTTTTTACCATTCTACTGAATTACACCTCCTGAGTGCATCCAGTTCTCCTTTGAAGATGTTCACAGTGTGGATTGTAGGGCACAGCTATGTCTTCTGGAGTGAAAAGTATGCAGAGAAAACAGGTATGGTGAGAGACCTTGCTTTGCCAAATGTAGACATTAAATGGAATGGTCAGAGAGGGTTAAAGTGGCACCAATTGATGCCATTGGTGAAATCCTTCATGCAAATCCAACACCCTGACCTCATAATAGTGCACTGTGGTGGCAATGACCTAGGCACTTTGACTGGGGTAGGTCTGGAAATGCTTATGAAGGAGACCTTTGCACAACTGTTTTCACTTTTCCCTAAAACTGCCTTTGTGTTTTCTAACATATGCCAAAGGCAAAAATGGAACTGGTCCAATCATTTCTGTCCACAGATTGACAAAGCAAGAAAGCACGTCAACAAATCTGTTTCTGCTTTCCTCCGAGACTATGGTATGGGTTCCATTTACCACAACAACTTGCGTTACGACATGCAAGACATTTATAGAGGAGATGGTGTGCACTTCAATGATGAAGGGAACAGAGTCTTCCTCTTGAACCTTAGACTCTGCATCGGTACTTACTTGTAGGTACCACTAAAAAATCACTTCATAAACACAACGGCTCTTTTTAGAGCCCCCTAATATCTAAACACTTAAATCTGCATTTCATTTCATTTTTTATTTTTTTTTTCTACCGTACGTGTACGGTTAGCTTACCGTACGCGTACCCCGCGATTTTTAAAAAAATTAATAAAATTTTTTTGGGTACTTTTCTGTCCCTCTTTGTCCCCCTTTCAAATGTTAGGGGGTCTGTAACTCTCTTCCTTGCCCCCTTTTCAAGTTATCTCCCTTTTTTTTCTGACTGAAACACACGAAATGGCGGCCGCCGCTTCCTGGTTTCCACCGATTCGAATGTTTACTAAGATCTATCAGCCAATCAGAATCGCGCTCGCGCAAGTCACCGTACGCGTACGGTAAGCGCACCGTAAGCGCACCGTAAGCTGGCTCAGATATATATATTGATTTAAAGGCTATTTTCTCAGAATCTACTGAACAGATTTACACCAAACCTACAAAAGGCACTTCCTTGACCTGAGGACTACCTCTCTGCCAAATTTAATTTAACTCTGTTCAGCCGTTCGGGCTGTAGCTGTGTCTAAAGGTCCTATGGAAAAATGCATGGGAAAAACGCGTTTTGGGACCCCCCTTTTATCTCAGCCCCCGCTTGATGAATCCCCCCGAGACTTTCAGGGTAGGAGCGGAGCGCCCCACCTATTTTGAAAATTTGGCGAGGATTCGTCGACCGGTGCCAAAGTTATTCAAAATAGAATGTTGCGGATTTCCTATGGTAAGAGAGTCCTAACTATAACTACCTACTGGCGACCGCCAGTAGGTAATACACATACATATATATAAATGGATATGCATATATATGCATATGTGTGCGTGTAGAGAGAGGTAGAGAGAGGTAGAGAGGTAGAGGTGTAGAGGTAGAGAGTAGTAGAGAGAGAGGTAGAGAGAGGTAGAGAGGTAGAGAGTAGAGGATGAGTAATAGAGAGTAGAGAGAGAGTTGTAGAGAGTAGTAGAGAGAGTAGCAGAGAGTGAGTAGGAGAGAGTAGTAGAGTGAGTAGTAGAGAGTAGTAGAGAGTGAGAAGTAGAGAGTAGTAGAGAGTAGTAAAGTGTGAGTAGTAGAGTGAGTAGTAGAGAGTAGTAGAGAGTGAGTAGTAGAGAGTAGTAGAGAGTGAGTATTAGAGAGTGAGTAGTAGAGAGTAGTAGAGAGTGAGTAGTGGAGACTGAGTAGCAGAGAGAGAGTAGTAGAGAATGAGTAGTAGAGGATGAGTAGTAGAGTGAGTAGTAGAGAGTAGTAGAGAGAGAAGTAGAGAGAGAGTAGTAGAGAGTGAGTAGTAGAGAGTAGTAGAGTGAGTTGTAGAGAGTGAGTAGTAGAGAGAGAGAAGTAGAGAGTGAGTAGTAGAGAGTAGTAGAGAGTGAGTAGTAGAGAGTAGTACAGAGTGAGTAGTAGAGAGTGATTAGTAGAGAGTAGTGGAGTAGTAGAGAGTGAATAGTAGAGAGTAGTAGAGAGTGAGTAGTAGAGTGAGTAGTAGGGAGTAGTAGAGAGTGAGTAGTAGAGTGAGTAGTAGGGAGCAAGTAGTAGAGAGTGTGCAGTAGAGAGAGAGTAGTTGTGAGTAGTAGAGAGTGAGTAGTAGAGAGAGTAGTAGAGAGTAGTAGAGTAGTAGAGAGTGAGTAGTAGAGAGTGAGTAGTACAGTAGTAGAGAGTGAGTAGTAGAGAGTGAGTAGTAGAGAGAGTAGAAGTAGACAGTGAGTAGTAGAGAGTAGTAGAGCGTGAGTAGTAGAGAGTGTGTAGTAGAGAGTGAGTAGTAGAGAGTAGTAGCGAGTGAGTAGTAGAGAGTGAGTAGTAGGGAGTAGTAGAGAGTGAGTAGTAGAGAGTAGTAGAGAGTGAGTAGTAGAGAGTAGTAGAGAGTGAGTAGTAGAGAGTAGTAGAGAGTGAGTAGTAGAGAGTGAGTAGTAGAGAGTAGTACAGAGTGAGTAGTAGAGAGTGATTAGTAGAGAGTAGTGGAGTAGTAGAGAGTGAATAGTAGAGAGTAGTAGAGAGTGAGTAGTAGAGTGAGTAGTGGGGAGTAGTAGAGAGTGAGTAGTAGAGTGAGTAGTAGGGAGCAAGTAGTAGAGAGTGTGCAGTAGAGAGAGAGTAGTTGTGAGTAGTAGAGAGTGAGTAGTAGAGAGAGTAGTAGAGAGTAGTAGAGTAGTAGAGAGTGAGTAGTAGAGAGTGAGTAGTAGAGAGTAGTAGAGAGTGAGTAGCAGAGAGAGTAGTAGAGAGTAGTAGAGTAGTAGAGAGTGAGTAGTAGAGTGAGTAGTAGAGAGTAGTAGAGAGTGAGCAGTAGAGAGTGAGTAGTGGAGAGTGAGTAGTTGAGTAGTAGAGAGTGAGAAGTAGAGAGTGAGTAGTAGAGAGAGAGTAGTAGAGAGTGAGTAGTAGAGAGAGAGTAGTAGAGTGAGTAGTAGAGAGTGAGTAGTAGAGAGAGAGTAGTAGAGAGTGAGTAGTAGAGTAGTAGAGAGTGAGTGGTAGAGAGTAGTAGAGAGTAGTAGAGTGAGTAGTAGAGAGTAGTAGAGAGAGTAGTAGAGAGTGAGCAGTTGAGAGTGAGTAGTAGAGAGTGAGTAGTAGTGAGTAGTAGAGTAGTAGAGTAGTAGAGAGTAGTAGAGTAGTAGAGAGTGAGTAGTAGAGAGTGAGTAGTAGAGAGTAGTAGAGTGAGTAGTAGAGAGGGAGTAGTAGAGAGAGAGTAGTAGAGAGTAGTAGAGAGTAAGTAGTGGAGTAGTAGAGAGTGAGTGGTAGAGAGCAGTAGAGTGAGTAGTAGAGAATAGTAGAGAGTAGTAGAGAGAGTAGTAGTGAGTAGTAGAAAGTGGTAGCGAGTGAGTAGTAGAGAGTGAGTAGTTTAATTTAAAAGGAACACAATGAGGAGGTTCATTTTGCCATAGAAATTATGATTAGTGCGGAAAAAAGAAAATTAGGGCACATTTTGAGTGACTTCTCAAATCCTCTTCTATTTCATTAAAAAACTTCTGACATGCAGACTGAAACATGCACTTTCAATACCAGCAGCAGACTTCCCTGGTGAGCAGTAGCTTTACTACAGTGATCTAATAAGCAACTAGAGTGCTAACATTCCGAATTTATGGCAAATGTGTGACACATCTGAATGCCTTCTTGATGGAATGAAAGTAAAAAACCTGAAAGTATTTCCTACTGAGGAGACTGTTGTAAATGAGGAAATTTCAAAACAAATAAGTCTCCCAAGATGGCCACCAGAGACAAAAGAGCCCAAATGTAGCACAAATATCACCGAGATGTAGCCCAAGTATAGCCCAATGACAGAATGTCCCAGAGTGTTTCAAAGAACAACTAGAGCGCTAACAGTCTTACTTATGACAAAAGTATGGCACACCCGATGCCATCTTGATTGGAATAAAGTGGTAACACTTAAAACATTTAATTTGCAAAGGAACAAAATGAGGGGGTTCATTTTGCCATAGAAATTATGATTAGTGCTGCAGAAAGAAAGATTAGGGCACATTTTGACTTCTCAAATCCTCTCCCATTTCATTAAAAAATTCTGACATGCAGCCTGAAACATGCACTTTGAATACCAGCAGCAGACTTCCCTGATGAGCAGTAGCTTTACTACAGTGATCTAATGAGCAACTAGAGTGCTACCATTCAGAATTTATGGAAAATGTGTGATACATCTGAATGCCTTCTTGATGGCATCAAAGTAAGCAAGCATTGAAAATGCAATAGGTCTCGCCCTCGTTTAAGTTAAAGCAATTCTGTTTGTAATTAGGTGGCTTTTTAGCTTTGCTTGTATTAGAGTTTTTCAAACTCTCATGTACTTACCATGCATATGTATGCATATATGTATATGTATATGTTTGCATGCATTTATATATATATAGATATGCATATTATATTTATATGTTTATATATGTATATATATATATACACATACATATATATATAAATGCATATGCATATATATATATGTGCATATGTGTGCATGTACAGAGAGGTAGAGGTGTATAAGTAGAGGTGTAGAGGTAGAGAGTAGTAGAGAGAGAGGTAGAGAGAGGTAGAGAGGTAGAGAGAAGAGAGCGAGTAGTAGAGAGTAGTAGAGAGTGAGTAGTAGAGAGTAGCAGAGAGTGAGTAGTAGAGAGTAGTAGAGAGAGAGTAGTAGAGAGTGAGCAGTAGAGAGTAGTAGAGAGTGAGTAGTAGAGAGTAGTAGAGAGTGAGTAGTAGAGAGAGAGTAGTAGAGAGTAGTAGAGTAGTAGAGAGTGAGTAGCAGAGAGTGAGTAGTAGAGAGTAGTGGAGTAGTAGAGAGTGAGTAGTAGAGAGTAGTAGAGAGGGAGTACTAGAGTGAGTACTAGAGAGTAGTAGAGAGGGAGTAGTAGAGTGAGTACTAGAGAGTAGTAGAGAGCGAGTAGCAGAGAGCAAGTAGTAGAGAGTGTGTAATAGAGAGTGAGTAGTAGTGATTAGTAGAGAGTGAGTAGTAGAGAGAGAGTAGTAGAGAGTGAGAAGTAGAGAGAGTAGTAGAGTAGTAGAGAGTGAGTAGTAGAGTGAGTAGTATAGAGTAGTTGAGAGCGAGTAGTAGAGAATGAGTAGTGGAGAGTGAGCAGTAGAGAGTAGTAGAGAGTGAGTAGTAGAGAGTGAGTAGTACAGAGTGAGTAGTAGAGAATAGTAGAGAGTAAGTAGTAGAGAGTAGTAGAGTAAATGTAAATGTAAATGTAAATGTCAAGGTACTTATAGAGCGCACTGTCACCAGACGGCCACCTTGCGGTGTCGCCTTTTGCGGTTTCCTGGCGCTGATACTCATACCGCTGTGGAACCCCTCCTGGCTTTCCCTGTGAAGTGTCCACTCCTGGGCACCCCCAGGGTGAAGCCAGGCATCCTTAGCGCTGTTGGGGCCGGTGTGGAGGCTAAGCAAGCTATTGCCCAGAGTTGCAGCGTGGGGCCCATGATTAGAATAGGCACCGAGGCGAGAATAGACAGGTCCGAGGAAATTGAGCCCGAACCCCGCCGAGGCGGGAATTGAACCCTGGTCCCTGACCAGAACTCTGCTTCAGGGTCTGCCACTCTAACCATTGAGCCACACTCCTCCACACAGAGTGAGTAGTAGAGAGTGAGTAGTAGAGAGAGAGTAGTAGAGAGTGAGTAGTAAAGTAGTAGAGAGTGAGTGGTAGAGAGTAGGAGAGAGTAGTAGAGTGAGTAGTAGAGAATAGTAGAGAGTGAGTAGTAGAGCGAGTAGTAGAGAGTAGTAGAGTAGTAGAGAGTGAGTAGTAGAGAGTGAGTAGCAGAGAGAGCAGTAGAGAGTAGTAGAGTGAGTAGTAGAGAGTAGTAGAGAGCGAGTAGTAGAGAGTGAGTAGTGGAGGATGAGTAGTAGAGAGTGAGTTGTAGAGATAGAGTAGTAGAGAGTGAGTAGTAGAGAGTAGTAGAGTGAGTAGTAGAGAGTGAGTAGTAGAGAGTAGTAGAGAGAGAGTAGTAGAGAGTGAGTAGTAGAGAGAGAGTAGTAGAGTAGTAGAGAGCAGCAGAGAGTAGTAGAGTGAGTAGTAGAGAGTAGTAGAGAGTGAGTAGTAGAGAGTGAATAGTAGAGAGTAGTAGAGAGAAAGAGTAGTAGAGAGTGTAGTAGAGAGTGAGTAGTAGAGAGTAGTAGCGAGTGAGTAGTAGAGAATAGTAGAGAGTGAGTAGTAGAGTAGTAGAGAGTGAGTGGTAGAAAGTAGTAGAATGTAGTAGAGTGAGTAGTAGAGAGTGAGTAGTAGAGAGTGAGTAGCAGAGAGAGTAGTAGAGAGTAGTAGAGTGAGTAGTAGAGAGTAGTAGAGAGCGAGTAGTAGAGAGGGAGTAGTGGAGGATGAGTAGTAGAGAGTGAGTAGTAGAGAGAGAGTAGTAGAGAGTGAGTAGTAGAGAGTAGTAGAGTGAGTAGTAGAGAGTGAGTAGTAGAGAGTAGTAGAGAGAGAGTAGTAGAGAGTGAGTAGTAGAGAGAGAGTAGTAGAGTAGTTGAGAGTGAGTGGTAGAGAGCAGCAGAGAGTAGTAGAGTGAGTAGTAGAGAGTAGTAGAGAGTGAGTAATAGAGAGTGAATAGTAGAGAGTAGTAGAGAGAGAGAGTAGTAGATAGTGTAGTAGAGAGTAGTAGCGAGTGAGTAGCAAAGAATAGTAGAGAGTGAGTAGTAGAGTAGTAGAGAGTGAGTGGTAGAAAGTAGTAGAAAGTAGTAGAGTGAGTAGTAGAGAGTGAGTAGTAGAGAGTGAATAGTAGAGAGTAGTAGAGAGTGAGTAGTAGAGAGAGTAGTAGTAGACAGTGAGTAGTGGAGAGTAGTAGAGCGTGAGTAGTAGAGAGTGAGTAGTAGAGAGTGAGTAGTAGAGAGTAGTAGCTAGTGAGTAGTAGAGAGTGAGTAGTACAGTAGTAGAGAGTGAGTAGTAGAGAGTGAGTAGTAGAGAGAGTTGAAGTAGACAGTGAGTAGTAGAGAGTAGTAGAGCGTGAGTAGTAGAGAGTGTGTAGTAGAGAGTGAGTAGTAGAGAGTAGTAGCGAGTGAGTAGTAGAGAGTGAGTAGTAGGGAGTAGTAGAGAGTGAGTAGTAGAGAGTAGTAGAGAGTGAGTAGTAGAGAGTAGTAGAGAGTGAGTAGTAGAGAATAGTAGAGAGAGAGTAGTAGAGAGAGAGTAGTAGATAGTAGCAGAGAGTCAGTAGTAGAGTAGTAGAGAGTAGTCAGTCAGTGTCAGTCAGTATCAGTCAGTGTCAGTCAGTGTCAGGCAGTCAGTCAGTCAGTGTCAGTCAATCAGTGTCAGTCAGTGTCAGTCAATCAGTGTCAGTCAGTCAGTGTCAGTCAATCACTGTCAGTCAGTGTCAATCAGTGTCAGTCATTGTCAGTCAGTATCAGTCAGTCAGTGTCAGTCAGTCAGTGTCAGTCAGTCAGTGGCAGTCAGTGTCAGTGTCAGTCAATCTGTGTCAGTCAGTGTCAATCAGTCAGTGTCAGTCAGTCAGTGTCAGTCAGTCAGTGTCAGCTAGAGCAGCTCTGCTGACCTGGTTCTCTGGCTCTAAAGCAGCTCTGCTGACCTGGTTCTCTCTCTCTAAAGCAACTCGGCTGACCTGGTTTCTCTGGCTCTACAGCAGGTCGGCTGACCTGGTTCTCTGGCTCTAGAGCAGCTCTGCTGACCTAGTTCTTATGCTACAGAGCAGCTCTGCTGATCTAGTTCTCTGGCTCTACAACAGCTCTGCTGACCTGGTTCTCTGGCTCTAAAGCAGCTCCACTGACCCAGTTCTGTGGCTCTAGAGCAGCTCTGCTGACCTGGTTCTCTCCCTCTAAAGCAGATCTACTGACCTGGTTTCTCTGGCTCTGCAGTAGCTCTGAAGACCTGGTTCTCTGGCTCTAGAGCAGATCTGTTGACCTGGTTCTTAGGCTCTAGAGCAGCTCTACTGACCTGGTTCTCTGGCTCCAAAGCAGCTCTGCTGACCTGGTTCTATGGCTCTAAAGCAGCTCTGCTGATTTGGTTCTCTGGCTCTAGAGTAGCTCTGCTGACCTGGTTCTAAGGCTCTAAAGCAGCTCTTCTAACCCGGTTCTCTGGCTCTAAAGCAGCCCTGCTGGCCTGGTTCTCTCCCTCTAATGCAGCTCTGCTGACCTAGTTTCTCTGGCTCTACAGCAGCTCTGCTGACCTGGTTCTCTGGCTCTAGAGCAGCTCTGCTGACCTAGTTCTTATACACAGAGCAGCTCTGCTGATCTAGTTCTCTGGCTCTACAACAGCTCTGCTGACCTGGTTCTCTGGCTCTAAAGCAGCTCCGCTGACCCAGTTCTATGGCTCTGAAGATGTTCTGCTGACATGGTTCTCTGGCTCTAGAGCAGCTCTGCTGACCTGGTTCTCTCCCTCTAAAGCAACTCTACTGACCTGGTTTCTCTGGCTCTGCAGCAGCTCTGCAGACCTAGTTCTCTGGCTCTAGAGCAGCTCTGTTGACCTGGTTCTTAGGCTCTAGACTAGAGCAGCTCTACTGACCTGGTTCTCTGGCTCTAAAGCAGCTCTGCTGACCTGGTTCTATGGCTCTAAAGCAGCTCTGCTGATTTGGTTATCTGGCTCTAGAGTAGCTCTGCTGACCTGGTTCTCTGGCTCTGAAGCAGCTCTGCTAACCTGGTTCTCTGGCTCTAAAGCAGCTCTGCTGGCCTGGTTCTCTCCCTCTAAAGCAACTCTACTGACCTGGTTCTCTGGCTTTAGAGCAGCTCTGCTGACCTGGTTCTCTGGCTCTACAGCAGCTCTGCTGACCTGGTTTTCTGCACTCACGATGCACGCACACGACTTTGCGAAAATATATTTAAAAATAATATACGTTTATTATAAGTACAAATATATTATTTTGATGAATATCTTACATAATCTCTTGCCTTAATATGTATATTAAAGACACATACATATCATTTTGGAACATAAATTCTTTTTGCGGGGTTCACGCACCCAGCGCGCCCCAGCACGTATATGATGTCACGCGGGACCCACAACCACGCAAACATCTCGTAGCGTAATGCGCATGTGTCGCGAATGCGCGGGAGCAGGAGTCGCAGACTGGTCGCATACCAATCGCGCATATCACGTGATATTAAATGTATATGATGTAACTGAAAATCACGCAGCCGTCGCACACCATACGCAGATCCTTCATGACTTTTCTAAAATGGCGGCTAGAATGCGCGCACCCACCGTGATGTGTACACTTTGAGTGCGCGACTCCGAAAAAAATTGGATTTTTTTTTAAAGAAAATAATATAAATATATTAAAATAAAAAATGAAAACAAGAAAATTAATCAATATTTCAGTTTTAATTAAAAACATTTTTTTTGCAATTTTCAGAAAAATATATAATGTTATTTAATGAATAAAATATTTATAAATAAACAGTTAACAAACTGTAGAAAATCAGTACAAAAAATAGATATAACTACTGTCACACTTAAAAGTTAGCATTTAAAAAACCTTTGAAATTCACTGAAAAAAAACATAGGTTTCAGAAACGTTATAGTTAGAAATTTGCATTTAAAAAACCTTAGAAATTCACAGAAAAAACCATAGGTTTCAGGGGTGTTATAGTTAGCTACCCATTTCACTCATACAAAACCATAGAAATTCCTCCGTTATAGTTAGTTCTGCTAACTATAACTCACGCGCCCGCAATGCACTGCTGATGATGTCACATATTGCATCATTCATGACATGGTCAGTGACATTACTGATGACATCACTGATGACATCTCAAATGACATCACTGATGACATCAACCACTTGACAATCTGATACACCTCATCATACACTAGTATAACCTTTCATCACTCACTGTAAAATACAGAGTACCATATTTGAAACCATTGACACACCAATACCAGTTACTACATACCCACTCACTGATTCATAAGTCTACACACACAACTACCCATTCAACAACAGAATCATCTATACATGCATCATTAATTAATAGAACACTATCAAATGCACTTATACACATATATAGACATTGACACATCAGCAGTCATCTGAGTCGGTTATGCAGTCATCCTACTCACTCATGAAAAACATGTATTGCACTTAAATTTACTCTCTTACACAATTATCCAACAACACCTCATTTATTCAAACACATAGTAACTCATAGTTAATATGTTAAAAAAGCACCATTACAATAATACACTCATTCATATAGTTACTCTCACAATCACTGACTCTTACACATACTTATTTATATACACCAACTCTCACATACAATGCCTTTTATTTTTTTACTTTGTTGAAGATTTACAACTAAAACATATATTCGCTCACCAAAACACAAATAAATACACTCACTCACCCAAACAACTGTTTCCACATGCACTCTTAAACCCATACACCTAGTCAATCAACCATTCACACATCTAGGCATAGAGTTACACACACCCCATCCAACCACACACAAACTCAGTGTCCCATACAAATACTCACCCAACTAATCAATAACTAACATACACACTCATGTAGTTAGTGACCAACTGATGCAGCATGTTATACAACAACAGAGACAGTGCTGCACACATTCACATAGTTTAGTTACTAATCCATGTATTAAGTGAGACACTTTTAATTACTCACTTAAAAAGACAGTCAGACAGCTACTAAATCCTCCATCCAGACAGTTATATATCCACTCAATCTTCAATACAGATTGGCATATATATAATACATATTTAAATTTCAAACTAAACCACATTCAGTGGATGATGTCATCAGTGATGTCATTTGAGATGTCATCAGTGATGTCACTGACCATGGCATGAATGATGCAATATGTGACATCATCAGCAGTGCATTGCGGGTGCGTGAGTTGTAGTTAGCAGAACTAACTATAACGGAGGAATTTCTATTGTTTTGTATGAGTGAAATGGGCAGCTAACTATAACACCCCTGAAACCTATGTTTTTTTCTGTGAATATATATATATATATATATATATATGTTGATATATATGTTGATATATATCTTTATTTCATTGGATGCTGTCAGCATGTAAGTGAATAAAAAAAGGTAGTGTTTTGGATGCCTTGCAAAGAAGTTTTATTGTTGGCTGCTGTTTAAAAAAAGAAATGTAATACAAACATGGATATGCTTTT
Organism: Triturus cristatus; assembly: GCF_964204655.1. Lineage (NCBI taxonomy): Eukaryota > Metazoa > Chordata > Amphibia > Caudata > Salamandridae > Triturus > Triturus cristatus. The sequence continues at coordinate 1,206,387,110 of NC_140582.1, read as the reverse complement.
GAATCTGTGGAGTAAATCACACCTGCTGTATCTTATTTGAAGTCACATGGTCCTTCTAAAATGTGCTGTGAACTTGTGACCTACTTGTTCCACTGGGTTGCTAGGTACACTGAGCTAAAAGTGTATTGGGGAAAGGGTGTTAAAGAGAGAGAACATTCTTTCAAAAGTTGGGGAGTGATGACACAATTTAAGTAATTTTTAATTTTCAACTCAGGACTATGTAATAAACGGTTGTGTAGTATTTAAATTTCAGAAAAATGAACCTAGCTATGGGTTTGAACTGTTTTTTTCACGTTAACTCTACGATGATTGTGAAGACATCATGAAAAAGTGCTGAGAGGAACCTCGTTTTGAAATGGAGGGTAAGGGTTAGCAGATGCTAAACATTGACAAGTGAAGATACAGTAGTCTAAAATGAAAGACATGATTTCATTTGCTGCCTTTTTCATGATGATAGAGTTGAAAGTTGAAGAGGTTGCCATTTGACAGTTGCTTTGTTTTTACAAATCCTAACAGTGTTAAAAGTATCTGGAAGAGCTAAAACAACAATATAATCTATGAACTGAATTCACTGGTATGTACATAACTTTTTAATCCATTAAAAAAACACATTACAAATGAAGATGTATATGGGAGTTTGATTAAAAAAAAAGTGTATCACAGTGATGTGAACAAATATATGAGATGAACTGTATTTATTAGAGGGTATGTGTTTAAGAGGTTAGTGGTGAATGTTTTGGGAAGAGAAAAATGAATTAATGCCTCTTTATTACATTGTGTATTTTATTGAAAAATAACAGTTTAGTCTTGTGGAAAGTTGCAATAAGGAACTAAGAATATTTTAAATGTCTAAACATCATGTACATAATAGATACATATGTTATTTGCATTCTGGAAGGTGTAGTACTTTTAGTAACATTATTAAACAGGAATAGTGTAGTGAGAATTAAAAGCTGAGGACATGTCCCCCTGTATATGAATTACAAAGAAGTAATACTTGTTAGGTATTTATTAGGAAGTGTTTGTCAATGTGGTTTTTAACTTATATGACCGCTTTGCATATGCTTACATGGTGAGATATGTTTTTGTGCTTGCACATAGCTATATATACAGTGGGACTTTTGAGATTACTTAATGATGCACAGAGGTATATATTTTTTGAAAGTTGGCTTGAAGGTGTACATTTATTAGGACATCACATATACGTTTACATGGTGATCTATGTTCATTAAGGCTGATGAAAATGTCATGAATGGTGAGAGTAATGTTTTTTCTTTAAACATGGTTTGTGCAGACTGCCTCAAAAGATCTTGTGGTAGCTTCATTTTGGGTGTAACTTTTGTTTGAGATATGCTGAATATATGTTTTAAAGCAGAAGAAGTATTTGGGAAACGATGTAGGTATGCCATTCGCAAAAGGTTTTGTGCTTTGAAAAATTTCAAAATGTTGTTTTCCATTTTAGAAACTTACTGATGCATGTGCACACTCAGTAACAAAGCATAGCTTCTAGAGAGCCATGTTTGCAATTATATATCAAGTGTGATACCTAGACTTCACTCAGACAAAGCTCTGGAAAAAAAAGCCTATTTACAGTAAAACAGATAGTTTTATACTGACAAGAGATAACCAATGAGCCAGAGATATAGTGACAACTGTTATGTATCTAACAGGAATGAAGGTACATTCACAGTCAGTCAGGCAGTATTCAAGCACTCATGCAATCACCCAGCCACTAGTCAGGCAGTAATCAATCAGTGATTCACTATCCATGGAGTTATTAAATTACCCAGACACTACACATGTACTCTTACAATCGGCAGGCAGAAATTATGTAATCATTGGACTAAGTAGGCCCTACCTATACATTAATCAAATCACCTAGGTACTAACCATTTACTTATGCAATGAACAAAGCTGTAACTAGGCAATCATAACAACATTTGCGCAGAATCTATGCAGCCATCTTAACACCCACTTACAACCCATGCAGTCATTGAAATACTGAGGCACACGTGTGCACTGATGCACTTATCCAATTACCTAAAGAGTACCACTGTAGTAAACCTATCACCCATCCAGTACCTAGCAGTCATTTAATTACTTAGGCCATAGTCTTGCACTAATGCAATCACCCCATCAGCACACTTACTTTCATCCAATCTCTCAAGCTTTAACAATGGATTTATGCAGTCACTCAGACACTAGTGATGCACTCATCTAATTAGCTTGGTACTACTTATGCACTTATTAAATTATCCAGGCACTACTCAAGAAGTTATCTAAACAACCAGGCACTACCTATTAACTCAACCAAAAACAAATGGGCAGCATCCAATCACTGAAACACTGGCACCCCTGTCCCCCAAGAGTGTTTCGAATGGCCCTTCCCGGGGTAGAGAGCAAGGTCCTCAACCTGCTCAACCGGTCACTAGAAATGGGCTATGTTCCGACCAACTTCAAGGAAGCTAGAGTTATACCCCTGCTGGAAAAACCAGGGCCCGATGCAGCCAACATTAAAAATCTTAGGCCGATCTCCTGGCTTTCTGGCAAAGGTGCTGGAACAACATGTGTTGAAAACCCTATCATGCTACATAGAGGAACGTCAACAACTCCAAATGAAACAGGCAGGTTTCAGGGCTCACCACACCACAGAACTGGTAATGCTGGCAGTGATGGACCAACTCAGACTCATGGCCGATAGCAGGAAGCCATGCGTCCTGGTCCTGCTAGACCTGTCCGTGGCATTCAACATGGTCAAACATGACCAACTATTGTCGCAGGTTTCAGAGTTGGGCATCCAGGGGCTGGCACATCAATGGGTTTCGTCCTTCCTGTCAGGTCGATCCCAAAGGATCCAGCTGGCTGACCGGGTGTCCAATATTGGTACTCTAATGTGCAGTGTCCCTCAGGGTTCTGCATTGTCTCCCCTCCTGTTCAATATCTATCTACAGCCTCTGGTGGCTGCATGGAGTGCCAAGTTTTCAATTACGCAGATTATACACAAATTATCATCCGGATTGACAACTCTCCCTCGGCCCACACATGGATGCAAAACATACTGAGGTACACAGTCAATTGTATTACAGCTAATTCTCTCAAGATTAACCCTAATAAAACCGAGGTACTGGCCATCCCATGGAGTGACCTCTTTTGGCCACGAGAGCTAGGCACCACTCCCACGCCAGCCCTGGTCGTAAAAAGCCTTGACATGAAAATAGATGCCAAGCTCTCTATGTCATGCCAGGTATCCACCGGGGCAGGGACATGTGTGGACCTACTGAGACAACTATGGAGACTCGCCCCCTTCTCTCATTTATGGCACTACGAATGGCTGTGTCGGCAATGATTATGCAAGGTTAGATTATGGTAACTCTCTGTATATTGGCCTTCCTGAGAAGCTCCTAAAAAAACTCCATGTGATCATGAATGACGCTGCCAGACTGATTTTCAGGCTCCCAAGGCAGGCACATGCCACCCCCCTACTGCAGCAGATGCACTGGCTCCCGATCAAACAAAGAACCAGGTTCAAAGGTCTATGCATAGCCCATAAAGCCAACCATGGTCGGGCCCCTGCCTACATTATGGACCGCCTCATAAACTAGGCGCCAGGGCGTACCCTTTGATCATCCGATGCTGACCTTTTGGCCTGCCCCCACTTTAATACATCCTCCAAAGGGGGCAGAGCCTTTTTCACAATGATCCCTCAACTCTGGAATAAGCTGCCGGCAAGCCTTTGAAGGGAACCCACTCTTCTACCATTTAGGAAAACACTTAAAACACTTCTTTTTACTGAAGCCTGGGGCACAACCTAGGCCAGGTTTCGGTGCACATACTTGCAGATGTGGTGAGGTTGGATCTCTCTCATAGCGCTAAGAGACCTGTCGGTGATTATGCACTCTAGAAATCCCAGTTAACATTAACATTAACATTAGCAGCCAGTGAGTATTGATGTATTCAACCACAAATTCATGTATATCCAAGTTTTACTGAGGCATATGTAGTCTTTTAGAACCATGTCGGGGATTATATATGCAACCTGTTATACACTCTTTACAAGTACTCCCAAAGAAATAGTAAGATTTATGGTTGGATATAGATGAATGTGCAGATTTTTATATGCAGCATTTCCCATAATTTAAATCTGATACCTTTAAGTAGAAAAGTACTGAGATACTAAATACACCAGTGACACAGTGATCGAGAGGCATGTAAAAAGCTCCTATGGTGCATTTTTGGATTTACAGTGTTGAGAAACTGTATGTATTTCTACACTTGGGTAATGTGGCACAGAGCCGCAAGCCGTTTGGCTGCGCCATGCAGCATTACTTTTAAAGCACAGGGATGCGTCATATTTACAACATTATGATGAATCCCTGTGTGCTCCCCTGCGCTTGTGCACAACTGGCTGTCATGCTCCGATGGAGGCACCCTTGCACCATGAGGTATTTTCCTCTTTCTATGCATGCTGCAGAATGCAACACACATAGAAAGAGGAAAAAACGAGAAGAAATAAAAGTATTTCTCTTTGTTGTGCCTCCCTACACCTCCCCTGGAAAGACATAGAATTCTGGCACATTCCCATGTGTGTGAATCATTGTAAATCTAGGGTTGTGGAAAAATGCATGGGTGTTGCATGGGACCACCCACAGCAACACCCATGGCACGCTCCTTTCACGCAAAGTGCTGATTGAAAAGGGCCTGTATTTACAAGCCCATAAAAAGCCACGAAGAGTGGCTTTACGTGGCCTTGTAAATATGGAGCATCACACTATGCCAATGGTGTTTCAGAAAAAGTGACGCTTTGGCGCATGTAAATACGCTCCCTTGGTTTGATGTTCATTTTAACATTTTTCTATAGAAGGGATAAACTGGTCTTTCACAATGTTTAAGTTAGAAGAGAGATATGGTGCAGCTGTGTTGTAGGAAAGGGTGCTAAAATGTTAAAAGGTAACTAATAAAGTTTTGTGTTTGCTTTGGCTTTGCTATATTAAAGTAAGTGCATGTAGGAATATAGCTAGGTTCAGCTGTAAAAACTGCAACATACCACAAAAGCTGTTTTTGTATTATGTGTAAGTCAGTAGTAAAGTAGTTTGTATGTTTTTTAAAGAACAATATATACATAACAACACACAGAATGCCTATAAAATCTCAGACAAAAAAGCAACAGAAGCAAATACAGTATCTCTGCAGAAATGAGTTACAAGAGGGGCAAAAGGCAGCAAAAGTGCTGGTCATTTCCTAAAAATATATGTGGACATTTAAAGATTACAAAAAAAGAAAATACAATTATGACTATGAGAAACAACAAGAGTGGACAAAGTGTACATTCAAAGAAGAGAAAAGATTGCAACAAACATGGACACAACATAACCAGGAGGGAAACATCCTTCACAACGTGGGCATCGCATCGCAATTCCTTTACATCGCGGACAATACAACGTAAGTCATTACAACGACTTGCGCTGGATGGCGCTCTAACCTAACGAATAGTATGATTTACTATTCCAACACCATCCCTACTGTATGTAGACTGGAGTTGGAATAGTAAATCATACTATTCCAAAGTCCAGCGCCCTCCAGTGCAAATCGTTGTAACGACTTCCGTTGTAACAAATGCGACGTAAAGTACCACGTGGTGAATGTAAGCGTAGTAACGTCATACATTCTAATCAGGAGACAGAAGCAGTTTAAGGATATCAGAGCCAGGATGTTTCATAGTAGAATGGTTGACAATTTAGTGAGAAATGTAAAAAAAAGTGTTGAAGTAGGAGAGATGCAGTGAAAGAGAAAGAACAAATTGAGGGAGTAGTTAATAACACCTTTGCTTTGAAGAGGAAGCTTTCATTTTGATTTTAAATAGAATAAAGACTCTTGACAAAATAGTGTTGTGCATGAGGAGAGAACATCAGAAGACAAGATCGGGGAATAGAAGCAACTTTTGTACAGTTTTTAGTGGAGAATGGGTACATACATCTAGTACAGAGCCTTTCTTTAATGAAGAGAGCTATCTCCTGGATACCAGATTAGTTAATGCAATTGATGAAAGAGGACGATGTTATGAAATGAAGAATGCTAATCCTAAAGCAAAAGAGGTGATATCACCTAGAAATGTAGAAGTTATTGCAGAAGAGGTACAAGGAAGGTGTAGTTAGGGTCCTGTATTCAAATGGGATTGTAGTAGTGTTTGTAGTATTAGACAGTAATCTATTGATATATTAAGAACATTCTTGTGTATCTTTCCAAGACAAAGTTTAAAACACAAAATAAGTTATACAATTCAACAATGCGTACTTAAGTTAGGAAGCTGTACTATCTAAAAACACCTGCTTTATGTTTAGAAGAAATTAATAGAGCACTTTTGCATAGTAGTGTGGCATACATAGAAAAGGTTTGTGGTGATGTGCAGTTTTGTTTCTTTGGCTCTGAGCAGGATTCTTGGGAAAATGACAAGTTGTTAAAGTTACAGAACAGGACACATATATTACAGTTGATAGTTTTAAAGAAGAGTTTACAAAATGTAACAGTGTTGTCTAAAAAAACAGATTATGTTTGTATATGTTATCGATGCACTTATTAAAAGATTTAAACACAGACTGTTGACTTATATTTAAAAAGTGAAAAAGTAAATAATGATAATTGGCAAAAGTTAGCTGTGTATTTAATTGTAGAGGGATGGTTTGACTTCTCTATAGGGCAAGTTATATGTAAGTACTGTTACAATAAATTATAAGATAATAAAATGAACAACACACATATATTAGATACCCATTTTGTAAGATATTAAAATGCCTGCTATTATTGAAAAACTATGAAGGGCACAACAAAAAAATCAACATTTATTATTCTTTGCAGCATTGCAAAGGGCCTTTATGGACTGCTCTCCAGCATTCACTACAACTCCACAATCCATGTAGTATGATACTATTGGGGAAAACTGTGAAGCCAAATGTTGAAGTTGAGATTGGACTTTTGAATGGATTCTAAGTTTTGGTGTTGTTGTGATTGCTATTGAAGTTGAGGGTCCTTCAGATCTCCTATTATAGAATGTTCTAGGTAGATAAATAGACATATTCTTCTTATTCTTTTAGTTGAAAAGTGTAATATCCAATGATATTCTTTTATTTCCTGGTGACATGATTTTCTGTTTTGTTTTTTAATTTTCTTTTGTTTAATGGATTTCTAAAGCTGAAAAAAATATTTTTTTATGATAAGAAAAATGGCAACTGGGACAGAGGAATTCAATAAATGAGCAGTGAAAAATGTGCAAAAAAATATAAAAGGGGAAAATAAAATGAGCATGTATGATGTTTGGCAGCATTGCGAATAGCTGTAATACACTGCTCACCAGCTCTTATAACAACACTGGACTCCATGCAATACGTGGCTATTCTTGAAAACTCTGGAGTATATGTTGTAGAAGTCTGTCCCTTTGAAGGGTCTTTCTGTCTGGGAATAGTTGCTGCTGCCACTGATGTAGATGGTCCTCCAGCTTCCCTCTGCTTAATCAGCAGTTGGAGACATTGTCTATGATAGGTTTTAAGATCATATAACATGAATGTCATCCCACCGGAGTCCCAAAAAAGTCTTCAGCCAAAATCTACCACCTGCTCACAATGAAGTTCTGAAAAAGAAGATTCAAGAAGGAGGAGTAGATGCATACTTCCTATTCATTTTACTGAAAAATATATTATCAAATTATATTCCTTCCTTTCCTGGTGATGTGATGTTTGCAGATTGTGCTTTGCACTAGTTTTGCAGCAGTTTTTAATTTCACATATGTTTGGGTAGCAATGGGTAGTTTGATGTGTGTTTGGTATTTATGTTCCATTCGTGAGTTCAGATGTTGAGTTATTTTTTAAAACTTTTTTTTAATAAATGTGTTGTTAAAATAAAATTAAAAGTTTCGGCACGCTGCCTTTTTGAATGTCAATGACATTGAATAAAAACAGCGTGCTGAAACACACCTGTCAGTGTTTGGAGGCTTGGGCAGTAAACCTTTGATTTAAAAATCCACCCATGAGAATTGTATTGTATGACATCCGCTGCACTGCAAATTTCAATAAAACAAAGTTGACCAAAAATACACCCAAGAGTGCACTTGCTATTGGCCGAAAATTAAAAAAAAAAATGTATATATATATATATATATATATATATATATATATATATATATATATTCACTGAAAAAACCATAGGTTTCAGGCCTGATATAGTTAGGAATTAGCATTTAAAAAACCTTAGAAATTCACTGAAAAAACAATAGGTTTTAGGGGTGTTATAGTTAGCTGGACATTTCACTCGAACAAAACCATTGAAATTCCTCCGATATAGTTAGTTGTACTAACTACATCTCGCGCACCCGCAATCCACTGCTGATGATGTCACATATTACATCATTCATGACATGGTCAGTGACATCACTGATGAAATCTCAAATGACATCACTGATGTCATCACTGATGACATCATCCAGTGAATGTGGTTTGGTTTGTTATTTAAATATGTATTATATATATATATATATATTCGTTAGCACCTTTTGTTGATCCAAAAGAATACCAGGACACGCAGGAGTGTACTCAGCAAGATTTAATGGGCAAGGTCACGCCACACCAACGCGTTTCGCTTTACAGCTTTATCACGTGATAAAGCTGTAAAGCGAAACGCGTGCTAACGAATTTATTGGTTTACGGAGCCCATCCAGGACCGCCGCGTTAGAAGCACCGGACTTCCGTAACCTTTGGCTGTGGATATATATATATATATATAGCAATTTGCATTGAAGAATGAGTGGATATATAAATATACATATCTGGATGGAGGATTTAGTAGCAGTGTGATTGACTGTTTACTTGACTAATTTATAGTGTCTCACTAAATATATTGGATAGTGACTAAACTGTGTGAATATCTGTATCACTTTGTCAGTTGTTGTGTAAACTACTGCACCAGTTGGTTACCAGCTACGTGAAAGTCTATATTAGTTATAGATTAGTTAACTGAGTATTTGTATGGGAGAGTGAATGTGTGTGTGGTTCGGTGGGCGGGGGTGACAGCCCACAGGTGTGTGAATAGTTGATTTGGTAGGTATATGAAGTTAAAACTTCATGTTATATCAGTTGTTTGGGTGAGTGAATATCTTTATGGGTGTGGTGATGAGACAATATATGTCTCAATGGTACATGTTCAACAAACTAGAAAAATAAAAGCCAGTGTATGTGTCAGTTGTTGTATATAAATAAGTATACATAAGACTCAGTGATTGTATGAGTGACTGTATGGATAACTGTATACTTGTAATAGTGTTTTTATAACACACTGAGTATGAGTTATTATCTATATGAATAGATGAAGTGGTGTTTTTATAAATGTATAGCTAAGTAAAAGAAAGTATGATCCATTGTTTGCATAAGTGAGTAGGAAGACTTCATAAGTGATTAGGATGTGTGCTGGTGTGTAATGTCGATATAGGTGCATAAGTATATTTGATAGTGTTCTATTGATCATTGACAACATGTATGAGTGAATCTATAGGTAAGTGATTAGATGTGTGTATAGATCTAGGAATCACTGAGTGGGTGTTTAAAAACTTGTATTGGTGTGTCAATGGTTTTAAATCTGGCACTCTGGGCCCGATTCACAGAACTAACTTAAGACAAAATCCTAAACTTACTACCATTTTGGTATTCACAGAAGGCACTTACTCATTTTGGTATTCACAGAAGGCACTTACTCATTTCGGTATTCACAGAAGTTAGGAGTCCTAACTTTAGGACTCCTAAATGCCTTCTGTGAATACCGAAAGTCTTAAAATTAGGAGTTTTCTCAGTTTAGTAGTAGTATAGTTAGGACTCCTAACTTTAGGACTCCTAAATGCCTTCTGTGAATACCGAAAGTCTTAAAATTAGGATTTTTCTCAATTTAGTAGTCCTAAGTCTAAACTTAGGACTACTAATTTGAGAAAAATCCTAATTTTAAGACTTTCGGTATTCACAGAAGGCATTTAGGAGTCCTAAAGTTAGGAGTCCTAACTATACTACTACTAAACTGAGAAAAATCCTAATTTTAAGGCTTTCGGTATTCACAGAAGGCATTTAGGAGTCCTAAAGTTAGGAGTCCTAAACTTAGGACTACTAAATTGAGAAAAATCCTTATTTTAAGACTTTCGGTATTCACAGAAGGCATTTAGGAGTCCTAAAGTTAGGAGTCCTAACTATACTACTACTAAACTGAGAAAAATCCTAATTTTAAGACTTTCGGTATTCACAGAAGGCATTTAGGAGTCCTAAAGTTAGGACTCCTAACTTCTGTGAATACCGAAATGAGTAAGTGCCTTCTGTGAATACCAAAATGAGTAAGTGCCTTCTGTGAATACCAAAATGGTAGTAAGTTTAGGATTTTGTCTTAAGTTAGTTCTGTGAATCGGGCCCTCTGTATTTTACAGTGAGTGATGAAAGGTTATACTAGTGTATGATGAGATGTATCTGATTGTCACACGGATGATGTCATCAGTGATGTCATCAGTGATGTCATTTGAGATGTCATCAGTGATGTCACTGACCATGTCATGAATGATGTAATATGTGACATCATCAGCAGTGGATTGCGGGCGCGCGAGATGTAGTTAGTACAACTAACTATATCGGAGGAATTTCAATGGTTTTGTTCGAGTGAAATGTCCAGCTAACTAAAACCACTGAATTTCAAAGGTTTTTTTAAATGCTAATTCCTAACTATATCAGGCCTGAAATCTATGGTTTTTTCAGTGAATTTCAATTTTTTTTTTAAATGCTAATTCCTAACTATATCATGCCTGAAACCTATGGTTTTTCAGTGAATTTCAAAGGTTTTGTAAATGACAATTTTTAATGTATTAATTGTTATACTGACTTTTCTGATACTGATTTACTACATATTTTAAACTGTTTATTTGTAGATATTTTATTTTTTTAATTACATTATACATTACAATACAAAATATACTTTCTCAGAATGAATTACTTTAGTTTAAATACTTTGCAAATAGGCAATAGACTTTTAAGTACAGTAGTTACAGTTGTTGCAATGGACAACACAATTTCAAACACAATGCAACATTGAGCTCAATGAGAATTTGCAGTCAAATGCAATTAGTTACTTTATGGATTACTTTTCTAACCACAGGACTGGATCCTAGATTCAGTCCTTGGACATCTCCTGTAAACAGTTGAGTAAAAGCGTTTTGGTTACAGTAGTGATTTTTAAGGAATATTATTCTATTTTTAAAGTTGACACTTCGAAAACTTTTGACATAGAATCACCAATGTTATCCTATGGCAGAAAATTCACATAGCAGGTAAGTAGTGTTATCGTTACTGTTTCTTACTCAGTGGTGGATCCTGGATCTTCTACAGCAGGCAACTTTGCGAGTTTGATGTTAGCGGCCCGCCTGAGCCGCAGAGGACGACCTGATGCTGTTCTTCGGCATTCCTGCAACTCCGTCAACCGTCGGATTTGCTTAAGGCACAGGTGCCGTTTCTTGAAAGGATTACAAGTAGCAGCATTCGAAGTGCAACCAGTCACCACGATCCACTGGGATGAATTGATTTTTAATTATGATTTCAACAGCAGGCAACTCACTGGAGAAACACGACGGACACTACAAGTACCAAGAGGCCACAGCGAGGGCCACGCCCACTGAGGCGGGGTTATTTGAATTATAAAGTTGCCGCCAAAACTGCTCTGCTATTGTTGTCAAGCCCAATGCCCCTGAGGAAGTGAGAAACGAAACGCGTCGGGAATGGACTTTGAATTTGTGGACTGATTTGTACTCACGCTGCTGTCTCCACAATAAACGAATTTTGGTGAATCCTTACCTGCAGTGTGTCGTCTTCTACAGCAGGCAACTTTGCGAGTTTGATGTTAGCGGCCCGCCTGAGCAGCAGAGGACGACCCGATGCTGTTCTTCGGCATTCCTGCAACTCCTTCAACCGTCGCATTTGCTTAAGGCACAGGTGCCGTTTCTTGAAAGGATTACAAGTAGCAGCGTTCGAAGTGCAACCAGTCACCACGATCCACTGGGATGAATTGATTTTTAATTATGATTTCAACAGCAGGCAACTCACTGGAGAAACACGACGGACACTACAAGTACCAAGAGGCCACAGCGAGGGCCACGCCCACTTAGGCGGGGTTATTTGAATTATAAAGTTGCCGCCAAAACTGCTCTGCTGTTGTTGTCAAGCCCAATGCCCCTGAGGAAGTGAGAAACGAAACGCATCGGGAATGGACTTTGAATTTGTGGACTGATTTGTACTCACGCTGCTGCCTCCACAATAAACAAATTTTGGTGAATCCTTACCTGCAGTGTGTCGTCTTCTACAGCAGGCAACTTTGCGAGTTTGATGTTAGTGGCCCGCCTGAGCTGCAGAGGACAACCTGATGCTGTTCTTCGGCATTCCTGCAACTCCGTCAACCGTCGGATTTGCTTAAGGCACAGGTGCCGTTTCTTGAAAGGATTACAAGTAGCAGCGTTCGAAGTGCAACCAGTCACCACGATCCACTGGGATGAATTGATTTTTAATTATGATTTCAACAGCAGGCAACTCACTGGAGAAACACGACGGACACTACAAGTACCAAGAGGCCACAGCGAGGGCCACGCCCACTTAGGCGGGGTTATTTGAATTATAAAGTTGCTGCCAAAACTGCTCTGCTGTTGTTGTCAAGCCCAATGCCCCTGAGGAAGTGAGAAACGAAACGCATCGGGAATGGACTTTGAATTTGTGGACTGATTTGTACTCACGCTGCTGCCTCCACAATAAACAAATTTTGGTGAATCCTTACCTGCAGTGTGTCGTCTTCTACAGCAGGCAACTTTGCGAGTTTGATGTTAGTGGCCCGCCTGAGCCGCAGAGGACAACCTGATGCTGTTCTTCGGCATTCCTGCAACTCCGTCAACCGTCGGATTTGCTTAAGGCACAGGTGCCGTTTCTTGAAAGGATTACAAGTAGCAGCGTTCGAAGTGCAACCAGTCACCACGATCCACTGGGATGAATTGATTTTTAATTATGATTTCAACAGCAGGCAACTCACTGGAGAAACACGACGGACACTACAAGTACCAAGAGGCCACAGCGAGGGCCACGCCCACTGAGGCAGGGTTATTTGAATTATAAAGTTGCCGCCAAAACTGCTCTGCTGTTGTTGTCAAGCCCAATGCCCCTGAGGAAGTGAGAAACGAAACGCATCGGGAATGGACTTTGAATTTGTGGACTGATTTGTACTCACGCTGCTGTCTCCACAATAAACGAATTTTGGTGAATCCTTACCTGCAGTGTGTCGTCTTCTACAGCAGGCAACTTTGCGAGTTTGATATACATATATTTATATATATATTCACTGAAAAAACCCATAGGTTTCAGGCCTGATATAGTTAGGAATTAGCATTTAAAAAACCTTAGAAATTCACTGAAAAAACTATAGGTTTTAGGGGTGGTATAGTTAGCTGGACATTTCACTCGAACAAAACCATTGAAATTCCTCCGATATAGTTAGTTGTACTAACTACATCTCGCGCGCCCGCAATCCACTGCTGATGATGTCACATATTACATCATTCATGACATGGTCAGTGACATCACTGATGACATCTCAAATGACATCACTGATGTCATCACTGATGACATCATCCAGTGAATGTGGTTTGGTTTGTTATTTAAATATGTATTATATATATATAGCAATTTGCATTGAAGAATGAGTGGATATATAAATATACATATCTGGATGGAGGATTTAGTAGCAGTGTGATTGACTGTTTACTTGACTAATTTATAGTACCTCACTAAATATATTGGATAGTGACTAAACTGTGTGAATATCTGTATCACTTTGTCAGTTGTTGTGTAAACTGCTGCACCAGTTGGTTAACAGCTACGTGAAAGTCTATATTAGTTATAGATTAGTTAACTGAGTATTTGTATGGGAGAGTGAATGTGTGTGTGGTTCGGTGGGGGGGGTGACAGCCCACAGGTGTGTGAATAGTTGATTTAGTAGGTATATGAAGTTAAAACTTCATGTTATATCAGTTGTTTGGGTGAGTGAATATCTTTATAGGTGTGGTGATGATACAATATATGTCTCAATGGTACATGTTCAACAAACTAGAAAAATAAAAGCCAGTGTATGTGTCAGTTGTATATAAATAAGTATACATAAGACTCAGTGATTGTATGAGTGACTGTATGGATAACTGTATACTTGTAATAGTGTTTTTATAACACACTAAGTATGAGTTATTATCTATATGAATAGATGAAGTGGTGTTTTTATAAATGTATAGCTAAGTAAAAGTAAGTATGATCCATTGTTTGCATAAGTGAGTAGGAAGACTAAATAAGTGATTAGGATGTGTGCTGGTGTGTAATGTCGATATAGGTGCATAAGTATATTTGATAGTGTTCTATTGATCATTGACAACATGTATGAGTGAATCTATAGGTAAGTGATTAGATGTGTGTATAGATCTAGGAATCACTGAGTGGGTGTTTAAAAACTTGTATCGGTGTGTCAATGGTTTTAAATCTGGCACTCTGTATTTTACAGTGAGTGATGAAAGGTGATACTAGTGTATGATGAGGTGTATCTGATTGTCACATGGATGATATCATCAGTGATGTCATCAGTGATGTCATTTGAGATGTCATCAGTGATGTCACTGACCATGTCATGAATGATCAGCAGTGGATTGCGGGCGCGCGAGATGTAGTTAGTACAACTAACTATATCGGAGGAATTTCAATGGTTTTGTTCGAGTGAAATGTCCAGCTAACTAAAACCAGTGAATTTCAAAGGTTTTTTTAAATGCTAATTCCTAACTATATCAGGCCTGAAATCTATGGTTTTTTCAGTGAATTTCAAATTGTTTTTTAAATGCTAATTCCTAACTATATCATGCCTGAAACCTATGGTTTTTCAGTGAATTTCAAAGGTTTTGTAAATGACAATTTTTAATGTATTAATTGTTATACTGACTTTTTTGATACTGATTTACTAAATTTTTTAAACTGTTTATTTTTAGATATTTTATTTTTTTAATTACATTATACATTACAATACAAAATATACTTTCTCAGAATGAATTACTTTAGTTTAAATACTTTGCAAATAGGCAATAGACTTTTAAGTACAGTAGTTACAGTTGTTGCAATGGACAACACAATTTCAAACACAATGCAACATTGAGCTCAATGTGAATTTGCAGTCAAATGCAATTAGTTACTTTATGGATTACTTTTCTAACCACAGGACTGGATCCTAGATTCAGTCCTTGGACATCTCCTGTAAACAGTTGAGTAAAAGCGTTTTGGTTACAGTAGTGATTTTTAAGGAATATTATTCTATTTTTAAAGTTGACACTTCGAAAACTTTTGATATAGAATCACCAATGTTATCCTATGGCAGAAAATTCACATAGCAGGTAAGTAGTGTTATCGTTACTTTTTCTTACTCAGTGGTGGATCCTGGATCTTCTACAGCAGGCAACTTTGCGAGTTTGATGTTAGCGGCCCGCCTGAGCCGCAGAGGACGACCTGATGCTGTTCTTCGGCATTCCTGCAACTCCGTCAACCGTCGGATTTGCTTAAGGCACAGGTGCCGTTTCTTGAAAGGATTACAAGTAGCAGCGTTCGAAGTGCAACCAGTCACCACGATCCACTGGGATGAATTGATTTTTAATTATGATTTCAACAGCTGGCAACTCACTGGAGAAACACGACGGACACTACAAGTACTAAGAGGCCACAGCGAGGGCCACGCCCACTGAGGCGGGGTTATTTGAATTATAAAGTTGCCGCCAAAACTGCTCTGCTGTTGTTGTCAAGCCCAATGCCCCTGAGGAATGTGAGAAACGAAACGCGTCGGGAAATGGACTTTGAATTTGTGGACCAATTTATTTATTTATTTCCCAATTTTCATTGCGCAAACAAATACCCGAAGGTGTCTCGGCGCATGTGACAAAAACGAGAGACCAAACCGCAGGATTACTGATTGAACAGCCATGTCTTTAAGAGCCTACGAAAGCTTATCAAATTGGGGGCAGTTTTTATGGTGAGTGGCAAAAGGTTCCAGAGTTTAGGTGTGGCAACCAGAAAGCGCCTGTCTCCCCAGGTTGCCGTTCTCGTGCGAGGTAACGGAAGTAGGCAGGAGTTGGCGGATCTCAGCTGTCTCTTGGGGCTGTACAACTGGAATGCTTCAATCAGAAACTTTGGACCGACGCCATGCACTGCCTTATAGGCAATGCAGAGGGCCTTGAATTTAATGCGGCCCTCTACTCTTAGCCAATGCAGGTGACGAATGGCTGGGGTAGTTGGCTGACGGCGGGGGATGTCAAGAAGAATTCTTGCAGCAGCATTTTGTACTCACGCTGCTGTCTCCACAATAAACAAATTTTGGTGAATCCTTACCTGCAGTGTGTCGTCTTCTACAGCAGGCAACTTTGCGAGTGTGATGTTAGCGGCCCGCCTGAGCCGCAGAGGACGACCCGATGCTGTTCTTCAGCATTCCTGCAACTCCGTCAACCGTCGGATTTGCTTAAGGCACAGGTGCCGTTTCTTGAAAGGATTACAAGTAGCAGCGTTCGAAGTGCAACCAGTCACCACGATCCACTGGGATGAATTGATTTTTAATTATGATTTCAACAGCAGGCAACTCACTGGAGAAACACGACGGACACTACAAGTACCAAGAGGCCACAGCGAGGGCCACGCCCACTTAGGCGGGGTTATTTGAATTATAAAGTTGCCGCCAAAACTGCTCTGCTGTTGTTGTCAAGCCCAATGCCCCTGAGGAAGTGAGAAACGAAACGCATCGGGAATGGACTTTGAATTTGTGGACTGATTTGTACTCACGCTGCTGCCTCCACAATAAACAAATTTTGGTGAATCCTTACCTGCAGTGTGTCATCTTCTACAGCAGGCAACTTTGCGAGTTTGATGTTAGTGGCCCGCCTGAGCCTCAGAGGACAACCTGATGCTGTTCTTCGGCATTCCTGCAACTCCGTCAACCGTCGGATTTGCTTAAGGCACAGGTGCCGTTTCTTGAAAGGATTACAAGTAGCAGCGTTCGAAGTGCAACCAGTCACCACGATCCACTGGGATGAATTGATTTTTAATTATGATTTCAACAGCAGGCAACTCACTGGAGAAACACGACGGACACTACAAGTACCAAGAGGCCACAGCGAGGGCCACGCCCACTGAGGCGGGGTTATTTGAATTATAAAGTTGCCGCCAAAACTGCTCTGCTGTTGTTGTCAAGCCCAATGCCCCTGAGGAAGTGAGAAACGAAACGCATCGGGAATGGACTTTGAATTTGTGGACTGATTTGTACTCACGCTGCTGTCTCCACAATAAACGAATTTTGGTGAATCCTTACCTGCAGTGTGTCGTCTTCTACAGCAGGCAACTTTGCGAGTTTGATATACATATATATATATATATATTCACTGAAAAAACCCATAGGTTTTAGGCCTGATATAGTTAGGAATTAGCATTTAAAAAACCTTAGAAATTCACTGAAAAAACTATAGGTTTTAGGGGTGGTATAGTTAGCTGGACATTTCACTCGAACAAAACCATTGAAATTCCTCCGATATAGTTAGTTGTACTAACTACATCTCGCGCGCCCGCAATCCACTGCTGATGATGTCACATATTACATCATTCATGACATGGTCAGTGACATCACTGATGACATCTCAAATGACATCACTGATGTCATCACTGATGACATCATCCAGTGAATGTGGTTTGGTTTGTTATTTAAATATGTATTATATATATATAGCAATTTGCACTGAAGAATGAGTGGATATATAAATATACATATCTGGATGGAGGATTTAGTAGCAGTGTGATTGACTGTTTACTTGACTAATTTATAGTACCTCACTAAATATATTGGATAGTGACTAAACTGTGTGACTATCTGTATCACTTTGTCAGTTGTTGTGTAAACTGCTGCACCAGTTGGTTAACAGCTACGTGAAAGTCTATATTAGTTATAGATTAGTTAACTGAGTATTTGTATGGGAGAGTGAATGTGTGTGTGGTTCGGTGGGCGGGGGTGACAGCCCACAGGTGTGTGAATAGTTGATTTAGTAGGTATATGAAGTTAAAACTTCATGTTATATCAGTTGTTTGGGTGAGTGAATATCTTTATGGGTGTGGTGATGATACAATATATGTCTCAATGGTACATGTTCAACAAACTAGAAAAATAAAAGCCAGTGTATGTGTCAGTTGTATATAAATAAGTATACATAAGACTCAGTGATTGTATGAGTGACTGTATGGATAACTGTATACTTGTAATAGTGTTTTTATAACACACTAAGTATGAGTTATTATCTATATGAATAGATGAAGTGGTGTTTTTATAAATGTATAGCTAAGTAAAAGTAAGTATGATCCATTGTTTGCATAAGTGAGTAGGAAGACTACATAAGTGATTAGGATGTGTGCTGGTGTGTAATGTCGATATAGGTGCATAAGTATATTTGATAGTGTTCTATTGATCATTGACAACATGTATGAGTGAATCTATAGGTAAGTGATTAGATGTGTGTATAGATCTAGGAATCACTGAGTGGGTGTTTAAAAACTTGTATTGGTGTGTCAATGGTTTTAAATCTGGCACTCTGTATTTTACAGTGAGTGATGAAAGGTGATACTAGTGTATGATGAGGTGTATCTGATTGTCACATGGATGATATCATCAGTGATGTCATCAGTGATGTCATTTGAGATGTCATCAGTGATGTCACTGACCATGTCATGAATGATCAGCAGTGGATTGCGGGCGCGCGAGATGTAGTTAGTACAACTAACTATATCGGAGGAATTTCAATGGTTTTGTTCGAGTGAAATGTCCAGCTAACTAAAACCAGTGAATTTCAAAGGTTTTTTTAAATGCTAATTCCTAACTATATCAGGCCTGAAATCTATGTTTTTTTCAGTGAATTTCAAATTGTTTTTTAAATGCTAATTCCTAACTATATCATGCCTGAAACCTATGGTTTTTCAGTGAATTTCAAAGGTTTTGTAAATGACAATTTTTAATGTATTAATTGTTATACTGACTTTTTTGATACTGATTTACTAAATTTTTTAAACTGTTTATTTTTAGATATTTTATTTTTTTAATTACATTATACATTACAATACAAAATATACTTTCTCAGAATGAATTACTTTAGTTTAAATACTTTGCAAATAGGCAATAGACTTTTAAGTACAGTAGTTACAGTTGTTGCAATGGACAACACAATTTCAAACACAATGCAACATTGAGCTCAATGTGAATTTGCAGTCAAATGCAATTAGTTACTTTATGGATTACTTTTCTAACCACAGGACTGGATCCTAGATTCAGTCCTTGGACATCTCCTGTAAACAGTTGAGTAAAAGCGTTTTGGTTACAGTAGTGATTTTTAAGGAATATTATTCTATTTTTAAAGTTGACACTTCGAAAACTTTTGACATAGAATCACCAATGTTATCCTATGGCAGAAAATTCACATAGCAGGTAAGTAGTGTTATTGTTACTTTTTCTTACTCAGTGGTGGATCCTGGATCTTCTACAGCAGGCAACTTTGCGAGTTTGATGTTAGCGGCCCGCCTGAGCCGCAGAGGACGACCTGATGCTGTTCTTCGGCATTCCTGCAACTCCGTCAACCGTCGGATTTGCTTAAGGCACAGGTGCCGTTTCTTGAAAGGATTACAAGTAGCAGCGTTCGAAGTGCAACCAGTCACCACGATCCACTGGGATGAATTGATTTTTAATTATGATTTCAACAGCCGGCAACTCACTGGAGAAACACGACGGACACTACAAGTACCAAGAGGCCACAGCGAGGGCCACGCCCACTGAGGCGGGGTTATTTGAATTATAAAGTTGCCGCCAAAACTGCTCTGCTGTTGTTGTCAAGTCCAATGCCCCTTAGGAATGTGAGAAACGAAATGCGCCGGGAAATGGTCTTTGAATTTGTGGACCGATTTATTTATTTATTTATTTATTTCGCGATTTTCATTGCGCAAACAAATACCCGAAGGTGTCTCGGCGCATGTGACAAAAACGAGAGACCAAACCGCAGGATTACTGATTGAACAGCCATGTCTTTAAGAGCCTACGAAAGCTTATCAAATTGGGGGCAGTTTTTATGGTGAGTGGCAAAAGGTTCCAGAGTTTAGGTGTGGCAACCAGGAAGCGCCTGTCTCCCCAGGTTGCCGTTCTCGTGCGAGGTAACGGAAGTAGTCAGGAGTTGGCGGATCTCAGCTGTCTCTTGGGGCTGTACAACTGGAATGCTTCAATCAGAAACTTTGGACCGACGCCATGCACTGCCTTATAGGCAATGCAGAGGGCCTTGAATTTAATGCGGCCCTCTACTCTTAGCCAATGCAGGTGACGAATGGCTGGAGTAGTTGGCTGGCGGCGGGGGATGTCAAGAAGAATTCTTGCAGCAGCATTTTGTACTCACGCTGCTGTCTCCACAATAAACGAATTTTGGTGAATCCTTACCTGCAGTGTGTCGTCTTCTACTGCAGGCAACTTTGCGAGTGTGATGTTAGCGGCCCGCCTGAGCCGCAGAGGACGACCCGATGCTGTTCTTCAGCATTCCTGCAACTCCGTCAACCGTCGGATTTGCTTAAGGCACAGGTGCCGTTTCTTTAAAGGATTACAAGTAGCAGCGTTCGAAGTGCAACCAGTCACCACGATCCACTGGGATTAATTGATTTTTAATTATGATTTCAGCAGCAGGCAACTCACTGGAGAAACACGACGGACACTACAAGTACCAAGAGGCCACAGCGAGGGCCACGCCCACTGAGGCGGGGTTATTTGAATTATAAAGTTGCAGCCAAAACTGCTCTGCTGTTGTTGTCAAGCCCAATGCCCCTGAGGAAGTGAGAAACGAAACGCGTCGGGAATGGACTTTGAATTTGTGGACTGATTTGTACTCACGCTGCTGTCTCCACAATAAACGAATTTTGGTGAATCCTTACCTGCAGTGTGTCGTCTTCTACAGCAGGCATCTTTGCGAGTTTGATGTTAGCGGCCCGCCTGAGCCACAGAGGACGACCTGATGCTGTTCTTCGGCATTCCTGCAACTCCGTCAACCGTCGGATTTGCTTAAGGCACAGGTGCCGTTTCTTGAAAGGATTACAAGTAGCAGCGTTCGAAGTGCAACCAGTCACCACGATCCACTGGGATGAATTGATTTTCAATTATGATTTCAACAGCAGGCAACTCACTGGAGAAAGACGACGGACACTACAATTACCAAGAGGCCACAGCGAGGGCCACGCCCACTGAGGCGGGGTTATTTGAATTATAAAGTTGCCGCCAAAACTGCTCTGCTGTTGTTGTCAAGCCCAATGCCCCTGAGGAAGTGAGAAACAAAACGCGTCGGGAATGGACTTTGAATTTGTGTACTGATTTGTACTCACGCTGCTGTCTCCACAATAAACGAATTTTGGTGAATCCTTACCTGCAGTGTGTCGTCTTCTACAGCAGGCAACTTTGCGAGTTTGATATATATATATATATATATATATATATTCACTGAAAAAACCATAGGTTTCAGGCCTGATATAGTTAGGAATTAGCATTTAAAAAACCTTAGAAATTCACTGAAAAAAACAATAGGTTTTAGGGGTGTTATAGTTAGCTGGACATTTCACTCGAACAAAACCATTGAAATTCCTCCGATATAGTTAGTTGTACTAACTACATCTCGCGCGCCCGCATTCCACTGCTGATGATGTCACATATTACATCATTAATGACATGGTCAGTGACATCACTGATGACATCTCAAATGACATCACTGATGTCATCACTGATGACATCATCCAGTGAATGTGGTTTGGTTTGTTATTTAAATATGTATTATATATATATAGCAATTTGCATTGAAGAATGAGTGGATATATAAATATACATATCTGGATGGAGGATTTAGTAGCAGTGTGATTGACTGTTTACTTGACTAATTTATAGTGTCTCACTAAATATATTGGATAGTGACTAAACTGTGTGAATATCTGTATCACTTTGTCAGTTGTTGTGTAAACTGCTGCACCAGTTGGTTACCAGCTACGTGAAAGTCTATATTGGTTATAGATTAGTTAACTGAGTATTTGTATGGGAGAGTGAATGTGTGTGTGGTTCGGTGGGGGGGGTGACAGCCCACAGGTGTGTGAATAGTTGATTTAGTAGGTATATGAAGTTAAAACTTCATGTTATATCAGTTGTTTGGGTGAGTGAATATCTTTATGGTTGTGGTGATGAGACAATATATGTCTCAATGGTACATGTTCAACAAACTAGAAAAATAAAAGCCAGTGTATGTGTCAGTTGTTGTATATAAATAAGTATACATAAGACTCAGTGATTGTATGAGTGACTGTATGGATAACTGTATACTTGTAATAGTGTTTTTATAACACACTAAGTATGAGTTATTATCTATATGAATAGATGAAGTGGTGTTTTTATAAATGTATAGCTAAGTAAAAGTAAGTATGATCCATTGTTTGCATAAGTGAGTAGGAAGACTTCATAAGTGATTAGGATGTGTGCTGGTGTGTAATGTCGATATAGGTGCATAAGTATATTTGATAGTGTTCTATTGATCATTGACAACATGTATGAGTGAATCTATAGGTAAGTGATTAGATGTGTGTATAGATCTAGGAATCACTGAGTGGGTGTTTAAAAACTTGTATTGGTGTGTCAATGGTTTTAAATCTGGCACTCTGTATTTTACAGTGAGTGATGAAAGGTTATACTAGTGTATGATGAGGTGTATCTGATTGTCACATGGATGATGTCATCAGTGATGTCATCAGTGATGTCATTTGAGATGTCATCAGTGATGTCACTGACCATGTCATGAATGATGTAATATGTGACATCATCAGCAGTGGATTGCGGGCGCGCGAGATGTAGTTAGTACAACTAACTATATCGGAGGAATTTCAATGGTTTTGTTCGAGTGAAATGTCCAGCTAACTAAAACCAGTGAATTTCAAAGGTTTTTTTAAATGCTAATTCCTAACTATATCAGGCCTGAAATCTATGGTTTTTTTCAGTGAATTTCAAATTGTTTTTTAAATGCTAATTCCTAACTATATCATGCCTGAAACCTATGGTTTTTCAGTGAATTTCAAAGGTTTTGTAAATGACAATTTTTAATGTATTAATTGTTATACTGACTTTTTTGATACTGATTTACTAAATTTTTTAAACTGTTTATTTTTAGATATTTTATTTTTTTAATTACATTATACATTACAATACAAAATATACTTTCTCAGAATGAATTACTTTAGTTTAAATACTTTGCAAATAGGCAATAGACTTTTAAGTACAGTAGTTACAGTTGTTGCAATGGACAACACAATTTCAAACACAATGCAACATTGAGCTCAATGTGAATTTGCAGTCAAATGCAATTAGTTACTTTATGGATTACTTTTCTAACCACAGGACTGGATCCTAGATTCAGTCCTTGGACATCTCCTGTAAACAGTTGAGTAAAAGCGTTTTGGTTACAGTAGTGATTTTTAAGGAATATTATTCTATTTTTAAAGTTGACACTTCGAAAACTTTTGACATAGAATCACCAATGTTATCCTATGGCAGAAAATTCACATAGCAGGTAAGTAGTGTTATCGTTACTTTTTCTTACTCAGTGGTGGATCCTGGATCTTCTACAGCAGGCAACTTTGCGAGTTTGATGTTAGCGGCCCGCCTGAGCCGCAGAGGACGACCTGATGCTGTTCTTCGGCATTCCTGCAACTCCGTCAACCATCGGATTTGCTTAAGGCACAGGTGCCGTTTCTTGAAAGGATTACAAGTAGCAGCGTTCGAAGTGCAACCAGTCACCACGATCCACTGGGATGAATTGATTTTTAATTATGATTTCAACAGCCGGCAACTCACTGGAGAAACACGACGGACACTACAAGTACCAAGAGGCCACAGCGAGGGCCACGCCCACTGAGGTGGGGTTATTTGAATTATAAAGTTGCCGCCAAAACTGCTCTGCTGTTGTTGTCAAGTCCAATGCCCCTGAGGAATGTGAGAAACGAAATGCGTCGGGAAATGGACTTTGAATTTGTGGACCGATTTATTTATTTATTTATTTATTTCGCGATTTTCATTGCGCAAACAAATACCCGAAGGTGTCTCGGCGCATGTGACAAAAACGAGAGACCAAACCGCAGGATTACTGATTGAACAGCCATGTCTTTAAGAGCCTACGAAAGCTTATCAAATTGGGGGCAGTTTTTATGGTGAGTGGCAAAAGGTTCCAGAGTTTAGGTGTGGCAACCAGGAAGCGCCTGTCTCCCCAGGTTGCCGTTCTCGTGCGAGGTAACGGAAGTAGGCAGGAGTTGGCGGATCTCAGCTGTCTCTTGGGGCTGTACAACTGGAATGCTTCAATCAGAAACTTTGGACCGACGCCATGCACTGCCTTATAGGCAATGCAGAGGGCCTTGAATTTAATGCGGCCCTCTACTCTTAGCCAATGCAGGTGACGAATGGCTGGAGTAGTTGGCTGGCGGCGGGGGATGTCAAGAAGAATTCTTGCAGCAGCATTTTGTACTCACGCTGCTGTCTCCACAATAAACGAATTTTGGTGAATCCTTACCTGCAGTGTGTCGTCTTCTACAGCAGGCAACTTTGCGAGTGTGATGTTAGCGGCCCGCCTGAGCCGCAGAGGACGACCCGATGCTGTTCTTCAGCATTCCTGCAACTCCGTCAACCGTCGGATTTGCTTAAGGCACAGGTGCCGTTTCTTGAAAGGATTACAAGTAGCAGCGTTCGAAGTGCAACCAGTCACCACGATCCACTGGGATGAATTGATTTTTAATTATGATTTCAACAGCAGGCAACTCACTGGAGAAACACGACGGACACTACAAGTACCAAGAGGCCACAGCGAGGGCCACGCCCACTGAGGCGGGGTTATTTGAATTATAAAGTTGCAGCCAAAACTGCTCTGCTGTTGTTGTCAAGCCCAATGCCCCTGAGGAAGTGAGAAACGAAACGCGTCGGGAATGGACTTTGAATTTGTGGACTGATTTGTACTCACGCTGCTGTCTCCACAATAAACGAATTTTGGTGAATCCTTACCTGCAGTGTGTCGTCTTCTACAGCAGGCATCTTTGCGAGTTTGATGTTAGCGGCCCGCCTGAGCCACAGAGGACGACCTGATGCTGTTCTTCGGCATTCCTGCAACTCCGTCAACCGTCGGATTTGCTTAAGGCACAGGTGCCGTTTCTTGAAAGGATTACAAGTAGCAGCGTTCGAAGTGCAACCAGTCACCACGATCCACTGGGATGAATTGATTTTCAATTATGATTTCAACAGCAGGCAACTCACTGGAGAAACACGACGGACACTACAATTACCAAGAGGCCACAGCGAGGGCCACGCCCACTGAGGCGGGGTTATTTGAATTATAAAGTTGCCGCCAAAACTGCTCTGCTGTTGTTGTCAAGCCCAATGCCCCTGAGGAAGTGAGAAACAAAACGCGTCGGGAATGGACTTTGAATTTGTGTACTGATTTGTACTCACGCTGCTGTCTCCACAATAAACGAATTTTGGTGAATCCTTACCTGCAGTGTGTCGTCTTCTACAGCAGGCAACTTTGCGAGTTTGATATATATATATATATATATATATTCACTGAAAAAACCATAGGTTTCAGGCCTGATATAGTTAGGAATTAGCATTTAAAAAACCTTAGAAATTCACTGAAAAAAACAATAGGTTTTAGGGGTGTTATAGTTAGCTGGACATTTCACTCGAACAAAACCATTGAAATTCCTCCGATATAGTTAGTTGTACTAACTACATCTCGCGCGCCCGCATTCCACTGCTGATGATGTCACATATTACATCATTAATGACATGGTCAGTGACATCACTGATGACATCTCAAATGACATCACTGATGTCATCACTGATGACATCATCCAGTGAATGTGGTTTGGTTTGTTATTTAAATATGTATTATATATATATAGCAATTTGCATTGAAGAATGAGTGGATATATAAATATACATATCTGGATGGAGGATTTAGTAGCAGTGTGATTGACTGTTTACTTGACTAATTTATAGTGTCTCACTAAATATATTGGATAGTGACTAAACTGTGTGAATATCTGTATCACTTTGTCAGTTGTTGTGTAAACTGCTGCACCAGTTGGTTACCAGCTACGTGAAAGTCTATATTGGTTATAGATTAGTTAACTGAGTATTTGTATGGGAGAGTGAATGTGTGTGTGGTTCGGTGGGGGGGGGTGACAGCCCACAGGTGTGTGAATAGTTGATTTAGTAGGTATATGAAGTTAAAACTTCATGTTATATCAGTTGTTTGGGTGAGTGAATATCTTTATGGTTGTGGTGATGAGACAATATATGTCTCAATGGTACATGTTCAACAAACTAGAAAAATAAAAGCCAGTGTATGTGTCAGTTGTTGTATATAAATAAGTATACATAAGACTCAGTGATTGTATGAGTGACTGTATGGATAACTGTATACTTGTAATAGTGTTTTTATAACACACTAAGTATGAGTTATTATCTATATGAATAGATGAAGTGGTGTTTTTATAAATGTATAGCTAAGTAAAAGTAAGTATGATCCATTGTTTGCATAAGTGAGTAGGAAGACTTCATAAGTGATTAGGATGTGTGCTGGTGTGTAATGTCGATATAGGTGCATAAGTATATTTGATAGTGTTCTATTGATCATTGACAACATGTATGAGTGAATCTATAGGTAAGTGATTAGATGTGTGTATAGATCTAGGAATCACTGAGTGGGTGTTTAAAAACTTGTATTGGTGTGTCAATGGTTTTAAATCTGGCACTCTGTATTTTACAGTGAGTGATGAAAGGTTATACTAGTGTATGATGAGGTGTATCTGATTGTCACATGAATGATGTCATCAGTGATGTCATCAGTGATGTGATTTGAGATGTCATCAGTGATGTCACTGACCATGTCATGAATGATGTAATATGTGACATCATCAGCAGTGGATTGCGGGCGCGCGAGATGTAGTTAGTACAACTAACTATATCGGAGGAGTTTCAATGGTTTTGTTCGAGTGAAATGTCCAGCTAACTACAACCAGTGAATTTCAAAGGTTTTTTTAAATGCTAATTCCTAACTATATCAGGCCTGAAATCTATGGTTTTTTCAATGAATTTCAAATTGTTTTTTAAATGCTAATTCCTAACTATATCATGCCTGAAACCTATGGTTTTTCAGTGAATTTCAAAGGTTTTGTAAATGACAATTTTTAATGTATTAATTGTTATACTGACTTTTTTGATACTGATTTACTACATTTTTTAAACTGTTTATTTTTAGATATTTTTTTTTAATTACATTATACATTACAATACAAAATATACTTTCTCAGAATGAATTACTTTAGTTTAAATACTTTGCAAATAGGCAATAGACTTTTAAGTACAGTAGTTACAGTTGTTGCAATGGACAACACAATTTCAAACACAATGCAACATTGAGCTCAATGTGAATTTGCAGTCAAATGCAATTAGTTACTTTATGGATTACTTTTCTAACCACAGGACTGGATCTTAGATTCAGTCCTTGGACATCTCCTGTAAACAGTTGAGTAAAAGCGTTTTGGTTACAGTAGTGATTTTTAAGGAATATTATTCTATTTTTAAAGTTGACACTTCGAAAACTTTTGACATAGAATCACCAATGTTATCCTATGGCAGAAAATTCACATAGCAGGTAAGTAGTGTTATCGTTACTTTTTCTTAATCAGTGGTGGATCCTGGATCCAGCACTGGTGAATCTCCTGTAAACAGTAGAAAGAATGTGTTTAAGTCATACGGACGATTTTTTAGGAATATTTTTAGTTTGTGAAAATAGACACTTAGAAACTTTTCTGCTGAAAACCACACAATGGAAGGAAATACAAGTTATTGTTAAGTACGCTTGGAACAGCAGCCGTACATAGGATCGAGGACGGGCCCACTTGCAGGGTCCATACAGGACTTGATTATGAGCTTTCCACACTACACTTCCCATAATGCACAGTCTCATTTGAGCCTCCCATTTGTGGGTGTGTCATATGTTAAATGGCGAAGTGGGTTAGCGGTTGTGCACACCGTTTCCGTTAAAGCCTCTGAAGAGAAGCATATGGAGCTTCGAAACGCGTAAGGCAAATCCACTACGGAGCGGCTCCTACAAGCGGATCCCCGTCCCTACCTACACATAAATCAAGCTGCTGGTCGAGTGCTACTTACAGGTGGACAACTTTGGAGCAGAATATAACACGCGGCCGTCCAGCCGCGGAGTATGCACCACCCCGGAAGTCTTGGGGGCCACGAAAGTGGAACAGCAGCCGTACATAGGATCGAGGACGGGCCCACTTGCAGGGTCCATACAGGACTTGATTATGTGCTTTCCGCACTACACTTCCCATAATGCACAGTCTCATTTGAGCCTCCCATTGGTGGGTGTGTCATATGTTAAATGGCGAAGTGGGTTAGCGGTTGTGCATACCGTTTCCGTTAAAGCCTCTGAAGAGAAGCGTATGGAGCTTTGAAACGCATAAGGCAAATCCACTACGGAGCGGCTCCTACAAGCGGATCCCCGTCCCTACCTACACATAAATCAAGCTGCTGGTCGAGTGCTACTTACAGGTGGACAACTTTGGAGCAGAATATATATATAGATATATATATATTTATATATATATATGTGTGTGTGATCAGGGCCACTTGTGGTGGCCGAAACACTTCAGATCAACATGTTTCGAGCAATAAATCATTGTTTAACACAATAGTTTGGAGTCCGTGCCCTTTTCAATGCAAGGAGTTGCATTTGGGAGTGTTAAATAACACATATATTTCCTAGAAAATTTGAGTCTGTAAAAAGACACAAGTTCACCAGAACCGACACAGTCAGTCATGACGATAAGATCAACACCCAGAATACCGACACAGCGTCTACATCCGATATTAGTTCGGCACTGGAGAGTGAAACCGACTCAGATGATCGGGTAGGCCAGATGAGATGGAATGAAACAGCTATGGGCAATTTTACCTCAGCGGCGGAACTTGATTTTTTATGCTTAGATTGGCGGCAGGTGCTCCACCCAAGACCTCCCAAGAAAGGAAGGCAAAGGAGAAAATGCAGGCGGTTAGAACAACAAAAAACAATAAACGAGCAACTGGAGACGCAAGAGAACGAAAACACTGTCGTTAATCTCACTGACATCACATTGAACAACGCTGAGATTCAACTTTTGTCACTGGGCTTAACAGATTGCCCAGAGAGTAGCTTCAATTACAGTCGTACTCGAGCGGACATTTACAAGTTCATAAGGAAATTGAAGCTGATCAAATTCTTCCAGCAGAAACAAGCAAGAAATAAGATCGACAATCCTATTAATGGTCAAGAAGCTGTAGTATCCAATTTAGCTGTTTCTGACATTCAAACCATATGTTATATGTTATGTTATGTTATAGCGTTTTTGTATAGCGTCTATCACCACCGGTCTCTAAGCGCTCACACAGAAAAAGAACATAACCTGCTGTCTCCTAGATCACTCCGCCGTCCACCCTAATTAGGGCGAGGATGTTGTCTTTTTAAACAGATAGGTCTTCAAGTTGTTCCTGAAAGACAAAAGCTGCGAGTCTACCTTCAGGCTAGCCGGTAGCTCATTCCACAATTGCGGGAGAAGTACAGATAGAGCCCTGACCCCTTTAGATTTTAACTTAAATATTGATTGAATCAAGTTGGAGGCCTTACCCGAATGCAAGGTTCTGCCTGGAATGTACTTCCTCAGGCGCTGTTTAATGTATTCTGGGGCTTTGCCGAAAATTGCCTTGTGAGCCATGCAGAGACACTTAAACTGCACTCTAAACCTAACAGGCAGCCAATGTAGCTTCCGGAGAAGTGGGGTTGCGTGCGAGTTCCTAGGTAGGGAATAGATCAGCCTGGCCGCATCGTTCTGCACCACCTGCAGTTTCCTCAACAACTTCTGCGGCAGGCCAAGATATAAGGAATTGCCATAGTCCAGCCTCGAGATGACTGTGGCGGACACAATGGACTGCAGAGTGGGGGCTGATAGCATTGGTGCTAACTTTCGCAGTTGCCTCAGCAACCCCGTGCAAGACCCCACCACCGCCGAGACTTGAGGGGCCATGGAAAGGTCTACATCAATCTTGAGCCCCAAGCTTTCAACCATCCTACCAGGAATAGGTGTTGTACCTAGTTCTGGAGGCCAGAACAGGTCGCACCAAGGGTTGACTCGGTTTGTGATGACCAACACCTCTGTTTTTTCTGCGTTCACTTTCAGAAGGTTGTTGGTCATCCAATTTACAGTGAATCGGAGCAAATTCCTTACCGATTCCTGTGCTTCCCTTGTATCTTCCAGCTGGACCAATAGCTGAGTATCATCAGCATAGTTAAAAGTTTGACAATTCCTATGCATTAACTCCTCCACCAAGGGTTGTAGGTAAACATTAAAGAGCAGGGGGGGACAGAGCGGACCCCTGGGGTACACCCCAGGTCACATCACTTGCCTCGGATAGCTGATCTCTCAGCTGCACCCTCTGGGTGCGACCCGTCAGAAAAGATTCAAGCCACTTGAGCGCTTGTCCTGTTATTCCCAGCTTTGCGATACGGGCCAGCAAGATGGTATGGCTGACCGTATCGAATGCCGCTGATAAGTCCAACAGAATCAGGGCACAAGGCTGTTTATTGTCCGCCCTGATTCTCAGCTCATCGGTGACAGTGGCCATTACTAGCTCTGTGCTATGTTGGGGCCGAAAGCCCGCCTGCCTGGCATGGAGTAAACCATGTTCCTCCAGGTAGCCAGCCAGTGTGTTCAGAACGTGTTTTTCCAGGATTTTGCCCAGGAATGGCAGCTGCGAGATAGGCCTATAGTTCTTTAAAGCCTTGGTGTCTGCTCCTGCTTTCTTTAAGAGTGGAGAGACCCTGGCTTCCTTCGGCTGGACTGGGAGATAGCCCGCCTCTAATGAACCGTTCAGTAGGCTCAACAGCTGAGTTTGAATACCGGATAGGGCCATTTGAAAGATTTTCGGTGGGCATGGATCCGTACTGGAACCTGACTTTACTTGGCCGACAAGCTCAGCCAAGCTCTCCTCGTCAATACATGGGAAGCTGTTCAGCGTCCCTATCGACTCTTGACTAGCAGGGCAAGATGAGACCAGAGGTTCAAATGGGATCTCCGTGATGTCCCTAATAATGTTCTGTACTTTCTGAAGAAAGAACTTCTGGAAGGTGTCGCAGTCGGGTTGGTCACTAGCAGGAATCATCCCATCCAGCTGCGTTAGTTCCCTTAGGATTGCAAAGGTCTCTCTTTGTTTATTCGTGGCCCCTCTAATCCTATTCTCATAGGAGGCTGACTTCCTCACCAGGATATCGACTTTATATTTTGAGAGAAGCATTTTATAGGTTTCTGATTCCGCAGGGCTGTAGCTAATTCTCCACCGTCTTTCCGCCTGTGAGGCGTCAAACCACAGTGCTCCCTTTCCTTTTGCTCTAGTCTTCTCCAGCCACTCAGGAGCCAATTTGTCCAGGGCGGCACGGATCCAGGCCATAAGGGCTGTAGTGTCGGAGTCTAGGTTCGACTCCCTCATCTTAGAAGGTGAAGTGGAAAGCAGCGTGGAGAGTAAAGATTCTGCCTCTATCTTCTTCCAGGACCTGACCTTTCTCCACAAATGACTAGACTCTGCAAGTGAAGGGTCTCCTGGAACCCAGCACTTAATCAGGAAATGGTCTGTCCATATACAGGGACTGACCTCAGTTATTTCTGTCTGGGATATGGAGGACCAGATTAAGTCTAGTGTATGGCCCTTCTCATGTGTTGGTCCCACTACTAGTTGCTGTAGGTTAAGCGAGGAAAGATTATTTTCGAATTCTACCTCTGATGGGTCTCTAGGTACCTTATCCCAGTGGTAGTTGAAGTCCCCTACCACCATAAGGGATTTATATCTGGAGGCCAAATCCACCAAGAGCTCCAGGAAGGCATCATTAAAATCTGGCGAGCTCTGTGGTGGGCGGTCCACAACCAGCAACATGATACAGGAAGATTTGAGTGAAATTTTTATCCCCAGGAGCTCCGCACAGTCACAGTTTTCAGCTACGATTTGTGTCACCTTAAGACTTTTTTTAAATAACAAGGCAACTCCCCCACCTCTACAGTCATTAGGGCGATTATACCATAATGCGTCAAAATCCGGAGGCAAAGCCGCCAGTATGTCCGGCGTAGAGAGCGCGCTTGCATTCTAGTCCCTTAAGTAGTATATGGCAAAGAGCACTCGAAAAGACTAGAGCGCTACCCCCAGAGGCGTCTTGGGAGCGTCTCTGAGCCCACACACAAGATGGCGGTCGGGAGTGAGGCAGCGCAAATTTCACCCAAATGGTGAGTAGTGTAATTTCAATTTAATGTGCAGGCAATGCGAGCATGGGGGGAGTGAGGAGGATTAAAGTTAAAGATAAGGTTATCACCAAAATCCGATTTGTGGAAATAACAAATTTAGCAGCACAACAAATCACAATTTTAAAGGAGCAAAGTGCTCCGACAATGTTTAAAAATGCAGCAATAGTTCTAAAGCGGCAGCGGCAGCGTAACAAACCAATTCTTTGTCCTGCGCGGAGCCAACTGGTCCCTTAAGTAATATTTACCAAAGAGCACTCGAAAAGACTAGAGCGCTACCCCCAGAGATGTCTTGGGAGCGTCTCCGAGCCCACACACAAGATGGCGGTCGGGAGTGAGGCGGCGCAAATTTCACCCAAATGGTGAGTAGTGTAATTTCAATTTAATGTGCAGGCAATGCGAGCATGGGGGGAGTGAAGAGGATTAAAGTTAAAGATAAGGTTATCACCAAAATCCGATTTGTGGAAATAACAAATTTAGCAGCACAACAAATCACAATTTAAAAGGAGCAAAGTGCTCCGACAATGTTTAAAAATGCAGCAATAGTTCTAAAGTGGCAGCGGCAGCGGCAGCGTAACTAACAATTCTTTCAATATGTTCAATGCATGAGCTTCAATCTATAACACCGAGTCTGTCTACTCAACAGATCATGTCAAATGAGGTCCTCAACGTAGCGGAACCCATTAGAAGTACATTTAAACCTCAATCTACATTTGCCCCAATAATGCCACGGGACTCTATTGATACATTCAATTAAGTAGTAATAGAGGAATTAAAAGATCTTTATCATAAAACAACATGGAGTCAGACTAAAATATAACCATCAGAAGAGCCAATATTTTGCCTTAATACAGAAATTGCAAAAGAACACTTATGTGATCATAAACAAACCCGACAAATGTGGGTACATTGTGCTATGGCCCAGAGTGGAATATATGAAGGAAGCATATAGACACCTTAACGACCACACACCAGCATGCAAGCAATTAAGGGAGTGAGAAAAGAGCTGGAACAAAAACTCAATCAGTTCACACAAGGTGGATTACTAACTAAGGGTGAATTTCAATATATTTCAACAATGAATCTCCAGTTATGCTGGTATATTTACTACCCAAGATTCATAAAGGGAGTACACCAGTTGCAGGACGGCCCATTATTTCAGCTCGCAACAGCCTCTTTGAACATATCTCCCAATATGTGGACTATTTTTTACAGGAATTTGTGGTCTAACTACCTTCCTACATAAGGGACATTGGAGACTTTTTGCATAAAGTACATACAATACCCAACTTGAAACGCGCCACAGGGAGCGTTTGCACACATGTCACCTCAGGCCCCACCCCCTCCCTTCACCACTGTGCAAATGCACATGTTTTAAGTTGGGGGGATTAAGTCCCCTTGAAACCTGAGGGTCCCTGGGGTCCAACTAGCCGACTAGGTACCTCCAGTAGGTAATAAATACATATATATATATGTAGGGGATTTACTTACCTTACATACACTTACCTTGCATGGCAAAGGCAATGTGTGGTAAAGGCATCGCTTGGTAAAGGATGTGTGATAAAGGCATGAGTTGTAATGTTGTGTATTCATCCTTGATGTACAGAAGTAAACTGCCCTTCGGCAGAGTTAGAGAAACTGACTTAACTCACAGATCACTTTGAGTGTCAAGTTTTCATGCAAATAACCGTCAATACCCACACAGCCTTAAATTTGTGACTCAGTTACCCAAGATTGGAGAAGCACCCTAGAGACTGGGTGACAGACTTGCATTCGGGTGATCTAATTCTTCTGCTAGTGTCTTTCTGGAGATGAAAATGATGCAAGCAAGAGCTTCCTGTATGCCACAGGTGCACCCATGTTACACTAGTTGCCTAATGGTAAATATATTTCACAGGAGCATACTCTTTGACATAGCAAACACTGACATAGCAAACACATTCTACCACAAGAGTAATTTAGTTTTGACCTCTAGGGTGTGTTCTTGTCCTTGAGTTAAGCTTACAATCTTCATCAGGTGAAGACACCATTTACCAGGTTCATTGGAGGGGCTAGATGTAAAAAAGAATCTGCAATCTATTTGTTTTCTCACTGCACCAGATTCTAATTCTGCAATAAGATATTAGCATTGAGTAGAAGCTCTATGCCGTATAGTGAAGTAAGATTTTGGAATTGAAGATGCTCTATGACACAAAGGGCCTCATGTAGGTAGCATACCAGTTACCACTTCTAAAATACCGAACGTTACCGAATCGGTATTTAAGAAGTGGTAACTCGTATGTAGGTAATGAGTCGGTATTTTTTACCGATTCGTTACAATTCGGTAATTACCGAATCGGTATTTACCGATTCGGTAATGAGGCATACCTTCCCATTGAGGGGAAGGTATGCCTCATTACCGAATCGGTAAATACCGATTCGGTAATGGTGGAGAACATGCAAGGGTGGCAGGGTGTCACATTGACACCCTGTTGCACCCCTGATTCGGCCATGTGTGCACATGTGGCACACATACATGCCCTAAGGGCATGTATGTATGCCACATTGCACACTGCTACGCGCTTCAAAATGCATACACACATACATTAATTATTTACCACCAACTATAAGTTGGTGGTAAATACCGACTCCTAAACACACCCACACACTCCCCCTACATATCATTTCTGGAATCGGAATTTACCGAATCGGTAAAATTACGGAATCGGTAAAATTACCACATCGGTAACGTTACCGATTCGGTAATTTTACCGATTCGGTAGTTTTACCAAATCGGTAAATTCCGATTCCAGAAATTGACCCCCTACATACCAATAGCCAAAATACCGGTCGGTAACGGTATAATTACCGAAAATCGGCCGTTACCGACCGGTATTTGGCTACCTACATGAGGCCCATAGTGAATAACGTCTTAGCAATGAATAGAAGCTCTATGACAGATAGTGAAATAACAGAATGAACAGTCTATGACACACAATGAAAAATGTTTTAGCATTGAATTGGAGCTGTATGATACATAGTGAAATAATGTTTTAGAATTGGTTGGTTACTCTATGATGCATAGTAAACTAAAATTTTAGTATTTCAGCACTGAATAGGGTCTCTTTGAACAATCGTGATATAAAGTTTTACCAGTGAATAGAAGCTTCATGACACTTCTCGAAACCACGGGGCACATAATGAAATAACGTTTTACCATCGCATAGAAGCTCTTTGACTCATGGTGAAGCCCAAACATTATTCTTTCTTCAGTTTTTCTAGTATTTATGCCTTGCCTCACTTTTTCTGCAGCCCAGTCCACATATGTATATTAACCATTTTTTGAGTTTGTGCAGAACTATCAGGGACTGCGTTTTCATGAAACAAGGGTGACTGTCAACTTTATTGGAAAGTTATGCTATGAAGTTTAAAAGAGATAGCCCTTCAGGGGCTTGCCATTTATGTAGTTTAAGATATAGGAGGTCACATTCATGAAGTTGTATATTAAACTGGGTTCATTTTGCCTCTTAGATTAAATCTAAACTCTTTGAAGGGACTGGTTGCATTTAGTATTGCTATCATAAACTTAGAATTTCCACCTGGTACCAAAGGGACGTTGTCATGATCAAAGAATTGAGGGGCATATCAGCAACACCCGGCGATAATTATCGCTCAGAGCTCTTAGCGTGAGGATAATTATCGCCGGGTAACCTGGATTTTTATCGCTGAGATACCGTGCTATTAGCAACGCTTATCTCCTCAGCGATAAAAACCTCACGCTAACTGCCTAACGTGAGATTATCGTTGGAAACCCAGCGATAATCTCACGCAATGTGATGTTAGCTTGCTGATAGGGACTCACAAACTTAGCCATGATATCCTCCTTCCATAGGATATCATGGCTAAGTCAGTCCTGAAGCAGGCTTAAGGAAAGTAGCGATAACAGGGGTTATCGCTACTTTTCCTGACGCTATACCTCATAGCGTGGGGCTTGATGATAGGAGAAATGTCGCTTAGCGACATTTCTCCTGTCATGTTAGGTCAGGAACGCCCACTATGCATCTCATTAGAGATGCAAAGCTGGGCGTAAAGAATCCCCACGCTAAAGCAAGGTTTCACATGTTAGCGTGGCCTTGCTA
The DNA here is from genome assembly GCF_964204655.1 of Triturus cristatus. Classification (NCBI taxonomy): domain Eukaryota; kingdom Metazoa; phylum Chordata; class Amphibia; order Caudata; family Salamandridae; genus Triturus; species Triturus cristatus. Next base: position 1,206,350,473 of record NC_140582.1, on the reverse strand, counting down.
ATTAGGCGATAAAATTATAGCCGCTTCTTGGCCGAAAACGGCCGCAGAAGCGGCGATAATTTTTTATCACCTCGTTGTAAATATGCCCCTGAATTTGTTACTCTCAATAATATTGCTTACCTTTCTGGCCTACTTTTGTGGACTGGCGACTGTACCGCTAACATTTCTATGTATAAACCCACAGTCGAGGAAGCTGGAGTGCAAGAAACTCATGGGTAAATTACAGACCAATATTTTTCAACAGCCTATCTGGTGAAAGGGGTTGTTCTTTACTGAAGTTTGCAGAAGTTAATTTAAGGTACTTGCATATCTGACTGCATAGTGACAAGCATGCTGCTCCTACTCTCACCTTTTCTCCTCCGGCATCATATTTTTTAGATTACATATGTATTGATCTAGAACAGCAGTTCTTAACCAGGGGACAGTGGACTCCAGGGGATCTATGACACCGACTTAGGGGAATCAAAACTGTATAGAAAAATAAAGTTAGCCTAGTATTGTATATTCATAAAAAGCTAAACATATTAAAATGTTTAAAATGCTCTGTAAATGTGAAGGAATATGAAATTGGAGGTAAAAACGGAAGGGCCTGATGTAGAGTTTATTAAACGAGTCACACGTGATGGATATCCCATCTTTCTTATTTCTAATGCATTTTATCGTATGTCAGTTTTAATAAGGTGAACAAGATATGCGTCAAATTTGTGGCAGAGTACCCATCAGCCAAACTTTAAATCAGGCCCTTGATTGGTGTCCTTGGCTTGATTTGAAAGTGTAGCACAAGGACAGCAAAACAAAATCTACACAGACGATTGATGGCCTCAATTTAAGCACTGTGTGTTCAGACAAAAAAGAGCACGCGGTAGAGCAAAGTGGTATTGATAAAGCCAATAGATGTCGCCTATGTAAGAGCTATCGGCATTGCCAATATGTTTTAGCTGTGTTGTACACCAGTGTGGCTGCTGTTCAGCATGGCTAAAAGTTAGTGGCGTTTAGGAGAGTGGTGCGGAGAAGAGTACGTTAAAGTGCAGTGGAGTAGAGTAGGTAACAGCAGAGTAGAGTGGAGTAAAATGGAGTGGAGTAGAGTGGTGTATAGTGGAGTAGGTTGTAGTAGATTGGAATAGGGTGTTGTAGAGTGGAGTAGCATTGAGTGGCGTATAGTGGAGTAGACTGGAGTAATGGACTAGAGTGGAGTAGAGTGGAATAGGGTGCCATAGAGTGGCGTGGAGTGGCTTAGAGTGGAGTAAAGTGGCATTGAGGGAGTTGTGTAGAGGGGAGTAGAGTGGCATAGAGTGGAGTAGTATAAAGTGGAGTTGAGTATTGTAGAGTGGAGTGGCGTAGAGTGAAGTATCATAGTTTGGAGTGGCATAGCATTGAGTGGAGTAAGTGACAAAGTGCAAGTGTCATAGAGAGGAGGAGCATAAAGTGAAGTACACTGTTGTACAGCAGAGTGGCACAGAGTGTCGTAGAGTCGAGTGGCATAGAGTGGTGTTGTATAGAGTGGGGAAGTAGAGTGTCGTAGAGTGGAGTGGCATAGAGTGCTGTAGATTGTTGTCGTAGAGTGGAATAGAGTGGAATGGCATGGAGTAGAGTATCATAGAGTGGAGAAGAGGGTCATAGAGTGAAATGGCATTGAGTGTCGCAGAATGGAGTGGCATAGAATGGGGTACAGTGGAGTGGAGTTGTAGAGTCGAGTGTCGTAGAGTTGAGTGGCATACAATGGAGGGGTGTAGAGTGGTGGGGGCAGGGTTTGTGGTGCAGAGTAGAGGGGCAATCAGGGTGGGGCGCAAAGTAGAGGGGCATAGAGTGGAGTGGTGTGCCATGGAGCGGAGGGTTATATGGTGGAGGGGCATAGAATAGAGTGGCATGGTGAGGAGTGGCGTGTCCTGGCATGGAGTACAGTAAAGTGTTGAAGAGTGGTGTGGCATAGAGTGGAGTAGAGTGGAGTGGCGTAGAGTGGAGTAGATTGGAGTGGCATAGAGTGGAGTAGAGTGGAGGGACATCGAGTGTCATAGAGTGGAGTGTCATTGAGTGATGTTGAGTGAAGTAGAGTTGTAGAGCAGAGTGGAGTTGTTGAGTGAAGGGGCAGAGAGTGGTGTAGAGTAATGGAACAAAGTGGAGTGGCTTAGAGTGAATTGGCATCCAGTGTCATAGAGTGGAGTAGCATAGAGTGAAGAGAGTGCCGTAGAGTGGAGTGGCATAGAGTGGAGTGGCATAGAGTGGAAGGGTGTTGGGTGACGTAGATTGGAGTGGTGTACAGTGGAGTAGAATAGTGTGGACTGGAGTAGAGTGGTGCAGCACAGAGTTGTGAAAAATGTTGTAGAGGGGCATGGCAGAGAGTGCAGTGGCACAGAATGGGGTAAAGTGGCATGGAGTGGAATAGAGTTGAGTGGAGTACAGTATCATAAAGTGGCGTAGAGTTGAATACAGTATCATAGAGTAGAGTGCCAGATTGGAGGGTCATAAAGTGGAGTGAAATGTCATTGATTGGAGTCAAATGTTGTACAGTGGCATTGAGTGGAGCAGAGTATCATAGAGAAGAATGTTGTAGAGTGGAGGGTCATAGAGTGGAAGGGCATAGAGTGATGTAAAGTGTCATGGAGTGGAGTGTCTTTGAATGGAGAGGAGTGTTATGGAGTAGAGTGTCGTCGAGTGGCATAAAGTGGAGTAGTATTATAGAGTAGAATGTCAGTATGTAGTATGTGGTAGTAAAGTCATGGAGTGGAGTGGTGTGGTGTGGAGTGGCGTAGAGTGAAGTAAAATGATGCATTGTGAACGGAGAAAACCTGGTCCTAAACATGCGCAACGAGGAGAAACCTTTAGTTTCTCCTCTATTTTGCTGTTTCCATGTGTGCTGCATTGCGCAGCACATATAGAAATAGCAAGAGACCTTTGATTGTTTATGTGTAGGAAGGTGTCCCTTCCTGCACATACAAAATCAATTAAAAAAGATTACGTTTTTCAACTTCTATGTGTGCTGCGTCAAGCTGCACACATAAAAGTTTCAAAACGCTATTTAAAGCAGTGGCGACTGGCACAGGTAAGCATGGTGTGGTGGTAGAGCAGGGCGGGGCATGGCGGGGGGAAGTCGACAGACGATGGAATAGGTATTATTTTGTTAATTATACCTATTCCGTCGTCTGTTGACTTGCCCCCCTCCCACCCTGCCCGCCTCACTGTACTTACCTGTGACAGCCACCACTATGGTGCAAGGGTGCCTGTGTTGGTGCTAGGCTGCTAAATTTAGTGCCAGTGCAGGGGGAAACGCAGGCCTGCACCATATTGTTGTAAATATGGTGCAGTCAGGCATTTCAGAAGTGGCAGAGTGTGGCATTAAGCCAAGGAGACTAATGCCACACTCCGCCACTACTCTAGTAAATATACTCTGGAGTGTCTTAGAGTGGAGTGGCGTATAGTGGAGTAGGGTGGTCTGGAGTGGAGTGGCGTAAAGTGGAGTATGTATGATGTGGTAGCGCTACTGTGTAGTTTCTAGGAATCAAAGATATGAATTACCACGCACACCTTATTTGTAAACAAGATAAACTGTTTAAAAAGATTCCTGAGCGTGCTAAAGAGGAGTCGTCCTCTAAACCAAGGCGAAAAATAGAAAGCAGTTGCACAACTCGATTATAAGTGCTTACTTATTCTTAGAAAATACACAGGATGGCGATTAGGATGTTTCAATAAGTATTTTTTTGGTCCAATGTCAGTCTTGTGTAAAACATATTTGCTGGGACAGTCAGGAGACAATCACATACAAAAGAAATTGCAAGTACTAATATTGTAAACAGTAGATACATTTCTACCATAATGCCAAAAAGATGAACGTATACAGTTCCGACAAAATATTAGCATTTACATACTTCTATAATGCGTGCCCTAGTAATTTGCTTAAATGTACCTAGCCTAGATATGTAGGTGTAGCATGTATATGTGTATAGATATATATGTATGTATCTAGTCAAGATTCCCCTAGGGAAGAACCAACCCCCTAACCTGATGGTTGAGAATGAAGGACCCGTCTCTTGTTCGAGGATGACATCCCGCATGGGATGGATGTCAGACCGCTGCATGTCGAAGATTCAGCATGCAGGACCCTGTGTCAGTGTGGAAGGAATTCTCCTCTACTTTGCAGGGGGGAATATGGGTCTTTTATACTAGAGTGGTCACTCCAGAGTTTCTTCTAGAATCAATATGTTTTGAAAACAGTCATAATTGTTTTGAAAACAATCATAAATGTTTTTCCAAACAAATATGATCATGCACAGTGGCCTGTTGGCCAAGCATGAAAAAAGTAGTGACCCTTATACAGAATAATCATGCATTGCCTGAGGGCATGTGTATGTACCTCAAGTACAGGGATTGTGATAGAATACTAAGAGCCTGGTGTCGAAGAGACAGGAGCAAGCTACTAGGTAAAAGGTCACCTGTTTCAGAACAGTTACTGTCGTGTGGATGAGACAATGTATGTAAAAACGGGTATACATGACGAAACTAGCCTAAAGGACATGACAGCACACCGGTGTTACAAACAAAACATTTTCAATTCAAATCACCATTACAGTTGCACATACATTTTTACTGATAAAACTATACAGCTCACAAACAATAATGTGTGGAAATATTTTCACCTGGTGTATTGATTTGTTTTGATCGTATTAAAATACTTGTTTCCACCAAACTTCAGAATTACAACAAGATGTGCTTCATTTGTGCTTTGCAGATTCTGATATATTCTGAAATATTTACACAGCTCAATTACAGACATGTACATTTTTTTGTGTGCTACAAAAAAACCTTTCCTTTCCCATCCCCAGTATCTTGCGAGATTATTACATAAATCCTGTCACTTTGAAGCAATCTAAAGAAAAGTAAACACCAGGCTTCCTCGGTAGACAGAGGCTCATATTTGGCCTGTTTACATAAAGCAAGCACTCATGGAAGGCTGCAAGAATGATGGTACCTGGAAGGACAAAGACATGTTGTCCTAATGACCTAAAACAAATAAAGTCAGCAAATAGAAAGCAAGCAGATGGGGGTTACAACCCACAAAGCCAATGGTAAGCAATGGGTGGAATGCACTCCCAGGGAAGCTTTCTGAAAGTCCCCAAGACATGTTTTTGCAAATAGATGGCTGTGCTTTTTGGTAGCCTTCGACCTGAAAATCTTCATCCTTCCAATGAAAATATTGGTTTTTATATAGCTTTTGTTTGTGAGTTAGATAAACTATTCCATAATATTCATATTTGTTTGATCTATTCTTGTTTCTGTATTTTTGTATATTGATTTGAGGTTCAAATTGTAGAAATAGCTTAGGCTGGGATCTCTGGCTTCCAGAACTGATTAGGTGGGGCCCACAAAAGTCAAAAGGTTAAGAACCTAATTCTCCGGCAGAATCCAGAGCGTTCGCCTCCCCCCATTCCGATCCGAAGCCTCCGAGATCATCTGAGGCGTACCCCAGGGATCTTCCCTCAGCCCGACACTGTTCAACACCTACATGGCCCTGCTCGCACACATCGCCCGACAGCACGGCACAACATAATCTCCTACGCCAACGACACTCAACTGATTCTCTCTCCCACCAAGGACCCCATCACTGCCAAATCCAACCTCCACGAAGGAATGAAGACCGTCGCCGACTGGATGAAGATCAGCCGACTGAGGTTGAACATGGACAAGATGGAGGTCCTCATCCTCGGCTCCAACCCTTCAGCCTGGGATGACTCCTGGTGGCCGATGGCACTGGGGGCAACCCAACAACCAGCGACCATGCACGCAACCTGGGAACCATACTCGACTCAACGCTCTCCATGACCAAGCAAGTCAACGCCATCTCCTCCTCCTGCTTCAACACCCTCCGCATGCTCCGCAAGATCTACAGGTGGATCCCAACAGATTCAAGAAGAACAGTCACCCAGGCCCTCGTCAACAGCAGACTCGACTACGGAAACACCCTCAATACGGGAGCCTGACCAAGCTCATCAAACGACTGCAATGCATCCAAAACGCATCTGCACGACTGATCCTCGATGTACCTCGCCACAGCCACATCAACCCCCACCTGAGAAACCTGCACTGGCTCCCCGTCAACCAGAGGATATCCTTCAAGCTCCTCATCCACACACACAAGGCACTCCACAAGACCGGCCCAGCCTACCTCAGCAGACGACTTTCCTTCTACATTCCCAACCGCCAGCTCCGGTCAGCCGACCTCGTACTCGCCGCTGTCCCTCAAATCCGAAGAACAACGAACAGCGGGAGATCCTTCTCCCACCTCGCAGCCAAAACCTGGAACACCCTCCCACTGAGCCTACGACAGACGCAAGAACTGCTGACCTTCAGGAGACTACTCAAGACCTGGCTGTTTGACCAGTGGTGCCCCCCCCTCCCAGCACCTTGAGACCCTTTCAGGTATGTAGTGCGGTCTACAAAATATTGATTGATTGATGCTTCAGTAACTTTTAATCCTTTTGAACTAGATTCTATTTTTTGGGGTGTTGAAATCGACAGTTGATGTAGCAGATGACGAATTATGTGGCAAAAGCTGCAAATCCATAATATTGTGGAAAAAAGCAGCAAAACTGCATAATACCAGTAGCCCTGCTTATAGGCCTTCATGTGAGGTCGATCTGATCAGTATATCTATAATCAAACCTGTGAGCTGAACAGTGAAACAAAAGCATCCAGGTGGGTGTTCAGCTGATTGATGCCAAAAAACCGAAGCACTGACTCTTTGCATGCCAGCAAGAGCCTCACCTACAGCTCCTTGTTCCTTCCTTTCCAAGCGTTTTTCTGCTTCTTACAGAATAATGTACCCCCTGTGCAGCTGTGACTTCGTTCAGTACTTTTGCCCTGTAAACCATGATGTTTGTAATTTCTAGTTACTTCTGTTATATATATATATATATTCAGTTTTTTATATAGCACAAACTCGACTTGAAGGTATTGGAGCACTTTACATGAGCACCAGTTACATTACACAAGGACACATTCATTTGAGGTAGGCATGGGGAGATTAAGTGATGTGCCCAGAATCACTGGATGTTGAGCCGACACCGAGCCTCAAACCTGGGGGCGTATCAACAGGGGCTTTATCTCTGCTTTTTTGTCTTTAAAAGCCAAAAAAGCAGAGATAAAACTAGCACCCTATCAACAACAGGGTGCTAACATGCAAATTTGCATGTTAGCACCCTTTTACTCTACGCTTCCCCTTGCATCTCTAATGAGATGCAAAGGGAGCATTCCAGAGTAAAATAATAGGAGAAATGTCGCTAAGCGACATTTCTCCTATCATCAAGAATGTCGCTAACCCTGTTAGAGACAAAAAAAGCAGCGCTAACCTCGGTTAACGCTGCTTTTTTACGTCTGGTATTTTTCTGACTTAGCCATGATATCCTATGGAAGGAGGATATCATGGCTAAGTTTGTCTGTCCCTATCAACAAGCTAACGTGAGATTATCGCTGGGTTTCCAGCGATAATCTCACGTTAGCCACTTAGCGTGAGGATTTTTATCGCTATTGAGATAAGCGTTGCTAATAGCACGCTATCTCAGTGATAAAAATCCACGCTAGCCGGCGATAATTATCCTAGCGCTAAGTGCGCTTAGAGATAATTATCGCCGGTTGTTGTTGATAAGCCCCCTGGTTCTTTAATTCCAAAGTCTGGCCATTACACCACATTGTGGGGTATCTTAAAATAGTGGACTTTGATAATGATTCTTTAATAAGGTAAATAAAAATCTACATATTCTAAATTAGAGAAATCAGAGTGGGAAAGCACTTGTTTACGTGATGCCGACACATGATAGAGGATTAATGGCTTGTGGGCCTGTATGAAAAAGAGAAAGATGCGAGGCTGTCAGAAGGTATAATGCCCTAAGTAATAATCACATATATGAATTGAGCAATTTGATGTAAATTAATTAGACCTGGTTTATAAGGCACATAAGGCACTGTATGTTTTAAGCATTTTTGTAAAAAAGATTTTAAATGTATGTTTAAGTACTTCCACTCGTTTTGGGATCTTAACTTATTATGTTCTGGGGTTCTTTGGTGATCACTGACCCAAATTGTGCTTTTATGATATGTTTTTAAAGAGATTGAGTAAAGATTTTATTGATTGATTGATTGATTCAAAATGGGCTTCTAAATGTGTTGTGTCTGCCCGAGAACGCACTAACAAGCTGAGCCCTCGGAAATAACACTCAAAGTGCCCTGCAAGGATGAAACCGTCAAGATAAAGGGGCGGTTCCAAATTGGTGGCTGCATTTTTCTAAATAGTTTTTTCCTCTCTCTCTTACAAGCAGCATTTATAGTTTTGCTCTGACTGAGGGGCTTACTTTACGTCTGCATTTCTACTTTATTAAAGTCGCAAAGTCTACAATCATTTGGGTCTAAAATCACATCCTCTGTATTAACTTACCTGACATACCAAGTACATTGGGAATGGAGGCTCGAGAATCCAAATACACATCTTAGGGCCTTATTTAGATCTCAGCGAATTAAACAGTCCCTCACAAACGTGACAGATATTCAGTCCGTCATATTACGAAGCCCGTGGGATATAATGAGATTTATGCTTTCGGCGGACGGGATATCCGTCACGTTTGTGTCTGTGTCTAGAGAACAAATATGCCACTAACGAGGTCCAGCAAGATTTGGGGGCATATCAGCAAGGCGAGGCGATAGAATTATCGCCGCTTTTGCATCCGTTTTCGGCCGAAAATAATAATTTTATCGCCTAATTAGCAAGGCCACGGTAACGCGTGAAACCTTGCTTTAGCATCAGGATTCCTAACGCCCAGCTTTGCATCTCTAATGAGATGGAAAGTGGGCGTTCCTGACCTGACATGACATGACAGGAGAAATGTCGCTAAGCGACATTTCTCCCATCATCAATCCCCACGCTATGAAGCATAGCAGCAGGAAAAATAGCGATAACGCCTGTTATCGCTACTTTCCTTACGCCTGCTTCAGGACTGACTTAGCCATGATATCCTATGGAAGGTGGATATCATGGCTCAGTTTGTGAGGCCCTATCATCAAGCTAACGCCAAACTTCGTGTGATTATCGCTGGGTTTCCAGCGATAATCTCACGTTAGGCAGTTAGCGTAAGGATTTTTATTGCTGAGGAGATAAGCGTTGCAAATAGCACGATATCTCAGCGATACAAATCAACGCTAGCCGGCGATAATTATCCCAGCGCTAAGTGCGCTTAGTGATAATTATCGCCGGTTGTTGCTGATATGCCCCTAGGTCTGGTTCAGGAAGTCGGTTTCCTGATCTGGTCAGTATCCCAGTGCATGGCTGGTGGAGCGTCTGTAGGATATCAAATTGCCTTATTATATTAAAGTTGATGAATTATGATATTGTGCTAATTTTCTAATTCAGAATCTGTAACAAATGCTTGTCTCTAAAATGTGGGTTGTAAGACTTTAGTAACATCTATATTACTATCAACAGATGATTGAGGGGAAAGTCTTTAGTGATCGTGGGCCCATGATTGACTTATCTAAATATAATTCACTTTACACATCAAAGTAATACATTTGTATCTATCCTTTTTCTCTATCAAGAAATTGATTATAGGGATCTACAGCCCCCAAAACCATCCACCCCGCACATTCGAGAGGCAGATCCCAAAACAGGAAGAACTGTCAAGATTATATCTACTCTCCTAACTATCACATTGGTCGTCGCATTGGTCATCTCCCTCATCCTAGTGACTGCGAACTGTGAGTAACCACTTTATAAAAGCCCGTTTTGGAGCATTCCCAGGCACATGTCATTTAATGCCATGGTTGAGTAACATGGGTCCTACGACTTGCAGTTTATGTAAATTTGGAGAAGAAAACACCATGCATCTACTCTGTGTTTGTCCAGAACTAAAAGTTGAAAGAATAACTATTCTTAAAAGACATTTTAATGTCCGTGGAATAAGGAGTTGCAGACAAGCATTAATAAGATGCCTCCATACAGATGATATAATGTTAAACTCGGCTTTTGTAAAATTTTTAATGAGATTGAGAAACAAGCTAGAATACCAAAAATTGAAAGAATGGAAGAATGGAAGTACATAATATATCAATAATGTAACAAACTTGAAATTTAAATGTTTTTATCCTTGATTTTATAATTATTTTATTGGTATGAATTTTTGCGTGTATATTGTAAGGTTTTTATTAATCAAACAATACATTTTTGAATTGAGTAACCACTTACTTTCATTAATCAAAACTGGAGCACAAATAAACAGCGATGATTAAAACCTGCTTTGAATCAACAGAGCAAAATAATCTTCAAATACTTCAACAGTCTTTCCTTAATTATTTTTTTGTTTTTGTGCTTTTCAGTTCTAGTTTGTCAATATTGAAACCTTTTCCTTAAAAGGTCAAGTCCCTCTTTCATTTCTCTAACCCCTTCTCCAGGTCCCTTCATGCTTACCAGCACACTTAAAAAGCACTGACATGGCACAAGCAAAGAGCATCTGAGGCTAAATGGGGTTCCATGAGTTTTCTCGTGAGGGTATGGTGAAAGGTTGCGGCTTACAGAAGTCACCAGTGGTCGGGTTGCCTGCTGATGGCTTTGCTGATCCGTCTTGTTGTTTCCCTGTGTCATTGCCACTGTCACTCCCTGCAGAGGATAATGACACTGCCAACTGCACTATTGGCTTTGCTGATGTTTAAATACTTTTCAAGCAGGGACAAACCAAATTGTGGTGTCCAGCAACTTTGGAGTGTTATATTTTGTTTGCTTAAGAGAAACCACATCAATTTACTTTAACATTACCATGATAGCCATCTTGCTTAATCTGGCACCATCTTGTATGCCATAGTTGACATAGCTTAATCTGGCGCCATCTTGTATGCCATAGTTGACATAGCTTAATATGGCGCCATCTTGTATGCCATAGTTGACATAGCTTAATCTGGCGCCATCTTGTATGCCATAGTTGACATATTTAGCCACTCTCAATTTTTTTGCAGCATGTGGGGACATATTTACAAGCCCCTATCGCCACAGAATCTCACTTTTTGTGACGTTTCTGTGGCGATAGGAGCTTCGCCTTATTTACAAGGCGGCTTTAAGCAACTTTTAAAAAAAACATTTTTTAATTCTTTATTTATAAATTTTCCAATAAACATTCACAACTTCAGCTTAGGCGTACAGTACAAGGAGCAATGTTGCCATACAGTGTACACAGCGTTGACAGTGGCATATCATCATCAAATTAGACTGGCCGGGTCTAGAGTAATGTACCAGCTCAATATTCACAGGTTGGTGGGGAGGAATAACAACATCAGGGCGATACTTACTTTTTTTTTTTTTTTTACCTGAACTTGCAAGGCACCCCTAGGTATCCCCAACATCAGCATCAGAGTACACCTTCCTCAAGAATTCACTAGTCAATAGCCGTATTCAAGCTATGTCACAATGATTGAAATTACATACACAACCCCTACCCCGCAACTTCAGGAGTGCTAAAAATTCCACCCCCGTGGTCTCAACGAAATTATGTTGCGGATCCTATAGTGGCGGTGACAATGGCGGCATTATTATCAAGAGGGTGTGCAAGAAGATAGCGTTTTAGTGGCTCCCAGATATCAGCGGGTTTAGAAGCAGTGGGGAGAAGCTCTGAGTATCTGAGCAAAGTATCCTGACAGTATAACATATCTTGTACCCATTCCTTAAACTTCGGAGCCCTGCCTCTCCCCCAACGGCAAGCCACTCGCCTTTTCGCCAATAGGAGAGCAACAGTTATGAATCTGCGGTAGGGTCTTCCTATCGGTTTGGTATATCCCAGTAGTGCCTGCAGTGGAGACGGAGCCAGAGGGGTATCAATCATCTCAGAAAGGGCCGAGTATACCAGCAGCCAGTATCTCGCAATATCAGGGCATTGCCAAGCCAGATGCAGAAAATCTGCTGTTGGAGCGCGACAGCGTTTGCAGAGGTCATCCGTTCGGAGGCCAAATTTATGCATTTGAGCGGGGGTGCAGTAAAGTCTATGAAGGAACTTATAATGAATAATCCTAAATCTACTGCTGGATGAGATCTGCTCGGTTTGCTGGCAGCAAAACATCCAAAGTGTGTCCTCTATAAGTGTGCTCAGCTCAGCACCTAGCGCGCGCTCTGCAAGGCCCAAATTCGTGTGATGTGCGCGTGGAATGATATAGTCTAGAGACCGCATGTGCTGGAGAATCAGCTTTGAGCAGCCGATGCAGTGGATCCAATGTAGGCGGTTCGTCAGGGAACGTCACGGTCACCACCTGAATCCCACTACGTAGGCGAATATATAGAAAGGTGTCCATGTAGGTAGGTGTCAGGTCCCCAAACAGATGTGCCAAGGAGCGAAATCGGCCCCCATTGTAAAGATAACCCCAGGTCTTAACTTTAATTTTGGTCATGGCATTTTAAAAAAAAATTCATGCAGCAGGGGCATGGAAGGGTGATACGCCAGGGGGAGCAATGGGGAATAGGCAAGTGTCGTCCGGGCTTTTTGCGCAATATACCAAGCCACCACCAAGCTAGTATGGAGCAAGATACAGGAGTATGGCATATAGCCTGCGTCTCAAGTTTACTGAATAATGCCCCTTCAAGCGGGACGGGGTCCGCCAGCCAGTGTTCGACCGCCACCTGGGGCATAAAGGGGGGGGGGGGGGGGATGAATCCAGTAATAAACGAAATGGGCCTGCGCGCTGTGATAATATAGCTCAAAATCCGGTAAATCAATACCTCCCTGAGCAAATGGGCGAGTCAGGGTATCCCAACCCAAGCGAGGGCGCTTACCTCCCCAAACCAGCCGAATGAGCTCAGAACGCAAGGTTTTAAAAAAGGGCTTGCCCGGATGATAAGGAATGTTTAAAAACAAATATAAGAGTTTCGGGAGAATGACCATCTTGATGAGGAGAGGGGGAGTGTGATCCATCTTGTCACGCAAGTCTGGATATGGTCAATTGCACGCCCATAGTTTAGTCGCATTAATTCCTCTCGATCCCGGGAAATCATTATTCCTAGATATCTGACTTCGCTATCGCACCACTGCAATGGGTAGTCAAGGGGGAAGGGTGTTGCCTCCTCGGTAAGAGGGAATATAGTGGAGTTACCCCAGTTAATATGAACCCCAGACAGAACAGCAAATCGAATGAATTCCCTCAAGAGGGGGTTGAGATTATTGGATGGATTTCGCACATATAGCGTAATGTCATCCGCGTAAAGGGAAATCAGGACATGTCTCTGGAAGCAGCGCAAAGCCTTATCCCGTTGGTGCTGGCAGAGCCTGGCCGCCAGTGGTTCCATGGCCGGGGCAAACAAGAGGGGAGACAAGGGGCAACACTGACGGGTGCCTCGTGATATCGAAAAGGCCTCGGATATCCTGCCATTTATGCTCACCCTGGCCACTGGTTTATGGTAAAGAATTGTGATCCACCTCAGAAACCCCGCAGGCATCCCCATGTTGTGCAGTATACAAAGGAGATAATCCCACTCCAGTGAATCAAAGGCTTTGGTGGCGTCCAGAAAGACTGCCGCCATTGGTAATCCAGGGTGTACATTCTGTAAGATAGAGAAGAGGGTACGTAGATTATGTGATGTGGCTCTGCCAGGAATAAAGCCCACCTGGTTGGGCAAAACCAGACCCTCCATCAACAACTTCAGGGGATTAGCCAACACCTTTGCCAAAATCTTGGCATCGTAGTTAATTATGGAGAGGGGACGGTAGGAGTCGCAGGACTGGGGCGGCTTCCCCGGCTTCAGCAGGGAGGTAATTAGGGCCTCCTGCATCGACGGCGGGAGTGTCCCGGATTCATGTGCCTCCAGGAAAACCTCCCTAAGCACTGGAGCCAGTAAGTCAACATATGCCTTGTAGAAATCTATGGGCAAGCCGTCCAGGCCAGGTGCCTTCCCGGATGCCATCTGCCCCACTGCATCCCTAATCTCATCCAGGACGATGGGTGCGCCAAAAAGTCACGTTGATAGTCAGGCAACCATCCCAATGTGAGCTCTCTCAGATAATCATCCATTTCCAGGGGAACCTCTCTGGTAGTTGTATAGAGTGAAGCATAGTGAGCAGTGAAGGCGGCCATGATCGACTGTGTATCGCGCAGCGGTGGCCCTCCCTCGCCCTCCAACTCCAATACATAGTTAGACTGCCGCTGGGGTCTCACAACTCCCGCCAGCATCTTTCCTGGGCGTTCACCCTCTTCGTATGCCCTAGCCACGAAATATTTACTCCGGAAGTGGACCTCCCTATCTGCAGTGGATTTGTAATCAGACAATGCTGTTCTGAATTGGCATTGTGCATCAGCGTTATTAGCAAAGTCTGGGAGAGTTTCCAGTGACCGCATTGTTTGCCCTAATTTATGCAACGTGTCACGCAGCGCGCGCAGCACTCCTGAGCTCTTGGAAATACAGATCCCTCGCACCGTGACCTTCAGTGCCTCCCACATAGTTGCCACACAGTCCACAGTCCCCTTATTATGCAATCAAAATTCCTCAAGCTCCAGGCCCAGTTCAGTTCGGAAGAGCTCGTCAAGAAGTATGTTAGTTTGTAGTCTCCATGGTGGTGGTGTCCCCACTAGGTCCAGTAGCCGGAGGTTAGCCAGGACCGGGGAGTGATCGGAAAAAGTGCGGCACAGATGTTGTACCGACACTAATGAGGGGGCCAGCCCCCGAGAGATCATGATGTAATCTAGTCTAGCCCAAGAAGCGTGTGCAGCATTCCAATGCATGCCCTCAGTCCCCGTCGGGTGTAGGTGTCGCCAGGTGTCTATGATATCCTGCCGTTTGCAAAGATTACACAAATATCTGTGAGTGTTAGTGTAATGATGGGCGGAGGGGATTGATCTATCCACGGCTGGGTTAATAACTGCATTAAAGTCACCCCCCCATACCAGGTGGGTCGTACCTATATCCTTTATCTTGTTCCAGAGGGCGATGAAGATGCTAGGGTCATCGCAGTTAGGGCCATAGGAGCAGGCCAGAGTGATTGTTTCATTACCAAACCTGCCCCAAGTCAAGCAATACCGCCCCTCACGGTCCACAGCATCCCCCAACGGAGAGTAGGGGGTATTCCTTTTAATCAGAATAGCAGTGCCTCTGGCATAAGAAGAATAAGGTGCAAAGACAGAGTGCGCAGCCCATCTAGGCGCAAAGCTACCTTTGCGTTGCGGGTCCATGTGGGTCTCTTGTAAAAAGGCGATGTGCACGTTTAATCTATCTAAAGCATTTACAATCCGTCTGCGCTTCCTGGGATCGGATAGCCCTGTCCCCTCACGTTCCAAGTAAGAGTGGAGAGCACACCCCCCGCGGTAGTATCAGTGTTACCTGCCTGCATCATGTCCCCCTCGTAAAGTCAAATGACCTATGTATGCACCATCAACAGCCAAGTCTATTGCGTCCTTTGCACTGACCCTTCTAATGCCCAATGTAGAGTTATGCTTAGTATAACCAACTTCTGCATTCACAACAATAACATTTATGATATCCAAAAAACACCCCCCCACCCACACCGACATCCCAATCATGTCGGGAATGCATTCCCACCCACCCAGAACCAAAGTACCAAATCACAACCCAGGAGGGGAACACCCTTTGTGGGGGACACAAGGGGTCCAGACCCGCCTTCCATCTCCCTGAAATTCCACCCGCTGCCTGCTAGTCTCGTCGGCTAGAAGCAAGTGCGGTATGGGGAGGGAATTGCCAGGGCGAATGTTGGCAAAGGAGTATTGGCAACCCTTGAACAGCAAGAGCCTTACAATGCTTGGGAGAGCAACTTAAACCGGAATGTACAATAGTCTCTGTCCAGAGTACAGACAAGCGAGTGGGACTAGGATAAAAGCCATGCAGGAATTACAAAAATACAACCACCCATCAGTCTAATGCAGAGGTGGGCGAGCGGGACCCGGCCCGCGCTGAAGGGGACTGGGTAGGTCCAGGGGGCCCACCCTTTTCTTTTAGAAAGTTTTCAACCTCTGAAATAGGATCTGCTTGCCTTGGTGGACTATGCGCAGCTTGGCCGGATACAGCAAAGAATATTGGATGTCATGCTGGAGGAGCTTCTGTTTCACCGCTGCAAATCTGCGCCGCACATCCTGCACTGACTGCGTGAAGTCCGGGTAGAAGGAGAGTGTGACGTTTTCGAACTGAACCGGCTGTTTTTCACGAGCTAACCGTAGTAGAGTGTCCTGGTGCCTGTAATTCAGAAATCTAATGATGACAGGTCTAGGGGGTGCACCGGGTATGGGTCTAGGGCCAAGAGAGCGATGGGCACGTTCTACCACCAGTTGCTGAGAGAATGCCTCCAGGCCAAAGAGGTCAGATAGTAGCGTCTCAATAAAGTTTTCCATTTTGCCCACATTGGTGGATTCGGCCAGCCCAATAAGGCGAACGTTGTTTCGGCGCGAACGCGCTTCTAAATCTTCGTTCTTATCAGCGATCACCTTTAGGAGTCTCTCCATTTGCGATACTTTGGTGGCATTGGCCGTGGCCCCATCCTCCAACCCAGAAACCCTCTGCTCCACTTCCTTCATTCTCTCCTCCTGCTGGTCTAGTCGATGCACCACAGAATCAAGGTGTTGGGACATGTTGTCTATCTTAGAGTCTATAGAGGTGAGACTTGTTTGCATATTTAGCAAAATCGCCTTCCAGTCCACCTCCGCGTCATCTCCGCCATCTGAATCACCACATTCAGCTGATGGTGCACGGGAGTTTTTCTTATTGGACTCAAAAGGGAGCTTGGATTGCCTGGCATCATTTTTCCCCATGTTGGCGGCAGGAACGGGACAAGTTGCAGCGGCAGGAAAGCGAGCCGAGGGGCGCTCCCACCAACGCTCTGCCCAGAAGAGCCAGCACTCGCACCCCAGCCGCTAGCAGTATTAGGCACCGCCAGGTACCCACCGCATGCCCCGGCAGCCGGCCAACCTCAATGCAGGGTATTGTTGGCGCCTCGTATAAACCAGGTCGGCACAGCCATACGCGAAGAGGGGCAGTAAAACGTGCAAGCGGCCACCACTCAGGTAGTCAGGTCTTCCTCCTTAAGCGGTGGGGCACAGTACCAGCAAAGGCCCATACAGTGGACTCATGTGGGAGCCCGGGCTCAAATGGTGATTGGGGCACCGTGTATTCAGCACATCCAGGTCTGTTGGGGGCAACACCTTCACTCCGCCCCACGTGTGCAGTGCTTAGTAATGGCAGGTCGCGGCCTCCGCTCCCGCCCCATAAGGCCCTCGGCGTCTGAAAACGAATTCTTTGCACTTACTTGCAGCCGCCTCACCTCCTGCACTTCGTGGGTCCCGCAATTCGGCCCCGCCTCACCGAGGCTCAAGGCGACAGTTCCGCAGCTCGCTACTTGACAGTCCGTTCCCCAGGGCCCTCCGACGCCAGCCAGACCCCGGACTTGCGTGCCTGCGTACTCCGCCGCAGCTTCCGATGGATCTCTGCCGCTCTTCCGGCCGGGAGTTATACGCTTCGCGCTCAGGCGCGTCAGGTCAAATCGGCTCCGGGTGTCGACCGAGTGTGCCCATACCCGATCCTCTTCAAATTTCCCAGCGGGAAGCGGATTTTGGTGCCTCAGGATGAGTGTAAGGGTATTTTCATTCGCCCGGCTGGCGAGAGCCTCACGAGTGTGTGGCCATGTTGGTCTGGCACCACCTAGCGCCCCCCCGGCTTTAAGCAACTTAACGTGGCATAACCCCGTCTTGTAAATAAGGCCCCCTTTCACACTACACTACACGCTGCAACACCCATCCTTTCAGGAAGGGAAAACCCTACACAAAAGGGAACACTCCATGAATCCAAGTTTGATGAAAATTCTGTAGATCTGATTATTCCTTGTGATCACATGGACAAGTAATTCTCTTCTTTTCCATCCATCATTAGGCGGGAGCCACAGTACAGTATCCAAAATGATTTTATTTTTGTGCTTCAAACATTGCTATCCAGCCAAGCCAACGTTTATCGTCCTAAAACGGACTTCAGAAGTAATATGACGGATGATAGGTGAGTCGTCCTGCTGGATTATATTGGACCACAGAATTGTGACGGATGATGGATGAGTCATTCTGCTGGATTATAGTAGACCAGAGTAATGTGAGGGATAATGGATGAGACGTCCTGCTGAATTATAGTGGACCAGAGTAATGTGAGGTATGATATATAACACATCCTGCTGGATTATAGTGGAACAGGGTAATGTCAGACATGAAGGATGATTCATCCTGCTGGATTATACTGGACCAGAGTAATGGGAGGGATGATAGATGCATCATCCTACTTGATTGCAGTGGACCAGAGTCATGTGACGGATGATTGTTGAGTCATCCTACTGGATTAGAGTGGACCAGAGTAATGTGACGGATGATAGATGAGTCATCCTGCTGGATTAAGGTGGACCAGAGTAATGTGACAGATGATAGATGAGCCATCCTGCTTGATAATACTGGACTAGAGGAATGTGAGGGATGATAGATGAGTTATTGTACTGGATTATAGTGGACCGGAGTAATGTTAGGGATGATGGATGAGTCATCCAACTGGATTATAGTGGACAAGATTAATGTGATGGATGATTGTTGAGTCATCCTGCTGGATTATACTGGACCGGAGTAATGTGAGGGATGATAGATGAGTCATTGTACTGGATTATAGTGGACCAGAGTAATGTGAGGGATAAAAGATGACTCATTCTACTGGATTATAGTGGACCAGAGTAATGTGACAGATGATTGTTGAGCTATGCTACTGGATTATAGTGGACCAGAGTATTGTGACGGATGATAGATGAGTCATCCTACTGGATTACCATGGACCAGAGTAATGTGATGGATGATTGCAGAGTCATCCTACTGGATTATAGTGGACCAGAATAATGTGACAGATGATAGATGAGTCAGTCCCAAGTAGGTACTTTCCAAAACAACCCTTTACAGTTTAGTTTTCAAGTAGGCGAGTAAATCTCTGAAAAATCAAGCAGTGATCCTTTGCCTGTTGTCTTCAATGTGGTAACTGGCATAGGGATACTAGCATACAGAAGAAATAATCAGATCTAAAGAACTTTTAGTAAACTTTTTGGACTCATTGATCGTTCCCTTTTGTGTATGGTGTTCTGTTTGTGTTTGGTGATTCAGCAGCAGTGGAATCATAGGGGGTAGGGCGTTAATTTACTTCTTTGAATTATTCACACTGGTGCAGCCATCTTCGGTCAACACTGTTCTCTCTTTTGTAAATATTCCCTATAGGAAGTCAAATTTTATTGTAGTCCTGTATATATATATATATATTTTTTACTGAGCTAAGAGTTTAACGCCTTAGTTCAGAAGCCAGAGCTGCAGAACGTAAATACTGCACATCACAGCACCATTCAACTTCTGTTCTCTTCTTGGCATTGCCTTTGCTCGCCCCGAGGCCAG
The DNA here is from genome assembly GCF_964204655.1 of Triturus cristatus. Classification (NCBI taxonomy): domain Eukaryota; kingdom Metazoa; phylum Chordata; class Amphibia; order Caudata; family Salamandridae; genus Triturus; species Triturus cristatus. The sequence continues at coordinate 1,206,331,069 of NC_140582.1, read as the reverse complement.
GGGTCACAAAGGCAGGGCCAGGGGTTGCAAGGATCATGATAGGGAGTCGCAGCTGCAACACCTGGCGACCCCTAATCGACGTCCATAAGACAGGCCATGTAAATGTGAAAAGTTGACAAAGCTGTAAAGTCTAGAACTCAAAAACTGGAAACCAGACTATCTACTGATGAAACACAAAACTGTGAAAGGGACATCATTAAAAACCATTGTACTCTTACCTCACTTTTCAAATTTTGCAAAGTGATAAAACATATTTATTGAAGGCGTCAATGTGAAATACACCCAAGCACTGTGATTTTTTGCTTATCATGGAAACCTGGCTAAAATCATGGTGCAATCCAGATTTAGCCATAGTAGTCCCTCCTGGTGTTGCACAAACATAGAACTATGCGCAGGAAAACAGGACCTCGGAGTATAGGGGTTGTACCTTCCTACCACCTTAGTGTCCAAAATTCCCAAACCGACTAGCTATAGTGTCTCATTCACTCTCCAACATAATCACATAGCTACAAATGATTAGACAACCTAGAACACAACTCTCAGGAATCGCGGTAGCAAGACATACCCTTTCGCTCACTCACTCATACTTGTCCACAATAAGATTGTCAGAGTCACTGTATAGTTCAAAATGTTTATTTTAACTATTGTGCTCTATAATGTAGCATACGAGCAACTACCAGCAGCAAAATGCATAAACCTAAAATAGTTAGCTTTGTTACAATACCATAGAATATAAAGGGGGATGTAATCATATACAGACAAAAAGGACTATAAGGGCTAACCACACTCCCCTTGGTAAATTGAGGATTATTATATAAAGGAAGATCTCTGGGCTTTGTTAGCAGACCCCATACCTTAGAGCCTAGATGGAGGTTTTAAATCATGGGAACAGCACAGCTCTTCTTCAAGGAAAGGTCTCTCTCCAAGTGTGTGTGAACAACATGCGTCCCGTAATATCAAAGCACGTGTTTTCCAGCAGTGCAGCTGTGTTTAGCATGTTTTGTCTAGGTGCTAGGGACTGACCAGAACAGAATAACAAGGGGCATGTTTATCGACCTTGCACATCGTGTTCAGAATAAACTCCAGGAGTAAGCAGAGAATGAAGAAAGCAGACAGTTCTCATGTGAGAGGCACAAACACAGTATTGCAAAATAAAGTCATGTAGTAACGTGTGCAAAAGTAGCATCATGGCAGCAGAGCTCATGCTAACTTAGCAAAATCAAGAATGACCCTAACAGCCATATATTACCCTCCCCTTTGTAAGGTCGTAGTATAAAGATAAAAGACCAAAACAGAGTTCAAGGTTAAGCAGAGTTCAGAAGCGCTTTAAAAAACCAGATTGGAAAAATTAAGTTGTTTTAAATTTTATTGTTTCAGGGAAAATGAGATTAAGAAGGAGGTGGAAAATCCATAAAAGCACGCAAACTTAAGAATGCAAATCGTTCCAAAAGGTCATCCCTTTAGAAAAAAGGGATGCCGTCCAATTAAGTATGTCGAAGTGTTGAAAATTGAAACAGCGATGTGATTAAGCATTCACTGAAGACATGAATTTCCCTTAGAACCAAGTTTCTTCCCTTAAGTTGACTAATGTTTGAACTCCATTTTGTATTGTCATGTCTCCACGTGCTCAGCACAAGAAGAGTCCTATCTTCGTGTCAGTTGCTCTCGTTATCTGCCTAGTAACAGTCTATAAATAGCTCCTTTGTCCGTCTGGCGCATGCCCAGACTTGACCACATCTGTTATCAGTTAGTCCTTTCTTGACCATGTTTTCGCGGGCTCAAGGAGTGTGTTAACTCCGCCCATATATTGATTCTGTATCGAAAATGTCCATAAAAGGCAATATTCCTTGCTTCATGTTGTATCCACCCACTTATGAACCCCTCTGTTGTGTATAAAAGGGGATCGTGTACGCAAGTTCTTTGTACTACTCTATGCAATACTGAAGAGTGTTGTATAGGTTGTAGGACCACCCTTAAGGGTTAATAAACTTTGTCTTTGTACTTTGCAGTTTCCGTGCCAACTTCCTTCTAGTTTCCGTTACAGGAGAGCGAACCCTGGTACTCTGCGGGCCTAGCTGGGGCCTATACTCATCAATTGGCGCCCGTCACGTGGGGCTCATCGGCGACTCGGATGCTCGAAGGATTGGTCGTGACGAAGGTGAGGAATTTGGCCGGGGATGTGATCACTGCCAGAGGCATTTTAGTCCTGGCATCCCGAGGTTTTCTTCCTTCCCTTCCGAACTGACCATCTGGGTGGCGCCGGTCCTCGACTGAGACCTCTTTTGTCGGTTTTGCCGTGACAGCCGTTTGGGCGAATTTTGGAGCTTGGCAGTTGGAATCTGGACACTCTTGATTGGTAAGAACCGTTGTACGGTACTTGCTCTGAGTTTTTGACGCCTGGGTTGGCCATTTGAGTTTGATTTGTGATGACCGGTTGTTGGACCTGGCCTCGTGGCGTGGTCCTTAACCCCCTGGATTGTGGCCGTTCCCCGCCCCGGCCGTCACGGGCCACTCGTCTGGACTGCACCAAGGCCCTTCACCCGGAGCTACACGTGGTCGCATACTCCTCGTGGCTCCGCCATCTTGTTGGCATCCACGTCACACCGTGCCCCAGCAGGCGCGACCCCGCTCAACCCAGCCTCGACCCCAACGAAGCCCCGACATCGAGGCACCACGAACTGGCCAGGGGGTGCCGCAGGAACCATTCATCGCCCCGGCGGAGGACAGTATCGATGGGACCCCCAACTGTCCTCCCCTCTCGAGGTGTGATCACCCTGCAAACTCCCATGGGCCTGGCGCCTCTCCTGCTGGGCGTCTGGCCACCTCCACCCGGCCACTCCGCCCCCTCGGGCGCATAGGTCCGGACATCAAAGGGCTCCAGACCTATATCTGGGGCGACCCCACCACAGCTCGGCAGTTGTATCCCGGAGTCGAGAGCCCTGCTGATCGAATCGCGGCTGACCCTACGGAGACGAACTCTTGCCGGAACTATCACGAGCCCTGCTGACTGCGTCGCGGCTCCCTCCTGTGAACCCTTTTCTGAACCACCTGGAACATCGGAGCCCTGCAGACGCCGTCGCGGCCCAACCTCGCTGGAACCTTCCTCGGAGCCCTGCTGACGACGTCGCGGCTCGAGCTGAACAGAGACCATCTTGAGAGCCCTGCTGATTGAATCGCGGCTCTCCACGAACTGTACGCCAGAGCCCTGCTGACGCCGTCGCGGCTCGACCCCTCCGAGATCGGAGGTCCTCCAGCGTGAGGATAAGAACTGGGCCCCAGGTACCCTCGTACCACATTCCTGCCAAAGACTGTCCCGCTACCCCTACCCTTCCAAAGAGACATTGAGACTTTTGGTGGATCCCTCGATCCCTTCGTGTAAATATTGAGCTCGTAAACTTTTATTGATGATAAAGAATTGCTTGTCTTGAGACAACCTCCTTGAGTCCGGTGTGGTGGTGTTACTGTGCTAGTACGGGATAGGAGAAGGATCTCTCAGGAGACTTTCCGGCAGCGCTCGGCTACTTCGTGCAGTGAGAGGGCCCCCCCCCCTTGGTGGTCTCACCGACTCCTCGGGGTCCGCCTTCCAACATTTGGTGGCCAGCGACGGGATCCGAGCCGAACGCAGTACGTACCAGCCAGTACCCACTAGCTACCCATCCAAACGAATAGCATCATGAGCAGCCAGGAAAACAACGCGACAATGGAGTTCCAGCCCGAACGGCTGGAAGAATATACGCACAAAGAATTAAAACAGTTCTGCAGAGACAAAGGCATTGCAACCACCAGCCTCAGTACCAAGGAAGAGATGCAGAAAGCTCTGAGGGCATGGTTGGAGGCTGGGGCAGGCCCCTCCCAGGAAGAAGGGCCCTTGCCCCTGACGGAGACCACAGCAACCGCACTGACCCCGGCAACCGGAGGAAGAAAGAGCCTAGAAACCGGCCTCTCCGAGGAAGAAATACGAGAGCGGGAAAAGGTCCGGAGCCACGAACTAGAGCTCGCCCGACTGCGGCTGGACGGCGAACTCCAGCTGGCAGAAAAGAAACTGGCCCTCGAGCAGCTACGCCTTCAAGAAGAAATAGAAGAGAAGAGACGACACCGGGAGTTGGAGGAAAAGAAACTAACTCTTGAGCACGAGCGCAGTCTCAAGGAGCTCGAGATCAAGGCCAAGAACGGAGGGACCAACACCCCCAGTACTAGAGACACTCTACCGCCCCCCGAGGCCAAGGTGCATATCCCGAAGGAGGTCGTCAAGGAGTATTACAAGAATGACGATATCCAACAATGGTTCAAGGCCTACGAGGTGGCCATGACCTCCCATCGGGTGCCCCGAAAAGACTGGGGCGCAGGCCTGTGGGGGCGATTCCTGAGTGAAGGGCGGGACACGCTGCTCCAGCTACCGGAGGAGGTGATGACCTCCTACGATCACATGAAGGAGGCCCTGCTCACCCGATACGGGCTAACAGCGGAGATGTACCGCCAGCGGTTCCGAGACTGCAAGAAAATCCCGGGTACCACATGGGTGGAATATGTGGACTTTTTCAGTCGGGCCCTAGAAGGGTGGATCAAAGGCAGCAAAGTAACCACCTACGGACAACTGGTCGACCTCATCGTCTGGGAACACCTTTCCAATAATTGCTTCGTGGAACTGAGACAGCACCTCCTCGACAGCAAAATGACCGACCCGCGAAAACTTGCCGTCGAGGCCGATCGATGGGTCAACTCCCGGGTCCCCCGGAGCTCAATGGGGGAGTACCAGAGGAACCCCAACGGACCCCCACGCCAGCGCGGTGGGGGGGGAGGGTCGAACAGGAACCGAGACCCTCCCGCTGGGGCCCCCAGGAGCCCCCCTCGAGGGCCACCGCAGCCACATCTCTCCCCGAGCCTAGCGCGAAGGGTGGGCCCGGCCCGACCCGCACCCGTGACCTGCTATGGCTGCCAACAAACCGGACACTTTGCCAGCGACCCGGCCTGCCCCCTGAACCGAAGAAACGGGGCCGGCGGGCCCCCGCCCCGGCAGCTGACAGCCGCCGCCTTGGGGGGAGAGGAGGAAGAAGAGGCCCTCGACCGAGAAAACACTAGTGGGAGCCGGCAGCCATGTCCCTGGTCTGCCTGGGTAGCCGAGAGATGGTACCCTGCACCCCCATCCCAACCAACACCCAGAAGTACCGGCAGCAGGTCACGGTCAACGGACAACGGGCCGAAGCCCTTCGCGACACCGGCGCCAGTATCACCGCTGTCCGCTGCCACCTGGTGACCCCTGAACAGATTCTACCGAATGTGCTGTGCCCTGTGCGGACGGCCGACAACAGTGAAAGCCTATGCCAGATGGCCCTGGTCCCCTTCGAGTGGGGAGGGGTGACGGGCCTGCTGAAGGTGACGGTGCGCGACGACGCCCCGGTCGACTGCCTCCTGGGGAACGACTTGGAGAGTTCCCCCTGGGCTCAAGTAGAACGACGAGAGCACCTCCGAATGTTGGGACTGGCTGATTGGGCCTGCGCCATCACCCGGTCCATGACCGCCCAGGCCCCCCGCTCCTCCTCGACCTCCGGGACGGCCCGACCCGAGGGGCTCACACCCCCTCCCGCCAGCAGCGAGGAGGAGGCGGACACCGACCCCGGGCCCAGCGAATCCTCCCCCGAAGAGATGGCTTCTCCGAGCGCCCTACCAGAACTGACGCAATGGCAACATGAAGGGGGCCCCACCCGAGAGCAGTTCCAGCAAGAGCAACAGTCCTGTCCCTCTCTCGAAGGGGTCCGACAGCAGGCGACTGCGCAAGCCAACGGTGACCAGACCGGCACCCACTGGATCTACTGGGCCGAGGGCCTGTTGTACAGTGAACAGAAAGTGGCAGAACTCGGGGCCGGCCGCGTGTTGGTGGTCCCCCTCCGCTTCCGGGAGTTCCTTCTCAACCTGGCCCATGATGTGCCCCTCGCCGGACACTTGGGGCAAGACAAAACGTACAGTCGTCTGGTGACCCACTTCTACTGGCCTCGGATGCGGAGAGATGTGGACAACCACTGCCGGTCCTGCCAGACCTGCCAAGCCAGCGGAAAGACGGGGGGTCGGGTCAAGGCCCCCCTCCAGCCCTTTCCCGCCGTCAGCACCCCGTTTGAACGAGTCGGAATCGACATTGTGGGACCCCTGGACCCCCAAACCGCCCTGGGCCACCGCTTCATCCTGGTCCTCGTGGACCACGCCACCAGGTACCCGGAGGCGGTCCCGCTCAGAACTATAACGGCCCCTGTGGTAGGCCGGGCCTTGATGGGGATCTTCTCCCGAGTGGGATTCCCCAGCGAAGTGGTGAGCGACCGTGGCACGAACTTTATCTCCAGGTACATGCGGTCCCTGTGGCAACAATGCGGGGTCACATACAAGTTCACGACCCCATATCACCCTCAGGGGAACGGGCTGGTTGAGCGGTTCAACCGAACATTGAAAGGGATGATCCAGGGCCTGGAAGAACCCCTCAGGCGGAAATGGGATGTCCTGCTGCCCTGCTTCCTGTTTGCCTATCGGGAGGTCCCGCAGAAGTCCCTGGGGTTCAGCCCGTTTGAACTATTGTATGGGCACCCGGTCCGCGGACCACTCAGCCTGGTCAAGGAGGGCTGGGAGATGAAGCCCCGAGGCGCCCCTCCTGACGTCTACCGATACCTCCTGACCCTCCGAAACCAGACCCGCAAGTTCCGAGCCATAGCCGAAGCCAACCTCGAGGCCAGCCAGGAGGACATGAAGCGGTGGTACGATCGCAACACTTCTACGGTAGAATTCGAGCCAGGTCAGAAAGTATGGGTCATGGCCCCGGTCGAACCCGGCGCCCTCCAGGACAAGTGGACCGGGCCCTTCAAGGTGGTGGAGAAGAAAAGTCCCGTCACCTACCTGGTCGATCTGGAGTCCCCCCGGAACCCCCTCCGGGTCCTACATGCGAACAGGCTAAAACCCCACTTCGCCCGGACCGAACTGAGCCTGCTGCTGGCGACCGACGAGGGGAGCGAGGACGACTCCGAGCCCTTGCCCGACCTCTTGCAATCCGACAGTCACGATGGATCGATCGAAGGGGTCCAACTCGCCTCGTCCCTGACCCCGGAGCAGCGCAACGACTGCCAGCGATTACTGCGGGACTACGCAGCCCTCTTCTCTCTCACCCCGGGGGTGACCCACTGGTGCGTCCACGACGTCGACACCGGGGAGAACCCCCCCCATATGACACAGAGCCTACCGGGTGCCTGACCGAGTGCGGGCCTGCATCCAGGCCGAAGTAGCGAAGATGCTGGCCCTGGGGGTCATCGAGCCTTCCGACAGCCCGTGGGCCAGCCCTGTCGTCCTGGTGCCCAAGGCCGCAGCTCCCGGTCACCCCCCGGAGTTGCGATTCTGCGTGGACTACCGAGCCCTGAATGTAGTAACCAAGACAGACGCACACCCGATACCCCGGGCCGACGAACTGATCGACCGCCTAGGGGCCGCTCGCTACTTGAGCACGCTGGACCTCACCGCCGGGTACTGGCAAATCCAGCTCACCCCCGGCGCCCAAGAAAGATCCGCCTTTTCGACTCCGGATGGGCATTACCACTTTCGGGTGATGCCCTTCGGAATGAAGAACGCCCCGGCCACCTTCCAAAGACTGGTGAACAAGGTTTTGGCCGGGCTTGAGGCCTTCAGCGCGGCCTACTTAGATGACATTGCCGTGTACAGCAACCACTGGGCCGAGCACCTCCTCCACCTGGAGGCCGTCCTGGCCGCCCTCCAGCGGGCCGGGCTCACAATCAAGGCCAGCAAATGCCAAATCGGCCACGGATCCGTGACCTACCTGGGCCATCAAGTGGGGAGCGGGCAGGTGGCCCTCCTCCAAGCGAAGATAGATGCCATCCAGACCTGGGAACCCCCCACTACCCAGACCGCTGTCCGGGCCTTCCTGGGCCTCACCGGATACTACCGGCGGTTTATCCGGGACTATGGGAGCATTGTTGGCCCCCTCACAGAGTTAACGTCCAAAAAACAGCCCAAGAAGGTACACTGGACACCCCGCTGCCAAACAGCCTTCGACACCCTCAAAACGGCCATGTGTACTGCTCCGGTGCTGCAAGCCCCGGACTACCAGAAGGAGTTCGTGGTACAGACGGACGCCTCCGAGTATGGGATCGGGGCCGTCCTCTCCCAAACTGACGAAAGGGGGCTCGACAGACCAGTGGCCTTCATCAGCCGGCGACTACTGCCCCGGGAGCAACGCTGGAGCACTATTGAGCGCGAGGCCTTCGCTGTGGTGTGGGCCCTCAAGAAGCTCCGGCCCTACCTCTTTGGCGCCCACTTCCGGGTCCAGACCGACCACCGGCCCTTGCAATGGTTAATGCGAATGCGGGGCGAGAACCCCAAGCTGCTGCGATGGTCCATCTCGCTACAGGGGATGGACTTTGACGTCGAACACCGGCCCGGCAATGACCACGCCAACGCCGACGGCCTGTCCCGCTTCTTCCGCCTTGACGAGGAGAACCCCCAAGGAGATGGGTGACTCTCCATGCCTTCGGCTGGGGGGGACGCCTGTTGGACCTGGCCTCGTGGCGTGGTCCTTAACCCCCTGGATTGTGGCCGTTCCCCGCCCCGGCCGTCACGGGCCACCCGTCTGGACTGCACCAAGGCCCTTCACCCGGAGCTACACGTGGTCGCATACTCCTCGTGGCTCTGCCATCTTGTTGGCATCCACGTCACACCGTGCCCCAGCCGGCGCGACCCCGCTCAACCCAGCCTCGACCCCAACGAAGCCCCGACATCGAGGCACCACGAACTGGCCAGGGGGTGCCGCAGGAACCATTCATCGCCCCGGCGGAGGACAGTATCGATGGGACCCCCAACTGTCCTCCCCTCTCGAGGTGTGATCACCCTGCAAACTCCCATGGGCCTGGCGCCTCTCCTGCTGGGCGTCTGGCCACCTCCACCCGGCCACTCCGCCCCCTCGGGCACATAGGTCCGGACATCAAAGGGCTCCAGACCTATATCTGGGGCGACCCCACCACAGCTCGGCAGTTGTATCCCGGAGTCGAGAGCCCTGCTGATCGAATCGCGGCTGACCCTACGGAGACGAACTCTTGCCGGAACTATCACGAGCCCTGCTGACTGCGTCGCGGCTCCCTCCTGTGAACCCTTTTCTGAACCACCTGGAACATCGGAGCCCTGCAGACGCCGTCGCGGCCCAACCTCGCTGGAACCTTCCTCGGAGCCCTGCTGACGACGTCGCGGCTCGAGCTGAACAGAGACCATCTTGAGAGCCCTGCTGATTGAATCGCGGCTCTCCACGAACTGTACACCAGAGCCCTGCTGACGCCGTCGCGGCTCGACCCCTCCGAGATCGGAGGTCCTCCAGCGTGAGGATAAGAACTGGGCCCCAGGTACCCTCGTACCACATTCCTGCCAAAGACTGTCCCGCTACCCCTACCCTTCCAAAGAGACATTGAGACTTTTGGTGGATCCCTCGATCCCTTCGTGTAAATATTGAGCTCGTAACCTTTTATTGATGATAAAGAATTGCTTGTCTTGAGACAACCTCCTTGAGTCCGGTGTGGTGGTGTTACTGTGCTAGTACGGGATAGGAGAAGGATCTCTCAGGAGACTTCTCGGCAGCGCTCGGCTACTTCGTGCAGTGAGAGGGCCCCCCCCCCTTGGTGGTCTCACCGACTCCTCGGGGTCCGCCTTCCAACACCGGTCATATCTTGTATTGATTACTGTGAGAATATATGCGTTGCAACACATATAGGCAGGTAATGTGGAGATATTTCTCCGGAGCTGTGTAAATTTGAACGGCGCACAGTTTAAGTGCCATTTTTTTGATAATACTGCATATTTTGCATTATTTTCGAGCATGCCTGCTTTTAGCGCACTCCGTAAGTGGTGCTGCTGTTTTGGAAACTGGTTAAACCTCGAGGAATCTGCTCCAGCTCCCCCAGAGGGGACTCCTAATAGGGATATGTATGTGAAGCATGGTCTTTCTTCTATAATGTACAGCACACTATGGAGGAAATACACCAAAAAGGATCCTGAGTTGCGCTGGCCTTTGTATGGATCTTTTGATATGCGTAAGATTGAGTATGTGGAACAGTGTATGTGTAAACGGCGTGCTCGTCAAGATATGTTTGAATGTGTGCGGTTATGGGTGAAGGAAGTGCGTGAGCGAGAGAAACGTGAGAAAGCGCTGTTTGATAAAGAGCAACGGAAGAATGATCATGTGCGAGCACAGGAAGCGAAGCGTCGGGAGGAAAGAGAACTGACGGAGAGGCAAGAGAAAGAGCGTAGGTTGCAAGTCTCGGGTCAATATGCTGTCCGTCAGCCACTTTATCCTGTCCTTACTAATCTTGAAGATGATTTTTATTTATTAGATCGTTCTCCGCCTCCTTATGCTGGCGCGTCTGCTCCGAGATCACAGGATTCTGGATTGGTTTCGGGTAAGGTAGACACGCGGTCCATGTTATCAGTTGACCGAATGGGTGAGCTTCGGCAAGTTTCCTTTCGTGCACTTAAGGGCAAGCTATCCCTTACTGAATTGTTGGACTTTTGGGAAAAGTGGCAGGATAGAGAGAAGTTGTATTTTTTGGGACACTTTTCTGAGGAAGTGATTACTGTCTTTCGGAAATATTCAGACGTTTTTGAGCCTGATGATGTGGTATTAGATGCTAAAGCATTACGTAACGGTGTTTTTTCTTCCTCTAAGGCGCCTGATGCGGCTCGACGGCTGTTTGCATTACGGGATGCGGCGAGTGACCTTAAAGAGAGAGCGCGCCTAAAGGCAGAGGAGGAAAAGCAGTCGGATTCACGTATCGGCGATGACCAATCATCTACCTCCCACTCAGATAAGAGCGGACTAGTGCATGCTAAACCAATGCGAGAGGCGGCACCTTTGTATGTTCCTCCTAAAGGAGCGGGAACTAGTCCGGATCTCACTTCCGCCGATGCTAAGGGATATTTTGTGTATAATTGGGTTTATACTCCCTGGCATAGGGCTGATGTTATGGCATTAAAGAATGCATTGCCTGACCCCCGCAAGAATCCAGCGGCCTTTTACGAAGAAGTCGAAGGGGCCTTGAATTCTTGTACTATGACCTTAGCAGATATAGATTTGTTCTTTGGGCTTATCTTACCACCGGATATGTGGCGATCTGTGCGGAAGGTGGATGATCAAGCCGCTTTTAAGGCCAGGTGGTCGGAGATTGAGGATGAGGATAGGGAGAGGAAACCCGCGAAAAAACCGCCTCAGATTATTTTAGATCTCCCCGCTGCTATTTTGACCAAGTTGAAAACAATTATCCCCCCTAAAAAGATTGACTGGAATATGTTAGCTTCGTGTAAACAGAAGGTTGATGAATCAGTCTCAGATTTCTTTACGCGCTTTGAGGAGACGTTTCATGATTTTAGTGGTCAGTCACTTACGGATGATACGGGTTGCCATCTTTTTGTGGATAAATATGTGGCGAATATATTACCGGGAATAGCAGCTCGTTTAAAAGCGAGTGAAAGTTCCTGGTCCGCTTCGTCTCCGGCATCCCTCCTGACTATGGCTCAGTATTATGAGCGTCAGGAACAAGAAGCGAAGGGACAGGAGGAGAAGAAATCGAAGGATTTGAAAACAAAGGTGATGTTAGCGCAAGTGTATGGTCCGCCTCGTCGGGGTGTCGATAGAGGTAGGGGAGGATTCTATGGTCCCCCTTCGGGTCGGTCAGATGTAAATAGGAATCAATGTGCGTATTGTAAACAGTCGGGTCATTGGGCCAGAGATTGCCCGGCGTTGTATGCATCTCATCAGGGACGTGGTCAAGGACCACAGAGAGGTAGAGGGGGCTTTTCGAATTTCAGAGGAAATTCTAATGATCGTGCTCGGTTTGAACCTAACGTGCAGCAACGAGATAGACCTAACGTATTTGATCGACAACATCAGTATCAGATGTCTGGGACTGACCGCTCTGGGTACCATGATTCGCAGCATGCGTAGGATTGCGTTGGATGGGGGTTGGAATCAGTTGAAGTGCCGGTTGATCAGAAGGGTCCTTATGTTTCAGCAAGTGTTTTGGGTTCTACTGACCGGTTTCTAGTTGATACAGGAGCTACTCGCAGTGCACTGTCCCAACAATTGTTTCCGAGGGCTCCCCCATCTGGCTTAATGGTTACATCGGTAGGGTTTGATGGTACACTCTCTCGAAGCCCTCTTTCCCGACCCCTTGCATTCCATGTTGACCGCTTTTCTGCACCCTGTCCATTTTTGCTTGCCCCTAACACGCCCGACAACATTATGGGTCTTGATATGCTCAATTACTTCAGAGCAACGATCCGCTGCTCCCCAACTGGAGTGCGTGTGATCTTGAACGATAATCAGCCTATGACAGAACGTATGTGTGTGGCTACAGAGGAGGCTGTCTTAGCTTCCCTCCCTCGTACTTTGTGGGCTACTTCAGATACTGATGTGGGGCAGATGGTGATCCCGCCTGTCCACATTAGCGTCCAGGAGGGTGCGGTGTTGCCGCGCCTCCCTCAGTATCGCATTTCCCAGGAGGGGGAGGAGGCACTCATTCAGATTGTGCAGGATTTGATTAAGGTGGGGGTAGTGGAAGAAGTCCCCTATAATGTTTGCAACAGTCCTATTTTACCTATCTTGAAGAAAGATACGGACGCCAAAGTTTATCGGTTTATTATTGATTTAAGGGAAGTGAACAAGATTGTGATACCCCAGTATCCAGTGGTTTCTGATATCACGAGGTTGCTCACTTTGGTCCCGCCAACGGCGACCACGTTTTCATTTATTGATTTGAAAAATGCCTTCTTTTCGATCCCTATTCATCCTGATAGCCGATACCTCTTTGGTTTTACTTTGAATAATAAGTCTTATCGATTTTGTAGGGTCCCTCAGGGCTACACAGAAAGCCCTAGCATTTACAGTCAAGCATTGAAAAGGCAATTGGATTCCTTTGTTCTGCCCGGGGGTGTCGCCCTTATACAATATGTCGATGACATCTTGTTGGCGGCTGATACTCCTGAACTGTGTGAGATGAGTACGTTATCCTTGCTTTCCTTTTTGGCATCTCACCATCACAAAGTGTCGAAGAAGAAATTGCAATTTTGTAGACCTCAGGTGACTTATTTGGGTCACCTTTTGTCTAAGGAGGGGCGTGCACTCACACCAGATCGCATTCAAGCCATTTTGGACACGCCAGTGCCTTCCACACAGAAGGACGTGCGTGCATTTTTGGGTCTTGTTTCTTTTTGTAGGCAATGGATATTAGGATTTTCACACATAGCTAAACCATTGTTAGCCCTTTTGACAAAGGACACACCGATCCCTCTTCCCTGGTCAAATGAGTGTGAAATTGCCTTCCAGCAATTGCGACAGGCCCTTTGTTCAGCACCAGTGTTAGGGACCCCTGATTATACGAAGCCCTTTTCACTGTATGTGCATGAGAAATATGGATGTGCATTATCAGTTTTAGTGCAGATGCACGGCGACAAGCAGCGCCCTTGTGCATATTTTTCGTCCGTACTTGATCCTGTTGCCCGAGCATTGCCTGGTTGTTTTCGATCGGTTGCGGCGACAGCTGTGTCAATACGCCAAAGTGAGGGAATTTTGTTATCTCACAAACTGTTGGTATTAGTCCCCCATGCTGTTGATGCCCGGCTTCATCAGACAAAGACGCAGCATTTGACCAGTGCTCGTTTAACGGGATATGAGTTGACGCTTTTGGCTCCTCATATTACGTTAAAGAGGTGTGTAACGTTAAATCCGGCCACATTGTTGCCGTTCCCGGAAAACTCAGTCTGAAGCACAAAAAGCACGCGACTGTATTCTTGTGACTGAGGAACAGACAAAGGGTCGTATTGATCTCCAGGATACGCCCTTTTCAGATGTAGATGGAGAACTGTGGGTGGACGGATCATGCCTGAAGCTACCAGATGGTACGGCTTCAGCAGCGTATGCAATTACCACACTGCAAACAATAGTGGAGACAGCACGCATACCACAGAAATGAGCTCAAGCAGCGGAACTGATAGCATTAACACGAGCATGTGAGCTCAGTGCAGGATTGTGTGTGAATGTTTATACAGCTAGCCGCTATGCCTTCGGAGTAGCGCATGATTTCGGCCTACTCTGGAAGGAGAGAGGGTTTCTAACGTCACATGGAGCACAGATAATGCATGGAGAGTTAGTTCACAACCTTTTGACTGCATTAACATATCCAAAGAAGATTGCTATAATTAAATGCAGCGCCCACAAGAAAGTGGTTGATAAAGTTGGAGAAGGGAACGCTTTTGCAGACCGGGTGGCACGGGAGACTGCGATGCAGCCTGGTGCTACTGCAATGTACGTTGTGAAGTCGCAGGTAGAAAGATGGCACGATGCAAGGAGAGAAGTGCTGGAAATACAGAGGACCGCTTCCGATAAGGAACGGGAGCAATGGTCTAATGATGGAGAATTGGATGATGAAGGTTGTTGGAGAAATAAGCAGATGGATAGATGGAAGTTACCCACAGCTTTTGTACAACCTATGGTTCAGATGGCACATGGGCTAGCACATGTTGGAGCTTCCGCAATTGTAAAATTGCTTACCCAAGTCTGGGAGCATCCAGAGATTGCTAGTACGGCAAAAAGGGTGGTACAGACTTGTATGATTTGTCTGAAGTACAACCCTGGAAAAGGGACACGAACTCCAGCAGGAGGGTTTGTAACACCTACTGCACCTTTTGAGGTAATGCAGATGGATTACATTCAGTTTGAACGCTGTAACAATCTGAAGTATGTTCTAGTAGTGGTTTGCGCCTTCAGCAAATGGGTTGAGGCCTACCCTACGAAAGATAATACTGCAATGACTACAGCCAAGATGCTATTGAAGGAGTTTTTTTCTCGATATGGCGTTTGCAGACTGTTGTGGAGTGATAACGGACCCCATTTCATAGCAGACGTTATTAAGTATGTACTGAAAGGACTGGGAGTTTCCCAGAAATTTCATGCAGTGTTTCACCCTCAGTCTGCGGGATTAGTTGAGAAGTACAATGGTACTTTGAAGCTTAAGATCGCGAAGATCCAAGCTTCGACTTCTTTGACTTGGCCAGATGCTTTGCCACTGGCATTATTGTCAATCAGATCGATACCGCATTCTCGAACCGGTCTCACGCCGTATGAGATCGTGTTCGGACGCCCAATGAATATTTGGGGTACACCAAAACCAAAATTAGTGTATGACCTACCTTGTATAATGATGAGCGATTACTTGGCACAGTTGACTGATAATTTGGTTTCTATTCATCAACAGGTTCGAGAAGCGCTCCCTGTCCGATCCACTGGTGAAGGCCATTCTCTTCGACCTGGAGATTATGTCCTAATCAAAGCGTTCGAGAGGACGAACAGTCTGGAGCCGAGGTGGTCGGGTCCTGAGCAGGTGTTGTTGGCGACAAGAACAGCGGTGCGAGTCTCCAATCGGAAGAACTGGATCCATTCCACGCACTGTCAGAAAGTGCCGCCAGGTTTGGTGGAGCCTGCTGTGTTGACCGACCATCGAGAGATCCTGACTACCCAGAAAGGCCGTGTTGTGGAACCGAACGACAGCGAGGAGCTCTTCTCGGACCAAACGATTTCAGAAGTAAGGCGATATTATCTCAGACCTAGGAAGTGAATTCTTTAGTATCGGGACAAATTGTCAGAACAGCCCTTAGGTTAGTGAAACGGAGAGCCAATGAGGCAAGGGGGGGGGATCAGCCCTGCATTAGTGTAGTGACACCCGTCTTGGCCCGCTGGTGAAGAAATCAACGGCTGCCTAAGGGGAAGAGTTCTGACAACCTTTTAGTTTCAGGAAGATATTGGTTTCTTACTACAAGATGGAGAAGAAAAAGATTCTTTGTGCAACAAGCTTTATTATCATTGTGGCTATTGTTGGTATAACCACATGGTTTGTTGAGGATGTGACTCCTGCCCGCGAGTTGCTTGTTTTGACCACCCCAGTGCCTGAGGAGCACTACTTTTATACCCTTCCGTATCAAGAATTGAAGCATCGTCAGTCCTATTTGAATAACACTTTCATCCAGATGTTGCATCATACCCATGTTGCTACAAACGCTACGAACTGTTGGATATGTGGTATGATGCCAGCTCATCAGAAGAAAGGAGGAACGCCATTCATACCTCTCCCCTTTTCTCATAATGGCTCCTGTAGAGCATGGTATACTTTGCTTTTTGCTACACGGAAACCTACAGTGGGACGATTACTCTTTAGACTTAATAGGGAATGTCACCAAGATAAAGATGGTTATCCACAAGCGAATGGGACAATTTGGGAATGGGAAGAATATCGGCCAGACAATGAATCGACCCCCTATATTTTCACGAACACCAGAGACACTGTAGGGAAAGAGCGATTCGTGATTCAAGTGGCACAAGCTCAAGCGGACCTGTGTGTCCAGAGTGTGGGTTATATTCCGGTTGGTGTTAGTGACTGTATCATTATCTTGAATATTGACGGGTTGAATAATAGTACTTTCTTAGCATCCCATAATACATACTTTGTATGTGGGAATAAGGGTTATTATCGTTTGCCAGCTGGTTGGTCCGGAGTATGTTATGTAGCATTCCTATTACCTCCTGTATTCTTGGCACCTGCATCTTATCATAAAGATTTGAAGTTGTTGAATAATGTGACTGTAAATAGGTATAAACGTACTCTATCTATTGATGATGTTGACCAAACTGATACTAGCTTGCAGCAGTATATTGATTTCAACTTAGGATTGTTTTTCTTTGTTGGAGCTGCCCTAAATAGTAGGAAAGTTCGAAGATTAACTAGAGTTGTAGAGGCTGTGACGAATCAAACTGCTGCTGCACTTGGGAATCTTACTGAAGAATTGCAAATAACTAGGATTGTGGCACTGCAGAATCGAATGGTATTAGACGTTATGTTAGCTGATAGAGGTGGAGCATGTAAGATTATCGGAAGTAGTTGTTGTGTGTTCATCCCTGACCACACGCCATCAGTTTATAATGCTATTAATAAGTTGCATAAAATTGCAGCTGAAATCCATACAGAAAATGGCACTTGGACCTTTTCTGGATGGTTTTGGGCATTGATCACCGCGTGGGGGTGGAAGGTTTTGACTGGTCTCTGCATTATTGTAGCAATTCTGTTTTCTTGTTGCATTTGTATCCAATGTGGTCCTTTACTCTGTTCTCTATGTGTGTCATTCTGTATACCTGATAAGAAAGCTATTGCCAATGTTACCTATCAGAAACATTTAACCAAAGAGATGGAAGAGATGATGAAAATTGACATATATGATGATTATTCTAATAAGTCGGATGTCTTCAGTAAATGCTGAAAGGGTCGTCTGTTGAAAATTGAAACAGCGATGTGATTAAGCATTCACTGAAGACATGAATTTCCCTTAGAACCAAGTTTCTTCCCTTATGTTGACTAATGTTTGAACTCCATTTTGTATTGTCATGTCTCCACGTGCTCAGCACGAGAAGAGTCCTATCTTCGTGTCAGTTGCTCTCGTTATCTGCCTAGTAACAGTCTATAAATAGCTCCTTTGTCCGTCTGGCGCATGCCCAGACTTGACCACATCTGTTATCAGTTAGTCCTTTCTTGACCATGTTTTCGCTGGCTCAAGGAGTGTGTTAACTCCGCCCATATATTGATTCTGTATCGAAAATGTCCATAAAAGGCAATATTCCTTGCTTCATGTTGTATCCACCCACTTATGAACCCCTCTGTTGTGTATAAAAGGGGATCGTGTACGCAAGTTCTTTGTACTACTCTATGCAATACTGAAGAGTGTTGTATAGGTTGTAGGACCACCCTTAAGGGTTAATAAACTTTGTCTTTGTACTTTGCAGTTTCCGTGCCAACTTCCTTCTAGTTTCCGTTACAGGAGAGCGAACCCTGGTACTCTGCGGGCCTAGCTGGGGCCTATACTCATCAGAAGGAACAGACATGTTCTTCGTGTTGTGATGCTTCCAAGAGCATATCCGGACAACTTGCATGATATACGATGAAACTTTGTTGTAGGAGGTTCTGCGCATGATATCCCATTTAGCCAAAATCCCATTCAGCCAAGGACCTGGCTTGGCAGTTCGGGCTGGACTGTTCCCATGAGGTACAGGGTCAAGACTGATTTGCATATGGCCAGGTCTAAACTGGGGTGGCATGGTGAGCAAAAGAATGATGGATTTAACCCAGATCTCTTGACTGGGGGTGAAGGTTTTGATTTATTCTGCATTACGTCCATTAATTGTGTGTCTTTTGCTTTCTGTGCCACTGGAATCAAGATATCCTGGCTGAAGAGGGGTGAAACCAGTCCTAGAATGCTTGTTTCTGGTCCAGGGAGGACCTGGCTTGGCAGTTCGGGCTGGACTGTTCCCATGGGGCACAGGGTCAAGACTGATTTGCATTTGACCAGGTCTAAACTTGGGTGGCATGGTGAGCAAAAGAATGATGGATTTAACCCAGATCTCTTGACTGGGGGTGAATGTCTTGATTTGTTCTGCATTCCGTCCATCAATTGTGTGTCTTTTAAGATTCCAAGTGCAGCAGCACGCGCCATGTGGTCATTCTCAGAACAGGGCTGTTCATGTGCCTCTAAGGGACTCATTAACTGGTTATAATCTGGGACTGTACATGACGTATTTGCCAGACCAACCAACTGGATTGGTCAATCTCAGAAACATTAAAAGTGTAATTTCGAAATAAAGCTTGTAGTACATCACTAGTATAATAAGTGTGTACCCCCAATTATCATATTCCGCTAAGGAGGGGATGGGTGGGATATTAACATTTTTAGCAATCACCAAGCCAAATCAAGTGGTTTGGTGCACTGTATCATTTAAAAATGAAATTTGAGTCGGAATCAGGCAGGTAAGAGGCAAAGCTTCGGTACTCTGAACCTGCCAAGCTTTAGTGCCCCAGATTGATTTTAAGTCAACTGTATCTTTCCAGTGCTCATAACCCTGTTTGGCCAATTTGGTTCTAAAGGAATTGGAATAGATCAATTTAGAATAGGTAAGAAAAAATGTATCCTACTTGTTCGAACCGGTTTGGGGACAATACCATACACATTAGTCCACATGATCAACAATACTCAATGGTGTAATGTCTTTTTGTATCAACTTCGAGATTCATGCACTAATTCGCCTCTCGTTACCAGGCGCACATGATGAACTTTTGACATCTGTTACTGCGGCAGGTCAGTCCCACCTTGACTTCATCCTTCTCCAGCACAAGCTGTCCATCCACGTGACTTTAGCATCTGTACCGCTCATACGCAGGGGCTATTTTCAATTGTGTGTCTTTTGCTTTGAGGCCATTTTCTCAGCACTCGAAAGCGTGCTTGACTCAAGTAGCCATCTTCAAAGCACGGCCTAGCAGGCCCCAGTGAAACTAGTATAGAACAAACAGAACAGGAAATTAAAACATAGAAAAATAAGCCCTTTTTGTTTACCACCCACCAGTCTAAAGACCCGTGTTAGGTATTACCTAGCAAAAGCAACATTTAAAGCCATTTTACTCACCATCTGCATACTTTGATACAGTACAATTTCTATTTAACACAAATCATGCATCTTACTATCTTTACTACATAAGCACATTACTAATGTTATTGACATTACATTTTGTTAATACATTTATGCAAATTAGCAGTGTTGCCCTCATGTAGTGTCTTTACTAAAAGTGCAATTGTTGGTTAATATATGCAATTCAAACAATTAGTACTATTAGTATTTTTCTTCGACTTCTGAGTGGGTACAAAAAATATTTTGTTTTCCCTGCTCAATGAATGTCAAAGAAGTAGCCCATTGTATCCAACGGGGATGTAATGCCTTAGAGTTCGGTACACTCGCCTTAGTCACTGCTTCTAAAGCCGGGAGAGGCATGACCATAAGAATGCGTTTTCCCTGCGCCAGCAAGCGTTCTTTCAGAATCACCATTTGGACCGCTGTCAAAACGTTCTCAATATTCAAAAATCGCATTTTAGCGGATGTGTATAAATGTGATTTGTATGCAATTGGTATTGTGTCTTCCTCATTGAACGCCAAGTAAGTGAAACCCACCGTCCCCAGTACTAAAGATATCACCAGGTTTGTGGTATTGTCACTCTTCAACAAGTAGCTAGTAGCAAGCAAATCTGATTGCAGAGATTGCAGAATTGAGGTATGTTCTGGAAGCCAGCTGGCCGAAGAAAATGTTGGTTGGATCAACGCATATAGCGGTTTGATACGCTGGGCGTAATCAGGAATGTATGTCCTCCCGAAATTCAAAAATCCTAGCAAAGACTGAAGCTTTTTCAGTGTAGAAGGAGGTCGCAATTGTGCACTTTTCTCCAGAAAGTGGTGGGTTAACTCCCTACCTTCATTATTGAGCTCGTAGCCCAAAAAGAGCACCGCAAAATGTGTGATGTGTGATTTTGCAAAATTGAATTTGCATCCATAGTCAGAAAACAACAAAATAATGCGGTCGACACGGAGAAGATGCGGTATGAGTTTATCATCCGTCAGATAAATATCATCAATGTACAGGAATGCATCAGGGTTTATGCTGTCTAACAAAGACACCACACGTGCAGCAAAAGTCCCTGGGCTATTCATGTACCTCATTGGCAAGCATATAAATGTTTGCTGATTTCCGACTGCAGTGAAGGTTGTCCAGTCACTGCTCTCAGGAGCCAAGTTGTGACAGAAACCATTGGATATATACAGTGTAGTTTTGTATCTTTTACGAATTAGTGTGTTCACTAACGCAGAGCTGTGTGTGTTTTGTACCACAAATGTACGACAATGACTATTCAAATTTTGATACTCTAAGACAATGCGGTACGATCCATCAGGTTTAGAAACCAGAAAAAGAGGATTATTCATCAGTGATACGCAGGATCCAATCACTCCTTGATACTCCAACTGAGTCAGAATATCACAAATAGGAGCCTTAGCTACTCGTTTGATTTGATATTGCGGCTGGATATTGTGGCTGTGGCATAGACCGTAACGGGATCTCATGTGCTGGGGAATCTCCATCCCAACCCACCTGATTATGGTATACTGCCGGGGCAAGGGCCAAAGCCCACTCAGATGCGAAAACTTGTGCATGCTCCTCAGGGACGTAACGTGAAAAACTAGGAAGTATCATGTCGTCCCTTCTAGGACCGGCTAGCACAAATCGTGGGGGGCTAATCCGCCTCTGCCAACAAAATGTCATAAGAGGGAGTCAGATTTTCCCCCCAAAAAACCTGTGATTGTACGCTGTATATCACCTTCAATCTGGGAGACAATTTCATAGAGTCTATCCGGGGGGGGGGGGGGGCAACTCGTGTGTCTGCTGTTTCTACTGTAATGAATGTATCAGTTGCTCTCGCCTCCAGACAGGGATGCAGTGCTTCCCGCACTATGGTAACCGCTGCTGCGCTGTCGAGCAGAGTCACTGCCCATGTCCAGTCTAGGCATATTTCACTATTAAATCAGCAACTTTCTTCTACTGATACGGTCATCCAAAACGAGCCTGACTGCCTTTAACATCAAACTGTCTAGGTTGATCTCGTCCCTTCTGTGTGGTCTGACCTTTGCCATGAATCTGGTGCGCCCCACCACCGACTTGAGAGCCGAAGTGTTGTGTAAAGAACGAGGAGAGCGCTGATCAAGGACTTGAAATCTATCAGGAGTCTTAATTTTCATGCAATCGCACATGTAATAAGTACTCTCAGAAGACTCGGGTGTCGGTGAACCAGCACGCAAACCCTGCTTCTGTCGTTGCTGCCCCTGTTTTTTATTTCTCAAGTTCCTTTTAGGAAAGAATGGGCGCCAATTTTTATCAGTCTGGGCCTTTTGTGGACTTTGAGTTTGAGTCTGAGTTTGAGTTTGTCGTTGAGTAAAAGGTTTGATTCCCAGACTATTGCGCCCTATGGTTTTACTAGCTTTTCTTTTTCTTTTTTTTTTTTTACTTTATTTATCACTTTGGCAAGAATCAAGATATTGCAGGATTACATGTTCACCGTCAATAGCATAACATTAAAACGATAAGCAACAAAGGAGAAAGTAATTTGAAAAAGCGTCACATCATTGTCACAAATCAGACATGTCATAGGCTGTGGAATCCCAGCAATATAATTCTTTTTTAAAAAGAACGGACAGTCCCACAGGTCGACCCCTTCATACGTGTCTTGACAGCTAGTGTTGGTGTAGCTAAAATCTAGACTCATTTAAACGTCCGCACTTATAATAAGCCATAGAGACTGAAAAAGGAACATACTGTGAGGATCCAGCAAAACATATAATACAGACCATGTGTGAGGACCACCACTTCACCCCATGCCTTCCGGGACTATACCGTGTTGTAGCTGAGAGCTAGAGGCATGCCGCAGATTTTCTGCATACAGTCTGTAGGGACCCCAAATGTCTTTAGGACGGGAGGAGCCTGGTAGTAGACCGTCATATACCTCGCAGCTTGTATTACAATAAGCCAGGCTGCTCAACCAGCCCGCCAAGGTAGGAGCAGATTTGCGGCCCCATAATAGAGCAATTTCACATTTAGCTAACTGTAAACTGAGGGATGGGAATCGTCTGACATTTTTGGGGAAGTTCACCCTGTATCCTGTACCCAGTAGTGCTACTTCCGGTATGGGGGTAAGGGTCAGCTTCGTCATAGCCCCCAGTATGTTGTGCACTTCTTCCCAGTATGTGCGAAGTTTGGGGCAAGTCCATGTGAGGTGAGCGAAATCAGCCTGTGGGGCTGCGCGCTTGCGGCAGGTATGCGGTCTGGCCGGGTCTAATCTGTGTGCCTTGGTGGGGGTGATATATATTCTATCCAGGAACTTGTAATGTAGCAGTTTACATCTACTGTTTAGTGAGACATCCTTTGTCACTGCACAGCATTTAGCCCACTTATCGTCCGTGATGGGGTGGCCCAAATCTACCTCCCAGACTGTGCGAACCTTGTCGTCATGGACGGGCCTCAACCACGTGCAGGCTTTGTATAGTTTAGAGATAAGATGTGCTCCGCTAGGGCTTTTGATATTAGTGTTAGGGGGAAAGATTCTGGCTCTAGGGGGAAACCATGCAGTGCAGCGCGCAGCAGCAGAGCGGATATGACTCAGTACAAAGCTGTCCTGAAAACGGGTATCTTCCGACAGGGAAAAATATGTCCCTCAGGGTAGAGGTCCTTTAGGGTACTGATGTCAAATTTGGTTAAGGTGCGCTGGATCAACCTTTCTATTATACAACACTAAACCCCTAATGCAATAATCACATCCTACAGTGATATCCCACAGAGAGAATTAACAACATTCCTTTCAAATATATATTTTTATTATTAAACACAGATAGACCTTTGTAATTTTGATTTGAATTTTTTTTATATGAATATATTACAAATCACATTTATTTCATTTCATCCATACACAATTTTCTAAAAGTTCACCCTAGACTAAGGAGCCCCAATAGCCAAAGGGAGAAAAATCACTTAATTATGGCACATGTATCCACATAAAACCATCAATAAACATCAAAAGAACAAAACATACATTCAAGAACTCATAAATTCATCAGACATTAACACTGTACACAATACATAACAATATTACACATTACTGACAATTCAAACAACACAAATGCGCCGACGTGCGTTTCGGAGATCCCATGCATCGTCCTTCATCAGGGCCCTGATGTAGTAAGGTATTTCACAGTTCAAATAACAATATGTTTGACAGTGTATATAGAATTATGTTTAGTACACATAGAGGCTCCGTATCGACTCTACAATCAACTTTCTGTAGTACCATCAGAAGTGGTCACTTATATCTCTTGGAACATCTTACTTCTGTAGGACCAACCTAGCCAAGTCTCGACTTGAGTCTGTCCAATCAATCAATCCGAGGCCCAAAGTAGGGGATAGCATAAAGAAACCACGAGGGAAAGATCCTCTCTTGCATGGTCTTGGAATTGATTCTAGGTTGAAATCCAAAACAGGATGGAAATGACGAAATGATGCAGCAAATTCGCCAAAATCAGTAAAACACGGAAATAATCAAAAATACTTACAACAAAGCTACAGTAAAAAACCAAACTAAGGGTTTTCAATAACCCAATCAATGAATTAATCAACTCATTACCCAACCTTATTCACTTACGCCAATATCTTCTCAACCAACTAACTAACCAACACGGACCATTTGCTTAACCAATTGTTAGGAATCACTAGGAAGCCGACCAGTCCCTTAATGAAAAATAAAAAAAAATAAAAAAATAACATATAATCTCTGGGATGAGATCAGGAGGAGTAAGGAAAGCTTCATCAAAACCCTCCAAAAAAGGTGCAAAGAAAATGGTCCACTGTGAACGTTCGGTAGCACCACCAATGGTGTCCTCGCCCCGCCAAACACTTGCAAACCTAAGAACAGCCTCTGATCTAGGGCCCATACATGCCCAGCCAATTGCTGAGGAGCCAAAATTCGGCACTAAAGAACCATCAAAAACCATAAAAAACAAGGCTTCATGAAGGGACTATTTCAGGACCACAGTACCGGCGATTGCACAGAAGAAAACAACCAGCACGTCGGATAAACCGCAGGTACCCTACCCGCAGGTCCTACCCTTCGCAGCCACCGAGAAACCGCACATCTAATTTTGGTCCTGCCACTGATTCATAGGTTCACCGGAGGACCAGATAACTTAACGGAAGTCAGCGCTTCACCAACAACAGAATCTTTATGCAAAGGCGCCCTAAAAACCATGGACGTCAGTCAATCGCAACAGGCTTTCCTTCAACAGTCACTTAAACACATAGTTCAACTAGAACAAGTCACTCCCAATGCAATTACCCCCAAAGACGCTCATCTGTCAACTTCTCAACCATTTCCAAATTTAAGCCCAGTTTTCCCCATCTGTTTTTAACTCCTTAACCAAATCTAAACCTGACAAGCAACAAAAGAGCCCTAAAGTTTTAATACCACAGGTCATGGTCTACCTGCAAGCTTTCTTCAGCAACTCAGTCCAACAGGTGTCAGAAAGTTTTTTAGCCAAGGTAGATCAAGGGGCTCGAGCTGACCAAATGGCAATTCAAAAAGGGCCAAGCAACAACATAATTCAAAACTCTTTAGACTCATCGTTCTTCAACACTGAACACAATAAGTCCATAGCGCAGGACAGCTCTCCATCGGACAACCTCAACAACCTATGGTCCCAAGTGTTACAAACCTTTCAAACAACGTCAGCAGCACTAACATATGATTCCGACAAGATGGATCTGCAGGTGCAATTATTAAATCCACTTGCGGTTTATACCGCGGGGAATTGGAGGCGCTTAACGCTCTCATTAAAAAAGCTCTATCCCAAACTCAACTGGTTCAATCAGTGTGCTGCTGTTCTCCCATAATTGATTCCTTATCATCTCTGCCTCAATTTCTCTCATCAGTCTTAATGGAAATAAAGAAGCCCTCTGTGTCTGGGTCATCAGACCCCTCACCCCAGGCCCTGAGTACGGCACAGGGTTTATTTCATCCGAAAACCCAAACCTGTCCCATTCCCATACTCCCCACGGGGACATTAGATGGCAAATAATTTCCTATTGAACCACCCAAAAATCATAATTCTCATTGGCTGTTGAAAAGAGAAAAGAAAAGACAACAAAAAGCCGGAACAAACAAAAAACCGACATCACAACTATAAATACGAGCTACCACCCACTGAGTGACACAGACCCACCAGGAAAAGGCTCCCTCGACATTACTGTTGAAAGGAGAACAGTCATGCCCACAATTAACATCAAATCAGTTATCCCCACAGATAGAGGCCCTGCCCCAGCCTGGTCGACAGTCAGGGCAACTTCAAGCTCTGGAGCACTGTCTGCAGCCATCAATGCAAGCAAAACCCGGCCCTAGACAACCATCATTTAAGCACCCAGCACTGGAAGTAATGCAACAGAGTCCTTCAATTTCCCAGATGACAGCCCAAGAAGCTTGTCCCTCTCGTCCTTTTATCGTTGAGGACAACGAATCGCGTATACAGAGGATAGCTACAGAACACGGTCATAAGAACCTCAAGAATTTAGTAAACTGCCATATGTTGGTGGTCGGAAAAAAAAGCCCCCCTATCGCCCATCAAACGGAATTGCCTCTTTCATCGTTCACCATACCTACATCATATAAGACCATCGAAGAAAATTCAAAGCAAACACAACTGGCAATGCCCAATGAGTTCTGCGAGCTCCCAAGCAGCACCCAAAGCACTAAACTGTTGCTCACTCCAGAATATACCTCCAGAGGCCCTCACAACATCCTCAATCGAGGGACTATATTAAAACTTTTCAAATCTTTCCCAGATCTAAGCCATTTACAATCGAGAGATATACCTGCTATTGAATTCATTCTATCCATCGGACCTAATACAGGCGAATCTACGCAAGTAACACTGGCATCCCCGGCAATCCGGGATCTGATATTGACAAAAACCGATCTATTTAAATCCTGGGGTATTACCATAACAATTCCAAGCGCTCCTCGCTACCCCTCAATACTGGAAAATAACCAGGCCTGCACCCGTAGCCCGTCCTTAGCTCCCTTTTCAATACTAAGGTCCACAATAGGCAGCTCACCAACAGTAATCCCAGAGCCCACAACCGATCAGTGAAACCTCGATGGAGCAGATTGGCAATGGCTGCCGGGGGCCCTATCCAGAAACCGGACCGATTGAACCACCGCTAATTACGATCTAACAATATGCTCCTGGAACATCAATGGCTTTAGGCAGGAAAAACAATCTGCCGCCCAATAGGTGGCTTCCTGGAGTTTATGACACCCGCCACCAGGCAGTCCAAGTTTGGCAGACCAAGTGGCAGTCTCTCGATCTACATATCAACAAATCTATCGACATGTATTAAACAAGGTAATTTTGAGGAGGATTGGCTCTCCGGAATAATTCTGGGAAGCTCACTTACTGACCCTCAGCTGCTCATCCTTTTTCGCTCCCTGCACCACGAAGAAAAAACTCAAAAGGGATTGCCTGATCAACTCCATCTGTGACTTATTTGGCAAGTATGGAAGCATTCCCATCATCCTCTCAGGCGATTTCAATACCAATCTCTTCTGCAATCTTGCTGATGCCACAGGACCGGACTACCCAAGAGTCCCCTCACATTTTGCACCCCAGTCAATCCCTTCTGGAAACAAACTTTCGACATTGGGTTAATACTTGGTTATGCAGTTTAGCAGCTTAGGATTTACCTTAGTGAATGGGCGCTTCTCCACCGACATCCCGCCTGCATGGACCCAGTCAGATGGCAGATTCTTCTCATTTTTAGACTTCTCTCTAGGGAGTAGAGAAATACTGCCCATGATCAAGAGCTATCAAATTGCACCACAAGGAGAGAGTGATCACCGGGCACAAATTATAACATTTTCCACCAGCACCCCACGCCATCAAGGATCTGCGCATACCCACTCAGGCAGTTACACAGAAGACCTTAAGCGGATAAAGTGGTTGGACTCCACAGCCCCTTCCTTGATGGAAAAATGCAGAGCCCTATTACATCAATCTCTAGACTTAAATACTCATGTTGTTACTGGCTGCTCCTCCCTTACAAACCATCTTCCTAATGAACTGCCAATTAGGAGGGGCCCGAGAAACCAAATCCCTCAATTCTGTATCTCAAAAGCCACAAGGAAATTAAGATCTGAGAGGAACCGAGCACTCTGATTATCAAGGAAGACCCCCAGTACCAAAACCTTGTTCAATAACTA
Source organism: Triturus cristatus (assembly GCF_964204655.1). NCBI lineage: Eukaryota > Metazoa > Chordata > Amphibia > Caudata > Salamandridae > Triturus > Triturus cristatus. The sequence continues at coordinate 1,206,303,340 of NC_140582.1, read as the reverse complement.
TAAGCAAGCCCAAGTAGCATTTAGGATCGCGACACGAAAGGAAAAACTGGCAGCCTCGGATCAATTCTGGCTGAAGCTCGTCTACGAAAGTAAAAACCCCAATCCGAAGCAATTCTGGTCTCTTGTAAATAGGAGCACAGAAAGCATAAGTGGGTTCGGCAATGCAAACATCAGCAAAGCCGTTTGGAGTAAGTTTTTATCTCTTCACTTTGGGGCCATTAACACAAATGATGCTCAAACCATCTCCGCCAGTCCAGGTAACAATAGGTTCTTTCCACCGGGACTGGAGAGCCCTAGACAAGCTTGCCTCGTAAAAATTCCATCTGAAGATCCGCTATGCAAAGAACCAGCGAAAAGGAATGATATATCGCTAGAGCCCATGGTGCCTCCGATGTCTTAAAAAATAAGATCTCACGCCTCATAATGAAAGCCAGAGCTGAAGGAGCCCCAGGCCCGAACGGCCTTCCCCAGGCCATGTTCAAATCCGACACTACCCTATGGTCAGGATACCTGACCCCTTTATTTCTTCATTGTAGTCTACACAGTACGGTACCAGAATCTTGGCGAGGTGCAATCATTCACCCAAATCACAAAAGTGGGAAGGGAAACGAGCCAAAAAATTACAGAATGGTTGCACTCTTCGACGTGGAATCAAAGTACTATGCAAACATCCTATTGGAGGAGCTCCAGGCCTGGGTCGAAATTACCGCGCGACTCCCTTTTTATCAGACCGGTTTCGTGGCTAACACCGGTACTACAACCAACCTGTTAACTCTAACACTTCTGATGGAGAAAGCGACAGCTCAACAAATCCAGCTGCATTGCTGTTTCGTCGACTTCAAAGCAGCCTTCGACCGTGTGTCCAGGGACCCACTATGGCAGAAACTAAAATCATGGGGCTTACCCCCGCCTCTTCTTCAAGCAAAAATTCAACTCCATACTAAAACATGCAATTAAGAATTAAGATGAGTGACGCCTCCCATGTCTCTAGGAAGATTCGTACTGAAACTGGCATCAAACAAGGTTGTGTATTGGCCCCACTTCTTTTTAATTTGTTCATATCTGACCTTTCCCCAATACTCGACAGCGTAAACTGCCATCCCCTCAACTAGATGGGACCCGCATTACCAACCTGTTGTATGCTGATGACCTGGTGCTGTTAAGCCAAACAAAAGTGGGTCTCCAGCGGCTATTGGATGAACTGCTACCATACACGACAAGAAATTGCCTCGAACTGAACCTGTCAAAAACCAAAACAATATCTTTTGGGAAGCAAAAAAAGCCAAGAGAAAGGTGGCACTTCAACGACACAAAGCTCGAATCAACCCCAGTTACAAATACTTGGGCATCTTTTTCGAACCAAGAGGCACTTTTACCAAGCACAAAGAAACACTGAAAACCAGAGCCTTGTCGTTAGAAGCGGCCGCTGCAAAATTGACAAAACAGTTACTAGGTCCCAGCCTAACCCCCATGCTGCAAGTGATGAAGGCTAAGGTAATTAATTCCTTGACCTATGGGCAGGAGGTTACTAAGGGCACAACCAACGTGTTAATTAACAAACTAATAATCAACATTTTTAAAAGAGCTTTTCGGTTGTCAAGATCTGCCTCGCCAGCCCAAGTGAGACTTGAACTGGGATTACAAGACCACCACGGAGTGGAGGCAGGCGCATTTATTAAACTATGTCATAGACTGCTCCGAGCCCGGGAGGGTTCCTTGGAGGTCCGACTATCGCAGGAAATACAGAAAAACCAGACCAGCCATGAGCATTGGCAACGCTTGGACCGCAGTTTACAGTTACTAGGAGCAAAAGACCTCTGGGAAGCAAACCCCTCCCACCCGGTGCTAAAGACCACCATTAGAAAAACTGTTAGATTGGGGTCCTTCCACTCAGACAGGGCCAACTGTTAAAGAGGAAACACGCCTGGGCAGTGATCTCTAATTTCAAAGTGGGTGCTCAGCCACTCAATCTTTCAAGACCATGCGCACTTTATTGGAAAAATACGTTTTTAGCACTGAGGATGGGTGACTGGCCCTTTCTAAAGAACCTCCCCGAATGGCGCCGGCCAAGTAGCAGTACTGAATGCAGGCTGTGTGGTTACCGTTCAGAAACAATGGAACACCTCGTCTGTGCATGCCCCGCATTGCTCATAGCCAGACGATCACTGCTGCGAGGACAATGTATCATGTTGGGAGTCCGATCTTGCCGCCAAGCAATAATGGCAGCTCTTAACTCTGACAACACCAAGCTAAATATTGGGCTTGCAAAATTCATCCATAAAGCGTCAAAACAACTGGAAGCCATATCCACATCTAAACCCTTCCCTTCTTAGTACGGCGGTCAAGTTAACAGACTCAACAATCAAATCGGAGTCCAAACCATCGGAAAGCTAGAGCGATGTCTTCCAGCAGAACATTATTAGCCCATAATGGTTCGCCGAATTTCTAGTAATTTTAAATCCACAGTTTTTAACATTTACTACTGTCATTTTATTGTTCAATTTAGCCATGTTTTGAATTGTAAATGGTTTGCTTATCCAATCAATAAAGAGTTAATATCTTCAATATATCAAAAATATTTATGCAGCCCAAGAAGCTTTCAAGAGAGATTCCCCCCTCAAGCCCTCTATGACAAGATCTCAACATTTTTTGATGAAAAGATTCTGGCTATACAGGAGGGATTCACCTCCACCAACATCATGGACCTCTTAAGGGGCCCAGTGATGAGAATCTGTGACAATAAACCGAAGGCTAGTGTTGCCACATTTGCAGATATTTCCCTGTCACTATCACGTTAAACTTTTCTTTCATGTAAATCAGGCTCACCCCATGATTAAGGGTGGGCGTAGTTCGCGAAGTAGCACTTCGCGAAGCTACGCAATTTGAAGTTCGCACTACGCGAGCTACGCGTAGCACTTCGCGAACTGCGTAGTAACATGTTCGCACTGTGCAAGATGTTGTTTTCAATGATTGCACAGTGCGGACAAGCAACCGGCACTGTGCAATCATTGAAAATGGCATCTTGCACAGTGCGAGCTGTAGTTTTCTGCTGCTCGAGTAGATTTTTACTCGAGCTGAAGCTTTCTCAATGCGAACTGGTAGTTTCTCATCGCGAGCGGTCGCGAGCATACGCGACCCCTCGCAATGAGAAACCTCGCGTTGGGAATATCGCCGGGAGGTTCATTTTCCATGCTCGCGATCGCCAACTTGATGTTGCTGATCGCGAACAAGGAAAAAGTCTCGCCGGGATGTCATTTTGCTTGCTCGCGGTCGCCAACTTGACGTTGAGGACCGCGAGCAAGCAAAAAATGACCGCAGCACTACGCAAAACTACGCTACGCGTGTTCGCACTGTGTTACGTGCAATTCGCGTAGTGCGAAGTAGCGCGAACTTCGCAAACTACGCGAGTGTAGCGTAGTGCTTCGCCCAGGCCTACCCATGATCCATGTCCACCATGAGGCGATTGTCACAGTAAATCCGCTTAAGAACCATATCTACTACTGCTGAAGTCCCTTGTGCCTGGAAACTGACAGTTGACAGACCATTACAAAAAAAGCCCCTAGCAGATTCTACCATTTTGACCAATCTTAGGCCTATCGCCCTGCTACCTGTTTTGACCAAAATATTAGAAAAAATTGTGAACCAGCAACATTTTGAGGAGTTAGCCTTACTTGAGGTCACAGAGACTAATAACATGACCCTGGGAAGGATGGGGTATTGATTCTGTTGGACCTCTCAGCTGTTATGTGCCCGGATTAGGTCCTTGTAACTTGGCTGCATATTTTCTTACATTGTCCTCATTCTGCACTAAAACAGTACTGATGTACCCTTTTGCACATATTCACGTGTGTGACAATTTTGGATTTGTTTCTCTGAAACTACTTCTGTTTACACATCTGGCTTTGCATAACATTATCACAATGCTTTGAACACCAAGTACAAGGCCTTTAGGCACAATGTACAAATGTCATTCTATCTTCATCCACTGGGCGACAGGGCTAGCTATATACCCATAACATTGCTAATCTATACTTACATCGCGGGATGGGGAACAGAGGGAACACCGCGTTCTAAATCAGGAGTGTTCCGACTCCGTATGCTAAACCACGCATATATGTGGTTAAGGCAATGCGTGGTCTAGATCCTGGGGACGGAAGCAGGAAACCTTGCAGGAAGAGATCCGTGGTGAGGTAAGTGGGGCTGGGCTGTAGTCCTGGGCTGGGGGCTGGGTTTGGGTAGATTTCTGGGCCCTGGTAGTCTTCTGGTCTGTGGGGGAGTCGGTGGTAGTTATCTGCGTCTGGGAGTCGGATGTAGTTTTGTGGGCTGGGGGTGGTTCGGGGGTAAGTTTGTGGGCTGGGTCGGGGTAGTTTTGTGGGCTGGGGGTCGGGGTAGTTTTTTGGGCTCGGTGGGTAGAGGGGTGTTTTGTGGGCTGAGGGTGAAATGGGGTAGCTTTGTGGGCTGAGGGTGTGTCGGGTAGGTTTATGGGCTGTGGTTGGGTCGGGGTAGTTTTGTAGGCTGTGGGATCGGGTAGTTTTCTGGGCTGAGGATGGGTCAGGTATGTTTTTTGGGCTGGGGGTGGGTCAGGGTTAGTTTTGTGGGATGGGGTGGGTCAGGGGTAGTTTTCTGGGCTGGGGGTTCAGGCTAGTTTTCAGGGCTGGGGAGTTGGAGGTCAAGTCAAGTCAAGTCAAGTCAAAGATAGCTTTATTCGATTTCGTATTTAAGAAACCATAAAAGCACAGTAAATACAACAATCACACGTTATTAAAAATAAACAGATAAATCCAGTTAATTACATCATAATAAAATGTTATTATTAGACATAAAATTGAAAGGAACTAGGACATAGAAGATCTGCATCTAATTACGTATTTTAAAAACTTAGATACAGCATTAATAGTCATTTCATCTTCTAGCATAAGCAGTTTTACAAAAGCTGGTCTACACTGCCTTAAGCCCCAGATTTTTAATAAAGGAATCAAGTGTCTCTTCCTCCCCCACGTATAAAATTTACAAAACAAAAGAGTATGAATAGTTGATTGCTCGGAGAGGTCATCGCATGGGCATTTAATTAAATATGACGACCAATTGTTTATATCAGGGAATGTTATTAATCTATAATAACAGTCGGTTCTCAAACGAGCCAATAACATTCTGTCATAGCAAGTTTGGTCAGGCGATAGATAAAGCTGTAGTCCAATGCCCTGCAGAAGTAACTGGTGTTGTAAGACAGATGTTTTAGTCCTTTCTTTAGACCACCGTTGATTCTCCAGGAAAACAAGGCAGCGGTCTTTAAATTCCTTTCTCGAAATCGTAGATAATGAGGTAGGGTTAATAAAATAACCTAGTAGCCCCATATTTGTTAAAAAGACCTTTATGTATGCTAGCCACTGGATATTTTTTGCTCTTTCTAGATTAATGCAGTCAAGTAAAACAGCTCTATTTAAGGTGGTAGCTGTTGAGGTCCATATCTTATACCATAACAATAAAGGACTAATTTTGATCAAATCAGATATATAAATTATATCCAATTCCTTATGGCACACATACGTAGAAGTGGACTTGGGAACTGCTAACAAATACCGAAGGAAAATATTTTCCTTTACTTGGATTTCCCGGCAGTCTGCAATGCCCCAAATACCAGCCCCATAAATAGCAATTGAAACGCATTTAGCCTTATAAATGTCCATTAAGATACGGACAGGTCTACCTCCCAGTTTATTTGCGAACGGTTTCAAAGCACCAATTGATCGAGCAAATGCTAAATTTCCAGTATTGACCTGGTGTCCAAGTGCCCCTATAATTAAATAAAATCCCCAAATAAGAAAAAGTATGTGTTAATTCTATCTTAGACTGATTTAAAAAAATATTGCAAGGAACTTTATTCATTGATGTGCAGCTCATGGTAAAAGTTTTCCCAATGTTGATTTTTAGACCCCTAGATGTCATAAAAGTTGAAAAACTAGTTAACGCCTTTTGGAGGCCTAATTGGGTTCTGGCCATGATAACCGCATCATCTGCGTATAATAAAATAGGGACAGCCTCGCCATTTATTTTGGGATAATCTACTTTCTGCTTTAATAAGAAATCCGCCACTCCAATTATATATAAATTAAAAAGAAAGGGAGCCAGGATACAACCCTGGCGTACACCTTTCATAATAGGAAATTTATTTGTGCATTCCCCTTTTTTGTCAAAACGGACCTTTGCTCCTGCTCCTTGATACAACTCTTTAATGAAATTCAAGATGTTCGAATCAATACCAAGTGCAGTTAGAGTAGCCCACAAAACCTCATGGCTTAAGCAGTCAAAGGCTGAGCTTAAGTCGACAAAGGTCATGAAGAGGTTACCCTTTTTAGCTATCGTGTATTTTGCAGTTACTATAGCTAAATTAAGTCCTTCTTCGACTGTGCCTAATCCTTCCTTAAAGCCATACTGAAATTTGGAAAGAATGTTACTGTCCTTAGCCCATAGTTGTAATCTGTTTAGGATAAGTCTACCTGCTACTTTCATCAGTGAATCGAGCAGCGAAATAGGCCTGTAACATTTAGGGTCGTTACGGTCTCCCTTTTTGAAAATAGGGACAATTATCGCTTCCTGCCAAGTCAAAGGAAATCCCTTTTTATTATAGCAGTTTAATAAATTGGTCAGGAGCGGGGCCCAAAGGGAGATATTTTCCTTGAATAAATCTATGGGAATCGCATCCGGTCCTGGGGCTTTGTTTTTTGAGCTCTCAGATAAAGCTAACTCCATCTCCGTGACAGAAAATGAAATCTCCAGAGGGAAGCCAACAGTTGAAATGGGCACACTATTATTCAACATATTTTGACAGGTAGTTTGTGGGCTAGGCAAATCATCCTTCTTATAGAGTTCAGTAAAGTGATCTATCCAAACAGATTGTTCAATTGCCAAGTCTATCACGTCATCTTTTCTATCCACGAAAAACGGAGCATTTACTGCTTTCCAAAACGCGGTATTATCTCTCAAACAAGATGCCTTTATTAAGGCAGCCCAGGCATTCTCCTTAATCTCTAGTTTTCGTTTACGTAATGTAAGTTTATATGCTAATCTGGCTGCTCTAACGTCTGATTGGCTTCTAGGCGTTTTTTTTAGGGATAGTTTCAAGTTTGCATGAGCTTTACTACATTCAGAATTAAACCAGCCCTCTGATTTTGATCCCCCCCCTTCTCTATGCGTTCCAGTCAGATTATTGGATATATGCGTAGCAATCTTATGGAACGCTGTAATGACCGCATTTGGATCTGGAGAATCTTCCAAGCAAGTCATAATGTTAGAATATTGGTCAGTAATTAGACTATGCAGGAAGTTAATAGGATCAACCATTTTCCATTTTATTACGTATCCATTTCTTTTCGCCAGATGGATGGAATAACCATAAAGATTTTCTACTATGTTTGGTATTGTTCCATTGCTCATTCCAATGTCAAGTATAGTGCTAAGGGGAAAGTGATCATAGCAATATCCTCTGTATTGAACGTGAGGATGTTGTAGCAATGGCTAGTAGTAGTTAATATAAAATCTATTGTGGAACGCAGACCATGCCCGTTAAATGTAGGTTGAAAACTAATTTGTGGGTTGCAAAGCTCATTCACAAATCCCAAATTCCAATCGTGAATTAAAACGTTCAATAAATTACCCAACGTTGAGTGCTCAAAATGAGTACAACATTCTCCTGATAGATTTAAGAATCCGCAAGTAGCCGTACTACTATGTGGGCATAAATGACAATTAAAATCACCAGACAATATAATACACATGTCTTTATGCTCCACGTCTGTCCCATAATGTAGCAAATTGTTTAGATCCTCAAAAACGCGTTTATAATCTTCCTTTGGAACATTATTATAAAAATTTACTAAGATGATTTGTCGTTTCCCACCAAAAAGGAGAGAGAGGATCTGATAAAAAACATGACCGTCATTAGTCAAGAGCTTTATGGACGCGTTTACAATGTTAGAAATATATGTACAGAGGCCACCCGAAGATCTACCCCTCCTGGACTGAACTGCAGGAGTGGAATATGTGCGGTACCCTTCAAGATGGATCTCTTTATTTTCCCAAGTCTCTTGCAAGCAAATGACATCGTATCTATCAATGAAGTGTATGAAAATTGGGTCCATTATCTTATTTGAAAGGCCCGCGATGTTCCATGATAACAAGGCTAGCTTGCTACATTTGGGGTCTCTTATCGTCTCCATAACAAGGAGATTCTCGATACCACCACCTAATTCTAACTGTAGGGATTTAGCTCCTTCATCCCTTCCTCGGCATATTGGGGATTGTTGGCTGGGCAGTACATATTCAGGATCAATATTTATAGGTCTTGAAAAATCTCCACTAAATGGCTCCTCTGTTATAAGTCGTGGAGTAGTATACCTCACTTCTACCTCGGATTCTGATCTCTCAGATATGATCCCTAGGTTTTCATTTGGTAAGTGGTTTCCTCTTTCAGTTGACTCACTAGAATCTCCACTGAAGACACCCTTGGAAGTAGTGGACAAAGGGAGTCAATCGACCAGTTCCAGGCAACTAAACCTGTTATCGGTTGGTATTCCTCTCCAAATATCCATTGGGCGTGCTTCTATAATTTTTTGCCAACCCCCCTCCCACCTGTCTACTATGCTATCTTGAGGGCCTACCATTCCCCAGCTTTGGTCGAAGACTGGTTCATGGCGGTTTCTAGGTGGATAAAAAAAGGACAGACGCTTGGTTGCAATACCTTCGTTGATATATTGGTTGTCCCATGAGCAGATGTAATCGACCGTACCCGGGTCGCAAAAATTTACCAAGATACAGTCCCCCTCAATGGTTTTTTTACCTTGGCCTACCCATGGAACTCTACGCACCATTAGGATCTTACTCGACCTGTTGGGAGGCAGTGGCCGTCTTAAATTGAGCCAATGCTGTACCTTATTTTTCAAAGATCCTGTGGGCTCCTCTACATCCTCCTTCAGCTCTGGTACCCCAGTCAGAATCACCAGATAAGGGGTTACTTCCGGAGGCAAGTCGATAGGTAGGTACTGCGGCAATAACCTTCCAGTATGATTTCCCTTAGAGACCAGAGCAGTATTTCTAGATGTAATAGCCTTCTGTCTGATGATTTGAGTAGATTTGCTAACATTAATAGGTGACTTTGTCTCATGTACGGTGGGATCAATTATTAAAACAGACTCTTTAGAGGTTGGACTTTTGTTTGACCGCATATCCCTCATTGAATTATTGTTAAGGATTAGCTTCCTTTCTCCATCTCTTTGTACTCCGGACTTGCTCAGAGGCTTAATAAGAGCAGTCAATTCAGTTAGCTGTCTTTCGACGCATTTTAATCTGACCTCTAATGGGGAGAAATACAATTTAAATAATTTACTCATATGGTCTAAAATTTTGATATCTGCCTCAGTGGCCGTAATGGTTGGAGTCAAACTGGGGGAGACGTTTATGCGTTCGGTGTCCATGATATCATTATTCATGTCTGGCCGAGAGTTACTACAAACAACCTTTTTTTGTTTTTGTCCCCCCTCTTGAACGCTTAAAAGTGGCTCATGGGTCACCTTTTCCACGGGCACTGTCGGTTTCTGGCATTTCTTAGTTTTCTTTGCATTTTTAACTTTTCTTTTCTTGACATTTTTTAAGGATTTAGGTATTGCTCCCTCACTAATCCCCCTCCGCTGGATCTCAGTTGAAACTTCTAACAAAGAATCATGACAAGAAATCGAGGACCTGTCTGTTTCTAAGACAGAAATAAGTTCAGAAGCTGATACTGACAGGTCCACCGTGTTAGGGAGACTCTGACGAACCGCCTGAGTGTCTGTGGGAACCGAATCTTTAATTTGTTTGATTGGAGTTTTAACTGAGGCAAAATGACCCATAGAGGAACGTTTTGCTAGTGCCAACTTCTGGGAGACTCTACGTTCCATGAGTGCAATCCCTTGATCAATTACAGAATTTGCTCTAACAATAAAGTTATCCAAAGTGCCAGTTATGCTGATTGAGTCCATTGCTATTTTGCTCCTACTACCTCTTGCTCTTGTGGCTGCCATAGTTGCTATAAATAGTGAAACAACAGATTGCCAGACAATAGCGAGAGAAATATAATAATTACAGTATATAGCTTTAGAAGTATTAGGGGGATGGCCCGGTCCGGTCTTAATCGGTCTTTAACGGGCTTAAACGGGCCCGCCCTTGGCCCGGGCTTCGCCCGGCGCGCATCCCGCGGGCGTTCCGCGGGGCGTAATAATGGTTGATCTTTATAGCATGCAAAAAGGAAGAGGGGGGAGTGTCCGGGAAGAGACCTCAGGTGATGTTAATTATACCGCTGGAAGGCCTCGCAGTCCCTCACGCCCACAAACAAGCACTGGCAATAATCCGATGTAAATGGCAGAAACAAAGTCCCAAGCTCGAGCGGCTCCCGCGAAGCGGGGGCCGCGAGTCGTTTTAAAGGTGAGCCAATGAACTAGAGTTGGAGGTAGTTTTCAGGGCTGGGGGGTTCGGGGCTAGTTTTCAGGGCTGGAGGTTGGGGGAAGTTTTTAGGGCCAGGGGGTCAGGTTAAGGGACAGAGTTAAGAGATAGGGTTTTAGGCCTCAGGGCAGGGGAGGGGAAAGGATAGTTGGGGTAGTTTTTTGGGTTTAGAGGAGGGCGGGATAGCTTTTAGGGCTGGGGGTCGGGCAGTTTTTTAAAATAGGGGTTTGCCAAAGTGCAGTGAAAGGGGTTGGTGTAGTTGTAGGGACAGCACAAGGGGTTGGGAGGGGGTTGCGGTTGTATTTAAGTGTTAGGCACAGTGTGGGGGTTGGGGTGTGGTAGGGTATCAGGGCTGGAGGTTGGGGGCAGTTTTTAGGGCCAGATGGTCAGGTTAAGGGACAGAGTTAAGAGATAGGGTTTTAGGTCTCAGGGCAGGGGAGGGGAAAGGGTAGTTGGGGTAGTTTTTTGGGTTTAGGGGAGGGCGGGTAGCTTTTAGGGCTGGGTGTCGGGTAGTTTTTTGAAATAGGGGTTTGCCAAAGTGCAGTGAAATGGATTGGGGTAGTTATAGGAACAGCACAAGGGGTTGGGAGGGGTTTGCGGTAGTTTTTAAGGGTTAGGCACAGCGTGGGGGTTGGGGTGTGGTAGGGGTATTTGGACCTCAGGACGGGGAGAGGGGCAAGTGGAGAGTTTGTAGCTTAGGGCAGGGGAGGGAGTTCGCGACTTTAGCCACACAGTACCCTTTACCATTAATGCCTTTATCACATAATTACGTGGTAAAGGCATGCGTGGTAAAGGAATGCGTGGTTAAGACACATTTGTGGTTTAGGCTGTGTGTTAGAGGCACACGTAGTTTATCCAGTCATGCCTTTATCATACATCCCACAAGGATGCTTTGTATTATAAATAATAAGCATCTCATTGGATTAGCAGAGGAGGCCCTTTAGCTGACACTGAGGGTCCGTTCATGCTGAGACTTCACCACAGAGCTGTCTGACATCTCGGTGAGGGGTGTTCAGTTCATGACTAGGGCGGGGTCCTACAATATCTCCCACACCAGGTAATGGGGTTGGATTATCCCAAGGGGGGTTTCTTGTCTCTACACCTACACACACTCAAGACACACACAAAGTAGGGTTTGCATAGTAGGAGTACACCTGATTGCTACCTTGTTTTATATGCCTGACTATATACACTGTCTTAGCACTATGGCGGAACTATGTCTGCTCTTTACTCTTTTGGTGCTTGTAATCACTTTCATCTCCTCCTGTCCACTGATTATCGCAGGACATGCATTTTATACAAGAAAAACGTTGGTTCAATAAATATATTGAAAACAGCCCATTGTGCATTCGCTGTATATTTCTCTGAGAGCAAAGAGCACGAGTGACTGAGCAGAAGGGTTGTGATCTATTACGATGATCCCTGAGGGGTCAGGGTTGCCATCTTCAGTGGTTGTCAGAAACCATTGGCTCCGTGTTCAGGTTAGGGGGGCCTATGGTGGCACAGTGAGCTAGCTGGTCTCTAGGCCAACAGATTCTGCAGCAGTGCTTGGAATCATTCTAAACACACACAAGATGATGGATGGAATGTTGCACATTGGCAAAACATTCACCCCCAGTCACAGATCTGGGTTTAATCCATCGTTATTCTGCTCACCACGCCATCCCAGTTCAGACATGGCCATATGCAAATCAGTCTTGACCCTGTTCCTCATAGGAACAGTCCAGCCCGAACTGCCAAGCCATGTCTTCCCTGGACCGAAATCAAGCATCCTAGGACCGATTTCGGGGTTTCACCCCTCTTCAGCCAGGATAGCTTGACTCCAGGGAGGACCTGGTTTGGCAGTTCGGTCTAGACTGTTCCCATGAGGCACAGGGTCAAGACTGATTTGCATATGGCTGGGTTCAAACTGGAATGGCATGGTGAGCAAAAAATCGATGGATTTAGGCCCAGATCTCTGTACTGGGGTGAATGTATGACATTGTTCTGCATTCTGTCCATCAACTATTGTTTTTGCATTTGTCACACCGAGTGGGACGGGTATGCTCAGATGTGAGTCCCGTGCTCTCCATGCCACTGGAATCAAGCTATCCTGGCTGAAGAGGGGTGAAACCCCGAAACCGGTCCTAGGATGCTTGGTTCCAGTCCAGGGAGGACCTGGCTTGGCAGTTCGTGTTGGACTGTTCCCATGAGGCACAGCCACAGGGTCAAGATTGATTTGTATATAGCTGGGTTCAAATTGGAATGGCATGGTGAGCAAAAAAACGATAGATTTAGGCCCAGATCTCTGTACTGGGGTGAATGTATGGCATTGTTCTGCGTTCTGTCCATCAACTGTTGTTTTTGCATTTGTCACCCCGAGTGGGACGGGTATGCTCAGACGTGAGTCCCGTGCTCTCCATGCCACTGGAATCAAGCTATCCTGGCTGAAGAGGGGTGAAACCCCGAAACTGGTCCTAGGATGCTTTGTTCCAGTCCAGGAAGGACCTGGCTTGGCAGTTCGGGCTGGACTGTTCCCATGAGGCACAGGGTCAAGACTGATTTGCATATGGCTGGGTTCAAACTGGAATGGCATGGTGAGCAAACAAACGATGGATTCAGGCCCAGATCTCTGTACTGGGGTGAATGTATGACATTGTTCTGCATTCTGTCCATCAACTGTTGTTTTGCATTTGTCACCCCGAGGGGGACGGGTATGCTCAGACGTGAGTCCCGTGCTCTGCATGCCACTGGAATCAAGCTATCCTGGCTGAAGAGGGGTGATACCCCGAAACCGGTTCTAGGATGCTTGGTTCCAGTCCAGGGAGGACCTGTCTTCGCAGTTCGGGCTGGACTGTTCCCATGAGGCACAGGGTCAAGACTGATTTGCATATGGCTGGGTTCAAACTGGAATGGCATGGTGAGCAAAAAAACGATGGATTTAGGCCCAGATCTCTGTACTGGGGTAAATGTATGACATTGTTCTGCATTCTGTCCATCAACTGTTGTTTTTGCATGGAATCATTCTAGGCACCTCACTCAAAGTGTATGCAGTCCAAACAAATGCGCAGGTCCTACGGATTAGAGGCAACTACACGACACAGCAGACCTCAATCCTAATCCCTTCCTGCACATGAACAATCACTATCGACGTTTTGCTGTTTCTATGTGTGCTGCACAACACAGTACATATAGAAACAGCAAAACCAACGAAAAAGTAATAATTTCTCTTCATTGTGCCAGTTGAAGGTCAGGTTTTCCCTGATCTTATTTTTGCGCTGCCCCATATTTATGCCAGCCTTGTAAATAATGGGCAGTCTAAAAAAGCAATGGGTATTGCGGCAGAACGCCCACTGCAACACCCATTGCCTGACCATTTCACACTAAGTGCTGCATGAATAGGGGCATTATTTACAAAGCGGCATTAAGCCACGTTAAGTGGCTTAACGCCACCTTGTAAATAAAGTAAAGGTGTTATCGCTACCGGAACATAAAAAAAAGTGACATTCTGGTGGCGATTACCCCTTGTAAGTATACCCTTGAGTGTTTAGTCAATGTTGTCTTTGCCATTGTTAGCACCACCAGGCATGTTACAGAAATGTACTCACTCACTGTTGGGATAAATGTCCTCCATGTAGCTTTTTGAAGCTATGCCACCTTCTCTTATGTGTTTTCTGGACAGCTGTGTTTATTTTATGTCAATGGACTCAACAGTCTGGAGGTGCGCTGTGTTATTTTTTTGAGACATCAGAGTTGGGCTCTGTCATCAGGGTTATCCAAAGTGCACTCCCTTTTGTGAGAGTGGTTTGAGCCCTGTCTACCTAGGGGCATATCTACAAGGCCGAAAAGCGGTGATAATTGTATCGCTATATTAGCAAGGTCACGCTATCGCGTGAAACCTTGCCTTAGCGCCTGAATTCCTAACGCCCATCTTTGCATCTCTAATGAGATGCAAAGTGGGCGTTCCTCCTCAGGCTAAGGGGAAAATGTCGCTAAGCGACATTTCTCCTATTATCAAGCCTCACGCAAAGCAGCATAGCAACAAGAAAAGTAGCGATCACCTCTGTTATCGCTACTTTCTTTACGCCTGCTTTGAAACTGACTTAGCCATGATATCCTATGGAAGGTGGGTATCATGGCTAAGTGTTTGAGGCCCTATCAGCAAGCTATTGCCAAACTTCGTGGGATTATCGCTGGGTTTCCAGCGATAATCTCACGTTTGGCAGCTAGCGCTAGGATTTTTATCGCTTTTGAGATAAGCGTTGCTAATAGCAAGCTATCTCAGCTATAAAAATCCACGTTAGCTGGTGATAATTATCCTAGCGCTAAGTGCGCTTAGCGATAATTATCGCCTGCTGATATGCCCCCAAGTCTTTGAAGAGTGGCAGTGTTAGGAGCAGGCTTCTCTTCTGGAGCACAGACATGTTGACATGTACTCCTCACGGGACTGTCTACCAGCTCCTGCCCTATAAAGTCCATTCTGTCTCTAAAAACAGAGTCCTTGGTCATCATCATGTCTGGAACATGTAGTGGGTATGCCTGTGCATAGCTGATGTGTTTGTGGAGTTCCATGTTTGTATTTGGATTGCTTGGTGCATCCAATTAACATCACCTGGGTGTCTTGGACAAGATGGTGGTGTTTGTTTTGGAAGACTGGGACTGTCCTTTCCCTCTCCCTAAAACTAGCTGTAACTCATGATTGGGAGAGGTGCACTGGTTTCCCATTTTACATTTACGCCTCCCTTATTTTCGATAGTGTGCCAGTCTCTCCGGACAATAGGAGCTTCCAGACACCAGGATACACATTCCCATGAGCATTTCACCTTTGAAAAAGTATAGATTCCATGATGGATTTAAGGTATCCTTCGTGGCCACCGGTGCAGTGTAAGTACTTTGTTCAACTGTAATGACTCTACTGGGAGAACTGTGCACCAGACCAGGATATACAATTACAAGAACCAGTCAAGAAATCCCTCCTAAATTTCCATTCTTCCTCAAGACTACAGAACTAAGAGCTCTGTTAACTGCACACTACAATTGCCCTCATCCATTCAGCCTTGCTTTGTAGTCTATTGCATGTACACCAACATTTTTGCAAACAGTCCCTCCACTGCATTATTTCTCTCTTTCTGTAGATGCAAAGTAATAGTGAGTGTGCAGTTTCAGTAGGGTAGAGGCATATCCTCTGTCATCTAATTTGCTAGTTTTGCACTTTCCAAATTCATAGCTAAATAGATGTAATGCCAACAATTCTCAATTTGAATGGTCCTGAATGCCTTTAAAGGTATGCCTGATACTCACAAATGGCCATTAGTAACATAAAATCATCTTTTTCAGATTTTCTGATGCAGATTTATTTGAAAGATGTCGATAAGGAGACTAGAAAAATTATTGACTCATTCCAAATGCAGAATTCCTCATTTTTTTCAGAACGAGATCTCGCTGGTGAGTACTAAACCGTGATGTATGGTGTTTCGTGTGTGTGTGAGTGTGTGCTTGCATACCTGTGTGTGTGTCTGTGTGTGTGTGTTGGACCTGCCCCTTGCTGCAGGGATATCCCTAAACGTTTTGTCTTCCCCTAACTATTTTTCTGACCTTCTTTTTGCTGGCTTTAGGACTCTGGGCACTTTACCACTGCTAATCAATGCTAAAGTGCATGTGCTCTCACCCTAAACATGGTTTGATTGGTTTATACCTGTTTGGCATATTTTATTTACTTATAAGTCCCTTGTAAACAAGTATCCCATTTATCTAGAGCCTGTAAATTACATGCTACTAGTGGGCATGCAACACTGCTTGTGCCACCCATCCACAGAAGTAGCCTTTCAAGCCTGTTTCAGGCCTGCCACTGCAGGCCCTGTGTACGCAGTTTACTGCAACAATGACTTGACATTTAAAACTACTTGCCAAGCCTTACACTCCCCTTTTTTTATGCATAGGTCATCCCTAAGGTAGGCCCTAGGTAGTCCTATGGGCAGGGTGCTGTGTAAATGAAAGGTAGGACATGTACCTTTATGTTCTACATGTCCTGGTAGTGACAAACAGTTAAATTAGTTTTTCACTACTGTGAGGCCAACTCCTTTCATATATTAACATTGGGAATTCCTTAATGCACTTTTAAGGTGTTATTCCTGATTAGAAATGAGTAGCTGCATCATGTTTCAGATTTTTGGAATGATAATGATAAATCTTCTTTAGTGGTAAAGTTGGAATTAACATTACTATTTTCAAAATGCCTCTTTCAGAGAGTGGGCATTTCTCTGTTCTTACTGCTCTGTGTGCCTTGCAGTCTATATCCAATACACATCTGGGGTGGGTGACAGCTACACTTTGTGCATTCCCTCTAGATAGCTGCAAACACAGTAAGGTTAGGTGTCTCTGAGAACTCATCTGCATTCTGATGGATCTTCCTGGGCAGGAAGAGAGGGAGGAACTGACACCCACATCTGAACAGATAGTGTCCTGTCCCCACACAAAGGGCTGATTTACCCCCCATAGCTAGTCTGGAGCCAGGGCTCGGATGAAAGTGAGACCTGTGCACTTCAAGGGCCTGCTTTGAAGTCACCTGCACTTTAAAGGCACATTTGAATAAGTACTCAGTCTCTGACCCCAGCAAGACAGAACAATTCTGGACCCGTGAAGAACTCTGCTAAGAAGAAGGACTGATGTGCTGCTACAAGGACTTCCACTCTCTGGGACTGTTAATCTGGAAGAACTCCTTTTCTACCATGATGTGCTGCCTGTTGCCTGATACTTGCTACTGAGGAATAGGACTGGACCTATCTGACTTGCTGGTTTGCCCCCTGTTCTGAATTCTCAGGAACATCAAAGACTTTCTACAACCCTGCACCAGCACCTGGACTCTGCCATTTATGAGTTCTGCCCTGCCAAGTGGTGCCAATCCAATATAGCGTCCTTGAAAATGAGCTTCTGCTGTGAAGAACCTGCATAATTGAGGCAGTAATGGCTTTGCGTTGATCGGAACCGGCACATTGGCCTTCGACGCCGATGCAGTAGCTGATCGACGACATCACTTTGACAAATTGCACAGCTCGACAAAAAACAGACAGTGCTGCTC
Organism: Triturus cristatus; assembly: GCF_964204655.1. Taxonomy (NCBI): domain Eukaryota; kingdom Metazoa; phylum Chordata; class Amphibia; order Caudata; family Salamandridae; genus Triturus; species Triturus cristatus. The sequence goes on along the minus strand of NC_140582.1, from coordinate 1,206,285,810 downwards.
TACTACGATTCACAGCCTGCATCGAAAAGGGGTTCATCGACGAAGGCTCCATTCCCTGCACAAATTTTAACCAACGTATTCAGTCTTCAACGTAGCCGCTTCTCCCATCTAAGCTACTTTTTTCAGTGAGACTTGCGTGAGCCCTGTAACCGGCCTGCCATCCATCGCGGTTGACCTGAACTATGTATTTACCCCAGTCCAGCGCAACCTCAAGAAACCCCTTAGCGCTATTTGGTTCTAAGCACTACTTTTTGATTTATACTTCTCTCCTAGGCTAGCATTGGGAATTCCCTTATATACTTTTACAGGGTAATTCCTGATCATATAGGAGTGACGTGGCCATGTTTAGTATGTTTAGAATAGTAATGATAAATCAAACTTACTGGTAAAGTTGGATTTTTAAGTGCCCATTTCTCAGTGCTTATAATTCTTGCTTTGCAGCCTGTCTCCAATACATGTCTGAGCTAGGTGACAGCTACACTTTGTGCATATTCTCTAGGCAGCCACAACACGGTGTCTTGCTTTACACTCCCAAATAAAAGAAATTCAGCACTCCCCAGCAGAGGCATGCTGTAAAGCAAGAAAGCACCTGGAAAGGGGTCTCCACACTCATGAAATGAGGCACATCAAAAGACAGTTTTCAGAAGAAAGCGTGGGGTTTTATTAGTGTAACACTCTCTAACAGAAAGATTTCCCAGATGTCAAATGAATCATGTAAAACAACTTGCCTATATATATATATATATATATATATATATATATATGTATATATATATATATATATATAAAAGCAAAGTCCTGAGCTCCCCAATGAAACAAAGGGAGCTGAAGGCAGGTAAGGACCTCTTCACCATGCACAATGCTGACGCCCAGAAGTAAAGACAGAAAACGAATCCAAATTTTCAATTCTGACGTTTAATTCATTTGTCAGACAAGTGTCCGCCTCAGACGCGTTTCGATCGCCTCCGCGATCTTGATCACCTGACGCGCTGGTGCCGGACCATCCAATTTAAAATCAGTTTCACCCAATCATGATGCTGGAGTTAATAGACATAACTGAAATACTACAAATTACAAATTGGAGTGTGTTTTCCTTAAAGGGATGCCGCAAATCAGTCAAAAACATAAGTAACCGGGTTAAAGAAACAAATTGATAAATAGAATGCAACAAAGCAGTTCATAGCATATAGAATACAGGGCAAGTGCCCTTAAGTGCTAAAATGCTGGTTTTACAAATCTTCACCACGGTTCGCATGTTTTTAGAAAGAAACAACAATAATTCATTCCTTAAATCTACAAATAACACACTCTCAAAAAAAGGTTAAAGAACAAATAAAAATAAAAATTGAAATTGAAAGCATAAATGGGGATAAACAAAATTAATAAATACAAAAAGGGGAATGAAACAAAAAGACTTGAGCAAGAAGCATTAGAGTGGATACTCATACTATACAAAACTACCAGTAACAGAAAAAACCGCTAATTTTGAAGTTGTGAGTGCTGTTGGAATAGCCACATTCAGATTGCAGATAAAAGATTCAAACTGAAACATATTCTACAAGAAATTATGCAAATCCTCACTCGTGTTCATCCCATTTGGCATCTTAGTGTCCAATAATAGGATGAAAGAGGATTCCAACTGGCGTAATTGTTTTTCTCTGTTACCCCCCCGAATTGAAGGTGGTACCGCCCCAATCACAAAATAGATTAGGTCACTGACCTTGTTGGCATGAATGGCTTTAAAGTGACGGGCAACGGGATATGTGGGGTCCGAGTTGACAATCGCACGAAGATGTTGTAAAATGCGATTGAAAACCGGTAGTTTGGTGCTCCCCACATATCTTAAGTGACAGGTACACTCTAACACGTAGACCGCAAAGTCAGTGCGGCACGTGAAATGTTGTTTGATTTGTACCGGAACATTGCTAAATGCAGTGCAATATTCAGAAATGTTAATTCCGAATTTGCACGCGCGGCATGAGGCACATTTGAAAAAGCCAAAGCGTGTCAGCCACGTGATCTTTTCCGTGACTTCAGGATTGGATTTGACCAACGCATCCCTCATAGAGGGTGCTCTCCTGAAAGTGATGTTTGGTAGATTGGGCAGTAAAAATTTCAGAGTCATGTCAGTTAAAACAATGGGCCAGTGCTTGTAAATAATATGTCGCAGGCTTTTGTGTTGTTTACAAAACGTGGTAATGAGCCTAATAGGTTGAGTGACCTCTGTGTCCACCTCCAAACTAGAACTAATAGTCAGAGGCTGTCCGGTGTTTAGGCAGATTTCCCGAGAACAAAGATTGGCTTTGTCAAGGGCTTTTTTAAGATTATCCAGTTTGTACCCACGGGCAAGGAACCGGTTAGTAGCCTCCTGTTGGCATTGATCTAAGTCACATTGACGGCTACAAATGCAGCGTAGACGAAGATATTCCCCGTAGGGTATGCTACGTATGAGATGTGGTGGGTGTGCACTGCTGGCATGTAAGATAGAGTTACCAGCAGTGGATTTCCTATGAAGTTTAGTTTCTATGTGTTGGTCCATAATGAACACTTCCACATCCAGGAACTCCACCCTCTCAGTGCTAATGGTAGCCGTAAACTGTAAGTTCATTGTGTTGTTATTAATGGAGGCTACAAATGAGGAGGCCTCCTCTTTGGAACCTTCCCAGACGATAAAAATATCGTCTATGTATCTGCCATAATACCGGATGTGTGCATCCCATATGTCTTTATGGTTGGCCCTGAGGACATGTTCCTCCCACCAACCGACCAAAAGGCAGGCATAGGTTGGAGAGAAACATGCCCCCATAGCCACACCCCTCAACTGTTTGAATAGTACTTTATTAAACAAAAATAGATTATTATTGAGACAAAGTTCGATCATTTGAAGGAGCATGGTATTGTGGTCCTTGAAATTGATGGAACGGGAATCTAGAAAATGTTTGACAGCTATCAACCCTTGTGAATGTAAAATGCTGGTGTAAAGGGAAGCTATGTCAAGTGTAATTAGAACAAAAGAAGATTGCCAACCAATTGCCTTGATTTTAGTTAAAAAATCCCCAGTATCCTTGATGAAGGATGGCAGAGCGATCATATGAGGTTGGAGAAAGTAATCTACATATTTAGACATAGCTTCCAAAAGACTATTCCGTGCAGAGATAATGGGTCTGCCTGGTACCGGGTGAATACCCTTGTGGACCTTAGGAATAAAATAAAGGGTGGCTGTAGTTGGAAAATCATTTTTGAGGAACAGATATTCATTCTTTGACAAGAGTCCCATTCTTTTCCATTGGGCTAACAGGGAGGAAACAGATTTCTTAATTTCACCCAAGTGATCTCGACCTACTTTGCTATAACAATTAGTGTCGGATAGATGGCGTTGTGCCTCTTGTAAATAATCATCTTTGGGCCAAAGAACAATGTTACCGCCCTTGTCAGCACCCATCACCACAATTTGACCATTCCCACGAATATATATATATATATGAGAACCACCACTCTCGTCATCACGAAAATAGACTCGGACTCCGATGCTGCATGCAAATATTTAATATCCAAGTGCAAGAATGACGCGTTTCACCAATACGGCTTGTTCACGCTCGAAAATGCAAACCAACCACCATGTTTTAAATACACAGATTCATTAGATGACGGGTTTACACATGGTATCAGAAAGGATGTGAATTGGGCGGCCATCTTGTAACGGTGTATAATACATTGTATACCTATCAATGTTAACATAATTATTTACAAAATACAGATAAGTGCATATTAACACAAATAAAATCTTCATTGTATTTGATAATTATACAAAGGCATATATTACATAGCTCAAATAGATGTAAATACGTGATGATAACGCAAATGAAACCCGTACCATAACGCGTAATTAAATATCCACAATGATATTGTTGTATCTCCCAACACCATGTTACTGCGATTTGGGCATGCTTATGTGTTGTACGACCCCCAGACAGGTATGTCCTATTACGTGAATAACGATGTCACTCGCGTCCCAAGCGCCCAAGTGGGCGGGACCGAAAAAGTAGGCCAATCAGTATATGAAATGAACTGGTTACTGAAAGTGCCCAATCAGGTCGTACACCAAACAAACAGCACTACCCAAATAGTAAATGGCTCTAATAAGACTGTGTCCATTGAAAATATATTATATTATCATTAGTGTCTAATCGCCCAAGTGGGCAGGACTAAAAGTGATCTTAAATGGTATGGAGATCTAACCAACTGTGCAATCTTTATGACAATGAATGTAAGATGGGACACATACCTCACTATGTGAATGCGATAGAATTATATACATTGTTCTTCCCCAAGTGGGGTTAGGGCAAAGAGTAGTCCGCCAAGAATACAAAATGATAAGGGCCCTGATAACAACTGATAAAAGTACGACTACGTGAATATCATCATTACAATAAGTATGACCACCTTCCTCAATGTTCCTGAAACACCGTCTGAAAAATAAACAGATATGAATATAAAATATTAAAATGAGTCTACAACAGCTTAGGATAAACTTTCATTGATGCTTATTCATGCAGATGAACAGATAATTCTTCGCTCATATTTAATCCTTTAGGAGCGAGACTTTCAAAATCCACATTCTAATTTCCTCAACAGTAGTTCTCGGTAAATTCACTGAAAAAACCATAGGTTTCACACACGTTATAGTTAGGAATTATCATTTAAAAAACCTTGCAAATTCACATAAAAAACCATAGGTTTCACACATGTTATAGTTAGCTGTACATTTCACACGTAAAAAACCAATGAAATTCCACGTTATAGTTAGATCAGGTGACTATAACTTGCGCGCCCACAATAAACTGCTGATGACGTCACATATTACATCACTCATGACATGGTCAGTGACATCACTCATGACATCAATGATGACATCTGAAATTACACATTGTGGATTGCGGTCGCGCAAGTTATAGTTACCTGATCTAACTATAACGTGGAATTTCATTGTTTTTTTACGAGTGAAATGTACAGCTAACTACAACATGTGTGAAACCTATGGTTTTTTAAGTGAATTTGTACGGTTTTTTAAATGCTAAGTTATATATTTATTTTTTATTTTTTTTTCTGGTTTTTCACTTTGCGCACACCCTGCGCGCACGGTGCGCACACTCCATGCCGTGCGCACCTCGGCTTTTTTTTCACAGTAACATTTGTTTTTTTCTCCCTTGTGGGTCCTTCAATTTATTTTTTAAATGTGATTGTTACTTCTTTATTTTTTTTAAATTTTTTTTTTGCCGTGCGCTTACGGTAAGCTTACCGTACGCGCACTCCGCGATTTTTAAAAAAAATTATTAAATGTATTTTTCGTACTTTTGGGTCCTTCTAGGACCCCCTGACAAACACTAGGGGGTCTGCAACTCTCTTCGTTGCCCCCTTATCACGTTCCCCACCTTTGTTTCTCAGTGCGAAAGACAGAAAATGGCGGCCGACACTTCCTGATTTCGACCGATTCGAATGTTTACAGTCATGTAGCCACCAATCAGAATTGAGCTTGCGCACGGCACCGTACGCGTATGGTAAGCTTACGGTAAGCGCACGGAGCGCGCTTACAGATATTGTTGTAGGGATTCTGCGTATGCACAGAACTATGCGCAGGAAACCAGAACCTTAGAGAATTGTGGTGTACCAGAAACTCCCCATAGAACTAAGAACCCCTTATCCGACTAGCTTAGTGTCACATTCGTTATCCGAGATTTAGCTCGGCGGTCCCAATGTATAGACAACCCAGAACATGCGACTTATTTATTCTAAGGAATGGTGGGAACCCGAAATACCCGTTTGCACATATATATCAGTCCACAACAGAATAACTAAGACACAGTAAAGTTTAAAGAATTTATTCATAAACCTCGAGTCCTGTTATACAGTACTTTGGCTAACATAAGCAGACAAATGGTTCAGATCATTACCATTAGCATTGTTACAATACCATAGAAAATGAAAGGAGCGATCATATTAATAATGACAATGGAAAATAACCACCCTCCTTTCTCTAGCAACTAATAAAATATTATTATACTATTAGAAGGTCTCATAGGCTTGCATAGGGGACCCCATACCGTATAGATCAGCTTAGGTGTATCACATCACAGGATCAGCTCAGTGTTCTCTGCTTCAGCTCTTCTATCGAATGCCTCTAACAAAATGCTGCGCTGTAATATTAAAGCCTACGACTTCCTGGTATTTGCAGCTGCGTGCATGTTATGACTAAACAGTGGTACGATCACCCTGAACACAATCAGCCGGCACCGTCTAGTGTCCTAGAACAGTTCTTTACTCGATGTACAGACCAAGGGCACTAGCAACTGTTAAGGATGTATAAATAACATTCACTTGAGACAAGAGCGAGTCTGCATTTCTCAAATGAATAACATGTAACAACAGTGTCGGGTGCAAAGGCAGCAAAAGCAACAAGATGGCTGTCTAACAGCTAACGTGACTGAGCTAACTTAGCACTGTAAATAGGGAGTGGCCTAAAACCACGTGACATCCCCCTTTGATCGAACCACGGTACAACCAGGGGCGAATATGTTAACAGAACGCAGAGTTCAAGATCAACGATGCAGACTAAAGAGCTTGAAATGTGAGTTCAGAAAATGAGAGGAAAAAAAAATTCGAAGAGAAAAATATGTAAAAACACAATCCACCGTCCATAGAGGCCAACGATCGTTTGTGAGAGGAAAGAAAAAAAAAAAAATGTAACTCCACATGACTCGCCATCAGACATTGTGAGCACAATTGTCAATGTAGGAAAGTATAAGCAGCATATGCAGCCGCAGCTTCCAGTAGAAAATCATTGGAGTCATCCGCAAAATTGTCTGTCATCCAATTCAGCAAAGAAAAAGAACACACGTGTTCCACAGGGAAATGAGCATCAAGCACTCCACGTGGACAAGAAGCAGGCATCTCGATGTAACTTCGAGCCAGGAAGTCAACTGCTGCCTTCTCGATATCCCATAATCCAAGGACTCCATGCGCCGCACCCAAGGCCATAAACCCGACTCCAGAACAGTCAAACTTATGAACCACTAAGGGATACATCAGTCGATCAAAATCCAGGTCAGGTGACACCAAGTTTGACAAACACATATCCAGAGCCCATTGGAATGGACATTCGAGACAGTGAAAAACAGGCTGTACACAAGTGAAAAATGGGAACCTGAAGGATAATCCATAAGCGACACTCAAGGTAGCCAGTGGTAAAGTCCCATAGGATTCCCACATCCAGCTACGCAGATGGAACAGACTGAATCCGTGGTCGAGTAGCGCAAGTCGTGCATCCATAGCGTAGAGCGCAGACCAACAGGAGTATGCCAGCAATTAATGCGAGAATCAGAGGAAACCCTCCGAAAACTCCAGAAAAAATAGAATGAAAAATACTTGGTATTATACCAAAGATAGACTGGAAAGACGTCACAAGGCCAGAGCCTACAATTTTAAAAAAATGGACCAGACCAGTCGTGGAAGAAGCATTGAAGATAGTATGTATTAATGTGCCAAAATGCAGGGGGAGGTCAGTATTCAAAAGAGCTTGAACTTCGGTGCGAGTGTTCGCCACTTGAAGGAGAAATGTTTCACGGGACGAAGTCAACGCAACCTCCTTTTGAGACAAAAGAGCCCTTATTCTGCTCATCCTATTGAACTCTGCTTTCAAGGTTGGAATCGTCGGCCAGATGGATATATCCAGTCGGCCTTGCGGGGGTGGGAAAAGCACGTTATTACAGCAAATTACCCTTCGTGAAACTGAAACAATATAGGGAATTCCAGCTAACATCCCACAGCAAGCCTCACTATTTAAAAGCAGATAACTACCATTAGCAAGCAGCATAAATGATGGCGTTATAACTGGCACAGGAATGCCCTTCAACACGCAAGCTAAATTAGGGGCATTCATATTACACGATCCATGTAATTGGATATGTCTACACACTACGGAATGATCAGGAGCCGACGTACACTCCTCACCCTTCAAATAAACTTCTTTTCCGTCTCTCTCACATCGATATGTAAATGGGAGAGACCAGACTTCATGCAAGAATGCAGAACCAAGTTTTTCATATCTGCCCAAGGCGTAATGTTTCATGCATGAACTAAACCTATACATAGAAATTGGGAGAGTGACCATCCCATGGATGAGCCACACTGCATAATCAGACTCAGCCACTGAAAAAGGCAAAGGTTCTAACTTTTCTATATGCAGTAGTGAATACGTAGCATCTTTCATGGACATGAATTGCTGCTTTGCTGTCAGATTAAATGGGCGGAATAAAGAAGAAACATTCATGTAATCCCAAGGTACTTTCCCCGCCTTTAACGTCTGCAAAGTCCAAGCAAATTGCATAATCGATCGTAATTGATTTTGACCATGATATAACACAGACACGTCTTCCTGGACAATATCTACAACAGATGAAACAATGTTATCTAATGTATATATTCTCGAAGATAAGGTATTAATACTATTATCTATTACTGCCAATACTTTTTCCATATTGGCCTGGTCAATAGCACGGAGCCTGGAAGCAGCCTCAATCTGCGACAACTTCCAAACCTCGTTGTAAACAGCATACACCCACCTTTTGGATCTTCCCAATGCGGGACCTTTAACAAAATCATTCAAATCTATTTTGTCATGTAAACGGGACAAATGAATTTTAACAGAATCTAATGTGGAATGTTGCAGCCATGTCTGGCACAATTTACCTACCGGGTAGGTAGTGATAGTGTGTGAGGACAAAAAACGAGGGTCTACTCTATCCTGTATGTATCCGGGAACCAACCCCAAAAATCTACGTTGACAGGTATCAGAACTTCCCTGCCATACCAACCAACCTTTAGGGTCAAATGCACTAATATTGAAGGTGGAATTGGAAATAAAAGACTGCAACATAGTAAGGGACAGATCTGTGTGATTCTCCCAACCAGGATAAGCACTCAGATCCGGGATCGAGGGAGAATTTAATTTTTTAGAAATAGCCAATCCAAAACAGGTTGTCTGAAAAATTGTGGAATTTAAAAATAACATGTGGTTTGGGATGAGGCAGGCACGATGTAAAGCTTCTGTTCCTTGTACTTGCCAAGACTTAGTTCCCCAAACCGATTTGAGATCAATAGTATCTTTCCAAACTTCATACCCTCCAATTGCCAAATCGTCCATAAAGGACTTAGAAAACAACAATTTAGTGTGGGTCAAACGCACCTTTGAAATAGGTTCGTCCCTAAGTTTAAAATAAAAGGATGCATTATTGGATACACTGAAATCCGAAAAATATGAAAATTTGTCGACCAATGTTTTTGAACTATCAATCATCGGGGCAGGGCAATCTTCCCACTGTGTAAAGTTGACTAAACTACGAAATGTGTTTGCCCTATGAAGAAAATGTGTTCCATAATGTTGATAACAAAACTGCTCTGCATAGTTTTCAGTATTCAAATACAAATTTTCAGCATCAAATGCGGCATAGTATTTCAGATCAGAAAACAGTGTCTCTATAGTTTTTACATCCCAATCATCAGATCGAATGTCCTGTTTTACCACATCACCCATAGAAACACGATATACAGATGGCACATTAATCACTTCCGTGGGCCCATGAATTTGAAATTTAACTGCATCCCATGCTATCCCATCACGGACAGGCCAGGCGGTGATATTTACAAAAGTCTGGTCCCTCTTCATGATGTGCGACGATGAATGTGGGGCCAAAGTTCCATTAATTAATCTAATTGTAGAACGTTCATTCAGGTAGTGTCCATTTATAAGCCTAAAAAACACCACCACAAAGCCAATGGACATGAACAAAAAAATGCAAATGAGCACCAGCCAAATGTAAATCCAGGGGGGAACCAAAAATTGTCTCTTGAACCAGGCAAAATTTTTTGAAAATTTGGAAGGGGCAGTGGAAGTCAATGATTCAGTTCCAAAGGAAGGATTAGACTGGATAATTTCAGTTGAATGCAAAAGGGGCAATGGAACATCAGCAGGATAAGAATACTCAGCAGCATCAGGCAAATCACCATCTGCAGGTGATACAGCAGAATCAGAAAGTACTTGCATTTCAATGGCAACCTCAGGCACGATGTCAGATGGTGGCACCACAACAGAACTGCGCATCATTGAAGGGCAAGAAACTGAAGGTGTCAGACTATGGAGAATCGGCCACCCTGTGTAGCTTGACATTGTCAACTGAAATGTACCTGTTGTCTCTGTGACCAGGAAGTGGAGGCAAAACAATTGTACGGGTACCCTCAACTCCAAGCACCGGCACTGGTGCACGATAAGAGGGGCCAAACTCCTTCTTCTTCTCCACCTTCTCACGGACCAGATCACCAACTCTGGGTAGCCAGCCGACTACCGGAATCTGAAGTCCAGCTTCGGTCGCAGAGGATATGTGCTCTTTTGCTAGAGTGTCTCTTTCTTCTTGAAGATTCTGTAAGACATTACAGTGGTCATCTAAGTCAAAAGGCGCGGCCGCCGCCGCCATGTCTAGACCCTCAAGGTCTGGGACAAACATTCGAACCCCGAAGAGCATCATGTATGGGGTCCTCCCACCCAGCGACCTTCTAGGGCGATTATTAAGTGCACGTTGGACGTCATAGAAATGGGCTAGCCAGTTTTTTCCAGTACCTAACACCCTGGCTGTCAATGATTGCTTTAGGTCACGGTTCATTCGTTCCACAACACTATTGCCCTCAGGCCGGTATGGAGACGAAAATTTGACTTGGACCCCCAAACTTCTCATAGCTTCTTTGTAAGCCTTAGAGGCGAACGCAGGGCCCTGATCAGAGTGAAGGGTGCCACATGCAAAACTCCCTATAAAGACACGCAATGCTTTGATAACAGTCCTGGCGTCAGCACTCCTGTGTGGCCACACCCAAAGAAAACGTGTGCACGAATCTACTGCAACCAAGATATACTTGTACGCAGTGTCTGAGGAAAAAGGACCGCAGTGATCTAAATAAACACACGCTAGTGGTTGATTAGATATATGCAGCTGCGTTTGTGGTGGACGCGCCACCGTAGATGGCTTTATTTGTTGGCAAATACCACAATTGAGGACATAAGTCCGCGTATGTTTGTACAAACCGTACCACCAATAACGCTGTTGCAACAGTGACACAGTTGCGGACACTCCGGCGTGCGCTGACGCAACACCCTCGTGTGCAGCTTGTACCAAAGCAGGCCTGCAGTCCGAATTGGGAATAACTCTATCCCCAACATCATTAATCCTCACTAACGGGACGTTATCAGGACTTAAGTGATAATGGTATCGAGAAGGGAAACCCCTAGGGAAGTTTGTCCCAGTCTCTGAAGCAGCAATGGCTGCCAAGATGTCATCATCGATCTTACTTTTGGATCTTGTAACTGCTGCTACTAAGTATGTTGCCACTGCTGTTTTAGCTGCCTCGTCAGCCAAACTGTTACCGACAGCATGGACGCCAACTCGTTGGTGACCAAGAGTGTGAATAACATTCACAAGGGGTCGACTGTCCTTTAGTTCAGCCACCCTAGCCCAAAGCGTTTTATGCTTCACTGTGCTACCTTTTGAATCACGAAATCCATTCGCGATCCAAAACGTCAGATTGTCGTTGTAAGATTGAACACAATAGTAAGAATCACTCACTATAAGAGTTGTGACTCTATGATCAGCAAACTCCAGTGCAAGCACCAGAGCACGAAGCTCCGCCAATTGTGCGGTACAATCACCCAAAGTCTGCGTATGCACCGCATCCTGTATGAATTCTCCATTCACGAAAGTACCAACAACAATTGCGCAAGCCGCTGAATAAGCGTGCCTTGATCCAGTTGCGGGCTGCGCGGACCCATCAGTGTATATAACACAATGGAACTCCTCCAACGGGCGCAATGTATGTGGAGCCGGATGAACTAATTCATACTCCAAACTCTCCTGAGTCTGTAGTCCTGCGTCAAAGATGTATTCGACGTCAGGCGAGGCTAAGGAGGTCGCCCATTGTATCCACCTTGGATGCAAAGCTTTAGAATTCGGCACACTTGCTTTAGTGACTGCCTCTAGGGCAGGAAATGGTGTTACCACCATCATGCGTTTCCCCTGTGATAGCGCTCGTTCTTTCAGGATTGCCATCTGAACTGCTGTCAAAACTTTTTCGACAGTGGAGAAACGCATTTCAGCCGAAGTATATAAATGAGATTTGTAAGCAATGGGGACTGTGTCGCCCTCATTGTATGTTAAGTACGTGAACCCCTCCACACCCGGTACAATTCTTATTACCAGGTTTGTGTGGTTATCACGAGTTTGTAAATATTTCGCAGTAAGAAGGTCAGACTGCAATGAGTACAATGCAGCTGAATGCTCTGGCAGCCAGCAAGATTTGGTAAAAGTAGGTTGCACCAAGGCATATAGTGTCTTGATACGCTGGGCATATTCAGGAATGTAGGTACGACCGAAATTCAGAAAGCCCAGCAATGATTGTAGTTGTTTCAGTGTCGCAGGGATACGAAGGCGTGCGCATTTCTCAAGGAACTGCGGAGCCAAGCCGCGGCCCTCATTGTTGAGTTCGTACCCCAAGAATAAAACTGTGTACTCGGCAATGTGGGACTTCTTAAAGTTAAACTTGTAACCAAAGTCCGCAAACATAGTAATTATGTTGTCCACGCAAGCAAGGTGTGGAAGCAACTCGTCGTCTGTTAAGTAGATGTCATCAACGTACGAGTATGCCTCCGGGTCTACCATCTCTAAGAGAGAGACCACACGGGCAGCAAATACCCCAGGACTATTTTTATAGCCCATAGGAAGCCTTTTGAACACTTTTTGTTTACCACCCGAAGTAAAAGCGGTCCACTCATAACTATGAGGGGATATGTTATGGCAATAAAAGCCATTGGACAAGTCGAGTGTGGTTTTGAACCTCTTTCTCACAAGACTATCGACGAGAGCCGAACTATGGGTATTTTGCACCGCACAATTCCGGCAGTGCGAGTTTAAGTGCCGGTAATCCAAAACTAGGCGGTACGATCCGTCAGGCTTCGTTACAGTAAATAAAGGATTATTCATGGGTGACACACACGTTTCAATTACTCCCTGATATTCCAATTGTTCAAGGATAGACGCGACGTGAGACCTAGCCTCTCGACGCATAGGGTATTGGGGTTGAGGCTGGGGGTCGGACCGCAATGGAATTTCGTGGAGGGTAGAACATTTATCCCACCCCACCTGATTACGATACAACGCAGGTGCTAGCACCCGCGCCCACTCCTCGGCCAACTTCTTAGACTCCTCCTTGGGCACCACGTGTCCAAAAGAAGGAAGAATGACTTCTTCCCCCCTTGGAGCGTTTAGAACGAAAGCCGGGGGCCAATCTTTCTCCGCCAAAAGTATATCATAGGTGGACGTCAGATTATCCCAAAACACTGCGTTAATTTTTCGTTGTATGTCACCCTCAATATTGAGGACTACGTCAAATAATCTCTCAGGGGGGGCTACGCGAGTATCAGCAGTTTCTACTGTCACATAGATTTTAGTTGCTGTCGCCTCCAGAAAGCGACGCAGTGCTCCCCGCACTACTGTAACTTCCGCCGCGCTGTCTAGCCGCGTCAGCGCCCATTTCATGTTCAGAAGCTGTGTCCGTACCATCTGAGGCATACTTCGCTGAGATAGCAGCAACTTTCTTTTTCTGAAACGGAGGACGTGGACGTGCAGAATCCTCCTGCTTGCCTTTTCCGTCCGCCTGTCGGGGCTGGTCTCGTCCTTGAGCACCCCGACCTCTCCCACGGTCTCCTCCACCAAAGTGTGAAGCCGCTGTTTCCTGTGAAGAACGAGGAGAGCGCTGGTCAGGAACCTGAAACCTATCAGGTGACTTAATACGAGAACGATCACGCAAATCATAAGTGCGTTCAACATATGCCTGAACAGGAGAGTCAGGACGAGTATCCTGTTTCTGTTGCTGTTTATCTTGTTTTTTAGCTCGCCAATTTTGTTTTGGAAAGTTGGGTTTATCGTCTTTTGTAGACGAACTCACTTTAGTGTGCTGTACTACATCAGGAATTTTGATGGTGGGTTTCACGCCTAGGGCACTACGTCCAACCATCCTATAGGCTTTCGCAATAACTTTTGCAAACTCCCTCGGCTTATCGTCATCCGCAATTAGTGCCATCATGTTTCCCACTTGAAACTGCATGGCATCTCCCTTGAGATTTCCCATAATCATGGAACATACTATATCGAAGCTGTCGATAATAGGTCGCGGCAAAGACCTTGCCCCAATTGTCACAATCGACAATGTCTGGGACTAGTTCTTTCGGCAAAGTAATAGTGAGTATCCTGTGTTTTTCCACTAGTGTTAGGAAAGCTTACAGTAAGCGCATGGAGCGCGCTTACAGATATATATATTGATTTAAATGCTATTTTCTCAGGACCTACTGAACAGATTTACACCAGACCTACAAAAGGCACATCCTTGACCTGAGGACTACCTCTCTGCCAAATTTCAAGTAATTCTGTTCAGCCGTTCGGGCTGTAGCTCGGACTAAAGGTCCTATGGGAAAATGCATGGGGAAAACGCGTTTTGGGACCCCCCTTTTTTCTCAGCCCCCGCTTGACGAATCCCCCCGAGACTTTCAGGGTAGGAGCGGAGCGTAGCGCCCCATTGGTTTGGAAATTTTCGCGTGGATTCCTCAACCGGCGCCAAAGTTATTCCAAATAGAATGTTGCGGATTTCCTATGGAAACACGGTCCTAACTATAACTATCTACTGGCGACCGCCAGTAGATAATATATACATATATATATTATCTACTGGCGGTCGCCAGTAGATAGTTATAGTTAGGACCGTGTTTCCATAGGAAATCCGCAACATTCTATTTGGAATAACTTTGGCGCCGGTTGACGAATCCTCGCGAAATTTTCAAAATAGGTGGGGCGCTCCGCTCCGCTCCGCTCCGCTCCTACCCTGAAAGTCTCGGGGGGATTCGTCAAGCGGGGGCTGAGAAAAAAGGGGGGTCCCAAAACGCGTTTTCCCCATGCAATTTTCCATAGGGATCTTTAGTCCAAGGTACAGCCCGAACGGCTGAACAGAATTACTTGAAATTTGGCAGGGAGGTAGTCCTCAGCCCAGGGATGTGCATTTTGCATATATGGAGTCAATCTGTTCAGTAGTTCCTGAGAAAATTGCAGTTAAAGCACATGCATATCTATAGCCGCACACCGTGTCATGTCATGAGTGACGTCATCAGCAGTGGATTGCGGGCGCGCGAGTTATAGTTATCTGAACTAACTATAACGGGGGAATTTCATTGTTTTTTTACGAGTAAAATATCGACCTAACTATAACATGTGTGAAACCTATTGTTTTTTAAGTGAATATAAATATATATGTATATATATATATATATATATATATATATATATATTACCTACTGGCGGTCGCCAGTAGGTAGTTATAGTTAGGACCACGTTTCCATAGGAAAACCTCAACATTCTATTTTGAATAACTTTGGCGCCGGTCGACGAATCCTCGCGAATTTCTCAAAATAGGTGGGGCGCTACGCTCCGCTCCTACCCTGAAAGTCTCGGGGGGATCCGTCAAGCGGGGGCTGAGATAAAAGGGGGGTCCCAAAACGCGTTTTTCCCATGCATTTTTCCATAGGACCTTTAGAACGAGCTACAGCCCGAACGGCTGAACAGAATTACTCAAAATTTGGCAGAGAGGTAGTCCCTAGGTCAAGGAAGTGCCTTTTGTAGGTTTGGTGTAAATCTGTTCGGTAGATTCTGAGAAAATAGCCTTTAAATCAATATATATATCTGAGCCCGCTTACGGTACGCTTACCGTACGCTTACGGTAAGCGTACGGTGGCGTGCGCGAGCGCGATTCTGATTGGCTCTTAGATCTTAGTAAACATTCGAATCGGTCGAAACCAGGAAGCGGCGGCCGCCATTTTGTGTATTTCACTCTGAAAAAAAAGAGTGAAAACAAGGAAAGGGGGCAATGAGGAGAGTTACAGACCCCCTAACATTTGTAAGGGGGTCAAAGAAGGACAGAAAAGTACAAAAAAAACATTTATTGATTTTAAAAAAAATCACGGGGTACGCGTACGGTAAGCTTACGGTAAGCGTACGGTAAAAAAAATAAAAATAAATAAATGAAAAGCAGATTTAAGAGTTTAGATATTAGGGAGCTCTAAAAAGAGCTGTTGTGTTTATGAAGTCATTTTTTTAGTGGTACCTACAAGGTTTCACACACGTTATAGTTAGGAATTAGCATTTAAAAAACCTTGCAAATTCACTGAAAAAACCATAGGTTTCACACATGTTATAGTTAGCTGGACATTTTACTGATAAAAAACCAATGAAATTCCCCCGTTATAGTTACTGTAGGCAACTATAACTCACGCGACCGTAATCCTCTGCTGATGACATATGTGTCTTTATGAAAACAAAATATTTGTAATATATGTATAGCTAAAATTTAATGGAAGAAGACATGGGCAAATAAGTGTCTAAATACAGTATTAGCATCAGCAGAGGATTGCGGTCGCGTGAGTTATAGTTGCCTACAGTAACTATAACGGGGGAATTTCATTGGTTTTTTATCAGTAAAATGTCCAGCTAACTATAACATGTGTGAAACCTATGGTTTTTTCAGTGAATATATATATATATATATATATATATATATATATATATAAAA
Organism: Triturus cristatus; assembly: GCF_964204655.1. Lineage (NCBI taxonomy): Eukaryota > Metazoa > Chordata > Amphibia > Caudata > Salamandridae > Triturus > Triturus cristatus. The sequence continues at coordinate 1,206,269,103 of NC_140582.1, read as the reverse complement.
TCTAGGTAGTTATACTTAGGACCTAATATCCATAGGAAATCCGCCACATTCTATTTGGAATAACTTTGGCGCCGGTTGACGAATCTTCGTGAAATTTTCAAAACTGGTGGGGCGCTCCGGTCAGCTCCTATCCTGAAAGTCTCGGGGCGATTTGTAAAGCGGGAGCTGAGAAAAAAGAGGGTCCCAAAACGTGTTTTCCCCATGCAATTTTCCATAGGAACCGTTAATCGCAGCTGCAGCCCGAACTGCTGAACGGAATTACACGAAATTTGCCAAAGAGGTAGCCCTTGGTTCACACTCGTGCCTTTTGGTTAAATGGTATAAATCTGTTCAGTAGTTGCTGAGAAGATCAAAAGTAAAATTGTAGATATAATTAGGGCACATTTTGAGTGACTTCTCAAATCCTCTTCTATTTCATAAAAGAATTATTCTGACATGCAGACTGAAACATGCACTTTGAATACCAGCAGCAGACTTCCCTGGTCAGCAGTAGCTTTACTACAGTGATCTAATGAGCAACTAGAGTGCTAACATTCAGAATTTATGGCAAATGTGTGACACATCTGAATGCCTTCTTGATGGAACCAAAGTAAACAAGCACTTAAAATGCAATAGTCTCTCCCTCGTTTAAGTTAAAGCAATTCTGTTAGTAATTAGCTGGCCTTTTAGTTTTGCTTTTATTAGTGTTTTTCAAACTTTCATTTATATAACATGCATATGTATGCATATATGTATGCATGCATTTATATTTGTATTTATATAGATATGCAGATTATATAAATGTTTATATATGTATGTATATATATATATATATATACATACATATATATAAATGCATATATATGCATATATATATGTGCATATGTGTGCGTGTAGAGAGAGGTAGAGAGAGGTAGAGGTGTAGAGGTGTAGAGGTAGAGAGGTAGAGGTAGAGAGGTAGAGGTAGAGAGGTAGAGAGTAGTAGAGAAAGAGGTAGAGAGAGGTAGAGAGGTAGCGAGTAGAGGATGAGTAGTAGAGAGTAGAGAGTTAGTAGTAGAGAGTAGTAGAGATTAGTAGAGAGAGTAGCAGGGTGTGAGTAGTAGAGAGTAGTCGAGTGAGTAGAGTGAGTAGTAGAGAGTGAGTAGTAAAGAGTTGTAGAGAGTGACTAGTAGAGAGTAGTAGAGAGTGGGTAGTAGAGAGTGAGTATTAGAGAGTAGTAGAGAGTGAGTGGTAGAGTGAGTAGTAGAGAGTAGTAGAGAGTGAGTAGTAGAGAGTAGTAGAGAGTGAGTAGTAGAGAGAGAGTAGTAGAGAGTAGTAGAGAGTGAGTAGTAGAGAGTGAGTAGTAGAGAGTGAGTAGTAGAGAGAGTAGTAGAGTGAGTAGTAGAGAGTAGTAGAGAGTGAGCAGTAGCGAGTAGTAGAGAGTGAGTAGTAGAGAGTGAGTTGTAGAGAGAGAGTAGTAGAGAGTGAGTAGTAGAGAGCAGTAGCGAGTGAGTAGTAGAGAGTGAGTAGTAGAGAGAGAGTAGTAGGGAGTAGTAGAGTAGTAGAGAGTGAGTAGTAGAGATTGAGTAGTAGAGTGAGTAGTAGGGAGTAGTAGAGAGTGAGTAGTACAGTGAGTAGTAGAGAGCAAGTAGTAGAGAGTGTGTAGTAGAGTAAGTAGTAGAGAGTGAGTAGTAGAGATAGTAGTAGAGAATGAGTAGTAGAGAGAGTAGTAGAGAGTAGTAGAGTAGTAGTGAGTGATTAGTAGAGTGAGTAGTAGAGAGTAGTAGAGAGCAGGTAGTAGAGAGTGAGTAGTGGAGAGTGAGTAGTAGAGAGTAGTAGAGAGCGAGTAGTAGAGAGTGAGTAGTAGAGAGTGAGTAGTAGAGAGAGAGTAGTAGAGAGTGAGTAGTAGAGAGTAGTAGAGTGAATAGTACAGAGTGAGTAGTTGAGAGAGAGTAGTAGAGAGTAGTAGAGAGTGAGTAGTAGAGTAGTAGGGAGTGAGTAGTAGAGAGCAGTAGAGAGTAGTAGAGTGAGTAGTAGAGAGTAGTAGAGAGCGAGAAGAGTGAGTAGTAGAGAGTAGTAGAGAGTGAGTAGTAAAGAGAGTAGTAGAGAGTGAGTAGTAGAGAGTGAGTAGTAGAGAGTGAGTAGTAGCAGAGAGAGTAGTAGAGAGTAGTAGAGAGTGAGTAGTAGAGAGTAGTAGAGAGCGAGTAGTAGAGAGCGAGTAGTGGAGAGTGAGTAGTAGAGAGCAGTAGAGAGCAAGTAGTAGAGAGTGAGTAGTAGAGAGTGAGTAGTAGAGAGTGAATAGTAGAGAGTGAGTAGTAGAGAGAGAATAGTAGAGAGTGAGTAGTAGAGAGTGGTAGGGTGAGTAGTAGAGAGGGATTAGTAGAGAGAGTAGTAAAGAGAGAGTAGTAGAGAGTAGTAGAGAGTGAGTAGTAGAGAGTGAGTAGTAGAGAGTAGTAGCGAGTGAGTAGTAGAGAGTGGGTTTAATTTAAAAGGAACACAATGAGGGGGTTCATTTTGCCATAGAAATTATGATTAGTGCTGAAAAAAAAAAATTAGGGCACATTTTGAGTGACTTCTCAAATCCTCTTCTATTTCAATTAAAAATACTGACATGCAGACTGAAACATGCAATTTCAATACCAGCAGCAGACTTCTCTGGTGAGCAGTAGCTTTACTACAGTTATCTAATAAGCAACTAGAGTGCTAACATTCCGAATTTATGGCAAATGTGTGACATATCTGAATGCCTTCTTGATGGAATTAAAGTAAAAAACTGAAAGTATTTCCTACTGAGGAGGCTGTAGTAAATTAGGAAATTAGGAAACTTCATAACAAATAAGTCTCCCAAGATGGCCACCAGAGACAAAAGAACCCAAATGTAGCACAAATATCACCTAGATATAGCCCAAGTATAGCCCAATGACAGAATGTCCTAGAGTGTGATGGAGTGCAGAAATCTGGGTAACGGGAATCTAGTCAACCCCGCATCAAATATCCTCCCTTCGTCACAGACCAAATATCACATTAACACTTTCGCACATCATTCATTGGTGGGGCCCATAACACCAACACTCATACAGGTCTGCACATACAGTAGAGATTGAGCGGTTCGAGCGCTCACATGAAATGAATACCTTTTAACCTATAAAACTATTATCTTACATAATTATTCACCAAATATTTACACTAACGAATCCCAGTTCCTCAACTTCTAGATATTCCTTCCATATACTAAATGGATCCTTTATTTGAGTTGAGTTTAGTGATTTTAGGCCAGCTAACCTCACATTTACAGTTTGATCTTCCCTCCCTCAATAAATGACAAACCACATTGCTTGTAAATCAAATTTAGTTTATCTAATTTTGCAAGAAATTTAGCTTCATCTAGTAATTTATTAAATCTTCACACAAATCACAGAACCTTTTATTTACGTAGTCTGGCTATTAGTCGGTCATGCAGCACGCTACAGCCCCAAGGATTCGGTCAGGGACCAAAGAAATGCGGTTATCAATCAATGCCCATTTAGGAAGTCCTTTGTCCATCCAGAAATTGGGCAGCGTTCAATCTATCAAAGATCCAGGAACACAGCAGTCTTGTGGCGTCACTGTCGTCTCCGTCAGCAAAGCAAGTAGAGGAAGTTGAAGTCGTAGAAGAAGAAGTAGAAGTTGAAGTTTAAGTTTTTTCTCTCTATTCTAATGTTACTTATATAATAAAAGTAATGTCTAAAAGATACAATTTACAGTATTTGGGTCGGTCGGGGTCATCCGGTGAGTTTTTGCACAGTTCATGATGTTAAGTCATCGTTCTTGCTGGTTCCGGAATTCGTAACAGTCCATTGTTAAAATTTGGCAGGCATCCTACTGTGGCCATGCTTGTGTACAGTCTGTTCATGCGGAGGTTACAGGAGCATGCGGTGGCGCAGGCGCACTTCACCCGAAACCTCGTGGAATGGTGGCCATCTCGTCGAGGCACACTGGCGGCCATCTTTATTTTAGGCCCAACGGACAACTTAAGTGAAACAAACACAAAAGAGTAATTAATACATAGAAATAATGAATAAAATGTTAAACCCACACTAATTCCCCTATGTGCTTGTAATTATCTAGCATATGGCGAGATTTAAAGCGTTCATATTCACCCAGTGATGTCATCTGGTGCAACATACGATACCGTCACAAAAGCAACATATATCATGCAATATTCTATTTTCCTAGTATCAGTAGGCGTACGGGTGTTAATTACAAATTATATTAGCCATGCAAAATGCAAATCCCACGTGTATTTCGTATATTAGTAATATTGATTAGTTACCATGCAAAAGTAATTAATAGAATTATAATTAGTAGATTATTCTAATTAGTAGATACATGCAGAATAGGGGGGGTATACAAAATGTTGTACTACCCACTCCATCAATCCCCCCTTTGGTGATTTATCACCACATCAATAAAATTTTGTATAATTTCTCATGGAGTCTCAAAAAATTAGTTCTTGTTTTATTTACATCTCAGTTTCCCCAGTTTCTTCTCTTCTAGCTTTCTTATACATGCTGTCTTTAATTCCTCTAATTCTATTTCTTCAAATTCCCTCTCTTGTTTCTTGTCTTTCTTTTTAAAATGTTCTCTTTTTAATCTTAATACTTAGAAAACCACACAAGTTAATGGAAATAAGATTTTACCTAAAAGGGTACTACCTAGGTTTACTAAAAAGTTTTTAATAGACGATATTTTCTTTCTGATTCTTTCCCAGACACTTTCAACCTCCAGTGGTGCAATTTCATCATGCAATTCAGTTATGTTTTTGATATAAATTTTCAAATCTTTACTTTCGTCTGGAATGTAAGTACAACAGTGTTGAGCTTTCAGCATTCTACAGACTCCACCCTCTTTTGCCAATAATATATCAAGGGCAAGCCGATTTTGCATTACCATGGCACGCATGGCAACCATTTCAGTATTTACCAATAAAAATCCTCCAGCGGTGCTTGTTGACAAGCAATCCACCACTGTTGATAATCTTCTCATTTTGTTTGCATTCAGAGATATTCCCACAATTTCTGACCAAGACTCTCTTCTACGTGCTAAGTAATTACCTAAACTATGTACACCATCTTCTCCTCTTTCCATGTGAAAAATCTTTGGGAAGACCAGGCCTACATAACATGTGCCATACCAATGGTCTGGTAAAAGATAATATGCCTTGCTCCCGCAGATAAAATATAATCCAGGAAATACTGGATCTCTTCCACCTTTGAATCCCCATCCACCCATGATTCGGTATGTATCATGGCATTCACTATTACCTACAAAATAATTGTCATAGGCAGTTTGATTCCTTCTAATACACAGTTTCCCTTTCTGGGGCCAATCTAAAGCCATAGTTGGACTAGCTTCTCCTTTCAAGTGTTTTTCCATTTCAACATCCCATACTGTCTTTTCTAATTTTCCCTCAGACACCTTCCTTTGAATTTTTTTTTTTTTTATGAATATTTTTATTGAGAAATTCAAATATAAAACACCTTCCTTTGAATTTTTAATCTCCTCTCTTCAACCATATCCAAAAAAGTATTTTCTTCTTTCTTTAAAATGCAGGTCAAATTATTTTTAAAAATATATTCTAATGTTAGTTCTTTAGTTTCTAAGAAAAATTCACCCAATACCTTTGCAGGTTTTACCTGGTTTAATTTGTTAATTGATGGTACTTGTGAAAATATGTTATCTACATCTGAAAAATAATATTCTAACTTCCCCGTCTTATAAAATAAACTAGCTATCACACTATATGTTATACCATAAATTACTGGAAGGTGGTGATAAGCCACTCCCTTCGATACTGATGCAGGTAACTGCATACAAACGTAGCAGTCCCTTACGTCCATTGTCTTTACATATTCATACAATAATTTTGAAAAAACATTGTTAGAAAAATCAGTTATAGACCTATCTTTATGCAAATAATTTCTATCTATTTTAGTCGGAAGTACCTTGTGAATCTTCTCTATATTAGTTGTGTTCTCACTATGTCCTTCTATTGTGTCTATTGTAACTTTAAATGAGATCATTAGAGCTAATATACTTCACAGAAACATTAGTAATCCTGTACAAAAAAAACACATTTTACACCATCTCTTCAAGAATCTACATCTATCTTTTCTACTAACTGTGTTTGCAATTTTGATGAATGAACAGTGTCTTTTGATTTAGCCTCTTCTATTTCACAACTAGTTTTCTAACCCAAGGCTCTAAGCACCTACTTTGTTCTACCAGTTGTTGTCTTTTTCTTTATTTTATTGTCTTTTCATTAGCAGCATTCTTGTCTTATTCAGTTTGGCATGTCATCGTCCTTCACTTTTCCTTCGTGATCTGAATACAGATTTTCCTGAATATCCGCTTCTTCTCCAAAATCGGACAAGAGAACTCTCAGGATTTCTGATTCTTCGTCTTCCTCAACCACTTCCGGTACAGTCACCTCTGGTTTTCCTTGGCTATCTGCCTCTTCTTTTATTTCAGGCAGGGCCACATATGTCCATTCCGGCGACTTATACTTCTGGTTAGGTTTTCTCGTTCTTTTGCTTTCCTCTATTACAACTATTTCTTTATCTTTTGATTTCTCTTGACTTGTCACTTCATTCACCTGTTCAGCTCTCGGTGAATTTACTTGTGTCAGTCGATATCTTAGTCTCTTTATTTTGTTTGGCCAAATTTCATCTCTTGCTGATCTTTTCAGTTTACTTCCTTTGTCATTCTTTTCAGTTCTGCAAGCTCTCTTTCTTAAGACTCGACTTTCTGGTACTCCGTCTTCACTTTCCTCTGACTCTGTTTCAACTTGCTTTTTACTTTCAACAGTTTTTCTTTCCACCGCTTCATTTATTTTCCCTACTTCTGTCCCTCCTCGAATCTCCGGCATGCAATCTTCCTGCTGACTACTTGTCCCTTCCTCTAACTGAATGTTGGAGTTCCCTACACCTCCTTGGGGTCTTCCGCAAGAATCTTTCCCTCTCTCTCTGTATCTGTCACCTGTCCATCTACATTTATTATTTCAGGTGGAATTTCTCTCAATCTTTCATCTGGAACTTTCTTTTCAGCAATTTCTTTAATTGTCTTTTCTCTGTCTTTTCCTTTTCTCAAACGTACAGTTTCTCGTTCAGTCTCTGAATCGGAGCTGGTATCAGAAATCTGTAACCTTCTTCTCAGGGAAATACATCTTTGGACAGAAGTTAGATCTGACTCTGATTCCCCCCTTTCAGGGTTTTCTTTTGTTCTCGTCTCTTCATCATCTGATTCTGTACTTGATTCTGATTCATCAAAGTATTCTCTTTCTGTGCTGTCCACTGGATTTGGAATCCTCAATGTGTGACTTGCATGTATCCAGTTTTTGAATCCCGCACACTTCACAGCTGTTGTCGTAATCAAAATCACTTGTCGTGGTTTTCCCCACCTGGGAACCAAACAGTTTCTTCTCCTGTGTACTTTGATTCTTACCCAGTCCCCTGGGCTTAGATCATGAGCTTGCTTCTTTTCAAGGGTGGTGGCATCCGCTCCAACCTGATGAAACACAGAATGGACTGCGTCAGCCAGGTTTTTACAGTAATCCAACACCATGTCATCAGTTATAGGCAACGGCTTGTTGACTGGTATGAACACATGACGCATTGCTCTACCCATGATGATTTCATGGGGGCTCAACCCTGTAGTTCTATCTGGAATTGATCTAATAGTCATGACTACTAGAGGCAAGACATCTGGCCATTTCATACCTGTGGCTAAACACATTTTCCCTATTCTGTTCTTGATAGTACCATTCATTTGCTCCACCACACCAGAAGCCTCTGGGCGATAGGCACGATGTAATTTTTGTCATACATTCAATGCTTCACAAATCCATTTTATGATCTCATTATGAAAATGTCTTCCTCGATCTGACTCAATTGTTACTGGGAACCCGAATCTGGGAATAAATTCCCTCAAAAGTAATTTTGCCACTGTGATTCCATCATTTCTTCTCGTTGGGTGTGCTTCCACCCATCTAGAAAACAAACAGACCATAACTAGAACACACCTCAACCTATTGCAGGGAGGCATCTCAATGAAATCTACTTGCATTCGGGGAGGAGCAAGATGGCGGGCTGAAGCCGCCTCTAGGAGTGGACCGCAGCGGCTCCTGGTAAACCTGACCCCCTCGCTGGTAAAAATCTATGGGAGAGGTTGTTAAAAAGCACTAAACTTATGACGTGAGGATAAGGCGCTTACTTCAATACAGAGAAAATCTTGAAGACGGGAGAAAGGAGAAAGAGAACGCCGATTTGAAAACTTCCAGGCAGTGCAGCTTTTCCTGGCGCTACTGACCGGATGCAGCTCCTCCTACAGACTCGTCCCAGCTGCTTGCTACTGACTCGACACCTCGAGCGAGTGACGGTTTGGCCTTCGGCATATCGTTTTCCCCATAAGACTTTCTACGGCCATAGCAAACTTCTGTGCAACCTGATTGTTCGACAAATGGTACCTACAAGGAGAGGTCGAGGAGCAAATCGTCAGCCAGCAGAGACGCCAGCGGTAGCAACTTCGATGCCTGCAGTGAGTGGGGGCGGTATTGGCACAGGCTCCGGCAACGGCAGAGCTTTAGTAGTAGGGGGGTCGGCTGCGAATCTTCAACCAGGCGGCTTGGCAGGGACATTGCAGGAAGGACTGGAGGCTTCTGCTAACACCACACCCCAAAGCTTGGCCGACAGGTGATCCAGTATCTACAATCTGGAAACATCTCTGAGATTACCGAAAACGTGCCACTCTACGGAGATAATAGCTTAGTAGAGACGATAATTAACGCTATAGCCAATAATTCCAAACAAGGCTGCATTGATTCTCAGCTACAAAAAACTACTAGCCTAGACACTCAACACACCCAGGATATTCAGTATCAACTATACGCTAAAGGTCTTGATCCAAGTGCTAACAAGGCCAAATTTCAGTCTGAAACTGAGTCAATGTTACCATTGGGTCCTTCTAATAAAGGCACAAATTTAAAGCTGAATGACGATGGTTCCAGTGCTTCAAGACGCAATAGCAGAGACAACGATAGTAATGGCCACGACAGTCAATTGTCGCTCGATCCCCCAGATGGGCAAGATATTAACATACCAAAGGAGCAGCTGGAGAGCTTGAAAGGTTTGGATGGCTCCATATCAGCAGCAGATAATTTAATATCAGTTAATGGGCATATGCAACATCTATCTAAAACATCAAGAGAGCAGCGTCTGCCAAGGGAATCTAAGAAGAAAATAATAACCAAAATGGATCCCTTGAAAAAAGTGAAACATACTAAAGAACTTAAGAAAACGCAGGGCTTATCTAACATAGGCATAGCGTCTGAAAAGCATGCGAAAGAGGACTTTCAAGAATGCCCAATGAGGAAATGGGTGCAGTCTAAAGGAGAGATCAAGAAGACTATTGCTAGGCTATCAGGAATGGGGCTTACTGATGGTGGGAGCATCTTAGACGTTCCTATGCCAGTAACAGAAATATCGCCAATTAGAAAGGAGGACTATTTATGCTCTGGGCTGGCACAAAATCCGGCGAAAGAATCAAGCACCCAGGATATTGTTGCCGGGCAGCTTCCTACTTCAGGCAAGAGCGATGCTACTCCCTCCGCATCTCTCTCTTCGACCCCATCTTTAGAACTACCCCAAGAATTATCTTTGGCTTCCTGCTCTCTTCCCGTAGAAGAACAAGCTTCTGCGGAATACAGCCATTATAATGCTCAGGGTCAGGGCCAGGAAACAGCTATGCTCGCCATTATATTGGAAGCTCTCAATGAGCAGAGGGAAGAAACACGGGCATTCTTTTCTCAAGTTCGAGCTGATAACGGAAAAATTTAGCAGACAATGAAAGAAGCAATGGAGAAAGTGGGGTGGGTGACGGAAGAGATGGCGGAGCTTCAACAGAGAGTTGTCAATATAGAAGAGGCTTCGTCTAGAAGGGCTAGCTCCGCGAAGAGACAAGAAGTACAACTAAGGGAAGTACAGACTAAACTGGAGGATTTGGAGAACAGACAGAGACGACAGAATCTTAAACTTTTTGGGATCCCTGAAGGTTTGGAGGGAGCGGACCCCAGAGCTTATATTGTTCAGATTATGCAGAAGGCTTTTCCTGAACTTGGGGACTGGGACTGGGACTGCCAGATCCAGCGGGCGCATAGACTCCCGATAGTACAACGTCACAAGAATCTCCAATATCCTAGGCCATTCCTACTTTATTTTGGTAACTACCTATTGTGCCAAGCTATCTCGCTAAAAGCTGGTCCTAGATCGCCCGCAGTGGCGGACTCTCTCTCTCTGGTCTTTCGATCAGATGTTTGCAAATATACGATGGATAGGAGATGGCAGCTGAAGCAACTGATTGACCCGCTAAAGGCATTTGGTGTCCAAGCTTATTTGCAAGAGCCTTTTCTCAAACGTACAGTTTCTCGTTCAGTCTCTGAATCGGAGCTGGTATCAGAAATCTGTAACCTTCTTCTCAGGGAAATACATCTTTGGACAGAAGTTAGATCTGACTCTGATTCCCCCCTTTCAGGGTTTTCTTTTGTTCTCGTCTCTTCATCATCTGATTCTGTACTTGATTCTGATTCATCAAAGTATTCTCTTTCTGTGCTGTCCACTGGATTTGGAATCCTCAATGTGTGACTTGCATGTATCCAGTTTTTGAATCCCGCACACTTCACAGCTGTTGTCGTAATCAAAATCACTTGTCGTGGTTTTCCCCACCTGGGAACCAAACAGTTTCTTCTCCTGTGTACTTTGATTCTTACCCAGTCCCCTGGGCTTAGATCATGAGCTTGCTTCTTTTCAAGGGTGGTGGCATCCGCTCCAACCTGATGAAACACAGAATGGACTGCGTCAGCCAGGTTTTTACAGTAATCCAACACCATGTCATCAGTTATAGGCAACGGCTTGTTGACTGGTATGAACACATGACGCATTGCTCTACCCATGATGATTTCATGGGGGCTCAACCCTGTAGTTCTATCTGGAATTGATCTAATAGTCATGACTACTAGAGGCAAGACATCTGGCCATTTCATACCTGTGGCTAAACACATTTTCCCTATTCTGTTCTTGATAGTACCATTCATTTGCTCCACCACACCAGAAGCCTCTGGGCGATAGGCACGATGTAATTTTTGTCATACATTCAATGCTTCACAAATCCATTTTATGATCTCATTATGAAAATGTCTTTGGGTGGGTGACGGAAGAGATGGCGGAGCTTCAACAGAGAGTTGTCAATATAGAAGAGGCTTCGTCTAGAAGGGCTAGCTCCGCGAAGAGACAAGAAGTACAACTAAGGGAAGTACAGACTAAACTGGAGGATTTGGAGAACAGACAGAGACGACAGAATCTTAAACTTTTTGGGATCCCTGAAGGTTTGGAGGGAGCGGACCCCAGAGCTTATATTGTTCAGATTATGCAGAAGGCTTTTCCTGAACTTGGGGACTGGGACTGGGACTGCCAGATCCAGCGGGCGCATAGACTCCTGATAGTACAACGTCACAAGAATCTCCAATATCCTAGGCCATTCCTACTTTATTTTGGTAACTACCTATTGTGCCAAGCTATCTCGCTAAAAGCTGGTCCTAGATCGCCCGCAGTGGCGGACTCTCTCTCTCTGGTCTTTCGATCAGATGTTTGCAAATATACGATGGATAGGAGATGGCAGCTGAAGCAACTGATTGACCCGCTAAAGGCATTTGGTGTCCAAGCTTATTTGCAAGAGCCTGCTCGGCTTAAAGTTATTAAGAATGGGCAAAGCTACATTTTTCTTTCTAGATTAGAGGCAGAGGAAATGTTGCAGAAATGGAAAGGGGAAGGTTCAGGCTGAATTAGGGACTTCAAAAAAAAAAAAGGGGGGAAAAAAAACCTAAATTTTTTAATTTGCCTTAATATAAGCATATAATTTATAGGCCTGCTTTGGCCTTTCTACCTACTCTTTCTCTCCTTATCAAAATGGTTTGGGGGGTCTCTAGACCGGGGGCTGGGGGGGCGGTCGAGCCCTAGTTGACTGCCATACCAGCGGCAGTTATGAGAAGAGGATGATTCCTCCTCCAAGGAACAGGGTGGGTGTGAAGGGTGGGAAGGGTGTCAGGGGGTTGGGGTGGGATTTTACGATGCATAAAAAGATAGCTGTCAAAAAGGATAAAAAAAACAACATGAAATTGATACAAAATAAAAGCATGAATTTTGGCACTATATTGTGTGCTACTGATATAAAACAAGCAAAGGTGGGGTTTCTTCTTATCGAATGGCTGTAGTAAAGATCTTAGCTTGGAATGTTGCAGGCCTTAATAGTAGGAATAAGAGACGTTTGGTGGAAGAGGAACTGCGGATGTATAATCCACATTTAGTCTTATTATCAGAGACTCACATAGCATATAAAGACGAAGGGCTCCTTAAACAATTGGGATACAAAATCGTTATAGCTTCGGATCAAGATACTTCAACTAGAGGCGTAACTATTTTAAGGCATAGACATCTAAAATGTACAATTGAAAAATCGCGAACGGATAAAAGGGGTAGGTGGGCTATTGTGCAGGCTCAGATTGAAGGTAGGAAATGTGTTCTGTGCGTAGTATATGGTTCAAATAATGATGATTATCAAATAATAGATAGACTGAATATTGAATTGCTGAGCTGGGAAGGCGATAGAGTTGTGATGGGGGATTTTAACTGTGTTATGAATTACGAGATAGACACTACAAGACGACATGCATTCCAGAGGATGAAAAAGACACGTACAGCAATTAATGAGCTAGGACGAATACATGCTCTTAGAGATGTTTGGCGGACACTATATCCTAATGTACCGGGCTATACCTATTACTCTGCTGCGCATAAACTATGCTCCTGCATAGATATGGCTTGGGTATCAAATGAATGCATATAATTTTGTACAATGGAGATATGTCCCAGGGTCACTTCAGATCACAACCCCATCCTCTTGATTTTTAGGATACCATCAGCGAGGAAACAGACGAGGAATTTCTCATTTCCTAGATATCTTTTAACAGACGAAATCTAGATAGCAAACATCAAGCAACACCTGAGGGAGTATCTGGAAATTAATAATGGCTCTGCAATACCAGCAATAGTCTGGGATTCACGTAAGGCCAGCATTAGAGGATTCACACAGCAATATATGTGGAGACAGAATAGGCAGCGTAAGATAGAGGCAGACGAGATTATCAAAGACATTAAGACCATAGAGAACCGACAAGCAGAAGCACTACTAAATGGCTCTCAAAATTTAGAAGCTATAGGATATGAATTAATAAATCTAAAATCAACACTAAAGCAATCATTTAGGGAGAAGATAGCGGTTAAAATTAATCAATATAGACTGTCTCAATATGAAAGTGGGGAAAAAATTGGGAAGCTCTTAGCTTTTAAAGTGGCTGATGAGCAAGCTAAAACACACATAAACTTGCGCAGTTTGCTATATACTATCAAAAACTATATACACCAGAGGCTCAGCCACAAATGCTTGATATTATAAAATATGTTCAGATGCATTTAAAAAAGAAATCAGTAGCTAACGAAATATCAGAATTACTGTTAGATGATATTCAGCATGATGAAATTAAAGCGGCCATCTCCTCTCTGCCATCAGGTAAGGCATCTGGAGATGACTTAATCCCCCTAGAACTGTATAAACTATGTTTAGATGAATTACTTCCAGCTTTTACTCAACTCATTAAGCATATCGAAACAGGGGGGAACGCTCAAGATTCTTGGAACACGATAATTTTTTTTTTTTTAAAAAGAACAAACCTCCAGAGGAATGTGGGTCCTACAGACCCATATCGCTTATAAACACGGATGTGAAAATTTACGCCAAAATTCTTGCAACTCGCTTAGCACTAATAATGCCGGAACTTGTCTCACCCCAACAACATGGGTTCATTTTAGGACGGGACACTACATCTCATTTGAACATGGCTATAGTAGCGTTCGATGTTGCAAAAATAAAAGCAGCCCCACTCGGTATGATATTACTAGATGCGCTGAGAAAGCATTTGACCGAGTGGGGTGGGACTTTCTTTGGGTAGCATTATCTGCATAAGGCATTAATGGTACATTTTTACATCTGATTAAATCTTTAAATCATCATCCCACAGCTAAACTAGAGTATGCAGGACTACAATCTGATGTGTTTCCAATATTACGGGGTACCCGTCAGGGGTGCCCTCTTTCACCACTTTTATTTGCACTATCAATAGAGCCATTCATATTAGCATTACAAAATCAACCTCGGATTATACCTTTTGTACATAACTCAAATGAATTAAAAATTACGGCATATGCTGATGATATTGCTGTATACTCAGCGGATGCTAAAACAGCACTGTATGAGGTGGTCAATGAAGCAGAAAGATATGGCTTGATATCTGGCTACAGACTTAACATCAATAAAACCCAAATATTAATGAACTACAAAGATGCCGAAATAATAACTGGGATATGCAATACGGCTACTTACCTAGGGGTTAAATTAACTACTGGAATAGATAAAATCATAGAAATAAATGATGAGACTCTTCTTAAGGAGACTGCAAAATTGTTTAAAAAATGGCACAAGGTTCCTATAGGTATTAGTGGCCGTATAAACATAATTAAAATGAAAATACTGCCTAAGTTTATCTACTTATTCCGCTCTATCCCTTTAAGACTAAGTATGTCTTTTTTTAAACGACTAGATGGAATCTGTGGCAGTTTCATATGGGGCTATAAGAAGGCTCATAGAGCTATTCGATTACTTAAGCTACCATACAATCAAGGGGGTCTGGATTTTCCAGACTTTAAACTATACTTTTGGGCAGCCTTTTTTAGGCGGCTACGAAGTTTAATACACCCCGCAGGATGCAATGCACCCTTTTTTTTAAGTTTATGCTTGGCAAGGAACATGAAATGTTCCTATACAGAATTAATGATCCGAACTATTTCAAGCGGGTCAGATTTAAGGTCGCACGAGATATTGCAAACATATGGTGCTCCATTACTTCTAACTGCAATACATCATTTTATCATGATAAACTACCCATATGTGGCAATCCTGGTTTACCAGAAATTTTTCAGGATATGGAGGGTAAACGATGGGCTAGCTTTGGCATAAAATATTTGGGTGATGTATATGACCAAAATGGGTTTATGACTTTTGAGAAAATAAAGACTATTTATAAGATAACGCCGGGCATGCAATTCAAATATTTTCAAATTCGAGATTATTTTATCCGTAGCATGCAACTGACGAATATTTCAGGTTCGTTCATATGGGAATATCTGTACAAGGATAACTTAAAATCAATAATTAGTACCGGATATAAAATCTTAAGCACATTTAAGCCAGACGACTGTCATAGATTAGCTGAACGCCTGGGATACAACGCAGGGATATCAGTGACAGCTAACACTATATCACGTGCTTTCTCTAGACTCAATAACTCTGTATATTCCTCTAATCTCAGGCTACAACAATTCAGAACAATCTGTCAACTATACTATACACCAGAAAGAATATCAAAGTGGTCATCCCATGGTCATTCTAGCGAACATACAAAATGCCCAAAATGTAATTTACAGGCTGCTGATTTAAAACATATGTTCCTTTCATGTCCTTTATTAGCGAACTTCTGGTCGAAGGTAACTGAAGTGATCTCTCAGAAATTAGGGAGGGCAGTGATGTTTTCAGTAATAGAGGTACTAGTCGGAGCCCAGAGTATTATAAGCAGACATGCGGACTTAATTTCAATATTATTGGTCAGTGCAAGATTGACAATCGCTCGTGTGTGGATCTCACCAACACCCCCATCGGTCATGGAATGGTGGGGATTAGTTAAAGAAACATATGATATGGAATTAGCATTGGCTAAAATGAGAGGTGTGGGGGCACTCTGTAAACTAAATAAGATATGGGGTGTACTATTCTGAAATGTCCAAAGTATAATATGTAAATAATGCTAAAATGGCCCCCCCTTTTTTTTTTGTGCTTAACAGAGCTATACGCCCTCTTATCCTATTATGTCTGTCATGGGGGATAATATGTATATCTGTAGATATGAAAAGTAAGATACTCCTAAAACTGATACACTTGCTTGTATTAATGTTTGTACTAATGCGTTTATGACTTCTTTAACTGAACAGTATGTATTAATTTTCTCTTTTTTCATGTTGGTAATAAAGAATTAATAAAAAAACAAGCATTTACAATACAATGGTCTCAGCAATATTATAGGTAGAGCTATTGGTATTGCTCATTATTTTTTTATCATTTTTGTATCCCTAAATAAATGGCATTGTCATTTCTATTGGCATTAGCTTTTTTTTGCATATGTTATACCTGTTGCATTAGCAGAGGGAGAGTGATGTAGTGAGATAGAGAGAGAGAGTGGGGTATTGAAATAGAGAGTGGGGTATTGAAATAGAGAGTGAGGTAGTAAGAGAGAGTGAGGTAGATAGAGAGTGAGGTAGTGAGATAGAGAGTGAGGTAGATAGAGAGTGAGGTAGTGAGATAGAGAGAGTGAGGTAGTGAAAGAGTGAGGTAGTGAGGGAGAGGGTTGTTGTGAGGTAGTGATATATAAGCATAGAGTGATGTTGTGATGTAGTGAGATAGAGAGAGAGGTAGTGAAAGAGAGAGTGAAAGTGAGTTAGTGAGATAGAAAGAGTGAGGTAGTGAGATAGAGAGTGCTTGAGGTAGTGATTGAGCTACACTTGCCACTTGACGAGGGCCCTGGTACTTATTTATTTTTTACAAATTAAGCACTGCTTCCCCTTTTTATCAAATGACTCTCTTCTTTCCCTCCATTCACTGTATGCCTTATTCTCTCTGAGCGTAGCCTACCCTAAGCGTCATGTCTGTCTGCTTACTCTATATAGCTGTATTCCTGAAAACTGCCCCCGCCTCACCCTGTAGATCACAATCTGCTTATTTGAAACCATAGGCCTGCAGCATGACAGCATCTGATCTCTCCTTGCCTATTCAACCATCCCACCAGCCATTGCATGAACTCACATTAACATACATACCCCGACTGATGACCACATCCAAATGATCTACCACAACGAGACTGGAGGGAATGCACTGAAGGATTTCCATGGTAAACCCAACTACCAATAATAACCACTACATAAAACACCCCAGCACGTTGGCAAGTTTACAGAAGTCATACATATGTGTCTTTTGGGCTTGGAAGGCAAGGGCCAGTGCAGTGTGCTGTTTTCCTGTCACCTTTTAAAGGGAGTCCATCCATTCCTCAATTTCAGAAACAAACAAGATAGGCTAGAAGTATTGGTTCACTTGTCTTTGCTAAAGGGAATGTTGAAGACATTCGCTAATCACCGTAGGGAAGGACAACATGGTTCTCAGTCCACAGGCTTTTTCATTGAGTGGAAGAACATATGCACCCTACTAGCAAGCACTGTGAAAGCCAATAGGACTTTTGTTGGCTGCCAGCCTTTTGGCTTTGTAAATGCGGTTTTGTTTTGTTATTTTTTGTGAAGTTTATTCTTGGCAGAGCAGTCAGGCCCTCCCAAATACAGATAAACAAAAAAAAAGCAAAGCAAAAATATGTTATCGGTGACCGTTAGGCTTAGCATTCCTTGGCACTGAAGGAAAGTACTTATGTGAGAAGGAGAAGAATGGTGTCAATCACAGGGAAGATGACCAATGGCTGAAGTGGGCGGACTCGTTGTTCCAGGCTGTAGTGGATTGAACCTTAGTGGTGTAATATAAGTATATTCATAGGTGTGTGTGTAATTTTAGTAAAATCAAAAGTTATAGGCCAATGCCACACCTAAAACAATAAGTCAAAATCCATACTCAATATCTGGATTAGTAACAGAGTAGAGAAGAAGGGGGCGGGGGGCTGCTGCAGACCCTTCAAGCAAAAAAAGATTGCCACCTTTTATAGCAGCTTCAGAAATAAATATGCTGAAAGGTAGAAAAGGTAGTAGTTGGCCGTATGCAGAATCAAGTGTCCTAGATGAATGTATTGAAACGTGTGTCTGGGAAGTTGTTTTTAAGTGCCTATTATGCATTGACACTTATGCAGCACTTGACAGCGAATATGGAACACATCTGGTTCGTGCACATAGGAGGAATGAAATACATTCGGTACAGGGGAGAGGAATGCATGTTCAAGCCCTGAGGAATAACTGTTTGTATTATTAGCATATTTGTACACTGGCCTGTGGTCATGCCCACAGTGGTTCTAGCAGTATCATAAAGCTTCTGAGACGTAGTTGTCGCTTCCATAGAGTGAAGTAAGGCAGTAGCCAATAGAGGACATCTAAAAACACAAATGGCCCGCTTCTGTTCATAAGAGCGCTCCAGAGGCAAAATAACATTATTCCTGGTGCCCTGAAAATCCTGGCACCATCACAGACCCATGAGTAACATGTGGCGTTTTATGATTCCCAACAACACCATCCCGTACACAAACAGAAACCGCACACGCACAGCCCCAGGGGAGCAGGGAATCTCCGGGCCTCTCCCGAGGCTCTCTGGGGGCTGCTGGGCTCCACCACGGCGGCGCAGCCCACCCTCTCTCAGAAGGGATGAGTATAGATCTCCATAAAACATGCATCAACTTTTAGTGTTAAACCCCACCCCGCTTTACGACGAAATATTAATCTGCTCTCATTTATTGCTCTGTAAGGCTATTTTGACAAAAGTTCATTATCAGAGCCGCTAAATGCTTTCAAAGAATTGATTGGGGCAATGATCACATCAGGCTGATAGACACCGTGTGCTAGGAAGGACGGCAGCGAGCAGGGCGTCTGGAATCCTCCCGATTTTAACTGTATCGATCAGCAGAATAAACGAACTGTAATTACATTTTCAGGAAAATTGAGAAGTTGTTTTCGAGTCTCTGTCAATACTTATTATTTCAATAATATGATGATAAGCAGAAGCGAGGGACGCCACAGCGCGGGAGGTGGAAATTAGAGACGGGTTCTTGCGTGGGGAAGAAGGGATGAATGCGTGTGTACGGCGGCGCGGAGGTAAACACGGGAAGCTTCCAAGCTTTTTCGGATTCGAGGGCGTGTTCCTGCTGGTCTAAAAGGGCGTGGCTAAAAAGTGGAAAGAACAGCAAGGAACACGCCCCCGAATCTGAAAAAGACGGAGCCTATTTGGAGGGACGGCTCTCTCCTCCAATGGCGGGCCTCCGTTTAGGAAGCCAGCCAATGGAGGAGAAGCAAAAAGAGAGGCGGGCTAAATAGCCACTCTAGGAAACATTAAATCTTCCGACTTCCGGTTCTGCCTTCGGCAGACCGGTAGTCCTCGACCTAAAAAAAGAAATCTACTTGCATTCTGGTAAAAGGTCCTCCTTCTCGTCCTATTGTTCCTAGACTCACAACTGTCTTTCTTCCAGGGTTGTACTGCTGACATATAAGACATCTCTGACAAAATGTAAATGTAAATGTTGTAGACTTGTAAAGCGCACAGCTGCCCCAGCAACGGGGCGTCCCGGTGCTGTAGACCGCTGGGGAACCCGTCCTGGCTATCCCTGTGAGATGGTCCCTTTCTGGGTATCTCCAAGGTGAAACCAGGCATCCCCGGCGTCTGTGGGGGGCCGTTGTAGAGATGAGGCAAGCTTAATGCCCAGAGTTGCCGAGTGTGTTCCTGGTTAGAGTAGGTACCAAGGCGAGAATTATCAAGTCCGTTTTGACCCTGGTCCACGACCCTGCCGCGTCGGGAATTGAACCCTGGTCCCTGGCCGATTCTCTGCTTACGGGTCTGCCGCCTCTAACCAGTGAGCCACACCTCTCCACAAAGACTCTGCTACAAGTCTGAATTTTGCATTATACCAGGTCTGCTTAAATGACCTGATCATAGCATCTCTCCCTATGTGTCCTTGTCCATGATACAGCCGCGCCATGGCAGACATCATGCTATCAGGCATAACTGGTCTTCCATCCCGATATACCCACACATGGTCCTTCTCCCTTGGTGCACATCCTGCTTTCACCCACTGCTTCATTTCCTCATCTCCTGCTTCTTCCTGCAATTGTCTTACCTCCCCCCAGGTACCCACAATGTTAGTAAACATTAAGGTGCAAGAAATCATTTCTCTCTCCTTTCCCCAATTTATTGAATTCTGGTTACGTGCACAATTCACGATTCAAGCAAGCCTGGCTGAAGACGGCTGAAATGCCAGAAACCGGTCCAGTTTTCAATAAAGTTCTTCGGTGGAAGTACAAATATTGCGCTCCAGAGCTCTTGCCATTTATACAGCTTCCGTCTGCTCCGCTGCACCGTCACAGTGGAAAGCTGCGGACCCCCTCGGGTCTCGGGGTGGTGCATCCTCGTGACCAGGGCTGGCCACTAAATATTGCAAAAAAAGGTTTACCTCTCCGATGAGGTGCACTCACTGAGGGCCCCCAAAATCCCTTTACAACAACCATTTGAACTTTGAACCTCCTGAGGCGGAAGCCGGGAGTGCTTTGTACTATATTTTTAAAAACTGTAGATTTTAATCTGTATCTGCCTACCTGTTGAATCGTGCATCCCGCGCAGCTGGTCTCTTGCTGTAGCGGCCGCAAACCCTCTCATCCCACCTCGGGACGCCAATCCGGCGAGCGCCGAGGCCACGCCCCTTGACAGAGGCCACGCCCCCTGCCGCCGCGTTAAAAAGGGTTCTGCTCTCAGCGCCTGTTAGACCTTTGAACCTCCTGAGGCGGAAGCCGGGAGTGCTTTGTACTATATTTTTAAAAACTGTAGATTTTAATCTGTATCTGACTACCTGTTGAATCGTGCATCCCGCACAGCTGGTCTCTCGCTGTAGCGGCCGCAAACCCTCTCATCCCACCTCGGGACGCCAATCCGGCGAGCGCCGAGGCCACACCCCTTGACAGAGGCCACGCCCCCCGCCGCCGCGTTAAAAAGGGTTCCACTCTCAGCGCCTGTTAGACCTTTGAACCTCCTGAGGCGGAAGCCGGGAGTGCTTTGTACTATATTTTTAAAAACTGTAGATTTTAATCTGTATCTGCCTACCTGTTGAATCGTGCATCCCGCGCAGCTGGTCTCTCGCTGTAGCGGCCGCAAACCCTCTCATCCCACCTCGGGACGCCAATCCGGCGAGCGCCGAGACCACGCCCCTTGACAGAGGCCACACACCCCGCCGCCTTCTTTCCTATATAATATGTGTCATTGGCGGACGCGCAACGGACGCGTGCAGCGGGCGCACCGACTGCGCGCCGAAGGAGCGCCAAAGGAAAGCCCGTCTGCGCCCGTCCGTGACCGGCCGGGGCAAGGGGCCATATCTCTTTCCGGACATAATCAAATCCCTTCCCCACCTATTTATTATTCTCGCCATGACCTATTGGCATATGCAGGCAAAGTGGGTAATACTGGAAGGCCTTGTTTTAGAGCGGAACCAGGCCTATCCCATGGGCCCTTCTCTTGCCACGCTTGCCATTGGTCTAGTATGGGTATTTCTCAACTGGGCAATCATTCAACCCACGCCACCAGTAACATGACTCTTAGTTGTTTAAGTCTCAATGCTAGATCTTTACCCAAACACGCTTTAGATGTTTGGGACCTACTTACTTCTAAAACTCCAGACCTACTTTTTATTACTGAAACTTGGCTGTCCGACCACAATGCCCCGGATTTAGCCAATGCTCTCCCCGTTAACTCTAAAATCATCACACAAGATAGATCTGGTAAGAGAGGAGGAGGAGTGGCAGTGATATTTAAAGAGCAGTTAACTTGCCTAGTGGAACCAACAGTTTCCTATAGTAAACATCAGACCCTATCTTTCAGAGTCCTCTACGAGGGCCTTACCATACTGGCTGGAGCTGTAATATACAACCCCCCAGGACAACAAACCAATCTTGGAGCCAAACTGCTCAATCAACTCCTGCCACTCTGCTTAAAATTTAAGAATTACCTCATTGTTGGCGATTTTAACATTCACTACGAAATAGCGGAGGCATTGGGAACCTCCCAATGAAAACAGGATATGGAGATATTAAATCTGAAGCAATGGATTGTAGGCCCCACTTATACAGCCGGCCACACATTGGACCTATTGTTCACCAACATTGCATCAACTCATGTATCTGAGGTTCAGCCTCTATCTTGGTCAGACCATTTTCTTATATCTTTTCTACTTGATGTCCCTTGTAAGCCCCAGAAACCCAATAAAGCTCAAAGAATCTCCAAACGAGCATGGAGATTAGTCGAGGAATTGAATTTCGACACACATTTTCAGGAGGTCGATCTCCAATTCTCCATCGACGCTCCCGTATGTACGGACGTCGCTTCCCTCGATGCCGGTATACTACAAACCTTAAATAAAATAGCCCCTATACGGGTAACTAGGAAAAAGGTTCCAACAGAAAAATGGTATACCCCTTATCTCAAAAGTCTTAAAAGGGAATGCCAAAAGCTTGAACATCTCTGGAGGCAATCCAAGGACAAGACAGCCAAACTTAAACTTAAACTTAACTATATCCACAATCGGAAAAAGTATACCTCATTGTTGGCGATTTTAACATTCACTACGAAATAGCGGAGGCATTGGGAACCTCCCAATGAAAACAGGATATGGAGATATTAAATCTGAAGCAATGGATTGTAGGCCCCACTTATACAGCCGGCCACACATTGGACCTATTGTTCACCAACATTGCATCAACTCATGTATCTGAGGTTCAGCCTCTATCTTGGTCAGACCATTTTCTTATATCTTTTCTACTTGATGTCCCTTGTAAGCCCCAGAAACCCAATAAAGCTCAAAGAATCTCCAAACGAGCATGGAGATTAGTCGAGGAATTGAATTTCGACACACATTTTCAGGAGGTCGATCTCCAATTCTCCATCGACGCTCCCGTATGTACGGACGTCGCTTCCCTCGATGCCGGTATACTACAAACCTTAAATAAAATAGCCCCTATACGGGTAACTAGGAAAAAGGTTCCAACAGAAAAATGGTATACCCCTTATCTCAAAAGTCTTAAAAGGGAATGCCAAAAGCTTGAACATCTCTGGAGGCAATCCAAGGACAAGACAGCCAAACTTAAACTTAAACTTAACTATATCCACAATCGGAAAAAGTATACTCTAGCCATCAAGTATGCTAAGAAAGTTCATTTTACTCAGCGCATAGAGGAGAACAGGAACTCCGCGAAAGAACTATATAAGATAGTGAAAGAACTGAGTAAACCTGCCAGCATCTCTCAAACACTTACTCCCACGGTTGAGGCCTGTAACCGCTTTAGTACCTTTTTCTCAGAAAAAATCAAGAAAATTTACTCAAACTTCTCCCCCCGATCTGCTAATATCAATATAGAAAAATCCCCTAACACCATACCAGATTCAGATACCCCAGACATGGGAACGATCCCCTGTCTAGCGGACTTTGAACCACTCTCAGTGGAAGATGTTTTAACAGCAATGCAATCAGTTAAATCGGGCTCTCCTTTGGATCCCTGCCCTCATTTTGTGTTCTCCAAGATTGCACTAACGCTCTGCCCCTTGGTCACTCAACTTTTTAATAAATCTCTCAAAACTGCCATATTTCCTAATGTCTGGAAGCATGCAGCTGTGATCCCTTTCCTGAAGAAATTGGGTTCCGATATTGCCAACCCTGAGAACTATAGACCTATTTCTCAGCTCCCATATCTTTCTAAAGTTCTAGAAAAATTGGTCAATGCCCAACTGACCAAATACTTAGAAACTAATTTTCTCCTAGATCCTACCCAGACAGGCTTCAGAGCTAACAACAGCACTGAGGCTACGTTGCTGGCAGTTTCGGACAGTATTAGGTCCTCCATAGATCAAGGAGGATCAGTGGCACTAATACTGCTCGACCTGTCAGCAGCATTTGATACGGTCTCCCATCAATGTCTGTTGAAAATACTTCGCCACAAGGGAGTGCAGTCCAATGCCCTGAACTGGTTGCACTCCTTCTTGAGTAACCGCACCCAGACTGTACACATGGGCCAATCTCATTTCAGCTCTACCTCCATTGACTGCGGGGTCCCCCAGGGCGCATCGCTGAGCCCCACCCTCTTCAATGTTTATATGTCATCTTTGGCTGACATTGGAAGGAAGTGGGGCATCGACATGTGCTCATGTGCGGACGACACGCAGTTAGTGGTGGCTTTAAATGAAAAATCTGAAATTCTTAAAACTAAATTACAAGGCTGCCTTGCGGAAATGGCTCAATGGATGCACTCTCACTGCCTGAAGCTAAATGCTGGAAAATCGGAGATCCTCTTATTTGGGGGAGCCAAGCGAATCTGGGATGCCACGTGGTGGCCTCCCACGTTGGGCTTGGCCCCCACCCCCAAACAACACGCCAGGAATCTGGGAATTATCATGGATGATGAGCTATCCATGAAAGATCATGTGCGATCCCTCTGTGGCAAGGGCTTCGCCATCTTGAAACTCCTAGCGAGGCTATTCCCATGGATACCGCTGAACTGCAGACGCTCAGTTACCCAGGCCTTACTGGTCAGTCGTCTTGACTACGGGAATGCACTATTTGTAGGCATGAATGAACATCTTTTTTCTCCCCTACAGGTACTGCAAAATGCAGCCGCCAAACTGATTTGCGATAAAGGCAAGTTAGACTCGGCATCAGAATGCCTGGAAGCTCTCCACTGGCTTCCTGTGCGCCAGAGGGCCGCATTCAAGCTTCTCTGTCATGCCCACAGAGCCCTGCACAGGACAGGTCCCATCATGCTCCAGGACAAAATGGAATTCTATGTCCCTACCAGGAACCTACGCTCCACTTAATCAGCATTAGCAAGGACGAAACGTATATATAAAGCTAGAACTGGCGGCCGCTCTTTTTCTTACCTAGCAGCCAAAAGATGGAACGAGCTTCCAGATGATCTCAGACACACCACTAATTACCTTCTGTTCCATAAAAAGCTGAAAACGCACCTTTTCCCCTCTTCTCACTAACATCCTTCTGATATAGCTATTAGCTGTGTTCATCTGGTTTAAGCGCCGTGATATCCCTCGGGATGAGTGATGCGCTCTACAAATACCATAAATAAATAAATAAATAAATAAACAATATTGGGCCATATCATTGGCGTATTTATTGCCGATGGCGATATAATCGCCAGACTGGCTATGCGCAGCACACTTCACAACAGCCAATTGCTTAGGCAGTTGTATCGCCTCAAGCAATTCGATGTCAAAAATCCTCTCTGTAGCCAAATTTGGCCACAATCATGTACCACACCAAATCCATACTGGCTGTCAGTTATCACAGTTACTCTCACGCTCTTCCCAATTTTGCATGCTCTGGTCAAAGCAACAAGTTCAGCTACCTGGGCAGATCTTACTCCTTTCAGGTAGGATGCTTCCATTACTGCTGCAACTGTGCATACCGCATATGCTGCACTCAACATTCCATCATCTGTTCTCAAGCAAGATCCATCAACAAACAGCACAAAATCACTTTCTGGTAATGGTACATCTTTTATGTCAGGACGTGGTTTGGTACAGAAATCTAGTACCTCCAGACAATCGTGATCTGTTTCATCTCTGACTTCCACATTCTCAGCATCAGGCAACAACGTGGCAGGATTCACGTTCAAACATCTCACAAGACTCACATTCGTTGCACCTAATATGACCTTCTCATACTTAGTCAGCCGACTATGTGTCATGTATTGAGTGCGACTCCTTGTTAAAAAAATTGCTACATCATGAGGTATAAACACTTTCACAGGATATCCCATCACAATTCCTTCACTCTGTTCCAAGCTCCTGCAAGTAGCAGCTACTGCTTTCAAGCACCCAGGTAAGGCTATCGCTACTGGGTCTAACATTGATGAAAAGTAAGCAATTGGTCTCCTCAGCTTTCCATGTTTCTGTATTAATACAGAAAGTGCACATCCGTTCCTCTCACTGCAATACAACACAAACTCCTTTTCATAATCAGGCAACCTTAATGCTGGCGCTTCACACAAGCCATCTCTCAATCGTTTGAAGGCTGACATTTCCTCTTTACTTAACTCAATGGGATCCCTCACATCACTTCTTGTCAAACGTACCAAGGGCTTTGCAATTAGGGAGAAATTGCTAATCCACTGACAACAGTATCCAACCATTCCAAGAAACATTCTCACCTCTCTTTGTGTCATTGGGGCCCTCATTCCTTTTATGATCCTGATTCTGTCCATTGTTATTTTTCTCAGTCCTTTTTCAATTCTATGGCCTAAGTAATGCACTTCCTTTTGGCAAAATTGCAATTTTGATGGTGACACTTTAAGTACTCCATCAGCCAAATGATTTAACAAGGCTATAGTATCCATTTCACAAGCTTCACAAGTTTCCGACGCCACAAGAAGGTCGTCGATGTACTGCACTAACACTGAATTATCGTGCATTTCTAAGCTTTCCAAGGATTTCTTCAGTATCTGATTAAATATTGAGGGGCTTTCTGTATACTAAAATCCGATTGGCCGCACTCTGCTAGTCCTACCAGCGTGTTACCCCAAAGAATTGTGGTCCATGAAGTAGCGTCGGCAGGTACGCCTATGCCAAAAGTTTAAAATGAAAATAAGTGTCGCATTAGCCATCCCTGGACACGTGTTTCGAGGTAGTTGCCTCTCGTCAGCAGGGAGTAGGTGTGTGTGTAGGGTTGCTGCGTAGGCTGCCAAAAAATATTCTCAGGTAAAGTACCACTCAAGGCGCGCAGGTGCGTAGCCAAGGGCTCGTCAGCCCCACCGGCTCAAGGGAGCCTGAATGTAAACAAAAATCCGATTGGCCGCACTCTGCTAGTCCTACCAGCGTGTTACTCCAAAGAATTGTGGTCCATGAAGTAGCGTCGGCGGGTACGCCTATGCCAAAAGTTTAAAATGAAAATAAGTGTTGCATTAGCCATCCCTGGACACGTGTTTCGAGGTAGTTGCCTCTCGTCAGCAGGGAGTAGGTGTGTGTGTAGGGTTGCTGCGTAGGCTGCCAAAAAATATTCTCAGGTAAAGTACCACTCAAGGCGCGCAGGTGCGTAGGCAAGGGCTCGTCAGCCCCACCGGCTCAAGGGAGCCTGAATGTAAACAAAAATCCGATTGGCCGCACTCTGCTAGTCCTACCAGCGTGTTACCCCAAAGAATTGTGGTCCATGAAGTAGCGTCGGCGAGTACGCCTATGCCAAAAGTTTAAAATGAAAATAAGTGTCGCATTAGCCATCCCTGGACACGTGTTTCGAGGTAGTTGCCTCTCATCAGCAGGGAGTAGGTGTGTGTGTAGGGTTGCTGCGTAGGCTGCCAAAAAATATTCTCAGGTAAAGTACCATTCAAGGCGCGCAGGTGCGTAGCCAAGGGCTCGTCAGCCCCACCGGCTCAAGGGAGCCTGAATGTAAACAAAAATCCGATTGGCCGCACTCTGCTAGTCCTACCAGCGTGTTACCCCAAAGAATTGTGGTCCATGAAGTAGCGTCGGCGGGTACGCCTATGCCAAAAGTTTAAAATGAAAATAAGTGTTGCATAATGCGACACTTACTTTCTTCTAACACTGTGGCACAGGCGTACTCGCCGTCGCCACTACATGGACCATAGTTCCTTGGGGCAACTTGCTGGTAAGACGAGCAGAGTGCGGCCAATTGGATTTGTTGTATTAAGGCTCCCTTGAGCCATTGGGCCGACGGGCCCTGGACCAGCACCTGCATGCCATGAGTGGTACATTACTTGTTAATACGTTTTTGGCAGTCTACGCGGCACCCCCATACACTCACCTACTCCCTGCTGACGAGAGGCAACTACCTCGAAACACGTGTCCAGGGATGGCTAATGCGATACTTACTTTCTTCTAACACTGTGGCACAGGCGTACTCGCCGTCGCCACTACATGGACCATAGTTCCTTGGGGCAACTTGCTGGTATGACGAGCAGAGTGCGGCCAATTGGATTTGTTGTATTAAGGCTCCCTTGAGCCATTGGGCCGACGGGCCCTGGACCAGCACCTGCGTGCCATGAGTGGTACGTTACCTGTTAATACGTTTTTGGCAGTCTACGCGGCACCCCCATACACTCACCTACTCCCTGCTGACGAGAGGCAACTACCTCGAAACACGTGTCCAGGGATGGCTAATGCGACACTTACTTTCTTCTAACACTGTGGCACAGGCGTACTCGCCGTCGCCACTACATGGACCATAGTTCCTTGGGGCAACTTGCTGGTAAGACAAGCAGAGTGCGGCCAATTGGATTTGTTGTATTAAGGCTCCCTTGAGTCATTGGGCCGACGGGCCCTGGACCAGCACCTGCGTGCCATGAGTGGTACGTTACCTGTTAATACGTTTTTGGCAGTCTACGCGGCACCCCCATACACTCACCTACTCCCTGCTGACGAGAGGCAACTACCTCGAAACACGTGTCCAGGGATAGCTAATGCGACACTTACTTTCTTCTAACACTGTGGCACAGGCGTACTCGCCGTCGCCACTACATGGACCATAGTTCCTTGGGGCAACTTGCTGGTAAGACGAGCAGAATGCGGCCAATTGGATTTGTTGTATTAAGGCTCCCTTGAGCCATTGGGCCGACAGGCCCTGGACCAGCACCTGCGTGCCATGAGTGGTACGTTACCTGTTAATACGTTTTTGGCAGTCTACGCGGCACCACCATACACTCACCTACTCCCTGCTGACGAGAGGCAACTACCTCGAAACACGTGTCCAGGGATGGCTAATGCGACACTTACTTTCTTCTAACACTGTGGCACAGGCGTACTCGCCGTCGCCACTACATGGACCATAGTTCCTTGGGGCAACTTGCTGGTAAGACAAGCAGAGTGCGGCCAATTGGATTTGTGGCTTTCTGTATACTCTTGTGGAATTCGGCACCAAGCCAAAATATGTTCGCCGAAACGAAACGCAAAGATTTGCTGGCTGTCATGGTGCAAAGGAATGGAAAAGAAAGCATGGCATAGATCAATCACAGTATACCATTCTGCATCATGGGGAATCTGATACAGTATCACAGATCGATTCGGTACAATGGGACAACATGGCACAACTATTTTGTTTATCTTTCTCAAATCTTGCACTATCATGAACTGTCCATTTGGCTTTTTCAGTCCCATAATTGGTGAATTACATGGACTACTCATTATTTCTCTCAGAATGCCTTGTTTTATCATTTTCTCAATTATAGGAGTAACTCCTTCAATTATTTCAGGTGTCAATTTATATTGAGGGACATTTGGATAGCTTATACCTTCTTTCACGGTTATTTTTACCGGATCCACGTTTCTCATTAATCCCACATCTTCTCCTGTAAAATCCCATACTTCTGCCTTTACAGTTTGTTTCAATTCTTTGGGTAATTCATCAGGGTTAAATACAGCATAGGCTTCAGTAACCTCTGTTTCCCTTTTTGCCATCGTCATCTTATATAGTACATCTTCATCAGGGGTCTCAAATGCTATACCATCGGGGTACAGAAAATAGTGCAATTCATTTTGCACAGCAAATCCCTACCTAACAAGTTCACAGGACTTGTATCGCACACGACAAAGCGGTGCATTTCAGAAAATGTTCCTATGCTGACTTTCACTGGATCTGTAAGATAATTTTTAATCTGTCTGTTGGATACACCAACTACTTGGATTGTCTCATCTGAGAGAGGAAGATTCTTAACATCAGCTGACCTAACAGTTGATCTAGTAGCACCAGTATCGACAAAAAAAGTGATATTTTCATTATTTATTTTCCCATCTACAAATAGGCCTGTCTGGTCTACTTCTAGAGCTGCGCCAAGTACGCACTCCTCTACCTCCCTTCGGCACCGTCAATAACCTTTCGTCTGATTCACTCTCATCGCGTTGTAGCCAATACTGCAAAGTGGCGCTAGCACACGGTAGCTTAGTTACCTTTTCTTCGCTGTAGAATCCTGTCTCATTACTGTATTTCTGTGAATTTTTGCTTTGTGGAAAAGGTGGTTTTGGCACCTGATTCTGTTAGGTAACAACCTGCTGCGGTCACTGCGATTGAACACTCACCTCATTCTGCACCTGTGGATTCAATGAGGCATTTTCATTATTAATACTTGGGGGAAATTTACACTCGGATTTCCAATGCCCTATCCTACTGCAATTATGACATGGGAATTTCTTTTTTGCTTCTTCTATATTAAAGTTTCCCTTACTTTTCCCAGGTAAAAACTTTGATCCAGGTCCTGTGTTATTTGCTTGTTCTGCTAACTGAGCTTCCTGTCTTTCTGCT
The DNA here is from genome assembly GCF_964204655.1 of Triturus cristatus. Taxonomy (NCBI): domain Eukaryota; kingdom Metazoa; phylum Chordata; class Amphibia; order Caudata; family Salamandridae; genus Triturus; species Triturus cristatus. Next base: position 1,206,238,907 of record NC_140582.1, on the reverse strand, counting down.
ACCTTTACTTGTGCCCACATAGCTTTTTCTTTTAACTTACGCTGTTTGGCTTCGATCTCATCACTAAAATATTTTGCATGTCTCAATACTTCATCTATTTTCTTGTTTTGCCAATCTACAGTATGCTGTTTTATCATCTCGCTAATTTCTGGACGTAAACCATATACAAATCTGTACACAAAATGTCTCAAAACCTTTTCACTTAAATTCTCATCACCGCTGAACTGCTTAAATGCAAAAATTAACCTTTCATAATAGGCATGTACAGACTCCTTACTTTCCTGATGAGTTCTGTCAATTTTCACCCAATCAGTCTCTTTGGGAGGTACTTTATTTTTTAGAAAGGCAATAACCTGTTCATAGTTCTTCATAACCTCAGGGTCAGGTGCTCCTGTTTTTGGATCCCTAGGGTATTTCTGAGTTGGCCAATTTATCATAAGTTTGCACTCTGTCCATAAATCTGCTGGTACTATTATTTCAAAAAGACTGTTTAGATCAATCCATAGTACTTTAGACAATTTTACAAATCTGTCCACTTGTCTATACCACTCGACAGGCTTTTTGCGTAGTCGAGGGAAATCATTGGTAAATGACAAAATATCATGTCTTGTCCATGGAACATGTACATATCCCCCTCCTGGAATCTCTATCATGGGACATTCTGTTACTACTTTTTCTTTTTCTCTCACAGGGAACACTGCAAATGTCTTTTCTGAGGAATCATCTTTTTTTCGGTACCATCTGCTTCTCCATTTATCCACATCTCCCCATTTTCTCAATAAGATAATAATTTCCTTAATCTGACTTATTCGGCCTGTGGTATTCAAATTCTCAGTATACTTTTCAGTAAAATCTATTCGATATGGTTTTTGCAGAGCCTTCACCTTTTCAATATCTACTCCCATTTAGTTTGCTACTTCTTCCAATCTTTCATGCAAATCTTTTGCTCTCCATGTTACACTTTTGCACAAAAACAATAACTCCTCATCCTGATAAGTCTTTAATTTTTCTGTGGGGATAGTTCCTACTATTAATTCTTCTAGTACCATTCGTAGTTTAGCCACATCTATTGATTGGGATTCTTTGTCTTTCCTCTGCAGACTTCGTAACCATTCGCTCAATTCTTCTGAAGTGGGGCCTATTGATTTTTCTATATTACTTTGTTCTAAATCTTTTTGAGTCTCTAACGTTGATTCCATTGTCACTATATGTCTTTCTGCCGTATTTGGACCTAAAATCGAGTTATTTGAAACATTCGGCTCCATTATGCTCATTGTCTGTCTCCATGGATTTTCATTTATATTTTGCTTTGACTTCTCTACCTGCTTATGACTGTTATAAGGGACCGTTAGACAATTTTCACTGTTTTTCTGTTTATCAAATATTGGCATTACAGGGCCTATAGTCACTGGAACAGTTACAGCTTCTAAATTTTTTGTCAATTCTCTTATCTTTTCAGTTAATTCTAAAGTTGTTTTTGCTAATTCTGCAGAATTTTCACCACTCACTTTATTATCTGACAAAAGAACCCAAATGTAGCACAAATATCACCTAGATATAGCCCAAGTATAGCCCAATGACAGAATGTCCTAGAGTGTGATGGAGTGCAGAAATCTGGGTAACGGGAATCTAGTCAACCCCGCATCAAATATCCTCCCTTCGTCACAGACCAAATATCACATTAACACTTTCGCACATCATTCATTGGTGGGGCCCATAACACCAACACTCATACATCACGTTCACACCGGTCTGCACATACGGGAGAGATTGAGTGGTTCGAGCGCTCACATGAAAGGAATACCTTTTAACCTATAAAACTATTATCTTACATAATTATGCACCAAATATTTACACTAACGAATCCCAGTTCCTCAACTTCTAGATATTCCTTCCATATACTAGATGGATCATTTAGTTGAGTTGAGGTTCGTGATTTTAGGCCAGCTAACCTCACATTTACAGTTTGATCTTCCCTCCCTCAATAAATGACAAGCCACTTTGCTTGTAAATCAATTTAATTTATCTAATTTTGCAAGAAATTTAGCTTCATCTAGTAATTTATTAAATCTTCACACAAATCACAGAACCTTATATTTACCTAGTCTGGCTATTAGACGTCCTCTTGGTCATCGAATTTAATTGTCAATCAGTCGGTCATGCAGCACGCTACAGCACCAAGGATTGGGTCAGAGACAAAAGACGTGCGGTTATCGATCAATGCCCATTTAGGAAGTCCTTTGTCCATCAAGAAATTGGGCAGCATTCAATCTATCAAAGATTCAGGAACACAGCAGTCTCGTGGCGTCACTGTCGCCTCCGTCAGCAAAGCAAGTAGAGGAAGTTGAAGTCATAGAAAAAGAAGTAGAAGTTGAAGTTGAAGTTTTTTCTCTCTATTCTAACGTTACTTATATAATAAAAGCGATGTCTAAACGATACAATTTACAGTATTTGGGCCTTTTCTATTGGTCGGTCGGGGTCGTCCGGTGAGTTTTCACACAGTTCATGATGTTAACTTAAGTCATCGTTCTTGTTGGTTCCGGAATTCGTAATAGTCCATTGTTAAAATTTGGCAGGCATCCTACTGTGGCCTTGCTTGTGTACAGTCTATCTAAGTTCATGCGGAGGTTACAGGAGCATGCGGTGGCGCAGGCGCACTTCACCCGAAACCTCGTGGAATGGTGGCCATCTCGTCGAGCCACACTGGTGGCCATCTTTATTTTAGGCCCAACGGACAACTTAAGCGAAACAAACACAAAAGAGTAATTAATACATAGAAATAATGAATAAAATGTTAAACCCACACTAATTCCCCTATGTGCTTGTAATTATCTAGCATATGGCGACATTTAAAGCGTTCATATTCACCCAGTGATGTCATCTGGTGCAACATACGATAACGTCACAAAAGCAACATATATCATGCAATATTCTATTTTCCTAGTATCAGTATGCATACAGGTGTTAATTACAACTTATATTAGCCATGCAAAATGCAAATCCCAGGTGTATTTCTTATATTAGTAATATTGATTAGTTACCATGCAAAAGTAATTAATAGAATTATAATTAGTAGATTATTCTAATTAGTAGATACATGCAGAATAGGGGGGGTATACAAAATGTTGTACTACCCGCTCCATCAAGTGTTCTAAAGAACAACTAGAGCGCTAACAGTCTTACTTATAACAAAAGTATGGCACACCTGAAGCCATCTTGATTGGAATAAAGTGGTAACACTTAAAACATTTAATTTTCAAAGGAACAAAATGAGGGGGTTCATTTTGCCATAGAAATTATGATTAGTGCTGCAGAAAGAAAAATTAGGGCACATTTTGACTTCTCAAATCCTCGTCTATTTCATTAAAAAATTCTGACATGCAGACTGAAACATGCACTTTGAATACCAGCAGCAGACTTCCCTGGTGAGCAGTAGCTTTACTACAGTGATCTAATGAGCAACTAGAGTGCTAACATTCAGAATTTATGGCAAATGTGTGAAACATCTGAATGCCTTCTTGATGGAACCAAAGTAAACAAGCATTGAAAATGCAATAGGTCTCTCCCTCGTTTAAGTTAAAGCAATTCTGTTTGTAATTAGGTGGCTTTTTAGCTTTGCTAGTATTAGTGTTTTTCAAAGTTTCATGTACATAACATGCATATGTATGCATATATGTATATGTATATGTATGGATGCATTTATATTTGTATTTATATAGATATTCAGATTATATATACATTATATATGTATGTATATATATATATATATATACACATACATATATATAAATGCATCTACATATATATATTTATATATGTGCATATGTGTGTGTGTGTGGAGAGAGGTAGAGAGAGGTAGAGAGGTAGAGGTGTAGAGGTAGAGGTGTAGAGGTAGAGAGGTAGAGAGTGGTAGAGAGGTAGAGAGTGAGTAGTAGAGGGTAGTAGAGAGTAGTAGAGAGTAGTAGAGAGACTAGCAGATATTGAGTAGTATAGAGTAGTAGAGTGAGTAGTAGAGAGTGAGTAGTAGAGAGTGAGTAGTAGAGAGTGAGTAGTAGAGAGTGAGTAGTAGAGAGTGAGTAGCAGAGAGAGAGTAGTAGAGAGTAGAAGAGAGTGAGTAGTAGAGTGAGTAATAGAGAGTAGTAGGGAGACAGTAGTAGAGAGTAGTAGAGAGAGAGTAGTAGAGAATGAGTAGTAGAGTGAGTAGTAGACAGTGAGTAATAGAGAGTAGTAGAGAGAGAGTAGTAGAGAGTGAGTAGTAGAGAGTAGTAGAGAGTGAGTAGTAGACAGTTGTAGAGAGTGAGTTGTAGAGAGTAGTAGAGAGAGCATAGTAAAGAGTGAGTAGTAGTAGAGAGTGAGTAGTAGAGAGTAGTGGAGTAGTAGAAAGTGAATAGTAGAGAGTAGTACAGAGTGAGTAGTATAGTCAGTAGTAAAGAGTAGTAGAGTGAGTAGTAGTGTGAGTAGTAGAGAGTGTGCAGTAGAGAGTGAGTAGTAGAGAGTATTAGAGAGTGAGTAGTAGAGTGAGTAGTAGAGAGTAGTTGAGAGCGAGTAGTAGAGAGTGAGTCGCGGAGAGTGAGTAGTAGAGAGCAAGTAGTAAAGAGTGAGTAGTAGACAGTGAGTAGTAGAGAGTAGAGAGAGAGAGTAGTAGAGAGTGAGTAGTAGAGAGTACTAGAGTGAGTGGTAGAGAGTGAGTAGTAGAGAGAGAGAGTAGTAGAGAGTGAGTAATAGAGTAGTAGAGAGTGAGTGGTAGAGAGAAGTAGAGATTGGCAGAGTGAGTAGTAGAGATTAGTAAAGAGTGAGTAGGAGAGAGAGTAGTAGAGAGTAGTAGAGAAGTAAAGAGTGAGTAGTAGAGAGTGAGTAGTGGAGAGTGAGTAGTAGAGAGTAGTAGAGAACGCGTAGTAGAGAGTTAGTAGACAGTGAGTAGTAGAGAGAGAGTAATAGAGAGTGAGTAGTAGAGAGTAGTAGAGTGAGTAGTAGAGAGTAAGTAGTAGAGAGAGAGTAGTAGAGAGAGAGTAGTAGAGAGTGAGTAGTAGAGAGTAGTAGAGTGAGTAGTAGAGAGTGAGTAGTAGAGTTGTAGAGAGTGAGTGGTAGAGAGTAGTAGAGAGTAGCAGGTTGAGTAGTAGAGAGTAGTAGAGAGTGAGTAGTAGAGAGTGAGTAGTACAGAGTAGTAGTAGAGAGTAGTAGAGAGTAGTAGGGAGTGAGTAGTAGAGAGTAGTAGAGAACGCGTAGACAGTGAGTAGTGGAGAGAGAGTAGTAGAGAGTGAGTAGTAGAGAGTAGTAGAGGGTGAGTAGTAGACACTTGTAGAGAGTGAGTTGTAGAGAGTGAGTAGGAGAGAGAGTAGTAGAGAGTGAGTGGTAGAGAGTGAGTAGTAGAGAGTAGTAGAGAGTGAGTAGTAGACAGTTGTAGAGAGTGTGTTGTAGAGAGTGAGTAGTAGAGAGAGAGTAGTAGAGAGTGAGTAGTAGAGAGTGAGTAGTAGAGAGTAGTGGAGTAGTAGAGAGTGAGTAGTAGAGAGTAGTCGAGAGTGAGTAGTAGAGTGAGTAGTAGAGAGTGAGTAGTAGAGTAATTAGTAGAGAGTGTGTAGTAGAGAGTGAGTAGTAGAGAGTAGTAGAGAGTGAGTAGTAGAGAGAGTAGGAGAGAATGAGAAGTAGAGAGAGTAGTAAAGAGTAGTAGAGTAGTAGAGAGTGAGCAGTAGAGTGAGTAGTAGAGAATAGTTGAGAGCGATTACTAGAGAGTGAGTAGTGGAGAATGAGTATTAGAGAGTAGTAGAGAGTGAGTAGTAGAGAGTGAGTAGTAGAGAGAGAGTAGTAGAGAGTAGAAGAGTGAGTGGTAGAGAGTGAGTAGTAGAGAGAGAGTAGTAGAGAGTAGAAGAGTGAGTGGTAGAGAGTGAGTAGTAGAGAGAGAGTAGTAGACAGTGAGTAGTAGAGTAGTAGAGAGTGAGTGGTAGAGAGAAGTAGAGAGTAGTAGAGTGAGTAGTAGAGAGTAGTAGAGAGTCATAGTAGAGAGAGTAGTAGAGTGTAGTAGAGTAGTAGAGAGTGAGTAGCAGAGAGTAGTAGAGAGCGAGTAGTAGAGAGTGAGTAGTGGAGAGTGAGTAGCAGAGAGTAGTAGAGAACGTGTAGTAGAGAGTGAGTAGTAGAGAGTGAATAGTAGAGAGAGAGTAGTAGAGAGTGAGTAGTAGAGAGTGAGTGGTAGAGAGTAGTAGGTAGTAGCAGATTGAGTAGTAGAGAGTAGTAGAGAGTGAGTAGTAGAGAGTGAGTAGTAGAGAGTAGTAGTAGAGAGTAGTAGAGAGTAGTAGGGAGTGAGTAGTAGAGAGTAGTAGCGAGTGAGTAGTAGAGAGTGAGTAGTAGAGAGGGAGTAGTAGAGAGTAGTAGGGAGTGAGTAGTAGAGAGTGAGTAGTAGAGAGTGAGTAGTAGAGAGTGAGTAGCAGAGAGAGAGTAGTAGAGAGTAGAAGAGAGTGAGTAGTAGAGTGAGTAGTAGAGAGTAGTAGGGAGAGAGTAGTAGAGAGTAGTAGAGAGAGAGTTTTAGAGAATGAGTAGTAGAGTGAGTAGTAGAGAGTGAGTAATAGAGACTAGTAGAGAGAGAGTAGTAGAGAGTGAATAGTAAAGAGTAGTAGATAATGAGTAGTAGACAGTTGTAGAGAGTGAGTTGTAGAGAGTGAGTAGTAGAGAGAGCGTAGTAGTGAGTAGTAGTAGAGAGTGAGTAGTAGAGAGTGAGTAGTGGAGAGAGCGTAGTAGAGAGTAGTAGAGTAGTAGAGAGGGAGTAGTAGAGAGAGAGCAGTATAGTGAGTAGTAGAGAGTACTAGAGTGAGTAGTAGAGTGATTAGTAGAGAGTGTGTAGTAGAGAGTGAGTAGTAAAGAGTAGTAGAGAGTGAGTAGTAGAGAGAGTAGTAGAGAGTGAGTAGTAGAGAGTGAGTAGTAGAAAGTGAGTAGTAGAGAGAGTGTAGTAGAGAGTAATAGAGACGTAGAGAGTGAGTAGTAGAGAGTGAGTAGTAGAGAGTAGTGAAGTAGTAGAGAGTGAGTAGTAGAGGGTAGTACAGAGTGAGTAGTATAGTGAGTAGTAGAGAGTACTAGAGTGAGTAGCATTGTGAGTAGTAGAGAGTGTGCAGTAGAGAGTGAGTAGTAGAGAGTAGTAGAGAGTGAGTAGTAGAGTGAGTAGTAGAGAGTAGTTGAGAGCGAGTAGTAGAGAGTGAGCCGTGGAGAGTGCGTAGTAGAGAGCAAGTAGTAAAGAGTGAGTAGTAGACAGTGAGTAGTAGAGATAATTAGAGAGAGAGTAGTAGAGAGTGAGTAGTAGAGAGTACTAGAGTGAGTGGTAGAGAGTGAGTAGTAGAGAGAGAGTAGTAGAGAGTGAGTAATAGAGTAGTAGAGAGTGAGTGGTAGAGAGAAGTAGAGATTAGCAGAGTGAGTAGTAGAGAGTAGTAGAGAGTGAGTAGTAGAGAGAGTAGTAGAGAAGTAGAGAGTGAGTAGTAGAGAGTGAGTAGCAGAGAGTAGTAGAGAACGTGTACTAGAGACTGAGTAGTAGAGAGTGAATAGTAGAGAGAGAGTAGTAGAGAGTGAGTAGTAGAGAGTGAGTGGTAGAGAGTAGTAGGTAGTAGCAGATTGAGTAGTAGAGAGTAGTAGAGAGTGAGTAGTAGAGAGTGAGTAGTAGAGAGTAGTAGTAGAGAGTAGTAGAGAGTAGTAGGGAGTGAGTAGTAGAGAGTAGTAGCGAGTGAGTAGTAGAGAGTGAGTAGTAGAGAGGGAGTAGTAGAGAGTAGTAGGGAGTGAGTAGTAGAGAGTGAGTAGTAGAGAGTGAGTAGTAGAGAGTGAGTAGCAGAGAGAGAGTAGTAGAGAGTAGAAGAGAGTGAGTAGTAGAGTGAGTAGTAGAGAGTAGTATGGAGAGAGTAGTAGAGAGTAGTAGAGAGAGAGTTTTAGAGAATGAGTAGTAGAGTGAGTAGTAGAGAGTGAGTAATAGAGACTAGTAGAGAGAGAGTAGTAGAGAGTGAATAGTAAAGAGTAGTAGAGAATGAGTAGTAGACAGTTGTAGAGAGTGAGTTGTAGAGAGTGAGTAGTAGAGAGAGCGTAGTAGTGAGTAGTAGTAGAGAGTGAGTAGTAGAGAGTGAGTAGTGGAGAGAGCGTAGTAGAGAGTAGTAGAGTAGTAGAGAGGGAGTAGTAGAGAGAGAGCAGTATAGTGAGTAGTAGAGAGTACTAGAGTGAGTAGTAGAGTGATTAGTAGAGAGTGTGTAGTAGAGAGTGAGTAGTAAAGAGTAGTAGAGAGTGAGTAGTAGAGAGAGTAGTAGAGAGTGAGTAGTAGAGAGTGAGTAGTAGAAAGTGAGTAGTAGAGAGAGTGTAGTAGAGAGTAATAGAGACGTAGAGAGTGAGTAGTAGAGAGTGAGTAGTAGAGAGTAGTGAAGTAGTAGAGAGTGAGTAGTAGAGGGTAGTACAGAGTGAGTAGTATAGTGAGTAGTAGAGAGTACTAGAGTGAGTAGCATTGTGAGTAGTAGAGAGTGTGCAGTAGAGAGTGAGTAGTAGAGAGTAGTAGAGAGTGAGTAGTAGAGTGAGTAGTAGAGAGTAGTTGAGAGCGAGTAGTAGAGAGTGAGCCGTGGAGAGTGCGTAGTAGAGAGCAAGTAGTAAAGAGTGAGTAGTAGACAGTGAGTAGTAGAGATAATTAGAGAGAGAGTAGTAGAGAGTGAGTAGTAGAGAGTACTAGAGTGAGTGGTAGAGAGTGAGTAGTAGAGAGAGAGTAGTAGAGAGTGAGTAATAGAGTAGTAGAGAGTGAGTGGTAAAGAGAAGTAGAGATTAGCAGAGTGAGTAGTAGAGAGTAGTAGAGAGTGAGTAGTAGAGAGAGTAGTAGAGAAGTAGAGAGTGAGTAGTAGAGAGTGAGTAGTGGAGAGTGAGTAGTAGAGAGTAGTAGAGAACACGTAGTAGAGAGTTAGTAGACAGTGAGTAGTAGAGAGAGAGTAGTAGAGAGTGAGTAGTAGAGAGTAGTAGAGTGAGTAGTAGAGAGTGAGTAGTAGAGAGAGAGTAGTAGAGAGAGAGTAGTAGAGAGTGAGTAGTAGAGAGTAGTAGAGTGAGTAGTAGAGAGTGAGTAGTAGAGTAGTAGAGAGTGAGTGGTAGAGAGTAGTAGAGAGTAGCAGGTTGAGTAGTAGAGAGTAGTAGAGAGTGAGTAGTAGAGAGTGAGTAGTACAGAGTAGTAGTAGAGAGTAGTAGAGAGTAGTAGGGAGTGAGTAGTAGAGAGTAGTAGTGAGTGAGTAGTAGAGAGTGAGTAGTAGACAGTAGTAGAGAACGCGTAGTAGAGAGTTAGTAGACAGTGAGTAGTAGAGAGAGAGTAGTAGAGAGTGAGTAGTAGAGCGTAGTAGAGTGAGTAGTAGAGAGTGAGTAGTAGAGAGTAGTAGAGAGTGAGTAGTAGACACTTGTAGAGAGTGAGTTGTAGAGAGTGAGTAGGAGAGAGAGAGTAGTAGAGAGTGAGTAGTAGAGAGTAGTAGAGAGTGAGTAGTAGACAGTTGTAGAGAGTGAGTTGTAGAGAGTGAGTAGTAGAGAGAGTAGTAGAGAGTGAGTAGTAGAGAGTAGTAGAGAGTGAGTAGTAGAGAGTGAGTAGTAGAGAGAGTGTAGTAGAGAGTAGTAGAGTAGTAGAGAGTGAGTAGTAGAGAGTGAGTAGTAGAGAGTAGTAGAGTAGTAGAGAGTGAGTAGTAGAGAGTAGTCGAGAGTGAGTAGTAGAGTGAGTAGTAGAGAGTAGTAGAGAGTGAGTAGTAGAGTAATTAGTAGAGAGTGTGTAGTAGAGAGTGAGTAGTAGAGAGTAGTAAGAGTGAGTAGTAGAGAGAGTAGTAGAGAATGAGAAGTAGAGAGAGTAGTAAAGAGTAGTAGAGTAGTAGAGAGTGAGCAGTAGAGTGAGTAGTAGAGAATAGTTGAGAGCGATTAGTAGAGAGTGAGTAGTGGAGAATGAGTATTAGAGAGTAGTAGAGAGTGAGTAGTAGAGAGTGAGTAGTAGAGAGAGAGTAGTAGAGAGTAGAAGAGTGAGTGGTAGAGAGTGAGTAGTAGAGAGAGAGTAGTAGAGAGTAGAAGAGTGAGTGGTAGAGAGTGAGTAGTAGAGAGAGAGTAGTAGACAGTGAGTAGTAGAGTAGTAGAGAGTGAGTGGTAGAGAGAAGTAGAGAGTAGTAGAGTGAGTAGTAGAGAGTAGTAGAGAGTCATAGTAGAGAGAGTAGTAGAGTGTAGTAGAGTAGTAGAGAGTGAGTAGCAGAGAGTAGTAGAGAGCGAGTAGTAGAGAGTGAGTAGTGGAGAGTGAGTAGCAGAGAGTAGTAGAGAACGTGTAGTAGAGAGTGAGTAGTAGAGAGTGAATAGTAGAGAGAGAGTAGTAGAGAGTGAGTAGTAGAGAGTGAGTGGTAGAGAGTAGTAGATAGTAGCAGATTGAGTAGTAGAGAGTAGTAGAGAGTGAGTAGTAGAGAGTGAGTAGTAGAGAGTAGTAGTAGAGAGTAGTAGAGAGTAGTAGGGAGTGAGTAGTAGAGAGTAGTAGCGAGTGAGTAGTAGAGAGTGAGTAGTAGAGAGGAAGTAGTAGAGAGTAGTAGGGAGTGAGTAGTAGAGAGTGAGTAGTAGAGAGTGAGTAGTAGAGAGTGAGTAGCAGAGAGAGAGTAGTAGAGAGTAGAAGAGAGTGAGTAGTAGAGTGAGTAGTAGAGAGTAGTAGGGAGAGAGTAGTAGAGAGTAGTAGAGAGAGAGTTTTAGAGAATGAGTAGTAGAGTGAGTAGTAGAGAGTGAGTAATAGAGACTAGTAGAGAGAGAGTAGTAGAGAGTGAATAGTAAAGAGTAGTAGAGAATGAGTAGTAGACAGTTGTAGAGAGTGAGTTGTAGAGAGTGAGTAGTAGAGAGAGCGTAGTAGTGAGTAGTAGTAGAGAGTGAGTAGTAGAGAGTGAGTAGTGGAGAGAGCGTAGTAGAGAGTAGTAGAGTAGTAGAGAGGGAGTAGTAGAGAGAGAGCAGTATAGTGAGTAGTAGAGAGTACTAGAGTGAGTAGTAGAGTGATTAGTAGAGAGTGTGTAGTAGAGAGTGAGTAGTAAAGAGTAGTAGAGAGTGAGTAGTAGAGAGAGTAGTAGAGAGTGAGTAGTAGAGAGTGAGTAGTAGAAAGTGAGTAGTAGATAGAGTGTAGTAGAGAGTAATAGAGACGTAGAGAGTGAGTAGTAGAGAGTGAGTAGTAGAGAGTAGTGAAGTAGTAGAGAGTGAGTAGTAGAGGGTAGTACAGAGTGAGTAGTATAGTGAGTAGTAGAGAGTACTAGAGTGAGTAGCATTGTGAGTAGTAGAGAGTGTGCAGTAGAGAGTGAGTAGTAGAGAGTAGTAGAGAGTGAGTAGTAGAGTGAGTAGTAGAGAGTAGTTGAGAGCGAGTAGTAGAGAGTGAGCCGTGGAGAGTGCGTAGTAGAGAGCAAGTAGTAAAGAGTGAGTAGTAGACAGTGAGTAGTAGAGATAATTAGAGAGAGAGTAGTAGAGAGTACTAGAGTGAGTGGTAGAGAGTGAGTAGTAGAGAGAGAGTAGTAGAGAGTGAGTAATAGAGTAGTAGAGAGTGAGTGGTAAAGAGAAGTAGAGATTAGCAGAGTGAGTAGTAGAGAGTAGTAGAGAGTGAGTAGTAGAGAGAGTAGTAGAGAAGTAGAGAGTGAGTAGTAGAGAGTGAGTAGTGGAGAGTGAGTAGTAGAGAGTAGTAGAGAACACGTAGTAGAGAGTTAGTAGACAGTGAGTAGTAGAGAGAGAGTAGTAGAGAGAGTAGTAGAGAGTAGTAGAGTGAGTAGTAGAGAGTGAGTAGTAGAGAGAGAGTAGTAGAGAGAGAGTAGTAGAGAGTGAGTAGTAGAGAGTAGTAGAGTGAGTAGTAGAGAGTGAGTAGTAGAGTAGTAGAGAGTGAGTGGTAGAGAGTAGTAGAGAGTAGCAGGTTGAGTAGTAGAGAGTAGTAGAGAGTGATTAGTAGAGAGTGAGTAGTACAGAGTAGTAGTAGAGAGTAGTAGAGAGTAGTAGGGAGTGAGTAGTAGAGAGTAGTAGTGAGTGAGTAGTAGAGAGTGAGTAGTAGACAGTAGTAGAGAACGCGTAGTAGAGAGTTAGTAGACAGTGAGTAGTAGAGAGAGAGTAGTAGAGAGTGAGTAGTAGAGCGTAGTAGAGTGAGTAGTAGAGAGTGAGTAGTAGAGAGTAGTAGAGAGTGAGTAGTAGACACTTGTAGAGAGTGAGTTGTAGAGAGTGAGTAGGAGAGAGAGAGTAGTAGAGAGTGAGTAGTAGAGAGTAGTAGAGAGTGAGTAGTAGACAGTTGTAGAGAGTGAGTTGTAGAGAGTGAGTAGTAGAGAGAGTAGTAGAGAGTGAGTAGTAGAGAGTAGTAGAGAGTGAGTAGTAGAGAGTGAGTAGTAGAGAGAGTGTAGTAGAGAGTAGTAGAGAAGTAGAGAGTGAGTAGTAGAGAGTGAGTAGTAGAGAGTAGTAGAGTAGTAGAGAGTGAGTAGTAGAGAGTAGTCGAGAGTGAGTAGTAGAGTGAGTAGTAGAGAGTAGTAGAGAGTGAGTAGTAGAGTAATTAGTAGAGAGTGTGTAGTAGAGAGTGAGTAGTAGAGAGTAGTAGAGAGTGAGTAGTAGAGAGAGTAGTAGAGAGTGAGAAGTAGAGAGAGTAGTAAAGAGTAGTAGAGAGTAGTTGAGAGCGATTAGTAGAGAGTGAGTAGTGGAGAGTGAGTAGTAGAGAGTAGTAGAGGGCAAGTAGTAGAGAGTGAGTAGTAGAGAGTGAGTAGTAGAGAGTAGTAGAGAGAGAGTAGTAGAGAGTGAGTAGTAGAGAGTAGAAGAGTGAGTGCCCTTTTGTACCTGTGTATTTTTGTTGCCCAACTGTGCGCCATCCCCTCTGCCCTGATTGCGATCCCTTTCTCTTCTGTTCCCGTGCCTCTCCGCCCGCTTCCCGCCACCGCGTCCCGTAGCTCTGCCCCTGCACACCCCATTGGCCGCCCCGCTCCCACCTCCCAGCTGCTCCTCCCTCCCTCTCCCACTCATATGGAGGCCGCGCAGCGGTAGAGAAAGCGACCTCTGACCCTGTTTACCAGGCAGGTCGCTCCCCTGTGTGACGCTTGCCGCTGCTGTAACCTGACTGCCTGCGACCGAGTGCCAGTGCCCCCCTTCTCTTTTGTACCCGAGTGAGTGCCTGCCTTCATTTGTGCCTTCATTTTTCCTCCTTTTGTGCCCTTTTGTACCTGTGTATTTTTGTTGCCCAGTTGTGCGCCATCCCCTCTGCCCTGATCGCGATCCCTTTCTCTTCTGTTCCCGTGCCTCGCCCCCGCTTCCTGCCACCATGTCCCGTAGCTCCGCCCCCTCACACCCCATTGGCCGCCCCGCTCCCACCTCCCAGCTGCTCCTCCTTCCCTCTCCCACTCATATGGAGGCCGCTCAGCGGCCGCGTAGCGGGCGCGCGCAGCGGGCGCGCTGCCGGCGCGCTGAAGGCGTGCCTAAGGCAAGCCTGTCTGTGCCCGCCTGCGCCAGGCCCGCGCCCAGCGCCGGTCCCCCTGGCCCCCGCAGATGCCAGCCCACCCGCCAGACCTACAACGCCGCCACTCTCATCGCACTCAACACCGGCCGAATCCCCGGCTGCTGCTGCGCCGCCCCAAGATGCACCCACGGACCCTTCACCTGCCAATCCTGCAAATTCTCCTGCATCCGGACCCGCACCACACCCGCCAAGCCAAGCACCAGCAACAACCACCTGAAGTGCATCCTGCTCAACACCCGCTCCGTCCACAGACACGCCGTGGAACTCTGGAACCTGCTCGACACCACATCTCCAGACGTCGCCTTCCTCACGGAAACATGGATGAACGCCTCCTCAGCGCCCGCCATCGCCATCCCGGACGGATACAAGATCACCCGGAGGGACCGCGCCAACAAGACAGGAGGAGGCCTCCCCATCGAACACAAGAACACCATCCGCATCACGACGAACTCCGACGACACCCTCACAGCCGCCGAACATCTTCACTTCCAGATTCACACCGACCCCAAGACCACACTCAGAGGCACCCTCATCTACCGACCACCAGGACCCCGCACACAATTCAGTGAAGACATCGCTGACTTCATCAGCCCACACGCCCTCCCCTCCGCTGACTACATCCTCCTAGGGGACCTCAACTTCCACCTGGAGAACAACAGCGACAACAACACCACCACCCTGCTGGACAACCTCGCCAACCTCGGACTCAAGCAACTGCTGAACACCCCCACACATTATGCCGGACACACGCTTGACCCAGTCTTCTCCTCCAGCAAGCACATCTCCTTCAGCCACTCCATCGGACTCCACTGGACAGACCACAGCTGCGTCCATTTCAGCTTCAGAAGAACCACAACTCACCACCACCAGCAACAGGTTCCCCGCAGGAGCTGGAACAAGATCACAACCGACCAGCTCTCCACAGCACTGAGCCAGAACCCTCCCGCCAGCTCAACGGACCCCAACCAAGCAGCCAACAACCTCTCACAGTGGATCACCAACTGCGCCAACGACCTCGCACCTCGGAAAAACCATGCCAACAGGACCAAAACCAAGACAGCCCCCTGGTTCAACGACGACCTCAAAAGCTCCAAGAAGAACTGCCGCACCCTCGAGAAAGCCTGGCGAAAAAACCCGACTACAGACAACATGAACGCCCTCAAGCATGCCTCCCGCAAACACCACCAGCTGATCCACACAACCAAGAGGACAGCATTCAAGGAACGACTAGACAACAACGCACACAACAGCAAGGAACTCTTCAACATCGTCAAAGAGCTCTCCAACCCCAGCGCTGGAAACAACGACATCACTCCCTCACAAGACCTCTGCGACTCACTGGCCTCGTTCTTTCACCGCAAGATCGCTGACATACACAACAGCTTCAGCGCACAGACCACGCACCCAACCACCAAACTGACGCCCCCCACCACCACCCTCCGCGCCTGGACCCCGGTCAGCACCGAAGACACCATCCGCACGATGAACACCATCCACTCCGGATCACCAACCGACCCATGCCCCCACCACGTCTTCAACAAGGCCGACTCCGTCATCGTACCCCAACTCCGGGACATCATCAACTGCTCCTTCAACACCGCCACCTTCCCGGAGAGCTGGAAGCATGCCGAACTCAGCGCCCTCCTGAAGAAACCATCAGCAGACCCCACCGACCTCAAGAACTACCGCCCCATCTCGCTCCTCCCGTTTCCTGCCAAAGTCATCGAGAAGACCGTCAACAGACAGCTTGCCACCTTCCTCGAGACGAACGGATCCCTCGACCACTCGCAGTCCGGCTTCAGAGCCAACCACAGCACCGAGACCGCTCTCATCGCAGCCACTGATGACATCCGAACCTTGCTCGACAACGGGGAAACAGCGGCCCTCATCCTCCTAGACCTCTCCGCAGCATTCGATACTGTCTGCCACCACACCCTGGTGCAGCGCCTCCGCAACATCGGAATCCAAGAGAAGGCCCTGGAGTGGATCATCTCATTCCTCGCCGGAAGAACCCAGAGAGTCCGCCTCCCCCCGTTCAAGTACGAGGCCACCGAAGTCATCTGCGGCGTACCACAAGGATCATCACTCAGCCCCACCCTCTTCAACGTCTACATGAGCCCCCTCGCAGCCATCGCACGCCAACACAACCTCAACATCATCTCCTAAGCCGACGACACCCAGCTGATCCTCTCCCTCACCAACGACCCAGCCACTGCCAGAACCAACCTACACGAAGGGATGAAAGACGTAGCCGAGTGGATGACGAACAGCCGCCTGAAATTGAACTCAGACAAAACGGAAGTCCTCGTCCTCGGACCATCACCCTCTGCCTGGAACGATTCCTGGTGGCCCCCTGCCCTGGGCAGCGCACCCAAATCAACGGACCTCGCACGCAACCTGGGCTTCATCCTGGAGTCCTCCCTCTCGATGACCAGACAAGTCAACGCCGTCTCATCATCATGCTTCAACATCCTACGCATGCTCCGAAAGATCTTCCGATGGATACCCACCGAAACCAGGAAGACGGTCACCCAGACACTCGTCACCAGCCGTCTGGACTACGGTAACACCCTCTACACCGGAACCACAGCCAAACTACAGAAAATACTCCAGTGCATTAAGAACACCTTCGCACGACTCATCCTGGACATCCCCCGACACAGCCACATCTCCGGACACCTGAAAGACCTTCACTGGCTCCCCGTCTGCAAGAGAATCACGTTCCGACTGCTCACCCACGCACACAAAGCCCTCCACGACCTGGGCCCCAGGTACCTCAACAACCGCCTGACCTTCTACACTCCCACCCGCCAGCTACGATCGTCCAGCAACGCCCTCGCCGCCGTTCCACGCAGAGTGAGTAGTAGAGTAGTAGAGAGTAGTCAGTCAGTGTCAGTCTTTGTCAGTCAGTGTCAGTCAGTCAGTCAGTCAGTGTCAGTCAGTCAGTCAGTCAGTGTCAGTCAGTGTCAGTCAGTCAGTGTCAATCAGTGTCAGTCAGACAGTGTCAGTCAGTCAGTGTCAGTCAGTGTCAGTTAATCAGTGTCAGTCAGTGTCAGTCAGTCAGTGTCAGTCAGTCAGTCAGTGTCAGTGTCAGTCAGTCAGTGTCAGTCACTATCAATCAGTCAGTGTCAGTCAGTCAGTGTCATTCAGTCAGTGTCAGCTAGAGCAGCTCTGCTGACCTGGTTCTCTGGCTCTAAAGCAGCTCTGCTGACCTGGTTCTCTGGTTCTAAAGCAGCTCTGCTGACGTGGTTCTCTCCCTCCAAAGCAGCTCTGCTGACCTGGTTTCTCTGGCTCTACAGTAGCTCTGCTGACCTGGTTCTCTGGCTCTACAGCAGCTCGGCCTAGTTCTTAGGCTACAGAGCAGCCCCTGTGATCTGGTTCTCTGGCTCTACAACAGCTCTGCTGACCTGGTTCTCTGGCTTTAAAGCAGCTCTACTGACCCGGTTCTATGGCTCTAAAGCAGTTTTGCTGACATGGTTCTCTGGCTCTAGAACAGCTCTGCTGACCTGGTTCTCTCCCTTTAGAGCAGCTCTGCTGACCTGGTTCTCTCCCTCCAAAGCAGCTCTACTGCCCTTGTTTCTCTGGCTCTACAGCAGCTCTGCTGACCTGGTTCTCTGGCTCTAGAGCAGCTCTGCTGGCCTGGTTCTTAGGCTCTAGAGCAGCTCTGCTGGCCTGGTTCTATGGCTCTAAAGCAGCTCTGCTGACTTGGTTCTCTTGCTCTAGAGCAGCTCTTCTGACCTGGTTCTCTGGCTCCAAAGCAGCTCTGCTGACCTGGTTCTCTGGCTCTAAAGCAGCTCTGCTGACCTGGATCTCTGGCTCTAAAGCAGCTCTGCTGACCTGTTTCTCTGGCTCTAAAGCAGCTCTGCTGACCTGGTTCTCTCCCTCTAAAGAAGCTGTGCTGACCTGGTTCTCTGCCTCTAGAGCAGCTCTGCTGACCTGGTTCTCTGGCTCTAAAGCAGCTCTGCTGACCTGGTTCTATGGCTCTAAAGCAGCTCTGCTGACCTGGTTCTCTGGCTCAAGAGCAGCTCTGCTGACCTGGTTGTCTGGCTCTGAAGCAGTTCTGCTGACCTGGTTCTCTGCCTCCAGAGCAGCTCTGTTGACCTGGTTTCTCTGGCTCTACAGCAGCTCTACTGACCTGGTTCTTAGGCTCTAGAGCAGCTCTGCTGACCTGGTTCTCTGGCTCTACAACGTCTCTGCTGACCTTGTTTCTCTGGCTCTACAGCAGCTCTGCTGACCTGGTTCTCTGCGCTCACGATGCACGCACCCGACTTCGCGAAAATATATTTAAAAATAATATAAGTTTATTATAAGTACAAATATATTATTTTTATGAATATATTAGATAATCTCTTGCCCTAAGATGTATATTAAAGACACATACATATCATTTTGGAACATACATTTTCTTTCCGGGAGTCGCGCACCCAGCGCGCCCCAGCATGTATATGATGTCACGCGGGACACGCCACCGCGCAAGCATTTCGTACCGTAATGCGCATGTGTCGTAAATGCGCGGGAGCAGGAGTCGCGGACTGGTCGCATACCAATCGCGCACATCACGTAATATTAAATGTATAGGATGTAACTGAAAAACACGCAGCCGTCGCACACCGTACGCGGATCCTTCACAACTTTTCTAAAATGGCGGCTAGAATCCGCGCGCCCACCGTGATGTGTACGCTTTGAGTGCGCGACTTTGGAATTTTTTTTTTTTAAAGAAAATAATATAAATATATTAAAATAAAAAATGAAAACCAAAAAAATAATCAATGTTTCAGTTTGAATGTTTTTTTTTGCAATTTTCAGAAACATATATGTTATTTAATGAATAACATATTTATAAATAAACAGTTAAAAAAACTGTAGAAAATCAGTACAAAAAAATAGGTTTAACTACTATCACACTTATAATTTAGCATTTAAAAAACCTTTGAAATTCACTGAAAAAAACTATTGGTTTCAGAGACGTTATAGTTAGAAATTAGCATTTAAAAAGCGTTGAAATTCACTGAAAATACCATAGGTTTCAGAGACGTTATAGTTAGAAATTAGCAATTAAAAAACCTTAGAAATTCACAGAATAAACCATAGGTTTCAGGGGTGTTATAGTTAGCTTGCCATTTCACTCATATAAAACCATAGAAATTCCTCCGTTATAGTTAGTTCTGCTAACTATAACTCGCGCGCCCTCAATGCACTGCTGATGATGTCACATATTGCATCATTCATGACATGGTCAGTGACATCACTGATGACATCTCATCTCAAATGACATCACTGATGACATCATCCACGTGACAATCTGATACAACTCCCCATTCAACAACAGAATCATTTATACATGCAGTCACTAATTAATAAAACACTATCAAATGCACTTGTACACATATATAGACATTGACACATCAGCAGTCATCTTAGTCGGTTATGCAGTCATCCTACTCACTCATGAAAAAAATTAATCACACTTACATTTACTCACTTACACAATTATCCAACATCACCTCATTTATTCAAACACATAGTAACTCATAGTTAATATGTTAAAAAATCACCATTACAGTTATACACTCTTTCATATAGTTACTCTCACAATCACTGACTCTTACACATACTTATTTATATACACCAACTCTCACATACAATGCCTTTTATTTTTTTACTTTGTTGAAGATGTACAACTAAAACATATATTCACTCTCCAACACACAAATAAATACACTCAGTCACCCAAACAACTGTTTCCAAATGCACTCTTAAACCTATACACCTAGTCAATCAGCCATTCACACATCTATGCATAGTTACACACACCCCATCCAACCACACACAAACTCAGTGTCCCATACAAATACTCACCCAACTAATCAATAACTAATATATACACTCATGTAGTTAGTGACCAACTGATGCAGCATGTTATACAACAACAGAGACAGTGATGCACACATTCACATAGTTTAGTTACTAATCCATATATTAAGTGAGACACTTTTAATTACTCACTTAAACAAACAGTCAGACAGCTACTAAATCCTCCATCCAGACAGTTATATAACCACTCAATCTTCAAAACAGATTGGTATTTATATAATACAAATTTAAATTTCAAACTAAACCACATTCACTGGATGATGTCATCAGTGATGTCATCAGTGATGTAATTTGAGATGTCATCAGTGATGTCACTGACCATGTAATGAATGATGCAATATGTGACATCATCAGCAGTGCGGGTGCGTGAGTTATAGTTAGCAGAACTAACTATAACGGAGGAATTTCTATGGTTTTGTACGAGTGAAATGGCCAGATATCTATAACACCCCTGAAACCTATGGTTTTTCTGTGAATTTCTGAGATTTTTTAAATGCAAATTTCTAACTATAACGTGCCTGAAACCTATGTTATTTCTGTGAATTTCAAAGGTTTTTTAAATGCTAATTTCTAACTATGCCTACAGAGATAGGACATGTGAAGAAAGAAGAAAAAATGCACAGAAAGAAAAAAAAGAAGTGCAGAAAGAAGCAACAGAAGTCCTCAAAGACGAAGAAAAGTGCAGGAAGAAGGATAACGTGCAGAAAGAACAAAAAGAAGAGCAGAAAGAAGCCTTGTTGCAAAATCATCCTGTACCCTCAACTTTTTCAGACGGATACTGGTGGTAACTGAGTCTGACTAACCAGTCCTAGAGCCAGTGCTATGTTAAAAGACACTTAGAATACAGTGAAAACACCTACATACACTAGGGAACATTATGCATTGGGGTCCCCCTGTGATTAGCATGACCTCCTCTGTAAGCCCCTAGTATATAATAGGGCATGGGGATTAAAACTACCTCTTAAAACAGGCCACAGGGCGTTTTTGCACACATTAACTCAGGCCCCGTCCCCTCCATTCACCAATGTGTAAACACGCCCTGTGTCCGTTTTTAGTTGGGAGATTAAGTTCATTTGAATCCTGAGGGTCCCTAGGGTCCAACTAGCCCACTAGGTACCTCCAGTAAGTGCCACAGAGCTGAGTTGCAGAGAGGTGTAAAAAGTGGCACGGCCTGGACCACCTCTCTGCAATGCAGCTCAGTGGCGCTTACTGGAAGCACTTGGTGGGCTAGTTAGCCCCCAGGGGCCCTCAGTATTGAAGGGAAATTATATCCCCAATTTAAAACATGCCATAGTGCGTGTTTGCACACGTCACCTCAGGCCCCGTCCCCTCCCTTCACCACTGTGTAAACGCGCCCTGTGGCTATTCTAAGTTGAGAGATTCAGTCCCCTTGAATCCTAAGGGTCCCTAGAGTCAAACTAGACCACTAGGTACCTCCAGTAAGCGCCAAAGAGCTGCGTTGCAGAGAGGTGTAAAAAGGGGCTTGGCCTCAGAGCACCTGTCTGCAGCGCAGCTCCCTGGCGCATACTGGAGATGACTGTTGGGGGCGCTTTTGCAGAGTGCTGCACGGAGGGGGCATGGCCTCCGGTACGATGCCAGTCTTTTATTTATTTTAATTTTTTAAGAAGGGGGGGCTGTGTGGTTCCCCTTCTTATTCTAATTTATTGGCCCTGATGACCCCATCCCCCAGGGCCTGTCTCCTAATTATATTTTTTTGACCCCAATCCCCAGGGCCGGCCACTGTTTTTTATTATTTAAAAAAAATATATATTTATAGACACACCTAGAACATGCTGGACAAACCGTACGTACCTATCACCATGACGATTTGCGTGATATGCATTAAAAGGCGACTATGCATGCAATGAATCCATGTGGAATGTATTTACACCACTAGTGAAGCTCTGACATGTCTGATGCCCTACCGTGCCTAATCCCGGTAGACACCCTTGTCGTTTATTTATACAAACATGGGTAGCTATTGACGGGCACATTTAATACACATGCACACCAAGCCATTCAAAGGGGATTCGACAAAAATTCGACCAAAACTATGCAAGAAACCCCCCTCACGGTTAATAAAACACACATCCACTGCCGGATGTGTAATACTTTTTATTTTACTCTCTCGAAAGGGCACAACCATCACTTGAGAATCAGAGCGCGCTCCTGACAGATCCCAATGCTGTGTTACACCCACCATTGCCTGCCGAGTGCCACACACCTCTGTGTTGTATTCCACTAGCTAGTGCATATGCTATGACACTCTCTACCCCATGTGCACTGTAACACCACCCCGTGAATATGTCATGCCACACTTGTCTTCGCACGGGTTATATTGCCCCATCTAACGTGCCTTCCTTGATGCCTATGTTATAACGCACAGTGCTATGCCATACATATTACAATCTGGGATCCATATCTTTGTCACAGTGCATATGCAACGTTACACTCCCAGGCACATATTTTATATTACAACTTTAGAGACTAGTTAGGTTACACAACACTGCCCTGTGCATATTACACTCCAAGGCGCATATCGCATAGCACACGCTAGTGCCTGTGCTATCTCGCGCTCTCCAATGAATCTGTCATTGCGCACAATGTATTGCATATTATATTTCACGCCCGGTTCATCTTATATCACACTTTTTGGTGCATAGTTTATACCATACACTATATCTAGTTTTCATTTTCAATCGTGCTCTCAGGACTATGTTCTATATAACACTGTGTTCACATACCCTTTTCACGGGCATTACATTTTGCGATAGGGGGTGGAGGGTCAGGGGGTGTTTCTGCCAAGTGAGCCCGGAGTCACAGTCACAAACGTCCTCTTCTTCCTGAATAGAAGTGAGATTATGCTGCATACTTGTTCATATTTTAAGTAGTTCGCACAGACACAATGTTTTAAAAACAATAAAGTTCCCAATACCCGCCTTCTCTGAACAGTTAGCTTGCTGCCCCATCCCCCTCCTCCCTATCCTCTGTTGTGTGAATCCATGGACTAGCCTCCTCCCTCCTGCCATGCATGGTCTGATGTGCTGCCACTGCCTCAATTTAGTATGATGTACCAGTCCACTCCTCCTGCCCTCCATTGCCCAATTCTATGCCCCATCATTGACCTCCTGCTTAAACTCTGTGCTTAGCTTGCTGCCCCTATTCTCCTTCCCCCTGCCCTCCGATGTCTTTGTGCATGCCCCTGCTCCATCCTTTTTGCCCACCATGTCCCATGGACCTGCCACTCCTATCTACTCTGAGTGTTCTGTTGAGCTGCCACTCCCCTCCCACCTGCCTAGCATTGTCAGATGACTGTAACCTGTCCCTGCCACCTCCACCCTGCCTGTCCACATGCCATGCCCCTATCCTCTTCCTCCTGTCCTACATGGTCCATTGTACTGCCACACCCTTCTGCCCTCCCTGGTCTGTTGTGCTGCAACTGCTCCTCCTGCCTGTTGTGAGGCCCCTTCCCCTGAACTTTCTTGTCTGTGCACAGGTCCTGACCCTCCCTTCTATCCTCCATCGTCCTTTGTGCATGCCCCTGCACCCTCCTTCTTGCCCATCATAGCCATTGTGCTACCACTAACCCTCCCATTTGCCATGCATGTTCTTCTGTGCTGCCATGGCCCCTCCCACCTTCCCTGTGTGGTCAGTTAGCTGCCCCCGACCCCCTCCCACCTTCCCTCCATGGTCTGTGTGTATGCCATCACAGTCTCACTGTTGCTCTTCATGGTGTGTCTTGCTTCTAGTGCCCATCCTGCCTGACCTCCATGGCTATCTTGCTGCTCCTTCCCTGCCCCCTTGTCCCAAGCCCTCTGTTTACATGTGCAGACCCCTACTCCCTCCCTCCTGGCTTGTCTGTTCCATTGTAATGCCCCTGATCCGTCCCTCCTGCCCTTTATGGTCTGTTATGCTGCAGCTTTCTCTCCTGTCTGTCCATTATGGTCAGCTAGCTACCATTGCCTCTTGCCCCTCTGTTCTCTGTTGTCCATGTGCATGGTCCTGTCCCCTCCCTCTTGCTTTCTATGGATTGTTGTGCTGTACTCCCGCCCTGCATGCCCGGTGTGGTGTATTGGGCTGCTGCAAACCCTGATGCCTGCCCTGCAGGGTCAGTTTGGTGCACCTCTCCATGTCCCTCCTGTCCTCTGTTATCCAAGTCCATGTCCCTATCCCATTTCCTTCCATGATCCAATGTACCATACTTGCGAACATTTTGAACTTGGTAAGAGGGAGATTTTGAAAAAAAACTGGGGTATTGATTTTCCCCCTTGAGGTACATTGAAAAAGAGGAGATTGTAGACAGGAGACAGATCAAATAAAGCCCATTTGAGCTTAAAAACATTGGACGTTTCCTGGCTGCCATACATGTTGGCATGTATGGTTGTACTACCATTGCCTCTTCCTTCTGCCCACAATGGTCTATTACATTGCCACAGCCTCTCTTGCAATTCCTGTATTGCGGGTTTGTTGCCCCTCCCCCCCTTTCCACTGCCCTCCATAGTCTGTTGTGCTTCCACGGCCCTTCCTGCCTGCTCAGTGTGGTTAAATTGTTGCCTTTGCACCCTCCTACCTGCCTTCAATTTTCAGAGTCCATGCCCCTGGCCTCTGCCTCTCAACAGTATCCTAATGAACAACTAGATTGCTAACATTCTATATTTATTACAAAAGTGTGGAACGCCTGACGTCATCTTGATGTAATCAAAACTGTAATACCTAGAGCATTTCCTTTAGAAATTACATATATGAGAGGGTCTTATTGGCATCAAAATTATGGTTAGTGCTCTAAAAGACTAAAATAAGGACATATTTTCTGAGTTTTCAAATAGCGACAAAGCACTTTTAAATTATTTGTTATCTTTATGTTTTTTTATCCAGTTGACCACTTGATTAAATGTTGCACTTAGGGGAGAGGATGTGGTGTTACTTCCAGAACTGCAGACTTTGCAACTGGGGAACCAGGTTGAAGTTTCTGCTTCAGCTTGACATTCTGTGATTCTGGTCAAATCACTTAGTCTCCCCATGTCTACAACCAAAATGAATTTGTTCTTGTGAGATGTAACCAATGCTCATGTAAAGCACTCCAATACCTGACAAGTCTGCACTATATAACTCTGCAAAAACACAAAATAATAAGTGTTTTGCACACTTCTGTCATTGGGCTATATTTGGGCTACATCTGGGTGATTTTGGGCTACATTTGGGCTCTTTTGTCTCCGGTGGCCATCTTGGGAGATTTATTTGTTATGAAGTTTCCTAATTTCCTCATGTACTGCAGTCTCCTCAGTAGGAAATGCTTTCAGTTTTTTACTGTGATTCCATCATGAAGGTATTCAGATATGTCACACATTTGCCACACATTCTGAATGTTAGCACTCTAGTTGCTCATTAGATCACTGTAGTAAAACTACTGTTCACCATGGAAGTCTGCTCCTGGTATTAAAAGTGCATGTTTCAGTCTGCATGTCAGAATTTTTTAATGAAATAGAAGAGGATTTGAGAAGTCACTCAAAATGTGCCCTCATTTTCTTTCTTCAGCATTAATCATAATTTCTATGGCAAAATGAACCCCCTCATTGTGTTCCTTTTTAAATTAAATGTTTTAAGTGTTACCAGTTTATTCCAATCAAGATGGCTTCAGGTGTGCCATACTTTTGTCATTATGAAGACAGTAAGCGCTCTAGTTGTTTTTAAGAACATTCTGGGACATTCTGTCATTGGGCTATACTTGGGCTACATCTGGGTGATATTTGGGCTACATTTGGGCTCTTTGGTCTCTGGTGGCCATCTTGGGAGACTTATTTGTTATGAAGTTTCCTAATTTCCTCATTTACTGCAGTCTCCTCAGTAGGAAATACTTTCAGTTTTTTACTTTGATTCCATCAAGAAGGCATTCAGATGTGTCACACATTTGCCATAAATTCAGAATGTTAGCACTCTTTTTGCTCATTAGATCACTGTAGTAAAGCTACTGCTCACCAGGGAAAACTGCTGCTGGTATTGAAAGTGCATGTTTCAGTCTGCATGTCAGAATTTTTTAATGAAATAGAAGAGGATTTGAGAAGTCACTTAAAATGTGCCCAAATTTTTCTTTCTGCAGCACTAATCATACTTTTTATGGAAAAATGAAC
This sequence comes from Triturus cristatus, assembly GCF_964204655.1. Taxonomy (NCBI): domain Eukaryota; kingdom Metazoa; phylum Chordata; class Amphibia; order Caudata; family Salamandridae; genus Triturus; species Triturus cristatus. The sequence continues at coordinate 1,206,213,464 of NC_140582.1, read as the reverse complement.
CCCCACATTTTGTTCCTTTTTAAATTAAATGTTTTAAGAGTTACCACTTTAATCCAAGCAAGATGGCTTCAGGTGTGCCATACGTTTACCATAAGTAGGACTGTTAGAGCTCTAGTAGTTCTTTGGAACACTCTGGGAAGCTGCAGTAGAACACAAAGGAATCAACTGACAGTCTCTGCCCTTGTTGGATGTACATGTTTTACTGAGAATGTCAGACTTCATTCTCACATGACTGAGAAAGATAATGTGAATTTACAGAAAATAAGCTCTCAGTTTAGCTTATAGATCACCTTCCAAACCTCTGTGGTAAAAGCATGAGAAAATATTTTTCTCTCAATCATGATATCCCAGCAGAAGGCTTTTTCACATGGTGAAATCACCTTAGAACATACCACAACTCCTAAAATGAGTATGGTACCATCAACAAATGATTTATAATGTAACTAAAGTCTTAAAACCTTCTATTAACTGCAATGCTTTTTAATGAGGTGCTATCATGTATATTGGCCCCAAGATGGCTGCCAACACTTCTTGGATGAAGTGCTGACAGCCAATCAGATCTCAGGATGAGATGTGTGGTTAGGCTCCGCCCACATATATATATGCTTTTAAATGCTATTTTCTCAGGAAATACTGAACAGATTTACACCAGACCTGCAAAAGGCACTTCCTTGACCTTATGGCAACCTCTCTGCCAAATTTCAAGTAATTCTGTTCAGCCGTTCGGGCTGTAGCTGTGTCTAAAGGTCCTATGGAAAAATGCATGGGGAAAACACGTTTTGGGACCCCCCTTTTTTCTCGGCCCCTGCTTGACGAATAACCCCGAGACTTTCAGGGTAGGAGCTGAACGGAGCGCCCCATTAGTTTTGAAAATTTCGCGAGGATTCGTCAACCGGCGCCAAAGTTATTTCATTGTTTTTTTACGAGTGAAATATCCACCTAACTATAACATGTGTGAAACCTATGGTTTTTTAAGTGAATTTGCAAGGTTTTTCAAATGCTAATTCCTAACTATAACGTGTGTGAAACCTATGGTTTTTTCAGTGAATTTGTACGGTTTTTTAAATGCTAAGTTATGTATGTATTATTATTTTTTTTATATATTTATTTTACAATAAACTAAGTATTTTTTTTTTGGTTTCGCGATTGAAAATTTTTTTTTTTGTAAATGTTCTGCCTTCGGGGTCCTTCAGGGACCCCCTGACAAAGGCTAGGGGGTCAGGAACTCTCTACCCTGCCCCCTTTTCACGTTCGCCACCTTCCTTTTTCACTCTCGCACTGAAAACAAACAAAATGGCGGCCGACACTTCCTGATTTCGACCGATTCGAACGTTGACTAACATGTAACCACCAATCAGAATTACGCTGGCGCACGTTAGGGTGCTCGCACGGTGCGCGCACGGTGCGCGGCTATAGATATGTATATGCTTTTAAATGCTATTTTCTCAGGAACTACTGAACAGATTGACACCAGCAAAAGGCACATCCCTGACCTGAGGACTACCTCTCTGCCAAATTTCAAGTAATTCTGTTCAGCCGTTCGGGCTGTACCTTCCCCTGTCATGTCAGGTCGGGAACGCCCACTTTGCATCGCATTAGAGATGCAAAGCTGGGCGTTAAGAATATGGGCGCTAATGCAAGGATTCACGCGATAGCATGACCTTGCTAACTAGGCAATAAAATTATCGCCGCTTTTCGCCCCTGAAAACGGACGCAAAAGCGGCGATAATTTAATATCGCCTCGTTGCTGATATGCCCCATAGTTTCAAATGCCACGCTTCGTCATTCTGAAAACACAGGGATGTGCCATATTCACAAGAATGTGACGCACTTTGCGTTTTGGCTAGTGCTGGAGCTAAATCTAGCTGTCTAGCGCCAACACAGGCACCCTTGCACCAGAGTGCAAGGTTGTCTTCGTTGGTGGGAATGACTGTGTATGCACAGGAAGGTTCGAAATATATGAGTGCATTATCCTCCTCCTTACTTAATGTTAGTAAATAAAGAATGCTGCAAGGTTTCAAGTGCTGTTTTTCTGTTTTGCTTTTATTCATGGTTTTTTATTTTTTATCTTTTGTTCAAGATATTACAGGATTCAATTTGAAACATTCAACATCTGACACATGGTCATCCGGACCAAGGCTTCCTCAAGGCTTTCAAAATTGTTAATAGCAGTTCTTAGTATTTCGTTTTTGATTCAGATATAGCTATTATTTCAGACAATTCAAAAAGCCGGAAAGAAGATCTTACAAACATGCAGCACCTCTCCCAAGATCATGAATGATTGTGTGTTTGCAGGACGATGTCCCTTCCTGCTCATAAACAATCCAGAATGCCGATTTGAAACTCCTATATGTGCTGCACTGTGCAGCACACATAGAAGGTGCAAAACGTAATTTTTTTAATGGTTATTTATGTGCAGGAATCGACACCTTCCTGCACACACACACAATCATTCATGGCCATTTGCTGTTTCTATGTGTGCTGCACAATGCAAGACACATAGAAACAGCAAAGACGAGGAAAAAATAAATCATTGATCCTCGTTTTCCCATGTTAAGACCAGGTTTTCCTTGGTCTTAATTTTGGCACTGCCTCCTATTTATGCCACCCTTGTAAATAGGGGGCAGCATCAAAATCAATGGGTGTTGTGGAAAAACACCCACCGCAACACCATTGCCCACCCCTTTTACGCCCAGGAGTTGATTCCGATCTCGCTCGCAAGTCCTATGATGCAGATTTGGCTTTAACGGATCCGATTCGTAGCCCTTTTTCTCAACCGATTCGTACACTGGTCCAAATGAACAAGTACGATGTGAATTTCGCATATGCGTCGAGCAAATCGTCTCCCAACTCAATCCAGTCCATACAGCTTGTACGCAGACGCTTCGTCCAGCTCTATGGACTCTGTTTCCGAGCAAGCAAGTACGATGCATGGTTCGGACAGGCTTCACGATTCGGTATGTCCAGATCGATAAAGCTGCCAGGATCATTCCTTAGCCGGCCCACCATCACCTGGAGCCCTCCGATTCAGACCAGTGGGGTTTCCCATGGGTCCTCCCTTCCCATGCATGCACTGTATGGTGGGCACCATGGGGTGCCCGCCACAGGTTGTACGCTTTTCTCCACTCACCCCTTTTTGCTATGGGAGCCTGTGCACGCGTCCAGTATACAGGCTCCCATAGAGTTCAATGGAAGTCCGAGTGAACCAAGTCCGTAAGCATAAGAATGCACAAATTGCTTGTAAAGCCCTACGGATCTGAGTCGTACAGAGGGCTTTACTAGCGAGATCGGAATTAGGCCCTAATTGTGGTACGAAAGGGGGCCTAATTTACAAGGTGGTATTAAGCCATGTTAAGTGGCTTAATCGTGCCTTTTAAATAAGGCAACAGGTTATCACCATAGAAACGTCATAAAAAGGGAAGTTTCTGTGGCAATAGGGGCTCGTAAATAAGCCCCTAATTGTCTCAAACACAACACTCACAAGACAGAAGTTGTGATCTTCATCCAGGACACCTCAGCATGAGACTCCACCTGGTGGCTGGTTGAACTAGGACTCACACCCAGCACCCACACAAAGAATCTTGAGATCGTCATCAACAGCAAACATGACATGATCTCACAAGTCAACGCTGTTACAGCATCGTACATCCTCTCTCTGAAGATGCTGTGAACATTTTTCAAATGGCTCCTGATGGAGTGTGGATGTTATCTGACGTCTACCTTTATCAATTCTCACTAGTAAAGATCATTACGACAAATATTTCTTGATGAAGACATGTTAACCTGCTAAGTCGGAAAAATGTGAGAATACATGTTGCATCGTAAATTCATGTAGTGTGTTCTAAGATGATGATACGAAAATGTAAACAAATAGAGAAACAATAGGAATTACACATAAATGCTTTTACGTGTTGTGAAAGAATAAAATGTGCTGGAGAGTTTTGTGATAATATGCATTTAAATGTGCATCGAACATGAAATATATATACATAATGTAGTTCTTCAAATTCATAATTGCTTAATTTACAGAAGAAATGACATAGTGCGAATCTGAATTTCTGTAACGTATATACAGTAATACATGTATTTGACAGTGACAGGTTAATAAATATGCTTGAAAATGGTAACGTACAAATAATGCCTAAAAAAATAATTTTTAGTAGTACCTAACATTGATGTGTACTTCCTGAAGAAAACTATAACTGAAAAAATGAAGAATGTCGATATGCATTTATGAATGTGTGTTTGTATAATAATATTAAACTGTTGTGATTCAGCTAATTTTTCATGTAGGCCTCAAATGCTTTTCGTTTTCCTATGTTATTGTGAAATCATGTGAGACAGTCACCTAAGCTGTATGAGAACTTTCTGTGAAGTTTCATGTCTGTATTGACTAACAATGGACTCGTTTCTCGCAGAGAAGCATTTTCAATAAAAATGTAACAATATTGTTGCATACCCAGGAAAAAGCACCTAGGAAAAGGCGGACTGTGAGCAAAGTAAACTACCACCCACTTCCATGGAAGTGACGAAATGGTACTACTATTTAAATTAATGAATCTTTATGAAGTTTGCAAAAAGAGTTACTTAATTCTTCCAGATTTGTGTGATTCACTAATCACCCCACAACAGCTCACTGTGAGTGACCAATGAGAACCCCATGGACTGATAGAATTAATACTTTAAGAGGTGATTACTGTGAGAAAGCGGGTTTATGTTGCAGTAACCCCCCCCTCTTTTTTGTTGTTGCCAGACTACTGATGCTCTTTGACTTGATGTGCTCTGGGGCCCTGCCAATCAGGACCCCAGGGCCTGTGTTCTTTCCCCAAAACAAACCCAATTGGCAACTCTGGCCACAGGGAGGTCCCTGGTAAATTGTACCCCATGTACCTAGGGCACTGTGAACAGAGAAGGCTCCTAAGGGCTGCGGCCCTGTACCTTTTCACAAACACACTGCCTTGCAGGCTGTGTGTCTTGGTGCAGATAAAAAGTGAGGAGTTGACATGGCACACATGTGCCATGCCTACCAACCACTGCCCTGGCCTAGGTCAGTCACCCCTCTAGCTGGGTGCACTATGCCAGTGGTGAGGGCACAGAGGCATGAGCCCTGTGCCCCTACAGTGTCTGAGTCCATTTTCAGACATTGTAAGTGCAGTGTACCATTAAAGATTATATGGTGAGGGGAGGTTGTCATTACGAACTCCACAGTGCCATGATGGATACACTGAAGTCTGGGAAGTTTGGCATCAAACTTCTCAGTACATTGTACCCACACTGATGCCAGTGTGGGTTTCAACGTAAAATGCATGACAGAGGGCATTTTAGAAATGCCCCCTGAACTCGACCCACAACCAGTGTCCCGACTGAGTGGCTGCTTAGACTGCTACCCACCAGACATGTTGCTGGACCCCTGGGTCGAGAGCCATCCACTCTCGAGGGCATGCAACAATTCACATCCTGGGATGAGGTGCTAGGTCTCTTCCCCCAAGATGGGCAGGGGAAGCTTCAAAGGCCTGCTGCCTTTGTGAGCCTTTCCAGACCATTTGCTGTACTCAGCAACTGGTCCCCACTGGTTCTACCCCCTACTTTGGGCGGGAGAAGTGTTGGGAAAAATAAGTGAGGAAGAGAGGTGTGCCCACCTCTGCCAACTCCACCCCTAAGGTGGGGGAGGAGAGGTGAAGCACAACCTCGAGTCCCCGCCATCTTGAGGATGGGGGACCCAGTCAACCAGGGACAGGCTCCTGCCCCCCTCCCACTTAAGAGTGGCAGAATAGGGGGTGTACCCACCCCAGGGAAGGGACCCATTGGTCCCTGCCCTTTACCTACCTGTAATGCCCCTAAATTTAGTATTTAGGGGCATCCTGAACCTTCCTTCCTGCAACCACAAGAAAAGAAGAGAAGAAGGACGAAAAGCCGTGCAGAGCTAACAAGAGAATGACGCCCACTGACTTGGCCCCAGCCCTACAGGCCTTTCTCCCCTCGAACCTGCTCCAGCAAAATCCCGGCGTGTCCAGCAGCCAGCAACCTCAAAAACCCCAGAGGACCTGCCTGCCTTCACTTTCCAAGCTGTTTCTCCAGTGAACACCAGATGTGTTTGAACTACAGCTTCTGGTGCCAGCCAGGAACTGCAAATCCCGCACACTCTGCACCCGCTGAATCCAGCCTGAGCCCGAGTGGACAAATACCACGACGCCTGCAGCCTCAATCCAGAGGACCCCCCTACCGCAACCAGAGCGGGTAAGAATATTCGACGTTCCAAGGCACCCCTGCACCCGACACCCCACGGCCTTGTGTGCCCAACCCAGTAGTGCCTAACCAACCCGCAACATCCCAACTTACCCCTCGAAGTGGTGGTCACTCCTGGAGGATCCTCGACCCTGAGCCTGCAGTGTTTTATTGTCCCGGAGAATATCCATTGAAATCAACAGGGCACCCGACCTCAAAACAGCACCCTGCACCCAGCCGCCCTAGTGCCGCTGAGGGTGCCCCTTTGGTGCTAAGTTGGTCCCCAACTTGTCCTGAGCTTAACCCTAGGAGCTTTGCTCCCACAACCCTGTGGCCTGCTTACCAGCAGCCACCAACCACAGTCCCTTATCCGCCATAGGATAACATTGGGCCTCAACACTCTACACCCAGCCACCCTAGTGCCACTGGAGGTGCAACAACAGTGCATCACTGACCCTGGGAGACCCCTGAGTCTTGCCCCAGAACCCTAACTTCAAAGACGCAATACTTATCTCGAAACCGATAACCTGTTTTTCCTTATAGGATAACATTGACACTTTTTTTCTCAAAAAGTTTGTCGACTTTTGAAAACTAAGAATATTCCGTACAAATCGCACAAATAACCTAACCAATTTTCTCAACTGTTTGCAGGAAAGGTCCCAGTGCTGAACCCAGGTGTCCAGCATTGAATAAGAAAATAACTAAAAAGTAACTTACCTGTGAATTGAATTTCCTTCCATAGGATAACATTGGGGGTTCTCTGTGAAAACGTTTGTGTCAACCTTTGAAATACAAGAATATTCTTTAAAAATCATACAAACTACAAAAACGTAATTACTTACCTGTTTTAAGTAAATGTCCCAGTGCTGAACCTAGGAGTCCTGCATTGGATTACAAGAGCAACGCAAAAGTAATTTTACATGCATTTACTTTAAAAAGCAATTCATTTTAATGTACTGCATTTACTAAGTATTGCAACCTACTGCATCCCCTGTAAATCAAATCAAGTGCAATCTTTATTGCTTTTTAAAACTGTTGACAACACGTAACTTATTACTGAAAAGAATTGAATGCATACCTGTATCAGGCTTGCTTGGATCTAATAAAATAACAGTATATCTTTTTATAGAAAAACAATTGGCCTAGAGTTCAGTTATTGAGTGTGTGAATTAATTTGCTGACAGTGTGTACATCAAATGCTTAACACTGTCCTCTGATACTGCCTTTCTGCTCGACCAAGCTACCACTTTAGAGAGTAAGGGTCTATCTAACTTTAACGTCTGAAAAACCTCTGGAGACACTTGGACTCTATACACACTGTACCTCACTTTGGTGGAGTATATATAGAGACAGTTTCTTACATACACCAGGAACAATTTGAGGTATAATTGCCCCATCAGAGGAGGAGTCTGGGCTGGCTGTCATTTTCCTCTCCTTCCTGGCATGCTGACGGACAGACTTTTGATCTATATAGTCTTTTCTAGGCCCCTTCTCCACCTACACTGGGTGGAATAGACTTTAATGAACTGAACTATATCTTACTGCGACCTCGAATCCTGTACTTTGCCGGCTGGTAAAATTGTGCAGGGAAATAGCCTTTGGGCTGAGAGGTTATCTGGCTCCTACTGTGGCACGCAGTGTTGCAGTCCAGACTTGATCAGATCTAACTGAAGACAAACTTGAAACGATCAGCTTTGCTTTGGTTTGTTTGATTAAAAACGGAACCTCAAAATGTATCCTGTTTCCCTCCACAGACAATTTCTAGCTGTCTAATAATGATCTGTACTGTGTTGTGAGGCTACTTGTGATAATACTTTGTCATTAAATCTGTTTTGAAATGCATTATCTTGACTTGTATATACAATACAAGGGCATTAGATAAATGTTTTCCATTAATTATCTTTATCGATTCTGTATCATTCTTTAGTCATATTTCTTGTTTCCAAGGCATTGGTATCTGTGACTCGGAAAGGTACTGAGTTAGGTTTCAGGTAAACAATTATTTTATTCCAGGTTCTCATAGAATATTTGTTCACGTTTCCAAGTATTCTACTCTCTGGCAGCTCAACAAAAAGATCTATTGGAGGACCTAATTTGTGGCGAAAAGAGTATCAATCAAGACTATTGTGAGTTTGAGGGAAGATGATGAACTTGTCCTAGTGATTTAAAATTTGTAATAAGGTTGAAGTAAATGTTGATAAGCTTTCAACTGCAACACTCCCAAGTGACACATGTTAAATCTTCACACATGCCCTTGTCACTAGCTCTGAATCTAGGATTGCCGAATACGATTTGGAAGCCTTGTTTCCGCTCAAATCGGTCACAGTTCCAAACGACCGATTACGATGCCCGGAAACCGTAAGGGCTGTCTGAATTGGTTCTGAAAGACATTCGGACACCTTGAGCCTTTCCAGGACCGAATTGTACAGACCTATTGACTGGGTTTCTGTGTGAGGGATTACACTGAGCGATTCAGACAGCCGTTACAAATCGGTTTCTCTGGAACAAAACAGCTGTCGCAATTAATCTTTGGGGTCCCGTAGCAGGCCCCCCTTCACCCCGGGAACCCCTCTTCCTACCATGCACCTTGTGGGAGGCACCATGGGGTGCCCGCCACAGAATGTACGTTTTTGCCCAGCCACTCCTTTCTTCAATGGGAGCCTGTGTTCACGTTAAGAAAACAGGTTCCCATTGAATTTAAAGGGGTATCTGACCAAATTGTGTCCGGATGAATACGGATGCATCCAAATCGCTCGGTCAGACTTCCCTGACCCGAGTCGGTCAGAAAGCATTCCAGAAATTATTCAGTCGGAGTGCTCTCCGTCTCCGGACGTGATCATAATCTGCCCCTAAAGAGGGAAGTTTTTCTACACAGCTATACATCCATGGGGAATTTAGCATTATGAAAACTTTGCATAATTTCAGCGCATCGGTGTGAGCGGCTTATAAGTAGAACATGACAACGACAGTCTATATACACATGTCATAGTTTTATAAATCAGGCCCACGGTGGACACACAATGACAACAGCTTTATCAGGTAAGATTGACATCTGGAATATTGAATGTGTTGTTTTGCCGACAATAATCTGTTAATAATCTGTTAATTGTGTAGAACATTTATCCAAAGCACATTATATACACCATGTTTATATACAACTGTAATTAATAAATCGAAAACGGTTCTTGTTTAGCTGATCTTGGAAGGATCACAACCTATGTTTACCATGCAAGGATTTGAGCCTGCGATCCGGACATCACTGGTTATATGTTGTAATGTAGATGTACAAAACATACTGTAACTACTGTTTATGTACACATTTAGGTTTCCAAATTCTGGGGCATCTTTCAATGTTCCAAACAGCTGTGCACATGTTGAAAGCAAAGGAGGAAACAGCCAGCAGAGACCAGTCATTGCTACAAGGTTTAAGTGAGTATCTGCCAGGGAATAAAAACAACACATAATTCAGTTATGTTGTACCAGTCTTTCCATAGCGCATATCTTCCATTTCTAATACTAGTGAGGATTCTCCATGGAGTGTATGTGCATGGTACTGACTTTTGTATACAATGGCCAGGATCATTGAGGCACTGGCATGCAGTCCAGTGGCCCGCCAGGTCAGCGAAGCTATGGCTTCCGCTCCTCTGCCTGCCAGATGTAGAGATCTGCACCTGCCCGGTGGGTGTAATGTCCTGTGAGTATTTTTATAGTTGGGCCCTTCTGGTCCCTGTTTCTGGGTGTGGTTAAATAGAGGTTTGTGACGCATTGAGAGTTGGTTAATGGTTGCACTCTGAAGAATAAAGACGTGCCCTAGACGGCTCTGTTGTGGAGTAGTCATTTGCATGCTACCGGGCTGGGGATGACGCTACAGTGGGGATCTTCGTGCCTCAGTGCAATCGCTGCTGCACTTAAAGCACTGAACTTTTGCCAAGCGAGCGTCATGTTTGATGCACTTATGCAGCAAAGTATTTACTTCTGCCAGAACCAGCTCCCAAAGCCTCCATACTGCAACGTACTGGTGCGATGAAAATTATTAGCATGCTGTGTGATGGAGCAGCAAAAATGACTCTTGTTTTTTTGTTGTGGCAAGAAAAGTTCTTTGGCGTGGTTGATCAACTACTATGACTGTGTACTACCTTATCAAGTTCAGAGTCTTCTATTCCTAGACATTCCTAGAATAGTGAATCTGTCTTCCTCACCTCAAATATATAAGTTTTTACCAATGTTTGTGGGACTGGCGTTAGAATAGTAAATCTGTCTTAACCAATTATATTTGTTTTATTGTATATGGGAGGGGCTGGAGGTGGAGTACTAAATTGGACCTACAAAATATATTCACCTTTTCCAGTGTTTCTGGCACTGAAGTTGGATTATTGGATCTAACCCCTCCCCTAATATACCCACTTTCCCCAATGTTTGTTGGACTGGAGTTAAAATAGATAATCTGACCCCACCCCAAATATATGGACTTTCCCCAACCTTTGTAGGATTGAAGTTTTAATAGGAAATCGGCCTCACAAATATATGCACTTTCTCCAATGTTTTTGGCACTAGAGTTTGACTAGTAGGACTGACTTCCCCAGATATACTGATTGTATGCAAGTTAAGACAGGCTTGTATTAGAACAGGAAATCACCTCCAAGTAAAAGCATTTTTTCCAATATTTCAGACACTAGGGTTAGAATACTAAATTTGCTAGTCCTGAAGATATGCACTTTCTCCAATCTTGATGGACCTGAAGTTTTAATTGTAAATTAGAACCTCCACCCCACCAAATATATGCCTTTTTCCAATGTTTGTGTGATTGCTATCCGCCCACTTCCAAATGTATGCGCTTTACCAAACAGTGGGATTCCAGTTAGAAAAATGTGTTTGACCTCTACCCCACATATATTTGTTGTACTGGAGATAGAATAATAAATCCCCCTTCCCAAATATATGCACCTTCACCGAAATTTGTTGGACTGGAGTTTGGATAGTAAATCTAACCCCCGGTCCCCCCAATATAGACGTTTTGTCCAGTGTTTGTGAGACGGTTGTTCAGAATAGAAAGTCTGACTCCCTCTCCATATTCACTCTATTACAAGCATATTCTTATTACAAGGTATGGTAAAAATATGGCTCAATGACATGAACCTTGATAACTTTGAACCCTAACTTCCACCGAATGTCAACTCACTTGTTTTCACTCTGGCCTCCAGTCTCATTCAAAAGGAACACATTGCCAAAAGAACTAAGATGGCCTGCTACCAACTCTCACTTATAAAGAAAGTTATACTACATCTCCCAGAAAGCCACCTCAGAACTGCTGTTTAAGTCCATATACTTTTACATCTGAATTGTGGTAACACCCTGCTCCATGGCCTCCAAGACTTCCCACTAGCATCCCTTAAGGTTAACTGCATGCTCCAGCACATCTCATCCAGAGCCTGAAGAAATATGATCACATCATCACCATGCTAACAGTATTCCTTTAGTTGCCCCGGTTCACTGACAAAATATCGACTAGGAAAACATCGACATTATCGTGGTAAAAATATTCACAACAAAAATATCGACTACTTATATTTAAAAAGGTGAGTGTAATAAATCAGAAAGAAATGTTATTCAATAAAAAATGAACAATTTTTAATATATGTTTTAACAAATATAACAAACTTACTTTCAAAAGTTTAGACACATACAGATATACATATATATCAACATATATCTATTTAAAAAATATAATTAAACTGATATTTTTAAATTGTATTATGATTTTCAATGGTTTATCTAATATAATATATATATATATGTGTGTGTGTGTACATATATATATATATTCACAGAAAAAACCATAGGTTTCAGGCACGTTATAGTTAGGAATTAGCATTTAAAAAACCTCAGAAATTCACTGAAAAAACCATAGGTTTCAGGGGTGTTATAGTTAGCTGGACTTTTCACTTGTACAAAACCATTGAAATTCCCCCGTTATAGTTAGTTCAGCTAACTATAACTCGCGCGCCCGCAATGCACTGCTGATGACGTCACATATTACATCACTCATGACATGGTCAGTGACATCACTCATGACATCACTGATGACATCTCAAATGACATCACTGATGACATCACTGATGACATCATCCAGTGAATGTGTGTTTTTCTGAAAATTAAATATGTTTTATATATGTATAACTCAAGGTCGATGGAAGAATAAATGGGTATATAAGTGTCTAAATGGATGATTTGTTTTTGAAAAATTGATTGTGTAACTGACTGATTAAGTGTATCATAGTGAATACATGGCTTAGTGAGTAATGTTTAAATATGTAAATATCTGTATCAGTCTCTCACTTTGTGTATAAGTGGCTGCATGGGTTGGTGAGTAGCTACATGGGTGTCTATATAGGTTATTAGTTGGTTTTTTGAGTATCAGTCTGAGTGTCTGCATGGTTCGGTGGGGGGTATTACGTAGTGCACAGGTGCATGAATGAGTGACTCACTGTTTGTATGGGTTGAACACAGCATGTGTGCAGGACTGTATGGGTGGATGAGTGTGTGTATGGGTGTGTTAGTGAGTGAATGACTGTCTCAATAGTGTCTTTATGAGTAACTACATATGTTTTAAACTAGTATATGTGACTATTGGTGTATATATGTAAGTATATGTGAGAGTGAGAGATTGAAAGAGTTCCTGTATGAATAAGTATGTGTTTCTATAAGTGATTGTTTAAAAGACTAAGTATGTGTAAGTTTCCGTAGAAGTAAGTATGGTGGTGTGTGTATAACTGTATATGCAAGTAAATGTATGTTTGATTCTTTATTAGCATGAGTGACTATGTGTGTGAGTAACTCTATGGATGAGTGGCATTGTGTAACAGGATGTATAGGTGTATGAGTACATATGATGAGTGAGTACATGTATGAGTGACTGTATAGGACTGTTGGTGAATGAGTGGATGTGTATGTGGATCTTAGAATTACTGAAGAGGTTGTTGTAACTGGTATTGGTATGTCCATTGTTTTGAAAATTTTAGTCTCTATTTTTGAATGTGTGTATCAAAGGTTATATTAGGGTGAGAGGAGGTCTGCCACTCTATCACAAGGATGATGTCATCAGTGATGTCATCAGTGATGTCATTTGAGATGTCATCAGTGATGTCATGAGTGATGTCACTGACCATGTCATGACTGATGTAATATGTGACGTCATCAGCAGTGCATTGCGGGCGCGCGAGTTATAGTTAGCTGAACTAACTATAACGGGGGAATTTCAATGGTTTTGTACAAGTGAAAAGTCCAGCTAACTATAACACCCCTGAAACCTATGGTTTTTTCAGTGAATTTCTGAGGTTTTTTAAATGCTAATTCCTAACTATAACGTGCCTGAAACCTATGGTTTTTTCTGTGAATTTCAAAGGTTTTTTAAATGCTAATTTCTAACTATGCCTACAGAGACAGGACATGTGAAGAAAGAAGAAAAAATGCACAGAAAGAAACAAAAGAAGTGCAGAAAGAAGCGACAGAAGTCCTCAAATACGAAGATAAGTGCAGGAAGAAGGATAACGTGCAGAAAGAACAAAAAGAAGAGCAGAGAGAAGCCTTGTTGCAAAATCATCCTGTACCCTCAACTTTTTCAGACGGATACTGGTGGTAACTGAGTCTGACTAACCAGTCCTAGAGCCAGTGCTATGTTAAAAGACACTTAGAATACAGTGAAAACACCTACATACACTAGGGAACATTATGCGTTGGGGTCCCCCTGTGATTAGCATGACCTCCTCTGTAAGCCCCTAGTATATAATAGGGCATGGGGATTAAAACTACCTCTTAAAACAGGCCACAGGGCGTTTTTGCACACGTTAACTCAGGCCCCGTCCCCTCCATTCACCACTGTGTAAACACGCCCTGTGTCCATTTTTAGTTGGGAGATTAAGTTCATTTGAATCCTGAGGGTCCCTAGGGTCCAACTAGCCCACTAGGTACCTCCAGTAAGTGCCACAGAGCTGCGTTTCAGCGGGGTGTAAAAAGTGACACGGCATGGACCACCTCTCTGCAATGCAGCTCAGTGGCGCTTACTGGAAGCACTCGGTGGGCTAGTTAGCCCCCAGGGGCCCTCAGTATTGAAGGGAAATTATATCCCCAATTTAAAACGTGCCATAGTGCGTGTTTGCACACGTCACCTCAGGCCCCGTCCCCTCCCTTCACCACTGTGTAAACGCGCCCTGTGGCTGTTCTAAGTTGAGAGATTAAGTCCCCTTGAATCCTAAGGGTCCCTAGGGTCAAACTAGACCACTAGGTACCTCCAGTAAGCGCCACAGAGCTGCGTTGCAGAGAGGTGTAAAAAGGGGCTTGGCCTCAGAACACCTGGCTGCAGCGCAGCTCCCTGGCGCATACTGGAGATGCCTGTTGGGGGCGCGTTTGCAGAGTGCTGCACGGAGGGGGCATGGCCTCCGGCACAATGCCAGTCTTTTATTTATTTTAGTTTTTTAAGAAGGGGGGCTGTTTGGTTCCCCTTCTTATTCTAATTTATTGGCCCTGATGACCCCATTCCCCAGGGCCAGTCTCCTAATTATATTTTTTTGGCCCCAATCCCCAGGGCCGGCCACTGTTTTTTATTATTTTTAAAAAATATATATTTATAGACACACCTAGGACATGCTGGACAAACCGTACGTACCTATCACCATGACGATTTGCGTGATATTCATTAAAAGGCGACTATGCATGCAATGAATCCACGTGGAATGTATTTACACCACTAGTGAAGCTCTGACATGTCTGATGCCCTACCGTGCCTAATCCTGGTAGACACCCTTGTCGTTTATTTATACAAACATGGGTAGCTATTGACGGGCACATTTAATACACATGCACACCAAGCCATTCAAAGGGGATTCGACAAAAATTCGACCAAAACTATGCAAGAAACCCCCCTCACGGTTAATAAAACACACATCCACTGCCGGATGTGTAATACTTTTTATTTTACTCTCTGGAAAGGGGACGAACATCACTTGAGAGTCACAGCGTGCTCCTGACAGAGCCCAATGCTGTGTTACACCCACCATTGCCTGCCGAGTGCCACACACCTCTGTGTTGTATTCCACTAGCTAGTGCATATGCTATGATACTCTCTAGCCCATGTGCACTGTAACACCACCCCGTTAATATGTCATGCCACACTTGTCTTCGCACGGGTTATATTGCCCCATCTAACGTGCCTTTCTCGATGCCTATGTTATAACGCACAGTGCTATGCCATACATATTACAATCTGGGATCCATATCTTTGTCACAGTGCATATGCAACGTTACACTCCCCAGCACATATTTTAAATTACAACTTTAGAGACTAGTTAGGTTACACAACACTGCCCTGTGCATATTACACTCCAAGGCGCATATCGCATAGCACGCGCTAGTGCCTGTGCTATCTCGCGCTCTCCAATGAATCTGTCATTGCGCACAATGTATTGCATATTATATTTCACGCCCGGTTCATCTTATATCACACTTTTTGGTGCATAGTTTATACCATACACTATATCTAGTTTTCATTTTCAATCGTGCTCTCAGGACTATGTTCTATATCACACTGTGTTCACCTACCCTTTTCACGGGCATTACATTTTGCGATAGGGGGTGGAGGGTCAGGGGGTGTTTCTGCCAAGTGAGCCCGGAGTCACAGTCACAAACGTCCTCTTCTTCCTGAATAAAAGTGAGATTATGCTGCATACTTGTTCATATTTTAAGTAGTTCGCACAGACACAATGTTTTAAAAACAATAAAGTTCCTAATACCCGCCTTCTCTGAACAGTTAGCTTGCTGCCCCATCCCCTTCCTCCCTATCCTCTGTTGTGTGAATCCATGGACTAGCCTCCTCCCTCCTGCCATGCATGGTCTGATGTGCTGCCACTGCCCTCAATTTAGTATGATGTACCAGTCCACTCCTCCTGCCCTCCATTGCCCAATTCTATGCCCCATCATTGACCTCCTGCTTAAACTCTGTGCTTAGCTTGCTGCCCCTATTCTCCTTCCCCCTGCCCTCCGATGTCTTTGTGCATGCCCCTGCTCCATCCTTTTTGCCCACCATGTCCCATGGACCTGGCACTCCTATCTACTCTGAGTGTTCTGTTGAGCTGCCACTCCCCTCCCACCTGCCTAGCATTGTCAGATTACTGTAACCTGTCCCTGCCACCTCCACCCTGCCTGTCCACATGCCATGCCCCTATCCTCTTCCTCCTGTCCTACATGGTCCATTGTACTGCCACACCCTTCTGCCCTCCCTGGTCTGTTGTGCTGCAACTGCTCCTCCTGCCTGCCCCGTGTGGTCTGTTGTGAGGTCCCTTCCCCTGAACTTTCTTGTCTGTGCACAGGTCCTGACCCTCCCTTCTATCCTCCATCGTCCTTTGTGCATGCCCTTCCACCCTCCTTCTTGCCCATCATAGCCATTGTGCTGCCACTAACCCTCCCACTTGCCATGCATGGTCTTCTGTGCTGCCATGGCCCCTCCCACCTTCCCTGTGTGGTCAGTTAGCTGCCCCTGACCCCCTCCCACCTTCCCTCCATGGTCTGTGTGTATGCCATCACAGTCTCACTGTTGCTCTTCATGGTGTGTCTTGCTTCTAGTGCCCATCCTGCCTGACCTCCATGGCTATCTTGCTGCTCCTGCCCTGCCCCCTTGCCCCCAGCCCTACTCCCTCCCTCCTGGCTTGTCTGTTCCATTGTAATGCCCCTGATCCGTCCCTCCTGCCCTTTATGGTCTGTTATGCTGCAGCTTTCTCTCCTGTCTGTCCATTATGGTCAGCTAGCTACCATTGCCTCTTGCCCCTCTGTTCTCTGTTGTCCATGTGCATGGTCCTGTCCCCTCCCTCTTGCTTTCTATGGATTGTTGTGCTGCACTCCCGTCCTGCATGCCCTGTGTGGTGTATTGTGCTGCTGCAAACCCTGATGCCTGCCCTGCAGGGTCAGTTTGGTGCACCTCTCCATGTCCCTCCTGTCCTCTGTTATCCAAGTCCATGTCCCTATCCCATTTCCTTCCATGATCCAATGTACCATACTTGCGAACATTTTGAACTTGGTAGGAGGGAGATTTTGAAAAAAAACTGGGGTATTGATTTTCCCCTTTGAGTTGCATTGAAAAAGAGGATATTGTAGACAGGAGACAGATCAAATAAAGCCCATTTGAGCTTAAAAACATTGGACGTTTCCTGGCTGAATCGGGTCTGTTGGCATGTATGGTTGTACTACCATTGCCTCTTCCTTCTGCCCACAATGGTCTATTACATTGCCACAGCCTTGAAGGAGGGTAGATTTTGTATCACAGGGGGCCCCTGGCCCGTTCTGTCCACACCTGAAGTATGAGACCCTTGTCCTTGCCCTGCCAGCTGCATTTGTAGGCCGTATTAAATTGACCAGCGGGTCCTGTGTTGCTATATAATTATCCTGAGACATCCTTACCACTCAGCCAGCATAAAACCCCTGTGTAGGCCCTTCTGTTCAATATGTAGGCCTCTTTGTTAAATTGACCATAGCTCTGCAATTTTAGTGTATAGCAGTCTGAAGGCAGGTCTGCGAGGCCTTCTGATCCAAACTAGTAGCCCCCACCCTACCCGAGTGCTCCGTGCTCGGTATCAAAGTTCAACATCCCCCTGAAGCTGTCGACATACAGTAGGCTGCATCCTGGACTGGTACTTGCTTCCTGGGCAGGTTTCCCGCTTTTAAGGAAGTGGCAACCGCAGAGCGTCAAGTTAGGAGAACTGAGGAGATTTTATACATGAATATATTGAATTCCCGTACAATACCCATTATTTTCTGCTTGCTCTATGGAACTTACGATAAGCGATTGGCCTGAGAGACTGACCTTTTCACCCAGTCCATTGTCAGCATTAAGTGGGTAAATGACGAAATGTCTGGTAAAATCTGCAGACGAAGCTTTTGGGTAGCATACGTAGGTAGATGTAGCGTGCAAAGGAGCCCACAAAATGATATAAAAAGGGAGCACCCACAGATATCGACGGACTACCTCGCCGTCTGTATGTAGGTTAACAGGCAGTGCAGGTTTTCCCCAAGAGCTGGGAGCTCTTGTCTTCCTTTGCTTAAAATGTCTTGCTCTGCTTTGCTTGAAGTATCTTATTCTATTTTACCTATATGAAATGTCATGTTATGTTTAACCATTGTTCTCTTTACTTTTGCATTTAAAAGATTTTGTATTGTAATTGCAGGAATGCTTGCTCTAAGAGTAAACGTGAGTGTTCCTAGGTAACATTTTCCTTGGTGTAACTTGTTTCTCATGATGCATTTATAGATGTGTTTTCTCTCTCTCTCTGTCAGTACATTAATTGAGATACAGAGAATATTATGACAGCTGTATGATTATCTGGATTCTGTATTTTGTACTTTATGTCTCTATTCTGCGGTTTCTTTGAAGTTGCATCTTCTCATTAAACTGCCATTGTATTCTGCCTCCAATTCCATGTCTCATATGTCTGTTTTCTTCATTTTTGGAGCAAGCGTTCCTAGGCACCCCGGCTCAAATTAAGGTGCCCCTTTTGTCCCTGACTCACTCTCCTGCTCAGTTCTGTGGTGGCTCCCGGGGATCTGGGGACTGCCCCTAGCTTCCTTGACCCGTAATAGATCTTCCCTCCAACAGCCTCTCTTGCAAGTCCTGTATTGTTGGTTTGTTGCCCCTGCCCCCCTTTCCTCTGCCCTCCATAGTCTGTTGTGCTTCCACGGCCCTTCCTGCCTGCTCAGTGTGGTTAAATTGTTGCCTTTGCACCCTCCTACCTGCCTTCAATTTTCAGAGTCCGTGCCCCTGGCCTCTGCCTCTCAAAAGTATCCTAATGAACAACTAGATTGCTAACATTCTATATTTATTACAAAAGTGTGGAACGCCTGACATCATCTTGATGTAATCAAAACTGTAATACCTAGAGCATTTCCTTTAGAAATTACATATATGAGAGGGTCTTATTGGCATCAAAATTATGGTTAGTGCTCTAAAAGACTAAAATAAGGACATATTTTCTGAGTTTTCAAATAGCGACAAAGCACTTTTAAATTATTTGTTATCTTTATGTTTTTTTATCCAGTTGACCACTTGATTAAATGTTGCACTGAGGGGAGAGGATGTGGTGTTACTTCCAGAACTGCAGACTTTGCAACTGGGGAACCAGGTTGAAGTTTCTGCTTCAGCTCGACATTCTGTGATTCTGGTCAAATCACTTAGTCTCCCCATGTCTACAACCAAAATGAATTTGTTCTTGTGTGATGTAACCAATGCTCATGTAAAGCACTCCAATACCTGACAAGTCTGCACTATATAACACTGCAAAAACACAAAATAATAAGTGTTTTGCACACTTCTGTCATTGGGCTATATTTGGGCTACATCTGGGTGATTTTGGGCTACATTTGGGCTCTTTTGTCTCCGGTGGCCATCTTGGGAGATTTATTTGTTATGAAGTTTCCTAATTTCCTCATGTACTGCAGTCTCCTCAGTAGGAAATGCTTTCAGTTTTTTACTTTGATTCCATCATGAAGGTATTCAGATATGTCACACATTTGCCATAAATTCTGAATGTTAGCACTCTAGTTGCTCATTAGATCACTGTAGTAAAACTACTGCACCATGGAAGTCTGCTCCTGGTATTAAAAGTGCATGTTTCAGTCTGCATGTCAGAATGTTTTAATGAAATAGAAGAGGATTTGAGAAGTCACTCAAAATGTGCCCTCATTTTCTTTCTTCAGCATTAATCATAATTTCTATGGCAAAATGAACCTCCTCATTGTGTTCCTTTTTAAATTAAATGTTTTAAGTGTTACCAGTTTATTCCAATCAAGATGGCTTCAGGTGTGCCATACTTTTGTCATAATGAAGACAGTAAGCGCTCTAGTTGTTTTTAAGAACATTCTGGGACATTCTGTCATTGGGCTATACTTGGGCTACATCTGGGTGATATTTGGGCTACATTTGGGCTCTTTTGTCTCTGGTGGCCATCTTGGGAGACTTATTTGTTATGAAGTTTCCTAATTTCCTTATTTACTGCAGTCTCCTCAGTAGGAAATGCTTTCAGTTTTTTACTTTGATTCCATCAAGAAGGCATTCAGATGTGTCACACATTTGCCATAAATTCAGAATGTTAGCACTCTAGTTGCTCATTAGATCACTGTAGTAAAGCTACTGCTCACCAGGGAAAACTGCTGCTGGTATTGAAAGTGCATGTTTCAGTCTGCATGTCAGAATTTTTTAATGAAATAGAAGAGGATTTGAGAAGTCACTCAAAATGTGCCCTAATTTTTCTTTCTGCAGCACTAATCATACTTTTTATGGAAAAATGAACCCCCTCATTTTGTTCCTTTTTAAATTAAATGTTTTAAGAGTTACCACTTTAATCCAAGCAAGATGGCTTCAGGTGTGCCATACGTTTATCATAAGTAGGACTGTTAGCGCTCTAGTAGTTCTTTGGAACACTCTGGGAAGCTGCAGTAGAACACAAAGGAATCAACTGACAGTCTCTGCCCTTGTTGGATGTACATGTTTTACTGAGAATGTCAGACTTCATTCTCACAGGACTGAGAAAGATAATGTGAATTTACAGAAAATAAGCTCTCAGTTTAGCCTATAGATCACCTTCCAAACCTCTGTGGTAAAAGCATGAGAAAATATTTTTCTCTCAATCATGATATCCCAGCAGAAGGCTTTTTCACATGGTGAAATCACCTTAGAACATACCACAATTCCTAAAATGAGTATGGTACCATCAACAAATGATTTATAATGTAACTAAAGTCTTAAAACCTTCTATTAACTGCAATGCTTTTTAATGAGGTGCTATCATGTATATTGGTCCCAAGATGGCTGCCAACACTTCTTGGATGAAGTGCTGACAGCCAATCAGATCTCAGGATGAGATGTGTGGTTAGGCTCCGCCCACATATATATATGCTTTTAAATGCTATTTTCTCAGGAAATACTGAACAGATTTACACCAGACCTGCAAAAGGCACTTCCTTGACCTTATGGCTACCTCTCTGACAAATTTCAAGTAATTCTGTTCAGCCGTTCGGGCTGTAGCTGTGTCTAAAGGTCCTATGGAAAAATGCATGGGGAAAACGCGTTTTGGGACCCCCCTTTTTTCTCGGCCCCTGCTTGACGAATCCCCCCGAGACTTTCAGGGTAGGAGCGGAGCGTAGCGCCCCACCTATATTGAAAATTTCGCGAGGATTCGTCGACTGGCGCCAAAGTTATTCCAAATAGAATGTTGCGGATTTCCTATGGAAACAGGGTCCTAACTATAACTACCTACTGGCGACCGCCAGTAGGTAATTTGTGTATATATATACACATTTATATAACATATTTAAAAAACAAACCACTTTAATTAAAATTAAAAAGTAAATATACATTTTTTACAATTCAATAAAAATAATTTGCAAACAAAAAACATAAAAAAATATAAATATCATTCTTCTAAAGAAACAAAAACATAATTATATAAATTAAAACAATATATAATAAGTAAATAAAATGTGTAATGAATACATATATATTTCCCACTACAACAAAAATTAACAAATTCTTATAATAATATATGTAATGTACTACTCCCACCTCACACAACACAACAGTAATACAATTGAAAAGTACTAACATTTATTATTCCCATTACAATTCATACAACACTAGTAAAAAGTTTAGATTGCAGAGAAATAAAATGGAATAGTCCCACTCCAATAACTGCAAAAGTAGTGAAAGTGTTAGATAGCAGAGGGATCAAATTTACAACTCCCACTCCAGTCAGTTTAACATTACCAACAAACAGAATATCTTCAACAAAATAAAATTACTTTAAAAACAAAGTAAATAAAAAAAATATAAAAACGTTGAAAAATAAAATAAAAATATATTTATTAATAAAAAAATTAAAATTAAAACATATTATAATGTTAAATACATATCACAAGTACCTACAAATATTATTATATAAAATACAAAAATCGTTTCTGTACAAATAAATATTTTTATTTAAAAATGATTTATTAACAAACACATTAATTATTACATAAATTTTGTTTAGTTACTTCCCACCCTGTAAAAAAAAAAACTCCCAACCTGCACCTAAAAAACATTTACTCTAATAATATGAATATTCATCAACAAACTAATTTTCATTAGTTAAATATTAATTAATAAATAATTATAATTAACTTACTTCCCAAAATATACCACCAAAAAACTCACACACCAATAATTATTAAATTAGTATTTAATATTAATTAAAGAAAACTATTAATTGCTTTAAATGAATTTACTTCCCACCGCATACCCTTACAAAACCAACAACCCACATCTAAAATCTAAAAAAAACAAATACTTGCACAATTATCATAATTAATTAAAAACTAAATTATAATTCATTAAAACGAATTAACTTTCCAACCTTTACCCCATTAATCCCCAAACCCTGCACCTAAAATTAAACACAAAAAATAATTACACAATTAAAATAAATTTTCAATTACATACCTAATAGTATTTAACAAATAATTATACATTAATTAAAATTAATTTACTTCCCACCCTTTACCCTATATATCCAAAACGACACCAAAATTGTTTTTACAAAACAATTACCATAATTAATTATCAATAAATTAATTAATATTAATTATCAACTAATTACTAATTAAAGATACATTACTTCCCACCCTTTACCCCAATAAACCCCACAACCCATACCCGTACCCCTGGGTCCCCTCTCCCCAACTGTGCACAGTGTGTCAGGCATCATGGGGTGCCCACCACATGGGGCACGATTTTCCCCAGCCACCACTTTCTTCAATGGGAGCCTGTGTTCTCATTCAGAACACAGGCTCCCATTAAAGTCAATAGGAGTCCAACCGAATCATATGCAGAAGCGTCCAGATGCATCCAAATTGCTCGGACTACCCCCATCCGAGTCGTCCGGAAAGCATTCTGGAACCAATTCAGTCGGAATGCTTTCTGAACAAGATCATAATCGCCCAGATATATGCAAAACCAGCTGCATCATTTCCACAGGCATCACAACCAGCAGTCCTACTTAACTTGCAGACAAGCTCACAATCTCTAGTAGTCCTCGGCCCACCAGCAGCCAGGACACCACCAGTCTGGACACTGAGGGGCCGATTCCGATCCGGGTCGGAAAGCATTCCGACCGAGCCGGATCCGGAGTGTTTTCCGACCGAGCCGGAGTCCTGTAGCCTGACCGAGCGAGTACGATGCGGCCGTATGCTGCCAGACTCGGTTCAGTCGGACTCCCATAGAAGTCAATGGGAGCCGGTCGTACGATGCGTACATGGGCTCCCATTGACTGAATGGGTACATCTTGTGCAAGGGCGCCACCTACAGTGGGTACGCGTTGGTGCCATCTGCGCCGTACATGCCTGTGTTGGGGGACCCTTGGGTCTCCCCCTGTGTCCGAGTCGTAGGGCTGCGGGTGACAGGGGGACCGACGCAGACCCCCAAAGGCAACCACCTGGATGATTTGCGAGCCGGGCACTCCGGCTCGCACAGGCTGTCCGATGCGTGCATCGTACTGGCTCGGTCGTGAATCGCATCCATTGCACGCCACGGTTAGCTTACGACCGAGACGTACGGAGCGGTTCAGACCCGGAAACAACTCGTTCGGTTAATTTCATGTAGCTCGCATCGTACTTGCTCGCTTGTACAGCTGTACGAGTCAGGCAGAAAACACACATACGGCTCGTAGCTTTTCCGGCCGGATCGCGTTCGGTGCACTTAATAATAATAATAATAATACTGATATTTGTAAAGCGCGAACAGCTACCTCACGAGGAGGTGTCCCGGCGCTATAGACCGCTGGGGAACCCGTCCTGGCTATCCCTGTGAGATGGTCCCTTTCTGGGTATCTCCAAGGTGAAACCAGGCATCCCCAGCGTCTGTGGGGGGCTGTTGTAGAGATGAGGCAAGCTTATTGCCGAGAGTTGCCGAGTGTGTTCCTGGTTAGAGTAGGTACCGAGGCGAGAATTATCAAGTCCGTTTTGACCCTGGTCCACAACCCTGCCGCATCGGGAATTGAACCCTGGTCCCTGGCCAATTCTCTGCTTACGGGTCTGCCGCCTCTAACCAGTGAGCCACACCTCTCTACCGACCCGGATCACATTTGGCCCTTGAGAAGCGTAAATAAGAAAAAACATGGCAGCATGACTTTATCATGTATGCACTCAGGATTTGGAAAAACATCGTAGTATCCACCAGGACCACCCCAGCAATGCTCCAAATTAGAAAACAGTTGAAAACACATCTCCTTAAAAACAACTACAGAACAATACAGCAACATTTTAACAGCTTGAGCAGGACCCTAGCCAATGGGTAAGTAAAGTGATATGGATCGGACTTGATTGGATAAAGCTTTCAAAGTTACCCAGATGGAGGGTTTTGACTTCCATTTCAGGAGCTACGTCCGAAGGATGAACCGCTAGGTGTATTTGAACTCCTCTCCATCGCGCTTGGCCTGAAACCATGCATAGGACCAGGTTAACCGTGAACAGTTGCTTGGGATTGGCACATTACTTTTACTTGGTACCTTTTGCCCTAAAACTTCATTTATCCTAACTCAGTCCTTTTATTGGATTTTAATCATTTTGGGGCCGATTCTGATCCTGGAGAAACCGGGTGCGAACCGTCGGTCGGAGCGTTTTCTCCATCCGACTCGTACCCGGTAAAAACACCATACAAACATGCAAGTACGATTCGTACAAAACACCGACCGACACAAAAACACATACAAATGTGATCCGGGACAGTGCGTACGCGACATGCGGACAGAGTCAGGCAGCTTTTTACGTACCAGCAAGTACGATTCGTACTGACAGCACTCCGGACGGCTATATTTTTACGGCACACAAAAAGTGCCAGAAAAGCTAAGTACGCCGCGAAGCGTGAGGAAAAGGGGGCCCGGTACGCGCCGAACACCCCCCCACTTCCCCCCGTACGTCCGCGCCGTACCCCCAGCCCCCCCGTATGTCTGCGCCGTACCCCCAGCCCCCCCGTATGTCCGTGCCGTACCCCCAGCCTCCCCCGTATGTCCTCGCCGTACCCCCAGCCCCCCCTGTATGTCCGTGCCGTACCCCCAGCCCCCCACCGTATGTCCTCGACGTACCCCCAGACCTCTCCATATGTCCACGCCGTACCCCCAGCCCCCCCGTATGTCCGTGCCGTACCCACAGCCCCCCCGTATGTCCACGCCGTACCCCCAGCCCCCCCGTATGTCCGTGCCGTACCCCCAGCCCCCCCGTATGTCCGAGCCGTACCCCCAGCCCCCCGTATGTCCGCGACATACCCGCACCCCACCCGTATATGTCCGGTGCAAACCCCCACCCTCGTATGTACGGTGCGGACCCCCACCCCACCCCCGTATGTACGGTGCGGGGGTGGGGGTTCACACCGTACATACGGGGGTGGGGGTTCGCACCGTACATACGGGGGGTGGGGTGGGGATCCGCACCATGCATACGAGGGTGGGGGTTCGCACCGTACATACACGGGTGGGGTGCGGGTACGTCGCGGACATATGGGGGGCTGGGGGTACGTTGCGGACATACGGGGGGCTGGGGGTACGTCACGGACATACGGGGGGCTGGGGGTACGTCGTGGACATACAGGGGGGCTGGGGGTACGGCGAGGACATGAGGGGGGTGTTCGCCGCGTATGCGGGCACATGTCTGGACATCTCCATGGTTGCTATGGAGGTTCGCTCCGTACGGTGTTTTTACCATACGGTTGTGGATTCGGACGGACGGGACGGATCGTACTTGCGCGTTCGGACGTCGGTTTACCAAGTCGTACGTAAAACCGTCCGGGGACGGGTCGGACACTTTTTCCGACCCGAGGACGTGTCGGGGTATATTCCCAATGCGATTCGTATGGTGTTTTTTACATACGAATCGTACTTGCCAGTTTGTACGGGACTTGTACGATTTGTACGTAAATACATCCAGATACAATTCGTACGGGGAATATTTCTCCAGGATCGGAATCGGCCCCTTTGTGTCATTTTTATATTTAAAAAGTTCTCTGTTTATGAAATTGTGGAAGTTTAATTTTGATCTCCTTTGAGTTTTTCTTTTTTTGGTACTGCTTAAGTAAAGCCTTCCTTCTCTCTGCCACGAATCCAAGGTGAGCTGACGTTCATTTATTGAAATAGCATGTTGATCTGACACAATATTGGAGTTATTACTTGGGAAGTACTCACATCCCCCTGAACTAATTTCCCAATTTCTCACCGATCTGGAATACTTTCTCTTGTTAGTGGACCTAGTATGTCAAACGCTACTTCTTCCCATGGCACGGACATATCGTACATGGAGTTCTGGTATTTTAAATCATTTTGCTGCAAAAACATTCAATACATACTCTCAATAATCCTTTTTAGATTAGATAAACTTGATTGCATGCAGTACTTAGGGCCTGATTACGATGTCGGTCGGAAAGCCTCAGACTGACAGTCGGATTCTCCTAGACCATGTTGGAACCCACTGTCTGACTTGGTCAGAAACAATTCCGACCGACGATTATGATGCTCGCGGTCAGAAGGGAAATGGTTTCGTTATCCAAATCGGTTAAGACCGGCACTTGGAGACTCAGGGCCCGATTCACAGAACTAACTTAAGACAAAATCCTAAACTTACTACCATTTTCGTATTCACAGAAGGCACTTACTCATTTTGGTATTCACAGAAGACACTTACTCACTTCGGTATTCACAGAAGTTAGGAGTCCTAACTTTAGGACTCCTAAATGCCTTCTGTGAATACCGAAAGTCTTAAAATTAGGATTTTTCTCAGTTTAGGAGTCCTAAAGTTAGGACTCCTAACTTTACTACTACTAAACTGAGAAAAATCCTAATTTTACAGCTTTCGGGAGTCACAGAAGGCATTTAGGAGTCCTAAAGTTAGGAGTCCTAACTTTAGGACTACTAAATTGAGAAAAATCCTTATTTTAAGACTTTCGGTATTCACAGAAGGCATTTAGGAGTCCTAAAGTTAGGAGTCCTAACTATACTACTACTAAACTGAGAAAAATCCTAATTTTAAGGCTTTCGGTATTCACAGAAGGCATTTAGGAGTCCTAAAGTTAGGACTCCTAACTTCTGTGAATACCAAAATGAGTAAGTGCCTTCTGTGAATACCAAAATGGTAGTAAGTTTAGGATTTTGTCTTAAGTTAGTTCTGTGAATCGGGCCCAACGAGTCGGTTGGAGCCAATTCGTGCAGCTCTATGGACAGCGTTTCCGTCAGAGCGATTATGATGTCAGATTCTGACAACCTTTCCGAGTTGGCCTGTCTGACATGAAAAGGCAGCTGAAAACTGACTTTGGGGGCCCCTACCTGACCCCCCTTCATCCTGAGGTCTCCGGTTGGGGTCTGCGGTGGTACCCAAGGGACACCACTGTAAAACCGTGCACAATGTGGCAGGCACCATGGGGTCCCTGGGGTGCCGGCCACAGGGTGCAGGGATGGATTTCACCCCTCCATTGCACAATGCGGGCATGTATTCCACCCGGAATGCATGCTCCCATTGTGTGGGATACGATTGCGATCAAACAGGGTTCAGTCGCATCATACTTGGAGGGCCTCGACCGACGACAGTGGGTAGGTTGGTCACGGTTCCTGACCTATGTCCTGACCTATGTCGGACGGACTCAGGTCCATCCGACATTGGAATTGGTCCCCTAATGTTTGCCAACCACGGAATTCGAAGGCCGTTATCACAAGAGATACAGTCCTTTATTATATCTCTTGTGAGTAAAGGCTGGTCATTACTCCAAATAGATAACCAAAGTAACAATGGGCTCACTCTAATAAAATTGGATATGTATGGCAAATTTAATTCTTTATGGCAGATGACATGGGGGTAGAACGTGACACGCCCAGCAGGTGCCTGAAAAACCTGTTTTCCTCAGATTGTATGGTTATGCAATTTGTACCCCCCCAAATGGCGGAACCATAGGTGGCAATTAAGAATTATATATTTGTAACATTGCTTTCAGCTGTCACCCGCCGTGAGGTTAAGGAAGGGACAGCAATGATCCAATTGCCTTTGAAAATAACATTCTGCGGTGTGCGATATTAGGTGACCAAGCTCCAGAGGATGAAAACATAACTCCTGGGTATAGGAAACTCTTAATACTTGCTAAGGAGTTATTTCCCACTTGCATAGAAGACAATTGAATACAATGTGGCCCACATGCCATAATATGAGATTTTGCTAAAATGTGTTCCAAGATCTAGGTTAGATAAAATCAATAAATGCTGACACTAAAAGGGGGTCCGAGCCATTAAAACTGCGTCATCCGCATATAAAAGTTTGGGAAGGGGTTTCCCCTTGACAGATGGAACATCGCTGGTTATGGGAGATAAGAATGGGTATAAATCGTTAATGTATGGTATGAACAGTAGAGAGCTAGCACACACCCATGTTGAACTTTAGCTCTCATGCCCCTAAAAAGAAATGCAAGAACGTAAACAAGGGGGGCTTCCAGACCTGTAAGTATCAACACGTGCCAACATTTTTACCGATTTACACAGTCGAAAGCGGCGCTTAAACCCATAAATGCCATATATAAGGGCACAAGCTTAACAACTGTGTACTTTCCTATTATTGCACATTTCTCTATTGTCCCTACCTTACTTCTAAATCCATATATGGCAGGATGTAAAATCGACTTTATTTGGGCCCACTCCTGGACCCTGTTGTAAATAACATGCCCCAGAACTTTTACAGTTGTGTCAATTAACGATATTGGCCTGTAACAGCTGGGGTCTTCTTGGTTGCCTTTCTCAAATATAGGGACGATAATGGAAGTACACCAAGAGTCTGGTATACCTGTATAGGGTAATTTGCTGAACACATTTGTTAAGAATGGAGTCCGAAGTTCGATATTGAGTTTTAGTAGATCAATTGATACTTCATCAGGCCCTGGCACTTTGCCGCCAATGCTTTGGAATAGGGCCTCTTCTATCTCCTCTACCGTAATTCTAACATCTATTAGCTTACTATTATCTACAGTAAAATTATCTACATTAGGGGGTAATCATAGACCTTGCTGAAATGATCTTCCCAAGATTCACTAGTAATATGGCAAGAAATTGGGGCGAATGTGGCCCAGAAATGGTTACTGTCCTTCGTATTAGCTGCTTGTGCTAGTGTCTCCCATTGGTCTGTGAGAAATTGCTGCCAGAGCTTAGCTGTAACAGCATTATAATGTTTCCTCAGGGCAGTGATTAATACCTTGTTCCTAGGCTTCTTCCTTCGCTCTTGATTGGCTGCTGTACAGTCATGGTCAAACCATGGCTATTGGATAGCCATCTTGGTCTAAGGAGGGTATTTATTATGCCCAAACAGAGTTCTTTAAAGGCGTCCACTACAATAATAGCATTATCCTCCTCAGATAGACAGGCTTCCACTAATCTCCTAGTCTGTTTCACAATTTTTTCTAAAGTTTTTGCTGTATTACGCATTCTCCACACCAGTTTTATGTTGTCCGTTTAAATTGTCCGTTGTGGGTTTAAGATTGCAAGCTCCTATCTGCCGCTCATATACTTTCTCTGGGGCTATCAGACTTCACAATCCACTTGAGGACAGCCTCAAGTGGGTTGTGATTGCTAAAGTGGATTTAACAACTGATTCATGTAGCAAGATTTGTTCTAGGATCTGGTTAATAAATATAAAATCAATCGTAGATAGAGAACCTCTTCCTTTATAGGTTGGAGGGGTAATTGCATCTTTACCTACAGTTGCCATAATATCTAGTAGGTCATGGGAATCAACTATTGACCCCAAATCCTGTCTCCTGTGATCTGAACCCCCCTGTATATTCCCCATCGTGTTTCTATCATTTGGGAGATATGCGTTAAAATCACCAGCGAGGAATACATGTAATCCCTGGCCCTGAATAGCAACCTTATCAGGTAACTAAGTGAGGAAATTAGTTAAATCAAAAAATATTGCATTAGGTACATTATTATAAAAATGAACGAAGAAGAAAATAAAGGGGTATATTCACAAGAACGTGTGATAACTACCGCAAGAGTATCATAACGCAACTTCCAACATCGCAGCCCAACGTGGGAAAATTACACCGTGCCAACCAAGTATTCACAAACAACGTGGCGCTAGCATGCGATAGTCACCAGAGAACGCGTCAAATGGCCGCTCAAAATCCAACGCCACGCCACAAAAATGTGAAAAGTGAATGCAAAAGATCATGCAATGAGGCCAATCTCGTAAAAAAAAAACATAGCGAAAACCAGCCACAGGCCTGCAAATTCCATGCGACTGGCTGGAAAATGCACCATAAAAGAAACAAAAAGAACCACCAAAACCAATTAAAACTGCGTAGCACCATGGATGCACCCGGACCGAGTGCAGAGGACATGCCGAACTTACCAAGCCCCACGGAGGACAAGCACGGAACCCCGGGGTCGGGGAAGGGCAAGGAGAAGGGGAAGAGGAACACGGGGTACAGTCCGCAGGAAGACCGGATCATTGTCACGG
This sequence comes from Triturus cristatus, assembly GCF_964204655.1. Classification (NCBI taxonomy): domain Eukaryota; kingdom Metazoa; phylum Chordata; class Amphibia; order Caudata; family Salamandridae; genus Triturus; species Triturus cristatus. Next base: position 1,206,182,693 of record NC_140582.1, on the reverse strand, counting down.
AGGTGATAGAAAACTATCAACAACTGTTCGGCACCTCCCCTGCGGCACTGGCAACACAAACGGAAATATTGCACTCCATCGTCACAAAAATCAATGCAATCAGAGTGTCAAGGAGGTCAATGGAGGAGGTCAGGAGGCGCTGGCAAGAAGTGCGAAGCCAAACGAAGGAGAAACTTGCCGCCAACAGGAATGCAACAACAGCAACTGGAGGTGGGAGTCCTGCGACACAAGAGGAGCTGGATGAGCTGGAGGAAATAGTGGCCACTGTCAGCAGTGTGGAGACGGTGGCAGGAGTTGTGGTCCTGGTAACATCCCGATATGACCTGACCCAACAGCAACAGTGTGAGTAACGACCAGGGACTGGAGGGACGGGGGGAGATGGGCACAGTGGCACACATGAACAAATATGTGGCACACACTGCACACCCACAATGATTGTGGAACATGTCCCTGACAGTCTTGGCACAGTGCAGCACACATAGAAACACCAAGCAGGCCCCCGTCCACTATGTGCACAAAGGGGCCCCCCTCCCCTACACCAATATCACAACCTACCCATGCACATGTGCTGAATCCAGGAAAGCAGCGGCTCTGTGAGCCACACTGACTGTGCAAGTGACAATGCATGACAGATAGCATGGCTGCAGTCACAGTACATGCCATGACCCACGAATCGACATGGAGGTGCCCCAGAGCAGATCACATCCATAAAGGTTAAACAAATAATGGGGTAACCCAGTATCCCTCAGAACCTGGGCAGTACGTTTATAAGGTGAACAATGGTTCCGTTGGGTGAAAGAATTACTTTACATATTAGGCATAGTCAAGCGTTATTCGAGAAATGTACAGTATTCTACTGTAAGCAACACACAAGACAGTTCATTATGCAAATTCTTTATATATAAATTGCGTCATTCATATATGTATGCAATGATATTTCATGGAAGGCCGTCAAACAATAGTGTGATGATACAAGTGACACAGTGAATAAGTGCTCGGTGACAGTGTGCGTGATATATACAGTTGTTTAAAATCGAGAATATTCGAAAGTGGCCAGAAGGTTCTATAGTAAAGCTGCGTAATGGAAGAGTTCCTTTTTGGCGCAGATCCTATGTAAAGGTCCACATAATAGTCGACGTTTCAACCCTAATACTGCACTCTTGAAAGGTCAGTGCGGGTCTTCATCAGGACTTGGATAGAAGGTGACGGCCTGTTAGTGACAAAAGGGACTCGGTCAGGTGTGTTGACATGAGTGAAGGAACAAAGAAACTAAGGGTGGCAGAAGACTCACCTTAGTTAGAGAGAAAATCAATTCTATTCAGTGTGGGTCTGTGGACGATCACCGGATGGGGTCCACTTAGTTGGCGAGGGGCCTGTAAATAATTAATTAGTTTGGGGTAAATTAAATCCAACCCAGACAAAGAGGTGATCGATGATCAACGTTACAGGGGGGAGCCTGACTTGCTCACCTATGTTGATACAATGATCCCGTGGTATTCGGGGCTCCACAGCAGTAAAAAGTCGCATCTAGAGAACAAAAATTTGTGTGTTTGAGTAAAGGCTACTGTAAGTCGACCGCTCACCGGAACGAATATTACAGAGTTGGCGCTCACCTATATTGATGCGCAGTGCTGTCTAAAATCCAAGCGTTTCTAATCCCTTAGTGTGGGTGATGTTGGCTCTTCAAACGAAGTTTAACTGTAAAAAAGCCAAAATCAGGTTTAGCATTTAAAAGCAAGAAACCCAATTGAGAATATTTAGACTCAAAATGTATGCGGGTCGCTCGGGGATTCTAAATTACCTCCTTCGGAAGATCGGACGGCAGGCCTGGGGGTCCTGGCTCATCTGATTGAATCGGCAGTAACGTCCGAAGTGAGTCTGCATAAAAAGCCGAGAGTAACGTGCGCGTGTACGCCAAACTTAGTGGGTTGCCAGGCAACGTATTGAGCTGGCGCCAACGAGCGTGACTAATCATCATGGGGTACCATGGTAACGAAGTAAACAAATACGTCAAGTGGGAAGACTACGTGGAGATTCAAGCACCAATTAATGTGCAACGAGTGACGCGTGGCGCGAGCGCCAACGAAGGTGACTAGTCATCCTATGTTGCTAAGGGGGAGAATCGAATATACCCAGCGCGGGAACCTGTTTCAGTGAGCGCTCCATAACTCGTAAGCATGATGCCAAACGGACACCTGATAACAGGATCGGCATAAGATTAAGATCTCTATTCATGGTTTACAATGTGTTCAGGTAGCCAAGGTACCAATAATTCTGGCTACATTGCACAGGTTCACAACAATAATTCATATAACATCAAAACGTCATATTCATTTTAAACCAATTAGAAAATTTAGAAAGTGCAAATTCATACATAATCAAAAGATTGTTCTGTGTTAATCAAAGGCTCAAGTATGCTATAAAAGGCCAGAGTAGGATTCAGAAAAATACAAGTGCATACTCAAGTATTGTTTGTCTGACATATTGGTGTTTTATGGTCAGAATACTACACAGGGTCTATCTGGGGGATGGTCAAAGTAGGCCCATTTGTTTCGAGATCTCCTCCATCTCGTTCAACCCGTTTTGGACCGAGTTAAGTAAATGGATCCATCTACACTCCTTGTAGTTCAGTACCCTCACAATCGACCCTCCTCTGCTACTTGGGATGATTTTTTCTAGTACCCACCACGTGATGTTGTTGGGAGAGTGATTGTGTGATGCATAATGGTCAACCATAGGGGCTCCGTGTACCTTACATCTTATCCTACTCATGTGCTGCAAAATTCTGACCTTCACTTTCTGAGTAGTTTGTCCGACATATGTGAGTCCACAGGGACATTGGATAGCATATATAACATTCATGCTATTGCAATTTGTAAACTGGGAAAGTTTGAATGTTCTGCCAGTATGCGTGAATGTAGTTCCTTCATAGCATAAGTCACATGCCTTGCATTGACCACATTTGCGGTGTCCAGATACAGGTGCCAAACCCAGGAGATCCCTGAGGTCAGGTTGTTTAGGTGTGTCCAGGTATGCATTAACCACCGAATCCTTAATGTTCTTGCCTCTTTTGAAAGCGAATGTAGGATCCTGCGATATCTGTAGTTCGCTCGCGACTAGGTTCCAGTATTTTTTGACGACTTTCTTTATTTCATTACTTTTGCTGTTGAATGTAGTCACACAGACTATCTTGTCTGTCTCCAGTTGTTTTTGGTTGATCTCCAACAATTGTTCCCGGGGGCAATACCATGCCCGTTTTTTTGCCCGCTTGAGTAGACCTGTAGGGTAACCTCTCTCTCTGAGTCTAGTCTGTCCTTCTTGTGCAGTTCCTCCTCAGTCTGAGGAATTAATACATGACCAGGGAGCCTCTGGCTTTCTATTAGGCTCAGATAGATTGCCAGCAGACACCAGTCTAAATGAGAAATTGGCTAAAATTGAGAGATTGGAGAAGAAGTTAATCAGAGCACGCCTTCACGGGCAAGTATTGACAAAATACCTCCAGTCCAACATAATTCCAAAAGGCCTACAAGTACGTAATGAACCCGCGATATTCATAGATATCCCCAAATTCAGAGAGGGATTCAGTTACGTAGCGAACAACTGCTCTAGGCATTGGATGGTCCTTGGGGTAGAAACAGCATTAGAATACGTTAAAAAGCTCACACAGGAAATAGCAGACCTCAAAAAGGAACTTATAGATGACACTTCCCTTACCAACGCCAGGGAGGCATTAGAAAGAGCTGAAAAGACCCTCTCTGACTTTAATGCCATCACTCTGAATAGGAAGCTGGATAAGCTATCCAAGAATATAAGGAACTACGACAAAAACATTACCTATCCATATCTATCAGACGACTACTACCAGCAAGACAGCCAAGGTTTCTTCAGTAATAGAAGTCACCAGGGACCCAGAAGATTTTACACCTTCTCAAATTCCTCTGCAGGCAGTGGCTCAGATACTGAGTCTGACGGACCTTCTTCTAACCCACAAACCAACCAGGGTCCACGTTTTTTAGGAGAGGGCTACCGCCAAAACAACAGGGGCGGAGGGAGAGCTCAGAACTGGGAGAGACCGAGAGGATGGAACAGGGGCAGGAACACTCAGCAAGGTCCATCACGAGTTCGGTTCTACCAACCGGAAACACACGGGGAAATCTCTACACGGAGGCAAACTTACAGATGGTAGAGACTCACGCACCATTTGTCCAGTCGCTTGACCTACCTGAAACCAACATCATGGTGACAATGAATCAGATTAGTACTAATTCATCTGATCCAATCATCAACTTATCAAGTCACACTATGTCTCAGGGTGAAAGAGATGTGCTTTCCAAAGGACTTTCATTCGTCGTCACAGTCATCCCGGACTCTTTCCAGATTAAAATTGAGCTACAACGCTTCTTTCGTAAAATCAGATTGAAGTACTTTTTCAGCAAAAATATCTACAATCCTGTGCCTTCCGCCACAGGTTTTAGACCTATCTCAACTTTCACCCCAGGGGCACACATGGTGAGCGATAAAATACTTGCTTATGAGAAAATTGTACTGCAGGAAATCATGCAAATTGTGGCTGAAAGGAAGTACATAAAATACAACATCAGCAAAGAAGAAAAATGTGCCTTACGTTCCTTGAGTGATAACAAAACCATCGTCATCAAGTCAGCGGACAAGGGGGGCGCAGTGGTACTCCAAAACACAGACGAGTATGTGGAGGAGCTTGAACGTCAACTAGGAATGGAGGATAGTTACCAACCAATCCCACGTGACCCTACACCTATTTTGAAATCTATGATAGAAAAAGTAACCAAAGGTGGTCTCTCTGAAGGATTCCTAACCCAACATAAATATGAGTTCCTCAACAGCAAAGACCCTCGAATACCGACCATCTATACTCTACCTAAGGTACACAAACGAATGGAGAAGCCACCTGGAAGACCCATTGTCTCGGGATGTGGCTCGATCCTGGAACCACTCAATCAATTCATAGATTATTTTTTGAAACCCTTCGTACCAAAAACAAAATCATTCGTAAGGGATACGACACACATTATACAAATACTTGAAGGTCAGGCATTTGATCCCCAGACTCAATTCTTGGTCACACTAGATGTGTCCTCTTTTATACACCTCAATTCCCCAAGACGCTGCGCTGGAGGTTATCAGGAACACACTGGATTCCAGATCAAGACCACATTGGATCCCTACAGAATTTTTGATTTCTCTACTAGAAATTGCCATGAAAAAGAATTACTTCACCTTCCAAAAAAATTCTATTACCAGTGCAAAGGCGTAGCCATGGGTGCTACATATGCCCCAAGTCTAGCGAATGTGTACATGGACCATTACGAGGAGGAACATTTGTATAGTCTGAACAACCCATACTTGAATGCCATCTCAGTATGGAAGCGTTATATAGACGATGTGATAATGATTTGGAATGGGGACAACATTGAACTTAACAATTTCTTCACCTGGTTGAATATGAGATCCACAGATATCCAGTTCACTATGACATGCAACAACGAAGCAATTGATTTTCTGGACTTAACATTCCGTTCACAAGACAATCTGCTTTACTGTGATTTGTATCGCAAACCCATGGAAAGGAACTCATTACTAAAATACCAGTCACATCACCCACGCAGTCTGCGAGACAACCTTCCGTATGGCCAATTCCTCAGACTGAGGAGGAACTGCACAAGAAGGACAGACTACTTCAGGGAATCTGAAATATTAATTTCTAGACTCAGAGAGAGAGGTTACCCTACAGGTCTACTCAAGCGGGCAAATAAACGGGCATGGTATTGCCCCCGGGAACAATTGTTGGAGATCAACCAAAAACAACTGGAGACAGACAAGATAGTCTGTGTGACTACATTCAACAGCAAAAGTAATGAAATAAAGAAAGTCGTCAAAAAATACTGGAACCTAGTCGCGAGCGAACTACAGATATCGCAGGATCCTACATTCGCTTTCAAAAGAGGCAAGAACATTAAGGATTCGGTGGTTAATGCATACCTGGACACACCTAAACAACCTGACCTCAGGGATCTCCTGGGTTTGGCACCTGTATCTGGACACCGCAAATGTGGTCAATGCAAGGCATGTGACTTATGCTATGAAGGAACTACATTCACGCATACTGGCAGAACATTCAAACTTTCCCAGTTTACAAATTGCAATAGCATGAATGTTATATATGCTATCCAATGTCCCTGTGGACTCACATATGTCGGACAAACTACTCAGAAAGTGAAGGTCAGAATTTTGCAGCACATGAGTAGGATAAGATGTAAGGTACACGGAGCCCCTATGGTTGACCATTATGCATCACACAATCACTCTCCCAACAACATCACGTGGTGGGTACTAGAAAAAATCATCCCAAGTAGCAGAGGAGGGTCGATTGTGGGGGTACTGAACTACAAGGAGTGTAGATTGATCCATTTACTTAACTCGGTCCAAAACGGGTTGAACGAGATGGAGGAGATCTCAAAACAAATGGGCCTACTTTGACCATCCCCCAGATAGACCCTGTGTAGTATTCTGACCATAAAACACCAATATGTCAGACAAACAATACTTGAGTATGCACTTGTATTTTTCTGAATCGTACTCTGGCCTTTTATAGCATACTTGAGCCTTTGATTAACACAGAACAATCTTTTGATTATGTATGAATTTGCACTTTCTAAATTTTCTAATTGGTTTAAAATGAATATGACGTTTTGATGTTATATGAATTATTGTTGTGAACCTGTGCAATGTAGCCAGAATTATTGGTACCTTGGCTACCTGAACACATTGTAAACCATGAATAGAGATCTTAATCTTATGCCGATCCTGTTATCAGGTGTCCGTTTGGCATCATGCTTACGAGTTATGGAGCGTTCACTGAAACAGGTTCCCGCGCTGGGTATATTCGATTCTCCCCCTTAGCAACATAGGATGACTAGTCACCTTCGTTGGCGCTCGCGCCACGCGTCACTCGTTGCACTTTAATTGGTGCTTGAATCTCCACGTAGTCTTCCCACTTGACGTATTTGTTTACTTCGTTACCATGGTACCCCATGATGATTAGTCACGCTCGTTGGCGCCAGCTCAATACGTTGCCTGGCAACCCACTAAGTTTGGCGTACACGCGCACGTTACTCTCGGCTTTTTATGCAGACTCACTTCGGACGTTACTGCCGATTCAATCAGATGAGCCAGGACCCCCAGGCCTGCCGTCCGATCTTCCGAAGGAGGTAATTTAGAATCCCCGAGCGACCCGCATACATTTTGAGTCTAAATATTCTCAATTGGGTTTCTTGCTTTTAAATGCTAAACCTGATTTTGGCTTTTTTACAGTTAAACTTCGTTTGAAGAGCCAACATCACCCACACTAAGGGATTAGAAACGCTTGGATTTTAGACAGCACTGCGCATCAATATAGGTGAGCGCCAACTCTGTAATATTCGTTCCGGTGAGCGGTCGACTTACAGTAGCCTTTACTCAAACACACTAATTTTTGTTCTCTAGATGCGACTTTTTACTGCTGTGGAGCCCCGAATACCACGGGATCATTGTATCAACATAGGTGAGCAAGTCAGGCTCCCCCCTGTAACGTTGATCATCGATCACCTCTTTGTTTGGGTTGGATTTAATTTACCCCAAACTAATTAATTATTTACAGGCCCCTCGCCAACTAAGTGGACCCCATCCGGTGATCGTCCACAGACCCACACTGAATAGAATTGATTTTCTCTCTAACTAAGGTGAGTCTTCTGCCACCCTTAGTTTCTTTGTTCCTTCACTTATGTCAACACACCTGACCGAGTCCCTTTTGTCACTAACAGGCCGTCACCTTCTATCCAAGTCCTGATGAAGACCCGCACTGACCTTTCAAGAGTGCAGTATTAGGGTTGAAACGTCGACTATTATGTGGACCTTTACATAGGATCTGCGCCAAAAAGGAACTCTTCCATTACGCAGCTTTACTATAGAACCTTCTGGCCACTTTCGAATATTCTCGATTTTAAACAACTGTATATATCACGCACACTGTCACCGAGCACTTATTCACTGTGTCACTTGTATCATCACACTATTGTTTGACGGCCTTCCATGAAATATCATTGCATACATATATGAATGACGCAATTTATATATAAAGAATTTGCATAATGAACGGTCTTGTGTGTTGCTTACAGTAGAATGCTGTACATTTCTCGAATAACGCTTGACTATGCCTAATATGTAAAGTAATTCTTTCACCCAACGGAACCATTGTTTACCTTATAAACACATCCATAAAGGAGCAGGTCACACTTTGACATATCCACGTGCACCCACAACCCATGTCGCACAACACACACAGCACGCGAACAATGCACCAGGACACAAAATTGGTACGGGAGCACATATGACCCAAGTCGAAAGCAATACAGCCCCCGAAAAGCACACAATTCAAAGGTGCCCCGTCTCAAAGGGAGAAGGGTATACGAAATCAGAGCTGTAGGGGCAACTCCCCCACAATGCAGCACACACACATAGCAATCACAGTACACCAGCAATGATGGCAACGTGGTAAAATGCGCAACACCAGAGGACAGAGCTCACAACATGTTCCGCTCGTGTGTATCAACTGTCCCCTCCCATCATGCATTGCCTGACACTGTGTGATGACAATGTACAGGTACTACCACACATCCGTCATGTAGTCGGTAAACACACTGTCTCCTATCAAATATCCAGCTCCACCAAAACAGTCACAATGTACATTGGCATGCAGTCTGAATGTAAACATCTGCAATCATTCAACATACATGTGCAACCCTGTTAACCTGCATCACCCCTTTACATTTCAGAGGGACAAAGAACACCTCATGCAGAGCACACCACACTTCCCATCAGTGATGATGAAGAGGACAACCCGCACATATGTCAGGACACCCTCCAACGGATGATGGACAGCCTCCGCACCCCATCCCCAGGAGCAGGGCAGGCCAGCTGCCTCGAGGTGACCCCAGCACCTGCACAGACCACACAGCAGGAAACACACATCACCACAACAGTCTCCCTGAACCCCCCGACCAAGACACGGAATTACAACAGCGTGTGTGGGCATGCCAGGTGGAGTTGGCTGATCAGCTGCGGGTTGGATTCGAGCTTGTGGCAGCCAAACTCGATGCCATAAGTGGGTGTCTGAGTCCCATCATGGACCACGTACAGTCTCTTACAGACACCCTCTGCACGCACCATGGTCCACCACAGACCTTGGCTGACCCCGCTGGGGCCATTAATCGGATACAAGAACTGCCTGGTCAGACAGGCATCAGCAATGACAGCACAGAGTTGGCACAGATGCGGAGGGCAATGGAGACCATGGAGCAGATGCAGGTTGGACGTCTGGCTGCCATATCTGGACACCAGCGAGCAGTAGCTGGGAACTTCAGCGCCCTGCAGTACATCATCTTGCCATTGATGCCACTGAGCCTGTCACAGATAGCTGCAGCGGGAACATCAACACACACAGCTCAGACCCCTGATGTGTCAGTGGCACACGGCGATGCAGCCCCATCACCTTCGCAGTCTGATGTGTCAGTGGCACACAGTTATGCAGCCATTACCCCACCACACACACCGGACACAGAACCTGTATCAGAGGAGTAAGATGGGGATGGAAATTACTGTGTGAGGAAGGAGGCAGTAGCATCCATCAGCGCCATATGGCCTGTCCTTGCCTGATTCTGACCTATGCATCATGCCCTGGAACAACACCTCCCACTGACCCACGCAAACACGCTGCAAAATTCACCTGGAACTCAACATGGACTGCCATATCCTCACTGCTGGTCAATCACACAGCAAGCCAGCTGCAGACTGCCCTCCCCCTCATCCAAAACACTTTTCATTCCCCAAAGGACTCTGTTTGACCCACCGCTGGGCTTCCATGTAATGTGGGCTAGGATGGCCATGTACAGCTCTAGCTCCGTCAATCACCTGAATGTGAATAAAACATTCTCAATCACACATATGTGTCATGACTATGTTCACTTACGTATAGAGGTATGGCAGGACGTAGGGACAATGATGCACATGTAGGTACACCCTGGTAACTGATATCTATGCGTATGCGTATCCCTGAGACACATGGCCAATTGGATGACTGTGGAGGTGAGTACTAGCTGTGTCCCCATTGCACATTGCCTACAGTCTCACATCCTCCAACGTAGGCACAAGTACACGTATTGAATAGGTCTGTGTGTAGGGATTCACAATCAGTAGCAGGCCAGAAATAGTGTCCTACAACACATTTGACAACCAGACCTCACGTTGCATACCTACACGCACACATCTGTGTGGCCAAATCCTGTTACAATTCATGACATAGCTACACATGATCTGATTTTGGACCCCATACTCTCATTTCAGAAGTCACGTAAGTGCACAGGTCGGCAAGCAACTATCCCATTACAATGTGTGGCCCACATAGGTGGAGATTGCAAAAGGGAGCCACCCCCATTGTACATGCATTAGTCAGATCCTCCCTGTGTAGGGATGATGCACATTGTGGCACACGAGTGGACATTCGATTCAACACTCATCACAGTTAGACACCAGTGGATTGGCATAGACTTTATTGGCATGTGCGTGTCAGTAAGGACAAGGCAACGGCCACAACAGGCAGGGACAGGCTTAAGGCACTTACACATAGTATGGGAACATGTTGAGGTTCAGGAAATGGTGAGGCAAAAATGGACAACGGTCTCAGCACACCTTGCCGTTCTGGACGAGTCATGTGTTGTCTGGCGTCTGCCAATTGCCCCGTGTGAGGGGGCTTGACTCACTGGCCATGTGATCAGCATAGTACTCTGCCACCGGAGTGTTTATAGTGTCTGCTCTGCTGACAGTGATCAGATGGAAGGGTCCGACCGCTTCACATGTCGTCCTACATTGCCATGTGTATTCACTCACCCCAGCAGTGTGTCCGAATTGGTAACGTTGCAAAACGACGCTGTGTTCCTCTGAGCATGGACCGGCATCCCCTTGCACAGGTGTGTATACACATGCGTAGTTCCACGTACATGCATCCAGAGTCCTGAGGATGGCAGACATGTCCTCTGTTGTGGTGGGATATGTGAGCATTCCTCACAATGCAACAAGTTTTTGGGACCTGTGCTGTCGGTGTCAATCTGATGTGGCTGCAGGGACGTAGTTACTCGTCCATGAATGCCAGCGCAGCTTTATGTGCAATGTGTTCCAATAGTACGTCATTGTCGTGTTCGAGGAACGCCAGAGTGAGCCAATTCATTAACTGATCCGGGCAGGTGTGCTCAGCCCACGTCGTTTCCCCAATCTGCAACACAGCCCAATAGGAGAGCGCCTCAATGTGGTCACTACACACGAGGAAATGTGCAATCTCCCATGCACAACTGCCAATACATACGCAGTATGTCAATGCATCCCATGCACGGCTGTCTCGGTTACACTCCTGTTCGTGATCCAACAGGGGGCGCAGACACAAGTCATAGTCCAATTCATCTACGGTTGTGTTGGATAGGCATACATCCATGGGATACTTGAATGTGCATTTTCGGCAGTGGAACCAGGGCTGGACGCAGGTGACGTAGGCCAGGCGGAAGCTCAGCCGGTAGCTCATCCGCAGCACTGCCAGTGGTAGTGCGCCCAGTGAATGCAGCATACGTGCACAGTACTGTTCCACGTGATGGGGGTTGTGCATGTGCCTGGGATGGCCTGTCATTGCTTTGTTGTGTCTCTTGGAACTGGCACTCTTCTGGACAGCGGCAGTTGTTTGGAGGATATGCCACAGCTCTGGGCTATGATTAGATGGTGTGTACCACATTGGGTAGAATAGGTTGCTGTTTCCGTGAGTGTCAAGGGCATCCCACGCGGGGGTAACTCAGGCAGGGCCTTCTGTGTGTGGGGTGTGAATCAGTTGGATTGTTGATTTGCGCAATGCGTGGTGTGGGAGTCATCCACGTCAGCCATGGCATCTTGCTCAGGGTGTTCCAGCTGCGTTCAGGACCAAGTTCGGAGGTGCAGGTGTCCTCCCGCCTTCTGCATTAGTACAAAGGAGCTTCATCCCTGATGTGTGTCTCACTACTACTTGCGTTTTCAGAATGTAATGTGGCTTTGGCGCAGAAATTGGGGCAAGGCCTTGGGCTCATGGTGTCCTGATAGCGACACACACAAATGTTGGCATGTAGGGCCAGGTGCCCGGGAGGCCTTGCACTGCTTGTGCAGTCTCACTCTGTCTCCCTTTCTCGCTCTCTCCCTCCCTCTCTCCCTCTCTTTCCTTTGTTGTGCGCATGGCACTCCTTCTTCTCTTGGAATTTGTCTTCCAGGCTGTGTCCTACAGATTGTCCAGTGCAGACCTGCTAGGACTCATCCGAATGCAGTTTTGGTTTTGGTTTGACTGGTGTTTTGTGTTGGTGATTGCTTTGCTGTATGACTGATTCTCCATTTTCGGGGCACGCATGTGTGTTGGTACTCCTGCTTGTGTGACATCAGTCAAAGTTTTATTTTTTGGGGGATTCGCGGTGTTGGTGTGCAGTTTATTTGTCTGGGGGTAGCCGGGGGGAAGACCGGGGGGGGGGGGTTGTGGGCCTGGGTGTGGTGTTGGTGAGTGTTGTGGCCCTCTTGGGTGTCTGTGCTGCATGGACAGTTGCTCGGGGGCATCTGTGGTTATTCATGTGTGCCTCTGGGCTGGACTCCCTTTCGTGGTGCAGGCTGAGGTCCGACTTAGCACCAGGTCAGAGCAGGTGTTATTTTCCTGCTGCTAATGCGCCTTATCGCCGGTTTGGTGTTCTTATCGCAGTTCTGCCTGGTCATTGTGAATGTTGTGGAGTTGTGTTGTCGCAGCTTTTGGCACTGGAACGCCTACTCTGCATCTCATTAGCGATAGTTGCGGGGGTCATCCGTGGCGATGTTTTTTGCTGCTGCTATCGAGGGTAAACTGGTGCTGTAGGCTGTTAACACCAACTTGTGAATGGGGCGATAATTTTATCGCAACTTTGGTTACGATAAAGTGCCGTTAACTCGGCGATAGTTCCTTGTGAGTATGCCCCAAAGTGTTTTCCAGCAGAGCACTTGGAAATTGGTACTAGCGGTCTCCAAGACCTCCACAAGACCACCCAGGGTAATATTCAGCCCTACTGACAATCCACCTGATGCAGGACAAGAACGGGAACTAATAGCAGGGATATTATAGCATGTGTACCCATCTAATATAGTGGGTACCACCTCCCACGTCTCCTGAAGCAAAATTATATCATATTTTTAAATAAAAAAGAGCCATTCTGGCACAAACATCTTAGAACAAACTCCTGCAACATTCAATCTCACAATGAGCAGCCTATTGTCCAAAATAGGCAGGGAGAATACGGGGAAGGCAGCCACTGGGAGTCACTCAATGTCTTCCATTGTGCTAAAAACGACAAATCTAATATTACAATTCAGTCATGGCACTGCCCTGGTAGGGAGTTTACAGATAGTTGGTAAAGTTGGTGGTTTGTAAAAATAGCCGAGGTGAAGTGCCACAATTTGCGAATTAGTGTGTAACAACGATTCTCCATAGTTAAAAATGTTATGTACATAAATTGGAGCTCTAAAATTAAAGAAACAATGTCAATAGCTTAATCAGTGTGTGTGTAGGTGGCTCTGTGTGTGGGTGCAAATGCAATAGGTCTCGCTTTTGAGGGTGATTAAGCTATTGACATTGTAAATAACAATGCCGTTTCTTTAAATGTTTTAAAAACAAAAACATAAACAAAAATAATGTCATAAGCAATGCCAATAGCTCTAACTTTACCAATGCCGAGACCATTGCATTGTAAATGCTTGCTCCTCTTTCCATGTGCTGCATTCTGCAGTACAAATAGACTATGAAAAACGCCTCTTGTGATTGTTTTTGTGCAGGAATGTACCCCGTTCCTGCACAAAAACAATCATGCCAACAACACAGACACCCTTCCAACATGGTGCAAGGGTGCCTGCGTAGGCACTGGGCTGCAAATTGTACACCGGAGTTGGCTGAAAGGACAGGAATGCACTGTATCTTGTAAATACGGTGCATTCCAGCACTTTCGAATTAGCATATGGCGGCGCAGCAAACAGACTTGCAGTGTTGCCCTATGCCAAGTCTTTGTAAATGAGGCCCTAGGAATCCAGGGCCATATTTATAAAAGGGTTGCGTCACCTTTGCACCATGCAGCGGAGTGTGTAAGTGATGCAACCCTTGAGATGCATTTTATCAACCCATGCAAGGCCCCCTTGTGTTGCCCTGAGTGGCTTGATCATTCCAGAGTAATGCAATGCAGCGCATATCACTGGGTTGCATTACTCTGCCACAGGGAGGCGTTCCATGGGTGGTATGTGGGTGTTCCCAAGCATGGATTTAGCTGCATTGCCAGATTTACCATAAGCGGTAGACCTGGGAATGCAGCACAGTGCTACGCCTCTCAATGGTGAGGCGTAACGAGGAGAAATATGTTATTTCTCTTCGTTTTTCCTTTTTCTATGTGTGCTGTAGCATTCCGCACCTTGCATCATACAATCTATCTCTTTGCACCATTAATTTGCCCCATTAATCCCTTTCTTTGTAGGAAAGATCTTCTCCCTGCCTGAAAACACCTGGAGGTTGAACAACAACAATCTGTATTATTTCTCAAACAAAATGAGTAACTGGAATGAATCGGAAACATTCTGTCGGAGCTACAATGCGCATCTCTCATCAGTTTTAACAGCCGAAGAGCAGGTGAGATAACATTTTATTGTGAAACATGCATGTGAGTGTGTTATTGGAAGGGACGAGGGCTACATTTGGCCACAGACAGGAGCCTCCTATGTCCCCACCCTGAAAGAAACTGGAATTAGTGAACCAAGAGAAGACACGTCAGTAATGTAAAAATCACACAGGAACCTCTTCAAATAACCCTTCAACTTCACTTCCGCCATTCATTACCCCTGTAAACAATGGATGTTACTATTACCCAGTTTAGTGCCTGACTCCCAGAATTAGCACATTAGCCTGGGCGTTAATCACATGCATGGTAAGCACTGCCAGCACAGGGTGTGGTGTTCATCAGGTGAACACTTTGCACCACATACACACACCTTAAGACCGAGGAGAACCTCAAGATTGCAAATGCAACTTCACATTCTGGGGTGTGCAAACAGTATGTATGGCACATGCACGCCCTCATTGTGGGGTGTGCATATAATGTATGGCACATGTAACTCATCATTCTGAGGTGTGCAAACAGGATATTATGGCACATGTAAGTCCTCATTGTCGGGTCTGCAGTAAGCCCTTGTGGTGAACTCTGCTTTGTTCACGGAATTTGCAAAGGTTTCCACACTCCGTGCTGCACAGAGCAAGCGGAGCTCTGCAAAACTCAGCCCCGCGTAGCGAAGCACAATTGTTTCCTAGCTCGTGCTCCTCAATGTCAAGTTGGCGAGCACAAGTGAGGAAAATCTACCTAAGATATTTCCTTACTCCCACTCCCAATGTCAAGTTGGTGAGCAAGAAAAATCCGCCTACCTACGAGATTTCTTAACGTACGGTGGTTGCGATCACATACTTTGAAAATCTACTCGAGTGGCAGAAAAGAAGGAGCACCTTCTACTGCTGCGCATGGTGCCATTCACATTGATTTTCCAGCACAAGAGGAACACCCGACACTGAAAATCAATGTAAACAGGCGTGATCAAGCTCACTCCGCCACTTGCGGAACTCCGCGTAGCATGGTAGAGTTTTTAAGTCACTCGGCCCAGGCTTAGTCTGTAGAGAATGTATGGCACATGCAAGTCCTCATTGTGGGCTGTGCAGAGAATGTATGGCACATGCAGGTCCTCATTGTGGGTTAGGGAGAATGTATGGCACATGTAAGTCCACATTCTGAGTTGTGCAAACAGAGGAGTATATTTACAAGAATTGCCGCTATGCAGTTTTGACGTTCCTTAGTGGCATTTTTTTTTATTGCTGTCTATCACCTAATTTCATCGCTATGTTTCCGACATATTTGCAATACGTCATTACATGGCGTTAGGATCGGCTAGCTGCGGCACAAATTGCTGCTAACTCTAGCGTCACATCAAAAAAAATCTTGACGCTAAGGAGAAAAAGTGACGACTGCCCAATTAGCTGCACAAAAATGTAACTTAGTCAGCCCAATGTCACTTGTCAGCCTCTAGAGGCAAAAAGAGCGTACCAATACACCTCTAAGGAAAAAAAATTAAAACACCGGAATGCAGAATGGAGCAGCCAGGACCAAGTTCAGTATAGGTCAACACCACATCCCCTCAACACCCCCAAAAGCAAGGATGACAAGCCAGAGTCCCACAGGAAGAGGAAATGCAGAATCAAGTCCTCATTTATGAAAAGTGGCGCATCGCTGGGTAAAAACAGGGATGTGGCACTTTTCATTGTACCATCCTTGTGACACCATGGCGGCCGATGCCTGGAAGCGCGGACAGTCCCCGGGGCCTGGAAGCCTCTCTGGGCCTTCGTCTGAGACCCGGAGTGGGAATTCGCCGGTGCCGTGGAGTCACTGCAGACTGATGGTGGAGCCAGGCCGTGTTGGGCTCGAGCCTGTGGGCAGCTGTGGTATACGCTGATACGTCGGAGATCGACCTTACCTGGTGGCGAAGTCGGGCAGGTCGCATGGAGACACATTGATGACCTTTGTGAGAAGACCACCTGTTGCTCCTTGGAGCTGTGTTCGGTAGAGGAACTCCTGCGCACCGACTTTGGCAGGCCTGCATTGCATAACAAGTTCCACCACTACACCTGCACGGAGGAGATTGTTGATGGTGGACCGCACCTCTCTGCATCACAGGCTGGAGAAGGTGGTGCTGCCTGGATGCTGTGGAGGGTGAGGTCCCTGAGCTGCGGCAAACTTGTAAGGCAGGAGCGCCATGACCGCGTCTAAGAAGACCCTTTTGCATCACCTGCATCAGAAGGCTTCCCAGCGGACTCTGCAGTGGCTGCTGTTCCTAGGCTTGTGAAATCTGGCCTGGCTGAAGCTCCTGCTGGCTGAGTCACAGATTTGGAGAGAGAGCGGCGGATTGAGCCCTGGTGTTGATGTCTACGTGAAGAGAAGTTGGGAGGGGTAGCAAAGGAGGCCTGAGGGTCATGTCAGGCCCAGGCCTGGTGACTGTGGCTGGCGCACACCATACCCTGAGCAATCCCTGTGCTGCGGCAGACCCACATGGCCACAGACACCTGCACAAGACTGGTGGGGGACTACAGGCAGGTGCCAAGGGCATGGCTTCAGTTCAGGTCCATGCCCCTTGGGCACACAGCTTTATCCGCTGCAACTTGCTGGGGCACTGGGGAGCATGTAATCTGGTCGCCATTTTTAGATCAGAGGAGGCGACCAGGTGGTAATGCCTTTCCTTGCCCACTGTTTGTGTGCTTTTGGGTATATGGGGGATTTTCCTCAGTGCCGCTCGAACGAAGATTCTTGGCTATCATACACTTGAATGGAGGAGAGTGGCCAGCTGACCGCACTGCACTGCATGTCCTACATAGTGTCTGGGCGTCTGGCTCAATGATGGGCCATCTGCTCAGGGGGGCGGCAACGACACCTGGCCGCTTCTCCGTGTCAGTGGACTGATCGGCTGGGGATTGCTGGCTGCCGGGCAGGTGACCGGGGACACCCTGGACTCCAAACTAGACTTTGGACTTGCAGCTGTGGAGAACATAGGTACCTCCCTTAAACAAACCTGCACGTCCCTTGAGGCCGCATTGACAAAACCACAGTTGACTTCACCCTGGAGCACGCAGATCATCGCAAGCTGACTAACAAGGTACACAACATTGAGCAAGAACTGGCCAAAGCTCACCCTATTACCCGGACCGTAGCATTGGAGGTACAGCAGATAATGGCACATGTGAAGTCACTAGAAAGCAGAGGATGCAGAGGGCATCTCCCGGAGGAACAACGTGCGGGTGGTGGGTCTGGCCGAGGGAGCAGAAGGAGCTGATGCAGTGGCATATACTGAGACATGGTTGCATGAACTACAGCCAGCAGGTGCACTCTCCCCATTATTAGTTGTGGAGCGACATCGAGTGCCGGCATGCCGTCCACCACCAGGGACAGGTCCCACGCCCTTTCTCTTCAGCCTCTACAGGGATTGTGACACTATCCTGAGGGCGGTATACAAGCTGGGGGAGGTGAAAATGGATAACGCCAAAGTATTTTTCTTGCGTGACTACGCCACTGGGGTGCAGAGGGAGTCATTTATAGTGGTTAAGCAATGCTTTCGAGAGTTGGGCATCAAATACTCCCTCATCTTCTCGGCAAGGCTGCGAGTGGTCTCAGATGGTAACATGCGATTCTTTGACACCGCTGAACATGTCTGGACTTGGCTGGAATCTACTGGTCGCCAGGTACTGCGGACATGGATTGAAGGGTCTGTGCAACAAGCTGTCATTTGCAAAGCCAGTCGAAGTGGGAGACATAGGAGGAGCAGGCTTCCTCCGCCACAACTACAAGCCACCCCCAATCTGGAGGAGGATATACAAGAGAGACAGAAGGCACTTCATATGGCAGTGATGATGTATGATTGCACTCAGTGAGAGGATCCTGACACTTGATCCCAGAACACTCCTCCAGTCATGATAGCTCAAATGCAACGTGGCCATAAGGTGCGTAGTCCGGCAGACCCCAGATGTGACTCTTCAGATGGCAGAGGACCTAATTTAAGTTTGACTGGTTATGTGTCCCTGTATCTTCCACAGTTCCAGATGGCTCCAGAGAGTATCTGGCTGTCTGCAGTTGCCGGTCTTCAGCATCCTGTTGCTGGAGTTCCGGTTACTGAGGTCAGCACTTAGAGGGGACCGGGTCCAGCCGTCACCCAAAGGGAATGAAGCAGGGTTTCAAGTGAGTGATGCATGACAGGGGTGGTGGTCTCCTTGGTGCTCCTAGCTGCAATGGCAGAAGGTCGATTAGGGTCGTTGACCTTGCCAAGGATGAATTGTGGGAGTTCTATTATCTAAGGCCCCACTATGAGGTCCTAGCAGCACTTATGCTCTGCTTGAACATGACTTTTTTGATGTTCTGGGTGTAAAATGTGCCACAGCATATTTACAAGGCCACGTAAAGCCACTTTACGTGGCCTTTCATGTCCATGTTAATGTGTGCCCCTTTCATGCATAAACCTATGTGAAAGGGACATTCCATGGGTGTTGCTGTGGGCGTTCCCACCCAAATTCCATGGAATCTGAAGCACTCCAAAATTTATGAGAAATTGTAAACCTGGAAGTGCGTCAGAAACTAACTCCATCCCAGAATGGCGTTTGGGATGCCCAACGAGGATAAATAATTTAATTTCTCCTCTTTTTTCCATTTTCTATGTGTGCAGCATTGTGCAGCACACATTAAAAGAGGAAATTGCTTGGATTGATTAATTTTGTGTAGTAAGGTGTCCCTTCCTGCACAACATCAATCAGCTCCGTAATGCAGGCACCCATGCACCACAGCGCAAGGGTGCCTGCATTGGCGCATGGCTGCCATTGTGCGCCAATGTAGGAGAAAAGTAAGAAATGCGCTCTATCTTACTGGTAGTGCGAATTACTGCCCTTTTGGTTTGTCGCAGGGCAGATTCCTTGCAGCGCTGTCCTGCACAAAATGTGTCTATTCGGGGTAATTTATATAGCGCAACTATTTCTCCTAGGAGTGTCCCGGCGCTGCTGCTGAAAGGGTGACAGCGGGGGAATAAGAAAGGAACTAGGGGCTGGAAAAAAGCCATGTCCTAAGGGGTTGCCTTGATACATCTGAGGGTCAAAGGCAGTTTGTTCCAATGGGAGGGGCCAAAGAATGCCCCCAGACCTAGCCTGATTTGCGGGATTCTGGCAAAGCAGAGATTCACAGAGTGAAGGTTTCTCCGGGGAGTATATAACTTAATTATGTTTTGTGATAGCCTGGGCCAGGTCTGTATAGGGCTTTCTGGGTCACAAAGAGTCTTAAAGATAATGCTCTCCCTTACTGGCAACCAATGAAGACTCAAAAAGACTTGACACATGAGAGTCGTGGGGTTGCCTGAAGATAGTTCAAGCTGCTGCATTCTGGACCAGATGCAGACTATCAGTCAGGTAATTGGGCATGCCTAAATAGAGACCATTCCCATGGTCAAGACGTGAGATGATCATGGCTTGAATCACTTGTTGTCTGGCCGCAAAGGACTGAGGGGCACATGCATCAAGCATTTCTGCCTTCGCAAACAAGCCGATTGCAGCAAACCCTATTTTGCAGTTCGGTAACCTGTTACCGAATCACAAAATGGGTTTGCAATTCGGTATTAGGAAGGGGATGTTTAGGGCGTCTCTTCCTAATACCGAATCGCATCGGTATGCAGGAATGTTTTGCGACCAAAATGCAGTTGCAAATCATTTGCATTTTTCCACCTACTTTAAGTAGGTGGTAACCCATTCGCAAATGGGAAGGGGTCCCTAAGGGGCGCCTTCCCCTTTGTGAATGTTTGCTACAGCGTTTTAAGGAAAACGGGCTGCATGTCAAAAAATATAAGTGCTTTATTTAAAAGCAATCACAGACATGGTGGTCTGCTGACTCCAGCAGGGCACCATCTCTGTGATTTTTGTGATTCCTGGGGGTTCAATATTAATGAGGTAGGTCATTTGCGATCCCCTAGGAATCACAGAAAGTGTTCACCACACTTTCGTGCATGCCGTTTTGCGTTTTCCTGATTGCAAATCGCAAGGATTCGCAATTAGGGAATCGCAAAGTGGTTTCTTCGTGCATCTGGCCCAATAAGAACAGAAACTTCCAAAGAAGTCGAAGAAGGACAAAACAAGTGTCCACCACAGAATTTATTTGGGAATAGAATAGCAATTGACCATTAAATTGAAAGCCCAGGTTTTTCACCACCAAATTTTTGATTGGAGGGAGGCGGGGGCGCAGATGACCAAAAGATCTGCCAAGGTATCTCAGCCTCTGAACCAAAAACAGCTCTGTCTTTCCAGCATTACATTTAAGTTGATTTGGGACAGCCACCCAAACACAGCCGAAAGGCAGTTGAGGATTATGCTGCCTGGGCATCGCTCGCAATTCTTCCACGAAAACAGCAGCTGGGTGTCATCTGCATATGACACGATTTTTGCTCCTAAAGATTCTGCCAAGGTAGCCAAAAGAGTAAGGTAAATATTCAATAGAGTCAGGTTCAGGGCAAAGTCCTGAGGTACTCCTAGCCATAAATTGTGGGATTTGTCTGAGAAGAGATGGCGAAAATCATTGGAGGTAAGATGCACTCCTCTGTACTCAAAATGTAGTTTATATTCCTTGTGATGTACTCTCCAATTTCAAACTAGTAGGCGTGCTCGCTTGCTCTGCGCTCCGTCCACGTGCGCAGCAACATAGTAGAAACACAAGGGCACCATTTTACGATCCCCACAAGCTGCACAGCCAATCGCCAACTAATCAAATGAATTAAATTCATGATTATTAATCCTCAATTTTATCCAAACTTATTCATCCTTTGTTATCTTCTTTTTATTCAATTCATTTTACCCATTTTCATATACGTTCATTCACTGTTCATGTAACCACAGGGGAGAGGTTGTTTCCACATGCCACACTTTATTAGAATCACCCAATGCATTTCGGGAACAAATCCCTTCTTCAGGGGTTTCTAAAATACAAACATAATCATCATCAGTTCCATCAAGGTTCTTGTAATATGATAAACAGATGAAACACATAACATATTTCTAAATTATTGATACTGTGCTCTTGTACTATTTTCAATCCCTGTAAATCATTAAATTCAGCAGTCATCTCTATAAGCGCTAATCCATATCACCTGTCAGCTGGCCACACACCTAAAATATCCACGAAACTGAGCGTATGCAATGCTTAAATATTGATGTCCTACTGTTCACCCCTAAGGCCTATCCTTAATTGTAATCAGAAAAAATACTTTACAGCGCGCTCACCGTGACAAGTGCAGATAAAAACCTTTTAAAAACATTGAACATAACCCTAGCTGTGAAACTAACCATAGCCCTGAACCTAATCATAACCTTAGCCTGAAACCTAAACCTAACTGTAATCCTTACCTGCAGAAATTATTGCAGACATTATAATAGCTAACAATATGTTTGACCTAATCCTTGCCCCAACTCGAAGCATAACCATAACCCAGAACTTAACCCTGAACCTAACCATAGCCCAGAACCTAACCCTACCTGTTAGACTGACATTAGCCCTGAACATAACCGTAGCCCTGAACCTCACCGTTGCCCTGAACATAACCATAGCCCAGAACCTAACCCTACCTGTGAAACTGACCCTAGCCCAGAACCTGACCCTAGCTCTTAACCTAACCGTAGTGCTGAACCTAACCATTACATTGACCATAACCCTAGCTGTGAACCTAACCCTAGCCTTAAACCTAACGACCATAATGTTTACCTAATGATTAACTGATGATATTCCTGCAGAAGGCTTTATTACTCAAGATATCTTTGTCCATACAATATGTCACCCAAAATATTTTTTAAATAATGATGAAAACACTAAATTCTGGACATATATGCATACATTTAGTTTCTTGGAAATATAATATATATCATGAATTGCTTTTAATGTTGAATTTAAGTGGTTGCTGATCAACCAAGACACACCCTCTCAGGGTACTGTCTTTCACATCTGCCTTCATAGCTCCCTCACCTAGCCCCTCTGTCCATTTATATTGGCAAATCACGTTTTTAATCTTAATCTCAATGCTTCCTGAATCCTTTATTTCCATCACAGGGAGAAGCACTACTTTCGTATCACCTGGGTTGGTCATTCTTTAAGAAAGTCAGTTTCTTAGACATTTAAAAAAACAATTTTTTGGTTTCACAAATTCCTCATGTAGACTTCAAAAACATGCAATGGATTTACAGTATAAAGCTGTCCTACATATTTCAAGGTAGATCTGCTGCAGACTACACGGGCAAAGTCCCTAAATGTCTCAGGAAATTAAAAAAATATCCTGGAGTGGTAGTTATATAGTATATCCAGAAACACCAACATTTTATTCAATATATCTTCCATTAGGTTATAAACAAATCCTTAAACTGTACTTCTTTATTATAAGATGGATGGTTTCAAAAACTGGTCTGGTGCTTCACCTTTAGGGAAGTCATGTTAAGCCCTCCATATAAAACCATCAGTATTCCTATTTCCCCATTATACCAATCAATATATCCCTAGAGCAATTCAGGGAGTGCCTTTGTCACCCAATAAAATGGCTTTTTAAAGTACTGAATGGCCCCCATAACCTCCCTTAAAAGCATCCAATTGCAGCACCCACTAGGCAGAAAAATATGAGGACAACAGTAACACACTGGCTCTAAGTACAAAACCTTGGTTAGCATTATCATTTGAATAATATTACCTCTTCCCATTAGTCCAACCTGTAGTCTGTTCAATTTGCGGATTAAGCTTTTTCAGAAGTTTCACATAACTAAGATTAAGCATGTTGTCTATATTAGAAGCCATTGTGATCCTCAACGATACAGCAGTGCTCACAACAATAGGGCCTTATTTTATCTGGAAGCATTGGGATTAAGACTAAAAACTTGCTCACTCCCAAAATAGATGATAACTTGACACATTTTCTTTTACGATGGTGCCCAATTTTAAGAAGGCTGGTGTTCCAGCCGAAATGTTTCACCATCCAGACGGAGACATGACTTGAAATATAATCATATATTTTCATATCTATCTCAGTGATGAGTGTCAAAGTGTATGTACACACACGTACATATCTATCTATCTATCTAACTATCTATCTATCTATCTATCTATCTATCTATCTATCTATCTATCTATCTATCTATCTATCTATCTATCTATCTATCTATCTCTCTATCTATCTATATATATATATATTTTTTTTCACTGAAAAAAAACACTGGTTTCAGGGACGTTTAGTTAGTTGGATATTTCACTCGTACAAACCCAGAAGTTAGTTAGTGCCTGGGTCATTTCATGAGTACATAGGTACTTAGTGGATGATTAGAGTACTGCAAGGAGAGTGCATAGTGAATGCATAAGTGCTTGGGTTTTGGCGGAGTGATTGGATAAGTACATGGTGCTGGCTGGGTGATTTGAGGAGTGCATGGGTAGTGACAAGGAGATGGCTGGACTGCATCAGTAGTGCTCAGGGGACTGTGATTGGATAAGTACATGATGCTGGATGGGGTATTGGAGGCGTGCATGTATATACTGTATATACTGTAGTGCATGGGTACTACCTGAGTAATTGGAGGAGTGAATCAGTAGTGTGTAGGTGGTTCGAGGTATGCATGGGAAGTGCTCAGGGGATTGTAGCAGTGCATGTGTTACTGCCTGGGCCCTTGCATATGTACATGATGCTGGCTGGGTGATTGGAGTAGTGCATGGGTAGTGAAATGGCGATAGCTGGACTGCACGGGTGGTGCTCAGGGGACTGAAGCCGTGCATGAGTTAGTACCTGGCTCATTGCATGAGTGCATGGGTAGTGACAGGATGATTAGAGTGCTGCAAAGAGAGTGTATGGTGACTTTATGAGTGCTTGGGTTTTGGCGGAGTGATTGGATAAGTACATGGGTACTGACTGGATGATGAGAGTACTGCAAGGAGAGAGCATGGCAAATTTATAAGTGCTTGGGTTTTGGCAGAGTGATTGGATAAGTACATGGTGCTGACTGGGTGATTAGAGGAGTGCGTATGCAGTGACAGGGAGATGGCTGGACTGCATGGGTACTGCTCAGGGGATTGTAGCAGTGCATGTGTTAGTGCCTGGGTCATTGGATGAGTTCATGGGTACTGACTGGATGATTGGAGTACTACAAGGAGAGTGCATGGTGAGTTTATAAGTGCTTGGGTTTTGGTGGAGTGATTGGATAAGTATATGATGCTGGATGGGTGATTGGAGGAGTGCATGGGTAGTGACAAGGAGACGGTTGGTCTGCATGAGTAGTGCTCAGGTAATTGTAGCAGTGCATGTGTTTGTGCCTGGGTCATTGCCTGATTACATGGGTAGTGACTGGATTATTAGAGTGCTGCAAGGACAGTGCATGGTGATTTTATAACTGCTTGGGTTTTGGCTGTGGTGATTGGAAAAATACATGATACTGGATGGGTGATTGGAGGAGTGCATGGGTAATGACAGAAGGATTGCTGGAGTGCATGGGTACTACCTGGGTAATTGGAGGAGTGAATCAGTAGTGTGTAGGTGGTTAGAGGTCTGCATGGTTAGTGCTCAGGGGATTGGATAAGTACATGGCGCTGGCTGGGTGATTGGAGGAGTGCATGGGTAGTGACAAGGAGATGGCTAGTCTGCATGAGTAGTGTTCAGGGGATTGTAGCGGTGCATATGTTACAATTAATTGTAGTAGTGCATGTGATAGTTCCTGGGTCATTGCATGAGTACATGGCTAGTGACTGGATGATTAGAGTGCTGCAAGGACAGTGCATGTTGATTTTATAACTGCTTGGGTTTTGGCGGAGTGATTGGATAAGTACATGATGCTGGATGGGTGATTGGATGAGTGCATGGGTAGTGACAGTAGGATTGCTGGAGTGCATGGGTCCTACCTGGGTAATTGGAGGAGTGAATCAGTAGTGTGTAGGTGGTGAGAGCTCTGCATGGGTAGTGCTCAGGGGATTGTAGCAGTGCCTGTGTTAGTGCCTTGGCCATTGCATAGGTACATGGGTACTGACTGGATGATTATAGTACTGCAAGGAGAGTGCATGGTGAATTTATAAGTGCTTGGATTTTGGCAGAGTGATTGGATAAGTACATGGTGCCGGCTGGGTGATTGGAGGAGTGCACGGGTAGTGACAAGTGTGAGAAGTTGGCCTGGTATATGCTGTCCACTAGTTATAGTGGGCACCTTACTCCAGTCCAAACAATCCCTTATTGATGATAGGTTAAAGACAACCTGATTTGAAAGCTATCCTAGTGGTAGCTATGGAGAGCAGCCTTCAGGCTAAGTCTTGGAGGAATGTAAAGCAGCTTGTTTTAGCAGTCTATAATCTCTTGAATGACTAAATGAAAGGAGAACCACACCAGGTATATATATATAAAATAGATGTATTTATTACTAAACATGAGTCAAGCGGTCAATTAAAATATCACAGTAAATTATCACAATATACGATAGGCCCTAGGGGCGAACCAAACCATATATTAAGAAAGTGGTATAAGAACCACGACTTGACTAGACACAAGGCCTAGAGCCTGTAGAATCGCTGGGACCCCAAGGAACCACCCAGGGTAGTGACACAGGGGACCCCAGCGGAGTTTCGGTCAGCAGCAGGAGGCCAGACTCGTGTGTCTGTGGCTGTCAGCATCCATTTTGTGATGTCAGGGCTCTGTTAGCTGGTCCCGTGTATACCGGTGCTGTCGTGTCTCTCCCTCTAGAAGGGTGGGATCATACTCCCACACCAGTTACTGGTGTGGGGGTATGATTCCAAGGTGTTTGATACCAAACATGACATGTTTCCGTGCAGCCATCCCAAAGTTAGCATGTACTGCGATGTTATAATGCACTTAAGAGTATGTGGTCAGGCTGCATCACAGACAACCCTGGAGAATAGATTCTGAAGGCTGAAGAGGGGCTCTGCTCATGCATGGGCACCCTCTCACATAAAACCAAGCACCCTGCCTTCAGGATTGATAAGGCCTGCCATAAGTGTGACTGATAGGTATATATATGTGCAGTGAGTGGGTGAGATATAGTGAACCTATATCTCAGTAAGGGGTGCATGTATTTTGGAAGGCTTCCCAGGGGTGGCATAATACATGCTGCAGCCCCTGGTAGGCCTCTGGGATACCTAATGTCCTGGGTACATATTATACCATATACTAGGGACTTATAAGTGTACCCTAGAATCCAATCTGGAGTGTACCTAAGTGTGAGAAGTTGGCCTGATGTATGCTGTCCACTAGTTATAGTGGGCACATTGTATCAGTCCAAACAACCCCTTATGGTGATAGGTTAAAGACAACCTATATTGAAAGCTATCCTAGTGGTAGCTATGGAGAGCAGCCTTCAGGCTAAGTCTTGAAGGAATGTAAAGCAGCTTGTTTTACCAGTCTATAATCTCTTGAATGATCAAATGAAAGGACAACCGCACCAGGTATATATTCAAAATATATGTATTTAAGATCAAACACACCCCTCTAGTCTCTTTATGAGACTGGAGTTCGAAGTACTTAAGTTACAAGTCAGTATTCAACAGTAAAAGCACAAATACTCGTTTGGGCCCTAGGGGCGTACCAAACCATATACCAATAAAGTGGCATAAGAACCACGACTGAACTAGACACAAGGCCTAGAGCCTGTAGAATTGCTTGGACCACAAGGAACCACCCAAGGCAGTGACACGGGGACCCACAGGGGAAGCATGCAGTGTGAGAACACAGCCGCGAATCACTGTTTACTTCTATGGGCAAAGTCGCGGTTGGAAATTAAGAGTTTAAGGACACTTAGAGGATGACTACGAGCGAACCCTTTTGGACTTAGAGGTGTCTAGGGCCAACACCCATGGGAGCACTGGAGTACTCGAGTTACCTAACCCAGGGAAGCTGGGTGCATAGGTGTCAAATGGTGTTGTCACGTCGCTGTTTTCAATGGAAGCTGCTCAGGAAGTGCTGCTGCCGTGAAGTGTTCGGAGAGATCCAAGCCCGGATCTAGGATGGAAGGAACCTGAAAGCAGAGAGGACAGAGTCTGGGTCACTTACCAGTGACCAAGGGCACGACAGTCCAATGCCCACAGATGTCGTGTGCTTCAGGTGAGTTGATGGGTGTCTTGACTCTTCAGCCACGAGGTCCAGGAGGTGCCGATGACAACCAGGAGCTGGATTCGAGCTGTCCCACAAAGTCTGTTGAGTGCTGCGGTGTCGGCGACCAGATTGGACCCAACAAATCTTGGCAACGGCAAGTCATTTGGAATCAGAGAAAAGACGTCGGTGCAGACTAGCAAGGTCTGGGGGACTCACCCAGTGAAGGTAAGTAGGGGCACATCTGGTGCAACCAGGAAAGCGCAATCAGAAGAAGAGTTGCCTTCGTGGGGACCTACTAGCTGACGGGCAAACGATCGCGAAGGAGCCTCGAGCGGTCGCACTGGAAACTGGCCCACGGGTCACTCATGGAGTGGAGCCCAGAAATCTTCGGTGCAGGAAGTGCTCAAGGCTGGGGCTACTAGGAGCCCAAAGCACAACTTCGAGGAAGACCAGGAAGATGATAGATCAGCAAAAGGTCACGGTGTCCAGGGATCATGGTTCCAAGTCACCCACGATAGCCACGGGACACAGCTTTGCTGCGGACTCAGAGTAGCCTGGGCGAAGTCTGGAAATTGACCTCTCGGGATGCAGAGACTTCAGCGTCTGGCGGGAGCTTCAGAATTTCAGACCGGACAGTTGCTTCTTTGCTGCCTGCCAAGCAGGGGAGTCACTCCTTGACCCCAAGGGGGATTTCTTCAGTCTTCTAGTTAAAGTAGAACATCGAAGGTCCAGGATATATATTGCAGAGGTTCGTCCAGGGTAATCTAAAGTCGCAAGGACTGGGTTCCCATACTTATACAAAGTTTGGGGGTTGGACATACTCTAAGGACCCACCTATGGGAGGGTTTGGAAAGAGGGGTGGTTACACCCATTTCCTTTGTCCAGTTTCCTTTGGTTTTGCTTTGTTCGCCATAAGTTGGCAGGGTATGCTCAGACGTGAGTCCCTTGCTCACTTTGCTACTGGATTCAAGCAAGCCTGGCTGAAGACGGCTGAAATGCCAGAAACCGGTCCTAGGAGGCTGCCAAGGAGTGCATGGGCAGTGACAAGGAGATGGCTGGACTGCATTAGTAGTGCTCAGGGGATTGTAGCAGTGCATGTGTTAGTGCCTGGGTCATTGCATGAGTACATGGGGACTGACTGGATGATTAGAGTACTGCAAGGAGAGTGCATGGTGAATTTATAAGTGCTTGTCTTTTGGCGCAGTGATTAGATAAGGACATGGGACTTGCTGGATGATTGGAGGAGTGCATGGGTAGTGAATAGGAGATGGCTGGACTGCATTCGTAGTGCTAAGGGGATTGTAGCACTGCATGTGTTAGTGCCTGGGTCATTGCATAAGTACATGCGTAGTAACTGGATGATTAGAGCACTGCAAGGTGAGTGCATGGTGAATTTATAAGTGCTTGTGTTTCGGCGCAATGATTAGATAAGGACATGGAACTGGCTGGGTGACTGGAGGAGTGCATGGGTAGTGACAAGGAGATGGCTGGACTGCATCATTTGTGCTTAGTGGTTTGTAGCAGTGCATGTGTTAGTGCCTGGGTCATTGTGTGAGTACATGGGTAGTGACTGGATGATTAGAGTACTGCAAGGAGAGTGCATGGTGAATTTATAAGTGCTTGTGTTTCGGCGCAATGATTAGATAAGGACATGGAACTGGCTGGGTGACTGGAGGAGTGAATGGGTAGTGACAATGAGATGGCTGGACTGCATCATTTGTGCTTAGTGAATTGTAGCAGTGCATGTGTTTGTGCCAGGGTCATTGCATAAGTACATGGGTAGTGACTGGATGATTAGAATACTTGCAAGGAGAGTGCATGGTGAATGTATAAGTGCTTGTGTTTTGGTGCAGTGATTAGGAAGGACATGGATCTGGCTGGATGATTGGAGGAGTACATGGGTAGTGACAAGGAGATGGCTGGACTGCATCAGTAGTGCTCAGGGGATTGTAGCAGTGCATGTGTTAGTGCCTGGTTCATTGCATGAGTACATGAGGAGTGACTGGATGATAAGAGTAGTGCAAGGAGAATGCATGGTGAATTTATAAGTGCTTGTGTTTTCGCGCAGTGATTAAATAAGGACATGGAACTAGATGGATGATTGGAGAACTGCATGGGTAGTGACAAGGAGATGGCTGGACTGCATCAGTTATGCTCATGGGATTGTAGCAGTGCATGTGTTAGTGCCTGGGTCATTGTATAAGTACATGGGTAGTAACTGGATGATTAGAGTACTGCAAGGGGAGTGCATTGTGAATTTATACGTGCTTGTGTTTTGGCGCAGTGATTAGATACGGACATGGAACTGGCCGGGTGAATGGAGGAGTGCATGGATAGTGACAAGGAGATGGATGGACTGCATCAGTAGGGCTCAGGGGATTGTAGCAGTGCATGTGTTAGTGCCTGGGTCATTGCATAAGCACATGGGTTATAACTGGATGATTAGAGTTGTGCAAGGTGAGTGCATGGTGAATTTATACGTGTTTTTGTTTTGGTGCAGTGATTAGATAAGGACATGGAACTGGCCGGGTTGTGGTAAATAAAATAAATATTACCGGACTGAATTTCATGCGGAATCTTAAATTAAAGTAAATAGCTCAAAATAACAAGAGGCAGAATCCGTGGTATAAGAGGTTTTCTAATGGGCTTTATTCCATTCAAAATGGCCGACTCGAGTCGCGGTCCTCAGGTTCCGTCACCACGAGGGTTCAGGAAGTGAAGTACAATAATTCATTAACAGACATGTATTTTTATAATAAGTGCATTACAATGAAACGAATGTAGAAGGCGTAACATTTGATAAGAAAAGTGACAAAACAGTGACATAATCGAAACTAGGCGTAATAGGGAATAAAAGAAACATGATTGGTTAGAATTATCAGACATAGGTGGATCTATAAGATAATACTTGGCATAGATGCGCGCGCGGCAGCATGACGTGTAATTGACGTGCAACTAGGGGGTGAAGGGGACTTGACATTTAGCTCTACATGTGGAGACGAGAAGTCTGGGGTCAAGTCAACCTAATCCCAAATCATATCTAACATCCTATGTTTAAAGAACTATGTTATCCACAAGGAAGAACTCTCGGACAGAATCTATTCTATACTGACTGTGTGCGTGTACAAGCGTCTAAGTGTCTATATGAGATGCGAGGGGCAGAAAACTTTCCATGGCAACAGGGCTATGAATCACTTGCAGGAGGACGGAAAGGCTGAGTCCTTTGCTTGTGAGCTAAAGGAAATGTTTACCTAAATCACTGGACAGGAATGCATCGGCTGAAGAGTAAAATAGATAATTCGAAGGTGAAATACAACTTCTTGGCAGACAGGCGAAAACTGGCCGAGGCAGTCACCGTTAGCTGCACAGGGAGTAGGACAAAGTTCATGGATACAGATGCGAGCTCAAGCTGAAGCTGTCAGAGACAGAGAGCAGGGAAAGGCTTTGAGGACAGAATCGGGCCTACTTGCCTGAACTGTAAAAATGAAGTAACTTAGCCATATAAAGTCGGTGGCTTTTCATACTTAGGAATCGAATATCCAGCCCATTGATGGCGGATCTGACAGAGAACATGTCAACGGTAGACACACATATGTTTGCGTCTTAGAAACTGGAACTGGAGGGAACATACATGTACTTGTAACATGCATATAGAACCGTTGGGGTCCAAGATAGGGGACATAACTGATCAGGAAAATCCACATTTCCACATTCCCTCCTTGTCCCCTTCTTGCCCTTCACGAGACATCAATCTTCATCATTCCATTGATTTGCTCATGGAGCATCATTTCTTCTTCCTTCTTCTTCCGGTATTTTGAACGAAAACCTTGATGTGGAATACACGATGTGGCACACAGACCACAAATCGCTGGTCCACATTGTAGGCATAAACAACAACTGAAAAGCATAAGAAGGCCAATACCTAGGAAGGATAGAACTCTCCATCCCCAGGCTGATATCACACTCCAAAACCACCCGGACCACGTCCAAGTGCCTGGATTCTCGTGTATCTGGCTTACAATCTTATGAAGGCGTGTTATAGCTTTATATACAGATGGCGAATTTTCTGGTATGAATATGCAGCAGCTGGATCCGATGACCCTGCAAGCTCCGCCCCTATCGGCCAGGATGACGTCAAGGACAAGACGATTCTGGAGAACAACAATTCTCATCACTGATTGTTCCTCTGTCAGATTGCCTAGGGCGGCTATAGTCTCGTTTACTACAGCTTCAAGAGTCTTGGTGAGTCTGCGTATCAGCTTACTATTTGATATTGTACCTATATAGGGAAAGATACCTTTATTGAAATCTACATACTTGTCCCATGCTGTTTCAGTATAATCGACAACTGGGAGATCTCTTTGCTCTCTATTGTGTACTAAATGAACATTTCGATAATAATCAGGGGGAGCTAGGAAAACAGGTGGCAAAAGGAATGCTATGTAACAGGTACCATCCCAATCTAGAGGCAGACGCATATATGCCATCTGACCACATATAAAGTAAGAATGGCGAGAAGCTCTAAATGAAGATTTACCTTGATCACTATATTCTATTGTAGTAACGCATTGGCTATGGCCCATGTGTATGGAACCAACTTTTCTTACACATAATTCACCCTTAACTGGAAATACTGACATAGTGGGCAGAATTAGTTCAACTTCGGATTTAACATTCAAAATCATAAGATTAGGCGTAAAATTACCTAATTTATACACTTCATTTTCTAAATCAGTTCCTGTTCTACTGGGGTGACCCTCCTTATTAGGGTGACAGACTTTGAATAAAACTAGATTCAGATTTCCCCATATCCAATGTTGTTGATAAACTGCTGTGTCTGGGTCTATGGAATTTAATAAACTAAACCATGCTCCACAGGAGCCATTGTGTGTGAACGGATGTGGAAAGAAAGGCAGAACTCCTTTGTTATTCTGATAGGGAGGGAGTCGGCCACACACCCAACAATTGGTGGCATTACTAGTCTGATGGGAATGATGTAACATACTAATGAATGTGTTATTACGCAGCGCAAGTCTATAGGACAACTCATGTGGCGGTAGGTCACTAAAAGAGTGTTCATCAGTTATATTGAAAACACGTTTAGAATCAGGATAATACATATGCAACAATATACTTGCAGTAACTATTAAAAAACTCAAGAAAAACAAAATTAATAAAGTCACAATACAGTGGCTACGCAGTGATTTACAATACGCCTGTCGTTTCAACATTTCTCTGGTATTTTCTCTACTCAGGTCCAAGGGATACATGTCGGAGACAATTCAACCGCTTCACCTTGGAGAGGACTTAAACAATCAAATTGCTCGACTGTTTGGGCCTAAGCTTTAATTTATAGCACTGAGAGTCATTCTTTTCAACAAAAGGAAGTTTTGAATCAGTCTGTGAGGGAGTGCAGGGCACAGTGTCTATATCTGAAGGTAGTCCATGGAATTTTTTGACGTGACTTGAATGGATCCACCCTTTACGTCCCTCGATCTTCACGGCTGTTCTTGTGGTCAACAGGACCAACTTCGGTGCTTTCCACCTGGGCTCCAATTGACTTTTCCTGTCGAAATTTCTCACAAAGACAAGATTACCCGGAACAATGTCATGGGGTTTCGCCTCAGTGTTGTCGGGAAAGGCTGCAGCTACCTGTGAACGAGAAGATTGTAGTGCAGACATCAAGGAAGCCAAGTAATCTGTCAGCATGTTACAGTCAATGTCAGTTATTTTGCGTGGTATAGGCGTCCCCCACATATTCGGTGGTCTACCAAAGATCACCTCATACGGGGATAGCCCTGTTCTAGAGTGTGCTACCATTCTCATATAAAAGAGTGCAACTGGTAATGCTACTATCCAGTCGACACCTTTCTCTCTACATATTTTGGACAGTCTGATTTTCAGTGTCTGGTTATGTCTTTCTACGAGACCTGCTGCCTCGGGGTGTCGGACACAGTGGAATTTCCACTGATATCCCAACAAGAGTGAGACATGTTTCATTAATTCGGATGAGAAAGGCTGACCGTTATCTGAATATACAACACGTGGTAAACCGTACCGTGGGAAGAATTCTCGAACTAGCTGCTTGGCAGTAGTCGGGGCAGTGTAATCTGATACGGGATACGCCTCTGTCCAACGGGAGAGAGCGCAGACAACTACGAGGACATATTTGAATCCTCGACAACGTTCCATCTGAATATAATCCATCTGGAGGACTTCAAAAGGATGGTCAGGAGGCTGAAATCCACCCTGCTCTACGGGAACACTCTTTCCTGGATTAAACTGACAACATATCATACAGGTACGAACCTTTTGTTTAGCTGCTGCTCGTAAATGTTTGTTGAACCAAATGTGCTGAATGCTGTCTAGCATAGCCTTCTCTCCTAAATGTGCTGGGCTGTGAACTGTAGCTATAATGGCTTGAACCATGGAATCAGGGAGAAACCATACAGATTTCTCCTTTGTCATCCACCCTTGATCTGTCTGGATCCCTCCTAGTTCAGTCCACTTCTTTATTTCTTCTGCTGTGGCATGTGTCTGTATGTCAATTACATCAAGTGCGGGATCCTTAATTGTCATACACTGTGTTGGTGTCTGAACTATTGGCTTTGTCATGTCTAATGTGCGATTCTGAGCAGTCTGTTTAGCTGTTCTGTCAGCTAAATCATTGCCTTGAGAAATGGTATCAGTAACCTTCGTGTGTGCTTTACATTTCATAATCGATATAGCAGTGGGTAGATGTATTGCGTCTAACAAAGCATGAATGAGGGGTCCGTGCTGAATGTGGGCACCATGGGACGTTAAATAACCTCTCTCTCGCCACAGCACGCCGAAGTCGTGTACAACTCCGAATGCATAACGTGAGTCAGTGTATACATTAACTTTCTTATTTGTGGCTTGAATACAGGCTTGCGTTAGAGCAATGAGTTCTGCTGCTTGGGCTGACAAAGTATCTATACAATTTGTTTCAATAACTTCAGTGTCTGTTGTGACTGCATACGCGGCCACTAAATCTCCTGTACTTGCTCTCATGCATGATCCGTCTACATACAACGTCAGGTCTGGATCTAACAATGGAACGTCTGTCAAGTCTTGTCTAGGTTTCGTCTTTATTTCAATGATTTCAACACAATCATGAGCTAGTGGGTCTGTTCCAATTACAGGTAATAGTGTAGCAGGATTCAATGTATTACACCGTCGGATCTCTATGTGTGGTTGAAACAATGTCAGTTCATAACCGGTAAGTCTTGCTATGGTCAAGTGTTGTGTTTGTGTTCGGTTCACAAGAACCTCTACTGCATGTGGTACTTGAACTGTCAATGGGTGTCCTAATACTATGGCATCGCTTTGTCTGATTGCTAAAGCTGTCGCTGCCACTGATTTCAGGCATGCAGGCAAAGCCTGAGCTACGGGATCTAATGTACTGGAAAAATAAGCACATGGCTTGCATGATCCTGCTTGATCCTGAGTGAGTACTGACAAGGCAGTACCTTCGCGTTCTGTAACAAAGAGTGTAAAATGTTTGCTATAACATGGCGTTGCTAAAACAGGTGCTTGACATAAAGCTTCCTTTAGGCTTTCAAAAGCTTGTGTATGTTCCTGAGTCCAAGGGAGAACAGTCGATGTGGCTGCCTCCTGTGTGGTTAACTGAATAAGTGGTTTTGCTAGAAATGCGTACTGAGGGATCCACTGCCTACAATATGAAGTGAGGCCTATGAAAGCTCGCACCTCCTTTTGTGTCTGGGGTATTGACATGTTAGCAATTAACTGAATGCGATCTGGTGTAAGCTGCCTTCCCTCCTTGGACAGCGAGTGACCAAGATAAATAACTCGCTGAACACAGAATTGCAGCTTAGAAGGGGACACCTTGTGCCCCTTGTCGGCTAGGAAATGTAAAACTGTCAGAGAAGCTTTTTCACATTCTGACTCGCTTCTTGCGGTGATCAGCAGATCATCGACATATTGAAGCAGTGCAGTATTGACTGGCATGTGGATACTGTCAAGTTCTCTTTTCAGTGCTTGGCTGTAGATGCTGGGGCTTTCTGTAAATCCTTGGGGAGCGCGTGAGAATTTAAAACTGCGCCCATTTAAACTGAATCCGAACAAGTATTGGCTTTCCGGATCTATTGGGACGCTGAAAAAGGCATTCTTGAGATCGATTACAGTAAAGAATGTTGCTTCGGAATCAATTGCTGTCAACAATGATGATATATCAGGGACCACAGGGAATTGTGGTACAATACACTTGTTTAGTTCACGCAAATCAATAACCAATCGGTATACTGGCGGAGCAGTAGGATCAGTTCGTTTAAGAATCGGAATTATCGGTGAATTACATACATTGGAGTCTGTTTCTACAACTACTCCCTGGGCAATTAGCTCATCAATGATTTTCAACAAAGCCACTACAGCATCATGCGGTAACTTGTATTGTCGCATTCGTGGTAGTACCACTCCTGCTTTCAATGTAACTCGATAGGGTGTAATGTTCATGCAGCCAACATCCGTAGGGCCTTGTGCCCATAGATGTACTGGTAAAGTCTGTAGTCGGGGATCCATCTCTCTAGACACATAGTGACCTTTAAAATCACGTAAAAACAACCTTACTCCTTCCGGAGAACAACATATTATGGCTCCTAGTGCTTTCAGAGTCTTAATTCCTAACAGATTTTCTGGGCATGATTTAGTAAGCAATAAATCTGTAGTTCGTGTCAAAGGTCCTAACGTAAGTGGTAGAGGCTGTGATACTTCATTAACAATAGGTTTTCCTGAAAAACCAAGGGAAACATTTTGAGAGCCTGAGAGGGGTGCCCCTGGAACTTCACTACGTTTTATGGTTGTTCGACTTGCCCCTGTATCGAGTAAGAATTTTCTATCTTGACCTAATAATTCACTATGTACATAAGGTCCTTCTTGATCTACAGGAATCTCGATAAGCGGTAAGTCGACTTCCCTCTCTAGGCTGGTTCATGCGTAGCGCTGATACTCAGGGTATTCATACTGTGCAGTCTGATACATTTGTCGTGTCGTTGTTTGTGTGGTAGTAGCAGGCAACGGTGGTGCAGCTGGCACAAACTGTATGGGTTGCTGTGAGGCTGGCATAGACTGTTGCTGAACTGGCATGGACTGTCCATGCTGCATAGCTCCTTGTTCATTCTGATCTTGTCTAACTAATCGTGGTCTCTCTTTTGCAATACCTGTAGCTATATTACGTTTCAGGACTTGACAATCATGTACATAATGGCCTAGTTGTTTACAGTAATTGCAGGTTCCTTTTACAGGAACTGCAGAATCACCAGAATGTGTCACACCCTTTTTGTGACCATCTGCTGGTACTGTCTGAGAAACTAGCATTTTCATTTTTGTATCCTTCATGCGTCTATGCTCGTGTTCTTGTTCATCCCTAATTCTATTGTGATGATACTGTAACATTTGTAGCATTTGCGACGGAGTGTTACTTTGCCAGGTACTCTCGAATTTCAATATTCTATTCTTCACTGGAGGCAATGCATTTTCCACCAATTTTGTCACAAATAAATGTGGATATGAGTCACTACTTGCTTTTATACCACTATTTATACCAAAACATTTTTCAAATCGAGCATAATAATCGCTTGTGTCTTCATCTTGCTTTTGTTTGCAGGCTGTGATTGCACCCCAATCTTCCTTTTTTGTAGTTAATAAACGTGGCAGTACCTGTACTAGTAAACCTGGTAACAGTTTAACTTTATCCCCGAGCCCTGAACCTGCAGCTCGGCTCCTTTCTTCCTCTGCTAATGCTGTCCAGTCTATCTTTTGGTCTCCCACTTCCCACTCTTTTTCTTTCAGTTTTTCATATATGCCAGCAGGCAAAAGCACCTTTAATATCGTCATAATATCAGGAAAGGTGTACTCTCCCATCAGTAACATGTCTTTAATTTCTCGGTGGAAACCCGCTGGGTCTTTGTCATGACTAGGTACTACTTTCTTCATTTCTAATAATTCCATTTTTGATATGGGTGTGTAAACAAATACACGGTGAAACTCATTGTCTTCGCCTTTTATTGGGTGCACTTCTCGTAAAGGATTTTGTCTATCCATATAGTACGGCGTTCTTTCTCTGTGGGGCAGCGAGAGAGAATCCGGACTTACAAAAAGGACGTACTGCTTACGTGACACTAATATCTCTTTAATTAGCTTATTACTAGAACCTCTCCATCTGTTTGTGAGTAGTTCCGTTAATATATCAGGTAAAGGACCAGGGTCAGCATGTTGGCTCTTATATAATATGAGAAGTTGCTGAATCATATAGATTCCAGCTAAGCGTTGTTCATCTGTACTGAGGTTGAGAAACGTGTGTGCTACGGTCTCATCACCGTATTTTTCAGGACTGTCAATCCAGTGAACGGCTGATCTGGCTAATTCTTGCTCATCCATAGAATCGAGGAGGTGGTAACCTCTTCGTTCTCGTAGTATCTTATCTGCGGCTTGAAACGAATGTTCAGGAGACTTCAGATTTATTACAGGCGTCGGATACGTTCTGCTATTATTTGGACATACGGAGTGTATGGGATCAGAAAAACATCTAGTATTTTCACAAGATCTTCCTCTGCCTACATAAGCTATGGTCTCTGACTGTCTTGCGGAATTCCCTGATTCGGACACTTCATCTTGCTCAAACTCGTCTGTTCCCAATCTCTCTTCATGAATACGCTCTATTTCTTTACGTATTTTTCGGCACATGGCTATTATACAATTTTGCTTATCGTGTCTCCCTTCTGATATATTCTGACTCCATCTTGTAAGAATAAGCATTGCATTCGGGTCTACCCCCGGACGATCTTGATTTCTGATTACACAGTTTATGAGGAAACGTAACAGTTCCCCCTGTATCTCTACTTTCTGGAATTCCATAGCTCTGTTAATACATCCTGGATCTCGTCCTGTTTGAACAAAATGATATATGTTATCTAGATGCGTAGTCATCCCTGGTAACCTTGCTAAATATTCTGCGGCTCGCCTGATACGTAATGATGCCAGGACCATTTCGTCCTCTTTACCAACCACTGGGTCATATCTACAATTTACAAGGAGTTCTTTAAGCGTACGTTCACTTACGAATTTAGGTGTACGTGAATGCGCTGACTCTTGAAAGACAAGTTTATTTATTCTAGGTGGTGTAAAAGTACTGCTAGCACCTCCCGTGGCCCTATCTGGGGCGTCGGGTGTGAATGGGTTCGTTGAACGTGACACAGCAACTATGGGTGTCGATACCTCTGTAGAGTCGACTGCGGAGACAGATGCGGAAACAGATGTGCTTGCCGAAGCTTGTATCGGGACTTGCTGTTGCACGGGGACAGATACCTGATCCTGACGTTGGACCCCTCCGCCAGACGGTCTATGTGGTGTGGCGTTAGCATACTCGGGAGCTGCATCGTCTAGATATGAGGAAAGAAAAACATCTTCTGCGGTTCTGGGATGCCCCTTTGGATGTACCTTAATTGGAAATAATGGGGGTGGCAAGTCTTTTGGTATCTCTGGAGCAGCCTTAGGTAGTCCTTCGGCTAGAAGGGGATACATACCATTCATAAGAGCATTTCTTTGTCTATTCACTTGTTCTGATTTCACTCGGATACCTTCCTCAATTAATAGATTTTCTTGAACTTTATTTGAACTTTCTTTACTCCTCTCTTCTTGTCTACGTGCTTTTTCTGTTCGTCTATGAGATTCTTTACGCCATAACTCAACAGCGTCTTTCTGTGACTGTCTGACCTTTCTTTTCCATAACTCTTCCTCCACTTTCATGATGCACTCTGCATCCCAGGTTCCCGCTATGGGCCACCTTTGACTTTCCGGTAATCCTTTGGTATAATCTACCCATAGATCAAGAAACAATATGGCATCTAAGCCATGTTTATGGTACATGAAATGCCCTGGAGTATCCCTAGGAGGAATAGGAACTGCTTCTTCAAGCACCCCTTTTCTGGTAGTAATCTGTCTTAACTTCGAGAAGAGCGGCATATTTACAACTGATCTGATACTTACTCTTGAACTTGCTTAATACGAGAAACACAATAATGAACAGTGAACAATGAACAGTCATTCATACCACAATATGCAAGACATTTCTGAATACTTTAAACTTTAAACATTAAACATTATAACAATGGTCGACAATGATGACAGTCTGCCTAACTAATCACCACGCTGAATTCTTGACAATAACTGAATACTTCGGAATACTTGATATACTGCTAAACAGTACATATACACTGCTAAACAGTGCAGACCGGATTTGTGTACCCAAATCCGTCTTGACCGGCACAACCTATGTGCGCGTCAACACGCCTCCCCGGCGATGGTACTCACCGAGTAGCTCCTTGAAACGGAAGGCCTCAGAGAATGGACAGGACTCGATAACTGCGGACATCGGACCCTCTGGACGTCGGGATTTCGGAAAACCTGGTGGGCCTCTGTATACCTCGGATCTTGCTCTCTCAGCTAGGCTCTGGTCGGGATACTTCGCACTTCTCACCGCCTCGTCTGGGTTGATCGCAGCCTCAGTCGCCCCCGCTTGACCGGAGGGAGCTTACAGGAAATCCTGCTGGTACGCGTTTTATGGTCCGTCCAGCTGTGGCAGGAGACCGGGCCTGCAACGCACCGCCGGCGCGTGAGATGAGAAAGTGTCCCTGTTCGGGCGCCATTATGTGGTAAATAAAATAAATATTACCGGACTGAATTTCATGCGGAATCTTAAATTAAAGTAAATAGCTCAAAATAACAAGAGGCAGAATCCGTGGTATAAGAGGTTTTCTAATGGGCTTTATTCCATTCAAAATGGCCGACTCGAGTCGCGGTCCTCAGGTTCCGTCACCACGAGGGTTCAGGAAGTGAAGTACAATAATTCATTAACAGACATGTATTTTTATAATAAGTGCATTACAATGAAACGAATGTAGAAGGCGTAACATTTGATAAGAAAAGTGACAAAACAGTGACATAATCGAAACTAGGCGTAATAGGGAATAAAAGAAACATGATTGGTTAGAATTATCAGACATAGGTGGATCTATAAGATAATACTTGGCATAGATGCGCGCGCGGCAGCATGACGTGTAATTGACGTGCAACTAGGGGGTGAAGGGGACTTGACATTTAGCTCTACATGTGGAGACGAGAAGTCTGGGGTCAAGTCAACCTAATCCCAAATCATATCTAACATCCTATGTTTAAAGAACTATGTTATCCACAAGGAAGAACTCTCGGACAGAATCTATTCTATACTGACTGTGTGCGTGTACAAGCGTCTAAGTGTCTATATGAGATGCGAGGGGCAGAAAACTTTCCATGGCAACAGGGCTATGAATCACTTGCAGGAGGACGGAAAGGCTGAGTCCTTTGCTTGTGAGCTAAAGGAAATGTTTACCTAAATCACTGGACAGGAATGCATCGGCTGAAGAGTAAAATAGATAATTCGAAGGTGAAATACAACTTCTTGGCAGACAGGCGAAAACTGGCCGAGGCAGTCACCGTTAGCTGCACAGGGAGTAGGACAAAGTTCATGGATACAGATGCGAGCTCAAGCTGAAGCTGTCAGAGACAGAGAGCAGGGAAAGGCTTTGAGGACAGAATCGGGCCTACTTGCCTGAACTGTAAAAATGAAGTAACTTAGCCATATAAAGTCGGTGGCTTTTCATACTTAGGAATCGAATATCCAGCCCATTGATGGCGGATCTGACAGAGAACATGTCAACGGTAGACACACATATGTTTGCGTCTTAGAAACTGGAACTGGAGGGAACATACATGTACTTGTAACATGCATATAGAACCGTTGGGGTCCAAGATAGGGGACATAACTGATCAGGAAAATCCACATTTCCACAGGGTGATTGGAGGAGTGCATGGGTGGTGACAAGGAGATGGCTGAACTGCATCAGAAATGCTCAGGGAATTGTAGCAGTGCATGTGTTAGTTCCTGGGTCATTGCATGAGTACATGGGAAGTGACTGGATGATAAGAGTACTGCAAGGAGAGTGCATGGTGAATTTATAAGTGCTTGTGTTTTGGCGCAATGATTAGATAAGGACATGGAACTGGCTGGGTGACTGGAGGAGTGCATGGGTAGTGACAAGGAGATGG
The DNA here is from genome assembly GCF_964204655.1 of Triturus cristatus. NCBI lineage: Eukaryota > Metazoa > Chordata > Amphibia > Caudata > Salamandridae > Triturus > Triturus cristatus. The sequence continues at coordinate 1,206,140,783 of NC_140582.1, read as the reverse complement.
CTGGACTGCATCATTTGTGCTTAGTGGTTTGTAGCAGTGCATGTGTTAGTGCCTGGGTCATTGTGTGAGTACATGGGTAGTAACTCGATGATTAGAGTACTGCAAGGAGAGTGCTTGGTGAATTTATAAGTGCTTGTGTTTCGGCGCAATGATTAGATAATGACATGGAACTGTCTGGGTGACTGGAGGAGTGAATAGGTAGTGACAAGGAGATGGCTGGACTGCATCATTAGTGCTCAGGGGATTGTAGCAGTGCATGTGTTAGTGCCTGGGTCATTGCATGAGTACATGAGGAGTGACTGGATGATAAGAGTAGTGCAAGGAGAATGCATGGTGAATTTATAAGTGCATGTGTTTTCGCGCAGTGATTAAAAATGGACATGGAACTAGATGGATGATTGGAGAACTGCATGGGTAGTGACAAGGAGATGGCTGGACTGCATCAGTTATGCTCATGGGATTGTAGCAGTGCATGTGTTAGTGCCTGGGTCATTGTATAAGTACATGGGTAGTGACTGGATGATTAGAGTACTGCAAGGGGAGTGCATTGTGAATTTATACGTGCTTGTGTTTTGGCTCAGTGATTAGATACGGACATGGAACTGGCCGGGTGAATGGAGGAGTGCATGGATAGTGACAAGGAGATGGACTGACTGCATCAGTAGGGCTCAGGGGATTGTAGCAGTGCATGTGTTAGTGCCTGGGTCATTGCATAAGCACATGGGTTATAACTGGATGATTAGAGTTGTGCAAGGTGAGTGCATGGTGAATTTATAAGTGTTTTTGTTTTGGCGCAGTGATTAGATAAGGACATGGAACTGGCCGGGTGATTGGAGGAGTGCATGGTTGGTGACAAGGAGATGGCTGAACTGCACCAGTAATACTCAGTGTATTGTAGCAGTGCATGTGTTAGTGCCTGGGTCTTTGCATGAGTACATGGGAAGTGACTGGATGATAAGAGTACTGCAAGGAGAGTGCATGGTGAATTTATAAGTGCTTGTGTTTCGGCGCAATGATTAGACAAGGACATGGAACTGGCTGGGTGACTGGAGGAGTGCATGGGTAGTGACAAGGAGATGGCTGGACTGCATCATTAGTGCTCAGGGGATTGCAGTAGTGCATGTGTTAGTGCCTGGGTCATTGCATGAGTACATGAGGAGTGACTGGATGATAAGAGTACTGCAAGGAGAGTGCATGGTGAATTTATAAGTGCTTGTGTTTTGGCGCAGGGATTAAATAAGGACATGGAACTGGATGGGTGATTGGAGAACTGCATGGGTAGTGACAAGGAGATGGCTGGACTGCACCAGTAATGCTCAGGGGATTGTAGTAGTGCATGTGTTAGTGCCTGGATCATTGCATGAGTACATGGGTAGTGACTGGATGATAAGAGTACTGCAAGGAGATTGCATGGTGAATGTATAAGTGCTTGTGTTTGGACGCAGTGATTAAATAAGGACATGGAACTGGCTGGGTGATAGGAGGAGTGCATGGATAGTGACAAGGAGATGGCTGGACTGCATCAGTTTTGCTCAGGGGATTGTAGCAGTGCATGTGTTAGTGCCTGGGTCATTGCAAGAGTACATGGGTAGTGACTGGATGATTAGAGTACTGCAAGGAGAGTTCATGGTGAATTTATAAGTGCTTGTGTTTTGGTGCAATGATTAGATAAGGACATGGAACTGGCTGGGTGATTGGAGGATTGCATGGGTAGTGACAAGGACATGGCTGGCATCAGTAGTACTCAGGGGATTGTAGCAGTTCATGTGTTAGTGCCTCGGTCATTGCATGAGTACATGAGTAGTGACTGGATGATTAGAGTACTGCAAGGAGAGCGCATGGTGAATTTATAAGTGCTTGGGTTTTGGCAGAGGGATTGGATAAGTACATGGAACTGGCTGGGTGATTGGAGGAGTGCATGGGTAGTGACAAGGAGATGGCTGGACTGTATCAGTAGTGCGCAGGGGATTGTAGCAGTGCATGTGTTAGTACCTGGTTCAATGCATGAGTACATGGGTAGTGACTGGATGATTAGAGTACTGCAAGGAGAGTGCATGGTAAATTTATAAGTGCTTGTGTTTTGGTGCAGTGATTAGGTAAGGACATGGAACTGCCTGTGGGATTGGAGGAGTGGATGGGTAGTGACAAGGAGATGGCTGGACTGCATCAGTAGTGCTCAGGGGATTGTAACAGCGCATGTGTTAGTGCCTTGGTCATTGCATGAGTAAATGGGTAGTGACTGGGTGATTAGAGTAGTGCAAGGAGAGTGCATGGTGAATTTATAAGTGCTTGTGTTTTGGCGCAGTGATTAGATAGGGACATGGAACTGGCTGGGTGATTGGAGGAGTGCATGGATAGTGACAAGGAGAAAGCTGGACTGCATCAGAAGTGCTCAGGGGATTGTAGCAGTGCATGTGTCAGTGTCGTGGGTCATTGCATGAGTACATGGGCAGTGACTGGATGATTACAGTGCTGCAAGGAGAGAGCATGGTGAATTTATAAGTGCTTGTCTTTTCGCGCAGTGATTAAAAAAGGACATTGAACTGGCTGGGTGATTGGAGTAGTGCATGGGTAGTGATAAGGAGATGGCTGAACTGCATCATTTGTGCTCAGAGGATTGTAGCAGTACATGTGTTAGTGCCTGGGTCATTCCATAAGTACATGGGTAGTAACAGGATGATTAGAGTACTGCAAGGAGAGTGCATGGTGAAATTATAAGAGCTTGTTTTTTGGCGCAGTGTTTAGGTAAGGACATGGAACTGGCTGGGTGATTGGAGGAATGCATGGGTAGTGACAAGGAGATGGCTGTACTGCATCAGTAGTGCTCAGGGGATTGTAGCAGTGCATGTGTTAGTGCCTGGGTCATTGCATGAGTACATGGGTACTAACTGGATGATTAGAGTACTGTAAGGAGAGTGCATGGTGATTTGATTAGTGCTTATGTTTTGGAACAGTGATTAGATAAGGACATGGAACTGGCTGGGTGATTGGAGGAGTGCATGTATTAGTGCCTGGGTCTGTGCATGAGTACATGGGTAGTGACTGATTGATTAGAGTACTGCAAAGAGAGTGCATGGTGAATGTATAAGTGTTTTTGTCTTTGTGCAGTGATTGTATAAATACATGGAACTGGCTGGGTGATTGGAGGAGTGCATGGGTAGTGGCAAGGAGATGGCTGGACTGCATAAGTAGTGCTCAGGATATTGTGACATTGCATGTGTTACTGCCTGGGTCATTGCATGAGTACATCGGTAGTTACTGTATGATTAGACTACTGCAAGGAGAATGCATGGTAAATGTATAAGTGATTGTCTTTTGGCGCAGTGATTAGATAAGGACATGGAACTGGCAGGGTGATTGGAGGAGTGCATGGTTAGTGACAAGGAGATGGCTGGAATGCATCAGTAGTGCTCAGGGGTTTGTAGCACTGCATGTGTTAGAACCTGGGTCATTGCATGAATACATGGGCAGTGACTGGATGATTAGAGTACAAGAAGGAGAGAGCATGGTGAATTTATAAGTGCTTGTGTTTTGGCGCAGTGATTAGATAAGGACATGGAACTGGCTGGGTGATTGGAGGAGTGCATGGGTAGTGATAAGGAGATGGCTGGACTGCATCAGTAGTGCTCAGGGGATTGTAGCAATGCATGTGTTAGTGCCTAGGTCATTGCATGAATACATGGGTAGTGACTGGATGATAAGAGTACTGCAGGGAGAGTGCATGGTGAATTTATAAGTGTTTGTGTTTTGGCTCAGTGATTAAATAAGGACATGGAACTGGCTGGGTGGTTGGAGGAGTGCATGGGTAGTGACAAGGATATGGCTGGACTGCATCAGTTTTGCTCAGGGGATTGCAGCAGTGCATGTGTTAGTGCCTGGGTCCTTGCATGAGTATAAGAGTGGTGACTGGCTGATTAGTGTACTGCAAGGAGAGTGCGTGGTGAATTTATAAGTGCTTGTGCTTTGGTGCAGTGATTAGATAGGGACATGAAAATGTCTGGATTATTGGAGGAGTGCATAGGTAGTGACAAGGAGATGACTGCACTGCATCAGTAGTGCTCAGGGGATTACAGCAGTGCATGTGTTAGTGCCTGGGTCATTGCATGAGTACATGGGTAGTGACTGCATGATTAGAGTACAGCAAGGTGAGTGCATGGTGATTTTATAAGTGCTTGTTTTGGAGCAGTGATTAGATGAGGACATGGAACTGGCTGGGTGATTGGAGGAGTGCATGTGTTAGTGTCTGGGTCTTTGCATGAGTACATGGGTAGTGACTGGTTGATTAGAGTACTGCAGGGAGAGTGCATGGTGAATTTATAAGTGCTTGTGTTCTTGTGCAGTGATTATATAAAGACATGGAACTGGCTGGATGATTGGAAGAGTGCATGGGTAGTGACAAGGAGATGGCAGGACTGCATCAGTAGTGCTCAGGGGATTGTAGCAGTGCATGTGTTAGGGCCTGGGTCATAGCATGAGTACATGGGTACTAACTCGATGATTAGAATACTGCAAGGAGAATTCATGGTGAATTTATAAGTGCTTGCTTACCAGTGACCAGGGGTATGATAGTCCAATGCCCACAGATGTCAGGTGCTTCGGGTGAGTTGACGGGTGTCTTGATTCTTCAGCCCTGAGGTCCAGGAGGCGTCGACGGCGGACAGGAGCTGTATTCGACCTGCCCCACAAAGTCTGTTGAGTGCTGCGGTGTCGGCGACCACATTGAACCCAACACGCCTTGGCAACGGCAAGTCACTTGGATATAGAAGAAGGATGTCGTTGCAGACCAGCAAGGTCTGGGGGACTCACCCAGTGAGGGTATGTCGGGGCACATCTGGAGAAACCAGGAAAGCGCAATCAAAAGAGGAGTTTCCTTCATGGGGGTCTACTAGCCAATGGGCTAGCGAATGCGAAGGAGCCTCAAGCTGTCGCACTTGAAACTGGCCCACGGGTCACTCGTGGAGTGGAGACCAGAGATCTTCGGTGCAGGAGGTGCTCAAGTCTGGGGCTACTCGGAGCCCAAAGCACAACTTCGAGTTAGACCAGGAAGGTGATGGCTCAGCAACAGATCACGGTGTCCAGGTGTCAAGGTTCCACATCTCCCACGATATCCAAGGGCCTCAGCTTTGCTGTGGACTCAGGTAGCCTCTGGGAAGTCTGGAAATCCACCTCTGGTGATGCAAAGACTTCGGTGTCCGGCAGGAGCTTCAGTGATGCAGACCAGTCAGTTGCTTCTTTGGTGCCTACCAAGCAAGGGAGTCACTCCTTGACCCCAAGGGAGATTTCTTCAGTCTTCTAAGCAAAGTAGAACGTCGAAAGTCCAGGATATATATTGCAGAGTTTCGTCCAGGGTAATCTAAGGTCTCAAGGGCTGGGTTCCCATACTTATACAAAGTTTGGGGGTTGGACATACTCTAGGGACCCACCTATGGGAAGGTTTGGAAAGAGGGGTGGTTACACCCATTTCCTTTGTCCAGTTTCGCGCCAGAGCAGGGGCAGGTAGCCCCTGCAACCGGTTTGAACTGGACTACGCACAGGGACACCAAGCGTGCCCCCAGTGCAGGACTTCAAAGCACTAGAGAGTGCTCCCGCCCAGCCCCAATACACATCTGCCTGTCTGGGGAGGTGGTTACACCTCCTTGGGACAGGAAACCTACTGCCCAGGCCTCTCCTGCCGGAGTTTCGGTTAGCAGCCGGAGGGGGGGGTAGTATTCCAAAGCGTTTGACATCAAACACAACATGTTTCCGCGCAGCCATCCCAAAGTTAGCATTTGCCACAAGGTTATCATGCACTTAAGAGTATATTGTCAGGCTGCACCACAAGTAGCATCAGAGGAGGTACTCCGAACGCTGCAGAGGGACTCTGCTCATGCAGGGGCACCCTCTCACATAAAAACCAAGCACTCTGCCTTCAGGATTGTTAAGGCCTGCCAAAGGAGTGACTTATAGGTTTTATATGTGTGTGCAATGGTAGTGATATAGGTAGCCTATACCACTTTAAGGGGTGCAAGCACCACCTTACCCAGGCTGAAGTAGCAGACCTGTGGTGCTATTTTGGAGTGCTTCCCAGCGGTGGCATACTACATGCTTCAGCCCCTGGTAGGCCTCTGAGTTACCTATGCCCTAGGTACATAGTATACCATATACTAGGGGCTTATAAGGCACTCCAGAATCCAATTAGATAAGTACCTAATGTACATGGAACCCATTTTAGAGAGGAAGCAGCTAGGCTGGGGTCCTGATTAGTCAGCCAGACTAAGGTCGAAAAACAGTGAAACACCAGCAAAAAGTGGGGGTACCCATGTGAAGCAGATCCTACTCTCCTGCAAAGGCCCGAAGGGCTTAAATAGTGGAGGGGAGTTAGCAGTTCATTTAGGCAATTGAACAGGCAAAATTCGGCATAATGATCTTCGTGTGTTTTTAAATTGTCCTATGTAACAAAAAATGAAATTTAATATGATGAAGAAACTAACATTATGAATATCATACAATGTTACAATTTTGAGCTCATACTTTTCGATATATTGCATTGCAGACTACTAAGCTGAAACACGGCATAATTGTGAAAATGTAAGTGGTCTGTTCCCAATAGTTAAGGATGTTTGGCCAGGCAAAGCTGGTACACGGCATAAAAAGTATTGTATGATATGTATATACATGGTATTAAGGAGTTTGATGCACTTAAAGATGGCATCTATGTCTTTAGCCAATACGCGGCATAATATCAATTCATAGGCCACGTCAGCCGATACACGGTGCAACATTCTGAAAACTGGGAGGTAGATATTGTTTAAATATTTTAACCCAATATGCTTGGCAATGCATAATCGATTGTATGTGATGTTATCTACAAATGTATTGTGGCATTGATATTAAGACATTCTAAGATGGCGCCTATGCAAGGCAGTGAAACGGGTCCTTTTTTTTTCATGTTGATGTCAATGAAAGAAATGGTTAAAAATGGTTGCCACTGGTGTGCCAGTAACACCGACGAAGGCGCGAAAGCCGAAACGCATTTGTTGTTGCTTTGTGGAGATTAACGGCACCCGTTCGTGAGGGATTCCCACTTATGGTGCGGAGGGAGCAGTGGTTAGCAGTGGTTTTATATATATATATATATATATATATATATATATATATATATATATATATATATATATATTGTATCAAAACTTCAAATAATGACGCTCACTCGGGAGTCCATTGCAACCATAGAGGTTTAATAAAGTGAACCGCTACGCGTTTCGACACAGAAAGTGTCTTGATCACACGATTTTCACAGTGCTACGTGACGTGTATAAGTAAACAGTAAACATAGAAAAGGCACTACATTTGGAGCAAGCCCTTTCTGCTCCGCTTTTTGGCATCCATCTTGGAACAGTACCCACAGTCAGTATATAATATTACACACAATGTATGATCCTGAACAAAATGCAAACATCAATACATAAATATATTGTATATGCTATTGTTCTTAATTAAAAAGCGGTATAAGTACCCATGAGACATCTCTAATTCAAAACGATGTTCAACCATGATTGTACATGCATGTGTGTCGATTGCTTGAGCCTAAATAAAGTTCAAACATAATTGATTGTTTAACAGGCAAGTGCCTTTGCAACAATACTATTGATTATACACAATCGGTGGAACCCTTTTGTACGTGCTCTAGTGGCTTTGTGTAGATACCTTTCATGAATCCTGTAAATACTTCCCCAGGCAACTTTGCAAAATCAAAAGGCCCCAAACCGTGAAAGACAAGAAAAAAGTGGATAAATATGCGTCTCTAAGAAGGTAAAGATTAACCAAAAGTTTTGTCACTTTACTTGTTGGAGAGTGCTTGGATGATTTTCGATGAAGAAAAGGGTAGGGTGCCCGTGAAATCTATGCCCACCAGTGCCATTGAAGGGTCCCTTCCTTTCCTCCTAGAACAACAATAGAAAACAGAGCACACAATTAAAAACACAATATTTACACTGCAGTTATAAGATGCAATAACAGCATACAGTATATACAAAAACTAATCATCATACAAATGGCTTGCCAATTCTTCATCAAGATTGTGCCCTCCTGGAAATCTAGTTTCCAGTTCTATAATCCATTTCGATTCCTTTTTCCTAAGAGCTAGTTCTCTATTACCGCCCCTTTTGGGTGTGTTGATTTGTTCAATGGCAAAAAATCTCAACAAAGAATTGTTCGATTGGTGTTTCTCCTGGAAGTGACGGGCAATCGGGTAATGTAAATCTTTGTTGGTAATGGCCCGTAGGTGCTCCTGAACTCTTTTCTTAACCATGCAAGTCGTACTGCCTACATACCTCAGTTTGCACGGGCACACTAAAATGTATATCACAAAGTTGGTGCTGCACGTTAAGAATTGTTCAATCTTTTTGTTTTGATTCCTACCTGGAATCTCAAAATCTTGGACCATGTGGCTAGATTTACAGGCCCTACAGTGACCACAGGGATAGAAACCTTTGAGGTTGTATTTGTTACGATTGGGGATTTCAGAGATATCGCCTTTCATCAAGATGTCTTTGAGACTCTTCCCTTTCCGATAGGTGATCAGGGGTCTATCTCCTATACTGGAACCAATTACATTGTCAGTTTTTAAAATTTTCCAATTGTCTACCAGTATTTTCTTGATTTTCTCAGATCCCTGGTTGAAGGTGGTGATTACTCTAGTCACTGTTTCTTCGCTGGGTGTGGGTTGTTTAGTTTCTAGGGTGCTTGATCTAGTTGTCTCTTTTATTTTGTTTACTGCTCTTTTCAGAGTCCATTCTGGATACCCTCGTTCTCTGAACCTACTCAACATCTTAACTTGTTCACATTCATACATGGCATCAGTACTACAGTTCCTCCTTGCTCTCAATAGCTCTCCAAATGGAATACTCCACTTGAGAGCTTCTGGATGAGCACTGTGAGCATGGAGGAGGCTGTTTCCAGCTGTTTCCTTCCTGTGCAAACTGATCACTAGTTTGTCCTGTTCTACCATAACCATTGTGTCAAGGAATTCCAATTTTTCTCTGTTGATGTTTGCAGTGAGTGTGATGTTGTAAGGATTCGTATTGAGTGCATTAATGAAGGCCTGTGCCTCAGGTTCTGTGCCCCTCCAGATGACAAACAAATCATCGATGTACCTTATCCAAGTTACAACTGAATTGAAACCAGACTGTAAATTCTCATCCCTGCGAATCTCCTCCTCCCATTTTCCTAAGAACAAATTGGCAAAGCTTGGCGCAAAGCACGAACCCATCGCGGTCCCGCGTACTTGCTTAAAAAGATTGCCATCAAACATGAAGATGTTGTTACTTAGACAAATTTTCAGCATATCGATGATCATGTGTGTATGTTCAAGATATCCTATGTCACGTTTCTTCAAGAAATGTAGACAAGCCTCTATACCCTGATCATGATTAATGATCGTATAAAGTGAACTTACGTCCATCGTAATGAGGAGATAACCATTGACCCAATTGACCTCTTCAATTTTATTGAGGAAGTCTTTTGTGTCTCTTGTATACGAGGGGAGGCATGTGACATACTCCCTCAAGAAGTGATCTATGTATTTGGAGATGTTTTCGTTGACACTCCCTATTGATGAAACAATAGGTCTCCCTGGTGGTCTTGTAGCATTTTTGTGGATTTTGGGCAATAAGTATATTATGGGGAGTTTTGGGTAATCCTTTTTAAGAAAGCAAAACTCTGGCCATGTGAGTAACCCGGTTTCTTGCCAAATAGACAGCTTTTCCCATGTGTTGGTTATGCTAAAATTATACTCTGTGAAGTTACTAGGCACATAAAAATTTCTATCACTGAGTTGTTTATATGCTTCTTCAATGTATAGTTGTCTTCCCCAGAGTACAATGTTACCTCCCTTGTCAGATGGTCTGATAATGACACTGGTATCTTCAGCCAGAGAGGTAATAAAATCCCTTTGTTGTTTAGTTAAATTGAATTTAACATTCCTAGTTTATGTCATTTTATACTTGAATTTATTCAGCTCTTTGTTAACAACTTCATGGAAAGTATCTAATGAGTCATGTGGCAGTACTGGACAAAAGATGGATTTGGGTTTAAACGGGGTAGAAGCTGCCCTGTCAGTGCTTATAGACTGTGAGTGTATATCATCATCATTGTTATTTGTTACACCCCCCAGATCATACACAGTTTCAAGTACAGTGGCATCACCTACAGTTAGATTAGAAAAATCACTGGCTTCATTAGATATGTTAGTCACGTTAGAGGTTTGTTTGGTGTTAAATAAGGAATGCCATTTTCTCAGCTTCAATTTACGAATAAATTTGAAAATGTCAACCCTTGTGTTTGTATAATTAAACAATTCGGTTGGACAAAAGGTCAGTCCTAAGCATAAAGTAGTCTTTTCTTTAAGAGTCAGTGTTCTTGCCGATAAATTAATGATTGTTTGATTTACCATTGATTCATCCATGATTACTTGTCTCTGGTCTGGCCTCCACGTCTGGTTCCCACTGGCTCTCTGTTTGATGCTCCTCTGTTTTCTTTTGAGGCGTTTCTTCTTTGAGCGGGTCTGCCTCTTGTTCTTCCTCTCCCCCGACTTTGTCCTCTCACTCCTTGGGGTGCTGATTGTGACTGTTCTTTTTGTCGACGTGTTCTCAGCACCCGGAACTCGTCTAAAAAAGTCGCTGGCTTTGAAGAAATTTCCACATCTGAGACGCTGCTAGTTGTTGTCCCCGATATATCTGAATCTGTGTCACTGATATATACACGATCTTGGTTGGTTGGTGGAACATTGGGATCAGTAGTAGCGTCTTCACGGACAGTTCCTTGACTGTATAGGTGGTCGTATTTCGGGCTATAAGTTAAGATCCGTCCACTCTCGTAGTCACCACAATCCCTGTGCAACTTTCTCTGTTTTCGGAACTTAATGTCGTCTTCATATTTTTTTATTCTTCCTTTGAGGTCATCTTTGAATTTTTTAATGTCCTCTTGTTCTGTGCTACTGCTGAAATCTTGATGAAAGGCGATATCTCTGAAATCCCCAATCGTAACAAATACAACCTCAAAGGTTTCTATCCCTGTGGTCACTGTAGGGCCTGTAAATCTAGCCACATGGTACAAGATTTTGAGATTCCAGGTAGGAATCAAAACAAAAAGATTGAACAATTCTTAACGTGCAGCACCAACTTTGTGATATACATTTTAGTGTGCCCGTGCAAACTGAGGTATGTAGGCAGTACGACTTGCATGGTTAAGAAAAGAGTTCAGGAGCACCTACGGGCCATTACCAACAAAGATTTACATTACCCGATTGCCCGTCACTTCCAGGAGAAACACCAATCGAACAATTCTTTGTTGAGATTTTTTGCCATTGAACAAATCAACACACCCAAAAGGGGCGGTAATAGAGAACTAGCTCTTAGGAAAAAGGAATCGAAATGGATTATAGAACTGGAAACTAGATTTCCAGGAGGGCACAATCTTGATGAAGAATTGGCAAGCCATTTGTATGATGATTAGTTTTTGTATATACTGTATGCTGTTATTGCATCTTATAACTGCAGTGTAAATATTGTGTTTTTAATTGTGTGCTCTGTTTTCTATTGTTGTTCTAGGAGGAAAGGAAGGGACCCTTCAATGGCACTGGTGGGCATAGATTTCACGGGCACCCTACCCTTTTCTTCATCGAAAATCATCCAAGCACTCTCCAACAAGTAAAGTGACAAAACTTTTGGTTAATCTTTACCTTCTTAGAGACTCATATTTATCCACTTTTTTCTTGTCTTTCACGGTTTGGGGCCTTTTGATTTTGCAAAGTTGCCTGGGGAAGTATTTACAGGATTCATGAAAGGTATCTACACAAAGCCACTAGAGCGCGTACAAAAGGGTTCCACCGATTGTGTATAATCAATAGTATTGTTGCAAAGGCACTTGCCTGTTAAACAATCAATTATGTTTGAACTTTATTTAGGCTCAAGCAATCGACACACATGCATGTACAATCATGGTTGAACATCGTTTTGAATTAGAGATGTCTCATGGGTACTTATACCGCTTTTTAATTAAGAACAATAGCATATACAATATATTTATGTATTGATGTTTGCATTTTGTTCAGGATCATACATTGTGTGTAATATTATATACTGACTGTGGGTACTGTTCCAAGATGGATGCCAAAAAACGGAGCAGAAAGGGCTTGCTCCAAATGTAGTGCCTTTTCTATGTTTACTGTTTACTTATACACGTCACGTAGCACTGTGAAAATCGTGTGATCAAGACACTTTCTGTGTCGAAACGCGTAGCGGTTCACTTTATTAAACCTCTATGGTTGCAATGGACTCCCGAGTGAGCGTCATTATTTGAAGTTTTGATACAATTTGATACCGGCTTGGGTCACTACCGGAGGACGCTCCACCTGGCGACGGGACTGATCCCAGAAGGACCCACATTGTGTATGGAATATATATATATATATATATATATATATATATATATATTCACTGAAAAAACCATAGGTTTCACACATGTTATAGTTAGCGGAAATTTTACTGATAAAAAACCAATGAAATTCCCCCGTTATAGTTAGGGCAGGCAACTATAACTCACGCGACCGCAATCCTCTGCTGATGCTAATACTGTATTTAGACACTTATTTGCCCATGTCTTCTTCCATACATTTTTAGCTATACATATATTACAAATATTTTTTTTTCATAAAGACACATATGTCATCAGCAGAAGATTGCGGTCGCGTGAGTTATAGTTGCCTGCACTAACTATAACGGGGGAATTTCATTGGTTTTTTATCAGTAAAATTTCCGCTAACTATAACATGTGTGAAACCTATGGTTTTTTCAGTGAATTTGCAAGGTTTTTTAAATGCTAATTCCTAACTATAACGTGTGTGAAACCTATGGTTTTTTCAGTGAATTTGTACGTTTTTTTAAATGCTAAGTTACTTTACGCCATTCGTGGCGTGCGCGCCAACTTAACGCAGTTCGTTCCATGCACGCACGGTGGGCACGCGGTGCGCTACGCGCACCGCGTGCCCACGTTACGCTAGATGGGCCATGTACGCACGATGCGCTTTGCGCACCGTGTGCACATGGAGGACATATGATGCACTTCGTTTTGAAAGGTAATATTTTAATTTTTTGTATATTTTAGAAGCCATGCACAAATGGTGCCCTTCGGGCACCATTTGCACACGGGGTGGAGAGAGTGTGGATAATTTTTTTTTTATTATTATTTTTTTTAATATTTTTTAAATATTTTAGTTTATCTCAGGTTTAATAAGCCATGCACAATTGGTGCCCTTCGGGCACCAATTGCACACGGGGTGGAGAGAGTGTGGATAATGTATTTTTGTAAAAAATTTTTTACCGTACGCGTACGGTAAGCGTAATCGGCGAAATTACCGTAAAAATAAAAATTCCGTTTTTGGCCTTGGGGGATCTTTGGGGACTCCCTCAACATGGCTATGTGTGTGGGAGCTGTCTAAACAGCCCCTTTACATGTTTTTGGGCTTTATATTTTAAAAATCACTCTCAGTGCGAGAGAGAAAATGGCGGCCGCCGCTTCCTGGTTTCGGCCGATTCGAATGTTTACTTAGATCTAAGAGCCAATCAGAATCGCGCTCGCGCACGCCACCGTACGCGTACGGTAAGCGTACCGTAAGCGCACCGTAAGCTGGCTCAGATATATATATTGATTTAAAGGCTATTTTCTCAGAATCTACTGAACAGATTTACACCAAACCTACAAAAGGCACTTCCTTGACCTGAGGACTACCTCTCTGCCAAATTTCTAGTAATTCTGTTCAGCCGTTCGGGCTGTAGCCCTGTCTAAAGGTCCTATGGAAAAATGCATGGGAAAAACGCGTTTTGGGACCCCCCTTTTATCTCAGCCCCCGCTTGACGAATCCCCCCGAGACTTTCAGGGTAGGAGCGGAGCGTAGCGCCCCACCTATTTTGAAATATTTGCGAGGATTCGTTGACCGGCGCCAAAGTTATTCAAAATAGAATGTTGCGGATTTCCTATGGAAACGTGGTCCTAACTATAACTACCTACTGGCGACTGCCAGTAGGTAATATATATATATATATATTACCTACTGGCAGTTGACAGTAGGTAGTGATAGTTAGGACCTACTTTCCATAGGAAAAGCTTTTTTTGATTTGCCAATAACTTTGCGCCGGTTGACGAAAACTTTCAAAACTAGTGGGGCGCTCCGGTCAGCTCCTGTCTTGAAAGTTTCGGGGTGATTTGTCGAGCGGGGGCTGAGAAAAAAGGGGGGTCCCACAACGCATTTTCCCCATGTTAATTTCCATAGGAAAATTTAGACAAAGCTACAGCCGAACTGCTTAACGGAATTACACCAAATTTAGCAAAAAGGTAGCCCTTGGTTCAGAAAGAGAACTTTTTGTTAAATGGTGTAAATCTGTTCAGTAGTTTCTGAAAAATTAGGAAAAGAAAAAGTTTCAACATCTATGGCCGCAGTGGTTTCGCGAACCCTCTCAGGAACGAGCTTCACTCTGATTGGCTGCCAACACTCCAAACCAGGAAGTGTTGGCAGACATCTTGTGACTCAGTAGAACCGAGTCACAAGAAAACAGTAAAAAAAAAGGTAAAAACAAAAGAAAAGGGGGTAGGGTAGAAACACCCTGACCCCCTAGGCCTGCTCATGGGGTCCCACAAGGAAATCATGTTGGGGTTGCGAATTCCGCCAAAATTATTTAAAAAAATGAAGTGCGGGCTCCCTCCCTTCGTTTTCAAAAAACCCCTGGGTGGGCCAGGTCCCGGGGGCACTCGCCAATTAATTTGCGGGGGCCCCCGCAGCCCCAGGGACAGCCACCTCCCGGTGCTTATTTGAATGTATGCGGGGAGCACTGCAGACCCCCGCAGCCCTGGGGAAGGCCACCTCCCCGGGTCTGTAAAAAAAATGTGTGGGGGGTCCCAGGCCCCCCCACACTGCCCCGGGGACCGCCACCTTCCTGGGACTTTGATAATGAACTGCGGGGGGGGCTCAAAGCAATACAGAATTGCTTTTGCACAAGGGGAGCTGCATGTTAGCAGCTCCCCTTTTGGAAAAGCAATGCCAGCTCCCGCAGGAGTCAGGAAGCCGATGGGACCGTGGGGGCATTGGGGCTCACCCCTTGGTCCCCAAAACAAAGGACCGGCCCGGTGGGCTAGTTGGCCCTCTGGGACCCTCAGGATTCAAGGGGACTTAATCCCCCAACTTACAACACGCCAGGGGGCGCGTTTGCACAGTGGTACAGGGAGGGGGCGAGGCCTGATATGACAAGTGTGCAAACACACCCCCTGGCGCGTTGTAAATTAGGGGATTAAGTTCCCTTGCATACTGAGGGTCCCTGGGGGCCAACTAGCCCACCAGGTACCTCCGGTAAGCGCCACAAAGCTGCATTGCAGAGAGGTGGTGCGAGGCTACGCCCCTTTTTACACCACTGTGCAAACACAGCTTCTGGTGCACTACTGGTAGGGCGATGGGGTCCTCTTGTTTACTGAGGACCTCAGGACACAAGTGGACTTCATCGTATACACACTTCCACATCCTAGTAAAGTGATCTAAATCCACACTGTCTTTTCAGGCTTATCTTGTATCCATGAAGGGATCTGGAGGCTACTGGATTGGACTTACTGATGCAAAGCCTGCAAGCAACTGGACATTCGTTGATGGCTCAGAATTAAAACTAAGGTATATATATTAAGTATTTGCAAGGCCACTGGAATTATGCAATTCTGCGGCAGCTGCATTTTCCACAAAAGTATGAATTAGCCACATTTGCCACATAATCCATCTTCCTGATGCATGATGTGAAGACTTTAACAAAAAACACATCTTTAGCTCAAACGGATCAAAAGTTACCACACGCACAGCAACACATGCTGCTGTTGCTTTTTGGGTCCATTCTTACTTAATGACTGTATTTTGAAATGCTGTTTTGAATCTTATTACTTGGGACACATTGCCTTATCTTTTCTTGAGGACAACACTGTCCCTGACCCTGCAACGGGAGCTATGACTATCATGCAGATTATCTAAGAGACAGACTCGTCTGGGAAAATATTATTATTTGCAATGGTTGACTGATCACTTTTCTGTTGCTTATTTCAGTATTTGGGTGTTAAAGTGGTATTAATGAGGTGAAACCTTTGCCCAGACAGTGACAAAATAACTATCATAAAAAGAAGTGCAATATGCCACAATTGCCTTTTTTTTGCCTCATAAATTGGTTCTTGCCTGCTGTATAATTCCAGTGGCCCTGAGTATTTGTTATTCCTGCTATGCAATAGTTTTCATTAATAAGAATCTATAAAAATAAGTAGATGACTTTCATTATTAGAAATCACATTGTGGGTCATAAACATTCTAACACTCAATACTAACCAGCAATTTCATGCTAGTATTAACATTAAAGTGCTGAATTCCACACATTTTAGCCAGCATACTATATTTATGAATGTTTATCACTGTTCACAGTCTTTTAACACTGTGACATAAGGGGGCAGGGGAGGCTTGATTCTTGAAGAGTGGTTAGTTGGCAGAAGGGATCTTTTGCCTCTGAATTTTAGGCTTGCCCATAATGGCGCTCATAAGGGAAAAATGTTTGCCTGAAAGGATCCTTGTTCAGCTGATCCAGGTCATTGCCAGGGAGAGGAGATGACACTGCTATGTATAGTGAAAGGAAAATACCTCGTCCGACATTGCATGCAAACCAGAGAATACCTCTTTCTGCACCGGCATAAAGGAACGAGGTGTGCAAGAGGTGCTGCAGCACCCTCATAATGCTGGAAAGAACTTAGATGGAGAATGAACAATAAAGGGACCCTTCAAATGTTTTTTTCTTCTGGCAGCATTTTTATTTATATAATTTGTAATGCGCAACCAATGACGTTAGACGTCTTGGTGCTATAGAAACTGATGAAAGTTGCTGAATTATATGACCTCATCAGGTTTAGCTTGGGCCGGGTGCCTTTAAGCCTCCTGAGGGAACAACCAGGTCTTTAGGGCTTTTCTGAAAGTGAGTAGAGAGGGAGCAACTTTCAGTGTCATTGGGAGACTGTTCCAGAGCACTGCTGTGGCCCTGAAGAAGCCCTTTCCACCCCAGTTGGTTCTCCTAAAGGAAGAAACAATCAAATTCATTGTGGAGCTTAAGCGTAGTGTCCTGGCTGGGATGTTCCATTTGAGTTTCTCTCTAAAATGATTCGGTCCCAGTCACGGAGCCTTAAATTGGCAGCGTTGTTTAACCGGCAGCCAGAGCATTTGTTGTGGTTTCAAAAAGGACTGTCACATATTCACTATGCCTTTAGTGGGGTGACTTAATTGGCCAGCACCACCACTTTAAATTTTGTTCCAGCACCAGAGCTACTCACAGAGCAATTGTGCACCCGCAATGGGTTCCCATAGCAGATGCCTACCCTAATATTAGCGTTATGCTCCAAATGAGTGTTTCCTAGCGAGAGCCCTGGTCAGTCGAAATGGCAATTGCCTTTGATATTTTGCTGTGCTCCTTGTTATTTTGTATTTAACACTAATTGGGCTTTAGGCTTCCCAATGTTTTGTATTTTATTTTCAAAAACAGATATTAGTTAGTGGCTAGAGAGTAATGGATTCCAAGATACCATCGATAGCTTGCTCCCATCTCTCATTTGATCCAATGAATATCACTGGATATGCTGACATGGTTTACTGTGTTTTACTCTAGTGTACTTTTTCTTTTCACCATTATTTTATTTCCGGAATAACATCAATTCAAATAATCTGCACTAGAATAGCGATTTAATATTTAATAAAATATGCAGTATAGATTCTTAAACTCATGTATTGTCCAGAACTCACTCATATAGGGGGTCTATTAGGATGGTGGGCTGAAAAGCACCCCGACTGCCATGGAAGCGGAAAACAACCGCCCGCCCGCACCGTGGGAAAACCAGCGGCCAAATTAGGATCAATCGCCCAAAAAAACTACTGCGGTAGAACGAGGCCAAGATAAACCGCTCATAGCCGGCAGAGATAGCCAAATTCCATCCGCAGCTGTCGGATTTGCAGCGGAAAAACACCATCCCCCCGCAAGTACAGTGGAGACAGCGCACCGGAAATTAGGATATCCCCGACGGTCCCACGGTACGTACCGCTGTCTCCGACCGCCACAGTCACACACTGGGATGAATGGGAGAGCCAGCGGCAGAGCCAGCGGGAGAGCCAGCAGGAGAGCCAGTGGGAGAGCTGCAGCATAGCCACCGCTGCGGACGGACCGCAAAAAATATGGCGGACGAATCAAAAAGCCCACAATAAGGCCAAAAAGTGCACACAGAAAACTAGCCATGGCCCCCAAATACACAAAACACACTCCAATGACACAACCACATGGCAAAAAGAAAAATACAAATCCCAGGACAACACACCTGACAGCAACACCCCAATTGGACACACCCACATAGCTGAGTATAAAACCAGCCTCTTCCCTGACCCCAATCCTTTGCAATACTCCATGAGAGAAGTGACACATACCCCAGCTGACAGGAGAGGCAAAGGACACAACACCACTAGCCACACCACACAGAGCACCACTACCACCTCCACACCTGCACAACTAACCCCCTTGCACAACTCACACCATACACATCACAACCACAACCACCACTCACATTCCTGCACCCACAACCACTTTGCACACCACACACCATGGCCACACAGAAAATGCCCAAATTCACAGAGAGTGAGTTGACAGGCATGGTAGATGAGATAGTCAGAGTGGAACCACAGCTTATTGGTGCCCTGGTCCAACAGACACCATTAACCGCAAGGACACAAATGTGGGCAAGGATAGTCCAAAGGATCAATGCAGTAGGGACCACCCCAAGATCAAAAAAGGAGATCATGAAGCGGTGTCATGATCTGAAGAGGGTGGTCAAGGAGAGGAGGAGCAAGAACCTTGATCTGGCTCAGAGGACTGGCGGTGGCCCTCCCATTCCACAAAAACCATTCACACCATGGGAGGAGAAGGTGCTTGCCATACTGCATCCAGAGTGTCTCACAGGAGTAGCCGGGGGAATGGAGGCTGGTAAGTACAAACAAATGACTACCGCCACTCTGCTATGTACTGTCTTGCACAACTACACAGCTACACCACCTAGGACAAATTCCATCCATCTGCACCACACACCTCAAAAACATGTCTCACAGATCCAACATTTACCCACTCCCATTCACCCTAAATGTACCTACCAACAATACCATGGGGGCATGTGTACAGGCAGACAGCACTACAACTCCCAACAGGCTCCCTGTCCCACAGCATCAGCAAGATGGATCCCTCCCCCCACCCCACCCAGAAGAATGTGTCAGCCATTACACAACCCACATCAAACTTCCAGGTAGGTAGCCATCTTCCCTGGGAGGGTGACTGGGGGTCGGAGGCCTGCACTACTACTCCCACCATCCCCCCTGTCCCACACCTGAGCAGGATGGGGCACTCCCGCACCCAGAAGCAGTTGGAAGCCAGCACATTACACCAAACAAACTTACAGGTAGGTAGCCATCTTCCCTGGGAGGGTGTCTTGGGGCAGGAGGCCTGCACTACTACTCCCACCATCCCCCCTGTCCCACACCTGAGCAGGATGGGGCACTCCCGCACCCAGAAGCAGTTGGAAGCCAGCACATTACACCAAACAAACTTACAGGTAGGTAGCCATCTTCCCTGGGAGGGTGTCTGGGGGCAGGAGGCCTGCACTACTACTCCCAACATTCCCTCTGTCCCACACCTAAGCAGGATGGAGCACTCCCCCACTCAGAAGCAGTTGGAAGCCATTGCAGTACACCAAACAAACTTACAGGTAGGTAGCCATCTTCCCAGGGAGGGTGTCTGGGGGTGGGAGGCCTGCACCAATACTCCCACCATGCCCCCTGTCCCACAGCCTAGCAAGATGGATCCCTCCCCCCCACCCAGAAGCATGTGTCGGCCATTACACAACCCTCATCAAACTAACAGGTATGTAGCCATCTTCATAGTGAGGGTGTCTGGTGGTGGGAGGCATGCACTACTACTCCCAACATTCCCTCTGTCCCACACCTGAGCAGGATGGCGCACTTCCCCACCCAGAAGCAGTTGGAAGCCATTGCAGTACACCAAACAAACTTACAGGTAGGTAGACATCTGAGTCTGGACTGTGACCCCACTGAGCAGGAGGTAAGCCGCCACCACGCACACACACATGTGTGACATAACAAACCCAAATGTTGGCACATTACAGGTAAGTAGCCAGGACATGCACCCACCCATTCGTCACAAATTAAATGGTGCCAAATGACAACACCAGCCCTCTCATTGCACAAAGAGGCACACCTACCCCATTGCCAAGCACAGTGTGCACACTGGTAAGCTAAGGAAACTGTCACAGCTACCAAAGTGTGACACACCACTGCACAAGTAGAAGAAAGTCAGGGCACAATCATGCACAGCACCTATTTCCATGTGCATCGCCATGGGGCAAGTGCAACAAGGACCATTCAAAAAATAGGAAAGCATGGTGGTGGTACAAATCAAGATATGCACAACACAGGACAAAGGTATGCAGGAGATGACAATGGCCAGTCCATGGCCAGATGTGACGTCTGCCAGGTCAGACAAATAAACACTCTCAATTTAACGCATTTTGAGCAAGACCCTAGATGGCAACAAGTCCCTGTAATCCTCAATTGTGCACGAGTCGCATGGTATGCCTTGACACCTACACCATGGACAAGTAATGCCTGTACCACTGCACCATGTCAGGAAGCACAGTAGCACACAAGAAAGAAACCTCAGTATCATTGTCAACACCTGTTGGAAAGGTCCACATAATTCAATGAAGTAGCCAGGTCCTACTTCCACATGTTGAGGATGCAGAAAAAGATAATCAAGTGGCTACCCTCCCAACAACAATAGGAATACCATCACCTAAGTGCTCATAACCAGCAGACTGGACTATGAGAGCGCCCTCTATGTGGGAATAATCAACCAATTCACAAACAGACTTCAGGCCACTCAGAATGCAGCAGCTAGACTCTTCCTCAACATCCCAAGCCAGTCTCACATCACGCCACACCTGAGGCAATTCCACTAGTTCCCGATACACAAGCCTGCAAAATTCAATCTTCTTCCCCACATATACAAAGCATTACATAACACAGGCACAGACTACCTGAACAGCTGTGTGCAGTTCTACCAACCCTCCGAGCACCTCCACTCAGCTGGATTCTCACAAGCATGCGTCCCACTCACAGGCAAAAGCGAACAAGGAGAGCTGTTGTAAGGAGAATGTCTTTCAGCGTAGAGAGACCTTTTTGATTTCAGTTTGAAGGCTTGTTAGATATTGACCATGGAAAAGTGACGAATTTCTAGCACTTTTGTGGCATGTGTTTTTTATTCTGCAAATGTAAAATGATTATGTCTGAAAAGCAAGATCAATCAAAAACACATCCACTGATATTTAAGTGACTATTTAGCTTAGATATTCTTCCAAGAATGTCATTAATCTTATCACTGTTTTCCTCTATAATTCTATCATTTTAGCTAGTTTAATCACTTGCTTTTAGGCTTCTTTCTTTTAGCTTTAGGTTCTTAAACACATACAGGGCAGGTTCCATTCTAGCTATAGTCTCCTTTTTAGTTAGATTGACCCTCTTGTTTACATTTAGCCCAAATCCATCCTAGGTAGTGGCGGTCGCCATCTTAGCCAATGGAGGCTGCCATCTTCAAAAATGGAGGCTGCCATTCTTCCTCAAATTCTGCAGAATCATCTAAATGTCTACCTTTGACACGGATGCTGTTTGTTCCTATCCTTCCAAGAACTGTGAAAGTGCCAAGTCATTCTGATATAGACAACAACAAAACCCCCAGTGCAACATTAGTCTGGGACAGGTGCCTTTTTCAAGGTCATCTAACAACCATTACCCAAATAATGCAGTCTATATTGAAGTATTTTTACCTTTTTAGTACATCCACTGATGTATAGGAGTATTTCAAAACATTTCTAAATTGATGTTGCAAATTCCATTTTAGATAAGTTACCATATATAAGGACTGCCATGTGACGACTTAGTTAGGAGAGAAACTTTACCCAGCTCGCAGTTCCCTGATCCAGATGAACATGGCATGGCACCAGATTCCAGCTCGACAGAAGAAGCCTCCAGCAAGACTCCCTGAGGCTCTGCGAAGCATTCCATTCTGAGTCCATGAACTGGTGTCAGGATTCTGTTCTCTTAGAGATGCAATCTCCTTGCTCTAGGCCTTGTGCGGGAAATAGCTGACAAGCTACACCAAACAGACAATAAACCCTATTGTCCAGGTATGCGCACTCCCTCCTAAACTCAGGCTTATTTTTTATTCCTCTGCTAGACTAGCATAGCGCCTAGAGGTAGCACAGTGAGGGTGTAAGGGCTATAAATTGTGATCTTACTATTTGTCCCTGTTTTCAATGTTCTTAAAAAGCTTAGCAATAAGTTTTAAAGTTTTATTTATTTTAAGATCATACATATATTTTAAGATTATGAATGTATTTTATAATAATGACTGTTTTATGATCCTATGTGTATGTCTCTTTTATGGTATCTTTGATTACCAAAATAAAGAGTGTTGAGTTACTCTGAAAAGCGTAGCTGTTTTCGATTACCTTCTGTGATGTTACCAATATTATGTGCACTAGATCCTGGCAATTCAAAATAATTATTTTTAAAATAAATATGTCGAAATACATATTCCGTTTCTAGGGAAAATTATTAAGAGCGATTATTTGGATTACAACTGCACCATGTTAGAAACGTGAAAGCATTAACACAACCACGTTTATGTACTGGATGGGCTTCTGCGCAGCTACAATTTCACATCAAGTATGGTGTATTGAACTACGTTTACTTGTGTCACCCGTGGGTGTGATAACAAAGCGGCATATTTACTAGGACGGCGATAAATAAACGCAAAGCGCGCTTAACGCTTGTTTATTTATCGGCGTCTATCACAGGAATTTATTGCCGTGATAACGCGCTATTAAAAACGCGTTGCTCCAGGGCGATAATATTCCAGGGAAATGGGCCAACATCGCTGGAAAACCAACGATGTTGCACCCAAAAAGGAGATAGCCTTGGTGCTACGACCCTGTGGTCGTATCACCATAATCCACCTCCCATGTTAGCTATGCCTTAGTCAGGAATATAACAGACGTTAAATTCCTGCGTTAAGGCATAGTTAACAGGATTTAAAATATCGCTACCCCTCGTTGATGATATCACGATGCTAGGGTAGCGAAATTATCCCATGGTGTTTTGTCAGGCACGCCTTCTTTGCATCTCATTAGAGATGCAAAGCGAGGCGTGAACAAAATGGGAGCTGAAACAAGGAAACACGCGCTAGCGTGTCCTTGCAAATAATGCGATATAATTATCGACGCTTTTCAGCCGAAAACGGCCGCAAGGGCGGCGATAATTATGTCACCAGCCCTCGATGATATGCCCCAAAGTTTGTAGAGCTGAGATAAAAACTCAGGGGCATATCATCAACGAGGCGATAAAAAATTATCGCCGCTTTTGCGTCCATTTTCGGACGAAAGGCGGCGATAATTTTATCACCTAATCAGCAAGGTCACGCTATCGCGTGAAACCTTGCATTAGCGCCTGTATTCTGAACGCCCAGCTTTGCATCTCTAATGAGATACAAAGTGGGCGTTCCTCAGAAGAATAACGGGAGAAATGTCGCTAAGCGACATTTCTCCTATTATCAAGCCTCATGCTAAGAAGCATAGCGACAAGAAAAGTAGCGATAACCTCTGTTATCGCTACTTTCCTTACGCCCGCTTCAAGACTGACTTAGCCATGATATCCTATGTAAGGTGGATATCATGGCTAAGTATGCCTTGCCCTATCAGCAAGCTATCGCCAAACTTTGTGAGATTATCGCTGGATTTCCAGCGATAATCTCACATTTAGCAGTTAGTGCTGGGAATTTTATCGCTTTTGAGATAAGCGTTGCTAATAGCACGCTATCTCAGCGATAAAATTCCACGTTACCCGGCGATAATTATCCTAGCGCTAAGTGCGCATAGCGATAATTATCGCCGGTCCTTGATGATATGCCCCTCAGTTTATGCAACAGAGTGTGCATTCTCATACATCTCTCCTAGAACATGGAAAACCTCCAACGCCATGTTAAAGACTCCTAATCCTTCCTTGAATTCTACAAGAGGCTGAAGACCCGGCTGTTCTATTCATCCCCCCCTGAAGATAAGTGGCACGATACCCTCACAGGTGATAGAGCAATGTAAAAATACAGACAATACAACACAAACTTTTCGACAAAGAATGCATGAGTAATTTCCTTGAACTCGGAGACAAACTCTGCAGCACACCAGCTCTAGGAATGCCTATTTATGATGCACTTTTGTCCACATTAGACCTCACTGCCCACTCTGGGGTGGGACTTTGTCCTTGAGCAGCCCCGCGGCCTGGAGAAGAGCCTCATCACCACGCTCTTAAGTGCTTGGGTTTCGCGCAGCACGGTCACGAGCAGGCCTGCCTGTGAACATTCGCAGCCAAAGGAGGCTGGGCCACCCCCATGGCTCTCTCGGCCACCTAATGATTTTATCTTGGGACTTTGCTGGGAGTGTTTACCCCTTGAAGGACCCAAAGTAATGGATAAGAGGAAATCTGCAGCGCTATCCTCTAAGAATTTCAACTCCTCACACAGAAACACTATACAGTAATAACATTGAAACAAGCATTTGCAATGCAATCGGTCTCGCCTTTGGAAACTAATATGTATTTAGATATGCACCACATTAGCCTGGGTGTTGAAACATCTTCTGTTCTTTAACATGGAGGGCAAGTAAGCACCAAACTGCTTGACACACCAGGCATGGGAATACATAGAGAGAACTATTGCCTTTCAGAGGGAAATGGTATAGCTCAAAGCTCTGTTTTCAATATAAAATCAGGGACTTCGGTGGTCATATCACTGAAAATACAAGATTCGAAAAAAATATTATTGTGTAGGGGTGGTCATAGAAGACAATTTCTATGGACTGGAATCTAGAGAATGTTAAAGTAATTCTGGTATTTTACTGACCTCTAGTGGTCGTTTTCTATCAAGACAGTTAAGTAGAGGCAGTTGAACAGGAGAAATGCCCCTAAGCAGAAGCAGACAAGTCCTAGGGCTGATCTCCAGAGCCCACAAAGTACATCCACATATTCTCATCCCGGGCTGCCACACACGAAGGGGGGAAGCTGAAGCCCTTTGAGCCCAATGGGCGTTGCGCGCCTGTACCTGGGTCAGTACTTAATTTGATCCAGTGATTTACTGTCAACATTTGTGACAGCTGCCACACGGTGGTGCTGCTTATGTAATAAAAAGATGAGCAGAACAGTTGTTTATTAATTCAATATACATTAAAAACAACTAATACCAGCCACCCAAACCATTCTTACAGCTTTGGGGGCCTCGAACCACCTGGACTGTCGAACCTATAGGACTGTGATGGATAGTAGTTGTGTTGGTTCTGTCATTGGCAGCGCTGGCAGGGGCAATGGGTGAAGCAAGCGGTGATGATGTCCTGACAAGGGCACTTATTATATTTTTTTACAAACTAAGCACTGTCTGGGGTCTTCAGGGACAAAGGGAACCTCATAAGAGCACATCAGATACAATTCTCCTATTCTGGGTACATAGCAACCGGCCAGATTCCCAAGCCAGCAGGAAAGCAGCAGAGACACTGAGGCATCTCTCGTGGTAGAGTCAAGTCAAGTCAAGTCAGAGAATTTATAAAGCGCACTACATACCCAGAGGGTCTCAAGGCGCTAAGGAGGGGGGGGGGGAGGATTACTTGTCAATAATCCACGTTTTAAGTTGCTTTCTGAAAGCCAGGTGGTTCTGGGTAAGGCGAAGGTGAGTGGGGAGTGAGTTCCATGTTTTAGCAGCCAGGTAAGAGAAGGATCTGCCTCCCATGGTGGTCTTGTTGATGCGAGGCACGGTGGCGAGGGCTTGGCTGGAGGAACGTAGTTGGCGGGAGGGGGTGTAGAAGGACAGTCTTGAGTTGAGGCATTCTGGTCCGATGTCGTAGAGTGATTTGTGTGCGTGGGTTAGCAGTCGGAAAGTGATTCTCTTATTGACGGGTAGCCAGTGGAGGTCTTTCAGGTGACCAGAGATGTGTTCGTTGCGAGGGATGTCTAATATGATTCTGGCTGAGGCGTTTTGTATTCGTTGGAGTTTCTTTTGGAGTTTAGCGGTAGTGCCTGCGTAGAGGGTGTTTCCGTAGTCCAGTCGGCTCGTGACTAGAGCATGGGTGACTGTTTTCCTGGTTTCGGTGGGGATCCATCGAAATGTTTTTTTGAGCATGCGAAGAATGTTGAAGCAAGATGAAGATACGGCGCTGACTTGTCTGTTCATTGAAAGTGAAGAATCCAGGATAACGCCTAGGTTCCGTGCGTGGTCTGTCGGGATGGGTGCTTTTCCAAGGGCTACCGGCCACCAAGAGTCGTCCCATGCAGAGGGGGATGTACCTAGGATGAGGACTTCTGTTTTATCCGAGTTCAGTTTCAGACGGCTATGTTTCATCCATTCAGCAACTTCTTTCATTCCTTCGTGTAGGTTAGTTTTGGCGGTGCTGGGATCCTTGGTGAGAGAAAGGATCAGTTGAGTGTCATCCGCGTAAGAGATGATGTTGAGGTTGTGTTGGCGGGCGATGGTCGCGAGGGGGCTCATGTATACGTTGAAGAGGGTGGGGCTGAGAGAGGATCCTTGTGGTACGCCACAGATGACTTCGGTGGCCTCGGACTTGAATGGTGGAAGACGGACTCTCTGGGTTCTTCCGGTGAGGAACGAGGTGATCCATCCAAGTGCTTTTCCATGTATTCCGATGTTGGTGAGGCGTTGTAAAAGGGTGCTGTGGCAGACTGTGTCGAAGGCAGCAGAGAGGTCGAGGAGGATGAGGGCGACTGTATCTCCATTGTCCAGTAGGGTTCGAATGTCGTCTGTTGCTGCGATAAGGGCGGTCTCAGTGCTGTGTTTTGCTCGGAAGCCAGATTGTGAGGAGTCGAGGGATTTGTTGGCTTCGAGGAAAGCGGAGAGCTGGTTGTTGACAGCTTTCTCGATTACTTTGGCCGGGAATGGAAGGAGCGAGATGGGGCGGTAATTTTTGAGTTCGGTGGGGTCCGCTGTGGGTTTTTTCAGAAGGGCGGTGAGTTCAGCGTGTTTCCAGGTTTCCGGAAAGGTGGCGGAGTTGAAGGAGCAGTTGATGACGTCTCGGAGGTGCGGTGCTATGACGGAGTCTGCTTTGTTGAAGATGTGGTGAGGGCATGGGTCTGTGGGGGATCCTGAGTGGATGGAGTTCATTAGGCGGATGGTGTCCTCAGTGGAGATTGGGTTCCAGTCGTTAAGGGTGTTCGCGGGGGGAGAGTGTTCAGCATGTGGTTGGGTGGGTTGGGCCCCGGGTTGGTTGTCGAAGCTGTTGTGGATGTCTGCAATCTTGTTGTGGAAGAATGAGGCTAGGGAGTCGCAGAGGGCTTGAGAGGGGGTGATGTCGTTGGAGTTGGCCGAGGGATTGGAAAACTCCTTGACGATGTTGAAAAGTTCCTTGCTGTTGTGGGCGTTGTTGTCGAGTCGGTCCTTGAATGCTGTTTTCTTGGCCTTTCGGATTAGTTGGTGGTGAGTGCGGGTGGCGTTTTTGAAGGCGTCCTTGGTGTTGGTGGTTGGGTCTTTTTTCCACGCTTTTTCAAGGGTGCGGCAGAGTTTCTTGGACTTCTTAAGATCATCGTTGAACCATGAGGCCTTCTTGTTGCCAGGTTTGCTTTGACGTTTTTTCAGTGGTGCTAAGGTGTCTGCGGTGTTGGATAGCCATAGGGTGAAGTTGGCGGCGGCTAGGTTTGGGTCCGAGGAGTGGGCTGGGGTGTTTAGAAGGAGCGATGAGGAGATCTGGTCGGAGGTGATTTTGTTCCAGTTTCTTTGCAGAGTCGGTTGGAGGTGGTTGGTGGGTTTGGGCTTGTTGTAGGTGAAGTGAACGCAGCTGTGGTCAGTCCAGAGGAGATCCGTAGTGTGGCTGAAGGAGACATGATTGCTGGATGTGAAGATGGGGTCGAGTGTGTGACCTGCGATGTGGGTAGGGGAAGTGACCAGTTGTTTAAGTCCGAGGTTGGCGAGGTTGTCCAGGAGGGTGGTGGTGTTGTGGTCGTTGATCTTTTCAAGGTGAAAGTTGAGGTCTCCCAGAAGGATGTATTCTTTGGAGGGGAGCGCGAGTGGAGTGATGAAGTCCGTGATGTCTTCACTGAATTTTGCGCGGGGTCCTGGTGGTCTGTAGAGGAGGGTGCCTCTGAGTGTGGTCTTGGGGTCGATGTGGATCTGGAAGTGAAGGTGTTCGGAGTTGGCGAGGTTGGCGTCAGAGCTGGTTGAGATGCGGATTGATTTCTTATGGACGATAGCGATTCCTCCTCCTGTGTGGCTGGTACGGTCTTTGCGAGTGATCTTATAGTCTTCAGGGATGGCAATGGTGATGTCTGGGGCGGAGGAAGCGTTCATCCATGTTTCCGTTAGGAAGGCGACGTCCGGGGAGGTGGTGTCTAGTAGATTCCATAGGTCAATGGCGTGTCTGTGGACAGATCGGGTGTTGAGAAGGATGCATTGTAGGTGGTTGGGGTCGGGAATCTGTGGTGTGGTAGTAGCGGAGATGTTGTCGGTGCCGGTGAATTTGCAGGAGTAGCAGGAGAAAGGTCCATGGGTCTGTCCAGGAGCGGCTTGGACGCAGTTGGGGGCGCGACCGGGGTTAAGGGCTAGGAGGGTGGTGGCATCGTAGGTAATGCGGGAGGGCTGGGCAGCGCGCGGGGCAGGGGGTCTGGCGCTGGGCGCGGTCCAGGCGCGGACGGGCGTAGACGGGCTTACCTTTGGCGCACCTTCGGCGCGGGTTGGGCGCGGACGCTGCGCGTGGACGCTGCGCGCGGGAACTGTTGTCATATATGGGTAGTGGAGGGGGAGGGGCGAGGGCGTCTCAGCTGGGAGGCGGGGCGGGCTAGAGATGAGCACAACAACAACAACAACACAGGCAAAATGGAGGCGGAGGGGGGAGCCCAGCGGAAATGCGCAAATGCTGTAAAAGCGGCGCTTTTAAATTACAGAAATGCAAAAAGTTTAGCGCGGCAACCAGGCACACAGCAGGCAGCAATAATAAGGCAAATTAGCAGATAGGCAGCCAAGCAACGATACCGAGTGATGCAGGAGACACAGGGGAGCGACCACTCAGCCCAAGGGACAGGAGCGAGTCACGGCGCTTTCCGGTATTGGAGCGCTGTTCTGGTCAGTGGGAGGGCGTCTCAGCTGGGAGGCGGGGCGGGCTAGAGATGAGCACAACAACAACAACAACACAGGCAAAATGGAGGCGGAGGGGGGAGCCCAGCGGAAATGCGCAAATGCTGTAAAAGCGGCGCTTTTAAATTACAGAAATGCAAAAAGTTTAGCGCGGCAACCAGGCACACAGCAGGCAGCAATAATAAGGCAAATTAGCAGATAGGCAGCCAAGCAACGATACCGAGTGATGCAGGAGACACAGGGGAGCGACCACTCAGCCCAAGGGACAGGAGCGAGTCACGGCGCTTTCCGGTATTGGAGCGCTGTTCTGGTCAGTGGGAGGGCGTCTCAGCTGGGAGGCGGGGCGGGCTAGAGATGAGCACAACAACAACAACAACACAGGCAAAATGGAGGCGGAGGGGGGAGCCCAGCGGAAATGCGCAAATGCTGTAAAAGCGGCGCTTTTAAATTACAGAAATGCAAAAAGTTTAGCGCGGCAACCAGGCACACAGCAGGCAGCAATAATAAGGCAAATTAGCAGATAGGCAGCCAAGCAACGATACCGAGTGATGCAGGAGACACAGGGGAGCGACCACTCAGCCCAAGGGACAAGAGAACTCGCTCCGGAAGGGCTGACGTGTGCAGAGGATAACACGTGGCGGCGCCCTACCTGAAACAAGCTTTGGCTGGTTCTTGTTTCTCTCCTGGTGAGAGGAATGGGTAATCTTGGGTCTTTAATTGGCTGGTAAAAGAGTAACTGTGCGAGTTTAGTGTATGCACGGAAAGCACCGACTGTTCAGTGGAACAGTGCGAGGTCACGTGTAGGGCAAGGGTCAGGGGTGGCAAAGTCCAGGGGCCTGGTGCTGGCTGGGGGCTGCCCAAAGTGCTGGTGAATGTCAGTTTGTTGTGCTCATAGTATAGAGTGCAGGGGGAGGGGGCTCAGAGCTCAGGGGCCTCTGATCTCACTAACTATACCCCCCCCCCCCTTGTCTAGTGGTTAAAATACAGACATCATTTCAGTGCAGCGAGCCCCTAGAACCATCATTTTAGTGCAGCGGGCTCCTAGAGCCATCATTTCACTGCAGCGGGCCCATAGAGCCGCCATCATTTCGGGGCAGTTCGAACCATTGAGCCCCGGTGTCGCTGCACCTGCTGATTCCTTGCTAGGTACGGTGTTGTGTAATATCTGGTATCCCCTCGAGATCTGGTATCCCCTGCTCTTGGAATAGTCCGGACGTCCTGCCTATTGGGAAGATCGGACGAGCCCCCAGCAGCCCCGCCCACCCCAGGAGAGAGGAACCTCGGCTCCAACAGGCAGAAGGAGCAGCGCGTGGGGCTACCTACCAGATATTACACAACAACGGCCCTGTGCACTCAGGCACCAGCCTACACTGGTAGGTGTCCTGGAGGCTGCCTGTTCTGTCATGTAGTGCAATGTGACAGGTCAGCGCTGTAGTGTTGTTTCACAGTCAGTCGGCCTCGAGGCGCCGAGGGTCTCTGTTTAACGATGAGAGCAGCGCTGATTCTTGTCGGAGTGTTGGACTTTTTACATTTAGCAAAGGACCGAGGGTGAAGGGGGCGATGTTCCGATAGCGACCACACTCGATCTGATTAATAAAAATTATGCAATTACCCACGTGAAACTGTACTCATTTCATCGACACAGAATGATGAAAGTCTGCATTTCCGGTCTCATGTTCTCACTCCAGTTGCAAACTGACTCCTCAAGCAGGTGTTTAAGCTGCTGATATCTGTTAGCAGTGGGGTTCGTTTGGACCCTCCGTGCCCAGGCTCATATTAGAGCCCCTCCGCGGCCTGGCGGCTCGTGGTAAGATAAGACCTGTCTGACATCTTCTGGAGCCAACTCCAAGTGTGATGACGTCCGTCAGCATAGAAAGCGCACCGCTCACCCGTGCTCTCTCTTTGCGCTTTGTAATCCTTGTGCGGGAAACATCACACAAGAAACACTGGTGAAAGAAGCAGAAGGTGCACACTCGATTAACGCCGACACGTGTTTACCCCAGGATGCCCTCACTGGCTGCAAAAGTGACACAAGGCTCTATAAACTCCAGCAGACGGCAGGATCTCCTGAGCAGGAAAAAGATGAGCCCTTGACGAACGTGCATACCCTAAGACAGGGGTTCCCAGCCTGGGGTGCCCGCACCACCAGGGGCGTGAGATGGCATTTCAGTGGGTGCTACAAAGAGGGAAAGTATTTTTACAGTATGCATAGTAGGAATCTGGCGAGACTCTTGTAAGGGGGTGAACATTATTCAAAGTTACCTAGGGGTGCAGGGTATAGAAAAGGTTGGGGTGCGGGCTATAGAAAAGGCTGGTAACCCCTGCGCTAAGAGGAGCTGGCTTCGCTAACCATCGCGTCCTCATACCGACTAAGGGTGGGCGTAGTGCTCCGCTCCGCCCTTGCAGAATGCGTAGTGCTGCCTACTTCGCGCTTCGCAAAGTAGGCGTAGCAGGCAGACTACTCACACGCCATGGCAGAGCAGAGTTGCCCGCCACCTGCCTCCCTCCCGCCCTCATGCGCATTTGTGAGGAAGAAGCTAGCGAGGAATCAGGAAGATGGAGCCCCGGGACGCGGCAGCTCAGGTAAGCAATTTTCTTTATTTTTAACTTTCTAAGTAATTTTAAAATGAGGGCGGGAGGGAGGCGGGCGGCACGTAGTGGAGCTACGCGGAGTGTGCGGGTGCGCGTAGATTTGGGCACACTCCGTGATGCTCCGCGTAGCCCCACTACGCCCACTACGCCGAGGGTTAGTATCGACCTCAGATCGCGGCTCCCCTTCACTAGCACAGTTCAGTAAAGGTGCATTTTACAACAGAGCGTTACATCACCGCAGTACATTTAAAGTGTGTGCAAACGGGTATTAATAGTAACACTTTACTGATCTTAAAGCTGGTGTAAGAACATTAAAATTGTTAAGAAAACATGGTCTTCAAGTCAACAAACTTTTCAAAACTCTTACTGTTATTAAATTGTTTCTCGTTAGTAACAGCGTCGCGGCTCTCTGATTTTAGAGACAGTGGACGGCCTTCACTCTTAGCAGGACTCAGCTCAGTGCTGTTTATGAACACTTTCATTAACCCTAGTGGGAGAGCTGTGTTCCTGTAGTCAAGACTTTCACCACCAGCAGTGGGCAAAGATAAGCTCTGCTTCTAAGGGTCAGGACCTTTCTGTTTTTCACCGTGCACCACCCTAGTTCCCCACCCTGAACAGGTACTATGTCTGCCATACCCCCACTGGAACCATTTCTAATTGATGGCCCTCTCCCAGTCCAGGTCGCAAAATGGAAAGACTGGGTGGAGCACCTGGAAACCTACTTCGCAGTAATCGAGCTAGATGGCAACAGATGACTTCCCATGCTGTTACACTTGGGGCGACCAGCAACTATACACAAATTGGGGAAATCAGTAGTCGAGGCTGGACCATCACACATGTATAACATGGTAAAACAAGCATTGACAGCCCATTTTGAACCTTTAGCGATTATGACTTTGTAAGGCTTTTGCTGCGTCAAGCCAGGCAATTACCAGAGGAATCTGTCAACACATTCTATGCGTGCCTGAGAGACCTAGCTAGCACCTGCATGCTGCCAGATGCTGAAGATGAAATGCGAGCACAATTCATTCAAGTCTGTTCTTCAACAAAACTACGTGAGAATATTCTGCAGGTTCCGGGCATGACTATGGCTGACATGATGACCATGGGTAGGTCAAAAGAACTGTCCAAAGTACGGGCGGGCCACCCACATGGTGGCAGCACTCCAGCACACCGCTAAAGTAGAGCCTGTCAATGCTGTTTCTACCAAGATCCCGGACAAGAAGAAAATCAGGAATAAACCACCATCTGAACCTAAGACTTCCTATGGGTGCGGGGGACCCGACCCCCATAAGGGAAGCAGTGCTCAGCCTGCAATAAAGCGAATCACTTTGCAAAAGTATGCCGCTCTTCAGCTTCATCGTGGAACCAAAGACCTAAATCAGTCAACAAAATATGCACCACAGATAGTCCCATCGATGAGGGGGACATGGACGATGATGATGTAAAAGGAGCTGTCCACGTAATACACGCCATGCAACCCAAGGGCATCCACGAAATCACATCCCGAAATGTAATGTGCTTATTGAAGGTCACAAAGTGCAAGTACTGATTGACACTGGAGCTTCCATCATTATCATGGCAAAGTCAATGATGCTCTCCAGGTCTGTTCTGTCTGTCCTGAGACCCACTTCTACCAAGGTCTATGCTTATGGGTCCACAGCTCCACTCTTTTTGGCCGGAGTGTTTACTGCGGAGATTACACATGAATATCACTCAACGTGGACCAAGATATACATCATAAAAAGGGGGCTGTGGGATGTTGCTAAGCTTTAGGACTGCAGAACACCTTCAGCTGTTCGCATTTGTGCTCAGTGTACATCAGGAAAGTGTGGGCAAGGTACTAAGTAAGTTTGTACCGCTGTTTGAAGCCATAGGCTGTTTAAAAGATCGCTTGATAAAATTACATACTGATGAATCGATTCAGCCAGTAGCTTTGAGGCACAGACGGCGTCTCCTATTGTCGTGGCCCGCAAACCTAAGCAACCGGGAGAAGTTCGAATTTTCGTGGACATCTGTCTCCCCAACCTGGCCATTAAACAAGAACAACATCTCACACCAATGGTGGATGATATAGTGGCAAAAGTTAGTGGCTCGAAATGGTTCTCAAAAATGGATCTACATGCTGGATATCACCAATTGATGCTTGATCCAGAGCCGAGTCATCGCCACGCTTTCCACTCATGTGGGTCTGAGAAGGTACAGGCACCTCTGTTTTGGAGTCTCCAGTGCAGCAGAAGTTTTACAGGACACCATCCGAAGTGTACTTGCCAGTCTTGAATGAGTCCTCATTGTCAGTGATGACATTTTAGTTAATGCCCCAACCATTAGAAGAACACCTTGACCGTCTAGGGGGTATGTTTCAACGCCTCTTGGAAAATGGGTTAACCCTCCTCAAGGAAAAGTATGACTTTCTCAAGAAAGAGATAGCCTTCCTTGGATACCATTTCTCCCAAAATGGGGTGTTGCCAGACCGACTCAAGGTCCAGGACATTCAAGCTACCCCCCTGGGGGGCAGACACCCCGCTAGAAACCTGGGATTTTTGTATTCATGTAGAGGTGGGGTCTGCCCACAATGGGCATGATAATGCCCCCCATAGAAATTCCAGTATTTCTGCCCCCTGGGGGTCAGACGGGGGTGGTAGCTCCCAATCTGACCTCCGGGGGGGAGGGGGGCAAGAAAGCCCAATAGAAGCCCACTAGAAGCTAGCGATTTTTTCTACATTTGATTTATGAGGTATCATTTTACTCGGGAGACTGAGGAAAATGCTGTGGGGTTGGACATTTGTGCCGGCACAGTGATTCCACGCAAAAATATGCGGAAAATGTAATTTTTTCCAGCTACATTTGAGGCTTGCAGGGGATTCCGGGAAGGAAAATTTGGGGGATCCACGCAAGCCATACCTCGCTGGACTCCCTTGGGTGTCTAGGTTTCAGAAATGTATGGGTTTGATAGTTTCCCAAGGTGGCCGCCGAGCCCGAAGCCAAAAACCCAGATGACCCCCCTTGCAAAACCAGGTTGTTTTTTGGTAGGTAATTTTGATGTCCCCTCAATACGTTTTGGGCAATTGCCTGTTGCGGTTACTTGACCTACCAATGTGAGTGAGGTACCATTTTTATCGGGAGACCTGCGGGAATGCTGGGTGGTAGGAAATTTGTGGATCCACGCAGATTTCTAAATGTTCCCATACAGAAATTTGAGAAATTTTGTATTTTTTTCAGCTAAATTTGAGGTCTGCAGGGGATTCTTGGCAGGAAAGCGTTAGGGGGGCCACGCAAGCTATACCTCGCTGGACTCCCCCGGGTGTCTAGTTTCAGAAATGCATGGGTTTGGTAGGTTTCCCAAGATGGCAGCCGAGCCCAGGGCCAAAAACACAGGTGACCCACGTTGCAAAACTAGGTTGTTTTGTGACAGGTCATTTTGATGTCACCTCAATACATTTTGGGCCATTGCTTGTCGCGGGTACTTGACCCATCCACGAGAGTGAGGTACCATTTTTATCGGGAGACCTGGGGGAATGCTGGGTGGCAGGAAATGTGTGGATCCACGCAAATTCCAGAACTTTCCGCCACAGAAATGGGAGGAATATTGTTTTTGTTTTTTACAAAGTTTGAGGTTTGCAAAGGATTCTGGGTAACAGAACCTGGTGAGAGCCAGACAAGTCACCACATCCTGTATTCTCCTGGGTGCCTAGTTTTAAAACATGTTTAGGTTTGCTAGGTTTCCCTAGGTGCCGGCAGAGTAAGGGTTAAAAATCTAAGCTGGCCACTTTGCAAAAAAAGGGTCCGTATGAAAATGTGATGTGTCCACATTGCATTTTGGAGCCATTTACTTTCACGGGCACTAGGCCTACCCACACAAGTGAGGTACCATTTTTTCAGAAGAATTTGGGAAATGCACGGTTGGTGACATTTTGTGGATCCACACAGATTCCAGAACTGTCCTCCCCAGAAATGTAAGGAAAATGCATTTTTTTGCAAAGTTTGAGGTTTGAAAGGGATTCTGGGTAACAGAACCTGGTGAGAGCCAGACAAGTCCTGAATTGCCCTGGGTGTCTAGTTTTCAAAAATGTATAGGTTTGCTCGGTTTCCCTAGGTGCCGGCAGAGCTAGGGTTCAAAATCTACAGCTAGGCACTTTGCAAAAAAAGGGTTAGTTTTCACTGTGAAAATGAGGTGTGCCCACATTGCGTTTTGGGCCGTTTCCTAGTCGCGGGCACTAGGCCTTCCCACACAAGTGAGTTACCGTTTTTCTCAGAAGACTTTGGGGAATGTGGGGTGGGTGGAGTTTTGTGGATCCACGCAGATTCGAGAACTTTCACCACAGAAATGTGAGGAAAATGTGTTTTCTATTACAAATATTGAGTTTGCAAGGGATTCTGGGTAACAGAACCTGGTGAGAGACAGACAATCACCCCATCCTGTTTTTCCATGGGTGTCTATTTTTAAAAAATGTATGGGTTTGCAAGGTTTCCCTGGGTGCCGGCTGAGCTATGGTTCAAAATCTACAGCTAGGCGCTTTGCAAAAAAATGGTTAGTTTTCACTGTGGAAATGTGGTGTGTCCATGTTGCATTTTGGGCCGTTTCCTGTCACCTACCCACACAATTGAGGTGCCATTTTTCTTGGAAGACCTTGGGCAATGCGGGGTGGGTGGAATTTTGTGGATCCACGCCGATTCCAGAACTTTCCACCACAGAAATGTGAGGAAAATGTGGGTTTTTTTAACAAAGTTTGAGGTTTGCAAGGGATTCTGGGTAACAGAACCTGGTGAGAGCCAGACAAGTCACTCCATCCTAAATTCCCCTGGGTGCCTAGTTTTTAAAAATGTATAGGTTTGCTAGGTTTCCCTAGGTGGCGGCAGAGCTAGGTTTCAAAATCTACAGCTTGGCACTTTGCAAAAAAGGGTCAGTTTTCACTGTGAAAATGTGGTGTGTCCACATTGCATTATGGGGCTGCTTCCTGTCATGGGCACTAGGCCTATCCACACAAGTGAGATACCGTTTTTCTCAGAAGACTTTGGGAAATGTGGGGTGGGTGGAATTTTGTGGATCCACACAGATTCCAGAACTTCCCACCACAGAAATGTGAGGAAAATGCGTTTCTTTTTGCAAAGTTTGAGGTTCGCAAGAGATTCTGGGTAACAGAACCTGGTGAGAGCCAGACAAGTCACCCCATCATGGATTCCCCTGGGAGTCCAGTTTTCAAAAATGTATAGGTTTGCTAGGTTTCCCTAGGTGCCGGCAGAGCTAGGGTTAAAAAACTACAGCTAGGCACATTGCAAAAAAAAGGATCAATTTTGACTGTGAAAATGTGGTGTGTCCACGTTGCGTTTTGGGCTGTTTCCTGTTGCGGGCACTAGGCCTACCCACACAAGTGAGGTACCATTTTTCTCATAAGACTTTCGGAAATGTGAGGTGTGTGGAATTTTGTGGATCAACACAGATTCCAGAACTTTCCATCACAGAAATGTGAGGAAAATGTGGATTTTCTTTTTACAAAGTTTGAGGTTTGCAAGGGATTCTGGGTAACAGAACCTGGTGAGAGCCAGACAAGTCACCCTATCCTGAATTCCCCAGGGTGCCTAGCTTTAAAAATGTATAGGTTTGCTAGGTTTCCCTAGGTGCCGGCAGAGCTAGGATTCAAAATCTACAGCTTGGCACTTTGCGAAAAAAGGGTCCGTTTTCATTGTGAAAATGTAGTTTGTCTACATTGCATTATGGGGCCACTTCCTGTCATGGGCACTAGGCATACCTACACAAGTGAGATACCATTTCTCTCAGAAGACTTTGGGAAATGTGGGGTCGGTGGAATTTTGTGGATCCACACAGATTCCAGAACTTTCCACCACAGAAATGTTAGGAAAATGGGTTTTTTTAACAAAATGTGATGTTTGCAAGGGATTCTGGGTAACAGAACCTGGTGAGAGCAAGACAAGTCATAGGTTTGCGAGATTTCCCTAGGTGCCGGCAGATCTACGGTTCAAAATCTACAGCTAGGCACCTTGCAAAAAAACGATCAGTTTTCACTTTGAAAATGTGGTGCGTCCACGTTGCATTTTTTTGGGCCACTTCCTGTCACTGGCACTAGGCCTACCCACACAAGTGAGGTGCCAGTTTACTCAGAAGACTTTGGGGAATGGGTGGTGGGTGGAATTTTGTGGATCCACGCAGATTCCAGAACTTTCAACCGAAATGTGAGGAAATGGTTTTTTTTTTTTTTTACAAAGTTTGAGTTTTGCAAGGGATTCCGGGTAACAGAACCTGGAGAGAGCCAGACAAGTCACCCCATCCTGGATTCCCTGGGTGCCTAGTTTTAAAAAATGTATCGGTCTGCTAGGTTCCCTAGGAGCCGGCAGAGCTAGGATTCAAAATCTACAGCTGGGCACTTTGCAAAAAAAGGGTCAGTTTTCACTGTGAAAATGTGGTGTGTCAATATTGCATTTTGAGGCCATTTCCTCTCGCGGGCACTAGGCCTACCCACACAAGTGAGGTACCAATTTTCTTGGAAGGCTTTTAGAAATGCGGGATGAGTGAAATGTCCTGGTTCCACGCAGATTCCAGAACTTTTTACCCCAGAAATGTGAGGAAGATACGTTTTTATTTTTTACAAAGTTTGAGCTTTACAAGGATTTCCGGGTCACAGAACTTGATGAAAGCCAGACAAGTCACCCCATCCTGGATTCCCCCTGGGTGCCTAGTATTTAAAAATATATAGGCTTGATAGGTTTCCCTAGGTGCCGTCAGAGCTAGGGTTCAAAATCTAAGCTGGGCACTTTGCAAAAAAGAGGATCAATTTTCACTGTGAAAATGTGGTGTGACCACATTTTGTTTTGGGGCCATTTCCTGTTGCGGGCACTAGACCTACCCACACAAGTGAGGTACCATTTTCCTCACAAGACTTTGGGAAATGTGGGGTGGGTGAAAATTTGTGGATCCATGCAGATTCCAGAACTTTCTACCCCAGAAATGTGAGGAAAACACGTTTTTTTTTGCAAAGTTTGTGGTTTGCAAGAGATTCTAGATTAATAGACCCTGGTGAGAGCCAGACAAGTCACCCCATCCTGGATTCCCCTGCGTGTATAGTTTTAAAAAATGTATAGGTTTGCTAGGTTTCCCGAGGTGCCGGCGGAGCTAGGATTCAAAATCTACAGCTTGGCACTTTGCAAAAAGAGGACAGTTTTCACTGTGAAAATATGGTGTTTCCATATTGCATTGTGAGGCCGTTTTCTGCCGCGGGCACTAGGCCTGCCCACACAAGTGAGGTATACCATTTTTCTTGGAAGACTTTTAGAAATGTGGGGTGGGTGAAATGTCATGGATCCACACAGATTCCAGAACTTTCTACCCCAGAAATGTGAGGAAGATAGTTTTTTATTTTTACAAAGTTTGAGGTTTACAAAGATATCTGGATAACAGAACTTGGTGAGAGCCAGACAAGTCATCCCATACTGGATTCCCCCTGGGTGCCTAGTTTAAAAAAAATTATAGGTTTGCTAGGTTTCCCTAGGTGCCGTCAGAGCTAGGGTTCAAAATCTAAGCTGGGCACTTTGCAAACAAAGGATCAATTTTCACTGTGAAAATGTGGTGTTTCCAGATTGTGTTTTGGGGCCATTTCCTGTTGCGGGCAATAGGCCTACCCACACAAGTGAGGTGCATTTTTCTCAGAAGACTTTGGGAAATGTGGGGTAGGTGACATTTTGTGGATCCATGCAGACTCCAGAACTTTCCACCCCAGAAATGTGAGGAAAATACGTTTATTTTGCAAATTTTGTGGTTTGCAAGAGATTCTGGGTAACAGAACCTGGTGAGAGCCAGACAAGTCACTCCATCCTGAATTCCCCTAGGTGCCTAGTTTTTAAAAATGTATAGGTTTGCTAGGTTTCCCTAGGTGCCGGCAGAGCTAGGATTCAAAATCTACAGCTTGGCACTTTGTAATTAAAGGGTCAGTTTTCACTGTGAAAATGTGGTGTGTCCACATTGCATTTTGGGGCCGCTTCCTGTCGCGGGCACTAGGTCTACCCTCACAGGTGAGGTACCGTTTTTCTCAGAAGACTTTGGGAAATGTTGGGTGGGTTAAATTTTGTGGATCCATGCAGATTCCAGAACTTTCCACCCCAGAAATGTGAGGAAAATGTGTTTTATTTTTGCAAAGTTTGAGGTTTGCAAGAGATTCTGGGTAACAGAACATGATGAGAGCCAGACAAGTCACCCCATCCTGGATTCCCCCTGGGTGCCTAGTGTTTAAAAATGTATAGGCTTGATAGGTTTCCCTAGGTGCCGGCAGAGCTAGGGTTCAAAATCTAAGCGGGGCACTTTGCAAACAAAGGATCAATTTTCACTGTGAAAATGTGGTGTGTACACATTGCGTTTTGGGCCGTTTCCTGTCGCGGGCACTAGGCCTACCCACACAAGTGAGATACCATTTTTCTCATAAGACTTTGGGAAATGTGAGGTGTGTGGAATTTTGTGGATCAACACAAATTCCAGAACTTCTACCACAGAAATGTAAAGGAAAATGTGTTTTTTTTAACAATGTTTGAGGTTTGCAAGGGATTCTGAGTATTAGAACCTGGTGAGAGCCAGATAAGTCACCCCATCCTGTATTCCCCTGAGTGTCTAGTTTAAAAAAATATATAGGCTTGATAGGTTTCCCTCGGTTCCAGCAGAGCTAGGGTTCAAAATCTACAGCTAGGCACTTTGGAAAAAAAGGTAAGTTTTCACTGTAAAAATAATGTGTGTCCACGTTGCGTTGTGAGCCGTTTCCTGTCGCGGGCACTAGGCCTACCCAAACAAGTGAGATACAATTTTTATCAGGAGACTCTGGGTAACAGAATTGTAGAGCAGCTGTTATTGTCTATTGACTTTCGATGCATTTCTGCCTTCCAATGTGTAAAAAAGAAGTCACTTTGAAAAATGTCCTATAATTCTCATGCTAGTATGGGTACTCACAATTTTGGAAATGTACAAATAGCTACTATTTTTAAACTCTATATTTTGTTCCAATTTCAGAAATACATAGGTGCCTTTCTTTCCGTTTTTTCCCTGTATATATTTTCACAAATTAATTGCTATATACCCGGTGCATATTAAAAAAACATTGCAAGACGCTGCTCAGTTATTGGCTGTGGGTTCATCGGGTTCTTGGTGAACTTACAAGTCCTATATATCCCCAAAAGCATAAAGGTCTAGCGGATGTAACGATTTATTGCTTTCAAACATCTGTCATATTTAGAAGAAGTTACAGGTGAAAACGTTGGCACAAATGGCTGTTTTTTTCAATCCATTTTGAATTTTTCCTATTTTCAACTGTTAGTTTCTATAAAGAAACCTTGCAGGATCTACACAAATGACCCCTTGCTTCATTCAGAATGTTGTCTACTTTTTCTAAAATGTATAGCTTTCCATTATTGCTTTCATACCCATTTCTGCCATTAACTGGAAGAAGGTTGAAAGCACAAATAGCAAAAATAGGCTATGTCCCAGTAAAATGCCAAATCTGTGCAAAAAATGTTGGTTTTCTGACAAAAGTCTGTCAGTCCCTGAAAGCTGGGAAAATGGTGATTTCAGATCCACAAACCCTTTGTTGATACCATTGCAGGGAAAAAAACAGCACTTTTTTCCATTTGGTTAATTCCTGGGTACCCTCCAGGGGAATCCACAAACCCTGGGTATCTTCACAATCCCCATGATGTTGGAAGAAAAGGACGCAAATTTGGCATGGTTACCTTATGTGGTCAAAAATGTACAGGGGCCTAAGCGCAAACTACCCCAAATAGCCAAAAAAAGGCTTAGCACGGGGGGGGAGGTCGGGGGGGAGGGCTTACAGCGAAGGGGCTAATCATTACTTCAATATAAATAAAAGAATATTACCTGTCACGCAAGCCATTCTTATAGCCTTGGGGGCCTGAAATTGCCCGAATTGTCATACTTGTGGGAGTGTGATGGTTAGTAGTTGTGTTGTTACTATTATTGCGAGCATCAGCCATGTGTGGTGCAAGCTGCATTGGCCCCCTGACTAGAGCCCGGCACTTATTTTGTTACAAATTAAGCAGTGCCGTCCTGATACCAAGAACAAGGAGTTAGATTCCGAAGATGTGGATGAATATGTCCGTTTAGCTGTCAAACGGTCCAGGCCACTTCCTATATCACTTGAAGAAATCATTGAAGCCACCAAAACAGATGAAA
This sequence comes from Triturus cristatus, assembly GCF_964204655.1. Taxonomy (NCBI): domain Eukaryota; kingdom Metazoa; phylum Chordata; class Amphibia; order Caudata; family Salamandridae; genus Triturus; species Triturus cristatus. The sequence goes on along the minus strand of NC_140582.1, from coordinate 1,206,098,690 downwards.
GTATTCAAGTGAGCATCTCTGCAGTGCAATCTGAGAAGTGGAACACATTACTGGACAAAACTGTGCACTGCACAGATGAGGTGAAGCTAACTTTGACATCCCTGTACAATGTGAGGAATGAGCTGGTAAAATCTCCAGAAGGCTGCTTGATGAGGAGCCTGAGCTTAGTGGTTCCTGGGTGTTTGCAACGGAGAGTGGTCGACCACCCCAATGGCCCCAAGCAAACAGAGAAGTGGAGGGTTGCATGCGCGCTCTCAATAAAATCATCAGAATTGTGTGGGCAAATGAGCAGGGTGTAGACTGTGCTCTTTATGGCTTCTTAAGAGAGTATCAGCTGACCCCTCACTTCACCACTCATGTGAGTCCCATGTTCTTGATAAAGGGGAGAGGAGTTGGCCTAATGGCTAGGGCGCTCAACCTCGGACCTGGGGAACTGGGTTTGAGTCTCGGTAATGACGCTGAACATCCTGTGTTTCTGGGCAAATCACTTAATATCCCCGTGCCTAACAAAGAATGAATGTGTGTCCTAATGTAATGTAACTGGTGCTATGTAAAGCACTCTGATACCTGATTGGATTCGGGTCAAGTTCGCGCTATATAAAACTCTGCAAAAAAAACAAATCACCCAGTCGGTATGTCATTCCACAACTGGAAATTGTGTCAATCACGCAGAAACAAGTAGAGGACACTCTACAGAAATGCCATCTAAAGAATGCACACATGTCCAGTGTCCACAGAGCTAATCAAAGATCCATCAAGGTAGGAGACCTGGTGATGGTAAAGAATCGACACCCCCGGGGAAAGTTTAGTTTGCCTTTCGAAATTGAAACCTAGAGGGTGCAGAAAATACAGGGAACCATGGTCAATGCACTGAAAGGTGGAGCAGCCATCACCAGGAACGTTTCTTTCTTCAAATCATATACGACTCCTGGAAACAGTCACCAGGTGGATCCACAAATCTTGCGTGATGCCGTGCTGATATCGGAGGATGAATCCGGATCAGTTGATCATCCGGCCATCCAGGTTCTCCCAGTGTGATGCCCTCATTCTCCAGAGGGGTGAGTGCCTGTTCACTAGGGGAACCAGCCCCCCTGCCAGCTAATGGTTACATCTAGCCCTGAGTAGAAGTACCCGGACAGATAGGTGAAGGTATCTGTCATCAAGGGGCCGAGAGATACCAGCTTCGGCCCCATCCAGCCAGGTCGTCTGCTATATTGAACAGCTGAAAGTAGAATTGTGTTGTTTATGATTTTGTTTGTTTTGTCTGGTTGATGTTTTTTAGTTTTCGTTTGTTGAGGAGGAAAGTTACGTTTTAGTAAGTGAGCCAGGCTCACCCATTCAGTCTAGAGATTGGTGTTCTGATAACCCCCCATATATGCCAGTCCAGATAGTCATGACCGTGAGGTAGGGACGCAGATGTTAATAAAGAAGCCTGGGGCATGGCCCTGGACGAATTGTACACAGCAACTAGAGTGCGAGTGGTTTATCACACTGCGGTGTTTTTAGGTCTCGCCTACGCAGCGCGCATGCGCCGCTTAGGAAAAAGACCTTTAGCTATCGATTCAAAACGTGCACGCATTGCATTGCCTTCAATGGCAGCGCATGCACGTTTGGCTATTCCCTTGCGGGACCGATCTTTGACATATGGTTCCTGCTCGCTCCCGCAAGGGAATCTGGTGCAGGCCCCCTCCTCTCTTCCCCTCCCCCTGCTGCCTCCTCCTCTCCTCGTCAGCACGAGGCGCGCGCTTGTTTTCTCTGTGTAAATGCCGATTGTAGATTTCAAGCCACTGAATAGCGGTTGAGTGCCATCTAGTGGCGGATGGGGGATTTGCATTCTTCCAGTTCATAGCATTAAAGCTAAGTCAGTGAACTTCTTGGTGGCCTTGTCTTGTTTGGGATGCGGGGATAGGCCAAGTATACACACCTCGAGTGTATTATGTACTTCCTGACCCCGGGCTCTGTTAAAGTGTAGCAGTGATTTCTTCCGAATTGGAATGTAAAGAGGGACAAGAAGACCAGAACATATGCGGAATGTCAGCTTCCGATGCATTGCATCGAAGGCAATTTATGGAGGGCCCGCGATGAATCCTATTGTGAGTAAGTAAGCTTTGTTCACTATATTAAACAATATTAATTTAAATTGCACGTTGCTCGTTATCTTAAATGAGTAGGCGAGTATCTTTCTTTAGCTATCTTGCCGGATAGTGTCTTGCAAGCCATCTACTTAGCTGTGGTAATTGGGCTCCAAATAGTGTTTTTTTCTAGATTTAGAAGACCTAAACCACCCACATCAACTAGTAATTGCTATGTTGATAGAGCCACCTGTTTCTTTTTTTTTGCTTCATCCATTCTTCGTTTCGGCTTTCCAGTGAAGGAAAGCACGTCACTTCCGTTTACATCGGCAGCATCCTTCCTCTGGTGCCTCTGTGTACTCACTAGGCGCCAGCCTCTTCCATTCCATCTTATAATAAGGTCCTCACGGTTCAATCAATGCACCCTCACTACACTGAACTCATTGCACCAACCCTGTCTATGACCGCTAAATCTGATTTTTGGAGAACGACTCTCTGTAAACAAATAAAACAATAAAAGCTGTCCACCAGGAGCTTCTGGGGACAGCGGATGTGTATTCTGGCATCGAGTCGGTTTCGCAACAATCATTTGTTACTGTACACCAAACACTGCTAACCAAGAAACAGTTGGTGCATCCCAGACTCAATAAATCACAAAACAAAACAAAAAATCGAAGTGCCACCAGAAATCAATTCTTAATTAAAAAAAAAAAAAAGCTTCGTAAATAATTTACCGATTTGCCTAAAAAAGCAAACCCAGATCTGCAAAAGCACATTCATAATTCGCAAATCTATAGTCGAGGGAAAATTCTGTGAATGTACTGTGGTTTGATTGAAAACACAAAGGATGCTGTTAGGGAGAGTTCTCAAAAGATCGGGTCTAAATGTTTCAGCCTCCTTCATTCAGCCCAGATGGGTCTTCAGGCTTTCTTCAAGACCATCAACACCAAATCCCTGAATGTGGTCAGGGGATTTTCCCTTTATTTCAATGTTCATTAGTCTAAATTATATTATAATTATTATGGCGTGCAGGACAAACACATACGGTCATACATGCCAGACCTACACACTCGTAGGGAGCATCTTCTCTTTTCTCAACAGGGACATCATTCGCCCAATTGGTGATTTAGAGCCCTGTAGTCACACAATTGTTAATCTGTCACGCCCGACCTTCTGAACCTACTGCATCCTATAACCCAAATAAAAGCTCCCTTCATCTGAAGGTTGAGCCACCCACACACATAAGTGTCTGGGTGAGGACTCGATGATGATGCATGCCACTAGCTGGTTCTAGTGGGCGAGAGCCCTTATAATAAGGTAATAGGATTCCACCTCCAGCATGGTTGGGTTGAGAAGTCAGGATTTCAAATAATTAGAGGATTCTCTTGACTTTGACTGATTAAGTAGCGTGATTTGGAATATAATGACAAATGAAAACAAGCGCAAAGAAGGCACAGGCAAAGTATAAACGAGCATTGGCATAGCCAATAGGTCTCGCTTTTGGGACCTTATAAGTATTTAGTTATGCAGCACAATATCCTTAGTGCAACAACATCAACTATTGCATGGCTAAGCACTTATAAGGTCCCAAAGGCGAGACCTATTGGCTATGCCAATGCTTCTTATACTGTGCTTTGGCCTATGTAGCGGTGCTGCCGCACTAGCTTTCATAACACTAAACCCCCTAGACCTTCTATTCATTTTATTTCCATGCACAGACCATTTGCTATATCGACACACAATCATTTCACACCCTTCCAGCAGGTAAAATGACTGATGGATTTGGTACTGCTGCTGGGTTTAGGCCCGTGTTCGAGTCAAACCCTGAGTCAGGATCGCAAGCCTGATTTTGATGGCTGGACATCCCCTGGAAAGATGTATCCTGACTCGGGCGCCAAGAGTACATGGACTCATGCTAGAATATCACCTGTCGCTTTAGTTGCCGGCCTCAAGATCTAGCTCCGCCCAGCGAATGAGGAGGTGAACGCTACTGATGCAACCTTATTATGGCAATTAATATGGCAATGCAAATGGGGACTGTTTCAAATGTTACACTCCAGTCTGTAGCACCTAAACACAATTTTAAATGTTTGCTCTGGAGTTTGATGGGCCTCTTGACCAAGATGAATAATGTTGATTGGAATAATTTGATTAGAATTCTCAGATTGTGTGTTTACATGAGCCCTGGGCTTGTTAAGTAGTTCATATTGATGAGTTTGTCTCTGCTTTTGAACCAGGTACCTACTCAAGAGTGGGACATCACCTCATTTTCAAGTTCTTTGTCTGTTGCATGAAGCTAGGGAAATGCATATTAGTGTTAATTTTTATCATAACAATTTTAATTCTTGCAATTCAGACATAGTAGCTTCCCATGACCAGACTCTTAGCAAAGTTTTGAATGAGCTGAACAAGGATTTTAAATGTTCCATCTACATAAGCTTTGTTTGTGAGGTGTTGGGATGTGATACTGAGGATTGTTGCTTGAACATGAAGGGCCCGATTCACAGAACAAACTTAAGACTAAATCCTAAACTTAGTACCATTCTGGTATTCACAGAATGCACCTAGTACTTCTGGTATTCATAGAATGAACTTACTACTTTTGCTATTCACAGAATGAACTTAGTAAGTTTAGTAGTCGTAAATCCATTCTGTGAATAGCAAAAGTACTAAGTTCATTCTGTGAATAGCAAAAGTAGTAAGTTCATTCTGTGAATACCAGAAGTACTAGGTGCATTCTGTGAATACCAGAATGGTACTAAGTTTAGGATTTAGTCTTAAGTTTGTTCTGTGAATCGGGCCCGAAATACCTTGAAAAAAACAAGAGACAAGAGGTGTTTGGCAAAAAAGGAACAGTTTCTTTAATTAAACAGTGCGGCCAGGAGAACAGTTACAGGCATAGGGTCTGAGGACTGTCTCAACTTGCAATTGATTGGCCATGAATTTTATACAATTTGTTGAATGCAATAAAACAATTCTGGTTATTCTTTTTTGGTAAGGAATGTGACCCGTTGTCTTAGGAGCCATAAATTAATGTCTCGATGAGGCACCCAGGTGGGCCTCGACCTTTGTAGTATGGCTTTTGGGGACAGTGTCGACATTGCTAAGCTAGCATGAGCTCTGCGGCCATGATGCAATTTTTGTGCATGTTACTACATAAATCTTTTTGCAAGACTCTGTTTGTGCCTTTCACATGAGAACTGTCTGCTTTCTGCGTTCTCTGCCTGTTCCTGGAGTTTAGTCTGAACACAATGTGCCAGGTTGATAAACAATGCCCATTGTTATTCTGTTCTGGTCAGTCCCCAGCACTTAGACAAAACATGCTTCACAGCTGCGCGCTGCTGGAGACCCATGCTTCGATATTATATATATATATATATTTCCAGGGAGAAGAGCTATGCTGTTTCTATGATGTAAAAAGTACCATCTAGACACTAATGTATGGGGTCTTCTGACAAAGCCCAGTGATCTTCCTTTATATAATAAAACGTATTCTTTCTAAGGGGAGGGTGGTTAGGCCTTAGAGTCCTTTATCATCTGTCTGTATAAGATGATATCCCCTTTCATAGTCAAAGGACTTGCTACAATGCTAACTGTTTTAGGTTTATGCGTTTTGCTGCTGGTAGTGGCTCATATACTGCATTATAGAGCACGATAGTTGAAATAAATATTTTGAACTATAACCCTGACTCTGTCTATTCTTATCGAGGACAAGTACGAGTGAGTGAGCAAAAGGGTACGTCTTGCTACCGCGATTCCTGAGAGAGTCGGGCGTGTTGTGTTCTGGGTTGTCTAATCATTTGTAGCTTTGTGATTATCAAGGAGAACGAATGAGACACAATAGCTAGTCTGTTCTGGGATTTTGGGTACTGAGGCCGTAGGAAGGCTTAACCCCTACACACTGAGTTCTTGTTTTCCTGCGCAGAGTTCTGTGAATGTGCAGACTCCCCGCAACATGGCACCACCAACGTTTGGTCTGGTACTTATCTGCAAGACCCTTGAGTAGTGTGTGTGCTTGTCCACAAATCCCGAACTTCTGTTTCCGGAGATGGTTGTGAGGGTGTAGCCTCTTATATTGTGATATTTAATAGGTTTTTCAAGCTTGAATTTTAAAAGGTCTTTCTTTTTATCCGTTATTGCGCTGACACACATAAGTTGTTATTCTCTACTATTGATCATGGTGGTTTCCATAGCACCTCCTAACCACGCACCAGTCACAGCGTATTTGACTCAATATGGAGTCCCTGATGCTGGTGTTGCACTTCGTTTTTTTTTTCAAGTGAATACAGCTCACCACTTCGAGGTCTTTTATTCTTGGGTCACCTTTCCGGCAGTCGATGGAACAGATAAATTGTTTCACGAGTATACTGGCACTGTCCTTCCACTCAATTATCGACCTTATAGATCTCTTGAAATTCTGCTAATGGCTTGGAAACATACTATATGGTTTAATGGCGCCCTTCCTCACCCTGTAACTGTGGTCTATTTAGTCCCCTTGTCTTTTGATGGGGCCACATGGCCCGTTTTGGCTAGGTTTACCCACATCCAAATTATCTGAATGTTCCATTCGCAGATCTACGCATATTACACACTTCATTAATATGTATACATAGAGCTGTTATTCAGTTCATGTTGCGCAACTTCCAGTTGGGACGCCCTGGCGTTGCTGCACGACCTCCGGGACTTGGTGGCTTAATCATCAGTCCCGTAATGATGAATTCATTAATGGACAAGTGACTGTAAACTAAGGATGACCTCCCTTATTGGCTTGCTTAAAAAATTTGGACAACTCAAAGCTGTTTTTCCAAATACCACACCTGTGGAGAAACACAGAATCCTGACAATGAGTTTACATAAAGGCCTGGTTCCCGAGTTAGCTGACCGTAACACTTGGGGTAAAGTGTTTGCAGCAGTTTATTCGATGTGTTTCGGCACCCCCTCAATGACCGTTCTCGATTCAGTGATTAAACGTGTTCAAGAGGAACATGGGGCTGAGGCGCCCTGGAGTTGGGGAAGAGACTGGTGGGAGTGTTCGATATTGTTTGCGATATGATCCTTGCTAATGTTAAGGGTGATGCAGTAAGCTTGCAGGTGGCGCAATGCTTGGAGGCTGTTGCATATGCAGACAAACAGCGCAAATTGACAAATATTATTGCTAAAGCTTATAAAACCTTAGGACGCAATAGTCTGGGAATCAAGCCTTTTACTCAATCTCAACCTCAAAATCAATCTCAACAGAAATCCCAATCTGAGAAGGAAGGGCGCTTGTTCTTTCCTAAAAAGAACTGGAAAAACGAAAAGCAGTGTACCGTAACCAAGTGGGCTGGGATAGGGATTCACCGGCACGCGAGATTCCATTACAGTCTATGCTGCAGCCACAACCGCAATATCCAATCAGAAGGGAGGCTAAAGCTCCTGTGTGTTACATTCTGACTTAATTGGAATATCAAGGTATAATTGAATCCTGTGTATCACCGATGAATAATCCTCTTTTTCCGGTATCGAAACCAAACGGTTCATCTCGCGTTGTATTAGATTATCAACATTTTAATAGTCATTGTCATACATTTGCAGTACAGAACACCCACAGCTCTGCGCTAGTAAACAGCGTAGTTCGTAAAAAATATAAGACGACACTGGATATATCCAATGGTTTCTATAGTCACAACTTGGCTCCTGAGAGCCGTGACTTGACAGCAGTTACCACCGTTAGCACTCAGACAAAAATGTACACACTTGCCTATGGGGTATAAGAACAGCCCCGGGGCTTTTGCTGCACGTGTTGCGTCTTTATTACACAGCATAGACCCTGATGCGTTTTCGTACGTTGATGATATTTATCTGGAAAACGACTAGCTGATGCCGCATCTAGTCCGAGTCGACAGAATTATATTAGCATTTGCCGACTATGGATACACATTTAATTTTGCTAAATTGCACATGGCTTGCTTGGCGGTGCTCTTTTTGGGCTACAAGCTCAGCAATGAAGGTAGGGGGTTTGCCCCCCACTTTCTAGAGAAATGTGCACAATTGCAACTTCTTTCTACACTGAAGAAACTTCAGTCTTTGCTGGGATTTTTTTTATTTCTGAAGGACATACATTCCAGATTATGCCCATCATATCAAACCACTCTATGCGTTGATACAACCTATATTTACTTCTCCCTGCTGGTTACCGGAACGTACCTCTATTCTACGATCTTTGCAGTCTGATCTGCTAGAGACTAATTTCTTTTTGACACGTGATAATTCTATGAACGTATGCGTATTGTACCAGGGACGGTGGGTTTCACGTACCTAACATTCAATGAAGGGGACACAGTACCTATTGTATACAAATCACATCTGTACAGAGCAGTGGAAATGCGCCTTTCGAATGTTGAAAACATTTTGACTGCAGTCCAATTGGTGATTCTGAAAGAACGCTCGCTGGCGCAGGGAAAACGCATTCTGATGGTTTCGCCGATCCCTGCTTTAGAAGTGGTGACTAAGGCAAGTGTACCAAACTCTAAGGCTTTACATCTTTTTTGACATCAGCTAATGTCACATATCTTTGATCTTGCTCTTTAAACAGAGTAGTTTTTACAGTATGAACATGTTCATCCTCCTCCGTTGTCCTTTCTTCCTTAGAAGAGTACAACTGTATCATTAACACCGATGGCCATCGGGTCCAAACATGCTTATTCCGCGACTTTTGCTATTGTTGGTGGTTCAATTGTAAATGGTGAATTTCAGTCCCCAAGTACCCAATCTCTTGGAGACTGTACGGCGCAGTTGGCTGAACTGCATGCTCTTATTCTTATTCTAGCTCTGGAGTTTGCAGATCCTAATGTGAATACTCTTATTGTGTGTGATTCTGACTGCTGTGTCCAGTCTTTTAATGACAACTTGTTCTTTTGGTCCAAAAATGATTATCGAGACTCTAAGGGCCACGCAATAAAGCATAAAATGCTATGCGTTCGAGCTTAAAAAACTTCTGCCACTCACACAGGTTGTCCATACTCTTGGCCATCAGCGTGTGGGAGCACATGCTGTTGGTAATTCTTTGGCTGACGAGGTAGTCATATCTGCAGTAGCCACGTGCTCCATTGCAGCTGTTACAAGGTCCATGACTAAGATAGATTTTTCTTTTTTTTTAACATTATTTTATTGATTTTGCAATACAGGACAACGTACAAAAGGCAATTATCAGTGTCAATAATAACTGTGCATCACTCATGGCAACAGCAAAAGGCAAAACAGCTTGTGCATATAAGATATACCTATACAGTTTCACAGGAAATAAAAAGGAGCAGTGAACCGGTCAGCACAGAACTTAAGCAATGTAGGATAAGCACAGAGTACATGATAATAGCATATGATGTAGGTAACAGCCGTGGCATGAGAAAGAATAAACTGTACATTGTCACATCAAATCTAGTCTACATTAAATAAGAAGTATAAAGATAACCAACTCCCCTCACACCATCTGTTCTCTGGTTCATAGATACTGAATGATGTCCCAGTCTGCTATGGAACTATCCCTTGTGCACATAGATCGGATGATACATAATAGTGCATAAAGAAGTTTAGTGACAACCGAGGCGGGTACAAAAGGGACTGTTGTGTACTTGTACACTATAATTATAAAGCTGACAGTGGTAAAAAACAGAAATACAGGCAAGTCTTTCAGGGAGATGCAGGAGTAATGGGGTGCGTCACAGCTATTGGTGACGCCGGGGGTGTAAAATAATCTGTAGCTCGAAAGACTTCCAGCATTTGATCAAATTCTAATGAGATAGGAGTCATACGCAAGCCCCGGAATTCCTCCTGTCGGAGTATAGTACTTTTGGCTACTACCCATTGTATCAATTCCATGTGCCAGTACAGTGGCGTAGGTGGAGAGGCAGATTTGCACCTCATCTTGATCGCTCGCTTAGGAATAAGTAGTGCCAGGTCGGCAAACTTCAACTGTACCTTCTGCCTCTTAGGGCGTCCATGGAGGCCCAAAAGACACGCTTCTGGAGAGTGCTAGTAACTTGTCAAATGGTATGAGTGATGGCATGCCAAAAGAAACAAAGTCTACAACAGGCCCAGAGCATGTGAAAGAGGTTTGCATCTGCTTCCTGACATCTAGGGCAGGAGAGTTGGGCATCTGGGTATATATTATTGAATCGGTGCGGTGTGAGGTATGCTCTTTGTAAGATCATTGATTGGATATATTTAAATTTAAAACGAGCATTACGGGAAACTTTCTTAGGGAATTCCAATAACGAGGCCCATTCTTTATCTGTAAATTCCCTTTTGAGATCCAATGACCACCGGGTGCTGAGCAAAAGTAAGGGTGTTCTGGAATGGGTCCTAATATCCCTGTACAGCCAACGGCTAAGGTGTCGGCCTAACCCCATTAGGTGTATCGCATGGACTAAAGCATGTGTAGGAAGTTTGGACCCATCAGGGGCCCAATGCTGTTTAATATAATGAACAAGTGCTACGTGTAAGAGGAATAAAGTCGATGGAACTCCCTGAGCACGTTAAATATTGTCATGATTGGTCAGGGTGCCCTCAATAAATAACGCTCCCACCGTCAAAACCCCTCCGTTCGTCCATGAGGATAACCTTCTAGCAGTGACTATCCCAGTAGCAGTGGGGATTCCCTTTAATGGTATATTGTCGGAGTATGGAATGGCTTTTCTAGTATATTTGAGTGATTGTTTCCAATAGAGGAGAGTCGTGCTGAGTAAAGAAGGGAGCGTATGTGGAATCCTACTGTTGGGTAAGAGCATATTGAGCAAAGTGCCCTAGGTGCTGGAGTCAAGGAGTATATTCTATTTCCTGCAGCTGATGACCCGCTAACCAGTAGGCGAGCCATTGTAGTTGGCTAGCCAGGCAATACGCCTTAGAATAAGGTGCTCCTAAACCGCCCTCCTCTGGACGCAGTTGTAATTTTGCCAACGCTATTCTTCCACAGCCACTACCCCAAATAAGTTCAATCTGTAATGTATTCAAAGTTTTAAAAATGGAAGACGGAATCACGACAGGTAAGTTAGCAAAATAATATAGTAGACGAGGAAGCATCACCATTTTAGAAAGTGCAATTCTTCCCATCACTGACAGTGGTAAGGAAACCCAAAAGCAGACCTGCCTCCGAAGGGAAGCGATTGCCTTCAGTATATTGCCATCGATTAGGTCTTGTGGGGTTCTATAGATTTGAATACCTAAGTATTTGAACGTATCCGGCATGGTCTGTAATGTTAGTTCACCAAATAAAACAGGATCTGGATTTTCCAGGTATCGCATAAAAAAGGCGTATGACTTGGTAGCAATAATTGCCAAGCCGGAAACTAGTTCAAAGCGTTTAAAAATTGATGGGATGGGATCCAAATTAAGGTTAAGATCTTTGAGAAAGAGGATCAGGTCATCAGCGTAGGCAGAGATTATGTGTGATGTGTTATTAAGCAGGATCCCGAGATCTACAGCCTCTTTCCGGAGTTGGAGAAGGAGAGGTTCCATTGCCAATACAAATAACAGGGCGATAGGGGGCATCCCTGGCGGGTACCTCTGATTATTGAATAGGCTTTGGAAATATGTGCACCAGTACGGGCACGCGCCATTGGGGCGTTGTATAGGAGCTGCACCCATTGTAGGTAACCTTTGGGAATCCCATACCGTTCCAGGGCAATTCACAAGTACTGCCAAGAAAGTGTGTCAAAGGCTTGTTGCATATCAAGGGAAATACATCCTGCCGTGGGGGACGTGACCGCCGTTGCTTCCATAATATAATGGAGCCGCCGTATATTGAGTGATGTGCTGCGGCCCGGAATGAAGCCGCATTGATCTATATGAACCAGTTTAGAAAGAGATGGCAGTAATCGATTGGCTAGTAATTTACTGAGTATCTTGTATTCAGTGTTCAGTAATGAAAGTGGGTGATAGCCAGAAATATCATGGAGGTCTCTGGGAGGCTTAGGGAGAGAAGTCACCAATGCTTACATGGTCGTTAGGGGTAAGGCAGATTTGTCCAGGGCCGTGTTGTAAAGTGTCTGGAGGTGAGGCACCAGTTTTTCGGAAAACAGTGCATAAAATGCCACGGGCAGGTCATCTAGGCCCGGGGTCTTATTTCTGGGTAAAGCCTTAATGGCTTCCTAAATTTCAGCTGCAGTTATAGGACCCTCCAATTCAGATTGAATGTCATCCAACAACTGGTGGAAGGGCAAGTCATGGAGAAAGGCCGGGATATAATTAGATGAAGTGGTAGCAGGGGCAGTATACAAACTTTTATAATATGTAAAAAATACTAAATTAATGGTCGTTTGAGTAGACGCAATTGTTCTGTCAGCGAGATAAACTTCAGTAATGGGCACCGGGGAAGGAGAATCTCTGATCAGGCGTGCTAGAAAAGTCCCTGATTTGTCAGCGTCTTTGTGACTGTATTGTGTATAAGACCTCTGATCTATTATCTGGAGTTGCTCCAACAGTTCAGCATATTTGATTCTGGCCTCCTGAAGGGGCGGGAGTTGTGACGGGTCAGTAAGGGCCGCAGTCTCAAGCCTATTAAGAGAGTCCTCCACCGTGGCAAGATTTTTGTGAACTTCCTGCCGGGCTCCCACCACAGCTCCAATAACTGTGCCCCAGAGAACAGTTTTTAAGGCATCCCACACCACCAGAAAAGATGAGGCCATCGCAGTGTTCTCAGTGAAATAATTTGTGATAGTGGTGCCCAGAGTGTCACAAAAAACCACATCCTCTAGCAATTGTGGCCAGAGCCGCCAAGTGGGTACCGGGGTGGGAATTTTACCCCATGTCAGTGTCACCTCCATAGGGTTACGATCAGACACTGTTTTCCCCAGATATGTAAATTCAGTCATTTGGGACATCAACAGTGTAGTACAGAATATGTGGTCAATTCTAGTATGCAATTGGTGTGGAGTGGAGTAAAATGAATATTTTCTGCAACCCGGGTAGTGAGCATGCCAGATATCTTTTAAAGACCAACCTGTAGCCCAGGCTTTTAAAAACTCTGCATGTTTAGAGAGTACAGCATCTCGTAGTGGGGGATGTGAATGATCTAAGTGAATATCTAGGACCAAGTTAAAATCGCCCTCAATAATCCAAGGGATATGCGCCCAGTCTGATAGGACAGTATTAAGCTTTGTAAGGCAATTATTCTGATCAGAATTTGGGGCATACACACAACCAAGAATCACCAGGGAACCATCCAACTTCCCAGATAACAAGACATAACACCCTTCAGAATCTACCCGCTGTTCTATTAAGGTAAAGGGCACCCCACTTCGAATCCAAATTAAGCACCCCCTAGCAAAAGCAGAATAATAGGTATTAAAAAACTGCACCTTCCATTTTCTACGCATTTTAGAGATTTCCGAATCAGTCAGGTGAGTTTATTGTATGAAAGTGATATGAATCTTGCGTCTGTTTAGTTGAGTATAAATACATCTTTTATGCACAAACCCCATTCCCAGAACATTCCATTTCAGCAATTTATATTTACCCAAAGCAGCCATAATGTAGGAGGATATCGTAACAGTGCAGCCCACAATAAGCTGTGGAGCACAATAGGAGAGACAGTGTGGCCCGAACCAGGAACAAACATCCCATTATTAAATAAAACGCCGGGGCCAACAATCAAACTAGGTTGGTCCAAACTAACACTGCAACACATTACATTCAAACTGCTATATACTGCAGAAGCTGCAGGGGGGTTGGGCACCAAAGAGAACATGATCAAGCCTGCCATGTCGAAGCTGCACCCTGGTCCGGACCTTGTATTAAAGAAAATTGAAATGCCGAACCTGGGGGAGAGAGAACATGTTAAATTTACATTGTACAGTGTACCTCTCCCTGCATGCAGGCCAGGCCTATGGCACATACAAATAAACGGAGAACCTGGGAAGGCAAAAGAAAAGAGCATGTACATTAGTGTCCATAACATGGCCAGGTCTCCACAAATAGTAAAAAAGGGGGGGGATTAAATTACAAATGAGCATAATCATTAGGCAAGAAGGATCGAAATGGCAACACAAGCAAGCTACCCATATAAGTCCTTCACAATTTGAGGAGTTATTGAAGGAAACAAAACATCATTTCTTTCAGAGTCAGACGGAAATGGGTTGACATCCGACTCTTCCGGGGACGTAACTTGTTTAGTATCCTGGAAAGAAGCAGCAGCCAGTTGTGCAGATTCCTGTTACGTAACAGACTGGTCCAAAGTAGGCCTCTGAGCCGAGACCACTCGGCTCGTTCTGATGCGGCGGGGTCTCATTTTAACTGGCTGTAATTGTAGTTGTCGTATTCACTGGTCTATACCGTCCAAGGACTGGGGGGCAGAGTAGACTCTAACCATGCGTTAGCTGCTTCAGGATATTAAAAAAAGTGAGCTTTCTGTTGATAAATAATTTTCAAACGGGAGGGAAACAGTAGAGCATAGGATAAATTGAGAGCCTAAAGATTTTTCTTGAGTGGCTGGTAGGAGGTTCTTTGCCGCTGCACCTGTATGGTGTAGTCTGGATAAAGTGAAATTCGAGAGTTTTCAAAATGAATAGGTGCATTTTCGCGGGCTTGTTGTACTAACTTGTCACGGTCCCTATAGTTAAGGACTCAGGCAATGAGGGGTCTGGGTGGGAGGCCCGCTGTTGGTTTGCCGGTGGGAATACGATGTACACGTTCTATACAAAAAAAATTGGAAAGACCCTCCTGGGCCACATGGTCTCAAAGCCACTGCTCAACAAAGCGGGTCGCATCTGGTCCCTCTGACCGCTCCGGCATACCTATACTGCGAATGTTGTTGCATCTAGCCCTTCCCTCCGCATCCTCTGCCCTATCAAGAAGGGTGGCAAGCTGGTTCTGCATTTGTGTCAACTGTTTGGGGTGTACTTTCTGTTGTGGGGCCAGTTCTGCAAGGGTCTGTATGTGGTCTTTCACAGAGTCCAAAACTTTGGCATAGTCTGCCTGTAGGATATTGAGATTGGTAGTGATGGTGCCCATTTGGTGTTCCATAGCCAGGCGCGGCGCCTTTATCTTAGCCAGTATTTGGTCTAGTTTATCCAGAGAGGGTGTCAGGGGCGTCGGTGGGACACAGCTAACCGAGGATGCCTGGGAGGCAGAGCCATGTTCTCCCTGGAGTGGAGTATCATCTGTGGACATGTCAGGTTGTTTGCCCTTTGTACGTCCCATGACGAGAAGAAGGGGGAGCAGTGCCAGAGAGGGGCCTGGCGGGCGCGACTGCAGAGGACCTCAGTGGGCAGGCGCTGTATAGAACAGACAGGGAGGTCCGTAGCAGGGCGGATCCAGGAGATTATAACTGTGTCTAAAAAGAAGGCAAGTGAGATTGTCTCGTGGCCGGGGGCCTCAGGTCGTGGCAACGCTGGCCATAGGGGTCCGCAGCATCTGGATTCCGCCCCTTGCCCCCCACCGCAAGATCTTTCAGGCGGTGTTAGTCAGCGGGTTTCAGGATTTACTGTGGGGCTAGAAAATACCGTAGTGTCCAGGACCTCCAGACAGCCCCAGCAATCACCAGCCAAAACGGGGTCCGGTAGACCACCACCGTCCAAGCAGCAAGGGACCAGCCGACAGACTCAGTGATTCAGTGCAGATGACCACAGGCAATGTGTCCACATAAGCCCAGCTGCTAAATCAGGCAGACAGCAAGCAGGGAGACAAGGAGCCGCCGCAATCAAAGAGGGGGAAGTTTAGGCCATACACCGAGTAGTATAGGTGGTAGCAGTGTATCTGGGAACAAGGGGAAAAGCAGCAATGATAGTGGCATTCACAAATACATAAGTGCGTCATGCACCATTCCACAAGCCGATCTCACCAATCAGAGCAGCAATCCATCTCAGGTCATACCGGAGGAGTCCTAGGCTTGAGTTTACAAGCGTACAGGTACAGGGGGTCTCCGCAAGCAACGCCACAACACCTTCGGCTAGCCAGGGATGCGGGATCAATGATGCAGGGCCTGCCCGTCCCCGGCCCCATGCGCCGGCTCAGCCCATCACAATGTCGCGGTCCCAGGCACCCAGGGCCAGAGATGACTCCCGCTCTCAGTTAAGAAATGACCCTCTTACCACCACTCCAAAGGCCACAATCGGTGCAGACACGGGAGCATGCAGACCTCCAGGCTGCTCGCACTTGAAGCACCCGACCTCTGATAGAATCAGCACACCGCCAACGTTGTAGAAATTAGTATGCCCAGAGGAGTCTACCACTCGCTGGGGGGGAGTTATGGTGATATTTCCCCCAGGAACAGGCAATAGAAACAGGATAATGAAGGTCCCGGCCGGGATGCCATGCTAAGGTGCAGCCGCCATGCTCGGCGGTTGGCCACGCCCCCTGACTAAGATAGATAATGAGATTCTGGCAGCTATAGCTGCCACATAACATGGACCTGCTTACCCGCAGGGCTTGCCATCTAAATATTTTTATAATTTATCTCCCGAGAAAGTTCCTTATGCTTCAATTACATGGGTTGGGGATCGGCTGATTACCAACATGGACCGCAAACTTTTGATCATAGCAGCACATGAAGGCATTTCTTCTGCACATGCTGGGGTGTCTGCGACAGTGTCGATTCTAAAACAACGTTATTGGTGGTGTGGTTCTTATAAACAAACCCGTAGTTATGTGCTTTCTTGTGACATTTGTCAACAAATCAAACCTTCTACTGTTTCACGCCCACCCCAGACACACCTATGTATATCAAATCAGCTGTTTGGCTGTATATATTTTGATCACTGCGGTCCATTGACTGCTGATACTTCATATACATCTATTTTTGTCGCAGTTGATTTGTGCACTAGATTGCTCTGGGTTTGGCCACAACGCAGTGCTGATGCTTGAAATGTCATTAGAGATTTGCGTGTCTTTATTGGGACGTTTGCTTGTGGCACCTTCCATTCGGACCTAGGTCCAGCGATTGCCACTAAGGTGTACAAGGACGCGATGAGGTCTTTTGGGGGTGCTGGTGCAGGTTTCGTCTCCATACAGGCCTGAGGGCAATTCTATAGTGCAGCGAATTAACCATGACTTAAAGCAATCTTTGACAGCTAGAGTCTTAGGTACTGGCAGGCACTGGCTGGCCCATTTATATGTGGTACAACGTGCTCTTAATACACTGTTACACATTGAACAATTGGAACACTTTCTATTTTCTGTAGCGGAAACTGATTCAGCTGTATCGTTGATTTGTGGTGTTATCTCTCTGCCTTTTTCTCTGTTTCAGTTTAAATCTTGCATGAAACATTTCCTGATAGGCACCTTTGAACCCTTGAGTAGTGCCTTCCTACATGAATTATTGTCCCTTCCATTTACTTACAGATGTCAACTGGAGTATACAGAAGTTTTCCAAACAGGGGAGGACTGCGATTCCACAGTGGGACACTCCCTAGTTTGCAAACAAGTTAAGTTGCACGGCACATGTAATGTGTCCGTACCTAATTTGGCTTTTTTTTTCTTTTTTAAAGGTACGCCAGTTCCGGAAATAATTCCCACTCTCAGATTGCTTTCTAATTGCAGTTATCTTATTTGGACAACAACTGCTGTGGCTTGCGGGCAGGCATCCCGCATATAGTAACAGTTTCCCACCGTGTAACTTGTAGCAATGTGCTTTTTCCACCACCACATGAGGCTGTAGATAGTTCCATTTGGCCTTCCATTCCAACTTTGAAAACAGATTTCAATAACTTAAGCAGGCTCAAAGCGCTATTCTTTGCACAAGAAGAAGCTCTCAATTTGGCTCGAGAGACCTTCGAATTGCAGGTGGCTAGAACATCTAGTGAGATCCAGTTACTGCTGAACACAAACCTCCCACTACATTTTGGAGAACTGATACATAGAATATTTAATGCATCAGATACAGAAGGCCTTGCACATTTGTTTAAACTTGTGGGATCCGGCCTTGTGACTTCTTTTCAGACGATCTTTGGAGTAATACCAGCCTTTATACATTCTATATTTTTTTCTCCTGTTTGAGTATTTGTTTGCCAACTACGTGCCACCCCAACAGTAATCTGTCAATTAGTGACCTCGGGCCTGGGTCTGAGGGCCTCCCTGCCTGGCCACGTATTTCTGAGGTGAGGTTGACGTGGAGTTCATAACGGGCGAATTCGTCAAAAGAGATGCAAATTTGTTCTTGTACATAAATGTATTGTTATTTATATTTAGATCGACTTTCTCAATATTAACACAATCATTCTCAGTTTGAGCACAATTTGTGTGCTGATGTCCTTATTTCCATCATGAGCAAGTACTCCCTTCTTCTTGCATTAGACTTTACTGCTGCCCCAGCCCATGGGCACATTAGCTTTACTGGTAAAGGCCCAAGTTGTCTTATTGATTTTATTGCCCTCTCACAGAAATGCATGCATAAGGTCACTGGCTTTTTGATCTTACCAAATTGCCTGAGTGATCACAACCACTTGGTTCTCTTCCTTGCTCTGGGTAACATGCAGCAACATGTCACCCTTCCATTCTGCCAATCAGGAAGTTGGCATGCTCCGTAAATGGGTAACGGTGGACTAAGGGTGTCTGCTAGCTGAACTTGCAGCCAGAAATGGAGAGCAGATAGCGGTCTGTCTGGCTACCGAGCCGGATCCCACATGTATGTTGAGGGCATTTAATGTGATTTTAAACAACATATTCAGCTCTAACATATGTAAAGAAAGGTAGGGAGGCTAGGCCAGAGAAGGGGTTTGAGGAAGCATGCTTGCACGCACATAGATATCTTTTTTCTGCCCTTAAGGGTGTACACAGGAAGGGCGAGGTGGTGAAGCCCTGTAGACAGAAATGTAAGCAAGCCATCTTTATTAGGAAGGAACTGATAAGGCATGAAACCTGAGAATAATTGTGTTAGGCTAGCTTAAAGAATAATACCTAGCTGTTCTGGAAAACAGTTAATGACCCCTTCTGTGATGAAAGCCATCTCGTCACGATAATGGATTGAATGCTTTTCAAGATTTATGATAAACATTTTGACCCTGTAGGTCTCAACCCTCCAGGGAGGCTGTTTCGATTTGTCTCCCATTACACTAGATCTACAATACAACGGTTGCAAGGAACAAGACCCCAGGTCCTGACCACAGACCAATTGATCTTTTATTTGATAACATTCATCTATTGGCTTCGCTTATTGTCAATGGGTAAATCAGTGCTGTTGCCGTGGGCCCACTGAAGTCATGGTCGAATTCCATCATTGTACCTATCTATAAAAAGGGTGACAGCTGACCCTCGATGTTATCAACCCATCTCCCTGATCAATTCAACAGCCAAAGTACTGAGTAGAATCATATTGGATCGTTTGGAGGCCTGGCTGGCAGAGAAGGGAAACGTTTCAGTTGTACAGTATGGCTTTAGACGGAGCCTCTGAACATTTGATGAATGTTTGAACCTTCACTTAATCCTTAGTAAGTACACACAGGCTGTCTACATTTTGCATTCATGGATCTCACTTCAGCTTTTGATTGGGTGAACAGAGGGAAGCTCTGGGGGATAATGTTGGAAATGGGAGTGGAGGCCCCATTTGTCCAGTTATTAGCCTAGATGCACAAAGATGTGACTAGGTGCATAAGGTATTGGGCAAATGGTGGATGATTTAAAATAAAGCGCGGTGAGAGAGAAAGTTGGGTGCTGGACCCTTACCATTATTTTTCTATATATCAATGATCTTGATACATTTTTTAATTAATGGGAGACAGATACTCCCATGGTTGGTTCAATGAAACTCCCTGCATTGCTATACACAGATGACTGCGTTCTAATATGGAAAACCTGCGTGGGCCTACAGAAGTTGTTGAATAGATTTATTCTGTTTATGAGTGACTTGAGACTATTGACGAACATAGCCAAGTCACATACCATGGTCTAAAGGCGCACTTCCTCCAACCTGAGACCTCATTTTATTAATGGCAATAAACTTCTCTGTTTTGCAACCTTCACATATTTGGGGGTCCCCTTTGATTGCAAAGGCACATGGATACATTTAATCAAGGTTACAAAATCCCAGTTTGAACAAACTACATAGACACTTTTCAGGTTCACTGAGAAGCTGGACTCCAAACTGCTGGACGCGATGGTCAACATTTACAAAGCTTGTTGTTCTGTCATGACATATGGTGCTGGTGTTTGGGGTTATCGTAATACGTTGCCAACTACTGGCAAGTGATTTTTTTAGAAGACTTTTATCTTTACTCAATAGTGTACCTATATTTTTTTGTCATACGTATATGAGCCTAAAACTTTTGGAGGGTTGCATTAATTAGCACCACTTATGTTGTGGTACTCTATCTGGTTCAAACAAGAAAGCTTTCTCAAACCAGTAATCAATGACTTTAGGGTTTGACTATGCTCAAGGCATCCAATGGTTCAGAATATCAAAAAACTATTTGTTTTGTTAGGAAGGCCAGAATGTTTCTTCAGCCCACAGGATATCACTTCCCTATCTAAAAGTCGACTAAAGACTTTGGGGTATTTTCACAAGAACGTGTGATAACTACCGCAAGAGTAGCGTAACACAACTTTCAATATAGCCGCCCATTGCGGGAAAATATCCCCGTGACAACGTGGGATTCACAACAAGGCGGTAGCATGCGATAGTCTGCCGAAACCGTGGACAATGTCTGTGATAAAACCACCTCGATGGAGATAAAAACACAAACCACAAAACCTGCAATGGGCCAAAGCGCGATGAGGAAATCAGCGATAAGCAGCGCCAGGCCTGCAAAACACACCTTACAGGTGGGAAAAATCTCCATAAAAGCAGAAAAAACACCCACACACAAACTGACCTACACCCAAGCAACTATGGAGGCAGCTGAACAGGCACAGAGGACAAGCGCAACCCTACAACCACCCCGGACGACCAGCCTGGGACCCCGGGGGACAGGGAAGGGCAAGGGCAAGAAGACGAGAAAGACGAAGTGCAGTCCGCAGGCGAACAGGATCATAGTCACGGAGGTGATGGAACACCATCAACAACTCTTCGGCACCAAAACTGCAATATGGCGGGACAGGTGAATGCTGTCAGAGAGCACAAACGGACAATGGATGAGGTCAAGATGCGATGGAATGACATCAAGCAGAAGACTAAGGAGAAACTTGCAGCCAACCAGAAGGCAGCAATGCAGACTGGAGGTGGGGGCCCAGCGCCACAGATGGAGCTGGATGACATGGAGGAGCTGGTGTCGACAGTCATCAGTGTGGAGACTGTGGCCGAAGTCGGGGGACTGGACACTGCTCGACAGGACCAAACACAACCGCAACAGGGTAAGTGACCACCAGGTACTGGGGGGACGGGTGGAGATGGGCACAATGGCACAAATGCACAATCAAGCAGAGCACAGTGCACACCCACAATGACTCTGGGTCATCGCCCAGATCTATAGATCTGTACAATGCCATGCTGTCTGAATGTCAACCTGTACCATGCGTCTACACACATGTGGACACATTGTAATACACCATCTCCCCTTCACATCGCAGGGGCACCATCAACACCTCCTGCAGAGCAGTCCCAGCCACTCTTCACGGATGATGAGGAGGACAACACCAGCATCCAAGATATCATTGACCTAATCCGCCACTCACCTCCAGGCTTAGGGCAGCGGATGGAGGCGGAAAGGATGGCAGCCACCGCTGCACATCATCGGAATGTAGGTGGGATCTATCATCCCCTACAGACCTCCACCATGGCATTGCTGCCACAAGGCGTGGCACCGATGAATGCTGCTGCTCCCACACCATCCACATCCCCGCCCCCTGGTGTGTCAGTGGCACACAGTGTGGCAGCCGGATCCACTCAGGCTGCTGATGTGTCAGTGGCACACAGTGCGGCAGCTGGATCCACTCAGATCCCTGATGTGTCAGTGGCACACAGTGCAGTTGCCACTTCTTCAACACCCTCAGGTGGGGCAGGGCACACACCCGGGGATGAGGACGTGGATGGGACTGTGGTCAGAAAGACCAGGCACTAGCATTCATTACCGCCATCTGGACTGTGTCTGCTTGGTCCCACACATGGCCTCATGACCTTCTACCGACCCACGATACACTCCGATGCACTCACCTTGGACAGCGACACGGACTGCCACGGATTGATGACCAATGACACGGCAACCAGGCTGCGGACTGTACCCTTCCCTTCAGTAGGACTTGTCATTCCCGGATGGACTTTGGCTGGCCCTCCACGGGCCCATATTGTGTAGTGTGCTGGACTTTGCCCTGAACCGCTCTGACTGCATAACTGCACTGGATGTGCAATAAACATCCATTGACGCACTGCTGTATCATGTCCATCATCAGACATGTATGCATGTGTGGATGAATGTAGGGACAGTGATTTCCCTTGCGTCAATGATGCTCTTCCTGTGGGATGTCAGTCAAGGGTGCTACATTGCATTTTGTGTGCCGGGTCCTGTGGACACTACAACTGGGACACGCGCATCACTCACTTCCTTGTCCGGACATGGACTGAACCATGCCCAGAGTCCACGTGTCATTGTGGCAAACCCTGCGCTGGTCTGGTGTATGGCAGGCCAGACCACTCCGCTTACGCTCCGAGGGGGGCCCTCATTGCTCCCCATCGCAGGTGAACTCACTGGTGGTGTGCAGGTCACTGGTCTAGTTGTCAGCATGTCACAGCCACTCCCTGTGGGCAGGTTTGCACACACACCACACCCATCCAGCACAGGCGTTGAAGGACTGGGCTATTCTAAGGCCCAGCGGTGCCAGGGGACAACACCTGAAACCTTCGTGGGTTACCTGTTCCGGCGTACAAAACACAGAGACTCGGGACACTTCCGGCGGCGTCAAAGATCAGCGTTTATTTACTGCAGAGATACAGAATTCGCAAGAAGTACACAACGTGTAGGTTCTGGGAGACTGCTTCAAATTGCACAAGTGGATCGCTCCTTTTATACACATTTTGGTCATAGAACAACATGGCAAACAAAGGTTACAATTCAGTTCCCACAGTAAACTTCAAAAGGGTCGCATTCATGTTTCAGAAACCCGGAATACAATTACAGCTACATTGCCGGTTCCCAACTGTAAAAGCAGATCATCCCCACATTAAGCACATTCCATTCTGACTGTAAACACATTAAGAGAAGGGACAGAAACAGATGCAAAGGAAGAACAAGGATGCACAACAGATTAGAAAAGAGTGTAGAGAGTAATAACGGAAACCTAATTGCAGAATCAAAGGCCTCGTGACTAATGCAGGCATGGCTGAAACAATAGACCAGTACGGCAAGATGAGCCCTGAGCGGGGCCATCTGCCTCTGCCGTGTCATTTCCCTCATCATAAAAGACACCCTCAAAGAAACACGTGTCCTCCGTGAAAGCTTGGGAATCCCAGGGTCACAAAGCGGACAAGGTCCGTTCGCTGGCTACTTGAGGGCAAGAGACAAAATGGATGCTGCATCTAAAATGGAACCCGAGGGTTCGAATGGACATACCTAGAAATGAGACGATCCGTACGTAGTAGCGTAGCGAAAATGCGTACACCCGCTAAACTCGTCATTTGCGGTTCGCAGATACCAGATTCGTCCATATTCAAACACACCCAAAAAGTGTCGTTCCGATTCACACGGAACCTCAGACGCTCCTTTTGCCCTCAAGTAGGCAAGCACTAATCGAGATCGGAGTCGATTTCGATATTCATCAGATCGTTCAGCTGTTGCTGGAACATCATTCTATCCATCAATGTCTCCTTGGTAACAGATGGCCGTCTTATACACGTCGTAGCACAAAGACTACATAAGGCAGGACCACACTGCACACAAAGACAACACGTGAATAGAAACGTTACAACAACCCCTAAGATCATCAGAATCTTCCAACCCCAAGTGGATATCAGGCCCCAAAACCATCCTAGAAGTGTCCAATTACCCTCGTCCACGTGTATGGACTCGGAAATCTTATGCAACTTCCAGATGGCTTGGTAAACAGTTGGAGCGTTGTCAGGAATGAAAATGCAACAGCTCGAATGGATAACTTTGCACACACCACCTCTATCTGCAAGGACAACGTCGAGAACCATACGGTTCTGCAACGTCATAAGTCTATCCACCTGAAGTTCTGCTGTTAAATTACCAAGAGCGCTCGCAGTTATGTTAGCAGTCATCTCTACCACACGGGTCAACTGTCTAAGGTTTCTACTATTAACCATAGGTCCCCAAAATGGCAAGAAACCCTTAAAGAAGTCTCCTGCTTCTTGACCAGCAGTATCCTCTTCACTAATAACGCCTCTCACAATTCTAGTCTTGTGATAGTCCGAGGCAACTGTAAAAGTCGGTGGCAAAAGATTCGCGATATAACAGGTACCCGAGAAGTCACGGGGCAACCATGTATATGCACGTTCATAACATACGAAATAGGTACCCTTGGCAGTCAGAAAAACAGGGGAAGAGAGCATCGGTAGAACATACGTGTCAGTGCAAGCACTGTTCCCGAGTTGCGCTCTCGGATTTCTACCAAGACCCTTCAAGCAGAAATTACCGAGGTGGGGTACGATCCATATTGGAGACGAGCTCTTGAGCTGTCTATCACCCACTGACGTACTATACTCAGCTTCACTCAGGTCCTTATAGGCTTGCACCTCTTCATCTGGAATAAGCGATGCATCAACAACATCTCTATCTAAATCCGCAATCGCTATCACCAAAGGCTTGTGGTACGGACCAGGACCAAAGTTTGCAGAGCGTGGCTCTCGACTGGGGTAGGAATCTAGTGCACTACGGAACATAGTTTGGAATGCTCGAGCTGACCCTTGGGAGCTATAAGGAAGAACCAGATACGGAATACCCCTATCCATGGTATGTGGCATTAACCCACACACCCAACAGTTGGTAGTGTTCATTACCAACTGATGCTGATGTAGGAGCTGAACAAAGGAGTTATTCATGAATTCCGCACGTCTAACCTGTTCATGTTGGGGCAGAGGATGAAAGGAATGTGGAGAAACAGTGGTAATAGAACTTGGTTTAGGAGAAAGAGTAGGTGAAATGGAAGGCAACAACGACTGTATTCCGAAATACACTCCACCCACCAATAGCAGAGACACAGTCAGAAACAACAGAAATACCTGGAACAAAAAACACTTTGTTCGTACAATCTTATGCAATTTTGATCTTTGCGCCGACATCCTTTCTACTTCCAACAGCTTAGAGAATGCCATCCTCTAACAACCGTCCGTGACGTACTTGACGCACTTCGTTCTGAGTAGCGATTATCAATTCCCAGGAGTTCCCAGGAGTCGACAAAAAGTAACCGACCTAGTGTCAGAAACCTGCTAAACAGAAGGGAGTACCCGCACGGCCCTACGGTTAACCCGGATGATAGGTTTTCCTAAACACGCAGCTTAATACAAATCTCTTTAGCTGTGAAAAGCATACATAAAAAACTCAAAAATTCAGAAAAGGATGTAATTGTTCGTAATGTTCTTGGCAACGGGAAAGGGAAAATATAAGGAAAATTTTATTAGTCTCTGTTACGTGGACGAAGAAAATATCGATTTCTTCCAGGTCGAGTCTGTTCATCAAACAATTGTTCAGCTGGTGAAACAGTGTTCAGTCGATTGGATGACGATTCAGACCTCGAATTCTCTTCAACTGACGACTCAACGGGTGTGTCTGACTGCAATGGCAATGAATTGTCTCTTACAGGCTGAGCATCGCTAAACGGCACAAAACATAAAGGGGTCTCAGTTTCCGTTGCCACTATACCAGTTCTCACCCAACTATCTGTTGGGGAAGGCATCGGCACCTTTTTGGTATGGCCGGCGTGTACCCAATTCTTTCTGCCTTCCTTTTTTTTTTTTTAAATATATTTATTAATTTCACCATTACACAGTTAGCACAATTTATCGCATAATCTCCGATAGTACATTTAGATTCTTATAAGATTTTACATACAATGAATTAATATCAACACAAATTCCAACACCAGATACATCAAAATCATCCGGGCTCTCCTAGCTTAATCCCTTAAACCCAAACCCTCTTTCCATTTTATTATTGGGTCCCATATCCTTAACCCCAGTTTCCTTCCTGTTCTGCCTTTCCGAGCATATATATTTTTCTCCAAATTATAAGTAGACAACAGGTTAGCGAGCCAAACTTGCATTGCGGGTGGGTTTTTATCCAGCCAGGCCCTGGCTATGCAGAGTCTAAAAACTGCCATTGCGACAAAAATAAAGTCCCTCTGAATGATATTGGTATCCGTAACAATCCCTAGCAGTATTTCCGGGGGGTTTAAGCTAACTTGAATGTCCAGGGAGGCATCAAGAAATTTCTCTATGTCTTTTAACACCGTTTGTAATTGCGGACAAACCGCAAATATATGGATTTGATCTACCTCAGGGGAGCTACACCTTGGGCATGTGGTGCCGGCGGTACCCCCCCACTTTGCTATCTTTGCTGGAGTAAAATATAACAAGTAGAGGGTTTTATACTGCTGTGATTGCAACGGCGCTGAGCAGAGGAGAGTACGCCCTCGGTCCAGTGACTCTTTAAACCAACTTGGCTCTCCTGCCAGCTTGTCTGCCCACTTTACCATCTGCTTATCCATATCGTCTGGTTTACCTGCTAGCAGATTCGCATAAAAACTCCTAATAGAGCAATCGCCCCCTAACCTTATTTTCTCCAATATTTCTACTTTATCGAACCCATTCCTTCCACCCTGTTTATCCCCCAGAAAACTTCTTAACTGCAAAAATTTTAAATAAATCCCTCCTGTCTAACCCAAAAGTATTTACTAAATCATTAAATTGGATCATCACCTCCGTATTCCTCAAATCCCCAAGCTGTACTACCCCCTTCTCCATCCAAACCGCCATCGTGGTGTCCCAAAAGATCTGCTTTGGGAAGGAGACATTTTTATACAGCCTGGTATATCTATTATATCTGCCCAGGCCAAATTTTTTCCGCACTGCATTCCAAATCTTAATTGCTGCTTGTACTGTCTTGAACCTGGTTCTTTTGTAGTATGCAATCAATACATTTAAGAAAGGAGTTCTCCACCTCAGATCCCAACACTATGGCGTATATTCTAGATGAATCATTTCGTGTTCTGCCATCGAAGCCGCCCCCGCCTATTATCCCACGCATATATTGTAATGCAGCTGCCCAATAATACAATCTAAAATCAGGGGCTCCCCAGCCTCCTCTCTCTCTAGGCAGAGACATGAAGCGGTATGCCCTACGAGTCTTGCCATGGGCCCAAATAAATCTATTTAACAGATTATCAAGCTCTTTAAACCATTTCATCTCAAACCATAGCGGTATTGTCCTAAAAAAATATAAAAATTTTGGCAGTATTAGCATTTTTATAACATTGGTACAGCCCATTAATGTCAGATGCAAATTATTCATACGATCCAAATCCGTCTTAACTTTTAGCATCAGGGGCGCCAGATTCTTCTGTATCAGTGACTTCAAGTCTGCTGTAATTGCAACCCCCAGATATACCGCTGAATCGGTGACTCTTTGATCACTGAAGACAATATGATGGTTACATATTATTTGCGTTTTAGAGCTATTTAAGCTATACCCCGATACTTGCCCAAATCTTTGTGCTTCGGACTCAATTTCTCCTATGGCCATGCTGGGGTTAGGCGTCAAAATGGCCACATCGTCGGCATAGGCTAGGGTCTTCATCATACTTCCTTTTTTTAAAAAAAATTTTTTATTATTGAATCATCATCAATCTTTACAACTGTAATCATACATATTTCGAGACTTAAATTGATCATATAGCACAAAGAAAGGTAAATGAAGGAGAGTAGAAACAGATACGCAGATGAGAGTAAGAGATACCGAAGCGTGGCACATACAAAGAGACAAATAAGAATTCAACCCAGTCTTAATGATGAGATCAGTATACCAATCTTTCAATCCGTCTAATATCGTTTATCATTCCATCCTTGATTGCCATTCAGCTATTGGTGCCCAGATTTGATTTCCCAATTTTTTTAACTTCCTTCCCCTTTTGTCATAGAGTGCTTTTTCTAAAGTATATATAGCCAGGATGCGCGATAACCACTGATGAAACGTAGGTGGATTTGGATCTTTCCATAGAGATGCTATACACAGTCGACTTACAGTCATAGCCAAAAATAAAAATTCATAACATGCTACATCAGTGCCGTCTTTAACCACCCCTAATACCATAACTTCATCTGTTAATCTGATAGAGATCCCAAGTGCCCTATCCATAAATTGTTCTATCAGTTGTTTATACAGATCTAGCTTAGGGCACGCAGCAAACATATGGATAGTGTCTGCCTGCGTACTCTGACATCTAGGACAGGTTATACCACTTGTTCCGCCCCAGCAAGCTATTCTATAAGGGGTATGATATAGTTCAAAAAAAGTCTTGTAATATTGAGTTTGCAAGTTTGCGACTCTTAGAATTGTGTTAGCAAGTTTTAACGACTTTTCAGGTTCGGTCTTTTCTAAATTTAACTTTCTTCTCCATTTCTCATAAGTATTTACTTGATCATCCTTTTTATGCAGACAGATTACTTTATATAACTGAGTTATTGTGCAGCTCCCTTCGCTTCTGATCAGCTCCATTATTTCTTCTTTCTTAAAATGCATATTGCCTGCTTGTTTTTTTGATAATACTGATCTGATCTGCAAGTATTTGAAGAAGTCTTTACTCTCTATTTTATGTTCTCGTTGTATTTTTTCAAAAACCATAATACCCGTACTATCAATGAGATCTCCGATTACTTTGACCCCTAGATTATCCCAGCATTTCATTACTGGGTCGTGGAACACTCCTGGCATAGCCGGATTCTTATAAAGAGGGGTATAAAAATTCATTTTTCCGGACCATCGACCATACTGACCAAGCTCCCCCCAAAGTCTTAAACCTGGTTTTTTTATAATAGTTTGGGTCATAGCACAATAACGATCCTTTAGATCCCTCCAGTATCAATTCGTAGATATCTGGGATATCACCATTATCTCTCCACCTGTCTTTTATACTCCCTCCCAATAATCCCTTTATTTACTGCAGAGCTGCAGCAAGATAATAAGCCTTGAAGTCCGGGGTTGCTAACCCTCCCCTTTCTCTTGATAGGGAGAGAAATGCGATAGCCCTGCGTGTTTTGCCTTTTGCCCATATAAATCGATTAGCAATCCCATCGAGTTCTTTAAACCATGCATTGCCAAATCTTAACGGGATAGTGTGAAATAGATACAATACTTTAGGCAGAAAATTCATTTTTATTACGTTGGATCGGCCTATCGTTGTTAAATGTAAATTATTTATTTTGTCTAAACTTTCCTTAGCTTTCTTTATCACAGGGCCTAGATTTTCTTCCACTATCTTAGTTATTTCTGCTGTTATGGTAATTCCAAGGTAGGTTGCACCCTTTGTTACTCTACTGTCGGTTGACACAGCATATTCGTTTACCACTATCTGGGTCTTCCCTGCGTTTAATTTATACCCCGATAAGGACCCGAAAGACCTTGCTTCCCTCTCTATTTCTCCTAATGCTGTTGTAGGATCAGATGTAGTGATAGCAAGATCATCCGCATACCCCAATATTTTAGTGACATATCCATTTAAGATTATCGGAGGAATACTTCCATTTAGCTCTATTCTTCTTATAAATGGATCGATATATAAGGCAAAAAGTAGTGGAGAGCAGGGGCAGCCTTGTCTCGTCCCTCGTTTGATCTTTATCAAATCGCTCTCTACCCCCATTACCCTCAGCCTGATAGTGGGTTTTTTATATAGAACTTTCAATGCCTCAATACAGCCATTTCCCAATTTTGCTTTATGAAGTACTGTCCAGAGGAAATCCCACGAGACCCTATCAAACGCTTTCTCAGCATCTAGTAGTATCAAGGCCATAGGGTCCCGTGAGACTGCCGTACCATCAAACAGAGTGCAGACTCTCCTTATATGATCTGCCGTTCCTCTTCCGGGTATAAATCCGTGTTGTCGAGGGGAGACAATCTTGCCGACAATCATACTCAGCCTATTAGCTAAGATCTTAGAGTATATTTTAGAGTCACTATTCAAGAGGCTGATTGGCCTATACGACCCAGGGTCTTCAGAGGGTTTATTCTTCTTAAGAAAAACTACCATAGTTGCCTCCCCCCAAGTACTAGGTGGTGTTGCCCCCCCTTGTACAGCGGCCATTAGCTTGAGGATATCTGACTGTAAAATATGAAGAAATTTTTTATAAAACTCCATTGGAATTGAATCCGGTCCGACTGCTTTTCCGGCAGGGAGTTCTTTGACCGCTGTCTGTATTTCTTCTACAGTAAACCCTAATTCTAGATCATTTTTATCCTCTATTGATAGTCCCTCGACTAGGGCTGAATCTAAGTAACGCACTATCTCTGCGTCGTCAGGTTTGAGATCATTGGAGTATATTGCTTGATAAAAATCGTGCATGACTGTGCAAATCTCTTTAGGCGTTGTAGCGATAGCACCTGTACTAGATATCAATTTTTTTATATCTCCTTTGGTGATTGCTTGACGAGTTCTGATTGCTAAGAGTTTCCCAATTTGCTCGCTAAACTCATATTGAACTTGTCTCCAGGCCAGATATTTCCCAGTGGCTCTTGTTGCAAATATTTCCCCAACTGCAGATTTAGCTATCGATAATCTCTGTTCTATCTCTGACAGATCTGATTTTTTTCTCGCTAATTGCCTTTGTTAGTTCTTCTTCTAGGGCGGCAACGGCTCTGATCTTTCCATGGATCTCTTCCCTATTCACTTTGTTCCGTCTGATAGAGTAGCTAGTGGTCTCTCCCCTGATGCCCGCTTTCATAGTGTCCCATACCACCGCTAATGAAGCGGAGCCTCTGTTTATCTCTAGAAACTCCCTGAGCCAATCTTCCATATGTTTAATATAATTATTATCTAATAGCAATGCTCTCTCGAAAGTCCAGCTTCTTCTTTCCTTTTGGACATTAGGCCATGCTATGTCTAGAATTAAAGGATTATGATCTGACATCACCCTCGGCAGTCTAGATATTGTAGTGATAGTAATTAGCGAGGGTGATATTAGAAAATAATCCAGTCGTGCCGCCCTCTTATGTGGTATTGAATAATAGGTGCTGCCACCCCCCGGAGGATTATCCTGCTCCCACCTGTCGATCAATCCGTTGTCTCGCATTAATTGAATCAGAGCTCTGTGGCTTTTTTTTTTCCTTCCAGTGAATTTATCAGGTTCGTTTGGCCACAGGCCGCCTAGCCCATTTAGATTCATATCCCCGCACAGAATGATTGGCAAGGGCCAGCTGGTTAATTGGGCATTAATATTATTTATCATCTCTGGATCATCTTCTGTTGATGCGTATACGGAGCATAGCGTAAAGTTATGCCCCTGTGTTTGACACTCAGCTAGAACCCACCGTCCATATTTATCTGCCTGCTGCCTAGTTGATGTGATCGTATTTGCCCGAATTAATATAGCCACACCCCGAGTTCTGACTCCTTGTTTTGTACATGTTAATAATTGAAATCCCAATTGTCCCAATAGATGCTTCTGGGACCACTCTATGTGTGTTTCTTGCAGGCATAAAATATCTGTGTGTACATATTTTAAATACTCTTTCAAATCTTTTTTTGCATTATTTAACCCACATATATTTATGGTAACTATCCGCATAATTTTTGATTTATTCTCCTATTTCGCCCCCTCTTGGAAATGCAGTATTGTGTAAACTTGAAAGTTGATGATGATTCTTTTTTTCCCCCCTCCTCGATCCCCCTCTGTCCTCCCTAGTCCCTCTAACCCCCTCCCTCAAAGACCCCCCCCCCTAAAAAAAACCTGGATCTGCAACCACTCCTTCCCAGTGAAGTGACTTAAAACATAAAAGTAGCTCTATCGTCTGATCTTTTTTCACGATATTGGGCCTGGGCAAATGGGAATGATAATATAACCAGAGTGGTATGTTAAAGGCAATTCGGTGTGGCATCTGGTCTTGAAGCTCTAGGCTAAATATAAAAGACTAAGTTATTTTTTGGCATCAGCCCTATGAATGTATATGTGTAAAAGTAAAAAATTTAAAAAGATTTAAAGTGATTAATGGAGGGTTCAAAAAAAATAAAAAAAAGCATCCACTATGTAATCTATTTTTTTTCTATAGCATATTATATCTAGGAGTAGGCATAAATGAGGCTGACACAAGGGGTAGGGGTAGGGGTGAGCAGCATTGGAGAGAGTGGTAAGGAGATAGTGTACAGGGGGTGGGGGGGGAAAAATGGGATAGGGAGGCTGAGAGCCAGACTTCATCATAGGGACAACAAGTCCACTTCATCATACTTCCATTCAAACTAATTGGAGGGATCCTTACGTTGTTCTCTATTTTCCTTATCAATGGGTCCAGGTAAAGAGCAAATAATAATGGGGAAGATGGGCAGCCCTGTCTAGTCCCTCTTCCAATACTAACTGCTGCTGATTTACCCCTATTAACTCTTATCTTTCCTGACGGATTCTTGTACAAAGTCTGCATTGCGGTTATAAAACTATTCCCGAAACCATTCCACTTTAGTATTTGCCATAAATATTCCCAGGAGACCCTATCGAACGCTTTCTCAGCATCTAAAAAGAGCGCCGCAATAGGGTCCCCCAGGCCAGCCGCTGCATCGAAAGCTGTAATCACCTGTCTAATATGTTGTGTGGTACCTTTACCTGGAATAAACCCATGCTGAGTATGGTTTACTAATCCCTCTATTGCCTCTGCGAGTCTTATTGCTAATATCTTAGAGTAGACTTTAGTGTCAGCGTTCATCAGTGTAATAGGCCTGTATGACCCTGGGAGTAGCGTATTTTTTCCTTTTTTTAAAATAACAATGATATCTGCTTCCCCCCATGACTCGGGGATCATATCCCCTGTCTGTGCTTCCAACATAACCTGAAACATATCCATTCCAATAACTTCATAAAATACCTTGTAAAACTCGGCCGGGAGCTGGTCAGGACCGGCTGCTTTGCCCGATGGCAACATATTTAGTGCCATGTGAAATTCCTCCAATCTAAAAGGGGAATCCAATCTATACTTTTCTTCCATAGGTAAACCCGGAGGAATAATATTGCTAAGATAACTTTGAATCTCACTTATAGACCCTCCCCTGTCCCTCGTATATAACTCTTCGTAAAATTTCCTGAACACTTCCCTCACTTCGATCAATGCAGTAACCCTAGTTCCATTCCTATCCATGATCTCCTGAATATCTGATGCTGCTAATTTCTGTCTAGTGCGTACTGCTAATAGATGGCCTACCTTCTCGCTTAGCTCATAAGCAGCTTCCCTCTTAGTTAAGTAGTTCTCTACTGCTTTTTTTGAAATGCATTCTGTCGCCTCTGCCCTGAGGACCACTAGTTTTAATAAATGAGCTTCTATTGATACCTTGTCTCTTATGTCCCGAACCAATTCCTCCTCTACTCTTAATATCTTTTGGTAAACCTCCTTAATTTCCAGCCGTGTCTTTTTCTGTGATGAGAACACATAGCTCATCGTCTCGCCCCTTACTCCGGCCTTAAAGGCATCCCATACTATTCGCGATGGAGCCGTGCCTTTATTAATTTCCCAATACTCCTTAATCCAATCAGACATGTAGACCCTATATCCTTCATCCCTCAGAAGGGCTCTGTCAAATGTCCACTGCGTATCCTTTCGTCTTATCTGCCCTATTCTAATAGTTAAAATCAGTGGGCTATGGTCGAGACGATACAAGGTTGTTTTTCTATCTGTGCCTCTGGCATCAGGGAAGATGAGATCAAAAAATAGTCTAATCTGACAAGCACCTTGTGAGGGGCCGAATAGTAGGTACTACCATCACTGCCTGGGTTTACCTTAATCCATGGGTCCCTTAGTGAGTTGTTCGACGCCATGTCTGTGAGTGCCTTATGGGTTCTCTTTTTTATCCCTGCGTATATCCTTCCCGGGTATAAAAATGAACTACTGGGATCGTGGATATTAAAATCGCCGCAGCATATAATTGGTTCGGGCCATAATGCCAACTCAATGTCTAAAAATTGGAAGAGTTCGGGGTCGTCTTCTATTGAACCATACACAGAAACTATAGTGCATTTTTCCCCCTTGAATTTTATTTCGACTATTACCCACCTCCCCCATTGATCTTCCTTTTTACTTATCACCTCCACATCGGTGGATCTTCCTAGTACAGCCACTCCCCTATGCTTGGTCCCTTGCTTTGTATTTGCTAATACCGCAAATCCTAGGTGGTCCAATAGATACCCCTTAGATGCTTCAACATGGGTTTCTTGAAGACAAACCAAATCCAGCTTAAATGTCCTAAGTAATGCCGCCACCCTAAGTCTCTTACCTGGGTCGTTGAGTCCACAGATATTAATGGTAGCAATCCTACAATTCATTAAGACCCATCATAAGTTTTATCCAGCAGTGCATACCTTATTCGATCTATCATTCTGTTCTGACTTGAAAAGTGTATCTGATAATTATAATTATCATTTAGACTCCTCCTTATAACAAATCTGTGTTGTGCACTATGAATTCCCTGCGCGAAATATTGTGCTCTCCTGTGTTGCTTCTTAAACCCTAACTCACCTTTTTTTCCGTTTTTACCCCTCTTTTTCCCCCCTAGCTACACCCTCCCCACCCTCTGTCCTCTGTCCTCTACCCCCCTCCCCCCCTCCCCGCGTTTACTGGCAAATAGGTCCAGGGACCTATGTGCGACCGCACTAGCTTGTGGGAAACGCTCCTCTCTCTCCCCCCCGCACCTGACCCCCAATTCATCCTATACCCCACCTCTGTGTCTTTAACCTAACTATTTAATCTTTTGTGTGTACTATCTCCTTAGTAAGAGTAATCCAATCTGGGAGATACCTATATCTAGAATCTTCCTCTACTAGCGTGTAAACCTCGCCCAGTGACTTTCAAGCCTTTGGCATTTAACATTTTTGTATTTCTCAGCCCCCTTTCTGTGATTTAATCTCCTCTAAAAACTGTTGGGCCTTAATCTCGGAGAGAAAGATACTCATTCTACCCTTGAAAACCACCTTTAGCCTTGCGGGAAATAAGAGGAACGCCTCAGACCCTAATGCCTGAAAAGGTTTGATAAGCTGTCTGAGTCTCCATCTTCTTTCTACCGTTACGTGGCAGAAATCTGGTCTAGCGAAGAATGTGGTTCCCTCATATGTTCTTTTCTTATCAGGTCTAGCCTTATTTATAATTTCCTCCCTAAGCAGGAAGTTCCCGACATATATCAAAATGGCCCTTGGAAATGGGAGTTGACCTGCCTGGCTCTTGCCCCCTTGGTTTTTTCTAACAGTGAAGGGGAATCTGTGGGCTCGTTGAATCTCTCTTTCCCATTCCCACTGTGATTCAGGGAAAGCCCCTCTCAACAAGTTAACCACAAAGTGCATAATGTCGTCCCCCTCTTTCCCTTCCGCCACCCCCAAAATGCGAATGTTGTTCCGCCTCTGACGGTTTTCGAAGTCTTCCAGCTTCCATTGCAAGTCACTAGTCAGTTTTTCTTGCTCCTGTTTGAAATCCTGCAGACCCCCGAGGTCATCCTCTATTTTTCCAGTCCGCTCCTCCACCTCAGTCAGTCGCTGGGCAACCCCTTCATAGAGTTTATTGACCTTCTTAAGGGTATTATGGATTTTCTTTGTGGCTTGTCTAGCCCTCCGACTTTCCGACCTTGCTTCCCCTTGCATCTGTTTAAGTGTGGTACAGATCGTATCAAAAGGGGCCAAATACTGTGCAGGAACGGAAGTGTTATCTAGGGGCTTACCCTCCTCCACATAAGACTGCGACGTTGCAGAATAGTCCCAGTCTAACTTCTTCCCCTCTGCTGTAGGTGATTCAAGTCTACCGCCGTACCTCCTGTCCCTTGCCTTTCTCTTTTTCTGCGTGGCCTCTTTCATAGAAGAGTTTGAACCAGAGCTTATTTCCCCATCTGACTCCCCCTCTGCTGAGGTGTCGTCAGTTGACTGGGAGATATCTGTGTCCTCATTCAGTGAGAAAAAACATTCCCCGTTGGCTGAAGCTCCCTCTTTCGAGTGCTGCTGTCGAAGCGCGGGGTTGCCTAGCAACGGACGCCTCCGCTGCGTCCTCAAGGACGTTCGTGCTCACGGTTAGCTCGGTGTCCGGCTCAGTATGGAGAAGGGGACTTTTCCTGGCTATGAAGACTTCCATCAAGGTAGACTGCCTTAGTGTTGCGTCTTTCCCCTTGTTCTCACCCTGAGTTACACTTGTAAAAGTATCTTTGCTGAGATGCTCCGTGACTTGCCCGGAGCGGGGTCGATCGGAGCTATCTGCTACCGCCAAGTCTGTTTTCTGTTGTACCTCGGCATTCTCCGCTTTCTCCATCGCCCGTGGTTTGATCGTCTTTTCGATTTTCTTCATCTTTTGAGCTGGTATTGCTTTCCGTATTGCGCCTGACCCTCGCTGTTGTATCCCCGGAGGTGGATCGCTGCTGCTTCTTTTCGGATCTGCATTAATGCCTTTTTCATCCGCTTCTCGCTGGCTCTTTGGTACATCGTAATGCGGGTTTGTTTTATCTTTCTCTTTCTCCTTATCTTTGATAGCTTTTGCCAATCGCGCCGGCATCCTCGTCAATTGTCCCCGAACCGTGGTCTCCCACTTAATTAGTCATAGGACGAGCTGGGTGAATTGAGTTTTAGACGTGGGATATTTTGACCAGAAGCTGGTTAGTCCTGCCTGTATCCAAACAGTGAAATCCATAGGAGAGGTATATGGTATATAATCTTCATCCAACAGCCATCAGGTGTATCGGGGAGAGAGAACTGGAGCGTCTTCTCACCACAACCTCACGGCGGCCATCTTGCCCCCTCTCGCCTGTTTCCAATTCTTTCTGCCTTCCAACCGAACTGCAGTTCTTGTGGCCAATAGCACTTGATAGGGTCCCACGAATCTCGGCTCCAGGTTACGTTTTCGGCCAAAATTTCGGGTAACGACCCAGTCACCCGGTTGGAGCCGATGTCCAGGACCCTCTGTCTGTGCTGGCAAAGCTTCAAAAACCTGTTGATGAATTAACCTTAGTTTAGTAGTCAGATCATGAAGATAATCAATTAGCATTGGATACTCAAGACTGGCAAAAGCCTTAGGTCTCGGAACTCCCCAAATATTCGCAGGGCGGCCGAACACAATCTCATATGGGCTGAGCCCTACTCGAGAGTGTGCAGTCACTCTGGTTGATAGGAGAGCCAGAGGCAAGGCATCTGGCCATGATAAACCAGTCGTAGCCTGTATCTTTGCAAGTTTCAGCTTCAGGGTACCATTGTACCCTTCAACCAAACCCGCTGCCTGGGGATGATTGGCACTATTGAATTTCTGTCGAATTCCAAGGCCCTTACACACACTCTGCATCACACTTCCCACAAACTCGCTTCCATTATCTGACCACACAATCCTTGGCATTCCATACCGCGGATTCAGTAGGACTTTCGCTGTGGACAGGGCAGTATTATCCTTAAGAGGATAGGCCTCGATCCATCTGGAGAACGCACAAACCACGACTAAAACATACTTCAGATTATTGCATCTCTCCATATGGATGAAGTCCAGCTGGATAACCTCAAAGGGACAGGCAGGAGGAGCAAAATGACCAGGTGGCGTGGGGGTGCCCTTGCCAGGATTATGCATCAAACACACCATACAATTTTTAACCACCCTTTCAGCACACTTAGCAATACCATCATTCTTCCATACAGGGGACAATAACTTACATATACCTTTCGCACTAATGTGTGACAACCCATGAGCCATAGTTACGACAGCTAATACATACGCATCCGGTAACATCCACCTCTGGCGTTCCGACAAATCAACCCAACATCCATGCATGTCCAACTTTCCCGTACTTTCTTTCCACTTGGTTCTTTCAGTTTCAGTTGCCTCATTCTGAATTGATTTCACACTCTCAACAGTGTCTTCACACATACCAGTCTCCGTCGGCCATCTCACTGAACCCGTAACATACATTCGGGTTGCAAGATTCTTGGCCGTTTCCTTAGCAATCTCGTCTGCAAATGCATTACCACGACCAACATCATCCGTAACCTTTCGGTGCGCACTACATTTAACAATCGCTACCTGTTTAGGCAATGTAAGTGCATCCAAAAGATCATTCACGAGCTGCCCGTGTTGAATCTTCGTACCATGCGACGTCATAAATCCTCTTTCTCTCCACAATCGCCCAAAACTATGTGCAACACCGAATGCATACTGGCTGTCGGTGAACACATTCACTCGCTTTCCTTTAGACAAAACACACGCTCTTGTTAGCGCAATCAATTCTGCTGCTTGCGCTGAATTCTGACTCAATCTCGCGGTTTCCACAACCGTGCTCAATGTCACTACAGCATACGCAGTTGTCACATCACCATTCGGCAACTTAAAACATGAACCATCGACATACAAAGTGCCATCAGGATCTGTCAATGGAGTGTTTTTCAGGTCTACACGACCCTTCGCTTCTTCCTCAGTTCGTAAATAACAATCATGTGGTGGTACACCATCTAGTTCCATATTAATCGGCAACAATGTCGCCGGATTCAGCACATTACAACGCTTGATCTGTATATGACTTGCCAAAAGGGTCAACTCGTACCCTGACAACCTTGCACTTGTCAGATGTTGAGTTTTTGTCCCATTCAGGAGAGTGTCAACTGCATGCGGAACCATCACTATGAGCATATTATCCATGACCAGACCTGCAGATTGTCGAATAGACACTGCAGCTGCCGCTGTCGCCCTCAAGCAACTGGGCAACGCCCTAGCTACCGGGTCTAAAGTCGAGGAAAAATACGCACATGGACGCTGCTTACCACCGAATTGTTGCGTCAGAACGCTCAACGCACAACCCTCTCTCTCGTGAACGTATAGTGTAAATGGCTTACTGTAGTCAGGAGTACCTAACACAGGAGCCGAACACAACGCATCACGTAGTTCAGAAAAACTTTTCTGACATTCTTCCGTCCATGGCAAAGGAGTCGAGACATCCTTGCACGTGAGAGCTATCAATGGCTTCGCTAACAGTGAAAAATTTGGAATCCACTGTCTGCAGTATGACGTGATACCTAGAAAGGCACGCACATCTCTCTGAGTTGTTGGCACAGTCATTCGAGCAATTGCTGCAATTCTTTCAGGGGTCAACCTTCTTCCCGCCTTTGACAATAAGTAACCTAGATAGGTTACTTCTTGACAACAATATTGCAGCTTAGAAGGTGACACTTTATGGTGTAAGTCACATAGATGCTGTAACAGTGACACTGTAGCAGTTTTGCAAATCTGTTCACTGTCAGCAGCTACCAACAGATCATCGACGTACTGAATCAAAGCCGCACCAGCCGGCAACACAAACGCATCAAGTTGACCCTTAAGAGCTTGGCTGTAGATCGATGGACTCTCACAGTAGCCCTGAGGTGCGCGTTTGAACCTGAAGCTGCGACCACCTAATGAGAAACCGAATAAATCTCTGCTTTCCTCAGCAATCGGAATGCTAAAGAACGCATTCTTAAGATCGATTACCGAGAACCATGATGCAGAAGCTGGAATCAGAGTCAGCAAAGCTGTAATGTCAGGCACCACGGGAAACTGTGGAACAACAATTTTATTGACCTCCCGCAAGTCAATAACAAAACGATACACAGGAGGCAGAGAGGGATCAGTTCGTTTCAAAATAGGCAACACAGGACTATTACACACGTTACCCCGCGTTTCCTCGATAACATCTTTATCGATCAAATCGTAAATGATCGCTAAAAGTGCTCGTTCACCATCAAGAGAGATACGATACTGGGGAATGCGTGGCAATCGCATGTTTGATTTCAATTGAACAACATAAGGTGGTATGTCCAGCAGGCCCACGTCATTGGGACCTGTCGCCCACAAAGAATCAGGAAGAGAACTCAATTCCGGTGTGAGCTTATCAGTCGACAGATACATAGGAGAGATCACTCTCTGACCTAGCGTAAGCTCCACTCCCGCAGGGGAGCAGTACAAAGTCGCATATAACCGCTTCAATAAATCCAGGCCCAAAAGATTCTCACCACAACCAGTAGTCAAAATCAAAGGAGCTTCTAACTCTCGAGACCCAATTGTAAGGGGCAAAGGGCTAGAAACCGGATTGCTAACGGGGGCGCCAGAGAATCCAACGGAAACATTCGTCAAGCCAGACAATGGTGCGCCAGGGAGTTTCGAATGCATGATGGAACTTTTCGCTGCACCAGTGTCCAACAGAAAAGGCTCAACTACGCCCAATGTGGCAACTGCGACATAAGGCCCTCTCTGATCAACCGGAACTGATACTACTCCCTTTCCATGTCTATGGCTGTCCTAGTAAGTACCGTCCGCATCAACATCATGCTCGACGTAATAGTCGTCCACATGATACTGTGCAGATCTTCCAGACGAGGGATCGCGCCGATCAAAACAATTTTGCGAATCTGATGAAGTGGCAAGACGCTCGTTCTGATTCTGAGTAACACCGCGACCTCTACCACGTGATGCTTGTTGAGGACCACTGCGACCTCCTCGAGCCGAAACACCATTGTTGCGGTCACGCAGCACTGGACAATTAAACTTCAAATGACCCTCACCCCTACAATATGCACATTGATTATACCCCAACACAAAGCGAGGTGTAGAGGAGTCAGTACGCAGCTGTGATCTAGAAAACTGCGATTGTGACCGATGTGGCTGCTGCGAGTCATTTTGATTCGAGCGCGGAGGATACGCTTGCAGCAATAAGACCTTAGTTTTAAGATCCTTCGTTTTCTTATCTGCGCGTTCGCTTTCTTCCTTCTCTCTATTTTCATAGTATTGGGCCGTGGCTAATATCTGAGCAGTTGTAGAAACGGCCCACGAACTTTCAGAATTCTTCAACTTGATGCTCAGTTCAGGCAACAAATTCGATACAAATTTATCAACAAACAATCGCTGACCTCCCTCAGAGCTCATATCCTGACCACTATGGTCAATAAATGCCTCCTCAAATCTCGTAAAGAAATCGGAGACACTCTCATCTTTCTTTTGTTTGCACGCAGACAATTTGTCCCAATTAACGCGTATGGCTGGCATAAGTGTCTTCATAAGTGTAATTATCCTCTGAGGCAAATTCTCAATGAGCTGTTCAGGTTTAGCCCCACCAACTTGCTGGGCGTCAGCCGCCACAAGAGCAGCCCAATCACCGCCTAACTCAGCTGCGTGATCCTCTTGACGGATTTTCGCCCAAATCGGTTGAGGTACTACATTACCAAACAACATGTCAATATCAGCAAGATTCATAACAGTAGCAGCCACTAATTGGGACAACTCCTTATAATAACCTGCAGGATTTTTACGGGGGTCGGACAAGGTTTGCTTCACCTGCAAAACTTCCGATCGCTTCCATGGGAGGTGTATCCAAACTCTCTGAAAGTGAGGTGGAATAGCAGGATTAGCATTAGGATTACCTGGCATCCATACTGGGGGAACTTCCCGCATTGGATACTGACCAGGTTGTGCCATCCACTCCGCAGTTTCATCCTTAAACAATGCTCGAGGTTGTACCGCAGAGCGAAAAGATAATAGACGCTCTAGAGCATGTCGAACGTTATCACCTACAATCGTACCAGTCGAAAATTGATTCTGAAGCTCAGTGATCTCGGACGGTACATTATCTACTGCATCATTATCCCACTCTTCTCTTAAGAATTTACACATTTCCTCATACACAAATCTTTGTGTGGGCTCATTAAACTGGGAAAACGTCTCTAAAACTATACCCGACGAATACTTCGCAGGATGCCTAATCCATTTACGCGCCATTTTCACTAACGACTCACGTTCCCTACCATCAGGAATTTGACTGCGCCTCTGAGCAACATCAGAAAGATTTGACCCAAGTACTGGTCCAAAAAACGGAGAATA
The DNA here is from genome assembly GCF_964204655.1 of Triturus cristatus. NCBI lineage: Eukaryota > Metazoa > Chordata > Amphibia > Caudata > Salamandridae > Triturus > Triturus cristatus. The sequence goes on along the minus strand of NC_140582.1, from coordinate 1,206,056,734 downwards.
GAGAGTAGCGACAGCATTAAATATTCGACTACGAACGGAAGGGGATGAAGAAGAAGGTACAGGAGCAACAGCAGTAGGAGTAAGCGAAGAAACAGTAGCAGTAGTCGGGGTAACAGGAGTAATGGTAACGAGAGGCTGGTGAGGTACCGGTAAAGGAGCAGTAGGGAAAGGAGCCGGTAAAGGAGGATGGACAATCTGTGGCACAAGGGGATTCGGAAGAACAGGAGGAACGGCGGGCTGACCAGCAGCCGCCAGAACAACAGGTTGAGGAACAGGAGGAATCACCGGACCCACAATATCTGGAGCATAGGGAGGTGGTGATTTCAAGAGATAAGATAATAGGGGATCCTCTATCACCTCCTCTCCCGGTTTATCAGAACTAGACGGCAATGCCGGATAACATCTATCCACCGCCATATGATGAAGTCTAGCACTAACTTCATGCTCCTTCTCATCTTTGTCCCGCTGATACTGTTCTGCATTTCGCATCATCGTAATGACACCTTCTCTCTTATTTTTCTTAATCTGTTTGATTTCTTTCTGCTTGGCCTCTTTGCGCCATAATCGAAAGGAATCAAACATGGCCGGCCTAGCCTTCTTTTTAAACAATTTAGCTTCAATATTATCTAGGATTGCAGTTTCGAAACTACCATGTGATAGCCAACTAAGAACACCATAATTTTTAGTGTAACGAATCCAATATTCATTATATACAATAGGACCCACGCCGTGGCGACTATTGAGCTCATAAATTGGAGTTCCAACCGGAGGTATCGGGCATGAATCCTCTAGTCGGGAATCCGTGCTGCAACATTTAAGGAAACCAAACAAAGTACTACGGCCAGGCATCATGCACACTAACCGAGTTTACAAACTTCAAGGGCTATCGAATGACGATGTCCTCGCAAAAAAATGCAAGACCCTCGGTTTTTGGCAATTGCAATCGTCAAATAAAACCCAACAACTAAGAACCGACAACTAAGAACCACAAATGCAATGGAACCATGCAAACAACAAAGTAACCCGGGAGCGACCCACAAATACTTAACTGAAAGAGCAATGGCGTCACCAGGAAGGCCCGTCCATCATCTCGCCGTACAAAGTACTACGCCAGGCACCAAAACAGGTCGACAGTCAGGGCATCAGTCCGTCGCAGCCGTCAGGAGGCGGGAATCCTCGCGGGAAAAGTCTTCGGGCCACTTATTTCGACAACTGGATCGATGAAGCGGGGTGCAGCTTCCCTCGGAGATTTCACACGAAGTTCCTCACGATCGTCGGGCTTTGGACCGGTACCGCTGATGTCGCCCCACGTTGGGCGCCAACTGAAGGACTGGGCTATTCTAAGGCCCAGCGGTGCCAGGGGACAACACCTGAAACCTTCGTGGGTTACCTGTTCCGGCGTACAAAACACAGAGACTCGGGACACTTCCGGCAGCGTCAAAGATCAGCGTTTATTTACTGCATGGATACAGAAGTTGCAAGAAGTACACAACGTGTAGGTTCTGGGAGACTGCTTCAAATTGCACAAGTGGATCGCTCCTTTTATACACATTTTGGTCATAGAACAACATGGCAAACAAAGGTTACAATTCAGTTCCCACAGTAAACTTCAAAAGGGTCGCATTCATGTTTCAGAAACCCGGAATACAATTACAGCTACATTGCCGGTTCCCAACTGTAAAAGCAGATCATCCCCACATTAAGCACATTCCATTCTGACTGTAAACACATTAAGAGAAGGGACAGAAACAGATGAAAAGGAAGAACAAGGATGCACAACAGATTAGAAAAGAGTGTAGAGAGTAATAACGGAAACCTAATTGCAGAATCAAAGGCCTCGTGACTAATGCAGGCATGGCTGAAACAATAGACCAGTACGGCAAGATGAGCCCTGAGCGGGGCCATCTGCCTCTGCCGTGTCATTTCCCTCATCATAAAAGACACCCTCAAAGAAACACGTGTCCTCCGTGAAAGCTTGGGAATCCCAGGGTCACAAAGCGGACAAGGTCCGTTCGCTGGCTACTTGAGGGCAAGAGACAAAATGGATGCCGCATCTAAAATGGAACCCGAGGGTTCGAATGGACATACCTAGAAATGAGACGATCCGTACGTAGTAGCGTAGCGAAAACGCGTACACCCGCTAAACTCGTCATTTGCGGTTCGCAGATACCAGATTCGTCAATATTCAAACACACCCAAAAAGTGTCGTTCCGATTCACACGGAACCTCAGCGTCACAGGCCATGTGACTTCGCCAACATAAGGGGCCGACGACGTCACATTCTCCACTGCCTGTGGTGACTGGATGACGGATGCCACGGTTCCCAATCAGGAAGGGCACATGAGTTTTGTTGCGCACAGGGTTAGTAGCAATACAGGCCTGCGTGCGGCACGGGCTGACCACCACGTGGCACTGACTGGGGTTGCACAGGGTTAGTGGAAACCCAGGCCTGCATACGGCACGGGCTGACCACAACGTGGCACTGACTGGGGTTGCTCAGGGTTAGTCGCACCCGGCGCATTGCGGCAGGCACAGGCACCCTGTCACGGGACGGTGACTTTGGGTACTGTGGGCCCGATTCACAGAACTAACTTAAGACAAAATCCTAAACTTACTACTTGTGGTATTCACAGAAGTTAGGATTTTGTCTTAAGTTTGTCTTAAGACAAACGTAAGACAGACTTAAGACAGACTTAAGATAAACTTAAGACAGACTTAAGATAGACTTAACATAGACTTAAGACAAACTTAAGACAGACTTAAGACAGACTTAAGACAGACTTAAGTTAGGATTTTGTCTTAAGTTTGTCTTAAGTCTGTCTTAAGTCTGTCTTAAGTCTGTCTTAAGTTTGTCTTAAGTCTGTCTTAAGTCTGTCTTAAGTTTGTCTTAAGACAAACGTAAGACAAAATCCTAACTTCTGTGAATACCAAAAGTAGTAAGTTTAGGATTTTGTCTTAAGTTAGTTCTGTGAATCGGCCCCACTGAGTCAGTGGCATCTTGAGATGCTGAGCGGGTGGGCAACCTGCAATGATGCCCGGTCCCTGGGGTCCGGGCAACTCAGGTTACTTGTGCCCTGCTGGACCGCAGTGTAGGCCAGAACCAGAGGGCAGCGCGGGCCTACCGCCACGTGGCCTCACTGCCAGGTCACAGACTTAGTGGCACCCATTGGGATGATAGGGTGTGCAAAGACACACAATTGAGGTACGTAATGCTGAACAAATCAAAACTGAGCGGGTGTGCAGCCTACGATGTTGCCGGATGCACTGGTATGTCGTCTGCCATGGAGTATTCAAGTCCCAGCAACAAACGTGAGACCTGGTGGCCTGCGGAGCATGGCTGCATGGTGTGGAGGGTGCCATGTCTGTGGGCCCTGGACTTGTGGCTTGCAGTGGCATGTGGTGGGACCTCCCGTCTACACGCCGGTGGCATAAGGTTAGCAATGAGGCATGGGTGTGGATGGGCGGGCATGCGCCATGGGCAGCGGGTGCCTTTGTGATGCCTTTGCCTGGGTGTGCATGGGCGGGCATGCTCCGTGGGTGGAGTGTGCCTTTGCCTGGGTTTGCATGAGCGGATAGGCAATGCTATCTAGTGCAAGTGTGTGTACTGTGCCAGTCATGTATCTGGACTCTGTTTAGATTACGGCTGTGACTCAGATGTGTGTCCTGGTGTACTGCTATACATAGCGGCACGTGGTTGGAGACACACTGCTGGCAGCAGGTGAGCAGTGTGGCCTGGGCTCTCTCTTTCTCTCTCTCTCTCCCTCTCATCTTCTCTCGCTCTCTCTCACCCTCTCTTCTTCTTCTCTCTCTCTCCCTCTTTTCTTCTCTCTCTCTCTCTCTCTTCTCTCTCTCTCTCTCTTCCTCTCTTCTTCTCTGTCTCTCTCTCCATCTCTTTCTCTCTCTCTCTCTCTCTCCTTCTTCTCTCTCTGTCTCTCTCTCTCTCTCCCTTCTTCTCTCTCTCTCTCTCCCTCTCTCCCTCTCTTCCTCTCTCTCTCTCCTTTGCTCTCTCTCTGTCCTTTAATGTGCGCAGGACACACCTTCCCGTCATGTTTTTTGTCTTGCAGGCTGTGACCTACGGACTGTCCCGCGGGGAGCCGCCATGTGTTTTCATTTAATTTCAGTGTTCATTTTAATAAAGTTTTATTTGTTGCTTCAAAAGTGAATGTGTGATGCTCATTTCTGTGACAACACATGCATTTCAACTGTTGTGATTGTGCAACATCATACAGAATATTTTGTACATGTGTTTGTGTAGCTGATGTGGCATGTCTTTGTTGGGGGGTGTTCCAGGGAGGGGGGGTCCGGGGGGTGGTGTCGGTGGGTGTTGTGGCCCTCTTGGGTGTCCGGGCTGCATGATGTGTGGCTCCATGGCATCTGTTGCCCTTCTGATGTGGACCTGGGCTGGTCTCCCTTTTGTGGTGCTGGCTGCCGTAAGACTAAATACCAGGTCAGAGCAGGTGTAGATTTCCTGGTGTTAACGTGCCTTATCGCCGGTTTTGTGTTCTTATCGCCGATCTGGCCGGTCATTGAGAAGGTTGAGGTGTGGTGTTGTTGCGGCTTTTTGCACGGGTACGCCTACTCTGCATCTCATTAGCGATAGTTGCGGGGATCCTCTGTGGCTATATATTTTGCAGCTGCTATCACGGGTAAACTGGTGCTGTGGGCTGTTAGCACCAGCACCAGCTTGTGAATGGGGAGGTAAATTTATCATGACTTTGGCTGTGATAAAGTGCCATTAATTCAGCGATAGTTCCTTGTGAATATGTTATGTTATGTTATGTTATGTTATGTTATTTAGGATTTCTATAGCGCACGGCTACTCCATTGGAGTGTCCCGGCGCTTTTTATTGGCAGCTTGAAAACATAAAATCATAACACAGAAAGACAAAAGAAAGACAGCAAAACTGAGCAAGAAAGCAGGCTAAGAATATGGCCCTTTGAGTTTCGTTTACAAGGCCATTGCACTGCTGGTGCTTCACTTTTTTGGACGCACCAGCGGCACAGTGTGCTGGCCCATATTTACAAGGCCATGTAGTCACCCTGCATGACATTTTATGACCTTGTAAATATGGGCCCTTTTCATGCATTACTTACCATTGGTGCTGCTGTTGGTGTCCCCACGCAACATCCATGGAACCTGTCACATTCTCAGATTTACAACGTTTGTAAAACTGGGAATGTGTCAGAATTCTATGCACCCCTTAGGGGCCTTGTAAATATCATTCCCTTTAATCCAGTTTTCTGTGTTAAAGGGACATGCAATGGGTGTTGCTGTGGGTGTTCCCACCAACACCCATGGCTTTTTGACACTGCCCCAGATTTACAAGTCATCGCAACTCTGAGGCAGCGCCAAAAACATAAGCCTCCACAGGGGCCGTGTAAGGGATACCTTAATTTCCCCTCATTTTTTCTTTTTCTATGTCTGACACATATTTGCAGCACACATAGAAAGAGGAAAAAGCCTATTGTGATTGTTTTTGTGCAGAAAAACAATCATCTCTGCAATGTAGGCACCCTTGCACCATGGGGCAAAGATGCCTGCATTGGTGCATGGCAGCTCATTGTGCACCAGCGCAGGGGAAAAGGACAGGCATGCTGCGCATCTCATAGATACAGCACATTCCTGCCTTTTCTTTTGCTGTAGGGCAGCGCAGCAGGAAAGCATGCAGCGCTGCCATATGGCAAAATCTTGTAAATAAGGCCATAATTGTGCTGTTCCCACAATCAGTTGAATTTTACTGACCCATACACAAACTCATCATATGAAAAACAGTCATCTAACTAAATAAGGTGATGTAATACTTTGAATTCTGCAACACAGCTGCAAAATTGATGATGACCATGATTTCATTGATGTAATAGAATTGTGTACCAGATCAAGACAAGACATAAAAGATATTCCGCTTGATGAGTATGATCTAACTCAGGGGCATATTTACAATGAAATGTCAGGGCATGGAGCTGTGCCACATTTGGCAGTGCCATGCTCCAACATTTCCAAAATTCAGGGATGGGCTGTATTTACAACAATACTACGCACCCCTGTGTGTTCTGTATGGTTAGCACTTGAAATAGCTGCCTAGTGCCAACGCAGGTACCCTTGCACCACAGTGCAAGGTGAATGATTGTTCATGTGCAGGAAGGTGTTCCTTTGTGCACATAGACAATCCATAATGGCGATTTGTTACTTCTATGTGTGCTGCAGAATGCATTGTTTATGTGCAGAAAGGGACACCTTCCTGCACATAAACAATCATTCATGGCGTTTTGCTATTTCTATGTGTGCTGCAAAATGCAGCAAATGTGGAAAAAGAAACAACAAGGAGAAATAAAAGCATTTCTCCTTGCTTTGCCATTCTAAAGCCTGCTCTTGAACGGCATTTTTGGCACTGCCTCAGATTTACATATTCCTGTATATCTGGGGCAAGGTCAAACAGCAATGGCTGTTGTGGTGGAATGCCCACAGCAACACTCATTGCATGCCCCTTTCACCCTACATGATGCGTGTCAAGGTGCCTTATTTACTAGGTGGCGTTAAGCCACAAAAAGTGGCCTAACGCCGCTGTGTAAATATAGAGAAGGGCATAGCGCCACCAGAACGTCGCTAAAAGTTGTGTTCTGGTGGCTCTATCCCCTTGTAAATATACCCTCTGTTTGCTGATGGTTCTTGCCTGAGAGACCATCAAAGAATACAGCAACATAAAAAAATGTTGGTTGAAAGAGTACATTGCTCATATGTCTGATGATGGCACGGTGACCATGTGAAATCACTACGGAGATGAGATTGCTTGGTGCTGTGCTCTTGGAAGTGTGACAATCAGACCAAAAGAACAGGAACAATGGAAACCTGAAACAGAAACTTAAGAAATCAATAATGTGAATTGTTTTGGTTGAATCCAGTACAGTCAACATTCAGAAAACTTCAGGAGGAAGTACCAGAGGATGAAAAGAAACAGCAAGGAATTACTGGTCGTAAGAAAGATTACGATGATATTTGGGTAACTCTTGAACACCAAGATGTGCTTCCTGATTCAACGTTGCCAACGTTGGTTAAATTGATGTACTGACAGATGGATGTAGGGAAAAATAATAAGGTGAGTATTTTAGGAAGTACTGGCATAATAGTCACTTCAGTGTAAGTGTAAGATACCGCCTCTTGGTACAGTGTACTAAAATAAAGTACACTATGTAGCAACTGTGAGAAATCTCCAGAGGAAGATAGAGGCAACAGGCATATAATACTAATTCTCTTTTTGTGATAGCATGGGCAAGCAGTTAGGCTTATCAGAGGACAGTGTTAACCAGTTGTAGCACTCACAAAGGCAAATATTGAGACACACGCTCAAGAATAAATCTGAGACCAATTTTGTATAAAAATAACTAGATTCTTTATACATATTAGGGAAGCAAGACTTCAAATCAGAAAAATACTTAGTGCACTTTCCATATTAGAATAAATACTTGGAAGATGCTTGAAATATCGAAGGAAATGTTTTGTAGTTCAAAGAATGCAGTACTATCAATATCTACACACTTGGCAGTCGATACCATCAAATATTTACCATCCCGGTTGGCGGTGAAGCAATGAACCGTATAGATTTCAATGAAGTTCAGTCGACCGCCGACACAATTACTGTCGTGGTTGCCAGCCGCAGGTCACTGGAAGTCAATGGAATCAGAATGCCGCCAACCCAGCTGAGGACTGCCGACTCAGTTACCATTGTGGTCGCTGGTAGGAGGACTCCGCCGCAGAGTTGTGAATGAACCTGGTCTTGTGGAAGGTCTGAGGTTGTCTTCACCAGAGGAGTGAAGGTGTTTGGGGACCTTGCACTTGGGTACAGCAGGCATACGAGTTGTACCTGGGTCAGGAGTACAGGAGGTTGTGGGTTCTGGCTTCAGGGGTCACTGGCAGCGGTCGGGCCACAGGTGAGATGCAGCAATGGACACACAATTGATGGACGGAATGCAGAACAAATGAAAACATTCACCCCCCATCAAGAGATCTGGCCTAAATCCATAATTCTTTTGCTAACCATGCCACCCCACTTTAGAACTGGCCATATGCAAATCAGTCTTGACCCTGTGCCTCAGGGGAACAGTCCAGCCCGAACTGCCAAGCCAGGCCCTCCCTGGACCAGAAACAAGCATCCTAGGACCGGTTTCAGGGTTTCACCCCTCTTCAGCCAGGATAGCTTGATGCCAGTGGCACAGTGAGCCCGGGACCCACGTCTTGGCATACCCAGCGCATTAAATCCATCATTCTTTGCTCACCATGCCACCCCAGTTTCTGCGTTCTATACATCAATTGTTCTTTTTGCAGGTGAGATGCAGGGCAGACTGTCACGGAGGTGTGGTCATGCCAGTGTTGCTTAGTTTACCCCATCACGCCACTGGCAAGAGGATACAGGCTCTCAGCATCGGTTGTTATACTTAGAGGATCTCTCTAGTTGATGGGGGCATGTAGGAAATATTTACAATGGACTGGTGAACTAACTAGCCTTGGATGCTGCAGCGTTGGTTCTTCAGTGCTGAGTTGCCTCGACACAGAGTGGGCCGGTCCTCTGTGGTTTCTTTGCCGGCGGATGCCGGGAATAGAGCCGCTAGCCCAAGGGGAGGTTCTTGGCAATTTGCAGGAGGCTGGAGGGTTCCGGGGTTTCTTGGAGGCCTCACAGGGGTCAGGAGAGACAGCAGGTTGTAAAGGTTGTGTCCTTGGCAGGTGTTTGTGCCAGTTTCTTCTGCGTCGGATCTCAGATCTTGAACTACAGCGGTCTACTTCCAACGTCTTCTTGAGTCTGTCAAATCTGAAGTCAGGTTCTTGGGGAGTCACGTAAATACAGAATTTAGGGGCTTTTTTAGGGGAGATCAGGTATTAGCCAGTGGGCTGATTACTTGTAGAGTGCCACCACCCTCTGTATGCTCACCCCATGTGGGGAGTGGGCATATCATGACTCCTAATAGGCTACTATCCCCATCCTCAAGTTAACAGATATTGAAAGTGGGGTCTACCTCATCTGCCCAACCTGAGGCGTGGTCCAGGGTGAAGGTGGATCCAGCTCTGACTTTACCTAATTTTCCTGGAAGTCCTCCCACCAAAAGTGGAGGAGGACTGGGGGTTTGCCATCTGCTTTAAACAGCAGAGGGCTGGGGTAAGGGTTCAAAGGCACCATGTCCTTTGAAGTTCCTGCTTCGGCAGGGGCAGATCCTGCAGGGGGGGGGGAAGGTGGCCATCTCTGCCCAGAGCAGCCATTTTCTCTGCATCCGGAGAGTTCTGGCTCTCTCCCCAGTGGTCCAGAAACATATTTGGTGATAACAGGCTGGCTAAAACTAGACTGGGGCAACACCAATGTTTTTTAGGTTTCAGAGGACCCCCTAGGAGGGTCTCCTGCGTGAACTTATTGATAAGTTCAATACTGCCATCAGCAAGGATTTATTAAGACAAGATTTTTGGTATCAAACATCTTATAAATCAGTGAAGCCATCGTGTTGATGAGTATCCAGCCCATGTACTCCTTATGGCTTCCCTGTTCACTTGCAACACCCAGAATGGACTGGATCTTGTAGGGATCCATCTGCTCATGCTGATAGGCGCTCACAAAGGATAATTTGCACCCTGCCTTAGGGCTAAAGGGCACCAGTAGGGGTGGCTTACCTACATAAAATGCAGTGTAGGGGTGGCATGGCACACAGGTTTGTGTGCCATGTTGACTCTTTGGTTTATCCTGCACCTGGACATGCGACCTGTGATAGCAGCACAGCCGGATCGGGGTGAGAGGTCCCTAGAGGACCTCCTTCTTCCCCATGTCCTGGGTACCCGGGTTACCATTTAAGGGGGCTTATAGGGGAAACGTAAGTTGCGCCAATCATGGTACAGTTTTAGGGAAAGGACTTTTGGCACTGGGAATCTGGCTAGCAGGGACTCAGGCAAAAGTGGGGGACTAACCATGTCAAAAGCGGCACTTTTTCTACAGGTAGGCAGAAGATCCATGTTAAAGATGCATTCTTTGCCAGAGAATGAATCAAGAACAGTGAGCAATAACGACCATGAGTCACATACGCAAGTCTGAAGGGTCTTTTACTAGGCCTCAAACATATTATATTGAGATGCCGGTTTTTAACAGGCTTAGATATAATTTAATGATGGTTTGCTTTTTTTCCAAATGAGTGGAAGCCTATCTAACTTTGAGATACAGCAGCATGACTGTGCCTAAATTATTATTGTGGGAATCGATACCATGATTTGGCATGCCTACTCCTATTGAGACAGACAGAGGTACCCACTTTAGAAATGAAATCCATTATGTCATTATGTACAGCTTTGTAAATCAACCAAATCTTTCACTGTTGTTACCGACCAGAGGCATTCTGTGTGGTTTAGAAGATGAATGGGACAATAAAACGCAAGCTAGCTAAAATGTGGGTATCAATTACTTTAAAATGGACAGATACACCTCCACTTGTGCTGATGAATACGCACTAGAAGTACTCCATACATAAAGACTGGTCTCTCTCCCCCTGAGATCCTCATGTGAGAATTTCCTGTGTTTCTTCAGCAGCAGCTGTAGCAATAGCTGATGACAATGTATTGGGCTACTGTATAGGTCTGGCTGATGTGAAATCTATATTTCATCACGTGAATGTGGCTACAATTTCAAGAAAAGAAGTCCACTGTCACACCCTGCACCCACAGCGAACCCATGCAGCTCCCACGAAAAAAGAAGACTGTGGATGAAGAAGTGGTGCTAACAACCACTGTTTCACAGTGTCAAGTTCGCTGTGTGGATCCAAAGGGGGGAGAAGAAGAAACTCCAGAGGGAGGTGATGAAAACAAATCAAAACTCAAGAAGAAGTAGAAATATAAAGTCACGCAAAAGAAAACAAAGATACTCAAACTCCAGTTTGTGTGAAAGTGAAGCTGAAAATTTGAGCATCAAGAAGCTCCAAAGGAAAGAGATGCCAAACTACAGCACGCATGGACAGAGGAAAAAGCCTTTTGTGATTGTTTTTGTGCAGGAATGTGTCGCTGCATTGGCGCATTGTGACCAATTGTGCGCCAGCTCAGGGGATAGCACAGAGATGCATCATATTGTTGTAAATATGATGCATCCTGTGCTTTTAAAATGTCACTTGTGGCGCCACGCTGCATCATTTTATTTTAAATAAGGCTCTGGGTGTCTGACCCCCTCAAATAAGACTCCTTTTGGACCTGTAACCAGACACTGCTGCAACGACTACAGCTCATTGCCAGAAAGACTGCGGTGCTGCTGAATGGACTCATCTTTGGACTGCTAACCAGGAAGGCCAGCTTTTCTCTTGTCTTGTATTGCTCTGCTGCCTACTTATCTCTGCCTGTGCTGAATGAGAACTGGACTTCCTTTTCCGCCAAGTGAGCTCCAAGGAGTTTTTGTAATGCTTCCTGTTGCTTGAGTCTCAGGGGAATCAAAGTCTCTACCCTTGCTCCTGTGCCTAGTTCACTGGAAGTGGACTTAGATTCTTGCAAAATGGATTTTAGTGCATCTCCTGTCTGCATGTAGCAGAACCAGCACATCGACCTCGTTGCTGGAGTGGAAATCGGTGCATCACTCTCGGAACCAATGCGACACCTTGAGAGTGCGACGCATCGGAACCTCGCATTGCTGCAGCAGCTCGGAGAGATCGACGCACCCCTCAACTTTGTGGAGAAACCTGGCACAATGCTTCTCAGAACCAACGTATCACGGCTCAAGCGTCCCGTCTGCTGAACCAATGCATCTCCTCCCCTGCGGGCCTAACATTGACTGTGCCGCGCATCTCACGACGCATCTTGTACTTTTGGTCAGGAAAAGTAATTTGCTCACCCGGACCTGCGTGGGTCCAGTAGCCAACCTGTGGAGCAGTTGGCCTGAACTTTGACTTTGCTCTAGTCCAGTGTGACCTGGTACCACAATTTTAGTGCTACTTTTTTCTAGCACTGTACTGCATTTATTCCTTTTTAATTCAATATCTTGACTTCCGCTTATTGGATGTTTGTCGTTTTATTCTTGTTTTGTTCAGAATATAATAATCTATATTTCTAAATCTGTGTGGAGTCTTTTTGTGGTGTATTCATTGTGTTACTGTGTGTGGTGGACACATACTTTACCCATTGCCTCGTTAGTTAAGCCTGACTGCTCTGTGCCAAGCTTCTGGAGGTTGAGCACAGGTTAACTTTCAGTGTGTTCTTCGCTTATCCTAGGATTGTGATTCAGGCTTGACCTGGGTACATGCCTCAGTCAACCAGGAATTCAATTTCTTACAATTACCCCGAACTCAATAATAAAAAAGAGAGCTCTTTGGGTTGAATTTTGAGAACTGAACCAGAGAAGAACATTCATGATTGATATATTTTACTTTTGTACCTTAGCCATCCATACGAAGATAGCAGGGTGTCTATAATTCTATTTTACTTTGTCAAAAGATGGCTACCTGAAGACAGGGGTGCTGCAACATTTTTAGTGTATTTTCATTGTCAATAACATTAACAATCTTAGTTGTCCTGTTGTTGTGTTTGATTTCTCCAGTAAATGATCCACCTTCAGAAGTTGAACTAATCACCTCACACAATTGTATAGTACCAATGAAGTTAATGCAAAGGACTAGATCTATAGGTAATTATAGTTAGAATATGTATTAAAATGTATTAGGTGAGTATATTAGCAGTATGAAGGTTAAGAATTGCTTTGTTTGCACATATCTACCTTCCTTGGAATCAGAGGGTGCAACTTATGCTCAATTGCCCCTCTCTTATACATTATCCTGTAATGTTTTATTCATAAGTATTAAAATACAGAATTTCTGTCGCTACATCTTTTGGATTTTAACACTTTGTTGGAAGAACTCTCTGTACAGAAGATCCTTGGAAGTGCAAAATTTCTTCTAAATCTTTAAAGAGGCTTGCACAACCTAGCTTGAAAACTAATCAGACTAAAATGTATTTGTGTTAATTAAAGAAGAGCACGAGTATATTAAAAATCACAATGATAGAAGGTGAACATTTTGTGAAATTGGGAGGCTGCGAGTAAGATTAAATTGCACATTGAGTCTGAAGAGATATTTAGAAATTCCAAGATGAATCTCAAATTGAGTATGCAGTATGAAAAAACAGGAATGTTGTGTATAGTGTGTCAGAGATCACAAGATGCTTTGATTGAAGAAAGTGAGGGTGAAAAAAGTTAAGGGGCATATCAACAAGGGCTTTATCTCTGCTTTTTTGGCTTTAAAAGCCAAAAAAGCAGAGATAAAACTAGCACCCTATCAACAACAGGGTGCTAACATGCAAATTGGCATGTTAGCACCCTTTTACTCTACGCTTCCCCTTGCATCTCTAATGAGATGCAAAGGAGGCGTTCCAGAGTAAAATAATAGGAGAAATATCGCTAAGTGACATTTCTCCTATTATCAAGAATATCGCTAACCCTGTTAGAGACAAAAAAAGCAGCGCTAACCTCGGTTAACGCTGCTTTTTTACATCTGGAATTTTTCTGATTTAGCCATGATATCCTATGGAAGCAGGATATCATGGCTAAGTTTTACTGTCCCTATCAACAATCTAACGTGAGATTATCGCTGGGTTTCCAGCGATAATCTCACGTTAGCCACTTAGCGTGAGGATTTTTATCGCTATTGAGATAAGCGTTGCTCATAGCACGCTATCTCAGCGATAAAAATCCACGCTAGCCGGCGATAATTATCCTAGCGCTAAGTGCGCTTGGCGATAATTATCGCCGGTTGTTGTTGATATGCCCCTTAGTTGTTGATAAATTTTTGGGGGCATATCAACAAGGGCTTTATCTCTGCTTTTTTGGCTTTAAAAGCCAAAAAAGCAGAGATAAAACTAGCACCCTATCAACAACAGGGTGCTATCATGCAAATCGGCATGTTAGCACCCTTTTACTCTACGCTTCCCCTTGCATCTCTAATGAGATGCAAAGGAGGCGTTCCAGAGTAAAATAATAGGAGAAATGTCGCTAAGCGACATTTCTCCTATTATCAAGAATATCGCTAACCCTGTTAGAGACAAACAAAGCAGCGCTAACCTCGGTTAACGCTGCTTTTTTACGTCTGGTATTTTTCTGACTTAGCCATGATAGCCTCTGGAAGGAGGATATCATGGCTAAGTTTGTCTGTCCCTATCAACAAGCTAACGTGAGATTATCGCTGGGTTTCCTGCTAAAATCTCACGTTAGCCACTTAGCGTGAGGATTTTTATCGCTATTGAGATAAGCGTTGCTAATAGCACGCTATCTCAGCGATAAAAATTCACGCTAGCCGGCGATAATTATCCTAGCGCTAAGTGCGCTTAGCGATAATTATCGCCGGTTGTTGTTGATATACCCCTTGATGAGTAAAGAACCAACATTTTGGGAACTTTATTATGTTTCTGGTAAGACTATCTATTTTAAACTGCCTTGTAATTAGGTAGGAAGCAGCTACCTTATATTTGTATTCCCTCAGGGTTACCATGTGTTAGACCTGTCAGCCTTCGGGTGGTCTTCCCCCAAACTTTTTCCCTTCCTCCCCTTATTTTTGCTGATCTCTTTTTTGCTGGCCTTAGTACTCTGATCACTTTATCACTGCTAACCAGTGCTAAGGTGCATGTAGTCACTCCTTAAAACATGGTAACATCGGCTTATACCCAATTGGCATATTACATGTACTTGTAATTCCCTTGTAAAGTGGCACTGCAGGTGCTCAGGCCCTGTAAATTAAATGTTACAAGAGGGCCTGCAGCACTGATTGTGCCACCCACTTTAGAAGCACTGTAAACATGTCTCATGTCTTCCATTGCAGCCTGTGTGTGCAGTTTCAAACGGACATTTTAACCTGGCAAGTAAACCTTTTGCGAGGCTCAAACGTTCCTTTTTAGTAGGGGTGGGCGGAATTTGCGTAATCGCGTTACGCAAATCTCCGCGAAACGGTAAAAAAGCTCCGTGAACACTAGGGGTGGGCGGAATTTGCGAAATTATCTTTCGCAAATTATCGCGAAAATGTTTAAAATTATCGCAAACAAGCGGAAATATCGCGAAAATGCGGAAGATTTTTTCCCGCATGTTCGCGAGATTCTCTGTATGGTTGCGGGTCGCCAACTTACCCATGTGGTTGCTTGCGGGCGCGGCCATCTTGTTTTGAGTTGTCTCGCGGTGCATGATCGCGAGAAGAAAGACATGATCGCGCGACGCATGACGTCACTGCGGGCGCGAACTGTCGCGAGACAGCGCAAATGGCTAAAAACAATACAACATCTCATGGAGAACGCGACCGGATCAAGAAAACTTGTCGGCGAACGCAGGGATTCAGGTAAGGCGATCGCGCGCACGCAAGAATGTATTATTTCACAGCGCGAGCAAGAAACAAATTATCGCCAAGCTGCGGAAACCGGAAATTTTGACATTTTCGCGCTCTCTGCGGAACGCGAAAATGTCAAATTATCGCAATTTCCGCGAACGGAACGAAATTTTCGCCCAGGCCTAGAGAACACGCAGAAATTCCGCGAACACGCGTAATTGCTTGTTCGCGATGCTTTTTTCCTGTTCACAATCGCTGTTTGCGTGCTCGGGGAGAAATATCTTGCGAACATGCATTTTGAGACCGCGAGCAAGCAAAAAATTTCGCGAAGTCGCGAAAAGCAGAATTTTGGGCAATTTCGCGTTCTCCGCAGAACGCGAAATTGCCCAAATTCCCAGAGCGCTGGGTGCAAGTTATTTAAAGATCAGGACATGTACTTTTTAAGTTTTCATGTCCTAGTAGTGAAAAACTATTTTTTCTCAATGGCCAGGCTACCTCTCCATAGGATATATTACATTTCATAAGCTGTAATTTCCGAATGACAGCAAGTTACCAGTATTAGAATGGTATCTTATGGTGGAATTGGATTTTAAATTATGATTTTGAAAATGCCACTTTTAGAAAGTTGACATTTTTCTGCCTTAGCCATTTAGTGCCTGCAGCCTGCCTCTGGGTCACATGTCTGGGTGTAGTTGACAGTTGGGGTCTGTGTATTCCTCCTAACTGGGTCCCTGTAGCCGGCCTGTGCTCCATAGCGGTCAGCCTGAACTTGTGACTTTGCCCCCAACCAGTGTAACCAGATATACAAAGTTGGCGCTTTGTGTTTCTTGGAGCGATTTTCACTGCAATATTAAAACCTGCATATCTCCGGTTATACTAATTGGATTGTTGTCGTTTTGATCTTGTTTTATGTGTAAAAAACAACTCTATTTTTCTGAATTGGTGTAGGATCCTTTTGCGGTGTTTTTTCACTGTGTTACTGTTTGAAGTGTTGCACAAATACTTCACACATTGCCTCTGAGTTCTGGCTGCTCTGTGTCAAGCTATCCGAGGGTTGAGCATGGGTTAATTAGGGCTGGCCCTTGCCTCACCCTGACAAGGATTGTGGTTGCTGCTTGGCTAGGGCTCACATCCCAGTCAACCAAGAGCTCAGGGGCTTATTTATGAGCCCTTGCGTCACATTTGCACTACCGATGCGTCTCTTTTTGTTGGTATTGAGAAGAAGCCATTCAATCGAGGTCTAGACAGGTAGTAACCTCTTTGAAAAGATTTGAATGTGTGCGCTTACCGGGTGCTATGCAATCTCAGGCTCGGTGCAGCACCTGTTTAAAATGATGAGGGCTGCAAGTGGCATTCAGCAGGACACATAGAAAGAGGAAACCCCCACTCAGGATTGTTTTTGTGTAGGAAGGTACCCCTTCCTGCACAAAAACAATCCTGCCTATGTTGGCGCTAGGCAGCAATTTGTGAGCCAGCGCAGAGGGAAAGGAGGGGAATGCACAATCTTTCATTAACACGGTGCAGTCCTGCCCTTTCACATTGGTGTAGGGCAGCGCAGCAAGAAGACTTGCGGCGCTGCCCTAAGCGAATGCCTCATAAATGAGGCAGGTTGTTTTTAGCCATACCTTTGACCACGCCCTCACTCTCACTGACCTTTGCTAAACTTTGTTTCATTTATTTCTCCAATATAAAAATGATTTACTGTGGGAATTGGGGGCATATATGGTTGTTGATAGTTGCAGCAGCGGGCGGTTCAGGTAAGCGCGGTGTGGCGGGGCAGGGGCGGGAAGTCGACAGACGACGGAATAGGTATGATTAAATAAATAAACAATACCAATTCCGTCGTTTGTCGGCTTTCCCCCTGCCTCACCCTACCCCGCCTCACAACGCTTGACTGAGCTTGCTGCCACTGGATAGTTGGCAATGATGAGGAGTACCAAGTTCTATACATTTTTGTCAGGAGGGGTTCCTTACGCCTAAAACATTTTGACGGGGGTCTTGTCATCAAGAAGTTTTGAAGACCTCTGCTCTAGGGAGTGGCAGCCAGGAAACCTGCAACGCTCATGAACACTGTTTGGGGATATCTGCTCTCCTGTTGAAATTCCAAGTACTGGTGCATTTTGTGTGGACGGCACACCTAGTTCTTTCTCCGTCGAGGAACAGTAGCTGCCGCGTACTAATGCGCTGGCAGGCACAGCTTTACAAAACTAAAAATGACGGTTATTTCAACTGTATTTGTGCAATATTTAGCAAACATGTACCAGGTGTGGAGAGGACTAGAGGCACGAGACAGTCATAGTCTAATGTGTACGTTCAGCTCCACCCCTTAACAAAATTTCCTATTACTCTTGCAAGCTGGCTTATTGTTAATTAAGGCAAATTCAAGTATTTATTTATTTTTTAGATTTATACAGCGCGTACAATTGCCCGTAGGCGTCTCGGCGCTAGAAACTTTGAAGGTATTCCCGAGGTTAAGCCGGTAACTATTCTTGATCAAACAGCCAGGTCTTTATCTTTCTACGGAAATGCATCAGGGATGGGCTGTCTTTGATGGATGCTGGCAGGGAGTTCCATAACCTGGGAGCTGCCACAAGGAAGCGTCTATCGTCCCAGTTAACTGTTTTTGTTCGTGGTATTTGAAGGATTTTAAGGTTGTTAGATCGGAGCGATCTTATGGAGGACTGGTATCTGAGATGGGATTTCAGGAAATGTGGACCACAGTTGTGCAATGCTTTATAGAGTATGCACAGCGCTTTAAACTTGATCCTGTTTCGAATCTTGAGCCAATGCAAGTCCCTTATAGTCTCAGAGATTGGTGAGAACTTAGGGATTCCAGACAGGAGGCGGGCTGCAGCATTCTGGATGGTCTGCATTTTGTTGGTCACTCTTGCTTGGGCGTTGATGAATAAGCCGTTACAATAGTCAAGAGATGACAGCACGAGGGCGCTTACCAGCCTCTTACCTGCTGAGGTTGGTAAAAATGGCATGATTTTCTTGATCAACCTAAGTTTGTGATGGGCTGTTGCTGCTATTTTATTTGAGTGGGCCATAAAATTTAATTTATCGTCAAAAATCACCCCCAGATTTCTGACGGTGATGGCTGGTGTAGGTGGTGTTCCGTGCGTGGGGGGCCACCAGGTGTTTGACCATCCTGGGGAGAGATGTCCAAATATGACGACCTCCGTTTTTTCGGCATTTAACTTTAGACAGTTAGAGGCCATCCACTCACCGATCGCCCGCATGCCCTCTTGAAAGTTTTCAGCTACCTTGTCTCCATTCCCGTTAATGGCCAACACAAGCTGGGTGTCATCCGCGTACGAAGTAAGGCTCATCCCATAGGCCTTGATGACAGAGGCCAGGTCCGACACGTAGATATTGAATAGTGTCGGACTAAGGGATGAGCCTTGGGGAACCCCACACGGTAGTGACAGCTTGTGCGATTGGAAGGGCCCCAGTGTGACCACCTGTGATCTACCGGCCAAGAAGGAGGAGAGCAGATTTCTAGCCATGTGGCGGATGCCCAGGTTTTCGGCACGGTCGACCAGGATCTTGTGGTCGACCGTGTCGAAGGCTGCCGACAAATCGAGCAGTACGAGTATTGCTGTACCTCCCTGGTCCCGGATCACTCTCATGTCCTCTGTAGCTTTTATTAAGGCAGTTTCGGTTCCGTGGAACTTGCGGAAACCAAATTGGGTGTTGTCCAGTAGTTGATGTTTTTCTATGAACTCTGAGAGTTGTGAGTTCATAGCCTTTTCCACTACCTTTGCTAAAAAGGGGAGACTGGCTATGGGGCGGTAGTTTTTTGGTTGGTCCTTGTCCAAATTAACTTTCTTAAGTAGGGGTTTGACCAAGGTATTTTTAAGGGAGTCTGGGTATATCCCAGTTCTAAACATTGTGTTGCAGATTGATACAATGTCAGGGGAGAGATAGTCCATGAGCGGACGAATGACTTTTAGAGGACAAGGATCTAATGCTGAGCCTGATTTGATTGTGGCCGTTGTTTCCTTGATTTGTGTTTCTCCAAGGTCTAAGAACTGAGAAAGTTCGATATTGTTGGTCCTGTTGTTAGATATGGGGGGGCTGATTACTGTTTTTGTGGAGAATGCTTGATATATATCATTTACCTTTTTGAAAAAGAAATCAGCCAGAGAATCACAAATGACTTGGGATTGTGGAGGATTCAGGTCCGGTGCGTTTCCCGCTAAGACCTTAGTTATCTCGAAAAGTGTTTTACTTGAGTTTTTAGCAGAATTGATTTGTTCAGTGAAATAGGATTTTTTTGTCTCGACAATAAGAGCTTTGTATTGTCCGAGTGCTTCCTTATAGCTGGTCTTGCTTTCAGCGCTGTAGGATCTGCGCCAATGTCTCTCCCTGTTTCTACAGAATTGCCTCTTAATACGGAGCTCCTCTGTAAACCATGGGGCTGATGGCATTGCTCTGTTTCTAGAGAGTTTTTTAGTTGGGGCTAAGGAGTGGGTGGCGGTACCTATCCACTCCTGAAATTGTCGTGTGGCCAAGTTTGGATCAAATGTTGAGTCAGGACGAGTTTTTTCAAGTAGGCTCGTTAGCTCAGCGTGATCGATGTCCTTCCAAACTTTGATGGTTTGTGGTTTCGGTACAGAGTGGGGTCTGAGTCTATTTAATGTGACTGATATTTTTATAAAAATGGCGAAGTGGTCGGTCCATGGCATTGTTAAGGTATCTGTTATATTAACGCCTTGCATATTAGTAAAAATGCCGTCTAACGTGTGACCGGCTATATGGGTGGGGGTGGTTACCAGTTGCCGAAGACTCATGGTGTGCATGTCTGATATCAAGGACTGGGTATCTTTGTCAGATGCATTCTCAAGATGGAAGTTCAAGTCGCCCAATAATGTAAATGAGTCTTCCAGCGCTGGAGCTTCTAGTATTGCACCCAGATTTGCTAGACAGTTGGTGCGAGTGCCTGGTGGTCGATATAGTAGGATGCCTTTAAAATGAAACGATGGGGTGAGTTTAAGATCGAAAAGAAGGGCTTCGCAGGAGGTGGAGTGAATGTGAGATATTCTGACCGTTATGTGGTAGCCATCTTGGTAGTAGGTGGCAGTGATTTTAGCTGTTCTTATTGAAGGCAATCTTTGGCAGTCTGTTCAAGAGTACATTTGAAAATGTGTGCCTTTAGAACATTCTTATTCTAAGGCACCAAGGGGCATATTTATAATCCCCTATCACCACCAGACTGTCACTTTTAGTATTGTTGTGGTGACGATACAGGCTTTGCCTTATTTACAAGGAAGCGTTAAGCCACTTAACGCGGCTAAACGCTGCCTTATAAATAAGTCACCCTTTCATGCTATACTTAACATGAAAGGGAAGGGCAATGGTTGTTGTGGTGGGTATTTCACTGCAATACCCATTGATTTTGATGCCTCTCCATATTTACAAAGGTTGGCGTAAATTGGGGCAGCTCCAAAATTAAGACCAAAAAAACCCTGGAAAAAAAGGAGAAATGTGTTATTTCTCCTCATTTTCTGCAGTTTCTATGTGTGCTGCATTGTGCAGCACACTTATAAACAGCAAAACGCCAATGACGCATTGCAACTTCTATGTGTTCTGCATTTTGCAGCACACATAGAAATTACAAAACCCCATTGGTGATTGTTTATGTGCCAGAAGGCACACCTTCCTGCACATAAACTGTCTTTCCCTGCCACGCAGGTACCCTTGTAAAATGGTGCAAGAGTGACTGCATTGCTGCTAGGCAGCTGCAATTAGCGGAGCGCAGGGTGAAACGCAGGGCTGCACCATATTCTTGTAAATACGGCGCAGTCCTGCGTTTCTGAAGTGGCAGAGTGCAGCGTTAAGCCAACAAGGCTAACGCCACGCTCTATCATGGTGAATATTCCCTCAAGGGATCTTCTATTATCAGAAGTTATTTCCATTCATATAGTATACAGATGGCAACAAGTATGAATCAAGCCCATCCTAGGGGGGGCATGGTCTGCAGGGGCAACATGGCGGCTGCATTTTGATTTCGCTCTACCACATATCCCCTTAATACAAGAAATGTATCCAAACAACCGCAGAATTTGCAGACAAAGAGCTGTGGCCGATTGATCGGTGAAACCCTAGGCGTTCGACGAAGCACGGGCGGCGCAAGGACTCCTGCTGTGTCAGCGCCGGAGGCAAAAGGCAGGTCCAGGCAGGGCGCCCATGGCCTGGGTGAGGCCTATGGTATGACCAACGAGTAGATATGGCCGATGCGCAAGAAGGGATCGGGACAGAAGCACACGTCGCACTGCTAAGTATTGGTGTAGGGCGCAAAAGAAGGCACACGTAGCAACGCCAGATAGAAGAAGAGGCGGGCGGCGCGGGGAATGAGGAACCTGGATGCCGCCCCGGGCGCGGTGAAGATTCGGGCATGGCCCCCCAGGCAGAAGAGGTGAAGTGCGCAAGAGCGTACGCTAGTTAGTATATCAGGAGGGACTGTAGCCGCCATCAGTGGTCCCTGAAACACAGTCAATCACGGAGGTGGGTGCCAGAGTTGGTGGCAAGCAAGGAGTTTATCCCAGCATCGCCCGGTAGAGGAGAAAGACGGGCTGCACAAAATGGCAGAGGAGGTAACGGGCGCGGGAGAGTGAATTAATTGACGAGCCTGGAGCAGTGATAGCTGCCTTGAACCCTGCATTGCAGCAACCAACTGATGCGGGTGCTTTACCCAGACGTGTCAAAGAAGGCTTGGGTGGCAAGATAATAGACAGCAGTCGTAGAAAATAGATGAGCTGTGACTTGCTTCAAGAGTGGCCCATGCCATGGCTGATCTGGGACGGCTGAAGAGGGGTATATACTACATTTGGAGATGGCTGGTGAGCCTGGAGTGGAGACGACCACCGTCAGTGGGCCCCGCAATAAGGCGCAGTGTGGGTGCCCGGCCTGGTGGAGCGATGAGCGGCTGCATTTTTATGGGAGGAGGCGTAGTTGGACAGGCCTCGAGAGGTGCGAAGTCCCGAAGCCCGAGATGGTAGCAGCGATTGCATGGACAGAAGCGAAACACGGAGGGTCAACGGCGTGGGGATAGCGAATGGAGGGAACGGCCTGAGGCAACGGGCTGCAGCAACAGCAATCCTGGTTTGGCCCTGAGATGGTGTAAATTATTGTCCGCGGAGATGCGCACAAATACAGACAGTTGGAGGTGGAGATGCAAGGACAGTCAGCCTCTGAGGGTAGGTCTCCATGCACTGGCGTCTGGTACTTATGAGCCTGTTCTAGTGGGGAGATTGATAGATAAGACCACAGTGTACTGACGAAGGGAGAGGCCTGCATCATATCACTGCAGTGAGGGTGCTTGGAACACACAACACAGAGTATTGGTCTGGTGAACTACGAGAGTACATGACAGGCCATGTATACGTGGGCTGGCTGCCCGCAGGAGGACTGTGGTGGGACTGCCCTGTCCTTGGTGGATGACCGAGCTGGTTCTACTTTATTGTGAAGCGAAGAGAGAGGACTCGGAAAGGGGGTGCTGTGGAGGTCGCTAATCTAACTGCGGCTCTGGGACTCAGGAGCTGGGAAACCGGCCAGGATAAGCCTACATCGCCATGCATGCGGTGCTGGATCTGCACCTGGAGCTGCTTATGTCTGAGCTCCTGCACGCAGACATAGTGCAGTGGGCTGTGTAACCTTACTATAATATACCGATATATTCTGCTGAGTACACAGAGATAATTGGAGTGAGTTGGAGTATCTAGCCCGGCTGATGGGCCACACAAAAGGATCCGGGTCAAGGGCCTCCTCGCAGGCTGGAGGCCTGGTAGACACAAACCAAACACAATCATCAACACAGCTGGACCCCCCAGACGATCGATTAGACGCAATCCTGAATGCCATAGAGCGATCCAGGGACTCGATGGAATCCAAACTAGATAAAGTTGCGCTGGACCCCACGCTGTTACTCGCGGACCACCGGAAACTGAGGGATCGCGGCAGTGTTGTGGAGCAAGATATCACAGAACTGAAGCCTGCCACTGACTTCCTGGAGAAGCAGCAAAACGCAAATGAGGCCCAAATAAGATATCTTGAAGATCTAGTGGAAGACATGGAGGGTGGCTCCAAGAGGAATAATTTACACTGGATTGGACTGCCGGTGGGAGCGGAATATCAGGCTGCTGTAGCTTTCATGGAACAGTGGCTTAAAAATATACTCCTCATTCTCCCTGTTCTTTACTATAAAAGGAGCCCACTGTGTCCCAGGCAGGAAACCGGCACCAGCACGACAATTTCTCTTCAAGCCGCTGCATTTTTAGGACAAAGATATGATCTTACGAGATACCAGGAAACTGGATGAGGTCAAATATGAAAATACTAAGGTCCTGTTCGTTCCTGACTATACGATTATGGTTCTTTCTTGCAAGTCAAACAGGAGCTTCGACAATTGGACATCACTTATTCACTGCTGTTTCCTGCAAGACTTTGAGTGGTCTTTGATGAGGAAAATACATTTTTTGACACACCAAAAGACACCTGGGACTGGCTGGAAACACAGAACGGTTCTCAGGCCTACAACCTATGGGTACACCAGACACCTGGAATGGAGAGGCAAGCGGAGCATGAAGTTACCATCAACGGCCTAAGTAATGACTCCTCAGCTTGTTGACGGCACCTGGCCCAAACCAATTCCACCGGGAACGACAGGCGGTGGTCAGAGTAGCGGAGCGGATGGCTGAAGTTGTGGAGATGGACAGGAAGAATGGAACCCCGCTTTACTCCTCAGAAGATGAGGGCTCATCAGCAGCGGGGTTATCGGACACTGTATCGCTGCGAATGCCCCATGTCACGCCACAGACTTTGGATGGTATTGTATGAAAAAGCCTGGGGATACGCTTGCACCACAAACTGTCTAAAGAACTGCTACCCGCTTATATTTGGTATTGCAACTCTTGCATTGTTTTAATATATTGTGAAGCCTGCCTAATGGATGCTGCACATAGGTCTGCACACGGAGCCTGTGGGTTATTCTCATGACACATATCCTTATACATAAATATATGAGAAACCTAGGGATTTAACAGAGGTATGCCCCACACGGTTTCACACCCTCTCACGTTCTTCCTTATATAGGGAACCAGTTGGGTATGCGGTCACTTTACTTTCTGTCAGGGTTTGGGTAGCACCCCTTGCTTAATGGGCCTTCTCTAATATGTTTCCCCATTGCCAAGTTGGCTTACCAATTTTCCTTCTAGTTGCGGGGGCCTTCCTGGAGAAAGAGGGATGATTCAGCTCTTTGCCAATCCATACACAAGACTGCATGGCTCTTCGACTAATCCGGAGCCGCCCCCCCTCCCCCAGCACCTTGAGACCCTCATCGGTGAGTAGCGCGCTATATAAACCCCTGATTGATTGATTGATTGATTGACTGCATGCATAGGTCGGGTTGCACCTCAATATTTACACAAAGTAGTGCCGTGACAGACCATACAATACTTACGGGGTCTCCACACACCATTCCGCAGCGATGCAGTTTATTCTTACCTTAAGAGACACAATGTCACATTGCCCTCTTACAATAGACATTTAAATACGGTGGAAACAGTCAGATTGCAATGAAAACGGATGGGTAAGGTATATGCCAAAGACTATTCTTTGTTTGCACGAGGGCCCTTAATCTGGATTTGTCCAGGCATGGCTTTTGCAGTGGATGAGGTCCTTGCCGATAAAGAGGGTAGATACGTGTTTCTGAAGGGCAGGCTGGATGGGTGTTATATTTTGTTAGGTAATGTGTATGCTCCTAATACAGACCAAGGTCAATTTCTTAGAATGCTGTCCAAAACATTGACAAAATGATGTGATATGCCATGGTTGATTAGAGGAGATTCCAATAGTGTCATGGATGCGAGTTTGGACAGATCCTTCCCTCCACGAAGAGGTACGACTGCTACAGCCAACTCCACGGTGTTGAGCGGATGGGCATGCAGGTGGGACCTGATCGATGTTTGGAGGCATCGTAATCCCGGAAGGAGGGTATATTCATTTTATTCAGTGCCCCATGACTTGCATGTCCGATTAGATAGGTTTTTCAGTTCCCCTCCTTACTTCCCTACATACAGGCTCGGATTACCAGGGACATACACATTCTGATCACAACCCACATTACATGACATTGGCATGGGAATCCAGCATTCTTAATGTCCCTATGTGGCGGTTACAGCCGACGATGCTCGAGGACCCAGTCTTCTGAGACTCAGTGGGGGAGGCCATTAGCGAGTATTTTACACACAACAAGTCTCCTTCATCCACTATAGTGGAGTGGGCAGCCATGAACGTTACGCTGCGTGGGAAGCGTCTGGGACTAGGTTACGGCTTGCAGAGACAGATAGAGCTGGAATTACTCATAGTAGAAAAAGAGTTATTGGCACTAAAATGGCATGCGATAGAAGACGCTCAAAATTCCGTCCCCTTGTTAGAGGTGCGTAGGAAGCACACAAAGCTTCTAAAAAGGCAGCGATGTCTATACTTTGCGGCACATTCAGCATCAGCGCATGCTAAAGCGGATCGATCAGGGCCTCTTTTGGCCTGGCTGGACAAGCAGGATCAGTCTGTAGGACCCATCACTGCTCACCTGTCTCTGGGAGGTTGACTCAAATATACTCATCATGAAATACATAGCGAACTGACCACGCATTTTACACAAATATACAGACCTGCCTTGAGCGTCCCTGAGACAGAGATCCATACCTGTCTTGATGGTCTCTCCTTTCATACTCTTACACCCAAGCAGTGTAGGAAACGGGATGCCCCACTTACATTAGAGAAACTGAGAGGCACAATGCAAGCATTGCCGTCTGGCAAGGTACCTGGCCCTGATGGTCTTCCCCATGAATTCTATAAAACATATGCTGATCTTTTAAGTCCGCAGTTACTTAAGGTATATACGAAAGCACGTGAAGGCCTCTCCCTCCCAACCTCTCTGACAGAAGCCACTGTGATCATACTTCCTAAGCCGGACAGGGATCCCATATACACAAGTGCCTATCGGACCATAAAGCTGCTGAATGGGGATTACAAAGTACTGGAAGGTGTTCTGGCAAGCAGATTGGCGCCGTCACTCCACATCTGGTCCATCAGGACCAGAAAGCCTTTGTCCCAGCTCCAAGCACATCTCTTAATAAATGTAGGCTTTTCCGGGTAATGCGAAGAGCTGCGGCCATTTGGCCAACAGCAGGCTGCCTGGTATTAGACCTAGAGAGGAATATATCTCTTTACAACGAATGCACTACAACATATTCCATTACAACGCAGTTGTTACTACGACCGCGTTGTTACAACACAAACCATTACATTGCAAGTCGTTACAACGACTTGCTGTAGGGGGCGTGCTGGACTTCAGAATAGTATAATTTACTATTCCTACTCCAGTTTGTGCAACAGCTGGGAAGGTGTTGGATTGTAAATCCAACACCAGCGCGACCCCTACAGCAAGTCGTTGAAATGACTTGTAATGTAATGGTTCACATTGTAAAACGCGGTTGCTGCAACAACTGCGTTGTAATGGAATGCGCTGTAGCGTATTCGATGTAAACTATGTTTCCCCTAGAAAAAGCCTTTGATATGGTTGAATGGCCTTATATGTTTGAGGTACTGCTACGATCTGGATTTGGGCCATACTTTCTGAGTTTAATCAAGTTATTGTATGGATCACCTGCGGCCCATGTCCGCTTGGGAATCTTATTCTCCAGACCCATTCCGATAGGGAGAGGAACCAGGCAGGGGTGTCTCCTTTCCCCACAAATTTTTTCCTTGGCTAAAAAACCCCTGACAATTGCGTTGCGCCAATTAGCGGATCATTGGGGTATACACATTGGAGAGGAGACGCATGCTATTTCGCTATATGCGGGTGATATATTGCTTTATACAGGTAATACCACAGATCATTACGGACACGCTATCAGGACTGGGCGTAAACTGGGGAAAATCATGTTTATTTCCCTTTACCCCCGGGACAAACACCACTCACTTGATAGTGAATGGGGCATTGGTGGCTTGGCACCCGGTTGTGTTCCGATATTTGGGCGTACGAATTTACCACACTGATCGGGATCTCCTGGATGGTAAACTAGCCAGAGCAGTCACAGCTTTAAAATCCCAAACTGAAATTTGGAAAATGCTTAACCTCTCAGTTGCAGACAGGGTGGAGCTTATAAAAATGCTGATGCTGCCCCATCTGCTCTAATATTTTGCTAAACTTCCAATATATCCACCAGCATCCTTTTTTCGATCACTGAAGGAAATAATGAGAGACCTTATATGCAGCAATACGCGCTATAGAGTGGCACTAGCAAAAATGATACTTGCCTCAGTCACAGGGTGGGTTGGCTCTGCCCAACATGGAGCACTACTATTTGGTGTCCCAAATACAATGGGTGGCGAAATGGGTGGCAGAACTACACCTTACAGATACAGCAGAATATGGGCCTTCGTACACATTAGATAGAATTCTTTTTATCTTTCATCCATGAACTAGACCACACACATTGCTTCCCCTTCTAGAGCGGATAGCTCAGAAATGCTTCTGTAGGGCTTTACACCTCACCAGGCATGTTACACCATATGCACGCTCTATTCCATTACTGGGTATGCCAAAAGGGGGGGGGACGAGTCAGAGCAACTGACCTCATAGACTGGCATGGCACAGATATACACACATTGGGAGACCTATCCGGGGAGGGTGCGATACAGCCCTTTCTCTCCTTGACAGAAGAAGAAGGCGTCCCTCCTGGGCAATTCTTGAAGCATGCCTCCTGGATGGCCACTCTGGGGCACCACTGGTAAATCATTTCACAGGAACCCCAACACATCTCCTAAAGTAGTATGTGCACATGATGGGTCCGGGACAACATCTCGTAAAATGGTTTGCAGAATCAATTTGTGAACACACTGACGGATTTAGCGCTATTGCATGAAAAATGGGAGACGGATATAGCACGACCAAGCACACTGATTAAGGTTGATTCAATTTTATATAGTCCATAGAGCGTACCTATATCCTGATAAAATTAACAGATACTTTAATAGAGCAGATGCATGATGCCAATGTTGCAAACTGGTAGATGCCGATCTCCTACATATATTATGGTCATGCCATAAACTGCAAAAATACTGGCATGGAGTGACCTAATTTTTGTCCACAAGCACAGCTAGAGCATTGCCGAATACGTGAGTAGCCTGTATAATGGGGATATTTCCTAGAAGTAGGAAACACAAAGCCTCCTCTAGATTTTTAGACCTGGGTTTAGCAGTGGCCAAAAGACTTGTCACTCGTCGTTGGAAAGCAGTAGACCCCCATCACTAAAGGCATGGTCCCAATCTATGTTGAACTGGGCCAAGGCTGAAGCAGTCTCATTGGTAAGGGAAGACACACTAGGGCTGCGTAAATACCCCATTTCAGTGGCCTGGAATACTATTTTGATTGCGCTACAGGTAGCAATAACTCCGGATGACCCCCTGACATTCCTAGTACCAACTAACTCTAGCCAATATATGAGTTGCAATATGACCTGATTGCAACATGGTCTGGAAAGTGTAGCAGGTATTACACACCCTAGACTTCCATGTAATATGATGGCAATGAAGTGAGCACGGCTAAAATTGTGCAAACAACACTATTGTAACAGACATGGACCGCCCACATCCCCCACCCAGGCTACCCTGCTCTTCCCTCCTGTTCCACAAATGGATGTTCTAAAGTTCCATTGTTGTATGTATGGTCGTTTGATCACAAACCCTGCCAATATGGCATAGCTGAAAGGAGTCATTAGAAATGTATGTATGGAACTCATATGTACATGAATAAGGCACTTGTAATGTGTTCCTATAAGGAAATGGTATCATGCCCTGATTGACATTATTTACTTGCTGTATTAGTTGTAAGTTATTTTGCTGTATAGATCGATATCGCGTATATGCTATCTGTTCATGTACTGCCATAATGCCTTGAAGGATTTGTTTCAGAGATTGCCTACTGGTTCTATTGACATTGTATTTGCTTGTCACATGTATCACATATACTAAAATTGAATAAACAGATCAAAAAAAAAATGAATCAAGCTCCTCCTTTCCTGAATGATATAGGTGATCCGTTACTCCCACGGAAAGAGTGGGTGAAACTTTTTGATTTGTACTTAATAGCAATGGGGGGTGATTTTCATCATACAGAAAACAACATTTTGCTTCACAATTTAGGGACTATGGAGAAGATCATTCTTGACACTCTGGAGGACCCAGTAAGAGATAGTGATAATGAGAATACCACGGAACACTTAGGCCTGGTCGCCCCCACGCTCCTCACCTCTCCTGCTCCTGAGCCTCCTGCTGCCTGAGCACATCGCCGCTGCGAGCCAACGCCGATTGCAACGCCCCAGCCGCCGCTGGGCCGCCCGCTTAGCCTGCACCCGTTTTTTCCCGCCGCTGCCTGCCTGTGGCCCCGCCCCCACGCCAGACGATTGGCTACCACGATCCCGCCTCCCAGCTGACCCGCCCTTCCGGCTCCCTTCTTATGACGCCCCCTCAGCGACCGCGCAGCGGACGCGGGCAGCGGGAGCACCGACTGAGCGCCGAAGGTGCGCCAAAGGTAAGCCTGTCTGCGCCCGTCCGCGCCTGGACCGCGCCCAGTGCCAGGACCCCTGGCCCCCCAGACTGCAGCCCTCCCGCCCGACCTACGACGCCACCGAACTCTACGCACTCAACACCGGCCGAACCCCGGGTTGCTACCGAGCCACCCCGAGACGCACCCACGGACCCTTCTGCTGCCACTCCTGCAAGTTCACCTGCATCCGGACCTGCACTACTCCTGCACCGACCAAGACCAAGACGAGCAACAGCAGCAGCCACCTAAAGTGCATCCTACTCAACACCCGCTCCGTCTACAGACACACCATCGAGCTCTGGAACCTGCTCGACACTACTTCACCAGACGTCGCCTTCCTCACGGAAACCTGGATGAACGCCTCTTCAGCGCCCGACATCGCCATCACCATCCCAGACGGCTATAAGATCATCCGAAGGGACAGCATTAACCAGACCGGAGGAGGCATCGCCATCATCCACAGGAACACCATCCGCATCACGACCAACACCGACGACACCCTCGCACCCGCCGAGCACCTGCACTTCCAGGTCCACATCAACCCCAAGACCACCCTCAGAGGCACCCTCATCTACAGACCCCCGGGACCACGCACACAGTTCAGCGAAGACATCGCCGACTTCATCAGCTCGCACGCCCTCCCCTCCGCTGACTACATCCTCCTCGGGGACCTCAACTTCCACCTGGAGAACAACAACGACCGCAACACCACCACCCTGCTGGACAACCTCGCAAACCTCGGACTCAAGCAGCTGGTGACCACCCCCACCCACTACGCCGGACACACACTCGACCCAGTCTTCTCATCCAGCAAGAACATCGCCTTCAGCCACGCCACCGGACTCCACTGGACGGACCACAGCTGCGTCCACTTCAGCTTCAAAAGGACCACGATCCACTACCAACAGCAACAGGTTGCACGCAGAAGCTGGAACAAGATCACAGCCGACCAGCTCGCGACTTCCCTGAGCAAGAACCCACCCACCAGCGCAACGAACCCCAGCCAAGCGGCCACCAACCTCACAAAATGGATCAGCGACTGCGCAGACGACCTCGCCCCCCTGAGGACCCCGCCTAGCAGACCCGGCAGCAAGAAAGCCCCATGGTTCACCGACGAACTCAAGAGCTCCAAGAAGGACTGCCGAGCCCTCGAGAGAAGCTGGCGCAGAGACCCAACACCGGACAACATGACTGCCCTCAAGCTCGCCACCCGAAAACACCACCAACTCATCCACGCAACCAAGAAAACTGCATTCAAGGAACGACTGGACAAAAACGCACACAACAGCAAGGAACTCTTCAACATCGTCAAAGAGCTCTCCAACCCCAACGCCGGAAACAACGACATCACCCCTTCGCAAGACCTCTGCAACTCCCTCACCTCCTACTTCCACAACAAGATCGCGGACATACACAACAGCTTCAGCACTCAACCGACGCACGCCACGACCGAACCACCGCCCCCCACCACCACCCTCCGCGCCTGGACCCAGATCAGCGCCGAAGATACCGTCCGCACGATGAACTCCATCCACTCCGGATCTCCGACCGACCCCTGCCCTCACCACGTCTTCAACAAGGCCGACGCTGTCATCGCACCCCACCTGCGGGACA
Source organism: Triturus cristatus (assembly GCF_964204655.1). Classification (NCBI taxonomy): domain Eukaryota; kingdom Metazoa; phylum Chordata; class Amphibia; order Caudata; family Salamandridae; genus Triturus; species Triturus cristatus. The sequence goes on along the minus strand of NC_140582.1, from coordinate 1,206,025,203 downwards.
TCATCAACACCTCCTTCGACACCGCGACCTTCCCGGAGAGCTGGAAGCACGCCGAACTCAGCGCTCTACTAAAGAAGCCATCAGCCGACCCCACCGACCTCAAGAACTACCGCCCCATCTCGCTGCTCCCGTTCCCTGCAAAAGTCATCGATAAGACCGTCAACAAGCAGCTGGCCGCCTTCCTCGAGACAAACGGTTCCCTTGACCTCTCGCAGTCTGGCTTCCGAGCCAACCACAGCACCGAGACCGCCCTGATCGCAGCCACCGATGACATCCGAGCACTGCTTGACAACGGAGAAACAGCGGCCCTCATCCTCCTAGACCTCTCCGCGGCCTTCGACACTGTCTGCCACCGTACACTAGTGCAGCGACTCAGCAACGTCGGAATCCAGGAGAAGGCACTGGAATGGATCATCTCCTTCCTCGCCGGAAGGACACAGAGAGTCCGCCTCCCCCCGTTCAGATCTGAAGCCACCGAAGTCATCTGCGGCGTTCCTCAAGGGTCCTCGCTCAGTCCAACCCTCTTCAACGTCTACATGAGCCCCCTCGCAGACATCGCACGCCAGCACAACCTCAACATCATCTCCTACGCTGACGATACCCAGCTGATCCTCTCCCTCACCAACGACCCCGCCACCGCCAGAGCCAACCTTCACGAAGGGATGAAAGAGGTAGCCGAATGGATGAAGAACAGTCGCCTGAAACTGAACTCGGACAAGACGGAAGTCCTCATCCTGGGATCCTCACCCTCCGCCTGGGACGACTCCTGGTGGCCCCCCGCACTAGGCAGCGCACCCCAACCAACAGACTACACACGCAACCTGGGCTTCATCCTGGACTCCTCCCTCTCCATGACCAGACAAGTCAACGCCGTCTCCTCGTCGTGCTTCAACATCCTGCGCATGCTACGTAAGATCTTCCGGTGGATCCCCACCGAGACCAGGAAGACGGTCACCCAGGCCCTCGTCACCAGCCGTCTAAACTACGGCAACTCCCTTTACGCCGGAACCACCGCCAATCTCCAGAAGAGACTCCAGCGGATCCAGAACGCCTCAGCACGACTCATCCTGGACATCCCCCGTCACAGCCACATCTCCGGACACCTGAGAGACCTGCACTGGCTCCCGGTCAACAAGAGAATCACCTTCCGTCTCCTCACCCACGCACACAAAGCCCTACACAACCAAGGCCCAGGATACCTCAACAGCCGCCTCAACTTCTACGCTCCCAAACGCCAGCTTCGATCGACCGGCCACGCCCTCGCCACCGTCCCCCGCATCCGAAGAGCCACCACAGGGGGACGGTCCTTCTCCCACCTCGCCGCCAAGACATGGAACTCCCTCCCGACCCACCTCCGCCTGACCCAGGACCACCTCGCCTTCAGGAAACAACTCAAGACCTGGCTGTTCGAGCAGTAGCAGACCCCCCTCCCCTAGCGCCTTGAGACCCTCTGGGTGAGTAGTGCGCTATATAAATGCCTTGATTGATTGATTGATTGATTGATCTGTATCAGGAAATTGTCAGGAAATTAGAGGACTACTTTGGTCCTAAAATAAATGCAGAGCTGGAAAGACATAAATTCTTAAGTAGAGTCCGAAGAAAAATGAAAAATTGGTGAGTTATGTGGCTGTTCTAGTAGGACTCTCAAATTCTTGTATATTTGGGAGCTTGTGCAATTTCTTAACACAAGATAAATTGATAAGGTGTACTAACAATATGGAAATTCAGGAAAAGTTGCAAGCAGACAACCCAAGTCTAAGTGAAGCATTGGAATAAGCAAAAAGTATTGAACATACTGCAGAGTGTATTAAAGTAATGAAGCAACATAGTACAAAAGAAGAGGTGAAAGAGATTCTCAAGGGTGATGAGAAGGATGACACAATATTAGAAGTAAAACAGAAAGCCACGAATGTGAAGAGCAAATATAAACCCAATGCAGAGGGAGTGAAAACCAAGTGCTATAGGTGGGGTAATACAAGCCACTTAGCTAATAGCTTCAACTGCCCAGCCAGATAATGAATATGTAGGAAATGTAATAAGAGAGGCCAGTATGCTACGGTTTGCAAAAATACAGACTCTAAACAAGTACATGCTGTAGGAAGTGATGAAATATCAGAGAAAAATTCATTTTTCAAATTGAATCGAGAGAACTTTTGACACAAAATTCATATCCTATGAGTAAAGTAGCATTAGATGGTGATTAAGTCACTGTATATGCGGATTCTTGTTCACCGTACACATTTATTGAAAAAATCATGTTTGAAGAGAAACTTGCTAAAAAGGGGTTATGTTATGTTATAAAGAACTTGTAAAAGCGCACGTACACCAGAAGGTTTCATGGTACTGTTGGCAGCGGGAGGACCTATGCATAAGCTTGCGTGAATAAACAGGTTTTGAGAGCTTTTCTGAAACCTAACAGGTTGTCACAGCTCCTGATTGCTAGGGGTACGGAGTTCCAGAATTTAGGGGCGAGGTGGGAAAACATGCGGCCCTCTTGACGTTTAAGCTTGAAGAGGGGGAGAGTCAGTAGATGGAGATGGGCAGAACGCAGATTGCGCCGGGGGATATGTTTAGAAATCATGCCGCTAATGAATTTAGGACTTCTGCAATATAGTGCTTTGAATATCAAACAACCAGTCTTGAATGCTATATGTTGGGCCATAGGGAGCCAGTGAAGTTTGAATAGCCAAGGTCTGCCAGAGTGCCAGTTAGGCTGTTTAAAGATTAGTCTTGCGGACTGGTTCTGCACCAGTTGGAGACGGTTAAGTAGGAACAGGGGCAGGCCAAGGTAAATGGAATTGGAAAAGTCGAGACGTGAGAGGACAAAGGCGATGACAACTTGTATAAGTGCTGAGTGAGATAGCAAATGGGCGATCTTGCGAATTTTACGCAATTGAAAGAAACATGAGGAGACCACTGTATTGACCTGTCCTTTAAGAGACAGGTCAGAGTCAATGGTGACCCCCAAGCTCTTCACGGCGGATGAGGGGTTGGGGGGGGTCCTAGATTGGTAGGCCAGTAGTGGTGGCCCCATAGAGTCTCACAGGCAGAACCAATTCAGTCTTGCCTGGGTTAAGTTTGAGATGGTTGAGGTCCATCCACCGCTGGATATGAAGCATGGTGGCTTGAAATTCAGCAACTGAATCGACGGAGTCCAAGGTGAACACTAGCTGAAGATCGTCAGCATAGTTGAAAGTAGTAACCTTTCTGTCTTTTAGTGAGTGAATCAATGGTTTGAGATATAAGTTGAACAGGAGTGGGGACAGGGATGAGCCCTGTGGCACCCCGCAGGTGGTGGCTAGCTTAGGGGCCGTAAAGGGACCGAGGCGAACCGCCTGAGTCCTGTTTTCGAGGCAGGACTTTATCCAGTTGAATGTGGGACCCTGTATGCTGGCCTGCGTGACACGGTCCAACAAGATTTTATTGTCGACCGTGTCAAAAGCGGCCGACAGATCTAAAAGCACCAGGGCCTGAGGGATGTTCTTGTCTGAATTAGCTCTAGTATCTAGTATCGAGTTCTGCAAGGATCTCTGATTCCGTGGAGTGAGCAGGCCGGAAACCAGCTTGGCGGGGCTCTAGGTATTCTGTTTGTTCAATGAAACAAGAGAGGCTGCCTGTGACATGAGTCTCCAATATTTTAGCCAAAAAAGGGAGGAGAGAGATAGGGCAATAATTAGATAGGTGTAAAGGGTCAGCCCCTGGCTTTTTCAGCAGAGGCACCACTATAGCGTTCTTAAATGCTGTAGGGACCGAGCCTTGCGCTAGAGATTGATTAAGGAAGGGAAGCACATGCTGGGAGAGGTTAGAAAAAGCAAGCCTCATAACTTGGGGGGGATAGCAGTCGTTTGGAGACCCAGATTTGACACGGGTTATTAGGTCCGAGAATAACCGAGGGCAAATGACCGGGAAGTTAGATAAAGTTGCGGAGTTAATATGCCCGCTGGGTAGGGGTTCTGTATGGAGACTAGTAGAGATACTGGCTTTGATGATGGAGATTTTGTCCTGAAAATAAGTATTCAGGGAATTACATAGCTCTTGAGTCGGAGACTGACTGGGGAGTGTTCTCTCAGAGTTACATAGGTCATTTACAAGCGTGAAGATTTCTTTTGACTTATTCTGAGCGTTGAGAATTCTAGCTGAGAAATAAGCCGTCTTTGTCTCTAGTATTGCTTTTTTATACTCTTTGCGAGCCTGTATAAACAGCAATTTATCTTCTGTGGAGTATCTGGACCTCCATTTCCTCTCTTTTTGGCGGAGCATAAGTTTTAGTTTAACTTAATACATTCTGATTTCAACCCCAGTGGTTACAACAAGGATCCTTTTCCTTTAGTAGGAATAACTTCAATGAGAATACATTTTGTAGAATGTTCTACAGTAAGAAATGTTTATGTTACTACACGAGGATCCAATTTATTAGGTTAGAATCATCAAAGAGATTTGGGAATAAAATAAGATACCAACAATCCAGAATTTATTGTGTGAAAGGTCAAACACAGAGTTAGACATATGTAAGGAATTCCTGAAATTGTCCAGGAGAATTTGGGAAGCATAAGGGGTTTTTAACACAAAATAAAAATAAAAAACAAGGCCTGCCTGGTTGTACATAAAGTAAGACACATCCCTCATCTTATGGAAGAACATTAAAGAAAGAACTTCACAAGTTGGAGGGACAATTGATAATTGAAAAAATTAAAAGCTCAGAATGGCCTGCGCATACTGTAGTTACTAATAAGTCATATAACAAAGGTATCATACTTCGTGTTGATCTAAATAATCTGAATTCAAGTATCTGGGTGGACCAGATCCCTCTACCGTAGATTATTGAAATGTTGAGCATGATGGAGAAGGCTAGATTTTTAGTGTAGTCCAGATCTTACACTTCATGTATCACACCGTTCGGGGCCTGTAGATACCGCAGAAGGCCTTTTGGCCTTGCTTCCACGGCAGCAGTTTTTCAACGCATTATGCAGCAGATTTGGAGTGGAATAAAGAATTTTCTCGTGTTCCAAGGTGATGTCCTAATTCATAGGGATACTGAAGAAGAACATGACAACATTTTAAGGTTGGTCTTCGGAAAGATTAAAAAAGCAGGACTTACTCTAAATTTAGACAAGTGTCAAATAGGGGTGAGTTCTGTTGATTACCCAAGAGACACCAATTTTAAAGAGGGCATCAGACCCAAGATTGATTGAGTAGAAGCTGTGAAGGAGGCACCTTCACCCTATAATAAGGATGACTAAGATATTTCTAATTTCTAGTAGAATACATGTCACATGCATAAAAAACTTTGCAGAGTAGCCCCATTACGTGAGTTAATGAAGAAGGGTGCACATTATATCTGTAAGAGTCAGTTATAAGACCCTTTTGATAATGTAAAAGTAGCAATTGTTTCAGCACCAACTCTGGGTAATTACGATTCTGATGCCAGCACAAAGGGCTTGGGAGCCAATTTGAAGCAAGTAGTAGACAAAAGAAACAAATCATGGCCTTTGTGTCACGGGCTCTCAGAGAAGTGGAATTGAATTATTCCACAATTGAGAGCGAGGCCCTTGTGTGCTATTGGGCCTTTCTGCACTTTAAATATTACTTGTGGGTCCTTCCTTTCACTTTAAATACTGACCTTCAACACACATGTATACCACCAAAGGTATGGAAAACACTATGCATAGACTATCTAAGTGGATGTAAGGTTTGGAGTGGCACAAGTAACAGAAGGAATACATATCAGGTGGAAAAAATTTGGCAGCCGATTGTTTTTGAAGAATCACAATAAAAACAAACTCTACACAGGAAGATGACAGTGTAAGTGCTGCTTTGGAAGAGTCCCTAGCAGGCATAAATAGAGAGTAATGGGAAATATGATCCCAGGAAGATGAGGTACTAAATAGGTAAAGGAATACATAATTTATCGATGGCCCAATAAAAAAGCATGGTTTACAAGAGGAGTTGCAAAAGTTTCAGGCAGTCAGAGATGGATTGAACATTAAGGGAAATATAATAAAAAGGGGTGATAAGCTTGTGCCACCTAGGAAGATGTGGGACGGAATAGCAGACTTAGCACATGAGGAGCCAAACTAAGAGTAAGGCCAAGGACCATTATTGGTTCCCTGGGATAAATACTCTCTTAGAGAACAAGGCAAAGAATTGAGTTTTCTTTGCTCAAAGTGACACATTTGAAATTACGAGAAATTCACCTGTGTCTCCTGTGGAAATTCCGATAAAATCTTGGGATAAATTAGCATTGGACATAATCTGACTACTAAAATACTCCACCTGGTATGGAAGGTATATGATCGTTTTTGCTAGACTATAATTCGCACTGGATCATAACACGAGTGGTGCCAACCATTGTCATGTCCTTTAGGCTAGTCCTTCTCATGTATACCCCTTTTTACATACATTGTCTCACACAACAATAACGGTTCTAAACAGGTGACCTTTTATCTAGTAGCTTGCTCCCTTGCTCTCTTAGTGTTCTATCATAATCACTGTACCTGACGTAAATAAACATGCCCTCAGGCACGGCATAAATATTCTGTATAAGGGTCACCACTTTTTTCATCCTTGCCAATAGCCCGCTGTGCATGACTGCATTTGTTTGGAAAAACACTTATGATTGTTTTCAAAACATTTATGATTTTTTTCAAAACATATTGATTCTAGAAGAAACCCTGGAGTGACCACTCTAGTATATAAGACCCTTATTTCACCTTGCAAATAAGAGGAACATTCCTTCCAAGCTGACACAGGGTCCTGCATGCTGAATCTTTGAAAAACAGTGGCCTGACATCCCTTGCGGGGTGTCATCCTCGAAGCAGAGATGGATCCTTCATTCTCCACCATTAGGTGAGGGGGATGGGTCTTCCCTAGGGGATTCTTGGCTACATACATATATATCGATACACATATACATGCTACACCTACATATCAAGGCTAGGTACATTTAGGCAAAATACGTAGGGCACCCATTATAGGAGTATGCAAATGCTATTGTCTTATCTGAACACTATATATGTTCATCTTCTTGGCACTATGGTAGAAATGTATCTATGATTTACCATATTAGTACTTGCAATTTCTTACGTATGCTTCTGTCTCCTGATTGTCGCAGCAAATATGTTTTACACAAGGCTGATGCTGGACCAATAAATACTTATTGAAATGTCCTGAATGCCAACCTGTGTATTTTCTGTGAATAAGCAAGCATGAGTGACTGAGCAAAAAGTACTATACTGTTTTCCACGACCCCCCGGGCTTCAGTGTTATTATGTTCAGTGGTTGCCAGATACTACCTACTCTATTGTAAGATACAGGGGGGTGGTAGTGGCACTGTAGAGCTAGCTGGTCTAAAGGCTGACATATCCTGTGGGGGTGTCCGGAAGCAGTTTGGATACCAAGCACTCCGTTTAGGTCATCCAAAACGTGCAGGTCCTTGGGATTCCTAGGAACTACATGACATGGAGCCCAACCTGGGTTTAGTACTTATATTAACAGTTAAAATCTGGGTAGCTCAGTCTGGCTTTTTCAGAAAGCCCTACTCACACTTTTCAGAGACGTCTGAAGTGGGAAAGGAAATCCGCCTCAGCTGAGCAGATATACTCTCTGTATTGGCTGAAGGTTTAACAAACATGTAAAGAACAAAAGGTTCCCACATTTTGCAAAAGCCTTAGTTTCTAGAACTTTTTATTACTCTCCTGAGAATTACTGAGTCCAGAGTGGTGGTTCAGGCTCAGGGGAAGACAAATTTGCAACACTTTCAACATTACAGAGAACTGTAGAAATGCAATAAACTATTAAGTTGATAGAAAACGGCGTACCCACAACAGGTGGCTGTGTTACCTTCGTGATTAAGGCACATGAGGTATTCGGTTCAGAGGTATTCCATTCTTGGGTTCAGTTACCACCTGCAGATCCACAGACTAAATTGTTTAACACATAGATATTAATTGAACCATGAGAAGAATACATTCCATATGAAGAAATTGAAGTCCCATTAACTTACTAGCAACACCGAAACTGGTTTAAAGGTGCTCTCCCGCACACAACATCTGCCATAAGACTTGGTCCACTCAGCATAGAAGGAGTGACGTGGCTGGTCTTAGCGACATGCACTCCACATCCTGAGTTAGATACACTCCCAGTGGATGAAATCCGTACGATATACAAAGACATAGTACAGCTATACAGAGACATTGCCCAGTTCGTTATTTGAACATTTACAGTCCACCCTGCGAGAATTGCTCCAGCCGGTCCACATCAGACCACACCTACAATTAACCCACAAACACTAAAATCAGTAATGGGGACAATTCCATCGAAACAGGAGCAAATTCTGTTCTGGATAGCACAAAACATTGCACAGCTGGTAGAAGTTCCCCATACGGGTCCGCAGGAAAAACATAGAATGCTTGCCAATGGGGATGGTTCCCCCGATTGAGGATTGTACCACTTTGGCAACAATATTTGCTGCCGTATACATCAGAATACATGTTACCCCTTCCATAGCAGTCGTTCCAGGCCTACTGAAACAGTTACTGAATGAGTACAGGGTAGGACCTTCCCTGGACTTGGGAATGAAACTGATGGGTAACTTTGTCAAAGTCTCTGCAATCACGCTGAGCAACATAAAAGGGGAGGCAGCATCAGTGGCTATACAACACCGCCTAAGGGAAATAGCTCCTATAAATAAGGAGCAAGAGTTACCAAAAGTTATCGAAGAAACCTTTGCTGCATTAGGTAGAGATAGTTTGGGAGCTAAGCCAGGGAAACCACAAATGGCTGGTAGTCCCATCAAGGACAACTCGAAGCAAGCACCCTCTTCTTCTAAAAAGAAATGGGACAACAAACAATCTAAAAATAACAGTACGGAAAAGAATTCACGATCAAGGGGTGGGTCTCCCCATCGGGAGTCCTCTGAAAAAAGGTATAACCTTAGGAATTGTGATAGCATTAGGAAATCTGACAGGATCATCATACTGATAAACATTCCTTTCATTCCTTTCAGGGTTCATCAAAAAACACGGATAGGGACGAGCGATCAGAACAAAAGACAGAAGATCGACCAAAGACAAGAAGGGAAACACATCGTACTTCAGATTACATTATCAAGCAGGAAGAACAATCTAAAGCAAAACCTCAATTTAAAAAGAAGTAGCTGGCTTAAAAATTAGACATGCCCAGGTTACTGAGGACTCAGCTTCTAAACGGGGAATGAGCTCTAACAATGCTAGACAGCGCGGCATATGTAACAATAGCTTGCCAGAACCTGAAGGATTTTCTGATGACAGCAGTTTCAAATGAACATATCAAGGTGGAAACACCTGATACAAGAGTTAGTGTCCCACATAGACTGTATAAAATTACACTAAAAGTAGAGTGGAACATCTCAAGAAAAGTTAAAGGTCTCTTTTGGGAGAACTTAATATTGTGATATGACATCCTGTTAGCAGAAAAAGATTGGCCGCCAGAATTTGTGATGGATTGCCCAAAAGGGGAACACATAACTTTACCTGCTTTCTCCATCCTCGATCCAGAATTAAAAAAATATTCATACGCGCAGGAGTGGTGCTCGCTGTAGCTCTGGCATTATACCACAACCATGTAGGGTGGGCCGTGGAGTCTAATCACCACGAAATTCCATTAAAATCTACTCCAAATCCACAGAGACAGTACCCTATTAAAAATGATGCAAAAGACAGGTGAAATGGCAGATTCCTTGCTGGGAGTATGAAGAAAAGAATACATAAACACATTGAATCTTTTAGACTGTTTGGGACTCCTTATACTTTGTGTAAAGCTATCATTGGCCTTCTCTGAATTACTGTCGCATAAACCAAATCAGAACACATAACTTATGCTGGTTATATTTATCCAGTAGATTTTGGATTATTGGAATTACTAAAGGGAGTGCTGAATATGGCTCCATGTTTGTACTGATGTATACACGTTAGTTTCTAATGTGTTAGTAGCACCTCTGAAAGTAGGTGTATTGAGCTACAGTAGCACCCCAGCCAAATTGTAATTGAAACGTACTAATCCACACTGGACTGATCTGCTTTGACACTTACCATTAATTGATTGTGTGGTAATTTCCCATTCTGGGACCACTACTACCCACCTTGAGTTTGTACAAAGAATTCTTAGACCAACTTGAATATTAAGGTGTGATTGAGACTAGCACCCCCCCAATGAACAATCCTTTGTTTCCCGTAATGAAACCTGACAATTCATATCATCTAGTTTTAGATTACCAGCATTTAAACACATTAACATAAACATTTGAAGTTCAAAATGCACATAGTGCCGCATTAATGAATAACATTGTGCGGAAGAGATACAAAAAGACATGATATCTCAAATGGATTCTTCTGCCAAATTATAGCTCCAGAAAGCAGATATTTGACAGAATTTTCTGTCCTCAGCATCACTTCTGTTGTTTGCCCCAAGCGTATAAAAACAGCCCAGGTCTATTCTCGGCAAGAGTGTCAGAATTATACAAACATGCGACGAAGATGCAGTGTCCTATGTAGATGACATCTATCTGACGGACGATGAATTACTTCAACACTTGTGCAGGGTAAACAACATAATTGTGAGATTCACCAATTTGGGCTACAAATTTAATTTAAAAAAAACAATAATTGCCCATCTCAATGTCCTATTTTGGGGATTTTAGCTATCAAGTGAAGACAAGAGCTTGGCAGCCAACATTTTAGAAAAGTGCGCGCTGCTTCAATCTCCAAAGACTCTCAAAGGTTTACAATCCATATTAGGATTTCAAAATTTTGCAAAACATACATTCTGGATTAAGCAGAACAAGTAAAACCTTTCTACGACTCATTCAGACCTGATTTCACAGCACATCAGTGGACACAGGAACATACAGATATACTATGTTCAGTTCAGGCTGACTACACATTTGCACACACATGTGAATTCTACTAACTTTGTGATCTGGGTAGTCCCTGGTTTATCAGGATATACATACATCACTTTCAATGAAGGTGAGACAGTCCCAATTGCATACAAATCACATTTATATACAAATGCTGAAATGCGATTTGCCGCCACAGAAAAAATCCTGACAGCAGTACAGACAGCTGTAGTGAGAGAAAGAGCACTAGCACAGGGTAAACGCATAATAGTTGTTACCCCGGTACCAACTTTAGAAGCTGTTATCAAAGCGAGCATTCCAAATGCAAAAGCACTGCATCAATGAAGGATAGAATGGGCTAATTCTCTCACTGCACCAGACGTAGATTACAAATACGATCCTACATTGAAAACAGAAGCATTCCTGCAGTACTTACAAGAATACCCTCTCCCGAATTAAATCTTGCCTCTAGAAAAATATGAATACATCATTTATACTGATGGTTCTGCTCAGCCTGCAATTGGAAGTAAACAACAGTGTAGCGCAGCATGTGTTATAGTGTAGGGACGCATGCAGGACAATAAGTTTAATCCCAGCAATACAACTACACAATCTCTGGGAGATTGTACTGAAGGACTGGGTTATTCTAAGACCCAGCGGTGCCAGGGAACAACACCTGAAACCTTCGTGGGTTACCTGTTCCGGCGTACAAAACACAGAGACACGGGACACTTCCAGCGACGTCAGAGATCAGCGTTTATTTACTGCAGGGATACAGAAGTCACAAGAAGTACACAACGTGTAGGTTCTCGGAGACTGCTTCGATTTGCAAAAGTGGATCGCTCCTTTTATACACATTTTTGCCATTGCACAGTATGGCGAACAAAGGTTACAACTCAGTTCCCACAATAAACTTCACCAAAATAGTGTTCATGTTTCAGGAGGCCGGAACATAATTACAACAGCATTGCCGGTTCCCAACTGTAAAAACATATCTTTTCCGCAATAAAACACATTCCATCCTGACCGTAAACACATTAGAAAAAGGGAACGAAAACAGATGCAAAGAAAGGACAAGGATGCACAACAGATTAGGAAAGAGTGTTGGGAGTTTATAAAGGAAACTTGATAACGGGATCAAAGACCTCGTGTCCAATGTATGCATGACTGAAACAATAGAACGGCACGGCAAGATGAGCCTCGAGCGGGGCCATCTGCCTTCGCCGTGTCATTTCCCTCATCGTAAAGTCACCCTCAAAGAAACACGTGTCCCTCGTGTAAGCTTGGGAATCCCAGGGTCACGAAGCGGACAAAGTCCGTTCGTTGGCTACTTGAGGGCAAGAAACAAAATGGATGCTGTATCTAAAATGGAACCCGAGGGTTCGGATGAACAAACCCAAAAATAAGATGAACCATACGTGGTTGCATAGCGAAACTGAGTACACCCACTATACTCGTCATTTGCGGTTCGTAGACACCAAACTTATCCATATTCGTCACCACTCAAAAGTGTTGTTCCGTCCCACACGGAACCTCAGACGCTCCTTTTGCCCTCATGTAGGCAAGCACTAGTCAAGATCGGAATTTATTTCAATATTCATCAAATCGTTCAGCTGCTGCTGAAACATCATTCTATTCATCAACGTCTCCTTGGTAACAGATGGCCGTCTTATACACGTTGTAGCACAGAGGCCACATAAGGCAGGACCACACTGTACACAAAGACAACACGTGAACAGAAACGTTTCAACAACCCCTACGATCATCAGAATCTTCCAATCAGGCCCCCAAAACCGTCCTAGAAGCGTCCAATTACCTTCGTCCACGTGTATGGACTCGGAAATCTTGTGCAACTTCGAGATGGCTTGGTAAACAGTTGGAGCATTGTCAGGAATAAAAATGCAACAACTCGAATGGATAACTTTACACACACCACCTCTATCTGCAAGAACAACATCTAGAACCATACGGTTCTGCAATGTCATGAGTCTATCCGCCTGAAGTTCAGCTGTTAAATTACCAAGGGCACTTGCAGTAATATTAGCAGTCGACTCAACTACACGGGTCAACTGTCTTAGGTTCCTACTATTAACCATAGGTCCCCAAAACGGCAAGAAACCCTTAAAGAAGTCTCCTGCTTCTTGACCGGCAGTATCCTCTTTGCTAATAACGCCTCTCACAACTCTAGTTTTGTGATAGTCTTTGGCAACTGTGAAAGTCGGTGGTAAAAGATTCGCAATATAACAGGTACCCGAAAAATCACGGGGTAACCATGTATATGCGCGTTCATAACATACGAAATAAGTGCCCTTAGCGGTCAGAAAAACAGGGGAAGAGAGCATCGGTAGAACATACGTGTCAGTGCAAGCGCTGTTCCCAAGTTGTGCTCTCGGATTTTGACCCAAACCTTTCAAGCAGAAATTACCGAGGTGTGGTACAATCCATATTGGGGATGAGCTCTTAAGCTGTCTATCACCCACTGACGTACTATACTCAGCCTCGCTCAGATCCTTATAGGCCTGCACTTCTTCATCTGGGATTAGCGATGCATCAAAAACATCTCTATCTAAATCCGCTATCGCTATCGCCAAAGGCTTGTGATACGGCCCAGAACCAAAATTGACAGAACGTGGCTCTCGACTGGGGTAGGAATCTAGTGCACTACGGAACATAGTTTGGAATGCTCGAGCTGAGCCCTGGGAGCTGTAAGGAAGGACCAAATACGGAATACCCCTATCCATGGTATGTGGCATTAACCCACACACCCAACAATTGGTAGTATTCATCACCAGCTGATGCTGATGTAGAAGTTGAACGAAGGAGTTATTCATAAATTCCGCACGTCTAACCTGTTCATGTTGAGGCAACGGGTGAAAAGAATGTGGGGAAACAGTGGTGAGGGAGCTTAGTTTGGGAGAAAGAGTAGGTGGAACAGAAGGTAATAACAACGATACTCCAAAATACACTCCACCCACCACTAGCATAGATACGGTCAGAAACAGTAGGAACACCTGAAACAGAAAACATTTTGTTCGTACAACCCTATATAACTCTGATCTCTGCGCCGACATCCTTTCTACTTCCAACAGCTTAGAGAACGCCATCCTCTACAAACCGTCCGTGACGTACTTGACGCACTTCGTTCTGAGTAGCGATTATCAATCCCCAGGAGTTCCCAGGAATCGACAAAAGTAACCGACCTAGCGTCAGAAACCTGCTAAACAGAAAGGAGTACCCGCACGGCCCTACGGTAACCCGGATGGTAGGTATTTCTCAAAACGTTCAATTTTAATACAAATCTCTTTAGCAGTGGAAAACATAAAAAAAAACTCAAAAAGAAAGGATGTAATTGTCCATAATGCTCATCGCACCGGAAAAGGAAAAAAAACAATATACAACTTAATTTTTATTAGTCCTTGAACGAAGAAAGTATCGACTTCTTCCAGGTCGAGTTTGTTCTGTAAACAATTGTTCAGCTGGCGCAACAGTATTTGATAAAATGGACAACGAGTCGGACCTTGGGTTCTCTGCTACTGATGACTCCACATGTGGATTTGGCAGTGACAAATCATCTCTTACAGGTTGAGCGTCACTAAACGGCACAAAGTGTAAAGGAGTCTCAGTTTCCGTTGCCGAAATCCCAGCTCTCACCCAACCGTCTGTTGGTAAGGGGATCGGTACCTTTTTCGTGTGGCTAGCGTGGACCCAGTTTTTCCGGCCCTCCAGTCGAACCGCAGTCCTCGTTGTCAACAAGACTTGAAAGGGTCCTACGAATCTGGGCTCCAAGTTACGTTTCCGACCAAAATTTCGGGTAACGACCCAGTCGCCTGGCTGGAGCTGATGTCCAGGACCCTCTGTCTGCGCCGGTAGAGCTTCAAAGACCTGTTGATGGATTAACCGTAATTTAGTGGTCAAATCATGAAGGTAATCAATTAGCATTGGATACTCAAGACTATCAAAAGCCTTAGGTCTCGGGACTCCCCAAATGTTCGCAGGGCGGCCGAACACAATCTCATATGGGCTAAGCCCTACTCGAGAGTGTACAGTCGCTCTGGTTGATAGGAGAGCCAGAGGCAAGGCATCTGGCCATGATAGACCAGTCGTAGCCTGTATCTTGGCGAGTTTGAGTTTCAGGGTACCATTGTACCCTTCAACCAAACCCGTTGCCTGAGGATGATTAGCGCTATGGAATTTTTGACGAATTCCAAGGCCCTTACACACACTCTGCATTACACTTCCCACAAACTCGCTTCCATTATCCGACCACACGATCCGTGGCATTCCATACCGAGGAAAGTATTCCTTCAGCAGGATTTTTGCTGTGGACAGGGCAGTATTATCCTTAAGAGGATAGGCCTCAATCCATCTGGAGAACGCACAAACCACAACCAAAACATACTTCAAGTTATTGCATCTCTCCATATGGATAAAGTCCAGTTGAATAACCTCAAAGGGACAGACAGGAGGAGCAAAATGACCAGGTGGGGTGGGGTTGCCCTTGCCAGGATTATGCATCAAACACACCATACAATTCTTAACCACTCTCTCGGCACACTTAGCAATACCCTCATTCTTCCATACAGGGGACAAAAACCTACATATTCCTTTTGCACTAATATGTGACAACCCATGAGCCATCGTCACAACAGCTAATACGTACGCATCTGGTAACATCCACCTCTGACATTCCGTCAGGTCAACCCAACATCCATGCATATCCAACTTCCCCGTACTTTCTTTCCACTTGGTCTTTTCAGCTTTAGTAGCTTCGTTCTGAATTGCTTTCACACTCTCGACAGTATTTTCACACATACCAGTCTCCGTCGGCCACCTCACAGAACTCGTAACATACATTCGGGTCGTACAATCCTTAGCCGTTTCCTTAGCAATCTCATCCGCAAACGCATTACCACGACCAACGTCATCCGTCACTTTTCGATGTGCACTACATTTAACGATCGCCACTTGTTTAGGCAATGTAAGTGCATCCAAAAGGTCATTCACGAGCTGCCCATGTTGGATCTTCGTACCATGCGATGTCATAAATCCTCTTTCTCTCCACAGTCTTCCAAAGTTATGCGCAACGCCGAATGCGTACTGACTGTCGGTAAACACATTCACTCGCTTTCCTTTAGACAAAACACACGCTCTTGTCAATGCAATCAATTCTGCCGCTTGTGCTGAATTCTGATTCAATCTCGCAGTTTCCACAACCGTGCTCAACGTTACTACAGCATACGCAGTCGTCACATCGCCATTCGGCAATTTGAAGCAGGAACCCTCCACATACAAAGTACCATCAGGATCTGTCAAGGGGGTGTTTTTCAGGTCCACACGACCCTTTGTTTCTTCCTCAGTTCGTAAATAACAATCATGTGGTGGTATATCATCTGATTCCATATTAATCGGCAACAATGTCGCCGGATTCAGTACATTACAACGTTTAATCTGTATATGACTTCCCAAAAGGGTCAGCTCGTACCCAGACAACCTTGCACTCGTCAGATGTTGAGTCTTTGTCCGATTCAAGAGAGTGTCAACCGCATGCGGAACCATCACCATGAGCATATTATCCATGACAAGACCTGCGGACTGCCGAATAGACGCCGCTGCTGCCGCTGTCGCCCTCAAGCAACTTGGCAACGCTCTGGCTACCGGGTCTAAGGTCGAGGAAAAATATGCACACGGGCGCTGCTTGCCACCAAATTGTTGCGTTAAAACACTTAACGCACAACCTTCCCTCTCGTGGACGTATAGTGTAAATGGCTTGCTGTAATCAGGAGTACCTAACACAGGAGCCGAACACAACACATCACGTAGTTCAGAAAAACTTTTCTGACATTCCTCCGTCCATGGCAAGGGAGTCGAAACATCCTTGCACGTGAGAGCTATCAATGGCTTCGCTAACAGTGAAAAATTTGGAATCCACTGTCTACAGTATGACGTGATACCTAAAAAGGCACGCACATCTCTCTGAGTTGTCGGCACAGCCATTCGAGCAATTGCTGCGATTCTTTCAGGGGTCAACCTTCTTCCCGCCTTTGACAATAAGTGACCTAAGTAGGTAACTTCTTGACAACAATATTGTAGTTTAGAAGGTGACACTTTGTGGTGTAAACCACAGAGATGCTGTAACAGTGACACAGTAGCAGTCTTGCAAACTTGTTCAGTGTCTGCAGCTACCAACAGATCGTCAACGTACTGAATCAAAGCCGCACCAGTCGGCAGCACAAATGCATCCAGTTGACTCTTAAGAGCTTGGCTGTAGATCGATGGGCTCTCACAGTAGCCTTGAGGTGCACGTTTGAACCGGAAGCTACGACCTCCTAATGAAAAGCCGAACAAATCACGACTTTCCTCAGCAATCGGAATGCTAAAGAACGCATTCTTCAAATCGATTACCGAAAACCATGATGCAGAGGCTGGAATCAGAGTCAGTAAAGCTGTAATGTCGGGCACCACAGGAAACTGCGGGACAACAATTTTATTTACTTCCCGTAAGTCAATGACTAGACGGTACACGGGAGGCTTGGAGGGATCAGTTCGCTTCAAAATAGGCAACACGGGACTATTACACACGTTACCTCGTGTCTCCTCGATAACATCTTTATCGATCAGATCATAAATGATCGCTAATAGTGCCCGTTCACCATCAAGGGAGATACGATACTGTGGTATGCGTGGTAAGCGCGCATCAACTTTCAATTGAACAACATAAGGTGGTATATCCAGCAGGCCCACATCATTGGGACCTGTCGCCCACAAAGAAGCCGGAAGAGAACTCAGTTCCGGTGGGAGCTTATCGATCGATAGATACATAGGAGAAATCACCCTCTCACCCAATGTAAGCTCCACACCTGTAGGAGAGCAGTACAAAGTCGCATGTAACCTCTTCAACAAATCCAAGCCCAGAAGATTCTCACCACAACCAGTAGTCAAAATCAAAGGAGCTTCTAACTCATGAGACCCAATCGTAAGGGGCAAGGGGCTAGAAACTGGATTGCTAACGGGGGCGCCAGAGAATCCAACGGAAACATTCGTTAAGCCAGACAAAGGTGCGCCAGGGAGTTTCGAATGCATAATGGAACTTTTCGCTGCACCAGTGTCCAACAGAAAAGGCTCAACGACGCCCAATGCAGCAACTGCAACATAGGGCTCTCTCTGATCAACCGGAACTGATACTTCTCCCTTCCTTTGTCTATGGCTGTCCTAGTAGATACCATCCGTATCAACATCACGCTCGACATAATAGTCATCCACATGATACTGTGCAGATCTACCAGACGAGAGGTCGCGTCGATCGAAACATCTCTGCGAGTCTGAGGAAGTGGCAAGACGCTCGGCCTGATTCTGAGTAACTCCACGACCTCTACCACGTGAAGCTTGTTGAGGACCACTACGACCTCCTCGAGCTGACACACCATTGTTCCTATCACGGAGAACTGGACAATTAAACTTCAAATGGCCCTCCCCTAGACAATACGCGCACTGATTATATCCCAACACAAAACGAGTTGCGGGAGAGTCATTTCGCGTCTGCGACCTGGAAAACTGTGATTGTGATCGATTTGGCTGTTGCGAGTCACTGAAATTTGAGCGCGGAGGATACGCTTGCTGCAATAAGACCTTAGTTTTAAGATCCTTCGTTTTCTTATCTGCACGTTCACTTTCTTCCTTTTCTCTATTTTCGTAATATTGGGCCGTAGCCAATATTTGAGCAGTGGTAGAAACAGCCCACGAACTCTCAGAATTTTTCAACTTGTTGCTAAGTTCGGGCAACAAGTTCGATACAAACTTATCAACGAACAACCACTGACCACCCTCCGAACTCATGTCTTGACCACTATGATCAACAAATGCTTCCTCGAATCTCGTAAAGAAATCGGAGACGCTTTCATCCCTCTTTTGCTTGCACGTGGACAACTTGTCCCAATTGACACGCATCGCTGGCATAAGCGTCTTCATGAGGGTAATTATCCTCTGGGGCAGCTCCACAATAAGCTGTTCAGGTTTAGCCCCACCAACTTGCTGAGCGTCTGCCGCCGTAAGGGCAGCCCAGTCACCGCCTAACTCGGCCGCGTGATTCTCGTGACGAATTTTCGCCCATATCGGCTGAGGCACCACATTACCAAACAACATGTCAATATCAGCAAGGTTCATAACAGTAGCATCCACTAATTGGGACAGCTCCTTATAATAACCTGCAGGATTTTACGAGGATCAGGCAAAGTTTGCTTCACCTGTAAAACTTCCGATCGTTTCCAAGGGAGGTGTATCCACACTCTCTGAAAACAGCCTGGGACAGCAGGGTTAGCATTAGGATCACCTGGCATCCACACTGGAGGAACTTCCCGCATAGGATATTGACCAGGTTGTGCCATCCACTCTGCGGTCTCTTCTTTAAACAATGCTCGAGGTTGCACTGTACACCGAAAGGATAACAGGCGTTCTAGAGCATCTCGAACCTTATCACCTACAATCACGCCAGTCGTGAATTGATGCTGGAGCTCAGAAACCTCAGACGGTACATTATCGACCACATCATGATCCCACTCCTCCCTCAACGATTTACACATTTCCTCAAACACGAGTCGTTGCGTGGGCGCATTAAACTGGGAAAATGTTTCAAACACTACACGCGAGGAGTATTTAACAGGATTACGAATCCATTTACGTGCCATTTTTACCAACGATTCACGTTCCCTACCATCAGGTAGCTGGCTGCGCCTCTGGGCAACATCTGAAAGAGTTGAGCCGAGTATTGGCCCAAAAAGCGGAGAATAAAGAGTAGCAACAGCAGTCAGGAGACGGCTACGAACAGAAGGAGAAGAGGAAGAAGGTGTAGGCGCAGCGACAGTAGGAGTAGAGGCAGTAGAAGTAGACGCGGCACCAGGAGTAGCGGGAACGACAGGCTGAGGAGGGACTTGGAGAGGCGCAGTAGGAAGAAAAGCCGGCAAAGGAGGATGAACGATCTGCGGTACAAGAGGATTCGGGAGAGCGGGAGGAACGGCGGGCTGACCAGCAGCCGCCAAAACAGCAGGTTGAGGAAGAGGTAGAATCACAGGACCCACAGTATCAGGAGCATAGGGAGGTGGCGATTTCAACAAATAAGATAGTAGCGAATCCTCTATCGCTTCTTCTCCCGTCTTATCGGCATTAGACAGTAACACCGGATAACATTTATCCACTGCCATATGATGAAGTCGAGCACTAACTTCTTGCTCTTTCTCATCTTTGTCTCGCTGATACTGTTCTGCATTTCGCATCACCGTAATGACACCTTCTTTTTTATTTTTCTTACTCTGTTTGATTTCTTTCTGCTTAGCCTCTTTCCGCCATAACCGGAAGGAATCAAACATGGCCGGCCTAGCCTTCTTTTTAAACAGTTTAGCTTCCAAATTATCTAAGACGGCAGTTTCGAAACTACCATGTGATGGCCAACTAAGAACGCCATCATTTTTAGTGTAGCGGACCCAATATTCATTATATACGATAGGACCCACGCCATGGCGACTATAGAGCTCATAAATTGGAGTTCCAACCGGAGGTATCGGACACGAATCCTCCAGCCGGGAATCCATTCTGCAACATTTGAAAAACCCAAACAAAGTACTACGGCCAGGCATCGTGCACACTAACCGAGTATACAAACTTCGAGGGCTATCAAATTATGATGTCCTCGCACAAAAATGCAAGACCCTCGGTTTTTGGCAATTGCAATCGTCAAATAAAATCCAACAACTAAGAACCACAAATGCTATGGAACCATGCAAACAACGAAGGAACACTGGGAGCGACCCACAAATACTTAACTGAGAGAACAATGGCGTCACCAGGAAGGCCCGTCTATCGTCTCGCCGTACAAAGGACTACGCCAGGCGCCAAAACAGGTCGACAGTCAGGGCATCAGTCCGTCGCAGCCGTCAGGAGGCGGGGATCTTCGCGGGAAAAATCTTCGGGCCACTTATTTCGACAACTGGATCGATGAAGCGGGGTGCACCTTCCCTCAGAGATTTCACACGAAGTTCCTCACGATCGTCGGGCTTTGGACCGGTACCGTTGATGTCGCCCCACGTTGGGCGCCAACTGAAGGACTGGGTTATTCTAAGACCCAGCGGTGCCAGGGAACAACACCTGAAACCTTCGTGGGTTACCTGTTCCGGCGTACAAAACACAGAGACACGGGACACTTCCAGCGACGTCAGAGATCAGCGTTTATTTACTGCAGGGATACAGAAGTCACAAGAAGTACACAACGTGTAGGTTCTCGGAGACTGCTTCGATTTGCAAAAGTGGATCGCTCCTTTTATACACATTTTTGCCATTGCACAGTATGGCGAACAAAGGTTACAACTCAGTTCCCACAATAAACTTCACCAAAATAGTGTTCATGTTTCAGGAGGCCGGAACATAATTACAACAGCATTGCCGGTTCCCAACTGTAAAAACATATCTTTTCCGCAATAAAACACATTCCATCCTGACCGTAAACACATTAGAAAAAGGGAACGAAAACAGATGCAAAGAAAGGACAAGGATGCACAACAGATTAGGAAAGAGTGTTGGGAGTTTATAAAGGAAACTTGATAACGGGATCAAAGACCTCGTGTCCAATGTATGCATGACTGAAACAATAGAACGGCACGGCAAGATGAGCCTCGAGCGGGGCCATCTGCCTTCGCCGTGTCATTTCCCTCATCGTAAAGTCACCCTCAAAGAAACACGTGTCCCTCGTGTAAGCTTGGGAATCCCAGGGTCACGAAGCGGACAAAGTCCGTTCGCTGGCTACTTGAGGGCAAGAAACAAAATGGATGCTGTATCTAAAATGGAACCCGAGGGTTCGGATGAACAAACCCAAAAATAAGACGAACCATACGTGGTTGCATAGCGAAACTGAGTACACCCACTATACTCGTCATTTGCGGTTCGTAGACACCAAACTTATCCATATTCGTCACCACTCAAAAGTGTCGTTCTGTCCCACACGGAACCTCAGAACAGCACAGCTGGCAGAGCTGAAAGCCCTGATACTAGCACTACAATATATGAATCGGGAATCCCCACACTGATTGTGTGCGATTCGTTCTACTGTGTGCAGTCTTATAATAAATATCTTTATTACTGGGGCCAGAATGGGTTTAGAGATTCAAAGGGTTGCACAATTAAACAAAAATTATTATGGGAACAAGTGGTAAAGCTGAAGGAATACTTGCCACAGGCTCAAGTTATTCACAGTTTGAGTCATCAGCGTGTTGGCATACACGTTGAAGGGAATTCACAGACTGAGAGTGCGAACTGCTGCCATTGCTGCAATCACTCGTTCTGACACGAGGATAGATGGAGGCATACTGATAGCTGTCAATGCCTCGAAGAACGGCTCTGCCATGCCAAAGGGCTTTCCACTCAAGTATTCCTATAAATTAGATGTGCAAAAAACACTGTATGCTCAAATTCCAGGAGTGGGGGATAGAATACCAAACATGGATCGCATATTAGGTTTAATTCTAGCTGCACACGAGGGTCTGGGCTCACCACACGCAGGAGTCACTGCTACAATTTTATTACTGAAGCGGCGATTCTGGTTGTCAGGTTTGTCTAAACAAACCAAGGGTTACATCCTAAAGTTTGACATCTGCCAGCAGATGAAAGGTTCCACAATGGCACGGTCACCACAAACACCATTACTAATTTCAAACAGACCTCTTGCATGTGTCTATTTTGACCACTGCAGCTCCTTAAATTTGGACGGGGAATACAAGTACATATTGGTGGCAGTGGATTCATGCTCTAGATTTCATTAAAAGAACGGAGGCTACATTATATACAAAAGCAAACAGTCGTACGACTGACCACAGGCTAAGCACCTCAGAAGATTAAGTACAGGAATTTATATATAGTCTGTGCAGTCGCATCCGGAGTACGTCGTACTTATACCCCACTGGAAACCAGATAGATACAAATTTGAAGAAAAGGATGGTGCACCAGCATAAAGTCAAATTAGTCCATATGTTTTCCAATTTTAACTTCTTTAATAGTTTTTCAGATATAAAATCTTGGACATCAGCCAACGCGTTTCGTTCCTAGAGGAACTTCATCAGGGCTGAAACAAATACATAAACACAAACTCAATACAACTGCCACATTTAAAACATATAACATACGACATTTAAAAACATATAAGGCATATATACACACATAATTATTACATACTTAAACAAATTGTTATTGACAATTAGTAAGAAAACAAGACAATATTATCCAACAAACAATTAAGTTAAAAATTACATATATATACACATGTAGCAAACTGTATATATATCTCTTAAAAGGTAGGTCATTATGTCTAATGACATTTGAGAAAGATAAGAGCAGAGAAATATTATTTATTCTTAACCTATTAGTTCCTATATAACATAGTTAAAGCAGAAAGAAAGCAGATCAAAAGAAAAGGAGAGGGAAAGGAAACTTATTGTAATCACCAATATATAATCTCACCGAATATATCATCGCGTCTCCAAGAGGTCGCTTAAGAAGGTCAAATTGCCTATTTATATACCGACAATATTCTTGAATTTAATATTGAATTCTAGGTATTTCCTCAAGATTCATAGTAAGAGTATTAGAAATGTATTAGAGGCCCAAGTCATAGCCCTATTCAAAAGAAGAAAGAGAAAAATAGTGCCATTGGTATTGCGTAAAGCGCACGTTACTACAATATAAAACCAAAATCGTGGATAGCCTTACCTTAGTTTAGTAGGGGCCTAATTAATGGCCTATGAACCTATCAACAAGAAACAGAGAAAAATATGTGTATAAGGAAATATGTAAAGATTATTGTAAGTAATATAACCAAGGAAGGAAGAACGGAGGCTACATTATGCATTATTCTTTTAATGCATTCCAAGCAGCCACATACATCATAATATTAAAAGGTTCCAGAATAGAACATTAGCAACACATAAAAGGCATGAGCCATCAACAATCTGCTTCTTTAAAATGCAGCTCCAAGCATATAAGTTCAACTTTTCTTCTCTCCTATAATCATCTGTTATCCTATTCCCTGGTGTGTGGCTTAACCCCACCGCCCTTTCCTACTTCCTCTATACTGATCTCAAATTTACGGAGATCCTCTTGCACTCTCTTCCCTACCCCCACCTTTGTGTGGGCACACCACCCGCCTGCTTCCTTCGTTTTCAGATTAATCTGTTGGTACTTAATACTTAATTAGACCTTTATTTGACAGATTCCACCGTCAATTATAGATAATGAAAATTTCACCGAGTTTAATTTGTCATCATGTTTACTTACATTGCTTTATCCTTCCGTTTCCCTTAATGCGTTATTCAGGTAAGCTTTCACTTCTTTAATGGGCTATTCAGGCTGACGTGTGAAGCTCACTATTACGCCTGAAGTTCATTAATTCCTCTCTCCCCCGATGCAGGCCGCGGTCTCGAACGTGGCTCTGCATCGCCTCGAGGATTAGAGGAATGCTCCTTGGCAACGGGGACGCAACGTCCACCCATTGCCAGGAGCCTTTCCTCTCAACGCTGTTTCCCGGCCCATAGCTGACCGCGCTCGAGTCTGGATTAAACATTGAATACATAGCAACAGCCGATCGCGAGCAAGCGAGTTTCAGTTACTCTACGCAATAGCGATCGGCTGCTGCTCCTGCAATTACCGCAAGTGCCTTTTTCCAACAGCTGCCAAAAAAAATAAGTGGGGATTAAAGTTCCTTTACTGTACCATTGAAGGACATTCTTCAACTAGTCCTTTTGGAGGGCATTTTCACCCCTTTAAAAAAAGAAGGAAAAAAAGGGAATCTACTTTATTCTGGCATTTCCTAAACTTATTCTGGAATTTCCTATCAAGCTTTGACTAATTTCAAAGGGAAAAACCCTACTCGAACTCTACCGGGCTAGTTCCCCATTTATTAAATCAAATTAACCCTTTATCTGCGCCATGTCTGACTCCAATTCAGATGACGCTTCCGCCCCTACTCCTAACATTGACAATGAAGCCCTCAAAAAAATCCTTCATAAGGAAATGAGGTCTTGCATGATGGAGACTCTAAGTCAGATCATGTCCTCAAAAAGGTCACTCCCTGTGGAGGACGAGGTCACAGAGATTTTGAACCCCCACTACTGTGATGACATCTCAGAATTAAGGGGTAAGAGACTAAACAAAAGTAAAAATATTGATAAGAGCAATATCGGAGGTCCTAGCACCTCATCAAATCAGGGAGGTCTTAGCACCTCAACTACTAATGGAGGTCCCCGCACCTCGAACTCCCCGAGTGTCCCTAGCAGCACGACTTATCAGTGTGTCCTTGGCGGCACAAAACATCTGGGTGTCCTTAGCGGCACAAAATATCATAACGCTCTTTACAATATGGGAGATAACGAATTTAACAGTGTCGAGTCCTCAGACAGACCTGATTAGTATGTCCTCAACCTTGATGAGGACGTTCAAGAATTCTACAATCTGGAAGGCGAACTCACATCATCCTCTAAGGACATTATCCCTAACCCATTTTGGAGAAGAAATGTTCTCCCCATTAAAACTCAAACACCCAAGAAGTTCCGAGTGGTGCCCTCAAGACCACGTTGCAAAATTAATTAAAAATGGATAAGAAACCTCTTAGAGAAGGATACCCGTAACATTCTTAGGCCGAATGCTCTAGACCCTCTATTGAAGACAAGACTTGCTATACTCCTAACTTGGACCCTGAACTGATTAAATTCCTTTTTAAACTTGGTCCTGATCCAAGAAAAGGGATAGAAAGATTCCTCAAAGGGTGCCAATACCGTCTTATCGACACACTGGGTCCACTAGCCGGAATTCTAGACTCTGCTGAAGATAGCCGCATCAATGGCACTCCCCTCGATACCAACCTGATCAGGAGATGGAGCCAGAGGGCAGTAATACTACTGGGAAATGCCAACGCAAGCATGAACACAGAAAGAGGTAGAATCGTTCTGACTAAAATTAACCCAAAATTAAGTGATATGGCGGATAGAGAACTCTCACAAAGCCCCAAAGGGTAACTCTTTGGTGAAGGTCTCATTACATCTTTGGGGAAATATGTCTCTACATTCACCACCTTGGATAAGGCACAACAAAATATGCGCAGGGTGTTTAACCCCAACCTTTTTGGACGGCCCGGAAGACGGGCCTCTCTTCCGACCGTTTTAACCAAAGGCCCTACTCGAGACACCGTGGTTATGGAAGAGGGTACCAGCAGTACAACGTACCTCAATTCTACCCCCAGAGAGGTAGAGGTCAACGCAGCAGAGGATTTAGATCACGTGGAACTCCTAACTCCAACATCCCTACAAGTGAGTACTCTCCCTTCCTCTGATTTAGATCCAGCAGAACTCCTAACTCCAACATCCCTACAAGTGAGTACTCTCCCTTCCCCTTCTTTCCCCCTAAAGGTGGGTGGCAGACTCAAACACTTTACTCACAATTGGAGGCTGATCACTCAAGACCCTTGGGTCTTAAACACCGTCAAGGAATATAGATAGATTTTACTCATACACCTACTCAAACCTCTTTCCCGGTAGACTTTCCTCTCTCTTTAGATCAACAAAAAATTGAAGAGGAAGAGATCTCCTCCATGCTTCAGAAAGGTGCGATAATAGAGGTCCCCATAGAAGCGTTAAGATTTATAAGCACACTCTTTCTTGTGGAAAAAAAGGACAAGGGTTGGAGAACTGTCATAAACTTAAGAGAATTAAGCAAATATATGATCTACAGGCACTTCAAGATGGAGGGTATCCATCTCCTAGGGGATCTTTTATTAGAGGAAGACTGGTTAGTCAAGCTAGACCTAAAGGATGCTTACTTTTCCTATGGCCAAAACCCACTAATCCTTCCTTCAATTTGTATGGAAAAACCTTCTATACCAATTTCAGGCACTCCCCTTTGGACTTTCTCCTGCCCCTTGGTGCTTCACCAAGGTCATGAGAACTGTCGCCTCATCCCTAAGAGTAAGGGGCATTCGTCTAATCATATACTTAGACGACATTCTTATAATGTCCCAAGACCTTTCACAAATAGTCAGAGATCTGAAGACTGTGATTGATCTTTTAGAAAGCTTAGGATTCATCATAAACAAAGAAAAATCAATTTTGACCCCTTCCAAAACCCTGAAGTTCCTAGGTTTCACAGTAGATACGTTAAGATGTCTCGTCCTACTCCCTTCCAAAAAAATTACAAAAATCAAGAAGGAAATAAAACACGTCCTGAAACATCAAGATTTATCTCTGGGGGAGCTGGCCAGACTACTGGGCCTCCTCTCCTCTTCCATCCAAGCCATCTTTCCCTGTCCCCTAAATTATCAGGCCCTCCAAAGGGTTAAAGCGAGAGCCCTAAGATCTGGCTTCTGGTACGGAGATTGGATTTGCCTGGTTCAAGAAGCCCAATCAAAACAAGCCTTGTGGCTCAAGAACCTAGACGCGTGGAACGGAAAAGCGATCTTTGGGTCAAAACCAGAGTTTGTTTTACAATCGGATGCAAGCCTTCATGGCTGGGGAGCTTGCCTTCTCAATCAGAACACTGGTGGTATCTGGTCGCAAGATGAGTCCTCTCAGCACATAGGAACTAACAGCCAGCCTTTACGCCTTGATGAGCTTCAAACAGTCTTTCCAGGGGAGGTCAGTCCTTCTAAAGATGGACAACATGTCAGCGGTAGCCTATATAAATCGTCTGGGAGGCACCAAATCTGCAGACCTCTCGAATCTATCCAAAAAACTATGGATGTTCTGTCCAGAATACAAGATCGCTTTCAAAGCGAAATACCTCCCGGGGCAATCGAACTTCTCTGCAGACTGGAACTCAAGATTCCTGTTAGATCACAGCGATTGGAAACTCAACGTTTCCGTGTTCAGTACTCTGAACAAGATCTGGGGTCCCCTAGAGATAGACTTATTTGCGAGCAGACTAACTTTTCATTTGAAAAACTACTTCAGCTGGATGCTCGACCCGGGTGCTCTGGCAGTCAACGCCTTCCTACAATCCTGGAAAGGAGCCAAAGCATACGCTTTCCCTCCCTTTGCCATGATTCAGAGAGTTCTTCAGAAAGTGAGACAAGACCAGTGCTTCCTCATCCAAATATCTCCCTTTTGGCCATCTCAGGCATGGTTCCCCACCACTCTGGAACTAGCTTACAACCCCCCCTACACTAGAGAATCTTCTTACAGACGTAGACGGAAGAGCTCACCCCCTAATTCAGAGCGAGAGTTTAACCCTTCTTGCCTTGAGAGTGTCAGGAGATCCAATGAAATCTCAGGACTTTCGGCAACAGCTGCAGCTCTCCTCAGAGAGTCGTGGGCCACAGACACCCACTACAGATACAACAACATGTGGAGAATCTGGGTGCATTGGTGCCTGGAAAGGTACCTGGATTCCTTGGAGACACCTATTGTTGACATAGTTAACTTCCTTGTTGAACAATTTGAAAGAGGTCTTAGCTATAGAACTATCAATTGCTATAGATCGGCTATTTCTGCTGGCCATTGCCTTTTCAATAGTAAAACAGTAGGTAAAAATGTCATTGTTTGCAGTCATGAAAAGCATTCGTTGAAGAAGACCTCCTAAACCTAAATATGAAAGTCTCTGGGATGTCAAGCTAATCCTTGATCTCTTCAATAACTGGGCTGTAAATTCTCTCCTAAATAGAAAAAACCTTTCCATTAAGCTAGCTACTCTTCTATGCCTATTTTCATGCAGAAGGGTCTCTGATGTCAAAGCCCTGGAAATTACAAATAGATCTTATAACATGTTGAGTGTCAAAGTTGAGATTTATAGAAGAACTAAGACTATGTCTGACTCAATCTTTTATACACGTTTTGATTTATGCCCAAAACTTTGCGTTGTGGACTGCATGAGAGAGTACAATCGCAATATGTTTGCTCTTTGTCCCCAGGGTGTGAACCAATTACTTATATCATTTGTTAAATCACACAAATGTATAAGCTCATCCTCTATTGCTAGATGGGTTAAGACTGCTCATAGCAGGAATTGATTTAAAGAAATTTCAAGCTCACTCCCTTAGAGGTGCTATGGCCAGTAAATCCATCTGGTCTGGAGGTAAATTGGATGACATTCTCAAAGCGGCTGACTGGTCAAATTCCAGCACCTTTGCACGTCACTATTGCAAGCCTATCGAACATATGTCTGATTTAGTTTTATAAAGCTACCAACATGCATAATGTAGCCTCCGTTCTTGTAATGAAATTGCTATTCTCCTATTACCATGACTAGAGAATCTGGATTTCATTAAAGACACGGAGGCTGACATTATCCCTCCCATCCCACCCCTTGGTGGTCTTACATTGAATTAATGTTCTTTTATTACAGTTAATTAACGTTCTTTTTTTATTAACAATACTTGTATCATCTCTTACTTCTTCAATTAGCATGATAAGTTTTACACTATTTGTTGCGTTCAGGAGGTATTCACTTCTCTATCTTTTCAGGTAACCCTCCATAACTGCGAGTCATCTGGCCTTTGGATTTACCTTTGTTCTTCCATCTCCTTCATCTTGTTCATCAGAAGATGGTCTTGAAGTTTTGAAGTTTCAAGTTTCATGAACTTATTCTCCTCCACATTTAATAGAGGAAGATTGTTGATGGCTCATGCCTTTTATGTGTTGCTAATGTTCTAATCTGGACCCTTTTAATATTGTGATGTATGCAGCTGCTTGGACTGCATTAAAAGAATAATGCATAATGTCACCCTCCGTGTCTTTAATGAAATCCAGATTCTCTACTCATGGTAGTAGGTGAATCGCAATTTATATGGGTTTGGCCTCAGCGCTCGGTTGACGCCCAAACTGTTATAAAGGATTTGCGAGTCATCATCTGGACATTTACAATCGGCACGTTACATTCCGAAGTGGCCCTGCGTTTAGGTTGGTGGCTTACAAGGAAGCCATGGAAGTATGAACGTGGCCTTGCTGTACTCCTCCCCTTAACATTCCGGGGGAAATTCAGTGGTGGAGGGGAAAAACAGGGACCTAAATCAATCCTGAACAGCAAGGGTATTAGGTGCGGGTGGTAGTTAGGTCAATCACCTAGATGGAGTCCAGAGGGCACTAAACAACATGCCAAGAAAATCATGAAATCCTTGGGAGGACGTTCCCCTTATGAGATCCTGTTTGGGACCAGAATGTGGGTACCTGACCTCGATTTTGCCAGCACAGTGGCGGATTTAAACCATTTGAATTGAATGATCGTTTGGCTATTTTAGAGGAACTCAATGAAATCCGGGGATTATAAAGCAACGTCGAAGTAAAACGCACCGCCACTGGGGATGTGAAACAGGTTCCGGCAAGACCTGCCTGGGACCAAAAGATTGGGGACCTGGTCAGAGAGAAGATCATGCACAAGAAGGAGTTTGGGCCATCCTACAGAACACATGTACCTGTCCTGGCATTTCAAGTAACAAGAACAGTACTTATTCCACCTCTTGCTAGCAAAAAAGAAAGAAGATTTGTCTCCATTGATATGATCAAACCACACTATGTGGCCGATTCTCAACAGTCAGCCATGTGGAATCCTTAGCAGCCACAGATCTCCTCTCACTACTATACAGGAATTTCAGATTGAAAGACTAATAACGTTTTAAGACTCCCCTCCACGAAATGCAGGAGTATCGAATAACGGGGTACGAATTACACCTGTTGAAATGGAACAACATCCAAATGCAACTGAAACGCAAATTGCAATTTGGCCCAATATGACATTTATATCAATGTGCCTTCACAAGAGACACCCGCCAGTTTAACAAACACTGCAGTTACCAAAGATAGATCGAACTGCATCTGGCTACTTCTTCAACTTCGATCACTTTTCTTCAGATCCAAGAGAACCTGAGCCAATGCCACCCATTTCCGAAAAAATGAGAAATTTTGCAACTCTATCTCTGGCTGAAAAATACTTACTTTGTGTACCCTTGGTTGCGTCTTTGGTTTGCATTAGGGATCCAGTTCCTGTTAATTTGGATTGCTATAGAAACTGTTGTTTTACTACTACTGAATGGACATTTCCTCCCACACCGCTCTGCAGTACAATCTGTGAACTTGGTCCTGAAACCTCATACGTCATCACACTGTGAACAGAGAGACCTGTCCCAAGTGAACTTTTCAGCAGTTCCAGTACCTGATTGTATAGTTGGGTCTTAGGGTTTCATATAATGTATTTGGTCCTACTGAAAATTTGAAAATTCCACATGTATTTAAAATCTCATTGAATGATTTCATCACCACAAGTAAAGTCTCTGATGATTGGGACTTTGAGACTGATAATACTATGCTCTCAGATTTAGAACAATCTGCAGCATTTCTTACAGGAAATGTATGTAGATACACCTGACTTTGACAGTATGTTTTTTTACTACCATTATAGTCATCACATTTTGCATAAAACAAGTGTACCAAGCACTGTTAACACTTACCATCAATGGGAACATCGTCAGACACCACCGAAAGGTAGTTCTTCCACATTGGCGCAGACATTTGCATACTTTATAGGGTTCAATGCATCAGACCCAGCGTCATTCTATTATAAGCTTGTGCAAACTAATGCAACTGTGAATAAAATAATGCTGACACACACCAAGCTTATTTATACAGCAACTTTTATCTCCCAACTGTCTATACAAGGTTTCGACTATTTGGGGGACACAATAGACACAAAATCCATCTGGAGGACAAAAGAATGGCAAGTTCAGGGATCTGAGGCTTTATTTAGAGCTTTCCCCTCTACTATTACAGATAATTTTCCTGAACAGAACAGTGCAACAGACTACCTGCCATTGGTTTGCGAAAATAAAAGACCTGAAAACACCACGCTTCCACTTGCCCACACCTATTGAAGGTATATTAAATGACACACTGAAAGTGAGGAGATGCTGGGTACAATGATACAGAATGGTACATACAATTCATTAGCTCCCAATTGGAAGGGTTGGTTGG
This sequence comes from Triturus cristatus, assembly GCF_964204655.1. Lineage (NCBI taxonomy): Eukaryota > Metazoa > Chordata > Amphibia > Caudata > Salamandridae > Triturus > Triturus cristatus. The sequence goes on along the minus strand of NC_140582.1, from coordinate 1,205,993,352 downwards.
TTTGGCCGATCGACACAAATAGGTGTCACCTACCCGATCCACTTCGGAGAAATGATTCATCGTATCTTTGACATGTCTGATACGAGTGGGATTGTACACGTAGTTAAGCATCTTGGATCAGGTCTCTTAGCAACCTTTCAGCCCAACTTCAAAGAAGTTCCAGCTTTCATACACTCAGTACTTGGAAGGGCTTTTGGACGGCTTCCTTTGGTTTTGTTATCAGTAGCGGGCCTCTTGATTTTAATCCTATTGATTCGCAATGGACGTCTAAATCCCACAAGACATGAAGAGATCACTGCTGGAACAATGTTGTCGTGAGCGTATGGTGTTCTACCCGGGTACGCTTCGGCTGCAAGAGCTGAGTGAGCATTGGTTCCTATCTTTTAGACCAGTCTGGCTAGACTGCGTTCTGCCTGTCTTCTGCTGCCTCTTTTGCGGATTCAGATGCGTGTTGGTCCTGTGTCTAACTCTTCCATTAGTTACGACACGAGACATAGACTTGCAGGCCCACATGTACAGTTGTCCAAAGTGTTTTCCCATGTTGATGGCGGCATTTCTAGAGCCTCCAAGGGATGCTTCCGCTCCTGTTGGAAGAAAAATTGTCTCTGCTCCAGAAGTACAGGCATTGGTTCCAGGCAAGCAGGCATCTAATACTTACCCCGCGGCTGCTGTGGGAACCAGAGATGACCATCTTTGCTCACTCGATATTATACTGGAAGTACTAGAGGGATTGCCACGTGCGGATGCAATATTCAGCATTGTCGAGTCTTCAGCACAGAATTCATAAACAATCTGGCCTTTCCTGTGCTGGGAACTATATGGCATTTTTTAAACGTTTACCAAATTGAAGGTCGAAACTGACTTTGTTTTATTTTTGTTCTCTGCTCTAACTAAGCATGATGGCTTTCAAGGTGCTCAGTGTAATAATAACCGCATATACAAGTTTAGAGGACCTTTTTAACGCTTTTACGGGAAATGGATTTTACATTTTTTAAGGCTTTTTAGAAATGCTTTTTAGTATCTTAGTTATAAATGATGTTATGCTTATAATGAGCTGAGCTTTATTATTATTTAGCAGACCCTGTTGACCTTTTGATGAGGAGTGGGTGTCATGTCCTTTAGGCTTGTTCTGTCGTGTATACCCCTTTTTACATACATTGTCCCAACCACACAACAATGACGGTTCTAAATAGGGGACCTTTTACCGAGTAGCTTGCTCCTGTCTCTTCGACACCAGGCGCTTAGGGGCATATTATCAAGCACGGCGTTAAAATTATCACCGCAAAGCGGCGATAATGGGCTTGATAATATGCCGCAGAGAATTCCAATAGAAGCCCATGTTAACACCAGAACATGGGCTTCTATGGGAATTCTCAAGGGCATATTATCAAGCCCATTATCACTGCTTTAGCGGCAGATTTCTGCCGCTAAAGCGGTGATAATTTTAATGCCGTTTCTTGACAATATGCCCCCTAGTATTCTATCATAATCCCTGTACATGATGTACATAAACATGTCCTCAGGCAAGGCATAATTATTCTGTGTAAGAGTCACCACTTTTTTCATCCTTGGCCAACAACCCGCTGTGCATGATCACATTTGTTTGGAAAAACACTTAGAGTTTGTTTTCAAAACATTTATGATTGATTTAAAAACATATTGATTTTAGAAGAAACCCGGGAGTGACCACTCTAGTATATACAACCCTTATTTGCCCCTGCAAATTAGAGGAAAATTTCTTACACGCTGGCACGGGGTCCTGCATGCTGAATCTGCGACACACAGCGGTCTGACATACCTTGCAGGGTATCATCCTCGAAGCACAGACGAAGTCCTTCATTCTCTACCACCAGGTGAGGGGGATGGTTCTTACCTAGAGGATTCTTGGCTATATACATACATTTCAATACACATATACATGCTACACCTACATATGTAGGCTAGGTACATTTAGGCAAATTACGTAGGGCATGCATTATAGGAGTATGCAAATGCTATTGTCTTATCTGAACTGTATATGTTCATCTTCTTAGCACTATGGTAGAAATGTATCCACTGTTTACCTTATTAGTACTTGCGATTTCTTTCGTATGCTTCTGTCTCCTGATTGTCGCAGCAAACTAAAATTATGAAGGATTTTCTTACCGACACATTTTATATCGAAGGGGTAACAAATATCCCTATTTCTGACAATGGGGTTTAATTTATCTCCCAAGAGATGAAGGATTACCTGCAGAGCCTATCTACAACCCACGTTAACACAGGTCTGTATTGCCCAAGAGCTAACGTTATGGTGGAAAGAGTTAACAGGATGATCAAAGAGAATTTACAACTGGCCACCATAACAGGAGAACCACTAGAGAACTCCTTACGGGATATTCTATGGTCCTACCACACTATCCCTAATGCGATTACAAGGGTTTCTCCTGTTTTGTCACTTAAAGGGAGAGTACCAGGCACTAAACTCAAACCCAACTGGTTGGTAGGAGGACAACCTGAATGGGTATAGACAAACAAAATTGTTGAAAGGGCATAACAACCCTAGAAAAACTACACAGAATGATACAATTCGAAACACAGAACTCTTTAGAGGACTTGGATTGTTGGAGATATAGATGTGGTCCAACTTTCTGCATCACGTAGAAATGCACACAGTCTATTTTCTAGGGGTGGGCGGAATTTGCGTAGCGGTAAAAAATCTCCGCGAGCACGCAGAGTTTGCGAACACGCAGAATTGCTTGTTCGCCCATTCGCGAAGCTTTTTTCCTGTTCGCGAACGCTGTTTGCGTGCTCGGGGGGAAATATCTTGTGAACACGCATTTTGGAAGCACGAACAAGCAAAAAATTCAGCGAAACCACGCATCGCGGAATATTTGGCAATTATGCGTTCTCCGCGTAACGCAAAATTACCCAAATTCCGCGAGCAGAACGGAATTTACCGCCCAGGCCTACTATTTTCTATGCCTAAGTTTATAACAAAAGTACGGAAAAATGTAGTAGTCTTAGATGATGCCAGGCATGGATAGAATTGCAAGTTGCCCCAATGTTGGAAGCTGGAGTCAGAATGAAACAGTGTTGAGAAAGATAAAGAGGAGATAGAAAATACACCCAATTCCAGAAGGAATAGGATGGAATCAGGTTGGCCTAAACACTATGGGGTCCATTAGGATGTCGGGTGTGGCACCACCGCGGTGCTGGCGGTGCAGAAAAATGCAATTTCTCGCCCACAAGCAGCAGTCCTCACGTCCGCCATATTAGTATGGCCAAACATAGCCCATTTTCCGTCCGCCACGGTGCGACACTCACCGCCATCAAAGTGCACCCACCACTGCGGCGGTGGGAGCCAATGGAGACTCTCGGCCGTGCGAAATGAACTCCGCCCGCTCCACAAATTAGGATGCCCCAAACAAGCAGACGCACATACACGCCCCACATGCCAACAGCAATGGAGCACAACAAATAGGAAAACCAAAGTAGGCTGCACACAAGTGGAAGGCCATGGAGACACACAACAAGCATGTGTACATCACATGCAAGACAAGGAACAGAGAACAACACCCTCAGACCATCAAAGCACACATGGCTGGTGCAGTCAGTGATGTCAAACAACAGACATCACAGTGCAACAACACAGGGAGACAGCAAGGCAAACCATGTATAGGCACAAGGATGAAAGCAAGGCCCTGAAGTAAAACTGTGAACAGTCACACATCTATACAACTACTTCACAGGAGTACACCAGCAGCACTACACACAAGGCCCATTGACACACTCCATGACTGACAAACACCAGCAGGAATCTACACACATACCCCCCTAACACCAGCAGCACACAACACCAGTGTCAAACACACTGAAGGCTGGCAATACTTGACAGTCAATACACACAAGCAATCACACACCCTGGGGGTAGCCACAAACATCACACACACACAGGGATTCTAGAACAAATGTCTGCACAAAAACAACAGACAAACACATAACCCAACAGAAACACGCACAGAACCACAACAAGAACAGACTTGCCCTGTGCAGCTAAATTGTGGAAAGGCAATGGGAGCACAGACAAAACAGGAGTGCACAACCCCATCACTCAGGAACAATGCACAGACAACATACCACAACACACACAAGAAGTGCACCATCACAGAACAACACAGCCAAATCAAACAAACAACATATGCACAGGCAGAAAAATCACATAGCAAACACACCAGGACATTAGGGGATGCACACCAGGCAATGGCAAGGCAACATACACACACAGCACTGCATACACAACAAGCAGTGTGGGCAAAGCAAGCATACCATCCACACACAGACATCAGTGAAAGAACCGCAACCCACACAACACCATACAGCACAGCACAAAGACAACAGCACACCCAGGAAGTGAAGCAAGAACACAGCCAACATACATACATCCAACACAACACGAACAGATGCACAAGTCTGGGACACGAAGGTGAAAACAGCTTGACCAGAGGACTGGGCAGCACACACAGTTGAACTGCATAGGACAAACAGCACAAGAACATTATATACAACCCATTGGTGAAATGCCCTGAGTGACACATTGATCCTGGCCAAAGAACTGCACCACAAAGCACAGTGTCACAAATGAAGTGATGGGCAGTCACACACACAGGGGTAAACTAAGGGGACAGCTGACACCAAAGTGAAGTATACTGCATGTCAGTAGGGGGCATGGCAGGAGTGTACCATACACAAAGAGAGGGAGTACAGACCCACAATGGGTAGGCATCTGAAGCACAGATAGGGGGTGGTATGACAACACACACAACATGCCACACTAAAGGCAAGAAGGCACCATGTGACATAAATGCATGAGAAAGCACAACCACAATGGCAGTGTGGAACAGCAGGTCTGCACAGTCTCCACAAACAGTAGCAAGACACATGGATGTGCAACAAAACACAACACTGACTTGCCAGTCACACACCCTGCATACTCACAAGTGACAAAAACAACAAGTAGGAGTCAGACAGAACTGCAAGGACACACCAACACACTGCACAGTGCACAACATACAACTCACACATGTGCATACAACCACATCCACAGGGCTGAACAATCAAAACAACAGGCATACAACTCCTGGGTGACACATGTGTGTAGTTGACAATGCAGCGGCATGCACACATCAACACTCCCGACAAACTCACCCCTCCACACTGCACACCCTTGACCATCCAAGAGCACACATGGAAAGTAAGCCATGAGACTAGGATGACTGGCCATCACAAGATGACCACACACATACACTACTGGGCACACATAACGGAAGAATACACATACATGATGACCCTGGCCAGCCTGCCTGCAATACTGTGTGCAGAAACCCACTCTGTGCTGGCAGCGCCCCCCAAACTGACGTGTACAATATAGCCAACATGAACAAATTAAGAAAATGACAACTGCTTTCCATTGAAGATTGACACCATTGCCCCCACAAGTATCTGGGTCAGGAAGAACTGAAGACCCTGTCACCCCTGGAAAAAATAAGAGTAAGTGAGCCCAAACATTGACTGTGCTGAAGTTGCACACAGACCATGTGGCACAGTAAACCATATACACACAGCAAAAGAACTTTATTCAGTAGGGACACTGACAAAATAGACAACAGGAGCAATTGTCTTTATTCACGTATTGCACAGATAGGCACCGTGAGAAGAGAAGAGCAAAGCACAAAATGCAGAGCATGTCTATGGGAAGCTGCATAGGCAAGGGCAAAATAGCAGTGAACAACAAGGCCAGTGGCCAGGGCTAAGTGCAGAGTATGTCCATGAGAAGCTGCACAGGCAGGGGGCACACAGCAAGGCCAGTGGCCAGTCCAGGGTGCAGAGTATGCCCATGAGAAGCTGCACAGGCAAGGGCAAAATAGCAGTGAACAACAAGGCCAGTGACCAGGGCTAAGTGCAGAGTATGTCCATGAGAAGCTGCACAGGCAAGGGCAAAACAGCAGTGAAAAACAATCCAGTTGCCAGGGCTAAGTGCAGAGTATGTTCATGAGAAGCTGCACAGGCAAGGGGCACACAGCAAGGCCAGTGGCCAGTCCAGGGTGCAGAGTAGGTCCATGAGAAGCGGCACAGTCAATGGCAAAATAGCAGTGAACAACAAGGCCAGTGGCCAGGGCTAAGTGCAGAACATGTCCATGAGAAGCTGCACAGGTAAGGGCAAAACAGCAGTGAACAACAAGGCCAGTGGCCAGGGCTACGTGCAGAGCATGTCCATGAGAAGCTGCACAGGCAAGGACAAAACAGCAGTGAACAACAAGGCCAGTGGCCAGGGCTAAGTGCAGAGCATGTCCATGAGAAGCTGCACAGGCAAGGGCAAAACAGCAGTGAACAACAGGGCCAGTGGCCTGGGCTAAGTGCAGAGCATGTCCATGAGAAGCTGCACAGGCAAGGGCAAAACAGCAGTGAACAACAAGGCCAGTGGCCAGGGCTAAGTGCAGAGTATGTCCATGAGAAGCTGCACAGGCAAGGGGCACACAGCAAGGCCAGTGGCCAGTCCAGGGTGCAGAGTATGCCCATGAGAAGCTGCACAGGCAAGGGCAAAATAGCAGTGAACAACAAGGCCAGTGGCCAGGGCTAAGTGCAGAGTATGTCAATGAGAAGCTGCACAGGCAAGGGCAAAACAGCAGTGAACAACAACGCCAGTTGCCAGGGCTAAGTGCAGAGTATTTTCATGAGAAGCTGCACAGGCAAGGGGCACACAGCAAGGCCAGTGGCTAGGGCTAAGTGCAGAGCATGTCCATGAGAAGCTGCAAGGGCAAAACAGCAGTGAACAACAGGGCCAGTGGCCAGGGCTACGTGCAGAGCGTGTCCATGAGAAGCTGCACAGGCAAGGGCAAAACAGCAGTGAACAACAAGGCCGGTGGCCAGGGCTAAGTGCAGAGCATGTCCATGAGAGGCTGCATAGGGAATGTGCGCGACTGTACCTTTCCATGGTCAGCAACACAGTCAGTGAGTAACAATGTGTAGTACAGGCCTATGTGTGTGAGAGACAGGTGTGTGAGGGTGACTAACACTCCGACTTGGCTATCAGGCGGACTGGGAGCTGGCTGTGTCTCGGGGACTGTCGGGGCAATTGACCGGGGAGAGAGCGGACCAGCTGAGGTAGAGCTATCAGTGGCTTCGCAAGCTGGAGGGCTCCTTGGACCAGGTGGTGTAGTGGCACGTGGAGGCGGAGTCATGCAGACGGAAACTCAGTGTGGCTGGGAGATTGTGGAGGGGTGCCTTTCCCCTTCTTGGGGATCCTAAATGGCATGGCTGACTCTGGATCAATGGGAAGTTGTGTGGACACAACAGGAACACTCACCACCAAAGCTGCATCAGGTGCAGACGCTGGCACCCCCTCTCGTGATGTTCTGGACCCAGCGGAACGCTTTGCCTGGCTTCGCAACACAGACACAGACTACAACATGACACTCCACAATGGCCATTAGCCCATGCCACCCACCATGTTGTACTTTGGGGCCTAAAGACTGGTGCACATTGTTGTCAGATGTCTAGGCCTCCCCAATCTGGGTGCATGCAATGGACGCATTGATGAAGACACAGTCAGATCGGGCACACTGCCTTTCCCTCCCATGGGATTCCCAAGACTACCCCAATGCAGAAGAAACCTGAAGAGCACAACTCAGAATGCAATGGGAATGCACAGCATTCAAATCACCTTTGTAAGTACAGGTAGGGCAAATGCATGACACCAGCACCCAGCTCAGCAGCCACTTGCATGCTACTGAATCACACTACCATCATCACATAGGCCAGCGCTGGCACAGGCTCTGTACACATGCAGCCACTCCCAGCCAAAGTCACCCTCCCCAAATTACTCACCCCTGGCTTGCTGCTGATGCTCCTTCAAACGTGCATCCAGCTCAGGCTGTGTCACCACCAAGATGCGCCCCATTAGTGGTGTCATGCTGCGCCGTGCCAAACGTCCATGCGAGGAAGCAGCCCCAAGGTCATCTCCGCCACATTCTTTGCCAGCCGGCTGATGTCGTCCCACCTCTTGTGGCAGTGGGTGCACCATCGGTTTGAGACCCGCAGAGCTCGCACCTTCACTGCAATGGCCCTCCACATGGCCTTACGCTGGTGTACATTGAGCTGCAGGCATGGCAGACAAGAGGGGGAAATGATCGGTGACACAGTATTATGTCGTGACATCTCTCAGTATAGCAGCAAGATACAAACTCATCACATATCCAACGATATGTCTATTAGAGACTAGAGTACATCTCACATGGTACATTTGTATGGGAAAAGCTGATGTAAATGCATGCAGGTGTGAGGGGGAACACAGTCCCTGCACATCTCACACACATACAGGATGCCAGCACTGAAACCCATATAGCCTGCCCACATTGCCAGTCCATTGTTGGGTTGATCAACACATACATCATATATCAACCTGTTTTTGGGGGTAGACTCACTGTGTTCAAGACTGCGCAGCCCTCAATGTCCCTGCGCTGTGAATAGATAACTGTGTAATGAATGTCACATTGAGGGACATGATGTCACAAATCCAAAATCCTCTTCACAAGGCCGGGCGTGTGCAATCTACAGTGCTGAGATTGCCCATAGCTGGAGTGCAATATGAAAAGACTGATGTAATACTCTGTAAGTGAAGTGATGTGTCCTTGTCTTTGTGGGCGGGGACTGTGCTGGCCAGGTGGGCTCACACTGAGATGGACTACACAGCCATTCATCCAAGGAATCACTGTCCTGACTCCTGCATGAACAACCTTCTGCGTCACTGTATGGCTGACAACACAACACAGGTCACTCATACATACCTGTGCAGGCAGGGAAACCTGTGGCATTGGGGACACACACCTTCCCCCTGGAGACAGCATGTTAGGCAGTGCATGACACAACCTTACACTCCTAGGCACATACTGCATCAGTCCAACTACATGGGTGCCCCCCCTGTCGTATCCCCCCCCCACTGTTGAGGGCTTACTATGACATTTAGGGCACCAAATAGCCTTGGGTACTGTGTGAGCACCTCGTCCACCAGGACCTCCAGCTCCTTGCTCGTGAAGGGTCTGGTACGGATTTTCTCTGTCCTTGCCATCACTGTGGACATGAGACAACAGCGGCGGAATCGGGTGGTGAGGGGTCTCAGGCAGCAGTCCCTGGAGGCATCAGAAGGTGAGGGGTCTCTGGCAGCAGTCCCTGGAAGCTGCAGCAGGTGAAGGGTCTCAGGAAGCAGTCCCTGGAGGCAGTAGCAGGTGAGAGGTCTCTGGTGGCAGTCCCTGAAGGCAGCAGCAGGTGAGGGGTCTCTGGTAGCAGTCCCTGGAGGAAGCAGCAGGTAAGGGGTCTCTGGCAGCCGTCCCTGGACGCAGCAGCAGATGAGGAGTCTCTGGCAGCAGTCTCAGGAGGCAGCAGCAGGTGAGGGGTCTCAGGTAGCAGTCCCTGGAGTCAGCAGCAGGTGAGGGGTCTCTGGCAGTAGTCCCTGGTGGCAGTAGCAAGTGTGGGGTCTCAGGCAGCAGTCACTGGAGGCAGCAGCAGGTGAGGGGTCTCAGGCAGCAGTCCCTGGAGGCAGCAGCAGATGCGGGGTCTCTAGCAGCAGGCTCTGGGAGCAGTGGAAATGTGAGGCTCACTCCCACACATATATAGCTCCCTGGGGTCATTTCAAAGGTGCCAAGCTGCAGCAATTGGTGGTCCAGGTCTGGCTCTTTCAAATACATCCAAGGACCGCCTCCCCGGTGGCGGAGCACGCCTACCGCAATTCTCAAAATTGCATCATGCCACCGCAATCTAGGTTCCCATTGGCTCTAGGGCAAGCTCCATGGCGGTAAAACACCTCAGGGGCCCGGTGTGAGCTAGCATGATGGTGCATCTTTCAAATGCATCCAATGACCACACCTACGGTGATGTTCAAAATTGCATCATGCCACCGCAATCAAGGTTCCCATTGGCTCTAGGGCAAACTCCTTGGCAGTGACACACCGCGGGGGCCTGGTGTACGCTCCGCAATTTTGGCGGTGGAGCTTGCCAACTGTCATTTCCCCATGTCTCCATGCCTATCACTACTGCACTTGTGTGAATGGGGGTGCTGGTGACACACCGCTGGGGCCAGACAGTAGCTACCACGATATGGGTGCCATACATTGACAAGAGGCACCGCGATTCAGGTGTCAGAGAATGCCAACCGCCATTTTCACATGTCTCCATGTCTATCACTACTGCACTTGTGTGAATGGGGGTGCTGGTGACACACCGCTGGGGCCAGGCTGTAGCTACCGTGATATGGATGGCGGAGCATGCCAGCTGCCATTTCCACATGTCTCCATGCCTATCACTACCGCACTTGTGTGAATGGAGGTGCTGGTGACACACCGCTAGGGCCAGGCGGTAGCTACCACCATATGGGTGCCATACATTGACACGAGGCCCCGCGATTCAGGTGGCAGAGCATGCACACCGCCATTTCCATACGTCTCCATGCCTTTCACTACCGCACTCGTGTGAATGGGGGTGCTGGTGACACAACGCTGGGGTCAGGTGGTAGCTACCACGATATGGGTGCCATACAATGGCAATGGCCATCTGGCAAACATCAACAGTGCACAGTGCCCACATGGTCAATGGCACATCATTGTGCACATGATGCCAATGTTCCATATACTCCACTGGTGACTACACACGCCCTGTTTGAGTATGTGATATCGTAGATTGGCCTGTACGCCCTCACATGTCACTTATGGATTTGATGGTCGTGTAGGCGGGACAGTGTTGTCCTGGACTCTACAATGTGTACACATGTCAATGTGTTAAGGTGCAGTGACAATCACAGCAATGCTCGTCTCAATGAATGATGATCTTTTTTGCATGGCCTCTTATGTCTACTCATGCACACATTCATCATTTTTGCGCCGACTCTGATCATTGTGTTGTGGATGTGTGCCTGGTTGAAATGACGCATGAAGGTGTGACAGGTATAGCAGCTAGGTAGGAGACAGTGGGGTTGATTTGTTACACACATGCTGGATGCTATACTCCCAGGCGTGCCCATGTAAAATGTGGTCATATCCCTATGTGCATTCACATTGACCAAGGTGGTGTTTGAGGTACTTGTTTTGTGTAAGTTGACAGGTGTGCCCTTTGTGTAGCTGAAGGTGTCCCTACATGTAAGCTGGTCTGTAACTCCATTTTTATGGCAGTCATTGTTGTCGTTGTGTCATCCAGACCGTGAGATGCTGTGCACATCTCTTGATTTATTGCATTGACATGTGTCCACTTTCATCTCAACTAGGAGGAGGCCAAATCTGATTTGTCACTTGACGATGCTGGAGGACATGGAGGATGTGGCGATCATCCCTAAAAACCCTTTGTGATCTGTTGGAGCCCCACCTGCAGCCTCGCCGGACATATCCAACAGCTTTCCCCTCAACTTAAAAGGTGATGGCGGCCCTGTATTTTTTTGCCACTGGATCGTTCCAAGAGACAGTGGCCAGCGCTGGTGGGATGTCACAACCGATGTTCAGCATGGTGCTGCGTAATGTTCTGTCCGCCATCTATGATATACAAGGACAGATACATCCATTTCCCCAGGGGTGATGAATTGCCAGCTGTGAAGGGAGACTTCTATCCCCTTGGACACATCCCCCATGTTGTTGGTGCCATTGATTGCACCCATGTCGGGCTTGTGCCACCACAGGGGGAACAACCTTTACAACGCAACTTTTACAACGCACTACCTTTACAACGCATTTTTTACAACGCATAATCCATTACAACGCATGACACTACAACGCATTTTTAAAAACTACCTTTACAACGCATACCATTACAACGCATACTACCATTACAACGCATACCATTACAACGCATAATATTACACTACACTATCCAACACTTACCCTACTGTTGCACCCCCTGGAGTTAGAATAGTAATTTTTACCCCTATACTATCCAACACTTACCCTACTGTTGCACCCCCTGGAGTTAGAATAGTAATTTTTACCCCTATACTATCCAACACTTACCCTACTGTTGCACCCCCTGGAGTTAGAATAGTAATTTTTACCCCTATACTATCCAACACTTACCCTACTGTTGCACCCCCTGGAGTTAGAATAGTAATTTTTACCCCTATACTATCCAACACTTACCCTACTGTTGCACCCCCTGGAGTTAGAATAGTAATTTTTACCCCTATACTATCCAACACTTACCCTACTGTTGCACCCCCTGGAGTTAGAATAGTAATTTTTACCCCTATACTATCCAACACTTACCCTACTGTTGCACCCCCTGGAGTTAGAATAGTAATTTTTACCCCTATACTATCCAACACTTACCCTACTGTTGCACCCCCTGGAGTTAGAATAGTAATTTTTACCCCTACACTATCCAACACTTACCCTACTGTTGCACCCCCTGGAGTTAGAATAGTAATTTTTACCCCTATACTATTCAACACTTACCCTACTGTTGCACCCCTTGGAGTTAGAATAGTAATTTTTACCCCTATACTATCCAACACTTACCCTACTGTTGCACCCCCTGGAGTTAGAATAGTAATTTGTACCCCTATACTATCCAACACTTACCCTAATGTTGCACCCCCTGGAGTTAGAAAAGTAACTTTTACCCCTATACTATCTAATACTTACCTTAAATGCAATTTAATATTATGCGTTGTAATGGTATGCGTTGTAAAGGAAGTATGCGTTGTAATGGACATGCGTTGTAAAGGTAGTTTTTAAAAATGCGTTGTAGTGTCATGCGTTGTAATGTCATGCGTTGTAATGGATTATGCGTTGTAAAAAATGCGTTGTAAGTGCATGCGTTGTAAAAGTGTGCGTTGTAACGTCATACATCCCACCACAGGCAAGTGAGCACATTTACAGGAATCGCAAACATTACCACTCCATAAATGTGTAAGTGGTGTGCCTGGCAGATATGATCATCTCCCACGTGTGTGCCAAATTCCCAGGCTCAGCCCATGACTCCTACATCCTGGGGAACAGCATTGTGCCCCAGCTGATGGCTAATCTGCTTCCAGAGTGTGCATGGACTGTGGGTGAGTGTGCCTAATCGTATGGCATGCTGGGTTTGTGACCTGCTGCCCTCTGCCTCAGTGACATTGCAATGTCTATTTGTGTTTGTCATACCTAGGTGACTCTGCATATCCCAACCATCCCTGGTTGCTGAGCCCACTGCGGAATCCCAGGACACCGGCTGAAGTCGCTACAATGAGGCACATGGGAGGACACGTCGTGTGGTGGAGTGTACTTTTGGTCTGCTCAAGTGAAGTTTCTGCTGCCTGGACAATACCGGAGGTGCACTGGCATACTCGCCCGGGACGGTGTGTCAGAGTGTAGTGGCATGCTGCATGCTCCACAACCTAGCCATTCGCAAGGAGATTCCCCTGATCCTGGATGACGATGAGGACCCAAGGCCCCAGCCTGCAAACCAACCCGTGTCCAGTGACGAAGACAGTGGAGAGGAGGAAGGTGTTGACCTGTGTGAACAGCTCATCACCCGCTACTTCACTTGAAGGTGGGTGACAATGTACAACATATCCATTGTCTGTTGATATTGCTGTTGTCGTGAAGGGGTATGTGAGAATTATAACAGCAGCCAGTTGAAGACCCAGCAGTGGTTGGCAATGTTTCTGGGACAGGTCATTTGGGAACATCTACAGGACATGTATGTTGACACTTGTTGTCCATTGTGACGTGTGCATGTTGGGTCATCTTGATGGTAGGTGTTGTGTGATGTCTGTGATGTCACACCCAGACCAGTGAATTTTGTTTTGTTGTGTTTCCCTAGGTGCCTTCAACTTCTCCTTGCCTACATACAGTCAATACTCCTGGTACACTGTGATCATGTTTAAGACTGTACATCCTGCAATAAAGACGGAGCAGACACAACAACATGTGTGTAAGGATTTTTTATCTGCAATGGTGACAGGTGAGGGGGTGTACATTTCCATTGAGGTGGTGGTGGAGCAGTGAGTTGACAGTTATGGTAAATGAGATAATCGAGTAGTCACCACATTGATGTGGTGACCCAGTCCAACAGAAAGATGCCACCATAAGGCAGTGTGGGGAAGGACAGTCCAAAAAGTCAATGCAGTGGTGAAGAGGGTTGCCATCAGGGCTGGCTCCATGACTGGCGTTTGGCAGGTGCTTTGCCTCCAGATAATCCCAGGGTCTTCTTAGGACGGGCCCTTTATTGCTTGGCAGGGGGCCCCTGCTGCAGGGCCATTGGGGTCTGAGGACTCACCCCTCTCTGTGGGCGCAGGGGAGGATGGTGAACTGTCATCCTGCGGACTACCAGGGGGAGGTGGAGGTAATGGTTGTGGCGCAGGCCTGTCCCTCAGTACCGCCACTTGCTGGCCCAAGAGGCCCACAATTTGTCCCATGGGGGCATCGATGGACCTCATCAGCAGGATGAGCTCATGTAACAGTTCATCCGACCGGCCCGTTCATCCCTGAGCCTGCTCAAATGCGCCAAGGACTCTGGTGATGTGTTCCAGGGATTGGGTCCCAGCCTCCTGGTGTGTGTGGGTGACCCTGCCCCTCCCACCAACCTGCTGCCACGGACCTGTTGCCTCACCACTGTGGGCACCCGCATCCTCTCCCTGCCCTCCTCAGTCGGTGGTGTGGTCATCCTCTGGGACAGGGAGCGTGTTGCAGGCAGCACTGGTGGTGGTGGTGGTGGCCGCACAGGCCGTAACAGCAGGGATCTGCAGTGAAGTTTGTTATTGCCGCAGATGTGGTGGGGGAACGATGGGGTCCTGGGACCTGTTGCTCCCTGGCACACCAGATGGGCCGGCTCCGAGCTCATCGCCCAGAGAATCCTGGGAGTCAACATCTGAGAGTCCATGTACCGGGGGAGGAGACTGGCTCTGCAGGGTGCTGGTGTTGTCCTCTGCAGTGAGTTCTTGGTCACCTGTGGATCAGATGGGAAATGGTCATTGTAGTGCACCCCGCAAGCTTTGTGTTAGCTGTGTGTCATTCACTGTTTGTACACTGCACAATTGACTGTTCATCACATTGTTTCCTATGTGCACTACTGTGCTTCC
This sequence comes from Triturus cristatus, assembly GCF_964204655.1. NCBI lineage: Eukaryota > Metazoa > Chordata > Amphibia > Caudata > Salamandridae > Triturus > Triturus cristatus. The sequence continues at coordinate 1,205,978,279 of NC_140582.1, read as the reverse complement.
TGACATGATGCAGTAGTACATGCATTACTTGTCCATGGTGTGAGGTGTCAATGCCTACCATGCGACCAGTCCATAATTTATGATTACAGGGGCCTGTATCCATCTAGGGACTGGCACAACATGTTTTTCATTGAGGACTCTTTGCTGATTTGTCTGACCTGGCAGACGTCACATCTGGCCATGGACTGGCCATTGTCATCTCCTGCATACCTTTGTCCTGTCATGTGCATATCTTGATTAATACCACCACACATGCTTTCTTAGTTCTCGAATGGTCCTTGTTGCACTTGTCCCATGGCGATGCACATGTCAATAGGTGCTGTGCATGATTATGCCCAGACTTTCTTCTACATGTGCATTGGTGTGTCACACTTTGGTAGCTGTGACAGTTTCCATAGCTTACCTGTGTGCACACTGTGCGTGGCAATGGGGTCGGTGTGCATATTTGTGCAATGGGTGGACTGGTGTTGTCATATGACTCCATTTCTTTTGTAACAAATGTGTGTGTGCACGTACTGGCTACTTGCCTGTTACGTGCTCGCATTTGGCTTTGTGATGTGACACATCTGTGTGTGCGTGGTGGCGGCTTACATCCTGCTCAGTAGTGTCATAAGTCCGAATGATATGTCTACCTACCTGTGAGTTAGTTTGGTGTACTGCAATGGCTTCCAACTGCTTCTGGGTGGGGTGGAGGGAGGGCTCTATGCTGCTGAGGTGTGGGACAGGGGGCATGGTGGGAGTACTGGTACAGGCCTCCCACCCCCAAACACCCTCCCAGGGAAGATGGCTATCTACCTGTAGGTTTTTTTGGTGTACTGCAATGGCTTCCAACTGCTTCTGGGTGGGGTTGGGGAGTGCGCCATCCTGCTGAGGTGTGGGCCAGGGGGCATGGTGGGAGTAGTGATACAGATCCCCCCAACCCCAAACACCCTCCCAGGGAAGATGGCTACCTACCTGTAAGTTTGTTTGGTGTACTGCAATGGCTTCCAACTGATTCTGGGTGGGGTGGGGGAGTGCTCCATCCTGCTGAGGTGAGGGACAGGGGGCATGGTGGGAGTAGTGGTACAGGCCTCCCACCCACAAACACCCTCCCAGGGAAGATGGCCACCTACCTGTAAGTTTGTTTGGCATACTGCCATGGCTTCCAACTGCTTCTGGGTGGGGTGAAGGGAGTGCTCCATCCTGCTGAGGTGTGGGACAGGGGGCATGGTGGGAGTAGTGGTACAGGCCTCCCACCCCCACCCTCCCAGAGAAGATGGCTACCTACTTGTAAGTTTGTTTGGTGACTGATAGTCATTTGTACTTACCAGCCTCCACTCCCCCGGCTACTCCTGTGAGACTCTCTGGATGCAGTATGGCAAGCACCTTCTCCTCCCATGGTGTGAATGATTTTGGTGAAATGGGAGGGCCACTGCCAGTCCTCTGAACCAGCTCATGGTTCTTGCTTCACCTCTCTTTGACAACCCTCTTCAGATCATGCCACCGCTACATGATCTCCTTTTTGGATCTTGGGGTGGTCCCTACTGCATTGACCCTTTGGACTATCCTTGCCCTCATTTGTGTCCTTGTGGCTGATGGTGTCTGTTGGACCAGGCTACCAAACAGTTGTGGTTCCACTCTGACTGTCTCATTTACCATGACTGTCAACTCACTCTCTGTGAATTTGGACATTTTCTGTATTGACATGGTGTGTGGTGTGCAAAGTGGTTGTGGGTGCAAGGGTGTGAGTGGTGGGTTTGGTTGGAATGTGTATGGTGTGTGATGTGCAGGGGGGTTAGTGGTGCAGGTGTGGAAGTGGTGGTGGTGCTGTGTGTGGTGTTAGTAGTGCTGGTGTGTTGATTTGCCTGTCCTTTGTTGTGAGAGTTGGTGGCCTTCAGTCTTGGAATGTTGCAAAAGATCGTGGTTAGGAAAGGGGCTGGTTTTATACTCAGCTATATGGGTGTGTAAATGGGGTATTGCTGTCAGGTGTGTTGTGTGTATTGTCCTGGAAAATGTATTTTTCTTTTTGCCATGTGGTTGTGTCATTGGGGTGTGTTTTGTGTATTTGGGGGGCATGGCTAGTTTGCTGTGTGCAGTTTTTAGCCTTATTGTGGGTTTTTTGCTTTGTCCGCAGCAGTGGCAATGCTGCAGCACTTCCGCTGACTCTCCCATTCATACCAGTGTGCGACCGCGGTGGTCGGAAACAGTGGAACGTACCGCGGGACCATCGGGGATATCCTAATTCCCCATGCGGTGTCTCCAATATGTTTGCGGCGGGTTGGTGTTTTTCCGCAGTGTATTTGACCACCGCAGATGGATTTTGCCAATCACCACCTGCTACGGGCGGTTTTTCTTGGTCCCGTTTCGCCGCAACCGGTGTTTTTTGGTGGATGATCCTAATTTGGCTGCCGGTTTTTCCACGGTGCCGGCGGGTGGTTGTTTTCTACTTCCATGGCGGTCGGGGTGGTTTTCCGACCGCCATCCTCATAGGCCCCTATGTCACAACTTCAGCAGTACAGGTCCTTGTTTTTCCCAAAAATACAGTATAGGTCTTGTTTCCAATTCCGGGAAGTTAATTCGTATATGGATGTTACCTTTCAGCTTAAGAGTTAGTAATGCTTTACGTATAACGTTTGTTTTAAAAGAGCTACATGTGTTGTAATGTGTTATTTCTCAAAATATTATACAAATATAAAGATCACCAAAATAACGTTATTCTTCCAGTTACCCTCTTGATTCTTTCCTCCTCCTTTCCCTTCCCTTTTCCACCCCACCCAAGCCCATGTCCCAATTGGAATGCCTGGCAGTGCACCTTAGAATGTTCAGGCGGCATTGTTGTGAAGTGGACTTGGAGGTGTCAGATCAAATAAACACTACTTTCCACTGTTGCTGTCTATTGATATTTCTTACACAGACTCTTTCCATGGACCCCATGCTACATTTATCTCTGTGCGTCACTATGCTGCATTGATGTTTTAACCATGTTTTTCAATTTCTCTAAATGTTTTTAAAGATTTCATTTTTAGAAATATTTTTAGCAATGAATTTATATGCAGCTGATTTTAGTGCAAGGAACTTGTTATGAATTTACAAAAGATAATTTGTAGGACTTATTGTGGTGACACTATATCTACAACATTGTTCTCCTTTGACTGGATTTATGTTTTTATTTTTTGAAGCTTTTGGGGAGAAGGTCAACCAGATAACTGGATGGGAATTGAGGACTGTGGTCATTTAAGACAAAACGGCGACTGGAATGATGACAGATGCGAGCAGCAGTATAAATGGATATGTAAAATGACACTTACAGAATAACTTGTCAGAATATGTAATGCTTTTCCTTCGTTGTAGAGCTTTATTTGGAGTAGCCGCATTCCAGTAGCCACACAGATGTGCTGAGTTTACTATATCTGCAAAGATTTGTATCAGTCTGAGAACATCTATTATAACGTCACTCAGTCTTATCTTAACACCCCACTGTCTGATGTAAGGATTGTCCCCCTTTGTTTCTTAATGCATGTTATATGTTTGAACTTTAGACAGTTTGCACAAAAAAAAAATGCACACAAACCATTATGATAATGACGCAATGGGCAGTATTATGATGGGCTTTGCAGCACTAAGTGCTTATTTCTATGTGTAGTAGTGCGTAAAGTAAATTATTTTGTCCGATATTTCTCCACATCAAGGCTTGATTTTCAGACAGTACAACTCAGAAACAGCAAGAGGAGTTGGCCTCTTTCTGTTTCTGAGCTGTGCTCTGTAAAGTGATGTGCTGACTTGGAGAAATAGTGGGCTACATGCACTTCCTTTAAACAATGCAGGTGCATAACACAGGCGTTACATCAAATACACAAAAGGTGATGAGATAATGGTTGAATGGCGGAATCCCGCATGCCTTTACAAAGCAGTCACTACCCCGACTGCGACGTTACCACATGTTACTTTACCACGCAAGTCATTACAATGATTTGCTTTAGAGGGTGCTGGACATTGGAATAGTACAACTTAGTAATCCAACTCTAGTCTACACAACAGTAAGGGAGGTGTTGGACTTAAAAGTCTAACACCTGCCCAACTATGTGCTTCCTAAAGCAAGCCCTTGTAAAGACTTGCATGGTAAAGTAATGCGTGGTAACATCACACTCTGGGTAATGATTGCGTTGTAAGGGCAAGTTGTTGTGACTGCGGGGAAAAGGATGTTTCCTTGGGATAATATTTGCAATAAGTCTAATATTTTGGAAATCAATTGAGGTAACATTCCAACCCATCGTTCTTTTGTCCACAATGCCACCTCTGATAAGACCAAGCCGTATGTAAACCAGTCTCGACCCTTCTCCAATAAGAACATTCCAGCCCAAACTGCCAAACCAGGTACTCTGTAAACCACAAAACAAGCAATCCAAGACCGGTTGTGCCCTGATTGGAAACATATCTCCTTTTTAAAGCCAGCCTCAAAGAGGCATTATTTTTTGGCACCAAGACCTGCCTACATGGGTTAGTAGATAGGGCTTGGCATTACAACCATGGATGGTTAAATGGGAATGCATCCGTCCCACTAATGGTACCGTGACTTGATGGAACACAATGCAAAGCAGCACTAGCTCTACTTTGCATTATTTTAGGGCTACTTTCCAGCACTAATAAAGTATTGCACTGAAAAGTAAATCCCAAACAAACATTTTGTGACAATTAACATCACTTTTTAGATGACAACTCAGCACAAAATATTTGTAAATCTACTCCATAGACTTCGAAATTACCTTTTACATATGCAGCATTGATCACTATTGCTCGCCAGACACAAGAAAACCTTTAATCTAAATGGGTAGATGACTGTGGCCCAATCGCTGCCCATGAATAAACAAGGCACTAACTTACCCTAGAGAGATGGAAATTCAAGCTGGCATGACCTGGTGCAGTATATACTACACACACTCTGCTGTTCAAACTAAGAACATATACAACATCTGCCTCAGGGGTGCAATCTGGTGGATACAGTACATAACATTTGATGGTCCTATTCCATTAATTAACAATCTATGGTCCTGACCCATTAGGTAAGATTCTAAACTCTTGTATTATTAAGTCTAACCGTGTGATATTTTTGTAGACAATATTTAGGACACAATGGGGCAGATTTATGTTTGACTTGCGCCTCATCTACGCCGCCGTTGCGTCACTTTTGTGACGCAGCAGCGGCGCAAATCCTGCGCCATGGTGCGGGGTATTTACAACGTGACGCATCTGGGAGATGCGTCACGTTGTAAAGCCCTGCGCCACATGTAGGCGTTCCAGGGCAGGTGGGGGCGTTCCGGCGCAGGAACGCCTCCTAAAAGTGGCTGAGTGAAATCTACAAGATTTCACTCAGTCACTTTTGAGCCCATGCTGCGTCAAAACCCTGCGCCTGCTTGAAGCAAGCGTAAGGATTGACGCAGCATTGTGCAGATAGGGCCCCCCAGAGCATTGCTGGAGCTGCGTCGCGCTTGCGACGCAACTCCAGCAATGCGCCACTTTTACGGCACAGATGCGTGACGCATCTGTGCCGTTTTTGCCCCATGGTGCGCCGCATTATAAATGCGGCGCATCCATGATGGCGGAGCTGGGGCGCAAAATAACTGGCGCATCCCTGCTGATATGCAGGGATGCGTCAGTTATTATAAATATGCCCCAATATTTATATCAGACAATATTCTGACAATTCTAGTCCCATACTAAGATTATGCTGCTTAACATGTTGGCATTCACACCCAAAAATCATGTTGGAATTGTGCCTGACAGGGGCATGGAGGGACGTGAATAGAATTTGGGCTCATGAAGTGCCAAAGATTGCCTCATGTTTCACCATGGCCAGAGACTAATGGCAGAAATAGTCCTACATCTGGTCAGAGGGTGCCCAGGAAAATGTGGCAAAATATGTGGACAAGGAATTCTTCATTTCAGATTAAACTAACTGAAAGGAAAAGAGGGTCGGGCTAATGCTTGTTTAAAAACACCCATCTGGCTTGAAAAACAGTATATGTAATATTGCTAAATGGTGGCACAAAAAACATTCCAAAATCCTATTGCTGTAAGGTCTGATCCTACAGGGCTTTGTTTGAATTAGGGTGATTGTAAAGAATCCTGAAATCAATAAAACGTTTTTCAAAAAGAATGATTCTCTCTTCAACACGAAAACATTTCATTTAAATGATATGGTAATTTGTGTTATATCATAAGCACTGTTCTTGAAAACACCTCAAAGTTGGTTTTATTTCTAATGTCTGTCACAGTTCAGAAGAGGATCTAACATGATGAAACTTTTTCATGGCTGATGCCCTAGTCATAAAGTGCCTCCGAGAGAGGGAGAAAGACACAATCAATATGAAATGTACAGTAATATAGAAAGGGGTTGTTTCTTATTGAAAAGAGGTTTTTGGAGGGACCCTAGTATGCCCTGGTAGGATAAACACCAAACTAAAGGCAAGTTAAAAACGCAGATGAGACAAACAGAATAAAAGATGCAGACATGTTATTGTAAGAGAAGTGCACACATAAACTTTTTTTGCTGAGTGCAATAGTGCATCATTTAGACAAAACGCGTTTGCCCATGAAGACAGAAAGGACGTGTTAATGTAATGATTCCTGTATTTCCATGCAAGTCAAACTCATTGGGGCAGATTTATGAGCGCCTTGCGCCACTTTTGCGTCACTTTTAACATGGGAAAAGTGACGCAAAAGTGGCGCAAGGGGCTCATAAATCTGCCCCATTATTTTTATTAGAATGTGCTGCATGTGGATGATTTGTTTCTTAATAAACGCATCTACTGTCTATAGCACTGCATTTCTTTGTGTCAAAGTGTGTTAATGTGTCATATTGTGAGTATTATCACCAAACTAAAATGGCAGAATAATTTTCATATGAGGCATAATTAGCTTTTTTTACAGAAGTTTAACTTTCCTTTGTTCCGTAATTTAAAACCAGCAGCCTAAAATCGCTCTCATTTACCAGTTTTTTAAATTTCTTCCATTTGCTGAATAGTCTGCTGCAAATAAATTTAAAAAGGACTTCTGAACTGCAAGAGCCCTAAAATACAAGCAAAATTGCTTTTTAATTATTGCTCACTGTGAGGAAGTGCCTCTTTTTACAATGTAGTTTCCATTTATTGGTGGACTGATGTTGCAGTTGTTTTTAAACTCTGCAGAGTCATGGTACTGCTGAGCAGTTCACAGTGTATGTGCTCTGACCCCTAAAACATGATAAAATTGTCGAACTCCTAACTGGAAATGTAACTTCCCAGTAAGACCATACTAGATGGCACAGTAAATACACCAAATTTAGAAAAGTCAGAGGACATCTGAGGACTTGACCACACGTCATATCATCCTTTCATTAAAAGAAAAAAATCTCATATATAAATACTTTAACAGAACAAATAAACCCCAATAATGTTTTAACACAGCCCTTTATTTTTGAAGTAAAAGGAAATTCATAGCAGGCAATTAGCCCATAGGCTGCATGGATGAAAAGACATGGCAGTACTAAAAAACTGGCACCCTGCCTTTAAGAATTCCAAGAACCTGGACACCGTGCCTTTAAGACCTCCAGGAGCCCTCTGCTTCCATCATGCACCACAGGTGACAGTTAGCTCAATTCTTTTTTCCGGCTCCTTCTGTGAGGATCCTGGAACATTGAACTCGTCAATTTTTTATTATTATAGTCAGAAATTGTTTTTTTATCGTTACATGACATTTTGTGACTGCTGACAACTTTTTCAGTTGTTTCTGACAATTTTGATAACTATTTTCTGTCAGAAAGGCCAGATTTATTTAACAAATGTCCCTCCTGTGGGAGGAAAATGGCAAAATCAAACCCACATTCTGTCTGTATTGTGCGCTTACCATCTTCACACAATCCAGAGAAATTTTATTATTGCCAGCAATTCTCCAGAAGAACTCTTCGTGACAGGGAGAAGATAAAGCGACATGCCTTACTGCAGAGAGGAAAAGGACCTTTTAAAAAGTGGCCTTGAGAGCAATCCTGCTTTCAAAGAGACAATGATGGTATTTAACTGGAATTTGGAATGGAAAGCCACATCGAGCTATCTACAATCCCATGCAGAGGGTAAACAAGGATTTGTTGCAGCAAGTGACTAACTGGGAAACGGACAAAATATACTGGACTACAGCTTGAATTCTGCACAAGTCTTGATCACTAAGCATTAGATAACTCCCATCAGAAAGTACCGCAATGAAAGGGAGAATTGCAAGAACTGGAATTCCCTTTAAAGCAAGCTAAATTAGGCGCTTTAGTATTACATGTGCATGGATTTTAACATGTTTACAAACAAGTGAATATCTGACAATAGTCCCATTCTTTCCCACTAAAACAAACTTCCTTATTAGTGCATTCATAACGATATGTAAAAGAAAGTGGCCATAATTCATGAATGAAGCTGCTTCCATGGGGTTCATGTCTACCTACAGGAAAATGTTTCATCCAGGCTGTGAATTGAAATGTCGAGATAGGCAGGGAAATAACCCAGTGTATTAACCGCCCCTCCAAAGGCATTTCAGGTATAGTGAAAGGAAGTTGTTCTAACTTTTCTGAATGTAGAATTGTGTAGGTTGCGTCTTTCATGGCCATCAGTTGTTGTGTGCGGCTTAAATTAGGCAAAGGCAGAAACAAATCTGTGCAATTCAAGTAATGGCATGGAACACACCCATTTGTGAATGTTTGAGTGTCCAGCCAAACTGCATAATAGATCTAAGCTGATTCTGCCCATGATACAACGTTGAACTTTTCACACTGCACAATATCAATAACAGTTTAAATTGTAAATGTGAATTGACAGCATATTAATACAATTAACAACAACAGCGAGCATGTTATCCAAATTATCTTGGTCGGTTTGTCTCAAGCGTGCAGCAGCTCCCATCTGGGATCATATCTAAATCTCATTATAAGTTGCATATATAAATCTTTTACAACGTGAGGATTTAGGACCTAAAAGAAAATCTGACAAATGTATGTCTTCAGACAGAAAAGAAAGATGTTGTTTTACTGTAGACAGTGTGGAACGTTCCAGCCGAATAGGTAGTAACAATACCAGAATGTTGGTTTGACGTAAGGAGAACATGGCGGCCGTGAGTTTGCGGCCGCTCGCTGTCGGCGACACCCGCTCCCACCTTCCGCCCTGATGAGGGTTCCTGGCGCATAACTTTTCAGCCCTGCTAATAAGGCCCCCGGGAGCCGTCCTGAGCCTTTCTTCTTTCTCGCCTCTTTCCAACCGGTTGCGATTTGTCGGATAACAGGGCGCAGTGTTTTCTCTGGCGGTGGAGCTGCCGGATTAGTTGCAGTGTTTCCGTCCAGAGATGTGTAGTGGAGAGGCGGGGCAGCTCCAGCAGTAAGGAGCCGGGGATGTGCGGCCGCAGCGGGTTGCAGCTGACGTGCGGCTGGCGAGAGGAGGTCGGGGTGAAGGGGAGGACCCCCCAAAGAGCAAGACCCCCCCAAGAGGAAGACCACCGGGGGAACTTTTACATTAAAATTGCAAGGGATTTCAGAGGGAGACGTTTGGTGCGAGTAACGTTTCGCATCTGGTTTGTAGTTTTCAGAAGTTGTTTTTTTTTTCTCCCCACATGAACACATTGGAAAAAGCGATTTTGGAAGGGGGAGAATAACATTCGCTCCCATAATAAATAACCCTTCAGGGTTCCCGGGAGCCTTCTTGTGCCTTTCTTTCTTTCTTTTTACCCCCTCGGTGGCCGCGGTCACGGCTTGTTGGATTGCGGGACTCAGTGTCTTTTCCAGCAGAGGAGCTGCCGGATTAACCGCATTTTCTTTTTTCCGGCTGGGGATGTGTAGTGGAGAGGCGGGGCACCTCTCCCTCCTCCCTCGTTGGTCCCTGGCTACCCTGGAGCTCCGTAAGGGATGCAGAGCGGCTGCTCGGAGTCAACTACGGGGGAGTAGCTGCAGAAACAGCGGCGGTAGTCCCCCACAGGTTTGCGTTGCGGGGGACCAACTGTGGAAATATGGATTTTTCTGGTCAGTTATGTCCCCTATCTTGGACCCCAACGGTTCCATGTGCATGTCACAAGTACATGTATGTTCCCTCCAGTTCCAGTTATGAAGACGCAAATACATGTGCGTCCACCGTCAACATGTCCTCTGTCAGATCCGCCATGAATAGGCCGGATATTCCATTCCTAAATATGAAAGGCCACCGGCTTTATATGGTTCACTTATGCCACTTTACAGTCCAGGCAAGTAGGCCCTGATTCTGTCATCAAAACTCCTCTTGTCTTCTGCCTCTGAAAGCTCCAGTCCGAGCCTGCATCTGTGACCATGAACTTTGTCTCATTCTCTGCGCGGCTCACGAAGCCTGACATCAGCCTATTCTCTGCCAAGAACTGTATTTCACCTTCGAATTATCTGCTTCCCCCTCAGCCGATGCATTCCTGCCTAGTAGTTTAAGTAAACATTCTTCCAGTTACCAAGCAAAAAGGCCTAGCTTCTCTGTCCTCATGCAAGTAATTCATAGCCCTGTTACCATGGAATATTCCTACCCCCTCGCATTCAGTGTAGACACTTAGACGCTTGTACACGCACGCACAGTCAGTATAGAATAGATTCTATCCGAGAGTCCTTCTTTTGTGGATAACATAGTTCTTTAAACATAGGATGTTAGATATGATTTGGGATTAGGTTGACTTGACCCCCCAGACTTCTCGTCTCCACATATAGAGCTAAATGTCAAGTCCCCGTCACCCCCTAGTTACACGTCAATTACACGTCATACGGCTGCGCGCGCATTTAGGCCAAGTATTATCTTATAGATCCACCTATGCATGACATCATAACCAATCATGTTCCTTTTTACTCATTATTACACCCATTTTCGGTTACGCAGCCCAAACGTCAATGTCCTTATCAATTGTTACGCCTACTGTATTCACTTCATTATAATGTATGTACTATAAAAGTTACTTCTTGTCAATAAAGTATGTACTTCACTTCCTGAACCCCCGTGGTGATGGAACTTGGAGCATCCGATTATAATCGATTACTGGAATAAAGCCCATTCCGAAACTCTAATATCACGGATTCTGCCTCTCATTTTACTGAGCTATTTTATAATGTTTCTGTATCAAATTCAGTCCCGGTAAAGGAATTTTTATTTACCACATGATGGCGCCCGAACAGGGACACTTTCTCATCTCACGCGCCGGCGGTGAGTAGCAGGCCCGGTCTCCTGCCACAGCTGGACGGACAATAACGCGTACCAACAGGATTTCCTGTATCTCCCTCCGGTCAAGCGGGGGCGACTGAGACTGCGATCAACACCCAGACGAGGCGGTGAGAAGTGCGAAGTATCCCGACCAGAGCCTAGCTGAGAGAGCAAGATCCGAGGTATACAGAGACCCACCAGTTCGAAGTCAAGCCCAGTTTCCGACGAGGCGAGTCGAGTCCAGTCCGGTTCAAGTTCAAGTTACCGAGGCCTTCCGTTTCCGAAGCTACCCGGTGAGTACCATTACTGGGGAGGCATTTCTGACGTGCACATAGGTTGTGCCGGTCAAGACGGGTTTGGGTACACAAATCCGGTCTGCACTGTTTTAGCAGTGTATCTGTACTGTTTAGCAGTATATCAAGTATTCCGAAGTATTCTAGTAAATGTCAAGAATTAAGCATGGTGATTTAGTTATGCAGACGATCATCATTGTTGTTTCAGTTAAAGGTTTAATGTTTTAATGTTTAATGTGTTAAACGTCCTGCATATTGTGGTATGAATGGTTGTTCATTATTGTGCTTTTGTATTAAGCGTGTTCAAGATTAAGTATCAGATCAGTTGTCAATATGCCGCTCTTTTCGAAATTAAGACAGATCACTACTAGAAAAGGGGTACTTGAAGAAGCCGTCCCTATTCCTCCTAGGGACACTCCAGGGCACTTCATGTATCACAAACATGGCTTAGACGCTATATTATTTCTTGATTTATGGGTAGACTACACCAAGGGATTACCAGAAAGTCAGAGATGGCCCGCAGCGGGAACCTGGGATGCAGAGTGCATCATGAAAGTCGAGGAAGAGTTATGGAAAAGGAAAGTCAGACAGTCACAGAAAGACGCCGTCGAGTTATGGCGTAAAGAATCTCATAGACGTACAGAAAAAGCACGTAGACAGGAAGAGAAGAGTAAAGAGAGTTCAAACAAAGTTCAAGAAAATCTATTAATTGAGGAAGGTATCCGAGTGAAATCAGAACAAGTAGACAGACAAAGAAATGCCCTTATGAATGGTATGTATCCCCTTCTGGCCGAAGGATTACCTAAGGCTACTCCAGAGATACCGAAAGACTTGCCACCCCCATTATTCCCAATCAAGGTACATCCTAAGGGGCATCCTAGAACCGCAGAAGATGTTTTTCTTTCCTCATATTTAGATGACGCAGCTCCCGAGTATGCTAATTCCGCCCCACATAGACCGCATACCAGGGAGGTCCAACGCCAAGATCCTGCACCCGTATCCTTACAGCAACAAATCGAGTCACAAGTTCAGGCAAGCACATCTGTTTCTGCATCTGTTCCTACAGGTACTTCTATAGCTGAGTCCACACCTATAGTTGCTGTGTCACGTTCGACGAATCCTTTCACACCCGACGCCCCAGATGGGGCCACGGGAGGTGCTACCAATATTTTTTCTACGCCACCTAGAATAAATAAACTTATTTTTCAAGAGTCAGCGCATTCACGTACACCCAAATTCGTAAGTGATCGTACGCTTAAGGAACTTCTTATAGATTGTAGATATGACCCGGTGCTCGGTAAAGAGGACGAAATGATCCTGGCATCATTACGTATCAGACGAGCCGCAGGGTATTTAGCGAAGCTACCAGGAATGACTACGCATCTAGATAAAATATATCATTTTGTTCAAACAGGGCGAGATCCAGAATGTATTAACAGAGCTATGGAATACCAGAAAGTAGAAATACAGGGGGAACTGTTACGTTTCCTCATAAACTGTGTGATCAGAAATCAAGACCGACCGGGGGTAGATCCGGAAGCAATGAAAATTCTTACAAAATGGAGCCAGAATATATCAGAAGGGAGACACGATAAGCAAAATTGTATAATAGCCATGTGCCGAAAGATCCGTAAAGAAATAGAACGCCTACACGAGGAGAGATTAGAGACAGACGAGTTCGAACAAAGCGAGGAAGAAGGGTCAGGACTGCCCGCCGAACAGTCGGACACCATAGCCTATGTAGGTAGAGGAAGATCTTGTAATAGGAATCAGACTAGATGTCATGCTGACTCAATACGTCCAATATGTCCAGATAATGACAGGAATTTCCAAATACCTATAATTAATATAAGGTCTAACGAGCATTCGTTCCAAACCGCCGACAAACTACTCCGAGAACGAAGGGGTTATCATTTTCTCGATTCTATGGATAAACAAGATTTAGCCAGGGCAGCTGTCCATTGGGTGGACAGTCCCGGAAAATATAGTGATGAGACAGTAGTACGCACATTTTTGAACCTCACCCTAGATGAGCAGAGGTTAGCTGGGATTTATATGATTCAACAACTCATTATACTATATCAGAGTCAGCATTCGGACCCTGGTCCTTTACCTGACATATTAACTGAATTGCTTATGAATAAATGGAGAGGTCCAGGTACTAAATTAATTAAAGAAATTCTAGTATCAAGAAAGCAGTATATTCTTTTTGTATGCTCAGAGCATGTCTCATTGCCTGTCAAGGAAAGAACCACGTATCACATGGATAGACAGAATCCCTTACGAGAAGTGCACCCAATAAAAGGCGAGGACGATCAGTTTAAACGTGTATTTGTATATACGCCCATATCGAAAATAGAATTGTTAGAAATGAAGAAAGTGGTACCCAGTCATGACAAAGACCCAGCGGGTTTTCATCGAGAAATTAAAGACATGTTACTCATGGGAGAGTATACCTACCCCGACATTATGACAATATTAAAGGTGTTGATGCCTGCTGGCATTTATGAGAAACTCAAGGAAAAAGAGTGGGAGGTAGGAGATCAAAAGATAGAATGGTCAGCATTAGAAGCAGAAGAAAGGGCCCGAGGTCCAGGTTCGGGGCTTGGGGACAAAACTAAAGCACTACCAGGTTTACTAGTACAGGTACTGCCACGTCTATTAACTACGAAAAAGGAAGATTGGGGTACAATTTCAGCCTGTAAACAGAAACAAGATGAAGACACTAGCGATTACTATGCCCGATTCGAGAAATGTTTTGGTATAAATAGTGGCATAAAAGCAAGTAGCGAATCATACCCGCATCTGTTTGTAACAAAATTAGTGGAAAATGCCCTGCCCCCAGTAAAGAATAGAGTATTAAAATTCGAGAGTACCTGGCAAGGTAATACTCCAACACAAATGTTACAAATGTTACAGTACCACCACAATAGAATTAAAGAGGAACAAGAACATGAACACAGACGCATGAAAGACACGAAAATGAAAATGCTAGTTTCCCAGACAGTACCAACTGAAGGACATAAAAAGGGTATAACACATTCCGATTCAGCAGGACCTGTAAAAGGGACATGCAATTATTGTAAAAAGCCAGGTCATTACGTACACGATTGTCCAGTTTTGAAACATAATATTGCCATAGGTAAAACACAAGAAAGATCACGGCCACTAAGACAAGATCAGAATGAACAAGGAGCTATGCAGCACGCCCAGGCCATGCCAGCCGCACAACAGCCAATACAGTTTGTGCCAGCTGCACCACAGTGCCTGCTGCTGCCACACAGACAACAACACGACAAATGTATCAGACTGCACAGTATGAATATCCTGAGTATCAACGTTACGCATGAACTAGCCTAGAGAGGGAAGTTGACTTACCCCTTATCGAGATTCCTGTAGATCAAGAAGGACCTTATGTACATAGTGAATTATTAGGTCAAGATAGAACATTTTTACTCGATACAGGGGCAAGTCGAACAACTATAAAACGTAGTGAAGTTCCAGGGGCACCCCTCTCAGGCTCTCAGAATATTTCCCTTGGTTTTTCAGGAAAACCTATTGTTAATGAAGTGTCACAGCCTCTTCCACTTACGATAGGACCTCTGACCCGAACTACAGATTTATTGCTTACTAAATCATGTCCAGAAAACTTGTTAGGAATAAAAACGTTGAAAGCCCTAGGAGCCATAATATGTTGTTCTCCGGAAGGAGTAAGGTTGTTTTTACGTGATTTTAAAGGTCACTATGTATCTAGAGACATGGATTCCCGACTGCAGACTTTACCTATACATCTATGGGCACAAGGTCCTACTGATGTTGGTTGCATGAATATTACACCATATCAAGTCACACTAAAGGCAGGAGTGGTGCTACCACGAATGCGACAATACAAGTTACCACCAGATGCTGTAGCGGCTTTGCTACAAATCATTGACGAGCTTATTGCCCAAGGAGTAGTTGTAGAAACAGACTCCAATGTATGTAATTCACCGATAATTCCGATTCTTAAACGAACAGATCCTACAGCTCCGCCAGTATATCGATTGGTTATTGATCTGCGCGAGTTAAACAAATGTATTGTGCCACAATTTCCTGTGGTCCCAGATATCTCGTCATTATTGACAGCTATTGATTCCGAAGCAACATTCTTTACTGTAATTGATCTCAAGAATGCCTTTTTCAGCGTCCCAATAGATCCGGAAAGCCAATATTTGTTCGGATTTAGTTTAAATGGGCGTAGCTTTAAATTCTCCCGCGCACCTCAAGGATTTACAGAAAGCCCCAGCATCTATAGCCAAGCACTGAAACGAGAACTTGACAGTATCCACATGCCAGTTAACACCGCCTTGCTTCAATACGTCGATGATCTGCTGATCACCGCGAGAAGCGAACCGGAATGTGAAAAAGCATCACTGACAGTTTTACAATTTCTAGCCGAAAAGGGGCACAAGGTGTCCCCTTCTAAGCTGCAATTCTGTGTCCAGCGAGTTGTTTATCTTGGACACTCGCTGTCCAAGGAGGGAAGGCAGCTTACACCCGACCGCATTCAGTTAATAGCTAACATGCCAATACCCAAGACACAAAAGGAGGTACGAGCTTTCATAGGCCTCACTTCATATTGTAGGCAGTGGATCCCTCAGTATGCATTTCTAGCAAAACCACTCATTCAATTGACAACACAGGAGGCAGCCACACCGACTGTTCTCCCTTGGACTCAGGAACACACACAAGCTTTTGAAAGCTTAAAGAAAGCTTTATGTCAAGCACCCGTTTTAGCAACGCCATGTTACAGAAAACAGTTTACACTCTTTGCTACAGAACGCGAAGGTACTGCCTTGTCAGTACTCACACAGGAACAAGCAGGAGCACACAAACCATGTGCTTATTTTTCTAGTACATTAGATCCCGTAGCTCAGGCTTTGCCTGCGTGCCTGAAATCAGTAGCAGCGACAGCTTTAGCAATCAGACAAAGCGATGCCATAGTGTTAGGACATCCATTGACAGTTCAAGTACCACACGCAGTAGAGGTTCTTGTAAATAGAACGCAAACACAACACTTGACTATAGCGCGACTTACAGGATACGAGCTTACATTGTTTCAGCCACATATAGAAATCAGACGCTGTAACACATTGAATCCTGCCACACTTTTACCAGTAGTCGGAACAGACCCACTAGCCCATGACTGTATTGAAGTTATTACAATAACAACAAAACCCAGACAAGACTTAACCGATGTCCCATTGTCAGATCCAGACCTGACCTTGTATGTAGATGGTTCATGCATGAGAACAAGTACAGGAGAGTTAGTAGCCGCCTACACAGTCACAACAGATACTGAAGTCATTGAAACTAATCGTATAAATACTTTGTCAGCTCAAGCCGCAGAACTTATCGCTCTGACACAAGCCTGTATTCAAGCCACGAATACAAAAATCAACATATACACTGACTCACGTTATGCATTCGGAGTTGTACATGACTTCGGCGTGCTGTGGCGAGAGAGAGGTTATTTAACTTCCCACGGTGCCCACATTCAGCACGGACCCCTCATTCATGCATTATTAGATGCAATACATCTACCCACTGAAATATCAATTATGAAATGTAAGGCCCATACGAAGGTTACTGATATCATTTCCCAAGGCAATGATCTAGCCGACAGAACAGCTAAACTGACTGCTCAAACTCAAACCCCCGACATGACAAAGACAATAGTCCCGACACCGACACATTGTATGACAGTTAAAGATCCTACTCTTGACGTAATTGACATACAGACACATGCTACACCAGATGAAATAAAGAAATGGACTGAATTAGGAGGGATCCAAACGGACCAAGGATGGATGATGAAGGAAAAGTCTGTATGGTTCCTTCCTGATTCAATGGTCCTAGTTATAATTAACACTATACATAGTCCAGCACATCTAGGAGAAAAAGCTATGCTAGACAGCATTCAACACATTTGGTTCAATAAACATTTACGAGCAGCAGCAAAACAAAAGGTCCGTACCTGTATGATCTGTTGTCAGTTCAACCCAGGAAAAAGCGTTCCCGTAGAACAGGGTGGATTTCATACTCCTAATCATCCTTTTGAAGTACTCCAGATGGACTATATCCAGATGGAACGATGTCGAGGATTCAAATATGTTCTCGTAGTTGTTTGCGCTCTGTCCCGTTGGACGGAGGCATACCCGGTTTCAGATTACACTGCCCCGACTACTGCCAAACAGTTGGTTCGAGAATTCTTCCCACGATACGGTTTACCACGTGCTGTTTACTCAGATAACGGCCAGCCGTTCTCATCCGAATTAATGAAACACGTTTCACTTCTGTTAGGATATCAGTGGAAATTCCACTGTGTCCGACATCCCGAGGCAGCAGGTCTCGTAGAAAGACATAACCAGATACTGAAAATCAGAATGTCCAAAATATGCAGAGAGAAAGGTGTCGACTGGGTAGTAGCGTTACCAGTTGCACTCTTTTACATGAGAATGGTAGCACACTCTCGAACAGGGCTATCCCCGTATGAGGTGATCTTCGGTAGACCACCAAATATGTGGGGGACGCCTATACCACGCAAAATAACTGATATTGACTGTAATATGCTGACAGATTACTTGGCTTCCTTGATGTCTGCACTACAATCTTCTCGTTCACAGGTAGCTGCAGCCTTTCCCGACAACACTGAGGTGAAACCCCATGACGTTGTTCCGGGTAATCTTGTCTTTGTGAGGAATTTCGACCGAAAGACTCAGCTGGAGCCCAGGTGGAAAGCACCCAAGTTGGTCCTGTTGACCACAAGAACAGCCGTGAAGATCGAGGGCCGCAAGGGCTGGATTCATTCAAGCCATATCAAGAAATTTCATGGACTATCCTCGGATATAGACATTGTGCCCTGCACTCCCTCACAGACTGATACAAAGCTTCCTTTTGTTGAACCGAACAATTCTGAAAAGTACAAACTAAAGCTTAGGCCCAACCAGTCGAGCAATTTGATTGTTTAAGTCCTCTCCAAGGTGAAGCGGTTGAATTGTCTCTGACATGTATCCCTTGGACCTGAGTAGAGAAAATACCCGAAAAAATGTTGAAACGACAGGCGTATTGTAAATCACTGCGTAGCCACTGTATAGTGACATTATTAATTTTGTTTTTATTGAGTCTTTTAATAATTATTACAAGTATGTTGTTGCACATATATTACCCTATTTCTAGACATGTTTATAATGTTGCTGCTGAACATTCTTTTAGTGACTTACCTCCGCATGAATTGTCTTATAGACTTGCGCTGCGCAATAACACTTTCATTAGTATGTTACATCATTCCCATCAGACTAGTAATGCCACCAATTGTTGGGTGTGTGGCCGACTCCCTCCCTATCAGAATTATGAAGGAGTCCTGCCTTTCTTTCCACATCCATTTACACATAATGGCTCCTGTGGAGCATGGTTTAGTTTAATCAATTCCATAGACTCAGACACAGCAGTTTACCAAGATCATTGGGTATGGGGAAACCTGAACCTAGCTTTACTCAAGGTCTGTTATCCTGACAAGGAGGGTCGCCCCAAAAGAACAGGAACTGATCTAGAAAATGAAGTTTATGGATTAGGTAATTTTACACCTAATCTCATGATTCTAAATGTCGTTTCCGAAGTTGAATTAGTCTTACCCACCATGTCAGTATTCCCAGCGAAGGGTGAATTGTGTGTAAGAAAGGTTGGTTCCATACATATGGGCCATAGTAAATGCACTACTATAGTAGAATTCAGTGATCAAGGAAAATCTTCATTTAGAGCTTCTCGCCACTCCTACTTTATATGTGGTCAGACGGCATATATGCGTCTACCTCTAGATTGGGATGGTACCTGCTACATTGCATTCCTTTTGCCACCTGTTTTCCTAGCTCCTCCTGATTACTACAGAAATATTCATTTAGTACACAACAGAGAACGGAGAGATCTCCCCATTGTCGATTACACTGAGACGGCATGGGACAAGTATGTAGATTTTAATAAAGGCATCTTTCCCTATATAGGTACTGTTACTAATAGTAAGCTGATACGTAGATTAACTAGAACCCTTGAAGCAGTAGTGAATGAGACTATCTCCGCCTTAGGCAATTTAACGGAAGAGCAGTCTGCTATGCGGATTGTTGTGCTTCAAAATCGTCTTGTCCTTGACGTCATCCTGGCTGATAGGGGCGGAGCTTGTAGGGTCATCGGATCGAGCTGCTGCGTATTTATACCAGAAAATTCGCCATCTGTATATAAAGCCATCACTCGCCTTCATAAGATTGTAAGCCAGATACACCAGAACCCAGGCACGTGGACTTGGTCCAGTTGGTTTTGGAATGCGGTATCAGCCTGGGGATGGAGAGTTTTATCCTTCCTAGGTATTGGCCTTCTCATACTATTCAGTTGCTGTCTATGTCTACAATGTGGACCAGCGATTTGTGGTCTGTGTGCCACATCGTGCATTCCACATCAAGATTTTCATTCAAGATCCCGGAAGAAGAAAGAAGAACAAATGATGCTATATGAACAGATCAATGGATTGATGAAGATTGATATCTCTTGAAGGGCAAGTAGGGGACAAGGAGGGAATGTGGAAATATGGATTTTTCTGGTCAGTTATGTCCCCTATCTTGGACCCCAACGGTTCCATGTGCATGTCACAAGTACATGTATGTTCCCTCCAGTTCCAGTTATGAAGACGCAAATACATGTGCGTCCACCGTCAACATGTCCTCTGTCAGATCCGCCATGAATAGGCCGGATATTCCATTCCTAAATATGAAAGGCCACCGGCTTTATATGGTTCACTTATGCCACTTTACAGTCCAGGCAAGTAGGCCCTGATTCTGTCATCAAAACTCCTCTTGTCTTCTGCCTCTGAAAGCTCCAGTCCGAGCCTGCATCTGTGACCATGAACTTTGTCTCATTCTCTGCGCGGCTCACGAAGCCTGACATCAGCCTATTCTCTGCCAAGAACTGTATTTCACCTTCGAATTATCTGCTTCCCCCTCAGCCGATGCATTCCTGCCTAGTAGTTTAAGTAAACATTCTTCCAGTTACCAAGCAAAAAGGCCTAGCTTCTCTGTCCTCATGCAAGTAATTCATAGCCCTGTTACCATGGAATATTCCTACCCCCTCGCATTCAGTGTAGACACTTAGACGCTTGTACACGCACGCACAGTCAGTATAGAATAGATTCTATCCGAGAGTCCTTCTTTTGTGGATAACATAGTTCTTTAAACATAGGATGTTAGATATGATTTGGGATTAGGTTGACTTGACCCCCCAGACTTCTCGTCTCCACATATAGAGCTAAATGTCAAGTCCCCGTCACCCCCTAGTTACACGTCAATTACACGTCATACGGCTGCGCGCGCATTTAGGCCAAGTATTATCTTATAGATCCACCTATGCATGACATCATAACCAATCATGTTCCTTTTTACTCATTATTACACCCATTTTCGGTTACGCAGCCCAAACGTCAATGTCCTTATCAATTGTTACGCCTACTGTATTCACTTCATTATAATGTATGTACTATAAAAGTTACTTCTTGTCAATAAAGTATGTACTTCACTTCCTGAACCCCCGTGGTGATGGAACTTGGAGCATCCGATTATAATCGATTACTGGAATAAAGCCCATTCCGAAACTCTAATATCACGGATTCTGCCTCTCATTTTACTGAGCTATTTTATAATGTTTCTGTATCAAATTCAGTCCCGGTAAAGGAATTTTTATTTACGGGTGCAGGAGAATTGTGGCAAGTCATCGGAGCCCTCGGTATCATCAGGTACAGGGGCTGCTGGCCCTGCAGAAAGGAGGGGTGGCAGCCCGGAATTGGGACACGTTGGCGTTGTTTCTGCTGCTGGTATTTCGCAACCCACCCTTGTGATTAAAAAGGGTTTTAAGGGGAATAGGAAGGTGGTTAAGGGCAGTGGGGGGACTTTAAGTGCTGCTAAAGTTTTGAAACTCAATTAAAAAGTGACCCTAAAATAGGCACTAGGAGCAATCAAAACCTCCCTGAGTCACGTCAAGACCCTATTTTGAATGTAGGTAGCGCCAAATCTGCAAGTAAGGTATTAGGTTTCGCATCGGGCGCTTCTATATTAGTGCAGGCTTCAACTAGCACCTCTGCTTTTCAGACCCACAAGGTTAAGGCCAGATCTGTTAAACCTAGGAGGTCTAAGCATACCCCAGTTTGTGCTACTGGTAAGATTACTCCCTCACTGCGCTCGTATTTTAGAGTGTTACCTGAGGTATTGCATATTACTACACAGAGGGGGTGCCATAGGAGAGAGTTCTGACGTATTAAGTGTTAAAACAATCTTAGAGTGAGATATGGAGTCAGAACAAGAGTTAGCGGCAGCTGTGAACTCGCAGGTGAACCCCAGTTTGGTCTCTGACCCTCAGTCAACTATGATAAATCCTTCTAGCCCTCCTCCTAGTCCTCTTACTCCAGCTATCCTGACTGGTAGTCCATCATTACAGTCCCAGTCGACGCTCTCGGCCAGTCTTATTTGTGGGTCTGGAGATGTCTCCTCTCCTTCACCCTTGGAGGCCCTCTTTGTCACTTTATCAGAGGACATAAAGAAGGGTTTCGCTGTCTCCGTGGCCAACCAGGGGGAAATAAGAAGATTTTGTGAATCCCTTGAGAAAAAAATAGACCTCTTGAGTTCCAGAACGGTAACCCTTGAAAACAACGTGGGTGAATTGAAAGAAGATCTTGGGATTGTAAAATTAGACATTATAGGACTTAAAAAAGAAGAGGCCGATTTGCGGGATAGATTGGAGGTTTTGGAGAACAATGCACGTAGAAATAATCTACGCATTTTGAATGTTCCTGAGGGAAGCGAAGGTTCTGATTTAAAGTCATATATCACTTCATTGCTTAAATCCTCCCTTCAGCTTGAAGTCTCTGAAGCTGTAATAAATCTTGACATACAGAGGGTGCATAGGGATCCTTTTCATAAGAATCCAAATAGAGCGAAACCTAGAAGGATCTTGGTCAATTTCCATACCTATGCATTAAAAGAAAAGCTCTGACCTTTCTAGGCAGACTCTGGACAGACAGAGGGAACTGGGGAAACAAGCTTGAGGAGTTTAAAAAGCTAGGTGCAGTTGCCCAGTTGAGATTCCCCGCCTCCTTGATGGTTATGTACAACAACAAAATGTACAATTTAAGATTTATCCAGGAGGCGGACTAGTTGTTGCATTCCATCAGTAAGAGGGTTTAACAGGGTCTTATAGGGTTTCAGAACGTAGGATTCAGATCAGGGTTTCTAGTTCAGATTGGGCCACGGTAATTACTCTTACCACAGCAGCGCACTAATAGAGTATAGGATTGTGGTTGTATATGTCAGTTTAAATGTGAAAGGAAACTCGGGGGGGGGGTGGAAAAAGAAAAGGAGGAGAGAAGAAGGAATAAATAAATAAATAGTTAAATAGATAAATAAATAAATACAAAAAATACAATTAATAATCAAAATAAATAAAATAAAATAAATAAAATACGATAAGATATACTTTTGGAAGGGTGAAGAAGGGTGAAGAAGAAAAGGGAAAAAAGAGCATAGAATTGTTTCAGGCTAGAAGTTTTTCTTTTTCTCTTTAGTTTTTTCGTCAGTGCATCAGGTGGTGGGGGTGGGAGGCCTCTGAGAGCAGCTTCTGGACTTCGTCCAGATTTCTAGGGTAGGGGTTCTCCATGGGGGAGGGTGGGGGCACGGGTGGGTGGTTGGGAGGTGTTGCAAGGTAAATTTTTTTATAAAAATGTCCTCGTTTGCCCCTTTGTTACAATGCTAATCTCATTTTTCAGAGCAATCATGGAACTTGTTGGGAGCTTTGCAGGTTGTAGGGCTGGTCTTCGGTGCTGGTCTCTGTGGGTGTACCGGTTTGATCCACAATGAGTGTTTTCCAGATTTTGTCCTGGAATGTCAATGGTCTGCGTATAAGGCCAAGGAGAGATAAGATTTTGCAATATCTCGGGGACTCCCCTGCGCAGGTCATTGTCCTCCAGGAGACTCATCTTCGCAATGACGAGGTTACCGCCCTTTTAAAAAATAGAAAATGTGTTCGACCATATGCCTGTACTAACCAGACTGCGAATATTAGAGGGGTACTAATTCTTTTTAAGAAATCGGCCAGGGCACGTATCCTGTTCCAGCTAGCTGACCCAGGTGGTAGGTGGGTTATTGCGAAAGCTGTTATTATGGGGTTCCAGCTCACCCTGGTTGGTTATTACGGGCCAAATCAAGACGACCCTTCTTTTTTGAAGACTATATTTCTCCATCTGGTCGATTTACCTGACCCAGTGATACTAGCTGGCGATTTAAATATTGTTTTGAATCCCCTGCTTGATAAGACGCCTAATAACAGAGCTAGGGTTCCATCTAAAACACGGGAATTTTTATTGGGTGCCATGAAGCAATTTGCCCTCTCAGACATATGGAGAGAAAAATCAGGTCACCAGATTGGAGTCTCGTTCAGGAATTTTAAGTATCGGCATACTTCTAGAATAGACTATATATTGATTAGTCAGACATTAAGAGGAAGAGTAAAAGAGATTTCTTACTTGGCTTTACATCTGTCAGATCACTCTGGTATTTTGCTGGGGCTTGATCTGCCAAAAGCTAGCCTTACTCGTTCATGGTCCTTCGACCGTACCCTTTTATTGGAAGAAGAGGAGATCTTCTTTTTATCTCAGGAAATAGATTTTTTTTGGGGTGTTAATGTGGATTCGGCCCCTATAGCAGTAGTTTGGGACTCTTTAAAAGCCTACTTGCGGGGTCAAATTACAAGCAGGTCAAGCTATAGGAACAAAAAATACAAAGATAAGGTTTCATCGTTAGAAGCCAAGCTCAAGGTAGCAGAGGGTGATTTAATTGGCCAAGCTTACCCCTTAATCCAACAAGAGTCCCAGGCTAAGTGTGATAACTTAAAGGAACAGTTGGAGTCTGTACTTCACACTAGACTCACTCAAAGATAGGAAGCTAGCAAGATCGCCCATTTCGAGTATGGGGAAGGGATTGTTAAACTCCTCGCCTGGAAGGCTAAATCTGATCGGGCAAAGGACCATATTAAAGAAATCGTCAGGGGAGACACGACTCTTTCCACAGATGAGGATATAGGCGATGTCTTTCAGACTTTTTTTCAAAACATCTATTGTGAGGATAAAAGCGTGGCGAACTCTGGTGTTCAGAGCTGGCTTGAGGATATTACTCTTCCTTCCCTAAACCCTGGACAGCAGCAACAGTTAGACGGGGAAGTCACCCAAGCGGAGGTCAGGGGAGTCATATTGTCCTGTAAGAATGGGAAAGCCGCAGGTCTCGATTGGCTCCTAGCAGAGTTCTATCGAGCAGTGAGTGATAAGATTGTCCCTACCCTGACATGGCTCTTCAATCAGATCCTACAGCAAGGGCTGTCGCTCCCTGCTTCGTGGAACGATGCCACAATCATCTTGATTTTGAAACCTGGGAAAATCCCTTCCTGCTGCGGGCAATTTCGCTTCTGAATGCAGACTATAAGATCTTTGCTTCAATCTTGGCAGCTATGTTGGGACGTCTGGTAGGTGATATTCTCCATCTAGACCAGAAGGGCTTTGTCAGGGGACGGCAGCTATCAGATCTCACTTATGATCTTATCGGGGCCATCGATGTGGCATCTGCATATTCCCTCCCTTTAACAGCAATGACTCTAGACGCTACTAAAGCGTTTGATAGGGTGAATTGGACATATTTGACCGAAGTTTTGGGGAAATTCAATCTAGGGCCAAGATTCATCCGATCAGTGCAGCTGATTTATCAGAAACCTACGGCCAGACTTTTTGTGAACGGGATCGCCACGGAGCCCTTTAAAATCTCAAGGGGGACAAGACAGGGCTGCCCCCTCTCCCCTCTCCTTTTTGATGTATATATTGAGCCTTTTGCTCAATGGCTTAGGGATGATCCCAATATTCAGCCATTCAAATTTGGAGAGTGGGAGAGGAAGGTTGCCTTGTACGCTGATGACATTTTTATCATGTCAGCCAATTTGTCAACAGCCTTCCCCGCAGTGATAAGACAGGCTCAGGAGTTTGGCCTGGTCTTAGGTTATGAGATCAACGCTGCAAAAACTGAAATTATGGCGTGGAACGTTGGGGGGACATTGCACCAGCACCAGTATCAGATCAGCCCTAAAATGAGATACCTGGGGATTAATATAGTTCAGGACATCACTAAGATTGCTAAGACCAATTTAGCCGGGGTGGCCAAGGAGTGTCGGAGGTTATTGAAATCGTGGGCCCTGCTTCCATTATCCATCTTAGGCAGGGCCAATTTAGTTAAGATGTCAATACTCCCCAAGGTCACCTTTCTTTTTAATTGTATCCCCTTATACTTTGAAAAATCTGCAATTGACAAGCTCCAGCGTGATATAAACTCATTAGTCTGGGCATATAAATCACCAAGAATAGCCTGGAAAAAGTTGAGGCGGAGGAGAGAGAATGGTGGCCTCGCTTTGCCGGATTTTCAGCTCTATGCCTGGGCTTTCCCACTTGCTCATGCGCGCATGTTGCTGAAAATGCCGGTTCATACAGGTACAGGGGTTATGTTTTTGGCCATGCTCAGAGGCGCCAGCTTAGCTGAGGAGGGTTTTTTATTTAAATTTGGGGACCCGAAATTTTTCAAAAAGATCAAGTTGAAGGTCTTACAAGGATTTGCTAAAACTTGGACCAAATTTAGGGGAGCAATTACACTCAGCTATTTTTCTAGTCTGTCACCTCTGTGGGATTCTCCTGGCACTCCAGAGTGTTTAAGGGACAGGCTGGCAATTCCTTTGAGAGATGCTGGCCTAGTGGTTTGGGGGGATCTGGCTCCCGACGGTATTCTCATTTCATGGGATCAACTTAAATCTAAAGTCGGCGAGGGTCTCTCCAGGTTTAAATATCTCCAGTTGGAAAGCTGGGCCCAATATAAGTTTGATCATAGGAATTTTGAGGGGGAAAGTTCTTTTCTAGAACAACAGTTGGTGTCTAAGCCATGTGGGAGAAAGGAGGTCTCATTTTGGTATTACGCCATCGTAGATTAGGTAGACGGCGAATTTAAGCTTGCGGAGGAACTGTGGAGGGGTTCCTTACCTGCACAAAATTGGGATCATCTATGGCAGAATTCATGTAAGCTCTTATATGAGATGGTAAAACCTGCATGACTGAAGAGAAACCAACTGTATACTATTCATCGGGCCTACTTCTCTCCACTGAAGCTTTAAAAAATCTCTTCGTGTCCTCCGGTTTGTTGCAAGAAATGTGGGCTGCCTTCAGCCTCGGACATTCACATGTTTAAAGAATGCCCCGCTCTGGAGACCTTTTGGGATGAAGTTGGTCGCTTTTTGTCAAGGATCTTGAGTTCCCCTATCCATATTGATTTGTCCCTTGTCATTTTTGGATTTTCAGATGAAGTAACGGGCCCTCCTAGATCATTGCTTTTTTATCTCATCTTGTTGGCCAGGAGAGAAATCTGCTAAAGGTGGGCAGGTTCTTCCCCTCCTATTTTCTCTGACCGGTTGTCATCAGCTGTTGCAGTCTCTAGATCTTGCAGCAAGAAGAAGTTGGCATTCTGGCACTTGTTACTTCTCGGTTTGGGCCCAGGAAGTGTGTGAGGGTTTTTTTTTTTCTTCCTCGAGTCCTATGATTATGCTACCCCAACACTCTCCGGCTATGCTGTGCGCTCCCTACTTTATAATGGGAGTCCCCCAGTTCTTGGTGCTTGGCATGAGAGTTATCCCTGTTGATTTATCACTGGCATCCTAGCAGACTTCTAGTTCCTGTAAGTGGGCTTTTATACATATTTGTCCACTCTCTTCCAGCTTGCTGAGTTTGGTACAGAGCTCATGGATGCGTAGTGAAGCAAGATTGGTGGCGAATGAGGACAACAAAAACAAAAAAATAAAATACCAGAATTTTGGGATCGAGAGTATCTGGGATCAGGTCTGCTTGACTTGAACCCAGGTGTAGAATTAACCCGTTGCATGCTTCTGTCGGCCAACAGCCGTTGCGTGCACTACCTCCGTAGTGCTGCGCACGTCCGTTGGCCGACGCGACCCCATCCAATCATCAAAGGTGTCACATCGCAGCAGAATTTCCGCCGCGGGAATAGGGTTAAGAAAACAAGCATGACAACCATTTGTGTCAACTGACCTAACAACCACCTGCCACAACCAAAAAATGAGGAATTAAATGTACAATTCTCCACCATATTATGTAATTGTTCTACAGTATACTATGTCAGATTTTGCCAGTTATCAAACTGGGCCACTGAGGGAATGGTCGAGGCATTAATTGCTTTAATTTTTGCCATTTTGCAGATTTTGTTCCCCAAATTGACTTTAAATCAATGGTGGTCTTCCAGTAGTCATAACCGTGTATGTGCTAACTGGCGTGTCAGACGAAGCTGCATATATGAGCTTAGTTTTAGTGAGCATATATATTTTTGGGTTGAATGGGAACTAACTTGAATTATTATGATGTGGTCTGAGGCGTCGTATCCTGCAAAATATGTAAATTTGTCCTTTTGCTTGATGGAACTCCTTTGTGGAGGAGTTGGACAATGTTCCCACTGTGTGTAATTAAAATGGGGTGCTGACTACTGGCTTGGTGTAGAAAATGAAGTCTATAATGATTATAACAGAACATGTTGGCATAAATAGCAGAATTAAGATAAGTCCTCTGATTCAAAAACAATATAATACTCAAATTGAGAAAACCTAGAATTTACAGTGTCCACATCCCAATCAACTGAATGTAATCCAGGTGCTAGTAACATCACCCATTGAA
Organism: Triturus cristatus; assembly: GCF_964204655.1. Classification (NCBI taxonomy): domain Eukaryota; kingdom Metazoa; phylum Chordata; class Amphibia; order Caudata; family Salamandridae; genus Triturus; species Triturus cristatus. Next base: position 1,205,949,972 of record NC_140582.1, on the reverse strand, counting down.
ACTTTGAACACATACGGTCTCCGTAGGGCCCAATATGTCGAAAGGTACCGTATCCCAAATAATCCCATCGGTCACTGGAACGCCTGAAATGTTTACACGGGACAAGTCTATTTTCAGTTTATGCAAAGAAGAATAGGGGACAAACACTCCATCGATCAGGTCTGTAGCAGAACATTCTGGGAGGTAGTGGCCATTGATTAAGAGGTAAAAAACTGTCAAAAATCCAATCCACATAAACAGGAAAACCAAGGATAGTATGATGGAATTGCCCTCTGCCCTATATGGAGTTGAATACTGAACTTCTACACCCATGGATGTCATCGAATCACAATACACCTTAGAAGTGAAAGCCGGACCATGGTCTGAATAGAACGCACAACAAGCATAAATGCTGATGAAGACTTGCAAGTCTTTAATAATGGTTCGAGCGTCAGCCAAGTGACGCGGCCAAAACAAAGGGATTCTAGAGCAGGAATCAACTGCAACCAAGATATACTTGAAAGCAGTATATAAAATCAGTGAAACGTAGCCATCTAAGTAAATACAGCGAAGATGCTTGTTAGAAATAAAGAGATTTGTCTGGAGTAGACGACACACATTGGAAATTTTAATTTGGTGATAGATGTCACAGCAGAGAACATATATGTTGGTCTTCTGGTAGGAACTCTGCCACCAATAACGTTGCAAGGGGAAACAGTGGCAGCTACTCTCGAATGAGTAGAATCCACACCTTTAATCAATCAATCAATCAATCAATCAGGGTACTTGTAAAGCGCGCTACTTACCCATGAGGGTCTCAAGGCGCTGAGGGGGGGTTGGGAGGGGTGCCGCTACTGCTCGAAGAGCCAGGTCTTGAGGAGTCTTCTGAAGGCGAGTAGGTCTTGGGTCTGTCGTAGGTGGGTTCGGTGGGTGTTCCAGGTCTTGGCGGCGAGGTAGGAGAAGGATCTGCCGCCGGCGGTCGTACGTTGGATGCGGGGGACAGCTGCGAGGGGGAGGCTGGTGGAGCGGAGCTGGCGGGTGGGGGTGTAGAAGCTGAGTCTGTTGTTCAGGTAGGCTGGTCCGGCGTTGTGGAGTGCTTTGTGTGCGTGGGTGAGGAGCTTGAAGGTGATCCTCTTGTCGATGGTGAGCCAGTGCAGGTCTCTCAGGAGGGGGGTGATGTGGCTGCGGCGGGGGGTGTTGACGATCAGGTGGGCGGAAGCGTTTTGGATGCGTTTTAGCCGCCGTTGGTGTTTGGCTGGGATTCCTGCGTAGAGTGCGTTGCCGTAGTCCAGTCTGCTGCTGACGAGGGCCTGTGTCACTGTTCTTCTTATTTAGGTCAGGATACACTTGTAGATCTGGCGGAGCGTGCGTAGGGTGTTGTAGCAGGAGGAGGAGATGCGTTGACCTGCTTGGACATGGAGAGGGAGGAGTCGAGGATGAATCCTAGGTTGTGTGCGTGGTCAGTGGGTGTCAGTGCTGTCCCAGAGCGGTCGGCCACCAAGAGTTGTCCCAGGCTGAGGGGGTGGGTCCGAGGATGAAGACCTCCATCTTGTCCGAGTTCAGTTTCAGACGGCTGCTCCTCATCCAGTCGGCGATGGCCTTCATACCCTTGTGAATGTTGGTTTTGGCGGTGTGAGGGTCCTTGGTGAGGGAGAGGATGAGCTGGGTGTCGTCGGCGTAGGAGATGATGTTGAGGTTGTGGTGGCGGGCCACTTGTGCGAGGGTGGCCATGCAGATGTTGAACAGCATCGGGCTGAGGGATGATCCCTGGGGGATGCCGCAGATGATGTCGGTGGCTTCTGACCGGAAAGGTGGGAGGCGAACGCTCTGGGTTCTGCCGGAGAGGAAGGACGTGGTCCAGTCAAGGGCCTACTCTTGGATTCCGGCTTCTTGGAGGCGTGTCTTTAGGGTGCGGTGGCAGACCGTGTCGAATGCGGCTGACAGGTCCAGGAGGATGAGGGCTGATGTTTCGCCATTGTCCAGTTGGCATCTGATGTCGTCTGTGGAGGCGATGAGGGCTGTCTCGGTGCTGTGGTTTCGTCTGAATCCAGATTGGTACGGGTCCAGGATGCTGTAGTCTTCGGGGTGGCGGGTCAGTTGAATGTTGATGATTTTCTTGATGACCTTTGCCGGGAACAGGAGCAGGGAGATGGGTCGGAAGTTCTTGAGGTCCTTGGGGTCTGCCTTGGGCTTTTTGAGGAGGGCGTTGATATCGGCGTGCTTCCAGCTTTCCGGAAATGTCACTTTTTCGAAGGAGATGTTGATGACCTTCCGTAGTTGGGGTGCGATGGCCGCGTCTTCTTTGTTGAATACGTGGTGTGGGCATGGGTCTGACGGAGATCCTGAGTGGATGGAGTTCATGATCTTGCATGTCTCGTCGTCGGTGCTGTTGTGTTGGCCCAGTAGGTCATGCGGTTGGCGCTGTTGGTGATCGCGGGGGGAGGGGGTGGAATTGTGCATCATTGGTACAGCGGTGGTGTTGAAGCTGTCGTGGATGTCAGCGATCTTGCGGTGGAAGAAGATGGCCAGTGAGTCGCACAGTTCTTGTGAGGACGGGATGTTGTTGGCGATGGCGTTGGGATTGGAGAGTTCTTTCACGATGCGGAAGAGCTCTTTGCTGTCGTGTGCGCTGTTATCCAGGTGGTCTTTGAAGGAGGATCTCTTGGCTAGTCTGATGAGGTGGTGATGTCTGCGGGTGGCGTCCTTGTGGGCTGCGTGGTTTTCTGGCGTTTGTTTGTGGAGCCATTTCTTCTCCAGCTTACGGCAGGCGCGTTTGGAGGTCAGGAGCTCGTCGGTGAACCAGGTGGCTCTCTTGCTGGCATGGCTGTTGGATGGTCTCTTGAGTGGGGCGAGGGTGTTGGCGCAGTCGTCGATTCACTGTCTGAGGTTGCGGGCTGCGGCGTCAGGGCAGGTGGGGTTGATAGGTGGGTTCTGGGCGAGGGTGGTGGTCAGCTGGTCTTCGGTGACTTTGTTCCAGCAGCGGCGCGGCAACTGTTGGGTGCGATGGTGTGTGGTTGGTTTTTTGAAGGTGAAGTGGACGCATCGGTGGTCGGTCTAGTGGGGTTCAGAGGTGTGGTTGAAGGCGACGTGGGTGCTTGTGGAGAAGACGGCGTCCAGCGTGTGGCCTGAGGCATGGGTGGGTGCGGTGACAAGTTGTCTGAGGCCGAGGTTGGTGAGGTTTTGGATCAGAGTGGCGGAGTTGGCGTAGTTGTTGTTCTCCAGGTGAAAATTCAGGTCCCCGAGGAGGATGTAATCCACGGAGGCGAGTGCATGGGTGCTGGCGAGGTCGGCGATGGCGTCGCTGAACTGAGCCCGGGGTCCGGGGGGTCTGTAGATGAGTGTTCCTCTGAGGGTGGTGTTGGGGTCGGTGTGGATCCGGAATTGCAGGTGTTCAGCGGTGTTGAGGGTGTCGTCTGCGTGGGTGGTGACCTTGAGGGTGGACTTGTAGACGATGGCTATTCCTCCTCCTCTTCCGTTGGCGCGGTCCCTGCGGGTGATCTTGTAGCCGTCCGGGATGGCTATGGCGATGTCGGGTGCCGAGGAGTCGTTCCACCAGGTCTCGGTGAGGAAGGCCACGTCTGGGTCAGAGGTGTCAAGCAGGTCCCAGAGCTCGACGGCGAGTTTGCGTGCGCAGCGGGTGTTGAGCAGGATGCAGCGGAGGTTGTTGTGTCTCGTCCTTGGAGGTTTGGTGGCTCTGTCGCATGTGAAGCTGCAGGTGCGGCAGGCGAAGGGACCGTGGGTCTGTTTCGGGGCGGCCTGGAAGCAGGTGTTGTTTCGGCCGGCATTGAGTGCATGGAGGGAGTCGGCATCATACCTGAGTCTGGCGTCGTGGCGAGCGTGGGGTCCAGGGTTTCTGGCGCTGGGCGTGGACCGGGCACGGACGGCGCAGATGGGCTTGCCTTTGGCGCGCCAGCGGGGCGGCCGCTGCGCGTGTCCACTGCGCGGCCGCTGCGCGGCCTCCATAAGAGGGGTAGAGGGAGGGAGGAGCAGCTGGGAGGCGGGAGTGGGGTGGCCACTGGGATGTGCGGGGGGGCGGGGCCGCAGGGGAGCAGCGGCGGGAAACCTTCATATGCCGCCATAATTAAATCTTGTCTGCGTTGGGAATCCTATGATCACCAACTTCATAAATAGTTACAAAAGGAACTTTTTGGTCATTTAAATGGTATGAGTCATTAGAAGGAAATCCCTTTGGTGAAGGGGTGCCTGTGTGAAAAATCATTGAAAAATAGGAGTTTTAGAACGTGTTACTGCTGCTATTTTAGCTGTGACTACTGCAGATTTGGCCAGAGAATTCCCTACAAAGTTGATGACTCAATGTATGTATAACATGAGTTTGTGGAGATCTATCTTTGCTATCAGCCACCTTAACCCAAAGCAGTTTGTGTTTTATTGTGCTACCCTTGGAATCCCGGAATTCATTTTGTCACCAAAAATTTAAATGATCATTAAATGATTATATACAATAATAAGAATCACACATTGAAGGTGAGGAATTTAGAAACCATGGGGCAGATTTATGAGGGACTTGCGCCCCTTTTACGCCGCCGTTGCGTCACTTTTGGGACGCAGTGGCGGCGTAAACCCTGCGCCATGTTGCACCCCATTTAAATCGTGACGCATCTATGGAGATGCGTCACGGTGTAAAGCCCTGCACCACATGAAACCTGCGTCAGGTTTCATGTGGGTGTTTTTACTCAGGGGGGGCGTTCCGTCGCAGGAATGCCCCTGAAAAGTGACTCAGTGAAATCTATAAGATTTCACTGAGTCACTTTCCCAACGCTGATGCGTCAAAACCTGCGCCTGCTTGAAGCAGGCGTAAGGCTTGACGCACCATGTTAGGGATAGAGTAGGTTGGAACAGTGCTGGAGTTGCGTCGCGCTTACGACGCAACTTCAGCACTGCACCAATCTTACGCCGGCAGATGCGTCATGTATCTGCTTGTCCTTGCGCCACGATGCACCGCATTGTAAATGCGGCGCATCTGCGGTGGCGGAAGGGCAAACTTGCGTGACGCATCTTCCCTGGCGCATCCATGCTGATTTGCAGGGATGCGCCAGGGAACATAAATCTGCCCCCATATTTTCAAGTGCAAGAAATAAAGCCTTCAGTTCAGCCAACTCCTAGAGACTGTGTGTGAGTAGTTTAGGGGTGAAAACGCCATGCCAATAACGATGGCGCATGCAGCAAAATACTGCTGCTTAGAACCAAAAGCAAGTTGAGTAGAAACATCAGGATAAATGATATACTAATATTGATTAAGAGGCAGAACTGAAGAAGATAAAGGATAAATATGCTCTTATTGTAAAAATTATTGTATTTGTAAAGAAGGGTCAAACACGAAGTCTAAATCCATGGCAGTCAATGACTTAGCCCATTGTATCCATCGGGGACGGAGGGCTTTAGCATTAGGAACACTAGATTTTGTAACAGACTCTAAGGCAGGTACCGGAGAATCGACAATAATGCACTTCCCTTGAGCTAGTGGCCATTCTTTAAGGCTGGCCATCTGCACAGCAGTCAGTATTATTTCAGTAGAAGCAAAATGCATTTCAGCAGTGGAATATGAATTGCATTTTATATGCAATGGGTACTGTCTCACCTTCATTAGAGGTAACATATTGAAATCCAAATGCACCTGGTAAGAAACGGATGACCAAGTTTGTGGTATTGACATGTGTATGCAAGTGGCGTGTTTCTGGTAAATCAGATTGTAAAGATCTGAGGGTGTCAGTGTGTTCCGCTGTCCAACGGGAAGCAGGTAAATCGGGAATTATCAAAACATGATGTGGTTTAATATGTTGGGCATATTCAGGTAAGTATGTTCTCCCAAAATTAAAAAATCACAGCAGGGACCGCAACTTTTTAAGTGTACTTTGGAGGCTGCAGCTGTGCACACTTCTCCAGAAGATGAAGGGCAAGACTTTTTCCCTCATGTGTAAGTTCATATCCTAAAAACAGGACACTCAAAAATGCAATGTGAGATTTGAAACTTATATCCAAGTTAAGCAAATCGCAATATTATGCGATCCACTCTCACCAGATGGGGGTTTAATTCATCACCTTTAGGTAGATATCATCTACATAAGATAGAGCAAAAGGGTCATTTTCATTAAGGATGGGCACAATTCATGATGCAAAAACTCCTGGGCTATTTTTATAGCCCATGGGAAGTTCTGCATGGCGCATTTAAAAACCTAAGGTGCTAAATGTAGACCAGTCATGGCTCTCAGGATTGTGACTGAAAAAACCATTGAAAATATCCCAGGTGGTCTTGTAGTTTTTTACAGACAACATTATTAATGAGTGCCATAATGTGTGTATTTCGTACTGCAAATGTACGCGTTTGGCTGTTCAAATGTCTATAATCTAAGACGGAGGTCTTCAAACCTTTTGATGCCGAGACCCCTTGTCAAACATTTTTAGGCGTAAGGACCCCCTTCTGACAAAAAATTCCAGAACCTGGTACTCATCATCATCGACAACCATAAAAGCCCCCAATTCCCACAGCAAATAATTTTTACGGTGGGGAAATAATACTAAACAGTGTTTAGCAAACCAAAGGTCTGTGAGCGCGGGGGTGTAGTCAAAGGTGTAGCTCAAAACAAAGAGCCTCGTTTATGAGGAATTGGCATAGGGCCGTGCCGCAGTCTTCTTGCGGCGGTGCCCTATGCCAATGTGAAAGGGTAGGAGTGCACCATATTTATGAAACACAGTGCATTCTTATCCTTTTCACTTGTGTTGGTGCACAAATCGCTGCCTAGCAACAACATAGGCAGGGTTGTTTCGGTACAGGAAGGGGCACTTTCCTGCACAAAAACAATCCCAAGAGACGTTTCCCTCTTTCTATGTGTGCTGCAGGGCACATGTAAAGAGGAAAAACAAGGAGAAAAGAAAACATTTCTCCACGGTACGGCTCCACTGGGGAGGTGTCCGTTTTTGGAGCTGCCCCAGGTTTCCATGGAACCCCACGCAAAGCCAATGGAACACCTCCTTGACGCAGAATTAGGCAACGCATTGGCTTGCGTTGCTATGTCTTATTACATATCTATGAGGCCATGCAAAGACATGAAGGGTGACTTTGCATTGCCTCATGGGTATGGTTGAGACACTTCCGCCACTGTAGCATCAAAAAAAGTGATGCTCTGGCGATGCAAGCCTCTCATAAATAAGCACCAAAATATTCTGTAGGGTTTTTAGGTCTTTCACCATCAGTTATTTACATATAAAATAATGGGCAGCGTAAAGGAAAAATAAATAAAAAAGTTGTTAGTGGGAAATGCACTGCAGTCCATTAGGAAACTTCTATTAGTGAATGCACTGCAGAGGTCCGTGTGTAACCAAAGAGCCACAGAATTAAATCTGGATTGGTGCAGTGGATAATAGTGATGTGTATCTTTAGTGCAACGAGGTCCCGGCCTGTGACAGAGTGCACTGTAAATATGCAAGTCGTTATTTTATACTTGCGTTAAACACAGTGTAAGATAGAATGCTGCAAAACGTGCAAGTAGTTTTACTATGAAATGGTGCTTCCAAAATGTAGATTTTAGTAATCCTAGAGCGTATGTAACGCAATTGTTTTTTTTTACATAATGGTCCCTTTAACACCAGGGGTACTAAGGGCTGTGTAAATGCAGTAAAATTAAAAGAAAGCACTTCCCAGCCCAATTGTTAACTCTTTGCACTTCCACTCAAAGATTTTTTTTTTGTCATCACAAACCTTGGAGTTATTTGATAAATTAAAGCCAGAACTGCTCATCCTTTACACTTGCAGATTAACTGGTTTGCATTTCATTCAGGCAAGCAGCTGATAAGGATCTAAATTAGCCCTCCCAGGTCAGCTGTCTTTTTCCAAAACGAAAGCAAACCTTTTAGATTGCAGGGACAAGTGAAGCTGGGGAATGCGCGACCCCCTTTCCAGGACACCAGGGCCCCCCTGGTGGTCGCGCCCCACAGATTGAAGACCTCTGATCTAGTCCCGGCACTCCAGCTGGGAAAGAATCTTTATCGGGTGCTTTTGCATCACTTTTAATAGGCTACTGTGTTTGTACCTCACATGTGGACCGTATAGGAATAACATGAAAAGGGGAATCCCTATCCCAATCAGTATGATTGCGATAAAGTGCAGGGGCCAATGCAAGGGCCCATTCGGATGCATAAGCATGTTTGACTTTGTGCAGCACAAGGTGAGAAAAAGAAGGTAAAATTACGTCCTCACCCTGGGAGGACACAAGTACATAAGTTGGGGGCCAATAGACCTCCGCCAATAGAAAGTAATGACGTAGTTAAATGGTCCCAGAATATTGCTTTAATTGTATCTTTAATATCATTTTTAATTTAAATATCTAAAAGAGATAATTTATCCAGAGCGGCTACATGAGTATCTGCAGTTTTCAACCGTAACAAACAGCATACTATGGTTACTTCTGTTGCGCTATTGAGGAGAGTCACCACCCAACTCCTGTTTAGGAGGAGGGGTTCACTGTGGCATATTTAGAAGTTAAAGCAGCAACTTTCTTTTTCTGAATGGAGGAGGCCTGTCCTTCCTAATCGTCACGTCAGACAACCATTTTCTCTTTTTTTTGGTTTCTTGTACTTCCTGTCTGCGGTCCGATCGCCCTCCTCTGTCGTACTGCTGGTCAGACGATTCCTGAAAGGAAGGAGGAGGATGTGTATCGCGGACCTGAAAACTGTCTGGAATCTTTAGGCCGGTCTGACATCCTTATGTGAGCCAGGCTTGCTAATTGCTGCTACTGAGGGTCTGGTTCCTAAACGATTACGTTCTAAGGACTAATACACATTAGCAATAATAACTGACAACTCACGTTCGCGGTCAGTTACCACCACCGCAGCAAGTCATTGGCGTATAGTCAAAGACGTTGTTTCACCTTTAACATTAGAAAGAATCATTTTAAGAGACAATGGTAAAATTACCCATAAGTTTCATTCCCAAATCCAGGGCAGGATCTGCCCCATGCTCATTCTGTATATGTTTGAGGACGTTTGGTAAAATGGCCATTGAGGGAGTGCCAAGGCAAAGAGTGCAAACTGTGGAACAAATAGTCCCCCAGGTGTTGCATTCTCCTAGAGTGGGAGCCAAGCCAGTAGGTAAATGTAAAATTCTGTGCTTGTCTGGTGGTTCCATGAAGGGAAACACAGTTTTGAGTTGATCAATTGTTCTCGGGCAATCCAAAATAGTATTTCTTCACTATTAGCGGGTCTATTGCCCATAACTGATTGAACAATTACACGACTAATCACAGGCGCTCCAGGCATGTGGAGCCTGTAATAATGTACACAAAATAAATTGTGTCAGATGTCTGTAGAAGACAACAAGTATATTGTACAATTCACAGGTTTGGACTAGAATCAGAGGACCCAAATCATGGTAGGGGGTGTAACCAGCAAATACTGGCCAAGTAGTCCCCTCATTACTGAGAAGACCCATTTGAATAGGCGCGGGGACATGGGAAAGGACACCATTAAACCAGGTCAGGTGTTACCAGATGTGAGAGGAATTTCAAGAAGTGCATAAGGTCTATATGTAGCAGGTGCTTGGGCAATTGTGTATTCATGAAAAGTTTTAGAATAGGGGTGCACAGCTGGAAACGTAGCCCAAGAGTAAACAAAATCTCAAAGCGTAACTGTACATCCGCTTCTACTACAAAGATGAGGGGCTAATGCATTAGAGACTCCATGTTGTGTTAAATTTGCATTTACTGTTCGGCAGCTGGCCTCAGTAGGCTGTCCCATAAACATGTTATAATGGATTCAAATTGTAGCACAAGGTGGGTTTGATGCCTTTTAATATTCAAGCTTTGAAAACCAACAGACAAGATGTTCCTAAAAACTATGGAGGGTGGACACCAAGGATGTCTCCAGTAGAAGGTGCGAGAGTATTGTGGACAACCACCAATTTGCTCAGGGTTAGGGTTCCTGCAAGTAAGTACCAGACCAAAATGTTGGTGGCGCCATGTTGCAGGTGTCTGCTTGGGAACAGAACTATGTTTGGGACCATAGAACATTGGCAAGTAGGGACTGTCACCATATCACCTCAGTATCTATGAGCCCGAGTCCGACTAGCTATACTGCCTCACTTGCCCTCCTAACCTTACAAGAGAGACAAGTGACTTTGCACCCCAGAACACAACCCTCTCAACCCTCTCAGGGATTGCGTTGACAGGACACACCCTTTTGCTTCCACCACACGAAGGAAGTTTAGAATATTTATTTAAACTATCGTGCCCTAATATGCAGTATTTGTGCCACAATTAGAAAACAAACGCATATAAAAAATATTCCTGGCATGGTTAACAAATCATATACCATAAAAAGCCCTGTCATGTTATAAAATGGATTAGCCTAAACCCTGCCCTCCTAAGATAGCTAAATGATTATATATCCAAGATCTCTGCAATTAGTGGCAGACCAGTACCGTAGCATACATAGATAGATGTTCTACATCCAAACTGACTCAACATTCTTACCTCAGGACCTTCGTTCTCAGTGTGACCTGTTTAAAACTCCAGTTCTCAGTTATATGGCAAGACATATGTGTTCAAAAACAACAGCTGCATTCTCAAGTTATGTCTAGGTGTTCGTGTCTGACCTTGTCTATTGTATTCAGACTAAATCCCAGTAATAGAACAGAACACAAAAACATATGCAGGTTCTATGTGAAAATACCCCCTGGCACAAAAGCAAACATGTTTATATGTGTGCAAAGGAAAAGCGGCCTACAGCGATCTTAATTAGGCTAACATTGGGAAACTACAGTCAGCCATGCAGTTAAACACACAACACCTGTATTATGCCCTAATCAGACCTGAAACTAGTTTTCCCTTACCTGATGTGTGCGCCCTTGGAGCCCTTACACAATTGCTCACTTTGTTTATTAACCATCAAAACGGCCATAAGTTTGGTCATAACATAGTCACAATGGGCACCAGTTCCGCTAATCAGGTGACCAAATACTGCGCTCTTGAAAAGACAACCATCTATCGAGTGAGGAGACGATGTGGAGAGCTTGTGCTGGCTGCCGTTCTCTTGCAGTTTTCTTGACTTCTACAGCCTGCCTGCCATATCACTGATCCTTGCCGGTACCCGCTGCGCGGGTCCCGCATCGCTTACCTTGTTGGGACTGAGGCTACATCAGACTAGAGCAGCAGGGTTGTGAGCGCCAGGGCTGGGACTCCATTTCCCAGGAGTCCCTGCGTTTGGTATCACCTGCACCTGGACGCTCTCCCTGTTTGCCCCGCCTCCGACCACCGACTGAAGAGTGCAGGCTTGCACTAGTAACATTGGGAGACAACCATCTATCGAGTGAGGAGACGCTGTGGAGAGCTTGTGCTGGCTGCCGTTCTCTTGCCGTTTTCTTGACTTCTACAGCCTGCCTGCCATATCACTGATCCTTGCGGTGCCCGCTGCGCGGGTCCCGCATCGCTTACCTTGTTGGGACTGAGGCTACATCAGACTAGAGCAGCAGGGTTGTGAGCGCCAGGGCTGGGACTCCATTTCCCAGGAGTCCCTGCGTTTGGTATCACCTGCACCTGGACGCTCTCCCTGTTTGCCCCGCCTCCAACCACCTATTTCCTTTATCTGGAACTGCTGCTGACGCTGCGCGGGAGCACGCAGGAGTGCGCCGGGACAAGGGCGGGACAGTCTGCGACAGTCCGCGACTGGCAGAGACTGGACTGGGCTATTTACGCTGCCCATTTATTTTGGTAAAACGTTATTTTTGTATTTCTAAGGGTAATCGTGTCCATAGTGTATTGTGGTGCTCTATGTCTAATCCAAAGCTTCCTACGGCCATAAATACTATGGATAACTATCTGGTGCAGGTAGTAGCTAAAATCAACACCGAGAGGAGAGCCTCTCTGGGGTTGGATGTATCCCCGGAACTTGCATTGATGGATTTCCCCTCAGCTGATTTACCTGATTTAGCTAGTAGCAGTAATAATGTGATACTATCTGAATCTGTTGAAAACACCAACTTGACCCAGCCTAGTTGTGCTGCTGTGGCAAGTAATAGTGAGGAGGAGACTGAATTGTATACAATAGGGGAAAAAGCCCCAGTGGTTGTTCCACGTATGACAAGAAGAGTAGGAAAGGGTCAGCCTACTCGTGGAGGCCTACGCTCAAGTCGGAAAAAGCCGGCTTCCCCACCTAACAAAGCAGCTGGGGTTGAGGAAGAGGGGTCGACTGATGATATTTGTATGGCCCTATCCAACGCTCAGTTTAAGAAGCTGTTGGGTATGATTGACTCGAAAATTGGTGGCATCGTTAAACCCCTGGTTGGCAGGATAGAACAGTTAACTGCAGAAGTGAACAGGCTGGGGGATCTCTTGGACAAAACTTTAGTTAACGTAGGGAGTCTACCTGACGAAATTGTAACTAGAGTGGAGACTAAAAAGGGTACAGGTAGTCCGGATGATGGAGGAGCAGTGACTGCTTTGCCTAGCCAGCCGGTGGTTCCACAGCTAGCCACAGGGGTGGCTGTTTCAGGGGATGCTGTCCCTCAAGGTGAATTTATGGCTGTGAACACAGCAAAGGGTTCAGCTGAGCTCATTGTTGAGGCTTCCCCTCTGGTACTTGTGTTAGCCAACGTCCCCATATTGTCTCCAGGTCAGGAAGAGTCTACTCCTTCTCTGTTGTCTAAGGCCCTATACTGGCTGTCTAACAACATGGTGATAACTCCCTGGGGCAAGCAACAGCTGGCAGCAGAATTAGTTATGGCAAGGAGGGTGGAGTGGATTGGAAGCAGCCCTAAAAGATTTCAGGGTGATTGTGTTGTTTTAAATTTTTCAAACCCGGAAGTATTAATCGATATTCTTCCGAATCTGTTACCGCCACAGCGAAGAACTGCTGATATTATCCCTCTGACCCTAGACTTTTTCTATCACCGGAGAGGGAGGGGCCCCAACCCGTCTATGCTGAGGACGAAATGGAGCATGGTGTCAAAACTGGGGAGAAGGGGGTCACAATCTGCCGAATGCGGCTTTAACACAGGAAGAAGGGCTGTACATTCTGAAGAGTGGGGAATACATTTAGAAAATAGGTTCTCGGCTCTTTCAAACTTAGACGAATGCGACTGACTTCTTGGGGACGAAAGTATTGTTCTATCTGAGTCAAATGATCAGGGTAGAAGCAGTCCATCTACATTTCAGGGTATCGATTGTGGAAATAAGTTATCTCCTTGTAAGGCTATCTGTAATAGGGGCCAGCCTCGTGCTGTGGATTTAGTTATGGGTAACCTTGGCACTCCTAATCTTATCCTTAATACGTTAGTGGGTACTATGACGGGGGCACCAAACTTAATCTCTTGGAACTTGGCAGGTCTTCACTCTAAAATTGAGTGTGGGGATTGGCTTGGTTTTGTTACCTCATTTGATGTATGTTTATTCCAAGAAACCTGGGCATGTGAACCTGTTTTTGTCTTGGGGTACTTAAATTTTTCTGTACCAGCTATAAAAGGACCAAGAGGGAGACCAATGGGGGGTCTTACCATCTGGGTTCGACAGTCCCTCAAATTTTCTATTAAATGTATGGTGACTAATTCTAAAGATATCCAGTTAATTAGGATAACTAATGATACTCCAGGTTCTCTTGATGTTTACAACGTGTATGCTAGAACCACCAAGGGTGGACAATCAGGAGTGTTAAATGCCCTGGGCGACCTCCTTGACATTAATTCACAAGGCAAGAATATTGTTATAGCAGGTGATCTTAACCGGACCTTTGAGCCCTTAGCGACTGGCAAGGCTTTTCTTGGAGCTGAAGAGGATTCACTTTGGGGTATCCCTGCTTTAGAACTGAAGCCAGTCACACGTTGGACTGAGGACATAATAGGCCTGAATGCTATGTGTCTCGAAAAGAGACTAAGAGCCTTAAATGGTAGAACAAGATCAGACATAAAAGGGTCTATGACTTTTGATAATGGGAGACACAAAAGTAGAATAGATTACGTAATTTGTAGCATGAATCTATGGTCGTCTGTATGTGACATGGAGGTTGTTGAGAGACCTGAGAGTGATCATCACCCTCTGTGTGTGGTGCATAAATGGTGGACAGCTTTGAACAATTTGAATTGCTCTAACGTCCTTGCCCCTCCTCTTGTCATTCCTGGCAATGATCTGCGCAGGTTAAGATGGGCTACTGTGGAGACCAACCAACAGGTGATTGACACTATTAACCAAGAAACTGATAAATCTATTATGGCCATGGAATTGATTAGTGCTCCTCTTGGCTTGGCTGAGGTGGTTAAGATCCACGATTCTCTCTTTGGTCAAATAAAAAAACATTTCCTGAAACCAGTTGCACGTAAAGGGGCAAGAGTATGCAAAAATGCAAAATGGTATAACGCCAATTGCAGAGCCGCCCGGCTCGCTTTGGGCCGTGTAATCAAAAAGAGGGATCCAGTGGCTATCTCCCTAGCCAGGAAGGACTATAAAGTCTGTATAGTAAATGCCAAAAAAGCTTGGGACGAGCAGCATTGGTTAAACCTGAAAAGAGCTAGTGACAATAGGGATTCCAGATTGTTCTGGAATATTGTTATGTGGGGTTGTGAGAAAGCAGCGGACCCCCCAAGTAACAATGTCCCCCAAGAAGACTGGGTGAAATTTTTCAGCTCTCAATACGCCAGTAATAATCAGATAGCTTGTGAGGATAGTATTGCCTGGTCTTTTTCTCAAGAGAATCTCTTCACCTATAAGGAGACAATGTCTGCCCTCAACACAGTAAAAAGAGGGCGTGCCCCTGGTTTAGATGGTGTCCCTGCTGACATCTTTGTAAATGATAAGGTGCGATGGTGTAAATATATTCATTTATTGATTAACTCCATCGCAAAAGGTGCTGAGGTTCCGGCATCCTGGCGGGGTGCTGTGATCATCCCAGTGTTTAAAAAGGGCGATAGAGCTCAGCCAGGTAATTACAGGCCAATAAGCCTCATTGACACCGTGCAAAAAATAGTTGGCCGCGTTGTTGTAAACAGGCTCCTTGACTGGGCAGAGGAGAATAACATATTGTCTCCCTTCCAAGCAGGGTTTCGAAGAGCGACGAGTACTGTAGACCAGGTCTTTCGCTTTCAATTACTGCAATGGAGGACTGTGGTGCTGGGAGAAGGCAGCCTATATGCGGCCTTTGTCGATTTACGGGCTGCCTTCGACCTGGTGCCACGGGCCAAACTGTGGCAAGTTTTACATAGCATAGGGGTTCCACCGGAGCTATTATCGCTGATAATGCGGCTCCACGAGCAAACTTTTGCGAAAATTCAGTGGGGTGGATACGGGATGGTCACAGCGGACTTTTCCGTTGAGCGTGGAGTGTGTCAAGGATGTTCAATGGCTCCGACCTTGTTCACTCTATTTATTAATGGTGTAGTCTCCCGCATGTTATCAGCGTCAGTGGATGCTCCTTCACTTGCAGATTTAAAAATTCCCATTTTAATGTTTGCGGACGACACGCTTATTTTATCAAAAACACCTAGTGGTTTACAGCGTGCTCTGACTATTTTTGATACATTTTGTGGCGCACATGGCCTAGAGGTGAATGTCACTAAAACCAAATTAATGTTTTTTAAGCCGCATGGTAATTTTAAACCAAAAATTATTATGAATGGCCGGTCCCTAGAGGTGGTGAAATCATTTATGTATCTGGGCATACAAGTTGCAGATAATAATAGGTGGTGCGAGCACATAGACATCGCTACATTGCGACACAAGCAATTATCTGGTGCCATTAGTTTGGAACATAGGAAGTCTTTGACTAAACCTATTAAGCCAGTACTGAAGGTCTACGAAGCGAAGGCAATTGGTTCCGCTCTTTATGGTGCGGAGATGTGGGGGTTCGAAAAATTGAGTTCCCTACAAATCTCCGAGAACAAGTTTCTACGTTCCATTACAGGTACCCCGAAAAGCAGCCCATTGTTGCCTTTAAGGTATGACCTTGGTAGGAAACAAATCACGGACCTAGCTAGACTCCGCCCAATATTGTACTGGCGAAGGCTCTGGACAACTCCAGAGCTTTCTCATTAGGCGGAAGGGTTTATTGATGTTATTAAGGCTGACCGTTTCCATAAGATCGGATGGCTTAAATCATTAAAAGCATCATTGATTGAGCTTGGGCTAACCTCATTATGGGCAGACCCAGCTGGTGTAACCTTTCCTGCTAAATCTGTCATAAAAAATATATTTTGGGAATATGTTGCGCATAGGAGTCTGAGTAAAGCTAGTACTGGGTCCCTGACTGCTGGCTTTCTGGAAGTCAAATTATATCCCTCTTTGGAACCCTATTGGGACATTATTACAAAGCCGGGAGACAGAAAGCTCCTTTTTCAGTTGAGAGTGGGAGCTCTTCCCATAAGGTCCTTTACATCAAAATGGGTAGAAGGGGGGTGTGACTCTTGTCCGGTATGCGGGCAGGGGAAAGAAACTCTTGGCCATTTTCTGTTCGTCTGTCAGGCTTATTGTGAGCCAAGACGTGTTTGGTTATCACCTATGTGCAGGAATCTTGGGACTACCTGCAGTTCTGTTGCTCTGCGTATTATATGCACAAGCCCAGTTACTTGGATATTAATTGCCACCGCTAAATATATGGGATGGGCATGGACGATCAGGCAGAGACTGCTAGTTATTTAACTATTGTCTGTTTGAAAATGTTTCCCATGGATATTATCATTAATTAATTTTAGATAATTAGTTTTATATGTTGGCTAAATTTTTAAGATGTATCTGTATTTTATCATATTTTTTGTTAAACAGGTATCATGGGAAACTGCCTGCAAATGAATGTACCTTAGTTGATTTAATATTGTATTATTTGATTTGAATCGATTGTATTTCAACTGCATTTTAACTATGAGTGTTTGTCCTGCTTTTATGAGTAATCACTCGAATAAAGCATTATTTGACCTTGAAAATCAATTTTTAAGTCCAGATAATCAAAAACAAGTAGAAGAATCTGAACAATGTGAACTTGATGTGAAGACTGATCATAATGTAAATAATGTTAATTGTTTCTTGAGGAATCTAATACCGACATTATTCAGTAAAGTTGCAAGAGGAAGTACCATTGAATGAAAAGAAAAGATGGGAATTAACTGGTTGTAGGAGAGATCTAGTGACTTGTGGAAAATCTTTGACCATCAATATGCTCTGCCAGATTCTATGCTACAGTCAGTGGCCATAAAGTTGCCCTCATGTACAAGGAGATGGAATGCATAGAACATTTAGGAAATAGTGGCACAACACAAAGTTCAGGAGTGCAGCAGATGATTTGTGTCAAAGATGCATTATTTAATGTAAATAAAAAACTTAATTGTAGAAATTGACGTCAAGTGCCCTTTGTCCTGCCGTTAATGGCTATCCTGCCACCGAATCTTTACGAGATCATCACGGCATTTAAAGTATCTTCTCAGAGGTTATATTGACCCTGTAGAATTTCACCAAATGAAACAAGTTCGCCATTCTAGTGATTGCAAATAATTATCCACTGATAAAGATCTCGCATTCTAAGAGATTTCACAGTGTTTGAACCATCGAATTAGTCTTATCCATGAAGTACTGTCCAGTACCAACCTATATGTCGCTACATTGATGGCTATACATACATAATACCTTTTTGATGCTTTTATTCTCCATTTCCTCAATAGCTGCCGTTTGAGCACAGGAACTGTGACTTTGTCCTGACGAAGGCGTCACTCACACCGAAACACACGTCGAATATAATTTAGTCACTTTATAATATTGTTCATTCTTTGATGTATAATACAATTTTTATGATTGTTATGGTTTTAACTTCGATATCTGTCGAATACCTTGTTGTTTTCATATAGTTTCTTATGAATGATTTTAACTGAGAAAATAAATATACTCTTATTTTCATGTTCATTGTTGCTTTTAGTTCTTTCTTCTTTTTTGACCTTGTGACACACATTTAGCTTTATCAGTGATGATTGCCTAGGTTGTTATTTGTCAAATATATTTTACCCTGTCCTAGGAATTGGAACTAACAGGGGGTCCTTGTTGTACTCGCTTGCTTCTAGCACTGCCAGTGGATGAACCCAGATCATTAACAAGCGAATTACTATGCCTGCAAGGTATATGCAGTACTGCCTTGTGATAGATAACCTTCTAGTGAAGGAAGGCTGAGTCTGTAGGGGTTTTAAAGTGAGAGAGTGCTGCACTTTCATTCCGGATAACAGTAAGCTTATTACCATGTATAACAGTAATTTTACTAATATCTCTTGTGAAGTCAAAGCATTTGAAGAGTATGACTTGCAGGAAACTGTGTTCCTGGTTCGGGGAGATTGGAAAGGGCTTTAGAAAGATTGGTGAATGGTTCGATAGCTTGAGGGGATGCACATTGTATGTCATATTAACACCTACAATTATTGAGTCAATTTCTACAATTATGTTTTTTATTTACATTTTCTGAGCTTATCATTTTAAAGTTGGGTTCAAAGTGCGGTTCTAAATAGATGGACATGAGTTCAAAGAGGATGAGATGTGAGCTGCAGATAGAAGATGCCAGAGATCAAGTCTATGGACACTCCCAGGAGTAGCTGTGCGCGCTATAAATTCTAAAGATGTTGGAAAAATTGCAACTCAAGAGACAGAGGGCCAGATGTATGACCATTTTTTGCAGTTGCAAACTGGAAATTGGCCTGTTTGCGACAGCAAAATTGGTCTGCCCAATGTACAAACCCTATTTTTCGAGTCGGCAAGCTATTAAAACTCGCAAAATAGGGGCTGCGACTTGCTATTTGGAAGGAGTATACCAAGGATGTCCCTTCCTAATAGTGACTCACACTTCAATGTATGATTAGATTTGCGGTCTCAAAACACTCGCCGCTTACCACCTATTTCAAGTAGGTGGTAAGCCACTTGCAAACGGGAAGGGGTCCCAAAGGGACCACTTCCCCTTTGTGAGTGTGGGCGAAAATATTTTTTAAGAACAGGCTGTGGTCCCAGGGACCACTGCCTACTCTTTAAAAAATGAAACAGAAACGTATCATTTTCTTTTTTAAATGCATCCCGTTTTCCTATAAGGAAAACAGGCTGCTGCTTTATTTAAGATGCAGTCACAGACATGGTGGTCTGCTGACCCCAGCAGGCCACCATCTCTGGGAGGGCTAGCCATTCCTAATGGGGTCGCAAATAACACCTGCCTCACGAACATTAATCAGGCAGGCAATTTGCGACCCCATTAGGATTAGTTAACCGTGTCTGAGACACTGTAGTAAATTGCATTTTGCGAGTCGCAAAGCAACGCAATTTGCGAGGTGCAAAATGTAAGGGTCATACATCTGGCCCAGAAAGTGTTGCAAACAGGGTTGTAAATAGTTTGAGGTTTTTAGTAATAATAAAATCATCAGACAGGGAAGTTGTTAAAGCTTTAATGCATTTAATAAAAATGCGTATTATTAATAGTGTGCAGAGCAATTAATCAACACTTTAATTCAAATATACATACTGACATGGAATTATTAAATTGAAACATATTTGCTATGACATGTTAAAATGTGTCTTTTTGCCTTAGTCTAACTAGACCTTAGTTAGCCTTAAGCCCATCTTGCCCGAAATGGAGGTTGTAACATGATTTGTATTCTCTGTTTATATTTCTGCCTGACACAATGTGCAGCAAGATGTGAACTAGTTTATGGATGAATGACATCATTCTTGAAGAAAGCCTTCTAGAGAAAGACATTCCACCTATATGAGGTATTGCATTTATTCATAATGATTAACTGAGCAGGGAAAAAAACCTCAGATTATACTGAAAACATTGATTTTTTAGACAATCGTAGGATGGATACAGCTACAAATTTCAGGATCAAGATAACCCTAAGGTTGCCACTATATATCATATCAACCTTGAGCCTCTGATACATAAGATTAGCACTGATTTGAGGTGTATCAATGGGATACACTTATGAATTATAGGGAGGTGCAACGCCAGAGGTAACGGGTAACCGGGTGGCTTGGACACAGGGAAAGCGTTTGATGGAGTGTCATGTAGCTATCTAAGGGGAACTTTGAAACATAAGGGGTTCACATTTTGAGCCAAGAATCAGGGAGAATAGATATAACTGGAGGGAGGAACAAGACAGGTGTGCCTCTGCTCTCCAATTTTGTTTCCCCATTTATCGAGCAAATTGCCCAAAGTCAGTACGAATCAACTAATACGATACAAAGGTATTAGCATATGCTGATGATATTGTGGTGATAACTTCTGACCCGGCAACACAATTACTGAGGTGGAGCAATTGGCCAGTGAATATAGGTGTGTAATTCTGCGGCAATGGGCATGTTCCTGTGCTTTTTTCGGCATATACTAATGTAATACCTTCATCGTCTTCCTCTAAAAAAATTTCAGGCAGAAAAATGTAAGTTCTCCAGAGGTTGGGCTTACTTGACCCACTCTCCCCCACCACTCCTTCGTCCTCTCGCCAAAAAAGTAACCCAATTGGGAGCAGCAGCCAATAGGTCAAGGTTTTGGAACCACTGCTCTACCAGGTATGACATTGTGCTGCCATGGTGTGATCCTTTTGATATACTCAATGTTTTTCATAGTTTCCCTTTGTCTTATACATAAAGCTAAGAGTCTCCCATCTCACTCCCCATACTCATAACTCTCATTTTTATATGCCTGAGACTTTTCAGCTGCCCTCTTTATATGATAACTATTGATCATCTTCAGCCATCATGATTTCTAGTTGGATTTGCACATCCTCCTGTCCCCCCATGATCCCATCCATGTGAGTCTTTTCTAAAATCGCAAGTTTGTCATATAGCCCCCTTATCGCACACCCTGGTTGTTTCTTCTGTGTGCCATAAAACTAATGGTCTCCCCTCTCAATCCGGCTTTTAACGCATCCCAAGCCATCCCCCATGAAGTACTATATCTATTCATCTAAAAAAACTCAACCACTCTTTTCCTCATATGCTCAACAAATAGTTTGTTCGAAAGCAATTTTATATCGAAAGTCAACTTAGACTGAGGCTTGAGTTCTCCCAGCCCGGAAATTTCCAGGACTCATGGATTATGATCAGACAAAAGGATTGGTAGTGTCTTAATTTCGACCTTATCCAATCGAGGCTAGAACATAATCTAGTCAAACATCCTTTCTATGTGAGCTAGAGTAGTATGTAAACCCAGGATCAGGTGCTTTCTTAACATCTCAAACACCTGCAAGCCCATGGCTCTCCATTAACTGTGCGAAGGCCCTATAAACTTGAGGTTTTCTCTCATGCTACTTCGTGGTTTGATTCCTTCCTACCTCAAGGTGAAGATTTAAATGCCCACAGATTATGAACGGGACTGACAAAGATGCTAACTCTACTTTTAGCTCTTCAATCACTTTGGGATTATCCTGCTCAGAGCAATAAATAGAACAAAGAGTCCTGTAGGAGAGTAGGATCTGCTTCACATGGGTACCCCCACTTGTTGCTGGTGTAACAGAAGTTGATCAGTTGGTGAGTAGTCCCACTTGCAACCCTTTCCTCCTGAGGCTTGCTACCCAGTCTTTTTACCCATCTTACTGGCTGTTTCAGATGGAGCCTGCAGAATTGCAACAGGAAGAGAGTTCCAGATTTTTGGCGCAATATGGCTAAGGAAACTGCCCCCTATTCTAGCTCTTTTAAATTTTGGAACAACTGCTAGTTTTGCTTTGGCAAACATAGGGTTTGACCATCAACTGAAGATAAGATGCCTTGAGAGGAAAGAGCTTGTAGGAGTAGCAGAGAGCTTTAAAGGTGACTGTTTGCCTCACAGGAAGCCAGTGCAGTTTCTAAAAGTGCGGTCCCGAGGGAGGCGCGCTTAGGCCGATTGGGCAATACGAGTGCTGCAGCATTCTGGACCTGCTGAAGCCTGCTAAGGCGGGATTGAGACACACCTAAGTACAGAACATCGCAGGAGTCTAGTCTGTATATAACTAGAGCCCGGACTACAGTTTTGGGATAGACTCTGGTAAAAAGTGTAGAATTGTCTTCTAAGAATTCAGCATCTCAAAACATTTTGCCTGCAAAGGCAGTGATCTGGTTATCGAAAGAAAGTTTATCATCAAACCAGATGGAATGGAATGGAAAGATTCTTGTATAGCGATTGAGACACACTTAAGATGTACAGAACATTGCAGGAGTCTAGTCTGTATGTAACTAGAGCCCGGACTACAGTTTTTGAGGGTAGACTCTGGTAAAAAGTGGAGAATTTTCTTCAAAGATTTCAGCATCGCAAAGCATTTTGCTTGCAAAGGCAGTGGTCTGGTTATCGAAAGAAAGTTTATCATCACACCAGATGGCCAGATTTGTAACCTTAGGTTTTGGAGGGGGTAATGGACCAAGATTATGATGCCACCAGGCATTGGGTAAAATGCTAGTGTGCCCAAAACCAACACCTCCATTTTCCCTGCATTCAGCTTTAGGCAGTTGACATCCATCCAAGCAGCAACCTCTGACAGAGATGAGTCCATAGGTCTGTTTCAGCTGAGAAAGAGTGATGACAAGTTGCGTCATCACACCAGCGGCGAACACAGTAGAGTGGAATGTTTTTTGGGAGACCTGAAAGGTACGCCCTTCCAAAGATGAGACGAGCCAAAGCAGCGCTTTATGGCCCATGCTACAGCTCCTAGCCTCTCGATCAGGATGTTACGAGATATGGTATCGAAAGCAGCATTGCGGTCTAACATTAGGATTGCTGCAGTGTCGCCTCCGTTCATAATCCGAATAGCTGACCTGAAAGCTAGCAATAGGGTGGATTCTGTGCTGTAGGAGGGGCAGTAGCCTGATTGTATCCTGTGAAGGAGGTCGCTGTCCTCCATAAAATTAGGGAGCTGCCAATCCACTTGCTTTTCTTCAATCTTAGAGAAGAGTCGTAGAATCAAGATAGGTTGATAGTTTTTTTATGATTAGAGGAGTCGAGGTTTCTTTAGGAGAGGAACCATATCAGGCAATAGATTTCAAGTTCTAGAACCAGGAACGTCAACTTTACATACATTTTCTACGTAGTTACTACAAGACAGAGATCCCCACATATAGTCTCTCTTCAATTACTACAGGACCTCTAAAGAAACAAAAGTTGTGCATCAACATTCTAAATCAACATCAAATAGTATTTTAAATGCTCGGGTACATTTCCTATGTTTAATCTTCGTCAATCGCAACATGTTCCATAACTCTGTCAATATATAATAATTCACAGAATTGACTATATCAGATCCACCTGCCTACCACTACATTTCAGGTTATGTATATATTTGGTATTCCTAACTCCACATCTGTTAACCTACACTTCTCACACTGAATTATGTATATATCGACCTCTTCCGAAAACAGCTGCCAGTCCAAAAGAAAATTTGCCCTTATTCCACACTGTTCAATGGTCCAATTTCATCACATCATCTCCAACTTCCTTTATATACATAGGTATGCCACACCCTTCCTGACCTTCTTACACTTATGGAGGTACAAAATACGTGGAAATAAAAGGGCAGCCAAACCATTAATCATTTTTGATAACTTTGTGTAAACGTTTTCCTGTTTACATATACAAGAAAATCCACTAAAATACCTAAGTAATAAGGATTCGTATCTCGAGGATTCCAAATTGCTGTATATTAAATAAGATATGACAAACTGATATCAATGAGAACAAATGATTTGTGTGAATAATATAGATGTGCACGATAGGGTAGAATGTGAGATTAAACATACTGATTCTCTCCGCTCTCCTGCCTTTTTTTTGTTAGTGTTTTGTGTACAATTTTTGTTAAAAAAACATGGTTTAGTCCAAAAGGATGTATGCCCTTTTCAGATTCTTTAAATGGTGCAAACAATCACACATTCTAGGGGACATGATGGTCAGAATATGGTCATTTTCAAAAAAAATATCTGAATATTCATGAGAAGCCACCAATAATTCAAATAATATGTTTGGATGCTTCCAGCATGTTTTGGTGTTTTCACCTATGGGGAAATAGGGCATCAATCAATATATAAAGAATTGATTGGATATCATACAGGCTATCCCCCTGACCTAGAATGGGGATGTCCAATGTTTCTTTACTAAGGCCGGTCTTTGCCTGATTTTCATTACATTCACATTGGTTAAAAGAACATGTTATGGCCATCATTGTGTCGTCATTAAATGTTTTTTTGAGTGGTTGTCTGAGTCTTTGTCAAAGAAGAATTTGCAATTATAAGGGAGAATGGAGATATCAGTCAGATCTTGAAAATATGTAATTGATACAGCCCCAGCCCTCACGGTCTAAAGTCGGTCACCCCAGATAAACCATTCTGAGACCCTATATTCATATATTCTAAGTGTCATAGAGAAGCTGAAGTGTTGCTGTCCAGGTGTAGCTTCACAGTTCTTTCTGCTACAGTATAGGCATTTTGCAGATCCATTTTTGAACCAGAGCACAATCAGCGTCATTCCAATCTTCATGTGCTAATATTGCAGCGCAGTGTTCGTTGTCTTTCCAGTTATCAGGATTATCCTCCGACCAGAACCTAGAAAGAAATTGACATGAATTTACAGTTAGTGTTTGCGGAAACTCCTGGATACAGTGAGATGTATTCATTATTTTGGTCTATGGGGCTTGTAGGTGGCACGTTCCAAACCCAGTTGTTTCAGAGAGCACACAGAACGTTTGTAACTTGAATTTGTCACATCGTGCCCTTTAGTTAGATCATGACATTTGTATAATCATGCAGAGGTCTCCAAGAGGTTCTGGTGCAATCCTATATGGAAGATGCACACCTCCTAGTATGTGTGTATGGGCAGTCCTCAGGTGTGCACTCCTTGATAACATTAACCTCCAAGCTCCTGTTGTACCTTGTGCAACTACATGGTCATCGGAGTTAAGGATCACAGCTAATGGACATCTTACATCAAAAGAACTTTCTTTTTGTAGAGACTGGCAAGTGAATTGTTAAAGCACACGTTCACTCAGAAGGGTATACTGGTGCTGAATATTTACTGTTCCCCAATTCCAACTCAACTGTACTAACCTCAGTCCTTGAGTGGGATTCCACCTTACCCTATCTCGCTCACCAGTTAGATGTCATCAGATTTCTGCTCCCTTACAACGCCTCTTTGTCCTCTGCATCTCAGTGCTTCGTGAGGCAGGCTGTGGACCAGGACGTCCCCTTGGAATCTGGCTGCCTTTGCTCAGGTAGCCTGTTGAAGAGCATGTCTGCCTATGAGGCTCTGTGGGTGCTGCCTGTCCTTTAGGAGAGAGCACTTGATACTAAGCTCACCATGAATAACATCTTCCTTCCCCTGCCATTTGGGCAAGGAGTGGTAGGCCTCAACCTCAGGCTGTGTACCCTACTAGCAGCCTGCATGCATGCATTTAACTACAGAAGCACAGAGACTGAAACCATGACGCACTCATCTATTTTACGACTCTGCAGGCTGTCACCTAATGGTACAACAGTGCAACCTCGCTCTTACTTCATTTTTCTCAGCTATGCCGTGTTCCTCTCACTTTCTTCGCCACGCTCGCTCTGGAAGCACTGCATGGCACATAGGAGCACACTCGAATATGAGACCTAGAGCCAATACACACACTCCCATAATATTGGCTATGGTTCTTAAAGTATGTTACATGACCTGCTATCTATGTTTATTTGGTATGGCATATGATGGCGTGATTGATGTGGATATTTGTTAAGCTCAGTTGTTGCCATCATCTCACCTCTTGGTGCTGCAAAAATCCCACTGTGTTGCACCTTCATTATTGAATGAACAGTAGAGACTTTAAATTGTCTCGGAAAGATAGACACACTTTTCACGATTGCAGTGATAATGGTAGAGCACAGTCTCCTAAACTAGAGGGCACTACCATGACATGTCTAATACCAATTTCTCGGCCACTGGTAGTCAGCAAAGCGATTGAAGTTCAGGTTTCACAAGATCGTTTTGTTTTTAGGCCTGTGACCTCACAGCCACTAGCGGCATTCCTGTAGTCTCTTGAATTCTATAACTTGATATTGGCATAATCTAATTGGGAAAAGACCTACTCAGCTGTCAGTCAGCAGCCCAATCAAACCCTGTCTGCCACCACCATCCTTTAAGGTTTTGTCATTCAGTGTGTTTTGGCTGTTCCAGCAACAGCCAAGTGCTCAAAGAGCCCCTCATACCCTAATGCCAGGGTATTCCTTTGCCCATGTATTTTCAGAATGAACAAAGACTCTCTGCTGAGCCAATTCTGGATAGGAAAAGCCTTGGACTAAAACCAATGTTGCTTAGATAAGCTATTACGGCGAGCCTGTCAAGCACTACAACACTCTGAAAATTCACACTTACAGGTAAGCCACACAAGCCACCAGGCCACACATGGTGGCACATACTAACAAAATCTTCCCGATCCCACTCACTATCATATGCATACCATCAAAAGTACAAACCATCACCGGATATTGAGTAGTCATCAATGGTCACAACACAATGTAGACGGATTCTTCATTGGGAAAACATGGCTAATACCCACCTCCATACATATCCTTGACTTCTTCGTAACTGCAGACTAACATATTTAATTAAAAGCCAGCACGTTATCCATAAGTGTGCCAGGTCTTGCACTTCTGTAACTCAATAAGCATTCAGGCTTCTCTCTCTTCATCTCGGATAGCTTTGTTCTATCTGATCTCCCAGTACCAAACAAGAACTGTACCAAAGAAATCCCAGACCTTATCACCTATACATCCATTCACACTCACCCCACATTCCTTGCAGACATGAACCTCTCCAGTGACTCAATTACGAAGAAGATGAAAGAATTCCAATATACTCCCTCAAATACATTCGACGTCGCACAACATTTAACCAAACTTGCCCATTCCAAAGGCAAAAGCCTTCTACTAATGTCTTCTGTAGCAATACATTGCAAGAAACCCATAGCACTGGACTGGATATAATGCGTTACGGTCCCCTGGGATATAATGCTTTATGGTCCCCTTGAATATAATGCTTTACGGTCCCCTTGGATATAATGCTTTATGGTCCCTTTCTCCATCACTGACTTCATTTCAAGCCACCCAGAAGTAGAGAGACTTTTTACTCCTTTAAGGACCTCCTCCCGGATGCCCTACAGGAAGAACTCTCCAGTCTGTAAAATCAGCTGACTTCAGAGGTCATTGCTCCCCTAGACTTAGACTACCCTGAAAAATCAAATTGAAATCAATGCATCACTGAAGACGCAGTCTGCAAAGGGAAAGGAAATCTCAAAGAGTAACAGCACAATACGCAGACACCCTACTGAAAGCACTTTGCTTAACATATATCTCTCTAACCACCACAGCCAATGCCATTTCCACACGTATGCCATAAATAAACTATCTAATAGAATAGAATCCTATTTTTAGGGTCTGGCTTATGTGTATGTATTGGTATTTGCAGAGAACAGACCTAGTAGGAGAGCAACAGAGCACTAAGAAGGTGGCATGGCCGCTAAGAGGATACAACTATTGCGGGTATTTGAAGGCTAGGCAGTCATGGCAGGTGAGGAATGGTTCATTTCATTACGCCTCTCCTAATCGCTCAATAAGTTGTAAAGCACAACACGATTAATCACTTCTTCACAGAAAACATCAACAAAAGCCGCGTTCATATCACCAACAAAGGCAGACATCCACTTTGTCGCCAGTCTCCCAATGCTCTTCACTACTGTGAATGTGGCTTTTAGCCCCGCTCCAATACATTGCCAAATAATTGACACCCATTTTTTACAGTGTAGGAAAGTAGGATCTGCTTCTTATGGTTACCCCCCTTTTTTGTTTGCTTTTTGCAACCACGGTTTGTCTAGTCTGGCTGGGATCCTGCTATTCAGGACCCCAGTCTATCCGCTTTCTCCCTTAAATTGATATGCATGCACTTTAGGTACACTCCAGATTGGATACTGGGGTACCCTTATCAGTCCCTAGTATATGGTACACGTGTACCCAGGGCATAGGTACCCCAGAGGCCTCCCATGGGCTGAAGCATGTATTATGCCACCCATGAGAGGCCAGGCAAAATGGAATATCAGGTCTGCTACTGCAGCCTGTGTAAGCTGCTGCTTGCACCACTTACAAGAGATATAGGTTCACTATATCTATATATATCACTACACATAAAACCTTATAAGTCACCCCATAGCAGGCCTTAACAATCCTGAGGGCAGGGTGCTGGGTTTTACATGAGAGGGTGCTCCTGCATGGGCAGGGCCCCTCTCCAGTCTTTGGAGACCATTCTCCTGGGCTCTACGTGATACTGTCAGACATATAGGTAGAGGTGCATTATAACCTTGCGGTAAATGCTATCTATAAAACGACTGCAACAAAGTATGTCGTGTTTGGTGTCAAACACCTTGAAATCATACCTCCACACCAGTAAATGGTGTGGAGGTATGATTTCTCCCCTCAGAACCGAGGTTCTGGGGGTACCTAAATCTACCGGTACCAACTTTCTCGAGCCTTACAGCACAATATGGATGCTGCCAGCCACAGACACGAGTCTGCCCTCCGGCTGCTGAGCCAAGCTTGCGCAGAGGAAGGTCGGACAATAGGCATCCAGTCACAGGGAAGGGTAACCACCTACCAGACAGGATTTAGTGTATTGGGGCTGGGTGGGTGCACGGCCTACTTCCCTGAAATATGCATGAGGGGCTCATTTGGTGTCCCTGTGCATAGTCCAGCTCAAACCAGTTCTGAGAGCCATTTGCTCCTGCTCTGGCGCAAAACTGGACAAAGGAGATGGGTGTAGCCACCCCTCTGTCCTGTCCCTCCCCTAGGAGGGTCCCTAGAATCTGTCCAACCCTTTCCGTAGGTATACAATGGGTTACCTGGCTACAGGACATTAGATTGTACGTGAACAAGTTTCTGCAAGAAGATACCACTACACTTCGACCATCTGGACACGCTGGACTTCGCTGGACCTCCCTTGGGCTCGACTTTGTCTTCCCTTGCCGTCCCCAGTCTCGCCACTGTCTGTGATCCATACAGGCTCCGTGCTGGACCCTGTGGACCTCCAAGACAACAGAAGAATCTCCCGTGGGGTGAAGGAGTCACTCCCCTGCAAACGCAGGCCCCGTAACGCATGTGACCGGTTTTCTGATCCTGAGCTCCTGTGGACGCCGAAGGCTCCAGCAACAGAGTAGGTGGGTTTCTGAAGGTCTCCGAGGTTGAGCTGCCCTCTCACTGAGTTTGAGCGGGATGTCCCTCGTGGGGACGGTATACTCGTACCACTGTGCACCTCGTTTATTTGCAGCTGCACATGCTTGTTGTCATGCAACAACTCCGTGCATTGGGCCATTTGTGGCCCTGACCCCAGCGCATCTTTTCTGAGGACTCCGGCATTCTCGCACTCTGTGCCCTGCTAGCTGGTATCTTGTGAAACCGCCTCAGGTCCCCTAACGACTCCTGTGCCTTCGACCTGTGGGTTCACTTGAGGGTCAACATTACTTTACTGGGGCTCCCCTGGTTGCTCCAGGTCTGCCCTGACTCCTCCTGCTGTGGTGAGTCTCCTGGTCCTTGCTGGGCCAGATCGACACTGAATCTGACCATCTACGTTGCTTGCCGCTGCCAAGGCTTGTTGGTGCTCCCACCGGACACCGACCCCTCAGCACCCAACATCCTTCGTGGGACAGCTCACCTCCAGCTCCTTGTCATCCTAGACGTCTCCGGGTCCTCGCAGCTAAAGAGACAAGATCACCGTCAACACACCTGTAGCCCCCGACATTGGTGGGTATTTTTCTACCGAGCCCCTGATCACTCCAAAGTGACCCAGACTCTGCCCCCTCTTCCCATCCAGAATCCACGTTTGGATTCCACCCGAAACTTTCCATACTTTCAGCAGCAGCATTTCTTTGTTGACATCCATAGAGAACGACAAGGGTTTCCGACGCCACTTCTTGCCTATGCACCCGGCTCCTCTGGGATAGGTATCTCTGGTACAAAGGTATCCACTGGTGGGTTGGCTCTTCAAACTCATAAATTCTAAGGGTTGTCTTCATAATCTGCTGGGAAGGGTCCTTAATCTCTGATTTTCCACCCGCGACATTCCCATTGAATTGTACTGAGCACGCGGTCATGTTCCCACTCTGTGCCCGTCCTCCGTGGGGTCCCTACTCACTCACCTTGGGTGGTTCCTTGGGGTCCCAACAATTCTACACCTCCCAGACTAAGTCTATTCCCGAGTTGTGGTTCATATAACACTTATTTAGTATATGGTTTGGTCTCCCCCTAGAGCCCACCGTGTATTGTGCTACTTACGTTTGACTCTTTGCAACTGTATTATTTGATTTGTTGTTCTATCCTCGTGTAGAGGATACTAGAGAGTGTTATAGATGAGAAATACATATTTGTGTAACTACTGTGTGGTTTCCCTTTCGTTTAACCAATACTATAAGGTTGCATTCTGGTAAAACAAGGTGCTTAACATTCCTTCAAGACTTAGCCTGAAGGCTGCTCCCCATAGCTACCACTAGGATAGCTTTCAATAAAGGTTATCTTTGACCTAATAACATATGGGCTGTTTGGACTGGTACAGGGTGTCCACTTTAACTAGTGCACAGCATATACCGGACCAACTTCTCACATTCAGCCACAGAAATGGCCTGTCCCTTCTGATCCTGCATGACCTCTGTGTAGACGTCCACACATTTGTCCATAAAGCACTGATCCCCACTCTGGAAACCTTCATGGCTTTCCCTGACACAGTACTTCAATTGTTCATCTAATACCGTGCCAATTCCATCCACTATTAAAGATGGGAACCTCAACATCTCAGAATTTCTCTATCTCCGGTTGAGTTGCTAAGGGATCCCAGTGTCATTGTGCATGCTTAACTTTACTTTGTGCTGGGTGGCAAACTACATCTCTTCCCAACTTCAAAATGAACAGAAACCTTTAGAAGATTACAATAATAGTACTAAAAGGCCCATATGTACTAACAGTTTCTGCTAGACACCATATGGGCAAACCCTTTAGTACATCATGTCCATAGTTTCTTTCTTTCGACGATTGCTTCGGATTCTCAAATAGGGCATTTGATATTCTTTGGCTATAAGATGTGGGTGGCTGATGATTGACGCAAGATGGTGACTCTCTGAGACACAGGTCAGAATGCCAGCGAACAGGGAAAACTGAGCAGGAGACAGGGAGAGGTGGAGAGGCATGGCACAACTGTGGTGAGATCATTAGAACTGCGGGCCTCTATTGGGACAGGCTTATTGACTTTCTTGCCGTGCTCCCTCAGGACAGCCTCACGGACATGCTTGTCTCGCCAAACTCACTACCATATACTAGCACCGATTAATGGCCTGGCTGGGTTGGCCAACAGTTTCAAAAATCTGCTACCACCACTCCTGTGGCATTCACTCCTTGCTGGCATGTCCACCTGTCTGGTACTGGGGTCTATTAGCAGATCACAGGTAAAACTAGGGTCTAGCCTATCTCCACTCGAACCGAGCCAGGTAGATTTGGAACCAGAGCCTCTGCCAGCCTCACCAATCACTAATCCCATGAGTCTGGGCACCTGCCAGAACAACAGCTATTCTGCAATCCCTCAGTAGTCGCAAGAGTGAAATTTCTATTCAACATCAGCTTTACTATCTGGCATATTAGTGGCATATTAGTGGCATCTTGGCGATAATTGGCAGTCTTGCAGAACCAGTGCAACGAATGGATCTGGAAGCCTCCATCTGCCATTACCTGCAAACAGCATCCCAGAGGTCAGGTAGGCCACGGAAGCGTTCAGGTATGCTCATGCTCCTTTGCAGGGTGCCGCCACTCCTCCTGATCAAATCCTCCACTTTCAGTCACTTTCCCCTTATCTTCAGGAGGCAGGTAACCATCTTTGGGTGGCTAGGGCCAAGCGATTGTGGCCTTGAGAGGATAGGAGGGGGTATGAGCAAGAGGCAGCCTAAGCATTAAAGCGGCCCCAGTGCAGCTTGAGTCCTGTGGCTTCCAGCAGTGGCAATATCGTACCATTAAGCCACCAGGCTACACATAGTGGCACATATTAATAACCTCTTCCTTATCACATTCACTATTGCATACATACCAACAACACTCTGAACATTACAGTACTGTTTCAAATCGCCATCCAGTTATTTCGCCAAACGTCAACTAAGCCAAAACCAATTATGCGCATGAGTCATTATGGTTCTTTATTTCCAGCTAAAAGAATCCTTCCCAGCTCATCTCCAATGGCTGAAATTATCCACAATAGTACCTACTATCTTGAAATCATAAGATTACTTTTTTTATATAGTAACAATCTTGCATGTAAAATTGGACCTTGGTGCCTGTTGCCGTCTTTTCTAATAATATAAACAAAAAAGGGGGGAGATGGAGGTAGACGTTAGGTTAATCCTCCAGACTGTGTTTAGTTATTAACAAATCTGTAAATGACAGATCAGAGAACCTAACCAAAGGGAAGGGCTTCCGATAAATGTGTGAAACAACGCCCTGAATCTAAGAAGAGAAAATTCTCTTCTTGAGTCCCCTCACTCACCAAGGGTTTCCACTAGGTGACATGCTTCATCATTTGGGCCATCCCAGACAGCTACTGTCTGGGGTGTGCTGCAACTTGCGGAACTACGTAGGAGCACTTTTTGTGAAGAACTGTGTAGTGCAGTGTATGGGGGAGTGGTGATGGTGATGCTAAAAATACCTAGCTAGTGAGCGATTAATTTATTCCTGCTCCTAGTTGGTATGGATAAAAAGGGGTTAATAATAGGGAGGTAGTGTAACGGTTAAGTGTATACTGTCCCTAGTATTTGGTCGACATGTTTCGAGGTGTCCCCTAAACCTCTTTTTCAGGACCACATGGGGACAAGCCCCATGCGTACCACTCCGTGAGAAAAACAATCCTATACTAAAGAAATAATATAATAAAGAACAGATGCACACCTTATGTGTGAGCACCAAAAATTAAATATATAAGTCTTTTCTAAACCTGAATTAGATTCTGACTCTGGAAGAGCTTGCTACAATCTCATTAACACCAAAATAACCTTATAATTCGATATTAAAGTAGAGGAACCAACACGTTAAAGGAAATAAAGAAACAGCCTATGCTGAGCTGTAGAAGTTAATCCACCTCTAAATGTTCTTATTCCTGCCATACCAACTTATCAAACTTTGCTACAGAGTCACAATGAAAACTCACAAGCAGCATTAAAAACATAGACAGGTGAAATTGATACATTTTGAGGATTCAAGAAACTTTGGACATCCTAAAAGCTTGAGCGTTACAGAACTTTTAACTTGTACGATTGCAAGGGAACTTTGCGGATATACTCACTGCTATCAGCCCTGATGGACCTGACGTGAATAACAAGCTGATTAGCTGTAATGCTCAAAACATGACAGGGCCACCAATCTGCCCAAGGATGAAGTTCACACATTTTGTATTCACCATCAAAATAACCTCTTGTTATTATATTGAATTAAACTCAAATCCTGCCCTCTGTCTTCCATTTACTGAAAATATTCAAACTCCACAGTTCACTATGTTTAATATCACTTCTTCTGAAGGGGAGTCTATCTATGGCCGTGAGGGTCTAAAGAATGTAACCTGTTGAGTTTTCCTTATGAATGTTCTATGCTCGCATAGGAATTGGAATGTTGGAGTGGGTAGAATGTTTCTATTTGCTGTGTTTCTGCCATGACGGCCAGTCGTGTGCTTGGATTCTAAATAAACCTGACCTGGTTTTACCTTACATGCATTATGTCATCTTTTCATTGGCAACTAGACAACCGGTGGTCATCCTGGACCTAGTGTGTATCTGAATCCCTGATGCTTTTGGACATAAAGGAAGGGAGCCATCTATCCTTTCAACTTGGCGCTCTCCTTTGATCAATTTTGGAGACCCTGGGTTACCTTGTTATTGATACTGGCAAGGTCTGATTTCAGCACTGGATAGACCCATCACTTTTTCTCTGCTGAAGTACCATGTGGTATACAGTTGATGTCAATTAGAGCGTCTATCTCTAGCCCAAGCATTTTTTTTCCTCCCTGTGTCTGTGCATTGAAGTGCGTGCATCACAGTCTTCCTGATGACCTTCAGATGCTTGTTAGGTGGCACAGGTCAGTACGTGCCTGTACGTCGGCAGCCATTGTTCCTCTGCAGCTGCCATTTTATTTAGAAGATTTCAATGATGCTCTGATAGACACTGGGACTTTCATTCTCGTCTTTTCAGCTGTCATTTTTATTTTGTTAAAGGATTCTCATCATGTGGTGATCCTTGTGTGTCATGGAGCGGTGATACACTTCGTAGTTTACTGATTTGGTAACTTTGCCTTACTGAATTGGCTTTTTGTTTAGGTGTTTGGTCTTCAATTCATGCAATTTGATATACACACCTTGTGATCACTGTGTGTCACTTTGTCTTGATACCATTGGGTATACATATACCTCTGTGTTTTCACTGTATCAGGATGTCATGACACACACATACACACTTTGTACTCCATATGTCTAAAAGTATTTCTACATTATTGTGTTAAGTATTTTGGGGGTTGTAAGCAGGAACAAGCAAGTACATATATTGATAACACAGACTGCATTAAGGCAAATGACTGCCACCCTCCTTCTTGCCAAGTCCTGGTCATCCCAGTATTCTTTGGGAAAAGCGAAAAGAAGGTTTTGAGGTGTATCTTAATGCTATAAATGTTGAAATTTCACTCACAAGAAAAAGAATGTTTTCTAAGCCGATTCCGATCCGGGTCGGAAGGGCACTGAACGCAATCCGGCCGCAAAAACTACAAGCCGTACGCTGTTTTCCGGCCAACTCGTACAGCTGTACGAGCGAGCAAGTACAATGCGAGCTACATGAAATTCACCGACTGAGTCGTTTCCTGGTCCGAGCCGCTCCGTACATCGTAAGCTAACCGTGGCGTGCAATGGATGCGATTCATGACCGAGCCAGTACGATGCACGCGTCGGACGGCCTGTGCGAGCTGGAGTGTCCGGCTCACAATTTGTGTTGGTGGTTGCCTTTGGGGGTCCGCGTCGGACCTCCTGTCACCCGCAGCCCTACGACTCGGACACAGGGGGAGACCCATGGGTCTCCCCATCACATGCATGTACGGTGCGGATGGCACCGACGTGTACCCACTGTAGGGGGCGCACTTGTCTGCGACGTACCCATTCAGTCAATGGGAGCCCATGTACGTGTCGTACGATCGGCTCCCATTGACTTCTATGGGAGTCTGACCGAACCGAGTCCGGCAGCATATGGCCGCATCGTACTCGCTCGGTCGGACTGCAGGACTCCGGCTCGGTCGGAAAACACTCTGGAACTGGTTCGGTCGGAGTGCTTTCCAACCCAGATTGGAATAGGCCCCTTTATAGGGTCTGTAGGGAGGAAAATCTTAAAACGTTTACCTCAACAGTCTACCTTTGGTGAAAGTGATGTAGTGGATGAGTTGGTTTCTGCAATAAGAATTTTGCACACAAGGTTTAAACCGCAAAAAATTCATATTCGAAAGGTATATGTTTTATAGAGGACATCAACTCTCTGGACAACTTACTGAGACCTTTGTGGGAGCATTAAGAACTTTAGCTTCAACATGTGAATACAAAGAATTTGAGGATGAGTTAATTGGGGACCAAATAGTGGAGCATACCAATAATATGAAATTTCAAGAGGTTTTACTGACTACTCCTAATCTTACTTTGAACAAAGCTGTAGAATTAGCTGCGGGTATTGAAAGTACCTGGTCTTGCATGGCTCAAATGTTTATTGTTCGAGTATCTACTTCAGCCAAAGAATTAATTGCTGATATATGCACCAATGATAAAAAGAAGAGGGTTGAAAATAAGGGAGAAAAGTTACTGTGATATAGGTGTGGAAATTCCAATCATTTCTGAAATTCATTGTTGAGTCCTGCATATGATAAAGTATGTGTGGGTTGTAGGAAGAAAGGGCATTTTTTAAAAGTATGGAAATCTAAAAAGAAAAATGGAAAATCCAAAGTAGTAAGCATGGTTAGTGAACAAGAAGTTGAGCATAAGTCTTCAGATTCAAGTGAGGAAAGTGTTGTTTTGTGTGTTGAGGTTCCACAGAATTCACAAGTTGACAAAGCTGAAATAATCTAATTAGACATTACTTGTATGAAAAGGTCATACTGTCAAATATCAGTTGGTAATGTTGATGTCAGCATGAAAGAGGGATTCTGCATATCTTTTTACTCCTATTGTTCTGAAGGATTGGAAAGGTGTTTGCTATATTCAATTGGGGATATCAGGAATTAGAACTGTAGCGGATGGAGGTAAACCCCCTTGAGATACTTTGGAAATTTAATACGGTTGTATCCATTAAGGGTAATTCCACACCTGTTGTTGTGTATCCAGCTAAGCATCGTTCATCATTGTTTGGATGGTTGCACCAACAGAATCTGCAGATTATGGTGCCAATTCCGATCCGGTAAAAAAATTCCCCGTCCGACTCGTATCCGGATTTTTTTCCGTCCGAATCGTCAAAGTAGCGTACAAACTGCCAAGTACGATTCGAACGGAAAAAAGTCCATACGAATCGCATTGGGAAGATTTCCCCACACGTCCTCGGGTCGGGAAAAGTCACCGACACGTCCCCGGGCGAGAAACCCACCGTGCGGAAAAATAAAGTCCGACTGCGCAAGTACGATCCCTCCCGTCCTCCCCATTTCACAACCGTACGCAAAAAACACCGTCCGAACCGAACTCCCATAGCAACCATGGAGACATGTGCCCGCATACGCGCCGAACACCCCACCACCCCCCGCCCGCGTATGTACGCCCCGAACCCCCACCCGTGTATGTACGCACCGAACCACCAGCCGTGTATGTACGCACCAAACCCCCCCCCCAGCCCTGTATGTACGCACCGAACCACCAGCCGTGTATGTACGCCCCCGAACCCCCCCCAGCCGTGTATGTACGGACCGAACCACCAGCCGTGTATGTACGCACCAAACACCCACCCGTGTATGTACGCCCCCGAACCCCCCCCAGCCGTGTATGTACGCACCGAACCACCAGCCGTGTATGTACGCACCAAACACCCACCCGTGTATGTACGCCCCCGAACCCCCCCCCAGCCGTGTATGTACGCACCGAACCACCAGCCGTGTATGTACGCCCCCGAACCCCCCCCCAGCCGTGTATGTACGCACCGAACCACCAGCCGTGTATGTACGCACCAAACCCCCACCCCAGCCGTGTATGTACGCACCGAACCACCAGCCGTGTATGTACGCACCAAACACCCACCCATGTATGTACGCCCCCGAACCCCCCCCCCAGCCGTGTATGTACGCACCGAACCACCAGCCGTGTATGTACGCCCCCGAACCCCCCCCCAGCCGTGTATGTACGCACCGAACCACCAGCCGTGTATGTACGCACCAAACACCCACCCGTGTATGTACGCCCCCGAACCCCCCCCCAGCCGTGTATGTACGCACCGAACCACCAGCCGTGTATGTACGCCCCCGAACCCCCCCCAGCCGTGTATGTACGCACCGAACCACCAGCCGTGTATGTACGCACCAAACCCCCACCCCAGCCGTGTATGTACGCACCGAACCACCAGCCGTGTATGTACGCCCCCGAACCCCCCCCAGCCGTGTATGTACGCACCGAACCACCAGCCGTGTATGTACGCACCAAACCCCCACCCCAGCCGTGTATGTACGCACCGAACCACCAGCCGTGTATGTACGCACCAAACACCCACCCATGTATGTACGCCCCCGAACCCCCCCCCCAGCCGTGTATGTACGCACCGAACCACCAGCCGTGTATGTACGCCCCCGAACCCCCCCCCAGCCGTGTATGTACGCACCGAACCACCAGCCGTGTATGTACGCACCAAACACCCACCCGTGTATGTACGCCCCCGAACCCCCCCCCAGCCGTGTATGTACGCACCGAACCACCAGCCGTGTATGTACGCCCCCGAACCCCCCCCAGCCGTGTATGTACGCACCGAACCACCAGCCGTGTATGTACGCACCAAACCCCCACCCCAGCCGTGTATGTACGCACCGAACCACCAGCCGTGTATGTACGCACCAAACACCCACCCGTGTATGTACGCCCCCGAACCCCCCCCAGCCGTGTATGTACGCACCGAACCACCAGCCGTGTATGTACGCCCCCGAACCCCCCCCCAGCCGTGTATGTACGCACCAAACACCCACCCATGTATGTACGCCCCCGAACCCCCCCCCCAGCCGTGTATGTACGCACCGAACCACCAGCCGTGTATGTACGCCCCCGAACCCCCCCCCAGCCGTGTATGTACGCACCGAACCACCAGCCGTGTATGTACGCACCAAACACCCACCCGTGTATGTACGCCCCCGAACCCCCCCCCAGCCGTGTATGTACGCACCGAACCACCAGCCGTGTATGTACGCACCAAACACCCACCCGTGTATGTACGCCCCCGAACCCCCCCCCAGCCGTGTATGTACGCACCGAACCACCAGCCGTGTATGTACGCACCGAACCACCAGCCGTGTATGTACGCCCCCGAACCCCCCCCAGCCGTGTATGTACGCACCGAACCACCAGCCGTGTATGTACGCCCCCGAACCCCCCCCAGCCGTGTATGTACGCACCGAACCACCAGCCGTGTATGTACGCACCAAACCCCCACCCCAGCCGTGTATGTACGCACCGAACCACCACCCCACCAGGGAATGTACGGACCGCACCCCCACCAGTGCATGTACGGACCGTACTGACGCCAAAAAAACACGTACTGAACCCGGACAAACCATATTTACACAAGGAGAGTCAAGTAGAGTTTCCCCACACCACCAAACAGGCCCAACAACCCCACAAACATCACATACACTCACCTGCAACTGCCAAACTGCCAAACAGAGGCCCAAAACTCAATCACTCCTCATAACACACCCACACAAATTTCAAACACAGCCACACCCACAAATGGACCAATAAAAATGGACCACACACACAAACCATGAGCCTTTGCAACAGACCCACTGCTGCCAGAGCCCACAGACGACCCACACCACCATACTTGAACCTCACACTTGCATACCTTCACACAACCACCTACACAAACACCCCCTCATCACATTCACACACACACCTCCACTACCACACCCACACACCCACAGCCATCCACACCCACACCCCCACAACCACACCCCACGCCATGTCCACCACCAAGAATCCAAAGTTCACAAAGGAGGAGCTGGAGATCCTTGTCGACGAAATCCTCAGAGTCGAGCCACAGCTCTTTGGGACATTGGTCAGACAGACCAGCATATCCGAAAAAACCGCCATGTGGCAGAGGATCGTCGATTCTGTGAATGCTGTTGGGACAACCAGAAGGACCAGGCACGAGTGCCAATCCAGGTGGTACGATCTGCGGAGGACGGTCAAGAGGAAGATGACTGACAATCACAACCAGGGGAACATCACTGGAGGAGGGCCGCCCCCCAGACCGGTACAATACCATCCCTGGGAGGAGAAGGTGATGTCCACGCTGGCGGTGGAGGGACTACACGGACTGCCAGGACTCCCAGACCCTGGTGAGTACACAAACAACTCACCTCACATGGGGGGGATGCCATACACAATCAATCATGCATGCCACCCCCCCCAAGCCACCACCGGACACAACAACACTCCACAAACACACACATGCCACTGGCACCTCCATGCCCCATGCATCAATCAGGGCCATGCCAAGTCACAGGCCACACAATACACCAACACAACACAGGATGTGGTCGATGCTGGGAGTGGGGGCAGCAAAACTAACATTGAGCAACTCACAAGCACACAACAATGCCCTCAGCCCATATGGCCCAGGGCACAGCCATACAAACTGTGTGTACCCACACAGTACTGTCTTGCCTGCAAATGATGGCTGCCATGCAGGATGCCATGGGTCTGAAGGCACAATTTGCACATAACAGCAGACAATGAAGATGCATCGCTCTGATAGAGTCTCAGCACACACCGCCACAGCAGCAGCCTACACTCAGACACACTGCCCAATGGGTGCCCGGAGAACAGGGACTAACTCACATGAACAAGCCAATGGCCATTCAAAGACCGGCTAACTGTGTGTGCCCAGGAAGCTGGCCTGAGGTGACAGAGAGTGACAAAGAGAGGGAGGGAGAGGGGGAATGAGAGGGAAGGAGACAGAGGGGGGACACAGGGAGACAGACAGAGGGAGGGAGTAGGGTGACAGAGGGAGACCGACAGAGGGAGGGAGGAGGGTGACAGAGGGAGGGAGGAAGGGAGACACAGGGAGACTAAATCACCCTTGGGTGGTGTGGCCATGTCCACTCGTCAGCCGGTGGACTGTGTGCATGCAGACCAGGTCTGGCAGTGCCTCAACCCCCCCTTCCGTAGATGAAGACCGGTCCATGTGTCAATCTGTGCACGAGTCCATCCGTGCTGCAGGCACAGACCTAACCACACACCCAGTATACCCACCCACCGTGTCGGTAAGAACCCTGTCACAAATGCTTCAGTCCCCTACCTGCAACATCAAATTGCCTTGCCAAAACACCATTTGGCCACGTACAGTGCAACACGTAAGGCGCCTCTGCATGGCTCGCTACGCCCGCACACCACACTGCTGACTGTGTACCCAAATAGATGCATCAACTAAGATTGTGTCTCACACATGCGTAAAGCCCTGACAGCTGTGGCCAAGGGACATAGCCATGCACAAGTGCACTGTGAGAGGAATGCAGGACAGAT
The DNA here is from genome assembly GCF_964204655.1 of Triturus cristatus. Lineage (NCBI taxonomy): Eukaryota > Metazoa > Chordata > Amphibia > Caudata > Salamandridae > Triturus > Triturus cristatus. Next base: position 1,205,909,270 of record NC_140582.1, on the reverse strand, counting down.
CCAACTACCCAGAGGAAGAGTGCCAAATCAGAAATGCATGCAACATGGATGCCACATGTGACACTGTCAACATTGTCTCTCTCACACACAGGTCAACGTCGACGAACACCCCCCAACACTGGGGGGGAAGTCACACAGGACCAGGCTCCGCGGGATGATGACCCCACCGCCAGCGATGACTCTCACCACTCCGTGGATGACCCAGACCAACCTGGCCCCTCTGGTGTCCAACCACCTGCAGCACCTGCGTCAGGTACAACTGTGCCAACCACCACCCCCATTCCTGCCACATCCCAGGAGACGTCCAGGAGCCCTGCCCGCACACGACCACCCAGCCAGTCTGCCCAGGAGGGACACGGTCCTCCGGGCACCCAGGAGGAGGCAGGCGGCAACGCAGATGCCATCCCTCAGGGGTCCCGGAGACCCGATGCACCCACAACGGCAGGCCAGGTGCACGTGGGCAGGGGTGGCGGGAGTGGAGGACGGCGGAGGCGCGAACCTGACCAGGCAGCTCAGGACCCGGTAGTGTCCCAGGTCAGCAACATCCTGGATACATACCGGCGTGACACCAGGGGCATGGACCAGATTGCGTCCACCCTCAATGACATCAAGGGGACCCTCCAGGAGATGAAGACCCTGCAGTCCCAGCAACATGCCTGTCAACTGCAACACCAAGGAAGGATGGAGGATAGACAGGCTGAGCTCGTGGCGGTGCAAACCCAAATGACCGGTGTACTCCGTCGGATTGCCGACAACATGGGCAACCCTCCCTGTGGCACCAGGCGAAGGCCATTACCAGACACAGGGAGGGATCAGGAGGAGGAGGATTCATCCGACGGAGCGTCACAGACATCGTCACGGACTGCTTCCGAGGGTCCCCGCAGGAAGGTGGGTCGTCCACGAAAAAGACTGTGAGAGTCAGCAGAACATCACCATCTCCCAGGTCACCTGGCCTGGCACCTGGCCCTCTGGCCCAATAGCAGCACATGACATTGTCTGCCACATGGACTTGCTGGTCACTGTCTGACCTATGTTGACGAAGACTGTGGCATGGACTCTGACATTTTGCTACGACAAGGATACCAACTCCCCCAGTGAACTTTGGATTCTACACTCCCGCTGTGCACCTCTTGTCATCCCCACAAACCCGTACCCCACCACAAATAAATTAATCACACTTACAAGATGATGCCGTGATTCTACATTATTACAATACATGTGTGTGTCGTACAGTCAAAGCATGCCTGATCTCAGAATTAACTCCAACCATCCAAACCGTGGGGTCGCAGTCTTGCCCAGGACACACATGGGTCCCAATGTCTCATCTGATACAGACATGGAGTACCAAACTCACCTGTGCTGGGCCCAACCAGCTGAGTGGTTCCCGCACAACTGTGGCTACAGACACATTCAGGGGAGCAACAGTCATGCGCAGAGGTCAGGGATCATGTGGAGTGACCTGGCTTGCCGCTCCCAGGTATGTCTAGACATGTGTCCCTACAATGTGCAGCATGCTTGCGTCAGGCGGATGTTGAGAATGGTGGCTAGGCCAAGGTTGGATGCATGGAGATGCCAGAATGCAGTTTAGGATCACTGTGCCACATGGTTGTGTTGGGGTTGTGGGCTGCATCATGAGTGTGGGCGTGGATCTAGAAGGTCATCCTGCAGCTGGCTGTGAAACATTCCCCCCATCCCGTTAGGACGTTGATGTGGCCTGGTTGCCCGACGCAGTAGCAGAGCTGTGCAGATGCACTCCGGATATGGACAAGTACCATGGGAGTCGTGAGGCACATGTCCGTAGACTGCAGGGTAGGATTCTACACAGATGTTGTAGTTTCCCTGGGGGATGGTCTCTCTTGCCTTGAGGTGGATGGAACTGTGCATCTTGTGCATAATACAGTTCCCACTCCCTGACAAACCCCTAGCATCTTGTCACTCTACACATAGACACATATGCACCACCTATGAAAACTATGCCAGACCTGCGGCACGCACAGTGGCAACAGGGCACCATTGACAGGGAAGAGGCACCTTGGAGACAGAGGGACAAATTTATTAGTCATGTGTGTTGGAATGACAATGATACTCTGTCAACACATACACAGGTCATGTGGATGTACATGTGGGAGCAACACTGGCACCCCCCATTGCAACACAGATGCTGGCATCCCATTGACCTGGCACACAAGTGACGGATAACAGCTAAACACCCCCTGCTGCCACGGAGAGGCCGCTATACACCATTGAGGCCCTGATGGGGCAATCACACACCATGTCAACCCGGTGCAACCTGTATGTTTCCGAGGCCAGTGTTACACACAATGATGGCCTCATCACAATCCCCAATCCCCTGCCACATGACAGTCACCAAGTCTGAGCATGGCTCCAGGTGAAGCCTGCCCCATGTCATGTTCCCCATGTAGGATCACCATGTATGCAAATGGAACACACATGAACCGGAGAAGTGCACACAGACTACAAACAATTCACACACCCAAAACGACGTGAGGCATCCCTTACCCTGAGGAGATTTCAACACTTGCCCGTGCATGTGACGCTGAATCAGCACATGTCGCTGTGTTCATGAGGAGTAGCAGGAGCACAACAATGCCACCAGCAGACAGCATGCACATGGACCTGTGGAAGAGAGACACACAAGGATTCAGCACAAAGGAGCACATCCGCAAGCATGTACTTAACACGTATCATGTTGTTAACATGACAGGTGACAATGATGACCCTCAGACAACATCCTTCCATTGCGCCATCACTTGAGTGACACTTCAATACACACCACTGACTCACTTGGCAGACATGCAGATGGACACACACATTGCAACACATGCCACACACGGCCCAATGCGTGCACACTCAGACACTGGAACTCACCACTAAGCAAAGAAGTTGCGTATGAGCCGACTCCGCATGTCCTCCACAGCCTCCTCCTCCTCCACATCACTTGCCCCGTCACCAAGCCCTTCATCCTCCACGGGTGGATGGTCCTGGTCATCTTGATCCAGTATGAGTGGAACAGCTTCCTCCACTGCCATGTTGTGCAGCATGCAGCAGACGATGATGATCTTGCACACCTTCACCGGGGCATATGGGAGTGCTCCGCCGGTCTTGTGGAGGCACCGGAATCGGCTCTTCAGAAGTCCAAACGTCCTCTCAATGACTCTCCTGGTCCGCCCATGTGCGTTGTTGTAGAGGTGCTCGGCAGCCGTGCTGGGGTTGCGGACAGGCGTCATCAGCCATGGCATGTTGGGATAGCCAGCGTCCCCTACAAGGAAACATCATGGACAGAAGTGTGTCAGCACAGGCAGTGAGATTGGAAGATGACGCCAAACACAGAACTGCCAGAGTCTACCCACCAACAATACATGCTCGCTCGTTCCGCAGCTGCAGCATCATTTCTGGCACCCTGCTACGCCTCATGATGAAGGCATCGTGTGCTGATCCTGGAAAGCGAACACAGACATGTGAAATCACCATGTTGGACAGACACACCACAAGGGCATTAATGGAGTGATAATGTTTGCGATTCCTATACACCACCTCCTGTGCCTGTGGTGGTACCAACGCAACATGTGTCCCATCTATGGACCCAATGACATGGGGCATCCCTCCCAGGGCATAGAACTCACGCTTGACATCTGTCAACTGCTCACGATTTGGGAATTTAATGTACTCATCCAGGTGAACCAACATGGCCTCTAAGAAATCATGCAGAACACGGCTGAACATCGTCTGGGACATGCCCCCGACATCAGCAATGGTATGTTGGAACGTACCCGTGGCAAGGAAATGTAGGGCTGCCATCACCTTCAACTTGGGTGTCAGTGCACTTGGATACCTGTGGCGCGGGAGGAGTTGTGCTTCCAGCCGGCCAGTCAACTCATCAATCAACCGTTGGCTGAATCTGTAGCGGCGTATACAGTCCCGTTCATGCAGGGCAGCAATGTCTGGCATACGTCGAGGGAGAGGCGGAGCCCTGCAGTGAAATGGAAGGAACACCTAAGAGTGAGCACTGTACAACAACATCGTCAATGCACTGAGCACATGTTACACAGCCAATACACATATGCCACGTTGTGAGTCAGGTCTGTGCCACAGTTCCTGGACACGAACGCCAGTCAGGTTACACTCCTACCAAGGGACAGCCACTAACGGAGGGGGGCAAGATCACGATGACATGGCATGAGACTAGCTGTGGGCCAGTGTAAGTGAACATGCACACGCATCACAGGATTCACAGACATCCACACATGTGCAGAGGTAGTATGCGTATGGTACAGACAGGTAGTTGGATGCGATATGCACTGGTCACATGTCATAGGAATAGGACAGGCCACACACATTGCCTTTGAGGAGTACATGTCGAGACAGAACATACATAGGGAGCATGTGGATATGTACTTGTGTTGATACTCCGTGTAGTTGGATACATACACACCTCATGGCAAATCACATATGTGGGCTGGTGTGCGGAACAGTGTGCCATGCCCATCGACACACAGACACATGTTGGCAGCAGCAACTGCTGACACATTGAATCACACACCTACAGCAAAATCATGGAAAGACATGCCACACACATGACATGGTTGCAGCATGCAACGCAGCCATACACGTGTCATATGTAATATTCCGTGTACCTGGCATCAGGGGACAGGTGCGGGTGTCCGTGACTGGGACATGCAAGTGACTCATGGCTCCACTAGTGTGTACGACATGCACACATGTCAAAGGAGTGCAGGGGATGTGTGGTACAATGCGCACCATCACACACGACATGTGTACACAGCTCATCGTACATGTGCTTTGCCCACACCTCAGGGGTAAAGTGCCACATCACATCCTGACACACCTGTGTCACACACAGGTGGTATTGCACAGACAATGCATTGGTGTCCACCCTTGGCAATACCTGTCCGCTCCATTCCTGTCTGTGTGCCGCCTGTCACCACTGACAGTTGTTATACGCACCGTACATACGCTCGGAGCGCGTGTATAGGGTCCCTGGGCCAATATTGCCGCTGGCGTATGCGTACGCCACAGTAGTACGGACTGTACACGCGCTTGTACGGTCCGGATCACAATATGTGCGCTGGCGTATGCGTACGCCACAGTAGTACGGACTGTACACGCGCTTGTACGGTCCGGATCACAATATGGGCGCTGGCGTATGCGTACGCCACAGTAGTACGGACTGTACACGCGCTTGTACGGTCCGGATCACAATATGGGCGCTGGCGTATGCGTACGCCACAGTAGTACGGACTGTACACGCGCTTGTACGGTCCGGATCACAATATGGGCGCTGGCGTATGCGTACGCCACAGTAGTACGGACTGTACACGCGCTTGTACGGTCCGTACTACTGTGGCGTACGCATACGCCAGCGCCCATATTGTGATCCGGACCGTACAAGCGCGTGTACAGTCCGTACTACTGTGGCGTACGCATACGCCAGCGCCCATATTGTGATCCGGACCGTACAAGCGCGTGTACAGTCCGTACTACTGTGGCGTACGCATACGCCAGCGCACATATTGTGATCCGGACCGTACAAGCGCGTGTACAGTCCGTACTACTGTGGCGTACGCATACGCCAGCGCCCATATTGTGATCCGGACCGTACAAGCGCGTGTACAGTCCGTACTACTGTGGCGTACGCATACGCCAGCGCCCATATTGTGATCCGGACCGTACAAGCGCGTGTACAGTCCGTACTACTGTGGCGTACGCATACGCCAGCGCCCATATTGTGATCCGGACCGTACAAGCGCATGTACGGTCGGTATCACTGCTTGTGGGGTGCCCTAGGGCGTGGAACGCACCGTACCTGTGTGTAAATGTATGAAAACACATAGGGGACACATGAGGGACAAGTATAAGGGCCTAAATGCCTGATGGTTGCCATGGAGACTGAGTTAAATTTTTGAATTTGAGCACCAGGTGCACAGCAGAAGTCAGTTTGAAAGAATCTACATTGTTGCAATGTGGATGTTGACTTGACATCATTATCAAAACTGAAACCATGCAAAGCCACACACTGGGGTAGGTTTGAAGGGATTGGATGAAACGTAGGATGCTAATGTGACTGACCAATCAATCTGTACTCCTATACATGAACAGGCCAGCCAGGCATATATAAGGCAGCCAGGTCCCATGAGAGAGCACTTGCCTGCACATCCATTCATCCCTGACCACTGCTGCTGATAGTGATTCCTCTGGCACCATGTCCAGGACTGTGGAGAGGTCACAGCCATTCACCCAGGAGGAGAACCTTGCCCTGATAGATGTGATCCTCCCACAGTTCCAGAGCCTGTATGGTCGACCAGGGGTTCAGGTGAGTGCAGACTCCACTAGCTTAGACTGTGCCCCTTTTGTGTGACAGTGACTTCTGGCATTGTGTCCATGTGTGACAGACATGCACTGTTGTTTGGAGTGGGTCCCAGGGTGTGGAAGGCCTCATGTCACCCATGCAGAGCATGCTGTGTTTCCTGTGTGCACTCCTCACTTGCATAGTGCCTACTGTGACAATGAATGCAAGGTGCATGCCACATTCTGCCTGCATACTCCTCCTGGGGATGTTGTTTCCACAGTCCTGATGTGATCCTGTGTTCCCCCCAGTGTGACAGGTGTCAGTACCCATGGATGTGTGTTTGTTCAGTGTACCTGTGCTGTGAGTGTCCAAAGGCCGTGTTCGTCCCCTGCACATTGGTGTGTGTGTTAGTCCCCTGTCATGTGGGTGAGTGCATATGGGGAGTGTTGCACACAAGCAGCATGAGGGATGGATATGGCCTGGCCATCGGATGTGAGCAGGGAGCAGTGCTGTGTGCATGCCGTGCTGAGCCAGCCCCACACCTGTGACACCCACGTCTACTGGCACATGGGCAGAGTGAGGTGTGTACCCGCAGTTGGCAATGCCATGTGATTGTCCTGTACCTGTGTGTGTCTGTGTACTCTGCTGAGGTAGCATCAGTGTGCTGGGGCAGGTGACTGCTGTGAGGTGCTGTACATAATCCTGGTGTAGCCTGTGAGGCACAGTGTGATCCCTGGTCAGTGAGTGTGTGGTACCCCTCATGCCACCCGTGTGCTTCCACTGGCACGTAGTGCATTTGGCCTTCCACAGTGGATAATGTCCCTATGACAAAGGTGCAATTAGTTGCATGCATACCATGGCCTGTTCATAATGAGGATTGTTCTATATGTGTGTCTCTGTGTCTTTGCTCATGTGGATTAATGTATTCTCTCTTTTGCATCCTCACAGGTAGGCGCCATTGCCAAGGGGGAGATCTGGAGGGAAGCCGTCAGTGCCGTGAGGGGTACAGAGGGTCGGAGGCGGAGCCTGTCTCAGGTGAGGAAACGCTGGCAGGACATCCGGTGCTGGACGAGGAGGATTGCACGGCTCCTGCTGGGGGACTCACCTGAGAGCCGTAAGAACCGTGGCCGCCGTCGTCTGACCCACATCCAGAAGCGTGTGCTGGCGGTGGTCTTCCCCGATATGGACAGGCGCCTACAGGAGAGGCAGCAGCAGGAAGGGGGTAGGTACATGTGTGTCAGTTGTGTGTCCCCAGCCAATGTAAGTGTGCAGTTGCATGGATACACTGCCAGGGTTTGATTGTGCAGTGCGTCAACTTCTCCACAAAGTAGCACAGTGCTGTTCTCACTCCCTCCCTTCCCCTCCTTGCAATGTGTTCCCTGGTCTGTCGCCACTCTTGCACAAGGTTATTTATGCAGGCAGTTCATGCAGGTGCCCTATGCTATCAGCATCATGTGTGGGGGTGATGTGCCACAGGTATGGGGACCTTGCGTGTGCCATGGCCAATTTCAGTCATTGTGGTGTCCATGTCACTTGGCACTGATTGTGAATCACGACATAGGGGTGTGTCTCCAAAATGTACAGCCTTCCAGCATGCATGTCCAATTGTGTGCCCTCTGACATGATGTGCCTGAGTGGGAGGCCTGCTAAGTGCAGGGACGGTTGCTTAATTTGCAGTCATGTCCATCCTGGACCATGGAGGAGTGTGGGCACTACTGTGCCCTGGGGCACCTCTTCCTAGGTATCATGTGCGTCATCCAACAATATGGCCATTCACTGTGTCTTTGCCATGGGTTGCGTAGGGTGGCATTGTACCCTGGGCTCAACTGTTAGGACCTACAGGTTGCTACATGTGTCCACTGTACAGGGGGACCCATTTTGCTTGTGCATACTCACAGTGGGCATTACCTGTGTGTGTTGTTGAGACAATCTGATGATGTTTGCCTGTCAATGATGTGTGGACATGGCCACCAGGGGCTGTGTGTTTACAGTCATGAATTAGTGGAGGCCATGTGTTTCCATCCCAGAGTAAGAGGTGTACATACTTTCTCCGTCTCAATGAGATTGTCTCAGGTGTGGGTGGTTTGTGCGTACAAGGCCTACATGTCAGAAGCTTCATCCTCCTTGCTGGGTTTAGCCTGTGTGTGATGTTTGACTGGACATACGCTCAAGGTGCAGTGACCCTGTCATGTGTGGCCTGGTTTCATGTATTGCCTTTGCAGCATGCGGCAAGAGTAAATGGATATGATTCATGCTCATCCCTTTTTGACGACGCAGTGTGGTGCAGGTGCTGTGCACATTTGTCCCCAGAGGCTGACTCCTCTCTAAAATTTCAGGTGCAGTGATTTGCTGTTGTGTCATGATCTCCATTGTGTCTCAGTGGCATGGTGGGTAGAAAAACTGTGTGTTCCATGGCCTACATGTGTACATTGTTTTGTAGGTGTTACTCCTGTTGCTTTTCAGGCTATGCAATGTGACCTATGTATATTTGACTCATGTGACATAAGTGTACAGGTGTCTGATTTTCTCCTGTCTCTTCACCTTGCCCACAGCATCGCCGGGGGACACGGAAGGAGACACTAGCACGGACCGGGAGGAGAGATTGAGCACCAGTACCAGCAGTGCTGTCCTGTCTGGCACATGGAGTGGCACGGAGGCCGAAGGGAGTGAGGCGGAGGACCTGTTGACTGCCAACACAGACTATGACGCAGACGGGTCCGAGGCTGAGCTCCCAGAGGTGGCGGAGTCTGCCCCCCCAGCTGATGGCAGCCCTCCACATCCCCCCGCCACCTCAGGTTCCATCACCGGCCTCCCACATGCTCGTGGCCCTTCCCTCCGTGCTCGGTCCCCACATGTCTCCTTCCTGCCAGGCACCGCACCCCCTGCCCCTGTCACCACTGCTGCGGTGAGTGCGGAGTCTGTGGACATCCTGAGGCAGTTGCAGGTTGGTCAGACTGCGATGCTAAATGTCCTCCATGCCCACACCCAGGTGCTGACCCAGATGGAGGCATACATGGAGGGCATGTCGGCTGCGCAGTCTGACCAACGGCAGTTGCTGAGGTCCATAGACTCCACACTGACTGCAGCACTGGATCTCCTGCAGCGCTGCGTAACACCCCCTACCCCTGCCCCATCCACAATTCCCACTCCCGTGCCTGTCCCACGCACATCCAGACGTCAGCGTGCACGCACCCCAACAGACACAGGCACCACACCACCAGGGAAGTCGAAGCGCACACCTCCTGTCACGCACACACAGGGTGAGGAAGGCACACCCACTGGGTCGGGGGGGAAACGTAGAACACGCAGCCACAGTGGGAGTCCGCATTCCACACAACCCACTCCCTCCAAATCCACTCCCCTTAGCTCTCCTGGCCAACAGTCAGTGACAGCATCATCCACTGCGAGTGTGCCCCCCAGCCCCAGGATGACACCACCCCGCAAGCGGTGGAGGCGGGACCCGGCCAGGGGAGTTGAGTCCCCCACCCTGTCCACACCCTCCCCCAGTGGCGCTGCGACCCATCCCTTTGCCCCCCCCCCCTCCTTGGGGCCTGTGGTTGGATTGGGTACGGGGGAGTCGCTGGGGGAACTTGCCGACGTGTGCAGCGCCATTCTGTCCTCCACCTTTGGCGCTGGCACCCCCCCTGTGGCAGATTCATCCCTCCCTGCACCCACAACACCTACCCTTTCCCCTCCTGTCCCTGCGGTGCCTGTTTCCACCCTCCCCCCTGATGCCCCCTCTTCTGTGGATGAAATGGACTTGTGAACTGTGCAGGCAAGCTAGGGGACACACGTCCCGATGTGTACCCCCCCCCCGGACATTGCTGCTGGGCTGGCCCATGGCCCTTGTACATAGTGGACATTTTCTCTGATATATTTTCCTGCTGAATAAAGCCTTTTCTTTTTGTTTTGCACACTGATGCTTTCCTGGACTTGCTGTTGGTGCTGGTGCTCCCTGCGTTGGGGTGGTGATAATGTGTTAGGGGTCTGTGAAATGTTGGAGTGTGCTGCTCATGGGGTGTACCCTGCCATCTGCGTGCCATCACAAAGGTCTCTGCAAATGGTATTTGGTCATGTTTGCTCTCACTGTATGGTGACATTGTCCCAAGGTGTGTTCCGTCCTCTGTGGCCCAGGCCATTTTTCCTGCAGGGTGTCTCCCAAATGCTGTGCTGTGCTGTGTCTACATTTCCTGGATGTGTGAGGGTTGCCTTTCAATATAGCCATGCTGGCTCAGCGATGGCTCCGCCTGCATCTGGGGTATCACCCTTGTAGGTCACTGAACTTGTTGATGGGGTATATTGTCCGATGTCTGGGCACTGCTGGGAGTGATAGGTACACACCCCTCCTGTGTCTGGGCACTGCTGGGAGTGATAGGCACACACCCCTCCTGTGTCTGGGCACTGCTGGGAGGACCCTGCACCCACCCCTCCTGTGTCTGGGCACTGCTGGGAGGACCCTGCACCCACCCCTCCTGTGTCTGGGCACTGCTGGGAGTGATAGGTACACACCCCTCCTGTGTCTGGGCACTGCTGGGAGGACCCTGCACCCACCCCTCCTGTGTCTGGGCACTGCTGGGAGGACCCTGCACCCACCCCTCCTGTGTCTGGGCACTGCTGGGGGTGTTTTGCACACCCCATTCTTATAGCAGGTTCGGTGCGTACATGCACGGGTGGGGGTTTGGTGCGTACATACACGGGTGGGGGTTCGGTCCGTACATACACGGGTGGGGGTTCGGGGCGTACATACTCTGCTGGGGTGGGGGTTCGGTGCGTACATACACGGGTGGTGGTTCGGTGCGTACATACACGGCTGGGGTGGGGGTTTGGTGCGTACATACACGGCTGGTGTGGTGGTTTGGTGCGTACATACACGGGTGGGCGTTTGGTGCGTACATACACGGGTGGTGGTTTGGTGCGTACATACACGGCTGGGGTGGTGGTTTGGTGCGTACATACACGGGTGGTGGTTTGGTGCGTACATACACGGCTGGGGTGGGGGTTCGGTCCGTACATACACGGGTGGGGGTTCGGGGCGTACATACTCTGCTGGGGTGGGGGTTCGGTCCGTACATACACGGGTGGTGGTTCGGTGCGTACATACACGGCTGGGGGGGGGTTCGGTGCGTACATACACGGGTGGTGGTTCGGTGCGTACATACACGGCTGGGGTGGGGGTTTGGTGCGTACATACACGGCTGGTGTGGTGGTTTGGTGCGTACATACACGGGTGGGCGTTTGGTGCGTACATACACGGGTGGTGGTTTGGTGCGTACATACACGGCTGGGGTGGTGGTTTGGTGCGTACATACACGGGTGGTGGTTTGGTGCGTACATACACGGCTGGGGTGGGGTTTCGGTCCGTACATACACGGGTGGGGGTTTGGTGCGTACATACACGGCTGGTGGTTCGGTGCGTACATACACGGCTGGGGGGGGTTAGGGGGCGTACATACACGGGTGGTGGTTTGGTGCGTACATACACGGCTGGGGTGGGGGTTTGGTGCGTACATACACGGCTGGTGTGGTGGTTTGGTGCGTACATACACGGGTGGGGGTTTGGTGCGTACATACACGGCTGGGGGTTCGGGGCGTACATACCAGGGTGGGGTGGGGGTTCGGGGCGTACATGCACGGGTGGCGCTTGGGTGCGTACATACACGGGTGGGGGTTCGGGGCGTACATACCAGGGTGGGGTGGGGGTTCGGGGCGTACATACACGGGTGGCGCTTGGGTGCGTACATACACGGGTGGCGGTTCGGGGCGTACATACACGGGTGGGGGTTCGGGGCGTACATACCAGGGTGGGGTGGGGGTTCGGGGCGTACATACACGGGTGGCGCTTGGGTGCGTACATACACGGGTGGCGGTTCGGGGCGTACATACACGGGTGGGGGTTCGGGGCGTACATACACGAGTGGGGTGGGGTTTCGGTCCGTACATACACGGGTGGGGGTTCGGGGCGTACATACTCTGCTGGGGTGGGGGTTCGGTCCGTACATACACGGGTGGTGGTTCGGTGCGTACATACACGGCTGGGGTGGGGGTTTGGTGCGTACATACACGGCTGGTGGTTCGGTGCGTACATACACGGCTGGGGTGGGGGTTTGGTGCGTACATACACGGCTGGTGGTTCGGTGCGTACATACACGGCTGGGGGGGGGTTCGGGGGCGTACATACACGGGTGGTGGTTTGGTGCGTACATACACGGCTGGGGTGGGGGTTCGGTCCGTACATACACGGGTGGGGGTTCGGGGCGTACATACTCTGCTGGGGTGGGGGTTCGGTCCGTACATACACGGGTGGGGGTTCGGGGCGTACATACTCTGCTGGGGTGTGTGTTAGGTGCGTACATACACGGGTGGGGGTTTGGTGCGTACATACACGGCTGGTGGTTCGGTGCGTACATACACGGCTGGGGGGGGTTAGGGGGCGTACATACACGGGTGGTGGTTTGGTGCGTACATACACGGCTGGGGTGGGGGTTCGGTCCGTACATACACGGGTGGGGGTTCGGGGCGTACATACTCTGCTGGGGTGGGGGTTCGGGGGCGTACATACACGGGTGGTGGTTCGGTGCGTACATACACGGGTGGTGGTTCGGTGCGTACATACACGGCTGGGGTGGGGGTTTGGTGCGTACATACACGGCTGGTGTGGTGGTTTGGTGCGTACATACACGGGTGGGGGTTTGGTGCGTACATACACGGCTGGGGGTTCGGGGCGTACATACCAGGGTGGGGTGGGGGTTCGGGGCGTACATGCACGGGTGGCGCTTGGGTGCGTACATACACGGGTGGGGGTTCGGGGCGTACATACCAGGGTGGGGTGGGGGTTCGGGGCGTACATACACGGGTGGCGCTTGGGTGCGTACATACACGGGTGGCGGTTCGGGGCGTACATACACGGGTGGGGGTTCGGGGCGTACATACACGAGTGGGGGTTCGGGGCGTACATGCACGGGTGGGGGTACGGGCCGTACTTCCACGGGTGGGGGTACGGTCCGTACATACCCCTGCCCACGCTCTGCGTGCCTGGGTACGGGCCGTACCCATGCCTTTGGTGTGTGGGTACGGTGCGTCCCACCATTGTTGCGGGCCGTGGGGTCCGCACCGTACACAGGCCTTGGGGGCGTGGCTACGGGTCGTACCACGCGTACCCCTACATGACCCCAGCAATGCTGGTACGAGCTGTACCAAGGCCTTTCTGACGTGGGTACGGGCCGTACCGCTATTGTTGGAGTGACGTAGGGGGACGCGTGGTACGTTCCGTACCCACGCTCTTGCGGCCTGGGTAGGGTACGTACCGGTTCGCGTGACCATCCACTTCCGTTGTGGCGGACGCTTGCGTTGCTGGCCTTGCCCCCACCCCCTGGAAGTGACCAGGCCCTGATGGTCAGGTATGTCCAGGCCATGTGTGATTTGGTACCATGTGTTGGTGTTGTGTGTCCTGCCCCTGCCCCCCCCTTTGCCCCTGGTTGTTGTGCTGACCTTCTGCGGCGTCTGCGTCGGTTCCTGTACGCCAGGTGGACTGCTAGGAGGGCAGGGATGGCACGTAGGTTCGGGTCCATGTCTGTTCGTCGCGTCCAGCTGCTCCTTGCGTGTGTCGTCCTGATTTCCCGGCAGTTTTTGGCAGCCGGTAAATATTTTCCGTGCGGGATGACGTCGGTTCGAATCGTACTTCCTGGTTCGTGAAACGTAGGCTGGATGCGTACCGACGTCACGTCGGCTCCTTTCAGGATCGGAATTGTGTTTAGTTTCTGTTCGGTCGGTGTTTTGTTCGAATCGTACGGAAATGGTGTTTCCGTATGAATCGTACTTGCATTTTCGGATGGATTTCGCACCGGGTACGAGTCGGACGGAGAAAAGGCTCCGTCCGACGGTTCGTACCCGGTTTTTACCGGATCGGAATTGGCACCTATGTTGGATCTAAACTATCCTGAGCAAGTTTTGCTCAAAAAAAAAATGTTTGGGTGTATTGGCGATGTAACTTGCTGAGTGAGAGATGAAATTCCCAAGAGTTTTTACGGAGGAGCTTTGGAAACTGGAAAGATTTAAACACAAAGTCCAACTCAAGTCAAGGGCAGAACCTGTGATCCATAAACTGAGAAAGGTACCACTTAAAGTGCGAGCAGAGTTATGGAAGGAATTAAACAAATTAGAACAAGAAGACATTATTGAACCCATAGAAGGCTCCGAAAGTTTAATATCTCCCATTGTTTTGGCACGCAAACCTAACAGCAATCTTGGGGGAGGTACTATGGGCGTGAGGCACAAAGCAAGAATATTGATGTAAAAATATCGACCTACAGAAATTTTGAGGTAAAAATATCGTGGGTAAGAAATATCGATGTAAAAAACATCGTGGTAAAGAATATCGATTGTTAGGTAATTAATATAGATGGCAAAAATATCGAAGGGTTAAATATCGTTAAAAATATAGTTGTTATAAATGTCGATTCATTATTAATGTTATGTATTTTAGTATTTTGTATGAGAATTGTTGGTATTTTTATTATATGTTTTAAAAATGTTAGTAGTTAATATTTTTATGAACTTTAATTTTGCATTTTTTAGTTCCATAGCAGGTTGTGGGTTTATAGGGGAATAGGGTGGGAAGTAATTTAATTATATGAAATGTATTTAATAATTTATAATTATTCATAATTGTATGATAGTGATGTTATGGAGTTATAAATGTGTACATTAATTTATTAATAATTGTTTGATAATTAGTTGTTAATTATTTTAAATTAATTAATAATTAATTATGGTAATTGTTCAATTAATTATAGGTGTGTGTTGTTTTTATAGGTGTAAATGGTGGGAAGTAATTTTTCTTTGATGATTTATTAATTATTTATTAATTAATTTGCAATATTTAATTTGTTAATTAATCTGTATTAATTAATTTGAATTAATTAATTAGTAATTGTAATTCTGTAAATAATTTTAGATGTGTGTTGTGGATATTATAGTGTTAAACAATGTGTAATTAATGAATGTTTCTTTTATTATAATATATTTAAATTTCAATATGAATTATGTTAATAATGGAAACAAAATGTAATAAAAATGTTGATGTTTATTTTTTTATTGGTTTGGTATCCAGCACTTTCTCAGCTGTTGCACTCATTGGAGTGGGAATAGCAATTTTTAACCCTCCGCTAACCAACAATTTCCCTACTGTTGCACTCACTGGAGTGGGAATAGTAATTTTTACCCCTCCACTATCCAACACTTTCCCTACTGTTGCATTCACTGGTGTGGGAATAGTAATGTGTACCCCTCCACTATCCAACACTTTCCCTACTGCTGCACTCACTGGAGTGGGAATAGTAATTTTTACCCCTGCGCTATCCAACACATTCTCTGCCGTTGCACTCACTGGAGTGGGAATAGTAATTTTTTCCCCCTCTGCTATCCAGCACTTTCCCTGCTTTTGCACTCACTTGAGTGGGAATAGTAATTTTTACCCCTCCGATATCCAACATTTTCCCTACTGTTGTATTTATTGTGTTGTGAAATATATTTTTAATATTTCTTTTAATAATTTCATGTGTTAATTATAGAATGTTTTATTTTATTTTAAATGATTCATATATGTACATATTTTATTTTTATATAATTTAAAAAGTTTATAAATTTGGTAAAGATAATAGTTAATAAAATGTTTTTAAGTAAATATATGTATTTGTACACATTTGTGTGTTTATATTTTATTTAATTAAGTGAATTTGTTATATTTAGTTAAAATATATATTAAATGTAATTTATTTTGTTAAAAAAATTTATATTATTTAATATATTTAATTTAATTTATATATCTTTTTTAAGTCAAAAATTTTTACATCTACATTTTTTACTTCGATATTTTTGTATCGCTTTTATTGTACTTACCTGTTTAAGTATAGGGAATCGATATTTTCGTATTCGATATTTTTACCACGATATTTTTGTAAACTATATATTTTACATCAAAATTTAATGAGGGAACTGTTGCGAGCTAGCAAGATGGCCGCACACTAGTGAGGCGGCTGCAGTCCGGGGGAAACAAAAAACATTATCCTGCGACCACAGTGTTTGCTGTGAGCTTTAAATTCCCCTAATCAGTCGGGCAGAGTGCGAGACAGCTGTACATGCAACAATAAGAAGCGGGAGAGGCCGGATCACTGCGGATTGAGATGGCTACGTGCACGGCCTGTAAAGAAGATGGTCGGCACTGAGTTGGCCTGCAGAGCGGAGGCGGACTGGCTGGCCAGTGCAGAGAGACGTGTGCAAAGGAAGGCTGGAGCTGGCCTGAAGCGTATTGGCATCTGCTCCATGAACCGAAGCCTGGAGTTTGACTGCTGATGAAGAGCCGCTGTGAAGCTGAGGAGGTAGGAGGACCGGGGTGAGTGGAGCTGAGGTGCGGGCCTGCCACAGAGTGCGCCTAGAGGCGGAGGGGGATGGCTCACCTCCTGGTTTAGTTGGGGCCCCCGGGACAGGTGGCGATCCCCTTTCCCCCTCCCAATCAACTTGACTTACCCGGTTAAAGAAGACTGGTCAAAGGGGCCGCCATGCAGTACTGAACCCTGACAGTATCTGCCATTTCAGACATCGGCTTGTGGTCCTGGGCTGAAGCCAAAGGAGCAAATAAAGGTCACAGGCTGGGAGGGGTGGGCAGAGCATCTGCCACGGCCCAGGAACATAGAGAGGGGGACTATTCAGAAAGGAGAGACTGGGCTTTAAAAACACTACCTTGGCAAGCAGCGGAGGGAACAAAAAAGGCGATTGCATTCCCCTTCCTCCTTCACTCAATATCTTTGTGGACAAAGGAACCCACCTGCACAAAGTAGGCACCCCCTTACAGATTGGACTCTGGCTCCTGATGAAGTGCTGGATCTGATGTTGCGCAACTGTTCTCTCAACTTCTGAGGAACTTTGGACTGCTTGTGTAGCCAGGGGCCCCACGGAGTGGCTGCGGCTCTCCCCTCATGTAAAAAATCATACCCTGCCTGGCTTTTGGGCCATATTCATTTTTTCGCTCCCAACATTGGTGAGTACCCGGCCCCAGGGAAGAGAGGCTGTGCTGCTGCCTTTCGCCATGGACAGGCCACACGCTAGGGTTGGGCATGAGGCCGTGACGAGATTGCAGGACTGGGCTGCGGATTTTGGGGCGCTGCTTTAGGCCTCCCCCGTCAGCATGCGGCGTTACACTCCGCATCCACAGCAGATCCAAATTGGTTGGAGCTGAGGAGTTTTGCTGGGGGAACAATCAAAAATCAAGGCGCTGACAGCAACACATTGGCAGAGGCAAGTGGGGGCTTGACGGGCAGGTGCGTGCAGGCCAGAAGCCACCAGGATCCCTATAAATAAACGATCCACTGCGCACAGAGACTGTAAACTCCAATAAACTTAGGGGAAGGGTGAAGATAGTGGGAAAAGCAGATGGGAAGCAGCTAAAGCTCCCTTTAAGCCCCGAAAGTCGGGGAAAGGGCACAGCCAAGATCGTAAAATGGAGGCGGCGGAGGGATTCTACACTGGGAAGCCAACGGGAGAGGAGGACATGAAAACGTTGCTATTAACAATGAAGTGCAGCCTCACATCAATCGAATCCAGAATGGACACTATGTGCACCCGCACTCAAAAACTGGAGAAGCAGGATAAACAAAGTGGTGAGCAGTCTATATATCGACTTTTTAATATCGAGGGACATAAATATCGAGTCAAAAATATCGAATGTCCAAAATATCGAAATAGCTAATATCGATGTGAAAAATATCGTTTTTTTTTTTTTACTTATATGTCGATGTAAGTAATATCGTTCGTAATAATATCGACATGTGAAAATATCGTTATTGTGTAATATGAGAAATATTTATATTGTTTTAGGGGCGGGATGTTGGGTTATAGGGGATAAGGGTGGGGAGTGTTTTAAAAAAGTTAATTTATTTTTGTAATATATTGTAAAATTTAATTATTAAATTTAATTTAAAATGTGAAATGTATATTTAATTTTAGGAGCGGGATGTTGGTTTATAGGGGATAAGGGTGGGAAGTGTTTTAATTTTTTTTATATATTTGTAAATTTTTTAAAATAATTTTCTAGAAATTCTAAATTAAATTTAGATTTTTATAAAAAAATTTAGGAGCGGGATGTTGGTTTATAGGGGATAAGGGTGGGAAGTGTATTAAAAATGTTTATATATTGTTAGAATTTTTTTGAAATTTATTTAGAAATTGTAAATTTAATTTAGAATTTTAGAAATCATTTTAGGAGCGGGATGTTGGTTTATAGGGGATAAGGGTGGGAAGTGTTTTAAAAATGTTTATATATTATTTAATTAAAAAAAAAAAAAAAAATTGAAATTGTAATTTAAAATTTGCATTTTAAATAAAATTTTAGGAGCGGGATGTTGGTTTATAGGGGATAAGGGTGGGAAGTGTTTTAAAAATGTTTATATATTATTTAATTAAAAAAAAAAAAAATTTGAAATTGTAATTTAAAATTTGCATTTTAAATAAAATTTTAGGAGCGGGATGTTGGTTTATAGGGGATAAGGGTGGGAAGTTTTTTAAAAATTTGTATATATTATTTAATTAAAAAAAAAAAAAAATTTAGAAATTGTAAATAAAAATTTGCATTTTAAATAAAATTTTAGGAGCGGGATGTTGGTTTATAGGGGATAAGGGTGGGAAGTGTTTTAAAGATGTTTATATATTATTTAATTTTAAAATAAAAAAAAATTTAGAAATTGTAAATTAAAATTTGCATTTTAAATAAAATTTTAGGAGCGGGATGTTGGTTTATAGGGGATAAGGGTGGGAAGTTTATAAATATTTGTTAATTGTTTATTAAAAATATTTATAAATAGGAAATAAATTTTCGATTTTTACAAATATATTTCGGAGTGGGATGTTGGTTGATAGGGGATAAGGGTGGGAAGTGTTGTAAAAATGTTTATATATCTGTTAATTTTTTAACAAATTAATTTAGAATTTTTTTTTTTTTTTTAGAATGTTACAAATAATTCTAGGAGCGGAATGTTGGGTTATAGGGGATAAGGGTGGGAAGTTAATTTAACATGTTTATATATTGTTACTTTAAAAAATATTAATATTTAGAAAATGTAAATTTATTTTTAAATTTAACTAATCCCATAATTTAATATAGATTTCAGTCAGAGTATTAAATTAATTAAGTTCACTGTCCAGCACTTATTTTAATTTAATATAGAATGGAGTGGGAATAGTAAATTAATTTAGTTCAGTGTCCAGCACCTACCCTAATTTAATATAGGTTGGAGTGAGAATAGTAAATTAATTAAGTTCATTGTCCAGCACTTATCTTAATTAAATATAGAGTGGAGTGGGAATATTAAATTAATTAAGTTCATTGTCCAGCACCTACTGTAATTTAATATAGTTTGGATTGAGAATAGTAAATTAATAAGTTCAGTGTCCAGCACTTATCTTAATTAAATATAGATTGGAGTGAGAATAGTAAATTAATTAAGTTCAGTGTCCAGCACTTATTTTAATTTAATATAGACTGGAGTGGGAATAGTAAATTAATTTAGTTCAGTGTCCAGCACCTACCCTAATTTAATATAGGTTGGAGTGAGAATAGTAAATTAATTAAGTTCAGTGTCCAGCACTTATCTTAATTAAATATAGAGTGGAGTGGGAATAGTAAATTAATTTAGTTCATTGTCCAGCACCTACTGTAATTTAATATAGTTTGGAGTGAGAATAGTAAATTAATTAAGTTCAGTGTCCAGCACTTATCTTAATTAAATATAGATTGGAGTGGGAATAGTAAATTAATAAAGTTCAGTGTCCAGCACTTATTTTAATTTAATATAGACTGGAGTGGGAATAGTAAATTAATTTAGTTCAGTGTCCAGCACCTACCCTAATTTAATATAGGTTGGAGTGAGAATAGTAAATTAATTAAGTTCAGTGTCCAGCACTTATCTTAATTAAATATAGAGTGGAGTGGGAATAGTAAATTAATTTAGTTCATTGTCCAGCACCTACTGTAATTTAATATAGTTTGGAGTGAGAATAGTAAATTAATTAAGTTCAGTGTCCAGCACTTATCTTAATTAAATATAGATTGGAGTGGGAATAGTAAATGAATTCAGTTCAGTGTCCAGCACATACTCTAATTAAATATAGGTTGGAGTGAGAATAGTAAATTAATTAAGTTCAGTGTCCAGCACTTATTTTAATTTAATATAGACTGGAGTGGGAATAGTAAATTAATTTAGTTCAGTGTCCAGCACCTACCCTAATTTAATATAGGTTGGAGTGAGAATAGTAAATTAATTAAGTTCAGTGTCCAGCACTTATCTTAATTAAATATAGAGTGGAGTGGGAATTGTAAATTAATTAAGTTCATTGTCCAGCACCTACTGTAATTTAATATAGGTTGGAGTGAGAATAGTAAATTAATTAAGTTCAGTGTCCAGCACTTATTTTAATTTAATATAGACTGGAGTGGGAATAGTAAATTAATTTAGTTCAGTGTCCAGCACCTACCCTAATTTAATATAGGTTGGAGTGAGAATAGTAAATTAATTAAGTTCAGTGTCCAGCACTTATCTTAATTAAATATAGAGTGGAGTGGGAATAGTAAATTAATTAAGTTCATTGTCCAGCACCTACTGTAATTTAATATAGTTTGGAGTGAGAATAGTAAATTAATTAAGTTCAGTGTCCAGCACTTATCTTAATTAAATATAGGTTGGAGTGGGAATAGTAAATGAATTCAGTTCAGTGTCCAGCACATACTCTAATTAAATATAGGTTGGAGTGAGAATAGTAAATTAATTAAGTTCAGTGTCCAGCACTTATTTTAATTTAATATAGACTGGAGTGGGAATAGTAAATTAATTTAGTTCAGTGTCCAGCACCTACCCTAATTTAATATAGGTTGGAGTGAGAATAGTAAATTAATTAAGTTCAGTGTCCAGCACTTATCTTAATTAAATATAGAGTGGAGTGGGAATAGTAAATTAATTTAGTTCAGTGTCCAGCACCTACCCTAATTAAATATAGGTTGGAGTGAGAATAGTAAATTAATTAAGTTCAGTGTCCAGCACTTATCTTAATTAAATATAGAGTGGAGTGGGAATAGTAAATTAATTTAGTTCAGTGTCCAGCACCTACCCTAATTAAATATAGGTTGGAGTGAGAATAGTAAATTAATTAAGTTCAGTGTCCAGCACTTATTTTAATTTAATATAGACTGGAGTGGGAATAGTAAATTAATTTAGTTCAGTGTCCAGCACCTACCCTAATTTAATATAGGTTGGAGTGAGAATAGTAAATTAATTAAGTTCAGTGTCCAGCACTTATCTTAATTAAATATAGAGTGGAGTGGGAATATTAAATTAATTAAGTTCATTGTCCAGCACCTACTGTAATTTAATATAGTTTGGATTGAGAATAGTAAATTAATAAGTTCAGTGTCCAGCACTTATCTTAATTAAATATAGATTGGAGTGAGAATAGTAAATTAATTAAGTTCAGTGTCCAGCACTTATTTTAATTTAATATAGACTGGAGTGGGAATAGTAAATTAATTTAGTTCAGTGTCCAGCACCTACCCTAATTTAATATAGGTTGGAGTGAGAATAGTAAATTAATTAAGTTCAGTGTCCAGCACTTATCTTAATTAAATATAGAGTGGAGTGGGAATAGTAAATTAATTTAGTTCATTGTCCAGCACCTACTGTGATTTAATATAGTTTGGAGTGAGAATAGTAAATTAATTAAGTTCAGTGTCCAGCACTTATCTTAATTAAATATAGATTGGAGTGGGAATAGTAAATTAATAAAGTTCAGTGTCCAGCACTTATTTTAATTTAATATAGACTGGAGTGGGAATAGTAAATTAATTTAGTTCAGTGTCCAGCACCTACCCTAATTTAATATAGGTTGGAGTGAGAATAGTAAATTAATTAAGTTCAGTGTCCAGCACTTATCTTAATTAAATATAGAGTGGAGTGGGAATAGTAAATTAATTTAGTTCATTGTCCAGCACCTACTGTAATTTAATATAGTTTGGAGTGAGAATAGTAAATTAATTAAGTTCAGTGTCCAGCACTTATCTTAATTAAATATAGATTGGAGTGGGAATAGTAAATGAATTCAGTTCAGTGTCCAGCACATACTCTAATTAAATATAGGTTGGAGTGAGAATAGTAAATTAATTAAGTTCAGTGTCCAGCACTTATTTTAATTTAATATAGACTGGAGTGGGAATAGTAAATTAATTTAGTTCAGTGTCCAGCACCTACCCTAATTAAATATAGGTTGGAGTGAGAATAGTAAATTAATTAAGTTCAGTGTCCAGCACTTATCTTAATTAAATATAGAGTGGAGTGGGAATAGTAAATTAATTTAGTTCAGTGTCCAGCACCTACCCTAATTAAATATAGGTTGGAGTGAGAATAGTAAATTAATTAAGTTCTGTATGTAGTGGGAGTAGTATGTTAATTAAGTTTGGTAAATAGCAAATATTAGAATTAATTATAGAGTTGAATAAGAATAGTTAAATTTATTGGATTTAATTGAGAAAAAATCTGTAGATTTTAGTTTGGGTTGGATAAAACATAGAAGTTATATCAGAATGCAAATTCCAAATTATTTTTAAATTAAATAGTAGATAGGAAAATAATATTTATTTTATAGTTGTTGGAATGTATATTCATTCGAGAGAAAATTTTGTTTATTATTACGCATATTTTAATAATTACATCATTGCAATAAACATGTCTGATATATACCATACGAACTGTCTAAAGCTATCGACCTATTACCTAGATTGAACTCTGGGTCCTGCCGATTTCGTCATACTACCCCCCGTTTTGACGTGTAAATATTTCTTATTGTTGAAACTCGCCTTGAAAATCCCATGTTTGTCCGAAATGCATTGGCTGCGGATCTGGTCTCACTAAATCTTGGAATAAAGGAATTCAAGGAAATACTCAACTACTGTGTGGATTCGAAACACAAAAGTTTATTTTGACATTAATTTACATTTCTTCCAATATGTTGCCTCTCATACTTGTGGATAATTGTTGTCTTGGTGGTCATTTGAGCAGCTGACCATTTGAGGTGGGCAATATTATCGTTACTGATAAAGTGAGAAGTCCAGGCTGAGCATTCACCTAAAACCGTGCTGTTTAATTTTCAAACTTCCTATGTTTGTTTGGTTCTTTTATTTTGTAACCGCTCTCTGTTGTTTTGGGTTATTTTGGTCCAATCCAGGTCGCGGTTCGGAGCTGTTTCGCGTTTGAGGAGGTAAGAGTTATTTGCTTTATTATTAAATAGTTTTAAGTGTTTTGTGGAAGTAGTTATGTTGTAATAAGTGTGTATTGATTGATGTTTTAGAAGTTAGGGTGTTAGTAATAGTTTGTATACGGTTTTATAATTAACGTTGTGTTCCGTGTTTGTGGCTTTGTTAGTGTTTTGGTATTTCGGTGTGTTAAAGTTTTATAGTGTTTGAATAACGTTTGTAGTGAGGTTTGTACATGCGTTTTGTGTGTTTGTAGGTGGGTGGGAATGTTTGTTTCTGTTTTGTAGGTTTTACGGAGAAGATATTTTCGTCGGTTTCAAACACCTTATTTTTTAAAGGAAGTGTGTATTAGTTGTGTTTACTAATGTTTATTTAACACTTTCTTTATTGTTCGGGTTTCCAGGAGCGGTTATTTACCTTTTTTATATTTTTCGGGATTTTTATGGTTAATGGATAGTCATTTTTTGGATAACTATGGATTTTGAACTCCCTGGATTTATTTGGAAGGAATGTTATTATCCCATTGGAGATACTACACAGGTAAGTTCATTTAAATATTTTTATTGTTGGTGGCGAAACCTTATATATTTAATATTGTTGTTGTGTACTTGGTTTGTTTAATTATGTTGTCTAAATATATGTCCATATAATTCATGTATATATTTTAGACCACATAATTAAATATGTGATATAATAAAGTGGATTATTTATGTTGTGATAGTTGTTTTAGTAGAATTGTGGGTTAATATTTAGAAAAGGGTTTAGAAGAGAGTTTGAGCTATTATATTTAAGTACTCAAGTCCTCTTGTGGATGGGTATAGCTGTACCTGTTGTTGTAGGTAATTATACATTTGAGTAGTTTGTCTAGACTGTTTTGGTTTTAATTGTAGGACAGATTGTTGCATTCTTAATTCTTGGAAACTTTGTTCCTTTTGTATGGCAATTAGTAGTTTTTGTAGTGTTGGAGTTGTTCTCCCAGTAGAAGTTAGGAATGCATTATGCCAGCCCTCGACAGCGTTGTTAGTTTTGGCTTGTTGGTTGAGTGTACTTACATATACATTCCACCAAGGTATTTGGAACTTGGGCTGACGTCTATGGCCTGATCTGTGCAGTCTCCCCACCCAGGTATCCTCAAAATAATCTAACAGGGGAGATAACTTTACTTCATTTTGTTTGTAGAATGGACTTTCTAATAAAAGATTGTAATGTTCTGCAACATCTGTGGTTGGTACATAAGCTAGGGCTGTTAGAAGTTTTATTTGATGTGCAAAACTTATGTTAGTGGCGTATTCTACACTTAGTGAAGATTTTTGTAAATGTCTCCATATACATTGGTTAAGATGGAAGTAACATCCTTGGATAGCTGTATGGGGGTACAGTTTTAGAATGGAATTTATCATGGCTTGCTCAAAGTCTATGATAATTGTTTGAGGGTAAAAATCATTAGATTCTTGTTTTACTTTTCCTAGCATTTCATTATATGTTGTGTTTTGTTTGTTAGGTAATAGTGCATAAATTAAAGGTATGGAAGTGTTGTGATATTGACCGTGTATTGTGTAAAGCTGATAGAATGGTTTTGGGCATATTGTAAAGGTGCCATCCATCATCCATGTTTGGCATTGTTGCAGTTTAGTTATATTGTTTGCAGTAGCAAACATTATGATTCTTTTTTCTGGGCTTTTGTTATCAAAAAAAATAAAAGGTTCATTATTGTGGGTGATACTTAATTCTGGTGGAATGATGATCTCTTGAAAAGTTTTAGGGGATGGTATAGTTGTCGTGGTTGCTTTTTTGGTCCTAGCAATAGTTCTTTTTATAGAAGCAATTGATGGTAATTGGCCTCTTGCTTCTTTGGGCACTCTAGGTAATAGTTCTTTTAGGATTACACTTGTAGCAGTTTGTGAACCTGTGCTTAATTCTTTGATATTTTCAAGAGTTGATCTGACTTCTATTTCAGAGAGATTGGGTGGATGGTTATGCTCTCTTGTATATAGTACAGTTGTTTCTCTTGTTGTTGCTCGGCCGTAGCATTTGTTAGAATAATATTTAGTACACTTCCAGTTCACTTTTCGGTCCGTCTGCTTTTCTTGGGTGTATGTGTAACCCATGTAACACAATAGGAATTTTCCTTTCTGCGAAGTTATAAATTGGGCTTCTTCTGTCATCGTGATGTGTTACAATTCTGGAAAAAATGTATATGAAAATATATGCTATAGTACTTTATATCTTTATATGAAATTAGCAAAAAAGCATTTTTTTTATATATACTTACCAAGTCTTTTTTGTTGTATTTGAATGAAGATGTTGTTTGTCGCAAAAATGTTGTTTAGTTGATTTAGTCTCTGAAAGTTAAAGAACATTTATTGTTGTGGTTGGTTTAGTTTTTTAAGTGGGGTGGTATTGCTGTTTGGTATAGACTATATTTTTATTGAAGAAACTTATTTTATTGTTTTACAAATTAACAATTCAAAAAACATTCTCCCACCTTCATCTGTCCCGGAAGTACCACACATTTATCATCAAGACCAATTATTCAGGAGAATGAACAACCTTTCCACCCAGTTCTCTACCCCCCCTCCCCCACCACATGTCAATGTACCCCCGTCTCCTACCCCTCTTACTATGTGCCCCTCCTGCCTAATAAATAAGATGCAGTAGCCTAACCTCTCACTAAGCAAACAGAGCCTACCCTCATGCCCAGTGGTATAGACTATAGGTGTTAATTTATACAGGTTTTTTACAATTTAAAAAAGAGAACATGGATTTGTTTAGGGGTTTAGGATGTTTTGGGGTTTGAGTAGGATTTAATTAATATTTTATAAAGTATTTTGATAGTATACTTACTTTTTAGTGAGTCTTTTCTGGCAATCTTCAATATTTTCTTTAGCTGTTTGGAGTAATATCTGTAGTGGAAACATAAAGAGATGGAATATATAAGTTAGTTATTTATTTGAGTAAAGATAAATTAGTGTTTTAGTTTAATTTGGCAGTTTAGTTAGAAAAGAATATTTACTTACGTTTTTAGAATAGTAATAGGATGTAGGTTTCTTCTGTTTAGTAGAGCTTCTTCTTCGTTCAATGCTTTGGTTTAAGGCACCGTGGAACACTTGTTTTAATTGGTTTATATAGTGGTTTCAAATTGTTTCTTGAATGTTATTGGTTGTTTTCTGTATGTGGCCTTTCTATTGGATGGTTTGAATTTTTTTTAGTTAATTGGTTTCCTTTTATGGAAAATGCTAAGTAAGAGTATATTTAGTTTTAAAGGAGGAGAGTTTTAAATTTTTATATATAAAAAGATTGTTTATAATGTGTACTAATTTTATTTAAATGTGTTCGAAATGCCAATGTGATAATTATTTTAGTTTTTTTTTATTATGTTGTTAAATATAGAGATCGCTATAAATGTTATGTTTATGTTTAAGTAGAATCTCATTTGAAAATGTATGTTTTGGTAAAATATTGTCTTTATGTTGTTGAAAGTATTGGTTTTATTAGTATTAGAATTGTCGATATATTTAAAAAAACGATATTATTGATGTCTATATTTTGGTTATCGATATTTGTGACATGTGTCATATTTATTAACTTATGTCTATATTTAGTATTTCGATATTAATGTGTGCGATATTTGTGTGATCGATATAATTGTATTACGATATTGTAGTGTCGATATTAGTGTAGTTTTTTAAATAAGTATACAATGTCGATATTTTTGATGTCGATATATTTGTTGCGATATTTGTGTAGTTCGATAATGTGTCTGTCGATAATATGTCAGAGATCCAAACAAAGTGGAACACAGGATATCAGAGCTGGAGGACCGCACCACCCGCTGAGCTGGATAAGTGAAAGAAATGGATCGCCTTCTGAAGATCTTAGCAGCAAAAAATGAAGACCTCAAAGTCAGATTCAGAAGAAACATGCAGATTTTGGGAATACCAGAATCTACCAACACAGGGAGGATGGAGGACTATGTGGAACTCTTGCTGATGTCCTGCTTCGAAAAACACACATTCTTTTTGTTGCTGGTGGTCTAGAGGGCACATCGGTCGCTGTACTGGAATATTCCAACATGCTCTGCTGAGTATAGGGCAGGGAAAATGGAAGGGGGGAGGACACTTCGCTGCAAGTTGGGATAGCCGATGTGTTGGGCACACAGTATAAATGAACAGAAAGGCAAAGTTAATCAGATATTAAGGAGGCAGGGCCCAGGAAGGGCAGCACGGTAGACACCTTTCAGAAAAGGGATATCCTATGGCGTGTGGCAATAGGCAGACAGGCCTGAATCTCCTAACATGGAATATTAGAGGGGTGGGGAATCCACGAAAGCAGAGGCATCTACTAGGCTAACTTGATAGGCACGATATTGACATAGCCATGTTACAGGAAACAAACCCATTGCTTCACGATAGGCAGGGAGCAGGTACTTCTCCGCTACTCCTCTTACTCAAGAGGAACAGCCATCATCATGCAGCGGCAGACACCATTTGCGGTGGAGGGGGCCATTAATGACCCGCAAGGAAGATATAATATTATTTGTAGAAGGCTGTTTTCTCGCTCAATTATACTGGTCCACTGCTGTTACACTTCGAGCTTCTTGCGCCCTGAACTGGTGTGACTGTTTTTACAAAACTACATATCCCACAATGCATCTCATTTAGAATACTAAGCACAGCAAGTCAAATCCATTCATCCTTTTTGTTATCACCACTAGGCTCACATGCTTGCAATTAATGCTCGATTGGCATGTACACAAGACAGCCTTTCCCCTTGAGCCAGTGTTTGGTTTACTTGCCCTGGTAAATGGACCGCGCCCCTACTGGAAAGAAAGCAACCTGTTTATACTTCAGAACCTCCACAACACTTGGATACATCTTTTGCACTCTGAGACATGGAGCACAGGAGGTCTTATCGGGATACACGCGTCAGTTTCCTTCATAGAAACTAATATTGATTTTCCTTTCTCCCTTGTTCCAAGACACACATCTTTGTTTCAACAATTGGATTTCCCTCTCTAAATCAACCCAGTTCTCCCGGAGCTCTGGCAGCTGCTCTCCAAGGATACTTTGTTTCAAGTTGTAAACAGATACTTTCCACTTTTCATAGTTTACAGCCAGACCATAATTGATTAGTTTCCTGCAACACCAATTCCCTTCAAGAAAGACGATACATTGTTATCAATTGAATTGTGGCACAGGAATGTCACACTTCTGTTCAAGGAAAGAAGGCTTATGTTTCTTTAGTGTCATTACCAGAACTGACAATTAAATCCTTGGATTTAAACTGCAAAGAAAGTTCCTACTTGTTGGGAGTATCGTTAACCTACTCCTGAATACCAGGCATGACGCAATACCTCTCTTTAATCTTGTGAGTGTATAGTGATACATAGAGAAATGCTTAAATGGACTTGCCAATCCCTCAGTTAAGACTTGTTAGTTTTTTTGTCCTGGAGATAGTTTGAGTAATATTTTGTTTTCTCTCTTGTTTTTGTTATTTCTTCTGCTTATGCAGTGTGGAAGAAACGAGATTAAGGAAATCTTTGCTGTCCAGAGAGAGATCCCTTTGTTTTCATCCCCTGGTGGTCCATTCCGCTGTCCCTTCACCCCCTAGAAGGAGTAGCCATTACTAGAGTCATACTAAATACTCAGTTGGGCACTGCCTCGGAGGGGGGGGGGGGGGGTTGGGGGTAGAGGTACATATTCACTCCTGTGGATGCAAGCTCTTCTGCTAGTCTAAGTTAAGTCTTGACAACTGCTATGGTCCCAACATTGATGACGCGATGTTTTACGCCACTCTATGGGGACAGGTCATGGGCAACAGTTCCACATACATAATTTGGGGTGGGGACTTCAATCTCATGCTACAACCAGACCTAGATCTCTCTGACCCTCAGCCACACCATCACACAAAGGCCAGAGGCAACTGCTGTCCATAGTGGAGGAACACGGCCTGATTGACGCCTGGTGCTTCACACATTGGGTGGATAGGGAAGGAACATGGTATTCCACGGCCCCCTCCAGCTGGTCCACACTGGACTTCCTGTTGGTGTCCAGGGATATCGTGCCCTGGATTACTCACACCCAACACCTAGCCAGAACATACTCTGACCGCTCTCTGATCCGCCTCGGGATATGGCCCCCAGGGCACCCTGCCGCTGATATGTCTTGGAGACTCTCCACTCAATCGCTATTAGACACCCCTTTTAGATTAGAACTAGGGCGCAAGCTGGAAGACTTCCTCATACAAAATATTAAATTGGTCCCTGCCTTTGCAACGGTTTGATAGGCCCTAAAGGTGACGATACGCTGGGTAAGTATTGCTAAATCAGGGGTCAGGGTCTGGAAGCTGAGTTGGCTGCTACAGGGACGGAGAGTGTGCGCGCCGCTATAAGGGAGGCCCTCACTGAAAATCAAACCACAGCCGAATGTGAGGGACTATTCCGCGGCAAATACTACAGAGCAAGACAATATGGAGAGGGGGAAAGGCCGAGGAAGGCACTAGCTGAGATGACGCACAAACCCCGTTTCTCCAATGTAGTCTTGGAGATATGGGGCGAAGATGGGACCTCTCACCAAAATACCGAAAGGGATCCTTCAGGCCTTTTTGACACATTACTCCAAGCTTCATGCAACGCGGAGAGTAGATCCCTTAGACATAAGTGCTTATTTTGAAAAAAAAAAAACTGGGATGGTTAAGCAACAGCCAATGTGAATTTCTCGCAGCAGAATTCGAAGAGGACGAAATAGGAGCAGCTATTATGCAATGGGTCGGGCAAGGCCTCTGGACCGGACGAGCTGCAGGCTGAATTCTATAAAGTGTAGATTGACACGCTGGTTCCCCTTCTCAAAAAACTATATGAGGAAGCGCTGCAGTGCAGCATACTCCTGCCTACCATGAGGGAGGCCATTATTGTGTCCCTCCTGAAACCGGGCAAGGCACAGGACAGTGTGGACTCTTACAGACCTCTGTCTTTAATAAATTTTGATGTCAAAATGTTGGCTAAATTATTGGCAAATTGCTTGAGCCTGCTGATGGATAGGCTTGTGCGACTGTATCAAGCGGGTTTCATCGGGGAAGGGCCACCTCATATAACTTACGCACCCTATTTTCAATTATTCAAGACATAGATCCAGAGCTCAGCGCTGTGGCAGTCTTTCTTGACTCCTTTGAGTGGGACTACTTACTCTCTGTCCTGCAGCGTATGGGCTTTTCCCCGAGATTCTGAGCATGGGTACAACTAATATATCGCAATCCAGTGGTAAAATTACTTATAAACGGCATGTTCTCCCCATTATGCTATGTAACTCGGGGCACGAGGCATGGATGGCCATTGTCCCTGCTCCTGTTTGTCTTAGTGGTGGAGCCGTTGGTGGCCACTCTTCGGCTACATCCCAGGGAGTGTGCACTAAGATACTGTTGGGACCCAAACAACAATGTGCCACTAATCTTTGGAAGCCATCCAGCGGGGACGATGGTTCGAAGCAAGCCCCCCTACTCCACTGTGTGTAAACTCCCACATAGTACTTATCACACTGCTCTGAGAGGGAACACTCCGGGGAAAAGGAAAGTGGACAAAACAACAAAAATGCTGCTCAGGCTGGTGTCTTCTTATACCTATTTCTGGTCAAATATCTTGGTATGTCTTTAGATGCCACCACACAGGAAAGCGCTGTGTACAGAGAAGAAGAGAGAAATGTGAGATGCAGTAAGGGGCATACATACACAGCAATTAACTAGAAGGTACAGTACTGCTACGCATATTCACAAACACTTATGCAGAAATATATTTCATCTTAAATTAAATGATAATCCGTTAGATAAGGGAGAGAGACATTATTCAATCAGAGAGACATGTGTGTACCAAGTCTGAGGGTTAGTCTGTGATAACGTGAGAAATCATAATTAAAGAGAACAAAGTCACTATCAGGCTCACAGTGGTAACATCCAGGAAAGAGTGATCCCCCAAATGCTGCCAGAATCCAGAAAGAGGATACCAGTTCCTTTGGAAGTAAGAGCCAGGGCAGAGCTCTCTTGCAGCTAAAAGTCAAAAGTACAATTGCCAGAAACCACACCCTGTTAGTATCACAGCACCCTAATGTACTCTTCCGCTGTTACACACGAAAGCACAGCGTAGCAAGTACAGCCAACCACCCACGCGAACCCGCTGTAACAAACAACGGTGCCGGGCATCAATAAACAGTCATGGTTGCTGGAGGAGCGCTCCTTCACTTTGCTCCCGACCTCAGGCCCACAATACCTGCAGTCTCCACTGCTGGCGGAGGTGTGAGACGATGAATTCTGGTGCGGCTGGCTCACCCGAACAGGAAACGAGAAACCAGAGCAGCGAGGCGCAGCCAGCCTCCAAGGCAGCAGGGGAGCAAACCAACGGCAGGCAGGATCTTCTACCAGGAAATGCCAAGATTGTCAAGCTCTGACCCCAGGAAGGGGAGGGGCTTTATAGTGCATCAAAACCTGGGCTGTGCCTGATCTTCCTTCCAGCCTTCGGTCTCAATGGATTCTGGGACCTGTAGTACCATGACAGGCACCAATTTCCTAATGAAGGCGGCGTCACCCTCTCTCCAGTCACAGAATCATACATACAGGGGAATGAAGCCCTACGAGGTGACGCGACTAGCCCCTTCACCCCCAGCCTCCGTTGGATGACCATGACAGATACACCACGAGGCACGTATTGGTGTCACTCTATGCAGACAATATCATGCTCCACATACGAGATCCCCAGTAGAACCTCAACAGGGTGCTGCGAGAGTTTATTAGATTTGGAGAGTACTCTGGCGTTACAATCAACTAAGGAGAAATCCCAGACTTTTCCTCACACCCCCAATACTTTGACTTGTCACTCAGATTATCCACTTAGTTGGAATACATCGGAGCGGAAATATATAGGAATAGTGATTAGTCGCAGCAAGAAGGAACTCAGGAAGATTATGGCAGGGTGCTAGATGGCATAACTGACTCCATTACCAGATGGATAGCCATGCCCCTCTCATGAAGATGATAATCTTGCAGCGACTGCTATATTTATTTATGAACATCCCCTGCACGTCTGGGAATCACTTTTTTAGGTCCCTAAAGGCGCAACTGATCTGTATTGCTAGGGGGGGAAATAGACCAGAATTAAATGGTCCACTCCTACCTTTCGCCATGGACAACTTTGAATCTACTGATCCAGAGCTTTACTACATGTCTGCACAAGCACACTATGCGCTGTATTGGTTTCACCCTCCGCCATTACGCCCCACCTAGCGGTGGAAAAAGGCTACATGGCTCCCACACCTCTACCTGGCTTCCTTGGGGTGGGATGGGAAATGAAAGGGGATAAGAAAATGGTTGTGTTGTTTACTCAAAAACTACGTCCCCACGATATACTCCAAAGGGTGAAAACCCTTAGAGGTGGTGACATACACAGGTTTCAAATAAATGTTACTAAATTAGGTCCTTGTTTATGTTTTCTGTTCTTTATTCAGTTGAAGACATAGTGTTGCATCACACTTATGTATTTGTCATCAATAATCAATGAAAAACTTCTCAACGCAGATGTATAGTTGGTTACTTTCTGTAAATTCCTGATGCATTTCGGGACCAAGCCCTTCATCAGGAGAATAGCAATGTTCAACAGTTCAAGAGGCAGAGGCGCCATGACTGTGCATGACGAGCTAGTGAACGACAGCGACGAACATCCACACATTGTGTCCATGGTGACCTCGATAACTGATGTGAAAGAGGATAGCGCGAAATGAAGGTTAAAGACAAGTGACTCAGTTTTGCAGATGGATCTGGTGATAAACATCATGTAATTTAAAAAAATAAGTGAAAGTATCAAACGATGAGGTGATGTGATGCTATGATGAAAATTGATGATAACTGATCATGAATCCGTCATATTTGGACATTCTTATACTGAAGTTTTGTTTATCACGTGCACGATTTTCAAAGAATCGACTGTGTGCGAAGGTGCAAACAACGTATATGAAGTCAGATGGTAAACATACCGTAAAGAACCGAATGTAATACTAAACTATGGGCTCAACACACAAGAAATGGGAGAAACAGATTAATTTTCAGCTGCTGAAAGTACCTGCATGAAACAAAAAGGTACGGTTGTCCCTGCGTGCCTTTAGTGTGAAGCAACCTGTACTAAGTCAAATAAACCGCATATGTTAGGTGCGACCTTATGCTTTACAAAAGAGTAGAGCGGCTCAGTGATGGCATTCGTTCATGTGTCGATAGACTGGCGGTAAATAACGGACCACGGGAATCCCACGTATCTACAAAGAGACCCGGAAAGTGAAGACAGGTTTAAAGGAAGTGGTGAATACATAAAAGCGGCGGCCATTTAACCATGTGCAAAAGTGTTAAATGTTACACCGTGTTGAGGTAATTCAGTTTCCGATCTCGTTCGTATTTAGCCACCATTTTGTGTCTTTCTGCCATTTTGTGTTGCCCTCACTCAGGCGGCACGGTGAACGAAGAGTTGTTTTTCCTCATCCTACTGCAGCGTGTCAAATAACCTCCTGCCTCTGTTTATAGCTGGTGTCAGGGTCCGGCCGACTCCACTAATCCTCGTCTGGTCTGACTGATCCCTGTTTCAACTATCTGTTGGTTCGCACCATTCTTTCCTGACTTTATCTTATCCTCTGGCCTTCGCTATTCTTTACTCGTATTCTCTCATTTCACAACTGTCCTCTAGGCCATACAAATGTGTCCTGCCACCTGCAAGTCAACTTATAAACACTACCACTGATTAACTTGTGGGAAAGGGTGACAAACAAAGCTGGGAGAGGGGCTTATTTGAGTTACTTAATATCTTGTTTTCACATTCTTCTCATTGGTTGACCCTGTATGCATTGGGAGTGTTCTTTGTGAATGTGTATGTTATAAAAGATTGTGCACCACGAAGTAAAGTGGCAGTCTCCTGAGAACATACCGAGTGCACTTCTGGGACAACTGTACTTAGCTGCAGCTAATAAACCTTATCTTCTACACCTAACGGAGTGTCCCGTGTCTCTGTTCGAAAAAGCAGGTGAACTCAGGAGATTAAGGCGTACCCTGCGCCGCTAGGCCCCTAAGGTCTTGGTTCTTCAGTGTGAGCTTGAAAGTAAAAAAATGTACTTGCTGAAAGGAAGTGCACAGGGAAGCCCACATTCCCATTGCTGCTCAAATTGTGCCAACTACTAAAAAGAGAAAAGAAATCATACAAATGTCTTCAACAATCTCGATGCGACAACGGCTATCTTAAAGGTGCACATTGAAAGCCATAAGGTCTATTTGAGATTTAATCTGTCGAAAGTCTGTATAGAAAATTCAAATGTGAACAGAAAGAATGGTGGAAATGTACACAGGGATTACATCAAGTAATCTCTGAATAATACCGGGCTCTCCTAAAAAATAAGAGGTCAAGCACAATAAACATCGTAACAAATGTAGAATCAGATGGAAAATAAGAAAGTTCATAGAAAACAGCTCTAGTCAACCCATTCATTTAAACCTTTCGGATGGCATGCGTCCAGTTTCTTGATCCAGAATAGTTGCAATAACCACTTTTTATTTTTTCTTCCTTCAATCAATGGTACAACTTCCAACACTAAGAATCTTAATTGACTGTTTGTTTATTGTAAAATGCATGGCAACCGGCGATTTCTCTTGATGGTTTCTTATGTTACTTTTGTGTTCAGTTAATCGAACTTTGATTTTTCGTTCGGTTTTCCCCACGTAGATGAGTCCACATGGGCATTTCAATAAATTAATCAAATTCTTAGAATTGTAGGTAGCTGTGGTGTATAATTTTATGGGTGACCCATTTGTTGGATGTGTCATGATGTTCCCTTTGATTATACTGTTACAATGACCGCAGTTATATGTGGGGGTAGTTCCCCTGTGGTTCTTGATGTTAAGTTGAGGTGGTTTATTCAAACATTCTTTTAGATTTTTAGTCCGCTGATAAGAGAAGAGAGGAGTATGTTCATAGATACCCTTGAAATCTGTCTCGTTTTGAATCATGGGCCAGTGTTTTCACAATCTGTTTTTGATTTGATAACTCCTGGTGGAGTATTTCGATACAAAAATCGGTTCCAGGTTTTTTCAATTTTTTGAGTGGTCAGCAATTTCTTTCTTTCAATGGTGTCGGCCCTCTGAACTGCTTTCTAGAAGGCTTTCATTCGATATTTCCTCTCAGTGAATTTCTTTATCATTCTTTTGATGTTGGCTTAGTTGTAGTCCGTTTTAGAGGAAATACTCTTGACAGCTGTAAGGCAGATTTTCTTTTTAGTGAAATATGATGACAACTGTTAAAATGAAGTGAATTGTTTCTGTCAGTGATTTTCGCAAAAACATCAGTTTCCAGTTTATTACCCTGTCTTGTGATTGATACATCCAAAACATTAATAGTGTCGGTATTTAAGGTGTTGGTGAATTTGATATGTTTGTCAATGGAGTTTAATTGCTCAATGACCATCTAAGACAAGGGATAGACATTCCACGGTGTCTTGTACAAATACAGCATGGAAATGCATTGCAAAGAAGCTGGGAACTCCTGTGATGTACTTCTCCATTAGATTTTCATAGCAATCTTCCTGTAACCCATGAGGGAATCTGCCGCAGCATGTTGCAAGGATGTGCTAAACACACATGGGGAGATCTGAATCACAACAGGAAATTCAGTAAAAAATAAGAGTTTTTTGGGGGGCATCGCCCCTCTCCAATGGAGCTGTTTCTATACATCAAACTAAAGCAGGATGTAGCAGCATACACCCCAGCTTTTCCAGAGGAGCCACCGATCTTAGCACCCCTGCATGCTATGCTGCAAGCTGCTAGCTCTTCACATGCGGTACCGCAACTATACCATAGTGCGCTCACAGCAAGGGAACAGGCATGGATGAATTGGGAGGGCGAACTGGGCTTTCTGCTTGAACACACACAGTGGAAATACTGCTGCCAGCAGATGTTAAAGATAACGGCTAGCAGCAGGCTATGGATCATTCATTACAAATATCTACATAGGATGTTTTACACTCTGGCAAGAATGCACAGGTATGGTTTGTGACCCACAGATTGTTGTGAGAGATGCCGCGCGGAGGGAGCTGACTGTCATCTATTTGGCCTGGTCCTGCAGGCTTGTTTTTAAATATTGGGAGGAGGTCGGGAGAGCCATGTCCCAAATGGTGGGAGTGATCGTAAGCCTTACCCCAATTATTGCACTGCCAGGCTGCACAGAAAACTTAGAGGCATCTGTTAGAAGATTTGTGGGTTTATCGCTGGCCAAGCGAAGGGCTGCATGCCGATGGTGTCGGGGGAGGGCTCCTAAATTCAAGGAATAGCTGCATGACTTGGTTTATTGCCAGGAACAGTTAGCCATATATTCAGAGTTATTGCCACTTAGCTCACGACCCCGAGATACCTGGGAATCACTAAAGAGCTATTTAATGAGTACCCCACAAGCTGCAAACACACCAAGAGCCCCACATGCCCCATTAGGAGACAGCACTGTATAATTGCCGCTCTGTGCAATATCACTAATGTAAAGGTCAAGTTGCTGAAGTTAAACCCCATGCCAACCAGATGTGCCAGTGTGGCCCTGCTGTGTCCCGCTCATATATGAAATACTGAAAGTCTATATAGTTTTCTTGTATAATGATCCTTATATGCTATGTCAAAAACTACTGCCTGT
This sequence comes from Triturus cristatus, assembly GCF_964204655.1. Classification (NCBI taxonomy): domain Eukaryota; kingdom Metazoa; phylum Chordata; class Amphibia; order Caudata; family Salamandridae; genus Triturus; species Triturus cristatus. Next base: position 1,205,871,968 of record NC_140582.1, on the reverse strand, counting down.
AACACCATATCAATCAACTTGTGCACTAATGTATGCTAGTTTACTGAAAATCAATAAAAAGCTAAAAAATAAAAACTAACAGCAATCTTTGACTGTGCATTAACCTTGGGGATCTAAATTCTAGAATTTGGGTGGACCGTTACTCACTTCTTAATATAACACAAATGTTGTCTTTTGTTAAGGATGCCAAGTTGTTTTCCACACTTGATACGGCTTCTGCATATCACCAAATAGTTTTACATCCCAAATATTTGACCTAGTTAGTCACTTCAGATAGAGTTTTTCATCTTAAATCTCTGCACTATAGATTAGCTTCTGCGTCAGCGGTGTTTCAACGACTCATGGAATTGTTGATTCAAGGATGTAGAAGGTGTCAAATGTTTTGAGGACAATGTGTTGATATATGGGAATGAAAAAACTAGCCATGACAGGAGATTAACACATGGTATTAACTGTTTAAGAACAAGGCTGAAAAATGCTAATTTGGAGTGTCTACAGTTGCTGATTTGGGCCATAAAATGTCAGTGGGTGGTGTAGAATCAAAGGAAAGTCTGGTTAGAGCTATTGTTGAGGTTCCTGTTCCCCAAGAAAAAGATCACCTGGGATAATTTATGGGAGTGATGGAATTGTATTCCTGTTTTATACCATGCTTTGCCAAAAGAATGTATGCTATGCGCCATTTATTAGAGAGGCATGAGAATTTGTGTAGAGTGATGCATGTGAGCAAGTGTTTTAACACATAAACAAATAGATAGACAATGCTTTTCCCCTCAAACCTTTTGATACTAGGGATCCTAGCATTGTGATTACATATGCCAGTAAGTACGGTTTAGGTGCTGGGTTGTTGCATAGGAGGAACGGGAGAGAAGAAGTGGTGGTGTTTGCCAGACCTAGCGCTTAAAGGGACAGAGGCATCATATTCTGTTGTAAAATGTGAGGTTTTAGGTTGCTGGTGAGGTGTCAATCATTGTTGTCATTACCTATGGGGTACACATTTTGTGGTGAGGGTGGATCGTAAGCCTTTGGTTGACATGTTCACCACTAAAGGAGCTGGAAAAGCAAGACCTAGAATAGCCAACTGGCAATATAGGCTGCAGGAGTTCTGCTACCATCTCTACAGTAATCAATCAATCAATCAATCAATCAAGGCATTTATATCGCGCACTACTCACCCGGAGGGGTCACAAGGCGCTAGGGGAAGGGGGTCTGCTACTGCTCGAACAGCCAGGTCTTGAGCTGTTTCCTGAAGGCGAGGTGGTCCTGGGTCAGCCTAAGGTGGATGGGCAGAGAGTTCCATGTCTTAGCCGCCAGGTAAGAGAAGGATCTTCCTCTGGAGGTGGCTCTCTGGATGCGAGGGACGGCGGCGAGGGCAAGGCGCGCGGATCGTAGCTGGCGAGTGGGTGCGTAGAAGGCGAGGCCGTTGTTGAGGTATCTTGGGCCCAGGTCGTGGAGAGATTTGTGTGCGTGGGTGAGGAGTCTGAACGTGATCCTCTTGTTGACAGGGAGCAAGTGTAGGTCTCTCAGGTGGCTCGAGATGTGGCTGCGTCGGGGGACGTCTAGGATGAGTCGGGCGGAGGCGTTCTGGATGCGCTGAAGTATTTTCTGAAGCTTGGCTGTTGTTCTGGCGTAGAGGGTGTTTCCGTAGTCTAGTCTGCTGGTGACGAGGGCCTGGGTGACCATCTTCCTGGTCTCGGTCGGGATCCATCGGAAGATCTTGCGGAGCATGCGGAGGGTGTGGAAGCAGGATGAGGAGACGGCGTTGACTTGTCTGGTCATTGATAGGGAAGAGTCCAGGATGAAGCCCAGGTTGCGTGCGTGGTCCGTTGGCTTTGGTGCGGTGCCTAGGGCTGGGGGCCACCAGGAGTCGTTCCATGCGGAGGGTGATGGTCCAAGGATGAGGACTTCTGTCTTATCCGTGTTCAGCGTCAGGCGGCTCATGTTCATCCACTCGGCGACGTCTTTCATCCCTTCGTGCAGGTTAGTCCTGGTGCTGTCGGGGTCTCTGGTGAGGGAGAGGATCAGCTGGGTGTCATCGGCGTAGGAGATGATGTTGAGGTTGTGTTGGCGTGCGGTGGCCGCGAGGGGTTTCATGTAGACGTTGAAGAGGGTGGGGCTGAGCGACGATCCTTGCGGGACGCCGCAGATGACTCCGGTGGCTTCAGATCGGAACGGAGGGAGGCGTACTCTCTGTGTTCTGCCGGCGAGGTACGAGGTGATCCATTCCAGAGCCTTCCCTTGGATACCGGTGTTGTTGAGGCGTTGGACTAGGGTGCGGTGGCAGACAGTGTCAAATGCTGCGGAGAGGTCCAGGAGGATGAGGGCCGTAGTTTCCCCGTTGTCGAGTAGGGCCCGGATGTCGTCGGTGGCTGCGATGAGGGCGGTCTCAGTGCTGTGGTTGGCTCTGAAGCCGGATTGCGATGGGTCGAGGGATCCGTTCGTCTCGAGGAAGGCGGACAGTTGCTTGTTGACGATCTTCTCGGCGACTTTGGCAGGGAAAGGAAGGAGCGAGATTGGGCGGAAATTCTTGAGGTCGGTTGCGTCCGCTGTTGGTTTCTTCAGCAGTGCGCTGAGCTCGGCGTGCTTCCAGCTCTCCGGGAAGGTGGCTGTGTCGAAGGAGATGTTGATGATGTCTCTGAGGTGGGGTGCGCTGGTGGAGGCTGCTTTGTTGAAGACATGGTGGGGGCACGGGTCAGTTGGAGATCCGGAGTGGATGGTGTTCATCATGCGGGCCGTGTCCTCGGGAGTCACCTTGGTCCAAGTCTGGAGAGTGACGGTGGTGTGCGAAGGTTCCACCGATGGGTGCGGGGGTGGAGTCCCGAAACTCTCGTGGATATCGGCGATCTTGTGGTGGAAGTACGAGGCAAGGGAGTCGCAGAGGTCCTGTGAAGGGGCGATGTCGTTCCTTCCGGTGCTGGGGTTGGAGAACTCCTTGACGATGATGAAGAGCTCCTTGCTGTCATGGGCGTTGTTGTCCAGTCGTTCCTTCAGGGATTTCTTCATGGTGGTGCGGATGAGCTGGTGATGTCTGCGAGTTGCGAGTTTGAGGGCGGTCATGTTGGCGGCGGTCTTGCCGAGGAGCCAGGCCTTCTCGAGTGTGCGGCAGGCCTTCTTGGAGTCCTTGAGTTCGTCGGTGAACCAGGGGGCCTTCTTGCTTCTGGGCTTGGTGGGTGGGTTCTTCAGTGGGGCGAGGTCGTCGGCACAGGTGGTCAGCCACTGCGAGAAGTTGCGGGCTGCTGTGTTGGTGTCCGTTGTGCTGACAGGTGGGTTCTGGCTGAGGGAGGAGGTAAGCTGGTCGGCCGTGATCTTGCTCCAGTTTCTGTGGGGGACCTGCTTCGGGTGGTGGTGGATCGTGTTCTTCCTGAAGCTGAAGTGGACGCAGCTGTGGTCGGTCCAGTGAAGTCCGGTGGAGTGGCTGAAGGAGATGTGTGTGCTGGACGAGAAGATCGGGTCGAGCGTGTGGCCGGCGTAGTGCGTGGGGGTGTTGACCAGTTGCTTCAGTCCGAGGTTGGCGAGGTTGTCCAGCAGGGCGGTGGTGTTGCGGTCGTTGTTGTTCTCCAGGTGGAAGTTGAGGTCTCCGAGGAGGATGTAGTCGGTGGAGGGGAGGGCGTGTGGGCTGATGAAGTCTGTGATGTCATCGCAGAACTGTGTGCGCGGTCCCGGGGGTCTGTAGATGAGGGTGCCTCTGAGGGTGGTCTTTGGGTCGGTGTGGATCTGGAAGTGCAGGTACTCGGCGGCGTTGAATGCGTCGATGGAGTCAGTCGAGATGCGAATGGTGTCTTTGTGTACGATAGCGATCCCTCCTCCGGTCTGGTTGACGCTATCCCTCCTGATGATCTTGTAGCCGTCCGGGATGGCTATGGCGATGTCGGGGGCTGAGGAGGCGTTCATCCAGGTTTCCGTTAGGAAGGCGATGTCAGGAGCAGCGGTGTCGATGAGGTTCCAGAGTTCCACGGCGTGTCGGTGGACGGAGCGGGTGTTGATCAGGATGCACTTGAGGTGGTCGCTTTTGTCCGTCTTGAAGGGCGCAGTGCAGGTTCGGAGGCAGGAGAAGTTGCAGGCTCGGCAGACGAAGGGTCCATGGGTGCGTCGCGGTGATGCTCGGTAGCATCCGGGGGTTCGGCCGGTGTTGAGTGCGATGAGTGTTGCGGCAGCGTAGGTTCTGCAGGGGGGGGCGGACGCGGGGGCCAGGGGGTCTGGCGCTGGGCGCGGTCCAGGCGCGGACGGGCGCAGACGGGCTTACCTTTGGCGCACCTTCGGCGCGCATTAGGCGCGCCCGCTGCGCGGTCACAGAGGGGGCGTCATAAGTAAGGAGCCGGGAGGGAGGGTCAGCCGGGAGGCGGGGGGACCAATGGGCTGCAAGGGGAGGCGGGCCTGGGGTCAGCGTCGGCGGGAAGGAGGAGCGGACCAGGGGCAGCGGCGGAAAATGGCGCGAAAAAGAGGTGGCGGCGGCGGCACCTACCAGGAGCGAGGGCAGCGGTGGAGAGGCGGAAGGTGAGGGCAGCGAGCGTCAGGCGTCAGGAGGCAGCAGGAGGCAGTGGAGGAAGCAGGAGGCCGCAGGCAGCGGCGGCAGCAGGAGGCGTCCAGGAGCGGCAGGCAGCAGGGGTGAGGAGCGACCGGCTGTGGGGGCACAGGGGGTCACACTGACCAGCCCGCCTCGGTTCCTTTAAGTAAGGAGCCGGGAGGGAGGGTCAGCCGGGAGGCGGGAGGCGGGAGGCGGGAGGCGGGGGGACCAATGGGCTGCAAGGGGAGGCGGGCCTGGGGTCAGCGTCGGCGGGAAGGAGGAGCGGACCAGGGGCAGCGGCGGAAAATGGCGCGAAAAAGAGGTGGCGGCGGCACCTACCAGGAGCGAGGGCAGCGGTGGAGAGGCGGAAGGTGAGGGCAGCGAGCGTCAGGCGTCAGGAGGCAGCAGGAGGCAGTGGAGGAAGCCTCCAGGTATAAAAACGTTCATGGCATGTTCATTATCGAGGTTTCCTTTGGTTCCCATTGTTGAGGATTTGCAAATGTGTTATCAAGTGTCAATAGCAATTTCACTTCAGAATCAGAATGGGTAGCAGCTCTGGGGCAGGATCTAACTTTCACAGAAGTAATGAAGTATATTAGTGTAGGTCGGCCTGATGGAAAATTTAGCGATTCTTTGGTGGATGCTTTTTTTCCATAATAAGCCTGAATGGTCTATTGTTGATGATTGCTTTGCATGTCTGCCCTCTTTGTCGTTCCTATTTCCTTGATAATATAGATAGTAGGCCTTGCCGATGAGGGGCATATTGGCATGCGAGCCATGAAGAGAAGGGAAAGAGGGTTGTTTTGGTGGCCAAGTATAGACGAAAAAGTTGAACAGTTTGTACAGCACTGTAGGTTTTGTTTTGTAAGTGATAAAACTCGGGTCATGGTGCCTAGTCCAGTGACAGCTGTCCCTGTTACGGAGAAGCCGTGCTCCAAATTGGCCTTGCACATTATTGGCTCTGTAGGTGTAACCAATGGTCTTATTAAATATTACATTGTAGTTGTTGATTGTTTTTCCAGGTGGTTAGCCGTAGCATTTGTTAATAATATTACTACTTCCGTGGTTGAGGATTATTTAGAAAAACTCTTTTTCAGCGAAGGGGTTCTGGGTGAAATTGTTACCGATAATGGTCCTTGTTAGAACTGGGGGTCTCTAGTTGGCAGAGGTAGGTACCTTTGACCAAATAGGGACCCTTGCTTCTAGTCAGGGAAAGGGGATTACACTCCTGGATAACCCATGCTCACCCCCTTGGTAGCTTGGTAGCTTGGCACGAGCAGACAGGCTTATCTCAGAGGCAGTGTGTAAAGCATTTGTGAACACATACAGTAATACAGTGAAAACACTACAGATGGACACCACACAGGTTTTATAAAAATAAATGTTTTTTATATAGACTTAACACAAGACCAAAACGACAAAATCACAATACTGTAATTAAAAACAAGCATTTGCAATGCAAACGGTCTCGCTTTTGGGACCTTATAAGAATTTAACTATGCTGTACATTAGGTAATTAGGTATATAGTGCTTGCTACCCCTGATGGGGGGTGGTTTGAAGTTTTTAAAAAGTTTTTATTCTTGGTGAGTAGCACGCTACTTTGGAACCCATAAGGGATTACTGGCGAATTAGTATAGCGAAAAATATGAAAGTAATTTGAGTGGTGGACATGTTAGTCAGATTATTTGGATTGAGAAGGATAGTGGAGGGATAGAAAATGCTTAAAAGGATTAATCAAAACAAGTAAACACACAGAGACATGTCAGGTTTGGTGATGTGTCTGTAGGATTTCACATACACACAGACAAAACACACACACACTCGCTCCCTCTCCCTGTTTTCAAAGTATTACAAAATGTTGACTAGTTTACAAAACATTTTGTTTTCCCTTTCCACTGCCACTTAAGACACCCTCATTCGCCATGCTTGTCCTATAATGTATCTTAATATTATATACCTGCGCGATTGTTGGAAAACCTGAAGCTCACAGCACTTCAATCTTACTGACCAAGTTTAGCCCTCCTGGTCCGACCTTTAAGGCCCGCCTTTCGCCAGTGGGCGGCAGGATTCGCCATCACCTCCCTCAGTGGCTCAACATCATGTTGGACTGGTAGATTTTGCAGATAGTCCAAAGGGGCTACTCCTTCCCCTTCAAGACTACCCCTCCACCCATGCCACCTCAATTCCATTGCATGTTGGAGGATCACTTGGCTCTTCTCCAACAGGAAGTTACGGCTCTCTCGGCCAAGGGAGCCATCGAGCGAGTTCCTGCCCCAGAAGTAGGCAGTGGTTGTTATTCCCACTACTTTATAGTGCCCAAGCAGGACAAAGGCCTGCATCCTATCTTGGATCTCAGGAACGTCAACTGGAGAAGTTCAAAATGTTGCCCCTGGCTTAGGTCCTGTCTGCCCTCGACCCTGAAGACTGGATGGTAGCGTTGGACTTGCAAGAAGCTTATTTTCAAATCCCTGTCCTGCCGGCCAATCGGCATTACCTACGGTTAACGGTAGGCCATGAGCACTTTCAGTTTACCGTGCTACCCTTTGGCCTTACCAGTGCCCCTCGGGTGTTCACAAAAGTGATGGCGGTGGCCGCATATCAGGGGTTCCAGTCTTTCCCTATCTCGACGACAGGCTGTTAAATGCAGGCTCGCCCTAGGCTGCCGTCTCCCACCTCCAGACTACAGCCGACCTCCTGCATTCGCTGGGGTTCACCATCAACATGCCAAAGTCACACCTGATTCCCTCTCAGAAGCTCCTTTTCATCGGAGCGGTTCTGGACACAGCACAGTTTCGGGCTTATCCTCCCAAGCAGCGAGTCAGGGATATTCAGGCTATGATTCTGATCTTTCAGCCTCTATCCCTGGTTTCGGTCAGAATGACCCTGAGGCTACTTGGCCTCATGGCCTCCTGCATCCGGCTGGTGGACTATGCCAGGTGGCATATGGGGGCTCTGAAGTGGGACCTGAAGTTCCATAGGGCACAGCATCAGGTGAATCTGCTCGATTGCGTCCAGATATCGGAGGGCGCTGCACACCAATTGCAGTGCTGGCTAACGAACCAGGATTGGGTCAACGGCAGAACCCTCTCCCTTCCCCAACCTGGGTTCACTGTGGTGACAGGTGCATCACTTATGGGGTGGGGTGGCCACATGGGGGAGGTGGAGATCAGAGACCTCTGGTCTCCGGCGGAGACCGGGTTCAACCTTCTGGACCTTCGGGCAATCTGTGTTGCACTGAAGGCATTCCTTCCTTCTCCTTCTGTCAAAGGGAGAGTAGTGCAGGTGCTCACGGACAACACCACCGCCATGTGCTACTGCAACAAACAGGTCGGTGGGGTTGTGGACCCTATGCCAAGAGGCACTTCATCTCTGGAAGTGGCTGGAACATCAGGGCATGTCCCTGGTGGTTCAACACCTGGCAGGTTCTCAGAACGCCAGATCAGACAAACTCAGCCGCCGGTGCATGATGGATCACGAATGGCGTCTTCACTCGGAGGTGGTGCAAGGTCTCCATCAGCGGTCGGTAGAGCCTTGGTTAGATCTATTCGCCACCGAAGAGAACGCACAATGTCAGCAATTCAGTGCATTGGAATTTCCAAGGCGGCACTCACTCGGCGAAGCTTTTCATCGTGAGTGGATTGTCAGTCTTCTATACACCTTTCCGCCTATACCACTTCTGCCCAGAGTGCTGAGGAAGATCAAGCGCAATGGGCCCAAGTCATTCTTGTGGCTCCAGACTTGGCACCAAGAGTCTGGTATCCTGAGCTTCTGCACATGGCCATCGATCCTCCAATCAGACTACCCCTTCGGGAGGATCTTCTGTTGCAGCAGCAGGGGACAGTCCTCCACCCAAACCTGTCCAGCCTCCACCTACTTGCATGGAGATTGAGTGGCGACAGTTGACAGCTTTTGACTTTCCTCCCAAAGTCTGTAACATTATCTTGGCAGCCTCAACCAAAATGCTATATGCCTGTAGATGGAACAAATTTGTGGCATCCCCTTTCTGCGCCCCTTTCAGAGGTTGTCCTCTTCATTCTTTCTTTGGCCCAGCCGGGCTCTGCTCTGGCACTTTAAAAGGCTATCTTTGTGCCATTCCAGCCTTTCTTCGGCTTCCAGATCTGCCTTCTCTTTTCAAGTCCCCCATTGTAAATCGCTTCCTTAAGGGCATTACTCACTTCCTACCTCCAATTCCTATTGTAATGCCCCAGTGGGACTGGAACCTGGTTCTTACCTACCTTATGTACGCTCCTTTCGAGCTACTACATAATTGTCCTCTTAGACTCTTGACTCTAAAGACTGCTTTTCTGGTTGCCATCACCTCTGCTCGCAGGGTGAGCGAGCTTCAGGCTCTTTCTTCTAAACCTCCTTTCCTTGCTGTTCTTCCGGACAAAGTTGTCCTCCGCACTAGGCCTTCTTTCCTTCCCAAAGTGGTAACCTTCTTCCACATAGGACAGGCCATTCCTTTGCCCACCTTTTTTCCACCCCCGCATCCTTCTAAAGAGGAGGAGAGCCTCCACTGACTGGATCCAAAACGTACGCTTTCCTTCTATCTGGATCGCACAAAACAATTCCGAGTGGATGACCAGCTCTTTGTTGGCTGGGTGGGCACCAAGAAAGGTTGGGCCATGCAAAAACCATCTCTCGATGGGTCGTTCTCAGCATCAAAATATGCGTCATAATGCATCGGCTCCGTTCGCGACTCCGTATGTCATCACCGGAGCCATAAGAGAGCCACGTCGGCGTGATGACGTCAGTTCCACCCATTTTTTCTGTGCCTCCGCACAGGTGGACCAACGACAGATTCAAAGTATACACAGTATACAATATATCATCCAATATACATATCTCAAGCAAGACATCTTTTTAAAGTATACAAAGGTGGACAACGGGGAGGCGGGTGGGCCAGTGAGGAATCCACAGGCAGATACTGTATCCACCAGAAAAAGCGTTACCGAAGGTAAGTAACTTGTTCTTCTGATGGATACATCTGCCAGTGGATTCCTCACCTTGTGAATAGATTCCCTCAGCAGTGGGGTTGCATGCCCATTCCACCAGGGCAACAGCAGCCACTAGTGCTTTGGGATGTGGAGTCCCCCTTCATGACATCTGCCAGGCAGCTACGTGGGCTTCATTGCACACGTTCACTAAACACTACTGCCTGGACAGCCAAGTCAGGAGAGACTGCTTCTTTGGCAGTCCAGTTCTCCAGGACTTTCTGGTGTGAACTTGGTTTGCAGGCCCACCCCCGGGGTTGGTATTGCTGGGGTATCTATTCAAGGTGAGGAATTTATAAATAATTGTCTCTTTCAGATGAACAAGCTACTTACCTTCAGTAACGATATATCTGTAAGAGACATAGATTAGTTATGGATTCCTCACCGCCCCACCCATCCTCCTCCTTCTGCGACTTCTAGGGTAAGGGACTTCCCTTCAGAGCCCTAGTTTTGTGAACCAGTGGTCAGTGTCTTGCATGGCTCTGTGGAATGTTGTGTAAAGAACTGACGTCAGCACGCAGGGGCGCCGTCTAAGTAGATACCGCAACGTCATTCCGGCGACCACTACTCCTGGTTATGCATACTATAGGTTATGTGGCAGGTGCAGTAAATCCCTACTTTCAAGGTAATGCGCTCAGGCGTTGAATCGCCTGACTCTACTTGCCTTGGTTGTAGCACATCCAAGCCATCCCTCCTATGTATCCCTTGAGAATATTGTGCTCCTATCCTTAACATGCAAATGTGATCCTGAGCAGGGGTTGCTGTTCGTGAATGTCATAGTTTGTCTCTGTTCTATTGGGTATTTTGTGTAACCCAAGTCATTGTCCGCCTCATTGGAACTTTCTATTAACTTTGCTGGTACCAGAAACCTTTCAATATGGTGTGACGTTGAAAGCATGACTAGGCGTCCGCTTTCTCAGCCACCCTAAAATCTGATCAACAATGTAACATTTCGGTGGTCATTGAGCAGGTCCAAGATTTCACCAATCTGTGCCTGTGTACCTTCTTTAACTAAATGCCCCACTTTCAGTAATATTGATCAACTGGGAAAGAACTGGAGTTCATTAGTCTGGTTCACTTTTCATCACATTGCACCTATCTTCATGTGTGCCAAGGGGTACTTTTATAATGCCTCTCTTGCACCACTGTAATGCCCTGTTAATGCCTGCAGTTGTAATTCATCCAAGCCGTACCTGCCACGCAGCACGCTGAAGTGCACCCAGCTCCGCTGGGAGCCTCTCCAACGCATTCCAACTGAGCTATTTGATCAGATGGATCAGAGTATGTAAAGTCCCTGGGTGCCAATGTGCGCCACCTCTCTTCACTCTGACTATCATAATCCTCGTCCGTTTAGCTTCCAAATGAATGGCCCACCCAATGTGGTTGAATGTATCCAAATGTAGCAATAGCCTGTAAGTTGGGGACATAAAACGAGTAGAAATCAATACTAAATACATTTATGGGGGTTGTTCCAATGTGTTTCCTTTGCTTTTTGGTGGTGCGACAGTGCTAGGGACTGCCTGTACCGGTTGTCCTTTGACTCTGCTCGTGGCGACGCCCTTCTCTTCTGATTGGACCCTTTGAACCCAAACTTGTTTGGTCACTCATTGACCATTTCGTTTGGCACTCTCTCATGCCTTGTTGCTTCCTTGTCCTTAGCATGCCGTCCACTGGGGGTCATCACTATTTAAGCAGCACATAATTATTAATCATTTACACAATAGTTCCAGTGCTCACCGATGAGGTATCGATCAATGATAGAAGAAGAAAATGTACACTGTGGTAAATTATTAGTAGGTCAGGGTGTTCACCTTCAGTAAGTAATAATACCACAATCACTATTAGATCCCATCAAATCTCAATAAATTAATCTCTGCTCAACTCTGGGTTGCTTGGCAACGAGCAGTAAGGTTTAAATTAGGAGACAATTATGTGTAAAGCATTAATATCACCTGTAGGAGAGTAGGATCTGCTTCACATGGGTACCCCCACTTTTTGCTGGTGTTTCGACCTTAGACTTGCTGTGGCCCTTCTAATTAGGACCCCATTCTAGCTGCTTCCTCTCTAAAATGGTTTCCATGTACATTAGGTACATTTCTAATTGGATTCTGGAGTGCCTTATAAGCCCCTAGTATATGGTATACTATGTACCCAGGGCATAGGTACCTCAGAGGCCTACCAGGGGCTGAAGCATGCATAATGCCAGCCCTGGGAAGCACTCAAAAATGATACCACAGGTCTGCTACTGCAGCCTGGGTAAGGTGGTGCTTGCACCCCTTACTGTGGTATAGGCTACCTATATCACTACCATTGCACACACATATAAAAACCTATAAGTCACTCCTATGGCAGGCCTTAACAATCCTGAAGGCAGAGTGCTTGGTTTTTATGTGAGAGGGTGACCCTGCACGAGCAGAGCCCCTCTGCAGCGTTCGGAGCACCTCCTCTGATGCTGTTTGTGGTGCAGCCGGACCATATACTCTTAAGTGCATTATAACCTTGCGGTAAATGCTAACTTTGGACTGGCTGCACGGAAACATGTCGTATTTGGTGTCAAACGCTTTCGAATAGTACCTCCCCACCAAATCTGAGGCCCGTGGCTATCGTGGGTGATGTGGAACCGTGACCCCTGGACCCCGTGATGTTTTGCCGGTACATCCTCTTCCTGGTCTTCCTTGAAGTTGTGCTTTGGGCTCCGAGTAGTCCCAGCCATGGGCATCTACAGCACCGAAGATCTCTGGCCTCCACTCCACAAGTGACCCATGGGCCAGTTTCCAGTGTGACTGCTCGAGGCTCCTTCACGATCACTAGCCCATTGGCTTGTGGGTCCCCACAAAGGCAACTCTTCTTCTGATTGGGCTTTCCTGGTTGCTCCAGATGTGCCCTGACTTACCCTCGCTGGGTGAGTCCCCCAGACCTTGCTGGACTGCACCGACGTCTTTCTTCTATTTCCACTTGACTTGCCGTTGCCAAGGCTTGTTGGGTCCATTCTGGTCGCCGATACCGCAGCACTCGACAGACTTCGTGGGACAGCTCGAATCCAGTTCCTGGTCGTCGTCAACGCCCCCTGGACCTTGAGTCAAGACACCTGTCAATTGACCTGAACCCCCCTGACATCTGTGGGCATTGGACTATCGTCCCCTTGGTTACTGGTAAGTGACCCAGACTCTGTCCCCTCTGCTTTCAGGTTCCTTCCATCCTAGATCCGGGCTTGGATCTCTCCGGACACTTCTCTTCACGGCAGCAGCACTTCATGAGAAGCTTCCGTTGAAAACAGCGACGCGACCCGACACCATTTGACACCTATGCACCTGGCTTCCCTGGGTGAGGTAACTTGAGTACTCTGGTGCTCCCGTGGGTGTTGGCCCTAGACACCTCTAAGTGCAAAAGGGTTCGCTCGTAGTCATCCTCTAAGTGTCCTTAAACTCTTAATTTCCAACCGCGACTTTCCCCCTAGAAGATAACGGCGATTCGCGGCTGTGTTCTCACACTGCACACGTCCCCCGTGGGTCCCCTGTGTCACTACCTTGGGTGGTTCCTTGTGGTCCAAGCACTTCTACAGGCTCTACGCCTTGTGTCTAGTTCAGTTGTGGTTCTTATACCACTTTATTGGTATATGGTTTGGCACGCCCCTAGGGCCCAAACGTGTATTTGTGCTTTTACTGTTGAATACTGACTTGTAACTTAAGTACTTCGAACTCCAGTCTCATAAAGAGACTAGAGGGGTGTGTTTTATCTTAAATACATATATTTTATATATACCTGGTGTGGTTGTCCTTTCATTTGGTCATTCAAGAGATTATAGATTGGTAAAACAAGCTGCTTTACATTCCTTCAAGACTATGCCTGAAGGCTGCTCTCCATAGCTACCACTAGTATAGCTTTCAATAAAGGTTGTCTTTAACCTATCACCATAAGGGGTTGTTTGGACTGATACAAGGTGCCCACTATAACTAGTGGACAGCATATATCAGGCCAACTTCTCACATCAACAGTACATAAGTAAAAGAGACAACACTATAAAAATCCAACACCAATTTATAAACAATAACGAATATGTTTATCTTTAAAATAACATCCTGCTTAGGTATTAATGCATCTCCTATGTTACCTGGGCTCCTAGCTGCTCAGCCAGTTTGAGTGTTCTGAGTGGAATGTTGGTGGGATGGAGATGACTGGAATGCTTGGGTGCCTATGAGGCTGCTCCTGATGGGTTTCTGTAGTTGAATGCCATCCTACAGCTAAGGCAAATAAATATTCCTCAAAGAAACTCCCCGACTACTTGTCATACATAATGTTGGTGACGATCTGAAGACAGACACATACGCACAACTGTTTTTTCAGAATCTGTCACTGGAAAGAAGATTCAAAAATTAAAGAAACAAACAGAAACTAAGAAACAAGCCTCAAGACTGAAGTACCAGGCTTAGAGGCCCCACCAGTGTCCTTCACTTCGGACAGCCCCAGCCTGGGTGTACTTCATTGGCTTAAAGGCCCTGTACAGGGCCGGCTTTAGTGCTGGTGGTGCCCCGTGCGACAATCATTTCTGGCGCTCCCACACCCCATGACCACCTCCTCCAATTCCCTCACTTTCACCAGGCAAAAGTGCCCCTGATCTCTCCAAGCATAAATTATTGCTAAACTTAGCACCCCCACCAGAGGTCAGCACCCCCTCCAAAGGCCAGCGCCCAGTGCAGCCGCACCGGTCGCACTGCCCTAACACCGGCCCTGGCCCTGTATTTCCTTCTACGGTGACAACTTGTAAGAGCTCAAGTACTTCCACCTATGTGATCCAAGGAACTGACACCACCACAGTATTTGCCTGCAGTGTTGAGTCAACTGTTATGGGTGAAGTTTTGAAGTAAACAAGTTTCACAACTAAGGCATTTTACAAGCTGCACAGTCATCGATGCGTGTACTCTGGAAGGGAACTCTGCACACCGTGCCATCGATCTGTTTTTACTTGACTGTCAGCATTGGGTTTTAAGAACGTGGCGACTTTCGCTCTTGTCTGTGCTTGCAACGTTTCAGTGGCATGTTTCTTTATGCCGTCTACATTGCATGTGTTTCAACTACTGGGAAATGCACAATATTCTTTTTATTAATGTGGTCTCGGTAGAGGCGCCTGGAGCCGACCATCAGAGGGAGGCAAATACGGTTCATTATTTGTGTTTTTTAACCTGAGATCTGCCTGGAATGTGAGCAGTTCAACGGCTGCTGTGCAGTTTGAAATCAGATGCAGACATGCCAACCCTCCCGATTCAGGTGGGAGACTACGGATTTCAAGGCTAGTCTCCCGCCTCCCGATTCCTGCAAGCAAAAACCAGATTCCTCAGGGTTTCAGCTGACAGGCCTTGGTATTGAGTAACGTGCTAATTCTATGTCAGGACCAGAGGCTCCGATTATGCTCCTCATTTTCTGTACTGAAAATTCTCAGCAGCCAATAAGAAAAGTAAAAACAAAATACACACTACAATACCCATAAACCCTAGTGGGTATCACATGATAACCATAGAGTAGACCCTATATAAGGTACATAAGAGAATACTACATCCTCTTTCTTTGCTGCTCCACAGCCAGTTAAGTGCATTACTTTCTTTCTGTTACTTGCCTTTCATTGCGCTTTGTTTCTACTGCTGAGTTTTGTATTACAGCCTGTTTCTTTGATGCTTGCAGTGCTGCTCGCACTCTGTTGATTATTCATGCTGTGAGCCTCAAGCGCTGTTCGTGCATTTTGTCTGCTTTCCGTCGCGTAGCTGTCCCTCTTGGCAGGGGGTGTTTACTTAATGTCCTGCTTTCTCCCGATCAGCCGCTTTTCATATTCATTGTTCCCCTGGCGCTGTTGTGCGCTCGCTTGAGTGTCCCGCTCCTGCGGCGCTTCTAGGTTTTATTTTGCTTTGTTGGTGATTTTTTCTTTGGGAGCGCTCTTCGCCTCCCTCGTCGGGCGCTGAGTGCCCGTGTCGATCACTAGTGGAGCGGGAGACGAGGGTGAGAACGCACGTCGTTCCGACGCGTAGTCCTCTTTCTGGCATCACTACCTGGCCGTTCCGCGCATTTGCGGCGGCCATTTTGTTTGTTTATTTCCCGATTTTTTTCAGTTTTTCGGGATTTACTGAGTGCGGGAGCAGCGCTGTTGTTTGCTCTTACCCACCAGTGTATGCCTCCCTCTCAGGACGCTCAGGTTCACAATTTAATGACTTGGGCTGTATACTAATGCATAGGCTTTGCCTAGAGTGGTGTAATTAGGAAAGCCCTCCCTCCACATTTGAATATATGTTTGCACACAGTGGGTCTTGTGTTGCTGTGGCTTGCCTGGGGTTTCGCCACTCCCCCTTATTATATCACTGTCAGTACATACAGTTTTATTGTGTATTTTCTCCACAGGCAGTGCTTATTTTGCTCCAACTTACCTCTGGTGGGTTTATCGGTCACTTTACTGTGCCATTATGTCTGACTATTATGAGGAAGAGGACTACTTTGAGGAGGGCCCCTCTAGGTCTTTGGAGCATGAGCTGGTTGAGGCTCTTGATGTGGGAGTCCAGCACTCCGTAAATAAGGCCATGGTCAGGGCTATTGAACCCTTAAAACGGCATCTGTGTAATTATGCCCGGCAGCAAGGCTGGCTTCCTGGGTCTTCTTCCCGTTCTCCCTCTGGAGGGAAAAGTTAAAAAACCCCACATTTTTCAGATTTTGCGAAATTGGCCAAGACTTTTGCTACGGACCATTCTTACGGACCATTCTTATGGCTCTTCCACCAGGGATACTTCTTCTAGCTCGCCTCACAGGGATGATGGAAATACCTCTTCTGATACGGCGTCGGAGCCAGAGGTTTCCCCTCCCCCAGCTAAAAAGCGACGCAAGGAACGTTTTGTTGATGCTCCTTCCCATCCCACTTTACTTTATTTTGAACCCACTGCCATTGTCCACCCTAACTCCTCCTCCTTGCTTCCCTCTACCGAGGTTGCAGAGTATGTACAATCGCATCTGCGTCAAGCCTTTGATAAAGATGTCAGAGCGCGGTTGCGTTCCGAATGTCCCAGACCCGATTTGGCAGACAAAGTGGCGGACACTTCAGAAGTGGATCCATCCATGCTTATTTATTTAAAGAAATACACCAAGGATCCTAAAAAGGAAATAGATCGTGCATGGAGGTCCTGTTAGGACACGCTCCTGGATTTAACTGATCCCCTTACAAAAATTTTGGACATAGGTTTTAAATCTAAAGCCTCGGGGCAAATCATTAATCCGGATGATCTAATCGGATGGGCTCAGCGTGCCATCTGTCAATTGGGCAATGCTAATTGTGCCATGTCCTGTGAGCGTCACCGCTCTATTCTTTTGAAACTTGACCCTAAATTGACGGAGTTGTCTACCTCAGAGTCAGGCCCCTTAGCGCAAGTTCTTCTCTTTGGGCAGCCTTTTCTGAAGGAGCTGACAAAATGTGTTGCTACTTTCAGTGGCCTTGACAAGGCGCAAGGTTCCCTCAAATTTTTGGCCGGGCCGGACGACATCGGGGGCGGTCGTTCGGCCGTGGTTACCAGCAAGGCGCCCAGCGGGGATATTCCTCCAATCGTGGGAAATTTCAGGACTCCAACTCCTCTGCCTCCTTCTATCCCACATGTGGGTCCCGCACTAGCAACAGAAAAGGACGCTTCGGAGGCAACCAAGGAGGTCACTGTGATGCCGCACCTTCAGGTGAGCCTGCTTCCTTTTTCAGAGGTTCAGTTGGGGGGCCGCATCCAGTTTTTTCTCGCCGATTGGCAAGGAATCTCGCAGGATGCGTGGATCCTGGATTCGGTACAGGGTTACAAGATAGAGTTTTTTCATTCCCCCTCTCAAACTCTCCTTCCTTGTCCCATGCTTTTTTCCCATCAAGATCGGCTGTACATTTCCGGCGAGATCGAGTCTCTTCTTCAGAAAGAAGCCATGGTGCAGACTTCTCGTCATCTTCAGGGTTTTGTCAGCAACGTCTTCCTCGTTCAGAAGAAAGGGGAGGATCCAGGAGTTCAATGGCTGGGTTGTATATCATCACTTCAAGATGGAGGGGATCCATCTGCTTCGCGATCTTCTTCAGGAAGGGCACTGGATGGTCCGCCTCGATCTGAAAGATGCCTATCTGTCGGTGCCCATTTACAAACCGCATCGATGTTTTCTGCAGTTCCAATGGCAGGGGGTCTGGTACGAGTACAAAGTCCTTCCTTTCGGCCTCTCATCAGCACCTTGGTGCTTCACGAAACTTCTGAGGCCTGTAGTCGAAGTTCTTCGAGCCTGGGGCGTTCGGCTCATAATTTACCTGGACGACATCCTCATCATGGGCCAGTGTCCTCACCTTGTAATGCAGCATCTTGCCTGGACCATAGATCTGTTACAGAATCTGGGTTTCTTGGTCAACCCTCAGAAGTCTGTATTGATTCCATCTCAGTCTATCGAGTTCCTGGGTTTTCTCGCCAACTCCCTCACTTGTCAGTTCCTCTTGCCGCATCCGAAGATCAGATAGATCGAGAGTTGAGGTTGATTTTGAACAAGCAGACTATGTCCTTTAGGTCTGTAGCCCGGGTCGTCAGGTTGTTAGCTTCTTCTATCCAAGCGATTTTCTCGGGTCCCCTTCATTACCTAGCACTTCAACGGCTCAAGATACGTCATCTCCGGAAAGGCCTCAAATATTCCGATCAGATTCCTCTCTCCGAGAAGGCGAGGTGGGAGATGTTGTGGTGGCTGGAACATATGGAGTCGTGGAACGGTCGAGCCCTATTCGGCACTACTCTGGAGGTGGTGATCAAGTCCGATGCCAGTCGATAGGGTTGGGGAGCCCGGTGCGGTCAAGTGTCCACGGGCGGCCGTTGGTCTCTGGAGGAATTGAATCTCCACATCAATTGCTTAGAACTTCTGGCGGGCTCCTTTGCGATTCAGTGCCTCTCGCCCAGTCAGACAAATTGTTGCATCCTTCTCCGCATGGACAACGTGTCGGCGGTTCGTTATGTCAACAAGTTGGGCGGGACCCGGTCCCATCTTCTAGCCGAAATCGCCAAATACTTTTGGCACTTTTGCCTTCAGAACAAACTGTTTGTAGTGGCGGAGTACCTTCCAGGGTGCAGCAACCAAGTTTCCGATTGGAATTCCCGGCATCTTCGGGATTTCGGCGATTGGAGGCTTCACCCTCGAGTGTTCCCAATGTTGAACAAGATGTGGGGCCCTTGTGGAATCGATCTGTTTGCCTCTAGACTCAACAAACAGATTCCGGAGTTCTTCAGCTGGCGTCCGGAAGCTCAAGCCACGGATGGTTTTCTGCAAGTGTGGCCTCCGACACCTTGTTACGCATTCCCTCCGTTTGTAATGATTCTGAGGGTCCTCGCCCGCACCAAATGTTATCGCTCGGAATTGATTCTAATCACTCCTCTGTGGAGGGCTCAAGCGTGGTTCTCGGTTCTTCTGGAAATGTTATGTGCGGTTCCGGTTCTTCTTCCTCTACGGTGGAATCTGTTGTTAGACCCTCTCCAATCTCCACATCCATTGATAACATCAGGTCAACTCCTGCTGGTCGCTAGGCGAATTTTGGGGACCGTTGGAAAGTCCCAGGTCTTTCGACAGACGCTACCCGATTTATCAATGAGGCTTGGTCGCCCAACACACACAAACTTTATGCTGCAGCATGGAAACGATGGTGTGATTGGTGCTCTCAACGGGAGGTGGATCCTGCTGCAGCAGATGTCCCGTTGGTAGTGAATTTTCTTGCGTCCTTAGCCACTTCAGGCCTTGCTTATCGCACTGTCAACAATTTCCGGTCAGCCATCTCGGCAGGTCACGTGGACATTGACGGCAAACCTCTTGGGGATCATCTATTACTATGTAAATTACTCAGAGGTATCCGGTTGGTGAAGCCATCATGTACTAAATATTCAGAACTTTGGGATGTCTCCATTGTCTTATGTTTCTTGGACTCCTGGCCTGTAAATCAGTGTTTGTCTCGTAAACCGCTTTCTGCCAAACTAGCTACGTCGATGCGGTTTGTAAATGGGCTGCTTTGTCTAGTATCCTGCAAACGTGTCTCTGATATTCGCGCCCTCGATCTGGTGGGTCGCAGGTTCTCTCCAGAGGGTGTTACTTTTTTGGTTACCAGACGCACTACATGTAACACCACTTCTGTCACTTATCCTGCATTTCCTGACAATCCGAAATTGTGTGTGGTACAATGTATACAGGATTATGAGGTGAGTACTGCAGGTTTTCGTCAAGATATGACGGGTCAATTGTTGATTGTTCTGCAGAAACCTTTTCGTCCAGTGACCCCAGGCTACACTGGCACGATGGGTGCGTTGGCTCATGAGCGAAGCTGGTATCGATGTCTCCAAATTTGGTGCTCATTCTGCTCGTGGTGCTATGGCATCCAAGGTTTTTTCTGTGGGAGTCAGTTTATTAGACATTATGAATGCAGCCGATTGGTCCTCTGACTCTACGTTTAAAACATTTTATTATAAGCCTATTGTTAATGTTGCATCTGTTGTGGTGGCGCAGCTTTGAACAAGCATAATCGGAGCCTCTGGTCCTGACTTAGAATTCAAAATTTGCGAACATTTGTGACAAGAATTTTCAATTCTATTAAAGACACGGAGGCGAGGATTATCCCACCCATAATTCAGTACTGTAATGTCTGATTTGAATTGTTTATACTGCACTGTATATTTATGCTGTTTTTTACCCTTCCCTATTGCTATTTCTCTTCCTGGGAGTGTGGTATTACGGCTTTATCTTTATATTTCAGGCTCTGACCTCAAGTAAAGTTTCCTGACCTTCACCTTTGCGGAGGATGTTTGTCGTCTCCCAGGGACTGCTGTTTCGCGGAAGCTGACTTCACGTTTGTTTCGTTGCCGTCCGTTGGCCTGTGGATTTCCTTATGAAGAATGGATTCTTCTTTCCAGTTGTTCCCAGATATCACACTGTGTTTATTTTTGGACTTAACTGTTATTTCACACAAAGAAAGAGGATGTAGTATTCTCTTACGTATGTTATATAGGGTCTACTCTATGGTTGTCATGTGATACCCACTAGGGTTTATGGGTATTGTAGTGTATATTTTGTTTTTTACTTTTCTTATTGGCTGCTGAGAATTTTCAATAAAGAAAATGAGAAGCATAATCCTCGCCTCCGTGTCCTTAATAGAATTGAAAATTCTTGTCACGAATGTTTGCAAATTTTGAATTCTTCCAGCAATAGTCAGAGTGGCACGACAGGGGCTCTAGAAGCGGTGAAAAACCAACACAGCCTCGTTAGCAAGTAAATGGTCTTTTAAAGACCTGTGAAGTACTCGGGCGGCTGTGTGTGTGCCGTCGAAACTGTTTCAGCCCAAGCTGCCACACGGGGGTGGGGGGGTATGCACTGCCAGCAAAATGCCAGGCCAGTGCACAACACTTGCATCACCCTCTCTCTGCCTGCCATTGCGCTCCATGCTTCTGAAAGGTAAGAAAAAACACGTGCGTTTCAAATGTCCGATCCTGCAGTAGCACACTTCCAAAGCCCATCCATGGCAGTAACCCAATTCAAGGCCCCATTCTCACGATTTTTTTTTTTAATCTCCCACTTTGCTCTTCTGAAATGTTGGCATGTATACAGATGCTCGAGCTGTTTTGAGAGCGTGCATCCTTCCTGTTCCAGGGGGTTACGCAGAGATTCTGCTGGGATTTTTGTGACGTCTCTGTTAGGCAGCATTGTGAGCTGCCAAAGGACGCTTTCCAGCACTCTACCACCTGCTGCCACCCGGTCCTGTTTGCTTTGATGTGCCGCCATTATTGGTACATTTGCCTGCAATGAAATGCATGCGTACACGTTAGCAAAAGCACAGAGGGGCATATCAGCAACACCCGGTAATAATTATCGCTCAGCGCTCTTAGCGTGAGGATAATTATCGCCGGGTAACGTGGATTTTTATCACTGAGATAGCGTGCTATTATCGGCGCTTATCTCCTCAGCGATAAAAATCCTCACGCTAACTGCCTAACGTGAGATTATCGCTGGAAACCCAGCGATAATCTCACGTTAGCTTGGGACTCACAAACTTAGCCATGATATCCACCATCCATAGGATATCATTGCTAAGTCAGTCCTGAAGCAGGCGTAAGGAAAGTAGCGATAACAGGGGTTATTGCTACTTTTCCTGACGCTATGCTTCATAGTGTGGGGCTTGATGATAGGAGAAATGTCGCTTAGCGACATTTCTCCTGTCATGTTAGGTCAGGAACGCCCACTTTGCATCTCATTAGAGATGCAAAGCTGGGCGTTAGGAATCCTGACGCTAAAGCAAGGTTTCATGTGTTAGCGTGGCCTTGCTAATTAGGCGATAAAATGATCGCCGCTTTTCGGACGAAAACGGCCGCAAAAGCGGCGATAATTTTTTATCGCCACGTTGTAAATATGCCCCAGAGTCTCGACTCCTCAAAGGATGCGACCACTGTGCTTCGTTTTCTTTCCGAGTATTTTCCACTTCTTCAGTGAGTTCTCTCTGGGAACTTCTTGGTGGAACTCCGTTGTTGTAATGTATTAGTCCACATTTTTGCTGATTGTGCAACATGAGGGAAATAGAATGGGCTTACAGTGTGCCAATATTGGTGTTTTCTGCCTAGTACTCCATTTGTTCAAGTCAAACGTTATTGGATAACAGCATAACGACAACCCCATATCCTACAGTTGTTACTTGAACAAACTTCGTTTTGTGTGATTTTTCTTGCTGTCTTCGTTGTTAGATCATTCACATGTAACTTGATTTTCTATTTTTGGTTTGCTGCCTGGAGGTTGTTAAGTATGCCTTACTTTCAAACTTTAGGTTTGTCTTTCTTCTCTTGAGGATACTTACCACAACATACTACCTTCACATGTGCTGTTATACTTGGTATATGATGTTCTTTTTGTTTTTCTTATGTCGTCATTTCCAAGGTTTAGTAGCTAGTCAATGCTATCACTACTACATGTAATGAACACGTTACATACTATGCCTTTGTCCTTCCTTTTTCTCATTCATTTTATGTCTTTTAATATCTTTATGTACAGTTGTGCATTGATCTCTTGTATGCTATTATCCTGTGTTGTTGGATTTGCCAATTCTGGGCATGGTTGACACCTGAAATAATTGAAGGAGTAACCCCAATAATTGAGAAAATGATCAAGCAAAGAATCCTCAGGGAAATAATGAGTAGTCCATGTAATTCACCCATAATGGGACTGAAAAAGCCTAATGGAAAATTCAGGATAGTACAGGATTTGAGAAAGGTAAATAAAATTGTTGTGTCATGCTGTCCCATTGTGCCAAATCCATCAGTGATTTTGTCCCAGATTCCCCATGATGCGGAATGGTATACAGTAATTGATCTATGCCATGCTTTCTTTTCTATCCCATTACATCATGACAGCCAGCAAATTTTTGTATTTCGGTTTGGAGAGAGGATTTTGGCATGGTGCCGAATCCCACAGGGGTATACAGAAAGCCCCTCAATATTTAATCAATTGTTGAAGAAATCATTTGAAAGTCTGCAAATGCCCGAAAGTTCAGTACTAGTTCAGTATATCGACGACCTTTTGGTGGCGTCGAAAACACGGGAAGCTTGTGAGGTAGACACTATAGCACTACTAAATCATCTGGCAGATTGAGGACTGAAAGTGTCACCAGCAAAATTGCAGTATTGTAAGAAGGAAGTACTGTATTTGGGACATAAAATTGAGAAAGGACTGAGAAAAATAACAATAGACAGAATCAGAATTATAAAAGGAATGAGAGCCCCCATGACCCAAAGAGAGGTGAGAATGTTTCTGGGAATGGTAGGGTACTGCCGTCAGTGGATTAGTAATTTTTCCCTGATCGCAAAGCCCTTGGTACGTTTGACCAGGAGTGATGTAAAAGATCCCCTGGAATTGAACAAAGAAGAATTGGCAGCATTCAAACGATTGAAAGATGGTTTGTGTGAAGCACCAGCACTAGGCATGCCTGATTATGAGAAAGAGTTTGAGTTGTATTGCAGTGAGAGAAATGGATGTGCACTTTCTGTGTTGATCCAGAAACATGGAAGGTTGAGGAGACCAATTGTGTACTTTTCATCAATGCTTGACCCAGTGGCTGCATCTTTACCTGGGTGTTTGAAGGCAGTGGCTGCAACATGTCGGAGTTTGGAGCAGAGTGAAGGAATCGTGACGGGATATCCCTTGAGAGTGTTTGTACCTCATGATGTGGCAATTCTTTTAACAAGGAGTCATACTCAGTATATGACACATAGTCAGCTGACTAAGTATGAAAAGGTCATATTAGGTGCAACAAATGTGAGCCTTGCGAGGTGTTTGAATGTGAATCCTGCAACTTTGCTGCCAGATGCTGAGAATGTGGAAGTGAGAGATGAAGCAGATCATGATTGTTTGGACGTGCTTGAGTATTGCACAAAACCACGACCAGATATAAAAGATGTACCTTTGTCAGAAAGTGATTTTGTGTTGTTTGTTGATGGGTCATGTTTGAGAACAGATGAAGGAGTACTAAGTGCAGCATATGCAGTATGCACGGTTGCAGCAGTAATGGAAGCATCTTATCTGAAAGGAGTGAGATCAGCTCAAGTAGCTGAACTTGTTGCTTTGACCAGAGCATGTAAAATTGGGAAGAGTGTGAGAGTGACTGTGATAACTGATAGCCAGTATGGCTTCGGGGTTGTCCATGATTTTGGCCAACTTTGCCTACAAAGAGATTTCCTGACCTCAAGTGGAACCCCTATTAAGAATGCTGAAGTGGTTGGAAAATTGATTGAGGCGATACAGCTGCCTAAACAATTGGCTGTGGTGAAATGTGCTGCCCGTGGTCAGGGTAGTGATTACATCACTACCAGGAATAGGTATGCCAACGATATGGCACAGTATTGTGCACGGAATCAGTATTCAGTCAATCGGGCAAAGGAAAAGGAAATGTTTTCTTGCTCAGTAATGTTTACTAACGTTGTGGGAACTTGGGAAGAAGTGAGGCAATTGCAGGAAGAGTCAGGAGATGAGGAAATGAAACAGTGGATAAAAGCAGGGTGTGCACCAAGAGAAAAGGACCGCGTGTGGGTCTATCGAGATGGGAGACCAGTAATGCCTGATAGCATGATGTCTACCACGGCACGGATGTATCATGGCCAGGGACACATAGGGAGAGACGCCATGATCAGCTCTTTTAAGCAGACCTGGTACAATCCAAAATTCAGACTTGTAGCAGAAAGTCTATGCCAGAGATGTCTAATATGTCAGCAATACAATCCTGGAAGAAAGACAGTGGTGAGTCTAGGAACCATAGGCCGAGAAGGAGGGCCTTTTACCAGAATGCAGGTGGACTTCATTGAAATGCCTCCATGTAACAGATTGAGGTATGTTCTGGTCATAGTCTGCCTATTCTCCAGGTGGGTGGAAGCATTTCCAACAAGAAGAAATGATGGGATGACAGTGGCAAAGCTACTCTTAAGAGAATTCATCCCCAGGTTCGGGTTCCCAGTGACCCTTGAATCAGACAGAGGAGGACATTTTCATAACGAGATTGTAAAATTGATTAGTGAAGCATTGAATGTACAACAGAAAGTACATTGTGCCTACCGACCAGAGGCTTCTGGTGTGGTTGAACAGATGAATGGTACAATCAAAAACAGGATTGGGAAAATGTGTTTGGCCACAGGTATGAAATGGCCTGATGTCTTGCCTCTAGTACTAATGACAATCAGGGCGATACCAGACAGAACTACAGGGTTAAGTCCACATGAAATAATTATGGGACGAGCAATGAGGCATGTGTACATTCCAGTCAACAAGCTGATGACAATAACTGATGACATGGTGTTGGAATACTGTAAAGGCCTGGCTGACGCAGTTCATTCTGTGTTTCATCAGGTTGGAGCGGATGCCACCACCCTTGAAAGGAAGCCAGCCCATGATCTGAGCCCAGGAGACTGGGTAAGGATAAAAGTCCACAGAAGAAGAAACTGTTTGGTTCCAAGGTGGGGAAAACCAAGACAAGTTATTTTGACCACGACAACAGCTGTGAAGTGTGCTGGATTGAAAAACTGGATCCATGCCAGTCATACTTTGAGGATACCAAATCCAGTGGACAGCAAAGATAAAGAGTACTAGAACTCCGAAAGGGGGGAATCAGAACTGAATCAAAATTTTGTCCCCAGTAGTATCTCTCTGAGAAGAAGATTGCAGATTTCTGATACTAGTTCAGATTCTGAAAACGAACAAGGGACACAAGGTCCTCAAAAAGAACACAGAAAAGAAAAAGGAAAAGACAACGAAGAAGCAGTAAAAGAAATTCGAGAGGAGGAAGTTTCAGATGAAAGACCAAGAGAAATTCCACCTGAAATAAGAGATCAAAGTGAAAAAGGGACAGGTACAGAGAGAGAGGGACAGATTGCGGAAGACCCCCGAGGAGGTGTAGGGAACTGCAACATCCAGCTAGTTGAAGGGACAAGTAGCCAGCAGGAAGATTGCATGTCGGAGACCCGAGGAGGGACAGAAGTAGGGAAAACAAAACAAGTGGTGGAAAAAGAGGTTGTTGAAAAGAAAAAGCAAGTTGAAACAGAATCTGAAGAGAGTGAAAACGAAATACATGAAGGTCGAGTTCCAAGGAAAAGGGCTTGGAAAGAAGAAAAGAATAATAAAGAAGGTTAACAGAAAAGAATTTAAAAAAATGAAGTGTGGCCAAACAGAGTAAAGAGATTGAGATATCGGCTGACATGAGTGAAATCACAGAGAGCAGATCAGGTGAATGAAGTGACAAGCCAAGAAAAATCGAAAGAAGAAACAACTGAGAATAAAGAAAATAAAAGAGCAAGGAAACCTAACCAGAAGTATAAATCACCGGAATGGACGTATGTGGCTCTGCCTGGAAAGGAGGAAGAGGCGGATAGTCGAGGAAATCCAAAGGAGGCTGTACTGAAAGTGGTTGAAGAGGAAGAAGTAGCAGGAATCCTGAGAATTATCTTATCTGACATCGGAGAAAACGAAACGGAAGATCAGGAAATTCTGTACTTGGATGAACAGAAAGAAGTGAAAAACAATGAAATGCCAAACTGAAAAGATCTAAAGAACTACTGATGAAAAGAATAACAAATTGAGTAAAAAGATAAATACTGGTAGAACCAAGTAGGGGCTTGGAGCCTAAGGTTAGAAAACTAGTTGTGAAAGTAAAAGAGGCTAAGTCAAAAGACACAGTCCAAATTAATAAAGATGTCTAACATAGATAATAGCAAAAGTAGATGTACATTCATGAAGAGATGGTGTAAAATGTGTTGTTGTTGTACAGGATTATTAATGCTTCTATGGAGCATACTTGCTCTTTTGATTTCTGTTAAGGTTACTATAGATACACTAGAAGGACACACTGAAAACATTACTAACATAAAGAAGATTTCAAAGGTTGTTCCGACTAGAATAGATAATAATTATTTACATAAAGATAGGTCTATTAACGATTTTTCAAATAATGTGTTTTCAAAGTTATTGTATGAATATGTAAAGACTATCAGGCACATGCATCAAAGCTATTTGCGATCGCAAACGGCGCGAATCGCAAAAATCGTCCGTTTGCGATCGCAAAAATAGCTTTTGCGATGCATGAAACAACTTGCCACTCGCAATTTTAGAAATCGCAAATTATTGTGATTTCTTAAATAGCGATTGCATTTAAGGAATCCCTAATTGAGATTCCTTAAATGCAATGCATTACAGTTTAAAAAATAGCGATTTCGCTATTAGCGTGAGCAAATTACCATGAGGCTGGACCTCATGGTAATTTGCGAAAACTTGGAAAAATGCACTTATTTCCATTTTTCTAAGTTTCATGTTGCCCACACACATGCCCATAGAGCATGTGTGTATGCAACATTTGTGCAGAGTGAACATACATGGGTGCAATAGGGTGTCATTTTGACACCCTTGCACCATCGACATTGCGGGAGCAATTTGCGAGTGCCTACTGGTACTCGCAAATTGCTCCCGCAATCTCTAATTCATTCCTATGGGCCTGGAGGCCCATAGGAATGAATGGGAAGACATTCCTTAATTGCGACTCGCAATTTGCTAGTCGCAATTAAGGAATTTGTGGGAATCGCTATTTCTTTAGCGATTCCTACATGCATAGGGTTTTGCTTTTCCTTAATTGCGATTCCTTAATAATCGCTATTAAGGAATCGCAAAACCCTATGATGATGCATGTGCCTGTATGGACGTAAGGGACTGCTACATATGCATGCAGTTACCTGCATCTGCGTCAGAGGGAGTGACTTATCATCACCTTCCAGCAACGTATGGAATAGCATGTAGTGTGATAGCTAGCTTATTTTATCAGACAGGTAAATTAGAATATTATTTTTCAAATGTAGATAACATTTTTGCGCAAGTGCCTGCTAATAACAAACTAAACAAAGTGAGACCTGCTAAAGTATTAGGTGAATTTTTCTTAGAAACTAAAGAACTAACATTAGAATATATATTTAAAAATAATTTGACTTGCAGTTTAAAGAAAGAAGAAAAGACATTCCTAGATATGGTTGAGGAAAGGAGATTGAAAATGCAAAGAAAGGCATCTGAAGGAAAAGGGGAGAAAACAGTCTGGGATGTAGAAATGGAAAAACATATGAAGGGAGAGTCTAATCCAACTTTGGCTTTAGATTTGCCTCAGAAAGGGAAATTGTGTATAAGAAGGAATCAAACGGCGTATGACAATTATTTTCTAGGGAATAGTGAGTGCCATGATACGTACCGAATCATGGGCAGATGGGGATTTAAAAGTGGAAGAGATCCAGTTTTCCCTGGACTTTATTATATCTGTGGGAACAGGGCATAATATCGTTTGCCAGACCATTGGTATGGCACATGTTACGTAGGCCTGGTTTTTCCAAAAATCTTTCACATGGACAGAGGTAAAGATGGTGTACATATTTTAGGTAATCATTTAGTACGTAGTAAAAGAGAATCTTGGGCAGAAATTGTAGGTGACATTTTTGGAGCATTGATACCAGCAGTGGGAATATCTCTGAATGCAACCAATATTAGAAGATTATCAACAGTAGTGGATCGCTTGTCAACAAGCACCGCTGGAGGATTCTCATTGGTTAATACTGAAATGGTTGCCATGCGTGCTATGGTAATGCAAAATCGACTTGCCCTTGATATATTATTGACAAAAGAGGGTGGAGTCTGTGGAATGCTGAAAGTTCAACATTGTTGCACTTACATTCCAGATGAAAGCAAAGATCTGAAAGTTAACATTACAAATATTACTGAATTGCATGATGAAATTGCACCACTGGAGGTTGAAAGTGTTTGGGAAAGGATTGGTAAGAAAATAGCTGCTATTAAGGATTTCTTAGTTAAAATAGGTAGTACATTTATAGGTAAAATATTGTTTCCATTAACATGTGTGATTTTCATATTACTAATACTAAGATTAGGTTGTATGTGTTGTAAAAACAAGAAAATTAAGAATAAAATAAAAAGAGAAAAACTAAAAAGAAAAGCAAAGGATCCAGATAGAGATTTAGAAGAGATAACTTTAGAAGAGTGGAAGGAAAGCATGTATAAAAAGGCAAAAAGAGTTGAAGAAGAAACTGAATTATGAATAAGAGCAAGAATACATTTTGAATTTCCGTAAAAGGGGTAAATAAATTTAGTGTTGGTGTGGTGATAAAATCACCAAAGGGGGGATTGCTGGAGCGGGTTTTATTTTAAAATTTTTGTATACCCTCTCCATTTTTGCATGTTTTTATTAATAAGATTAATTAACTAATAGTAATCGTATTAATTGGTTTGCTGTGGAATTTAATCAACCTTACTAATATAAAGAATACACGTGGGAATTGCATTTGCATGGCCTAATTAATACGTAAACTAAAACGTGTACGCATATTGATTATAGATAAATAGAATATTATATGTTATATGTTGCTTTCGTAATGTATTTGTAATTTGTGCATTATTAATGTGAATATAACCCGCATTGAGTGTTGCTTTTGCTAGATAAATACACACGCATATGTGTATTAGCAAGGGGATTACATTTTATTAGTCATTTTTATGTATTAATGTATTAACGTTTTTGTGTTTCTTTGCTTAAGTTGACCATTTGGTGGCCACAAAATGGCCGGCATCCCTATTTGACGAACACAACTCTATTGTGAAGGTCCCTGGGTTAAGTGCGCATGCGTCACCATCAGCAGCAGTGGCCTCTGGACGACCCTAAACTCGACTGTACCCACCAAGGACACTCTGGGCTAACAGCCAGCTGCCCCGAAAAGAAACAACAAAAGTTACTTCAACATGAAATTATGAACTATATCTAAAGAAACATTTTCCGTGTGAGAACTTGGTGAAACTGGTCTCATCAACCAATCACGAATATTCAAAATATTACTTGTAACTTTTTGGAATGTAATTTTACTATAAAAGATGGTAGAATAGAGAGGTTGAGGGCGAGACCCTTCAGAAGATTTTCGATTTCCTGACGTTATGCTGACGGAGAGGACGATGAAACTGCAGGACAGCTGTTTCCTAAGACTCTGACAGTATGGACCGATGACCAAGATTTTGACTTAGAGGACGACTTTTAGCCAGAATAGGTAAATATGATGGTCTACTGCTTGATTTAACGAATATTTGATTTTCAATTATTTAGATAAAGATTTAAGATTTATTACAAGAACTGTGTTGGGTCGTTATTATGAAAAGTGTATTTATGTAAATAAATTAAGGATTTTGTTATCACTTTAACCAGCAGCTAAGCTGATCCATGGCCTATCCATGAGAGGAGTACCAAAAAGGTGAAGTTTAGGCCTTAGTGAATAGGGGAGGGTATTTTCTCTCATTACAGCGAATGGAACAATCACCTCCTTAGAGAACAGATTAATAGTGAATGAATGTTGGTGTTATGGGCCCCACCAGCGAATGTACTGGTTGAGTGTGATCTATGATCTGTGACGAAGGTAGGGATTTTGCATTCCGCGCTGCATCAGGTTCACCCTAACCAATAGGGGTACAGTGACCACACTCTGCAATTATCACTTCCTGCCAATTACCATATACCTTTAGGGGACAGAGCAGTGGCCCTGGGCCTGGTTAGCAGAGCCCAGGGCACTTTCAGAGTCTGTAACCACCAGCATCAGTCAACCAAATGGGAAGGATGACTTCCTACATACATTGATACTAAATATGGAACCTGACAAATGTTAATTAGATAAAACATGCTCAGTGTTAGTTGAGTCGGACACAGTTGGGTAGTGAAGGAAGAGCGACTGAGGTTTATGGACATCACCCTTAGAGGTTCAGTTAATTGGATTTAAGTCGTGTTGGCAAAGGGGTGGCTTTGAGATGGTTAAGAAAGGACATTACAAAGAAGGTGACTAAGTAGTTCAAAGGCTCTGAGCGTTTCAGGCGTGTCAGCCTGGATACAACATGCAGAAGAAAGTTGGTAGCTAGTACAGTTTTGAATACGAGGGTAAGCATCTTTTACTATGCCTGTTTAGGCAAACAAGTCAACTAGTTGATGCTAGTGAAGCCAGGCAGGCACAGGTTTGTCCAGGTGCAAAATGAAGACATGACTTAAGAATACCTTTACGTGATTAGTTTAAGAATATCTATGTCCAGCTGCAACCTGTCGCAATTCTATTCTGACAAGGAATGTCCAATCCCTGCTTCTCAACCTGTATGAGTGTCCACTTATAAAAGCTGTGAAGAAGCTCTAGAAAGTGCCTTTAAATGCTCCTGATTCGATTTCCTACTCGCATCTTGCTATCAATGGTCTTGCACTCTAGAACTGTCAGGTCTAATGTAGTGATTCCTGCTTTTTTATGTCCAAATCCTGTTCCAGAATCACGTACTGATAGATAAAATAAAATTAAAAAATGAATATGTTTTAGGGCAAGCACCATCAATTTGAGTGAATTGTAATTAGAATTAGGGGTGGGCGGAATTTGCGAAATTAACTTTCGCAAATTATCGCGAAAATGTTTAAAATTATCGCAAACAAGCGGAAATATCGCGAAGATGCGGAAGTTTTTTTCCGGCATGTTCGCGAGATTTTCTGTATGGTTTCGGGTCGCCAACTTACCCATGTGGTTGCTTGCGGGCGCGGCCATCTTGTTTTGAGTTGTCTCGCGGTGCATCATCGCGAGAAGAAAGACGTGATCGCACGACGCATAACGTCACTGCGGGCGCGAACTGTCGCGAGACAGCGCAAATGGCTAAAAACAATACAACATCTCATGGAGAACGCGACCGGATCAAGAAAACTTGTCGGCGAACGCAGGGATTCAGGTAAGGTGATCGCGCGCGCGCGCGAGAATGTATTATTTTACAGCGCGAGCAAGAAACAAATTATCGCCAAGCTGCGGAAACCGGAATTTTTGACATTTTCGCGCTCTCCGAAATAAAATTATCGCAATTTCCGCGAACGGAACGAAATTTTCGCCCAGGCCTAATTAGAATCCACACTCACAGAAAGTCAGCTATGTCATCTCTAGTGACCTGGGGGCAGATTTATGATAACTGGCGCATCCCTGCATATCAGCAGGGATGCGCCAGTTATTATGCGCAAAAGCTGCGCCACCATGAATGCGCCGCATTTATAATGCGGCTTACCATGGGGCAAAAACGGCACAGATGCGTGACGCATCTGTGCCGCAAAAGTGGCGCATTGCTGGAGTTGCATCGCAAGCGCGACGCAGCTCCAGCAATGTTCTGGGGGGCCCTATCTGCACAATGCTGCGTCAATCCTTACGCCTGCTTCAGGCAGGCGCAGGGTTTTGACGCAGCATGGGCCTAAAAGTGACTGAGTGAAATCTTGTAGATTTCACTCAGCCACTTTTAGGAGGCGTTCCTGCGCCGGAACGCCCCCACCTGCCCTGGAACGCCTACATGTGGCGCAGGGCTTTACAAAGTGACGCATCTCCCAGATGCGTCATGTTGTAAGTACCCCGCACCATGGCGCAAGATTTGCGCCGCTGCTGCGTCACAAAAGTGACGCAACGGCGGCACAAAAGTGGCGCAAGTGCAACATTAATCTGCCCCCATGTTTCCAGGAAATATCTGAACTCCTATAGCTTCCTACTTCTTAAAGGCAATAATACTTCGAGCATGATACTATTATTGCTCTAGAAATGCACTGTAAATGGAATGACACTGTGACGTTAGAAAATTATGTCATGGTACACAAGACGTACCAAACTGTTAAACAGTAAGGGGCAGATTTATGTTAACTGGCGCATCCCTGCATATCAGCAGGGATGCACCAATTATTATGCGCCGCAGCTGCGCCACCATGGATGCGCCGCATTTATAATGTGGCGCACCATGGGGCAAAAACGGCACAGATGCGTGACGCATCTGTGCCGTAAAAGTGGCGCATTGCTGGAGTTGCGTCGCAAGCGCGACGCAGCTCCAGCAATGTTCTGGGGGCCCTATCTGTACAATGCTGCGTCAATCCTTACGCCTGTTTCAAGCAGGCGCAGGGTTTTGACGCAGCATGGGCCTCAAAGTGACTGAGTGAAATCTTGTAGATTTCACTCAGCCACTTTTAGGAGGCGTTCCTGCGCCGGAACGCCCCCACCTGCCCTGGAACGCCTACATATGGCGCAAGGCTTTACAACGTGACGCATCTCCCAGATGCGTCACGTTGTAAATACCCCGCACCATGGCGCAGGATTTGCGCCGCTGCTGCGTCACAAAAGTGACGCAACGGCGGCGCAAAAGTGGCGCAAGTGCAACATAAATCTGCCCCAAGGTATGTGTTGTACACCGCACTGTAAACGAAAACCCAAACTGAACGACATATGATGAGAATATATATAAATGTAATTTAAAATTGAAAATTAAACTTCAGAAATATATATATCGTATGCACTTTGATCAAGCACGGCCCAAAATCATAACCTAGTTGCATTTTCTATATATACATATAGATATTCACCGCCCTAAAACTTGTTTTGGTTAAGTGAGAGCTATATAAAAAAACTATAAATTAAAAAACAAAAAATCAATGGTATCATTAGTAAATGCAATTATGCTATGGTAACATTCCCTCCTACTGCAGTTTCTGATTTCCTAGTTTCCTACACGTCTAACATTAATAAACCGTATTACGGAATATTGGTGTAACAATATTTTGATGGACAGAGACGACTTCTGTATTATTCTTCATGTCATCAATAGTATGTGATTGATATATACAGATCAGAAAAGGACGAAGATATTCTGGAAAATAACTGGATATACATACAATGGTTTGCCGTACTTGGAGCCATCCACAAAGCGCCATTTGCCTTCTGATCCTTCATCTGTAAGTCCAATCCACACTGCACCTCGACCTATTGTGTCTTTGATAAAGCCCTGGAAAACAAAGGTCTTTCAGGTCTACTGTACATTCCAAACTATGGTATATGAGAACTTAACACATATTTTGTGTTTAGATTCTTAACATTGTGCGCCATATTTGAAAAACCTTCTTACTAGATTAGGTAAAGAGTACTTCTTGAAATTAGACAGTACGTCAGAAGTGACGTCCTTAAACCCTGCATTTACAAATGTTATTTAATGAACACTGTCTGTATTCCAAACCATTGATTATGAAAAGTTCTCAATGTACTGTTCCAACCCTTGTGTTTTTGGCTTCTGTAGATCATCTGGTATTCGTCACATGCTGACTGATACAAAGAATGCATACTATTGACAGTCTTCCTTTTGCTCTCTCTGCCCAGGACGCTACGCTGCTTGTGGGGCCCTTGAACTGCCTAACTCACCGGGACTGCGAGGACCTGGGAGCATTGTGCTCCGTTCATCCAGCTCACCTGTTCCTCTTCCCGCTGATCAGTCCGACGCCACGCCTCGCGGCCCCCGCTGCGCGGGAGCCGCTCGCAGGCTTCAACACTACCACTACTTAAAGGCTCGGCTGGCGCACTGAAGGTTGGGTCTTCCTTTTGCTCTCTCTGCCCAGGACGCTACGCTGCTTGTGGGGCCCTTGAACTGCCTAACTCACCGGGACTGCGAGGACCTGGGAGCATTGCGCTCCGTTCATCCAGCTCACCTGTTCCTCTTCCCGCTGATCAGTCTGACGCCACGCCTCGCGGCCCCCGCTGCGCGGGCGCCGCTCGCAGGCTTCAACACTACCACTACTTAAAGGCTCGGCTGGCGCACTGAAGGTTGGGTCTTCCTTTTGCTCTCTCTGCCCAGGACGCTACGCTGCTTGTGGGGCCCTTGAACTGCCTAACTCACCGGGACTGCGAGGACCTGGGAGCATTGCGCTCCGTTCATCCAGCTCACCTGTTCCTCTTCCGGCAGCCCCGCCCCCTTCACTATTTAGTTCAGTCCTCGCGAATTCGCAGCGCGGATCGCAGCGCGGGCGAAGACCGGGCAAAGAGCGGGCCGTTTTAGGCCGTTAGAGGCCGGCAGAGACCGGACCGGGCCCCCTCTCTAACGTTGTCATCATCCCAAGGCTCATTTTTATACTGCTTTAGCCTGTGGCTTTGACTGTCCCGCTCGCCATGGCCACTAGAGTATCCAGGAGTAAGGCTGCCCAACAGTGCTCTAGCACATTGGACAAATTCTTCCCTAAGACTAGTGCTGCGGCTAGTAAAGGCCGCACACCACCAGTTATTCTCCCTGAGGCAAGTGTGGAAAATGTGTCAGTCTCAATGGTCCCCTCGGACTCTTCATCCATTGATATTAGTACTCCAACACCATTTGATGCCACTCATCTATCTCTCATGGATAGTATTGACCAGACAATCGAGACAGTCCTCCAACAACTTAGGACCCCTTCCAATCTATTGAGGGATAGTGAGTCTCTGTGTCCCTCGGGGGTGGTGGAGTCTACTCCGCATATTAATTGTGCGGAAATGTCTGAAGTGCAGGATGAAGGGCAGGTTGCAGCGCCAACTGATCCCGTAGGCAGGAGAGTTTACCACCCTTCAAAAAGGAAAAGGTTAAGGAAACTAAGAGGGGCAAAAAGGGCCAAAGTAGATAAAATTAACCCAATACTAGATGCTAGCTCTGCCATTTCGGCTTCTCCCGTGGTTATCTCCCCAGGAATTGGCTGTGATCATTCAGATCCGCCATTAGTCAAAGTGGTACCTGGGTGTTCTGGCCCGTTTGTATTCGGAGGAAATCCTCCAAATGCAGCAGAGGCTCTGATTGGCTCTTTTAGGGATATCCTTAGGAGCATGTTGGAGCCTCTGTCTGCAAAATTGGATTCCATAGTTGATAGACTTAAGGCTTTAGAAGATGCACATAATAGGATCAGTCCTAGCAGGGGGTTGGGTCCAGGTGCACAGACGGCTCCCCTGGATTCTGCAGGGTTTGGACCGTCTACTGCTGGAACAAGCATACAGGTCCCGGTTGGGGCACAAGATAGTGTTACAAGTAGCCATGCTCCCCCATTGCTCCCTTTACAACTGTCTAGGCCCCCTGTTCCGGCACCTAGAAGATCTAAACAACCAACACCATCCCTCCTAACGAGTGGGGGGCGAGCCAATAATGATTATACTGATCGCCCCATGAGTCCTAATAGTAGACGTAGGGCGGTTAATTTGCCCCCAGAGGCTGTGCCTTATACAGCGATTATGGTGGGAGTTCCTGAGCTCACTGGTGGCATCAGAGAGCCACAGGACTCACTTCGTAATAAAGTAATTAGCTGGCTGAATATTAACAGGCCCCTCCCTTCTAATATCAAAGGTGATGTGTTGATGGTCAGAAGGATCCCATGGATTGGAACTACCCCCAAAAATAGGGCAGGGGACTGTATCATAATTAGCTTTAAAAGCCCACTAGTTGCTCCGTACATTTGCAACTGGCTGGTAAGGCCGGATAAATCCAACATAGACGTAGTGTCTCTCTCGCATTTCTATCCGAATGTTTCCAATTTAGGAGTGGGGAGGGAACAGAGTTGGACTAGAGTGGGCTTTGCCGTAGACGGTTCACGGTACAGACCCAAGTATAATTCACTGCCTGTCCATGGTAATCTTGTCCTTCAGCATAGATTCTCCTGTCTGGACCTAGTAGATTGACCAATAAGGGGGGTCATTCCGCAACACCCGATAATTTCTGCCTATGGGTCTTCATTCAGGGGGGAAGGTACATCCGTTCCCGTAAATAAAAAAAGGTCCCTGGCCCCTGCAAAAGACGGAGGGACCACATTGGGAAGCACTCAAGCGTTAGATGAGGATCCACCAAATACATTATCTGCTGCTGCAACGCAATTGGTGGAGCTCGCTGAACTACCCATTCGGCCGCCCATTAACATTGGCTTGGGTGACTTGGGTAATTCTGCATTTGATATCCCGTCTGCACTTAGTGAAGTTGGTCCCCAATTCCAAGGCCCAGGTTTGACCATTCTGTCCTGGAATGTAGCTGGCATCTCCAGTAAGGTGAATACCCCAGAGTGGGAAACTTTGGTTAGCAAAGGTGACATACTCCTCTTTCAAGAGACATGGGCCAGGGCGCCTCACGATAGGAGGGGATATGACATTTTTGAAATCCCGGCAAGATCGAATGGGAGAGGGAGACCCTCGGGAGGTTTGGCAATCTGGGTGGCGAGCCACATTGGGTGTCAGGTGGTCGGCATGGATACACTTTCACCGGACATACAGTGTGTGCTCCTCAGTTGGCCTGACAAAAGCACGTGGGCTATTGTTAATGTCTACTCTCGACCTGTCGCTGTGGGCAAAGAATCTCCCACTCTGGCTGATCTCTCATCTTTTCTAGGGCAATTGACAGGCAACCTGAAAATAGTGATGGGAGGAGATTTTAATTGCCACTTTGAACCCCTGGAGGGCCTAATGGAGGGTGCTTTTACTGCCGAGGATGACCATTGGGGAGTCCCTCCTTCTTCATCACCTCACCCCAAAGCTTGGTCTCCGTTGGCAGTACAACTTACTTCTCTCACCCTGAATTTTGCACTAAGGGCGTGTAATGGGCGCACCCCTTCTGACACTCCTTCGGTGTGCACTTTCAACAAAAAGGGCCATGAGTCAAGGCTGGACTACATTTTTATAGATATTTCCCTGTGGCCTAAAGTTTTAGATTTTAGAGTGATCCCGAGGATAGACAGTGATCATAATGCCCTTTCCTTGGAGATCCAGCACCCAGCCCCTGCCTCAGGGACGCCAACTACCGATCTTGCAACCGATCAGGGAGACATATTACTCACCACAAGCAGGCGTCGAGTGAAATGGGGGAAGATAGTTGAGAAAGAAGAAGCTTTAACAAACCTCTATGGTATAGCACTCCCTAGGTTCCAGGAGGTGGACGCCCTCATCAACCAACCTAGACCCGCAGATTATAATGAGAGACTATCTGGAATTCACCAGGCCCTAGCAAGGGACCTCGCAGATGTCTTCAACCCGGCCCTGCCTATTAGAAGGAAAAAGACTCGTGCTCCGACTTGGTACACCTCCATTTGTAGGAAAACTAAGTCTGAGCTTCTTTCTGCAATTAAAGATGGTAGTGATAAGTTGAAGATCGCTGCCCTTAGGAGGGAGTACAAGGTAGCACTGGCCAATGCAAGGGCAGAGTGGGATTGGAATCACTGGCATGACCTGTCTGGAGCCCTCAAATCTAAAGATTTTAGAAAATTTTGGGCTCTTGTAAACAATGGAACAGGGGATTTGTTGTCTGCAGTAGAACCCAATATTGCCCCCTCTGTTTGGGAGGCTCATTTTGGGTCTCTATATCAAGAATCCACTCTCTGGCCGGAGGGGATGATGGTAGAGTCCCCCTGCCTGCCAGATGTGGCCTTGGAATTTTCTTTGGGGGAGGTGAAGCTGGCACTGGAGGGCTTAGCGCTGGGGAAGGCACCGGGGCTGGACAAGTTACCCGGTGATTTGTTCAGATATCACCCTGACATTTGGGCCCCGTACTTCCTAGTCCTTTTCAATGCCATTTTGGGAGGTATGGCGATCCCTTTCTCCTGGTTAGGGGCTGAAATAGTTCCGATTTATAAGAAAGGGTCCCCCTTGAGTCCTACAAATTACAGGCCTATCAGCCTGATAGATGTTCCCCAAAAGCTTTTTGCGCGCCTCATTCTGAACCACCTATTAGACTGGGTCGAGGAAAATGACATCTTGAGTCCCTTGCAGGCTGGCTTCAGGAGAAACACATCGACCATGGACCAGATCTTTCGCCTAGTTCTCCTCTACTGGAAGACGGTGAGGATCGAGGGCGGGAGATTGTACATGGTCTTCGTGGATCTGAGGTCAGCCTTTGACCTAGTCCCGCGCAGGAAACTCTGGGAGGTGTTGGAAAAGTTAGGTATTCCCCCCCAGCTACTTAACATCTTGGTCAGGCTGCATGAGAACAACTATGCGCAAGTTAGGTGTGGGAAGGATGGTAGACTCTCATCCAGGTTTCCTGTGTGCCGAGGTGTGAGGCAGGGTTGTGTCCTGGCACCGACCCTGTTTTGTTTATTCATCAATAATGTCATCTCACATCTGGAAAACGTCAAGGACAACGACGCCCCCTGTTTGGCAGGTAGGAGGGTACCGGCAATCATGTTCGCCGATGATACCCTCCTCCTTTCAAAATCGCCAATGGGGATCCAGAGGATCCTGGATGGTTTTGGTCTCTTCTGCCACCAGCATGGGTTGGAGGTGAATACAGAAAAGACCAAGTTTATGATCTTTAACCCACCAACTAAAACTAGGCCTAATCCTACCCTGGGGACCGCTAGCCTTGAGAGGGTGTCCACCTTCATATATCTGGGGGTTACATTGCAGGAAAACTTGGCATGGGACCGACAGATAGCACGATCCAAGGCTAAACTATCCCAACTCTCGGGTGCAATCCTGAAAGTGGCTAACACTTCTTCCTTCAAGCCCATAAGCCCGGCCCTTGAAACCTATAAGACCCAGGCCAAGGCAGCGGCCATATATGGCAGTGAGCTATGGGGACATAAAACGGTGAAGGGCCTATCAATAGTGGAAAATAGCTTTCTAAGGCGCCTTTTAGCCCTTCCAAGTGCCACGCCACTCCAGCCTTTGAGAATGGACATGGGTCTCCCCCCTATCGCAGAGGAGCTTGTGTCAAAGCCAGTGAAGTTCTGGCACAGGCTCTGGTCTACGGACGAACTCCATCATTATAGGGAGGATCTTACCCATGTCATGAGCTTAAACTCTAGCGGTAAAATCCCCTGGCTCACCTTCGTGGAAAACGAACTGTCTGCCATTAATCTCCGTGTTCTGTGGGAGGACCCTGCACGAGGCTGCCGTGCAATCTCGCGCAAGGCTCTGGCACAAATCTATAAAGCCAGGTCCCTTGCACATCTGACGGCTGCTCAAAATAGTGGCACCTTAACCTTGCAATTTTTAGAATCCAAAAATTCTTACGTTTTCGAACCTTTTATGGATTTTATCTTTCCCATCCTGGCAAGGAAATTGTATGTTCAGTGGAGGTATAGCACACTACCTATTAATTCATACACTTCGAAGTGGTCAAATGGGGGCGACAAAATATGTCCCTGCTGTAACAACCATGTGGAAGATGACCCCCATATTTTGTTTGTGTGCCCTGCATACCAAAGGCCCAGAAAATATTGGATAGCGCCAATCTGTAAGAACCTGGGATTCAAAGAGTATGCACAAGCATACAGGATTTTGAAAACTAGTACCCTGGGCCACATTGTGTTTGCTGTTTCCAAATTTCTCATGGCCATTTGGTTGATTAGAAGGAAAAAATTGTCTGAAGCTCCTTGAACTCTTTAAAGAATCTTCTAAATGTAATTTTAACTCATCCCTTGCTGGGAGAGTCGTTTTTATTCAAATGTATTTTAATAATGTTTTATTGTCTGTAATGTTTTTATTGTGTCTTTTATGGTCTATATGACCGAAATAAAGAATTTTTGGATTGGATTGGATTGGACTATTGACAGTATTGTCAAATGGTATCTATAAAACAGGATGTACAGCAGCACTG
Source organism: Triturus cristatus (assembly GCF_964204655.1). NCBI lineage: Eukaryota > Metazoa > Chordata > Amphibia > Caudata > Salamandridae > Triturus > Triturus cristatus. Next base: position 1,205,831,530 of record NC_140582.1, on the reverse strand, counting down.
CTGCATTAAAATATATTTTACACGTTAATATCTCACCTGCTCTTCGGAGGTTGTAATGGAGGCAAGATGGGAGTCATGAGATACACAGAACTCTTCTGCGTCTGTCCAATTTTTTTTTGCAGTTGAAAAGTAATATATATTTCTACCATTTATTTTCCAGCCAGTTTTAAGCATAGAAACCGCATCCTCTGGAAGGGAAGAAGGTTGTCATGACGTTATTAAACAATATCAGAGATCAGCCACTTGCTAGTAAGGATACATTTTTACCATGATCTGACCTCCCTTTTCTAGCTTTGTGGTAGTTTTGCACTACTGTAGGAAATTAGTGGGATTTACTAACAGGAAATAATGCTAGTTATAAAGGAAAATACATAAAAATATGAAGTTCTCCATATGTGCGTGTACAACACACAAAAATACAGTGGAATATGGTATCAAGTTTCTGCTTGTGGCAAAAATGTGCCTGTAATTAATTGAAACCAGGTCCTGACGGTGTCCCTATTGACTTACTAAAAGATAATGCGACCTTTTGGGCACCTCTTCTCACAGATGTTTTTAACAGCCTTGCCTTCTCCCCTCTCCCTGGCACATGGGGTACTGTTGTGCCCTATTAAAATAATAGGATTGTCCATAGACTTGTTATAAAAAAACAAGTTTAATTGTAGGTTCAACGAGCCACCGCTCCACACATCCAGTGCCAACGAGGTCCCAACTGTCCTTTAACAGAACCCCCTGACATCAGAACATTATGACTACAAACAGAACGTTCACCCCATCTAACAAGCATTGCTAGGCATAACATATTACCTCTTTTTGAAATAAACAAAAACAAAAACACACAAAACACAATAACAAATAAAAATACAAAAAGCAAAAATAATACCGTACAAATGACTAATTAACTATTCCAGAAATCATTGTTCCCATCACCGCAATTTCCACGGGAGTTGCTTGACACGCGTGGATCTTCTGGGCCCCTTACACAACACACTGCTTTCCCCAGTAGAATTAGGAACCATTGAAGGAGAAGCGCCAACAGCGGGTTGAACCTTGACAACTTTGCTCAAGTTCCACCAGTGACCCCCTTCAACCATAACTGCACCCCCACACACTCTCTCCACGCGAACCGGTTCACCAAAATTCTTTCCACCCTTACTGACAAACCTCGTGCTTTTAATTCGAACAAGATCCCCAGGATTAAGCCCAACCAACTTGACAGAATTCTTGATATTATATCTGTCAGCCATCTTCTTCTGAGCATCCTTCACACGCAACTCCAAAGCATCCTTATCAATATTAGAGGACACCTTGCCGGCCACAGTCCTCAACAGCCAAGCAGGATACAACACAGAAGTAGGAATTCTCCCCTTCAAAGACACAAAAGGAGCAATTTTGGTAAGAGAATGAGGTGTCGTGCGATAGAACCACAACATAGATCTCACCGCACCTTCAATATCAAGACAGTTTTGCTTTGCCCATTTGATACAATCGCCTACGACCCTGTTCATTCTCTCCACCAATCCATTGGTCTGTGGATGCCCAACTGAGCTCTTTAAATGTTTCACTCCCGACTCCTTCAGAAAATCTTCCATGTCCTGGCTTACAAATTGCACACCATTGTCAGACACAATGACTTCGGGAAAACCCTCTCTCATGAAAATTTCTTTGAGAAACAAAATAGCATTATTAGCAGTGGCAGAAGAACAAAACTTTACCTCCGGCCATTTGCTATGGAAATCCATTAACACGAAGGCAAAGCGAAGATTGTACGGAAGGAAATTGAAAGGACCAACTAGATCTATACCCACTTTCGACCACGGTCTCATGGGATAATCAATAGGTTGAAGTGGAGGTGTAACAACCCTCAGTTTCTTTTCCGCACCACTGCATACACCACACAACTTCACACTTTCTTCAATATCTTTGTCCATAGAAGGCCACCAATAATGCAATCTAAGGCGCCTTTTGGTCATGGTTGCCCCCAGATGGCCATCATGCGCACAATCAATGAGCTTGGAACGAATACCTGAAGGGGGAACACACCTGCCATCCCTCATAATCACACCATCTTCAATAGACAGCTCATCAGAAATTTTCCAAAAAGGTTGAATCTCCTGACTTACACACCTTTCACGTGGCCATCCCTTTACAATGAACTCTTTCACTTTGTCCAAGCACTGATCAGCTTTCACTGCCACATTCCATTCCATCTCACTACAAGCCTTGTTGTCCACTGCATCTACCACCGCAATAAAACAATCCTCTTTGTCCTCTTCCAGATCTAACGGGTCATCATCACTCAAAGGCAGTCTAGACAACATATCTGCCCTGACATTCTGTTGTCCCGGTATATGCTTAGTAACAAAATTATACTGTAACAACTTTGTGGTCAAGCGCGCAATTCTGGGTGTTGCGTACTTTACTCGCTCACCCCCTAATATATAAACCAATGGCTTATGGTCAGTGTGAATCTGGAATTTCCTTCCTCAAACATACGTTCTAAACTTCTCACACGCCCAAAAGCATGCCAATAGTTCCTTCTCGATAACAGAATAATTGACCTCAGCATCTCTCAAAAGCCTGGACGCATAACTGATGGTGACCTCCTCATTATCCACAACTTGCGTAAGAACTGCCCCCAAACCATAGTTGCTGGCATCCACCGTAATGATGCAAGGTATCATTGGAACGTATGCCCTCAAAGACTTCGCATTCGTCATTTCAGCCTTGACAAACTCGAAAGTTTCTTGACACAACTCATCCCACACAAACATGACATTAGATCTCAACATATTGGAAAGCGCTTTCATTTTACTGGCATATCCTGGGATAAAGCGCGAATAGAATTCACACAAACCCAAGAAAGAACGCAGCTCGTCCTTATTCTTGGGACACGGACACTCCACAACAGCCTTTACCAACCCAGGCCTCGGACTCACACCCACACCAGAGACCAAGTGTCCTAAGAACTCTATCTCCTTCTTCCAGAATTCACATTTGCTTTTCTTAACCACAATCCCTTTTTCTTCAAAAATGCTTAAAACAGATCTAAGAATTCTGTCATGTTCATCTATATGCTTACTGAAGATTAAAACGTCATCCTGAAAGATCACCACCCACTTCACCTCTTGTAACACCGATTGCATAACTCTCTGGAATACAGACGCTGCAGAAGCAAGCCCGAAAGGCATTCTACAGAATTGGAACGACCCAAAAGGTGAATTAAAAGCTGTGTAATGTCGAGAGTCCTCATCTAACAGCACCTGATGGTATGCCGACGCTAAATCAATTTTCGAAAACCATTCAGCTCCTCTCAGTTCCTCCAATAAATCCCCGATTTTAGGTAGAGGATGTGCATCCACCCAAATTTCCTTGTTGATACTCCTCAAATCTACACATAAACGAATCTCGCCATTGCGTTTACGTGCGACCACCAATGGACTAAGCCATAAGCTAGATTCAATTGGCTCTATTATGCCAGATTTTTCCAGCCTGTCCAACTCTGCTTTAAGGTCAGCCCTAAGACTAAAAGGCACTGACCTCACCTTGTGCTTAACTGGGATGGCATCATCCTTAATCTTGATTTTGTGTCTGAAACCTTTAATTTTTCCCAAAGAATCAGAAAACACACCAGGAAAATCACTTTCCAACTTGTCAGAACCCAAGAAATCTTGCACAACCAACACCTGTTCACTTGTCCCTGGTCTCAATACCATGCCGAACAAACCTTGGTGAAACCACCCTAGAATGTTTAGACCACGCACAGCCACATAGATTTTACCATGAATCCTGCGCCCCTTAAACTCCAGCACATCTTCTATAAAGCCCTCCAGGTCTATCTTACGTCCTTCGTAGGAGACAGGCGCTCTATCTGGTGGAAACAAGGGTCTGTCACCCCATGACTTCTTAAACAAATCATGGGTAATCATAGTGATACGTGCTCCTGAATCCACCAACAAATTCAAAGTCACATCACCCACTTTTATTTCCTCATACGGATCCACACAGTCTGCAGGATCTCCAGAAACAACGTTCTCATCAACAACAGTCACAATCATATCCTGAAACTCTTGGACTAACTCATTCTCACTCAAACTCTCATCTTTGCCAATACTATTCACTTTCTCATTTTTCAGAAAGTTTGACTGACACACCTTAGCGAGATGTCCCAATCTGCCACACTTATGACATTTAGCATTTCTCCCGGGACAAAATCTATTGTCCTTGCCATGCGGAGCATACCCACAATGATAACACATATTGGTTTTCTTGAAAGGACCCTTGACTTGATTTTTATCCTTTCTAATCAAGTTCCCCAATGCACTAGTCGTTGCAACTGCATTAACAGTATCTTTCGTGACCAACCCACTACTCAACTCCTTGATAGAGTTTTGCGCCAACTCCAAACTTTTTGCCACCTTTATAATTTCCTCCAGACTAGGGTTCCCCATAGTGAGTAATTTTTGCTGTATCTGTTTATCTGCACAGTGCGCGATGAATTGATCTCTAACCAACTGGTCTCTGTATTCACCAAAATCACACTCCGCACACAACTTTCTCAGCGCACTTAGATAGGTATCTACATTTTCACCTTGAATTTGTGCTCTTTTAAAGAACTTGTGTCTTAACACAACCAGACTTGGCTGAACGTCGAACTTGATAATTAGCTTCTTAACCGCTTCTTGATATTCATCAAGGACCTCACCTTCAGCTAATACCAACACAGGAAGATGTTTGTAAACTTCTCTCCCCTCAAAACCCAATGAATTCAACAGCAGAAACTTTTTCCTTTCCGCTCTGTAACGCGAAGCTCCAATGGCCCCCACATAAGTCTCAAACGCGTCAAACCATTGTCTCCACTGTATCGGTGGCGCTCCCGGACTTTCTAGGAACGGGGGAGGCGGATTTACAGCTTGCATAGTGCCAACCACAAATTTCCTCTCTTGCAAATCTAGTTATAATAAACTGGAGAAACCACCCAAAACTACTCCCCGTAAACGTAGGCTTAAAATACCAACCCCCCAAACAAAATGTAACCAAGATACACTGTCCCCCTCGCAAATTCAGCTCAACAGATAATGGCAGGTAGACTTGTCAATCATCAAAACGGAGTCCAGAGAATAAAAAAAAAAATAATAATAATATCTGCATGGATCAAAACAGTCGTGATGCACGAACAGAAACGGAAGTGTCATTTGACCTTCAAACCTCTTGAAGGCACGACATCCACTGCCTCCTAAACGAGTGTAGTAGGGAAGAGTCAACTGTCAGAAGCCGATACTCCAAAACAGCTGATCCGGTCTTGGCGTGTTGTAAAACAAAGTAAAAGGAACCGGACTCGGCACCTCACCGAAGCTTTGACTTCCTCACAGGAAACTGACGTGTTTGCTGCGTTGCCGCGGAAACGTTTTCATCCGTGATAGGCTGCAGCCCACCAAGCTTCCACCAATACGTTGCGTACAATTCTAGTACGTCATCATTCCTCCACAGCGCTCGTCGGGGAAACAACCTCAAGCACTCCAACGGCTCTCTAACTCTCCGATCTGCGTCAACTCCTCACAGCCAGGTATTCCTTTCTCTTTTCAAGAAATAGACGGCACAGGAGCTGCCACTTCGGTAGTCCTCACTTGCGCACAACTGTCCCGCAAAGAGTTAAGGCTCCCCACTTTGGAAACCGTGTCGTTGGAGAGTAAGACTTCACGACAGCGTTATTTTTTCGTGGCTGTTCTAGGGATGGACAACTCTGACTCGTAAGTCCAGTAACACCGCAGCGCGTAGAAATTCCTTCCCCATCAGCTGTTCGTCGTGTGTCAGAACACCGGATCGGATCCAAAAACAGTTCACTGTGTATGGTCCATTACGATGGCTCGCCCGCTCGTCGCCAAAAATATGTTGTGCCCTATTAAAATAATAGGATTGTCCATAGACTTGTTATAAAAAAAACAAGTTTAATTGTAGGTTCAACGAGCCACCGCTCCACACATCCAGTGCCAACGAGGTCCCAACTGTCCTTTAACAGAACCCCCTGACATCAGAACATTATGACTACAAACAGAACGTTCACCCCATCTAACAAGCATTGCTAGGCATAACAGGTACCTCTATCATAGTGCCGATTTTTTAAAAAGGGGATCGCTCATTGCCTGCCTACTATCGTCCAATCTCTCTTATCGACACCACTGTTAAAATCATGGGCACAATAATCTATAACAGGATCATTGATTGGGTGCAAAATAAATCCGTGCTACACCAGTCTCACTATGAGTTCAGGTGTAAAATTGGAACTATCGAGCAGGGTCTTAACCTGAATTTGATTTTAGTAACATATACGGTGGCCAAGCATTCCCCTGTCTATCTAGCGTTCATGGACCTATCATCAGCTTTTGACTGTGTGTACTGGGTCAAGCTGTGGTACCTACTTATTGCCTGGGGCTTGGATCTAGTTTTGGTCCATTTCCTTGCCTACCTGCACATGTCCGGGTACGCAATAACTCTTAAGAGGATGTTTCAGGAGATATGGACATCCAGTGTGCAGTGAGGCAGGGGTGTCTGTTAGCCCTGTTTAATTTACCCTTTTATGAGTGATCTTTATACTTCTCTTGTGTCACCCCTTATGTTCCCATAATTAAAGGAAAACCACTACCCACACATAATTAAAGAAAAACCACTGCTCACACTACTCTACGCGGATGCCGTGGTGCTCATGGCATGTACTCCAAGAGCACTGCTTCTCCTAGTTCATGCCTCTGTTGATCTCATGGCATCTCTCAATCTACAGACCAGTTTGGCCAAGTCCCATATGATGTCTGTTGGGCCCAAGTGCAGATAACTCCCGAACATGGTAATTGGCACTCAACACCTGAGTAGTATTAATACCGTTCCTTATCTTGGTGTTATTTTCTCTGCCCTTGGGTCATGGTCCACCAATATGGCACAGCACTCCACCAGATTTTTCATGGCTAATGGGCCATTGGGTAGTATTACACCACCAACGGGGGCGGTTACTTCGCCCACTTGTTACAGGTATATAAACCTCAATGTATACCGATTGCTTTGTATGGGCTGAAGTGTAAGGGATGTCCAACTGCTGCGCCATCCAGAGCTAAGAAAATAGATTTTGCAGAAAGCTTTTATCTGTACCTTTTATCAGCATCGCATTTTTTTGGCCATAAAGAGCTCGGGCTTCGTTACATCACTGGGCTGATCAGGATATGGACAGTGTTTCTGTGGCTCTCAATTTGGAGAAACGATGAGGCTGCCCTAACCAGGGATATTATATGATTATAAATGATTGTTTGTCCCTAGATAGAGGGTTATCAATTCCCTAGCTGGCGTATGTGAAGGAAGAGTGTCAGAAAATTGGGGATTCTTTCTGTTTTTGTGGATCTGTTGTTTTGTGGCATGGTCAACCATTAAATCTGTGTCCAATGCATTTTTAAAATTTTCTTTTATTTGTATTGCTTTTTTACTCAAAAGACCTTAGAACCAATCAGATAGTTAACAAGTCAGTAGCCCGCACATAGCTGGACCAACATTACCATTATGTTAGATAAACGTTTCTTCTTTCAAACAACATAGGAAATAAAAAACATATATTATTACAAAGGAGCATATTACACTTACTGATACGATACAAAGAAAACAGTTGCAGTACAGCAATTTCACAAGGGACAAACATCGCGTTATCATAGGCACAAAGTCTCAAGCATTGCCCTCATTGGGGGTATCTAAGATTGGATATGTTTCCAGGTTTATGTCTGAATACACCCCAGCAGCGTGTGGGTATATTTCAGAATCTTAGTGATCCATGGAATGGGTCTGTAAGTAATTGTTTAGCGGTTTCCAGATGTCACAGGGACTTGATGTAGCAGGTAACAGTGTGGAGTATGTGTCGCACATAGTCTCACAATATGTGAGATCCCATAGCCATGTCTGTTCCGATGGCGTTTGCGTTCTGCCCCAGTGTATTGACACCTGTCGCTTAGCCATTAGCCGGGCCATTGCTGAAAAACGTCTAACGCTTCTCTTCAGAGGTTTGACATATCCCAAAAGGGCCATCAAAGGAGTGGAGGGTATAAGTTGCTCTACCATAATAGATATGTGTCGAAAAATGTCTTCCCAATATATGTTCACTGAGACGCATTGCCATGCTAAGTGTATAAAGTGAGCCTCAGGAGTGCCACATCTCACAGATGTGTTGAGGACTGCTGGGAGCATCTTTGCCAATTGTTTGGGAGTGACGTAGGCCATATGAAGATACTTAACATGCAATAATTTATGTCTATAGTTGCCCGAGACGTAGCGCACCTGGGAACATCAGTATTTCTACATGTCGTCGTTGATGGTTATATCTAGGTCTTGCTCCGATGAAGCGCGTACTTTAAAACCTACGGATGGGTGAAGGGAGAGTGACAGATGGTGCCCGCGGGATACTAAGTGTGTACTATCAGATGCAGTAATAAGTAATGTGAGTGGTGGGAAGTCGACTGGTTCCGTTGAGGGGTTGGGAAGGGCCTTCAAAAGGGAGCAGCGTGTTCTATGGAGCAAGAAGCAGTCCAAAAGTGTCCCAGGACCCCGGGCGGCCAAGTCAGTAGTAGAACAGGAGTCACAAAATAAGTCTCCCAGTTTAGAGAGTCGATTTGTAAGTAGTGTTCGTTTAGTAAGCATTTCCGTGGGTTACCTACCAGCGGTAAGTTTGGAGAATATAAAGACGTGTATTTTAAGTGCTTACGCTGTTTCGACCATGCCCAATATGTCATTGGGACAGTTTGAATTTCAGCAGGGCAGCGTGGGAGGCCCAAAAACAATAATGTAGTCAGTGATTTGGGATGCACTTGCGAGCCATCTGGGTTGAAGTATCAATCAATCAAGGCATTTATAGAGAGCACTACTCACCTGTGAGGGTCTCAAGGCGCTAAGGGGCGGGGCAGCTATTGGTCGAAGAGACAGGTCTTGAGACATCTCCTGAAGGTCAGCAGGTCCTGGGTCTGCCGCAGATGGGCGTGGAGAGTGTTCCATGTCTTTGTGGCAAGGTGGGAGAAGGATCTGCTGCCGGTGGTCGATCGGCGAATGCGTGAGACGATGGCGAGGGCAAGGACAGCGGAGCGGAGCTGGCGGTTCGGGGTGTAGAAGGACAGTCGTTCGCTGAGGTATGCTGGTCCGGCGTTGTGGAGTGCTTTGTGAGCGTGGGTGAGGAGTTTGAAGGTGATCCTCTTGTTGATCGGGAGCCAATGCAGATCTCTTAAGTGGGTGGTGATGTGGCTGTGGCGGGGGAGTCCGAGGATGAGGCGTTGGGAGGCATTCTGTATGCATTGGAGTCTATTCTGGAGTGTGGTCGTGGTTCCTGCGTGGAGGGCGTTGCTGTAGTCCAGCCTGCTGCTGACAGGTGCTTGGGTGACTGTTCTCCTGGTTTCGGTGGGGATCCATCTGTAGACTTTGTGGAGCATTCGGAGGGTGTTGAAGCAGGAGGAGGAGACGGCGTTGACTTTCTGGGTCATAGAGAGCGTTGAGTCAAGGATGAACCCCAGATTGCGTGCGTGGTTAGTGGGTTTCGGGGCAGCTCCCTGCGAGGTAGGCCACCAGGAGTCATCCCTTGCAGAGGGGGTGGAGCCGAGGATGAGGACCTCCATCTTGTCTGAGTTCAATTTTAGTCAACTGGTCTTCATCCAGTCTGCAATGTCCTTCATTCCCTCATGGAGGTTGGATTTGGTGACGGCCGGGTCTTTGGTGTGGGAGAGGCTCAGCTGCGTGTCGTGGGCGTATGAGACGATGTTGAGGTGGTGCGCTCTGACGAAGTTGGCGAGCGGTGCCATGTAGATGTTGAAAAGGGTCGGGCTGAGGGATGAACCTTGTGGAACACTGATGGTGATCGTGGTGGCTTCGGATCGGAACAGGGGAGACGGACTCTCTGGTTCTGCCGGTGAGAAAGGAGGTGATCCAGTCCAGGGTTTTTCCCCGGATCCCTGTGTCATGGAGGCGTGTGCGTAGGGTATGGTGGCAGACGGTGTCAAAGGCGGCCGAGAGGTCCAGGAGGATGAGTGCTTCCCTTGTCCAGTATGGTCCTGATGTCGTCAGTGGCGGATATGAGGGTGGTCTTGGTGCTGTGGTTGCTGCGGAAGCCGGATTGGGAGGAGGTCAGGACGTTGTTCTCCTCCAGGAATAGGGTCAGTTGTCAGTTGGCGGTCTTCTCGGTGACTTTGGCCGGGAACGGGAGCAGGGAGATGGGTCGGAAGTTCTTGAGGTCCTTTGGGTCCGCCTCGGGTTTCTTGAGGAGGGCGTTGATCTCGGTGTGTTTCCAGCTCTCTGGGAAGGTGGCAGTCTCGAAGGAGCTGTTGATGATCTTTTGGTGTTGGGGTGCGATAATGGAGCTTGCCTTGTTGGAGATGTGGTGTGGGCAGGGGTCGGAAGGTGAGCTGGAGTGGATGGTGTTCATGATTTTTATAGTATCTTCGTCATTGACGTTGTTCCAGGAGAGCAGAAGGTTGGGGAGTTTCGTGGGAGTAGAGTCGGGGGTGTCGTCGTTGTCTGTCATCGGCTCCTGAGTGTCAAAGCTGTTGTGGATGTCTGTGACCTTGCAGTGGAAGAAGGTAGCCAGAGAGTCGCAGAGTTCTTGTGACGCTGGTACGTCATTGGAGTTGGAGCTGGGGGTGGCAAGTTCTTTCATGATGTTGAAGAGCTCTTTGCTGTTGTGTGCGTTGTTGTCGATGTGTTCCTTGAAGGAGTTTCTTTGTGCGTGGTTGTCGAGTGTCTGGTCCTTGCGCCATTGCTTCTCGAGTCTTCTGCAGGTGTGCTTGGAGTTCTGGAGGTCGGTGTTGAACCAGGTGGCTCTCGAGTCGGTGCGCCTGTTGGAGGGTTTCTTGATCGAGGCGAGGGTGTTGGTGCAGTCGTTGATCCATTGTCTGAGGTTGTGGGCTGCTGCGTCGGTCTCGGATGGTTCGGGTGGAGGGGCTCGGGCGAGAGTGGCGATGAGCTGGTCTTCAGTGACTTTCTTCCAGTTGTGGTGTGGGGTGCGTTGCGGTTGGTTGTGTGCGGTGGGTTTTTCGAAGGTGAAGTGGATGCAGTGGTGGTCGGTCCAATGGAGTTTGGTGGTGTGGCTGAAGGTGACGTGTTTGCTGGCGGAGAAGATGGGGTCAAGCGTGTGTCCAGCGGAGTGGGTGGGTGTTATGACGAGTTGTTTGAGTCCGAGGTTGGCGAGGTTGTCAATCAGTGTTGTAGAGTTGTTGTCGTTGTCGTTCTTGAGGTGGAAATTCAGGTCTCCGAAGAGGATGTAGTCTGTGGAGGCGATGTTGTGCATGCTGAGGAGGTCGGCGATGGATTCGCTGAACTGTGGATGGGGTCCCGGGGGTCTGTAGACGAGGGTGGTGTTGTTATTGACGTTCATCTGAAAGTGTAGGTGTTTGGCCATGCTGAGGATGTCTTCGGTGCTTGTTGGGATTCTGATGGTGTTCCTGTGGATGATGGCGATTCCTCCTTCTGGTTTGTTGTTGTTCTGGTCCCTGCGTGTGATCTTGTAGCCGTCCGGGATGGCTATGGCTATGTCCGGTGCCAAGGAGGTGTTCATCCAGGTCTCCGTCAGGAAGGAGACAATCCGGGGTGTAGGAGTCTAGCAGGTCCCAGAGTTCGACGGCCTGTTTGTGGACTGAGCGGGTGTTGAGCAGTATGCAGCTGAGAAGGGTGTGGCCTGCAGTGTTGGGGTGGGCAGGACGAGGTGGTGTGCGCTGGCTGGTGTAGCTGCAGTTTCAGCAGGTGAAGGGTCTGTGGGTGAGCTTCGGGGTGGCCTGGAAGCAGGTGGAGTTTCGGCCGGCGTTGAGTGCGTGGAGGGTGTTGGTGTTGTAGTGGCGTCGGGTCCTTTGGAGGTTGCGGGGACCAGGGGGTCTGGCGCTGGGCTTGGTCTAGGCACAGACGGGTGCAGACGGGCTTGCCTTAGGTGCGTCTTCTTGAAGGTGAGGGGGTAGGGGGGAGGGACGAGCAGCTGGGAGGCGGGAGCAGGGTGGGAGGGAAGGGGGTCAGAGGATAGCAGCGGGAAACGGCGGGAAAACAGAAATAGGAGGGGGAACAGAAGCAAAACAACAGTACAGTGGCAATCAAGGAAAAAATAGAAGAAAATAGAGAAATACAAGGGGAGACAGAGCAAAACAGTAGTACAGTGGCAGTCAAGGAAATAAATGTCAGAAGGCAGTACCAGGCAAGAGTACAGCAAAATAACGAGAGCAGCACCAGGCAAAAGTGCAGTGATCAACGCGGTTATCAACCCTCAGGGAGAAGAGACCAGGGTAGGCTCGAACCCTGCACCGGAGGGCTGGCTGGGCGTGAGGCAGCACAGAGCACCGCAGAGCTGCTGGGTAGCTGCTGGGGGGAGTGAGATCCTTGGACCAAGGTCTGAGGTATCGAAGTCGGGCATCTGGATGACACCAGAAATATGTGACATGTACTTGGGCCACAAGATAATATGAGTAGAAATCTGGGATCCCAAATCCCCGCTCGTTCAAATGGAATAGTCCAGGTCTCCCAGTTCATTCGCGGTTGCTTACCCGCCCATTCCAATCTTATCAGAAGTGACCGGAGTGTGGCAAAAAGGACAGCATGAGAGGAATTGGGATATTTGAAAAGAGGTATAAAAAACGTGGTAATCCTACCATTTTAATGATGGCGATACTGCCAGCTATAGAGAGCGGAAGCTTCGTCCATTTGGTAACTTGTGTCTCGAGGCGGTCATACGCCGGGCCGTAATTCAAACAGATGACCTCTGGGGCGTTGCAGTGTAAATAAATGCCAAGGTATTTAGGAGCGTCCGTACACCACTTCAGGGGGAATTCCATGTCACTCAGGGTTGTGGCGGGAGTCAATGGGAATATGTTGGACTTTGACATTTAATGACAAGTCCAGAGTACACACCAAATCGGATCACCTCCCATAAAAGAGGGGGCAAATTGTCAGCAGGCTTGCGTACAAATAGTATCACATCATCTGCACAAAACGATGTGATGAGTGGTCCCGTATGCAACTGCAGGTCCGAGCTGTAGATGTCGTCCCTGCATGTGGCGGGCTAGTGGATCCATGGCAATTATGAAGAGCAGGGGTGACAGTGGGCACCCCTGTCTGGTGCCCCTCTTCAAAGCGAATGGAGATGTAATCACACCATTCACTTTAAGTCAAGCTGTAGGTACAGAGTACAATATTGGGACAAGATTTAGAAAGCCAGTTGGGATTCCTAAATCCAATGCATTTTTTAACCGGGAAGAATCCCAGCCGGTCAGCACCAAGGCAGGGAAGCCAAACATGACCAGATATGTCGCCTTGGTTGAAAGTGGCTTCACCGTCGATCAGATCTGGTGTGCTCACAGTCTCCGGGAGCGCCCTCTGCTCTTTCGCTTCAGATCTGATACCATGAAATACATGCTTTGCCGGCCGCTGGGCTTCACTCACGATCTTGAAGCTAATGATGCCCCTGCGACAATGTGTCTGGCCAATCCATGCTTCATTGTATGTTTTATGTTTTATACTTTTTAATCCCGTTCTTAAAGAAACACTACTCTGAAAATGGCCAATGCAGACAGGCTTTAAGATCTCTATTGTTACTACACGCTGAGGCAGCTGCCTTGCACATTGGGGCGTTTTTAAAATCTGCCGTACGTCTATGCTGTCATAAAACTGTGCTGCTAATCACATTTTAATCTGTTTTGTGTACATATCTTACTCTATCCTATTTTATGAATTTTATATTGTGTGCTTATTTTGTACTATGCTCATTGCTTCCGAATAATGTTTATTGAATTTAATTGAACTGTGCACGTTTTCACCTGTTCTAATGTGCACAAACTGGGTGTGCAGTGTTAGCTTTTCAAATATCCAATAAATTAGGAATTTATATAAGGGTTGAAAGATGCCTGTCAATTGCAAACTGTTCCTTCAGTGAATCTAGCAAGAGGGCTCAGTAGATGATTGTACTTGTGGGAGTGTGTAATGTCGCGATAACTGACGTGACGCGTAACGGTGTGGACGTCAGTCTACGCGTACGTATCCAATGTAATAAATATGACGTCAGCAGTGCACGTAGGCAGAACGGCCACGGCACGAGAGACGGAGCAAGCACACACACGTGTCCCGAGTGGTTATTGCTGCGCGTGGGGCCTGGGGTGCTAGGCAGCGCACCACCACAGTATTCACCCACACGACACCACAAAGTGGCGACGAGGGTGGGCGTGCCCTCGCTGGTGACCCGCGTCCCGTTGGTGTGGCGGCCGGTGAGCGTCCCTCGCTCGCGGTGCTCGTGCCCCTGCGGTGACGCGCCCCTGGTGCATCGGTGAATCCTCCTGCCTCGGGGTGAAGAGGAGAGTGAGCGCGGACGCGTGAGAGCGCTCCTGCCCGTCGGCGAGGTCGCGGGGGTCAATTACCGCCTCAGCGCCTTTAGCGCTGCCGTCCACGTGCGCCCTGCCTCGTCTGGCGGCCCGCGGAGCGCGGAGTAGTTCTGCAGCCCCCTGCCTTCCAGCTGACACCAACGCCTGGAACTACGCGGAGGTTGTGAGCGCCGGAACAGGTGGGGAGTCCCTCTTTTCAGCTCCTCTGTGCCAGTGAGTGGGGGCACCTGACCCAGATCGTGTGCTGCTCGGGGTGAGGTCACGGGGACGTGTATAACGAGTCCTGGAAGGCCCTCACATTCCTGCAATACCCAGGGGAACACCGGGGGAAAGGTCACGCCCTGCCTGGGAGTAAGGCCCCGCTTCCCACGTGGGTGAGGAAAGAGCAGACGTCCAGAGCCATCACAGCCAAGGGTAGGAAGAGGTCTCGCCTAGCGCACGCCGCGCACCATGGCAAACATTCCGCCAATTGAGCCGTTCTCTGTAGAAGGGCCCCCATCAGCGGTGGCAGCCCGATGGAGAGACTGGGAGGATAGAGTGCGCATTTTCTTTGAGGCCACGAAGGTCCAGAGGGATCAGAAACGCGCAATGATCATCCACCTTGGAGGAAAAGAAATTCACAACATAGTTAAGACACTTGCGGAAAACACCCCCAAGACGCACACAACGTTGATAGCGGCGCTCAACGAGCACTTCGAGCCAATGGCGAACCGTGACTATGAACGCTTCATATTTCGCCAAGCACGCCAACTGCCTGAGGAGTCGCTCGATAAGTTCTACGCTCGTCTCAAAAACCTGGCGGCCACCTGCGGGTTTCGGGATGAGACGGAGGAGATAAGAGGCCAGATAATACAAGGGTGTGCGTCAGTCAAGCTGAGGGAAAGGATTTTGGAGGAATCCGGCAAGCCCCTGGCAGACATATTGACGATGGGTCGGACGAAGGAACTGTCCAAAGCGCGCGCTGCGCACATGGAAGCAGCCCTACAAGTGCCCGTGAAAACCGAACCAGTCAACGCGGTGGCGGTAAAACCGAAACAGAGATGGCCCCGAAGGGGGCCAGGTCCGGCTGTCCAAGACCAGCCCAAGTCCTGCGGATACTGCGGCGGGTCGCCCCACGCTGCCATGGCAGAGTGCCCGGCAAGAGGGAGGAAGTGCATGGCGTGTGGACGCTTCAACCACTTCGAGAAAGTATGCCGATCGAAGAAGTTCCGAAAACCCCGCCAGGCAGTACACACGGTGGACGAAGGAGGCCCGGTGGCCAGCGACATGGACGATGATGAGGAGGAAGAAGAGAAGGTGGTACACCGGGTACATATGATAAGCACAGCGGTACGCAGGACTAGGAGGCTGCCGCAATGCAGTGTCCGGGTAGGGTCGCAGGAAGTCACCACGGTAGTGGACACAGGCGCCAGCATCAACATCATGGCCGCGGCAATGCACCGATCCATGCACCCGAAGCCAACACTGCGCCCATCGACAATAACAGTATTCGCATACGGACAGGAAGAGCCGCTAAAAGTGCAGGGAAAATTCCGGACGGTGATATCGCATGGCACGCGGTCAATCACGTCAAATATCTATGTTACCGAAGACGGACAAGGCATGCTCCTGGGCTGCAGAGCGGCTGAAGATCTTGGTGTGGTGACGTTCGCGTTCGGAGTACACCAAGAGTCAATACACCACGCCCTGGAAGAGTTCGAAGAAATCTTTCACGGAATAGGCAAGTTCAGGGGCAAGGGGGTCCACTTACACATCGACCCCACGGTTCAACCGATAGCCCTACGGCATCGCCGCATAGCGTTTCACCTCAGGCCACTGGTCGAAGCCGAGCTAAAGAAGCTGGAGGCGGCGGGAATCATTGAGAAGGTGTCCGGACCGACCCCGTGGGTGTCGCCAATTGTCGTAGCGAGGAAGCCTAAACAACCCGGCGCTGTCCGAATATGTGTGGACATGCGGCTCCCCAATGCTGCCATCAAGAGGGAGCGCCACATCACTCCGACCATAGATGACATCGTCGGGGAGATGGCGGGCGCCAAATGGTTCTCAAAGTTGGACTTACGCTCAGGGTATCACCAACTAGTACTGGATGAGGCGTCCCGGAACATCACCACGTTCTCCACGCACGTGGGCCTGAGGAGGTATACGCGGCTAAGCTTTGGAGTGTCAAGCGCCGCGGAGGTGTTCCAGAACGTGATACAAGAACTCATTGCGGGAATCCCTGGAGCGATAAATGTCAGTGACGACATTATGGTGCACGCCACGACCATTGCGGAGCACAATGAGAGGCTGATACAGGTGCTCAGACGCATAAGAGATGCGGGCCTTACACTGCATCGGGAGAAGTGCGAGTTCCTGTGCCGGAAGCTCCAATTCTTCGGCTACACCTTCTCGGCAGACGGCGTCAATCCGGATCCGGAGAAGGTAAAGGACATCAAGGATGCGGCTGCGCCCACAAACATCACGGAGGTGCGAAGCTTTTTAGGAATGGTGAACTATTGTGGCCGGTTCATCAAGGACCTGGCGAATCTCACAGCGCCACTAAGAGAACTCACCAAAGAGTCAACCCCCTGGACCTGGAGCAGCGAACAAGAGCGAGCGTTCGAGGAGATCAAACAAGCGCTCTCAGAGGCTACGACGCTGGCATTTTTCAACCCAGCCAAACTGACACTAATTGCTGTCGACGCCGGCCCAGTAGGGTTGGGCGCAGTCCTGCTACAAAGGAAGACGAGTGCAGAAGAATGGGCCCCAGTGGCGTTTGCCAGCCGGTCGCTCACAGAGACTGAGCAGAGATACTCGCAAATAGAAAAGGAAGCGATCGCCATCCATTGGGGGTGTCACCATTTCCACCTGTACGTATACGGCAAACCCTTCGTCGTAGCTACGGACCACAAGCCGCTGGTGTCCCTCTTCGCGGGCACGTCCACGAAGCCGCCGCCAAGAATCGAAAAATGGATGCTGCAATTGCAAAATTATAATTGCAAAATCGAATATCAACCGGGTGCACGCAACCCGGCAGACTACCTCTCTCGCCACCCTCGCAAAGCAACCCCACAAGAGGTGAAGGAGGCGGCAGAAACCGAAGAGTACGTCCGGAGCATCACAGCGCGATCATGTCCCAGGCCGGTATCCATGGCCAGCTTGTCGCAGGCCTCCAGTGAAGATGAATGCCTGCAAAGGGCGAGAGCAGCCGTCCGAACAAACAGCTGGAACCGAGCCAGGGAGGAATGGAAGCACCTGACCCCTCGGGCAAAACAGACAATGGATAGCCTGTATAATGTGAGAGACGAACTGACGGAAGACGATACCGGATGCCTGCTGAGGGGCCACAGACTGGTCATTCCGACATCCCTGACTCAGAGAGTGGTAGACCTGGCCCACATCGGTCACCAAGGCATGGTCAAGACGAAGTCAAGGCTCCGCACTAAGGTGTGGTTCCCTCTCATGGATGAGTTAGTAGAGGCCACCGTCCGAGAATGCCATGCCTGTCAAGTAACGGGGGAAGTACCTCGGCCTGCCCCCGTCGTGATGGAGCCTCGACCCAGAAGGCCTTGGTCCAAGATAAGTGTCGACTTCGGCAGCTTGCCGGACGGAAGGCATACCCTTGTGGCCATAGACGACCACTCAAAGTATCCGGAAGTGGAAATACTGACTGTGTTGAGTGCCCAGGAGGTAATCCCAAAGCTGGAGAAGATCATGGCGACACATGGCATCGTCAAGGAAATCAGGACTGACAATGGATCGCCATTCCAGAGTCAAGACTTCGCGGAATACCTGCAGGCATTAGGTGTTCATCACCGGCGGATCACTCCCCGATGGCCGCAAGCCAATGGGGAGGCTGAACGCTTCATGAGGACACTTAACAAGGTGATAAGAATTGCTCACGAGAAAAGCCAATCTGTCGAGCTTGCCATTTTCACATTTCTCCGAAGCTATCGCCAGACGCCCCACTCCACCACAGGAGTGGCACCTGCGCATCTGCTGATGGGGCGGGTTGTCACCGACACCATTCCGCATCACCCAGAGTGGACGCCTGATACTCCTAATGACAGTGCCATTGATGAACACAGACGAGGAGTGTTTGCTCGGGTTGATGCCCGCCGGCGCGCGGTAACTCCACACCTAGCCCCAGGTGACAGAGTGCTGATCAGAAATCGGAGGTCGGGTGGCAAGTTTCGGTTGAATTTTGAACCTCAACCGTGGACTGTAGAGAAAGTCAGGGGCACATGTGTGACTGCCAGGAAAGGTGCCGAGAAGATAACGAGGAACGTTTCATACTTCAAGAGAGTACCAGTAACCCCAAGTGCGGGTGATGGACACCAAGACAATCCCCAAAGGCCCGTGCAACGAGAGGAGAGGTTCTTAGAGTTGGCTGAGGACGTGGACCATGCAAGGGGAGGAACTGAGTCCCTGTCTCCTGGAACTGTTGCGAGGCCACAAGATCCCTCACCAGAGGTTGCACCACCTGAGGAGGCCAGCGAGCCCGAGGGTGGAGATGGCGTCGCAGATGGTGACTCTGGGAGTAGGGGTCGGGGTGTAGTGCTGGACGGTGGGGCAGCTCGGTATCATCTGAGGCCGCACCCGGAGCCTTCCCGTCGCCTAAGAGACTACGTCAAGTAAGACCGTTTTTGTTTTCATTCACATTGACTATCAGTGCAAGGGGTGCGCACTGGGTTGGCGACTGCTGGTGTAACTGTGGTCCAGGTCCATAAAGCTGCAACGTAGTTTTGGTTGCTGTTGTTGTTTTCGTGTGTTGGGGAGGAATGTAATGTCGCGATAACTGACGTGACGCGTAACGGTGTGGACGTCAGTCTACGCGTACGTATCCAATGTAATAAATATGACGTCAGCAGTGCACGTAGGCAGAACGGCCACGGCACGAGAGACGGAGCAAGCACACACACGTGTCCCGAGTGGTTATTGCTGCGCGTGGGGCCTGGGGTGCTAGGCAGCGCACCACCACAGTATTCACCCACACGACACCACAGGAGTGTAAGGTGAAATGATTAAACACCACTGACTCCATTTTGCTCCATCGGAAACTTTGCTTCAGAACAGGCACACAACATTTTAAGATTTAAGATATAGAATTAATAGACATTATTTTGCAGAGCTCAGTTCCTGGTGGATGTAGGATAAG
The DNA here is from genome assembly GCF_964204655.1 of Triturus cristatus. NCBI lineage: Eukaryota > Metazoa > Chordata > Amphibia > Caudata > Salamandridae > Triturus > Triturus cristatus. The sequence continues at coordinate 1,205,812,036 of NC_140582.1, read as the reverse complement.
GGAGTGCAACATGATGTTTCTTTCTCAGCCTTTGCAGCTGAATCTTAAGGCTGAATCCATGTGGCAAAGAATGCTTAATAACATTATCTACTGTACTGGGAAATGTTGCTTTTAATAAATGAACAGCGCCTTTGTTTTTGAGAAGCAAACTGGGTGGGAATTTTCCTATGCCGAAGAAGAGTATATCGATTCCTGTTTGGAGATAACGGGTTAGACTTGCCCAATGGCGTAACGAAACTTGAGGGGGCCCCCTGCAAAGTACATGCAGGGCCCCCCCACGCTCCAGACCCAGTCCGGAGCTCTCAGGTCAGGGTCCCCTCACACGGCGGGGGCTGAAGGGCTTTTGTTATGCCACTGGACTTGCTGTTGCCTCTTGGCTTGAGATGTCCTTCTGCTGAATAAACCTTTGCTCTCAAAGAACAATCCTGCTACAAAGTTTTATTTTTTTTAATAGAATTACACGTTGAACGTGTCTACTGCGGAGAAAGTACCACATTTCAGTCTTGGCTAGCTTGCTTCATCTTCAGAGCCCTCCAAAGTTGGATCAAAGGAGTGTCTCTGAGTTTGGCTCATCATTGAGACCAGGTATTTAGTGGGAACAAGTGTTTACATCTGTGGTGTGTGGTATATATGAATTGGAAGATTGGTGATCTGTATATGTAATCCTTTAGCATATACAGCATTGCTTAACCTCCAACCCCAGCAGTACACATTGTAAATACTCACCCAGCTCCTCTTGGATTTCTACGAGAGCTTCAGTTGCATTTTTATCTTGGTTTTGTAATATCGGACAGGCAGTCGGATTTCTCAGTATCTGCAAACCTTAATACATAATATGCAATGATTAGATTATTCATTATTATTAATATTATTATTAATTGTACAATGACATAAAACTTGCACCTTAAACCCCATCCTAGATAAACACACCTGTGCAGAGACAATGTCACCAAGAATAAAAAACTGATTACCAGGGATAACAAAGAGGCCCCTTTATGAAAGACCATGGGGCATATTCTCAAGAACGTATGATAACCATTGCAAATTTAGCTTAACGCAACTTTGTATATCGCAGTCCATCTCGAGAAAATAACACCGTCTTAAAGTCCAATTCCCAACCCGGTGGCATCATGCGATAGCAGCAAGATAACGCGCCAAATGACCGCATAAAAACCAAGGGATGCCCCGCCATAACTCTTCAAAATAGTTGTTTGGTGACAAATTAGAATGTGACATTTTGTTTGGGCTTTCACTGGTGAATGTATGAATCAGGATTTCAGTGCTCACAAGTATGTTGATTGTTGTAATTGTGCGACATCAGGTGGTGCTTTTGTTCATGTTTTCGTGCCGTTGATGTGCAGTGTCTTGGTCCGGGGAGGTGAGGGGTGCCTGGGGTGGGGCTCGGGGGGCTGTTTTGGCCCTCTTGGGTGTCTGGCATGCATGTTCAGTGGCTTCATGGCATCTGTTCTACAGGTGTGGCTCTGGGCTGGGCTCTCTTTTGTGGTGCAGGCTGTCATCCGACTTTGCACCAGGTCGGAGCAGGTGTTAGTTTCCTGCTGCTAACGTGCCTTATCGTCTGTTTTGCGTTCTTTTCGCCGATCTGGCTGGTCATTGAGAAAGTTGAGGAGTAGTGTTGTCGCGGCTTTTTGCACGGGAACGCCTCCTTTGCATCTCATTAGCGATAGTTGCGGGGCTCATCTGTGGCGATGTTTTTTGCGCCTGCTGTCGCGGGTAAACTGGCATTATGGGCTGTAAACACCAGCTTGTGAATGGGGCGATGAATTTATTTTTCCAATGGATGGTTACAGTTCCTATTATATAAGAGAAAAGTGACAGCCTGCAGGTAAGCTGTAGATAGAAGGGAATGTCTCCAAAGGTAGGGTGAGTGTGCAGAATGAGGAGGGGATGCTCCTTGTGGTAGTACTGTGTGCCCTCACACACCCTCGCGGATGTATAGCATCATCATTGGGCACGGTTGCTCCTCGTGGGGGTGGCGCTGCAGTCCCTCACGGGCTCTTGGTTAGGGGCTCTCTGGTGGAGTTCTTTTAAGGAGTTGCCGCATTTGTGAGTGAGGGTATGTGGGTAGAAATGTGCTAGTGAGTGTAAGATTAAAAATGAAACAGGGAACTAAAATATTTTAATCATGAGTTGCCTGGTCCAAACTAAAAAAATACTCGGGGATGGAGATGCACTGTAGTGCTGTTCAGAGAGGGGAATCAAGACCAAATAAAAGTCCCACTTCTCTCGACCCGATTGGTGTGTTAACAAAGGTGGTTTAATGAGAGGTCAACATGTTTCGCGCTGTAAGATGGTCCCTAATGGATCGCAGAGCGCTTCGTCAGGACCGGAAAAGTGTTTTAGAGGATGGGTTTCGGGTAAAGACTGCCCGTAATCCCATTCGTTACCTAGGTCTGGTATGCTTGACAGTTAGTGTCCAGAATCCGTTATTATACGTCAATCCTGTTCACAGCCTAAAAAGGGAGACCGTTTCCGTTTCAAAAACTTTATTCGATTCAAAACAAAAGAATCATAAAAGTCAAACAATTTCATTTACAAGCATTATTTCAAGTTCATTTTTAAAAGACAGTCTTACAATTATAACACTAAACTAATAAAATTCATTAGCTAATATAATCACAGATGAAGACCCCATAGCTTTTACTTTCAATCAAATTAGATGATTTCATAGATTCTTCGTGCCGGGGCATACATTGAAGGGCAGATAAAATAAATAAGAAAATCACGATGCAACAATATACAATTTACATGATCAAAGGGTCAGCTTCTTGGGGCCAGATTTAGCCATACCGTTTTCTAATCAAAAGTGACACCCGTATAAAATTTAACATTGCACAGCAGACACCAGGTGAAGACAGAGATAATAAATAATCATAACCCTCTTTATAATGGCATGGTTGCTTTTCCTTAAGGATCGGCTTAATAAACCTGATTCTCGGGTCCTTATATAGGGAACAGAAAAGAACAATATGCATCGTGCTTTGGCTATCTTTGTTATTACAAGGACAGGGGGGCAGTCTCTCACACCAACCCCCCTGTTTAGGAAACGCAAAAAGAAAGTGCAAGATGTGTAGCCTAAACCTTGTCAAGTAGAATCGCCATTGCACATGGTTTGTGAAGGTTAAATAAAACTGGTGCTGCAAAGTAGCCTTAGGAACATTAGGGCTAACCAGGGAATTCACAAACGGTGATTTCCAATAATTTGTTTTAATTACAGCTTTGATATCTCCCTGTATATTTTCGGGGTTGTCAAAAATGTCACCCAAGCCTATTTTATGGAGCATTTCATTTACATAAGATAGCCAGGGGATCTGTTTCATGTTTGCCAATTTTAAACAATCCCGGAGGATATCTCTGGTGAGCTGTAAGTCCTCTGATAGCCATATTTTGCCCCATAACAGTAAAGGGGAAAGGCGAATGGTGTCACTCACGTGGCTTAGACCTATTTCGTTGTGGGCAAATCTGTTTGAGGAGCCTGGTGGAATAGCCAATACACGCTTTAAAAATTTGTTCTCCATGATCTGTATCTTATCTGGGCTTTCAGTCCCCCAAACCCCTGCCCCATAAGTAGCAACCGACAAACATTTAGCTTTATACAAGGTTTTTAGGTGTATAACAGGTTTTTGTCCTAGTTTGCCACAGAAACGAAACAGACCCTATATAGAGCGACTAGCACTTTGAACTCGAGTCTGCATTAACGGGGCCCAGCTTAGTTTGTTGTTAAAGAGGTTTCCCAAATAATTAAAGTTTTCAACCTTTTCAATGGTGGAGTTATTGACTACAAACTTTCTGGTTTTGGTACCCTTTGGGCCACAAACCATAGCAAAGGATTTGGCGAAGTTTACCTTGAGGTCTAGGTCCAACATGAATTTGTGGAAGGCATCAAGACAGTGCTGCATACTGTTTCCTGTGAGTGTCATAAGTACCGTGTCGTCGGCGTAAGAAAGCATTGGAATGCTCCTGCCGTTGACCTTTGGAAAATCATGACAGTGGTCCAACAGGTATTTTTCCAGACCATTGGTGTTCACAAGAAACAAAAAAGGAGCTAATATGCATCCTTGTCGAACGCCCTCAGTTGAGAGGATAGACTTAGTTTTCTCTCCCCCTGGCCCAAACCTTATGGCCACAGTAGTGGATTCATGGAGTCTACGGAGCAAGGTGACCAAGGGTTCCTCGAAGCCCATGACCTCCATCATTTGCCACAGCTTGCTCCGACACACAGTGTCGAATGCACTTGAAAGGTCCAAGAAGGCAAGGTGGATGGAGGATTTCCTTGCCTTCATGTATTTCCCTATGATCAGGGCCAGGTTCAGGCACTGTTCGACAGTACCTTTACCTTTTCTGAACCCATATTGGGAATTCACAATAAGGCCCACCGAATCTGCCCATGTTTCTAGTCTGGCTAAAATGACCCTACCCAATATCTTACACGATGCATCAATTAAGGAGATTGGGCGATAGCATCGGGGGTCTGATCTATCGCCCTTCTTAAAAATTGGCACCACTACTGCCTCCTTCCATGATGCCGGAATACGGCTAATGACAACTGCTCTAAAAACATTTAACAACAGGGGGGCCCAAACCTTAACATTGTATTTAAAAAAGTCCAAAGGCACTAAATCAGGGCCGGGTGCTTTTAATGGTATGCCTTTCGACAGAGCATCTTCCACTTCTTGTAAGGTGAGCGATGAGCTCAAGGACAAAGAAGATTGAGAGACCACCAATTCCCTAGCGTCTCCTAGTGATGGTTCATTGGATAAAGTACCATGTGGGTTAAAAATGTTCCCAAAATGTGATTCCCATGTTTCGCATGCAATCTGCATCACAATATTATCCTTGCCATTACTTGTAAAAAGGGGGCGATTGATAACTTCCCAAAAAAGCCTATTGTCCTTCAATTCCGAGGCCTTTTCTAGATCTTCCCAGGCTTGGTTTTTTAAGTCAAACTTCCTTATTCTTATGGCTTCTTTATAGGCCAGTTTAGATGCTCTAACCAGTTCTATGTTCCTAGGTTTTTGATTTAATGCCGCTTTCAAGGATCTATGTGTTGCCGAGCATGCGGCATCAAACCATCTGGGACCTAGCATTTTGCTTTTACCAATTGGTTTTGTGAGGCGTTCGGCTACATGCCCACATAGAGATTCAAAATTCCCTATGACCTTTTCAGGGGTAGTTGTAGGTGTTAGACATGCCTCGTACTCAGAGCTATATCCGTTTAGGATCTCAGCCTCAAGACCTGCCGCGTCTATTTTGCCCCATTTAAGTGTGATACCTTGGTTCCTACTATACTTTACAGGTTGCTCCCAAACAGAATGTTTGGGTTTAACGGGACAAAGCAGGGATAAGTTTAGAGGGTTGTGGTCACTGGCAGCATTAGCAATTACTTCCAACTTATCAACATGATGGAAGTGCCCACTAGAGACAATTACAAAGTCAATAAAACTCATCATACCTCTACTTCCCTGAAACGTCGGTATTGGAGCAAAATTTGGGCCAACCCAGGGCTCCACTATGCATAGATCATTTAGAATAATGATGTTGTTTAAGGCGTCCCCCTGGGGTGTATGTTTGAAGTGTAACAGGGGATGATCATGGGAGTCTCTCAAGCCACACACCTTCGAGTCCCCGTAGGTGCATAATGAACAGTTGAAATCTCCCACCCAGATGACAAATAGTAGGGGTTGCTCGTGGCGTGCCCTGGCTATGGCCTCCTCCAATTTCAACATTACGCTTGTCTCATTGTTGTCAAAGATGTTGTAATACCAGTTAATCAACAACAATGGTTCAGGGAACAAATTGACCAACATTAGCACTTGAAACCATGGGGAGTCAACTATCATAGAAGTTACAAGTTTGCATAGTTTTAAAGAGGTTGCTGTCATTAGGCCACCTTTTGCCCTACCCGCTCGTGAAGGTATCGCTAGGGTATTAAAGGCTTGGAAGCCCTCGATGTTCTGAGTGGATCGGCTCCATGTTTCCTGGAGGCACAGGATGTCACAGTCACCCACAAAGTCTAACCATGCCTCATCCTCCAATCTTGAGGCGAGCCCAGCAATGTTCCAAGAAATAAGGCGCATCCTTACTTCGCTTTGGTTCTTTCTGACTGGTTCATGTAATACTTCCAGGTTATGCCTTAAGATGATTGGACTTGGTTCGCTTTCTTTAGTAAGGCCAGCCTCAGGGACTTGGGGGTTAGAAGTACGATCGTCACCAACGGAAACATTCTCCCGTGAGTTATCGTCACAGCTTTCTCCCTTCTCCCTCTGGCTGGGCTCTCCTGTTGTCAGAGTATTAGTATTGCCAGGAGAACTTAGTAATGGTCAATCTATCTCTTCCATGCCCGCAAGTGCATCAAAGCGGTTTCTTAGGGGGATATTACTTGGAAACCATCCTAGGTAGTCTTCCCCCTGGAATCTTGGTCTTAGTTCATTATACCAGGTTTGCGAAGAGTTGTTATTGTCATAAATTGATCCCCTAAAGAAACCATCACTCTGTTGCAGAGGACCCCAGTTGTTTTGGTTTGGCCATACGGCTCTATTTCTCCGGGCCCACCCAGGGTGTGTTTCACTGTTAGATGTCTGCCCAGTGTTTTTGTAAAGCAAAGTCGGGGGAACAAGATTCAAATTTGGATAGAAATATTCTAGACCTATACATTGAATATCCCCAGCTCTAGCAAATCTTGGTTTACAGCAGATGATATTTTTTACCCAGGTGTCGCTGAAGTTGATCAGGATACAGTCCCCCTCTAGGTCCTTCTCACTTGGGCCCACCCAGGGAACTCTGCGTACACTAAGTATTTTTGTTTTAGAATCAGGAGGGAGTGGTCTGTTATTATTGAGCCAGTATATTACTTTGTTTTTTAACTCCTGGTTTGATTCCGTTTTATTAGACAAAACTGGGGGTACTCCTGTGAGTATTACCATAAAAGGAGCTGAGTCTGGGGGCAAGTTTACAGGTGGTGATTTCCTTTTATGTGCTCTCTCGTTGTCATTGTTTGCTGCAGGCCCCTGCGAAGATGTTTGTTTTGGCCCTTGGGTAGTTCCCTGTTTAGAAGTAGTAACTTCTGGTGTTAGTACTGTACTACCCATATTTTGACTAGGGGGCCCCACAGTGCCCGCCACTGCAAGTTTAGTACGAGCTAATGGAACAGGTTTTGTTCGTGCTAAGGGGACCGGTGCTGCCTTAGGGTCACCAGTTATAGGTGTTTTAGGTGTTTTACTGGCATTTTTATTCTCTCCCCCTTTTTTTAAATTACTATTATTGGCGTTACTGTTTTTATTATTGTTATTAGTAACCCCCACCTCCAGTGATTTATTTTTAGTTACTAGAGTTTTAAGGGAGTTGGTGTTAAGAGAGATAAGGTGTTCCAATTGGTCTAATTTTAGATTAACAATTTGAATTTTCTCTAGAACAGGCAGCAAGAGCATCTGAACCGATTTCTCAATTTCCCCCAAACGTCGGTCATTATTATTGGTGTTAAAAGAGAAAATTTTCTGTCCCGCGTCAACTGGGTGGGTGCCCTTTTGTTTAGTTGGATTTGTCAGAACTTTGGGTGGTGCTGGCTTCGCTGACTTGGATCTAGTTCCTTTTCTATGGTTTCCCCCTCTTTTACGTTTGTTCGGATTGTTTGGTTCCCGCTCACGGACTACTACATGATCTTGTATGTGGATGGGCCCATTATTACTCAAATTGCCGTCCAAGGCGTTATCCCCTGTGATACCTGATGAAATAGGTATAGGAGTGAGTGTGGGTGCTTCAACTTGGGAGTCCCCTGGGTCTGCTATCGTGATTGTCTGGGAGTCAGAGAGTGCCACTAGATTTGGACTAGCCTCTAGGTTGCTATCTGCACTATCTGCACTTTTCTCAGGAGTGGGTGCCTTACTGGGGGTAATTTTAGAGGCAATATCTCCCAAGGATGAGCTTTTCGGTAAGGGCGATTTCTTTTTTTAAGATCACAGTTGCCCGAGTTATAAAATCGTCTAACGTTCCAGTTGCTTTCCCATTGTTCGTTTTTACGGTAACCTGTCTACCCTTCCCTGAGCGCAAGGACATCATGTGGGTTCTAGGAAACAACTAAATATATAGTGCTATAACTTACAACCAAACAGTTTAAAGTAAGAGATCTGGGATCACTGATAAAGGGAGTAGCCCCGACCCAACCTTGATCGTCCTTGGACGGCCTTTGACGGTCCCGCCCTTGTCCCGGGCTTCTCCCGGCGAGCTCCCGCACAGAGGTAAGCACGCGTTATTTTATGGCTGTTGTGGTGATGGGCGGGTCGATGGGGGCGGGGCGGGGAGGGAGAGCAGCCCAAGTGAAGCGGGCGCGGGTTCCTGGGACTCCTGGGAAATGGAGTCCCAGCCCTCTTGCTCGCAGCCCTCAGCCCCTGTTTTACCCCAGCAGCAGCTTCAGCCCGGGAAGGAAAGCGCCCCTCTGCGAAGCGGGACCCGCGCAGCGGGTTCCGCGAGGAGAAAGTGGAGAAAGTTGCGTGGAGAAAGTTGCGCTGAGTGTCCTCAGGAAATTCAAAACGGCAATGGCAGGTTTGCTAGGAGGTCCCTCGTACTGACCTCAGGGATCAAACTTGCGATTTGAAAGAGGATAGTCCCAGCCCAGCCTCAATCGGCCTCTGAGGGCCTAAGAGGGCCCGCCCTTTGCCCGGGCTTAGACCGGCGCCGCCCGCGCGCGTCCCGCGACGCGGAGGGAGCTTGACCGCTTTTAGCGCCTCCGGGCGCGGAAGTCCGGTTAGTTGGGGGCGGGCCCACATCCAGGAATTCTGGGGGCTGTAGTCCGTGAGCTCCGTTCACCGCGCGCTGCAAACAGGAACCACAGCAGCGTCGGCGGAATCGAGCAGGAGAGGCCACAGACGCCCAGCAACCCTGCTCCTCTACCCCAAGTCCGCAGGTAAGGTGCACAATGTTTCAAAGTTTAAAATGAGTTTAAAATGAGGCTCCTGCTCCACCGAGGGAGCTTGACCGCTTTTAGCGCCTCCGGGCGCGGAAGTCCGGTTAGTTGGGGGCGGGCCCACAGCCAGGAATTCTGGGGGCTGTAGTCCGTGAGCTCCGTTCACCGCGCGCTGCAAACAGGAACCACAGCAGCGTCGGCGGAATCGAGCAGGAGAGGCCACAGACGCCCAGAACCCTGCTCCTCTACCCCTAGTCCGCAGGTAAGGTGCACAATGTTTCAAAGTTTAAAATGAGTTTAAAATGAGGCAAAAAGGGGGAGACAAAAGGAAGGGGGAAGGGGGGGGAAAAAGGGGGGTAATAACTTAATAAAGATATATGGTCTATATATCTCATTTATGGGGAGACACTAGTACACAGCATGTGCTATGATGCCTCATGCATGAAAAGGACATCAACCGGTGTTGTGTCTAAAGTGATCATGTTAGGATGGTCAACCAAGGTGCTGGGATGATGCCCACCGAGGTTGGGTTAACACGGTGATGGTCATGAGCTCACTGGGCACCAAACTGTCCAGAGTCCAGGTGTAGGTGGTATGCAGGGTGGGAGATTAGTCGTCATTACCTCGATGGTGACTGCTCAGGGAGGTGGCGTGAATGAGTGTCCATGTGCGGTATCAACGTGAGGATGCTGTACTAGTCATGCCTCGTGTCGACATGGGAATGGAGGGGTGAGTGACTAGATAAAACAAGGTGGCACGGAGTGTTATAGTGATCATGCCTCGAGAAAACCAGGGTGATGCGACGAGGCGTGAATAACCCCGTATGCATATCTCGATATCAAAGAGCAGGCAGAAGCATGATAAAACATCAATACAGTATACAGAGCTACATTAATGGATCGCCAGCCTACCCTCTCCTCCGTGATGATGGGCTCCGTCAGCAATGCCGCAGAGTAAGGCTAGAAAACAAATACGAGATAGGTCTACGATAAAAGACAATGGTAAAGGGGACGGTGCTCAAGGGTCCTCAGTCAAAGGGGGAAGGAGGTACTTACATATCTGTACGCCTTACGCCTCGGGGAAACCTACCCGTGCGGTTGCACTGCCGGTTACAAGGTTGGTGCGGCTGCGGACTCGTTAAGTAGTGGAAACGGTGATGCAGCGGGCCCTGTGTAATGACGTTGCGTCGATGCGACCGGAGGTCTTGGGCGGAAGTGGCCGGATGGATGTGTAGCTATCGCGGCCATCTTAGAGTGGAGTGAAGCGAACGGGAATTAATCGGAGGTCAATGGGAGTGATAAGGGCGGTGTGCCCATGGCAAAAAGGGGGGGGAATCACGGGCAGGGGACTATGTTAATAGTCAATAAGGATGCTACGAAAATAAATATATACATTATCGATAGTGTCATGGTCGGTGTGTACTATTTTACAAAAGTACATAGTCTTGAACACAAGGATCAACATGGTACATGAGGGTAGGTCCGGGGTGGAGGCACGGACACAGTACCAATATCTAAAAATACAGAGAAATCCTCACAGGGGATCTGTCTACTATGGCACCGGATATGCATCTCAAGTGACGTGATGTCTCAGTGTCAATGTGGTAAATACTGCCCCTCTGTTTGTTGCCGTCTAATCGGAGCTCAGATCACAGCATTTTAAAACAGGATAAACAGAAATGTAATGATGTCTCCTGCCCAAGGGTGGAAAAAGATGGTTATGTGGTACATGCGATTTAAATGACACAGGCGGGGATAAGGGTGAAGTAGTACATAAAGACGATTGTGCAAAGGCTGTAAGAAATCCATAGTTAGTGTAACTGGGGATACTTAGCAACCTTGATCTCATCTAACAGATTGTAAACTGTTATTCAAGATAGGAGATATTGTTGGTGACTAGTATCTCTAACACACATGTGGAGGTCTGAGCAGTTGATGTAACTGGTGTTCTGGATACAAAACTCTCTGCTTGCGATAGGGAATACTACTATCAAGTAACCTCATGGTGTGTAGTTATCTGGATAGTTCAATCCAGGGAATATCTTCATTGAGTCCCCTTTTATTGCTTTGCAGTTTGAACACCCATTATTGTTCCTGTCTAAACAGTGTGGATGGTAACCAATGTGGATTGGATTCAATTATGGTCCATCGTAAGCTATCGGGGGAGTGATTCATTTCCAAGAAATGGCTTTGTAGTCTTGTCGCTGTGCGCTTGCACCGGATTGTACTTTTATGTTCCCCAATTCGAGTTTTGACTGTTCTTGTGGTCATCCCTATGTATCGTGAACCGCAGGGGCAGGTGATCATGTACACACAATTTTTTGTGTTGCAGTTGGTGTGGCGTAACTGTTTCCATGGTATTGATAACCCTAGATCAAGTTCCTTGGTACTGCTTGTCAGTGGGCATGCTGTACAGGACCCGCATGGGTAATGACCCATAACCGGGGGAAGGTTCCATAGTGTTGGTTGCGTTTTTGTGATGTTCTTGGGACGCGTGTGCACTAACATGTCCCTCAGATTTTGTGTTCTCTTAAAGGCGAAGAGAGGTTTTGGTCCTGGTTGGAAATCCCCCATCTCAAGGATCTTCCAATGTTTCTTGATTATCCTTTGGACTTTGTTCGAGTTTGGGGTGAAGGATGTTACACATGTTAATATGTCTGAGGTGCTTTTTTCTTTGATTTCTAGTAGAGCCCCTCTGTGATTATTTCTTGCTCCTTTGTGTGCCTGCTTCACAATTCTTTTTGGATATTCTCTCCTTATCAGATTTTCTGTTAAGGAGTCCGCCTCCTTCTCAAATTCTTTGATGGTATTGCAATTACGGCGTAAGCGGAGGAATTGTCCAACCGGTAAATTGTTTCTTAGAGATTTCGGATGGTGACTTTGGAATAGGAGGAGACTGTTCCTATCCGTGGGCTTCTTGTAGTTGGTGGTCATCAGGCACCCTTCTTTTAAAGATATCAACAGGTCAAGGAATGGGATTGATTCAGATGACAGTGTGCCCACAAATTGTAAGTATGGATTTAGAGTGTTGATCCAAATGAAGAATGTCCGGCACGTTTCTTCATCCCCTTGCCAGAAGATGATAATGTCATCAATGTACCTACGCCATAACAAGATGTTGTTAGTATATGGGTTGGTCTCTGTTAGGATGTGCTCCTCTTCAAAGTTGGCCATGTATAGGCATGCCAGACTCGGCGCAAAGGTGCTCCCCATGCTCGTGCCCTGTATTTGGTGATACAGATTGTTCTCAAAGGCAAAGTAGTTTTCTTTTAAGGCTATCGTCGCACAGTCACAAATGAAAGTGATGGGGGTAGTCGATGGCCATGGGTCGATGTTGCGCAGGGCCTTGTCAAGGACCGTCAGAGTGGCATCTTGGGGAATGTTGGTATACAATGATTCCACGTCTAGCATGACTAAAAGAGTGATAGATTCTGGTGTCTCGAATCGTTCAATGAGGTTCAGTACCTCTGTGGTGTCTTTCAGATATGTCGGAGTTTTCATCACTAGGGGCGTAGGAACACATCACAAAATTTGCTCAAGGGTTCTAACAGGGAATCAATCCCAGACACAATGGGTCTGCCTGGTGGGGGGGGTGATTCCCTTATGAATTTTCGGGAGGCAGTAGAAGTATGGTGTACGTGGATTTTTGTTCAGAAGGAACTGGGCCTCCTCCTTGGAGATCCATTCCTCCGCCTCTGCTTCCGTTATGAGGTGTTGCATCATGGTGGAGAGGCGTGCGGTAGGGTCTTCCTCAATGGGTTCGTAATACCTGATGTTAGATAATTGTCGTGTACATTCACCATCATAGATGTTCTTATCTTGGATGACAATGGCTCCTCCCTTGTCCGCAGGTTTCAGGATGATGGTTTCATCCTCTGTCAGATGTTTGAGGAGTGACCTTTCTTTTTTGGAGAGATTGTCAAACGGGCGGTCAGTAGTGATGTTGTTCACTTCCTTCAGGACTGCTTGTTCAAATGTTAGTACCTCATTTAAGGTCATGGCTGAGGTTGGAGTGAATTTGGATTTGTTCTTAAGGCCTGATCCGTTTGGTGGAGGCTGAGGTTTGTCTTGGAAGAAGGCTCTTAGGCGGACCTTTCGAAAAAATTGATGGAGTTCTTGGTGCAAGATAAAATCATCTTCCTTGGGTGTCGGCACAAATCCTAAACCTTTTTCCAAAAGGCTGTTTTCACCTTCAGTTAGGGGCCTGGAGGACAGGTTAACCACTAAGGTCTTGTTGTCTTGCTGCGTAGGGTCATTGGTTCTGGGTCCTGCCAGTGGACGGTCTTGGTTGTTCCTCTTCTTTTGCCTCTTCCTCTGCCCCTCCCTCTGTTGAGAAAAGGTGGGGTCTGATACTGATAGTTTGGTATAGGATTCTGTCCCATGGGACCATTCCATATAGGTTGGGGACCCATCCATGGTCCTTGGTACATGGGTGTTTGGAAAGGGTGGGAAGGGAACCCGTGGAACAAAGGTGGTGGAGGAGGTTGGTGTCTGTATCCTCCTCTTGGTCTTGATTGTCTGGTGTCGTAGTTGGATTCACTCCCAGTCAAATCTGACCTTCCTGAGCTGCGGCTGCTTGCATCATCAGACGTGGTGTCTGTGTTGGAGAACACATAATCGTCTTTGGTATAAGGATAGATCTTCTCCTTGTCGAACCGTTTGACGTCTTTTTGCAACTGGCTTATCTTTTGTTTTGTCAGATATTCTTTATTTATAAATGTGGATTGGATTCAATTATGGTCCATCGTAAGCTATCGGGGGAACTCCATCAATTTTTCGAAAGGTCCGCCTAAGAGCCTTCTTCCAAGACAAACCTCAGCCTCCACCAAACGGATCAGGCCATAAGAACAAATCCAAATTCACTCCAACCTCAGCCATGACCTTAAATGAGGTACTAACATTTGAACAAGCAGTCCTGAAGGAAGTGAACAACATCACTACTGACCGCCCGTTTGACAATCTCTCCAAAAAAGAAAGGTCACTCCTCAAACATCTGACAGAGGATGAAACCATCATCCTGAAACCTGCGGACAAGGGAGGAGCCATTGTCATCCAAGATAAGAACATCTATGATGGTGAATGTAAACGACAATTATCTAACATCAGGTATTACGAACCCATTGAGGAAGACCCTACCGCACGCCTCTCCACCATGATACAACACCTCATAACGGAAGCAGAGGCGGAGGAATGGATCTCCAAGGAGGAAGCCCAGTTCCTTCTGAACAAAAATCCACGTACACCATACTTCTACTGCCTCCCGAAAATTCATAAGGGAATCACCCCCCCACCAGGCAGACCCATTGTGTCCGGGATTGATTCCCTGTTAGAACCCTTGAGCAAATTTTGTGATGTGTTCCTACGCCCCCTAGTGATGAAAACTCCGACATATCTGAGAGACACCACAGAGGTACTGAACCTCATTGAACGATTCGAGACACCAGAATCTATCACTCTTTTAGTCACGCTAGACGTGGAATCATTGTATACCAACATTCCCCAAGATGCCACTCTGACGGTCCTTGACAAGGCCCTGCACAACATCGACCCATGGCCATCGACTACCCCCATCACTTTCATTTGTGACTGTGCGACGATAGCCTTAAAAGAAAACTACTTTGCCTTTGAGAACAATCTGTATCACCAAATACAGGGCACGAGCATGGGGAGCACCTTTGCGCCGAGTCTGGCATGCCTATACATGGCCAACTTTGAAGAGGAGCACATCCTAACAGAGACCAACCCATATACTAACAACATCTTGTTATGGCGTAGGTACATTGATGACATTATCATCTTCTGGCAAGGGGATGAAGAAACGTGCCGGACATTCTTCATTTGGATCAACACTCTAAATCCATACTTACAATTTGTGGGCACACTGTCATCTGAATCAATCCCATTCCTTGACCTGTTGATATCTTTAAAAGAAGGGTGCCTGATGACCACCAACTACAAGAAGCCCACGGATAGGAACAGTCTCCTCCTATTCCAAAGTCACCATCCGAAATCTCTAAGAAACAATTTACCGGTTGGACAATTCCTCCGCTTACGCCGTAATTGCAATACCATCAAAGAATTTGAGAAGGAGGCGGACTCCTTAACAGAAAATCTGATAAGGAGAGAATATCCAAAAAGAATTGTGAAGCAGGCACGCAAAAGAGCAAGAAATAATCACAGAGGGGCTCTACTAGAAATCAAAGAAAAAAGCACCTCAGACATATTAACATGTGTAACATCCTTCACCCCAAACTCGAACAAAGTCCAAAGGATAATCAAGAAACATTGGAAGATCCTTGAGATGGGGGATTTCCAACCAGGACCAAAACCTCTCTTCGCCTTTAAGAGAACACAAAATCTGAGGGACATGTTAGTGCACACGCGTCCCAAGAACATCACAAAAACGCAACCAACACTATGGAACCTTCCCCCGGTTATGGGTCATTACCCATGCGGGTCCTGTACAGCATGCCCACTGACAAGCAGTACCAAGGAACGTGATCTAGGGTTATCAAGACCATGGAAACAGTTACGCCACACCAACTGCAACACAAAAAATTGTGTGTACATGATCACCTGCCCCTGCGGTTCACGATACATTGGGATGACCACAAGAACAGTCAAAACTCGAATTGGGGAACATAAAAGTACAATCCGGTGCAAGCGCACAGCGACAAGACTACAAAGCCATTTCTTGGAAATGAATCACTCCCCCGATAGCTTACGATGGACCATAATTGAATCCAATCCACATTGGTCACCATCCAAACTGTTTAGACAGGAACAACGATGGGTGTTCAAACTGCAAAGCAATAAAAGGGAACTCAATGAAGATATTCCCTGGATTGAACTATCCAGATAACTACACACCATGAGGTTGCTTGATAGTAGTATTCCCTATCGCAAGCAGAGAGTTTTGTATCCAGAACACCAGTTACATCAACTGCTCAGACCTCCACATGTGTGTTAGAGATACTAGTCACCAACAATATCTCCTATCTTGAATAACACAGTTTACAATCTGTTAGATGAGATCAAGGTTGCTAAGTATCCCCAGTTATACTAACTATGAATTTCTTACAGCCTTTGCACAATCGTCTTTATGTACTACTTCACCCTTATCCCCGCCTGTGTCATTTAAATCGCATGTACCACATAACCATCTTTTTCCACCCTTGGGCAGGAGACATCATTACATTTCTGTTTATCCTGTTTTAAAATGCTGTGATCTGAGCTCCGATTAGACGGCAACAAACAGAGGGGCAGTATTTACCACATTGACACTGAGACATCACGTCACTTGAGATGCATATCCGGTGCCATAGTAGACAGATCCCCTGTGAGGATTTCTCTGTATTTTTAGATATTGGTACTGTGTCCGTGCCTCCACCCCGGACCTACCCTCATGTACCATGTTGATCCTTGTGTTCAAGACTATGTACTTTTGTAAAATAGTACACACCGACCATGACACTATCGATAATGTATATATTTATTTACGTAGCATCCTTATTGACTATTAACATAGTCTCCTGCCCGTGATTCCCCCCCCTTTTTGCCACGGGCACACCGCCCTTATCACTCCCATTGACCTCCGATTAATTCCCGTTCGCTTCACTCCACTCTAAGATGGCCGCGATAGCTACACATCCATCCGGCCACTTCCGCCCAAGACCTCCGGTCGCATCGACGCAACGTCATTACACAGGGCCCGCTGCATCACCGTTTCCACTACTTAACGAGTCCGCAGTTGCACCAACCTTGTAACCGGCAGCGCAACTGCACGGGTAGGTTTCCCCGAGGCGTAAGGCGTACAGATATGTAAGTACCTCCTTCCCCCTTTGACTGAGGACCCTTGAGCACCGTCCCCTTTACCATTGTCTTTTATCGTAGACCTATCTCGCATTTGTTTTCTAGCCTTACTCCGCGGCATTGCTGACGGAGCCCATCATCACGGAGGAGAGGGTAGGCTGGCGATCCATTAATGTAGCTTTGTATACTATATTGATATTTTATCATGCTTCTGCCTGCTCTTTGATATCGAGATATGCATACGGGGTTATTCACGCCTCGTCGCATCACCCTGGTTTTCTCGAGGCATGATCACTATAACACTCCGTGCCACCTTGTTTTATCTAGTCACTCACCCCTCCATTCCCATGTCGACATGAGGCATGACTAGTACAGCATCCTCACGTTGATACCGCACATGGATGCTCATTCACGCCACCTCCCTGAGCAGTCACCATCGAGGTAACGACGACTAATCTCACACCCTACATACCACCTACACCTGGACTCTGGACAGTTTGGTGTCCAGTGAGCTCATGACCATCACCGTGTTAACCCAACCTCGGTGGGCATCATCCCAGCACCTTGGTTGACCATCCTAACATGATCACTTTAGACACAACACCGGTTGATGTCCTTTTCATGCATGAGGCATCATAGCACATGCTGTGCACTAGTGTCTCCCCATATATGAAATATATAGACCATATATCTTTATTAAGGTATTACCCCCCTTTTTTTCCCCCCCTTCCCCCTTCCTTTTGTCTCCCCCTTTTTGTCTCCCTTTTTAGGCTGTGAACAGGATTGACGTATAATAACGGATTCTGGAAACTAACTGTCAAGCATACCAGACCTAGGTAACAAATGGGATTACGGGCAGTGTTTACCCGAAACCCATCCTCTAACACACTTTTCCGGTCCTGACGAAGTGCTCTGGGATCCATTAGGGACAATCTTACAGCGCGAAACATGTTGACCTCTCATTAAACCACCTTTGTTAACACACCAATCGGGTCGAGAGAAGTGGGACTTTTATTTGGTCTTGATTCCCCTCTCTGAACAGCACTACAGTGCATCTCCATCCCCGAGTATTTTTTTAGTTTGGACCAGGGAACTCATGATTAAAATATTTTAGTTCCCTGTTTCATTTTTAATCTTACACTCACTAGCACATTTCTACCCACATACCCTCACTCACAAATGCGGCAACTCCTTAAAAGAACTCCACCAGAGAGCCCCTAACCAAGGGCCCGTGAGGGACTGCAGCGCCACCCCCACGAGGAGCAACCGTGCCCAATGATGATGCTATACCTCCGCGAGGGTGTGTGAGGGCACACAGTACTACCACAAGGAGCATCCCCTCCTCATTCTGCACACTCACCCTACCTTTGGAGACATTCCCTTCTATCTACAGCTTACCTGCAGGCTGTCACTTTTCTCTTATATTATAGGAACTGTAACCATCCATTGGAAAAATGTATGACTTTTAGGAGCTATGGTTCAGGACCTTTTCTAATTGCTCCTAGTCCCTCCTCCTTTTTGATATTGCGATGAATTTATCACAACTTTGGCTGTGATAAAGTGCTGTTAACCTTCCGATAGCTCCTTGAGAATATGCCCCCATGTCTTGTATCTCTGGGATAGGTCCATTGTCAGTGATGTGACTTTGGTGACACCATCATTGTTATCTAAATACTGGAAAGTCGCCAGTGAACACCCTACAGTTGATAACAAAGGTCTCAGAATGATTGCACCATTGTACAAATAGACTTGCATTGAACCTCTGGTTTAGTATACTATTTGCATTCGGTGCTTTTTTAATATCCATCGTCTGTATAGCACTTGGATATCTTACTATGACAGTTACAAAAAAGCCATAGCAACTACTAAGGCGTCGTATTTTGCGGACCTTATACTGAAAGCACCCAACAGTGTGAAATGTGTTTTCAACATTTTGAGAGGCATTACCAACCCAGAGTGCATGGGTAACAAGATTATTCCTTCACAGGATTTATGCGATGGGCTGGCAGCCTTCTTCCATAATAATTGAGGGTCTGCACTCTGACCCCTTGCTAAGCACTAAGGTTGGGGCGGACTCACTGATAGCCAACCCGTCCGGCTGCATGGACTTCGGGGAAAATCTGTCTTTGGTAGGGCCTTCTCTTGATCGTTGGACCTGCCCCTCCGAGGAGGAGTTCACCAGGCTGGCCAAGAAAGTATGCTCTGGCTCTCCGTTGGATCCTATCCCGCAGAAATTCTGGAAGGAACCTGGCCCGGAGACTTTTCCGCATCTTCATCAGATTGTTACTCAGTCACTCAGTAGTGGAGTGGTTCCGGCCTGCTGGAAGGATGCATTGGTTTCCCCCTTTTGAAGAAACCTTCGCTGGACCCCGCTTGTTATGGGAATTATCGACCTATATCCCTGTTGCCTTTCCCGGTTAAGATAGTAGAGCGCCTGGTTAGTCAGGAGCTCTCTGGTTTCCTGGAGGGCAACTACAAGCTGGAGGAGAATCAGTTTGGCTTCCGCCCAGGGCATGGAACCGAAACTGCACTGGTAACCGCTTTAGATGATCTTCGGATGCGTGCGGATAAGGGGTATTCTGCAACTTTGATATTGCTAGACCTATCCGCCGCATTCGATACGGTTAACCACGACATCCTCCTGCAAAGGCTCGAGGAGGTGGGGGTCACAGATCTGGCTCTGAAGTGGCTCTGCTCTTATCTCTCGGACAGACGGCAGGCAGTATTTCTGCCTCCGTACCAATCAGATTTCCTGCCTAATAAACATGGTGTCCCTCAGGGCTCTTCAATCAGTCCAGTTTTGTTTAATGTATACAGGCGACCTTTGGTCAAAATCATTAAATCTCACAACATTAGGGCAGTTAACTACGCAGATGATACACAATTGATTATCTCCCTGGAGGGTGACCATGCGTACTCTCTAACCACCTTCCACAAATGCATGACAGAAATGGCGTCTTGGCTGAAAAATAATGCCCTGCAGTTCAATAGTGCTAAGACTGAGATCTTACACTGCACAGTGGGCAAGTGCCACAGGCTTTGCCTTTTAATTTCTGGCCTCTTCCCTTGGACACACCCCTGGTCCCGGTGAAGACTGTGCGCAATTTGGGGACCAGCCTCAATGAGAAGCTGGGTCTGGAGTCGCATGTCAATAAAGTGGCCTTGAATTGCCACATGATTATGAGAGGCTTACGTAAAGTCTTACCACTGCTTCCTTCCCATGTCAGAGGAACAGTGGTTCGCTGTACCATTCTTACTCGCCTGGATTATTGTAACGCCCTGCTGCTCGAGTCTCCTGGCTACCTGATCCGGCGACTTCAACGTATCCAGCTGCAAAGCTTGCCCTTATGAGACCTCGCATAGCCTCAAGCACCAAGGCACTATCAGAGCTACATTGGCTCCCCGTGCAACAGAGAATCTTGTTTAATTCTCTGTGCTTAGTTTTTAAAGCTCTCCATGGGCCTGGCCCTGGACCGCTGCAACGTCTATTCAGCTGGTATGTCCCCATGCGTAGCCTGCGCTCTTCGGCAGCCAGGCTGGCCAGGATTCCTAAGATGAAGAGATCCACCTTGGGGGGTCGAGCTTTCAGCGTTGCAGCCGCCCGTCTGTGGAATAGTCTCCCTCTAGAGCTTAGACAGGTCCAGGAATTGACATCGTTTCGTAAGCAGATCAAGACCTGGCTCTTCCCCAGAGCATAACTCCTATGGGCCTATTCTCTTCAATGTGTCGTCAGCGCCAGGATGCCCGCAGGGTTACAGTGCGCTCTATAAATGAAAATACATACATACATACATCCAGCCTTAAAAAACTGTAGCCGTTGATGTGATAAAGTTGCAAAGGTGCAAACAGTCAACACATAAAAAAGAAAAGATGACATCTGTGTATCCACCATCCCCTTTACTCATCTGTTGTTTGATATAAAATCACACTTAAGTTGTTGCAGGCTGGAACTAAGTAGTGAGTTTTCATCCTCTTTGCTCCCTCTAGTGTGAGAAAGCACTTCTGTCATCATGCTCTTTTCACTTAAAATCTCAATCTTAAACTTCTACACAAAACGAATTTGTTTTTGAGACTCAAGTCTATTTTGCCAAGAGCACATTGGCTTGACAATTACTGATTTTCACGAGCACAGTAGTGGCAGCCTTGTTTTAAGCCTTTACGAAGGAAAAACAAGTTACATGAAATGGCAGAAGAACTTTAAGTTTGAAAACAAGCATGCACATTCTTATAACTACTACATATGAATTTCAAATAACTTTGGTAAAGTTTGTTAATCAATATACCAACTACCATATCGCTATTCGTAGCATATGGGCTGCCCGTGGTCCACGAAGGGGGGCCTCCTAAGAGGGCGGCCGCCTTAGTGCCACATGAGGGCACACGAGACAAGCTAGTGTGTTGGACCCCCCCTCCCGAGTGGTCTGCGCGCAGCGTCACTTCCTGTGGGGGGTGGGCGGGAATGAGGTATAAGGGCCTCTCCCCACCCACCTGGCAGCCACTTTGCCGCTCTTTTCGACACCGTTTAGATGAGTTTCTGGAGTTGCTGCATCGATAGCGGTGGGTGCACCACCCCTTCCCGGTCTCCCTACCCCCTGCAGTAGCACCCAGCACAGGACAGCCTGGCCACCACTTGCTGTCCCCCCGGGCAAGGTTTGGCACATCTCTCGAGGAACTCGGGTGATGGATGCAGAGGCGCTTTCCCCTCCTTCGGGGGTGGGGTGGGCCCCTAGCCGGCAGGGCTCCAGGGGCCCCTGCTCACACGGTAGAGGTGCCCTAGGCCTGACGGCCTGTCTCCCGGAGGGCCATTTTGCTCCCCCAGGGCTCTAGGTGTCCAGGGGTGCCGGCAGCCAAAGTCCTGGCCCGCGTGGGGCACCTGGCATCCCATGGTCGTGAGGGAAGGGTCCTGGACTGGGGGAGTATCTGTGCACGTGTGGCATAGGCCCGGGGCCTGAGTGGGGTATTCTACCAGGGTGGGGGGGCAGCGTGTGCCGTTTTGGCTTCCCCCCGCCGGGAATTCAAGCTTTTGGAGGGGCTCAGGCCCGGTGCCTTGGGGGAGGGGGTGCTTGTTTCGGGGGAGGGCAGAATATGCTACCCTCCACAGCATGGCATGCTCCACCACGCACGAGGCTTACCCGCGCTGTCGGGGCGTGCCTCACTTGGCCAGAGCCCTTACTTGCTGTTGCCATAGTGACCACACCGTCATCCGCTCCACTCAACACGCATGCACAGACGTCACCCATAGATACCACTGACACTTTCATTGTGGGTGAAGAACTGCTGCAGGTTTATTTCATACAACATAAGTATGACGATAAGTGGGTTATCTTACGGGCGATCCAGGGCAAGCAGCCCCTCGCTGCTCCGCCCGCCTGTCGAGCCAGCACGCACGGTGGGTCGATGCCCTGCAGTGCGGCACATATTTTCAGATCATCCTTTGGATCACGTGATCTGTCGCATACTCCCGCCCCTTTTGACAGGGGCGGAGCGTGTTGTGGCACACCCCCGGTTGGTCAGGCCCCCCAACCGCCCGAAGGACTAACGGGGCGCCGTCGCGGTCTTCGCAGAACCTCCTTTGGCTCCCGGACCTTGGCTCTGGCACCCTTACTGTGCCGGACAGGGGTACCCTTACTGTACCGCCTGTCGCAGAGGTACCCTTACTGTACCCTTCTGCCTCCAGATCGCCCTGTAACTCCGCCACAGCTCTGGGGAGGCTTTCGTCGCTGCCAGAGCCCCCCTTCCTCCCTTCGCTGTTATAGGTGCCCTGCCCTGCGAGCCAGCTTTTAGTGGGCTAAATTATGGGTCCTGTTCTGCAACCCGTAAATGACGGCATTAATTTGCAACATTACTCAGGAGCCCAGGGCAGACTAACAAAGGATGTCTTTTGGCCCCACTGCCGTTCAGCTTAGACGTTACTGGTGTTCCTAACTTTCTTAGCGATGCCACTGCAGATCTTCCTAACGTAATTATGGGAAGATCTAGCACCTACATATGGAGCCAGAACTGAACCATAGCTGAATTCGTCAATCCATCAATTCCCTTCATATCCTAGCACGAAGAAGGTTTTACTTTCCAATTTGTCTACAAAGGTGATGTATAGATAGCGTCATGGTTCCTGAATTGCTGCTGCTGCTGCGAGGGGTGCATGATTTCTTAGCAGGACAAAACATTTTAACGTAACTGCTAACTGGACGGCTTTTATCATGACTCCGGATAAAGCCAATGTGACTGACTGAGCTGCCGAAGAATACATCTCTCAGCTCGAGGACTAAATTTGTGAACGTTTCCCACCTCCCTGGCTCCAAGGAGAGGCTGAGCGAGAAGAGCAACACCTAAATCTGTTTCTCAGGCTGGAAAATATGGCATGGGTAACAAGGCATTGGTGAAATAGGCGCTTATGGACCTGCAATCCTATTAAGATTTTTCAATTGGCCAAATTAGGTGCCTTCCTGGCTTGGAATTGTGTTCCCAACAGCTACAGCACAATAAGCAGGGTGAAGGTAACGTGTGAGTTAACCACTTTACCTACGTATATAAACACAAGCTGACATCACCGGTATCCCAATTTTCTTCCTTTCACATCTTATTATCCTATTGTTTACTACAAACTGACCCATATCTTAGCAACATCTCCTCGTTTTAGCCTTTCTACTTGCAAATTAAGTTACATTAAATCTGACGATAGAGTCTTATACTAGTCCCGCTGTTTATCCCAATCTTTTCTTACTCTCCACTGGGACAGCGTAACCACTTTCCTTGCTTGTTGAATAGAAGCTAGCTTTTGGACTTTATTGCTGCTGAAAGGAGTTAATAGGTTTGCCTACAGTCCTTGTTATACCGGTGTTGCTGTGCTATAGGTAATTCATTGCACCGACATCGTGGCTTGAAAATGAAACGTCTTATTTTATCAAATAATAAGTTGTGAGCCCCAGTGATGCTTTCGTTCATATCTTCATAGTTGGCAGTGTCTCTATCTTGCCAATACCTGGGTCGCGTCCGCCTTAAATGACGACAATACATCTGGCTTTTCCGCTAGCCTTGCCCATTAACCTGTCAAATGTCTGTGGAGAGAAGCACATCTCTGGTCATGCTCATTTCAGAAGGAGTTAAGCCCTTTCCATTACTAGAAAGTTTAAGTGCAAAATTCAAGAGGTATGGTCGCTCTCTGCTCTCTCAATCATTACCATGTAGCTGAGGGCATGCCATTCACGGGAGTCTGGTTGAAGTATGCACAGGTCATTGACACTCTCCCACGGGCAGTGCTGTGAACCGTTTGAAGTAGTTCATCAGATTCAGCCAGCCACCCCCTAGGTGGAGGCTTGCACTCCCAAACTTCTGCTAGTGTAAAACCCGGCCACACCTCCAGTTCAGTGAGATTTAGTAATTCACGACACTGACAACCCCAGGGGCGATATACTGGGCTGTGTAAATGCGGCCCAATACCACCATGAACAATTAGCTTGGAGTGGATGGGTGTTAACCTAGGCTGGCTGAAGCCAAAACCTTTGACAATCACTCCTGGCAAGATGTGCCAACGCAGGTAGAATAAAGAGTTATCCAGCCCGCCTTACTTCCTTTCCCAGTTCGACACAGGTCGAAGAAGAATGCCCCTTCCAGAAAGGTCATGGCCTTATCCCTGAAGCCTATCCATACAGCATTCTACCGGAAATCTACAGCATTGCTTTGTAAAGCTTTTCTGGTTCCACAATTGTTTGTGGTCGATATGCTCTCCCTCAGTTTGAACAAAATCTTAGCTAATCGTACGCCTGCCTAATTCCCAGGGCTGTCTGGCTTAATGCTTTACGCCTGGAATTGCCCCACCAAACGTAGCCTTGCATAGAAACTTAACTTGGTTGTCTCAACTTTCCATTTAGAGCTAGGAACGCCCCCGTGCTCCTTGTGCTTACTAAATGGACCCGCTCCTTAGTTTCCAGCACACAATGCACTTAAATGTCATCTGGCCCTGGTGCCTATCAAACAACAGTGACAGCCTCTGTCACCTTCATACAATACATAAACAAACCTCACAGGTCGCAGAAGCGGCAAGCCAGGCTAAGTCTCGGTAAACCATGTCACTCTGTGCTTTCCCTGGCCTCCCTGTGGAACAGGGAGAATAACCTCAAAGATGTTAAGTATGATAGACAAACCCAGGCCTTCCGCCTGTCTCAAAACAGCTCATGCTGCTGCCTTTCCTGTATAGACTAAGCTGCCACTATGACTGAGTTGCAGAAATTATCACACCAGCTGTTTCCGAATAGCAAGGCTAAAGATGAAAGGCAGCCGCATCTCTTGACTTAAGCGTGGAACTCACAAAATACCTTCAAGATGTTATGTATGACACACAAACCCAGGCCTACAACTTGCCTCAACGCAGCACAGGCTGCTGACTTTTCTATAACACTAAGCTGCTACTATGACTAATTTGAGAGAAACCTTACCCCCAGCTGTTTTTTAACAGCAAGGCAAAGATGAGAGACAGCAGCATCTCTTGACTCAAGCGTTGAACTTACAATAATAACATTGGTCGCTCAATTTCTGTGTTACACCTTTGCACAAGCTGACCATTGCATCATGGTTGAGACTGGGTTTTAGGCTGAACCTTGACATATTTGTACACCTGCTGCCAGGGAACATATATCTACATATATACCTTCCCTTATCCTGTTGCACCACTTGGGACACAACTTTGTCCCTTCGTACCCACCGGCATGGAACTAATGCCCACGAGATTCCCCCCTAGTACCGGATAATCCTAATAAATGCTGCATTTTGGGCCAAAGATACCAGGGAATAAATGCAAAGGGGGGGCTCTCGAGTGTGTGTGAACCCATGTCATTGCGATTAGTAACAGTTGCTCTGTTCGAGCTAGAACATGCGACTGTATTCATTTAATCAATTAATCGGCAAAGCATGCCATTCCCCAACTTGGACATACACACAACCGCCTCTAGTGTCCTGCAATACCAGCTATTCCGGATCTGGCTGACGAAAACTACCATTGGCCAAAAGCTAAACTAGTAAAAACTATACCATATGTTTCTCAAAACGCCTACCATAAACCGTAATGAGTACAGACTCGTCATAGATCACCCTGGCCCCCCAAACCTTTCCCAGGGAACTGGAGGGAAATGAACTCAATTGCGCAGGGCAAGAAATACCAGAAGTTACTGCTGACCACGTTTCCATGACCACACTCTCAGATGCATTGAATTAGTTATATAGCGCCACTCCTACCAGTGTAGGGTGTCCCCGAACTTTGCATCTCACACAGAATCCGCCGAGCCAATCAATCATATGCATGTGAATCAGTGTATAGGAAATGTAACCTGAGCCAAAGGACGCAAAGTGTAGGAGACACATGCCATCCCTACTGGCAGGCAGTTCAGTTCAGGGCTGCTTGGTGTAGTGAGGCCGTGGCCCCGACAAGGACGGGGTCAATATATAATTTAATAAATGGTGGCCCCCACGTGGGTGTAACCGCGTGCACGGCAACCAATTCCCCCATGTCTATTCTCAATCAGGGTGCGGTTACTGTAAGGATGCGGGATAGCACCATACCTCACACCCTGATGTTCAGAATACCACCGAATGCTACCAATCCCACTGCTGCAGTCGCCATGCAACGCAAGCGTGTCCTATTTGTGTTTGTGCATCCTGGAAGCAAAAACGGGCTTGGGCTTCGATGCACTTTCTGAACTCGTGAGTGGTTTCCCATCGTACGCATGTCAAATAACAAAAGTCAAGCGTCGACCGAAGGACAAAGTGCAACCGGAGATTACCAACCACGCGGCCTGGGTGCGCCATGCAATATGCTCTGTATCCCTGTGTTTTGAAATTGAAAGAACCCTTTTAAACGTTGGTGCACCTGTACTGGGGGACAAGGCAAGCCTGTACGCGATACATCCTCGGTACTACCGAAGACGTTTATAGGCCCCAGGATCTCCCCAAAGCTGAAAGCTGTACAATCATGTGCAATTCATGTGCGTGGGCTGATAAGAACAGTGGGTGTTTGAGAGCTGTCTGTTCCCTGTCAAAGGGAAAATTAAACATTCTGACTTTGTTATAAAAGAGGTCAGCGCACTGAAAGCTTTACAATGAGTTAAGAAAATAAAATTTTTTGCGTCCCTGGGTGGGCTTGAACCACCAACCTTTCCTTTAAGAGCCGAACGCGCGAACCGATTGCGCCACAGAGACCGATGCCTCAAGCATTGGCCAGTACGGGGATCGCACCCGCGACCTTCGCGCCACTAGCACCACGCTACAACCAATCGAGCTAACCGACCAGGCCAGGAGAAACAACTAGCTCAGCGCACTGAAAGCTTTATAATCCGTTTAGAAAATACAATTTTGCGTCCCTGGGTGGGCATGAACCACCAACCTTTCCTTTAAAAGCCGAACGCGCTAACCGATTACGCCAAAGAGACCGATGCCACAAGCATTGGCCAATACGGGGGTCGCACCCGCGACCTTCTTGCCACTAGCACCACTCTACAACCAACCGAGCTAATCGACCAGGCCAGAAAAACCAACTAGAAGTAACATAGTCGAGGAACTTGGACACCAAAAATCAACCTGACTTTTTCGCTTCCACAAACGGCAAGATCGGATGTCCACAACACGCCAGAGGGTACACTTACAATGTGCTGCCAATGCCCATTCGTGCAGGCCCGGCATACACCCCAAAACAATCTCACAATTCAGAAATTGAGAAGGAATTACCTGGGATATTGTCCAACAACTCGCACATATGCACAGATAGACCAAGACGTTGACCAGAAATCGATGGAACAATGTTAGAAGGGCAAAAGCTTCCTCCGTGGAACAAGCATTCTGAACAGCAGACCCCCAAACTATGAGCGTGGTCGACAACAACCACGGACAGCCAGCTACATCCCACAGACACTGCATGCATTCCTGCCACCTTCGACATTTCATTAGAAATTTAACTTTTCTTTCATTTCACACATGTTGTCTTCTAGAGATGTTTCCAATGCATTTCTCACTAATGAGTACTTCATCAGGGGCTTTTTCAACGAACTCTTAAAACAGTGAATATTTTGTGAGAAAGCCCTGGCTATCTATTCACAAACTTCACCTCGTGCATTTCAGAACTGAGGTGTAGTTAGTGTTGGATGAAAAAACGAACATGCAAATTCCACTGAGTATTACCCTAAATTGTGAAACATGCTGATTAGCTGTGTCACAATGAATAATCTTACCCAAAAACTTAACAGTGAAAACATCATATGTGGTACTTTCCACCCAGTTTGTAACACCCATTCCACGCACTGTGCGAGGCTGACACCTGTTTAAATCATCCTACAACATATATATATGTTTCATTTGTAGTAAATCTCATTGGCTGCCATTTTGTATAATCACGCTTTACGCACCCTGAGGCCGGACCTTATGCCATGTAATAAACATAAATACTTTTACCCATCAGCTCTCGCATCACAGCATGAAGGCATGTACCTAGAACCACACGTAAAAACACAGCTACTTTTGGCACACAGTGGCACGCATGCTATGAATTGTGGGTCAAATTTGCAACGGAGACAAGTACATTTGCCCACGCTTTGTGCAGTTTTGCTGCAATATTTCCATAGAAAGCCCACTACAAAACGCAATACTGGAGCGGTTTCAAAACTTTCAATATAAAAATTGTCCCTTCAGGTAGTGATAAGGTGGGTAAAAATATTTACAGCACCGGTTCAATTTACCGTTCATTTCACAATTAATAACAAATCGTCTGAGTTGAAAACTCGTGGCATTCCTGCCGTCGCTACAAAAAAGAAAGGTTAATCTATATCACCGTTTGAATACATTGACCTCTTTCCGCCGCGATAGCCCAGCCATCAAGAAAACGTTACTTTGACAAAAGCGCGTGCAGACAGGCGTCTCCAATTCCGACAGAGAGAGAGCGACTCGGAGTCTCCCAAACGGAGAACTGCTCCGCTTGGCCAACCAGAGCGAGTCTGACCCCCGCTCCCCACACACGAAGCGCACAAATCGTCGGGGCCACAAGCAACCACGGGCAAACGATCGGTAACTAGGGCCCCCAAAGGAAACCGACGCCCAATTCCCTCCGGCGCTGAGTTGGGATAATTAATTACGGACAAGGGGTGCAAGGTGACCAAAGCTAACACTCTTTTTCCCGCGCGTTATCTAAATCCATCGCGCACTAGGCCGCTGGGACAGTCGCGTGAAAGGGGGCACCCGATCTAGTCCTCCCTACCCCGTCTACCCAAAAACAATCTAAGGCTTCCTCCGCGCCTGCCCTGCCCTCAACCGAAGAAACCCCGCACTGTTTACCTCCGTGCACCACCAGTACATCATGGCTAAAGACACCTCCTTCTAGGCTGCGCCGCACTTCCAAACTCTACGGGAACGCCGCTGCTCTCCACTTCCTTAACCTGCAGTCCTGCTATCCCTCGGCTGCCGTCCCTCAAAAACACGAGCGCAGATCCTCTAACAACGCGCAGGAAGGAGCGAACAAGAATGCGCGTGGCCAGGAGGAGCGCGCCGGAAGCAGAGGAAGATCAGAGGGGGTGAGGCGCCTAAAAAGGGGGGGCTAGCCTCGCCCACCCTAGTGGCACGCCTCCCCCGGACAACATCCCCGAGGTGCGGCCTCACGCGAGGCGGAGCAAGGGGGGAGGCTCCGACGGGCGGCCACTAGAAGGCTGCCCTGCTGATGTCCCCCTGCGCTGGACGCGGGCAGCGGCATTCTCTCAGGCCCGCATGGCACAGGCACGAGTCTCGCCACAGGGTGGAGGTGCAATGTAGGCGGGCCCACGCGTGCTAGGCGCACGGGCGGCGGATCGGGCACGGTCTCAACTCGTGCTTGGGTCATTCCTTCATTCGGCGTCTCAGGGGCAGTCCTGATCAAATTACAGCCCTCCCAGCTCATCCCCGCCCTCACATGCAGGTCATGCAGGCTCCTTTCCCCATGCCTGCACCTCGTCTGGGGCTGCAAAGAGGCTGGAACCCCTTTACCTAGCAGCCCATTAACAGGGCCGTAGCCGGCCGGGGCAGCAGCAGGCACTGGGAGAAGTCAGAGAGGGCGCCGGGGCCCTTTCATGTCCGGGCCATTGTGCTCTAATGGCTGGGGGCACTTCCGGTCCAACCGTCGCCCCGGGCGGACCAGCCAGGACATATTTAAGTTTATATTTATTTATATTTAGGCAATTATTTAATAAAGTGATGTGTGTTCTCTTGTGACCCTTAAAAAGCCGGGGAATCAAAAGTCTAAGCGGGCTCTCTGAATTCTTTTAGTTTGATTCGAATGGAGGGGGCTGACTGTTGAGGGAGCCTGGTTACCGAGCTGGGCAGTCGCATGGCTTCCTCGCTCCCCACCCGGTTTGCCTGCGGGTTCCGGTGTTCCATAATGGATTGCGCTCGTGTGTCAGTCCGGGTCTGCTATAGCTAGAGTAAGGATTGCAGCCCATCTCGAGCTACTTATATATCTTATGCAACTAGCAACCATTGACAAAGCCAACAGTCCTGACTTGTAGGTATGATGTTACTAGTTATATCATATATCCGGATGCAATGGAGGAAACAGCCATATCAAGTCAGGCGGCACACTGGTCTTGAGGCATCGGGCCCGTGTGTTTGTAGGCAGATCGCTGAATAGTCTGGGAGTGCGTTGGTAGGTGGCGGTTACCGCATAAAGCGAGGCAAGTTCAAGTGTGCAGGCAGCTTGTCGCTAGGACGTCCGTAGCGCTGAGAATGGAGGAGGTTAACATTTCGAAAAAAAGGAACCACGATTGGAATAGCGTTCGCCCAGGGCAATTG
This sequence comes from Triturus cristatus, assembly GCF_964204655.1. Lineage (NCBI taxonomy): Eukaryota > Metazoa > Chordata > Amphibia > Caudata > Salamandridae > Triturus > Triturus cristatus. The sequence goes on along the minus strand of NC_140582.1, from coordinate 1,205,781,514 downwards.
CGGAAACAGAATCAATGTATTTCACTTGTTATGCAAATATTATTATTATTATTATTATTTAAAATCTTATATAGCGCGCAGCTACCCTTGGGCATCCCGGCGCTTCCAGACAAACATCCGATGAAAAGTGGAGGACAGAGTTGACAAATTATCCGGGAAACAAAAAGGTTTTAAGACCTTTGCGAAAACGCAGTGTACAAGGCTCAGCGCGAAGTTTAAGCGGAAGCGAGTTCCAAAGCTTTGCCGTGTTAAATGAGAATCTTCTTCCGCCTGTTCGGGCCTTTTTTACTCTAGGAACTAGTAAGAGATGTTGCCTCTCTGATCGCAGCGTTCTGCTTGCTTTGTATGCCGTAACTAGGTTTTTTAGAATGAGGGGGCCTTTCCCCAAGAGGATTTTATGGGCAATACAAAGTGCCTTAAAAGTCACTCTCTCCCGCACAGGGAGCCAGTGCAATGCCTTCAAAGCCGGTTTCGCAGATTGCGTCCTCGGAATGTCCATGAGCAGCCTTGCCGCCGCATTTTGGACCTGTTGAAGGGTCTTGAAGGTGGATTCAGGGGCGCCCAAGAAAATAGCATTGCTATAGTCTAGTCTAGATGTTATAAGACCCTGAATCAACAGCTTCCTCGATGTTAACGGGAGAAGAGGAAAGATTTTCCGAGCTGACCTAAGTAAAGCATAGCACACTCCTGCTGTTTTCTTAGCTTGAGTGCGAAGTGACAGGTCCGGTTCTAACCAGACTCCAAGGCTCTTGATTGCTTCCTTGGGGGCTGGAGGCTCACCCATACAACCAGGCCAGCTGAGTGGGGGAAGGAGGGTAGCTTTACTCCCCAGCAGCAGTATTTCCGTCTTTGAGCCGTTTAGCTTGAGGGAGGATTCTCCCATCCAAGTGTGGACATCCACCAGACAGGAATTCAAAATGTCCGGGTTGTCGGCCAGATGGGATAGGGAAACAACTAACTGCGTATCGTCAGCATAACTGACGATTTTGATGTCATAAGGGGAGACTACATCCTCCAGCGGGGCCATATAAACGTTGAATAGTGTAGGGCTCAACGAGGAGCCCTGTGGCACTCCACACTGGAGGGGGATTGATTTAGATCTCTCCGAGCCATCCCAAACCTGGTAAGTTCGATCCGAGAGAAAAGATCTCAACCACTGCAGAGCCACCCCAGACACCCCGACCTCAGCCAGCCGCTGTATCAGCAACTGATGGCTCACGGTGTCAAACGCCGCGCTGAGGGCCAGGAGGATCACTGCCACTGATCCTCCTGAGTCTAGGATCCGTCTGGCCTCATCCACGACCGCCACGAGAGCCGTGTCGGTGCCCTGACCCGGGCGAAATCCGGCTTGAGATGGCCGAAGGAGACCATTCAACTCCAAAAAGGCAGACAACTGCTTGTTGGCCAGTCGCTCAGCAACTTTGCCGAGGCCCGGCAACAATGAGATGGGCCTAAAGTTCGAGAGGACCGTAGAATCCAGATTGGATTTTTTTAACAGAGCCCTAACAACTGCCATTTTCCACGAGGGTGGAACCAGACCCTGGGTGAAAGAGGCGTTCATTAGGTCAGTCACGGGGGCTGCAATGGCCGCTGTTACCTGCTTAAGGAACTTCATAGGAACCGGGTCCATGGGGGAACCACTTTTAATCACCGCTAGAGTTTTGGCGACGTCGCTCACTGACACCGGGCCAAAGGTGTCAAGGCCGGGAGCGCTCTCTCTGGCCTGAGTTCCCCCAATCTGTTTGCCGTGGTCCTGAGATAGCCTGGGCTGGGGAAGGGAGTTTAAGATCTTCTCAATTTTCGTGTGGAAGAACTCCGCTAGTTCCGTGCTTTTTTGTTTATCAAACGTGGCAACCGGCTCCGGGACTTTAAGCAGTTCTCTTAGCACTCTAAAACTTTCCCTGGAAGAGCTAGAAGCAGATTTAATACGGTCTTCAAAGAATAGGGCTTTCGCAAGTCGTAAAGCTGACTTATAGCCCCTCATTGCGGCACGGTATTCTTCTCTCCTATGATCTTCCCAGTTCTTCCTCCATAACCTCTCCATCTTTTTACATCCTTTCCTAAGGGTGCGTAGTTCTACCGAATACCACGGAGCTGAACCAACTCGTTTCTCCCTCTTTTGAACTCTCTTTTTAGGAATCAGAGTATCGAGGGAGGCGGATAGCCAGTTGTTGATGTTGGTGTCGGCCGTAACTGGATCCGACGCGAAAGGAGGGATCGTGTCTTCCAGTTTCGAGGTCCAGTTCTCAACCGATAGTCTGGACCAGGCTCTATCCACTAGGATGGCCTGTTTGGTACTTACGGGTAGAGGGTCAATTTGCCAACAAGCTGGGACCAAGAAATGGTCTGACCAGGGGAGAGAGAGGGCGGGCTTCGCTGTAAGGCGAGGAATGTTCGAGAACATTGGGTCGAGTAGGTGTCCCTTTTCGTGAGTAGGCCCAGAGTTAATTAAGTTCAGGTCGCACTCTTTTAAAACGCTCTGGAGATCCAGAGCCGTTTGGTCAGTGGGCTCATTGAAGTGAAAATTAAGGTCACCCAACACCATAAAATTAGCCGTCGATGTGGCCAGAGTCGTGACTGATTCAACAAGGGAACTCACAAAATTGCCCACTACGCCTGGGGGGCGGTAAATCAGCAGGCCCGATATAGATACCGTCGGGGATATCCTGAGGGCGAAATGGCAACTCTCACAATCCGAGAGTAGGCCGTTCTGTGCCCTGCAAACGAACAGGCTCCTATAAATAATGGCGAGGCCACCCCCTCGCCCCTCAGGTCTATCTACATGACAAATCAGGTAGCCTGGCGGTAGGGCCTCCACAATGTCTACATCGGAGCTGGGGGTCAACCACGTTTCCGTTAGAAGCAAAACGTCTAGGGCCGAGTCTTGGATGAGCAGATTGACTTCTGTCGCATGCCGAGGGAGGGATCTGCAATTCAGCAGACCGATAGCCAGGTCCTTTTTATCTTTAGTAACCGGTGAATTCCTCCTTACCTCTCTGACGAAAGGGGGGGGAGGGCGTCGCGTAGAAAGATCCTCGTTGTTGGGTAATGCATGGCGAAGAGCCATAAGTTCGTTGCGCTCGTAAGAACGCATCGCGGACCTAGGTTTCGCTATAGTATCCTGCCCTACGCCCGTCTGGGCCCGGACGGGCACAGACGGGCTGGACTCTGGCGTGACTCCGGCGCTGAGACGGCGCCTCCGCTGCGCGTCACCGCTGCGCGTTGTCATGGCAGCGTTAAGTAGGGGCCCCGCCTCCTGTGTCTCCAACTAGAGCACACGCGGAAGTGGCGCCTCTACCGAGTCCTCTACACTACCTCCAAGATGGCGGCGATGCAATGTCCCACACTGACGACCTGCGAAAAGCGCAGTGAAGGTCCCAATTTAAAATGCAAGTGAGTGCTACTCTGACACTTGTTTTCTAAACATGGGTACAACCAATAATGAAATAAACAATGTATTTACAAGCAGAAACGGGCACTCGGTTTAAAAACGCGCTGCTAATTCCGCGCGCTGTGCTGGCTTAAAAAGACTCCTACACTCGATTGCGCAGGTAATTCGTGCTGTCCACTGCAAGGTTAGAGGGACGATGTCAAGGAATGAGCCGCTTGTTCCCCTCGTCTTAAGTAGGGGCCCCGCCTCCTGTGTCTCCAACTAGAGCACACGCGGAAGTGGCGCCTCTACCGAGTCCTCTACACTACCCCCAAGATGGCGGCGATGCAATGTCCCACACTGACGACCTGCGAAAAGCGCAGTGAAGGTCCCAATTTAAAATGCAAGTGAGTGCTACTCTGACACTTGTTTTCTAAACACGGGTACAACCAATAATGAAATAAACAATGTATTTACAAGCAGAAACGGGCACTCGGTTTAAAAACGCGCTGCTAATTCCGCGCGCTGTGCTGGCTTAAAAAGACTCCTACACTCGATTGCGCAGGTAATTCGTGCTGTCCACTGCAAGGTTAGAGGGACGATGTCAAGGAATGAGCCGCTTGTTCCCCTCGTCTTAAGTAGGGGCCCCGCCTCCTGTGTCTCCAACTAGAGCACACGCGGAAGTGGCGCCTCTACCGAGTCCTCTACACTACCCCCAAGATGGCGGCGATGCAATGTCCCACACTGACGACCTGCGAAAAGCGCAGTGAAGGTCCCAATTTAAAATGCAAGTGAGTGCTACTCTGACACTTGTTTTCTAAACACGGGTACAACCAATAATGAAATAAACAATGTATTTACAAGCAGAAACGGGCACTCGGTTTAAAAACGCGCTGCTAATTCCGCGCGCTGTGCTGGCTTAAAAAGACTCCTACACTCGATTGCGCAGGTAATTCGTGCTGTCCACTGCAAGGTTAGAGGGACGATGTCAAATAAACCTGCAGCAATTGCTGTACGCCAGCCGACTGAGTCATGCCAATTGCATAAATTATATGACAATTCTTATTGTGTTGCAGGGACATTTTAAGGTGGATTCGGACAGTGGGCCGTGACGGTTACTAAGGTGCAGGTAATAATTTTAAGTACAGGATGAAAGATGGCGGCCGCCGCACACGTGGTCCACAGCGGGCCGGTCAGGGATCAGCATTGTGACGGAAATACAAGGGCCCGTGGGAATGTTTGATTGGGTAAATTATGGTGGGGATGTTAGGCCAATGTCATCTTGCTGCCAAGAATGCATAAGTTGCTTTGGTGTGCGTTTCAGAAAGGTGCAGGGGCTTTGGCGGGGAATCGTCATCTGGGTTCTCTGTGCAACACAGCGGATGTAAGTGCCTGTGCAATCCCAATAAGTGATGGGAGAGGTTTACTCTGCGTGGGCAACCAGTCAGGTTACCCAGCAACATTAAGGGGCTACCTGGTCCCGGGGTGAAGTGCTTATCAATGTTTTGTGTTCCAAGCTTACAGCACGAGATTGAACACCCGCCGGCAGTTTCCACAAACCTGACACGCTGCGCACAGATCCGCAACAGGTATTGGTCAGGCGTCACACCCAGAAACGCGTGCAGCAGCGTAATCAAGGTTCCCAATAGGCAGGGCCATGTCCTGGAATAGCGAGTAACTTTTATCTTTTTCAGGGGCAGCCCAGCTCTCTCGGAGCAATCGTGAGTCCGCACCGCACGAAGGGGGATTTCAGGTATGGGCGGCACTCGCAGGGGGGGGTGGAGGCAATCGGGCCGATCACCGGACCCCAGGAGGGTCTCACAGGAGCGCGTGGGGTAGTGATTTCAGGGGAAAGGACACAGGCTTGCGTTTGTGGGTCACAACTAACCTTCTTTCTTCATCACCCTCAGAAGCATCATCAGAGTGTACGACAGCCTAAGGCCTACTAGTCAACCAACCGTATAAATTCCGCCTGTGGCCGCGAGCGCGAAGAGTGGCATGGATAGCCAGGGCTCCCTCCCCCTATTCTCGCAGAGGTCAAAGGTGGAGGAAACTCAACCAGGCACCTCACAGGACGCTCAATTGACAGCCTTCATACAGATGGCTAAGACTAAGGGATTGGCATGGGCCACGTTACTCTTGATGGCTAACGATCCTGAGGACTTCGGTATCGCCAGCGAGGTCTCTACCCCAGAGCGGAAGCCCAGTGCAGAGGCAGGCACCCCTAGGTCCAAGCGAGTGCGCAGACCCACCATTAAGAACTTCCTGACAGATCCGCTGCCTCCCAGGAGTAGAGTGGTGGCTACCCCCCGAGTAGCCGCTCAGCTGTTGACCTTCGCTCCGCCCCCGGTAGTGGGGCCGGCAAACCCCGCTGGACAGCAATGCAGCCCCTGGGAACTACGCCACGAGGGAGGACTTGGGTAAGCTCATGGACACGATGAGGACTTTTGTGGCAGAAATCAGAGCAGGTGCGCCAGGGATTAGCTCCCCGCACCGGGGCATCAGCACAAACACGGGGAGGGAGGGGCATTGGCAGCTGCTAGTGCATGGGCACACCAGGGGAACGGGCGGCATCTGCTGCGGCAGCTCCAGAAGTATCCAGGGAGGGGGCAGGTACACCTGGAACCAGTAAGTCAGCAGGAGCATCAGGGGAGATACCAGTGCAACAGGGCTCACCAGCTGTCCCACTAACACAACCAACCCTGAATCATCAGGAAGCACAGGGGCACACCAGCCGCCAAGGGAGGGGTGCCCCTTGCCACCATTGCTGTTACCGCCAGTCCCCTAGCCATCCCGGGGACCCACCAACAGTTCCTCCTCCAACAACCCAGCTGCCCATATCTGTTCCCCCCGCAGCTGAACACGCTGTCAGCCCCCCCGTCCTGTCACCAATGCCCCGCTGCTGTCAGGACGCTGCTCTCTATCTTGGGAGGTGCCGCAGGCAGTCAAGGAAGTAATTTGGAAGCACAAATTCATAGACATTTTTTACCTGCTTATGCTAGGCCAGGAGGGCCTGGACGCCAGAAGGGTTGGGGGAAAAGTTGAGGACAGAAGGTCAAATATCAGCCATGGCCCGAAAAGACCATCAGTAACTGGCTCGCAGCTTTCTCTATCTTGTCCTCGGTAATTATGGAAAAGTTCCCAGAGTTAGGTCAAGGTTTGGTGCAATAGTCCAGGTTGATCCACAACGAAGCCCAGAAGTGGGGGGGAGTGGGTTGGTTGGAAGAAAATGTCCAGGTGCCCCGAGATGGGGTGGGACCAGAAAGAGGTTCAACTATGGATGGACCATATGGGATCCCGCACACTGCAGAGTGTAGTTCCACAGCCCAAAGCGTAAGTGGGGCCCTACACAGGCAAGGGTTCCTTTCAGTCAAGCACACGCAGCTTCAAAATGCCTTTTTGGGGAGAGCGCAGGGTGGGCCAGAGAGGGGGCTTCAGAAGGTCGCCTTTTCAACACAGGTTTATGTACATGGGGAAAAACGTGCAAGTTTTTGCACGCCTGCAGCAAATGTGGGGGGCCACACCCTGCTGTGTCTTGCCACTCAAAGCAGGAGCATCAGCCCGCCGGCAACGGCAGGCAAGACAGCTGAAGTGTCCATGCATGCAGAAAAAAATCAAGCCTCCCCCGCCTGACCACCATGCACAGCGCCTCCCTGGGCTTTGTGACCACACCAGTCAGGGTCAGCAGTCCCCCCGAATGCTTAGTGTCTTCCATGCACGCAGTCAAGAGCCTGTCTCCAGTGCGCCTTACCAACATCACGCCCCTCCTCAGGCGGTACCCCAACAAAGAGGACAGTTTGTTACTGCTGGTTGGTTTTAGTGAAGGTTTCAAGAAGAGGCCGACAACCTCAAATCTACAAGGGAACAACCGGCAGTGGGTCAAGCCAAGGTACCGAAGGACTTCATAGTCTTACCCTTGGGTGTGGTGCCCATGAAGGAACCAGGGGCTTTTAGGCTGATTGACCACCTGTCCTACCCGGAGGGGAAATCGGTTAACCATGGGTTGGAGGAGGGACCATGCTCAGTGACGTAATGTACCCTGGATGTGGCATTGGACTTAGTCAGGAGGATGGGCAGAGGGGCCTGGTTAGCGAAAGCAGACATCAAATCTGCTTTCCGCTTGCTAACGGTCCACCCAAGCAGCCAACACCTGCTAGGTTTCAGGCTGGAGGACAGGTACTTTTACGACAGATGCATGCCCATGGGGTGCGCAGTCAGCTGCGCCTATTTTGAGGCTTACAGTTGCTTCCTGCAGTGGGCCCTCCAGGAAACCCGTGGGGTGAGAGGGGTGACCCATTACCTAGATGACTTCCTTTTCACAGGCAGGAGGGCACGCAGGATTGCAAGAAGGCCCTCACGGACTTTGAGGAGCTGGCCAGTCACCTGGGGGTCCCACTCGCGCCTGGGAAGACACAGGTTCCGGCACATGTTTTAACTTTCCTGGATATTGAGCTGGATACCATTGCCAGAGAGTCCAGGCTGCCACAGGACAAGGTACGAGATTTGGCACAGCAGATCCAATTAGCATTAGGACAGGACAAGGCCCAACTTGGGTTCATCCAGAGCCTCATGGTTAAGCTGAATTTTGCTGCTAGGGTCATACTTTCGGGAAGGGTCTTTGCGCAAAGATTAGCTAGGGCCACTGCCAAAGTGAGGATGAAACATCACATGGTGAGATTGAGAAAGGGGATGAGGAAGGACCTGGGTATATGGGCAGACTTCTTGGCTAATTTAAACGGGTCTGTCATTTGGAGGGCCCCCTGGGCGAGTAGTCCTGAACTAGCACTCTTCACAGATGCAGCAGGCAGAGAAGGTTTTGGGGCAATCTTAGACAGGGAATGGTGTGCTGAGAGATAGCCCAACTGTTAAAAAACACAAAAAGAAGATCACATCGAACATAACAGTGTTAGAATTGTTCTCAATAGAGGTAGCTTTCCACCTGTGGCCTACAGTGCTGGCGGCAATGAGAGTCCTGTTCTGGTCCGACAACCTCGCAGTAGTTCAGACTACCAACTCCCAGTCGGCTAGCTGTCCCCTTGTTTTATGCCTTTTGAGGGAACTGGTGCGGGCCTGCCTGTTTAGCAATGGAGAATGCAGGGCTCGTCACATTCAAGGGGTGTAGAACACAGCAGCTGACGCACGCTCTCGTTTTCAGTGGTGCCATTTCCGGGAGGCGTGGCCGAGAGCAAGAGAGGAGATAACCCCTTTCCCACCACACCTCTGGTTCCTTCTGAAGTGGAACAGCGATTGAGGAGGCTGGGCGAGCTGTCCCTAGCACCCAGGACCAGTAAGCGCTATAGGGCTTTTGTGGCCAGGTTTTGTGCGGTGGTGGGAGCCTGGGAAGATGTGAGGTCACCACTGGAGCTCAGGGTACAGACTTTCATAGTATGGGCCAAGGATAATGGGAAGAGCCACTCCTGGATTTCTGGCCACCTGTCGGCTATCAGTCACCACGCTAGGTTGAGGGGCCAGATCGATCCCACAAAATCCTTTCTGATCAGGGAGGCGCTCAAGGGCTGGGCTAGGATCGAGCTGTGGGCTCCGGACTACAGGTCCCCCATCGACTTCAAGACTCTGCAGGGGATGCTGAACTGGGTGCCCAAGGCTACCCATTCAGTGTTTGAAGCGGCCCTCTTTGCAGCCACCTTTAGCCTGGCTTTCTTTGGGGCCTTTAGGATTGGGGAGTTAGTGGCTAGTTCCAAGCATAACACATTAGGGGTTGACATTGAATGAGAAGGATGCAATACTCTCGGAGGCCTCACTCAAAATCTTAGTAAGGTGGTAAAAAACAGACCAGGCGGGGGAGGAGAGTGTGGTCTTGTTGCAACGACTGGGCGATGGTAGGTATTGCCCAGTGGCCCTGGTCGCCTTCAGGGCAGGCATGTCCGAAGAATGAATTATGCAGGTGGGGCGGTGGGAGTCTCAATGATTTAAAAGATACATCTGGCCTTGAGTTAAACAAGGAAGGGGCCCGGGGACATGGGTAGTCTTGTAAATGCAGTCAATTGTTTAAATGTAAACAGGGTGAACCCATTGTGGCACCAGATGCTGTGTGACTTGCAGTGATGTGTGTGCTGACGTGCAATGTAGTTTTTTAGCGCTAGGTGTGTTCTGACGCAAAAAAACGGTTTTCTACCCCACATTTCTTTATTTACCAGGAACAAAGGTCTTGGTGATTGGCCATTCGGGCGTCGTGAGAGTCACACAGTGGGCAGAGAGCAGGAAATGGAGGCATGGCTTCTCCGCCACCGAGATAAGTTAGCTGGGATACCCGGGTATGCGCTGGGACTGTTTGCTGAGGAAGCTGCAGCAGGGACTATGGGAGGTAGCTCTACACCCAACGTCCTGGTCATATACTTGGGAGGGAATGATCTGACTCTTCTGGGGAGGAAGGTACTCCTTCAAGAAATGAAGGACACAATGTGTAGGCTAAGCAATCAGTTGGGGACATGTGAACTGTGGTGGTCTGAAATAACCCCATGCCTAGTGTGGCAAGGAGCTCGGTCAGGGGAGGCCGTAGAGGTCTCGCGCAGGAGGGTTAACAGCGCTATGCGTAAATTCACTGAGCAAAAGGGGTTTGGCTTTATCAGACATGGGCTACTGCACGCCAAGTCCACAGGATATTTTTAGGAAGATGCGGTACACCTGTCCAGAGTGGGTATGGACTTATTCTTGCTGGACCTGGGGGAGGTCCTGGAAGCAGCAGGATGTAGGTAGGAATGCTGGCCGTGGTGGGGGGTCCTGGCTGTGACGGTGGCCACACCCAGAGCTGTGGCGGAGTTACAGGGCAATCCAGAGGCTTTAAGGTACAGAGGGATACCCTGTGCAGGAGTACAACAGGGTGCAAAGGCCAAATATCCCCAGGGACGTCCCCGCATTGTACCCTGGAGGAGCGACGGCGCCACGTTAGTCCTACGGGCGGCTGTGGACCTGAGCAACCGGGGGTTGCCTGGAACACTCCACCCCTCCCCCAAAATTTGTAAACACCGATTGGTGACGGCCGCGGTGTAATGTGGCTCATCGGGCAGGCGGCGGAGGGGTTGCCCGCCCTTGGATCACCCGTACGATAACACACCATGTTGGCATATTTGTTATGCACATAAACCTGCAGCAATTTTCTCCACAAACAAGGTGTTGTGTGGTTTATTTCCAAATAATATTGCTGTATGCGGGATGGGAAGTGTTGCTGATATTGGCACTATGAATAATTCTAACCCCATAAGCGCCAAGACTTAGCTAGAAAGTAGCTGTCATTAATTAAGACAGAACAGCAAGATGAAAATCAATATTCTGTCTCTGAACGAGCAGCACTAGTCCATCCTTTATGTCTCCGCTGCAGCAGCTCTCGCAAGTCCCCCTAGGAATTCTTTCTCCACGGATCCTGTCTCCCTAATTCGGCAACTCACAGTACAGATGCTCGCCTTTCTCTGCTGGCACACTCATATTCGGGGATCACGGGGCATCTGCCTCTATACCGCTTCCGAGAACAGGTGTTTACCATAAATGGCAGCAGCGTCTGATGGTCGCAGTGTTTCTCCAACCAATGTGAGGTACAGTTTGCTTTCAGACGTTCGGAAAGAAACTAAATATATGTTTAATTCCAGTTGGCATTAGTTACTATAAACCAGTCGGTTCTTCTCTATTCCCAGAGAGGCACTATAAAGTGTGCGCTCCATCGGAGCAAACAATATTCCAAAGTATGCATATTTCCAGTGAGTCCGTTCACATGAAAGGCTGTAATAATACACCAAGCTGCACGTAGGGACTGTGTGCGTGACACTGCTCGTACCCGCAGCAATACTCCATGGGAGTGGACTTCTAAAAAAAAAGGTGAGACCTGCACTCACCATAGCCAATTACAGGCTACTATTTTTACATGACACACAAACACAAGCCAATCTAAAAGTGTAGGAGGAGTCAGACCCCAGAAGTACATACAACGATTGCCACAGTGCAAGCGCTGTAAGCTCGACCTAAAAATAGGCTATGCTCTAGTAAAATTCCAAAACTGTGCAGAAAAGTTTTGTTTTCTGACAAAAGTCTGCCTGTTCCTGAAAGCTGTAAAGATGAGGATTTTAGCACCACAAACCCTTTGTTGATACCTTTTGCAGGGAAAAAAACTACCCCAAAGAGCAAAAAAAGTTTTAGCACAGGGTGTGAAAAGGCCTAGCCATGAAGGGGTTAAAGACGAGGGTCCGGATGCTGTGGTGGAGGGATGGCAAAGGGATGGCAAAGGGGCACACTGAATGTTCTGAGGTGGGCCTCTCGTGCATTGTGCCAGAGATCACACCTGTTATTCGAAGGTGTGCTGGATGTGCACAATGCCTGTTATTGGTCGCTACATGTCAATTTTCTAATTCATGTCAGACAAATGCAAGTAGGAAGCAGCATTAGCATGTCAGGGGGACATGAAACAGGTACTGATAAGGGTAGTCAACATGTGTGCTGATATTCACGCTTTCACGGACAGGGACAGGGATAGCTCGAGATGAACCCCCTCAGACTAAGTTCAGGACTGTGTTCAGCCCCGTCTGATGTCACCAAGCCATATGTTATTCCCAGAAAGAATTGGCCCACATGTATACTTGTTGGGCATTCACACGTGTAGTGTGAAACATTGTTATTCCCCATCCTACTGAGATGTGGCTCGTGCACCACATAGGTGTTGTGTCACCATTGTTTGTGATCCCATACCACACCCAGCTGTGGCTAACGCCACCAGGATCATAACACAGGCCCCGCAACCCCGACAAAATAGTGCAAACTCGACCCAAGCTATGGGAGCGCATGGCGCACAAGTAATGTTACACACCGTCACAAGTGGTCACAGATACGTCAATTTAAATAAAAACACCTGGAATCGATCCTTATCTGGTTCAACGGCCTCAGAGAAAGAGATATGTATATTCCCCATACTATATTGCTCATTGGCCTGCTATTGCTTGCACTCTTAAGAGTGTGTTTGTAACTACAAAGGCCTACTGCATTTTGGGATCTGTAGACGTATGTTAATTATTTCCTTTTCAGTTGTTGAACAGTTAAAAAAAGACTCGCCCAACAACAGGAAAGTGCACTGCAGACTCAAAAATAAACTGTTCTGTCTTTTTTGCTACATTTAAGTTGAAACAATCTTGAAGCTGCTACAGTGCAGTGTGTGATGTTTTCCATGCAGGTTTCTTAGGGTGGTGCCAAAGACAGAAGTTAGATTCCAAATGGCTGAATTGGTGAGATGCTTGGGTGTTCCTAACATTGTCGCCTTGTTTCTTGCCAGGCAGTTTATAATCTAGCTTGTTTACGGTGACATTTATGCAAACTAATTTGCGATTATTAGCTGTATAAATTCTGCTGGTACAGCAACATAGGAGTTACATGGTCCAAGGAGCAAGGCTACATTTGATAAAATTAGGAGTCCACACTGAGAACTGATTGGGTGCTAACTTTTTAATGAAATAAGGAGCCTGGACTACATTTGAAAAAATCAGGAGGCCATATCTAGACCTGAAACCATTCAGGTGAAATTAAGAATCAGCCCCCCTTCCCTTGTAATGTAAGCGAAAGAGTACTTATCTTGTGTTCATGATTAACAGATCATCTCGCCATGGAAATAGTGTTCCACTCAAGGGTTTTTCGTTAATGCACTCTGGGCGGTGTGGTCCTGATTTTCCCCAGTTCTTCCAATTGAGCAAACACAGCTGAAAGCAATGCTTTGTAAAACAAAGACCTAAGATTGGAGCCCTGTGCTATTGGTGACATTGAGCCTTCTTGGAACCTCGCGCCTTCCAGACGCAGCCGTACTGCTGTTGAAATGCCATGGCAATCTACCCTGTCTCAAGCTTGTTACTGTCACGGAAGTGTGAGGTCAGGTTGTCCAGATGAACAAGCTTTAATTTGTCTTCCTCACGTGTTCTTTAGAACTCTCTCTTACACCCCAATGCCAACGTTGGCAGCTCATATCGGCTCTTTGCTGGGAGACAGTGCGAAGTGCTGATAGTGCACAACACACTTTTCAACCCTGTCAGTTGGCAAATATGTCATAGACCAGGTCCTGAGAAATAAGTGCCGGTGCTAAGCACAGGAAACCACTGGCACAAATTAAGCACTGCTGTTGCCTCAAATTTAAGCAGCGATAGTGTCAATTCCAGCTGAACCAAAATATGGAAGAGTGGAAGGCTTCCCTTGGCACCTGAATTAGCACCAGAAACAGGTGTTTTTTTTATTTTTTACTCCAAAACAGTAGTTGCACAGGGGTCAGAGGTGCCTGCTGGTCTACTGACATTCATTGGCGTGGACGAGGTGTTGTCACGGGTTGTGGTGACGGTGGGACTGTCAAAGGTCGTCAAGCTGCCTAATCCTCTGGCTAAAGACTTGGAACATTTAGGAGAGGGGAGCACTGTAAGCTGAAGTCTTGGACTGACTTGGGGGATCCTCTGTGTTATCAGTAGTTCCCACACTTCCCAGCTTATTCTGTCTATGCCTTGTAGGGACCGAGGGCTCCCTCTTTGTTCTGCCTGCTCTCATGGCTCCTATTGTGGCAGTGGTCAATAGAGGTGAACCACGCCTCTCCTCTACAGACGTTTCCTGCTTGAACGTCAGTTCCCTCATTATCACATGACCAGTCATGATCCAGTGGTACCAAAATCTCTGACAGGATAAAAAAGGCCCCTCGCCAATCAGGGGGGCCCTATTTTCTTAATAATTCAGTACTTCTGGACTCACGTGGGAACAACCTTCCAGATATACCATAACTTTTTAACCCCAAAACGAGCAACTCTTGAAACGTGAATTTCTTCAAAAAGGATTTACACAGTATCCCTAAAAAGAAAGTTTCTGAGTAAAGTTCAAAGTTTTTGCCAAATTTGGTGAAATTAGTTGAGCTGTTTTATTTGTATCTAAGTGCAAAGTTTCCCAGTGCAATTAACATAGGAAATTTATTTTTTGGGACTCGTCCCTTTTTTCTGTCCCTCACTTAACTGAGCGCCTCAAACTTTTCATGAAGAAGCTGAGGGGGATGAACATATTTGGGAACAATTTTGAGCAGATACGTCAAAGAGCGCAAAAGTTATTAGAAAAACAAAAAACACTCTTTTCGATAGAAACTTTGACCTAGCTAAAACTACAAAGTGATGACGGCCACTGTGTGATGTATCAATCAATACCACTGCAACTGCATTGTAAAGTCCTGAGTAGTACAACAATGCATTGTAAAAGTCAACGTGTTGTAATGCCTGCAGGGTAAAGGTGTGTGTGGTATTGAGTGATATTCAAAGTGGGATCCCACATCCTATGAAGAAGGACACAGATGTAACATGCATTCATAACGCACTCTGGTGCAAAGAGGTAGCTCAGTTATGAACACCATGCCGAATTACACCATCAATGAAGGTTGACAGTCAAGGGTGAAGGATACAGGCCTGTACCCCCGAACTAGGGCCAGCAGTCGTTTACCATCACTCTATAGCTTTAAGGGACAGATGTCTCCTACTGAGGGTGTGTGGGTACAATTGGTGTGTGATCACTTCTACAGGCCTTAAACCTTACCAGCTCATTTTTGGCCCTCACAACTTGGTCCCCAGCGAGTACCTCAAGCTACTGCTCATAACCCGGGCTTTTGTATTTGACCTGGGTGTCTGTTCTGGTACCACAGGTGGGCAAATTAATTATCTTCCTTCTGCTTTCTGCTGCTAAGACACTTGTACAAGATTTTACCTTATTCGTCTAGCGTGTCTTGCAGTGCTTTATTTGAGCTGGTGGTTTCAGGTGCTCGGCACCAGCACTTAATTGTTAACACCGGCACTTATGGCTGCTGCTACATGGTGGCGCTATTAGTGTAATTTAGAGATGTGCTCACACAACAGTCAATATGCATTAAAACAACTAATACATGCTTCACAAGCCATTCTTATAGCTTTGGGGGTCCACAAAGTCTGAACTGTCACACTTGGAGCAATGTGATGGTTGGTAGTTGTGTTGGTACTGTCATTTGCAGCGATGGCAGGGGCAGTGGGGGAGACAAGCTGAAGAGGCTCCTGACGAGGGCACTGGCACGTATTGTGTTAAAAATTAAGCACTGGACTGTCTTGAATGAATGATCATCTTATAGAGCGCCAACTGTGCCCAAAGGCGTCAAGGAGCAAGGCATAAAACAAGTGGTCAAGAATAATAGAGATGAAGCTTCAGATATTAAAGTGCGATGAGCCATATTTTTTAAGATTTACAAAAGGGTACATGCGACTCTTGACAAGAGATCATTAGAGGAAGAGTGTTCCAGAGCTTAGAGGCGGCGACAGCAATGGCTCTTCCCCTCACCTAGCTCTCCTAAACCTGGGGACTACCAGCCAATTTCTATTGGCAGACCACAGCTGTTTGGTGGGGACTTACCATTGGAAGAGTCTTTTGATCCCTTCAGGACCAGACCCATGAAGAGCGCTATAAACAATCCATAGGGCCTTAAACAAAATTCTCTTTCTCAGAGGAAACCAATGTAATTTATAAATTAGCGGAGACTGAGTGGAGTTTAGGAAGATCCTTCATGAGTCTTGCTGCTGCATTCTGGACAAGTTGCAGTTTGTGAATTGATCCTTTGTTAATATCCAGATAGAGGGCATTACAATAATCCAGCCAGGACAAGATCAGGGGATCGGCTACCTGCTTTCGAGACGAGAGAGAAAGACATGGAAAAATCTTCTTCAAGATCCTGTTGATCCCGAAACAGGTCTAAGCAGTTCTATTGACCTGGGGCTCGAAAGGAAGTGAACTGGTGACTATCACACCCAGATTCTTTGCTGATACGGCAGGCCAGGGTCATTGTCCAAGTATTTCAGGCCACCGGGAGTGTGACCATAAAGATTGTTGAGGCCAAAAAACCAGGACCTAAGTTTTATCACCATTGAGTCGTAAATAGCTGTTTATCGTCCAATCAGCCACGGCCCGCATGCAGCTTTTGAAATTGTTTGCGGATGCTTCAATGCTGTTTGTGATAGACACAATTATTTGTGTGTCATCAGCATAAGACAGAGCCTCGAGCCTGAAAGATCTGATTACTTTGGCCAACGGAGAGACATAACTGTTAAATAAGGTGGGACTCAATGAGGAACCTTGTGAAACTCCACAGAAGGTGGAAATGGAGTCGGAATAAAATTGGTAAATTTTTACTTTTTGTGACCTATCTGAAAGAAATGAGGACAAAAGCTCCAAGGCGGAGCCTGATACCTCAATTTCTTGACGATGGTTAATCAGCCTTGTTGGCGAGATGGTATCAAAAGCGGCAGATAGGTCCAAAAGTATTAACAGAGAAGGACGCCCAGCATCTACTTGGGTACGTATGTTGTTTACTGCCAATGTTAGGGCCATCTCAGAGCTGTGGCCACTCCTGAAGCCATATTGGGCGCCATCAAGCAGGCGGTGTTGTTCCAGGTGGGGAACAACCTTTACAACGCAACTTTCACAACGCACTACCATTACAACGAAACTGTTACAACGCAAGTGGATTTACAACGCATGCCATTACAACGCAAGTCTTTACATCGACTTGCGCTAGATGGCGTGCTAACATTACAAATAGTGTGGTTTACTATCCCAACACCTTCCCTACTGTTAAGTGGACTGGAGTTGGAATAGTAAATTACACTTTTCTAATGTTAGCACGCCATCTAGTGCAAGTCGATGTAAAGACTTGCGTTGTAATGGCATGCATTGTAAATCCACTTGCGTTGTAACAGTTTCATTGTAACAGCATGCGTTGTAACAGCATGCGTTGTAACGTCATACATCCTTCCAGGTAGTTGCTTTGTTGGGTATTTAGGTGCTTCTAAAGAATTTTGGCTGGGACTGGTAGTAGCGAAATGGGCCAATAATTTTTAGGTTCCAAAGGGATGTATGACATTACAACGCATGCTGTTACAACGCATGCTGTTACAACGAAACTGTTACAACGCAAGTGGATTTACAAGGCATGCCATTACAACGCAAGTCTTTACATCGACTTGCACTAGATGGCGTGCTAACATTAGAAAAGTGTAATTTACTATTCCAACTCCAGTCCACTTAACAGTAGGGAAGGTGTTGGGATAGTAAACCACACTATTTGTAATGTTAGCACGCCATCTAGCGCAAGTCGATGGAAAGACTTGCGTTGTAATGGCATGCGTTGTAAATCCACTTGCGTTGTAACAGTTTCGTTGTAATGGTAGTGCGTTGTAAAAGTTGCGTTGTAAAGGTTGTTCCCCGTTCCAAAGGGTCTAGGTTAGTTTCCGTTAATAAAGGCTTAATCACCGCTGTTTTCCAATTAAGAGGAAAAGCCCTGATGAGATGGCCAGATTAAGCGTGGACGTTAGGTGGGGGACAATCATCTCCCTTCCTAATTTTATAATTTTCAGAGGGCAAGTTTGCAAACCTGACCCAAATATAATTCCCCCTAAAAGATACACTTACTCATGAGACAAGGGAGGAAAGATGGACAATGTGTCATCCCTCTCGTCTAATTTGGGAGGGTTATACAATTCAGAGATAGAAATATGAGACGTGTTAGTGAGCTGATGATTCAGTCAACCATTCTCAGCTGAGTTTACTATTATAATTCTCTTTTTTGATTTTGCCTCTGTATCTCACTCAGAGACTAGTGTTGTCCAACTTCTACATCTAGCTGATTTAGCGGTTGGCACGCCCATCATTTTCCCCACCTGTCTTAAACCTTTACTCTGGCTGCCTATTTTCAAGATGATTCTTGTTCTGTCAATGTGTATCATTTTCAAAGCTCTCCATCGTTTAGGCTCAGCCTATTTATTGCAGAAACTGTTCCGCTAGGCACCTAGCCCTTCTCTTAGATCAGGGTTCTCTCTAAAGTAGGTCCTGGAGGGCCGGATCCATGCCTAATTTATAAGGTAACTACCTTTATCTAAATGGGGATATGCTAAAAATCTGGCATGGATCCGGCCCTCAAGGACGAACTTTGGAGAACCCTGTCTTAAATCATCCAATGCCCATCTGTTGTCGGTTCCTAAGTTTCGTCATCCTTGGACAAGCAGCCAGTCATTGAAGATTCAGAAAGCTCAACACTGGCCATCACTGGAATCCATGACCCATGAATTTGAGGGGGATATTCAGCGGCTTCCTTTCGACAAAGCCCTGAAGTTCTGGCTCTACACGTCTTAACCTGCTGCTTGGTCTGTCTCAGTTTTTCCGTCAGCTCCGGGACACCTTTTAGGCAATTTCCCACATTATAAATTGCTAAAATAAATAAATAAATGCAGAAGATGGTCTTACGTTTTTTGGATTAAAACATTGGGAGACAAAATCGTGAGGTACAATAAAGACAGGAAAACTAGTGAAAATCAAAATGATTACAAGCAAGTAATAAAGGGTGAGGATAAGTGTCAAAGTGAGGTGTAGAGTAGCCAGGTAAATGGAAAGACTAAGGTCAAGGGTGCTCCATAAACACTACAGGGAATCCAAGATTTACCTCGGAATAAGTGACAAGCTGTTTGTACAAATAGTGGAAAGAAGAGACCTAAAATTAATCACTCCTAGATATATTGCCTCAAAATGTAATTCCTGTGCAAAATAAATAAATCCATATGGAGTGCACCTAAGGTGACTTGGGACTAAGTTCAGCTGAGCAGTGACTTACTTGGGAAAGTAGGAAAAAATCTGCTGGGAATAACATCTTTTTTCTGCCTAGTTGATAATCTGGAAAAAGAAATAGTTCAACAGCCATTGATCTGTCCCGCTCCCGTTGCACTAGTATGCTTCTGACATTGTGTTGTCTGTCGTGTTTAGTAGCGTTGGGTCGCCTGTCCCTGGAACAAATTCCTGCCAAACCACTGTTGTCTGCTACCAGATGGATGAATAAAGTCTTGGCTCCCAGAGTGCCTTTGCCGAAGAAAACAGGAAGAACAAGGACACCCCTCCACCTGCTGCCTTTAGTTCCTGTGATCACGTATAATTTACTGGTTGGAAGATCAGGCATTGCATCTTTCAGCGAATCTCCTCTTCCTTAAATGCTGTAGAAGGTGGACTCTAAACTGCACAAGATGGTGAAAGAGGGTCCCTGGTAAAGGTGTGGCCAGGGCACTACATAGCCAACTCTACCATCATGCAAGGTCCACATAGCATGTGTCTTCTGCAGGAGACCCACCAGGTGAATCCTTATCCTGATGGCCCACATTTCTGGTAAGAATGCCCTCTAATCAGCATCCATTGTATCCATATTCCTGGATTAGCTTGAGCTGAGACTATGTGCGCTTTCTTGGAGACTCCAATGAGGTACGGCGGTGGGTGACAGAACCTTCTTCCTGGAGCTGAAACGAATGTCAAGATTCTCCACGAAAAGTATTGATTGGTACGCTTGGTTACAATTTGATGAATGGCTCTGCACAGTCCTTCCTGCATGCATATCTCTAGAAACAGTCGGAGGAGTCATTCACAATTAACTAAGAGGCATCTATTGCATATGTGTCAGACTTAGACTAGCGTAAATCGTCTTTAGGGTTGCTTATTCATTCTTGTCAAATGGAGAAGATGCCTCAACATCCTCTGTTATGAAAGGCACATCGCCTGTGAAGTTTGCAAACTGGCAAACTGGGTCAAGAGGTGTTTACTGGCCCTTAAACGGAGACTTGGGTGCTCTTCAATACCAATCCCTCCAAAGCAGGTTCCACACTACAGTGGCAGCAACAGGGAGCTTTGGAATGGAAGGACAAACAACTCTTGGAACCAGGAATGAAAAGTATTGGCTGGTGTTGTTAAAACCTACCCTCCGATGAATGGGTGAGAGTCCAGCACAGACTCCAGCTCTGATCTCTAAGCATACTTGGTCTTCAGAACTGTGTCCTTACTGTCACATTATGTCAAAGGCCTAAACAAAATACACACGGTGTGGCACTGCTGTTTACATTTGACCAACGCCTCCAACAGTGACTGAAGACAGGACCTTTGTCGTTCTGAACATCTGTTTGGGGGGTCAGGGCTATCATGGTGGTTCCTGTTTTTCTCCATCCCCTCTTACCTGTGTTGTGAGTGTGAAAAGCTTTACATTTTGACTGTGTGTTGGATTCTGTAGAGAATAACATAAATATCTGCCCAAAATAAATCTTCACGTGAGCCCCCAAGGATGTCTTCCTCACAGGTAGAATCATGACCTGTTCGGGAGACAAGTAAAGCATATGCCAGGCTGGGAATGGAGAGTAGGGGCATGGATGATACACTACTGCTCCAGGCTGGAAATGTAGGCTGGAAATGTAGAGTAGGTGCATGGATGACACAGTGCTGCTCCACAGTGCCTGATACTTCCATGAACCCGGTGGCCTACATCACGGTGCTTACAGGGAAGAGTGTGTACCCACCCTGGGGCCAGGTACGTTTGAGACAAGTTTCAAGTCCTGAAGAGGCCGTCAGAGCAGAGCATAGGGAATATTCTGGGGGGAAAAAAGCTAATGAGTATTCCTTGCCTTTCCAGATATTTGGCTCACAAAAGACACTCTGATAATAGATTAAAAAAGAAAATAAATGTTTTCTTAGATCTTTACCTACTCTAGTGGGGGCATGGTTTTTTGTTCTGAGTAGGAAGAGTTTGTCTCCTTTCCTATACGTTCAAGGTCTCTCTTCCCTCTCTGAGAGCAGAGCACTCTGTGGACCCTGCCTGGGGGTATATTTGGTTCAAATCATTCTGGAAAAGCGGTAATAAAAACGTGAATGCTCACCAAGCGCCGTCTTCGTGGCTCTTAAGACTCCTCTGGCATTTTCCTCTTTCGTTTTCAACATCCGGACAGCAACTTGAGTCAATTCGATATTTTTCAGTATTTGGAAACCTTAATGCATGGAGGAGAATAATATGATATAAAAGCTTTGATAATAACAACGAAACAACATCAATAAAACCAACAACAACAAAACAACAATAACAACAATGTCTTTTTTCCTGCTTTTCACAGATGGAGTGATTACAACGACAATCGTTAGATTTATAGTAAGGAGCAGCTATCTGCCCTTACTGCATAGTAGTGTAGGGAATAACCCTTGTACTTTCTTAATCTTCCAGGGGGCCCACGCCCTGAAGAAAGTCCGTGCACCCTTTATGGGGCAGCAAGGACAGAAACATGTTGGCAATAGGGTCCTAGGACCATAATATCCCTGGAAATCCTCTATTCTTGTTTTTACTATCAGTGCCAGACCCAAGAATAAAGGGAAACTGGGGTCTGACACCGATTCGTAATCTTTAACCCCCTGGCCAAATATCATTTCAATAAGTGCTCCCTGAAATAATGGTTGAGCCCACCCTGACTTTTAGGCGTCGGGGTGTCCCGATGATGAAGCATGACACCTCAAGGGTGTGTGAGGGAATATCATAACAAAAGGACTTGCTTCCTTTCCCACACTTATGTGGTGTTACACACTTCAAATAGGGTATACCATCGTCCCATCAATAGCAATTTGTTTTAGTTAGCTACACATATTGTTTGCTGACTGGTCAAACACGGGAGTACTTATAGTGACATAGTGTTAACCCACGGGAGGGTGTACTCCCTCATTGAGTTCCTCTCGGCCCCTCGCCAAACTAGGAGTCTTTCCTTGTAAGGTATGTGAATTATGTACTCTCAGCCATGTCATATGTATTCAGACCATGCAAGAAAATACTGCAGTTTTTGCCAAAAGACAGTCAGCGCACAGTGATTACATCACTTACTATGACTAGGCTAGACTATTGTAATAGCCTATACCTGCACATTCAGTACCGCTTTTGCCCAAACTCCAACTTCTGCAGAACGCGGCTGTGAGACTGCTTACCGGCACATCTAAATTTGCATTTGTCTACAGTGATATCCGAAGACTTCACTGGTTCTCCGTCAAGAAACGAGTACAGTTTAAATCCCTCTGTTTGGTACACAAAGCCCTACAAGGCTCATTTGAAGAGGCAATTCCAGTGGTATAGGCCTAAAAGACCACTCCGCTCCCTTGGAGCGAAATTGGTGACAGTACCACGTACAAAAAAAAGCTAGTTGGGGAGACAGAAGGTTTGTTGCATGCGTGGCAAAAGCTTCCCTTCCATTTGAGGAGCATCACTGACTTACTTGGATTCAGGAAGGCCTTAAAAACCTGGCTTTTTGATTGATTACCCGGTCTTAAACTATACATCACTCAGAGGATTGTTGCTAGCGCCAGGACACCCTAGGGTAACAGTCGCGCTTTACAAATGTCTCTAACATAACATACGTGTCAGATCCATGAGGAACTAACGTCCATCCGCTTTGCAGATTCTTTCCCCTCTAGTGGCATACTGTAAACAACTCAGATGCCTCCTTATAGACACTTCTCTTACACTCCCACGTGTCGAAAGTGCTCCCTTCCCCATTCACTCTTGGCAGAAGGAAATCTCTATCTCAAGAGTGGCAAAGATAGGAGGAAATCCCACGAAGTATCAAGATTGTTGATGTTCCCAAACTTTGCAAGGAAACCCAGCCCTGAAACGACAACACCTTGCCCTTTGAGCATGATCACTCGTGTGCAATGTGATTCCATATGCATTGTGCTGTAAAATTGCAGGAGTAAAAAGGGTTTATGAGTACAAAGTCAACTTCAGTGAATGCCTTGCACTAATAAAGCAAGCCTTTTACTGTATATATGAATGCCTAACGTGCATGCACTTTGAATCAAACTCATCAAGTTAACTTCAAGTATCGAAATAATAGAAAACTCCAAGTAGAATTTAAATTAAATAGATCCCGAATGTATAGATATATGCAAGTACCAGAGGAGCTGGTTAAAAAGAAGATAGGGGACTAAACCCAAAGGATGAATCCCCTTAGAGGAAAGGGTACTGAATTCTACACTAGGCAAAGGGGCCATATCTGCCACTTACTATATTGAGTAACAAGTCGAAACGGTTAATCCGATGTACTAAAGGGAAAGATATATTGGTGGACAAAATGAGGCAACTTGGGAAGAAGCATTCGCCTGCTCTAGAGAGATATCAATCAGGATGAACTTAAAACCCTCAGTACATTCACTGTTGCTTGGTCGCAAAAACAATAATTGTCTCAGATGATATATACATGTACCACCCCATTTTGTGTTTATTGTCTCGTATGTCCATGTAGGAAGATATACATATGCAGTACGATACACCAGACTAAATGCAGAATTTTAGAACACGCAAGAGCAATTGAAAAACATGACTTTTCATATCCTGTCGCAAGACATTTTGCACAGTTCCACCAGAGCGACAGGAATCTATTAAGGTTTTTTAGCATAGATCATGTGCCTGCACCCGAGAGGGGTGGCAACAGAGAGTTGAAATTGCGCAGGCTAGAGTCCCGATGCATAGTGGATATACAAGCAAAAGCCCCATGGGGATTAAAAACAGAGGAAGAGCTGGCAATCCACTTGGGATAGAGTCGCATTCTATACTGACAATGTAGTTAGATGGTCAGACTGATTGACTGGAATTATTTCTGCTTTATGAGGAATAAAGGTACATCGTGTAAATAGGTGAATAAAAGAATGTTATCATCGTTAAGTAGTATTGAAATGCAATGAAATCTTCTGCAATGATATGCTGGTCTTCATATGATTCACAAACAATTGTGAAGTACAATTGCCCATTCAGGGCTCAATTATGGCTAATGTGCTTTACAATTGTTAGCAAACAATATTTGGTTTACTTTATCTGCGAAGTAGAGTTTCTAGAATATGATTGTAGAATTGACATTGTCAGATTACCATGTTAAATCTACCAATATCTGGAGAATGTATATATAATTGAATCATGCAGTTATTAATTATTATTTGAACATATTGAATTAGTTTATAAACTGAGTCTGTTCACAAATGATTAATTGCTCATCCAGATCTTAATTATGCTGAAGAGATTTATCAAGCACATTTATTTAATTTAAAACTTTATTTAAATGTCAGTGAAACTTCTTTTCTAAGATGGCACCTGAGAAAGTGCAAGTTGAGTTGTCCTTCACTTATGTTTGTAACGAAAGACGGAATTTTGGAGGACACATGCTGTCTTGTTTCTATGTTCAGGAATGAATTAAAAAATGCACCTCTCCCCGTTCCTACTCGCAGTGGAAAAAGGTGCTTTGCCAAAACGTGTCCTGTCCCCTTTTATGATTTTGCATTAAGCAAATAAATGAACTGAATTCACCCTGAAAGCTGTGTGCGGTCGTCTTGTTTCCCGGCGAGACAAGTGGGAGCTATATATATATATACACACACACACACACCATGGTCCTGTTCCGAATTGGGGCGTGGACTAGTGTTTTGATCTCAAGACAGTTATATATAATGGTATGGGATGCAGCACAAATTTTTCAAGATATGGTCCTCATGTAGAGAGCATGAGGACAAGGCCTTGTCCTCAAACATTCCAGCCTGCTCAATATTAGCTCAGGCTCTGTGGTATAGAAAAAGCAGCTCTATCGAAGTAAGTATTTATGTATGTTTAGAAGCTATATGATGATTGGCTTGATGTTTACATGGATCAGCCATAGGTGATAGGGGATGTGTATGCCTCACCTTATCGATTGGCAAACAAAAGCGTGTGCTATGATCATTTACTGCATATCGTAGTCTTCTGATGATCTGGCCCGCTCCAAATCGGTAAATCAAGCATGCAACCTAGGAGTTCCCTTTAATGGCAATTGCTCATTCTCCTTGCAGATACATTCACCAGTGGCAACTGAAAGGGATCCTGCTGCTGTTACAATGCTCCCAGAAAATGGCCTTTATCATCACTGCGGTCATGGGCCACTTGGATTGCAGCAATAGCCTAGATGCAAGCCTCCCCCACATATCCCTCACTAAAGTCCGAATACAAAATTACGATGCTGGCTTTTTATTGATTAAAGCACCATGCTCATACTCCATCTGTACTCGGGTCTCCTCTCTGGCTCTCAGTGAGAGAGAGAAAGGGGTCTATTTAAAATCCTCTGTCTTATTCACAGAGCCCAAGACAGCCTACTTGCTCCATCAACGGAACCGGAGTTACAGGTCAGCTAACAAAGGCAGCTGCCACCCACAAACTGAGGTACAAAAGCTCCCTGGTGTAAGCTTGTAAGCTGTGTTAAGGTCGCCTTTGGAACTAGGAATGTAATTGCGTTCTGGATTCCATTCAGTGAGCTGGCACTCCAGGGATGTCCATGGGAGTCTGATTGGCTGAGGGATCGCTACGCTTGAGTTGTAAGGAAAGAACTTCAGTAAACAAACTTTTTACTTACCCCTGATTGGTATGTATGACGTTACAAGTTACAACTCATTCTTTTACATCGCATGCCATTACATCGCATTTTTAGAAACCACCTACACAACGCATTCCATTACATCGCATTATACCATTGCATCGCATACCATTACATCGCATTTAAGGTAAGTGTTGGATGGTGTAGGGGTAAAAATTACTATTCTAACTCCAGTGAGTGCAACAGTAGGGTAAGTGTTGGACAGTGTAGGGGTAAAAATTAGTATTCTAACTCCAGTGAGTGCAACAGTAGGGTAAGTGTCAGATAGTGTAAGGGTACAATGCTTTGTAATGGTATGCGTTGTAATGACTTGCGATGTAATGCCTGCGTTGTAGTGACATGCGTTGTAATGACATGCATTGTAGTGACATGCGATGTAATGGCTGCGTTGTAATGACATGAGATGTAAAGGATGTTGCGATATAATGACTGAGTTGTAAAGGTAGTGTTATGTAATGACTGCGTTGTAAAGGTTGTTTCCCCCATGATTGTGACGTTCTTCAAGAGTGGGTGCGGTGCAAGGATTTGCAACAAGGATGGGAAGATAGACTCTGCTCTCATAATCACCAGGTCATCACACACAGACAATTCCTCCAGAGACCTCAAGGTACGGTCTGACCGAGAGTGCCACGGAACTCTGCCTCCTACTACCCAAGAAAATCAAACGTTTCACCTCCTTCATTCTGGAGTCAGATTCCATTTCCGTCATCCACTCTTGCACGGTTATTGCATGTGCACCCCCACGTCCAATACTTCTTGCAATGATGCCACCACACCTTCACTTTCCCTTGCCACAACGGCAGGATCATGCACCTCCTGCCAGTCCAACGACAGCATCAGCAAGCAGTCCGCTTGACAGTTCCACCATCGGTGCAAGACTCCCTTCTCTGTCAGCCAGCACTTCACCCTCTAGACCGTGCTACCCTCCACCAGAGATGGAAGACCTCCAATTGAGAATATCCTTGAAGGTAAGCCCTTCACTCAGGCATTTGGATAATCTTTTTATCCTATTGGCAAAGAACCGCAGCATCATTCTAGTCCTACTGGTCAGATTCCTAAAACCAGTCTGCCCTTTAACTCCAGGCACGGGAACGCTTCATGCACTAGCTAGGTTTTTATACCAAGAGGAAATTGTAGGACATCAAGATAGAAGACGGATCTGTGAGGAAAGCGCCTGTGTTGAGCGGCAAGACTCTTCGGGCTCTTGAACTCGAGCCCACCTTTCTCTGAAAGGTAGTTAAGAAACACCACTTACCATGAGAACCTACTTGGCAAAGTGGGGGTCATGTTATTACCAGCTGTATAATGTTGGTTATGCATTACTGCTAGTAGGAAACACATCTCCAATGATGGATCGCATGGTATAATTTTAATCAGATTAGCCACATGTTGCTGGGGTACAAATTCACTAAACTGGCCACTCTGTCACTTGGCTCTTTCTTAGCACTCCCTCTTGCGAATCTCCCTTCCCCCACAAGATATTTTATTAAACAGTCTTTTATTAAACATCTCATGATCATTGTTACGTCATCCGTTGTGTTATCAACATCATAAATCAACAACTGGATACATGATACACATCATTAGCCTGCCGCTCTCATGGGGGGACCTCTGTGGGCTCGAGGCTAAATCCTGCTACCGACTGTCCAATCTGGGCCCTTGTCCAGGTGGCGGGTGCCTTGGGGGGACTTGCCAGGGGGACTTGCCATCTCAAGGACTCACTGGTAGACCATGCACCACCTTCTACCCCTCTCTGGGGTGCCTTCTTCCTGCTGCTGAGACTATTGTGACTCCGCTTGGGCAACTGCAACTTCACTGTGCCCATGTTCCCCTCTCCTCAGTTTTAGGCATGGGTGTATCTCAGTTTGTTGCTGCGAGTGAGTCCCCTACCCTTACATTGTCTGGGAAAATAGTCACCAAGTGCCATTCATCCTTCCTTCCTTCCTTTAGCCCTTCAGGAGTACTTAATTTGAGCCTGTGCTGAGCACCAGCACTTAATTGTCAACACCGGCACTTATGACAGTCTGCCAAATGGTGGTGCTGTCTATCAAATTTAGAGGTGAGCACAACAACAATTGTTTATTAATTCTACATACATTTAAAATGGCTTGTACCTGCCTCCCAAGCCATTTTTATGTCTTTGGGCCTGGGATAGTCTGATTGTTACACTTTTAACAGTGTGGTAGTTAGTTTATTTTATTTCTTTATTTATAAATTTTTATATAGCGCGAACATGATCGCGAGGGATATCAGAGCGCTTTACAATTGGAGGGAGAGGAAGGTAAAAGTTGCAGTACATGTGTCAAATCGGGATACCAAACAGAGCACATATCAAAATAGAACTCACATAACAAGAACGGATACAAATGCAAGGGGTCGACAAAGAGTACGTTAATTACTGGTACATAGAGAAATAGGAGGAGAGCAAATGATTTGAAAAGGAGAAAAAAAGAAAAACAAGAATAACATCCAGCGCTGGGCTTAAAGGTGTAAGTCCAATGCATTGGAGCAGAAGAATCCAGTACCCTATTAAGGTAAAAACTTGTTCATGAGGAATCTTTTAACTTCCACTTTGAAGGCAACCTTGGAGGACATTCTCCATATTTCTGGTGGGAGAGAGTTCCAGATCTTCGGTTCAGAGCCGGAGAAAGCTCGGTGACACGTTCTCCTTTTGCGAAAGATCTGAGGTTTCAGGAGGAGGGCGTTAGCACTCCTAGAGGGTCTACACCCTCCGGATAGTTCCAGATTTTGTGCTAGATAACTGGGGGTTTTGAAATGGAGGGCTTTGTGTGATAGCAGGCAATCTTTAGCTGTATTCTTGCTTCGTAGGGTAGCCAGTTTAGTATTTTAAGACTGGGGAGATGTGCGCATTTCTTTTGGCACCCGTGACCAATCTGGCCGCCGCATTCAATGAGGCCCTTAGTGGGGCCAAGGTATATTTGGGGAGGCCACAGAGCGTAGCACTGCCATAGTCTAGCCTCGGCAAACCCAGCGCTTGGATCACTTGCTTGAAGTCAGCTTGTGGGAGGAAAGGTTTGAGATTCCTAAGTGTCCTCATCAGGTGGTTAGCTCCTGTGCAAACATAGCTAATGAGTCTTCATGTTCAAGTGCTTGTCCAGGGTGATTCCAAAGGATTTAGCTGAGTCAATATTGAGAGTGGAGCAGTTAAAGGTGGTGAGGTTATTCATCCAGTGGTTTAACTTAGGAGTGTGATTTGGAGGAGAAATGAGAAGGAATTCTGTTTTGGAAGTGTTGAGCAGGAGGTGGTTCTCAGTTAACCAGTTTTGAGTAGTCAATAGGGTAGTGTTGAGTGAAATGATGTTGTCGGGGGAGGAGACTTTCAGATAAAGTTGGGTGTCATCCGCATACATGTGGAAAAGAATATCCATGAAATTTAGAGCATTAGCTAATGGTTCCAAGAACAGGTTGAAGAGTAAGGGAGATCGGGCGGACCCATGGGGGACCCCCATGGATACTGGTGATTGCTGGTAGAGAGAGAGTGGTTCACCTTCACTCTTTGGCATCTGTGATAGAGGAAGGACGAGAACCATTGCAACACCGTACCAGATAGGCCTATCCTGTGCTCCAGAATGAATAGGAGGTTGTTGTGATTAACAGTGTCGAATGCAGAGGAAAGGTCCAGTGAGGAAATATGAATTTTTATGGTCAAATTGTGTCCCCTATCTAGACCCCAACGGCTCCATGTACATGCTACAAGTACATGTATGTTCCCTCCACTTCAAGCTATGAAGACGCAAATACAATTGTGTCCAACGTTAATATGTACTCTTTCATATCTGCCATGAATGGGCCAGATATTCCGTTCCTAAGTATGCCTTGCCACCGTCTTTATATGGTATACTTTTCACGTTTTCCAGCTCTGGCAAGGTAGGCCCTGAATTCCGCCATCGAGCTTTTTCCTGCTTCTGCCTCTGAATGCTCCAGCCTGGACCTGTATCTGTATCCATGAACTTTGTCTTACTTCCTGCGCGGCTAACGGTGCCTAGCCCGGCCTGTTGCCTGCCAAAACTGTATTCAGCCTTCAAGTTATCTGTTCCGCTCCTCAAGAAATGCATTCCTGTCTAAGTAGCTTAGGTAAACATCCCTCTAGCTGCAGAGCAAAGGGCCCGGCCTTACTGTCTCCGTGCAAATAATTCATGACTCTCGTTACCATGGTAGGCCCATGCCCCCTCGCATCTCATGTAGACACTTAGACGCTTGTACACGCACTAGCAGTCAGTATAGAATAGACTCTGTCCGAGAAGACCTTTCCTTTTAGATAATATAGTTCCTTAAACACAAGATATTAGATATGATTTAGGACTAGGTTGTCCTGGCACCCCAGACTTCTGTCTCCTCATGTAGGGCTAAATGTCAAGTTCCCTTCACCCTCTAGTTACACGTCAATCATACGTCATGCGGCTGCGCGCGCATCTCTGCCATATATTTTTTGCTGACTTTGCAGGATTCTCTTATGGATCCACCCACTTGTGTCATCATCATAATGACGTTTTTAGTATATGCCTCTATGCACGCCTATTGTAACGCCTTTTCTATTACGTATGTGTATTCTTATCAGCTGTTACGCCTCTTGCATCTGTCTTTACTGTAATGCATTACTATATATGCCATAACCTGTCAATAATGTATTGCTGATCCCTTCCTGAACCTTCGTGGTGACGGAACTCGATTGCCTGGTTCGAACCATCATTCCTTTGTAAGGAATAAACTCCCTATTATACCCTCGAATACCACGGATTCTGCCTCTTATTTTTACTGAGTTATTCGTATTGTATTTTTCCGCATAAATTAAGTCTAGGTAATTTAAATTTACCACATAATTGGCGCCCGAATAGGGACACCTCTCACACCCCACGCGCCGGAGGTGCGTTGCAGACCCGGTCTCCTGCCACAGCCGGACGGACAATTACGCGTACCCGCAGGATTTCCTGTATCTCCCTCAGGCCAACGGTGGCGACTGAGGCTGCGATCAACACCCAGACGAGGCGGTGAGGAGTGCGGAGAATCCCGACCAGAGCCTAGCTGAGAGAGCAAGATCCGAGGTATACAGAGGCCCACCAGATTCCGAAGTATCTAAGTCACGAGTCGAGTCCAGTCCAGTTTGGTCTAGTCCAGTCCAGACTTCCGAGGCCTTCCGTTCCGTGCTTCCCGGTGAGTACCGTTGCTGAGGACGCATCTAGACGTGCACATTAGTTTGTGCCGGTCAAGACGGGTCTGGGTACACAGACCTGGTCTGCACTGTGTCAGCAGTGTATCTGTGCTGTTTAGCAGTACATACAGTATATTTAGTATTATGCAGTTAACTAGTTTTATTCTAATTATTATTGTTCGTTCTAAAATGTTTTGATATGTTTTAAATGTCGTGGTATGAGTGATTGTTCGATTTTCATTATTGTGTTTATTGTAATTATTGTGTTCAAGACCGAGTAAGAATTAAGTAGCAAGGCTCAAGATGCCGTTATTTTCAAAATTAAGACAGATAAAAACTAGAAAAGGGATACTCGAGGAAGCTGTTCCCATCCCACCTAGGGACACTCCAGGGTACTTTATGTACCATAAACATGGCCTAGATGCCGTATTATATCTTGATCTATGGGTGGACTACACCAAGGATTTAGCAGAGAGTCAGAGATGGCCCGCCGCTGGGACATGGGATGCAGATTGCATCATGAGAATAGAAGAAGCGTTATGGAAAAAGAAAGCCAGACAGTCACAAAAGGATGCCATTGAACTATGGCGTAAAGAATCGCATAGGCGCACAGAGAAAGCGCTCAGAAAGGAAGAGAAAAGTAGGGAAGATTCAGAAAAAGCTCGAGAAAACATATTAATTGACGAAGGTACCCGAGTAAAATCAGAACAAGTAGACAGACAACGAAACACTCTTATGAATGGTATGTATCCTCTTCTGGCCGAGGGTTTGCCTAAGGCCACCTTGGAGGTACCAAAAGATCTTCCACCTCCGTTACTCCCGATTAAAGTACATCCCAAGACCGCAAAAGACATTTTCCTTTCTTCCTATTTAGACGATGCAGCCCCCGAATATGCTAATGGTGCGCAGCCACGCACACCACCCGTTAACGACGCTCAACCCCAAAATCAGCTGCACCCACCTCCGCAGCAACAAACTCCTACTCAAGTTCTAACCATTCCATCTTTTTCTACAGTCCTTCCTGCACCCACACTCTCTACCCTACACCCAACAAATCCTTTTGGACTTGGCACCTCGGGAGGTGCGACAGGAGGTTTTTCCACGCCACCGCCAACAACTAGATTGACTTATAGGGATTTAGCATACCAACGTACACCCCAAAGAATATCAGACAATATATTAAAAGAGCCTTGTTGGAAGGCGGACCCCGAGGAGTCGGTGAGACCACCAAGGGGGGGGCCCTCTCACTGCACGAAGTAGCCGAGCGCTGCCGAGAAGTCTCCTGAGAGATCCTTCTCCTATCACGTACTAGCACAGTAACACCACCACACAGGACTCAAGGAGGTTGTCTTGTGACAAGCAATTCTTTATCAGCAATAAAAAAGGTTACGAGGTCAATATTTACACGAAGGGATCGAGGGATCCACCAAAAGTCTCAGTGTCTCTTTGGAAGGGTCGGGGTAGCGGGACAGTCTTTGGCAGGAATGCGGTACGAGGGTACCTGGGGCCCAGTTCTTATCCTCAAGCTGGAGGACCTCCGGATCTCGGAGGGGTCGAGCCGCGACGGCTTCAGCAGGGCTCTGGCGTACAGTTCGTGGAGAGCCGCGATTCAATCAGCAGGGCTCTCAAGATGGTTTCTGCTCAGCTCGAGCCGCGACGTCGTCAGCAGGGCTCCGAGGAAGGTTTCAGCGAGGTTGGGCCGCGACAGCGTCAGCAGGGCTCCGATGTTCCAGGTGGTTCAGAAAGGGTTCACAAGAAGGAGCCGCGACGCAGTCAGCAGGGCTCGTGATGGTTCCGACAAGAGTTCTTCTCCATAGGGTCAGCCGCGATTCAATCAGCAGGGCTCTCGACTCCGGGATACAACTGCCGAGCTGTGGTGGGGTCGCTCCAGATATAGGCCTGGAGCCCTTTGATGTCCGGACCTATGCGCCCGAGGGGGCGGAGTGGCCGGGTGGAGGTGGCCAGACGCCCAGCAGGAGAGGCGCCAGGCCCCTGGGAGTTGCAGGGCGATCACACCTCGAGAGGGGAGGACAGTTGGGGGTCCCATCGATACTGTCCTCCGCCGGGGGCGATGAATGGTTCCTGCGGCACCCCCTGACTAGTTCGTGGTGCCTCGATGTCGGGGCTTCGCTGGGGGTCGAGGCCGGGTTGAGCGGGGTCGCGCCGGCTGGTGCACGGTGTGACGTGGATGCCAACAAGATGGCGGAGCCACGAGGAGTATGCGACCACGTGCAGCTCCGGGTGAAGGGCCTTGGTGCAGTTCAGACGGGTGGCCTGTGACGGCCGGGGCGGGGAACGGCCACAATCCAGGGGGTTAAGGACCACGCCACGAGGCCGGGTCCAACAGGCGTCCCCCCCAGCCGAAGGCATGGAGAGTCACCCATCTCCTTGGGGATTCTCCTCGTCAAGGCGGAAGAAGCGGGACAGGCCGTCGGCGTTGGCGTGGTCATTGCCGGGCCGGTGTTCGACGTCAAAGTCCATCCCTTGTAGCGAGATGGACCACCGCAGCAGCTTGGGGTTCTCGCCCCGCATTCGCATTAACCATTGCAAGGGCCGGTGGTCGGTCTGGACCCGGAAGTGGGCGCCAAAGAGGTAGGGCCGGAGCTTCTTGAGGGCCCACACCACAGCGAAGGCCTCGCGCTCAATCGTGCTCCAGCGTTGCTCTCGGGGCAGTAGTCGTCGGCTGATGAAGGCCACTGGTCGGTCGAGCCCCTTTTCGTCGGCTTGGGATAGGACGGCCCCGATCCCATACTCGGAGGCGTCCGTCTGTACCACGAACTCCTTCTGGTAGTCCGGGGCCTGCAGCACCGGAGCAGTACACATGGCTGTTTTTAGGGTGTCGAAGGCTGTTTGGCAGCGGGGTGTCCAGTGTACCTTCTTGGGCTGCTTTTTGGACGTTAACTCTGTGAGGGGGCCCACAATGCTCCCATAGTCCCGGATAAACCGCCGGTAGTATCCGGTGAGGCCCAGGAAGGCCCGGACAGCGGTCTTTGTAGTGGGGGGTTCCCAGGTCTGGATGGCATCTATCTTCGCTTGGAGGGGGGCCACCCGCCCGCTCCCCACTTGATGGCCCAGGTAGGTCACGGATCCGTGGCCGATTCGACATTTGCTGGCCTTGATTGTGAGCCCGGCCTGCTGGAGGGCGGCCAGGACGGCCTTCAGGTGGAGGAGGTGCTCGGCCCAGTGGTTGCTGTACACGGCAATGTCATCTAAGTAGGCCGCGCTGAAGGCCTCAAGCCCGGCCAAAACCTTGTTCACCAGTCTTTGGAAGGTGGCCGGGGCGTTCTTCATTCCGAAGGGCATCACCCGAAAGTGGTAATGCCCATCCGGAGTCGAAAAGGCGGATCTTTCTTGGGCGCCGGGGGTGAGCTGGATTTGCCAGTACCCGGCGGTGAGGTCCAGCGTGCTCAAGTAGCGAGCGGCCCTTAGGCGGTCGATGAGTTCGTCGGCCCGGGGTATCGGGTGTGCGTCTGTCTTCGTTACTGTATTCAGGGCTCGGTAGTCCACGCAGAATCGCAACTCCGGGGGGTGACCAGGAGCTGCGGCCTTGGGCACCAGGACGACAGGGCTGGCCCACGGGCTGTCGGAAAGCTCGATGACCCCCAGGGCCAGCATCTTCGCTACTTCGGCCTGGATGCAGGCCCGCACTCGGTCAGGCACCCGGTAGGCTCTGTGTCGTATAGGGGGGCTCTCCCCGGTGTCGACGTCGTGGACGCACCAGTGGGTCACCCCCGGGGTGAGAGAGAAGAGTGCTGCGTAGTCCCGCAGTAGTTGCTGGCAGTCGTTGCGCTGTTCCGTGGTCAGGGACGAGGCGAGTTGGACCCCTTCGATCGATCCATCGTGAATGTCGGATTGCAAGAGGTCGGGCAAGGGCTCGGAGTCGTCCTCGCACCCCTCGTCGGTCGCCAGCAGCAGGCTCAGTTCGGTCCGGGCGAAGTGGGGTTTTAGCCTGTTAGCATGTAGGACCCGGAGGTGGTTCCGGGGGGACTCCAGATCGACCAGGTAGGTGACGGGACTTTTCTTCTCCACCACCTGGAAGGGCCCGGTCCACTTGTCCTGGAGGGCGCCGGGCTCGACCGGGGCCATGACCCACACTTTCTGACCTGGCTCGAATTCTACAGTAGAGGTGTTGCGATCGTACCACCGCTTCATGTCCTCCTGGCTGGCCTCGAGGTTGGCTTCGGCCATGGCTCGGAACTTGCGGGTCTGGTTTCGGAGGGTCAGGAGGTATCGGTAGACGTCAGGAGGGGCGCCTCGGGGCTTCATCTCCCAGCCCTCCTTGACCAGGCTGAGCGGTCCGCGGACCGGGTGTCCATACAGTAGTTCAAACGGGCTGAACCCCAGGGACTTCTGCGGGACCTCCCGATAGGCAAACAGGAGGCAGGGCAGCAGGACATCCCATTTCCGCCTGAGGGGCTCTTCCAGGCCCTGGATCATCCCTTTTAATGTTCGGTTGAACCGCTCAACCAGTCCGTTCCCCTGAGGGTGATAGGGGGTCGTGAACTTGTATGTGACCCCGCACTGTTGCCACAGGGACCGCATGTACCTGGAGATAAAGTTCGTGCCGCGGTCGCTCACCACTTCGCTGGGGAATCCCACTCGGGAGAAGATCCCCATCAAGGCCCGGCCTACCACAGGGGCCGTTATAGTTCTTAGCGGGACCGCCTCCGGGTACCTGGTGGCGTGGTCCACGAGGACCAGGATGAAGCGGTGGCCCAGGGCGGTTTGGGGGTCCAGGGGTCCCACAATATCGATTCCGACCCGTTCGAACGGGGTGCTGACGGCGGGAAAGGGCTGGAGGGGGGCCTTGACCCGACCCCCCGTCTTTCCGCTGGCTTGGCAGGTCTGGCAGGACCGGCAGTGGTTGTCCACATCTCTCCGCATCCGGGGCCAGTAGAAGTGGGTCACCAGACGACTGTACGTTTTGTCTTGCCCCAAGTGTCCGGCGAGGGGCACATCATGGGCCAGGTTAAGAAGGAACTCCCGGAAGCGGAGGGGGACCACCAACACGCGGCTGGCCCCGAGTTCTGCTACTTTCTGTTCACTGTACAACAGGCCCTCGGCCCAGTAGATCCAGTGGGTGCCGGTCTGGTCACCGTTGGCTTGCGCGGTCGCTTGTTGTCGGACCCCTTCGAGAGAAGGACAGGACTGTTGCTCTTGCTGGAACTGTTCTCGGGTGGGGCCCCCCTCGTGTTGCCATTGCGTCAGCTCTGGTAGGGCGCTCGGAGGAGCCCTCTCTTCGGGGGAGGATTCGCTGGGCCCAGGGTCGGTGTCCGCCTCCTCCTCGCCGCTGGTGGGAGGGGGTGTGAGCCCCTCGGGTTGGGCGGTCCCGGAGGTCGAGGATGAGCGGGGGGCCTGGGCGGTCATGGACCGGGTGATGGCGCAGGCCCAATCAGCCAGTCCCAACATTCGGAGGTGCTCTCGCCGCTCTACTTGAGCCCAGGGGGAACTTTCCAAGTCGTTCCCCAGGAGACAGTCGACCGGGGCGTCGTCGCGCACTGTCACCTTCAGCAGGCCCGTCACCCCTCCCCACTCGAAGGGGACCAGGGCCATCTGGCATAGGCTTTCACTGTTGTCGGCCGTCCGTACGGGGCACAGCACATTCGGTAGAATCTGTTCAGGGGTCACCAGGTGGCAGCGGACAGCGGTGATACTGGCGCCTGTGTCACGAAGGGCTTCGGCCCGTTGTCCATTGACCGTGACCTGCTGCCGGTACTTCTGGGTGTTGGTTGGGATGGGGGTGCAGGGTACCATCTCTCGGCTACCCAGGCAGACCAGGGACATGGCTGCCGGCTCCCACTCAGTGTTCTCTCGGTCGAGGGCCTCCTCTTCCTCTTCTCCTCCCCCCAAGGCGGCGGCTGTCAGCTGCCGGGGCGGGGGCCCGCCGGCCCCGTTTCTTCGGTTCAGAGGGCAGGCCGGATCGCTGGCAAAGTGTCCGGTTTGTTGGCAGCCGTAGCAGGTCACTGGGGGCCGGGGTCCGGGTCGGGCCGGGCCCACCCTTCGGGCTAGGCTCGGGGAGAGATGTGGCTGCGGTGGCCCTCGAGGGGGGCTCCTGGGGGCCCCCGGCGGGAGGGTCTCGGTTCCTGTTCGGCCCTCCCCCCCACCGTGCTGGCGGGGGGGTCCGTTGGGGTTCCTCTGGTACTCCCCCATTGAGTTCCGGGGGACCCGGGAGTTGACCCATCGATCGGCCTCGACGGCAAGTTTTCGTGGGTCGGTCATTTTGCTGTCGAGGAGGTGCTGTCTCAGTTCCACGAAGCAATTGTTGGAAAGGTGTTCCCACACGATGAGGTCGACCAGCTGCCCGTAGGTGGTTACTTTGCTTCCTTTGATCCACCCTTCTAGGGCCCGACTGAAAAAGTCCACATATTCTACCCATGTGGTACCCGGGATTTTCTTGCAGTCTCTGAACCGCTGGCGGTACATTTCCGCTGTTAGCCCGTAGCGGGTGAGCAGGGCCTCCTTCATGTGATCGTAGGAGGTCATCACCTCCTCCGGTAGCTGGAGCAGCGTGTCCCGCCCTTCACTCAGGAACCGCCCCCACAGGCCCGCGCCCCAGTCTTTTCGGG
The DNA here is from genome assembly GCF_964204655.1 of Triturus cristatus. Lineage (NCBI taxonomy): Eukaryota > Metazoa > Chordata > Amphibia > Caudata > Salamandridae > Triturus > Triturus cristatus. The sequence continues at coordinate 1,205,744,170 of NC_140582.1, read as the reverse complement.
GCACCCGATGAGAGGTCATGGCCACCTCGTAGGCCTTGAACCATTGTTGGATGTCGTCATTCTTGTAATACTCCTTGACGACCTCTTTCGGGATATGTACCTTGGCCTCGGAAGGCGGTAGAGTGTCTCTAGTACCGGGGGTGTCGGTCCCTCCGTTCTTGGCCTTGATCTCGAGCTCCTTGAGACTGCGCTCGTGCTCAAGAGTTAGTTTCTTTTCCTCCAACTCCCGGTGTCGTCTCTTCTCCTCTATCTCTTCTTGAAGGCGTAGCTGCTCTAGGGCCAGTTTCTTTTCTGCCAGCTGGAGTTCGCCGTCCAGCCGCAGTCGGGCGAGCTCTAGCTCGTGGCTCCGGACCTTTTCCCGCTCTCGTATTTCTTCTTCGGAGAGGCCGGTTTCTAGGCTCTTTCTTCCTCCGGTTGCCGGAGTCAGTGCGGTTGCTGTGGTCTCAGTCAGGGGCAAGGGCCCTTCTTCCTGGGAGGGGCCTTCCCCGGCCTCCAACCATGCCCTCAGAGCTTTCTGCATCTCCTCTTTGGTACCTAGGCTGGTGGTTGCAATGCCTTTGTCTTTGCAGAACTGTTTTAATTCTTTGTGCGTATATTCTTCCAGCCGTTCGGGCTGGAACTCCATTGTCGCGTTGTTTTCCTGGCTGCTCATGATGCTGTTCGTTTGGATGGGTAGCTAGTGGGTACTGGCTGGTACGTATTGCGTTCGGCTCGGATCCCGTCGCTGGCCACCAAATGTTGGAAGGCGGACCCCGAGGAGTCGGTGAGACCACCAAGGGGGGGGGCCCTCTCACTGCACGAAGTAGCCGAGCGCTGCCGAGAAGTCTCCTGAGAGATCCTTCTCCTATCACGTACTAGCACAGTAACACCACCACACAGGACTCAAGGAGGTTGTCTTGTGACAAGCAATTCTTTATCAGCAATAAAAAAGGTTACGAGGTCAATATTTACACGAAGGGATCGAGGGATCCACCAAAAGTCTCAGTGTCTCTTTGGAAGGGTCGGGGTAGCGGGACAGTCTTTGGCAGGAATGCGGTACGAGGGTACCTGGGGCCCAGTTCTTATCCTCAAGCTGGAGGACCTCCGGATCTCGGAGGGGTCGAGCCGCGACGGCTTCAGCAGGGCTCTGGCGTACAGTTCGTGGAGAGCCGCGATTCAATCAGCAGGGCTCTCAAGATGGTTTCTGCTCAGCTCGAGCCGCGACGTCGTCAGCAGGGCTCCGAGGAAGGTTTCAGCGAGGTTGGGCCGCGACAGCGTCAGCAGGGCTCCGATGTTCCAGGTGGTTCAGAAAGGGTTCACAAGAAGGAGCCGCGACGCAGTCAGCAGGGCTCGTGATGGTTCCGACAAGAGTTCTTCTCCATAGGGTCAGCCGCGATTCAATCAGCAGGGCTCTCGACTCCGGGATACAACTGCCGAGCTGTGGTTGGGTCGCTCCAGATATAGGCCTGGAGCCCTTTGATGTCCGGACCTATGCGCCCGAGGGGGCGGAGTGGCCGGGTGGAGGTGGCCAGACGCCCAGCAGGAGAGGCGCCAGGCCCCTGGGAGTTGCAGGGCGATCACACCTCGAGAGGGGAGGACAGTTGGGGGTCCCATCGATACTGTCCTCCGCCGGGGGCGATGAATGGTTCCTGCGGCACCCCCTGACTAGTTTGTGGTGCCTCGATGTCGGGGCTTCGCTGGGGGTCGAGGCCGGGTTGAGCGGGGTCGCGCCGGCTGGTGCACGGTGTGACGTGGATGCCAACAAGATGGCGGAGCCACGAGGAGTATGCGACCACGTGCAGCTCCGGGTGAAGGGCCTTGGTGCAGTTCAGACGGGTGGCCTGTGACGGCCGGGGCGGGGAACGGCCACAATCCAGGGGGTTAAGGACCACGCCACGAGGCCGGGTCCAACAAGCCTCTTTCCGATTGTAGATATGATCCAGTGCCAGGAAAAGACGACAGGATGTTGCTGTCTTCAGTACGTTTGCGACGAGCTACACAATATTTAATGACGTTACCAGGAATGGTTGAACATCTAGACAAAATATATCGCTTTATCCAAACAGGGCAAGGTCCTGAAAGTATTGCCGAAGCCATGGAATACCAGAAAGTAGATATACAAAAATTATTGTTACGCTTTTTCATAAACTGTTTGATCAGAAATAGAGATAGGCCTGAGGTAGATTCGGAGGAAATGCAAGCACTTACCAAATGGGGTCAGAATATAACAGACGGGAGACATGATAAACAGAAGTGTATAGAAGCCATGTGCCGAAGGATCAGAAAAGAAGTAGAACGAATACATGAAAGCAGAGTAGAAGCAGATAAAACTGAATCAGAGGAAGAGGAGGAGGAACAGTCAGAAATGAACATAGGACAAATTGAATTACCAGCGAAACAAATGATAGCTTATGTAGGAAAAGGAAGATCTTTTAATAAAACAATACGTCCGATACAAGGCCCCACTGATGTAGGTTGTATGCACATTACACCATATCGTGTCACACTCAAAACAGGAGTGGTATTACCACGAATGCGACAATACAAGTTACCGCCAGATACTGTAGTGGCTTTACTGCAAATCATTGACGAGCTCATTGCACAAGGAGTGGTTGTAGAAACCGACTCCAATGTATGTAATTCTCCGATTATTCCGATTCTTAAACGAACTGATCCAAAAGCACCCCCAGTATATCGATTAGTTATTGATCTGCGCGAATTGAACAAATGCATTGTACCACAATACCCCGTGGTCCCAGATATCTCTTCATTATTGACAGCTATTGATTCAGAGGCGACGTTCTTTACTGTAATTGACCTCAAGAACGCCTTCTTCAGCGTCCCAATCGATCCGGAAAGCCAATATTTGTTCGGATTCAGTCTAAATGGACGAAGTTTTAAATTCGCACGCGCACCTCAAGGATTTACAGAAAGTCCTAGCATCTACAGCCAAGCACTAAAAAGACAACTTGACAGTATCCACATGCCAGTTAACACTGCACTGCTTCAGTATGTCGATGATCTGCTGATCACCGCCCGAAGCGAACCCGAATGTGAAAAAGCATCACTGACGGTTTTACATTTCCTAGCTGACAAGGGGCACAAGGTGTCCCCTTCAAAGCTGCAATTTTGTGCCCAGCAAGTTGTGTACCTAGGGCACTTGCTGTCCAAATGGGGGAGAGACAGCTCACACCTGACCGCATCCAGGTAATTGTAAACATGCCTCCACCCAAGACACAAAAGGAGGTACGGGCCTTCATAGGCCTCACTTCGTACTGTAGGCAGTGGATTCCCCAATATGCATTTTTAGCTAAACCACTCATTCAGTTGACAACTCAGGAGGCAGCGACATCGACTGTCCTCCCTTGGACTCCAGAACATACACAAGCTTTTGAAGACTTAAAGAAAGCTTTATGCCAAGCACCTGTTTTAGCGACACCATGTTACAGTAAGCCTTTTACACTCTTTGTTACAGAACGTGAAGGTACTGCCTTGTCAGTACTCACGCAGGAACAAGCAGGATCACACAAGCCATGTGCTTACTTTTCTAGCACATTAGATCCCGTAGCTCAAGCTCTTCCTGCGTGTCTGAAATCAGTTGCAGCAACAGCTCTAGTGATCAGACAAAGCGATTCCATAGTATTAGGACATCAATTGACAGTACAAGTACCACACGCAGTAGAAGTTCTCTTGAACCGGACACAAACACAACACTTGACTATAGCACGACTGACAGGTTACGAACTCACATTGTTTCAGCCACACATAGAAATCAGACGTTGTAGTACATTAAATCCTGCCACACTTTTGCCATTAAGTGGAACAGACCCACTGGCACATGATTGTATTGAAGTCATTACTATTACGACGAAACCCAGACAAGACTTGACAGATGTCCCATTACCAGACCCAGACCTGACACTGTATGTAGATGGTTCATGTATGAGAACAAGTACAGGAAAGTTAGTGGCCGCTTATGCAGTCACGACAGACACCGAAGTCATTGAAACAAATTGTATCGACACATTATCAGCTCAAGCAGCAGAGCTTATTGCTCTGACACAAGCATGTATTCAAGCCAAGAATAGGAAAGTTAACATATACACAGATTCACGTTATGCATTCGGAGTCGTACACGACTTCGGAGTCCTTTGGCGAGAGAGAGGTTATTTGACTTCTCACGGTGCCAACATTCAACACGGTCCCCTCATTCAAGCTCTGTTAGATGCAATACATCTACCTACTTCAATATCTATCATGAAGTGTAAAGCCCATACAAAAATCACCGATATTATTTCCCAGGGTAACGACCTAGCAGACCGAACAGCTAAGCAAACAGCACAGAATCAGACTCATACAACTGACTTGACAAAGACAATAGTTCCGGCGCCGACACACTGCATGACAGTTAAGGATCCCGCCCTTGATGTAATTGACATACAGACACATGCTACACTAGAGGAAATAAAGAAATGGACTGAATTAGGAGGGATCCAAACAGATCAGGGATGGATGACGAAGGGAAAATCTATATGGTTTCTCCCCGACTCAATGGTTCAAGTTATCATTAACACAATACATAGTCCAGCACATCTAGGAGAAAAAGCCATGTTAGACAGTATTCAACACATTTGGTTCAACAAACACTTACGAGCTGCAGCTAAACAGAAAGTCCGAACTTGTATGATTTGTTGTCAGTTCAATCCAGGTCCCTGTAGAGCAGGGTGGATTTCAACCTCCCGATCACCCTTTTGAAGTCCTCCAGATGGATTATATCCAGATGGACCGATGTCGAGGATTCAAATATGTTCTCGTAGTTGTATGCGCTCTTTCCCGTTGGACAGAGGCGTATCCCGTCTCAGATTACACTGCCCCGACTACTGCCAAACAATTAGTTCGTGAATTCTTCCCACGATATGGTTTGCCCCGTATCGTGTACTCAGATAATGGCCAGCCGTTCTCATCCGAGCTAATGAAACACATTTCACTCTTGTTAGGCTATCAATGAAAATTCCACTGTGTCCGACATCCCGAGGCAGCAGTTCTCGTGGAACGTCATAATCAGACCCTGAAAATACGACTTTCTAAAATCTGTAGAGAGAAAGGTGTCGACTGCATAGTAGCCTTACCGGTTGCACTATTTTACATGAGAATGGTAGCACATTCTCGCACAGGGCTATCCCCGTACGAGGTGGTCTTCGGTAGGCCACCAAATATGTGGGGGACGCCTATACCTCGTAAAATAACTGATGTTGATTGTAATATGCTGACAGATTACCTTGCTTCCTTGATGTCTGCACTACAATCTTGCCGTTCACAGGTAGCTGCAGCCTTTCCCGACAACACCGAGGTAAAGCCCCATGAAGTGGTTCCTGGGGATCTCGTTTTCGTCAGAAACTTCGACAGGAGGAGCCCGTTGGAGCCTCGCTGGCTACAACCAAAGCTGGTTCTTCTAACGACGAGGACAGCAGTGAAGGTCGAGGGTCGCAAGGGTTGGTTACACTCGAGTCATATCAAGAAATTTCATGGACTACCAGCCGATCTGAACTCTCAGCCCTGCCCCCTTCCAGAGACTGATTCAAAACTCCCCCTGGTTGAACCGACCGAATCTCAAAACTATAAACTAAAACTAAGGTCTAGCAAGTCAGACAATTCGATTGTTTAAGTCCTCTCCCAGGTGAATCGGTTGAATTAAGTCTTGACATGTATCCTCTAGACCGAATAAGAGAGAGAAATAGACAGAAACAGCTCAAGAAACATGCATACTGTAAATCACTCCATAGTCACTGTATAGTGACATTGTTGATTATGTTTTTTCTAAGTCTTTTTATTATTGCTGCAAGTATACTGTTACACATGTACTATCCTATTTTCAAGCGTGCTTACAATGTTACAGCCGAACATTCTTTTAGTGAACTACCTCCATATGAGTTGTCCTATAGATTTGCGCTGCGCAACAACACATTCATTAGTATGTTACATCATTCCCATCAGACCAGCAACGCTACAAATTGTTGGATATGTGGCCGACTCCCTCCCTATCAGAAGTACAAAGGAGTTCTGCCTCTCTTTCCGTACCCATTTACACACAATGGTTCCTGTGGAGCATGGTTTAGTTTGATTAACTCTTTAGATTCAAACACTGTAGTTTACCAGAGCAACTGGGTATGGGGAAACCTGAACTTAGTTTTGCTTAAAGCCTGTTATCCTAACAAGGAGGGACTTCCCAAAAGGACAGGAACTGACCTAGAAAATGAAGTATATGGATTAGGTAATTTTACACTTAACCTCATGATTCTAAATGTTGAATCTGAAGCTACACTAGTCTTGCCTGCTATGTCCGTATTACCAGTCAAAGGTGAATTCTGTGTAAGAAAGAATGGTTCAGTACACCTAGGTCATAGTAAATGTACTACTGTGATCGAATTCAGTGATAAAGGCAAGTCTACATTTAGAGCTTCCCGTCACTCCTACTTCATCTGTGGTCACACCGCATATATACGCCTACCCCTAGATTGGGATGGTACCTGTTACATTGCATTCCTTCTGCCACCTGTTTTCCTAGCCCCTCCTGATTATCATAGAAATACCAATCTAGTACACCATAGACCCCAGAGAGATATCCCGATTGTTGACTACACCGAAACAGCATGGGAACAATATACAGACTTTAATAAAGGTCTCTTTCCTTACATAGGTGTTGTCTCAAACAGTAAACTGATACGTAGATTAACCAGAACCCTTGAAGCAGTAGTGAATGAAACTACCTCTGCCCTAGGCAACTTAACAGAGGAGCAGTCTGCGATGCGGATTGTTGTTCTCCAAAATCGTCTTGTCCTTGACGTCATCCCAGCAGATAGGGGCGGAGCTTGTAGGGTCATCGGATCAAGTTGCTGTGTTTTCATCTCAGAAAACGCGCCATCCGTATATAAAGCCATAACTCGTCTTCACAAGATTGCAAACCAGATACATCAGAATGCAGGCACCTGGACATGGTCCGGTTGGTTCTGGAGCGTATTGTCAGCCTGGGGATGGAAAGTCCTATCCTTCCTAGGTATTGGCCTTCTCATAGTATTCAGTTGCTGCCTATGTCTACAATGTGGACCAGCGATTTGCGGCCTGTGTGCCACATCGTGTATTCCACGTTCAAGTTTTCATTCAAGATCCCGGAAGAAGAAAGAAGAGCAAATGATGTTACATGAACAGATTGACGGATTCCTGAAGATCGATATTTCATGAAGGGTCGTAGGGGACAAGGAGGGAATGAGGAAATATGAATTTTTATGGTCAAATTGTGTCCCCTATCTAGACCCCAACGGCTCCATGTACATGCTACAAGTACATGTATGTTCCCTCCACTTCAAGCTATGAAGACGCAAATACAATTGTGTCCAACGTTAATATGTACTCTTTCATATCTGCCATGAATGGGCCAGATATTCCGTTCCTAAGTATGCCTTGCCACCGTCTTTATATGGTATACTTTTCACGTTTTCCAGCTCTGGCAAGGTAGGCCCTGAATTCCGCCATCGAGCTTTTTCCTGCTTCTGCCTCTGAATGCTCCAGCCTGGACCTGTATCTGTATCCATGAACTTTGTCTTACTTCCTGCGCGGCTAACGGTGCCTAGCCCGGCCTGTTGCCTGCCAAAACTGTATTCAGCCTTCAAGTTATCTGTTCCGCTCCTCAAGAAATGCATTCCTGTCTAAGTAGCTTAGGTAAACATCCCTCTAGCTGCAGAGCAAAGGGCCCGGCCTTACTGTCTCCGTGCAAATAATTCATGACTCTCGTTACCATGGTAGGCCCATGCCCCCTCGCATCTCATGTAGACACTTAGACGCTTGTACACGCACTAGCAGTCAGTATAGAATAGACTCTGTCCGAGAAGACCTTTCCTTTTAGATAATATAGTTCCTTAAACACAAGATATTAGATATGATTTAGGACTAGGTTGTCCTGACACCCCAGACTTCTGTCTCCTCATGTAGGGCTAAATGTCAAGTTCCCTTCACCCTCTAGTTACACGTCAATCATACGTCATGCGGCTGCGCGCGCATCTCTGCCATATATTTTTTGCTGACTTTGCAGGATTCTCTTATGGATCCACCCACTTGTGTCATCATCATAATGACGTTTTTAGTATACGCCTCTATGCACGCCTATTGTAACGCCTTTTCTATTACGTATGTGTATTCTTATCAGCTGTTACGCCTCTTGCATCTGTCTTTACTGTAATGCATTACTATATATGCCATAACCTGTCAATAATGTATTGCTGATCCCTTCCTGAACCTTCGTGGTGACGGAACTCGATTGCCTGGTTCGAACCATCATTCCTTTGTAAGGAATAAACTCCCTATTATACCCTCGAATACCACGGATTCTGCCTCTTATTTTTACTGAGTTATTCGTATTGTATTTTTCCGCATAAATTAAGTCTAGGTAATTTAAATTTAGGTTAAGGAGGATAAGGAGGATAAGGAGGCACGATACATTTTGGTCAAGCATTTTTAAAATATCAGCCATAACCTGAGTGAGAGCCGATTCGGTGCTGTGCCCACTGCGAAAGCCAGATTGATGGAAATTTTCGATGTGAGCATAGAGTTGCGATTGGACGCATTTTTCTATGAGTTTGGCTAGTGTGGGTATGTTAGAGATACGGCGGAAGTTGTTAAGGTTAGGTATGTCTGCGGTAGTTTTTTTTAGAATAGGCTTTTCGGCACTCTGGAATCATTCCTTGTGATAGAGACGCATTGACAATCTTTGTCCAGATGGGAGAGATGGCATCTTTGATTTCTTTGAAGATGGAAGGTGAAAGCGGGTCACTGAAGTGATTTGATGGGTTAATACTGTGAAGAACCTTTTTAATGTCTCTTTTTACTGAGGGGGGTAAATGTGTCCCAGAAGGCATTGTTCTTGATGCCCATGCTCATCGGTTCTATCTTATCTAATAGGGCCGGTGGGGGCGCAGTCCCATTGGATGGCAATAGCGCCTGCCTGGTGCTTCAACCGATTGTTGTTTAACCAGTTCAAAATGTTTCTTGGGGCAATTTGCGGCTTGATTGAGTTGGGATCTGAAATAGTCTGCCTTAGCTCTCTTGATTTGTTTGTTATAGGAGCTCCTTACTGATCTAAGGATTATTAGCTGGTCCGAGGATGGATTGGATCTCCAGCATCCTTCGATTGCCCTAAGGTTGAGACGTTCCGAGTTTAGGTTGCCGTTGAACCATGGTTTGTACATTTTTGTTGAGACTTTTTCTGTTCGATTGGAGCAATGGAATCCATGATGTTAGAGATGGTAGAGTTGTAGAAATCAGTGAGTACATGAGCCTCAGACATGTCAGCTTGGGAAGAGAGGGCAGATTTACATTGGTTTGCAAGATCGGCTGTGTTGATCTCCCTGAGGTCCCTTTTCTAAATCTTCGACTTCCTTGGTTGAGCCTTCCTCAGAGACAACTCCATGTTAATATGGAAGAAGATGCTGTGATGGTCAGACCAATCACAAGGGGTGATGGTATCCATTATGATGGTGTGTGCTTTGGTGATGATGAGGTCCAGAGTTTCTCCTTTATTATGGGTTGGCCGGTCACAATGTGGAATCAGTTCGTGATCACTCCTGAAAGATTTCTAGGCATTTTACCGCTTGGTCATTAGGGTTAGATCAGTGAAGGTTGAAATCACTGAGGTAGATGTGGGACAGAAAGGAATCAGCATTGTCAGAGATGATTTCCATTAATTATTTGATGAAGGGGAGGTTGTCCCCAGAGAGGTGATAGAATGTGGGTAGTTTGCTCACCGGGCAGTTGTTACTAGAGAGATTGAGACAAAGGTATTTGCAAGATGATGGCATAGAAGACTGAGAGGGAGACCGTGAGTGTCCTCCGATGTATACAGGCTAGACCACCTTCCAGCTTCAAAGCTCTGTCTAAATGAATTATGTCATGGGTAGGGGGCACTAGGCAGTCTGGGATAGGAGTGGAAGAGGGATTGAGCCAAGTTTCAGTGAGGATGATGTCTATCTCGTTGTGTTGGATGAGGTCGAAGATATAAGAGGCGTGTTTGCTGACCTGCAGTTGAGTAGCATGCAATTAAGTTGATCCGGTGCATGGGGGGAGAAGTCTGTACTATGTTCACTCTCAAGAGGTTGTCATTGTTTATGACTCTAAGGTTGAGGGAGGTTCTCTGTTCGGGTTAGTGTGAATGGCTTGAATAAGCCCCATAGGAATCTTGTTGGTGTCTAGTATAAGCGAGTAAGAGTTGAGTAAGTCATCAATATCATTAGGCGCGAGAGATGACATCGTTCCTCTGGGGCGGGAGGGTGCATTAGGTAGGGGTACAGTTTTAGAGGTAGTGAGGGGTGACAGTTGGTCAAGGCGAGCTCTAATGCTAGCACTGGCAGGGGCACTGGGCAGATTCAGACGAGAGAGGAGGGAGCTTAACAAGGGGAGATGTTCAAATCATGACGTTTGAGGGTGAGAAGGTGCCGTTGGAGGGGTAGATCGTTCAGGCGTGCCACCAAGTCTGGGTGCTGGGAGAGGGGTAGAGGTTATGCGCTGAGATCTGGCGAGGAGGAAGGCTATTGTGGTGTGCCAGTGGGGTCAGAGGCGGTAATGGGAGGTTCCAGAGGGGGGAGTTGGTCACTGAGGACTTGCGGTGTTCCAGGATGCATTGGAAAAGAGGTTGGTAATGGTGAGAGGGTTTCTGGCTGCGATATGGGTGGAGCATTCAATCCGCCACCCGGTAGGGACGAATGACGATTAGTGGGCGAGGAGGGAGGTGTATCGGAAGAGGAAATGAGAACAACAATTTGGGGTACACTTGTGGTTGCTAGCACTAGATCTTGTCGCAAAGAGATTGAATTGTTAGCCAAAGAGTTTTTGATCTTCATAAAGAGTTTGTCGCACTGCTCTAGATTTCAATCTGATGATTGAGTGAGGATGATCCCGTTGTTGTAAATGGTAATGGTGAGATCAGCTTTGAAGGTTGGAGAGGAGGTAACGGAAAGACTAAAACCATGAGGTGTTTTCCTTATCTGTTTGACCTGAAAAATGGATATGAGGGTTTTCCTCCATTGGTCTCTACTGTTTGTGAAGAAGATTAGGTCGTTCAGGATGTTGCCATTAGAAATACAGAAATAAGTATCTGATATAAGCAGTTCCGGGTGTTTTTTGATTAATTTGTGTTTGAATTTCTTGGCTGCATTTTTAGTAAGGTAAGGGGGATAAGTAATCTTAAAGGCATTGAAGCCCACTTGGGAGACTGAGCATTCAAAAGGGCTGGTGATGGATGTAGCCATGGTGGGGGGAGGGAACAATGCGAAGGAGAGGGTGAGTTATTGGGTCAGATCTGGTCACTCCTAGGGTAGGCCTGTTAGAAATCATAAAATATATAAGTAGAAAGACCCAACCTGGATGTACTCCGTAAGAGGGTGAGTATCTTCTATTCGTTGAGGGAGAACCTGTAGAGTATCGCATGCACAAAAGTTACATGGAGGACACACAGCCCAAGTGTGTGAGATAGACATAAAAGTAAAATGACCACTCCAAGATGGCCGCCAGGGGGTGAGGATGGGGCACATCTATTTCACTTTCAGTGGCTCAGGATAGCAGAGAGATCAGGGAGCTCCCGTCCTCAGTTTCCACAAGGAATGCCAGGAGACAAAATGGGTGACCCCTAGTAACCCCAAGCAAAAACTGACAAAATGGATGTTCTTCCATGCAGACCTGTATGCCGGTAAGAGCCTTGTGGAAATCCATCCTCAGTTTCCACAAAGAATGCCAGGAGACAAAATGGGTGACCCCTAGTAACCCCAAGCAAAAACAGACAAAATGGATGCCCTTCCATGCAGACCTGTATGCCGGTAAGAGCCCGAGAGACTCGTGCTCAGATCGGCAATAGCTCTGCAGCCCCTGCAGTCTTCATTCAATTAGGTATCAATAATGATTAGATACTTAGTCAGGCCAAGGGCGACGATCAGCACTTCAGAGGTGGCTCAGAGACTCTGAAGCTTAACTTCGTAAATCCGGGAGAACAGGCGACACCTGATGCTCAGCTTCGTAAATCTGGGAAAGCAGGTGACACCTGCATGTATGCTCAAGCACCAGTGTATCGCACTGCAATGAGACGCTCTACCAGAAGCCCCACGCCCTGCTCTCACCTCGATAGTCCAGGCAAAGGCGCTGTGGAGACGGGAGGGAGACACCGGCACTCAGGATGTCAGACCCGAGACCGCGCCTCAGTAATCAGGGCAGAAACGGTGTGGAGGCCTGAAGGAGACACCGGTAACCAGGAAGTCGATCCTGGGACTGCCCCCCGCCAATCTATGCAGAAACGGAATGCCGGTGATAAGAGGGAGACACCGGCACACGGGAGGTCCATCCAAGGACCGTGCCTCAGACCTCTTCCTAACATCAGCCGGGGGGGGGGCACCGGCCACGGCCTGCTCAGTATCATAGACGGGACCCATGCAGTGCTCAGTCGGTCAGGACTCCTCCGCCTCCCCTCAGGACGAACGTATGGCCAGAAGAAGGAAACCCTCACAGGGCAGAAAGGCCCCACGAGTCAGCTCCGCCGGACTGGAGTCGCTCGGCGTTCACGCTCAGAAGCGGACTCGTTAAACAGCTCCTTGGAGCCTGTGCACTCAAATACCACAGTGCGGTGATCGTCAACAGAGTGGGGCGATCGTCAACAGAGCCGCAGATGAAGACTGAGCTAGCGAGTCAGCGCCATAGGCGGAGTCTCGACGGCTGCGGCGGGGTGGAGGGGTGGCTGTGATCAACATGCTATAGCTCCAGAAATCCACACCTGGAGCACATCAAGATCGGGCGCAATGCGAGGCAAGAGTCGACTCACCCCACTTAAACTGCGGCTGGACTCTGCGTCAACTCCAACCAGGGCTCAGGAGGCTCCGAACTCCTCTTGGGTCATAGGCAGTCTCGGGAAGGCATTGTCGTCGGCATAAATCTTCAGGTAGGGTTCCTGCTCAAACCACTACTTTGCGGGGTGTAGCAGGGATAGTAGTGTTGAATCCACTTTTCTTTCCTCTGGTTTGTCAGGTAGAAGGGTGGGTGGGGGACATAATCAGGGATTTTCACAAAAAAGTGATCCCAAGCTTCTGAGGTGACCTCTCGCTCGGCGGCAATCTTGACTGATTCGTTTTCATTGGCGATGCTGACAGGAGCAATGGTTGGTGCAAGATGCAAGTATCTGGCACTTATTGTTTTACAAATTGAGCACTGTTCTTTGGGCTAGGTTAATGGCCCTGCTGCGCTGGTCTGGGGCCTATGCACATAAGGGCTGAAATTGCTTGATTTACATGGACAGGAACCTCGCAGCACAAATTTTATCTAAAATTGGGCTTTTGGCTAAAACCAATCAACAAAGATGGGAATCCTTAGAAAGGGAAACAGCTCTTACTGTTTGAAACCAATACATCGAGACATCCATTATCTACCAGGAATTTGTCCTTTGTTTTTCCAATCTTTCCTGAGGTGCTTGTAGTATTCCACATTCCATGTATTCAAATATTTTCTTGATGTGAATTATTCATTCCACATGCTGTGCATTCATTCTTTATTCAACACTGTGTATTCTTTGTAAGTGCATCTTCTGAGTGTCATTCTATGTTCTGTGCTCCTGCTTGTAATAAAAGTTGTCAGTTGGGTTGCGAGTTGTTAGCAGAATTACAGAGCTGCAAGGACGCTGGCGGATGGGCACCACCATTCAATTTGAAGACTACAATAAATCTACTTCACTTGTTCTCACGAAGTGGCTTCCTTCAGTCAACTGGTACCTACCCTTCCGCATATTGGTGACAACATGGGTAAAGCTCATTTTGAGCAGCGGCAGCTGCAATCCTAACATACTGTAGGTGTTACTATCAACGCACCTATCAGCTTCGGAGATCCCTGTGATGTGGCTGTTAGGCAAATGCCTGATGCTCGACTCGGGCAGCGGCCTGGAGTGTCTATGTGTAGTTACGTCAACACACATACCACCACCATTTTATTTAATCCAGGAAGTGTGACTCATATGAAGTGGCATCAGAGCAGCGTTATGGAAGCTGCACGGAGTATTCATTTGAATTGTTCACTATTGTAGCAGAGCAATGGAAACTGCACAAATTCAGTGTTTGAACTAGCTTGTGTGGTAAATATAAATTGTATCTTGACTTGGCTATATATACACGCTGACCTATTACTTCTCTAGTTATTTTCTCTATACTTGGCTACATTTTATTCATTGGGCAATTCTACATCTACTGTTGTGAGCATGTCAGGGGGAGGAAACTTGCAACAGCCTCCACATTTATTTATTTAGAACATTCAGGTAAACCAACACTAGATGGGAAACACTGTTTTCAAAAATTATTTGGTAGCCATTGATTGGGTTGGTTGCAGCCCAACCAGGATATTAGCCATTCAATACAATTGCTTGGGGACTGAGGGACAAAAGATATTCAATAACCTGCCAGAACCACGTGGGAAGGATTCAGGGGTGCAGGAAACTGAAATGTTTGTGTGGAGGCATAAAAAAGACTGGCTTGGCATTTCTCTGAAGAACTAAGTGTAGTTTTGGAAAGATGTAATTTTTAGGTCTCGCCTGAGACAGCGCATGCTGTCTCTTCGAGACATTTAGTAAGTGACTTTTAAAAGTGTCACCAGAGGCTTTTGGTGGCCTAAAGCTTGAGTGCACATGAAGGTGCATGCCCGCAGCTGCCATCTACCTTTCAGTCATGGCTCATTAAGCCTCCTCCACCCCCTTGCTGTCTGCTCTCACTACCCCCCCCAACCTTCTCCCCCTCCCTCCTCGTTAACTTGTTTTTCTTAACTTCGTAACCCTGCCGTCATAGCGCTTTTCCCAAAACTTTTAGCTGTGTTGCATGGCTGAAAGTTATGATGAAATAGCGCTGAGGTGCATTCGAGCGCTATGAAAAAAGGGCTATAACGTGTTAGTTGGAATGAATGGAGCCACAACAAACACATCTTTGGCTGCACCAGGCTGGGCCCGAGCACAGAGCTCATTAGTGCTATAAGGGATGTTTGGAGTGTGTCAAGCACAAGATACTCCAGATTGCAGCCCAGCTGAGGAGCCTTAGAAAACATGGCTTGTATTCAACGTATCAATAGTAGTACACTATACTGCTAGGTGAAATGATCCACATTCACGGGTGACTGTTTGTGGAGGGGGTTGGTCTGAAAGGGAATAAATGATGATTTATGGATGGAGCTTAGAAAATCAGAGCCCAGACGTCCATTAAATGATGCCCGTGCTAATAATTCCAAACAGAAAGCAGAGGCCAGCGCAGGGACTTTACCACTCATCAGCTGGTTCTATGAGTAGCTCATATTGCAAAGCATGGCAAGTGCTCATATATATATATATATATATATATATATATATTCACTGAAAAAACCATAGGTTTCAGGGGTGTTATAGTTAGCTGGACTTTTCACTTGTACAAAACCATTGAAATTCCCCCGTTATAGTTAGTTCAGCTAACTATAACTCGCGCGCCCGCAATGCACTGCTGATGACGTCACATATTACATCACTCATGACATGGTCAGTGACATCACTCATGACATCACTGATGACATCTCAAATGACATCACTGATGACATCACTGATGACATCATCCAGTGAATGTGTGTTATTCTGAAAATTAAATATGTTTTATATATGTATATCTCAAGGTCGATGGAAGAATAAATGGGTATATAAGTGTCTAAATGGATGATTTGTTTTTGAAAAATTGATTGTGTAACTGACTGATTAAGTGTATCATAGTGAATACATGGCTTAGTGAGTAATGTTTAAATATGTAAATATCTGTATCAGTCTCTCACTTTGTGTATAAGTGTCTGCATGGGTTGGTGAGTAGCTACATGGGTGTCTATATAGGTTATTAGTTGGTTTTTTGAGTATCAGTCTGAGTGTCTGCATGGTTCGGTGGGGGTATTACGTAGTGCATAGGTGCATGAATGAGTGACTCACTGTTTTGTATGTGTTGAACACAGTATGTGTGCAGGACTGTATGGGTGGATGAGTGTGTGTATGGGTGTGTTAGTGAGTGAATGACTGTCTCAATAGTGTCTTTATGAGTAATACATATGTTTTAAACTAGTATATGTGACTATTGGTGTATATATGTGAGTATATGTGAGAGTGAGAGATTGAAAGAGTTCCTGTATGAATAAGTATGTGTTTCTATAAGTGATTGTTTAAAAGACTAAGTATGTGTAAGTTTCCGTAGAAGTAAGTGTGGTGGTGTGTGTATAACTGTATATGCAAGTAAATGTATGTTTGATTCTTTATTAGCATGAGTGACTATGTGTGTGAGTAACTATGGATGAGTGGCATTGTGTAACAGGATGTATAGGTGTATGAGTACATATGATGAGTGAGTACATGTATGAGTGACTGTATTGGACTGTTGGTGAATGAGTGGATGTGTATGTGGATCTTAGAATTACTGAAGAGGTTGTTGTAACTGGTATTGGTATGTCCATTGTTTTGAAAATTTTAGTCTCTATTTTTGAATGTGTGTATCAAAGGTTATATTAGGGTGAGAGGAGGTCTGCCACTCTATCACAAGGATGATGTCATCAGTGATGTCATCAGTGATGTCATTTGAGATGTCATCAGTCATGTCATGAGTGATGTCACTGACCATGTCATGAGTGATGTAATATGTGACGTCATCAGCAGTGCATTGCGGGCGCGCGAGTTATAGTTAGCTGAACTAACTATAACGGGGGAATTTCAATGGTTTTGTACAAGTGAAAAGTCCAGCTAACTATAACACCCCTGAAACCTATGGTTTTTTCAGTGAATTTCTGAGGTTTTTTAAATGCTAATTCCTAACTATAACGTGCCTGAAACCTATGGTTTTTTCTGTTAATTTCAAAGGTTTTTTAAATGCTAATTTCTAACTATGCCTACAGAGATAGGACATGTGAAGAAAGAAGAAAAAATGCACAGAAAGAAACAAAAGAAGTGCAGAAAGAAGCAACAGAAGTCCTCAAATACGAAGATAAGTGCAGGAAGAAGGATAACGTGCAGAAAGAACAAAAAGAAGAGCAGAAAGAAGCCTTGTTGCAAAATCATCCTGTACCCTCAACTTTTTCAGACGGATACTGGTGGTAACTGAGTCTGACTAACCAGTCCTAGAGCCAGTGCTATGTTAAAAGACACTTAGAATACAGTGAAAACACCTACATACACTAAGGAACATTATGCGTTGGGGTCCCCCTGTGATTAGCCTTACCTCCTCTATAAGCCCCTAGTATATAATAGGGCATGGGGATTAAAACTACCTCTTAAAACAGGCCACAGGGCGTTTTTGCACACGTTAACTCAGGCCCCGTCCCCTCCTTTCACCATTGTGTAAACACGCCCTGTGTCCGTTTTTAGTTGGGAGATTAAGTTCATTTGAGTCCTGAGGGTCCCTAGGGTCCAACTAGCCCACTAGGTACCTCCAGTAAGTGCCACAGAGCTGCGTTGCAGAGAGGTGTAAAAAGTGGCACGGCCTGGACCACCTCTCTGCAATGCAGCTCAGTGGCGCTTACTGGAAGCACTTGGTGGGCTAGTTAGCCCCCAGGGGCCCTCAGTATTGAAGGGAAATTATATCCCCAATTTAAAACGTGCCATGGTGCGTGTTTGCACACGTCACCTCAGGCCCCGTCCCCTCCCTTCACCACTGTGTAAACACGCCCTGTGGCTGTTCTAAGTTGAGAGATTAAGTCCCCTTGAATCCTAAGGGTCCCTAGGGTCACACTAGACCACTAGGTACCTCCAGTAAGCGCCACAGAGCTGCGTTGCAGAGAGGTGTAAAAAGGGGCTTGGCCTCAGAACACCTGTCTGCAGCGCAGCTCCCTGGCGCATACTGGAGATGCCTGTTGGGGGCGCGTTTGCAGAGTGCTGCATGGAGGGGGCATGGCCTCCGGCACGATGCCAGTCTTTTATTTATTTTATTTTTTTAAGAAGGGGGGCTGTGTGGTTCCCCTTCTTATTCTAATTTATTGGCCCTGATGACCCCATCCCCCAGGGCCTGTCTCCTAATTATATTTTTTTGACCCCAATCCCCAGGGCCGGCCACTGTTTTTTATTATTTTTAAAAAAATATATATTTATAGACACACCTAGGACATGCTGGACAAACCGTACGTACCTATCACCATGACGATTTGCGTGATATTCATTAAAAGGCGACTATGCATGCAATTAATCCACGTGGAATGTATTTACACCACTAGTGAAGCTCTGACATGTCTGATGCTCTACCGTGCCTAATCCCGGTAGACACCCTTGTCGTTTATTTATACAAACATGGGTAGCTATTGACGGGCACATTTAATACACATGCACACCAAGCCATTCAAAGGGGATTCGACAAAAATTCGACCAAAACTATGCAAGAAACCCCCCTCACAATTAATAAAACACACATCCACTGCCGGATGTGTAATACTTTTTATTTTACTCTCTGGAAAGGGGACGAACATCACTTGCGAGTCACAGCGCGCTCCTGACAGAGCCCAATGCTGTGTTACACCCACCATTGCCTGCCGAGTGCCACACACCTCTGTATTGTATTCCACTAGCTAGTGCATATGCTATGACACTCTCTAGCCCATGTGCACTGTAACACCACCCCGTGAAAATGTCATGCCACACTTGTCTTCGCACGGGTTATATTGCCCCATCTAACGTGCCTTCCTCGATGCCTATGTTATAACGCACAGTGCTATGCCATACATATTACAATTTGGGATCCATATCTTTGTCACAGTGCATATGCAACGTTACACTCCCCAGCACATATTTTATATTACAACTTTAGAGACTAGTTAGGTTACACAACACTGCCCTGTGCATATTACACTCCAAGGCGCATATCGCATAGCACACGCTAGTGCCTGTGCTATCTCGCGCTCTCCAATGAATCTGTCATTGCGCACAATGTATTGCATATTATATTTCACGCCTGGTTCATCTTATATCACACTTTTTGGTGCATAGTTTATACCATACACTATATCTAGTTTTCATTTTCAATCGTGCTCTCAGGACTATGTTCTATATAACACTGTGTTCACCTACCCTTTTCACGGGCATTACATTTTGCGATAGGGGGTGGAGGGTCAGGGGGTGTTTTTGCCAAGTGAGCCCGGAGTCACAGTCACTAACGTCTTCTTCTTCCTGAATAAAAGTGAGATTATGCTGCATACTTGTTCATATTTTAAGTAGTTTGCACAGACAAAATGTTTTAAAAACAATAAAGTTTCTAATACCCGCCTTCTCTGAACAGTTAGCTTGCTGCCCCATCCCCCTCCTCCCTATCCTCTGTTGTGTGAATCCATGGACTAGCCTCCTCCCTCCTGCCATGCATGGTCTGATGTGCTGCCACTGCCCTCAATTTAGTATGATGTACCAGTCCACTCCTCCTGCCCTCCATTGCCCAATTCTATGCCCCATCATTGACCTCCTGCTTAAACTCTGTGCTTAGCTTGCTGCCCCTATTCTCCTTCCCCCTGCCCTCCGATGTCTTTGTGCATGCCCCTGCTCCATCCTTTTTGCCCACCATGTCCCATGGACCTGCCACTCCTATCTACTCTGAGTGTTCTGTTGAGCTGCCACTCCCCTCCCACCTGCCTAGCATTGTCAGATGACTGTAACCTGTCCCTGCCACCTCCACCCTGCCTGTCCACATGCCATGCCTCTATCCTCTTCCTCCTGTCCTACATGGTCCATTGTACTGCCACACCCTTCTGCCCTCCCTGGTCTGTTGTGCTGCAACTGCTCCTCCTGCCTGCCCCGTGTGGTCTGTTGTGAGGCCCCTTCCCCTGAACTTTCTTGTCTGTGCACAGGTCCTGACCCTCCCTTCTATCCTCCATCGTCCTTTGTGCATGCCCCTGCACCCTCCTTCTTGCCCATCATAGCCATTGTGCTGCCACTAACTCTCCCACTTGCCATGCATGGTCTTCTGTGCTGCCATGGCCCCTCCCACCTTCCCTGTGTGGTCAGTTAGCTGCCCCTGACCCCCTCCCACCTTCCCTCCATGGTCTGTGTGTATGCCATCACAGTCTCACTGTTGCTCTTCATGTTGTGTCTTGCTTCTAGTGCCCATCCTGCCTGACCTCCATGGCCATCTTGCTGCTCCTGCCCTGCCCCCTTGCCCCCAGCCCTCTGTTTACATGTGCAGACCCCTACTCCCTCCCTCCTGGCTTGTCTGTTCCATTGTAATGCCCCTGATCCGTCCCTCCTGCCCTTTATGGTCTGTTATGCTGCAGCCTTCTCTCCTGTCTGTCCATTATGGTCAGCTAGCTACCATTGCCTCTTGCCCCTCTGTTCTCTGTTGTCCATGTGCATGGTCCTGTCCCCTCCCTCTTGCTTTCTATGGATTGTTGTGCTGCACTCCCTTCCTGCATGCCCTGTGTGGTGTATTGTGCTGCTGCAAACCCTGATGCCTGCCCTGCAGGGTCAGTTTGGTGCACCTCTCCATGTCTCTCCTGTCCTCTGTTATCCAAGTCCATGTCCCTATCCCATTTCCTTCCACGATCCAATGTACCATACTTGCGAACATTTTGAACTTGGTAAGAGGGAGATTTTGAAAAAAAACTGGGGTATTGATTTTCCCCTTTGAGTTACATTGAAAAAGAGGATATTGTAGACAGGAGACAGATCAAATAAAGCCCATTTGAGCTTAAAAACATTGGACGTTTCCTGGCTGAATCGGGTCTGTTGGCATGTATGGTTGTACTACCATTGCCTCTTCCTTCTGCCCACAATGGTCTATTACATTGCCACAGCCTTGAAGGAGGGTAGATTTTGTATCACAGGGGGCCCCTGGCCCGTTCTGTCCACACCTGAAGTATGAGACCCTTGTCCTTGCCCTGCCAGCCGCATTTGTAGGCCGTATTAAATTGACCAGCGGGTCCTGTGTTGCTATATAATTATCCTGAGACATCCTTACCACTCAGCCAGCATAAAACCCCTGTGTAGGCCCTTCTGTTCAATATGTAGGCCTCTTTGTTAAATTGACCATACCTCTGCAATTTTAGTGTATAGCAGTCTGAAGGCAGGTCTGCGAGGCCTTCTGCTCCAAACTAGTAGCCCCCACCCTACCCGAGTGCTCCGTGCTCGGTATCAAAGTTCAACATCCCCCTGAAGCTGTCGACATACAGTAGGCTGCATCCTGGACTGGTACTTGCTTCCTGGGCAGGTTTCCCGCTTTTAAGGAAGTGGCAACCGCAGAG
Organism: Triturus cristatus; assembly: GCF_964204655.1. NCBI lineage: Eukaryota > Metazoa > Chordata > Amphibia > Caudata > Salamandridae > Triturus > Triturus cristatus. The sequence continues at coordinate 1,205,722,933 of NC_140582.1, read as the reverse complement.
CGTCAAGCTAGGAGAACTGAGGAGATTTTATACATGAATATATTGAATTCCTGTACAATACCCATTATTTTCTGCTTGCTCTATGGAACTTACGATAAGCGATTGGCCTGAGAGACTGACCTTTTCACCCAGTCCATTGTCAGCATTCAGTGGGTAAATGACGAAATGTCTGGTAAAATCTGCAGACAAAGCTTTTGGGTAGCATACGTAGGTAGATGTAGCGTGCAAAGGAGCCCACAAAATGTTATAAAAAGGGAGCACCCACAGATATCGACGGACAACCTCGCCGTCTGTATGTAGGTTAACAGGCTGTGCAGGTTTTCCCCAAGAACTGGGAGCTCTTGTCTTCCTTTGCTTAAAATGTCTTGCTCGGCTTTGCTTGAAGTATCTTATTCTATTTTACCTATATGAAATGTCATGTTATGTTTAACCATTGTTCTCTTTACTTTTGCATTTAAAAGATGTTGTATTGTAATTGCAGGAATGCTTGCTCTAAGAGTAAATGTGAGTGTCCCTAGGTAACATTTTCCTTGGTGTAACTTGTTTCTCATGATGCATTTATAGATGTGTTTTCTCTCTCTCTCTGTCAGTCCATTAATTGAGATACAGAGAATATCATGACAGCTGTATGATTATCTGGATTCTGTATTTTGTACTTTAGGTCTCTATTCTGCGGTTTCTTTGAAGTTGCATCTTCTCATTAAACTGCCATTGTATTCTGCCTCCAATTCCATGTCTCATATGTCTGTTTTCTTCATTTTTGGAGCAAGCGTTCCTAGGCACCCCGGCTCAAATTAAGGTGCCCCTTTTGTCCCTGACTCACTCTCCTGCTCAGTTCTGTGGTGGCTCCCGGGGCTCTGGGGACCGCCCCTAGCTTCCTTGACCCGTAATAGATCTTCCCTCCAACAGCCTCTCTTGCAAGTCCTGTATTGTTGGTTTGTTGCCCCTGCCCCCCTTTCCACTGCCCTCCATAGTCTGTTGTGCTTCCACGGCCCTTCCTGCCTGCTCAGTGTGGTTAAATTGTTGCCTTTGCACCCTCCTACCTGCCTTCAATTTTCAGAGTCCGTGCCCCTGGCCTCTGCCTCTCAACAGTATCCTAATGAACAACTAGATTGCTAACATTCTATATTTATTACAAAAGTGTGGAGCGCCTGACATCATCTTGATGTAATCAAAACTGTAATACCTAGAGCATTCCTTTAGAAATTACATATATGAGAGGGTCTTATTGGCATCAAAATTATGGTTAGTGCTCTAAAAGACTAAAATAAGGACATATTTTCTGAGTTTTCAAATAGCGACAAAGCACTTTTAAATTATTTGTTATCTTTATGTTTTTTTATCTAGTTGACAACTTGATTAAATGTTGCACTTAGGGGAGAGGATGTGGTGTTACTTCCAGAACTGCAGACTTTGCAACTGGGGAACCAGGTTGAAGTTTCTGCTTCAGCTCGACATTCTGTGATTCTGGTCAAATCACTTAGTCTCCCCATGTCTACAACCAAAATGAATTTGTTCTTGTGTGATGTAACCAATGCTCATGTAAAGCACTCCAATACCTGACAAGTCTGCACTATATAACACTGCAAAAACACAAAATAATAAGTGTTTTGCACACTTCTGTCATTGGGCTATATTTGGGCTATATCTTTGTGATTTTGGGCTACATTTGGGCTCTTTTGTCTCCGGTGGCCATCTTGGGAGATTTATTTGTTATGAAGTTTCCTAATTTCCTCATGTACTGCAGTCTCCTCAGTCGGAAATGCTTTCAGTTTTTTACTTTGATTCCATCATGAAGGTATTCAGATATGTCACACATTTGCCATGAATTCTGAATGTTAGCACTCTAGTTGCTCATTAGATCACTGTAGTAAAACTACTGCTCACCATGGAAGTCTGCTCCTGGTATTAAAAGTGCATGTTTCAGTCTGCATGTCAGAATGTTTTAATGAAATAGAAGAGGATTTGAGAAGTCACTCAAAATGTGCCCTCATTTTCTTTCTTCAGCATTAATCATAATTTCTATGGCAAAATGAACCCCCTCATTGTGTTCCTTTTTAAATTAAATGTTTTAAGTGTTACCAGTTTATTCCAATCAAGATGGCTTCAGGTGTGCCATACTTTTGTCATAATGAAGACAGTAAGTGCTCTAGTTGTTTTTAAGAACATTCTTGGACATTCTGTCATTGGGCTATACTTGGGCTACATCTGGGTGATATTTGGGCTACATTTGGGCTCTTTTGTCTCTGGTGGCCATCTTGGGAGACTTATTTGTTATGAAGTTTCCTAATTTCCTCATTTACTGCAGTCTCCTCAGTAGGAAATACTTTCAGTTTTTTACTTTGATTCCATCAAGAAGGCATTCAAATGTGTCACACATTTGCCATAAAATCAGAATGTTAGCACTCTTTTTGCTCATTAGATCACTGTAGTAAAGCTACTGCTCACCAGGGAAAACTGCTGCTGGTATTGAAAGTGCATGTTTCAGTCTGCATGCCAGGATTTGAGAAGTCACTCAAAATGTGCCCTAATTTTTCTTTATGCAGCACTAATCATACTTTTTATGGAAAAATGAACCACCTCATTTTGTTCCTTTTTAAATTAAATGTTTTAAGAGTTACCACTTTAATCCAAGCAAGATGGCTTCAGGTGTGCCATACATTTATCATAAGTAGGACGGTTAGCGCTCTAGTAGTTCTTTGGAACACTCTGGAAAGCTGCAGTAGAACACAAAGGAATCAACTGACAGTCTCTGCCCTTGTTGGATGTACATGTTTTACTGAGAATGTCAGACTTCATTCTCACATGACTGAGAAAGATAATGTGAATTTACAGAAAATAAGCTCTCAGTTTAGCTTATAGATCACCTTCCAAACCTCTGTGGTAAAAGCATGAGAAAATATTTTTCTCTCAATCATGATATCCCAGCAGAAGGCTTTTTCACATGGTGAAATCACCTTAGAACATACCACAATTCCTAAAATGAGTATGGTACCATCAACAAATGATTTATAATGTAACTAAAGTCTTAAAATCTTCTATTAACTGCAATACTTTTTAATGAGGTGCTATCATGTATATTGGTCCCAAGATGGCTGCCAACACTTCTTGGATGAAGTGCTGACAGCCAATCAGATCTCAGGATGAGATGTGTGGTTAGGCTCCGCCCACATATATATATTGATTTAAATGCTATTTTCTCAGGAACTACTGAACAGATTTACACCAGACCTACAAAAGGCACTTCCTTGACCTGAGGACTACCTCTCTGCCAAATTTCAAGTAACTCTGTTCAGCCGTTCGGGCTGTAGCTGTGTCTAAAGGTCCTATGGAAAAATGCATGGGAAAAACGCGTTTTGGGACCCCCCTTTTTTCTCAGCCCCCGCTTGACGAATCCCCCCGAGACTTTCAGGGTAGGAGCGGAGCGTAGCGCCCCACCTATTTTGAAATTTCGCGAGGATTCATCGACCGGCGCCAAAGTTATTCCAAATAGAATGTTGCGGATTTCCTATGGAAACAGGGTCCTAACTATAACTATCTACTGGCGACCGCCAGTAGATAATATATATATATATATATATATATATTCACTGAAAAAACCATAGGTTTCAGGGGTGTTATAGTTAGCTGGACTTTTCACTTGTACAAAACCATTGAAATTCCCCCGTTATAGTTAGTTCAGCTAACTATAACTCGCGCGCCCGCAATGCACTGCTGATGACGTCACATATTACATCACTCATGACATGGTCAGTGACATCACTCAAGACATCACTGATGACATCTCAAATGACATCACTGATGACATCACTGATGACATCATCCAGTGAATGTGTGTTTTTCTGAAAATTGAATATGTTTTATATATGTATATCTCAAGGTCGATGGAAGAATAAATGGGTATATAAGTGTCTAAATGGATGATTTGTTTTTGAAAAATTGATTGTGTAACTGACTGATTAAGTGTATCATAGTGAATACATGGCTTAGTGAGTAATGTTTAAATATGTAAATATCTGTATCAGTCTCTCACTTTGTGTATAAGTGGCTGCATGGGTTGGTGAGTAGCTACATGGGTGTCTATATAGGTTATTAGTTGGTTTTTTGAGTATCAGTCTGAGTGTCTGCATGGTTCGGTGGGGGGTATTACGTAGTGCATAGGTGCATGAATGAGTGACTCACTGTTTGTATGTGTTGAACACAGCATGTGTGCAGGACTGTATGGGTGGATGAGTGTGTGTATGGGTGTGTTAGTGAGTGAATGACTGTCTCAATAGTGTCTTTATGAGTAACTACATATGTTTTAAACTAGTATATGTGACTATTGGTGTATATATGTGAGTATATGTGAGAGTGAGAGATTGAAAGAGTTCCTGTATGAATAAGTATGTGTTTCTATAAGTGATTGTTTAAAAGACTAAGTATGTGTAAGTTTCCGTAGAAGTAAGTATGGTGGTGTGTGTATAACTGTATATGCAAGTAAATGGATGTTTGATTCTTTATTAGCATGAGTGACTATGTGTGTGAGTAACTCTATGGATGAGTGGCATTGTGTAACAGGATGTATAGGTGTATGAGTACATATGATGAGTGAGTACATGTATGAGTGACTGTTTAGGACTGTTGGTGAATGAGTGGATGTGTATGTGGATCTTAGAATTACTGAAGAGGTTGTTGTAACTGGTATTGGTATGTCCATTGTTTTGAAAATTTTAGTCTCTATTTTTGAATGTGTGTATCAAAGGTTATATTAGGGTGAGAGGAGGTCTGCCACTCTATCACAAGGATAATGTCATCAGTGATGTCATCAGTGATGTCATTTGAGATGTCATCAGTGATGTCATGAGTGATGTCACTGACCATGTCATGAGTGATGTAATATGTGACGTCATCAGCAGTGCATTGCGGGCGCGCGAGTTATAGTTAGCTGAACTAACTATAACGGGGGAATTTCAATGGTTTTGTACAAGTGAAAAGTCCAGCTAACTATAACACCCCTGAAACCTATGGTTTTTTCAGTGAATTTCTGAGGTTTTTTAAATGCTAATTCCTAACTATAACGTGCCTGAAACCTATGGTTTTTTCTGTGAATTTCAAAGGTTTTTTAAATGCTAATTTCTAACTATGCCTACAGAGATAGGACATGTGAAGAAAGAAGAAAAAATGCACAGAAAGAAACAAAAGAAGTGCAGAAAGCAACAGAAGTCCTCAAATACGAAGATAAGTGCAGGAAGAAGGATAACGTGCAGAAAGAACAAAAAGAAGAGCAGAAAGAAGCCTTGTTGCAAAATCATCCTGTACCCTCAACTTTTTCAGACGGATACTGGTGGTAACTGAGTCTGACTAACCAGTCCTAGAGCCAGTGCTATGTTAAAAGACACTTAGAATACAGTGAAAATACCTACATACACTAGGGAACATTATGCGTTGGGGTCCCCCTGTGATTAGCATGACCTCCTCTGTAAGCCCCTAGTATATAATAGGGCATGGGGATTAAAACTACCTCTTAAAACAGGCCACAGGGCGTTCTTGCACACGTTAACTCAGGCCCCGTCCCCTCCCTTCACCACTGTGTAAACACGCCCTGTGTCCATTTTTAGTTGGGAGATTAAGTTCATTTGAATCCTGAGGGTCCCTAGGGTCCAACTAGCCCACTAGGTACCTCCAGTAAGTGCCACAGAGCTGCGTTGCAGAGAGGTGTAAAAAGTGGCACGGCCTGGACCACCTCTCTGCAATGCAGCTCAGTGGCGCTTACTGGAAGCACTTGGTGGGCTAGTTAGCCCCCAGGGGCCCTCAGTATTGAAGGGAAATTATATCCCCAATTTAAAACGTGCCATAGTGCATGTTTGCACACGTCACCTCAGGCCCCGTCCCCTCCCTTCACCACTGTGTAAACGCGCCCTGTGGCTGTTCTAAGTTGAGAGATTAAGTCCCCTTGAATCCTAAGGGTCCCTAGGGTCAAACTAGACCACTAGGTACCTCCAGTAAGCGCCACAGAGCTGCGTTGCAGAGAGGTGTAAAAAGGGGCTTGGCCTCAGAACACCTGGCTGCAGCGCAGCTCCCTGGCGCATACTGGAGATGCCTGTTGGGGGCGCGTTTGCAGAGTGCTGCACGGAGGGGGCATGGCCTCCGGCACGATGCCAGTCTTTTATTTATTTTAGTTTTTTAAGAAGGGGGGCTGTTTGGTTCCCCTTCTTATTCTAATTTATTGGCCCTGATGACCCCATCCCCCAGGGCCAGTCTCCTAATTATATTTTTTTGACCCCAATCCCCAGGGCCGGCCACTGTTTTTTATTATTTTTAAAAAATATATATTTATAGACACACCTAGGACATGCTGGACAAACCGTACGTACCTATCACCATGACGATTTGCGTGATATTCATTAAAAGGCGACTATGCATGCAATGAATCCACGTGGAATGTATTTACACCACTAGTGAAGCTCTGACATGTCTGATGCCCTACCGTGCCTAATCCTGGTAGACACCCTTGTCGTTTATTTATACAAACATGGGTAGCTATTGACGGGCACATTTAATACACATGCACACCAAGCCATTCAAAGGGGATTCGAAAAAATTCGACCAAAACTATGCAAGAAACCCCCCTCACGGTTAATAAAAGACACATCCACTGCCGGATGTGTAATACTTTTTATTTTACTCTCTGGAAAGGGGACGAACATCACTTGAGAGTCACAGCGTGCTCCTGACAGAGCCCAATGCTGTGTTACACCCACCATTGCCTGCCGAGTGCCACACACCTCTGTGTTGTATTCCACTAGCTAGTGCATATGCTATGACACTCTCTAGCCCATGTGCACTGTAACACCACCCCGTGAATATGTCATGCCACACTTGTCTTCGCACGGGTTATATTGCCCCATCTAACGTGCCTTTCTCGATGCCTATGTTATAACGCACAGTGCTATGCCATACATATTACAATCTGGGATCCATATCTTTGTCACAGTGCATATGCAACGTTACACTCCCCAGCACATATTTTATATTACAACTTTAGAGACTAGTTAGGTTACACAACACTGCCCTGTGCATATTACACTCCAAGGCGCATATCGCATAGCACGCGCTAGTGCCTGTGCTATCTCGCGCTCTCCAATGAATCTGTCATTGCGCACAATGTATTGCATATTATATTTCACGCCCGGTACATCTTATATCACACTTTTTGGTGCATAGTTTATACCATACACTATATCTAGTTTTCATTTTCAATCGTGCTCTCAGGACTATGTTCTATATAACACTGTGTTCACCTACCCTTTTCACGGGCATTACATTTTGCGATAGGGGGTGGAGGGTCAGGGGGTGGTTCTGCCAAGTGAGCCCGGAGTCACAGTCACAAACGTCCTCTTCTTCCTGAATAAAAGTGAGATTATGCTGCATACTTGTTCATATTTTAAGTAGTTCGCACAGACACAATGTTTTAAAAACAATAAAGTTCCTAATACCCGCCTTCTCTGAACAGTTAGCTTGCTGCCCCATCCCCTTCCTCCCTATCCTCTGTTGTGTGAATCCATGGACTAGCCTCCTCCCTCCTGCCATGCATGGTCTGATGTGCTGCCACTGCCCTCAATTTAGTATGATGTACCAGTCCACTCCTCCTGCCCTCCATTGCCCAATTCTATGCCCCATCATTGACCTCCTGCTTAAACTCTGTGCTTAGCTTGCTGCCCCTATTCTCCTTCCCCCTGCCCTCCGATGTCTTTGTGCATGCCCCTGCTCCATCCTTTTTGCCCACCATGTCCCATGGACCTGCCACTCCTATCTACTCTGAGTGTTCTGTTGAGCTGCCACTCCCCTCCCACCTGCCTAGCATTGTCAGATGACTGTAACCTGTCCCTGCCACCTCCACCCTGCCTGTCCACATGCCATGCCCCTATCCTCTTCCTCCTGTCCTACATGGTCCATTGTACTGCCACACCCTTCTGCCCTCCCTGGTCTGTTGTGCTGCAACTGCTCCTCCTGCCAGCCCCGTGTGGTCTGTTGTGAGGTCCCTTCCCCTGAACTTTCTTGTCTGTGCACAGGTCCTGACCCTCCCTTCTATCCTCCATCGTCCTTTGTGCATGCCCCTCCACCCTCCTTCTTGCCCATCATAGCCATTGTGCTGCCACTAACTCTCCCACTTGCCATGCATGGTCTTCTGTGCTGCCATGGCCCCTCCCACCTTCCCTGTGTGGTCAGTTAGCTGCCCCTGACCCCCTCCCACCTTCCCTCCATGGTCTGTGTGTATGCCATCACAGTCTCACTGTTGCTCTTCATGGTGTGTCTTGCTTCTAGTGCCCATCCTGCCTGACCTCCATGGCTATCTTGCTGCTCCTGCCCTGCCCCCTTGCCCCCAGCCCTACTCCCTCCCTCCTGGCTTGTCTGTTCCATCGTAATGCCCCTGATCCGTCCCTCCTGCCCTTTATGGTCTGTTATGCTGCAGCTTTCTCTCCTGTCTGTCCATTATGGTCAGCTAGCTACCATTGCCTCTTGCCCCTCTGTTCTCTGTTGTCCATGTGCATGGTCCTGTCCCCTCCCTCTTGCTTTCTATGGATTGTTGTGCTGCACTCCCATCCTGCATGCCCTGTGTGGTGTATTGTGCTGCTGCAAACCCTGATGCCTGCCCTGCAGGGTCAGTTTGGTGCACCTCTCCATGTCCCTCCTGTCCTCTGTTATCCAAGTCCATGTCCCTATCCCATTTCCTTCCATGATCCAATGTACCATACTTGCGAACATTTTGAACTTGGTAAGAGGGAGATTTTGAAAAACAACTGGGGTATTGATTTTCCCCTTTGAGTTACATTGAAAAAGAGGATATTGTAGACAGGAGACAGATCAAATAAAGCCCATTTGAGCTTAAAAACATTGGACGTTTCCTGGCTGAATCGGGTCTGTTGGCATGTTTGGTTGTAGTACCATTGCCTCTTCCTTCTGCCCACAATGGTCTATTACATTGCCACAGCCTTGAAGGAGGGTAGATTTTGTATCACAGGGGGCCCCTGGCCCGTTCTGTCCACACCTGAAGTATGAGACCCTTGTCCTTGCCCTGCCAGCTGCATTTGTAGGCCGTATTAAATTGACCAGCGGGTCCTGTGTTGCTATATAATTATCCTGAGACATCCTTACCACTCAGCCAGCATAAAACCCCTGTGTAGGCCCTTCTGTTCAATATGTAGGCCTCTTTGTTAAATTGACCATAGCTCTGCAATTTTAGTGTATAGCAGTCTGAAGGCAGGTCTGCGAGGCATTCTGATCCAAACTAGTAGCCCCCACCCTACCCGAGTGCTCCGTGCTCGGTATCAAAGTTCAACATCCCCCTGAAGCTGTCGACATACAGTAGGCTGCATCCTGGACTGGTACTTGCTTCCTGGGCAGGTTTCCCGCTTTTAAGGAAGTGGCAACCGCAGAGCGTCAAGTTAGGAGAACTGAGGAGATTTTATACATGAATATATTGAATTCCCGTACAATACCCATTATTTTCTGCTTGCTCTATGGAACTTACGATAAGCGATTGGCCTGAGAGACTGACCTTTTCACCCAGTCCATTGTCAGCATTAAGTGGATAAATGACGAAATGTCTGGTAAAATCTGCAGACGAAGCTTTTGGGTAGCATACGTAGGTAGATGTAGCGTGCAAAGGAGCCCACAAAATGATATAAAAAGGGAGCACCCACAGATATCGACGGACTACCTCGCCGTCTGTATGTAGGTTAACAGGCAGTGCTGGTTTTCCCCAAGAGCTGGGAGCTCTTGTCTTCCTTTGCTTAAAATGTCTTGCTCTGCTTTGCTTGAAGTATCTTATTCTATTTTACCTATATGAAATGTCATGTTATGTTTAACCATTGTTCTCTTTACTTTTGCATTTAAAAGATTTTGTATTGTAATTGCAGGAATGCTTGCTCTAAGAGTAAACGTGAGTGTTCCTAGGTAACATTTTCCTTGGTGTAACTTGTTTCTCATGATGCATTTATAGATGTGTTTTCTCTCTCTCTCTGTCAGTACATTAATTGAGATACAGAGAATATTATGACAGCTGTATGATTATCTGGATTCTGTATTTTGTACTTTATGTCTCTATTCTGCGGTTTCTTTGAAGTTGCATCTTCTCATTAAACTGCCATTGTATTCTGCCTCCAATTCCATGTCTCATATGTCTGTTTTCTTCATTTTTGGAGCAAGCGTTCCTAGGCACCCCGGCTCAAATTAAGGTGCCCCTTTTGTCCCTGACTCACTCTCCTGCTCAGTTCTGTGGTGGCTCCCGGGGATCTGGGGACCGCCCCTAGCTTCCTTGACCCGTAATAGATCTTCCCTCCAACAGCCTCTCTTGCAAGTCCTGTATTGTTGGTTTGTTGCCCCTGCCCCCCTTTCCACTGCCCTCCATAGTCTGTTGTGCTTCCACGGCCCTTCCTGCCTGCTCAGTGTGGTTAAATTGTTGCCTTTGCACCCTCCTACCTGCCTTCAATTTTCAGAGTCCGTGCCCCTGGCCTCTGCCTCTCAACAGTATCCTAATGAACAACTAGATTGCTAACATTCTATATTTATTACAAAAGTGTGGAACGCCTGACATCATCTTGATGTAATCAAAACTGTAATACCTAGAGCATTTCCTTTAGAAATTACATATATGAGAGGGTCTTATTGGCATCAAAATTATGGTTAGTGCTCTAAAAGACTAAAATAAGGACATATTTTCTGAGTTTTCAAATAGCGACAAAGCACTTTTAAATTATTTGTTATCTTTATGTTTTTTTATCTAGTTGACAACTTGATTAAATGTTGCACTTAGGGGAGAGGATGTGGTGTTACTTCCAGAACTGCAGACTTTGCAACTGGGGAACCAGGTTGAAGTTTCTGCTTCAGCTCGACATTCTGTGATTCTGGTCAAATCACTTAGTCTCCCCATGTCTACAACCAAAATGAATTTGTTCTTGTGTGATGTAACCAATGCTCATGTAAAGCACTCCAATACCTGACAAGTCTGCACTATATAACACTGCAAAAACACAAAATAATAAGTGTTTTGCACACTTCTGTCATTGGGCTATATTTGGGCTATATCTTTGTGATTTTGGGCTACATTTGGGCTCTTTTGTCTCCGGTGGCCATCTTGGGAGATTTATTTGTTATGAAGTTTCCTAATTTCCTCATGTACTGCAGTCTCCTCAGTCGGAAATGCTTTCAGTTTTTTACTTTGATTCCATCATGAAGGTATTCAGATATGTCACACATTTGCCATGAATTCTGAATGTTAGCACTCTAGTTGCTCATTAGATCACTGTAGTAAAACTACTGCTCACCATGGAAGTCTGCTCCTGGTATTAAAAGTGCATGTTTCAGTCTGCATGTCAGAATGTTTTAATGAAATAGAAGAGGATTTGAGAAGTCACTCAAAATGTGCCCTCATTTTCTTTCTTCAGCATTAATCATAATTTCTATGGCAAAATGAACCCCCTCATTGTGTTCCTTTTTAAATTAAATGTTTTAAGTGTTACCAGTTTATTCCAATCAAGATGGCTTCAGGTGTGCCATACTTTTGTCATAATGAAGACAGTAAGTGCTCTAGTTGTTTTTAAGAACATTCTTGGACATTCTGTCATTGGGCTATACTTGGGCTACATCTGGGTGATATTTGGGCTACATTTGGGCTCTTTTGTCTCTGGTGGCCATCTTGGGAGACTTATTTGTTATGAAGTTTCCTAATTTCCTCATTTACTGCAGTCTCCTCAGTAGGAAATACTTTCAGTTTTTTACTTTGATTCCATCAAGAAGGCATTCAAATGTGTCACACATTTGCCATAAAATCAGAATGTTAGCACTCTTTTTGCTCATTAGATCACTGTAGTAAAGCTACTGCTCACCAGGGAAAACTGCTGCTGGTATTGAAAGTGCATGTTTCAGTCTGCATGCCAGGATTTGAGAAGTCACTCAAAATGTGCCCTAATTTTTCTTTATGCAGCACTAATCATACTTTTTATGGAAAAATGAACCACCTCATTTTGTTCCTTTTTAAATTAAATGTTTTAAGAGTTACCACTTTAATCCAAGCAAGATGGCTTCAGGTGTGCCATACATTTATCATAAGTAGGACGGTTAGCGCTCTAGTAGTTCTTTGGAACACTCTGGAAAGCTGCAGTAGAACACAAAGGAATCAACTGACAGTCTCTGCCCTTGTTGGATGTACATGTTTTACTGAGAATGTCAGACTTCATTCTCACATGACTGAGAAAGATAATGTGAATTTACAGAAAATAAGCTCTCAGTTTAGCTTATAGATCACCTTCCAAACCTCTGTGGTAAAAGCATGAGAAAATATTTTTCTCTCAATCATGATATCCCAGCAGAAGGCTTTTTCACATGGTGAAATCACCTTAGAACATACCACAATTCCTAAAATGAGTATGGTACCATCAACAAATGATTTATAATGTAACTAAAGTCTTAAAATCTTCTATTAACTGCAATACTTTTTAATGAGGTGCTATCATGTATATTGGTCCCAAGATGGCTGCCAACACTTCTTGGATGAAGTGCTGACAGCCAATCAGATCTCAGGATGAGATGTGTGGTTAGGCTCCGCCCACATATATATATTGATTTAAATGCTATTTTCTCAGGAACTACTGAACAGATTTACACCAGACCTACAAAAGGCACTTCCTTGACCTGAGGACTACCTCTCTGCCAAATTTCAAGTAACTCTGTTCAGCCGTTCGGGCTGTAGCTGTGTCTAAAGGTCCTATGGAAAAATGCATGGGAAAAACGCGTTTTGGGACCCCCCTTTTTTCTCAGCCCCCGCTTGACGAATCCCCCCGAGACTTTCAGGGTAGGAGCGGAGCGTAGCGCCCCACCTATTTTGAAATTTCGCGAGGATTCATCGACCGGCGCCAAAGTTATTCCAAATAGAATGTTGCGGATTTCCTATGGAAACAGGGTCCTAACTATAACTATCTACTGGCGACCGCCAGTAGATAATATATATATATATATATATATATTCACTGAAAAAACCATAGGTTTCAGGGGTGTTATAGTTAGCTGGACTTTTCACTTGTACAAAACCATTGAAATTCCCCCGTTATAGTTAGTTCAGCTAACTATAACTCGCGCGCCCGCAATGCACTGCTGATGACGTCACATATTACATCACTCATGACATGGTCAGTGACATCACTCAAGACATCACTGATGACATCTCAAATGACATCACTGATGACATCACTGATGACATCATCCAGTGAATGTGTGTTTTTCTGAAAATTGAATATGTTTTATATATGTATATCTCAAGGTCGATGGAAGAATAAATGGGTATATAAGTGTCTAAATGGATGATTTGTTTTTGAAAAATTGATTGTGTAACTGACTGATTAAGTGTATCATAGTGAATACATGGCTTAGTGAGTAATGTTTAAATATGTAAATATCTGTATCAGTCTCTCACTTTGTGTATAAGTGGCTGCATGGGTTGGTGAGTAGCTACATGGGTGTCTATATAGGTTATTAGTTGGTTTTTTGAGTATCAGTCTGAGTGTCTGCATGGTTCGGTGGGGGGTATTACGTAGTGCATAGGTGCATGAATGAGTGACTCACTGTTTGTATGTGTTGAACACAGCATGTGTGCAGGACTGTATGGGTGGATGAGTGTGTGTATGGGTGTGTTAGTGAGTGAATGACTGTCTCAATAGTGTCTTTATGAGTAACTACATATGTTTTAAACTAGTATATGTGACTATTGGTGTATATATGTGAGTATATGTGAGAGTGAGAGATTGAAAGAGTTCCTGTATGAATAAGTATGTGTTTCTATAAGTGATTGTTTAAAAGACTAAGTATGTGTAAGTTTCCGTAGAAGTAAGTATGGTGGTGTGTGTATAACTGTATATGCAAGTAAATGGATGTTTGATTCTTTATTAGCATGAGTGACTATGTGTGTGAGTAACTCTATGGATGAGTGGCATTGTGTAACAGGATGTATAGGTGTATGAGTACATATGATGAGTGAGTACATGTATGAGTGACTGTTTAGGACTGTTGGTGAATGAGTGGATGTGTATGTGGATCTTAGAATTACTGAAGAGGTTGTTGTAACTGGTATTGGTATGTCCATTGTTTTGAAAATTTTAGTCTCTATTTTTGAATGTGTGTATCAAAGGTTATATTAGGGTGAGAGGAGGTCTGCCACTCTATCACAAGGATAATGTCATCAGTGATGTCATCAGTGATGTCATTTGAGATGTCATCAGTGATGTCATGAGTGATGTCACTGACCATGTCATGAGTGATGTAATATGTGACGTCATCAGCAGTGCATTGCGGGCGCGCGAGTTATAGTTAGCTGAACTAACTATAACGGGGGAATTTCAATGGTTTTGTACAAGTGAAAAGTCCAGCTAACTATAACACCCCTGAAACCTATGGTTTTTTCAGTGAATTTCTGAGGTTTTTTAAATGCTAATTCCTAACTATAACGTGCCTGAAACCTATGGTTTTTTCTGTGAATTTCAAAGGTTTTTTAAATGCTAATTTCTAACTATGCCTACAGAGATAGGACATGTGAAGAAAGAAGAAAAAATGCACAGAAAGAAACAAAAGAAGTGCAGAAAGAAGCAACAGAAGTCCTCAAATACGAAGATAAGTGCAGGAAGAAGGATAACGTGCAGAAAGAACAAAAAGAAGAGCAGAAAGAAGCCTTGTTGCAAAATCATCCTGTACCCTCAACTTTTTCAGACGGATACTGGTGGTAACTGAGTCTGACTAACCAGTCCTAGAGCCAGTGCTATGTTAAAAGACACTTAGAATACAGTGAAAATACCTACATACACTAGGGAACATTATGCGTTGGGGTCCCCCTGTGATTAGCATGACCTCCTCTGTAAGCCCCTAGTATATAATAGGGCATGGGGATTAAAACTACCTCTTAAAACAGGCCACAGGGCGTTCTTGCACACGTTAACTCAGGCCCCGTCCCCTCCCTTCACCACTGTGTAAACACGCCCTGTGTCCATTTTTAGTTGGGAGATTAAGTTCATTTGAATCCTGAGGGTCCCTAGGGTCCAACTAGCCCACTAGGTACCTCCAGTAAGTGCCACAGAGCTGCGTTGCAGAGAGGTGTAAAAAGTGGCACGGCCTGGACCACCTCTCTGCAATGCAGCTCAGTGGCGCTTACTGGAAGCACTTGGTGGGCTAGTTAGCCCCCAGGGGCCCTCAGTATTGAAGGGAAATTATATCCCCAATTTAAAACGTGCCATAGTGCATGTTTGCACACGTCACCTCAGGCCCCGTCCCCTCCCTTCACCACTGTGTAAACGCGCCCTGTGGCTGTTCTAAGTTGAGAGATTAAGTCCCCTTGAATCCTAAGGGTCCCTAGGGTCAAACTAGACCACTAGGTACCTCCAGTAAGCGCCACAGAGCTGCGTTGCAGAGAGGTGTAAAAAGGGGCTTGGCCTCAGAACACCTGGCTGCAGCGCAGCTCCCTGGCGCATACTGGAGATGCCTGTTGGGGGCGCGTTTGCAGAGTGCTGCACGGAGGGGGCATGGCCTCCGGCACGATGCCAGTCTTTTATTTATTTTAGTTTTTTAAGAAGGGGGGCTGTTTGGTTCCCCTTCTTATTCTAATTTATTGGCCCTGATGACCCCATCCCCCAGGGCCAGTCTCCTAATTATATTTTTTTGACCCCAATCCCCAGGGCCGGCCACTGTTTTTTATTATTTTTAAAAAATATATATTTATAGACACACCTAGGACATGCTGGACAAACCGTACGTACCTATCACCATGACGATTTGCGTGATATTCATTAAAAGGCGACTATGCATGCAATGAATCCACGTGGAATGTATTTACACCACTAGTGAAGCTCTGACATGTCTGATGCCCTACCGTGCCTAATCCTGGTAGACACCCTTGTCGTTTATTTATACAAACATGGGTAGCTATTGACGGGCACATTTAATACACATGCACACCAAGCCATTCAAAGGGGATTCGAAAAAATTCGACCAAAACTATGCAAGAAACCCCCCTCACGGTTAATAAAACACACATCCACTGCCGGATGTGTAATACTTTTTATTTTACTCTCTGGAAAGGGGACGAACATCACTTGAGAGTCACAGCGTGCTCCTGACAGAGCCCAATGCTGTGTTACACCCACCATTGCCTGCCGAGTGCCACACACCTCTGTGTTGTATTCCACTAGCTAGTGCATATGCTATGACACTCTCTAGCCCATGTGCACTGTAACACCACCCCGTGAATATGTCATGCCACACTTGTCTTCGCACGGGTTATATTGCCCCATCTAACGTGCCTTTCTCGATGCCTATGTTATAACGCACAGTGCTATGCCATACATATTACAATCTGGGATCCATATCTTTGTCACAGTGCATATGCAACGTTACACTCCCCAGCACATATTTTATATTACAACTTTAGAGACTAGTTAGGTTACACAACACTGCCCTGTGCATATTACACTCCAAGGCGCATATCGCATAGCACGCGCTAGTGCCTGTGCTATCTCGCGCTCTCCAATGAATCTGTCATTGCGCACAATGTATTGCATATTATATTTCACGCCCGGTACATCTTATATCACACTTTTTGGTGCATAGTTTATACCATACACTATATCTAGTTTTCATTTTCAATCGTGCTCTCAGGACTATGTTCTATATAACACTGTGTTCACCTACCCTTTTCACGGGCATTACATTTTGCGATAGGGGGTGGAGGGTCAGGGGGTGGTTCTGCCAAGTGAGCCCGGAGTCACAGTCACAAACGTCCTCTTCTTCCTGAATAAAAGTGAGATTATGCTGCATACTTGTTCATATTTTAAGTAGTTCGCACAGACACAATGTTTTAAAAACAATAAAGTTCCTAATACCCGCCTTCTCTGAACAGTTAGCTTGCTGCCCCATCCCCTTCCTCCCTATCCTCTGTTGTGTGAATCCATGGACTAGCCTCCTCCCTCCTGCCATGCATGGTCTGATGTGCTGCCACTGCCCTCAATTTAGTATGATGTACCAGTCCACTCCTCCTGCCCTCCATTGCCCAATTCTATGCCCCATCATTGACCTCCTGCTTAAACTCTGTGCTTAGCTTGCTGCCCCTATTCTCCTTCCCCCTGCCCTCCGATGTCTTTGTGCATGCCCCTGCTCCATCCTTTTTGCCCACCATGTCCCATGGACCTGCCACTCCTATCTACTCTGAGTGTTCTGTTGAGCTGCCACTCCCCTCCCACCTGCCTAGCATTGTCAGATGACTGTAACCTGTCCCTGCCACCTCCACCCTGCCTGTCCACATGCCATGCCCCTATCCTCTTCCTCCTGTCCTACATGGTCCATTGTACTGCCACACCCTTCTGCCCTCCCTGGTCTGTTGTGCTGCAACTGCTCCTCCTGCCAGCCCCGTGTGGTCTGTTGTGAGGTCCCTTCCCCTGAACTTTCTTGTCTGTGCACAGGTCCTGACCCTCCCTTCTATCCTCCATCGTCCTTTGTGCATGCCCCTCCACCCTCCTTCTTGCCCATCATAGCCATTGTGCTGCCACTAACTCTCCCACTTGCCATGCATGGTCTTCTGTGCTGCCATGGCCCCTCCCACCTTCCCTGTGTGGTCAGTTAGCTGCCCCTGACCCCCTCCCACCTTCCCTCCATGGTCTGTGTGTATGCCATCACAGTCTCACTGTTGCTCTTCATGGTGTGTCTTGCTTCTAGTGCCCATCCTGCCTGACCTCCATGGCTATCTTGCTGCTCCTGCCCTGCCCCCTTGCCCCCAGCCCTACTCCCTCCCTCCTGGCTTGTCTGTTCCATCGTAATGCCCCTGATCCGTCCCTCCTGCCCTTTATGGTCTGTTATGCTGCAGCTTTCTCTCCTGTCTGTCCATTATGGTCAGCTAGCTACCATTGCCTCTTGCCCCTCTGTTCTCTGTTGTCCATGTGCATGGTCCTGTCCCCTCCCTCTTGCTTTCTATGGATTGTTGTGCTGCACTCCCATCCTGCATGCCCTGTGTGGTGTATTGTGCTGCTGCAAACCCTGATGCCTGCCCTGCAGGGTCAGTTTGGTGCACCTCTCCATGTCCCTCCTGTCCTCTGTTATCCAAGTCCATGTCCCTATCCCATTTCCTTCCATGATCCAATGTACCATACTTGCGAACATTTTGAACTTGGTAAGAGGGAGATTTTGAAAAACAACTGGGGTATTGATTTTCCCCTTTGAGTTACATTGAAAAAGAGGATATTGTAGACAGGAGACAGATCAAATAAAGCCCATTTGAGCTTAAAAACATTGGACGTTTCCTGGCTGAATCGGGTCTGTTGGCATGTTTGGTTGTAGTACCATTGCCTCTTCCTTCTGCCCACAATGGTCTATTACATTGCCACAGCCTTGAAGGAGGGTAGATTTTGTATCACAGGGGGCCCCTGGCCCGTTCTGTCCACACCTGAAGTATGAGACCCTTGTCCTTGCCCTGCCAGCTGCATTTGTAGGCCGTATTAAATTGACCAGCGGGTCCTGTGTTGCTATATAATTATCCTGAGACATCCTTACCACTCAGCCAGCATAAAACCCCTGTGTAGGCCCTTCTGTTCAATATGTAGGCCTCTTTGTTAAATTGACCATAGCTCTGCAATTTTAGTGTATAGCAGTCTGAAGGCAGGTCTGCGAGGCATTCTGATCCAAACTAGTAGCCCCCACCCTACCCGAGTGCTCCGTGCTCGGTATCAAAGTTCAACATCCCCCTGAAGCTGTCGACATACAGTAGGCTGCATCCTGGACTGGTACTTGCTTCCTGGGCAGGTTTCCCGCTTTTAAGGAAGTGGCAACCGCAGAGCGTCAAGTTAGGAGAACTGAGGAGATTTTATACATGAATATATTGAATTCCCGTACAATACCCATTATTTTCTGCTTGCTCTATGGAACTTACGATAAGCGATTGGCCTGAGAGACTGACCTTTTCACCCAGTCCATTGTCAGCATTAAGTGGATAAATGACGAAATGTCTGGTAAAATCTGCAGACGAAGCTTTTGGGTAGCATACGTAGGTAGATGTAGCGTGCAAAGGAGCCCACAAAATGATATAAAAAGGGAGCACCCACAGATATCGACGGACTACCTCGCCGTCTGTATGTAGGTTAACAGGCAGTGCTGGTTTTCCCCAAGAGCTGGGAGCTCTTGTCTTCCTTTGCTTAAAATGTCTTGCTCTGCTTTGCTTGAAGTATCTTATTCTATTTTACCTATATGAAATGTCATGTTATGTTTAACCATTGTTCTCTTTACTTTTGCATTTAAAAGATTTTGTATTGTAATTGCAGGAATGCTTGCTCTAAGAGTAAACGTGAGTGTTCCTAGGTAACATTTTCCTTGGTGTAACTTGTTTCTCATGATGCATTTATAGATGTGTTTTCTCTCTCTCTCTGTCAGTACATTAATTGAGATACAGAGAATATTATGACAGCTGTATGATTATCTGGATTCTGTATTTTGTACTTTATGTCTCTATTCTGCGGTTTCTTTGAAGTTGCATCTTCTCATTAAACTGCCATTGTATTCTGCCTCCAATTCCATGTCTCATATGTCTGTTTTCTTCATTTTTGGAGCAAGCGTTCCTAGGCACCCCGGCTCAAATTAAGGTGCCCCTTTTGTCCCTGACTCACTCTCCTGCTCAGTTCTGTGGTGGCTCCCGGGGATCTGGGGACCGCCCCTAGCTTCCTTGACCCGTAATAGATCTTCCCTCCAACAGCCTCTCTTGCAAGTCCTGTATTGTTGGTTTGTTGCCCCTGCCCCCCTTTCCACTGCCCTCCATAGTCTGTTGTGCTTCCACGGCCCTTCCTGCCTGCTCAGTGTGGTTAAATTGTTGCCTTTGCACCCTCCTACCTGCCTTCAATTTTCAGAGTCCGTGCCCCTGGCCTCTGCCTCTCAACAGTATCCTAATGAACAACTAGATTGCTAACATTCTATATTTATTACAAAAGTGTGGAACGCCTGACATCATCTTGATGTAATCAAAACTGTAATACCTAGAGCATTTCCTTTAGAAATTACATATATGAGAGGGTCTTATTGGCATCAAAATTATGGTTAGTGCTCTAAAAGACTAAAATAAGGACATATTTTCTGAGTTTTCAAATAGCGACAAAGCACTTTTAAATTATTTGTTATCTTTATGTTTTTTTATCCAGTTGACCACTTGATTAAATGTTGCACTTAGGGGAGAGGATGTGGTGTTACTTCCAGAACTGCAGACTTTGCAACTGGGGAACCAGGTTGAAGTTTCTGCTTCAGCTCGACATTCTGTGATTCTGGTCAAATCACTTAGTCTCCCCAGGTCTACAACCAAAATGAATTTGTTCTTGTGTGATGTAACCAATGCTCATGTAAAGCACTCCAATACCTGACAAGTCTGCACTATATAACACTGCAAAAACACAAAATAATAAGTGTTTTGCACACTTCTGTCATTGGGCTATATTTGGGCTACATCTGGGTGATTTTGGGCTACATTTGGGCTCTTTTGTCTCCGGTGGCCATCTTGGGAGATTTATTTGTTATGAAGTTTCCTAATTTCCTCATGTACTGCAGTCTCCTCAGTAGGAAATGCTTTCAGTTTTTTACTTTGATTCTGTAACGCCCTGAACGTCTCAGGATCGTTTAACAGACACGACAATGAGGACGCAACCACTTGTGAAGGGTTAGTTCTTTTAATGAAGGCAAATAAAATACAAAGAACAAACAAAAGTTATAGTCACTGGAATCCTCCAGGCTAAGTACGTTACCAGCCCACAGCACGGATGGTCCTAACCGTCCTCTGCATATACGCCGATCCCGGCGTATGCCAACAGAGGGCAGAAATGAAATGGCCGACAATGCCAATCGGTAGGCTGTGAAGGGCACGAAGAGTGTTGGGGAGAATCGAGGAGTCAGGGAAACACCCAGCCGGGGTCTCTACCTGAAGGGAGCAGCCGCTCAACCTCTTCCTCAGACTGCACCGGGACGCGGAGTCACCTCCTGGTGATGTGTCACTGTAGGACTTGGCCCTTTTTCCCTCAGTTGTTTTCATTTTTCGTGTTGCTACAGGTTCAGGGAGCCATTTTAGCTACCCCTGAAACTTCTGTCTGAGGGCCTGAAGCACAAAATGGTGGCCTCCCATGACATCACCAGCATCCACTGGAACCTACCAGCACCTTCCAGAACCTTCCAGGAGATTCCAGAACTGTGTGACAGTTGGAAACCGTTTAGAATGTTGGGAGGATAAGAGAGTGAGTTGGCAGTTGGAGCTGGCAGTTGGCACCTGACTGGTGAAGAGAGAGGAGCACAACGGTGAAGGAGGAAGGAGTGAAGCAGCAGGGGTGGAAACTTGTGCCTGGAGTGGGGTCCATAAACCCACCCTTGATACTTGTCCCTACTGATGGATCCCAGCCTATAGCCCTGTGTGGGAAGAAGACAGAAGAAAACCATCCTAAGGACCTGGACAGCAGGAACAGGCCTTAGAACCAAGAAAACAGCAAGTTTCTGACCTGAGAACTGGTTTCCCTGGAGTCCGGCGTCGAGTAGCCTGAAGACCTGGAGCCCGAGGTGGAGAAGCGGCGCTGACTGAAGTAGCAGACGTCGTACCCGGAGCCGCCAGAGGTCGTGAGAGGGCGCCGACGGGGGTCGAGAGGAATACCAGAGGTCGAGGAGGAAGTGAACCGAGGTCGAGCGAGCGGCGTCATCGGAGGAGTGAAGTCCGCCCTCCGGAGTCGTCGGAGACCGAGGTAGAGGTGAACCGGAGGTCGGGAGTGAGGATCGCACTCCGGAGTCGCCCGGAACCTGAGAGGAGGAGCACCGGAGGTCGGGGGTGAGGATCGCACCCCGGAGTCGCCGGAAGTCGACATCGAGGCCAGGCCGGCCGACGTCATCGGAGCCGAGAGCGCCATCGGACCGGAGCCGCCCGAAGTCGACATCGTGAAGAGACTGCCTGACGCCATCGAATCGGAGGTCGAGATCGAACCGAGGCCACCGACATCGGACCGGAACCGCCTATCGGCGTCGACAAAGAACTGACACTGTGTTGAGGCCGCCGAGACCGAACCGGAACCGCCTCACGGCGTCGACACGACTCCAGCGGCGTCGGAACATCAGAAAAGGGCAGTAAGTGGAGTAGAGGGCGCCTAAGGCCCTGTGGAGACCTGAGAGACTACTCTAAGGGGCTAGGGAGGTGCTGAAACCCACCTGACTGTGCCTGGGGTGAGCTGGGACTAACCTAGAGAGGTTGTGTGGAGAGGAAAGCCAGGGCATTGGAATTCCCCCCTTTGATCTACCTCAGTTTAGGCCTCAGCCTTTGCCTCAGCCAGGGAGTAGGACCCCCCAAGCCTTCCACACCCTACAAGCTGTGCCTGGGCCAAATCAGCCCTTAAGTATTGAAGTGTCATCTGATTCATGAGTGTATTGTATACTTTTAATTATTTATTGGGGAAACTGTATTTATTAAATTCTTATCTATTTAATGCTGCACTGTATTCATAGGTCCACAGGACTTGTTGGTGTACAGTATTTATTGGTACAGTATTTATTGGTACAGTATTTATTACCTCAAAGTATTTAATTGTCTGTATATATTGCACTTGTATTTATGCCCTGTTATTTATGATCACCCCTATTTATTTCAGCAAACAGCAAATATTTATTTGACCTGCTCTATTTAAGAATTTGTATATTGTGATTGTTATTTATTTTCCCAATCAGCAACTAAGAGAAAAAGATAAAGAAGAATATTTTCATAATTTTTACGGTGTAGAGTCGTTTTTGGAACGGATGTACGCATGGTTATTGTATGGGTATACTGTATGCTTAGCACTGCGCCTGTTTCCTGACCACTCGAGCCAAGCTACCCCATTGTGTCGGGAAGGCCCTCCACCACCCTGCGGAGTGGGAGTGGGGCTGTTTCCAACATAAATTGGTGTTCAGTGGTGGGATAGAGCTGTGCCTACATATACTCAACAATAACTGTGGGTAGTCCATAGGCCTACACCGGGAGTTTTCTCAAGAGCGGCCTTCCTAATTGTGGGTTTTTGTTTTTTCCAAATTTACTCTGGTGGTGGGAGGAGGTATTACTAAAGGTACCCCCCTACATTGTTACTGCACAAAACCTGTCCTCTAACCTGAGTGGGCAAGATGGAGTTTGTACTAGAAAATCAAAAAACGTACACTGTGGCCCAAGTCAGGAAGTTAACAGACCGGAGGGAGGAAAGACAGCTCACATGGGACTTAGCAAGGCTGGAGAAAGAGATGGAGGAGAAAAGGATGGCGCACGAGCTTTGGATGAAGGAGATGAAGCTGCGTGCCCTCCAGATGAGTGTGTCCAGCGAGGACACTGGTGGCAGCATACCAGAAGCTTCACAGGAGCTAGAAGTATATTTACCCCAGGAAGACATCACCAGGGTGTCTGAGGAGGCATTGGGGTGTGAACCTGAAGGGGGTAGTGCAGGGATCTTCCAACCCAGCGAGGTGAGAGAAGGGGCAGATAGCCCAGCTAGGTCCCAGGGAGAGAGGGTTGTAGGGCCTCACGACCTATCTGTAGGAAGGCGTGAGACGGGGAGGTGTCCCGAGGTGCCCCAACCGAAGTCTCAGGGCCTGGAGAGTTCCGCAAGGGAGCCCCAGGTTGGGAGCCTAGGCTGTCCCGAAGTGCCATCCAGTGCAGGGGAGCCCCTAGTGTCAGGAGGACCCAGGGCGACTGTAACCAGCGCGCCTGAGGTTCTGGGGTTGGCTCAGTTTCAGGGTTTAGGTCCTGGGCTGGGATGCCAGGCTCAGGGGTTGCCTGACCTGGCGGGTGGGGCCTCGGTTAACCGGGTCCCCCCGAAATTGACTTCCAGGGGTACTTTTCCCGTTAGGAGGGTGCTGAAATCTGGAAGGGGGTGCAGAGGGAGGAAGGTCTCGCCTCGGGCACCGACTCAGCCTAAGGGTTTAGACCCTAGGTTGAAGGATCAGTTGAGGGGTCAAGGCCCTAGACTGAGGAGGAAGTGTTGGTCTGAGGGTGCCTCGCAGGGTAGGATGAGGAACCCCAGAAGGAGAGTTAGGGGGAGGAGAGCCTCGCCCCTGAAGGCTGGTCAGCCTAAGGGTGTGAACCCCAGGAGGAAGGGCCAGAGGCAGTTTAGGACTGCAAGGAGGAGGACCGGAGTGGTCAACGGGCACTACAGGCCTGGGGCTACTGCCCCCCACTCCGCGAGATCACCCGGGCCAGAGACATCTGGATGGCCCAGGGGCCGGTCCTGGCCACAACTAGCTAGGGAGCCCCCGTGGGGTGGTTTTGTTGGTCCAGGGAGGTTTGTTAGGGAGCCATTGGGTTCCAGAGCGGAGGAGAACTTGCGGGTGCTCCTGCCGTTGCGGGCCTGCGTCCACCTTTTCTCGCCCCAAGCAGGGAAGACCATCAAGGCATTGATCGGTCTACCCTGGCTTTTGGCTGGAAGGGGGTTATGTAGGACTTGGCCCTTTTTCCCTCAGTTGTTTTCATTTTTCGTGTTGCTACAGGTTCAGGGAGCCATTTTAGCTACCCCTGAAACTTCTGTCTGAGGGCCTGAAGCACAAAATGGTGGCCTCCCATGACATCACCAGCATCCACTGGAACCTACCAGCACCTTCCAGAACCTTCCAGGAGATTCCAGAACTGTGTGACAGTTGGAAACCGTTTAGAATGTTGGGAGGATAAGAGAGTGAGTTGGCAGTTGGAGCTGGCAGTTGGCACCTGACTGGTGAAGAGAGAGGAGCACAACGGTGAAGGAGGAAGGAGTGAAGCAGCAGGGGTGGAAACTTGTGCCTGGAGTGGGGTCCATAAACCCACCCTTGATACTTGTCCCTACTGATGGATCCCAGCCTATAGCCCTGTGTGGGAAGAAGACAGAAGAAAACCATCCTAAGGACCTGGACAGCAGGAACAGGCCTTAGAACCAAGAAAACAGCAAGTTTCTGACCTGAGAACTGGTTTCCCTGGAGTCCGGCGTCGAGTAGCCTGAAGACCTGGAGCCCGAGGTGGAGAAGCGGCGCTGACTGAAGTAGCAGACGTCGTACCCGGAGCCGCCAGAGGTCGTGAGAGGGCGCCGACGGGGGTCGAGAGGAATACCAGAGGTCGAGGAGGAAGTGAACCGAGGTCGAGCGAGCGGCGTCATCGGAGGAGTGAAGTCCGCCCTCCGGAGTCGTCGGAGACCGAGGTAGAGGTGAACCGGAGGTCGGGTGTGAGGATCGCACTCCGGAGTCGCCCGGAACCTGAGAGGAGGAGCACCGGAGGTCGGGGGTGAGGATCGCACCCCGGAGTCGCCGGAAGTCGACATCGAGGCCAGGCCGGCCGACGTCATCGGAGCCGAGAGCGCCATCGGACCGGAGCCGCCCGAAGTCGACATCGTGAAGAGACTGCCTGACGCCATCGAATCGGAGGTCGAGATCGAACCGAGGCCACCGACATCGGACCGGAACCGCCTATCGGCGTCGACAAAGAACTGACACTGTGCCGAGGCCGCCGAGACCGAACCGGAACCGCCTCACGGCGTCGACACGACTCCAGCGGCGTCGGAACATCAGAAAAGGGCAGTAAGTGGAGTAGAGGGCGCCTAAGGCCCTGTGGAGACCTGAGAGACTACTCTAAGGGGCTAGGGAGGTGCTGAAACCCACCTGACTGTGCCTGGGGTGAGCTGGGACTAACCTAGAGAGGTTGTGTGGAGAGGAAAGCCAGGGCATTGGAATTCCCCCCTTTGATCTACCTCAGTTTAGGCCTCAGCCTTTGCCTCAGCCAGGGAGTAGGACCCCCCAAGCCTTCCACACCCTACAAGCTGTGCCTGAGCCAAATCAGCCCTTAAGTATTGAAGTGTCATCTGATTCATGAGTGTATTGTATACTTTTAATTATTTATTGGGGAAACTGTATTTATTAAATTCTTATCTATTTAATGCTGCACTGTATTCATAGGTCCACAGGACTTGTTGGTGTACAGTATTTATTGGTACAGTATTTATTGGTACAGTATTTATTACCTCAAAGTATTTAATTGTCTGTATATATTGCACTTGTATTTATGCCCTGTTATTTATGATCACCCCTATTTATTTCAGCAAACAGCAAATATTTATTTGACCTGCTCTATTTAAGAATTTGTATATTGTGATTGTTATTTATTTTCCCAATCAGCAACTAAGAGAAAAAGATAAAGAAGAATATTTTCATAATTTTTACGGTGTAGAGTCGTTTTTGGAACGGATGCACGCATGGTTATTGTATGGGTATACTGTATGCTTAGCACTGCGCCTGTTTCCTGACCACTCGAGCCAAGCTACCCCATTGTGTCGGGAAGGCCCTCCACCACCCTGCGGAGTGGGAGTGGGGCTGTTTCCAACAGTCACCGATACCCCAATCACAAGCAAGAAGACTGAACCGAGAGCAGCCGCTCGATCGATCCTGTGGACTTCCGAGTCTGTAACGCGGCAAACACCTCCTGGTGTGCGTTACAGCTGGCAGTCCCTGTGTCTCTGGTCGGGCTGGGAGTTACGACTCCAACCAGCAAAAGCGCCACTGCGCTTGGACTCAGCCGAGTCAAAAAGCGAAGCTCAATGGTTGACCGGTAGAGCTTCCGGGTCCTTCACAGGTGACGATGGGGCAAGACACGGCCCAGGGAGTAACGACTCGACCTACCTCCGTTCTTGCCTTAATGGAGCACCACTCCGGAACACTGCTCTTCACGAAGCAGGTACGTCGGTGTAAACACAATATCCGACAGCCTTGTACCTCCCGGTTCCTCCCTTTATAGGGAGTGTTTTCCTTGAGTTATGTAACAGCTCTCCTGTTTACATAAGGGCGTGTTTTCCTTGAGTTATGTAACAGCTCTCCTGTTTACATAAGGGCGTGTTTCCCTTGAGTTATGTAACAGCTCTCCTGTTTACATAAGGGCGTGTTTCCCTTGAGTTATGTAACAGCTCTCCTGTTTACATAAGGGCGTGTTTCCCTTGAGTTATGTAACAGCTCTCCTGTTTACATAACCTCTCAACCGCTAAGCATCCTGGGAGATGTAGTCCGTTTTCGCTGGTTACCGTTTTCCTCCCCTCGTATGACAGGAATTCTTGACAGATTCCATCATGAAGGTATTCAGATATGTCACACATTTGCCATAAATTCTGAATGTTAGCACTCTAGTTGCTCATTAGATCACTGTAGTAAAACTACTGCACCATGGAAGTCTGCTCCTGGTATTAAAAGTGCATGTTTCAGTCTGCATGTCAGAATTTTTTAATGAAATAGAAGAGGATTTGAGAAGTCACTCAAAATGTGCCCTCATTTTCTTTCTTCAGCATTAATCATAATTTCTATGGCAAAATGAACCTCCTCATTGTGTTCCTTTTTAAATTAAATGTTTTAAGTGTTACCAGTTTATTCCAATCAAGATGGCTTCAGGTGTGCCATACTTTTGTCATAATGAAGACAGTAAGCGCTCTAGTTGTTTTTAAGAACATTCTGGGACATTCTGTCATTGGGCTATACTTGGGCTACATCTGGGTGATATTTGGGCTACATTTGGGCTCTTTTGTCTCTGGTGGCCATCTTGGGAGACTTATTTGTTATGAAGTTTCCTAATTTCCTCATTTACTGCAGTCTCCTCAGTAGGAAATACTTTCAGTTTTTTACTTTGATTCCATCAAGAAGGCATTCAGATGTGTCACACATTTGCCATAAATTCAGAATGTTAGCACTCTTTTTGCTCATTAGATCACTGTAGTAAAGCTACTGCTCACCAGGAAAAACTGCTGCTGGTATTGAAAGTGCATGTTTCAGTCTGCATGTCAGAATTTTTTAATGAAATAGAAGAGGATTTGAGAAGTCACTCAAAATGTGACCTAATTTTTCTTTCTGCAGCACTAATCATACTTTTTATGGAAAAATGAACCCCCTCATTTTGTTCCTTTTTAAATTAAATGTTTTAAGAGTTACCACTGTAATCCAAGCAAGATGGCTTCAGGTGTGCCATACGTTTATCATAAGTAGGACTGTTAGCGCTCTAGTAGTTCTTTGGAACACTCTGGGAAGCTGCAGTAGAACACAAAGGAATCAACTGACAGTCTCTGCCCTTGTTGGATGTACATGTTTTACTGAGAATGTCAGACTTCATTCTCACATGACTGAGAAAGATAATGTGAATTTACAGAAAATAAGCTCTCAGTTTAGCCTATAGATCACCTTCCAAACCTCTGTGGTAAAAGCATGAGAAAATATTTTTCTCTCAATCATGATATCCCAGCAGAAGGCTTTTTCACATGGTGAAATCACCTTAGAACATACCACAATTCCTAAAATGAGTATGGTACCATCAACAAATGATGTATAATGTAACTAAAGTCTTAAAACCTTCTATTAACTGCAATGCTTTTTAATGAGGTGCTATCATGTATATTGGTCCCAAGATGGCTGCCAACACTTCTTGGATGAAGTGCTGACAGCCAATCAGATCTCAGGATGAGATGTGTGGTTAGGCTCCGCCCACATATATATATGCTTTTAAATGCTATTTTCTCAGGAAATACTGAACAGATTTACACCAGACCTGCAAAAGGCACTTCCTTGACCTTATGGCTACCTCTCTGCCAAATTTCAAGTAATTCTGTTCAGCCGTTCGGGCTGTAGCTGTGTCTAAAGGTCCTATGGAAAAATGCATGGGGAAAACGCGTTTTGGGACCCCCCTTTTTTCTCGGCCCCTGCTTGACGAATCCCCCCGAGACTTTCAGGGTAGGAGCGGAGCGTAGCGCCCCACCTATTTTGAAAATTTCGCGACGATTCCGCGACCGGCGCCAAAGTTATTCCAAATAGAATATTGCGGATTTCCTATGGAAACAGGGTCCTAACTATAACTACCTACTGGCGACCGCCAGTAGGTAATATATATATATATATATATATATATATATATATATATCTACACATTCTCTTCTGTCCACTGAGTGCATGTGTAGAGATCGTGTGCACCAGCAGACAAAGCAAGGCAGGCACATTTCACTGTCATGATATGGAAAACCAATATACATGTACACGTGTTTCAAACCTTTGCTCTAATAACATAATAAACCGTGCCTGCCGTCCTAGCACTTTTCCCATAACTATTAGCCATGTTGCATGGCTGAAAATTATTTAAAAAATAGCTCAGGGCTGCTTTGTAGTGCTTTAACAAAAGTTATTACACAGCCAGCACTGCCAGCATTATACCACTTTTGTTTTTTCTTTCAGTCATGCGACACGGCAGCCGTGCTGCTGTACAACATGGGTAAAAGACAATGACCAAGCCAATACCTTTTCATCAATCCACGACCCATTTATCCACTACTTCACCTTTCCATCCACCCACACATTTTTCTATCGATCACTTTCTCTTCTATTATCCTTTTACCTAATATCTATCTATTCATTCATTCATCCTTTCACCCTTCCCTCCTTCCTGTCCTCTATCGATCCTCCCAGTCATCCTTTCACTGTCCATCCATTCACCCATCCTTTCTTTCTTCCATTCTCAACTCATCCAGCCACCCAACTCCGTTCCATGCACTCTTCCATCTTTCCACCCTTCCATTCATCCTTTTGTTCCAGCAGTCTTCCAGTCCTCTTTTCATTCATACATCCTTTCACTCGTCCTTTCATCTTTCCAAACCTTCTTTCACCCTTCTTTGTTTTCCTCTTTTCCTCCAACCCCCTTTCCTTCTGCCCCTATTTTAATTCTTACTTCCACACTTCCTTCTTTGCACCCTTCTTTTGTTTCACACTTCCTTCCACTCTTCCCTCCACATTTCTTTGTTTTATCCTTCCATTCATACTTGTATCCTTCCTCGTTCCTTCCTTTTTTCCTTTCTCATTTCACCATTTATATTTAGCAATCTATTTCTTTTCTTCCCTCCTTGATTTTTTACTTTATTATCTTTCTATGTACCTCTATCTGTTTCATGCCTCTACTTTTCTGGTTTTCCACATTTTATTCATTCAAGCCTCTGTCTCCTTCACGCACTTGGCTCAGTTGTCAGCCATAGGCCTACACGCCTCAGCTCTTTCTGTTCTGTAAACCTGAAGACAGACGAAGCCCTCAAAAGTGTCAACATTTTAGTGCCTTATCAGCCAAGTGGCTCATGTCAACACCCACCACACCTCTAGCTGCTATAGTTGAGGGTTTAGGCATAGCCAATAGGTCTCGCCTTTGGGACCTTAAGTGTTTAGTTATCCAGCACAATATCTTTGGTGCAACAACATCAACTGTTGCATGGCTAAACACTTATAAGGTCCCAAAGGCGAGACCTATTGGCTATGCCAATGCTTGTTATTCTAGAAAACAAACCAGCTAAAACTATAGATCAATAGGTAGCTGCCTTTAGAATTTTGGCCTGCACTTGCAACTTTGAAAATGATAGGGATCAATATTTAAGAGACTGGATTCTATTGAACTGTTATTCTAAAAAAGTTCAAGAGCATCTTCTTTGTTGAACCAATCCTACTCTAGAGGGGGCAGTAAAAAGGGCAAAAGGTATAGAACGTTCTGCACAATCTGTGGTAGCGGGTGCATCTGCTAGCACTTCCTGTATTTCAGATAATGTGAGTGTGAATGCTGTAAAGAAAGTGCAGGAGGGTACTAAAACTAATAGAGTTATTAAGACTAATGCATGTTACAGATGTGGATCATACAGTGATTTAGGGAATAGTTCCAACTGTCCGGCACAAGGAAAAAAATGCAATAAATGCAAGGAAGTAGGACACTATGACAGTTTTTAAAAGTGTAGATACTGTTAGAGTTAATTATGTTTCCAAAATATAACACAATCATTCTCATGCACATGACAGTATAAATCCAATGACTATATTAACTGTGGATAGAGATCAACAGGAGGTCTGTGTGCAAGGAAGTGACCATGATATGGGGTTAATTGCCAAAAGTAATATGCTTTTTTGTAAAGTCAAAACTGGAGAATTGGAGATAAGAATAATGATGGATTCAGGATTACCAGTAACTATGCTATGTGTAGCATCTTTCCCGTGGAGCTGGAGCAGTGGCACACTTTAATATACAGATATAAGAGCCATTGCCTATGGGGTAGCAGAAATTGAAACCATCTGTTTTTTTAAGATGTCCTAAAATGTTCCTGATAGAGATATTCACAAAAATATATGTGGCAGTTAATGATTGGGAGATCATAGGGTGGTTGATCAGGCAAGTTTGGGGATTGTGTTTAGACCAGGCACAACTGTTACTGTGATCTTCGTGGAAAACAGGATTGAGAGTGTGGGTCAACTTCTAGCAAAATATCCTACTGTTTCCCGGAAAGAATAGATATTGTTAAGGGGTTTGAACATGAAATCATCTTAAAAAAGGGGGCAGTACCTATCCAACATAAAGTACGGGATGCTCCCTTATCTGTAAGCGATGACTTAAGGAAGCAGTTTTGTAATGATAAAACTATTGAACCTATTAATGCAGCAGAGTTGGTCAGTGTGGTTTATGTAGCAAAAAAAAAAGAATTAGCAAATACTCTTATGTGTGGATCTACGTTCACTAAATAAAAACATTTCAGTGGATTATCATCCACTCCTGAAAAGTAATCAACTTTGCCTACCTTGGAGGGGACAAAAGACTTTAGCAATATCGACCTTAAATTGACTTACCACCAGGTACTTCTGAAGGTAGAATCAAAACCCCTTCCAACCTTTTACACTCTGTTTGGGGCTTATAAATATTTGTGCTTGCCTTTCGTTCATGTTTATGTTGTTTAAACATTTATCTGGGGTGCTTGCGTTCCAGAATGACATCCTCATATTTGCCAAAACTGTTGCGGAGCACAATAAGATTCTTGACCGAGCGATGAACATACAATGTAAACATGGTATTACCGTGTCTAAAGACAAATGTAAAGGGTCAAACCTAAAAAAGACCTTATAAGGGATTGAGGGATCTATTTGCTCTCTGTAGCATAGAGGAATTAAAATCATTCTTGTGTTTGAGTGAGTATTACTCCAGGTTTGTGATGGACAGCCGCAGTCCGTGCAGGTAACAGCGGTGGGGCCGCATGGGGAGGATTTCGAGGGACGATGCAGAGGAAAGTTAATTATTTATTTAATCTCCCCTCACCATCGTCCCTCGAAATCCCCCCAACCTGGCCCCACTGCCCCACCGTTTTTACCTGCACGGACCGCGACTGGTGATGTAGTGTGCTACTTCCATGGAACTAAAGAAAATGATAAGGAAAAAAGAGAAATTTAATTGTGGTCTGGAAGAGCAAAAATTATTTCTGGACATCACAGAGTTGTTACCCATGGTTCCTGTGTTAAAAAAGTTACATTAATGTGTCATAACAGTGGATGCTAGCACTGTAGGGCTGGGCGCTGTTTTGTCACAACACATTGACAATGTTGGGTGTACAGTGGCCTCTGCAACCAGGGTGTTGTCAGATACAGCATCATTGAAAGAGAAGCTCTTGCTTGTGCATGGGCTATAGAAAAGATCAGAACATACATATGGGGCACACACTTTACCTTGAGCACCAATCATAAACCTTTGATCTTTTTGTTTGGGAACAAAGGAACATCACCTGCTTCATCTAGACTGATAAGATTTTTTTCTAAACTACCGGAGTCTAATTTCGATGTCAGGTCCATACCGGGTAGCACCAATACAAGAGCTGATTGTTTATCCAGACTTCTTACTGGGAAACAGGAAGGAGAGCAGAATTAGGAGGAGTTTGAGAATGAGTGCGTGGTGGTGAGAGTGGATGTGCTGTGCAAATGTCAAGGAACTGTATCTGAAGAAGAATGGAATGGTGTGCATAAAGAAGAAGAAGTCTTGGAAAAAGTCAAGCGGTTTGTACAACAGGGATGGTGCCATATAAAACATTTTCTTATTTGCCTTATATGGATAAGGATGTGGATGACTTTGTCAGCCATTGTCAGGAACGCATCACGTCTAACAAACATTGAAGCATTCCAGGCATATCCCCGTTCACCGTGTTGCGTGGCAGGCAAACCCATATAGGGTTGTGTCCTAGTTGGTTGCAGGACAACTCTTCCTGTAACATAGAGGAAGTTGTAAATTTGAAGAAAATGGAATTCAAAGTCCAAGAGGCTCTGGAATACTCATGCATTTTATTTGGGTGTATTTTAAAAAATATATATTATACAGGGGGAAGTGGGTGGTATTCTACATTACATGTATTCATGTATTCTCTTGCTGTGAATTCTTCATTCCACATGATGTGTATTAATTCTTTATTCCACACTATGAGGCCGATTACTATGAGTGTCAGAAAGCCTCCAACCTCAGGTCGTAGCCTTTCCGACACTAATCATCGGTTTCCATTCCAACTGGCGGATTATGATACAGCCGGTCGGAATTGACACAGCCTGTCATTCCGGCTGGCTTAGGAGCTCATTGGACAGTCGGAACCGGCCTGTAATCCAAATGGAAGGCGGTTTACGCCATCCGGATTACGATGCAAAGTTTCCGTCAGGGTTTCCATGCCAGTTTTTCCGACATGGAAACCCTGTTGGAAATCGTGTTTGGGGCCCCCTTTCCCATGCAGCCTCTGGTTGGGGGCCGAGGAGTCACGTATGGTGCGCCCCCTGTTAATCCTTGAACCTCATGGCAGTCACCTTGAGGTGCCTGCCATGGGGTGCAGGGATTAACACAAACTCCCAATTCCCTATGAGAGCATGTACTAGGGCCAGTTTATGGGCGTAATACATGCTCCCATAGGGGAATGTGGACATGCGACCGTACATGGTGCAGTAGCATCATAATTAGGCGTTCGGGATCGCCGACTGGAGGTCGGTCGGTCCTACATCATAATAGGCCCCTTAGTGTATTCTTTGGAAGTGCATCTTCTGAAAGCCATTCAATGTTCTGCACTCCTGCTTGTAATAAAGGTAGTCAGCTGTTCTTGTGAGTTGTTAGGAGGATCGCAGAGCTGGAGGGATGCTGAGGATGGGCTCCACCATTTGACTTGAAGACTACAATAAATTTACTTTACTTGTTCTCACAAAGTGGCTTCCTTTATTCAACTGGTACCTACCTGCAACAGTGCTGTAGTCAGCTCTGATGCCGTCAGTGGCCCTTAGCCTAGCTGGGTGTTTGGTGCGTCTGTGTGTTTTGGAAGTAAGGGGAGAGCAAAAGACGTTCTTTTGATTTCTTCCTGATGGAATCATCTCATTCTAGATTTTATGTCACACAAAGTAGGAGGCACAAATTGTCTCTCATTGGTTGTAGTTTATTTAGATGTTTAGGAATGACCTAGTCTGCTATTGTTGTGGCATCTTTCATACAGAAGTGTTTTTTACATTATAAACAAGAGAAACAGAATCTATTTCTTCAGTTGGCAGCGTTTTTATTCAATCTTTACTTGGCAAAACAGTTGATTTACCTATCTGAACAAGCACATGGTCCGGCTTATGAATGAAAAGTCCTTTTATGTCATTGATGATGGGTTTAGGCACTCAGTAAGTCATCATACATGTACTCTGTCACCCATCTTTGCAATCTTGCATCCATTCATCCATCCATCCAGTTATCCATTCTTCCCATCACCCTCTGACATAACTGCAATACAACGGACGCAGACTAAACAACATATGCTAGATAAATCAAAATAATATAAGTAAGAAAAAGAAAACGTTTCAGTCTAAACACGATGGGCATATGCTTGCAATATAAAAGTAAACATAGCAGTGGGTGCCATTTTACAAAGGTGTTGTAAATTTACTATTGTTGTTTCAAAGTTCTAGCATGGCTGCCATATTTAGAACTAAGGCTTTGACCACCTTAGAATGGTAATGCAATGGTAAACTATGGCCATCAGTATTCCATATTGGTCTACTGTTTAGAGTAAGTGGCCACATGGGATGAGTGGCAAGCGAGCATCATTTAACACTGCCTGGAGAGATGCAGTATCCTCTTTAAAACATTAAAATAAAAAGAGAAGAACTAAAGAAATGAAAGTGGAGCTATAAAAAAAGAGAATTCAAAATGAAAGGAATGGCCAACCAGCCCTGACACGGAAGGGTACTCATTTTCAGGTATTTGTGCATGAGAACTACTACCCCATGCAGTTTGCTGTCCTGGAGGGAAGGAGAGTGTTAAATGACACTCAGACAGACCAATAGCTGTACAGAGCAGACACAATGGCCCTCTATGTATCTATATGGACATGTATATATCATTTAATGCTTTTTTTATTACAAGATCCTGGCAGACCGATAAAAAGCCAGCAGGCCCCTAGTCCTTGTCAAGAGGCATTACCCAACTCTAAAATCATTAACAACATACCTAGGATTCAATTCAGAGAAGTAACAATCCACCCTTAAAAGCCTCTCGATATTAACAATGCTTTTCATTATCAATACGTCAGGCCTAATGCGTTAATCATAACTTTTCATTATAAAAATAAATATGTTTTCCTAGTGAAACAATCAGGCCTGTATCTGTTATCATTGGCCTATCACCATAACCAACTGAGTCCTCCTGTTCTGAGTATAAGCTTCCTTACAAGGCAACTATTAGGCATGCAGTTATAAAATGTAATAGTATACAAAATTACAGGTGGCAAATCAAAAACTCTCTCTCCTAAGAGGGCATAACCGAATGCTGGCAGTGAAGAAAATCTACTGTACCCGCGGTTTGTTGGAGGGGTTAACCAGCCCCAAAACCCTTACCTCCAGTGGTAATCTGTGTGATTCCATGAAACAAAATACCTATTTTTAGGCTTTAATAAAGAGGAATAATCTACCCTTAAATTCCTATTGATTTTAACATATGCTTTTCACAGTCATTGTGTCAGGCCTACAGCCTTTATCGTAACTTCTCATTAAAAATAATCAGGTCTATGACCTTTATTATTGACTTGCCACCATAACCAACTCAGACCTACAGTCTTGATTGATAAGCCTTCCCACAAGGTAACCATGTGGTATATCTTAAAAATTACTAATATTTACAAAATGCAGTCATCAAAACAATACAAAATGCCCCCTAAAAATGACTAATGAGTATCACCATAGTGCAAATCTTCTAGCCCCATGGTTCGTTCAGTTGGGTCACCAACACCAAAACCCTTGCCTACTATTGTAATCTGTGCGATTCCATGTAACAAAATACTTGGCTATTGCCTTTAACACATGCTTTTCACAATAGTTATTAAGGCCTACTTGCATTCCTACTACAGGGACAGGAATGCCATCCTGCAAAGAGCCAGATAGATTTGTGATGTCAGGTGTGAGGGGGGGCGAATGACCAGATCTTTCCAGATTATACACAAAGGGTGCAGCTGCGATGCACGTTTGAGACAGTTGAGCAAAAATTTAAAGCTTTGAGATTGCAGTACATGCTTCTTTTCCTGACAAAACTCTGAGTGATTCATGCTGGAAAATTGCATTTCTTCACGAATTCGGAACAGGCCTGGGACTTGCTGGAGGTGTGTGAGCCTACTGCAGCCCAAACACATGCTGCAGAGGCCCCCAACACCACCGCTTGCGCTCATCCAGCTCTTGGTGCCGACAGAGGCTGTGGAGTGGAAAGGGTTCGGACAGACCAGAAGTGGATAAATGTAAATGTAGTGCATTTATATAGCGCTCCGCACACCCCCGAAAGGGTCTCTCAGGCGCTGTGCACATACCGCTGTGGAACCCTTTCTGTCCTTTCCCTGTGAAGTGACCACTCCTGGGCACCCCCAAGGTGAAGCCAGGCATCCTAGCGCTTTTGGAGCCATTGTGGAGATTAAGCAAGCTATTGCCCAGAGTTGCAGAGTGGGACCCATGATTAGAATAGGCACCGAGCCCAAGACCCGCCGAGGCGGGAATTGAACCCTGGTCCGGGCCAGACCTCTGCATCAGGGTCTGCCGCTCTAACCATTGAGCCACACTTTTGATGGCTCGTTCAGAATGGGGTAATCTCGCTGGAGCACTCCTCCATGAGCGCCTCCAGGATAGAATAAAACTAGCCACAGGACACGGAAGAACTATGGTCCAGATGTGCAACCAATGTTCGACCCCCATTTAGTGAGTCTGTATTTGCGAATCAGTAATACCGATTCAATAAATGCATGTATAAGGTTGTGGTAAATAGCAAATATTCGCTAAATTAGCCGTTGGCACGTGCAATTTACCACCAATTCAAACCAGGTGGTAAATTGGTGCAAACTACAAAAACTGGGCCAGAATGCATTGGGCCTTTCCATAATGGCTGCCCTGTACCTTATAGCAAGGAGGAGGCGCACTCTAGCCATGCAGCAGAGAATGCAGAGGAGACAGGAAAGGATTTTTTGCACTAGGCTGACCCTGCTCAGTAAGACAGAGGAGGAAATATAGGACCAGTACAGGCTAAGTAGCACATTCATCCTGGACATTATTATGTTGTTAAGGCCACATTTAGAAAGAGTATGCAGTGCAGCTATTCAATCCCCCACACATGTGCAGGTGTTCATTACACTTATTAGCCAGTGGAAGTTACCAGGATGTGGAAGGTCTTGCAGGAGGGGTGTCCTAAAGTGCGATTTCGAATTCCTTAAGGAGATTCCTAAATGCCATGCTCATCTACATCCACCTCCAGGAATGCGCAGGAAATACACAGCACCAAAATGTTTTTTTTTTTAAAAAAAACCTTTATTCATATAAGTCAGATACACAGCTATTCAGCCGACATCCCGGAGGTTCGGCAGCTAATTAATCGACACATGAAGTCATCCATAGCTCTAATGCAGGATAAAGACAAAGGTTTCATTTTGAAAACTATCTACAATGAACACAACAAGCAAGGCAGTATACACCACAAGTTCGAGCAGTTCCCAACGGGGGCGCGGCCCCATTTCCAACATCAAATCAAAGCCACCGATCGGGAGGATGAGGGAGAAGCAGAGGCGCTAACATTCTGACGGAGTTGCATCAGAAAGACCCAAGTCGGAAGCGAGGCTAGGGGGAAAGTTGCTCCTCTGGTGGTTCAGTGGCAGGAGGCAGACATATGCACCCCCTATACTGGTTCCAACTTCCCCATACCTTATGCCATTTCTTAGGCCACCAAAATGGATTTTAACAGGATTGCCAATTTCCCTCATGTCATAGGGTGTATAGATGGGACACATGTATCCATATGTCCACCATCGCATAATGAATATCTATTTAGAAACTGGAGAAATACACATTCCCTCAACATACAGGTTGTGAAAATGTGATCACAGATATCGTGCCAAAATTCACTGGACGCACCCATGATTCTTACATGTTTAGGCACAGCAGCATTTACAGACAACTTGAAACTGGGGAGTTTGATGATGGGCATATATTAGGTATTGAAAACATACATGTACAAACATAAACGTAGTTGTGTAAGACACAATAAGTTCGTTAGTTTACACAATTTCCCATCTTTCAGATTCCAGTGCGCATGCCCGAAGCCCATGGATCCTCACACCCTACCTCTCGGCATCCAACCGGAATGAAAGGAGATACAACACAGCGCACCAGGACAGTGATAGAGCGCACATTTGGCCTGCTGAAATCCAGTTTCTCTGCCTGCACAACAGGGGTGTAACACAGGCCCCCGCATTCCCCTCAGTGCGGGGGAGGGCCCAAGCTCCAGGGGGCCCCTCATCACTGCACTTCGGCCGGAGAGCTCCTGATGGAGTTCGGAGGGGGCCCCTCCACGTACCTTGCAGGGGGCCCCCTAAATTATCGTTCCGCCTCTGCTGCTCAAAGGTGGTGGTGCTCTGCAATATGCACCAGAGATTGCCTCTAAAATGGTAGCAACCTGTGCCATCCTGCACAACATTGCCTGCAACAGAGGCCTACAAACTGCTGTGTCTGATTCAGAGTCAGAGGATGAACAACCTGTCTCCCCAATGCAACTGGCAACAGAGGAGAATGGAGCCGCAGAGGGAGGGCGCCACGGGGACCACATTGCGACACATTACTTTGCATGATCAGACTTGCTCATTTTTACATTATGAACGAAAATGCAAGCACAAAAGCTGGAATGGTGCATGTGTACAAATTTCATTGTAATGTCTTAGTAAATTTGAATTTGAATTTGAATTTAAAAGCATTTGTTAAGCGCACGTATACCATGCGGTTTCATGGCGCTTTAAGTGATGCAGTAGCGGTCGGCAAAAGGGCTAGACAGTATAAGCTTGCTCAAATAACAGGGTTTTAAGGTCTTTCCGAAACTGTGTATATGACGGAGAAGATCGGAGAGCAGGAGGGAGAGAATTCCAGAAAAGCGGGGCGAGGACAGCAAATTTCGCTCCGCCAGATTTCTTTTTCTTGAAACGAGGAATGGTGAGGAAAGCCCTATGTGCAGAGCGGAGGTCACGACCTGGGAGGTACGGTTTTATGGCGGTGCAAATGAACTCGGGGGCTGTACCTAATCTAGCCTGAAAGGTAAGGCAACCTAGTTTAAAAAGGGCACGCTCCCTCACCGGGAGCCAATGCAAAGCTTTAAGCAGGGGAGTGGCACGATGGTATTTGGGTAAGCCATAGATCAAACGAGCCGCTTGATTCTGAATGAGCTGCAAGCGAAGGAACGCATATGCTGGAGCTCCATTGTAGATGATGTTACCATAATCAACTCTCGACAGTACCATGGCCAGCACAATGATTTTTAAAGCAGGAAGGGAAAAAAAACGGGATACTTTCCTAATTAGTCTTAAGGAAAAGAAACAAGCAGAGACCACTGAACCCACATGTGAGTGAATAGAGAGTTGGGTGTTAAGAAAAATCCCAAGAGTTTTGACCTTAAATGTGTGTCATTTAACAATTTAGCACATCAACGTCAGCAATATCCCAGAACATGTTAGTTGGTTACATCACCGACCTAACATGAATAAAAATGACCCTTCAGGATCAATAATCCTCATTTTTCCTTGGGGAACTTGGACTCGAGTGGCAGGGAAGCTGCTGCTACTTGGTCTAATCTCACTATCAGGCAGACATTCAACACCCCAACAACAATTTGTGCACTCTGTATGGCCTCCACAGCAGTGTTATTGTGCCACATCCCCACTGACCAGCCCCATGTTGGCCTATAGTCTCATAGTGCGTTTAAATAAGGATGAAGTCACGTGCAAGACGCCCAATAAAGCTTAAGGCAGCCATGCATCCTCACCGACCCCTCTGCGCCTCCAGTTGCTATTGTCCTCTGCCCAATGCGTGCATAAGTTCTCAATTACCTCAGTCAGCCTGTCCATTTTAGTGGTCACTGTATGAAATCCCAGATATAGCAGGCTGAATGTTATGTGATTTACAGTTCTCCCCTTTTATTTCTTTGTGCTGCGGACTCTGAATATGCAGCATGGATGCCTCAACATCACCAAATATTGATTCCTGTCCTGCACTGGGCTCAGAGCCAGAAGGCGCGTGCTCATGAGGTCTGTCATGGCGCCTATGGGCAGACATTGCATTATGCTGTTGTTGGGGGCTGATAACTCGTGGCTGGATGGTGCTAGTCGGCTGCACAGGCCCCTCTTCATCACATGAAGGTGGCTGTGGTGAGATTTCCGCACCACTGGAGTGGGCATGAGGTTTCATAAGTACACTATCCCAATATACTGTTCCTTCCTCATCCATTAGGACATGTTCCTCTACCTCACCAGTTGGAGAATCTATTTCTTCATCATGTGCATCTCTTAGATCAAAGGACACACTATTACATTTGTTGTTTGTGGATGTCATTGAGTTGTATGCACTATTTTGAATAGATACACTGAGTGTACCTTGGAATTGTTACACTACAAGTCCCATGATGCAGCTAGAGGGCTACTGTTGCTGTGTCATAACGCATTGCTTTTTTGCCTGTCTCAGTACTAGGTTCACAAGCATGGACACAGGAATACACTTACCTTGCGATGATGCAGCTGCTGATGTGTCAAGACTGCCAAAACCCACAGCTGCATCTCGCTGCAGGGTGGTCTCCACCATTGCCTCCAGTGTTGTGAAGGGGTGTACGGTGGACAGACCACCTCCTGTTGCCTGGGACTCATTCAGGTGTTTGGCCACACGTTCTTGGTGTGTGACCAGACACCACACCTCCTCTTGCGTATTTCTTTATCTGAGCACTGGGCAGCACCAACAGCATTACGTTTCAGCTGCATATCCATCCAGATCTTGCTTTTCTGGGTTTCAGGCACAGTCAAGGATGCTCGTCCAAACACCTGCTCACGGTAGTCGCGGCACACCTCTGTCAGTATCTCTAGTTCTTTTTCTGAGAACTTCAGTTTGCGCTTCCGTGCTTGTTTCTCCTTCTGACTGGACAGTCCTGCGCAACATTCCAATGCTGTCCTCCGCTCACTGGTGTTGTGCAGTGTAGTACATGTTCTGCTTGTTGTGCATTCTCTGAGCTTGTGGAATGTTCCTTTTACCATGTTCTAGGTTGCTTCATGCTTCTGTGTTCTCTCCTTTGGCAGTTGCGTTTGGCTTCTGCTGTGGAGAGTCCGCTCTTGTGTTTCCCGTCTTACTTAATAAAAGCAATCTCAGAAGAAGGCCTTTGTGGACTACCTTTTATTCACAACAATTTTGGCGACGATTTCTTTCATCAGCCCACGCTTGGTTCTACTTCGTTCTGGTCTTCATCACAAGAGCGGAACATTTCTACGCTTTCACCCTCCAAAGCTTGATCCTACAGAACTGTCTCTGGCTCTAGTCAATACAAACAGATGAGCTTTCCTGCTTGGTCAACTCTCCCTGTCAGCCACCGAGGTACGGAACTCGGATTTTGAGCGCATTTGGCTGGCGTTTCGTTCTCTGAGGTGACATACGCGTCGTGTGTCTCATCCGACCTGCTGTGGTTTCAGGTACTGTTTTATCGCCTTGCATTGTTTCTCTCTCTTCATTCTTCAGTTTTAGCCCTATTCTCTGTTCTGTAGAGGGCTCAGCGGGGTCAGCCATGACAAATGAAAATCCCTCTGTAGTTCTTCCTCCTAGTTTTCTGGCTCTGCCTGGTCAACCTAGCATTTCTTGGGATGATTGGTTCCCGATGTTTGACAACTATTTGGATGCTCTAGATGCTCAAGAATACTCCGCAAAACGTAAGAAAGCACTCTTACTAGGTTCTTTGGGCAAAGAAGGTCAACGCATTTTTCGCTATTTACCCCAAGCACTACAAGCTAATGGGCAACCTGTTCCTGACGAATATAAGGAGGCCATTGGTAGGCTTGAGGTAAGATATGCGAAGGAGGAGAACTTAGTCAAGAATCGATACAAGTTCCACACAAAAAGTCAAAGAACAGGCGAATCTATCGATGACTTTGTTGCCAGGTTGAGAGAGATGTCAGTGAAATGCAAGTTTGGTGGAATGACGGATGAACTTATTAGGGATCAACTTATTGTACAGTGCAATAATAAGAAGATCCAAGAGCGTCTTTGGGCGGCGAAAAATCCTAACCTACTGACAGCCATAGACCTAGCTAAAATTGTTGAGGAGTCTCAAGGATACATGAAGGAACTTGAAAAGAAGAATTCTGGTGAC
The DNA here is from genome assembly GCF_964204655.1 of Triturus cristatus. Lineage (NCBI taxonomy): Eukaryota > Metazoa > Chordata > Amphibia > Caudata > Salamandridae > Triturus > Triturus cristatus. The sequence continues at coordinate 1,205,680,449 of NC_140582.1, read as the reverse complement.
GTTAACGAAATTTCCTGTCAGGAATGCTCAGAACAAACTCACTCTTCCGGAGAACAAGCTGACATAGCAGCGGTAAAGAATAAGAAGCTTGTCAAAAAAGTTCCTTTCATCAAAAATCCCACTACACAGAAGTCCTCTGTAACTCGCATGTGCAACAGGTGCGGGAGTACCGTTCACTCCTCAGACTCTAAATTTTGCTTTGCAGCCAAACAAGAATGTTTGAAGTGTGGTAGGGTGGGTCATTATGCGAGAGTTTGTCGTAGCAAACCTCGTTCTTCTGTGGCTTCTGTGGACGATAGTGCATTTGTTGATGAAGATGGTCACAAAATTTTGGTTGTTGATGGTGATTCGTCTGTGGTGTTGAGTGACAAACTCAAAGTCAGGCCTAAGGCACTTTTCATCATAGATGGCAAAGAAATTCACCTAATGGTGGATACAGGTTCAAGGTACACTATTATCCCACATGATCTTTTCTTGCTCAATTGGGGTACTAGGCATCTTTTGCCTAAAGACATTTCCCCGGGTGGTTATCAAGGCGAGACCATTGACATTTTGGGGTACTTCAATGCACACATTGTCTTTTCTTATAGGAACATACAAGGGAAAGTTTATGTTTCTAGGTCAGGCCCGGCAATTCTGGGTTGGGTTCACCAGTATGACTTGGCGATCATTGTCAACCCTCGTGCTTCACCACAGGTGATGATAATCGAGGATAATGAGTTGGAGAAGATTTTGGGCGATGCTAGCGCTGTATTTAGAGAAAGCTTGGGTCAACTCAAAGGGTATTCTCATCGAATTGTGTTGAGGGACCACTCCATTCCTGTGCAGCATAAGGTCAGGCGAGTCCCAATCGTTGTTAGACAGGAAGTTAAGAACATGATCGATGAGATGTTGGCCTCTGGAGTGATTGAACCAGTCGAGGCGTCACCCTGGGTTTCTCCCATAGTCGTCACAAAGAAATAGGATGGCAAGCTCCGTTTCTGTGTTGACTTAAGATCTTTGAATGATTGTGTGGTTGCGGACACCTTTCCTCTTCCCAATATATCCAAGTTGGTCACTACGTTACATGGTGCTAAAGTATTTTCTAAGCTGGATCTTAGAAGTGCTTATCACCAGATTAACTTGCATAAGGACTCTAAGCATTTAACTGCCTTCATCACACCTTTTGGCACGTTTCAGTTTACTCGCTTGCCTTTTGGGCTTAATTCAGCTGCCAGCGTATTTCAAAGGATGGTCTCCAATCTGCTTGAGGGTGTGGGTAATACGGTCTACTTTCAAGACGACATTTTGATCTATGGGCACTCAGTGGAGCAACATAATGTCACTCTCAAGATAGTGTTGGACAGGCTTTTGGTGGCTGGTTTGACATTGCGGAAGGATAAATGCAAATTCTTGTCAGAGCGTGTAGACTACTTAGGGTACACCATTAGTGCAAGTGGGGTGAGCCCGAAGGAGGATCTGTGTAGGGCGATTCGCTCTGCTCCTCAACCTCAGGACAAGGACCAGTTACGGTCCTTTATGGGGCTTATCGAGTACTATGCTAAGTTTGTCAAGAACTTTTCTGACAAAACTTCTTGTTTGAGGTCACTGTTAAAGAGAGGTGTTAGCTTTGTGTGGTCTACAGAGGTTCAAGAATCTTTTGAAGCTATTAAAAGAGAGATTTGCGAGGCAAAAGTTCTTACCCCGTTTGACATTAAGAAAAGTTCTGTGGTCACGGTTGATGCCAGTGCTACCGGTCTTGGAGCTATGCTTTCACAAATCTCTGGTCAGGATGAGCGTACTGTTGCTTTTGCGTCACGAACTTTAACAGAGGCTGAGAGGAATTACTCGGTTATCGAAAGGGAGGCTCTAGCAGCTTCATGGGCAGTGGAACACTTTCGTACCTACCTGTGGGGCATGAAGTTCGTGCTCAAAACCGATCACAAGCCTCTTGTTAAGATTCTCTCTCCGGGAGGGACGGGTAAAGGCTCGGCTAGATTAGCTAGGCTTGCTTCCAAGCTTCAGGAGTTTCAATACACTGTCCAGTACATCCAGGGATGGAGGAATACACAGGCTGATTGTCTTTCTAGGTTGTCGCTAGATTGGAAGACTGTGGGAGCTCCGCTCTCATCTGAGGATGATGTTGCTGTTGCTTCTATCGAAGATGCTGTCTTTGTCGGAGAAGGTGTTTTTCAGGCTGTTGATTGGGAGTGTGAAATGTCTGCCGATCTTACGCTACAGGAGGTCATTAAGCTTATCAGGCTAGGTTCTAGGAGAGAGAGTACAGTTTCGGTTTCGGTACGTCCTTTTCTAAAAGTTTTGGAGGATCTTTCTCTTGTTACGGATAATTTGATTGTCAAAGGGGAAAGGTTTGTACCTCCTGGTGGTCTGAGAAGGAAATTGTTGGCTTTGGCCCACGAGGGCCATTTAGGCCAAACTCTCACACAACGCCGGCTGAGAGATAATTTCTGGTGGCCCGGTATGGATGCACAGGTGGTGGACTGGGTGGTGAATTGTCCTACTTGCAAGGAGGGCGAAAAGAGACTTAAGGTTGGTCCCAGCAACTCTCAAACTCACATACAAAACCCTGGTTCACCGTGGCACAGTATTTGCTTGGACTTTATTGGCCCAATGGGTGAACTTCATGAGAAGGACAGGTATGCTATTGTGGTTGTTGATGTTTACTCAAAATGGTTGGTGGTGGAGTTCACTAACAACATTACTACTGAAAGGACAATTGGGTTTTTGGGTGTTTTGTTTAGAGATGAGGGTCTTCCGTCTGTGCTCATCACAGATAATGGTACACAACTCACTTCTTTGGAAATGCAGTCTTTCCTTAAGGGTTGTGGTGTTACTCATCATCGTACCTCCTTGTACAACCCTCAAGGAAATGGCATGTGTGAAAGGGCTAATAGAGTGGTGAAAGGCATTATTCAAATGGCTTCCTCTGAGGGTCTCATTGTAAGGAAAATGGTTAATGAGTTGTTATGGGCCTATCGCACCACACCCTTGGTAGACGGTCAATTGTCTCCTTTTCAACTGATGAGAGGGCGCACTCCGGGTTCCAAACTTGTTCCTGCTTGGATGAAGCGAGTGGTGGCTCTGCAAAAGAATCCCTCTGGGGTTGTTTCTTCGTCCACTGGGTGTTCTTTTCGGGTGGGTGACTTAGTTAAGGTCAAGAGTGGTAGAATTGCAAGGGGGTTGTCTAAATTCAAGGGGCCTTTTACTGTGAAGAAGGTCTTGGATAATTGTGTTATCCTGAATAATGGGGAGTGTTGGAACTTTAGACGGGTGGCTCTTTATGAAAAGGGTGGGTCTCTGGTCAGCGGGTGTGAATCTTCTTCAGCAGAAGGTAACAGTGGTTATCTTTTGGCGCCCTTGCCACACGAGGCTACCTTGGTGTCTCCTGCTTCTCATGTGGTTGGCGGGTGGGGGGATTCTGGTGCCTCTGGTGTTCACTCTGCTCCAGATGCTATTCCTCTTCCTTTGCCTTTGCCACGGGGTAGGGTTCAAAGGTTTAGAAGAGCTCCAGCTTATTTGCAAGATTTTGTGTGTTAAGGTGTTTTTTTTTTTTCCTTTTCTTTTTCTTTTCTTTTCATTAGAAAGAAAGAAGATGTGTAGTACATGTTCTGCTTGTTGTGCATTCTCTGAGCTTGTGGAATGTTCCTTTTACCATGTTCTAGGTTGCTTCATGCTTCTGTGTTCTCTCCTTTGGCAGTTGCGTTTGGCTTCTGCTGTGGAGAGTCCGCTCTTGTGTTTCCCGTCTTACTTAATAAAAGCAATCTCAGAAGAAGGCCTTTGTGGACTACCTTTTATTCACAACATGCAGCACTTCTGTCCTTCACACCGTGGCTGCTATACAGGCTTCTTCTGGCCAGCACTTCCTGTGTGTTGGGTCCTTGCTATGACTCAGGCAGCATTTATTTTATTATCCTTTTTATTTGGCAAATTACATTCTATGGAACAATTCTGTATATTGATACAGGTCGTTAACACCAATAACACAGCTTTTGCCTACAACCAGTGGCCGGCAGAGTATGTCATGAGAATTAGGGATACACAGCTGTGTGCCTACGACCCAGAGGCTGGCAGAGATAGGTGGCCATTATGAACTGAAGACAAAGCAGACATAAAATAAAGCCACAAAAACACTTAGCTAACGTCAACTTCCTTTCCCTCCCTCCCTGCGCCCTGCCGCACCAGTCGCATGTACCCATTCCCTCCCGGACATCCTATAGCCCCCTATGTATCGCGAGATGGGTTTAGCTGGTAGGAGGGGATCCGTCCAATCTGTTTTTGTTGGGGTGTGTAAGTGCAGAATCTTTAGGTATTTGGGGCACGTAATTTTTCTTAATTCCAGTGAGAAAAGACAGATACACGGGGACCGTAGCTCCGCGTAGGCCGCAGCTTTATTTTCCACTGCCGAGGGCAGTCGCTCCATTGCCAGGGAAGACCACAGTCTGTGAAGCCAGGAGGTATGGGGCAGGACAACTCCAGAGCCCCGAAGGCTGGCATTACTGGCAGCGCAGCGTTTAATGCCGGCCCCGCAGTGAGCGGAGCGGGAAACCCCGGGGATTCGGCAATCTGAGTACAGTGTACACAGGGAAGCGCGGAAGAGTAGTGTCAAACTTTGCATCAAGTTCATTTAATGCCCATCCCCAGATTCTGGCCACTTTTGGGCAGTGCCACAGAAGATGCAATAGAGAGCCCGTCCGTCTGCAACACATCTGTGAGTGTCCTCCAAGTAACATTTTACATGCTTTGTTATTCTATGAGCTTCATGCACTCTTGTTTTTGTTTTTTTGTCTACAAATGAATGCTATCCAAATCCCTCATAACCTCTTTCACTTTCACATTAAACTGCTAACCTACATTATTTTATTTTATTAGGTAAGATTGTTTTTGTATTCTCTGGTAACGACTTTTCTTTTCTTTATGGGTAGGCGGTGGCAATACCTCACCCTGCACTGTACTGCAGTTCTAGGGCATTGTTGATGGGTGCCTCAAGACACAATTGGGGCCTCTTCCTGTGCTAAGTTGGGCCCCACATGACTGACCAAGTACTGTTTAGTTAGGGCAGCTGGAGCAGGTGTTTCTTTTCCCTTGACACCAGCCTCACTAGGGGTAGTGGGGAGTAATATCAATGTTCCAGCGTTTTGTCTCAACTTTGGTTAGCTCATCAACAATAGTAGGACTTTGTACATGGGTGGTTTTAGTTGTTTAAGCCCTGTGATCGGTAGTAGGTTGATCACAAGTGTTGGGCTGGCATGACTGTTACGATGTTAAATAGTGTTTACCTGTGGTGGAAGGGACGGGTTTTGGTTGAGGGTTGTTGTAAGGAAACAGGCTTTTAGCAGGTGTGTCTCCACTTTTTGCCTCCATTTTGACCACTTACTACTGGTGTGATGACTTGGAAATGCCCTGAGCCCTGCTAAATGGGATGTGTTTTGACCCTTAAAACTGTTTATGTTTGATTTGCTTATACTCAGTTGGCATAACCTAATTTACTTGTAAGTCCCTAGTATATGGTATCAGTTATTTAGTTTGCCACTGGGTTGGCCTAGTGAGCTCTGGGTGCCAAGAGTTCTGCCATGTTGGGAGTTGGCAGAATGGTTCCTCTTGGGATAGCCAGATGCCACACTTCCCAGGAAGTGGTCATTAACAGGAATTGAACCTAGTAGCCGATTGGCAGTTGTATTCATAGTTACTACCGCATGCCATGACTATGGCACGTGACAGTAACTGACTCGAGGGGCACACCTGCATGAGAGCAGGCATTACGTGTTCACACCTTTACTCCCCATTGGTTCCCCCAACATTTCACATTCCATGTACACCGTTATTGCCGTTATGATAACGGTTACATGACAGTTGTCCCCCTGCTGCTGCACTGCGTAGACATGTATGGGGTTGTCACAATAAAGCTTCATTTTACTAACTTCTAAGAATCTACCTCATTGGCTACTGACCGTGTCGACCACCAGGGCACGTTCTGAACATAAATAGGAAACCTCTGGCACGCAGAACTCAGATCTCATCTGGAATGGAAGAAGGACTGCCCTGCTGCACCATGGAAACGGCAAAGAGACACAGCAATGGCACGGACTGCACCTGCTGAACCTGGTGCCTAGCAAAGAAGAGGGACCATGCCTGCTGTGTTGATTTCTTCTTCAATTTTTTTGGTGCTGTCTAAATATTTTACACTTGTTTATTTGTGTTCGACTTTCTGCTTAGAGTCACAGCTACCCAAGTTTGAGCTGAAGGTTTGTCAAATGAAACTTACTGTTTCAAAAGGGGTTGGTAAGTATATTACATGGTGAGGTCGCACAACCACACCATATAATACACCACATTTTGCCACAGTTATGTTTAAATTTAGACATTTACAGCAATGCAAGGCATGACATTGGTCAACGAACTGTGTTCTCTACGTTGGAGTGGTCACAGGGATACCACTAGAACTGGGAACCTTAAATGCATATTTGGAGTGATCCCCAAGAGAAAAGGGAGGAAGATGCAACACAAATTCTGGAGACTGACACTGATGTTGGCACGCAGGCATGTGGCAATTAGACGTACCAGAGTGTGGTATCTATGTTACTTTCTATCACTGTTTCTTTAACTTATTAGAACGTGGTCCTTAGAACCTTGTTATGTCATTCTTTGCTCTATGTTAGCCCCGACAGTTGCTGCTTGTTTCCTATTCCTGCAACTGCTTCTGCAGTGGGCTCCTTTGCACTTAACTGCTACTTGAAATCTACTAATAAAACTAGTTTGGATTTTGGACCAGTGTCTTCTGGAGTTTCTGGCATTCCCCACCACTACATATTGGTACCAGGAGTGGGGTGGAATATTTGTTCTCCGTCTCCACGCTGTCCTGCACTTCTGGAGCCCACCGGACTGCTCTTACTGCATGCCTGGCACCCGACGACCACTTGGAACATTACTGTGAGGTGGGTCAATATTTGCCGGTTTCTCCTGAGTTTTAGCCTTCAGGGAAGCTTTCTTTCCGTTGGGCCTCGCACGCCTACTTTAAAAGACTCATCGCTTGCCTGGCTCGCTCCTACCTCCTTGTTCCAGATTCCTGCAGCTCTGGAGTTCCGTCTTCCACTCCATTTTTCCTGCTGCCTCTTCTGACGACACTGCTTCTCAAAGAGGCTGCCACTGTGCTTCCTGGGAGGCGTCTTGACATCACACGCATGGCGGCGGCCATTTTGGATGAGTCAGGAAGTGGAATTCTACACTCAGTTTACAGCAATTACCTGCCTCTGCCTAGTGCGATGCCACGGTCGGTGATTTGCACACCACTGTCAGTTTAGCGACAATTACCAACTGTCAGTTTCCACACGGATCTTTTGCGGTGCAACACACGGTTATTCGCACACATTTCTGTTCCTGCTTTATGTACTAGTGAGTCAGTGTTACGTATTTATACTTTAACATATTTATCCTCCGTGACTCACACGTTATTTTATTTCTTCATTTAAAATATACATTTGTGTGGCACGATCTCAGTGATTCACACATCCTTTATTGCCGTGTTTTCTTCCGGTGCAATTGTTCATTTTGTTGACTCATTGTTTATTCATAATGGCATCTAGTCAAGGTGTTATTCAGCCGGTGTCTTTCTTGTTGAAACCAGGTAAGCCTGATTTAAAGTGGACAGAATGGCTAAGAGATTTCGAGAATTACCTCACCGCCATTGACGATGATGGTAGCTCTCCTTCAAGGAAATTAACTTTGCTAATAAATCATCTGGGCACAGCTGGTCGCAGAGTTTTTGACAACCCACCACGCCATCATGCTCCTACATCTGAAGATACTGTATGGAACTTTTTCATCGAGGCTAAATTGCGCATGGCTAAACAATATTCTGACTCCAGAAGTGTCCTGTTGGAAAGGTGTAATTTTGGTATGTGTAAGCAATCCTCGGAGGAGTCAGTTGAAGATTACGTAGCAACTTTAAGAGTTTTGGCTGAGAAGTGTGAGTTTGGCCCCAATTTAGACACTTACATAAGGGTCCAGTTTGTATTTCCATTGTCACTCCAAGAAGATCCAAGAGCGTCTCTTCACTTCACATAATCCTACCTTAGCTGAAACGATTGACATTGCCAAGAGCATTGAAAGATTAATCGTTACATCTAAGGTTTTGTCTGATCACTCTAACCAAACTATGCTTGTTCCTGCCCAGTCCACCACACAGCCTGCAGTTTCTTCCAATGGGAGTCTAGTTTCTGATGACAATACTGTGTGTGCTGACAATGCGAAACAAACCTTTAATATAAAGCCTTATAAGAGTCAGGGGGCGCTAGGTGGTGTATGACCAAGATGGCCGCTCGCCTGTGAGGCTCCGGCTGCTTGGCGGCATAATCCTGCATTTATCCTCTTCCACTGCTGAGTAATTCGGCTTGTTGCTTCAGGAAATTGCTGCTCAGCACACCCGCTATCTCCGGTGCTGATTTCGAATGTGGACGGCGCTTCCTGAGGAATCAGGAGCTGAGTGAGGAGAAGAGCGTGGAGCGCGGCGGGGACTGCCTGGAGCTCTGCTCGGCAGCAGAGGGCACTTGAGCTCCGTGGTTCCCATGTGGTCGGCAGGCCTCTGACGGATGGCATGCTTGAGAGAGAGGTGGCGGCTCTGCCAGACGATATCGGGCACACCGCTGGCTAGCTCACTGTATGTTGAGACTCTCTGCGGGCGGTGAGTGCAATTAGAATTAATTACTACTGAGGACCGGGCGATTGCACTCTCCAGCCGTCGCATTGATCACTTCCCTGCCTGCCTGACATCACGTCCTCACTGTGTCCATCTGCTGGTAGGAGGAAGCGGCCCTGATTTGAATGAGTCTCCCACTGCACATCTACGGCGCCGTATTACACAGTTGGAAAGAGTGAGACCAGGCCCACCAGCACAGTATTTAAAGACATTACTATCCTTGGGCACTCCTGGTGTGGCCTAGTGCGGCGCATCCGATGCATTGACCACTGGGCCTTCCCTCCCTGCCTGACTACACTTCTTCATGACTCCACTGCGTCCATCTGCTGGCAGGAGGAAGCGGTTAAACAATAATGGAGTAACCCTGTGTCCCTCAGAACCTGGGTATGAGTAAATAAACAAGAAGTGGTTCTGTCGGGTAGAAAGTAAGTTACTTAGTGGTGCTCTGAATGCACTGATTAGAATTGGGTAGCAACCTTTTCACAAGCGCCTGTGAAGTAAAACAATTTTTCATTGAAGAATTTGAAACAGAAATCTAGATGCTTTGTACTGTTTCTATTTATCAGAATTAAATCATTCATAGATAATCACAGTAATTACTGGCTGTCAACATGAATTCAATATTTACATAATCAAGGGGTGATTGTGTGACATAGGTGCTCAGTGCTCAACAGGTGTACAATATATGCATTAACACCAATGACTCTTTCCAATGATAGTGTCCTTTTGTTATGTGTGGAGTTTTGGTTGGTCTGGGCCTTGAGTAATCGTCGACGTTTCAACCCTATGTGTGCCCCATTCGTGCCTGACTGCATGCAGCGGCAAGACAAGACTACGGCTCGTCTGCCCTACACATCTCCCCGATTGTATCCATGTCGAACTAAGAGCACTCATCGCTTGGGCCCGCTTTGAACCTTCCGCGAGTGGCCCCCGACCTCGGCCAAGACATTGTCCGGCCCCTCTAGGGCTGTCACCGTCCTCTTCCCAATCCCCCGCTCTGTCCTGATGAAGACCCTGCATGACCACCAAATGGGTCACACATAGGGTTGAAACGTCGACGATTCCTCAAGGCCAAGACCAACCAAGACTCCACACATAACGAAAGGACACTATCAGTGGAAAGAGTCATTGGTGTTAATGCATCGTCTGGCCTATCCCTCACCTGTATATAGAACCTCAACCACCTTGTATATATTGTACACCTGTTGAGCACTGAGCACCTATGTCGCACGATAACCCCTTGTTTATGTAAATATTGAATTCATGTTGACAGCCAGTAATTACTGTGATTATCTATGAATGATTTAATTCTGATAAATAGAAACAGTACAAATCATCTAGATTTCTGTTTCAGATTCTTCAATGAAAAATTGTTTTACTTCATAGGCACTTGTGAAAAGGTTGCTACCCAATTCTAATCAGTGCATTCAGAGCACCACTAAGTAACTTACTTTCTACCCTACAGAACCACTTCTGGTAGGGGGAAGCGGCCGTGATTTTAATGAGTCTCCTACTGCACATATACAGCGTCGTGTTACACGGTTGAAAAGAGTGTGACCAGGCCCACCTGCACAGTATTTAAAGACATCACTATCCTTGGGCACTTCTAGTGTGGCCTAGTGAATTGCTGCGTATTACTACCTAGCGCCTGTGAGGGTGCCATGTGCTGACTTGGTGGTAGGGAGCTAGATGCATGCTGGAGATACTGGGCACAGTGAAATTACTGGATTATCATGTCACTTGCTAGCCTGTGCTCCATAGGACTTCCCTACTGCGTGTACCCTACGTGGGTGCACAGACAGATCGGACCTAACAGGCGCAGTGGGTTCACTATGCAGTGCCTCCGCAGTCATCGATACCGCACCCCCTGCTCCAACTACTTTCCGTTTTGATTGGGCAGAGTCCGGTACTCGCGGGTGTGTGGGGGCTACTGGGGATCTGGAGAGTTGAAGACCCTACCAATGACGGTAGTACTTGCCTGCGCATGTTGCGCATCCCCTTCTGATTCTGCCCACATTTGAGATATATTATACGGACCTCGCTGCTAACATAGGGAAACCGGATGGTTGACAGCCTAAGCTGGTGTTTGATGCCAAGAAAGTTGCTACGCGCTCGACCTCGGAGGATTCGAATCAGCCAACTGGAGAGATGTCGCAAGCACAGATTTCGCCTCCTGGGGATGAAGTTAAATCGCTACTCCTTGCCCTGCAACATAGCTTGTCTGACCTGTCAGGGAAGATGGACACCATCAACAACCGACTGGACTTCCAGGTCCAGAAGGTAGACAAACATGATGGGCAGATCAAAGAAGCTGAACGGCGCATATCAGATAATGAAGATACCACCTCACAATTACAGCTCCAGGTGTTGCACATGGATAAACTTCTCAAGGTGATCGCTGCCAAGAATGAGGACCTTGAGGCTCGCTGTCGCCGGAATACCATCAGGATCATTGGCATACCGGAAAGCACCAACACAGGCCACATGGAGGAGTATGTTGAGTGGCTACTGCAAGGAGCCAGTGAGGAAGACCCGTTCTCGACGCAGCTTATTGTGGAGCAAACGCACCGCTCACTGGGACCACGTCCCCCTCCTGGCGTGCCCCCCAGGCCTATTGCGTTTCGACTCCTCAACTATCGTGACTGAGATACTGCTCTAAAGCTGGCAAGAGAACATAAGAATCTACGATACGACGGCGTGGAATTCACCATCTTCCCAGATTCCACCGCTGTGGTGCAGGAGGCGCGCCGTTAATTCATAGGAGTCAAGCAAAAACTTTGCAAGGCACAGATCAAGTATGCCCTTTTTTATCCGGCACGCCTGAGAGATTCCTATCACTGGAAAAATACCATCTTCACGAATCCACATCAGGCTGAGAAATTCCTGAAATCAGTTCAACGCCGCTCTCCTAGGGGGGCATCGGATGACCGCGCTTCTAGGTCGCCTTCTCCTCACACTGACTGAGAGACTCAGAGATATGTTTTTTTTTCTTCTTGGCTTTGGCCGTGATGTGACGAAGGCGATCCCTTAGTGGGTTGAAGGCTCTCTGCTTGTCTCATTGTACATGCATCTGGAGACTGGGTACTTCACATGGGCGGCAATGATACCCCCTCCTGGGGTTGCTGCACTGTCCTCCATCTGAAGAACACAGATAAGTGATCTCCTGTGGTGCAGACTTGTTGTATTTTTTCTTCTTTTCCTTTGTTTAAAACTACGTATATATGTAGCAGATGGTTTGTAACTGTACTATGCCAAGCGCCTCCCCCGCCCTGTTTGTTCCCCTATGGGACACTGAGACTCTACCTGGGCAGGACTGAGGGAGGGAGGTTTTCGTGTTGACCTGGCGTTCCCCCGTATGGACATTCCCCCTTGTTTTTTGTTTTTGTTCTTTGTGATGACATAGAGCTCCATTTATTCTTGGTATGCAATGTCATGGATTTATTGGGTTTTGGGTGGGCTGGACAATTCCATCACATTTGGGGTGCTGTTGTGGGTGGGGTTGCGAAGGGTATTGTTGTTGTTCTCCAGTTGTTCCTATGTAATGTATCAGCAGTTAGACTTATCAGCACACTGAAAAAAAGTATATACAGACATCTTCATATGGCACTGTTAGGCGAATATTGTCACCACTGTTATGCCATTGAACACTGACTCTCTTAGCATAAACTTGCTCATGTGAAACATCATAGGCCTTGGAGACCCTCGTAAGTGTCGACAAACACTTGCTTACCTCGACAGACACCATATACACATAGCGGTGCTCCAGTTGACGCATACTGACCCCCGCCGGTTGCCCTGCTTTGGAGGCAGATGGGCATCGGACAGAGTCTTTTTTCCTCATTCTCATCATACTCACGGGACACACTGATTCTGGTTAAGAGAGGCACTCCTTTTGTTCCAGGAGGTTCCCTTGGAGACTTGTCCAGCAGACATTGCATACTCTGGGGCATGCTTGGTACGCAATCGATTACCTTGGTTTGCTGCTATGGTCCAAAAACTGACGACCCGGACTATTTCACTTCTCTATGGGGCAAATTCTAAAAGTGGGATCTACTCATGTCATTTGGAGAGGGAATTTTAATACCACACTATGCCTGGCGCTCGGCTGCTCACACCCCCAGCCTCACCACTACACTAAAACTCAAGAGACTCTCTCCCAGCTGCTCCAGGAACACGGGCTCATTGATGCGTGGAGACATGTGCATCCAGGACATCGAGAAGGCAAATACCACACCACAGCCTGCGCTGCTTGGTCTCACCTCGATTATTGGATTGTTTCTTGAGGAGTTGCACCGTGGAAAGTTGCCATAGATCACATGGCCAGAACACTCTCAGACCATGCGCCCGTACACATGCAAATAGTGCTCCCTAACTCAATCACATCCCCATTCTGCAGGAGACTAGTGCCCGAAGCGCTACTAGATACCGTCTTTCAGGCAGAGCTGGGGGAAGAGATCGCAAGTTTTTTTAGCCATAACAAGGGTTCTGTCGCTCATATGAGTACTCTATGGGAAGCTTTTAAAGTTACGGTGCGGAGGTTCTGCATGGCAAAAGGTTTCGGGGTACTTTGAGACATCAGGCGCAGTTTGCGTTGGCTAGAGGGCGAACTTAAGCAACTGGAAGCTGACATGTGGCGCGAGAATTCGGGCACTCAGAGGGCCACGCTACGTGAAAAACTTACTGAATATACAGACACTACCAAGCGGGAGATTCGCTTCCGTGGTAAATATTTTACTGCGCGTAGATGTTGACCCCCAACTGGCACTTGTGGCTGTCTTTTTAGACGCCACGAAAGCCTTTGACTCGGTAGAGTGGGATTATCTTTTCACTATACTTCAATGTATGGGTCTCCCTGTCGGGTTTCTTTCGTGGATCCGTCTCTTCAATGCCTCTCCGACAGCACGGCTGAGAGTAGATGGCCATACTTCCTCCCCTATCCTGCTCACACAGGGCACCCGCCAAGGCTGCCCCTCTTCCCACTTCTATTCGCCCTTGCGATAGAGCCCCTTGTGCCGAAACTTAGGCAGCATCACCAAGAAAAAGCCCTTCGCTGCTTTCTCTGTCCCATGCTGATCTCTCTATATGCGGACGACGTCACTCTATATGTGAAAAACGCGATCCAAAATCTTAACCCGCTCCTTCGGGAATTCGTGAGATTTGACGGATTATCGGCCATACACATTAAATGGACTAAATCTCAACTCTTCCCGCTCACTCCAGCGCCAACGCCATTCCCTACAGACTTCCCCATTGAGTGGTGTTCTGAGGAGGTGAAATATCTGGGGGTGCATGTCACCAATGATCGCGAGAAAATATTGCGTCGTAACTATGGCTGCACGCATGACCATATAAAGAGCAGTATCAGTAGATGGATAGCCCTCCTCCTCACCATTGCGGGGCGCATATCACTTATAAAAATGGTGCTCCTCCCCAAGCTTTTATATCTGTTCCTGAACATACCACTCTATCCTGGCAGGCGCTTTTTTAATATGCTCCGATCGGAGCTCATATGACTGGTTTGGGGCTGCAAACAGCCACGATTGCAATGGGATACACTCACTCGCCCCTATTCCCAGGGAGGGTTTAATGTACCTAAATTTGAATTGTACTATCTGTGCGCCCAGGCACATTTTGCGCACTATTGGTTCCACCCCCCCCCCCCAGATATACACCCCAAGTCGCAACGGAACACTGGCTGGCAAATCCTATCCCGCTAGACGGGGTCATTCTGGCTGTTCCTGAGCAAAGCCTTATTCGTATACTTAAGTCACCGGTGCTCTATTCTCCGCTGCTTCCACTTACATACCATCCTAAAATGCTAGTTCTTCAGGAGGGAATATTTGCTAAGACCAAATCTAAGTTTAAAATCACCTGTTGGGGCAACCTCTACTTAAATGGTAAATTTAGGGACATGTCGCAATTGTTTCAAGGCGCTCAGCCGTCCCCTATGGACATTTTTCTGTATGTACGCTTGAGACAGGGAATAAGGGAATATGTGCCATCGTACCCCATGGAGCCTCCCACAGTTGCCCCATTGCACCACATGTTGAGAACTACTGATGCTTCACATCTCTTATCTACCTTGTCCCCTAGCCTTTACACGGAAATGGAATACCCTCCCTGCCCAGCGCGCACCAAATGGAGCATTGAACTGGGACATGACATTACTGATCCGCAATGGGACTATTGCTGTAAACAGACTGAGCTCGCTCCCTCTAATAGTAGGCTGCGCATTACTCATTACAAATTCTTACACAATCTCTATTACACCCCTGCCCGGTTACAGCGGTTTGGGCTCCCTGACAGAGCTCGATGTGACGATGTAGGGCAGAAAATGCTGACTTTATCCATCTGGCATGGGACTGTAGCGCAGTACACTCATATTGGCAACTGGTTATCGCGGCACTGGAGCACATGACCATCCTAGAACTTCCACGTTCCCGCTATTGGCACTGCTTGGATATGCTGAGGTGATACCAGCGGCACAGCGTAAATTTGTCACATTTAGCTTCCAGGTGGGGCAGGGGCAGAGCGCCGGAATTTAAGGAATGGCTTGGCGATAAGATCCTGTGGCAGAAACAAATACAAATCTACTCCAAACTCCTTCCCCTGCCGTCCCGGCCACGGGACATCTGGGACCCCCTCACTATGTACCTCATAGAACACCCACTTGCATCCACTGCAGACTCAAGTTTGCAGCCACATTAAGGTGACTACTCTCTGTAACACATTAGGGAAAATGTACTCTGGTTATCGCTATGTTGTGTCAAATGTGTGCTGTTTGCGACTTTCAATATGCCCTCCTGTGTGTGGGTGGGATGATGGGAGGGAGTGACTTAATGCTGATGTCGTCGCTTCGTTTATATGCCTCTATTGCTATTATCAAATGCAAAATCCTTCCATATACTGTGTATGATCATGCTCTGATATATTTCATGTACTGGAACCACTTGTTGGTATTGTTTGTATAAACGATAAAACAATAAAAAAAAAAAAAAAAAAGCCTTATAAGAGTCAACATTTTAGAGCCCAATTGGTTTGTTATTGCTGCGGTTCCAGAAACCATATAGGAAACAATCCAAATTGTCCAACTTTAGGGAAAAAATGCACTAAATGTCAGAAATCTGGACACTTTCAAGGGGTATGTAGGAGTGGAATGAATACTACGTCATCCAATAGGATTAAAGTTTCTTGCATTTCTTTGGACACTCCTGATATCCAAGAATATATTTCTCAATTCGCCAATATTTCAGTCACTGTCGAAGTCCCTGAATTTTCGGAAAAACCTATTAAAGGGCTGTTGGTCGACATTTCCATCGATGATAGAATCATTTTAGCTATGGCTGATTCAGGAGCTCCCGTTACCATTCTAGCAGATAATACTTTTTACAAACTTTGGCCTAATGACATGCCTCTTCATACTCCTGATATCAACCCCAAAGACTTCGAGGAACAAGACATTGATCTCCTGGGTTATTTTTGGGACAGAGTGGAGTGTCTTGGCAGATCTGTTAGGACCAAAATGCATGCAGCCGTCAAAGGTAGAGACATCATAAGTTGAAAGGACCTTGCTCTCCTAGGTATCATCTTGTGCCCTGGGCAAGATCCTCCCATTATTTTAGTTGATCTTCCTTCCAATATTTAATCTGTCAGTCAACCAGACTCAATTGTTGAAAACCTTGTAAAATCTTTTCCCAGTGTATTTATAAATTCTGTTGGTACTGTCAAAGGTTACAAACACACAATTATGCTAAAGAAAAATGGTGTTCCTATAGTACATAAAGTTAGACCTGTACCTCTTAGTGTCAGAGAGTATTTAACGTCTTTGCTTAACGACCTCCAAACAGAAGGTATCATTTCCCCTATAGTTTCTTCTGAATGGATTTCTCTGGTCGTTTTACGGAAACAAAAGACTGGGGACAAGAGGCTGTGTGTGCACTTATGATCTCTCAATCAAAACATTCTCGTGGATTGCCACCCTCTACCTATTATACATGAAATGTTAGCCAATGTCGAGAAGTCAACGTTTTTTTCCACTATTGATTTAAACTCCGCCTACCATCAAATTCAACTCTCTCCTGACTGTCAAGCACTCACTGCTTTTGTGACCCCTCTCGGGCCTTTAAGTACTTGAGGCTACCTTTTGGCATCGCTTCAGCCGCAAGTGTTTTTAAAAAACTCATGGACAGTGTGTTTGGTGGCCTTTCCCAGGTGGAAGCATTTCAAGATGATATCTTAATCCACACAGAAACCAAAGAGGAACACTTACAAATTCTTGACAAAGTGCTAACTATTTTAAAAGATAGAGGTATGACTGTAAAAACCAGTAAATGTAAATTACTTGTCAATGAAGTTGAGTATCTTGGTCACACTATCTCAAGCAAAGGCATCAAACCAACGTTTTGTAATGTGGAAGCTATACGTAATGCCCCCCCTCCTTCTGACAAAGATGCCTTACGCTCCTTCCTTGGCCTCTGTGAATACTATGCCAGGTTTATGCCTGGTTACGGACAACTAGTTCAACCACTCAGGTGTCTCCTCAAGAAGGGTATCAAATTTGAATGGAATGACACTCTATGTGATACATTTGAGAAGGTCAAGCTCTTAGTTATTAATGCACCTGCCTTACATCCATTTGTTTCTAACGGCAGTTCTTTTGTGTCTGTGGATGCTAGTCAGAATGGCCTTGGGGCAGTTTTTGGGCAATGGGTTGATGGCAAAGGAAACACCATTGCTTTTGCCTCCCGTGCCCTGACACCCACCGAATGCAACTACAGCATGACTCAACGGGAGGCCCTTGCCATTGTTTGGGCATTTCAGAAATTTAAGACATACATTTGGGGAACTCGTGAGGTTTTCACTGATCAAAAGTCTCTCGTTTCCTTATTATCTGGCAATGGTTTGGGAAAGTCCTCTGCAAGGTCGGTCAGATTACTTTCCAAACTACAAGAGTATAACCTCATTATTAAATATATTCAAGGGGGCAAAAACATCCAAGCTGATTGTCTCTCTCGTATTCCTCTCCTCGATTGTAGTGAAGGTGAAGACGATTTCCACAAGGATTGTGTGGTTGGTCTTGTAGATGCTGTTTCCATGTTCAGTGGCAGCATCTCACAAGAAGAATTGGCTTCCGCCATGGCACTTGATGAGAATCTTAAGAGAGTGGAGGTATTAATCAAGAGCAAATGGCCTGCCAATAAGAATTTGAGCAATGATGTGAAGTTTTTGCACAAATTAGTGAGGAACTATCCTTTGAAAATGGGGTTTGCGTGAGGAATGGCCTATTTGTACCTCCCTCCCACTTTCCTTAGATAGAAGATCATCAATATTGCCCACGAAGGCCATTTAGGTATTTCTGCTGCCTGCAAAAGATTAAAAGACATTTACTGGTGAACAGGTATGGACAGACAAGTGGCCCAGTTGTGTTGTTTCCGACAAACATTGGAAAACCAACAAGAAGCCTTTACTTCCTGTTCCATTCCCTGAATTCCCTTGGGATAAAATTGCCTTGGACTTTTCAGGACCTTTCACTTTATTACCCTCAGACAAAAGGTACTGTCTAGTTGCTATTGACTACCAGTCTAAGTTGATTTATTATTCATTTGTACAGGCAGCCAACTCCTCCACTGTTGTTTATTTGCTTCAAAATATTTTCAAGGTTGAGGGTACTCCCAGTTGTGTTGTCACTGACAATGGCCAACCTTTCCTTTCTCATCAAGTCACCAGTTTTCTAGAGAGTTCTGAAATAAAACACTGTCAAGTTGCATTGTATAGTCCTTCTTCCAATGGACTCATTGAGAGGGCCAATCGGTTCCTTAAGGAAGGAGTTCAAACTGTTATTGCAGCCAATGTTGATGTAGTTGATTTTATGCAAAGAAGGGTTTGGACCTACTTAACAACACCTCAATCCATCACTGGTGTTACACCTTTCAACGGCTCTCAGGGGCAGAGAAGCTAGATCCAAGCTCATGCCACAATGGTTCAGTTATTTTACTGTAGGTTCTGCTTTATATCACAAGAGAAACTCCTTAGCAGATCCCCAAATGATTAAAACTAGAGTTGCTGCAAAGCAGTCACTGCAAAATAAATCCAATGATGGATTTTCCACATCTCACGGCCCTGTTCTCAAAATCAATGACTGGGTTCTCATCAACAAACCCTACAAAGTTTGCAAGGGCCAGTCTAAGTTCACACTACCTGTTTGGGTTGTCAGGGTCACCAAACCTTCTGTTCTGTTAGAAAACAGAGGTTGGTGGATCAAGAACAATCTTGTAAAACTTACTGATACCCAAGTTGGTATCTTTAACAAAGTTTATGCTAACAGGTCTGATGAAGACGATACTAAATTCACCTTTGGGCCTGGTTTTGACATTATACATTTTCCTAAAACATCTAATCTTAACTCTAATCCAACCACATTTTCTTCCCCAAGCTGTTCTAATGGTGTTTCACCTACTCATTCCTGTACGTCACTAGATGATGTACCTGCACGTGATCAGCGAGTTTGTAGAATGCCTTTCAAATTTCATGACTATGTATTGTATTGATTTTGCATTCTATGGGGAGGAGGGGGGTATGTGGTATCTATGTTACTTTCTATCACTGTTTCTTTAACTTATTAGAACGTTATCCTTAGAACCTTGTTATGTCATTCTTCGTTCTATGTTAGCCCCGACAGTTGCTGCTTGTTTCCTGTTCCTGCAACTGCTTCTGCCGTGGGCTCCTTTGCACTTAACTGCTACTTGAAATCTACTCTTAAAATTAGTTTGGCTTTTAGACCAGCATCTTGTGGAGTTTCTGGTGTTCCCCGCCACTACACAGAGCGCCTAAGCTTTCCCTGTGGCCCAGGGATGTAGCAGAGTTGTGTTAGAAATTGGATTTCTGGTTTGCAGAGGTATGTACCCTTGTCCAAGCAGGAACCACAGGCCTAGTCAGGGTAAGTCAGATTTACACCCTAAATTAACCTGTGCTCACCCTCTGGTAGCTTGGCACAGAGCAGTCAGGCTTAATGTGGCAATTCAGGTTATCTCCTTGCCAAGAGTTGTTGAAGCACTAAGTTACAAAAGGCAGTTGCAGATTGAAGATCCTTCATTAGCAGAAGATGCCAGCCATCCATCAGCAGGACTCCTTCCAACTAACAGGTACATTCAAGTAATCACATTCCATCACCATAGAAACCCACAGCATGTGACATCATAGTAACCCCCTACAGCTGTGCCCATTCAGGACACAGCTGTGATTAACAAAGAACCATATTTATGAGGAATACCACACTTAACTTAAGAGGCAATGTGTAAAGTATTTGTGTGAAACTGTGAAAACATCACACAAAGAGATTCCACACCTGGTTAGGCAAATAGAGCTCAATTTGATGAACAAACCAAGACCAAAATTACAAATGTTTAAAAAGGAGAACCGAATTTATGAATTTTTAAAGAATATCTTGAAATATAGTGCGTAAAATAATAAGACACTAACTGGGGCCATCTGGTCGCGATAGACTGAATCAAATCCAAAAGTTAAGGGTGACCATAATGGAGCACCGGTTGGATACATGGACCGTCATTACAGTACATTGGTTCGGGGTGTGGGGGGGGGGTTGTCATCGAGGAAGAGATGGGAGGAGCAGATAAGGCAATGCGTCAGTGTAGATCTTTGCAATGTAGGTGATGCGTCATCGTCGAACCCCAAGATGTAGGTGATGCGTCATCGAGCTACACAGTTCGAGGATGCATTGGAAACTAGAGGCAAGGTGCTGTGCAGTCAGCGATGCGAGGTCTTCGATCCTTGCAGCACTGGTGATGCGTCAAGGGCGATGCTCTGGTTCCGAGCCGTGCAATGGCCGTGATGCATGGATTTTGGAAGTTACAGCACTTCAGAACCTCTTCCAAGAGCCGAGGACTGGATTGAGTCTTGGTGCTGGTGATGAATGGAATGAAGTCAGTGATGTCCCTGAGTCTTCCAACGTGAGGTAAGCAGACAAGCCCTTTAAATCACTCTGGTTCTGGGTTGGAGAGATGCAGGTCCAGTTCTTGTAACTCCCAGGCAAGAGGGCAGCCGGTCAGCACAGCAGAGCAAGAGTCCAGCAGAGTAACAGTACTTTCAGCAGCACAGCGGTCCTTCTTTCCAAAGGTCCAGAATTGCTGTACTTATACCCAGTGGTGCCTTTGAAGTTTGAGAGGCCCTTGAAGTGCATAGAGTCCCTTCTCTTCCTGATCTGGATGCAGACTCACAACATGCGGTTAAACACGTCTTTGTGTAGGGACAGGACATAGTCCTTTCAGGTGTCAGCTCCTCCCTCCCATCCTGCCCACCAGTCACACTTAATCCCCTTTTGTGCGTTACTGTCTGGAGGGAATGCACAAAGCCCCGCTGTCACCCACCCCACACGTGTGTTCAGAGACAGGCAGAAGACACTGTAATAAATAAGGTGGTCCAGACACGGTGAGAAGAATAGAAGATGCTTTATTGTAGAGCGGAGGCAGGCGAGAGCGAATTCTTCCAAGCAGGAGACAGGAGTCTAACTGCCTTGGAACAGAACGTCAACTTGAGGAGAAACATAGAACAGGAATGTGTGAAGATTATTACATAAAAGCATTCTACAAAGACTAGACAATGTACGACACATCTTCTTCCTTACCAATGACAAATATTAGAAACTCATCAAAGAAGAAAAAGGGAAAAATGGGGTGGAAAAAATGAAATAAAAATAACAATGGAAAACAGGTTAACAAACAAAATGCTTAAGATACGTGGGTGGCTTGCGGCACCTGAAAAAGCGGCACAAAGCAATGCTCTCTGAGCTGGGAATGAAAGTTTGGTTAGCACTTACAGGAATGAGAGAATCACCCCCGCCCAGAGCATTACCTGAAACTCCAGGTAGAGTGACATCCACCGGATCCTGAGCTAACACATAGCCACTATTACTGAGTGACCCCACATGCTTGCTTTGCTGCTTATGGCCACTGTTCTTCTTATATAGAGCCACTTGGCGGAAATTCCAACACTCACCATTGTTTAAGATGACGCAGTGATCAAGGACTTTTTAACAGTGAAAGGTCCTTTAAACTTGGAGACTTGATCTTAACCTGATCGCCTATCCTAAAGCGACAGCCATTATTCACTGGTTTCTGTGGTGCAAACTGCACCTCACGTAAGGTGACTAACAGTTTCATCCATGGAGGAACTAATTTAGTACCAGGTGACCTGCCCCTCCTCAATTCAAAAGGAGATTGTTCACCATGAAGGTGTGGATTGGAACGATAAGCCCAAAGCATCTCATTAAACATCTTTCGTACAACACAACCATTAGCCGAGGCCATTTGAAAGATCCCTTTGACCACCTTATTGGCCCTCTCGCACAAGCCGTTCCCAAAGGGGATTATAGAGAGAGGTGCGGTGGTGGGATATTCTACAACTTTTTAAGAAGGTTTGAATTTCTTTAGAGACCAACTGTGTGTAATTGTCTGTAATGAGAACAGAGGGGATACCCTTGTCCTGAAAAGTTTTCCCCAAAACTTTATTGTGCTCTCAGTGGTAATGTTGTTTGTAAATTCAACCACCAGCCATTTTGAATAAACATCCACCACGACAATACCAAACCTGTCAATCTCATGCAATTCACCCATGGGGCCAATGAAATCCAGGCAGATGGTGTGCCAGGGTAAACCAGGGTTCACAAAATGTGCGCTATCGGATTTGGGACATACCTCGAGTCTCTTTTCTCCTTCCATGCAAACTGGACAATTTTCAACCCAATCTACAACTCGCAAAAACAACAGTTGATGGACAGAATGCAGAACAATGTCATACATTCACCCCAGTACAGAGATCTGGGCCTAAATCCATTGTTTTTTTGCTTACCATGCCATTCCAGTTTGAACCCAGCCATATGCAAATAAGTCTTGACCCTGTGCCTCGTGGAAACAGTCCAGCCTGAACTGCCAAGCCAGGACTGGACTGGAAACAAGCATCCTAGGACCGGTTTTGGGGTTTCTCTCCTCTTCAGCCAGGATAGCTTGAGTCCAGTGGCATGGAGAGCACGGGACCCACGTCTGGGCATACCCACCCCACTCAGGGTGACAAATGCAAAAACAACAGTTAATGGACAGAACGCAGAACAATGTCATACATTCACCGCAGTACAGAGATCTAGGCCTTAAATGGGCTTGCCGCATGTGAAAGGAATATTGCTGGAGTTGCGTCAGGCTTCCGACACAACTCCAGCAATGCCCACTTTTTGTGCCGACAGATACGTCAGTTATACTGACGTATCTGTCCTTCCTTGCGACATGATGCGTCATATTATAAATATGACGCATCATTGGTG
This sequence comes from Triturus cristatus, assembly GCF_964204655.1. Taxonomy (NCBI): domain Eukaryota; kingdom Metazoa; phylum Chordata; class Amphibia; order Caudata; family Salamandridae; genus Triturus; species Triturus cristatus. The sequence continues at coordinate 1,205,657,428 of NC_140582.1, read as the reverse complement.
TCGCAAGGAGGGCGCACTGAGAAGTGACGCATCGCTGCTTTCACGCAGCGATGCGTCACTTCTCATAAATGAGGCCGTCCACCTTTAACCAAAATGTTATTACTGTACAGTGAGAATTTGTTTAGAATTTTAGAATAGGGGCGTACAGGAACAGGGAGGCAAATCTCTCTCCTGGGGCTAGATTTTAACAATTTGATTACCTCTAGTAGGGTGTGGTCATTCTGCATCCCAATCATTAGCATCGAACACAGCCTCACCCATAAAAACTGCATCATGAATGGTAGCCACAGCAATGTCTTCATCAGTTTGAGAAATATCAGAGTCAGTCACAGACCACCAATCGACAGACAACCTGGAAAGACAATCAGCTTGAATATTTTTCCAACCTTGAATGTGTTCCACCTGATATTGGAAACTCTGGAGCTTAGCTGCTAATTTGACAAGTCTCGCAGACCCTTTCCCAGTAGCCCCGGCAGACAACACTTTTATCAAGGGTTTGTGATCAGTTCTGAGGAGAAATTTTGTGCTCCACAAGTAAGTATGAAAATATTCCACAGCCCATGATGCAGCAAGTACCTCCTTCTCAATAACAGAATAATTCTTTTCTGCATCAGTTAATGTCCTGGAGGCAAAATCTACTGTCTTTTCACAACCAGTATTGAGCTGAGATAACATAGCCCAATCCAGTCGAACTGGCATCTACAGTGAGAATGAAATTACAGTTAACATCAAAAGGAGAGAGAACATTAGCATCACACATTTCTTTCTTGATGTGGTCAAAACACTCTTGGTGTTGTGTATTCCAAACAAAACTTAAACCTATCTTAAGTAGTGAACGCAAGTACGCAGTTTTGTCGGAAACATTTCTTACAAACTTAGAGTAATACTCTATAACACCAATGAAGGAGCGAAGTTGGTCTTTATCAACGGGAGATGGGGCTGAGCTTATTGCACTACACAAGTTTGTCCTGGGTTTGACAAATGAGGCACTGATGGTGTAGCCTAGGTAATCTATCTCATCAATAAGAAATTTACACTTATCTTTGCGAAGTGTGAGACCTGATTTCGGACAGCTTAAAACAACCCTGAGAATGGCATTGTGTTCTTCAATGGATTGGCCGTAAATTAATATGTTGTCCTGGCAGTATATGGTGTTATCAACCCCTCTAAAAATGTCAGAGACCTTGCGTTGAGAAACGCTGGCGGCCTAATTTAACCGAAAGGGCAAACGTGTGAATTGAAATGTGCCCTCTGGGGTCATAAAGGCAGTGATATGCTTTGAATCACTGTGTAGTTTGATATGATGGTATGCGCTCTTGAGGTCAAACTTGGAGAAGACCTTGGCGCCCTTGAGAGTGGTGACCAGTTCGGTAATGTTGAGGAGTGGAAAAGTATCAGTAACAACACACTGGTTCAAGGAACGCAAGTCAACACAGAATCTCAACTTGCCGTCTGTCTTCTTAGTAATTACAATGGGAGAAATCCAAGGAGAAGCTTCTACAGGCTCTATCACTCCTGCATCAAGCATCTCTTTGATGAGATTTTTAATCTCATCTTTTACTACAATGGGTACACGCCTGATTTTATGTTGGACAGGTATCAAGTCTTTTTTGAGTAGTATGCGATCAGCATACCCTTTAAGTTGACCATGTTCTTCTCTGAAGACTGCATGTGCTTCTTTGAGAATGCTGTCCAAACTCTTATCTTCAATGACCATGGCTTATATGGGTGCTCTTGGTTGACTATGATGTGTAGGTCGTAATGGTGTACCCACCCTAAAATAGCTGGGCCATGTTCAGCTACATATATTTTGCCAAGTATGTCTCTGTGAGAGAAGGAAATGTGAGCCTCGAAATACCCAAGCACGTCAATAGGCTCACCCTGATAACCACCAGGAGAAATGTCTTTGGGAAGAAGTGGTCTGTTGCCCCACTTCTCATCAAAGAGACATTTGGGAATGATGGTAAATTTAGACCCAGTATCAACCATTAAAGAAACATCGCAACCATCGATGGAGAAAACAGCCTTGGGCCTATTTCTTCTCTTGTCGTCTTCGCTTTTTACATCATCAGAATTGATAACTAAAATCTTATCACCGTCACATTCGTCACCCATCTCAACATCTTGTACACTAGCAATCGTAGGGTGAAATTTGCTTCTACATACTTGGGCATAATGGCCCATACGGCCGCATTTAAGACATTCCTGCTTGGAAGCGAAATAAAACTTAGAGTCCGAGGTGTGTGCGTTGCTGCCACACCTATTACACTTTCTATTAGTAACCAACTTCTGGTTGGCACCAACAGATTTAGAGATGACGGGTTTCTTCACAAATTTCCCTTTGTTTTTATTTGCAGCTATGATGCCAGAATCGTCATCATCATGGCAGAAGTCACGATGCTCCTGTGAAGAAATTTCATTCACATCAGGGTTGAGATTTCTTTTCTCTAACTCCTTCATGCAGCCTTCGGATTCCTCCACTACCTTAGCAATGTCAATGGCAGTCTTGAGGTTAGGGTTCTTTGTTGCCCATAAACGCTCCTGGATTATCTTGTTGTTGCAATGGACGATGAGTTGATCTCTAATCAACTCATGCATCGTAGCTCCAAATTTTCACTTTATAGACATCTCTCTCAGTCTTGAGATAAACTCATCAATAGACTCGCCTGTTTTTTGGTGTTTGGTGTAAAACTTGTACGTATTCAATACTAAGTTATCCTCTTTGGCATATCTCACTTCTAACCTACAAACAGCCTCTTTGTACTCATCGGGCATAGCCTGGCCATTAGCTTGGAGTGCTTGGGGAAGGTAGCGAAAAACACGCTGTCCCCCTGAATTTACCGAATGTGCTCAAAAGCAGGGCTTTCTTCCTCTTGGCTGAAACGTCTTGACCATCTAGGGAATCTAAATATTTTTCAAATATGAGGATCCAGTCCTCCCAAGGAATACTAGGTGGACCAGGTTGTGCTAAGAAATTGGGGTGAAGAACAACAGAAATATGAGAATCAGCAATAGTGAGGAAGAGGTTCTAAAGGTAAGGAGGTTGAAACCAGGGTTAGAGAACGCCAAATTTGTTTGTGATACAGTACACAGTAGAAGTCAAGAAGGCAACTGATTAGGAATATTTGAGGAAAATGCCCAAAATTAACTATAATGCAGAGAATAGAAAGTGTTTGTATCACTGTGGAAAGGGTGAAGATACACTAAAAAGATTGAGATTGGAGGAGTTCACAGAAGTACCCAGACATCAGGAGGCGTGTAAATCACCGTGGAGGAGTACATATATGTTCAAAAGATGTGCAACATGATATACAACAGGCGTGTATATTTCTGAGGAGAAAAGACAGGATGCCAATTAGTACCTTAAACAATCCTGAAAGATAAGAGAGACACCAGCCCAGAGTATATCGCCGTGACTCGTGGGTCGGGTGCGAATTGAGCTCATGGTTGAAGAAGCGCATCGGTTACTATGGAGATTGGAGAAACACAAGACCAAAGATGGCCGCCGACGTCCTCATGCTGGCGTGTTGTGTCATAGCGTGGTGCAAGAGAGGAAATAGCATGCCGATACACATTGCACCGTACAAGGCGTTGCCAGGATACTGATGCAAACAAGGTCGTCAAGGAAACATGGACGCCGAAGCACTGGTGATGCGTCACGTAGCAACAGCTGGGCTGCGTGACGTATGGTGAGCTGAGCCGATACGTCATGGGAGAGACGTCATAGGAAGAAGAAACTGCACCAAAAAAGATTCACCAGGCCACTGAAGAATCAGTCCAGAGAGTGCCAAAACTGCCGTCCACTCTCGCTGAAGTCTCCTTGTACTGCTCAGCTCCACTCCGCTTTGCTCCCGGTGCGCTAAACAGGAATCAACTAGGAGAGCGAAGAAGGATCTGCACGCTGGGCTCGTTGAGGATCGTCGCCAAGATCTAATAAATAAGGTGGTCCAGACACGATGAGTAGAATAGAAGATTCTTTATTGTAGAGCGGAGGTAGGCGAGAGCGGACTCTTCCAAGCAGGAGACAGGAGTCTAACTGCCTTGGAACAGAACGTCAACTCGAGGAGAAACATAAACCAGGAATGTGTGAAGATTATTACATAAAAGCATATTATCGGCTCCACCTGTGATCCTTCCTTTGGAGGAGGAAGCGGGCAAGACCAGGGATTAGAGGGAGGATGACAGGGAATTACAGACTGCACCAACTGTTCCGACCTCCCCGATACTGCCTTCAAAGTAGGTTGACACTGAGCCATGTTACCACCGCTAGCTGTAGGGACCGTTTGGGCGGTACTGACTATATTACTAGCCCTATTGTTTTGTTGGAATTGCTGCCAGCTCATCTTTCGAGGGGGATACTGCTCCCGGGTAATCTGGTGTTAAAGAATCTGCCTTAAGACGTTTTGCCTTGGCCCCCACGTGGTGCATTCACGTTTATCCCCGGCTCCAGACCCCCTGCCAGGTCCCCCCTCCTGAACGTCTATTTGGGACACGGACACTGCCACTACAGGATTGGTAGTAACCGGCCCATGACCATGCAAAAAGACAGGAGCTGGATGTCCCTTATTGGGTCCCCTCACCCTCCTGAATTTCAGGACTTTTGCTTTGACCAGACGGAGGTTGCGGGGATACTGTTGATTCTTCAAGTTCCAAGGTGCCTATCAAGGGAGCCTGACCAATTGCAGGGATGTTAGATCAAGTCACAGTTGATTTACTGGAGAACGGTACAGGCCCTGAGCTACCAACTCAATTTCCTTGTCAAGGGCCCCTGCTGTTCTCTTCAGAAAGCAGTCTGTGGTTGAGTTTGTGGGGGCCACTTGAATTGTTGCGTCGGTCTTCCGTTTCCTAGTAAGGCCTAACTGGGTAAGAACGTATCTTTAGACTAGCAGAGCAAAGTGGCAAAGAACAACACTGAGGCCTCCCCCGGAGAGTTAAAGATTAGTGCAACAGGTGCGGCAGGTCGAAAAGCAGAGAGTCAGAACATGCAAGCAATACGCAATGCGGTTAGAAGGGGGAGGAGAAGCTGTAAACCTCTTTTAGCCCCCTTCTTCTTTAGCTGTACAAAATCTGCATTAAAAAAACGTCCCACAGGCGTACCTTGTTGCCTTGATTCAGGTGATGGAAGTACAGGCCCTTGATAAGTTCCTGTGTACGACTGAGACTCTGCCCCCCACTGATTTTGATGCAAAACCAAAAGGGGGGGACCAGCCCAGCCTTCTTTGGGCTCTGACAGGCGTGGACGGGCCAGCCCTTGGCCTAGGCTTCACAAGGGCACACCCAGGCGAGTCCCGAGCCACTGAATTTATGCACTCCCACACGCTGGCTGATTAGACTCGCTGGCAGCAATCGGCTGCAGAGACTGCCGGGGCTTAAGGTCCTGCCCCCTCCTTCACGATACTGGGCTCCCATGCTACGGGGCCCAGCCACTGAATTTGTGCGCCTCCAGGCACAGGCTGATTAGACTCACTGGTGGCAATCGGCTGCAGAGACTCCCTGGGCTTAAAGTCCTGCCCACTCCTTCACGATACTGGGCTCCCACGCTGCGGGCCCAGCCACTGAATTTGTGCACCTCCGGGCACAGGCTGATAAGACTCGCTGGTGGCAATTGGTCGCAGAGACTTCTGGGACTTGAAGTCATGCCCCCTCCGTCACGATACTAGGACACCGGAAGTCAATTTTGTTGTGTGCAGATTTCGATTCCGTATATAGGTTTCCCGATTTATGCCCTTATATAGGTACAATTCACATTGCCCTTATTTGGACATAGAAATCTGGCCCTTATTTAGACATTGTTCGTACAAACCAAATACAGGCATGGCCACCTACATTCATCCATCCATGTCACAACGAATTCTTGGAAAACCAGACCCTTAAGCCTTTAGCATGAATATTGATTTCTTCAAGAACTCACTAAGTATGCATGAACATCTATTCCTTAGGGGTTCATTCATGATGTTCCTCTGCCCGACTTTTACGTCAGTACTGACATTCCTAAACACCTTCAAGGTATAAATATACCAGCGCTTGCCCTGGCAAATTGCGGTTCCCGGAGGATTCGATCCAACCCAGACTACGCGGTTCGCCACGGCAAGTTCAGAAGGAGATCGAGTTCCAGCCTGATGCACTGACCTGACGCTGCCATCCTCCTCGCAGAGAATCCAGCTCCAGTGCTCTCTGACTTCCCTTCCGGGGGGTTAGACTAGCGAGCCCAGAAAAGAGATTCCAACCTCTCTCATTCTCAGGTATGGAGCTGACTAAAACTTAGAGAAACTTTTGGCAACTCTTGGCTAAACTAAAATAAGTTAGCTATACTTTAGAAACAGCACTTACTTCAAACCTCGTACTGCACTTAGATTAGGTACTTTGGGGTAGAACAATTTAGAAGCATCAGATGAGTATCACATTTTAGCATTATGTTATTAATGTATGTATTTTGATTAATAAATGTCATAGCTACAAACCATGCTATTGCAGTATTATTTTATCTTACTGCTAACCTCGTACATATTGTACTTCGCAGTCTGTCTTATGATTGTAGCAATTCATATCTCTTGCATGAGAAATAAGACTGTTCAATAAACCTTTTTATTGAAACGCCCGTCTCTCTATTTCTGTGCAACTCTGTAGAAACGAAACATGCACGATTGACTAAGTGACACTATTATCTATTGTTTCCACGATTCTGAGACTGTTCCGATTCTAAAAGGAAACAAAGTTGTCATGTTTATGCGGTTGTCAGAGACTAATCCCTTCTTGTATATTCAAGAAGCTTCTAGTGACCTCTGAGTTAGCTGGCACACACATGTAATTACGTTTAATATACTCGATAGAGACATACTGACCTTAGTCCTATGTCAAATCTATAGTGTATGTTATTCCAATGCGCAGAGCCTATCAGGGATATAGGAACTACACCCGTGACTGAATTGATTCTAGCTTCCAGGGACATGCGCACACCTTGGATTGCGGCCATGATGTTGTGGAGTGTCAGTGGATCCCCCTCGAGAGACAATTGAACTGTGGGAGATTGCTGGTCCTGGGCTCCCTCCATTGTCACCGTCTCTTTGTGTAGAGTGTACTTGTTGAGTTTAGACTGGTGCGCACCCCTTCCGCCTCTGCCTCCCATCATTTCCGATATGTCCCTTTTGCTGAGTGCTGCAGCACCAATCAAAAATGGGGGGGAGGAGAGAAGCGGGCCCCAGGAGTACTTACTGCTGCCTTACTGTGGGCTTACAAAAGGCACTCCATGCAGCCTGTCGGGTTTCCTACCATGTGCTCCCCGCACCAGCAGCTCCTCAACCCCCAGATCCAGAAGGTGTGTGGTGTCCAGCGGGGTTTCACCTGCTGATTCTGCTCCCGTAGTTGCCCAGCAGAGACGGGTGGGTGCAAGGGGCAAGGGAGGGGTCCTCTACCAAGTTAACCTCCTCCAGGGTCCAGTACAGCACCACCACCAGAAATGACTTGCCTACTGGCCTGAGATTGTCTTGAGGTGTTTTGAGTCCACTGGTGTATCTGCCTCCTCTCACAATGTTTACCCCGGTGGAGCCGGTGCCTGCCAGTCCCACCACGACTCGGCAGGGCTGCTCGCAAGGAGCGCATAAGGAGCCATCATGGCACAGGAGAATTACCCTGGCCTCACAGGTTAGACCTGTTTGGGGCTTTCTGGCAGTCTTGCTGTTCTCCCCTACTGGGGCCTTTGAGGGCCGCGATCACACCATCCCTTCCTAGTCTACTTTGGCTCCAGTGCTGGTTATTACATTGCTCGTTCCCTCAAAGTAAAAACTCTGCACAAAGTCTTGTCGGGCATTAATGTCCTGGGCACTCACCACACTGACAGTCTTTGCGCAAAGACAGATTACGGCACTGCAGTGTCCAGGCAGAAATGAGCAAGGATGGGCGCTCAGGTGCTCGTTTGCAGCCCCGCAACACACCTTCGTGGCTCTGGGCTACACTTGGCCTTTTGTGCTCCCACCAGTGAGGGCTCTGAGATTCGGTGGGGTCGCAGTTGATGGGCCATCAGGACAATTTCCACATCGCTGTCTGCTCTCTGGTGCCTTTGAGTTTGTTGCATGGTGGCCCACGCTGCACACAAGGTTGGTCCCTGCCATATTACACAGGCCGCAGAAAATATCTCCTTCCACCAGTGCTGCTTTGTGATAATTAAAGTCTAATTTGCATCCCCAGTGATCAGCGAGTTTCCAAACTATTACTATGCGGGACGGACTTTTTAAATTTTTTTATAAATCTTTTTATTAAAAACATAAAATAACAATACAACAAAAAACAAACCAAAAAAAGAGAGCAATTGCCAGAAGGAGCACATCACGTAAAATATATGTATCGCATATACACCTAATAAAATCAAGGTAAATGATAAAAATCATATGTAAGCACAAAATAGTATTGCATCGTATCCTTAGAGGGACTCCCCATCGGTATGATATGCGGCATCCTCCGTGAAAGGGGAGCATAAAAGCCCTCTGTGTTCAATCCATGGGCTCCATATCTTAGTCCATTTGCCTGGACAGCCTCTGCCTTCATATATCACCCTATCAGTCTGCAGGCACCAGTCAATGTCTCCGGCCCAGTCTGTACTACGAGGCCCAACTCCCCCTTTCCATGTTCTTAGCTACGATACAGCCCAAAGTGACCCACATCTGCTCAGTGTGATTGAGAACGGGAAGTTCACCCTGTGTCTGAAAGCAGAAAAAGCTAGTAAAGTTGCCTTTTCTACGCCTATATGTGTGTGAGGTTACATGCTTTTTTGAAAAAAATTATTTCTGCCTGTAGAGGGAAATAAAATAAAACCCAAGGCCCTTATAGCTGCCCATTTTGTGTTTTACTTCAATCGAGATGCTAGGCTAGCTTTGCCTAGTTTGTTCGAATTTCAATTTTAAATAAAAGTTAGGTGCAGCCATAATATAACAAGTAACAAAGAAGTAAGGGTCCAAGGGGCAAGCAACAACGGTGGGAGGGGTAGGTGCAAGCAATGATGATGAGGAAGCAATGATTACGGGAGAAGCAAGAAAAAAAGGTCCCCAATTATTATATTGAGCAAAGGAAGGGCACTAATAAAGCAATTAATCAGTATGTGATCCATGCTCCATTGAAGGGACAAATACATGAATAGAAAGTAAAACCATGCTGCAGCAACAAATGATGGACGGAATGCTGACTGAATCAAACATTAACCCCCAGTCAAGGCATCCAGGTTCAATCCATCGTTCTTTTGCTCACTACACCATCCCAGTTTGGACCCATCCAAATCAGTCTTGACCCTGTTTCTCATGGGAGCAGTCCAGCCCGATCTGCCAAGCCGGGTCCTCCCTGGACCGGAAACAAGCATCCTGGGACCGGTTTCAGGGTTTCATCCCTCATCAGCCAGGCTAGCTTGAATCCAGTGGCACAGCGAGCAAGGGGTTTACCCATCCTACTTAGGGCGAGAATTGGGGCGGCAACAAATGATGGACGGAATGCTGACTGAATCAAACATTCACCTCCAGTCAAGAGATCTGGGTTAAATCCATCTTGCTCACTATGCCACCCCAGTTCAGACCCAGCCATATGCAAATCAGTCTTAACCCTGTTCCTCAAGAGGAGAGTCCAGCCCTAACTGCCAAGCTGGGGTGGCATGGTATAGTGAGCAGAAGAACGATGGATTAAACCCAGATCTTTGTGACTGGGAGTAAATGTTTGCATTGTTCAGCTTTCCGTAAATGAATTACTCCTTTTGCATTAAAAAGTGAAACCGGCAACCCCTTAACCAATGAAAAGCAAGAAAATGAGAGTGCCGATTAAGCCAACCAGTGGTAAATAATGTGCAGGCTCTACACCCCATTACATTGGTTAAGTTAACAAACAAAATTTCAAGCAACAATTCATGTGCTTAGATGGTGTCACCTCCTTTATCATTTTCAAAGATGCAAAAAGATTCCCATATACTGCAGTGGGATCAGATGCCCAAAAAGCCTGTCCCACAGTCAAAAACATTCTTGCTGTATTGTCTTCCTGTATTGACTTCAACATGTTTCATGCTGGTCATGTCCCATTGTTTCAATGTCCATGTCTCTATCCCATGCCATTGTCTTCAGTTCCTGTCTTTAAATATATTGCCTACTGGCGGTTGCCAATAGGTAGTTATAGTTGGGACTATATTTCCATAGGAAAAGCGTTTTTTGACTTGCCTATATCTTTGGCACCATTTAACGAATCTTCATGAAGTTGTCCCCCAAAAATGCTCCCCACTAATTCTAGCTGTGTTTGAAAAGTTTCAGGGTGATCAGTCAAGCAGGGGCCGTGAAAAAGGTGGGGTCAAAAAAGTGTGTTTCCCATGTTAACTTAATTCCCATAGAGATTTTAGACTCTACTACAGTTCGAACTGCCGGACGGAATTGCATCGAATTTGACAGAAAGATAGCTCTTGGTCCAGCCCTTGCACTGTGTTTGTGAAAGCTATTACTTTTAATATATTTGATAAGGGACTTGCATCCTGCCTTCACTTTTTATTGGTCCGTATTCTTGCAAGTTTTCTTTCCTCCGTTTCTATTCGTTGTAGCCTGTTCTCCGTTCTGTGCCTCTCTTATCAGTTTCCCGTGGCCTAACTACTCACTCCTATCCGCGTTAGTGGTTTGGACTTTATTTTCTTTTGGTTAACACTGTGTACCGTTTACTGTTTAAATGTTGTTATCTTTCCCTCTAAACATGTAATACTGCTATATTTTACTACCAAACAGGCAGCCACAGGTGCAGTTACCTTGAAGTTAAAAGGGGCTTGATTTAAATGGTGCAGCAGGTGCAGTGGCACCAGCACAAACAGTTATCATAACTACTCTACATACCAAATATTGCAATATTGCTATATTTCACTATTAAACAGGCAGTCATAAGTGCAGTTCTCTAGCATGCACTAGGGTCATGATTTCAATAGTCCAGCAAAAGGCACTGGGACCAAAAGCTCCAGGCACCCCACTAAACACTGATTATTGCTATATTTTACGACTAAACAGGCAGTCACAAGTGCAGTTATCTTGCATGTCACTAGGGTCATGAATTGAATGGTGCATCAGGTGAAGTGGCACCGGTCCCAAATTTGTGGAACTTTTTTTCTTATGTTAAGGCTTTACAGCATTTACTGTTTACTGATACTTATCGTGCCATGGCTGCATGCATTCAAAACATGCTTGTTTAACTGTGGGTGAAACTTTTAACTCATTTTCACAATCTTTATGATATAGTTCCGCTAATAAAATTGCATTTTTTTCAGTGTCATGTGTTTGTCGCTAATAGAATTTTTTTTTCTGTGTCATGAATTTTAAACAGTCTCCTGTATTTCCGGTGTTATATGATATAAAGAACAGCAACGGCACCAACTGCACATTCTTTAAAAAGGCAAAGTGCAGTTATCTAGCAGGCGCTCGGGTCATGATTTCAATGGTGTAGCTGATGCAGTGGCACCAGGACTTATTATAACAAATGCCTTAAAATGTATTTGTTACAGTACACAAACTTCAAAGTATATAGCACAAAAATAGAAAATGTCACAGTTTACTGTTTAAACCATTGAATTGAAAACCATAAGTAACCCAATCACAATGCAAGTGCAAATATTTACTCTATGCTCATTTTAGTTTCAGTTTATGTTCATATTTAAGTTTTTTCACATTAATAAAAATGTGCAGTGCAAAACAAAAATAAAAACTTTTTCCAATCTCAATAAAACAACAATCCCACTTTGAGTGTGTTTCTTATATTGCACAACTGCTCAAATGCATATTTGAAAAGTGTAAAGTTAATTTTCATTTATCTTAAAAATGGCCAATAACAAAACAACACTTTTTCGTCTAGTTTTCATAATCTTGTTTTCTTTGGATTTGCAAAAACAGCGCTTCTGTACTTGCATGGTATTTCATCCACCCTTTGTCTGCTCTCCCCATAGCTGCACCACTTTCAAGCTTACTTATCAGGTCCATGTTTTGTCTCTTTCTCCTCCACCATTAACCTAATCTCTCCACTTTATATCCCTAGTAACAGCACAATATATTACCTTTTTGTACATTAACAAGTCATACCACTTTAACAGGCCTTCTGTAACTTATATTGTACAAATACTCAGCAAGCTACAACTTACAACATAAAAAGGCTAATCATTAATCACATAGGTGAAACCTAATGCATTTACTAATTTACTTATTTGGTGTAAATCCGTTCAGATTTTGAGATATTAAAGGAAATTCAAATTTGTATATCTGGGCGGAGCCTAAGCACAGATCTCATGGTGGGATCTGAATGGCTGCCAACACTTCATCCAGGACGTGTTGAGAGCCATCTCGGTACCAATATACATGACAGCACCCCATTAAAATGAATTGTAGTGAATGGCAGGTTTCTAAGGGTCACTAAATGGAGAACATATAAAGGGTGATTACAGATTTTGGTTGCAATATAAATCATTTGTTGATGGTACCATACTAATTTTAGGAAATGTGGTGTGTTCTGAGGTGATTTTGCCCTGTGAAAAGCCTCCTGTTGGGATTTCATAAATCATGATTTTCTCATAGAGGTTATGGCAGGTGCTCCAGAAGCTAAAATGAGAGCATATTTTCTATAACTTTACACTATGTTTCTCAGCCATTTGAGAATGTAGTCTGTCATTCTCAGTAAATCATGTGCTTCCAACAGGCAGTGTTGCCAGAGTTTCAGACCCTTCCCAAGCCCAGTGCTGTCCAGGTTCAAACCCAAATTCAGCCCAACGCAGACCAGTTTCAGAGCAAAAATCAACCCAAAGTTGCACCCCTCATTATATGTAAAAACAACCTTTGGAAAACATTCTAAGCATAAATGTAATTTCTATTCAATATAGTGGGAGAAGGTTCAATGGGCACCTAAGCACTTATATAATCATGTCTCAATTCTTTTAGTAACTACTGATTTTAAAGATCGGTCCCCAGTAGGTACTAAGTGTTACTTCAGTCACCACTAATCCAAACCTGAACCTAGCATTGATGAACAAACTTTACAAGAGCTGAAAAAAACACATCTTAATTCCAAGTGCAGAAACGTTGAACTCTTAAAGTAATGTGGCTCCTCAAACAGGATATTTAATGCATTTCATGGCTCTCGCTGGATTAACACTATACAATGATTCACATATAAAGAAACAACTCTGGCGTTAAATCATTTCCAGCAAAACTTGTTTGGAAAGTTGCGACTATAGACCTACTCAATCGTGTAACAAGTACAAAGACCAGAAAGGAGATTGTCAATTACTCTGAATAGCCCCCTGCCCTCCACTCCAAAGGCTTTCACCATGACCACCTATTGTGACACTAAAGGTTAAACAGGACATAGGTTATTGCCTTCGTGTTCCAGTAAAGGCTAGACCAAAGATCCCAGTTTTGTCAAGAAGCGGATAGGTTTGTTCGGGGACCAAATGAACACTATTGGAGCAGAAAATAAAAAGACCCTTTTGTAACACCTTAGGTGATACCTTCCCGCAACAGCTGAACATTAACATTCTCTCAAGTCTGGTGGCACCACCATCACTTCACTTGTCCTATTCAATTCCATTCTGCTTGCTCATTAGCACTGTCTGTCTCTCATATCATCATGCTGTGCAACTCCTTTAAATCTATCACCTACCCACGACTTTAGGCGAAGCAGGTCCTAAAGTTGACTTTTAAATGGGTCACTATGACTACATACTGACACAACGTATACTATCGTTTGTTATTAGAAGCACCGTGGCTCTCTCAACATGTAATGTGGGGGATAGGGGTCCCTTATATGAACATCAAGTTGGAATGAATTTATAGTCCAACACGAGCCACGTTGGGTGACAGCACATGCCATTAAGTTTGTTAGCTTTTTTTTAAATAAATATGCTATAATGGATTTTTAAAGTAAATATGTCTTTATTTATATGCAGAAATTGCATTAAAGTTTTCTTGGGCTAAGTAAAAATATTGAGATACAAACTTGGCACATAAGAATGGATTCTAAAGTGCACGTATACAAACAAACGGCAGAAGTACTCATACTGCCCACTTGGTCTCTCATCTGCATGGGGACTCCCTTTATGCAATTTTGAATTCAAATCAAATGTTTCTAATCTCCTCTAAATGACATGGGAATTTTAGTGGAGTGGGGATTGTGCCGCCTTATACCTTCTCTTGTGTCTCCAAACATCTTAGGATCTTTTATATACTTTTTAGGCACAGGAGCCGATTACCAATGAACTACAATGGATACAAGAGGGAATAGTTCTAACGTGGGAAAACTTACTGGATAGCACAACGTGTGTGCAATCCCTTACAGATCTAGGAATTTGAATGTCAAAAACGGGGTACATTGTTCCAACACATTTTGATGACCGTTATTTTCTGGCACTACTTCTGTTAAGAACCGGACCTTCTCAAACTTCCTCACCAAATCTTGGAAAATTCACTTTCTCTAGTGGTTCTTCAGCTTTTCGTGACAAGATACTGTATATCAAATTCTCTTCACTCTATGTCTCTTGGCTCTCCCCAAGTGTTTCCTACACTACGTCACCATACCACTAAACTGTAAATTAATACCTTCTGGTGACTTTATACACATCAGGATTGTCCCTGTGTTGTTTTCATATGTGATTTTTTCTGTATGCACCTTGTATATGTGTTTTTAATGTTGCTTTTATGTGTGACTATCACTATGGGGTTTCTCTGTATGCAAATGTTTGTATGTGAGTGTCACGTGGGGATTCCTAAACTGGAATCTTTGTGTTAGAACTGTGGTAAAATTTCTATGTATGATTGTGTATTTTGTTGGTGTACACTGTATTGTACTATACACCATATAGTTTATATGCTTTTACAGCCCTGATGAAGTCCACTGAAGCTGGACGAAACACGTTGGCTGCTTAGCTGTTTTTTATTACAAAAGAAGAATAAAGAAACTTAATAATAATAACACTGGATGGACCCAATTACTTGTGAAATCTGAATTTGGTGGTGCAATCCACAGTTGCGACAGGTGACATGCAACAAGGTAGCTACCTTAGAGGTTAGCCACTTGGTTGCCCGAACCTTTCCTGTGCTCTGGCTAGCAGTCTGCAGATGCTGCCACAAATCTGGAATCTGACCCCTGCTAGGCGATGTGAACTCTCCGAGAAGTCAGAAACACCTCCCTCCCTGACAAGATGGCTAGTGAAGTGGCATTACAAGGCAGTGAGCTTCAAAGTTTACACCAACTGTGATGTGCAATCATGCTGCCTCCCAACAGCCTTCCACATTGCCCCCAGGCACATTTACACCCAGGCTGGCAGGGAAATTATGAAGTCAAGAGGTGTAAACCCCCCCAAAGGATGCCCACACCTCAAGGGTGGGCTACCTGGTCTGTACCGCTAAGGACGGTTACTGCTATTTTTTAAAAGTGGCTGAATGGAGGGTTTTGCGTTGAAACTGTGACACCCACTGGATGTGGTCACCTCAGGGGCAGATTTTAGTAGCCCATTGGCCACTTGCACTCACACCCCTAAATCTACAATGTAAGGGGCACCCTTGTCATCAGAAGCTCAGTTCTGATCGGACTTGCAACAAAGGACACAGAAGAAACTTGAATATGCTACAACAGGATCTGCACACACCAAAGGTATGATACTTTGCACCTGTGGCAACCTTCCTGGAACTGCACAACTGCGACTCTTCATGGATCAAAGACCGGACCCCCAGCCAGAGGGACCTCTTTGAGAGCCATAGGCAAACCAGATTCCCCTGGACTATTGCCACTAGTCCCCTGCACACTGCAGGTAAAAACCACATACCAGAACCAAAGAAACGCTGGCCATACTTCCCTCCTTCCCTCCAAGGGATCGCCCAATATTAGATGGTCGAGTGCATTGTGGGAATCATAGTCCTAACCTCCAGCAAGAATGTGGCAGCTACCATTTTCGCCTGGAAATCAAAGCAAATTCATCCTGACCTTACGGGTGCCACAGATTGTTGGTAGCCAGTTCGACAACCACCACCTTTAATTAACGATGCAACTAGAGGGAACTCCACAACACCTTCATCCGATGCGGGCAGTGGCCACAGTGTTGACTTTTTGTGCCCGTTTCCTCACCAGCACAGTATAAGCTGTAAAGCCAACTCCCCCGAGGCTCCCGCCTCAGCGCCACAGACAGCCAGGACAACTCTGCACGTGGGCTTCTCAAGCCAGGTAAATCGAACTGACAGTTGCAGTTTAGTCCTGGGACCCGCACCAACTTCCCCATCCTTGGGTTCAATGCAACTCAACCTGCAAGTGACTGATTGTCACTAGTGCTTTTACCATGCCCACAGTACTAAAGCCTTGCAGAATTGATTTGCAGTGATTTATCATTCGATCTAAAATCCGTAACTCCAGTTGTACTTATCTGATTTACTTAATTTTGGTGTGTAAATTTATATTTAAATACTGCTTTATTTTCAAAATTGGTGTTTGTGATTTATTTTGAGTCATATCAATTATTTATCGTCCATGTTGGTACTGTGAAATGCTTATCACATGCTCCTCTAGTAAAGCCTAACTGTTCTTAGCCACTCTATCTGAACTTGAGCTAAGAATTTATTATTGTTACTCTAAGGATCATCTTTGGGGTTTGTGAGAGTAATGCAGAGTTTCTCACAGTGCTAACACGTGGGTCATTAAGGGGTTTAGACCCATCCACATTCATTCCTTGCCCTGTCTACAGAACTCATAGAATGATGGTCACATGTAAAATGAACCTGTGCAGCCAGAATCTGGGTTAAGGCCAGTTTTGTATGCATACCTGGGAAAGGTGAGGCCGGGCTTTGGAGCCCTTGTTCTCCCCCACATCTTTCTGAAATCCTCCATCTACATATCTCACGTGTCATCGCTTTCACTCTCTCCTTCACTCTCACCAGGCTTTCACTCTCTCCTTGTTTATATATTCCCTTTCATCAATGCAGGATCTGTTGTGGACCCAGGCGCACCCAGTATAATTTATCGACCCAGATCTGGGCCAGGGATAGAGGAATATGAACTATTTGGCCCACTGTAATTTGCATGCATGAGGGGTCATTCAGCAGCATCCACAATGTATTGCTTTCATCTTAGAGAAGCAACGTATAGACTATAAGGGGGGGTCACACACATTACACACTGAATTATGGAAGAGTGTAAACCAATGTACAAGGAATGTTACATAAGAGAATGATGATTACAAGGTGTAGGAGTCCCACATCATTCATCCTGGTAGCTGTTGTATGTTAATAGTACTTGGGGGCATATCAACATGCAGGCGATAAAAAGTTATCGCCGCTTTTGTGGCCGTTTTCGGCCGAAAAGCGGCGATAATTTTATCGCCTAATCAGCAAGGTCACGTTAACGCGTGAAACCTTGCTTTAGCGTCAGGATTCCTAACGCCCAGCTTTGCATCTCTAATGAGATGCAAAGTGGGCGTTCCTGACCTGGCATGACAGGAGAAATGTCGCTAAGCGACATTTCTCCTATCAGCAAGCCTAACGCTATGAAGCATAGCGTCAGGAAAAGTAGTGATAACCCCTGTTATCGCTTCTTTCCTTACGCCTGCTTCAGGACTGACTTAGCCATGATATCCTATGGAAGGTGGATATCATGGCTAAGTTTGTGAGTCCCTATCAACTAGCTAACGTAAGATTATCGCTGGGTTTCCAGCGATAATCTCACGTTAGCCAGTTAGCGCTAGGATTTTTATCGCTGATGAGATAAGCGTTGCTAATAGCACGCTATCTCAGCGATAATAAAAATCGGCGCTAGGCGGCGATAATTATCCGAGCGCTAAGTGCGCTCAGCGATCATTATCGCCGGTTGTTGTTGATATGCCCCTTGGTTTGGAGAAGCACAAAGTCCGGCTTTAACACATAATACAGTAGGTGGGGTTGTCTATACAAAAAAGTGTTATCACTATTCAAATGAAGCCTTTTTACCAATCCTAGAATAACAAAAGATTGACAAAAACTATAAGGTTGTAAACCTATTATTTGCAGTGTGAATACAGACCCTGGATTTTGGTTCTTACCTCACTGCAGTAGATCAGCAGGATTGCAACTTAAAAACTTGAAGTAAGAAGAGTTGTACTCTTCAGCAGGCACATTATCCTCTGTGCTGCTTTATAGCGAGTCAAACCTGTTATTAGACAAACCACAAATTTCTTCGCACTGAATGACAATGACGACGGTCCTGTCACGAAATACCATTTAGGGACTTAGCACAACGTGTCCTTGCGCCTTAATGTAACTACTTGTGTAATGATTGTATCAGCACCCGTTATATGCTGCTGCCTCAGAGTTTGGGTATGACAGGGGGTTGGCCTGGGAGAGGGGAGAGCATGCTGAATAGGGCTTGAGCTTGCAGGCAGTCAGAGTGATGAAAGTAGCCAGCTGAGCTCATGGGACAACATGCACATTGACAGCATGTGCAGCCAGAGACATTGATGAGGCGTTTCCTCAACCTGAAAAAAGACGCACATGGGGCACAACCCAGCCCAAAACTCTGTCACCCGTCAGGTGTGATTTTTCCTTGCCCAGTGCCCAAATGGGAAAAAGTCACCCATTTGTGCAGGAAATAGTTGAATCTGGCAATACAGCCAACAGGAGCAGTCTGCCAGCCTCCCAGAGCGTTCTAAAGAACAACTAGAGCGCTAACAGTCTTACTTATGAAAAACATATGGCACACCTGAAGCCATCTTGATTGAATAAAACTTTAATTTAGAAAGGAGCAAAACGAGGGTGGTTACAGTTTGTCATAGAAATTATGGCTAGTGTGGTAGAAAGAAAAATTAGGACACATTTTAAGTGAGTTCTGCAATATCTTCCTCTTCTATTTCTGTTGTATTCTGTTCCCTAGGCAACATACTCACAGCAACAAGTTTCCTCTGGATGTTTTATCTGCTGGGTTCTAGATTGTGGAAGGACAGCAGAGGAGGCACGCGGTTGCTGATGGAGGAGGATCTCTAGGGTTGTATATCTGGGTCACATCAACTCAATAAACGAGTTACAAAGGAATTGTGTGGCTATGGTGCTTCCAAAAGTGGCAACGAGGATCGGATTTGTTTTGAGGCACCACTAGTCTAAAGCAGAAGTTGGATTTTACAACCTTGCTACAACCCTTGAGAGTTCTCTGGCACGGCGGAGTTCAGGTGCAGTGTGGTGTTTGAAAGTACATATATGTGGCACGGAGCACTGTTGGTCAACTGGCTCTCTGCGGTGTAGAGGGCCACACGGCCACTGCGCACTCAGGCGTACGCACGCACCCCTCGTGACCGGGCACGGTTACGGGGGTATTTAATAAACGGGCGGAGGTCGCACGTGACCTTACGGCCGGACTGTGATCCTGAGCAGTCGTGTCCATTATTTGTCCCGCCTGTGTGTTAGGCCGCAATACCCCGTCCCAGAAACTCCACACTGGCGACGAAGGTGTGGTGTGGATCCCCGCCGCAGTATCCCTGGTGCCTTTCCCGGAGGCGAGAGCGCGCACGCCCGCTGCACGCGGTGGAGGAGCGGCTGAGTCCCGATCGGACACACGGCAGCCGAGGCATTCCCTGCTCACCGCGTGTCTCCAACACGAGGTGAAGCATCCTGAGGAGGCGGCGTGTGTGCCCTCAGCTCGGTCATCTGTTCCCAGCGAGAACGCGCTCATGCGCGTAGGAAGCCTGCATCGGCACAACGTGTGTGCACCGTGCAAGCGGTAGAGAGAGTGGCGGCTCTATGCGCGAGGGGGTGCACGCTGCATGAAAGCCCAGAAGAGGTGAGGAGGCTGTTGTGCAACTGCTGGAAGAGGCATTGATAGAGTGGAAGGTACGTATTCACCTGCTGCACTGGGGAGAACAAGAAGAAATAAAAGTCAGAAGACAAGCAGAGGCACACATCAGAGAAGGGGCATTTGAGTGCAAGCAAACTCACAGGATCCAAAGGAAGAAAAAAAAAGCAAAATAAAAGAGTGGTATAGAGAGTAAAACTGGGACAGTGGGGACAGTGAGCAAAGAGTTACATTTCTTGTGGAGTCACGGCCAAAGGCGGACAAGGTGCTCAGAGAAACTGGGCAAGAGCGAGGGAGTATTGTATTGTATTGTATTGTATATCGATTTGTAAAGCGCGATTGCTGCCCCACGGGCGTCCAAGCGCTGAGGATGTAGACAGAGTTGGGAGGTACGGCAGAAGTTTAGGACAGGTTGGACCTAGCAAACAGAAGGGTCTTTAATTGTTTGCGGAAAGATTGCAAGTTGGAGTTGCATCTGAGTTGAAGAGGGAGTGAATTCCACAGTTTTGAGGCATTCAGAGTGAACATTCTGCCTCCAGTTCTAGCTCTATTAACTTTTGGAACCACGGCCAAAAAGGCTTCGGTGGAGCGTAGATTCCTGCTTGGGTGATAGCGGGTGACTAGATTGTCATTTATTGCTGGACCCGTTTTCCAGAAGGCATGATGTGAAATACATAGTGCCTTAAAAGCCACTCGCTGCTTCACCGGCAGCCAGTGTGGACTTTTTAGTCCAGGTCTGGCTGAGTGCGTACGTAGAATGTTAAGCAGGGTACGGGCTGCGCAGTTCTGCACAACCTGTAACTTCCGTAGAGTCAGTTCTGGGGCTCCCACGTAGAGGGCGTTATTGAAATCCAACCTGGACTGTATCAGGCCTTGTACTGCCACCTGTTTGGCCTCCATTGGTAAAAGAGGCAGAACTTTTCTGAGTGTTCTGAGCAGGCCGAAACATGTGGCAGATAACTTGGCGGCCTGGTGAGTAAATGTAAGATTTTTGTCTAACCAAATTCCCAGGCTCTTTACGTTCTCTTTGGGGATAGGGGGAGTACCCAGACATGAGGGCTATAAGGAGGTAAATGGTACTGGGGATGCTGGGCCCAAGAGCATGAGCTCAGTCTTGTCTCCATTGAGTTTTAAGGAGGAGGCTGTCATCCAACCTTTAACCTCCTCCAGACATTTCATCAAGCCTAACGAATTTTGCCTGATGTCCTCCTGCGTCAATGAAACCACTAGCTGGGTATCGTCCGCATATGATATGATCTTAATACCATGCGGTTCGACGATCCCAGCGAGCGGTTTCATGTATATGTTGAACAACGCAGGGCTCAAGGAGGAACCCTGCGGAACCCCACAGCTCAGTGATTTGCTGACTGACACTGTGTCCCCGTCAAAGACCTGGAACGATCTGTCAGTCAAAAAAGAGTCAAACCACCTCAGTGCATTGCCTGTTACCCCGATGTCAAGGAGACGGTTCAGTAAGGTGGTATACCTGACCGTATCAAAGGCAGCACTTAGGTCAAGGAGGATCACTGCCACTGATCCTCCTTGATCCAGTATCCTCCGTGACTCTTCAGTGACTGCCAGCAGCGCAGTCTCGGTTCCGTGCCTGGGTCTGAAGCCTGTCTGAGTCCTATCTAGTAGTAGGTTGTTCTCTAGGAACTGAATCAGCTGGGTGTTTATGTATTTTTCCAGGATCTTACTTGCCCAGGGGAGCAATGAAATGGGGCGATAATTGGCGTGGTCTTCTGGGTCAAGATTTGTTTTTTTTAACAGTGCCCGTACCATGGCTCTTTTCCAAACGGTGGGCATAATACAAGATGAGATCGAGGAATTTAATAGTTCCAGAATTACGGGAAAAGTGGTTAGACTTGTCCGCAACATAATCTCCGGTGGAGCTGGATCGCATGGAGAGCCGGATTTGACTTGCCGAGCCAGCATGTTCAGGGTGTCGAGGTCTAGAGGTGGGAAATGTTCTAAAGTTGGTTGGCCTGGGAGGATGGGATTTGTCGGGGGTGCTTCCTCCGCACCTCCAGAATTTGAGGTTGCTGTCGAGAAAGAGGAATAAATCCGAGAAACTTTATCGTGGAAAAATTCCGCTAGCTCATTGCACTGATCTTGCGTTTTTGGCAGAGGTGTAGGTGTATTTAATCTGGTGCATTTTTTAACCAGGTGAAAAATTTCCCTAGGTTTGGACTTGGCTTCCATGATTTTGTCTGCAAAATAGGCAGCCTGGGCCTCCCTTACCCCGTCTCTATAGGCCTTGATTGCTTCCCTATATTGCAACATTTTCTCCGGTAGGGAATCTAGACGCCATGCTCGCTCTCGTTTCCTACATAGGCGTTTTTGTTCCCTTAGGGTGTCTGAGAACCAGGGTGCTGATTTCTGCAATCTTTTTGATGTGATTTTCCGACAGGGAAGAATAGTCTCCAGTGAGTTTGTAATCCAGCCCTCATAATCCTTGTTCGCCAAGTTAGGGTCTGTATGGAGGGATGGGCGGGTGGATTCTAAGTTCCTGCACCACACTTCCACAGGAAGTTTAGGCCAGTTCCTCATAGCTTTTACTTGGGGGGCAGGCGTGGAGGGTTTGCTGGTGACCCAGGTCAGCGGGATTAAAAAGTGATCGGACCAGGGGAGGGAGATGGGGTGACCCACCATCAACTGGCAACAGTTGCTAAAAATTGGGTCGAGTAAGTTGCCTTTTTCATGGGTAGGGGCTGTGACCCGCTGAATTAGCTGTAGGGCTGCCAGACCATCAGTTAGTTCCCTAGCAATATGGTCTATGGAAGAATTAAAATGAAAATTGAGATCTCCCAGCATAGTATAATTAGCTAAAGCCATGGCTCGTTTAGCTATGATGTCGGGAAGAGATTTATGGAACAGTTTAGCCGGCTCTGGGGGACGGTATATTAGAGTGCCAGAGAAGGAGCTGTTAGCAGTAAATTCGATGCTAAAAGCTAGGCTCTCGCATTCAAGGATGGTTTCGGTCGTAATGCGGCACTGGTACTGGTCTTTCAGAATAATAGCCAGACCTCCTCCTCTACCCTCTGTCCGGTCCAGTCTATGGATTTGAAAACCAGGGGGTAAGGCAGAGATGATGTGTGGCTCTGAATGGGGGGTGAGCCAGGTTTCTGTCAAGAAGACGGCGTCCGGCTTGCGCTCCTCAAGTAGTAGAGCGATTTGTGTACTATGTCTCGGGAGTGATCTACAATTTAATAAATACATATGGTATTCCTGCGTCGTGGGTAGTACTGTGGTGTTATAAAAGGAGTGTTTACATCCAAGGCAATGGGGGGGAAGGTCGGCTGGTGCATAGATGTGTGCGCAGTGGACAACCGCCCTAGCCCCAATGTTGTAGATGTCTAATGAACTGTATGTCCTGACCTGGGATATGTGGGGGCCAGGGATTGTGGCCCCTGGTCCCGGTTGGGCGCGGACGGGCGCAGACGGGCTTGCCTTTGACGCGCCTTCGGCGCGCCGCCGGCGCGCCCGCTGCGCGCATCCGCTGCGCATTCGCCAAGCCAGTGTTTTTGACCCCAGTGCCCCGGAAGTGGTGGGGGGAGGGGGAGGAGTCAAGCCCGAGGTCCACCCTCCGTTCGATCGGCACTTGCCGCGACGGACCGGGGTGCAGGGCAGCTCCAGGTGACAACAGGTAAGTGGATTTAAAATATTTTTAAAATACAATTGTGAGCGAAAACATACAACAATAGCGTCCTACGAACCGAAACTCAGCCGTACTAGCAGTACTCTGCTGCATCCGCTGCGCGCTCGCCAAGCCAGTGTTTTTGACCCCAGTGCCCCGGAAGTGGTGGGGGGAGGGGGAGGAGTCAAGCCCGAGGTCCACCCTCCGTTCGATCGGCACTTGCCGCGACGGACCGGGGTGCAGGGCAGCTCCAGGTGACAACAGGTAAGTGGATTTAAAATATTTTTAAAATACAATTGTGAGCGAAAACATACAACAATAGCGTCCTACGAACCGCAACTCAGCCGTACTAGCAGTACTCTGCTGCATCCACTGCGCGCTCGCCAAGCCAGTGTTTTTGACCCCAGTGCCCCGGAAGTGGTGGGGGGAGGGGGAGGAGTCAAGCCCGAGGTCCACCCTCCGTTCGATCGGCACTTGCCGCGACGGACCGGGGTACAGGGCAGCTCCAGGTGACAACAGGTAAGTGGATTTAAAATATTTTTAAAATACAATTGTGAGCGAAAACATACAACAATAGCGTCCTACGAACCGCAACTCAGCCGTACTAGCAGTACTCTGCTGCATCCGCTGCGCGCTCGCCAAGCCAGTGTTTTTGACCCCAGTGCCCCGGAAGTGGTGGGGGGAGGGGGAGGAGTCAAGCCCGCGGTCCACCCTCCGTTCGATCGGCACTTGCCGCGACGGACCGGGGTGCAGGGCAGCTCCAGGTGACAACAGGTAAGTGGATTTAAAATATTTTTAAAATACAATTGTGAGCACGCACTCAGGTGACAGAAGCCATCCCCTTACGGTGTCTGGCAGCGTGAGGCAGAGGCGCGGAGAAGTACGGCATGGCGGATAATCAAGCGGCCCGCCTGTCTTCTCACATGCATCGGTGACACCCCTACCGCCGTTCAGCCAGTTGGCAGACCCAGCCACTGCGGCGCCGCGGTGGAAGCGTTGGGTAGACCGCCTCAACCACTACTTCACTGGGACACGAGAAAACGATGGAAAGGTGAAGAGGTCCCTCCTGATGCACTTTGGAGGCGACGAGCTCTACGAGCTGTTCGAGACACTACCGAACACCGGACAGGAGGATGACTATGATGGCGCAGTCGCAGCCCTCAATAAGTACTTTGATCCCCAAATGAATGCCGATTATGAAAGATTCAACCTGCGGCAGGCTCGCCAAGGGGATACGGAGACAATGGACATGTACTACATGAGGCTCGGGACGCTGGTAGAACCCCTGAGGCAACTGACAAAGACCGGGCGGCATGGGTTTGGACGCCCAGGGAGGACGCGGCGTTCCAAGAAGGGAAGAAGGCGCTCCTGTACCAAACAACGATGGCATATTTCCACCCAGGGCGGAACACAGAGTTGGTATTGGATGCCAGCCCGGTGGGGCTAGGCGCGGTGCTGCTACAGGAGTCCAGGCCAGGAGTGTACGCACCCGTGTCATACGCCAGTCGGGCGCTGTCGCCAACCGAAACACGATATGCACAGATAGAGCGCGAGGCCCTCGCCATCCGATGGGCCTGCCAGCATTTTCATCTGTACCTGTTTGTTCACCCGTTCAAGGTCATAACTGACCATAAACCGCTGGTACCACTATTGGATGGAGTGGCCGACCTGGTCGAGGATGAGCAGAACGCAAGAAAGCAGCTGTGGAAGGTGCGGGACGAGCTGAGCGTGGGAGAATCGGGCTTGGTGCTGAGAGGCCAGAACATCGTGGTCCCACATGACCTCCAGAGGCGTCTAGTGTCCATAGCACATCAGGGTCACCAAGGCGCCGAGAAGACGAAGGCAAGACTCCGGTCCAAGGTATGGTTCCCGGGCATGGATCGACTCGTCGATGATGAAGTAAGGACCTGTCACTCGTGCGCGATAACCGGGGCTGACCCCGTTTCGGCCCCAGTGATCACTGAGGAACCTTGCGACACGCCGTGGACGAAGGTGAGCATCGACTTCGGCAGTTTTCCAGATGGACGACACACGATGGTCGTCATAGACTCATGCACAAAGTTTCCCGTAGTTGAGCTGGTGTCATCCACGGGGTTCACGCAAGTGCAACCTGCTCTGGGAAAGGTGTTTGCAACGTTTGGCCTGCCTGAAGAGATGAAGTCGGACAATGGCCCGCCCTTCCAAGGGCAGGAGTTTCAGGAATTTCTAAGGCGCAGAGGGGTCAAGCATCGGCGGATCACACCTCAATGGCCGCAGGCCAACGGAGAGGTAGAGCATTTCATGAGGACTCTAAACAGGGCCATGCGTATAGGGGTCGAACAGCAATAAGACCTGGAAATGTGCCTCCACCAGTTCCTGTTCACTTACCGACAAACGCCCCACGCAACGACCGGGTGTGCCCCGGCAACTCTCCTTTTAAAACGCCATCCGCGAGATCTCATCCCGGAAGCGGGTACCTGGATGCCCCCGGACCGGAATCCAGTACGAACACAGCAAAGGCAACAACAAACTAATGACAAGGCTACGGCGCAACGAGGGGCCAGAGTCCCGAACATTCATGTGGGTTTGAAGGTGATCCTAAAAGACCGGCACCCTGGCTGGAAGTTTCGCACACCATATGTACCCGAAAGCTGGACGGTAACTCGGGTGCAGGGGACGATGGTCACCGCTCAGAGGGGGCGACACGCTGTTGTAAGGAATGTGTCGTGTTTCAGGGTGATACCAGACAACTTGCTCAGAGGCTCAGGTGACCCGGACGATAGTGAAGACCATGGGGCAGCCGGGAGTCCGGGCAGTCCAGGAGCAGGGGCCGCAGGAACGGAGAGCCCGGCAATGCCGCAGCCCAGAGGAGGTGGCGAACGTCCGAGGAGTCCTGTCCATGGCGGAGACGGGGAAGAGTCTGGGCCCCAGCGGCCGCCGGGCAGCGAGTCCCCTACGGCACCAGAGTCATGGTTTCGGAGTCAAAGGAACCAGCTAAGGCCGAACCCGGCCCCCAGTCAAAAACTGAAGGACTATGCCTGTCGGGTTGACGGAAGCAGGAGGGTCTCAACGAGGCCTCAGCTAACAGCGCCCTGAAGACTTTGGATGCATGGGCCTCCATTTCATTCATATCTCTCTCTCTCTCTCTCTCTCTCTCTCTCTCTCTCTCTCTCTCTCTCTCTTTCTCTCTCTCTCTCTCTCTCTCGCTCTCTCTTCTTTTCTTTCCATCCGTCTGTATTGTGGTTATACTGTTTGGCGTTCTGCTGGTGTGTTTGGCCAGCTAAAGGTTTGGAGGGATGTAGAGGGCCACACTGCCACTACGCGCTCAGGCGTACGCACGCACCCCTCGTGACCGGGCGCGGTTATGGGGGTATATAATAAAAGGGCGGAGGTCGCACGTGACCTTACAGCCGGACTGTGATCCTGAGCAGTCGTGTCCATTATTTGTCCCGCCTGTGTGTTAGGCCGCAATACCCCGTCCCAGAAACGCCACATGCGGGACAGTGAACTTGGCACAAGAGCAGTGAAAGTGGATTTCAGCACAACAAGAAGAAGAAAAACATGCCAAGGGCAGTGCAATGTTCAAAATCTCATATACACACTGTGGCACATACAAACTGTACGTGTCCACGCATTCCTGGCACGCCATCATCAGCAACTTACATTGGTGATGCGTGAGGATTCTTCCTGTGGGCAGCGAGTGCAGCCGACGCTACGGGTCACAAGGGCATTGTGGGAACAGGAATTTAGAACAATTCCTGTTCCACCGAGCGCTGCACATCTCAAGGGCATTGTCGGAGCAGGAAATCGGAGCAGCTCCTGTTCCTTTGAGCGCCGGATCAACGTCCAGTTCCTTCTTGATCTCCATGCTTCGTGAGCAATTCTGCGAGGCTTGCACAGCAAAGGTGCAGGGTGTATTGCCTGCCATCTGTTTCTGGTCTTGACTGAGCGCAATTAGCGGTGAGAGAAGGTGAATAGGACTTGACTGTTACCAGGAGTGGGGCATTTCTTATTATTCATGGATGACAAAGGTGGCTACTTTATTTGTTTTAGTCTGTTATGTTGACATTTTGACTGCTATATGTATTGACTGTGTGGGGTAATCTGGGAACGTCTATTTTTTTATTTTACAAAGAAAATTGTCAGATCAGAAAAAGGGCAGTATTCTTTACATATGATAAGTGGGTGCACATTGTGTGGTGTTGTTTGGAAATTCAGGTAATAGCATAATGGATACCACTTCAGTCTCTGCCCACCCAAATTTCCGCAAAACCCGTGTTTGCCAACTATGGTGTCGGAGAATTGACCTGTTTCTTTCGAGATCTGCTTGGAAGAAGGCGAAACTTTTGTAGCCTCACGTAAAGTAGGCTTACTGAAACATAATTTAGGCGTAGAAGGCAGGAAGGTATTAAAAACTCTGCAAGGCCCTTACATGGCTCATTCACGAATCAAGAAGGTGAGGAAGGATCCGATCAGGAAACAGTGGTAGATGAGTACGTAGAAGTCATGAAGGCCTTATATGATAATTATAGGGAAAAAACAGCATCTTTGTAGAAAGGCATAGGGCTTTCTCGAGAGCACAGTCACAGGGCAAGACGGTGGAACAATACATAGCTGTGTTGAGGACACCAGCTGCCACATGCAAATTCAAAGAGTTGCAGGAGGAGATCATCAGGGATCAGTTTATTAATAGGACAAACAACAGCAAGATTCAGGAGTGACTATTAGAATTGAAGGATCCATCGCTACAAAAGACCATCAATATAGCCAGGGGGTGGAGAATACCTCTAGGTATGTCAAAGAACTCAGCAGTGATCAAGGAAGGGATAAACAGGATTTAGACATGATCAATGTTGTTCATAAGGTAAAGAAGAATTTTGGTCAAGTGCTATAAATGTAGAAAAATGCGCCATTTCTCCAGGATGTTCAAGAGGGATAATAAGGCAAATTGGAGAAAGTCAGTGTATTGTAGCGTGTAGAAATAATAATAAAAGAAAAGATTTAGAAGAGGACTCCTTGATGTCTCACCTATTAAGATTGCCTCCACCCTATGTACAAAGTGCTAATGCACCCCCGTTGTTACAGCCTATTCAGCTGCCAGTTGCGCCTCCGCTTGCTCCGGCTCTTCCACATTTGCCCCCTCAAGTATTGCCGCCTTTGCCAGCTTTGCCTTCGACTCCTTTACCTTCATCTACTACACCTTCCGCTCCTCCGGTAATTACTGATTTCCCTTCCGTTAGTTCGCCTAATACCTTGTCCCCTATCCTTATGTCCAATTCTCCGTCTATGCGTAAACGACTCACAGAAACGGTCTTTGGTCTTTTATCACCTTTCTTTGAGGCATTAAATGTGTCTCCGGCTTTTTCTCGAAGACAGTCTCGTAGTCAGTTCCCAGCTTCCAAAGAACGAGAAAGGTTGGACTCTCTCGCTCGTAAATGGATTGAGAAGGGTCCTCGGTATAGCGTACCCGACATTATGCCTACCTTCTCACAGTGGAATGCGCCTACGCAGAGATATGTCTTCAATGCTATGTGTGATACTCTTGTTAAAGGTTGGGAGGATATGGACTTGGGTTCGGTCCCTCAGGGTCTGTTAGATATTCAGGCTAATTTTGATAAGGGACTCATTGTGTGTTCTAAGGTTGAGGACGCTGTAAAGACACTTGTTTCCTTTAGAAACTTATTTACTTCACAGACTTTTCTTGATTCCGATCCCTCAGTGAGGTTGACACTGACAAATTATCCAATGAGAGAGGTTCCTCCGGTATGGAGAGAAGAGGTTGCAGCAGCAGGTGGTAATCCACCTATTCCTGCTCATTTCCAGCGTATATAGGGGTACATGTGCCCTGGAAAAGGTCTGAAGTTTTAGCCCTTAAACAGTCTCTACCGGATCCTCGTAAAAACTCTGCAGGTTATTATATAGAATTGTCACAGACTGTTGAAGCCTGCATCATGAATTTCGCAGATATTGATATGTTTATGGGGAATGTAGTTCCACAAGCATTATGGGCTAGGATTCGTAAGGAGAATCATGCACAGGAATTAGGTGCTGATTGGGATGCTATAATTGCCGCAGATAGAAACCAAGTGGGTGGAGCTGAGAGACATGTCTAAATTCTGGAAGGTGATAAATGACCCAATTTTTCAGACATCAAATAGCGAGAAGATGGTCTGTAACATCCTTCCAGAAGAATGGGTTTCTCATTTTAGTAAGCTGTATAATCATGTCAGCGCTCCAACCCAATTAGCCACAGATGTGGGGACTCTGCCAAATTCATGGGTGGAGTTTACAGTGGATGAAGTCAAAAATGGAATATGTGCCCTGACAAGAAACAAGGCCCCGGGGCCAGACCGGATTCCCCCATATCTATTCTTATCACAGGTTGAGCTGTGGGCACCTATATTAGTGAGAATTTTTAATACAGCCGTGGAAGAGGGACTGCCAAGGTCCTGGTCAACTGCCCATATTGTCCCCATATTTAAAAAGGGAAATAAGAGTAACCCACAATGTTACCGACCGATTTCTTTAATTGATGTGTCTGCAAAGGTGCTAGGGAAGGTGATTCTAAATCGTCTTATGGACTGGGCGGAGGAAAAGGAAATTATCACAGACACCCAGTACGGTTTTAGAATGGGCCGCTCAACCACTGACCAATGCCTCAATTTATATAATCTGGTCGCAAAATACACGGTGGCTGGCGAAGGTACAGTTTTTTTAGCATTCATGGACTTAACAGCAGCCTTCGACCGGGTCAATCGAGGGAAATTATGGGAGATTCTAGAGCTGCTAGGGGTAGATTCGAGCTTGATATTCATTTTAAAATCATTGCACATGAGTACTACAGCCCAGGTTCGGTATAGCAACGAGGGGAATCTAACCGACCACTTTTCTTGCACAGGGGGTGTGAGACAAGGCTGCATCCTGGCGCCTTTTTTATTTACATTATATATAAATGGTTTGGACAATGCTCTGAGTACACTGGGAGTTGATTGCCCGAGAGTAGCAAATAGAAGTATCCCGGTCTTATTGTATGCGGATGACGCAGTACTCCTCTCGCGCACAGGGAGGGGTCTGCAATCTCTTATTGATGGCTTCTGCGAGTTCATGGCAAATCTAGACTTATCCCCTAACCTTACAAAATCCTATATTATGGAAGTAGGAAAAAGACCAACCAAGAATTTTACTTTTAAAATTGGGGGACACAAATTAGAGAAGGTCGAGGTCTTCAATTATCTAGGGATTACCTTCGACAAACATCTCAATTTTAACGCATTAACCACTGAAAAATGCAAACAGCACGTGAGCATTATGGGCTCAATCATGAATCGTGCCACGAGATTAGGTAGATGGTCAGTGCTGGAAATATTGAATTTATATAATTCAATTTGTTGTTCTAAAATTATGTATGGGAGTGAGGTTTGGGGATTCAGAAACATGGCCACTATACAACTAGAGGAAAACAAGTTTCTTAGGAGGATCTTGCAGGTTCCTCAAAGCACACCGGCCCATATTATTCATGAGGAGCTAGGGATCCCGTATATCTCTGACAGATTAAGTTTCAGGCCATTACTGTGTTGGATTAAAATCTGGACCAACCCTGAAGCAAGTCTAAGCAGAGAAATACTAACAGACTGTATTAACAGGGATAAAGGTCATAAGATACCATGGCTTAAATATGTTCAGGATAAACTGGAGTGGCTGGGTTTTGCAAAATATTTTAAGGAACCAACGGCACTAACACCGCAGCTAAAGGTCACGTTAAAAGCAGAATATATGAGGCGGATAGCCTGTGCCCGGGAAGATAGCGAAATTCTGAAAGGGTCAGTGAGATCTCATATATTAACTAAATCTGTTGTAGGTCTCGAACCCTACCTGGCACTGATCTATAATAAAAACGATAGGTTTTTAATGACCAGATTTAGACTGGATCTCTTACATCATATTTTAGCAGTTCCCGCGGGGTACACGAAAGAAATTGGTACAAAGGGTCCCTGTGGCTGCGATCTGGGATCTCCACAGGACACCCTACATTTTGTATTTTTTTGTCCATTTTATGAATATCCGCGGGCTCTTTTTTTAAAAACCATCCTAAGAGCGAATAAATTTACCCAGGTTAGAGTAGCTCTCTTATACTTAAAACTGTCCGTGGAACCCTTCACATTGTTCTGTACTGTAAATTTTCTAAGATTAGCTGTGAAACTGAGGAAATCTAGAAGGGAGGCGTAAGTTAGTCTGATTGCCGGATGCTGTAGTTGAGGCATCCGGATTAAAAGGCCCCCCGTATGATAGTTTTACATTGTACACAGAACGGGAGATGATTCATGGAGTCTTCACAATTGTTGAATCGCAATGTTTTCAGTACTTGGGATGTTATAAGAAGTTTGTTTTAATTAGGCTACGGCTTATTTTTAAACTTGATTGATCTTATGTAAACTACGATCTTGCATTTTATTTATTGCTAAAAGGTTGGTATTCCCTACCTGTACAGATGTCATCTCACTGCACTTTATAAAAAAAACAAAACTATGAATTTGTAATTTAGTATAAATCTTGGGCCCAATTTTGCTACCGATATCTTGGAATGGTCCATCAGACATGTTGTATTTTAATGTTTTAAGATGAATTGCTCACATTATTGTATTTGAAATATGTAAATATATTGTTCTTTTCTGGATGTTTTAATATCCGAATAAAGATACTTTTGATTGATTGAAGTGGGTGGTGCGAAACCTGAGGCTGCGATTTCAGAACTCCCTGGTAG
Source organism: Triturus cristatus (assembly GCF_964204655.1). Lineage (NCBI taxonomy): Eukaryota > Metazoa > Chordata > Amphibia > Caudata > Salamandridae > Triturus > Triturus cristatus. The sequence continues at coordinate 1,205,625,275 of NC_140582.1, read as the reverse complement.
GATTATTGCATTAATGAAAACGATGATGCCTGCCTTGAGAGTTAACTGGGATAAACTAGCCGCGTGTAAACAGAAGAAAGATGAGAGTGTTTCCGATTTCTTCACTCGTTTCGAGGAAACATTCATCGATCACAGTGGTCAGGATATGACTACGGAGGGTGGGCAGCGATTATTTGTAGATAAGTTCGTATTTAAATTGCTTCCCGAGTTGCCGCATAAGTTGATGGGCTGTTTCTTCTTCAGCCCAGATATTGGCTAATGCTCAATATTATGAAAATAGAGATAAAGAAGAAAAATATAAGCAAGAGAAAAAGACTAAAGAATTGAAAACTAAGGTTCTCTTGCAACAATCTTATCCACCACGTTATGCTCAGCCCCAGTTTCAACAGCCTCCGCAGTTTCAGAGGGTGTATCAAAAGCCTGAGCCATATATTCCGCGACCTTTGTTAGGTCCTAATCAATGTGCCTATTGTAGAGAGGAAGGTCATTTCAAGAATAGTTGTCCGGTTTTATTGCAGCGTAATGGGACACTATCTGTTCCGCGAGGTCGTGCTGGCCTCCAATCAGCAAACAGAGGTAGAGGTCGAGGTATATTGATCCAAGAACAGCGTTTCCTTCCTCCCTCTAATTCCGTGAACTACTTTGATCAGCAAAACGCTCGGTCTACACAGTATTACAATGAGGATTGTTATGTTGGAGACGGGAATGAAAGTCTTCATGCTAACTAGGACAGCCATGGACAAAGTAAGGGAGTTGTGCCGATTACAGTAGATCAGAATGGACCTTATGTTAATGTCACTACAATGGGTATTTCAGAGCCATTCCTTTTAGATACTGGTGCGATGAGAAGTTCTATCATTCATTCAAAACTCCCTGGGGCACCTTTGTCTGGCTTAACGAATGTATCTGTAGGTTTTTCTGGCGCCCCAGTTCGTAATCCGGTTTCTTGCCCTTTGCCTATTTCAATTGGCCCTTATGATTTAGAAGTTCCGCTTCTCTTAACGAATGGTTGCGGCGAGAATCTATTGGGCTTGGATCTATTAAAAAGACTGCATGCCACAATATCTTGTTCTCCTTCTGGTGTATATCTCACTTTAGGACAAAAACTGACTTCTCCAATGTATTTGTCTAAAGATCAATTCCCACCTGAATTGCTTTCTCTTCCTACAACGCTTTGGGCCACGGGTACAAATGATGTTGGTTGTCTTGAAATTCCACCTTATGTTGTTACTCTCAAGCCCAATGCTAAATTGCCACGCGTTCCTCAATATAGAATTTCCACTGAAGGTGAAAGAGCGCTTTTGGAAATCATTCATGATTTGATTCAGAAGGATGTGGTTGAGGAAACGAGAGGTAACATATGTAATAGCCCTATTCTTCCTGTTCTTAAACGCACTGATCCTTCTCAACCTCCTGTTTATCGTTTTGTAATTGATCTTCGGGAGGTAAACAAAATTGTTGTACCGCAGTTTCCTGTTGTCCCAGATATCACTGCGCTGTTGACGATGATACCTTCTACAGCGGTTTGGTTTTCTTTTATCGATCTGAAAAATGCTTTCTTTAGTATTCCCTTTGCCGAAGAGAGTAGGGATATTTTTGGCTTCTCTCTTGGAGGCCGAAGCTTCCAGTTCAAGCGCGCACCTCAAGGCTATTGAGAAAGTCCCTCTATTTACAGTCAAGCTTTGAAATGTCATCTTGATGCTTTTTCTTTGCCATCTGGTGCTGCTCTCATTCAGTACATGGACGATTTGTTAATTCAGAGGATATATGTAAGAATGTGACGGTTGCATTGTTGCGACACTTATCCAATCTTAATCATAAGGTTTCACCTTCTAAGCTACAATATGTTCGTCGAGAGGTTACCTACTTGGGTCATCTCTTATCAAAGGAGGGAAGATGGTTAACCCCAGAACGTATCCAAGCTATTGCGCAAATGTCTGTGCCATCCACACAAAGAGAGGTACGTGCCTTTTTGGGCATTACTTCCTATTGTAGGCAGTGGATCCCTAACTTCTCTCTGTTGGCCAAACCTTTGTTGGCACTCACTTTGAAAGATACGCCTCAGCCCCTTCCATGGACTGACGAGTGTCAGAGGCGCTTTACTGACTTACGTGCTGCTCTGTGTTCTGCTCCTGTACTAGGTACTTCTGATTACAGTAAGCCTTTTACGCTCTACGTTCATGAAAGAGAAGGTTGTGCGTTGTCAGTTTTAACACAGCGATTTGGAGATAAACAGTGGCCATGCACCTATTTTCCGGCTACGTTAGATCCAGTAGCTAAAGCATTGCCTAGTTTTCTCAAAGCAACAGCAGCAGCAGCAAATACTATTCGACAGTCTGCTGGAGTGGTGCTAGATAATACTCTTATTGTTATGGTGCCACATGCAGTGGATACTTTGCTAAACAGAACAAAAACACAGCATCTTACGAGTGCTCGTTTGTCTGGATACGAGCATACGCTTTTGGCTAGTCACATGCACATCAAACGATGTAATACTTTAAATCCAGCTACTCTGTTGCCTCTTCCAGAAGAGAAAGGTGTTCAAGAACAACATAATTGTTTCTTTCGTACTGAGGAAGAGACAAAGGGTAGAATTGACTTAACAGATACGCCATTAGTGAATCCGGATGGAACGCTATGGGTAGATGGTTCTTGTTTTAAGCTTCCTAATGGAGAGACAACTTCAGCCTATGCTGTTACTACCTTGCATACAGTCGTGGAAACAGCACGCATCAGACATAATTCAGCTCAGGCAGCTGAACTGATAGCCCTAACTAGAGCGTGTGTGTTATCCAAAGGAAAAAGAGTGAACGTGTACACCGGCAGTCAGTATGCTTTTGTTGTGGCGTTCAATTTTGGACGTTTGTGGAAAGGAAGGGGATTCCTTACTTCTCACGGCACTAAGATACAACATGGTCAGTTGGTGACTGATCTTCTTGAGTCACTTGCTTTGCCTACCCAGATAGCAATTGTGAAGTGTAGCGCACATAAGAAGATTGTTGACGATGTTGGTCGCGGGAATGCATTTGCGGATAGAGTAGCGAAAAAGACAGCCAGAGATGCTACAAGTCGCATGTATGTTGCAGGCCCTGCAAATTGGGTCAAAGAAAGAGGAATGTATGAGGATACAGTAGAAAGTGTGAAATAAATTCAAGAAGAGGCTACAGTGAAAGAATTGAGTAGGTGGAAAGAAAGTACAGGAATGTTAGATGAGATGGTGTGTTGGGTGGAATTGCCCGAACACCAACGTTGGCTGTTACCAGACGCTTATGTACTACCTATAGTTACTATGGCGCATGGTCCAGCCCACCTAAGTACGAAAGGAATATGAAAGCTTCTGGCTCCAGTATGGCAAAACGAAGGAATCCCGAAGTGTGCAGACAATATAGTGAAACATTGCATTATGTGCTTAATGTATAATCCGGGAAAGGGAACCCCAACTCCAGCAGGTCACTTTGCTCCTCCGACCTATCAATTTGAGGTGTTGCAAATCGATTACATTCACATGGAACGATGCAACAATCTCAAATATGTTCTAGTGGTGGTATGTGCCTTTTCCCGATGGATAGAGGCTTACCCCCTGAAAGTTAATACTGCTTTTTCTACAGCCAAAGTACTTCTAAAAGAGTTTTTCCCTAGATTTGGTCTGCCGCGCATTGTCTGGAGTGACAATGGGGGCGAATTTGTGGGCCAAGTCATGCAAAAGGTTTGTGCAGGTCTTGGTATAAGACAGAAGTTCCATGCGGCAAACCATCCACAGTCAGCGGGTCTAGTGGAATGCTACAATGGTACTTTAAAGCTTAAGCTTGCGAAAGTGCAGGCTAGTACAGGCCTTAGTTGGCCCGATGCACTAACTTTGGCTCTTCTATCTACCAGAACAGCTGTGCATTCTCGTTTGGTACTTAGCCCTTATGAGGTAGTTTTTGGACGCCCAGCCAATATATGGGGAGTCCCTCGCCCTAAAAAGTATTCAGACTTGTCATACCCAATGTTGATTGATTACTTACACGACCTTACAACTAAATTGCGTGTTCTTCATCAACAGGTTCAGAGCGCTCTGCCAGAGGCCTCCACAGACTCAGGTCATTCCATCCAACCAGGTGACTGGGTTTGTGTGAAGAATTTTCAAAGGACGAAGAATTTGGAGCCTCGCTGGAGAGAGCCCCGTCAGGTCCTCCTGACAACTCGGACAGCAGTGAAGGTTGAAGGAAAGAAAAACTGGATTCACGGCGTGCACTGCAAGAAGGTTCCTTTGCCTTTGGCCTTTGATCAGTGGGTCCGGAAGGGTATAAGTGACTCTGAAAGCGAGAAGGTTCCACGATTTGTACCCTTTAGTGATGCACGCTTGAATGGAACACTGTCGGAAAAAGAAAACAACAACATTCTCCAAGAAGCTGTACCATCACATTTTCGTCTGAACACCACAAATCCACGAACATTGTTTCAGGATCAGACTGTACCTGATAAAATCCATTACGATTTGAGACCCAGACTGAAGAAGAAAATTTGAAAAATCTCTCTTCTATGTAGTTTCTATCCCGGTTGCAGGGTCACGGTAGGAGTCTTGGTTGTGACCTGAGTAGTGGCAATAGGCCTGCAGGACTTGCAGTGTCATAGGACGGCAGACAATCGTGATCAAGTGATTAAGGAAGATTGCCGTGAGCATCCATTTAGAAGATGGAAACTACATTAGGCGAAAGAGAGAAAAGGAACAAAATGAAAAACAACCATTGTAAAATGATATACAGTCGCTGTAGTGTAACTTTTGTGTTTTCATATTATTGTGTATTTTATTGGCGTGTATAGGTTGGATTGTTTATACTATGCAGCAAAAAGTTGTCCCTTCTTCTATCTCTGTGCCTTCTTATTCCACTATCTCTCCGCATCTCTCTCATACACTTCCTCACCATGAACTCGTAAGAAGAATCGAATATTACAATAATTCGTTTATTCAATTATTACACCAACACCAATTAGTAATTAATACAACTGATTGTTGGGTGTGTGGATTAATGCCTCATACCACAGAAAAAGGGATGCTATATTTAGTCCTTCCATTCTCTTATGAAGGTTCGGCTTGGGCTTATTTTGTAATTTTCTCTAACGCCTATCAAAGTCGATTTAAACGACCTGTCAGTTCTTATATTGGTGGGCCAGATTTCAGTCATAGTTCATTGATAATGGGAATGGTAGCTATGGCTAAAATCATGGTAAATAGCAAAATTGCTGTTGATGAAAGAAAAGCATACGCCAATTGGTATGTCACTCATTACATCACAAGTCTAGTGATAAGGTTAAACAAGGAAAGTCTCCACCGATTTGGACTGTACCTCATCAAGGCAATTTCTGTTTGCAAATCAGTGGTCAAGCTACTGACCCCGAACAAAGAAAAAGCTTTTGTTCCCATACTTACATCCACTCCTCTCAGAATTCGCCGCCATTAGTGCCATCTCAGGGCACGTATTTCATCTGTCACAATAGAGCCTATACGTGGTTGCCAACTGGTTTTTCTGGAACTTGCTATATAGCTTTTCTTCTTCCCCCTACATACACTGCTTCTTCAAATTTTCATAAAAACAGACATGGCAGAGAAATTATTGATTCCAAAGACACAGCAGGTCAAGAGGGAGGAGACTTCCTAAAGGGATTTATTCCTTTTTGGGGTCCTATGGCAAACAGCAGGAATATGAGGCAACTGGTTTGTGTCGTAGAGACTACCATAGACATCACTGTAGGAGCTTTAAGTAATATTACAGCAGAACTACAAGCGGATCACAGAACCGAGTTGCCCTAGATGTTATTCTTGCAGATCGTGGTGGAGTCTGTAAATTGATCAAATCGAGTTGCTGTATTTATATACCTGATGACTCTCCGACAGTATACCAGGCCATCTCTAAATTACATATAATCTCTGAGTCGATTCATCAGGACGAAGGAGATTGGTCGTTATTGGGATGGTTTTGGGGACTACTGTCCATAAGGGGTTGGGAGGTGCTAACATTCCTCGGTATGGTTTTAGCCATCATTTTCTCTTGTTGCCTTTGTATGCACTGTGGTCCCGCCATCTGCGACCTTTGCGCTACTATGTGCATCCCGAAACCCAAGGCACAAAGAACAGAGAATATTAGAATGATGTTACAGCAACAGCTTGATGACCTCATGGCCATCGACATCGACTCAGATTAACGTGAGTCTATGTATCTTGCCTGAGTTCTGGCAAAAGGAGGGTCTGAGGGAATTCGATTTTCAATCACGATCGCATTGAGCCGCCATTTTGTGCTCTGCCGCCATTTTGTGTTGCCCTCACTCAGGCAGCACGACGAACAAAGTCTTTTCTGCTTTTCCTGCAATATTGTGTCAAAATAGGCTTGTGCCTCTGTTTACCAAGCTGGTGTTAGAGACTGGCCGAGAACACTAATCCCTGTCTGGTTCTTCTAATTCCTGTCTTAACTATCTGTTGGTTCACAATATTCTCTTCTGGCTTTATCTTATCTTCTGGCCTTCGCTGTCCTCTGCTCGTATTCTCTCGTTTCACAACTGTCCTCCAAAACACACAAACGTATCTCGCCACCTGCAAGTCAGTTGCGGACACGTTAATACCTTAACCTGTGGGAGGGATGGCAAACACAGTTGGAGGAGAGGCTTCTTCGAGTTACTCGATACCTTATTTATCAAGTTCTTTTCATTGGTAAAGCTTTGTTTTTGTACTTTTCTTATTGGTTCTTTTTATATACATTGGGAGTGTTCTTGGTTAATCTGTATGTCATCTATGTACTATAAAAGATTGTGCACCACGGAGTGAAGTGGCAGTCTCCTGAGAACATACCGTGTGTACTTCTAGGCCAACTGTACTAGCTGCAGCTAATAAAATCTGATCTTTTACGCCGACAGAGTGTCCCCGTGTCTCTGTTAGCTGAAGCAGGAGAACCCAGGAGATTAAGGCGTACCCTGCGCCGCCAGGCCCAATTGGTTCTGGTTCTTCAGTACCAGCAAAGCATAACCTTGAACAAAACGAGCGTAATATTCACTTAAATCAAGGAACGCTCTCAAAGAGTCCTTGTCCAATGGGACAGGAGCATTCTTGATGGCATCAAGTAAGGAGGTCTTAGGTTTAACACCAACACTAGAAATGTTGTGGCCAAGATAATCCAATTCTTGGGTAAGAAACTTGCATTTTGTGACATTAACAGTCATTCCGTGTGTCTGCAAAGTGTTCAGAACTATTTCTAAAAGTATGTAATGTTGGTCTATGGATTCAGAATGGACTAATATGTCATCCTGAAATGCCTGAATGCCGGGAATGTCATCAAACATTTGATCCATTAACCTCTGAAATATACTAGCAGCTGATGCCAAACCAAAAGGAAGTCTTTTATACATGTAGACACCAAACGGGGTAACAAATGTAGTTAAACGTTGTGACTTTACAGACAAAGGAATTTGATGATACGCGGAGCGTAAATCTATGGTGGAAAAGAATTTACTACGGCCTATTTTCGCTAGCATATCATGAATACAAGGCAAAGGATGACAATGCACAACAATGTTACGATTTAACACCCTCAAATCAGCACACAAACGGATGTTTCCTGTAGACTTGCGTGCAGCCACTGCAACCGAAACCCACTTCGATGATTCAATAGGGCAAATGATGTCCTGTGAACACAATAGAGCTAGGTGTTTCTTTAGATCTTCCCTCACAGAGAGAGGTACTGGCCTAACTTTCTGAATGACAGGAACAGCATTGTCCATTGATTTAATATTATGTTCGAACCCTCTTACTAGACCAACATTGTCACCAAAAACAGTACTATATATATCAAACAAATTGAGCAAAGAGGAATCATGAGACTGGGTACAGCCTACACATAATACAGTCAAATACAGGCAAATCACCAAGAACAATTGGCTCAGAAGGACCTGGTCTCAGTATGATACGAAGACTAGCTTGATCACGCCATCCTAGAATGTCTCTACCCTTGTGTGCAACATACATTTTTGTATGAATTTCTCTATCTTTGAACTTGACGGTGTCACTAAAGTATCCACACATAATAATATCAAACTACCCAAATGCTTAGGGATTAACATCAGTAGGAGACAATGCAGTGTTGGTCCATAATTTGTAAAAAGTTTTGTCTGCTATTATAGTTATTGGAGAACCTTAATCTGCAGTAATGTGAAGTGAGATAGGACCGATAAGTACATATCAGTCCTTTGATCACTTTATCATAAAGCATGTTGACATCAACAGAAAGAGAAACAATATTCAATGCATCACAAATTGACTAATCTTCAGTACTAATTTGACTGACTTTGCTTTTGTCTTTAACTGCTTTACAAACAGTATAAAAATGCCCAATTTTCTTGAAGTTATTACACCGTTTACCTTGGGCTGGACAATTAGGAAAATTGCCCACATGGAATTTGGAGCCACACCTGTAACAAAATAAATCAGATTTACGCTCAAATATCTTCTTGTTTTTGAAACGAGTAGCCAAAACATTAATATCTGGTTCATTGTTACTGTTCATAGACAGAGCCATAACGCTGGTACTATGAGAAACAGTGGGATTAGTACTAACATTTTCAGTAAGAATTTTGGATGAGGTAACGGAACACTCAATACTCCTAGCAATTCCCATAACTTCATCCAAAGTGGGATTCTTACACGTAAGTGTACGCTCTTGTATCTTCTTGTTAAAACAGTTGAATACAGGTTGTTCACGCAGCGAAATGTCAAGATTGGTACCAAACTCGCAGTTAGCGTCACGGACAAGTAAAGTAGCTAAATAATCTTCAATAGATTCATCAAGTTGTTGTTTTTGTTTAAAGAACACATGGCGTTCGACCATTACTGACGGTTCATCCTTATATTGCTTTCCCAAGCGCGCAGGTGCTTCTGCATACACATTCCAAGTGTCATCACCTGAGGGTGCAGGTATTACAGGTAAGTTGTCAAACAGTTGTTGACCTGCAGTGCCTAGATGATTAAAAAGAATTGCTCTTTTCCTCAAAGGTGAGTAATCAATAGCAACAATAGCCGCTGACAAAATAGAAAATACTTGAAAATAACTCACAAGCTTCTCGTAGTAGGAACAGGGACAGGATTTTCAGAAATCCAAACCAAATCCAAATCGACATCCAATTCAGCTCGCAAATCTGTAGATCGCAAAGCGTAGGTCGTGGGTCCGACATCAGGAATACGAAAGTCAGGAAAAGAAAGCCACAATCGTCGCCAATTTATGTAGTGTGGTGTGTAGAAATAATACCAGGAAACAGGAGGAAGTTTCCAAGCATTGATAAATGCTTTATTTCCAAGTAAAGGACCCACGACTGATGAAGACAGCAGCCAGGCAAAGAATGGCTCAGAGGAGCCTTACATTCTAGAATAACATACATGACATAGAGAAAACTTCAATACTAGCATTCCATAAAGTGGTAAACAATTAAAAGAAACCTACAAACAGTATGATGTTAAAACCCCTTACCACAGTCAGTAAATACTGTGAATATTCATGAAGATGTTTCAGATAAAGGCAATGGTGATGATGTGGAGGTATTGGTAATTTGTGGGGAAACTGTCAACGATATATCTGAAGGTTATCATCCTCCCAAGTGCACGTTAAAAATCAATTGGAGAAATGTATCAGTATGGTCAGATTTGTGTTCCCCTTTCACTATAATTGACAGGCGTGTGTGGGAAAATTTAGGCATGGTACCCTCTTGATGTAAAACCGGAGGGGCATTGTGGAAAAAAATTGCCTTTGCTGGGGTTTTTCGTGTCACTTCTCATACAGAAGCAGGAGTGCAAGTGGCAAGGTGTATATTGTGGAGAAGGGAAGTGCTCCCTTGGGCTGGAGGGACCAAGGGCTTTAGGTATAGTGTTAGATCCCAACCTTAAACACAAAAGAAACATAAGGGGGTATACAGTCAGGTCGCCCCCCACTCAACAATCTATAAACACAAGTGGACCTGACCAATTCTGAATAACTGAATATATCCTTGGTGTTACTACCGTGAGGTACTTTCTTCCCTTTCTCACACATTTTTCACAAAAACCTTTTCTCGCTAATTTTGTATGGACACAAAAAGTTGTTTTTTGAGGTGTGGTGTATTGACAGTTTCCCTTGAAATTGAATAATTGGACACTAGGCTATTGGTAATGTACCTTGCCTTGGAGGAAGTTTTTGAAAGTTGTTATAAACTCCTAAGGTGTCTCTTGGATATATTCAGTTGTTCAAAATTGGTCAGGTTCACTTGTGTTTTTAGATCCCAACCACCCTGAACAATTATTATTGACTGAGGATGCAAATTGTGCGAGGTGGAATGCAAAATATCCTGATTTGTTCAGTGATAAGTTAGGTTGTCTTAAAAAATGTGAGCATCACATAGTGTTGAAGGCTGGGTGCAAACCTGTAGTGCATAAAGTGAGGAATGTACCCTTCACCTTGCGTGCGTAGTTGAGAGAAGAATTAGGCAGATTGTGCGAAGCCAATGTGATAGAGCCAATTGAAGCATCCGAATGGCTCAGTCCCATTGTTTTGGCACGCAAATCCAATGAAAATTCAAGCATGTGTGTGGACTTGAGGGCCCTAAACAAGAATATTTGGATTGATTGTTACCCTTTTCCATACATAAATGAAATGATTGCCAGTGTAAAGGGAGCTAAATATCTTTTGTCCATTGATTTGTCTAATGCCTATCAACCGGTTACGTTAAACATTGATTCCAAACACTTAACGTCTTTTCAAACATCTGAGGGAGCATTCCAATTTGTACAAATGCCATTCGGTTTATCTTCCGCAGTATTCCAAAGGCTCGTCTCCAACATATTGAAAAACATAAAAAATGTGAAGGTATTCCAGGTAGGCCTGGGTGGTAAATTCCGTTCCGCTCACGGAATTTGGGTAATTTTGCGTTCTGCGGAGAATGCGGAATAGCTCAAAATTCTGCGTTCCGCGGCTTCGCGGAATTTTTTCTTGTTTGCGTTCTGAAAGGTTCAACCATGTATTAAATGAATGCGTGCAGTTATTAGAGGACTGTGGTGAAGACTGTAAGGGTCCAGTTAAGGAAATGTTGTGGAATTACCGCAACACACCCCACTCCGTTCGGACTTCTTAAGGGACGGGAGGCATGTGACACCTGCCTGGATGAACAGGTCTACTTCAAAATGTGCTGAAAGAGAGGTGTTGGCTTGTAGGGTAGCAGAGTATCAAGAGAAATATATACAGAGACACAATCAGAGATAGAAAGGAAATACACGCAGGTTTGAAAGAGGTGATTGGTTGAGGACTTCTGTCATAGGGAGTCAGAGGGCAGGGTTGTCGAGGTGGTCCAAAGCCAAACAAGTTATGAGAGTTGAGGGCAACAGTGGGTGGGTAGATGATGGGAAAAGGTGAAATAAACAGAAGGTTCCTTCACGCAACACGCTTAAGTGTGAACTGTGGTCGAAGAATAAATCTTCTACTGTCCCTGTTTCTGATCCTGCTGTTAAGCGTGATCTGAGTGCAGGAAGTCACAAAAAATGTAAACCTGTTTGGCAGAAGGTTTACATTTGCACTTAGAGTGTGTTCCTGCCAAAGTGGGTGAAAGATGTGTACATACTATGCAGATTTTGGGAGGTTCTGTGCTATATGTTACCTATTGGTTATAGCTTATGATATTTTATATTTCATTAGAGAAGAGAGATGTGTTGTATTCTGTTCCCTAAGCAACATACACCAACAAGTGTCCTTGGGATGCTTTATCTGCTGGGTTCTAGATTGTGGAATGACAGCAGGGGAGGCAAGCCGTTACTGATGGAGGAGGATCTGTAGGGTTGTATGTCTGGGACATATCAACTCAATAAACGAGTTACAAAGGAATTGTGTGGCTATGGTGGTTCCAGAAATGTAATTAAAACATTGACATGCAGACTGAAACATGATCTGTCAACACCAGCAGCAGACTGCCAGTTAACTCCATAGTGATCAGCAGCTTTACTACAGTGTTCTAAAGAGCAACAAGAGTGCTAACATTCTGAATGTATGCCAACCGTGTGGCACATCTGAACGCCTGCTAGAGGGAATTGAAGTAGAAAACTGAAAGCATTTTCTAATGAGGATACTGCAGTAAGGGCCTCATGTAGGTAAATAAATTTTACCGGTTCTTAAATACCGAGCCGTACCGAATCGGTAAATTAGAATCGGTAAGTTATATGTAGGTAAAAATTCGGTAACAGTTACCGATTCGGTAACAGTCGGTAAATACGAATCGGAATTCACCGAATCGGTAAATACCGAGGTGGTATTTACCGAATCGGTAAATACCGAATCGGTATGTACGGATTCGGTAAATCAAATCACATGACTTGACGAAACAGCCAATCCAGTGCAACGACAGCCCACCCAACCAGGAAGTGCCCACACCCAGGCAGGTGTACATCATTAGCCGAAGTGGCCACACCCAGGCAGGTGTACATAATCAGCCGACCCTGGAGAGGCTTGGAGTGCAGAGGAGAGGCAGGGAGCCGTTGCATGTGCGAGCGGGTAAACGAACAGCATGTCCAGCCAGAGAACACAGAAAGACGGAGGGGAAAGGAGGAGGAAGCTGAAATTTAGCCCCAAGGAACTCCAGGTGCTGGTGGAGGAGGTGGTGAAGCAGCACCAGAAGCTGTTTGGAAGGCAATCCCTGCAAGTGCCTGAGGCTGAAAAGCGCAACATATGGCTGGCCATCCAGGCGCAGGTCAATGCTGTGGGAGTGACCCACAGGGACATTGAGGTCCTCAAAAAGCGCTGGTATGACCTCAGGATTGTAACCAAGAGGAAGATGGGCGACATCCAGAAGGAGGCCAGCCAGACCGGAGGTGGAACCAACAGGGCACCTGCCCTCACCGAACTGGAGGAGCTGGTGGCGGCCACAATCGAGCAAGAGAGCGTCGTGGGTCTTGGGGACGCCGACAGCTCTGCCAGAGCCGCAACACACCAAGGTAAGACGAAAGCACAGCAATGTTGCCCCCCCTACCCCTATCCCACATCCCCCATTGTGAAACGAGAATCACACTGCAGTCCACACGTGTCAGTGCAGACAGGCAATGCATTCCGGGAGATGTAGTCAGGGCAACACTAACCATGACGTAAATGTTACAGGGCAACAAGGCATGTCACGCACTCGAGGCACAAGGAGACAGGGGACATATTGGAATGTGAAATGATTTATTGTGACGCTTGCAATGCAGCCCTTCGGGGACACTGAGCCAATGTTGTATTTCTGTCCACAGATGTGACATCATGCAGGACAGGGCATGCTGCAGGAGAGACGGCACACCGGCCACATAAATCACCTCTAGCCAGCACAAGTGCAGACCAGGGAGCAGGCCCACTGGCAGCCGCACCACCAACACAGCCAGCCTCGCCGCACACAGAGCCAGCATCACCTCACCGAGAGCCAGCATCACCACCACCAGAGCCAGCATCGCCACTCATGTTCGATTCACCGGCCACATCTCCGCTTGCAGGTGTGAGAATGAGGAGGCGTCCAGCAGCCAGGCTACGAGCCTTAGACACCTCGTCAGACGACAGCATGGGCCCAGAAGACCGCACCGGGCCCCAGGAAGGGAGCCATGCCACTGTGCCCCACACCTCACAGGCAGCACAGACGGAAGCAAGAGGGCGCCGCAGGTCGCGTGTCCAGAGTCCACCAGCACCCACTGACGGCCATGGTGTCTTCTTGGGGCTCGAGGGCCAAATGTTGAAGCAACAGCGCCTGCAATCAAAGGCAGTCATGTCAGTCCAGAGGCACATGCGGGTGATGAAGACAACATTAGTCAACATGGACACTAACATTAGCGGCATGGCTGCGGGCATTCGGGACATGTCCCAGTCAATCCAGCAGTTGTGCAGCAAATTAGATGCTGACATCGAAGCACGGCGCCGGGAACGCCAGAGACGGGACACCACCAGCAGGGCACTCAACCGTCTGGCAACTGCGACTTCTCTGCTGTGCCGGCGCTCTGTGACGATGCAGGAGGGCCTAACACAGTGCTGCAGCGACCTGTCTCGGGGGATGGTGCAGGTGACAAGTGCACTAGGGGTGCTATTGACTAGTCAGGCGTCGACAACTGCTGCAGGGGATGCTGCGGAGAGCATCGACACCAGCAGCAGCATCACACCCCCCGTCCCAGAAGCACGCAGGAGCAGCAGGCGGCTTGGGGTTGGCTCTAGTGAGGATGCACAGGCCGTGCAATCCACCACTGCAGCGCGTATGCGCAAACATTGATGTGGCCCGGCTTAGCCACTTCCCATTGGGTGACGTAACCCTGGACATACTCCTTGTATAGATGGTATATTGCCAGATTGGCCTGTTCATGTGTTCATGGCGTGGTGCCACATTAAAACTACGTCAGGACTTCTCACAACTCGCTGTGTCCCCTTACTTACTCAGAAATAGTTGCATGTGATCACTGCCCGTCTCTCTCTCCCATCGATTGCAGTTGGCACTCTAGCTGCGTTGCCCTCTGGCTGGCCTGACTCATCCTCGTTGTCTTCAAAATATGTCAGTTCCACATCTGTACCTTTTTTCGTGGCAAGGTTGTGCAGCATTGCACAAGTGGCAATAATCTTGCAGCAGGTGATGGGTTTGTACTGGCGTGCGCCTCCGCTCTTGTGGAGGCAGCGGAACCTGCTCTTCAGTAGTCCAAACGTGCGCTCCACCACATTGCGTGTTGTTTTGTGTGCCACGTTGTATCGTCTCTCACTCTGGGTTGCTGGGTGTAGGTAGGGAGTGAGGATGAATGACCGGCATGCATATGCACTGTCGCCTGGATGAGTAAAAGGGAACCATCAGTAACAAGCCTCTATACACTATGATTTGCAGGTTTCAAGGGGCGTCACTGTTACTTACCTAGCAGGTATCCCTCTCCGAATTCTCCGGCACTCAGTCGTGTGTAGATCCCACTATTCTGGAAGATGTAAGAGTCGTGGGTGCTCCCCGGAAACTTTGCAACTATATCTGTGATGATGTTCCCTGCATCACAGATCACCTGCACATTGATGGAGTGGGTGGACTTCCTGTTCCTGTAGATGTGCTCTGTATCAGCTGGAGGACAGATTGGGATGTGTGTACCATCAATACAGCCGATGACATGGGGGAACTGTGCCATGTGATAATAGTCAGTTTTTGTTTTCTGCAGTACAGCCTGTGTGTTCGGGAAGCTTATGTAGTGGTGCATTCTCTGCATCATGGCATCCAGGAACTTCCTGAAGAAACGTGACAGGCAACTCTGGGATACCCCACCCACCGCAGCTATCACCACCTGATAACTGCCGGATGCCAACAGATGTAGGCTGCAGAGCACCTGCACATGTGGGGGTATGGCGTGCGCCCTTCTTATTGGATGGTCCAGGAGTGGGTGTAGGTCCCTGATTAAGTCCATGATGGTTTCGGGGTCTAGCCTGTACCTCTCATGTATCTCTGCATCAGTCAGCTGGAATAGTGTGATGCGCTGTCTGTAGATTTGTTCCTCCCGTCGCCACACCCTCAGTCCTGCTGCCTGTAGACGTAGGCGCCTTGCAATGACGTACATCGCGGCCATGTTGTCCACGCTGTTGCATTTTGGGTTTGATTATATGCATTGTTGATGGTTACCACCTGCTTTCAATCCGTGTTAATTACCGACTCTTATTTACCGATTTTACTGGATTTCTTAATTACCGAGTGCTCCTACATGTCATTTTAGATTTTACCACTTCATATTTACCACTTCATGTTTACCGATTCGTTAATTATGTCTTCGGTAAATATGAATCGGTATTTTAGAATTCGGTAAATATGATTCGGTATTTACCGCCTCATATTTACCGGAAAGTCGTTTTTGGACTCCTACATCTCACTTGTCTGAATACCGGTCGGTAACGGCATATTTACCGAAAATCGGCCGTTACCGACCGGTATTTGGCTACCTACATGAGGCCCTAAATGAGGAAATTAGGGAGCTTCATGGCAAATAAGTCTCCCAAGATGGCCTCTAGAAAAAAAGAGCCCAAATGTAGCACAAATGTCAGCCAAGTGTGCATAACACTAAATATTCTGTTTTTTGCAATTTTATATAGTGCAGGCTTGACCCAAAGATATTGGAGTGCTTGACATGATCATCAGTTACATTACACCAGGACTAATTAATTTTTGGTTTTAGGCATGGGGCGTTTAACTGATTTTCCCGCATTCACAGGATAACTCGAAACCTGGTTCCCCAGTGGGAAAGTCTGTAGCTCTGTCTGTAACACCACATCCTCTCCCTTAAGTGTAACATATAATCAAGTGATCAACTGGATAAAAAAACATAAAGATAACTAATGATTTAAAAGTGCTTTGTCCGTATTTGAGAACTCAGAAAATATGTCATTTTAGTTGTTCAAAGCACTAACCATTATTTCTATGGGAATAAGAACCTCTCATGAAGGGTGCAGAGGCAATCATTTGACCACGCTGGGTAGGCGGGAGGGGTAGTGGCAGCACAACAGACAATGGAGGGCAACGGAAATGTGGGCAGGGGTAACAAACCAACCATGCAGTACAGGCAAGAGAGACTGTGGCAATATAAAAGACTATAGAGGGCAGAAGACAGTGGCAGTACGACCATGCATGCCAACAATCCCCATTCACGCAGGAGACTCCCGATGTTTTCCATCTCAAATGGCTTTATTTTATCTGTCACCTGCTTAAAATGTCCTCTTTTTCAAAGTAAGTCAACGGAAAAAATAAATTCCCCAGTATTTTATCCCTCTTACTAACTTCAAAATGTTGGCAAGTAAGGTACATTGGATCGCAGTTGGCAGGAGGAATAGGGTAGGGACATGGACTTGGAGAACAGAGGGCAGGAGGGAGATGGGCAGGGGCACCCAACTGTATTTATAGGGCAGGCATCAGGGGTTGCAGCAGCACAATACACCACATAGGGCAAGCGGGACGTCAATGCAACACAGCGGACCATGGAAAGCAATAGGGAGGGGACACGGCCATGCACATGGGCAACAGAATGCCGAGGGGAAAGAGGCAAGGGCTGCAAGCTGACCATATTGGACAGATAGTAGGGACCGTTGCAGCACAACGGACCACGAAGGGCAGGAGGGAGGGGGCACAACAACGATCCAGACAAGGCAGGAAGGAGGAGATTTGGTTCCGCAAAAGGAAAATGGAGGACAGGGGGCAAGGAGGCAGGGCAGGAGCAACAAGCTGACCATGGACGGCAGGAGATGGGCACTGGTAGCACAAAACACCATGGAGGGCAACAGTGAGACTATAGTGGCATACACACAGACAATGGAGGGAAGTTGGGAGGGGGAAGGGGCAGCAAGTTGACCACACAGGGCAGGTGGGAGGGGCTGTTGCAGAACAGAACACCATGCATGTCAAGCAGGAGGGGGAGTGGCAGCATAATGGCCATGGTGGCCAGGAGCATGCACAAAGGACCATGGAGGACAGAAGGGAGGAGTAAGGGCTGGACACAGACAAAAGAGAGCAAGAGAAGGGGCTTCAAAACAGACCACGCAGTGCAGGCAGTAGGAACAGTTGCAGCACAACAGAGGATGGAGGGCAAAAGGGAGGGGCAACAAAATGGGCCATGGAGGACAGGAGGGGGGAGATAGGGGCCAAGGAGAAGGGCAATGATGGGGCATAGAATTAGGCAACAGAGGTCACAAGGTGTGAAAAGGGACATCAAGCTAAATGGAGGGCAGTAGCAGCTCATCGGACCATTCAGGGCAGGAGGGAGGAGGATGGTGCATGGACTCGGACGACAGAGGGTAGGGAGGAGGTAGATAGGGCAGCACGCTGACTGTCAGGACAGGCCGTAAAGGCAGTGGCTGAACAACGGCCATACAGAGCTGTAATGGGGGAGCAGGGGCATGGACTTGGACAATGGATTACAAGGTGGAGGGGAGCAGGAGCAGCAATCTTTAGTGGGAGCAGCACAATGCCAGGTCAGGCCCTGTGTCCAACCCCTTCCCCCAACGTGCATTGCAATAAGCATCTTAATTGACGTTAAAAAAATATAAAGTCACTAAAAAAACAAAGGTTACAGGGATGTTACAGTTAGGAAATAGAATTTTTAAAAACCTCAGAAATTCACAGAAAAAAACAAAGGTTTCAGAGACATTATAGTTATGCTTAGATTTCATTCATACAAAACCAGTGAAATACAGCAGTTATAGTTGCCTGAGCTGACTATAGCTTGTGCACCGCGTATGGCCTCACATATTACATTACTCATTACATGGCCGGTGAAATCACTCATGACATATCAAATTACATCACTGATGACATCATCCAGTGATTGGAGTGTTTTCTAAAGGTTTATGAGTGTTAGTTATGTATACTTAGGTACTACAAAAGGTAAATTGCTATACTTTGTGTACTACTAATGAGTGATACCATTTCTAACATCTATTATATGAGTGGCTCTGTGACTGTGTATCTGTGTGTGAGTGGATTTCTGAGGGGCTGTACAGGTGTGTGAGTGGCTGTATAGGTGAATAAGTGGGTCTGTAAGTAACTGCATGGGTGTGGATGTGTGACGGGTTGTATTGTTGAGTGGGTGTGTAAGTGGCTGTATGGGTGAGCGAGTAGCTGTGTGAATGGATGTATGGGTGAGTGAGTAGGTGTCTGAGTGTCTATTGGTGAGTGAGTGGGTGTATGAGTGGCTGTTTGGGTGAGTGGGTGGCAGTGTGAGTATCTGTGAGTGGAAAAGTGAGTGGCTGTATCAGTGACTAAGTCACTGTGAGCGGTTGTGTGGGTGAGAGACTGCATGTGTAAGTGGCTGTATGTGTAACTGCATGGCTGTTTGAGTGGCTGTTTGGTTAGCTGATTGGTTGTGAGAGTGGCTGTATTGGAGAATGAGTGGCTGTATGGGTGAGTGAGTACACATTTAAGTGCTTGCATGGGTGTGTGGGTAGGTGTTTGAGTGATTGTATGAGTCAGTGAGTGGTTCTGTTGAGAGGCTGTATGGGTGAGTGACTGGGTGTGTGAGTGGTTGTATGGGTGATAGAGTGGGTGTGTGAGTAGCTGTATGGGTGAGTTAATGGCTGTGTGTGTGACAGTATGGGTGAGTGAGTGGCTGTGTGAGTAGGTGTATGGGAAGTGTGAGTGGCTCTATGGATCAATGTGTGCATGTGAGTAGTTGTATGGTTGTGTGAGTGGGTAGATGAGTGGTTATGTGGGTGTATGAGTAGATGTGTGAGTGGTTCTCTGGATGATGTCATCAGTGATGTCATGAAGGATGTCACTGACCATGTCAAGAGTGATGTAAAATGTAAGGTCATAAGCAGTGCATTGTGAGGGCATAAGTTATATATGGCATTTTGTTATTTCTATGTGTGCTGCACAACACAGCACACACGGAAACAGCCAAAACGGGGAGAACTAAACCATTTCTCCTTATTTCACCCGTTTTAGACCAGGTTTTCACTGGTCTTAATTGTGGTGCTGCCTCCTACTTACACCACTCTTGTAAATAGGGGCAGCATCAAAATCAATGGGTGTTGCAGTGGAACACCCTCCCCTTTCACGTTAAGTGCAGCGTGAAAGGGTGTCTTATTTACAAGGCAGCATTAACCCACGTTAAGTGGCTTAACGCTGCCTTGTAAATAAGGCGAAGCCCCTATCGCCACCACAATGTCTGAAAAGTGACGTTGTTGTGGCAATAGGAGCTTGTAAATATGCCCCCAAGTATCTTAAGGCTAAACTCAAAAGAGTAGAGAAAATCTCCAGGAGTGAATTAACAAAATGGTGGAAAAGTAAGTTACTCCAAAGCTACTTGGAAGTCAGAAGAATCCCTAAAGTCTTGGGCACTTTTGCACTGCCAAAACTTCACTTTTTTCAAGTTCAGGTGGGGCAAAGTGCTGCTGGCATATTTATAAGGCAATGTAAAGCCACGTTACGTGGCTTTTCATGGCCTTGTAAATATGTGCCCCATTCACACAGAAAACTGTGTGATGGGGTGTTCCATTGGTGTTGCTGGGTGCGTTCTCAGTAACATCCATGGCTTTTGATTCAGAAGTCTGAGGCAGCACCAAAAAGTTACGCCACCCCAGGGGAGGCGTAAGGGAGGCACAACAAAGAGAAATATCTTTAATTCTCCTGATTTTTAATCTTTCTATGTTTGCTACATTCTGTGATTGTTTTTGTGCAGGAAGGTTTCCCTTCCTGCACAAAAATAATCATCCCCGTAATGCAGGCACCCTTGCACCAGAGCAGGGGAAAAGGACAGGAATGCGCCGTATCTTTTCTTTTGCCGTAGGGCAAAAAACCCATAATGAGGCCCTAAGAATCCAGCTTTGAGCACCCGACCTGAGAGATGTTTAAAGAATGGGTCAACAGTAATAGTGTAGCTCCTAAGCGCTTACTACAGATATTGATCAAATATGCAGATATCGACAGACAAAGTATTTTGGCTGATATAGTACAAATTACAGCAGAACTTGAGCCGTAGAGTGACCAGTAGTATATTGAGAGGTGCATGGATGAAACGAAAGATTGAATAAAGACACATGAAGTAGTGATAAATTGAGAAAGGCACAGAAATGTAAGAATGGCAAACTGTATTACAAGAGTGGCCGCATATATGGTTCTGTAAGAAAATTAGACAGCCTAGAGAGACAAAGATTAGCAGATTTCATACGCAATAAGAAACACAACAAGCTGATCAAGCCAGTGAACTGAGTTCACAGGTGGAAATAAACGTAGAAGAAATAGCGATCAGGCTAATAATAAGCAGTACAGACTGTGATAGAAGAACTACATTGTTTAAGGTTAGACAAAAAAATTAAACCTGTGCCCAAGAATACAGGCTGAGAGAAATCCAAATGGAGGGGGTGTTGTAGAAGAAGGAGATCCCAAAAGAAAAGAACTGCCGAGTGGGAAACAAACCAAATGGAGGAAAACGAAGTAGTGAATAATTTCAAAACCTAACCAATCAATAAGTTTGATTAACCATAGTCAGACAAGAATTACATTTTTCAAATTGACAAGGAAATTTAAGATAAAAAAATACTTTGCCACCCAATAGAGTAATAAGTATCTGTACTGCAAAGAACAAACAACCAGCTAACAAACCTTGTGGTGTCAGATCTAGAACTTATCTAAGACCTATAGGCATTGGAAAATGAAATCTTTGGGATAGAGACTGACTGTAGTGAGGAGACCATAATGGACATCATGGGCCTGGATGTGTATGGAAAATAGTCAACAGCAATTAAACCTGATTCCAAGTTTCTTCATACCATGTAAAGAGATGCAATAGATCTTTGTTCTGAATTGGTGACACAGGATATAAAAAAATCTATATATGCACTCTCGCTGGAGCAAATATAGATTGAATAACAGACACATTGAATATAATGACAATCAAAAAATAGAAATTCAGGTTGGACTATGTAATAGGCAATTCAAATGTGGTAATATTGTTGCTTAGACCCTGGATATGTAGAACATTTGATACAACATACTATGGGAGGACATCCATTCAACTTTGAATGACACGTAAGCGAAATTCGAAGAGGAAATGTTAGGGTGGCGGAAGGGTTGTTGCGTCAAGAGGAATATTTGTTTCTGAGGAATGACTATCCAAAGATGCCAGTATTCTATTTGATGCTTAAATTTCACAAGGAGGAAGTGAACCCACCAGGTTACTCTATTATTACAGCCACAGACAGTATTCTTTACTATTGATTACGTTAAAACATTGCCCTCATATGAACAAGGTACTGGAGAATTTTTACAAAGAATCTTTGACATCCCCTGAGAAGATGATTACGTACGGATGATTGTCGATGTAACAGGACTGTACACCAACTGTTCACTACCCTGTTCAATGCATACATGACCTCCTTGACCAACATCTTCAGGACGCATGGACTGAACATTATATCATACACAGACGACACCCAGCTTATCCTCTCTCTTTATGTAGACCCCTCCACCTCCTAGGTCACCTTCCACCTGTGCATGACCAGAGCCGCCCACTGGATGCAAAACAACTGCCTCAAACTTAGCACTATCAAAACTGAGGCACTTAATCTTCGGGAATGCCTCCTGATTGCCTGCAGAACTTGAACCCACACCTACCGAACATACCAGGAACCTCAACAGCATACTCACCATAAAAAAACAGGTCACCGCAGTATCTCCAGCCTGCTTCCCTCACTCTCAGAATGTTCTGGAAAGTCTTTAAGTGGCTCCCAACCAGCACTAGATGGTGGCGTTCCCAGAGGGAAATATCCGCACATTCAGTGTGACATTCAGTATATGTTCAAATAAAGCGTGAAGAAATTACAACATGGGGTGCCCCGCCCTAAAAGAGCCTACCACCAAACGACTCTCTTTGTATGAAGAAAAAAAATGTAAAGTTTTTTCAGCGCATCAACTATTTATAGCCAAATTAGGGTTCCTATGGCACACCTTCAAATATTTAATAGATCTTAAGATGTGAAGATCAAGTCTATAAACAACATGAGGTATAATTTTCCCTCTTTTTTTCCCCTTCCCTCCAAATTCAACAGAATAAGGTGACAACAATTCAGAACATAGATTTAACACCATCCAATTGTAGTGTGAAACTGTAAGTCTTTATTCTTTCTTTTGTTCTTGTCCATGAAGATCTTTCATTATTTTTCATAAAATTATTCTCAGCACATTTTTGCCAACACATGTTTCGTCTTGTCCTAAGACTTTCTCAAGGCCCTTGAGATGTGCGAGTAAAGTATCCAACGGAACTGTTGGCCATAGCCCTTTAAGTCTAAGAGGGCTGGGTACAACAAATGGAGGAAGCGTCTTGAAGTAACAAATAAAAACTCTCAATTAAGCGAACATGTCGTAGGCATAGCGCCAAAGTGCGGCTTCCACAGTAATTCAAACTTCCAAAGTGCAAATGTAGTAAAATGCCACCCGAAAGAGCGGGGAAAGTTGAAAACGCCAATCCGCGTGTAGGAATATCAGGCCCTCGTCACCAGCTGCCTGGACTATGGCAACACACTCTACATAGGAATCACCTTGCACGTACTGAAGAGACTACAGACCATACAGAACTCAGCGGCCAACTCGTCCTCGATCTCCCCAGATGGACCTGTATGAGCCCACACCTCAGGAAACACCACTGGCTCCCTGTCCACAAGACGTGCAAATTGAAGATGCTGAACCATGCCTACAGGGCCATGCATAATAAGGGACCAGCATACATGAACCACCAATTGAACTTATACCAGCCCTCCAGACACTTGCACTCCATCTCCCTCTCTCTTGCCTTGACCCCCACTTCTGCCGAAGCAAGAGCAGTGGACACTCTTTCTCCTACCTAGCCTCTAAGACCTGGAACAACCTCCCCCTCCACCTCTGAACCTCCCCGTCCCTGCAGAAATTCAGAAAGGTTTTAAAGACCTGGCTGCTCAACTGATTCCACGAGCAGCAGAAACTCTCAACTCATGGACACCCTTGCAGCTTATTAGCAGCACTCTACAAATCCCATTTGATTTGTTGACCAGCATGGTACAATCTGATGGTATAAGAATGGTTGAGCATTTCCTAAGTGCAAGACCATAACAACTATGGAAACATACATAGATGTTGTTGTCAGTGATACACTTGTGCCTATATAGTAAGTATTTTATGTTTGACAAACAAGATTTCAGACAGGTACAAGGTACAGCGAAGGGCGTCTCCTTCGCCTCCAGCTATGCAAATCTGCATAAGGGCTGGTGAGAGAAGCAAATGCTCCATGGCTAGTACATAGAAAACTGCGAGAATCATGTTGTGTTTTGGTTGAGGTATATTGACAACCTCTGTTATATGGATGGGCCCTGTGGAAAGCACTGTGAAATTTGTGGAATCTGATAGAGAGTTCTAGCTGCAGATTCGTTATCTTAGAATATTCCCAGGTGGCAGACTGGATGCGGAAATGTTTTAGCAATTCCCTTGCACGCAGGTAGGTGGCATCGTCCACACCAGAAGTGATGTGCTCTGTGCCTATATATGCACCACTCCAGATGCGCTGACCTCAGTTCCTTCTATTCTGCGTCATCAGCGTGGATCTGGATAAGCTCCCACCAGCCAAGATTTTACTGAATTTTTAAACCATTTTTGTTAACACGACAAGTTTTTACACTAAAAAATCAACTGGCTTCATGCCTTTTGGTTCCTGTCACAGGTAAATATCTATGACAGATCTGCAACTGGTATCTGTGGTGCCTATAAAGGATCCACAATTCAACTGCCTGCATGGATTGCAGGACCATGAATCCGAAGGCAATCTGCGAGTGGGCCATGAACCTTTGGCCATTCACCACAATCTCTGCGCTCTTCTAAGCCCCTTTTGTGATGGAGGTTTCAGGACTTCTCCCAGAGTCCCTTGCACCAATCAACGTCATGATCCCAGACTTCTTCCGGTAAGTCACTGTGATATGGAGACACCAAGGTTAAATGAAAAGAAGACTCCAGACTACTAGGTTCTTGGTGTTGTAAGGAAAAAATTGCTTTATTGGGGTTTTTCTGAAGACCTATACTCCATAGTTCTTAAACTACCTCTTTTACTTGTCTTTCTCATGTTCTTTCATCTGTTCTTCGATTTTGACAATGCCTCTTTTCCAGGTGCTTCCTTTGGGGAGGGGACTGGAGGTCTTGGACAAAACAGAGAGTGACAGGTAAGTATTTATTCATTTTCTTTTAATTTTCCCTCCCTACTATGTCTTTTTCTTACTCCACTTGCTCTTATCTCACTTCTCTTTATCTTTCTTTCCTTGAAGACTTAACAATTTCTCTTGCTTAGCTGTTCCTGTAAACTAGTCAGCATCATATCCTACAATTAAATGAAGAATCTCTAATGAAACGCAAACAGCTCCTTTACACCTGTAGGCATATAATCATGTGCTTGGAGTTTCACCTAATTAGCTACGATGACTGAGCTTAGGGATCTGACAGAATTAAAGGAGACACAACAAACCCAAAAAAAACACATGCTCACTCTAGACTTTCTATGTAGAACCTCTGGTTATCCAAAATATTGTTTAGTGGCTTCCACTCCCTCCACCCTTCACCAAGACTTTCCTCTCCACTTCCATATACAGAAACTCAACTGGTCACGTCAATCTCCCCTGCGAGCTTGGCTGGAGACGGGTGCCTCTCTGGTCCTGCTGCTACTTGAGAGAAATTGCAGCGGAAGCAGTTGCTCCCCTCAACATGCCCATAGCACCATGACACATCTGGGTAGAAACCATGAGAGTACTGTCGTGTAGTTCCTATAGAAAATATACGGGATCTGAGCGTTTAGACTACATACACTGTAGGACTGGTGTCAGAAGAAAACCTGATCCCCCCCACCGGGTATATTAGCCTTACTGTATCAGCTAGCTCACATTTGCCACTATAATCTCCTCTGGCATCCTCAGAATATGACAACCCTGATCCCGCATGACCGTGGAAACAATGTGCTGCCTTTTGCTCAGTCACTCGTGCTTACTTAGTTTCTCTCAGAGAGATACACTGAATACATCAAGCTCGAAGTTTTAAATAATCATTTATTGAACAGTTGTTATTCTGGTGTAAAATAGATGAGCTGCAACAACCATTAGACAGTATAAGATATAAATGATTAACAGTACTATGAAAGTAAAAGGATGGTATACTTCTACCATCTTACTAAAATCATGAATACATTCAAGTATATAAAACACATGATAAAAGATGCGTAATTCTACGATGCCTCCCTATCTAGATGTACCTAAATGCACCTAGCATGGGTGTAGGTGTTAAGCCAAGAATTCCTCTAGGATCTCGTCAACCCCCTTACCTTAAGTGAGAGTGTGGGACCCCGTCCTGGTCTTGAGTTGGACACCCTGCAAGGGATGTTAGACCACTGCGGAACTGGAGCGTCTGCAGGCTTTCTCCTGAGGCTTGAGCTGGGAGACAACACTTGCTTCACTCGCTTTATTGCACATTTGCACTGCTCTGCTGCTAGACGCTGCATTTCTATCATTTTTATTACAGAAGTGAGCGCTTTTTAGAGAGATTTTAAAATTCTTTTAACTTATTTACATGTACCTGTTGTACTGCTGCTGAATTTACTTGTATGCTGTTGGGAGGTCACAGGGACGCTCTTGGGCATCGGTGAATCCCGCTTTTTCAAAGCATGGGCGCCATTTTGGAAGTACTGTGGGTCAGTGGGCTAGTTCCTTCCCCTGACACTATATATGGGAGCACTGACATGACCGTGCAGCGCTGCTTTCTCCTGAGGCTTGAGCCGGGAGACAACACTTGCTTCACTCGCTTTATTTCACATTTGCACTGCTCTGCTGCTAGATGCTGCATTGCTATCGTTTTTATTATAGAAGTGAGGGCTTTTTAGACTTTTAGAGACTTTAATATTCTTTTACGTTATTTACATGTACCTGTTGTACTGCTGCTGAATTTACTTCTGTGCTGTTGGGAGGTCACAGGGACGATCTTGGGCATCGGCGAATCCCGCTTTTTCAAGGCTCTGCCGCCATTTTGGAAGTACTGTGGGTCAGTGGGCTAGTTTCTTCCCCTGACACTATATAAGGGAGCACTGCGCGGCTGCGCAGCAGGCGCGTGCCAAAGGCAAGCCCGTCCACGCTCGGACCGCTCTCAGCACCAGCACCCCTGCCCTTTTCACATAAGGTGAGGCATCTAACCTGAGTTATTCTAGAGCACCACTATTAAATCTGAGGCCGGTTGATAAAACCATTGGCTGTGTTTGCCTCATGCTGAATACAAGACCCCCCTCCTCCTTAGTCACCTGCCCCAATTGTAACTGTTCCCTACCTAGACTGGGATACCAGACCGTTAAGCCTATCAACAACAAAAACTTAAAGAGGATGGAGCCAGAGAAAACAGTGATAACATTTATTTTGCTCAACACCAGATCACTGGTGAAACACAGTTTAGAAAGGGCAACTTTTATAGAGGAATGAAATATCAAACTGGCTTTTATCTCAAAAGCATGGACGGATGAAACCTCAGGCCCAGATATAGTGAAAGCTACGCCTCCCGGATTTCTCTGTCAGACCCTAAATAGGTCAATTAGGAGAGGCGGTGGTTTAGCTATTATCTATCATGACTCTTTTAAGGCTGGTTTCATACAGCCTCGAGCCCAGATTGTGAGGCACTATCCTTTAGCTTTAGTCTAACCAATCACCACACATTTAAGGGTATTCTATTCTATAGACCCCCTGGATCCAAGAGCACCTTCCTAACATCAATTGCTAATTTTCTGGAAGAGGGGCTCTGCTCTGGCTCATTTACCATTATGGAAGACTTCAACTCTGTGAGCTCCTTCTGAACCAGATACAGTGGCCCTTATAGACTTGATGAAAAGCGCTGACCTCAGTCAACATGTGATAGGCCCTACACATGTGGCAGGGCACACCCTAGATGGAATTTTTTCAAACCATCCACAACTCCACTTCTCAGGTCTGTTGCCTCTCACCTGGACTGACCACTCTGCCGTGCAATTTGAGTTGGTCCTCCCAGTGTGCTGTCTGGGTAGGGAGGGACTGAAGAGTCAAATCAAAAGTAGGGCTTGGAATAAAATTGAGGGCACTGCTCTAATAGATGCGCTTTCACCAAATGCTGGTCCGACAGGAATAGAGGCGCCAACTACGCACTATACTAATTGGATTGAAACAGCCTGTAATGAATTAGCCCCAGAAAAAGTTCTGTCCCCCAAAAGATCTCAACCAACTGCCCCTTGGTACACAGAGGATCTAAGGGAACACAAACTTATCTGCAAATCCCTTGAGCGGAATTGGAGGAGAGACTACAAGGAAGCTGAGAAAAAGTGCTACAAACAAAGTCTTGCTATTTATAAGCAAATGATATTTAATGCAAAAAAAGATTTCTTCTCAAACCATAGCAGTCTTGCAGAAAACTCGACTAAGGAACTTTTAAAAATAGTTTCAAGCTTGGCCTCCCCGTCTAGCAAAAATTGAGTCAACCCAGGAACTATGTGAGGATATTGCCAGGTTCTTTTTAAATAAGGTGGATGTTATTTTCTCGGCTTTTCACTGCCCAAGTGCTACAGGGATGGAAGCTCAATTGGAGGGAAGAAGCACTGCTGCAATCCCCCTTGCTGTCTTTGACAAGTTTGAGTCACTATCCACTTCTGATACAGAGAAGCTCCTAGTGACAGCAAGGTCAGGCTCCCCCTATGATCCCTGTCCGGTATCGGTAATCAAACGTGCTCCGGGACCAGTTGCCCTTTCACTCACCTCCCTGTTTAATACTATGTTTGAAGTAGGGGAGTTCCTGAAACTTTGGAAGGTTGCCTCAATACTGTCTCTACTAGAAGAGCCCAACCTCGATCCTAAAGATCCCAATAACTTCTGTCCAATCTCGCACCTCCCGCTATCAGCTAACCTGGTCAAGAAATCAATGAATGTACAACTTACTGCTTTCTTAGGCGAAACCCAAGTCCTGGATCCAACTCAATATGGGTTCAGAGAGGGACATAGCACAGAGTCCGCCCTCATTAAATCCACAGAAGAGATTAGAGAAGTTCTGGATAGGAGAGGTAATGCCGCCCTGATTATGCTAGACCTGTTGGCGGCCTTCGACACGGTCCACCATGATTTACTGATGGACTGTCTGTCAACATGTGGGTTCCAGGGTAAGGCATGGAAGTTCCTGAAGTTCTTCCTTACTGACAGATCTCAAATTGTGTCGTTGGACGAATTTTGTTCCAAACCCTTCTCCCTGCCCTGTGGAGTACCACAGGGGTCCTCCCTCAGTCCGACACTTTTTAACGTATATGTCTCTTCCTTGGCGTCCCTAATTGGCTCCTTTGGATTTAACCTTACCTACTACGCAGTCGACACACAAATTGTGGTGGCTCTGCGTCCTGGACTGGGAGCATGAATTGACATTCGGTTCCATGACATTATGGAGGCAGTAGGGAGGTGCATGTCTGAAAATTGCCTAAAACTCAATTCAGGCAAGACTGAGGTCATTCTATTCAGATATGATCTCAATGTCTGGGCCCTAAATTGGTGGCCAGCTGCATTGGGCACTCTTCCCACACCTCATATCAAACCCTGGCACACATACAAGCAGTGTTCTAAGTTAATCACTTATAGCAAAGAAACAATCATGGCGTATATAGATGAATTTAATGTTCTCTTGTAATAGCTCCACCCAAGGCATAATCTTCCCACACCTATCAGGAAGGCAAAGAACCTAGGAGTGATAGTTGACGATAAGCTCAACTTTGGTGACCAGATAAATGCTGTCGCTTCAATCACCTTCTATACTCTCAAAATGATTATGAAAATACTACATCTCTAGCCGGTAGACATTAGGCGGACAGTTGTCACGGCACTTATAATGTCTAGGTTAGATTATTGTAATGGTCTCTACCTAAACATTCAAAAATGCTTTATGAACAACCTCCAACTGTTGCAAAATGCAGCTGCGAGATTGCTCACCGGTACACCAAAATGTATGCCAATTGCTAAGGAAATAAAAAAACTCTACTGGCTGCCTGTGAGGAAAAGGGTACGTTTTAAAGCTCTGTGCATCGTGTATAAGGCACTGCAGGGCACGAGCCCAGACTATCTCAAGCAGCAGCTGCAGTGGTACCAGCCCAAAAGAACACTTCGCACCCTGGGGACAAGGTTGGTATCAAAAGAGTTTCATGGGGTGGGAGAAGATTCATTGCTGGTGCTGCAAGGGCATGGAACGATCTCCCCTTCCACTTGAGAAATACCACCAATCTCCTAACATTCAGGAAACAACTGAAAACATGTCTCTTTAACCTGTAAATGTGCCTCCACCTCAATGCCTAGAGGAAAGCAGCAAGCGCCAGGACACCCTTGGGTAACTGTTCGCACTTTAGAAATGCCCTTAATATAACATAACATAACATAACATGCAGGAACCTCAGTGTCTCTGGTCATTGTGTCGGCCGGGAAGTCTCAGTCTCCTCTTGCTGTCTTAGCAAGATGTTATGTATATATGCCTATAGGTCTCCCCAGGGGTCCTACCTTGCTGTGTTACTGTGTCGGCCTAAGGATGACATCGGGCCTGAACTTTGTACATAGATTTTATACAGGAGATGGTAGTTCTGCTGTGCTTCCAAGAACCCTCATGCATAATATATGAGATTTCGAACTAGGGAAAGCCCGCGTTCTGAATGCAGTGTAATATCTAGGTAAAAGGTCAGTCCCTGTAAACTGTTACAAGTGTGATGTAGGGAGAGAATATAGGTGAGGGGTGAAGGCCTTTATTATAGTACCTATATGGAATATAACCTTTTTGAGTATATACGCACCACATCTTCGCTGGACAAAGGAGAGGAGAAAAAGCTTCCATGCTGACACGCTGACATGAGACATAGAAGTACCTGCCCACAGACACTCCATCACGCAGGTGGTCTGACATCCCTTGCTGGGTGTCCAGTTCGATACCAAGACAGGGCCCTTTGCTCTCTCACATCAGGTAATGGGGTTGTCTTTTTCCTAGGGGGAGTCTTGGCTTTACACCTACATACATGCTACATGTACTTAGGTACATCTAGTTAGGGTGTTCATTGTAGGACTACTCATGATTACTGCCATGTATCTATATGCCTAAATATATTCATTGATCCTGATTCACAGAATTAAGACAGAATTAAGACAAAATCCTAAACTTACTATTTTGGGTATTCACAGAAGGCATTTAGTAGTAGCAAAGTTGGGATTTTGTCTTAAGTCTGTCTTAAGTCTGTCTAAGTTTATCTTAAGTCTGTCTTAAGTCTGTTCTACTACTTTTGGTATTCACAGAAGGCATTTAGTAGTAGTAAAGTTAGGATTTAAGACTTAAGACAGTCTTAAGACAAACATAAGACAAACTTAGGACAGACTTAAGACAGACTTAAGACAAACTTAGGATAAACTTAAGACAGACTTAAGACAGACTTAAGACAAAATCCTAACTTTACTACTACTAAATGCCTTCTGTGAATACCAAAAGTAGTGAGTTTAGGATTTTGTCTTAAGTTAGTTCTTTGAATCGGGCCCTCTGTTTAGCACCATGGTAGAACTCTACCCTTTATTTACTCTGTTTTTGCTTGTAATCATATACATCTGTTTCTGTCTCATGGTTATTGCAGAACACGTATTTTATACTAGAATGATGCTGGTACAATAAATGTTTATTGGAAATGTCCCCATTGTTTATTCTGTGTATCTCTCTGAGACAAAGTGAGCACAAGTTACTGAGCTAAAAGCACTGTACTGTTTCCATGATCCGTGAGGGGTCAGGGTTGTCATGTTCTATAGTTGCCAGAAACAATTCGCTCCTTAGTAAGGTTGTGGGGGCTAATAGTGGCACTGTGAGCTAGCTGGTCTACAGACTAACTTATCCTTCAGGGGTGTCTGAAATCAGACTGTACACCAATCTCTTAGTTCATGTTGTCTAAACACGCAGATCCTATATAGATTTGTAGGAACAATACGACATGGCGTTGCCAGCGTTGGTTTTGTTCTTATTTAACCGTTAAATCTGAGTAGTTCAGTCATGCTTTCTCAGAGACACCTACTCACATTTAACCAGAGACGTCTGGAGTGGGAAGGAAAAAATCCTCCACAGCTGAGTAGGTATACCCTATGTATTTGCTGTAGGTTTATTCAAGCTTGAAGGATACAGTTCCCAACATTGTTCAAAGCCTTATCTCTATTTCTATAACTTCCACCCATAATGTCTAGGACAGCAAACACAGCTGCTGATGGCAATGCTAGTACTAGTAGGGAGGAAGCTGAGCAGGAAGGTGCTATAAACTTTTCAGAAATTTTCAGAAATGCACTTGCTTAAAATTAGAACATTTTGGTCTCTCAGAATTCGGAAGGACCATAACCTTTGTGATTGAGGCACACAAGGCATTCAGGACAGGGGTATTCTTTTCATGGGTTGAATTCCCACCTGCAGATGCACGTATAAATACATTTCATTCTTATACTCCAGATGAAATACCAGAAGAATACTGTCCATACAAGGACATAGAAGTCTTGTTAACGTACCAATAACATATAAACTGGTTTAAATGTGCCCTCCCACACACCACAGAAAAAGTGAGACTCAGTCCACTCAGCAGAGATGGAGTGACTTGGCCAGACCTAGCTGCATACACACCGCATCCAGAAATTGACACATTGTCAATAGCAGACTTACGTCCACTTCACAAAGAAATAATAAAGCTTTACAGAAATCTGACACCGTTCATTATGAGGACACTCACACTTCAACCTACAATGGTTACTCCAGCAGGTCAACTGCAATAAACCGCAAATTACTCCACAAACACTGTTCATGGTTATGGGAAGAATGACCACTAAATGTGAGCAAATGCCATTCTGGATAGCACAGAAACAAGCACAGCTATAGGCAGTGTTTTCACACACAGGCTCACAAGAAAAACAAGGAATACTGACAATCTGATTGCCAATGGGAATTTTTCCCCAGATAGAGGACTGTACTAATTGGGGCACATTTTGTGCTACCATCTCCTCCAGGACTCTTTTCACCCCATCAATAGCAGTGATACCAGAGATATTAAGACAAATACAGAATGAGTAAGTGGCAGAACCTGCCCTAAATTTAGGGATGAAATTAATAGGCAATTTTTCCCAGGTATCTATGATTATGTTGGCAAACATAAAAGGAGAGGCAGCAGCGGTGGCTATATGCCAAGACCTGAGTGAATGCACCCCTGTACAACAGGAGCGTGAATTACCTAAAATGATGGAAGACACCTATGCATCATTGGGTAGATTTTGGAGCTACATCTGCGAAACCACAAGTAATGGGTAATCCTGAAAAGGATAACTCCAAGCAAGCACCTGATTCTTTTATAAAGAAATGGGATAATAAACAACAACAAAACAGAGAGAATATATTAAAATCATGGGGTGGGTCTCCTCACCAGGAGCCCTCTGACAGGAGATATAACCTTAGAAATTGGGACAGTATTAAAAAAGCCTGACAGGTATCAGAATACTGATACACGTTCCTCTCATTCCTTTCAGGGTTCATCAAAACACTCCGAGAGGGAAGAACGGTCAGAACACGGATCAGAAGAGCGAGCAAAGTCAAGAAACACACATCACACTTCAGACTATAATGTCAAAAAGAAGATGAACCAACATCCAAACCTCAATTTAAAAAGGGAGCTGGCCTTAAAATAAGAAATGCCCAGGCTACTGAGGACTCAACTTCTGAATGGGGAATGGGCCCTGATGATGCTAATCAGCACAGCAGAAATAACAATAGCTCACCAGAACGTGATGTAATTTCTGGTGACAGTGGCTTTGAATGAACATATCACGGTGAAGACACCTAATACTAGGGTAAGCGTCCCGCACCAGTTATATGAAATAACACTCCATATAGAGGGGGACTTACCCAGGAAAGTGAAGGGTCTCTCTTGGGAGGACCTGGATTTTGGATACAATATCCTTCTGGCTGAAAAAGATTGGCCACCTGAGTTCGTTATGGATTTCCCCAAAACAGTAATTTTTCCAGCTTTCTCCGACCTCATTCCAGAATCAGTAAAACATTCATACGTGCAGGAGTGGGCGGTAGCACTAGCTCCTGCATTAAACCGCAATCATGTAAGGTGGGAAGCTGAGTCACCTCACTCTGGGGCATATCAACAAGGGCTTTATCTCTGCTTTTTTGGCTTTAAAAGCCAAAAAAGGAGAGATAAAACTAGCGCCCTATCAACAACAGGGTGCTAACATGAAAATTTGCATGTTAGCACCCTTTTACTCTACGCTTCCCCTTGCATCTCTAATGAGATGCAAAGGGGGCGTTCCAGAGTAAAATAATAGGAGAAATGTCGCTAAGCGACATTTCTCCTATTATCAAGAATGTCGCTAACCCTGTTAGAGACAAAAAAAGCAGCGCTAACCGCGGTTAACGCTGCTTTTTTACATCTGGTATTTTTCAGACTTAGCCATGATATCCTATGGAAGAAGGATATCATGGCTAAGTTTGCCTGTCCCTATCAACAAGGTAACGTGAGATTATCGCTGGGTTTCCAGCGATAATCTCACGTTAGCCTGTTAGCGTGAGGATTTTTATCGCTATTGAGATAAGCGTTGCTAATAGCACGCTATCTCAGCGATAAAAATTCACGCTAGCCGGCGATAATTATCCTAGCGCTAAGTGCGCTTAGAGATAATTATCGCCGGTTGTTGTTGATATGCCCCCATGTAATCCCAGTAAAATCTACTCCAACTCCACAGAGGCAGTATCCTATAAAAACATGATGCTAAAATGCAAATCAAGGAGATCGTATATCAACTTGAATACCATGGTGTAATAGAGAACTGCACTTCTTCCATGAATAATCCTTTGTTTCCTGTAATGAAACCCGACAATTCATACAATCTAGTTTTAGACTATAGGCATTTGAACACATGCACAAAAACATTCAGTATAAACATGCAGTACAAAATTCACACAGTGCCGCATTAATGAATAACATTGTGCGTAAGAAATACAAAGCAACCCTAGATATTTCAAATGGGTTTTTCTGCTAAAATATAGCGACTGAAAGCAGATATTTAACAGCATTTTTGGCCCTAGGCTCTTAGCGTCAATTCTGTAGACTGCCCCAAGGGTATAAGAATAACTCTGGGTTGTTCTCAGCAAGAGTATCAGAGGTACTTCAACATTTTGAGGAAGAGGCATTGTCCTATGTAGATGATATTTATCTGACGGACGATGAATTATTGGATCATTTGACCACGGTGAACAACATAATTTTGGGGTTCGGCTCTGAGTGCAACAAATGTAACTTTAAAAATTCAAAAATTGCCCACCTCAATGTCCTATTTTTAGAATATCAGCTCTCGAATGAAGGAGAAAGCCTGCTAGCAAATTTTAGGAAAAATGTGTGATGCTCCATCCTCGAAAGACCCTGAAATTCTTGCAATACATTTTAGGATTACTAAATTTGGGCAGAACATACCTTTTAGATTACGCAGAGAAAGTAAAACCTTTCTACGACTTAATTAGACCTGATTTCTCAGTTCGACATTGAACACAGGAACATACAGAAATTCTTCGTTCCTTACAAGCTGACATGATAGCTGCCAAAACACTTAAATACATGTGTCAATACTACAAATTTGGTGATCCGTGTAATCGCGAGTCAATCCGGGTGCACTTACCTAACCTTCAATGAAGGTGAATCTACCCATAGCATACAAATCTAATTTGTACACAAATGCTGAAATGTGTTTTGCATTAACTGAAAACAGTCTGACAGCAGTACAAAATGCTGCAGTGAGAGAAAGAGCATTGGCTCAAGGGAAACAAATAATTGTCGTAACTCTGATACCAACCTTAGAGGCTGTTATTAAAGCAAGCATTCCTAACGCTGAAGCACTGCATCTGCGATGGATACAATGGGGTAATTCTCTCACTGCAACAGATGCAGACCACAAATTAGATTCTACATTAAACACAGAAGCATTTTTGCAGTACGAACAAGAATATACTCTTCCGAATGAAATAATGCTTCTAGATCAGTATGAATACATAATTTACACTGACGGTTCTGCTCAACCAGCTGGAGGAAATATACAGCAATACAGCACAGCCTGTGCGATTGTAAAAGGACGTATGCGGGATGGTAAGTTCCGTCCTAGCAATATGCAGACGCAGTCTCTTAGAGATTGCACAGCTAGCAGAACTAAACGCCCTGATACTGGCGCTAAAAGATACGGTTCGAGAATTCCCCCACTAATTGTGTGCGATTTGTTTTATTGTGTCCAGTCTTACACTACTGGGGTCAGAATGGATTTAAAGATTCAAAAGGTTGCACAATAAAGCATACATTACTTTGGGAACAAGTGACAGAGCTGAAAAAAGGCTTGCCATTAGCTCACGTGATTCATATGCTGAGCCATCAAAGTTGTTGGCGTGCACGTTGAAAGGAATTAATTGGCTGATGAAGCTGCCAATGCGACAGTGCGAACTGCTGCCATTGCTGTAATCACTCATTCTAACACGAGGGTAGAGGGACGGATAATGGTTGCTCTCATCGCTTAAAAACAGCACAGCCTTGCCAAAAGGCTTTCCACTCAAGTACTCCTTCAAGTCAGATGCACACAATATTCTGTATGCTCAAATTCCAGGAATGGGGGATAGAGTGATGCCAAACATGGATCGCAGATCAGGTTTAATACTAGCTTCAGACGAGGGTCTGGGTTCCCGTGCACGCAGGTATTACTGTGTCAGTTTCATTATTGAAGAAATGTTATTGGTTGCCAGTACATCTTGGTGGCAGTGGATTCATGCTCTAGATTCCCGTGGGTTTGGCCTCAGCGCTCAGCTGAAGCTCGGACTGTTATTAAGGATTTGCGAGTCTTCATAGGGACATACACAATTGACACATTACATTCTGACCTTGGCCCTGCGTTTAGCTCTCGGGCTTACAAAGAAGCCATAGGAAGTTTGGGTGTAGCATTGCGGTACTCCTCTCCTTATCACTACGAGGGAAATTCTATTGTGGAAAGCAATACTTAACAGCAAGGGTATTAGGTTTGGTGGCAGTTGGGTCAATCACCAATATGGGGTCCGGAGGGCACTTAATAACATGCCAAGAAGTTCCCTCGGAGGCTGTACTCTATACGAGGTCCTGTTTGGGACGAGAATGTGGGTACCCAACATCAATTGTGTCAGCACAGTGGCGTATGAAAAAGCATTTGACATCAATGATCGTTTACCTGTTTTGCAGGAACTCAGTGAATTCCGGGCACTACAAAGCAACATCCAAGTAAAACGCACCGCCACTGGGGAAGTAAAAGCAGTGTCGGCAAGACCTGCCTGGGTCCCAAATATCCTGGACCAGGTCACGGAAAAGATTGTGGACAAGAATGAATTTGGGCCTTCTTACATCACGCCTGTACCTGTCCTGTCTGTCGAAGGAACAGTACTTCTTCTGCCTCTTGCCAGAAAGAAAGGAGATTTATCTCCATTGATCTGATTAAACCACACTATGTGGCCGATACTTTATAGAGCAATGGCATGGAACACTCATACCAGTTGTAATTGAATAACAACAAAATACAAATGAAGCACAGATCTCAATTCGGCAGAATACCGACATCTATGTGAATATGACTTGCAACGAGTTACCTGCCAGCTCAACAAAACCAGCTGAGCGACCACAGATAGATCGAACATGTCTGGCTACTTCATCGATTTTGATACCTTCTCACTGGATCCGAGTGAACCTGAGTCACCGTCAGCCTCTGTTTCCCGCAAAGAAAAAATATATAATATCTATATTTTGCCGAAAAAGACTTACTTTATTTTTCCCTGGCTGCAGCTCTGGATTGCAATTTGTCTACTATTCCTAGTCCTTTGTATAGGTGTAGTGACTCTATTTTTCCTGCTCCTGAATGGACACTATTTCCCAGAACGCTCCACAGTACTTCATGTGAACTTGGTCCTGAAACCACATACATCATCTCATCATGAACGAAGAGACCTGTCCTTTGTGAATATTCCAGCAGTCCCTGTTCCTGAAGGAACAGTTTGGGATAGGGATTCATATGATATATTTGGTCCCACTTAACTTTTGAAAATACCATATGTATTTAAAATTTGTATGAATTATAGCATCACCTCCAGTACATTCTCTGATGATTGGGACTTTGAAAATGTGAATAGTATGCTATCTGATTTAAAACAATCTGCTGCATTCTCTAAAAATGAATGGTATGATGACACATCTGATTTTGATACCGTGTATTTTTACCAGTATTATAGTCATCATTTTTTGCACAAAGCGAGTATCACATGTAATGTTTTTACTTACCATCGATGGGGGGCATTGGCCAACACCACCGAAAGGTAGTTAAAAACGTTTGCACAAACGTTTGCCTATTATTCTGGGTTGAACACATCAGACCCGACCTCATGTTATTAGTTATTATAAAATTGCACCTACACTTGCAAAGAGAAATATGCTCACTAGTTTGAAACAGACATACTCTGCTTCTTTTATTTCCCGGCTGTCTTTACAGGATTTCGACTTCTGGATAGACACCATAGACACATAATCGGTGTGGGGGCCAAGACTGGCAAATTCAGGGTACCAAGGCATTATTTAGAGCATGTCTCATACCACAGCAAATTATCTTCCTGAACTACACAGTGCAACAGACTTCCTGTCTGGAACTAGCCAAGATTAAGGAGTTGAACACACCTCGGATTCCTTCGTTTTCACACTTTGAGGGATGGCGAAACTATACACAACATAGTGAGGTTACGCTAGAGGACATTCAAACCCCAATTGGAAGGGATGGTTGGTTTGACCTTGCAACACAAATAGGTGTCAGTCAAGATTTAAGGGTACCACCGAAGGGTTTCGTACCCATAGGCCCAACCTACGCTACGTACAACGAGAACATCTGGGGTTGTGACAACCTACAGTGTTGGGATGTTATGCCTAGAATGCCTGAGAACCTCAACACTGTCCGAGTTGAAACAACACTTGTCTTTACTTTCAGGTAACATAGATCTAAGGGATTTTTTGCTAGGTCCCCGGAAACCACATCGGAAGCGCTTCTTATACGCTATTTACAATGAAGTATGGAAAATCTCTCAACAGGAAGCTGCAGAGAGATTGCTTGAAATTGATAGGGTTTACCTGGAAAATGCTTTGGCAGTGGTCGACAACAGCATGACGACACTAACATCCAGAATTTAGTCACTGGGCAACATTATGTCTTCTGCAGTAGATGTAATGGAACACGATCTGTCCATTCTTCAACATGGGCAATCACAGCTATTATCAATTCTGTTATTGAACTGGACGCTACAGACTTTTCGTTGTGGTGATGTGGCCTGGCGATATATCAACAGTATGTCTCTGTCCTCTGCTTATGTATAACAGAAAGGCAGACAACAATGGCACAAAGAGATGTAAAGTATACAATGCTGCACATTGAAAAATTGGACCAATTACCTTTCACTGTGCCTAAGTTAACTACCACAGAATGGTTAATCCATTGCAACATTGCCAGTGACAACATTCCAATTTCAATGTTGTCTACAGTACCACCAAGTAGGCAGATATGAAATGTTGGGTAGGGAATACATTCATGAATCTTGGGAATTACCTTACAGATTAAGATGCAGAAATGGGGACACTGAAGTCTTTCTCAGCTGTACGGACTGTAAAAATTCATTATGTGGGTCTTTAATTTGTCAGGATATTATGCTTCATGGACCTTGCAACGCTTTTGTTTCAAACCTCTCTTGTCACTTGAAAGGATCCCCAGCTGCCGTGATTCATCCGGTGTTCAAGCTGCTCTCTAATTGTAGTTATTTGATGTTGAATGATCACGGTTGTTGTGGGATGCTACTTGGCATCGCATATCTGTTCACAGTAAGTTCCAGGGTTACTTGTTGTATGCAGGTATTGTTTCCACCGACCCACACAGTCAGGGAGGCGCCACTATGGCCTTCGTTGAATGTTTCCCTTATACGGTTTGATTCTCTGAGCAGACTGAAAGCCATACTTTTACAGAAGGAGGTGGCCTTAACCTCAGTTCGAGAGACTTTTGATCTCCAGGTTGCAAGGTCTTCAGCTGAGATACAGGCACTAGTCCGAACAAACTTCCCACTCATTTCGGTGAAATGGTACATCATATCTTCATGTCTGATATGAATAGGATAGTACACCTATTTAAGAACATAGGTTCTTGGCTATTAAATACCTTTCAGACGATTTTCGGAGTTATTCCATCTTTGATACACTCCGTATTGGGAAGAGTTTTTGGAGGGCTTCCGTTGGTCCTACTAATTGTAGTGGGTATCCTGGTTTTAATTTTCCTACTGTGCAATGGATGTCCCAAATTCCAAGGAGATGGAAAAAGAGCTCTTGGAGCGGAGTTGCCGTGAATGCATGCTATTCCATCTGAGCACACCTCTGCTTCGGAAGTTAAACGATCATTGGTTTCTGTCATTCAGATCATTTTGGGTCGACTATGACTTCCCTGTACTCCGCTTCCTATTCTTTGGACACCAATGGGTGTTGGACATTTTTCTAACACTTCCTTCGGTTGCACCTCCGGATGTGGATGTACTGCTGGACCCATTAAAGGCCCATGAAGGGCAGTGTCCTCAGCATATTCCAATCCTGATGTCAGCATTCTTAGAGCCACCACAGTATGCTTCAGCTCCTGTCGGAATGGAAACCTGCTCGGGAAAAGGCTTACAGGCATCAAGTGCTTCCTCAGCAACAGCTGTGGGAATCAGAGAAGACCACCTTTTCTCCATTGACCTGATCCAAGAGGTGTTACAGAGACTGTCGTCTGTGA
Organism: Triturus cristatus; assembly: GCF_964204655.1. Taxonomy (NCBI): domain Eukaryota; kingdom Metazoa; phylum Chordata; class Amphibia; order Caudata; family Salamandridae; genus Triturus; species Triturus cristatus. The sequence continues at coordinate 1,205,584,917 of NC_140582.1, read as the reverse complement.
AGGCAAGCAGCAGTGATGTTGCATCTCCCACTAGGACACATGAACATTTGGCCCTCCGTGTGCTGGGGACAATTCGGCCATTATCAAAAACAACCAAAATTGGAATTTGAAAACATCATTTTTGTTTTATTTTTCCTGTTTTGCTCTCATTGAGCACTATTCCTTTCAGCATGGTCAGTTAGTCTAACAGTATATTGACTATTAGAGGACTTATAGAGCGATTTTAATTTTTACATCATTTTTTAACACATACCATGATTTTAGTTTTTTATACTCATATTTTAGCAATGTCTTTTATGCTTTTTTAACTGGCATATTTTAGCATTTGTGCGTTCTGTCGTCCAGTCGGATGAGGAGTGGGTGTTATTAGCCCCAATGTATGCCAATATAGGTAAATGATTGACCTTTTACCTACATTTGTCCTACCCTTGTTCTACATTACAGGTCTGGAGCTGACCTTTTACCTAGTTAGGTGTTGAACAAATGTTGTGTGGTTTTCTACGAAAACTAGCCTCATTTATTATGCATGAAGATTCTCAGTTTCACAGCAGGAATACCATCGTCTGCATAATAACTCTGTATAAGTGTCACCACTATCTTCATCCTTGGCCGACGTGCCCATAGTACCAAAACACATCTAGGTAGAAACCATGAGGGTACCTTTTGAGTATATAAGCAGCAAATCTTCGAGGGGCAAAGGAGAGTAGAAAAAGCTTCCATGCTGACACACTGACACAAGGCTCTGAAGTCCCTGCCTGCAGACACTCCAGCAGGCGGCAGTGGTCTTACATCCCTTGCGGGGTATCCAATTCGAGACCAAGACGGGGTCCTTCACTCTCTCACATCAGGTAACAGGGTTGGCTCTTTCCTAGGGGGATTCTTGTCTATACACATGCATACATGCTAGGTACACTTAGGTACATCTATTTAGGGTTTGCATTGTAGGAGCACTCATTATTATTGCCATCTATCTCTATGCCTGCATATAGTCATTGTTTTAGCACCATGGTAGAATTCTACCTTTTATTTACTCTCTGGGTGCTTGTTATCGTGTATATATATATATGCTTCTTTCTCATGGTTGTTGCAGCATATGCTGGTTCAATAAATGTTTGTTAAAAACGTGCCCAATGTTTATTCTGTGTATCGCTCTGAGACAAAGTGAGCATGAGTGACTGAGCAAAAAGTACTGTACTGTTTCCATGATCCCTGAGGGGTCAAGGTTGCCATGTTCTATAGTAGCTAGAAACTATTCGCTCCTCGGTAAGGTTGTAGGGTCTAATAGTGGCACTGTGAGCTAGCTGGTCTACAGACTAACATATCCTTTGGGCTTGTCTGGAATCAGTCTGGACACCAATCTCTTAGTTTATGTTGTCTAAACACGTAGATCCTATATAGATGTATAGGAACTACATGACACCACAAGAAGAAGTTAAAGAAGTTGGAGTGCTCTTCGACTTCTCTGCCTCAGTCCTATACATTGGCCTGAGTGGACGATGCAACAAATGCAGGCCCCACACCCAGGTTGCTTCCCTCAATGCTTCCCTGAGTTTCCCAGAGCTGGAGTGGCACCTACCCAACTTCATGAGTTTTATGAGCTTAGGAGCCTCACTTCTGGCTGGCTTAACCCCTCTAGAGCACCTACAGGCCTGATAGGTTCAGAAGGAATTCTGACTAGGTTTCGGCCGGCTGTTCTGCTACCACCACCAGTCGGCCCTCAGGATCCATTGGTGGATCTGGATTGGCCTGGGCAGCAACTTTGTGACCTCCTCCGGAGACTGTTCCAGTGGTTCTGTGTCCGGCACTGCCGAAGCCTATCTGCAGCTCTGAACCCATCATGATTCAGAGCTGGACTGGTATCTCTCACATAGAGCTGGTCCAGCGTCGGCCGACATCAGTTCGAGCACCGACAAGTTCCACATGACCTGAATCGCAGGTTGAGCCCTATTCCCCTGAACTGCCCTCCAAGGAACACGAATGGGGAGGTCTGGGGATTCCAATGGCTATTCCGACCACCTAGTAGAGTCCTTAGCCAATGACACCTAATATGAGCACCTGGTTAAGGCTGGTGGTCTAGACAACTCGCCAGACACTGGTTGACTCTCTTCTCCTATAGTGGCTACAGAGGAAAGGGCTTCCTTTTCAATGACAGTCTGGAGGGCAGTGGAGGTCCTGGGCCTTCAGTTGACCAAAGTTCAGGTCAAGAGCAATGGCTTGATAGTGGTGCTTTAGCCTGGGGAATCCTCTTCGGAACCCATAGTAGCAGTTGAAGGCGGGTTAGCCCTATGCAGTTGTCTCTCACTTTCAGACTGCAGCGGACTTCCTTCATTCACTGAGGTATAATATCAATGTGCCGAAGTCACACCTGACTTCCTTTCAGGTACTTCTTTTCATCAGTGCTATACTGGATACAGTAAAATTTCACGTTTATCTTCCAGAACGACCAGTCCAGGATATTTGGGCTATGATTTTAATGTTTGATTCTCTATCCTGGATTGCAGTGAGACTGACTGAGGCTGCTGGGTCTCATGGTCTCCTGCATCCTGCTGATAAAATATGCCTGTTGGCTTATGCAGGCTCTGCAATGGGATCTGACGTACCAGTGGGCACAGGGAAGTGTCTCCGACCTGATACAGATCTCGAAGGAAACTGCAAAAGATCTGCAATGGTGGCTCAGGGACCACACTTAGGTCAAAAACATACCCCTTTCCCTTCCCTGCCCAGAGCTCACAATAGTGGTGGAGTTCAGAGGACTCTGGTCTCCAGAGTCTCAGCTCCACATAAATATGTTGCTGCTAGGCTATGGAACTCTCTTCCTGTCCATATCCATGCTATTGATGAACTTCTGGTCTTTAGGAAGGCTGTTAAAACCTTCCTTTTTCCCCTTGATTCCTAGAGCTATCATGGCTGTGTCCTTTGGTATTGCTTGTGTCCGGTTTTTCTTGTCCATTATAGCGCCGGGACGCCCCTTTGCTGGGGCAGCTGCGCGCTCTACAAATCCGGTTAACATAACATTAACATAGCATAACTGAGAGCGATTCACCTGACATTGAAGGATTTTCTCACCTCAATCAATGGAAGGCTGGTTCAGGTGTTTACGGAAAACTCTACTGTCTTGTGGTAGTGCAACAAGCAGGGCATGGTTGGGTTGTGGAGCCTGTCAAGAGGCCCAACGTCTCGGGACATGGCTGGAATGTCAGGACATTCAACATCTGACGGGCTCTCTGAACGCCAGAGCTGACAAACTCAGCCGTCGATGCCTTGCAGATCACTAATGGCATTTCCATCTAGAGGTGGTGCAAGTTGTCTTCAAGACTGAGGAGAACCTTAGTTAGCTATTTGCTATCGCTGAGAATGCATAATGTCAGCACTGCGCAACGAGCTTTCCACACGGCTCTCTCTCGGAGATGCATTTTGTCTCCAGTGGAGCTGAGTACTCCTGGACACCTTTCTGACAATGCTACTCCTGTCTCAACAAGATCATGGACAACCGGGCCCAAGTCATCTTAGTGTCCCTAGATTGGACAAGGAGAGACAGGAGTCCCGAACATTTAAGCATGAGCATCTAACATCTGATCAAGCTGCGCTTCGAGAGGATCGCCTGTTGCAGCAACAGGGCAGGGTCCTGAACCCAAACCTGCGCTCTCACCATCTACATCTGTAGAGATTAGGCTGGGACAATTGAGCTGTCTGATCTCCCTTCCAGAGTATGCGATCATTAATGCAGCTAGATGTCGCTCTACCAAAACGATTACACCTGCAGATAGGATACGTTTGTGCTTTGGTGTCTGCACCTTTGTCTAAAGTTCTTTTGTTTGCCTTATGCCTTGCTTGCTTTGGGTAAAGTTAAAGTGTTCCTTTCTGCGATTACTGCTTTCTTGCAGTTGCTGTATCAACCCTCCCTATTTAAGTCACCTATTGTGACTCATTTCTTGAAAGGTTTACAACAGATGTTCCCCTCTACTCCCTTTATTATGCCCCAACGAGATCCTAATTTAGTGTTCACATGTTCACATTTTGAGCCTCTGCACAGCTGCCCTACGATAATGCTGACCATCAAAACATTCTTCTTTGAGGATAACATTTCTGCCAGGATGGTTAGCGAATTGCTGGTGCCTTTGGTTCAACCCCATACACAAGATTTTTCCTAGATGAGCTGGGTCATCTTTCTACCATATTGTTTCATCTCTGTCTCATCTCTTGCCCCGTCTTCCACGCCTTAAACGGCGGTGTCTCCACTTAATCCCGCTGCACCAGATAAACTCCACACAGCAATGGCGACAAAAGCAAAGAGTAAGCAGGTCAAGCTGGAATTGGCCAGGGAGTTCCCGAAGTCGACGATCAAGACCTCGCCAGCGCCTAATGGAGGGAGGAGAAATAAAAGGAAAACTGAAAAAAACGCTCCGAGACAAAAGACTGCTGAGTTACATGCTGGTAAAAACAAATATAACGTTCTGAGAGAGCAAAGCGACGAAGACGAAGATGATGAGGACAATGAAGACGATCGGGAGGAGAGCAAGGGGGGCGAAGATGCAGATATTCTGTCCCTGCCTGAACATTCAACAGAATTGAGCTTAATAGCTGCCGTAACAGGTGAGAAAGGCGAGAAAGGTGAGAAAGACGCGAGAGGCGAAGTGAATGGGAATAACAAAGGAACAAAGACGGGCCTGGTAGACAATGTGGTTAATAATCTATCCCCAGCTAAGGAGATCGGGAGTCAGCCAACCCCTAAGCAATACCCTCTTTTTTCTAAACCCCTTCTAAAACAGGGGAAACTTTCGAGCACTCCTATATGAGAGGGGGCGAATCAAAGGGGGGAAAGCGGCAAGTCAGAGCAAGGAGCTTTTAATGCCGGAGGGGTTTCAACCTGCCTCATAACAGCTGAGATAGTAGGAGTAGGAGTAGTGCAGAGGGCGGCGCTAGGTCAGGAAGGCCTTGAAGATTCCGAAGAAGGCTCTGAAGAAGCAACTCCTACAGCACCAACTTCAGAAAATAGAAATTCTTCCCACACTGCACTGCCCCAGGTCCTTTCTCACCCTCTGGCTCAGCTGTTCACAAGTCCTTGCCTTATTCGCATTACAAAAACTCCAAGTCAAGAGCTAAGCCCTCAGGCTTCTCAGGTCTCTCAAGAGGATGGGCTGTTTTCCCTCCCGAATACTACACAAGCAAACTCCATTGAAATTTTGCTCGGGACTATCCTTCAGGAATTAAGGGATTTCAAAAATTCCCAGGCTCAGGAAATCTCTCAGCTGCACAGCAGGCTTACAAAAATGGAAGAACATTTCGGGAACTTTCCCTTAAGAGTCACCGAAGCTAAAACGCGGATTTCATCCTTAGAGGACTATCTATCGGCAATACAGAAAGACCTCTTGGTGGCCAACAGAGAGAGAATCCAGCTAGCGGAAAAAATGCAGGACCGTGAAAATTATAATAGGAGGTCGAATCTACGCTTGGTAGGCATACCAGAGGGATTGGAAGATAAGGACGCAGTTAAGTGGTCAGAGTCCCTTTTGAAAAAAGCCATACCTGAGCTCCAAGGAGATTTAACGATCACAAGAGCACACAGAGTCCCTGCGCATAAACCAAATAATCTGAAATATCTTCGTACAATTTTGCTTAATTTCTCTGATTTTAGGGTGAAGGAGAAAATTTTAAGCACTGCATATTCTAAGAAATTATTCAATGCCGATGGCGTGAATAATTTTCGATTTTTTTCAGATATGTTGGCAGCTTCTGCTCATAGACGCAGGGACTTTGTTAAATTGATTGACTCTTTTAAAAGCAAGGGAGCCCAGGCTATGATTGTGCAGCAATCAAAACTTAAAGTACTGGCCAAACGGAAGTTTTTTATTTTTACGAACTTATACGAAGCTCAGGCACTCCTTGAAGGTCTAGGTCCATAGCTCACGGCTAATTCTCTTTCTATTTTACTGGCGAGCCCACGACAGGGACAGGAAGCACACAAGGATGCAACGACATGGCATCCAAAAAGAAGAAATTCGAGAGAAGGACGGAAGTGGGACACGGGGGGGTACCGTCCGCTCTAAGGGGGGGGGTGGGGTGGGAAGGGAGGTGAAGGGGGGTGTTGCAGGGGAAAAATAGAGAGTTCATTCATTGAAGAATCTTCTGTTCTAATTCTAAATTCAACACAGTACAGACAAGGCCTTTTGCCTCATTATTTAGACTGATACGTTCTGTTATGGTTGCTTACTTACACAAAGAGAGGGTTTGCTGCTATTGTATGATCACATTGCTGATTTGCCTTTTTGCACAAAAGAGAGGTCTCTGATGCTATTATATAACTGCACTGTTTATTTGCTTATTTGCACAGAGAGAGGTTTTTGCTGCTCATTTGCAAAATTATTGCACAACCGTATTTCCCATTTCTCATTTGCCAATTTGCATAAAGTGAGGTTGTGCTGTTTTCATATAACTGCTCTGCTAAAGGTTCTGCTGGTATTGTACAACCATTTTGCTCATTTGCCTATTTGTTTAGAGAGACGTTCCTGCTCCTTAGTTGCGTATTTGCACAAAGTGAGGTTTCACTATTTTTATTATACAACTGCACTCCTCATCTGCCTATTTGCACAAAGAGTTTACTATCGGTAATTTTTGCATGATTATTTATTGATGGATATTGATTAATACTTATTTCCACAGGCTGAGGTTTAAAATTCCCTTAGCCATATTCATTTACTTTGGCTGCCTTTTCGCATGTTCCATCATCCTCCTCTTTAAGATTTAATAGCATAGTGAAGTTTATTTCTTTTAATACAAATGGTCTAAACAATATTCGAAAAAAAGATGCTATTGAATGTTGGTTAAAGAATTTAAACCCAGACATCATCTACTTACAAGAGACCCATTATAAAGATCAGGAGGACTCAGATAAAATTCTGAAGAACTGGGCCGGCCATAGGATATCCTCTTCATCTGGGTTGGCACAGAGAGGAGTATGCATATTAATAGGAAAACACGTAGGTTTTACTCTGGCTGGCACAGTAATAGACCATAGAGGTAGATGGGCAATTGCACATGGTAAATTAAATATTATAGACACAATCCTCGCTACAATATATGCACCAATTTTAGATAACTCTTTGCCAATTTTACAGTTAAAGAATGCCATAACAGGGCTCCCTGGGTTAATATTATGGGGGGGAGACTTTAATTTTCTTCAGATCCCTCAATTGGACTCCTCCAAAAAAGATCGCCGTCAAAATAAACCCCAAAATGCTTTGGCCATTCAAACTTGTAAATTAGACCTTGATATCATGGATCATTGGCGATTCTCTAATCCTCTTAAACAAGAGTATTCATGCCACTCAGCAAAATATAACTCTGCATCCAGATTAGATGTTTTTTTAACTTCTCATGATTTAGAGCTATATAATTATCTACATCTGTCTAATGCTTTCTCCGATCATGTGACAGTCTGCATGGAGGTAAAGTTGGGATTACAAGATATAAGCCCTACTAGAAGATGTTTTTTTAACAATCTTAACCTTCTTGATCCTAAATGGTGTACAGACATTGAAGAATTTATCGAGCAGTTTTTTACACAGAATAGAGGTACTGCCCCATTAAATATGATGTGGGGTGCATTCAAGGCTACACTCCGCGGGTTCATAATCCCTAAAGAAATACCAAAAACAGAAGGCAAGAAAGTAGGAGAAAATAAAACTTCAAACTGATCTCACGGAGGCAACCCAAGAACACTACAAGATTAGATCAGCGCACTCAGGGCAAAAACTCTACGAGGCTAAGGGCAGGATGAGGGACTTTTATTACATGCTAGGTGATACTAATAGTAATCTCTATGCCCAGAAGATCTATGAGGAGAGCGAATATACAGGCAAGCTCTTGGCCTGGCAAGCCAAAGAAAAGCAGGCTCGCAATAGAATAGATCAATTAATTAATCCCATCACTAAATCATATGCTAAGACCACAGCCTCTATTGGCGAGTTGTTTTTAAAACACTATGAGGGAGTCTATCAAGCGACCGAAGGGGCCCCATCTGATTCCATTGGGGAGTTCTTAGAACATCTGGCAATACCGAAATTAGATGATGGGGGCAAGAAATGCCTCATAGAGGACTTCTCAATGCTAGAATTAGATGACGTAATTAGCTCTTTCCCCAATGGTAAGGCAGATGGTGATGATGGTCTTCCTATTGAATTTTTTTAAAAATTTGGAGGAACCCTACATAAAGAACTTTTACTTTTATTGAATGACCTACTCCAAGGAGGCTCCCCGCCAGATTCTTTCCATTCAGCTGTGGTGGTTAGCATTTTAAAAAAAGGAAAGGACAAGGAGAATATAAATTCATATAGACCTATAAGTCTCCTAAATACAGATTATAAAATTTTTACAAAACTTTTAGCAAACCTATTGAATAAAATAGTGGGATACCTCGTAGCTAACGACCAGTGCGGTTTTATTGCAGGCAGGCATCTCCACTCAAACACAAAGTTTGTATTGGAATCACTAGATTTTTTTTAAACTAATAAAGTGAAGGCTCAAATCTGTTTTTTAGACGCGGAGAAGGCCTTCGATCTAGTATCATGGGACTGCCTTTTTGCTATTTTGCACAGTTTTAATTTCCCGGAGGCTTTTATCATTCTTTTAAAACATCTATATATGGATTCTAAGGCACAGATTATCATCAACAATTCTAATATTGGGACATGTCTGGTCACTAGAGGCACGCGCCAAGGAGGCCCTCTGTCGCCAATTTTATTCGTGCTATTTATTGAACCTTTGGCGATTGCGATCAGGAATATACGGACCGACACAGTCCCAGTAGCTGACATGACTAATATAAAATTATACGCCGATGATATTGCCCTTTTTTTAGATTCCAAACCCTCTAGTCAATCGAAAATTCTAAAAATATTCTCAGATTTCCAAAATCTAGGGGGTTATAAAATTAATGTTAACAAGACGGAAATTATTCTAGTAAACTGCACTGTAGACACTTTAATACCAGAATTCAGGCAAATATATAATCTATCTCCAAAGAGGTATTTAGAAATATTTATATCGGATAATCTGGAAGATCTGTTTTCATTCAACTTCTCACCATTGTTAAAAAAGGTGGGGTCTCTTTTAGATCGTTGGAACATATTACCCCTGTCTTTAATGGGGCGAGCAGCATTAATACCGAATGTCGGTTTTACCTCTTTTTAATTTCTTGTTTGACGCTGCACCTTGTCCAATTCAGGTCTGTTTTTTTAATAAAGTGGATGCTCTGATCTCTTCTTTTCTCTGGGCTAAAAAATCTCCTAGGCTTGCACGTGACACTTTATACCTTCCTTTTGCACAAGGAGGGTTGTCCCTTCCAAATATTAGAGAATATTACTTTGCATCCTTTGCACATCATAGTTTCAGGTTTTTTTTTTCAGACACTAACCCAGCAGACAATTTTTTTATGAAGAAGATGCTGTCAGAAATAAAAATAATTGATCCGATTAGAATTATAAAAGATCCAAAGAAAGTTCGTTACAAGTCCCTTCAGTGGATTTTCAAACAGAAAATTCAGTTTTTGAAATTCTACTCTATCCCTAGAATAAGTAATACAACGGATTTGAACAACTTTAACTTTGGAGAAGAGGGAGGTATGGAGAGTAAAAAATTAAATCTCTGGAAAGAAAACGGCTTTGTGAATATTGAAGACTTCCTCACCGGCAATAGGCGGAAGTCATGGGATGAAATCTCCAGACAGGTACATTATTCGTATTCCACCTTGAATTGGTCTTTCTGTATGCTCAATCCAAGGCTTAGAGAGTTGGATATGGGAAATCTACACCACAAAGAAATTATCTCGACAGCTTTGAATAATAAAATTAAAAAAAAGATGAGTATCTGGATCAAATTATTAAAAGAGGATAAAGGGTAGGAATGCCCCAGTAGGATCATTGAGAGGTGGAAAAAGAGGGAAAATATTGAAATCAACAAGCTTGTATGGGACAAGATAAATACATTTAATAAAATAATTTTTCGTGGCGCTAATTTCAGACGCATGCAATTTTACAATAAATGGTTGATTTATAGAACTCCCACTTATCGCCACAGCATCTTTCCCCTAGTTGTTGATAAATGTTTTCGGTGTGAGGAGAAAGGGAACTGGAAACATATTGTCTGGGAATGTCCTAAAATCCAGCCATTCTGGAAGGAAATTGAAAAATACCTCTCCTCTGAGCTTAAAGCCATTATAATATTCGACGACTTAGTTCCTGTACTAGGCTGCTCTATGAGTCACACTCCATATGATGAGTCCCTTTTCATAGCCTCTTTAATAGCCAAATCTCTTATTTTGCAGTCCTGGAAAACCGATCAAGTACCAACTTTTCAGGCTTGGAAGGCAAAATTACTACGAATCAAGGGCAGGGAAAGAAAATATGCACTGAGATCAGGGGCACTCAAGAAATATGAGAAGTTTTGGAGTGTGTTTGAAACGTAGTTTTTTCTACTGTATTTTCTGACAGCATTTAATTTTAACTATATCTTATTAACTTATAGTCTGCTAGATTGTTTCTCCTTACGCATTTCGCACTTTACAATTGCACATTGCACTTTACAATTAAGATCTGAATTGTCGAATTTCGTCGATGTTTTTTGGTTTTACACTTTGCACTTTATAATCAAGTTTCGAACTGATGAATTTGGAAAATGTTTTTACACCTAAGTGCCTTGTACCGTATTAATTTTACTACAAATGTGTTCTGTATTGATGATTTTGTCTTTATGAACTCTCAATAAAAAGAGTTTTAAAAAAAAACATTTCACCTACATCCCTCTTGTTTTCTGAACCCGTTTTTGTTAAATTTAGGACTATGTGCATTTTACCACTGCTAGCCAGTGCTAAAGTGCTGATGCTCTCTCTTTCAAACATGGTGCAATTGGCTTAAACCCTATTTGCACATTTAATGTACTTGTAAGTCTCTAGTAAAGTAGTACCACATGTACCCTGTGCCTGCAGCACTTAGTCTTTTTTAATGTGTCACAATTTTGAAAATGTCACTTTTAGAAATGTCCCATTTTCTTGTTTTAACCAATTGTTGCTTGCAGCCTGTTTCTTGAGTCTCATGACTAGATGTAGTTGGCAGTTGGCCTTAGTGTAGCATGCCCAAAAAGCCACAGAATAGAGGGTCTGGATGTTGGAGGATGGGCCGTCCTGACTTAATGGTGGGGTAGGACCTGTCACCTACAACACATGCAATTCAAAGTGTTGGAAAATAGCCCTCTCTCTTATGGGCCACCCTAAGCATTTTGCCTTCATCCTCTTCGTTTTTGTTGGCTTTACGACTCTGGGCACTTTACCACTGCTGACCATTGCTGAAGTGTATGTGTTCTCTCCTCTAAACATGGTATAATGGATTTACTTTTAAGTCCCTTGTAAAGTGACCATATACCCAGGGCCTGTATATTAAATGTTAGGTCTGCAAAAGGAACAAATGATGGACGGAATGCTGAACAATGCAAACATTCACCCCCAGTCACAAGGATCTGAGTTTAATCCATCATTCTTATGCTCACCACCCCACCCCTGTTTGGACCCAGCCATATGCAAATCAGTATTGACCCTGTTCCTCATGGAAACAGTTCAGCCCAAACTGCCAAGCTAGGTTTTCCCTGGACCGGTAACAAGCATCCTGGTACCGTTTTAAGGGCATCACCCCTCATCTGCCAGGCTAGTTTGCATCTAGTGGTGCAGTGAACAATGGACCCACATCTGGGCATACCCATCAATTGCTCTTTTTGCATTTGTCACCGTGAGTGGTCCGGGTATGCCTAGACGTGGGTCCCGTGCTCTCCATGCTGCTGGAGTCAAGCTAGCCTGGCTGATGAGGGGTGAAACCCAGACAACGGTCCAAGGATGCCTGTGTCCGGTCCAGGGAGGACCTGGCCTGGCTGTTTGGGCTGGGCCGTTCCCATGGGGAACAGGGTCAGGACTGATTTGCATATGGCTGGGTTCAAACCGGAATTGCATGGGAGACAAATAAAGATGGATTTTGGCCCAGATCTCTGTATTGGGGTGATTGATTGACATTGTTCATCATTCTCTCCATCAATAGTCAAGACTGAGTTGCATATGGCTGGGTTCAAACTGAAATGGCAATGGGAGCACAAAAAAGATGGATTTGGGCCCAGATCCCTTTAATGGAGTTAATATTTGACATTGTTTGACATTGTTCAACATTCTGTCCATCAGTTGTTCTTTTTGAATTTGGCACCCCAAGTGGAAAGGGTATACCTAGATGCGGGTCCCATGCTCTCCATGCCACTGGAGTCAAGCTAGCCTGGCTGATGAGGGGTGAAACCCGGAAACCGGTCCTAGGATGCTTGTTTCGGGTCAAGGGAGAACCTGGCCTTGCAGTTCGGGCTGGAGTGTTCCCATGGGGAACAGGGTCAAGACTAATTTTTCATATGGCTGGGTTCAAAATGGAATGGCATGGGGAGTAAAAAAAAGAAGGATTTAGTCACAGATCTCTGTACTGGGGTGAATATTTGACATTGTTTAACAATGTGTTCATCAATTGTTCTTTTTGCAATAGTAGGTCTGCACTGATTGTGCCACCCATAGTAGTAACCTTTCACACCTGTCTCAGACCTGCCACTGCAGGGCCTGTGCATACAGTTTCCTCCCACTTGAGTTGGCATTTAAAACTACTTGCCAAGCTTGAAATTCCCCATTTATTACATATGTCACCACTTAGGTACGCCCAAGGTTGCCCTAAGGGCAAGGTGCTGTGTTGTTAATGAAAGGTAGTACATGTACTGGTATATTTTGCATGTCCTGGTAGTGACAAACATCCTATTTAATTTTTCACTACCCTGAGGCCTACTCCTCTTATAGGTTAGCACTGGAAATTCCTTAATACACTTTTAAGCTGTGATTCCTTATCGGAGAAGAGTAGTTTTCATGTTTCATATGTTTGGAATAGTAATGACAAATCCTCCTTACTGGTAACATTGGATTTGGCATTACTATTTTAGAAATATCACTTTTAGAAAGTAGACATTTCTCTCTGCTTATCACTTTGTGAGCTTTGCAGCCTGTCTCCAATACATGTCTGGGCTGTGTGATAGCTATACTTTGTGCATTCGCTCTAGACAGCTACAAAACAGAAAGGATAGGTGCGTCTGAGTACCCATCTACATACACCTGCATTCTGATGGCCTTGCCTGGGCAGGATGTAAGGGAAAGGCTAACACCACTTAAATAGGTTGTGTCCTTTCCCCAGGCAGAGGACTAAGTACCCCCCACAGATAGCCTGGTAGACAGCACAGGGTTGAAAGGGACACGTGTGCACTTCAGAGAGCTGCTTTGAAGTCACACCCACAATCAGTGGCACTTTTGTGTATAAGTACCGGATCTCTAACCCCATCAAATCAGACACTACATGACTTATAACTGAAGTTCTACCAGAAGAACAGTTGTGCTGCTGGACTCAAGTGGACTGCTGATCTAGAAGGCCTGCTTTTCTGTTTGTTGCCTTGCTGCATGCTGCTCTCTGATTCCGCTGAAGGAGAGCTGAACTCTGCCTCCGCTCCAAGTGATTTCCAAGGGCTTATTGGCTTGCCTACTGCTGCTTGAGACACAGGGATACCAATGTCTATATCCCTTCTCCTGTGCCTGGCTCACTGGAAGTGGCCCAGATACTTGCATAATGGATTTTGATGCATCTTCTGCCTATGTGTTGCAGAACTGGTGCATCAACCTGTTTGCTGGATTAAAATCGGCACATCGCCTCAGAACCAGCACTTCGCCTCCAGTGATTGATGCATAAGCAGCGTATTGCCGCTGGAGCAGCTTGGTGAGAACGACGCATCGCCTCAACTACTTGGCAGATTCTGGCGCAACGCTCATTGCTTCTCGACTCAGGCACCCGTCTTCAGAACTGACGCATCGCCTTCACTGCATGGAGAAGATCAGCGCATCTTGCCCCTGCGGAACTTGACAATGACACATCTTGTTCTTTGCGCACTTGGTCCTACATGGGTCCTGTAGCCAGGTGGTGCTCCATTGCAGTTGGCCTGAACTTTGACTTTGCCTGGTGCAGCGCAAACTAAAGTAAACTTTTTGTGCTACTTGCTTCTAAGCGCTTTATTGCATTTATTCCTTTAAAATTCAACATCTCAGCTTCTTTATATTGTGTTTTTGTCGTTTTGGTCTTGTTTTGTTTATAATATAATAATCTATTTTTATAAACATGCTTGGACTTTTTTGTGGTTTATTCATTGTGTTACTGTGTGTGTGTTTGTGTGTGTGTTGCACAATTACTTTACACATTGCCTATTTAGATAAGCCTAACTGCTCTGTGCCAAGCTACCAGAGGGTGATCACAGGTTATATTTTAGTGTGTACTGAGCTTACCCTGACTAGAGTGGTGGTTCCTGCTGGACTAGGGTGCTTACCTCAGCCAACCAGGAATCCCATTCATAATAAAAAGGCACTGGGCAGTCTTACAAACAAAGGACTACACCAGCCTATTAGGCCCTCAAGGCTGGGACGAGGACAGGAAGGAAGGCAGGCAGGCAGGCAATAAATTCCAGACACCTCTGTTGGAGGGGTGGGGGGAGACCCTAGAAGATTTGGTACCAGGAATAAAATGAGACCCTCATACCCACTCTTCAGTTTACTCCTGGATATGTAGATACTACAGAAAAAGGACCTCACTTCTGCCAGAGGACTACCATGCTGCTTGGGTCCTGCACTGCTGTTTGAAAACGAAGACTGGTAAGCTGAGTGATCTCCTGTTCTGAGTTCCATGAACACAAAGTGCTCCAGAGGCCTTCCTGCAACTGCCCAGCTGACCTGGTGACCTGGACCTTCCTGAATCTGCAGCTGGACCTAACTAAGCTTTGCTGGCCTCTGCTGGAGTGAGTTCCCAGATTCCCAAGAGGTGCTTTCCAGGTCCTGGACCTTTGTGCTGTACTTTAGAAAGTACCTTTTTCAGCTGGACCATCCTGGTCCCTGTATCTGGCCTGTGTTCTATCCACCTTCTGGCTTTTACCCTGTCTCGCCCAGTGATATAACAGCGAGAGCACTTCGTGCTTTTTATGTGCTATAATTACTTCAAATCTTTGAAATTGCATATCTTCGGTATAAGGAAATGCCTCTTTTTGTATGGTCACTCCCAGGTTTTTCAACTGATTCTGCTGGATTTTACGACTCTGACCCCATACTTTTACATTAAATTGGCTATAGTCATTTGGCATAAGCTAACGTACCTGTAAGTCCCTAGTATATGGTACTCAGGGCCTGAAAGTTAAAGAGACACCCTAGGGATTGCAGCACTAGTTGTGCCACCCTGGGTGTGACAAAGGTAAAATTAGTCTCCCAGTCTACCATTGTATTTTCAAACTGCTAAACCGACTTAGTGGCAAAGTCAAATATCCTCCTGAAGCATTTGTAAGTCACCCCTATGTCAGTCCTACAGAACCCTAAGGGAGGGTGCAGCATATTTCATGGGCAGAACATGGATTCTTTGTGTTCTGACAGTAAAAATGCAAAACTGTAGTTTTTACAATAGAAAGACTTGGTCGCCCCATTGGAAAGTGCAGGATTACATGCTTATCCCTCAGTCGTGCTAACTCCTGAACGGTATGACCAAAGTTGATACTCCAAGGTATGTGTGGCTCCCTTCGTAGACACACCTCTGGGTTGTGCTATGGAGCTCAGGACGCTGAGAGAGCGGTTCTGCCATATAGGGAGTGGGCAGAAAGTTGCATATCGAAACAGCCAGATGGCACACTTCCCAGGAAGTGGTCATTAGGAGGGAGGGAACCTGGTAGCCCATTGGCTACCAACCACATCCTATTGAGAGGGCATTTTCTGAGCATAAACAGGGCACCCCTGGCACCCTTGTCTAGACTGGACTAAAAGGACCGAAGAAGGACTGCCCTGCTGCTTCGTGGAACTGGCAAAGAGAGGCTACACTGGCGTGGACTGCACTGCTGAACCTGGTGGCTAGCAGAGAAGAGGGACTGTGCCTTTTGTGGTACTGCTCATGGAAAGATCACCTCCAGAGCCAGGCCAAAGCAAAAAGATTGCAAGGGTCAGCATGCTGACCTCCTGCTTACAGCACATGGCCACAACAGTTTAGAAGCCTGCTGGAGAAAGTTGGTAGCCCAGAATCTTCAAGCCACTGCCAATCGCTGCTGTGCAGCAGCAGAGTCCAAGATCTGACACAAGTTTCCCCCCTGTTTGCTGAGCCCCGGGGAATCATCGGAGTGAAGCTTGGTCGCCCAGAAGCTAAGTTATTGGCTAGGTAGGGAATTAGCTGTGACAGCAATACCGAGCAACTGGATGCCCAGTGGCAACTGGACTTCTACCAGTACCGAGATGACTTTGAAGGATGTTGACCCTGTGACCAGGACCACATCACCCCATTCATGGACCGAGGAGTAGCTGCAGGAAGTCCCCTATCGACCGCATTGTATCCTCAACATGCTTGAGAATCTTTAGCAACCTTCATCTCTTGCATCATGACCACTTCCATAGGAAACCACTGCAGCTGATAAAAGATTGCTTCTACCCTTGAAGTAAATGTTTATGAAGACTTCGCTGGCCATCTGACTGGCTCTCTACTGGAGTTGGTCACCTTAAGTAACTTTAAGTGACTGCAATGCAACTATCCCAACTTTTTACTGAATTTACCAGTGCTTGTTTTGATTTACTATACCATGTAAATTCTATATCTCCGGAACCCGCAGTCTATTTTTAGGTCAAGCCTGGTGGCAGCGCGCTTGCGCTGCTCGCTCTGCGAGACTGCCGTAGTAGAGTATGGAAGAGAAGCAGTGCCCACTCTCCTCCCATATTTTTAATTGGCTTGTGTCATTGTCTTTCGTAAATGCTGTCCTGGATTCGTGAAAAGGATTGTTAGTCCCTGCTTAGTACGGTCTTGTCTTCATTTGTACCTTTCCATGGCAACTGGCCCCTTTACTTCGTTGTTTCACGGGACCTGTTATTTAGTCTGTAAGCACTATTTATTTTATTGAGTTTCTCTTACTGCAGGGCGGACATGAGCAGCTTCAGCTGAAACTGCTTGTGTTTTTTTAAGCACCACGGATGCCCCCGTAACACGGGCGCCCTCTTTAAATCACTTTAATCCAGCACTCATGTCATGTCTGTTTCAACTCCCTAAGTAAAATGTATTTAGAAAGGATTAAGTCATGTGAATTCCAGGTGGCACATAATCCTGTGCTAGTGGGCTGAAGCTGACAACAGCACATCTGTGTTACATGTCATCTGTACTAAAGCCACCTGACATGTTGTTTTCAGAAGCCTGTTTTTTTGACAGTAACAAAACCACCACCACCATAATTACCACCACCTCCACCAAAACCAGCACCACCAATACCACCACCAATATACCACCAATACCACCACCACCACCAATACTACCACCACCGCCAATACGACCACCACCATCAACACCACCACCACCAATACCACCACCAATGCCACTGCCACCACCAATACCACCACCACCAATACCACCACCACCACCAATACCACCACCACTGACAATACCACTACCACCATCAACACCATCAATAACACCACCAATATCACTACCACCACCACCAATACCACCCCCAATGCCATTGCCACCACCAATACCACCACTACCAATACCACCACTACCAATGCCACCACCAATACCACCACCACCATCAAGACCACCACCTCCAACAATACCACCACCAACAACACCACCAGCAATACACCACCACCACCAATACCACCAATCAATCAATAAGGGGTTTGTTAGAGCGCGACTACTCACCCGTAAGGGTCTCAAGGCGCTAGGGGTAGGGGCTTTGACTGCGAGGAAGGAGAAGGAGCGGCTGCCCGATCTGGTCTTTCTGGTGTAGGGGACCACGGCGTAGGAGAGCTGGGCTGATTGTAGGGTCCTTTGGAGTGCGTGGAATTTGAGTCGGCTGTTCAGGTATGCTGGTCTGGTGCCGTGGAGGGCCTTGTGTGCATCGGTGAGTATCTTGAAGGTGATTCTTGCCTCCACGTGGAGCCAGTGGAGTGTGCGCAGGTGCTAGGAGATGTGGCAGTGTTTTGGCAGGTTGAGGACCAGTCTTGCGGTGGCGTTCTGGATGTTCTGTAGCTTGCGGGTGAGGGTTTTGATTATTCCGGCGTAGAGTGTGTTGCGGTAGTCGAGTCTGCTGGTGACCAGGGCGTGAGTGACGGTCTTTCGGTGTTTGAGGGGGATCCATTTGAAGGTCTTTAGAATGAGGCTGAGGGTGTGGAAGCAGGAAGACGAGATGGAGTTGATCTGGCGGTCCATTTTGAGCTTGGAGTGCAGGATGATCCCCAGGTTGCATGCGTGATCCGTGGGGGTTAGTGGGTTTCCGAGGGCAGGGAGCAACCAGGTGTCGCTCCAGGTGTCGAGGTTTGGGCACATGATGAGTACTTCTGTTTTGCTGATGTTTACTTGTAGGCAGCTGTTTTTCATCCATTTGGCGACGGCTTCCATGCCTTCTTGAAAGTTATGTCTGGCAGTGTTGGGTTAGTTGGATAGGGAGAGGATGAGTTGGGTGACGTCTGCGTATGACACAATGTTGAGTCCGCAGATTCTGACAATGGGAGCGAGTGGAGCCATGTAGATGTTGAAGAGTGTCGGGCTGAGGGAGGAGCCCTGGGGGACTCCGCAGGTGGTAGGTGTAGGGTTCGAGAGGAAAGGGGGGAGCCAGACCCGCTGCATTCTGCTGGAGAGGAAGGAGCTGATCAAGTCGAGGGCCTTTTCCTGGATTCCTGTGTCGTAGAGTCTGCGTATTTGGGTGCGGTGAGATACTGAGTCGAATGCCACTGAGAGGTCGAGGAGGATGAGGACTACTGTTTCTCCTTTGTCGAGTAGGGTGCGGATGTCATCTGTTGCGGCAAGGAGGGCGGTTTCCGTACTGTGGTTTTTTCGGAAGCAGATTGGGAGGAGTCGAGGATGTTGTGCTCTTCGATGAACGTGGCGAGTTAGCTTTTGATGACTTTCTCGATGACTTTCGCTGGGAACGGGGGCAGGGAGATGGGTCTGTAGTATTTGAGGTTGGTGGGGTCCGCTGAGGGTTTCTTTAGGAGGGGGTTGAACTCAGCGTGTTTCCAGTCACCGGGGAACAAGGCGGTTGCCAGGGAGCGGTTGATGGTGTGGCAGAGCATGGGTGCGATGGTGTCGGCGGCTCTGTTGAAGATGTGGTGGATTCAGGGGTCCGTGGGTGAGTGGATTGACTTAATTGTCTTCAGTGTGTCTTTGGTGGTGAGGGCTGTCCAGTTGTCAATTGCTGGTTTACGGGTGTCGAGGGTGGTTGGTAAGGGTTCAGTGTGTTGGTTGGCTTTGTTGAAGTTGTCATAGATGCTCTTGATTCTGTGGTGGAAAAAGGTGCTGAGTTTGTCGCAGAGGTCTTGTGAGGGAGGGACGTCAGTAGACTCTCTGGTGGGTTGGGCGAACTCCTTGATGATGCTGAAGAGTTCCTTGCTGTTGTTACGCATTGGTGGAGATTTTGTCTTCAATCGCTTTTTTCCTCGTTTCTCTGATGAGTTGGTGCTGGGTGTTCATGGCGGCTCTGAAGTTGTTGTGGGCTTCTGTGGATTTGGTGTTCCTCCATGCCTTTTTGATGAGGCGGCGTCAAGTGCGTCTGAAGTCTCGAAGTTCGGTGGTGAACCATCTGGCTTTCTTGGCCCTGGTATTGTTGTTTTTCTTGAGGGGGCTGTGGTGCTGGTGATGTCCAGGATCCATCTATGCAGTGTTCGGGCTGCAGTGTTGGGGTCGTGGTTTTCCGCAATGGTTGGAGTGGAATTGTTGAGTGAGTCGGTGAGCTAGTCGTCTGTGATTTTGGTCCAGTTTCTTTCTGGGAGCAGGTGCTGGTGTCTGTGGATGGTAGGTGTCCTGAAGGTAAAGTGGACGCAACGATGGTCGGTCCATGTGAGTTCGGTGGTGTGGCTGAAGGTGATGGAGTTTCCTGTAGTGAACAGGGGGCCGAGGATGTGTCCTGCAGAGTGCGTGGGCTCAGTCACGATCTGGTGGAGTACAATGTTGTGTAGGTTGTCCAGGAGGGATGTGGTGTTGGGGTCTAGTTGGTTGTCGAGTTGGAAGTTGATGTCTCCCAGCAGGGTGTAGATCTTGGATGCGATGGCCTGCAGGGAGATGATGTCCGTGATGGGGTTGGCGAAGGGTATTCGGAGTCCAGGGGGTCGGAAGTTGAGGGTTCCTCGGAGGGTGGTGGTGGGGCAGGCCAGTATCTTGAAGTGAAGGTGTTCCATCAGTTCTGTGGGCTCGTCAGGGACTGTGCTCAGGTGGAGGGTGGATTTGTGGATGATGGGGATTCCTCCTCTTGGGCGGGTGGGGCGGTCCTTCCTGGAGATTTTGTATTCTTGGGGGATGGCAATGGCGATGTCTGGTCCCGAGGTGGTGTTGTTCCAGGTTTCGGTGAAGAAAGCTACGTCCGGGATGGTGCTGTCGAGGCGGTCCCAGATTCCAATGGCGTGTTTTTGGAGGGATCGGACATTGAGGATGATGCATTGCAGGGTCTTCAGTTCGGTTGTGTTCTTGTGGGCGGGTTGTGCTGGATCCGTGTTCTTGGCGGTGCTGCTGGTGTGCCGGCAGCAGTGACAACTTAAGGGTCCGTGGGTGTCGGCTGGTGATGCTAGCTTTCAGTTGTTGTTGCGGCCTGGGTTGAGTGCGTGTAGTGCTGCTGGGTCGTAGCGTTGGGTGGAGGTCAAGGGTTCCTGGCTCTGGTCGTGGTCGGGTCGCAGACGGGCTTGCCTTTGGCACACCAGCGGCGTAGGGATTGGGGAGGGCTGGACAGCTGAGAGGCGGGAGCGGGGAGGGGAGCTGGATTGGTCGCGCTGGTCATGCTGGAGGGAGGGGCCACGGGGGCAGCAGCGGCAGGGGAGAAATGGGCGGGAAAGGAGGAAAAGTAGGTAGAAAGGGAAAAAGAGAAAACAGCAGAAAGCAGAAAAGTGCAGAAAAATACATTAGGAAAGAGGGTGAAAACAAGTGAAAAAATGAGTGAAAGCGCGTGAAAAAATGGTGCGGAAAGCGGGGGACAGAGGTCCACTGGACCACCAGGGATGAGAAGCAGGTGAACCTGTGGGTGGAGGAGGGCCTCGAAAACTCACACTAGAGAGTGCAGGGGCTGGGGGAGGCCTCACTCAATGGGGTGGGAGAGAAATTTCACAGACAAAGAGTCAGCGGTCTTGCCCCTGACTCTGTGTCAGACAACCCCACCACCAATACCACCACCACCAATACCATCACCACCACCAATACCTACACCAACAATACCACCACCACCAACACCACTACCACCACCAATACCACCACCACAATACCACTGACGACCGCTAATGCCGATAGCACCATCAATACCACCACCACCAATACCACCACCACCACTAATACCACCACCAATACCACCTCCACCACCAATACCACCACCACCATTAACACCACCACCAATACCACCACCACTACCACCACCAATACCACCACCACCAAGACCAAAAGGACGGCTATGGTGATTCCGTTCCTGGTCTTTTAGCTTTCTGGCCCTCCAGCTGGTCAGTTCTCTGCATTCTCTGCGGGAAGAGCTCTGCCGACCCCGTTGCCGCCACCGCGGTAGCGGCTGCAACAACAAGCAACAAGTGCTGGTCAGCGGCGGGTGACGGGGAGCAAGTGGCAGGTGAGGTGAGAAACTACTGGGAACCGCCTGAGGGGAAAGCGCTACATCAGGAAAGTAGCGGCCGGAGCCGCAGAAGGCGGGAGGCTGCCAGGCTGCCAAGGCTGAGGCAGCCCCCGCTGCTCTCTCAGCTGACTCCGGCTGATTTCTTGGGACCAGGATGGCGTCGTGTGGTGCGGTGCGCTGCGGCACCTCAAGCCTCAAATCCTCCCAGCAGCGCCGATTTTCGTCCTCTTTCCGCCTTGAGCGGCGCTTGCAGACACTTGCGGTTGCGGTTGCTGCTGTTCCTATAGCCCTAACTTCCCATTGCCAAACAGCTATAACTGACGCTCGATTCTCCAGATCAACCGGACTGCTGGTTGCAAGGTGAGCTGAGCGGAGCTGAGGTGTGGTGGGGTGGACTGCCATATTGGGAGTGCCTTGTCTGAAAGCTAACTGTACTCCGCCCTTGCAAACTCAGTAGCCCCACAACCAGGCCTTGGCAGGCCTTGGCAGCCTTGGCAGGAGTGGGCTAACTGGGGGTGGTGTACTTGTTGGTTGTCATAGAGCCTGGTGGTTTCTGATCCCGGACCTCAGACCCCCGGGCCCCTGCTACAGGCCTCCTCACATGCCTCCTCACGACCTAATCTTTAGCCAATCTTCAGCGGCCCATGGTCCTACCACTAATAAGTCAATCAAGTCTTTCTGTGACCAGCTAAAGCCACTAGTGGGGATAATACCATTAAGGCACCTTGAGGCATACTTTGAGGCTCAATTGAAGCGCAATCGAGCATAACTGAGGAAACATAGACAAACTCAATCTTAAATCTGCAAGTCCCTTATCACTAAGGACTCTAATCAGTGGGCAAGGTGCCATGAGGTCATGCAGAGTGAGGAAGGCCCTAACGAAACCAAGACCTCAGCCCAAAGCAACAAAACGGAAGAATGATGGCAAGAGTGCACTTAGAGACACCAGCCCACTTGATTTTGGTCCAGACAGTCACAAGATAAAACATGAAAAACGTCATGAGACAAAAGAAAAACAATTGGCCAACATGATCTATAAACCCCTCTTTACTTTGTCCTTTAATGTCGCAACAAATAACGCCTTTGTTAACCAGGAAGGGTGTAATCTTTTAATAACAACCGCAACAACTGAAACAGAAAAGGGAGTCGCAGACAACACAAGGCTGGGTCCAAAAGATCAGGACTTAACTAGAACAGATGGGCCCCCACCAGGGAGAAACCCCTGTTCTTTCCAGCCTAAAATATATACAAAAATGTTCTTTCTGAAAGACCCAACTACTGCAATATTCTCCAAAAGTGGCACTATGGAATGGCTGCAATCCCCTCTCCTGCCCTTACAACCAGACAGCTCCGATCAAACTTTGCAATCCACAACGACTTTACAAACAGCCGCATCAATCCATTCTAATGAATGTCTCCTGGACAAAAAACAATGGGAACACCAATGGGAAAAAGTTGCTTTATCGGCAAAATCACGAATTAATGCAAGCAGCTGAAGACCTAAATATATCGGGACTTATTTATGAGGCCTTGTGTCACTTTTACACGGCCGGTGCGTCACTTTTTGTGACGCACCAGTGGGGTAAAAAATGTGCCATGTGGCGTCATATTTACAAAATCTAGGGAGATGGGTCACTTTGTAAACCCTTGCGCTACATTATACCTGTGTCAGGTATAATGTTTGCAGGGTGGGCGTTCTGACGCAAGGAAGCCTTGTAGAAGTTTTTTTTCTTGCAAAGCTGGCCAGCTGGGGGATACCAACTTCTCTTTTAGATCAACTTAGGCACTTGCATACCAACACGTGGATCCCGACTACAATTTAACCTTGTTTTGGCGGACTTACCAGGGGAACTGGACAGCTGCTCCGAAGTTAGGAGGCATGACATTGACACATTTTCTATACGCTGACGAACTAGTATTGATCAGTCGGACCCCTATCGATCTTCAACATCTTCTGGATGTGACTCACAAATTTTCTCAACGGAACGCTTTAAACATAAACCTTAATAAAACTAAAATCATGACAGTAAATGCTCACAAGAAGACAAGTCCTAGTTGGTATCTGGACAGGAATCGTCTAAATCAAGAAACAAGTTACAAATACCTGGGGATACTTTTAGATCAAAACAATTCCTTTAAGCCACAGTTGGAATCTTTGCGAAGGAATGTTGCTATGACCTACCTGGCACTTAAACCTCTGAGGAATACGCTGCAGGCTCTATCATTAGATCCTTTTTTTAAAGTCCTGCGAGCCTAATTAAATCCCACGATTACCTATGGGAGTGAACCAATGAGAGGAAAAGATGCAGCAACTCTAGACAGCATAAGAGCAACATCCCATCGAGCGATATTCCA
Source organism: Triturus cristatus (assembly GCF_964204655.1). Lineage (NCBI taxonomy): Eukaryota > Metazoa > Chordata > Amphibia > Caudata > Salamandridae > Triturus > Triturus cristatus. The sequence goes on along the minus strand of NC_140582.1, from coordinate 1,205,560,866 downwards.
GCTCCACAAATACATTTCACCGGCCCAAATACGGCTGGAATTTGGGCTCCAAAATCAGGCGACAGAGAGAATGGGAGCCTATATAAAATGCTGGCATAAAATCAGAACTGCCGAAGATGGATCCCTAAACAACCACCTCTGGGTAGAACTGACCTGAACAAGGAAATTGCCAGCTAACAAGTATCTCTTGGATTCTATCAAGGCTCTAGGTCTGATAGACCTTTGGAATACCTCGACGGCTCATTGTGTATTAAAAAAAATAGTTACAAAGTCAACAAGACTTATATCAGCTATAGAGGACAAGAAAGCACTGTCAAAACGAGCCCATGGCTGTGTTGTGCTCAACAATTATGCAGTCTGCAAACCCCAACCTTATTTTAACGCAGGAACAAAGATAACTTCTAGAGAATTCTTTTTTAAACTTCGCTTGGGAGTTGGTTCAATTAACCCATTTTTACCACCTTGGGAAAGAAGAGGAGGAGACCAGCCATGCAGGCTATGTGCTTGCGGAGTAGAGAACCTTATCCATATTATTTGTATTTGTGACAAACTAAAGGACATAAGGAATACTTTTTTAAAACCATCCTTTAACCAGCATGGCATCAGGTTCTGCAGGCAGGGGGTAATCCTGTCCTGTAACCCAACCTTAGTACAGCTGAATTGTCGCCTTACAAAATTCTTTGATCTCACCGAACAGAGACTGAAAAACATATCTTCGCTGGTGACGACCTAGCTCCATATGATGGTATTGGGTACCATTTTAGCTAGCACAGAAACGTTACTTTAAAACCTTAGGAACAGCATCACAAGCTCACCAACAGACATAATTTGAAGCTGTTTTTGTAGCCCTGAACACCTTGAGTGGCAAGAGTATCTCTTAGAAGAAAAAATATTAACCCAAGACCAAAACTTTGATAGTGAATTTGGGGGGTTGATTGCTTAATAACACAAACCACATGAGATTGACTTTTAATTTGATTAAGTACCAACTGTGTGGAGGATTTCTTATAATTAGATAATTGTTTATACTGTTTTATGTACAACACAAAGAGGACCATTTTAAAATTGTTTAATTCCTTGTATTAGTAAATTGTGTTGGGATTTTAATGACCATTTAATGTATGCAACATATTTAATGAATCAAGCATAATAAAATTACCTTACCTTAACTTACCAATACCACCACCACCAATACCACCACCAATACCATCAATATCAATACCACCACCATCAATACCACCACCTCCACCACCACCACCAATATAACCACCACAAATACCACAACCATAAATACCACCAATACCACCACCACCACCAATACCACCATCAATACCACCACCAATACCACCACTAATACCACCTCCAACACCACCACCAATACCACCACCACCAATACCTCCATCAATACCACCACCAATACCACCACTAATACCACCTCCAATACCACCACCAATACCACCACCACCAATGCCACCACAACTACCACCACCACCAATACCACCACTACCAATACCACAACCAATACTACCACCTCCACTAATAATACCACCACCACCGCCAATACCACCACCACCAATACCACCACCAATGCCACTGCCACCACCAATACCACCACCACCAATACCACCACCACCAATATCATCACCACCACCACAGACATCAATACCACCACCTCCACCAATACCACCACCAATACCACCACCTCCAACAACAGCAATGCCACCACCAATAACACCACCACCAATAACACCACCACCAATACCACCACCACCACCAATACTAATACCACCGCTAATTCCACTAGCACCACAAATACCACCACCACCACCACCAATATCACCACCACCAATACCACCATCAATACCACCACCATCAATGCCACGAATACCACCACCACCAATACCAGTACCACCACCACCAATACCAATACCACCACCAATACCACCCCCACTAATACCACCACCAATACCACCACCACTAATATCACTACCAATACCGCCACCACCAATACTACCACCACCACCACCAATGCCACAAATACCAGCACCACCAGTACCACCACCACCAATACCACAACCACCAATATCACCACCACCACCAATACCAACACCAACAATACCACCACCACCATTACTAATACTACCACCACCAATACCACCACCTCAGCGCCCCTCGCTCACTAGTAATAGCAGGAGCACTGTACAAGCCAGAAGCTGCAGTCAAGACCATCCCTTCCTCCCACCATGCCTGCCATAAAGCACAGCTGGCCCTGCACCAGGAGGTGAAGCCAGGGCCCTACTACAGCTGGAGTCTCACTTCACACTTTGTGTCTGTGTAATTTACAACACTTACACATCTTCTTCACTCCACTATTTATCACTACTTTGAAGACATCATAGGCCGGTCTCTTCATCTGATATTTACAATTTAAGAAGCGACCGAGAAGGCCCTTTATTGCAATGCAATAGGTCTCGCATTTGCGAGAGTTTAAGCTTTTAGTATTGTAAATGACAATGCCTTTTATTTATGGTTTAAAACACAAAACATAAATAAAAGGCATTGTCATTTACAATCCCAAACGCTTAAACTCGCGTGAATGCAAGACCTATTACTTTTCAAATGCTTGTTATAAATTGGGGTTGACTTTCCTTGGTGTCTTGTCAATTTCTTCTTCAATTGTATTGGTGCTGTTTAAAAGCTTTACACTTGTTCCTTCGTGTACACCATGCTGCTCCGAGCCACAGCTACCCAGGATTGAGATGAAGGATTGATAAACGAAACCTACTGGTCCTAAAGGGGTTTGTAAGTGTATTACATGGTGAACTCGCACAACCACACCATACAGTACACCACATTTCCTCACATTCAGTTCTATTGATTACATTTTTGTCATTTTGGTGTCAATTAATTTATTACATTTTACTCTATATTTCTAAATTGATGTGGGGTTTTTCTACTGTTGTGTTTTCAGTTTATTACTGTTTCAATGTTGCAATAATACTTTACAATTTGCTTCTAATTTAAGTCTGAGTGTTTGGTGCCAAGCTACCAGGGGTTAATCACAGGTTGCTGTTGCTTGAAAAGGCTGACATCCTCTCACCAATCACCCAATTTCTCACAATGCCATTACAGGAAAAACAAAAAAGAGTTTAATTCTCAATTTGAAAAGATGCCTAGAAAGACCAAAGGGATACTTCACTGCAGAACAGATTATGTGGTGTATGTCCTGACATGCCCCTATAATTTATTGTATGTGGCTAGCACAATGTTGCCCGTATTCAAGAGATTACAGCATTTTAGAGCAGTTAAGAATACAGACAAATGATTAAATGCTAAAATTCTATTTGATTCATTCATTCATAAGAGACATAGGAGGAGAGGATAGACAGTTGGACTCTCGCTATATTATTGAAATCGACACTACGATTCTAAACAGGATGACTACAGAAGAGGATTGTTTACATATCAATGAGTTGTGGTAAAAGCATTTCCCTTTCCATTAACAGCCCGGTATATATCATGACACTTTACTTGCATGGCATACTGCAACCCACAGGGGTTGGACTGTTAGTAGGCTTCGTAGAATAAGGTTCAATGTAGTGATAGCAGAGGAATAAATGAACTTACATCCTGTGCATATATATATATATATATCCAGGAACTCCGATAATGTCGCTTCTGACAAACGGATACGGACCACAGAATCGTGCAAAAGTTCAGTTTATTGCAAAATCACCATGACGCCATGACGCGTTTCAGCCCGAACATGGGCCTTGATCACATGACACGGTAACGTTACATTTCATTGGTTTATATGACGTGAGTAACAAGCAAGTTGATTGGCATTTTCTGCAAACAACAAATGACATAGATGACAGACTGCTAGCAAGTAGTTGGTAGTTCCATACTCGTTCCAGGTTAAAACTACGTGTAAAATACAATAGGTAAAATTACATGTGATTAGCCAGGGAAGTTTATAAAAAACCTTAAAACCATAAAACATTGCATAAAATAGATTTCTGGTGTAAATACACAGGCCATGGTTTCATTGGAACAAGATGCTAGTCTGACAGTAATTAATGCATATTAATCGATGATTTGAGCTTGAACTCTGAACATTTAAGATTAAAACCAATGTAAGAAAAAAGTGTGCAAAAAGGTGCAAAAAAGTGCTTGAATGCCTGTGGGGGTACATAGTAGGTAACCAAAAGATACATCCTTAGTCAAGGTGAATAATAATGATGTCAAGTAGGACATAGTTTATAAGCATATGCCAATGTTTGATTGTCTTACCAACATTACCCCCGGTTGGTGCATATTTTCTAAGTGCAAAAGGACAAATGTAAATATATGTAATTCCGCTAGTTTAAATGCAAACAGGTAGGTTTCCTTGCGAAACTACCATCTGGACAGAGCAAGTATAGGCGATTGTATGCATATAGTTATCCATGAGAAGAATTTTCCCTCACAATGGTTACTGGAGCCCCAGTGATACTGTTTATACATGCAATTCCGGTCTGTCCAGCATAAACACAATTTCATTTACATGAGTCTAGTATTTGATAAAACAATTTTTTTAGATGTATTTTTTATATGTGGTCAGCTCATATTGGAGTATTAGGATGCAGGTGGACTTTGAGAAAGTATAATAAAATATATAGGTCACAAGTACGCAGATATGCAAAACATGGATGACATATATATATATAAATTCACTGAAAAAACCATAGGTTTCACACACGTTATAGTTAGGAATTAGCATTTAAAAAACCTTGCAAATTCAGTGAAAAAACCATAGGTTTCACACATGTTATAGTTAGCTGGACATTTTACTGATAAAAAACCAATGAAATTCCCCCGTTATAGTTAGTGCAGGCAACTATAACTCACGCGACCGCAATCCTCTGCTGATGACATATGTGTCTTTATGAAAAAAAAATATTTGTAATATATGTATAGCTAAAATTTAATGGAAGAAGACATGGGCAAATAATTGTCTAAATACAGTATTAGCATCAGCAGAGGATTGCGGTCGCGTGAGTTATAGTTGCCTGCACTAACTATAACGGGGGAATTTCATTGGTTTTTTATCAGTAAAATGTCCAGCTAACTATAACATGTGTGAAACCTATGTTTTTTTCACTGAATTTGCAAGGTTTTTTAAATGCTAATTCCTAACTATAACGTATGTGAAACCTATGGTTTTTTCAGTGAATTTGTACGTTTTTTTAAATGCTAAGTTACTTTACGCCATTCGTGGCGTGCGCGCCCATTTAACGCAGTTCGTTCCGTACGCGCACCGCACGCCCACTTTACGCAGTTAGTGCCGTGAGTGGGCCATGTACGCACGATGCGCTTCGCGCACCGTGCGCACACGGAGGACATATTAGGCGCTTCGTTGTGAAAGGTAAGCTTTTTAATTTTGTGTCAATAGATATGCCATTTACAAATGGTGCCCTGCGGGCACCATTTGCGCACGGGGTGGGGAGAGTGAGGATAATTTTTTTTTTGTAAAATTTTTTTACCGTACGCGTACGGTAAGCGTAATCGCCGATTTTTCGGAAAAAATTAAAATTGATTTTTGCAATGCCTCGCGGCTCCTGCCCTGTCCTTGCAAACTGCTTTGCTTCATTGAAGCGAGAGCAGGGAAACCTGCTCTCACTTCAATGAAGCAAAGCAGATTCCTTTCCACAAGGGGAGCTGCATGTTCGCAGCTCCCCATGCGGAAAAGAAATTCCGGCTCCCGCGGGTCCCCGGGGCCAATAGAGGCCTCAGGAGGGGGGCCACGCAGCCCCCCTCCATAATTAAAAATTAACATTTATGTGGCCATGGCCTTGGTGGATGGGGTTCCTGGGGCTGGAATTGGCCACGGGAGGGGGCCCACGTGGCCCCCTTCCAGTTCAATTTTTTTTTTTAAATGGGGGTAAGGTCCTGGGGATGGGGTCACCAGGGCCCAAAAAAATAAGTAAAAAGAGGGGGGGCCACGCAGTCCCCCTTCTATTTAAAAAATTAAAAAAACACGGAGATCATGCCGAAGCCCCGCCCCCTCCTAGCAACACACTGCAAACGCGCCCTGTGGCGTGTTTCACAATGGGGAATTAATTCCCCTTCAATACTGGGGGTCCCTGGGGGCCAACTAGCCCACCAGGTACCTCCAGTAAGCGCCACAGGGCTGCGTTGCAGAGAGGTGTTCCAGGCCACGCCCCTTTTTACACCTCTCTGCAACGCAGCTCTGTGGCGCTTACTGGAGGTACCTGGTGGGCTAGTTGGACCCCAGGGACCCTCAGGATTCAAGGCGTCACAGGTGCATTTGCACAGTGGTGAAGGGAGGGGGCGGGGCCTGAGGCGACATGTGTACAAGCACGCCCTGTGGTTAGTTTTAAGTTGGGGAATTAATTCCTCTTCTATCCTGAGGGTCCCTGGGGGGCATGGCTAGTTGTGTAACTAATCTAACCCACTGTCTCATACCTAGCTGCTGTACCTTTCACACCTCAATGTGTCATTTCAACCTGGCACACATCCACCACACAATGACCACAGTCGGCGTTGGAATGACGAATGTGTGTATGAGTAGACATGAGAGGCAATGCAACATGGTTCATCATTCATTGGGACGAGCATCGCTGTGATTGTCACTGCACCTCAACACATTGACATGTGTATACATTGTAGAGTCCAGAGCAGCACTGTCCTGCCTACACCAACATCACATCCATAAGTGACATGTGAGTGGGTACAGGCTAATCTACGAAACACACACACAAACATGGCATGTGTAGCCATCAGTGGAGTAAATGGGAGATTGGCCCTATGTGCAGGGCGATGTTCCATTGACCATCTTGGCACTGTGCCCTGTTGATGTTTGACAGATGGGCATTGCGATTGTATGGCACCCATATCGCGGTCGCTACCGCCTGGCCCCGGCGGTGTGTCACCAGCACCCCCATTCACACAAGTGCGGTAGTCATAGGCATGGAGATACTATATATGGAAAACACAAGGGGCCCCTGAAAAAAGGATGAACCCTAACAGGGATATCAATATTTTGGAAAGACAATAGGCACCGGGTTAAGTGCTATGATAGCCTAAAAGAGCTTATGAACTCTAGAAACACAAAAATTAATACAAATATTTTGAAAAAATATATCTATGTTTTTATTACTTTTCCTTTTATTTTTTTAAAAGAGTGAGTGTTTCTGATAAAAATGAAGATGCTATAGCATTGTTAGCATTAAAAAAGAAAATGAAACGCATAGAATTACACGGGCAATATATGCTCGAATATCTTAAAGCAGGGGTAATCCCCCAAGGCCTATGCATAAGAAATATTCCTGGGCTTTTTATTCAATTAAAAGAATTCTTAGAGAGATGGGCAATGATATCTAATCGATGCTCACGGGACTACATGATGCTGATTGTGGAATTGGCGTCAGAAATTTCAGATCTTGAAAATAAAATGAAATCTTCAGGCATAGTGGAAGATTCTAAAAGAAAGCTAGAGGATATTGAAAAAGATCTATACTCATATACAGAATATCTTACAAAGCGCAAAATAGAAGATCTAAAAAAAGATATTAGATTCTTCAGTAAAGAGACTACTTATCCTTACCTGGCAGATCAATATTATAGGCATTCAGAGAGTGGTCAATGTGGTCAGTTCCCAAATAGACAGTACAGCTATGGTAAAAAAGTTACTACAGTTTCAGATTCTCCGGATTCTGATAATGAAGGCCAATTGGGAAGTCATGGATTTCAAAATTTCGGATTTAACAATGGCAGACAGCGAAGTACACAACCTTTTTTAGGGAGGCGCTTCACCAGACGAGGCAACTGGAGACCCCAATACCAACCGAGATTCCAGGCCAATCCACAGATGAATTTCAATCAATTCCAACCAAATCCACAGATGGATTACGACCAATTCTTGGTAACACGGAATGCAAGATATTGGAGGGAGTAGAAAAAATACCCATTTACAATCTCAGTGGTTCATCATTATCTATCCCTACTTTGTCACTATTATCTAAAGGTCTTACATTTGTACCCCATTCTGGCCTAAATAAATTTGAATTATTTAGAGACCCCCAGACCTTCTTTAGGAAAATTAGACTCAGTGTATTTTTTGCTAATCAAGACTATCGGCGTGAAGAGAATAATTTATCGGGGCTTACACCAAAGTCTACCTTTACTCCTACAGTTGACCAGTTGCCACCAGAAGTAGCTGTTTTCGAACAAGTACTATATAATAAGTTTGTTAACATCACTAAACATGTCCAAAAGACCTCCTTTAATCTGAATAAAGAAGAGTATAGAGCATTAGAAGATCTTAAATGTAGCGCTGACAAGACTATTAAGGCATGTGACAAAGGAGGGGGCATTGTGGTGTTCGACACTACGACATATGTGACAAAAATGGAAGACATATTAAGTGATACTCATTTCTATCTTCCTATCACTAGCGACCCTACCACTAAGATAGTTAACAAGATACGTAAAATCACTAATCGAGCCCTTAAAGATGGAGACATCTGTGAGAAAGAGTGGGCCTTCTTAAACATTGAGAAGCCTAGGATAGCAAGCATTTATGGCATTACGAAAGTGCATAAAAATGTAAGGGATCCACCATTAAGGCCCATAGTTACCACCATAGGCTCGGCCATTGAGCCATTAGCCAAATATGTAGATGCCATATTATGTCCCTATGTTTCTCGCACACCTGCTATCATACAGGACACAAGACACATCATCAATCTTGTAGAAAACATCTCTTTCTGTCCGAACACCCAATTTTTAGTGAGCATGGATATAGTGGCACTGTATAACAATATACCTATTGATGGAGCTATTGAAGCTGTACATTGGTTTATAAATACTTATAACATCAAGTGCCCATCTTTGTTCATCCTAGCATGCCTTAAAATAGTGCAATCTAATAACATCTTTGAATTTAATGGTCAGTTGTATAAACAAAATCAAGGTGTTAGCATGGGTGCATCATGTGCACCTACGGTGGCTAACATCTACATGTCCTTATTTGAAAAGAAGTACATTTTCAATGAAATAGCTCCTTTCTATGAATCCGTGACTAAATGGTCACGGTTCATAGATGACGTTTTTTTCATCTGGAATGATACTGATGACAATCTGCAGCAATTTTTGGAATGGATTAATTTGCGTGATCCTTATATACGTTTCACACATAACATCAATAAAGAACAGGTTGAGTACTTGGATGTACTAATAAAACATGATTCAGGTATCTTGGTGGTGGATTTATTTATAAAACCGACCGCCAGGAATAATTTATTAAATTATGACAGTTTTCATCCCATGACTCAAAAAAATAGTATTCCGTTTAGCGAATTTCTGCGCCTAAGAAGAAATTGCACTAATATCATTGATTTTGATGTTAAGGCTGAAGCAATGAAAATGAAGTTTCAAGTCAGGGGCTATCCTAAAAAGATCCTAAGAGACTCGTATAAACGAGCTCGCTTTTACGATCGCCAACATCTGCTTATGAATACCAAGGACAAAAAAGAGCCCGCATTGGTGTTTGTCACCCGACATTCCATGTTAAACGACAGAATTAGACAGGCAGTCTACTCGAGTTGGCAAATACTCAATGCAGACACATCTACAACGGGGTTGATACCTAAGCCTATGTTTGCATATAGACGCAATAGGAATGTAAAGGACCATGTTGTAAACTCGTGCATGAAGAAAACTATCACTTCACACCAGATGAGTCTAACAGGTACAAATCCAGTAGTAGGCACATTCAAATGTACCAATTGTAAGTCATGTGCCACAGCCATAGAAGCTACTACATTGCATTTCAATAATCAGGTTATAACATCGAACAGCCTCAATAACTGCAAGACATCTAATGTCATCTATTTGATAATATGTCCCTGCAAACTTGGATATGTAGGCGAAACAGGTAGATCATTAAATGTAAGACTTACTGAGCATAGGTCAGCGATAAGAACTAAAAAAACAACGGCACCTATGGTTAATCACTATCTAGAGGAAAATCATTCACCAGAAGACATGCAATGGTATATTATTGAAAGGATTTTCCAGAAAGCAGGAACGAGTACTGAAAAGAGTAGAAAATTCAGAGAAGTTTATTGGATTTTTATTCTTGGAACGGCTGTTAAGGGCCTGAATCTTGAGATTCCTTGGGATCAAGCGACCAGATAAACCAACTGGTAAATGTTGCCCTCATGTCACCTTTGTGTGAGGCAATTTATGGCATATAATAATACATTCTATTCACGAATGTCAACCATATGTACTTTAATCTGGTAATAGGGAAATTTAATCAATATAGTGAGATACTGGACACCAGGGACAACCAATTCATACTATGGTCATTAAACACCCAGTGGTTTAAATAGATTTTTATTCTTGTACAGACTTGACATAATTATCGGATGCCATGGCAGATTTATGAAGAAAAGAATAATAATTATTTACTGTGTATCGTAATTGACTTTAACCAGAAATACAATGATTACCAGATATTTAAATATGGCGACTCACGTTTCTATTAAACTACTTGAGCTTAGGCCGCGGACATTAGTGACGTTATCAGTCAGGGTCTGTTTATTTAAAAAAAACGTCTATTCAACACGCAGTTGTTTGAATAGACTTCCAATCTTGGTACAGACCATGTCATATCACTATTATTCTTATAATTTTTTTTTTTTTCATTTTAGTTTTTTCCTTTGTTTTATCTTCGTGTTATGAATTAATCAACATTATCGGCTGGTAGTGCAAAACATTCCTACCAGAAAACCAAGTATAGGACACATTCCAACATGGCCACCGCATTGCTATTAAACTACTTGAGGAATAGCGCGCGCATACTATTCACGTCACAGAATCTGGAAACGTCGAACGTGCTAGGCAATATAAACCGGAAATGATTGCGGGCGCCCTCTCTTCCGTTGTATAGATCCGAGTCTGCAACCAGTTTCGACTATCTTTTCTGGTATGTACAATCCGCATTTTACATTTTTTGCTTCGATTTAGGATTAGAAATCCTTTTTGGCCATACATGGTCAATCCAGTTTGGTTCAGGACAACCGTCTATTGTTAGCCTTCACACTACAATGTAGTTATGTAATTTACAACTGAGTAGTTTATGCATAGCTACTGATTTTTTTGAACAGCATTCGGACATTTGGGTGGGTATTAGGGCCTTACGATATATAAGCACAACCGTAGTCATGATGCCTTGAACTGCGGAATATTTATAACAATTATTTCATATATGAAAAATACGTGCAGGTAACTACAGGCCGCATGTTCGGTGATTTGCCCATTACCAAACAAATATTCTACTTGTCGACATCACAAACCATTTAAAATTGTGGTTGACTGCCCACTTGTTATCTTATATTTAGAGCTCTTACCCATTGAATTTTATTTGGGGTTATTATTTGCCTGAAAATCATAAGTTTGTTTCATTTTATAAACAGTTAGATCGCGCTACGAGTACATTTCAACAGTGATACCTCGTTTACATTCCGAGGGCATCAACAAGATTCACCATGGATTGAACCTGGTGGTATTGGCTGCCAGATAATCTATGAGTATGCCGTGCTTATAAAAAAATGAACATAATATGAGAGTACTCTAGGATTATAGTTCATAAGTGATACTCTTTAGATTTCACGCAAGCAACAATATGATTTGTTCTCATTTTCTATTTCTAGGACTATCAGACTACATCATCTAATTCCATCGTATATAAGACCTCAGATATAGAGACACATGTTTTTTGTGGTTTTCACCTGATAATTTAAGGTCAGTACACTGGTGCTTTAATAAATAATAAACAATAAAAAAATATGGATAAATAGGTTTACAGGATTAATGAGATATTACTATACAAATTTTGCATATGTTATTTTCACAGAATATCATGATCATCGAGACTTCGATTAAAATTTAAAGCAAACAGCATATGGAGTCATTACGCAGTTACTAGATATAACAAAATAGTTACGGTAAGGTTCGTCAGAGCATATAAGTAAATTGCCTAATTATAAACAGTTATTGGGTTAAACTTGTGAAACTTTCAAATCTTTCTTCTCCTATTAAGGAAATTCAAGTCTCTCATGTTTTATGGCTAAGGAATTATTTACAGACCGGAATAGACAACCATAACGCTAAAGGTATTTATTGTATCATGTTCTATAGATATGGAATTTCATGCTTGCAATGTACTTAGAACATAGATTGTGAACACTATTTAAAACCAATTAAGTGTTCTTGATTATTTCTACCCTAGAATTGATTATCATCAGGAGTTAATGATCACAATTTCTTATTTTTCATAAATGAGAATTGGTCGACAATTATGGGGCCGATTCCGATCCTGGAGAAATATTCCCCGTACGAATTGTATCCGGATTTTTTTACGTACGAATCGTACAAGTCCCGTACAAACTGGCAAGTACGATTCGTATGTAAAAAACACCATACGAATCGCATTGGGAATACAACCCGACACGTCCTCGTCGGAAAAAGTGTCCGACACGTCCCCGGACGGTTTTACGTACGACTCGGTAAACCGATGTCCGAACGCGCAAGTACGATCCGTCCCGTCCGTCCGAATCCACAACCGTATGGTAAAAACACCGTACGGAGCGAACCTCCATAGCAACCATGGAGACATCCAAACATGTGCCGGCATACGCGCCGAACAGCCCCCCATGTCTGCGCCGTACCCCCAGCCCCCCCCATATGTACGGTGCGGACCCCCAGCCCCGTATGTACGGTGCGGACCTCCACCCCCGTATGTACGGTGCAAACCCCCAACCCATATGTATGGTGCGAACCCCCACCCCCGTATATACGGTGCAGACCCCCAGCGCTACGCGCTGGGGGTCCGCACCGTACATACGGGGGTGGGGGTTCGCACCGGACATACGGGGGTTGGGTGGGGGTCCGCACCGTACATACGGGGCTGAGGGTCCGCACCGTACATACGGGGGTGGGGGTTCGCACCGTACATACGGGGGTGGGGGTCCATACCGTACATACGGGGGTGGGGTGGGGGTCCGCACCGTACATACGGGGCTGGGGGTCCGGACCGTACATACGGGGGTGGGGGTTCGCACCGTACATACGGGGGTGAGGGTCCGCACCGTACATACGGGGGTGGGGTGGGGGTCTGCACCGGACATGCGGGGGGGTGCGGGTACGGCGCGGACATACGGGGGGCTGGGGGTATGTCGCGGACATATGGGGGGGCTGGGGGTACGTCACGAAAATACAGGGGGGCTGGGGGTACGGAGCGGACATACGGGGGGCTGGGGGTACGTCGCAGACATACGGGGGGGCCTGGGGGGGTGTACGGCACGTACCGGGCCCCCTTTTCCTCACGCTTCGCGACGTACTTAGCTTTTTCGGCACTTTTTGTGTGCCGTAAAAATATAGCCGTCCGGAGTGCTGACGGTACGAATCGTACTTGCTGGTACGTAAAAAGCTGCCTGACTCCGTCCGCATGTCGCGTACTCGCCGTCCCGGATCACATTTGCATGTGTTTTTGTGTCGGTCGGTGTTTTGTACGAATCGTACGGAAATGGTGTTTCCGTACGAATCGTACTTGCATGTTTGTATGGTGTTTTTACCGGGTACGAGTCGGACGGAGAAAACGCTCCAACCGACGGTTCGTACCCGGTTTCTCCAGGATCGGAATCGACCCCTTAACCTTCTATAGATTCAATTAAAGGTAAAACAAAATAAGTAGCATCATATCTTACAAATTTGAACCTTCGCTGTCTACAGCAACACATAAACTTAGTTAGATAATCTGTGGTACCCCTCTGTGGTCTAACACAAGACTAATAACATTTGTCACAGCGATGTAAGATCCTACTAGAGGATTCACTCACAACATCTATTTTTGTGTAAAAAAAATTTTTTTGATTTTTATTTTATTTTCATTTTTGATTTGTATGTTTTAGAGTAGTTCACTTCTGACTGAGAGAGAGATTATTGTATCATTAACGACATGTTTAGTCATGGTTCTTCACGGCAGAGTCCAGGTCCAGTTATCTCAGACCTTTTTTTAGTGTATGTCATCTTTAAACATTACTTTGTTTGTTCAGGCCGGTATAGATTTTAATAACTTGTTGAAAGAGCGTTTAAACTCTAGATCACAACTATGTTTATATTTTTTATTTTTAGTAACCACTGGTATGAAAATCCTGAAGAAGGCTTTGCCGAAGCGCGTTTATATTTCATGAATACTTCCAGTGTCATCTGATATGGCTTTGATCATATGTCCAACCGACAACTTATGAATACTGCCAGTGTCCTCGGACATGGTTTTGATCATATGTTCCATTTCATAAGGATATTGCATATGATTATGAAATTGAGAATATCATAGACACATTTGTATCTTCTTCTTGCATTCATGACACATTTTCCTCAGGTTGCATTGTTATTTTCATTGATAGGTGGTTCTAATTCATATGGGAAATATTTATCATGTGTATCTGTTTTTGTAGTAAAATCAATTCTGATTGAATAGTAATTGTTATCTATATAAAATCAAAATATTTTTAAAAAAATAAAAGGAAAAGTAATAAAAACATAGATATATTTTTTCAAAATATGTGTATGTATTTTTGTGTTTCTAGAGTTCATAAGCTCTTTTAGGCTATCATAGCACTTAACCCGGTGCCTATTGTCTTTCCAAAATAGTCATAGGCATGGAGACATGCCCATATGGCGGTGGGCATGCTCCGCCACCCAAATCGCGGTGCCTCGTGTCAATGAATGGCACCCATATCGCGGTAGCTACTGCCTGGCCCCGGCGGTGGGTCACCAGCACCCCCATTCACACAAGTGCTGTAGTCATAGGCATGGAGACATGCCCATATGGCGGTGGGCATGCTCCGCCACCCAAATCACAGTGCCTCGTCTCAATGCATGGCACCCATATTGCGGTAGCTACCGCCTGGCCCCGGCGGTGTGTCACCAGCATCCCCATTCACACAAGTGCGGTAGTCATAGGCATGGAGACATGCCCATATGGTGGTGGGCATGCTCCGCCACCCAAATCACAGTGCCTTGTGTCAATGAATGGCAACCATATCACGGTTCCTACTGCCTGGCCCCGGCGGTGTGTCACCAGCACCCCATTCACACAAGTGCTGTAGTCATAGGCATGGAGACATGCCCATATGGCGGTGGGCATGCTCCGCCACCCAAATCGCGGAGCCTCATGTCAATGCATGGCACCCATATCGCGGTAGATACCGCCTAGCCCCGGCGGTGTGTTATCAGCACCCCCATTCATACAAGTGCAGTAGTCATAGGCATGTAGACATGTGGAAATGGCGGTTGGCATGTTCTGCCACTAAAATCGTGGTAGTGCACACCGGGCCACTGCGGTGTGTCACCGCCATGGAGCTTGCCCTAGAGCCAATGCGAAGCTCGATAGCAGTGGCATGATGCAATTTTGAAGATCGTGGTAGGCGTGCTCCACCAACACGCAGGTGGACATTGGCTGCATTTGAAAGATGCACCATCGTGGTAGCACACCCCGGGCCCCAGCGTTGTATCATCGCCATGGAGCATGCCTTTATAGCCAATGGGAGCCATGATTGTGGTGACATGGTGCAATTTTGAAGTTCGCGCCAGGCGTGCTCCGCCACCGCGGAGTGGAAATTGGCTGCATTTGAAAGATGCACCATCGCGGTAGCGCACCCCTGGCCCCAGCGTTGTATTACCGCCATGGAACATGCCCTTACAGCCGATGGGAGCCATTGGATGCATTTGAAAGAGGCAGACCAGGACCATCAATTGCTGCAGCTTGGCACCTTTGAAACAATCCCAGGGGGATATATATGTGTGGGAGTGAGCCTCACATTGCCACTGCTCCCAGAGCCTGCTGCCTGAGAGGAGACCCCTCACCTGCTGCTGCCTCCAGGGACTGCTGCCTGAGACCCCTAAACCTGCTTCTGCCTCCGGGGACTGCTACCTGAGACCATCACCTGTTGCTGCCTCTAGGGCCTACTGCCTGAGATCCCTCAGCTGCTGCTGCCTCCATGGACTGCTGCCTGAGACCCCTCACCTGCTGCTGCCTCCAGGGACTGCTACCTGAGACCCCTCACCACCCAAATCCCCTGCTGATGTCTCATGTCCACAGTGATGGCAAGGACAGACAAGATCCGTGCCAGTCCCTTCACGAGTGAGGAGCTGGAGGTCCTGGTGGATGAGGTGCTCACACAGTACCCAAGGCTATATGGTGCCCCAAATGGTAAGTCTTCTACAGTGGTGGGGTAGGGCAGGGGGGCCACACATGTAGATGGACTGATGCAGTACGTGCCTGGGAGTGTGGGGTAGTGTCATGCACTGCCTGACATGCTGTCTCCAGTGGGAGGGTGTGTGTACCCAATGTCACAGCTTTCCCTCCCTGCATATGTATGTATGAGTGACCTGTGTTGTGTTGTCAGCCATACAGTGACACATAAGATTGTTCATGCTGTAGTCAGGCCAGTGATTGCTTAGCTGGATGGCTGTGTGTGCCCCTGTAGTCCATCTCAGTGAAAACCCAGCTGGCCTGCACAGTCCCCGCCTACAAACACAAGGACAACTCAATTAACTTACAGAGTATGACATCAGTCTTTTCACAGTGCACTCCAGCTATGGTCCATCTCAGCACTGTAGGTAGCACACAACTGCCCTTGTGAATGGCATTTTGTATTTGTGAGATCATGTCCCTCTATGTGACCCCCATGACACATTCATCTATTCACAGGACAGGGACATTGAGGGCTGCGCAGTCTTGAACACAGTGAGTCCACCTCCAAACACAGGTTGACATGTGATGTATGTGTTGCTCAAGCTAACAATGGACTGGCGATGTGGGCAGGCTATATGGGTGTTTCAGTGCTGGCATCCTGCATGTGTGTGAGATGTGCAGGGACTGTGTTCCCCCTCACATCTGCATGCTTTAACATCAGCTTTTCCCATGCAGGTGTCCCATGTGAGCTGTTGGATATACTGATAGACGTCTGTTCATGACACTGTGTCACTGATCATGTCCCCCTCTTGTCTCCCATGCCTGCAGCTCAAGGTACACCAGTGTAAGGCCGTGTGGAGGGCCATTGCAGTGAAGGTGGGAGCTCTGGGGGTCTCAAACCGATGGCGCATCCACTGCCACAAGAGATGGGACGACATTAGCTGGCTGGCAAAGAATGTGGCGGATATGACCTTGGGGCTGCTTCCTCGCACTGGGCGTCTGGCACGGCGCAGCATGACACCACTAATGGGGCGCATCTTGGCGGTGACACAGCCTGAACTGGATGCACGTTTGAAGGAGCATCAGCAGCAAGCCAGGGGTGAGCATTTGGGGAGTCTGAATTTGGCTGGGAGTGGCTGCATGTGTACAGAGCCTGTGCCAGCGCTGGCCTCTGTGATGTTGGTAGTGTGATGCTGTGGCACGTAAGTAGCTGCTGGCCTGGGTGCCTGTGGCATGCATTTGCTCTACCTGTACTTCCAAAGGTGATTTGGATGCTGTGCCTTCACATTACATTCTGAGTTGTGCTCTTCGGGTTTCTTATGCATTGGGGTAGTCTTGGGATTCTCATGGGAGGTAACGGCAGTGTGCCCGATATGACTGTGCGTACATCAATGTGTCCATTGCATGCACACATATTGGGGAGGCCTACACATCTCACTGCAATGTGCAGCATTATATTGTCCCCTAATTATGACATGGTTGGTGACATGGGCTAATATCCATTGTGGACTGCCATGTTGTAGTCTGGGTCTGTGTTGTCCCCTCCTGTTCCATCCAGTTCTGTCATTGGCAACATGTAGTGTGCCCCCAACATGCCCCTAGATGTGCTCAGAACTAGTTGTGTGTCTGTTTGAACAGAGCCACAAGCAGGGTGTTGTGCTGTGTGGTCATCACATGGCTCACTCATGCCTGAGTTTCCAGTTTCCATGCACTGCTTGAGTCTATATAGTGAGTTGACACAATGTGATTGTACGGGGTGGTGTGCAACATGTAGATTTGGTCAACTTTTGTCATGCATTGCTTGCATATGTTTGTTCTGTTGCTGCCACTGACCTGACCCTACATCTCTCTCTCTCATGCAGCATCACCTGTGGTTACGGAGGGACAGGAGACGGACACCAGTGGGGGTGGCACTAGCACAACAGCTGCCCAGGAGCCCAGTGACACATATGTCACCAGTGCCTCAGAGGGGGACAGGAGTCTGCTGGAGGAGTCCCAGCCTGAGACGCAAAGCACCACATCATCCGATGCCAGCGGGGATGCATCCATGTTGGAGGGCACAGGGAACGGGGACTCCACATCGTCTTCCACCACACATCAGCCATTGCTCACCCTCCCAGCCACTTCCTCTGGTGCTGCACATGTCCACCTCAGTAAGAGGGGAAGAGTGTTCTTCACCCCTGGCACCACTGCCCCTGCCCCTGTCCCCCCTTCTGCCATCAGTGCTGAGTCTGTGGACCTTTTGCGCCAGCTGTGTGTAGGCCAGGCAGCTCTCCTCAATGCCTTCATTGACCATGACAAGAAATTGGCCCAGGTGGATGCTTTCATGGAGGGCATACATTCCGACATGGGTGGGCTGCACCGGACAGTCCAGGCTTTGTCATCAACAGTGACATCTGCCCTGCAACAGGCACATACTCACAGTCCAGCTCCAGTCCCTTTGTCCACCCTCTGGCAGTGGCCACGTCTGATGATAGTAACCACGGTCCACATACATCAAAGTCGAGATACAGCACACGAAGCACACAGCAGCAGCAACCCAAGCGGTCCCGGTCGCAGACCCCATCCTCACGGAATACCAAAGCCACCCCAGAGCGCAGGGAGAAAAGCCCAGCAGGCGACACCAGTGGACAAAAAGCAAAGCAGCAAACCTCAGGCACACATGCCTCAGTGGCATCCCATCCAAGGACTCTCCTGCCCCTAAAGCATCGCGTAAAGATAATCGTACAGTGTCTGTGCCCACCAAGCAGGTGGTGCATGCCAAGGGTACACCTAGGAAGGGTTCCAAGGCAGAATCACCAACCACCTTGACTCCCATTCCAAGCCCAGTGAAGCAGGGGCCGGAGGGCACTGTAGGGGTAAAACCTAGTACACAGGGGAAGGGGGCAAAGGCGAAGCAAGGCAAAGCATTCCGCTGGGTCCAGCACATCACCAGAGGGGCTGCCAGCGCCTGCACCTGCTGCAGCTGTTGTGGTGAGTGTGCCTGTTGTGCCCACACCACGTCCCATTGATCCAAAGTCGGGCAAGCCATTTAGGATCCCCAAGAAGTGGAAGGGCACCCCTCCACAATCTCCCAGTCACACCGTGCCTCCTATCTGCATGACTCCACCTCCACATGCCACTACACCACCTAGTCCAAGCAGCCCTCTGGCTTGCCAAGCCATGATAGCTCTACCTCAGCTGTTCTGCTGTGTCCCCCGTCAAGTGCCCCGACAGTCCCCAAGACACAGCCAGCTCCCAGTCCGCCTGACAGCCAAGTCTGAGTGGTAGTCACCCTCACACACCTGTCTCTCACATAGATGGGCCTGTACTGCACATTGTTGCCCCCTGACTGTGTTGCAGACCATGGAAAGGTACAGTCGCACACTTTCCCTGTGCAGCTTCTCATGGACATACTCTGCACCCTGAACTGGCCACTGGCCTCGTGTTTTGCCCCCAGCCTGTGCAGCTTCTCATGGACTCAGTCTGCACTTTGTCCTGCCCACTGGCCTTGTCATTCACTACTGTGTGCCCCCTGCCTGTGCAGCTTCTCATGGACTCAGTCTGCACCCTGAACTGGCCACTGGCCTTGTCGTTCACTGCTGTGTGTCCCCTGCCGGTGCAGCTTCTCATGGACTCAGTCTACACTTTGTCCTGACCACTGGCCTTGTCGTTCACTGCTGTGTGCCCCCTGTCTCTGCAGCTTCTCATGGACATGCTCTGCATCTCGTGCCTTGCTCTTCTCTTCTCATGGTACCTATATGTGAATAAAGACAGTTGCTCCTGTTGTCTATTTTGTCAGTGTCCTTACTGAATAAAGTTATTTTGCTGTGTGTAAATGGGTTACTCTGCCACATGGTCTGTGTGGCACTTAAACATAGTCAACGTTTGGGCTCACTTACTCTCTTCTTTTCAGGGGTGACAGGGTCTTCAGTTTTTCTTGACCCAGATACTTGTGGTGGCAATGGTGTCAATTTCGAATGGTTAGCAGTAGTCATTTATTTGATTTTTCATGTTGGCTATATTGTACACATGTCAGGTGGGGGGCACTGCCAGCACAGAGTGGGTTTCTGCACACAGTATTGCAGGCAGGCTGTCTAGGGTCATCATGTGTGTGTGCTCTTCCTATATGTGTGCTCAGTGGTGTATGTGTGTGGTCATCTTGTAATGGCCAGTCATCCTAGTCCCATGGCTTACTTTTCATTTGTGCTCTTGGATGGCCAGATAGTGTGCAATGTGAAGGGGGCGAATTTGTGGGGAGTGTTGATGTGTACATGCCTCTGCGATGTCAACGACACACATCTGTCACCCAGGAGTTGTGTGCCTGTTGTTTTGATTGTTCATCCCTGTGGATGTGGTTGTATGCCCATGTGTGAGTTGTATGTTGTACACTGTGCAGTGTGTTGGTGTGTCCTTGCAGTTCTGTCTGACTCCTACTTGTTTTTGTCACTTGTGAGTATGCAGAGAGTGTTACTGGCAAGTCAGTGTTGTGTTTTGTTGCACATCCATGTGTCTGGTGGCTGTTTGTGGGGACTGTACAGACCAGCTGCTCCACACTGCCATTGTGGTTGTGTTTTCTCAAGCCTTGCTGTCACATGGTACCTTCTTGGCTCCAGTGTGGTATGTTGTGTGTGTTGTCATGCCATCCCCTATCTGTGCTTCAGCTGCCTAAACATTGGGGGTCTGTACTCCCTCTCATTGTGTATGGTACACTCCTGCCATGTCCCCTACTGACATGCAGTACACTTGACTTTGGTGTGAGCTGTCCCCTTGGTTTGTATGTGTGTGTGCCTCTCCATGACTTCATTTGTAACACTGTGCTTTGTGGTGCAGTTCTTTGGCCATGCATCACTCAGGGCATTTTCCCAATGGGGCATGTGTGATGTTCTGGTGATGTTTGTCAGTCATGGTTGCTCCTATGCAGTTCAACTGCGTGTGCTGCCCAGTCCTGTGGTCAAGTTGTTTCCACCTTTGTGTCCCAGACTTGTGCATCTATTGGGTGTTGTGTTGGATGTATGTGTGTTGTTTGTGTTTTTGCTTTACGTCCTGGGTGGGCTGTTGTCTTTGTGCTGTGCTGTATGGTGTTGTGTGGGTTGCTGTTCTGTCACTGATGTCTGTGTGTGTCTGGTATGCTTGGTGTGCACACACGTTACAACAAACAAATGATGGACGGAATGCTGACAATGCAGACATTCTCCCCCAGTCAAGAGATCTGGGTTAAATCCATCGTTCTTTTGCCCACTACGCCACCCCAGTTTAGACATGGCCATATGCAAATCAGTCTTGACCCTGTGCCTCATGGGAACAGTCCAGTCCGAACTGCCAAGCCATGTCTTCCCTGGACCGGAATCAAGCATCCTAGGACCGGTTTCTGGCTATCAGCCGTCATCAGCCAGGATAGCTTGACTCCAGTGGAGTAGTGAGCACGGGTCCCACGTCTGGGAAGACCCATCCCACTTAGGGCGAAAAGCGTTACAACAAACAAATGATGGACGGAATGCTGACAATGCAGACATTCTCCCCCAGTCAAGAGATCTGGGTTAAATCCATCATTCTTTTGCCCACTACGCCACCCCAGTTTAGACATGGCCATATGCAAATCAGTCTTGACCCTGTGCCTCATGGGAACAGTCCAGCCCGAACTGCCAAGCCATGTCTTCCCTGGACCGGAATCAAGCATCCTAGGACCGGTTTCTGGCTATCAGCCAGGATAGCTTGACTCCAGTGGCGTAGTGAGCACGGGTCCCACGTTTGGGAATACCCATCCCACTTAGGGCGAAAAGCGTTACAACAAACAAATGATGGACGGAATGCTGACAATGCAGACATTCTCCCCCAGTCAAGAGATCTGGGTTAAATCCATCGTTCTTTTGCCCACTACGCCACCCCAGTTTAGACATGGCCATATGCAAATCAGTCTTGACCCTGTGCCTCATGGAACAGTCCAGCCCGAACTGCCAAGCCACGTCTTCCCTGGACCGGAATCAAGCATCCTAGGACCGGTTTCTGGCTATCAGCCGTCATCAGCCAGAATAGCTTGACTCCAGTGGCGTAGTGAGCACGGGTCCCACGTCTGGGAATACCCATCCCACTTAGGGCGAAAAGCGTTACAACAAACAAATGATGGACGGAATGCTGACAATGCAGACATTCTCCCCCAGTCAAGAGATCTGGGTTAAATCCATCGTTCTTTTGCCCACTACGCCACCCCAGTTTAGACATGGCCATATGCAAATCAGTCTTGACCCTGTGCCTCATGGGAACAGTCCAGCCCGAACTGCCAAGGCATGTCTTCCCTGGACCGGAATCAAGCATCCTAGGACCGGTTTCTGGCTATCAGCCAGGATAGCTTGACTCCAGTGGCGTAGTGAGCACGGGTCCCACGTCTGGGAATACCCATCCCACTTAGGGCGAAAAGCGTTACAACAAACAAATGATGGACGGAATGCTGACAATGCAGATATTCTCCCCCAGTCAAGAGATCTGGGTTAAATCCATCGTTCTTTTGCCCACTACGCCACCCCAGTTTAGACATGGCCATATGCAAATCAGTCTTGACCCTGTGCCTCATGGGAACAGTCCAGCCCGAACTGCCAAGCCATGTCTTCCCTGGACCGGAATTAAGCATCCTAGGACCGGTTTCTGGCTATCAGCCGTCATCAGCCAGGATAGCTTGACTCCAGTGGTGTAGTGAGCACGGGTCCCACGTCTGGGAATACCCATCCCACTTAGGGCGAAAAGCGTTACAACAAACAAATGATGGACGGAATGCTGACAATGCAGACATTCTCCCCCAGTCAAGAGATCTGGGTTAAATCCATCGTTCTTTTGACCACTGCGCCACCCCAGTTTAGACATGGCCATATGCAAATCAGTCTTGACCCTGTGCCTCATGGGAACAGTCCAGCCCGAACTGCCAAGCCATGTCTTCCCTGGACCGGTATCAAGCATCCTAAGACCGGTTTCTGGCTATCAGCCGTCATCAGCCAGGATAGCTTGACTCCAGTGGCGTAGTAAGCACGGGTCCCACATCTGGGAATACCCATCCCACTTAGGGCGAAAAGCGTTACAACAAACAAATGATGGACGGAATGCTGACAATGCAGACATTCTCCCCCAGTCAAGAGACCTGGGTTAAATCCATCGTTCTTTTGCCCACTACGCCACCCCAGTTTAGACATGGCCATATGCAAATCAGTCTTGACCCTGTGCCTCATGGGAACAGTCCATCCCGAACTGCCAAGCCATGTCTTGCCTGGACCGGTATCAAGCATCCTAAGACCGGTTTCTGGCTATCAGCCGTCATCAGCCAGGATAGCTTGACTCCAGTGGCGTAGTGAGCACGGGTCCCACGTCTGGGAATACCCATCCCACTTAGGGCGAAAAGCGTTACAACAAACAAATGATGGACGGAATGCTGACAATGCAGACATTCTCCCATTGGAATGCAGACAATGCAGACATTCTCCCCCAGTCAAGAGATCTGGGTTAAATCCATCGTTCTTTTGCCCACTACGCCACCCCAGTTTAGACATGGCCATATGCAAATCAGTCTTGACCCTGTGCCTCATGGGAACAGTCCAGCCCGAACTGCCAAGCCATGTCTTCCCTGGACCGGTATCAAGCATCCTAAGACCGGTTTCTGGCTATCAGCCGTCATCAGCCAGGATAGCTTGACTCCAGTGGCGTAGTGAGCACGGGTCCCACGTCTGGGAATACCCATCCCACTTAGGGCGAAAAGCGTTACAACAAACAAATGATGGACGGAATTCTGACAATGCAGACATTCTCCCATTGGAATGCAGACAATGCAGACATTCTCCCCCAGTCAAGAGATCTGGGTTAAATCCATCGTTCTTTTGCCCACTACGCCACCCCAGTTTAGACATGGCCATATGCAAATCAGTCTTGACCCTGTGCCTCATGGGAACAGTCCAGCCCGAACTGCCAAGCCATGTCTTCCCTGGACCGGAATCAAGCATCCTAGGACCGGTTTCTGGCTATCAGCCGTCATCAGCCAGGATAGCTTGACTCCAGTGGCGTAGTGAGCACGGGTCCCACGTCTGGGAATACCCATCCCACTTAGGGCGAAAAGCGTTCAACAAACAAATGATGGACGGAATGCTGACAATGCAGACATTCTCCCCCAGTCAAGAGATCTGGGTTAAATCCATCGTTCTTTTGCCCACTACGCCACCCCATGTATACTTCCAAATCAAGGAAGTACACTAAGGAGTCACTGATAGTAGTTGTAAATTGTAGATTTAGCTCATTTTGATTAATATTTTTAACGAATTCCTCTGCTGTTTCCCTTGCGCCCCGCCATATGACAAATAGGTCATCTATATAGCGTAGCCATACTCTTACATGATTGTCCATGACCGGTTTGTGCTGTTTGTTCAAAACCATCTCCTCCCACCAACCCATGTGGAGGCAGGAGTAGCTAGGGGAAAAACATGCCCCCATAGCTAATCCTCTAGTTTGTTGTAGAATTTGATTCTGAAACAAAAAGTAACTGTTATTTAGACAATACATGATCATTGTAACTAGCGTCTTGTTATGTTGGACCAGCTGTATGGGTTTGGAGTTTAGATAATGCTCCGTTGCCCTTACCCCATCTTTATGATATATGCTTGTGTATAAGGACGTTACGTCTAAGCACATTAGTAAATCATCAGCTTGCCATACATAATCATTGATGTGTCTTAGAAAGTCACTCGTGTCTTGTACAAATGAGGGTAAACTTTTAACATAGTCCTGTAAAAAGAAGTCAATATATTTTGATGTATTTTCCAATAAGCTACCTTTTGCCAAAATTATTGGTTGGCCTGGCGGTGTTGTTACATTTTTGTGTAGTTTTGGAATAAAATATATGACGGGCATGATAGGATGTTCATTTTTTTTAAATTTGAACTCATCCATACTTAATAGAGCAGCACTCCGCCAAACGTTCAATTTGGAATAGTATTCATTCCATGATGCACAAACTATTTGCACATTACTTCTTTTATAGCAATTTTTATCCTCCAATTGTTGATCAATTCAAACAATTCATCAGGATACAATTGTAAATAAATATATATGATGTGACCAAGACCGCTGTGTCGGTCGAAACGCGTCAGAGCCGAATGAAGTTTGTGGAAAAATAAACCGAGCACTTTATTTTGCACCAGCATATTTGTGTCCGTGTCTTTTGGTAGCACCGGCTGGTGCTACAGAAGGAGGATTTGATAGATATATATATATATATATATATCACCAACATCCGTAGTTAGGCATCGAAGCATTCACAGACACGGACCAGGTAATCAGTGCAATTGATTTATTTAGTGCGGTATGTCGCCATAACGTTTTGGCTCGTCCGAGCCTTGTTCACATGACAATGTGAAAGTGTTTGACCACAGTATTTAAAGTGACAGTGCAAATTATTCAAGGTTCAAAGTTCAAACATGTGATTAAATTGCGGATAGAGGTAGAAAAAATACTACAGCATAGGATTGATATCAGGTGAAAAAAATGCATTTTTAAATACATTGTAAATATCCCACACATTAAAATTATTTCAGTGTCAGATAATTTTAAATTAATTGCAATCCAATACATTTGTGCAAATAGGCAAGTAGTGCAATTCTGTATATCAATTCGAATAGAGCGTAATATTGATTTTCAATAATGGGTATTTCCCCATAATATGTGAATATCAAAAATCCGCAATTCCGAGCCATTGTAACTGAAATTGCTGTTAATGATGTGAGTTATCAAATCATCATTGGATTTCACAGATATAAGGTAATCCTCATGTTGTGCAATATATATATATATATATATTCACTGAAAAAACCATAGGTTTCACACACGTTATAGTTAGGAATTATCATTTACAAAACCTTGCAAATTCACTTAAAAAACCATAGGTTTCACACATGTTATAGTTAGCTGTACATTTCACTCGTAAAAAAACAATGAAATTCCACGTTATAGTTAGATCAGGTAACTATAACTTGCGCGCCCACAATAAACTGCTGATGACGTCACATAGTACATCACTCATGACATGGTCAGTGACATCACTCATGACATCAATGATGACATCTGAAATTACACATTGTGGATTGCGGTCGCGCAAGTTATAGTAACCTGATCTAACTATAACGTGGAATTTCATTGGTTTTTTACGAGTGAAATGTACAGCTAACTATAACATGTGTGAAACCTATGGTTTTTTAAGTGAATTTGCAAGGTTTTGTAAATGATAATTCCTAACTATAACGTGTGTGAAACCTATGGTTTTTTCAGTGAATTTGTACGGTTTTTTAAATGCTAAGTTATGTATTTATTTTTTATTTTTTTTTCTGGTTTTTCACTATGCGCACACCCTGCATGCACGGTGCGCTTCGCGCACCGTGCGCGCGCTGTGGGCACTCGGTGCGCTTTGCGCACCGAGCGCCCACGTTGCGCAGTCCATGCCGTGCGCGCCTCGCCTTTTTTTAAGCAGTAACATTTGTTTTTTTCTCCCTTGTCGGGTCCTTTAATTTATTTAATAAATGTGATTGTTACTTCTTTATTTATTTTTTTACATTTTTTTTGCCGTTCGCGTACGGTAAGCTTACCGTACGCATACCGCGCGATTTTTTTTAAAAATTATTAAATTTATTTTTCGTACTTTTGGGTCCTTCTTGGATCCCCTGACAAACACTAGGGGGTCTGCAACTCTCTTCGTTGCCCCCGTTTCACGTTCCCCACCTTTGTTTCTCAGTGCGAGAGACAGAAAATGGCGGCCGACACTTCCTGATTTCGACCGATTTGAATGTTTACAGTCATGTAACCACCAATCAGAATTGAGCTCGCGCACGGCACCGTACGCGTACGGTAAGCTTACGGTAAGCGCACGGAGCACGCTTACAGATATATATATTGATTTAAATGCTATTTTCTCAGGACCTACTGAACAGATTTACACCAGACCTACAAAAGGCACATCCTTGACCTGAGGACTACCTCTCTGCCAAATTTCAAGTAATTCTGTTCAGCCGTTCGGGCTGTAGCTGTGTCTAAAGGTCCTATGGAAAAATGCATGGGGAAAACGCGTTTTGGGACCCCCCTTTTTTCTCAGCCCCCGCTTGACGAATCCCCCCGAGACTTTCAGGGTAGGAGCGGAGCGTAGCGCCCCATTAGTTTTGAAAATTTCACGAGGATTCGTCGACCGGCGCCAAAGTTATTCCAAATAGAATGTTGCAGATTTCCTATGGAAACACAGTCCTAACTATAACTATCTACTGGCGACCGCCAGTAGATAATATATATATATATATATAAATATATATATATATTTATATATTCACTGAAAAAACCATAGGTTTCACACACGTTATAGTTAGGAATTAGCATTTAAAAAACCTTGCAAATTCACTGAAAAAACCATAGGTTTCACACACGTTATAGTTAGGAATTAGCATTTAAAAAACCTTGCAAATTCACTGAAAAAACCATAGGTTTCACACATGTTATAGTTAGCTGGACATTTCACTTGTAAAAAACCAATGAAATTCCCCCGTTATTAGTTAGTTCAGCTAACTATAACTCGCGCGCCCGCAATCCACTGCTGATGACATCACATATTACATCACTCATGACATGGTCAGTGACATCACTCATGACATCACTGATGACATCTCAAATGACATCACTGATGACATCACTGATGACGTCATCCATGTGATAAATTACCACATCTTCTCACACCCTAATATAACCTTTGATACACCGACTCAAAATTTCAGAGTTCCATTCTCAAAACCATACATACTGCAATACCAATAACTACATACCCACTTATTAACTCTTAGGTCTACATACACCTCCACTCATTCACCTGTACAGTCACTCATACTTACAGTCACTCCATACAAAACTATCATATGCATTTATACACCTATATAGACACTCACACACTACCAATCATCCATAGAGGTACTCTCACACCTACTCAGTCATGCAAATAATCACACTCCTATTTACTCACCTATGCGGTTATACACACTCAAGTTCACTTACTCATAAAAATAGTATCACATTCTTACGCTCTTATAGAATCATTGATACAAGCACACACTCATCCATACAGTCACTCTCACAATCACACACTCTCACATCTACCCACTTATATACTCTTACACGCATATATACTGCCTTTCACATATGTAGTTAGTCACAAATGTACCACTGAGATATACATTCAATCCCTAACACACCCATACATACACTCACTCAACCATACAGTCCATCACAGATGCACTCTTAAAACCATGCACCCATAGAATCACCCACTCACACATCTATGCATAGAGTCACACACACCCTAACCACACAAACACTCAGGAACCCATACAGATACTGAGACAAGCAATCAATAACTCATATAGACACATATATAGGTATTCACAAAACCATGCCGCCACTTATACACTGTTAGAAATGGCGATTTCTGGTTGGCTAGGGCTTGCGCCAAAGCCAGGCAGAAACCACCACTCTAGTCAGGGCTGGGGAGTTACACCCAAAGATAACCCCTGCTCACCCCCTTGGTAGCTTGGCACGAGCAGTCAGGCTTATCCCGGAGGCAATGTGTAAAGCGTTTGCGCGCGCACCTAGCAACAACACCCAAGGCGCACCACAAAAGAAACTCCACACAAGGTATTATATAAAAATAGCCTTTGTATTATACCAAACACATTAGATAATATTCACACAATTTACACTGTGCCAACTGGCACTGGGCAGAATTTTATAAGGGACTATTTACACGGGACAGGGCCACATGGACCACTGTCAGAATCAGCACAAATCACCAATTTGTACATATAGGACATATACTAACTGTAACACAAATTAGCACGGTAGAGCACAACCAGTAACTACTGGCGCAATAATGACCTCAGCGTCATCACACTAGCATCAGGTATAAAACCTATCCTGCATCCATCACAGGGGCATAAACACATTTATGCAATTTCTCATCAGTCTAACGCATTAGACCTAACCACCTAAGTATAACTACACTAGGGGCGTACATCACACAGGGAGACATAATCTCACTAGCAAGAACAACCTCATAATCAGAAAAGACCACATTTAGAGGTATAACACAGGGTGCGCACAACATGCTATACACAGTACATTTCCTAGCACCAAAAGCATGAACACAGGGTGCGCAAAACATACTACACCGTACATTTCCTAGCACCGAAATCACATTAGAGTCCAGGTTGCGCCAGTACCTAAACGTAGCAGTTGCCCACTACTTGCTGGGCAGCTGGGGACAAGCACAGCGCCTAAACGCTGCAGCTGGCACTAAGTGCTGCGCAGCTGTGGAAGGCACATGAGGCTTGGACTGTCAATGGCCCCTGTAACAATATACCAAAACTTTGGAGCCACCTAGGCTCTAAAAACCACATGTCCCCCAGCACTGTGGAGCCACACGGGGCTCCTGAAATTAATAGGCGCCAATCCAGAACAGCACACATTGGAGCCACACGGGGCTCTGTAATTAAGGAATGAATAATGTGGGCTAAGCGTTGGAGCCACACCGGCTCGGTAACCAAATACATGCCCCCTATTCATTGGAGCACATTGGCTCATGCTGGAGCGGCCCGCTGCAAGACGGGGCCGCTCAGAGACTAGGGAAAGAGAACTGTGCCTCGAGGGGCACCAACAACACGGAGCCCCCACTTACCGGGCTCTTTTCTTCACACCCGTTCCCCGTTCCCGGGACCGGGGTTTCTCTGGACCCAGCAGGCGGGAGCAGCAGCACTCTTCTCGTGGCGCGGGGCTTCCCTGCACTCCTGGGAGCCCCGCGCTGCAATCGTCAGCCTCGATTGCCTGCCTCTCTTCACCCGGGCCCCCTCCGGGAACCCGGAACTTGGATCTCGAGCAATCAAGGCTCCAGGCTTCTCCCGCAGCGCATCCTAGTGCGGGGTGGGCTCCCGCTTGGGTCGTCGAACGCCGCATTTCTTCCTGCTCGGTGTGGGGACTCTCCTCCCTATGAGAGCCCAGCCGGAAATCATTATCGGCATGCAGGGCTCCCTCTTCGCAACGGGAGCCCCGTAGGGGCAATGGCCAAACTCTGGGTCGGGGGAAGTGACGCTCAAGGCCCCACCCCCAAACAGGCAATGGCGCCTGTCTTTCGGGTCGTGCTGAGACGCGGCCTGGCAGTCTTTATGTTCACTGGGCGAAACGAGGGGTAGGCTCCCTCTGAGGCAAAACACCAAGCGGGGTGGGCACCCACCGTAGCCAGAGTCGCAGCGGCCACAAGCGGGGTGGCAACCCCAGCAAACCAAGAAATAAGCGGGGTGGGCACCCGCAACAGGCCACAAGGCGGGGGAATCCCTACGCTGGGGATTCCCTCCATGAAGATCGCAGCCCAGCGCTGCAGGCAGCAGAAGCGCTCCTTCTCCAAAGAGAAAATCAAGCGCTCCCAGAATAAGTAAAGCGCTCTCAAGGCGCCAGTATAGCAAAAGGTCCTGTAGGAAAAGGAGTAAATCCATCAGAAAGTTCCTGTAGAGATTTAAGGGCAGAAGGGTCCCCAAAAAGAAATCCTCCAGGCATCCAGGGGCTGGGCAGGGCCCAGGGAGGCAAGCCTTCCCCTGAGCACCAGCAGCAGCACGCCCCTGGTAGTTTCTAGTCCAAGAACAAGAACATTTTGTAAGGGGTCACAGCCCCTTTTTATACACATTTTACCTTTGTCTCAAAGTGCAGGGGAGGGGCGAACCAGATGCAACTGGTTCCTGAGCACTTTGTTTTGCTCAGCCCCTCTCCCTATTCACAGAGCAGGCCAGGGTCATCAGTCGCACCACAGGAGGCGGAGCCAGCATTGTGTGGGGAAAGCCCAGCCCTATTCAGGTCCTAGGTGTACTCCTCCCACTTATCAACCTGCAGAGCTCTCCACCCACCACTGGGGCAGACCCACCCTGACTCCTGAAGCCAGGCTCACCAGCCAATCACACGCCAGGCAGTCACTGCACATTTATGCCAGCGTCTAGAACTGGCACTTCTACACTAGCTACATGGATGCCGCACACATCATCGCGCAGCATTTCATCACACGAGTCCGTACATACCAAACTCGCACCTGCACTCCCCACGCATCAGGAACTACCAGGGACACATACATTCCCCCATGCATTCCTATGGGAGGGCAGGTCAGTCTCAATCAACCACACAGAGCGCACGCGCTTTCCACTGGGACACAGTGTGAAAGCGCCTAGAGGCCTAAAACCACTAGTACAACACAGGAAAAAGGCTAGGATACTGCAAAAAGTTCTAGGGGTGAACTTGCCAGAAGGGCCAAGTCCAACACAACCCCCTTCCAGCCAAAACGCAGGGCAGACCAATCACCACCGTGATGGTCTTCCTTGCTTGGGGCGATAGAACACGGACGCAGGCCCGCACTGCAGGGACACTCTCCGGTTCTACGCCATTCTCAATCAACGTGGTTCCATCTGGAAAAAAACAACCGAAAAAAAACTCAGGCCCAACTAGGCTACCCCACTGGTACTACCTAGTTGTCCAAGGCCAGGACCAGGCCCTAGGCCACCCAGATACCACTGGTCCTTGCCAAACCCAGAGTGGGGGGTAGTAACCCCTGGCATACAAGCCATTCTCCACTCTCCCTCTCAGTGTAGTTCCCAACTACCACTGATCCTTCAACCTAGGGTCCGCACCCTCAGGCTGACCAGAGGTCACGGGCAAGAATGCCCCACCCTACCTCTACTTCTGGGGTTCCGCACCCTCCCAGGGAAGCACCCACCAGAACACAACTCTCCCACCAGTTCGGGACCTCTCTCCACCAACTGGTCTACCACCTGGGATCCAAGGGGTCAGAGGCGAGGACTCCCTCCCTCTGCACCCCCTTCCACTGTAGAGAAGGGTCTCTTCACTTAAGATGAGCCCCACCTGCCCTCAGGACTACAGCTGCCCTTACGTCCAGATCCGGAAACACCGACTACTGGCTCCCCAACCGAGAGACGTACCCTTTTGTCAGATGCCTGGTGAACCAGGACTTAACGAGGGTGACACATAACTAATGGGTCGTGTGACAGTCTGCCTGGCGCTGATCTCACGACCTCCTGTCCATCTGACAGTGCGTGCAGACCCCCCAGGACAGAAGTGGCGACACCACGGTCACTCAGTGGCGACTCAGCACTCCCGGCTGGTCCCTGACCTACTGGTTCCCACTGGGGAATCCCTCCCCCTCTCACCCCTCCCTCTGGACTTCCGCGCCCTCCCAACTGGAGCGGTACCGCCAGACATCAGGACTACTGGAGCTCTGTTTACAGACACTCCACGTCCTCTAGACACTGGGAGATCCTCCTCAAATGACCTATTGGTACAGCCTAGGCCCCCGACCTGATGTTCCCTAAAGAAACCATCCAGGCCCTGAGACTGGGTTTCGGGCACCTGGAGACACGCAGTCCCACCCACTCCTTCTCCGCAGAGACAGGACGTGAGCCCCTACACCGAGACCTAGCTGGGCTACTCTGAACCTCTTCCACCACACTGGGCTGGAAGACACCTCAGCCACTCCTTTTGGAATCACTCCCCAATGCAAGCTCCCTATCCCAGAGAACTCACACTCAATCAACCAACAAGCTCCTTGTATCAGAGAACTCACACCAAAGTATTCAGCAAGCTCCTTATT
The DNA here is from genome assembly GCF_964204655.1 of Triturus cristatus. NCBI lineage: Eukaryota > Metazoa > Chordata > Amphibia > Caudata > Salamandridae > Triturus > Triturus cristatus. Next base: position 1,205,527,921 of record NC_140582.1, on the reverse strand, counting down.
TCAGAGAACTCACACCAAAGTATTCAGCAAGCTCCTTATTTCAGAGAACTTACACCATTCATCCACACACACACTCCCCAGACTACTAAGACAGTTTCTACCGCCCCTGATTTCTCAACCTGACCACCACGTGACACAGGTACCATTACTCCGGGAACTGGGAATGGGACATTCACATTCATCCAACGCATTACACATTCATCCCCACCCCTCCCAAGACTGGTAAGACAGTTTCTACCGCCCCTGATTTCTCAACCTGACCACCACGTGACACAGGTACCATTACCCCGGGAACTGGGAATGGGAATACATTCACTGGACACACATCTGCTGCCACCACTGGATCCCACCCTTACTGGTGAATCCAGAAACACATTTCCACAGAAATGACACTTAAAAACAAACTTAGAACAATAATCCCTATACCATGTGATTATCTAAATGCAGAGTTTTGTGGTGCAGCCAGTTGCCGCTGCGGTACAGCGCATACGCAAGCCCTAATCCCACCGCTGATCACCAATGTTAGAAATGGCGAGGTGCAGGGGAGGGGCGAACCACATGCAACTGGTTCCTGAGCACTTTGTTTTGCTCAGCCCCTCTCCCTATTCACAGAGCAGGCCAGGGTCATCAGTCGCACCACAGGAGGCGGAGCCAGCATTGTGTGGGGAAAGCCCAGCCCTATTCAGGTCCTAGGTGTACTCCTCCCACTCATCAACCTGCAGAGCTCTCCACCCACCACTAGGGCAGACCCACCCTGACTCCTGGAGCCAGGCTCACCAGCCAATCACACGCCAGGCAGTCACTGCACATTTATGCCAGCATCTGGCACTTCTACACTAGCTACATGGATGCCGCACACATCATCGCGCAGCATTTCATCACACGAGTCCGTACATACCAAACTCGCACCTGCACTCCCCACGCATCAGGAACTACCAGGGACACATACATTCCCCCATGCATTCCTATGGGAGGGCAGGTCAGTCTCACTCAACCACACAGAGCGCACGCGCTTTCCACTGGGACACAGTGTGAAAGCGCCTAGAGGCCTAAAACCACTACTACAACACAGGAAAAAGGCTAGGATACTGCAAAAAGTTCTAGGGGTGAACTTGCCAGAAGGGCCAAGTCCAACATACACCAACATACAGACACATACAAACATTTACACAGTTTAGTCACTAGTCTGCAGTAAGATACATTTAATGACTCACTTATAGAGTCAGTTACGCACCACAGAAAATCATTCATTTACTCACTTGTACACCCACTCATTCTTCAACAGGCCTTTCCCTATATATATTAAACATACTAAAATTGTTCAGAAACACATACTCAATGGATGATGTAATCAGTGATGTCATCAGTGGTGTCATTTAGAGGTCATCAGTGATGTCATGAGTGATGTCACTGACCATGTCATGAGTGATGTAATATGTGACGTCATCAGCAGTGGATTGCGGGCGCGCGAGTTATAGTTAGCTGAACTAACTATAACAGGGGAATTTCATTGGTTTTTTACCAGTGAAATGTCCAGCTAACTATAACATGTGTGAAACCTATGGTTTTTTCAGTGAATATATATATATATATATACACACACCCTCGGATTGCCCGTTGGGTATCCTTTTCTACACACCTCCACCTCTCTTCGCTTCTGCGAGGTCTGGTCCTATATCCTCGTTTTCCGGGGAGCAGTTGGGTGCCTTATGCTCAAGCTTGCCATCGTTCTGCACGGCGGTGTTTTTTCTTACATCGTTTATACTGCACTTCGGGTGCATGTTCCTGCATCTTCAGCAGTGAGGTTTCTTAGGGTTCCGCTCCCTAAAGTGGGCCTCCGCTCCTGAATGCTCTTTCTAGGGTCTTATCTGTCCTGTTCATGTACTGCCCAGTCCCTCTCTTCTGTGGGGGTGCATTTCCCCTCCGGGTCAGAGGTGGTGGTCTGGAGATCTGATGTTGTTCTCAACAGCTTTGTGTGATCTTCTTCATGGTTCTTATAGGCTCCTTCAGTGCCTCGGATGCCACACTCTTCAGATGTGTCTTTTTACTTTGGGTGTTATCCTCATCTGTGTCTGGTGTGCCTGTGGGACAGCTCCTCTGATGAAGGTGATCCCAGGTGCTGCGCCCTGTGTCTCTGTCTTCCGGCAGTGTTCTACCCTTGGCCTTCAAACTGCCTTGCTGGGCAGTCCCGTACTCATCATAGCTATTCCACCTTGTTGTCTCTGTAGCTGTCTTCTATGTGCATGGTCTCGTTGTGGGCCACCTCGGTGTGGTTCAGCGTGGTACTGTCTGCCCCTGTCGCGTTCTTGTGACTAACTCTGCACTTGGCGTGTCTTATGTTCAGCCTCTGGGGAGGGTCCACGCTTCGCGTTGCGGGGTTGTTTCTCAGAGCGTTGCTCTATCCTATACTTCTTGGCTTGTAAGTAGACAGTGTCTGATACTGTCCTTTATGATGGTGTTATGCACCATCCGATTTCTTTGTCTTACAAATTTTTCCTTCGCACATGTTCCCATACTTTCACAGTTTGGTTGGTGTCTCCGCGTTGTGCTCCGGAAATCTTTCTCCGAAGAAAACTGATGTCAGCGCGCCGGGAGGGACTTATATGACCTCACTGACGTCACGTCCGTGGACGACGTCAGGGCGGGGTCGTGTGGCGCCGTCCCCCAGCGCGTAGAGGTGCTGCTGCAAAACATTTCCGGATCCAGTCTGACACCTGGGGATAATTCTAAGTTAAGGAATCAGCGGCTAGACAACGTCTCTATCAGATACATCGTTACTGAAGGTAAGTAACTTGTACTTCATCTCTTGTTTAGTTTGTTCATAGGATACGGGGGTGCTGCAGTTGCGCTTGGCCCTCAGGAATTTGCTGTAAGGAATCCCCCACCTGAAACTGGGAGGATGGGAACTAGCTGCTTGCAGAATCGAGTTTCCTGCAGTTTTCTTCCTGAACAAATTGGTGCTAACTCTCCCATTTTCCTAGGTAAGCTTGAGATCAAGGAAGTCAATAGATTTCTGACTCTAATGTCTAGTAAATTTTAGATTGACATTTTTCAAATTCAAACAGTCCACAAATAGATTTAGTTCACTATCAGACCCTTTCCACACAAAGAAAATGTCACCAATATATCTCAGCCATTTTGGCACATTGAAAATCCAGTTTTCTGTTTGGTCGTTCCAGAGCACCTGCTTCTCCCACCAGCCCACCATCAGATTGGCATAGCTTGGGGTGAAGCAGGTGCCCATGGTAGTCACTTGTAATGCTCCTTTTCAAAGGTAAAAACATTTTCTTTCAGGCATATTGCAATCATAGCTAAGAGCATTAACCTGTGTTCCAGAAATTCTGCCTTACGTGTTTTAAAAAAGAACTGGCAAGCCTTTAAACCATCATCATGCCTAATGCTTTTATAAAGTGCCTCCACATCAAGACATACCAACCAATGACTAACCCCCATGGTGACATCTTTAATCTTTTGTAGGAAGTTAGTTGTGTCCCTCAGATAGGACGTGAGATTCTTCACAACGGGGAAAATGAAGTGGTCGACATATGTACTGGTATTTTCCATGAGGCTGTTCTTAGAGGACACAATGGGTCTCCCTGGTGAGTCGGTGGCATTATTATGGATCTTTGGGAGGAGATATAGTGTTGTGGGAATGTCATTCTTGAGAAATTGTTTCTCATCCCATGTCAGTAAGCTCCTCTCGTGCCATGCCTGAAGTTTGTTATGGTACATGTTTTTCAAATCTCTAAGGTATTTCCTGTCCACTCTCGTGTAGCATGTTAAATCGTTGAGCTGGCGGTGTGCTTCCCTGGTATACATAGCCCTTGTCATGCAGACCACATTGCCCCCTTTATCGAAAGGTTTGATTACCAGCTCACAGTCATTTTGCAGGTTAGTGACCGCCTCCCATTGGCATTTAGTCATATTTCTACTCCCTGTGGTGTCTATCAGGAGTTTAAGGAGGTCTTGGCTACTAGGTCTTTGTTGTCTTTAGCGGGTGTGGGAACGTATCGGGATTTAGCTCTAAAATCAGTGAGGGCTGCTTCTCCAGTGTCAATCCCTAGGAGATCAGAGATGCCAGCAGTGTGCGAGGGATTAAAGGGGTCAAGGGAGTCAGTGATGGGTTCTTGTGATCCCTGCTGTTCAAGGGTCGTCATGGTTTGCAATGTGGGTATGTCATCAATGGTTAATCCTGTGTCCTTGTCACCCTCGGGTTTAGTTCTAGTCCCTCTATGGTCTTTTCTAGCAGCATGCATTTTACACAATTCGAGTTTCCGCTCAAATTTATATAGATCTACACGTGCCTGTGCACAATCCAATCCTATCTCAGGGCAGAAAGACAAACCTAATTCTAATACACTTTTTTCATCAGGAGTAAGAACCTTTTCTGTCAGATTCATTACCGTTAATTTAGGTGCAGTGTCCTCCATTATGGTTTATTTGTCCTCTGGCCTCTTGTTCCCTTGCCAGTTGTTCTTGCGCTTTCTGCGCCTGATTTTCCATTTGAGGTTTTGTCTGCGTTTCCTTGTCTTTTTCCTTTCGGTCACCCCCTGTTCGATTGTTCTTTTGCCTTCTGTAGGAGGCATAGTTCATTGGGAAAAGACTGCTGTTCCGTGCTCCTTGATGCCGTACGGTCCACCGGCTCTTGATTCGAGCTGAGGTCAGTTGTAGATCCCTCCTTACTTGTTTCGAGGAGTCCCCAGAGCTTTATCCTTTGAAAGCTCTGATCTTACTTTGTCATAATTTTTTGCGAAGGTCAGAATGCGACCTGACGCATAGTCTCTTTCATCGCGCACACATTTGCGCTATTTTCTGGCTACTACGTCTTTCCCGAAGGCTTTCATTTTGTCATCCACTGATTTAATTATGTTTTCTGTCTCTTTTTGGTCGAATTCTTTTTTCAGATCATCCAATAAGCCCTGTATCTGCACCAAAAGACATTGTTGCTCATCCCAGGCGTTTTCTACTATGATTTCCAACACCCTCCTAGAGCTGTTGTGTTGTCAACCCAGTCTTTCAGTACTTGTGGTTTGGGTATAGATAGTGTGGGAGTGATAACATTTTGAGACCTCTGGGTGTGCGATTTACCTCTAAGTAGTTTTGTAGTGAGGTCGCTTCCCACCATCTACTAATCTCCTTGCGTCTCAAGCGCTCCAGAATATTGCCTTTCTGTCTCAGGGTCGTCTGTGTTGTTTCAGCCCTCGCGCTCCCAGGTGGCTGGATGTTCGGTTACATCTTGCTGAAAATTTCCTTGGCGGATGCCTCACGCCCCTTCATAAACTTGTCTGCCATAGTTGTACAGATGTCGGGGGAAGTAAACAGCTTGCACTCCTGCTTCAGTGATTGATCACACGTCTGGAGCCCTCTGGCTCACGTGAACTCTGGTTGGTGATGTCATTTGAGATGTCATCAGTGATGTCACTGACCATGTCATGAATGATGTAATATGTGATGTCATCAGCAGTGCATTGCGGGGGCGCGAGTTATAGTTAGCTGAACTAATTTCAACGCCGGAATTTCGATGGGTTTGTACGAGTGAAATGTCCAACTAACTATAACGTGCCTGAAACCTATGATTTTTTCAGTGAATATATATATATGCTTCTTCCTCGCCGTCCTGGAAGTGGGAGTGAGCTTTTTGGAATTCATATATATATATATATATATATATATATATATATATATATACTGATATATGTACGCATGTATTTAAAAGGAAGCAACATATTTTCATGAAAGCAAAATGGAAAAATGAGCCATTGGGCAATTTGTATGTACACATATAATTTCACAGTTATCCTCACTTTTGTTTTTGGTCATCCTATACATTTTTAGAATATTAGAAATTCATATTATGTTTATACAGTCTCTGCTCAGTGCACGTGCTTTAAGTGGCAGAATGTGTCACCCTCTCACTGTTTTGCTAGTGTGTCTAAACATTTGTGAGTGGCAGTGTATGATTTCCTTCCCACAATACTTATTAAATCTTAATCCTCTCAATCATGTTGGTACTTCCTAAGTGTCATGTCAATAAGTGACTGATACTTCATCCCTCCCCGACTGAGATGACAGTGCCTTAATCGCTGTCTTGTGTGTACCTATTGGTGTCAGCATTAACTATTTCACTGAAACATAGCATGTGCTCATGCAGTTTAGGTGGTGGCCCAGTGCCCACCATATGGTTACTGTGCAACTGGTAAATCTCTGTTCCAACTCCAACCCCAGCCTATTCTGCTCACCACGCCGGTGGTGTTTCTATTCTTGCGCCCTCCCACTTTCCTCTCTTGTCCTCCCCACTTGTTACCTCTGATGTCTTGAGCACCTGTGGGCTGGTCCCGCTTTAGTACCCTTGCTCCCATCTCCCTCTGCACATATACATGACGCCTCTCCCGCTTACCTACCATCAGTTTGTCTTTCACCATGTGCTGCCGCCACTCACGGGACATTAGGGTGGTTCCTGCTTTTTAGGTCTCGCCTGAGACAGCGCGTGCTGTCTCTTTGAGACATTTAGTAAGTGGCTTTTAAAAGTGCCACCAGAGGCTTTTCATGGCCTAAAGCTTGAGTGCACGTGAGCGTGCACGCCCGCATCCGCCATCTGCCTTTCTGTCATGGCTCATTAAGCCTCCTCCACCCCCTTGCTGTCTGCTCTCACTACCCCCCTCCCCTCTCCCCCCCTCCCTTCTCCCCCTCCCTCCTCGTTATCTTGTTATTCTTAACTTCGGAAGCATCTGATGGGAATTCTTCAAGAAGCAATTCACTTCTGACTAAGGCAATGCCGCCTCAGACAGTAGACATTTTCTGGTGCTTGCTGTGTGTTTCTTTTTGTCGCATTTGGCATATAATCACTGTATATAACGTTACAGCATTAAGCACTCTTAGATCTTTTTCACTATACGGTAACTTGTTGCACAGTGCCCGTTTTTGATTTAATTATTTAATTCTTTAATTTGTTACAATTAGCGTCCAGTTGTATTAACTTTCTCCACCCCTGCTTAGCTGTTTTCACACTAGTTGCCCCGTCTACTGTTGGGGTTTCCATTTGGACTACATACAGTTGGGACGAGTTTGTGGCATTACATTGTGCGTCAGCCTGTCCATGCAAGCCACTGTGCTTTACCTATAGGATTCCCTTAACCAGCACTGCGCTGTGATTAGGCCATAAGCCCTATCTTTCATTGAGATCGCACTCGCATCTCACCGTCTTTATGGCGTTTAGCTCCCACGCTCGTCAGACTTTAATGCGAACATAGGCTAGTTCACGTGTCTCCTTCACATTTTTATTCCCCCACTGCACCGCCACTCTCATTTCTTTACTTCTTTCACTGTCCTAGGAACCTCTCCCGTTTCGGCATCGGATATCTATTCACAATTTGGGGCATTGTCGTGATTGTGCATGTCTGCTCTGCAGCAAAATTACAGTTAATCAGTTTGCACTGTCATTATATTTCACGTTCACCGTAAAACACACGCATCTCATGACTCCTAATGCAACTCAGTTACCTGCCTATAAAGCTGCTACTTGCACGTAGCCTGGTCTGTGCTCGTGTCTTCTTTGCTGCCTGCAATCACTACAGGACTTGCTGATGACATATATTTCCCCACATTTCATGATTTTCATAGTGACGTGACAAAGATTGCAAACTTTTGTGAAGCTGCAACAAATTTCATAGACTTTTGCAAAGTATACCTTTCTGTGCAATTTGTATGGCCTCATTCAAAATATAGAACCATCTTTATAGTCAGTGAAGAGGGTGGCCTAAGCAGAACAGGAATATATGTTTGCTATATATGAATGCACACATGTATAATCAGATCAGACTCTTTATTTCCAAGAAATGCATTCTTACAGAAATATTGCATATTATTCAATTCATTGATATAAGCAATTACAAATATCATAAAAATCTACAATAAATAGCAATTAATTAAATCAATACAGCAAACACAGAACACCAACCTAAAACAAATATAAAATGGTATATAAATTAAAATATCTTAAAATTAATTGAGCAATCTGCAGCCCATTATCCCACACGTATCAAAATGTTTGAAAGCGCAACAGTTTAACCAACACATGCAAAGCTCATTCCATCAGTTAAGGCTACATGAGAGCATTATACAGGCCTACATAACATAAACCGGCAGAGAGACAATCCATTTAAAACAAGCATTGGCATTGCCAATAGGTCTCGCTTTTGGGACCTTATAAGTATTTAGTTATGCAGCACAATATCCTTGGTGCAACAACATCAACTGTTGCATGGCTAAACACTTATAAGGTACAAGGTTTATCCATGCAACAGCTGATGTTGTTGCACCAAGGATATTGTGCTGCAAAACTAAATACTTGTAAGGTCCCAAAAGCGAGACTTATTGGCTATGCCAATGCTTGTTTTATCCTACAGCACATCCCTGAGCTGTTTACAGCCACGCTCTAACTCTTACTATGATGACGGCTACCGCCCTGCAGATTATTTTATTGAACGGTAATGGTCTCCTACACTACTTGAAGAGGTAGAAGTTACTCACTTCCTTGGCCTTCAAACACACGGATACTGGATATTGGCTTTATCTACACCCCTGCGGGATCAAAATGCAGTTTCTTTCTCAAAATAACAGACTTATCTCGGACTGGGTCCAATGAGGGTCATCCGGGGAGGCGACTGGAGTCTGACCCCGGACACCATACAGAACTGTACCGCCCGTTTGATGTATCCAAGAACAGAGACAGAGCAGTTCTCCAAGACGTCATGAATGACCAGTGCCTCCTTGGTGTCTGGCATCTGCTCCATACACCCGACAAGGAATTCTCCTATCGCCGGTTCATGGTACACAATCACGGCTAGACTACTTTCTATCCTCTCACCAGCTATCACCTTTAATGACGTGCTGTAAAATATTAGAGGGCCACTGTAAAAACGCCATAAATCCAAAATATTTGTCTGATGCTTTATTGGCTGCACGGCTTACATCCTTCCTGGTTGCTCTCCAACAACAACTCAGGCACCCAGTGGAATGCAAGCTAAGACACTCCAAATAGAACATGGAATGTCTAATGAAAAATGCACATTGCTAATTTCATTATAACAATATGAATACATGTATATATTTAAATATCTAAGCAGAATGTAACAGCCACCTATCTGACCACGCACCATTCAGGCTCGATGTTGTCTGCTGCTTGAAAAAAACAATCTGGAAACCTTGGCGCCTCATCCCTTCACATTGCAAACTGTCCACAGAAAAACAACTCCTGAAATCCCATGTGACTACATACTATGACGAAACCAGGGGGCCGTAGCCTCTGCACAATCCCTGTGGGTGGTGGCTAAAGTCACTATTTAGGGCCAGATTTAGCATAATGCAGCTATTGCTAACAAGTAGCAAAGGGAATGACAGGCCCTTTTAGAAGTTGATGTATTAAATCCCAATCACAAGCATATACAATCCATCCCACCCTTTTGCAACATCTGGAGGCTGCAAAGGTGGAATTCAACCAATTGTATAGATATAAAGTAGAATACATGCTCTACAGACTGCGTGCACAAGAGAAAAAAGCAGGCAGATACTTATCTGCCGAACTCAAACAATGAGAGGCTGCTGTTGCAATCCTGAGAGTTGGCATCCTATCACCAGGCCCTGTACAGTTCAGAGATCGGCATTGTCCCAGAGTGTGAAGACCACTTCTTTGCTACCCTCCGATTGCCATGCCTCAACGCCGATAGCAGGGCACTCCCACATAGGGAAATCTCCAAGGAGGAGATCACCCAGGCAATCTCCAACCTACCCTACAATAAAGCCCCTGCAAAGGAAGGTTTCCAAGGAAATTTTACAGGTGGTTGAAACCAAACATACTGGACTCCCTGTACGATACGTTCAAAGAGCGGGAACGTGGACGCGGCCTCCCTCCCCATACCTGTTCTTACCCAAGCCTGAGAAGGACCCTTTCCTCTACAGTAGCTACCATCCAATATCTCCTTTAAACATAGATATTAAAATCCTGGCCAGCATGCTGGCCTCACATCTTAAATCTATTTCACCCTCTCTCATCCATCAGAATTATGTGGGCTTTGTGCCAGGGCATACTTCTCACAATCACCTACAGACCATTACCCACCCCCTCTGGTATGCTAAAGACTTACTGGAAGAGGCCCTTGCACTCTCCCTTGACACCAAAAAAGGTATTTGACTTGATTGAGTGGTCCTACCTCTTCAGTACACTGAAGAGATTTGGTCTGGGCGAAGATTTCATCACCAAAGTCAGGTGGCTCTGCAATAACCTGACGGCTCAGGTCAACTCTGGAAGTTTTGTTTCCTACCACTTCCCTATCCACTGGGGCACCCACCAGGGATGCCCATTATCGCTACTAACGTTTCTCCTGGCAATGGAACCTGTGGCGGTGGCCATATTTCCATATTAGGGGTGCCCACGCCTACCGCCCAATTGAAAACCCTATTGTATGCAGATGACATTCTCTTAACTCTTACATACCTCAGCCTCTCCCTCCCCACTCTCACATCTCTTTGTCAGATGTTGCCTCTATATCAGGCCATAAGACCAACTGGATGAAGAGCGAGGCATTACTCATGTCTCGAGTCATGACTGCCACATCTGTTATCGCTTACCCATCTTAAAGGAAGCCGAACAGGCTCCCTTACCTGGGCATTACCCTGATTCGAGAAAATGGTGAACGATAACCTAGACCCCTTGATATCCAAGACTTGGCTAGATCATACAAAATGGACACACCTCCACCTCTTGCTATGGGGCAGGATACAAGCCATAAAAATGGTCATGGTACCCTGGTTTACGTACATGCTGGGCATGTTATTGCTCCCGGTCAATCTGTCTCTCCTGTGCTCCATTGACCACGAAATTAAAGCCTTTATATGGGGTGACTCTAAACCCCCACTGATGAGCAAACTTATGATGTACAGGCAGCAGAGGGCCTCAGTCTCCTGTTTGGAGCATTACTACACTGCTTTGCAGTTATCGCAATTAACCGTTTTGCGAATTCAGGTGGCAGATGTCCCCCCTACTTACCATCACGGGCCCAGGGCTGCACCTCCTCTATAAAGATAAAACCTCTGCTTCCCTGATGCAGAGTCTGCTTATTCACTCCACTGTGAAGTTCTGGCTCCGAGTCGAAGACTACTGCGGACTGATGTATGGTTGCACTATCACGCACCCCTTTGGGTGTTGGCAGAGTTGGCAAATGAGGTGGTAGATCAGCCCTTATCTATAAAAACTCTCTGAAGTTTTCTTATCACCCAGAAAAAATATTTGATTGTGAAGTTCTTTCCTTTGGTTGTAATTTAAATAACCACGTCATGTTTATTGGTTATTAGTCTATAGACCTCTGGGTCCTAGAACCCAATTTTTGGAAGCTCTTAGTGAGTTCTTGGTGGGAAGCGTCAATTTCAGTAACTTTTCAGTTCTAGGGAATTTAAATTTCCATCTAGATGAACGTGAGAACACCGATACAAATACCTTGACAGGCAACCTTATGTGTATTGATCTTAAACAAATGGTGCTCACTCCTGCACTCTTGGTTGGGCACCCTCTGGGTGGGATCTTTCAAATTTGCAAGAGTGTCAACTTATCAATATCCTTTCACTTACATGGTCCGATCACAAGGCAACTCAGTTTAGCTTCAACATTAAACTTTTAAAAGAGCCTCCCAACTCCTCCCCAGGCCAAATTGGTCAGGTCATGGAATAAAGTCAAGGGAGCTGATCTCATTAAGTACCTCGAGATCTCTCAAGCCCCTCTTTCGGACCCCACTAACATTGTTGTCTCCCGTTACTGCGCATGGCTACAAAAAGCAGCAACCAATTCAAGAAAGTCACTTTTCTCAGAACAAGACCATCGTCCCCCTGGTATTCCTCCAAATTGAGAGAACTAAAGAAAACTTACCAATGCCAAGAGAGAATTTGGAGAAGTCATTATGCTTCGCAGGAAAAACAGAAGCATAAATCATTGATTCAGGAAGGCAAAAACATGATAATTTCTGAGAAAAATATATATTTCTCTGAAAAAATCAAGTCTGCTTTTAATTCTACCAGGGATCTCGTCCAAACAGTAAACAGGCTTATCTCTCCCCCGCCTCTTCTTCAACACCTCACTCTCGCCAATTTTGTAATAACGTAGCGCTTTTAAAAAATAAAAAAAAAGTCAAAACAATTTATACCAATCTCCGTCATAACAACACGACTGACCAGATCGCTCCAATCTCTCTCTGTTCTGATCATAAACAGTCAACCCTTCAGGAGTTCTCTGCTATTTCCTCAAACTGTTAATTGAGCGCAAAGCAACTAAGTCCGGCGCTCCCTGGGACCCCTGCCCTACTAGAGTGCTGCATGATATAGCAGACATCATGGTTCCCTCCATGACAGTGTTGCTCAACAACATGTTAAACTTTGGCTGCTATGCTAAACAAGAAGCCGATCCCACAAGTGGAACTGTGTCCTGAGTCCTGAATGGCAGTGACCCCAACTCCGTGAGACAACCATAGCACCAGACTCCCTTCGATCAGTGAGGCACATTTCCATATGCAACGGCGGCGACACGTGGTGCCAATAACTCTGTTCAACACAAGCCGAACAATACCACATGTGGAACTGTGTCCTGAGTCCTGAATGACAGCGGCCCCAACTCCGTGAGACAATCACAGCACCAGACTCCCTTCGATCAGTGAGGCATATTTCCATATGCAACGGCGGCGACAAGTGGGGCCACTAACCCTGATCAACACAAGCCGAACAATCCAACGTGTAGAACTGTGTCCTGAGTCCTGAATGGCAGTGACCCCAACTCCGTCAGACAACCACAGCACCAGACTCCCTTCGATAAGTGAGGCATATTTCCATATGGAACGGCGGCGACACATGGTGCCAATAACTCTGTTCAACACAAGCCGAACAATCCCACATGTGTAACTGTGTCCTGAGTCCTGAACGTCAGTGACCCGAACTTCGTAACAGCGACCACAGCACCACACTCCCTTCGATTAGTTTGGGGTATTTGCATATGGAAGGCCGGCGACACGTGGTGTCACTGAACTTCCACTACGCAGGCCGGTGGGGCCACCAACATATGCACGTGGCTGTGGGCCCTTTCTCACCGCTACCTCTGGCCTACACAATGGTCAGAATGCCTCACAATTCAGATAGAGTTCTGATTCCACATGACACAGTCCAGTAGCCAAGACACATTGCTACCAGTGCGGCCCGTCCACACCAAGCATCATCACAGACTCATACAGTCCCAATGCTTCTGGTGCGACTAACCCTCTTTAACACAAGCCGATCCCACATGTGCAACTGTGTCCTGAGTCCTGAATGGCAGTGACCCCAAGTCCGTGGCACCGACCACAGCACCACACTCCCTTCGACCAGTGAGGCATATTTCGGTATGCAAGGCCGGCGACACGTAGTTCCACTAACCCTCTTTAACACAAGAAGATCCCACATGTGTAACTGTGTCCTGAGTCCTGAATGGCAGTGACCTTAACTTTGTGGCTGCGACCACAGCACCAGACTCCCTTCAGTCTTATTTGTTATTCTTTTCTTTAAATAATTTTTTTTATATGTAAATCTATACATGACTAAGATTCTTCTTTGTCCAACCGCCCAGGGACACTTCCAGGCCCAAGAAGGTTGTTGGGGGTATGATGGTATTGTGAGAAGAGGGTGCGTTAACTGCTGATGTAGGGAGAGGCAGCGTCAAAGGGGTATCTATCACAGAAAGAACTCCGATATGTTTTCACAAATGCCTCAAACAAATGCCAGCTGACGGACTGAATCACAAAATGGTTTTTCAATGCTTATGTAGTGTGAGTTTGCACCCAGGCTCGCAGAGGGCCAGCTGCAGCCCGTCCGCTCGACTCACAGACGCAGTACTACAAGATGTCCGCATCATTGTAGCTATCCCTGCCCTGTTCCGTCGTACACCACACCACGCCACTGCGATTAGGTTCCGACATTGGCCCAACAAAGCTACCTGTCGCAAGCGTACTCGCTGTTGGTGTGCAGCTCAGTGGTTTAGTTCTCAAGATCTCACGGCCACTCCCTCAGGGCAGGTTTGCACACACACCACACCCATCTGGCACATGCGTCACAGGCCATGTGACCACACAAATATAATAGATCAATAACGTCACATCCTTTATTGCCGGTGCTGACTAGATGGCGGACGCTCCACGTGACTCAACCATAAAGAGTCTTTGAAAAGTTGCGCAGAAGGTTAGTCGCACCCTGATCTGTATAGCTGTCAGGGGCCTACCACCCCCTTGGCGGGGACTTCAGATGCAGAGGGTTAGTACCACCCGAAGCTCATATGGCCATCAGGGGCCTACTACCACATGGCACGCACTTGAGTTCCACGGCTTAGCAGCCCCAAAAGCTGACGTGGTCTCCGCCATTGATGACTCAGGACTCAGCGACATGTGTGAGATCTGCTGGGCCACGGAGAAGCTGATGTGGTCTCCGCCATTGATGACTCAGGATTCAGCGACATGTGTGAGATCTGCCGGGATGTGGAGAAGCTGATGTGGTCTCCGTCATTCATGACTCAGGACTCAGCGGCATATCTGGGATGTGCAGAGTTTTGACGGGCACGTGGAGTGCCCACTGCTGCACACTCCGTTGGCACCAGGTAATTATTTGCTCATGGAGGCAGCAGTGTCTGTCTGTCTCTCTCTGTCTCTCTCTCTTTCTCTCTCTCTTTCTCTCTCTCTCTCTCTTCCTTCTTTTCCTTCTATTTCTCTAACTCTCTCTCTTCCTTTTCCCTTTCTCACTCCCTTTCATTCCTTCCCTCTATTTTTCTCTCTGGCATTTTTTTCCTTCTCTGTTTCTCTGTGTCTCTCTCTTTTGATATGCTTATTACACACGTCCTTTCTGCTTTATTTTAAAGAATCTGTCGTCGACATCCATGGTCCCCACAGGAGTGTTCTGCATTGTTGTTTTCTATTATTTTTTTAACATTTTGTTTATTAGTTTATCATTCATATATATATGTTAATAAAAAAATAAAGTTTGAAAATAGTTTTTCGTTTATCGTTTACATATATATTTATAACAAACTAAAGTTTGAAAAACAAATTTTAAAACGCTTTTGGTTGTTCTCTTCACTGCTGTGTGACTCTTTCTTGTTCTTATTACTGTTATTTGATGGTTTCCACCATGGTGTTACATTTTGGGGCACTTGTCGAGGGAATACTGGTGATGTCTGCAGTTTGCACCAACTTCTGAATAGTGTGTTAGATTTATCTCAACTTTACTTCCATTAAAGTTCTTATAATGAAATGCAGACTAGCCGTTTCCGTACAAAAAGACACAAGGTGAACTTTTGCGATTTATTCTAAATACTAAGGGGCAGATTTATGTTCCCTGGCGCATCCCTGCAAAGCAGCATGGATGCGCCAGGGAAGATGCGTCACGCAAGTTTACCCTTGCGCCACAATAGATGCGCCGCATTTACAATGCAGCGCATCGTGTCGTAAGGATAAACAGTTGCGTGACGCATCTGATGGCGGAAGGGCGGCGCATTGCTGGAGTTGCGTCGCAAGCGCGACGCAGCTCCAGCAAGGCTCGGGGGTGCCCTATCGGTACAATGCTGCGTCAATCCTTACGCCTGCTACAAGCAGGCGCAGGGATTTGACGCAGCATGGCCGGAAAAGTGACTGAGTGAAATCTTGTAGATTTCACTCAGCCACTTTTAGGAGGCGTTCCTGCGCCGGAACACCCCCACCTGCCCTGGAACGCCTACATGTGGCGCAGGGCTTTACAACGTGACGCATCTCCCAGATGCATCACGTTGTAAATACCCCTCACCATGGCGCAGGATTTGCGCCGCTGCTGCGTCACAAAAGTGACGCAACGGCGGTGCAAAAGTGGCGCAAGTGCAACATAAATCTGCCCCTAAAATCCTGTATTGAATTGCACTGAGGTAGTGGCTGCACTTACAGTGTACACACAAAATCAATTAAGAAATCTCATTGTATTTATATTGATTGGGAATAGTACGTCAGGTGCTGGAACTTGAGGAGATACACTGCTCAGTTTGTATATTGTTCTGCACATGAAAAAAATCACACCACAACTTTCACACCAACTGCAATGCGAAACAAATTCTGGCGATCAGCCACGTTAGCACCAGAGATTTTACACCTGCTTTCTGCTGGTGTTAAGCAGGACGACTACCTGCACCATGAAACGGAACACAGCCAAGAGCCACACCAGAACACCCACAGGTGCCATAGAGTAAATGAGCATGATACAGGGATACCCATGAGGGCCAGAAGACTCATCTCAACAACTCCAGGACTGCCAATGCCCCCCAAACCCACATCTTAGTAAGTGTGTCCCTGTGGTCATTGCCTTAGCATGATAGGCACGAGCCCTACAACATCACAGTGTGCTGTAACCTGCATGAGCTACAGACATCTTTCCATACCTTCCAGCCATACCTTCAAAAGGCTAGTGTGTATAGTAGGACATAGCTATATTTTCAGGTGCAAGAGGTATGCAGAACACAGACGTATTGACTTAGACCTAGGTTTACAAAATGTGGACATTAAATGGTTTACACAGAGAATATTGAAGTGGCACTAATTGCTACCTTTGGTTAAAACCTCTTTGCATCTTCCACACCCTGACCTCATGATTGTGCATTGTGGTGGAAATGACATAGGCACATTGTCTGGGGTAGGTTTGGAAATGCTTATGAAGGACACCTTTGGACACCTCAGCTCAGCACCATGTGACTCTGGGCAATAGCTCACTTAATAGCTCACATAATTTCCATGCCGGCCTCAAGGGCCTTCAGACCCATAGGGGTGAGTAGTTTGCGCTTTACAAATACCGTATTGATTTGATATGCGCATATTTACCTTCGTACTCTCTGTATAACAACCCCTAAGCACCATACACAAGTTACAATGTTCGAAACAAAAGTTCCTCCTGGTAGGTATAACTACATGCTGACACTACTTGACAGATGTGGCACAGCGGCCTGGGCACATGACTTCACAGCATATGACACACAGTTTGGACTCACGCTTTCATCCCCGACTCCGGCAGAAACTCAGCTTAACACCATGAGACTCTAGACAATACCTCACATATTTTCCGTACCCCAGGACTTTCAAACCAGTAGGAGTCAGTAGTTCGTCATAGTAGGTATAAACACATGCTGACACTACTTCCACAGGTGTGCTGCAGCGGCCAGGGCACATGACTTCACACCATAAGACACACAGTTTAGGATCACGCTTTCATCCCCGACTCCCGCAGCAGCTCACCTTAGCAGCATCAGACTACGCAATACCTCAATTAATTTCCGTACCCAGCACTTTCAGACCGGTAGGTATGAGTAGTTTGCTTCACACCCCCTCTATAGCACACCCTAAACACCCCACTAAGGTTACAGTACTCCTACCCTCCTCTTTCCTACTTTTTTCACCCCTTTTTCACCCTTTTTTGCCCTTACTCGCTCCGAATCACAAAATGGCGGCCAACACTTCCTAATTGCAACCGCTCGCACCGCTCGCAGCCAATAAGCAGCAAGCTCGTGCTCATAACGCCTCAGCCAATCAAATGGCAGAATTCCCAAATATCAATTTCTGTAAATTTCAATATTTCTCAAAAACTACTGAACAGATTTACACCAAATAAACAAAAGCGTGCTTTCTAGACCAAGACCCTTCTCCCTGCCAAATTTGGGGTAATTCGTTCACCCGTTTGACCTGTAGCCTTGTCTAAAGTTTCCTATGGAAATTAACATGGAGATAACACGTTTTGGGACCCCCCCCTTTTTTCTTGGCCCCCCCTTGATGAATCACCCCAAACTTTTCACATAGGAGCTGACATGAACAAAGAATTAGTTTGGAAAATTTCATGAAGATTCATCAAACGACGCCAAAGTTATAAGCAAAACAAATAATGCTCTTCCTATGGAAACTTGGTCCTAACTATAACTACCTACTGGCGACCGCCAGTAGGTAATATATATATATATATATATATATATATATATATATATATATATATATATATATATATATATATATATATATATATATATATATATATGTGTAGGTTTTTATATGTGCTTTCCTGAAACAGGAAAGGGCCTCTATTTAGTTAACACTAATAGGGAAGGGAAAAGTGCGTCTTGCTTTTTTTCAGTTGTCATTTCTGCCTATCTGAACTCAGAGAGTGCCTCTATTTAGTCAGCACTAATAGGGAAGGGGAATAAGCGTTTTGGATTTCTCAGATTTGATGTCGGTTCACGTCTCACCAATGATACAGTGCAGTTATTTTCAAGGTTGAAATAATGATGTTTAAAGTATAATTTCCTCTGCCTGCTTAGCTACCAGGGATGGGGAAGTCTCTTTTGAAGAGATAAGTAAGTGGTTTCCTGTCTGCCCGGGATGAACAGAAGAGAATAGCATTAGACTTTTGCTAGCTACAAGTACTTTACTTTTTAATTATAGATAGATAGGTTTGTCTGTCCTTTTTGTATTTTTAGGCCAAAGCACATTTATTCTGTGTGTAACTTGTATAACTTGTGCCATGATTCTTTTGTGATGTTGATATCTTCTGTTAGCACTATCGAATATCATAATAATATTATTCTGGCTGCTGTGTTTTGCCACCAGTGTCTAGTGCAGCAATTCAAAGGAATGTTTTGCTATATTGATTGTCTTCTGATTCCTTTGATTTCTTTTATATTTATTTTCATTGCATGAGCACATTTGTCATCCCCTGCCCTTGCTTCAAGTTGCTGACCTTACACCAACAGCTGTTTTTTTTGCATTATTACATCAGTCCCATCATTAGCGATGCAGGCCCGCTAGGTAGAAATGAGTGAACATTGGCTCTGATCTCTATAAATAGAAATGGCAGAATCACAATAAGTGAATTATATATGACAACAGTCCCCTGGGTTACAGATAAACGGAGTGCTGCAATTGACTGTACCACAACATGTAGAGGCGGAGTGTCACATTTAATATTACATTTAGTTTCAAAATAGCAGCCATCACAACTCTTAAATTACGGCCTTTTGTGAACTATTTTCAATAGGCTCCCCTATTGTAACTCATTACAACCTAACTAACGTACATTCCGTTCCTTGACCATCACCCTGCACGCTTCTTATGACACCTTTTTGCGTGCTTGGCCCATAGTAATGGATCCTCCCACATGACTATTCAGTCAAGTGGAAGGAAGAGGGGAGGAGGGATTTCGCAGGCATTCACACTGAGAATCTAACTAGCACAAAATACTGCAGCACGAAGCAACTAAGCCCCAAATAATTTACTCCTACCTTCGTCGAAATTCAACAACAGCCCATGCAGTAACAAAGGTGCCACCCCTCCAGGCACAAGCTATAGCCCGAATGCAAGCACCAACCCAGGAAGTACAGCTACAGAGCACGGAGTTAGCTAATTCAAAAGATTATGAAACTGTGACTCGTGGCCAAGGAAGTTAGTGACACTAGACTTAGAGCAACGTAAATGTCGGCGCAGATGGTGAAAATTAGACAGAAGAAAGGAAATAGTCAAATAAGTCTGTTCTCTCCCGATTTCATGTGCACAGAACTAGGGAGAGAAGAGGGGAGACAAATTGATGGAGTGGAATGCACAATAAATACACAGACTGTTGGTCTTGAATAGTATATAACATTTCCTGGCTGGAGATTAAATGACACCTATCACCTATCAACTACACTACGCCTCAAAATATAAGTCCAATACATTAGTATCAGCCCTTAGGAGCAAAACACTAGAAAATACGGCGTATTACACAACATGCATGACAAACAATGAACGTGAGTTGGGTTTGTAGGAGCCTGTGTTTGAATTCATGGTCGCATGTTCCAATGCTACTAGGTCTCCGGAGCATTTCATCCTTCTGAGGTGGATAGATGTGGGGTCTGATCAGCCCTTCATCACTCTAAGGTGGATAAAATGAGTACCATTGAGTTAGGAAGCAATAAGGATCTGCTATCTAGCACCAAAATACCGTTCTGAGTGAACGCACGCTTTACAAAAAAAACATGTTATTTTAAAATAGGGTTTATTTAACTTAACGTACACTGGAACACAACGCGTGTGTTGAAAGGATCAATTGATTTTTTCTTGGGCTGCCATTTGGAGTAGTGCTCCTGGCTGGCTGCAGAGTCTGGGCGTTGGGCCAGACAGGAAGGCCATTAGAAATAGATTCCTGTGGTTAAACGGAACAGGAACATGAGAAATGTAATGCCCAGGATCACACAATTAGGTCAGGTTAGGTAGCTGGCTTGTTTTCCCCATTTCTCATTCCACAGACTGCCACCTAACATATAACACTGCCATCCTCACAAGCAGATATATGTAGAAAAGCACTAGGTACATTGCGTTCTTGAAGGGTTTTGCCTACTTAAATGGCGCAAGGAGAAGTAGTATTTTGTGTGTTTATCTAACATAAATAATGTGTATGTATATGAATGTTTTTCAGTTCTAGGCTCTTCAGAGCTGCAGAAAATATTATAATAACGAATTATATTGTGAGGTGGAATGTGCTACAATACATTCTAATGAAGTGCATTCGCCAGGGGCTGCAAAGGATAGGATAAAAAGTAGTAATACTATGTTTATATTATGTTTATGTATTGATCTTAAGTAATGAGTATATGCCAATGCAGATGGATAGTGTGCATTGAATAACAATGTTTCGTAGTATAATGTTTCACGGATACAATGTGTACAGATTTAATATGTCTTTTAATATACAGGTGCAGTATTTAAGGGTGTTTGCAATTAGATTTCAAGGTATAAAGGATTGGCACAGTTTGACAACTATGAGTATTTTGATTCCCAAAGGTGTTACTGTGACCGAGATTTACATCTGTGTTTGCTGTTGGAACAAGCTATAGTACAATGTTTTAATTCTTCTTTTGCTTTTGAAGATAATGGATTTCTTTTTAAAGTCTCGTATAGGGATGCCAATATAATTTTTAGGTTCTTTCCTTCATTCCCATACAGAGTGTAATAGGTTTCCTGTTTTCGAAATGTTTGCATGCATGTGCTTGAGGATAAACATTTTCACCCTCTTATATCTGGTTAGAAAGCTCCACTGGTGCAAAAAAAAAAAGTATAATTCTGACAATTTGGCCCACATATTGCGCCACTACTGTTTTAATACCTAGCAACGGGTAATAGACAGGGAGTGTTTGGTAAAGGATAGTTCATGTGTGCTAGCAACAGATAAGTATGCAAATGTTCAAAATGATTTAAGAGAGACACTTTTCCCCGATGCAGATGTAGATGTAATAGTTAATGGTAGAGGCATCAGCAATAACGCAGGCTCACTGCAAATTTCTTACGCAGTGGGCACGGCTAGAAATGTACTGGAATGTACTGTGAGATTAACAACATGAAGGAAGAATAGTGAACATTTACACAGATGGCAAATATGATTTTGGGTTGGCCCCTGATCTTGGTCAGCTGTGAGCTAGGAAGGGATTCCTTACCTCAGCTGACCAACAAATACAGCATGCACCATAAATAGCACAACTATTGCAAGGCCTGTTGCTACTAAAGAAAGTTTCATTTGTAGAATGTGCTGCACACACCACCTCCAAGGACTATGTATGAAGAGGTAAAGAATTTATTGATGCAGATGTAAAAAAGGAATAGCATTAACTGGCTGTGAGAACACAATGGTTCAAATTGCTTCTACTTCTATCATAATATAAAGCTAAAGGATGATGATATGTACTATGACCCAAAGTATATTACTCAAAGGGCGGGGTGGAAGAAAAGGAAGAATGGAAAAGGGGAGGATGTAGGCAAACAGAAGAGGGAATATGGATAGGCCCAAATGGAAAGATATGTTTACCAACGATAATGCTTGCTCCCATGGCCCGACTTTTTCATGGTGTATCACATGTAGGACGTGATGGAATAATCAGACTGTTTTCCTAATGCTGGTACAACGGTAAAATTGGAAAGGGTACTTCCACTGCCACAGGGCACTTCCCTTCCCTACATGAAATGGACTTCATCAACATGCCCTCTACACAAAAGTACAAGTACTTGTTGGTTATTGTGTGCATGATCAGCACATGGACTGAAGTATACCCATCCAACAACTGAAATGCACAAACTGTTGCCAAATGCCTCTTAAAAGAGTTCATACCGCGCTTTTCAGTACCTATACTTTTGAGTTCTGACAATAGACCGGCGTTCAGCTCACATGTGATTGAGGGGTTGTACAAGGGGCTAGGAGCTACACAGAAACTACATTGTGCCTATCATCCACCAGCAGCGGGCGTTGTTGAGAGAAAGAACGGAATGTTGAAAAATAGGATAGGGAAGATTAGTGCATCCGCTAAGCTGACCTGGATTGATGCACTACCACTTGCGCTGTTGTCCATGAGAAGTACCTCAGACAGAGTGACATATCTCAGCCCACATGAAACTCTGCAGTAACTCTGCCACCACCACAGGAGTCTCCAGTGCCTTCCCCTGCATCACATCAAGGACAGCCTCGTTACAATATGTGTTCCACGAAAAGTACCAAGTGAGAATGGTATCCCAAGCTCATCCTGAAGGGTTGCACGTGCTGCACACAGCAGATAAAGGAAGAGTGTGTAAGCGGGCCCCAATGATACATCAACTAAAGACGTCTGGAATATCTATGTCCCAACCCCTCAGTCTACAAGTTGTGACAAAAATATATCTTTACCTTCCTCATCACTTTGTTTTCTTCATATTGAAAGTGCCTAGGTAATAGAAGTGCTTGTAACCTCTCAAATTACTTGAAGACAGGCACCAATGGTTACTTTTTCTGTTTACAGGTATGATCACTGAGGCTCTGCATTATTCCTCATCAAACTTTTGAAAAGAGTAAAAGTACAGAAGAAGATAAGACATTCTTCCAACTAGTCACACTAGCCACACGTACCAATGATTGGAACAATGCCTCAAGACTTTCAGAACAATGAGAGAAAAGGACCATGGGTGCTACTAGCAGTATTGACCCCCATTGCTGCCATTATAATGACTGTGCTCCTTATAGTATATTCTGATCACAGTGCTATACCTGAGATACTGCTTAAATGACACAGAGATATTGTACCAAATTGAATAAATAGCCATTGATAAAGATGGGACAGGGGGACAGTTGGCAGGGCAGGATGTTATGCTTGCTCACACTGGCCTAAAGACACAGAAAACAGCATGTGTTACAATGTCCTACCTGTTTCGAAATAAGTGGGCGGTGTCCTAATGCGTGATATGCTCTTCAGTCAGCACACCATGTCAGTAGCAGTTGCACCTCCCGAGAGTAGCAGAATTAGCAAAGGGAGAGCAAGGATAGAACGGGGAATGTGAATAATTTAGCACGTTTAGATAGAAGTTGTAGAAGTGACAACAATATGACTACACTAAATGCAGCCTGCTACCATTACCAAATGTCAGGTCTACAGACCCCAACTCACCTCTAGTAGATGCTAATAGAGATAGGATTTAAATTTAGATCCACCATCTCCAACTCAGAGACCATATGCATCCCTCATTAACATACCTGAAGGTGAGTATATAGAGTTAAGAAAGACACCGGAGAACGAATGTCCCAAATATGCCAATATGGATGACACCCCTGGGATACTCAAACTAGAAGGAGGGCCTGAAAGGAATGCTGTAAGAATTTTGTTCAAGAATGAACAAGAGGAGGGAATAAAGCAGGGTCTAGTTTTTACCATAGAGTGCCCCAGGCCCATTCTGTCTACACCTGAAGCATGAGACCCTGATAAGGCCCGACCAGCCAGCATACAGAGTGGTGTTAAGTTGACCATACTGTCTCAGTTGTTCTTTTAGTGTAGTAGGCCCAAAATGCCTCTCTGCTGAAACACAAGTTATTTCTTCTGCGACACACACAACGCTTCAGCTCTTACTTCTTCGCAAACAAACTGTCCATAAGGCCCCCACTCCATTGTTGTGCTCTTCTTCTCTTACACCCATGTAGATACCGCAAGAACAGGGAACTTCCCGAGCTAAAAGTACCATCACGCGATACCTGATAGTGGGGGCCACTTGTCACCTTTCAATGTTCCATATTATTGTATTTTATGCTAGCTTTAATGTAACTAAGACATGCAGCATGACATGAGAATATGACCTTTTGGTAGACTTTTGTAATGTGGGGGTCACTTCTGTGTTCCTAATATTTCGGAGAAGTGGCCAAAGGTCTATGGTCAATAGTTCATCATTTATATATAAAAGAGCTGCCCACAGTCCATTCGTCAAACTACCTTGCACAAATGACCCCTAGGGTCAAGACGCATGTGTGGTTCCCCTCAGCCATCTATCTAGGATTCTTGGTTGAGGCTATAAAGCTTAGTGTATTTTGAAAATAAATGTTTTCTTCTCTCTCTCCTCTGCATTACCATTCATTTAGAAATATATTTGCATTGCATAAGTTTGTTCTTCATTCCAGAAATGTGTCTTTAAGTGCCCAGTCTTTGCTAAGACTCCCAGGCTCATTATTGAATTTTGAAGTGTTTCTTTACAATTCCTGTTGAAGTGGTTTCATTGTAATAAAGTGCAAACAAACCTGATTGAATTTCTGTCACTCACACGTGTGTTTTCTCATATTATGTAGAGGCACCCCTTCAAATTAAGCCGCCCTGGTCCAGTGCCCCGAGACCATAAAATTTCACCCTCCAACAAACCTCTCTTTTAAGGATTAAACCTGTTCTCTGGCCTTTTCTGCTCTCATTCCTTAAAAGTGCTAAAGTAAATATTTCCTTTTTGTCTTCAGATCCGCAGGTAGCGATCACTTCCCTGAAGCATTCAAAGTTAGACTATTGTAATGCTCTTTATATTGGAACCCAACAGAATGTTTGGGATAGACTCCAAACACTTCAAAATGCAGCAATCCAGGTGCTGAAAAAGATTTAATAAATCTGAACCCGTTTGTAAAGCTAGGCATGATCTACATTGGCTTCCCATCTAAAAGGGAATTGCCTTTGAAGCACAAATCCCTTTACCATGCAGACCCTGCTCTGCTTGGACAGAAACTCAGGTGGTGCACCCCAAACAGACCCTTATGATCAGCTTCAGCTAACAAAGTGTTTGTTCCAACTATCGGCAAATATTCCTGGAGAGGTAGAAGTTTTTCTTCTGCAACCACTCTCCTTTGAAATCAAATGCCAGACCTTCTAAGGAATACCCCCAACCATGTGGCTTTTAGAAAGTCACTTTAAACAAGGCTCTTTACCTCTGCCTTTTAATCTTCTTATCTCTCGTTCCAGTCCTTTCATTTTAGGTAGTGCCAAGACGCCTTTGGCATATGTCGCACGTTATAAAATAAATCAAATCAAATCAAATCTGACGTTCCTTATTCAACATTTGTCCAATTGTCACCAGAAGCACAGCAACTTTTTCTAGTTACATATTTATATATATTTTTCTCAAAAGAAGTATGCAGCAGTGTTCGTGCATCAAGTACATCATTAAGCAAAACACAAAACTTCACCCATGTCACCAGGTAGACTAGTTTACTTACCTGGTAGATCCTTTACTGACTCTGATGAGGATGTATCAGCCTTTAGTAGATCTTGCATTCTTTTCACTGCGTTGCTAATCTCCTTTAGATAGTTCTGTGTTTTCAAATCTATTATGACACAAAATCCAGACATGCCATTAACAATTTATTTATTTAAACGGAGAAAGTACATGCAACTAAAGATAACGGAAAGATCTTTGCTAGGAAATTGCCGCTCAATTCGAGGATTTTGCGGCTGCTAATATATTACTACAAATGCCGCGTGCACAATTGTCAAACTCTTTTTTGGCGATTGGTTTAACCTGTTGCCACAAAACGTTGACTGCCACTTACTTCTAAAATGGAAAGTCTGCTTCCCGAACTAGGAATTGTAAGCCTGTGTGCACTAACACAGGAGACAAAAGTTGGCCTTCATGGCAGAATTTCAAATCTAATGACAAACACAAATCTAATGACCCCCACACCCTGGGAGAATTCTTCCAGGATGTTGGAGTATTATGTTTTTTCTATCCCTCAGCACTAGGTTTTTCCTGGGGGTGACTCTCTGAAAAAAAAAAAAATTACATTGTCTACCCCAGATACTTTGGGAAAGATGTTTCAAACTGTGTTTTGGAACAACTTCTGGCCTATAATGAAATGTAATTAGACTTGGGGTTGTGGGCTCTCTCTAATTTCTGAACACTTTGGAACTTAGCTTTAATTACACAGACATGGTGCATACTAAGGCATGGTCTCATTGTTATAAATGTCCTTGGTGTTGCCTGCTCACAAGGGTTTAGAATTGGACTTTTGCACAAGACGCTGATGGACTGTCATGCTTTTAACTGCAAAAGGGTTTTATTGCATGACTTACATCTGTATAGCTGAAACTATATATATATATATATATTCAAACCAAATCCTTTAGCCTCCTAAAGACGGTAACGTACTCCAAGCCAGTAGATTTTTCAAATTGCTTTATTCCACCATTTTTGACAGACCGGTTTCGGTCATGACGACCTTTCTCAATGTCAAAAGTCCATTTGCAATCAATCTTTTTAAATACATAGATGTCAAAGGAAATAGAAAGAGGATTACCATGTATAGATACATAAACATGAAAGAAGGGCCTTAGTGCTTGTATTGCAGCACGGTGGCCATTTCGTAGTTGCTATTTACACAGCATTGTAACATTAAACTACAATAAATTCATTAGTATCGAGTTATTCTGCCCTGAATGGGCTAAGACTCATAGTCTTACTTTTTTCTTTTTCAATCAGTTGCAAAATAAATTATAATCCAACTAACATCATCACGTATTTGGTTTCAACAAATGGAAGCGGACAGCATATGAGACAAAGAAATATTTCTAACATGTGATGAAAATTCATTCAAATAAAACGTGTCACATCTTCTCATCCAATTCATTTAAAGTTAATAGCTGATGCTATAAATACTAATTTGAAAAGAACAATAAACACAGTAAAGGTTGGAGGACGGGCTGGAAGGAGACTCATAAAAATGTTACACTAAGTTGTGGTGTCAGATACTCAAAAAACTGCCCAGAGATTGTATTCTGTCTCATACATTAACCTATGTGTACCCATAGTTCTTCCTCACTATTAAGGCCGAAGGGTGCCAATGTTCTCAATTCTAGAATGTACCTTGATTCTAGTTGGCGTAGTGTTCTAACCCTGTCGCCTCCTCTTTGCTTTGGTGGAATTTGGTCTATGCAAAAGTAACTTAATTTGCGGCTATCACTTTGATGGTGTGAAGCAAAATGTCGTGCGACTGGATAATTTTTGTCGTTGTTGGTAATTGCACGCATATGCTCCAACACCCTCTTTTTAGCAGGGTGTACCGTGCTCCCAATATATAGCATGTGGCATGGACAGCTCAGGCAGTATATTACGAAGTCTGAGTTGCAATTTAGAAATTTTAAGATTAATTTCTCAGTTGGTCTCCCTGGTACTTTATAGCACTTAGTTTTCTTACTATTTTTGCAAGCTTTGCATTTGGAGCAGGGAAAAAAGCCTTTAATCTCATTACTCTTTTTCTGGGTTTTGTCAAAGTGACTGTGCACCAATAGGTCCTGTAAAGAAGTGTTCTTTCTATATGTTATACTGGGATATTGGGGCAGTTGTTTTCCTATAATCGTATCTGCCTGTAGGATTTTCCAATGACGGTTAATGATTTGACGAATTTGTGGAGAATTTTTAGAAAACGTCAAAATTAACCGAGTAACATCTTCCTGGGTCTTATGATATTGTGTAGCTAACAGGTGATTCCTCTCTTTCTCATCTGCTCTTTTTTCTGCAGCTCTCAATATTTTGCTTGGATAACCCCTTGCACTGAAACGTTTGATGGCTTCTTTCTTAGATTGTTGGTAGTTTATGTGTAAAAAAAAAAAATATATATATATATATATATATATATATATTTTCGCTCCTCTCCTCCTCGGTACAGCCACCGCTCTCCAAACCAACGGGTGCGTCGTTGCCAAGGGACCACCCAGGAACGGTCCGTAATATTTCACTTTCTTTCCCCCACAGACAAGGATTGACGACGCTATGTTCTGGTCAAATAATTTATTGGGACAGCTTGGAAGGACGCGTTTCGCCTGCCCAGCAGGCTTGTTCACCAATAGTTTAACGATTTTGAAATCGGCCATTTTAACCCTAGTGCATGAATACCTTGTCACGTGATACAACTACAACTTTAGTGTATTAGACGAAAGACTAGTAGTTCTTTGATATCGAACTTCCCTAGTTTCTTTCAATTGACTTATAGATTAATTCATACATTGCTTTAGGTAGGTAATAGTGCAACACATGATACAAACTAAATTATTAAGCACTGCACAAGTGCAACTCTTGCAGTTCATTATTTAACAATTTCAATAAAACTTTATGCAACTGCTAAGTCACACACAATCCTTATTGAATCAAGCGTTTGTGTAATTTTAGCAATATAACCTTAGTGGGTATAGTAGAATCTACTTTCTATATAATTATCGGTTAAGTTTTTACTAACAAATGGCAACATATTTTTCATTTAATTCCGCCCCTGTGGGCTACATACAAATTTTTGCAATTTGAGTTAAACTTTATTCAACCGTCAGTCAGCCTTTATTGAAACACAGTAATGTCTGCTTTGAGTGTAATTACTATTGCTATTCTACCTAGCAATGACCCATATCTCCTTGGGATAATTCAGCCCCAGTGGGCAAATACAACTCATAATCTATTCTAGTCGATCTTTGATTTTTTAATTTTTTAATCTATGTGTCTACCCGTGAAATACCTAAAAAAGTGTGTGAAAAAACTATATGTAAAACATAAAATAGTTAAAAACAAGATTTGTGAGAGGGGCAGTATATATCTCTTTTACTTAATGATAACGTTTCTTGTACCTACAATTTTACAGGTGTGTAATCAGATCCTCTTCCATATTTAAGCCCATAGGGGCTTTTGTATTTAGTTCCCGATTGCCGCCCCGAATATTAGGAGGCACGCAATCTATCACGAAGCGAAGTAGCTTAGCCCTTGTATGTTTTTGGCATGATGTGATTCAAAATGACGTGCTACTGGTTATGTCTTATCCCCATTCCGGATAGCTCTCAGATGTTGTAGTACCCTGATGTGTGCTGGGTGGATTGTACTGTCCACGTATTGCAGGCCACATGGGCACCGCAGTACGTAGACAGCATATTCTGTCTTACAGGATAGAAATCCTTTGATCTTTTTCTCTCTTTTGGAGATTCCAGGTATATATGAAAATGTGTTCTTCCCATGGCTACAGGCTTTGCATTTTGTACATTTTAAAAAACCTTCCTTCCTTCTTAACCATGTTTTCGTCTGTGCATCTTGCTGATGTGGAATCATATTACTGACTAGCATTTGCTTGAAAGATCGAGCTTTTCTGAAAGTAATAGCTGGTCTTTTTTGCACTAGCTTGCCTAACAGTGAGTCGTTCCGAATAAGATGCCAGTGCTTATTAAGAATATTCATCACTTGACCATGTTGTCGATTAAAGGAGGTGATCATTCTCACTTGATTGTTTTGTGAGCTTTTTCTTTTCATCTTGCTCTGACTATCATGAAACAGTATGTCCTCCCTCGTTCTCTTTTTTGCCTGTTCAATAGAGGCCTGAATATATTCCTTCTTGTAGCCCCGTGATTGGAATTGGACATTGTATCTTGCAAAACTAGGCGCTGATGCCTATGGCCAAAAACCGCCAGTCTCTAATAGCCCAATGCTATTATGAAGTTTGTGTTATTGCTGGCTTCCCAATTTCCCGTATTGTGTTCTCAGGTGCTCCCTACCTGGGAATGCTGTGGGTTCTCGTGCAGGTCCCACGACTCAGCTACGATCGCTTCCAGATCCCATAGGCATCAGCGCCTAGTTTTGTAAGATACAATGTCAGCGGCGGAATTAAAAGAAAGAGAGGAGGCTGCACTCTCTATTTTTGACAAAAAGAGTGTACCTACTAAAAAAGCAGGACCTCAGAAAACCACTGAAATAGTTTCAGATACCTTAGCGCGATTGAGGCGTTTAGAGAAACTGAAGCGGAGTGAACTTTCGAAGTGGTGGGAGGCGAAATCCCTCCAGCGTTATCTTGAAGTGAAACGAATCCCACGGGGACTACGTATTTTAGTAGCCCCTACGTATGAAGACCCCAACCCTAACATATTGCTGGAGTGGGCGGAAAAAAAACAGGATGCATCACGAAAAATGCTAGCAATCTTAATTAAATATGCGGACATTGACCGGCAGAAAATCTTCGAAGACATAGCGCAGATTCTAGAAATGCTGTCCAAAGAAGTGGATCAAGAATTTATCACTAAATTTACGAAGGAGATGATGGAACGTTTAAAGAAACTGGAAACAACGATCAAGGAAAGGAAAGCTCAAAAATGTATAAGAGATAAGAACGATTATGATCGAGGGCAGATCTATACCTTTGCCAAAAAATGTGATACCTTGAGAAAACAGAGAATGAACCCAATGCTTCAGGCAAGAGCAGAGGTGCAATAAGAGTTGAGCAGTGTACAGAGCTCAGAAATCGATACGGACCTGGAGGAAGGTCAAAGTCGACAACCGATGAAAACTGCACCCTCGGTCATCGAAGAATTTACAGCCTCATGCATCAAGCCAAAATCCAGTCGGTAAAATACCGATTCCTTATTAGCTCCCGGTAGCGAGTCCCAAATCCCCAATCCCAATGCATCAACCCAAAACGTGAGCAAATAACGATTCGCTAAATAAATATCCGCTAACATACCGAATCGGTAATACCAAAAATGCTAAGTTACCGAATCGCTAAATACCGAATTAGCAGTTACCGAAATCACTATTAGCTCCCGGAAAGTGCCAATAGCAAATAACGAATCGCACCCCAATGCAACAAAACTCGCTAATAACGAAAATGCCTAAAATCGCTATTTTGCCTGAGCTAAATAAGGGGAATCAAAACCTGAAGGTAAAGTTACAAAAAAAAAAAAAAAATGTATCCTACATGTGCAAATGATTGAGGCAATCACTAATCCCTTAAAGGTGGCCCAGGAGACCCTGTTGGCTCCCACAAAATGGCTGCCCTCTACGTGCTTGCTAGGAGGATGCGGATCAATGCTGCAGGACAGCGCAGGAGAAGGGTCCAGGAGCGAGTTTTCAGACTGCGCATAACCTTGCTCGGGCAGAATGAAGACAAGGTGTACCAGAAGTATCCCCTCAATCGCGCTATGATCATGCGCCTGATTGCAGACCTGGAACCATTGCTGCAGCACCAGACATACCGGACAAATGCAATCCCTGCGCACGTTCAGGTCCTATGCAGCCTGCACCTACTGGCCTCAGGGAGTTTCCAGGGTGTAATTGCGGTGGCCGGAGGTGTTTCGCAAAGCGCACTGTCACGCTTCTTCAGGAAATTCCTAGATGCCATGCTGACAATGCTCCACACACACATCAGCTTCCCCACAACCCCACAGCAGTTGGACCGCACCAAACAGGCCTTCTACCAGGTGGCACAATTCCCACATGTTATTGGATGCATCGACTGCACGCATATCCCCATTTGCCCTCCAGCTGCAAATGAGTACATATTCCGGAACCGCAAGTCATACCACTCGATCAACGTGCAGGTTGTGTGCGATGCCAAGAACATCATAACGGACCTAATGGCACAATACCCGGGGAGCACACACGACTCATACATCTTCCGCAACAGTGGAATGCAAAGGCGACTCATCAACGGAGAATTTGGAGAGGGACTCCTGCTAGGTACGTAGAAATACGCTTCCCCACACCAACACCACACATGTATGTACATCACCAATGCTAAGTCTATGCTTCTATCCTCTAGGTGACAGTGCCTACGCCCTGCAGGAATACTTACTCACCCCATACTTAAATCCAGCAACCCCGCAGGAACATCGCTACAACGCTGCACACATCAGCACGAGGAATGTGATAGAGAGGACTTTTGGGATCCTCAAGAGCCGCTTCCGTATCCTCCACAAGACTGGCGGCGCCATGTTATACCAACCAGAAACATGCTGTCGGATAATTGCTGTATGTGCAATGCTGCACAACATTGCCACCAGAAGGGGGATACCAATAGAGGTGGACAGGGATGACGACCACCGGGCTGGCCAACCACCCGCCCAACGACGACAGGCACACATCCCAAACACAGCAGAGGGCCATAGGAGGCGGACATATATTATGCAACATAATTTTTGAAACATGGGGAAATGAGACATTACAAGTTGGTTTGGGGTGCAACTGTTTAATGCACAGTAGCACTGAGGATTGTGCAACAAAACTAGCTCCAATTGCATCATTGTAAATAAAAGGTGCCTTAAAGTCACGCCTGTGCATATACAGTTATTGGATGGCCATGGTTGCCCCACCATGGTCCTGCATGCATGTCCAACAGTCTAGTGGCGCTTCCCACGTACCCCAAGCCTCCGCTCAGGTGTATCCAATGCCTCACCACGGCCTGTCCCCGCGGAGGCACGCGAACTGCGGCGCCTGGTGCTGGCCTCTGCCAGTGACACGCTGCTGACACTGGAGGCAGCCTCACTTGTGTCATCCCCTCCCAATGCAGCAGCACTGCATGTGCTGCTCTGAAGGTGTTCCACAGCAGTGGTGATGTGTCCCAGTGACTTAGCGACATCCCCGCAGAAGTGCCCAAGGTCCACCTGCAGGGCGACTGAGCGGCGTGCCAACACAGCGGTGCTGTTGCTGTGCCGTGTGATGGCCTTGGTAGCGGCGGAGGTACGCAACATTTGCTGCCGGTGACTCCTCTTATGGCACTCATGGCCCTCCCTCGTGGCACGGGTGAGCTCATGTACCTCCTCCCTGAGCTGAGCATTGCCCTCTGCAACCGCTGTGGTCATGTCCCTGACCGCCTTGCTCATGTCCGTGACTGCTGCAGTCATGGCGCGCATCTCCCTGGCAAGCCGCACAATATTGCAGCTAATGTTAGCCACATGTCGCCCCTGCATGCGCTGTGTACGCAGCATCCTCTCCTCAATTGCAGAGGTTGTTGGGACATCCTGTTCGGCTGAGGAGACGGAACTGCGACGAGCCCTGTGCCGCCGTGCGCGTCTAGCACCTCCAGGTGGTGCATCAGGTGGTGTGTATGTGCTCTGCCTGGGTGCCAATTGCGAGGTGGTTGTTCCCATCTCCTGCAAGGGTGCAACTTGGGACCTGCGCCTCTGCGCTATTGAGGCTGTAGTAGCTGCAGCCTGTTTGGCTGGTGCCGTGGCTTGTGGCGCTGGTGCAGGTGCCGTAGCTTGTGGCGCTGGTGGAGGTGCCGTAGCTAGTGGCGCTGGTGGAGGTGGTGCTGTTGGGGTGGCAGGTGTTGGCGATGCATGCGCGTCCTGCGCTGTCTCCTGGTCTGACTCGACGGGTGTTTCTGATATGACCAGCTGGCTGCTGTCGTCCGAATCCCCAGGTGATGCATCTGTGTGTGAAACAGTGCATGGTTAGTGGGATAATTACAACTACAAGTGTTGTACACATTAATCTCCCTCTGTGGTCCACTACATGAACAGTCTCCATCCATGTTCAACTGATGTGGTGTATGGTCATTGGATTTACGCCTGTACATGCACACTGGGCTGACTAGACTACAACTCCCAAGATGCACTGGTGTCATGTGTTTAGCTGTCTGTGCCAGAGCTGCAGACACACTGAGATCGGGCTGGGGGCAAGGAAATGGATTTACGCAATGCTGGGTGTGGGCACATGCATGCATCTTACCTTGGGCACTTGTGGCTGCGCCGAACGTGTCCATCTGGGTCACCCCTACGACGGCTTCCCGCTCTATCGTCCCTTCCACAAGGTCCTCCAGGGCTGTGTTGGCTGGTGCTGTGGATGCTCCGCCTCCAGTCCTGCTCGCCTCCCGGAGCCTCTCCGCAATCCTCTCTTTGGCACGCTTCCGCAGGTCATACCACCTTTTCTTGAGGTCGTCGATGCTGCGGGTCGTGACGCCAACAGCATTCACCCTCTCACGGATGCGCAGCCATATGCGCCGCTTCTCCTGCTCAGGCACCTTGAGGGACAGCTTGCCAAAGAGGCGGTCGTGTTTGCTGGAGACTCCCTCGATTAGGTACTCGAGCTCCCTGTCTGAAAATTTACGCTTTCGTTTGCGTGCAGACTCTGCGCTGGATGGCACTTCCTGCGCCATGATGTTTGTGGCTTTGGATTTGCAGAGTCGGTGTGGCCTCACTCTGCACAGGCAGTCCTCCTTCCCAGCTCCTGTCTGCTCCTCTGTCGAGGCAATGTGGGTGGGGCAGCAGTATTTCCTGGTTGGTGATGTCATCTGCACGTTCCCGGAGCGACGCGGCAAATTGCGATTTCGCTAATACCGATTCGGTAATAGCTAACTCGGTATTACCGAACTCGCTATTAGCTAATTCGGTATTACCGAACTCGCTATTTGCTAGGGGGAGTTTGCGTGCCCCGCTATGTAGGAATCGGTAAATTTAGCGATTTTTAAGGAATCGCTAAATTTTACCGAATCTGTTGATGCATGTCATTTACCGATTCCTTAATGGCGATTCCTTAATTTTCGCTATTAAGGAATCGGTATTCGTTTGGTTGATGCATAGGCCCCTTAGTTTTTTAGAACAAGAGAGAAAGTTCAACCTTCGACCAAGACCCAAACCTCAGTACGAAAGCAAACCAAGGGGAAGAGGCAGAGGCAACAGAGGCGCAAAGGGGCCAAACAACGCCAGCGTGTCCACTGCCAAAGGGAACAAATAGAAGGCATTGAGTCAACGGCTAATGAAAGCTCCATAATAAATCTGACAGATGTCAATTTAACACAAAAAGAAGAAAAGATTTTGCAACTGGGTTTGTCATACTGCCCTTCGGCAGATTTCAACTATGTGACAACCAGGGTAGACACCTTTAAATTTATAAGATCACTAAAATTAAGGAAATATTTTGCGCAAAGTCAAGCCAAAAAAGAAGCTGAAAGTAAGATGATGTCAGATACCTCTATACAAGTGATCAGTCTCTCAGTAGCTGACATGGACTTAATGTTCGATTTAAGAACTATGGACCAACAACCCAGGAGCAACATATAAATTCCAGAGGAACGAATGCATCCCAGTCAGGAGCAATCACGATCGCTGTCAAGCAGTCATGCAGTGGAACTGGCGAGAGAACAGGAATTAGATATTGAAGGAACTATATCTACTAACTTTCGGCCTAATTCGAAATTTCTGCCCATTACTTCGAGAGACTCAGTTGATGTTTACAATGAGTTAGTCATCAATGACTTGAAAAATTTGGAAAAATGCACCAGTGTTAAACATAAAAATTTCACACAGCATGAGAAAGAGTACTCTGCATTAATTACCAAATTGAAAGCTAAAGGCAATTGTATTGTGAGGAACGCAGATAAAGGTGGGAATGTTGTCCTTTGGGACAGATCCAAATACTTGAGTGAAGCTCACAGACAACTGAACAATCATACCAACTACGTTAAAATAACTAAGGCTGTGATGCAAAGCAGTTTTGATGTATACAATGGGCAACTTGAAGAATGGTACAACAAATGTTTAATTACAAGGGAAGAAATGCTGTTTTTGAAGGTTTCAAATCCAACAACGCCAGTATTTTATTTAATACCAAAAGTGCACAAAAATATAGAAAACCCGCCAGGGCGTCGAATTATTTCCGCAATTGGCGGGGCTCTAGAAAACACTTCTAAATATATTGATTCTTTTCTTTGTCCATTGACCAAATTACTGCCCTCATATATTCAGGATTCGGGTAATTTCCTAAAAAGAATATACAACATGCCCTTAGAGAATGACATGCTTTTGGTTACTATTGACGTAACCACTCTATATACGAGCATTAGGCATGATGATGGCCTAAAGGCTATAAAACATTTTTTGAGCGGGCGACCAATTAAACTCTGGTCGCATACTCAAATGCTACTCCAAATGATCTCTGTTTGCTTGAAAAACAACTATTTCCTCTTCAATAATGATTTATACCATCAAATCTGTGGAACCGCGATGGGCACCTGCTTCGCCCCCAGTTATGCTAATTTGCATATGGGCTGGTGGGAGGAGCAGGTGGTCCGGGTCGAGTTCCAACAAGAATGGGAAGAGAATATATTACACTGGAGTCGTTTTATTGACGACCTATTCATTATTTAGAGAGGAACGGAGGAGTCTGTAAAGAGTTTTATTAAGAGAATACAAATAAACTCTTTAAACTTGAAGTTTACTAGCTCAATTAGCAGTAGTTCAGTCAATTATTTAGATCTGACTCTCTACACAAAAGACTCTAAAGTGCATACAAAGATGTATCGGAAGCCAACAGCGGGGAACACGTTGCTGCATGCAACTAGCTTCCATCCGCAAAATTTTATTAAGAGTATTCCATATGGAGAGTGCCTTAGGACCATCCGTAATTGTAGCGACCAACAAATCTTAGACAACGAACTTGTGAACTTGGAACGACGATTCCAATCACGGGGCTACAAGAAGGAATATATTCAAGCCTCTATTGAACAGGCAAAAAAAAGAACGAGGGAGGACATACTGGTTCATGATAGTCAGAGCAAGATCAAAAGAAAATGCTCACAAAACAATCAAGTGAGAATGATCACCTCCTTTAATCGACAACATGGTCAAGTGAGGAATATTCTTAATAAGCAC
Source organism: Triturus cristatus (assembly GCF_964204655.1). NCBI lineage: Eukaryota > Metazoa > Chordata > Amphibia > Caudata > Salamandridae > Triturus > Triturus cristatus. The sequence continues at coordinate 1,205,491,194 of NC_140582.1, read as the reverse complement.
TGGCATCTTATTCGGAACGACTCACTGTTAGGTAAGCTAGTGCAAAAAAGACCAGCTATTACTTTCAGAAAAGCTCGATCTTTCAAGCAAATGCTAATCAGTAATATGATTCCACATCAGCAAGATGCACAGACGAAAACATGGTTAAGAAGGAAGGAAGGTTTTTTTAAATGTACAAAATGTAAAGCCTGTAGCCATGGGAAGAACACATTTTCATATATACCTGGACTCTCCAAAAGAGAGAAAAAGATCAAAGGATTTCTATCCTGTAAGACAGAATATGCTGTCTACGTACTGCGGTGCCCATGTGGCCTGCAATACCTGGGCAGTACAATCCACCCAGCTCACATCAGGGTACTACAACATCTGAGAACTATCCGGAATGGGGATAAGACATACCCAGTGGCACGTCATTTTGAATCACATCATGCCAAAAACATACAAGGGCTAAGCTACTTCGTGATAGATTGCATGCCTCCTAATATTCGGGGCGGCAATCGGGAAAAAAAGCTTAGAAGATTAGAGTCACACTACATTATAGAACTAAATATAAAAGCCCCTATGGGCTTAAATATGGAAGAGGATCTGATTACACACCTGTAAAATCGTAGGTACAAGAAACGTTATCATTAAGTAAAAGAGATATATACTGCACCTCTCACAAATCTTGTTTTTAACTATTTTATTTTTTACATATAGTTTTTTCACACACTTTTTTAGGTATTTCACGGGTAGACACATATATTAAAAAATTAAAAAATCAAAGATCGACTAGAATAGATTATGAGTTGTATTTGCCCACTGGGGCTGAATTATCCCAAGGAGATATGGGTCATTGCTAGGTAGAATAGCAATAGTAATTACACTCAAAGCAGAAATTACTGTGTTTCAATAAAGGCTATGCTTGCACTGACGGTTGAATAAAGTTTAACTCAAATTGCAAAAATTTGTATGTAGCCCACAGGGGCGGAATTCAATGAATAATATGTTGCCATTTGTTAGTAAAAACGTAACCGATAATTATATAGAAAGTAGATTCTACTATACCCACTAGGGTTATATTGCTAAAATTACACAAACGCTTAATTCAATAAGGATTGTGTGTGAATTAGCGGTTGCATAAAGTTTTATTGAAATTGTTAAATAATGAACTGCAAGAGTTGCACTTGTGCAGTGCTTAATAATTTAGTTTGTATCATGTGTTGCACTATTACCTACCTAAAGCAATGTATGAATTAATCTATAAGTCGATTGAAAGAAACTAGGGAAGTTCGATATCTAAGAATTACTAGTCTAATACACTAAGGTTGTAGTTGTATCACGTGACAAGGTATTCATGCACTAGGATTAAAATGGCCGATTTCAAAATAGTTAAACTATTGGTGAACAAGCCTGCTGGGCGTCCTTCCAAGCTGTCCCAATAAATTATTTGGCCAGAACATAGCGTCGTCAATCTTTGTCTGTGGGCGAAAGAAAGTGAAATATATATATATATATATTCTGACATTCCAACTTTACTAACTTTGCACGATCTCAACGAGGCCACTGGATCGCAACCCTCTGGCCCTGACATCGACATGAATACACAAACTAGATTGCGCAAAATCTATTTGACACAGAAGGGCGCAGGTATCAGTCCATTCAAAGCCAAATCTAGCTTCATCCCACTCATGCCTAAAGACGCCGTGGATGTCTTTCACGACTGTGTCGTAGAGGATATTAAGAAACTATATCTTCAAGTGCAAGGTAAGAAAAAGAAAAAAGTCCAGTACAAAAAACAGGAATACGCAAACCTTATGTCTAAATTAAGAGAGAACAATGAGATTATAATAAAAAAAATCGGAAAAGGAGGTAACCTGGTTATATGGCCAAAAACAGTGAATGAAGCAAACAAACAATTAAATAACTCAAGTTGCTACGAAAGATCCACACATAAAGAATATATCAAGGCCAATGAGACTCTACTCAAATTTTTAGCACAGTGGAGAAGGGAAGGACTAATCTCTTTTGAGGAGTACAAATTTATGAACAATGAGTTTCCTGTCCTTCCAGTATTATATCTGATTCCGAAAATCCACAAAGGCATTTTTCCAGTGCCAGGAAGACCGATCATATCAGCTATTAAGAGTATTTCTGAACAAGTGGGACAATACATTGATTATTTCTTACAGGATATGGTTAAAGCATTACCAAGTTATGTAAAAGATACTGGAGATTTTTTGTTAAAAACTAAAGATTTAATATGGACTGAAGATATGTTGCTAATCACTCCTGATATTGAGTCTCTTTATACGAGCATAGACCACACAATAGGCTTGTCTGCAGTCAAATACTTTCTGGAAAAAAGATCATGTGAATTCCATGAACACAATAAGGTTATTCTTAATCTCATTGATTGGTGCCTGAACTACAATTCTTTTCTTTTCGGAAAGGAATTGTTAAAACAACTCCGCGGAGTAGCTATGGGAGCCTGTTTCTCCCCCAGCTACGCGTGTTTACACGTTGGCTGGTGGGAGGAACAGGGTCTTAAACAAACACATAGGGCATATTTTAATAACTATGTGTCTTGTTATCTCAGATACATAGATGACATCTTTATCTTGTGGCAGGAAGAAAAAGAAGCGTTAAAATTCATAGATGCGATTAACAACAATTCTATGAATCTCCACTTCACATCCCACATTAATAAAGCTAGCATTGAATTTTTAGATGTCAAAATCTATATTCAAAACAACCAGTTTGAAACTACCCTATTCAGGAAACCGACCGCAGGCAATGTCACACTCCATGCTAATAGCGCACATCCTAAACATCTCATCGATAGCATTCCTTACGGTGAGATTTTAAGACTTAAAAGAATTTGCAGCCTGGAATCAGATTTCAATATATGCGTGAGGGACACCATGACTAGATTGAAGGCGAGGGGTAATTCTAATACTATTCTTGATGAAGCGATGGCCAAGGCCAATGCACGACCTAGAATGAGTTTGTTTAAGGCCATCCAATGTCCAGTTCCACTGGCCGAGCTAGCTGTCTGTAACCAATCAGTAATGGAACAAGGACCCAGATTGATTACTACTTTTAGCAGAGAAGAAAGAAAAATTAGATCCATAGTCAAAAAGAATTGGCCTATCGTTCTCACTGATGCTGTACTCCGTATTAGAGTACCGGCTACTCCCATGGTCACCTTTAGGAGAGCTAAATGCATGGGAACTTGTCTGGATAAAAGCAGCCCTGAAACTAGACAGAACGAGACGTGGCTAAAACCTGCTCCTGGTTTTCGTAAATGCTCCTCTTGCAGGGCCTGCAAATTTGGCATAAACAAAACTCATTACCTCACCCCTTTTAGCACAAAGGAAGTAGCTATTACAGGGAGTTTCACTTGCAGGACTGATTATGCTGTGTATGTCCTGACGTGCACCTGCGGCTTTAACTACATTGGTAGCACGAAGCTGCAGGTGCATGTCAGGATTTTGCAGCATCTTCGGGCTATCTTACATAATGATCCTGCTTACCCAGTGGTACGCCATTTTAAACAAACTCATAACAATGATGTTACCTGCCTTAAATATTTCGTGATAGCATCTATTCCCAAACCCCGATGGGGCGGAAATAGAGAACTCCAATTGAGGCAGTTAGAGACTCGAAAGATCCTTGAGTTTGACAGTAAATGGCCAAACGGACTGAATAACACTGAAGATATGCATAACTTTCTTTAGCAAGTCTCATTCTGCTTTTTGCCTTCTGACCTTAGTTTTTCTCCTCTTCATTATATTTTCTATACGTATGATCTGATGGCATAATATTATTGAATTATTCTACCATATTCACAGAGGCTTCATTTATTTATTTATTTATTGTATATCCATATAGGGGTTTTTCTTCACTGAGCACTTTAGTAGGTTGGTTATTATGTGTAACCCGTGTTTCAATATGAATTGATCCACATACCTCCATTGCCAGAATATTGATAAACACACATTTATGGCATATCAGCACTTTTTAGTAAGATGATGAAATTATAGAAATGAATTTTATATGATTTTAACAATGATTATCAGGATTGTATTTTTATTGTTATCAATATTTATTCATTTTCTTTTAATCTTACTGCTGCGTAATATTTGTATATATTTCCTAAGAATTTGCACATTTGCACGGTTTTGCACCATTATAGAAAATGCTGCTATGCACTTTTTTGCACCTTAACAGGTCTTTCGTTTCAATATTTATTGAGAGTACATAGGAAACTTATCTGTAAAGCAATGTTTTACCTTTCTTGTTGTTTGGTTCATTATTGAGGATTTATCCTGTTATACCAATTTATTTACACAATGAGTTTGGCTTTTAGCTTTTCCTAAACAGAAAATAATATATTTCCGTATTATGCAATATAATGAAAAACCTATTATTATATTTCTTCGGTTTTTATAAACCTTAACGTAATACGATATAGACGTTTTTCATAACACTCACGAAGTCTGTTTTCTTGGTCTATCATCATGTGATCAGGAAGTGGGTGTACACCTTGCAGCGCTTTAAAAACATTCAGTGTGACCTTATTCCGCATGTGAACAAGGGCTCTCGAGCCCGAAACGCGTAATTTTTGTGCTGAGAGAAATGGTCGAATAAAACTTCTTGCCTGAAGATTTCCGTGGTCCGTCTCTCCTTCTTCGCCGCTTGGAGGTTGTGGAAGTTCTAACGTACTCCATATATATATATGTTTCGATCCTGACAGCGTCCAACAAACAGGCACCGACACCGTGAGTAGATTCAGCAAAGAAGGATTTATTTCCAAATGTGGCACAGACGCGTTTCGGCGGGAACAGCTGCCTTGTTCACTGCATCCAATTCACAAGTGGTCAAACAAAATTATTTAAACATAGTTGACTCGTCACTCACTTGCGGTTGTCACAGCAACCAAACAAAAATCATAGACATAGTAAAGGTCATGTTAGAGTTGTTGTCATGGCAACCCAAAGGACCCGATCTAGCGGGCTTTTAGTGTCAGAACTAAATAAAATAATGAACATAATGAATAAAGAAAATACTGTACCATTATTTAGTAATTGCATAATAGCAGTGAAATTAAGAAAACCAAAAACGGTGGGGAAAACAGACAATATAGAAAATTAATCTATATTATGCATGCAAAAGTAGGTTATTGGTATATGCCTACTATATGAGATTCCTCACGGAAAGTTAATATGTTTAGAATCAACAAAGTTTTGATTTATTTGTTATTAAATGACATGTATACGCTTATGGAAAAAACAGTCTACTTAATGCAATGGTATATTAAATAAATAACCAAAACGAAATGGATTAAACCTTTGTGCGTAAGGCGTGAAGTGTGTATACTAGGTGTGTACGCATACTAAGTATCACTCCAAGGACTGTTTTAGTGATGTTAGAGCCCAAGTGGGCAAAGATTAAAAAAGCGATTGTTGTTAAGGCAAAGAAATCAAACCTTGACGATTTGAGGTAGAGAGTGGGCAGTGACGGAAATTTTTTTAAAAATCAAAGAAAATATGGCATGTGTGAACTGGACGCTCTTGAGGGTGATACAGAGAAGAGCGGAGAGGCGGAAAACTGTAGAGGTATTTTTATAGATGGACATTAAGCGCTTCATCAGCATTCATCCCATTTGGGATTTTAGAGTTGAGGAGAATAATGTATCTCGACTCAAGTCTCCTTAGAGCCAGTTGTCTGTTTCCACCACGTGGGTTTTTTTGGACATATATATATTATCTACTGGCAGTCGCCAGTAGATAGTTATAGTTAGGACCGTGTTTCCATAGGAAATCTGAAAATTCTATTTTGAATAACTTTGGCACCGGTTGAAGAATCCTCGCGAAATTTTCAAAACTAATGGGGCGCTACGCTCCGCTCCTACCCTGAAAATCTCGGGGTGATTCGTCAAGCGGGGGCTGAGAAAAAAGGGGGGTCCCAAAACGCGTTTTCCCCATGCATTTTTCCATAGGACCTTTAGACACAGCTACAGACCGAACGGCCGAACAGAAATACTTGTAATTTGGCAGAGAGGTAGTCCGCAGGTCAAGGATGTGCCTTTTGTAGGTCTGGTGTAAATCTGTTCAGTAGTTCCTGAGAAAATAGCATTTAAATCAATATATATATATGTAAGCGCGCTCCGTGCGCTTACCGTGCGCTTACGCAAAAATTTAAAATAAATACATAACTTAGCAATTAAAAAATCGTACAAATTCGCTGAAAACACCATAGGTTTCACACACGTTATAGTTAGGAATTAGCAAAAAGAAACTGTAACACGGAAGAACTGTATCAACTTGAGAGTACTCGCATGCTTGATCGCATGGTGAGCAAACTCAAATAGGATTGCCCAATCTGTATTGTTATTGAGCAAGAGGCGTCCCGATACACTATGTAGGAATATGGTGAGCACACTGATCCAACATGTCTGCCATTATTAAGCCGGTGATATCAAACACTATATTCATGTTTGCACTGTATTTTATTTGAGATGTGATACTGACTTCTTACGTACATATGTTTCACATTTATCTCATTATCTTCATTTGGTAAAATGTGTTTGATACAGTATGTGATAATGTACAACTATTCTTCTACTCCTTTACCCTTCCAACATGTCCGCCAAAAACAGGATATCGCATCACACACTTTGTTGTCCCTTGTTAATTTCAACTGAAACTTTATGTAGTACTGGGTGTGAGGCACAAAATAATACGTGACCAAGACTTCGGTGGAAGTCGAAACGCGTTGTAATAAACACCTCTTTTGTGATTACTGTCTGGAGAGTGCATCTATTTCTTGCAACTTTTTGGACTTTTACAGCCGGCGTGCTCCGCCGGCACATGCACCACCTAGCAGGGATATATATATATATATATATATATATATATATATATATATATATATATATATATATATATATATATAAATTTATATATATATATATATATATATATATATATATATATATATATATATATATATATATATATATATATATATATATATATATATATCCCTGCTTGGCCCAGGGAACAGCAAGGCAGTCTTTCTTTGATCTTCCCTCCAGCGAAGACATCAACTGTGGTCTGGGTACCAGGGATGCCACTTCTATGATCACTACGACCCTAGGGGGTTGTGGGGACCAACTAGCAAAGCCCCTCTCACCCAAGATGACGTCTCATGAAGTGTGTCATCTAGCCAGAACAGTATGCACTATTCTGCCCACTCCCAACATGGCAGATCATTTCCCTTGGTGTGAGGAGCTCCCTAGCCCAACCCAGAGAGGTGACTACTTGGAGACTACAATCCCTTTGAAGAAACAGGTTGACAATGGCCTTTCCGTCTCTGCCTGTGACTATCTGCTAAAATAAAAGAGCAGCCCCTTACATCTGTGACCACCTCTTCCCCATCAATGGCGACTCCCCTTTGAAGCTCGCCTTTTGGGCTCACGCCCACTATGGTCATCCTACCAAAAGAAGGTCACACCTTTGTTCCTTTAACCGAAAGTCATTCTTACCTCTCCCCGAGAGGGCGGAAGGCTGTCTCATGGACAACAGCTTGTGTGCAACCGTAAACAGCTTCTGGAAACTTAGGGCAACAAAGTGACACTATCTAAAGTTGCCATTTGTATAACATTTACATTAAATTTGACTTGAGCAACAAGTCAGGTTTAATCTAACAACTTGTTTGATACCCTGAAGTACCATGTTTAGTTGTACCATTAGATTTTTTATGTGTTATGCACCAGAAAAAGCCCCTCTACCATAACATTTAGCATTTTTCACCTGGGTAAAATTGAGAGGACTGTAGTAGTTACCATAAGATTTGTAATTCTGATCCCTTTGCAAACAGTAATTTGTGTAGGGATTGGAAAAAAACAAGTGCAGCTGTGACAATGGCCTTAATCTATTGTCCATCTATCTCCAAAAATGAGGCGAGAGCCATCCTAGCAAGGCATTTTCTAGGGTGCTCGATCTCAGAACTGGGGAACTGGGTTCGAGTCTTGGTAATGACGCTGAACATCCTGTGATTCTGTGCAAATCACTTAATCTCCCCGTGCCTAACAAAAAATGAATGTGTGTCCTCATGTAACGTAACTGGTGCTATGTAAAGCGCTCTGATACCCAATTCGGGTCAAGTTCGCGCTATATAAAACTCTGCAAAAAAAAAAAATATATATTTCTGCCATAATAGTGTGTACATTTTATACACAACATTTCTTTGTGTGAAAAAGTCATCCTTTTTGCCCTGATCACACCAATATCTTGACTGATACCGGTAGTAACTGACTAGGATTGTGCCCTGGGCTTTGCTAACCAGACCCAGGGCCAGAGTTCTGTGTAAAAGGTATATGGTAATTGGATGTCATTGCAATTTGTATGACGACTTACCTGTAAGCACCTAGTATATAGTAGGGAATATAGGTCTAGAGGTCCAGCAGATGCAATGCACTTAAGTGTGCACTGTTGTGTTGCCTGCTGTCATTTTAAAGGCAGCCCTGCTTTGCGGGCTGCTTTTAAAAGTAAATTATATGCAAATTTGACCTTGGAATTACGGTTCTTCCAAAGTCTTAAACAGCCTAATTTGTACATGTAAGCCACCCCTACGGTCTCCCCTCGTTGTCCCAGGGTAGGGTACCTTGTAACTATAAACAGGGACATTATAAAAGATGTTTTATAAGCCCTGGTGAGGTAAAAACTGCAGAATTTAATTTTCGCACATTGGCTCCATAGACTAGCCTGGGAATACTTTTATGAAGGATAACTACTGATAGGAGTGAACTAAAAATGTACTTCAAAGGATTAAAATGCTAGAATAAATCCAACAACTTGCCAAGGTTAGATTTATTATAAATATCACAGAAAATACGTTATAGAACTTTCTTTTCTGATGAACCAAAATCCAGCATTCCAGTAGCCTCTCTGATTGGCCAACCTTTGAAAAGTCTGAGCCAAACTACTCTGATGAGGTGTGAAGTGGCCTGCATAGAGACAAAGGACATCTGCAGCTGCAGAGCAAAGGCAGGATGGGGGATGGGTAGCCAAACTGGTCTTCAAGGAGGGAATGACAGTTAGGACAGGACACAAGCTCACCCCCACTTCCTGCACTCCCAGGAACCCCAGTAATTGAATTATCAGAGGGGCTGGAAGGGGAGCATTAGGGGAGCTTAGTCACATCAGTTGGTTGGCTTAAAGATCCTAACCTGCATGGGAGATTTTTTCCATTTCGTATTTTGAAGGAATAGTGATCTATTGGACAAGAATATACCACACTTTGGAGGAAGTTGTCATACCTAAGGGTGGCACCCGATACCCAATTGGTCAGAGGTGCCCACTGCTTGTCAGCCCAAGATAATGGATGAATATGGGAGAGCTGCCCAGCAACTCAGATTCCTGCTTGAAACTGCAAGAAGAAGGACTGACCTGCTGGAGCCCTGGCCTGCACTAAGAGGATTGCTCTCGCAATCAATCAATCAATCAGGGATTTGTGAAACGTGCTACTAACCCGTGAGGGTCTCAAAGCACTGGGAGGGGGGGAGGTTGTGCAGCTCCGACTCACTCAAAGAGCCAGGTCTTGAGGTTCTTCCTGAAGGTATGCAGAGTGGGGGAACGTTTAATGTTGACCAGGAGTTCATTCCAGGTCTTTGCTACGATGTAGGAATAGGCTCCTCAACCTGCTCTGGCTCTGTGTATGCAGGAGTTTTAGCGAGGGCGAGGTCGGCGGAGTGGAGGCTTCTCTTGGGTGCGTGGAAGGAGACTCTTTAGTTGAGGTATTTGGATCCGGTGTTGTGGAGGGATTTGTAGGCATGAGTGAGTAGCTTGAAGTTTATTCTCTTCTCGAAGGGGAGCTAATGAAGGTCTTGTAGGTGCAGGGTGAAATGGTCATGTCGTAGGATGCTGAGGATGATTCTGACAGCGGTGTTTTAGATGGTCTGGAGTTTTCGGAGCAAAGATTTGTTGATTCCGGCATAGAGAGTATTTCTGTAGTCCAATCTGCTGGTTATGAGTGCGTGGGTGACGGTCTTTCAGGATTCGGGGGGGATCCATTCGAAGGTCTTGCACAGGATGCGGATGGTGTTGAAGCACATGGAGGTGACGGCGTTGATCCGTTTGGTCATGGTGAGGGAGGAGTCGAGCAAGATGCCGAGGTTGCAGGCGTGGTCTTTGGGGGAGTTTTCAAGGGCGGTGGGCCACCAGGTCTTGTACCGTGCGGAGGGGGTGAGTCAGAGGATAAAGACTACTGTCTCATCCCAGTTGAGCTTTAGTCAGCTGCTGCTCATCCAGGATGCAACGTTTTTCATTCCTCCTTGGAAGCTGAGTCTGGTGGTTTCTGGTTCCTTTGTGAGGAAGAGGATGAGCTGGGTTTCATCGGCGTAGGATACTATGCTGAGTCCATGCTGTCTGACGACTGGCGGCAAGGGGGGCCATGTAGATGTTGAAGAGCGTGGGGCTGAGTGATGATTTTTGGGGTAGTCCGCAGCTGATCTCTGTGGTTCAGAATGTAAGGGCAGGAATCTGATTCTTTGGGTTCTGCCGGTGAGGAAAGGGCAGATCCAGTAAAGGGAGGTTCCCTGTATGCCAGTATCGTGGGGTCTGGCGATGAGTGTGCGGTGGGAGACGGTGTTGAAGGCTATGGAGAGTGGTCTAGTAGGATGAGAGCTGCCGTGTGTCCCTGGTCGAGGAGAGTGCGAATGTCGTCTGTGACGGCGAGGAGGGCATCTCGGTGCTGTGGTTGCTGCAGAATTCGGATTGAGAGGAGTTGGGGATGGAGTTGGTTTTGATGAAGTTTGTGAGCTGGATGTTGACAATCTTCTCAGTTACTTTAGCTGCGGAGGGGAGGAGAGAGATGGGTCTGTAGTTTTTGAGGTCCGTCAGGTCTGCGTAGGGCTTCTTGAGGGGGCTTGACTTTTGCGCGTTTCCAGTTGCCGATTTCGAAGGTGGAGTCGATGGTGTGTTGTAGTTTGGGTGCTATGGCGGCAGCGGCTCTGTGGAAGATGGGCAGCGGGCAGGAGTCCGTGAAGGCTCCAGAGTGAATGCTCTTCATGTTCGTGCTGTGTCTTCTGTGGTGAATGGGGTCCAGGCGGAGATGGTAGGCTGGCTGGTGTTGCTGGAGGTAGGTGTGGTGTCGATGTCTAGTATCTGTTTGTTTGAAGTTGTTGTAGAGGGACTTGATCTTGAGATGGAAGTAGGAGCCGAGTTTGTTGCAGAGGTCCTGGGAGGGCGTGACATCTGAGGCTTCGTTGGGGATTTGGTGAATTCCTGTATGATGCTAAGGAGTTTCTTCGAGTTGTTGGAGTTGGCGAGGATCTTGTCATGGATTGAGTTCCTTCTGGTGTATCTGATGCGTTGTTGGTATTCTGTCATGTTCTTGTAGCTGGTTCGCGCTTCCGGGGTTTTGCTGTTTCTCCATACTTTCTCGAGACGTCTGCAGGTGCGTCTGGATTCTCGGATGTCGGTGGTAAACCTTGTGGCTTTCATGGGGCACTGTCTGCTTTGTGGGTAGAGGTGGTAATGAGCTACTTCAGTCCGATGTTGTTGAGGTTGTCCAGGAGGGCGGTGGAGTTGGGGTCGCTGATGTTGTCGAGGTGGAAGGTCAGGTCTCCAAGCAGTAAGTAGTCCATGGAGAGGATGGCATGGGGCGCAATGAGTTCAGTAATGGTTGTGGCAATGACGTGCGTGAACCGGATAGTTTGTAGGCTAGGGTGCTCGTAGAATCGTTCTGGGGTTGGTCTGGATCTGGAAATGGAGATGTTTTTTGGGGGACGAGGAGTCGTTTGTGGTGGATGTAGTGAGTCAGAGGGAGTTGTGTGCGATCGCGAGTCCTCTCGGGTGGTTGAGGTGGTTCTTCCTCTGGATCTTGTATCAGTCGGGGATAGTGGTAGCGATGTCGGGGGTGGAGGTGGCATTGGTCCAGGTTTCTGTGAGGAAGGTGATGCCTGGCGACAGGGTGTCGAGGAGGTCTCAGATTTCTACTGCTTGGCTGTGCAGGGAGGATATGTTGAGAAGGATGCAACTCAGTGGTTTGGGTGCGCTGGCGTCCGGTGGGTGGGTGGTAGCCATGGGTATCCGGAGGTGGGTGAAGGTGCAGCAGCAGTGTCGGCAGGAGAACTGGTCATGGGTGGTGTTCGTTGTTGACTGCTGGCAGTTGTTGTTTCTTCTGGGGTTGAGTGCATGAAGGGCAACTGAGTCGTTGCGGTGGGAGATCGGAGAACTAGGGTCCCTGGCGCAGGTGGTGGACGGGCGAAGACGGGCAAATGCACAAAAAAGAGGCAAAAGCATAAAGCACAAAACAGACAAAAGGGCAGAAGAGCACAAATGGGGCAGAAAAACAGGGGAAAGACAGACAGAGGCAGACAGACAAGGTTGGCAGAGCAGACCAGCAGAGGAGCAAGAGTTATATATCAATGGGGTAACCCGATAGACCACTGGACTCGGGTAAATAATGGTACACAAAAGGATAGTCACAGTGGAAATCATTCACAATGTATCAACAGCCAGTAAATGGTAAATGGAAAAAGAATATGACAACACCAAAAAAATGTATATCGTACAGTAAATAATTGAAATTTAATCGATTTCAGAAACGGTTGTCAATAGATCAATGATTCACAAGATAAACTGTATTTTGCATTCTACAGTTTTGAGAAGACAGGTGCAAATAACGTGAGTTGACAAGTGGTGAAATTGGAATCAGTGCAAGTGGTTGTGCATTGGGAAGGTGGTGCATGTATAAACATCAACATACAATGGTAGGGAAACTAACCAACCAGATTTCTTGGCACAATCATAGAAAACTGATGCAGTTCATGATTCACTGTCATCCAGGTATGATGTGAAAGAGAGAAAAAGTCGACGTTTAGACCCCTAAGGGAACCAGCAAACTGAGCGTCTTGGAAGTGGGGTCTTCATCAGGACGAGGTGGGCGGGTGAAGGAAGGGGGGGCACCTAAAAGCAATGATAAACGATTAAGGGGTGTGTCTGTTAAAGGGGAGTAAATCCAAGGGGTATATACCAAAGAGTATGAATTACCAGCATCAGCAGGGGTCCTTCGTGCTGGGAATTAGAGTTGAGGGCCTACACGGTTCCTACAAGGTAGTGGAGACAGAAGCAGGAGAACAGTCGCTAGGGTCATGATTTCCACTAGTTGGAAGGAGTACAAAAGGGTCAAAGACAGTAGCCTTATACTCATAAAAGGTTGCATAGAGTGAATATCATAGATCCAGCGTTCTCTATGTTGGACTGTATTACGTAGTTGGGATGGCACTAGCTTCAAAAGTAACCTTTGGGTGCATGCGTGGGGAGGAGAAAACGGGGAAACATTCAAATTAAAACCTCATCTGAGGGATAAAAGGTGAAACGCGCATTTAGTCAAGGCTACAAAGTAGGTTGAGACTATGGGTTGTGGTGTTCAGTTCAGAGGTAATGGCGTGTGGATATACTGAACACGAGAGATTTCAACAGGTAAAAATGCACGGAGGAGCACAGTCCCGAAAGGCTGGGTGCGTTTGGGCACAAGAAAAGGAAGGTAGCTCATGTGTGCGATTCAATATGAACAGTTAAAGCAAAGACGATCGCTTGGTAGTGAAAAAACATAGCGCGCATTCCAAATTCTGACCCCTTAATTGTTAACACCATACGAGTGCTTAAACATGGTAAAACAGCGCGTATTGGACACAGGAAACTGAAGGTAGCTCGTGTGCGTGAATAAGTATGAACAGTTAGAGTACAGACGGGCGCTTGCTAGTGAGAAAACAGCGCAAGTTACAAGTTCAGACCCTTTAATTGTTGAGACCATATGAGCGCTTAAAATATGTTATAAAAGCGCGTATTGGTAAAAGCTTGGGAGTGCGATAATGGGTAATGCAAACTAAAACATGGTCCGACAGCACGAGGCCAGCGCTAAATCGTGGAATAACAGCGCGTGTGCCAAAGTCTATTGATGCAGCACAAAGCGATGGCGGTGGACGGGGTTAAAAGTTTCTACGGGGAGCTGGCGTGCGCATTCAAGCTGGAGAGCAGAAAAACCGTGACATACCTTGTGGGGAAGCGTCGATGAATCAGGCAGCTAACCACGGTTGTTGTCACTTGATCACCTAAATACCCATTGAAGACGTGCAAGTCATGCATGTTATCGAAAAGGATTGTGAACTCAAGCAATCTGGTTGGTTAGTTTCCCTACCATTGTATGTTGATGTATATACATGCACCACCTGCCCACTGCACAACCACTTGCACTGATCCTGATTTCACCACTTGTCTAAACTGGGGTGGCATGGTGAGCAAAAGAATGATGGATTTAACCCAGATCTCTTGACTGGGGGTGAATGTTTTGATTTGTTCTGCATTCCATCTATCAATTGTGTGTCTTTTGCTTTCTCGCCCTAAGTGCACCAGGTATGCTCGGACGTGAGTCCCGTGCTCTCCATGCCACTGGAATCAAGCTATCCTGGCTGAAGAGGGGTGAAACCCCAAAACCGGTCCTAGGATGCTTGTTTCCAGTCCAGGGAGGACCTGGCTTGGCAGTTCGGGCTGGACTGTTCCCATGAGGCACAGGGTCAAGACTGATTTGCATATGGCTCGGTTCAAACTGGAACGGCATGGTGAGCAAAAAAACCGATGGATTTAGGCCAAGATCTCTGTACTGGGGTGAATGTATGACATTGTTCTGCATTCTGTCCATCAACTGTTGTTTTTGCACTTTGGAACTACAGCCCTAAGGACTTTGCAGTGGACTCCTTGAAAGCAAAAGATTAAGGGCCCGATGTAGGTAAATATGAAATACCGATTCCTATATACCGAATTTTACCGATTCGGTATTTAGGAATCGGTATTTTATATGTAGCAAAAAATTAGGTAAACATTACCAAATCGGTAACATTCGTTATTACCGAATCGGTAATACCGATTTGGTAATAAGGAATCACCTTCCCATTCATTCCTATGGGCCTCCATGGGAAGCCATTCACTATTACCGAGTCGGTAAATACGGAATCGGTAATAGGGGGAGCATATTCAAGGGTGGGAGGGTGTCACATTGACACCCTGTTCCACCTCTGAATCGTGCATGTGTGCACATGTGGCGCACATACATCCCCTAAGGGCATGTTTGTCTGCCACATGGCACCTTGAAAAAAGCAAATTATTGCTTTTTTACAGGTATTCGGTATTTACCACCAACTTGTAGTTGGTGGTAAATAACGAATCCTGAATGCAAAAATTCACTCACTTGAGTGCCTCCTACATAGCTCTTAAGGATTCGGTATTTTACCGATTCTTTAAAATAAGGAATCGGTAAATTACCGAATCCTTTAAACCTGCCTCCTACATTAGAAAGGGCTAAATACCGGTCGGTAACGGGAAAATTACCGATTTTCGGCTGGTACCGACCGGTATTTAGCTACCTACATATGGCCTTAAAAGAGCTCCACCCAGCAAGGAGAAGCCAGCTGACCACCTTCAACTGGACTTTAAGAGATTGGTTCAGGTGCGTTGTGCGAAATGTAGTCCCAACATCCCAATGAGCAACTCTGCGCTTCTGGAATTTTGGATTGGTGTTTTGGGCACTTTGGAACCTCAAAAGGGCCTTCTTGAAGAAGATTCAGAAGTTTGGCGAAGTTTGGAGAATTTTTGTCAAAAAGCTGCGTAAGGTGACTGACCTGTTGACGAAATGCAACCCGGCCTGAGATTCAGGTTTGCCCCCCTGAAGGTCTGGAGCTTTTCGTCATTGAGGAGGCTTCCAGGAGTTGTCTAAAGGATCCTGCTGAGTCAAGCCTCTGCCATCTAACCCACAGCCGGCCTGATGAGGAGCCTTGCTCGAGGTTGGGAGAAAAAGCTCCAAAAAGTGACTAAGTCACAAGGTAAAAACGTTACCGGGCCCTACTGCTAAGAGTATCCGACCTGTGCTTCAATGTGGTCGGTCTGAATCTTTTACTTTGTCCTGGTCAAGCATGACCAGATGTCCCAAAGTGGCGTTTTTGGCTTTTAGGCACTATAAAGTGTTTATTCTTTAAAAATTCATATCACTAGTGACCTACATTGGAAGTTTGTCGTTTTGGTGTCATTTCAACCATAGAAATATTTCCTATTTTTATAAAGTGGCGTTGGGATTTTATTGTGTGTTGTGCCTTACTTATTTAATGTATTGGTGTTTTTAAAGGCTTTACGCACTGTCTCCTACGGTGCCTGCTCAGAGCCAGCTACCAAGAGTTGAGCAAGGGAATAATTTATTGAGACCTTGACTGGACCTTATATTGAGATTGTGGCCTTGTTAGTGGTAGACACATACCTACACTGTTGAAAACCCAGTTGTTCCCCATGCTGTTCATAAGGCGTGGGAACCGTAGGTGTGAAGGAATACAATTTCTCCAGATTTATCGTGAACATCTAATCCATTAGGCAACATTTAAAACAAATGTTTGCAATGCAGAACCAAATAAATACAAGGCACATCTACCCTTGTGTTTGAAGTTGTAAAGAAGAAACAGGTTGAATTACAGTCTGTGGTTATGTCTTATTACAAAGGACACATGACCTTCCATGATCAAAGTTAGGTTGAGAAAATGAGTCATCTTTAATTTCTAGTCTTGAGTAGTCTGAATATTTGTTTTAAAAAAGAAGACGAGCGGTGAGGACGGCATATCATGAGCACCACGTCCTACTCAGTGAGCCTTTACTGTCGTTTTCCTCTGCTTCCACGCTTCCACCACAGTGCATCAATACATTACAACACAGTACCATGAGCATATGATATGAAAGCCCACCACTCACCCTTGGTGTCTGGCTTCGACAAGAGAGTAGAAGTGTTCTCGTGGAGGGCGACAATCAGTTCTGTGGTCTCCTGTTTGACATCCGACAGGTAGTTCTTCGCCTGAAAATCTAATTGCCATATATTCTTGGTATTAATGATCAAGTTTGAGTATGTGCCAGGCTGAGCTTTAGAAATTAAAGAAATGTCAGTTTCAAATAAGAACCGCATAATTTTTCCATTTTCAGAAGTGAATGTGCTTAGATATGCAGAGCAAGCAAATGAGGGAACAATTTCATGAAAACCTAAGAGCAATCTCAGTGTGCAGCAAACTCTCCGTGTTTTTATTTTGTTTTTTAGATATTTTTTAGCATCTACCTTTATAAAAAACACAAGTTATTAGAATACCAGTCAACAACATCAAGAAAACAGTTGCTGAAAAGCTTACTTATGACAAACAAAAAAAAGTCTGCATTGTACTAGGGTATTAACTAACCACTGAAGTCTTTGCTGAAGAGGAAGGTCTTAAAATTTCTCATGAATGATAATTGGAAATGCATTAGGGGCATGGGTGCTGGTAGCCAATAAGCTGCTAGTCCTAGCGGCTCATCAGCCCCTGAGGTGACCATTTCCTGTGGAGCGCGGCATCGGTTCTACCCAGAAGCCTCTATTCTAAAAATGAGAGAAATGTCCTTGGCTGTACAGGCCAGGTAGCCCACCCTAGGGGCGTGGCTAGCCGTCTGGGGTTGACTATCCAACTTTTCCGCCTGCCCGGCTTGCAACTTTCTTCCAAAAAGGATTTTGTATTCTTTTTTTGATTTGAAACTGGCCAACACGTGTTTCATGACATCAAGGTTGCTTCATCAGGGCCTCTACAAATACCTCTGCCATTACGCGTTGTAATTCATGTGCTAATTGCCTTTCATTTCTGTGAGTTCACAATAAACGAGTACTCCGCATGATATTCATATATTATCAAATACAAATATCTCAAATGACCATGTTAGGAATTTTTAGAACGGAGTTCAAATCGTATTTTTTGTATTCACAACGGCCTGATAATCTACTTCTATGCAGCGAGACCTGTTGTGTATTTGTACAATCATTCTCCTGGAATGGGGAAACTAAAGGGACATATAAGCTTGCACTTATATGTCCACACCTCTAATATGAAGTAGCCAGCCTCCTCGGCTCAGGAAGTCTACCTTTAGGAGTGACAGACATGTATTAAAAATAGTGCTCATAGTGAGGGCAAAGTCGAGTTTAAGCAGTTTGCACTGCTTGTGACATCTGTGATGTCAGACTTGCTGTCATCTGTTCACTTGGGTCACTTAGGGTGGCACAATGTGTGCTTCAAGACGTGGTGGCTCCTTTAACACCCATGCCCTGGGTACCAATGGTACCACTTACCAGTGACTTATAAGGGGGTTTAAGTATTTGCCTATTGGGGTTACCAATTCACATGCATTATATTTAAGGGTAGAGCACTGGCACTGGGGCGTGGTTAGCAGGCTCTAGTGCAGTTTCAGAGTCATGACCGTCTGCATTGGAGAAAAAATGTGCTGGTAACCATACAAAAAGGGCCCCTTTCTGCACCAACCCAAGTATTACATTCCATAGTGGAATATCTATCAAATCACTGTTAGACTTGGGAGTCTCTGGTTGGCGCAAGGATGCCCTTGTGTCAAGCAGGGACCCTCTCCTCTACGTCAGGACGCAGGATAACCCCTTTGGAATGACCCTTGCTCACCCTCTAGTTGCGTGGCGTGAGCAGCCAAGGCTATTCTCCAGGCGTTAGTCAGTTAAGCAGTTGTAATCATGCACACAGTAAATACATCAATCCCCCCAGAAATGGACACCAGACTTGGATATGTAGAAAAATGCGCTTCTTTATGTAAAAATAGGTATATATATATCAGCAGACTTATCACAAGACCAATAACGGTTTCTCTATTCCACCAGATTGTAAAGCAGGCAAAGGTTCTTGGTTTTAGTTTCAAATGGATACTCTTTTAGTCTCTTAAAAGCGTTACTTTGGGGTTCCAGTCACTCTGAGGGGATTTGGGCCAGTCCTAGCCCTTTGGTGCGCTTCGCCGCGCTTCCCTCTCTTTTCTGTCAAGGATCGGCCCGGACCCTACCGCGGCTCACGCATCGGGCGTGGGCATGCCTGCGCCGTGCACGGCTCTTCCCCAGCGGCTCTGAGGCAGAACGGGAGGCGAGACGGGCTTGCGGTGCGGTGGGGGCGACGGGGAGCAGGGCGCCTGTCAGAGGGCTCGAGGTCCCAGGAAGGACGGCGGGAGTATACACTCGCGCTCACTCACCCGGGGAGACTCTAAAGACAGCACAGCCCTCTGGCACGATCGGCTCCTGATGACGGGGAAATAAGGCGTTGCGGGCCCCGAGCCCGATGCTGGAACTTTAAGAAACGTTGTAGTTGCTTTGGGAGTCGGCACGGGACAGTGCAACTCAGTGATGATGGGGGCACCTTTGGATCCTACGTCAGCGGGTGCATGCACTCAGGCAGGCGCAGCCCACGACCCTCAGCACGGCGGTGCGGGGGTCTCCACAGCGGGGGCGGCGCGGCCTGGTCCCAGTCCGGGATAGCGAAGCGGGGTCACAGGGCACGGTCCGTGCAGCTGATGACCCGGCGGGGATCACAATCGTCGGAGAGGAATTCCGGCGGGAGGGGTGATAGCGCTTCAGCGCGCTCCAGTAGCAGACGGTGGCAGAGGAGCAGGTAGCCTAGCCCGGGGGCAGAGAGCGACTCCGGTCGGAGCGAGGCTCTCATGGGAATAAAGGCAGGCAAGCTCCCGAGTGTCACGGCCCTAGGAGGGGGGCGATGAGGGGCGCAGTCTTTCTCCAGCTGGATGCACACACAGCTCGAGTTTCAGGACGAGCAAAGGCACGAAGAACCCACTGGTCCTGGGGTTCAGTTCAGGGGGCAAGCTCAGATCAAGCCCTTGGAGAATATTTAAAGCACAAAGCAGCAAAGTCTTTTCAGCAAGTCTCTTCCTCTCCTTTCTCAGCAAGGCAAGCAGCAGGCCAGTCCTTCCAGCGTCTTCTTCTCCTTCTAGTCGGGCAGAGGTTCTTTGTGGTAAAACAGGATTCTGATTTCTTAGGAGCCAGGCTCCTACTTTTATACAGTGATTCTTTTGTTCTTTAGCGCCAGGGGGCCTGGGCCTGGCTCAGTCCTGTTCTGGAGCACTTTGTTATGGTGACTCTGCTCTTTCCTTTCAGCAGCAGGGCAGAGACATCAGCCGCTCCACAGGGGGCGGAGCCGGCTTTGTGGTGGCAGAGCACAGGTCTATTCAAAAGTCAAGGTGTACTCCTCCCACCCATCCTGGTGTAATCTCTCTACCCACCACCTGGCAGCCAGCCTGTCTCTGGGGATTCCCCAACCCTGCTCCTTACTGTTGCTAGGCAGAACACACACACACAGCAGAGGCGGACTGAAATGGCCAGGTCAGTAAATACTAACTTTCTAAAAGTAGTATTTACAAACGCAGGATATTAAAATAAACTTTACTAAAAGAAGTATTTTATTATTCTGAGTTCAGGCATACTAAACTTGACATTCTACCATGCTCTATGAGTCCACTGGGGTCACAGCGTGTAGTGACTCCAGCAGCCCATTCTGGCCTATGGAGAGCAGGTAGCCTTCAATAGTGAAAAACGAAAATGGCTGTAATTCACTATTAGGCCATGCCACACACTCAGGGCTTGTCCTACCTTACACCTACAATGCACCCTGCCCGTGGGCCTACCATAAGGGTGACTAACATGAGGCAAAGGGAAGGTTTGGAGGCTGGCAAGTGTGTGCACTTGCCCAGCCAGCATGACAGTACCAGACTGCACGCAGGTTCTGCAGTGGCAGACCCTAGACACATTTTACAAGGCCGCTTCTGTGGGTGGCGCAACCAGCGCTGCAGGCCCACTAGCAGCATTGGCATTCACAAGCCCTGGCACTCCTGGTGCACTTTACTGGGGACTGACAGTAAATCCAATAAACCAATCATGAATATCAATTAATGTATACATTTTACCATAGGGAGAGCATATGCACCTTAGCACTGGTCAGCAGTGGTAAGGTGCCCAGAGTCATAAAACAGCCAACACCAGGTCAGAAAAAATACCGGAGGAAGGCAAAAAGTTTAGGGATGACCCTGCAAAAAGGGCCAGGTCCAACACAACCCCCTTCCAGCAGGGTAGACCAATCACCACCGTGATGGTCTTCCCTGCTTGGGGCGATAGAACAAGGACCTGGCCCGCAACTGCAGGGGCAGACTCCATTTCTACGCCAATCTGAACCTATCGGACTCCCTCTGTCCCCACTCTCAGGGCCCACCAAGCCAATCCATGGGGAACCCTTCTCCTCACCTGTGGACACCACCTGTGCAGCACCTAACCTTAACTGGCCCACAGGTGTGTCCCAACAGACAGACAGCAAAATGCTACAGTGGCCACTGACAGTAGTCAGGGATGAGACCCAGGCCGTATGCCTCTCAGGGCTCTCAATCCTCTGTGGCGCCAGGGAGCGGGGGGCAGTAGCCCCAGGTGCTTGGCACCCTTTGTCCATTCTCCCCCTTGTCAGGTCAGGTATGACATCCTGGCACTGACCCACCAGCCCCAGGACTGTACCCGGCGGCTGGACCCAAGACTGGGGTGGCCTCTCCCACACCCGGTCCTTCTCCTTGGGGCTCTGTACCCTTCCACCTGGAGTGGTACCCCCTTCCAGAATTGCCAGGGCACCTTGGGCAGGTGTCCTGCGCAATTCGCCCACCAGTTCAGGTGTTCTATCCTGCAACTGGGCGTCCAGGTCAGGGGGGACACCCTGAACCTGGCCCTCCAACCTAGGGTCTAAACCCTTCAGGTGAGCCAGGGTCAGAGGCGAGGACTCCCTCCCTCTGCACCCCTTTCCAGAGTACTGCCCACTCCCAACTGGCGTGGTACCCCCAGAAACAACATGGGTCAGGACACTGATTACAGTAGTCCCACCCTCTAGGTCAGACAACACCTGAACCTGGCTTCCCAACCCTGGGACCAACCCATGCGGTTGAACGCTCGCCTGGCGCACCAGGACTTCCCGGGGAGCACGCATGCCCCCCCTGAGGGTGACACATAACTCATGTGTCGTGTGACAGTCTGCCTGGCGCTGATCTCCCGACCCCTGTCCATCTGACAGTGCCTGAAATCCATCTGACAGTGCCTGAAGATCCCCCAGGACAGAAGTGGTGTCACCATGGTCACTCACAGGGGACGCAGCCCTTCTGGCTGGCCCCTGACCCACTGGTTCTTCCACTGGGGACTCTTTCCCCCTCTCACCCCTCAATCTGGACCTCTGCACCCTCCCAACTGGAGCGGTACTGCCAGACACCAGAACTGATGGAGGCCTGCTTACAGACACTCCCAGCTCACCGGACACTAGGGGATCCCCCTCAACGGGCGGCCCATCAGGACAGCCTAGGCTCCCCGCCTGGTGTTCCCTTAAAGAACCACCCAGGCTCTGAGACTGGGTTTCGGGCACCTGGGGGCACGCAGCCCCACACTCACTCCTTCTCCACTGAGACAGGACGTGAGCCCCTACACCCCTCCCACTACCATGGGACCTAGCTGGGCTACTCTGCACCCCTTCCACCACTCTGGGTTGGAAGATACCTGAGCCACTCCCCACAGGGTCACTCCCCAATGCCTCTCCAGACCCTCTGGAATCCACCAAAAGGTCTGCCTCCAATGTGAGTTCTCTGCGGTCAGAGAACTCACTCTCCAACAGGTGTTGGCATAGCTCTGGAAAACAGGGACTTACAATATGCTCTCCCACAATTGGATCACACAGCCCCCTAGCAGGGTTAACCAAACTATCCTTCACCTTACCATCCAGTGCCTCACACACGTACTCCACACCACTCTCCTGAGACTGGCAAGACAGTATCTGACTGTCTCTGTCCCACAACCCACACTCATCTGGGCGGTCTTCACACTCACCCACCAGGACTTCAATTTTGGGGGAACCCCTCTCCCTGTACCTCTCAGCTAGAGTCAGTAGAGTGTCCCTCCCTCCACTAGGACTATGAACTCCTGCGCCAGTTACCCTATTCCCTTCAGGGATACTGCGCACTACTGGAGCTACCTCATGCCCTTGAACCTCCTGGTGTATGTTAACCCCCTCCTTCAAGTCAGGCGCCACATCTCTGGGTGTGCGTACTACTCTCTCAGCACTGTAAAACTCAATATTGCTGCCACCAGAGGGAGAGCGGTCTAAACTCTTGATCTTGAGATCCAACTCCCTCATTTTTAGGTCATGATCCATTTGGCGTTGTTGTGCCTCCAAGGCCAACTTCTGCTTCTCCATTTCCATTTGTCCTGCCAACTTTGCCATCTCCATTGCATGCGCCCTGTCTGCTGCCCTGTCTGCCAGCTCCTCTGGGGACAGGACTCTGCTGGGCTCCACAAGGTTGTCGGGTGGGACGATGTCCCCCGCATTCTGTGGGTCTCTTGACTCTTTCCAGGCTCTCAACGCCTTCAGGTACTGGTTCTTCTTCTTGAATCCAGTATGGGAAACTCTGAATTTTACACTGTAGCCTTTCAATTGCTCTTGTATGTAGCCTTCCAGTCTCTCCCA
The DNA here is from genome assembly GCF_964204655.1 of Triturus cristatus. Classification (NCBI taxonomy): domain Eukaryota; kingdom Metazoa; phylum Chordata; class Amphibia; order Caudata; family Salamandridae; genus Triturus; species Triturus cristatus. The sequence goes on along the minus strand of NC_140582.1, from coordinate 1,205,467,817 downwards.
ATCCACCTCATCCATTCCAGAAATCACAGAGAGTGCTCTTCCAGCAGGGAGTGAGCCAGGCATGGTTGCAATAATGGCAGATGTCTCAACAAAGTTCAAAAATGAAAACCTGTGGCTGCATTACTTGGTCTGCTCTCACTATGTGGTGATTAATAATTCACTGTATGCAAATTACAAATGCAAATTCGAAATCCCAGCCGCTGCCAACAATGTTAGACTTGGGAGTCTCTGGTTAGCGCAAGGATGCCCTTGTGTCAAGCAGGGACCCTCTCCTCTACGTCAGGGCGCAGGATAACCCCTTTGGAATGACCCTTGCTCACCCTCTAGGTGCGTGGCGTGAGCAGCCAAGGCTATTCTCCAGGCGTTAGTCAGTTAAGCAGTTGTAATCATACACACAGTAAATACATCAATCCCCCCAGAAATGGACACCAGACTTGGATATGTAGAAAAATACGCTTCTTTATGTAAAGATAGGTATATATATATCAGCAGACTTATCACAAGACCAATAACGTTTTCTCTATTCCACCAGATTGTAAAGCAGGCAAAGGTTCTTGGTTGTAGTTTCAAATGGATACTCTTTTAGTCTCTTATAAGCGTTACTTTGGGGTTCCAGTCACTCTGAGGGGATTTGGGCCAGTCCTAGCCCTTTGGTGCGCTTCGCCGCGCTTCCCTCTCTTTTCTGTCAAGGATCGGCCCGGACCCTACCGCGGCTCACGCATCGGGCGTGGGCACGCCTGCGCCATGCACGGCTCTTCCCCAGCAGCTCTGAGGCAGAACGGGAGGCCAGACGGGCTTGCGGTGCGGTGGGGGCGACGGGGAGCAGGGCGCCTGTCAGAGGGCTCGAGGTCCCAGGAAGGACGGCGGGAGTATACACTCGCTCTCACTCACCCGGGGAGACTCTAAAGACAGCACAGCCCTCTGGCACGATCGGCTCCTGATGACGGGGAAATAAGGCGTTGCGGGCCCCGAGCCCGATGCTGGAACTTTAAGAAACGTTGTAGTTGCTTTGGGAGTCGGCAAGGGACGGTGCAACTCAGTGATGATGGGGGCACCTTTGGATCCTACGTCAGCGGGTGCATGCACTCAGGCAGGCGCAGCCCACGACCCTCAGCACGGCGGTGCGGGGGTCTCCACAGCGGGGGCGGCGCGGCCTGGTCCCAGTCCGGGATAGCGAAGCGGGGTCACAGGGCACGGTCCGTGCAGCTGATGACCCGGCGGGGATCACAATCGTCGGAGAGGAATTCCGGCGGGAGGGGTGATAGCGCTTCAGCGCGCTCCAGTAGCAAACGGTGGCAGAGGAGCAGGTAGCCTAGCCCGGGGGCAGAGAGCGACTCCGGTCGGAGCGAGGCTCTCACGGGAATAAAGGCAGGCAAGCTCCCGAGTGTCACGGCCCTAGGAGGGGGGCGATGAGGGGCACAGTCTTTCTCCAGCTGGATGCACACACAGCTCGAGTTTCAGGACGAGCAAAGGCACGAAGAACCCACTGGTCCTGGGGTTCAGTTCAGGGGGCAAGCTCAGATCAAGCCCTTGGAGAATGTTTAAAACACAAAGCAGCAAAGTCTTTTCAGCAAGTCTCTTCCTCTCCTTTCTCAGCAAGGCAAGCAGCAGGCCAGTCCTTCCAGCGTCTTCTTCTCCTCCTAGTCGGGCAGAGGTTCTTTGTGGTAAAACAGGATTCTGATTTCTTAGGAGCCAGGCTCCTACTTTTACACAGTGATTCTTTTGTTCTTTAGCGCCAGGGGGCCTGGGCCTGGCTCAGTCCAGTTCTGGAGCACTTTGTTATGGTGACTCTGCTCTTTCCTTTCAGCAGCAGGGCAGAGACATCAGCCGCTACACAGGGGGCGGAGCCGGCTTTGTGGTGGCAGAGCACAGGTCTATTCAAGAGTCAAGGTGTACTCCTCCCACCCATCCTGGTGTAATCTCTCTACCCACCACCTGGCAGCCAGCCTGTCTCTGGGGATTCTCCAACCCTGCTCCTTACTGTTGCTAGGCAGAACACACACACACAGCAGAGGCGGACTGAAATGGCCAGGTCAGTAAATACTAACTTTCTAAAAGTAGTATTTACAAACGCAGGATATTAAAATAAACTTTACTAAAAGAAGTATTTTATTATTCTGAGTTCAGGCATACTAAACTTGACATTCTACCATGCTCTATGAGTCCACTGGGGTCACAGCGTGTAGTGACTCCAGCAGCCCATTCTGGCCCATGGAGAGCAGGTAGCCTTCAATAGTGAAAAACGAAAATGGCTGTAATTCACTATTAGGACATGCCACACACTCAGGGCTTGTCCTACCTTACACCTACAATGCACCCTGCCCATGGGCCTACCATAGGGGTGACTAACATGAGGCAAAGGGAAGGTTTGGAGGCTGGCAAGTGTGTGCACTTGCCCAGCTAGCATGACAGTACCAGACTGCACGCAGGTTCTGCAGTGGCAGACCCTAGACACATTTTACAAGGCCGCTTCTGTGGGTAGCGCAACCAGCGCTGCAGGCCCACTAGCAGCATTGGCATTCACAAGCCCTGGCACTCCTGGTGCACTTTACTGGGGACTGACAGTAAATCCAATAAACCAATCATGAATATCAATTAATGTATACATTTTACCATAGGGAGAGCATGTGCACCTTAGCACTGGTCAGCAGTGGTAAGGTGCCCAGAGTCATAAAACAGCCAACACCAGGTCAGAAAAAATACCGGAGGAAGGCAAAAAGTTTAGGGATGACCCTGCAAAAAGGGCCAAGTCCAACAATCACAATGCCCCAAGAAGCTAATGCAAATAATGCAATGAGAGGGTGGGACAATTCCTTCCAAAGGAACTCTGGAAGATGCCACCTACATTCTACTAATTCATAGAAAAACTAGATACCAGGAATTAAGAATGGAACAATCCCTAACATAACTCAAGACAAAAATGTCTAATTAAACTAAAGAAATGCATGAACACCCAGCATGCAAAGTAAAACTCTTTGCTAACAACCAAGGCCTACCAGTTCTAGACCCAATCACAAGAACATTACTTTAAAAGCCCCACACTAAACAGCAATGTTTCTGTTTAACCTCCCTGTAAAAAGGACACGCAAAATGTATTAATATATATTTCTAACTATCATTAAATCAACTTTAAAACACCAATCTCAATAAATAATTAATTCTAAAGACACATATTTTTACTCCTAATTGTTACAATAAATAGTGTATAAAACAAATCATACATATACATAATACACCAATATACATAACATCAACAAATTACCTTAGCCCATCCAATAGTAAAAATAAATAAAATGATATAACACTTATGAGTTCTTTGCAAACACACATTCCTAAACACGTATCTATGAAAAAGATCCTAGAAATAAACCAGACAAAAATTGAACACCCAATGTGACTCCAATAATACAGAGAACCCATCCAAAACTATCCACAAAACGCTACAGGAAAATTAAAAAATCAAGGAAGAAGTATGTGAAGAAGTACAGGAGGCAGGGTGATGCTGGAGATTAACTTGTTTATTGTGCTTTAGGTACAGAAATGTCTTATCCACAGGGCACCCGGCAGCAACTCACTCTGAGCACTTGGCAACAGGAACTAAGCACTCTACATTCTAGAGTTACAGTAGATGGGTGTTCCACATGGAAGCAGCCGGCTGAGACATAGCACCACATCAGGCAATTACCACAAAATAAAAAATAAAAAGTTGGCTACAAAACAATCAATTATATTTACTTGAAAATAAATAAAATGAATCCAGATTAAAAATAAAGTCAACCAACGGAAAAAATCTCTTTCAAAGTAAAAACATACAAAACCACCCAAACAACATTTATAATCCTGATATAAGAAACACCACAATCGAAGAACATTAAAACAATGATAAGAAACTGACAGCGCATATAAATATAAATTGTACATTTTACAACAAAACCTACTGCACTACCTTCAACTAACTAACATATACTAAACTAACAAACACACACTGAAATAGCATTCACTAGCAAACATTAGCCCACCTAACTCCCTGACCCCAAGAATAACCCTTACAAGGTAAGTGTAAAATAGTCTTAGCTAAATCAGAGAGCAGCAATGGTAAACAGCAACTGTAGAATACAGAAACATCCCCAAAACACTTGCATTGCAAAGGAATGAATTTAATAAAAATATTTATTGATTTATGTTTGCAAAATAATGAATGCCATGTTAAAAATGTTTAACACGGGGGGAGGAGCCTAGCGCGCAACCAAGATGGCCGCGTAGGCTTACGGCTCTCGAGGGCCTCCGCAACCTCCCACGTCTATCCTGACTTAATCCTGGTTTATTCGACGGGCGTTTGCAGATGAACTTGCGCTGAGGTGTCACCAGTTTTCCAAATCCGGATCGGACGCCGGGAACCGGAATGGTTGCACTCCGAAGTTTGCGGCCTGCTCTTGCCTTGGTCCCGATCTCGAGCTGGTGAAGTGCCCGGGTACGAAGTGAACAACAGCGGCTGGCTGGGCTCGACCTGTCACGGACCCCGCACTTTCACTTTCGTTTTCAAGCTCGTTTTCTGATATCGGCTGAGAGACTTTGGTGTTTCAGAGGGGCGCGGACGGCAGAGTGTCTGGCCTGACTCTCGGACTATACATGGGCTTACTGTCGGCGACGGCTGTGTTCAATTGAATTAGCTACCTGGCCCCTTTTTCCTGGTGCGGGCGGGTGCCAACCTTGGTGGCCTCCGGACGATGGCGGCGAGACTAGACGGAGACAAGTCGAAAGCCAAGTCAACTCGGAGGGGTGCCTATACCCAGGTCAATAATATGGATCGATATGCGCAGGCAAAGGGATCCCCTGGTGGCTCGCATAAATCGCCTGAGAGGTCTAAAGAGGTTTCAGACCCATCGTCAGAATTGACTTTGCTGGACGTCATGGGCGCCATTGAGGAGACGAAGACCGCTGTGGGTCAGCAGTTTGATACCTTGGCTCATAAATTGGACGCGGTCCTGATCGATGTGAATTTGGTCAGGGCAGACCTGTCCAAAACTAACGAGCGGGTCGACTCCTTGAGTCAAGCGGCATCGAGTCTAACTGTTGACGTGGCCGCCCTGCAGACGGAGGTCCGTAGGTTGCGGCTAGCCAGTGACCTGACGGACCGTTGACTTGAGGACTCCAAAAGCAGGGCTAGACGGAACAATGTTCGTATCATTGGAGTGCCGGAAAGGTCGGAGGAATCTGCTGCGGATCTTTTTGTGGAGGATCTGGTGACCAATCGTCTCGCACCCAAGGGACTGAGCAAGTTCTTTGCGGTGGAGCGGGCCCACAGGATTCCGGGTGGTGCGCCCAAGGTGGGTGCTCCCCCGCCGCCTATAATCGCCCGACTCTTTAACTTTTGGGATAGGGATGCTATGCTTCAGGCGTCGAGGGTGGCCGGGCCGCTGAAGTTTGAGAACTCTAATGTCAGCTTTTACCCGGACTTCACGCAAGCGGTCCAAAAACAACGGCTGGGATTTTTGGGCGTCAAACGGCGCTTGAGGGACATAGAGCTGAAGTATGCAATGTTATTCCCGGCTAGGCTGCGGGTTGATTTCCGGGGTTGCTCACACTTTTTCGACCGTCCGGAGGCGGTTGAGGACTGGTTGGATGCCCTGCCTCGGGGACAGGATCGAGACAGTCGGACGGCAGAGAGCGGACAGGATTTGGTGGAGCAGGACTAGAACTTGGTTCCTGGTGATGGACTGGACTGGTGACGTTTTGTACCTTGGCTCAACTGGACCCTAGTTTGGCACAATATGCCCTCCAAATGCCTGGGGGTTGTGGGGAGCTTCTTGGGGTCCTTTCCTCCTTCTGGGGTTCTTTTTGTGGTATATGTTAGGGCGACAGGCACACTGCGAGTTGGGGGGGCTGTTTGGGCTCAAGCAGGGGTGCAGGGAGGAGGGAGTTGTGGTTTGGGGATTGTGGGGGAGGGGGGTTGTTGGGGATTGTTTGTTTGTTTCGCAAGGCAATGTGAAGTTCTCTGCTGACTTATCCGGTTTGTGCTTTCCGGGATGTGGGTATCATGCACAGGAGTGGGATGGGGGGTAGGGGATTGAGAATCCTTTCGTGGAATGTAAATGGACTGGGGGACAGGATCAAGCGCGGGGTGGTGTTGCAGTTTTTGAAACGGACTTCGCCCGACATTGTTTTCCTGCAGGAGACACATTTGATTGGGAACTCCTTCCATGCCCTAAATAGGAGGGGCTATCGCCTTGCCGCTCACTCTGGTTTCACTTCTGGCTCTAGGGGAGTGGGCATTTTGGTTAGGGCCTCTCTCCCATTGGAGGTGGACGAGGTGCTTCACGATGATAGGGGGCGCTATGTGGCACTGGTGGGGAGATGGGAGGGTAGGACTGTTTCGCTCGTTGCTGTGTATGTGCCTCCGGGGTTACAGACGGCTACATTTGCTGATTTGGGGCGTTTGGTCCTGGGACTCCCTGGGGGGGTTCTGGTGTTGGGGGGTGACTTTAATGCTGTTGTCTCCGGGTTGGAGGACCGTCACCCCCCCAGGGATCTCCCTAGGGCTCAGGCCTGGTTGGGTGGCTTTTTGGACACCTTGGGACTTGTAGATTGCTGGAGATTGATGCACCCGGGACAGGCGCAATATACCTTTCACTCGGGGGCCCATGGGAGTCTCTCGAGACTTGATAACATGCTTATGCCGGCGATCCAAGCTGGTATGATTGGGGAGGTGCGTCATTTAGCCCGTGGTATTTCTGACCATTCCCCTATATGGTTGCAATTGAAGGTTGTCCCTGGGGCAGAGGGGAGAGTAGCACCCGTTAGCCCTTGGTATATACGTAACCCTAAGATCCGCGCGGAACTGGTCAAGTCCACTGATCACTACTTCAATGATAATGTGGGGTCTGTGTCGTCGGCCGTCTCCCTATGGGAGGCTTATAAAGTGGTGATCAGGGGGCAGGCCTTGTCCCTTATCTCCCATGCTAAGAGGTGCGAGAGAGCAGAGGTGGTTCGCCTGGAAACTGAAATAGCTGAAATGGAGGAGGACTTGGAACGGGGAGTTACTGATGAGAAATTGCACGTTTACAGCCTCAAACCATCAGATTATAGAGCGCTAGTCACGGAAGCCGCTAAAGGGATGAGTAGAGAGCAGCAAGGACGACTGTATGATGTGGGGGATAAGGCCGGAAAGTTGATTGCTTGGTTGGATAAGAAGGAGAGAGCGAGCAGGGTGGTGCCCGTTGTAGAGAGAATGGATGGAGTGCGTGTGACTGACCCGGTGGAGATCGTTGACTGCTTCGCGGATTATTTCCGCGGGGTATACTCTCCGGTTTCTGTGCGTTCGGAGGAGGATTCTCATCTGTTGCTTAGAGACATTGCATTGCCAACCCTATCGGAGGCTGATGCAGTATTGATGGAGGCGAAGTTGTCGTCAGATGAGATCGCTCTGGCCACTCGCTCGATCGCATCGGGTAAGGCTGTGGGTCCTAATGGTCTTCCCATCGAACTATATAAGTTGCGTCCCGATAAGATAGCGCCGTATCTTCGGGACATGTTTTTCGCGGCACGTGCGGCGGGCTTCCTCCCCCCTGACCAATGCCTCGCCAACATAGTTGTGATACACAAAGAGGGGAAGCCGCGAGATCGCTGCGCCTCCTATCGGCCCATTTCGCTGTTGAACGCGGGCGACTTGATTCATCAGGATCAGTCCGGTTTCATACCCCATCGGAATACCGCTCTGAATTTGAGGCGGTTGCACGGCGTGCTTGCTAGAGCGGAGTTTATACGTGAGCCGGCCATCTTGGCATCTTTAGATGCTACTATGGCGTTTGACACTTTGGAGTGGCCGTATATTTGGGCCGTGTTGGCGAAATTTGGGTTCGGCCCTGAGTTTATTGGTTGGGTAAAATTACTATATGCTGACCCACTGGCTCAGGTGGTGGTGAATGGTAGGGTGTCGGCTCCGTTCGCACTGGGGAGAGGTACGCGGCAGGGATGTCCGTTGTCACCCCTTCTCTTTGCACTTTCTTTGGAGCCTCTCGCCGCCTGGTTGCGTTGGGAGCCGTCGCTGCGAGGCATTAGATGGACGCCAGAGTTTGAAGACCGTGTCTCCCTTTACGCGGATGACATCCTTCTGTATCTCACCTCTCCCCGACAGTCGCTAATTGTATTGGTGGACGTACTGAATTCCTTTGGTCGCAACTCTGGCCTGGTCATCAACTGGGCCAAGTCATGTGTTTACGTCCTCTCGGGCGAGGCCCCCCTCCTGCCACGGGATTGCCCCATCCAGATTGCTACACTGGGGTTCAAATATTTGGGAATCTTTATCTCTCTGGATCCCGCGGTCCGCTATGAGCGAAATCTTCTCCCTCCCCTCCAACGATTAAAGGCCGACGTCGCGAGGTGGCGACGACTTCCGCTCTCGCCGCTCAGACGGGCGGCATTGTTTAAAATGATGTCGCTACCTCGCTTCTTGTATGCTTTGCAAAATACTCTAGATGTCGTGCCGGCCCGTTATTTCCGGGAGGTGGAGGGTCTTCAGCGCCAACTGTTTTGGGACGGGCGGCCGCGGATTGCTCTCGCTAAGTTGACGCTCCCTTGGTACGATGGGGGGGTCGCCCTCCCCGATATTAAACGATACTATTGGGCGTCTCAGTTGGCGGCGGTGAACCACGGGATATACGGTCCTGCCTTGAATCCGGCCTTCGAGATGGATACATTTCTGCTCCCGGGTGGGGATTATAATAGGGCGCTGTACTCGGTGACCCCGGACACGCGGTTGACAGGACCCACGCAGGTTGCTGTACGTGTGTGGCACGCGGCGAATGCTGCAATGGGGTGGAGGGATCGCTTGACTCGGGCGACGCCGTTGTATGCCTCTGGGCGGCTGGGCTGTTTGTGGAGATCGAAAGGCTTTGAGAAATGGGATATGATTGGTATATGTAAGGTGGGTGATCTTTGGGCGAAGGGGTCTTTCAAAATGTTTGAAATGCTTAAAACTGAATATAAATTAAACGATAGAGAGTACTTCCGGTATGCGCAAGTCTACCATGCGCTGTGTTCGGTTTTTCCGGACGTTGCTGCTATCCCCGAGTATTCCCCACTGGAGGATAGAGTGTTGGATGGCTACGTGCCCGACAGCACTATTTCTCTGATTTATAAGAAACTCATTAATGATCGCACGGACTTGCTGCTCCATCTGCGGGAGGCATGGACGGGCGATGGCTTGGAACTGGACGATGAGGACTGGGTATCGGCGGTGGCCTCCCCGAAAGAGGTGGCGATCCCGGCCCGCTTACGATTCGTACAGCTGAAGATCCTTCATAGAGTGTATGTCACGGGGCCCGGTTTGCTGCGTATGGGTTACTCGATGGATGGACTGTGTAAGCGTGGATGTGGCCTGCTGGGTACCTTTCTTCATATCTTATGGGAATGTTCGGAGGTTGTGCGATTCTGGAATGGTATCCACACCGTAATGGAGGAGGTCACGCACGTCGCTCTGTTGCCAGAGGCTAGGAGGTGTTTGTTGAATGTCTGGGAAACGAATGATTATAATGCAGCACAGACGCAGTGGGTGACTCTGGGGTACATGGTGGCTAAGCGTAACATTGCACAGCTATGGGGCTCCCCGAGGCCGCCCTCGATCGAGGTATGGAAGGAGAATATGGACTGGTGTATGTTTAGGGAAAAGACGGTGTATGTGGCGAGAGGCAAGCCAGGGAAATGGACTAAGGTATGGGGTCCATGGAATTTATATCGTGGACGTATCTGCACCCCGCCTCTGCCATTAGAGGTCGATATTGCTTTGTCCCCCTAGCCACGCATTCTGCGGGATGGTGTGAGGTGTGTTCCATGCTTTGTCTTCCCGTTGCCCCCCACTACCGCTTCCAGACAAGAACTGCTTTGGACACTGTATGTTGTTCCCCGTCCTGGGAAGAGCACGCTGCTATTTCGGACTCTCATTGCCTTGAGTGTGTTTTATATTTAATAGAAAATGAAACAGTTTTTTCCGATTGCTCCTGGCCTATGGCCACGGCCTGTTACATGTGCTCACGAACTGCCGGGAGCTTTGCCTCTGGTTCATTTGAATGTGTGGCGTTGCACTGCGGGCCCTCGGGCTCTATAGCGGCCGGCCCTGGTGGTTGTAGGCCCTTGTCTGTATTTTATCGTGTACCAACGGTTTCTAATAAAAAAAAAAATAAAAAAAAATGTTTAACACGTTAACCGCGTTAACCGCAGCGTAAAATCTGCTGTGGTGCGGGTGAAATCTTGCGCGGGCAGGGCCACGTCAGCCAACGGCCGGCCGACGCACGCATCGAAGGGGTTAGAAAAAAATCTAAGTTGAAAAAAAAAATTACAAGAACATTATATATAGTATAAATGCTGATAAATATTATTACCAATTGTTCCTTTAAATGTGTTATAATTGTACAAAAAATTATAAATATGTGAAAATTGCTTGTTTGTTATAAATGACTGTAAACGTTACAAGAAGTTGTACTGAAATAAATAAAATTGCATGTCCTATACATCCTCGATCATATCCACCTAATTGCACCGGCGCCTGCTTTTTTGTGGCAACTGCCTCAATATATAATCAAAGTTCCTTGAAAAGAAAGCAGGACGCAGCACTCCAACTGACGTCCACCATATTTATTGTGCAAAGCAACAGCTCTTTTCGGCTTTCACAAAGCCTTTGTCCAGTTAAAATATAGGCCAATACACCATAGAAAAGAGTAATACACTCAAATAGTCATAGACATGTATGAACTGATGGGGTGCCGCTCGCAGGCGTGGACATTGCCGATTTGCTTTCGCCAACTCTTCCTGCTTTTTGAAGCCCTGGGACATACTATTGAGGACGCTAACATCGGGAGGCTGCCTGTTTGCTGGGACTGCGAGGTCCAGGGTGCGTTGCTGCCAGAATCAACCAGCGCACCTGGTCACTCTTCCCGGCCCCTCCTTCAACTCCTCCCCCTTCTACCATATAATCCCTTGATCACTCACGCGCTAGCGGGACGCGTGCGGGGCGCAGCCCGGGGCGAAGCCCGGGCAAAGGGCGGGCCGTTTGAGGCCGATAGAGGACGGGAGAGGCCGGGCCTGGGCCACCCCCCCCTCTCGACCCCCCCTGGAATTCTGCCGGACTTAGAGGGCTACCACCGGTCCTTCCCTGCAGAGATGTCGGCAAGAAAAACAAGGAGTAAAAGTGCCACGGCTGTTGCGACTACATCAAAGGGAACATTGGATAACTACTTCGTGAAAGCCGGGTCACTGTTAATCGAGGACATTACGCTCCTTGAGAGGCGAATATCCCAAGAGCTGGACTGGGTGCGGAGATCGTCTATGGGCCCTTTGGGTCAGGCAAAATCTCCTGTGGTAAGCCCAGAACTTATTGTGTTGGACACAGGGGTGGATGGCATGAATGATCTCTCTGGGTCGTTGAATATATCAAATTGTATTTCTCAGTTAAGTAGGAAGGATCCCAGTGATTCTGTAGATTTTAGCATGCTAACTCTTCCGCCTGCTCAACCCCGCCCCATATCTACTATAAATCCCACTTCAGACCCTGACAATGTCAACTCCACAGGCCCCAAAGCGAACAAGCGAAAGGGGATTAGAGAAGGGGCTATCCCGAAAAAGAGCGGAGGGCCTAAGCCCAAGGGTGTGCGAAAGCCAAATACTTCAGAACCCTCCATGAATCCGATATTAAAAAGTTCCTGCTCAATTACTAGGGAAAAACCGCAAATAGACAGAGCTGAGGTTATGTGTTCTAATTCATTAAGGGAGACAAGCAACCAACCTGAATTAAATTTACTTGAACACACAGAGGAGGATGTTACCCTTGCGGATATAGGTGTCCTCATAAGAAACCTTTTAAGCCCACTGGAAGAAAGGCTAATGAAAATGGAAGCTAGGCTAGTGGTCATAGAAAAATCGACAGTCCAACTAGCCGACAGTTTGAAAATAGCCAATAACGGTGGAATAAAGGTTCCCGATAGGGCAACAAAAAGGGGACCCTCCCAACTTATAAATCGGGCTAAAAGTGCCACACATATAGTGCAGCAGGCAACATCCATCTTGCCTACAAGTTCTAACACTCATTCGATGACAGATGCTCCAAAAAATCATGTAGATCAGTTTAATCATCCACCTTCCCCTTCAATTAGGGCAGTTCAAACTGGGGAAAGCTATTCTGTCCCTATCAATACATTGAATAATGTGAAACCAACGATGGAGGGTACGAGTAAGAGGCTAAATCCTGGACCAATACACCTCCCCCCAGAGGCAGCCCCATATACTGTTGTCTTGGTAGGGGTACCAGAATTGAACGCTACCTCTAAAGAATCCACTGCCTCCCTTAAGAATAAGGTGATAAATTGGCTATGTACATACAGACCGCTCCCGGAAGGTATACTGAGCCCAGTTCTCATGGTACGAAGGGTCCCGTGGTTGGGTAGTCTAATTAAATCTATAAACGGTGACTGTGTCATAGTCAATTTTAAAGACCACAGGACCGTCCTGCATATATGTGGATGGACCACTGAGGAAGAGGGGACCACTATTCAATCTCTACCCCTCTCCTTTTTTTACCCTCCTCTAGCATATGATAGAGAGGATGAGACCTGGGGGGCTCAGATACAAAGACCGGTCGGGTGGGGAGATTAAAAAAAAAGGGGAGTCACTTACCACCCCAGAAGCCAATACCTAGGGAACCCTGAAATTAATATACATCACACACATTTGGAGAGACCGGGTGGGGGGTTGTCAAGAGGATGGAGAGTATTACCCAACTCTCGAAGACAGGAGTTAGCCCACTATACCTCCAATATGGCTGACGAGGGATGGGAAATTTGCCATGGGAGAGGTGGCAATTGGGGCGTAGGCGAGCAAAATTATCACCTCCGGAGACCCCCTCAGCAATTTTATCTTCCAACTCAGAATAGATACAGCCAATTAGACATGGTAGATTGACTGCCTATATACACAAGCGGGAAGTCTAACTCTGTAGCATGGGAGACTGTGGATGAAACCAGTCAAGAAAAAAAGCCGCCCAATCCCCTAGAACACCATGGGGCTTCGAACAATTCCATTGGTAAAGTATGTCATAATGTGGGGGAAGAAATAAGCATCCCCCTAACACATATAGAGACCATGCCCAGTGATAATGGGAACGTTTGCACCCACACCACTATTCTGAGTGATAGGCCCCTCTCACTAAAAATATTGTCATGGAATGTGGCGGGTTTGGGAAATAAGTCCGATTGCCAGGATTGGATTGAATATATTAACTCCAAGGACTTATGCATGTTTCAGGAAACCTGGGAGAGAGAGGAACATGCGAGGCAGGGCTTTGCAGTATTCTCCATCCCTGCGAAATGGGGGGGAAGGGGGCATCCATCGGGTGGACTTGAAACCTGGGTCGCAGTTCATTTGGGATGCAAGGCCACGCGTTTCCCAGTGGCATCAGAAGACATACTTGTGGTACTACTGGAATGGTCCCATTGTTGTAGATTGGCGGTGGTAAATGTCTATTCGAGGCCGGTCACCATCTCACAGGAGTCCCCCACCATCGACAAACTAGCGGATCTTCTGGCCGAACTCCCCAAAGGGTTCCCTTTTGTAGTGGGTGGGGACTTGAACTCACATTATGAACCCCTACCAGGTCTTTTAGATGGGGCCTGTCTAGAGGAAGAGGCAAGATGGCGAGTACCATCGATAGTATCCATCCCGCCAAAAGCTTGGAGCCCATTGGCAGTGCAGATTACTGCCCTAACTTTGAGATATGGGGTTAGGGCTTGTAACGGGCGAGTCAAATCTGATATCCCGAGTAAACCCACATTTAATCGGAAAGGCAGGGAATCAAGACTAGACTATATTCTAGTGCAACTATCTTCCTGGTCGTATGTCGCTGATTTTAGGGTCATCGACAGAGAAGATAGCGACCATAATGCCCTGGAATTGGACTTTCTCCTCCCTGGTTGGGTCTGCGGGGAAGCAGAATTGTCTAAGACAAACCCCGATCTAGTTCTTGAAAATAATAGGAGAAGAATTAAGTGGGAAAAAATAGCAGCAAGTACAGCCATGCTCCCCCGGTTTTATAACAACCTTATTCCCACTTTGGAGAATATGGCGTTTTTAAGTGATAAACCCAGTACAGGGGCTAATAACAAACAAATTTGGCTGTATCATGAAGAACTCGTAACGACTCTATCTGTAGATCTATTTAATAATGGTCCAAGGAGGGGGGTGGAAGGAACCAGTGCACTTGGTATAATGCGGAGTGCCACAGTGCAAGGAGGGATCTCTTGCTGAGTATTAAGAACCGCAAAAGCAGGTCGGAGATCCAAATCAGGAGACGCGAATATAAGAAGCTGATTGCTAATGCTAAGATTGACTGGGACCAGAATAAATGGGAAGAACTTGTTAGTTCCCTAGCCTCCATGGACTCGAGGAAGTTTTGGCGAACTGTCAGTTCAGGTTCGGGGGAACTTGTCTCGGCAATAGAGCCAAATATTTCTTCCAAGACCTGGCAGGAGCACTTTCAGTCTCTGTACACAGAGGCCCCAGGCCGTGGGGGCTGTATTGTCATCCTGTCAGTCTATAATTGCATGGAAGGGGATCTATTCACCATAAGGAGGTCCGGGCTGCCATAACAGGTTTGTCAACCGGAAAGGCACCCGGCTTGGATGGTCTCCCTGGTGATCTTTTTAAACAGGAGCCAGATATATGGGCCCCTTATTTCCTGGTGCTATTCAATGCGATTCTAAAGGGTATGGAGGTGCCCTGTACTTGGCTGGGCGCAGAGGTGGTTCCGATTTTCAAGAAAGGCTTGCCCCTGCTCCCATCCAACTACAGGCCCATCAGCCTGATAGATGTGTCGCAAAAACTCTTTGGAAGGCTCATTTTAGACCGTTTACAGAACTGGATAGAGGAGACCGCCACTATGAGCCCCTACCAGGCCGGGTTCAGAAGGGGGGTATCCACTATGGACCAAATATTTCGCCTTAATCTTATTTATTGGAGGACGGCACATGTGGAGGGGGGCAGCCTGTACACGGTATTCGTGGATTTGCGGGCCGCCTTCGACCTGGTGCCTAGATCTAAACTTTGGAGTGTCCTGGGCGACTTGGGAGTCCCGCCAGACATCCTGGCTATTCTGATTAAATTACATCAGGATAATTTCGCGCAGGTCAGGTGCGGCCGGATGGGGGGCTTAACTGAAAGATTCCCCGTTGACAGGGGGGTGAGGCAAGGATGTGTGCTTGCACCCACCCTGTTCTGCCTCTTTGTCAACGGGGTAATCGCCCACCTGTCCAGAATAGAAGACATTGACGCTCCTAAATTGAATGGCAGAAGGGTGCCTGCCATAATGTTTGCAGATGACACCCTGCTGCTCTCCAAATCCCCCATGGGAATTCAACGGATAGTGGACGGGTTCCTGGAGTTTTGTACTGAGAGAGGTCTTGAAATCAATGCCTCCAAGACAAAATTTATGATCCTGAACCCTACCCCCTCCACACGTCCCAACCCTTTGCAAGGTACGGTGCGACTGGAGAGGGTTTCCACATTCGAATATTTAGGGGTAACCCTGAATGAGAAAATGACATGGGGGACACATACGATCAAGGCAAATTTGAAACTATCGCAGAAGGCGGGGGGTATTCTAAGAATGGCGGGCAAATCTATTTATCGCCCACTGGGCCCTATGATACAGATCTACAAATCCCAAGCACGGGGCTCAGTTGTATATGGGGCGGAACTTTGGGGCCATGTTTCTGTAAAAACTTTAACAACCACCGAAAATAAATTTCTTAGGCAGCTAGTGGCCCTCCCCTCGAGTACCCCACTGCTTCCCCTCAGATTGGATCTGGGTCTAAGGCCAATTGCTGAGGAGTTAGGTTTAAAGCCCCTAGCCTTTTGGCGACGAATATGGAGCAGCCAGGATCTTGGTGATTATAGAAGTGAGCTCCGAGAGTTCTTGGCTTTACCAAATACCAGTAACATCCCCTGGCTAAAATACATAAGGAGCATATGCGAAAGCTTAGGTCTCCCGGAACTATGGACCGACCCTGCTAATTCAAGTAGGAGGACCTCTCGAAAGGCACTTTCTCAACTCTATTATCAGTTGAAGTTGACTACTGATATAGGTAATACACGGGTGGGATCATTGACTCACACATTTTTACAACTGAAAGACTCCTATCAAATGGAAAGTGTATTAGATGGCATGGGTCCTGTGCTGGCAAGAAAATTATATCTACAGAGGAGATATGGCTCTCTACCTTTGAGGGCCTTTACTAGCTCTTGGTCCCAGCCCCCAACAGTAGAGCAGTGTCCAGCCTGCACACATTCCCATGAGAGTGACCAATATGTGGTTCTTTTCTGTAAAGCCTACCAAAGAGCGAGGAGGTATTGGCTCCTACCTATTCTTAAAAATATGGGCTTCAGGAAATATCTGCCCGCGTTTAGAATCCTTAAAACTGATTTGTCACCCCCGATTGTTTTTGCTGTAGCAAAGTATTTATTGGCTATGTGGCATGTTCGATCTCGCATTTTAAAAGAGGGGGACATTGTATAAAGTTATAAGACATTGGTTTATCTTTTTTATGACTTTTAATGTTTGAATCATGCAATTTTTGAAAGTTACTGTGTAACAGAATTTGTTTAAAACATTGTAAACTCTAAATTTAAAAAAAATGTCATGTATTTACATCTTTGATGGTCTAAATGACCGAGAATAAAGATTATTGAATTGAATTGTATGAACTGATGAAACAAATCATAAAATTAAGTGTAAATAATTACATATGATGTGCTATATAAATCAATATGTTTATCCACAGGATGATACTAATTTTAATACATGTATAAACCTTGCCAAATGATGTAATAAACAAAGAAGAGTTAAACATTCTCCAGTGATCCCATAATGAGGTACTGTGTCAACTGTAAAGTAATTCTAGAAGGAAACATTTGTTGGTATTCCTGAAATCTAAGTAAATCTTAATTTCATCTATGTATATTCAAGAAGTCAATGTTTATATGTGTCATTTGCTATTTACCATTCACATGGATTCAAACCCACAAAATATTAATTGCATGATGTGTGGGCTATATGCATAGTGAGACAGCGTTATGGCATAACAAAGCAATATGAAAGTGTAAAAGCAGAGGCTGGGTATCAGTTAATTTCATAGAAAGAAGAGAAATCAATGTCATTGATGGCAATTACTATAGTGTAATGTGTAACAAAACAATAATTCAGATACATTTGCCATGGGAGACCCCTGGTTATATCAGTGTGGCAAGAGCTTGTTATACCATATGGAATCCTAAGCCTTCGATCCTCAGTCATATGATGAGTTAAAGGCAACTCCCAGTCATGCCTCATGTGCAAGATATTACACCATTTGTAAAACCCGGGTCACATGCCACATATGAACAGTTTGAACAGAATTTTAGAATATGTGATGCTCTTCATAATGTATGGTAATGATTTCTAAAACTTAATTATGTAACCAATCCCACTTATCTCGTGTCCCAAGCCTGCTCCCAAATGTGACCAATAGTGCTAAAGTGGGTAAGTAGACATAATATTGAGTTTTAAATATCGTTATGTGATGATATTGAGCTTTAGATGTCGATAGTCAAGAATATCATTCTTTATAATATCGATGTGAAGAATATTGATTTAGTGTGTTGTATAAACTTTCGTTGTTAAAAATAGAGATTTTGAAAATATCGTTATTAAAAAATATTGTGTTTGTAAATGTAGTGATTTTTTTATTAATAGTATATATTTGTAAATGTAATAATAATTTTTAATAAATTGGATATGTGTTATAGAAAAATTGTTTTAGGAGAGGGATGTTCAGTTTATAGGGGATATTTTGGAGTAATGTTCAAAATGAAAAATTATTTGGAAAAACTAAAAAGTTGAAATGAATTTTTATATGGGATTGCAGCAGTGGAAAAAAAAATCATAAAAAATAAATATGTAATGTAGAGGTGTTTTGTGTTGAGATGGGATTATTGTGCTTTTATAAAAAAAATGTACAATAATTCAAATATTTTATTACAAACTTAATAAATCCTAAACTTTGTTGAATGTTTGGGTTTGTAATTGTTAATTATATAAATATGAAAAGTTGAAAAACAATTATGTTTATTATTTTTATATAAAATTAATACTTACATTTATCTTTTTCCCCCAAAATCTTGTAAATTTTTTATCATGTAATTTATAAATCCAAGAATATTTTTTTAAATAATTTAAAAAGTCTTTTAACTGTGTTCTGGATATGTTTTTAGAATTGGGACTAGGTTAATATATATGTATAATGTGTATTATGTTATATGTGTTTATTACATTTTTTGGGTAATATTACATTTTATGGGTATATTATTTTGCACTTTCTTTGAGTTAATCTATTTTGGGGTGGGAATAGTAAATGATATATGTTTAGTGTACAGTACCTTGCCTGAGTTAATACAGTTTGGAGTGGGAATAGTAAATGATATATGTTTAGTGTCCAGCACCTTCCCTGAGTTACTATAGTTTAGATTGGGAATAGTAAATTATATATGTTTTGTGTTCAGCACCTTCCTTGAGTTAATATAGTTTGGAGTGGGAGTAGTAAATTAGATATGTTTAGTGTCCACACCTTCCCTGAGTTAATATAGTTTGGAGTTGGAATAGTAAATTCTATATGTTTAATGTCCAGCATGTTCCCTGACTTTTTGTAGTTTTGTAGTGAGGGCTTCAATTTATATACATACATTGCTAAGTTAGCATAACCGCGTTAGATGTTAGAAAGCCATCTTGCAACTTTTGCTGCTTTTGCACACGACACTGCAGTTACATGTTATTATTTGAAAACTGATTGCTCGCCTTTTCTTCACATGAGAACTGTCGTTCACATCCCTAGCCGTGAGCTGCGACCTTGGTCTGAACATTGTGTAAAGAAACAGTCTGGGTCGCCAGACAATGCATGTTTTTGAGTTCAGGTTGATCTGCCCACTATTTAGCCATAACACGCACGCAGCTGCAAATACCTGGAAGTCGAGTGCTTTTAATATTGCAGGCTGCATGCTTAACACACATTCTGAAGAAGAGCTTTCCCAGGAGAGCACACCTGATCCTGTGATGTGATTCAACTAAGCTGATCTTTACGGTAAGGGGTTCCCCATTCAAGCCTAGAGACCTTTTATTAATATAATAATATTAGTTTATTAGCGAAAGGAAGGTGGCTGTAATCCACTGTCATTTGTAATATGGTTTCTCCTTTCATTTTTTATGGTATTGTAACAATGCTGATGGTTTTGATTTTAATCGTTTGCCTGCTTATGTTAGCCATCTGCATCTTAGGACACGAGGTTTATAAAATAAACTCTTTAAACTTTACCGTGTCTTTGTTTACTCTTGTTGTGGACTGATATGAGAATAATTACGAACAGGTATTTCTGATTCCCACCATCCTGAGAGTACTCTAAGGTGCCGATTCCGATCCGTTAAAAAAAAATTCCGTACGACTCGTATCCGTATATTTTTACGTACGAATCGTACAAGTCCCGTACAACCGGTGATGTACGATTTGTACGTGAAAAATACATACAAATCGCTTTTGGAAAAGGGTATGAGAGGGAGCTGGACAGTTTTACGTACAAATCGTAAAACTGAAGTCCGAGCGCGCAAGTACGATCCGTACCGCCCTTCCGAGTACACAAGCGCATGGAAAAGGCCCCGTACGGAGCGAACGCAGTACCACTCATACCCGGGTAAACTTGTGCCCGGGATACGAGTTATACAGCCCCCCCTCCCCCGCATATGTCAGCACCGTACCCCCGTATGTCAGCACCGTCCCCCTCCATGCCCGCACTGTACCCCAGCCCCGTACGTGTATGCGCCGTACCCCAGCACTGTACCCCAGCCCCGTACATGTACGCACCATACCCCAGCACGGTACCCCAACACCATACCCCAGCCCCGTACATGTACGCACCGTACCCCAACACCGTACACCAGCCCCATTCCTGTACGCGCTGTACCCCAGCGCCGTACCCCAGCCCCGTACATGTACGCACCGTACCCCAACACCGTACCCCAGCCCCGTTTCTGTACGCGCTGCACCCCAGCACCGTACCCCAGCCCTGTACACATACGCACCGTACCCCAGCACCGTACCCCAACACCGTACCCCAGCCCCGTACATGTATGCACCGTACCCCAACACTGTACCCCAGCCCCGTACATGTACGCACCGTACCCCACCACTGTACCCCAGCACCGTCCCCCAGCATCGCGTATGTACGGACCTTACAACAACAATTCATGTGCGAGCACGGTACAACAACATCGCGTATGTACGCACCTTACATACGCGAAAACGACTCGAACTGAACCAGGACACAGTAAAACAGCACAAGGAGGGTCAATTCGACTCGCACAACACCCCAAAACACGTCTACAGTAGAAAATACATATAAATGACTGACCTGGCACATCCAAACAGGCAAACAGAGGCCCAAACTCACAACCACTTCTTCTAACACACCCACCAAAATTTCAAACCCAGCCACACCCACAAATGGACCAATAAAAAGGTCCCACACACACAAACCATGAGCCTTTGCAACAGACCCACTGCTGACAGACACCACAGACAAACAACTGCACCTTACTTACCCCTTAACTACACCTTAACTTACACACCTTCACACAACCTCCTTCACAAAGACCCCATCTTCACATTCAGACCCACACCGTCACATTCACACCCACACACCCACAACCATCCACACCCACACCCCACACCATGCCCACAGACAAGAATCCAAAATTCACAAGGGAGGAGCTGGACATCCTTGTCAACGAAGTCATCAGAGGCGAGCCACAGCTCTTTGGAACATTGGTCAGACAGACCAGCATAGCAGAAAAATCACGCATGTGGCAGAGGATCGTCGATAGGGTGAATGCTGTTGCGCCCATTAGAAGGACCAGGCATGAATGCCAAGCCAGGTGGTACGATCTGCGCAAAAGGAACGAGGAATACGCCCAGAGCAACATCACTGGAGGTGGGCTGCCCCGCAGACCGGTACATTACCATACCTGGGTGGAAAAGGTGATGGCCCTGCTTCTGCCGGTGGGAGTACACGGAGTCGAAGGAGTCGCAGAGCCTGGTGAGTACACAAACAACTTACGTAACACGGGGGTAATGGCATCCACACCCCAACTACACCAAATGCACGCAACTACCCCCAAGCCCTCACCAGACACAACCACAATCAAAAACACTGCTCATGCCACTAACATGTCCATGCCCCATTCACAAAGCAAGGCCATGCCATGTCCCAGGCTACACGAACCACTAACCCAAGACTGGATGTCCGGGATGCTGGGAGGGTGGGGCTCACACAACACATTGTTCAACTCAGAAGCAGACACCATTGCCCTCAGCCCATATGGCCCAGATACAT
Source organism: Triturus cristatus (assembly GCF_964204655.1). Taxonomy (NCBI): domain Eukaryota; kingdom Metazoa; phylum Chordata; class Amphibia; order Caudata; family Salamandridae; genus Triturus; species Triturus cristatus. Next base: position 1,205,446,364 of record NC_140582.1, on the reverse strand, counting down.
ACCCATGCACCATGCTCAATGCACAGGGACTGGCAAAGTACTGACAAGGTAGCTGACACTTGGCCCTGCTGTATGCAGCACAAGGCCCTCCTGTGACCACTGTACACTCAAACACCACCACCACAAGCTCAGATATCTAGCACAGGAACTCACACTCACTGTTATGCCAGCATGCTCCATGAGGCGACAGACACATCACCTGGGAGACCCAATGCCAAATCACACTACACCCAACAGCAGGCCCTGTCACACACACCCCTTACACATGCACACACCCCCGGGGCAGTCAACGGATTTACCCATTCTCACAATGGACATGTGACACAACAAGATCAATCCATAGCCAAATAAGCATCCAAGCCAAAAATCAACAGGTCAAACACTCAGGAGAACATATCAGTCTGTCCCCCACAACATACCCATCCACAAGTGAACATTGATAGGAATGCTAGGCACATCCAACTACCTGGAGGAACAGTGCCAACTTGAATATGTATGAAACATGGATGTCGCATGAAACAGCATTAACATTGTCTCACTCTCACACACAGGGCAACGTCATGGATATCCCCCCAACAATGGGGGGGAAGAATCACAGTCCCAAGCTCGGCAGGAAGCTGATCCCACCGGCAGCGACAACTCTCACCACTCCGTGGATGACCCCAACCAACCTGGACCCTCTGGTGCCCAAGCCCCTGCAGCACCTGCTTCAGGTAAATCTGTGCCAACCACCACCCCCATTCCTGCCACATCCCAGGAGACACCCAGGAGCCCTGCCCACACAGAACAACAGAGCCAGTCTGACCAGGAGGGACAAGGTTCTCCGGGCACCCAGGAGGAGGCAGACAACCCCTCAAATGCCATCCCTCAGGGGTCCCGTAGACCCGATGTGCCCACAACGGCAGGCCAGCCTCGTGTGGGCAGGGGTGGTGGGAGTGGAGGCAGGCGGAGGCGCGAACCTGACCAGCCAACTGAGGGAACCGGTATGTCACACATACGCCACATCCTGGACACATACCGGCGTGACACCAGGGGCATCAGATGGGTAGTGGAGACCCTCAACGAGATTAAGAACCAGCAGGCCGAGCAACACGCCAGTCAACAACAACACCAAGGACGGATGGAGGCAAGACTGGCTGAGCTCCTGGCGGTGCAAACGGACATGAGCCGTTCACTCCGTCGGATCGCCGACAACATGGGCAAATCTCCCTGTGCCACCAGGCGAAGACCACCACCAGTCACAGGGAGGGAGGAGGAGGAGGATTCGTCCGACGGAGCATCACAAGCATCGTGAAGGCCTGCATCTGAGGGTCCCGCGAGGAAGGTGGGTCGTCCACGGAAAAGACCGTGAGAGGCAGCGGACCATCCACATCTCCCAGGTCACCTGGCCTGGTACCTGGCCCTCTGGCGCAACAGCAGCACACCATCCAATGACATTCTCTGCCACATGGACTTGCTGGTCACAGTCTGACCAATGATGACCAACACTGTGGTCTGGACTCTGATGACTTCAAATGCAAAGGATCCCATCTCCCCCTGTGAACTTTGGATTCTATGCACACTGTATAGCACCTATTTGTCCACACTAAACACGCCCCCCCACCGAGAATAAATCTTAATTTCTTTAATTATATGTTGCAGTCATTTTGCGTGAGTACACAACCTACGTGTGGGGAAATGGCAAACTATGCCTGAGTGTTGAACTAACTCCAGCCATCCATACCCTGGGATCTGAGTCTGGTATAGGACACACATGGGTAACAATGTATCATCCAATGCAGACATGGAGCACAATACTCACCCGTGATGGCCTCAAGCTGCTGAGGGGGGCTTGCAATACTGTGCGGATAGACCTATTTGGAAGAGTACCATTAAGGCGTAGAGGTCATGGCTCATGTGGAGGTTCCCGGGGAGGGAGTCCCAGGTATGTTTGGCCAGGTGGGAGAACCATGTCCTGCATGCTGGAGTACGGTGGATGTGAAGAATGGTGGCCAGGGCAAGGTTGGATGTTAGCCCAACGGGGTCTCGGATGACAGACGTCCAAGGTTGGTTTGGGGTCTGGGGTTGTGGACTGCCTCCTGAGTGTGGGTAAGGAGTCTGAAGGTCATCCTGCAGCAGACAGTGATCCATTGCAGCTATCTCTGGTGGACGGTGATGTGGCTGGGGCACGGAGTGTTGAAGCTGAGGTGTGCAGATGCACCCTGGATGTGGACAAGTTTCCCGTGAATTTGGATGTACTTGCTCCGTAGAGGCAGTAGTTGAACAGCTGTTGTCGTGGACCTGGGAGACGGTCTGTCTTTCCTTGGAGTGGATCTATCTGTGGATCATGTGCATCAGGCAGAGGGTGTTGCAGCATGAGGTACAGATGCTGGTGAGTTGCATGGCAAATGTGAGCGACAAATCCATGATGCACACCATCTTGTGTGCGTGGCCACTGGGTGCTTGTGCAGAGCCCTGGTGGGTGGGACACAAGCAGTTGACCCAGCTGTAAGGGGACAATCCTCAGATGATTACCTCAGTCCTGTACAAGTCCAGCCTCAGTAAGTAAGTAAAGTCTTTATTGCTCAGTTAATTAAAACCATTGCAATTGTTAGCATATAAGAACCATAAGTTAAATACAATTGGTATTTAAAATAGACAATGACAAATATATATATATAACGACATTAGCTTCGAGTGATAAAAAGAGAATCATTATAATGAATACAGAAATTTGTGTTTATTTCAGACTGAGCATAGAATTTAAAAGAAGGACTGTCTGTTGTTTTTCGCCTGGGTGTTAGGCCGAGCTATGGTATTTATTGCTGGGTCTGTTGAATCATAACTGTCCCCTGCAGTATTATTGTGTCCTATTTTACCATTCGGGTGTCAGGCCATTACCCATATCAAGTAAGATGGTTCCTTATCAGTTTTGGATTTCACTTCGTTAGTTGGCGTCGGCCTGTTTTGGCCCTCTGTCATTCTTGTTTCTTTTCTGCTTTCTCCAAGAATTTGACGACGTGGCTTGCTAATTGAATGTTCGTTCCGTCCAAGCAGGCTTTTACTGCCTGCCGGTGTGTTCTTATGCCCAGCCTGTTGAAGTGCTTTTTTAGAAGGGATCTGCGCTCTGCGTCCAAGCCTTTGCAGGTGCATAGTAGATGCAGGATGTCTTCTTTTGAGTTCCCACAGACTCGGCAGTTGATTGTTTCTTTGGGCCTTGTCCTTGGGGGGGAATGATTTTGAACTAGAAGTTGGCCCAGCCGTAGACGTAGGAATTTCTCCTTGGTGCGCCTAGTAAACCCGACTCCTAAGTAGCTTTGGCAGAGGCTGGTTGTATAGCTTTGGATAACTGTCCAGCCATGGGCCCGGGTTACTAGGCTTGCTTTATCCTCGATTAACGACATGGATCTAACTGATTTGTTAACTGATTGAAGTCCAGCCTCAGGTGGCTGATGTTCAGCCATTCATCAGTGGACCTCATGCCTTCTTGAATGTTGGAACTGGCAATGGCTGCGTCTTTGGTGAGGGTGAGGAGCACCTGGCTGTCAATGGCATACGAGCTGATGATGAGGTTCTGTGCGCATGTGATGGTGGAGAGGGGGGTCCTGGACACATTGAAGATTGACACGCTGAGAGATGATCCATGGGCCATGTGCCAGATGACGCCACTATACTACATGCTGAAGGCTTGAGTCCCACTCCCATGACCTTGCTGGTGTACGGAGCCGGTGGGGAGTAGGAGGGACATGACCTGGTTGGTGTGACCGTGCCTGGAAGGCGGGACAGCGCTGTGTAGGCAGTTGGAGTTGCACACTCAGCATGCAAAGGTGTCGTGTGTGCGCTTAGGGTATGCCTGAGAGCAGGCAGTTGATTTTTGGATGGACATTGCTTGGAGGGTGGCTGCAACATCAGACTGTAGTGTGATGTGGGTCATTCAAGGACATGAGGGTCGTGCAATGTGCAAGTTGCATGCGCTGACGGTCCTGCCTTTGGCACCGCATGGCCGCAACAGTGGCACAGACAAGCTTATGACAGCCAAATGAATGGGTGGAGGGAGGAAGGGTGGAGCATCTTTGAGGCATGTGTGTTGCCGAATCGTGCAACGTTGTGGGCCCTTGCTGCAGGGGCCGCAGCAGCAGGCGGCATGTCCTGGAAACTATGCCAAAAGTTGCACACAAAGACAAGGATGTCAGAAAGGACAACTGCAACAGGCGTATGTAAAGGAAGGAGTGTCCGGTTACCCATGGCACACCCAGAGAAAATGGATGCACAATCACCAAAGATGACTGACACAGGATCAGGAAACTGAAGGCCGAGTTGCGCACAGGAGACACACCCTCAGCAGGTGTTGACGGCCCGTTGTGGGGACCAACATGCCCAAATACATACACAACCATGGACTTCATGCACAATAGAGATTCTAATCCATGAAGAACTGCATGCATGTTGCTAAACTACACATAGACTCATATGCACAATCTTTGACAACTATGCCAGAGATGCCGCATGCAAAGTGGCAAGAGACCTGCATTGACAGAGATGAGGCACCTTGGAGGGTGAGGAACACCTTTATTACTCAGGCTCACACTAAGGGAAATGCATCAATATGAACAGAGTCACAGGTCATTTGGCTGAACATGTGGGACCTACACTGGACACCCCCTTCACAACACAGATGTTGTAAATCCAATTGAACTGGTACACAAGTGAAGGGGGTGAGCCAAACACCCCCTGCTGCACACGGAGAGGCTGCAATTCCCCATTGAGCCTCTTATGGGGATGTCTCACACTATGTCCCCCCTTTGCATCCCGTATGTTTCAGAGTGAAGTTTTACACACATTGATGCCTTCATCAGAATCCACAAACCATTACAGATGACTGTCACGAAGGGTGACTATCAATTCATGGGAGTCATGCTACATGTCACGTGCCCCATGGTGAGTCGGCATGTATGCATGGTAACACAACATGCACAGGAGCAGTCCCCACACATTCCAAACACGTACCACCCCCAAAATGCCTTGCTGCAATCCTTACCCAAAATGACTTTTCACCATGTCCCTGCATGGAACGCTGATTCAGCACACGTTGCAATACGCATGAGGAATAGCAGGAGGCCAACGATGACACGAGCAGACAACATGCGCAAGAACCTGGGGATGACAGACACACAAGAAGTCAGCGAAAAGATTGTTATCCGCATACGTGGTCATTTACTCAACAGGAATAATGTTGTCACTATGCTAATTTAAAATTTAGTGTCTCAGCTAAAATGTGTGGAATGACATCATCACTCGAGTGACACATCAGAACACACCTCTAAGTCACTTAGCATACTGTCAGCTGGACACACACATTGCAACACATGCCACACAGGGCTCCAAGCGTGCACACTCAGACCCAGTGACTCACCATTATGAGAAGAAGTTGCGTATGAGCTGACTCCAGATGTCCTCCTCCTCCTCCTCCTCCTCCTCCTCACTTGCCTCGTGACCAAGCCCTTCATCCTCCACGGGTGGATGATCCTGCTCATCCGGATCCAGGATGAGTGGCACTGCCTCCTCCACTGCCATGTTGTGCAGCATGCAGCACACGAGGAAGATTTTGCAGACCTTCGCCGGTGCATATGGGAGGGACCCGCCTGTCTTCTTAAGGCACCGGAATAGGCTCTTCAGGAGGCCAAACATCCTCTCAATTACTCGCCTGGTCTGCCCTTGTGCAGTGTTGTAACGGTGATCTACAGCTGATCTTGGGATGCGGAGAGGCGTCATCAGCCATGGCATGTTGGGATAGCCAGAGTCCCCTACATGGAAATATCATGTGAAGAAGTGGGTCAGGAGATGCCGTAAGATACAAAGATACCGCTAAACACAGGACAAACAGAGTATCCCCACCAACAAGACATGCTTGTTCGTTGTGCAGCAGCAGCATCATTTGTGGCACCCTGCTACGCCTCATGATGTAGGCATCGTGTGCTGATCCTGGAAAACGTGCTCAGACATGGGAAATCAGCATGTTAGCAAGACACACCACAAGGGCATTGATAGAGTGGTAATGTTTACGGTTGCGATAGGCTACCTCCTGTGCCTGTGGTGGTACCAAAGCCACATGTGTCCTATCAATGGACCCAATTACATGGGGCATCCCTCCCAGGGCATAGAAATCACCCTTGACACCTGTCAACTGCTCAGGAGTCGGAAAATGGATGAATTCATCCAGGTGCTCCAACATGGCTTCTTACACATAATGCAGGACACGGCTGAACATTGTCTGTGACATGCCACCAACATCAGCTATGGTGAATTGAAACATACCTGTGGGAAAAAAATTTAGGGCTGCCATCACCTTCATCTTGGGGGTCAGCGCAGTAGGATACCTGTGTCGCGGTTGGAGGTGTGGTTCTAGCTTGGTGGTCAAGTCCTCAATCAACTGTTGAGAGAATCGGTAACGTCTTATGCAGTCACGTTCCCTCATGGCAGCCATGTCAATGAACTGAGCACATGCTCAACTGCTAATACACACCTGCTAAATACAGAGTCTGGACTGTGCAATACATCCAGGACACGTATGCCAGCCAGGTGATACTCCGACAAAAAGCCAGCTACACCCGTTGATTGTCAAGTCTACATGACATGCCCTGAAACGAGCTGTGGGCCAGTGTAAGTGAACAGCCAGAGACATCACAGGAGTGACATACATCCACATATCTGCATTTGAAGGATGTCATCTCATACAGACAGCTGACGGCAAGCTAGACACACAGGTCACATGGAGAGTCAAATGTACAGATCACACACATTGCGATGAAGGGGTACATGTGAAAACAGAAAACACAGACATTGAGACTACGCAGATATGTCCTCATGTCAAAATATCATGGTCGATGCATACAGACACACGTTACGTGGGAATCCACATGTGGCATGGTGTGCGTAGATGTGTGCCATGCCCATCTACACCCAGACCCATGTTGGATGCAGCAACAGCAGATGCATTTGACGGAACACCAACAGCAAGCTCAAGGGAACACATGACACACACATGACAGTCACATCGGGGCACGCTTGTAGTTAGATGTCAGTTGTTGTTGTACTACATGCACACATGTGCAAAGTGTGAATGGGAAGTGTGCCACATAGTGCCCCATCACACATGACATGTGTACACAGGTCATCACACATCTATTGTGCTAAAACATGACGAGACATGTGCAATATCACTGCCCGACACACCTAGGCCCTGCACATGAAGGACTGCAATGACAATGCCTTGATGTACAGCCTTGTGCGAGTCCGAGACCTCCATTGATTTCGTGTGTGCCTCCTATCACCAGTGTAAGCGTGTGAAACGCACCGTACACAAGCTCTGAGGGCGTGTGTACGGTCCGTATCACTATAGTTGTGGTGCCGTAGGAGTACGCATGTGTGTACGGACCGTACACATGTGTGTATGGTCCGTACACACACGCATACTCCTACGGCACCACTACTATAGTGATAAGGACCATACACACGCTCTGAGGGCGTGTGTACGGTCCGTATCACTATAGTAGTGGTGCCGTAGGAGCACGCGTGGTACGGACTGTACACACGTACGTGTACAAGTACGTGTAGGCACTGGCAGTACACGTACGTGTACAAGTACGTGTACGCACTAGTTGTACACGTACGTGTACTAAGCGTGTACTACCAGTGCCTACAAGTACGTGTACACATACGTGTACTACCAGTGCCTACACGTACTTGTACACGTACGTGTACAACTAGTGCGTACACGTACATGTACACGTACGTGTACAAGTACGTGTAAGCACTGGTAGAACACGTACGTGTACAACTAGTGCGTACATGTACTTGTACACATATGTGTACTACCAGTGCCTACACGTACGTGTACACGTACGTGTACTACCAGTGCGTACATGTACTTGTACACGTACGTGTACAACCAGTGCGTACACATACATGTACACGTACGTGTACAAGTACGTGTAGGCACTGGTAGTACACGTACATGTACAACTAGTGCGTACACATACTTGTACACGTACGTGTACTACCAGTGCCTACACGTACGTGTACACGTACATGTACTACCAGTGTGGACACGTACATGTACGTGTAGGCACTGGTAGTACACGTACATGTACAAGTATGTGTACGGACTAGTTGTACACGTACGTGTACTAAGGTAGTACACGTACGTGTACTACCAGTGCCTACACGTACGTGTCAAATGCACTGTGCAACTGGTGCTGTAGGGGTACGTTTGAAACGCACCGTACCTGTGTGGTGATTTGAAAATTACATAGGGGACACATAAGGGACAAGTATTAGGGCCTAAATGCATGCTGGTTGTCATGAATACCGAGTTTCCAGTTCAAATTTTTCCATCAGGTGGCCTGGAAAAAGCAGTTGGCCAGAAAATACAATGTTGCAAAGTGGTTGTTGACTTGACATGATGCTCACAATTTGAACCATGCAAATGCTGTCACTGGTGTATGTTTAAAGGGATTGGAGGAAACGTGGGATGCAAATGAGTCTGACCAATGACTCTGTACTCCTGTAAATGAAAGAGCCCAGCAAGGCAGATATAAGTCAGCCAGAACCCATGAGAGGGCACTTGCCTGCACAACCTTTCTGTCGACACCACTGCTGTTGTCTGTGCTTCCTCTGGCACCATGTCAAGGTCTGTGGAGAGGGCCCAGCCATTCACCCAGGAGGAGAATGAGGCATTGCTGGATGTCATCCTCCCACAGTACCCCAGTCTGTATGGGAGACCAGGGGAGCAGGTGAGTGCTGACTCCACTACCTTTGACTGTGCACCTTTTTTGTGACTGTCACTTCTGGCATTGTGTCCAGGTGTGATAGACACACAATGTTGTTTAGGGTGGGTCCCAGGGGGGGAATGGCTTATGTCTCTCATGCAGAGCATGATGTAGTTCATGTGTGCACTCCTCACTTGCATTGTGCTAACAGTGCCATTCACTGCATAGTGCATGACATATTCAGCCTGGCTAATCCTTTGTGGCATTTCTGTTCTATAGTCCTGAGGTGATTCAGTGGTCCCCCCTGTGTGACAGGTGACTGTACCCACAGATGTGTGTGAGTTGAGTGGAGCTGTGGTGAGAGTGTCCAAGAAATGTGTATGCCCCCTGGACATTGATGTGTGTGAATGTTCCTTGTCATGTGGGTGAGTGTCTATGTGGAGTGTTGCACCACAGCTGCATGGAGGAGGCAACAGCTATACCCATCTGATGTGAGAAGTAAGCCGTGCTGTGTGTCTGACTTGATGTGCTAGTCCCACACCTGTGACACCCCACAGGGAAGTGGCACATGTGCAGAGTGAGGTTTGTATCCGCTGTTGCCAAATGCAGGTGATTGATCTGTGCCTGTGTGTGTCTGTGTACTCTGCTGAGGTTGCACTAGTGGCCTGGGGCATGTGACTGCTTTGAGGTGCTGTCCATCAGCCTGGTGTTGCTTGTGATGCACAGTGTGTGCCATGATCAGGGAGTGTGTCGCACCCCTCATGCCACCTGTGTACATTCAATGCCATGTAGTGCATTGGGGCTTCCACAGAGTACAATGTCCATATGACAAAGATGCTAATCCTTGGCAGCATCCTATGCCCTGTTCAACATATCAAAGATGTTCAATTGTGTGTCTCTGTGACATGGAGCAGGTGTAGTGATGTTGTCTCACTTTGTCATACTCACAGGTAACTGCTACGAGAAGGGGAAGATCTGGAAGCGGGCCGTCAGGGCCGTGATATCGGCGGACGGTCGCAGTCGGCGCCTGGCCCAAGTGAGAAAAAGATGGCAGGACATCCGGCTGGATAGAGACTCAACATGCAGTGACACAGTCATGTTGTGCAGGGTTTCATGTTTGTGCTTTGCAGCATGTGTCAATAGTTAAAATACACGATTCCTGCTCATTCAGTTTTTGGCACCATTGTGTGGTCCAGATGCTACGTAGTTTTGTCTTTGTATGCTGACATCTGTTTAGACATTCAGGCTTGCCATGAGGGTGTCTCCTCAGTGCAGGTATGCCTCTTTCCAATACAATTGCAGGCACATTAGCTTATGCATTGTCCTGTGTTTGGACAAGTGTGCCACTCCACATGACAGGCAGTGGGTCAGATGTGTTGGCAACTGTGTCATCATGGTACGGATCGGCCATGTGACAAGTGGCATCATTCAGGTTGTTAGTCAAAAAGTATTGTACCTTGGCACTCACTACACTTGTCAACATGTCTTCATGTTTTCAATTCTTGATTGTGATGTTCTTTTGTGCAGGACAATAATGTGCCTGCATGACAGATGTCTCCCAAGGAAGTGCACAAGAAAAAACCTTTACTCTTTCAGGGAACACCCTGGCACATTTTAAAGAAAGGCAGAGTTCGAATAAGACTGTTTTTTCAGATTATACATATCTATGTTCCCACAGTGTGGTGGCATTAGGGTAAGTCCTTGGTTGTTGGTGATAACAACTTATGAGTGTCAAGTCATCCAGACCACCGTGGGCCCATGTATATGTACTTTCTGCAACACCATTTCTTTCTAACAGTGGCTTCTGTAAATAAGGCTGGCAGCCTATACAATGATTGTGTAAATGTAGTTTTGTGTGCACCTCCTTGTGAGACTTCTTTTATACAGGCTCTGAGGGCGTGGGTACGGTCCGTACCACGCGTACCCCTACGTCACCACTCCAATGGTGGTACGGACCATACCCACGCCCTCAGAGCGTGGGTACGGTCCATACCACGCGTACCCCTACGTCACCACTCCAATGGTGGTACGGACCGTACCCATGCCCTCAGGGCGTGGGTACGGTCCATACCATGCGTACCCCTACATCACCACTCCAATGGTGGTACGGACCGTACCCACGCTCTGAGGGCATGGGTACGGTCCATACCACGCGTACCCCTACATCACCTCTCCAATGGTGGTACGGACCATACCTACGCTCTGAGGGCGTGGGTACGGTTCGTACCACGCGTACCGCTACGTCACCACTCCAATGGTGGTACGGACCGTGCCCACTCCCTCAGAGCGTACCCCTACGTCACCACTAATATAGTGCTACGGACCGTTCCCACGCTATGTATGTGTGAGTACGGTGCGTAGCACTATTGTAGTGTTGCCATATGGGTACGCGTACACGTCCACTTCCGTTGTTGCGGTACGCAGAGATTGGTGGACACGCCCCCCGAAGTGACCAGACACTGGAGGTAATGTATGTCGAAAATATTGTAGGCATTTAATTTGAGTAGGGGGTATGTTTCCTGCCCCTCACCCCTCCTTGACCCCTGGGTGTTGTTCTCACCTTCTGCGGCGTCTGCGTCGATTTCTGTGCACCAGGTCGTAGGCTAAGAGGGCCGGGATGACACGTAGGATGGTGTCCATGGCTGTCCGTCACGTACCGGGGCTCCTTTTTCGCGTCGGATACAGGTTTCCGGCTTTTTTTAGCTGCCGTAAAAAAATAGCTGTGCGGAATGACGTATGGACGAATTGTACTTGCTGGTCCGTAGAATGATGCCTGACTCCGTGCGGACGTCACGTACGCGCTGTCCAGGATCAGACTTGTAGGTATTTTTGTGCCGGTCGGTGTTTTTTACGATTCGTACGGAAATGGTATTTCTGTACGAATCACACTTGCTGGTTTGTAAGGTGGTTTTTCCGGGTACGAGTCGGACGGAGAATACGCTCCGTACGACCATTCGTACCCGGGTTTTACAGGATTGGAATCGGCACATAAGTCGCTTGTTCTTGCTTGTCTATACATTGGGACCTCCGAGATAATACGGATAACGAATGGGACACTGATGCTAGTCGGATAGGGGTTCTGGGTTCTGAGGCGAGTTTTTGGTACACCACAATTCACTAAGGTCCTAGTTTCCTGTGCATAGTTTTGTGCGTGAGCAGAATCCCTGCAACATGGCGCACCTAACGTTTGGTCTATTGATTTGAAATGCCTTAGTAGTGCTTATATTAGTCCACGACTCCCTCACTCTTGTTTCCGGATAACGGGAGTGACGGATTATAACCTACCTATTACTAACCTGATAGGTTCATTCAAGCTTGATCATTAAAAAGGTTTCTGAACCCTTGTGCTACTGATTAAACCCGTTGTACATCATCTGTGTGTCCTTATGGCAGTAGACATTGCTGCACATAGCCGTACTCCTTTGTGACGTCACTTGACGCAGTACGGGGTGCCGGACGATGGTATGGCTGTTATTTTTGTGGTGAGCCCTGATGCATCATTTCCTTACAAGTTGTTTAACTCTTGGGTGACTTTCCCGGCGGTGAATGCAGACAATAATACGTTTCACTCCTATACTACCACACAGCTACCTGCAAACTATACGCCATATAGGACTCAGGAAATACCTATTTCTGCCTGGCAGCATAGCATTTGGTTTAATAACGCCCTTCCCATGCGGTTACGCCGGCTAGAATGGGCCCTTTGTCAATTGCAGGGGCCACATGGCCGGTACTGGCCGGATTTACGCCTCATCCCCGCTATTTGCAGGTGGGGGTGGCTGAGTTGCGTGTACTTCACACAGCCCTTATTATAGTGCATAGGGCTTTAGTGCAGTACGTGTCACGCAACATGCAGGTGGGGGCACCTGCTGTTGCGGGACAACCAGCTGAACACCACACAGTGGTTATTAGTCCTGTTATGGTTAATTCGGTTATGGGCAAGCATCCCCAAAATAAGGATGAATTACCTTATTGGCTTGCTGAGAAATTTGACCAACTGGAAGCTGTTTTTCTGCATACTACTCCTGTGGAGAAACACAGGATACTCACCATTAGTTTGCCGAAAGACTTAGTTCCAGAAATGGCCGATTGTGACAACTAGGGCAAGGTGTTTGCCGCAACATACTCGAAGTGCTTCGGCACTCCGTCTATGTCTGTGCTTCCCTCCATCATTAAACGTGTTCAAGACAATCACGGTGCGGAGGCAGCTGTAGAATTAGGAATGCGGCGTTTCGGGGTGTTCGATGTGGTTGCTTCCATGGTAATGGGCAACCTCAAAGGAGATGCTATGCAATTCCAAGTGGCTAATAAATTAGACCGCGTGGATGAACTCGACAGGCCTAAGGAGTTCCCTAAGAATATTGCGGAAGCCTATAGAACTATTGGGCGCAGTGCCTTAGGTGTTAAACCAACTGTGATAATTCATGATTTGATTCAGCAAACTAAGGTGAGCTCGTCTGGTAAAGACGAACGCCCAACTTTTCCAAAACAAAATTGGCGAACAAAGAAACAGGGGAAGCAGCAACAGAAACAGGGGTCTCATCCTGCCTCACCCGTACAGTCCACTAGTGAACGCACATATGATCTGCGCGATCGCTCTAGTATTAAGTCACCTGATAGATTTCAGGTTTCTGAACAAAGTTCTCCTCGTTCTTCACAGGAAACATCGGCTTCACAGTCCGGTGGCGGAGACCGTGGGAAAGGACGGGGTGCCCAACAAGGACGTGAGCAACCCTGTCAGACTGACGGTAAAGGCAAGCAGGACGAGTTTGCACGTCAACGACCCCCGTTTCAAAAGAAGAAGGTTGCCGCGCTAACAGCGAGGTATGCCACAGATAGTGCGAACGTAGCTTCGGAACCTGACATGGGCACTAACGCTGCTCGACAGCGGGGCGGAAGTTACAGTAGTGCGACAAGCACTGCGTCTATATCTGGAGGCGACAGTAACTGACACGTTCATTACTGTTGAAACTGCTGACACTAGAGTGGCTCCCCGTGACAGGCTATATGACATAGTCCTCTTAGTTGAGGGTGACATACAACGTACAATTCAAGGGATTTTTTGGGATAATCTGACCTCTTCTTATGACATTCTCCTAGCAAGGCAGACTGGCCCCCGGCTTTCATTTTAGATGTTCCTAGAGGGGAGGAGGTAATCCTCCCGTCCTTTGCGCACACAGTGCCGAAGGATCACGCTAAAAAGTTTGCTGAGGAGTGGGCTCTGGTGCTAGCACCGGCTTTGTATCGTAAATTGTCCCCCAGCCATGAGATTCCACTGCGGTCCATGCCCCAGCCACAACCCCAATATCCCATGCGTCGCGAAACATGTGTGTCACCAATGAATAATCCTTTATTCACTGTGACGAAGCCTGATGGGTCGTACTGCCTAGTTTTGGATTACCGGCATTTAAACTCTCATTGCCGGACATGCGCGGTACAGAATACCCACAGTTTGGCTCTCGTCGATAGTCTCGTGAGAAAAAGGTTTAAAACCACACTAGACATTTCCAATGGCTTTTATAGCCATAACCAGTCTTCTATTAGCAGTCAGTGGACAGCGTTTACTTCTGGCGGCAAACAAAAACAGTTTAAAAGACTAGCCTTGGGCTACAAAAACAGCCCTGGCGTCTTTGCCGCACGTGTAGTCTCTCTCTTGGAGAGCATAGACCCTGATGCGTACTCGTATGTCGATGATATTTATTTAACAGACGACGAGTTGTGGCCGCGTCTGTGTCACGTTGTTCGCATTATTGTTATGTTTGCAGACATCGGTTACAAATTTAACTTTGCGAAGTCTCACATTGCAGAGTATACAGTGTTGTTTTTGGGCTACGAGCTCAACAATGAAGGTCGAGGATTAGCCCCTCACTTTCTGGAGATGTGTGCATGCCTGCGTGCTCCTACGACACTGAAAAAATTACAGTCTTTGCTGGGCTTTTTGAATTTCGGTCGTACGTACATTCCTGATTATGCCCAGCGTATCAAGCCGCTTTATGCCTTGGTAGAAACCTACTTTTTCCAAATTGAGCTGGCTGCCAGAGCATTCAGCTATTTTGCAATCTTTGCAAGCTGATCTTCTTGCTTCAAAATACTTACTGACACGTGATAACCGCACTAACCTGGTAATAAGAATTTTGCCAGGCGCAGTGGGTTTCACGTACTTAACGTTCAATGAGGGCGATACCGTCCCCATTGCATACAAATCACACTTGTACACTTCGGCTGAACTGTGCTTTTCCTCTGTCGAGAAAGTTCTTACGGCAGTACAGATGGCGATTCTCAAAGAACGAGCGCTATCGAAAGGAAAACGCATGTTGGTTGTCACACCATATCCTGCCTTGAGGCAGTGACCAAAGTGAGTGTACCAAATTCTAAAGCTTTGCATCCTCGGTGGATACAATGGGCCACTTCCTTGACATCGCCCGATGTAACATATATCTTTGATGCTTCATTACAAACTCAGGAGTACTTGCAGTATGAATTTGTTCATCCGGCTCCTCTGTCTTTGCGCCCGCTCGATGATTCCCATTGTGTCATTTACACTGACGGTTCGGCGCAACCGGCGATTGGATCGAAGCATGCCTATTCAGCGGCCTGCGCAATTGTGGTGGGTACATTCGTAAATGGTGAATTCCAATCTGATGTCGTGCATACGCTGTCATTGGATGATTGTACCGCACAATTGGCGGAGCTTCGGGCTCTAGTGCTTGCACTAGAGTTTGCTGATCCTCGAGTCACAGCTCTTATAGTAAGTGACTCGTTTTATTGTGTTCAAATCTTACAACGACAATCTATATTTTTGGTCTCAAAATGAATATCGTGATTCCAAAGGTAGCACAATTAAGCATAAAACGCTTTGGGTTCGAGTGGCAGAACTTAAAGAGCGTCTGCCGCTCGTGAATGTTATTCACACTCTCGGTCACCAACGAGTTGGTGTCCATGCTGTTGGCAACAGCTTAGCTGACGTGGCAGCAAAAACAGCAGTGGCGACATACTTAGTAGCAGCAGTTACAAGATCCAAAAGTAAGATCGATGATGACATCTTGGCAGCTATTGCTGCTACAGAGAAGGGAACTAATTACCCGAGAGGTTTCCCTTCTCGTTACCATTATCACTTAAGTCCTGATAACGTCCCGTTAGTGAGGATCAACGATTTTGGTGACAGATTGATTCCCAACGCGGACTGCAGACCATCTTTGATACTAGCAGCTCACGAGGGTATGGCCTCTGCCCACGCCGGCGTAGCAGCTACTGTATCTCTGTTACAACAACGTTACTGGTGGTGCGGTTTATATAAACAAGCTCGCGCTTATGTTCTTGATTGTGACATTTGCCAGCAGATTAAACATTCAACTGCTGCGCGCCCACCACAGACTCAGTTGTACATATCTAATAAACCACTTGGGTGCGTTTATTTAGATCACTGCGGTCCTTTTTCCTCCGATACTGCGTACAAGTACATCTTGGGTGTGGCCACAAAGGAGTGCTGATGCCCGTACTGTCATCAGGGATTTGCGTGTCTTTGTGGGAAGTTTTGCGGGTGGTACCTTTCATTCTGATCAGGGCCCTGCGTTCGCCTCTAAGGCGTACAAAGAAGCCATGAGAAATTTGGGGGTCCAAGTCAAATTTTCGTCTCCCTACCGACCTGAGGGTAATAGTGTGGTGGAGCGAATGAACCGTGACTTAAAGCAATCTTTGACAGCTAGGGTTTTAGGCACTGGCCGGAACTGGCTTGCCCATCTGTATAACGTTCAACGTGCACTTAATAATCTCCCTAGAAGGTCTCTGGGTGGGCGGACCCCATACATGATGCTCTTTGGCATAAGAATATTTGTCCCGGACCTTGATGGTCTAGACATGGCGGTGTCAGCCGCACCCTTTGACGTAGATGATCACTGTGCTGTATTGCAGACTCTACAAGAAGCCAGAGACAGTCTTGTGAAGGAACACGTGCCCTCCACATCTGATGCTGTGCTTTAGATTCCGGTAGCTGGCTGGCTACCTCGGGTTGGTGACCTGGTCCGTGAGAATTTGGAGAACAAGAAGGAGTTCGGCCCCTCTTATCGTGCACCGGTTCCAGTGCTTGGCGTGCAGGGTACAAGAACAGTCATTTTACCTCCACTTCCTGGTCGCAAGGATAACAGGTACATCTCTATTGACAATGTCAAGCTACAGTGAGTGGCCGATTCTGCTTAGTATGACTCCAGCGGTTTCTTGCCCTGCGATGCTGAGAAATTCTGTTTTGGCTCCGGCATCTACCACCATGTCTGATGTTGCCATCGAGATGCAAACAGCTGCTGTTCCTTTATTGATACCACCGGGTGGAGGCCCACCTGAAGATTCTGAGTATGCTTATCCTACAGATGTAACATTGCCAGTTTTACAGTCAACTGCAGTTGCCCAGTCACGTTTCTCCTTTGACACTAACTCAATTACTTCCAATGCCCCCTCAAAGGTTTCTATTTTTGCTGTGTGGTTTAAAAGACATTTTTTAATTCCCCCTTGGACTTACATTTGGCTGATGCTCATATGTATTTTTTTGTTCATGTCCATTGGATTTGTGGTCGTGTTTTTCCGTCTTGTGAATGGACACTACCTTAAAGAAAGATCGACAATTAGGCTAATTGATGGAACTTTGGCCCCCCACTCCTCATCACACATCATGAAGAGGGACCAGACTTTTGTGAACATCACCGCCTGGCCTGTGTTAGATGGGATTGCATGGGATGCTGTTAAATTTCAAATTTATGGTCCCATTGAGGTTATAAATGTACCAAATGTATTTCGTGTTTCTATGGGTGATGTAGTTAAACAAAACATCCGTTCTGATGATTGGAACGTTCAAGCCATAGAAGCGCTGTTTTCTGATTTGAAATATTATGCCGCATTTGATGCTGAGGATTTGTATTTAGATACTGCTAATTATGGTGAACAGTTTTGCTATCAACATTATGGCAATCATTTCCTGCATAAAGCAAATACGGTTCGAAATTGTGTAAATTTTACCCAATGGGAACATTGTCCAACACCGATCCTAGGTAGCTCAACCACATTGGTAGACAAATTCACATATTTTTCTGATTTCAGTGTTTCCAATCCTGCCTCCTTTTATTTCAAAGTGGCAGCTGAGTCTGCATCGAAGGTTAGGCTGACACACACTAAATTATTGTATTCCAAATCCTTTATGGATGATTTATCAATCAGAGGTTATGATCTGTGGAAGGCTGCTATTGATCTTAAATCAATTTAGGGTTCCAAACCGTGGCAGGTACAAGGGACAGAAGCTTTGCGTCGTGCCTGCCTTATACCAAACCACGTATTGTTTTTAAATTCAACAATCTTCCAAACCACCTGCCTTGGATTGGCCACTTCGAAAAAACAAAATTTTCCCTCTACTCCGGATCTGGGTGCTTATCCAAATTGGGATAATCATACAGATCTGTCCCTTGATGCGTTGCAGTCATCTATCTCTAATACATCGTTCAATATTTCCAAATTTAATGCGGAAGGATGGTTAATATGGCAGACAAGCTCAGATTCCTGTCAACATCGTTTTCTGGGTTTGAAACCTGGGTATACGCAGGTTCGTGTGGACCCTCGTTTTGAATCTTCTCATTCAGTTACTACCTACTCTGTAGGGAAGTTATGCAAGTCTTGGCTGCAACATTCCAGCTTGGCATCTGTTAAACTTCATTTATCGAAATTACATGACAAAATAGATTTGAATGATTTTGTTAAGGGTCCTGTGGGTGGCAGGTCCAAAAGATGGGTGTATGCTATTTATAACTAAGTTTGGAAATTATCACAAATTGAAGCTGCTTCCAGATTGAGGGCTATTGATCAAGCCAATATGGAAAAAGTCCTAGCTGTTATAGATAATAGCATTAACACCCTTTCTTCCAGAATTTACACTTTAGACAATATTGTTTCTTCTGTCGTTGATATTGTGCAGGACGATGTGTCTGTTTTGTATCATGGTCAAAATCAATTGCGGTCTGTAATGCAGTTTGCATGGACATTGCAAACGTTAAAGGCTGGGAAAGTCCCATGGGACTACTTGAATACTTCATCCTTGTTTCTTCCCTTTAATTTAACTGCGAAACAGCAATTTATGTCCATGAAAGATGCAACATACTTGTTACTACATATTGAAAAGCTAGAACCTTTACCTTTCTCTGTGGCCAAATTGAATTCAGCTGTGTGGCTTATCAACGGGTTAATCACATTGCCGTTCCCTTTGTTTAAATTCAGTTCATGCATGAAACATTATGCCCTAGGTAGATATGAACAACTGGGATCTGCCTTCCTGCATGAAGTTTGGTCACTCCCATTTACATACAGGTGTATGAGAGATGGTAAAGAGGTCTACTTGAAGGGTAAAGAGTGCACTTCCACTCCTGATCACTCTGTAGTATGTAGGCACATTCAATTGCATGGCGCATGCAATGTACACGCTCCTAATTTAGCTTGCGTCCTGAAAGGGATTCCAGTGCCAGCAATGACACCATCATTCACGCTGCTTGCTAACGGCAGTTATTTGCTCTTAAATAATGAGGCTTGCCGCGGGATGCTAGTGGGAATTCCCTACATAGTGACTGTATCACAGAGAGTGGTTTGCTGTAAGAATGTCCTTTTCCCACCCCCGCATGGGCGGCTGGATGTATCCATCTGGCCTTCGATTCCAACCTTGAAAGCAGAGTTCAACAAGATGAGCAGAATAAGGGCTCTATTGTCTCAAAAAGAAGTTGTGCTGAATTCTTCCCGGGAAACATTTGTCCTTCACGTAGCAAATACGCGCACAGAGGTGCAGGCGCTTTTGAATACCGACCTCCCACTTCATTTTGGTGCTCTTATTCAAACTATCTTTAATGCCTCTTCAACAAGTGGCCTGGCACATTTTTTTAAAAATTGTGGGCTCCGGCCTCGTGACCTTCTTCCAAACTATTTTTGGTGTGATCCCGGCATTTTTTCATTCTATTTTTTCCAGCGTCTTTGGCGGTCTCCCGTTGATTCTGGCCCTCGTAGCTGGATTGCTGTTGTTGGTCTGCTTACTGCGCAATGGCTGCACGATTTGTGTCACACGACAGCCTGGATTGTCCTTCCGGTTTTCCTACTTTACATGCGTACAACCTGTCTTTCATTACCTAGACTGTCCCTTCCAATGGGCTCTGGATTTGTGCTTGTCAAACTCGGTGTCTCCCACCCCGGATTATGATCGACTAATGAGTCCCTTAGTGACTGTTCTGGTGTCAGGATTATGGCCTGTGGAGCGGCACACGGAGTCCTAGGGAATTGGGACATCGGTACGGCTGCATATGACTTCCTGGCAAGAAGTTATCTTGAAGAACACGCCAGTTGTCCTCTGATGGTACTAGAGGCTCCACTTATCGAAGAACATGTATGTTCATTTCCCTTAATGAACTGGATGGCAGACACTTTTACAGAACATTCCAATGATTTTCTCTTGGAAGCTGTGGCTACCTACTGTGCATATACGTTGATGGATTAACTTGGAAGTCGTCCAACTTTCGGTTGCACAGATTTTTTGTTTTTTGAATTTATATTTTTTGTTTTTTCTTTCATCATTGAGGCTCTCTGAGTCTTGCCATTAATTTTTCCATTCGAAATTTTTTTTTTTCCCTTTTCTCGTTTTTTTTTTTTCTTCCAACTTTCACTGCCCTTTATATGGATTTCAAATTCGTGCACTTAATTCCATTCTATCGAACTTGAACTCTGCGTTCCCTGATTGTATCCCTATTGGCTAGTAGTCCGATCAAAAGGGGGTGTAGTGAGGGCTGCAATTTATATACATACATTGCTAAGTTAGCATAACCGCGTTAGATGTTAGAAAGCCATCTTGCAACTTTTGCTGCTTTTGCACACGACACTGCAGTTACATGTTATTATTTGAAAACTGCTTGCTCGCCTTTTCTTCACATGAGAACTGTCTGTTGTTCACATCCCTAGCCGTGAGCTGCGACCTTGGTCTGAACATTGTGTAAAGAAACAGTCTGGGTCACCAGACAATGCATGTTTTTGAGTTCAGGTTGATCGGCCCACTATTTAGCCATAACACGCACGCAGCTGCAAATACCTGGAAGTCGAGTGCTTTTAATATTGCAGGCTGCATGCTTAACACACATTCTGAAGAAGAGCTTTCCCAGGAGCAGAGCACACCTGATCCTGTGATGTGATTCAACTAAGCTGATCTTTACGGTATGGGGTTCCCCATTCAAGCCTAGAGACCTTTTATTAGTATAATAATATTAGTTTATTATTGAAAGGAAGGTGGCTGTAATCCACTGTCATTTGTAATATGATTTCTCCTTTCATTTTTTATGGTATTGTAACAATGCTGATGGTTTTGATTTTAATCATTTGCCTGCTTATGTTAGCCAAAGTACTGCTTCTTAGGACACGAGGGGGCAGATTTATGAGCCCCTTGCGCCACTTTTGCGTCACTTTTAACATGGGAAAAGTGACGCAAAAGTGGCGCAAGGGGCTCATAAATCTGCCCCGAGGTTTATAAAATAAACTCTTTAAACTTTACCGTGTCTTTGTTTACGGATAACGAATGGGACACTGATGCTGGTCAGATAGGGGTTCTGGGTTCTGAGGTGAGTTTTTGGTACACCACAATTCACTGAGGTCCTGGTTTCCTGCGCATAGTTCTGTGCATGAGCAGAATCCCTGCAACAGTTTAGAGTGGTAATAGTAAATTACATATGTTTAGTGTCCAGCACTTTCCCTGTATTAATATAGTTTGGAGTTGGAATAGTAAATTATATATGTTTAGTGTCCAGCATGTTCCCTGACTTTTTGTAGTTTAGAGTGGTAATAGTAAATTACATATGTTTAGTGTCCAGCACTTTCCCTGTATTAATATAGTTGGAGTAGGAATAGTAAATTATATATAGTTAGTGTCCCGCACCTTCCCTGAGTTAATTCAGTTTGGAGTGGGAATAGTAAATTATATATGTTTAGGGGCTTATTTACAAGCCTCTTGCGCCACCTTTGCGTCACTTTTCCCATGTGAAAAGTGACGCAAAAGTGGCGCAAGGGGCTTGTAAATCTGCCCCTTAGTGTCTAGCACCTTCCCTGAGTTTATATAGTGTAGAGTGGGAATAGTTAAAAACTAGTTCTTTATTTTGGAGTAAGGTTAATGAAAAAAATGTATGTTTAAGTGGTAATTGTATGTTATATATGTGTATTAAAAAAGATTTGTACCAGAAAAATATATGTAAGATAATTTTTTTATTGTAAAAACCGAAATTCTTTTTTTATAGAAGTTAAATACAGAAGCATGTTTATATTTTATTTAAGTCTTTATTTTGATTCAAAGACTCAAGCAAAGAAATATTATGCAATTTATTTCATTTACTATGTTTGATATATATATATATATTGTTATAAAGAGAAATAATATATTTTTTTTATTTTTGGATACATTACATATTTAGTACATATTTAAACATAAACATATAGGGGCCCATTAGGATGGTGGGCGGAGGTACCACTGCAGTGTTGGCGGTGGCGGAAAATGCCATTTTCCACACGCCAGCAGCGGTCCTCACGCCTGCCATATTAGCATGGCCAAACATAGCCCATTTCCCTTCCCCCGCAGTGCGACACGAACCGCCAACAAAATGCGCCCGCCACTGCGGCGTTGGGAGCCAATGGAGACCCATCGCTCTGCGGAATGACGTCCTGACCGCCGTATAAATCAAGATGCCCCAAACAGCCCGTCACACCGCAGCGGAGAAAATGCCCAACCAGAGATGGTGGAAGCACAACTGCAGAGGGCGAAACCAGATTCCCGGTCTCTTCCACCCGGTCCTGACCGCAATGGATCTAGCTCTACACGTCTTCCTGGAGCTGTACTTGATACACTACCAGCAAGTCATGCACTGTTGCGGATGCTGCCGCAGGTACGCAATCACACAACTCCGCACACCACCACAACACACAACTCAAGGGCTGATATAGGGTTCCTGTCCACACCAGAAACCTTGGTGGGGACAGGAACACATCCACAAGTGTCCCCAACCATGTCCTACCTGTCACAAAATCACCCCTCCGCATCCAGGTCACCCAACAACCGCGATATCAATGCAGTGTCCCAGACACATCACCGCAGGGGTGAAGACGCTGGAAAACATGCGCACAATGCAGAATGCAGGGCCAGCATGCACAGAGATCATAGGGTCACACCTCCACCCTCCACACACTAGGCCCCCCAAACATTAAGGGACATGCTATGTGCCCCTCCTGTGCTCCCCATGCACAACAACCAGCCAGGTGAACCCACACCCTGCACCACACACCAAACAACTAGGGAGACAGTCTCAGCAGGTGGGGCTGCAGAGTAACACACAGGACAGAAGCACAGGGCCAGGGCAACCCTCACACCACACCTACACTACACTCATGTATAGAAAACTGAGTCTGAACGCAAAGTGAACACTCATACAGATTCTGAACAATCACTCAACTGGACACACATCCTGTCAAGTCACACAGACATACCCCACACTGACACACAGCCACATACACAGACCAGATGTCAGCAGCAATGGAGGACAACAAATAGGAAAGCTAAAGTGATGTGCACATAAATGGAAGGCCAAGGAGCAAGCCACAAAGCATGTGTACATCAAATGCAAGAGTAGAAACATATACCAACACCCTTAGCCCAACAAATCACACACGGCTGGCACAGTGAGTGAAATTAAACTACAGTCACCTCTGTGCAACAACTCAGGAGACAGCAAGGCACAGGGATGAAAGGAAGTCTCTGAAGTCAAACAGTGATCAGCCACACATCTGTATCCATCTACTTGACAGGTGTATGTCAGCAGCACAACACACAGGGCCCATTGTCACTCTTCATGACTGTCAAACACAAGTTGGATATTTCACACATACACCCCCGCCACACCTCACACCTGTAGCACTCAACAGCATTGTCAAACATACAGAAGGCTACCTACCTGTTAGTTTGTAGTGAACATTACAATGGCTAACACATGCTTCTGGGTGGGAGGGAGTGCTCCATCTTGATGAGCTGGGGAACAAGGGAGCATGGTGGGAGTGGTAGTGCAGGCATCCCATCCATAAACAGAACAACCTTGGAAAATGGCTACCTACCTGTTGGTTTGTAGTGAACAATACAATGGCTGACACATGCTTCTGGGTGGGAGGGAGTGCTCAATCTTGATGAGCTGGGGAACAAGGGAGCATGGTGGGAGTGGTAGTGCAGGCCTCCCACCCACAAACAGAACAAACTTGGAAAATGGCTACCTACCTGTTAGTTTGTAGTGAACATTACAATGGCTGACACATGCTTTTGGGTGGGAGGGAGTGCTCCGTCCCGCTCAGGGGTGGGACAGGGCTGCCTGGTGGGAGTGGTAGTGCTGGCCTCCCACCCCCAAACAGCCCTCCCTGGGGAAGATGGCTACCTACCTGTTAGTTTGTAGTGAACATTACAATGGCTGACACATGCTTCTGGGTGGGAGTGCTCCATCCTGATGAGCTGGGGAACAAGGGAACATGGTGGGAGTAGTAGTGCAGGCCTCCCACTCACAAACAGAACAACCTTGGAAAATGGCTACCTACCTGTTAGTTTGTAGTGAACATTGCAATGGCTGACACATGCTTCTGAGTGGGAAGGAGTGCTCCTTCTTGCTAAGCTGGGGAACAAGTGGGCATGGTGGGAGTACTAGTGCAGGCCTCCCACCCCCAATTAGCCCTTCCCGGGAAGATGACTACCTACCTGTTAGTTTGCAGTGAACATTACACTGGCTAACACATGCTTCTGAGTGGGAGGGAGTGCTCCATCTTGCTCAGCTAGGGAATAAGTGGGCATTGTGGGAGTAGTAGTGCAGGCCTCCCACCCCCAAATAGCCCTCCCTGGGAAGATGGCTACCTACCTGTTAGTTTGTAGTGAACATTACATTGACTGACACATGCTTCTGGGTGGGAGGAAGTGATCCTTCCTGATCAGTGGTGGGACAGGGCTGCCTGGTGGGAGTTGTAGTGCTGGCCGCCTTTACACATGCAACCTTAGGAATGTTGCAGGCTAACTTTGGAGTGATTTAGATGGAGTGGATGTTACATCTGTGGGAACTGTGTTGGGTATTGTGGTGCGTGTGAATGTACTTGGGCATAGGAGGTGTAGCTTTGTAGTTGTGCAAGGCAGTATATGGAAGTGTAATGGTTTACATTTATTTGTCCTTACTAGCCTGCACTCCCCCGGCTATTCCTGTGAGACTCTCTGGATGCAGTATGGCAAGCACCTTCTCCTCCGATGCAGTGAATGTTTTGGGTGGAATGGGAGGGCCACCACCAGTCCTCTGAGCCAGCTCACGGTTCTTGTTCCTCTTTTCTTTCACAACCCTCTTCAGGTCATGCCACCGCTTCATGATTTCATTTTTTGAGTGCGGGGAGGTCCCTACTTCATTGACCTTGTTGACTAACCTTGCCCGCATTTTTGCTCTTGTGGCTAATGGTGTCTGTTGGACCAGGCTACCAAACACTTGTGGTTCTACTCTGATTATCTCATCTACCATAACTGACAACTCACTCTCTGTGAATTTGGGCATTTTCTGTGGTGTCATGGTGTGTTATATGCTGATGTTTTGGGGTGAAGTTGTGAGGGAGTTGTGCAGTATTGCAAAGGATTATGGTCAGGGAAGGGGCTGGTTTTATGCTCAGCTCTGTGGGTGTGTCAAAATGGAGTATTGCTGTCAGGTGTGTTGTGTGGGTTGTCCTGGGATTTGTTGCCATGGGGGTGTGTCATTAGGATGTGTTAGGTGTTTTTGGGGGCAGGGCTAGTTTGCTGTGTGCACTTGGTGGCCTTGTTGTGATTTTTTTGGTTCGACCGCCATTTTTTTCATGGAGCGTCCGCAGCGAAGGCTATGCTACAGCCCTTCCACCGGCTCTCCCATTCATCACGTTCCTCCGTTTCCAACCACGGCTGCCGGAAACAGCAGACCGTACCGCTGTCAGATCGGGGATATCCTAATTTTCTGTGCGGTCTCTCCGCTGTCCTGGCGGCGGTTTGGTGTCTTTCTGCCGCGAATTCAACTGCCGCAGACAGATTTTCGCCTGCTTCGCCCGCTACGGGTGGTCTTTGGTGGCCTGTTCCGCCACGGTCGGATTTTTTAGGCGGTTGATCCTAATCGGACTGCCGTTTTTGTCACGTACCGGCAGACGGTTGATTTCCACTAGCGTTCGGGGTGGTTTTCCGACTACCATCCCAATAGACCTCCAAATTTTTAAGTTTAGTCAGCTTGGAACATTTTTATGTTTTATAATAGAGAAGTTGAGAAATATGTACATTTTTAGAAATAAGAGATGCAGTTTTTATACATTTTTTGAATACATATTTTTTTGGTAACAATTATAGAATATTTATTTATATTGCAAATATGCATTACATAATTACATATAGTGTACATTTTTAATAACATACATTTTGTTACAATGTTTTCATTGTATACGTTTTTTATGCGATATGCATAATTCTTAATAAATAATATTATATTTTGTATAATATTGTTTACATTGTAAATATAAATAATATTAAAAGGTAAGAGAGCATTTTGTAAAAGAAAAATATTTATTAACATTCATATGTTTTTTCACATTTTGAGCAAGCAGTACAATTTTTTTCTTACATGGGTAAGTTAACTGTGATAAAGTAGAGCCGTGGCACATCAGATGAAGTTGACAGGAAAGATGTTTATTCAAGCTACAGCATCTACGAGTAGAAACGTCCTACCCACGCAGCGCTAGCAGCAACTGAATCTTGGGTGTTCTAGAGCAATTCAAACCAGAAGAGACTCTAGTATGAGGAACTCATAGGGGCCTATTAGGATGGCGGACGGACTTACGTCCGCCCGCCACCCTAGCGGTGCTGAGACCTGGCCACCCGCACCGGCAATTAGGATGCCACCGCCATGGTGGTGGTGGCAACCCCCATCCACATCATTGTGGCAGGCGATGCACACAGCACCGCCCGCCACAATGCTGTGGCCGCGCGGTGCCTGCCATGTCGTCCATGCAAATGCAGTTTCACCCTCATCCTGGGGGCCCGCAACTGTGGAATCCGCATGCCTTTCCGTGGCAGTATTAGGCTGCTTCCCGCTGCAATTGTAATATGGATGGCGGTGTCTAGCAGACACCGCCGCCATATTCAACCCTTTTCCGCCCGGTCAACTTGTCCACCGGGCATAAAAGCAGCGGACGGTCTTCCCGTCCGCCACGGTACCACCCACCTTCATAATATGTCAAGTCAAGTCAAGTCAGAGAATTTATATAGCGCACTACATACCCAGAGGGTCTCAAGGCGCTTAGGGAGGGGTGGGGGATTACTTGTCCATGGCCATATGGCCATGCGTGCGGTAGTGATCCGCTCGACATCATAATAGACCCCTTGGACTCAGAATGCGTTACATGGAAGAGCATGACACAGAGGTCATTACACACCTTTCCCCTTTACATAAGAAAACAAAGGGGGAAAAAACACAGTAACATAAGAGAGCAAAAGTACTTTAATGCAAAAGAAAATCACGTAATCTTGATGGAATCTTTCCAGTGCGAGAACTTCTATGCGGTGTAGGCACGCTTTTGGAAGATTTTTCTGGAACCACTAACTCGGTTTGAACATTAGTGCGCATGGGAGCAATCCGATTTAATTTCCAAATACGACCATCATTTCATTTCACAGCATTTTGAAAGAGTTTTTTTACAACAAAAGGTGAGGAGAACTTTGAAACACCACCAGACCTCTGGGGTAGGCGTACCCTCACCCTGTCACCCACTCGTACACGTCTGTGAGACACAGTGTGCCTGGCATCAAAATACTCTTTCCTTTTGGCAATCTTCAAGTTCTGATTTTCTTGCCAGGCCATCACACCGGAGTCTGCATTAAAGGACATGGCATCGGAATCCGCACTCAAACCCACACTTGTACCTTTGTCCCTCATCCACGCTTGAAACATGTGAGTGTTGGGACACTGACCCCGAAATAGCTCCATGGCACCTTACCCATGGTGGAGTGAGGCGTGAGATGGTAAGCCATCACACTTGCTACTATTTCTGACTTCCAGTTCTTGTTCTGGGCCTTGGCCAGTTGGATGGATTCCTTCAAGACACGGTTGAACCTCTCCACCATTCCGTTGGTTTCGGGATGGTAGAGGGTGCTTGTGATTAATCCCCCTTTTAGACAAGTACTCCTCCATCTCTCTTGAGACCAGTTGGACCCCATTGTCAGTCAGGAGACAGTTCGGGAGTCCTTCTCTTGAGAAGACTTTGTCAAGGAACTTGACAACGTCCTTAATTTCAGTGTTGTGTGTGATCTTAATTTCCACCCACCTAGAGAACATGTCTATTAGTACCAGGACATAGGAGTGACCAGAACTACACGTAATGGGAACCAGAAGGTCTAAAGCTACCTCTTGCCAACAGTGAGTGGGGCTGTGACGCAAAATCATGGGTTGAACCCGGGTAACATAGGCCTTGTCACACGCAACAAGATTGATGCCAGGCCACCAGAAGAGCAAGCAACTCCTCTATTTAGATTTTGAGATGCCCTGATGTCCCTGATGAGCTTGCTGAACAATTCTTGACCTGACAGAGAGTGGAGGAACCAGCTTTGTGCCCCTCCAAAGTAAACCAGAGCAGACAGAGAACTTGTGATGCACATTCCAGAACTTGTGTGTTTCTTCATTCAGACCTCTTATGCTTCCCCACCCACCAGTCACTAACTCGCAGACTTCCTAGATCGTGGGATCGCTTTCCATGGATAATTTCCCCTCTTCCTCGCTCAAAACCTCTGTCATGACCTCACACACTTTGTAATTGTCCCCTGAGCTATCAGGGGCGGCTTTAGGATTGGTCAGGACAAGGCGGGAAAGCCAATCTGAAACCTTATTCTGAGCACCTGGTATATAGTTTACCACAAAGTCACAGTCTCGGAGTGCGACTATCCACCTAGAGATCCGTGAGGAGACAGCATCCAAACTCTTTTTGGTGAATAGGTCTTAAAAAGGCTTGTGGTCAGATTGCACTAAAAATGAACTTCCCCAAAAGAAACTTTTTGAGTTTCTTAATTGCTCAAAAGATACACAGGGTTTCCTTTTCTATGACAGAATATTGTACTTCCTGCCCTACCAGAGCCCTTGAGAGAAACATAATGATTATCTCCTTTCCATCCTTCACCTGTTTGAGGACTTTGGTGCTAGCATTGTGATGAGGATGGAATGAGCAGTAATGTCGAAACTCTGGAGAGAGGGTGCTCCACTTAAAGCATTTTTGATATCGTCAAATTCTACTTGGCACTGGGGTGACCTGGTAAATCTCACTCCTTTCTTCAGAAGTGACCTCAAGGTGAAAGTGCGAGGAGCAAACTGTGGCACAAATCATTGTAATTCGACCATGCCCAGAAAGGTAACTAAATCATCTCTGGATTGTGGCATGGGAAGATTCTCAATTGCCTTCACTAGATGGTCTCTTGGTTTAACACGCTCCTTCGACAACTTATGTCCCAAATAATCAATCTCAGAGAGGTTAAACTTGCACTTATTTTCACACAATGTCAGACCACCTGACCTAAACAGTTCTAAAACAGCTCTAAGTCTCTCATCATGCACTTTTTGGAAAGAGCCATGTACTAGTACGTCATCTTGATGTATCTTAACACCAGGTAATCCACGTAAGACATTTTCCATAGCTCGCTGTAAGATGGAGGAAAGCCTCGTAAACTTATATGTCCCAAATGGTCTTATAAATGCAGTCAGGTTCATGGAATCAGCATCAATCCTGATGTGGTGGTAAGTCTTGCGGGCGAGACTCGCTTCAGTCTCGACAATAATCACTTCTCTCTCCAACTTTTGCAGCTCATTACGCATGGACTCCCTTAGAGCTAAGGGCACACTACACACCTTGCATGCAACAGGTGTGGCACCAGCCCTTAGTGTGATACTATGGGGGTGATTATGATGGCGAGACACCCGCCATCTCAACCAAATTTACCCCTGCCATATTATTATGGTGGGGGGTATCGCAGCGGACGCAAAGTCAGTCCGCCGCTTTTCCGCCGGTCGACGTTCGCTCTGATTTCCGGCCTGGTGAAATTGGGCCTCAATATGGTGGCGGTGCCTAGCAGGCACCGTCCACCATATAAGGGTGGGTGTAAATCAAGGCCTTTCCATGGTGGTGATGCCGCCATGGAAAGGCTGGTGAGAATTCACTTTGTAATGCCTGGAACTCACTAGCCTTCATGTTCTTAAAGGCAGCCGGCTCTTGAAAAGATTCGACGTCATTAAAGACAGCCTGTTCAAAAGCTGTAATCTCTGGTGGAACAGTATGAGGGGGTGGTGTAAAAGTAGATTTTAGCCTTAGACCTGTGTCGCCCTGACTGCGTTGGGTCTCATCTGTTACCTGCTTCTCAAAGAAACTTTTGAGTTTCAGTTTATGAAAAAACTCAGAGAGTTCGCAGTGCAGTTTAAAGCGGTCCATGCGAGCTGTGGGTATGAAACCTAATCCCTTTTCTAAGACTGCGTTTTCATCATCCGTCAGATTTACTGAAGAGAGTGTCATGTACCCCACAAGTTACCTGTTTCTTGCGGAGAGATCTCGCAGAGACGACATGAGCTATGCCCCCACGCCCACCTTACCCCACTCTAGATCTGACAACAAACTAGGATGAAGATGGGAGTGGGGATGGTAGCTAAAAGGTCAGGGTGTTGTCAGGATGGAGTAGTGGACGTCCCTCTGTTCAGAAGAACCGTTGGTAGTTGACCACCGACTTGTATTTACAATATTATGTGTGTGCTGTTCATTTCTTTTGCAGAGTCCAGTGGCCTAGGAAATCCCAGGAGGCCACATTGGTAGAACCGTAAGTTTTGCCACCAACACGATTCCACAGGTTAGGGTGCGCCTTAGCGTGTGCATACCATCATGGAATCTCTATCGGTCCTGATGAATGCTTAGCAAATCCGCAATGATAAGCTGAAACATGTCGACCATTTCTCTTCACTCATTTTAAATTGGACAACTCTTGTTATCCTAACCAGCCAGTTTACGTCCGTTTCACTCGTTTTTAATGGTCGTTGGTTTGCCTGGAATAAATTGATGTTTGGTTAAAACCAGCCTCCTTTGAATACTTGCACACTTTTCACATTCACTTCCCCCCAAAAAAACCTGCTCCGCTGTAACTCAGGCGTTGTAGCACACCAGAGAGGCACTTGGCCTCTCTGGTGGGAACCCTTTGATGAAGCATGTCACCAACCAGGTTGGTGAGTGAGTGTTCTTTTATAAATAAGTTTTGCTTTTCCTGTGCTGTTGTATTGTCTAGGTTTCCCTAGTAATTTCACAGTCACTCTTCTGTTGTTTCTATTGAGCCGATATAGTACCCATCTAAACCCCCGGACCTGCCATGGATCCTACACCACAGGCCTTCCTGCTGCACAACCTGCTGCACCTCTGGCAGACAAGAAGCCGCCGCGCTCAACAGCAGAGCGCCAGAGTACCAGACATCTCCACGCATGCAACCCCTGAACAACTACAACTCCCAGCAAGCATGGCGACACCGCGATGAATGAGGCAACCTTCCAAATGCAAAGTGCAAGGCCCACCCAATCTCTATGAGTGACCCTCGGTGCACCCGAAGGCAATTGGAGACAATGACAAGCCTTGCAGTTGCAGAGCGTACATACCGCAACATCTAAACATGGACGGCAAAGGCACCCATTGGCTGATGGCTCATCTGCATTGTGTGTGCCACACCCTGGTGGCAGGGAAGCTGCGACCACAACCCTGCATCTTTCAAGAGTGGCCAATGCGTGTCATCGCTGCAAAGGCCAGCTACCGCGCATGCAAACACATACTGCATTTGCATCGGCGCCCAAAGTGACTGGTGCACCCCATGTGTAATGTTGTGGGGCACAAGGCCCCCATGCATATCGAATAACCACACAGACACATGCATAGGAGAACTGGCCCAGGGCACGTGCTTCCAGACCTGTTTGTTGGCAGGGTCACATGTCCAGTGACACCTGTGCTGGCTGGCTGTGGGGTAATCCAAACAACCAGTATACAATAGGGTCTAAGGGAAAAAAGTTTAACGACCTGCCACAGTTCTATTCCCCAAGTCCTACGATATCAAAAACTAACGGAACTGGGGGTCTTGCAATAAACAAATGTATATAAAAATATATATATCTGCATGTGTCAAAAGCTACAAAGACCAGGAGTGCAAAAACAGAATATCATAAGGAGAAAACCCCTTGAGCAGAGCTTGGATACCCATCAATTGTCTAAGTGATGAATCCTATCATCTGGTCATCCATCCCAAAGGAAGATATATCTCTTGATCATAGAGATTATCTTATAAGGAGTAAGCTCTCTCAGTCGGATCAATGAAGGAACACCAGATGATCAAAGAAAGGAGATCATATATGTCTAATTATAGAACAATTGAGAGATTGGTGCAGTGCTTAGAAAAGAGTAGTGCGGTGTATTAAAATAGAGTTATGAGGAAAAGATCCTCTTTTAATGTGAAGAAAAAACCTCATACCCTAAATAAAAACAACAGTGCAATAAGCAGTGTTCAACAAATAACTGCTATATGTAAAGGTCTACATGTTTCAGCCATGCGGGAAAGATTTTTACCCAAGGCTTTCTTCAGGACCCCAGTTGTCAACTCTTTGCTACTGCATTAGTGTATAAGGGAAAAACAAAATAAGTAGAATGTGCTTATATCGCTATTAGAAGGTTGGACTTAATACAACCTTAATCTGATCCTCCGCCTCAAAGGATGCAGTAGGCATCTGTCAAAAAAACACATAAAGATTGTCTTAATCTCCAAAAATAATATCTAAGAAAACACTCCAACAATAGGGCAGATAACTAGATCGCCCTACATCAACACACCAATTATATGTTAATGCTCACCCATTTTGATAGAGGGATGGACCTCACCTCGCCTGGAACCTTACTCAGGACTACGAGGCCCCGCTCTAAAAAGGAAGAAGAGTCGCTATAGTGGTCAATCTCAATTAATAACATAAGGAAGCTATTCATCCTCTACACGGTTCTGCTGAACAGAGCTGCAGCGCCCAAACATCTCGTATGTATACTCTTCATCTTCACAGCAGCTCATGTAAATGTGAGACCCTGTGGGGTAAGCCAGTCCTCTGGGAGTGGCTGGCACATCAGAACAACTTGAACTATGACCAGCTGGTCACTACACTGTGAAGAGATGAGAGTGTGACCCATGAGCTAAGTCTTCACACACATGAAATGTCCATGGAAAGGAGAGTGAAATTACATACATAGCCATGCCTCGTGGCCAGCATGGACTTAAATGAGGGAAGGAGTCAAAAAGGGCAAAGGTCTCCCGCTGTCCAATGTCCAATGTTGTGTAATGAAACATCCAACCTGTGAACCACGCTTGAATATCCCTTGACATCTGACTGGCGTCTCTTGGCCAGGGGTCAAATTTGGAAGGGTCAGTGGCGTAGGCAGACAATTAGAGGTGTCCATTGTCTGCAAATCAGACATATGTGTAATCCCTAGCACACCCAACACACGTACTGGTGTGGCGTGCAGTGTGCCGAGCTGCCACTGCCTGTAAATGCCCCCACACATGTCCTGAGTCAGTGCTTCTCCAGACCAAACACCCTCAAACATCCTGCCCACCAGTGTGGATGACATGATTACCACACCTTGCAATCCTCATTGGCTCATGTGACATTCCCTGTTGACTGACGTACTTACATACTTGCATGACTGATGGTCTCTGTACAATGTGTGCATGATGTAAAGCACTGTCACACCCCACATCATATCAGTAGTGCCATACAACAAATTAAATGCACATGAGCGAGCCGACATGGAGAGATGAGAGGTGATGGACGAGGGTGGCAGAGAGGGAATCCAAGGAGGAAGGCATGAGTGAGAGCATGAGAAGTGTCACTTGCGTGATACTCCCACCTCAGGAAACCTCCATCTTCCAATCAGGAGGAACTTTCAAGGAAAAAACACACTTCTTGAGATGGACAACATCTAGCAAGAGAATCTGGAAAGAAAGAATGCGTCCCCCTGGCCCTTGTAAAACTAAGGAGAGACAAAGAGGGGCCCTAAAGCAGGCCTGGCGAGTGACCTAAGTGACAACTCGGGCATGCAGTGGCCCACCGAATGCATTGTTGAACCACACAAATGAAGATTCCTGGAGCTGGCCCTGCCTGGGAGGCATCCTAAATGTTGATGGCAGCCATTGATGGCACACGCATTGGCCTCGTACCACCACAGGCAAGTGAACCCGTCTCCGGGAACTGCAAACACTACCACTCCATCAACGTTCCGATGTAATGACAGGTGGAGCAGATGATCTCACACGTGTGTGCAAAGTATCTGGGGTCGGCACATGACAGCTACATCTGGCGGACCAGCAACATCATGCTCGCACCCAACCCACACATGCCCAATGCCCAGTGACGATGACAGTGGTGAGTAAGAAGGCCTTGACCAGCATCTATAGCTCGTCAACTACTTCCGTTGAGTGTGATGCAACAATGAGTGACCATGACTGTGCCTTGCTGTCGTCTCACAGACTCAGACAAATTTCCCTGAAATTTCATACACATACCGGACTATGCGCCGGATTTAAAAACACATGCATGCAGGGACTGAGCACCCAGAAGCACCACTACGCATAGGACACCATTGCCATACTGCCTCACTTGCTCCCCTACTCACTCTGAGGCATCCAAGCGCATGTACACAAGCAGACAAGTTGAAGAAAAGAAACGTTGCCAAATGTGAAGTTTTTACTACACTGTCAAAGCATGTGAAATACGTGCCAAAACAGGTTGAACATGCATGAGTACTTAACCAGTAACCACAGTGACATATCCATTTAACATGAAGCATAATGTGGCATCAATAACCCCTCTGGACTTTGAACCACAAGCATATCTCCCAACCCATTGCAGTAAGGAGTCGTATGGGATGTCCCTGGTCTATGGCCTTTGTCAGCAGAACCCATTACCCAGACTATACATGGTGAGATTACACAACATTGTCTGTGCCACACTCATCACTGGATGGATGACCCTCCAAGTGTGGAGCACCTGGCCCGCATTCCCATGTCAATCAAAGGGGCTCAGTGTCCTCTAGCAGCTGTGAGACTTTGTTGATTTGGGGTGCTATGGCCTGAACAGAACAGAATGACAAGGGACAGGCTTCTACGACCACGGCCAGAATGTTCAGACAGTACTCCTGGACTGCGCAGTGAACAAGCTCTGTGGACACCTCTCATGTGACAGACATGTACTAAGGTACCTGCAGGGCACAACTCCTAAACAATGAAGTGGGGGAACTGACCAAGTAAGACAAAATGCAATTGACCTCACAACGCCCTGACGTAGCGCTATGAAAGAAGGAAAATCGTGCGACTAACATGATTTGTGCAAATACAGGGACAAACCAACCCATCTGACAGTCTAACAGTGCCAGCAATGATATAAAGGGACAGAACAAAGTCAAAAGCATGCCTCATTTAAGTACCTGTGTAGAAATGGTAAGCTGTGTGCCCATGTTCCCCTCTGTGGCATCTACATTCAAATGTAAAGTCCAAGGCGGACCCCAGTCAGCATGTACAACCAAAAGGATGCCGGGTAGCCCCTTTACTTAGGCCCGGCTGGAAGTGAAAAAAGGCACACTCACTGCAAGCACGTTGCTGCTGAGAATGGACAGCAGACAAAGTGCAGGTGCTGCACAATGTTTACCGGTATCTGGATGGTACAGTGGGACAAGTTAAGCATAACACTGTGGGGACCAACGTCCTGGCAGGGGGGATGGCGTCAAACCCAGGCAAAGAGGGGGGCAGCGTGTACCTGCGTGTACCCCGACTCAAGCCCTGGGTACTTGCAAAACAACAACGCCATGTCTTCTATGTGCGCTACAACTGCATAATGGAAGCCGGGCTCATGCCAGACGACAAAGTTCACGACAGTCAGATGACAGCCTCCACTTGCCCTGGTCTGTGGTACCAAGAGCAATAGACCGCATGTGACAGCACAGTCCAAGCCAATGCAGACAGGGCCATAGTCAGGGAGCTGGATGCCACATGGCCAGGTGGCGTGCAGAGAGGGAGACGAATATTGAATTAGTCACAAACAGTTCCTGTCGCTATAAAGTCATTACGAATCCAAGACGGCACATGCAGCTTCGAAGGCAATCAGTTCCAAGAGACGATCCAGATCATCTTCAGCGAAGAGGGCCGCAAATCCAATCCAGCAGTATGAATGAACAGATGTGCTCCTCGCACCACGAGGTTTGCAAGGAGCATCCCATCGCAAACTGGGAGAGGTTTGATGTAGGCATAGCACAGGAGCCATTGCGCAAATGCACAGGCGCAGCTGTCAGCCTGCCTGACACATTGAAAGGCATCCCATAAACGTGTCTCACCGAAGCAGTCCTGCACGTGGACCAACAAAGGAATCACCCACAGCTCATAATCCAGGTCAGCAAGGTATGTGTTTGAAAGGCAGACATCCATGGCCAACCCAAAGTAGGCATAGCGGAACGTTAGCTTATAACTGATGCCGATCACAGCCAGTGGGACACATCCAAAGAGAAGCTGCATGTGGTCATGGTACAGTTGCAACTGACCGGGCTCGGCCTGGCCCACTAGATGGTCAGACATGGCGTGAGAGCAATCTCAGACCCAGCGCTCAGCTGTACAGCCAAAGTAATGGTCAGTAAGCGTGAAATGCAGTGTACAAATTGGAGGACTGACACCCGGTGGTACTTACGGAAAAGCATGAAAGGAAGGGAGAAGGCCAGAGACCACAAGTCTGATAAAAAGTGCAAGGGCCTTCAGTATCAGACGCTATCAATACTCTGTGTGTCAGTTCCCCGCAATAACAGCGGGCGAGCTGTGTTCAGCACTGAGTGAATCGCGCGGGACGGTCAAAACACCTGGTAGCCAAAGGTCATTGGGCTGGTGTGGGAGCGGCTACTTGTCTCTACAGAGGCTCATTGTGCATGCACACTCATTGAAGTATGCTTTCGCTGTGGGAATATGAGGCCACAAATGACTATCCACAATCACTTTTGGGGGAGTCAGCAGTACAGTGGCACGAAAAGGACACGTTGTGCAACAGTTCCCATATACATAATGCCTGGCCTGTGCACACAGGAGAGGCCATGTGGGTCCTCCTCACCTGAGCGGACCAGGGAGTATGTATCCAAGGCTTTGGCTTCTGGGGGTGGGCTGGCTGGGCTCATCCGTGGCACGGTCGCCTGCTGTTGCTATCGAGTCACCTTTTGGAGTTAGGTCACTTTTGTCAGCATGTTCTGCACACAGCACCACTTAGATGTTCATGTTTGCCACATTTGAATTGAGGTTACATGACTTTTGCCTTTGCTTTACTAGGCATTCATGTCAGTATGTCATCAGTCGCACATGGTGTTGATGTACATACAGGTCTTTCAGTGGGCTGGTTCTCACCGGTGCTGTGCACTGTCCCTTTTTCTGGAGTGTGCATCGGTACGGGTCTCTTTTGTACTCTGTTTTGTGCCCTGCCACAGGCGGTCCATTCTTCCTGCTGGGATGCATAGCCAGCAGGCACATCGATGTGCGCATTGTCACACTACTCACTTGTCACCGGAGGAGTAGTTATGGCATGACATCATGACAGGTGAGCATTGTGGGGAGATGAAATATTTGTGGATTCATTTTGTCTCTGGAAATCACTCCTTTGGAGATTTATGAGCAGCAACATCCTTGTGGGGGTATTTTGGCTCAATGGTGTTTGTGAGGGGAGACAGAGAGCCATATGGAAGTTGTGGTGTTGCGGTCAGGAATCGACATCTCCCTCCCCAGTAAGATGGCTAGCTACCTGTTGGGAGGCACAATTGACGGAGTTAGCTGCCACATGGCTGTGGGTTGGGGAGGGTGAGCCATGCTGTTTGGTAGGGAGGCCAGGGTGCATGAGCTGTGATATTGAGCTGATTAAGGAAATACAGTCCTTGTGACTCATTCATATTGTAAGCATGTATTCCACAGGGATTTGATGTGGGCGGGTGATTGGGGCTCACTTATTGTGCACAACGGTGCATTGTAGTGAGATGTGATCATTTTGTTGGCACTTACCAGCCTCCAGTCACCCCTCGATTCCTGTGGGACTCTCTGGATCAATTATGGCAGGCACCTTCTCCTCCCATTCAGTGAAGGTTAGTGGTGTGTGGAAATGTGGATTTTTCCGATCAGTTATGTCCCCTATCTTGGACCCCAACGGTTTCATGTATGAATCACAAGTACATGTATGTTCCCTCCAGTTCCAGTTATGAAGACGCAAACACATGTGCGTCCACCGTCAACATGTCCTCTTTCAGATCCGCCATGAATAGGTCGGATATTCCATTCCTAAGTATGAAAGGCCACCGGCTTTATATGGTTCACTTATGCCATTTTACAGTCCAGGAAAGTAGGCCCTGATTCTGTCGTCAAACTCTTCTTGCCTTCTGCCTCTGAAAGCTCCAGTCTGAGCCTGCATCTGTGACCATGAACTTTGTCTCATTCCCTGCGCGGCTCACGAAGCCTGACATCAGCCTGCTGCCTGCCAAAAACTGTATTTCACCTTCGAAATTATCTGCTCCGCTCCCTGCCCAATGCATTCCTGTCTAGTAGTTTAAGTAAACATTCTTCCAGCTACCGAGCAAAGGCCCGGCTTCTCTGTCTTTATGCAAGTAATTCATAGCCCTATTATTATGGAAGATTTCTACCCTTGCATCTAGTGTAGACACTTAGACGCTTGTACACGCACTAACAGTCAGTATAGTCAGTATAGAATAAGATTCTACTCTAAGAAGACCTCTCTTTTGGATAACATAGTTCTTTAAACATAGGATGTTAGATATGATTTGGGATTAGGTTGACTTGACCCTCCAGACTTCTGTCGCCACATGTAGAGCTAAATGTCAAGTCCCCTTCACCCCCTAGTTGCACGTCAATCACACGTCATGCGGCTGCGCGCGCATTTCTGCCAAGTATTTCTGCTGACATTGCGAAATTCTTTCATGGAACCACCCTATTATGACATCACACCTGATGACGTTCTTTAGTCACACCCAGTTACGCCTATTTTTGCTACGTATGTATCTCTTATCTACACTATCAATTGTTACGCCTCTTGCATTTGCTTCACTGTAATGCCTATTGTATAAAAGTGATTAATTATCAATAAAGTATGTACTTCACTTCCTGAACCCTCGTGGTGATGGAACTTGGAGCAACCGATTCGAATCGTCCATTGGAATAAAGCCCATTCCCAACCTCTAATACCACGGATTCTGCCTCTTATTTACTGAGCTATTTTATTATGTTTCTGTATCAAATTAAGTCCCGGTAATTAAATTATTTACCACAGGTGGAATGGGAGGGCCAGTTCTCTCGGCCGCCATGTGGTTGATCTGGGCCCGGTGTTTGACCCGTCCCTTGAGGTTGCCTCACCGCTTCCGGACGTCAAGCACAGTGTGTAGGGTGGTCCCTACGGCGTTGACTTTGCTGTGGATCCTTGCCCACATCTGATTCTTGCACGCACATGGGGTGTGTCAGACCAGGTTCCCGAACAAATGTGGTTGTCCCCTGATTGTCTCGTCTGGCATCACTTTCAACTCAGAGTCAGTGATGTTGGGCATTTTTTGGGGGGACATGGTACAAATGAATGAGGGGTGCAGAGTGCAAGGTAATGGTGGAGAGATGTGATGTGTGTAGGTGTAAGTGGTGTTGTGTGGAGATTGGTGGGTGTGATGTTGTGCTGTGTGAGTCAATGGTGTCCTTTCTTTCTATCTCGGCTTGTTGTGTGCAAAGCCTGCTGGTCCAGGTAGGGGTTGGTTTTGTACTGTGGTATGTGGGTGTGTCCACATAGGTGTTGACCTCCATATGTCTCTTCCATGCTGCACATGGCTTTCCCTACCAGAAGCAAGTTGGGGTCTGTCATTGTAGCATATTTGTTGTGATTGAGGGCAGCAGGGAGTGCAGGCACGCTTCGGCGTTATTGTGGGGTTGGTGCCGCACGCCATTCATTTGGCCTGTTCGTGTGTGAGGCGGTTGGATGGCAGTGCTCAGTCCGCCAGCTCCGCATTCTCATCATAATTGGCCGTGCGTTCATGCTGCACCAGGAGTGGGCTTTTCAACCATGTTTTGTGACATCCATCTGCCACGGTCTGATTTTGCCAACATTGCATCGTGATTTCACCGACGGAAATGCAGCGGGTCATGCAGGGGATTTTTCCCTATTTCATCGCGGTTGGAGGTCTTTTCCGTTCGTCATCATAATGGCTCCCTTAGATGTTGTTAGCTTTGTTCTTTTTGTATAGATTGTAATAAGTTATGTAGGGTTGGTTGGGTTCTGCCTGTTGTGGCTTGGAAAGCATCATGCCATCCTTCCACAGCATTATTTGTTTTTGCTTCTTTGTTTAGGGTACTGTTATATACATTCCACCATGGAATGTGGTATTTGGGCTGTCTTCTGTGTCCAGATCTGTGTAGACCTTCCCACCCAGGTATCCTAAAAATAGTCGAGTAGGTGACTTAGTTTATGTTCATTTGTTTGGTAGTAGGGACTTTCTATTAATAAATTGTAGTGTTCTACTACATCAGTTATATGATAGCGCAATTAGCTTTTTAATTTCATATGCAAAATTGCTATTAGTTGCATATTCTACACTAAGCGTAGATTTTTGAAGGTGTCTCCATTTGCATTGATTAAAGTGGTAATAGCAACCTTGCATTGCTGTGTGAGGGTAGTTTTTTAGGATGGCTTGTATCATTGACTGTTGAAAGTCTATGATAATATTTTTTTTGAGGATAGTAATTATTAGTTTCTTGCTTTACTTTTGTCAAGAGTTCTACATAGGTGGTCGTTTGTTTGTTTGTTTGCAGGGCTTATATAAAGGGGATGTTGGTATTGTGATACAGTCCATGGATTGTGTATAATTGGTAAAATAGTTTGAGACAAATTTTAAATGTTCATCCATCATCCATGTCTCACAATCCTGTAATTTAAGTACGTTTGTGGGAGTTGCAAATAATATAATCCTTTTTTCGTAAAATTTATTGTCATAAAGAAGAAATTGCTCTTCATTATGAGTTACAGTGAGATCAGGTAGTATTTGAATTTCACTGAAAGTTTTTGGGGTTGGTGGAGTGGTAACAGTTGATTTTTTTTCTAGCTATTAGCATTTTTAGCGTTGAGACAGAGGGTAAGAGGCCAGTTACATGTTCTGGAACTCGGAGGAGTGTCTTTTAGTATTTTAGTAGTAGGTTTTTGAGAGCTAGTGCAAGCTTCTTTCAGAGCCTCTCAGTTCTATTTCAGCTATGTTAGTGTGGTGGTTATGTTCCTTAACATTTAATACAGTAGTTTATTTTGTTGTAGCCCTCCCATAACATGCATTTGCATAATATTTGCTGCATTTCCAATTCATTTCTGTCGCATGTCTGTTTTCCTTGGGTGTCGACATATCCCATATTGCATAATAAACATTTTCCTTTCTGGGAAGTAATGAATTTTGCACCTGCAGTCATTCTGATGTTTCAAATGCTATGAGAAATGTATATAAAAAATATTAAATGTATTGCAATTGGTTTTATTGTAATAAAGATTTCCATAAACAAAGTTATACTTTCATGCTTGAATATGTTGAACTTTTTTCACGCTGAGGCGTTTCTGTTGATGCTTGGCTTTAGTGTTTCTTTTTATTTTCTGCAGAAAAAAATATTAATTTTAATAAATTTGTTGAATAGCATTTTCTATATTTTGGGGTTTGTGTGGTTAGTGGGTGCTTTGGGTTGGGATTTTAGTTGACTGTCTTTTGGAGTTTCTGTAGAAGAGATATAATTAAAAGAATAATACATTAATTATTTATTTTTTATAGAAAGTGCTTTACGAATATTTTATACAGTTGTAATATTAAATTGATATTTTACTTACTTTGTGAAGTTGAAATCAGAGTTTTCAATAAGAAAGTACAATGTTGTAGATGCAATCTGGCATAAATGCCCCTTATTCTTGGTTTTGTTGTTGTAGAATAAAATAATGTTACATTTTCTTTAGTTTATATAGTGTTTGTTTAATTGTTCTTTAAATCTTATTGGGTTATTTAAGTTGTAGGTGTTTCTTATTGGTTGTTAATAATGCTTTCAATTATTTGAGCAGTTGTTACCTTATTTTGGAAATGCTAATTAATGTTTCGTTAAACTTTTTGTCTTTCTTTATTTAAAAGAATAATAGTACATAA
Organism: Triturus cristatus; assembly: GCF_964204655.1. Lineage (NCBI taxonomy): Eukaryota > Metazoa > Chordata > Amphibia > Caudata > Salamandridae > Triturus > Triturus cristatus. Next base: position 1,205,404,302 of record NC_140582.1, on the reverse strand, counting down.
TTTGGAAATGATATTGGATTGAATGTATTATAATAATTATTTATTTTATATATTCTGTTTGTAAAGAGTAATCAATTTGGTGGATTTAATTATGTTAAACGTATTTTTTTAATTCTAATTTATTTACATTGTATTCTATTTAGCAAATATGTTTTGTGTGTTTATGATATGGTTTATATTTTTCTTGTTATGTATTGTCTTATTAGAAATATTTTTAAGATGTCGATATTTTGTTTTTGGCGATAATTGTGTGGTCTACCTTTTTGTTATTGATATTTGTGTCATTTTGCATGTTTATTTTATGTTTACGATATTTTATTTATCGATATTAGTGATATCGATGTTAATGTTTAACGATGCATTTGTGTACTTTTTAATCAAGTATAGAATATCGATATTTATGTTATCGATATTTGTGTGTCGATAATTTTGTATCTCTATATTATGAGTGTCGATGTTATGTCGGTGATCCTCTAAAGTGAGCACAGTACAATAACACTTGGGTGACGATTCCGAGCGGGTAAAAAAAATTCCCGTACGACTCGTTTCCGTATATTTTTACGTACGAATCGTACAAGTCCCCTACAACCGGTGAAGTACGATTTGTATGTGAAAAATACATACGAATTGCTTCGGGAAAAGGTGTACGAGAGGGAGCCGGACAGTTTTACGTACAAATCGTAAAACTGAAGTCTGAGCGCCCAAGTACGATCCGTACCGCCCTTCCGAATACACAAGCGCATGGAAAAGGCCCCGTACGGAGCGAACGCAGTACCACTCGTACCCGGGTAAATTTGTGCCAGGGATACGAGTCGTACAGCCCCCGCCTCCTCCCCGCATATGTCAGCACCGTACCCCCGTATGTCAGCACTGTACACCCCATGTCCGCACTGTACCCCAGCCCCGTATGTGTACGCGCCGTACCCCAGTGCCGTACCCCAGCCCCGTACATGTACGCACCGTACCCCAACACCGTACTCCAGCCCCGTACTTGTTCGCACAGTACCCCAGCGCCGTACATGTACGCACCGTACCCCAGCACCATACCCCAACACCATACCCCAGCCCTGTACATGTACGCACCATACCCCAACACCGTACCCCAGCCCCGTACATGTACGCACCATACCCCAGCCCCGTACATGTACGCACCGTACCCCAACACCATACCCCAGCCCCGTACTTGTACGCACAGTACCCCAGCGCCATACCCCATCCCCGTACATGTACGCACCATACCCCAGCCCCGTACATGTACGCACCGTACCCCAACACCATACCCCAGCCTCGTACATGTATGCACCGTACCCCAGCGCCGTACCCCAGCCCCGTACATGTACGCACCGTACCCCAGCGCCGTACCCCAGCCCCTTACATGTACGCACCGTACCCCAGCCCCGTACGTGTACGCACTAAGGTAGTACACATACGTGTACACACTGGTAGTACACGTACGTGTACTAAGGTAGTACACGTACGTGTACTACCAGTGCGTACACGTACATGTCAAACTCACTGTGCAACTGGTGCCGTAGGGGTACGTGTGAAACGCACCGTACCTGTGTGGGGATTTGAAAATTACATAGGGGACACATAAGGGACAAGTATTAGGCCCTAAATGCATGCTGGTTGTCATGGATAGTTAAACATTTTCCATCAGGTGGCCTGGAAAAGTCAGTTGGCCACAAAATGCAATGTTGCAAAGTGGTTGTTGACTTTACATGATGCTCAAAATTTGAACGATGCAAATGCTGTCACTGGTGTATGTTTAAAGGGATTTGAGGAAACGTAGGATGCAAATGAGTCTGACCAATCACTCTGTACTCCTGTAAATGAAAGACCCCAGCAAGGCAGATATAAGTCAGCCAGAACCCATGAGAGGGCACTTGCCTGCACAACCTTCCTGTCGACAACACTGCTGCTGTCTGTGCTTCCTCTGGCACCATGTCAAGGACTGTGGAGAGGGCCCAGCCATTCACCCAGGAGGAGAATGAGGCATTGCTGGATGTCATCCTCCCACAGTACCCCAGCCTGTATGGGAGATCAGGGGAGCAGGTGAGTGCTGACTCCACTACCTTTGACTTTGCACCTTTTTTGTGACTGTCACTTCTGGCATTGTGTCTAGGTGTGACAGACATGCAATGTTGTTTTGAGTGGTTCCCAGGGGGGGAATGGCTTATGTCTCTCATGCAGAGCATGATGTAGTTCATGTGTGCACTCCTCACTTGCATTGTGCTTACTGTGACATTCACTGCATAGTGCATGACACATTCAGCCTGGCTAATCCTTTGTGGCATTTTTGGTCTATAGTCCTGAGGTGATTCAGTTGGCCCCCTGGTGTGACAGGTGACTGTACCCACAGATGTGTGTGAGTTGAGTGGAGCTGTGGTGAGAGTGTCCAAGTGATGTGTACGCCCCCTGGACATTGATGTGTGTGAATGTTCCTTGTCATGTAGGTTAGTGTCTATGTGAAGTGTTGCACCACAGCTGCATGGAGGAGGCAACAGCTATACCCATCTGATGTGAGAAGTAAGCCGTGCTGTGTGTCTGACTTGCTGAGCTAGCCCCACACCTGTGACACCCCACAGGCAAGTGGCACATGTGCAGTGTGAGGTTTGTATCCGCTGCTGCCAATGGCAGGTGATTGATCTGTGCCTGTGTGTGTCTGTGTACTCTGCTGAGGTTGCGTCAGTGGCCTGGGGCATGTGACTGCTTTGAGGTGCTGTCCATCAGCCTGGTGTTGCTTGTGATGCACAGTGTGTGCCATGATCAGGGAGTGTGTCGCACCCCTCATGCCACCTGTGTACTTTCAATGCCATGTGGTGCATTGGGGCTTCCACAGAGGCCAATGTCCATATGACAAAGATGCTATTCCTTGGCAGCATCCTATGCCCTGTTCAACATATCAAAGATGCTCAAATGTGTGTCTCTGTGACATGGAACAGGTGTAGTGATGTTGTCTCACTTTGTCATCCTCACAGGTAACTGCCTACGAGAAGGGGAAGATCTGGAAGCGGGCCGTCAGGGCCGTGATATCGGCGGAGGGTCGCAGTCGGCGCCTAGCCCAAGAAGAAAAACGCTGGCAGGACATCCGGTGCTGGACCCGGAGGATCGCCCGGGTCCAGCTGGGGCTCTCACCTCCACGCCCCCATGGCGGGCGCCGACGCCTGACCCACCAGATAAGGCGTGTCCTGGCGGTGGTCTTCCCTGACATGGATAGGCAGTTCCAGGAGAGACAGCAGCAAGGAGGGGGTAGGTACATGTGCGTTTGTTGTGTGTCCCCAGCTTTTGGAAGTGCTCTGTCGCCTGGATACACTGCCAGGGTTTATATGTGCAGTGCATATCCTGTTCCCCAAATTCAAGCGGTGCTCTTATCCCTCCCTTCCCCTCCTTGACATGTGTTCCCTGGTCTGTGTGTAATCACTATTGCACATGGTCATCTAGGCTGCCAGGTAATCCAAGTGCACATTGCTTTCTACATCGGGGGGGGGGTCTGTGACATGTGTTGTTACCTTGCCTGTGCCCTGTCCTGTTCAGTCACCTGGGGGTCCATATTTGTTGGCACTGATGCTGAGTCTCAACATAGGAGTGTGAGGTTTCAAATGAACACACTTGCAGCATGCATGACCGATGTTGTGGCCTCAGACATGATGTGCATGAGTGGGAGATATGCATAGTGCCAGGACGGTTGCTCATGTTACATCAGATCATTCCAGGACCATGGAGCAGTGTGCCCACTACAGTCCCCTGAGACACTCTTGCCTCGTAATCATGTGTGTCATCCAACACTGTGCCCATTCTCTGTGTGTTCATCATAGGTTGGCCTCTGTGGCATTGTTCACTGGCCTCATTTGTATTTTATCTAAAGTGTGCTACATGTGTCCACTGGACAGGGAGACCCCGTTTGGCTTGTGCATACTCACACTGGGCAGTGCCTGTGTGTCTATTCACAACTATCTGTTGATGGTTGTTCGTCACAAATATGTGTTGGCAGCCTCACGAGGTGATGTGGAGTACATTTTGGAATTCTTGCTGCACATTTTGGTAAACCCTGATTAAGAGGTGTCACTTCTTGATCTGTCTCAATCACATTGTCTCAGGTATGGGGGGTTTGTGCGGGCGAGGCTTACATGGCCAAACCTTATGTCTCCTTGCCAGGTCTGACCTGTGTGTGATAATTGGCTGGACAGAGACTCAACATGCAGTGACCCAGTCATGTTGTGCAGGGTTTGATGTTTGTGCTTTGCAGCATGTGTCGATAGTTTAAATACCCGATTCCTGCTCATACATTTTTGGCACCAGTGTGTGGTCCAGATGCTATGTAGTTTTGTCTTTGTGTGCTGACATCTGTGTGGACATTCAGGCTTGCCATGATGGTGTCTCCTCAGTGCAGGTATGCCTTTTTCCAATACAATTGCAGGCACATTGGCCTGTGTTTGGACATGTGTGCCACTCCACATTAAAAGCAGTGGGTCAGATGTGTTGGCAACTGGGTCATCATGGTACGGATGGCCATGTGACAAGTGGCATAATTCAAGTTGTTAGTCAAAATACTATTGTACCTTGGCACTCACTACACTTATCAACATGTCTTCATGTTTTCAATGCTTGATTTTGATGTTTTGTTGTGCAGGACAATAATGTGCCTGCATGTAAGATGTCTCCCAAGGAAGTGCACAAGAAACCACCTTTACACTTTCAGGAAACACGCTGGCACATTTTAAAGAAAGGCACAGTTCGAATAAGACTTTATTTCTGATTATACATATCCATGTTCCCACAGTGTGGTGGAATTTGGGTGATTCCTTGGTTGTTGGTGATACCAACTTACGAGTGTCAAGTCATACAGACTGCCGTGGTTCCATGTATATGTACTTTCTGCAACACCATTTATTTCTAACAGTGGCTTCTTTAAATAAGGCTGGCAGCCTATACAATGACTGTGTAAATGTAGTTTTGTGTGCACCTCCTTGTGAGACTTCTTTTATACAGGCACATGTGTGTTCTGTTCACAAAGTGGCACATTCACACATTCTAAACATGTCGATTGTGTAAAGTGGTGTGATTCCCAAGGGATGGAAATGTGTTTCGTTTGGGTTTCAAAAGTACTTACAGGTCTCTGAGTGTGGGGACACCTTTAGCATTGAGGTCTGTTATTTAGCCTTGGGTGCACCAATACTGTTTCTTTCCCAGTAAACAAGAGGTGGCATGACTTAGTATATTGCTCATTCAAGTTTTTGGCTGGTGTGTCCTACTTTTCCTTGTTTCCAAGTGGGATGGTGGGTCAACCAACTGGGGAGTAGAGGGCTTACATATGTGCGGAGTAATCTATTGTGTGATGTTAATCATGATGCATTGCCTGATATGCACTGTGACCTATTTTGTTTGGACTCATGTGTCAGATGAATACAGGTGACTGATTATTTTCTGTATCTTCACCTTGCACACAGCATCATCGGAGGAAACCGAGGGAGACACCTGCACAGACCTGGAGGAGGGATCCAGCACCGGTGCCACCAGTGTTGGCGAGTCTGCGGGAGCAAGTGGCACGGAGGGCGAGGGGAGTCAGTCGGAGGATCTGCCTGGTGGCGACACCAACTACGAAGCTGACGGGTCCGAGGCTGACCTTGCTGGAGCAGAGTGTTCTATTGAAAATTTATATTTATTGAGATTTAAGCTCCAGTTTTGTTTATATGTTATGATTAAAATTACTGATTTATAATCATTAATTACTAACTTTGTTAAGAGTCTTGACTAATCAACATTACTAATGAAAGAATTACACGCGGGAATGCTTTTATGTTGCATAATTAATACGTGAACTAAGTTGGTGTGCAATTTAATTGAATAAGTGTTGCTAAAGTGCTATTTGTTTCGTGTTTACGCTTTAAAAATAACGTGTTTAAATGTTTCTTTGTGTCGCAGATGGCTAGGTAATTACATACACATAAGGGTATTAGTGGGGATTAACACTGTATAATCATTATGATGTGGTAATATTGTTTTGTGTTTCTTCTGAGCTGGTGACGGTTCCGTAGTAGGGCAGAGGGAAGTGAGTGCTGCTCTCGGGAAAAACGGGATTGTTGGCCCTGTACGTATGCGGGGAAAAACGTGTAACAATTGAAGTTGCGCGTCACATTGTCTGGGTTCGGAATCAGTGACATCGTCGTGTGTTACTATTAGAGATATATTTCCAGTATAAAAGGAGTGTGTATGGTAGCGAAGGTTATCTGTGAAACTCTGGTCTTAAGTCCCAGGGATCCGTAAGGTTTGCCGTTAAAGCTTATCGCGGGAGAAGTAATAGGTATTCTCTGAGCTTGTCTGAAGGACTGGGCAGAGGTAAGCGCTGCTTGGTTAACGTGTGTTATAATTCTGTAGTGGGACAGACTGTTCGCTGTTCTCGGGAAAGGCAGGATTCTGTGTGGTTGTGCTACATTTTTCTGGTGTGAAAGTGCGTGAATGTATGAGCATTTAATTGATTGTAAGACTCTTTGGAGCAGTCCTAGAGGAAACAGTTAATGGATGCATGTTAGAAGGGCAGAGTAGAGGGATGTGCTACTGTGTCAACGAAAGTAATAATTCCGTAGTGGAGCAGAGGTAAGCGCTGTTCTAGAGAGAAGCGGGATTCTTGTGAGTAAGATTTTCTTTACTATTCTGTGGTTAGCGAAGCAGACAATGGAGATGTTTATATGTTGTAACTAATAGATTTTGTAGAATCTGAAACGAAGTCTACTGAAAGGCTTTGTAAAGGAGGGGTAGACGAGTGACAGGAGACAGAGCAGAAGCGACTGCAGCGACCATTGACGTCAGAGACAGACCTCGCTGTGATTGGGTAGTGGATCAGAACAGTGCTCGCGCTGGGATTGGTGTGTTGGTGTGAGCCGCGCAGGGATTGGAAGGAGTACAGGGTGACGTAGACGCTCCAGGATTGGTGCGTTGGTGTGAGTCACGCTGTTATTGGACAAAAGATCGTACTGTTACGGAAGGGACTAGAGTATAGTGGTAAACGTTAAAATGTATTACCAACCGGAGGAAAAGAAAAAGAAATCCTTGTTCAGTAAAATTAAAAGGTGGTTCGACAAGGATAAAAACATAATAACTAGAGAAGGTGAATTGCTACCTCCGACGAGAACTCCTGCATCCTTCATGGTTGCGAAATATGGGTACCATACCTGTATATGGTTAGACAACTGGGCTAAGTACACTAAGGATGACGGTGTTTTAGCGTTCCCGGAACATGGTTCATTTAATCTGGCCGTGTTGAGAAATTTACGGGAAAAGATGATGTGTCTAGAGCCTAGACCAAGGCCGACACAATTCGAGGCGTTGGTGGAATGGGAAGATGAGGTGCATGAGCGAGAAAAGCAGAGGAGTGGAGGCAATTATAGGTATATGTTCGGGAGGAAATATGATCGTGAAACTCATCATGATCGAATGAGGAGATGGCGAGATGCTAGTATGTCAGAGGGATTATATCCTATGAGGACAGTTGACGAGAAGGAAGAGAGGAAGGGTACAGAAAGTGTGCCTGATGCGGAAGTGAGAAGGTATGGGGCTAATGATTATGAGGACGAGGTCTTAGATGACATGATTTACAAGAGACCACCCCCATATAGACCAGAACCAGAAGAGAGCACGCCAGTTGCTACTCCAATAAGAGATACTTTGCGGATTGTTAAAACTGAGGTTGTGACACCTGATCTGAAAAGTGGTAGCTCTTTCACGGAACGGGAAAGAGAGAGAGAGCGGGAGAGAGAGAATCGAATCAGTGACGAGAAAACAAGAGAATTAGCCAGAACCACATCTGAGCTGACTGAGAAAATTAGAGAGCTGACGAAAAATCTGGAAGCTGTTACAGTGCCTGTAACAATAGGTCCGGTTGTGCCTGTTTTTGATAAGCAAAGAATGGGTGAAAATGGTTTGATAGTTCCCTATGTTGGAAATGGTTTGGTTGGTACTTGTTCTTTGGAGGAATCAGGAATGAGAACGGGAGGAAATAATTTGAGACAGTCGAGACATGACATATGTAGTGGAGGATCAGATGTGCAGCCTAATTCAGGATTGAATACTGGTTGTTTGGGAGGAACAATTTTGGAACCACAGAGGATGGCAGAACAAGTTGGTGCAGTGAAAAAGTCTACAGAAACAACAGCTGAGGGTTTGAATGATTGGTTGAAAGTTCTTCAAAAGAAGGATAAAGATTCACAGGCAATTGATGTAGCCAGGTTGCGTATAGAATTGGAGGAGCTTATTGCAGGTACAATTCCTACAGATATACTAAAAAATCATCATGATGGAGAGTTGTTATTCATGTGCAAGAGTATCACCTGGAGAGCTAAGAGTACACATGACAGGTTAAGAGCAATAGCGAGTGAACAAGGAGTTGACATGGATAAGGTGAAAGCTTTGCAGAAGCCTTACAGGGTGGATTTTACCGATAAGGATATTGAGAATCTAAATGGTGCTGGCAGAACAGGACAGATTAAGGAAATGATTGCCTTATTGCGAAAATGGGGTGATGTGGAAAAGTGGAAGGATAGATGGTACAAGAAGAGGGAAGATTCAGTGGACAGGACTTACTCAGCTTTTCCCATGAGAGAAAAAGAAAAAACAGTGGATGCTTATCCTATGAGAGAGATTCCTGGAGGAGGATATGTACATGTCCCATGGACTAGACAGGATATTTTATCATTTACATATGATTTCCCTCGACTAAGAGAAAAGTCCGTCGAGTGGTATAGGCAGGAAGACAGGTTTGTGAAATTGTCAAAAGTGCTGTGGATTGACCTGAATAGTCTGTTTGATATAATTGTTCTGGCAGACTTGTGGGCAGAGTGTAAAATAGTTGTAGATTGGCCTGCAAAGGAGTATCCAAGAGATCCGAAAACAGGAGCACCAGATCCAGAGGTGATGAAGAAATATGATCAGATTATTGTGTTCCTGAAAAATAAAGTACCCCCAAAAGAGACAGACTGGGTTAAGATAGATCGAACACATCAGGAAGCGAAAGAATCAGTTCATGCTTTTTATGAAAGGCTGATATTGGCTTTTAAACAGTTCAGTGGAGATGAACACCTGGGTGATAAGGATTTGAGTCATTTTGTATACAGATTTGTATATGGCTTGAGACCTGAAATCAGTGAAAGAATTCGTGAGCATACAGTTGATTGGCAGAGTAAAAAGATTGATGAAATCTTAAGACATGCAAAGTACTTCAGTGATGAGATTGAGGCAAAACAGAGAAAGCTGAAAGAAAAAGCAATGTGGGCACAGGTGAAGGTTGCAGAGAGGCAAGAAGCACAGTTGGTGGAACAGGCAAATAATCCAGGAAATAGGCCCAGATATGCAGGAAAGGGAAAGGGGAATCTAGAGGAGGCAAAGAAAAAGTTCCCTTGTCACAACTGTGGACAATTGGGGCATTGGAGATCCGAGTGTACCAATCCACCATTAGTGAGTAATGAGAATAAATCCTTGAATCAACAGGTGCAGAACGAGGGGTGTAATCATCAGCAGCAACAGCAGAAGGTTGTCAGACAGCAGAGTCAAGAGCCAAAACCGCCCTTGCCGCAGAATAGAGGGTCCCAAAAGTATAACCAGGACTCGGGATTCTACAATGATGAGCAGGTAAACAAACCGAGACGTTCAAACCCGGTACAGCAGTACTGGTTAAAAAATGAGGGGAGTGAGTCTGAAGGGGACTATTGACGGTGCCGAAGAGAGGAGGAAGAGTGCATACTTGGTGCAACTCTAGAAATAGACCAGGCAGGACCATTTGTAGATGGGAAAATAAATGGGGAGAGTTTTACTTTTTTGGTAGACACAGGAGCGACGAGATCAACTGTCAGGTCAGCAGATATAAGAAATCTTCCTCTCTCGGACGAAGCAATCCAAGTGGTTGGTGTAGCTAATACACAGATTAAGACTCGTTTTACCGAACCAGTAAGGGTAAGAATAGGGAAATTTTCAGACATGCACAGATTTGTAGTCTGTGACACTAGTCCAGTGAACTTGTTAGGTAGTGACTTATTGTGTAAGATGAACTGCACAATTTTCTGTACTCCGGATGGAATAGCTTTTGAAACACCAGATGAGGATGTTCTGTACAGGATGACTCTAGATAATAGAGAGAGTGATATTGTTGGTACATATGCTGTGTTTAATCCAGATGATTTGCCTCAGGAGTTGAGACACACAGTAAAAACAGCGGTTTGGGATTTTACTGGAGAAGATGTGGGATTGATGAATAATGTAGATCCAGTGAAGATTTCAGTAAAAGAGGGGATTGTTTATCCTAATATTCCTCAGTACAGATTGACACCAGAGATAATTGAGGGAATAACTCCTATAATTGACAAGATGATTCAACAGGTTGTTTTGAGAGAGTTACTGAGTAGCCCGTGTAATTCACCGATAATGGGGTTAAAGAAACCTAATGGAAAGTTCAGTATTGTACAAGATTTGAGAAAGGTTAACAAAATGGTGGTGGCATGTTGTCCCATTGTGCCAAATCCGTCAGTGATTTTGTATCAGATTCCTCATGATGCCGAGTGGTACACGGTGATTGATTTGTGTCATGCTTTCTTTTCAATTCCATTGCATCATGATAGCCAGCCGATTTTTGCATTTCGGTTTGGACAGCGTATTTTAGCATGGTGTCGTATCCCACAGGGGTATACGGAGAGTCCTTCGATATTCAATCAGTTACTGAAGAAATCATTGGAGAGTTTGATCATGCCTGAAAGCTCAGTACTAGTGCAGTACATCGATGTCCTACTTGTGGCATCGAAGACACGTGAAGCTTGTGAAGTAGATACCATAGCTTTACTGAATCATCTGGCAGATGGAGGGTTAAAGGTATCTCCAGCCAAATTGCAATTTTGCAAGAAAGAGGTGCATTATCTTGGACACAATATTGAAAAGGGTCTGAGAAAGGTGACCGATGACAGGATCAAAATTATCAGAGGAATGAGAGCCCCGATGACCTAGATAGAAGTGAGGATGTTTCTGGGGATGGTGGGTTATTGTCGTCAGTGGATAAGTAATTTCTCCCTGATAGCAAAGCCACTGATTAAGTTGACTAAAAGTGAGGTGAGAGACCCATTGGAATTGGATGGAGAACAAATGGCAGCATTTGAGGAGTTGAAGAGCAGAATGTGTGAAGCCCCTGCTTTGGGAATGCCAGACTATGAGAAGGAGTTTGAGTTGTACTGCAGTGAGAGAAATGGATGTGCACTTTCAGTGTTAATTCAGAAGCATGGACAACTGAGAAGGCCAATTGCATACTTCTCATCAACACTTGACCCCGTAGCTGTGGGTTTGCCAGGTTGCCTGAAAGCAGTAGCTGCTACATGCAGAAGCTTGGAACAGAATGAGGTATAATAATGGGATATCCTGTAAGGGTATTCGTACCTCATGATGTGGCAATTCTTTTGACGAGAAGCAGAACTCAGTACATGTCACATAGTCGGCTGACTAAATATGAGAAAATCATTCTGGGAGCATCAAATGTGACTCTTGAGAGATGTGTGAATGTGAATCCAGCAACTCTGTTGCCAGATGCTGACAATGTGACTGTGGGAGATGATGTTGATCATGATTGTTTGGACGTGCTTGACTACTGCACAAAACCTAGACCAGACATTAGAGATTTGCCACGGCCTGAGAGTGATCATGTGCTGTTTGTGGATGGATCATGTCTGAGGACTGATGATGGTGTGCTGAGTGCAGCATATGCGGTGTGCAAGGTTTCAGAAGTTATGGAAGCTTCGCCTTTGAAAGGAGTAAGATCTGCTCAAGTGGCTGAATTGGTGGCATTGACGAAAGCCTGCAAGATTGGGAAGAATCTGAGAGTGACTGTGATGACTGATAGTCAGTACGGATTTGGAGTCGTTCATGATTTTGGCCAACTTTGGCTACAGAGAGGTTTCTTGACGTCGAGTGGGACTCCAATAAAGAATGCTGAAGTGATTGGGAAGTTGCTTGAGGCGATACAGCTGCCTAAAGAACTAGCGGTTGTAAAGTGTGCTGCTCATGGACAAGGAGATGATTTTGTTACTCTAGGTAATCGGTTTGCTAATGACATAGCACAGTATTGTGCAAAGAACAATCATTCTATTAACAGGGGACGAGAAAAGGAGATGTCTTTTTGTTCTGTGATGTTTACTAATGTCCTAGAAACGTGGGATGAAGTGAAACAGTTGCAGGATGAGGCAGGAGATGAGGAAATGAGAGATTGGATTAAGGCAGGTTGTGCCCCAAGAGAGACAGATCATGTTTGGATCTATAGAGATGGAAGACCAGTCATGCCAAATAGCATGTTGTCGACAATGGCAAGAATGTATCATGGCCAGGGACATCTGGGGAGGGATGCGATGATTAGGTCCTTCAAACAAACCTGGTACAATGCGAAGTTCAGGCTAATTGCAGAGAGCATCTGTCAGAGATGCTTGATTTGTCAGCAGTTCAATACTGGGAAAAAGACAGTGGTGAGCCTAGGAACAATAGGCAGAGAAGGAGGTCCTTTTACCAGGATGCAAATAGATTTCATTGAAATGCCCCAAGTGAACAGATTGAGGTATGTTCTAGTGGTAGTCTGTTTGTTCTCAAGATGGGTGGAGGCCTATCCGACTAGGAGAAATGATGGAATAACAGTGGCAAAGTTACTGTTATGTGGAAATATGGATTTTTCTGATCAGTTATGTCCCCTATCTTGGACCCCAACGGTTTCATGTATGAATCACAAGTACATGTATGTTCCCTCCAGTTCCAGTTATGAAGACGCAAACACATAGCGTAATATCGCCACAGGTAAAACACAGGAAAGACCACGGCCACCTAGACAGGATCAGAATGAACAAGGAGCCCCGCAGCATGCACAGTCCATGCCAGCTCCACAACAGTCTATACAGTTTGTGCCAGCTACACCAGCGCTGCCTGTTACTGCCACACAAACCACGACACGACAGCTGTACCAGACCGCACAGTATGACTATCCTGATTATCAACGATACGCATGAACCAGCCTAGAGAGGGAAGTTGACTTACCCCTTATCGAGGTCCCTGTAGACCAAGAAGGACCTTATGTACATAGTGAACTATTAGGCCAAGATAGAAAATTTTTACTTGATACAGGGGCAAGTCGAACAACTATAAAACGTAGTGAAGTTCCAGGGGCACCCCTCTCAGGCTCACAGAATATTTCCCTTGGTTTTTCAGGAAAACCTATTGTTAATGAAGTATCACAGCCTCTTCCACTTACGATAGGACCCTTGACCCGAACTACAGATTTATTGCTTACTAAATCATGTCCAGAAAACTTGTTAGGTATAAAAACACTGAAAGCTCTAGGAGCTATAATATGTTGTTCTCCGGAAGGAGTAAGATTGTTTTTACGTGATTTCAAAGGTCACTATGTGTCTCGAGACATGGATCCCCGACTGCAGACTTTACCTACACATTTATGGGCACAAGGCCCTACTGATGTTGGTTGCATGAATATTACGCCATATCGAGTTACACTAAAGGCAGGAGTGGTACTACCACGAATGCGACAATACAAGTTACCACCAGATGCTGTAGTGGCTTTACTGCAAATCATTGACGAGCTCATTGCCCAAGGAGTGGTTGTGGAAACAGACTCCAATGTATGTAATTCCCCGATAATTCCGATTCTTAAACGAACAGATCCAAAGGCCCCGCCAGTATATCGATTGGTTATTGATCTGCGCGAATTGAACAAATGCATTGTGCCACAATTCCCTGTGGTCCCAGATATCTCGTCATTACTGACAGCTATTGATTCCGAAGCAACATTCTTTACTGTAATTGATCTCAAGAATGCCTTTTTCAGCGTCCCAATAGATCCGGAAAGCCAATACTTGTTCGGATTTAGTTTAAATGGACGTAGCTTTAAATTCACACGTGCACCTCAAGGATTTACAGAAAGCCCCAGCATCTATAGTCAAGCACTGAAAAGAGAACTCAACAGTATCCACATGCCAGTCAACACTGCCCTGCTTCAATATGTCGATGATCTGCTGATCACCGCTAGAAGCGAACCTGAATGTGAGAAAGCATCACTGACAGTTTTACAATTTCTAGCCGAAAAGGGGCACAAGGTGTCCCCTTCCAAGCTGCAATTCTGTGTCCAGCGAGTTGTTTATCTTGGACACTCGCTGTCCAAGGAGGGAAGGCAGCTTACACCAGATCGCAACCAGCTAATTGCTAACATGCCAATACCCAAGACACAAAAGGAGGTGCGGGCTTTCATAGGCCTCACTTCATATTGTAGGCAGTGGATCCCTCAGTATGCATTTCTAGCAAAACCACTCATTCAATTGACAACACAGGAGGCAGCCACATCGACTGTTCTCCCTTGGACTCAGGAACATGCACAAGCTTTTGAAAGCCTAAAGAAAGCCTTATGCCAAGCACCTGTTTTAGCAACACCATGTTACAATAAACAGTTTACACTCTTTGTTACAGAACGCGAAGGTACTGCCTTGTCAGTACTCACACAGGAACAAGCAGGATCACACAAACCATGTGCTTATTTTTCTAGTACATTAGATCCCGTAGCTCAGGCTTTGCCTGCATGCCTAAAATCAGTGGCAGCAACAGCTTTAGCAATCAGACAAAGCGATGCCATAGTGTTAGGACATCCATTGACAGTTCAAGTACCACATGCAGTAGAGGTTCTTGTGAATCGAACGCAAACACAACACTTGACTATTGCGCGACTCACTGGTTACGAATTAACATTGTTTCAGCCACATATAGAAATTAGACGTTGTAACACATTGAATCCTGCCACACTTTTACCTGTAATCGGAACAGACCCACTAGCTCATGATTGTATTGAAGTTATTACAATCACGACGAAACCCAGACAAGACTTGACAGATGTCCCATTGTCAGACCCAGACCTGACGTTGTATGTAGATGGTTCATGTATGAGAACAGGTACAGGAGAGTTAGTGGCCGCTTATGCAGTCACAACAGACACTGAAATCATTGAAACAAATTGCATAAATACCTTGTCCGCTCAAGCAGCAGAGCTCATCGCTCTGACACAAGCCTGTATTCAAGCCACAAATAAAAAAGTCAACATATACACTGATTCACGTTATGCATTCGGAGTTGTACATGACTTCGGCGTGCTGTGGCGAGAGAGAGGTTATTTAACTTCTCACGGTGCCCACATTCAGCACGGACCCCTCATTCATGTCTTATTAGATGCAATACATCTACCCACTGCAATATCAATTATGAAATGTAAAGCTCATACGAAAGTTACTGATATCATTTCTCAAGGCAATGATCTAGCTGACAGAACAGCTAACCAGACTGCTCAAACTCAAACATCCGACATGACAAAGACAATAGTCCCGACGCCAACACATTGTATGACGGTTAAGGATCCCGCTCTTGACGTAATTGACATACAGACACATGCTACACCAGACGAAATAAAGAAATGGACTGAATTAGGAGGGATCCAAACGGATCAAGGATGGATGACGAAGGAAAAATCTGTGTGGTTCCTTCCTGATTCAATGGTCCAAGTCATTATTAACACTGTACATAGTCCAGCGCATCTAGGAGAAAAAGCTATGCTAGACAGCATTCAACACATTTGGTTCAACAAACATTTACGAGCAGCAGCTAAACAAAAAGTTCGTACCTGTATGATCTGTTGTCAGTTTAACCCAGGAAAAAGCATTCCCGTAGAACAGGGTGGATTTCAGCCTCCTGATCACCCTTTTGAAGTCCTCCAGATGGATTATATCCAGATGGAACGATGTCGAGGATTCAAATATGTTCTCGTAGTTGTCTGTGCTCTTTCCCGTTGGACAGAGGCATACCCGGTTTCAGATTACACTGCCCCGACTACTGCCAAACAGTTGGTTCGAGAATTCTTCCCACGATACGGTTTACCACGTGTTGTCTACTCAGATAACGGCCAGCCGTTTTCATCCGAACTAATGAAACACGTTTCACTTTTGTTAGGCTATCAGTGGAAATTCCACTGTGTCCGACACCCCGAGGCAGCAGGTCTCGTGGAAAGACATAATCAGACCCTGAAAATTAGATTGTCCAAAATATGCAGAGAGAAAGGTGTCGACTGGGTAGTAGCGTTACCAGTTGCACTCTTTTACATGAGAATGGTAGCACACTCTCGAACAGGGCTATCCCCGTATGAGGTGATCTTTGGCAGACCACCAAATATGTGGGGGACGCCTATACCACGCAAAATAACTGATATTGACTGTAATATGCTGACAGATTACTTGGCTTCCTTGATGTCTGCACTACAATCTTGTCGTTCACAGGTAGCTGCAGCTTTTCCCGACAACACTGAGGTGAAACCCCATGACGTAATTCCAGGAGATCTGGTCTTAGTGAGGAACTTTGATCGGAAGTCTCAGCTGGATCCTAGGTGGAGGCCGCCTCAACTCGTATTGCTAACGACGAGGACAGCCGTGAAGATCGAAGGTCGAAAAGGCTGGATACATTCAAGTCATATCAAGAAATTTCATGGACTGTCGTCAGACGTAAACGACACACCTTGCGTGTCTTCCCCGATTGACTCAAAACTTCCTTTGGTTGAACTGAGTAACCACGAACAATACAAACTAAAACTTAGGTCTAACCAGTCAGGCAATTTGATTGTTTAAGTCCTCTCCAAGGTGAATCGGTCGAATTTGTCTCTGACATGTATCCCTTGGACCTGTATAGAGAAAGAAACAGAAGGATAAAACTGAAACGACATGCGTACTGTAAATCACTGCGTAGTCATTGCACAGTGACGTTATTAATTTTGTTTTTCTTAAGTCTTTTAATAATCACTGCAAGTATATTGTTGCACATATATTATCCTATTTCTAGACATGTTTATAATGTTACTGCTGAACATTCTTTTAGTGAATTACCTCCGCATGAGTTGTCTTATAGATTTGCGCTGCGCAATAACACGTTTATTAGTATGTTACATCATTCCCATCAGGTTAGCAATGCTACAAATTGTTGGATATGTGGCCGACTCCCTCCCTATCAGAATTATAAAGGAATTCTACCTCTCTTTCCATACCCGTTCACACACAACGGCTCCTGTGGAGCATGGTTTAGTTTAATTAATTCCCTAGATTCGAATTCTGCAGTTTATCAGGACAACTGGGTATGGGGAAATTTGAACTTAGTTTTACTTAAAGTCTGCTACCCTAACAAGGAGGGACTTCCCAAAAGAACAGGAACTGATCTAGAAAACGAAGTGTATGGATTAGGTAATTTTACGCTTAATCTTATGATCCTAAATGTCGAATCCGAAGCTACTCCAATTTTGCCCGCTATGTCAATATTTCCAGTAAAAGGTGAATTATGTGTAAGAAAGAATGGTTCCATACATATGGGCCATAGTAGATGCACCACGGTAATAGAATTTAGTGATCAAGGCAAGTCTACATTTAGAGCTTCCCGCCATTCCTATTTCATATGTGGTCAGACGGCATATGTACGTTTGCCTCTAGATTGGGATGGTACCTGCTACATCGGATTCCTTTTGCCACCTGTTTTCCTAGCTCCTCCTGATTATCACAGAAATACTCATTTAGTACACAATAGAGAAAGGAGAGATCTCCTAATAGTCGATTACACTGAAACAGCATGGGAAAAATACACAGATTTCAATAAAGGTCTCTTTCCCTATATAGGTACCGTTACTAATAGTAAGCTGATACGTAGATTAACTAGAACCCCTGAAGCAGTAGTGAACGAAACTATTTCCGCCTTAGGCAATTTAACAGAAGAGCAGTCTGCTATGCGGATTGTTGTGCTTCAAAATCGTCTTGTCCTTGACGTCATCCTGGCCGATAGGGGCGGAGCTTGTAGGGTCATCGGATCAAGTTGTTGCATTTTCATACCAGAAAATTCGCCATCTGTATATAAATCCATAACTCGCCTTCATAAGATTGTAAGCCAGATACACCAGAATCCAGGCACCTGGACTTGGTCCGGTTGGTTTTGGAGTGTATTATCTACCTTTGGATGGAGGGTCCTATCCTTCCTAGGTATTGGCTTTCTCATACTATTCAGTTGCTGTCTATGTCTACAATGTGGACCAGCGATCTGTGGTCTGTGTGCCACATTGTGTATTCCACCACCAAGATTTCATTCATCCCAGAAGAAAAAAGAAGAACAAATGATGCTATATGAACAGATCAACGGATTGATGAAGATTGATATCTCTTAACGGGCAAGTAGGGGACAAGGAGGGAATGTGGAAATATGGATTTTTCTGATCAGTTATGTCCCCTATCTTGGACCCCAACGGTTTCATGTATGAATCACAAGTACATGTATGTTCCCTCCAGTTCCAGTTATGAAGACGCAAACACATGTGCGTCCACCGTCAACATGTCCTCTTTCAGATCTGCCATGAATAGGCCGGATATTCCATTCCTAAGTATGAAAGGCCACCGGCTTTATATGGTTCACTTATGCCATTTTACAGTCCAGGCAAGTAGGCCCTGATTCTGTCATCAAGCTTTTCTTGCCTTCTGCCTCTGAAAGCTCCAGTCTGAGCCTGCATCTGTGACCATGAACTTTGTCTCATTCCCTGCGCGGCTCACGGTGCCTGACATCAGCCTGTTGCCTGCCAAAAAACTGTATTTCACCTTCGAAATTATCTGCTCCGCTCCCTGCCCAATGCATTCCTGTCTAGTAGTTTAAGTAAACATTCTTCCAGCTACCGAGCAAAGGCCCGGCTTCTCTGTCTTTATGCAAGTAATTCATAGCCCTATTATTATGGAAGACTTCTGCCCTCGCATCTAGTGTAGACACTTAGACGCTTGTACACACACTAACAGTCAGTATAGTCAGTATAGAATAAGATTCTACTCTAAGAGACCTCTCTTTTGGATAACATAGTTCTTTAAACATAGGATGTTAGATATGATTTGGGATTAGGTTGACTTGACCCTCCAGACTTCTGTCGCCACATGTAGAGCTAAATGTCAAGTCCCCTTCACCCCCTAGTTGCACGTCAATCACACGTCATGCTGCTGCGCGCGCATTTCTGCCAAGTATTTCTGCTGACATTGTGAAATTCTTTCATGGAACCACCCTATTATGACATCATACCTGATGACGTTCTTTAGTTACACCCAGTTATGCCCACTTTTGCTACGCATGTATGTTTTATCTTTACTATCAATTGTTACGCCTCCTGCATTTACTTCACTGTAATGCCTATTGTATAAAAGTGATTACTTATCAATAAAGTATGTACTTCACTTCCTGAACCTCCGTGGTGATGGAACTTGGAGTCCACGATTCGAATCGTCCATTGGAATAAAGCCCATTCCGAACCTCTAATACCACGGATTTTGCCTCTTATTTTACTGAGCTATTTTTATTATTTTTCTGTATCAAATTAAGTCCCGGTAATTAAATTATTTACCACAGTTAAGAGAGTTGATTCCTAGGTACGGGTTCCCAGTGACAATTGAGTCAGACAGAGGTGGACACTTCTACAATGAGCTCATGGGTTTAATTTGTGAAGCATTAAGCATACAGCAGAAGCTACATTGTGCATACAGACCAGAGGCTTCTGGAGTCGTTGAACAGATGAACGGCACAATCAAAAACCGAATTGGTAAGATGTGTTTAGCCACTGGAATGAAATGGCCTGATGTCTTGCCTCTAGTGCTAATGACTATTAGGTCTACTCCAGATAGAACCACAGGGTTGAGTCCACATGAAATATTAATGGGACGTGCGATGAGACATGCATTTGTGCCTGTCAACAAGTTGATGACAATAACTGATGACATGATTTTGGATTACTGTAAAGGCCTGGCTGACGCAGTTCATTCTGTGTTTCACCAGGTTGGAGAAGACGCTACTACACTTGAAAAGAAGCAAGCCCATGATCTGAGTCCAGGGGACTGGGTGAGGATTAAAGTACACAGAAGAAGAAATTGCTTGGTTCCAAGGTGGGGAAGGCCAAGACAAGTTATTCTGACTACGACAACTGCAGTGAAGTGTGCTGGTGTGAAAAACTGGGTTCATGCAAGTCATACTCTGATAGTTCCAAATCCAAAGGATGGGACTGGTAAAGAGTATTTTGAAGAGTCAGATTCCAGTGATGATGCAGAAAATGAACCAGTGAGAAGAAAAAAGAACCCTGAAAGGGGGGAAAGAGAAAGAGAGTCAAGTGATTCTTTTTTCTTTCCAAGAGAGGCTTCAAGAGAAACATTGAGGGCCCGATTCACAGAACTAACTTAAGACAAAATCCTAAACTTACTACCATTTTGGTATTCACAGAAGGCACTTACTCATTTTGGTATTCACAGAAGGCACTTACTCATTTCGGTATTCACAGAAGTTAGGAGTCCTAACTTTAGGACTCCTAAATGCCTTCTGTGAATACCGAAAGCCTTAAAATTAGGATTTTTCTCAGTTTAGTAGTAGTATAGTTAGGACTCCTAACTTTTAGGACTCCTAAATGCCTTCTGTGAATACCGAAAGTCTTAAAATTAGGATTTTTCTCAATTTAGTAGTCCTAAGTTTAGGACTCCTAACTTTAGGACTCCTAAATGCCTTCTGTGAACACCGAAAGCCTTAAAATTAGGATTTTTCTCAGTTTAGGAGTCCTAAGGTTAGGACTCCTAACTTTACAACTACTAAACTGAGAAAAATCCTAATTTTAAGACTTTCGGTATTCACAGAAGGCATTTAGGGGTCCTAAATTTAGGACTCCTAACTTCTGTGAATACCGAAATGAGTAAGTGCCTTCTGTGAATACCAAAATGAGTAAGTGCCTTCTGTGAATACCAAAATGGTAGTAAGTTTAGGATTTTGTCTTAAGTTAGTTCTGTGAATCGGGCCCACAGAGTCTCAGAGGAGAGATCGGATTCTGTAAGAGTGCCTGAAGTTCCAACAAGCAGTAGAGCATAAAGAAGAGAAAAGAACAATTTCACAGAGACTACACCTGAATCAGATGAGGAGGTTGAAAATCCACTTGAGATTACACCTGAAGAAGTAGGGTCAGAAGAAGTTAGAGAGGGACAGATTGCGGAAGACCCCCGAGGAGGTGTAGGAAACATTCCTGATAAGCTAGGTGAAGGGACAAGTAGACAGCAAGAAGATTGCGTGTCGGAGACCCGAGGAGGGACAGAAATAGGGAAATCTCAATCGGTGGTGGAAAAGACTGTGGAGCAAAAGAAAATTGTTGAAGAACAAGAGGCAAATGAAACAGAATCAGATGAGAGTGAGAATGAGAAATCAGAGGGTCGAGTTCTGAGAAAGAGAACTTGGATTGGAGAAAGAAATAATAAAGAAGTGAGACCAAAGAGGGTTGTAAGAGGAGATCTTTGGCCTAACAGAATAAAGAGGCTAAGGTACAGACTGACACGAGCAAATTTATCGAAAGCTGAACAGGTGAACGAGGTGTCTAGTCAGAATCAAGCAAAGAGTGATAAACAAAAGGTCACAAAAGAACCGGAAGAGATCAAGAGAATCAGAAAACCTAACCAGAAGTATAGGTCACCGGAATGGACGTACGTGGCACTGTCTGAAGGTGAAGAGGCAGAAAGTCAAGGAAATCCAGAGGGGACCGTACGAGAAGTGGTTGAGGAGAAAACTGTTGGAATCCTGAAAGTTATCCTGACTGACATTGGAGAAGAGTCGGATGCTCAGGATGTTGTTGAAGATTTGATACAATTTGATGTTGCTGAAGAAGAAGTGAAAAGTGATGAAAATCCAAATTGAGTGAACTAAAGGAGTCACTTGGAGAAAAGTGAAAAGAAGAAAGTCTGAAATTAGCGGTTTGAGATAATATAGAGATCTAAATTTCAGTAGTGGAGTAGAAGAGGCTAAGTCAAAAGACACTGCCGAAGTAGTAAAATGGCTAACACAGAGAATAATCAAAGTAGATGTGCCTTCTTGAAAAGATGGTGTAGAATGTGCTGCTGCTGTACTGGATTATTAATGCTATTATGGGGTGTACTAGCATTATTGGTTACCTTTAGGGTTACAATAGACACTTTTGGAATACATACTGAAAATGTGACTAATATAGAGAAAAATTCACAGAAAGTAGTTCCAACTAGAATTAGTAACATTTACATACATAAAGATAGGTCAATTAATGATTTTTCTAGCAATGTTTTTTCAAAGTTGTTGTACGAATACGTGAAGACAATGGAAGTTAGAGATTGCTACGTCTGTATGCAATGACCTGCATCCGTTTCAGAAGGTGTTACTTATGACAAAGGGATGGATATACCATGGTTAGCAGGGGTCCGGAAAAGTTTAAATAGCCTGAATATGGAACATCTCTTTTCAAACCCATTGCAGCATGATTCTGTCAACATCAAAAAACTGGAAAAGACTTTGTATAATCTTTTTAATGAAGTACGAGCATCAACTGAGTGCCGCAAAACCTCAGTTGCCAGATATATGCAAATAGAAATGTCCTCTGTGATGCCGAGATATCTTGTTAACCCCATCAATTGCTGGGAAAGAGGTCTATTTTTCAGGCTAAGGACGGACACCATGAAATATCTGTTGTCATTCCCCATCGGGTTCACACATAATTTTAATTCAGTACTGTGCCCCTGTGATAACATCCAAAAGCAATCAATGTTACATTTCTTGTTCTTTTGCAGTTACTACTCAGCCCCCACTAAAGAACTCTTGATCCCATATTTCAAATTTCGCCACATTACGGACTACAAGGTGGCTTACGAGAAGGTGTTAGCTATTGCTGATGATGAATTATGTTTTAGAGTTGGATTATTTTTAAAAACAGCGATGCGTATACGTAACTCTATGCACCCTGATTAACTGACCTTTTAATTGTGTAACAGTTCTCATGTTTTTTAGTAACTTTTGTACATTATTTTATGCTGTACTTTTATGGATATGTTGTTTTTATCCGAATAAAGTTCATATTGATTGATTGATTGATTATCACCATCTACCAGCTACGTATGGGATTTCATGTAGTGTGTTAAGTAGTGTTTTTTATTTGATAGGGAAAATAGATTATGAAATGTCTAACAAAGATAACATTTTTGGGCAATTGCCTATGAATAAGAAGCTGAATCCAGCTAAAGAAGCTAACATTTTTGGTGAGATTTTTATTGAGACAAAAGAATTAACATTAGATTACATTTTTAGAAACAAATTAACCTGCAGTTTGAAAGAAGAAGAAAAGGCTTTCCTAGACATGGTAGAGGAAAGGAGAATGAGCATGCATGAAAAGGCAGGGAAATATAAAGTGAGTGAGACAATATGGGATATTGAGATGGGAAAGGAATTGAGGAATGGGGCCAGTCCAACTTTGGCTTTAGATGCACCACAGAAGGGTAAACTATGCATTACCAGAAAGAAATCCCAATATGATAGGTATTTTGTTGGGACTAGTGAGTGTCATGATACATACTTCATTGCAACAGGATGGGGTTTCAAGGGAGGAGAAGATCCAGTTTTCCCGGGAGTGTATTATGTTTGTGGGAACAAGGCTTATTACAGGTTGCCTGACCATTGGTATGGCACGTGTTATGTGGGCCTGGTCTTTCCACAGATTTTTCATATAGATAGGATAGAAGATGTAGAACACATTAATCTACTAACACGTTTTAAGAGAGAAACTTGGTCAGAAATTGTAGGTGATATTTTTGGAGCTTTAATTCCAGCAGTGGAAATTTCTTTAAATGCATATGGAATTCGGAAACTGTCAACAGTGGTGGATCGCTTATCGACAAGTACCGCTGGAGGGTTTCTTTTGGTAAATACGGAGATGATTGCCGTACGTGCCATGTCTATGCAAAATCGACTTGCCCTTGATATTCTATTGACCAAGGAGGGTGGAATCTGTGGAATGCTGAAAGTTCAACATTGTTGCACTTACATTCCTGATGAAAGCAAAGATCTAAAGGTCTATATCAAAAATATTACTGATTTGCATGAAGAATTAGTACCACTGGAAGCTGAAAGTATCTGGACTAAATTAGCTAATAAGATAGTTGCTGTTAAGAGTTTTATTGCTAAAATAGGTAGTACCATTATTGATAAGATATTATTTCCATTGACATGTGTAATTGTTGCTTTATTGATACTAAGATTGGGGTGTTTGTGTTGTAAAAACAGGTGAGGGAAACAGAGAATAATTAGAGGAAATACTGAAAAGAAACAAAAGAGGTCAAAAAGAGACCCACAAGAAATAGAATTAGAAGAATTGAGGGAGAGTGTTTACTTAAAGTCAAAAAGGGATGATGAGAGAGAGTCTGGTGTGTAGTGTTGTGAAAAGACATTTCAATTTCTCCTAAAAATTGGGACAACATTTTTTTTTTTTTTTTGGGGGGTTGGTTTTTGTGGTGATAATATATCACCAAAGGGGGGATTGCTGGAGCAGAGTGTTCTATTGAAAATTTATTGAGATTTAAGCTCCAGTTTTGTTTATATGTTATGATTAAAATTACTGATTTATAATCATTAATTACTAACTTTGTTAAGAGTCTTGACTAATCAACATTACTAATGAAAGAATTACACGCGGGAATGCTTTTATGTTGCATAATTAATACGTGAACTAAGTTGGTGTGCAATTTAATTGAATAAGTGTTGCTAAAGTGCTATTTGTTTCGTGTTTACGCTTTAAAAATAACGTGTTTAAATGTTTCTTTGTGTCGCAGATGGCTAGGTAATTACATACACATAAGGGTATTAGTGGGGATTAACACTGTATAATCATTATGATGTGGTAATGTTGTTTTGTGCTTCTTCTAATTAAGATGGTCCGTTTTGGCCTAAACCAAGATGGCCGCTATTTACAGCCTGCACTCGAGTGATTGAAACGTGACGAGAGGCCTTGCTGAACATGGTTAAAAGTCACCTGACCATGGCTTCTGGCTGAATTAAAAGTTTCCGTGAGGACAGCAGCTCCAGGCTTGCTGCCAATTGCCCTTGGAAAAGAATAAAGCCACAATGAACTGTGATAACTTGTGGTGGCTTCGCTATGGTTCCGAGGAAAAGCATTCATGAATGTATCGTTTTCCTAGTTTGAGTTTCCTTCTTCCGTGTTTTTATTTTTGTGATTTTTCTGAGCGGAGGTTTTCTAAATGTTGCCAGACAACATCCTTTCCTGCTCGCTCTGCTCAGCGGCTCAACGGACGTTAAGAGTTTGTTTGTTACTTTTATTTCGTTAGTTTTGTTATAAATAATGTTAGACTAGAGAGGGTCTTAGGCCACTTCTTCCTGAACCTACGTTCGTGAGGATCGATGCTGATCGAGAGGACGGCGACTCGGGAGACTTTACTGAGAGACCTGTCCTGACCCATTTAGCTAGAATAGGTAACTATGAGAATAATGATTTTGCTATTGATTGACTTTCATTTGGACTAATTTAGATAAAAGATAATCTTTGTTTGAATTCCAGTGTCGGGTGGTTATTTCTTTGTCATTTATTGAGTTCAAAGTGTATCTTCTGTGTTTAAAAATCATGACTCAGGACATATCTCTATGGTCACATTGACCTCGCACTGGATGCGGATTGGTATGGGTTTCGCTCATATATACAGTGTGGATAGAGTAATAGTAATGAATGTTAGTATGATGGGCCCTAGCGTATGATGAGTGTATGTGCGTACGACTGTGTCCGTGGAAGTAGGGAGAATTTATATGCGCCAATCTGCAGCAACCTCATCGAGGGGGCGGAGGCTGCTACAACACCTGGCAGCAGCACAACGTCTGTCCCCGCCTCCTCCATTCCCATCACCGCCCTTCCAGTTACTCCGGTCCCTTCTGTCCGTGCAGGGCACCACCAGGTCTCCTTCGTGCCAGGCACCGCACTCCCTGACCCTGTCACCCCTGCTGCCCTCACTGCAGAGTCTGTGGACATTCAGCGGCAGTTGTAGGTTGGGCAGACATCGATGCTGAATGTCCTCCATGGCCACACCAGGCTGCTGACACAGATGGTGTCGTTCATGGAGGGCATGTCAGCAATGATGTCTGACCAACGGATGTTGCTGCGGTCCATGGACTCTTCACTGATAGTAGCAGTGAGTCTGCTGCAATGCTTCGTCCCCCCCTACCCCAGCCCCATCCACACTTCCCACTCCCATACCTGTCCCATGCACACCCAGACATTCCCAAGCACGCACCACACCAGACACAGGCAGCACACCACCACGTAAGGGCAATCACACACCTCCTGGCACGCACACTCAGGGGGATAAAGGCACACCCACTGGGTCTGTGGCACACAGACATACACGCAGCCACAGTCTGAGTCCGCATGCCTCACAACCCAGTCCCTCCAAGAGCACTCCCCTTGGCTCCCCTGCCACACAGTCAGACAAGGAAAGCTACATGTCTGTGCTGGCCCTCAGCCCCACTGGGTCACCATCCCGCAAGCGGGCGAGGGACTCCACGGGCAGGGGAGTTGATTCCCCCCATGTCCACCCCCTCCCCCAGAAGCACTGTACCCCATCCCTCGGACCCCCCCTCCTTTGTGCCTGTGGTTTCTTCCGGTGCAGGGGATACTCTGGACGCCCTGGCAGAAGTGTGCAGCGCTGAGCTCACCTCCATCTTTGGCGCTGCCCCACCCCCTGTGGTGGAGGCGTCCAGCCCTGCACCCACCACACCTACCCTTATACCTCCTGTCCCTGCGGTGCCTGGTCCTTCCCCACGTGATGCCACCCCCCGGTCGACGAACCTGAGGGTTCCACTGTGCAGGTAAGCTAGGGGAGACGCGTGCCCATGTGTCCCCCCAAGGACTTCTATTCTGGACTGGCCATTGGCCTTTGTATATAGTGTTCTTTCCCAAATTTTGTTTTATGCTGAATAAAGCATTTTCTTTTTACTTTGAACACTATTGCATTTCAGGTATTGATGTTGGTGCTGATGCTCCAGGAGTTGGGGTTGTGGTAATGTGTTATGTTTCTGGGAAATGTTCTAGTCTGATGGTCATGAGTTGGACCATGGTATCTGCGTGCCATCACAAGGTCTCTGCAAAGAATCTTTGGTCGTATGTGTTGTTTGTTTTTTGAGACATTGTACCAAGGAGTGTTCCTTCCTCTGTGGCACCTGACATCTTCCCTGCAGAGAGTTGCACAATTGTTGTGTTGACCTGTATCTACATTTCCTTTGTTGGTGGCGGATCCCTTCAACTCTGGCCATGCCTGCTCAGCAATGTCTCCGGCTGCATCGTCTGTGCCATCCTTGCTAGACACTGTACTTGTGTATTGAGTATGTTGAAATGCCTTCATGGAGAAATTCTCCCTTTTCAGCACTATGCATGTGTGTAATCCCAGCCTAGCACACATATGGTACTTGTTCTGCCGGGTATTTGGGCACCTGACTCACAATTATGGGGGTTGTATCTGTGGGAACTCCACCCTATTCCTTCCATGAGAGACAACATCTTGGTGGCTGTCCCAGCACCTGTACATTCCTATCAGTCCTGGGATGTGCGTGACAGTGTGTGTTCCCTTTGGCTCTCTTAGTTTAGTAGGCATTGACATGACTATACAGTCTTGTGGCATGATCTCAGTGTGTGTTTTGTGCTGCATCCGCCAGGGGTGGGTATGCACGTGTCATTTGTCCTCACACCCACATGTGGTGTGTCATGCAGTGGGGGAAAGACATCCATCCTCATGGGAGTGGGACACTGCTGTCAGTGATGTGTTGTTATGGCACTATCAACATATTCGAAAATTAGGGATGCATACATACACCCATGAAGTTGTGGTCATCTGATAATGATGTACACACCCCCATGTCTCTGTCCACTGCTGGTATTCCTCTGCACCCACCCCTCACATGTCTCTGTCCACTGCTGGGAGTGATAGGCACCAACCCCTCACATGTCTCTGTCCACTGCTGGGAGTGTTAGGCACCCACCCCTCACATGTCTCTGTCTACTGCTAGGAGTGATAGGCACCCACCCCTCACATGTCTCTGTCCACTGCTGGGAGTGATAGGCACCCACTCCCATGTCTCTGTTCACTGCTGGTATTCCTCTGCACCCGCCCCTCACATGTCTCTGTCCACTGCTGGGAGTGATAGGCACCCACCCCTCACATGTCTCTGTCCACTGCTGGGAGTGATAGGCACCCACCCCTCACATGTCTCTGTCCACTGCTGGGAGTGATAGGCACCCACCCCCATGTCTCTGTCCACTGCTGGTATTCTCTGCACCCACCCCTCACATGTCTCTGCCCACTCCTGGTATTCCTCTGCACCCACCCCTCACATGTCTGTCCACTGCTGGGAATCCTAGGCAGCCACCCATCCACCCACCCGCACCCTTGGTGCAGTACACTGCTGTCCTGGGCATACACACACCCCAATATACTGGTAATATGCTGCACCAGGCCGTAAGCCAACATTCGTGGCGTGTGAACGCCTTGTATCAAAAATGTACTGGTGCTGTAGGGGTACGGGTGATACGGACCGTACCCCCGCATTCATAGGGTGTGTACGGTCCGTACCACCATTGTAGTGGTGACGTAGGGGTACGCGTGGTACGGACCGTACCCACGCTGTGAGGGCGTGGGTACGGTCCGTACCACCATTGTAGTAGTGCCATGGGGGTACGTGTGGTACGGACCGTACCCACGCTCTGAGGGCATGGGTACGGTCCGTACCACGCGTACCCCTATGTCACCACTACAATGGTGGTACGGACTGTACCCACGCTCTGAGGGCGTGAGTACAGTCCGTACCACCATTGTAGTGGTGACGTAGGGGTACGCGGGGTCCGGACCGTTCCCACGCTCTGAGGGTATGGGTACGGTCCGTACCACCATTGTAGTGGTGACATAGAGGTACGCGTGGTACGGACCGTACCCACGCCCTCAGAGCATGGGTACGGTCCGTACCACGCATACCCCCACGGCACCACTAATATAGGGCTATGGACCGTACCCACGCTCTGAGGGCGTGTGTACAGTCCGTACCACCATTGTAGTGGTGACGTAGGAGTACGCGTGGTATGGACCGTACCCACGCTCTGAGGGCATGGGTATGGTCCATACCACGAGTACCCCTACGTCACCATTACAATGGTGGTACGGACCATACCCACGCTATGTATGTGTGAGTACGGTGCGTATCACTATTGTAGTGTTGCCATAGGGGTACGCGTACACGTCCACTTCCGTTGTTGCGGTACGCAGGGATTAGTGGACACGCCCCCCGAAGTGACCAGACCCTGGAGGTAATGTATGTCTTCAATATTGTAGGTTTTAATTTGGTTAGGGGGTATGTTTCCTGCCCCTCACCCCCCCTTGACCCCTGGGTGTTGTTCTCACCTTATGAGGCGTGTGCGTCGGGTTCGGTGCACCAGGTCGTAGGCTAAGATGGCCGGGATGACACGTAGGATGGGGTCCATGTCTGTCCGTCGCGTTATGTGGCTCCTTTTTCGCGTCGGACCCAGGTTTCCGGCTTTTTTTAGCTGCCGTAAAAAAATAGCTGTGCGGAATGACGTAGGGACGAATCGTACTTGCTGGTCTGTAAAACGCTGCCTGACTCCCTGCAGACGTCACGTACACACTGTCCAGGATCAGAATATTAGGTATTTTTTTGCCGGTCGGTGTTTTTTACGAATCATACGGCAATGGTATTTCTGTACGAATCGTACTTGCTGGTTTGTAAGGTGGATTTCCCGGGTACGAGTTGTACAGAGCATACGCTCCGTACGACCATTCATACCCGGGTTTTACAGGATTGGAATCGGCACCTTGATGTGATAACGTAAAAAAAAACAAAGTTAAGTATGAAGTCATGGAAAAAGAAAAGAAATCATGAAGAAGAGCATGGTGATCATATAAGGATCAATCTACAGGAATACACTCATTATTATTAGAAAATTCTAAGTCAATATAGCTTTCATTCATCAATGCTTTGCCACCTAAAGGTACCAAATCATGCAAAAATCAAGGAATAAAAGATGTCCACGATCATCCACACCATAATTTCAAGTGGGATCTAGTTGATCCGTATTAGATCACCTCTATACTTATGCTCAAATGTTACCCCAAAGCCGAAACCACCTCATCATCCAAGATATGTCATATCAACACCCCACACGCATAGCGGATTTCAAAAGTACAATGTAGTCGATTGTATCAAACATCTACATCAACAGTTAACTACTCATCCCTATTTGGACCTATTCATCCCTATTGAGACAGTGGAAAATCTTGGTATTGAAATCAATGAAGGAATGTGGTTCCAAGACACAGAGGGGTATATTCACAAGAACGTGTGATAACTACCGCAAGAGTAGCGTGACGCAACTTTCAATATCGCAGCCTATCATGGGAAAATAACACTGTGACAACGTGGAACTCACAACAAGGCGGTAGCATACAATAGTCACCAGATAACGCGCCAAATGTCTGAATCAAAATCAACGCCGCGCCGCATAAATGCGGTACGCAAACGCAAAAAAAATATGATGAGGCAAACCGCTGTACAAAAAGTAGCAAAAAGCAGCCACAGGCCTGAAAATCCCACGCGTCTAGTGGAACAATGCACCATAAAAACCACAGAAAAAATACACCAAAAACAATCCAAAGTGCATAGCAACATGGATGCACCCTGACACAGCACAGGGGCCAACCCGAACCCCACAACTCCCACAGACTACCAGCAAGGAACAACGGGGTTGGGGAAGGCCAAGGAGAAGAGGGACAGGAAGATGGGGTGCAGACCGCAGGAAAACAAGACCAGCGTCCCGGAGGTGACAGAACACTACCACCAACTTACCCACAAGCAGACCATCTGGATTGCAGGCGGAGTGCCGAGGAAGCCAATCCAGGAGGCCAAGAGGCGCCGGCATGACATGACTACCTAAACCAGGCACAAACCCGCTGCCAACAGGAAGGCAGCAACGGCAACAGGAGGTGTCAGTCCTGCGTCTGCGAAGGAGCTGAAGGAAACTCAGTCCACAATCATCAGTTTGGAGGCGGGGCAAAGAGCAGGGATTACGGACACAGCTCGAGAGGATCTGACACAATATCAACAAGGAGTACAACGAACAGGGACTTGGGGAATGGGGGGAGTGGGCACAATGGCATACATGCACAACGAGGTGTAGCACACTGCACACCCACATTCACCCAGGTCCATGGGCCCGATCCCCTTGGCACACTGCAGAACACACACATAGCACGAACAGCACACCCACACTGACGACAACGAGGAACAATGCGCATAGCCGACACTGCAGAATAGAGGCCAAAACTGGCTCCGCACATGCACAGAAACATGCCTACTACATCTGACGGAGCCAGAAACTGTGAAATGGAAATGTACGCGTACGACATCACATCTGTTATGTAGACCAAATGTACACTGTCTGGCAGAAGAATCCAGCACCCCCCAAACAGTCACAATGTACATTGCCATACAGTCTGCATGCAAACCTGCACAATACCCCAACATACATGTCAACGCAAAGTCAATATGTACCTCCCCTTCACATCGCAGAGGGGCACACAACACCTTCAGCAGAGCACAGAATATAACACATCAGTGATGCTGGAGAGGACCACCACACTGTCAACACAGTCGCCCTACAACAGCACATGGATATCCCACGCAACCCACCACCAGGACCCGGACAGCGAAGCTACTCAGAGGAGAACACCGAGCCTGCAACAGACCACACAGCAGGAAGCACCTGCAAGCAGAGCTGGCCCACGACACTTCACCCACCCTCATATCGCACCCCAATGCCATGTGCCTGTACATCAAAAGGAGGTGGCCCAACAGGTGTGGGTGAGGGCTGAACCCATGGAATGCGAACCGGGACACATACGTAGGTGTCTATCACCCTTTAGGGGCCACCAACACCCCACTAAGGAGACCCACACTGCCATAGAGACACATGCAGATGCACACTCACAGTACAGAACCACGGGCAGGGGCGCTCAAATATCAGTCGCACACCCATGTTGGCTCTGCTTACGACGGCCATGGACACTCCCCTTACGAATTGAGTGGGTGACGACAAAGCTACATGTCCAAGCTCCAACCCGCTGCCTGCGGTGACACGTCTGCATTTGATGTACACAGCACAATGTAATGGCGTAGAGCCCATGGCCCTCATGCATACAACAAGACCACAGGGACACACGCAGTGCGCCTGGCCCCTTTATTGGCAGAGCCACATGCCTGTGCTGGATGTGTGTGGGGTGAGTGTAAGCTAGCCCGCACGGAGTGGTTGGTGCTGGCAACAATTTGAACAATGGACACCAGTGCAATGGAAACAGAAAAAACCAGCATAACAGAGTCAACTGCAGAGCAACATAGAGGGAGCCGGAGCAAGGACAGAGGTCACCCAATATTCAGTCAGGACGTTCCATGAGTTGCAGTGCACTGAGGTAGGGGCACTAGAGATGAGCGCACTCATGTGAGTAAATTGCTATGAATGTGTCCCTTCGGGTTAGTCCTGATGCAGATGCAGTTGGGTGTGTTACACCTGCATCAACTTCCTAATTAACGTCCCAGGTCTCCCACGCTGCCTGAGGTGACAGTTGCGTCCACAGCGCAATTCCCAGTAATAGATCAGGGTGTGTAGCTTGACTTCCACCTCCAGTCTGCATTCCTGCCTTGGGGTTGTTACCTCCTGCCTTCGCATTGTCTGTGCCTTATCCTGTCCTCACACTTGACTCATCATCCACATCATAGTTCCATGTCTTCCCCGCTGCATGAGGCAACATTGTTGCATGCACTGTCCACAGCACAGTACTCAATCAGAACAGGTCCATGAGTTATGGTGCACAGAGTTAGTGGCCCCGGATGCAGTGCGGCCGGCACAGGCACACCGCCACGGGACGGTGACTCACAGTGCAGTGTGATGGGGACACATGAGCTGAGCGGGACCTCGTCGATGTCCAAGGTGAATGACATGGAGTGTTTCAGGGAACAGTTGAAGGTGTTCTTCCAGGGCCTGATGCAGAGGGCAGAACCAAGCAGACACAGTCAACATGTAGGAGATGAATGCTACGGACACCTACTTGACAGCAAATCAGTATTGACAACATGATGATGATGACAACACCCAGGCCATAGTCTCACACACCACCAAAGTTCAAACAGGGAGTGTACATGGATCATGGGCCACAGAGTCAGTGGCACCAGTGCTGAAAGGGGATGCAGTCTACGATGATGGGTGTACAATGGAATAGAATGTGCCATAAATAAATCATGTCTCAGTTCCACATGTGTGACCTACTTGTCCGCAGTGCAGTCCAGAGCCATGGCTCACCATGGGCCCACAGCCACGTGTCGTTGGCTCGCGATGCACAGATTTAGTGACCCCAGGGCAGTTGTCGGTAGTGTTTGATCACCTCCATAACGATGATCCTATTTCCTCCGGACTGCAACACGTCTTCCTCTTATGCCTCGCCTTGCGTGCAATGACATGTATCCTGCCTTTGAATAATCGATGTCCAGTTCCAATTCTGCGACCTCCTCGTGCGCAACATAGGCCGAGGGCAGTTGTCTGCGTATGCCCACACACATGTGTGGTTGTAATGCTATGCACAGACTTGTTGGCACCACATCGAAGTGAGTTTATAGACTTGTCCTATGCCTTAAATGGCGTTCACTGACATGGTGTAATCAAGACTCAGTTCCAAATGTGTAACCTACTGGCCCGCAGTGTAGGCCGGAGGCAGCGGTCAGCACGGGCCATTCCCAGAGTGTTGCTGGCATAGGTTGGATGGCCACACTGGCCAGCGTAGTTCAGGTTCAGTGGCACCACATGTTTGCTCACCTCCGTGAATGTGACCGGGCTTTCATCCGGACTGCGCCGCATCTTCCTCTTACTCCTCTCCGTGCGACTACTGGTGTGGACTCTGCCATTCGTGGTTTGTGCCAAGATGCTGGATGTGGGAACTACTGGTCCGCAGGGTAGTCCTTGTCCCTCATCCACGTGTCGCAGGCTGACGTTGAACAGGGTTAGTGGTACCACGTGTCGCAGGCTGGCGTTGAACAGGGTTAGTTGCACCACGTGTCGCAGGCAGGCATTGAAGAGGGTTAGTAGCACCACATGTGGCAGGCTGGCATTGAACAGGGTTAGTGGCACCATGTGTCGCAAATAGCCCATATGGAAATATGCCTCACTGATTAGGGTTGGTCTGGTGCTGTGGCCGCAGGCCCAGAATTGGAGTCACTGCCATTCATGAATCTGGACACATTTTCGCATATGTGACCAACTGGACTGAAGAGTAGTCCGAAGGCGGCAGTAGAGTACGTCAACGAGAAAGGACTAAAGCGGGCCTGTGTAGTGGAGGTCAAGATGGACTGAGGAGGATGCCAAGGTCGCGGCCCTCGGGCTTCGAGCCTGCTCCGGTGTGTGGTGGGCCCTCCTTGACACACGCCAGTGTCAGCAGGTGATCAGTGTGGCCTGGCTGCGCAGGGGTGGGCCTGATGGGTTTGTAGTCCAGCGTGCCGGGGTCTTGCAGGCGCACAGCATTGCAGGCAACTCTGCTCACGAGGACAGATTTGGCCTTGTGGTGGGATGAGAGGCGCCGCCCTGGCAGAGACGTTGTGCTTTCTGGAAGAGGACCACGCCCAGGGCTACGAGCTTTTTATGCACACCCCTACGTTGGCGTGGCATATGCCCAGCCATCCCACTCCAGTCACGCTTGGAGGGGCTTAACAGGCAACATTTCCGCAAGGTCCCCCACTGGCTGCGGTGAAATGGTTGCATCCACTGTTCACTAGACTCCATACACCAGAGGTGTGTGTCGTGTCGCCATGGATATGGGTGTGTTCTGCATACTGCTGTCTGTCCAGCACATCTCCGCCACTCTTGGAATTGTGTACTTTCCCAATCATGGTTCTCCTGCCTCCTGCACACATGCCTGGTTGCCACCTCTCTCCACATTTGGATGTTGTGTGGCTGAGGTGCCATGCCGTTGATGGCTCATGTTCACAGCTTGGCCAGGTAACCATTGTGAGTTGTTCTGTCGTGTCTGGTGGGTGGTCATGTTGTTGTGCATGTTGGTAGTGAATTTGTGACGTGTGCATTGCCAGAGTTGTGAGTTGCATGGTTGTGGAGTTGAGGTGAGTAGGGTGTCCATTTGAAACTTGCCATGGGGCTGTGCATTTCCAATGTTGCCATCCTGGGTAGTCTGGTTGATGATGGACTGTCGGAGGGTGAAGGAATCATGCACACTGTGTGTTTTTGGGGACAACATTGTTGGAGTTTCCACAGTGTTCTGATGTTGCGTGCACATTGATGTGAGACGTGTGCTTCCTGTTGGGGTGATTGTGTGCTGTGTCGGCAGGGGGCACTGGTATGAAATGTGTGCTGTGGATTTCCCCAACACGTGCGTGCATCCTGCAATGGAGTATGGTCCTTGCTTGGTCTCCAGCGGATCCTGCGCATTGTGTTGGGTGTATGGGAACTGGAGTACCAGGGTGATGGTGATGTCCAGGACAGCTGTGGGGGACTTGGATGTGGCTGGCTGTGAGACTCCTATGACTCTGGCGGATGTAGTTTGAGGGGTGCCAGGAGCCAATAGGTGCAGCCAATCCAGCAGCTTGGTGTGGGGTGGGATGTTGGTTGTCCCCTGTGTTGGTGCCGTAGGCCTGTTAGGCGATGATGGTCAGAATGCGTAGGGTGGTTGTCCCTTTCAGCCTGTAGTTGACCGTGACATTATCAGATGTTCAATCTGTGAGGCTGGTGCATTTGCTGGGGGTCCGCTGTCTTTGTCTGCGCTGCCTCTGTAGTAGTCCAGAGGGTGGGGTCCTGGGGTGGTGTTGCTGGGTGTTGTGGCCCTCTTGGGTCTCCAGGCCGCATGATGAGTGGCTCCTTGACATCTGTTGCCCTTCTGATGTGGCCCTGGGCTGGTCTCCCTTTTGTGGTGCTGGCTGCCGTCCGACTTAACACCAGGTCAGAGGAGGTGTAGATCTCCTGGTGCTAACGCGCCTTATCGCCTGTTTTGTGTTATTATCGCTGATCTGTCTGGTCATTGAGAATCTTGAGGTGTGGTGTGATTGCTGCTTTTGGCACGGGAACGCCCACTCTGCATCTCATTAGCGATAGTTGCGGTGGTCCTCTGTGGCGATGTTTTTAGCGGCTGCTATTGCGTAAACTGGTGCTGTGGGCTGTTAGCACCAGCTTGTGAATGGGGAGGTAAATTTATCACGACTTTGGCTGCGATATAGTGCTGTTAATTTGGCGATAGCTCCTTGTGAATATGATGGCCCAGAGTTGCTTTCCTTAACACCACCTCTTGGCTGCACGACAATCCTATCAGCACCAAGGAAATGAGGCATGTCAATGTTTAATCTACATTCATAATTGCTATTAAATGCTCTAATATTGTTTTACAGAGGGGAAACTTAGTTCTACCTACATACAATACTTGCATAGGCATTCATGAGCATAAACTGTATAGACGGAGGTACGTGTGATGTAATTAGGTATTTTCCTCATCTTACTGGTCAGGAGTCTGTACTGTTGTGATTAAAAGTGTGTATACATACTTTGCAGGAACCACATTTGAAAAAGCCCATTTGTTATTATGCGAGGCCCGTGGTTTCAGTCAAATGACTATGTACCAACAGATAACAAAAGGATTTAGCTTTACTATATGTTATAGAAAGGTGAGACCTCACATCCCTACCGATAACTGTATCTTCTTTCAAAAGGGCCCAATACCTGTGTAAAATATTTTTCAATTTTTGTGACCCGTTATTGTAGCTGGTAATGAGTTTAACCCCTTCGATGCTCATGATGGAATTGTTCCATCATGATCATCGGTGCCCCTGTGCTCATGACGGAACCATTCCGTCATGAGGACAGGGGCACGAAATCCCTCTGCTGCAGACAGCAGAGGGATTTCCTTCTCTCCCACAAAGCCTCGGGAGCTGGGGAAGAGATTTTCCAACTCCTGAGGCCCCCTCTCTGGTTTCTGTGCAATGATGATCGGCTCGCACGTCGCGCTGTCGTCATTGCACAGAAACCGAACCTGAAATGAGCCTTTAGGCTCATTTCATTTTCACTTTCTATGTGCCCCCGGGCATGTAGAAAGACGGGAGAGGTATCATTGGAAAGGGGAGACTCTCCCCTTTCCAATGGTATCCCTCCCCAGTGGATCCCTGCTTGGGGATCACCCCCTGGAGGGCGATCCCCATGCAGGGATCCACCCACTAGACACCAGGGAGGGGGGAGCAGCCCCTTCGGCAAGGGCCTTTGCTCCCCCAAAATAATTTGGCATGAATTAGTCTTTTTGCCCCCCCTGGGGGGTAGTAACCCCCAATCTGCCCTCCCAGGGGGGCAAAAAGCCCACTTTACGCCAGGGATATTTTATTGCCGAAATAAATTAGGGTGGGGGCTGCCCAAAACGGGCATGCCGATGCCCCCACCCCGGCCCCAAAAATTACAGTCTTTCTGCCCCCAATCTGTCCCCCTGGGGGGGCAGAAAGCCCACTAGATACCAGGATTTTTTTTAAATTATAATTTGTGGTGGGGCTACCCAATATGGGCATGACCCTGCCCCCACCCCTGCAAAAATGACAGCCTTTCTGTCCCCCTGAGGGCGGATGGGGTAGTAGCCCCCAATATGCCCCCCGGGGGGGCATAAAGCCCACTAGATGCCATGGATTTTTTGGGGCAAATCTGAATTAGGGTGAGGCTGCCCAAAACGGACATGCCAATGCCCCCACCCCCATAAAAAGTACAGCCTTACCGCCCCCCCGGGGGGCAGATGGGGGCATTAGCCCCCAATCTGCCCCCTGGGGCGGGGAAAGCCCAGTATGCGCCAGGGATTTTTTGGGGAAATTTTAATTAGGGTGGGGCATTGGCATGCTCGTTTTGGGCAGCCCACAACCCTAATTAAAATTTGCCCAAAAAACTCCCTGGTGTCTAGTGGACTTTCTTCCAAGCGTGAGGTACTGTTTTTCTTGGAAGACTTTAGGGAGCGCGGGGTGGGTGGAATTTTGTGGATCCATGCAGATTTCAGAACTTTCCACCACAGAAATGTGAGGAAAATGTGGTTTTTTTTTACAATATTTTAGGTTTCCAAGGGATTCTGGGTAACAGAACCTGGTGAGAGGCAGTCAAGTCACCCCATCCTGTATTCCCCTGGGTGTCTAGTTTTCAGAAATATATAGGTTTGCTAGGTTTCCCTAGGTGCCGGCAGAGCTAGGGTTAAAAAACTACAGCTAGGCACTTTGCCAAAAAAGGGTCATGTTTCGCTGTGAAATGATTTGTCCACGTTGCGTTTTGAGCCGTTTCCTGTCGTGGGCACTGTGCCTATCCACACACGTGAGGTACCATTTTTATCAAGAGACTTAGGGTAATTCAGATTTGTAAAGCAACTGTTATTACCTATTGACTTTCGATGCATTTCTGCCTTCCAAATTAGAGACAATGTGTAAAAAAGAAGTAATTTTGAAAAATGATCGATAATTCTCATGCTAGTATGAGTATTCCCAATTTTGGAAATGTGCAAATATCTACTATTTATAAACTCTATATTTCGTTCCCATTTGAGAAATACAAAGGTGTCTTTCATACCGATTTTTCCATGTATACATTTTCCCAGAATAATTGGTATATACCCGGTACATAATAAAAAACCATTGCAAATTGCTGCTCAGTTTTTGGCTCTGGGTTCGTCGGGTTCTTGGTGAACCTACAAGTCCTATATATCCCCACAACCAGTAAGGTCCAGCGGATGCAACGGTATATTGCTTTCAAAGAGCTGTCATAAATAGAAGAAGTTACAGGTGAAAACGTTGACACAAAAGGCTGTTTTTTCCAACAAATTTTCAATTTTTCCTTTATTTAACTGTTAGTTTCTATAATGAAACCTTGAAGGATCTACACAAATGACCCCTTGATGAATTCAGATATTTGTCTACTTTTCCAAAATGTATAGATTTCCAGGATCTATTATTCCTTTCATACCCATTTTTACCATTAACTGGAAGGAGGTTGAAAACTCAAAAAATAGCAAAAATAGGAAATGTCCCAGAAAAATGCCAAAACTGTGTAAAATATTTTGGTTTCCTGACAAAAGTCTGCTTGTTCCTGAAAGCAAGGAAGATGGTGATTTCAGCACCATAACCCTTTTTTTGATACCATTTGCAGGGAAAAAAACAGACACTTTCATTTGTAGCCCTTTTTTCGCATTGTTCCCCAAAAAAACTAAATTTAACTGTATTTTGTCTAATTTCTGGGTCCCCTCAAGGGGAACCCACAAACCCTGGGTACCTTTAGAATCCCCATGATTTTGGAAAAAAAGTACGCAAATTTGGCGTGGATACCTTATGTGGTCAAAAAGTTACAGGGGCCAAAGCACAAACTACCTCAAATAGCCAAAAAAAGGCTCAGCACGTGGGGGAAAAGGCCCAACAGCGAAGGCGTTATGGACTTGCATGTTTTCATCATTGGCTTTATTTGTGGTATGGATCAAGACCTTCTCTCTAGATACGTTGGCAACCTTATTCTTGGTGTGTAGTAACATGATTGCTGTAGGTAGCTTTGCTTACTAAATCGCTGTAATATCTTATGTTTGTCGTTTAGATATTGCTTATTTTTACTATCATTGAGCCTTGCTCTTAGGAGTTCCCCATAGCTGATGCTCCATTTAAAGTTTTTTTGGGGGTGGCTTTTAGCATATAAGACGCTGTTACTGGACATCTATTTTCTGTGCAAGGTTGTGGCCATTTGCTTATCCTCAATATGTATATGAACTTCCTTGTAGTCTGTTTCCTTTTTGTACATACTGTGGGTAAATTTCAAATTAAGATTATTTTGTTCCAGTTTGCTGAATTAACTCTTGAGCTAAATCAATATCTCCCTCTTGGATCAGAAATAAATTGCCTGGATACCTGACCCAGATGAGGATGTGCCTTGTAAACTGTTCGTTCCCTTTTGGCCTGACCACCTTCTCCCCCCACAAGACCATACCTATACATAGATTAGTAAAGCTGGGGGCAAAGCAGGTGCCCATAATCGTTCTGGAATGTTGGAGATACAGGGTTGTCTCAAATAGAAAAATATTTCTCGGTAAGTAGAAGGCCATCATGGTGCAAAGCATTTCATTGTTGCCAAATAAGACAATGGGTCAATCACAAAAATATATTTACATGCATCCATGCCAAGGTTATGGTCTGTGCTAATATATAATGAGCAGACATCAAGTGTGATCATAATCTATGATGTCTCCCAGGTAATGTCATTTATCCTGTGAAGGATCTAAGCACTGTCCTGGCAATATGATCCTAATGTTGTAATATATGGGGCTAGTATCTAACTGCTTTTCCTCTTCAGTATTTTTAGATTCCTATATAAAATCAGTTATGGGCTATTAATAGACCTGATTTGTTTGCAGTAAAACAATGGTTATCTGACAGGAAATTATAATTGGCTTTCCTAAACATCTGACTTGAGTAAAACATTACTGACCACACACAGTTTAAAAATGAACACTTAAAAATGCAGAATTGTGCATTCTAATGTGATTTCGCTTAACTGAGATTTATCCACCACCGGACTTTGGGGCATATCAGCAACAACCGGATATAATTATAACTAAGCGCACTTAGCGCTAGGATAATTATCGCCGGCTAGCGTGGATTTTTATTGCTGAGATAGCGTGCTATTAGCAACGCTTATCTCAAAAGCGATACAAATCCTAGCGCTATATGCCAAACGTGTTATTATCGTTGGAAACCCAGAGATAATCCTACGAAGTTTGGCAATAGCTTGCTGATAGGGCCTCACATACTTAGCCATGATATCCACCTTCCATAGGATATCATGGCTAAGTCAGTTTCAAAGAAGGCGTAAGGAAAGTAGCGATAACAGAGGTTATCGCTACTTTTCTTGTCGCTATGCTGCTTTGCGTGAGGCTTGATAAAAGGAGAAATCTTGCTTAGCGACATTTCTCCCGTTATCCTGGGGAGGAACGCCCACTTTGCATCTCATTAGAGATGCAAAGATGGGCGTTAGGAATTCAGGCGCTAAGGCAAGGTTTCACGCAATAGCGTGACCTTGCTAATATAGCAATAAAATTATCGCCACTTTTCGGCCGAAAACGCCCGCAAAAGCGGCGATAATTTTATATCGCCACCTTGTAGATATGCCCCCAAGTACTTTCCAGATATTACTTGCTACACTAGGTTGAGCAAGTAAATCTTTTTGTAATGATTTCTTTTTAATCATGTTTTCTGAGATACATTGAATGAAAACGTGCACAGTTATCTCACCTGGACTGGAAAAGGACATGTTTGAGACCATTCAAACGGAGCACTGTTTTTTCTCTCAGAACTTTTAGGCTACATCCACAGTTTCCCACGAGGGTAGTACTATTCACATTTTCAGAGCTGAAATGAAGCTTCGCTGCCCCACAAAAAATGCTCTGCTACAGCAAGTTTCTTCTTTTAAACGCTATTCGGTACGAAGTTTGTATCTCATCTCACATAGTGCAAACAGCAATTTTCTTTGCAGTGGCTCTACAACATTAATGTTAATAAAATAATTACACATGATAAGCAACTCCTAAATGTTTTACCCTTATAAGTACAACAGAGCTGTTCTCTGTGAATGACTCCACAGCCAGTGGCTGGCTTGTGTTACAGTGCAGGAAATGTTTGGCGCAAGCAACTTCAAAGTGCTACACACACTAAGGGGCATATCTACAAGCCAGCGATAGAAAATTATCGCCGCTTTTGCGGCCGTTTTCGGGCGAAAAGCGGCGATAATTTTATCGTCTAATTAGCAAGGTCGCGCTAATGCGTGAAACCTTGCATTAGCGCAGGAAATCTTAACGCCCAGCTTTGCATCTCTAATGAGATGCAAAGTGGGCGTTCCTGACCTAACATGACAGGAGAAATCTCCTATCATCAAGCCCCATGCTATGAAGCATAGCGGCAAGAAAAGTAGTGATAACCCCTGTTATCGCTACTTTCCTTACGCCTTCTTCAGGACTGACTTAGCCATGATATCCTATGGAAGGTGGATATCATGGCTGAGTTTGTGAGTCCCTATCAACAAGCTAACACCACACTACGTGAGATGATCGCTGGGTTTCCAGCGATAATCTCTCGTTAGGCATTTAGCGCTAGGATTTTTATCGCTTTTGAGATAAGCATTGCTAATAGCACGCTATCTCAGCGATAAAAATCCACGCTAGCCGGCGATAATTATCCTAGCGCTAAGTGCGCTTAGCGATGGTTATCGCCGGTTTTTGCTGGTATGTCCCTAAAGTTTTTTAGGTGTCTCCCCTGCACAGCAATACCCAATCACTGTTACTTTCATTATATAAAGCTGATTCTTGAGGTCCACACTAGAGTAGTGTAGGATTCAGTTATAATGCCCTCAACAGCTTCCAGCGTACATCCTATACTTTAGTGCTTAAACGGATTCAGAGATTACGAAGGGAAATCAATTAAGGAATAGAAATTCTGGAGAAGGTGGCTGTCTTTCAGAGACAAGCTTGATTGGCCTTTGGCATGCACCATGGACAATACAAGTAAAGAAATTCACATTTAAGTGAATTATGAGACAAGCTTTGCTTTGCTGCAGATCATACCCTTTATATGAAATCTGCAGGTAACCTGATCTCAAGACATGATCAGCACAGATATTTTAATAGTGATTTAAGCAACTTCAAAAGGAGATGAGCCTTCGTTTCACTCCTACAACCTCAATTACAGATAATACTCTAATGGTTTTTCGAATTTGGAGTAAAAGACAAACATGCTCTTAGATGAGGGAGTTAATTTATATCTAATCACAGCAGCTCAGGGAGTTAATGCACCTGCACATGCTGGCATAAAATCCGCAGTGTCAAAGCTGAAGCACATGAACTAGTATCCTCAATAAATCAAACTAGAGAAATAAAAACATGTGCAATGATGCAATATTTTTGTCATTAAATGACACGTTTTATTTTTGCAAAACCTATGCAGACTCAACCAACTATTTTAATTGCCGTTTCGCTGTGATCTTTCCCTCGAGAATGTCAGGGCTAGTCACAGATGTACCTAATATTATTTTATAACAGTTTCTGATGATTCAAGCTCCAGATTCTTATGAGTGAGGGCCACAAAAAATGCTGATATCCTTAGGAGGTCAAAAAGACTTGTAGTATCAAAGCTAATGCAGCAGTCTTTATTCTTCTCACTCAGACTATGGTCGTTCGTTCACCACGAAGGCTTACACGGATGTTACGTCCACTATGGGGTCATATTTACAAGCCCCTTGCGTCATTTTTGCGTCGCTGTTGTGTCACTTTTCGTGACGTAGCAGCAGCGTAAAAATGCGGCCCTTTACAACGTGACGCATCTAGGGAGATGCGTCACGTTGTAAAGCCCTGCGTCACATTATACCTGCGTCATGTATAATGTAAGCAGGGTGGGTGTTCCAACGCAAAAAAAGCCTCGTAGAAGTGACGCATGGAAATCTACA
Organism: Triturus cristatus; assembly: GCF_964204655.1. NCBI lineage: Eukaryota > Metazoa > Chordata > Amphibia > Caudata > Salamandridae > Triturus > Triturus cristatus. The sequence continues at coordinate 1,205,360,849 of NC_140582.1, read as the reverse complement.
AGATTTCACTGCGCAACTTCTAGGGCGCCACTGCGTCAAATTCTTACGCCTGCTTGAAGCAGGCGTAAGGAGTGATGCAGCACAATGAGGATAGGCCCCCCCCTGCATTGCTGGAATTGCGTCATGCTTGCGACACCACTCCAGCAATGCGTGACTTTTGCATCAACAGATGCGTCAGAATTTCTGACGAATCTGTCAATCCTTGTGCCATGGTGCGCCGTATTGTAAATACGGCGCATCCATAGTGGCGCAAGAGTTTCCAATGGTGGTGCAGGGAAAGTGACGCATCTTTACCGATGCGTCACTTTCTTGTAAATCTGCCCCTGGGTGTTTATCTGTGATCCCCAACCTATTTCGATTAGTGAGCAATTGGTTAGATGAGTGGGCTGTGGTATGTTCAACAAGTCCTGACCGCTGGGGTATTAAATGCAGGACTGAGGTGTTTGCATAATCTGTTGGAAGTCTAGAGAGCATTCATTAATTTGCCTAAAGCATTAATAGGCTGGATGCACATCATATTATAGGATCACCGTGTATATACCTATTGTGGTTAACTTGGGAAGGTACCTGAAAAAAAAATTCTGACCTAGAAACTGAATAAAAGCTATTGCAAGACATTGAAAAAGTAAAAACTAAACTATAAATTGTGACTCTGACACCTTTGAAGTAAAGGAAGGTTTCCAAAGCTGCTGACAGGTGTCTTATCAAAATTCAAGAAAAGATTCCTGATAAACAAATATATAAGCCATTTTACAGACAGTTCATTCCAGTTCGTGAGGTAAACGCACATGGACTGTAATCCTGGTTTCACTGTCGGATTCAAAGAAAAATAAACTGTGCATCATTCATATTAAAATAATCATGTGTCCGATTCTGTTTAACACATCCCCTTTTTTAAACCAAAGTGCCTTCAGAGTGGCAACTCTCAGTCTCTCCCTAGTCTGAAAGAAACTATCCCAGGATGAGTACAGTGATGCTCGTATACTGAATTCCAATCCATGGACTTCAGAGCCTACTGTGTCTCCGGCTGTATACCAGGGGGCAGATTTATGTTCCCTGGCGCATCCCTGCAAATCAGCAGGGATGCGCCAGGGAAGATGCGTCACGCAAGTTTGCCCTTGCGCCACCGCAGATGCGCCGTATTTACAATGCGGTGCATCGTGACGCAAGGACAAGCAGAGGCGCGACGCATCTGGTGGCGTAAGGTTGGCGCACTGCTGAAGTTGTGTCGCAAGCGCGACGGAACTCCAGGACTGTTCCAACCTACCCTATCACTAACATGGTGCCTCAGGCCTTACGCCTGCTTGAAGCAGGCGTAAGGATTTGACGCACCGGCGTCAGAAAAGTGACTGCGGGAAATCTTGTAGATTTCACTGCGTCACTTTTCCGAGGCGTTTGCAGACGGAACGCCCACCCTGCATACATTAAACCTGACGCCGGTTTAATGTGGCGCAGGGCTTTACAACGTGACGCATCTCCCTAGATGCGTCACGTCGTAAATCTGGCACAGCTTGACGCTAGCTTTGCGCCGCCGCTGCGTCACAAAAGTGACTCAACGGCGGCGCAAAAGTGGCGCACGGGGCTTGTAAATCTGCCCCCAAGTTCCTGATTCTACAGAGGAATTTAATGCTGTAATCTCAACAATTCTACACTCTCAACGACTGGTCTGGTTTATCATTTATGAAAATAAATCTGAATTCTTCACAGAGGAATTTTCATCACAGTCCACAGTTACTCAGTGCCATCAATTTCTTCTTGCGTATCATTGGTTTTGTGACAGGCACCTGATGCCACCATGTTCCAATGTTTTGATCACAACAAGCGTGTTTCTTTTTCATCATGTGCCTAACAACACTGACACTTGTTCTACTGCTACTGAATGAACATATGGTCCCTGAAAGAATTGTTCCACACACTGGGGTTCAAGAACTTCATCTGCATCTCTCATCCCGCAGAGCTCAGCAAGATCTCAAAGCTGCCACCATTACATTTTATTATGCGCCAGAGGGCATAGTCTGGGAAAGGGTTCCTTATTGAGTTATGGGACCTGTTAAGTACAAATCCGAAACTAAGGGCCATATGTATGAACACATTTTCCCATAGACACAGAATGGGTAAAACCCTTTGATACATCTGGCCCTAAATGTAATGTCAAGGCTTTCTTCCAGAAATCGGAAACTCCGGTGAGCAGCACAGCCACTGGGGTCTCCGCCCTCCTCTTTCCCACTCACCAGTCACTACATTCCATGTGACCTTATCTTGTTCTGGAGATCGGGCAAGGACTCAAGCTCCAATTATGCATATAAGTAAACACAACATACCACTTCCTCTTTCCCACAATATATACAACATTAATCACACTTAACTTCATGAATTGAATATGACGAATGGATACAATGAACTAAGCGTAGCTACTCTAGTGCTGGCTAAAGTCCACATGGTCACAATGCAATTCCACATGGAATTAACAACTTACAGTTACAACATAATCTTCCAGGTTTTTGGGCTTATGGCTCACTCGTCCTGACCCGGTGGTCTTCTGAAAGACTTCCCCCGTATTTATACAACCACTGTGACCACCATAATTAGTTAACCCATAATCACTCACAACTGCATTAGGGTCTTGAGACACTGGTACAGGGTCAGAACTTCCAGTTGGTTCTTTAGGCAAAGGCACAGGTCCCCCACCAGTTTATACATTAATTATAGGTACATCATTTATAGGAGGAGCAATACTTGTAGGTACATCATCACCCACTCATACTTACATGATTGAGTACTCATCTCAGTAACCATCTCAGAGCCCTCTCCTCTCAAAACCAGATGCAGTCTTCCCCTGAAATAATGCACTGGGGCCTCCTTAACGGCATCGACTAATTCCGACTTGAAGCTGATCCCACAAGAGCTATCTCATGCCCCAAATACGTTACAGTAGTCCTCGCAATCTGCACTTGGACTCCTCGGCTGCCAACCCAAAAGGTTTTAAGCACCTCATCATGCTGTTTCCTGTTCCTACTCATGAACAAAATGTCATCTTGGAAGAAAATGACGTATTTCATGTCCTTAAACAAATGGTGCATGAGTCACTGGAACATGGTGGCAGCCGAGGCTAGCCTAAAAGGAACACGCTTAAATTGTGGCAGACGAGGCTAGCCTAAAAGGAACATGCTTAAATTGTGGCAGCCGAGGCTAGCCTAAAAGGAACACGCTTAAATTGTGGCAGACGAGGCTAGCCTAAAAGGAACACGCTAAAATTGAAACACACCAATCACGGCGATAAATGCGGTAAGATGTTTGCTGCTTTTATGTAGGGGTAGCTGGTGGTACACTTAGGTTAAATCTGTTGTGGAAAACCACTTCATTTTCTTGGTAACTGACAGCAACTCAAAACTCCTAGGCAATGGAAACATATCTGCATAAATGTTCTTATTAAATTCCCTCAGGTCCACACACAAACACATGTAGCCATTCACCTTGCTTGCCACAACAAGGGTATCGTGTTCTATATAGGACCTATTTTGTTTTCCCTATGTGAGCCTAATTGTGCACGACACAAGCCACATTTGCTTTCCACACTTTACTATACAAACACGTATGTTCTGTGCCACTTTATATTTTCACACAGAACCTGCAATTGTTTTCTCATTCTGTTTTTTCCTGGGATTTAGTCCGAACAGCAGACAAGCTCAAGCAACAATATCCTTTGTTATTTTTTCTGGTCAGGCACTCTCACCTTGACACAGCACAGAAATGCAGCTGTTGTTTATGAACATGTGAACCTTGTCTTATAGGTATCCACAACAATGTAACAGAGAGAGAGAGAGAGAGAGAGACAGATATTTCCTGAGACAAGATCACAGCTGTATCTGAGATGCAGAACGTCCATTGGTATATGTTAACCCCTTGAGTGCCCATGACGAGATGGTCTCGTCATGGGCCGCGGTTGCGCTGTGCCCATGACGAGACTATCTCGTCATGAGCCCCGCCCGCTAATGAAACGCCCGGCACAGGGCGTGGAAAGGGCGGGGCACTCAAGGGGTTAAGGTACAGGGTCCACTACTTAACCCAGAGATCTTTGCTGTATAATCAGTTTGCTTCTGTAGAGGGTGACGGAGGTTAGGGTACTCGGTCTCATAATATGACAGGGCTTTTCATAATATACAGTTTATTGACATTGCTGACGTATTTGTGCTAGGCAGTTGTTTTCTAATTCTTGCAGTTATGCTTTCTAGAACTAAAAAAGGAGGAGTAACCCTATTGTTCAAAGTAGGGACGGGGTAATGAAAGCGAAGAAGTAAAACAAGTCCCTAGCCAAGAATGTGGATCATGTGTTGCTCTGTAGTTGTATACAATATCAATGGGGTTAAAACACATACAATGATTCAAAGAAACAGTAATTGCGAAATATCACATTAACATATAGTGATTCCAAAGAATCAAAGTGGCAGATAGATGTAGTATAGACAGTAATGTAAAACACGTTTTTCAAAAATTACAAATCATTTTTTATTCATCATTATATTAAAAATAGACACACATTTAAAAACATATTAAGAAACAATCCATTGTTACAACACAATTGTGTTGATAGTTAAAACAGGAAAACTACACAAAAGTTGACGCAGCATTTTGATGAGATTAGGATCAACCACATTCTTCGGGACAACGTTTTCTATTAAAATGTATCAGATTAATGAATACCCTGTATGATTCAGATAGGAAACATTTTTCCAGATGATTTTATGACTAAAATAAGGAAGGTCCTTCTTATGTGGTACTATTCCTTCGTAAAATACGTTCGTAGGAGCCACCAATAGGTTTATAGCTATATTTTAGGAGATCCTGACCCGGAAGACGTTCGTAGACAGCAGGGAGGCCGGAACATTTTTATCAGATTTTTTCATCCTTTGAGTTGCAAAACCAAGAGAGCAACATAACCAGTACAACTTCTCCTAAGAGAAAAATTGGAGCATTAGCAATTGAAGGATTAATCACGGCTCACCTGGTTTGTTGATGAAAGTGTACTGTTTTTTTTAATGGTCGCTAAAATATAGCTATAAACCTATCGGTGGCTCCTACGAACGTATTTTATGGAAAATTAATTCTCACAAATGATGACAATAGACACTATTTACGAGCATAGGCATAATTTAACATGAATATTAACATTTATAAAAAAGAAATTCATAGATCAGGTAGAAGATAGCCGTAGGGGATTATTTAATAACGGTGACAAAAAGGACATGAATTCTGATTGGACCAAGGAGAAGTTAGCTCATTAAGCTAAGGGAAGTTCTAGTCCTATTGCTTTAGATTGGCAACAACAAGGCAAGCTTTTGCATACGTGAAGCTGAGGGTCGTTCTGATTCACTATTTGTGGGACAGAGTGTGTGTGATCATATTTTCTTAGTTACTGGTCCTTGGAAGACATTTTTGAAAGAATCAGTTTGAATGATACCAGTTTTATATTTTGTGTGTGGAAAGAATGCATATGTTCGATTAATGAGCAAATGGTATGGTACTTGTGATTTGGCGGTCCTGTTTCCCAAAATATACACTGTGAGCATCAGGGAAAAATGCAGACTGACTGCTGGAGAGGTTGTGGGAGATATATTTGGAGCGATAATACAAAGTCTGGGAGTGGTGTTGAACGACATCAAGATTTGAAGGCTGTCTACTATAGTGGATAAATTATCTGTTAACACAGCTCAGTCTTTGCTACTCGTAGATGGGGAGATGGTCTAGATTAGGGCAATGGATGATCCAGAATCGCCTTGCATTAGATGTGTTGCTTGCAAAAGAGGGCAGAGTCTGTCAGATTCTGAAGGTCCAATATTGTTGTACTTATATCCCTGATAGAAGTAAAGATCTGAGGGGATATATTAATAACATTTCTGATATACATCATGAAATACAGCACTTGACGGCTGAAGGATTTTGGGTTAAGATTGCAAAAAGATTTGAGAAGTGGAATCTTTGGATACATCTTGAAACCTATAATGATTCATATAATCTGTATCATTGTCTCAGTTGGAATGATAAGGCCATATAAGTGGCATTAAGGGAGGCAAGTGGAGAACTCTTTAAGTGAAAAAGAGAGAAGGATGGAAAGACTGCAGGACAGTCACTATGAGAATTTGAAGCGAATGGAGAAGTTGAAGATGAGAAGATTAGCTACGACATCTGGTTATATTGGTCTTCTCTGCAGGGATGTCTTGAAGAGTTTTAGGATGACTCAACATCATCAGAGGGGGGAACTGATGCAGCGGAAAGCTCATTTCATTTTTAGGGGTGCATAATAATCCTGTGTAGAGCGCACCTGCATATAATTTTGCAACTATATTAACATGCGGTGTCAGAATTCTGAAATGTATTAACATGACTACGTGGCATATTTTAGGTTACTGATAAGAATTAACATAGGAAATGGATGTAACTAGCAGAAAATGTTAACACGAAGAACTTGTGTTGTAAAACTGTCAAATACTCATGTTCTAAAGTGCTTATTAATGGTAACAATTTTCATAAATAGGTAAATGCATTAGTTGAAAGTTTATTAACAATAATGTGAATTCATAAAGCTTACATGATGCATTCTTTATGTTAGCTAAAATCGTAGGCCTGAAATGCAAGCCCCTGGCAACTCTTGCTTTAAAATTCGTAGTTGTATTTCATGTGCTCTTTGTAAGCTGTTCTTTTTGTATTGCAGGTGAAGAATTGCTCTTTTAGGCAGAATAATGTCTTTGTTTTATTAGCTAGGCAAGAAGGGAAGAACACGCTCTTTCTTTATGATGGTGGCTTTATGTTACTTGACCCATTGATGGTGGAGGGGAGTCTTAGGAAGACTCTACATACTGACACCTTTCCTTTCTATTGAAAATGCTTATTTATTGATGTCTACTCCCTGGAGTAGCTGTGCGCAATATCAGTTTCTCATCGTATGTTTCTTATCATCTTAGTGTTAGAGTAGGGATTGATTTGATGCTTTTCACTCACAACCCTCGATGCAGGCAAATTTGGACTCATGCTTTCTGGTTTTCTGTTTCCTACTTCATGAAATAATAGTTTTGTTCATGCTGCACCGTCTAAATTGGATGCATAGATTTGGCTTCATGCTAAATCCTTTGTATTTCTATACCCTTGTTTTGAGGTGTCTCAATGTTCAGTTATTTTTAGATTTGCAATTAACTAACTAACCTTTTGTAGTTGTCTATAGGTTATTATGTATCAAAGAGAATTATTGGCTAATCGACTTTTTATTATCGACTTTTTTCCCCTGTTCGCTTTCATGCTGCGATAAAGAACCATTGGAGTGTCTCCAGAAAATATTGAGAACTAACGGGACCATTTGTTTTAGTATCAATACCGTAAGTCTTGTGCAAGTGTCCAAACAAGCACTAAATGAAGGGAGGACCTATCCCTGATTTTTTATATCGGCTGCAAAGGGAAAAAGGCAAGAACATTTGTCCCACTGAATTGGTCAAAGCATCTGTCACTGTTCAAACAAATCTCAAGCTTTGTGGATGTCAGTTCTTTGATTTGAAAGCAGCGGGATTTAGTACTATGGAAGAGGGTAAGGAAAAGACCAACGTGGAATTTTTATCACAGATTATTGCTAATATAACATGTAAGTCAGGGTAGAAACTAAATTCCTGAGGGTATATTTATGGGATAGTGGTGAACTGCAGCTTGCTGTGCTGCTTTGCTGGGAAAGGGCAGAAATGCGCAGTATTTAAGGCATACGGGTCATTTCTGTCCGCCCTCGCATTTTTGCAGCCTAGCGCAAGGGTGCATGTGTTGTAGGCAGGATTTTTTATGTGCAGAAAGAAAAAAAAATCTCTGAGGGTTTTCCTCTTCTGCAGTATACATGGAAAGAGGAAGTAACAAGGAGAAAGGTAGATATTTTTACTTGCTACGGCTCTCCTGGGGAGGTGCATATTTGTGGCACATTCCCAGGTTTACCTGTAATGCTCATGGAACGCCTCCCTTGCACAGAGTAATAACATGCAGCGGTTTGCGATGCCTTGGCTTACTGCATATTTTTGAAGGCGTTCAAAGCATAATGATTGAAAGTCAATTTTAATTTTAGTGAACATATATCTAAAATCAAGACTGACTGGGTTCTTGGAGAAGCTTGCAATTCATCTAGATAAATTAACGTATTGGCTATAGCAGGTGACTTTAACCTGAATATTGAGCTGAGGAAGATCGATGATTTTTTGAATGACATTCTTGAAATATATAATAGCCCAAATGCAGGTTTGAATGATGCAAGTATTGTGTGACTGGTTAGGCAAGAATAGACTATTAAGCCCAAATGTCCCTTTTGATCTTGATAGTCATGCTGGTAAAACTTTTCAGTTTGGGTTTCATCATTGCTCTATTGGTTAAAAACAATGGAAGGATATTATTATTTGTTTTACTGCCCTAACAGCTCCCTCGTTTTAGATATTTATTGTTTTTAACTATGTTGTATTCATTTTTTATATCCACTTCGCACTATATAATTAGGCTGCTAATAGTCTGATTTATAGGCTGCTGTGAATATACTGCCCAGTGTTTTGCTTGTACGAAATTAAGGATAATGTGTTAGTTTTAATGTCACGTAATAATGCAGTGGACTATGATGTCGTTTTTTAAATTCTTGTTTTATGATTAATTTTGATTGATTTACCTCTCTTATGCCATATTTTGTCAAATGAAGACTCTTTGATGATCATTGCTCTATTGATTATGTGTGAGTCTCTTTTAAGGTTTTACATTTATTTCTGCATTTTAGTGTAATGAACCAGCTATTATGCCGTCTGCATTGACCTTCCGCTTGCAGAATTGCTTCTCTATTTCTAGTCCTACATCAGGAGTATTTAGGGGGCATATCAGCAACAAACTGCGATAATTATCGCTCAGCGCTCTTAGCGTGAGGATAATTATCGCCGGGTAACGTGAATTTTTATCGCTGAGATAGCGTGCTATTAGCAACGCTTATCTCCTTAGCGATAAAAATTCTAGCGCTAACTGCCTAACGTGAGATTATCGCTGTAAACCCAGCGATAATCTCACGTAGTGTGGCGTTAGCTTGCTGATAGGGCCTCACAAACTTAGCCATAGTGTCCACCTTCCATAGGATATCATGGCTAAGTCAGTCCTGAAGCAGGCGTAAGGAAAGTAGCAATAACAGGGGTTATCGCTACTTTTCCTGCCGCTATGCTTCATAGCGTGGGGCTTGATGATAGGAGAAATGTCGCTTAGCGACATTTCTCCTGTCATGTTAGGTCAGGAACGCCCACTTTGCATCTCATTAGAGATGCAAAGCTGGGCGTTAGGAATCCCGACGCTAAAGCAAGGTTTCACGCGTTAGTGTGGCCCTGCTAATTAGGCGATAAAATTATCGCCGCTTTTCGTCCGAAAACGGCCGCAAAAGCGGCGATAATTTATTATCGCCAGCTTGTAAATATGCCCCTTATTTTTTCTTATGCTTTGAAAAACCCTAGGCCAGCAAGCCAAGAGATGGGGCAAACACATTTTGGCAGTTCAGAATGAAGTAAAGCTTGATGCCAACAACTGGGAATAAATCAACAAAATGACTATGACTGTTATCTTTGATATTCGGATGGTCTAAACTAAAGCACATTTGTCAATGATATTAGATATTTTCATTCCATACTTGCGCGAATCATACACTCAACTAGTGGGTGTGAAAGCCTTACAAACTGAGGAATGCACACAATTCACTTCTTGGCTTCCCCTCTTTTTGAAGTCAGGCAAAGGTACCTCAGGATCTACAGACTCTTTGTCATCATGTCATAGTTGATCTGTCTTCTACCAGGTGTTTGTAGTGTGGGGTTAGACATGGATGGTTTTTCCATAGTTAGAGAAGGGATCCACACTCTAGACCCCAGGATTTGTTTTGAAGGAGTAGTTCTGTTGAGGATGTCTGAAGGATTTGTTCGCAGGGTTGCCCAGCACCCACTAGAACCCACCAAATCCAGACCTTTCAGAAAACTAGAGACATTGGGAAATCTATTGCGAAGTGTCTTGCATAAATCCCAACATGTTATATGAGTATGGGTTCCAGAACTTCACACAAAATGAAAAATGCCACCTCTAATTTTGCCACACACTCCCCCCCCTTAATAACGGTGACATATCTGGGTTGGCCTATTGCATGGGATAGGAACAGGCCACAACTCTGACCATGTGCAAACTATAATAACACTATATTGACTTCACACAGTCACATATCTAGCCTTTTTCTGACAGTTATGATAGGCCCACCCACGCATGTGAGGTTCTGTTTTATGAGTAGAAACACTAGGGGCCCTAGGTGTTGGGAATTGTGTTTTTCCCCACACATTTCAGAACTTTCTGTGAGTGGAAGAAATGTGAGGAAATGCTTTTCTACTCAATGTTTGACTTGTGCAGGGAATTTTATTTAATCAATCAATCAATCAATCAATCAATCAATCAATCAATCAATACATTTATAGAGCGCGCTACTCACCCGTGAGGGTCTCAAGGAGCTGAAGGGAGGGGTGGTGCTGCTACTGCTCGAATAGCCAGGTCTTGAGGTGTTTCCTGAAGGTGAGATGGTCCTGGGTCAGTCGTAGGTGTGCGGGGAGGGAGTTCCATGTCTTAGCGGCCAGGTGGGAGAACGATCTTCCTCCGGTGGTGGTTCTGCGAATCCGTGGGACGATGGCGAGGGCGAGGCTGGCGGAGCGGAGCTGGCGGGTAGGAGTGTAGAAGGAGAGGCGGTTGTTGAGGTATTCGGGGTCCATGTTGTGGAGTGCCTTGTGTGCGTGGGTGAGGAGCCTGAACGTGATCCTTTTGCTGACGGGGAGCCAGTGCAGGTTTCTCAAGTGTGCAGATATGTGGCCGCGGCGAGGGATGTCGAGTATGAGTCGTGCGGAGGCGTTCTGTATGTGTTGAAGTCGTTTCTGAAGTTTTGCTGTGGTTCCTGCATACAGGGCGTTCCCGTAGTCCAGTCGGCTGTTGACGAGGGCCTGGGTGACCATCTTTCTGGTTTCGGTGGGGATCCACCGGAAGATTTTTCGGAGCATGCGCAGGGTGTTGAAGCATGAGGAGGAGATGGCGTTGGCTTGTTTGGTCATCGTGAGGGAAGAGTCCAGGATGAATCCCAGGTTGCGTGCGTGGTCCGAGCGTGTCGGTGCGGATTGGTGGCATTTTTGCAAACCACACCACCCAGGACTCAACCAGATGTGTGGTGCTCATTAAGTTGTGGTTGGTAGGTGCAGGACAATCTTAGGCATGATTTGGTTATATTATGAGGCTAGGAAATATCCAAACCGCATCCAGCATGTGTGTCTGTGACTGTGCATTTGTCTGTGACTATGTGTGATTTGAAATATTCAGCATCTAAGAAATCCAAGTAGCGTTCTAGCTCCTGACTGGGGTGCAGACCTGTGTGTTTGTGCCCATGTGAGGAGCTAGACACTGGCTGGATTTTTTCTGAGGCTGAAGAAAGGTTCCAAACAGCATTTGGGGCTCAGACCTGTGTGTATCGACAGCTCTGCAAAGAGCCAGGTCGGGTTTTGATTTTTTCTGAGGAGAAGAAAGAAATACAAACAGCATCCTGCCTCCTTGCTGGGGAACAGACATGTGTGTGTTTGTGCTGAACCAAAGAGCCAGCTGCTGTTTTAACTATTTCTGAGAGGCTAAGAAAAGATCCAAACATTTCCCAAGCGCCTCACTGGAATGGACCTGCACCCCAGAGAGAAGCCAGGAATGGTTTCGATTTTTTTCTGAGGCTATAAAAAAATACAAATTGTTCCCAGAATCCTCACTCTGATATAGATGTGAGTGTGTGTGTGTGTGTGTGTGTGTGTGTGTGTGTGTGTGTGCCCGCGTGTGTGTGTGTGTGTGTGTGTGTGCGTGTGTGTGCATGTGCGTGTGTGTGTGTGTGTGTGTGTCTGCGTCCCAGTAAGGAGCCAGGAGCTGTTTGGATTTTGTTTTGTAGACTAAAAAATGCAAACAGTGCCTGTCTCTTCATTAACAAACACATGTCTGTGATTATGCCCCAGCATGAAGCCAGGCACTATTTAGATTATTGCAAAATGATATGCCAATGAACTAAAAGGGAGTGAGAGACTTTGTTTTTTTTCTTAGGCTAGAGAAAATCCAAAAAGTAACTGCCCCCTTGCTGGGGCACAGACACACACAGCTTCCTCTCCTGATTCTTCTCTTGGACAGAGAATCACCGTGAGATGAAACCGAATCAGGAAATAGGGACTTGAAGTAGAGGGACTAGGAACATTCCTAGTCTAAACCGCTCCAGTCACCACCTTCTGTTAGTTTCTTATGTTGGTGCAGTGGCATGAGTGTTGGAACGCAGGGTGATAGGACCAGAGGAAACCCTTCAGTCCTCTTTCCACCTCCTTCCCTCACACCAACTGAAAAAGTGGTTCAAGCTGGTGAGCCTGGCTAGGAAGAAATATATGCCCTTAGTCTCCCCCATAGCCACGCCCACTAGCTTGATCCTTGAATTGACCTGGGAGGGTCTAGAGAATCCCTCCTGGGCTTATCCAATGTGTGTGTTACATACCTAGAGACATGAAACACAGAAATGAGCACCGTCTCATTCAGGAGTTTTCTAGTGCCCCGAACTGATCAGGTACTGGCAAACACCTTTTCCCCAACTCCAGGACAAAGAAGAGTATGTATCCCATAGAGGGGTGAGGCCGGGTGGGATGTCAGAAAATATTTTAAAATAACACATTGCCTCAGGTCAGCAATGTGGACAGTAACATATATACTCCCAAATTATGTCCTTGCGCAGTGTATGTTTGGCATTCAGACCTGCTGAAAGTGATTTGAAGGATCAAACTGATTTCAAATCTTCATTTGCATGAAAAGGATCTAACTACTTTCAATGATCTTGACTAATTCTCACCTGCCTTATCCAACACACACCACTGGATGTGTATAGCTTGCGCACTGCACTCACTTGCATGGCGAGACCCTAAATTGTGGCACAAAACAAAGGGAATATTGCAAATGGCCCTAGAGAAAACTAGCATCATGCTCAGCTGCAATGTGTCCTGAGCAGACAATTACAAAGTGGACTCTACACAAAGAAAAATGCAAGGTCTTGAATCATGAGGTCCAGTTTGGAGATATTTGAGAATCAATATCTATCTGGACTGTAGTTCCTGAGAACATTGCAGCTGGTAATCGGAGAGGAGCTTTGCTACTTATTTAGATTATAAATGTTCCCAGGATAATCAGCTCATAAACAGGAATTTCTGTGAGAGTGAGACATCATAAGATGAGGAAGGTAGCTCAGCTTTAAAATTGTCAGGCATATTAACAAGGGCCAGCGATAATTATCGCTGGCCCCACATAGCGGTAGAAATATTATTGCTGGCTATCGCTGAAAATGATCGCCATGATAACGCTATATTAACAATACATAGCGCTATGGCAATAATATTTCAGCGATAGCGGTGTTTACCATGGAACATCGCTGGTTTTCCAGCGATGTTCCATGGAAAACAGCGATAACATTGCTGATGCGACCCTGTGGTCGTATCAGCATAATCCACCTACCATTATTAGTATGCCTTAGTCTGGAATTTAACTGATGTTAAATTCCAGCTTTAAGGCCGAGGTAGCGGAATTTTTTTATCGCTGCACCTCCTTGTTAATATCGCGAAGCTGCCGTCGCGATATTTTCATGTGTTGTTTTCACAGCCACGCCTTCTTTGAATCTCATTAGCGATGCGAGGCTGTGAAAAAACAGGCTCTACATCAAAGAAACACGCGCTAGCGTCTCCTTGATGACATTGCGATATAATTATCGCCGCTTATCGACCGAAAACGGAGGCTAAAGCGGCGATAATTATATGGCCAGCCCTTGCTAATGTACCCCTGTGTTTCCTGATGAATGGTTGCTCTTGATGTAATAGATAATAGACACGTCTTTGTCCGCCAGGCGCTCCTCTGGGTGTTCGTTACAACGAAAAATGGTCTCTCTTTGCTGTATATCTTTAATCAGATCGTGTGGAACATTACCATTAACATAATAAAACATTAGAGTGTAATGAGATATTGAGGAGTGCCTTTGTAAGTTTATCAGACTGAGGAAGGAACTACGTTCAGCATTTTGTGATTTTTGTCTGATCCTTTGCCACTAAACTTGAGAAAACAAAACATGATTGTGAGTTATCTGGGTTGCAATAACAACTGGAAGTGTGCTCCATTTTCGTACTTGTAGTAAATTTTAATTACAAAGATAAGTGGTTACTCACAGATTGTGGTCACTGTGACCATGGAGATCAGTAGAGTGATGATCAGTACCATGGAAGACATGATGATCATTCTTCCAGTCTTGCGGTTGGTTTCTGGGAAAAGAAAGCATTTTAGTGGTTGTAAATGTTGGTAGCAAACTCACTGAAAGAGAACAGCTTCTAGACAAAAGTATTAAAGACAGCTGTGGAAAGATGTTTGAGTTGGAGCGATATACAGAGCCTGTCTTCTATTGCAATCACAATAAACAAATAAAGAACTATTCTGGATTTTTGACTTAACCTTTAATACCAATACACTCTAGTAATACCATTCAATCACCGTTTGCCATTAGTTGTAGTTAGTTCAAGTTAAAATTGACAAAGAAGTTACAAAAGGACTGAGCAAGAGGCTGTCAAAGGTTACTTTAGGCGCCCCTTAACCCTTCTCACCACCTGCATCTCTGAAAGGTGCAGGGCTTCGATTCTGCACAACCTATGAAGGTTCCAACAAGATACATTAAACTGCATTACACTGATTTAAACTACATCTGCTTAACAACATTGGTCACCTTTCCTTTTATGAAGTTAGCTTCCACTCACAATATACAAATAAATGATTCTGAGCAACAAAACCTTACAAAGGAAATTTGCTGATTTTTAAGCAACTCAGGTCACCTTTTTAACCACATTTGGTGCACAACAACAGAAAGCTTGCCCTATGACAGAATATTTTCACCTTATAGCAGTTCAAAAACGTAACTTTCCCACAGTCCCAGAATATACATGAGCAGAGGACTAAGTAATCAGTGAACAAGAGTTAGCAAAGACTAGAAGTCTGGCTTTTTGGTAGAAGTGTTTGGTTTTGACTCTTGTCCAGTATATTTGTTGCCCCAATTGCTCTAGAAAGCAAATATTATAATAAAGCAACATCTTGGATTAAGACCCCTCAAGAGCAATCTCCCAGAATTTATTAGGGTTTCCTGATCCAAATATAAAAGCCTGAGATTTTACCACAGTGTTAGATTAATGTGGATATGTCCGAGAACTCCAAGGCCAGAGCTTATCACAATATTAAGTCTTATTTAAAAATGATCATGAGGCCGATTGGTCTTTATGACATATGGATATGCAGATCAGGGAGACAACGAGGCTATACATTTCACAATTAAAAGTATGGCCATTTTTCAAGAATAGACTTTTTCTTAGATATGGGTCATTTGTGAGGATGTTCGATCGATTGAGCATAATACACCACACTTATCCTATCATGCAATAATAGTCTTGGATTTGGCTCTTCCAGTAGAAAAGAAACATAAAAGATGAACTATGGAAAGGTCACTGTTGTTGGATCGACAGGTGGTTGGTCAGGTAAAAAAGGCAGCATAAGAATTTTTGAGTTTGAATGTTGGTTCTGCTCCAGCTCAAATTGTTTGGGATGTCTTCAAGGCTTTTATGAGGGGAAGGATGATCAGTGACTCTGCTCACAAGTTTAAATTGTATAAATGAGAAGTTGCGTCAGTGGAGGAAACAATGGGTCATTTATATAGGCGGCTCTTAGATCAACAATTGTCAGTGGAAGAGAGAGGAGATGTGGAAAAATAAATGTTATCAAAGAGGGAACTGCTTGCGTTAATAGTGGAGACCCTGGTTAAGACAAGATGGGAGGCTTGTAAAATGGACCATTTTGAGTTTAGGGAAAATGCTGGCTTGGAAAGTCAGATCAGATCTGCCCTAGAATATGGTACATGAGATAAAAGGTGAAGTAACAGGACATGTTTGATCAAACATTCTATATGTTGAAGAAGCTTTCTTAAAGCTTTTTCCTGAACTATATGTGGATAGTTTAACGGTTACAGATGAAGAGGTGGAGGATTGGCTAGTGGGAGATACCCTTAAAATTTTTTGGGAGGAACAAAAAGCTTTGTTTTATCAAGAGGTAGACATAGAAGTGAGGAAAGCAGCGAAAATGAGCAAGAGAGGAAAGGCTGTGGGGCTAGATGGTTTCCCCAGTAAGTTTTATCTGGCCGTAGCTTACTCCTGTTTTAACTCAATTATTTGGTGAAATTCTAGAGGGCGAGGTTTCACTTCCATTGTCATGGGGAGAATCAGTGATGACTTTAATTTTGAAGCCTGGAAAAAATCCCAAATATGTTAGTCATATAGACCGATTTCATTGCTAAACTGTGATCACAAGTTGCTTAGTAAAATAATGGCTAAAAGATTGAGTTTGGCGGTTGGGTCACTGATTCATAAAGATCAGAAGGGCTTTATGAAAGCAGATTTCTTAATGAGTTTACTGTAAAATCTAAACAAAGTGGGATCAAAAGGGCAAGAAGATCACAGGAAACAATGATTATCTTCAAGTAAGCTTTATTAAGCTTAACAGCAATTGACACCAGCCACAGCTCACATCGCCTGTGCCCGCCATCTCCACACAGAGAGCTCAACTTCGAACCTTCGGTGCGGCAACATTCTAAAGCATGTCAAACAGGGTAGGAACAATAAGACCATAAGGGGAGAGGTGCGGCACAGGGAAGGTTGTTCCCCCCAACAGACGATACCACACATCCCCCTCCTCTACAATTAAAACCGAAGAGAATTAGCAAGCCACAGAATGGGTAAACTCAGGATTACTTTTCAACATACTGTTCCAAATATTTGGGACGACAGGAAACCCTACCACTCAACCTTCGGTGAGTGTTGGCCTTCCCAGCAGCTGTTGACTCAGAGGCCGTGGCAGAACCTGGTTTGCCTGACTCCACACCTTTTAGAGTGTCCCCATGCGCTGTAGGAACTTTGCATCTTACCACTCTGCCCAGATTCCAGATTCGCCCATCCTGAGTCTTGACAGCATTTCTGAACAGTTTAACAACTCTTGTGGGTTCCATGAACTCTGACCAGCTCGGATCTCTGATCTTAACTAGGTCACCCACTTTGTATTGAATCTCTTTCACTGCATGGGTGTTGTCAAACCTCCTCTTTCTATCCGCCATGGCCTTTATCTCCCTGTCCCTCTATGGTATCTCTTTGGTTAAAGTGGTCCACCCCTTGTACCATTTCATCCACCTTCGTACCAACCTGGAGTTGGGTTTTCTAGCTCTCAATAGCTCAAATGGTGTCATGCCAGTGATTTGATGGGGAGTTAACCTGTAGGCATCTAGGCATTTGACAACCTTGTCTTTCCAGCTCAACCCACTGGCCTTAGCTAATTGGATGCTTTCTTTGATGGTCTTGTTAAATCTTTCAACCATCCCGTTGCTCTCAGGATGGTAGAGAGCATACAACTTGTATTTGATACCACTGCACTCTAGAAATTCCCTAATTTCTTTAGAGCAGAGCTGTACTCCATTATCTGTCAGAATGCTGCTGGGTAAGCCCTCACGAAGGAACACCTCCAGTAGAATCTCGATGACTGACTTAGTTGTGATTTCTGACACAACCTTAACCTCAGGCCACTTGGAGTATAGATTCATGAGTACTAGTATGTATGGAGTGCAGGTTTCTCCTGTTAGCGGTCCTACTATGTCTAAAGCTACATCTGCCCACGGAACTTCTGCCAGTGACCTGCAGTGCATGGAAGAAGTGTGTTGTATGAGTATCTTATCACTGGCGGAGCATGGTACAAAGTCTCTTATTTTCCTCTCCATCTCCAAATCCAAATATGTCCACAAATAGTCCAGGCGTAATTGCTGCTTAGTTTTGGTAATGCCCAGGTGGCCCTCATGAGCCAAATTAACCAGAACCTCTCTCAAGTTTCTTGGAGGAACCAACTCCCGGACGATCACTCCAAAGCTTCCATCTAATCCTCTTGCACTGGCTCACTTAGGTTCCCTAGCGCCAAGATGCTCCCTCCGGAGCGAACGTCGCGCTCTATAAATACCCCACAAATATACAAATATATATATACAAACTTTGTACCCCGGAAAGACAATTGTCCATGACAGAAAGCTCATCCCTTACCATTCAGTATGGCTTGAGAGACTCTTCCTTCTTGCCTAGATCAGACCAGCCAACCTTGGTCTTCTCACATACTCTTTGAAGAAGCACATCAGCACTCAAATCCTCCTTCCATCGCTCTTTATCCACCGCCCGTTGAGTGATGACTCACACATTCTCACTCTTGATCTCAAAGTCCTCCTCACTTTGCCTGTTTTCCTCCTTGATCCCTGCAGGAGTTTTCTCTATAAGCCGCAAGAGACATTCAGCGGCTAAATTTCTCACCCCTGGTATATATTCGACCCCAAAGGTGTATTCTTGTAGGCTCACTACCCACCTCCTGATCCTGCTCGAGATGGCATCCAACCCTTTCTTGGTAAAGACTTCGACGAGAGGTTTATGGTCTGTCCTTACGTCAAACTTAGTCCCCCATACAAAATCTCTGAATTTGTTAGTGGCTCAATGTACAGCAAGAGCCTCTTTCTCGATCACCGAGTAGTTATATTCTGCTTGGCGTAGAGAACGAGAGGTGAACGCTATGGTCTCTTCCCCCATTTCACCTTCTTGGGTCAGGACCGAGGGCGTGGGTACGGCGCGTACACCTACATCACCACTCCAATGCTGGTACGGGCCATACCCACGCTCAGAGGGCGTGGTTACGGCCCGTACCACCATTGGTGGTGTAGTGGTGATGGGTACCCGTACGCGGGGATTGGTGGACACGCCCTCCGAAGTGACCAGACCCTGGAGGTAATGTATGGGCAGTATATGGTATTTTTAAAATTAGGTAGCGGTTATGTTTCCGGCCCCTCGCCCCCCCTTTGCCCCCTGGGTGTTGTGCTGACCTTCTGCGGCGTGCGCTGCATTTTCGGTGCACCAGGTCGTAGGCTAGGAGGGCCGGGATGACACGTAGGATGGGGTCCATGGCTGTCCGTCGCATACCGCTGCTCCTTCTTCGCGTCGTCCTCAATTTTCCGGGAGTTTTTGGCTGCCGTAAAAAATGATACGTGCGTAGTGACGTAGGCACGAATCGTACTTGCTGGTCCGTAGAACGCTGCCTGACTCCGTCCGGACGTCACGTACATGATGTCCCGGATCGGAATTGTGGGTATATTTTCGTCGCACGTAGTTTTTTACGATTCGTACGGAAATGGTATTTCTGTACGAATCGTACTTGCTGGTTTGTAAGGTGCATTTCCCAGGTACGAGTCGTACGGAGAATATGCTCCGTACGCCCATTCGTACCCGGGGTTTACAGGATCGGAATCGGCACCTAAATGTATTGAATAATTTTTATTTACTAATATTCGTTTGATTGTGATGTCATAGTGTTAAATGTGTAAAGTAATTTATTATTAATTAATTAATGATTGGATGTTAATTATTTTAATTAATTAATTAATTGGTAGTTAATTATGGTAATTTTGTAATACATTGTAGGTGTGTGTTGTAGTATTTATAGGTGTAAAGGATGGGAAGTAAATTATTTTTAATTTATAAATTAATAATTGATTGTTAATTAATTTAAATTAATTAATTGATTATTAGTTTTGGTAATTTTGTAATTAATTTTAGGTGTGTGATGTGGTGTTTAATGGTGTAAAGGGTGTTTCAGACAGTTTGAATAAAAAATGAGCATGCAGAACATAGCACGGAGGCTAAGTACTGAATATTTGCACTGAATACAGAAGGCAAGTTACAACAACAGTACAAAATCAAGTGTAGATGGAAACAAGCAAAAAAGGTATAGATGAGTTTGGTAACAATAAACCTCTGTTATTTCTGCACCAAGATACACTTCAGGGTGAATGTGCACTTTACTTATGCAAATTATCATCTATTATTATGAGGTCCTTAAAATTGTTGGTGCGGAAGAGTAAAAATACAACCAAGAAAATGTGTTATATGGGAAACTTGCTAAGCTACCTAAATGCGCTAAGAAATTCTGTGATTCCCAGATGGGCAAGCAGAGGTGCAGTTATTTTGAAGGCAACCACTGTTGGGGTAAAAGCTGTGAAGTATCTGGTTCAGTAGTGTCTCGTGCATCAAAATGAAATTAATCAACTATTATACATTTTATTAGGTTGACTAGTAATTCATTTTGGTTTCCCAATTGTTAGCATGGTGTAAATTTGTATGAGAGGAAGCGTGATTTATTGATTTTTTTATTTTGTCATTGATATGTAATGAATAGTAAAAAAGTTTAAAAAACAAAGGACCTGATTCCGATAGTTACGGTCGGACCTCCGACAGGCCGTCAGTGGCAGTTCAACAGCAGCAGCCCTTACTTCCAACTGCTGTGTATTGATACTGGCAGTCAGACCCTCATCTGTTGGGTGCAAGACCGCTGCCTCCGCCAGGATTATAGATCCTGGTGGTGCCGTGGTTGGAGGATTGTCCCAGAATGGCGGCAGGCGCAAGTCAGGCACCGCCCTCTGGATTTCTAAATCCCTTTTCAATGGCCTTTTTATGGTGGGAACTCCACCATGAAAAGGTTTTTCATGGCAGGAATCTGCCATGAAAAGGTTGTCGTAAAAGAATCAGGGTGACCCAAACAGTGCCCCCCTGTCGTAGGCCAATGCAAAGTGACCCTGTAGTGCCCCAACTTACCTCTGTGCACCATGTGCCATGCACGACGTGGTGCATGGCACACGATGCACATGCAGGAGGTGCTGCATGGCTGTTGTCCTATTCCATGTCCGCAGCATGCGCCCACCATGGTTCTGACAAATTTCCAACCACCAGTCTGGAAGTCTAATCCAAATACGGCAGTTGGCCCGCCACATGCTCGTTGGGCAGTCTCCCATCTGCCACAATAGCAACAGTTTTGGCATTTATCATAGAGGTAGTCCATTTCTCCAAATGTATCTGCTTTCAAACTACTTCCAGTTTGTTGTGGAAACAGGTGTGAAACCTATGAGTGATCCCAGACAGCTTTACATTTCTGAAGTCCGCCAGCCATCCTAATTGACCCCATGTTAGTAGAGCGAGGGGCGAAAGCTCATTCATAAACAAAGTACTTATGTAATTGATAGTACCACAAATAGAATAATGGGTATAAGATATAATAATAATTTAACATACTCAAACACGAATTTAAAACTGTATTGTATTCATTTAAACTAGTAATTCCCCTATTACAAAGATAAACATTTTTAAGGCTTCACAAATCTCAGTCCATTATTCTTCTAATATGTGATCTCTTTTCAAGAAGTTCAACTTCTTTGTGTTCAAATGAAACAGCCTGCAACAACCAACACATTTTGCATTTATCTCACCGTTTGTTCAGGGCTGCAGCAACAACAAATATAATTCAGTCTAAAGGTTTGTACGCGCTGTACCCCAGCACCCGCGTATGTCCGCGCCGTACCCCACACCCCAGCCCCGTACTTGGACGCACCGTACCCCAACACCATACCCCAGCACCCGCGCATGTACGCGCCGTACCCCAGCACGCGCGTATGTAAGCGCCGTACCCCCACCACAGCACCCGCGTATGAACGCTTCGTACCTCCCACCCCAGCCCCGTACATGGACGCACCGTACCCCAACACCGTTGCTGGTGTTCCTCTGCACCCACCCCTCACATGTCTCTATCCACTGCTGGTATTCCTCTGCACCCACCCCTCACATGTCTCTGTCCACTGCTGGGAGTGTTAGGCACCCACCCCTCACATGTCTCTGTCCACTGCTGGGAGTGATAGGCACCCACATCTCACATGTCTCGGTCCACTGCTGGTATTCCTCTGCACCCACCCCTCACATGTCTCTGTCCACTGCTGGTGTTCCTCTGCACCCACCCCTCACATGTCTCTGTCCACTGCTGGGAGTGTTAGGCACCCACCCCTCACATGTCTTTGTCCACTGCTGGGAGTGATAGGCACCCACCCCTCACATGTCTCTGTCCACTGCTGGATTTCCTCTGCACCCACCCCTCACATGTCTCTGTCCACTGCTGGTGTTCCTCTGCACCCACCCCTCACATGTCTCTGTCCACTGCTGCTGTTCCTCTGCACCCACCCCTCACATGTCTCTGTCCACTGCTGGGAGTGATAGGCACCCACACCTCACATGTCTCTGTCCACTGCTGGTATTCCTCTGCACCCACCCCTCACATGTCTCTGTCCACTGCTGGTGTTCCTCTGCACCCACCCCTCACATGTCTCTGTCCACTGCTGGGAGTGTTAGGCACCCACCCCTCACATGTCTCTGTCCACTGCTGGGAGTGATAGGCACCCACCCCTCACATGTCTCTGTCCACTGCTGGTATTCCTCTGCACCCACCCCTCACATGTCTCTGTCCACTGCTGGTGTTCCTCTGCACCCACCCCTCACATGTCTCTGTCCACTGCTGGTATTCCTCTGCACCCACCCCTCACATGTCTCTGTCCACTGCTGGTATTCCTCTGCACCCACCCCTCACATGTCTCTGTCCACTGCTGGGAGTGTTAGGCACCCACCCCTCACATGTCTCTGTCCACTGCTGGGAGTGATAGGCACCCACCCCTCACATGTCTCTGTCCACTGCTGGGACTCCTTGGCAGACACCCACCCACCCACCTGCACCCTTGGTGCTGTGCACTGCTGTCCTGGCCATGAACACACCCCAATATACTGGATATATGCTGCACCAGGCCCTAAGCCAACATTCGTGGCGTGTGTACGCCTTGTATCACTAATGTACTGGTGCCCTAGAGGTAGGGGTGATGCGGTCCGTACCCCCGCTCTGAGGGCATGGGTACAGCCTGTACCACCATTGTAGTGGTGATGTAGGTGTACGCGCCGTACCCACACGCTCAGAGCGTGGGTACGGCCCGTACCACGCGTACCCCTACATCACCACTCCAATGGTGGTACGGCCCGTACCCACGCTCTGAGGGCGTGGTTACGGGCTGTACCACCATTGGAGTGGTGATGTAGGTGTACGTGCCGTACCCACGCCCTCAGAGCGTGGGTACGGCCCGTACCACGCGTACCCCTACATCACCACTCCAATGGTGGTACGGCCCGTACCCACGCTCTGAGGGTGTGGGTACGGCACGTACACCTACATCACCACTCCAATGGTGGTACGGGCTGTACCCACGCTCGGAGGGCATGGTTACGGGCCGTACCACCATTGGAGTGGTGATGTAGGGGTACGGGTGGTACGGGCCGCACCCACGCTCTGAGGGCGTGGGTACGG
This sequence comes from Triturus cristatus, assembly GCF_964204655.1. Classification (NCBI taxonomy): domain Eukaryota; kingdom Metazoa; phylum Chordata; class Amphibia; order Caudata; family Salamandridae; genus Triturus; species Triturus cristatus. The sequence goes on along the minus strand of NC_140582.1, from coordinate 1,205,337,485 downwards.
CGGCGCAATTTCCCGGGAGTTTTTGGCTGCCGTAAAAAATGATCCGTGCGGAGTGACGTAGGCACGAATCGTACTTGCTGGTCCGTAGAACGCTACCTGACTCCGTCCGGATGTCATGTACGTGATGTCCCGGATCGGAATTGTGGGTATTTTTTCGTTGCACGTAGTTTTTTACAATTCGTACGGAAATGGTATTTCTGTACGAATCGTACTTGCTGGTTTGTAAGGTGCATTTCCCGGGTACGAGTCGTACGGAGAATATGCTCCGTACGACCATTCGTACCCGGGGTTTACAGCATCAGAATCGGCACCTAAATGTGTTGAATAATTTTTATTTACTAATATTCATTTGATTGTGATGTAATAGTGGTAAATGTGTAAAGTAATTTATTATTAATTAATTAATGATTGGATGTTAATTATTTTAATTAATTAATTAATTGGTAGTTAATTATGGTAATTTTGTAATACATTGTGGGTGTGTGTTGTAGTATTTATAGGTGTAAAGGGTGGGAAGTAAATTATTTTTAATTTATAAATTATTAATTGATTGTTAATTAATTTAAATTAATTAATTGATTATTAGTTTTGGTAATTTTGTAATTAATTTTAGGTGTGTGATGTGGTGTTTATAGGTGTAAAGGGTGGGAAGTGATTTATTTTTAATTTATGAATTAATAATTGGTTGTTAATTAATTTTAATCAAGTAATTTGTAATTAATGTTGGTATCTGTGCAATTAGTTTTAGGTGTATGTTGTAGTTTTTATAGGTGTAAAGGGTGGGAAGGGTGGGAAGTAATTTATTTGTAATTGATGAATTAATAATTGTTTCTTAATTAATTTTAATTAATTGGTAATTAATTATGGTAATTGTATTCTTAATTTTAGGTGTGCTGTGGTGTTTATAGGAGTAAAGGGTGGGAAGTAATCTGTGTTTCATTATTTAGTATATAGTTGTTAATGTTAATTGTTTGACATTTATTTTGGATAATTGTTTATTTTTTGTGCTGTTTTTACTTTCAAAGGGGTACAGGATGTGTATTAAAGTTTTTATTGTGTTTTATTATTTTAGATCTTAATTTAGGTGTGTGTTGTGGATATTATAGTGTTAAAGTGTGTGTAGTCAATTAATATGAATTTTCTTTTTCATTAATAATATTTTTATAATTATTTATTAAATATTTAATTATGTAAATACATTTGATTAAAAATGTTGAAGTGTTTTGTTATTGATGTGGTGTTATAGGGTAGGAAATACAATAAATACATTTATGTTTTTATTAATTTTTTATATGTAAACATTTTCTAGTTTAAAAGAATCATTTTTTTATTGATTTATTTTATTTGATATATGTGTACGTTTTTGTTATATGTAATTAATATTAGAAAATAGGTTCTTTTTATATTTTCAATGTTTCTATTTTTATTTTTTAAATATTGTTTTATAATTTTAATTTTATTTTTAATTTGTAATATATATATATATATATATATATATTCCAAACACACCTTTCCGAAAATCACGAAAAGAAATCCAGGACACCCAGGGCTGCTGTTCACCAAGTTTTTAATCCAGGCAAGTGATAGCCTTCACCAACGCGTTTCGCAATAAGCTTGTTCACGGTGTGGTTACAATACAACCTCGTTCTCTTTACATATGCATGTTCAATGGCATAGAAATAGAATAGCAGCATTCTCTGAAATTACATCAAGTTGGGAGTTGACTGTACGTCAAGGAATGGCATGAAACTTTGCACAGTATTTCTTTTCAAATATCAGCACAGGATTTTCAATGTGATTTGCCCACCGTGCCAAATTTGTTGACTATTTTAAAATTGGTATATTTCCAACTCAATGAATGTACGTTAATCATGAGATTGCCCACTGGGGCTCAATTGTTGAAACTTAATTGTTTTCTTCCAAGTGTTTTTCATATTTTAGGTTCACAAACCTAGTGTCTTGTTTAAAACTTAAGCACTACAACAGCCCATTTGGGCTATGTATTACGTCGCATTTTACCAATCGTAAATTTCTTGTACATTGAATTTTGTCCCACTGGGGTATTTATACCGTGCTTTTTCATGAAACCGTTCCTTGTGAATAACACAGCAAAGTTCACCGTGTTATACAGATCTAAATAATATAAAATACTTAGATCGTGTCTAAGTGGGTAAAATTAATTCTTTCTAAACCATTACAAAATGGAGCCCACGTTTTTCGTAGCATACTTTTGATCAGTCCCATTTCTATGCCATTGAACATGCATATGTAAAGAGAACGAGGTTGTATTGTAACCACACCGTGAACAAGCTTATTGCGAAACGCGTTGGTGAAGGCTATCACTTGCCTGGATTAAAAACATGGTGAACAGCAGCCCTGGGTGTCCTGGATTTCTTTTCGTGATTTTCGGAAAGGTGTGTTTGGAATGTTTGGGGCCACCGGAGCCCATCCAGGACCGCCGTAACTGAAGCCCCGCACTTCCGGGATTCGTGTTTGTTTATATATATATATATATATATATATATATATTCCAAAGTGTTTGAGTCTGAATAGTATTTTTCTTTTCTCCACTATCCAACACTTTACCTACTGTTGCACTCACTGGAGTGGGAATAGTAATTTTTATCTCTCGGCTATCCTGCACTTTCCCTACTGTTGCACTCACTGGAGTTGGAATAGTAATATTTACCTCTCCGCTATTCAGCACTTTCCCTACTGCTGCACTCACTGGAGTGGGAATAGCAATTGTTACCCCTCTGTTATCCAACACTTTCCCTACTGTTGCACTCATCGGAGTGGGAATACATTTTTTTACCCCTCTGCTATTCAACACTTAGGGGCTCATTACGATGGTGGAAAAATAGCCACCACCGGGCCCGTGGTGGCGATCGTTCCGCCATCGTCATGAGATTTACCCCCACCACATTATGATGGCGGTAGGTACTGCGGCGGAGGGACAGTCCGGCCGCCACTTTTCCGCTGGTAGCAATCGTCATGATTGCTGGGCGGATCGGTCAGCATGCTCACAATGGCCAGCAGAAGCCAGCCTTTCCGTTTCGGTTGAACCCCCATTGAATGGCTGGCGGAGAATGTCTTCAGGGGCCCATTGCAGGCCCCCCCTTGCTGCACCAGTGCAGTTGAAATAGTAATTTTTACCCCTCTGCTATCCAGCACTTATCCTACTGTTGCACTCAGTGGAGTGGGAATAGTAATTTCTACCCCTCTGCTATCCAACACTTTCCCTACTGTTGCATTCACTGAAGTTTGAATAGTAAATTTGATCATTTTCCTATCCAACACTTTCCCTACTGTTGCACTGATTGTATTGGGCAATTTAGGTTTAAATATTTTTTCATAGTTAATTTATTCGAGAATGTTTTTTTTATATTTTTAATTATTTATATATATATATAATATTTTTATATAATTGTAAAGTATTAAAATAAATTATAGATAATAGTTTATTAACTATTTTAAAGTAAATATATATATGCATGAATTATTATCTTTGTGTTTATTTTTTTAATTAGGCGTATTTGTTATATTTTGTAAAAATTTATATTAAATTTAATTTATTTTGTTAAAATTAATATTAATATTTAATATATAATATTTTATTTTATATATTTTACATCGATATTTTTGGCATCTATATTTTTTTTCATTGATATTTTTGATTCAATATTTTTGTACTTACCTGTGTAGCTATGGGAGTCGATATTTTTGTAGTCTATATATTTCTTTCAATATTTTGAACATCAATATTTTGAACATCGATATTCTATCACTGAGCCTATAATAATTCATACTTGCAAAGCGCAAACATATCACCCCTTACAGTTTCAAGGCGTTGGGGGCCGTCGGGGAGATTAAGTGAGCCATTTCCCATAGTCACATGTTGCTCAGCTTAGCTGGCACCGGGGATCGAACCCTGAACCCACGGTCCGGTGTCAGCCACTCTGGCCGCTGCGCCACACAGCTCCTGCAGTCATTACTCAATCTTTCACGTCACATAGTTAAAGGAAATCTGTAACTCTATCGCCTCCTGCCACAAGACTTCTTTCTGCTCTCCACTGACAGGGAGTGGCGGCAATCAATATAGTTCTTCAACACATTTCATAAGAAGGGCTGTCTCCTCTGTAAAATTCCACTTTCTTGTCACACTTGTTGACTGCTTCCTGGAGGCCGAGTATGGTTGCTGGTGGCTGTAGGTTTTTCAAATTCACGAAGATCAAGTCATTGGAACATGCATGGGACATTGCACTGATGCACACAATACCATGACCTTGATAGACAGCACTTTCTCATACTTGCAAACCATGAAAAACATGCAAGAGCTAATAGCTCCAATAAGCTGATCAAAAGCACATTTTCTGTAATTCTTCCTATTGCACTTTTGTTGATGGATTGCTGACACAAGGTCTCACATCCAGTCCTAAAAATGAAGTAGAGAGGTAGGGGCAGACAAAGGACATATCTTCAGGAAACAGACATGAATATGGAATAACACTCTTTGAAAGCCAAGCAGTATTTACTTATTTTGTAAAATCATTGTGAACATTTTGACATCTATTGTAAGGAGTTTATGATCAATCAAAGGGTCTATGTCTATATCATGATTTCAGAATTCTTCTGATTAACAGTATTGGTGCATTATATATGAATGACTGCCCGCCAAAACGCTACTGACTTCAAGGACGCCTGTCTGGACCTACAATCGTGGCAATAGGCATCTCCTAATTTGGCCTCTGTGATAAATCTCAAGAAAAGTGCAATCAGAGTTTGAGTTCCTTTTAACTGTTTGGATTGAAGCATTATACGGTGTGGTAAACAAATCACAAGTGGGGATGCAGCATTATACCTCAGGCATGTGATACAACACAATGAATATGGGAAAGTATGAGTGCTCACCCACTGGATTGGGTTAAATAAGAAAACCCAGAGTAATTGTTCCTGAAGAAAGTGGTTAAAGGATGTGTACTCACCTGAAACGTGTGTTGATCACATTTTTGGAGATACCCAGTTCAAGACACATCAATGGACGGCTAAAGAACAATGGTCTCCTTGATTGTTTCTTCAATTATTTACTGTTCTAGGAATTCAAAACAATTGTATATATGGAATGTATGGGTATAATGTATGAGTGTGAGGTTATGATTTGTGTGTTGGGTGATTAAATAGGATATTGTGAAGTATTGCATTGTTTTTGTAATTATTTGAGTATTGTCTGTGGAATTTATGCATGTTTTGAAGCATTGTATTCCCAAAAATGTTGAAATATATAAATGAATTACATGAAGATTGGAGTGGAAATAGTAAATGTAACCCCTTTAGTGTCTAGCACCTTCACCTAAATGTTGTAGATTGGAGTGGGGCTAGTAAATGTACCCTCTTAAGTGTCTAACACCTTCTGCAAAATGGTTTAAATTATATTGGAAATAGTAATGCAACCATTTTAGTTCCCAACATCTTTCCCAAATTAGTGTGAATTGGAGCGGGAATATTAATTATAATTAACAAAACAAAATGTTGTTGATTGTAGTGGGAATAATCAATGTAATCCCTTTGGTGTCCAACATCTTCCCCTAAATGGTTCAGATGGGAGAAGGTATTGCATTTTTCACATTGGTTATAAATAAATATATATCACTGACTTAGATAGCCCTGACTGACTAAATCGAGGGTGAGGGGCTCCGGCAGACAAGGTAGCCATAATAACCTATGGTGAGGGAAACATAGTCATTGACAATACAGAGGGTTAGAAGTTAGTCATTACCTCACCTACAAGGCACACCACCCATGAAAGATCAAAGACATCGACAAATGGTAATTCATTACAGAGTCAATGGCAATGCGGAAGTAAGTGTAATGACCAAGCACTACATATTATCTCATGAAATATTGCTGGTATTAGACCTAAATTAAGTGATCCAGAATGGAGTAGGATGGTTGATAATCACCATCTATGACTATTCCAAGAAGCCTGGGTGACAGAACGGGTATACAGGGTGGGGTTCACCACATTTAGCATTGAAGCCAGACCTACAAAGGTGGGACGAGCCACGAAAGGGTTGTTAATTTGGGTCAGGACAACGCTGAACTGTAGAATCAAGAACCTGAAAGTAGATTCTCAGGCGATTCTTGGTATTGATTTGTCCTGGCCAAAAAAGGATGTCCAATTTAGACTCATCAATATCTACAATAGGTTTAGTAATCACCACAAGCTCTCAGAAACAATAAGAACGCTAGTTGATTGTCTAGAGAAATACAGTGGAGGCCCTCCTTTAATTGTAGCTGGTGACTTTAACACAACCTACGAGCCTGTGGAGTATGACAAAAAAATTAACCATTCCTCCTATTAAAAGACTCACTAAAGTAGGCTAGCAGGTATTGTCCCTTGCACAAGGGGTGCGTGCATATAATGGGCGGACCCCAGCTGATGAGGCAGCTGAATTTACTTTCAAAAGGTTTAGTACAAAAAGGAGGATAGACTACATGAAATGAAATGTGGCATTTATAAAGCGCAAACTGTAACTCCCAAAGGAGCCTCCTAGCGCTGCCAGATAACGAGCTTCAGCAGTAAGGAGTTGGAATCTAGATGAGTGCAAGGCAGGACTCATTAGATGTTCCATAGATCCATGTCTTTAGAGCCTTCCTGAACTGCTCATCAGATTCCATTGATCTTAATTTGTTTGGCATAAAGTTCCAAGCCCTTGCCCCTAACAGAGTAGCCAACTTCCCTCCCTTGGTTTTGAGTTTGAAGCCTGGCAATTTCATAAGGTTCGCAGAAGTGGATCTGAGTATCCTCGTTGTCGAGTATGGTGTGAATCTTGTGGAGAGATATACCGGCCCTAATCGGCGAGTTGCTCTGAAGGTCATGAGAAGTAGTTTAAATAAAATTCTTTTGTGTAACGGGAGCCAATGGAGGGTCTGCGGGGATGCTTTAAGACCAATCTAGCTGCTGCATGTTGCACTACCTGTAGTCTCCTCAGGGTTGATTTGTTAACCCCTGCCAGAAGACTATTACAGTAGTCTAGGCGTGAGAGTATTAAGGCCACTGCCACTGTTTTCCTTGCAGCAAGAAGAATCAAATAAAATAATTTTTTCAAGGTTTTAATTAGGCCAAAGCATGTACCCACCACCTTAAGGGCGTGGGGTTTGAAGGAAAGGGAAGACTCAAACAATCCCAGATGATTTTTTGCCACTGCCACGATGGATGGGGGGGCTGCTGCCTCTTCCGGCCACCATTCCGTGGGTTGAAAAGGATTATTTTTACCTATCAATAGGATTTCGGTCTTATCCATATTGCTACGGAGGTGGTTATTTTTCATCCATTTGATGAGCGCCGTAAGACATGCTTTGAAGTTTTCTTCCGCTTCCGTGGAGTTTTTTTCCAGTGACAGGATCAGCTGAGTATCATCAGCAAGAGAAGTTGTTTCAATCCCGTGAGCCAAGATGAGGGAGATAAGGGGGGCCATGTATCTATTAAAGAGAAGAGGACTAAGTGAGGCACCTTATGGGACACCCGTGGTGAAGCTACGTTTTGAGGAGAGAAAGGTACCCAGGGAGACTTCTTGCCTCCGATTCGAGAGGAAGGATGTGATCCAGGCCAGAGCAATATTGGAAATGCCGCAAGATTTTAGTCTGGCTAGCAAGATGTTATGAGAGATGGTGTCAAACGCGGCAGACAGATCCAAAAGGATCAGAACTGCCTTCCTGCCATTGTCTGTGATAAACTTCAGGGTGTCCGATATCTCCAGTAGCGTGGATTCCGTGGAAAGTTTCGGCGATAGCCAGATTGACGGGGGTGGAAGATCTGAGCTGATTCAGAAAAATTGGAGAGTTCCTAATAGACCATTCTCTCTGTGATCTTACCTAAAGTAGGTGCATCATGGTGGACCTTGATATGTGGCCCTATGTCAAGGATATGACAGTTTTAAACCGTGATGATAGTGACCATAATGCCCTTTGTTTGGAACTAACAGGCCTTCCAATTTTTGAGAGACATACCCCTAACATTATCTTACCTATTGTTACGACGAACAATAATAGAAGTACTAAATGGCCTTGTGTGGTAGCTGATGGGCAGTTAATCTCAAAAATCTACGATGAAGTGGCCCAGATCCTAGTAGTACTTAGTGACCTAGGCTGCAATGAAGATGAACTTCCAGAAACTGTCCAATAGCATCAAGCAATACTTTTATAAATCTATTAGTTTTAAGACTTTTAAACAAAGTAATGCCCCATGGTACAATGAGGACTGTAGATTAGCAAAGGCTAACCTAACTGAAGCAATAAAGCAAGGAGTTCAAGAGGCCATCACGAATAGTAGAAAGTCGTATAGGAGGGTACAGGCTGAAGCAGGAAAGAGTTGGGAGGCTAATAACTGGCGTACACTGGTAGAGGCCTCCAGAAAGAAAGATAGCCAATCGTTCTGGCACTTACTTGCTAAGGGCTCAGTGAGGCAGGTCAGTGAAGATGACTTTTATATTCAGCCACAGATTTGGGAAGACTATTTTGAAAAAACTCTATACTAGAGAGGCGCCGTCTGTGTTAGAAGAAGAAACCTTGGTACCCTTACGGAAAGTGACCTTGGCGCCAACAAAGGGAATTGCTGAAGGGTTTTCCCTAAAATAAATCACTGCAGCAATTAGCCTACTACAGGCAGGAAAAGCTCCTGGTTTAGATAGACTTTCAGGAGACCTCTACAAAGCTGAGCCCAACATTTGGAGCCCTTTGTTTCAACAGGTCTTTAACGCCATCCAGCGAGGGAGGGCTATTCTCCCAACATGGAAAGGAGCAGAAATAATACCAATTTTTTAAAAAGAAGAGAAAGGGCACCCCCTCAAATTATAGATCTATAAGTCTCATAGACGTCTCCTTGAAACTCTTCTGTAAAGTAATCTTGCTCCGTATCCAAAACTGGATGGAAGAAAATAATAATATTTCCTATCTGCTGGCTGGCTTTAGGACATCTACAAGTACCCTAGATCAAGCATTCAGATTCTTGCTACTAATTTGGAAGGAAGTTAAGCTTATGAAGGGTCATTTATATGTTGCTTTTGTCGACCTTAAAATAGCTTTCGACTAAATTGATCGCAATAATCTGTGGGCCACACTAAGGAAATTAGAACTACCACATGATCTTCTCCAGCTATTGGTCCGCCTGCATGATGGTAACTTCGCGAGAATTAGGTGGAAGTCAGATGGTAGCCTCTCAAATAATTTTGATATCAATAAAGGGGTTCGCCAGGGGTGTGTGCTTACCCCAACTCTATTTACCCTCTACATCAATGGACTGATCCAAGAGTCATACGGCTGTGGAGGTGACCCCACCCAGACTAGCGGGCAGTCCCTTACCCTCATTGTTGTTTGCAGACGACACACTCCTAATTTCTAAGACTCTGAAGGGTATTCAAAACACTTTAAATAGGTTTGCAGAAGCGTGCAAAGACCGGGGCCTTGAAATCAAACTAAATATATGGTCTTTAACCCCTTTAAAGGCTCAAAGGGGAAGTTGATATTGGGCACCCAGCAATTAGAACAGGACTTCCTTGGAGTCAGAATTAGTGATAATTTAGCATGGACTCCCCAAATCCAAAAGAGTGAGTCGTCACTACTACTAGTGGACTGCGCAATAGCAAGGAGGTTAAGATGTTCTACATATCGCCCAATTTCTCCTGTATTAGAGATACACAGGGCTAAATGATTAGGCGCAGCTCTGTGTGGCGCCAAACTGTGGGGCCTGGAGAACATTAAAAAGCTAGAGATTGCTGAAAACAAATTCTTGAGGGCAATATGTCCCAATCAATAACCCAATTCTACCACTGTGTCTTGATCTAGGAGTTAAATCTATTTCACACTTTGCTGGTCTTAGAGCACTGATGTTCTGGGTCAGAATCTGGGTCAACAATACGGAGATACACGTAAAAGAGGCAGTGGTGGAACTATTAACCCTACTAAAACAGAAAGGAGAATTGCTCTGGTGCAATAGGGTTAGAGAATGGCTGTCTCAAGCCTGTGCCTTGATATGATGTGGGAGGCCCAGGGCTCCATTACAAAAAGAATGGCCCCCTTGCTAAAGAAGAAATATTGGGATTTTATTAATTCCCCTAGTAATGAGACTGTAGCACGTGGCACTTTAACTTTGCAATTTTTAAATGTTAAGACCTGTTTTAATTTTGAAAAGGACATGGGTGAAATTGAACCACCACAGGCACGAACACTTTATATCCAGTTCAGGCTTGGGACCTTACCGCTAAATGCTTGGAAAAACAAATGGACCACCTCCTCTATGTGCCCAATATGTTTGTCTGTACAAGAGTCAATCGAGCACTTGCTTTTTTTGTGTCCTGCGTACAATAATATAAGGAAATCATGGATTGTCCCAGCCTGTCGATTGCTCTCCTTTCCGCACCCATCGGAAGTGTTACATACATTTCGTTCGGACACAACACAATGGCTTGTCTTTGCAATTACAAGATATTGTTATATGCCTGGTGGCAGAGATCAAAAGCCCCACCGTGATATATTGCCCAGGATGGATTAATTCCAACATGTCTTTTTATGTCTATATAATCGTTTTAAAAACTGTAAATATACATTTTCTTTTAATATTGAATTATTTTTTAGCCAAGGATACAAAATTACTATTTGATTAAATGTTCTATTTTACTTATTATGGGACAATGTATATTTGTATTCTGATTTTATGCTGCTTTATGATCATGCTATTGGTCGATTAATAAACTATATATATATATTATTTACTGGCGGTCGCCAGTAGATAGTTATAGTTAGGACATATTTTCCATAGGAAATCCGCAACATTCTATTGGGAATAACTTTGGCGCCGGTTGACGAATCTTCGCGAAATTTTCCAAACTTTTGGCCAGCTCAGGTCCGCTCGTATCCTAAAAGTTTTGTGGTGATTCGTCAAGCGGGGGCCGAGAAAAAAGGGGGGTCCCAAAGTGCGCTTTCCCAATGCAATTTCCCATAGGACCTTTTGACGCAGCTACAGCCCGAACTGCTGAACAGAATTACACCAAATTTGGCAAAGAGGTAGTCCTCAGTTCAGACTCGTGCCTTTTGCTTAAATGGTGTATATCCATTCAGTAGTTCCTGAGAAAATCATAAGTAAAATCATAGATATATCTATGGGCGCGGCAGATCCGCGCACCCTCCCGATCACGAGCTTTATGCTAATTGGCTGTCAACACTTTGAATCAGGAAGTGTTGGCAGCCATCTTGTGGCACAAGAAAGCACAAAAAATCACAAAAAGGGGGAAGGGTAGAAACACCCTGAGCCCCTAGGCCTGCTCAGGGGGTCCCACAAGGACCCCCAAGGCCCAAAATATATATATTTTTTTTTAAATCGCAGGATGCGCTTAGGATCCGCGCGTCCCACTGCTGGAAAAAAAATGAAGCGCGGGCTCCGGCGCTTCGTTTACAATTAGCCCCCGGGGGGGGCCATGTCCCGGGGGCAATATTTTATAGTAATGGGAGGCCTAGAGGGGCCCCCCAGCCCCAGGGACCTTCACCCCCCAGGGCTTTTGTGAAATATGTGGGGGGGCTCTCAGACCTCCAGCCCAGGGGACCACCACCCCCCGGGGCATTGCAAAAAATGGGTGGGGGGCTCAAAGGCCCCCCCAAGCCCCAGGGACCGCCACCCCATGGGGATTTATTTACATATTTGCGGGGGGCTCACGGCCCCCCCGCACCCCAGGAACCGCCACCCCCGGGTTCTGTTTAAGAAATGAAATACCTGTGTGGGGGGGCTCGAGCCCCCCCCCACACGCCCCGGGGACCACCATCTCCCTGGGGCACTAAATATTTAAAATAGGGGGTCCGTTACGGACCCCAAGCCCTGGGGACCACCACCCCCGGGGCTGTGACAAAGGTGGGAGGGGGGCCATGCGGCCCCCCTCCTGGAGCCCTCGATGGCCCTGGGGACCACCACCCCCCAGGGCCGGCTCCTGCAGTGTCCCGGGGTGCCCACCCCAGGGACACTGCTGTTTGCAATGGGAGGGCGGGAGCCTCGCTGCTCCCACCCGGCCATTGCAAACTGCTTTGATTCATTGAAGTGAGAGCAGGGAAACCTGCTCTCGATTCAATGAAGCAAAGTAGATTGCTTTTCCATATGGGGAGCAGCATGTTAGCTGCTCCCCATGTGGAAAAGCAATGCCGGCTCCCGCAGGACGCGGGGAGCCGGCTGGGACCGTGGGGGATTGGGGAACCCCCCATGGCCCCCAACAGAGGCCAGGCCCCGGGGGATGGGGTCCCTGGGGCCATAAGTGGCCCGGGAGGGGGGCTACGTAGCCCCCCTCCATAAAAAAAATGAATAAAAAAATAAAACAGTGGCCGGCCCCGGGGGGGATGATGTCCCCGGGGCCCTAAGCGGCCACAGGAGGGGGGCTACGCAGCCCCCCTCCATAAAAATATATATTTTTTTTTTAAAAAGGCCATGCCCAGGGGATGGGGTCCCTGGGGCAAATTATGGCCTCGGGAGGGAGGCCACGTGGCCCCCTTCCTGATTTATTTATTTTTTTTAAATAAAAATTGCAGGCAGGCCCTGTGGAATGGGGTCCCCAGGGCCAAAAAAAATTGAAAAAGAAGGGGGGCTACACAGCCCCCTTCTTTAAAAAAATGTTTTTAAAAAGGCCGGCATCGTGCTGGAGGCCACGCCCCCTTCTTTCATCACTCTGCAAACGCGCCCCCTGGCACGAATTCCCCTTCAATACTGGGGGTCCCTGAGGGCCAACTAGCCCACCAGAAACCTCCAGTATGTGCCAGGGGGCTGCATTGCAGAGAGGTGTTCTGAGGCCATGCCCCTTTTTACACCTCTCTGCAACGCAGCTCTGTGGCGCTTAATGGAGGTACCTGGTGGGCTAGTTGGACCCCAGGGACCCTCAGGATTCAAAGGGACTTAATCCCCCAACTTAAAACGCGCCACGGGGCGCGTTTGCACAGTGGAGAAGGTAGGGGGCGGGGCCTGAGGTGATATGTGTACAAACACGCCCTGTGGTGTGTTTTAAGTTGGGGAATTAATTCCTCTTCAATCCTAAGGTCCCCTGGGGGCCAACTAGCCCACCAGGTCCCTGCAGTAAGTGTCACGGAGCTGCGTTGCAGAGTGTTGGAAAAAGGGGTGTGGCCTCTGAACACCTCTCTGCAATGCCGCTCCCTGGCGCATACTGGAGGTACCCGGTGGGCTAGTTGTCCCCCAAGGGACCTCAGGATTGAAGAGGAATTAATTCCCCAACTTAAAACGCACCACAGGGCGTGTTTGCAGACATGTCACCTCAGGCCGCGCCCCCTTCCTTCACCATTGTGCAAACGCGCCCTGTGGCGCGTTTTAAGTTGAGGAATTAATTCTCCTTCAATCTTGAGGGTCCCTGGGGGCCAACTAGTCCACCAGGTACCTCTGGTATGTGTCAGGGAGCTGCGTTGCAGAGAGGTGTTCAGAGACCACACTCCTTTTTACACCTCTCTGCAACGCAGATCTGTGGCACTTACGGGAGGTACCTAGTGGGCTAGTTTAACCCTAGGGACCCTCAGGATTCAAGGGGACTTAATCTCCCAACTTAAAATGCGCCATGGGGTGCGTTTACACACTGGTGAAGGGAGGGGGCGGGGCTTGAGGTGACGTATGCAAACACGCCCTGTGGTGCGTTTTAAGTTGGGGAAAAAATTCCTCTTCAATCCTGTGGGACCCTGGGGGCCAAGTAGCCCACCATTTGCTTCCAGGAAGTGCCACTGCGCTGCATTGCAGAGAGGTGGTGCAGGCCGTGAGCCTTTTTACATCTCTCTGCTACACAGCTCTGTGGCGCTTACTGGATGTACCTAGTGGGCTAGTTGGACTCTACAGACTCTCAAGATTGAAGGGGAATTATTTACCCAACTTAAAATGCGCCACAGGGCATGTTTGCACAGTGGTGAAGGGAGGGGATGGTGTAGGAAAGTGGCTCTATATATACTGGACCGAAGTAAAATCAGCCGAACTACGAATTCCGATTTACTCACCTGTTATCAGGAGAGACCTCAGTGCTGCATTTTGAGCCCAGTACTGATCCTGAAAAGTAATTCTAACCGTACTTACCAGTAACTTCAATTTCCTTCCATAGGATATCATTGCCTGCTTTTTGCTGAAAAAGTTTCAAAGTGTCGATTTTTGGAACTCTAAATATTCCTCTAAAATCAGCTGAACTACGAATTCCGATTTACTCACCTGTTATCAAGAGAGAACCCAGTGCTGCATCTTTTAGCCCAGCACTGACCCTGAAAAGTAATTCTAAGCGTACTTACCAGTAACTTGTATTTACTTCCATAGGAATCCATTTTGTGGTTTTCAGCAGAAAAGTTTGTAAGTGTCGATTTTTGGAATGTACAAATATTCCTCTAAAATCAGCCGAACTACGAATTCCGATTTACTCACCTGTTATCAGGAGAGACCTCAGTGCTGAATCTTTAAGGCCAGTACTCACCCTGAAAAGTAATTCTAAGCGTACTTACCAGTAACTTGTATTTCCTTCCATAGGAATCCATTGTGTGGTTTTCAGCAGAAAAGTTTCTAAGTGTGGAGTTTTGGAATTTACAAATATTCCTCTAAAATCAGCCGAACTACGAATTCCGATTTACTCACCTGTTATCAGGTGAGAACCCAGTGCTGCATCTTTTAGCCCAGCACTGACCCTGAAAAGTAATTCTAAGCGTACTTACCAGTAACTTGTATTTCCTTCAATAACATCCATGGTGTGGTTTCAGCAGAAACGTTTCTAAGTGTGGAGTTTTGGACCTTAGAAATATTCCTGTAAAATCAGCCGAATTTCGAATTCTGATTTACTCACCTGTTATCAGGAGAAAACCCAGTGCTGCATCTTTTAGCCCAGCACTGACCCTGAAAAGTAATTCTAAGCGTACTTACCAGTAACTTGTATTTCCTTCCATAGGAATCCATTGTGTGATTTTCAGCAGAAAAGTTTCTAAGTGTCGATTTTTGGAACGTACAAAAATTCCTCTAAAATCAGCCGAACTACGAATTCCGATTTAGTCACCTGTTATCGGGAGAGACCTCAGTGGTGCATGTTTAAGCCCAGTACTGATCCTGAAAAGTAATTCTAAGAGTACTTACCAGTAACTTGTATTTCCTTCCATAGAAATCCATTGTGTGGTTTTCAGCAGAAACGTTTCTCTGTGTCGATTTTTGGAACGTACAAAAATTCCTCTAAAATCAGCCGAACTACGAATTCCGATTTAGTCACCTGTTATCGGGAGAGACCTCAGTGGTGCATGTTTAAGCCCAGTACTGATCCTGAAAAGTAATTCTAAGAGTACTTACCAGTAACTTGTATTTCCTTCCATAGAAATCCATTGTGTGGTTTTCAGCAGAAACGTTTCTCTGTGTCGATTTTTGGAACGTACAAAAATTCCTCTAAAATCAGCCGAACTACGAATTCCGATTTACTCACCTGTTATCAGGAGAGACCTCAGTGCTGCATCTTTAAGCCCAGTACTGATCCTGAAAAGTAATTCTAACCGTACTTACCAGTAACTTGTATTCCATTGCATAGGCTAACATTGACTAGTTTCACTTGGAAATTCTTCTTAGTGTGGAGTTTTGGAACTTACAAATATTCCTCTAAAATTAGCCGAACTACGAATTCCATTTTACTCACCTGTTATCAGGAGAGACCTCAGTGCTGCATGTTTAAGCCCAGTACTGATCCTGAAAAGTAATTCTAAGAGTACTTACCAGTAACTTGTATTTCCTTCCATAGAAATCCATTGTGTGGTTTTCAGCAGAAAAGTTTCTAAGTGTCGATTTTTGGAATGTACAAATATTCCTCTAAAATCAGCCGAACTACGAATTCCAATTTACTCACATGTTATCAGGACAGACCTCAGTGCTGCATCTTTGAGCCCAGTACATATCTTGAAAAGTAATTCTGATCGCACTTACCAGTAACTTGAATTTCATTTCATAGGATATCATTGCCTCCCACCCCTGTTCCTGTTTAATAGTACTGCCGTGAGTCATTGAGCTGACGAGCTCGTTGGTCAAGCACCCGAATGCCTGTGAGAGGTATCTGACCTGAGAAAGATGTTGGCAGCCTAGTCAGCAAACCCCAAATTTCAAACACTGTATTCTCAACTGATGACGGTTAAAGAACCAGAACCACGTGTCTAGAGATCTGCACTATCTGCGCCAACTGTGGCGAAACACTCGAACACTCTTGAAGCAAGCAAGTAACCGAAACTGCATTTACCACAATGCCAGGGGCGAACCTTGCTGGGAGGTGAAGCGGTGTGCTCACACCCCTGTACCTGTTTAATAGTACTCCCGTGAGTAATTGAGCTGACGACCTCGTGGATGAAGCACCCGCATGCCTGTGAGAGGTACCTGATCTGAGAAAGATGTTGGCAGCCTAATCAGCGAACCCCAAATTTCTAAGACTGTAATCTCTACTGATGATGGTTAAAGAACCAGAAACACGTGTCTGGAGATCAGCACTATCTGCGCCAACTGTGGCGAAACACTCGAACACTCTTGAAGTAAGCAAGTAACCGAAACTGCATTTACCACAATGCCAGGGGTGAACCTTCCTGGGAGGTGAAGCGGTGTGCTCCCACCCCTGTTCTTGTTTAATTGTTCTACAGTGAGTCATTGAGCTGACGAGCTCATGGATGAAGCACCCGCATGCCTGTGAGAGGTACCTGACCTGGGAAAGATGTTGGCAGCCTACTCAGCAAACCCCAAATTTAAAAGACTGTAATCTCTACTGATGACGGTTAAAGAACCAGTAACACGTGTCTAGAGATCAGCACTATCTGCGCCAACTGTGGCGAAACACTCAAACACTCTTGAAGCAAGCAAGTAACTGGAACTGCATTTACCACAATGCCAGGGGCAAACCTTGCTGGAAGGTGAAGCGGTGTGCTCGCACCCCTGTTCCTGTTTAATAGTACTCCTGTGAGTCATTGAGCTGACGAGCTCGTGGATGAAGCACCCGCATGCATGTGAGAGGTACCTGACCTGAGAAAGATGTTGGCAGCCTACTCAGCAAACCCCAAATTTCAAACACTGTAATCTCAACTGATGACGGTTAAAGAACCAGAACCACGTGTCTAGAGATCTGCACTATCTGCGCCCACTGTGGCGAAGCACTCGAACACTTTTGAAGCAAGCAAGTAACCGAAACTGCATTTACCACAATGCCAGGGGCGAACCTTGCTGGGAGGTGAAGCGGTGTGCTCACACCCCTGTTCCTGTTTAATAGTTCTCCCGTGAGTCATTGAGCTGATGAGCTGGTGGATGAAGCACCCGCATGCCTGTGAGAGGTACCTGACCTGAGAAAGATGTTGGCAGCCTACTCAGCAAACCCCAGATTTCAAAGACTGTAATCTCTTCTGATGACGGTTAAAGAACCAGAAACACGTGTCTAGAGATCAGCACTATCTGCGCCAACTGTGGTGAAACAATCGAACACACTTGAAGCAAACAAGTAAACGAAACTGCATTTACCACAATGCCAGGGGCTAAACTTGCTGGGAGGTGAAGCGGTGTGCTCCCACCCCTGTTCCTGTTTAATAGTACTCTCTTGAGTCATTGAGCTGACGAGCTCGTGGATGAAGCACCCGCATGCTTGTGAGAGGTACCAGACCTGAGAAAGATGTTGGCAGCCTACTCAGCAAACCCCAAATTTCAAAGACTGTAATCTCTACTGATGACGGTTAAAGAACCAGAAATACGTGTCTAGAGATCAGCACTATCTGCGCCAACTGTGGCGAAACAATCGAAAACTCTTAAAGCAAGCAAGTAACTGAAACTGCATTTACCACAATGCCAGGGTGCGAACCTTGCTGGGAGGTGAAGCGGTGTGCTCCCACCCCTGTTCCTGTTTAATAGTTCTCCCGTGATTCATTGAGATGACAAGCTCGTGGATGAAGCACCCGCATGCCTGTGAGAGGTACCTGACCTGAGAAAGATGTTGGGAGCCTACTCAGCAAACCCCACATTTGAAAGACTGTAAGCTCTACTGATGTTGGTTAAAGAACTAGAAACACATGTCTAGAGATCAGCACTATCTGCGCCAACTGTGACGAAACACTCGAACACTCTTGAAGCAAGCAAGTAACTGAAACTGCAATTACCACAATGTCAGGGGCGAACCTTGCTGGGAGGTGAAGCGGTGTGCTCCCAACCCCTATTCCTGTTTAATAGTACTCCCGTGAGTCATTGAGCTGACGAGATCGAGGATGAAGCACCCGCATGCCTGTGAGAGGTACCTGACCTGAGAAAGATGTTGGCAGCCTACTCCGCAAACCCCAAATTTGAAAGACTGTAATCTCTACTGATGACGGTTAAAGAACCAGAAACATGTGTCTAGAGATCAGCACTATCTGCACCAACTGTGGCGAAACACTCGAACACTCTTGAAGCAAGCAGGTAACTGAAACTGCATTTACCACAATGCCAGGGGCGAACTTTGCTGGGAGATGAAGCGGTGTGCTCCCACCCCTGTTCCTGTTTAATAGTACTCCCATGAGTCATTGAGCTGACGAGCTCATGGAGGAAGCACCCGCATGCCTGTGAGAGGTACCTGACCTGAGAAAGATGTTGGGAGCCTACTCGGCAACCCCCACATTTGAAAGACTGTAATCTCTACTGATGACGGTTAAAGAACCAGAAACACGTGTCTAGAGATCAGCATTATCTGCGCCAACTGTGGTGAAACACTCGAACACTCTTGAAGCAAGCAAGTATCTGAAACAGCATTTACCACAATGCCAGGGGCGAACCCTGCTCGGAGGTGAAGCGGTGTGCTCCCACCCCTGTTCCTGTTCAATAGTACTCCCATGAGATGAGTCATTGAGCTGATGAGCACGTGGATGAAGCACCCGCATGCCTGTGAGAGGTACCTGACCTGAGAAAGATGTTGGCAGCCTACTCAGCAAACCCCAAATTTCAAAGACTGTAATCTCTACTGATGACGGTTAAAGAACCAGAAATACGTGTCTAGAGATCAGCACTATCTGCGCCAACTGTGGCGAAACAATCGAACACCCTTAAAGCAAGCAAGTAACTGAAACTGCATTTACCACAATGCCAGGGTGCGAACCTTGCTGGGAGGTGAAGCGGTGTGCTCCCACCCCTGTTCCTGTTTAATAGTACTCTCTTGAGTCATTGAGCTGACGAGCTCGTGGATGAAGCACCCGCATGCTTGTGAGAGGTACCAGACCTGAGAAAGATGTTGGCAGCCTACTCAGCAAACCCCAAATTTCAAAGACTGTAATCTCTACTGATGACGGTTAAAGAACCAGAAATACGCGTCTAGAGATCAGCACTATCTTAACCAACTGTGGCGAAACAATCGAACACTCTTAAAGCAAGCAAGTAACTGAAACTGCATTTACCACAATGCCAGGGTGCGAACCTTGCTGGGAGGTGAAGCGGTGTGCTCCCACCCCTGTTCCTGTTTAATAGTTCTCCCGTGATTCATTGAGATGACAAGCTCGTGGATGAAGCACCCGCATGCCTGTGAGACGTACCTGACCTGAGAAAGATGTTGGGAGCCTACTCAGCAAACCCCACATTTGAAAGACTGTAAGCTCTACTGATGTTGGTTAAAGAACTAGAAACACATGTCTAGAGATCAGCACTATCTGCGCCAACTGTGACGAAACACTCAAACACTCTTGAAGCAAGCAAGTAACTGAAACTGCAATTACCACAATGTCAGGGGCGAACTTTGCTGGGAGGTGAAGTGGTGTGCTCCCAACCCCTATTCCTGTTTAATAGTACTCCCGTGAGTCATTGAGCTGACGAGATCGTGGATGAAGCACCCGCATGCCTGTGAGAGGTACCTGACCTGAGAAAGATGTTGGCAACCTACTCCGCAAACCCCACATTTGAAAGACTGTAATCTCTACTGATGACGGTTAAAGAACCAGAAACATGTGTCTAGAGATCAGCACTATCTGCACCAACTGTGGCGAAACACTCGAACACTCTTGAAGCAAGCAGGTAACTGAAACTGCATTTACCACAATGCCAGGGGCGAACTTTGCTGGGAGATGAAGCGGTGTGCTCCCACCCCTGTTCCTGTTTAATAGTACTCCCATGAGTCATTGAGCTGACGAGCTCGTGGAGGAAGCACCCGCATGCCTGTGAGAGGTACCTGACCTGCGAAAGATGTTGGGAGCCTACTCGGCAAACCCCACATTTGAAAGACTGTAATCTCTACTGATGACGGTTAAAAAACCAGAAACACGTGTCTAGAGATCAGCATTATCTGCGCCAACTGTGGTGAAACACTCGAACACTCTTGATGCAAGCAAGTATCTGAAACAGCATTTACCACAATGCCAGGGGCGAACCCTGCTCGGAGGTGAAGCGGTGTGCTCCCACCCCTGTTCCTGTTTAATAGTACTCCCATGAGTCATTGAGCTGACGAGCTCGTGGAGGAAGCACCCGCATGCCTGTGAGAGGTACCTGACCTGAGAAAGATGTTGGCAGCCTACTCAGCAAACCCCAGATTTCAAAGACTGTAATCTCTACTGATGACGGCTAAAGAACCAGAAACACATGTCTAGAGATCAGCACTATCTGCGCCAACTGTGGCGAAACACTCGAACACTCTTGAAGCAAGCAAGAAACCAGTACTAGGGGTGGGCGGAATTTGCGAAATTCACTTTCTCAAACTATCGCGGAAATGCTGAAAATCTCCGCAAACACGCTGGAAATATCGCGAAGACGCAGAAGTTTTTTTCCCGCCTGTTTGCGGTATTTTTTGCGTGATCGCGGCTCGCCAACTTACCCATGCGGTTGCTCACGGGCGCGGCCTTCTTGTTTTCCCTTGTTCTGCCCGCTCGCGTTCGATATGAGGTGCCCGCGTCCTCACGCTCTCGCTCGCGGTGGAGAATGATGTGTTCGAGATCTCAATCTTCTCATACTCTCACGGTGCATGATTGCGTGAAGAAAGACGTGATCGCGCGACAAATGACGTGATCACGTGACAAATGAACTTAAACCGAGTGCGAACTGTCGCGAGACAATGAAAATGGCTACCAACAATCCAACATCTCGTGGAGAACGCGACCGGATCGGGAAAACTTGTCGGCGAACGCGGGGATTCAGGTAAGGCGATCGCGCGCACGTGAGAATGTAGTTTTTTTACGGCGCGAGCAAGAAAAAAATTACGGTAAAATGCGGATTGCGGAAATTTTGACATTTTCACGCTTTCCGCGGAACGCGAAAATGCCAAATTATCACAATTTCCGCAAGCGGAACGGAATTTTGGCCCAGGCCTACCCAGTACTGATCCTGAAAAGTAATTCTAACCGTACCTACCAGTAACTTGAATTTCCTTCCATAGGCTAACATTGACTGGTTTAATTTGGAAATTTTTCTAAGTGTGCAGTTTTGGAACTTTAAAATATTCATCTCAAATCAGCCGCATTACAAATTCCGATTTACTCACCTGTTATTAGGAGAGAACTCAGTGCTGCATCTTTCAGCCCAGTACTGATTCTGAAAAGTAATTCTAACACTTATAAATTCACCCAGGCACTCTCCTTGCAGTACTCTAATCATTCAGTCGGTATCCAAGTACTCATGCAGCGAGCCAGGCATTAGCACATAGACTGCCTCAAACCCCTATCCACTATGCATGCAGTATCCTAACTAACCAACACACTTATAGTTCTGCACTTATACATTCATCAAAAAAACAATATTTCAGTTTCAATATTTTAAAAATCATTTTTATTTCCATTTATATTAAAAATATATAATGTAATTTAAAAAATAAAATATTTAAAAATAAGCAGTTAAAAAACTGTAAGAATCAGTGTAAAAAAATACATATAACTATTATTACATTTAAAAATGATCATTTGGCAGCCGACAGCGATGGCCGCGCACTAGCGAGGCTCTGAGTGCGAAGTAGTTTCCCCTAACAATCCGGCACTTTATCCGCAAACATATCCTGCCCTCAAGACAGCCATCGCGGTCGGAAGACGAGAGGCATCGATCGCGCTGGCCGTAGTTCGCGTGGAAGATCCAGGGAACAGCGGAGGACGTCCGGTAAGCGGCGGCCCTGCTCAGCGCCTGCAGCCTGGGGTTAAATTTGCCAATCTCGGCCAGCGGCCCGGCACAGTGACGAGAGGGCCGGCGAGGAGGTGTACGCGCTCCCAGTGGAAGGCGGAGTGCGGCGCCATTGGTGACGAGCGCCTGAAGGGGACACGACGACAGGGACAGTCCCGGCGACCTCTGCAGCCTGAGGGAAAAAACGGCTAGGGGTGCCCTCGCAGTGTGCTCCGTCCAGTGAAGACAGCAAAGCGGAGGAAGGGCGCGAGCAGCTGACCCCCGGAGCAGCCAGTCCACACGGGGTCCCGGTCAGCCCAGTGGCCCGATAAAGACGAGGTAAAGGGGACATCAGAGCGGCGGTGAAGGGCGCGAAAGCCCCTGCGGCCTGTCACGAACCAGAAGCCGGGACCTAGATTTCCGGAGGACCTTTGGCGTAAAGGGGGGAGAGGGCCCTGCCCCCGCTGGAACCTGCCACCGGCTAGGGGCCGGCCTCGAACAGTGTGTAGACGCAGCTGCTGGCAACATCCAAAGACGGGAGCGGAGGGGGCCTCCTCCGTGCCCCGCGCCCATTCAGGTCCGGAGCGGTGCCGTTCTCAGGTCCAAAACGTGCGGAGCCAGGGACGTCGCTGAGACACCCGGGTGACGATCGCGGCCCAAAAGAGTGGACCATTATCTGAGCCGTGCTGGTGACTGGAGGAACCCCGAACCCCGAAGCCTACTCGTAGCCCCTGGGACAGGGAAAACCGACAGGCCACGCTGGTGAGCGAGACTAGCGGAAGGCGGCGGGGACTACCTGTCGGAAAGGGACAGACCAGGTGAAGATGGGGGGAAAGGGCCAGCGAGTGACCGCACAGGCCAAACTCGACAAATATGCCTTCGCCAAGGACTCCAAAAGCCCGCCGGCGCGTGCGGGGCCTTCAGATGGGGCCCCTGACTCCGGGGGAGACGCTAAGGTGACGCTGGAAGATATTATGGCGGCTCTTGCCGGCGTGCAGACCACGGTGGGTACGATCTCTGCGGATGTCTCCTTCCTCAGGGCGGATTTCCAAAAAATTAACGCCAGAGTGACGGAAGTGGAACAGGTGACACAATCCCTTACTAAAGACACCGCTTCGTTGCTCCACAGAGTTGGTCAGTTGGAGAAAGACAATAAACTCATGGCTGCCGAGCTGGATGATCAGGAGGGGCACTCTCGACGCAACAACGTGAGAATTACGGGGGTCCCGGAAGGCGAAGGGACGCATGCCATGGACCTATATGTGGAAGATCTGATTCAGTCTGGGCTTCAACCTCGAGGGCTCTCAGCCCTCTTTGCAGTGGAGAGGGCGCACAGAATGCCTGGCGGTAGGCCTAAACCCGGAGCGCCCCCGCGACCTATCCTGGCACGCATCTTTAACTTTCGGGATCGAGACGCTATCCTACAGGCGGCGAGGGTGGCACCACCGGTGCGAATCCAGAATTCCCAGGTCTCCTTCTTTCCCGACTACACGGCGGCGGTTGCTCAACGCCGAAGAAGCTTTATGGAGGTAAAAAAAGACCTTCGCAGAAGAGAGCTTCCATACGCAATGCTCTTTCCGGCAAAACTAAGGGTGGTGGCGGAAGGAAAGACATACTTCTTTGAAACGCCGGAGGAGGCCCACGACTGGCTTGAGGGATGGCAGCGAGCCGACGGTGATGAGCGCTCAAGGCGGCGTCGACGACAAGATAAAACAGACAGGGAGGCCACTAAGAACTCCGCACAGGAGCGACAGGCATCGCCTTCCGCGAATGCAGACACTGGAGAATGACACGAACACCAGTGGCAGTTGAACTGACGGCGTGGTGGAGAATCGAACCTCTCGCCCATGATGGCCTGACTAAGTGCAAGGGTTGTGAACATGACGACCCGCACTTCCCAGGGCTGTTGGCGACGGGTCGGGACTACAGGCCCACTAGGGATGAAAAACGTCGAAGGCCGGCTGAGCGGCTGTCTTGATGGCTGGGGAACTACAGTATTGATTCTCGGACTTCAAGACCCCGCCACGCAAGTACTGTTTTTGGGATCAAAGCACTCTGCTAAGTTGGGGTGGCGGGTAGTTGGGGACCCATCTGGCAGGGAGGCAGGGAGGGGGGGTGATTAGGGGTTGGTTTGCGTTCATGGTTATGGGGGCTTCGTGTTTGCTCCTTAATTGGTTGTTCTTTCTTCTACATCTGGAGCTCGAATTGAGGGTACACCCAAGCGGGAACTGTCTGAGTGACAAAAAGGTATTAGGGTCCCAGGGCCCGTCACAGAGGCTTGCCACGCCACAGGCCACCGCACACACAAAGCGCCACCCGTATCGAAATAATGGCCAATGCAATAAAGAGTGATTGTCCAGGCCCGGGCGCCCCGCTGACAGTGATGTCCTGGAACGTGAACGGCCTGGGCAACAAAATTAAGAGGGGGCTGGTGCTGCAACATATTAAGAGACACACTCCGTCGGTGGCTCTCCTACAAGAGACCCATCTGACTGGCACGGCCACGAAGGCACTAGATAGATGGGGGTTCACAATGGTAGCGCACTCCGAGTTCACTTCCGGATCCAGGGGAGTGGGGATCCTTCTTCGGAAATGCTGCCCCTTGGTGGTGACCGGGAAATGGACAGATGACCAGGGGCGGTTTGCTGCGATATCGGGACAATGGGAGGGGTGCAGCTTTAATATTGTCTCGGTATACATCCCCCCTGCACTACACTCACTAGCTTTTCCGGCCCTGGGAAAGTTCCTCCTGGGCCTACCCCAGGGAGAGCTGATCATAGGGGGCGACTTTAATGCCATAGTGGACGCGGACTGTGATAGACACCCCCCGAGAGGGCCGAACACGACCCCCACACCCCTACGGGGCTTCCTGAACGCCATGGGGCTCCTTGATGGTTGGCGCATGCGACACCCCACAGAACGTCAGTATACTCACCACGCTAGCGCGCATAATAGTCTTTCGCGCATTGACTACCTCCTCACCTCCCCTACCTGTATTGGTCGCATACAAGAGGTCACGCATCTCCCCAGGGGCATTTCAGATCACTCGCCGCTACTGCTCAC
Source organism: Triturus cristatus (assembly GCF_964204655.1). Lineage (NCBI taxonomy): Eukaryota > Metazoa > Chordata > Amphibia > Caudata > Salamandridae > Triturus > Triturus cristatus. The sequence goes on along the minus strand of NC_140582.1, from coordinate 1,205,312,341 downwards.
GTATTCCTCAGGCCTCTCTGGTAGGAGGCGCACTTTCCCGATACATCCCGGGTACCTGAAGGTCCCAGGAGTGAGGAAGACGTTGCACAAAACTACAAAACAATATTTTCCCGAAAATGTACACTCTGTCTCCTCGCCTAGTGTCCTCTGGGAAGCCTACAAAACAGTGCTGCGCGGGCAGGCCATCGCAGTCATTACAGCACACAAGCGAGAAACGTCACAACAGGTGGCGACACTGGAGGAAGCAGTGACCACGGCAGAGAGGGAGCATGCCAGAGACCCCACTGACGCGACCTCCCATACACTTAACCTTGCGAAACAGACATATAGGGACCATCTCTGGGAGGCGGCCCGCATGCGCCTTGCGAAAACGCAACATACGATATACGAACTTGGGGATAAGGCAGGCCGACTTCTAGCATGGCTCGACAAAAAAGAGAAGGCCAACCGGTGGGTGGCGCGATTGCGACTGACCTCCGGGGAGGAGGTGACAACCCCGGACGACATAGCGGAGACGAGACATTTGCTACTCACTTTGAACAGGTATACACATCTGCGGTGACGACCACCACAGAGGATAATTTAAAATTCCTCACAGACATACGACTTCCGCATTTGGCTCCAGATGACGCACTGGTGCTGGACAAGAGCTTTTCAGCGGACGAGGTCGCCCGAGCTATTTATGGCCTACAGTCAGGTAAAGCGCTGGGATCAAATGGGATTCCGGTGGAATCGTTCAAGAGAGAGGCGAACACGATAGTGCCGCATCTGCTGCAAATGTATGAGACCAGTCTGGAGGAAGGTGTACTTCCACGAGACATCAGTGTCGCGACTCTGGTCGCAATCTTGAAACCCGGGAAGCCCCCCACCGAGTGCACCTCCTATAGGCCCATCTCACTCCTGAACGCAGAAGCCAATATATTGGCGAAATTATTAGCGGCCCGTATACAACCACATTTGCAGACACTTATCCACCCGGATCAGTCAGGCTTTATGCCCGCGCGAAACACTGCAATGAATATTAGACGGCTGCACGGCATACTGGCCAGTGGGCCCCACATCCAGGAGGATGCAGTCATACTCTCGCTGGACGCGATTATGGCTTTCGACCGAGTGGAGTGGCCCTTTCTATTTGCGGTGCTTCGGCGTTTTGGTTTTGGGCCAAAGTTCTGTGCCTGGGTACGGCTACTCTATACAGCGCCTCTGGCGCAAGTGGCGGTGAATGGCCGACTATCGAGAGACTTTGCACTGGGACGAGGCACTAGACAAGGATGTCCTCTCTCCCCTTTGCTGTTCGCCCTGGTTTTGGAACCATTGGCGGCATGGATAAGGCAGGCTCCAGCCATATCCGGACTCAAATGGACAGAGAGCTGGGATGATCGTATCTCCCTCTATGCGGACGATATTTTGGTCTATTTGACACAACCGAAACGTTCCATAGCGGCATTACTGGATATTTGTGACTCCTATGGTAGATTCTCTGGCTATTCGATCAATTGGACGAAGTCTGTGCTATACGTCCTTCAGGGACCTCCGCCACAACTCCCCAAAGGAGTGGTAATCCCGATGGCGGTGGATGGTTTCAAATATCTGGGTATACACATCACGCCTGATCCAGAGCTATTCCTAGAACGCAATTTGCTTCCGCCCCTAAAACGACTAAAAAGTGATGTCAAACATTGGCACTTCCTGCCGCTGACGCTGCTGGGGAGAGCGGCGCTATTCAAAATGATGGCTCTCCCTCGTTTCCTTTATGCGCTACAGAATGCGCCCGCCCCAGTCCCGGACTCTTATTTTAAATTGATCAACGCAGAGGTGGGCTCGCTGCTGTGGGAGGGTAAACCTCATAGAATAGCTCTCTGCAAACTTATGCGAAGTTGGTATGATGGGGGAATTGCGTTGCCCAACATACGTCTATATTATTGGGCGTCCCAACTTATAACAGTCAATCAATGGATACACGCGAAGCAAGATGAACCCGTTTTCCGCATGGACAGGGCGCTGCTGGGACTACACGGAGTACTTCACGCCTTATATGTCACATCAGGGGCGAAGAAGCTACAAGGCCCCACAGCACACACGGTACAGGTGTGGCGTACAGCACAGCGCAGGTTGGGATGGGAAGGGGTGATTACGCAGCAGACGCCGCTCTGGCTCTCCCCGAAGATAGGTATGGGTCACCTACGTAAAGAATTTGAGGGGTGGGACCTGATAGGCATCTCCAAGGTCGGTGACCTCTGGAAAAAAGGGGGGGTGGTGCCGTTTGCGACGCTCCAATTAGAGTATCAGTTGAACCAGACTGAGCACTTTAAATTTTTACAAATACGGCATGCCCTACAGCTAGCTATCCCCAAGGGGACCGTCCTACCCGAGTCCTCCCCGCTAGAGGATAGGCTACTCGCAGACCACCTCACCAAGAAAGCTATTACATTGACCTACCGTAAACTAGTGAATCATCAAAAAGACCCCACGGAGATCCTTAAACAGAAATGCCCTGACATTACCTTGTACTGGGGGGAGGTCATGGCCACGATCTCACGGGTTACCAGTCGGGATGTCCCGCCGGAACCCCGGATGTGTTTACTGAATGTCTGGGACGACACTGACCTTAACACAGCTGACCAAACCTGGGTGGCCCTCGGACTAGCGTTAGCAAAGAGGACACTTGCGCAATACTGGGGGGCGCAGACCGCCCCTCCCATGTGAGATGGTGCCGTGACCTAGATAATGCCATGATGGCGGAGAGGGTGGTGTGTGTCAACAGAGGTTGCCCCCGTAGATGGCAGAGAATATGGGGAAAATGGAACACATACAGAGGCAACTTATGCGAACCCCCTGTACCGAACTCGGAGTCCGAGCTAAGCGACTGAACTCAGGGCAGTATTGTCACGTGGGACTCGACCGGTGGGAGGGTCAGGGAGGAGGAGGGAGGTGGCGGGTGGCGGAAAAATGGGCTTGGATATACCTGTATGGCAATAGCAATCAATGTCAGAAATTGAATGATATGACAGCACATTGTACCGCACAGATCTACCATGTGATGACGAAAGGTGTACTTTTGTTCGTTGTTTTAATAAAAATTGTTTAAAAAAAAAAAAATGATCATTTAAAAAACCTTCGAAATTCCCTGAAAAAAACATAGGTTTCAGACATGTTATAGTTAGGAATAAGCATTTAAAAAACCTTAGAAATTCACAGAAAAAACAATGGGTTTCAGGGCTGTTATAGTTAGCTGGACATTTCACTCCTACAAAACTATTGAAATTCCTCCATTATAGCTAGTTGTACTCACTATAACTCGCGCGCCCGCAATTCACTGTTGATGATGTCACATATTACATCATTCATGACATGGTCAGTGACATCACTGATGACATCACTGATGACATCTCAAATGACAATGACAATGTCTAATTTGGCAAATTGTGATGTTAATGAATGTTTGAATTTGGATGATTTTTCGATTGACACTAACATTAATCCAGGCAGTCATTTTAAACCCAAATCTGTGTTTTTGCCGAATATTGAATGTGATGCCATTGAGGTATTCGAGAGGGGTGTTTTAAATGACTTAAAGAAAATGAGGCATGGTAAAATTCCAGTGTCTGAGAAGAACCTTAACTGGTGTCAAATTCAAGCATTGGAAAACTTAAAGGCAGACAATACCATCGTTATCCGGCAATCAGATAAGGGTGGTAATGTGGTGATTCTGGATAAATCAGCCTATTTGCGTGAGGGATTTAGGCAACTGAGTGACCAGACATGTTATGCGATTTCTGACAGAAGGGCTATAACATTATCTAATGTGAAATATGGGGAACCCCTAGTAGATTGGAGAGAGAAGGGGTTATTAGAGTGGGAGGAATTCAACTATTTGAGATGCCCTTACCCCCGGATACCTGTGTTATATTTACTCCCTAAATTGCACAAGGACCCGGTTAATCCGCCTGGTAGACCCATAGTTTCATCCATTGGGTCTCTATTGGAGAACACTTCCTGCTATATTGATCATTATTTAAGACCCTACGTAATTGCGTTACCAGCTTATTTACGGGATACTACCCATTTTTTAACAATCATTGATGGGATTCACTGGGAACCAGACTATACTTTGGTCACCCTGGATGTTGGCAGCCTGTATACCAGCATACAACATCAGCTGGGTTTGAGGGCTGTGCAACATTTTCTTAAGACTCGTTCTATTTCTCTCCTGTATCACTCAGAGATGATCATGGCTATGATCGAATACTGTTTGACGAACAATTTTTTTCTATTTGATGATGTCGTCTATCGGCAGTCACAGGGCACAGCGATGGGCACCTGCTTCGCCCCCAGCTATGCCAATCTTGTCATGGGCTGGTGGGAGGAGCAGGTGGCCTCACAGCTGGAAGAATTTTCCAACTGTGTCTTGTGGCTCCGATATATTGACGACATCTTTTTAATTTGGAAAGGTGATCTGGACTCTGCCAGTGCATTTGTTAACAAACTGAATGACAACCCATACAATTTGGTCTTCACGGAACATGTAAGTAGGAACTCTGTTGAGTTCCTCGACGTTACTGTGGAGATCAAAGAGCAATCCATGCACACATACCTTTACCGGAAAAAGACCGCCGGCAATAGTATCTTGAGTGCATCCAGCTCTCATCCTTGCAAGTTGGTGTGCAGTATCCCATATGGGAAATTACTGCGCGCCAAATGTAACTGTAGCACGGAGAGCAGTTATGCAATTGAAAAAGACAATATGGTACAACGCTTCAAAGATAGAGGTTACCATCCTTGTACCATCAAAGAAGCATGTAGGAAGGTAGATGACGTTGCACGCAATGAGCTACTGCATCCTGTGCAACGAATATCGGAGATGGAAAGTCTACATTTCATTACTACGTATTCAGGACAAGGGCATGATTTGCGCCGTGTTCTGGATAAACATTGGCATGTTTTGCTAACTGACAATAATCTCAAAAAATATCTGACTAATCATCCGCAAGTTACGTTCAAGAGGAGTAACTCTTTGAGAGACGAGTTAAGTCCCAATGTAATAACCAGCTTGACAACCCTTAAGAGTGGTTGTCGGCCAGGATTTCGTTGTTGCAAAAACTGCAAGGCTTGCAGAAATAGCGTGGATTGTACAGAGGTACATTTCTCGAGTATGAGCAAAAAGCTTACCATTAAGAAAGTCCGGACATGTAATACTACGTACTGTGTCTATGCATTAACTTGTCCATGCAACAAGGCATTTATTGGCAGCAAAATTCATCGTGCAAAAAAAAGAGTGTTAGAACATGTAAGGGCTTTACGCCATAACAACAAACAATATCCTGTCGCACGACACTTTTTCGAACAGCATGCTCAAAATGAACGACTGTTGAAGATGGTGGTAATTGATGCTGTCGTTGACACTGTACGTGGAGGTAATAAATTGCTCCACCTCAGACAATTGGAGTCTAGATATATTGTGGACTTTGATACAATGTTCCCTAAAGGGTTGAATTCTAGTGAAGAATTATCTGTACATTTACACAACTAAGTTCGTGGATTGATATTGTATATACTGTGGCTGTGATTTTGTTATACTAAAATTTGTTTTATTTTATTATATTTGTCAGGGATTGGTATCAAAAATATGCTGTGGCCTTTGATGAACTTGAACTTCGAGTCATACTTAATTAAATTGTCAGAGTATTGCACTCTTTCCATTATGCCCACTGGGGCTTTATTTTGGGCATGGTTTTCCATTTGATTACGAAGTCGGTGGGGTGTATACTGATCACCCCAGAAGTAATTCCATTAGAGCTGTGCCCACTAGGGCTGAATAATTGTGTGTACTGGGTGTATGCTTAAACACCTTTTATCATCATTGGTAGCGCGTGCAGCGTGATTTAGTTTGCACAATTTACTCAATATTAGATTGGCTACACAATTATTTTGTGATAATTGAGTTCAATATCTGCTACCATGCCTGTATTCCTCAGTCTCTACGATATATTGCCTAATAATATGTGATTTTCGCACTAGGCTAAGATGGCCACCATGTTACCATTCTCTTGCATTGCATTATTTTGTTGTAAGAAGTATGTTGTTTATTTTGCGCATAATGAATTGTATGTAACTTTAATGGAAAAAACTTTGCTCTAGCGTGAACAAGGCGAAAGCTGAAACGTGTTGTGTGTGCAGTCCATTAAACCAGCTTTAAAACTGCAAATCTCCTTGGTGTCCGTGTATACTTTCTGAAGAGAAAAGTGTGGTGTTTCATATATATATATATATACATATATGTAAATATATTTTTTTAATAATAAAGGTACACAGCACAGTATGTATCATTTATTTATATTTGTTTAGAACTCATTTAATTTATGTATACATTTTTAAATGCAGATGTAGTTGTATATAAATAAATAATTTGAATTCATTTTTTAAGTATATCTTAATAATACTGTAGTGTTTATTTATTATAAGATTATTTATGTTATACTTTACATAAATTGTTCATATTTTCATATTACTTCTTATAACTTGTTTTGTAATATTTCGACATTTTTACATTGTTAAAACATTTTCTATTTAAATATTGTATCCATAGGGAGATATTTTCTTTTCTTAGTTTGATTCATGGTCATTTTCTTTTACAGCGAGCATAACTTTTGTACTCTATTTGCGTAATTTCTCATTAATTTTCCTGGAAGCTTGTAGCAGAAGGTGCTGCTGTTTGTCAGATCAGTTAAGATCATTTTATTTATTTTCTATCAGGCTTTGGGGCTAGAAGGGTTGTAGGCAGTACTAGAAATTGGTACTTATAGTGTTGCTTTCAAGTATTTTTAAATTTATTTGTAGATTGCGTTATTTTTTTTCATAGTTATCTATGTTAAGTCTAGTTAGAGTTTGATAGTAGTGTATCGCAATTTTATATTATTTTATGTTATCTTATGTGTTTTATATAGTTTAGTTCTAATGTTTATTTTACGTTTGAAGATGACGTTTTTTGTAGGTGGGTATTGTTTTTTTTTTTTACAGCTTTACGAATCAAAAGTTGTAATTTGGACATTTAGATGTAGCTTTATTTAAAAAAAAAATACTAATTTTAGTTTCTAGCAATCCAATATTTGTAATTTTGATTTCCTTTGGTTTTTTTTTCTTTTTTAAGTGTTTTCATTTTTTTCGGTTGATTAAGACTTTGCATTACTCCATCAGATTCAAAATGGCTCAATTTGTTTTTTGCAATTTTTGGGTGCTTTTAATATATTATATTTTTTATTTCATGGATATGGATGAAGATTTCCAGCTATAGAATAGTAAGTTTTATTTAAGTTATTTTATGGGTTCAAAATTTTATATTTTAATATGTATGTGTATTTGTTGTGATTTGCAGTTGTGTTGTATTTTATTGGTTACATTTGACATTATTAGCAATTTTCAGCTTTACAGTTGGTGACTTTTCCATTTTGTAACTTATTAATATACATATTAGTTCTATGCATCAGTCTTATTTGCTATTTGAACTGTATGTTTTTTGGCTGATGGACAAAAACAATTTGTTTAATATTCACTTAAAAATATTTTACCTATCACGGTTTGAATTTTGTTTTAGGTTTATTGGTTACTCTGTAGATATTTTTTTTTTTTGTTAGAGGGGGTTTGGCTGTTGCTTCTAACTGATGTGTTCCTTTGCTGTTTATACAAAGTTTCACTTTACTTTGTAGCATCTCAACATTCTGTTGGTTTATTTGCTAATTGTAGGTGTAATTTGTAGTTTTTGGTAGCTTTGTTCTTTTTCACTGGAAGAGGGCTGTAATAGCACCTGAGTCAAGCAATACAACGCAGGGGAGCAAAGTGGGAAAGCATCGCCTTTTTCTGCCCATAATTGACACAGTTTTTTTTTTTTTTAAACGCAGGCAGCACCCTGCTCTCACACTCCACCGCAGTTACAGGGCTACAATCTCCACTCCCGCCTATACGCCAAGAGGACAGCGGCATGGGGGAAAGGACTGAAGGGATCAACGGCAAAGGAGGTAGGGTGGAAAGGTCTGGTTCAGTCAGCCCCAAACCAGCCCTACAGGGACAAAAGCCCCTGTAAACCGAACCCTAAAGACCCTGGAGACCTCGGAGAAAAGCTCAAGGAACAACACAAAAGGGCAATTCAATAGCCACCCCAAGACAGGGGAAAAAAGCCCGAGATCAAGGGAGAATGGGGAGCATGGGAAATCTTCACAGAAACATCAAGTGATAGGTGTAAGCCTGAAATTGCTCCAATGGCCACTAAGGTCACAACGCCTAGGCTTACTGATCAAAACAAATATGACGGGGGCAATTGTATTTCAAGAGACCCATTAGATATTTACAAGCTAGAAAAACCACCAGGAAACTCACTGGTGGGAACCAAATCCGACCTAATATCGGCTGGGCTGGATGAACAGAAGACAATAGGGGGAGCACCGGAAAAAACAAAGTAAAATCTGGGCTCAGAATATGATTTATCTCAAATTTATCCAGTAATGATTCAAACTAGTATGACAGAAGAGCCAGAAGAGTCAGAGCAGTATTCATATCTCGACAAGGACGAGTGGGAGGCACTCCTGGCAACCTATCGGGAGGAGTCGTGCAGGTGCGAATCCACTGAAAATTTAAAAATAGAGGGGAGTAAGGAAAACAAGGCTCTCCAGCCAGCAGAGGGGTTATATGCACCGTCTAAATGTACATCTAAATGCACAATGGGTAAACCTAGAACTCATCAAAATGACATAGAAAAACAGTTCATGGTGGTGACCTCAGTAACTTTAAAGATGAAGAGCAAAAATCAGATCACGGAGATGCCTGGGCAAGCTTGCTTAAAACCGTGCAGCTTTTGGTAGAGGCCTTGCAATATCAGACCGATAAAATGGACATGCAACTAACCCTACTGAATACCCTGGCAGGTTTTGTGGTAGCAATTTATGGCAAGTTGGGTGCGCTAAATACTACACTGCAAAGCTTCCAGGAGCACATGTCAGCCGAACATCGTACCTGCGGTTGCACCTCAATTGTGGATAAATTAGCAACCCTCCTATCAATGCTGACTGATTTATGCTCACAACTCAAGAGGGCATCGAACCAAGACCTAACACAGACTAGAGGAGGGCACACCCCGAATGGACCTTGGAAAGACAGAGGGATTCATCGGGGTGCGCCCGCACAAACGGATCAACCGACGACTATGAACAAAATTCACAAACTAATGCTAAAAATGAAAACAGCAATCAAACATTAACATCTATTTTTAGTCAAAGTCACATGTTGGAGCTTGCTGGGGCAGATAAAGGGGAAATGAAACTGAACGCAAAACAAAGACGGGCACAAAAACGGAAGGGCAGGAATCAGAAACAAAGCCTCAATATGGACTGATTTCAATGACTTTTTGGGGCAACGTCAGTGCAAAAAAGGGACAATGGCCCAAAATAACCCAATACCGTAGTAAGCAAGAAAACACTGTGTCCGAGCTTGTCTGGGAGGCCAAGGGAGCTGTCTCACACCAGCCTCAGTCAAATGGAAATTCTGCCGTAAATCAATTAAAAAATAGAATCGAAGTAAAAACAACAACAAGCATCCAACCGAATGAGACAAAGCAGGATTTAATGCCCTATGGAAATTCTTGGACATCAACCATACTTGATCCCATCCCTGAAGGGAGGAATATCATTTTGAGGAATTCGATCAACCCCCAAAAACAGATTCATCGTCAACAAGGAAAAAGAGAAGGCATGGAAAAGGCAGTTTTCGAATAATAGTACAACCAACTTACAAATACCTGTCATTAACATCGACTCACTCCGAGAGCTTAACCAAACCATGACATGAAATTGCAAGGTAGTACAGAATATGGGGTCCAAAACATTCAAGCAGGACCCACTGATGGGGATCAAGTGGAAAAAGGATGCCCCCAAACTGAGGCAGGACTGCCTTCCATAAGGGTCCAAAACAATGATCCTAAAGGGGTAGGAGAGAAGGAAACAAATGTCATTTGGTTAACTCCAGAATACATCTCCAAAGGAAGGCACGAGTTCTTGAACCGAGGCAATATTCTGTGGCTCCTATCCCACATACCATCATTGGCGGATATAAGGACGACGGACCTGTACTCAATAGAGTTTATTAAATGTAGGGATCATATGGCAGGAGAAAGAACAAGAGCAACATGGACCTCCTCAATAACTCTAAACAAAATGCTCCTAGAAAGTGAGATTTTAAAGTCTTGGGGGATAATCATTGCTCCGTACACCAAACCAGGCTATCCAGATCCATTAAACCTGCAACCTATGAGGGGATCTGATGGGACTGGAAACAGATGAGTTACATTGGTGCTGCACTGCAACACGGACATGGGACAACAGCTGGAGGAACCCAAAATTTGTCGAAACCTCTTCACATTGCGGGAACGGAAAGTCGATATAAGATGGATTTCGAGAATCATAAACAATAAAAAGGATTGACGAGATCTTCGTACCCCACATATGGTTAATGTTAATGGGCTAGAGTACAGCTATGCTCTTGGAATGTAAATGGGCTCGCTAATAAAACAGCTGGTCTGGAATTTGTCACCTACATTAGGGCCTTCCACATAGTTACTCTGCAAGAAACTTGGGCACTGGACCCGCCACATCTCCAAGGATTTTTGCGTTTTTACAAAAGTGCAACAAAGACGGCAAAATATGGCCATTGGCAAGGAGGTCTGGTCATTTATGTTGCGAATACAATTATCCACATTGCTCGCATCTTTGGCCCTAATATTCAATCATCATTAGCAGTAACTGTATCTTTTCCATCAATAACAAATACAAGGGATATCAATCAATCACATAATTTGTAAAGCGCACTACATACCCGTGTGGGTTTCAAGGCGCTGGGGGCGGATGCTTCTGCTATTGGTCGAAGAGCCAGGTCTTGAGTTGTCTCCTGAAGGTCAGCAGGTCTTCGGTTTGACGCAGGTAGAGGGGGAGGGTGTTATTTATTTATTTATTTATTTATAGCATTTATAAAGCGCTCTGCAACCCTACGGGCATCCTGGCGCTAGGTACATACAGCTGAGAACCCTGTAGAACAGAAGAGGACAGTGGACAAGGTGCTGATCAGTTAGATTTTTTCGGTAGATTTTTTTGGGAAGAGCCATGTTTTCACCTTTTTACGAAAGGCCATCAATTAGTTTGTTTTTCTGATGTCAATAGGGAGGTTGTTCCATAAATGAGCTGCGGCTATACTGAAGGCTCTTCCCCCACAGGTAGCTTTCTTGATCCTAGGAATGCTGATAAAGTTTAAAGATGAGGATCGAAGAGACCGGGTAGGCTCATAACAGTTAAATTTATTTTGGAGTGGTCGGGGGCCTAGCCCATGAACTGCCCTGAAGACAATACATAAGGATTTGAAACAGATCCTCTGGTGTATAGGCAGCCAGTGGAGGTCGGCCAGGGCAAAAGTGGAGGAAGATCTTCGTTCCCGAGAGAGTGCCAGTTTGGCTGCAGCCGCCTGGATACTTTGAAGTCTGGAAATAAGATAGGCAGGGGATTCCAGCAAAAGGGCATTACAGTAATCCAGGCGGCTGAGGATGGTGCTCCTGACTATGTTAGCTCTAGTCTGTGGGGGCCTGAGAGGTAGCAGCTTTTGCAGTCCTCGCAGTAAGGCAAGGCAGCTGCTGACCTGCTTGTTGACGTTAGTCTCAAGGCTCAGGCTGTTGTTAATAGTGACTCCGAGATTCCTTACTGATTTCACTGGGGTAGGCGAGTCTCCTAGCGGCTGAGGCCAGAAGTCTGTAGGTAGACTTATGGGGATTCTTCCCACTACGCAGTGCAGTATTTCAGTTTTGTCACTGTTAAATTGTAGTGAGTTCTGGTTTAGCCAGAGTGACATTTCCAGCATGCAAGTGTGGAAAGTCTCCAGTGAGTTTGCATGGGCTCCATCAAGAGAGATCATTAGCTGGGTGTCATCTGCGTAATTTGTCACGCTAATGCCATGGCTTTTGATGATCCTCATCAGGGGTTGCATATAAATGTTAAAAAGTATGGGGCTAATAGCAGACCCCTGTGGGACCCCATGCGGAACTTTAATGAACTCTGATTGATATGGAGGGATAGCTACTGCCTGCCATCTATCCGTCAGGTAGGAGCGGAACCAGTCAAGCGCGACTCCTCCGACTCCGATGTTCTTTAGTCTTTTTATCAGGATGTCGTGGTTCACCGTATCGAATGCGGCGGACAGGTCCAGCAAAACCAGAATTGCTGATTCTCCCCTGTCCGCCCTCATTCGTAGGTCATCCATGACTGCCAGCAAGGCTGACTCAGTTCCATGAGCTGGTCTGAAACCAAATTGCTCCTCTTCCAAAATGTTGTTGGTTTCTAGGAAGAGGGCTAGGGATCTGCTGACCCATCGCTCTATGATCTTTATCTGGTATGGTAAGAGGGATATAGGTCGGTGGTTCTTTTGGCAGTTTGGGTCCAGATTTGGTTTCTTTAATAACGGAGTAACAACCGCCAGTTTCCAATTTCTTGGAATGGAGCCTGTGTGGAGAGATTGGTTACAGAGCTGGTGCAGAGCTGGGAAGATATCATCCTCGAATTTCTTAGCTATTCTATGGGGAAGAGGGTCTAGAGGGGATCCTGATGACATATTAAGGGCTGTTCTTAGAAATTCCTGTTCTGAAGGGACCACAACATTTTCCAAAGTGGCGTTCGGAGAAGGGTTTCTAGCATATTCCACCATCTCATCTCTTTTCGCTTGATTGCTGTTGTCCTGCATTGTGGGGATAGACTTACTATTCATTCCCTCGACAATTTTATTGATTTTTTCCTGAAAGAATACTGCTAGGCCGTCACAAAGTTCTTGTGAGGGCTTGATTTGGCTGTCAGCGCAAGCAGGATGAGAAAGCTCTCTGATAATCTTGAAAGTGTTGCAGGACTTATTAGAGCTTTTGAGAATAAGGTCTGCGAAGTGGCTTGTTTTGGCTGTAATAATTTCCTTCTTATATTGTACGATAGTGAGCCTCCATCGCACTTTCTCCTGTTCTGAGTAATTTTTCCTCCAGAGCATCTCCGCCTTTTTACAGGTGTTTTTCAGTTCTTTCAGTTTGTCCGTGTACCAGGGCGCAGAGGGTTTTCCCCTTTTCTTGATTGTCTTCAGCGGTATGATATCATCAAGTTTCTTAGTTATCTCATTACATAATGAGAGATAGTTTGTAGTGACATCGTTCTCTAAATTGAACGAGGTCCCAACCTGACGAAAGTCAGACTTACCTTCCTCTTTCCTTTTCAGCAGGTTCCTCCAATCACGACCAATAAAGGTTCTGGTCTGTGCCCTTGCGGGTCCTGTGTAGGTCAGGATATGGATATTAAATATGAGGAGGTGATGATCTGACCAACCTACTGGAAGAGTTGTATCCATGGTCATTAGATCTTCTGCCGCGAATAATAAGTCCAGTGTGTTTCCCTGTATATGTGTGGGGGTAGTTATCCACTGTTTCAGCCCCAGATTATGACAGGATTGAGTGATGTTATACAAGGCTGTGCGTAATTGGTCATTGTCCCATATATTAAAATCACCCAGTATCAGCAGCCTGCTGTGAGAGATTGAAATATTATTTATAACAGTGATCAGTTCCTGCTGTTGTGAGGCATTGAAGTGCCCCGGTGTCCTATAGCAAATGAGGCCCGTAAGGCAATGTTCAGAATCATGTTTTATGGAGATCCCGAGGATTTCAACACAGGAGACAGTGTCAACGTCCAGAGTTGTAATGTTTAGCTCCTCCCTAAAAATGATCCCCAAGCTTCCTCCTCGTCCTGTATTTCTGGGTTTATGAATTATCTTATATCCTGCTGGACATGCTGGACCTAACTCTGATTCTGTTCCCGCAGCCATCCATGTCTCGGTTAGGAAAAGAATGTCTAAGTTATTGGACTCAATCAGAAGCTGTATTTCAGTAGCATGTTTCGGAAGGGATCTGACGTTTAGTAGTCCGCTAATTAGTTTACCCTTAGTGCTAAGCTTAGGTCCCGCATAGGTTGGTGGGAAATGAGTCTTGTCAGAGGTTGGATTGGGTTTCAATAGAGATTTGGGGAGAAGGGGATTAATGTTTGGTAGCCGTCCTTGGCAGTTGAGGCATACATTTTTGTCCCTATGTATTATATTGGGGGGTAAACGTGGGCACTCGGCTAAATCTACCAGTGGGTTCAGTAGCATAAGTGTTTCCCTACTATATCTGAGCGCTTCGAGGGACGATGTTGGACGAAAAGGGGGGAGTGCCCTAGGCCCGGCCTCGGCGCGGACGAGCGCAGACGAGCTTGCCTTAAGCGCGCCTTCGGCGCGCAGTCGTCGCGCCCGCTGCGCTTCCGGTAGAGACACATGCTTTATGGTAGTGGAGGATGAGAACAAAGGGGGTGTGGCTATGGTTGTGGGCGTGCCTCTGGCGACCAGCCAATCACACCAGTGCAGCTGGAAAGCCCTGCCTGCGTCAGCTGCGTTCAGTCTGCTGGTCGAGGGAAATAGTGCAGGTACGGCGATTAAAATCAAGTTATTAACAATTCAAATTTTTAAAAGCAATCTGTTCCCTACTCCCGGCTGTGCCTCAGGAGATCCAACTATAAGAACGCTGCGCTCGAGATCAGCGCGCGTTTTAACACAAAGGGGGGGTGGCTATGGTTGTGGGCGTGCCTCTGGCGACCGGCCAATCACGCCAGTGCAGCCGGAAAGCCCTGCCTGCGTCAGCTGCGTTCAGTCTGCTGGTCGAGGGAAATAGTGCAGGTACGGCGATTAAAATCAAGTTATTAACAATTCAAATTTTGTTCCAGGTCCTGGCGGCTCGATGGGAGAAGGATCTGCCTCCGGAAGTAGTTCTCCCGATGCGTGGGACCGTGGCCAGGGCGTGGTCAGCAGAGCGGAGTTTCCTGTTGGGTACGTAGAAGGATAGTCGACTGTTGAGATAGGCTGGGCCGGTTTAGTGGAGTGCCTTGTGTGCGTGGATCAGGAGCTTAAAGGATATTTTTTTGTCGACAGGGAGCCAGTGCAGGTTCCTCAGTTGAGGGGTGATGTGGTCGCGGCGTGGGACGTCAAGGATCAGGCGTGCAGAGGCGTTCTGGATTCTCTGTAGTCTGTTGATGAGCTTGGACGAGGCTCCAGCATAGAGAGCATTTCCTTAGTCGAGTCTGCTGCTGATTAGGGCTTGGGTGACTGTTTTCCTCGGGTTTGTCGTGATCCATCTGTAGATCTTGCGGAGCATGCGGAGGTTGTTGAAACAGGTGGAGGAGACTGCGTTGACCTGTTTGGTCATGGAGAGTTTCAAGTCGAGGATGACTCCCAGGTTGCGTGTGTGGTCGGTGGGGGCCGGGGGGGACCCCAGTGATGTGGGCCACCAGGAGTCATCCCATGCGGAGGGGTTGGACCCGAGGATGAGGATTTCCGTCTTGTCTGAATTCAGTTTGAGGCGGCTGTCCTCCATCCAGTCTGCAATGGCCTTCATTCCCTGGTGGAGGATCAGCTGAGTGTCGTCGGCGTAGGAGATTATGTTGAGGTTGTGCTGTCGGGCGATGCGTGCTAGTGGTGCCATGTAGACGTTGAACAGCGTTGGGCTGAGTGAAGATCCTTGAGGGACGCCGCAGATGATCTCGAAGGCATCGGATCGGAACGGGGGGAGGCGGACTCTCTGAGTTCTGCCGGAGAGGAAGGAGGTGGTCTAGTCCAGGGCCTTGTCACGGATCCCTGCGTTGTGGAGGCGCGTGCGTAGTGTGCAGTGGCAGACGGTGTCGAAGGCGGCAGAGAGGTCCAGGAGGATGAGGGCCGCTGTTTCGCCGTTGTCTAGTAGGATCCTGATGTCGTCTGTGGCGGCGATGAGGGCGGTCTCGGTGCTGTCGTTGCTGCGGAATCCTGATTGGGACGGGTCCAGGATGTTGTTGTCTTCGAGGTGACGGGTGAGCTGGGTGTTTACTATCTTCTCGATGGCCTTTGCTGGGAACGGAAGCAGGGAGATGGATCGGAAGATCTTGAGGTCGCTCGGATCCGCCTTGGGTTTCTTCAGTAGGGTGCTGATCTCTGCGTGCTTCCAATTCTCAGGGAAGGTGGCAGTCTTGAAGGAGAGGTTGATGATTTTGTGCAGGTGGGGTGCGATGGAATTGCTGACTTTGTTAAAGATGTGGTGCGGGAGAGGGTCGGACGGGGATCCGAAGTGATTATGTCCTCGATGCTCATGTTGGCCCAAGTTGTCAGGGTGTCGTGGGCGGAGGGGTGCGGTGGGTTCGGTGCGGTGCGGTCGGCAGGGTCTTCCGGGGTCTGAAGCTGTTATGGATGTCAGTGATTTTCCGGTGAAAGAAAGCGGCGAGGGAGTCGCACAGGGCTTGCGATGGTGGGATGTCGTTGGCATTGGAGCTGGAGTTGGAGAGTTCCTTCACGATGGTGAAGAGTTCCTTGCTGTTGTGTGCGTTGTTGTCAAGGCGGTCTGTGAAGGAGGTCCTTTTGGCGGTCCTGATGAGGTGGTGGTGGTTGCGGATGGCGTCTTTGTGGGCAGCGCGGCTGTCTGGTGTCTTGTCGCTGTGCCATATGTTTTCCAGTTTCCGGCAGGTGCGTTTTGAGTCGAGGAGTTCCGGGGTGAACCAGCTGACTCTTCTGCTGTTGTCTGTGCTGGTGGGATTTTTCAGTGGGGCGACGGTGTTAGCGCAGTTGTTCATCCATCGTTCGAGGGTGAGTGCACCCTCATCGGGGTTGGTGGGGTTCGTCGGAGGGTTGAGTGCGAGGCTTGTCTGTGATTGTTCTTGGGTGACTTTGCCCCAGCAGCGGCGGGGGGTCTGTAGTGTGCGGTGGTGTGTGAGGGGTTTTCGGAAGGAGAAGTGGATGCAGTGGTGGTCTGTCCAGGTGGGTTCGGAGGCGTGGCTGAAAGTGACGTGGGGGCTTGAGGAGAAGATGGCATCTAGTGTGTGGCCGGCGTCGTGACGAGCTGTTTCAGTCCGAGGTTGGCAAGGTTGTCGATCAGGGTGGAGGATTTGCTGTCGTTGTTGTTCTCCAGGTGATAGTTCAGGTCTCTGAGGAGGATGGAGTCGGTGGAGGTCAGTGCCTGCAAGCTGATGAGATCGGCGATGGAGTCGCAGAATTGAGGCCAGGGTCCTGGCGGTGTGTAGGCGAGGGTGCTTCTTAGGGTGGTCTTGGGGTCCGTGTGGATCTGGAAGTGCATGTGTTCGGAGGTGCTGAGGGTGTCATTGGTGTTTGTTGAGACCCTGATGGTGTTTTTGTGGATGATGGCGATTCCTGCTCCGGCCCTGTCGGTGCGGTCTCTGCGGGTGATCTTGTACCCGTCAGGGATGGCTATGGCGATGTCTGGCGAGGAGGCTTCGTTCATCCAGGTCTCGGTCAGGAAGGCGACGTCCAGTGATGTGGTGTCGAGTAGGTCCCAGAGTTCGACAGCGTGCTTGTGTGCGGAGCGGGTGTTGATCAGGATGCATCTAAGCTGGTTGGGTTCCATCGTGGTAGGTGTCTTGGTGCTTTCGCGGCAGGAGAAGCTGCAGTTTTGGCAGGAGAAGGGGCCGTGGTTGCGCCTCGGGGCGGCCTTGCAGCAGGTGTGGGTCCTTCCTGGGTTGAAAGTGACGAGGGTTTTGGCACCGTAGCGGAGGCGGTCTTCGTAGCTGGTGCGGGGGACAGGGGTTCTGGCGCTGGGCGCGGTCCAGGCGCGGATGGGCGCAGACGGGCTTGCCTTAGGCGCGCCTTTGGCGCACCAGCGGGGCGGCCGTACAGCAGCCGCCATATATGGGGAGGTGGGGAGGGAGGAGCAGCTGGTAGGCGGGAGGCGAGGGACGGGTGGAGCGCATGGGCGCGGAGGTGGCGGGGCCGCAGGGGAGGCAGCGGCGGGGACGGGGGAAAGGAGACTGGCGCGGGGCACAGAAGAGCAAAAGGGGTATAAAATCAAAGGGGCACAGAAGCACAAAAGTCAGCACAGGGGTACAATGAACGGAGGCACAGAAGTTGGCGAGGGGTACAGAATAAAAGGGGGCACAGAAGCAAAGCGGCGATCGGGGGGCAGGGGGCACAGACAGTTACAGGCACAAAGCCACAGGCAGCAAGCGAAAACAAACCTAAGGCCACCACTGGCCACCAGGGATGAAGCGCAGGTGGAAGCCTGCGGGTGGTGAAGGGCCTCGATTTCACCGGTGGCAGCAGAGACAGTGGGGGGGCAGGCGGTGCTGCAGCGGGTGGGAGCGACCTACCAGGGAGGGTCAAGGGCCGCTCCCCTCCCCCCCTCAAGATAATAAACGTGTACATTCAACCAAAACGCAAAACTAAACAAGTTAAGGAAATGTGCTATTTTGTGGAAACTTGCATAGGAGAAGGCCCTACGTTATGTTATGTTAAAATGTTATGTTAAAATATTTATACCGCGCACTTTCACCATCGGTTTCTTGGCGCTAAATGACAAATAACAGAAAGCCAGGATGAGATAATTAGCCGTATGCAGATTGGAAGAGCGAGGTTTTCAGAAGTCTGCGGAAGCAGTCATACTTAGGGCAGATGCGAAGAGCTAATGGCAGAGCGTTCCAGGTAGAAGGGGCCAAAACAGAAAAGGAGAGGCCACCATGCTTTTTCCTTTTATACTTGGGAATCTCAAGAAGGTTAAGAGAGGAGGATCGAAGGGTTCTGGAAGGGGTATAACGGGACAGATTAGAGGAGATGAAGGCCGGGGCAGCCTGTGAGAGGGCCTTGAAGGTAGAACATGCCATCTTGAAAATACATTGTTTGGAAATAGGAAGCCAATGAAGACTGTGAAGGAGGGGAGTGACATGTTGGAATTTCGGCTGGTGAAAAATCAGGCGGGCAGCTTGATTCTGCACCAGCTGTAAACGGTGAAGATGACAAGCCGGGAGACCGGCATATAGTAAGTTGGCGTAGTCAAGCCTGGAAGTGATGAGTGCCATGACAACTAAGGTCAGGGCTTCTTTAGTAAGAAACCTACTGATCTTACGAACCCGCCTAAGATGGAAAAAGCAGGCTGAGGTGACCGCGTTGATTTGTGGCTTCATTGAAAGATCATCAGAGATAATCACCCCCAGGCTTTTGACTGAACGCACAGGGACCGGAGCGGTCCCCAGGGATAGAGGCCAAAATGAGGAGTTCCAAGGATGGTTGGAGCTGCCAACCAAGACAAGCTCAGTCTTAGTAGGGTTCAGCTTCAAGTGACTATGATACATCCATTCCGCAATGGACAACATAGTCGACTGAAAATTAAGACAGGAGGACGGGGAGGAGTCAATAGGAAAAATCAACTGAAGGTCATCAGCATAGTTGAAACTAGTAACTGGCGAATCACGGAGGGAAACTAGGAGAGGTTGGAGATACAGATTAAAGAGGAGAGGGGATAATGCAGAGCCCTGTGGGACGCCGCAAGGGAGAGAGGTGTAAGGGGCAGAGAAAGAGGAGAGATGGACGGACTGTGATCGCTGATGAAGAAAGGATCTGAGCCAGTCAAGGGCCACTCCCTGAATGCCGGCATTGTGGACACGGTCGATCAGAATGGTATGATCGACCGTGTCAAAAGCCGCCGAGAGGTCCAACAGGACAAGGGCCTGAGAGGTGTTATTGTCGGCACCCTTCCTGAGGGTGTCCATGACTGCTACTATGACCGCCTCGGTGGAGTGGAGGGGTCTGAAGCCCGCCTGCTGAGAGTCCAAGAAACCAGATTCCTCAATGAATGAACTCAAACAGCGGGTGACATAGGTCTCCAAAATTTTTCCCAAGTAGGGAAGAAGGGAGATGGGTCTGTAATTGCTGAGTGTAAGGGGATCAGTGTTAGGTTTTTTTAAAATGGGAACGATAGATGCTTGCTTAAAGGAGAGAGGGACCTCCCCAGTAGCAAGAGAGTTATTGAGAAGAGCAAGGGGAGGGCCTGGGCATGTTAGGAAGGCTTCTCTCAGAATCTGAGGGGGACAACAATCGTTGGGGGAGCCTGATTTGACTTTAAGAAGAAGAGAGATGAATTCTTGTGAAGAGATAGGGGGGAATCTAGACAGGGAACTAGTGTTTTTTGAGGGGAGGGGGGGGCGGAGTGGGGGATGCCGGGGTCGGAATGTTGTTTTTTATTGTGATGATCTTGTCTATGAAGTACGAGTTAAGTGAGTCGCAGAGAGCCCTACTACTGACCTTGGTCGTTTTTAGGCCATTCTGCACCCACTAGAAACTAGGGAAATAACCATTTTTTATGGGGGGCTACCCCTAGGGCAAGGATCGTAATCCAATACGGGGAAACATGTTTTTGTCATTTTCCGCCACCCACCTGGGACACATCGCCCATTTTTATGCTGATATGCCACCTAAAGGGGGGCAGACAAGCACTAGGTATCAGCGATTTTTATTTACAAAATTGTGTAGCAACCCTGGGCAATGGACACTGCCCAAAAACACTGGCATATATTATGGATATTTACTGCTTCCTTGTGGCAGATGGCACATTTTTTGGCTGTTCTGCCGCCAAGGCAGACAGAAAACCACTAAACACCAGGGATTTGTTTTAATTGTGCATGTTGGGAAAAGGCCTGTTAGGCAATTGTCGCTCCCCAGTATTGACCACCTGGTGGCATATCAGATTTTTTGATATGTCAATCTTCCCATGGGGATGGCCGAAAACCACCAGACAACCAAAAAACACATTTTTGTATGAGTGTGTCAATGAACTGGCGTTTGACTGTTGTGTGCGTGGACTAGCATTTGGTTGGTAGGATGTGCAAACTGGCATGTGCCCAGTGGTGTGTACGGCTAGAGTTTGTCTTGTGGTGTGTGTAAATTAGTGATTGACTTGTGATTGTTTAATGGCTGGGGTATGGGTCACTTCCCTCTGGGGTGCCAATGTTTTGCCTATAGATATG
Source organism: Triturus cristatus (assembly GCF_964204655.1). Lineage (NCBI taxonomy): Eukaryota > Metazoa > Chordata > Amphibia > Caudata > Salamandridae > Triturus > Triturus cristatus. The sequence continues at coordinate 1,205,291,489 of NC_140582.1, read as the reverse complement.
TCCTTGAACTAAAGCAAGACAATTATTTTTTCAAGGTGTTGAATTTCCATGACGACTATTTATGTGGGTATGTTTTGATGTGCTTTTTTGCCCCTCCTCTTTGGGGGCAGATCAGAAGGTTGTGATGTTGATCTGTCCCCGGGGCAGCCTCCATTGTGTTTTATAATGTTAACTGTTGTATTTCTAGTCATCATTTGCATTTGTGCACTTAATTTTTATTTATCTTTTTATTGTAGTTCAAAGATTTCGATTTACTTGGTGGTGATTAATCCTTGTAGTTTAGGCATTGGCCAATCTGCAGGTTGTGTAGGTGCATGTGTTGGTAAGAGAACTTTTTGTAATGATTACTTTAAATGAGTATCATTGACCTGCTTGAATATGTTTATTTTTAACTGTTGTAGCATATTTAGCTTCTGTTTAATTGTGTGTCAAATTCACTTTGGATTTGTGCAAGATGTGTTTTGTATTGTTTTGCGTGAATGTTTTTACATTTTCCTTTTAAGTGGGAGATTGTTGGTGCATGCTGTGTCTGTGCAGAGTAGATGCAGTTGGTCCTCATGTAGTATAAAGTTAATTGCATGATGGATAGTTTTTTCTCTACATCATTATACCCCAATCGTTTTATTTACTGTTTTATGCAGACATATTTTGTTGAGTTCAAATTTGACACAGTGTTGTCTGTTAGTTTCATTAGTAAGCAGTATGACTGTTCAGCAGTTTGTTGGTTTATTTTTTTAATATGCCTCTGAACACGGCTCTGAGACTGACTCGGTGTCTAAGGCAAAGGACTAAGTTGAAGATTCCGGCAGCAAATTGTTTGACTTAGAGGAGCCCTAAAATGATGAATCCACTATTAGTGCTGATGAAGTACTTCTTTTAGAGGAGGACACTGATATGCCAGTCATGCAGCAAAAGCATCTGAATCCTAGGTGCAATTATTTAAGGAATTTTTCAAAGTGGCCACTGTGGCATGTGGCACAATCCACTCAAACAACTCAAGGGGAACAGAGCAGTACCTTGTGTACTAATGAACTTCATACTTTGAAATTTTCAGACAGAAGAGATGTCCACATGCTCACTGCTATTCATAATGAAAGCACTTCTCCTGTGACTTATGGGATTCTAAGGTAGCAGAAGTGTACATAGAGTAGGTCAAAGGATGGAGAGTTACAATGCTGCTTGAAAGTCATACATCTGGTACAATAAGTAGGCTGTTCATTTGTTTCATTTGGCATCCTTCAATGCTTATGTTGTTTTTAGAGATTATCCTCCAGATATCAAGGTGAGTTTTGTACAGTTTCTTTTTTTCTTTGGGAGTTTTTTTATTTCAAATAATTTTATTAGATATTTTCATTAAAAAAAACAACAACACAAATGACTACATGCTTCGTATAGTGTACAAAAATGCAACATTTTGTGCAATACCACAGCTGGGGAAAAGCATTGAACTTATCAGTAGGAAAAACAAGAAAAATTATCTCCAACAATCAGTCGTAAGAGCAAGATGCCAGCTGATATCATATATTGTACATTAATAGGTAATCGTCGAATAATCCAAAAAATGAACAGGAGAAGAAAAGGACAAAAAAGCTATGGGGCTCATTATGATGGAGGAAGCTGTCCTACCGCCATCACCAAGCTCATTACCCCCCCCCCCCCAAATTAGGATAACGGTGGATATTGTGGCGGATGCAAAGTCCATCTGCAGCTTTTCCGCCAGAGGCAGTCGCACCGATTGCCTGGCGGGCAGAGCAGGGCCACTAATATGGTGGTGGTGCCTAGTGGGCACCGTCTGCCACATTAGGATGTGGGTTTGAAGAGGCCTTTCGATGGCGGCGATGCCGCCATTGGAAGGCTGAAAGGCTGGCGGGCATTGGGTTTGGGGGCCCATTGGGGGGGTGTCGCTGCACTGGTGCCTGTCACACGGTGCAGGAAAATGCGGTGCAGCACCGCACGCAATGTTAAAAGCCCAGGTTGTGCCCGCCATTATGGCGGGCTCATCCTAATCACAGTGGTGGGACCGCCACATGTCTAGTGGGCGGTCACAAACACCGCTATGGTGGCGGGTGGACCAAGTCTCCCTGCCATCGTAATCAGCCCCTAAATACTGAGAAAGAAACAAGTAGTACTAAAAAAGAATAAAGAAAGTAATGCGAATCAGAGCCATAATAAAATCTGCATACTTCAGGTAGTTATAATATCTAAATACATGTTTTTAAAGAATAGAGTCCTGTGAACCAAAATTTACTAGGTTAATACAACCAAGAGTCCAATCAGAATATTATACATCTTTGGATATTGGTTATGGTTAGGAGAATATGAAGAGAGAGAGTCACATAAAGAAAAAATAGCGCCTGTATTTTCATGGTGGTTTATGTGTGGAGAAATAGATATCCAGTGTATCCCGTATGCATCTGGTAGACGATTTCCAGGGAGAGTTTTGAAGAGCAATATTATCTGCGCCCCTGAGATGAATGATCCAATTCATCCATGCTTTATATGAAATCTTATGTGTGTCTTTCCAATTGTTTATGACTATTTTTATTGATGACCTAAATAAAAGATCTAGTAGGGCTTTGTCTGCACAGTTTAATGTATCATCTAAAAAAACAGTTGTCATTGTGGAGAATTCTCTTTTTAGCTTACATTTGAATAGTTGAGACAAAAAACCAAATACGTTATCCCAAAAAGATGATACAACTTTACAGTGTAGTATACGATGGGCTAAATCGTCTGTTTCTTCTTTACAATTCCAAAAAACAGGGTCATGGCTAAGATGCTGTGAGTGTAAATGAGCAGGTGTCCAGAAGGCTTTATGTAGGAGCCATATTTTTGTTTGAGATAGAACCGGAGGTATTTTATTCCGGGTAGTGGAACTCCATATTAGAGGCCATTTAGATTCGGGCAGTGGGTTAGAGGAATGTATCTCCCAGAAGTCGAAAAGTTTTTTTATTAAGCTTCAAGATTTTAGGTTGGAGAAGTTTGTAAATATGTGATACTTGATTGCCTAACTTATTGATCTTTATCACAAAGTGTGGTAGGGATGGAAATGAGTTGTGCAGTTTGGCTTTTGACAAGGCTGCTCTAACTTATTATCTTGTATTAAGGGCTCTAGACCTAGTAGGAAAAGGGATGGTGAAAGTGGGCAACCTTGTTGTAAAGTGTAAGAATTCGAAAGTGAACCATTCATTGCTATACGTGCTATAGGTGTCTGATAAAGGGCCATGACCATATTTATGTAGGGATCTACTAAGTTAAAAGAATACATGCATTGCTTTAAAAATGACCACGAGACCCTGTCACACGCCTTTTCATCGTCCAAGGTAATTGCTATTGAAGGATCCGTATTAATGGACACATTTTCAAGTACATGACATAACAGACGGGTGCTATCGTTCAACATACGGTTTTTGAGAAAACCCTCTTGTGAGTTGCTTATCACATGTGGTAGGACTGTATTGAGTTTTCTGGCTACATGTTTTGCATAGATTTCACAATCAACATTGATGAGAGATATCGGTCTATAATATTTGGTAGTAGAGGGTCCTTACCTTCTTTAGGGATAACTATAAAGTTGGCATCTGTCATGGATTTTGTCGTTCCTCCTTTATTTGCTATATTGTAAAATACTTTTAACATGGTTGGTTGTAGTACATTTGCAAATGTTTTATAAAATGTGGCTGTGAAACAGACTGGTCCCGGGGCCTTATTTTCTTTCAGGGATTTAATAGAGTTTGTTACTTCTAGTACACTTTTTGGTTTCCCTAAGCCAATTTGTCAGTTTCTTTCAGATGGGGTAAGTTCAATTTGTTCTCGTATTGAGTGCATTCATTAAAGTAACATTTCCAGTTGTTCCTATATAAGTCTTCAAAAGGGATTTAAAGGTATTTAAAATGTCTTTTTGTTTAGTATGCGTTTGTCCATTATTATCTTTGATTGACGATATAACATTTTGGTTCTGTTTGTGTTTAAGATGAGACGCTAGCATTTTACCGGCTCTATTGGCTTCACATAATTTGAGAGCCTTAAATTTGTTTATCCATACCCCTGCTCTTTTACTCAGAATGTTATTGCATTCATATTTCTTTTGTGTTAGGAGGTTAAGAATATTATTATTATTTAGAGAATTGGCGTGTGAGGTCTCCAGGAGTTTTATTTCATGTTCTAATTTAACTAACTCACTTTTAAGTTTTTTATTGATTTTTGTTTTAAAGTCAATATTAACCCCTTCAGTGCCCGCCCCTTTCCCCGCCCTGTGCCGGCCGTTGCATTAGCGGGCGGGGTCTATGACGAGCTGGACTCGTCATGGGCACAGCGCAACCGCGGCCCATGACGAGTCCAGCTCGTCATGGGCACTGAAGGGGTTAACCCCCCTAATGGTTGCCTTCAATGCATCCGAGAGGGTATTTACGTTTATTTCAGGAAGATCATTATGCTGAAGATAAACATAAATTGGCTTTTCTATTTACCTTTTATCTTCAGAATCTAACAGTACTTCATTATTAAAGCGCCATCTTTTGGGCAAGAGTTTATTATGGCTGCCAGCCAATTTAACACTGATATATAAGTGATCGGACACAAACTTAGGGGAAATGTCTGTTTGATCAATTAGGTGCGTAAATGATCCAGAAATAAGTATGTAGTCAATCCTAATGTATGAATTATATGGAGCAGAGTAAAAAGTGTAATCCTTAGAGTCAAGATGTTGAAGATGCCAAGAATCTTTGAGGTTAAACTTAGCACATATTTTTTGAACTATGCCGTGAGATCTTGTAACGTGAAACTTACACGTGGATTGGCGATCAATGATAGGATCTAATGAGATATTGAAGTTGCTGCCAACTACGATAAGATCGTCCTGGGGGAGATTTCCTATGATGTTTGAAATACCTTCCCAAAAGTTAGGTTTGTCTGTGTGAGGACCGTATATGTTTACAACATGTATGGAGTATTCCCATTTTTTTAAGTGCGTAACCAGTATTCTACCTTCATTGTCATGTGATTGTGATTCAAGGGATATGTTAGATTTCTTCGCTATTACGGTGATTACTCCCTTCTTTTAATGGTCCGCTGGAGAGCATGAGATGTGTGATATTCAGTTATGTTTAATAAAGGCTGCATCTTCTCCAGACAGCTTAGTTTCTTGTAGTAGCATAAAATCCCTTTTAGATTTGGCTAATCAAAAACCTTCCAGCGTTTAATCGGATGGTTACGTCCTTTCACTACGTAAAGGTCATCTGTGATATTATAGGTCTTAGTTTGAGCCATTATCTTCGAAGATAATTTGACTTGGTCCCATACAGATAATATATATTACATTAAGTAAAAAGCATAGCTGGAAAATTGTCTCTAACTGAGTCTTAGATGTTTTCTGAGTACTTGTATGTATGAAATACAGATAATATATTAACGTCTCTATCCACAGATGTACTGGCTGGAGGCGTAGGCGACCACTTATCAAGGCTGTTTCCAGTCAGAGGACGTCGCTTTCCCAGATCCCTGCTACCTACTTGCGTGTCTTGCCGATCCCTGGAGCCAATTGTCCTTCCTCTGGCCTCCACGTCTCTCCCCCGCTGTCGCCCGACACCGCGACCGCTGTGAGGGGAGAGTGCTCGGCGGGACGGGACTTCAATACCCAGGTCCCCTTGCAACCCGGAAGTGGAACTCACGTACCTTGCGCGCCCGGAGGCGCTACTTAATCGATCCCGCCCCCGGCAGAGCGGGGGCTGTTTCCAGTCAGAGGACGTCGCTTTCCCAGATCCCTGCTACCTACTTGCGTGTCTTGCCGATCCCTGGAGCCAATTGTCCTTCCTCTGGCCTCCACGTCTCTCCCCCGCTGTCGCCCGACACCGCGACCGCTGTGAGGGGAGAGTGCTCGGCGGGACGGGACTTCAATACCCAGGTCCCCTTGCAACCCGGAAGTGGAACTCACGTACCTTGCGCGCCCGGAGGCGCTACTTAATCGATCCCGCCCCCGGCAGAGCGGGGGCTGTTTCCAGTCAGAGGACGTCGCTTTCCCAGATCCCTGCTACCTACTTGCGTGTCTTGCCGATCCCTGGAGCCAATTGTCCTTCCTCTGGCCTCCACGTCTCTCCCCCGCTGTCGCCCGACACCGCGACCGCTGTGAGGGGAGAGTGCTCGGCGGGACGGGACTTCAATACCCAGGTCCCCTTGCAACCTGGAAGTGGAACTCACGTACCTTGCGCGCCCGGAGGCGCTACTTAATCGATCCCGACCCCGCGTCGCGGGACCGCGCGCGGGCTAAGCCCGGGCAAAGGGCGGGCCGTCTGTGGCCGTCCGGGGCCGGAAGAGGCCGGGCTGGGCCACCCTACTGACATGCTAGTTGGCACACCAAGGTACTGTACTGTTGTGTACTGTTGAGACCCCTCGACCCCCAGTAATAAACTGGGCCTATATTATACTACACAGCACCACCATCTGTGAGAGCCCGAACTAAGTATTGTCGTAGTATATTGCCCCCTGATTGTACATTGTCCTTAGGTCTGTGGCATCGTTGATATCCTTCATCCCCCCTTGTGTTTTTAACATGGCTAAAAGGAAATCTATGGAAGGAGGTGGGGGCAATGTTTCGAAAAAGGGGAAGAAAGCAAAAAAAGTTAACCACGCTGCAGGTAACTGTATTCTAGATAGGATTGAAGCTATTGTTGACAATTGCCAAGTCATACTAGAGGATTCCAGCTCCGTTTCTTCTATCACTGGGGACTTGACAAAAGATTTGTCACCTGGTGTTTGCATTCGCAAGATCCCTAGTATGTTTATTAAAGCCAGGGAAGCCCCTTCCAATGCACCGACTTCCCTTACACCTATAGTTCATGTTCATGAGTCCCATCAGGAAGACAAACAGGCTACACAGGATCTTACACCAGTCATTGAATCTCCCTCTCCCATTATCCAGCTCGACCTCACTTGCTCTAATAGGTTCGCTATCCTGGAAGACCTAGAGGAGGATACAGCTGCATGCCAAGCGGTTGGCTCCTCGCCCTCTAATGTAGCTCTGACTCCTGTTTCGTATGGGGTCTCGTTGGAACAAAAAAATCGACCAGCTATTGTCCGAGATAGTAGCCCTGAAGAACACAGTCATGGAACTGAGCAAGAGGGTTTTATTAATTCCTATGCAGTCTACTACGTTTAGCAGTCATGCGGTGCCAACATCACTCGCACCTCTAACCCCCGTCCAAACCGGCCCTTTGCCAATTATTCACAAGGCTAAAGATCTATCCTATGCCACAACCAATTCCACTAGGAAGCCAACTTTGCCCCCCCCTAGCCGGAGTATACCACCAAACAGGGATACAGTAAATAATCAGAGAACTGATAAAGCTACCACTTCTACTGCACATTTAGCTGCAGGAACTGGACCTTTGAGACCCAGTAGTCAGAGGTCTGCGCCATGCCCCGGAGATAATAATGCATTTAATCCTACTCTCGCTGGATCGTTGCCCAACCCAACCGTAGTTTATATGACTGGGGTACCAAGACTTACTAACAATCAATTTCACGAAAATGCGGATTCCATTACAAACAAAGCCATACACTGGGTCAGGCATGTCAGGGGCTGCAGGTCCATTATTCGAGAAGACATTACCAAGGCCAGGAGACTGTCTCACTACACTAGCCAATTTGACTGCATTGAGCTTACTCTCTCCAACAGCACCCTGGCCGAGAACTTGGTACTCCTCGAGTATCGTACCTCGGCCCCGGACCACTCCGGCATCCAGATAAGGCGCATTCCGCCTTGGATCCCAAGCAACGCTTTACCAGAGGGTAGACAGAGGATTCTTAGCAATGATTCCAACCTGAATAGGGTGGACTGACTGGCCCAAAATCCTTCTCCCGAGGTTCGTTTTATGGAGCCGGTCACTGTTGTTTTTAATGACATTACCATAGCCCCTGAAAGTTTGTCCCCCCTCTTGTTGCCCTCCCCGCTCTGTGAGATGCCCCCTGTCACTCAGTCCACCATCTCACCTGCAAAGCCTACGCCCCTTTTTAATCTTGTGTCATGGAATGTTGCGGGGCTCACCAAAAAGCTTTTGATCCCGGAATGGCATGATTTTATCGGCACATTCGATGTATGCGCATTCCAAGAGACATGGAGTACAACCCCGCTATATAAATCAGGGTATTCCACATATGTTCTACCAGCCATAAGCTCAGGGAAAGGTCGCCCTTCGGGGGGACTGCATGTGTGGCTAAATATTAAGCACAACTGGCAGGTTCAGTGCCATAATAATGTTTCCCCTGATCTGTTACATTTGACAATAAAAGGCCCACACGGCGGCCCCACCCTAGATCTCTTTAACATTTACGCTAGAGGTTCTATGGGTGGACAGATCTCTCAGACAGTGGTTGCTCTGGAACATGAACTGACCCATATTGACCGGAACTCCACTATTATTATCTGTGGAGATTTTAACTGCACTTTTGAACCCCTAGCCTCAGAAGATCTACTCGGGCTTAGTGATTCAGATCTCACTTGGGGAATTCCGCCCTTGGAGCTCGCTCCGATTAAGAAATGGTCACAAAGGGCCATTCAATTGAATGCACTTACCCAAGAATTCAATTTACGTGCAGTGAATGGCAGATCTATATCTGACAAGGGTGGCGCCTTTACTTTTAACAGGTTAATCTCGCCATCACGCATCGATTATATCCTTGTCGATATCCATTCCTGGGGGCTCATCATAGATATGGTTGTCAAAAACACAATAGATAGCGACCACAATCCACTATGTTTACAAACCAAAGACCCTTGGATGACGATAACCAATATGGCCAACGAACCCCCCCTAATGGCAACCAAGGAGGTATCATTGGCAGGGTGCTGTCGACGCCTTAAATGGCATGGGATTTCCCAACATGAGGAGAAGCTCGCTTTGATCAAAGAGCTTTTAGCTAGGAAACATACCGAACTCTACGATGCTAGCACTAAAATGGATGATCCCCACCTCATAGCCTCTGTCTATCTTGACACCACCAGTAAAATAGGGGATTTCTTTATTTTGGGGGAGAAAGCCCGTCCCAAGGTGGACTCCTCGAGGAGCGGGAACCCTTGGTACTCCAAAGGTTGCAGAAGGGCCAGAGTTACTCTGTCCCAAGCCCTAAGGAAACAGGATAGAAACCTAATTAGTAAGGCAAGACAAGACTATTCAAGATCACTGAGAGATGCCAAACGGGATTGGGAAGAAAGTCATTGGCAGGAACTCAAGGAGGCGGCTTTAAACCGGAATTCTACAGCCTTCTGGGACATTCTGAACAGAGCCAAGAGGGCAAAAACAATAAGTATCCCAAATCACATAGCGGAGCTGCAATGGTTCGACCATTTCTCTGCTATATATGAGGGTGAGACTGTCTCTGAAACACCGGTGGCGGACGATTTGCCACCCATTGTTGAGTTCCCAGCGGAGACCAATTTTGGGACCCACGAAACTATTTTGGCCATTAAAAGTATTGCCCCCGGTAAGGCGGCTGGGCCTGATGGCATACCAGGTGATCTCCTCCTACACGACCCAATTCCCTGGGCCTCATTTATTGCTGTTGTCATGAATGCCATAGCTAAGGGCTCCATAGTACCTGAGTCCTGGAAAGCCGCGGTGGTGGTACCAATTTTTAAAAAAGGCAACAAGGAGGACCCTGCCAACTATAGACCCATCAGTCTAATTGACGTAATACAGAAAGTAGTTGGCAGGGTTCTCCTAATGAGACTGAGATGCTGGATTGAGAATGGGGATGTTTTATCACACTTCCAAGCAGGTTTTAGACAAAAGGTAGGCACTATGGATCAAGTTTTTAGATTTTTTATGATATATTGGAAAACTGTAGTTTTAGGCAAGGGAACCCTATACTTAGCTTTTATTGATTTAAAGTCGGCTTTCGACTTAATTCCCCGCCAACGCTTGTGGCAGGTTTTATTTCAACTAGGTGTTCCCCACGAGATTCTTGCCTTTTTAAAGCTTTTACATGAAAATAATCATGCCAAAATTAGATGGGGGGCCCAGGGCCAGCTTACAGGGAGTGTCGCGGTGAATAGGGGGGTACGCCAGGGCTGTGTGCTGGCTCCCACCCTGTTTTCTCTATACATTAATGGGGTGGTGGACTTCCTCAGAGAGGTCCCTGCCGACGCGCCAGTCCTGGCTGGCGAAAAGATCCCCACCCTCCTGTTCGCCGACGACACTCTCCTGATTTCAAAATCCCCGGCTGGCCTACAAAGAAACCTAGACAGATTTGCTTCCTTTTGCAAATCCTATGGGCTCATTATGAATACCGAAAAAACCAAACTAATGGTTATAAACCCCCCGAGACGTTTTAGCTATACTTTTACCCTCGATGGCACTCCCCTAGACATTGTAGATTCTTTTGATTATCTAGGGATACGCATTGCAAAAGGGATGAAGTGGAGTGCACACCTGACCAAGATGCTTCTGTGCCACAAGAGGGTTTCCGGTGCCATTATAAGAGAACAACATCTCTCTACTAGTCGACCTGTGGCACCGGCTCTTGTGGTATATGAGGCCCAGGCACTGTCTAGCTCTATGTATGGGGCTGAAATTTGGGGCCATGAAAACATTCACGATCTGGTTGTCTCAGAGAACAAATTTATGAGGAACCTCATCTCTGTCCCAACATCATGCCCCCTAAAACCTTTGCTGCATGACCTGGGGAGACACTCTATTCAGGACATTGCACGTCTACGCCCTTTATTATTCTGGGCAAGACTGCGGAGGACCCCTGAACTTGCTAAATATGCAGCAGGTTTAGATGATCTCCTATTAGCAGACACTGGGCGGAGGTTAAAATGGATTACCCACATAAAGCAAACACTGAAATCTATTGGCTATGAAGACTCCTGGGTATCCCAGGTACCCCCTCCGAAACAGGACCTTAAGGAAGCTTATTGGAGTTGGGTAAATACAAGAGACCTGAATAATCCCAAATTGGGGAAGCTGAGTGAGGCTTTCTTCGAACATAAGCCCGTTTGCAAACTGGAGGCATATCTTGACTTCATCCAGTCCCCACTGGACAGATCCCTGTATGTACGATTCAGATTAGGGTCCCTCCCCCTTAATTGTGTGACTGCTGGCTGGAAGGGATCTCTACCGTCATCTGCTGGCTGTCCGAGCTGCACAGCACCTAGTGAGTCTATTCCTCACTTTTTATTTGCTTGCTACCATTATCGTAGGCCAAGAGCCAAATGGTTGCGTCCGATCTGCAGAACGTTGGGATGTCGCGACTATCGCATTGTGCTACGCATTCTGCAGACTGATACCTCGTCCCTTACTATTGTCTGCGGCATTGCCAGTACTTGGGCTGTGCTTGGCTATTGCGTAAGAAAAACATTCCATCCCAACTGCACTGATACACTCTTGAGATCGACGGCTACTTTGCACTTTAATGAACTCTAAGTCACTAAGCACTTTTGTCTCTGTTTCCCATATGCTGTTCTTAACCGTTTTTATAACTTTTTAAGACGTTTTCGATTATTGTTGTTGTTTTTATGTCTATCTTGATCCTTTTTTATCATTGTATGTTGTGCTTTTATGATATTTTATATCGAATAAAGCTTTACCTACCTATTAACGTTGATAGCATAAATAAAATTAGCAATATTCAGGAACTCTTGTTGAGTATAAAAAGTATGTAGCAATAAGTACAGTAAAAAGCATAGCAGAAATGGTATTAAAAGAAAAGAAAACATAGAGATAGAAAAAATAAAGATAATAAACAACTGAGAACACCCGAGAAACAACTTGAAAACAATCCCAATTCTTCTTCGCAATACTTGGAGATCCCCAAAAGTCCTCCCCACTCCCTCCCCACCCAAACCTGCATACCTGGAATCTCGGAAGTGTGACGGCAAGAGCATCAATCTGTCATCAGAGAATATTTAACATTTGTAAACTAACCTGTCAGAGTACATCATGATAACAACTAGGTTATGTGTTGTAGGGCAATTCTAAGCATATATAATAACTGAAGGCGTAAGTATGCTAAAAGAAAATATGGCATGAATACTTATGCGACACTTGCACACATATATATCCCAGAGAGAGACATATTCTCAACTACTTAAACATACTTATACAAATTTAAGTTTGTATGTGTCTGACAGTACACATGAATAAAGATCGCCCAATAAGCGGCATGGTAAACATAGGCAAATAAGTGTTAACCAACAATGCAACAGAAGATGAATCATCTAACTAAAGACAAATAACAGCAAAAACAAGCTTATTGTGTAATATGTAGTGATAACATATGAAAATTGCATGAACGTACAAAGGCGACTGGAGTAATATATCTAAATAGGATATGAAAATGGATATCAAAACTTCCTCTTATTAGAAAAAGAGTTAGTGAAGTCCATGTCTTGAGTAGTCGGGCCATTTAGAAGATTTGACAGTTCTTTAGGATCCGTAAAATAGCGATTTCTACAATTCTCCATGATTCTAAATTTGGCAGGACCAGCGAAAGACGATTGAATATTTCTATCTCTTAATTTGTCTCTTAGAAGAAGGAAACCTTTTCTTGTATCCACTGTGGGTTTAGAGTAGTCCTGTGTGAATATTATCTTTTGGCTGTTCTAAGTGATCTGTCGATTTTCATGGGCAAAATTGAGGATGGCTTCTCTATATTGTTATCTCAATGGTTTGCAGATGTTACGACAAGTTGTTTGCCTTGAAGAGGAGTTAAATGCCGGAATTCTGTGTGCACGGTCCAGCTCCAGGAAATGTTATGCCCGTGTTCTTACGGATCCAGTTCTCCAGAAAGGTTATGCATGATTCCGCTGAGTCCTCTGAGCCCTCCGGAATACCAAGAATTCTAATGTTGCCTCTTCTGTTCCAATCTTCAAGTTCGACTGCTTGTCTCTTTAGTGTGGGAGTAATATCTATAAGAGATTTCATTTCTTTATTGGCATGAAGGGAAGAGTCCTTAATATCACTAATACTTTGTTCTGCGGCTTCAATTTTAGAGTTGATTGTATTTATTTCCACCCGTATGGCAGTCAGTTCCAGCTGCATAGCATCCGTGTTTTGTTTGGTAGATTTAGCTAGATCATGAACATCAGCCAGATGTTTAAGAATTATTTTCATTGCGCTGTTTATATCTGCTTTGGCTTTGATGGGAGAGTCAGATGGCAAAGGATTGCCTTTGTTTCTATTGGCATGTAGGGAAGAGTCCTTAATATCACTAATTCTTTGTTCTGCGGCTTCAATTTTAGAGTTGATTGTATTTATTTCCACCCGTAGGGCAGTCAGTTCCAGCTGCATAGAATCTGTGTTTTGTTTGGTAGATTTAGCTAGATCATGAACATCAGCCAGATGTTTAAGAATTATTTTCATTGTGCTGTTTATATCTGCTTTGGCTTTGATGGGAGAGTCAGACGGCAAAGGATTGCCTTTGTTTCTTTTGTACTGAATTTTAGAATTATTTTCTGCCATAGTGAGAGACATCTTAGGATAGGGTGAGATCCTTGTGATGTTGGTACAGCTGATGCTAGTACTGATGTTAAGAGCAGGTCATCACTATTATTCAGAGTATGTGGGGGAATATAAACCCTCTTGATTTGTTTCGTATAAAGGAATTGGCAATATCCGTATTGAATCAAACGTCCATAGTGAGATTGCCCACAGGCTTTTTTTTTTTTTCTTATTATTTTTTATTGAAATTGATTGGTGTCATACATTTTTCAAATTCAAAATACAAAATATAGAATTACACAACACACAAATATCTCATAAAGCATACCCCACTTTCGACGACTGGTATTGGCATATAGTTAACTTACAGTTTTCCAAAATCAAAAGACAAGAAAATTGCAAATTATTCAAAAAATGTCCCCCAAATTTTTTCAAATTTTCTTCCCCCCCAGTCCTCAAAGCATAACTTCGCTCACTAATCTTTACTCTGCGCATTTTGAATAGCCATTCATGCTTGGATGGAGTCTGATTTGTACGCCAGTTTTGAAGTAACAACGATCTGCCATGCAAATATAAACCAATTTTGCGAATGATTCAGATAAATTAAGGTGCGGATCGAAACCATAGAGCATCAGTTTAACATTTGAAAATATCCGGATATGATAATTAGAATGTAAGAAAGCAAAAATGTCTTCCCAGAATACTTTCACCATACAACAATCAATTATTACGTGTGTCCAATTAGCTGGGGCGAAGTTCAAGCATCGGAAACAATTCGGTATATAGTTACTATACATTTTGGCTATTGCTGCCGGGGTGCGATATAAAAGCCATTTTCCAAAAAATAACATTCTGCGCCAGTTAGCTCCCCTTAATGTGGAGAAATTAAACTTATTAATAGTCCGCCAGGTATTCAATGATAAAACATGATCTTCTTGTTCCCGCCATTTTTTGACAACTTTAGAGCCCAGATCGCCTTGTCTGGACTGAGCTAAACAACGCTTCCACTCTCCGGGTTTCCTTATCAAAGTATTATTTAACAAAAGATCATTGTTTAATGAAGAAATCTGAGTAAACGATGTGGGAGCATACTGCTGCAGGGATTGATAGATTTTATTATAAGACCCGGCTAACAAAAAATTTCCTGAAATTAATAATCGCATCTCCGGCGGGGTTATCCACCTTGTATGTTGTAAAAAATCGCACACCTTGCTAAATCCAGCTTTAGACCAATAGCCCATCAAATCAGAGCCAGCCCCCCGCCCGCTAAATGAAAGTAGATTGGTCAACAAAGAGGAAGAATTAAAAAGAGACAGAGAATATCTTCTGAGCATGGCCGTACGCTTCCTAAAAAACCATGCAATTATTTTATACCTAACCAGTTTAGGAGATTTAGGAACTTGAAGAGGGGAAGATATTTGACTATCTGAAAAAATTAAATCAAAGAAAAAACTAATGTATACGTTGGGATTTGGAATTGGGACTTTAAATCGGGTCAAATACTGAGCAAAGTAAGCATTATAGTATTCTCTGATATTTGGAAGTGCGAGGCCTCCACTGTCTAAATCCTCATAGAGAGTGCTCAGCGTAATACGAGGCGTTTTGTGTGCCCACAAAAAACGCGAAAATATAGATTCAATTTTAGTAAAAAATGTGCCCGAGAGAAAGCAAGGAATCGTTGAGAACAAAAAAATTAAACAACGGTAAAATAGACATTTTTAACAAAGCAACTCTGCCCAGAATTGATAGCGGTAGTTTAGTCCAGCGTGTGAGAAGTTGGCCTGATATGTAGTGCTCACTATTCTAGTGATCACTGTGTATCATTCCAAACGACCCTTATTGATGATTGGTTGTAAGTCAACCTTATAGACCAGCTATCCTAGTAGCGTGGATACGAGCAGTCTTAGGCTAAACTCTAGAGGGCGTGTTAAGCCAGCTGTTTACCATCACATATACCCCTTGAACACCGAGTGAAAGGACACCACACAAGTTGTTATGAAAATAAAGGATATTTATTTATAACAGGACTACCCTGGCTCTTTATGAGTCAGGGAGCTAAGCACAATACAAAACTCTTAGGAAAATACTTCTGGTTGCACAATTTACACAAATGCCCGAGGGCACGAAACCATTACACTGCAAGTGGAAGGGGAGAGGTTAGAAAGTCTAAGGTTACTGATTCCGGAGTGATCCGATCAGTGGGACTAAACGAAAAGGAACTGGACACTTGTAAAGCGAACCTGCGATGGAGCACCGAAATGCTCGAGTTACCTAGCCCAGGGGCTGCGGCTGTGGGAGGTTCGGTAAGATGTCGGGAGTCCTCGTTGTAGTCTCAGGAGCCTGAAAGAAGAGTTGCTGGCAGGCGACCAGTGTCGATGTTCAGCGAGATCCAAGCCTGGATCGGTGATGAAGGAAACCTGAAAGCAGAGGGGACTCAGTTCTCAACCGCTAGCCAGCGATCGTGTGGGCACCAGGAGGGTACCGGCTGAAGTCACCTCGACCAGGTGGGTGGATGACGTCGGACTCGGTTGTTCCTCGGACCAGGAGGCGCGGCGGTGACCAGGATGGAGGACGAGCTGTCCCACGAAGGTGTCTGCTGTCGATGATGCTGGGCCCAGGAATGGGGCAGCGGATCTTGGCAGTGGCAAGCCCACGCGGTGGAGTCAAGATGGCGTCTGGAGTGGACCAGGAGGGTCCGTGGTACTCCTCTGTTGAAGGGGAGCAAGGGCCAGTCTGGAGCAACCAGACTAGTGATGAAACAATCGTGGTGCGTCGTGAAGAGGGCCACAAGCCGGTCGGCAAGTGATCGGACAACGCGGTGAACAGCAAGGAGCGGAAGGGCCCCCACGCAGATCTCGTGGATGCTGGGGAGGCAGACTTCGGTGCTGGAGCTGCTCAGGGTTAGGGCTTCTCAAACCCTAGGTGCACTCACTCGAGGGTCCCTCGGTGGGCGTGCTAGATAAGCGTCGTGCAGGTTCTGAAGATGGCCGGTCCCGCAGGTCTCGTCACACCTACGACTCTCAGCTGGGCTGATGATGTAGGTAAAGGTCAGAGATGGCAGGGAACTCGGGTCTCGTCAAGCTGGGCAGTCTTGATCCGTAGGAGAGACTTACAGCAAACCGCAAGCGCTTAGGTGGTGCCTGCTGGTGCAGGGTGGCTACTCCTTAGCCACAAGGGAGAGTCTTCAGAAATAGTCAAGAGTTCCTTTCGTGGAAAGTAGTTCAAGATTCAGAATTATCCAATTTGGGAAGGGGACTTGCTCCTACCTTTATTCTAAGAAAAGGGGCTGGCCCGTGACCAGGTCCTACCTATGGGTGGAGCCAGGAGGGGGGTGGTTACACCCCTATCCTTTGTCCGGCTTTGTCCCAGCTCAGGGGCTGGTGTGCCCCCGAAACTGGTTTGAGCCGGGCTATGCACAGTGAGCACCGGGGTGCCACTTGCAATCACCTTCCTTTCAGCCCTGCCTACCTGCGATACACAAACCCTGTCTGGGATGGTGCTAACACCGCCCTCGACAGGAAACCCTTTGTCCAAGCTCCCCTCGCTGGAAGGTCTCCCAGCAGCAGGAGGTCAGACTTGTGTCTGGTGGCAGCATCCATTTTGTGATGCTGAGGCTTGAGTCAACTTTAACCGGGGTTCAAGGTTACTTCCATGTCGTGCCCCTCTAAAAGGGGGGAATGCTAACCCCGTCGCCAGAACTGGCGAGGGGTTCGTATTCCAATTCGTATGACACCTTACTCGACATGTGTAGGTGATGCGATGCCAAAGTTAGCAAATAACCGCAAGGATTATAATGCATTTAAAAGTAGTTGGCCCGCGTCACCATGGAACGGCTATTAGGACTTGGTTCCGCAAGCCGTCGACGGGCTCAGCTCGCGCCAGAGCACCGTCCCACATGGTTCCCTGCACTCTGCCTTCAGGATTGATAAGGCCTGCCATAGGAGTGACTGATAGGAATCCATGTGTCCATTTTAGGGTTAGGTGTAGGAATACTACACCTACAGCATCGGGTGATTACACCACTTTGCCCCAGCTGTCGTGCAGCCAGTTGTGTCAGATTTGGGCGGCCATCCAGGGGTGGCATAATACATGCTGCAGCCCCTGGTAGGCCCTGGGTACACCGATGCCCTGGATACCTGTGGTATGCTGAGACAGGGACTGACAGGGCGACCCAGTTCCAATTAGTGGATGCACCTAAAGTACATGTGTGTTAATTTCGAGAGAGAACAGCTAGGCTGTGGGTCTGATTGGCAGGCCCACAGCCAGGGAAAGTCGTAAACCAATGAAGCAAAAGCAAAAAATCTGGGTGATCATAGGATTGCAGACCCTACTCTCCTACATTGCCCCCCCCCAAACTTTGGGACAATAAGCTAACATTGACCAGGTGAGTCTTCTTGCTCTAAGTGGAAATACCTGGAGAGCCCATCTGCATTGCCATGATCAGTGCCAGGTCTATGCTCCACTGTGAAGTCCATCCCCTGTAGGGAAATGGACCACCTAAGTAGTTTGGGGTTTTCACCCTTCATTTGATTTAGCCACAAGAGGGGCTTATGGTCGGTCTGAATCTTGAAGTGAGTGCCAAACAAGTATGGCCTCAGCTTCTTCAGGGCCCAAACCACAGCAAAGGCCTCCCTCTCAATAGCTGACCAATTCTTCTCTCTGGGGGTCAGCCTCCTGCTAATAAAAGCTATGGGCTGGTCATGACCATCAAAATTCAGTTGAGATAGAACAGCTCCCACACCCAACTCCGAAGCGTCTGTTTGGACAATGAATGGTTTGGAGTAGTCTGGACTCTTTAGGATAGGCGCTGTGCACATGGCCTGCTTTAGGTCATCGAATGCCTTTTGACAGCTTGCTGTCCACTGAACTATTTTTTGGCATCTTTTTACTTGTCAGGTCGTTTAGCGGGGTCACAATGGATCCATCATTTCTGACAAATTTCCGGTAATAACCAGTCAGGCCCAAGAAAGCTCGAACCTGAGTCTGGGTGGTTGGAGGACCCCAGTCCTGGATGGCCTGTATTTTGCTCTCCAATGGCTGAACCTGGCCTCCACCTACAAGGTGGCCCAGGTATACAACCTGTGTCTGCCCTATCTGGCACTTAGTGGCCTTGATAGTGAGGCCTGCCTTTTGCAGGGCCTCTAACACTTTCCTCAGGTGGACCAGGTGATCCTCCCAGGTGGAGCTAAAGACAGCGATATCGTCCAGATACGCCGCGCAGAAGTCATCCAACCCAGTGAGAACTCGATTCACCATCCTTTGGAAGGTGGCAGGTGCATTTTTCAAACCAAAAGGCATTACCACGAACTGATAATGCCCACCCGGGGTAGAAAATGCTGTTTTGGGCTTGGCCTCCTCAGCTAACCTGATTTGCCAATACCCAGCTGTCAGGTCAAACGTACTTAAGTAGCTGGCCGAAGCCAACCGGTCGATAAGTTCGTCTGCTCTTGGTATCGGGTGGGCGTCAGTCTTAGTGACTGCATTGAGGCCTCTGTAGTCCACGCAAAACCTCATCTCTTTCTTACCGCCCTGGGTGTGAGGTTTCGGCACGAGAACTACGGGACTAGCCCAGGGGCTGTCCGAGGGTTCAATGACTCCCAGCTCCAACATTTTCTGCACCTCCGTCTTGATGCAGTCTCTGACATGATCAGGTTGCCGATAGATTTTACTCTTTACGGGCAGACTGTCCCCAGTGTTGACCTCATGGGTACACCAATTGGTCTGACTGGGCGTCAGAGAGAACATATGTCGAAAGGATTGAAGAACCTGTTTACAATCCTTTTGTTGATGTCCAGAGAGGCTGCCACAAAAGACAACACCATCTACCGGCCCATCATTCAGGGTTCTGAGAGAGCAGGTTCGGGAGAGGGTCCCTCTCCTCCTCCTGTCCCTCATCTGTGGCCATGAGCAAGCCCATGCCCTCCCTGTCGACATATGCCTTGAGCCTGTTTACGTGGAGCACCCTGTGGGGGCTCCGGGGAGTTCCCAGGTCTACCAAGTAGGTGACCTCTCCCTTTTGCTCAATGATCGTGTGGGGCCCAGACCATTTGTCTTTGAGTGCTGCTGGGGCCACTGGCTCCAGCACCCACACCTTCTGTCCAGGCTGGTACACAGTCAGGACAGCCTTTTGGTTGTGCCAAGCTTTCTGTAATTCTTGGCTCGCCTCAAGGTTTTTAGACGCCTTTTCCATGTACTCCGCCATCCGCGAGCGGAGACCGAGCACATAGTCCACAATGTTCGATGCCGGCTTTCTGAGAGGTCTCTCCCATCCTTCCTTTACCAAACAAAGGGGTCCCCTTACAGGGTGTCCGAACAGAAGCTCAAAAGGGCTGTAGCCAACCCCCTTCTGCGGGACCTCTCTGTAGGCGAACAAGAGGCAGGGTATCAGGACATCCCATCTCCGCCGAAGCTTTTCAGGTAGTCCGTGAATCATCCCTTTTAGGGTCCTGTTGAATCTCTCAACAAGCCCATTGCATTGTGGGTGATAGGGTGTGGTGAACTTGTAGTTGACACCACACTCCTTCCACATTGCAGTCAGATATCCCGACATGAAGTTTGCACCTCTGTCTGAGACGACCTCCTTAGGGAAGCCCACTCTGGAGAACACTCCAAGTAGGGCCCGTGCCACCACAGGTGCTGTAGGGGTCCTAAGTGGAATAGCTTCAGGATACCTAGTGGCGTGGTCCACCACCACCAGTATAAACTTGTGCCCTGATGCTGTCTGGGGTTCCATTGGTCCGACAATGTCGATCCCCACTCGTTCAAAGGGTACCCCCACCACCGGTAGTGGTATGAGGGGGGCCTTTGTCGTGCCACCTGACTTACCACTGGCTTGGCAAGTGACACAGGAGCGGCAAAACTCCTTCGTATCTTCGGACATGTGGGGCCAGTGAAAGTGTGGAACAATTCTGTCCCAAGTCTTATTCTGGCCTAAGTGACCTGCAAGGGGAATCTCATGGGACAAGGTAAGAAGGAAACCTCTCAGAGACTCCTGGTCGCACCAGGTTTGGGGTCTCTTGCCTAGGAGTACAGGAGTCCATCGTCCCAGTACACTTTGTGGGTACCTGTGGCGTTCCCTGCAGCCTCAGCAGCGGCCTGCTGTCTGAGGGGTTCAAGCGAGGGGCAGTCTAACTGTGCCTTCCCCAGGTCTTCCCTGGAGGGTCCCCCTGAGCCCAGAAACTCAACTTGACCAGGTTCAAGCTCTTTCGGCTCAGTTTCCCTCAGTTCTTTAAGGTCAGCCTCCTCAGAGACTTGATCCACGACCTGGGGCAAGGGGGAAGGCGAAGCCTTACCCTTACTGCTCCTCTTCTTGGAAGGTGTCTGGTCCGTTCTTCCAGGATCCAGCACCTGTTCAGTGGGGCATCTTTTGGCCTGTGACCTGGTCACAGCAAGGACATGTGCTGGCAAGCCTAACATTTCCATGTGAGTCCTCTGCTCCACTTCTGACCATTGTGACATTTCCAAATCATTGCCCAACAGACATTCTACGGGGAGGTCTGAACTAACCACAACCTTTTTCGGGCCACTTACCCCTCCCCAGGAGAAATCAACAACTGCCATACTGTGATTGGTAGTGACGTTGCTGGCATTGGTCACTAGGTAATTGGTACCTAGCATGATCTGTCCAGGGTCCACAAAGTTAGGAGTCACCATGGTGACACTGGCACAAGTGTCCCTGTAGGCCTGAGCCACTTTTCCATTAATCAAAGGTGTCTGTCTGTATTTGCCCAAAGTATTGGGACTGGCATCAGGGGACATATCCATATCCCCTGTACAGACAAATACGGCCTGAGTGAGCGTGCTGACTAAGTCGTCACTCCCCTCGGTTCCCAAGGTTAACCCAACTAATGCCTTGGGAGGCGCACTACCACTGCTGACTGTACTAGGGGGTGCAGGTGCCTTAGGGGCTGCAGTGGCAGGAGTTTGCCCTCCTTTCTTGGTGCACTCACTAAACCAGTGAGTCTTACTTTTACAGTATTGGCACCACCTTTTTGACTGGCCTTCTTGAGTCTTCTTCTTCTGTGAAGCCTGACCCCCACCCTCTTTGGTTTGTTGGGGACCTGTCGAAGACTTCTGGTCATTTTGTTCGTTCTTGTTACTACCTTTTTGGTCTGCTTTCTTCTGACCACCCTGGTTCTGGTTCTGGTTCTGCTTGACCCTTGTTCTGACCCATCTGTCTGCCTTCTTTCCCAATTCTTGGGGAGAGGTCAGATCCGAGTCGACAAGGTGCTGATGCAACAATTGGTTCTGACAGTTGTTTAAAATCTGTTCTCGCATGATAAGATTGTACAATCCTGTGTAATCAGTAACCTTGCTACCCAGCAACCAGCCTTCCAAAGCCTTAGTGGCACAATCGACAAAGTCAGTCCAATCCTGAGACTGAATTTTCTGGGTGTCCCGGAACAGCACCCGGTACTGTTCCGTGGTTAAGCCGAACCCATCAATCAGTGTGTTCTTCAGGACTTGGTAGTTGTTAGCATCCCCAGCTCTCGTAGTGAGGAGCTTGTCCCTTCCTTTACCTTCAAAGGAAAGCCACAGTATAGCTGCCCACTGACTTGGGGGGACGCACTGGACAGTGCAGGCCCTCTCCAAAGCAGTTATCCACTTGTGGATGTCGTCCCCTTGTTTAAAGGGGGGCACTATTTTACTCAGGTGTCTAGTGTCTATACCCCTGTCTTTATCTCTATTGAGAATGCTGCCACCAGTGGGATCTAACCCACTTAATTTCTGCTCTCGGGCCAGGGCAAGTCTTTCTTTGGCGAGGGCAAGTTCTTCCCGCTCGATCCTCAGATTGACTTCCCTCATCTTCGCTTCATGCTCCCTTCTCTGAGGGGACGTCATTCCTCTCTGAGAAGATGCCTGAGAGACATGTGTATGAACCGATCTGCCAGAGACTCTGGAGAGAGACCTAGCTCGTCCGTTCCCAAGGTTAGGCCTGCTTGAGCGTGGGCCCGGGGCTCCCCCAGTTCCATTCTCATGCCTGCTTAAGTTGGTCCTTGTAAGCCTGCTGACTACCACTGGACCTTTGTCTGCCTCGTCTTCTGATAACTCCTCCTCGTCCTCCTCCTCTGTGTGGAGGTCGAGGTCTGGGTCACCGAGGGTTCCCTCTAAGGGAGGCATGTTCACATCAGCACTGGGGGGACCTGTGTTAGAGGGCCTCCTAGCATCGTACGCCTCTAAGAGACCTATCAGAATTACGATGGTAGGGTTAGAACCCTGGTTTAGCTTCCTGGAGGCACACAGTTGTCTCATCTCCTTGAAGCTAAGAGCTGCATATCGTGACACGACCTGTGGAGGGTCACTGACCACTAAGGGAGTCTCCGAAGACTCTCTGTGGACCGACATGCTTTTCTAGTGAGGTGTAAGTGATGCACCTACCTACACTATGTGTTTACCTACTGATCCCTTGCTAAGAGTTGTAGTCAGGGTGTGCTAAGCCCTGTTACACTACAACAGCCGGTTCAGTAGAACTCGGAGTATTCTAAGTTAAGTTATATGTACCTGGGTACTTATGTGATCTTTCACTTCGATTTTCTTAGGATACGTGTGTGGTAAAACAACAGCAAGCTCAAATCCCAACCGCTGCTCACCAATGTGAGAAGTTGGCCTGATATGTAGTGCTCACTATTCTAGTGATCACTGTGTATCATTCCAAACGACCCTTATTGATGATTGGTTGTAAGTCAACCTTATAGACCAGCTATCCTAGTAGCGTGGATACGAGCAGTCTTAGGCTAAACTCTAGAGGGCGTGTTAAGCCAGCTGTTTACCATCACATATACCCCTTGAACACCGAGTGAAAGGACACCACACAAGTTGTTATGAAAATAAAGGATATTTATTTATAACAGGACTACCCTGGCTCTTTATGAGTCAGGGAGCTAAGCACAATACAAAACTCTTAGGAAAATACTTCTGGTTGCACAATTTACACAAATGCCCGAGGGCACGAAACTATTACACTGCAAGTGGAAGGGGAGAGGTTAGAAAGTCTAAGGTTACTGATTCCGGAGTGATCCGATCAGTGGGACTAAACGAAAAGGAACTGGACACTTGTAAAGCGAACCTGCGATGGAGCACCGAAATGCTCGAGTTACCTAGCCCAGGGGCTGCGGCTGTGGGAGGTTCGGTAAGATGTCGGGAGTCCTCGTTGTAGTCTCAGGAGCCTGAAAGAAGAGTTGCTGGCAGGCGACCAGTGTCGATGTTCAGCGAGATCCAAGCCTGGATCGGTGATGAAGGAAACCTGAAAGCAGAGGGGACTCAGTTCTCAACCGCTAGCCAGCGATCGTGTGGGCACCAGGAGGGTACCGGCTGAAGTCACCTCGACCAGGTGGGTGGATGACGTCGGACTCGGCTGTTCCTCGGACCAGGAGGCGCGGCGGCGACCAGGATGGAGGGCGAGCTGTCCCACGAAGGTGTCTGCTGTCGATGATGCTGGGCCCAGGAATGGGGCAGCGGATCTTGGCAGTGGCAAGCCCACGCGGTGGAGTCACGATGGCGTCTGGAGTGGACCAGGAGGGTCCGTGGTACTCCTCTGTTGAAGGGGAGCAAGGGCCAGTCTGGAGCAACCAGACTAGTGATGAAACAATCGTGGTGCGTCGTGAAGAGGGCCACAAGCCGGTCGGCAAGTGGTCGGACAACGCGGTGAACAGCAAGGAGCAGAAGGGCCCCCACGCAGATCTCGTGGATGCTGGGGAGGCAGACTTCGGTGCTGGAGCTGCTCAGGGTTAGGGCTTCTCAAACCCTAGGTGCACTCACTCGAGGGTCCCTCGGTGGGCGTGCTAGATAATGGTCGTGCAGGTTCTGAAGATGGCCGGTCCCGCAGGTCTCGTCACACCTACGACTCTCAGCTGGGCTGATGATGTAGGTAAAGGTCAGAGATGGCAGGGAACTCGGGTCTCGTCGAGCTGGGCAGTCTTGATCCGTAGGAGAGACTTACAGCAAACCGCAAGCGCTTAGGTGGTGCCTGCTGGTGCAGGGTGGCTACTCCTTAGCCACAAGGGAGAGTCTTCAGAAATAGTCAAGAGTTCCTTTCGTGGAAAGTAGTTCAAGATTCAGAATTATCCAATTTGGGAAGGGGACTCGCTCCTACCTTTATTCTAAGAAAAGGGGCTGGCCCGTGACCAGGTCCTACCTATGGGTGGAGCCAGGAGGGGGGTGGTTATGTGGAAATATGGATTTTCCCGATCAGTTATGTCCCCTATCTTGGACCCCAACGGTTCTATGTGCATGTCACAAGTACATGTATGTTCCCTCCAGTTCCAGTTATGAAGACGCAAATACATGTGCGTCCACCGTCAACATGCCCTCTGCCAGATCCGCCATGAATAGGCCGGATATTCCATCCCTAAATATGAAAGGCCACCGGCTTTATATGGTTCACTTATGCCATTTTACAGTCCAGGCAAGTAGGCCCTGATTCTGTCATCAAACTCCTCTTGCTTTCTGCCTCTGAAAACTCCAGTTCGAGCCTGCATCTGTGACCATGAACTTTGTCTCATTCTCTGCGCGGCTCACGAAGCCTGACATCAGCCTATTCTCTGCCAAGAACTGTATTTCGCCTTCGAGTTATCTGCTCCCCCCTCAGCCGATGCATTCCTGTCTAGTAGTTTAAGTAAACATTCTTCCAGCTACCGAGCAAAAGGCTCGACTTCTCTGTCCTCATGCAAGTAATTCATAGCCCTGTTACCATGGAATATTCCTACCCCCTCGCATTTAGTGTAGACACTTAGACGCTTGTACACGCACTCACAGTCAGTATAGAATAGATTCTGTCCGAAAGTCCTTCTTTTGTGGATAACATAGTTCTTTAAACATAGGATGTTAGATATGATTTGGGATTAGGTTGACTTGACCCCCCAGACTTTTTGTCTCCACATGTAGAGCTAAATGTCAAGTCCCCTTCACCCCCTAGTTGCACGTCAATCACACGTCATACTGCTGCGCGCGCATCTATGCCAAGTATTATCTTATAGATCCACCTATACGTGACATCATAACCAATTATGTTCCTTTTTAATCCTTGTTCCACCCATTTTTGGTTACACAGATAGATCGTCATTTTCCTTATCAATTGTTACGCCTATTGCATTCGCTTCATTGTAATGTATGTACTATAAAGGTTACTTCTTGTCAATAAAGTATGTACTTCACTTCCTGAACCTCCGTGGTGATGGAACTTGGAGCAACCGATTATAATCGATCATTGGAATAAAGCCCATTCCGAACCTCTAATACCACGGATTCTGCCTCTCATTTTACTGAGCTATTTAATTATGTTTCTGTATCAAATTAAGTCCAGGTAAAGGAAAATTATTTACCACATGAATGGCGCCCGAATAGGGACACTTTCTCATCTCACGCGCCGGCGGTGCGTTGCAGGCCCGGTCTCCTGCCACAGCTGGACGGACAATAACGCGTACCAGCAGGATTTCCTGTATCTCCCTCCGGTCAAGCGGGGGCGACTGAGACTGCGATCAACACCCAGACGAGGCGGTGAGAAGTGCGAAGTATCCCGACCAGAGCCTAACTGAGAGAGCAAGATCCGAGGTATACAGAGACCCACCAGTTCGAAGTCAAGCCCAGTGTCCGACGAGTCGAGTCGAGTCCAGTCCGGTTCAAGTTCAAGTTACCGAGGCCTTCCGTTTCCGAAGCTACCCGGTGAGTACCATTGCTGGGGAGGCATTTTCTGACGTGCACATAGGTTGTGCCGGTCAAGACGGGTTTGGGTACACAAATCCGGTCTGCACTGTTTTAGCAGTGTATCTGTACTGTTTAGCAGTATATCAAGTATTCCGAAGTATCTAGTTATTGTCAAGAATTAAGCTTGGTGATTAGTTATGCAGACGATCATCATTGTTGGTTATTTTAAAGGTTAAAAATGTTTTAATGTTTAATGTTTAATGTGTTAAACGTCCTGCATATTGTGGTATGAATGGTTGTTCATTACTGTGCTTTTGTATTAAGTGTGTTCAAGATTAAGTATCGGATCAGTTGTCAATATGCCGCTCTTTTCGAAATTAAGACAGATCACTACTAGAAAAGGGGTTCTCGAAGAAGCCGTCCCTATTCCTCCTAGGGACACTCCAGGGCACTTCATGTATCACAAACATGGCTTAGACGCTATATTATTTCTTGATTTATGGGTAGACTACACCAAGGGATTACCAGAAAGTCAGAGGTGGCCCGCAGCGGGAACCTGGGATGCAGAGTGCATCATGAAAGTCGAGGAAGAGTTATGGAAAAGGAAAGTCAGACAGTCACAGAAAGACGCCGTTGAGTTATGGCGTAAAGAATCTCATAGACGCACAGAAAAAGCACGTAGACAGGAAGAAAAGAATAAAGAAAGTTCAAATAAAGTTCGAGAAAATCTATTAATTGAGGAAGGTATCCGAGTGAAATCAGAACAAGTAGACAGACAAAGAAACGCCCTTATGAATGGTATGTATCCCCTTCTGGCCGAAGGATTACCTAAGGCCACTCCAGAAATACCGAAAGACTTGCCACCCCCATTGTTCCCAATAAAGGTACATCCTAAGGGGCATCCTAGAACCGCAGAAGATGTTTTTCTTTCCTCATATTTAGATGACGCAGCTCCCGAATATGCTAATTCCGCCCCGCATAGACCGCATACCAGGGAGGTCCAACGCCAAGAGCCAGCACCCGTATCCCTACAGCAACAAATCGAGTCACAAGTTCTGGCAAGCACATCTGTTTGTGCATCCGCTCCTACAGCTACTTCTATAGCTGTGTCCACACCTGTAGTTGCTGTGTCACGTTCGACGAATCCTTTCACACCCGACACCCCAGATGGGGCCACGGGAGGTGCTACCAATATCTTTTCTACGCCACCCAGAATAAATAAACTTACTTTTCAAGAGTCAGCACATTCACGTACACCCAAACTCATAAGTGCCCGTACGCTGAAGGAACTTCTTATAGATTGCAGATATGACCCTGTGCCCGGTAAAGAGGACGAAATGACCCTGGCATCATTGCGTATCAGACGAGCCGCAGTGTATTTAGGAAAGTTACCAGGAATGACTGCGCATCTAGATAAAATATATCATTTTGTCCAAACAGGGCGAGATCCAGAATGTATTAACAGAGCTATGGAATACCAGAAAGTAGAGATACAGGGGGAACTGTTACGTTTCCTCATAAACTGTGTGATCAGAAATAAAGACCGACCGGGGGTAGACCCGGAAGCAATGCAAATTCTTACAAGATGGAGCCAGAATATATCAGAAGGGAGACATGATAAACAAAATTGTATAATAGCCATGTGCCGAAAGATCCGTAAAGAAATAGAACGCCTACACGAGGAGAGATTAGAGGTAGACGAGTTCGAACAAAGCGAGGAAGAAGGGTCAGGACTGCCCACAGGACAGTCAGACACCATAGCCTATGTAGGTAGAGGAAGATCTTGTAAAAATAATAGACATCTTACTGACTCAATACGTCCGATATGTCCAGATAATAACAGGAATTTCCAAATACCTATAATTAATATAAGGTCTAACGAGCATTCTTTCCAAACCGCCGACAAACTACTCCGAGAACGAAGGGGTTATCATTTTCTCGATTCTATGGATGAATATGATTTAGCCAGGGCAGCTGTCCATTGGGTGGACAGTCCCGGAAAATATAGTGATGATACAGTAGTACGCACATTTTTGAATATTACCCCAGATGAACAGAGGTTAGCTGGGATTTATATGATTCAACAACTCATTATACTATATCGAAGTCAGCATTCGGACCCTGGTCCCTTACCTGACATACTGACTGAATTGCTTATGAATAAATGGAGAGGTGCAGGTACTAAATTAATTAAAGAAATTCTAGAATCAAGAAAGCAGTATATTATTTTGTATGCGCAGAGCATGTCTCATTGCCCGTCAAGGAAAGAACTACGTATCACATGGATAGACAGAATCCCTTACGAGAAGTGCACCCAATAAAAGGCGAGGACAACGAGTTCAAGCGCGTATTTGTATATACGCCCATATCGAAAATAGAATTGTTACAAATGAAGAAAGTGGTACCCAGTCATGACAAAGATCCAGCGGGTTTTCACCGAGAAATTAAAGACATGTTACTCATGGGAGAGTATACCTATCCCGACATTATGACAATATTAAAGGTATTGATGCCTGCTGGTATTTATGAGAAACTCAAGGAAAAAGAGTGGGAGGTAGGAGACCAAAAGATAGAATGGTCAGTGTTAGAAGCGGAAGAAAAGGCCCGAACTGCAGGAGCAGGACTTGGGGATAAAACTAAAGCACTGCCAGGTTTATTAGTACAGGTACTGCCACGTTTATTAACTACGAAAAAGGAAGATTGGGGTACAATTTCAGCCTGTAAACAGAAGCAAGATGAAGACACTAGTGATTACTATGCCCGATTTGAAAAATGTTTTGGTATAAATAGTGGCATAAAAGCAAGTAGCGAATCATACCCACATCTGTTTGTAACAAAATTAGTAGAAAATGCCCTGCCACCAGTAAAGAATAGAGTATTAAAATTCGAGAGTACCTGGCAAGGTAACACTCCATCACAAATGTTACAAATGTTACAGTACCATCATAATAGAATTAGAGAGGAACAAGAACATGAACACAGACGCATGAAAGACACGAAAATGAAAATGTTAGTTTCCCAGACAGTTCCAGCTGAAGGACATAAAAAGGGTATGACACATTCCGATTCAGCAGGACCTGTAAAAGGGACATGCAATTATTGTAAAAAGCCAGGTCATTATGTACACGATTGTCCAGTTTTAAAACATAATATCGCCATAGGTAAAACACAAGAAAGACCACGGCCATTTAGACAAGAGCAGAATGAACAAGGAGCTCTGCAGCATGCCCAGGCCATGCCAGCCGCACAACAGCCAATACAGTTTGTGCCAGCTGCACCACCGTTGCCTGTTGCTGCCACACAGACAACAACACGACAAATGTATCAGACCGCACAGTATGAATATCCTGAGTATCAGCGTTACGCATGAACTAGCCTAGAGAGGGAAGTTGATTTACCCCTTATCGAGGTTCCTGTAGATCAAGAAGGACCTTATGTACATAGTGAATTGTTAGGCCAAGATAGGAAATTTTTACTCGATACAGGGGCAAGTCGAACAACTATAAAACGTAGTGAAGTTCCAGGGGCACCCCTCTCAGGCTCACAGAATATTTCCCTTGGTTTTTCAGGAAAACCTATTGTTAATGAAGTGTCACAACCTCTGCCACTTACGATAGGACCTCTGACCCGAACTACAGATTTATTGCTTACTAAATCATGTCCAGAAAACTTGCTGGGAATAAAAACATTGAAAGCTCTAGGAGCCATAATATGTTGTTCTCCGGAAGGAGTAAGATTGTTTTTACGTGATTTTAAAGGTCACTATGTGTCTAGAGACATGGATCCCCGACTGCAGACTTTACCTACACGTCTATGGGCACAAGGCCCTACTGATGTTGGTTGCATGAATATTACACCATATAGAGTCACATTAAAGGCAGGAGTGGTGCTACCACGAATGCGACAATACAAGTTACCACCAGATGCTGTAGTGGCTTTACTACAAATCATTGACGAGCTTATTGCCCAAGGAGTAGTTGTAGAAACAGACTCCAATGTATGTAATTCACCGATAATTCCGATTCTTAAACGAACAGATCCTAAGGCCCCGCCAGTATATCGATTGGTTATTGATCTGCGCGAGTTAAACAAATGCATTGTGCCACAATTTCCTGTGGTCCCAGATATCTCGTCATTACTGACAGCTATTGATTCCGAAGCAACATTCTTTACTGTAATTGATCTCAAGAATGCCTTTTTCAGCGTCCCAATAGATCCGGAAAGCCAATATTTGTTCGGATTTAGTTTAAATGGACGTAGCTTTAAATTCTCACGCGCACCTCAAGGATTCACAGAAAGCCCCAGCATCTATAGCCAAGCACTGAAACGAGAACTAGATAGTATCCACATGCCAGTTAACACTGCTCTGCTTCAATACGTCGATGATCTGCTGATCACCGCGAGAAGCGAACCGGAATGTGAAAAAGCATCACTGACAGTTTTACAATTTCTAGCCGAAAAGGGGCACAAGGTGTCCCCTTCTAAGCTGCAATTCTGTGTCCAGCGAGTTGTTTATCTTGGACACTCGCTGTCCAAGGAGGGAAGACAGCTTACACCCGACCGCATTCAGTTAATAGCTAACATGCCAATACCCAAGACACAAAAGGAGGTACAGGCTTTCATAGGCCTCACTTCATATTGTAGGCAGTGGATCCCTCAGTATGCATTTCTAGCAAAACCACTCATTCAGTTGACAACACAGGAGGCAGCCACATCGACTGTTCTCCCTTGGACTCAAGAACATACACAAGCTTTTGAAAGCCTAAAGAAAGCTTTATGTCAAGCACCTGTTTTAGCAACACCATGTTACAGAAAACAGTTTACACTTTTTGTTACAGAACGCGAAGGTACTGCCTTGTCAGTACTCACACAGGAACAAGCAGGAGCACACAAACCATGTGCTTATTTTTCTAGTACATTAGATCCAGTAGCTCAGGCTTTGCCTGCATGCCTGAAATCAGTAGCAGCGACAGCTTTAGCAATCAGACAAAGCGATGCCATAGTGTTAGGACATCCATTGACAGTTCAAGTACCACACACAGTAGAGGTCCTTGTAAATAGAACGCAAACACAACACTTGACTATAGCGCGACTTACAGGGTATGAACTTACATTGTTTCAGCCACATATAGAAATCAGACGCTGTAACACATTGAATCCTGCCACACTTTTGCCAGTAACCGGAACAGACCCACTAGCTCATGACTGTATTGAAGTTATTACTATAACGACAAAACCCAGACAAGACTTGACAGATGTCCCATTGTCAGATCCAGACCTGACGTTGTATGTAGATGGTTCATGTATGAGAACAAGTACAGGAGAGTTAGTGGCTGCTTACGCAGTCACCACAGATACTGAAGTCATTGAAACTAATCGTATAAATACTTTGTCAGCTCAAGCCGCAGAGCTCATCGCTCTGACACAAGCCTGTATTCAAGCCACAAATAAAAAAGTCAACATATACACTGATTCACGTTATGCATTCGGAGTTGTACATGACTTCGGCGTGCTGTGGCGAGAGAGAGGTTATTTAACTTCCCACGGTGCCCACATTCAGCACGGACCCCTCATTCATGCCTTATTAGATGCAATACATCTACCCACTGCAATATCAATTATGAAATGTAAGGCTCATACGAAGGTTACTGATATCATTTCCCAAGGCAATGATCTAGCCGACAGAACAGCTAAACAGACTGCTCAAACTCAAACCCCCGACATGACAAAGACAATAGTCCCGACACCGACACATTGTATGACAGTTAAAGATCCTACCCTTGACGTAATTGACATACAGACACATGCTACACCAGACGAAATAAAGAAATGGACTGAATTAGGAGGGATCCAAACGGACCAAGGATGGATGATGAAGGAAAAGTCTGTATGGTTCCTTCCTGATTCAATGGTCCAAGTTATAATTAACACTATACATAGTCCAGCGCATCTAGGAGAAAAAGCTATGCTAGACAGCATTCAACACATTTGGTTCAATAAACATTTACGAGCAGCAGCCAAACAAAAGGTCCGTACCTGTATGATCTGTTGCCAGTTCAACCCAGGAAAAAGCGTTCCCGTAGAACAGGGTGGATTTCATCCTCCTGACCACCCTTTTGAAGTCCTCCAGATGGATTATATCCAGATGGAACGATGTCGAGGATTCAAATATGTTCTCGTAGTTGTCTGCGCTCTGTCCCGTTGGACGGAGGCATACCCGGTTTCAGATTACACTGCCCCGACTACTGCCAAACAGTTGGTTCGAGAATTCTTCCCACGATACGGTTTACCACGTGTTGTCTACTCAGATAACGGCCAGCCGTTCTCATCCGAATTAATGAAACATGTTTCACTTCTGCTAGGATATCAGTGGAAATTCCACTGTGTTCGACACCCCGAGGCAGCAGGTCTCGTAGAAAGACATAATCAGATACTGAAAATCAGACTGTCCAAAATATGCAGAGAGAAGGGTGTCGACTGGATAGTAGCATTACCAGTTGCACTCTTTTACATGAGAATGGTAGCACACTCTCGAACAGGGCTATCCCCGTATGAGGTGATCTTCGGCAGACCACCAAATATGTGGGGGACGCCCATACCACGCAAAATAACTGATATTGACTGTAATATGCTGACAGATTACTTGGCTTCCTTGATGTCTGCACTACAATCTTGTCGTTCACAGGTTGCTGCAGCATTTCCCGACAACACTGAGGTGAAACCCCATGACGTAGTTCCGGGTGATTTCGTGTTTGTGAAAAATTTCGACCGAAAGACTCAGCTGGAGCCCAGGTGGAAGACACCCAAGTTGGTTCTGCTGACCACAAGAACAGCCGTGAAGATCGAGGGCCGCAAGGGCTGGATTCATTCAAGTCATATCAAGAAATTTCATGGACAATCCTCGGACATAGACATTGTGCCCTGCACTCCCTCACAGACTGATTCAAAACTTCCTTTGGTTGAAAAGACTGAAACTGAACTCTATAAAGTTAAATTGAGGCCTAGAACGTCAGACGATTTGATTGTTTAAGTCCTCTCCTAGGTGAAGCGGTTGAATCTGTCTCTGACATGTATCCTC
Organism: Triturus cristatus; assembly: GCF_964204655.1. Taxonomy (NCBI): domain Eukaryota; kingdom Metazoa; phylum Chordata; class Amphibia; order Caudata; family Salamandridae; genus Triturus; species Triturus cristatus. Next base: position 1,205,258,333 of record NC_140582.1, on the reverse strand, counting down.
TAGACCTGAATCATGGACAGTCGCGAAAAATGATGAAACGACAGGCGTATTGTAAATCACTGCGTAGCCATTGCATAGTGACATTAATAATCTTGTTTTTCTTGAGTCTTTTAATAATTACTGCAAGCATATTGTTGCACATATATTACCCTATTTCTAGACATGTTTATAATGTTACTGCTGAACATTCTTTTAGTGACTTACCTCCGCATGAATTGTCTTATAGACTTGCGCTGCGCAATAACACTTTCATTAGTATGTTACATCATTCCCATCAGACTAGTAATGCCACTAATTGTTGGGTGTGTGGCCGACTCCCTCCCTATCAGAATTATGAAGGAGTCCTGCCTTTCTTTCCACATCCGTTTACACATAATGGATCCTGTGGAGCATGGTTTAGTTTAATCAATTCCATAGACTCAGACACAGCAGTTTACCAAGATCATTGGGTATGGGGAAATCTGAACCTAGTTTTACTCAAGGTCTGCTACCCTGACAAGGAGGGTCGCCCCAAGAGAACAGGAACTGATCTAGAAAATGAAGTATATGGATTAGGTAATTTTACACCTAATCTCATGATTCTAAATGTCGTATCCGAAGTTGAACTAGTCTTGCCCACCATGTCAGTATTCCCAGCGAAGGGTGAATTATGTGTAAGAAAGGTTGGTTCCATACATATGGGCCATAGTAAATGCACTACTATAGTAGAATTCAGTGATCGAGGCAAATCTTCATTTAGAGCTTATCGCCACTCCTACTTTATATGTGGTCAGACTGCATATATGCGTCTACCTCTAGACTGGGATGGTACCTGCTACATTGCATTCCTTTTGCCACCTGTTTTCCTAGCTCCTCCTGATTATCACAGAAATATTCATTTAGTACACAACAGAGAGCGGAGAGATCTCCCAATTGTCGATTACACTGAAACAGCATGGGAAAAATACACAGATTTCAATAAAGGCATCTTTCCTTATATAGGTACTGTTACTAATAGTAAACTGATACGTAGATTAACTAGAACCCTTGAAGCAGTAGTGAATGAGACTATTTCCGCCTTAGGCAATTTAACGGAAGAGCAGTCTGCTATGCGGATTGTTGTGCTTCAAAATCGTCTTGTTCTTGACGTCATCCTGGCTGATAGGGGCGGAGCTTGTAGGGTCATCGGATCAAGCTGCTGCGTATTCATACCAGAAAATTCGCCATCTGTATATAAAGCCATCACTCGCCTTCATAAGATTGTAAACCAGATACACCAGAACCCAGGCACTTGGACTTGGTCCAGTTGGTTTTGGAGTGTGATATCGGCCTGGGGATGGAGAGTTTTATCCTTCCTAGGTATTGGCCTTCTCATACTATTCAGTTGCTGTCTATGTCTGCAATGTGGACCAGCGATTTGTGGTCTGTGTACCACATCGTGTATTCCAACACCAAGATTTCGTTCGTCCCGAAAGAAGAAAGAAGAACAAATGATGTTATATTAACAGATCAATGGATTGATGAAGATTGATATCTCTTAACGGGCAAGTAGGGGACAAGGAGGGAATGTGGAAATATGGATTTTCCCGATCAGTTATGTCCCCTATCTTGGACCCCAACGGTTCTATGTGCATGTCACAAGTACATGTATGTTCCCTCCAGTTCCAGTTATGAAGACGCAAATACATGTGCGTCCACCGTCAACATGCCCTCTGCCAGATCCGCCATGAATAGGCCGGATATTCCATCCCTAAATATGAAAGGCCACCGGCTTTATATGGTTCACTTATGCCATTTTACAGTCCAGGCAAGTAGGCCCTGATTCTGTCATCAAACTCCTCTTGCTTTCTGCCTCTGAAAACTCCAGTTCGAGCCTGCATCTGTGACCATGAACTTTGTCTCATTCTCTGCGCGGCTCACGAAGCCTGACATCAGCCTATTCTCTGCCAAGAACTGTATTTCGCCTTCGAGTTATCTGCTCCCCCCTCAGCCGATGCATTCCTGTCTAGTAGTTTAAGTAAACATTCTTCCAGCTACCGAGCAAAAGGCTCGACTTCTCTGTCCTCATGCAAGTAATTCATAGCCCTGTTACCATGGAATATTCCTACCCCCTCGCATTTAGTGTAGACACTTAGACGCTTGTACACGCACTCACAGTCAGTATAGAATAGATTCTGTCTGAAAGTCCTTCTTTTGTGGATAACATAGTTCTTTAAACATAGGATGTTAGATATGATTTGGGATTAGGTTGACTTGACCCCCCAGACTTTTTGTCTCCACATGTAGAGCTAAATGTCAAGTCCCCTTCACCCCCTAGTTGCACGTCAATCACACGTCATACTGCTGCGCGCGCATCTATGCCAAGTATTATCTTATAGATCCACCTATACGTGACATCATAACCAATTATGTTCCTTTTTAATCCTTGTTCCACCCATTTTTGGTTACACAGATAGATCGTCATTTTCCTTATCAATTGTTACGCCTATTGCATTCGCTTCATTGTAATGTATGTACTATAAAGGTTACTTCTTGTCAATAAAGTATGTACTTCACTTCCTGAACCTCCGTGGTGATGGAACTTGTAGCAACCGATTATAATCGATCATTGGAATAAAGCCCATTCCGAACCTCTAATACCACGGATTCTGCCTCTCATTTTACTGAGCTATTTAATTATGTTTCTGTATCAAATTAAGTCCAGGTAAAGGAAAATTATTTACCACAGTTACACCCCTATCCTTTGTCCGGCTTCGCCCCAGCTCAGGGGCTGGTGTGCCCCCGAAACTGGTTTGAGCCGGGCTATGCACAGTGAGCACCGGGGTGCCACTTGCAATCACCTTCCTTTCAGCCCTGCCTACCTGCGATACACAAACCCTGTCTGGGATGGTGCTAACACCGCCCTCGACAGGAAACCCTTTGTCCAAGCTCCCCTCGCTGGAAGGTCTCCCAGCAGCAGGAGGTCAGACTTGTGTCTGGTGGCAGCATCCATTTTGTGATGCTGAGGCTTGAGTCAACTTTAACCGGGGTTCAAGGTTACTTCCATGTCGTGCCCCTCTAAAAGGGGGGAATGCTAACCCCGTCGCCAGAACTGGCGAGGGGTTCGTATTCCAATTCGTATGACACCTTACTCGACATGTGTAGGTGATGCGATGCCAAAGTTAGCAAATAACCGCAAGGATTATAATGCATTTAAAAGTAGTTGGCCCGCGTCACCATGGAACGGCTATTAGGACTTGGTTCCGCAAGCCGTCGACGGGCTCAGCTCGCGCCAGAGCACCGTCCCACATGATTCCCTGCACTCTGCCTTCAGGATTGATAAGGCCTGCCATAGGAGTGACTGAGAGGAATCCATGTGTCCATTTTAGGGTTAGGTGTAGGAATACTACACCTACAGCAACGGGTGATTACACCACTTTGCCCCAGCTGTCGTGCAGCCAGTTGTGTCAGATTTGGGCGGCCATCCAGGGGTGGCATAATACATGCTGCAGCCCCTGGTAGGCCCTGGGTACACCGATGCCCTGGATACCTGTGGTATGCTGAGACAGGGACTGACAGGGCGACCCAGTTCCAATTAGTGGATGCACCTAATGTACATGTGTGTTAATTTCGAGAGAGAACAGCTAGGCTGTGGGTCTGATTGGCAGGCCCACAGCCAGGGAAAGTCGTAAACCAATGAAGCAAAAGCAAAAAATCTGGGTGATCATAGGATTGCAGACCCTACTCTCCTACACAGCGAGTGAGCATTGAGCAAACTTTTTGAAGAAGGGGATCAAAATTGAGACTATAGAGATCTTTAACTGAAGATGTTAAAAAAAAACCGAGATATCTTTTAGGTTTATTATTAATATAGCCCCTTAAATCCGGATATAATTCAGGATTATGATTGCCACAGACCAATATTTCTGTCTTCTTTTTATTAATCCGATAGCCCCCGAAAGTCGCAAATTCCTCAAAGAGCTGAAATGCTCGAACTTGAGACTGCAAATCGGATTTAATAAGTAGCATGATATCGTCAGCGTAAAGTTTTATCTTTGACATTAATGGAATCGGAGGCGAGATCTCTACACACTTCCAAATTGCAATTGCAAGGGGTTCGATAAAAAAAGCAAAAAGAATCGGTGATAAGGGACAACCCTGACGTGTTGCCCGATTAACTGAGACTGATCCTGCCGTTTGTGAATTAATAATAATATTTGCTTTTGCACCCGTGTAGAGATTCCGAATGAAATTAATAATATTTGGCGGAATATAAAAGTGTTGCAAAATAATGAAAAGTGTCTCCCAGACCACCAAATCAAAAGCTTTTTCCACATCAAATAACAGAATTAATGCCGGAATCCTCCGTGTCTGAAAATAATCCAGGGCTTCCGATAAATAATGGGTATTGGTCATCAATTGTCTACCGGCAATAAAGCCATTTTGGTCTTCGTGAATCAAATCCGTAGCAATATAATTAAATCGAATAGCCAGTAGTTTAGTAACGATCTTATAGTCCGAATTTAAAAGAGTGATGGGACGATATGAATTAGGATCTCTAGCATCCTTACCCTTCTTCAAAAAGCTGATCACGGTGCCCTCGCGGAACGAGTCTGGAATCGAAGCTCCTGCCAACCTAGAGTTAAGCAGTTGTATAAAAAGGTTGGAAAAGGCAGGGAAAAAAGCTTTAAAAAATTCCGCGGGTAGCCCATCTGGGCCGGAGGTTTTCCCTGATGGAAGTTCTTTCACTACCGACTCTACCTCTTCCAAAGAAAATCCACCTGCCATGTTTAATTGCTCGGATTGGGAGAGTGAAGGAATCACAGCTTTCCTCAAAAAAACATTTAATTTTTGCTGATGGCTATATATTTTTTGATAATGACAGTGCATTATCTTACCTATCCCATCCGAGTCAGTTATGTATTGATGAGTGACAGGACAATTTAAACCCCGAATTAAATTGGAAGCTACTTGTTCTTTAGCCTGCCAAGCTAAAAATCTACCCGTGAAATTGCTTTCTTCGTAGACTTTCTGGTATCGACTACGAAAGTACGCCTCTCCTTGCTCATATAAATATGTACTGAATTCGCGTTTGGCGTCATTTAATTGATCTTTAATATTTCTAGAAGGATTTTGTTCTCTTAGAACACTAAGAACCTGTATACGATGTTCCAATGAGTTTTTTATAGCCCTAGCCGCGATCGATGTGGCGGCATCTTTCCCAATAATGATTCCCGAATAAAAGCCTTTATGGCATCCCAGATAATACTAAGAGGGGCGGTACCAGTATTACGAATTATGAATTCTCTAATCTCGACTTTTAAGTCAGAGACCCATTGTTCATCGTTGAGATACAATTTATTAAGAACCCATCTTTTAGGAGACCTTCTAGTATCCCTGCAAATAAATCCCCTGATGAGCATAGCGTGGTCGGAGAATAAATTGTGCACCGTATTATAATAGCCTGGCCTAAGATTACGTGAGGCTAGAAAAAAATCAATGCAAGATGAAGACTTAAATCTGCCCGACCAGCAAGTATATTCTCTTTTAGAGGGATTATCTAGACGCCAATGATCAGAGAGATCCAATAATCTTTTATAATTAGAAATAGTTTGGGAAACTTTAGGTTTGAGTTGTTTTTTTGATTGAGACGTTGAGTCCAGTATGGGATCCATCAAAACGTTAAAATCGCCACCGATGACAATGTCCCCTGACACCATTAATAAGGATTAGAACATATCTTCAAACATATTGGAATCATCATTTAGTGGTCCATAACAGCTTACAAAATAAAAGGGTCTCTGTCTGCTTTTGACTCTACATGAGACCCAGCACCAACGCCCTGAGCCTCCCTCTTCTGAATGAATAATTTCAGCATGTATATTCTTATTTAAAAATATCGCCACCCCTCGTTTAGATTCATCACATGATGCGAAACACCGAAACGAAGCCCATGATTTAAACATTGAGATCTCATCTATCTTAGAAGAGGGAATATGAGTCTCCTGTAACAGAATTACGGAGGGATTTTCTGCCTTAATCCACATTTCCACAGCTCGCCTTTTCTTAATATTATTTAAACCATTAACATTAAGAGAAAACAATTTCAAACTCTCCTTATTAGACATTGAAATCTTAATTTAACTAATTGAAGACAGTTATCATCAGACCTCCCCTTACCCATTGTATACACTCTGGCACTTTGAATCAAAACATAAGTAAATAAACATAACTTGACACCATCAACTTCACTTTTTGTTTTATCCCACCCATCACCACCCTCATCCCCGCAAACCCAACCCTCCAGTGGCCCTACTTCCTCACCCTCCTCCCACGTGGACCACAGGAACCTACCCCACTTCATTGGGGTGACCAGTTAGCACCCCTGGGTCCCCGTACTCCTTTGATCTCTACCCCCCCCCCAGCCATCCAATTAATTAACCCCTGTCAACGTAATGACCTATAATATCCTGAAGCCATACAAACGACCCGTCATAAACCCCTCATATTCTAACTTGTTTGAGAGGCCGAAATCTCCTTAAGCAGATCATGTGCTGCTGCTATATCAGATATCATAAAGAATTTGCCTTTCACTAAGACTTTAAGCTTAGATTGTTGCGCTATCGTAGCTTGGGCCCCTTTGGCTTTAAACAACTGTAACATTTGGACAAACTCTTTTCTTCTCCGTGCAGCAGAGGCAGACATATCGGAAAAAATACGACATTTTACAGTTTCGTTAACAAAGAATTGTCTTTGCTGAATCGCCATAGAAAGTATAGTCTCTTTTATCCGTATGTCTGAAAAGTTTAATAAGATTGTTCGAGGAAGAGAAGAATTCAAAAAAGGCTGGGCAGGAACTCGATGTGCACCCGTAATTGTCAGATCGCCCTCATGATTGGGGATCACTTTTTGTTTTAGAAAAGAGGTGGCCCATTGCAGCGTAGTGGATCCTTCAAGGCCTTCCGGAACCCCCACGATGCGAAGGTTCGATCGACGATTATAGTTCTCCAAGTCATTCAATTTGGTTTCTAGTGAGCGTGTTGTGAAAGAAATCCTACTCGCATCTTTTTTAACCTCATTCATTTGGTCCTCCAAATTAGAAATGCGAGTTTCGGCTTCTTGAAGACGGCCAGGGAATGTAGAGAAAAGGTCCTCCATTTTTTCCAATCGCTGATTGATTAAAGCCAACTCGGATTTTTGAAACCTCTTTAATTCGCGGACCTCATCAAGAATTAAATTCAACACATCTTTGACTGATATCTGAATTACCCCCACAGTCTCAGTTTCAGTGTCCAGATCTAACAGAGGACTAAGGAGATTAACATTGGGGACCAAATCAGCAGAAGTATTTGGTGGCTTATCAGCCAAAGGTATAACCATGTCCATGTTTTCCGAGATCAGAACCTCTTTCTGAGCGGCATCCGTATTTTTCATCACGGATACCAAAGAATTTTCTTTGAGCAGGGATGTCAAAGTTGTAGAGGATGCCGAAAGGTTAGGCTTATGCAGTAAGTCTGGGGGTTGAGTAGTTGAGGAAGAGGAAGATATTTAAGCGGAGGTGCCCTGACAAAGTGCTGCATTTTTTTTTATCAAAAAGAGGAAATGGTTTAGCCCCTTTTAGCACATCCATAAATCTATCTTGCTTAGATATGGCATCCTGAGTAAAGGGAGAGCGAACTACCTCTACACTGTGAGAGTTCTCTAAATCCGGAATCTAGATCGGAGTTAGAGATTCCGCGAAAGACTCCTCCAATTCCTCTGAGCTCCCAGTGCTGTTGCTTTTTTCCTTTACGTCGCCTTTATCGCTGTTATCATATTTATTTAATAATTTGGCAGCGTTTTTTGTTTCTCTAGCCTGTATGCAGAGGGCTTTTGCCTTACGTGTATTGAGTAACTTCCCCATGCTGATGAAAGAGAGACAGCGGTGAATTAAGTGAATTAAGTGATGCCTGGAGTAACTGGAATTCGACCTTTCCTCCTAGGTCTAAATGTCCCAGCAATTGACGACTTTCCTCAGCAAATCTCCCTACACCACGGGGTCTGTAAGCCACAGCAGCTCTCCTTAATCCAAACAGAGGCGAGACTCACCATATGCAGTTCACCATGTGCAGCAGCCCCTGGCGTCCGAAATCCTATGCGGAGCAGATGCAGAGCCCCACACGGACCGGTGCCTTCTCCAACACCCGATCCCAGCTGCTAAGAATTTGGAAACAGAGGCGGCTCCTCTCTGCCCCGCTCCGCTTAGCCCATAGAAATCACCGATGCCGATGCCACGAAACCGCATATATTCAACCACCGGTAGCCGAGGAAAATGGAGGAAAAAGCCGCTGTGAACAAATCCAAAAGGCTAATTCCATCAGCAATTAGTAATCAGCAAAAACGCTTAGCGTCTACCGCCGCCATCCGCCTCAGCCTCACAACCTTGAGGAGGGGGAGGAGCCAGGAGTCGGAACCTCAGGTGTGTACGGAGGCGTGGAACTCCATCGAGATTGCCCACAGGCTTGTTATTAATTATTGTGGTAGGAAAGGCTGACTCTTAGGTGGTTAACTTGTTGCCTGTGTACGTACATAGCGTGTACAAAGCCTGCCTACCCTTAAAAGACCCTTCCTATCTAGAGCCTGCAGCAAGGGCAGACAAGCCATGAAATATAACATGAGTGTTCAGAGCAACTGTAGGCATGTAAAGTTGATTTTTTGTCCCATAACCAGCAATGAAGCTCCACAGATGTTTGGTTGGAAGTCCAGTAAAAAGTTTAATGTTTAATGTTTGCAGTATTGGCACATAAAGAACATCTCTCTATAAACTGGGCACAATTCAAATTATAGAGGGCACTAACGCATTGCAGGGCAAACTGATGAAAGGCTGATCCTGTTGGGCATGTGTCCCCCAGCATGATGTAGTTGACATCAATTAAATTGGGCTGATCATAGTTGCAGAGATAGTTAACATGGGCACCATCTTATGGTCAGGCCACACGCATTGTGAGTCACCGCAATAACAATATCCTTGTGCATGTTGACGCTGGTAATATTCAGCGATATTACACTCAGCAAGTATTTGCCCAGATAATCATTCTCTGCACTGCATCCCTGTAAGAGAAAGGTGAACCCCTCCCAGTATCGCACTAACACCGCCATTATGGAGTCAGGCAGCATCAGCAAAAGATTACCGTAAGTGTAAAAAAGCAGTATTATAGAGCTGTAGCAAATAAAGTACCTCAGCGGAGATTGAGACCGGATAGAACATGAAGGATCAAGCGCTCGGGAAGGCAATCGGGCAATATTATAACCCCTCATCGTTATCGCCGTTGGAGCTACACCGCATTTGCCATTTTGGGCTGACGCACTACTTGCTCAGTAGACTTATGGGCATTGGTTAGGCTATAAACAAGGTTATTTCTCGATCACCGGTAGCATCCACAGGAGCAGCGCGACAACCGGATCAGGAGCCTGGTTTTCTAGGCTGTTCACGGTCCCAGTTACACTGGAAACTCAGCGCGTAGTCTCCGTGGTAGACAGAGAGGAGGGATCAGGCAGCCATCGGCTCTGCCATCCAAGCCATGCCATCCAGTTTTAAACAGTTTCATCAGTCTGTAAAAGGCAACGCTGTTTCAGTTGAGCAGGCAAGTGTTCCTAGAGTGGTGGAAGATATGGCTAGATTGAAAGATCACCACTTCCCTGAATACATACCTCCAACATCCAAAAAACGTAACTTGTCAGAGATGTAGAGTCTGTCACCTCTTTAGTGACACGATCCTTGATTCTGCAGAATTGGAGGACAAGCAAAGGTCCACATATCTAGAATGGCAACACAAGTACATTTGAAGAGGACTATGCAAAAAGGGTTGACGCAATCAAAAACTTTCAGGGGGTTTGGAAATTTATGGAACCCAAGGAGGAAAATGCTATTTAGAGCTGTCATGATAGAGCTTTTTTTCGACTGTTAAAAATTGCTGATGGTTGATGGTGGATGAAAGGAAAGGAAGGACTATTGTGATCTCAGTTGGCTGCATCTAGGGGCCCCCAAACGTGCTTGTTTATTTGCAGGAAGGGGACCTTCCTGTACATAAACAATCATTGGCAATTTGATGTTTTTATGTGTGCTGCACAAGGCAGCACACATGGAAACAGCTAAAACAAGGCGATATAAAGCATTTCTTCCCGTTTCGCCTGTTTAAGACCAGGTTTACCCTGGTCTTAATATTGGAGCTGCCTCCTATTTACCCTGCGCTTGTAAATAGGGGCCTGCGTCAGAATCAATGGTTGTTGCGGTGGAATGCCCACCACAACACCCATTGCCCTCCCCTTTCACGCTAAATTCAGCATGAAAGGGTGCCTTATTACACAGCAGCATTAAGCCACGTTAAGTGGCTTAACACTGTCTTGTAAATAAGGCAAGGCCCCCATCGCCATCCCAACGTCACTGAAAGTGAAGTTGTTGTGGTGATAGGTGCTTGTGAATATGCCCCTTAGTTCCTTACATTTGTTTTGAAGTGTTTCAAAAGCCCTTGGAGACGAATTGCCCCACTTACGTCCTGTTTCCTTTTCATGGAACTGCATCAAAAGACAATATGATGCATTTTCTTGGTGCTATAAATTACCCATGCTGAAAAAGGCCGGTATTTTCCCATGACAAGAATGGCTGCTTTGCTACAAAATGCTACTCAGAAGAGCGAGAAATTGGCTTTGATTTTGATGTTTTTCTTGGGTTTCTTTTCATTCTGATGGAGCCAGTGACAAAGAGTTGCTGCTTGCTGTTTCCATCAGAATTACTGGGTTCACGGTGACCGTTCTTTTTCACCTATGGACTGCAGTGGCTGAAAGCTGCCAGCAAGATGCAGTCATGGCCAGTGCAGGTAAGAGTAGTGGGGCTGGGGCACTGTGGGGGGGGGAGAAGAAATCGACAGACGACGGAATAGAGAAAATAAAAAAATAAAAAATAAAACCACTTACCTTGAGCTCACTTCAAAGGTGACTCAGCGATGCGACGAGCAAGGTAAGTGGTTTTGGTTATTTTTTTATTTTATTTTCCCTATTCCGTTGTCTGTCGACTTCCTCCCCCCTGCCATGCCCCACCCCAACCCACCGCTCTTCCCTGCACTGGCTGTGACTGCCAAAATGAGGCATGACACCCAAATGGGTGTGTGAGGACTTCCCAAACTGGGAGACACAAACACTCCACTACTGAGTAAGGGTGTTGACCAACCTAGCCTCCTTCTCTTCTTTCCCCACCCTATAGGAACTGCATACTCCTTCAGTGCTACATTGTATTTATTGGGGCCTCCTTTGTATTGAGTGCCAAAATGAGGAGCGATGAGGAGGTGAGTAGCTTAGTCAGTGAGATTTGGGGGGAGTGCAAATCCCAAATGCCCCAAATGAAAGAGAAGTGGACTGCAGGGTGCAGAGGTGAGATGAACAATCTTCTGGATGGACTGTTTCCATGAGGGACAGGGTCAGTACTGATTTGCATTAGGTGGGCCTCTAGAAGTGGCAAGGTAGGTGAAAAACAATGGATTGGAATGTTATTCTGAGCGATTGCCACTGGTTAGACTATTTGCAAGCATTCATCCCACCACCTTTGGGTGTTTGATCGCCATTTCCCAAGGATGCAAGATCTCCCGGAAGGACCGCACCAGCCACCCTGTAGGGGGAATCGCTATGCTCCAAAATGATGGAACACCTACACTTCAAGATACAGGCCAGCCCCAACTCCACCCTCTGAGGAACCCTCATCTACCGACCCTCCCAACCCTGTGGACCATTCACCAACTCCATCACAGACATCATCTCCCTGCAAGCCACTGCGTCCACCAACTACACCTTGCTGGGAAACCTCAATTTCCACCTTGACAACCAACTAGACCCCAACACCACATCCCTCTTGGACAACCTCCACAACATAGGACTCCACCAGATTATGACCGAACCTACGCACTCAGCAGGACACACCCTCGACCCCCTCTTTACAGCAGGTAACTCCATCACCTTCAGTCACACCACCGAACTCCCGTGGACAGACCATCGATGCATTCACTTCACCTTCAGAACACCCACCATCCACAGAACCCAGCACCTGCTCCCACGAAGAAACTGGACCAAAATCATTGACGACCAGCTCACCTCCTCACTCGGCAACTCCACCCCAACCATCATGGAAGACGACGACCCCAACACCGCAGCCTTAACTCTGCATAGATGGATCTCCGACAGCGCCAACACCATAGCCCCCTTCAAGAAGAACAACACACACGCCAAGAAAGCCAGATGGTTTACCACCGAACTTCGAGAGTCCAGACGTACATGCCGCCACCTCGAAAAGGCCTGGAGGAACTCCAAATCTACAGAAGCCCACAACAACTTCAGAGCCGTTCCCAACGCACACCACCAACTCATCAAAAATATGAGAAAAAGAGCGATCAAAGACAGAATCTCCACAGACGCGCACAAGGGCAAAGAACTTTTCAGCATCATCAAGTAGTTCGCCCAACCCACCAGCGAGTTTACAGACATCCCTCCCTCACGAGACCTCTATGACCAACACAGCACCTTCTTCCACCACAAAATGAAGAACATCTACGACAACTTTGGCGAAGATAGCCAACACACTGAACCCTCACCAACCACCCCCAACACCCTAAAGCCAGCGATCGACAGTTGGACAGCCCTCACCAATGAAGACACACTGAAGGCAATGAAGTCAATCCACTCCAGGGCCCACACGGACCCCTGACCCCACCACATCTTCAACAGAGCCGCCGACACCATCGCACACATGCTTCACCACACCATCAACCGCTCCCTAGCGAACGCCTCCTTCCCTGATGACTGGAAGCACACCAAGATCAACCACCTCCTGAAGAAGCCCTCAGCGGACCTCTCTGACCTCAAAAACTACAGACCCATCTCCCTGCTCCCGTTCCCAGGGAAAATCATGGAGAAAGCCTTCAACAGCCAACTCGCCACCTTCGTCAAAGACGAAGAGCACAACATCCCCCACTCCTCCCAATCCGGCTTTGAGAAAAAAACACAGCACAGAAACCGCCCTCCTTGCTGCAACAGACAACATCTGCTTCCTCCTGGACAGAGGAGAGACAGTAGCCCTCATCCTCCTCGAACTCTCAGCGACCTTCGACACAGTCTCTCACCGCACCCTAACTCACAGACTTGACGACGCAGGGATCTGGGACAAGGCCCGCTACTGGATCCACTCCTTCCTCTCCGGCAAAACGCAGCGGGTCAGACTCCATCCTTTGCTCTCGGACCCTACACCAACCACCTGCGGAGTCCCCCAGGGATCCTTCCTCAGCCCCACGCTGTTCAATGTCTACATGGCTCTGCTCACCCCCATCATCAGAACCCACAGACTCAACATTGTTTCATACACAGACGACACCCAACTCATCTTCTCCCTATCCAGGAACCCAACACAGCCAAACACAAATTTTAAGAAGGCATGGAAACAGTCGCCAAATGGATGAAAATCATCTGCCTACAACTGAATTCTGACAAAACAGAAGTACTCATCATGGGACCACACCCCGACGTCTGGAACCATACCCGGTGGCCCCCTGCCCTCTGAAGCCCACCCACCCCTACGGACCATGCACGCAACCTCAGAGTCATCCTGGACTCCGAACTCAAAATGGACCGCCAGATCAACTCCGTCGCAGACTCCTGCTTCCACACCCTCCCCCTCCTAAGCAATACCTTCAAATGGATCCCCCTCGAACACAGAAAGACCGTCACCCACGCCCTCGTCATCAGCAGACTTGACAAAGGCAACGCACTCCATGTTGGAATAAACAAAAACCTCACCGTAAGCTACAAAACATCCAGAACGCCGCCGCAAGACTGGTTCTCAACCTGCCAAGAAATTGCCACATCTCCCAGCAACAGCGCACACGACATTGGCTCCCCATCAAGGCTAGAATCACCTTCAAGATTCTCACCTAGGCACACAAAGTCCTCCACAACAACGGACCAGCATACCTGCACAGCCGACTCGAATTCCACGGCCCCCAAAGGACCCTACGATCAGCCCAGCTCTCCTATGCCACGGTGGCCTGCACCAGGAAGTCCAGATCGGGAGGCCGCTCCTTCTCCTTCCTCGCGGCCAGAGCCTGGAACGCCCTAGCGCTCCACCTCAGACAGGTTACATACTCCCCATCTTCACGAGGAACCTCAAAACATGGCTCTTCGATATACCTCCACCTTGATGAACTGGATCATGCACCTCCCTCCCCTCCCCAGCGCCTTGAGACCCTTACGGGTGAGTAGTCGCACTCAACAAACCCATGATTGATTGATTAATTGATTGCCAGTAGTATTCCTAGAAACTTTATAGTGGCGCAGTTTTCCAAGCCTACCAATGCCAATGTCTGTGAATCCCAAACAGTAGGAGATTTACACATATTCAATTAATACTTCGGGTGCAGATTTACCACTTTTTTTGTAAACCAGCCACTGTAAATTAATATTTATGTTTCTGCTCCAAGAAATGAACGAGTTAAAATCCTTAAGTAAATTGAGAATGATGAGAAAAACTGACAAAGGCATAACAAAACCCACTGAGGACCCCGAGACCCAACTACCAAGTCAAGAATGCATTTGGAGGTGTCATACCCCAAACAACCCCACTAAAGCTAACCCCTGGCCATCACACCTGGGTCAAGAAGTTCTCCATGGGAACTCATGACTACAGTCATGTACAACACATCGGCCTTGAGTCTCTGTTCTGATATCACTTATGTTGAATGTATTTTGATGGCATGCACTACACTTCTTCATCTCTGCTACAAGAAGCCGTGATGGCAGAATTATCGAATCGATGACTATAGGTAGGTAGGGCTCCATGTTTCCAGTCCTTGCCTTTTAAATATCATTTTTTAAAGTAGCTGACTGCCCCACACACTAATTCTGAGTCGCAAATAGAGGTGGGTGCGTCAGCAAATTGATAGGGAAAGCTGAACCAAGAATCTGAGTTTGGCTCATTCATGAGTCAAGCCATGAAAAACATTTGGTTTGTATATCCTTCATCAAATAATATGTAAAAATATGATATTGTCTCTCCAAAATTAAAAAAAGGTTGGGGCATATTATCAAGGACGGCGTTAAAATTTTCGCTGGTTTAGCAGCAGAAAACTGCTGCTAAAGCAGCGATAATGGGCTTGATAATATGCCCTGGAGAATTCCAATAGAAGCCCATGTTCACACCAGGCTTCTATTGGAATTCTCACTGGCATATTATCAAGCCCATTATCGCTGCTTTAGCAGCAGTTTTCTGTCGCTAAACCGGCGATAATTTTAACGCCGTCCTTGATAATATGCCCCGTATTTCTTAAACATGCACATGTGTTTCACCTTAGTACATCAGATTATATCACTGTGTAGATAGCATTTAATAAAAGTGGTAGTTTTTAATGATGAACTTAGAAACATTATTGACGCACTCTCTAACGATAACGCCATTAGTGAACTAAGAGGCAAGTCACGTACATGCTGAGCTGAAGTATTTAAAAATGCTCTTATGTGTGATAATGAAGAAGAAGGAGGCTCTGTGAAGTAAAATGTTTGTCTAGGATCACACAATTTGGACAAGCATAAAAACTGGTATTGACTCCAGGTTATCTGGCTTCATTTTGAAATTCAGCCACTAGATGGATCTCTCTCTCTCTCTCTCTCTCACTTTTCTGTCTCTCTTTCGCTCTCTCTCTTGTCTCTCTTCCTCTCTTTCTCTCTCTCTGCTCTCTCTCTCTCTCTCTCTTCTCTCTCTCTCTCTCCTTCTCTCTCTCTCTTCTCTCTCTCTCTATTTCTCTATTCTCTCTCTCTCTTCTCTCTCTCTCTCTCTCCTCTCTCTCTCTCTCTCTCCCTTTACCTTGCAGGGGCTTCTACTCTCTCTCGCTCTCTTCACTCTCTCTCTCCTTCTCTCTCTCTTCTCACTCTCTTCTCTCTCTCTTTTTCTCTATTCTCTCTCTCTTCTCTCTCTCTCTCTCTATTTCTCTCTCTCTCTTTCTCTCTTCTCTCTCTCTCTTCAATCTCTGTCTCTCTGTCTCTCTCTCTCTCTCTCTTCTCACTCTCTCTCTCTCTCTCTTTCTCTCTCACTCTCTCTTCTCTCTCTTTCTTTCTCTCTCTCTCTCTCTTCTCTCTCTTTCTTTCTCTCTCTTTCTCCCTCTCTCTCTCTTCCTCTCTCTCTCTTTCTCTCTCTCTTCTCTCTCTTTCTCTCTCTTCTCTTTCTCTCTCTCTCTCTCTCCACTATCTCTCTTCTCTCTCTCTCTCTCTCTCTCTCTTCTCTCTATTTCTCTCTCTCTCTCTTCTCTCTCTTTCTCTCTCTCTCTTTCCTCTCTCCTCTCTCGCTCTTTCTCTCTCTCTCTTCTCTCTCTTTCTCTCTCTCTTCTCTCTCTTTCTCTCTCTCTCTCTTCTCTCTCATTCTCTCTCTCTTCTCTCTCTTTCTCTCTCTGTCTCTATCTCTCTCTCCTCTCTCATTCTCACTCTATCTCTTCTCTCTCTATCTCTTCTCTCTCTCTCTCTCTTCTCTCTCTCTATCTCTTCTCTCTCTTTCTCTCTCTCTCTCTTCTCTCTTCTGTCTCTTAATCTCTCTCTCTCTCTTTCTCTCTCTCGCTCCCTCTCTCTCTCTTCTCTCTTTCTCTCTCTCTCTTCTCTCTCTCTATATCTTTCGCTCTCTCTCTCTCTCTTTTCTCTCTCTCTCCCTCTCCACTCTCTCTCTCATCTCTCTCTCTCCACTCTCTCTCTTTTCTCTCTCTCTCTCTCTATAGATATATATATATCTCTCTCTCTCTCTCCACCCCTCCTGTTTTACATTAAATGTGACTGTTTTGTCTTTTATTCTGGGCTCATGACGACATAACTGACACAGACTTATCAGACCCTCCTCAGGGCCTCCCGACTCAACGATCAAGGCAAGAACGCATTTATGCCAAGTATTCACGGTTCTGAAGGTTATTCTTTTTTTTCTGAGGCGACCCTCAGTGCAGAGGCACGAGCCGGAGAGAGTTCCCTCTCCAAAGTGTGGGGACCTCATGCTGAGGCCCATTCAGTTGGCACCGATTCATCACACGCACGCATGCACGCACGCACGCACGCACACCAACACACGCACGCACACACACACACACACTCACACATTCCTACACATACTTGCAACATTGGCAAGTTTTATGCTTTTCAACATTTTCATAGACATTGAAACTTTGCGACACTTGAACTGTAAACGTGCAGAAAAAGTTCCCACATACACTTATCATTCAAAATGTAGATTTGCTTGTAAAAAGTCTGCATACACTCACCATGTTCAATTACAATGAACATTATTTAGCAATGCACTGAAAACTTTCCGCCAATGAAAGCAGACTTACGTGTGTCTCACAAACGTCATTCCTTCAGTGACGTAAAAATATAGACAATAAAACAAGGTTCTGAAAATAAACTATTTCAGAAAAACAAAACCCACAAAGCAGGAGATATGAAACTGATGGAAACGTTCGTTGTTCCCACATACTCACCAGAAGCAGATCTTGCGGTGAGTGCTTGAAAGCTATCCTGAAGTATAATTTCATTTTCCATCTTTGGTTCTCCACACCCAGAAACATCCAGTGCTCAGGCTCCCTGAGGGCTGCTTCATCCAGAAATGACTGAGCCTTGTTGACACATCTTTCCTTTGTTGGACTGTGAGTCACAAAGTCAGAAAACACTTCCTCTTCAAAAGGAAGGTCATTCGCACAAATGGATGATGGATGGTACAGACAATGGGGCAGTTTTCATTGTATTTTGGCATGCTGAATTCAAAAGGCACCGTGAAATAGATGGTGCAAAATACAAAATAAAAAGAATATATATATATATATATATTTATTTTCACAGAAAAAACCATAGGTTTCAGGGGTGTTATAGTTAGCTGGCCATTTCACTCGTACAAAACCATAGAAATCCCTCCGTTATAGTTAGTTCTGCTAACTATAACTCGCGCGCCCGCAATGCACTGCTGATGATGTCACATATTGCATCATTCATGACATGGTCAGTGACATCACTGATGACATCACTGATGACATCATCCACGTGACAATCTGATACACCTCATCATACACTAGTATAACCTTTCATCACTCACTGTAAAATACAGAGTACCATATTTGAAACCATTGACACACCAATACCAGTTACTACATACCCACTCACTGATTCCTACGTCTACACACACAACTACCCATTCAACAACAGAATCACTTATACATGCAGTCACAAATTAATAGAACACTATCAAATGCACTTACACACATATATAGACATTGACACATCAGCAGTCATCTTAGTCGGTTATGCAGTCATCCTACTCACTCATGAAAAAAATTAATCACACTTACATTTACTCACTTACACAATTATCCAACAACAAAAAAGGTGAAATGGCCAGCTAACTATAACACCCCTGAAACCTATGTTTTTTTCTGTGACTTTCTAAGGTTTTTTAAATGCTAATTTCTAAGTATGTTAGTAGTTATACCTATTTTTTTGTACTGATTTTCTACAGTTTTTTAACTGTTTACGTATAAATATGTTATTCATTAAATAACATTATATATTTTTCTGAAAATTGCACAATTTTTTTTTTTACAAATTCAAACTGAAATCTTGATTAATTTTTATGTTTTCATTTTTTATTTTAATATATATATATTATTTTCTTTAAAAGAAACTCCAATTTTTTTTCAGAGCCGTGCACTTAAAGCTTACACATCGGGTGCATGGATTCTAGCCGCCATTTTAGAAAAGTCGTGAAAGATCTGCGTACGGTGTGCGATGGATGCGTGTTTTTCAGTTACATCATATACATTTAATATTACGTGATGTGCGCGATTGGTATACGACCAGTCCGTGACTCCTGCTCCCGCGCATTCGCGACACATGCGCATTACGGTACAAGATGCTTGCGCGGTGGTGGGTCCCGCGTGACGTCATATACGTGCTGGGGTGAACTGGGTGAACGACTCCCGCAAAAAAAATGTATGTTGCAAAATGATATGTATGTGTCTTTAACATAAATATTAGGGCAGGAGATTATCGGAGATGTTCATAAAAATAATATATTTGTACTTATAATAAACTTATATTATTTTTAAATATATTTTCGCAAAGTCGGGTGCATGCATCGTGAGTGCAGAGAACCAGGTCAGCAGAGCTGCTGAAGAGCCAGATAAACCAGGTCAGCAGAGCTCTTTAGAGGGAGAGAACCAAGTCATTAGAGCTGCTTTAGAGCCAGTGAACCAGGTCAGCAGAGCTGCTCTAGAGCCAGAGAACCAGGTCAGCAGAGCTGCTTTAGAGCCATAGAACCAGGTCAGCAGAGCTGCTTTAGAGCCAGGGAACCAGGTCAGCAGAGCTGCTTTAGAGGGAGAGAACCAGGTCAACAGAGCTGCTTTAGAGCCAGAGAACCAGGTCAGCAGAGCTGCTCTAGAGCCAGAGAAACCAGGTCAGTAGAGTTACTTTAGAGGGAGAGAACCAGGTCAGCAGATCTGCTCTAGAGCCAGAGAACCAGGTCAGCGGAGCTGCTTTAGAGTCACAGAACCAGGTCAGCAGAGCTGCTCTAGAGGCAGAGAACCAGGTCAGCAGAGCTGATTTAGAGGGAAAGAACCAGGTCAGCAGAGCTGCTTTAGAGCCAGAGAACCAGGTCAGCAGAGCTGCTCTGGAGCCAGAGAAACCAGGTCAGTGGAGCTGCTCTATAGGGAGAGAAACAGGTCAGCAGAGCTGCTTTAGAACCAGAGAACCAGGTCAGCAGCAGGTCAGCAGAGCTGCTCTAGAGCCAGAGAACCAGGTTAGCAGAGCTGCTTTAGAGCCATAGGACCAGGTCAGCAGAGCTGCTTTAGAGCCAGGGAACCAGGTCAGCAGAGCTGCTCTAGAGCCAGAGAACCAGGTCAGCAGAGCTGCTGTAGGGCCAGAGAAACCAGGTCAGAAGAGCTGATTTAGAGCGAGAGAACCAGGTCAGCAGAGCGGCTTTAGAGGGAGAGAACCAGGTCAGCAGAGCTGCTTTAGAGCCAAGGGACCAGGTCAGCAGAGCTGCTCTAGAGCCAGAGAACCAGGTCAGCAGAACTGTTTTAGAGCCATAGAACCAGGTCAGCAGAGCTGCTTTAGAGCCAGAGAACCAGGTTAGCAGAGCTGCTGTAGAGCCAGAGAACCAGGTCAGCAGAGCTGCTCTAGAGCCTAAGAACTAGGTCAGCAGAGCTGCTCTAGAGCCGGAGAACCAGGTCAGCAGAGCTGCTGTAGAGCCAGAGAAACGAGGTCAGCAGAGCTGCTTTAGAGGGAGAGAACCGGGTCAGCAGAGCTGCTTTAGAGCCAGAGAACCAGGCCAGCAGAGCTGCTTTAGAGCCAGAGAACCAGGTCAGCAAAGCTGCTCATGAGCCAGAGAACCAGGTCAGCAGAGCAGCTGTAGAGCCAGAGAAACCAGGTCAGTAGAGCTGCTTTAGAGGGAGAGAACCAGGTCAGCAGAGCTGCTCTAGAGGGAGAGAACCAGGTCAGCAGAGCTGCTCTAGAGCCAGAGAACCATGTTAGCAGAACTGCTTTAGAGCCATAGAACCGGGTCAGCAGAGCTGCTTTAGAGCCGGAGAACCAGGATCAGGAGAGCTGTTGTAGAGCCAGAGAACCAGATCAGCAGAGCTGCTCTGTAGCCTAAGAACTTGGTCAGCAGAGCTGCTCTAGAGCCTGAGAACCAGGTCAGCAGACCTGCTGTAGAGCCAGAGAAACCAGGACAGCAGAGATGCTTTAGAAGGAGAGAACCAGGTCAGCAGAGCTGCTTTAGAGCCAGAGAACCAGGTCAGCAGAGCTGCTCTAGCTGACACTGACTGACTGACACTGACCAATTGACACTGACTGACACTGATTAACTGACACAGACTGACACTGACACTGACTGACACTGATTGACTGACACTGATTGACAGACAATGACTGACACTGATTGACTGACACTGACTGACTGACACTGACTGACTGACTGACACTGATTGACTGACACTGACTGACTGACACTGCCTGACACTGATTGACTGACACTGACAGACACTGATTGACTGACACTGACACTGACTGACACTGACTGACTACTCTCTACTACTCTACTACTCACTCTCTACTACTCTCTACTACTCTCTCTCTACTACTCACTCTCTACTACACTACTACTCTCTACTACTCACTCACTACTGCTCTCTACTACTCACTCTCTACTACTCTCTCTCTCTTTACTACTCACTCTCTACTACTCTCTACTATTCACTCTCTACTACTCACTCTCTACTACTCTCTCTCTACTACTCACTCGCCACTACTCTCTAATACTCACTCTACTACTCTCTACTACTACTCTACTACTCACTCTCTACTACTCACTCTCTACTTCTCTTTACTACTCACTCTACTACTCTCTACCACTCACTCTACTACTCTCTACTACTCACTCTCTACTAGTCCCTCTCTACTACTCACTCTCTACTACCCACTCTCTACTACTCGCTCTCTACTGCTCTCTTCTACTCATTCTCCACTACTCACTCTTCACTACTCGCTCTCTACTACTCCCTCTCTACTACTCTCTACTACTCACTCTCTACTACTCACTCTCTACTACCCTACTACTCTCTACTACTCTCTCTACTACTCACTCTCTACTACTCACTCTCTACTACTCACTCTCTACTATTCTACACTACTCTCTCTACTACTCACTCTCAACTACTTTCTACTTCTCACTCTACTACTCTCTACTACTCTCTACCACTCACTCTCTACTACTCTACTACTCACTTTCTACTACTCACTCTCTACTACTCTCTACTACTCACTGTCTACTACTCTCTGTCTACTACTCACTCTCTACTACTCTCTACTACTCTCTCTCCACTACTCACTCTACTACTCACTCTCTACTACTCACTCTCTACTACTCTCTACTACTCTCTCTACTACTCACTCTCCACTACTCACTCTCTACTACCCTACTACTCTCTTGAGGAAATATGAATTTTTATGATCAATTGTGTCCCCTATCTTAGACCCCAACGGCTCCATGTACGTGCTACAAGTACATGTATGTTCCCTCCACTTCCAGCTATGAAGACGCAAATACATGTGCGTCCAACGTTAACATGTCCTCTTTCAGATCCGCCATGAATGGGTCGGATATTCCGTTCCTAAGTATGTTTGGCCACCGACTTTATATGGTGTACCTTTCACGTTTTTCAGCTCTGGCGAGGCCCTGAATTCTGCCATCGAGCCTTTTCCTGCCTTCTGCCTCTGAAAGCTCCAGCCTGAGCCTGCATCTGTATCCATGACCTTTGTCCTACTCCCTGCGCGGCTAACGGTGCCTGACTCGGCCTGTTGCCTGCCAAAGACTGTATTTCGCCTTCAAGTTATCTGCTCCGCTCCTCATCCAATACATTCCTGTCTAGTAGTTTAGGTAAACATCCTTCCAGCTGCAGAGCAAAGGGCCCGGCCTTACTGTCTCCGTGCAAGTAATTCATAGCTCTTGTTACCATGGTAGGCCCATGCCCCCTCGCATCTTATGTAGACACATAGACGCTTGTACACGCACTAGCAGTCAGTATAGAATAGATTCTGTCCGAGAGACCTTTCCTTCCAGATAATATAGTTCCTTAAACACAAGATATTAGATACGATTTGGGATTAGGTTGTTCTGACATCCCAGACTTCTGTCTCCTCATGTAGGGCTAAATGTCAAGTCCCCTTCACCCTCTAGTTACACGTCAATCACACGTCATGCGGCTGCGCGCGCATCTCTGCCATGTATTTTCTGCTGACATTGCAGGATTCTCTTATGGATCCACCCACCTGTGACATCCTCTTAATGACGTTTCTAGTACATGCCCTTATGCACGCCTATTGTAACGCCTTTTTCATTACGTATGTGTATTCTTATCTTTCCTATCAGCTGTTACGCCTCCTGCATCTGTCTTTACTGTAATGCATTTACTATATATATGATTACCTGTCAATAATGTATTGCCTATCCCTTCCTGAACCTTCGTGGTGACGGAATCCGATTGCCTGGTTCGAACCATAATTCCTTTGTAAGGAATAAATTCCCTTTTAAAACCTCAAATACCACGGATTCTGCCTCTTATTTTTACTGAGTTATTCTTATTGAATTTTACCGCATAAATTAAGTCTAGGTAATTTAAATTTATCACATAATTGGCTCCCGAACAGGGACACCTTCCCCATCTCACGCGCCGGAGGTGCGTTGCAGGCCCGGTCTCCTGCCACAGCCGGACGGACAACTACGCGTACCCGCAGGATTTCCTGTATCTCCCTCCGGCCAAGTGGGGGTGACTGAGGCTGCGATCAACACCCAGACGAGGCGGTGAGGAGTGCGGAGGATCCCGACCAGAGCCTAGCTGAGAGAGCAAGATCCGAGGTATACAGAGGCCCACCAGGTTCCGAAGTTCCGAAGTATCTATGTCACGAGTCGAGTCGAGTCCCGTCCAGTCCAGTTCAGCTCCGAGGCCTTCCGTTCCGTGCTTCCCGGTGAGTACCGTTGCTGGGGACGCATTTAGACGTGCGCATTAGTTTGTGCCGGTCAAGACGGGTTTGGGTACACAGATCCGGTCTGCACTGTTTCAGCAGTGTATCTGTACTGTTTAGCAGTACATCCAGTATATTTAGCATTATGTCAGTAACTAGTTTTATTCTAATTATCGTTGTTCGTTTTAAATGTTAAATGTTTTAATATGTTTTAAAAATGTCGTGGTATGAATGATTGTTCAATTTTCATTATTGTGATTAGTGTATTAATTGTGTTCAAGTTCGAGTAAGAATAAAGTAGCAAGGTTTAAAGATGCCGTTCTTTTCAAAATTAAGACAGATAAAAACTAGAAAAGGGATACTCGAAGAAGCCGTTCCCATTCCACCTAGGGACACTCCAGGGTACTTTATGTACCACAAACATGGCCTAGACGCCGTATTATATCTTGATTTATGGGTGGACTATACTAAGGATTTAGCAGAGAGTCAGAGATGGCCCGCTGCTGGGACATGGGATGCAGATTGCATCATTAGAGTAGAAGAAGTATTATGGAAAAAGAAAGCCAGACAGTCACAGAAAGATGCCATTGAATTATGGCGTAAAGAATCGCATAGACGCGCAGAGAAAGCGTTCAGAAAAGAAGAGAAAAGTAGAGAGAATTCAGACAAAGCCCGAGAAAACATATTAATTGAGGAAGGTATCCGAGTAAAAACAGAACAAGTAGACAGACAACGAAACACTCTTATGAATGGTATGTATCCTCTTCTGGCCGAGGGTTTACCTAAGGCCACCCTGGAGGTACCAAAAGATCTACCACCTCCATTACTCCCGATTAAAGTACATCCCAAGACCGCAAAGGACATTTTCCTTTCTTCCTATTTAGACGATGCAGCCCCCGAATATGTTAATGTTGCGCATCAACGCGCATCACCTGTTGACGACGCTCAACCCCAAGATCATCTGCCCCCACCTCCGCAGCAACAAACTCCTCCTCACATTCCAAACGTTCCGCCTGTTTCTACAGTCCTTCCTGCATCCACACTCTCTACCTTACATCCAACAAATCCTTTTGGACTTGGCACCTCAGGAGGTGCGACAGGAGGTGCGACAGGAGGTTTTTCCACGCCACCACCTAGATTGACTTATAGGGATTTAGCACACCAACGTACACCTCAAACAGCTAATCACAATATATTTAATGAGCCTCTTGCAGATTGTAGATATGATCCAGTGCCCGGTAAACACGACAGAATGTTGCTATCATCAGTACGTTTACGACGAGTTTCGACCTATTTAATGACGCTACCAGGAATGATTGATCATCTAGATAAAATATATCACTTTATCCAAACAGGGGAAGGTCCTGAAAGTATTGGCGAGGCCATGGAATACCAGAAAGTGGACATGCAAAAATTATTGTTACGCTTCTTCATAAACTGCTTGATCAGAAACAGAGATAGGCCTGAGGTAGATTCGGATGAAATGCAAGTACTTACCAGATGGGGTCAGAATATAGCAGACGGAAAACATGATAAACAGAAGAGTATAGAAGTTATGTACCGAAAGATCCTAAAAGAAGTAGAACGAATACATGAAAGAAGAATAGAGGCAGATAAAACTGAATCAGAGGGAGAGGAGGAGGAACAGTCAGAAATGACCACAGGACAATTGGAATCACCAGCTAGAGAAATGATAGCTTATGTAGGTAAGGGAAGATCTTTTAATAATCCCAAATACTTTAATGATCAAATACGTCCGATACGTCCAGAATGTAACAGAATTTTTCAAGCAGCTATGTCAAATCCAAGGACCCCTGAAAACTTATTCCAGGCTACTGATAAATTACTCCGAGAACGAAGGGGGTACCATGTGCTCGATTCTATGGATGAACAAGAATTAGCCAGGTCAGCAGTACAATGGGCTGACAGTTCTGAGAAATACAGTGATGATGCGCTTGCACACACGTTTCTGAATCTTACACCAGACGAACAGCGGTTAGCTAGTATATACATGATACAACACCTCCTTATATTGTATAAAAGCCAACACTCCGATCCTGGTCCCCTACCTGATATACTGATAGAATTACTCATGAATAAATGGAGAGGTCTGGGTACCGATCTAATTAAAGAAATTCTAGAACATCGGCACAGATTCAGTGCCTTCCTATGTCCAGAGCATGATTCAGCTCCCTCCATGGAAAGAAAAATGTATTACATAGACAGACAGAATCCCTTACGCGAAGTGCACCCAGTTAAAAATGTAGATGATTCTTTTTCGCGCGTGTTTGTGTACACGCCCATAACTAAAATAGAACTATTGGAAATGAAAAAATTAGTACCCAGCCATGACAAAGATCCAGCAGGTTTTCACCGTGAAATAAAGGACATGTTACTCATGGGTGATTATACCTATCCTGACATTATGAAAATATTAAAAGTATTATTGCCTGCCGGTTTTTACGAGAAACTCAAAGAAAAAGAATGGGAGGTGGGAGACCAAAAGATTGATTGGACCGCATTAGAAAACGAAGAAAAGGCCCGAACTGCAGGCCGAGGGCTTGGGGACAAAATTAAAGCATTACCAGGATTATTAGTGCAAGTATTGCCACGTTTATTAACTACGAAAAAGGAAGACTGGGGTGCAATCTCAGCCTGTAAACAGAAACCCGATGAAGACACTAGTGATTTTTATTCCCGATTTGAAAAATGTTTTGGTATTAATAGTGGCCTAAAGGCAAATAGCGAGTCATATCCACACCTTTTTGTAACAAAACTAGTCGAAAATTCCCTGCCCCAAGTTAAGAACAGAGTATTGAAAGTCGAGAGCACTTGGCAAGCTAACACCCCTTCACAAATGTTACAAATGTTACAGTATCACCAGAATAGAATTAGAGAAGAACAAGAACACGAACAAAGACGTATGAAAGACACGAAAATGAAAATGCTTGTTGCTCAGTCAGTTCCAGCTGACAGCCATAAAAAGGGTGCGAAACAGTCCAGTAATTCAGCGGTTCCTGTAAAAGGGACATGCAACTATTGTAAACAGCCAGGTCATTATATAAACGATTGTACGGTTCTGAAGCATAATATCTCTACGGGTAAAACTAAGGAGAGACCACGTCCACCTAGACAGGATCAGATCCAACAACAAGTACCTCAGCATGTACAGCCTATGCCGGTTCCACAACAGACCGTAGCAGTATCACAGCCACAGCCTATTGCTGCAACACAAACCACGACACAACAGATGTACCAGTATGCACAAAATGATTATCCCGATTATCAGCGATACACATGAAATAGCCTAGAGAAGGAAGTTGGCTTACCCCTTATTGAGGTTCCTGTAGATCAGGAAGGTCCTTATGTACATAGTCAAATATTAGGGAAAGATAGAAAGTTTTTACTTGATACAGGGGCAAGCAGAACTACTATAAGTCATGACAAAGTCCCAGGGGCACCCCTCTCAGGCTCACAGAATATTTCCCTTGGTTTCTCAGGAAAGCCTACTATTAACGAAGTATCGCAACCACTTCCACTTACAGTTGGTCCACTAACACGGACTACAGATTTATTGCTTACTAAATCATGTCCAGAAAACTTGTTAGGTATAAAGACATTGAAAGCTCTAGGAGCTATAATATGTTGTTCCCCGGACGGGGTACGACTATTTTTGCGTGACTTTAAAGGTCACTACTTGTCAAGAGACATGGATCACCGGTTACATAATCTACCTGCACATTTATGGGCACAAGGCCCCACTGATGTAGGTTGTATGCACATTACACCATATCGAGTCACACTCAAAGCAGGAGTGGTATTACCACGAATGCGACAATACAAGTTACCTCCAGATGCTGTAGTGGCTTTGCTGCAAATCATTGACGAGCTCATTGCACAAGGAGTGGTTGTGGAAACCGACTCCAATGTATGTAATTCTCCGATCATTCCGATTCTTAAACGAACTGATCCAAAAGCACCCCCAGTATATCGATTAGTTATTGATCTGCGCGAATTAAATAAATGCATTATACCACAATATCCCGTGGTCCCAGATATCTCTTCATTACTCACAGCTATTGATTCAGAAGCAACGTTCTTCACTGTAATTGACCTCAAGAACGCCTTCTTTAGCGTCCCAATCGATCCGGAAAGCCAATATTTGTTCGGATTCTGTTTAAATGGACGAATCTTTAAATTCGCACGCGCACCTCAAGGGTTCACAGAAAGTCCCAGCATCTATAGCCAAGCACTGAAAAGACAACTTGACAGTATCCACATGCCAGTTAACACTGCCTTGCTTCAGTATGTCGATGATCTACTGATCACCGCCCGAAGCGAACCCGAGTGTGAAAAAGCATCACTGACGGTTTTACATTTTCTGGCCGACAAGGGACACAAGGTGTCCCCTTCGAAGCTGCAATTCTGTGCCCAGCAAGTTGTGTACCTTGGGCACTTGCTGTCCAAGGGGGGGAGACAGCTCACACCTGACCGCATTCAGTTAATTGTAAACATGCCACCACCCGAGACACAAAAGGAGGTACGGGCCTTCATAGGCCTCACTTCGTACTGGAGGCAGTGGATCCCCCAATATGCATTTCTAGCAAAACCACTCATTCAGTTGACAACCCACGAGGCAGCGACATCGACTGTCCTTCCTTGGACTCAGGAACATACACAAGCTTTTGAAGACTTAAAGAAAGCCTTATGTCAAGCACCTGTTTTAGCGACACCATGTTACAGTAAACCTTTTACACTTTTTGTTACAGAACGTGAAGGTACTGCCTTGTCAGTACTCACTCAGGAACAAGCAGGATCACACAAACCATGTGCTTACTTTTCTAGCACATTAGATCCAGTAGCTCAGGCTCTTCCTGCGTGCCTGAAATCAGTCGCAGCGACAGCTTTAGCGATCAGACAAAGCGATTCCATAGTATTAGGACATCAATTGACAGTACAAGTACCACACGCAGTAGAGGTTCTCTTGAACCGGACACAAACACAACACTTGACTATAGCACGACTGACAGCTTACGAACTAACATTGTTCCAGCCACACATAGAAATCAGACGTTGTAGTACATTAAATCCTGCCACACTTTTGCCATTAAGTGGAACAGACCCATTGGCACATGATTGTATTGAAGTCATTACTATTACGACGAAACCCAGACAAGACTTGACAGATATTCCATTATCAGATCCAGACCTGACATTTTATGTAGATGGTTCATGCATGAGAACAAGTACAGGAGAGTTAGTGGCCGCTTATGCAGTCACAACAGACACTGAAATCATTGAAACGAATTGTATTAACACTTTGTCAGCTCAAGCAGCAGAGCTCATCGCTCTGACACAGGCCTGTATTCAAGCCAAAAATAAGAAAGTTAACATATACACAGATTCACGTTATGCATTCGGAGTTGTCCATGACTTCGGAGTCCTTTGGCGAGAGAGAGGTTATTTGACTTCTCATGGTGCCAACATTCAACACGGGCCCCTCATTCAAGCTCTATTAGATGCAATACATCTACCTACTGCGATATCTATCATGAAGTGTAAGGCCCATACAAAAGTCACCGATATTATTTCCCAGGGTAACGATCTAGCAGACCGAACAGCTAAACAGACAGCTCAGAATCGGAATCACGCAACTGACATGACAAAGACAATAGTTCAGACATCCACACACTGCATGACAGTTAAGGATCCCGCCCTTGATGTAATTGACATACAGACACATGCTACACCAGAGGAAATAAAGAAATGGACTGAATTAGGAGGGATCCAAACAGATCAGGGATGGATGACGAAGGGAAAATCTATATGGTTTCTCCCCGACTCCATGGTTCAAGTTATCATTAACACAATACATAGTCCAGCGCACCTAGGAGAAAAAGCTATGCTAGATAGTATTCAACACATTTGGTTCAACAAACACTTACGAGCAGCAGCCAAACAGAAAGTGCGTACTTGCATGATTTGTTGTCAGTTCAACCCAGGTAAAAGCATTCCTGTAGAGCAAGGTGGATTTCAACCTCCCGATCACCCTTTTGAAGTCCTCCAGATGGATTATATCCAGATGGAACGTTGTCGAGGATTCAAATATGTTCTCGTAGTTGTATGTGCTCTTTCCCGTTGGACAGAAGCATATCCCGTCTCAGATTACACTGCCCCGACTACTGCCAAACAGTTAGTTCGTGAATTCTTCCCACGGTATGGTTTGCCCCGTATCGTATACTCAGATAACGGCCAGCCGTTCTCATCCGAGCTAATGAAACACGTTTCACTCTTGTTAGGCTATCAATGGAAATTCCACTGTGTCCGACATCCCGAGGCAGCAGGTCTCGTGGAGCGTCATAATCAGACTCTGAAAATTAGACTTTCTAAAATCTGCAGAGAGAAAGGTGTCGACTGGATAGTAGCCTTACCAGTTGCTCTCTTTTACATGAGAATGGTAGCACATTCTCGAACAGGGCTATCCCCGTACGAGGTGGTCTTCGGTAGGCCACCAAATATGTGGGGGACGCCTATACCTCGAAAAATAACTGATGTTGATTGTAATATGCTGACAGACTACCTTGCTTCCTTGATGTCTGCACTACAATCTTGCCGTTCACAGGTAGCTGCAGCCTTTCCCGACAACACTGAGGTGAAGCCCCATGAAGTGGTTCCCGGAGACTTTGTCTTCATAAGAAATTTCGACAGGAGGAGCCCGCTGGAGCCTCGCTGGCAAACGCCGAAATTGGTCCTTCTGACCACGAGGACAGCAGTGAAGATTGAGGGTCGCAAGGGTTGGCTACACTCGAGCCATATCAAGAAATTTCATGGACCACTTTCTGATCTGAACTCTCAGCCCTGCCTTCCCCCACAGACTGACTCAAAACTCCGCCTGGTTGAGAGAACAGAATCACAAGAATACAAACTGAAACTAAGGTCTAGCAAGTCAGACAATTTGATTGTTTAAGTCCTCTCCAAGGTGAATCGGTTAAATTTGTCTCTGACATGTATCCTCTAGACCGAATTAGAGAGAGAAATAGACAGAAACAGCTCAAGAAACATGCATACTGTAAATTACTTCGTAGTCACTGTGTAGTGACATTATTGATTATGTTTTTTCTAAGTCTTTTGATTATTGCTGCAAGTATACTGTTGCACATATACTACCCTATTTCCAAGCGTGCTTTCAATGCTACTGCTGAACACTCTTTTAGTGAATTACCTCCGCATGAGTTGTCCTACAGATTTGCGCTGCGCAACAACACATTCATTAGTATGTTACATCACTCCCATCAGACCAGCAACGCTACAAATTGTTGGATATGTGGCCGACTCCCTCCCTACCAGAAATACAAGGGAGTTCTGCCCCTCTTTCCGTACCCGTTCACACACAATGGCTCCAGTGGAGCATGGTTTAGTTTGATTAATTCTTTAGATTCAAATTCCGTAGTTTACCAGGACAACTGGGTATGGGGAAACCTGAACCTAGTTTTGCTTAAAGTCTGCTACCCTAACAAGGAGGGACTTCCCAAAAGAACAGGAACTGATCTAGAAAATGAAATATGTGGATTAGGTAACTTTACACTTAACCTCATGATTCTGAATGTTGAATCCGAAGCTGCACCAGTCTTGCCCGCTATGTCAGTATTTCCAGTTAAAGGTGAATTATGTGTAAGAAAGAATGGTTCAGTATACATGGGTCATAGTAAATGTACCACTGTGATCGAATTCAGTGATCAAGGCAAGTCTACATTTAGAGCTTCTCGTCATTCCTACTTCATATGTGGTCAGACCGCATATATACGTTTACCTCTAGATTGGGATGGTACCTGTTACATTGCTTTCCTTCTGCCACCTGTTTTCCTAGCCCCTCCTGATTATCATAGAAATACCCATCTAGTACACAATAGACCCCAGAGAGATCTCCCGATTGTCGACTACACTGAAACGGCATGGGAGCAATACACAGATTTCAATAAAGGTTTCTTTCCCTACATAGGTGTTGTCACTAATAGTAAACTGATACGTAGATTAACAAGAACCCTTGAAGCAGTAGTGAATGAAACTACTTCTGCCCTAGGCAACTTAACAGAGGAGCAGTCTGCGATGCGGATTGTTGTTCTTCAAAATCGTCTTGTCCTTGACGTCATCCTAGCCGATAGGGGCGGAGCCTGTAGGGTCATCGGATCAAGTTGCTGTGTTTTCATTCCAGAAAACGCGCCATCAGTATATAAAGCCATAACTCGTCTTCATAAGATTGTAAGCCAGATACACCAGAATCCAGGCACCTGGACTTGGTCCGGTTGGCTCTGGAGCGTGTTGTCAGCCTGGGGATGGAGGATCCTATCTTTCCTAGGTATTGGCCTTCTCATAATATTCAGTTGTTGCCTGTGTCTACAATGTGGGCCAGCGATTTGTGGTCTGTATGCCACATCGTGTATTCCACATTCAAGTTTTCATTCAAAATCTCGTAAGAAGAAAGAAGAGCAAATGATGTTGTATGAACAGATTGATGGATTAATGAAGATCGATATTTCATGAAGGGTCCGTAGGGGACAAGGAGGGAATGAGGAAATATGAATTTTTATGATCAATTGTGTCCCCTATCTTAGACCCCAACGGCTCCATGTACGTGCTACAAGTACATGTATGTTCCCTCCACTTCCAGCTATGAAGACGCAAATACATGTGCGTCCAACGTTAACATGTCCTCTTTCAGATCCGCCATGAATGGGTCGGATATTCCGTTCCTAAGTATGTTTGGCCACCGACTTTATATGGTGTACCTTTCACGTTTTTCAGCTCTGGCGAGTAGGCCCTGAATTCTGCCATCGAGCCTTTTCCTGCCTTCTGCCTCTGAAAGCTCCAGCCTGAGCCTGCATCTGTATCCATGACCTTTGTCCTACTCCCTGCGCGGCTAACGGTGCCTGACTCGGCCTGTTGCCTGCCAAAGACTGTATTTCGCCTTCAAGTTATCTGCTCCGCTCCTCATCCAATACATTCCTGTCTAGTAGTTTAGGTAAACATCCTTCCAGCTGCAGAGCAAAGGGCCCGGCCTTACTGTCTCCGTGCAAGTAATTCATAGCTCTTGTTACCATGGTAGGCCCATGCCCCCTCGCATCTCATGTAGACACATAGACGCTTGTACACGCACTAGCAGTCAGTATAGAATAGATTCTGTCCGAGAGACCTTTCCTTCCAGATAATATAGTTCCTTAAACACAAGATATTAGATACGATTTGGGATTAGGTTGTTCTGACATCCCAGACTTCTGTCTCCTCATGTAGGGCTAAATGTCAAGTCCCCTTCACCCTCTAGTTACACGTCAATCACACGTCATGCGGCTGCGCGCGCATCTCTGCCATGTATTTTCTGCTGACATTGCAGGATTCTCTTATGGATCCACCCACCTGTGACATCCTCTTAATGACGTTTCTAGTACATGCCCTTATGCACGCCTATTGTAACGCCTTTTTCATTACGTATGTGTATTCTTATCTTTCCTATCAGCTGTTACGCCTCCTGCATCTGTCTTTACTGTAATGCATTTACTATATATATGATTACCTGTCAATAATGTATTGCCTATCCCTTCCTGAACCTTCGTGGTGACGGAATCCGAATGCCTGGTTCGAACCATAATTCCTTTGTAAGGAATAAATTCCCTTTTAAAACCTCAAATACCACGGATTCTGCCTCTTATTTTTACTGAGTTATTCTTATTGAATTTTACCGCATAAATTAAGTCTAGGTAATTTAAATTTACCACACTCTACTACTCTCTCTACTACTCACTCTCTACTACTCACTCTCTACTACTTTACACTACTCTCTCTACTACTCACTCTCTACTACTCTCTGCCACTCACTCTACTACTCTCTACCACTCAGTCTATACTACTCTACTACTCACTCTGTACTACTCACTCTCTACTACTCTCTACTACTCACTCTCTTCTACTCTCTCTCTACTACTCACGCTCAAATCAAAATGTGCCCGAATGTATCTTTCGACAGCAATAATTATAATTTCTATGGCAAAATGAACCCCCTGATTTTGTTCCTTTGCAAATTAAATGTTTTAAGTATTACCACTTTATTCCAATCACGATGGCTTCAGGTGTGCCATACTTTTCTCATAAGTAAGACTGTTAGCGCTCTAGTTGTTCTTTAGAACACTCTGGGACATTCTGTCATTGGGCTATACTGGGGCTACATCTGGGTGATATTTGTGCTACATTTGGGCTCTTTTGTCTCTGGTGGCCATCTTGGGAGACTTATTTGTTATGATGTTTCCTAATTTCCTCATTTACTACAGTTTCCTCAGTAGGAAATACTTTCAGTTTTTACTTTGATTCCATCAAGAAGGCATTCAGATGTGTCACACATTTGCCATAAATTCGGAATTTTAGCACTCTAGTTGCTTATTAGATCACAGTAGTAAAGCTACTGCTCACCAGGGAAGTCTGCTGCTGGTATTGAAAGTGCATGTTTCAGTCTGCATGTCAGAATGAAATAGAAGAGGATTTGAGAAGTCACTCAAAATGTGCCCTAATTTTTTTTTTCAGCACTAATCATAATTTCTGTGGCAAAATGAAACCCCCTCATTGTGTTCCTTTTAAATTAAACTACTCACTCTCTACTACTCACTCACTACTACTCTCTACCACTCACTCTCTACTACTCACTCTCTACTACTCTCTACTACTCTCTACTACTCACTCTCTACTACTCTCTACTACTCTCTACCACTCACTCTCTACTACTCTACTACTCACTCTCTACTACTCCCTCTCCACTACTCCCTCTCTACTACTCACTCTACTACTCTCTCCTACACTCTCTCTACTACTCACTCTCTACTATTCACTCTCTACTACTCACTCTACTACTTGCTCTCTACTACTCGCTCTCTACTACTCTCTACCACTCACTCTCCACTACTCACTCTCCACTACTCGCTCTCTACTACTAGCTCTCTACTACTCACTCTCTACTACTCTACTACTCTCTCTACTACTCACTCTCTACTACTCACTCTCTACTACTCTTCTACTCTTCTACTCTCTACTACTCTCTCTACTACTCACTCTCTACTACTCACTACTACTCACTACTACTCTCTACCACTCACTCTCTACTACTCTACTACTCACTCTCTACTATTCGCTCTCTACTACTCACTCTGTACTACTCTACTACTCTCTACTACTCTCTCTCTACTACTCACTCTACTACTCACTCTACTACTCTCTACTACTCACTCTCTACTACTCTCTCTGTACTACTCACTGTCTACTACTGTCTACTAGTCACTGTCTACTAGTCACTCTCTACTACTCACTCTCTACTACTCGCTCTCTACTTCTCTCTACTACTCACTCTACTACTCACTCTCTACTACTCTACTACTCTCTACTACTATCTCTACTACTCACGCTCTACTAATCACTCTCTACTACTCACTACTACTCACTCTCTACTACACACTCTCTACTACTTGCTCTCTACTACACGCTCTCTACTACTCTATACTACTCACTCTACTACTCGCTATTACTCCCTACTACTCACTTTACTACTCACTCTCTACTACTCTCTACTACTCACTCTACTACTCTCTGCCACTCACTCTCTACTACTCTACTACGCACTCTGTACTACTCAATCTCTACTACTCTCTACTTCTCACTCTCTACTACTCTCTCTCTACTACTCACTCTCTACTACTCTCTACTATTCACTCTTTACTACTCACTCTCTACTACTCTCTATTACTCTTACTCTACTACTCACTCGCTACTACTCTCTACTACTCACTCTCTACTACTCACTCTACTACTCTCTACTACTCTCTACTACTCACTCTTTACTACACTCTACTACTCACTCTACCACTCTCTAGTACTCTCTACCACTCAATCTCTACTACTCCACTACTCACTCTCTACTACTCTCTCTCTACTACTCACACTCTACTACTCTACTACTCTCTACTACTCACTCTCTACTACTCTCTCTCTACTACTCACTCTCTACTACTCACTCTCTACAACTCACTCTCTACTACTCACTCTCTACTACTCGCTCTCTACCACTATCTACTGCTCACTCTCCACTACTCACTCTCTACTACTTGCTCTCAACTACTCTCTACTTCTCACTCTACTACTCACTCTCTACTACTTTCTACTACTCTCTCTACAACTCTCTCTACTACTCACTCTCTACTACACACTCTCTACTACTAGCTCTCTACTACTCTCTCTACTACTCTCTACTACTCACTCTACTACTCACTCTCTACCTCTCTCTACTACTTGCTCTACTACTCACTCTCTACTACTCTCTACTACTCACTCTCTACTACTCCACTACTCTCTACTACTCACTCTCTACTACTCTCTACTATTCTCTCTCTTTTACTCTCTACTACTCTCTCTACTACTCACTCGCTACTACTCTCTACTACTCACTCTACTACTCTCTGCTACTCTCTACTACTCACTCTCTAATAATCTACTACTCACTCTCTACTACTCTCTCTCTACTACTCACTCTCTACTACTCTACTACTCTCTACTACTCTCTTTCTACTACTCACTCTCTACTAATCACTCTCATCTACTCACTACTACTCACTCTACTACTCACTCGCTACTACT
Source organism: Triturus cristatus (assembly GCF_964204655.1). NCBI lineage: Eukaryota > Metazoa > Chordata > Amphibia > Caudata > Salamandridae > Triturus > Triturus cristatus. The sequence goes on along the minus strand of NC_140582.1, from coordinate 1,205,222,162 downwards.
CACTCTACAACTCACTCTCTACTAGTCACTCTCTACTACTCCACTACTCTCTACTACTCACTCTCTACTACTCACTCTCTACTACTCTACTACTCCCTACTACTCACTCTCTACTACTCACTCTCTACTACTCACTCTATACTACTCTCTACTACTCACTCTCTATTACCCTCTACTTCTCACTCTCTCTCTACTACTCACTCTCTACTACTCACTCTCTACTACTCACTCTACTGCTCTCTACCACTCACTCTCTACTACTCTACTACTCACTCTGTACTACTCACTCTCTAGCACTCTCTACTTCTCACTCTCTACTACTCTCGCTCTACTACTCACTCTCTACTACTCTCTACTATTCACTCTCTACTACTCACTCTCTACTACTCTCTAATACTCACTCTACTATTCTCTACTACTCTCTACCACTCAATCTCTACTACTCCACTACTCACTCTCTACTACTCTCTCTCTACTACTCACACTCTACTACTCTACTACTCTCTACTACTCACTCTCTACTTCTCTTTACTACTCACTCTCTACAACTCACTATCTACTACTCACTCTCTACTACTCGCTCTCTACTTCTCTCTACTACTCACTCTACTACTCACTCTCTACTACTCTACTACTCTCTACTACTCACTCTACTACTCACTCTCTACTAATCACTCTCTTCTACTCACTACTACTCACTCTCTACTACACACTCTCTACTACTTGCTCTTTACTACTCGCTCTCTACTACTCTCTACTACTCACTCTACTACTCACTCGCTACTACTCCCTACTACTCACTCTACTGCTCACTCTCCTCCACTCTCTACTACTCACTCTCTACTACTCCACTACTCTCTACTACTCACTCTCTACTACTCACTCTCTACTACTCTACTACTCCCTACTATTCTCTCACTACTACTCACTCTCTACTACTCATTCTTCACTACTCTCTACAACTCACTCTCTATTACTCTCTACTACTCACTCTCGATTACTCACTCTCTGCTACTCACTCTCTACTACTCACTCTACTACTCTCTGCCACTCACTATCTACTACTCTACTAATCACTCTGTACTACTCACTCTCTACTACTCTCTACTTCTCACTCTCTTCTAATCTCTCTCTACTACTCACTCTCTACTACTCTCTACTATTCACTCTTTACTACTCACTCTCTACTACTCTCTACTACTCTTTCTCTACTACTCACTGGCTACTACTCTCTACTACTCTCTACTACTCTCTACTACTACTCTCTACTACTCACTCTCTGCTACTCACTCTCTACTACTCTCTACTACTCACTCTACTACTCTCCACTGCTCTCTACCACCCAATCTCTACTACTCCACTACTCACTCTCTACTACTCTCTCTCTACTACTCACACTCTACTACTCTACTACTCTCTATTACTCACTCTCTACTACTCTCTCTCTACTACTCACTCTCTACTACTCTCTACTACTCACTCTCTACAACTCACTCTCTACTACTCACTCTCTACTACTCGCTCTCTAATACTCTCTACTGCTCACTCTCCACTACTCACTCTCTACTACTCGCTCTCAACTACTCTCTACTACTCACTCTACTACTCACTCTCTACTACTTTCTACTACTGCCTCTACTATTCACTCTCTACTACTCACTCTCTACTACTAGCTCTCTACTACTCGCTCTATACTACTCTCTACTACTCACTCTCTACTACTCCACTACTCTCTACTACTCACTCTCTACTACTCACTCTCTACTACTCTACGACTCTCTACTATTTTCTCTCTACTACTCTCTACTACTCTCTCTACTACTCACTCGCTACTATTCTCTACTACTCACTCTACTACTCTCTACTACTCTATACTACTCACACTCTAATACTCTACTACTCACTCTCTACTATTCTCTCTCTACTACTCACTCTCTACTACTCTACTACTTTCTACTACTCTCTACTACTCACTCTCTACTACTCACTCTACTATTCACTCTACTACTCACTCTCTACTATTCCCTACTACTCAATCTCTACTACTTAGTCTCTACTACTCTCTACTACTCACTCTACTACTCACTCTCTACTACTCTCTCTCTCTCTGCTGCTCACTCTCTACTACTCACTCTCTGCTACTCTCTACTACTCACTCTCTACTACTCTCTACTATTACTACACTCTACTACTCACTCTCTACTGCTCACTCTACTACTCTCTACTACTCACTCTCTGCTACTCTCTCTATTACTCTCTAGTACTCTCTACTACTCTCTACTACTCACTCTCTAATCTCTATTACTCACTCTCTACCTCTCACTATCTCTCTCTACCTCTCTCTCTACTACTCTCTACCTCTCTACCTCTCTACCTCTTTACCTCTACCTCTCTACATCTCTACCTCTACCTCTCTACCTCTACCTCTCTGTACACGCACACATACATGCATATATATATATATGCATTTATATATACCGTGAATTCCGCTGAAGGTTTTCTCTCACCAAATGACGGACACGGACCCAGGACTGGGTGCTAGCAAGTGTTTATTCCACCGTCGCCATAAAGCGTTTCAGCTCCGTAGAGCCTTGATCACATGACATGGTAACCATATATATATATATATATATATATATGTGCATATATATATATACACACATATATAAACATATATATAATTTGCATATCTATATAAATACAAATATAAATGCATGCATACATATACATATATGCAAACACATGCATGTTATGTACATGAAAGTTTGAAATAAACTAATACAAACAAAGCTAAAAAGCCACCTAATTACAAACAGAATTGCTTTAACTTAAACGAGGGCGATACCTATTGAAGTTTCAATGCTTGTTTACTTTGGTTCAATCAAGAAGGCATTCAGATGTGTCACACATTTGCCATAAATTCTGAATGGTAGCACTCTAGTTGCTCATTAGATCACTGTAGTAAAGCTACTGCTCACCCGGGAAGTCTGCTGCTGGTATTCAAAGTGCATGTTTCAGTCTGCATGTCAGAATTTTTTAATAAAATAGAAGAGGATTTGAGAATTCAAAATGTGCCCTCATTTATCTTTCTGCAGCACTAATTATAATTTCTATGGCAAAATGAACCCCCCTCATTTTGTTACTTTGCAAATTAAATGTTTTATGTGTTACCACTTTATTCCAATCAAGATGGCTTCAGGTGTGCCATACTTTTCTCATAAGTAAGACTGTTAGCGCTCTAGTCGTTCTTTAGAACACTCTGGGACATTCTGTCATTGGGCTATACTTGGGCTACATCTGGGTGAAATTTGTGCTACATTTGGGCTCTTTTGTCTCTGGTGGCCATCTTGGGAGACTTATTTGTTATGACGTTTCCTAATTTCCTCATTTACTACAGCCTCCTCAGTAGGAAATACTTTCAGTTTTTACTTTGATTCCATCAAGAAGGCATTCAGATGTGTCACACATTTGCCATAAATTCGGAATTTTAGCACTCTAGTTGCTTATTAGATCACAGTAGTAAAGCTACTGCTCACCAGGGAAGTCTGCTGGTGGTATTGAAAGTGCATGTTTCAGTCTGCATGTCAGAATTTTTTAAATGAAATAGAAGAGGATTTGAGAAGTCACTCAAAATGTGCCCTAATTTCTCTTTTTTCCGCACTAATAATAATTTCTATGGCAAAATGAAACCCCCTCATTGTGTTCCTTTTAAATTAAACGACTCACTCTCTACTACTCACTCTCTAATACTCACTCTCTACTACTCTCTCTCTACTACTCACTCTACTACTCTCTACCACTCACTCTCTACTACTCTACTACTCACTCTGTACTACTCTCTACTTCTCACTCTCTACTACTCTCTCTCTACTACTCACTCTCTACTACTCTCTACTATTCACTCTCTATTACTCACTCTCTACTACTCTCTACTACTCTTTCTCTACTACTCACTCGCTACTACTCTCTACTTCTCACTCTTTACTACTCACTCTACTATTCTCTACTACTCTCTACTACTACTCTCTACTACTCACTCTCTACTACTCACTCTCTACTAATCACTCTCTACTAATCACTCTCTACTACTCTCTACTACTCACTCTACTACTCTCTGCCACTCAATCTCTACTACTCCACTACTCACTCTCTACTACTCTCTCTCTACTACTCACACTCTACTACTCTACTACTCTCTACTACTAATTCTCTACTATTCTCTCTCTCTACTACTCACTCTCTACGACTGTCTACTACTCACTCTCTACAACTCACTCTCTACTACTCACTCTCTACTACTCACTCTCTACTACTCTCTACTGCTCACTCTCCACTACTCACTCTCTACTACTCGCTCTCATCTACACTCTACTACTCACTCTCTACAACTTTCTACTACTCTCTCTACTACTCACTCTCTACTACTCACTCTCTACTACTAGCTCTCTACTACTCGCTCTCTACTACTCTCTACTACTCACTCTACTACTCACTCTCTACTACTCTCTACTGCTCTCTCTCTTCTATGCTCTACTACTCTCTCTACTACTCACTCGCTACTACTCTCTACTACTCACTCTACTACTCTCTACTACTCTCTACTACTCACTCTCTACTTCTCTACTACTCACTCTCTACTAATCTCTCTCTACTACTCACTCTCTACTACTCTACTACTCTCTACTACTCTCTACTACTCACTCTCTACTACTCACTCTACTACTCACTCTACTACTCACTCTCTACTACTACTCTCTGCTACTCAGTCTCTACTACTCACACTCTACTACTCTACTACTCTCTACTACTCATTCTCTACTACTCTCTCTCTACTACTCACTCTCTACGACTGTCTACTACTCACTCTCTACAACTCACTCTCTACTACTCATTCTCTACTGCTCACTCTCCACTACTCACTCTCTACTACTCGCTCTCATCTACACTCTACTACTCACTCTACTACTCACTCTCTACTACGTTCTACTACTCTCTCTACTACTCACTCTCTACTACTCACTCTCTACTACACACTCTCTACTACTATCTCTCTACTACTCGCTCTCTACTACTTTCTATTACTCACTCTACTACTCACTCTCTACCACTCTCTACTACTCGCTCTACTACTCATTCTCTACTACTCTATACTACTCACTCTCTACTACTCCACTACGCTCTACTACTCACTCTCCACTACTCATTCTCTACTACTCGCTCTCAACTACTCTCCACTACACACTCTCTACTACTTTCTACTACTCTCTCTACTACTCACTCTCTACTACTCACTCTCTACTACACACTCTCTACTACTAGCTCTCTCCTACTCGCTCTCTACTACTCTCTACTACTCACTCTACTACTCACTCTCTACTACTCTCTACTACTCTCTCTCTTCTACGCTCTACTACTCTCTCTACTACTCACTCGCTACTACTCTCTACTACTCACTCTACTACTCTCTACTACTCTCTACTACTCACTCTCTACTTCTCTACTACTCACTCTCTACTAATCTCTCTCTACTACTCACTCTTTACTACTCTACTACTCTCTGCTACTCTCTACTACTCACTCTCTACTACTCACTCTACTACTCACTCTACTACTCACTCTCTACTACTCTCTACTACTCTCTCTGCTACTCAGTCTCTACTACTCACTCTCTACTACTCTCTACTACTCACTCTCTACTACTCACTCTCTACTACTCTCTACTACTTACTCTCTACTACTGCTCTCTACTACTCACTCTCTACTACTCACTCTACTACTCACTCTCTGCTACTCTCTCTGTTACTCTCTACTACTCTCTACTACTCACTCTCTACTCTCTATTACTCACTCTCTACTCTCTACCTCTCTCTACCTCTCTCTCTACTACTCTCTACATCTCTACCTCTACATCTCTACCTCTACCTCTCTACCTCTCTGTACACACACACATATATGCATATATATGCATATGAATTTATATATATGTATGTGTGTATAAATAATACACACATATATAAAATCTGCATATCTATATAAATACAAATATAAATGCATGTATAAAAAACATATACATATATGCATACACATGCATGTTATGTACATGAAAGTTTGACAAAAACTAATAAAAGCAAAGCTAAAAAGCCACCTAATTACAAACAGAATTGCTTTAACTTAAACGAGGGCGATACCTATTGCAGTTTCTTTCCTTTTTACTTTGGTTCCATCAAGAAGGCATTCAGATGTGTCACACGTTTGCCATAAATTCTGATGGTAGCACTCTAGTTGCTCATTAGATCACTGTAGTAAAGCTACTGCTCACCAGGGAAGTCTGCTGCTGGTATTCAAAGTGCATGTTTCAGTCTGCATATCAGAAGTTTTTTAAATGAAACAGAAGAGGATTTGAGAAGTCAAAATATGCCCTAATTTATCTTTCTGCAGCACTAATTATAATTTCTATGGCAAAATGAACCCCCTGATTTGATCCTTTGCAAATTAAATGTTCACTCTACTACTCACTCTCTACTAATCTCTACTACTCACTCTCTCTGCTACTCACTCTCTACTACTCACTCTCTACTACTCTCTACTACTCACTCTCTACTACTCACTCTCTACTACTCTCTACTACTCACTCTCTACTATTCTCTACTACTACTGCTCTCTACTTCTGCTCTCTACTACTCACTCTCTACTACTCACTCTACTACTCTCTACTACTCACTCTCTGCTACTCTCTCTATTACTCTCTACTACTCTATACTACTCTCTACTACTCACTCTCTACTCTCTATTACTCACTCTCTACTTTCTACCTCTCTCTACCTCTCTCTCTACTACTCTCTACCTCTCTACCTCTCTACCTCTTTACCTCTACCTCTCTACATCTCTAACTCTAACTCTCTACCTCTCTGTACACGCACACATATATGCATATATATAAGCATATGCATTTATATATATGTATGTGTATATATACACACAAATATAAACATATATATAATCTGCATATCTATATAAATACAAATATAAATGCATGCATACATATACATATACATATATGCATACACATGCATGTTATGTACATGAAAGTTTGAAAGAAACTAATACAAGCAAAGCTAAAAAGCCACCTAATTACAAACAGAATTGCTTTAACTTAAACGAGGGCGATACCTATTGCAGTTTCTTTCCTTTTTACTTTGGTTCCATCAAGAAGGCATTCAGATGTGTCACACATTTGCCATAAATTCTGAATGGTAGCACTCTAGTTGCTCATTAGATCACTGTAGTAAAGCTACTGCTCACCAGGGAAGTCTGCTGCTGGTATTCAAAGTGCATGTTTCAGTCTGCATGTCAGAATTTTTTTAATGAAATTGAAGAGGATTTGAGAAGTCACTCAAAATGTTGCCTAATTTTTCTTTTTTCAGCACTAATCATAATTTCTATGGCAAAATGAAACCCCCTCATTGTGTTCCTTTTAAATTAAACCACTCACTCTCTACTACTCACTCGCTACTACTCTCTACTGCTCACTCTCTACTACTCACACTCTACTACTCTACTACTCACTCTCTACTGCTCGCTCTCTACTACTCTCTACTACTCACTCTCAACTACTCGTTCTCTACTATTCGCTCTATACTACTCTCTACTACTCACTCTCTACTACTCGCTCTCTACTACTCACTCTCTACTACTCACTCTCTACTACTCTACTACTTTCTACTACTCTCTCTACTACTCACTCTCTACTACTCACTCTCTACTACTCTTCTACTCTCTACTACTCTCTCTACTACTCACTCTCTACTACTCTACTACTCACTCTCTACTACTCGCTCTCTACTACTCTCTACTACTCACCCTACTACTCACTCCCTACTACTCTACTACTCTCTACTACTCTCTCTCTACTACTCACTCTCTACTACTCACTCTAATACTCTCTACTACTCACTCTCTACTACTTTCTCTGTACTACTCACTCTCTACTACTCACTTTACTACTCACTCTCCACTATTCACTCTCTACTACGCTACTACTCTCTACTACTCTCTCTACTACTCACTCTCTACTACTCACTCTCTACTATTCTCTACTACTACTGCTCTCTACTTCTGCTCTCTACTACTCACTCTCTACTACTCACTCTACTACTCTCTACTACTCACTCTCTGCTACTCTCTCTATTACTCTCTACTACTCTCTACTACTCTCTACTACTCACTCTCTACTCTCTATTACTCACTCTCTACTCTCTACCTCTCTCTACCTCTCTCTCTACTACTCTCTACCTCTCTACCTCTTTACCTCTACCTCTCTACATCTCTACCTCTAACTCTCTACCTCTCTGTACACGCACACATATATGCATATATATAAGCATATGCATTTATATATATGTATGTGTATATATACACACATATATAAACATATATATAATCTGCATATCTATATAAATACAAATATAAATGCATGCATACATATACATATACATATATGCATACACATGCATGTTATGTACATGAAAGTTTGAAAGAAACTAATACAAGCAAAGCTAAAAAGCCACCTAATTACAAACAGAATTGCTTTAACTTAAACGAGGGCGATACCTATTGCAGTTTCTTTCCTTTTTACTTTGGTTCCATCAAGAAGGCATTCAGATGTGTCACACATTTGCCATAAATTCTGAATGGTAGCACTCTAGTTGCTCATTAGATCACTGTAGTAAAGCTACTGCTCACCAGGGAAGTCTGCTGCTGGTATTCAAAGTGCATGTTTCAGTCTGCATGTCAGGATTTTTTAAATGAAACAGAAGAGGATTTGAGAAGTCAAAATGTGCCCTAATTTATCTTTCTGCAGCACTAATTATAATTTCTATGGCAAAATGAACCCCCTCATTTTGTTCCTTTGCAAATTATATGTTTTAAGTGTTACCACTTTATTCCAATCAAGATGGCTTCAGGTGTGCCATACTTTTCTCATAAGTAAGACTGTTAGCGCTCTAGTTGTTCTTTAGAACACTCTGGGACATTCTGTCATTGGGCTATACTTGGTCTACATCTGGGTGATATTTGTGCTACATTTGGGCTCTTTTGTCTCTGGTGGCCATCTTGGGAGACTTATTTGTTATGACGTTTCCTAATTTCCTCATTTACTACAGTCTCCTCAGTAGGAAATACTTTCAGTTTTTACTTAGATTCCATCAAGAAGGCATTCAGATGTGTCACACATTTGCTATAAATTCAGAATGTTAGCACTCTAAAATGTAAATGTAAATGTAAATGTAAATGTAGTTGAGCTTATATAGCGCACAGCTACCCGCAGTGGGTTTCCCGGCGCTTGCTTAGGGAACCCGTCCTGGTATTCCCCTGTGAGATAGCAGGGTATCCACAAGGTGAAAGTCAGGCATCCCGCCGCGAGGGGCCGTTGCTCATTAGATCACTGTAGTAAAGCTACTGCTCACCAGGGAAGTGTGCTGCTGGTATTGAAAGTCCATGTTTCAGTCTGCATGTCAGAAATGTTAATGAAATAGAAGAGGATTTGAGAAGTCACTCAAAATGTGCCCTAATTTTTCTTTCTGCAGCACTAATAATACTTTCTATGGCAAAATGAACCCCCTCATGTTGTTCCTTTTTAAATTAAATGTTTTAAGAGGTATCACTTTATTCCAATCAAGATGGCTTCAGGTGAGCCATATGTTTGTCATAAGTAGGTATGTTAGCACTCTAGTTGTTCTTTAGAACACTCTGGGAAGATGCAGTAGAACACAAAGGAATCAACTGACAGTCCCTGCCCTTGTTGGATGTACATGTTTTACTGAGAATGTCAGACTTCATTCTCACATGACTGAGAAAGATAATGTTAATTTACAGAAAACATGCTCTCAGTTTAGCTTATAGATCACCTTCAAAACCTCTGTGGGAAAAGCATGAGAAAATAGCTTTCTCTCAAACATGATTCATGATATCCCAGCAGAAGGCTTTTTCACATGATAAAATCACCTTAGAACACACCACAATTCCTAAAATGAGTATGGTACCATCAACAAATGATTTCTAATGTAACTAAAGTCTTAAAACCTTCTATTAACTGCAATGCTTTTAATGAGGTGCTATTGATGCAGCGCGGAATACAAAATCCCTCTATCGTCATAGACCATAGATCTTCACAGACACACTCAATCACTTCATTCACTGGTGGGGTCCATAACACCAACATTCATTCTCTATTGGTCTGTATTTCTAAAGAGGTGATTGTTCCATTCGCTGTAATGAGAGGAAATCCTCGTTTGTCCCTAATGAGCAATAGATTCACCTACCCTTCTCTACCTCATTAAGACCTAAACATCATCTTTAGTATTCCTCCCATGGATAGGCCATGGATCAGCTAGTCGCTGGTTGGAGTGATTTCTAATTCTATAATCACTTTACTTCAATACATTTCTCAAAATAAACAACCAGACACAATTCTTGTAATTAATAAATGAAATTTATTTAAATAATGCGAGAAAAGTCATTAGTTAATCAAGCAGCTGATCATCCTATTTACCTATTCTGGCTAAATGTCGTCCTCTAAGTCAAATTCAGATCTTTTGTCTCTCTATGCCCATAGAAAGCAATCATTAAGTTCATCAGGAAATTGGGCATCTGATCAGTCCGTCAAAGATTCAGGGAAACAGCTGTCCTGCAGTGTCACCGTCCTCTCCGTCAGCATAACGTCAGGAAATCGAAAAGCGCGCTCCCAAACCTCTCTATTCTATCGTTTTTATAGTAAAAATCATTACAACATGTAACAAATGTATGGGTCACAGTTCTCCTGATTGGTGGATTTGGTGTCATCTGTAAAGTTCTCACAGGCATCTTGTCATGAGGTCATGACACGTGTTAATTCCGGTTTCAAGAAGTTGTCCATTGTTTTCCAATTTTGGACGTGGTCCCGGAGTGTCCTTGGTGGGCACAGTCTGCCTAAGGTCGTGCTGAGGCCACGGTAGCTTGTCGTTAGAGCAGGCGCACTTTGCCCAGGACTTCGTCTTTGTCAAGTCAGCAATATTCGTCACCTTGGTCGGCCATTTTTACTAGGCCAGAATGGGCAACTTAAGCAAAGAAACACTAAAAACATAATTAATACATAGAAATGGCTATTAAAATGTTATTCCCTCGCTAAACCCTCTATGTGTGTGTATTTATCTAGCAAAAAGCAATACTTATTGCAGGTTTTACTTATTTTATAAAGCACGAATCACAAATACATCACGAAAGCAACATATAACATGCGAATTCTAATTGTCTATCATTAATATGCGTACGGAATTTAGTTTACGTATTAATTAGGCCATGCAAATGCAATTCCCACGTGTATTTCTTATATTAGTTAGGTTGATAGATGAACAGAGCAAACCAATTAGTATTATTGCTATTAATTAATTATTCTTATTAATATAAACATGCAAAATGGAGAGGGTATACAATTTTTAAGGAAAACCCGCTCCAGCAATCCCCCCTTTGGTGATTTTATCACCACCACATCACTAAATTTCTTTACCATTTTACGGAAAATTTTGAAATGCGTTCTTGCTCTTATTCATAACTCAGTTTCTTCGAATTCTTCTCTTTTTGCCTTTTTATACATACTCTCTTTCCATTCTTCTAATGTTATCTCTTCTAAATCTATATCTTTATTCTTTTCTTTTCTTTTTAGTTTTTCTCTTTTTGTTTTATTCTTTGTTTTCTTATTTCTACAACACATACAACCTAATCTTAATATTAATAATATGGAAATCACACACGTTAATGGAAATAATATTTTACCTATAATTGTACTACCTATTTTAACTAAGAAATTCTTAATAGCAGCTATTTTCTTTCCAATCCGTTCCCAAACACCTTCAACCTCCAGTGATGCAATTTCATCATGCAATTCAGTAATATTTTTAATGTAAACTTTCAGATCTTTACTTTCGTCTGGAATGTAAGTGGAACAATGTTGAACTTTCAGCACTCCACAGACTCCACCCTCTTTTGCCAATAATATGTCAAGGGCAAGTCGATTTTGCATTACCATAGCACGCATGGCAACCATTTCAGTATTGACCAATAAGAATCCTCCAGCGGCGCTTGTTGACAAGCGATCCACTACTGTCGATAATTTTCAAATTTTGTTTGCATTCAGAGATATTCCCACTGCTGGTATCAATGCTCCAAAGATATCACCCACAATTTCTGCCCAAGATTCTCTCTTACTACGCATTAAAAGATTGGTTAAGCTATGTACACCAGCTTCTCCTCTGTCCATGTGAAAGATTTTTGGAAATTCCAGGCCTACGTAACATGCGCCATACCAATGGTCTGGCAAACGATAATATGCCCTGTTCCCACAGATAAAATATAGTCCAGGGAAAACTGGATCTCTTCCACCTTTGAATCCCCATCCACCCATGATTCGGTATGTATCATGGCACTCACTATTACCTAAGAAATAATTATCATAAGCAGTTTGATTCCTTCTTATACAAAACTTCCCTTTCTGAGGCCAGTCTAGAGCCAAAGTTGGATTAGATTCTCCCTTCAGATGTTTTTCCATTTCTACATCCCAGACTGTTTTCTTCCATTCTGATACCTTTCTTTGCATTTTCAATCTCCTTTCCTCGACCATGTCTAAGAATGTCTTTTCTTCTTTCTTCAAACTACAAGTCAAATTATTTTGAAAAATATAGTCTAATGTTAGATCCTTAGTTTCTAAGAAAAATTCACCTAGTATTTTAGCAGGTTTTACTTTGTTAAGTTTGTTATTAGCCGATACTTGTGCAAAAAGGTTATCTACATCTGAAAAATAATATTTTAATTTCCCTGTCTGATAAAACAAACTAGCTATTACACTACATGTTATTCCGTAAGTGGCTGGAAGGTGATGATAAGTCACTCCCTCTGCCACAGAGGCAGGTAACTGCATGCAGACGTAGCAGTCCCTTACATCCATTGTCTTTACATATTCATACAATAACTTTGAAAATACATTGTTAGAAAAATCTTTTATAGACCTATCTTTATGTAAATGATTTCTATCTGTCACAGTCGGAACTACCTTTGAAATTTTTACTATATTCGTTTTGTTTTCACTATGTCCTTCTAATGTATCTACAGTAACTTTAAAAGAGATCACAAGAGCAAGTATGCTCCATAGAAGCATTAATAATCCTGTACAACAGCAACATGTTTTACACCATCTTTTCATGAATGTATATCTACCTTTATTACTATCTATGTTAGCCATCTTTACTAAAATGGACCGTGTCTTTTGACTTAGCCTCTTTTACTTTACGACTAGTTTCTAACCCAAGGCTTCTAAGCACCTACGTGGTTCTACCAGTTTTCTACTTTTTACTTAAATAATTGTTTTCCACATCAACAGCTTTTGGTTCTATTTAGTTTGGCAATTCATCATCTTTTGCCTCTTTCTTGTAATCTGGATACAGAATTTCCTGAATTTCCGCTTCTTCTTCTCCAATGTCGGACAAGAGAACTCTCAGGATTTCTGATTCTTCTTCTTCTTTAACCACTTTCAGTACAGTCTCCTCTGGATTCCCTTGACTTTCTGCCTCTTGTTTTTCTTCAGGCAGGGCCACGTACGTCCATTCCAGCGACTTATACTTCTGGTTAGGTTTCCTTGCTCTTTTTTCTTCTTTATTCTGGATCGTCTCTTCTTCTTTTGTTTTTTCTTGGCTAGTCACTTCATTCACCTGTTCTGCCCTTGGTGAATTTACTCGTGTCAGCCGATATCTCAAACTCTTTATTTTGTTTGGCCACACTTCATCTTTTGCAACTCTTTTCAGTTTACCTCCTTTATTGTTCTTCTCTTCTCTCCAAGCTCTTTTCCTTAGAACTCGACCTTCGGGTATTTCGTTTTCACTTTCTTCAGACTCTGACTCAACTCGTTTTTTCTTTTCAACTATTTCCTTTTCTGCCACCTGTTTTGTTTTCCCTACTTCTGTCCCTCCTCGGGTCTCCGACACACAATCTTCCTGCTGGCTACTTGTCCCTTCACCTAGCTGGATGTTGCAGTTCCCTACACCTCCTCGGGGGTCTTCCGCAATCTGTCCCTCTCTCTCTGTACCTGTCCCTTCTTCACTCAGATCTATTATTTCAGGTGGAATTTCTCTCAGTCTTTCATCTGGGACTTCCTTTTCCCGAATTTCTTTCACCGCTTCTTCATGATCTTTTCCTTTCTTCTTTCTGTGTTCTTTTCTGAGACCTTGTCTCCCTTGTTCGTTTTCAGAATCTGAACTGGTATAAGAAATCCATTCATTCACAAAGCTTTATTTCGACAGTTTGTCATAAAAGCACAACAATACAACACATAACAATCAATAAATAACACATATACAATTACAAGGTAAAAAGTTATTAAATTCCATGACTGTCTAATATCTAAAAAAAATTAAGAAGAGTACATTACTGTAACAACTGTTTTCTTACAGATCTTATCCTCCAAGCCCAGCCCAAAAATTTAGCCAAGCAACAGGCATAGAAGGGACGGGCGTCTGAACGTAATATGCGTAAAGCTTCCAGACAGGATCTTGTGCCTAGACACCTACATAAGGGCTTTAACCATCTCGACCTGGGCACAGAATAAGCATAGCACTCAAATAACAAATGGGCTGTAGACTCGACCCTAGAATCACAAAAGGGGCAATAGGGTATAGTTTGGTATGGAGGTTTCCAAGTAGACGTGAACAGACCTAATGGAAGAACGCCCACCCTAAATTTAAAGTATAATGCTCTGTCACCCGGGTTAAGGATTGAATCCAAGTAGGGTTCTCTGCAAGGGATCTCCTTAACCAAGAAAAACTGGGCGACAGATTTACAATGGTTAGGGTTACACAACCTCTCATTATCCACCCAGAGCCAATAGATCTTCTTAAGCAATTGTTTTGAGGGTGCTGTTCTATTTGCCCAGGCATCTCCTAATCCCAGGTCCAAAAGGAGACGCTTAACCTCCCTGAGCCAGGTAACCTTATGCCAGCCAGATAAGGATAGAATTTCGCTAAGGGCATCTGCATAACTACTCAGTTCAGGGACATTCCATATCCTGGCCCATAATAAGAGAGGACGTAGCCTAGCTTGCTCACAAATTGGGCGTGTGCCTGCGTCTAACAAAAGAGGAATAGTAGGGGTGCTATGGGGTAACCTCATAAGATCTTTGTGGAAATTATTTTCGAGGTATGTCAAGGTGTCAACACTCTGTATACCCCACAGTTCAGCACCATACAATGCTGCACTAACCACCCTTGCCCTATAGATATCAAGCAGTGCCCCTATAGGTTTTAAAGCTGAGGCACGATGTTCCTTGAGCAGGGCCCCTGAAACTCTCTTGTGTGTCAGAAACACCTTCTGGTGGTGCGCCTTCCAACTCATATTGGCACACAAACGAATACCAAGGTAGTCAAATTCATTGACTCTATCCAAAGGAACAGAGTCCAAGGTAGGGGGAACAACCGTTTTCCTGGGAGGATTAAGAACGAGGAATTTGGTCTTGCTTATGTTTATAGACAGGCCCTTGGTATCACAAAAGGCCTTAAAGCTAGAAAGCAACTTTTGGATACCTACTGGTGACTTGGAAATTAGGAGGGTATCATCCGCAAACAGGAGCGTAGGAACTTTCCTACCAGCCAAGGATGGTGCATCTGACGGCTGTTGAAGCAGATGCTCCACCACTCCGTTAACGTATAGAGAAAACAGAGTGGGGGCGAGCACGCAACCCTGGCGGACGCCCCTGTCTACGGAGATACGAGATGTTTTATCCCCCTGGGTACCCCATCTAATCTGGGCAAAGTTGCTTTCATGAAACTTTATAAGCAAGGCCAGCAAATAGGGAGGTATGCCCAACCTATCTAAGACATTCCATAGTTGGGCTCGAGGGACCAGGTCGAAGGCAGTTCGCAAGTCTATAAAGACCAAGTACAAGCTGCCCCCACCCAGCACAACCACCTTCCAGTAAATCATTAAAAGACGGAACGTCTGCTCGATAGTACCCATCCCAGATCTGAAACCTGCCTGGAAATCTGACAAAACCTGGTTTTCTTCAACCCACTGCAGGATCCTACCTAGAACCACTTTGCCCGCAACCTTTTGCGTTGAATCAAGCAGGCTAATAGGGCGATAGTTAGCTGGGTCGTCCCGACTGCCTTTCTTAAAAATGGGGACGACCTCAGCACCACTCCATGAGTCAGGAAGAGAACCACCCAACACCGCCTCATTCAGAAGAGCGGCAATTAATCTACTCCACAATGATGGATATTTCTTCAACAAGTCCCCCGGAATTCCATCGGGACCAGCAGCCTTACTAGAAACAATACGACTGATTGCCCCTTCAACTTCCTCTATGCTGAAGGGGGAGGCATTGGTAGAAATCTCAGGTGGTAGGCTGGCATGAAGGCCCGTTTTAAGGATGGGTACCCCACTTTGAACAGAGTACAATTTGGAAAAGTGGGCAAACCAGAGATCGCCAGAAATATTACAAGTGAACTGCGAATCAAGGGGTTTGTCCCTGGCTCTTAGCAGATCCCAGAACCCTTTGGAGTCTTTTCTGGTACTTGCCTCTGCTAAATCCCACCAAAAGCTAAAGTCATGGGCCTCCTTCGCCTCTGCCACAACTTTTTTATAGAGATTCCTCGCCAATCTGTTGGTGCCTGGATCCTTGTTTTTAACTGCGGTAATAAGTTCCCCCTTGGCAACCCGACATTTTGAAGAATACCATTTATTTCTTGCCCTGGGAGCACCCTTCACAGAAACCTTTGCGCTGGATTGAGGTATAATAAACAAATCGCTTAGCACCACAATGGTTTCTGTGAATAAAGGTAAAACAGATTGGCTGGAGACACCCAGGGCATCCAGGCGCTGCCCTGCCGCTAACATTGCGGTCCCTGCCTGTGCCATCCTTCCCTCATCCGCTTCTACTTTAGCCCATTTTAGGCGCCTACCACAGGCCGAGGGGACAAGCTCATGGGAGGTTTTCCACTTGTAGGGAATCTTATTTTGACTTCCCACCTGCCAGGGCGGAATCAATGATAAGGAGAGAGGATTGTGGTCACTATCACAAGACGCAATGACCTCCATATCATAATGGAATGCCCACAAATTATAATTCAGCACAACATAGTCTATTCTGGAGGTACGGCCTATCCGGTTGTAAGTGTGCGCACCCAGGATATCCGATTTAGATCGGCCGTTAGTTGGTCTTAAGTCATGTTCCATACAGAGCGCGTTGATGTCTACCGCACTCTGGGTCCACTTGGGAATCGGACCTAGGGTCAGGATGGGAATACCTCTCCTTGTGTCCTCATCCCAAGTATCCAGTATATCCTCCACAGCCAATGGCTCAAAACAGCAATTAAAGTCGCCTGCCAGAAGAACATAAGAGTCGATACTGCAGGCGGCTAAATCGCTGCCCAGACCTGTAGAGGATAATGTGGATGACCCGCCCCTGGCCCCCCTTAGATAAAGGTTAAAGACTTCCAACTTCCTACCCCCTGGGCATAGAATGGTTATCCTCTGGAGATCAGGAGAATGCGTGGGCTTTTGAGTGACACTTAGACCTAGAGCAATGTTAACCCATATGAGAAGGCCACCTGACGGGCGACCTTTACCTCCATTTTGGTGGGAAGCTGGAACAAAGTAAGTCGTGAATCCCACTCTATGCCTAGGCTCAAGACACCAGGTTTCCTGCAAAAGACAGATGTTGTAGGGGGCCAGAAAGGCATTCCATTCTGGAATTTCGAAGTTACGGGCGAGCCCTGCCACATTCCAACATATGATCTTTATCAAGGGGTCGGCAGAGGTAGTCTGTCTTGGAGGGTCATCTAATGTGGCCAATTTAATCACAGGACCTGCCCCCCCCGCAGCAGATCTATTTGGCCTAGATAATGGCTCAATCTGATGGTAATAGGGAGCCATTGTTACATCAGTCAGCTTCCTAGCTAAAGGAACATGCTGGATTGAGATCGTGGGAAACGGGCAAGGTAGGGCCAGTTGGTCCATTACAGGTTGAGAATCAGAAGAATACAGCGTAATCGAGGCCGCCTCCATAGATGGAACAGACAGCATTCCCTCTGAAGTTGGTGGGCTAACAGCCGAGGGTTCGGTCACACAAGGAGAGGAAGATGGTTCATTATGCCCTAGTACCAGTGGTAAAGGATCCTGGGGAACAGGTTGACATGCCAGTCAATCTACCTCCTCAAGCCCAGTAAACCGATTAGAAGTGGAAAAGACATTCCAATTTATGGGGAAAACTTGGGATTTTTTGGGGTGGCTCCTCCAGTTGCGGTGGTGTACTAGAGACCAGTCCTCATCACGTGTAGATCTAAGACACGGTGGATAAAAGAAGGACAAAGGCCTAGGTATAACGAGAGAACCTTCGCCAATGGGCCAGGAACAGATGTGGTGTACCATGAAAGGATCTTCAAAGGTCACCACTATGCAATCCCCAGCGCTAGATTTCCTTGAGGGGCCCACCCAGGGGGTTCTACGTACCATTAAAATTCTACTTCTCTGACCATTAGGGATTGGTCTATTCGCATTGAGCCAATGGATTGTCTTATTCTTCAGAGACCAATGGTTCTCGTATTGGCCATTTCCTAACTGGGGGACATTCGTCAGCACAACCACATAATCATTAGCCTCTGGAGGGAGATCGATAAAACCCCCTCTAAAGTTATTCTTAGCAGGAGGGCTCTTGGTTGATTGGAGCACCGCTTCCCTAGGAGGGGGTCTATGCAACACACCTATATTAGGTTTAACTACTGGTTGGGGGGTGGGACATTTAGGAGCTTTAGGTATAGAGGCGGTTGAGCTATGATGCCCAGCCGCAGGCCCCGATGTAGGCACCGATCGTGCGATAACTGGTAAAGGAGGGGAAGGTTGTGGAACTTGAGGGATCATATCATGGGGAAGAGGCTCAGCAACAGGAAAACCCTGGTTTTCTAGACTTCTCAGACCGAGAGTGGCCAGAGCAATAATGCTCTTTTCCATCTCGAGTAAATGGTTCTCAATGCGTGAGAGTCTAAGATCAAGAGGAGAAAGAAGTTTCTTAAGGGTTTCCCAAACTAAACTTATAAATTCCCCTTCGTTCCTGTCCCCACTCTCAACATGTATGCCCTCTTCTCCTGCCTCAATAACCAAGGAGGTGGTCAAGGAAGCAGGAGCTGGCTCATCTTTAACCCCCTCAAAATGTGAATGTTCCCCGGTCACACCCCCTCCTATAGGATTTGAGACCGGAGCACTAGTCGCATTCAGATGTTCAGTAATCACAATTTTGGCCTTCTTACGACGGTAAGCAGACCGAGAGGTGCATTTTCTTTTAGCTTGATGGGCTCTACTAAGAGTGTGCCTAGAGGAGAACATTGCCGAGGTAGGATTATTAGAACCAGTATCTTGCTTGAGAGGGGTTATGGACAGGTTCGCAGCACTATCCTGAATCAGTGGCTCCAATGTGGGGGGTAGTACAGAGAAAGCCGGAGTGTGGTGGACATCAACATGTGTAACTACACAATGGGGGATAGCTGGACGTGGCGGGGTAACCGCTGTGGCTATATTGCCCAGGGAAGATTTTTTCGACAAATCGATTACCTGGGACAATCTCCTAGCGGACGCCAATTCCAGGGAAACACGAGTCTGGAGTTTGGAAATTTCATGGTCTATAGCTGTATTGGTACGAGTAATAAAATCGTCCATAGGACCATTGATAGGAAGACCACCAATTGGGGCCTTGCTCCGTGTTAACCTGCTAGACATAGCTCAACAACCAACAGGGGCAACCCCCAACCTTACTGTGTGGATATGATAATAATAAATTGTATAACAATTACACTCGCACAGACTAGTTTGAACAATACAAAAGGGGGTAGCCCAGGCCAGACCTCACAGACCTCGAACGGCCTCAAACGGCCCGCTCTTTGCCCGGTCTTCGCCCCGGGGTACGCCCCGCACGCGTCCCGCTTACGCGTAGGCGGGGAGACAGTTATAGTAATCGAGGAGGGAGTGGCCGGGAAGAGCCAGCAGCTGCAGCAAATAATCAGCAAGGCAGTAGGGCTGCTGGTACTCGCAGTCCCGGGGACCCGTGTGGAAGAAGAAAGTCACCACTCCCGCACTTCTCCGCCCAACAGATACCTCCGGTGAGTTGAATGCTGGTAACAAAGTTCGTGGACCAAGACAGATTCCGAGCGGCTCCCGCGAAGCGGGGGCCGCGAGGCGCTTTATAGTGGGAGGGAGGGGCCGGGAAGAGCCAGCAGCTGCAGCAAATAATCAGCAAGGTAGTAGGGCTGCTGGTACTCGCAGTCCCGGGGACCCGTGTGGAAGAAGAAAGTCACCACTCCCGCACTTCTCCGCCCAACAGATACCTCCGGTGAGTTGAATGCTGGTAACAAAGTTCGTGGACCAAGACAGATTCTGCAATCTTCTTCTCAGAGAGGTACTTCTGGGGACCAATTTTAGATTTGGTTCTGTTTCCCCCCTTTCGGAGTTTTCTTGTGTTTTTGGCTCTTCGTTTTCTGATTCAGTACTTGACTCTGATTCGTCATAATACTCTTTTTCTGTGCTGTCCACTGGATTTGGAATCCTCAAAGTATGGCTGGCATGGACCAAGTTTTTCAATCCAGCACACTTTACAGCTGTTGTCGTGGTCTGAATGACTTGTCTTGGTTTTCCCCACCTTGGAACCAAACAGTTTCTTCTTCTGTGTACTTTTATCCTTACCCAGTCCCATGGGCTCAGATCATGGGCTGGCTTCTTTTCAAGAGTGGTGGCATCCGCTCCAACCTGATGAAACACACAATGAACTGCGTCAGCCAGGCCTTTACAGTACTCCAACACCATGTCATCAGTTATAGTCATCAGCTTGTTGACTGGTATAAACACGTGTCTCATTGCATGTCCCATGATTATTTCATGAGGACTTAACCCTGTTGTTCTGTCTGGTATTGCTCCGATTGTCATAAGTACTAGAGGCAAGACATCAGGCCATTTAATTTCTGTGGCTAAACACATTTTCCCAATTCTATTTTTGATCGTACCATTCATCTGTTCAACCATACCAGAAGCCTCTGGTCGGTAGGCACAATGCAGTTTCTGTTGTACATTTAATGCTTCACTAATCAATTTTACTATCTCATTATGGAAATGTCCTCCTCTGTCTGATTCAAGGATCACTGGGTAACCCGAACCTGGGAAAAAATTCTCTCAACAGCAGCTTTGCCACTGTCATCCCATCATTTCTTCTTGTTGGGAAAGCTTCCACCCACCTGGAGAATAGGCAGACTATAACCAAAACATACCTCAATCTGTT
The DNA here is from genome assembly GCF_964204655.1 of Triturus cristatus. Classification (NCBI taxonomy): domain Eukaryota; kingdom Metazoa; phylum Chordata; class Amphibia; order Caudata; family Salamandridae; genus Triturus; species Triturus cristatus. Next base: position 1,205,200,828 of record NC_140582.1, on the reverse strand, counting down.
ACATGGAGGCATCTCAATGAAATCCACCTGCATTCTGGTAAAAGGCCCTCCTTCTCGGCCTATGGTTCCTAGACTCACTACAGTCTTTCTCCCAGGATTGTATTGCTGACATATTAGACATCTCTGACATAGACTTTCTGCTACAAGTCTGAACTTGGGGTTGTACCAGGTCTGCTTAAAGGACCTGATCATGGCGTCTCTTCCTATGAGTCCCTGGCCAAGATACATCCGTGCCATGGTAGACATCATGCTATCAGGCATAACTGGTCTTCCATCTCGATAGACCCACACATGGTATTTTTCTCTTGGTGCGCATCCTGCTTTTACCCACTGTTTCATTTCCTCATCTCCTGCAATTGTCTCACCCCATCCCATGTTCCCACAGTGTTAGTAAACATTAAGGAGCAAGAAAACATTTCCCTTTCCTTTGCCCAATTGACTGAATTCTGATTGCGTGCGGAATACTGTGCCATGTCGTTGGGCATCTGTTCCCAGTAGTGATGTAATCACCACCTTGACTATGAGCAGCACACTTCACCACAGCCAACTGTCTAGGCAGCTGTATCGCCTCAAGCAATTTTCCAACCACTTCCGCATTCTTAATAGGAGTTCCACTTGAGGTCAGGAAACCTCTTTGTAGCCATAGTTGGCCAAAATCATGGACAACTCCGAAGCCATACTGACTGTCAGTTATCACAGTCACTCTCACACTTTTCCCAATCTTGCACGCTCTAGTTAAAGTGACAAGTTCAGCTACTTGGGCTGATCTCACTCCTTTCAGGTAGGATGCTTCCATCACTGCTGCAACCGTACATACTGCATATGCTGCACTTAGCACTCCCTCATATGTTCTCAAACATGATCCATCAACGAACAACACATAATCACTCTCTGGCAAAGGTACATCCTTTATATCTGGTCGTGGCTTTGTGCAATACTCTAGCACATCCAGACAATCATGATCTGCTTCATCTCTCACTTCCACTTTCTCTGCATCAGGTAACAATGTTGCAGGATTCACATTCAAACACCTCGCAAGGCTCACATTTGTTGCACCTAATATGACCTTCTCATACTTAGTCAGCCGACTATGCGTCATATACTGAGTGCGACTTCTTGTCAGGAGGATCACCACATCATGAGGTACAAACACTTTCAATGGATATCCCATCACAATTCCTTCACTCTGCTCCAAGCTCCGACATGTTGCAGCCACTGCCTTCAAACACCCAGGTAAGGCTGCAGCCACTGGGTCAAGCATTGCAGAAAAAAACGCAATTGGTCTTCTCAACCTTCTATGTTTCTGAATCAACACAGAAAGTGCACATCCATATCTCTCACTGCAATACAGCTCAAACTCCTTCTCATAATCAGGCATGCCTAATGCCGGTGCTTCACACAAACCATCTTTCAATCGTTTGAATGCTGCCAATTCTTCCTTATTCTTCCTTATTCAATTCAATGGGATCTTTCACATTACTTCTCGTCAGACTTACCAAAGGTCTTGCAATCAGGGAATAATGACTTATCCACTGACGACAATACCCTACCATTCCCAGAAACTTTCTCACCTCTCTGTGGGTCATGGGGGCTCTCATTCCTTTTATGATTCTGATTCTGTCTATTGTTATTTTTCTCAGTCCTTTCTCAATTTTATGTCCCAAATACTGTACTTCCTTTTTACAATACTGTAATTTTGCTGGGGACACCTTCAGTCCTCCATCTGCCAAGTGATTCAGTAAGGCTATAGTGTCTACCTCACAAGCTTCACGTGTTTTCGACGCCACCAAGAGGTCATCGATATACTGCACTAGTACTGAGCTTTCGGGCATTTGTAAGCTTCCAATGATTTCTTCAACAGTTGATTAAATATTGAGGGGCTTCTGTATACCCCTGTGGGATTCTGCACCATGCCAAAATCCCCTCACCAAACCGAAATGCAAAAATTTGCTGACTGTCATGGTGCAATGGGATAGAAAAGAAAGCATGGCATAAATCGATCACCCGCATCATGAGGAATCTGATACAAAATTACTGACGGGTTTGGCACAATGGGACAACATGATACAACAATTTTATTCCCTTTTTTCAGGTCTTGCACTATTCTGAATTTCCCATTAGGCTTTTTCAGTCCCATTATGGGTGAATTACATGGACTACTCATTATTTCTCTCAGAATTCCTTGCTTGATCATTTTCTCAATTATTGGAGTTACTTCTTCAATTATCTCGGGTGTCAATTTATATTGAGGGACATTTGGATAGGTTACTCCTTCTTTTACAGTTATCTTTACTGGATCTACGATTTTCATTAGCCCTACATCCTCTCCAGTGAAATCCCACACTTCTGCTTTTACAGACTGTTTCAGTTCTTTGGGTAATTCATCAGGATTGAATACTGCATATGTTCTAGTTATTTCATTCTCTCGATTGGCTATTGTCATTTTATACAATACATCCTCATCTGGTGTTTCAAATGCGATTCCATCTGAAGTACAAAATATGGTGCAATTCATCTTGCACAACAGGTCTCTACCTAACAAATTCACAGGACTGGTATCGCACATGACAAAGCGGTGCATTTCGGAAAATTTCCCTATACTAACTTTCACTGGTTCTGTAAGGTATGTTTTAATCTGTTTGTTGGACACGCCAACTACTTGGATTGTTTCATACGAAAGAGGAAGATTCTTAACATCAGCTGACCTAACAGTTGATCGAGTAGCGCCAGTGTCCACTAGGAAAGTAATATTTTCATTATTAATCTTCCCATCTACAAATGGTCCTGTCTGGTTTACTTCTAGAGTTGCGCCAAGTACGCACTCTTCTTCCTCCCTTCGGCACCGTCAATAGCCTCCTTCTGAGTCACTCTCATCACGTTACAGCCAAAACTGCGAAACAGGGCGAACGCGTGGCGGCTTAGTTACCTGTTCTTCATTGTAGAATCCCAATTCATTACTATACTTCTGAGAGTTTCTGCTCTGCGGAAAAGGCGCTTTTGGCACCTGATTCTGTGGAGTTACAACCTGCTGCTGTTGCTGCGGTTGACCACTCACCTCATTCTGCACCTAAGTAAGTAGGTAAGTAATTTTATTATGCATAATTAATTAAAATCATTGCATATGGTAGTCGTACAAAAAAAGCACAATTTCTTAGTAATATAACATCTGTACATTTAAATACTTTTCTAAAAATCAGAGAATATTATACAATTATAAAAACAGGAAAGGTTAATATTCTTAAAACGTGCAAGTTGGAGGAATTTGCAAATCATCCGAAGACTAATCACTGTTTCGTTAGACTAATAACAAATCTAATTGGATGTTTAATCTTTTCTCTGTAATATCCCAAAATTTTGTAAGGCGACAGGTTAGTTGAGTAACAGTCGGATTAAAACATAGAAGTATTGCTTGTCTGCATGTCCTCACACCATGCTGTATAAAAAACGGTTTTAATAAGGATTCCCTTATGTCTTTCAGTTTTTCGCATATACAGATGATGTGGGTAATATTCTTTTCACCTAGTCCACATAATCTACATTCACTGTTTTGTCCGGTTCGTTAGTTTCCATGGCGGTAATAATGCTTTTATGCGTCCAACCCCCAATCTTAACTTCAAGAATTTGTGTTTTGTATGTATCTTTATTCCTAAGTTTAGATAGGATTGAGGGTTGCCATTTTTATAATTGTTTATAACTGTCCATCCATGAGTACGTTTTGACAATATTTCCTTATCCAGTGCGAGGGAGATGCTTTTTGTTGCTTTTGTCGCCAGTTTTTTAAAAACATTGTGGGATACTGAAGTGTTCCAAAGATTCTCTAAGCCCAGTTTCTCAATTGAATCTTTAAGATATTTATTAGATGGGGATTTGTTGTTCCGAGTTAATTCTATCCATAAAAGGTCATTTAAGGTGCCTTTTTCTGCTAGTCTGATTTTGTGCCAGCTTTTTGCGTAGGCTCCCATTCGCTCCACTGTTTGGTTTTGTACACCAAATTCCAGTCGAAGTTGGGCTGGAGAGACATATCTTGGAAGCTGGAATATCACACGATATGCTGTTGTTATAATATTATTTAGCTATAGAGCGTCTCTCCCTCTCATTTGTTCACTCCCGTATAAGATTGTAGGCTGAAATTTAGCTCTCAATATTTTTAAGAAAGGTTCCAGGGAGAGATCTGGTAGTTGGTTCTTCAGTGGTTTGAGTGCTAGGCAGGATGTCATACCTTTTTTCTTTAAGGACTCCAGCTGTGGTTTGCACGAGTTGTTGTGGTCATATTTGTATTTAGTGGCTTGTTGTATTCTATGCCCGTCCAGGTACCATTTTGGCGAGGATTTTTTATGGTAATTCACTACCATAATTTTGGTTTTTGAATTATTTATGTTTAAGATGTTTCTTTTTGAAAATCTATTAGTTGTATCCAAAAGGCGCTGTAGGCCAATAGGAGTGCGACTGAGTAAAACTAAGTCATCGGCATAGAGCAGGTTTGTCAAGGTTTTTCCTCCTAGTGATGGGCTGTGAGATGAACATTTGTCCAATTCTTCTGGTAGATCAGCTATACAGAGATTAAATAATACTAGTGAAAGGACGCGGCCTTGTTTCAGTCCCTTGCTTGTTGGAATTTTTCTCGATAATCGCGAGCCTTCTCCCAGTTTTATCCTAATCCATGTGTCTGTATATAGGTGTCTGAGTTGGTTCAGAAGTAGCGAAGGTATCCCCCATTTTGCCAGTTTATACCAGAGCATATTACGGTCCACATGATCAAATGCTGCTGCATAGTCTATAAAACAGAGATATAATGCATGTTTTTTCTCTTTTGCAGCGTCCATAAGTATGGACAGGGCCAGGATATTCGTTGTTGTTCCTTGGCCTTTTTGGAAACCGGTCTGTGTTAAGGGAATAATGTTAGTTTCAGCAGTCCATCTTGTAAGTTCTTCCAGTAGGATCCCTGCATAATATTTGGCCTCTATATCTATTAGGGCAATTAACCGATAATTATTTGGATTGTCGCGTCCTCCTTGTTTATATATCGGGCTTACAATTGAGCCTCTCCATGAGTCTGGTAGTTTCATGTATGTTAGGGCATATCTATAAACTGGCTCCAGGACTTTACTCCAGAAAACGGGGTCTTGCTTAAATAGCATTAGAGGAATTCCATTAGGCCCGGGAGCTCCTGCTCTCCTGCCTTTTGCAATTAGTTTCCTGATAAGTTGTATTTCTCTGTTATGTTATGTTATGTTAGTTGCATTTTAATGCGCACAGCTGCTCCAGCGAAGGAGCGTCCTGGCGCAGGGAAAGGTAAACACAACACAACACAACACTAGGTCCGGTAACAAAAAGCAAACAATAAAAGCTAGAAACAATTAAAACAGGAAGGTTTTCAGGGCCCTGCGGAAAGACATTAGGTCATTCGAAAGGCGGATTTCCAAGGGGAGCGCATTCCAGAGGGTTGCGGCTTTCAGGCGGAAGGAGCGACCCCCCATCCGACTAAGTCTGAAACGGGGGACGACCACCAAGGACTGTCCAAGGGATCGTAGTGAGCGGGTAGGGACATAGGGAGAGATCAGTGTATTGAGTATTCCGGGTGCCAACTCTCTCAGAATTTTAAAAACCAGGCAGAGAGCCTTGAATTGGATACGCTTGCATATCGGGAGCCAGTGCAAGGACCGCAGGGTGTTAGAGGTAGGGCAGGTTCGAGGCAGACCAACCACCGCCCTAGCCGCCGCATTCTGGACTCGTTGTAAGCGAAGAATCTCGGCTTGGTTCGCTCCTAGTAGGAGAGAACTGGCGTAATCCAACCGCGAGATGATCATTGCTTGAATGACCAGCTGTCTTGTAGGAGCATCGAAGAATCGCAGCAGGGGTCTTAGCCCGCGTAGTACTCCAAAACAGCAGGCCGCCACTCTCTTTGTATGAGTCACAAAGCTTAGCGTGTGGTCAAGCCATACTCCGAGATTCCTGAGTTCCAGGACAGGGGCCGGCACTGATCCCAGCTCTGGAGGCCACCATTCGTCCCCCCAGTGGTCCGCTTCCCTTCCAACGATCATCACCTCTGTTTTTGACGCGTTCAGCTGGAGACAGTTGTTATTCATCCAGCTGGCCACCTCTCTCAGTCCACTTCGGAACCTGAAGGCATCCTGCTTGGCATCCCCGCTGATCATAACCGCCAACTGAGTGTCGTCAGCATAGGAGACCATGGTAAGGCCCCATTGCCTGACGGCCTCAGCCAGCGGCTGCACGTACAGATTAAAAAGCGTGGGACTCAGCGAGGAGCCCTGAGGGACCCCCAGGTCCAAAGGATGGTACTTGGACTGAAAAGGAGGGGTGGCAACGCAGAAGGAGCGATCACTGAGGAAGGAGCGGAACCACTGCAGAGCTGAACCACAAATGCCAATGTCTTGCAGGCGGTGTAGCAAGATGCGATGGGAGACAGTGTCAAAGGCAGCGCTCAGGTCTAGTAAAATAAGCGCTGCCGTTTGACCTGCATCGAGCACACTTCGCAAATGCTCAACCATTGCCAGAAGGGCCGTCTCAGTGCTGTGGCCAGCACGAAACCCATTCTGCGTGGGATCCAGGACATTCACAAGGGTCATATGCTCCGTGAGGGCCCGATTTACATGGGCCTCCATAACCTTGGCCGGCCAAGGGAGCAAAGATATAGGGCGGTAGTTTTCAGGCCTCGAAGGATCCAAAGATGGTTTTTTTAGGATCGGGGAAACCACCGCTTGCTTCCATTTGGCAGGGACCAGGCCAGAGGTTAGGGAGAGGTTAATCAGGGAGCACACTGCTGTGCGTCCCTGAAAAGCAACGTCCCTGAAAAGAGCAGATCTTACCGGGTCTGCAGGCGATCCAGACTTGACTCGCAGGGCCCACTTTGCGAACTCCTCATTGGAGATGGTAGGAAGGGAGTGCAGCGATGGACAGCTGCTAGAGCCGCTCCAGGGAATCACAGGAGACAGTGTGCTTGGAAACGCCAGATAGATCTTCCTGACTTTATCCAAAAAGAAGGTGGCTAGGGCTTCACAGTGGGCGGTGGAACTGTCCAACTGTGGGGGAACTCTCTTTGCCATTAAGTCTTTTATGGTTTTAAAGATGGTTTTAGTCGGGTTAAGGCTATTTCGAAATTCGGCTGCGTAAAACGCCGCCCGGGCCCTGCATATAGCTCGATGGTAAAGCTTAACTAAGGCCAGGTAGATGGATTTCTTGTCGGCATCGTACGACTTACGCCACACCCTTTCCGCCCGTCTGCAAGAGGACTTCATTGCACGCAGCGCGCTGTCATGCCAGGGGCTAGCCTGCCGGGGACTGGACTTGCTGGAAATGATAGGTACCAGGACGTCCAGCGCCCTGGTAATCCAGTTACAGAACCGGTCATAGCCCGAGGTGGCATTCAGCAGGGGACATAATGGCTCAGCACCCATGATGCGGTGAAGGTCCTCTAACCTAAGTTTGTTCCAGTGGCGCCGGGGTATCCGCAAAGGAGGCGGTATAGTGGGATTGGCAGGGAGGGGAAGCCAAGCAGACACCAGATAGTGGTCAGACCATATCACAGGATCAACCGCCACAATCCGAACATCAGAGAGAGTGGTAAAAAACGGATCAAGGGTGTGGCCGGCCACGTGTGTAGGCTGAGAAATAAGCTGGGTCAACTGCAAAGCCTCTAAATCGGCCAAAAAACCACTGATGGCCAGAGACTCTAACCTATCAAAGTGGAGATTTAGGTCGCCCAAGATAGAAAAGTTTGCACAGCCGCTAGCCAATAGGCTCACAGCCTCCGGAAAGGCACCTCTAAAAGCTACATCGCTGTCTGGGTTCTCTTCTGATAAGATCATTAGGTTTGATTCAATCAACTGGTCTTTGTTCTGTTCTGGCAAGTAGAGTGTTTTTTGTCTTGCCTCGCTTGTCGCTATTTTACTACTCTCTGGAACTGGATTAAGGGCAGAGATTGTTATTGTTGTACCTGTTGTCTGGGTATCCACAGTTGGTTCTGAATCATTAAAGTGTTTATATAAATAAGTATACCATTTTGCTTCGGTGACATTAGAGCTTATCCCATGATGTCCTGGTCTCAACAACATTGAGACCTTTTTCCAAAATTTAGCACTGTTTTTTTGCTTTGCCTCATAATACAATAATGACCAGGCTTTATGGTTTATCTCTTGTTTAGCTCTCCATCTTTTTTGTTTTAATATCTTCCTTGTTTGTTGCAAGGTATTATGCAGTTGCCAATTAAATGGATTTTTACGTAACAATTTCAATGTTTGATTTGTGATACGGGTCAATCTCTTAATCTCCGGGCATTTCACTATTTTGTTGGAATTATATGAGGCAGATTTTACCTCCTTATTTGATTTGCTCGGAAATGTCTCGCTGAGAGTTTTGGTGAAATTATTCCAGCGTTCTAAGGAGTTGCCACTATTTTTGTCCATTTGTGCATAGAGTTGTTTTGCAGTTGCAGCTATTGTCTCTATATTTTCCGAACTGCATCTTATTCGTTTGAGATTGATAGTATTAGTTTGGACTATTTCTGTGGCTGCTGGAAATATCTCTGCTGGATTTGCTCTCAAGGTTAATTCTTGAGGAAAATGGTCACTACGGTCAATATTACCAATTTCAAAAGCTGTTTTATTATTAAAAAAACCTAGGCTCACGAAGGTATAATCCAAGTGAGTTGAGGTTTTAGTCGTGTGGAAAGTTGCCGCCGGTGGTTGGTCCTCGCTGAAGAGGCCATTCAGGGCCCTCAGATTACGATATTCTAATTCCTGCAGAAGGTTTTTGCACCACTAGATATTTTAGTTTTAGGACCAGGGATCTGAATTGGTATTTCCCAGGCGTCTGATATCTCTTGTATAAAGTCTGGTGTTTGACCCGGTTCTATAAGTTGCATATTAAAATCTCCTGCAAGAATAATATGGTCCGATTTTTCCTCTTCCATCAACCTGTCTAATTCGGCAGGTAATTCTATAATCGCTTTTTTCTTCCCTTTTGGGTGTAGATAGATGTTTATTATTATTACTGTCTGTGTTTGGTTATCTATTTTCAGCTCTATTTTTATGGCTTGCACGCTATTTGGAGGAGATATTTTAATGGTTATTGGTATAGTTTCTCCAATAGTTGTTATAGAAGTTAATATCAATAGGCCTCCTGAGCTACGACCTAGATTTGAGGTCTTAGTAGCTAGAGTTGAAAGTGATGCAAATCCTTTCAAACTGAATGAGTTATCTATCCATGTCTCTTCCAAGAGTATTATGTCGAATTTCTCTATATAGCTCAAATTTTCTTGCTCTGACATTTTAGCGGCTAGAGCATTGATGTTCCAAGTGCATGTTTTTATCCCACTTTGTTTAGTTTGTGGTGAGTGGGTAATTATCCGGTCAGGTCCTTGCCAATTTTTATTAATTGAGAGTTGTGATTGGGTAAATTGAGGAGTATCATTCGCTTTTGTAGTTAGCAAGTTCGCATCCCTATTGGCTCCGGGGCTTCTACTTTTAGCGCCTCTTAATACTGAGCTGATTGTTTTATCTGGGTTAGTTGGTCTGTTTGCTAGGAAAGGAGTCGGATATGATGGTGTTATAACAAACTCCAATTCTATTCCCCAGTTTTTGAAGCAATCCTTTTCTTGATAAATTCTTCTTGTAATTTCAGAATTTTGCCATGTCGCTCTAGTGGGTTCTGATTTTAGATTATTTTTTCGTAGAAATTCGATTGATCGTAAGTCAGAGGACATGATGTTTTCCAATTTTTTATTAGAGTGTAAGAGTTGTAAGATGTTCTGTCTATTTAGTATGTCCATAGGCCCTCTTGATTCATATAGCGGATGAAATATAATGATGTTTGATTCTGTTTTTTTTTCCTGTTGATAATTATCGTGAAGTCGGCTATTGATCGTGTTGCTAGTGTTTACCCGTGAGTTCTGCACTGGCTTTATCATTTAACACTCCAACTCACTCCTCCTCACCTGCCGGGTGTAATGGCGTGCTCAAATCCGAGTCTGAGTCCGAGTCCGGGAAGGGGAGCAAGGAGAAGACAGTGGCAAAGGCAAATGTAGGGGCAGGGCTGAGGCTGAGGCTGGCGCTGAGGTAGATGGGGGCAGGCTCCCGGCTCCGGCTCCGTGCACCACCGCCGATTTCTCCCAGCCTCCTTCAGTTTCACTGATAATTTTTCCTGATAGCGGTGGCCCAGTAATCTGCAGTACTATGGGGGCGGGAGCTTCTTCAGCTTCTACCGCGCCTGTACTGGCTCTCCGTAGTGCTCTATACTTCGCACTCTGCACTCTGTGCTTTCCCGCCCGTGTAATCGAGCCGCTTCGACTCCAGCGACCTGCGGCTGCGACCGCATCCGCGACCGCGTCCGCCGCAGGTCCACGCACTCTCCCGGGGCAGAAGATGGCCAAACGGTGGAGACTCCGTGGGGAATCTGCTCGCAGTTCTGCTCGCGGTTCGTGCTTCGTGGTTCGCGTTTTTCGCGGCGGCTCTGACCAGCACTCAGTGCTCAGCAGCACTCTGCGAACACTCACTCTCCACTGCTCACTGCTCCACAGCGACGCCTCTGCACCTGTGGATTCAATGACGGATTTTCATTATTAGTATTGGGAGGAAATTTACACTCGGATTTCCAATGCCCTAACCTACTGCAATTATGACATGGGAACTTCTTTTTAGCTTCTTCTATATTACCTTTCCCTTTTCCTGGGCCGAATCTCGGTTTAGGTCCTGGATTGTTTGCCTGTTCTACTAATTGAGCTTCTTGTCTTTCCGCTACTTTTACCTGTGCCCACATAGCCTTTTCTTTTAACTTTCGCTGGTTTGCCTCAATCTCATCACTAAAATATTTAGCATGTCTCAAAAGTTCATCTATTTTCTTATTTTGCCAATCAACCGTATGTTGTTTTATCATATCACCAATTTCTGTACGTAAACCATATGCAAATCTGTATATGAAATGACTCAAATCCTTATCACTCAGGTTCTCATCTCCACTGAACTGTTTAAAAGCCAGAATTAACCTCTCATAGTATGCATGTACTGACTCCTTACTTTCTTGATGTGTCCGGTCAATTTTTACCCAATCTGTCTCCTTAGGGAGTACCTTATTTTTCAAAAATGCCATAACCTGTTCATATTTCTTCATGACTTCTGGGTCGGGAGCTCCTGTCTTAGGATCCCTAGGATATTCTTGAGTTGGCCAGTTGATCATGAGCTTGCATTCTGTCCACAAATCTGCTGGCACTATTATGTCAAATAGGCTATTCAGATCTATCCATAGTACTTTAGACAATTTTACAAACCTGTCTACTTGTCGGTACCACTCGACAGGCTTTTCGCGTAGTCGAGGGAAATCATTCGTAAAAGACAAAATGTCCTGTGTTGTCCATGGGACGTGTACATATCCTCCTCCTGGAATCTCCCTCATGGGGTATTCTTTACTACCTTTTCTTTCTCTCTAACAGGGAATGCTGATACTGTTTTCTCTGAGGCATCATCACGTTTTCTATACCACCTACTCCTCCATTGATCCATATCTCCCCATTTTCTCAATAAAATGATTATGTCCTTAATCTGACCTATCCGTCCTGTAGTATTCAGATTCTCAATATCTTTTTCAGTGAAATCAATTTGATTGGGTTTCTGCAACGCTTTTACCTTCTCCATGTCTATTCCCATTTCATTTGCTACTTCTCCTAGTCTTTCATGCAAGTTTTTCGCTCTCCATGTCACACTTTTACACAGGAACAATAATTCCTCATCCTGATAGTTTTTCAATTTCTCAGTAGGGATAGTTCCCACTATCAATTCTTCTAATACCATTCGTAATTTGGCCACATCTATTGACTGTCTTTTTTCTGTAACCCTCTGAGCCATTCACTTAATTCTAACCTGGTTCTAAATTCCTCTGTGGTGCTAATAATGTTTCTATTGTCATTCTACTCTTTTCTGCATAATTCTGACTTCTAAAGGGATTATTTGAAACGCTTGGTTCAAACATATTTATTGTCGGTCCCCATGGATTCTCATTTTGACTCCGTTCGGGACTCTCAACCAAATTATGACTCCTATAAGGTACTGTTAAGCAATGTTCGCTATCCCTTTGTTTCTGAAATGTGGACATTACTGGTCCTATTGTTACTGGAACTGTTACAGATTCTAGATTTTTGGTAAATTCTCTTATTTTCTCGGTTAATTCTAGGGTAGTTTGGGCCAATTCTGTTGAATTTTCACTACTTACTCTACTTTCTGTCGGTTTTTCTACCTCTCTCACCAAGTTACTTTTCCCTAACTCTGGTGACATAGTCTCTGTTTTAATGGTTCGCAATGTTTCTCTCATTGGGGCACTTGGTGACAATGCTTCTGGTTCTGGTAGATAAGGTTGTGGATTTTTATAAAACACATCATCAAGAACATCATCATCCGATTCATTCGCTTCATATCTACTCGATTCCACATTATGCCTTTTCTCTACACACTTTCTTCCATCATTCTCTCCTACCGATCTTACGGGAAACACACCCTCAGTCATGCTTGCATTTCGCCATCTTTTCATTCGATCATCATGCGTTTCATGTCCATATGATCTGCCAAACATGTACCTATATCCTCTACCATTTCTTTGTCTTTCTCGTTCATGCATTTCGTCTTCCCATTCCGTCAATGCCTCAAACTGCGTCGGTCTAGGTCCTGGTTCTAAATACATCATCTTCTCTCGTAAGTTTCTTAAAACGGCCAAATTAAAGGAACCATGTTCTGGAAATGCCAGGACTCCATCGTCCTTGGTATATTTTACCCAATTGTCTAACCAAATACAAGTATGATACCCATATTTCGCAATCATTAGAGATGCAGGGGTTTTCGGTGGAGGAAGTAAGTGTCCTTCCCTTGTCTTGATCTGTTTGTCCTTTTTAAACCACTTCTTAATTCTACCAAACTATGTTTTCTTCTCTTTGTCTGGTGGCTGGTAATACATTTTCTGGATTTCCGTATATCACTAGTTTACAACTGTACCGCTATTCTATCCAGTCACAGCGCGGTTTTACACTAACGCACCAATCAGGGGCGTCTACGTCACTGTCACAATCCTCTAATCCCAGCGCGACTCACACTAACGCACCAATAGGGAGCGTTTACGTCTTCCTATATTTCTCCACTCCTAGCACGGCTTCACACTAACGCACCAATCTGGGGCGTTTTACACCTCTGACCAACTGTCCAATCCCAGCGCGGTCGTTCTGACTTCAGCAGCCGCTGCGGCAGCTCCTGTTCCTGCCTACCCCTCCTTTACAAAATCTGCTCAGTAAGTTTTGTTTCAATTTCTACAATTCTATTAGTAACAACATAAAAACATCTCCATTGTCCGCTTCGCTAACCAAAGAACAGCAAAAGACCTTTCCCACGAGAATTCCGTCTTTCTCGAGAACAGCGCTTACCTCTGTCCTACTACGGAATCAATACTTCCGTTGATAAAGTAGCACATCCCTCTACCTTACCCTTCTAACAAGCATCAACTAACCGCTTCTCTAGAATTAAGACACCTAGTTGGAGACCCAATGCTCCTGAGAAATAACACTAGAGTTTCGCCATTAATCGGAATGCCTTTTTCACACGCATACTTCCACACAAGAAAATGTAGTACATTCACACAGAATCCTGTCTTTCCTGAGAACAGCGAACAGTCTGTCCTACTACAGAATTATAACACTCGTTAACAAAGCAGCGCTTACCTCTCCTTTGTCCTTCTAACAAGCTCAGAGAACACCTGCTACCTTTTCAGTGATAAGTGTTATCGGAATGCCATTTGGATTCCTGGTACCTAAGACCAAAATTTCACAGGTAACCCTTTACTATCATATACACTTCTCTCACACAGAGAATATTGCTAATAGCAACACACGACGATGCTGCCGAATCGAACCCAGACAATGCGCCATGCAACTTCAATCGCTACATGTTTTTCCCGTGTACCTACGGGCAACCACAATTCCGTCTTTCTCGAGAGCAGTGCTTACCTCTGCTCTACTACGGAACCGTTGTACACTTCCGACTTCCTACATCCCAGAAGCCGTGCAAACAACGTAAAACTCAACGTAACTCAACATAGAGTGTTAGTACATAAACCAATACCAATCAATAATCAATGAGCAATTTACAGGCAATAATCAATAAACCAAAACAATAGCAAACCATCAATCTGCTACCAGAAAAACTGATGCAGTGCGGAATACAAAATCCCTCTATCGTCACAGACCATAGATCTTCACAGACACACTCAATCACTTAATTCACTGGTGGGGCCCATAACACCAACATTCATTCTCTATTGGTCTGAATTTCTAAAGAGGTGATTGTTCCATTCGCTGTAATGAGAGGAAATCCTCGTTTGTCCCTAATGAGCAATAGATTCACCTACCCTTCTCTACCTCATTAAGACCTAAACATCATCTTTAGTATTCCTCCCATGGATAGGCAATGGATCAGATAGTCGCTGGTTGGAGTGATTTCTAATTCTATAATCACTTTACATCAATACATTTCTCGAAATAAACAACCCGACACAGTTCTTGTAATTAATAAATGAAATTTATCTAAATAATGCGAGAAAAGTCATTAGTTAATCAAGCAGCTGATCATCATATTTACCTATTCTGGCTAAATGTCGTCCTCTAAGTCAAATTCAGATCTTTTGTCTCTCTATGCCCATAGAAAGCAATCATTTAGTTCGTCAGAAAATTGGGCATCTGATCAGTCCGTCAAAGATTCAGGGAAACAGCTGTCCTGCAGTGTCACCGTCCTCTCCGTCAGCATAACGCCAGGAAATCGAAAAGTGCGCTCCCAAACCTCTCTATTCTATCGTAAAAATCATCACAACATGTAACAAATGTATGGGTCACAGTTCTCCTGATCGGTGGATTTGGTGTCATCTGTAAAGTTCTCACAGGCATCTTGTCATGAGGTCATGACACGTGTTAATTCCGGTTTCAAGAAGTAGTCCATTGTTTTCCAATTTTGGACGTGGTCCCGGAGTGTCCTTGGTGGGCACAGTCTGCCTAAGGTCGTGCTGAGGCCACGGTAGCTTGTCGTTAGCGCAGGCGCACTTTGCCCAGGACTTTGTCTTTGTCAAGTCAGCAATATTCGTCACCTTGGTCGGCCATTTTTACTAGGCCAGAATGGGCAACTTAAGCAAAGAAACACAAAAAACGTAATTAATACATAGAAATGGCTATTAAAATGTTATTCCCTCGCTAAACCCTCTATGTGTGTGTATTTATCTAGCAAAAAGCAATACTTATTGCAGGTTATACTTATTCTATAAAGCACGAATCACAAATACATCACGAAAGCAACATATAACATGCAAATTCTAATTGTCTATCATTAATATGCGTACGGAATTTAGTTTACGTATTAATTAGGCCACGCAAATGCAATTCCCATATGTATTTATTATATTAGTAAGGTTGATCAATGAACACAGCAAACCAATTAGTATTATCACTATTAATTAATTATTCTTATTAATATAAACATGCAAAATGGAGAGGGTATACAATTTTTAAGTAAAACCCGCTCCAGCTCTATCATGTATATTGGTCCCAAGATGGCTGCCAACACTTCTTGGATGAAGTGCTGACAGCCAATCAGATCTCACGATGAGATGTGTGGTTAGGCTCCGCCCAGATATATCTATGATTTTACTTTTGATTTTCTCAGGAACTACTGAACAGATTTACACCATTTAACCAAAAGGCACGAGTGTGGCTACCTTTTTGCCTAATTTGGTGTAATGCCGTACAGCAGTTTGGGCTGTAGCTGCGATTAAAGGTTCCTATTGAAATTTGCATGGAAAAAACACGGATTGGGACCCCCCTTTCTTCTAGGCCCCCGCTTGACGAATCACCCCGAGACTTTCAGGATAGAAGTGGACTGGAGCGTAGCACCAGTTTTGAAAATTTCGCGAAGATTGGTGAACCGGCGCCAAAGTTATTCCAAATAGAATGTTCCGGATTTCCTATGGATGGGCCCGATTCACTGAACTAACTTAAGACAAAATCCTAAACTTACTACCATTTTCGTATTCACAGAAGGCACTTACTCATTTTGGTATTCACAGAAGACACTTACTCACTTCGGTATTCACAGAAGTTAGGAGTCCTAACTTTAGGACTCCTAAATGCCTTCTGTGAATACCAAAAGTCTTAAAATTAGGATTTTTCTCAGTTTAGGAGTCCTAAAGTTAGGACTCCTAACTTTCCTACTACTAAACTGAGAAAAATCCTTATTTTCATGCTTTCGGTATTCACAGAAGGCATTTAAGAGTCCTAAAGTTAGGAGTCCTAACTTTACTACTACTAAACTGAGAAAAATCCTAATTTTAAGACTTTCGGTATTCACAGAAGGCATTTAGGAGTCCTAAAGTTAGGACTCCTAACTTCTGTGAATACCGAAATGAGTAAGTGCCTTCTGTGAATACCAAAATGAGTAAGTGCCTTCTGTGAATACCAAAATGGTAGTAAGTTTAGGATTTTGTCTTAAGTTAGTTCTGTGAATCGGGCCCGATATGTTTTCACACATGTCACCTCAGGCCCCCCCCTCCCTTCACCAGTGTGCAAACGAGCCCGTGGCACATTTTAAGAGGTAGTTTTAATCCCCCTGCCCTATTTTGTACTAGGTTCTTACAGAGGAGGTCATGCTAATCACTTGGGTACCCCAATGCATAGTGTTCCCTAGTGTATGTAGGTGTTTTCACTGTATTCTAAGGGTCTTTTAGCATAGCACTGGCTCTAGGCCTGGTTAGTCAGAGTCAGTTAGCACCAGTACCCGTCTGAAAAAGTTGTGGGCACAGGAAGACTTTCTGCTCCTCTGTTGGTTCTTTCTGCACATCTCTTCTTCTTCCGGCACTTTTCTTCGTCTTTGTGGACTTCTGTTGCTTCTTTCTGCATTCCCTTTTTTTCTTTCTGTGCGATGTTTCTTCTTTTATCACGTCCTACCTCTGTAGGCATAGTTAGAAACTAGCTTTTGAAAAACCTTTGAAATTCACTGAAAAAACCATAGGTTTCAGGCACGTTATAGTTAGAAATTAGCTTTTAAAAAACCTTTGAAATTCACTGAAAAAACCATAGGTTTTAGGCAAAGTTATAGTTAGTTGGACATTTGACTCTTACAAAACCATAGAAATTCCCATGTTATAGTTAGTTCAGCTAACTATAACTCGCGCCCCCGCAATGCACTGCTGTTGACGTCACATATTACATCACTCATTACATGGTCAGTGACATCACTGATGACATCACTGATGACATCTCAAATGACATCACTGATGACAGCATGACATCATCCAGTGTTTCTGTAAAGTTTAAATATATTTAATATAAATAGGGAAAGGCGTATTGAAGAATGAGTGGGTGTCTAAGTGTCTGAATAGATGATCTAGCAGGTGCGTGACTGACTCTATAAGTGAGTGATTAAACTTATCTTACTGAATGCATGGGTTAATGAGTAAACTGTGTGAATGTCCGTATCCATCTGTCTGTTGGTGTGTAAGCAGCTGCATGGGGTTGCGAATAGCTACATGAGTGTCTATAATGGGTTATGATTGGTTGTCTGAGTATCTGTATGGGTGCCTGAGTGTTTGTGTGGGTAGAGTGTGTGTGACTCTGTACATAGATATATGAGTGGGTGATTCACTGGGTGCATGGTTTCAAGAGTGCATCTGTGATGGACTGTATGGGTGGGTGAGTGTGTGTATGGTGTGTTAGTGAGTGAATATATATCTCAGTTGAATATGGGTGAGTAACTACATATGTGAGAGGCAGTATATTCCCTCTTTAGGTACCTCTCTTGCCTCTTTCTGCACCTCTTTTGCCTCTTCCTGCACCTCTTTTGCTTCTTTTTGCACTCCTCTTGCCTCTTTCTGCACCTCTCTTGTTCTTTCTGTACCCTTCTTCCATTTTCCTGCACATCTCTTGCCTCTTTTTGTACCTCTCTTGCCTCTATCAGCACCCATGTTCCCTCTTTCTGTACCTCGTTTGCCCATTTCTGCAACACTCTTGCCTCTTTCTGCAGTTCTCTTGCCTCCTTCTGCTCCTCAGTTGCTTCTTTCTTCACCCCTCTTGCCTCTTTCTGTAACACTCATGCCTCTTTCTGCACCCATGTTGCTTATTTTTTTTAATTTTTTTAAGAGTTTTATATAGCACAAACTAGACCCAAAGATATCAGGTATAAGAGCAATTTACTTGAGCACCAGTTGCGTTACAGACACACATTAATTTTTTTTGTTGCTAGGCACAGGTTCATTCTGCACTTTTCTTGCTTCTGTCTGTACCTCTCTTGCTTCTTTCTGCACCCCTCTTGCCTCTTTCACACCCTTCTTACCTCTTTTTGCATCTCTATTGCCTCTTTCTACATCTCTTTTGCCTCATTCTGCACCCCTCTTGCCTCTTTCTGTACCTCTCTTGCTTCTTTCTACACCCTTCTTCCCTTTTCCTGCACCTGTTTTGCCTCTTTCTGAACCTGATGCCTCTTTCTGCAGTTCTCTTGCCTCTTTCTGCATCTCTTTTGCTTCTTTCTGCACCTCTATTGCCTCTTTCTGCAGTTCTCTTGCCTCTTTCTGTACCTCTGTTGCTTCTTTCTGTACTTCTCTTGTCTCTTTCTGCACCCCTCTTGCCTCTTTATGCATCCCTCTTGCCTATGTTTGCACACCTGCTGCTTCTTTCTCCACCTCCTTGCCTCTTTCTGCACCCCTCTTCCCTCTTTCTGTACCTCTCTTGCCTCTTGCTGCACCCTTGTTACCTTTTTCTGCTCCTCTCTTGCCTGTTTCTTAAACTCTCTTGCCTTTTTCTGATGTTGTATTGCCTCCTTCTGCACCTAGTTGCTTCTTTCTGCACTTCTCTTGCCTCTTTCTGCACCCCTCTTGCCGCTTTCTGCATCTCTGTTGGTTCTTTCTGCACTGCTCTTCCCTCTTCCCACACCTCTCTTGCCTGTCTGCACCCCTGGTGTTTCTTTCTGCACATCTTTTGCGTCTTTCTGCACTTCTCCTGCCACTTTCTGCACCCCTCTTCCCTCCTTCTGCACATCTGTTCCTTCTTTCTGCACCGCTCTTGCTTCTTTCTGCACCTCTTTTGCTTCTTTCTGTACTTCTATTGCCTCTTTCTGCACCAATGTTGCTTATGTCTGCAATTCTCTTACCTCTTTCTTTCTGCACCCCTCTTGCCTCTTTCTGCACCTCTTGCTTCTTTCTGCATCTCTGTTGGCTCTTTCTGCGCTGCTCTTGTTTCTGTATGCATCTCTCTTGCAAATTTCTGCACCCCTCTTGCCTCTTTCTGCACCCCTCTTCCCTCTGTCTACACCTCTCCTGCCTCTGTCTGTACCCTTCTTCCCTCTTTCTGCACATCTTTTGCCTGTTTCTGTAACTTTCTTGCCTCTTTCTGCACCCCTCTTACCTCTTTCTGCACCTCTGTTGGTTCTTTCTGCACTGCTCTTGCTTCTTTCTGCACATATTTTGCCTGTTTCAGAAACTCTCATGGCTCTTCCTGCACCTCTCTTGCTTCTTTCTGCACCCCGTTCCCTTTTTCTGCATCTCTCTTGTAGGAGAGCAGGATCTACTTCACATGTTTATCACCACTTTTTGCTGGTGTTTCACTGTTTTTCAACTTTAGTCTGGCTGGGACCCTGCTATTCAGGGCCCCAGCCTAGGTGCTTCCTCTCTAAAATGATTCCATGTTCTTTAGGTACATTACAGATTGGATCTGAGGTGCCCTTATAAGTCCCTAGTATATGGTATACTATGTACCCAGGGCATAGGTACCCCAGAGGCCTACCAGGGGCTGAAGCATGTATTATGCCACCCCTGGAAAGCCACCCAAAATTACACCGCAGGTCTGCTACCCCTTACTGAGATATAGGTTCACTATATCTCACCATATACTGCACATATAAACCCATCAGTCACCCCTATGGCAGGCCTTATCAATCCTGAAGGCAGGGTGCTTGGTTATATGTGAGGGGGTGCCCAGGCATGAGCTGAGCCCCTCTGCAGCCTTCGGCATCTCTTCTCCTGGGTTGTCAGTAGTGCAACCTGACCATATGCTCTTAAGTGCATTATCACCAAACGGAAAATGCAAAGTTTGGACTGGCTGCACGGAAACATGGTGTGTTTGATATCAAACACCTTGGAATCATACCCCCACACCAGTAACCACCATCCTTCTAGAGGGAGAGACATGACAGCACTGGTATACCCGGAAGAAACTTAATAGACCCCTAGCATCACAAAATGGATGCTGCAGCCACAGACACGGTCTGGCCTCCTGCTGCCGACCGAAACTCCAGCAGGGGAGGCCTGGACAATAGGTTTCCTGTCACAGGGAGGTGTAACCACCTCCCAGACAGGCTTATGTGTCTTGGGGTTGGGTGGGAGCAATCTCTGAGTGCTTTGAAGTCCTGCACTGGGGGCACATTTGGTGTCCCTGTGCATAGTCCACCTCAGACCGGTTCAGGAGCTTCCAGCCCCAACTCTGGCACAAAACTGGACAAAGTAAATGGGTTTAACCACCACTCTTTCCGAACCCTCCCATAGGTGGGTCCCCAGAGCTAGTCCAACCCCTTCCTTAAGTATAAGTAAGGAACCTCTGTAACCAGAACTTTAGTTTACCCTGGACGAAACTCTGAAGCCAAATCCTGGACCTTCGACGCTCTTCTCAGGACCAGAGGACTGAAGAAATCTCCCTAGGAATCAAGGAGTGACTACCCTGCATGGTAGGCACAAATGAAGCAATTTGCCGGTCTGCATTATCAAAGCTCCCGCTGGACTCCGTAGTATTTGTAGCCCAGGAAGAAGATTTCTAGACATCTCAGAGGCCGACCCGAGTCCCCAGCAAAGCTGAGACCCACAGCCCTCATGAGTAGTGTGGTACCGGAACTCCTGGTCACTGTGCACTTTTGCAAGTACATTGACTTCTCAACATCTCCTGAAGTTGTGCTTGGGCTGACTTGTATCTCCCACCTTGAGCACTAAATTCACTGAAGATTGTCAGCCTGGTCATTCCAAGTGACCCATGGGCCGCCATTTTGTGTTTTGTCTTGAGGTCCCTTCGCGATCCCTGGTCCGTTGACTGGTGGGTCCCTGAGGGGGTAACTTTGTATTTCCTTGGGCTTCTCTGGTTGCTCCAGATGTGCCCTGACTTCCAACCAAGTGGTGAGTCCCACATACCTTGCTGGTCTGCACCGAAGCATCTTTCTAGTTTCTGCTTGGGTTGCTGTTGCCAATGCTTGTTGTGTCCGATCCGGGCACCGATGCTGCCGCACTCGACATCCTTTGTGGGGCACCTTGAATCCAGCTCCTGGTCATCCTCAATGCCTCCTGGTCCTCGTGGCTGAAGAGTCAAGCTTCACCTCTTTCACCTGAAATCACCTGACATCGGTGGCCATCTGCTCATCACCTTCCTGGTCAATGGCTAGTGACCCAGACTATGTCCCCTCTGCTTTCAGGTTCTTCTCACCTTTGATCCAGGCTCGGATCTCTTCGGACACTTCACATCTTCATGGCAGCAGCACTTCGCCAGCTCCCATTGAAATCGACGATGCGACCCGACACCAAACGACACCTGTGCACCCGGCTTCCCTGGGTGAGGTAACACGGGTACTCTGGTTCTCCCGTGGGTGCTAGCCCTAGAACTCCCTTAGTCCAAAAGGGTTTGGTCCTGACTCATTTCTAAGTGTCCCTAATCTTTAAAAATCTAACCGTGACTTTCCCCATAGAAGCTAACGGGAGCTCGCGGCTGTGTTCACACACTGCACACGGTCCCCGTGGGTCCCCTGTGTCACTACCTTGGGTGGTTCCTTAGGGTCCCCGCGATTCTACAGGCTCTAGGCCTTGTGTCTAGTTAAGTCGTGGTTCTTATACCACTATTAGTTTGGCTCGCCCCTAGGGCCTGACGTGTATTTGTGCTATTTTACTGTGATTATTCAAGTGTAACTTATGTGTTTTGACCTCTAGTCTCATAAAGAGACTAGGAGGGCGTGTTTAGTAATAAATACATATATTTTATATATATATTCCTGGTGTAGATATCTTTCATTTAGTGACTCAATAGATTATAGACTGGTAAAACAAGCTGCTTTACATTCCTTCAAGATTTAGCCTGAAGGCTGCTCTCCATAGCTACCACTAGGATAGCTTTCAATAAAGGTTGTCTTTAACTTATAACCAATAAGGGGTTGTTTGGACTGATTCAGGGTGCCCACTATAATTAGTGGACAGCATATATCAGGTCAACTTCTCACATTGGTGTGCAGCGTGTCGGACTCCAGCTTGCTATTATTTTACCAGATAACCTCAATTGCGTAACTAACTGAAAACCACTAAAGGTACCCTAGGTACATACAATACAAGCTTTAGAATACAGTAAGTTCTACTGAACTTAGAGTTGTGTGTTAAGGGTTTAGCACACCCTTTCTACAACTCAAGAGAGTTTAGTAGGCCACACTAGAGTAGGTAGTGCAATACACCACACCACACTAGTAATGTCTTCAAGGCCAGGAACCAGTAGGTCCTTGCCAGAAGCCAATGGGCTTCAAGATTCCCAGTAAGATAAACTCCCATTCATGGAATTAAGAGCATTTTGTACAACTAGGAAACTGAAGACAGGCAAATGCCCAACCACCCAGCATCTCATAGAGGTACTCAGGCTGGATGACCTTAGCAGATCTTTAGGATCTGAAGGGTTAGGCAGAGTGGGTGGGACAGCACCTGAGGGAAGGCCTTGGGGTGTAACTCCACATGACCTGACCTCTGAGGCTGGCCAGGCAGATAACAATGATCTGAACCTGGAAAATTCAATTCCCCTCGACAGTGATGGAGAGGACCATAATGGACCCCTCTTTGTCCCTCCTGGGAGAGTTGGTGGTGGGCCAAGAAGGTCAAGATCTCCCTAGGTGGAGTCTAACCATTCTAACTCATCTAAAGGGACTTCAATATCCTCTCATAGGAGGGAAACCTCTCAGGAAAGAATGGAGAGACTGCTTAAGTATGAGGAAGCTCAGCTTGAAATCAGAAGAAAGCAGGTAGCCCTAGATAGGGAGGCCCTAGAGCTCTACAGAGCTATAAAAAAGATGGGACTAGTGTCCCATGGTGGCAGCAACATCCCTAGAGATAGGGAAAGGTCTCATGGCCATAGAAACCTGAGTAAAATTGTCCCTCCCTACCAGAGTGGGAATGACATCCACAAATGGATAACTGCACTGGAAAGGGCCTGTAAAGTACAAAGGGTCCCCCAGGAGCAGTGGGCAGCAATCCTATGGCTCTCCTTTGCAGACAAAGGTAGAGATAAACTCCTCACTGTTAGAGAGGAGGAGTCAGAGGATTACAACAGTCTGAAGAGTGCCTTAATTGATGGGTTTGGCCTAACCACTGAGCAATACGGGTTAAAGTTCAGGGATACCCAAAAGGCACAGACTCAGGACTGGGCAGACTTTGTAGATTGTGCTACTAAGGCTCTGGAAGGTTGGTTACTTGACAGTAAAGTGCATGACTATCAAGGATTGTACAGTTTGATTATGAGCGAGCAGATCCTTAATAATTGTCAGAATCAGCTGTTGCACCAGTACCCGGTAGACTCAGATCTGACCTCTCCCCAAGAATTGGGAAAGAAGGCAGACAAGTGGGTCAGAACCAGGGTGAGGCAGAAGGTACAGAACCTAGGTGGTGAACCAAAGAAGCAAGATCCTAGAAACTCTGATAAGGGCGGGGAGAAGGGTAAAGACCTGAAGTCTTCTCATGGCCCCCAAAAATCTTCTTCAGGTGGGGATTCACAGTCTAACAAGGGAAAAGGTCAAAAGAAACCATGGTATAAAATTTGTAAACAGAAAACTCACTGGACCTGTGATTGCACCAAGTCCAAAGAATCTACTACAGCCACCATTGTCCCTAAGGGAACTGTTCCCCCTAGTACAGCTACAATTGGTGGTGGTAATGTCCAGAATAAGTGTGTAGTAGGGTTGACCCTGGGTTCTGAGATGGACTCTGGCCTAGTCAGAGTTCCAACTCGGGCTGTCCTAGTCTGTGATGGGGGCATGGATATGTCCCCGTTTGTGAGTCCCAGTAATCTGGGCAAATACAGACAACAGCCATTAATAAATGGAATAGAGGCTTTGGCATTCAGGGACAGAGGAGCAAGTGTCACAATGGTGACAAAAGATCTTGTGGATCCTGGGCAGATTATACTTGGTGAAATGTACCAAGTGACCAATGCTAGCAATGTCAGAACAGACCATTCTCCGGTAGTTGCTAACTTCTCCTGGGTAGGGGTAACTGGCCTTAAGAAGGTTGTGGTAAGTGCAGACCTACCAGTACAGTGCTTTCTTGGCAATGATCTAGAGACTTCAGCTTGGGTTGAAGTGGAGCTCAGGACACATGCAGAAATGTTAGGGATCCCTGCTCATGTCTTTGCTGTGACTAGGTCACAGGTCAAAATGTCTAAAACTGGACAGGCCCTGGATTCTGGAATAATGGACCAGGTGCCTCCCAAGAGGAGGAGCAGTAGGGTTAAGGCAGTGCCTTCCCACCTGACTCAGAATGCAAATCAGTCTCCTCAGGGAGATGATCTTGAGCCTGGAGAAGGAACTGTCCCAGAGGAGCTTGAACCTGACCAGGTTGAGTTCTTGGGAACAGCGGGCCCTTCCAGCTCTGATCTTAGCCAGGAGCAGAAAACCTGCCCCTCTCTTGAACCTCTAAGAAAGCAAGCTGCTGATGAGGCTGCTGGGAATGCTAGTGGCACCTATAAAGTTTATTGGGATGATGGACTCCTTTATTCAGAGTGTAGAGACTCCAAGCCTCGTGCATCTAAGAGGTTGGTTATACCTCTGAAGTTTAGGAGCTTCCTATTGACACTAGCCCATGATATTCCCCTAGCAGGACACCTGGGCCAGAACAAGACTTGGTACAGAATTGTCCTTCACTTTCACTGGCCCCACATGTCTGAAGACACTAAGGAGTTTTATCGCTCCTGTGTGACCTGCCAAGTCAGTGGCAAAGCAGGTGGAACCACAAAGGCCCCCCTGATACCACTATCTGGGTGGGGGTTCCCTTTGAGAGGGCTGGGATTGACATTGTTGGTCCCATGGATCCTCAGACAGCATCTGGGCACAGGTTTATACTGGTGGTGGTGGACCATGCCACCAGGTACCCAGAAGCAATTCCCCTAAGGACCACTACAGCACCTGTGGTGGCAAGAGCTCTCTTGGGTGTTTTCTCAAGAGTAGGCTTTCCTAAGGAGGTAGTATTTGACAGGGATGCAAACCTCATGTCGAGTTACTTGACTGCTATGTGGAAGGAGTGTGGAGTGAACTACAAGTTCTCCACACCCTATCACCCACAATGCAATGGTTTAGTTGAAAGGTTCAACAAAACCTTAAAGGGCATGATTAAAGGACTCCCAGAAACGTTTAGGCAAAGATGGGACATACTCTTGCCCTGCCTTTTATTTGCATACAGGGAGGTGCCTCAAAAGGGGGTTGGCTACAGCCCTTTTGAACTTTTGTTTGGTCACCCTGTCAGGGGTCCATTGTGTCTGGTTAAGGAAGGATGGGAGTTACCTCTCAAGCCCCCCAAACAGGACATAGTGGACTATGTACTTGGTCTCCGCTCCAGGATGGCTGAGTATATGAAGAAGGCAACCAAAAACCTTGAGGCTAGCCAGGAATTACAAAAAGCCCGGCATGACCAAAAGACTGTACTGACTGTCTACCAGCCAGGACAGATAGTGTGGGTGTTCGAGCCTGTGGCCCCAGCAGCCCTCCAGGACAAATGGAGTGCCCCCTATACAATTGTTGAACCGAAAGGGGAGGTCACCTACTTGGTAGACCTTGGAACCCCTAGGAGTCCCCACAGGGTACTTCATGTCAACAGACTAAAACCATATGTTAACAGGGCAGACATGGGCTTGCTCAAGGCTACTGATGAAGGACAGGAGGAAGAGAGTGACCCACTCCCTGACCTTCTTTCTCAGAACCCTGATGATGGGTCAGTTGATGGTGTAGCCTTGGCAGGCAGCCTCACTGCCCAGCAGCAAACTGACTGCAGAAAACTTCTCAGCCAGTTCAGACATATGTTTTTTCTGACTCCAAGTCAGACCACCTGGTGCACTCACGAAGTGGACACTGGGGACAGTCTGCCTGTGAAGAATAAAATCTACAGGCAACCTGACCATGTCAGGGACTGTATAAGGACAGACGTCCAAAATATGTTGGATTTGGGAGTTATTGAACCCTCAGTTAGCCCTTGGGCTAATCCAGTAGTCCTGGTACCTAAACTTCACACCACAGATGGCAAGAGAGATGAGGTTTTGTGTGGACTACAGGGGTCTTAATGCAGTCACTAGGACTGATGCCCATCCCATCCCCAGGGCAGATGAGCTAATAGATACTTTGGCCTCAGCCAAGTTTCTAAGCACATTTGACCTGACAGCTGGCTACTGGCAGATCAGACTAGCTGATGATGCAAAGCCAAAGACAGCATTTTCTACCCCTAGTGGGCACTATCAATTTGTGGTAATGCCCTTTGGTTTGAAGAATGCACCTGCCACTTTCCAAAGGCTGGTGAATCAAGTCGTTAGAGGCCTGTAAGACTATAGTGCAGCATATCTAGATGATATTGCTGTCTTTAGCTCCACCTGGGAGGATCACCTGGTCCACCTGGGGAATGTTTTGGAGGCCCTGCAAAGAGCAGGCCTAACTATCAAGGCTACTTAGTGCCAGATAGGGCAGAGTCGGGTTGGGTACCTGGGCCACCTTGTAGGTGGAGTCCAGGTTCAACCATTGCAGAGCAAAATCCAGACCATAATGGACTGGGTTACTCCAACTACCCAGACTCAGGTGAGAGCCTTCTTAGGCCTGACTGGGTACTATAGAAGATTTGTCAAGGGGTATGGATCAATAGTGACACCCCTGAATGACTTAACCTCTAAGTAAATGCCCAAAAAGGTTAACTGGACAGCTAGCTGTCAAAAGGAATTTGATGACCTCAAGCAGGCCATGTGCACTGCTCCCATTCTACAAAGTCCTGACTACTCCAAAAAGTTCATTGTCCAGATGCATCTGAGTTGGGGGTAGGGGCTGTACTGTCACAGTTGAATGGTGAAGGTCAGGATCAACCAGTAGCTTTCATAAGCAGAAGATTGACCCCCAGAGAGAAACGTTGGTCAGCCATTGAGAGGGAGGCCTTTGCTGTGGTTTGGGCTCTGAAGAAGTTGAGGCCATACTTATTTGGTACTCACTAACCCTGGGCGTCGAGCTACGCTTTGCCCACGGAGTGCACGTAGCGCTGCCTGCTTCGCCATTTACGAAGTAGGCGAAGCAGGCAGCGCTACGCACACACCGTAGCGAAGCAGAGCTGCCCGCCACCTGCCTCCCGCCCGCCCTTATTTAAAAATAATTAAAATAAGGTTAAAGTAAATATAAACCTCTTACCTTCAGCGTGGCGTCCCGGGGCTCCCTCTTCTTGCTGATGGTAACTTCTTCATGCAAATGCGCATGCGCGGACGCCCGCGCAGGCGCATTCCTCGCGAGAAATGCGCATGCGCGGTCATCCGCGCATGCGCATTTGCGTGAAGAAGTTACCATCAGCAAGAAGAGGGAGCCCCGGGACGCCGCGCTTAAGGTAAGAGGTTTATATTTACTTTTCAACTTATTTTAATTATTTTTAAATTAGGGCGGGCGGGAGGCGGGCAGCACGTAGTGGGGCTACGCGGAGCGCGCGAGTGTGCGTAGATTTTGCCACACTATGCGCTGCTCCACGTAGCCCCACTACGCCCACTACGCGCACTACGCCCACCCTTGGTACTCACTTCATTGTTCAAACAGACCATAAGCCCCTCTTATGGCTGAAACAGATAAAGGGTGAAAATCCCAAATTGCTCAGGTGGTTTATTTCCCTACAGGGGATGGACTATACAGTGGAACATAGACCTGGGAGTAACCATGCCAATACAGATGGACTCTCCAGATATTTCCACTTAGAACATGAAGACTCAACTGGTCAAGTTTAGTTTAATGTCCCTGCATTTGGTGGAGGGTAGTGTAGGCGAGTAGGATCTACTTCACATGTTTACCCACGCTTTTTGCTGGTGTTTCACTGTTTTTCGACTTTAGTCTGGCTGGGATCCTGCTATTCAGGGCCCCAGCCTAGCTGCTTCCTCTCTAAAATGATTCCATGACTTTAGGTACATTACAGATTGGATCTGAGGTGCCCTTATAAGTCCCTAGTATATGGTATACTATGTACCCAGGGCATACGTACCCCAGAGGCCTACCAGGGGCTGAAGAATGTATTATGCCACCCCTGGAAAGCCACCCAAAATTACACCACAGGTCTGATACTACAGCCTGAGTAATGTGGTGCATGCACCCCTTACTGAGATATAGGTTCACTATATCTCACCATATACTGCACATACAAACCTATCAGTCACCCCTATGGCAGGCCTTATCAATCCTGAAGGCAGGGTGCTTGGTTATATGTGAGAGGGTGCACAGGCATGAGATGAGATGAGATGAGCCCCTCTGCAGCCTTCAGAATCTCTTCTCCGGGGTTGTCAGTAGTGCAGCCTGACCATATACTCTTAAGTGCATTATAACTAAACGGAAAATGCTAACTTTGGACTGGCTGCACGGAAACATGTTGTGTTTGGTGTCAAACACCTTGGAATCATACCCCCACACCAGTAACTGGTGTGGGAGTATGATCCCACCCTTCTAGAGGGCGAGACATGACAGCACTGGTATACCCTGCAATGGGTGTAACCACCCCTCTTTCCAAACCCTCCCATAGGTGGGTCCCCAGAGCTAGTCCAACCCCTTCCTTAGGTATAAGTAAGGAACCTCTGTAACAAGAACTTTAGATTACCCTGGGCGAAACTCTGAAGCCAAGTCCTGGACCTTCAACGCTCTGCTCAAGACAAGAGGACTGAAGAAATCTCCCTTGGGGTCAAGGAGTGACTCCCTTGCTTGGCAGGCACCAACATAGCCATTTGCCGGTCTGCATTATCGAAGCTCCCGCCGGACTCCGAAGTATTTGCAGACCAGGGAGAGGATTTCCAGACATCTAACAGGCCGACCTGAGTCCCCAGCAAAGTTGAGACCGCCAGCCCTCGTGAGTAGCGTGGAACCGGAACTCCTGGTCACCGTGCACTTTTGCAAATGCCTTGACTTCTCGACAGCTCCTGAAGTTGTGCTTGGGCTGACTTGTAGCCCCTACCTCGTGCACTGAATCCACTGAAGATTGTCAGCCTGGTCATTCCGAGTGGCCCGTGGGCTGCCATTTTGTGTTTCGTCTTGAGGTCCCTTTGCAATCCCTGATCCGTTGACTGGTAGGTCCCTGAGGGGGTAACTTTGTATTTCCTTGAGCTTCCCTGGTTGCTCCAGATGTGCCCTGACTCCCAACCAAGTGGTGAGTCCCACAGACCTTGCTGGTCTGCAGCAAAGCATCTTTCTTGTTTCTGTGTAGGTTGCTGTTGCCAAGGCTTGGGTCCTTTGGGGTGCATGGAATTTGAGTCAGCTATTCAGATATGCTGGTCCATTGTCGTGGAGGGCCTTGTGAACGTGGGTTAGCATCTTGAAGGTGACTCTCGCTTCTATGGGGAGGCAGTGGAGTGTGCGCAGGTGCTGGGAGATGTGGCAGTGTCTTGCAGGTTGAGGAACAGTCTTGCGGCAGCATTTTGGATGTTCTGTAGCTTGCAGGTGAAGTTTTTGTTTATTCCGGCATAGAGTGCATTTCCGTAGTCGAGCATGCTGGTGACCAGGGTGTGAGTGACGGTCTTTCTGTGTTCGAGGGGGATCCATTTGAAGGTCTTACATAGGAGGCGGAGGGTGTGGAAGCAGGAGGAGGAGACGGAGTTGATCTGGCTGTCCATTTTGAGCTCTAGGATGATTCCCAGGTTGCGTGCATGGTCCGTGGAGGTGGGAGGGCTTCTGAGGGCGGGGGACCACCAGGTGTCGTTCCAGGCATCTGGGTTTGGGCCCATGATGAGTACTTCCGTTTTGTTGGTGTTTAGTTGTAGGCAGCTGTTTTTCATCCATTTGGCGATGGCTTCCATGCCTTCTCGAAAGTTGTGTCTGGCAGTGTTGGGTTCGTTGGATAGGGAGAGGATGAGCTGGGTGCCGTCTGCGTATGACACAATGTTGAGTCCGTAGGTTCTGATGATGGGGGCGAGCGGAGCCATGTAGACGTTGCAGAGCGTAGGGCTGAGGGAGGACCCCTGGGAGACTCCGCAGGTGGTAGGTGTAGTGTCAGAGAAGAAAGGGGGGAGTCTGACCCGCTGCGTTCTGCCGGAGAGGAAGGGGCGGATCCAGTCAAACGCCTTGTCTTGGATCCCTGCATCGTGGAGTCTGCGTATTAGGGTGCGCTGAGAGACTGTGTCGAACGCCGCTGAGAGGTCGAGGATGAGGGCTGCTGTTTCTCCTTTGTCCAGTAAGGTACGGATGTCGCCTGTTGCGATGAGTGGTTTCCGTACTGTGTTTTTTTCGGGTTGGGAGAAGTCGAGGATGTTGTGCTCTTCGATGAATGTGGCGAGTTGGTTGTTTATGGCTTTCTCAATGACTTTCGCTGGGAACGGGAGCAAGGAGATGGGTCTGTAGTTTCTGAGGTCGGTGGGGTCCGCCGAGGGTTTCTTCAGGAGGGGGTTGATCTCAGTGTGTTTCCAGTCGTGAGGCAACGAGGCGGTTGCCAGGGAGCGGTTGATGGTGTGGCAGAGCATGGGTGCAATGGTGTCGGCGGCTCTGTTGAAAATGTGGTGGGGGCAGGGGTCCGTGGGGCCCCCGGAGTGGATTGACTTCATCGTCTTCAGTGTGTCTTCGGTGGTGAGGGCTGATCAGCTGTCGATCGCTGGCTTCAGGGTGTCAGGGGTGGTTGGTGAGGGTTCAGTCTATTGGTTGTCTTTGTCGAAGTTGTCGTATATGCTCTTGACTTTGAGGTGGAAATAGGTGCTGAGTTTGTCACAGCGGTCTTGTGAGGGAGGGATGTCGGTGGACTCGCTGGTGGGTTGGGCGAACTCCTTGATGATGTTGAAGAGTTCTTTTCTGTTGTGTGCATGAGTGGAGATTCTGTCTTCAATCGCTTTTTTCCTCGTTTTCTGATGAGTTGGTGGTGTGCGTTGGAGGCAGCTCTGAAGTTGTGGGCTTCTGTGAATTTGGTGTTCCTCCAGGCCTTTTAGAGGCGGCGGCAAGTGCATCTGACTCTCGAAGTTCGGTGGTGAACCATCTAGCTTTCTTGGCGTGGGTGTTTTTGTTTTTCTTGACGGGGGCTACGGTGTTGGTGCTGTCGGAGATCCCTCTGTGTATGGTTCGGGCTGTGGTGTTGGCGTCGTCGTTTTCCGCGATGGTTGTGTTGTGTGTCGATTTAGATACCGTATATAGGTTTCCCAATTTATGTCCTTATATAGACACAATTCGCATTGCCCATACTTAGGCATAGAAATCCTACCCTTATTTAGGCATTATCCATGCTAACCAAATACAGGCATGGCCACCTACATCCATTCATCTACGTCACAACGAGTTCTTGGAAAACCAGACTCTTATGCCTTTAGGACTTCCCCTTGCTTGAATATTGATTTCTCCAAGAATTCATTTATTATGCATGAACATCTGTTCCTTAGGGGTTCATTCATGACGTTCTCCTGCCCGACGTTTACGTCAATACTGGCATTCCTAAACACCTTCAAGGTATAAATATACCTTCACTTATCATGGCAAACCACGGTTCGGCTGCCTACTTGCACGACGCGGCTCGCCACGGCAAGTTCAGAAGGAAGTCAAGTCCCCGCCTGACGCACTGACAAGACGCTGGCATCCTCCACGCAGAAAATCCAGCTCCAGTGTTTCTGACTCCCCTTGCGGTGTGTTAGAGACCGAGACTCGGAAAGAGATTCCAACCTCACTCATTCTAAGGTATGGAGCGGACTAGAACCTAGAGGAACGTTTGGCAAATCTTGGCAACTATAGCTAAACTAGGCTATAGACAAACAGCACCTAATTCTTACCTCGTACTACACTTAGGTTAGGTACACTGGGGTAGAACTAGCTAGAAGCATCAGATGAGTATTAACATTTTAGCCTGTGTTATTTATGTATGTATTTTTATGAATATCTGTCATAGCTACAAACCATGCTATTGCAGTATTATTTTATCTTACTGCTAA
Organism: Triturus cristatus; assembly: GCF_964204655.1. Taxonomy (NCBI): domain Eukaryota; kingdom Metazoa; phylum Chordata; class Amphibia; order Caudata; family Salamandridae; genus Triturus; species Triturus cristatus. Next base: position 1,205,168,655 of record NC_140582.1, on the reverse strand, counting down.
TGCTGTGCTTATTATACTTCGCATTCTGTCTTACGATTGTAACAGTTCATATCTCTTGCACGAGAAATAAGACTGTTCAATAAACCCTTTTTATTGAAACGCCCGTCTATCTATTTCTGTGTAACTCTGTAGAAACGATGCAAGCATGACTGACTGAGTAAAACTGTTATCTATTGTTTCCACGATTCAGAGATTGTTCCGATTCTAAGGGAAACAAAGTTGTCATGTGTAAGCGGTTGTCAGAAACTAATCCCTTCTTGTTTATTCGAGAAGTTTTCTAGTGACTGCTGAGTTAGCTGGCACACACAAGTAATTAAGTTTAATGTACTCGATAGAGACATAGTGACTTCAGTCCTATGTCAAAACTATAGTGTATATTATTCCAATGCGCAGAGCCTATCAGGGACATAGGAACTACACTACATGTGGTGGGGGCAGGGGTCCGTGGGGGCCCTGGAGTGGATGGACTTCATCGTCTTCAGTGTGTCTTCGATGGTGAGGGCTGTCCACTTGTCGATCGCTGGCTTTAGGGTGTCGGGTGGTTAGTGAGGGTTTAGTGTGTTGGTTGTCTTCGTCGAAGTTGTCGTAGATGCTCTTGATTTTGTGGTGGAAAAAGGTGCTGAGTTTGTCACAGAGGTCTTGTACGGGAGGGATGTCGGTGGACTCGCTGGTGGGTTGGGCGAACTCCTTGACGAGGTGGAAGAATTCTTTGCTGTTGTGTGCATGAGTGGAGATTGTCTTCAATCGCTTTTTTCCTCGTTTTCTGATGAGTTGGTGGTGGGCGTTGGTGGCGGCTCTGAAGTTGTCGTGGGCTTCTGTGGATTTGGTGTTCCTCCAGGCCTTTTAGTGGTGGCGGCAAGTGCGTCTGGACTCTCGAAGTTCGGTGGTGAACCATCTAGCTTTCTTGGCGTGGGTGTTGTTGTTTTTCTTGAGGGGGCTATGGTGTTGGTGCTGTCGGAGATCCATCTGTGCATGGTTCGGGCTGAGTTGTTGGCGTCGTCGTATTCCGCAATGGTTGGGGTGGAGTTGCTGAGTGATGAGGTTAGCTGGTCGTCGGTGATTCTGGTCCAGTTTCTTCGTGGGAGCAGGTGCTGGTGTCTGTGGATGGTGCGTGTTCTGAAGGTGAAGTGGACGAATCGATGGTCAGTCCATGGGAGTTTGGTGGTGTGGCTGAAGGTGATGGAGTTTCCTGTTGTGAAGAGGGGGTCGAAGTGTGTCCTGCTGAGTGGGTGGGTTCGGTCCTGATCTGGCGGAGGCCAATGTTGTTTAGGTTGTCCAGGAGGGATGTCATGCTGGGGTCCAGTTGGTTGTTGAGGTGGAAGTTGAGGTCTCCCAGTAGGGTGTAGTTGGTGGACGCGATGGCATGCGGCTAGAGGATGTCCATGATGGAGTTCGCGAAAAGTCCACGGTGTCATGGGGGTCGGTAGATGAGGGTTTCTCGGAGCGTGGAGGCAGGGCTGGCCAGTATCTTGAAGTGAAGGTGTTCCATCAGGTCTGTGGGCTCGTCGGGGAGTTTGCTCAGGCAGAGGGTGGATTTGTGGACGATGACGATTCCTCCTCCCGGACAGGTGGAGCAGTCCTTCCTGAAGATCTTGTATCCTTGGGGAATGGCAATGGGGATGTCCGGTCCCGAGGTGGTGACTGTCCAGGTTTCGGTAAAGAATGCTACGTCCGGGGTAGTGCTGTCGAGGAGGTCCCAGATTTCAGTGGCGTGCTTGTGGAGGGATCGGACGTTGAGGAGGAGGTATTGCAGGCTCTTCGGTTCGGTTGTGCTCTTGAGGGTGGATTGCGCTGGGTCAGTGGTGATGCTAGCTTGCAGTTGTTGTTGGGGCCTGGGCTGAGGGTGTGGAGTGCTGCTGGGTCGTAGTGTTGGCGATGCAGAGATCCAGGGTTCCTGGCGCTGGTTGCAGTCGGGTCGCGGACAGGCCCAGACGAGCATGCCTTTGGCGCCGCCATTAAGTAGGGGTCGGGGAGGGCTGGACAGCTGGGAGGCGGGGAGGGGGGCTGGATTGGGCCAGTCGCACTGGTCATGCTGGGGTGGAGGGGCCGCAGTGGCAGCAGCGGAGGGGAAAAACGGGCTGAAAAAGGCAAAAGGAAAAAGGTAAAAAGAGAGAGAACTGCAAATAAGGCAGCAAAAGTGCAAGAAAGAGTGAAGGAAAGACACGGAGGACACAGGAGAGTGAAAGGGGAAGATAGAGAGGAGAGTAAAAAATGAGTGAAAAATGGAGGAATGACACAGAAGGAGAATGAAGGGGGGAGCTTGAAATGAGGGGAAAACAACAGAAAATGGAGGAAAGACCCAGAAGGAGAGTGAAAGGGGAAGATAGAAGTGAGGGAAAAAACGAGTGAAAAGGAGAGAAAAAGCGTATCAAGAGAATGGAGACAGACTGGGAGGCGGGGAGGGGCGCTGGATTGGGCTGGTCGCACTGGTCGTGCTAGGGGGAGGGGCTGCGGGGGCAGCAGCAGCGGGGAAAAACTGGCTGAAAAAGGCAAAAGGAACAAGCATTTGCAATGCAATAGGTCTCGCAATTATAAGAGTTTGAGCTATTGGCATTTTAAAATTACAATTCCTTTTATTTATGTTTTGGTCTTAAAACAAACAAAAGGCATTGTCATTTACAATGTTAGTAGCAGAAACTTGCCTAAAAGCAGTGTGTGGAGTGCAGCAGTGTGCGGCGTGCAGCAGATGTGGGCGGCGTGCAGCAGTGTGCGGCGTGCATCAGTGTGCGTTTAATTTAAGTGTGAATTTAAGCTAATGATTTTTGGTTTTTTAAAGCGCAATATTTCGGCCAAACGCAATGCAGCTGTTTATATGAGCACGAGTTACGTTACAGAGGGATAAAAGAAATATTTTGTGGTTGCTGTAGCATGCCTAATATTAATGCCAGCTAACTCCACCTCAATAAATTGGAAGTTTGCCTACGACCCTAGCATATGATGTATTCCAGGAAGTACAGTACAGCTTTCAGTGGTCTAATGCTCTTGAATGACCTAGCAGGGTAGAGTCAGGGACTAGCATGTGTATTACTGTAGGACAGGTGCTGCTAATGTGACAACAGTAGGGAGCATCAGAAAACGTGAGGGGGCCCGTGGAAGGTATGCTTAAGGGGCTCCTTGCACTCATTAGTACATGTTTCACTAGAATGCTGTGTGTGCAAGTAGCAAAAAGTCAATTTGCTATATGGATTGTGCTGTTTTGCTTGTGATTTCCCTATATATGCATGAATGTAATTTTTAAAAATTCCATTGTGAATTTAAGCTAACGATTTTTGGTGTTTTAAAGCGCAAGATTGGGCCCAAACGCAATGCCGCTGTTTATATGAGCACGAGTTACGTTACAGAGGGATAAAAGAAATATTTTGTTATTAGGCAGATAGTGATTAAGTAATGTGCTTATACCCACAAGAAGTATTTCCGAGCCAAGACTCGAACTTTGCTCCCAGGGACAAAGTCTGCAGATGTTTCCCTTAAGCTACATTTTCACTGCCTATTGCCAGGGCCGGCTTTAGGGCAGTGCGACTGGTGCTGCTGCACTGGGCGCTGACATGCGGAGGGTGTGTGCTGTGTTTAGCAATAACTTCTGATTGAAGCGATGAGGGGTACTTTTGCCGGGTGTCAATGAGTAAATCCGAGAAGGAGGTTGGTGGGGGCGCCAAAAATAATTGTCGCACCGGGCACCACCAGTGCTAAAGCCGGCCCTGCCTATTGCTAATAGTAAAATACAGCAGCATCCTAAATTTGTACCTATATCAGAGCATGTCACAACCTCAGCATATTATTAATGGTGCAATACAGCAACCTCCCAAAATAAGTAATAATATTTCGAGTGATTAAGGCTAACTCCCATGCACTTTAAGTAAATATAACAGACAGTTCCGTTCCTGCTTTTTATGGTGAGTTCATGTTTACTCTGCGAGCAAAATAGTGAGTAAAGCATTCTGCACTTGCATTTTTACATGAAATGTTTGTGTAAGCAAAATGTAAAAAGAAAGCTAGCAAAGGCATTGAATTAACTTTGGACGTCGTTTTATAATAATTAAAGGATAAAAAAAACAGTGTGCCACTAAGTCTGGAGTGGCCCAACAGGGCATATCAACAAGGGCTTTATCTCTGCTTTTTTGGCTTTAAAAGCCAAAAAAGCAGAGATAAAACTAGCACCCTATCAACAACAGGGTGCTACCACGCAAATTTGCATGTTAGCACCCTTTTACTCTACGCTTCCCCTTGCATCTCTAATGAGATGCAAAGGGGGCGTTCCAGAGTAAAATAATAGGAGAAATGTCGCTAAGCGACATTTCTCCTGTTATCAAGAATGTCGCTAACCCTGTTAGAGACAAAAAAATCAGCGCTAACCGCGGTTAACGCTGCTTTTTTACGTCTGCTAATTTTCAGACTTAGCCATGATATCCTATGGAAGGAGGATATCATGGCTAAGTTTGCCTGTCCCTATCAACAAGGTAACGTGGGATTATCGCTGGGTTTCCAGCGATAATCTCACGTTAGCCTGTTAGCGTGTAGATTTGTATCGCTATTGAGATAAGCGTTGCTAATAGCACGCTATCTCAGCGATAAAAATTCACGCTAGCCGGCGATAATTATCCTCACGCTAATAGCGCTGAGCGATAATTATCGCCGGTTGTTGTTGATATGCCCCTAAATTGTTTAGGAATCTGCTGTGAAAGGAAACAGCAATCCTACAATAAACTGAAAGTTAGCTTCCTAATTAAGATAGTTATCAGTGTTGCCGTGGCAGCCTTTCAGCTGGATGTGTTTGAAAAGCGTTCACACCTTGGTATCGGAAGAAGACCGAATGATGCGCCAAGAAGTCTGGAGCGGTGTGAAACGTTTGAATAGTTTGTAGATGTGTTTGATGTGTAGTCTGCAGTGGTACAATAAAGAGAAACGTCGCCTCCTGTTTAAGATCGTTATCACTGGTAGGAGCTGTATATGCGGCTTTCATCAACTTGTACATATTGATGGAAACAACAAGGTGGGAAGTTTCCAACTGAGACCAGAATGTTGTTTGAAAGTTCCCTTTTCGTTCCCGCTCTATGGTTCAGCAGATTTGCGCATACTGGGAACCAGTGCTGCAGTCGTTTATCTTACGACTAACTTTGGGCTATGTGCTTTATCTTAAATGCAGTAACACGTGGGTTCAAGTGAATGCCCAGAGCACACAAGCTCTTCTCAGCAGTGTACAGATTGGCACAACTGCTGCAAATGTAAGCCCTAAAAATGTGTTTCCATACCACATATATCCCTAGTCCTTTCTTTAAAATTGTATTCTGAAATTTTGCAGTAAGAGCTTGAGGCTTTGCACAAACCTTGTTTTGTTTACAATTCAGACTAGTAGCTCGGCACTAGATGGATTTTGCCACTTCTAGTGAGCCTGCACTCGCGGGACTAAATGAAGATGTAACATTTGCACGTTTGCCACAGAATGTAGAAAATCCTATTAAACACGTTCAGAATGTAGTATTTTATCCATCTATATAGTCACTCCTGAGGATGAACCATTGATAATTATGAATATTTGCACACGACGCCGTCCATTCCTATGATACGTTAATTTTATAGATAACGAATGCCACTCTGCGTTCGCTTTTAGCCAAGAGAGGCTAGTAAGAATTGCTGAAGTGGAATTGTGCAACGTATTGTACTTGCCAGCAGGGTGGCTCATTGAGCTTAAAGCTTGCCATTAACATCCGCTGAGATATGGGTTCACGCGGTCGATTTCCAGCAGGGTCAATTGAACCTTCCATTTTTCTGTTGTCCTTAAACTGTGCAATAGGAACAACTAATTTTAAAGCACCTAGAAATTGTATTATTGCAGTATAAAGTACAATTAATAAACACATTATTAGTGTTGTAAACTGTTAGGCATATTTGCCACGCAATCTATGGTTTTCTGCTGTGCTGTCTTATTCCTGCAGCAACAGTTTTAAATTAGTGCCTGTATATGGTGGTCTCTTTAGGCAGACATCTCAGCTGACGGTGATTTGCTTTAAAAACATTGGCACTAAGGAGAAGGAGTCAGAGTGCACTTCAGCACCGGAGAGCAAGAGTGGGGGCAATGGGTGGACGTGAAAATGTAGAGTGTGGGAGAATACAGCGGGAGGGCACCGAAAGGGTACTGTTTTAGTGCACTGAAGGAGAAAGGAGATCAGGGAAATGTTGTAAATAAAGATGGCGAGCATCCTAGGGATAGGACTGGTAATCATTGTAATCTACTCACTTATGCTTACTGTCCATGTTATCCAGTCAGAGGTTTTCAGCTCAGAGTTGAGACACAACCAGGAAGTGAAAATATGCACATTCACTGAGGCAAGTCCATGTTTTTCATCCAACACGTTGTAGGTGAAAACTCTGAATATCATTTTATTCTAGCACAGTGGCCACATTAATCCTAGCATTGTACAGCCTGTGCCTGGACTCTGGGTGAGTCTGCGCAGCTAGGACGGATAGTTATAGAAAGGGCTCGGTTTAGGTCAAGCCTAACAGACAGCGCAAGCAGTCTAGATATGAAAGAAATATTGTGCACTTGCGAAGAACATTGAGGCTTGCAGTCCGCTGAAGACGTTCACAGACTGTGGCGGTGCTCCTGTCACACTGAACGCAGCTGCAGCGTGGCGATGGATATCTGACTGCAGTGGTAGGCACAATTGGCAGGCCTTTGCCGAGCAGTCGTCGGGTGATGTCTTTTGTGTTTTTCTGCTGTTCGTGTGACAGTTCTCACATGTGATTGAAGGGCACAGGGGGGAGACTGGCATGCATCATTGCAAACAAAACCCTGATCCGATGGACTCGGATGCTGCAGTTTTACCAGTGAAAAAGATCAGGGAACATGGGGAACAAGCAGGAAGTGGGATAAGGGAGGGGGTGGCAAATGGTGTGCACGTTTGCGGCCGCTTTGATGTCTTCAGTGGCCGCGCGGCTCACTGAGGACATCAAAGCGGCCGTGAAAGTGATCAGGCAGTGCTTTTCAGGCTGCCAAATGGTGCGCGCGCCCGGCGCACATGCACTGTATTTGGAGGCCTGAAAAGCACTCGTTTGCACTTCCAGATCCCCCTTTTACAAAAGCTCTCGCGAGAGCAGCGCTAAAGCGCTGGCTCAGGCGAGACCTAAAAAGGCAAAAAGATAGGAAAAAGTGCAGATAAGGCAGCAAAAGTGCAAGAAAGAGTGGAGGAAAGACACAGAAGACACAGGGCGGAAACCACACCACTAGGCGGCAACGATACCTCTCTGCTATATCTCACCCGGGATATCACCAGTCCTCCACACCCTCGCGGTAAGGCCCTCTCCTCCGCGCCACCCTCTGCAAGTGTAAGGGGATCACCCTGCCAGACAGTCCCCACAGGTGCACAGTATGAATGTTACTGACCGTCTGACTAGACCGCCCCGTGGTCGATCACTCCCTGCAGCGCTTCCAACAATTCATTCGGGGCCTCTCCAGCAGCACAGCAGCCGCAATCTCAAGGAATATGATGTATGGTATGGCTGAGAAGGAGGGCCCTCATGATCGCCGGTCAAGGACAGTCGCCTCAAGGGCCGGCACTGCCCCACATCCCACTGCCACAAGTCAGGGAAGTGCCAGTGTCTCACTTAACAGTACACGCCAAGAAGAGTTTCTCTCACCAAAGACGTGGTGTTTCAGCGATGTAGTCTGAGCAAAGCGCAACGACCCTTGCGTCGAATTTAGTCCCATTCACTGGGCCCAGGCTCTGTTTAATGGCAGCCAGCAGCAATAGTGTTATTGGGCCCCACGCTGATCCCCGCAACACCTCCCCTCACGGGATGTAGCCTCGTACCTCAGCGCCGTGGGTATAGGCCCGTGCAATGTGCAGTGTTATCCTTCAAGGCCTTCACGCAGCTCCGGTGCCTGCTTCGTAGTCTCCCTGGTCTGGCGCGTCATGCAGGGAACCGCATCTGCATTCCTCCGCTCCAGTGCTGTAGAGCGGCGCAGTCAATGGTCTCCGGCGAGGGGAGGAGCACCTCAACGGTCCACATGCTAGCGGGCACCGACTGTCCCCACCGCGAGTCCCAGCCGGCTCTCAATGCGGCTCCTGTTTTGTGGCCTGTCCTCGGCTCCGTCTCGCAGGCCCTGTGATTACGGGTTCGTTTGCAGAGCCGATTCAGGCCTCGGGCCCCCCTCACCGCCTCACTAGCCTTTTCGCTTGTCTGCACCGCTCCGTTGTGCTCTCCACTGTCTGGTAGTCAGGCAGCATGCACTCAGACTCAGCAGTCCGCGCTTTCCGCCCCGGTTGTCGTCCCGGCCAGGGTCCTAGCCTCACACAACCAGAGCCAGGCCGCAAAGTCGCAGCAACGATTCCAGCAGTTGGCGAGCGGATTTCTGGGCACCGGTCACATCAATGCGTGTAGCTCCGTCTTCTTCATTGATGCTCCGTACTTTGGAGCCAGGATGAGGTAGTTTAATGCAGGATTTATGTCGGATATTGTGCTCTGCCGGCAGAGCCCATTAATTAAGCGACTATCTTGCTGCTCGGCTCGGCCACGCCCCCCTCAATTCCAAATATATTTGAAGTTTAAATTAAAAATAAATTCTGACCTAAAGTCGAAAAATATCTTTTTGTAATGTATTACAAAAAGATTGTAACTTATTAGAAGTGGCATTTTCTTACTTTAACTATTCAGTGCCTCTGCCTGTCTCTGGATGCACGTCTGGGTTAGGTGACAGCTGGGCTTTGTGCAATCCCTCTAGACAGTCACACATAAAGGGAACTAGGGTGTGACATTTTCATCTTGATGGCTACATTTTTTAATTCACAGAGTATGTTTCTCATACAAGGTGCTCCTAAAGTTTAACTGCACAGTGAAAGTGATATACGGTAAATAAAAAGTGCATTTGTGCTATTTACAACGTATATACATGTGGCTGATAGGGACAATAGAAAGTTTTGAAGTTCACACCCGTGAAACAAGTGTTGACATCCGCCATCAAAACACGGTCCACATATGTTATTTGTCGATTTTTCGACCCCTCAACATAGGCCTTTAGAGCAGGGTCATCATCAGAATGAAATTTATCTATAACGGAGATACCTACAAGTAAAAGATGCTTTAATCAATATTTGTAAACACTCAATTGCTGTTAAATTTACAACTAAAGGTATCATAAGGTGATATTACATACCAAAGGATAGGGGCAGAATTTCTTCCATTAAATAAATATTAGACAGTTTGTCCTGGACCAACTTCAAAGTAGGTATTGCATACTGCAATGGAATAATATAAGTGTTACACAGGGAAGTGAACCCTCATTGGGAGTGTATTACGAAAGACAAGGTAAACCTGCGTTACCTACTCAGAATTTATGGCATTGAATGGCCCATAACCCTAGAAGTGGCACACTGTTTCTAAGGACAACTTCAAAATTGGGTTTGCGCACACTTAAATGAAATTAAAGAAGCAATCAAGAATGTAGAACATAGACTGATTAGTGGTAATCAAATCGGTAAAACCAGGCGAGTCAGTTTACCATAGTTGCACTTACAATTGTGATGCTGAAATAGAAATACAGCTAATGAGCGTATTTACCAAAAGATAATTGAATATACATACATGGCATAAACCATTCCATTTAGAAAAGCGCCAAATTGCTTCAAGTAAACCAGCACGCGATGGTGGCAGGATCGAAATTTTCTGAATGAAAAACGAATACGTGCAGTTAATATAATTGCACAATTTCAAACACATAGTGGTCTATTAGGATGGCGGATAGATGGCCGACGCCGGCCCGGTGGCGAATATCCGCCCGCGATCGCAAACCGGAAAACCGCTGGTCCCATTAGCATGGCGGTGATGACCGCGGCAGTGAGATTTTCCACCCAACACTTTTCTGCTGGTAGCAGTCCGCTCGCCTGCCTGGTGGGCAGAACTGGACCCCTACAATGGTGTTGGTGCAGTGCCAGGCTCCACCGGCATGATTATGATGCCGGCGGTAGCCAGCCTTTCCATGGCAGTGGAACCGCTATGAAAAGGCATGCGGAGAGTGTCTCCGGGGGCCCATTGCAGGCCCCCAATGTGTATGTGAATGCACTGGGGGGTACATGGTACCCCCCACATGTCCCTGTACCAGGTGACAGGCACTGTGCAGTGCCTGCCACGCAGTGCAGGGATATGCAGAACATGCTCCTTTTGACATCGTGGCGGTGCTGCTGGCAGCAGCAACTGCCGCAATGTTAAAGGCCGGGATCATACCCCCGCGGTCGGATTTCGACTGCGGAGCATACTAATAGGACCGAAGGTTATGCCGCGGTCCTTACGGGCGGTCTTTTCCCGCTACCATGGCGGTCGGGGTGATTTTCCGAACCACAATCCTAATAGAGCCCTTAATGTTGTTATTAATCTTATCTTCATCTCCGTGGATTGGCAAGGAAACTCAGCCAAACAGCATAAACCACAGATGTAGTAATCACCCGAAACGAAGTCAGAGGCTTCCTTTTAAAAAAAAAAATTAATAATAATCTTTATTCATTTTTCAAAAAATAAGATGATAGGAACAAAAGAGACAAATTAATAGAAGGGGGCAAAAGAATACAAAATCTTTAATGAGCTATAACGTCACATGGAGAGAAGATAACTTGATACTATAGCCATACATACACAAAAGTATAATAAAAAGTGAATAAGTACTATGATTACATGTTCAAGTGCAGCAAGCATTAGCCACTACGAGGCTGCTGGCGCGAGGGGGCTTTTAAAATTGCTCTACAATTTTTTTAACTGGTTTTAAGAATATTTCCATAAAATGCGATTGCTGTTTTTTCTTACTGTGTTGCACTGATGCACTTTTGAGCTGTGTTATAGCTTAGGGGGAAATACGTTTGTTCTCTTCCTTAAGCCCCCATTTGGTGGCCATTTTGGGTCAGCGCTCTAGTCGCTGGACCCTGTCAGGGATATTTAAAACCACATGACGCGACCACGCAGCGGACGTGCGCAGAGGGCGCACCGCTGGCGTGCCGAAGGCGCGCCTAAGGCAAGCACGTCTGCGCCAGTCTGCGGCCGGCCGGGGCTAGGGGCCAGGAACTCTGCCCCTTTTCACCAAAAGAGGTATTATTACAGCCCTGAGCAGCTAAAACGTTTAAGAAAGACTCCTGAATTAGGATGCATTCACTATATCAACCCCAGTGGTCCCGACACTAGTTGTAGGCGTTGCCCTTTCAGGTTGCAAACACATTCCCCCCCCTTCCTCCCTGGAAGGACCGCTGGTGAGAACCTTTAAAATTCTTCTGCTTAGTTGCAGATCCCTTCCAAAACACTCCTCGGATTTGTTCATGCTGCTGTCAGAGGAAAGACCAGACATTTTGTTTCTTACTGAAACATGGACAAACCTCTACTCGGAACCTGATATTGTTCAAGCCCTTCCCCCCTGACTACTTACTTGAGAGACTAGATAGATCAATAGGGAAAGGCGGTGGGGTTGCTATTATTTTTAAAAACTCTCTCAAGTGTCGTACCCTTGGCAGTCCTTTAACTGACTGCGAGAATCTCCACTTTTCTTATAAGACTCTCCCCTCTGCTTTCCTTCTCGGGTATTTTAATCTATCGACCACCTGGACCCATGGGCCAGTTCCATAACTCACTATCCAAAACTGTTACTAAGCTGGCCAGTTCTGCCTCAAATTTCACTATTCTAGGAGATTCCCCTCGGGAGACCTTTCGCATTGTAAGAAAACTCCTGAATGCACCCACCCCCTTGGACACTAACGAAGCTACAGACTACCGGTGCAATGAACTTGCGGATTACTTCCATAATAAAATTTTAACTATTTGCGGCTTGTTCCCCAACTCTGTGGCTATCCCTCCCATTGAGGAAACCAATGTACGGAGCAGAGAACACTCTTTAGAAGTGTTCCCGCCAATGGACACAGAAGCTTTCCAAACCATTTTTGCACTTGTCAAGAGTGGATCACCCAGAGATGTCTTGAAATCTGCAGTTGCTTCAGTAGGCCCCACTTTAATGGAAATGATCAACGCCTCGCTTTCCTCTGGTGTGGTCCCTCCCCTTTGGAAAAAAGCTTTAGTAAAAGCCTTGTTGAAAAAACCCAGCTTAGATCCTGACTGCCACGGCAACTACAACCTATCTCGCGCCTCCCTGAGGTGAGTGAAATAGCAGAAAAGCATGTCAATCAGATGCTCTCCAGATACCTTGAAGTGGAGAACCTTCTTCATGCATCCCAAACCTGGTTCCGTCCGTGACATGGGACGGAAACTGCCTTATTAGCAGTGGTCGAGGAGTCAAGAAGGAGCCTCGATGCAGGAGGTTCTCTGGCCGTGCTACTTTTAGATCTTAGCGCGGCCTTTGATACCGTTAATCACCGTATCCTAGCCCAACGACTCCAGTGCTTGGGTATTACTGGAGTTCCCCTTGACTGGCTGCGTTCCTTCCTCCTGGAGGACAGATATTTCCAAGTAGCTGAGGGTGAAGCCATCTCAACTCCATGGCCTCTCCATTGTGGGGTTCCTCAGGGGTCGTCTTTGACCCCACTCTTTTTAATATTTACATGGCTCCTCTTGCTGACATTGTTATCCCTTTTTGGGTGCATATTGTCACCTACTCTGAGGACGGTCAATTTGTCGTCGCTTTGAACCACACCGACAAGGCACCTGCTTGCCTTGGCACATGCCTCGACGAGGTGATGAGATGGATGAAACATTCCCATCTTAAACTGAATGGGGACAAGACTGAGTTTATGCTCCTTGGTAATCCATCCCCCTCCAATAAAGTCCCCACCTGGCCTACATGCATGGGTTCCATGTCTGCCCCCAAATCAGAGATAAAGAGCCTTGGAGTCTGGCTTGATTCTGAGCTCTGTTTTAAAACTAAAGCCAGAAACGTTGTGGCCTCTTTCTTTGGCATTCTAAGAATGCTGCACAAAGTGCTTTCTTTGCTTCCACCTCAGGTTAGAAAGCTTGAAGTCCAAGCGCTTATTCTATCACGCTTGGACTACGGAAACTCCTTGTACCTTGGTGCCCCCAGATTGGTGTTGGCCAAACTTCAAACCGTGCAAAATTGCACCGCTGGGATTCTTATGGGAATTCGGAGACGCAAAACAGCAAGGCCATTGGCTCCCAATCTTGGAAAGAGTCCATTTCAAAGCCTTGTGTATTACTCACAGGCTAATAGGAGGGAAAGGACCGGCTATTATTTCATCCTTGGTTGAGCCCTACCTAGCTAATAGGGCCCTCCGCTCAAATGATCTTTTTCTGGCCCATGTCCCCAGAATTAAGAGGGCCAGAAGGGGCGGACGACTTTTTTCTTACAACGCCTCTAAGCTGTGGAATTCACTCCCACTGCATCTACGAAAGGAACCTAACCACATGGCTTTCCGTAGGATGCTTAAAACTTGGCTCTTCCCTAAATGATCTCACCTTAGCTTTAATTCGGTTTTGCCCACAACTCTGGGATGCCATCGGGTAACTATGCGCTTTATAAAAACCGTTTTCATTTCATTTATCTCAAGTGAGGGCATAGCTGCAGGGTTGTGGAAGAAAGGAAAGTTGAGGAAGATAGTTGAGACATTTGGGGTCACTATCTTCCTCCGAGGGCATCCGCTGCCCATGCAGGTAAGAGCAGTGGGGCCGGGTTGTGGGGATTCGACAGACGGCCATGAAGGAAAATTAAATAAATTATTGATTTTCCCTCGTCCTCGTCTGTCGAAATCCCCCCTCACCTGGCCCCACAACCCTACCTCTCTTACCTGTACGGGCCCCGGCTGTCCTAGGGTGTATATATAAAGCGGTATCCGTACCAGGTTGGGATACCCTTCACCCAATTTATGGTGGTTTATAGGAGGAAAAATAGGTATCTAACGATTCCCACATGGGTCTGTATTGTGTTTTCCAGGGGGTCATGTAAGGCAAGGTTGTCAACGCCTCTGATATGTGATAGCCAGTTAATCCAGGCTTGAAAATAAGCCCTATGTGTGTTCTTCCAGTTAGAAGTAATGGTGTTAATTGCTGATCATAGTATTAGGTGATCTGTGGCCCATCTGATGATTGGGTCAAGGAATCCTTTGGTAAGACATGAGAATTCTTTCTATGGGTGAATGTTGAATAGATTTGAGAGAAAGGAGAAAACCCTGTCCCAGAAGGGGTCACTGATTTTTAGTGAAAGACTAGGTGGGCAAGGTCACCAACTTCCTCTTTGCAGTTCCAGCAAATGTTATGTTATGTTATGTTATGGGCATTTGTATTGCGCACAGCTGCCCCAGCTAAGGGGCGTCCTGGCGCATGACAAGATAGACACAGCAGCATCAAACACAAACAAACAAAACAGCGGAGCATAACAACTGAGGAAGAAGTTAAAATAAAAAGGTTTTTATGGCTTTGTGAAACGGAAGAAGATCCTCCATCAGGCGTATCTCCAACGGGAGAGAGTTCCACAGCAATGTTGCTTTTACCCGAAAGGACCGACCTCCCAAGCGACTAAGCCTAAACCTCGGGACCACCGCAAGCGCTTGGCCCAGTGATCTCAGGGAGCGGGTGGGAACATACGAGGACAAAAGATTCGAAAGAATCCGAGGCGCTAGGCCCTTCAAGATCTTAAAGGCCACACATAAAACTTTAAAATTGATTCTAGTTTTAACCGGTAGCCAGTGCAAGGATCGAAGAGTACTGGAAACAGAGCAAAACCTGGGCAAGCCGACTATAGCTCTGGCTGCAGCATTCTGGACCCGTTGGAGGCGGCTGAGTTCTGCCTGGTTCGCCCCTACCAGGAGAGAGCTGGCATAGTCTAGGCGAGATATTACAGTTGCCTGCACCACCAGCTGCCTGGTAGGGGGATCAAAGAACTTCAGGACAGGTCTTAATCCTCGAAGAACCCCAAAACAGCAGGCCGCAGTTTTCTTCGAATGCCCCACAAAACTGAGAGTGGGCTCCAGCCACACACCCAGATTTCTCAGCTCCTTGACTGGAAATGGGACTTACCAGAATTTTCCAGGGTATGCAGGCAAGATGGAGTCCAATAAGCTTCGTATATTAGCCAACATGTGGTTTGGGAGCGACTGATGAGATTTTGTGTGTGGTGACAGATTTCCATAACACATTACAAACGGGCTCTGATATGGGGTTGGAAGAGTGAGTCACCCAATATTATGTTATGTTCTTGTTCATTTTTGATGTCTTGGGTCATAGTAAGTATATAATTTAGATATGTGGGGACCTAGCTTATTAAGGTTATAGACCAGTGTTGGGAAAAATGGATCTCTTTAGTAATCCTTAGGTTTGGATATATAGACGCTTTAAGCTTGAGAAAATTATAAAACTCTGAGGGCTCCAGGTGGTATTTTGTCAGTAAATTCAAAAAGGATAGGGGAGGTTCTGGCTCCTAATTGCTGAGGGAATTGCTGGTGTTTTTAAGGATGTATTTGGAGTTGGTGAGTTGCTTGCAGTTGGTTTTGAGTAGAGTTAGAGGTTCTAGATTATTCAAGATTGCTCTTTCATCTTCCAACCAAACAGGGGTATAATTGTCTGGGGTTTGAAATCAATATATACCTTATTTTGCTACAAAGTCTGTCTGGTCATTCCTGAAGTTAGCCAAGTTAACGCCTCCTTGTGTATTGTGCAGGGGAAGTTTTTTCAGTGCTATTCTTGCTGTTTTAGCCTGCCAGATGTACCTTGAGTTTAGTTTGTCTTGTTTGTGTTGAAAGTAATCTGAGAGAAGTAGGGGGAAAATAGTGACAAATGTAGATGACTAGCTGTCTGATAAGTTTTTTGTTATTTTTTATGGTGTCTATTAGGTCTGAACCAAATTCCATCCCCAGGTATTTGATGAAGTAGGGTTGTTAGGTTAGGCCTGAATTTCCTTGTAGGCCTTTCGGCACATATGAGTTTGAAGAACCAGAACCTTTTGGGTCTGGCGGCGCAGGGTACGCCCTCTGTCCTCGGAGTTCACCTGCTTCGCTACACAGAGACACGGGACACTGTTGGCGTTAGAAGATTGGATTTATTTAGCTGCAGCTAGTACAGTTATCCTAGAAGTACACAAAGTAGGTTCTCAGGAGACTGCCACTTCACTCTGTGGCGCATCAGATTAAATACTATACAATACATAATTATTAACGAGACACACTCCCCAAGCATAGAAGAAAAGAGCCAATAGGGCAAGTGGAAAAACAAAGTGGAACCAATAAGAAAGGTTTGAAAACAGAAATATCAGATGACTCGAAGAGACTTCTCCTCCAACTGTGTTTGTCATCCCACCCCCGAACTAATTCATTAACAGATTATAACTAACTTGCAGGTGGTGAGATACGCTTGTGTGTGTTAGAGGACAGTCGTGACACGAGAGAATGCTAGCAGGAGACAGTGAAGGCCAGTTGATAAGATATGATCAGGAAAGAATAGTGTGAGCCTACAGATAGTTGAAACAGGGATTAGGAAAGCCAGACAAGGATTAGTGTACTCGGCTAGTCCAAATACCAGCTTCGCAAATAAGGCCGAGGACGTATTTCGACACCAAGCTACGGGAAAAGCAGAATAGACTTCGTTCGCCGTGCTGCCTGAGTGATGGCAACACAAAATGGCGGCGGGTCACAAAATGGCGGGTCGATTCGATCGTGATCGAAAATCGAAGTTCCTCAAGTTAAGGGGTTTAACTTGAGATTTGTCTCTATTCAATTTGTATCCCGAAAAGGGCCTAGATAGGAGTGTGGATTATCAGGGACTATAAAAATATCATCTGCATAGGCAGAAATTGGCACCAGTTTCCAGTTAAAGTCAATTCCCGATGTATTGATCAGACATTTTGTTTCTTCCAGAAACATGGACAAACCTCTACTCGGAACCTGATATTGTTCAAGCCCTTCCCCCCTGACTACTTACTTGAGAGACTAGATAGATCAATAGGGAAAGGCGGTGTGGTTGCTATTATTTTTAAAAACTCTCTCAAGTGTCGTACCCTTGGCAGTCCTTTAACTGACTGCGAGAATCTCCACTTTTCCTATAAGACTCTCCCCTCTGCTTTCCTTCTCGGGTATTTTAATCTATCGACCACCTGGACCCATGGGCCAGTTCCATAACTCACTATCCGAAACTGTTACTAAGCTGGCCAGTTCTGCCTCAAATTTCACTATTCTAGGAGATTCCCCTCGGGAGACCTTTCGCATTGTAAGAAAACTCCTGAATGCACCCACCCCCTTGGACACTAACGAAGCTACAGACTACCGGTGCAATGAACTTGCGGATTACTTCCATAATAAAATTTTAACTATTTGCGGCTTGTTCCCCAACTCTGTGGCTATCCCTCCCATTGAGGAAACCAATGTACGGAGCAGAGAACACTCTTTAGAAGTGTTCCCGCCATTGGACACAGAAGCTTTCCAAACCATTTTTGCACTGGTCAAGAGTGGATCACCCAGAGATGTCTTGAAATCTGCAGTTGCTTCAGTAGGCCCCACTATAATGGAAATGATCAACGCCTCGCTTTCCTCTGGGGTGGTTCCTCCCCTTTGGAAAAAAGCTTTAGTAAAAGCCTTGTTGAAAAAACCCAACTTAGATCCTGACTGCCTCGGCAACTACGACCTATCTCGCGCCTCCCTGAGGTGAGTGAAATAGCAGAAAAGCATGTCAATCAGATGCTCTCCAGATACCTTGAAGTGGAGAACCTTCTTCATACTTCCCAAACCTGGTTCCGTCTGGGACATGGGACGGAAACTGCCTTATTAGCAGTGGTCGAGGAGTCAAGAAGGAGCCTCGATGCAGGAGGTTCTCTGGCCGTGCTACTTTTAGATCTTAGCGCGGCCTTTGATACCGTTAATCACCGTATCCTAGCCCAACGACTCCAGTGCTTAGGTATTACTGGAGTTCCCCTGACTGGCTGCGTTCCTTCCTCCTGGAGGACAGATATTTCCGAGTAGCTAAGGGTGAAGCCATCTCAACTCCATGGCCTCTCCATTGTGGGGTTCCTCAGGGGTCATCCTTGAACCCCACTCTTTTTAATATTTACATGGCTCCTCTTGCTGACATTGTTCTCCCTTTTGGGGTGCAAATTGTCACCTACTCTGAGGACACTCAATTTGTCATCGCTTTGAACCACACCGACAAGGCACCTGCTTGCCTTGGCACATGCCTCGACGAGGTGATGAGATGGATGAAACATTCCCATCTTAAACTGAATGGGGACAAGACTGAGTTAATGCTCCTTGGTAATCCATCCCCCTCCGATAAAGTCCCCACCTGGCCTACATGCATGGGTTCCATGCCTGCCCCCAAATCAGGGATAAAGAGCCTTGGTGTCTGGCTCTGTTTTAAAACTCAAGCCAGAAACGTTGTGGCCTCTTGCTTTGGCATTCTAAGAATGCTGCACAAAGTGCTTCCTTTGCTTCCACCTCAGGTTAGAAAACTTGAAGTCCAAGCGCTTATTCTATCACGCTTGGACTACGGAAACGCCTTGTACCTTGGTGCCCCCAGATTGGTGTTGGCCAAACTTCAAACCGTGCAAAATTGCACCGCTAGGATTCTTATGGGAATTCGGAGCCGCCAAACAGCAAGGCCATTGGCTCCCAATCTTGGAAAGAGTCCATTTCAAAGCTTTGTGTATTACTCACAGGCTAATAGGAGGGAAAGGACCGGCTATTATTTCATCCTTGGTCTAGCCCTACCTAGCTAATAGGGCCCTCCGCTCAAATGATCTTTTTCTGGCCCATTTCCCCAGAATTAAGAGGGCCAGAAGCGGCGGACAACTTTTTTCTTACAACACCTCTAAGCTGTGGAATTCACTCCCACTGCAGTTACGAAAAGAACCTAACCACATGGCTTTCCGTAGGATGCTTAAAACTAGGCTCTTCCCTAAATGATCTCACCTCAGCTTGAATTCGGTTTTGCCCACAACTCTGGGATGCCATCGGGTAACTATGCGCTTTATAAAAACCGTTTTCATTTCATTTATCTCAAGTGAGGGCATAGCTGCAGGGTTGTGGAAGAAAGGAAAGTTGAGGAAGATAGTTGAGACATTTGGGGTCACTATCTTCCTCCGAGGGCATCCGCTGCCCATGCAGATAAGAGCGGTGGGGCATTGGGGCCGGGTTGTGGGGATTCGACAGACGACCATGAAGGAAAATTAAATAAATTATTGATTTTCCCTCGCCCTCGTCTGTTGAAATCCCCCCTCACCTGGCCCCACAACCCTACCTCTCTTACCTGTACGGGCCCCGGCTGTCCTAGGGTGTATATATAAAGCGGTATCCGTACCAGGTTGCGATACCTTTCACCCAATTTATGGTGGTTTATGGGAGGAAAAATAGGTATCTAACGATTCCCACATGTGTCTGTATTGTGTCTTCCAAGGGGTCATGTAAGGCAAGGTTGTCAACGCCTCTGATATGTGATAGCCAGTTAATCCAGGCTTGAAAATAAGCCCTATGTGTGTTCTTCCAGTTAGAAGTAATGGTGTTAATTGCTGATCATAGTATTAGGTGATCTGTGGCCCATCTGATGCTTGGGTCAAGGAATCCTTTGGTAAGAAATGAGAATTCTTTCTATGGGTGAATGTTAAATAGATTTGAGAGAAAGGAGAAAACCCTGTCCCAGAAGGGGTCACTGATTTGTAGTGCAAGACTAGGTGGGCAAGGTCACCAACTTCCTCTTTGCAGTTCCAGCAAATGGGACTTTCCAGAATGTTCGGGGTATGCAGACAAGATGGAGTCCAATAAGCTTCGTATATTAGCCAACATTTGGTTTGGGAGCGACTTGTGAGATTTTGTGTGTGGTGACAGATTTCCATAACACATTACAAACGGGCTCTGATATGGGGTTGGAAGAGTGAGTCACCCAATATTATGTTATGTTCTTGTTTATTTTTGATGTCTTGGGTCATAGTGAATATATAATTTAGATATGTGGGGACCTAGCTTATTAAGGTCATAGACCAGTGTCGGGAAAAATGGATTTTATTTATTTATTTATTTAGTGTTTTCTATAGCGCGAACATGACCCTGCGTAGGGTATCAGAGCGCTTTACAGCTGAATTTCGGTGAAACAGAACCGAATACGTTGCAAGTCATTAGATGCCTACCAAGTTTAGAACAGAACATTAGGCAACAAAAGATAATATATACAGATAATATATACACATATAGTCATCAGTCAACAATTGACTTACCATGAGTGGTTTAAAGTAATAGACTACATTTTGAACATGTATATACAAGCCCATATAAGGTTAGTGAGCGGCTAGCGGGCGCATGGAATAGTCATGAGAGGTTTGTAGACAGTGACAAAGAATCTGCTCTATGTACTTATGGTAGACATTTCCTCATATAGCATGCTTTTGCTTCCTTTTTGAATTCCGTGATGGATGGAATTCTTCTAATGTTAGGGGGGATAGCGTTCCAGATTCTTGGAGCTGCCCCGGAGAATGCTCTATCATAAGTTCTTTTCTTACAAAAACGGGCCGGTTTCAATAGTAGGTCTGCATGGCTCCTGGAGAATCGGCACCCTCCTGATAGCGTGAGTTTTTTTGCGAGGTAAACTGGAGTTTTGTGGTGTAATGCTTTGTGCGTGATGCATGCCAACTTGAATTGAATTCTTGCTTCGAAGGGCAGCCAGTTAAGGGCTTTCAAGTGAGGGGTGATATGGTCGAATTTTTTGGATCCAGATATAAGTCTTGTGGCAGCATTCAGACATGCTTTCAGTGGTGCTGTTGAGATCTTGGGGAGCCCGGCCAGAGTTGTGCAACCATACTCAATCCTTGATATGACCAGTGCCTGAACTGCTATTTTGAGATCTTTGTTATTTAGGAATGGTTTCAGTTTCCGCAGGTAACTTAAATGGAAACGGGCGTTTTTTGCCATTGAGTTAATATGTGCTAACATGTTCAGGTTTTTGTCCAGAGTAATTCCGAGATTTAGTAGAGTTGACAATCTTTGGAGTACATTTTAGAGCAGTGATAGTGTTGGTCCATTCTACTATATTTGATTTGCTTTTTTGGGGTGTAATCAATAGGAATTCTTTTTTCTGGGGGTTTAGCTTCAGGTGGTTAGCCGTTAACCATTGGATGGTTCTCGATAGTGCATGGTTCATGGTCTTTATCTCTTCAGATGATGTGACCTTGATGTACAGCTGGGTGTCATCGGCGTACATGTGGAAAGAAATGTTCGCTTTTTGTAGTATATCCGTTAGTGGTTCTACGTATAGGTTGAATAGCGCCGGAGATAGTGTTGACCCTTGCAGAACTCCGATATTGTTTCTGGTCTAAATTGATCTCTTTAGTAATCCTTAGGTTTGGATATATAGACGCTTTAAGCTTGAGAAAATTATAAAACTCTGAGGGCTCCAGGTGGTATTTTGTCAGTAAATTCGAAAAGGATAGGGGAGGTTCTGGCTCCTAATTGCTGAGGGAATTGCTGGTGTTTTTTAGGATGTATTTGGAGTTGGTGAGTTGCTTGCAGTTGGTTTTGAGTAGAGTTAGAGGTTCTAGATTATTCAAGATTGCTCTTTCATCTTCCAACCAAACAGGGGTGTAATTGTCTGGGGTTTGAAATCAGTATATAGCTTATTTTTCTAGAAAGTCTGTCTGATCATTCCTGAAGTTAGCCAAGTTAACGCCTCCTAGTGTATTGTGGAAGGGAAGTTTTTTCAGTGCTATTCTTGCTGTTTTAGCCTGCCAGATGTACCTTGAGTTCAGTTTGTCTTGTTTGTGTTGAAAGTAATCTGAGAGAAGTAGGGGGAAAATAGTGACAAATGTAGATGACTAGCTGTCTGATAAGTTTTTTGTTATTTTTTATGGTGTCTATTAGGTCTGAACCAAATTCCATCCCCAGGTATTTGATGAAGTAGGGTTGTCAGGTTAGGCCTGAATTTCCTTGTAGGCCTTTCGGCACATATGAGTTAAGGGGTTTAACTTCAGATTTGTCTCTATTCAATTTGTATCCCGAAAAGGGCCTAGATAGGAGTGTGGATTATCAGGGACTATAAAAATATCATCTACTTAGGCAGAAATTGGCACCAGTTTCCAGTTAAAGTCAATTCCCGATGTATTGGGGTTGCTTTTTTTATCCAGTGGAAGGGGTTCTAGCACCAATAAAAAGAGGGATTGTGAAAGTGGGCAGTCTTGTCTCGTACCTTTTTGTAGTTTAAGCCGGAGGGAATGGTAGCCATTAATGCAGATGCAGATGCAGATGCTTGGGTTCTTATATAGGGTCATAATCATTTTTACAAACTCGTCGCCTAGATTGAAGGAGCAAAAGGATTGTTTAAGAAAGGTACATGATACTCTGTCAAACGCTTTCTCAGCATCATGTGTAATAGAGGCAGAGGAGGATGATCTTGCTTTGTCAAAGACATGGCAAAAAAGGCGGGTAAAGTCATTTGACATATGTTTCTTTAAGAAGCCGATTTGGGCGTTACGTATTAGCTGAGGTAGAAAGATGTTAAGGTGCTCGGCTAGTATCTTTGCGTACATTTTTGCAGTCTAAATTCATCAAGGAGATGGGTCTGAAATTATTAGGGAGTGTCAGATCCTTTCCATCTTTCGGAATTACATAAAACAAAAGGGCCACCAACGACAGACAATGGTTAAGCACTTGAATTCCCAGGTACAATTATATCTGAAAAGGTGCATCCACTTCCAGCATCCGTCGTTGAAAGATGCTCTAATGGTTCCAAAAGTTCACAAACATAAGGAAGGTGCACTCAATATAAAAGTCATTCAGATTCACAAATATTTTCCTTTGTGATTTCAAATTTATTCCAGATTTAATCGGCAAACAGCCAACGCGTTTCGTCCCTTTTGCCAGGGGACTTCTTCAGGGCTGCAGGAGTAACATAAAAACATATAAACACATAAAAAAGCACAAATATAATCCGACAACCAACAAGAATACATAACAAAATACACATATATAAATACAATTTTGATCAATAACAATTGTACACATATATACAACAGTGTATGTATAAAATGACAAAGAACACACACATTACATGTGACGTGTTATGTTAGGTATATAGTGCAGATGTGAAGCTAAAACGTGCTTTATCTGAATCTAAAACTGCATACATTCTTTAATTAATAAAGAGAGAACTACTCTAAACGGACATGCAAAGAAGGAAAAGGAGAAAGGAAAAAGGAAAAGAATTAATTGATGAAAACCGATTGTAAAAATAAAAAGTAAGTAAATAGAAATTGAAAATATATAAAACCAACATAACCAGATAAGAAAGAGTAAATAATCTCTAAACCAGGACATGTGGCTTGGCATTAAAAAGACATAGGTATATCGTCTCACCTAAAAGTCAGATGAGATAAGGCTACTTATCGCCACTTCAGCTCAATAGATAGCCAAGAAACGTCCGTGAACCGCGCAATGTTCATCATATGTGTATCCCAATCTGAAAGTCAGAGTAACAATGGGCAAGTGGATGTATAATCTATCTAATCTAAGGCACGTCGCTAAAGTATTGTTAAAATAAAACTAATGTGAAACTAGGTATGTTCCTAAGGGTGACTTACATATTCATCAAGGGTATGTAGCAGCAACGTGAATAATGTCTTTGGTAAATTCTAGATCAGAAGGAGCTTCATAATAATTGCACTCCCACTCTAAAAGCAAACGATAAATAAAAAACGCAATGAAAGCGGCGATTTTTAAAAAACCTTCAAATTTCACAATTGCGCCGAGAAGCAGGTACATAATCTTACACATATGAAGAGCACCAATATTAGTCCCTAATATATACAACAGCGATGTGCAATAATCGTAATGCAACATATCACTAGTTTCCAATGGCTTGAAGTAATAATAGCATCAATATAATAGACGGCAATACCAATCGTGTGTATGATGCTCATATTTCATATAACGTATCTCGGCATGGATATAAACACCGTTAATAATCAAATTCCCAATATGAGACGCATCATGTCAAATGTCAAACTTGAAACCCAAGCGCTAAATATAAAATCGCACCTGGGTAATGTAATCACTTTCTATTTATCCCATTGAGTCTAATCGTACAATGTAATTAAAAAAAGTCAACAGAAAAACACGTCCCGAACCGCAAAGAAAAAGCAAACTGTTGCATGCTACATCCAAAACCTCTTGTTAATGCTCGCATAAAAGTCAATGCAATATACCTGACTACCAGCTCTGTTATCCATTACACCAAACTTTAGAAAGAAAAAAATATAAATCAGGGCGCTGTGTGTAAAGCGCAGTTATATGCGAACGACAATTTAAAACCATATGTACTATATGTACTCACTTGTGAATAGAAGTAGAACAGCAGCATGATAACTGGCCTTCAAACCCGTCCCGCAGGACGCGGTCGGTTTTTAAAACCCAAACAAATTAAACGTAAGTGACGTAGCCTACGTGGTGACGCGTCATCTAGCAAAACCGACATAGGTACTAAACACTGAAAAAGGAGCCTCCGTATGGAAGTGCGGTTGCCATCTTTGAATGGGCAACAAACTATAGAAGCTCTATAGGCAGTATTACGAACTGAACCAACACGGGCTAAAAAATCTAAATTGGGTTTCAAGTTTGACATTTGACATGATGCGTCTCATATTGGGAATTTGATTATTAACGGTGTTTATATCCATGCCGAGATACGTTATATGAAATATGAGCATCATACACACGATTGGTATTGCCGTCTATTATATTGATGCTATTATTACTTCAAGCCATTGGAAACTAGTGATATGTTGCATTACGATTATTGCACTTCGCTGTTGTATATATTAGGGACTAATATTGGTGCTCTTCATATGTGTAAGATTATGTACCTGCTTCTCGGCGCAATTGTGAAATTTGAAGGTTTTTTAAAAATCGCCGCTTTCATTGCGTTTTTTATTTATCGTTTGCTTTTAGAGTGGGAGTGCAATTATTATGAAGCTCCTTCTGATCTAGAATTTACCAAAGACGTTATTCACGTTGCTGCTACATACCCTTGATGAATATGTAAGTCACCCTTAGGAACATACCTAGTTTCACATTAGTTTTATTTTAACAATACTTTAGCGACGTGCCTTAGATTAGATAGATTATACATCCACTTGCCCATTGTTACTCTGACTTTCAGATTGGGATACACATATGATGAACATTGCGCGGTTCACGGACGTTTCTTGGCTATCTATTGAGCTGAAGTGGCGATAAGTAGCCTTATCTCATCTGACTTTTAGGTGAGACGATATACCTATGTCTTTTTAATGCCAAGCCACATGTCCTGGTTTAGAGATTATTTACTCTTTCTTATCTGGTTATGTTGGTTTTATATATTTTCAATTTCTATTTACTTACTTTTTATTTTTACAATCGGTTTTCATCAATTAATTCTTTTCCTTTTTCCTTTCTCCTTTTCCTTCTTTGCATGTCCGTTTAGAGTAGTTCTCTCTTTATTAATTAAAGAATGTATGCAGTTTTAGATTCAGATAAAGCACGTTTTAGCTTCACATCTGCACTATATACCTAACATAACACGTCACATGTAATGTGTGTGTTCTTTGTCATTTTATACATACACTGTTGTATATATGTGTACAATTGTTATTGATCAAAATTGTATTTATATATGTGTATTTTGTTATGTATTCTTGTTGGTTGTCGGATTATATTTGTGCTTTTTTATGTGTTTATATGTTTTTATGTTACTCCTGCAGCCCTGAAGAAGTCCCCTGGCAAAAGGGACGAAACGCGTTGGCTGTTTGCCGATTAAATCTGGAATAAATTTGAAATCACAAAGGAAAATATTTGTGAATCTGAATGACTTTTATATTGAGTGCACCTTCCTTATGTTTGTCATCTTTCGGAATTACTACAATATTGGCTTCTGTCCTTGTGCCCGAGATAGCTCCTGAGTTTGCAAAGTGGTTAAACAGTGTTAAAATGGTCAGTTGAAGTGACTGGGCGAGTGTTTTATAGAATTTAGCTGTGAAGCTGTCCGGGCCAGGTGTTCTCTTTCAACGTGCCTGTTGCATTGGAGATTTCAGTCAGGGAGATACGTTTACCTAGAGACACTTTGTTTTCTTCTGATAAGCGAGGTTTCTGTAATTTGTTTAAGTAGTTTTTGGATTGGTCAGAGCTTATAATCTGATCGTCCATGTATAGTGTCTCTTTTTTTTTATTTTGTTCATGTTTATGGTAAGAGGCCAGCATTCTGCCTGCTTTGTTGGCTTTGCATAGCCTGAGGCCTGTACATTTGTTTATCCATACACTGGCTTTTTTGCTTAAAATCTTGTCATAACCATATATTTTCTGAGTGACAATAGAGAGGGTATCTTCATCTAGGTTTTTAGTGTGAGATAGTTTAAGTGGTCTTATTTCTTCTTCCGGTTTCACAGGTTTGGCATTTTTTGTTCTATTAATTTTTTGTTTTTTAGGTCGATTAGAGTTCCTCTCAGCAATTCATTGACAGCGTCCCAAAGTGTATACATATTTGTGTTTGGTAAGTTATTGTCAATAAGGTAGTTCGTTATAGCCTCTTCAATGTTTTTGTTTTTGTCTGGATTGGATAATAGGTCATTGTTGAATCGCCATACTTTACTAGGGGATTTTGTGTTAGTACCTGCTAGGAGCGCATTGTTGCAGGAGTGGTCAGAGCATTATCTCGGAGATATATTTGATTGGTATATATGTTGTTTAGGAGACTGATATGAGGATATAATCAATTTTTGTATAAGAA
This sequence comes from Triturus cristatus, assembly GCF_964204655.1. NCBI lineage: Eukaryota > Metazoa > Chordata > Amphibia > Caudata > Salamandridae > Triturus > Triturus cristatus. The sequence continues at coordinate 1,205,142,003 of NC_140582.1, read as the reverse complement.
TTATGTTGTGCTGAGTAAGAAAGGGTACTCTCTGGATTCAGGGTGTTGTAAATGCCAGGTATCTTTGAGATTGTACTTAGAGCATATTTTTTGTAGTATTTTATGAGTTTTGGGTGGGTGATACTTACAAGTGGATTGTTGGTCTCAAGTTGCATCAAGTGGCAGGTTAAAATCTCCTCCCACTATAATAAGTTTGTCAGCGGGTATATAATCAATCTCGTTAGATTCAGAGGCCTTCTTTTAAGGCGCACTTTCTATTCAGTTTACTCAAAATGAAAAGAAAAGGTAATAAAGATAAAGTTAAAATTCAATCCAATGCAAGACCAAGGCAGACTCTTTGCCTTACTGCCAAGGGATTCTAAGCTTACTGCTACTCAAATGTGTGGCTAATTTAACACTTTGGGACCGATTCCGATTCCGGCCGCAAAACGTACCGATTGACACGGACCGGGAACGGACACTGACCGTCATGGACCGGCGCCGTACGACCCGTGTAGTACGATGCAACACGTGTGAATTACAACCGACACGTACGGAATACTAGCCGTACGACCGAGCCGTAGGGAAACCAGTGATTCGCCCGGAAACGGGATGCGATTCGCACCGACCGACATGCACCAGGAATGAACCCGACCGACACATACCCGCGATGTCCGATCCGCGCAGTACGATGCAATGCGTGGAAAACCAGACCGGCTCGCACGGAGCCCAAGCCGCATGACCGACACGCACAGAATACAGGTACCTGAAGCAATAGAGATCTCCGCGACCGATGAGTATGAAACACAGAAGAAAGTCAGCATGAAAGACCCGGAGAAGCCCGCACGAGCCAACATCAGCGTCCGTCTCGGCCAGAAGAACGTCTCCTTCATGCCTAGAAAACCCAAAGGAAAAAATACAAAAAAAGGATCAAACAAGCAATGACAAAGTCAATAAATTAAAAAAAAAAAAACCTTGGAACAACGACACTCCCACAACTCCACCTATATAAAGGACACTAATCACTACCATGATCCTTTGCAAATTCAAGAGAACAGCCAGCAGAGAACACCATCAGACAGCAACCACAGACACACTCACAACTCACCCATCACACAACTTTCACACCATTAGCACCTCACCAAAAGCACTCACACATACACCTAGCAAAACTGACACTCACCCACCCTCATTTGCACCCTCACACACACATCACTCACCACCAACACCCATCACCATGCCCCAAAGAAGAATCCAAAGTTCACAGATAGTGAGTTAGAAGTGCTGATCGATGGAATCATCAGAGTAGAGCCACATTTGTTTGGTACATTGGTCCAAAGGACCCCCATGTCACAGAAAACAAAGATGTGGGTGAGGATCGTGGACAAGGTGAACGCACTAGCACCAATGTTGCGCACAAAGGATGATATCCAGAACAGGTGGTATGACGTGCGTAGGAGGGTCAAGAAACTCATCGAGAAGGATTACGCCTTGAGTCAGCGCACTGGTGGTGGCCCTCCTGCAAAACTAGTATGCTTCAGGTCCAGGAGGAGAAGGTGCGGGACATCCTACCACCAGAGAGCGTCCATGGTCTATCAGACATACCAGAGCCTGGTGAGTACACAACCAATATACTCAATATTTTGTGGCAAGGGGACAGTGAAACCATGCACCGTTAGCAAAGCCACAGTAACCAATAGATAATCATCTCAAGATGTGTGTGCTAGTCAGACAAACACAATACCTACCATCTCATAGTGACTTGTAACTGTGTCATGACATGTACAAACCTACCAACAACTAGAGCAAGGCAGTGGCACAAAGCTACATAAACACTGTCAGACAGTTTGCCACCACAAACACACTACCTCACAGTGCAGCTGACTGACAGGAAGGAATAGTGGGTATGCAGGTGAAGTGAGTGTATCCAAAAGCATGATGGGGCCTGTAGTCACAGATAATGCTCCCTTTCCCAATTGGCCCATCAAGACCTCTCTGAACCATGCCCACATCACAGGGAGTGGAAAATGACTGGCAAGATGGCTGACACTGGGTCCTGCTGTGGGTAGCACAAGGCCCTGGTAGGGGTTGTGCGCAAATCAGAAACAGGACACCACTGACTGACATCCTGATAGCTAACTTGCACGCCCTCCAATGGAAGCACGTTTCAGGGTGGGATGTCTGGCCGGGTGGGAAGGAGGACTGACAGCTCTGACCATACTTACCAGCATGTGTAGACACACACACCCCTCAAAACAAACACAACTCACCCGGTATAATGCATTGACTCACACTATAGAGAAATATCACTCAAAGATACACCGCACTGGGTTCTGCTGGGTCAAGCACAGAGGCTCTCTTTGGATTTGTAGCCAAACAAACACCAGGACTTCACAGTCAGCCATCTTGCCATTGCTGCCACACTCCCTCACATGGAAGCAGAGTAAAGAGGGAGGAAGCATGGGCATGCTGGGAAGGGGGGTTTAGCCAAGAACATGATGGGAGTTGCAGTCACAGACAATACCCATCCACCCGCATGGCCCAGCAAGCTCACACTGAACCATGCTCACCTCACTGGGAGTGGAAATGGACAGACAAGATGCCTGACACTGGGCTCTGTTGTGGGGAGCACAAGGCCCTGCAGGGAACTGGGCACCAACAAACACCACGACTGCACTGATTGACATCCTGAAAGTTAACCTGCACCCACTGCAATGGTGGGACGCTTCATGGTGGGATAACTGGCCTGGGGGAGAAGGAGGTCCTGACTTGAAAGCAAATAACACCGATGCTGGCCATACACACACCTTCTATGCTAAAACACATTGCACACGTGGTACCAGTCACTCAAAAGATAATGCCCGGGCAAGATGTCTGACACATGGGCCTGATAAATGATGTGGCTGAAAATCACACATATGCACCGGCCAAACCAGGGTCGCACACACAGCCACTGCAACCATATGTTCAAACTCACTGTCTGGGGATGCAGTGTCCAGGGGTGCCACCTGGCCTGTCTGTGGAGGTGTGACTTGCAGATGACAAGTGTGGAGATCCATATATAGTACATTGCACAAAACACACAGGAACTCACATATGCATCATTGACAGGGGACATCGGACAGTGAATGGAATGGACACACCAATATAGCCGATACCGTAGAATGGTCTCATTCACTCTTGGTGCTATTGTGAGCTTCATTCCACTCCTACATCGTGCTGCAACATATACATCCTTCACACAAAACACACCACTCACTGACATAGACACTGTAGACACAAGGTCTAACCTGGACTGCATTGGAGGAGACATGCTACTCACAGTAGCCAAATCACAACACACACAACAAAAATCAAATCACATATGCACGTACAAAACTCAGCACCAGACTCAGTAACGATGATGACATCATCACTTGTATTAAATGAGATGGGAACTAGAAACACTGTAAAAAACACACTTTCTCCCAAGAGATCACAGGCATACCGGACTGTGACCATGTCGTACCAATACACCAATGTGACACACAAAGACTAGCAAAGTCTGCTACCACATGTGTACCATCAATAGATCCGATGGCGTTCGGCATGCTCCCCAGTGTATAAAAAGCATCCTTTATGTCAGTGAGTTGACCTGGGCTAGGAAACTTGATGTACAGGTCAAGGAAATGCAACATCCCCTCCTAGACATCACGTAGCACACTACTGAACATAGTTTGCGATATACCACCAGCAGTAGCCACAGTGTACTGGAAGGTACCAGTAGCAAAGAAGTGCAGGGCTGCCATCACCTTCACCTCTGGGGTCAGTGCTGTAGGGTATGTCCGGCCAGGTAGCTTATGTGGCGCCAACTGCTCTGCCAACTCCTCAATCAGTGGCCTGGTGAAGAGGTACAGTCGGATGCAATTGAATTCCTGCATTGTGTCAAGGTCTGGGAATGGTCTATGGACAGCTGGTGCCCTGCAGTACAGAGATGAACAAAGGAAGATTGTCGATTCATCCACCCATGTGGGTATGACCAAGCAAAATAACACATGATACATCATGACAATACACAATGTACTGAGGTGTGTGCTGTTGGGTATGGACACATATGTCACCTAGATGCCCATTGAAGAACCAGAACCTTTTGGGCCTGGCGGCGCAGGGTACGCCTTAATCTCCTGGATTCACCTGCTCAGCTACACAGAGACACGGGACACTCTGTCGGCGTTAGAAGATCAGATTTATTTAGCTGCAGCTAGTACAGTTATCCCAGAAGTACACAAGGTAGGTTCTCAGGAGACTGCCACTTCACTCTGTGGCGCACAATCTTATATACCATATAGAAACATATACATTAACCAAATATACACCCAGAGCATACAAGAAAGAGACAATAAGGAAAGTTGGAAAACAGGACAGAAGCAATAGGAGAGATTGGAAAACAAAATGTCAGATGACTCGAAGAAACCTCTCCTCCAACTATGTTTGTCACCCCTCCCTCAAACTAATTTATTAACGGATTCGTAACTAACTTACAGGTGGCGAGATACGTTTGTGTGTGTTGGAGGACAGTTGTGAAACGAGAGAATGCTAGCAGAAAACAGTGAAGGCCAGACGATAAGATAAAATCAGAAAAGAATAGTGTGAACCAACAGATAGTTGAGACGAGGGTTAGAAAACCAGACGGGGATTAGTGTACTCGGCCAGTCCTAACACCAGCTTTGCAAATAGAGGCAGAAAGGCTGTTTTTAACACAAAGCTGCAGAGAAAGCAGAATAGACTTTGTTCGCCGTGCTGCCTGAGTGATGGCAACACAAAATGGCGGCGGAGCACAAAATGGCGGGTCGATTCGATCGCGATCGGAAATCGAAGTTCCTCAGACCCTTCTTTTGCCAGAACTCAGGCAAGATAGACTCATGTTAATCTGAGTCAATGTCGATAGCCATAAGGTCATCGAGCTGTTGCTGTAACATCATTCTTATATTTTCTGTTACTTGTGGTTTGGGTTTAGGGATGCACATAGTAGCACATAGGTCACAGATGGCGGGACCACAGTCATACAAAGACAACAGGAGCAAATAATGGTCAAAATTATTCCAAGAAATGTCAACGCTTTCCAACCCCATTTGGACAGTAGTCCCCAAAACCACTCCGTAAAAGACCAATCTCCTTCGTCCTGATGAATAGAATCAGAGATTATGTGCAACTTGGAGATAGCTTGGTATACTGTCGGAGCGTCATTTGGTATGAAAATACAGCAACTTGCCCCAATCAATTTGCACACTCCACCACGATCCGCAAGAACAAAATCTAAGGCAACTCGATTCTGTAAGGTCATAAGACGATCTGCCTGTAGTTCTGCCGTGATATTACTTAAGGCTCCTACAATTATGTCTATTGTAGTTTCTACGACACGAACCAGTTGCCTTATATTTCTGCTGTTAGCCATTGGACCCCAGAAGTAAAGAAATCCTTTGAGGAATTCTCCTCCCTCTTGTCCTGCTGTGTCCTTCGAATCAATAATCCCTCTGCCGTATCTATTTCGATGATGATTTGCGGAAGCAGTGGAAGTATGGGGAAGATGGAAAGCTATATCGCAAGTACCAGAGAAACCCGTTGGCAACCATGTATAAGCCTTATTATAACAAATTAAATATGTGCCCAGAGACGGCACTAGAGGAGGAGAGTTTTGAGAGGAGTAAACATACGTGTGGGAACAGCTATTTCCTTGCATAGTGTCAGAAGAGCGAACGTTAATTTGCAGACAGAAATTTCCCTCATGAGGAATCGTCCAAATTGGTGGAGATTTTCTTTGTTTGACCTTATCATTAAGGCTAGTGACGTAATGGGTGACATTCCAGTTTGTATACGCTTTTCTTTCATCAACGGAAATCAACGGGCCCGATTCACAGAACTAACTTAAGACAAAATCCTAAACTTACTACCATTTTGGTATTCACAGATGGCACTTACTCATTTCGGTATTCACAGAAGTTAGGACTCCTAACTTTAGGACTCCTAAATGCCTTCTGTGAATACCGAAAGTCTTAAAATTAGGATTTTTCTCAATTTAGTAGTAATAAAGTTAGGACTCCTAACTTTAGGACTCCTAAATACCTTCTGTGAATACCGAAAGCCTTAAAATTAGGATTTTTCTCAGTTTAGTAGTAGTAAAGTTAGGAGTCCTGACTTTAGGACTCCTAAACTGAGAAAAATCCTAGTTTTAAGACTTTCGGTATTCACAGAAGGCATTTAGGAGTCCTAAAGTTAGGACTCCTAACTTCTGTGAATACCGAAGCGAGTAAGTGTCTTCTGTGAATACCAAAATGAGTAAGTGCCTTCTGTGAATACGAAAATGGTAATAAGTTTAGGATTTTGTCTTAAGTTAGTTCTGTGAATCGGGCCCTTACTATTTTCCATGATTTTAGCAATAGCTACCATTCCCTTGATTAATGAGCTATGACTAAAATCTGGACCACCAATATACGAATTGATGGATCGTTTGAACTTGCTTTGGTAGGCATTGGAGAAGATGACAAAATAAGCCCAAGCAGAACCCTCATAAGAAAACGGAAGAACTAAATATGGCATTCCTTTCTCTGTGGTATGTGGCATAAGTCCACACACCCAACAGTCAGTCGTATTGACCACTAACTGGTGTTGGTGTAACAATTGGACAAAGGAATTGTTATAATATTCAGTTCTTCTAATGAGTTCATGTTGAGGAAGGGTATGAAAGAGATGTGGAGAGACAGTAGAAGAAGATGAAGAGGAAGAAGGAGAGACAACTTTTTGCTGCAGAGCATAAATAATCCAACCTATAAAGGCTAAAGTAATACACAATAATATAATAATACATAAGGTTATATTAAAACGACTGTACATTAATTTACAGGATTATTTCTTTATTTCATCCTTTCTTTCTCTTTTCCCTAGTGTAGTTTCCATCTTTCTAATGGATGCTCACGGCAATCTTCCTCGATCACTCAATCACGATTGTCTGCCGTCCTATGACACTGCAAGTCCTGTAGGCCTATTGCCACTACTCAGGTCGCAATTAAGACTTCTTCCGTGATCCTGCAACCGGGATAGAATACTACACAAGAGAGAAATTTCCTAAATGTTCTTTGTTCTAGGTCTTAGATTGTAGTGTTCTTTTCCAGGTGTGGTCTGATCTTGGAACAATGTTCGAGTATTAGTTGTATTCAAGCGACGATGTGATGGTATTGCTTCCTGCAGAATGTCGTCGTCCTCTTTCTCAGACAGTGTCCCATTCAGGCGTACATCACTAAAGGGCATGAATCGTGGAACCTTTTCACTTTCGAAGTCACCAATGCCCCTGCGCACCCATTGATCGTAAGGTAAAGGCAAAGGCACTTTTTTACAATGCACGCCGTGAATCCAATTTTTCTTTCCTTCGACTTTAACTGCTGTTCTCATGGTGAGCAAAACCAGTCGGAGTTCTCTCCACCTGGGTTCCAAATTTCTCGTCCTTTGGAAATTCTTGGTACAGACCCAGTCACCTGGTCGGATGGAATGACCTGGGTCGGTGGAAGCCTCCGGTAAAGCACTCTGAACCTGTTGATGGAGAACACGCAATTTAGTCGTAAGATCATGCAAGTAGTCAATCAACATTGGATATGGCAAGTCTGAGTATTTCTTAGGGCGAGGGACTCCCCATACGTTAGCCGGACGTCCAAAAACCACTTTGTAAGGGCTAAGTCCCAAACGAGAGTGTACTGCAGTTCTGGTGGACAGCAGAGCCAATGGTAGGGCATCGGGCCAATTGAGTCCTGTACTAGCCTGAACTTTAGCTAGTTTTAACTTTAAGGTTACGTTGTAGCATTCTACTAAACACGCTGACCGTGGATGATTTGCCGCATGGAACTTTTGCTTGATACCAAGACCTGCACAAAATTTTTGCATGACTTGGCCAACAAATTCGCTCCCATTGTCACTCCAGACAATGCGCGGCAAACCAAACCTGGGGAAGAACTCTTTTAATAGTACTTTAGCTGTGGATAAGGCTGTGTTGTCTTTTAAAGGGTATGCTTCTATCCATCTTGAAAAGGCACATACTACCACCAGAACGTATTTGAGGTTGTTGCATCGCTCCATATGAATATAATTGATTTGCAACACCTCAAATGGATATGTTGGAGGAGCAAAGTGACCTGCTGGAGTTGGGGTTCCCTTTCCTGGATTATACATTAAACAAACAATACAATGTTTCACTATATTGTCTGCGCATTTTGGGATTTGTTCATTTTGCCACACTGGAGCCAGAAGTTTGCATATACCTTTTGCACTTAAGTAGGCTGGACCATGCGCCATAGTAACCACTGGAAGTACATAGGCATCTGGGAACAACCAACGTTGGTGTTCAGATAATTCCACCCAACAACCCATCTCATCCAACATTCCTGTACTTTCTCTCCACTTGCTTAACTCTTTCTCTGAAGCCTCTTTCTGAATCGCTATTACACTTTCCACTGTATCCTCATACATTCCTCTCTCTCTAACCCAATTCGCAGGACCCGCCACATACATTCGACTTGTTGTATCTCTCGCTGTCTTTTTCGCTATTTCATCTGCAAATGCATTTCCTCGGCCAACATCATTTGTAATCCTTTTGTGTGCACTACACTTCACAATCGCTATTTGGGTGGGTAAGGCAAGTGATTCAAGGAGAGCAGTCACTAACTGACCATGTTGTATTTTGGTGCCATGTGAAGTCAGAAAACCCCTTTCCTTCCAAAGACGCCCAAAGTTGAACGCTACACCAAAGGCATACTGACTCTCGGTGTACACGTTCACTCTCTTCCCTTTTGATAACACACATGCTCTCGTTAAAGCTTTCAATTTTGCTGCTTGAGCTGAATTATGTCTGATGCGTGCTGTTTCCACAATTGTATGCAAAGTAGTTACAGCATAGGCTGAAACTGTATCTCCATTAGGCATTTTAAAGCAAGAACCATCTACCCATAGAGTTCCATCCGGATTCTCTAGCGGTGTGTCTTTCAAATCAATTCTTCCTTTTGTCTCTTCCTCAGTACGGAAGAAACAATCATGTTGCTCCTCAACACTTTTCTCATCTGGAAGGGGCAACAGAGTAGCTGGATTCAGGGTATTAGATCGCTTGATGTGTACGTGACTAGCCAAAAGTGTCAGCTCGTATCCGGTTAAACGAGCACTCGTAAGATGCTGCGTTTTCGTTCTGTTTAGTAAGGTATCCACTGTATGTGGTACCATGACAATGAGAGTGTTATCCAACACTATTCCAGCAGACTGTCGAATAGAAATTGCTGCTGCCGCTGTCGCTTTGAGGCAACTAGGCAATGCTTTAGCTACAGGATCTAATGTAGCCGAAAAATAGGCACATGGCCGCTGTTTGTCTCCGAATTGCTGTGTTAAAACTGACAACGCACAACCTTCTCTCTCGTGAACATAGAGTGTAAAAGGCTTACTGTAATCAGGAGTACCCAATACAGGAGCAGAACACAGAGCAGTACGTAAGTCGGTAAAACTCTTTTGGCACTCATCAGTCCATGGAACGGGCTGAGGCGTATCTTTCAAAGTGAGTGCCAACAAAGGCTTGGCCAACAGAGAGAAGTTAGGGATCCACTGCCCACAATAAGAGGTAATACCCAGAAAGGCACGTACTTCCCTTTGTGTGGATGGCACAGACATTTGCGTAATCACCTGAATTCGTTCTGGTGTTAATCGCCGTCCCTCCTTTGATAGGAGATGACCCAAATAGGTAACCTCTCGACAGACATATTGTAATTTGGAAGGTGAAACCTTATGATTCAAATTAAACAAATGGCTTAACAATGCAACAGTGACCTTTTTGCAAATATCTTCTGAATCAGCAGCGACTAACAAGTCATCCATGTATTGGATAAGACCTGCACCAGACCGCAAATGAAAAGTATCAAGATGACATTTTAAAGCTTGGCTGTAAATAGAAGGACTTTCACAATAGCCCTGAGGTGCGCGCTTAAACCGGAAGCTTCGGCCTCCAAGAGAGAAGTCAAAAATGTCCCTACTCTCTTCTGCAAGGGGAATACTAAAGAAAGCATTCTTTAGATCAATAACAGAGAACCAAGACGCTGTGGAAGGTATCATCGTCAACAGAGCAGTGATATCTGGAACAACAGGAAATTGTGGTACAACAATTTTCTTTACCTCCCGCAGATCAATTATGAAACGATATACAGGTGGCTGAAAAGGATCAGTGCGTTTAAGAACAGGAAGAATAGGACTATTGCATGTGTTACCTCTTGTTTCCTCAACCACACCCTTTTGAATTAAATCATGAATGATTTCTAAAAGCGCTTTTTCACCTTCAGTGGAAATTCTATACTGTGGTATGAGCGGTAATTCAACATTCGGCTTGAGAGTGACAACATAAGGTGGAATCTCAAGACAACCCACATCATTCGGACCCGTGGCCCAAAGCGTTTGCTGGAAGAGAAAACAATTCAGGGGGGAACTGATCTTTGGACAAATACATTGGGGAAATCAATTTCTGTCCTAAAGTAAGATGTACACCAGAAGGAGAACAATATATCGTAGCATGCATTCTTTTCAATAGGTCTAGACCCAACAGATTCTCACCACAACTATTCGTCAACAGAAGTGGAGCTTCCAAATCGTAAGGGCCAATTGAAATAGGCAAAGGGCAAGAAACCGGATTACGAACAGGGGCGCCAGAAAATCCTACAGAAACATTCGTTAAGACAAAGGTGCCCCAGGGAGTTTAGAATGAATGATAGAACTTCTCATCGCCCCAGTATCTAGAAGAAATGGCTCTGAAACACCCATTGTAGTGACGTTAACATAAGGTCCATTCTGATCCACTGGAACCGACACAACTCCCTTACTTTGTCCATGGCTGTCCTAGTTACCATGAAGACTTTCATTTCCGTTTTCAATATAATGGTCTTCATTATAGTACTGAGTAGACCTAACATTTTGCTGGTCAAAGTAGTTCATGGTATTGGGAGAAGGAAGAACACGCTGTTCTTGAGTCAACACACCTCGACCTCTACCTCTGTTTGCTGACTGGAGGCCAGCACGACCTCGTGGAGCAGATAATGTTCCATTGCGCTGCAATAAAACCGGACAACTACTCTTAAAATGACCTTCCTCTCTACAATAGGCACATTGATTAGGTCCTAACAAAGGTCGCGGAATGTATGGCTCAGGCTTTTGATACACCCTCTGAAACTGCGGAGGCTGCTGTAACTGAGGCTGAGCATAGCGAGGAGGATAAGCTTGTTGCAAGAGAACCTTTGTTTTTAGTTCTTTCGTCTTTTTCTCTTGCTTCTCTTTTTCTTCTTTATCTCTGTTTTCATAATATTGTGCAGTAGCCAATATCTGGGCAGAAGAAGAAACAGCCCATGAACTTTCAGAATCTTTCAATTTGTATGACAGCTCGGGAAGCAAATTAAATACGAATTTGTCCACAAATAATCGCTGTCCACCTTCTGTAGCCATATCTTGACCACTATGATCAATAAATGTCTCCTCGAAACGAGTGAAGAAATCAGAGACACTTTCATCTTTCTTTTGTTTGCATGCTGCTAGTTTATCCCAATTAACTCTCAATGCAGGCATCATAGTTTTCATTAACGTAATAATCCTACCAGGGAGTTCTGAAATCAATGCTTCAGGCTTTGCACCACCCACTTGGTCTCTGTCTGTGGTAGTTATAACATCCCAAGTAGCACCTAGTTCCTGGGCGTGATCCTCTTTACGAATCTTAGCCCATATTGTCTGTGGAACTACATTTCCCATTAACATATCGATATCAGCTAGGTTCATGATGCAAGCATCAACTGTCTGTGATAATTCTTTATAATAACCTGCAGGGTTTTTACGAGGATCCGGTAGAGTCTGCTTAAGGGCTAAAACTTCAGATCTCTTCCAGGGGACATGTACCCATATATGTTGAAAATGTGCAGGAATAGCTGGATTAGCACCTACTCCCGCAACCTCTTCCTTCCAAACTGGAGGAACCTCTCTCATGGGACAATTTTTCAGTGTCAATTTAACCGACGGATCAGAATCAAGGAAAGCCTGAGAGAGCAACAAGGATCTGTAAGAAATAAGTGTCCTTACAGCTTTCTCAACCTTAGAACCCACAATAAGACCTTTATCAAAATCAGTCTGAACATCTAACAGATCTTGTGGGATCGGACTCAAATTCACGTCTTCCCATTCTTTAATGAGAGTATCGCACATTGCATTAAAAACATATCTTTGCGTAGGCGCATTCCATTGTGAGAAGGTAGGCATAATATCAAGCACACTGTATTGAGGACCCTTTTTGATCCATTTACGTGCGAGAGAGTCTAACCTTTCTAGTTCTTCAAAATCTGGGAACTGACTACGAGACTGTCTTCGAGCAAAAGCCAGAGACACATTCAAAGCTCCAAAGAAAGGAGATAGAATACCAGTGACAGTGTCTGTGAGACGCTTACGCACAGACGGAGAATTGGACTTAAGAATTGGAGACAAAGTATCAGGAGAACTGACAGGAGAAGAACCGATTATTGCAGGTGGAGCAGAAGGCAAAGGAGATCTAAGATCAGGAGATGAGGGCAAAGAAGTTGAAGTTAACGGTAAAGCCGGCAAAGGCGGTAATACTGGAGGAGGGAAATGCGGAAGAGCCGGAACAGGCGGAGGTATCGCTGGCGGCTGAACAGGCTGTAACAATTGGGGTGCATTGGCACTTTGTGCATAGGGCGGAGGCAACCTCAATAAATGCGACATTAGGGGATCTTCTTCTATTTCTTTCTTGTTTTCAGAAGGGGAAACAGGTAACACCGGATAGCATTTATCTATCGCCATGCGATGCTGTCTTTCTGAAATTTCAGTCACATTATCAATTTTATCATCTTTGAATTGTTGGGCAGCCTGTATAATTGTCATACCCTTTGCTTTTCTATCTCGTTTTGCTTGCTTAATTTCTTTCTGTTTGGCTTCCTTACGCCAAAGGCGGAAAGAGTCAAACATTGCCAGCCAGGCTTTTCTTTTGAATAGAACTGCTTCTAAATTATCTAGCACATCGGGATAAAAACTACAATTTTCTGGCCATTTTAGAACACCATCTTTCTTCGTGTATCGGGTCCATGCCTCGTTAAAGGCAATGGGGCCAATACCATGTTTCGAATAGAGCTCATATGTGGGAGTTTCAACCGAAGGAATCGGACGAGAGTCCTCAAGTCGGGAATCCCTATTACAACCAAAGCAACAAATTCTTCCAAACTTAGTCAGACCAGGCATCTCGTGATTTCACCGGACTGTTCACAAACTTCAAGGGGGTAAAACTCAGTTTACGCAGCACAAATGCACTTACCCTCGGCTTCGGCTATTGCAATAGTCGAATCTAAGGACCACAAATACTAAGAAAACAAAGGACAAAAATTGTGACCCACGAAGATACTTAACTAAGGACGTCTTCTCACACCAACAGAGGCACGTCTATCGTCTCGCCTTACCATACATCATCAAAGGAAGGGCCAAGGCAGGGCAGCAGTCGGGGCAGCGGTCGTTAGTAGCCGTCAGGAAGGAGTAACCGTGCTGTAAAAGACCTTCGGACCACTTTCGACATACAGGGGTCGCTTAACGTGGCTCGCGAACCCTCCGGAATTTTCTTGCGGGGTTCCTCACGACTTTCGGGCAGAACCGGTACCACTGAAGCCGCCCCACGTTGGGCGCCAGTTGAAGAACCAGAACCTTTTGGGCCTGGCGGCGCAGGGTACGCCTTAATCTCCTGGATTCACCTGCTCAGCTACACAGAGACACGGGACACTCTGTCGGCGTTAGAAGATCAGATTTATTTAGCTGCAGCTAGTAAAGTTATCCCAGAAGTACACAAGGTAGGTTCTCAGGAGACTGCCACTTCACTCTGTGGCGCACAATCTTATATACCATATAGAAACATATACATTAACCAAATATACACCCAGAGCATACAAGAAAGAGCCAGTAAGGAAAGTTGGAAAACAGGACAGAACCAATAGGAGAGATTGGAAAACAAAGTGTCAGATGACTCGAAGAAACCTCTCCTCCAACTATGTTTGTCACCCCTCCCTCAAACTAATTTATTAACGGATTCGTAATTAACTTACAGGTGGCGAGATACGTTTGTGTGTGTTGGAGGATAGTTGTGAAACGAGAGAATGCTAGCAGAAGACAGTGAAGGCCAGACGATAAGATAAAATCAGAAAAGAATAGTGTGAACCAACAGATAGTTGAGACGAGGATTAGAAAACCAGACGGGGATTAGTGTACTCAGCCAGTCCTAACACCAGCTTTGCAAATAGAGGCAGAAAGGCTGTTTTTTTTAGCACGAAGCTGCAGAAAAAGCAGAATAGACTTTGTTTGCCGTGCTGCCTGAGTGATGGCAACACAAAATGGCGGTGGAGCACAAAATGGCGGGTCGATTCGATCGCGATCGGAAATCGAAGTTCCTCACCATCACCTCACATTTAATGCATTAGCCAATCATTGGGCTGTGTCACAGTACCTATGTACTGCTGTCACGTTCCAAACACACACCACAGTGACAAGTGATGCCTGATGTCTCCCAGGCATCACAGCTCTTTGACATGCAGATACCCAGGGCCCATTTATTGGCACATGGACACTGGCATGACATGGCGTATCATGTACATGCCACAAAACAACCAAGAGTCCCACAGGTAGTGGCCACTATTGTTTCTGCAGGGCCTACATGGACGTCTCGTAGTCACACACAAAAGATCAATGTTGATGCAAAAACCACATGGATGTGGAGACTGTCTCCCATTGTGCACATTTGATCAGACACATCTGAGACACAACATGCACACAGACTGTGGGTGTACATCAGAATTGTGGCTATGGGTCTCACTGTGATGTACATACCATCTCACCCAGGACTCAGGGTGTATGTGACATGTCCTAAACATATCCAACTTGCAACTGTGTCCATGACTCATGCCCATAACTGTACAGTTGCACATCACAGTGGTAATGTGCACAACACATGAAGGATTCTGTCCCCATGAACACGTGCACAGCCTGGGAGTGGCTGCACCAAAGTGCCACACAACAAACCAAATGTTGCCCCCCTACACACACAGGTAATGCAGACTTACATGCCATGGGGCACAGTGTGGCACATGCTGTAGTGTGGTAGGTGTGCACCTGAGTCCCTGGCAAGTAATTGTGTGTGGAAGCCGTCAAAAAGTCACACCAATGTCAACAGACGCGGGTGACTGCTACAGAGACACATTGCACAGTTCAGGACTGAGCCATGTGCACGCTTAGCCATTGACTGCAATGAGAATCGATGCGGGTGACTATCATGCATACGCTTCATGCAGGCATGGACCGAGCCGTGCATACGCTTAGCCATTGACTGCAATGTGAACCGATGCTGGTGACTATCATGCGTATGCATTGCACAGTTCAGGACCGAGCCATGCGTACGCTTAACCATTGACTGCAATGTGAACTGATGCGGGTGACTATCATGCATATGCATTGCACAGTTCAGGACCGAGCCATGCGTACGCTTAACCATTGACTGCAATGTGAACCGATGCGAGTGACTATCAAGCGTACGCATTGCACAGTTCAGGACCGAGCCGTGCGTATGCTTAGCCATTGACTGCAATGTGAACCGATGCAGGTGATTATCAAGAGTACCTATTGCACAGTTCAGGACCGAGCCGTGCGTACGCTTAGCCATTGACAGCGATGAGAACCGATGCGGGTGACTATCATGCATACGCATCATGCTGGCATGGACTGAGCTGTGCGTACGCTGAGCCAATGACTGCAATGTGAACCGATGCGGGTGACTATCATGCATACGCATTGCACAGTTCATGACCGAGCCGTGCGTACGCTTAGCCATTGACTGCAATGTGAACCGATGCAGGTGAGTATCATTCATACGCAGTGCACAGTTCAGGACCGAGCCGTGCGTACGCTTAGCCATTGACTGCAATGTGAACCGATGCGGGTGACTATCATGCGTACGCATCGCAGATTTCAGGACCGAGCCGTGCGTATGCTTAGCCATTGACTGCAATGAGAACCGATGCGGGTGACTATCATGCGTACGCATTGCACAGTTCAGGACCGAGCCGTGCGTACGCTTAGCCATTGACTGCAATGTAAACCGATGCGGGTGACTATCATGCATGCGCATTGCACAGTTCAGGACCGAGCCGTGCGTACGCTTAGCCATTGACTGCAATGAGAACCGATGCGGGTGACTCTCATGCATACGCGTTGAATCGTATGGAGACGGGTGCATGTGGATTTTCAAACTACGCGTTGTACAGTCAGTTGACCGAGCCGTGCGCACCCATTGGCTCTGGACTGTCATGGAGACGAACGCGGATTCAAAACTTGTATGAGTTGTGCGCTGGAAATTCAGTTGGATGCCTACAACAATGTTGCAACTTCTTTGGTTTTATGAAGGTGAAGCTTTGAACGATGCGGAAGACATGTACGAGTCGTACAATTCCATGGATTGGCCAGATTCATAGAATGCAACCATGGTGGACCTATCACTTGGGATACATGGCACAGATTCTGCCTCCGCAGCACAGATATAAGGCTGGCTGGCCCCCAGGGAGCTCACTTGCCTGCACTACATGCTACTGGACCACATCTCTGCTACCACTGCTGCTGTCTCTGCATCCTCTGGCTACTGCTATGGCACGTACTCTGGAGAGGACCCCAGCCTTCACTGAGGAGGAGAACCAGGCCCTGCTGGATGGGCTCCTTCCACAGTACTGCAAGCTGTATGGGAAACACGGGGAGTAGGTGAGTGTGCAGTCTACTGCTTTTCTCAATTGTGCATGTTGTCTGACTGCAGTGTGTACGCCAGTGGCAAGCGTACTCACTGAGTACTTTCAACCCCCAAAGTGTGTAGGTACATGTGATGACCAAGTGTTCTGCAGCAAAAGTGCATTTGTGCAAGCTTCAACTTCCCAGGCTATGTTAACATGTCAGACATGCAGGGCATTTGTCCATTTCCATGGGTGCACTACCTGTGTAACTCATTTTCCTTTGTAATGACGACATGTACATCCAACTGTGTGCAGCACAAATATGGGGCATGTGTGTTAAAGGATTTTTAACTTTGTCATCCTCACAGGTTGATGCCCACCAGAAGCAGGATATCTGTCTGACTATCGCCCGGGCAGTTCGATCAGTGGGGGTCTACAAGCGCCGGATCCGCAACTGCCAGAAGAGGTGGCAAGACCTTCAGGGCTGGACCCGGAGGATCGCAAAGGTC
This sequence comes from Triturus cristatus, assembly GCF_964204655.1. Lineage (NCBI taxonomy): Eukaryota > Metazoa > Chordata > Amphibia > Caudata > Salamandridae > Triturus > Triturus cristatus. The sequence continues at coordinate 1,205,124,728 of NC_140582.1, read as the reverse complement.
CAGCTGAAGCTGTCGCCTCCTCGCAGGAAGGGTAGACACCGGACCCTGACCCCCCACATCCTTAGGATTCTGGCGGTGGTCTTCCCGGAACTGGATGGGCAGCTGAAGGCCAGACAGCAGCAAGGAGGGGGTAAGTCCATGCCTAATCTGTGTACTATGTCTGACGTGCTATTTGAAGTCTTTTGGCCTGGTCACACTTCAACATTACGTAGGTCTTGTAGTCCAGGACTCATGTCCCTCAATTGTGTGATGCACCCTCCTCATCTGATCCACAGGTGTGGACCCTGCAGTCTGTGGCTTGTGTCACTAGGGCACTGTGTCCCTGCAGTCAGCTATGCTTCAGGTTCCGGACAGCATCTGTTACCATGACTCTGTTGTGTGTTTAATGGTTGGGTCAATTATTTATACAATGCCTGAGAACTGACATGTGATCTGTGTGTGCCCTTGATATGTGTTCCAATTGCTGGTCTGACTCGCCATATGTGCCTGGGGTATTTCAAACACACCCATGCAGCAGGGGACTCCAAAGTTCGGGCCTCAGGAGTATGTATATCAAGTGTGTCACACTTGCTTAGCCACCTGCTTACTGTCCATGGCTATACACTGTTTCACGTAGACCTGGGCAGTCATGCCTACTCAAGGGCATTTAGAAACACTCTGTAATCCCACTCCTGTGTATCAACTTACAGGTTGTGCTTAGTGACATGTGCCTTCAGGTGTCTGCCTCAGTGTCATTGTGGTGTGGCTTCCTTTTCAGGACAACTGGGGTGTTCATGAGTTTGAGGGTCAGCAGGACATCTGAGATGTGACTATAGGAGACGAGACCTGTGTGACATATAGGTGTGTGATCACTTGACAGTGCACAATGGTGTATGCAACTGTGAACTTCAGGCAGCTGTGTTTCATGCACATCAGACTGTGATGTGCTCATGCACAGGGAGTTGTGTTCGCAGAGACTCATATGTCTGTTTTGTATGATGTGGGGTCATCTGGGTCCGGGATATGTTGTTTGCAGGGGATGGACAAGTGTACTTGTCAGCTGCAGAGTTTGCCTTACACATGACCTATGATTGTGACACAGTGCATACTGTTGTTGTCTGGATGCCCTGCCCCTGTGACAGGAGACAGTGATGACTGACTTTCCAGGCATGCCTGTGCCATGGCATTTAACTTGCTATGAGTGATCCTGCATTGGGGTCAAATGTGCTCCATGCACCCCATTGTGGCATTGACTATCAGGACATGAGAACATCATAGTGTGTGTTGCTGGTATGCATCACAAGCATGTGAAATGAGACTCTGGCCATCCCTTCTTCCTGACACCTGTACTGAGTCAAGAGATGTGATGTGTGTATAGTAACATACTCCTACATGTTCACTTGCATATCCAACAAATGTGTAGGTGGTGCATGTCTGCACATTGGGGTATTAGCATCCAACATGCAACAGACATATGGGTGGAAGTCCAGGAGGGATATGAGTGCCATGGGTGATGGTGAGACTGACAATTGGCTTATTCAAAACAGTGTGAGCACTCTGAGCAGTGTTCAGCTGATGATGCCAGGGCTTGCCCTGTGATGTGCTGTACTCACTGTGGTGTGTGCGGTCAGTGCAGGTGACTGATGTTGTTCTTTTTTTCCTAATTCTATCCAGATACATCCACGGCCACAGGAGGGGACAGCTCCATGGACCAGAAGGAGCCACAGAGCCAGACTGGGACAGAAAGCGAGGAGTTGAAGGGACCCCGTGGCACGGAGGGAGAGTGGAGCCACACCGAGGAGTCCTCAACACCATCCACCCCAGCTGAGGGCCACAGCAGCTCGGAGGATGACTCCCTTGTTGAAGCGGGTGTCAGAAGCCACCATACCCCAGCTAGTAAGGCTGTCCCCGCCACCACCATCACCACCCTCGCTTCGACTCCCATCCCAGAGGTTCGTGGAGGCTCCGGTGTTCGGGAGTATGTCTCCTTTGTGCCAAGCACCGCACCCCCTGCCCCTGTGTCCCCTGCTGCCCTGAGTGTGGAGTCTGTGGACTTGCTTTGACAGATCCATGTAGAGCAGACATCAATGCTGAGTGTCCTCCATGCACACACCAGTCTGTTGACACAACTGGTGTCGTTCATGGAGGGCATTTCATCAGGCATGTCTGCCCTACAGAGGACCAGATCAGTCCCTGGCCTCCTCCCTGACGGCGGCAGTGTCCCTCCTCTAACAGTCCCTCACCCCTCCTACCCCTGCCCCATCCACGATTCCTAGCACCCTACCTGTCCCAAGCACACACACACCAGCACATTCACCCAAACCCACAGACACGGGCAGCACACAAACACCCAAACCAAGGTCTAGATGTGGACAAAAGCAACCTCAAGGGACTGATACCACACTCACAGGGGATGGTTTGCAAACACTCACACAGGCATCCACAACAACTCCGCAGTCCTCCAATACCTCTCCCTCCAAGACCCTTTTCCTTGCCTCACCTGCAACCCCATCTCCTAAGAAGCTCTTCCTCTGTGACCTTGGCCTCTTCCCCATCAATCCAGCAGATCCAGCCTACAAGGGGAAGAGGAAGTCCCCGCACACAGAGGGGAGTGCCCCTCACACCCAGACACCCTCCCCCAGGCTCAGTCAGACTGAGGCCCCAACCCGCAAGTCCCCCCGGAGCCAGAAGAGCAAGACCCCACCCTCGCCCCGCAGCTCCACAACACAGTCTCCGTCCTCCATTCCCCAGGCCACCACTCCAGAGGTTCCCCCGCCACACCCTGCCCCAGGTTCCCCCACCCACAGATACACCATCCCCAAAATGCTCTGGCCCTCCCCCTACCATTTGCCCTTCCACCCCCACCCCCCGGTCAGACTGTTTGTGCCACTGGTGTGGGGACCGTGCCCCCCTCTGTCCTGCCGACCTCACCTGCACCCCATTCCGCTCCCATGGAGTTGGGCACTGCCGTGGAGTCCACGACCACCCCGTCTGACTTGGGCACTGCAGTGGGGACCCAGTCCACTCCATCTGACCTGCCCACTGCAGTTGTGCCGGCACCCACCCCATCTAACTTGTGCCCCACAGTTGTGACTGCACCCACTATGTCAGACACCTCCACTGCAGTTGCCAGTGACTCTCCTGCATCTACCACCCCTTCACTGCCTCCTTCTGCTGAGCCCTGATCCTGTCCCTGCGGTGCCTGGCCTGCCCCCATGTATGCCCCTCCGAGTGGATGTCCCCTGTCCTTACCAGTGCAGTCAAGCAACGTGTAACAGTTGTCAGTCAAATCACATTGTTGACATTTGGATATGGACTGGCCATTGGCCTTTGTTTTGAAAGGACTTTGCATTTGCATTTCAATTTTGCTGAATAAAGCATTTGTATTTATCCTTGTGAATTTGATTTAGCTGTACATTATGTTGATGATGTTTACCGTGACCTTGCAGTTATAATGCTGGATTTCCAATGTTGAATACTGAGGTGTTGATGTGATGTACTCCATGTGGTCCATGAGATATGTATCCTATTCTGGTCGGTATCCATGTCATCCTTTGCAGCTAACTGGGTGTGTCATGATGAACAATTTGTGAACATCTCTGTAAACATTTCATCTGCATGGTCACATCTGTGGCTTGCACATATGCACATATGATGTGCTTCCCATTGTCCAATTTGTCTATTTCCCTGACTGTGGGCACATCTCCACTGGACCTGCAGGTGTGGGCATCATTGGTGTAGGAGCAACTGGGTCCTCTGTGCAACTTGCTGGACAAATGTATTGAGTATGTGCAGATGACTTAAGGGACACTCCCGTACCCAGGCTGTTGTGACCAGAGCCTTCATTAGGTGGAAACTGATGGCTGACTGACCAACTGTTCTGCTGACATGACTGAGACCTGCTGGGACTATGTTTGACACAGCTTATCTTCCACAGGAGTTGAGTCCCCTCAAGTAAGTGTGTTGTTCCGTGACATTGTCTGGGCCCATGGTGTGTGTTGTGTGAGCATGTGTGTGTTTGTCCACATCCCTTTTTATACACAGGCAGTGTTCCCTTGATATTTTCCTGTTGTTGATGCTTGCTGAGTTGTACTGTGTTCATCCTACATCTTTGTCCTGGGCTACCAGATGTGTGGGTGCATGACACACTACTGTTAATTGGTGTTTCATCATTGGGATTTGTCAGTTCGGAGTGGTGATGATGTGGTCAGACGCAAATAGGACACAATCAGGGGTCTTCAAGGCACTTTTTTGTTCACAATATGATGTAGTTGTCCCTAGGTGGTACCTTTCGATGATTGAGACATGTGTATGTGTGTGTGACTGCTCCCACTCATCAGGTTCAGGGCTGCAATGTTGGCAGGTGTCAGCATGTGTGCCTTGTGGTTCTCCTTGGCTTCTGCATTGTCCTGGGACTGTGGCAGGGATTCCGAAGGTTACGGGAGCTTTGATGTCATGGCCATGTACTGCATACTGTGCAGTATGTCTGTCATTCACCAGGGTTGTAGACTGTCCTAGTGTGATGAGTCTGTGCACCTTAGTTCCCCCCAACATTACTGTGTTTGTCATGGGTGCATGTGCAATGTCACATGTCCATGTGGGCTTCACAGGTGCACTTTGGTGCAGTTCAGGGTGTGTGGTGTTGAGGGTGGACAGATGTGAATGTTTGCATAGATCGGCCCCTACCTCCCGTTTGTCCATGGATGACAGGCCATGTTGAGTGATTTGTGTTTGTGGAGGTGTGATGTACGTTTGTGGCACAGGACACATGTCTGGGTTTCACAGTTTGTACGACATCTACCTTTGTCATCACAGTGTACGTATCATGCATGCTTGTGTCACCCCAATGTATGGTCCCTGGGGGTAGTGCTGTTGTGTGTCAGGCTCTTTCTGTTTTAGTTGCTGTTCATTCTAGCTTCTGTCACATGTGTCTGTTGTGCTCCCTCTCATTTATCAAAATGCCTGATTGCCCACTAAGTGGGGCCCAATGATGGGTTACTTTTGTATGGCACTGTGTCCACATCTGTCTCACTGTGGTTCAGCCCCCCTCACATGTTGTGTCAGATGTGCAGTGTGAGGTTGACTGTTTGTGTTTTTGCATCTGCACCAGTGCATTGGTATTGCTGTTGGGGGCCATTGTCTGGATGTTGTTTTTGTGATTTTCCCTGCTGTCCCTGTGAGTCATATCATCCTGGTTGTTAGGTCCCATTGCTGCCATGGAATGGGAGTTTGTGACCTGACACCTACAGTCTACACAGGATGTGTTGATTTGTGTGTCTATTTTCGAAATGTGTGTATGCTTTGTGATGGTCACTTCTGCTTTTGTGTCATTGTACACTGTATGCAATGTCAGCCCCCATGGGTGGTGCTTGTCTGCACATGGCCGAGAGTATGTTAGATTTTCACATCAGCGCCGGGACACTCCTCGGAGTAGCCGTGCGCTATAAAAGTCCCGTTTTAACATAACATAACATAACATCACTGTTAGCCTCACCACATCACTGTGGGTATGGGACACAACCACTACTTTGCCACAAAAGTGTTTCATGTGTTGGGACCAGGAATCATACATGCTGTTTGGTATTTGCAGCTTTGACCGTGATGACACTTACCTTTTGGTCACTGTGAGGAGGGGGGTTTTAGACCCCATCACCACAATGCTCAACATTTGCTGCAGTTTGGAACCCCACACATAACATTTGTTCTACACAGTGAGAGGGTGTTAGTGCACATTGACACAGTGCTATTGTGATGCTTGCCTTGTGTAGGCCACACTCAGAGTTTGGTCACACATGTGATGGTAGTTACATTGTATGTTCAAAGTCATATTCACTGTTGTGGGCATTTGTCACAGACGACACACTGTTGTCATGATGTTAGGGGGGATGTATTTTGCTGACATACCTAATGTTGGTGTATGATGGATGTGTGGCGCATCACCCATCCTATGGGTGGGGGTGGCAGGAGTTATGGGCAACAGGTCCCCTATGAGTGGGGGTGGCAGTGGTGCTGAGCAACATAACCCCTATGAGTGGGGGTGGCAGGAGTGATGGGCAACATAACCCCTATGAGTGGGGGTGGCAGGAGTGATGGGCAACATAACCCCTATGAGTGGGGGTGGCAGGAGTGATGGGCAACATAGTCCCTATGTGTGGGGGTGGCAGGAGTGATGGGCAACAGGTCCCCTGTGAGTGGGGGTGGCAGGAGTGATGGGCAACAGGTTCTCTATGAGTGGGGGTGGCAGGAGTGATGGGCAACATAGACCATATGAGTGGGGGCGCCAGTAGTGATGGGCAACATAAAGCCCTATGATTGGGTGTGGCAGTAGTGATGAGCAACATAGTCCCTATGAGTGGGGGTGGCAGGAGTGATGGGCAACATAACCCCTATGTGTGGGGGTGGCAGGAGTGATGGGCAACATAGTCCCTATGTGTGGGGGTGGCAGGAGAGATGGGCAACATAGTCCCTATGTGTGGGGGTGGCAGGAGTGATGGGCAACATAGTCCCTATGTGTGGGGGTGGCAGGAGTGATGGGCAACAGGTCCCCTATGAGTGGGGGCGGCAGTAGTGATGAGCAACATAACCCCTATGATTGGGGGTGAAGTAGTGATGGCCAACATTGTCCCTATGAGTGGGGGTGGCAGGAGTGATGGGAAAAATAACCCCTATGAGTGGGGGTGGCAGGAGTGATGGGCAACATAACCCCTCGTACGTAAAATGAAGCTTGGATCGCAACCTATGCGTCAGTCGGATTTGTGTCAGTTATGAACATCGTACTTCATTGTCTGGACGTACCGGCTCCCCGGAACGTGTCGGTCGCTAGGTAAGGCTACGAACAGCTCTCGGAGAGCTGTCCGACCCGGACCGGAATCGACCCCTCTATGCTGTTATTGATCTTATCTTCATCTCTCTGGCTTGGTAAGGAAACTCACCAGAACAGAATAACCATGGATGTATTAATCACCCCAAGTGAAGTCAGAGTCCTCCTTTCAAGACGTGCTCTCTATTCAGTTTACATCAACTAAAAATAAAATATAAAGTTAAAATTCAATCCAATGCAAGACCAAGGCAGATTCTTAGCCTTACTGCCAAGGGAATCTACACTAACTGCTACTCAAACATTGCTCCTCCTCCTGGATTCCCAACCTGAGTGCCAAAGGGCGCGTGTTATTTAAAGATGACGTGCCTAACGAAGTGTGCAACTTGAGGTGTTGGCCGTGCATCAATGATAATGCCTGCATGAAAACAGAGCAAATCACTTGTTAGTCTTGATAAAAAGCACAGATTCAAATTACGAACAAAGATTGTATGCTGCCTGGTGTAATTGTACCATTCACACAAACTTTTGATATAGAAGAAAAGCCATAGAAAAAATATGATCCCACTATTGCATAATACAGTACAGTAACATTCAATTACTGAACATTCTCTCTGTACCGTGAATATACCAAAGGGCTAGAAATTACAAAGTCAAGGAGAGAGAAAAGATTACAAACATTGAAAAAAAAAACATTGTGGTTACTAATTAACAGCATTGTCACAGGTAGAATGACTGTTAGATTTGGGGGTCTCTGGTTGGCACAGGTGGGCACTTGTGACAAGCAGGGACCCTCTCCTCTAGGCAGGATAAGGGGATCACCCTTCCAAATAACCCCTGCTCCCCCGTTAGGTAGTGTGGCGCAAGCAGACAAGGCTAATCTCTGGGTGTCATAGGCTAAGCATTTGTAAGATATATACAGTAACCAAATGACCCCACCACAAATGGACACCAGGCTGTGCTTTATATCAAAATATGTAAAAATATACTTTCTTAGGCAGACTTATATACAAGACCATAAATAACGTATTTCTCTTTGGGGGCACACAATACCTTCTTTATGCGGGGATGTGTGGCTTCCCTAAGTAGGGTATCTAGCTCGTGGACAGTGCTTTGAAGAGGCCCCCAACTCGTCCTGCTCGCGACTGTAGGTTTTTTCTCCTTTAAGGAGGAGGTGGGGGCAAAAGCGGTGCTTCGGGGCTCATGCGCGTCGTCCCGATGGAGCAGGACGGGACGGGAGCCAATTTCCAGAACCACCCAGGCGGAGCTCTGCTACGGACGGACTCTCGGGTCCGGGGAGCACAAGGCTGAGGTCCAGTCTTTCAAGAGGCGGCAATGCGGCACGGGCGGCCTGTACCCAACGTACAGTGAAGCTCCCTTCGTGCAGCGCGGCCTCGGTGGCAAAGGGGCTAAGTAGTACGCTTCAGCGCACGGCGCGGACTGGCAGGCTCGGCGGCAAAGTGGTACGCTTCAGGCGCACGGTGCGGCTTCTCCAATCAGCGGCGAGGTTGTACGTTTTAGATGTATGGCGCGGACCCAAAGAGCAGCTGCGAGGCCGTACGCTTCAGAGGTACGGTGCGGACTTGCAGATCCGCTGCGAGAGGGTATGCTTCAGGCATACGGCGAGGACTTGCAGATCAGCTGCAAGGCCGTACGCTTCAGATGTGCGGCGCGAACTCAAAAAGCAGCTGCGAGGCCGTACGCTTCAGATGTACGAGATGCCCCCGGAGTGCTGCGCGGCTTTCTGATAGGTCTCTCCCCCCAGTGGGGATATGGCGGCCAATACGGTGTCCCCTTCACAGGAGGGTGAAGCGGGTGTGGGCAGCCCAACGGCACAGTGTGGACACGGATCGTTGGCAGAGCGGGTCACGCGGGGCGGGCAGGCACAGGTCGGCATCACGGCAGTCCGGCGTACGGGGAGGCACTGTGTCAGAACTGCTGAAATCAAGTGTGGCCACCAGAAATTCCTTTCCACCAACTCCAAGGTCTTGTGAATTCCTTTGTGTCCTGCGAGCAGATTGTCATGGCAAGATTTCAACGCCCTTTCTTGAAGCTCAGCTGTTGGGAGGAATAAACGATTATCTTGATAGGGAAGTCCATCTCTGATTTCTCTACCTTCCGCTCCTCTGATGCAGTCGCTCATTTCATGGTTGGTCATAGCCTCTTGGATCTTGACTGCAAACTCAGAAGTATTGGTGACTAGAATTATCTTTTCCTCTGGGATAATATTTTGCAGTTCTCTAGAGGATTCCAGGGAATCAGAGTGGATTCTTGATAGCGCGTCTGCCTTTGCGTTGCTCACCCCTGGCCGAAAGGTTATTACAAAATCAAAGTCAGCAAAAAACAAAGACCATCTTAACTGCCTGGCTGTCAGAGTGCGAGCTGATTTTAGAAATTGCAAGTTCCGATGATCTGTAAACACTGTAACCTTGTGTTTAGCCCCCAGCAGGTAGTGTCGCCACTCCAAAAATGCACATTTTACAGGCAGCAACTCTTTATTGGCAATAGAATAGTTGCACTCTGGAGGAGTCAGTTTTCTTGAGTAATAAGCCACTGGGTGAAGCTGACCAGTCTGAGGATGACGCTGAGAGAGAATTCCCCCTATAGCCACATCTGAGGCGTCCGCTTCAACATAAAATGGATCTTCTGTCTTCGGATGCAACAAAATTGGGGCTTGAATGAATGATTTTTTCAAGAATTGAAAGGCTTCTTCAGCTTCAGCTCCCCAAATGAACTTGACACCTTTTTTCAAAAGTCGAGTAATGGGTGCCACCTTCTGAGAGAAGCTCGGAATGAATCTTCTGTAAAAGTTCGAAAATCCCAAAAAACTTTGAACCCCTTTCACCGATCTTGGGGAAGGCCATTCCTGCACTGCCCTGACTTTTGTAAGATCCATACTCACTCCTTCGGGAGACAGTACGAATCCCAAAAACTCCACACGCCTTACATGAAAGGCACATTTTTCCAATTTCACGTATAGGTGATTTTCCAACAATCTGGTTAAAATGGCTCTGACATGCTGAGTGTGTTCATCCACATTGTCTGAAAAGATTAAAATGTCATCAATGTAGACAACAGCGAATCTATCCAGAAATTCTCCCAACACATCGTTCACAAAATGCTGAAAGGCAGCTGGAGCGTTGCATAGCCCGTAGGGCATTACTTGGTACTCAAATAGCCCATACCGAGTGCGAAATGCTGTTTTCCATTCATCTCCGGGAGCCACTCTGATTAAATGATACGCTCCCCGCAAATCCAGTTTGGTATATATCTTGGCATTTTTCACTTGATCCATCAAGACTGAAATCAGTGGAAGAGGATAACGATTTTTAATGGTCACCTGATTCAGGGCTCTGTAATCTATGCACGCTCGAAGATCACCATCTTTCTTGGGGATAAAAAAGAGAGGAGAGGAGACTGGTGACTGGGAGGAGCGTATAAATCCACTGGCTAGATGTTGGTCCAAATAATTCTTCAAAAATCTATTCTCAGTTTCGGTGAGGGCATAGATGGGACTGCACGGCAGCACAGCTCCTGGCTCAATCTCAATTTTGCAATCATAAGGGCGATGGGGTGGCAACTTCTCCGCTTCTTTCTTATCAAACACTGTGGATAGATCCTTATATTCCAAAGGAATTTCCTTGGTTCCCACAGTACAAATCTGAGCTGGATGATGATGAACCAGATTTCTAACTGGAGAGTCTTCTAAAAGTCTAATTTGATTACCAAAACAATTTTCTTGACAAAAGGGAGAATCCATAACTATTGTTCTTTTGCTCCAATCAATGCGCGGGTTATGTTCGGTTAGCCATGGCAAGCCAAGAATCAACTGAAATTGGGGTGCGTCAATTAAATTGAACATTAAAAGTTCTGAATGACCATTTAACCCCGTTAGCTGGACCAATTCGGTTTCATGAGTGATAGGCCCTGATGATAAATTGGTGCCATCCACTGCACGCACCACTTCCACTAATTGTTTCTCAACAAATTTTACTCCAATCTGCCGAGCATATTTTATGTCGCAGAAATTCCCGGTGGCCCCTGAGTCAATCATCACTGAGACCTTACTGATCTCTTTATCACGGAATTTCACTGTGAAGGAGGCCACCAAATGAGGGGCTGCAGACTGTAAAGTATTCACGATTTGTTGTGGTTCAGGAGCTGACTTAATAGACGCTTCCACCCGTGCAACTCCGTCTACGGGTGAAGCCGGCCTTTTCCCTGCTGAGAAGTCTTGGGCCTTTTCGGACATTCCTTCACAAAGTGCCCAGACAAACCACAATACAGGCAAAGTTGAGCATTCCTTCGACGATCCTTCTCTTCTTTGGTCAAAGGCCCCCTCACCGAACCAATCTGCATAGGTTCTTCTGAAGACACTCCCTCAGCACTCTTGTGGCCTTCAGTCTTTACTCGATCCCAACGAGGAGGCAGAGGACGAAAATCTTTTTTCTTCTCATTTCGACGCTCACTTAATCGATGGTCTAGTTGCAACACCAAATCAATCAACTCTGATATTTCAGTGGGTCTTTGAGGAATTTGCGCCAGGGCATCTTTTAACTCATCTTTCAAGCCTCTGTAAAAAATGGCAGCTCTTTTCTCCTCCGGCCAATTTGTTTCTACCACCAACTTGTTGAAGTTCGCTAAATATCCTACTAGGTCTCGACTCCCTTGCTTGAGCTCAAGAAGTTCATTATCCGTCGCTTGTGAGGCTGAACGACGATCAAATATTTGTGCAAACTCTACTTTGAAGGCGTAAAAATTGCATAGTATTGGATCATTTCTGGTGACCAGAGACATAGACCAGGCGGCTGCATCGCCTGTCAGATACGACAAAATAAATGCCACCTTTGCCTGATCTACCGCAAAGATTACTGGACGACACAAAAAGTGCAAGGAACACTGTGTCAAAAAAATTTGGGCCTTGTGGGGGTCCCCACTATATCTCTCTGGGGAAGCTAAAGGAATGATAGGTGAAATTGATGGATACAGGCCCCAGCTAGTCCCGCAGAATACAAGGGTTCGCTCTCCTGTAACGAAAACTAGAAGGAAATTGGCACGGAAACTGCAAAGTACAAAAACAGAGTTTATTAACCCTTAAGGGTGGTCCTACAACCTATACAACACTCTTCAGTATTGCATAGAGTAGCACAAAGAACTTGCGTACACGGTCCCCTTTTATACACAACAGAGGGGCTCATAAGTGGGTGGATACAACATGAAGCGAAAAGCATTACCTTTTATGGACATTTTCGATACAGAATCAATATGTGGGCGGAGTTAACACATTCCTAAGCCCGCGAAAACATGGTCAAGCGAGGACTAACTGATAACAGATGTGGTCAAGTTTGGGCATGCGCCAGACGGACAAAGGAGCTATTTATAGACTGTTACTAGGCAGATTACAAGAGCAACTAACACGAAGATAGGACTCTTCTCGTGCTGAGCACGTGGAGACATGACAATACAAAATGGAGTCCGGACATTGGTCAACATAAGACGGAACCATGATTTTAACTAGAGAGAATTTATGTCTTTAGTGAATGCTTAATCATATCGCTATTTTAATTTTCAACAGACGACCCTTTCAGCATTTACTGAAGACATTCGGCTTATTAGGATAATCATCATATATGTAAATTTTCATCATCTCTTCCACCTCTTTGGTTAAATGTTTCTGATAGGTGACATTGGCAATAGCTTTCTTATCAGGAATACAGACTGACACACATAGAGAACAGAGTAAAGGACCACATTGGACACAGATGCAACAAGAAAACAGAATTGCTACAATAATGCAGAGACCAGTTAAAACCTTCCATCCCCATGTAGTGATCAAGGCCCAAAACCATCCAGAAAAGGTCCAAGTGCCATTTTCTGTATGAATCTCAGCTGCGATTTTATGCAATTTATTAATAGCATTATAAACTGATGGTGTATGGTCAGGAATAAACACACAACAACTACTTCCGATAATTTTACATGCTCCACCTCTATCAGCTAACATAACATCTAATACCATACGATTCTGTAATGCAACAATTCTAGTAATTTGTAATTCTTCCGTAAGATTCCCAAGAGCAGCAGCGGTTTGATTCATCACAGCCTCTACAACTCTCGTTAACCTTCGAACCTTCCTACTATTTAGGGCAGCTCCAACAAAGAAAAACAATCCTAAGTTAAAATCAACATACTGCTGTAAACTAGTATCAGTTTGATCAACATCATCAATAGATAGAGTACGTTTATATCTATTTACAGTTACATTATTCAACAATTTCAAATCTTTATGATAGGATGCAGGTGCTAAGAATACAGGGGGTAATAAAAATGCTACATAGCATACTCCGGACCAGCCGGCTGGTAAACGATAATAACCCTTATTCCCACATACAAAGTATGTATTATGGGAGGCTAAGAAAGTACTATTGTTTAACCCATCAATGTTTAAAACAATAATACAGTCACTAACACCAACAGGAATATAACCCACACTCTGAACACACAGGTCCGCTTGAGCTTGTGCCACTTGGATCACGAAGTGTTCCTTCCCTGCAGTGTCTCTAGTGTTCGTTAAAATGTAGGGGATCGATTCATTGTCTGGTCGATATTCTTCCCATTCCCAGATTGTCCCATTCGCTTGTGGATAGCCATCTTTATCTTGATGACATTCCCTATTAAGTCTGAAAAGTAATCGTCCCACTGTAGGTTTCCGTGTGGCAAAAAGCAAAGTGTACCATGCTCTACAAGAGCCATTATGAGAGAATGGGAGAGGTATGAACGGCGTTCCTCCTTTCTTCTGATGAGCTGGCATCATACCACATATTCAACAGTTCGTAGCATTCGTAGCAACATGGGTATGATGCAACATCTGGATGAAAGTGTTATTCAAATAAGACTGACGATGCTTCAATTCTTGATACAGAAGGGTATAAAAGTAGTGCTCCTCAGGCACTGGAGTGGTTAAAACAAACAACTCACGGGCAGGAGTCACGTCTTCAACAAACCATGTGGTTATACCAACAATAGCTACAATGATGATAAAACTCGTCGCACAAAGAATCTTCTTCTTTTCCATCTTGTAATAAAGAGTCAATATCTTCCTGAAACTAAAAGGTTGTCAGAACTCTTCCCCTTAGGCAGCCGTTGATTTCTTCACCAGCGGGCCAAGACGGGTGTCACTACACTAATGCAGGGCTGATCCCCCCCCCCTTGGCACATTGGCTCTCCGTTTCACTAACCTAAGGGCTGTTCTGACAACATCTTTAGACACAAAAAGAAAATCACTTCCTCGGTCTGAGATGATATCTTCCTCTTCCAGGAATCGATTGGTCCGGGAAGAGCTCCTCAGCGTCGTTCGGTTCCACAGCACGGCCTTTCTCCGCAGTCAGGATTTCTCGATGGTCGGTCAACACAGCAGGCTCCACCAATCCAGGCGGCACTTTACGACAGTGCAAAGAGTGGATCCAGTTCTTCCGATTGGAAACTCGCACAGCTGTCCTCGTTGCAAGCAAGACCTGCTCAGGACCAACCCATCTCGGCTCCAGACTGTTCGTTCTTTCGAAGACTTTTATCATGACCTGATCGCCAGGTCGGAGATTATGACCTTCACCTGTGGACCTATCAGGGAGCGCCTCTCGAACCTGTTGATGAATAGAAACCAAATTATCCGTTAACTGTGCCAGATAATCATTCATCATTACACAAGGTATATCATACACTGACTGCAGTTTTGGTGGACCCCAAATATTCATTGGGCGTCCGAACACGATCTCGTAGGGTGTGAGACCGGTCCGAGAATGCGGTATCGATCTAATTGACAATAATGCCAGCGGTAAAGCGTCTGGCCAAGTCAAAGAAGTCGAAGCTTGGATCTTCGCGATCTTAAGCTTCAAAGTACCGTTATATTTCTCAACCAATCCCGCAGACTGAGGGTGAAATACTGCATGGAACTTCTGAGTAATGCCTAGGCCTTTCAGGACATACTTGATAACGTCAGCTATAAAATGAGGTCCGTTATCACTCCACAACAATCTGCAAACACCATATCGAGGGAAGAACTCCTTCAATAGCATCTTGGCTGTAGTCATTGCAGTATTGTCTTTCGTAGGGTATGCCTCAACCCATTTGCTGAAGGCACAAACCACTACTAGAACATACTTCAAATTGTTACAGCGCTCAAGCTGAATGTAATCCATCTGCAAAACCTCAAAGGGTGCAGTAGGTGTCGCAAATCCTCCTGCTGGAGTTCGCGTACCCTTTCCTGGGTTATACCTCAGGCAAATCATGCAGGTCTGCACTACCCTCTTTGCCGTACTAGCGATCTCCGGATGCTCCCAAACTCGTGTGAGTAATTTAACAATTGCGGAAGCTCCGACATGCGCTAGTCCATGTGCCATCTGAACCATAGGTTGTACGAAGGCTGTGGGTAACTTCCACTTATCCATCTGCTTACTTCTCCAACACCCTTCATCATCTAATTCTCCATCATTGGACCATTGCTCCCGTTCCTTATCGGAAGCGGTCCTCTGTATTTCCAGCACTTCTCTCCTTGCATCGTGCCATCTTTCTGCCTGCGACTTTACAACATACATTGCAGTAGCCCCAGGCTGCATCGCAGTCTCTCGTGCCAC
Source organism: Triturus cristatus (assembly GCF_964204655.1). NCBI lineage: Eukaryota > Metazoa > Chordata > Amphibia > Caudata > Salamandridae > Triturus > Triturus cristatus. The sequence goes on along the minus strand of NC_140582.1, from coordinate 1,205,109,302 downwards.
TCGGTCTGCCAAAGCATTCCCTTCTCCAATTTTATCAACCACCTTCTTATGGGCACTACATTTAACTATAGCAATCTTCTTTGGATATGTTAATGCAGTCAAAAGGTTGTGAACTAACTCCCCGTACATTATCTGTGCCCCATGTGACGTTAGAAAGCCTCTCTCCTTCCAGAGTAGGCAGAAATCGTGCGCTACTCCGAAGGCATAGCGGCTATCTGTATAAACATTCACACACAATCCTGTACTGAGCTCACATGCTCGTGTTAATGCTATCAGTTCCACTGCTTGAGCTGATTTCTGCGGTATGCGTGCTGTCTTCACTATTGTTTGTAATGTGGTAATTGCATACGCTGCTGAAGTCGTACCATCTGGTAGCTTCAGGCATGATCCGTCCACCCATAGTTCTCCATCTACATCTGTAAAGGGCGTATCCTGGAGATCAATACGACCCTTTGTCTGTTCCTCAGTCACAAGAATACAGTCATGTGCTTTTCGTGCTTCAGACTGAGTTTCCGGGAACGGCAACAATGTGGCTGGATTTAACGTTGCACACCTCTTTAACGTAATATGAGGAGCCAAAAGCATCAACTCATATCCCGTTAAACGGGCACTGGTCAAATGTTGCGTCTTTGTCTGATTAAGCAGAGCATCAACAGCATGGGGAACTAATACCAACAACTTATGAGATAACACAATTCCCTCGCTTTGGCGTATTGACACAGCTGTCGCCGCAACCGAGCGAAAACAACCAGGCAATGCTCGGGCAACAGGATCAAGTACAGCCGAAAAATATGCACAAGGGCGCTGCTTGTCGCCGTGCATCTGCACTAAAACTGATAATGCACATCCATCTTTCTCATGCACATACAGTGAAAAGGGCTTCGTATAATATGGGGTCCCTAACACTGGTGCCGAACAAAGGGCTTGTCGCAATTGCTGAAAGGCAATTTCACACTCATTTGACCAGGGAAGAGGAATCGGAGTGTCTTTTGTCAAGAGTGCTAACAATGGCTTAGCTATGTGTGAAAACCCCAATATCCATTGCCTACAGAAAGAAGCAAGACCCAAAAATGCACGCACATCCTTCTGTGTGGAAGGTACTGGCGTGTCCAAAATTGCTTGAATACGATCTGGTGTGAGTGCACGCCCCTCCTTAGACAAAAGGTGACCCAAATAAGTCACCTTTGGTCTACAGAATTGCAATTTCTTCCTCGACACTTTGTGATTGTGAGACGCCAAAAAGGAAAGCAAGGATAACGTGCACTGCTCACACAACTCCGGGGTGTCAGCCGCCAACAAGATGTCGTCGACATATTGTATAAGGGCGACACCATCGGGCAGAACAAAGGAATCCAATTGTCTTTTCAAGGCTTGACTGTAAATACTAGGGCTCTCTGTATAACCCTGAGGGACTCTACAAAATCTATAAGACCTATTATTCAAAGTGAAGCCGAAAAGATATCGGCTATCAGGGTGAATAGGAATGGAAAAGAAAGCATTTTTCAAATCAATAACTGAAAACGTGGTCGCCGTTGGCGGGACCAGAGTAAGTAACGTCGTGATATCAGAAACCACTGGATACTGGGGTATCACAATCTTGTTCACTTCCCTTAAGTCAATGATAAAACGATAAACCCTGGTATCTGTATCTTTCTTCAAAATGGGTAAAATAGGACTGTTGCAAACACTATAGGGAACTTCTTCCACTACTCCCACCTTAATCAAATCCTGCACAATCTGTATGAGTGCCTCCTCCCCCTCCTGGGAAATACGATACTGAGGGAGGCGCGGTAACACCGCACCCTCCTGGACACTAATGTGGACAGGCGGAATCACCATCTGTCCCACATCAGTATCCGAAGTGGCCCACAAAGAATGAGGGAGCAAAGCTAATACAGTATCCTCCGTAACCACACACATCCGATCTGCCATTGGGTGATTATCGTTTAATATCACACGTACCCCAGTAGGGGAGCAGCGGATCGTAGCTCTGAAGTGCTTAAGCATATCAAGACCCATAATGTTGTCGGGCGTGTTCGGAGCGAGCAAAAACGGACAGGGTGCAGAAAAGTGGTCAACATGGAATGCAAGGGGTCGGGAAAGAGGGCTTCAAGAGAGTGTACCATCAAACCCTACCGATGTAACCACCAAGCCAGATGGGGGAGCCCTCGGAACCAGTTGTTTGGACAGTGCACTGCGAGTAGCTCCTGTATCAACTAGGAACCGATCAGTAAAACCCAAGACATTTGCTGAAACATAAGGACCCTTCTGATCAACCGGTACTTCAACTGATTCCAACCCCCATCCAACGCAATCCTATGCCTGCTGCGAATCATGGTACCCAGAGCGGTCATTCCCAGACATCTGATACTGATTTTGCCGATCAAATACATTAGGTCTATCTCGTTGCTGCACGTTAGGTTCAAAGCGAGCACGATCATTAGAATTCCCTCTGAAATTCGAAAAGCCCCCTCTTCCTCTCGGTGGTCCCTGACCACGTCCCTGACGAGATGCATATAATACCGGACAATCTCTAGCCCAATGACCCGACTGTTTACAATACGCGCATTGATTTCTATTAACATCTGACCGACCGGAAGGGGGACCATAGAATCCTCCTCTACCTCTGTCTACACCCCGACGAGGCGGACCATACACTTGTGCTAACATCACCTTTGTTTTCAAATCTTTCGATTTCTTCTCCTCATGCCCCTTCGCTTCTTGTTCCTGATGCTCATAATACTGAGCCATAGTCAGGAGGGATGCCGGAGACGAAGCGGACCAAGAACTTTCACTCGCTTTTAAACGAGCTGGTATTCCTGGTAATAAATTCGCCACATATTTATCAACAAAAAGATGTCGACCCGTATCATCCGTAAGTGACTGACCACTGAAATCATGAAATGTCTCCTCAGAGCGCGTAAATAAATCTGAAACTGATTCATCTACCTTCTGTTTACATGAGGCTAACATATTCCAGTCAATCTTTTTAGGGGGGATAATTGTTTTCAACTTGGTCAAAATAGCAGCGGGGAGATCTAAAATAATCTGGGGCGGTTTTTGCGCGGGTTTTCTCTCCCTATCCTCATCCTCAATCTCAGACCACTTGGCCTTGAAAGTGGCTTGATCATCCACCTTCCGTACAGATCGCCACATATCCGGTGGTAAGATAAGCCCAAAGAACAAATCTATATCTGCTAAAGTCATAGTACAAGAATTCAAAGCCCCTTCGACTTCTTCGTAAAAGGCCGCTGGATTCTTGCGGGGGTCAGGCAGTGCATTCTTTAGTGCCATAACATCAGCCCTATGCCAGGGAGTATAAACCCAATTATACACAAAATAACCCCTAGCATCGGGGGAAGACATATCTGAGCTAGTCCCTGTTCCTTTAGGAGGAACATACAAAGGTGCCGCCTCTCGCATTGGTTTAGCATGCACTAGTTCGCTCTTATCTGAGTGGGAGGTAGATGATTGGTCGCCGCCGATACGTGAATCCGATTGCTCCTCCTCCCCTGTCTTTAGGCGCGCTCTCTCTTTAATTTCAAACGCCGCGTCCCGCAATGCAAACAGCCGTCGGACCGCATCAGGTGCCTGAGAGGGAGGAAAAACACCGTTACGTAATGCTTTAGCATCTGATACTACAGCATCAGGCTCGAAAACATCAGAATATTTCCGAAAGGCAGTAATCACTTCATCAGAAAAAGTTTCAAGAAAATACAACTTCGCTCTATCCGGCCACGTTTCCCAAGACTCCAATAATTCAGAAAGAGGTAGTTTGCCTTTAAGCGCACGCAAAGAGAGTTTCCGAAGCTCACCCATACGCTCAACCGATAACATCGACCGCGTGTCTACCTTATCCGAAGCCGATCCAGAATCCTGTGTCCTCGGGGCGGACACGCCAACATAAGGGGGCGGAGAGCGATCTAATAAATAAAAATCATCTTCAAGATTAGTAAGGACAGGATAAAGCGGCTGGCGGACAGCATATTGACCCGAGACTTGCAACCTACGTTCTTTCTCTTGTCTCTCCGCCAATTCTCTTTCTTCCCGACGCTTCGCTTCCTGTACTCTCACATGATCATTTTTCCGTTGCTCTTTATCAAACAGCGCTTTCTCACGTTTCTCTCGCTCACGCACTTCCTTCACCCATAACCGTACACATTCAAACATGTCTTGACGAGCACGCCGTTTACACATACACTGTTCCACATACTCAATCTTACGCATGTCAAATGATCCATACAAAGGCCATCGCAACTCAGGATCCTTTTTGGTGTATTTCCTCCACACTGTGCTGTACATTATAGAAGAAAGGCCATGCTTCACATACATATCCCTATTAGGAGTCCCCTCTGGCGGGGCTGGAGCAGATTCCTCGAGGTTTAACCGGTTTCCAAAGCAGCAGCACCACTTACGGAGTGCGCTAAAAGCAGGCATGCTCAAAAATAATGCAAAATATGCAGTATTATCAAAAATGGCACTTAAACTTTGCGCCGTTCAAATTTACACAGCTCCGGAGAAATATCTCCACATTACCTGCCTATATGTGTTGCAACGCATATATTCTCACAATAATCAATACAAAATATGACCGGTCATCACAAATCAAACTCAAATAGCCAACCCAGGCTTCAAAACTCGGAGCAAGTACCGTACAACGGTTCTTACCAATCAAGAGTGTCCAGATTCCAACTGCCAAGTTCCAAAAATCGCCCAAACGGCTGTCGCGGCAAACCGACAGAAGAGGTCTCAGTCGAGGACCGGCGCCACCCAGAAGGTCAGTTCGGAAGGGAAGGAAGAAACCTCGGGATGCCAGGACTTAAAACGCCACTGGCAGTGATCACATCCCCGGCCAAATTCCTCACCTTCGTCACGACCAGTCCTTCGGGCATCCGAGTCGCCGATGAGCCCCACGTGACGGGCGCCAATTGATGGATACAGGCCCCAGCTAGGCCCGCAGAATACAAGGGTTCGCTCTCCTGTAACGAAAACTAGAAGGAAATTGGCACGGAAACTGCAAATACAAAGACAGAGTTTATTAACCCTTAAGGGTGGTCCTACAACCTATACAACACTCTTCAGTATTGCATAGAGTAGCACAAAGAACTTGCGTACACGGTCCCCTTTTATACACAACAGAGGGGCTCATAAGTGGGTGGATACAACATGAAGCGAAAAGCATTAACTTTTATGGACATTTTCGATACAGAATCAATATGTGGGCGGAGTTAACACATTCCTAAGCCCGCGAAAACATGGTCAAGCGAGGACTAACTGATAACAGATGTGGTCAAGTTTGGGCATGCGCCAGACGGACAAAGGAGCTATTTATAGACTGTTACTAGGCAGATTACAAGAGCAACTAACACGAAGATAGGACTCTTCTCGTACTGAGCACGTGGAGACATGACAATACAAAATGGAGTCCGGACATTGGTCAACATAAGACGGAAAACATGATTTTAACTAGAGAGAATTTATGTCTTTAGTGAATGCTTAATCATATCGCTATTTTAATTTTCAACAAAATGGCATGAATAACTTGGGTAGATATGTCGGAAGGGGAAGGGTTAAATGAATGAGAGGGAACTCCTTTGAAAGCTGAGCCTGCCGCAACCAACTCATCTAACCTTTGCCGAGTTTGAGTGGACTCCTGACTGGACCTTCTAACCTCCTCCCGCAAAGATTTGTTTTCTTCTAAGGCATTATTTAACTGTTCCTGCATACTATTTAAAATCTTTGTTAAGGCCTTTAAATCCAAACCTTCCGTCATACTGTCAAGGAGGGGACCTAAATTCCCCTAGAAGAGGAAGGCACTTCAATCTGTCAGAACTGCTGAAATCAAGTGCGGTCCCCTCAGGAACAGATGACCTTACCGCAAATCCACCACGACCAAAACCAGTAGCAGGCAACAACCTCTGCCACTAGACCTTGCCCGAGGGGGAAAGGGGAAGTGGAAGACAAAACAAGAGAGACACGCCTTCGGGATACTGGCTCCTACTTCTGGAATTCTGTAGAAGTTCTGCAATATATAAGCACACAATTCTTCACTTGTTACTGCTAAACTTCTCTAAGACTCTCACCCTTACTCATCCCCACTATAGTGTTCCTTACCCGTATCTCATATAAGGCTAACTCCTCTCTGACTGTCTTGTCTGTAATGTATTATTATTATGCACCTCTGGTTAACTGAAAGAACCCTGCCAAATGCTGATTAAAGTCTTTCCATAAACTTGCAGGTTCTTGGCTCGAATGTCTTTTAAGTTTTTCCCTCAGATAAACTCTCACTGTTGCCAATAATATTCTCCATTAATATCTACAAGACTTGGAATAACCTGAAATTGTCTTTTGTCCACTCAAAGTCTGATGGTCTTGGTTAAAGTTGCAAGTGGATGATCATTACACAATTAAACACTCTTACTTGAAAGTTGAAAGAACTTCTCTTGACAGAAGTTACACTTCACCGCATCACTCCTACTGATCCCAAACTCAGAATTGCCACCAGCTTCTATTCCTCCAGGATATTGTATTTCTGAACTGGTGAAGAAAGATTATGTTTTGTTATATACTCATAATTAACCTTTAACTTCATATCACAAGCTACTTCCCATAAAAGTGTCAGGAAACGGCTCGTATTCTGATTCTTTGAAGAGAAACTGAAGAGAAGGCACAGAACGCGGAAAACTAGCTCCTGTCAGAATTTCTCCTCAGTTGAAGTGCGCTGTGCGATAGTCACGCACGCGCGTTAACTGTCAACACTGCTTCAAAAAGGAACAACTAGACCGCGCACCGCTATAGAAGTGGTAGCGAACCGGTCTTTCTTGGAAAATGGCGGAACGACGTAATTCATGCAACACAAAGCGGAGAGACGATCTCCAACACGGATTCAGCCTCTTCCAACGTGGGTACTTCAGATCAGGTAATCTAATGGAGGCTGAGCGTTGTTTCTTAAGTCCCCCCATCCGATCTTTCTTGTGGTTCCTGACACACTGGGTGCGGTTCCAGCAGCAGGGGGAGAGGTCAGCGATGTCTTCGCGGGTTCAGCAGCACGACCTTGGGGGGCTTCTTCTTCGGTATTGACCGCAGTTTCTTTGTTACTTTACAAGCAGGCCTCTTTAGGAGCAGGGCTCCTGCCTTTATACCCAGTTTCTTTAGTGTTTGCAGGCCAGGGGGCCTTAGACTGGTTTCGCCCAGTTTTTGGAGCATGTTGTTGTGGTTTCTTTGAAGGTGCAGGGCAGGGACACCAGACACTCCGCAGGAGGTGGAGCCAGCAGCGAGGTGGCAGAGCACAGCCCTATTCAGAGTCAAGGGGCACTCCTCCCACCTATCCTGGGGGTAATCCATCTGGCAGCCCAGACTGTCCCCTGGAATCCCCCAGCCCCGCCACTCACAGAAACCAGACAGCAGATACACATCCTAGCAGAGGCAGGCTGAACAATCAGGCAAGCAAATGCTAACTTTCTAAAAGTAGCATTTGCGAACACAGGATATTAAAATAAACTTTACTACAAGGAGTATTTTATTATTCTGAGTTCAGGCATACTAAACTTGACTTTCTACCATGTTCCCTGAGCCTGCTGGGATTATAGAGTGTAATAATTCCAGCAGCCCATTCTGGCCTATGAGAACAGGTAGCCTTACAATAGTGAAAAACGAAAATGGCTGTAATTCACTATTAGGACATGCCAAACATATCAGGGCTTGTCCTACCTTATGCTTACAATGCACCCTGCCCTTGGGCCTACCATAGGGGTGACTCACATGAAGTACAGGGAAGGATTTAGAGGCTGGCAAGTGTGTGCACTTGCCTAGCTAGCATGACAGTACCAGACTGCACGCAGTTTCTGCAATGGCAGGCCTTAGACATATTTTAAAAGGCTGCTTCTGTGGGTGGCACAACCAGCGCTGCAGGCCCACTAGCAGCATTTGTATTTACAAGCCCTGGCACTCCTGGTGCACTTTTCTGGGGGCTGACAGTAAACCAAATAAGCCAATCATGGAAATCAATTACAGGGACACTTTTCATAGGGAGCACTTGCACTATGGCACTGATTGGCAGTGGCACAGCGCCCTGAGCAGCTAACACCAGCAAAACATCTGAGGCACATCGGCAAAAAGTGGGAGGGAGACTCACGCCAAGGTGCCAGGTCTAACATGTGTCCCCCCCAGGTGAAATGTGGGGAGAACTACCCTACCCCAGGGAGTTCCTCATCACTAAGGCGGAAAAACCTGGACAGACCGTCAGCATTGGCGTGATCTGTGCCAGGGCGATGTTCCACCGTGAAGTCCCTACCCTGAAGGGAAATGGACCACCTCAACAGCTTTGGGTTCTCACCCCTCATCTGCATCAGCCATCTGAGGGGCCTGTGGTCTGTCTGAACCCAGAAGTGAGACCCAAACAAGTAGGGTCTTAGCTTCTTTAATGCCCAGACCACAGCAAAAGCTTCTCGCTCAATTGCACTCCACCTCTGTTCCCGTGGCAGTAACCTCCTACTGATGAAGGCTACAGGTTGGTCCCAGCCCTCCTCAGTCATCTGTGAGAGAACAGCCCCTACACCATGCTCTGAAGCGTGTGTTTGCACTAGAAATTCCTTGGAGAAATCAGGGGCCAGGAGCACGGGTGCCGTGCACATGGCAGTCTTCAGGGTGTCAAAAGCTTTCTGACAGGTGTCAGTCCAGATCACTTTCCTGGGCTGTTTCTTAGAAGTCAGCTCTGTCAAGGGTGCAACAATGCTGCCATACCCCTTGACAAACCTCCTGTAGTACCCTGTGAGTCCTAAGAAGGCTCTTACTGCAGTTTGGGTTTTGGGGGGCTCCCAAGCCAGGATGGTTTCAATCTTGGGTTGCAGGGGTGCCACCTTGCCGCTCCCCACTTGGTGTCCCAAGTACACCACTTAACCCTGCGCGATCTGACACTTGCTTGCCTTGATCGTGAGGCCTGCCTTGCGCAGTGCCATCAACACTTCCCAGAGGTGGCGCAGGTGTTCTGCCCATGTACCACTGAACACTGCAATGTCATCCAGGTAGGCGGCGCTGAACTCAGTCAGCCCGGCCAACATCTGGTTGACCAACTTCTAGAAGGTGGCAGGGGCATTCTTCATCCCAAAGGGCATAACCCGGAACTGGAAATGCCCATCTGGTGTGAAGAATGCCGACCTCCCTTTGGCCCCATCAGTCAAGGCGATCTGCCAGTACCCAGACGTCAAATCAAACATGCTGAGGAACTGGGCAGCCCCTAACTGATCAATGAGCTCATCAGCCCTGGGGATGGGGTGCGCGTCAGTCTTGGTGACTGAATTGAGTCCTCTGTAGTCCACACAGAACCGGAGTTCAGGTGTGGCTCCAGGCGCTGCAGCCTTTGGGACCAAGACCACTGGGCTGGTCCAAGGACTGCTGGAGGACTCAACCACTCGAAGAACAAGCTGTGGTACTGTAAATTTCGCAAATGACTAATGCGGTATGTATGAGTGTTTTCGTCATGTTTCACCGATGAATTCACCGTGTATACGATACTACATATTGAACCCTCGGGTTCCATTTTAGAACGGTAACCATTCTGTGGTTGCCCTCACATAGGCTGCGCACGAAGGCCATGCCTAGGCCTAAAGGACACGCAATCTTTCTTTGACTTCTTTGTGACCTGTGCAAACTGACTCCGCTGCCCGAGGTCAGTCCTGTCCGGCCGGTTCCTTTTACTGCGGCCAAATGGGATTAGCATCAGGGCCCGACACATCATAAAGTCATGCATCCCACACGAACCCTGTCTAAACTCTTTCACATCTGACTCTGTTTCCTACTTTATGGCTTGTTTTACGAGGAGGAGGTGCCCGTTTTTATTGGGGTCTGCTGATATCTGATGAGGGTTCTGAGCCTCGCTGGGTAAATAATTATGGGCTGACCGAGCTGAAATGTGGGATTATCATCATGACTTTGCTCTTTCTTTGAAGCGAAAATATGTGAATGACCACTTGTAAAATAGGGGCGGTATTGCCCAGAGCGTAATATTCTGTATATAAGAAAAGACTGGTTTTTGGTTCGGGAGCAGTCTCCTGAGAACATACACCGTGCTGTACTTCTCGGATACCTGTGATTGGTCTGCAGCCAATAAATACGATCTTTGACTTCACCTAGTAGACTCTGTGTTTCTGTAGTCTGAAACAGGAAGAACTCAAAGTCTTCGGGTGTGTCCACTGGCACCACTGGGTTGGTTCCGAAAAACCCAGTACTTCAGTTGGCGCCCAACATGGGGCGATTTCAGCGGTACCGGTCCAAGCCAGAGGTTCGTGAGGAGCTTCGTGTGAAAATTCTGGAGGAAGGCCGCCACTTCATCGACCCCTGCATGTCGACGTGGTCCGAAAGTCTTTACTGCGAGGTTCTCCGCGTCCCGACGGCTACGAGGGACGGCTGCCCTGTCTATCGCCCTGTTTTGGACCCTTGATGATTTGGTAGAGCGAAACGATTTAACGAGTCTTCTGGCGACGTCATCAATACCTCAGTTAAGTATAAGTGGAGCGTCTCCCAGTCTTTAGTTTGGTTCTTAGTTTGGTATCCCTTTGGGATCGCTTTGATTTGGAACTTGCAAGTGCCAAAGCCGAAAGTCTCGTGTATTCACGAGACTATTGTATTCGATAATCCTTTGAAGTTTGAAACTAGACTAGTGAGCGAAGATGCCTGGTTCTAGTATATTTGGAAATTTGTTTTGTCTAGGTTGTAATAAGGACTCCCGATTAGAGGATTCGTGTCCGGTTCCTCCAATTGGAACTCCAACTTATGAGCTTTATGTGAAAGATGGCGTGGGCCCCATTACGTACAATGAAGTATGGATCAGATACACCAGGAAAGATGGTGATTTAAAATGGCCCCAATATGGTAGTTTTGACACAGAGATTCTGGATAATCTAGAGGTTAAATTATTTAAAAAGAAAGCCCAGCCGGCGATGTTTGATTCTTTCCGCCTATGGCGAAAGGAAGCCAAATAGAAAGAAATCAAATTAGCAAAGAAAAATAAAAGAGAGAAAGGTATGTCGATAATGCAAGCAGCTTTGCAGTTTAAAGATAATGAAGAAGAACAAATGAATGAGCAGTTGCGAATGCAACGTAAACTAGTGATTGATAAATGTTACCCAGTTTTGCCGCCCCTTCAGCAAGATGCGTCAAAAGAAAAGGAGAAAGATCCCCTAATGTCACATTTGCTGAGTTCGCCACCCCCGTATGCGCAGAGTGCTACAGCGCCTCCGCAACCTTTAAATGTACAGCCTCCAGTTAATTTGCCGCAAGACTTCCCGCAGCCGCCAGCTCCTCCTCAGCCGGCTCCTATCCCTACAGCGCAGCCCTCTCACGAACCGCCGATTTCGCTACCTATCTCTTCTGCGCTTCCTGCGACTTTACCTAGTACATCAGCTGCCTCTCTCGGCGCTCTTCCTGATACGACCCCTGTACCTGTATCTGCACCCGTTTTTCTTCTCTCTGTCTTTCCCCCTGTTCTTGCCTCAACTTCACCTTCTACACGACAACGAATAGCTAGTGCGGTCACTAATTTTATATCGCCTCTCTTCGGGTCATCTATTATTTATTATTTATTAAGCTTGTATAGCGCACAGATACCCCAACGGGGTGTCCCGGCGCTTGTGTGTGAACGTGTATACTGCTCGCTGTAAAGTGAAGATTTAGCAGAATAGATAAGTTTTCAGGGCTCTTCGAAAGGGAGGTTCGTCTTGAACGCTCCTAATGTACAAGGGAAGGTTGTTCCAGTGGGAAGCAGTGCAAACGTGGAACGTTTTCCCCCCAGATCGAGCCTTTTTAGCCCTTGGGGTAAAAAGAAGATGTTGAGAGCTCGATCGGAGTGAGCGGGCGTTACTGTAAGGGCGGAGGCATGAGGACAGATGAGCAGAACCCTTCCCGTTGATAGCACGGTGGGCCAGGGTGAGGGCCTTAAATTCCGACCTTTTATGTACTGGGAGCCAATGCAGCCTGAGGCGGTGGGGGGTGATGTGTTCTCTAAGGGGGAGACCACAAACCAGGCGGACTGCGGCATTTTGAACTGTTTGCAAGCGCCTCTGGAGACCTTTAGATAGTCCCAGATAGAGGCCATTGGCATAGTCAAGATGGGAGGTGATTAGCGCCTGCACAATTGTTTTCCTAGTTTGATTAGGGATGAAGTTGATGAATTTTTTCATCATCCTTATTTTAGAAAAGCAGGCCACAGATACAGATTGAATCTGCTTCTTGAAGGAGAGATCACAGTCCCAAATGACTCCCAGGTTTTTGACGGAGTCCTTAGGCAAAGGAGGGGCGCTCAAGTCTAGAGGCCACCACAGAGTAGAATCCAGTGGAGAGGGCTGGTGAAAAAATATTACTTCGGTTTTGCCAGCATTAAGCCGGAGGCAGTTGTTATCCATCCAGTTGGCAATGCTCCGAAGACAATTTTTTAGTGGGTCGAAGGTAGACTCAGAAGGGGAATCATATGAAAAAAGAAGCTGTATATCATCCGCATAAGATGTGGCCTGTATTCCAGATTGGGAGATGATCTCGGCCAGCGGGGAAAAATATATGTTGAACAAAAGAGGGCTTAGTGACGAGCCCTGAGGGATGCCCCACTTAAGGGGTCGACTGCATGAAGTGAAGGGGGGAGTGAATACAGCCTGAGTCCGATTGGACAAAAAGGAGGCAAGCCATTCCAAGGCCTTGCCCTGGACACCTTTTGCCTGTAGTCGGTCGAGGAGGATAGGGTGAGATACGGTGTCGAATGCTGCTGACAGATCCAGCAGCACCAACACCGCTCTAGAACCCACGTCAACTTTCCACCTGATAGCGTCCGCCATCTCCAGGAGGGCAGATTCGGTACTGTGACCCGGCCTGAAACCATGCTGGGAGGTGTGGAAGGCGCCGCTCTTCTCAAAGAAACCAGCCAATTGGCCATATACAAGTTTCTCCAGCACTTTGGCTGGGGCAGGGAGCAAGGAAATGGGGCGATAGTTTGCTGGTTCAGAGGGGTCTGCGGTAGCCTTTTTGATGATTGGAACCAGTCGAGCATGTTTCCAAGAATCTGGAAAGATCCCTGACAGGAGGGAGTTATTCCATATTTCGTTCAATACTGGATTGAGCAAAGGAGCAAGGGATTTGTACTGCTTCGCTGGCCACGGGTCAAGGGGGGAGCCAGATTTGCACTTGAGTAGTTCCGCCAGAGACTGTTCTAGGGAGATCGGCTCAAATTTGGAAAAGACCTTATCCGAATCGGAGCTAGTTAAATCTGCTATCAGTTGAGGTGGAGTGATGTTGCTGGGAAAGGAGTTCTGAATGAGAGCGATCTTGTCTTCAAAATAGCTCGAAAGATTGTCGCAGAGAGCCTGGGAGACCAGAGGTTGGCGCTTAAGGGCCATGGGGTCGGTAAAGGCTCTGACCGCGTCAAAGATGACTCTAGATGAACCCTTAGCCCTGGTGATTTTCTCCTCAAGGTGAGATCTTTTATGATCAATGATTTTTCTTCTGTACTCTTTGAGGGAGGTTTTGTATTTGGATCTACTGTCAGGAGAATAAGATCGCCTCCAATTTCTCTCCAGCCTCTTGCAGGTAGATTTGTGTAGCCGCAATTCCTCAGAATACCAGGGTGCCGAGGGAGAGGTACGAAGGGATTTAATAGGTCTCATAGGTGCTAAAAGATCCAGAGCCGAAGTGACCCAATGGTTGAAACTGGCCACGCGAGAGTCCAGATCATGGGCCTCCCCTGGGGAGGTCGTGGAGAGATGAGGGCCTAGACTCTCAAGAGAGATTCTCCCCCAATTCCGCCCCATGGTGTTGGACTGAGGTCTGGAGCGATCCGCCAAGCGGGAGGAGATGGAGAAAGGGATTAAAAAATGGTCCGACCAGACAACGGGGGTGGGCTTACCTAAAATAGTGTCAGTAAGGTTGGTACATATCAGGTCCAGAGTGTGCCCGCCCTTGTGTGTAGGGCCAAGGACGAGTTGCTTTAGGCCACCATCAGATAAGGCTGACAAAAAGTTGGAAGCATTAGGTTCATTAATATTGTCAGCATGCAGATTAAAATCACCCAAGAGGGTGAAATTGGCATAGCGGAGAGATGCCTGTAAAGCAAGATCAATGAGGGCCGGAAGATAGGAGATTTTAGATTTGTGGGGACGGTAAACCAATAAACCGGAATAGGTAAAGTTAGCGGCCAGTTTAATGCAGAAAGGTAATGCCTCAATGCACTCTATTTGAGGGTGTGGGAAGGAGGAAATCGACCAAATAGATCTGTATATAATGGCCAATCCTCCACCAGGGTGTGAATTCTGCCTATTAGCACACAGAATTTTGTAGTCGGGAGGGATAGCGAGACAGAGGGCAGGATTGGTGTCATCTCCCAACCAAGTTTCCGTAAGGAAAAGGATGTCCCACTTGTTATCCTCGAGTGATTGGGCTATATCTAATGAGTGTTTTACTAACGAGCGACAGTTGATGAGTCCAGCTTTGATAGAAGTGTTCCTGTCGCTCACAGGTTGACGGTGTACGGGCTGACGTAAATGGCAAGCGGGGTGAGGAGTGTCATCAGTATGTCGTACGCAGCAGGGTTTGAAAACACGGGATGTCGGGTCGTCCGACAGTGCTTGGAGTGCCTGTGACCAAGAGCATGAATTTGAATTAAGGGCTAAAAGGGTTTCCCTGTTGTAGATGATGGGATTGAGGAACTCCGGCGGCAAGGGGATAGAACATGGCGTGGCCGCGTCCGAGACGCGGACGGGCGCAGACGGGCAGGACTCTGGCACGACTCCGGCGCGAGTCAGGCGCGCCCGCTGAGCGCGTTCGCTGCGCGAAGTCATGCCCTTCCCCTTTTATGCGCGACTAGAGCGCTCCGGGTCTGATCCACCCCCAAGATGGCCGCCACGCTTCAGAGCCCCGGGACCAACTCCACAGCGTCACTAGTTAGCTGCAAGTGAGAGGACGCCAGGCAGCGGGAAACGGGAAGACACCAAGGTGAGGAGGTCTGCCTAGTGCAAAGATGCTATCAAAGGTTAAAAATTCAGAAGTTAAAAGCAAGTCGACTAAATGTGCAAATATTCGCAATAGCAGCGTAAAAACACAATGTAACAACAGCAGAGCACACAGCCTCCCGGCTTCCGCCTCAGGAGGGGTACACGCAATCACACACAGACTGGCGCGTGAGATTTAGGCCCCTTTTATGCGCGACTAGAGCGCTCCGGGTCTGATCCACCCCCAAGATGGCCGCCACGCTTCAGAGCCCCGGGACCAACTCCACAGCGTCACTAGTTAGCTGCAAGTGAGAGGACGCCAGGCAGCGGGAAACGGGAAGACACCAAGGTGAGGAGGTCTGCCTAGTGCAAAGATGCTATCAAAGGTTAAAAATTCAGAAGTTAAAAGCAAGTCGACTAAATGTGCAAATATTCGCAATAGCAGCGTAAAAACACAATGTAACAACAGCAGAGCACACAGCCTCCCGGCTTCCGCCTCAGGAGGGGTACACGCAATCACACACAGACTGGCGCGTGAGATTTAGGCCCCTTTTATGCGCGACTACAGCGCTCCGGGTCTGATCCACCCCCAAGATGGCCGCCACGCTTCAGAGCCCCGGGACCAACTCCACAGCGTCACTAGTTAGCTGCAAGTGAGAGGACGCCAGGCAGCGGGAAACGGGAAGACACCAAGGTGAGGAGGTCTGCCTAGTGCAAAGATGCTATCTAGTACGACCCCTGGTTCACAACGTAAGCAGTTGCGTAGTCAGCTGCCTGGTTCTGAAGAGAAAGAAGTATTAGACAGCATGGCACATAAATGGATTGTTTATCCTTCAAGATATGATGTAAGGTCTGTTGTAAATGTTTTTCATCAATGGGAAGCACCAAAACAGAGATACATTTTCGAGAAAATGTGTGAATTCCTCTGTGAGGAATTGGAAGATCATGGTTTAGACTCAAGCCCGCAGGAGTTGTGTCATGTACGGTTTGATTTTGAAAAAGGTATGATTGTGGGTCCCGATGTTGAGAAAGCAGTTGCGAAATTGTTGTCTTTTAGGATTGAGGATCCTTCGCAGTCATTGTTTGAACGTGGCTCCTCTGATAAAAAGGTTAAACAATACCCGATGAGAGAAGTCCCTCCGGTATGGAAGGACGCCGTTGCGGCTGATGCCGCTCAAGGTATTGCTGCTATGCCAGCTCATTTTCAGCGTGTTTGGGTACATGTGCCTTGGAAGCGATCTGAAGTTTTAGCCCTTAAGCAGACCTTGCCTGACCCCCGTAAAAACCCTGCAGGATATTATAAGGAGTTATCACAGACCGCAGAATCGTGTGTCATGAATCTAGCTGACATAGATATGTTGTTCGGGAATGTTGTTCCGCAGCCTTTATGGGGATCGATTCATAATGCAGATCATGCTGCAGAACTAGGTGACACATGGGCTAATATCATTGCTGCAGACACTAGACAAGTTGGTGGTACGAAACCTGAGCCTTTAGTAGCACAACTCCCTGCTAGAATTATTACCTACATGAAAACTTTAATGCCCGCGATGCGTGTGAATTGGGATAAATTATCCGCATGCAAGCAGAAGAAAGATGAGTCAGTGTCTGATTTCTTCACCAGGTTTGAAGAAACATTTATCGACCACAGTGGTCAAGACATGAGTACGGAAGGTGGTCAACGGTTATTTGTTGATAAATTCGTGCATAATTTGCTTTCTGAGTTGTGTAAGAAATTAAAAGATTCAGAGAGTTCTTGGGCTGTTTCCTCTTCAACGCAAATACTGGCTACTGCACAGTATTACGAAAATAGGGATAAAGATGAGAAGGATAGAGCAGACAAGAAAACAAAAGAATTAAAGTCGAAGGTTCTGTTACAGCAGGCCTACCCACCACGCGGTAGTCAGAGTAACTATCAGCAACCTCAACAGTTTCAGAGAAACATGCAAAGATTAGAATATTTCCAACCGCGTGTTCCTGTAGGTCCCAATCAATGTTCGTACTGTAAAGAAGAAGGTCATTTTAAGTATAGTTGTCCTATATTGTTGCAGCGTACGAATAATGCTTATGGCACAAGAGGTAGAGGTGGTCAGCAAGCTTCTAGAGGTAGAGGGCGTGGAAATGTTCCCCAGAACGCGCGTCCTCTTCCGCCTCAAAATACGATGAATAGTTTTGATCAGCAAGCCAATGCAACTGGTAGGACGGCTCAGTACTATAATAACGACTATTATGCAGAAGATGAAAATGCGGAAGGTAATGATTACTAGGACAGCCATAGACAAAGAGAGGGAGTTGTTTCAGTGCCAGTGGATCAGAGTGGACCGTATGTCAAGGTGACTACAGCGGGTGTGTCAGAGCCTTTTCTATTGGATACTGGTGCTGCAAAGAGTTCTATTATGCACCCAAAACTCCCTGGCGCGCCTTTGTCTGGCGAAATGAATGTTTCAGTAGGTTTTTCTGGCGCCCCGGTTAGGAACGCGATCTCTAGTCCTATGCCCCTTTCTGTTGGACCTTGTGAGCTGAAAGCACCCCTTATCCTAACAACAGGTTGTGGTGAAAACCTGTTAGGATTGGATTTGTTAAAGAGGTTACATGCGACATTATATTGTTCTCCCTCAGGAGTACAACTTACACTGGGTAGGGAAGTGATTTCTCCAATGTATTTGTCGAAGAATAAACTGCCAGCTGAATTGTCGTCTCTTCCAGATGTCCTTTGGGCTACTGGTCCTAATGATGTGGGCCTCTTGGAAATACCGCCATATGTGGTCACTTTGAAAGCCAATGTTAAATTGCCACGCATTCCCCAGTACAAAATCTCTAATGAAGGTGAGAAAGCGTTGTTAGCAATCATCTATGATTTGATTGAAAAGGATGTAATTGAAGAGACAAGAGGCAACGTTTGCAATAGTCCTGTTTTGCCTGTTTTAAAACGTACTGACCCTTCTCAGCCACCTGTTTACAGGTTTGTGATCGATCTTAGAGAGGTCAATAAGATAGTTGTGCCACAGTTTCCAGTTGTCCCTGATATAACTGCCTTGTTAACTATGATTCCAGCTTCCGCTGCTTGGTTCTCAGTGATCGATTTAAAGAATGCTTTCTTTAGCATCCCGATTGCAGAGGAGAGCAGGGATATTTTTGGTTTTAGTCTAGGAGGTCGAAGCTTCCGTTTTAAACGCGCTCCACAGGGCTACTGTGAAAGTCCGTCAATATACAGTCAGGCTTTAAAAGCGCAGCTTGATGCAATTGTTTTACCTAGTGGTGCTACCCTTATTCAGTATGTTGACGATTTACTAATCGCCGCGGATACTGAAGAGATTTGTAAAGAAGCTACATTGTCATTGTTGCGTCATCTGTCTACCTTTCATCACAAAGTGTCTCTCTCAAAAGTGCAATATTGTCGACAAGAAGTGACCTACTGTTGGACCCGGCCTCGTGGCGTGGTCCTTAACCCCCCTGGACTGTGGCCGTTCCCCGCCCCGGCCTTCACGGGCCACCCGTCTGAACTGCTCCAAGGCCCTTCACCTGGAACTGCACGTGGTCGCATGCTCCTCATGGCTCCGCCATCTTGTTGGCATCTACGTCACCCCGTACACCAGCCGGCGCGACCCCGCTCAACCCGGCCTCGACCCCAGCGAAGCCCCGACCTCGAGGCACCACGGACTGGCCAGGGGGTGCCGCAGGAACCATTCATCGCCCCCGGCGGAGGACGGTATCGTTGGGACCCCCAACTGTCCTCCCCTCTCGAGGTGTGATCGCCCTGCAAACTCCCATGGGCCTGGCGCCTCTCCTGCTGGGCGTCTGGCCACCTCCACCCGGCCACTCCGCCCCCTCGGGCGCAAGGGTCCGGACATCAAAGGGCTCCAGACCTATATCTGGGGCGACCCCACCACAGCTCGGCAGTTGTATCCCGGAGTCGAGAGCCCTGCTGATCGAATCGCGGCTGACCCTACGGAGAAGAACTCTTGTCGGAACCATCACGAGCCCTGCTGACTGCGTCGCGGCTCCCTCTTGTGAACCTTTCCTGAACCACCTGGAACATCGGAGCCCTGCAGACGCCGTCGCGGCCCCACCTCGCTGAGACCTTCCTCGGAGCCCTGCTGACGACGTCGCGGCTCGAGCTGAGCAGAAACCATCTTGAGAGCCCTGCTGATTGAATCACGGCTCTCCACGAACTGTACGCCAGAGCCCTGCTGACGCCGTCGCGGCTCGACCCCTCCGGGATCGGAGGTCCTCCAGCTTGAGGATAAGAACTGGGCCCCAGGTACCCTCGTACCACATTCCTGCCAAAGACTGTCCCGCTACCCCTACCCTTCCAAAGAGACATTGAGACTTTTGGTGGATCCCTCGATCCCTTCGTGTAAATATTGAACTCGTAACCTTTTATTGATGATAAAGAATTGCTTGTCTTGAGACAACCTCCTTGAGTCCGGTGTGGTGGTGTTACTGTGCTAGTACGCGATAGGAGAAGGATCTCTCAGGAGACTTCTCAGCAGCGCTCGGCTACTTCGTGCAGTGCGAGGGCCCCCCTTGGTGGTCTCACCGACTCCTCGGGGTCCGCCTTCCAACATTTGGTGGCCAGCGACGGGATCCGAGCCGAACGCAGTACGTACCAGCCAGTACCCACTAGCTACCCATCCAAACGAATAGCATCATGAGCAGCCAGGAAAACAACGCGACAATGGAGTTCCAGCCCGAACGGCTGGAAGAATATACGCACAAAGAATTAAAACAGTTCTGCAGAGACAAAGGCATTGCAACCACCAGCCTCGGTACCAAGGAAGAGATGTAGAAAGCTCTGAGGACATGGCTGGAGGCCAGGGCAGGCCCCTCCCAGGAAGAAGGGCCCTTGCCCCTGACGGAGACCACAGCAACCGCACTGACCCCGGCAACCGGAGGACGAAAGAGCCTAGAAACCGGCCTCTCCGAAGAAGAAATACGAGAGCGGGAAAAGGTCCGGAGCCACGAGCTAGAGCTCGCCCGACTGCGACTGGACGGCGAACTCCAGCTGGCAGAAAAGAAACTGGCCCTCGAGCAGCTACGCCTTCAAGAAGAGATAGAAGAGAAGAGACGACACCGGGAGTTGGAGGAAAAGAAGCTCACCCTTGAGCACGAGCGCAGCCTCAAGGAGCTCGAGATCAAGGCCAAGAACGGAGGGACCAACACCCCCAGTACGAGAGACACTCTACCGCCTGCCGAGGCCAAAGTACATATCCCGAAGGAGGTCGTCAAGGAGTATTACAAAAATGACGATATCCAACAATGGTTCAAGGCCTATGAGGTGGCCATGACCTCCCATCGAGTGCCCCGAAAAGACTGGGGCGCAGGCCTGTGGGGGCGATTCCTGAGTGAAGGGCGGGACACGCTGCTCCAACTACCGGAGGAAGTGATGACCTCCTACGATCACATGAAGGAGGCCCTGCTCACCCGCTACGGGCTAACAGCGGAGATGTACCGCCAGCGGTTCCGAGACTGCAAGAAAATCCCGGGTACCACATGGGTGGAATATGTGGACTTTTTTAGTCGGGCCCTAGAAGGGTGGATCAAAGGCAGCAAAGTAACCACCTACGGGCAGCTGGTCGACCTCATCGTGTGGGAACATCTTTCCAACAATTGCTTCGTGGAGCTGAGACAGCACCTCCTCGACAGCAAAATGACCGACCCGCGGAAACTGGCCGTCGAGGCCGATCGATGGGTCAACTCCCGGGTCCCCCGGAGCTCAATGGGGGAGTACCAGAGGAACCCCAACGGACCCCCACGCCAGCGCGGTGGGGGGGGAGGGCCGAACAGGAACCGAGACCCCCCCGCTGGGGCCCCCAGGAGCCCCCCTCGAGGGCCACCGCAGCCACATCTCTCCCCGAGCCTAGCACGAAGGGTGGGCCCGGCCCGACCCGGACCACGGCCACCAGTGACCTGCTATGGCTGCCAACAAACCGGACACTTTGCCAGCGACCCGGCCTGCCCTCTGAACCGAAGAAACGGGGCCGGCGGGCCCCCGCCCCGGCAGCCGACAGCCGCCGCCTTGGGGGGAGGAGAAGAGGAAGAAGAGGCCCTCGACCGAGAAAACACTGAGTGGGAGCCGGCAGCCATGTCCCTGGTCTGCCTGGGTAGCCGGAAGATGGTACCCTGCACCCCCATCCCAACCAACACCCAGAAGTACCGGCAGCAGGTCACGGTCAACGGACAACGGGCCGAAGCCCTTCGCGACACCGGCGCCAGTATCACCGCTGTCCGCTGCCACCTGGTGACCCCTGAACAGATTCTACCGAATGTGCTGTGCCCTGTCCGGACGGCCGACAACAGTGAAAGCCTATGCCAGATGGCCCTGGTCCCCTTCGAGTGGGGAGGGGTGACGGGCCTGCTGAAGGTGACAGTGCGCGATGACGCCCCGGTCGACTGCCTCCTGGGGAACGACTTGGAAAGTTCCCCCTGGGCTCAAGTAGAACGACGAGAGCACCTCCGAATGTTGGGACTGGCTGATTGGGCCTGCGCCATCACCCGGTCCATGACCGCCCAGGCCCCCCGCTCATCCTCGACCTCCGGGACCGCCCGACCCGAGGGGCTCACACCCCCTCCCGCCAGCAGCGAGGAGGAGGCGGACACCGACCCTGGGTCCAGCGAATCCTCCCCCGAAGAGATGACTTCTCCGAGCACCCTACCAGAGCTGACGCAATGGCAACACGAAGGGGGCCCCACCCGAGAGCAGTTCCAGCAAGAGCAACAGTCCTGTCCCTCTCTCGAAGGGGTCCGGCAGCAGGCGACCGCGCAAGCCAACGGTGACCAGACCGGCACCCACTGGATCTACTGGGCCGAGGGCCTGTTGTACAGTGAACAGAAAGTAGCAGAACTCGGGGCCAGCCGCGTGTTGGTGGTCCCCCTCCGCTTCCGGGAGTTTCTTCTCAACCTGGCCCATGATGTGCCCCTCGCCGGACACTTGGGGCAAGACAAAACGTACAGTCGTCTGGTGACCCACTTCTACTGGCCCCGGATGCGGAGAGATGTGGACAACCACTGCCGGTCCTGCCAGACCTGCCAAGCCAGCGGAAAGACGGGGGGTCGGGTCAAGGCCCCCCTCCAACCCTTTCCCGCCGTCAGCACCCCGTTTGAACGGGTCGGAATCGACATTGTGGGACCCCTGGACCCCCAAACCGCCCTGGGCCACCGCTTCATCCTGGTCCTCGTGGACCACGCCACCAGGTACCCGGAGGCGGTCCCGCTCAGAACCATAACGGCCCCTGTGGTAGGCCGGGCCTTGATGGGGATCTTCTCCCGAGTGGGATTCCCCAGCGAAGTGGTGAGCGACCGCGGCACGAACTTTATCTCCAGGTACATGCGGTCCCTGTGGCAACAGTGCGGGGTCACATACAAGTTCACGACCCCATATCACCCTCAGGGGAACGGACTGGTTGAGCGATTCAACCGAACATTGAAAGGGATGATCCAGGGCCTGGAAGAACCACTCAGGCGGAAATGGGATGTCCTGCTGCCCTGCCTCCTGTTCGCCTATCGGGAGGTCCCGCAGAAGTCCCTGGGGTTCAGCCCGTTTGAACTATTGTATGGACACCCAGTCCGCGGACCGCTCAGTCTGGTCAAGGAGGGCTGGGAGATGAAGCCCCGAGGCGCCCCTCCTGACGTCTACCGATACCTCCTGACCCTCCGAAACCAGACCCGCAAGTTCCGAGCCCTCGCCGAAGCCAACCTCGAGGCTAGCCAGGAGGACATGAAGCGGTGGTACGATCGCAACACTTCTACTGTAGAATTCGAGCCAGGTCAGAAAGTATGGGTCATGGCCCCGGTCGAACCCGGCGCCCTCCAGGACAAGTGGACCGGGCCCTTCAAGGTGGTGGAGAAGAAAAGTCCCGTCACCTACTTGGTCGATCTGGAGTCCCCCCGGAACCCCCTCCGGGTCCTACATGCTAACCGGCTAAAACCCCACTTCGCCCGGACCGAACTGAGCCTGCTGCTGGCGACCGACGAGGGGGGCGAGGACGACTCCGAGCCCCTGCCCGACCTCTTGCAAGCCGACATTCACGATGGATCGATCGAAGGGGTCCAACTCGCCTCGTCCCTGACCCCGGAACAGCGCAACGACTGCCAGCGATTACTGCGGGACTACGCAGCCCTCTTCTCTCTCACCCCGGGGGTGACCCACTGGTGCGTCCACGACGTCGACACCGGGGAGAACCCCCCCATACGACACAGAGCCTACCGGGTGCCTGACCGAGTGCGGGCCTGCATCCAGGCCGAAGTAGCGAAGATGCTGGCCCTGGGGGTCATCGAGCCTTCCGACAGCCCGTGGGCCAGCCCTGTCGTCCTGGTGCCCAAGGCCGCAGCTCCCGGCCACCCCCCGGAGTTGCGATTCTGCGTGGACTACCGAGCCCTGAATGTAGTAACCAAGACGGACGCACACCCGATACCCTGGGCCGACGAACTCATCGACCGCCTAGGGGCCGCTCGCTACCTGAGCACGCTGGACCTCACCGCCGGGTACTGGCAAATCCAGCTCACCCCCGGCGCCCAAGAAAGATCCGCCTTTTCGACTCCGGATGGGCATTACCACTTTCGGGTGATGCCCTTCGGAATGAAGAACGCCCCGGCCACCTTCCAGCGACTGGTGAACAAAGTTTTGGCCGGGCTTGAGGCCTTCAGCGCGGCCTACTTAGATGACATTGCCGTGTACAGCAACCACTGGGCCGAGCACCTCCTCCACCTAAAGGCCGTCCTGGCCGCCCTCCAGCGGGCCGGGCTCACAATCAAGGCCAGCAAATGCCAAATCGGCCACGGATCCGTGACCTACCTGGGCCATCAAGTGGGGAGCGGGCAGGTGGCCCCCCTCCAAGCAAAGATAGATGCCATCCAGACCTGGGAACCCCCCACTACCCAGACCGCTGTCCGGGCCTTCCTGGGCCTCACCGGATACTACCGACGGTTTATCCGGGACTATGGGAGCATTGTCGGCCCCCTCACAGAGTTAACGTCCAAAAAGCAGCCCAAGAAGGTACACTGGACACCCCGCTGCCAAACAGCCTTCGACACCCTCAAAACGGCCATGTGTACTGCTCCGGTGCTGCAGGCCCCGGACTACCAGAAGGAGTTCGTGGTACAGACGGACGCCTCCGAGTATGGGATCGGGGCCGTTCTCTCCCAAACTGACGAAAAGGGGCTCGACCGACCAGTGGCCTTCATCAGCCGGCGACTACTGCCCCGGGAGCAACGCTGGAGCACTATTGAGCGCGAGGCCTTCGCTGTGGTGTGGGCCCTCAAGAAGCTCCGGCCCTACCTCTTTGGCGCCCACTTCCGGGTCCAGACCGACCACCGGCCCTTGCAATGGTTAATGCGAATGCGGGGCGAGAACCCCAAGCTGCTGCGATGGTCCATCTCGCTACAAGGGATGGACTTTGACGTCGAACACCGGCCCGGCAATGACCACGCCAACGCCGACGGCCTGTCCCGCTTCTTCCGCCTTGACGAGGAGAATCCCCAAGGAGATGGGTGACTCTCCATGCCTTCGGCTGGGGGGGACGCCTGTTGGACCCGGCCTCGTGGCGTGGTCCTTAACCCCCCTGGACTGGGGATCGATTCATAATGCAGATCATGCTGCAGAACTAGGTGACACATGGGCTAATATCATTGCTGCAGACACTAGACAAGTTGGTGGTACGAAACCTGAGCCTTTAGTAGCACAACTCCCTGCTAGAATTATTACCTACATGAAAACTTTAATGCCCGCGATGCGTGTGAATTGGGATAAATTATCCGCATGCAAGCAGAAGAAAGATGAGTCAGTGTCTGATTTCTTCACCAGGTTTGAAGAAAAATTTATCGACCACAGTGGTCAAGACATGAGTACGGAAGGTGGTCAACGGTTATTTGTTGATAAATTCGTGCATAATTTGCTTCCTGAGTTGTGTAAGAAATTAAAAGATTCAGAGAGTTCTTGGGCTGTTTCCTCTTCAACGCAAATACTGGCTACTGCACAGTATTACGAAAATAGGGATAAAGATGAGAAGGATAGAGCAGACAAGAAAACAAAAGAATTAAAGTCGAAGGTTCTGTTACAGCAGGCCTACCCACCACGCGGTAGTCAGAGTAACTATCAGCAACCTCAACAGTTTCAGAGAAACATGCAAAGATTAGAATATTTCCAACCGCGTGTTCCTGTAGGTCCCAATCAATGTTCGTACTGTAAAGAAGAAGGTCATTTTAAGTATAGTTGTCCTATATTGTTGCAGCGTACGAATAATGCTTATGGCACAAGAGGTAGAGGTGGTCAGCAAGCTTCTAGAGGTAGAGGGCGTGGAAATGTTCCCCAGAACGCGCGTCCTCTTCCGCCTCAAAATACGATGAATAGTTTTGATCAGCAAGCCAATGCAACTGGTAGGACGGCTCAGTACTATAATAACGACTATTATGCAGAAGATGAAAATGCGGAAGGTAATGATTACTAGGACAGCCATAGACAAAGAGAGGGAGTTGTTTCAGTGCCAGTGGATCAGAGTGGACCGTATGTCAAGGTGACTACAGCGGGTGTGTCAGAGCCTTTTCTATTGGATACTGGTGCTGCAAAGAGTTCTATTATGCACCCAAAACTCCCTGGCGCGCCTTTGTCTGGCGAAATGAATGTTTCAGTAGGTTTTTCTGGCGCCCCGGTTAGGAACGCGATCTCTAGTCCTATGCCCCTTTCTGTTGGACCTTGTGAGCTGAAAGCACCCCTTATCCTAACAACAGGTTGTGGTGAAAACCTGTTAGGATTGGATTTGTTAAAGAGGTTACATGCGACATTATATTGTTCTCCCTCAGGAGTACAACTTACACTGGGTAGGGAAGTGATTTCTCCAATGTATTTGTCGAAGAATAAACTGCCAGCTGAATTGTCATCTCTTCCAGATGTCCTTTGGGCTACTGGTCCTAATGATGTGGGCCTCTTGGAAATACCGCCATATGTGGTCACTTTGAAAGCCAATGTTAAATTGCCACGCATTCCCCAGTACAAAATCTCAAATGAAGGTGAGAAAGCGTTGTTAGCAATCATCTATAATTTGATTGAAAAGGATGTAATTGAAGAGACAAGAGGCAACGTTTGCAATAGTCCTGTTTTGCCTGTTTTAAAACGTACTGACCCTTCTCAGCCACCTGTTTACAGGTTCGTGATCGATCTTAGAGAGGTCAATAAGATAGTTGTGCCACAGTTTCCAGTTGTCCCTGATATAACTGCCTTGTTAACTATGATTCCAGCTTCCGCTGCTTGGTTCTCAGTGATCGATTTAAAGAATGCTTTCTTTAGCATCCTGATTGCAGAGGAGAGCAGGGATATTTTTGGTTTTAGTCTAGGAGGTCGAAACTTCCGTTTTAAACGCGCTCCACAGGGCTACTGTGAAAGTCCGTCAATATACAGTCAGGCTTTAAAAGCGCAGCTTGATGCAATTGTTTTACCTAGTGGTGCTACCCTTATTCAGTATGTTGACGATTTACTAATCGCCGCGGATACTGAAGAGATTTGTAAAGAAGCTACATTGTCATTGTTGCGTCATCTGTCTGCCTTTCATCACAAAGTGTCTCTCTCAAAACTGCAATATTGTCGACAAGAAGTGACCTACTTAGGTCATCTCTTATCGAAAGAGGGAAGAAAACTGACCCCAGAAAGAATTCAGGCCATTGCACAATTGAGCGTGCCAAGAACACAGAGAGAAGTGCGTGCTTTCTTGGGTATTACTTCATACTGTAGGCAGTGGATCCCGAGTTTTTCTTTGCTGGCAAAACCTTTGATAGCATTAACATGTAAAGATACACCGAATCCCGTCCCGTGGTCTGAAGAGTGTCAGAAAAGTTTTTCAGAATTGCGTAATGCATTATGTTCAGCTCCTGTGTTGGGTACCCCCGACTACAATAAACCCTTTACATTGTATGTTTATGAGAAGGAAGGTTGCGCATTGTCAGTGTTGACACAGTCTTTTGGAGACAGACAGCGTCCATGCGCGTATTTTTCGTCGACTTTGGATCCGGTAGCCAAGTTGCTTGAGAGCCACAGCCGCAGCAGCTGTGTCTATTCGACAGTCTGCTGGGTTAGTGATGAATAACACGTTTATTGTAATGGTTCCGCATGCAGTGGACACATTGTTAAACAGGACCAAGACACAGCACTTAACTAGTGCTCGATTGTCAGGTTATGAGTTAACACTGTTAGCGAGTCATGTGCACATAAAGAGGTGCAACACGTTGAATCCAGCTACATTATTGCCGATTTCAGCAGACACAGATGAGATTGAACAGCATGATTGTCTGTTCAGAACAGAAGAAGAAACAAAAGGGAGAGTGGATCTTAAAGATACTCCCCTGGTTGAGAGTGATGGTACCTTATGGGTGGATGGTTCGTGCTTCAAGCTTCTGAATGGTGATACGACTGCTGCATATGCTATCACGACTTTGCACACGATTGTTGAAACTGCACGTATACCACATAATTCAGCTCAAGCAGCAGAATTAATTGCACTTACAAGAGCATGCGTGTTGTCGAAAGGAATGAAAGTGAACATATATACTGACAGTCAGTATGCCTTTGGCATGGCCCATAGTTTTGGACGCTTGTGGAAAGAACGTGGGTTCCTGACTTCGCATGGAACTAAGATTCAGAATGGTCAGTTGGTGAATGATCTCCCTGAGTCATTGACCTCGCCATTACAAGTTGCGATTGTAAAATGCAGTGCACACAAGAAGGTTACCGATGATGTTGGTCGTGGTAATGCTTTTGCTGACGAAATAGCGAAAGAAACAGCAAAATATGTTACAACTCGAATGTATGTTGCAGGCCCTGCAAGATGGGTTGGTGATGTTGGAATGTGTGAAGACACGATAGAGAGTGTGAAGTCCCTTCAAGCTGAAGCCACAGAGAAAGAATCGAGTATGTGGAAAGAAAGTAAGGGTAAATTGGATGAAAATGGTTGTTGGGTTGATTTGTCAGAACACCAGCGTTTCAATCTTGGGTTGCAGGGGTGCCACCTTGCCGCTCCCCACTTGGTATCCCAAGTACACCACTTAACCCTGCGCGATCTGACACTTGCTTGCCTTGATCGTGAGGCCTGCCTTGCGCAGTGCCATCAACACTTCCCAGAGGTGGCGCAGGTGTTCTGCCCATGTACCACTGAACACTGCAATGTCATCCAGGTAGGCGGCGCTGAACTCAGTCAGCCCGGCCAACATCTGGTTGACCAACTTCTGGAAGGTGGCAGGGGCATTCTTCATCCCAAAGGGCATAACCCGGAACTGGAAATGCCCATCTGGTGTGAAGAATGCCGACCTCTCTTTGGCCCCATCAGTCAAGGCGATCTTCCAGTACCCAGACGTCAAATCAAACATGCTGAGGAACTGGGCAGCCCCTAACTGATCAATGAGCTCATCAGCCCTGGGGATGGGGTGCGCGCCAGTCTTGGTGACTGAATTGAGTCCTCTGTAGTCCACACAGAACCGGAGTTCAGGTGTGGCTCCAGGCGCTGCAGCCTTTGGGACCAAGACCACTGGGCTGGTCCAAGGACTGCTGGAGGACTCAACCACTCGAAGAATAAGCTGTGGTACTGTAAATTTCGTAAATGACTAATGCGGTATGTATGAGTGTTTTCGTCATGTTTCACCGATGAATTCACCGTGTATACGATACTACATATTGAACCCTCGGGTTCCATTTTAGAACGGTAACCATTCTGTGGTTGCCCTCACATAGGCTGCGCACGAAGGCCATGCCTAGGCCTAAAGGACACGCAATCTTTCTTTGACTTCTTTGTGACCTGTGCAAACTGACTCCGCTGCCCGAGGTCAGTCCTGTCCGGCCGGTTCCTTTTACTGCGGCCAAATGGGATTAGCATCAGGGCCCGACACATCATAAAGTCATGCATCCCACACGAACCCTGACTAATCTCTTTCACATCTGACTCTGTTTCCTACTTTATGGCTTGTTTTACGAGGAGGAGGTGCCCGTTTTTATTGGGGTCTGCTGATATCTGATGAGGGTTCTGAGCCTCGCTGGGTAAATAATTATGGGCTGACCGAGCTGAAATGTGGGATTATCATCATGACTTTGCTCTTTCTTTGAAGCGAAAATATGTGAATGACCACTTGTAAAATAGGGGCGGTGTTGCCCAGAGCGTAATATTCTGTATATAAGAAAAGACTGGTTTTTGGTTCGGGAGCAGTCTCCTGAGAACATACACCGTGCTGTACTTCTCGGATACCTGTGATTGGTCTGCAGCCAATAAATACGATCTTTGACTTCACCTAGTAGACTCTGTGTTTCTGTAGTCTGAAACAGGAAGAACTCAAAGTCTTCGGGTGTGTCCACTGGCACCGCTGGGTTGGTTCCGAAAAACCCAGTACTTCAGTTGGCGCCCAACATGGGGCGATTTCAGCGGTACCGGTCCAAGCCAGAGGTTCGTGAGGAGCTTCGTGTGAAAATTCTGGAGGAAGGCCGCCACTTCATCGACCCCTGCATGTCGACGTGGTCCGAAAGTCTTTACTGCGAGGTTCTCCGCGTCCCGACGGCTACGAGGGACTGCTGCCCTGTCTATCGCCCTGTTTTGGACCCTTGATGATTTGGTAGAGCGAAACGATTTAACGAGTCTTCTGGCGACGTCATCAATACCTCAGTTAAGTATAAGTGGAGCGTCTCCCAGTCTTTAGTTTGGTTCTTAGTTTGGTATCCCTTTGGGATCGCTTTGATTTGGAACTTGCAAGTGCCAAAGCCGAAGGACTCGTGTATTCACGAGACTATTGTATTCGATAATCCTTTGAAGTTTGAAACTAGACTAGTGAGCGAAGATGCCTGGTTCTAGTATATTTGGAAATTTGTTTTGTCTAGGTTGTAATAAGGACTCCCGATTAGAGGATTCGTGTCCGGTTCCTCCAATTGGAACTCCAACTTATGAGCTTTATGTGAAAGATGGCGTGGGCCCCATTACGTACAATGAAGTATGGATCCGATACACCAGGAAAGATGGTGATTTAAAATGGCCCCAATATGGTAGTTTCGACACAGAGATTCTGGATAATCTAGAGGTTAAATTATTTAAAAAGAAAGCCCAGCCGGCAATGTTTGATTCTTTCCGCCTATGGCGAAAGGAAGCCAAATAGAAAGAAATCAAATTAGCAAAGAAAAATAAAAGAGAGAAAGGTATGTCGATAATGCAAGCAGCTTTGCAGTTTAAAGATAATGAAGAAGAACAAATGAATGAGCAGTTGCGAAGGCAACGTAAACTAGTGATTGATAAATGTTACCCAGTTTTGCCGCCCCTTCAGCAAGATGCGTCAAAAGAAAAGGAGAAAGATCCCCTAATGTCACATTTGCTGAGTTCGCCACCCCCGTATGCGCAGAGTGCTACAGCGCCTCCGCAACCTTTAAATGTACAGCCTCCAGTTAATTTGCCGCAAGCCTTCCCTCAGCCGCCAGCTCCTCCTCAGCCGGCTCCTATCCCTACAGCGCAGCCCTCTCACGAACCGCCGATTTCGCTACCTATCTCTTCTGCGCTTCCTGCGACTTTACCTAGTACATCAGCTGCCTCTCTCGGCGCTCTTCCTGATACGACCCCTGTACCTGTATCTGCACCCGTTTTTCTTCTCTCTGTCTTTCCCCCTGTTCTTGCCTCAACTTCACCTTCTACACGACAACGAATAGCTAGTGCGGTCACTAATTTTATATCGCCTCTCTTCGGGTCATCTAGTACGACCCCTGGTTCACAACGTAAGCAGTTGCGTAGTCAGCTGCCTGGTTCTGAAGAGAAAGAAGTATTAGACAGCATGGCACATAAATGGATTGTTTATCCTTCAAGATATGATGTAAGGTCTGTTGTAAATGTTTTTCATCAATGGGAAGCACCAAAACAGAGATACGTTTTCGAGAAAATGTGTGAATTCCTCTGTGAGGAATTGGAAGATCATGGTTTAGACTCAAGCCCGCAGGAGTTGTGTCATGTACGGTTTGATTTTGAAAAAGGTATGATTGTGGGTCCCGATGTTGAGAAAGCAGTTGCGACATTGTTGTCTTTTAGGATTGAGGATCCTTCGCAGTCATTGTTTGAACGTGGCTCCTCTGATAAAAAGGTTAAACAATACCCGATGAGAGAAGTCCCTCCGGTATGGAAGGACGCCGTTGCGGCTGATGCCGCTCAAGGTATTGCTGCTATGCCAGCTCATTTTCAGCGTGTTTGGGTACATGTGCCTTGGAAGCGATCTGAAGTTTTAGCCCTTAAGCAGACCTTGCCTGACCCCCGTAAAAAACCCTGCAGGATATTATAAGGAGTTATCACAGACCGCAGAATCGTGTGTCATGAATCTAGCTGACATAGATATGTTGTTCGGGAATGTTGTTCCGCAGCCTTTATGGGGATCGATTCATAATGCAGATCATGCTGCAGAACTAGGTGACACATGGGCTAATATCATTGCTGCAGACACTAGACAAGTTGGTGGTACGAAACCTGAGCCTTTAGTAGCACAACTCCCTGCTAGAATTATTACCTACATGAAAACTTTAATGCCCGCGATGCGTGTGAATTGGGATAAATTATCCGCATGCAAGCAGAAGAAAGATGAGTCAGTGTCTGATTTCTTCACCAGGTTTGAAGAAAAATTTATCGACCACAGTGGTCAAGACATGAGTACGGAAGGTGGTCAACGGTTATTTGTTGATAAATTCGTGCATAATTTGCTTCCTGAGTTGTGTAAGAAATTAAAAGATTCAGAGAGTTCTTGGGCTGTTTCCTCTTCAACGCAAATACTGGCTACTGCACAGTATTACGAAAATAGGGATAAAGATGAGAAGGATAGAGCAGACAAGAAAACAAAAGAATTAAAGTCGAAGGTTCTGTTACAGCAGGCCTACCCACCACGCGGTAGTCAGAGTAACTATCAGCAACCTCAACAGTTTCAGAGAAACATGCAAAGATTAGAATATTTCCAACCGCGTGTTCCTGTAGGTCCCAATCAATGTTCGTACTGTAAAGAAGAAGGTCATTTTAAGTATAGTTGTCCTATATTGTTGCAGCGTACGAATAATGCTTATGGCACAAGAGGTAGAGGTGGTCAGCAAGCTTCTAGAGGTAGAGGGCGTGGAAATGTTCCCCAGAACGCGCGTCCTCTTCCGCCTCAAAATACGATGAATAGTTTTGATCAGCAAGCCAATGCAACTGGTAGGACGGCTCAGTACTATAATAACGACTATTATGCAGAAGATGAAAATGCGGAAGGTAATGATTACTAGGACAGCCATAGACAAAGAGAGGGAGTTGTTTCAGTGCCAGTGGATCAGAGTGGACCGTATGTCAAGGTGACTACAGCGGGTGTGTCAGAGCCTTTTCTATTGGATACTGGTGCTGCAAAGAGTTCTATTATGCACCCAAAACTCCCTGGCGCGCCTTTGTCTGGCGAAATGAATGTTTCAGTAGGTTTTTCTGGCGCCCCGGTTAGGAACGCGATCTCTAGTCCTATGCCCCTTTCTGTTGGACCTTGTGAGCTGAAAGCACCCCTTATCCTAACAACAGGTTGTGGTGAAAACCTGTTAGGATTGGATTTGTTAAAGAGGTTACATGCGACATTATATTGTTCTCCCTCAGGAGTACAACTTACACTGGGTAGGGAAGTGATTTCTCCAATGTATTTGTCGAAGAATAAACTGCCAGCTGAATTGTCATCTCTTCCAGATGTCCTTTGGGCTACTGGTCCTAATGATGTGGGCCTCTTGGAAATACCGCCATATGTGGTCACTTTGAAAGCCAATGTTAAATTGCCACGCATTCCCCAGTACAAAATCTCTAATGAAGGTGAGAAAGCGTTGTTAGCAATCATCTATAATTTGATTGAAAAGGATGTAATTGAAGAGACAAGAGGCAACGTTTGCAATAGTCCTGTTTTGCCTGTTTTAAAACGTACTGACCCTTCTCAGCCACCTGTTTACAGGTTCGTGATCGATCTTAGAGAGGTCAATAAGATAGTTGTGCCACAGTTTCCAGTTGTCCCTGATATAACTGCCTTGTTAACTATGATTCCAGCTTCCGCTGCTTGGTTCTCAGTGATCGATTTAAAGAATGCTTTCTTTAGCATCCTGATTGCAGAGGAGAGCAGGGATATTTTTGGTTTTAGTCTAGGAGGTCGAAACTTCCGTTTTAAACGCGCTCCACAGGGCTACTGTGAAAGTCCGTCAATATACAGTCAGGCTTTAAAAGCGCAGCTTGATGCAATTGTTTTACCTAGTGGTGCTACCCTTATTCAGTATGTTGACGATTTACTAATCGCCGCGGATACTGAAGAGATTTGTAAAGAAGCTACATTGTCATTGTTGCGTCATCTGTCTGCCTTTCATCACAAAGTGTCTCTCTCAAAACTGCAATATTGTCGACAAGAAGTGACCTACTTAGGTCATCTCTTATCGAAAGAGGGAAGAAAACTGACCCCAGAAAGAATTCAGGCCATTGCACAATTGAGCGTGCCAAGAACACAGAGAGAAGTGCGTGCTTTCTTGGGTATTACTTCATACTGTAGGCAGTGGATCCCGAGTTTTTCTTTGCTGGCAAAACCTTTGATAGCATTAACATGTAAAGATACACCGAATCCCGTCCCGTGGTCTGAAGAGTGTCAGAAAAGTTTTTCAGAATTGCGTAATGCATTATGTTCAGCTCCTGTGTTGGGTACCCCCGACTACAATAAACCCTTTACATTGTATGTTTATGAGAAGGAAGGTTGCGCATTGTCAGTGTTGACACAGTCTTTTGGAGACAGACAGCGTCCATGCGCGTATTTTTCGTCGACTTTGGATCCGGTAGCCAAGTTGCTTGAGAGCCACAGCCGCAGCAGCTGTGTCTATTCGACAGTCTGCTGGGTTAGTGATGAATAACACGTTTATTGTAATGGTTCCGCATGCAGTGGACACATTGTTAAACAGGACCAAGACACAGCACTTAACTAGTGCTCGATTGTCAGGTTATGAGTTAACACTGTTAGCGAGTCATGTGCACATAAAGAGGTGCAACACGTTGAATCCAGCTACATTATTGCCGATTTCAGCAGACACAGATGAGATTGAACAGCATGATTGTCTGTTCAGAACAGAAGAAGAAACAAAAGGGAGAGTGGATCTTAAAGATACTCCCCTGGTTGAGAGTGATGGTACCTTATGGGTGGATGGTTCGTGCTTCAAGCTTCTGAATGGTGATACGACTGCTGCATATGCTATCACGACTTTGCACACGATTGTTGAAACTGCACGTATACCACATAATTCAGCTCAAGCAGCAGAATTAATTGCACTTACAAGAGCATGCGTGTTGTCGAAAGGAATGAAAGTGAACATATATACTGACAGTCAGTATGCCTTTGGCATGGCCCATAGTTTTGGACGCTTGTGGAAAGAACGTGGGTTCCTGACTTCGCATGGAACTAAGATTCAGAATGGTCAGTTGGTGAATGATCTCCCTGAGTCATTGACCTTGCCGTTACAAGTTGCGATTGTAAAATGCAGTGCACACAAGAAGGTTACCGATGATGTTGGTCGTGGTAATGCTTTTGCTGACGAAATAGCGAAAGAAACAGCAAAATATGTTACAACTCGAATGTATGTTGCAGGCCCTGCAAGATGGGTTGGTGATGTTGGAATGTGTGAAGACACGATAGAGAGTGTGAAGTCCCTTCAAGCTGAAGCCACAGAGAAAGAATCGAGTGTGTGGAAAGAAAGTAAGGGTAAACTGGATGAAAATGGTTGTTGGGTTGATTTGTCAGAACACCAGCGATGGTAGTTACCTGATGCATATGTGCTTCCAGTGGTCACGATGGCACATGGAATGGCGCATATTAGTGTGAAAGGTATTTGTAAGTTGTTGGCTCCAGTATGGCAGAATGCTGGAATTCCCAAGTGTGCGGAGAATGTGGTCAAAAATTGCATGGTATGTTTGAAATACAATCCTGGTAGGGGAACCCCAACTCCAGCTGGTCATTTTGCGCCCCCAACGTATCCGTTTGAGGTTTTGCAGCTAGATTTCATCCACATGGAAAGGTGCAACAATTTGAAATATGTACTTGTTGTTGTTTGCGCTTTTTCAAGGTGGATAGAAGCATATCCCCTAAAATACAATACTGCCTTATCCACAGCTAAAGCCCTTGTCAAAGAATTTTTCCATAGGTTTGGAATGCCAAGAATGGTATGGAGTGATAATGGGAGTGAATTTGTAGGTCGAGTGATGAAGAATGTATGTGAGGGACTAGGTATTAAGCAGAAATTCCACGCTGCAAATCACCCCCAATCAGCTGGACTAGTAGAGTGCTACAATGGCACTTTGAAACTTAAGTTGGCTAAGATTCATGCGAGTTCTGGTCTTAAATGGCCTGACGCTCTGCCCTTAGCACTCCTATCAACAAGAATGACTGTGCATTCACGAGTGGGACTTAGTCCGTACGAGATTGTGTTTGGCCGTCCGGCCAATATATGGGGTGTGCCAAGACCGATAAAATTCAGCGAGATTGAACATCCAGTACTGCTTGATTATCTGTATGAATTGACGGCTAAATTGCGTGTTTTACACCAACAGGTGCATGATACTCTGCCTCAGGTCTCTGAAGCTCCAGGACACCCTATCAATCCTGGATCATGGGTGCTGGTCAAAAACTTTCAACGGAAAAAAAATGATGAGCCCCGTTGGACCGGCCCCCATCTCATCCTTCTCTCGACGAGATCAGCTGTTCGAGTGAAAGGGAAAAAGAACTGGATCCACGGCGTTCATTGCAAGAGGGTCCCTTTGCCTTTTCCTTACAACCAGTGGGTCCAGGAAGGGATCGCTGACTCAGAGACTGAGACTGTGCCTCGTTTTCTGCCGTTTAGCGATGCACGAGTAAGAGGAACGCTTTCTGAGAAGGAAAGCGATGACATTTTGCAAGAAGCTGTGCCACCGTCAATTCGATTGGACACTACAGAACCTGAACTTTTGTTTCAAGACCAAACAGTACCTGGGAAAAGCCCTTACAATTTGAGGTCAAGAACTATGGACAAATAAAATGTTCTTTTCCTTTTGCTATTTCGTTTTTTTAGAATAGTGCAGCTCTCTCTTCTGAGGAACTTGCTTATTTTTGCTTTTTCGAACCGCCATCCGGGTTCAGCTGTAGGGTCGCGGTGCCAAGACTTTGGGGTACAAGCCGGAGATGTTAGGTCAACGGTCTGCTTGGTCTAGGGCGTTCCCTGGACTGACAGGTGTACTCCTTAGCAGAAGACACTCATCCGCCGCGAGCAGCACGATTAGAGGATGGAGTTTTTCGAGATGGAGAGACCCGCTGAGGAAATAAATTTTAAGAACAGAATATGTAAAGTAATGAATAGCAAACGTTTTGTAATATTATGTCTGTTTGTACTATTTAGCATGATGATGTTTTCTGTAGGTTATGTATTATTGTCTTTTCAAGTGCCGTTTGCACCCACTATACAGCTCATACCTCCTCCTACTGTTCCCTCACACTCTTTCCACCCTCTGCCTGAACACGAACAAGCTAGACGTTCTGAGTTCGTAAAAAAATCGTTTATTCAACTCCTGCACCAACTAGTTATGAACACAACAAATTGCTGGGTGTGTGGTTTGATGCCGCATACCATTGATAAGGGTATCCCGTATCTAGTGCTGCCGTTTAGCTACAATGGGTCATCATGGGCATTCCAGACTATGTTTCTTTTTGCACTTGAGACCTATTCCCCACGACCACCGCGTTCCAATAGACCTAGCACGAACAATAAAGCTTTGATGAGAGGAGTTGCTGATATGAGTAGAGATATCGATGCATATTCATCTATTCCCAAGGATGAGTTGCGAGCTTATGTAGGTTGGAACGTGACGGGGTATAGCATTAGTCTGGGCGAGAAACAGCGTAAAAGTTCATCTCTGATTTGGGTCGTACCCCACATAGGTTGGTTCTGTTTACAAGGCAATAGTCAGAATCCGAGAGCTCAATTAGGAAAGAGTGACTGTGCTGAAACGTACATTTTTCCATCACAGTTTTCCCCTGCGTTTTTGGCTGCCAAGGGTACATACTTTGTTTGTAATGACCGAGCATATACATGGTTGCCCCCTGTTTTCTTGGGCACGTGTTATGTTGCAAATTTGCTACCGCCGACATTTACTGCTGCCTCTGATTATCACAAGACCAGAGTTGTGAGAGGCGTTGCTAGTAAGGAGGATACTGCCGGTCAGGAAGCGGGAGACTTCTTCATTGGTTTCCTGCCATTTTGGGGACCAATGTTCAATAGCAGGAACCTGAGACAACTGACTCGTGTAGTTGAATCCACTGTTAATGTAACGGCTGGTGCCCTTGGTAACTTGACAGCTGAGCTCCAAGCGGATCGCCTCATGATGTTGCAGAACCGTATGGTTCTAGATGTCATACTTGCAGACCGTGGGGGGGTATGTAAGGTTATCCAATCAAGCTGCTGTATTTTCATACCAGATAACGCTCCGACAGTCTATCAGGCCATTTCCAAACTGCATAAGATTTCCGAATCCATTCATGTGGATAAAGGAGACTGGTCGATGATGGGGTGGTTCTGGGGACTGATATCAGCTTGGGGATGGAAGATTCTAATAGTCATTGGGACGATCTTAGCCATTCTTTTCCTG
Source organism: Triturus cristatus (assembly GCF_964204655.1). Taxonomy (NCBI): domain Eukaryota; kingdom Metazoa; phylum Chordata; class Amphibia; order Caudata; family Salamandridae; genus Triturus; species Triturus cristatus. The sequence continues at coordinate 1,205,071,714 of NC_140582.1, read as the reverse complement.
TTCTGTCTATGTATACAGTATGCTCCTGTAATGTGTAGCCTCTGTGTTACATCATGTGTAAGGAAACCTGTATCAAGGGACGAGCTAAGCAATAGGATGATGCTACAGCAACATCTTCATGACTTTATGAATATAGACCTGGACTCAGATTAGTATGAGTATAGTTATTGCCTATGTAAGGGCAAAAGGAGGGTCTGTGGTACTGTAAATTTCGGAACCATGTTGGTAGCATGATCTTACCATGCCGATTTTGGTATCAGCGAACCGCAAATGACTAATGCGGTATGTATGAGTGTTTTCATCATGTTTCACCGATGAATTCACCGTGTATACGATACTACATATTGAACCCTCGGGTTCCATTTTAGAACGGTGACCATTCTGTGGTTGCCCTCACATAGGCTGCGCACGAAGGCCATGCCTAGGCCTAAAGGAAACGCAATCTTTCTTTGACTTCTTTGTGACCTGTGCAAACTGACTCCGCTGCCCGAGGTCAGTCCTGTCTGGCCGGTTCCTTTTACTGCGGCCAAATGGGATTAGCATCAGGGCCCGACACATCATAAAGTCATGCATCCCACACGAACCCTGACTAATCTCTTTCACATCTGACTCTGTTTCCTACTTTATGGCTTGTTTTACGAGGAGGAGGTGCCCGTTTTTATTGGGGTCTGCTGATATCTGATGAGGGTTCTGAGCCTCGCTGGGTAAATAATTATGGGCTGACCGAGCTGAAATGTGGGATTATCATCATGACTTTGCTCTTTCTTTGAAGCGAAAATATGTGAATGACCACTTGTAAAATAGGGGCGGTGTTGCCCAGAGCGTAATATTCTGTATATAAGAAAAGACTGGTTTTTGGTTCGGGAGCAGTCTCCTGAGAACATACACCGTGCTGTACTTCTCGAATACCTGTGATTGGTCTGCAGCCAATAAACACAATCCTTGACTTCACCTAGAAGACTCTGTGTTTCTGTAGTCTGAAACAGGAAGAACTCGAAGTCTTCGGGTGTGTCCCCTGGCACCGCTGGGTTGGTTCCGAAAAACCCAGTACTTCAAAGCATCTTTGAGACCTCCTCTTTGATGCAGGCTCTGACCCTGTCAGTTAGTCTGTAAGCCTTGTGCTTTACAGGCATGCTGTCTGCTGTGTCCACATCATGGACGCACCAATCTGTGACACCAGGAACCAGGGAGAACAGATCAGGAAACTGCCCCAGCAATTGGCGGCAGTCATTCTGTTGTTCAGGAGTCAGGGTGGGTGAGAGGTTAACTCCATCCACTGACCCATCTCGCTCTGAGGCTACCAAGAGGTCAGGAAGAGGCTCGGTCTCCTCCTCCATCCCATCATCGGTTGCCAAGAGCATGCCCACTTCGGACCTCTCCAAGTGGGGCTTAAGGCGGTTAACATGTAGGACCCTCAAGGGGTTCCTGGGAGACTGCATGTTCACCAAGTAGGTGACAGGACTCTTGCGCACCACAACCTCAAATGGGCCTATCCACTTATCCTGAGGTGGACAAGGCTCCACTGGGGCCAAGACCCAGACCTTTTGTCCCGGTTGAACATCTACCAGAGTGGCATTCTGGTCGTACCACCGCTTATTCTCTTCCTGGCTGGCTTCCAGATTTGCCTCAGCAAGTTGCCTGAATCGCCTAGTCTGGTTTCTGAAGGCCAGCATGTAACTGTATACATTCTGGGGAGGTTTCCTGGAAGATTGCTCCCAGCCTTCCTTAACCAGACTCAGAGGTCCTCTCACTGGGTGGCCATACAGAAGCTCAAAGTGGCTGAACCCTAGAGACTTTTGTGGCACCTCACGGTATGCAAAGAGAAGGCATGGCAAGAGGACGTCCCACTTACGCCTCATGGGTTCTTCCAGACCCATAATCCTGCCCTTCAGGGTTCGGGTGAATCTCTCAACCAACCCATTTCCTTGGGGGTGGTAAGGGGTGGTGAACTTGTATGTTACACCACACTCTTGCCAAAGGGATTTCATATACTTGGATATGAAATTGGTGCCCCTGTCAGACACCACCTCTAGAGGGAATCCTACTCTGGAGAAAATTCCCATCAGTGTTCGTCCCACCACAGGGGCCGTCACTGTCCTCAGAGGGATGGCTTCAGGGTACTGGGTGGCATGATCCACCAGGACCAGGATGAACCTGTTGCCCATGGCTGTCCTGGGGTCCAGAGGCCCCACAATGTCAATTCCCACTCACTGGAATGGGGTACTGACCACAGGGAAGGGCTGAAGAGGAGCCTTCTGCTTCCTCCCACTCTTCCCCCTTGCCTGGCAAGTTTGGCATGACCTACAATGAGCATCTGAGCTCCTGTGCATTTGGGGCCAATAAAAGTGGGTGAAAAGCCTGTCATAGGTCTTGTCCATCCCCAAATGTCCTGCTAAGGGCACATCGTGAGCCAGCCCCTGTAGGAAGGCTCTGGGGTACCACCAGCGCACGTGCTGCCCCAGGTTCAGCAACCTTAAGCTCTGAATACAGGAGGTCATTCTCCCAGTAAATGACATGTGTACCGGACTGATCACCATTGGCCTGGTCTGCAGCCTGCTGCCGCAGACCCACGAGAGAAGGGGATTCTTTCTGCTTCCTGCAGAATTCTTCCCTGGGGGGGCCCCCTTCCTGCTGCCAATGGGTCAGCTCAGGCAGGTCCCCTAGTTCAGCAATCTGTTCCCCGGTAGGCTCCAGGGCATCCCCCTCAAGGTCTGCTTCCTCCTGGGCCGTGGGAACTTCAGGGGCCGGTTTCCTGCGCTCCCCATGTCCTCCCTCTACGGCCTGTTCCTGGGCCTCTCCCTCAGGCTCCAGGACCTCTTGAGCACCCCCTACTGGCTGCCATTGACCGGGTGGTCACGCACGCCCAGTCAGGTAAACCCACCATCTTCAGGTGAGTTGTCTTCTCCACCTTTTCCCAAGGGGAGCTCTCAAAGTCATTCCCAAGCAAACAATCCACAGGCATGGCAGTCCTCACAGCAAACTGTAGAGTACCAGAGACCCCCCCCCCCCCACTCAAACGGAACTTGAGTCATTGGACACTGGCTCTCCGAGTTGTCAGCATTGACAACCCGGCAGTATGCATGCGGTACAACCTGCTCTTGAGACACCAGGTGCTGCCGGCTCCTGTGTCTATAAGAGCCTCTGCCTTCTTGCCGTTGATGGTCACTATCTGCCCATATTTCTTAGTGTTGGAGGGTAGGTAGCTTTCAGGGACCATTGCACTGTCTCCTAATGAGACTAGGAACATCTGAACTGGCTCCCACCCCCCTTGGACTTCTCCCTCTTCCCCAAGGGCTATACTAGCCACCTGCCTGGGGTGAGCACCAGGGGGTGCTGGTTTAATAAAAAAACAACACTTGGGATTACTGGCAACATGACCTACTTCACCACATTTGTAACATTTGATAGGCCCTCCTTAAACAGAGTTACCTGTCGGGGCCCCGGACTGCCTCTGGGGTGGGGGTGGGGGGGGGGGGCGGCGGAGAACCTTTCCCTTGGTTCCCTTGGGAATTACTTTGGGGCCCTCTATGGAACTCCTTCTGTTTACCCCTGTCCCCACCATTTTTTCTGCTGGGGACCCTGCCCTCCCCTGGCGGAATCTCCCACGTGACCCTTGTGGACCCTGGTGCTGGCCCAGTGGTCCGCCTCCTCAGCCAGCCTCCTAGGGTTAGTCAGCTTGCTATCAATCAGGTGCTGGCGTAGCTCAGGAAAACAATTACTGGACAAGTGCTCCCATGCCATTTAATCAAAGAGACCCTGAAAATCATTCACTTTGCTACCTTTTACCCAACCATCCAGTGCTCTGCAAAAAAATGTTACATATTCAACATAGGTACTTCCAGGAATCTTTGTACACCCCCTGAATCTCTGCCTATATATTTTAGAAGTTAACCCATACCTGGTCATCAAAGCTTCTTTCATGTGGTGATAGGAGTTATAATCTTTAGATGGCAAATCTAGCAGGGTATCCCGTCCCTCACCAAGGAATCGCCCCCACAACCCTGCTCCCCAATCTCGCTCAGGGACCCGGTGGGAGGACATGGCTACCTCATAGGCCTTGAACCACTGCCCTATGTCGTCCCCCTTAAAATATTCCTTCACCACATCTTTTGGCATGTACATCCTTGACTCTACCTGTACCGGCGTTGTGCTGCCACCAGAAGGAGTATTGTCCAAACTTTTGCCTTTCAGCTTCAACTCCTTCAATTTCATCTGATGTTCCATTTGGATCTTTTTCTCTTCCATTGCCAACCTTTGGCTTTCCATTGCTAATCTTTGTTTCTCCATTTCCATCTGTCCATTGAGTTTTGCCATCTCCACTTCATGTGCCCTGGTCGCTGCCCTGTCTGCCAACTCCTCTGGCGACAGGACTCTGCCAACCTCATGGATGCTGTCTGGGGGTACCATCTCCTCTCTATTCCCTGGTGCTCTTGACTCAATCCAGGCCCTCAGCGCCTTTAGGTAATGAGCCTTGGTTCTACATCCGATGTTGGGAACTCCAAATTTGTCACAGAAGCCCTTCATCTGTGGTACTGTGTAGCTTTCTAGTTTCTCTTCTTCCCAATCTACTTCTTCTATTTCACTTCCCTCAGAGACTATGGATGCTGCCTTCCCTACAGACTTTGGGCCCGGCATGACTTTTCAGAAAGATGGATATATTCTTAGTAAAAACAAATTAACAGTATGTGGCTACATTATAGGTCTGCTCTCACTACGCGGTGATCAAATAGTCACTGTACACAAATCACAAATGCAAATTCGGAATCCTCACCGCTGATACCAATGTTAGATTTGGGGGTCTTTGGTTGGCACAGGTGGGCACTTGTGACATCAGGGACCCTCTCCTCTAGGCAGGATAAGGGGATCAACCTTCCAAATAACCCCTGCTCACCCGTTAGGTAGTGTGGCGCAAGCAGACAAGGCTAATCTCTGGGAGTCGTAGGCTAAGCATTTGTAAGATATATACAGTAACCCAAATGACCCCACCACAAATGGACACCAGGCTGTGCTTCATATCAAAATATGTAACCTTTATATGAAAATATACTTTCTTAGGCAGACTTATATACAAGACCATAAATAACGTATTTCTCTTTGGGGGCACACAATACCTTCTTTATGCGGGGATGTGTGGCTTCCCTAAGTAGGGTATCTAGCTCGTGGACAGTGCTTTGAAGAGGCCCCCAACTCGTCCTGCTCGCGACTGTAGGTTTCTTCTCCTTTAAGGAGGAGGAGGGGGGGGTGCTTCGGCGCTAGTGCGCGTCTCCGGATGGAGCGGGATGGGACAGGAGCCAATTTCCAGAACCACCCAGGCGGAGCTCTGCTACGGATAGACTCTCGGGTCCGGGGAGCACAAGGCAGAGGTCCAGTCTTTCAAGAGGCGGCAATGCGGCACGGGCGGCCTGTACCCAACGTACAGTGTGGCTCTCTTCATGCGGCGCGGCCTCGGGGGCAAAGGGGCTGAGTAGTACACTTCAGCGCACGGCGCGGACTGACAGGCTCGGCGGCAAAGTGGTACGCTTCAGGCGCACGGTGCGGCTTCTCCGATCAGCGGCGAGGCCGTACGTTTCAGATGTACGACGCGGACCCAAAGAGCAGCTGCGAGGCCGTACGCTTCAGAGGTACGGTGCAGACTTGCAGATCCGCTGCGAGATGGTACGCTTCAGGCGTACGGCGAGGAGTTGCAGATCAGCTGCGAGGCCGTACGGTTCAGATGTACGGTGCGGACCCAAAGAGCAGCTGCGAGGCCGTACGCTTCAGAGGTACTGTGCGGACTTGCAGATCCGCTGCGAGAGGGTACGCTTCAGGCGTACGGCGAGGACTTGCAGATTAGCTGCGAGGCCGTACGCTTCAGATGTACGGCGCGGACCCAAAGAGCAGCTGCGAGGCCGTATGCTTCAGAGGTACGGTGCAGACTTGCAGATCCGCTGCGAGAGGGTACGCTTCAGCCGTACGGCGAGAACTTGCAGATCAGCTGCGAGGCCGTACGCTTCAGAGGTACGGCGCAGACTCAAAAAGCAGCTGCGAGGCCGTACGCTTCAGATGTACGAGACGCCCACGGAGTGCTGCGCGGCTTTCTGATAGGTCTCTCCCCCCCAGTGGGGATACGGCGGCCAATACGGTGTCCCCTTCACAGGAGGGCGAAGCGGGTGTGGGCAACCCAGCAGCACGGTGTGGACACGGCTCATTGGCAGAGAGGGTCACACGGGGCGGGCAGGCACAGGTTGGTTTCACGGCAGACCGGCGTACGGGGAGGCACTGGGTGTGGTTCCAGCAGCAGGGGGGAGAGGTCAGCGATGTCTTCGCGGTTTCAGCAGCACGTCCTTGGGGGGCTTCTTCTTCGGTGTTGACGGCTGTTTCTTGGTTACTCGACCAGCAGGACTCCTCTTTAGGAGCAGGGCTCCTGCCTTTATACCAGTTTCTTTTGTGTTTGCAGGCCAGGGGGCCTGAGCCTGGTTTCACCCAGTTTTTGGAGCATGTTGTTGTGGTTTCTTTGAAGGTGCAGGGCAGGGACACCAGACGCTCCGCAGGAGGTGGAGCCAGCAGCGAGGTGGCAGAGCACAGCCCTATTCAGAGTCAAGGGGCACTCCTCCCACCTATCCTGGGGGTAATCCCTTTATTCACCATCTGGCAGCCCAGACTGTCCCCTGGAATCCCCCAGCCCCGCCACTCACAGAAACCAGACAGCAGATGCACATCCTAGCAGAGGCTGGCTGAACAATTAGGCAAGCAAATGCTAACTTTCTAAAAGTACTAGGAAAACAGAACAGGAAGTTCAAGCTGAGAATCACTCAACAAAATACTTTAATAACTCCTAAAAAGAAGTGAAACTTGAGAGGAGGGTTTTATGAATTTCCTTATTATTTAACGGAAATGATTTTAATTAATTTCACATTTCAAAATGATTTTGCGCTGAGACATTGCTTCATTGCGCTAAGATCATATATACAAAATTTACAAAACATGTAGTACAACAACACATTAATAATGATCCCCTAGGTAACTGAAACAAACATGCAAACATTCATCAAGCACTCATGGCCATTATACTCATGCATACACAAAAACATATACACACTGTAAAGAACTGGGTCCTTGTGGCGACCTTTCTTCACTTGTAAAATTGATTACATCTCAATTTCAACATCCAAAAACCATTCTGTTTTTTCGTTGCCACAATGAATATAACAGATTATTTTGAAATACACAAGAAAAAATATATCTTGAAAGCGGTGCGACACAAGGAAAAAGAACTGGTCGACGCGTTTCGAACCACTGAATTATGGGTTCTCCTCAGGACCAACCAATTTCTGCAATGAACAATAAAAATGTTTTAGGATATGATACTGTGACTCAGAGTTCCTACGAAGCACCAACACGGCCTCTCAACACCCACCTTAAAATGTAGAAATCTATCTGCCTGAAATGGATCCAAGTCGTTTCCAAAGAAGAGGGACCTAAACAAGAAACCATCTACATTATAGTTTCCAACTTGTCTATAACAGGCTATACATATAGCACAGGACACACAACAGACTTTAGACTAAAATGATAGTACTCGCTCGACTTACTGGATCAGGGGAACGTGTCCTCTTTTCCGGCTACCAATGATTGAATATTTGCTTTTCTAAAGTGAAGGAAAACGAGCTCCGATTACTAACGTCATCCCTTTCAACCCCCGTAACAACCGTTAACAAAAGCGTTCAAAAGCCGAACAACAGCCAGCCTTGTGAAGTGCAAAACTTACTTGAATTCATTAGTCCACTTCAAATGCTTTGCCCGCGCCGAGATCTAAAAAACGAAACGAGCGGCATAAGTCATCGCAAAGACTCTTAGGACCTGATTCCTCAAAGCTCCCGTCCCCTTAGCGTTCTTATTCTTTGTTAACCCGCAAGCTTACCGGGAGTGCATTTTTCGTCCGTCCATAAACGTGTCAATCCATTAGTGAGATACACATTGCATTATGGGAACTAGTGACGGTTAAAACTGACTGAAACTACCAGAAGCCCAAAGGTTGCTGGTAGATGTAGTTTGTGCTCGGCCCCCCTCCAGGTGTATTTTGGAAAACGTGGCCACGATTTTATAAAGACTTTGGAACAATAAAAGGAGTATGCTTAGAATCGGAAAACGATGGTTGTCCATAAAACCGCCAAGTGGCTGCCGGGCAATGTGGTTTAAACTTCGCTCTCCTGAAGTTGTGTGTTCACGAATGTGAAAAAATATTTTCGCATATAAAACGAAGGAAGGATTCCAAAAGGGGGGAATGAGTAGCTAAAAAACGGAACGGAACTGTCCATGAATTATAATAAACAGACTTAGATGATAAGTAAAACTGTGCATAGTTTGAAAAATTGGAACAGCAGGAAGGACCAGGAAAAAACAATGGAGACAACGAAATGATGTTGTCCTCAAATTAAGCAATTGGTCTGAATATCTCCGCAACTTCATTCAGGCCGTTAATCGCCGTGTTGTATTTCATGATTAAAAATGCCTCACGTTGGCTTAATTGGCCTTCCAAATCTCCTCCACGTGGATCTCTTTCAATCTTGGACAAAACTGTCCATCTCAAATCAGCCTCACTGTGTGTATTAGTGACCCAGTGGTGGACTAATGGGGCATTCTCTACTCGTCGTCTGATCCTGGATTTATGCTGGATGATACGTTGTCGGACCTCCTGGGTTGTCTTCCCAATATACAACTTTGGGCAGGGACAAATTATTGCATAAACAACATTCTTTGTTTTGCAATTACTGAATGTGTTATGCATCCAGTGAGTGGTATTGAAAGAAAAGACATCACCCTCTATGGTCTGCTCACAATTTATGCAATTGTTCCACATTTGTGGTGACCAACAACTGGCGGTAAATTAAGCATACTCCTTAATGTCCGCTGTTCTTCTTTTGGTAGGGCAGCACGTACTATGTAGTTAGCTACACTTTTCTCCTTTTTGTAAGCAAACATTGGAGGTGTAGAAAAATCCTCATGGAGGTCCTTGATCAAATGCCAATTGCCTAGGATGAGTTTCCGGAGTTGGTGGCTGTTAGGGCAGAATGTTGTAACACAGACAGATCTGTTGCCCCTTATTCCTAGTTTTTTGCTCCAACAATGTCTCTCTTGGTGTCCACCAAGCTCTCTTCAAAGAGTGTTTAATAAGTTTCTTCGGGTATCCCCTCTCAAGGAGGCGATCTCTTAATTTGTTGGCATGCATGAAGTATTCCTCTTTTTTGGTACAGTTCCTGCGAATTCGCAAGAACTGACCGTAAGGTAGATTTTGTCTCAGACTACGAGGGTGGTTGCTCGTATAATGTAGTGCCTTATTCCGGTCTGACTCTTTTCTAAAAAGTGTGGTTTCAAGCTCTCCATCCGAAGCCACTACTTTGACGTCCAGAAATGTAATTGATTCGTTTGACGAAACACTACTAAATTTGATGTCATTTGATCTTCCGTTGAGCCAACCAATAAACTCGTCCAGTGTTTGCTGTGTGCCAGTCCAAATTAGGAAAATGTCGTTAATATAACGCATGTAGTTGGAAATGTTTGCAACAAACGGGTTGTTGTTATATATGAAATTGTTTTCATATAAACCCATGAATAGCACAGCCAACTCAGGGGCGAAAGGACAACCCATAGCCACGCCTCTTGTTTGGTAAAAAAACTGAGAGTCAAAAGAAAAGTAATTTTTGGATAGTGCAAACTTGGCCAGAGACAGAAGAAATTCCGTTGGAACTTGTACTGGTCGCTCTCTTAGATTTAAAAACCACTCTAAGGCCTCCAAAGCTTGATCCTGAGGAATTTGGGTGTAGAGTGACACCACGTCCATTGAAACCATCAGTTGTGTGCTTTTGTTGAAATGCACGGATGCTATTCTATTAAGGAAAGCAGTGGTGTCTTTCAAATGTGCCGGAACTTGATTGATGAATGGTTTCAGAAAAAAATCAATATATTGAGCCACTGGCTCAATGAGTGATTCACAACCAGATACTATAGGTCGTCCTGGGGGATCCAATTCATTTTTGTGGAGTTTGGGTAAGGCATAAAAGACCGGTATCCTTGGATTCATCTTTTTAAGAAACAGACGTTCTTTGGGGCCCACGAAGCCTTGTGAAAAGCCTTCCTCAATAATATGAAAAAGTTGGTCTTGTAGTTCTTTAGTTGGATCTTTCTTAATTTTCCGATAGCAGGTAACGTCTTCCAACTGGCGGAGTACTTCCTTCTTATATTTATTGACGTCCCAAAGGACAACTGCCCCACCTTTGTCGGCCTGCTTCACCACTATAGATCTATCATTTTGCAGGTCAATCAGGGCATCTTTCTCCTGTTTGGCTAAGTTAAACTTAACAAAGCTTTTTTTGCTTTCCATTGCCTGAATTCCTGATAAGATGGTTCTCTCAAAAGTTGCAATTTCCTTGGGGACCTTGGGTCCTGTTGGACAAAAAGTAGATTTCCTCTTTAGTCCAGTAATTTCTGCCGTTGCTGCTTCGGTTGTCTCAGAAAAAAATGTTTTCAAACGGATTTTGCGACAGAACTCCATGGTTTCAAGCTTCATTTTGATAAAGTCTGTGGTTCTGGAAGGAACAAAGCTAAGTCCTTTTTGAAGAATGGAAATTTCCGCAGCTGTGAGGATTTTGTCAGACAGATTGTAAATTGGTGATGAAGCTAGCTCCTGTAATATTGGCGTCGTGTCCTCATTTCCCATGGTTGGGAATATCGCACCCGTCCTCTGCCTTGTCGTTGGCCTCGGCCTAAAAAACGTACCTCCTGATTTGATGTTTGCGGGTCCTGATTTTGTTGGTTTCCCCTTTGGTTCTGATTAGCCCTAGTCGTTGTATCTGTAGTCTCACTAGATGATGATGAAGATTCTGAAAAATTAATTAATCTCTTCCGGGATCTTCCCTGATAATTTTGAAGATAATTTCTCGAATCGTTGGTAGAATAAAAGTCCTTGTTCAGGTAGGGATAAGTAGATTCTAACGAAAAATTCTTTTTATCCAACTCAAATTTGTTACTTTTTTGGATAACCGTGTAGTCTTTAAACTCCAAAATTTCTTTCTCAACCTTTTCCAATAAGGCTTTTGCATCCGTAAGATTAGGATTGTTTTTAATCTCAGTTTCAAGGTCCGCGATCTCTTGTAATTGTATCAACGAAAGTCTGTGGGCTGTCTCCACCGTTAGAACCATAAGGTCCCTGCTGCATTTAGTCTCTATGCAGCTGTATCCTTTCTTATAGATTGGGTCGTCTATAAAAACTACTGGAATGTTCCGTATCTGAAGCCCTGATGGAATGGTGCCTTCCTTTAAATGTTGTAGTAAAAAATGTCCGTGAAGGTCCGTGCGTATTTGTTTTTTTCGTAATCTAATGAGTTTATCCGACTCGTTCTGTGTTTTTGCTGAAACACTCAAGGTGGCCGATGCAAAGACCGGCGGTGCTCGTATTAAATTCTGAATGTGTTCTTCGCTGTAAGCGAAGGCATCATTCTCTGCCATCACAAATTACAAATGGGGGATAACAAAGACTCAGACAGAACAAGACAGACTGAACATTGAACATAAAATTAACCACACTAGCACTTATAACTCCAAAATCCAATTTCCACTAAAATATACCCTGAAGATCCCTAAAGGGTGGTGGCTATTTGGCCACTCTACTCAACCTCGCGGGCAACTGCCCGCTCCTCAAGCAAAAAAACACCACCGGGTTTTGGCTCAAAAACTCAGCTGAACTGAGCCGAAAATACTAGGAAAACAGAACAGGAAGTTCAAGCTGAGAATCACTCAACAAAATACTTTAATAACTCCTAAAAAGAAGTGAAACTTGAGAGGAGGGTTTTATGAATTTCCTTATTATTTAACGGAAATGATTTTAATTAATTTCACATTTCAAAATGATTTTGCGCTGAGACATTGCTTCATTGCGCTAAGATCATATATACAAAATTTACAAAACTACATCTACCAGCAACCTTTGGGCTTCTGGTAGTTTCAGTCAGTTTTAACCGTCACTAGTTCCCATAATGCAATGTGTATCTCACTAATGGATTGACACGTTTATGGACGGACGAAAAATGCACTCCCGGTAAGCTTGCGGGTTAACAAAGAATAAGAACGCTAAGGGGACGGGAGCTTTGAGGAATCAGGTCCTAAGAGTCTTTGCGATGACTTATGCCGCTCGTTTCGTTTTTTAGATCTCGGCGCGGGCAAAGCATTTGAAGTGGACTAATGAATTCAAGTAAGTTTTGCACTTCACAAGGCTGGCTGTTGTTCGGCTTTTGAACGCTTTTGTTAACGGTTGTCACGGGGGTTGAAAGGGATGACGTTAGTAATCGGAGCTCGTTTTCCTTCACTTTAGAAAAGCAAATATTCAATCATTGGTAGCCGGAAAAGAGGACACGTTCCCCTGATCCAGTAAGTCGAGCGAGTACTATCATTTTAGTCTAAAGTCTGTTGTGTGTCCTGTGCTATATGTATAGCCTGTTATAGACAAGTTGGAAACTATAATGTAGATGGTTTCTTGTTTAGGTCCCTCTTCTTTGGAAACGACTTGGATCCATTTCAGGCAGATAGATTTCTACATTTTAAGGTGGGTGTTGAGAGGCCGTGTTGGTGCTTCGTAGGAACTCTGAGTCACAGTATCATATCCTAAAACGTTTTTTATTGTTCATTGCAGAAATTGGTTGGTCCTGAGGAGAACCCATAATTCAGTGGTTCGAAACGCGTCGACCAGTTCTTTTTCCTTGTGTCGCACCGCTTTCAAGATATATTTTTTCTTGTGTATTTCAAAATAATCTGTTATATTCATTGTGGCAACGAAAAAACAGAATGGTTTTTGGATGTTGAAATTGAGATGTAATCAATTTTACAAGTGAAGAAAGGTCGCCACAAGGACCCAGTTCTTTACAGTGTGTATATGTTTTTGTGTATGCATGAGTATAATGGCCATGAGTGCTTGATGAATGTTTGCATGTTTGTTTCAGTTACCTAGGGGATCATTATTAATGTGTTGTTGTACTACATGTTTTGTAAATTTTGTATATATGATCTTAGCGCAATGAAGCAATGTCTCAGCGCAAAATCATTTTGAAATGTGAAATTAATTAAAATCATTTCCGTTAAATAATAAGGAAATTCATAAAACCCTCCTCTCAAGTTTCACTTCTTTTTAGGAGTTATTAAAGTATTTTGTTGAGTGATTCTCAGCTTGAACTTCCTGTTCTGTTTTCCTAGTATTTTCGGCTCAGTTCAGCTGAGTTTTTGAGCCAAAACCCGGTGGTGTTTTTTAACTTTCTAAAAGTAGCATTTGCGAATACAGGATATTAAAATAAAAACTTTACTAAAAGGAGTATTTTATTATTCTGAGTTCAGGCATACTAAACTTGACTTTCTACCATGTTCCCTGAGCCTGCTGGGATTATAGAGTGTAATAATTCCAGCAGCCCATTCTGGCCTATGAGAACAGGTAGCCTTACAACAGTGAAAAACGAAAATGGCTGTAATTTACTATTAGGACATGCCACACATATCAGGGCTTGTCCTATTGTATGCTTACAATGTGTCCTGCCCTTGGGCCTACCATAGGGGTGACTCACATGAAGTACAGGGAAGGTTTTAGGGGCTGGCAAGTGTGTGCTCTTGCCCAGCTAGCATGACAGTACCAGACTACACGCAGGTTCTGCAATGGCAGACCTTAGACATATTTTAAAAGGCTGCTTCAGTGGGTGACACAACCAGCGCTGCAGGACCACTAGCAGCATTTGTATTTACAAGCCCTGGCACTCCTGGTGCACTTTACTGGGGGCTGACAGTAAACCAAATAAGCCAATCATGGAAATCAATTACAGGTACACTTTTCATAGGGAGCACTTGCACTGTGGCACTGATTGGCAGTGGCACAGCGCCCTGAGCAGCTAACACCAGCAAAACATCTGAGGCACATCGGCAAAAAGTGGGAGGGAGACTCACGCCAAGGTGCCAGGTCTAACAATGACTTTCCACGTTGGACAGAAAAACACTATTCAGTCAACCATGTGACCACATTCCTGTAAAGTACACATAGTTGCAGAAACACAAATGGAAACACAATTGGGAAAAATTAAAATTCATGTCTATAACTGTGCAGTTCCCATAGACTGCAAAGATCTAAAGTGCTCATACAAAGGATGCCTGTCCTCAATCCTCAAGGGCATTCAGGCCTTGGGTGATCGTCCCGCATTAGTCTATCCAGAATAGTTCTCTTTTTGAGAAAAGTCCCGCTTTGTCTCCTCCTCAGGGTCCCAAAGAGATCTGCTCAATTACTTGCCACTTTGTGTCTACACTTTTATGTTACTATGTTCTATAGTCCTTGACCAGAGCTGCCCCTACTGTGCAACACTTTATTCTGTTCCTATGCTGCAGAATTCCAAATTTCACTTTCTTTGTGGCTCGTCCAATATACAAAAGTTCACAAGGACACCAGATCACATGGATCACATCTTTTGTGTTACAAATACTGAACCTTATTAGATCAACATTGATATCCTGATGGGTGAACTTACTTGTGTTCAAACTGAATTTACAAGCCACACATTGGCTACATTTGTAGTGACCCACTACTGCAGGGAGTCTCCATAGTGTGTTAAGTTGGCTATGGGTGCAATGGTGGCTAGTAGGCTGGGGGCAGGGGAGAGACGACGACAGGTGAGGTTTGAAAATATTTTTTTTTAAGAAAAGCACTTATCTTTTCTCCACTGGCCAGATCGCTCCTCCGCTTTTCAGCTTTTCCTGACTCCAGTCCGAAAGAAGCTACAGAAGCTCCCCGGCACACAGGCTCCCCTGAGCCAATCACAGCTCTGCAATGCAGCATTGGGATTGGTCAGAGTGGGGTGGATCGTCACTCAGATAAGGACAGGGAGCCTGTGTATATTCCCTACCAGGCTGTCCATCAGAGCCTGGTAGGGAATATACAAAGTGCACATGACTGCTTGGCTAGCCAAAATGACCGGCTAAGCAGTCATGCGCACTTATTGTGCACAGTGCACTCCTCCTCCCACCCTGAGCCACTAGCCCCGCCTTGCCCTAACCCAGCCAGCAGAAACCAAAAATAAAACAATAACCTTGTTATTATCATTTTATTTTACCCCTTTTCTCTGCTCTAAAAGCAGTGGGCGACCCTCCTCCGCCTTAGCCAAGTAGTCACCACTGTTTGAGTGGTTGAGGAAGAGCAGCCCTAACTATGCAATCCTCAAGATTCTTCTCTCCTTTAAAGGGAAAGGTGATTCTTTCTGTGTGAGATGTTCCTCCACTAGACCCCAATGCCGTTTCACAATCTTCTTCACCTCATTGCTTACGGAGCTAAATGTAGTGACACAGATAATCCTGGTGTTATTTCTAACCCGAGGCTCTAGGAGAACCCCCTGTTGGTTATACCAGGCACATGTTCTGGCTTGTCTGACCAAGCGTCTAGGGTAACCCCTTTTAATCAGTCTACTGATGAGCGAATCTGTCTCTCTGAAATTGTCGGTTCCCCTGGTGCAGTTCCTGCATATATGCAGGAACTGCCGAAGTGGTAGATTATTTTTCAAGCTTCCCGGGTGACTGTTAGTGTAATGTAGTAAGGTGTTTGTTGCAGTTGGCTTCCTGTATAACGATGCAAAGATCCTATTTTGTTCTGACTCCACACTGAGGTCCAGGAAGGAGATATTGGTCTTGCTCTGTTCCATAGTAAACCAAGGGGCATATTAGCAAGGGCCTTATTGCCGCTACTGTTAAGAGTCTCCATAGTGTGTTAAGATTGGCTTTGGGTACAGTGGCAGCTAGTAGGGAAAGAGGGTGGGGGTGAGACGACGACGGGGGCGTTGGTTTGAAAATATATATATTTTTTAAATGCACTTACCTTTTCTCTGCTGGCCGCATCGCTGCTCCGCTTCTCTGCTCTTCCTGACTTCAGTCCGAAAGAAGCTGCAGAAGGTCCCGGGCACACAGGCTCCCCTGAGCCAATCACAACGTTGCAACATTGTGATTGGTCTGAGCGCCATAGATTGGTGCTCAGAACAGGCCCGGGAGCCTGTGCATATTCCCAACCAGACTGGTATGGAATATGCAAAGTGCACATGACTGCTTGACTGGACATTTTTTGTCAGGACATAGAGGAAAAATCCCATGTATTTGACACTAACGTTTTCCCCGTGTTTGCTCATTTTGTCATGTTTCCTTAATTGAAACGCTGATACACACAACATTTGTTGAAAATGTATGAAATAATATCTATATATGAAATAAGATTTTGATATGACTTCTAAGACATTAGGATGTTTGGTTTATGATTTTTTCACATTAATGTTTACTTAGATTGTGTATTTAAAACACAATTTTGTTGTTCAGTATTTTGTTAATCATATGTACACAAGTATTTTCTGTATATAGACATTATTGTCTTTTTCTGTTCCAAATATGCAGCAAAGAATTTTTAAAAAAGCTGAAGAAAAAGGTATGAATAAAGTACCAGATCAAATAAAAGAAATAATTTGGTCTAGCGCTAATTTAAGACGCAAAAACAACACAGGTCCTGGCCCACTTCCCTGCTACACATATAAACAGCCCAGCCAGAACCTGGCCCACTAGACCTAACTCCCCTAGTTACAGGATACCTAGATTCAGCACTGGTACATTTTCTGCAAACAAGTAAGTAAATACGTTTTGGTTATTTGTGCGATTTTTAAAGAATATTTTTAGGTTTCCAAACTCCACACTTAAAAACTTTTCACAGAAACACAGTCAATGTTATCCTATGGAGGAAAATAGTGTTTACAGGTAAGTTACTTTTGAGATTACTTTTCTTACCCAGTGTAGTCTACCTGGATACTACATTGGAACATCTCCTGCAAACAGGTAAGTAAAATAGTTTTTGTTAATCGGTACAATTTTAAAGAATTTCTGTAGGTTTTCAAACTCCACACACAAACTTTTCCAAGAAAAACAGTCAATGTTATCCTATGGAAGAAAATAGGGTTATCGGTTTGGAGGTAAGTAATCGGTCTCTGGAGTTGAGGTTCTGGGATTAGAGTCAGGGGTCCCCCAGGGTCAGTGATGCACTGTTGTTGCACACTCAGCGGCACTAGGGCGGCCGGGTGCAGAGTGTTGAGGCCCAACATTATCATATCGAGGATGGTGGGTCTCTGGTTGGTGGCTGCTGGCAAGCAGGCCACTGGGTGGTGGGAGCAAAGCTCCTAGGGTTTAGGTCAGGGAAAATGGGGAAACAAAGTAGCACAAAAGTTGCACCCTCAGCGGCACTAGGGCGGCCGGGTGCTGGGTGCTGTTTCGAGGTCGGGTGCCCATTGTTTTCAGTGGAGAACCTGCGGTTTGCAAAAGCACTGCAGGCAGGGAGACAAAGGACTTCTAGGTGTGACCACCACTTTGAGGGGTAAGTTGGGAAGTTAAGGGTTGGTTAGGCACCACTGGTTTGGGCACACAAGGCCGTGGGGCATTGGTGCAGGGGTGCCTTTTGAGGTCAGGTCTTCTTATTAGCTCTGGCTCGCGGTCAGGGGGGTCTTCTGGATTTAGGCTGCAATCGTCGGCTAGAGGCTTGAGGCAGGTCAGGGGTCACTGGATCTCGGGTCAGGATTGCCGGGGGGACCTCCTCATTGTGTTTTTCCACTTGAGCTCAGGCCGGGTTCAGCGGGTTCAGAGTGGGCTGGATTCGCAGTATCCGGCCGTAGCCAGAAGCTGCAGTTTGAACAAATCCGATGTTCATGGGAGAAGCAGTCTTGGAAGTGAAGGCAGGCTGGTCCTCCAGGGTTTTCGAGGTTGCTGGCTGCAGGACACACTGGAATTTCGCAGGAGCAGGTTCGAGGGGAGACAGGCCGGTAGGGCTGGGGACAAGACAGTGTGCGTCGTCCTCTTGTTAGCTGGCTGCACGGCTGTTTGGTCCTTCTTCTTTTCTTCTTGTTGTCAGGCTGGATCTGAGGAAGCAAGGTTCAGGGTGCCCCCTAACTACTAGATTTAGGGGCGTTACAGGTAGGTAAAGGGCAGGGACCAATGGGTCGCTTCCCTGGGGTCGGTACACCCCCTATCGTGCCACCTTCCAGTGGGAGGGGGGCAGGACCCTGTCCCTGGTTGGTTGGGTCCCCCATCCTCAAGATGGCAGGAACTTGGAGTTGTGCTTCACCTCGCCTCCCCCACCTGAGGGGTGGAGTTGGCAGAGGTGGCCACACGTCTTTCCCTCACTTGTTTTTCCAGACAGTTCTCCCGCTCAAAGTGGGGGATAGAACCAGTGGGGATCAGTTGCTTAAAGCAGCAAATGGTCTGGGGCGGCTCACAAAGGCGACATGCCTTTGAAGCTTCCCCTTCGTGAACCCTGCTCTTCCTGGGGGAGGAGGCTTGGCACCTCATCCCAGGATGTGCATTGTTTCAGGCCCAATAGAGCAGCCGGCTCTCGACCCAGGGGTCCAGAAACATGTCTGGTGGGGGCAGCTGAAAGCCTGGACATCAGTGGTGGGTTCGTTTTCAGGAGGCATCTCTGAGATTCCCATTGTGTGCATTTTTTATTAAATGTTTAATTTGCTGAGAAGTTTGATACCAAACTTCTCAGTTTTCAGTGTAGCCATTATGGTGCTGTGGAGTTCGTAATGACAAGCTCCTAGCACCATATACTCTTAATGGCAGCACTGCACTTACAATGTCTAAGAATGGGCTTAGACACTGTAGGGGTACATTGCTCATGCAACTGTACCCTCACCACTGGCATAGGGCACCCAGCTAGAGGGGTGACTGATCTATGTCAGGGCAGTGGGTTGTAGGCATGGCACACAGGGATGTGCACCAAAATAAGTAGCCTGCAAGGGCAGTGTGTGTGTATAAAGGTACAGGGCCTCTAAGGGTGGCACAATAAGTGCTGCAGCCCTTAGAGGCCTTCCCTGGTCAGAGTGCCCTGGGTACCTGTGGTACCATTTACCAGGGGCTGACCTGTGGCCAGAGATGCCAGTTGGGTTACTTTGGGGGAAAGAACACAGGCCCTGGGAATCTGATTGACAGGGACCCTGGGCACACCAAGAAAAAGTGCATCAGGAGTCTGGCAAAAAGTGGGGTGGGGGGTTACTGCAACAGAAACCCACTTTCCTAAAGTGCAGCAGTGTTGTGTTTTACAGAGTTGTGAATTTGATTCTGTGTATTTTTTTGTCACTCATTGTTTTGCCTTTGTGCGTTTTTAATACCCATGTAAGTGTGTCCTGCAGGGGTAACCACTCCTACAGATTATTTTTAATTTTATATACTAATAAATTGTGATTTTAAAAGCTGATTGGGTGGCCCCTGAGCATTATTTATATTCCCTGTGCATTGAATTTTGAACACCGTGGCAAAGCCAATATAAGCCAATATATCTGGCATAGGCGAGAGCTATTGCCACTGCTTGTTTCTGAGGGGGTCCTCAGGGCAGAGGGATGAGCAGGAGAGAGTTCCCACACTAAACTTTGGGACCTCATGGAGGCCTATTCATATGTCACTGATTCTTCGCGCGCGCACACACACGCACGCACGCACACACACACATACACACACATATCCATACACACATTCCTACACATACTTGCAACATTGGCACGTTTTCTGTTTCTCAACATTTAGATAAACATTGTGAGATTGCAACACTTAAACTGTAAACGTGCAGAAAAAGATCCTACCTACACTTGCCATCATTCAAAATAGACATTTAAATGTAAAAAGTCTGCATACATTAGCCATGTTGGCTAGGCTTAGAGTGGAAACTATTTGCAATTCACTGAAAACATTCCGCCACAGAAAGAAGTCTTTGCACCTGCCCAAAAGTGCCATGACTACATTGACATAGAATCGAATCATTTATTATGCATGATTAATAAAAGCCTTTGCTGCATGTACAATACGCTGCACTAGGGTTATAAAAACACAGTATAAAACAACATTAAAATACTAATAACAGCAATCAACCGTTTTGTGTTTCTCTTTGCACACCGAGATGTGTACTAGAGAATTCTACACTTGGGGGCTTATTTACAAACCCCTTGCGCCGCCGGTGCGTTACTTTGAATATGGGAATAAGTGACGCACCAGTAGCGCAAGGGGCTTGTAAATAAGCCCCTCGGAGTCTGTCCCTAGGCAGGGTCTTAGGAGGATGGCCACTAGCAGAGAGTATGGAACGCGCTTGGCTGAAGGGCTCCGTGTTGTGCCTTACAGTGCTGGGCGAGTGCAGCCCGCAGGCTGGAGCTCAGAAGGGGCAAAGTGCCTGGTTCCGTCCCTTAATGCGATGGGAACAAGGGGCTAGAAAGGAACGGAAGTGCACAAGAGCAGGTTAAGGCACGATCGTGTCCCTAGATGTACGCTCGGGCAGCTAGAACTGATTCACTAAAGCTGGCGGGACGTTTCATCGGTTCCCAGAGGAGCTTCTTGGGAGCTCATTGAAGCCAGGTCTGTCAGGGGTCTGTGGCTGTCGAATGTTAGGAACATTCTGCCATAAAGTGCCACTTCCATACCCCCCCCCCCTCCCCCCCGAGGTATTTCACAGCCCTAGATATAAGTTGTGGATCTGCTGATTTGAGGCAGGTCAGTGTCGCTTGTCTACATCATTGTCATGAAATGGAGACAGAGAACATGGTTCTAGAAATGAAACAATTTCAGGAACACCATGCAGGAGATATGAAACTGGTGGAAAGGTCGTGTTTCCCCCATACTCACCAGATGAGTGTCTTGAGGCGAGGGCTTGAAAGGCATCCGGAAGTATCATTTCATTTTGGGTTCTCCAAACCCAGAAACGAATGCAGCGCAGTGCCGCAAGTCATTTTGCTGTGCCGCGCTGCGTTAGTTTTGAAGGATGGGACATATTTACAAAAAATGTTTACATCTCTGTGCTTTCCCTGCGCTGGCGCACAAACTGCAGCCATTCGCCGATGCAGGCACCCTTGCAACATGGTGCAAGGATGCCTGCGTCATGGGAAGATTTTTTTTTGCAGGAAGGTACCTTCCTGCACAAAAACAGTCAATTAATGTGATTTCCTCTTTCAATCAGTGCTGTAGAAAGCAGAACACATTAAAAGAGGAAAAAAACGAGGAGAAATGAAAACATCTCTCCTCGCTGCGCCTCGCTACGCCACCCCTGGGGGAGGTGTAGCATTCTGACACATTTCCAGATTTGTGCTTGCTCGTAAATCTGGAAATGTATGAGTGCACATGGGTGTTGCGTGGGAGCACCCACAGCAACAACCATGTCACGCCCCTAACATGCAAAATGTTGCTTGTAAGTATCACGCAGCAGGTTGCACCGCCGGTGCATCACGCTAAGTGGCGCACCACCGGCGCAAGGGGTTTGTAAATAAGCCCCCCAGTGCACAGACTCCCAGAGGGCTGCTTCATCTAGAAATGACTGAGCCTTGTTGATACATCTTTCTATTTTTGGACTGTGAGTCACAAGGTCAGGAAATTCTTCTTCTTCACAATGAAGGTCTGCCTACAGGATGTCAGTTAGACAATTGAAAATCAAGATCACAGAGTTAGCACTGGATGACGTTTCCATATACCGTAAGATAGTTTAAAGTTTCGCATAGTCAACTGCTGAGTGATAAGATACTGTACTGTGCTCGTGGGGTCATGGGGATGCATGGATGTCGTGTAAATGTTTTGTTTTTTCCCCCCACTCTCATTTGGGTGATAAGTGAGTGAATATAACCATTTATTTCTACATCCGGAAGCCAGCACTTCCTCAGCACATCTGGAACAGCATTTAGGACAGGATCGATTCTGTTACTTAAGCACCATTGGACGGATCACTGACAGAATATCGAAGACAAAAATATTGTGTGGACAGAATATTGTGTCAAAAATATGGAGATCAAAATATTGAGAAGGTGCACAGAGGTAAGTATAAATTCACTATTCTTAACTACACATCTGCGTACCTTGACAATATATATTGTCAAGGTACATACATGTTATTCAGTATAGTACAACTTTACACATCCACAGAAACTTACCTATACAATATGCTTGTCCTCAATGGTCTTGACACATTACTTTGTCTAGACAATATTTTGGACTCAATATTTTGTCCAAACACCCCATTGGACAAGAGGTCTGCAAGAAGTGATGGAGGCACCATAAGAGGCTTTTACTTGGACTCAACAGATGACCAGATGGAAAGGTGGGTGGAAGGACGCGGATTTGCCCATCAGACTATGGCAGAAGGTGGGCTAGACTGTGATAAATATTGTGGGGCAGATCTACGAGGAATTGCTGCAGCGTGGCAACGCAAGCCCTTTGGCTGCACCACGATGCGGCACTTCTGAAGCACAGGAATGCGACATATTTACAAAAATATGTCGCATTCCTGTGCTTCCCCCTGCGCCGGCCCACAAACTGCAGCCATGCACCGGCGCAGGCACCCTTGCACCATGGTGCAAGGATGCCTGCATCATGGGGAGATTGTTTTTGTGTAGGAAGGGGGACCTTCCTGTACAAAAATAATCACTACAGGCATTTTCCTCTTTCAATTCATGCTGTATAATGCAGCATGTTCTGGAAGAGGAAAAAATGAAGAGAAATAAAAAGTCTCTCCTTGTTGCGCCTCGCTACGCCTCCCTTGGGGAGGCGTAGCATTGACACGCATTTCCAGATTCACGATTCCTCACAAATCTAGAAATGTGTCTCGTTCCATGGGTGTTGCATGGGAACACCCACAGCAACACCCATGGAGCACCCCTTCCACGCAAAGTGCTGCATGTGAAGGGGCCATATTTACAAGGAAAGGAAAAGTCACGCAGGGTGGCATTTCCTCTCCTTGTAAATATGGAGAATTGAAATGCGCCTCCTGTACGTCACAAAAAGTGACATACTGGTGGCGCAGGGGGCTTTTAAATCTACCCTGTGTCTGTGGTGGGATTCAAGAGTATTGAGAGAAGAAAGAACAGAGTTGTGGACTTCTAAACCATTCTTTGATCCGCAACACTTTGTATTTTACAAATTAAGCCCTGGATGATAATAATCAATAATCAAAGTAATCACAGTGTATCTGAATGCCCTATTATTTTTGGTGTTCGTATACATTAACATGATGTGCAGAGTATTCGGAGCCCTTCCTCATGCCTGCTTTGCTTGTGCAGAATCTTACAGAATAATGTTTCGTTTTGGGTGCGCATTGCCGCACGCCTTTTACTTCTGCACTGCTTATTATTAACTACAGCCTGGAAGAAACATTTCTGCTCGTTCATTGCTTGTTACTAATATCATGAGGGTATAACTGTCCTTACAATGCCCTGGCTAGGTGTTTGGTTTGCCCACTACTGCCCTAAAATCTAATATATGCTAACTCTCCTATGGCAGCATTGTGGGAGTCATTTTCAAGGTTTTGGCATAGGGCAGCGCTGTAAGGAATCTTGTGGCGCTGCCCTGCGTCAAAAGAAAAGGGCAGGGATGCATCATATCTATGAGATACAGCACTTTCCTGTCCTTTTCCCCTGCACTGGTGCACAATGGGCTGCCATGCGCCAATGCAGGCACCCTTGCACCATGGTGCATCGTGTCTACATTGTAGGGGTGATTGTTTTTGTACAGGAAAGGACAGCTTCCTGCACATAAACAATCATTAATGGAATGTAGCTCTTTCTATGTGTGCTGCAAAATGCAGTACACATAGAAAAAGCAAAAACGAGGAGAAATTCACTTTTTTTCCTCGTTTAGTCATTCTAACACCTGCTCATGCATGGCATTATGTTTTTGGCTCAGCCTCAGATTTACACCTTCTTGTAAATCTGGGGCAGCGTCAAAAGCAATGGGTGTTGTGGTTGAACTCCCACAGCAACACCCATTGCACGCTCCTTTCACGCAAAATGATGCATGTAAAGGGGACTTATTTAAAAGGCAGTGTTAAGCCAAAAAAGTGGCTTTACACCGCTTTGTAAATATGGAGAAGGGCATTGTGCCACCAGAACATCGCTAAAAGTGATGTTCTGATGGCGATATCCTCTTGTAAATATGCCCCCAAGTCCGTCTTCTTTTGGACGAGCGTCACCATCATCAGCTCACCAGGCTGCCTTGTATTGAGAGTGATAGCACTGATGTGTTTAACGCTTTTACCTGTGATCTCTGTGGGGGGAATGACCTACTGACATCTCAGATTGTCGGTCTTCTACAACTGGGTCTCAGGAATGTTTGTGTCTGATTGACTTTGGACATAGTGGAATCCATTTTGGATTTATAATGTGAAAATGGAGGCTGGAATTAGCCTGCCAGACCAGCAATGTATATTGCAAGGCCCGGTCAATGTATTCTTGAAGCCTTTCTCAGGTGCCAGTCCCTATAGAGTGGGAGGACAGGAGAACCTCTGCCCATGTCCTCTTTCTTGTTCTCCAAGTAGTAACAGGTTGATAGGTGTAAAATCTGTGTATTCTTCTGATGGGTTCATCTTCCTGCAGATTCCACAGCTCATAAATACTTATTTCAGGCTTCAGACTGGTCTGGAAAATATTTCCCCAGCCAATGCTCTCGAGCAGGTGGGACCACACAGCTTTTAGCCAGAGCTCTACTCCACGTGTGACATCTGTTCTGCAATGAAAGCAGTCTTACAAGTGTCCCATAAAAATGGAAATAAACACAATTATACATGTTTCTGAAAATTAAACAATTTTAGAAAAACTATGCAAGAGATATGAAACTAATGTAAAGGCTTGTGTTCCTCCTTACTCATCAATCAGTGTTTTGAGACGGGGGCTTCAATGGCATCCTGAATTATCATTTCATTTGCCATTTTTAGGTCGAGCCTATAGCGGCAGCGCGCATGCGCTGCTTGCTGTGCGAGGCATGAGGTATTCAGTATGGAGTGGAAGCTCCGTAAAAGCTCCGCCCACTCTCTGCCCATCTTTTTCATTAGCGTGTGTCATTGTCGGTCCTAAATGCTGCTCTACGATTGGTTTTAGGCTTGTTAGTCCTATCTTATGACATCCATGTCATCATTTGTATCCTTCCATGGCTAATGGCCCCTTTACTTCTAGTGTTGCACAGTATGTTTTATTTAGATGTCCCCCATTTCGCAGTCCTTGCCTTCTTGCACCCTCCCACACTCTGTTGTTCATGCCTTCTCGTCCATAGTCCCGTTTGCAATGCAATATGTCTCGCGTAAATGCGAGTCCTTTTGCATTGCAAATGCTTGTTGTGTAAGTCAAAGTCTGTTCCCGAAAGTAGCGCCAGGAAGATCGACTCCAGCAATCAGCTTTTCAGGGTGTCTCTGTGGTGACCACTGCTCAGCCCTACGACCACCCCCCTCGCCCTGCACACACACCCTCTCTTTACTAGAAAGTCCATTTAGCAGTCGCTCTGTTAATTTGCTTGTTCTTTGAGGCAAAGGTGGGCCTAATTGGAAGCGCGAGGTGAATCACGCTCCGGACTCAGAGTGATCCAACCGCACTTAGAAGCATACTGTCTTCCGAGCAGTCCGGGGCGTGAGCCCCCACCCTTGAGCCCCCTCCACATTCTGTCGCATTCACCGAGCACTTGACCCACTGCATCAGGCGGCAGCGAGCGCAAATCTGTCCATCTCCCAGACCGGATGTCATTTAATGGGACTGACTGGTGGTGTGATGGCTGCTAAGCAGCAGGATCCAGCACAAGTGTGGCGTTTTTACCACAAACACTCTGCCGATACCGGAAGAAGCGATTTAGATAAAGACAAAGGGGCAGATTTACAAGCTCCTTGCGTGACTTTTCCGCTGCAGTTGCGTCACTTTTTTGACGCAACAGCGACGCAAACAATGCGGCCTATTTACAACGTGACGCATCTAGGGAGATGCGTCACGTTGTAAAGCCCTGCGTCACATTATACCTGCGTCAGGTATAATGTATGCAGGGTGGGCATTCCCACGCAGGAAGGCCTCGTAAAAGTGACTCATTGTAATCTACAAGATTTCACTGCGCCACTTTTAGGATGCCACTGCGTCAAAACCTTACGCCTGCTTCAAGCAGGCGTAAGTAGTGACGCAGTGTAGTGGGAATAGGTCTCAACTTGCATTGCTGGAGTTGAGTCGTGCTTGCGACACGACTCCAGCAATGCGTGACTTTTCCTCCAACAGATGCGCAGAATTTCTGACGCATCTGTCAATCCTTGCGCCATAGTGCGCCTTATTGTAAATACGGCGCATCTATGGCGCATCTATGGTTTAGCAAGGGTTTCTAAGGGTGGCACAGAGAAAGTGACGCATC
Organism: Triturus cristatus; assembly: GCF_964204655.1. Taxonomy (NCBI): domain Eukaryota; kingdom Metazoa; phylum Chordata; class Amphibia; order Caudata; family Salamandridae; genus Triturus; species Triturus cristatus. The sequence goes on along the minus strand of NC_140582.1, from coordinate 1,205,045,527 downwards.
TCGTGACGCATCTGTACAGATGCGTCACTTTCTTGTAAATCTGCCCCAAAATGAGGCTCAGAAATACGATTATTTCTCTGAGGTGAGTGGGGATTAATGCAGGGTGCAGAAATTGAAGAGTTTTTCTGCCGCCACTACCCCTCCTTCACAAGACATGTGCATGTACCACTGAAGTCACCCTCGTTTGGAGGGTGTCTCCTCCCTCTGCTATCAACTAAAATGCTTCATGCCATAAACTGCAGTAGGGTCATCCACCCAGAAAACCTTTCACCACCCGCCCGATATATTTATCATTACAAGTAGGCGAGCCACTGAAAGCTCGCGCCAGGCTCGAGCCAGCTATCTGGCTCAGCTCAACGATCCCTTGACCCCTCGAGCTTACATGTGGCTGCTGTCTGCCGCTCAAGCGGTCATCTCCTGCGCCAAGAAGTACATATATAGGGGCATATTATCAATATAGGCGATAAAATTATCGCCGCTTTAGCGGCAGAAAACCGCTGCTAAAACGGCGATAATGGGCTTGATAATATGCTCTATGGAATTCCAATTGAAGCCCATGTTAAATGTGAAGGACGTCTAACCTGAGCTTCCTTCAGCTCACATCAATACTCCCTCCCATTCTCTCTGTACTCCCCCCCCCTCTTTCCAGTGACTGGCACTCCAAAATATTGCCATACATTGAATCAGATCCTCCTAAAGTACACAACATTACCCCGCCACGTCCCCTCTCCACCCCTTCCTCCACGGACTATCACATTGGAAAACCACCATACATCGAACTAGTCCACGAAACGCCCCAGGACCCCACACATGCAATAACCCCACCTCATCTAACCACAGTCCAGGCTCCAAGCCAACCGGCCAGCTGGGAAACCTGGTGGCGTTGCCGCCATTATCAAACTCTCCCTCAGGTTCACTTCCCTCTCCCTACTCACCATTCCCCAGGTTGATTGCCTGGCAATCAGATTCGAATCCTCTGTGTCCCCCCTCACCTGTGTCCTGGTATACTGTCCTCCTCAACCCATGCCCAACTTCCCCTCGCTCTTTGGCGACCTACTCTCCCAGCTCGCAATCAATAACTCCAAACTCCTGGTCTTGGGAGACTTTAACTACTGGCCGTCAGACGAACACGAAAGCTCCCACTCCTTGGCTTTTACCGACCTATTAAGTGGGCTCAATGGCCTTCAACACATCCATACGGCCACTCATTCCAAGGGCCACATCCTAGACCAGGTTTGGACCTACAATCTTGAAGTCCCTTGCGATCTCACCTTGCCACTGGTCGGACCACTTCTTAATCTCCTTTCTTCTCCTGGTCCCTCCATCGCCCCCCGTAACCGAGGCCCTAGCCTCCTGGCCCGTAACTGGAACAAAGCAGACCTCGATCTATTTCTCACCTCTTTAACTTCTTCGATTCTGCCCAGCCCCGGTTCCATAGACTCCCAGGAAGCTGCACATGTCAAATGGCTAGAGTCCGCTAGCGACAAGGTCGCCCCCCTTAAGTTAATTAGAACTAAGCGTCCCCATGACGCACACCGATGGTTTTCAGATAGCCTTAAATCTTTAAAACTGGGACTCCGCCAAGCCGAGCGTCGCTGGCGTAGAAACTATGACCCCTCAGAAAAATTACAATTCTTAAAACTATCTGGAGAATACAAACAGGCAATCTCAGTCGCCAAAACTGCTTACTTCTCTACAAAAATTCTTAATTCTGCGCAAAAATCTAAAGAAATCTTTGCCATTGTGGAGGAGCTCTCACACCCGGACAGGGTGACCATCAAACCCCTCCCATCTCAGGCACTATGCGATTCCCTTAACCAATTCTTCACAGATAAAATCAGCAAAATCAAAAACAGTATTTCCTCTGGATCCCCTGTGATGTCCCTCACAGAGGTTACTCCCTTTTTTAACCTCCACTCCCTGACCCAGCTTCCCCCCATACTAGAAGGAGATTTTCTCTCTTTGCTTAATAAAGTCTCATCTGGCTCCCCCACGGATTGTTGCCCTCCTGTGATTCTCCGTGCTGCCTTTTCGGCTTGCCCTGCCCCTCCGCTGGCCCTCCTGAACAATTCCCTCCTGCTCGGTGAGGTCCCCAGCCAGTTTAAGAACGCTGAGGTGGTTCCCATACTAAAAAAACCCAACGCTGACCCCGCGGTTATGGGTAACTTCCGTCCCATCTCCCTTCTCCCTTACCTGAGTAAGGTACTTGAAACACATGTAACCAGCGTCCTCAGTTCTTTTTTTGAAGATTCCAACTTCCTAGACTCCCAGCAAGCAGGGTTTAGACCTGCCCATTCTACGGAGGCGGTCATCCTTTCTGTCATGGAGGAACTCCGTAGAGGTGCCGACTCCAATATTAGTCAAGCCCTGATCCTCCTGGATCTATCAGCGGCCTTTGACACGGTCGACCACACCATCTTAGTCGACCGTGTCAAGGAGGCGGGCATCAGTGGGACGGCCCTTAGCTGGGTCTGCTCCTTCCTGACGAACCACCACCAATCTGTCCGACTCTCCCAGTTCTCGGCTGACAGGATGAAGCTCACCTGCGGCGTCCCGCAGGGTTCGTCCTTGTCACCACTCCTATTCAACTTGTACCTCACCCCCCTGATCCGCTCCCTCCGGGGAAGGAATGTCACTGCATTTAATTATGCAGATGACATTCAGCTTGTCTTCAACCTCTATTCCTCGGACGAAGCGGCCCAAGACTTTCAGTCTACCCTTTGCCACATCAGTAATTGGATGGGTGCTCACCATCTTAAACTTAACCCCGACAAGACTGAGCTTGTTCTTGTCGGAGGCCCATCCAACCCCTGGAACTCCACCTTCTGGCCCCTTTCCCTTGGTCCCCCTCCCTGCCCCGCGGACAAGGTGAAAAGCTTGGGAGTTTACATCTCCCATGATCTCTCAATGAAGCATCAGGTCAGTGCCACTGTGTCCTCCTGTTTTTTCCAGCTAAGGAAGATCCGGAAAATAGCTCATTTCTTGACCACCGAAGCCCTCACTTTGGCACTGCTGGCATTAGTCATCTCCCGGATTGACTATGCCAACGCCCTGTATGCAGGCATTCCACAATATCAAATCAAAAGACTACAGCTGGTACAGAACCAGGCAGCCCGCCTGATCTACCATCAACCCAAACACCACCACGTCCGCCCCCTGCTTAAAGCCCTTCACTGGCTCCCTGTATCGGAGCGCTGCAAGTTCAAACTAGGCTGTTTGACCCACAAATCTCTGGCCGGCATCGGCCCTTCCTTCATCTCCTCTCTTCTGCATCCTTACGTCCCCTCCAGGCACCTCCGATCCTCTCACCATGCGCTCCTCCAGACGCCTAGGTTTAGCCGCAAAAAACACGGAGGTCTCAGATTTTCTTTCCTGGCTCCCTCATTCTGGAACTCACTCCCGTTGGAACTCAGACTCTCTCTCTCCTACCCTCACTTTAGGTCTCTCCTCAAAACTCACCTCTTCCGCAGCATCTACACATAAGCACTCATCACCTTCCCTTTATGCCATCTTCCCCAAATAAGTGAACAGCGCCAAGAAACCGTCCGGTGTAAGCTGCGCTTTACAAGAATTTTTTACATTACATTACATTACATTACATTACAGGCTATTAACATGATAGCCCCTGCATCTGACCACAGACTCGATGAGATACTACTATCCCTACAACAAATCAAAGAGTACATCCAAACCCTTCACTGCCTGATTCTGCAACAACACAAGCCACAAGCGAAACTCAAGCCCCCCGCCTCAGTTGCCCCCCAGATGGAAAACAGTACCTTACCCCAATGCTTCATCACGTCTGTTAGAGTCGGGGATCTCTGGTTGGCGCAAGGTTGCCCTTGTGTCAAGCAGGAACCCTCTCCTCCACGTCAGGGCGCAGGATAACCCCTCGCGAATGACCCTTGCTCACCCTCTAGGTGCGTGGCGTGAGCAGCCAAGGCGATTCCTCAGGCGTTGTTGGTTAAGCACTTACAATCGTACACACAGTAAATACATCAATCCCCCCAGAAACGGACACCAGACTTGGATATATATAAAAATACGATTCTTTATGTAAAAATAAGGTATATATATCTCAGCAGACTTATCACAAGACCAATAACGTTTTCGCTATGCCACCAGGTTATACAGCAGGCAAATGTTCTTGGTTCGTAGTTTCAAATGGATAGTTCGTAGTCTCTTTACTTGTAGTTCCAGTACTCACAGAGATCGGTTCCTGCGAACGGGGAAATAAGGCGTTGCGGGCCCCGAGCCCGATACTGGACTTCTTTCGTGATTAGGAGAGTCGGCACAGGTCGGTGCGACTCTCAACTTCGGGAAGTGTTCTTGGGTCCTCAATCAGCAGGTGTGGGCAAGTAGGCAGGCGCGGCCCGCGACCCTTTGGCACGGCGGCGCAGGAGGGTCTCCACAGCGGGGGCGGCGCGGCCTGAGATGTCCGGGGATAGCGAAGCGGGGTCACAGGGCACAGTCAGTGCAGCTGGACGACCCGGCGTAGATCACAGTCGTCGGACGGCTTCCGGCAGGAGGGGTGATAGCGCACTCGACGCACTCCAATGGCAGGCGGTGACAGGGGTGCAGGCGGCCTGGCCCGGGGACAGAGAGCGGCTCCGGACGGAGCGGGGCTCTCACGGGATTGCGGCAGGCGAGCTCCTGAGTGTCACGGCCCTAGGAGGGGCGATGAGGGGCGCAGTCTCTTTTCCAGCGGGATGCACACACGGCTCGAATTGGAGGACGAGCAAGAAGCACAGAGAACCCACTGTTCCTGGGGTTCAGTTCAGGGGGCAAGCTCAGATCAAGCCCTTGGAGAATGTTCAAGCACAAAGTAGCAAAGTCTTTTCAGTAAGTCTCTTCCTCTCCTCTCTCAGCAAGGCAAGCAGCAGGCCAGCTCCTCCGGCGTCTTCTTCTCCTTCTAGTCGGGCAGAGGTTCTTTGTGGTAAACAGGATTCTGATTTCTTAGGAGCCAGGCTCCTACTTTTATACCATGATTCTTTTGTTCTTTAGCGCCAGGGGGCCTAGGCCTGGCTCAGTCCAGTTCTGGAGCACTTTGTTATGGTGACTCTGCTCTTTCCTTTCAGCAGCAGGGCAGAGACATCAGCCGCCCCACAGGGGGTGGCGCCGGCTTTGTGGTGGCAGAGCACAGGTCTATTCAAGAGTCAAGGTGTACTCCTCCCACCCATCCAGGTGTAATCTCTCTACCCACCACCTAGCAGCCAACCTGTCTCTGGGGATCCCCCCACCCTGCTCCTTACTGTTGCTAGGCAGAACACACACACACAGCAGAGGCGGACTGAGATGGTCAGGTCAGTAAATACTAACTTTCTAAAAGTAGTATTTACAAACCCAGGATATTAAAATAAACTTGACTACAAGAAGTATTTTATTATTCTGAGTTCAGGCATACCAAACTTGACACTCTACCATGCTCTCTGAGTCCACTGGGGTCACAGCGTTGGCGTGATCCCAGCAGCCCATTCTGGCCTATGGAGAGCAGGTAGCCTTCAATAGTGAAAAACGACAAGGGCTGTAATTCACTACTAAGACATGCCACACACATCAGGGCATGTCCTACCTTATGCCTACAATGCACCCTGCCCTTGGGCCTACCAGAGGGGTGGCTAATATGTAAGTAAGGGAAGGTTTAGGGACTGGCAAGTGGGGGCACTTGCGCAGTCCGCGCGACGGTCCCGGACCGCGCACAGGGTCTGCGGTGGCAGACCCTAGACACACTTTACAAGGCCGCTTCCGTGGGTGGTGCAACCAGCGCTGCAAGCCCACCAGCAGCATCGGCATTCACAAGCCCTGGCACCCCTGGTGCACTTTACTGGGGACTGACAGTGAATCCAATAAACCAATCATGAACATCAATTACAGGTACACTTTACCAAGGGAGCACTTGCACTGCGGCACGGATTAGCCGTGGCGCAGTGCCCTGAGCGGACAACACCAGCAAAACAATCGAGGCACACCATCAAAAAGTGGAAGGGAAACTCACGCCAAGGTGCCAGGTCTAACACGTGTCCCCTCCAGCTGAAATGTGGGGAGAACTACCCTTGCCCAGGGGGTTCCTCGTCACTAAGGCGGAAATACCTGGACAGACCGTCAGCGTTGGCGTGATCTGTACCAGGACGGTGTTCCACCGTAAAGTCCATACCCTGTAGGGAGATGGACCACCTCAACAGCTTCGGGTTTTCACCCCTCATTTGCATCAACCATCTGAGGGGCCTGTGGTCCGTCTGAACCCGGAAGTGAGACCCAAACAAGTAGGGTCTTAGCTTCTTCAGCGCCCAGACCACAGCAAATGCTTCTCGCTCAATTGCACTCCACCTACTTTCCCGTGGAAGTAACCTCCTACTGATGAAGGCTACGGGTTGGTCCCAGCCCTCCTCAGTCATCTGTGAAAGAACAGCCCCTACACCATGCTCTGAAGCGTCTGTCTGCACTAGGAATTCCTTGGAGAAGTCAGGGGCCAAGAGCACGGGCGCCGTGCACATGGCAGTCTTCAGGGTGTCGAAAGCTTTCTGACAGGTGTCAGTCCAAATCACGTTCCTGGGCTGCTTCTTCGAAGTCAGCTCTGTCAAGGGGGCAACGATCGTTCCATAGCCCTTGACAAACCTCCTGTAGTACCCAGTGAGCCCCAGGAAGGCCCTCACTGCGGTCTGCGTCTTGGGGGGTTCCCAAGCCAGGATGGTTTCAATTTTGGGTTGCAAGGGTGCCACCTTGCCACTCCCCACTTGGTGTCCCAAGTACACCACGGAACCCTGCCCGATCTGGCACTTGCTTGCCTTGATCGTGAGGCCTGCTCGGCGCAGCGCCATCAACACTTCCCAGAGGTGGCGCAGGTGTTCAGGCCAGGTGGCACTGAACACTGCGATGTCATCCAGGTAGGCGGCACTGAACGCATCCAGCCCAACCAGTACCTGGTTGACCAACCTCTGAAAGGTGGCAGGGGCATTCTTCATCCCAAATGGCATGACTCGGAACTGGAAGTGCCCATCTGGTGTAGAGAATGCTGACCTCTCTTTGGCCCCATCGGTCAAGGCGATCTGCCAGTACCCAAACGTTAGATCAAACGTACTGAGGAACCGGGCAGCCCCCAGCCGATCAATGAGCTCATCAGCTCTGGGGATGGGGTGCGCGTCAGTCTTCGTGACTGAATTGAGTCCTCGGTAGTCCACACAGAACCGGAGTTCCGGTGTGGCTCCCGGCGCAGCAGCTTTGGGGACCAAGACCACGGGGCTGGACCAAGGACTGCTGGAGGACTCAACCACCCCTAGCGCAAGCATTTTGGAGACCTCCTCCTTGATGCAAGCTCTGACCCTGTCAGTTACCCTGTAAGCCTTGTGCTTCACAGGTAAGCTGTCTCCTGTGTCCACATCATGGACGCACCAATCTGTGACACCAGGAACCAGGGAGAATCGGTCGGGAAACTGTCCCAGCAAGTGGCGGCAGTCTTCCTGTTGTTCGGGCGTCAGGGTGGGTGAGAGGTTAACTCCATCCACTGACCCATCTTTCTCAGAGGCCACTAAGAGGTCAGGAAGAGGCTCGGTCTCCTCTTCCATTCCATCATCAGTGGCCAGCAGCATGCCCACTTCGGTCCTCTCTAAGTGGGGCTTAAGGCGGTTAACATGTAGGACCCTCAAAGGGTTCCTGGGAGTCTGCATGTCCACCAAGTAGGTGATAGGACTTTTGCGCTCCACAACCTCAAATGGACCTGTCCACTTATCCTGAAGTGCACACGGCTCCACTGGGGCCAAGACCCACACCTTTTGTCCAGGTTGAAGCTCTACCAGAGTGGCATTCCGGTCGTACCACCGCTTCATCTCCTCCTGGCTGGCTTCCAGATTTGCCTCAGCAAGTTGCCTGAAACGCCGAGTCTGGTTTCGGAAGGCCAGCATGTAACTATATACATTCTGGGGAGGTTTCCTGGGAGATTGCTCCCAGCCTTCCTTCACCAAACTCAGAGGTCCTCTTACCGGGTGACCATACAGAAGCTCAAAGGGGCTGAATCCTAGAGACTTCTGTGGCACCTCTCGGTAAGCGAAGAGCAGGCATGGCAAGAGGACGTCCCACTTACGCCTCATTGGACCGTCCAGGCCCATGATCATGCCTTTGAGGGTTCGGTTGAATCTCTCAACCAACCCATTTCCTTGGGGATGGTAAGGAGTGGTGAACTTGTAAGTTACCCCACACTCCTTCCACAGGGATTTCATATATGTGGATATGAAATTGGTCCCCCTGTCGCTCACCACCTCTAGAGGGAATCCCACTCGGGAGAAAATTCCCATCAGTGCCCGTCCCACCACGGGGGCCGTCACTGTCCTCAGAGGGATGGCTTCAGGGTACCGGGTGGCATGGTCCACCAAGACCAGGATGAACCTGTTGCCCAGGGCTGTCTTGGGGTCCAGAGGCCCCACAATATCAATACCCACTCGTTGGAATGGCGTACCGACCACAGGGAAAGGTTGCAGAGGAGCCTTGTGCTTCCCTCCGCTCTTACCACTTGCCTGGCAAGTCTGACAGGTTCTGCAGTAGGAATCTGAATTCTTATGCATTTGGGGCCAGTAAAAGTGGGTGACAAGCCTGTCATAGGTCTTGTCCATCCCCAAATGTCCTGCTAACGGCACATCGTGAGCCAGCCCCAGTAGGAAGGTTCTGAACTTCTGGGGTACCACCAGCACACGGGCTGACCCAGGTTCAGCAGCCTTAGGCTCGGAATACAGGAGGTCACTCTCCCAGTACACGTAGTGTGTTTTGGCCTGAACACCATTGGCCTGGTCTGCAGCCTGTTGCCGCATACCCACGAGAGAAGGGCATTCTTTCTGCTCCCTGCAGAATTCCTCCCTGGAGGGACCTCCTTCTTGCTGCCAATGGGTCAGCTCAGGCAGATCTCCCAGTTCGGCAATCTGTTCCCCGGTAGGCTCCAGAGCATCCCCCTCAGGGTCTACTTCCTCCTGGGCCGTGGGAACTTCGGGGGCCGGTTTCCCGCGCCTCCTGCGCCTTCTCCCTAAGGCCGGTTCCTGGACCTCTCCCTCAGGCTCCAGGACCCTCTCGACACCCCTACTGGCTGCCATGGACCGGGTGGTCACGCACGCCCAGTCGGGTAGACCCACCATCCTCAGATGCGTGGTCTTCTCCACCTTTTCCCAAGGGGAACTCTCCAGGTCGTTCCCTAGCAGACAGTCTACAGGCATGTCAGTTCTCACAGCGACTTGTAGAGTACCAGAGACCTCCCCCCACTCAAAGGGAACTTGAGCCATTGGACAACGACTCTCTACGTTGTCAGCATTGACAACCCTACAGTAGGCATTGGGTACAATTTGCTCTTGAGACACCAGGTGTTGCCTCACCGAGGTCACGCTGGCTCCTGTATCTCTAAGAGCCTCAACCTTCTTTCCATTGATGGTCACCACTTGCCCATATTTCTTAGTGTTAGAGGGCAGGTAGGTTACAGGGACCATCTCACTGTCTCCTAGCGAGACTAGGGTCATCTGCCCGGGACCCCCACCCTCCTGGACGGCTACCTCCTCCCCAAAGTTAACACTAGCTACTTGCCGGGGTGGAGCACCAGTGGGTGCGGTCTTACCAAACAGGCGACACTTAGGATCAGAGGCAATGTGACCCGGGTCACCACACTTATAACAATTGAAGGGCCCCTTTGGAACAGGTCTACCTGTCGGGGCCCCGTTCTGCTGCGGGGGTGGGGGAGGCTGAGAACCCTTCTGCTGGTTCCCTTGGGAATTACTTTGGGGGCCTTTTTGGAACCCCTTCTGTTTACCCTTGTCCCCCCCACTCTTCTGCTGGGGACCCTGCCCACCTTTGGCGGAGTCTCCCACTTGACCCTTGTGGACCCTGGTGCTGAGCCAGCGGTCCGCCTCCTCAGCAAGCTTCCTCGGGTTGGACAGCTTGCTATCTATCAGGTGCTGGCGTAGCTCAGGAAAACATTGACTGGACAAGTGCTCCCATGCAATTAAATCAAGCAGCCCTTGATAATCATTCACTTTGCTACCCTTCACCCAACCATCCAGCGCTCTGCAGAAAAAGGTCACATATTCCACATACGTACTCTCAGGGATCTTCTTGGTCTCCCTGAACCTCTGTCTATATAGCTCAGGAGTTAACCCATACCTGGTCATTAAAGCTTCCTTCATATGGGGGTATGAGGTTTGGAGATCTAAGGGTAAATCTAACAGTGTGTCACGCCCTTCAGCAAGGAACCTTCCCCACAACCCCGCTCCCCAGTCTTTCTCAGGGACCCGGTGTGAGGACATGGCCACCTCGTAGGCCCTAAACCACTGCCCTATGTCATCCTTTCTGAAATACTCCTTTACTACATCTTTGGGGATGTACACCTTGGACTCTACCTGCGCTGGTGGAGTGCTGCCACCAGAAGGAGCGGTGTCCAAACTTTTCGCCTTCAGCTCCAACTCCTTCAATCTGATATCATGATCCATTTGGCGTTGTTGTGCCTCCAGGGCCAACTTCTGCTTTTCCATTTCCATTTGTCCTGCCAACTTTGCCATCTCCATTGCATGCGCCCTGTCGGCTGCCCTGTCTGCCAGCTCCTCTGGCGACCGGACTCTGCTGGGCTCCTCAAGGTTGTCGGGTGGAACGATGTCCCCCGCATTCCGTAGGTCTCGTGACTCCTTCCAGGCTTTCAACGCCTTGGTGTACTGGGGCTTCCTCTTGCATCCAGCATGGGGGACTCTGAATTTTACACTGTAGCCTTTCAATTGCTCCATCGTGTAGCCTTCCAGTCTCTCCCAATCCACCTCATCTATTCCAGAAATCACAGAGAGTGCTCTTCCAGCGGAGTGCGAGCCAGGCATGGTTGCAGTAATGGCAGATGTCTCAACAAAGTTCAACAATTACAAACCTGTGGCTGCGTTATTTGGTCTGCTCTCACTATCTGGTGATTAATAATTCACTGTATGCAAATTACAAGTGCAAATCCGAAATCCCAACCGCTGCCAACAATGTTAGAGTCGGGGATCTCTGGTTGGCGCAAGGTTGCCCTTGTGTCAAGCAGGAACCCTCTCCTCCACATCAGGGCGCAGGATAACCCCTCGCGAATGACCCTTGCTCACCCTCTAGGTGCGTGGCGTGAGCAGCCAAGGCGATTCCTCAGGCGTTGTTGGTTAAGCACTTACAATCGTACACACAGTAAATACATCAATCCCCCCAGAAACGGACACCAGACTTGGATATATATAAAAATACGATTCTTTATGTAAAAATAAGGTATATATATCTCAGCAGACTTATCACAAGACCAATAACGTTTTCGCTATGCCACCAGGTTATACAGCAGGCAAATGTTCTTGGTTCGTAGTTTCAAATGGATAGTTCGTAGTCTCTTTACTTGTAGTTCCAGTACTCACAGAGATCGGTTCCTGCGAACGGGGAAATAAGGCGTTGCGGGCCCCGAGCCCGATACTGGACTTCTTTCGTGATTAGGAGAGTCGGCACAGGTCGGTGCGACTCTCAACTTCGGGAAGTGTTCTTGGGTCCTCAATCAGCAGGTGTGGGCAAGTAGGCAGGCGCGGCCCGCGACCCTTTGGCACGGCGGCGCAGGAGGGTCTCCACAGCGGGGGCGGCGCGGCCTGAGATGTCCGGGGATAGCGAAGCGGGGTCACAGGGCACAGTCAGTGCAGCTGGACGACCCGGCGTAGATCACAGTCGTCGGACGGCTTCCGGCAGGAGGGGTGATAGCGCACTCGACGCACTCCAATGGCAGGCGGTGACAGGGGTGCAGGCGGCCTGGCCCGGGGACAGAGAGCGGCTCCGGACGGAGCGGGGCTCTCACGGGATTGCGGCAGGCAAGCTCCTGAGTGTCACAGCCCTAGGAGGGGCGATGAGGGGCGCAGTCTCTTTTCCAGCGGGATGCACACACGGCTCGAATTGGAGGACGAGCAAGAAGCACAGAGAACCCACTGTTCCTGGGGTTCAGTTCAGGGGGCAAGCTCAGATCAAGCCCTTGGAGAATGTTCAAGCACAAAGTAGCAAAGTCTTTTCAGTAAGTCTCTTCCTCTCCTCTCTCAGCAAGGCAAGCAGCAGGCCAGCTCCTCCGGCGTCTTCTTCTCCTTCTAGTCGGGCAGAGGTTCTTTGTGGTAAACAGGATTCTGATTTCTTAGGAGCCAGGCTCCTACTTTTATACCATGATTCTTTTGTTCTTTAGCGCCAGGGGGCCTAGGCCTGGCTCAGTCCAGTTCTGGAGCACTTTGTTATGGTGACTCTGCTCTTTCCTTTCAGCAGCAGGGCAGAGACATCAGCCGCCCCACAGGGGGTGGCGCCGGCTTTGTGGTGGCAGAGCACAGGTCTATTCAAGAGTCAAGGTGTACTCCTCCCACCCATCCAGATGTAATCTCTCTACCCACCACCTGGCAGCCAACCTGTCTCTGGGGATTCCCCCACCCTGCTCCTTACTGTTGCTAGGCAGAACACACACACACAGCAGAGGCGGACTGAGATGGTCAGGTCAGTAAATACTAACTTTCTAAAAGTAGTATTTACAAACCCAGGATATTAAAATAAACTTGACTACAAGAAGTATTTTATTATTCTGAGTTCAGGCATACCAAACTTGACACTCTACCATGCTCTCTGAGTCCACTGGGGTCACAGCGTTGGCGTGATCCCAGCAGCCCATTCTGACCTATGGAGAGCAGGTAGCCTTCAATAGTGAAAAACGACAAGGGCTGTAATTCACTACTAAGACATGCCACACACATCAGGGCATGTCCTACCTTATGCCTACAATGCACCCTGCCCTTGGGCCTACCAGAGGGGTGGCTAATATGTAAGTAAGGGAAGGTTTAGGGACTGGCAAGTGGGGGCACTTGCGCAGTCCGCGCGACGGTCCCGGACCGCGCACAGGGTCTGCGGTGGCAGACCCTAGACACACTTTACAAGGCCGCTTCCGTGGGTGGCGCAACCAGCGCTGCAAGCCCACCAGCAGCATCGGCATTCACAAGCCCTGGCACCCCTGGTGCACTTTACTGGGGACTGACAGTGAATCCAATAAACCAATCATGAACATCAATTACAGGTACACTTTACCTAGGGAGCACTTGCACTGCGGCACGGATTAGCCGTGGCGCAGTGCCCTGAGCGGACAACACCAGCAAAACAATCGAGGCACACCATCAAAAAGTGGAAGGGAAACTCACGCCAAGGTGCCAGGTCTAACAACGTCCTATCAGGAAAATAATCCCCATATCACCGAAAGATCTTACCTCCCTACTTCACTCCTTCGAACTATCATCCCAACTCCCTGAACGGACAACATGCAGAAACTGTCCTTAATCCAACCCATCCATTCCAATGCCTCTAGAGTTTCAAGACACACTCCCAGAGGTATTGTTAAAAATAACCTCAAGAGGGTACCCATCCTTCACAACCACAACACTACTCCCACCAAGACCCAGCTAAAATGTATCCTACTAAACTGTAGTTCGGCTGCACGTCATGCCGCTGATATAGCTGACCTCATAATAACTAATGACCCCGACCTCATAATTTTAATGGAAACTTGGCTAAACGAATCATCCACGCCCCTCTTACACATACTAGTTCCCCCTAACTATTACAGCACTAGACTAGATAGATTTGATAGGCCAGGGGGGGCATTGCCTGCATCCATAGGAACAACCTCTCCGTGAACCGCTCCAACTCACCGGCGCTCTCCTTCTGTGAATACCTTTGCCTAGACATCACGAGCAATAACAAGCCTATATGCTCACTACGTTCATTTTACCACCCTCCTGGTAACAACCCCATCTTTATCGAACACATAATGGATATCCTAGCCACAAATGTCGGACAACAAAATACTCAAATCTTCCTGGGGGACTTCAACCTCCACTGGAACGATCCTGACGACCCAGAGGTCAATACCTTCAAAGCTTTCCTGTCCGACCTTAATTTGTCCCAAATCTGTGACAGCCCCACCCACGAAAAAGGTTCAACCCCCGATCTAGTAATTTCCAAAGCAGACTCTACCCAGCTGGAATCGATTCTCCCTTGCGACTGGTCTGACCATCACATAATCACTTTCCACATCAAGGAAGTAGTCAAACTACTCTCTGTCCAATCTACGATAACGAAAATCTGCAAGAGGAACCTAGAAAACGTCAATCCTGCCTCTCTTGCAACCACTAGTCACATCTTCACAAACCTACCGGATAGATTAAAGGATGTACATGATCTGACCAATCACTATTTTCACTCTATGAACAGGGTACAACTTAGCTCCCCGACAACTGAAAAGAGTCGCCACAAAAGAATCAAACCCCTGGTATGATGGTAGGCTAAATGAAGACAGAAGATCACTAAGAGCAATTGAAAGACATCTGCTGCCCACCTCAAATTACTAAGAAGCACGAGAAATTCCTGTTACAGAAAGATTAGACGATCAAAAGCTGACTTCATATGCAAACAATTAGACCAAGCAAAGAATTGTCCCAAAAGACTATTCGAAATAATCAAAGCTCAATCTAAGGGTGTCTCCTACTCCCCCCAAGCTAATCCTGAAACACTTCTCAATTGCGAGGATCTTGCATCCTTTTTCACAACAAAGACTGAAAACTTAAAGACAGACCTACTTAACGATCTATTATCCCATACCGACCCACACATGAGCACCTCACTGACCACTGTCCTGGTGGTCAGATAATCGGGGTACCTGGTCCACTGACCAGGTACCCCGATTATCTGCTCTACAAAGCTCGACCTTAAGAACAATGCCTCCTGGACCACCGTCAGCTTTTACAGTGAAGAAACTATCTTAAAAATGCTCACGGCTCTGAATTCTTCCAATCACTTCACAGACCCTCTCCCAGCAACCCACTCAAAAACCTTCACTCCACTGCTAGTGTCCCTATGGACTAGGATTATTAACACCTCTCTTCTGCGAGGAACCATACCAGACATCCTCAAAGCTGGTCAGGTATCCCCCATCTTAACGAAACCATCGGCAGGCCCATCAGACCTGAATAACTATCGCCCAATTTCCAACATCTCGACCCTAGCCAAACTACTAGAAAAATGTGTCCACACGCAGCTTAGTAATCTCATAGACCACTTCGACCTGCTCGATCAATTCCAATCAGGCTTTCGATCAGGGCACAGTACAGAATCAGCCATGACCCACATAATTGATGACACATTACAAATACTGGATCAAAACAAAGCCTGACTGCTAATCCTGCTTGACTTATCCTCAGCCTTCGATACAGTCAAACACGACAACTTACTAGACCTCTTGAAACAGAATGGGACTATCTGGTCCCCCAATACAGAACACAAAGATTCAAGATCAACCAATCGTTATCTAACCCCTCCCCGGTCACTTTGGGTGGACCCCAGGGATCCTCCCTCTCCCCGACACTCTTCAATCTGTTTATGGAACCATTCACTGAGCTTCTCAACTCCTCAAATATCCAATATCACATGTATGCCGACGACACACAACTCTACATTAAGGTTCACTCACTTGAAGACATCAAGTCCCTTAATGCAACGCTCCATAAAACACAGACCTGGCTGGCAAACAACCATTTAAAACTAAACACCCTGAAAACAGAATTTCTCTTAATTGCTTCTCCCAACTAAACAACCATCATCCTCGAGTGGATGAAGCACATTACAGCACTCAATGGTCTACCTCTCATCATTGATTCCACTAAATCACTAGGAATAACCCTGGACAATAAGCTAAATATGCAGAAGCACATCAGCGCTGCAACTAAAGGAGCACATTTTCAAATGAACACGCTGAGAAAATTGAAACCCTTCCTACCCGCAGGTGACTTTAAACAGGCAGTTCAATCTCTAGTAATTCCCAGAGTGGATTATGGGAATGTTGCTCTTTGCAGCCTGCCCAGATCAACGACCGCTCCTCTAAGAGCCTCAATCAATACAGCCGCTAGACTCATCACAGGCTCTAAAAGAAACTGCCACATTTCCCCTGACCTTCGCGTCCTCAACTGGCTACCTTTTGAGGCCAGAATCCATTTTAAAATCACCTGTATCACACATAAGGCATTAAATCACAAAACACCGAGATACCTAGCGGAGAAGCTGGTACTATCGGGTGGTAACAGGTCTACTAGGAGCTCTAATAATCTTCTGCCTACACCACAACGTTTCTCCAAAAAGTAGACATATAACTGTATCTTTTCAGGAATGGCTCCCAGGATTTGGAACGCCTTGCCCCCAGAAACGAGACATAATCCGTCCGCAGCTTTTTAAAAAAAAAGAAGTGAAATCGATTCTTTTGGCCAAATTCACCTGAACCTTTTTATACACTCCTGTAAATATGTGCTGTTCCCTAATATTTCCCACTACTGTATTCACTTAATTCATTGTACTTATGTTAAAATATTTGCCCTATAAAGCGCTCTGATACCCACAATGGTCTTGTTTGCGCTATACAAAACTGTCAAACTAAATAAATAAATAAGGTCCTTAGGCTTAAAACCTTGCAGACCATCTCCCTTTTGGACCCCAACAACAATTGTATAGGGTTTCTGGGTGGTGTATGGGGTTTATGGGTTTTATGGAGGGTTTCTGTGTCGTGTGGGGTTTCTGGGTTGTGTGAAGGGTATCTGGGTCATGTATGGGGTTTCTGGGTTGTGTATATGGTTTCTGGGTCATCTATGGGGTTTCTGGGTCGTGTATGGGTTTTTTGGGTCATGTATGGGGTTTCTGGGCAGGATCAGGACTCCATGGCTTGGGGTGCCTGTGCCTCCATTCATCCCAGGGCTCTAAAGGAGTTGGGATTTTTGACCAAGGCCGACTCTCCACCAAAGGTACTCTCCATGGAACATTCTTAACAGAGTCCTGCCCACAAAAACAACTGTACAGCATGTCTGGAGGGACAGAGCATGTGCTGCCTAGGCTGGACCTAAAAGGCGCCATAGGAAGCAGAAATCTTTACTCGAGGAAGCAGTCCAATATCCAGGACTGGTAGAAGTCCTGGCACTGTTCTCTGACGAGAAACAATTCCTCGAGTTTGATTGATCCTGCCCTCCATTAAAAAGGATTTCAGATTTTCCCAGTCCTTAGCCGATGCTGCAGTCATTGAGACCTTTCAGGCATTGATGCTGGATCTTTGTAGTACAGCTTGACAATCCTTTGGTTCTTCAAGGAGGGCAGGCCATTCTTCTAGGGACTGTGGCACTGTTAGCTCTGACCCCACAGCTTACAAACACTGTGCATCTGCATGCTTTGGCCCCAGCACATATGGAGAATCGACATCGGCTAGAGTCCCATCTCTACCTCACTCGCGCCCTTCTTGGGCTATGATGTCAAGACAGGTTAGTGTGATGCCCATGGAGCTGGGTGAGTCAGCGCTAGACTGAATGGGCCTGATCTGCATTTGGAGTAGTGGGAGGAGTAGCCCCTGACCCTGAATAGGTCTGTGCCTGCCTTGTACAAACCTGGCTCCGCCCCCCGTGGTGTGTCTGGGGCCAACACCTACACTTTCAATGGGGACTGTTGTGTGCTTGTTAAGCGCCTCCCAGAACTGGTTTGAACTGGGACCCAAGCCCTGTGCCAGGGCAGAACAAAGGAGACGTGGTATGGGGCTGTGACCCCATGTAAAGAACTGCTTGGTGCTTACTTGAGGCCGACAGTCTGCCTGACTGCCAGGAGGAACCGCCACTGGGAGAGACTAACCTACTGCCTTGCTTTGCAGCTGAAGGAGCTGTTATTGTGCCCAGGGAAACCCGGTGTGCTGGCCTGCCTGTGCACTTCTGGGAGAGTATTGCTGCCTACTCCCTACTGGCGTTCTTTCGGAATGAGACGGCTGGGTGCTGCTGGGGCCACCGGTGGCATGGAGAGCGTTGTGGCCATGTGAGGGGGCGTGTGGAGCCCTTCGAGCGGTTTTACTTTGGCACTCTCGAGCGCTTTGCCCTGCAGTAACAAACCACGGCGTCCAGGAAGCTAGGCGGGCTACCGAGTTGTGGGCCGGGCCGCGTCACGCACGGCAGACCAATCAGAGTGGACCTAGCCAGGCAAGATTGTGCCTGGAGGAGGGCGAGGCCCCTGTGTGCTGGTGGGAGCCCTGTGTGTCACCAGGAAAGAAGAGGGAATCGACGGAGACTCCGCTCCGTACTGAGGGATCCCCACGTGGCCCAAGGGGGAGACGGAGCCTCGCAGGCTCCCTGCAGAAGTCCGGCCCCTGGCTCGGTTGCCGGATGAGGAGAAAGTCCGGAAAAGCCGGAAGTCAGTCATGTGGATGCCTGACGGTGGGTGGGGCTCCCTGTGGTGAGGAGGAGAGCCCGGCGTGCCGGCATTCAGAGATGGAGCCTTGAGGGCTCGCCGGGCCCCAGGAGAAGAGGACCGGAGCCTTGCGTGCGCCCTAGGGGACTGCTTCCATTTTTGCTGCTCACATTGGCCACAAGAGAAGGCTTGGTGAGTGGGGCCTGGAGGGGAGCACTGTTGGTGCCGGCGGGTGCCTGCTGAATTTCCCTGCGAGAGGAGCCCTGGTGAGGGAGACTCCCAAAGTACACTGTTGGTGCCTGCTTTCACCAGTTGCCCCAAAGGAGTCCCAGTGAGTGGGGCTCACAAGGTACTGTTGGTGCCTGGTGCGATTCGTACAGTTGCACCGCCGGATTGCAGGCATCTGCAACGTGGGGGGCATTTTGTTTGGTGTCATTAAAAGACACGGTGAAGTGCACCCTTGCCCCCATTTGTGTAGCGGGCCTTGGGGCCAGTACCCAGCTGCATCGGCAGCCTGGTGGCCCAAACAAAGCCACGTGCTCAGAGAGCCCTGACTTTTTGGACAGAGGGCATAACAGGACAGCCCAAGACAGCCCAAGACGGGCCCCAGAGGAAGGCCAGTTGGCCTGGAGGTCACCGTGTGTTTTGGTGAGGCATAAGGCCCTAAAGTGATGTGTGCACCTTACTAGTGGTGCACTGCTAATTAAGGATGTATGCCTACTGTGATTTATGCATAATGTATTTATGCTAAGTTCTTAGGAGCTGGAATAAAATCAGAGCTGAGGACCTGGTCTCGGTCCTCAGTAAATCCAGTCCCTGCAGTCCCACTCAAGGAGACCCCGATGCACAAAGTATCACCCTTGCGCAAAGGCTGAATAGCGCTATCAATATACTCGCACCTGCACAAAGGGAAAGAATAAGGGACAAAGGGAAAGGGGCTCCTTGGTTTAGTGATGCCCTAGGAAGTATGAAGCAAGAGCTTCGCCAATGTGAGAGAGCCTGGCGTAAAGCCTATGACCCCGACGCTCAACTAGAATACCATGCAAAATTTGCTGCGTACAAAAAAGCAATTTTAATAAAAAAATCAGAATTCTATGAAGTCAAGATCCTGAAAGAACTAAGACAAATGAAGGAACAGAAGCCTTCCTTCTGTAGGGAAGATAGCAATACATTTCAAGCCTTTTTCACATCAAAAGTGAAGGATCTCCTGACTGAAATCCAGCGCACCCCCACGCTCCCCTGCCTTTTAGAACCGACACCCTAGCCCCCCCTTTTGACAAACCCCTCACCTCCTTCCCTACGCTTACGCCTGACTCTTTGGCTCTTCTAATAGGGTGTGTGAAATCAGGTTCGCCTGCTGACCCTTGCCCCCCAAGGATTTTTAGGATGGCTTTCCCTGGGATAAAAGTCGAGATCTTATCACTTCTCAACTTATTCCTAGAAACTAAGGGACTTCAAGGAGGCACGTGTCATTCCGCTCCTAAAAAAATCTAGGCCGACACAAAGAACCTGAAGAATTTCCGGCCAATCTCCCAACTCCCATTCCTTTCAAAGATTCTGGAACAGCATGTAGTACTCTCGCTATCACATCACCTGGAAGTCAATCATCTCTTACAAACTAACCAGGCATAATTTCGGGCCCACCATAGCACGGAACTGGTTATGCTCTCGGTATTAGATGGATTAAGACTGAAGGCAGACACAAAAAAAACATGTGCCCTGATTCTGCTAGATCTATCCGTGGCATTTGACACGGTCAATCATGACCTACTACTGTCGCGGATTTCTGATCTAGGGATTCAGGGAAAGGCGCTAGCATGGCTCATGTCCTTTCTGAATGGCCGCTCCCAGAGAGTACAGCTGACTGATGCTGTGTCCAGCCCAGGCACACTTCCCTGCGGGGTCCCACAGGGGTCGTCACTGTCACCCCTCCTGTTCAACGCCTATCTTCAACCCTTGATAGTCGCACTGAATCAGATGGAGTGCCAGATTTACAACTATGCCGACGATACCCAAATTATCATTCAGATTGATAATTCTCCAACTGCCCATGCAAGAGTTCAGAACATCCTTAAATTCACAGTCAACTGGATGACGGCCAATTCCCTCAGGATCAACCCAGATAAGACAGAGGTGCTGGCCATCACCACGGATGCCAACCCTTGGAGCAATCTCTTTTGGCCACAAGAGCTAGGCAAATACCCAGAGCCAGCCTTGGCTGTAAAAAGCCTGGGTATTAAAATCGATGTTAAGCTATCCATGACTCAACAGGTGTCGGCAATAGTGGGCACTTGTATAGGGTTGCTGAGACAGCTACGTACACTGGCCCCCTTCTCACTTTTAACACCCTTAAACTAGCTGTTTCAGCTCTAATTAAATCAAGATTAGACTATGGCAACTCCCTCTACCTCAGCCTCCCGGGAAAGCTACTGGCAAGATTGCAGATAGTAATGAACGATGCCGCCAGACTGATCTTTAGAGAGCCCAGACTAACTCATGCCACACCTTTCCTTCGCCAGTTACATTGGCTCCCAATCAGGCAGAGGACAAAGTTCAAAGGCCTCTGCATCGCACATAAAGCCATCTATGGCCAAGCCCCGAGATATATTAAAGACAGTCTAGCCAAATACAACCCAAGTAGAATGCTACGTTCATCAGAGGCCAGTCTGCTGGTCTGCCCCCACTCTTGCCTGTCCTCCATTGGATGAAGAGCGTTTTCCACTTGCATCCCTCAAATCTGGAACAAGTTGCCTGAGAATGTACGAAAGGAACACTCTTTGCTCTCGTTCAGGAAGAAGCTCAAGACAGTACTCTTTCAGGAGGCTTGGGGCACACGGTAACCTACTCCACTCCCACCTGGGCTAAGGCAGCACCCTCTCATAGCACTTAGAGACCGTACGGTGATAACGCACTTTACAAATGACAATTACAATTACAATAAGTGCATTTACCAGTAGTTACTGGTAGTGTTTATCTACTTTTGTGATTCTAATGGTAATGACAGTGGCCCGATTGGCCCTGTAATGTATATAATGCTCTGTAAAGTAATACCTAGTGCCAGGTGGCACAGTGTACATATGTAATTATGCTCTAATGTGTTTGTACTGAACCGCTGTATGCAGGGACATGAAATGACTTATACAGCTCAGGATGTGTGATATTATTCTTTTTTATTATACGTTGTTTATATTCCAAACTCTCTTTCAATTGTTCCTTTCTTGTCTCCGTCTTCTTTACAGGGTCTTAAACGTCAGTAGTATCACAAAAGACAACTGCTGTTGTCTGTTTTCCAACTGGATATACAGACTATTGGACTGGTAAACTTCAAAACCGGAGGATCCCGAAAAAGTTTGTCCTAATACATAACCACTCTAGGTGTGAGAATATCCACAGATATTGGAGAAGAGAAGACGCCTCACTCACTAATAGTGACATGCTTCGTCATTGGCGTCTTTCCACACCCAGGTAAGATGGTACTACCTGGGCGGACTCAACCAAAAATGTTATGGGAGTTCTTATATAAAATATTGACTGGTTATGCAGGGAACCAGATAACCCACACTCTACGTTTTATTCCTGGGTTACCTGGGGTATAAGATAAAATCGTGAACGCATTGGGGTTCTTTGAATTCAATTCGTTCAAATGTGCTCGCTTTAAAGTGCCAACATGTTTTGGCCCTCAACGTGAGCCCTTAACGGGTGTGGGGCCTTCTTCAGGGCTGGAATGTCGACTCCTCGCAAGGAAAAGAAATCAGCAAAATGTGATGGGAGAGGTAAGTGTATCGAACCAAAGAAAACAAAATGGCATTCAATAAGCCTAAAAGGGCTATTTTGTCTTCCTTTTATTATTGAGTCTCTTCCCCTCATTCCCCTTTTCCCTCTTGGCCCCCTTCCGCCTCTCCCCTTAGTTATCCCCGCAGACGCCCACGCACCTGGGAGAGCCACGACCCTCCGGGGCCGTGATGGGAAGCTTCTCCTGTTCTGTTTCTTAGAATATCCACTCTTCCCTCACTATCTTCCTCCCTGGTCACAGGGGAATCGCTCTTCTTTAAGGTCGACTCTTCCTTCCGCTTTCCGTTTCCCGGCCACGCCACTCCACGTCTCTCATCTTCTTCTCGTTGCACTTCCTCATAGCCCATGTGTCTCCTCATGTGAGCTGTTTCTGATGCACTCTTAAAGGGCCCACAACCATATCTTTCGCCTTCTGTTGCGGTAGAAGGAACGTCAGATAGCGGATTACATGGGGGCTGCAAGTAAAGGAGGGGAGAGATGTGAGACGGAATGGAGTCCTTGTATTCCGTCTCATGCATTCCCCTGTGTACCATAGTGCAAGGCTATCTGCGTGCAGGGGAGGATTGTTTATGTGTAGGAAGGTGCCCTTCCTGCACATAAACAATCCTAAAATCCCATTCTGTCACTTTCATGTGTGCTGCTCTATGCAGCACACATGAAAGTGACAAAATGGCATTTTCTTTAAAGATTGTTTATGTGCAGGAAGGGACACCTTACTCTACTAAAATAAACCATGGCAATTTGCTTTTTCCATGTGTGCTGCACTAGGCAGCAAATGAAAAAATAAAGCAAGGAGAAATAATGCATTTCTCCTTGTTTTGCCAACTTAAAACCAGGATTTACCTGGTCTTAATTTTGGCGCTGCCTCCTATGTACGCCACGCCTGTACATAGGGGGCAGCGTCAAAATGAATGGGTTTCGCGGTGGAAGGTACACCTCATCACCCACTGCCAACCCCTTTCACGCTAACATAGCGTGAAAGGAGGCCTTATTTACAAGGCAGCGTCAAGCCACTTAAAGCTGCCTTGTACATAAGGCGCAGCTCCTATCACCACCACAACGTTGGTAATTGTGATGTTGTGAAGGCGATAAGGACTTGTACATATGCCCCTTAGAGAGAGAACCTGACTTACTTGCTGATTGAGTGGTAAGTCAGGAGGTAAAAAGAAGGAACTGTTAGTACCGCTGCCAGAAGAAGGAGTTCCATTCAAGCAGGTAGACCTTGACTTTGTAGGCTTTTTGGATCCCCCTTCAAAGTAAGCATCAAGGGCCTCATGTAGGTAGCCAAATACCGGTCGGTAACGGCCGATTTTCGGTAAATATGCCGTTACCGACCGGTATTCAGACAAGTGAGATGTAGGAGTCCAAAAACGACTTTTCGGTAAATATGAGGCGGTAAATACCGAATCATATTTACCGAATCCTAAAATACCGAATCAGCGTTACCGAATACATACTTAACGAATCGGTAAATATGAAGTGGTAAATATGAAGTGGTAAAAATTAAAATGACATGTAGGAGCACTCGGTAATTAAGAAATCCAAGAAAATCGGTAAATAAGAGTCGGTAATTAACACGGATTGAAAGCAGGTGGTAACCATCAACAGTGCACATAAGCAATCCCAAAATGCAACAGCGTGGACAACATGGCCGCTATGTATGTCATAGCAAGGCGCCTACGTCTACAGGCAGCAGGACTGAGGGTTTGGCGACGGGAGGAACGCATCTACAGACAGCGCATCACACTATTCCACCTGACTGATGCAGAGATACATGAGAGGTACAGGCTACACCCCGAAACCATCATGGACTTAATCAGGGACCTTCACCCACTCCTGGACCAGCCAATAAGAAGGGCGCACGCCATACCCCCACATGTGCAGGTGCTCTGCAGCCTACATCTGCTGGCATCCGGCAGTTATCAGGTGGTGATAGCTGCGGTGGGTGGTGTATCCCAGAGTTGCCTGTCACGTTTCTTCAGGAAGTTCCTGGATGCCATGATGCAGAGAATGCACCACTACATCAGCTTCCCCAACACACAGGCTGCACTGCAGAAAACAAAAACAGACTTTTATCACATGGCACAGTTCCCCCATGTCATCGGCTGTATTGATGGTACACACATCCCAATATGTCCACCAGCTGACACAGAGCACATCTACAGGAACAGGAAGTCCACCCACTCCATCAACGTGCAGGTGATCTGTGATGCAGGGAACATCATCACAGATATTGTTGCAAAGTTTCCAGGGAGCACCCACGACTCGTACATCTTCCAGAATAGTGGGATCTACACACGACTGAGTGCCGGAGAATTTGGAGAGGGATACCTGCTAGGTGAGTAACAGTGACGCCCCTTGCAACCTGCAAATCATAGTGTAAAGAGGCATGTGACTGATGTTTCCCTTTTACTCATCTAGGCGACAGTGCATATGCATGCCGGTCATTCATCCTCACTCCCTACCTACACCCAGCAACCCAGAGTGAGAGACGATACAACGTGGCACACAAAACAACACGCAATGTGGTGGAGCGCACGTTTGGACTACTGAAGAGCAGGTTCCGCTGCCTCCACAAGAGCGGAGGCGCACGCCAGTACACACCCATCACCTGCTGCAAGATTATTGCCACTTGTGCAATGCTGCACAACCTTGCCACGAAAAAAGGTACAGATGTGGAACTAACATATTTTGAGGACAACGAGGATGAGTCAGGCCAGCCACAGGGCAACGCAGCTAGAGTGCCAACTGCAATCGATGGGAGAGACGGTCAGAGATCACATGCAACTATTTCTGAGTAAGTAAGGGGACACAGCCAGTTGTGATGAGTCATGACGTAGTTTTAATGTGGCACCACGCCATGAACACATGAACAAGCCAATCTGGCAATATACCATCTATACAAGGAGTATGTCCAGGGTTACGTCACCCATTGGGAAGTGGCTAAGCAGGGCCACATCAATGTTTGCGCATACGCGCTGCAGTGGTGGATGGCACGGCCTGTGCATCCTCACTAGAGCCAACCCCAAGCCGCCTGCTGCTCCTGCGTGCTTCTGGGACGGGGGGTGTGCTGCTGCTCCTGCTGCTGGTGTCGATGCTCTCCGCAGCATCCCCTGCAGCAGTTGTCGACGCCTGACTGGTTAATAGCACCCCTAGTGCACTTGTCACCTGCACCATCCCCCGAGACAGGTCGCTGCAGCAGTGTGTTAGTCCCTCCTGCATCGTCACAGAGCGCCGGCACAGTAGAGAAGTCGCAGTTGCCAGACGGTTGAGTGCCCTGTTGGTAGTGTCCCTTCTCTGCCGTTCCCTGCGCCGTGCGTCGAGGTCAGCATCTAATTTGCTGCACAACTGCAGAATTGACTGGGACATGTCCCGAATGCCCGCAGCCATGCCGCTGATGTTCTTGTCCATGTTGACTAATGTGGTTTTCGTCACCCGCATGTGCCTCTGGACTGACATGACTGCCTTTGTTTGCAGGCGCTGTTGTTTCAACATTTGGCCCTCGAGACCCAAGAAGACACCATGGCCGTCAATGGTTGCTGGTGGACTCTGGACACGCGACCTGCGGCGCCCTCTTGCTCCCGTCTGTGCTGCCTGTGAGGTGTGGGGCGCAGTGGCATGGCTCCCTTCCTGGGGCCTGGTGAGTTCTTCAGGGCCCATGCTGTCGTCTGACGAGGTGTCTAAGGCTCGTAGCCTGGCTGCTGGACGCCTCCTCATTCCCACACCTGCAAGCGGAGATGTGGCCGGTGATTCGAACATGAGTGGCGATGCTGGCTCTGGGTGAGGTGATGCTGGCTCTGGGTGAGGTGATGCTGGCTCTGGGTGAGGTGATGCTGGCTCTGGCTGCGGCGAGGCTGCCTGTGTTGGTGGTGCGGCTGCCAGTGGGCCTGCTCCCTGGTCTGTACTTGTGCTGGCTAGAGGTGATATTTGTGGCCGGTGTGCCGTCTCTCCTGCAGCATGCCCTGTCCTGCATGATGTCACATCTGTGGACAGAAATACAACATTGGCTCAGTGTCCCCGAAGGGCTGCATTGAAAGCGTCACAATAAATCATTTCACATTCCAAAATGTCCTCTGTCTCCTTGTGCCTCGAGTGCGTGACATGCCTTGTTGCCCTGTAACATTTACGTCATGGTTGGTGTTTCCCTGACTACATCTCCCGGAATGCATTGCCTGTCTGCACTGACACGTGTGGACTGCAGTGTGATTCTCGTTTCACAATGGGGGATGTGGGATAGGGGTAGGGGGGGCTACATTGCTGTGCTTTCGTCTTACCTTGGTGTGTGGCGGCTCTGGCAGAGCTGTCGGCGTCCCCAAGACCCACGACGCTCTCTTGCTCGATTGTGGCCGCCACCAGCTCCTCCAGTTCGGTGAGGGCAGGTGCCCTGTTGGTTCCACCTCCAGTCTGGCTGGCCTCCTTCTGGATGTCGCCCATCTTCCTCTTGGTTACAATCCTCAGGTCATACCAGCGCTTTTTGAGGACCTCTATGTCCCTGTGGGTCACTCCCACAGCATTGACCTGCGCCTGGATGGCCAGCCATATGTTGCGCTTTTCAGCCTCAGGCACTTGCAGGGATTGCCTTCCAAACAGCTTCTGGTGCTGCTTCACCACCTCCTCCACCAGCACCTGGAGTTCCTTGGGGCTAAATTTCAGCTTCCTCCTCCTTTCCCCTCCGTCTCTCTGTGTTCTCTGGCTGGACATGATGTTCGTTTTTTCGCTCGCACAGGCACCGGCTCCCTGCCTCTCCTCTGCACTCCAAGCCTCTCCAGGGTCGGCTAATTATGTACACCTGCCTGGGTGTGGCCACTTCCTGGTTGGGTGGGCTGTCGTTGCACAGGATTAGCTGTTTCGTTAAGTCATGTGATTTTATTTACCGAATCCGTACATACCGATTCGGTATTTTACGATTCGGTAAATACCACCTCGTTATTTTCCGATTCGGTAAATACCACCTCGGTATTTACCGATTCGGTGAATTCCGATTCGTGATTACCGAATGTTACCGAATCGGTAACTGTTACCGAATTTTTACCTACATATAACTTACCGATTCTAATTTACCGATTCGGTACGGCTCGGTATTTAAGAAACGGTAAAATTTATTTACCTACATGAGGCCCCAAATGTATTAGACATGACGTCCCCAGTGTGGTAGTGCCCCACACTTTTAGTCTTTACAACTCCTGGTTTGCTGAATTTGGTTTAGTTCACATTAGGACTGTACACTTTACCACTGCTAACCAGTGCTAATGTGCTTGTGCTCTCTTCCTTAACCATGATAACACTGGACTACACCTAACTGGCACATTTAATTTACTTGTAAGTCCCTAGTAAAGCAGTACAACCTGTAAATCAAATGCAACTGGTGGGCCTGTAGCACTAATTGTGCCACCCACTCCAGGAGCCCTTTAAAACATGTCTCATGCCTACCACTGCAATCCTGTTGCCAGGGCTAAACCATTCTTTTTAATACACATAAGTCATCCCCCAAAGTAGGCTCTAAAGATTCATAGGGCAGGGTGCATTGTATTTAAAAAGAAGGACATTTTTGTTTAAGTTTTACGTGTCCTGGTAGTGAAAAACTACTAAAGTCATTTTTCACTACTGGAAGGTCTATCTCTCCCATTGGCTAACAGTGGATTACCTTATTACATTTATTAAGTGCTTATTTTGAATTGGGAGCAGACAGAGATATGTTGTTTGGATTTAAATAAATTCTAATTTAAAATCCTCCTTAATGGTGAAGTCGAATTTCATCTCACAATTCTGAAAAGTCCACTTTTAAACAGTTGCCATTTTCTTGTCCTTACCATTTGTGCCTTCTGTCAGTGTCCTGGGTCACATGATTGTGAATGGCTCTGATGTTAGGGTTTTGTGTATTCCTCCCAGACAGTGACATAAAGGGGACCAGATATAGACAGGTTGGCTGGGGGTGGACCTGTGGCTTACCCCACATACACTGTAAAGGGTTCACCCCCAGCACACATAGGGGTATAGTCTCTACGAACTTCTATTTCGGCATGCAGTGCATGGCCCACTTACCTGATTCAGAGAAAGTTAGGAATTAACTTTGCAATCACCTCTAAAGGATGTGATGGGCTATGTGTTTGGCCTCAGGAAGACGATGGTGCAATACATTTGTCAGGTGAAGAAAAAAAAACATGGGGCAAGAAAACAGCTGCTGAGCAGGTGGTAAGACCAGAGAGTGACCGTCAATGGATACCAGGAGGCTACAGGAGATATTGGTGCTGAAGCTCCTTTGTCCTGGAGCTCTAGAGGGCAAGTGTTGTGGACCATAAGGATGTAATCATAATTTATTTTCTTCATTGGTATCCCCATTGCATTTCATGTAATCATTTATTTATGTGCATGTTTTTAAACATAAAAACATTTTGCAGGTAGTATTGTTTAATGTTTGCTTCATTACAATTTGATAATTCAGGTTGCAAAAAATAGTTTAGTGTTTGTATCAGTATGATTTGATAGCTCGACAACTGTTTTTCAGCCCACAATGTTCTACATTGTTTAATGTTTGTTTCAGCAATTATTTATAAATGTAAATTAAACAGTCAACAATGTTTCACAGAAGCATAAGTAGGTGAAAGTCCATCAATGCTCAAATATTGATTGCGATTTTCAAAACATTCCAAAAGGCCCATATTCCTTTTAAAACAATCTGGAAGAAGTATTTAAGCTGCAAATAGGCAAGTGTTAGAGAGAGAGGAATCTTCACACTTTCAGAAAGCTCAGAACTGTGGGGCTTATTTACAAGCCCATTGCACCACGGTGCATCACTTTTTTTGATGCAACGGCGGCGCAGTGTGCCTGCCCATATTTACAAGACCCTGTGTGGCTTGTCATGGTCTTGTAACTAGGGCCCCCTTTCACGCATTACTCTGCGTGAAAGGGGCATTCCATGGGCGCTGCTGTGTGTTTTCCCACGCAACATCCATGGAACCTGACACATTCCCAGACTTAAAAGGTTTTGTAAACCTGGGAGTGTGTCAGATTCCTACACCTCTTCAGAGGAGGTGTAGGAATATAATAATAATAACTTTATTTCTCCACGGTTTTTCTTTTTCTATGTATGCTGTATTCTGCAGCACACATAGAAAGAGGTAAGCACCTCGTGATTGTTTTTGTGCAGGAAGGCATTCCTGCATGCACAAAAACCATCACCCCTACAATGCAGACACCCTTGCACCATGGTGAATTGGTACCTGCTTTGGCATATGGCAGCCCATTGTGCGCCAGCGCAGGGGAAAAGGACAGGAATGTGCAGTATCTTGTAGATAGGGTGTATTCCTACCTTTTTCTTATGTCGTACAGCAGGAAGGCTTGCTGTGCTGTAGAGCATCGAAATATTGTAAATGAGGCCCTTAGACATTGAGTCCTTGCAAACAAAAGATGAAAAAGACTGTTTGAAGGCCCCCAGCAGACACTTTGGAGCCGCCAGATAGGTCTTATCCGGTTGCTGAGACACCATAACTGTTGACCTCAGAGACGGAGATAACAGCTCTCTTCGTATGTAACAGTACTTCCATTGTTCCACTAGGTTTGCGGGTGAAAGCCAGGGTCACCTAAGATGCTCGTACTGACTGCTTTAGGCAGAGGCAACGAGGGAGGTTTTCGAGAACAAATAAGGGTAACTCTAAATTACCAATATTATGTTGTTCTATGTAATTTTAAGTTTATTATCTGCTATTGCTTCCATTATTTTGTTTGTTTTTACAGTAAGAACTTTAACAATTATATGCACTAGGATAGGATTTTTATTTGAATAAAAGTTATGAAGCTATGTTCTTATAGTATGTTCTTGAGTGCATTTATTCCTAGTGAAAGGAGGGTTGGATCCCACTAATAAATTCTCCTTGAAGTCTCACCGGACTGATCACTGCCTAGAGTGAACCATCCTCATGTGATGCACAGATGCTTCTTGGGTTACAGTCCCCTGGATTCTCATGTCTCATGTTGGTATGTTGACTAAGTTCGCCCTGCTTGAAAGTCTAGAAAGCCCAAAGCTCGGGCTGTATTCTAGATCAGTTCAGGAAAATGTATTATTTAGGGCCCATTGTGGGTCTGATCTTTGAGTAATCTTGAATGACGCACACAAGATCTTACCAATCATTACTAACAGCGGAAACATCCATTTTGATATTGGTTTCATTATTGTGTTCTCTACTGTTGGTCTGTCAGGTGCTCGACTAGTTAAAGGTATTTCCCACTTCAACTTCAGTTTTGAATCTCATTTTGAATCTGATCTATAATGTTCAAGTCTGTTCTGATGGGAGTAAAGGTCAGGGCATCAGAAACACAACACTTCAATGCTAAGGGCTCCCTAACATGGTAGTGGGGGGCAAAGTACATTGCAAATGCATTTGCTGTATAACCCTCCAAAATATTTTACTGATGGGTCCTTTAGGTCCTAATTAACCCTGAGCGTAGTTCACGAAGTAGCGCTATGCGTAGCTACGCAAAGTGCACTTCGCAATACGCGCGCTACGCGTAGCACCTCGCAAACTGCGTAGTACCCTGTTCGCATTGTGCAAGGTGCCATTTTCAATGATTGCACAGTGCGGACAAGCATCCAGCACTGTGCAATCATTGAAAATGGCATCTTGAACAGTGCGAGCTGTAGTTTTCTGCCACTCGAGTAGATTTTTATTCGAGCTGCAGTTTTCTCAACGTAGACTGGTAGTTTCTCATCGCGAGCGGTCGCGAGCATACGCGACCACTCGCAATGAGAAACCTGATCTCCCCGCGTTGAGAATCTCGCCGGGAGGTTTATTTTCCACGCTCGCGATCGGCAACTTCATGTTGCTGATTGCATACAAGGAAAAAGTCTCGCCGGGATATCATTTTGCTTGCTCGTGGTCGCCAACTTGACGTTGAGGACCGCGAGCAAGCAAAAAATGACCGCTGCACTACGCTATGCTACGCTACGCGTGTTTGCACTGTGCCACGTGCAATTCGCGAAGTGCAAAGTAGCGCAAACTTCGCAAACTACGCGAGCGTAGCGTAGTGCTTTGCCCATGCTTATTCCTAATACTGGTGAATTTCATGCATGTAGAGCAGCTGGTATACCTGCTAATTATGAAACTAATTCTGACTTAGAAATCCCACTAGGGTATCAGAACCACCAAGCATGGTTTGGTGGAAAATGACATCATATAGCGCCGAAAATGAGAATGGGCCCCTTAAGTAATGAAGGGGCTACTTGGCCCATATTGCTGTACAGACACTGCATCCATATGCAGTAAATCTGGAAGCTGTAGGTTTAAGACTATCTGGCTATTTATAGGCAACTTTGACAGTAAGTTTTAATTTCGACAGTGACTAGAGCTATAGTTTCTCATTCTGCACAACAAGTGCATCCGGCAGTATCGACAATTAGTGCACAGACTATTAATGATATCATGGGCAAAGTGCCCACGAAGCAAGACAAAATTCAATTTTGAAAATGTCGCAAAACCAATCAACTAGAAGCAGTCTGTCCTCACAGAACACTCCAATATAAACAGAGAATGTTGCCTTTGTGGTTCCACCGGTAGAAGAGTGCACCGTATGGGGAGGAAATTCTGTGAGTATTTATACTGCGGCGCATGGCACACCCTTATTGAATGATGTTATCAGATATTTTAAAACAAATACAGAATAAACATGGAACTGCACAAGCTCTTGATTTAGGTATGAAATTAACAGGGTCTTTGAAACTGTTTCTTCGATAATTCTTAGTAACATTTGAAGAGAAGTGGTGCCTCTGAGTATGTGCCAGTGTTTAGTTGTTGCCCATGTTCAAGCTCATGAACAGAAGCTTCCTAATTTCTTTCAGTCATATACACCTCGATAGGCCAGGAAACTTTAGATTCTGAAGTCGCAAAAAATAAGTGCTAAACAAAATACACATTTGAGGGTTCCAGTAAAGAAAAGGCTGCACTTG
Source organism: Triturus cristatus (assembly GCF_964204655.1). Classification (NCBI taxonomy): domain Eukaryota; kingdom Metazoa; phylum Chordata; class Amphibia; order Caudata; family Salamandridae; genus Triturus; species Triturus cristatus. The sequence continues at coordinate 1,205,013,570 of NC_140582.1, read as the reverse complement.
AAACTAAGAAAAAGCTGAAGGCTAAACAAAAAAACAGGGAAAAACAAATGGAGGAGAATACATAGGGGTATATTCACAAAAACGTGTGATAACTACAGCAAGAGTAGCGTAACGCAACTTTCAATATCGCAGCCTATCATGGTAAAATAACCCCGTATCAACATGGAATTCAAAACAAGGCGGTATCATGCAATAGTCACCAGATAACGCGCCAAATCTCCGCGTGAAAATCAGTGCCACGCTGCATAAATGCGATACGGGAACGTAAAAAAACATGCGATGAGGCCAACGTTGGTACAAAAAGTAGCTAAAACCAGCCGCAGCCCTGCAAATCCCACGCATCTGGCGGAACAATGCACCATAAAAACCACAGAAAAAATACACCAAAAACAATCCAAAGTGCGTAGCAACATGGATGCACCCTGACACAGCGCAGGGGCCAACTCAAACCCCACAACCCCCACAGACTACCAGCAAGGGCAAAACGGGGTCGGGGAAGGCCAAGGAGAAGAGGGAGAGGAAGACGGGGTGCAGACTGCAGGAAAACAAGACCAGCGTCATGGAGGTGACAGAACACTACCAGCAACTGACCCACTAGCAGACCACCTGGATTGCAGTCGGAGTGCCGAGGAGGCCAATCCAGGAGGCCAATAGGTGCCGGCATGACGTGACTACCTAAACCAGGCACAAACCTGCTGCCAACAGGAAGGCAGCAACTGCGACAGGAGGTGGCAGTCCAGCGCCACGGGAGGAGCTGAAGGAAACACATTCCACAGTCATCAGTGTGGAGACGGTGCAAGGAGTAGGGAGTCCGGACACAGCTCAAGAGGACCTGACACAACATCAACAGGGAGTGCAACGAACAGGGACTGGGGGGATGGGTGGAGTGGGCACAATGGCATACATGCAAAACGAGGTGTAGCACACTGCACACCCACAATCACCCAGGTCTATGGGCCCAATCCCCTTGGCACACTGCAGCACACACACATAGCACAAACAGCACACCCACATTGACAACAACGAGGAACAACGCGCATAGCCGACACTGTAGAACTGAGGACACAACTAGCTCCGCACATGCACAGAAACATGCCTACTACATCTGAGAGAGCTGGAAATTGTGAAATGGAAATGTACGCGTATGACCTCACATCCGTCATGTAGACCAAATGTTCACTGTCCCACAGAAGAATCCAGCACCCCCCAAACAGTTTGTAGTAAGTTTACACCAAGCAAGGCTGGAAAGCTTTAAAGAAAAGCTTTATTCTTATCACAGGTGCTGCGCAGCAGCCGGCTCCATCTACAACCAAACAGCAACCGCCCAACACATTCAAAGTACAGTATTCCATATTCTACAGAAGAATGCTCGCAGCCAGAACATCATGGAGTGAGCATTCTAAACATGAGAGGGATAAAGAAGACCACTACATAATCCTCCTCCTCATAAACAGAAAAATAGAGGAAAGCAGAGAGGTAGAACAAGAGAAGAGAAAAGCAGGAAAAAGAAACAGAAAGAAAAGAGGAGTGCAATCTACCGATGCTTAGCAGGAACAAAACGTTGTCGTCAACTTCTATGTAAGCCAACCATTGACGGAAGAGAAGAGGAAAGACCCTCAGCTCGACCACAGTGTGAACCTTGATTTAAAGAAACGTCCAGTGATTTTTACAATTCTAGAAACATTCCACCAGTTCTTAAAATTAACTCTAACAGCATTATCGCAAACTTTATCCACAGTAAAAGGTTCAGAGAATTTTGAGCTTCCTTTTTTACTGTGAATAGGGATTTTCACACGTACTACATCACCGGTAACAAATGATTGCAGAACAGAGCTTTTCCTGGAATCAAAATACAATATCTGGCAAAATTGAGCTTGAGACACGTTGTCTCTCACAAACTCATCCACACCACTCACAGAATCCATCTTCACCCATTTAGACATCCATCCAGGGCAAACCTTGGAACACGGTTTCCTCCCTCGCAAGAGTTCAGAGGGAGGAACCTTGGTAGACGAGTGAGGCGTGGTACGATAGAACCATAACAGCATTCTGGACATTACACCTCTCAGCCAACGCCCACTGTACACAGTTGTTAAGAACCCTATTCATACGCTCCACCAAACCATTTGTTTGTGGATGATGGAGTGCGCTTCTGGAATGTGATATACCTCCGTGGTGTAAAAACAATTCAAACTCCTGACTAACAAATTGTACCCCGTTGTCACTTACGATAGTGGAAAGAAAACCATCACGCAAGAAGAGATCTTTTAAAAAGTCAATCACATTCCTAGAATTAGGTTCACTAATAAAACGTACTTCGGCCCATTGTGAATAATAATCTATGGCCACAATCGCAAATCTTGAAGTAGAAGGAAGCATATTGAAAGGACCAACCAGGTCAATGCCAATCTTCTCCCAATGCCTATCAGGTAAATCAATGGGTTGAAGAGGAGGAGTTCTGACATTGAAACTCTTCTCAGAGTTAGAACATACAACACACTTGGCAACAAATACATCAACATCTTTGTCCATTTGAGGCCACCAGAAATATTCACGCAATCTTCTCTTGGTAAAAGTTTTCCCCAAATGTCCCTCATGTACACCCTTGATCAACCTAACTCTAATCGCATCAGGCAGGACCAATCTATCACCACGCACCAATAGACCATCCTCCTCAAAAAGTTCCAAAGAGATTTTAACAAAAGTCTGCAGGGAGTAATGTGCATTCTTTTCCCTTGGCCAGCCACAAAGTAACACATCCTTGGAGAGTTCATCCCTCCATTCTGTTTCATTCACAGGACACATGTTGTCCAGCACCAGAGAAGCAACAAAACAATCATCATCGTCATCATCATTCTCACTATCCCCCTCAACAGGATACCTTGAAAAATAATCTGCCCTTACATTCTTGTTTCCAGGAATATACGAAAACTCGATGTCATACTGCAACAATTTTGTTGACAAACAAGCACTGTTTAGAGTATGTTCCTTTAGTTTATCACCTGTGAGAATAGATACCAGGGGACTGTGATCTGTGCGCAATTGGAAGTGTTGCCCCAGATATAAGGACTAAACATCCTTATGGCCCACCAGCATGCTAATAACTCTCTTTCAATGACAGCAAAATTCAGTTCTGATCCTCGTAGCACCCTAAAGGCATAACCCAAATTATGCTCATGCCCGTTGATACTCTGAGTGAGAACGGCACCTAGGCCAAGGCCACTGGCATCCACCGTAATAGTGCACATTGTGTTTGGGTCGAAGGGTTTGAGTACTTTAGGGCTAATTAACTGATGTTTTATCCATTCAAACACCTCTTTACAACGATCATCCCAGAGAAAAGAAACATTCTTCTTGAGCATGTTAGACAAAGGTTGAACTCTAGAAGCATAGTCCGGTATAAACCGTGAGTAAAACTCACACAGTCCAATGAATGACTTAAGACCAATCTTGTCTTTGGGAGGAGGGCTGTCAACAATAGCTTTAACCAGACCTGGTCTCGGCTCAGCACCACTCTCAGAAAGTGCATGCCCCAAGTATTCCACTGTCTGCACTCTGAATACACATTTTTCCTTCTTTAGGACAACACCCCCTTCTTGCAAAACATCCAGAACACGAAACATAGTATCATCGTGTGAGTCACATGACTCACCGTGAACCAACACTTCGTCTTGGAAGACAACGACACCCTTTATTCCCTTAAGCATGTTGGACACAATTCTTTGAAAAACTGCTGCCGCAGAGGCCAACCCGTACGGCATGCAACAGTATTGGAAAGAGCCAATAGGTGAAACAAATGGAGTAGGTGCCTAGAAGAAGGGTCCAAAACCACCTGGTGGTAAGCTGATGCCAAGTCTAGCTTGCTAAACTACTTCAAACCACTAATTAACGGCAACATGTCAGAAATCTTTGGGAGGGGATGGGAATCTATCCAAATATTTTTATTAAGACTGCATAAGTCAACACAAACGTGAAGTTCACCATTCTTTTTCTTCGCGACGACTAAGGGGGATAGCCAAAGGGACGATTCAATAGGCTCAATGATTCCTTTCTTACCAAGAGCGTTAAGTCCTTGTTCCAATTGATCCCTAACGCTAAACGGAACATTTCTAAGCCTGTGCTTAACAGGTATGGCATCATCCTTGACCTTAATAACGTGAGTAAATCCTTTAACTTGTCCAAGACCCTCACCAAAAACAGAAGTGTAGCATTCTGTCAACTTATCGACAAAGTCATCAGAACGAAGAATGGAAACTTGATCTCTGGTACCTGGTCTAAGTATCATCTTGAACAGTCCCTGGTGAAACCACCCAAGTATGTTTAACCCTTTGATTGCCACATATACTTTGCCAAGTATCTTTCTGCCCCTAAATACCAGTGTGTCTTCAAAGTATCCAGCCAGTTCAATGCTCCTCCCTTCGTACGAAACTGGAGATCTATCTGGAGGGTGCACAGAACGAGACCCCTAAACTTTATTAAGCAATTCCTGAGTTAATATAGTTATCCTCGCTCCGGAGTCTACTAACAAGCAAATATTCTTTCCACAGATCTCAACATCCACATATGGATCCACACACTCAGAGGTGTCACCTGTAATGGTATTCATCTCCCCCACAACGACAACCATGTCTCTCAGGTCATCTTGAATATTTTCAAAATTATCAGGAGTGCATTCAGAGGCGGACACATTCGCAACAGAAGAAGAAGTGTTTGAGACCTGTTTTGCATCAAATGAAGGTGAAGAATAACGCTTGCCACTCTGGCATACTTTAGCAAAATGTCCCAACCTCCCGCATGTTCTGCAAACCGCATTTTTAGCAGGACAAGGTCATCCTGATTTAAAGTGAGGAAAATTACCACATTTAAAACATATATTAGACTGTCTGGAAAAACTTGTTTTCAGGACGTACTGACACATTGTTTTCAACATCTTTAGCCCTTACAACAGTTACAGATTCTTCTTTCGTGGGTGTGACCTTCTCATCCAATTCCTTTACAGAAGACTTTGAAAGCTCAATGCTTTTTGCAATGTGGATTGTCTCCTCAAGGGAGGGATTGCCCAAAGACAGCAGCTTCTGCTGAATGCTTTTGTCAGAACATTTACAAATGTACTGATCTCTTATTAGTTGATCCCTAAATGCCTCAAATTGACATTCTGCGCTCAACATACGTAGAGCAGATATGAAGTCTTCAACATTTTCACCATGTCTCTGTTCTCGTTTGAAACATCTGTGTCTAACAACGACAAGACTGCGCTGAATATCAAAATGTAACTCTAACTTTTTGACTATCTCTACGAATTTGTCTATCTCTTCATCTTCAACAGCACGTACTAAAGGAGGCAAATGTTTAAACACAGATCTCCCTTCAAACCCTAAAGCATGCAGAAGCAGCCATTTTTTCCTTTCAGCCCTGTAACAGGAAGCACCTATAGCACCAAGATAATTGATGAACGCATCATACCATTTTTTCCATGAAATGGGAGGATCTCCAGGCAGTTCAAGAAAAGGTGGAGGTGGAGAAACAGACTGCATGTTTGTTACAAAGTAAGAAAACAAAGCAAATTGTATGCTTAGAAAGAGAGATGAAAAAAATATAATATAGTGCCGAGTACTAATGAGATAGAATGGTGTGTACTCAAATAGAACTAAACAATATATCTTGCCAACATGTGCACCTTAACGTAATAAAACATGGAAATGCTAAAGATATTATAATGTTTTAAAGACAACCAATGGAGGTTGGGGTTTACTAACTCAATTGACACGCCTGGTGTGCGTATCACTGCATTGCAAGACAGAATAAACCTCCTCGCCAAATTTTACCATGCACACTGTGTATGTCACAGTAAAGACTAAATAGAAGAAATGGCTAAAATACGGTATCGTTTTGTTCATAAACTACACCTAGAGTGCATTTCCCCAGACGTCAAACAGTTGTTCCTGTAGAGTCTGATGTGCGCAACACCGATCCGTGATGCGCAAATTGATAACTGTAAAATACCTGTTTATTGTCTGGTGAAAAATATATGTCCTCAACGTAGTGTCTGTTCTGCGTTCCACCGATGTGCGATGCGAGTCGTAATCTGCTAATAGCGTACTTCTGTTTGGTGTGTGTGTCACCGACGACAAGCACCGATGGTCAATAATAAACAAAAATGTAACTTATTAAGAATTACGTGATGTTGTGCTACTGGAAACCATCGAAGACCAATTTACGCCACACACAAGATGGCGGTGACGTCGTGCGTAGACTCACGTAGTATCACCACCTCTAAAATGGCCGAAAATGCTTCTTGACACGCAAAGAGGTTCACGGACTTAAAATGTTCTCCCCGTAGTGTATCCACATCCACACTTACATGGAAAGACAAATCCGCAGAACTGAGGGTGAAACAACTTCCCTCTATGTGCTAGTGCCGCAATTTGAGCAAAACGTTTCGGACAGTACCTCATGATCTTCAGCTTCCCATTGGGGTAGAACATCAATCGTAGATCACAGCTTCAACTTTCATCTGTCAATCGTGAGACCCTCAAAGGACGACAATGAAAGGAGGATGTTTGAACTTCTCCCGTGGGTTCGGCAGTCACCTGGAAATCGTCGCCATATAATTTGTAGTAAGTTGACACCAAGCAATGCTGGAAAGCTTTAAGGAAAAGCTTTATTCTTATCACAGTTGCTGCACAGCAGCCGGCTCCATCTACAACCAAACAGCAACTGCCCAACATATTCAAAGTACAGTATTCCATATTTTGCAGAAGAATGCTCGCAGCCAGAACATCATGGCATGAGCATTCTAAACATGAAAGGGATAAAGAAGACCACTACACAGTCACAATGTACATTGCCATACAGTCTACATGCAAACCTGCACAATGCGCCAACATATATGTCAACACAAAGTCAATACGCACCTCCCCTTCACATCGCAGAGGGGGACACAACACCTTCAGCAGAGCACAGAATACAACACATCAGTGATGCCGGAGAGGAACACCACCTTCGACACTGATGCCCTACAACAGCACATGGATATCCCACACAACACCCCACCAGGACCCGGACAGCCAAGCTACTCAGAGGAGAACAATGAGCCTGCAACAGACCACACAGCAGGAAGTACCCGCAAGCACAGCTGGCTCATGACACTTCACCCACCCACACATCGTACCCCAATGCCATGTTCCTCCACGCAGGTGTGGGTGGGGGCCGAACCCATGGAATGCGAACCAGGACACATACGTAGGGGTCTATCACCCTTCAGGGGCCACCAACACCCCACTAAGGAGACCCACACTGCCATAGACACACATGCAGATGCACATTCACAGTACAGAACCACGGGCAGGGGCGCTCAAATATCAGTCATACACCCATGTTGGCTTTGCGTACGATGGCCCTGGCCACTCCCCTTGCTGATTGAGTGGGTGACGACAAAGCTACATGTCTAAGCTCCAACCCGCTGCCTGCGATAACATGTCTGCATCCAATGTACACAGCACAATGTAATGGCGTAGGGCTCAGGGCCCTCATGCATACAACAAGACCACAGGGACACACGCAGATATCATGTTGAACTGGCTACGGGCACATGCGCCCGGCCTCTTTATTGGCAGGGCCACGTGTACAGTGACGCCTGTGCTGGATGTGTGTGGGGTGAGTGTAAGCCATTCCGCACGGAATGTCTGGTGCTGGCAACCACTTGAACATTAGACACCAGTGCAACGGAAACAGAAAACACATGCATAAAAGAGTCAACTGCTGAGCAACATGGAGGGAGCCGGAGAAAGTCCAGAGGACAGCCAACATGCAAACAGAAGTGTCAGTGAGTTGCAGTGCACTGGGGATGGGACACTCGAGATGAGTGCGCCCATGTGAAGAAAAAGTTTTGAATTGTGTCCCTAGGACAGATACCTGATGCAGATGCAGAGGGGTGTGTCATACCTGCATCATCTTCCCCATCAGGGTCTCAGGGCCCCCACACTGTTTGAGGTGACATAGCTTCGCAACCTCTCCACAGCTCAAAACTCAATCAGTAACAGACAATGGCTTGCAGTGCACTGGCACCTGGAGTGCTGTGCAGGGTATCAGGCCAATGATGGCAACCACAACAGGTCTGAGCAACTCCGTAAGTCTTTCAGGACCACCGTGTTGACTGTGGCAGATGGCGGTTGGAGGTGGTCCTTGCGGTGGTAGCGTGTGCCTCCTGCGGTGAAGCCATGTCCGGGCCGGTCAGGACTCGATTTGGTGTGTGAGCCCTCATGGGGCACTGTTGGGCCCGGAGGCTGCGTACAGCGCAGGACCACAGAGAAATGGCATTGATGACCCCAAGGCCAACGATTTAGGGGCCGTCCAATATCTCAGAAGAAGGGGTCCCGGACCTGACAAGTACAGAGTTAGTGGCCCCGGATGCACAGCGGCCGGCACAGGCACCCAGCCATGGGACGGTGACTTGCGGTGCATTCAGATGGGCCATGCGAACTGAGCGGGTCGCCATTAATGTCCGAGGTGTATGTTGCGGAGGGTTTCGGGGGACAGTGGAAAGTGTCCTCCAGGGCATGACGCTGTAAGGTTTGATTTTATCTGGAAGCAGCAAATGGAGGAGTGGAATGCGACAGCCTCGTTGCCACCACCAATTCGGTATCAGCTACATGAGGACGAAAACTGCCCCCTAGTCCATAGACTCAGACGCCACCAAAATTCGACCAGAGAGTGTCCATGATTGTCAGGTACAGCCTTAGTGGCACCGGGGCTGAGAGGGGATGCAGTCTGCGCTGATGAGGGTACGCTGATATGAACTCAGCCATTAAAAAATGAAGAGTCTGTGATCTACTGGACCGCAGTGTAGGCCGGAGGCAGTGGTCAGCAGTGGCTCACAGCCTAGTGTCGGCTGGCGAGGCACAGAGTTAGTGACACAAGGGCAGTTGTCGGTAGTGTTCGATCACCTCCGTAACGATGATCTTGTTCCCTCTGTACTGCAACTCGTCATCCTCTTACGCCTCTCCGTGCGTGCGATGACATGTATTCTGCCTTTTGAATAACCGATGTTCAGTTCCATATCTGTGACCCACTCGTGCCATCACAGGCAGAGGGCAGAAGTCTGCATAGTGCCACAGACACGTGTGGTTGTGATGCCATGCACAGACTTGTTGGTACCACATCGAAGTGAGTATAGTGAGTTGTCCTATGCCTTAAATGGTGTTCACTGCCATGGTGTAATCAAGACTCAGTTCCAAATGTGTGACCTACCTGACCGTGGTGTAGGCCTGAGGCAGCGCTCACCACGGGTGTTGGACTTGGCCCTTTTTGGCAGGTTCACCCCTAAACTTTTTGCCTTTCCTGTGACCTGGTATTGGTGGTCCAGTGTAAAGTGTGTGCGTGCTATGAGGGTGTGTGGTGAGATTGGCCTGCCCTCCGATAGGAATGTATGGAGGATATGTGTGTCCATGGTAATTCTTGGTATGAGAGGAGTGCAGGGTCGAGTTTAGTATGTGCGAACTCGTGAGAATAAATGCTGCGCAATGGTGTGCGCAGATTTATGGTGATTGGTGGAGAAGTGCCACTTTTAGAAGTTGGCATTTCTGTGTGCTATGTGTCTGCCTGCCTGATGTGGAGTGCATGTCTTGCTTGTGATTGACAGGAGCTGAGAGGGCAGGGGAATTCCAGGAGCCAGGATGAGTCTGCCCAATGGTGAATAGAGAGATCTGCATCTAGATGGGAGGGAGGAGTTGCACCTGGGACCTGAATAGTACTGTGCCTTCCCTTCACAATGCTGGCTCCGCCTCCAGTGGTGCGTCTGAGCACCTAACACTCACCTGACAAAGGATAGAGAAGCGGAGTACAACAAAGTACTCCAAAGCTCCTCTAAATCAGTTCTGACTGGTACCCTCCAAGCCCTGTGCTGTGCCACAAAGGAAAAGGGCATAAAAATATAGGGTCTGTGACCCCATGAAAGTTGTTCAGTGTTCCTGTTCTGTTCCTGACGGAGGGGGGCCTGCTGCTGCTGGGGCCCAGTGCGAACCGCCATGGGGGGTGCCTCCCTGCTGGAGGGCCCTGTGTGCTGGCCCCTGGGCCCAGCTATGCCTCTTCCTCTCTATGGACTAATTTCCTCTATCTACAGGACCTTTTGCCTGTTCTAGCACCTTGTGAGTGCTTTAGTTTATTTTCTAAAGGCGCTGTCTCCCTGCAGCTGATGGAGAGCTCATGGGCCTAGCAGCGCGGCGCTGCCGACCGAGAGAGAGGGAATCCCCCAGCGTAGGGATTCCTCCAGCAATGCTAGAAATGACGGGTGCCCACCCCGCATTCTTGTAGAGCTTTGCGGGTGCCCACCCCGCTTATTTCTTTATTTAAATCACGGGTGCCCACCGCGGTATATTTGGAATTTCGAGGGAGCCTAAACCTCAGAAGTTATTGCCGCTGTTGGCCGAGCTGCAGCCGCCCCAAAGTCAGGCCAGTCTGCCTGTGATGTGGGCAGGGCCTGCAGCAGGGCTGTATGAGGCGCCTGCATTGTGGGCAGACGCGGGGCTCCCGTGAGCTGTGGGAGCCCCGGCGCTGGAAAGGAAGTTCTGGCGGAGCCTCGCGGGCTCCATAGAAAAGTCAGGAGGGGGCCCGGGTGAAGTGAGGAGGCCGCGACCGAGTAATACCCCAGGTGGGGCTCCCGTATGCTGAGACAGAGCCCCGGAGGAGAGTCCGGTGAGGGAGGGCTGAGGCAGGCTGACGGGGCTCCCGTGGCCGAGGGAGAGCCCCGCGTGTTGCCTCAAGCGCCACTGAAGAGCCCCGGGTCCGAGGAGGGGGCCCGGGTGAAGAGAAGCAGAGACCAGAGCCACAGAGGAGACCAGAGTCCTGCTGCGGAGTCCCAGTGAGTGGGGGCTCCATGTTGTTGGTGCCCTTCGAGGCACAGTGCCATTTTCACATTTTGAGCGGCCCCGTCTTACAGCGGGCCGCTCCAGCGAGGGGGTGCATCATTGTCTTTAGAGCCCCGTGTGGCTCCAGCATGGTGGGCATGTTTAGTTTCGCCAGGTCGCTCCAACGTGGGGCGTAGTTGTTCTCCAACGATGGCCATAATGGTTTTAGGAAGGCCCAGAGGGGCCCATGTTTTTATTGTTGTGGCACATTTGTCTTCAGGGCACAGTCGGTGCCAGTGCGTCCCCCCGTTGACATTCACAGTTGCAGCATTTCTGCCCATTTATTCCAAGGGCACATTGAGGGTCCAGGCCCCATTCGAATTTCACAGCTCCCCAGCAAGTAGTGGGCAGCTGCATCATTTAGGCCCTCATGTGGTATTCCCAGCTGCCCAGCAAGTAGTGGGCAGCTGCAACGTTTAGGTCTGCGCAGATTGCGCACCCTTGACTTTCCGCTGCCAAGGCAGCGCACCCTGACTCTCGGACGAAGGGCATTTGAGCCCCTTTGGAGATAGCCAGTTGGCCAGTGGGACTGGGAGGTTTGTAGGGCGCCAAGCCCTAATGTGAGTAATGCCTCTACTATGGTCTTCGTAGGAGACTATGTGCTAAATGTGAGTTATGTGGTGCTAGGAAATGTGATTCATGTAGTATGATTTACGCACCCCGTGTTATACCTCTAAATGTAGTTTTATTATTAGGAGGTTGTTTTGCATATTATGGTTTATGCTAGTAAGTTTATGTTTCACTGTGTGATTTATGCCCCTAAAGTGAGTTATGCTTAGGAGGTTAGGGTCTAATGTGTTTAGACTTATGAGAGAAGTGCATAATATGTTTATGCTGGTGAGGTTGGCGCAGAATGTAATTCGCGCCTGATGTGATACTGTGCATAATGTAGTTTATGTTACAGGCTGATGCTGAGTACAGTGCTTACCAGTAGTTACTGGTTGTGTTCTATGTTTATGATAAGTTCTACATTTACTAAGTTCACTTTGTGATGGTTCTGACAGTGGTCCAGTTGGCCCTGTCAGGTGTAATTAATCCCATGTAAATATAATCTAGTGCCAGGTGGCACCATGTATATTATGTGATTACTATTCTACTGTGTTAGGAGAATACAAAGGCTATTTTTGATATAACCTTGTGTGGAGTTCCTTTTGTAGTGTGCCTGGGATGTTGTTGCTGTGTGCGTGCGCATACGCTTTACACATTGCCTCCGGGATAAGCCTGACTGCTCGTGCCAAGCTACCAAGTGGGTGAGCAGGGGTTATCTTTGGCATGTAACTCCCTTGCTCTGACTAGAGTGGTGGTCTCTGCCGGGCTTTGGCGAAAGCCTTAGCCAACCTGAGACACCATTTCTAACAACGGGCCATTCACAGAGAGTCGCCGGCATAGGTTGGATGGCCCCACCGGCCTGCGTAGTTCAGTGGCACCACATGTTCTGACATCTCCATGTATGTGACCCGGGTTTCGTCCGGACTGAGCCGCATCTTCCTCTTACTCTTCTCCATGCGACCACTGGTGTGGTCTCTGCCATTCGTGATTTGCGCCTAGGTGCTGGATGTATGACTGACTGGTCCGCAGGGTAGTCCTGGTCCCTCATCTACGTATTGCCGGCTGGCGTTGAACAGGGTTAGTGGCACCACGTGTCGCCGGGTGGCGTTGAACAGGGTTAGTGACACCACTTGTCTCCGGCTGGTGTTGAAAAGGGTTAGTGGCACCACGTGTCGCAGGCTGGCATTGAACAGGGTTAGTGGCAGGGTTAGTGGCACCACTCAGCCTTTCATCCATTTGAGGTCGATAAAATGAGTACCATTGAGTTGGGTAAGAATATACATCTGTTATTTCAGCACCAAGATGCCCCGTTGCTGGGGTGAACGTCTGCTTTACAAATTCACATATTATGTTATGTTACATGTCGCCGGCTGGCATTGAACAGGGTTAGAGGCACCACGTGTCGCAAGAAGCCCATATGGAACTATGCCTCACTGATCGGGTGGGGCCTGGTGCTGTTGCCGCTGGCCCGAATTTGGGGTCACTGTCATTCATGACTCAGGGCACAGTTTCACACATGGGGCCTACTGGGCCGAGGAGGAGGCCTGAGGCGGCAGTAGAGTACATCAACGAAAAAGAACTAAAGCGGGTCTGTGTTGTGGAGGCCGTGATGGTCTGAGGAGGCTGTCAAGGTCGGGGGACTTGGGCCTGGAGCTTGCGCCTGAACATGGTGGGCCCTCCTTGGCACACGCCGGTGTCGGCAGGTGATCAGTAAGGCCTGGCTGCGCAGGGGCAGGCCTGATGGGTTTATGGTCCAGCGTGCCAGGGTCCGGCAGGTGCACAGCGCCGAAGGCAACTCTGCTCTAGAGGACAGCGTCGGCCTCGTGGCGGGATGAGAGGTGCGGCCCTGGCAGAGACGTTGGGCTTTCCAGGAAAGGACCACGCCCAGGGCTGTGTGCTTCTTTTGCACACCCCTACGCTGGCGTGGCATACGCCGGGCCATCCCACTTCGGTCATGCCTAGGGGGGGCGTAACAGGCAAGATTTCCGCAAGGTCCCCCACTGGCTGTGACTGTCCACTTCACTCCATACACCAGAGGTGTATGTCGCCATGGATATGGGTGTGTGCTGCATACTGCAGTTTGTCTAGCACATCTCTACCACTCTTGGCATTGTGTACTTTCCCAATCATGATACTACTGCATCCTTCACACATGCCTGTTTGCCACCTCTTCCAACATTCGGCTTTTGTGTGGCTGAGGTGCCATGCCCTTGACGGCTCATGTTCACTGCTTGGCCAGGTAACCATTGTGAGTTGTTCTGTCATGTCTGGTGGGTGTGCATGTTGTTGTGCATGTTGGTTGTGATTTTGTGACGTGTGCATTGCCAGAGTTGTGATTTGCATGGTTGTGGAGTTGAGGTGAGTGGGGTATTCATTTGGAACTTGCCAAGGGGCTGTGCATTTCCCTTGGTGCCATCCTGGGAACGCTGGTTGCTGATGGACTGTCAGAGGTTGGAGGAATCATGTACACTGGCTGTGTATTTGAAGGCGACATTGTTGGAGGTTCCACGGTGTTCTGTTGTTGCCTGCACATTCGGGTGAGACGTGTGATTTCTGTTGCGGTGATTGTGTGCTGTGTCACCAGGGGGCACAGGTGGGACATGTGTGCTGTGGATTGCCCCCAACACGTGCGTGCATCCTGCAATGGAGTATGGTCCTTGCTTGGTCTCCAGCAGTGTTGGGTGTATGGGGACTGGGGTACCAGGGTGATGGTGATGTCCAGGACAGGTGTGAGGGACTTGGATATGGCTCGCAGTGAGACTCCTCTGACTCTGGTGGGTGTTGGTTGGGGGGTGTCAGGGGCCAACAGGTGCAGCCAAGCCAGCACCTTGGAGTGGGGTGGGATGTTGGTTGTCTGCTGTGTTGGTGCCGTAGACCTGTTGGGCGATGATGGTCGGGATGCGTGGAATGGTTGTCCCTTTCAGCCTGTGGTGGACGGTGACATTGTCAGAGGTTGGGTCTGTGTGGCTGGTACGCTTCCTGGGGGGTCCGCTGTCTTTGTCTGCGCTGCGTCTGTGGTGATCCTGGGGGAGGATGTTCCGGGTGTGGGTTGTGGTCCTGAGGTGGTGTCAGTAGGTGTGGTGGCCCTCTTGGGTGTCCGGCCGCATAATGATTGGCTCCATGGCATTTGTTGCCCTTCCAATGTGGCCCTGGGCTGTTCTCCCTTTTGTTGTGCAGGTTGCCATCTGACTTTACACCAGTTCAGAGCAGGTGTAGATTTCCTGGTGCTAACGCGCCTTATCACCTGTTTTGTGTTTTTATCACAGTTCTGTCTGGTTGATGAGAATGTTGAGGTGTGATCTTGTCGCGCCTTTAGGCACGGGAACGCCCACTCTGCATCTCATTAGTGATAGTTGCGGGGGGCCTCTGTGGCGATATCTTTTGCGGCTGCTATCACATGTAAACTGGTGCTGTGGGCTGTTAACACCAGCTTGTGAATGGGGCGATAACTTTATCGATGCGATAAAGTGCCGGTGACTCTGTGATAGTTCCTTGTGAATATGCCCCATAGTGCACAAAATTAAAGACACGTCTTATTTGTTGAATTCCTATGACATCATCCTCACAAGGAATGTGCCTTGAGGCAAGCATTTACCTCCTTAGTAGGTCAAGCAATCAGAACTTATGAAAAAATACACACAAGGGGGCTTGAAAAAGGCTCCAGCCAAAAGGGATGGTAGGAGATAATGTACCACATATGATTCTCTTAAGGAGCGAGCCCCAAGTTAAGCCTCACTACCCCTTAAAGCTAAAAGTTAAGCTCACTATAAAGGGCATCCTAGATCAACTCCATTATGGAGGATTAATAGTGCCTTGTCAATCAACCATGAGCACTACCCTTTTTCTGATGTTGAAAACAGATAACTCAAAATGTATGTGGCTTAACGGCTAGGGCGGCTGAAGCTGGGGATCCAGGTTCGAGTCTTGGCGGAGGGCTCAAACATCCTGTAATTCTGGGCAAATCACTTGATCTCTCTGTGCCTAAAAAAATAATGTGTCCATCTGCAATGCAACTGGTGCTCGTGTAAAGTGCTATGATACCTTCGGTTCAAGTTCGCGCTATATAAAACTACAACATAAACAAGCATTGGCATAGCCAATAGGTCTCGCTTTTGGGACCTTATAAGTATATTTACTTTTGCTATAATCGTGGCACCCGCGCTTTACGTGCCGCGATTATAGCAAAAGTAAACATACTTATAAGGTCCCAAAAGCGAGACCTATTGGCTATGCCAATGCGTGTTTACTTTTGCTATAATCGCGCAGGGAGAGGGCCCGCGAGATTCCCTTGCGGTAGCATGCGACCATATGGTGCCACAATATGGCACCGCGCGCTCCCACAAGGAAATCGCCAGATGTGCATGTGTTGCCATTGCTAGCAATGCAACACGTGCACATTTTTGCCCCCAAAGCTGTGCCGATGGCATTAGGTCTCTCCTATGCAGTGCATGCGCGCTGCGTAGGCGAGACATAAAGAATATATTTAGATTATAAAAATGTTATTGTACAGGTACACTCACACATGCAGTTTACTCTACAATATCCTCTGGCAACTGCAATTACACTTTTAATTTCGCCTGAGCCATCATATTCACCAGTGGTCTCACTATCTACATTCTTCGATGAAATCATGGCCCCATCATCATCGACAGCTGGTGAGAACAAGTATCCTTCCACTAAAGATTAGCATTCCTGATTCCTTCAGATATCAGGGAAATTTGCAAACATCGTCATCTTCATATCGAGGCTGCAAGTTTGAAAGATTCCATCTGCTTTCATAATGATATGAACTCAGTAAAGACAAAGAGAAAGACAACCATAAACTACTTCTATATGCCTTAAGCCAGCTTTTTGCTCTGAATACTTTTTGGATTGATTTTTGGTATTCTCGTACCAAGCCGGAATGGTACAAGGGATTATTGTCTAGCTTTCTCATTTATCATTGTACTAAGACGGTAACTAGTCACAATATTGAGAAAAAAAATGTCGACTGGACAGAATATAGAGGGGCATATTATCAAGACAGGCGATAAAATTATCACCGCTTTAACGGCAGAAAACTGCAGCTAAAACGGCGATAATGGGCTTGATAATATGCTTTATGGAATTCCAATTGAAGCCCATGTTAGATGTGAAGGACATCTAACCTGAGCTTCAATTGGAATTCCATAGAGCATATTATCAAGCCCATTATCACCATTTTAGCTGCAGTTCTCTGCCGCTAAAGCGGCGATAATTGTATCGCCTGCCTTGATAATATAATATGCCCCAGAGTTTTTAATATAGAATTGACAGAATATTGATTTTCAAAAATATAGTGGTGCAGAATATCGAAATTCAGGTAGGAAATATCGATTTTCATAATATCGAAGTTAGTAATATCGACAGTCATAATATAGTTGTTAAAAATATCGATTTTTTCAAGTATGACGGAGACACTGCCCTGGAAATTAGGATATCCCCGACGGTTCCGCGGTACGTACTGCTGTCTCCAACCGCCACGGTCGCACAATGGGATGAATGGAAGAGCCAACGGAAGAGCTGAAGCACAGCCACCGCGGCAGACCAACCGTCAAAAATATGGCGGACGAAGCCAAAATCCCACAAGAAGGTCAAAAAGTGCACACCGAAAACTAGCCATGTCCCCCAGATACACAAAACACACTCCAATGACACAAGCACATGGCAAAATGAAAAATACAAATCCCAGGACACCACACCTGTCAGCATCACCCCAATTGGACACACCCACATAGCTGAGTATAAAACCAGCCCCTTCCCTGACCACACTCCCTTGCAAAACTCCAGGAGAGAAGGGACACATACCCCAGCTGACAGGGGAGGCAAAGGACACAACATCACTAGCCACACCACACACAGCACCACCACCACCTCCACACCAGCACAACCAACCCCCTGCACAACACACACCATACACAGCACAACCACAACCACCACTCACACTCCTGCACCCACAATCACTTTGTACACCACACACCATGGCCACACAGAAAATGCCCAAATTCACTGAGAGTGAGTTGAACGTCATGGTAGATGAGATAGTCAGAGTGGAACCACAGCTTTTTGGTAGCTTGGTCCAACAGACACCATTAGCCACAAGGACACAAATGTGGCCAAGGATAGTCCAAAGGGTCAATGCAGTAGGGACCACCCCAAGATCAAAAAAGGAGATCATGAAGCGATAGCATGATCTGAACAGGGTGGTCAAGGAGAGGAGGAGCAAGAACCGTGAGCTGGCTCAGAGGACTGGCGGTGGCCCTCCAATTCTACAAAAACCGTTCACACAATGGGAGGAGAAGGTGCTTGCCATACTGCATCCAGAGAGTCTCACAGGAGTAGCCGGGGAGTGGAGGCTGGTAAGTACAAAAAAATGACTACCGCCACTCTGCCCTGTACTTGCTTGCACAACTACAAAGCTACACCACCTAGGACACATACCATCCATCTGCACCACACACTCACAATAAACATGGCTCACAGATCCAACATTCACCCACTCCCATTCACCCCAAACATAGCTACCAACATAACCATGGGGGCATGTGTACAGGCAGACAGCACTACAACTCCCACCAGGCCCCCTGGCACACAGCATCAGCAAGATGGATCCATCACCCCACCCCACCCAGAAGCATGTGTCAGCCATTACACAACCCACATCAAACTCACAGGTAGGTAGCCATCTTCCATGGGAGGGTGTCTGGGGGTGGGAGGCCTGCACTAATACTACCACTCCCTCTGTCCCACGCCTGAGCAGGATGGAGCCCTCCCCCACCACACGCAGGAGCACTTGGAAGCCATTGCAGTACACCAAACAAACTTACAGGTAGGTAGCCATCTTCACAATGAGGGTGTCTGGGGTGGGGGGCCTGCACCACTACTCCCACCATGCCCCCTGTCCCACAGCCTAGCAAGATGGATCCCTCCCACCACCCCACCCAGAAGCATGTGGCAGCCATTACACAACCCACATCAAACTCACAGGTAGGTAGCCATCTTCCCTGGGAGGGTGTTTGTGGGTGGGAGGCCTGCACTACTCCTCCCAACATTCCCTCTGTCCCACACCTGAGGAGGTTGGAGCCCTCCCCCACCCCACCCCACCCAGGAGCAGTTGAAAGCCATTGCAGTACACCAAACAAACTTACAGGTAGGTAGTCATCTTCACAATGAGGGTGTCTGGGGGTGGAGGGCCTGCACCACTACTCCCAACATCCCCTCTGTCCCACACCTGAGCAGGATTGAGCCCTCCCCCACCCAGGAGCATTTGGAAGCCATTGCAGTACTCCAAACAAACTTAAAGGGAGGTAGCCAGTACGTGCACGCACCAAGTTTTTAAATATTCTAATGGTGCCATATGACAACACCAGCCCTCTCATTGCACAAAGAGGCATACCTACCCCATTGCCAAGCACAGTGTGCACACAGTTAAGCTAAGGAAACTGTCACAGCTTGACAAAGCAATGCACAACTAGAAGAAAGTCAGAGCACAAATATGCAGAGCACCTATTGACAGGTGCATCGCCATGGGGCCAGAGCAAAGAGGATCATTCGAAAAATAAGACTGTATGTGTGGTGGTAGAAATCAAGATATGCACATGACAGGACAAAGGGATGCAGGAGATGACAACGGCCAGTCCATGGCCAGATGTGACTTCTGCCAGGTCAGACAAATAAACAATGAGTTCTCAATTAAACACATGTTGTGCCAGGCCCTAGATGGCAACAAGTCCCTGTAAACCTCAATTGTGCACGGGTCGCATGGTATACCTTGACGCCTCACACCATGGACTTGTAATGCCTGTACCACTGCATCATGTCAGGAAGCACAGTACTGCACATAGTCAACAATGTGATGATATGTCAATCGTGCAGTGTACAAAAAGTGAATGACACACAGCTAACACAAAGCTTTCCGGGTGCACTGCAATGACCATTTCACATATGACCCACAGGGGACCAAGAACGCACTGCAGAGGACAACACCAGCAACCTGCAGAGCCAGTCTCCACCCCCGTACAAGGACTCTCGGATGCTGACTCCTAGGATTCCATGGACAATGAGCTCGAGGTCGGCCCATCTGGTGTGCCAGGGAACAAAAGATCCCAGGACCCCATCGTTCCCCCACCACATCTACAGCAACAACAACTCCACAGCAGACCCCTGCTGTCACGGGCTGTGCGGCCACTACACCGCCACCACCACCAGTGCTGCCTGAAACACCCTCCCTGTCCCAGGGGAGGACCAGCACACACCACCAACGGTGGAGGGCAGGGAGAGGATGTAGGTACCCACAGTGGTGAGGCAACAGGTCCGTGACAGTAGGACAGGTGGGAGGGGCAGGGTCACCCAGGGACACCAGGAGGATGAGACCCACTCCCTGGAACACATCACCAGAGTCCTGGGTGCATACGAACAGTCCCAGTGACAAACAGGCCAGTCGGACCAACTGTTGCACAAGCTCATCCTGCTGATGAGGTCCATCGACACCCGCATGGGACAAATCGTGGACCTCTTGGGCCAGCAAGTGGCAGTACTGAGGGACAGGCATGCGCCACAGACAACACCACCACCTCCCTCTGGTGGGCTGCACGATGACAGTTCACCATCCTCCCCTGAGCCCACAGACATGGGTGATTCCTCAGACCCCACTGACCCTGTAGCAGGGTCCCCCCTGCCAAAGGACGAAGGGGCCATCCTAAGAAGACCCTGGGAGTATCTGGAGGCCAAGCACCTGCTAGACGCCAGTCACAGAGCCAGCCATGATGGCAACCCTCTCCACCACTGCATTGACTTTTTGGACTGTCCTTCCCCACACTGCCTTGTGAATGGCATCTGTCTGTCGGACTGGGTCACCACAGCAATGTGGTGACTACTTGACTATCTCATCTACCACAACTGTCGACTCACTGCTCCACCCCACCCCCTAATGGAAATGTACACCCCCCCTTGCATCTCACCATTGTAAATAAAATATCCTCACACACATGTTGGAGTGTCCGCTCCGTCTTTATTGCAGGATGTACAATGTACCAGGAGCATGGGCTCTATGTAGGCAAGGATAAGTCGAAGGCACCTAGGGAAACACAACAGAACAATGGTCACTGGTCTGGGTGTGGCAACAAAGACATCACACAACACCTACCATCAAGATAACCCAACATGCACATGTCACAATGGCCTACAAGTGTCAACATACACATCCTGTAATTGTCCCCGAATGACATGTCCCAGAAACATTTCCATCCACCAGTGAGCCTACAACTGGCTGATGCTACAATTCTCACATGCCCCTTCATGACAACAGCAATATAATCGGACAATGGGAATGATGCACATTGACACCCACCATCAAGAGAAGTAGCGGGTGATGAGCTGTTCACGCAGGTCAACACCTTCCTCCTCTCCACGGTCCTCATCACTGGACACGGCTTGGTTTGCAGGCTGGGGCCTTGAGTCCTCACCATCATCCAGGAGCAGGGGAATCTCCTTGCGAATGGCTATGTTGTGGAGCATGCAGCATGACACAACAATCTGACAAACCTTTCCGGGCGAGTATGCCTGTGCACCACCGGTCTTGTCCAGGCAGCGGACACGTGACTTGAGCAGACCAAAAGTACGCTCCACCACACGACGTGTCCTCCCATGGGCCTCATTGTAGCGGACTTCAGCCGGGGACCTGGGATTCCGCAGTGGGCTCAGCAACCAGGGATGGTTGGGATATGCTGAGTCACCTAGGTATGACAAACACAAATAGACATTGCAAAATCGCTGAGGCTGAGGGCAGCAGATCACACACACAGCACGCCACAACTAGGCATACTCACCCACACACCATGCACACTCGGGAAGATGATTAGCCATCAGATGGGGCACTATGCTGTTGCGCAGGATGTAGGAGTCATGGGCCGAGCCTGGGAATTTGGCACACACCTGCGAGATGGTCATATCTGCCAGGCACACCACCTGCACATTAAAGGAGTGGTAATGCTTGCGATTGCGGTATATGTGCTCACTTGCCTGTGGTGGCACAAGCCTGACCTGGGTGCAATCAATGGCCTCAACAACATTGGGGATGTGTCCAAGGGGATAGAAGTCTCCATTCACAGCTGGCAATTCAGCACCCCTGGGGAAATGGATGTATCTGTCCTTGTATAGCATCATGGCGGACAGTACATCACGCAGCACCATGCTAAACATCGGTTGTGACATCCCACCAGCGCTGCCACAGTCTCCTGGAACGATCCAGTGGCAAAAAAATGCAGGGCTGCCATCACCTTATAAGTAGGGGTGAAAGCTGTTGGATATGCCCTGTGGGGCTGCAGGTGGGGCTCCAACAGATCACAAAGGGTTTTTATGGTGGCTCTGTCCAGGCGGCATTTGTGTATGATCGCAACATCCTCCATGTCCTCCAGTTGCGTCAAGTGACGAGTCAAATGTGGCCTCATCCTATTTGAGATGATAGTGGACACATGTCAATGCAATACTTCATGAGATGTGCACAGCATATCACGTTCTGGATGACACAACCACAACAATGACTGACATCTACAGTGACTAACAGACCAGCTGACATGAAGTGACACATTCAGCTACACAAAGGGCACACGTGTCAACTTACACAAGACAAGTACCTCAAACACCACCTTGGTCAATATGAATGCACATAGGGATATGGCCACAGTTCACATGGGCACGCCTGAGAGTATAGCATCCAGCATATGTGTAACGAATCAAAACCACTGTCTCATACCGAGGTGCTGTACCTGTCACACCTTGATGCGTCATTGCAACCTGGCACACATCCACCACACAATGACCACAGTCGGCGCTGGAATGACGAATGTGTTCATGAGCAGACATGAGAGGCAATGCGAAATAGATCACCATTCATTGAGACGAGCATTGCTGTGATTGCCACTGGACCTCAACACATTGACATGTGTACATATTGTACAGTCCAGAACCACACTGTCCTGCCTACACCAACATAAAATACATAAGTGACATGTGAGTGGGTACAGGCAAATCTACTTTACACACACACAAACATGGCATGTGTAGCCATCAGTGGACTGAATTGAGCATTAGCATCGTGTGCACAATGATGTGCCATTGAACATGTTGGCACTGTGCACTGTTGATGTTGGACAGATGGCCATCGCCATTGTATGGCACACAAATCGCGGTAGCTACCGCCTGGGCCCGGCGGTGTGTCACCAGCACCCCCATTCACACAAGTGTGGTAGTCATAGGCATGTAGACATGCCCATATGGCGGTTGGCATGCTCCGCCGCCTGAATGGTGGAGCCTCGTGTCAATGCATGGCACCCATATTGCAGTAGCTACCGCCTGGCCCTGGCGGTGTGTCACCAGCACTCCCATTCACAGAAGTGTGGTAGTCATAGGCATGGAGACATGTGGAAATGGTGGTTGGCATGCTCCGCCACTAAAATCGCGGTAGCGCACACCGGGCCCCTGCGGTGTGTCACCGCCATGGAGCTCGCCCTAGAGCCAATGCAAAGCTTGAATGTGGTGGCATGATGCAATTTTGAAGATTGCGGTAGGTGTGCTCCGCCACCACGGAGGCGGACATTGGCTGTATTTGAAAGATGCACCATCGCTGTAGCGCACACCGGGCCCCACCGTTGTATCACCGCCATGGAGTATGCCCTTAAAGCCAATGCGAAGCTCGATAGCTGTGGCATGATGCAATTTTGAAGATCGCGGTACGCATGCTCCGCCACGGTGGAGACGGTCATTGGATGCATTTGAAAGAGGCAGACCTGGACCACCAATTGCTGCAGCTTGGCACCTTTGAAACGACCCCAGGAAGCTATATATGTGGGAGTGAGCCTCACATTGCCACTTCTCACAGAGCCTGCTGCCTGAGACCCCTCACCTGCTGCTGCCTCCAGGGACTGCTGCCTGAGACCCCTCACCTGCTTCTGCCTCCAGGGACTGCTGCCTGGGACCCTCACCTGCTGCTGCCTCCAAGGACTGCTGCCTGAGACGCCTCACCACCAAAATCCCCTGCTGTTGTCTCATGTCCACAGTGATGACAAGGACAGAGAAGATCCGTGCCAGTCCCTTCACTAGCGAGGAGCTGGAGGTCCTGGTGGACGAGGAGCTCACACAGTACCCAAGGCTATATGGTGCCCCAAATGTCGTGGTAAGTCTTCAACAGTGGTGGGGTAGGGCAGGGGGGGCCACACATGTAGTTGGACTGATGCAGTATGTGCCTGGGAGTGTGGGGTAGTTTCATGCACTGCCTGACATGCTGTCTCCAGTGGGAGGGTGTGTGTACCCAATGCCACAGCTTTCCCTCACTGCACATGTATGTATGAGTGACCTGTGTTGTATTGTCAGCCATACAGTGACACAGAAGGTTGTTCATGTTGTAGTCAGGGCAGTGATTGCTTGGGTGGATGGCTGAGTGTGCCCCTGTAGTCCATCTCAGTGTGAGCCCAGCTGGCTTGCACAGTCCCCGCCTACAAAGACAAGGACAACTCACTTAACTTACAGAGTATGACATCAGTCTTTTCACATAGCACTCCAGCTATGGTCCATCTCAGCACTGTGGTTTGCACACAACTGCCCTTGTGAATGGCATTTTGTATATGTGATATCATGTCCCTCCATGTGACCACCATGGCACATTCAAATATTCACAGGACAGGGACATTGATGGCTGTGCAGTCTTGGACACAGTGAGTTCACCCCCAAACACAGGTTGACATGTGATGTATGTGTTGCTCAAGCCAACAATGGACTGGTGATGTGGGCAGGCTAAATGGGTGTTTCAGTGCTGGCATCCTGCATGTGTGTGAGATGTGCAGGGACTGTGTTCCCCTCACACCTGAATGCTTTAACATCAGCTTTTTCCATGCAGGGGTCCCATGTGGGCTGTACTATAGTCTCTGATTGACCTATCGTTGGATATGTGATTATTTTGTATCTTGCTGCTATACTGATAGATGTCGGTACATGACACTGTGTCCCTGATCATTTCTCCCTCATGTCTCCTATGCCTGCAGCTCAAGGTACACCAGCGTAAGGCCGTGTTGAGGGCCATTGTAGCGAAGGTGCGAGACCTGGGGGTCTCAAACCGACGGCGCACCCACTGCCACCAGAGATGGGACGACATCAGCCGGCTGGCAAAGGATGTGGCGGAGATGACCTTGGGGCTGCTTCCTCGCATTGGGTGTCTGGCACGGCGCAGTATGACATCACTAATGGGGCACATATTGGCGGTGACACATCCTGAGCTGGATGCACATTTGAAGGAGCATTAGCAGCAAGCCAGGGGTGAGCATTTGGGGAGTCTGACTTTGGCTGGTAGTGGCTGCATGTGTACAGAGCCTGTGCCAGTGTTGGCCTCTGTGATGTTGGTAGTGTGATGCTGTGGCATGTAACTGGCTGCTGGCCTGGGTGCCTGTGGCATGCATTTGCCCTACCTGTACTTACAAAGGTGATTCGGATGCTGTGCCTTCACATTACATTCTGAGTTGTGCTCTTCTGGTTTCTTTTGCATTGGTGTAGTCTTGGGAATCCCATGGGAGGGAACGGCAGTGTGCCCAATCTGACTGTGCGTACATCAATGCGTCCATTGCATGCACCCATATTGGGGAGGCCTACACATCTTACAGCAATGTGCAGCATTATATTGTCCCCAAGGTACGACATGGTGGGTGGCATTGGCTAATGTCCATTGTGGACTGTCATGTTGTAGTCTGGGTCTGTGTTGTCCCCTCCTGTTCCATCCAGTTCTGTCATTGGCAGAAAGTAGTGTGCCCCCATCATGTCCCTAGGTGTGCTCAGAACTAGTTCTGTGTCTGTTTGAACAGAGCCACAAGCAGGGTGTTGTGCTGTGTGGTCATCACATGGCTCACTCATGCCTGAGTATCCTGTTTCCACGCACTGCTTGAGTCTATGTAGTGAGTTGGCACAATGTGATTGCACAGGGTTGATGAATACAGGCCCCAGCTAGGCCCGCAGGACACAAGGGTTCGCTCTCCTGTAATGGAATCTATAAGGAAGTTGGCACGGAAACTGCAAAGTACAAAGACAGCATTTATTAACCCTTAAGGGTGGTCCTACAATCCACACAACACTCTTCAGTATTGCATAGAGTAGCACAAAGAACTTACGTACATGGTCCCCTTTTATACACAGTAGAGGGGCTCATAAGTGGGTTGATACAACATGAGGCCGAAGAACATTACCATTTATGGTCATTTTCGATACTGAATCAATATGTGGGCGGAGCTAACGCACTCCTTGAGCCCGCGAAAACATGGTCAAGCAAGGCTAACTGATAACAGATGTGGTCAAGTCTGGGCATGTGCCAGATGGACAAAGGAGCTATTTATAGACTGTTACTAGGCAGATTAGCAAGAGCAACTAACACAGAGGTTGGACTCTTCTCGTGGGGAACACGTGGAAGCATGACAATACAAAATGGAGTCCAAGCTTCGGCCAACATAACAGAGAAAACACAATCTATAACAGAGGAATTAATGTCTTTAGTAAATGCTTAATCACATCGTTGTTTCAATTTACAACAGACGACCCTTTCAGCATTTACTGAAGACATCCGGTTTGTTAGGATAATCATCATATATGTCAATTGTCATCATTTCTTCAACTTCTTTAGCTAAACGTTTTTGGTGGGCAACATCAGAATAGCTTTCTTATCAGGGATACAGAATGATACACATAATGAGCAAAACAAGGGACCACACTGAACGCAGATACAGCACGAAAACAGAACCGCCACAATAATGCAGAGACCAGTTAGAACCTTCCATCCCCAGGCGGTAATTAACGCCCAAAACCATCCAGAAAAGGACCAAGTGCTGTTTTCTGTATGGATCTCAGCTGCAATTTTATGCAGTTTATTGATGGCATTATAAACTGATGGCGTATGATCAGGGATAAACACACAACAGCTACTTCCAATAATTTTACATGCTCCTCCTCTATCAGCTAGCATAACGTCTAATACCATACGATTCTGCAATGCAACAATTCTAGTAATCTGCAATTCCTCCGTAAGATTCCCAAGAGCAGCAGCAGTCTGATTTGTCACAGCTTCTACCACTCTTGTTAATCTTCGGATCTTCCTACTGTTCAGGGCAGCTCCAACAAAGAAAAACAGTCCTAAGTTAAAATCAATATACTGTTGCAGACTGGTGTCAGTCTGATCTACATCGTCAATTGATAAAGTACGTTTATACCTATTTACAGTCACATTATTTAATAATTTCAAATCCTTATGATAAGATGCGGGAGCTAGGAATACAGGAGGTAATAGAAATGATACATAGCATACCCCAGACCACCCAGCCGGCAGACGGTAATAACCTTTATTTCCACACACAAAGTACGTATTATGGGAGGCTAAGAAGGTACTATTGTTCAACCCGTCAATATTCAAAACAGTAATGCAATCACTGACACCAACAGGGATGAAACCCACACTCTGGACACACAGGTCCGCTTGAGCTTGTGCTACTTGAATCACAAATTTATCTTTTCCCACAGTGTCTCTTGTGTTCGTAAAGATGTAGGGAATGGATTCATTGTCTGGTCGGTACTCTTCCCACTCCCAAATTGTCCCATTCGCTTGTGGATACCCATTTTTGTCTTGATGGCATTCTTTATTAAGTCTAAAAAGCAATCGTCCCACTGTCGGTTTCCGAGTGGCAAAAAGCAAAGTATACCATGCTCTACAAGAGCCATTATGAGAGAAAGGAAGTGGTATAAATGGCGTTCCTCCTTTCTTCTGATGAGCTGGCATCATCCCACATATCCAACAGTTCGTAGCATTCGTAGCAACGTGGGTATGATGCAGCATCTGGATAAAAGTGTTATTCAAGTAAGATTGTCGATGCTTCAACTCTTGATACGGTAATGTATAAAAGTAGTGCTCCTCAGGCACCGGAGTTGTCAACACAAGAATCTTCCGAGCGGGAGTTACATCCTCCACGAACCATGTGGTTATCCCAACAATGGCTACTGTCAACATGAACCCTAATGCGCAGAGGATTTTCTTTTTCTCCATATCAAAGCAAAAATGAAACCCAATATCTTCCTGAAACTAAAAGTCTGTCAGAACTCTTCCCCTTGGGCAGCGGTTGATTTCTTCACCAGCGGGCCAAGACGGGTGTCGCTACACTAATGCAGGGCTGATCCCCCCCCCTTGCCTCATCGGCTCTCCGTTTCACTAACCCAAGGGCCGTTCTGACAGTATGTCCCGGTACTGGAAAACTCACTTCCTCGGTCGAAGATGGTATCGCCTTCCTCCAGGAGTCGCGTGGTCCGGAAAGAGCTCCTCAGTGGCGTTTGGTTCCGCAGCACGGCCTGTCTCTGCAGCCAAAATTTCTCGTTGATCGGTCAGCACGGCAGGTTCCACCAATCCGGGCGGCACCTTCCTACAGTGCAGAGAGTGGATCCAATTCTTTCGGTTGGAGACTCGCACAGCCGTCCTCGTTGCGAGGAGGACCTGCTCAGGGCCCACCCATCTCGGCTCCAAGCTGTTCGTTCTGTCGAAGACTTTCACCATGACATGGTCACCAGGCCGGAGACCATGTCCTTCGCCGGTAGACCGATCAGGGAGCGCCTCTCGGACCTGTTGATGGATAGAAACCAAGTTATCCGTTAACTGTGCCAGATAATCGCTCATCATTACACAAGGTACATCATACACAGCCTTAGGTCTTGGTGGACCCCAAATATTCATTGGGCGTCCAAAAACGATCTCGTATGGCGTAAGGCCAGTTCGAGAGTGCGGTACTGATCTAATTGACAATAACGCCAGTGGCAGAGCGTCTGGCCAAGTCAAAGACGTCGAAGCTTGAATTTTGGCGATCTTAAGCTTCAGTGTACCATTATACTTCTCAACTAGGCCTGCAGACTGAGGGTGAAACACGGCGTGGAACTTCTGAGTGATACCTAGGCCCTTCAAGACATACTTTATAACATCCGCTACAAAGTGAGGGCCGTTATCACTCCACAGAAGTCTACAAACGCCATATCGGGGGAAAAACTCCTTCAGCAGCAGCTTCGCAGTAGTCATTGCAGTATTGTCTTTCGTAGGGTACGCTTCAACCCATTTGCTGAAGGCACAAACCACTACTAGAACATACTTCAGATTATTACAGCGCTCCAGCTGGATGTAATCCATCTGTAGAACCTCAAAGGGTGCAGTGGGTGTCACAAATCCTCCTGCTGGAGTTCGAGTACCCTTTCCTGGGTTGTACCTCAGGCAGATCATACAGGTCTGCACCACCCTCTTTGCTGTGCTAGCAATCTCTGGATGCTCCCAGACTTGGGTAAGCAATTTTACAATTGCGGCAGCTCCAACATGTGCTAGCCCATGTGCCATCTGAACCATAGGTTGTACAAAAGCCGTGGGTAATTTCCATCTATCCATCTGCTTATTTCTCCAGCAACCCTCATCATCCAGTTCTCCCTCGCTAGCCCATTGTTCCCGCTCTTTGTCAGAAGCGGTCCTTTGCATTTCCCGCACTTCCTCCTTCGCATCATGCCATCTCTCCACCTGTGACTTCACTACATACATGGCAGTAGTACCGGGCTGCATCGCAGTCTCCCGTGCTACTCGATCCGCTAACGCATTCCCTTCTCCAACTTTATCAACCACTTTCCTATGGGCGCTACACTTAACGATGGCAATTTTCTTTGGGTATGTCAATGCAGTTAAAAGATTATGAACTAACTCTCCATGCATTATCTGTGCTTCATGTGACGTTAAAAACCCTCTCTCCTTCCAGAGTAGGCCGAAGTCATGCGCTACTCCGAAGGCATAGCGGCTATCTGTATAAACATTCACACATAATCCTGTACTGAGCTCACATGCTCGTGTTAATGCTATCAGTTCCGCTGCTTGAGCTGATTTCTGTGGTATGCGTGCTGTCTCCACTATCGTTTGTAATGTGGTAATTGCATATGCTGCTGAAGTCGTACCATCTGGTAGCTTCAGACAGGATCCATCCACCCACAGTTCCCCATCTACATCTGGAAAGGGCGTATCCTGGAGATCAATACGACCCTTTGTTTGTTCCTCAGTCACAAGAATACAATCATGCGCTTTCCGCGCCTCAGGCTGGGTTTCGGGGTATGGCAACAATGTTGCCGGGTTTAACGTTACGCACCTTTTCAACGTAATATGAGGAGCCAAAAGCGTCAACTCATATCCCGTTAAACGGGCACTGGTCAAATGCTGCGTCTTTGTTTGATTAAGCAGGGCATCGACAGCATGGGGGACTAATACCAACAGCTTATGAGATAACACAATTCCCTCGCTTTGGCGTATTGACACAGCTGTCGCCGCAACCGAGCGAAAACACCCTGGTAATGCTCGGGCGACAGGATCAAGTACAGCCGAAAAATATGCACAAGGGCGCTGCTTATCGCCGTGCATCTGCACTAAAACTGACAATGCACATCCATCTTTCTCATGCACATACAACGAAAAGGGTTTTGCATAATCAGGGGTTCCTAACACTGGTGCTGAACAAAGGGCCTGTCGTAGTTGCTGAAAAGCAGTATCACACTCGTCTGACCAAGGGATTGGGATAGGCGTGTCCTTTGTCAAGAGGGCTAACAATGGCTTAGCTATGTGCGAAAACCCCAATATCCACTGCCTACAAAAAGAAACAAGGCCCAAAAATGCACGCACATCCTTCTGTGTGGATGGTCTCGGTGTATCCAGAATTACTTGGATACGATCCGGTGTGAGTGCACGTCCCTCCTTAGACAAAAGGTGACCCAAATAAGTCACCTTTGGTCTACAGAATTGCAATTTCTTCCGAGATACCTTATGATTGCGGGACGCTAGAAAGGAAAGTAAGGATAACGTACTTTTTTCACATAACTCCAGGGTGTCAGCCGCCAGCAAGATGTCATCAACATATTGAATGAGGGCGACCCCCTCGAGCAGAACAAAGGAATCCAATTGTCGTTTCAAAGCCTGACTGTAAATGCTAGGGCTTTCTGTATAGCCCTGGGGAATCCTACAGAAACGATAAGATCTATTATTCAATGTAAACCCAAAAAGATATCGGCTATCAGGGTGAATGGGAATGGAAAAGAAAGCATTTTTCAGATCAATCACTGAGAACATGGTCGCCGTAGGCGGGACCAAGGTAAGCAGCGTCGTGATATCGGAAACCACTGGGTATTGAGGTATCACGATCTTGTTCACTTCTCTCAAATCAATTATAAACCGATAAACTCTGGCATCCGTATCCTTTTTCAGTATGGGAAGAATCGGACTGTTACAAATGTTGTAGGGGACTTCCTCAACTACCCCAACCGTTATCAAATCCTGCACTATCTGTATGAGAGCCTCCTCACCCTCCTGTGAAATACGGTACTGTGGGAGGCGTGGTAACACCGCCCCCTCCTGGACGCTAATGTGGACCGGCGGAATCACCATTTGTCCCACATCAGTATCCGAAGTTGCCCACAAAGCATGAGGGAGGGTAGCTAACAGCGCATCCTCCGACATCGTACACATCCGTTCAGATCGGGGGTAATTGTCATTCAATATTACCCGCACACCAGCAGGGGAGCAGCGGATAGTAGCCCTAAAGTGCTTTAACATATCAAGACCCATAATATTGTCCGGTGTGTACGGGGCAAGCAGAAACGGACAGGGTGCAGAAAAAGAATCAACCTTAAACAAGAGGGGCTGTGAAAGAGGACTTCGGGAGAGTGTACCATCAAACCCTACCGATGTGACCATTAAGCCGGATGGGGGAGCCCCCGGAACCAATTGCTTAGATAGCGCACTACGTGTCGCTCCTGTATCCACTAGGAACTGATCAGTAGAGCCCAAAACCTCAGCCGATACATAAGGGCCCTTCTGATCGACCGGCACCTCAACTGATTCTAACCCCCATCCAACGCAATCCTATGCATGCTGAGAGTCATGGTACCCCGACCGGTCAATCCCTGACGCTTGACACTGATGCTGGCGATCGAAAACATTTGATCTATCGCGGTGCTGCCCGGCAGACTCAAAACGAGCCTGTTCATTAGAATTCCCTCGAAAGTTCGAGAAACCCCCTCTACCTCGCGGGCCACCGTGGGTATGCCCCTGGCGCGATGCATGCAACACCGGGCAGTCCCTAGCCCAATGACCCGATTGCTTACAATACGCACATTGATTCCTATTCAAATCAGACCGGCCCGAGGGAGGACCATAAGATCCTCCCCTACCTCTACTACTACCCCGTCGAGGCGGGCCATAGACTTGCGCCAACATCACCTTTGTTTTCAAATCTTTCGATTTCTTTTCCTCCTGGCCCTTTGCTTCTTGCTCCTGACGCTCATAATACTGGGCGATAGTCAGGAGGGCCGTCGGTGTAGCGGAGGACCAAGAACTTTCACTCGCTTTTAGACGGGCCGCAACTGCCGGCAGCAGATTAGCTACATATTTATCCGCAAAAAGGTGGCGCCCCGTATCGTCGGTAAGCGATTGTCCACTAAAATCATGAAACGTCTCCTCAAAGCGCGTAAAGAAGTCCGCAACTGACTCATCAACTTTCTGTTTACATGCAGCTAACATATTCCAGTCAATCTTTTTAGGGGGGATAATTGTCTTCAACTTAGCCACAATAGCAGCAGGGAGATCTAAAATATTCTGGGGCGGTTTCTGCGCGGGCTTCCTCTCCCTATCCTCATCCTCCAACTCAGACCATCGAGCCTTAAATGTGGCAACATCATCTACCTTTCGCACAGATCGCCACATATCTGGTGGTAGAATAAGCCCAAAGAACAAATCTATATCTGCTAAAGTCATAACGCAAGAATTCAAGGCCCCCTCGACTTCTTCATAGAAGGCCGCTGGATTCTTGCGGGGGTCGGGCAGCGCATTCTTCAATGCCATAACATCAGCCCTATGCCACGGAGTGTAAACCCAATTATACACAAAATATCCCTTAGCATCGGCGGAGGTAATATCCGAGCTAGTCCCCGCTCCTTTAGGAGGAACATACAAAGGCGCCGCCTCTCGCATTGGTTTAACATGCACTATGCCATCCTTATCTGACTGGGAGGTGGATGAGTGGCCCTCTGTTGTGCACGAATCCGACTGCTTCTCCTCCCCTGCTCGCTGGCGCGCTTTCTCTTTATAGACCAGCACCTCGTCCCGCAAGGCGAACAGCCGCCGAGCCGTATCTGGAGCCTTAGAAAAAGAGAAAACACCATTACGCAATGCTTTAGCATCCGATGACACTTCGTCGGGCTCAAAAACACCAGAACGTTTCCGGAAAGCATCAATCACTTCCTCCGCGAAATAACCCAGAAAATACAATTTATCTCTCTCCTGCCACGCCCCCCAAGTATGAAATAATTCCTCTATGGATATCTTGCCGTTAAGTGCACGGAAGGAAATTTGCCGAAGCGCAGCCATTTGTTCGGCTGATAACATGGACCGCGTATCTACCTTACCCGGACCCGGGCCAGAATCTTGCGGCCTCGGAGCAGATGCGCCGACATAAGGGGGCGGAGAGCGATCTAGTAAATAAAAATCATCATCAAGATTATTAAGGACAGGATAAAGTGGCTGCCGAACAGCATATTGACCCGAAACTTGTAGCCTACGCTCCTTCTCTTGCCTATCCGTCTGCTCTCTGTCCTCCCGACGCTTCGCTTCCTGTGCTCGCACATGATCATTCTTCCGTTGTTCTTTATCAAACAGCGCTTTCTCACGCTTCTCTCGCTCACGCACCTCCTTCACCCACAACCGCACACACTCAAACATATCCTGACGAGCACGCCGCTTACACATACACTGTTCCGCATACTCAATCTTACGTATATCAAACGATCCATACAAAGGCCATCGCAACTCAGGATCCTTTTTTGTATATTTCCTCCATACTGTGCTGTACATTATGGAAGAAAGACCATGCTTCACATACATATCCCTATTAGGAGTCCCCTCTGGGGGAGCTGGAGCAGATTCCTCGAGGTTCAACCGGTTCCCAAAACAGCCACACCACTTACGGAGTGCGCTGAAAGCAGGCATGCTCAGAAATAATGCAAAATATGCAATATTATAGAAAAATGGCACTTAATCGTTGCGCCGTTCAAAGTTACACAGCTCCGGAGAAATCTCTCCACATTACCTGCCTATATGTGTTGCAACGCA
Source organism: Triturus cristatus (assembly GCF_964204655.1). Taxonomy (NCBI): domain Eukaryota; kingdom Metazoa; phylum Chordata; class Amphibia; order Caudata; family Salamandridae; genus Triturus; species Triturus cristatus. Next base: position 1,204,979,916 of record NC_140582.1, on the reverse strand, counting down.
TATATTCACAAAGACAAATTCAAAATATGACTAGTCATCACAAATCAAACTCAAATAGCCAGATCAGGCTTCAAAAACTCGGAGCAAGTACCGTACACCGGTTCTTACCAATCAAGAGTCCAGATTCCAACTGCCAAGCTCCACAATCGCCCAAACGGCTTTCACGGCAAGACCGACAGAAGAGGTCTCAGTCGAGGACCGACGCCACCCAGACGGTCAGCTCGGAAGGGAAGGAAGAAAAACCTCGGGATGCCAGGGCTAAGACGCCGCTGGCAGTGATCACGTCCCCGGCCCAATTCCTCACCTTCGTCGCGACCAGTCCTTCGAGCATCCGAGTCGCCGATGAGCCCCACGTGACGGGCGCCAATTGATGAATACAGGCCCCAGCTAGGCCCGCAGGACACAAGGGTTCGCTCTCCTGTAATGGAATCTATAAGGAAGTTGGCACGGAAACTACAAAGTACAAAGACAGCATTTATTAACCCTTAAGGGTGGTCCTACAATCCACACAACACTCTTCAGTATTGCATAGAGTAGCACAAAGAACTTACGTACATGGTCCCCTTTTATACACAGTAGAGGGGCTCATAAGTGGGTGGATACAACATGAGGCCGAAGAACATTACCATTTATGGTCATTTTCGATACTGAATCAATATGTGGGCGGAGCTAACGCACTCCTTGAGACCGCGAAAACATGGTCAAGCAAGGCTAACTGATAACAGATGTGGTCAAGTCTGGGCATGTGCCAGATGGACAAAGGAGCTATTTATAGACTGTTACTAGGCAGATTAGCAAGAGCAACTAACACAGAGGTTGGACTCTTCTCGTGGGGAACACGTGGAAGCATGACAATACAAAATGGAGTCCAAGCTTCGGCCAACATAACAGAGAAAACACAATCTATAACAGAGGAATTAATGTCTTTAGTAAATGCTTAATCACATCGTTGTTTCAATTTACAACAGGGTGGTGTGCAACATGTAGATTTGGTCATCTTTTGTCATGCATTGCTTGCATATGTTTGTTCTGTTGCTGCCACTGACCTGACCCTACATCCCTCTCTCCCATGCAGCATCACCGATGGTTACGGAGGGATAGGAGACGGACACCAGTGGGGGTGAAACTAGCACCACAGCTGCCCAGGAGCCCAGTGACACAGATGTCACCAGCGCCTCAGAGGGGTAAAGGAGCCTTCTGGAGGAGTCCCAGCCTGAGACGCAAAGCACCACATCAATTGATGCCAGCGGGCATGCATCCATGTTGGAGGGCACAGGGAACGGGGACTCTGCATCGACAACCACCACACAGCGGTCATTGCCCACCCTCCCAGCAACTTCCTCTGGTGCTGCTCATGTCCGCCTCAGTAAGAGGGGAAGAGTGTCCTTCACCCCTGGCACCGCTGCCCCTGCTCCCCCTGCTGCCATCAGTGCTGAGTCTGTGGAGCTTTTGCACCAGCTGTGTGTAGGCCAGACAGCTCTCCTCAATGCCTTCATTGACCACGACAAGAAATTGGCCCAGGTGGTTGCTTTCATGGAGGGCATACATTCCGACGTGGGTGGGCTGCACTGGACAGTCCAGGCTTTGTCATCAACAGTGACGTCATGTCCTGCAACAGGCACATACTCAGAGTCCAGCTCCAGTCCCTTTGTCCACCCCCCAGGCAGTGGCCACATCTGACGATAGTGACCACGGTCCACATACATCAAAGTCATGATACAGCACACAGCAGCAGCAACCCAAGCTGTCCCGGGCGCAGACACCATCCCCACAGAAGACCAAAGGCACCCCAGAGCGCAGGGAGAAAAGCCCGTCAGGCGACACCAGTGGACAATTAGCAAAGCAGCAGACCTCAGGCACACATGCCTCAGTGGCATCCCCATCCAAGGACTCTCTTGCCCCTAAAGCATCGTGCAAAGATAATCGTACAGTGTCTGTGCCAACCAAGGAGGTGGTGCATGCCAAGGGTACACCTAGGAAGGGCTCCAAGGCAGAACCACCAGCCACCTCGACTCCCATTCCAAGCCCAGTGAAGCAGGGGCCGGAGGGCACTGTAGGGGTAAAACCTAGTACACAGGGGAAGGGGGGGCAAAGGCGAAGCAAGGCAAAGCATTCCGCTGGGTCCAGCACATCACCAGAGGGGCAGCCAGTGCCTGCACCTGCTGCAGCAGTGGTGGTGAGTGTGCCTGTTGTGCCCACACCACTTCCCATTAATCCACAGTCAGTCAAGCCATTTAGGATCCCCAAGAAGTGGAAGGGCACCCCTCCACAATCTCCCAGCCACACCGTGATTCCCGTCTGCATGACTCCCCTTCCACGTGCCACTACACCACCTGGTCCAAGCAGCCTTTCAGCTTGCCAAGCCGCTGATAGCTATACCTCAGCTGTTCCGCTCTCTCTCCCGTCAAGTGCCCCAACAGTCCCCGAGACACAGCCAGCTCCCAGTCCGCCTGACAGCCAAGTCTGAGTGGTAGTCACCCTCACACACCTGTGTCTCACACAGGTGGGCCTGTTCTGTACATTGTTGCCACCTGACTGTGTTGCTGACCATGGACAGGTACAGTCGCACACATTCCCTGTGCAGCTTCTCATGGACTCACTCTGCACTTTGTCCTGCCCACTGGCCTTGTCGTTCACTGCTGTTTTGCCCTTGCCTGTGCAGCTTCACATGGACATACTCTGCACTCTCCCCTGGCCTTGTTGTTCACTGCTGTTTTGCCCTTGCCTGTGCAGCTTCTCATGGACATGCTCTGCACTCTGCTCTGGCCACTGGCCTTGTTGTTCACTGCTGTTTTGCCCTTGCCTGTGCAGCTTCTCATGAACATGCTCTGCACTCTGCCCTGGCCTTGTTGTTCACTGCTGTTTTGCCCTTGCCTGTGCAGCTTCTCATGGACATACTCTGCACTCTGCCCTGGCCTTGTTCACTGCTGTTTTGCCCTTGCCTGTGCAGCATCTCATGGACATGCTCTGCACTCTGTCCTGGCCACTGGCCTTGTTGTTCACTGCGTTTTGCCCTTGATTGTGCAGCTTCTCATGGCCATACTCTGCACTCTGCCCTGGCCACTGGCCTTGCTGTTCACTGCTGCTTTGCCCTTGCCTGTGCAGCTTCTCATGGACATGCTGTGCACTCTGCCCTGGCCACTGGCCTTGTTGTTCACTGCTGTTTTGCCCTTGCCTGTGCAGCGTCTCATAGACATACTCTGCACTCTGCCCTGGCCTTGTTGTTCACTGCTGTTTTGCCCTTGCCTGTGCAGCTTCTCATGGACATGCTCTGCACTCTGCCCTGGCCTTGTTGTTCACTGCTGTTTTGCCCTTGCCTGTGCAGCTTCTCATGGACATACTCTGCACTCTGCCCTGGCCTTGTTGTTCACTGCTGTTTTGCCCTTGCCTGTGCAGCTTCTCATGGACATGCTCTGCACTCTGCCCTGACCTTGTTGTTCACTGCTGTTTTGCCCTTGCCTGTGCAGCTTCTCATGGACATACTCTGCACTCTGCCCTGGCCTTGTTGTTCACTGCTGTTTTGCCCTTGCCTGTTCAGCTTCTCATGGACATGCTCTGCTTCTCATGGACATACTCTGCACTCTGCCCTGGCCACTGGCCTTGTTGTTCACTGCTGTTTTGCCCTTGCCTGTGCAGCTTCTCATGGACGTACTCTGCACTCTGCCCTGGCCTCTGGCCTTGTTGTTCACTGCTGTTTTGCCCTTGCCTGTGCAGCTTCTCATGGACATACTCTGCACTCTGCCCTGGCCACTGGCCTTGTTGTTCACTGCTGTTTTGCCCTTGCCTGTGCAGCTTCTCATGGACATACTCTGCAGTCTGCCCTGGCCACTGGCCTTGTTGTTCACTGCTGTTTTGCCCTTGCCTGTGCAGCTTCTCATGGACGTACTCTGCACTCTGCCCTGGCCACTGGCCTTGTTGTTCACTGCTGTTTTGCCCTTGCCTATGCAGCTTCTCATGGACGTACTCTGCACTCTGCCCTGGCCACTGGCCTTGTTGTTCACTGCTGTTTTGCCCTTGCCTGTGCAGCCTCTCATGGACATGCTCTACACTCTGCCCTGGCCACTGGCTTTGTTGTTTTGCCCTTGCCTGTGCAGCTTCTCATGGACATGCTCTGCATTTTGTGCCTTGCTCTTCTCTTCTTATGGTGCCTATCTGTGCAATATGTGAATAAAGACAGTTGCTCCAGTTGTCTATTTTGTCAGTGTCCTTACTGAATAAAGGTCTTTTGATGTGTGTAAATGGTTTATTGTGCCACTTGGTCTGTGTGGCTCTTCAACATAGTCAATGTTTGGGCTCACTTACTCACTTTTTTTCAGGGGTGACAGGGTCTTCAGTTCTTCTTGACCCAGATACTTGTGGTGACAATGGTGTCAATTTCGAATGGGTAGCAGTAGTCATTTATTTGATTAGTTCACGTTGGCTATATTGTACACATGTCAGGTTGGGGGGACCTGCCAGCACAGAGTGGGTTTCTGCACAAAGTATTACAGGCAGGCTGCCCAGGGTCATTATGTCTGTGTTCTTCCTATATGTGTGCCAAGTGGTGTATGTGTGTGGTCATCTTGTGATGGCCAGCCATCCTAGTCCCATGGCTTACTTTCCATTTGTGCTATTGGATGGCCAGGTAGTGTGCAGTATGAAGGGGGTGAGTTTGTGGCGAGTGTTGATGTGTGCATGCCTCTGCAATGTCAACTACACACATGTGTCACCCAGGAGTTGTGTGCCTGTTGTTTTGATTATTCATCCCTGTGGATGTAGTTGTATGCCCATGTGTGAGTTGTATGTTGTGCACTGTGCAGTGTTGGTGTGTCCTTGCAGTTCTGTCTGACTCCTACTTGTTGTTTTTGTCACTTGTGAGTATGCAGGGGGTGGTACTGGCAAGTCAGTGTTGTGTTTTGTTGCACATCCATGTGTCTGGTGGCTGTTTGTGGGGTAGGTGCAGACCTGCTGCTCCACACTGCCATTGTGGTTGTATTTTCTCGTGCCTTGCTGTCAGATGGTGCCTTATTGCCTCCAGTATGGCATGTTGTGTGTGTTGTCATGCCATCCCCTATCTGTGCTTCAGCTGCCTACCCATTGTGGGTATGCACTCCCTCTCTTTGTGTACGGTACACTCCTGCCATGTCCCCTACTGAAATGCAGTACACTTCACTTTGGTGTGAGCTGTCCCCTTGGTTTGTAGGTGTGTGTGCCTCCCCATGACTTCATTTGTACCACTGTGCTTTGTGGTGCAGTTCTTTGTCCAGGGTCAATGTGTCACTCAGGGCATTTCCCCAATGGGTCATGTGTGATGTTCTGGTGCTGTTTGTCAGTCATAGTTGCAGTTCAACGGTGTGTGCTGCCCAGTCCTGTGGTCAAGTTGTTTCCACCTTTGTGTCCCAGACTTGTGCATCAATTGGGTGTTGTGTTGGATGTATGTGTGTTGTTTGTGTTATTGCTTCACTTCCTGGGTGTGCTGTTGTGTCTGTGCTGTGCTGTATGGTGTTGTGTGGGTTGCTGTTCTGTCACTGATGTCTGTTGGTGTGCACACACAGCGTGTTGTGCATGCAGTGCTGTGTGTGTATGTTGCCTTGTGATTGCCTGGTGTGCCTCCCCTGATGTCCTGCTGTGTTTGCTATGTGATTGTTCCGCCTGTGCATCTGTTGTTTGTTTGCTGCGGCTTTGTTGTTCTGTGATGGTGCACTTCTTGTGTGTGTTGTGGTATGTTGTCTGTGCATTGTTCCTGAGTGATGAGGTTGTGCACTCCTGTTGTGTCTGTGATCCCATTGCCTTTCCCCAGTTTAGCTGCACAGGACATATCTGTTGTTGTTGTTGTTGTGGCTCAGTGTGTGTTTCTGTTGGGTTGTGTGTTTGTCTGTTGTATTTGTTTCCACTTTGTGGTGGCATCCCTGTGTGTGTGTGTGTGTGTGTGTGATGGTTGTGGCTGAGCCCAGGGTGTGTGATTGTTTGTGTGTGTATTGCCTGTCTAGTATTGCCAGCCTTCAGTGGGTTTTGCACTGGTGTTGTGTGCTGCTGTTGTGAGGGGGGTATGTGTGTAGATTCTTACTGGTGTTTGTCAGTGCTGAGGTGTGTAGATGGGCGCTGTGTGTAGTGCTGCTGGTGTACTACTGTGAAGTAGTTGTATCGATGTGTGGCTGTTTCCAGTTTGACTTCAGGGCCTTCCTTTCATCCTTGTGCCTATACATGGTTTTCCTTGCTGTCTCCCTGTTTTGTTGCACTGAGTTGTCTGTGGTTTGAGTTCACTGACTGTGACAGCCATGTGTGCTTTGATGGTGTGAGGGTGTTGTCCTCTGTTCCTTGTGTTGATGTGATGTACACATGCTTGGTGTGTGATTCTCCATGGCCTTCCATTTGTGTGCAGCCCACTTTTGTTTCCCTATTTGTTGTGCTCCATTGCTGTTGGCATGTGGGGTGTGTATGTGTGTGTGTGTCAGTCTGTGATATGTTTGTGTGACTGTGCAGGCTGTGTGTCCATTTGGATGTTGATTACTTGTGTGTGTTCATTTGTTGCTTGTCCTCATTGATATTTCCCTGAGGGTGGTGTTGTGTGTGTTTCCCTGGCCCTGTGCTACTGTCCTGTGTGTTGTGTGTTCCTGTGCAGCCACTCCTGCATTGTGTGTCTCCATGATTGTTTGTTGTGTGGTGCAGGGTGTGTATTGCCCTGGCTTGTTGTTGTGCATGGGGTGCTCAGGAGGGGCACATGGCATGTGCCTTCATGGGGTGTGCTAGTGTGTGATGGGAGTGGGTGTGGCCCTGTGGTCTTTATGCCCTGACGATGCCTGGCACTGGCCCTGCCTTCTGCATTGTGCGCATGTATTTGCTTGTGTTCGCCGCTGCGGTGACGTGACCGGTACATTGCTGCATGGTGGCTGTAGCTGTGTGTCCCGGATCCTGCGCGGGTGACTTTGTGGCAGGTGGGTGATGTGTGGGTGCCCTTGTGGATGTGTCCTTGTCCCCCCGAGGGTGTCTGATGTGTATTTGGACCCTGTGTCAGGCCGTGTGTTGTGTGTTGTGTTTTGTGTTGTTGCGTACCTGCGACGGCGTCCGCGGCGGTCCATGAGTTCCTGGTGATGTAGCAGGTACAGCACCGGAAAGACGTGTAGAGCTGGGTCCATGGCGGTCGTGACCAGGACTCTGGTTTCGTGCTCCGCTGTCGAGCTTCCGCCGTCTCTGGTTGGGCAGTGTCTCCGCTGCGGTGCGTCTGCTTGCTTGAGTCATCCTAATTTGTTGAGCGGGGCGGACATCATCCCGCACGGCGGAGGGCCTCCATTGGATCCCACCGCCGTGGTGGCGGGCGCACTTTGATGGCGGTGCGTGTCGCACCGCTGCGGTCGGGAATTGGCCTATGTTCGACCATACTAATATGGCGGGCATGATGTCCTCTGCTGGCGGGCGAAAAAAGGCATTTTTCCGTGCCGCGAGCGCCACGGTGGTCCCACCGCTCTACATCCTAATGGACCCCTTAGAATTTAAACAGTCAATAATGTTTCACAGAAACATACGGAGGTAAACGTAAATCAAGGCTCGTTATATAGATTGTTGTTCAATATGGGACCTTTTCTTTTCAAAACAATCTGAAAAGAGTGTTTACCAGCTGCACACATTTTGTCCACTAAGATGGGTTTTGACTTTATTAATAATCATAGCAGTATATTCTTGATCTTCTTGAGTGTGTCTGTTCATAGTGAAAGGAGGTTTGTGCTCCCAGAAGGTCTAGAGAGCCCAAAGGTCAGGCCATATTCTGTATAAGTGCCACAAAACATATCAGTACAAAGTAATGCAGAAGGTGTCTGAAATGACCTACTCGATGGACACAAACTTCACATGTGGGCTAACGTGAGGGTTACATGTGACTGGCTTTAACCATACCTCTGGAGACATTTCACAGAAAACATCCTGGCAATGACAGAAGAGGTTGAGGAAGATAGTGGACCACTTTCAGAACCATGCACAGCAATGAGAAGGTTAGTTCTGTGGAAGGAGTACAACTTGCCCCAGAAGTGACTCTGCAGCAACAAAGAAAAGTAGAGAAGTACTGGACAGTTTTTCAATCTATTCTTGCTGACTCCGAAGTTGATATCTTCATGTGTGCATGGCATAGTCACAGGGACTAGATTGCAAGTGAAGAGCAAGGTCTAGAGGATGTCAGACTGAGCAAAGGAGTACACCAAGGCAGAGATTGCTAAGATGTTGGACTTGACAGTAATTGAGCATTACAACACAAAAAGATGTTGGGCGGAATGTAGAACAATGCCAAACATTCACCCCAGTACAGAGATCTGGGCCTATATCCATCATTGTTTTCTTTCTATGCCATTCCAGTTTAGACCCAGCCATATGCAAATCAGTTTTGACCCTGCTACCCATGAGAACAGTCCAGCCCGAACTGCCAGGCCAGGTTCTCCCTGGACTGGGAACAAGCATCATGGAACTGGTTTCGGGGTATTACCCCTCATCAGCCAGGCTAGCTTAAATCCATTGTGAGCATAGGACCAGTGTCAGACATACCTGCCTGATGCACGAACCTGAGATATCCTGAACCCAGCTGGAGTGATGTTGGTGCTTGACCTAACTCGCCCCTTACTGCGATGCAGACTGCACTCCGTCCGCCCGTGTCACACTGAAGGAAATGGGACAAAATAATAAAGAAACAAGATCTGGTCAATTGACTCACTGGACACCTTCATCTGTGATTGCCAGGTAGGTGTCATCCTTGAGGTAATAACAGGTGGGCGTTGAGGATGTGGTACACACTATGACATAAACATAAACAGAATTATTCCCAGATCAACACACCTAATGCAAGCACTCTTCTGCGCATGTCACCACACTCACTTTAATATCTGTTTTACCTTTTCACGAAACCAGATCAGCAGGTAGCCTAGAATCTTGACTCAGGAAGAAGGCAGGCTGTTGCCTTCAGTTAAGTCACTGAATAATCACCTGAAGGAATGGAGCCTTTCTCCAATCCGAAAGTGCTGTAAGGCACCTTACACATGTGTCCCACAATAATGAACTGTCCAGACCTGACCCAGGTAAACCTTAGGGTTACTTCACCTTCCAACTACCCCCGGCAGCTATTCCTAAACATTGCAGCAAGCTGAGCATGAGATACTGAGGGCAGTATCATACACGCTAGCAGTTGTAGTCCTGTATGTACTGACTTGTTACCTTTGCCGAGATTTGCTAGGGTGAGATTCAATTGTAAGGCGGTGCCTGCCCAATTCTGTAAACTCAGTCTCTGTGCATCAAGTTCAGGTGCAAATCAATACCCACTTGGGGGGGGGTCGACTGGCGGCGCGACTTACTGTACATTTTTCAGATGTGCCGATGTCCACTGCAGGTCCATGACACAGGGTGACGTGCTGACATTCACTGCAGATGTGTGACACAGGATGACGTATCCATTGCAGACTCGTGATACAGAATGATGCGCCGATGTCCTCTGCAGGCTCATGACTCAGGATCCACTAGATGCCATTGTCATGAAGTCCAACGATGACCGGAGATACTCTGCCGATGCAACTGAGGCCGCACAGATTACCGATTGTTTAGCAACCGGGTGTTTGTGGGTTGTATCTTTATAGCTCTGGCCCAAATAAGATGGCCGCTGAGTGGGTGACTCATTTCCTGGTTGTATAGTGACCAGGCTCATACCATGACATTTTCTGGGTGACTCATTTCCTGATTGTATATACATCAGGCCCAGTCTGGGTAAATTATTTCCTGATTGTATAATCAGCAGGCCCAGTCTGGGTGACTCATTCCCTGATTGTCTAATCATCAGGCTCAGACCATAACGCAATGGTGTCAACACAACAACTACACACAAACTCTATGGGGCGAAAGCACATAAAATCGGATGCACATGTGGAAAGCACACAGATACGCCACACAGATGCGTATGGGTTTAAATGTGGGTTTATGCAGAGAGAATCCTTCAAGAAAGGCACAGCACCTATCCAGGGATGCACATCCTAACAAGCGTCATATTGTGCTGTTATATATATAACAGCACAAAAAGATGATAGAGGGAATGCTGAATATCATCAAACATTAACCCCCAGAACAGAGATCTGAGCCTAAATCCATAATTTTATTGCTTAACATGCCAATCTAGTTTGGCAGATCAGGCTTGACTGTTCCAATGGGGAAAAGGGTCAAGACGGATTTGCCCTTGGCTGGGTGCAGACTGGAGTGGCATGGTGAGCAAAAAACCAATGGATTCAACCCAGATTGGTGACTGGAGGTGAATGTTTGACAATGTTCAGCATTCCGTCCATTGTCTTTTTATGTTGCTGCAGTAATTGAGCATTCCCTTAGTTTTCAGGCCCTTCCATTCATATTGGTGCCCAAGCAAGGATCCGCTGACTTGTGTTTTTGTGCGGACTACCGAAAATTGTGTTCCACAAAAACTATTAGTTAATTTGGAATCCATCAAAGGGAAGATGAACAAGAGTACACCAAGGTGCCAATTCCGATCCTGTAAAACCCGGGTACAAATGGTCATACGGAGCGTTTTCTCCGTCCGACTCGTACCCGGGAAAAACACCTTACAAACTCGCAAGTACGATTCGCACAGAAATACAATTTCCGTATGAGTCGTACAAAAGACCGACCGACAAAAAAATACATACAAATCTGATTCTGGACGGCGCATACGCGACGTCCGGACGGAGTCAGGCAGCGTTTTACGGACCAGCAAGTACGATTCGTGCCTACGTCATTCCGCACGTAGCATTTTTTACGGGAGCCAAAAACTGCCGGGAAATTGAGGACGACGCGAACAAGGAGCACCGGTACGCGACGGACAGCGATGGACCCCAACCTACGCGTCATCCCGGCCCTCATAGCCTATGACCTCGTGTTCCGAAACTGACGCAGATGCCGCAGAAGGTCAGAACAACCCCCAGGGGCAAAGGGGGGGGTGCAAGGGGCATGAAACATAACCCACACCCCACAAAAAAACAAATATATCCTACACATTAATTACCTCCATGGTCTGGTCACTTCGGGGGGCGTGTCCACCAATCCCACGTCCCGCCACAACAGAAGTGGACGCGTACCCGTCACCACCACAATGGTGGTACGGGACGTACCCACCCCCCTCAGAGCGTGGGTACGGTCCGTACCACCATTGCAGTGGTGATGTAGGGGTACCCGTGTACGGACCGTACCCAGGCCCCCAGAGCGTGGGTACGGTCCGTACATGCGTACCCCTACATCACCACTACAATGGTGGTACGGACCGTACCCACGCCCCCCAGAGCGTGGGTACGGGCCGTACCACGCGTACCCCCACGTCACCGCCACAATGGTGGTACAGGCCGTACCCACGCTCTGGCGGGCTGTACCACGTGTACCCCTATGTCACCGCCACAATGGTGGTATGGCCCGTACCCACGCCCCCCAGAGCGTGGGTACGGGCCGTACCACGTGTACCCCCACGTCACCGCCACAATGGTGGTACGGCCCGTACCCACACTCCCCAGAGCGTGGGTACGGGCTGTACCACGCATACCCCTACGTCACCGACACAATGGTGGTACGCCCATACCCACGCTCTGGGGGGCGTGGGTACGGGCCGTACCACGCGTACCCTTACATCACCGCCACAATGGTGGTATTGCCCGTACCCACGCTCTGGGGGGCGTGGGTACGGGCCGTACCACGCGTACCCCTACGTCACCGCCACAATGGTGGTACGGCCCGTACCCACGCCCCCCAGAGCGTGGGTACGGGCTGTACCACGCGTACCCCTACATCACCGCCACAATGGTGGTACGGCCCGTACCCACGCTCTGGGGGCGTGGGTATGAGCTGTACCACGCGTACCCCTACAGCCCCATTACATGATGGATACAAGGCGTACACACGCCACGGATGCAGGTGTACGGCTTGGTGCAGCACATCAGCTGTAAAATAGGGGTGGTGTATGCCCAGGACAGCAGTGTACCACAGCAAGGGCGCAAGTGGGTGGGTGGGTGGGTGCAGAGGAATACCAGCAGTGGACAGGGACATGTGAGGGGTGGGTGCCCATCACTCCCAGCAGTGGACAGAGACATGGGGGTGGGTGCAGAGGACTCCCAGCAGTGGACAGAGACATGGGGGTGGGTGCATATCAACTCCAGCAGTGGACAGAGACATGGGGGTGGGTGCAGAGGACTCCCAGCAGTGGGCAGGGACATGTGAGGGGTGGGTGCCCATCACTCCCAGCAGTGGACAGAGACATGGGGGTGGGTGCAGAGGACTCCCAGCAGTGGACAGAGACATGGGGTGGGTGCATATCAACTCCAGCAGTGGACAGAGACATGGGGGTGGGTGCAGAGGACTCCCAGCAGTGGACAGAGACATGGGGGTGGGTGCAGAGGACTCCCAGCAGTGGACAGAGACATGGGGGTGGGTGCATATCAACTCCAGCAGTGGACAGAGACATGGGGGTGGGTGCAGATGACTCCCAGCAGTGGACAGAGACATGGGGGTGGGTGCATATCAACTCCAGCAGTGGACAGAGACATGGGGGTGGGTGCAGAGGACTCCCGGCAGTGGACAGAGACATGGGGTGGGTGCAGAGGACTCCCAGCAGTGGACAGAGACATGGGGGTGGGTGCATATCAACTCCAGCAGTGGACAGAGACATGGGATTGGGTGCAGAGGACTCCCAGCAGTGGACAGAGACATGGGGGTGGGTGCATATCAACTCCAGCAGTGGACAAAGACATGGGGGTGGGTGCAGAGGACTCCCAGCAGTGGACAGAGACATGGGGGTGGGTGCATATCAACTCCAGCAGTGGACAGAGACATGGGGGTGGGTGCAGAGGACTCCCAGCAGTGGACAGAGACATGGGGTGGGTGCAGAGGACTCCCAGCAGTGGACAGACATATATGAGTGGGTGCAGAGGACTCCCAGCAGTGGACAGAGACATGGGGGGGTGTACATCATTATCAGATGACCACAACTACATAGGTGTATGTACGTATCCCTAACTTTGGACAATGATGATAGTGCCATAACAACACATCACTGACAGCAGTGTCCCAGTCCCAGGAGGATGGATGTCTTTCCCCCACTGCATGACACACCACATGTGGGTGTGAAGACAAATAACACATGCATACCCACCCCTGGCAGATGCAGCACAATACACACACTGAGATCATGCCACAAGACTGTATAGTCATGTCACTGCCTAATAAACTAAGAGAGCCAAAGAGAACACACACTGCCACGCACATCCCAGGACTGATAGGAATGTTCAGGTGCTGGGCCAGCCACCAAGATGTTGTCTGTCATGGAAGGAATAGGGTGGAGTTCCCACAGATACAATGCCCACAATTGTGAGTCAGGTGTTCAAATACCCAGCAGAACAAGTACCATATGTGTACTAGGCTGGGATTACACACATGCATTGTGCGGAAAAGGGACAATTTATCCATGAAGGCATGGCAAAATACTCTATACACAAGTACAGTGAGTACCAAGGATGGCACAGACGATGCAGCCGGAGACATTGCTGAGCAGGCATGGCCAGAGTTGAAGGGATCCATCACCAACAAAGTAAATGTAGACACAGGGCAACACAACAATTGTGCAACCCTCTGCAGGGGAGATGTCAGGTGCCACAGAGGAAGGAACACTCCTAGGGAGAATGTCTCCAAACACAAAGAGCAGACACGACCAAAGATTCTTTGCAGAGACCTTGTGAGGGCACGCGGATACCAGGTTCCACCCCATGAGATGCAGACTACAACATGTCCATGAAACATAACACATTCCCACAACCCCAACTCCTGGAGCCTCAGCATCAACATCAATACCGGAAATGCAAGGCTTTTCTAACAAAAATAGAAAATGCTTATTTCAGCATGAAAAGAATAATGTGTAAACGAGACTATTCACAAAGGCCAATGGCCGGTCCATATCATCAGTCCTTGGGGGGGACACATGGCCATGCGTCTCCCCTAGCTTGCCTGCACATCAGAAGACTCTGTGTCGTCGACTGGGGGGGGGCATCATGTGGGGAAGGACCAGGCACCGCAGGGACAGGAGGCGGAAGGGTAGGTGTGGTGGGTGCAGGGACGGACAACTCCACCACAGGGGGTGGGGCAGCGCCAAAGGTGGAGGTGAGCTTGGCGCTGCACACTTCTGCCAGTTCTTCAAGCGTCTCCCCTGCACCCGGAGAAACAACAGGCCCCAGGGTGGGGGGGGGTCGGAGGCATGGGTTGCAGTGCTACTGGGGGAGGTGGTGGACAGGCTGGGGGACTTAACTCCCCTACCCGTGGAGTGCCTTGACCGTTTCCGGCCAGGTGAACTAGTGGGGCTGAGGCCCAGCCCAGCAAAGTAGGCCTACTTCTCCGAATCTGGGGCAGGGGAGCCAAGGGGAGTGACATCGGAGGGACTGGGGAGTGAGTCATGTGGACGAGGACTGTGGCTGCGTGCCTGCGTGCCCCAGACCCAGTGGGTGTGCCTGCATCCCCCTGAGTGTGCGTGTCAGGAGGTGTGCGCTTGCCCTTACGTGGTGGTGTGCTGCTTGTGTCTGGTGGGGTGCGTGTGTGTGGATGTCTTGGTGTGCTTGGGACAGGCATGGGTGTGGGACTTGTGGATGGGGCAGGGGTAGGGGGGGACGCAGCGCTGCAGGTGACTCACTACTGCCGTCAGTGACAAGTCCAGGGACCTCAGCAACATCCGTTGGTCAGACATCCCTGATGACATACCCTCCATGTACGACACCATCTGGGTCAGCAGTCTGGTGTGGCCATGGAGGACAGTCAGGATCGATGTCTGCCCAATTTGCAACTGCCGCTGAATGTCCACAGACTCGGCAGTGAGGGCAGCAGGGGGGACAGGGGCAGGGGGTGCAGTGCCTGGCACGAAGGAGACACGGTGTGGCCTAGCACGGACAGAAGGGACCCGAGTAAGTGGGAGGGCGGTGATGGGAATGGAGGGGGCGGCGAGATATGTACTGCTGCTTTCAGCTGTGGGAGCAGCCTCCGCCCCCTCTGGGAGCTCAGCCTCGGACCCGTCTGCCTCGTAGTCAGTGTTGGGACTGGGCAGGTCCTCCGCCTCACTCCCCTCGCCCTCCGTGCCACTAGATTCCACCGACTCCTCAGCAGTGGTGGCACCACTGCTCGATCCCTCCTCCACGTCCGTGCCGGTGTCTCCCTCGGTGTCCTCCGATGATGCTGTGGGCAAGGTGAAGAGACAGGAAAAAATCAGTCACCTGTATACATCTGACACATGAGTCCAAACAAAATAGGCAACAGTGCATATCAGGAAAGGCATCATGAGTAACATCTAGGATACTCCCCACATATGTAAGCCCTGCACTCCCCAGTTGGTTGACCCACCATGCCACTTGGAAACAATGAAAATTAGGACACAACAGCAAATAACTTGAAATCACAAAATCATGAGAAGCTAGTGTCTGGGATCAGTTGAGCACAGCAAGACTATGAATGCATGGGGTTCACTGTGAACTAAACAGAATTGTCGCACACAAGGCCAAATACCACATGCCAATGCAGAAGGTGTCCCCACACTCAGAGACATGTGAGTACTTTTGACACCCCAAAGAAATACATTGTGACTCCTGGAGAATCACAACCCTTTACACAATGGACATGTCTAGAATGTGTGAATGTGGCACTCTGTGAACACAACACACATGTGTCTGTATAGCAGAAGTCACACAAGGAGGTTCACACCAAACTACATGTACACAGTCATTGTCTGAGCTGCCAGACTCATTCAAATCAGCCACTGTTAGGCAGAAATGGCGTATCAGTAAGTACATTTACATGGCACCACGGTGGTCTGGATGACTTGACACTCGTAAGTTGGTATCAGCAACAACCAAGGACTAACCCAGATGCTACCACACTGTGGGAACATGTATATCTATGAACTCCAAACAAGTTTTGTTCAAACTGTGCCTTACTTTAAAATGTGCCAGCGTGTCCCTGGAAAGTGTAAAGGTGGTGTCTTGTGCACTTCCTTGGGAGACATCTGTCATGCAGGCACATCATTGTCCGTCACAACAAAACAACAAGGTCAAGCATATGAAACATTGAGACATGTTGACAGGTGTAGTGAGTGCCAATGGACATTTTCTCTGAGTAACAACTTGAATAATGTCATTTGTCACATGGCTATCCATCACCTCATCACACAGTTGGCTACGTGTTGGACTTGGCCCTTCTGGCAAGTTCACCCCTAGAACTTTTTGCAGTATCCTAGCCTTTTTCCTGTGTTGTACTAGTGGTTTTAGGCCTCTAGGCACTTTCACACTGTGTCCCAGTGGAAAGCTTGTGCACTCTGAGTGGTTGAATGAGACTGACCTGCCCTCCCATAGGAATGCATGGGGGATCTGAGTGACCGTACTAGTTCCTGATGCGTGGGGAGTGCAGGGTCGAGTTTGATATGTGCAAACTCGTGAGAGTGAATGCTGCGCAATGATGTGTGCGGCGTTATTGTAGCTAGTATAGAAGCGCCACTTCTAGACACTAGCTGACTGTCTGGTGTGTGATTGGCTGGTGTGCCTGGCTCCAGGAGTCAGGGTGGATCTGCCCCAGTGGTGGGTGGAGAGCTCTGCAGGTTGATGAGTGGGAGGAGTACACCTAGGACCTGAATAGGGCTGGGCTTTCCCCACACAATGCTGGCTCCGCCCCCCGTGGTGCGACTGATGACCCTGGCCTGCTCTGTGAATAGGGAGAGGGGCTGAGCAAAACAAAGTGCTCAGGAACCAGTTGCATCTGGTTCGCCCCTTCCCTGCACCTTTTGAGAACAAAGGATTTGGTGTATAAAAGAGGGCCTGTGACCCCATGAAAATGTTCTTGTTATTGTGCTTAACTTGAAACCACCAGGGGCGTGCTGCTGCTGGGGCCCAGGGGAAGGCTTGCCTCCCTGGGCCCTGCCCAGATCCCAGATCCTGCTTGAACCACAAAGAAACTCTGCCTGACTAGAAGGACCTGGAAGAAGCTGAAGGAGGAGTAACTTTCCCTAACCTGGGGGATTGGCCTGCAGTTGGTGCCTTGCTGAGAAAGGAAAGGAAAAGACTAAGAGAGACTTTGCACTTTGTTTTCAACAAATCTCCAAGGGCTTGGAAGAAGAGCTTGCCCCCTGAACTGAGTCCCAGGACCATTGGACTCATCTGCCTTCCAAAACTGAGTTGCCTGGACAATTCTTGCTTGTTTCCCGCTGGATTTGGCCCCAGTACGACTCCTACCCCATCCGCCGCGAAGCTGTGTCTTTGCCGCCCGGCACCGTGTGTCTATGCTGATCCAAAAGCGCTAGTACGCACCGTATCCCTCCCGGCCGCATCACACCTAACCTTCCCCGCCGATTCGAGATGTACAACCCTGGCTGCCTAATCCTGTACGCTGGACCCAAGCTTCGCTGTCCCGCAGGTATGGTCCGTACGCTGCCAACGTACTGCACCGTGCCGTGCTCAGAGCCGAGACGCCGCATTGCACGATCCTCCCCGTACGCTGTTCGGCGCCGAGAAGTTTCGCTGCCTATCCGCACCGAAGGTACAACTCGAACGCCGAACGCCACGGACTCTGCAAGCCGATCCGGGCCATCCGCACGTATCCCTGAAGGTCCCGTACCAACGCCGCGTACCGACGCCGCGACCCGACCAGCATCCGAATACGCTGCCGAGCTACGACCCGGACCCATCGACTTGTCCCGCACTGTCCGTCGCGGACCCTACAAGAACTAAGGTACTTTGTTCTGTTCGCACCGCAGCGTGCACGCTACGGACCCTGGAGTCCGCAACGATTGTTTGACTCGTACTTTCCTTGTTTTTAATGCCAACGAGTCGCACATCCAGGTACGAACCGTACAAAGCCTGAAAAGAAGCGTAATTGACTGAAAGAAGCCTATTTTTGTATTCTAAGCCTTTTTACAAGAACATTGAACTTTAAAATAATACTGTGGTCATTTTATTCATTATTCTGGTCTTGTGCTAAGCCTTATATAAAGAAAACTATTTTTGATACAACCTTGACGGGTGTCCATTTGTGGTGTGTCATTGTATTACTGTATGTGTTCACAAATGCTTAACCTCTGAAGCCCTGAGAATAGTCTTGACTGCTTGCGCCACACTACCTAAAGGGTGAGCAGGAGTTATTTGAAAGGGTGATCCCCTTACTCTGACTTAGAAGTAAGAGTCCCTGCTTGTCACAAGTGCATACCTGTGCCAACCAGAGATTCCCAATTCTAACACTACACATATGACCTACTGACTGTCATCTGGAGTGGCACACATGACCACACCCAGGACAATGCATAAGCTAATGGGCCTGCAATTGTTTAGCAAAAAAGCCTAGCTGTACTGTGGGTTCCCCCTCATGGCAAGCCAGAATGTACCCACAGATGTCAGCACACAAAGACACAACTGTGTAGCATCTGAACCACACACAGGTGCCAAAAATTTACAAGCAGGACACATGATTGTCAAAAACTGACACAGGCAATGAAGCACGAACATTAAGCACTGGCCAACATCACGGGGGCACTGCACGATGACTTTCTGTACTGCGAATCATCACACACAAGTCAGAACTGGCAATGAAACATCAGGGTTGAACATGTACGCCCCTCCTGCACACACCCACCCATACCTGAGTCAATGTGACTGATACCGATCAAGAAGTGACACCTCTTATTCAGGGTTACAATAACTGTGCTTGAAAACTAGCTTCATTAACACGACATCACCTTGTAGGGCTGCCAAAACATATTGGTCACAAACAAACATCAACAGATTGTTGTGAATAGCCACACAGGCACTGCCCAGTGTGAGTATGCACAAGCAAACTGGCGTATCCCTGTCCAGTGGGCAAATGTATCACACATGTGAAAAATACTAACTAGGCCAGGGAACAATGCCACAGAGGCAGAGCCATGCTGAACCCACAGTGAATGTGCACAGTGTTGGATGACACACATGAGTAGGAGGGCAGGCTGTGTCAGGGGACTGTAGTGGGCACACTGCTCCATGGTCCTGGAATGAGCTGACTGTTACAGGAGTAACCGTCCCGGCACTATGCATATATCCCACTCATGCACATCATGTCTGAGGCCAAAACATTGGTAATGCATGCTGCAAGTCTGTTCATTTGAACCCTCACACTCATATGTTGAGACTCAGCATCAGTGCCAACAATTATGCACCCCCAAATGACTGAACAGGACAGGGCACAGGCAGACCACCCCCACACATGATGCTGAAAGCAGTGTGCACCTTGATAAACTGGCAGCCTAGATGACCATGTGCAATAGTGATAACACACAGACCAGGTAACACATGTCAAGGAGGGGAAGGGAGGAAGAACAGCACAGGTTGACTTGGGGGAACAGGATATGCACTGCACATATATAGCCTGGCAGTGTATCCAGGCGACTGAGCAGCTACAAAAGCTGGCGACACACAACAAACACACATGTACCTACCCCCTTCCTGCAGCTGTAACTCCTGTATCCGCCTATCCAGGTCAAGGAAAAACCACCGCCAGGACACGCTTCATCTGGTGGGTCAGGCGCCGGCGCCCGCCATACTTGCGAGGAGCCTCCTCCTTCAGCATGACCCGGCGATCCTCCGGGTCCAGCACCGGATGTCCTGCCATCTCTTCCCCACTTGTGGCAGGCGCCGACTGCGACCCTCCACCGATTTCACGGCCTTGACGGCATCCTTCCAGATCTTCCCCTTCTGGTAGGCGGTTACCTGTGTGGACAAAGTGGGACAACATCACTACACCTGCACCATGTAACAGAGACACACATTTGAACATCTTGGATTTGTTGAACAGGGCATAGTATGCTGGCAAGTAATAGCACCTTAGTCATAGGGACTTTTCCCACTGGGGACGCACCAATGCACTACATGGCATAGTACGTACACAGGTGGCATGAGGGGTGCAAAACAATCCCTGATCATGGCACACACTGTGCATCCCAAGCAACACAAGGCTGATGGACAGCACCGCAAAGCAGTCACATGCCCCAGGCCACTGACGATACCTCAGCAGAGTACACAGACACACACAGGCACACATCAATCACCTGCCATTGGCAACAGCGGATGCAAACCTCACTCTGCACATGTGCCACTTGCCAGGGGGGGTCACAGGTGTGGGGCTAGCTCAGCAAGTCAGACACACAGCATGGCTTACTTCACACATCAGATGGATTGAGCAGTTGCCTCCTCCATGCAGTTGTGGTGCAACACTCCACATAGACACTCACCCACATGACAAGAAACATTCACACACATCAATGTCCAGGGGGCGTACACATCATTTGGACACTCTCACCACTCTCACCACAGCTCCACTCAACTCTCACACACATCTGTGGGTGCAGTCACCTGTCACAACGGGGTGACCACTGACTCACTGCAGGACAATAGAACAAGAATGCCCAAGAGGATTAGACTGGCTGAATGTGCCATGCACTATGCAGTGAATGTCACAGTAAGCACAATGCAAGTGAGGAGTGCACACATGAACTACATCAAGCCCCGCATGAGAGACATAAGCCATCCACCCCCCCCTGGGACCCACTCCAACCAACATTGCATGTCTGTCAAACCTGGACACAATGCCAGAAGTGACAGACACAATAAAGGTGCACAGTCAAAGGTAGTGGAGTCAGCACTCACCTGCTCCCCTGGTCGACCATACAGCATGGGGTACCGTGGGAAGATCACATCCAGCAGGGCCTCGTTCTCCTCCTGGGTGAAAAGCTGGGCCCTCTCCACAGTCCTTGACATGGTGCCAGAGGGAGACAATACAGCAGCAGTGGTATCGACTGACATGTTGTGCAGGCAAGTGCCCTCTCATGAGTTCTGCCTGCCTTATATCTGCCTTGCTGGCCTATTTCATTTACAGGAGTACAAAGTGATTGGTCAGATTCATTTGCATCCTACGTTTCCTCCAATCCCTTTAAACATACACCAGTGACAGCCTTCGCATCTTTCGATTTTGCAGCATCATGTCAAGTCAACAACCACTTTGCAACAATGTATAATGTGGCCAACTGCTTTTTCCAGACCACATGATGTTAAATTTTGAACTTGAAACTTGGTATCCATGACAACCAGCATGCATTTAGGCCCTAATACTTGTCCCTCATGTGTCCCCATTGTAATTCTGAAATCCCCACACAGGTACAACGCGTTTCACACGTACCCCAAGGGCACCATCACTACAGTGATACGGGCCGTACTCACTCGTGTACGGGCTGTACACGCGTGAGTACGTGCCGATCACTATAGTTGGGGATACCGTAGGGCCTAGTGATACGGCATGTACTCACGCGTGTACGGCCCGTACACGCGTGAGTACATGCCGATCACTATAGTTGTGGGTACCGTAGGGCCTAGTGATACGGCACGTACTCATGGTGTACGGGCCGTACACACGTGAGTACGTGTCGATCACTATAGTTGGGGGTACCGTAGGGCCTAGTGATACGGCACGTACTCACGCGTGTACGGGCCATACACGCGTGAGTACGTGCCGATCACTATAGTTGGGGGTACTGTAGGGCCTAGTGATACGGCACGTACTCACGCGTGTACGGCCCGTACATGCGTGGGTACGTGCCGATAACTATAGTTGGGGGTACCGTAGGGCCTAGTGATACGGCACGTACTCACGCATGTACGGCCCGTACACGCGTGAGTACGTGCCGATCACTATAGTTGGGGGTACCGTATGGTCTAGTGATACGGCACGTACTCACACGTGTACGGCCTGTACACGCGTGAGTATGTGCCGATCACTATAGTTGGGGGTACCTAGGGCCTAGTGATACAGCACATACTCATGCGTGTACGGGCCGTACACGCGTGAGTACGTGCCGTATCACTCGGACCTACGGTACCCCCTACTATAGTGAGTACGGGCCGTACACACGCCCTCAGAGCGTTTGTACTGCGTTTCACAGCTAACACTGTTGATAGGAGGCGCACACGAAAGGAATGGAGGTGTCAGACTCGCACAAGGCTGTACATCAAGTCATTCTCAGTGCAGTCCTTCATGTGCAGGGCCTAGGTGTGTCAGGCAGTGATGTGGCACATGTCTCCTCATGTTGTGGCACAATAGATGTGTGATGAGCTGTTTACACATGTCATGTGTGATGGGGCACTACGTGGCACACTTCCCCTTCACACTTTGCCCATGTGTGCATGTACAACACACGTGTCAAGCACTGCATCACTGGTATGGCACAGTCAGCAACACCCGCAACTGTCCCCTGATGCCAGGTACATGGATAATTACACCTGACATGTGACTCCCAGCGTGCCACGATGTGACTATGTCATGTGTGTGTCATGTGTTCCCATGAGCTTTCCGTTGGTGTTCCGTCAACTCCATCTGCTGTTGCAGCATCCAACATGTGTCTGTGTGCATATGTGCATGACGCACACCATGCCACATGTGGACTCACACGTCACATGTGTCATGATGGTTCGAAGATGACATCCTGACATGAGGCAATATCTGCGTTCTCTCAATGTCTGTGTCACCAGTTTTTGACATGTACCCCTTCATGGAAATGTGTGTTATCTGTCCTTTTTCAGATGACATGTGACCTGTGCGTCTAGACTCCCGCCAGCTGTCTGTATGAGATGACATCCTTCAAATGCTGATATGTGGATGTCTGTCACTCATGTAATGTGTCTGGCTTGTCACTTACACTGGCCCACAGCTATTTTAATGGCATGTCACGTCAACATTGCCATGCAACTATTGTGGCTGGCTCTTCGTAGGAGTATCACCTGGCTGGCCTACGTGTCCTGGATGTATTGCACAGCACAGACTCTGTATTAAGCAGATGTTTATTAGCTGTTGAACATGTGCTCACCTCAGTGACATTGGTGTGGGAATGTTCTCACTCTTCGTTATTCCTTCCAAATCTCTGCAGAGCACCGCCTCTCCCCAGACGAATGCAAGACCTGGATGCCATGCGTGAACATGACTGCATACGCAGATACCGCTTCTCGCAAGAGTTGATAGAGGACTTGACCCGCCGGTTAGCACCACACCTCCAACCACAACACATGTATCCTACAGCTCTGACACCCAAGATGAAGGTGATGGCAGCCCTACATTTTTTTGCCACCGGCACGTTTCAATTGACCATAGGTGATGTTGGTGGCATGTCCCAGACAATGTCCAGCCGTGTCCAGCATGATGTTTTAGAAGCCATGTTGGTGTACCTGGATGAATTCATCCATTTTCCCACTCGTGAGCAGTTGACAGGTGTCAAGGGTGAGTTCTATGCCCTGGGAGGGATGCCTCATGTAATTGGGGCCATTGATGGGACACATGTGGCTTTGGTACCACCACAGGCACAGGAGGTAGTCTATAGAAGCAGAAAACATTACCACTCCATTAATGCCCTTGTGGTGTGTCTTGCTAACATGCTGATTTCCCATGTCTGTTCCCGTTTTCCAGGGTCCGCACACGATGCATACATCATGAGGCGTAGCAGGGTGCCAGAAATGATGCTGCAGCTGCACGCGGAACGAGCATGTCTTGTTGGTGGGTATACTCTGTTAGTCCTGTGTTTAGCGCTATCTTTGTATCTTACGGCATCTCCTGACCCACTTCTTCACATGATGTTTCCATGTAGGGGACTCTGGCTATTCCAACATGCCATGGCTGATGACGCCTCTCCGCAACCCCAGAACAGCCGCAGAACACCGGTACAACGACACCCATGGGCAGACGAGGCGCATGATAGAGAGGACGTTTGGACTCCTGAAGAGCAGATTCCGGTGCCTCCACAAGACTGGCGGCGCCCTCCCTTATGCCCCGGTGAAGGTCAATCTTCATTGTGCGCTGCATGCTGCACAACATGGCAGTGGAGAAGGACGTGCCACTCATCCTTGATCCGGATGAACAGGATCATCCACCCGTGGAGGATGAAGGGCTCGGGCACGGGGCAAGTGAGGATGAGGATGAGGACATCCGGAGTCAGCTTATCCGCAACTTCTTCTCATGATGGTGAGTCCCTGTGTCTGAGTGTGCACGATTTGAGCCTTGTGTGGCATGTGTTGCAATGTGTGTGTCCAGCTGACTGTGTGCTAAGTGACTTGGAGGTGTGTTCTGATGTGTCATTCAAGTGATAATGTCATTCCACACATTTTAGCTGGGACACTAAATTTATTAAGGGCATGGTGACAACATCATTCCTGTAGAGTACATGTACATGTCTGCGGATTACTAGCTCTTCGCTGACTTGTTGTGTGTCTGTCCTCCCCAGGTTCTTGCAGCTGTCGTCTGCTCATGTCATCATTGCCCTCCTGCTATTCCTCATGAGTATTGCAACGTGTGCTGTATCTGAGTTACATGCACAGACATGGTGAAAAGTCATTTTGGGTAAGGAGTGCAGCAAGGCATTTTGTGGGTGGTACGTGTTTGTGATATGTGGGGACTGCTCCTGTGCATGTTGTGTTAACCTCTTGAGTGCCCATGACGAGATGGTCTCGTCATGGGCCGTGGTTGCGCTGTGCCCATGACGAGACTATCTCGTCATGAACCCCGCCCGCTAATGAAAGGGCCGGCACAGGGCGGGGCACTCAAGGGGTTAACATGCATACATGTCGACTCACCATGGGGCACATGACATGTTGCATGGCTCCCATGAATTGATAGTCACCCTTCCTGACAGTCATCTGTTTTGGTTTGTGGATTCTGATGAAGGCATCAATGTGTGTATAACGTCCCTCAGGAACATACGGGATGCTAATGGTGGACATAGTGTGGGACATCCCCATATGAGGCTCAATGGGGAATTGCAGACTCTCCGTGTGCAGCAAGGGGTGTTCGGCTCAACCCCTTCACTTGTGTGCCAGCTCAGTAGGATTTACCACATCTGTGTGTTGAAGGGGGTGTCCAGTGTAGGTCACACATGGTCAGCCAAATGACCTGTGAGTCTGTTCCAATTGATGCATTTCCCTTAGTGTGAGGCTGAGTAATAAAGGTGTCCGTCACACTCCAAGGTGCCTCATCTCTGTCAATGCAGGTCTCTTGCTACTTTGCATGCGGCATATCTGGCATAGTTGTGGAAGATTATGCATAGTATGTGTAGTTTACCAACATGCATGCAGTTGCTCATGGATTAGGCTCCCTATTGGGCATGAAGTACATGGTCGTGTATGTTTTTTGGCATGTTGGTCCACACAATGGGCCATCAACACCTGCTGAGGGTGTGTCTCCTGTGCGCAGGTCGGCCTTCAGTTTCCTGATCCGGTGTCATGCTTCTTTGGTGATTGTGCATGCATTGTCTCTGGGTGTGCCATGTGACACTGGACACTCCTTACTTTACACACGCGCCTGTTGCAGCTGTCCTTCTGACATCCTAGTCTTTGTGTGCAAATTCTGGAATTTGGCAAGGAGATGCCGTGTGCTGCTGTGGCCCCTGCCAAAAAGGGCCCACAGAGTATCCAGATTTGGCAACACACACGCCTCCAAGATGCTCCTCACTTCCTCCCTCCACCCATTCATTTGGCTGTCCTCAGTTTGTCTATGCCACTGTTGCCGCCACGCGGTGCCAAAGGCTGGACCATCAGCACATGCAAGGTGCACATTGCACCACCATCCTGTCCTTGCATAACCCACATCACACCACAGTCTGATGTGGCAGCCACACTCCGAGCTATGTTCATCCGCACATCTAACGCCTGCTGTCAGACATACCCTGGGAACACACACGACACCTTTTCATGCTGAGTGTGCAACTCCAACTGCCTACACTGCGCTGCCCCGCCTTCCAGGCCCTGTCACACCAACCAGGTCACGTCCATAATACTCCGCACCGGCTCTGTAGCCCAGCAAGGGCATGGGAGTGGGACTCAAGGCTTCAGCATGTAGTATGGTGTAATCGTCTGGGACATGGCACAGGTATCATCTCTCAGCATGTCAATCTACAGAGAGTCCAGGACCCCCCGCTCCACCATCACATGCGCACAGCACCTCATCATCAGCTCGTATGCCATTGACAGCAAGGTGCTCCTCACCCTCAACAAAGACACAGACATTGGCAGTTCCATCCTTCAAGTATGCATGAGATCCATTGATGAATGGCTGAACACAAGCCACCTGAGGCTGGACTTGTACAGGACTGAGGTGATCATCTGAGGATTGTCCCCTTCCAGCTAGGTAAAGTGCTTGTGTCCCACCCGCAAGAGCCCTGCACAAGCACCCAGTGGCCACACACACAAGATGGTGTGCCTCATGTTTGGCTCGCTCACATATGCCATGCTAGTCCACTGCATCTGTACCTCATGCTGCAACACCCTCTGCATTATGCACATGATCCACAGATAGATCCACTCCAAGAAAAGACAGACCATCCCCCAGGTCCATGACAACCTCCGTGTCAAATACTGCCCTGCCCTCTACGGAGCAAGCACATCCAAACTCCCAGGAAACTTGACCACATCCAGGGTGCATCTGCACACCTCAGCTTCAACACCCTGCGCCCCAGCCACCTCACCGTCCACCATAGAAAGCCTCAATGGATCACTGTCTGCTGCAGGATGACCTCCACACTCCCCACCCACACTCAGGAGGCAGTCCACAACCCCTATCCCAAACCAACCTTGTACGTCTGTCATCCTAGATCCCGTTGGGCCATCTCCGTGCATCCAACCTTGCCCTGGCCACCGTTCTTCACATCCACCGTACTCCAGCATACAGGACATTGGTCTCCCACCTGGCCACACATACCTGGGACTCCCTCCCCGGGAACCTCCACATGAGCCATGACCTCTACGCCTTGATGATAATCTCCCAAATAGGTCTGTCCGCACTGTTTAGCAAGCCCCCCCTCAGCAGCCAGAGGCCATCACAGGTGAGTGTTGTGCTCCATGCCTACATTGAATGATACCTTGTGATCCATGTGTGTCCTGTACCAGACTCTGATCCCAGGGTATGGATGGCTGGAGTTAGTTCAACACTCAGGCAAAGTTTGACATTTCCACACACATATGTTGTTGAATAATGCAAAATGACAGGAACGTCTCATGACAAAAGTGATATATTTATTTGCGGTGGGGTACGTGTTTTGGTAGATGGAATTATGGGCTCTACCGGGTGAATAGAATCCAAAGTTCACAGGGGGAGATGGTATCCTTGGCATTGGAAGTCATCAGAGTCCAGGGCACCGTGTTGGTCATCATTGGTCAGACTGTGACCAGCAAGTCCATGTGGCAGAGAATGTCATTGGATGAGGTGCTGCTGTTGCGCCAGAGGGCTAGGTGCCAGGCCAGGTGACCTGGGAGATGTGGATGGTCCGCTGACTCTCACGGTCTTTTCCGTGGACGACTCACCTTCCTCCGGAGACCCTCAGATGTAGGCCTTGACGATGTTTGGGACGCTCCGTCAGATGAATCCTCCTCCTCCTCCTTCCTCCCTGTGTCTGGTGCTGGTCTACGCCTGGTGGCACAGGGAGGGTTGCCCATGCTTTGGGCGATCTGACGGAGTGATTGGATCATGTCCCTGTGCACCGCCAGGAGCTCAGCCAGTCTTGCCTCCATCCGTCCTTGGTGTTGTTGATGACTGGCATGATGCTCGACCTGCAGGTTCTTAATCTCATCGAGGGTCCCCTGCATCTCTGAGAGTCTTGACACGACCTGGTTGATGCCTCTGGTGTCACGCCGGTATGTGTCCAGGATGTTGCGTATGTGTGACATACCGGTGTCCTGAGCTGGCTGGTCAGGTTTGCGCCTCCGCCTGCCTCCACTCCCACCACCCCTGCCCACTTGAGCCTTGCCTGCCCTTGTGGGCACATCGGGTCTACGGGACCCCTGAGGGATGGCATTTGCAGGGTTGCCTGCCTCCTCCTGGGTGCCCAGAGAACCTTGTCCCTCCTGGTCAGACTGGCTCTGTTGTTCAGTGCGAGCAGGGCTCCTGGGTGTGTCCTGGGATGTGGCAGGAATGGGGGTGGTGGTTGGCACAGATGTACCTGACGCAGGTGCTGCAGGGGCGTGGGCACCAGAGGGTCCAGGTTGGTCAGGGTCATCCACGGAGTGGTGAGAGTCGTCGCTGCCGGTGGGATCATCTTCACGCGGAGCCTGGGACTGTGACTCTTCCCCCCCAGTGTTGGGGGGAGATCGACGACGTTGCCCTGTGTGTGAGAGAGAGTCAATGTTAATGGTGTTTCATGCGACATCTATGTTTCATACATATTCAAGTTGACACGGTTCCTCCAGGTAGTTGGATGTGCCTAGCATTCCTCTCAATGTCGACTTGGGGATGGGTATGTTGCGGGGGACAGATTGGGATGTTCTCCTGAGTGTTTGACCTGTAGATTGTTGGCTATGATGCTTAGTTGGCTATGGATTGGTCTTGTTGTGTCACATTTCCATTGTGGGAGTGTGTAAATTCGTTGCCTGCCCCGGGTGTGTGTGTGCTTGTATTAGGGGGGGGGGGGTGTGACCGGGTGTGCTGTTGTGTGTAGTGTGAGTTGTCATTGGGTCTCCCAGGTGATGTGTCTGTCCCCTCATGGTGCATGCTGGCATGACAGTGAGTGTGAGTTCCTGTGCTACATACCTGTGCTTGTGGAGTTGGTGTTTGAGTGTACAGTGGTCCCAGGAGGGCCTTGTGCTGCATACAGCAGGGCCAGGTGTCAGCTACCTTGTCAGTACTTTGCCAGTCCCTGTGCATTGTGCATGGGTATGTACCTATGCCATATGGGCTGAGGGCATTGGTGTCTGCGTCTCATTTTCACAATGTGTTGTGTGGGGCCCACCCTCCCCGCCTCCCGGACATCCAGTCTTGTGTTTGTGGTTGTTGTAGCCTTGGACATGGCCTTGCCTTGATTTGTGAAGGGTGCATGGAGACGTTAGTGGAATGAGCGTGGTTTTTGAGTGTGGTTGTGTGCGGTGAATGCTTGGGGGAAGTTGCGTGCATTTGGTGTATATGTGGTGTGGACCCCATTGCCCCCATGTTACGTAAGTTGTTTGTGTACTCACCAGGCTCTGCGACTCCTTCGACTCCGTGTACTCCCACCGGCGGTAGCAGGGCCATCACCTTCTCCTCCCAGGGATGGTAGTGTACGGGTCTGCGGGGCGGCCCACCTCCAGTGATGTTACTCTGGGCATATTCTATGTTCATTTTCCTCTTGACCGCCCTGCGCAAATCGTACCACCTGGCATGGCATTCATGCCTGGTCCTTCGGATGGGCGCAACAGCATTCACCTTATCGACAATCCTCTGCCACATGGCAGATTTTTCAGCTATGCTGGTCTGTCTGACCAATGTTCCAAACAGCTGTGGCTCGACTCTGATGACTTCGTTGACAAGGAGGTCCAGCTCCGCCGTTGTGAACATTGGATTCTTGTCTGTGGGCATGGTGTGGGGTGTGGGTGTGGGTGTGGATGGTTGTGGGTGTGTGGGTGTGAATGCGATGGTGTGTGTGTGAATGTGAAGAGGGGGATGTTTGTGGAGGAGGTTGTGTGAAGGTGTGTGAGTGAGGGTTTAGTGAAGGTATGAGTAATGTGGAGTTGTTTCTCTGTGGGGTCTGGCAGCAGTGGGTCTGTTGCAAAGGCTCATGGGTTGTGTGTGTGGGGCCTTTTTATTGCTCCATTTTTGGGTGTGGCTGTGTTTGAATTTTGGTGTGTGTGTTATAAGAGGTGGTTGTGATTTGGGGCCTCTGTTTGCCTGTTTGGATGTGCCAGGTCAGTCATTGAGATGTATTTTGTCATGTAGACGTGTTTTGTGGTGTTGTGCGAGTCGAATTGACCCTCCTTGTGCTGTTTTACAGTGTCCTGGTTCTGTAAGAGTCTTTTTCGCAAAGGTACGATCCGTACATATGCGATGATGGGTGAGGGTGCTGGGGTACGGTGTTGGAGTGCGGCGCGTACATGCGGTGGGGGTACGGTGCGTACACGTGCGGCCCTGGGGTACAGCGCGTACATGCGGAGGTACGGCGCGTACATGGGGGGTAAGGCGCGTACATGCGGTGGGGGTACGGTGCGTACATGCGGAGGTACGGCGCGTACATGGGGGGGGGTAAGGCGCGTAAATGGGGGAGGGCACGTACATGCGGTGGTGGTACGGTGCGTACACGTGCAGCCCTGGGGTACGGCACGTACATGCGGAGGTACGGCGCGTGCATGCGGGGGTAAGGTGCATACATGGGGGGGAGGGCGCGTACATGGGGGGGTACGGCGCGTACAGGTGTGGGGCTGGGGTACAGTGCAGACAGGGGGGGTAAGGCGCCTACATGGGGGGGTACGGCACGTACAGGGGGGTACGGCGCGTACATTTGTGGGGCTGGGGTACAGTGCGGACTGGGTGGTGTTCGGTGCTGACATATTTGGGGATGGGGGGGGCTGTACGGCTCGTACACGGGCATAAGTTTACCCGTGTACATGTGTGCTACTGCGTTGGCTCCGTACGGGTTATTTTACGTGCCATTGTGTATTCGGACGGACGGTCGGGATCGTACTTGCGCGCTCAGACTTGTGTTTTACGATTTGCACGTAAAAATGTCCGGCTCACTCTCGTACACTTTTCCCGACGATATTCGGACGTAAAAACCTTCCGACGCACTCTCGTTGACTTTTCCCGACGCTATTCGTAGTTATTTTTCACGTACAAATCGTACTTGGCCGTTTGTACGGTATTTGTACGACTCGTACGTAAAAAAATACGGATACGGGTCGTACGCAAATTATTTTTAACGGATCGGAATCGGCACCCAAGTAGGATCATGGCACTATTAGAAATCCTATACAATAGGGAGTCATTTAGAAATGAAGAATATCCAACAGGAATATATTTATAATTTTTGGAATATATTTTAGATTTTGATTAGTAAAAAACAAACCTAAATATTCGGAGTATAAGTACTTCAACAGTGGAATAATAACCAATGAGAGTGTCTCACCATCATATCTGAGTAGGGTAATTTTAAATATATTAATGTTTGAAAACATAATTTTCAAAGAATAGCATTATATTATTTTCTTATTAGCACTTTTCTATTTTTGCTCTTCTTAGAGCCCGAAAGCGTGTGGAAATGGTAACCTGATACAGGGTTGCTTCATGGGATCTGTGAGATCAATGTGGTTAAGTTACTATATGGTTTTATATGCAAAAAATAAGGAATATGGTCCACGAATTAATAATCAATGCAGAAAAAGTGGATTTGGGATAAGCTACAATCATCATATACCCCTAATACATAAAAATTAAGATGGTTACATTGGGAAGGGCGATCAAAAATATATTAGATTTCATTAAGGGCTTATATTCGTAAATGTATAGGTGTATGCATTCCTAAAAGAGATGAATCATGCCTCAAAAATAACTAGTTCCCCTGCAGCTATTGATAGGAGGCTGTTTTGTTCAATTGGGATCCCTCTGGAGTTGTATACAGTGGCATAGCTAGACCTTAGACTGCCCGAGAAGTCCCTGCATTTGCCGCCTCGCGACGGCCGCACTGAAGAGCGGGGCATGGCGATTGCTGCCTGATACAGAGGTAAGAGCTGGGGGAAGGCTGCCTCCCCCAAAACTTGTGCCTCCTGGGGAGGATACCCTTGGTATGCAACTGATTGTATATAATCCCTCAAGAAAGAATAAAGTGGCACGAAATGCACCCGACATATCTGACCCCAGCACGATTGCAGGTCATGTTGCTGAACACTTCACATACACGCCCTGCATACAGAGAAATAGATGCCACTTTTGCTCACATCGTGGGGTCCTGTGCAGTTATTAGATAATGGTAGATTGAAATAACACATTAAATTGCTGATTGGAAATCAAGAAGTAACATATGTTAAGTGCACTATCACTGGGGGTGGGGGGAATCCTGGTGCTGATGAGGTGTTTGTTGGTAGGTTGGTTAAATAAAAAGCTAGGTCTTCCACTTCTTGTGGAATTCAAGACAAGAGGTAGAGACTCTTATGTGGAGTGGGAGATTGTTCCGTGCTTTAAGAGCGTTGTAAGAGGACACCCCTCCTCCTGATCTGGTTCTATGTATGCATGGGATGTTTGTGGGTAGGAGTTATGTGAAGCATAGTGGTTGTGTGGTTGGTAGAAGGAGATGCAACTGTTGAGGTAGGTGGGGTCTTAGTTGTATATTGCTTTGAATGTGTGTGTGAGGAGTTTGAATTGAGCGCGTTTGTGTATTAAGAGCCAGTGTAATTCCCTGAGGTGTGGTGTGGTGTGAGTACTGTGTGGGAGGTTGAGGGTAATCTAACTGCCAAGGTATGGATTGTTTGTAGTTTTCTAGTGGGTTGCTTGGTAATCCTGGCTTAGAGTGTGTTTTTATAGTCTTACTTTCTAATGACTGGGGTGTGAGTGACAGTTTTCCTAGTGTTACTTGGAAGACATTTGAAGATCTTTTTTTACATCTTCAAGGTATGGAAGCTGGATGAAGTGATGGTGTTGAAGTGTGTGGTTAAGTCCAGTTTGATGTCAATAATTATTCCATGGTTCTTGGCTTGTGTTCTGTGTGCGGGAGTGGGCGGGGATTCAGCCTGATGCATAAACTGTGTCTCTGGGCATTCCAGGTGGGGCAGGAGAACATGGCGACTGCCGCGTAGACGCCCGCTGGACTCCAGTCGGCTTAGCCATGCCATGAGCTAAGTGGGGATCTCCTCACTCTCTACGGCTCCCCCCGGTTGGGCCCTGTTGGAAGGCGGACCCCGAGGAGTCGGCGAGACCACCAAGGGGGGCCCTCACACTGCACGAAGTAGCCGAGCGCTGCCGAGAAGTCTCCTGAGAGATCCTTCTCCTATCACGTACTAGCACAGTAACACCACCACACAGGACTCAAGGAGGTTGTCTTACGACAAGCAATTCTTTATCATCAATAAAAAAAGGTTACGAGGTCAATATTTACACGAAGGGATCGAGGGATCCACCAAAAGTCTCAATGTCTCTTTGGAAGGGTAGGGGTAGCGGGACAGTCTTTGGCAGGAATGCGGTACGAGGGTACCTGGGGCCCAGTTCTTATCCTCAAGCTGGAGGACCTCCGGATCTCGGAGGGGTCGAGCCGCGACGGCGTCAGCAGGGCTCTGGCGTACAGTTCGTGGAGAGCCGCGATTCAATCAGCAGGGCTCTCAAGATGGTTTCTGCTCAGCTCGAGCCGCGACGTCGTCAGCAGGGCTCCGAGGAAGGTTTCAGCGAGGTTGGGCCGCGACAGCGTCAGCAGGGCTCCGATGTTCCAGATGGTTCAAAGTGTTCACAAGAAGGAGCCGCGACGCAGTCAGCAGGGCTCGTGATGGTTCCGACAAGAGTTCTTCTCCGTAGGGTCAGCCGCGATTCAATCAGCAGGGCTCTGGACTTCGGGATACAACTGCCGATCTGTGGTGGGGTCGCCCCAGATATAGGTCTGGAGCCCTTTGATGTCCGGACCTATGCGCCCGGGGGGGCGGAGTGGCCGGGTGGAGGTGGCCAGACGCCCAGCAGGAGAGGCGCCAGGCCCAAGGGAGTTGCAGGGCGATCACACCTCGAGAGGGGAGGACAGTTGGGGGTCCCATCGATACTGTCCTCCGCCGGGGGCGATGAATGGTTCCTGCGGCACCCCCTGGCCAGTTCGTGGTGCCTCGATGTCGGGGCTTCGCTGGGGTCGAGGCCGGGTTGAGCGGGGTCGCGCTGGCTGGTGCACAGTGTGACGTGGATGCCAACAAGATGGCGGAGCCACGAGGAGTATGCGACCGCGTGCAGCTCCGGGTGAAGGGCCTTGGTGCAGTTCAGACGGGTGGCCCGTGAAGGCCGGGGCGGGGAACGGGCACAATCCATGGGGTTAAGGACCACGCCACGAGGCTGGGTCCAACAGACCCGCATACCTCTCTTTCTTTTTTCTCCATCTCTGCTGGCTCGTCCTGTTTTTTCTTGCTGGGGCTGGGGTGCGAGAGGAGCACAAGAGGCACCTGTGTCTCCCCTCGTTGGTGCTTGAGCTGGGGGCGTATCATGCTGTCTTACCGTGGCGCTGAGTTCCCTGCCAGTAGGGAGCTGCCGGGAGGTCACACACTCACTGGGTCTCGCATGTCTGTTCCTGGGACAGCGGAGGAAGAGTTAGCACCTGCAGGGGTGCTCTGGATGGATCAGATTCCTCTGGGGGACTGCTCCTGGGTCAGAAGCATGTTGGATGGACCGGTGTTTCTAGCAACGATGGCGGTAAGATCTTCCCATTAAGGGAAAGGGCATTATACAGCAACACTTTTTGCAATTTGGCTGGCAATACCTGTAAACAAGTTGTTGCCTTATGCCCCTTAGTGGATAGTACTGAAGTTTTCTACCTTGCACCACAAGTAGAGGGGACTGCAGTAGTTGGGGGTTGGTTTGCAGCACATGGGGAGGGGAGGACGGTAGCGAATAGACCCTCCGCTGCATCTGGGAAAGTGTGTAGGTTCACTCTCTGCACTAGGGGTGCCTGGCAGCATCTCTTCAAGGGCTGGAAACCCTGCCCCCTCCTCATTCTGACTTTGACCCAAACTCTGTAGCGAAAGGAGGGAGTAACTCTCTGGAGCCAGCCAAGGAAGGAGGGAAAGTGGAGAAAGCTAAACCTTCTACTATTATGGCTGGCAAGGCTGGCAAGTCCCCCTGGAGCAGGGGCAGAGGGAAGAAGGGTGTTGCATCTAAGGTTATGGTCACCCTGTCCATAAAGTCCTTTTTATAAAGTTCTGGCTTCCCCTGCTTCTGCCTCTGAAGCTTTTAGTCTCCCCAGAATGGAATGGTCAGTTGGTGCAATTCAAGGCCCTAATGCGGCAATTCCTGTTCATTCTCCTTCGCTGGAGACATCTCAAAATGTAGCTCCATCCTTAATCTCCACCCCTTCATCTAATCGGTTTCAGGTCCTTGAGGCAGTAGAGGCAGTAGGTGCATCTGGAGAAGATCTTCATATTAGGCTGGAGCCCCTACAACCCATGCCATTAATGCTCGTGGCTAGTCAATCCTCGCAGGCAAATTCAGAAACATTGGTGGGCATTCTTCTTGTCTTGAAGGAAGAAAAGAAGAGCAGATTTGTTTGGAGCAGAACAAGGTTGCTATACAGGCATCTTGTGCTGCGTTGACGCAGAAACTTCAGGAGGTTTCCCTGAGAACGGAGCCTCTAGAACAGGAGCAAACCATTGATAAAACGTTAGCTGAGGTGTGCAGGTTAACCTGCCAAAATAAGGAAATGAGGGAGGACCTGGAACACCTGGAGAACCACAGCTGGAGGAACAATCGCAGACTCATTAATATCCCTGAGAATGTGGATGTTCCGGATATTAAGGCCTTTGTGATCAAACTGTTACAAGATACAGCCTTAAAAAATCAGCCAGATATCGATCTCTCTAATGAAACAGCGGGTACAAAGAGATCCATTTAAAAGGGATCCTGGCAGGAAAAGGCCAAGGAGAATTTTAATTAATTTCCTCACCTACACCATTAAGGACGTTATTCTGTCCTCCGCTTTAAAAGAAGGATCTTTTTCAGCAGGCTCCTACTCCTTTTCGATTAGGTCAGATCTACCTCATTAAGGAAGTGGGAGCTGGAGAAAAGGGTGGAGGCACTGAATAGACTTGGAGCAAAAGCTCAGTTAAAGTTTCCAGCTTCCCTCTGTACAATGTGGAACAATCATATGTACATGCATAGTTCTGTGGAGGAAGCTGATTTGCTGATTGAGAAAATTAAGAAGGGGGGCAGCAAATAGAGCTGTATGGGTCTGGGGGGGAGTGAGGAGAGTTCTGATGTACTGAGTTCTTTCTTTGCCGACTCTGAGACCACTAGGCTTTATGCCTAATCCAGTTGGGGGGTTTGCCTTGGGGGGGCGTAGGAGGGCACAGAGGGCATGGAGGATGAATGGGTGGGAGGTTAAGGGGGGTCACAAGGTGAGGAGCAGTGGGAAAAAAGAAGATAATTGTTTTTCCTCTATCATCTTAGTTTTTTAAGTGTTTCACGTTGACAGTCCACGGTCATTGTTGTCTTCGATAAGTTGGATGTGGGGGATTAATGAGTTAAAAATCCTAACCTGGAATGTTAATGGGCTTAGGTGTAAATGCAGGCAGAAGTTGGCAATGAAGTATCTGGAAGAGAGTAGTGCCCATATCTGCCTGATACAGGAGACCCATTAAGACACCCTAGAAGGTAATACAGTATTCTCCAAGTTTCGATGGATTCATTTTTTAGTCTCGGAACAGTCTGCACAGTGTAGGGGAGTTGAGATTTTAATTAAGAGAGGAGCAGGTTGCGCTATCAAGGCTTCTAAGTCTGATAAATCTGGGAGGTGGTTGATAGCTACTCCGGACTGTGCCGGTTGTAGAATTAGTTTGTGTGGTTTTTATGGGCCTAACATTGATGATTCCTCCCTTTTATCCAACCTGGAATGGTATCTAATAGAGATCATGGCCCCTATTATAATGGGTGAGAAGGGGGTTCAATGTCCTGCTGGACCTTGTTCAGGACAGATCCAATAATGGTCGATATGATAACACCCCTCGGGTCAGAAGGACGCTAAAAAACATTCGGCTAGAATTGGCCCTGTTGGACGTTTGGGGAAATAAGATGGGTACAAGGCATGCCTTTATTCTTCATAGTAAGAAACATGGCCACTTCTCTAGATTGGATTATTTCTTTGTCGACAGGATCATGGCGGAAAAATTACATCTATGAACATATTACCAGCCCATATTTTGGACCATGCCGCTATGATTTGTTTTTGGTCGGGTATTGTAACCCTGTGAGTCGATGGACCATTAGTTAAACTAATTGATGGTGATAATGACATAAAACTAACTTACTTATGCTCTAATTTTTATGAAATAACCACAGACTCCTTGACATTTTTAAAGCTTTATCTAAATTTTAGAGCATGTGAACCACTTCAAAAGTACAATACATTCACCTTCATTCTTTGGAGAGATAATTCAATCAATTTAGACGGCATAAATTTCCATGGATTCAAGCAATGATCAATGCACAGAAAGGGAGAGGACAAAGAGAAAAGATCATTTAAATAACGAGAAAATACATTACCAAGAATGGCGTGAAAGACCAACCCCCTGGCCAAAGGGCTAGTGAGGGTCCCCTGAGATAGATTCAGGAAACAAAGGGGCAGATTTACAAGAAAGTGACGCATCTGGACAGATGCGTCAATTTCCCTGCGCCACCCTTAGAAACACTTGCGCCACCATAGATGCGCCGTATTTACAATACGGCAAACTATGGCGCAAGGATTGACAGATGCGTCAGAAATTCTGACGCATCTGTTGGCGGAAAAGTCACGCATTGCTTGAGTCGTCTCGCAAGCACGGCGCAACTCCAGCAATGCGTGTTGAGGACTATTCCCACTACACTACGTCACTACTTATGCCTGCTTGAAGCAGGAGTAAGGTTTTGACGCAGTGGCGTCCTAAAAGTGGCGCAGTGAAATCTTGTAGATTTCACCGAGTCACTTTTATGAGGCCTTCCTGCGTGGGAACGCCCACCCTGCATACATTATACCTGATGCAGGTATAATGTGACGCAGGGCTTTACAACGTGACGCAACTCCCTAGATGCGTCACGTTGTAAATAGGCCGCATTGTTTGCGCCGTTGTTACATCAAAAATGTGACGCAACTGCAGCGCACAAGTCACGCAAGGGGCTTGTAAATCTGCCCCAAAGTCTTTAGGACAGGAATCAGGACAGGATAGTTACCTCTCTAGAATACCGACGATTGCGCCGCACCCTTCTCTGACACTCTCTTCGTCCTCGAGGTTCTTCCAAAAAACTTCTTGTAACCCAATTAAATTAGGAAGGAAAGTTCTGCTTCAGATTCTGCATTCGATTCTTCATCAGCATCTTACAGCATCCCTCCCAGCATCAGCATCACCCGCTACACCGACAGCATCTCGACTCAGCATTTGTGCTAATTATACCTTTTCGTTCTGGTTGATCTACCCAATAATATTTCAATATCGTAAAAATACAAACTATGATTGGTCAGGCAAGGGGGAAGCTCCATCACACCATGCTTATATGTCATCAATATCTATTGAGTTATTGTTCGCAAACCCATCCCCTTAAATTGTATTCATTTTTACATTTCTCACACGTCTTTATTTTCTACTTGAAACATTTAAAATACAATAAGCGTGTCTTCTTCCTTGTTGAACTTTTCACCGTTAATTTCCCAGGGTAAAGCACTCGGATTTGGCTGCCACTCAAGTGTTCGGTATTCGACCTTCACAGCTTCATTCAGTAGGCATGCACAGAGTCTGCATCACTCAGCCCATTCAGTTATTCATGAGAGGCCCAAATGCGCACTAGTGATAAAAGTCAAAAGACAAATATTAGTTTTAAGAATAAAGTGGTCAAACTGCATACCACCCACCTCTACTCTATCCCATTCTATTTATTAACACTTTTCCCCGCAATAGTGTTAGTATAATAGCTTGTTTTCTTTTCAGCAAAGCAGATGCCATGCACGTGAGTCTTCAAGCAGCCATGCTAGGCCTTCTGCTCATGCGCAAGAATTTCCCTCCAAGCGACAGCTCGTCATACTACGTAGATGCAGTTGATGCATGCGCAGTAAAGATTCCTCATTTAAAGCGTTATAGTCCTTCGTTCGTGCTATTTACATTAGTAAACACATAAGCAAGGTTCACTAATCCGAGTGTTCATGTGGTGCGCATTAGTTTTTGCAACGTAATGACATTAGTAATTTGTTAATAGGTTAAACGAGCGGATTGCGTACGAGCAATTCTCTTTTCTACGAGTCCTTGCTCCTCCTTGCTTCATAACTACTGGCCTGGAAGGCTCGGACAGACATGTCGAGGAACTTTATCGAAAGGTTGGTTCTGGGAGGTTTTGAGCTCAAGGGGTTCGGCCCTAAATTTATTAACACAATTAATGTCGGAGCTTTGGCCAGGAATTTCCTTAATGGTATATCGTCCTCCAGTTTTAATATCCTAAGAGGAACACAGCAGGGGTGCTCTTTATCTCCTCTTCTTTTTGATATCTATATAGAGCCTCTCGCCCAACAGCTGAGACTGGATCCCTTGGTTGTTCAATTTAGCTCCTCGCCTTACAGCTGCAAAGTTGTGCTGTATGCCGAAGATCTATTAATTTACACGGCAGACCCCTTGACATCTGTTCCAGAAGTAGAACAATTACTGGTAGAATTTGGATCTCTTTCTGGTTATTTAGTTGACACTGCCAAAACGGAGGTTATGTGTTGGAATATCAAGGAGATTGGGGGAGGGAAGTAAGTCCCAAGTTCATATATCTAGGTATTACAATAGTAAGTGATATAGAGAAAATTTAACATCTGAATTTGTCTAGGGTCTCTAAAGAGATTGAACGTATGTTAAGTAGGTGGAAAAACCTTCCGCTGATAATCTATGGACAGGTTAATAAAAATAGTTATCCTTCCTAAACAAACCTATCTTTTTAATGCTATCCCCCTTGGGTTCCCCAAACAAGGTATTGATACAATTCAGTGGAAGGTGCCAAGTTTCATTTGGGCCCAGAAAGGAGCTAGGATGTCTTGGAAAAAACTCAGGCGTACATTGAAAAAAGGGAGCTTGGCGTTACCTGATTTTAATTGGTATTGTACTGCCTTTCAGTTTAA
The DNA here is from genome assembly GCF_964204655.1 of Triturus cristatus. Lineage (NCBI taxonomy): Eukaryota > Metazoa > Chordata > Amphibia > Caudata > Salamandridae > Triturus > Triturus cristatus. Next base: position 1,204,940,345 of record NC_140582.1, on the reverse strand, counting down.
AAATATTGGGATGCTCCTGGCTAAAACAGATGATTCCACTTGGGGGAAACCTTTGGAGGAAATGGTAAGGTATTAGAGTGTAGAGAGTTTTCCATATACATTTGGTGCTCCTAAGTTTTTTAGGAAGGTTCGGTTAAAGGTATTGAGAGCTGCCTTGGATCTTTGGTACAGAGTCAGTAGGAGGTGGGGCATTGGATATTATTCTGATTTTGCCCCAGTTTGGGATTCCCCCGGAACACCAGAATGTTTAAAGGATGCTCTTAGTTTTCCACTTAGAAGGGCGGGGGTGACAATTTGGTCGGACTTGTTATCATCGGAAGGAGTTCACTCCTGGGAAGTATTAAACACCAAAACTAGTAATGAGCTGTGCAGATTTAAGTTCATTCCATTATCCTCCTGGTTTGCGGGGACAAAAAAGGAGATTGGGGGTGACTATGAATTAGAGCTGTCTCTCCCAGACGTCAGACTCAAGAACAAAAAAGTGGCAAGGTGGTATGAGGGATTCTTAGCGGCCGAAGAGAGAAAGATGTTATCTCCTTATGCGGTATGGAGAGGAATTCTCCCAGAGGAAGACATCGAGTCAGTTTGGGACAGCTCAATGAAGACTCTCTACTCAACTGTTAAACCTGCTAACTTAAAACGAAACCATTTTTTACTATTAATCGTCTTTATTGGACACCACATAAAATATCTAAGGGGCTCATTATGATGGCGGGCGGACATCAGTCTGCCCGCTATCATAACGGTGATGGGAGACTGCCAGACGTGCGGCGGTCCCACCGGCCCAATTAGGATGCGCATCCTGGCCTTTTACCATTGTGGACGGTGCTGCTGGCTGCAGCACCGTCCGCAATGGTACAAGCATTTCAGCATTTTCCTGCACCACGTGGCAGGCACCACCCAGTGGTGCCCGGTACCATGGCACCCCCAAGTGCACGCCCCCGGGGTCCGCAACGGGTCCACAAAGCCAATCCCGCCAGCCTTTCCATGGCTTCGCCGCCATGAAAAGGCCTTAAACTACCCACATCATAATATGGCTGACGGTGCCTGCTAGGCACCGCCACCATATTACTGGCCCAGCTCCGCCCTGCCGGCAATCGTAACGATTGCCGACCGCGGAAAAACGGCGGACGGACTTTACGTCCGCCGCGATACCCACGGCCATCATAATATGGCGGGGGTATTTCACAATAGAATGGAGTAACGATTGCCATCGCCGGCCCGGTGGTGGCGATCGTTATGCCATCCTAATGAGCCCCTTAGTTTGCCCCTCAACCTCCCCCTAGGTGTGTGAAGTGAGGCTGTATAGGAGCCAATAATGTTCACATCTTTGCTGATTGTCCGTGCCTGAAGAATTTTTGGGACAGTGTAGGTCTAGCACTTAAAGAGATTTTCGATCAAGAGATTACATTAAATACAACTCTTATCCTCCTGGAAGACGATGGAGCACTAACTTTGCTGTTGAGGCGGCCTCATAAAAGATTGCTCTTTTATCTAATCCTTATCGCTAGGAGGGAAATCTGTCTGAAATGGAGGGACCCTTTGCCCTCGACAGCAGAAGACTGGGTCTGGGCCGTAGTCAGGAATTGTTGCCTTGATCAGAGAATAACAAAAAACCCTGACCTATCTATATGGTCTCCCTTTCTGACTTGGTCTCGTTCCCTGGGTGTTGGCTGTGATCACACTGACTCACTGACAAAGGTGAGCGTCCAAGTGGAAGGGACCTGGGCAAGTGCAGTGACCGCCAGGCGGACAGCTAGACAATGCAGTTTTCTTTGATTTGCAGACGCTTTATGGCGATATGAGGAAAATAAATAAATAAATAAAACCGAGTCTCTGGCTCAGCTCTACAAGGATTTCTCTCACACCACGGGTAATACTAATGAACTTAGGGGCATATGTACAACAGAATGGCAGAGTGCTGTGTTATGCCACAATTGTTAACACTGCGCTCCGACATTCTGGAAACGCAGGGATGGGCCGTATATATTGTAGGAGAGTAGGGTCTGCAATCCTATGATCACCCAGATTTTTTGCTTTTGCTTCATTGGTTTACGACTTTCCCCGGCTGTGGGCCTGTCAACCAGACCCCCAGCCTAGCTGTTCTCTCTCGAAATTAACACACATGTACATTAGGTGCATCCACTAATTGGAACTGGGCCGCCTTGTCAGTCCCTGTCTCCGCATACCACAGGTATCCAGGGCATCGGTGTACCCAGGGCCTACCAGGGGCTGCAGCATGTATTATGCCACCCCTGGAATGGCCGTCCAAATCTGACACAACTGGCTGCACGACAGCTGGGGCCATGTGGTGTAATCACCCGTTGCTGTAGGTGTAGTATTCCTACACCTAACCCTAAAATGGACACATGGATTCCTAGCAGTCACTCCTATGGCAGGCCTTATCAATCCTGAAGGCAGAGTGCAGGGAATCATGTGGGACGGTGCTCTGGCGCGAGCTGAGCCCGTCGACGGCTTGCGGAACCAAGTCCTAATAGCCGTTCCATGGTGACGCGGGCCAACTACTTTTAAATGCATTATAATCCTCGCGGTTATTTGCTAACTTTGGCATCGCATCACCTACACATGTCGAGTAAGGTGTCATACGAATTGGAAGACGAACCCCTAGCCAGTTCTGGCGACGGGGTTAGCATTCCCCCCTTTTAGAGGGGCACGACATGGAAGTAACCTTGAACCCCGGTTAAGGTTGACTCAAGCCTCAGCATCACAAAATGGATGCTGCCACCAGACACAAGTCTGACCTCCTGCTGCTGGGAGACCTTCCAGCGAAGGGAGTTTGGACAAAGGGTTTCCTGTCGAGGGCGGTGTTAGCACCATCCCAGACAGGGTTTGTGTATCCCAGGTAGGCAGGGCTGAAAGGAAGGTGACTGCAAGTGGCACCCCGGTGCTCACTGTGCATAGCCCGGCTCAAACCAGTTTCGGGGGCACACCAGCCCCTGAGCTGGCGCGAGGCCGGACAAAGGATAGGGGTGTAACCACCCCCCTCCTGGCTCCACCCATAGGTAGAACCTAGTCACGGGCCAGCCCCTTTTCTTAGAATAAAGGTAGGAGCGAGTCCCCTTCCCAAATTGGATAATCGGATAATCAGATATTCGGATAACTCTGAATCTTGAACTACTTTCCACGAAAGGAACTCTTGACTATTTTCTGAAGACTCTCCCTTGTGGCTAAGGAGTAGCCACCCTGCACCAGCAGGCACCACCTAAGCGCTGCGGTTTGCTGTAAGTCTCTCCTACGGATCAAGACTGCCCAGCTCGACGAGACCCGAGTCCCTGCCATCTCTGACCTTTTACCTACCTCATCAGCCCAGCTGAGAGTCGTAGGTGTGACGAGACCTGCGGGACCGGCCATCTTCAGAACCGGCACGACGCTTATCTAGCACGCCCACCGAGGGACCCTCGAGTGAGTGCACCTAGGGTTTGAGAAGCCCTAACCCAGAGCAGCTCCAGCATCGAAGTCTGCCTCCCCAGCATCCCCGAGATCTGCGTGGGGGCCCTTCCGCTCCTTGCTGTTCACCGCGTTGTTCGACCACTTGCTGTCCGGCTGGTGGCCCTCTTCACGACGCACCACGATTGTTTCATCACTAGTCTGGTTGCTCCAGACTGGCTCTTGCTCCCCTTCAACAGAGGAGTACCACGGACCCTCCTGGTCCACTCCAGACGCCATCTTGACTCCACCACGTGGGCTTGCCACTGCCAAGATCCGCTGCCCCATTCCTGGGCCCAGCATCATCGACAGCAGACACCTTCGTGGGACAGCTCGCCCTCCATCCTGGTCGCCGCCGCGCCTCCTGGTCCGAGGAACAGCCGAGTCCGACGTCATCCACTCACCTGGTCGAGGTGACTTCAGCCGGTGCCCTCTTGGTACCCACATGATCGCTGGCTAGCGGTTGAGAACTGAGTCCCCTCTGCTTTCAGGTTTCCTTCCTCACCGATCCAGGCTTGGATCTCGCTGAACATCGACACTGGTCGCCTGCCAGCAACTCTTCTTTCAGGCTCCTGAGACTACAACGAGGACTTCCGACATCTTGCCGAACCTTCCACAGCCGCAGCCTCTGGGCTAGGTAACTCAAGCATTTCGATGCTCCATCGCAGGTTCGCTTTACAAGTGTCCAGTTCCTTTTTCGTTTAGTCCCACTGATCGGATCACTCCGGAATCAGTTAACTTTAGACTGTCTAACTTCTCCCCTTCCACTTGCAGTGTAATGGTTTCGTGCCCTCGGGCATCTGTGTAAATTGTGCAACCAGAAGTATTTTCCTAAGAGTTTTGTATTGTGCTTAGCTCCCTGACTCATAAAGAGCCAGGGTAGTCTTGTTATAAATAAATATCCTTTATTTTCATAACAACTTGTGTGGTGTCCTTTCACTTGGTGTTCAAGGGGTATATGTGATGGTAAACAGCTGGCTTAACACGCCCTCTAGAGTTTAGCCTAAGACTGCTCGTATCCACGCTACTAGGATAGCTGGTCTATAAGGTTGACTTACAACCAATCATCAATAAGGGTTGTTTGGAATGATACACAGTGATCACTAGAATAGTGAGCACTACATATCAGGCCAACTTCTCACATTGGTGAGCAGCGGTTGGGATTTGAGCTTGCTGTTGTTTTACCACACACGTATCCTAAGAATATCGCAGTGAAAGATCACATAAGTACCCAGGTACATATAACTTAACTTAGAATACTCAGAGTTCTACTGAACCGGCTGTTGTAGTGTAACAGGGCTTAGCACACCCTGACTACAACTCTTAGCAAGGGATCAGTAGGTAAACACATAGTGTAGGTAGGTGCATCACTTACACCTCACTAGAAAAGCATGTCGGTCCACGGAGAGTCCTCGCAGACTCCCTTAGTGGTCAGTGACCCTCCACAGGTCGTGTCACAATATGCAACTCTTAGCTTCAAGGAGATGAGACAACTGTGTGCCTCCAGGAAGCTAAACCAGGGTTCTAACCCTACCATCGCAATTCTGATAGGTCTCTTAGAGGCGTACGATGCTAGGAGGTCCTCTAATACAGGTCCCCCCAGTGCAGATGGGAACATGCCTCCCTTAGAGGGAACCCTCGGTGACCCCGACCTCGACCTCCACACAGAGGAGGAGGACGAGGAGGAGTTATCAGGAGACGAGGCAGACAAAGGTCCAGTGGTAGTCGGCAGGCTTACAAGGACCAACTTAAGCAGGCATGAGAATGGAACTGGGGGAGCCCCGGGCCCATGCTCAAGCAGGCCTAACCTTGGGAACGGACGAGCTAGGTCTCTCTCCAGAGGCTCTGGCAGATCGGTTCATACACATGTCTCTCAGGCATCTTCTCAGAGAGGAATGACGTCCCCTCAGAGAAGGGAGCATGAAGCGAAGATGAGGGAAGTCAATCTGAGGATCGAGCGGAAAGAACTTGCCCTCGCCAAAGAAAGACTTGCCCTGGCCCGAGAGCAGAAGTTAAGTGGGTTAGATCCCACTGGTGGCAGCATTCTCAATAGAGAGAAAGACAGGGGTATAGACACTAGACACCTGAGTAAAATAGTGCCCCCCTTTAAGCAAGGGGACGACATCCACAAGTGGATAACTGCCTTGGAGAGGGCCTGCACTGTCCAGTGCGTCCCCCCAAGTCAGTGGGCAGCTATACTGTGGCTTTCCTTTGAAGGTAAAGGAAGGGACAAGCTCCTCACTACTAGAGCTGAGGATGCTAACAACTACCAAGTCCTGAAGAACACACTGATTGATGGGTTCGGCTTAACCACGGAACAGTACCGGGTGCTGTTCCGGGACACCCAGAAAATTCAGTCTCAGGACTGGACTGACTGTGTCGATTGTGCCACTAAGGCTTTGGAAGGCTGGCTGCTGGGTAGCAAGGTTACTGATTACACAGGATTGTACAATCTTATCATGCGAGAACAGATTTTAAACAACTGTCAGAACCAATTGTTGCATCAGCACCTTGTCGACTCAGATCTGACCTCTCCCCAAGAATTGGGAAAGAAGGCAGACAGATGGGTCAGAACAAGGGTCAAGCAGAACCAGAACCAGAACCAGGGTGGTCAGAAGAAAGCAGACCAGAAGGGTAGTAACAAGAACGAACAAAATGACCAGAAGTCTTCGACAGGTCCCCAACAAACCAAAGAGGGTGGGGGTCAGGCTTCACAGAAGAAGAAGACTCAAGAAGGCCAGTCAAAAAGGTGGTGCCAATACTGTAAAAGTAAGACTCACTGGTTTAGTGAGTGCACCAAGAAAGGAGGGCAAACTCCTGCCACTGCAGCCCCTAAGGCACCTGCACCCCCTAGTACAGTCAGCAGTGGTAGTGCGCCTCCCAAGGCATTAGTTGGGTTAACCTTGGGAACCGAGGGGAGTGACGACTTAGTCAGCACGCTCACTCAGGCCGTGCTTGTCTGTACAGGGGATATAGATATGTCCCCTGATGCCAGTCCCAATACTTTGGGCAAATACAGACAGACACCTTTGATTAATGGAAAAGTGGCTCAGGCCTACCGGGACACTTGTGCCAGTGTCACCATGGTGACGCCTAACTTTGTGGACCCTGGACAGATCATGCTAGGTACCAGTTACCTAGTGACCAATGCCAGCAACGTCACTACCAATCACAGTATGGCAGTTGTTGATTTCTCCTGGGGAGGGGTAAGTGGCCCGAAAAAGGTTGTGGTTAGTTCAGACCTCCCCGTAGAATGTCTGTTGGGCAATGATTTGGAAACGTCACAATGGTCAGAAGTGGAGCAGAGGACTCACATGGAAATGTTAGGCTTGCCAGCACATGTCCTTGCTGTGACCAGGTCACAGGCCAAAAGATGCCCCACTGAACAGGTGCTGGATCCTGGAAGAACGGACCAGACACCTTCCAAGAAGAAGAGCAGTAAGGGTAAGGCTTCGCCTTCCCCCTTGCCCCAGGTCGTGGATCAAGTCTCTGAGGAGGCTGACCTTAAAGAACTGAGGGAAACTGAGCCGAAAGAGCTTGAACCTGGTCAGGTTGAGTTTCTGGGCTCAGGGGGACCCTCCAGGGAAGACCTGGGGAAGGCACAGTTAGACTGCCCCTCCCTTGAACCCCTCAGACAGCAGGCTGCTGCTGAGGCTGCAGGGAACGCCACAGGTACCCACAAAGTGTACTGGGACGATGGACTCCTGTACTCCGAGGCAAGAGACCCCAAACCTGGTGCGACCAGGAGGCTGGTCATCCCCTTGTCTCTGAGAGGTTTCCTTCTTACCTTGGCCCACGAGATTCCCCTTGCAGGTCACTTAGGCCAGAATAAGACTTGGGACAGAATTGTTCCACACTTTCACTGGCCCCACATGTCTGAAGATACGAAGGAGTTTTGCCGCTCCTGTGTCACTTGCCAAGTCAGTGGTAAGTCAGGTGGCACGACAAAGGCCCCCCTCATACCACTACCGGTGGTGGGGGTACCCTTTGAACGGGTGGGGATCGACATTGTCGGACCAATGGAACCCCAGACAGCATCAGGGCACAAGTTTATACTGGTGGTGGTGGACCACGCCACTAGGTATCCTGAAGCTATTCCACTTAGGACCACTACAGCACCTGTGGTGGCACGGGCCCTACTTGGAGTGTTCTCCAGAGTGGGCTTCCCTAAGGAGGTCGTCTCAGACAGAGGTGCAAACTTCATGTCGGGATATCTGACTGCAATGTGGAAGGAGTGTGGTGTCAACTACAAGTTCACCACACCCTATCACCCACAATGCAATGGGCTTGTTGAGAGATTTAACAGGACCCTAAAAGGGATGATTCACGGACTACCTGAAAAGCTTCGTCGGAGATGGGATGTCCTGATACCCTGCCTCTTGTTCGCCTACAGGGAGGTCCCGCAGAAGGGGGTTGGCTACAGCCCTTTTGAGCTTCTGTTCGGACATCCTGTAAGGGGACCCCTTTGTTTGGTAAAGGAAGGATGGGAGAGACCTCTCAGAAAGCCGGCATCGAACATTGTGGACTATGTACTCGGTCTCCGCTCGCGGATGGCGGAGTACATGGAAAAGGCGTCTAAAAACCTTGAGGCGAGCCAAGAATTACAGAAAGCTTGGCACGACCAAAAGGCTGTCCTGACTGTGTACCAGCCTGGACAGAAGGTGTGGGTGCTGGAGCCAGTGGCCCCAGCAGCACTCAAAGACAAATGGTCTGGGCCCCACACAATCATTGAGCAAAAGGGAGAGGTCACCTACCTGGTAGACCTGGGAACTCCCCGGAGCCCCCACAGGGTGCTCCATGTAAACAGGCTCAAGGCATATGTCGACAGGGAGGGCATGGGCTTGCTCATGGCCACAGATGAGGGACAGGAGGAGGAGAGTGACCCTCTCCCGGACCTGCTCTCTCAGAACCCTGACGATGGGTCAGTAGATGGTGTTGTCTTTTGTGGCAGCCTCTCTGGACATCAACAAAAGGATTGTAAACAGGTTCTTCAATCCTTTCGACATATGTTCTCTCTGACGCCCAGTCAGACCAATTGGTGTACCCATGAGGTCGACACTGGGGACAGTCTACCCGTAAAGAGTAAAATCTATCGGCAACCTGATCATGTCAGAGACTGCATCAAGACGGAGGTGCAGAAAATGTTGGAGCTGGGAGTCATTGAACCCTTGGACAGCCCCTGGGCTAGTCCCGTAGTTCTCGTGCCGAAACCTCACACCCAGGGCGGTAAGAAAGAGATGAGGTTTTGCGTGGACTACAGAGGTCTCAATGCAGTCACTAAGACTGACGCCCACCCAATACCAAGAGCAGACGAACTTATCGACCGGTTGGCTTCGGCCAGCTACTTAAGTACGTTTGACCTGACAGCTGGGTATTGGCAAATCAGGTTAGCTGAGGAGGCCAAGCCCAAAACAGCATTTTCTACCCCGGGTGGGCATTATCAGTTCGTGGTGATGCCCTTTGGTTTGAAAAATGCACCTGCCACCTTCCAAAGGCTGGTGAATCGAGTTCTCACTGGGTTGGACGACTTCTGCGCGGCGTATCTGGACGATATCGCTGTCTTTAGCTCCACCTGGGAGGATCACCTGGTCCACCTGAGGAAAGTGTTAGAGGCCCTGCAGAAGGCAGGCCTCACTATCAAGGCCACTAAGTGCCAGATAGGGCAGACACAGGTTGTATACCTGGGCCACCTTGTAGGTGGAGGCCAAGTTCAACCGTTGGAGAGCAAAATACAGGCCATCCAGGACTGGGCTCCACCAACCACCCAGACTCAGGTTCGAGCTTTCTTGGGCCTGACTGGTTATTACCGGAAATTTGTCAGAAATTATGGATCCATTGTGACCCCGCTAAACGACCTGACAAGTAAAAAGATGCCAAAAAAAGTTCAGTGGACAGCAAGCTGTCAGAATGCATTCTATGACCTAAAGCAGGCCATGTGCACAGCACCCATCCTAAAGAGTCCAGACTACTCCAGACCATTCATTGTCCAAACAGACGCTTCGGAGCTGGGTGTGGGAGCTGTTCTATCTCAACTGAATTTTGATGGTCATGACCAGCACATAGCTTTTATTAGCAGGAGGCTGACCCCCAGAGAGAAGAATTGGTCAGCTATTGAGAGGGAGGCCTTTGCTGTGGTTTGGGCCCTGAAGAAGTTGAGGCCATACTTGTTTGGCACTCACTTCAAGATTCAGACCGACCATAAGCCCCTCTTGTGGCTAAATCAAATGAAGAGTGAAAACCCCAAACTACTTAGGGGGTCCATTTCCCTACAGGGGATGGACTTCACAGTGGAGCATAGACCTGGCACTGATCATGGCAATGCAGATGGGCTCTCCAGGTATTTCCACTTAGAGCAAGAAGACTCACCTGGTCAAGGTTAGCTTATTGTCCCAAAGTTTGTGGGGGGGTCATGTAGGAGAGTAGGGTCTGCAATCCTATGATCACCCAGATTTTTTGCTTTTGCTTCATTGGTTTACGACTTTCCCCGGCTGTGGGCCTGCCAACCAGACCCCCAGCCTAGCTGTTCTCTCTCGAAATTAACACACATGTACATTAGGTGCATCCACTAATTGGAACTGGGCCGCCTTGTCAGTCCCTGTCTCCGCATACCACAGGTATCCAGGGCATCGGTGTACCCAGGGCCTACCAGGGGCTGCAGCATGTATTATGCCACCCCTGGAATGGCCGTCCAAATCTGACACAACTGGCTGCACGACAGCTGGGGCCACGTGGTGTAATCACCCGTTGCTGTAGGTGTAGTATTCCTACACCTAACCCTAAAATGGACACATGGATTCCTATCAGTCACTCCTATGGCAGGCCTTATCAATCCTGAAAGCAGAGTGCAGGGAATCATGTGGGACGGTGCTCTGGCGCGAGCTGAGCCCGTCGACGGCTTGCGGGACCAAGTCCTAATAGCCGTTCCATGGTGACGCGGGCCAACTACTTTTAAATGCATTATAATCCTCGCGGTTATTTGCTAACTTTGGCATCGCATCACCTACACATGTCGAGTAAGGTGTCATACGAATTGGAATACGAACCCCTCGCCAGTTCTGGCGATGGGTTAGCATTCCCCCCTTTTAGAGGGGCACGACATGGAAGTAACCTTGAACCCCGGTTAAGGTTGACTCAAGCCTCAGCATCACAAAATGGATGCTGCCACCAGACACAAGTCTGACCTCCTGCTGCTGGGAGACCTTCCAGCGAAGGGAGTTTGGACAAAGGGTTTCCTGTCGAGGGCGGTGTTAGCACCATCCCAGACAGGGTTTGTGTATCCCAGGTAGGCAGGGCTGAAAGGAAGGTGATTGCAAGTGGCACCCCGGTGCTCACTGTGCATAGCCCGGCTCAAACCAGTTTCGGGGGCACACCAGCCCCTGAGCTGGTGCGAGGCCGGACAAAGGATAGGGGTGTAACCACCCCCCTCCTGGCTCCACCCATAGGTAGAACCTAGTCACGGGCCAGCCCCTTTTCTTAGAATAAAGGTAGGAGCGAGTCCCCTTCCCAAATTGGATAATCGGATAATCAGATATTCGGATAACTCTGAATCTTGAACTACTTTCCACGAAAGGAACTCTTGACTATTTTCTGAAGACTCTCCCTTGTGGCTAAGGAGTAGCCACCCTGCACCAGCAGGCACCACCTAAGCGCTGCGGTTTGCTGTAAGTCTCTCCTACGGATCAAGACTGCCCAGCTCGACGAGACCCGAGTCCCTGCCATCTCTGACCTTTTACCTACCTCATCAGCCCAGCTGAGAGTCGTAGGTGTGACGAGACCTGCGGGACCGGCCATCTTCAGAACTGGCACGACGCTTATCTAGCACGCCCACCGAGGGACCCTCGAGTGAGTGCACCTAGGGTTTGAGAAGCCCTAACCCAGAGCAGCTCCAGCATCGAAGTCTGCTTCCCCAGCATCCCCGAGATCTGCGTGGGGGCCCTTCCGCTCCTTGCTGTTCACCGCGTTGTTCGACCACTTGCCGTCCGGCTGGTGGCCCTCTTCACGACGCACCACGATTGTTTCATCACTAGTCTGGTTGCTCCAGACTGGCTCTTGCTCCCCTTCAACAGAGGAGTACCACGGACCCTCCTGGTCCACTCCAGACGCCATCTTGACTCCACCACGTGGGCTTGCCACTGCCAAGATCCGCTGCCCCATTCCTGGGCCCAGCATCATCGACAGCAGACACCTTCATGGGACAGCTCGCCCTCCATCCTGGTCGCCGCCGCGCCTCCTGGTCCGAGGAACAGCCAAGTCCGACGTCATCCACTCACCTGGTCGAGGTGACTTCAGCCGGTGCCCTCTTGGTACCCACACGATCGCTGGCTAGCGGTTGAGAACTGAGTCCCCTCTGCTTTCAGGTTTCCTTCCTCACCGATCCAGGCTTGGATCTCGCTGAACATCGACACTGGTCGCCTGCCAGCAACTCTTCTTTCAGGCTCCTGAGACTACAACGAGGACTTCCGACATCTTGCCGAACCTTCCACAGCCGCAGCCTCTGGGCTAGGTAACTCAAGCATTTCGATGCTCCATCGCAGGTTCGCTTTACAAGTGTCCAGTTCCTTTTTCGTTTAGTCCCACTGATCGGATCACTCCGGAATCAGTTAACTTTAGACTGTCTAACTTCTCCCCTTCCACTTGCAGTGTAATGGTTTCGTGCCCTCGGGCATCTGTGTAAATTGTGCAACCAGAAGTATTTTCCTAAGAGTTTTGTATTGTGCTTAGCTCCCTGACTCATAAAGAGCCAGGGTAGTCTTGTTATAAATAAATATCCTTTATTTTCATAACAACTTGTGTGGTGTCCTTTCACTTGGTGTTCAAGGGGTATATGTGATGGTAAACAGCTGGCTTAACACGCCCTCTAGAGTTTAGCCTAAGACTGCTCGTATCCACGCTACTAGGATAGCTGGTCTATAAGGTTGACTTACAACCAATCATCAATAAGGGTCGTTTGGAATGATACACAGTGATCACTAGAATAGTGAGCACTACATATCAGGCCAACTTCTCACATATATAATAAGCACTGGCGCTAAATTTAGCTGCCTAGCGCCAACGCAGGCACCCTTGAACCGTTGTGCAAGGGTGCCTGCGTTGCAGGGAATGATTAGTCATGTGCAGGAAGGCGTTCCTTCCTGCACATAGACAATCAATAATTGTGATTTGTAACTTCTATGTGTGCTGCAGAATGCAGCATATATAGAAGTTGCAACTCATCATTTTATAATGATTGCTGATGTGCTGGAAGGGACCCCTTCCTACACATGAACAATCACTGATGGTGATTTTCTCTTTCTATGGGTGCTGCAGAATGCGGTATATATAGAAACAGCAAAAAGGAGGAGAAATTAATAATTTCTCCTTGTTGCGCCATGTTTACACCACCCCTGTAAAAAGGGGGGCAGCGTCAAAAAGCAATGGGTGTTGCGGTGGACCATCCACTGCAACACCAATTCCCTGCCAAAAGCTAAGTGCTGCAAGAATGGCGCATTACTTAAAAAGCGGCGTTAAGCCACATTATGTGGCTTATTATGGAATAATCGCAAGCCTCGACTCTCATTAGTATGTTTGCAACATTCAAACGAAAGTGGAGGGGTCAACTTTCCCAATCTTAGACAATACCATTCTGATTTTACGTTAACACAAACTTGGTCCTCCTTAGCACTACCCCCTCAAGCAGAAGTTACCACCTGGGTTCAACTGGAACAGGCTCAATGCACACCGTTTTCTTTGAACAAAGCAGTTCTCTCTCAACCCCCAAAATCCTTTTTCTCTCCAAACACTTACCCATGCCATAGCTGTTGCTAAACCTCTAATTGTTTCTTCTAACTCCCGAATGGATACTTTTCTGCAAACTCCCATTTGGTACAACAAACACTTGAAACCAAACAACACAGTCCTCTTGTGGATTAACAAAGTTATTATTTCCAGTGGCCATATTCTCAATGATGGCTCTCTTATGGATTTTCCTGAGATTCAGGAAAACTATGACATATCTTCTTTTCATGCTACTCATTTCCATAATCTTGAATTGCTTCTTCTTCCTCTCCTCACTCAGGCTTCTCTCCCTATTCCAGTATGTCCAACACTTCCTCTTATTTTAGACTTTTCCTCTATTATGAAAGCCTCTTGTTTATACAGGATTTCATCTGCCCTTCTGATTTGAGAACTAAATCTAAGCTGGAGCTTTTATGGGAAGCAGATCTTGACCAAGAGTTCTCTCTCCAGACATGGGAATCCATTTGGGCTAAAATCAACACTTCATCTTGCTCAGCAAGCAAAACACAAACACAATGTTATTTTTATAACAGGCTTTTCCTCACCCCTGCAGATCTTCACAGATTTAAGTTGATTGATACTGCAAAATGTTGGTCTTGCCCGCACAACAAGAGTGATCTCGTACATATGTTTTTCATTTGCCCTCCTGTTAAGCAGCTTCGGATGCTCATATGGAAGAAGTTGAATGATATTCTGCCCACGACCTATACATTTGAATTTCACTTATATTCTTAGGAGGTTTTTCTTTAATATGGCAATCCCAGGGTTCGAATGGAGAATTCATAGACTTATTTTTAGCATTAGCCCTATAGATTATCACCACATATTGGAAAGTCTCCACAAAAGTTTTTTTCATTGCTTGGTGGAATTTATTATGCCATCATCATAGATTGGACTGTGCATATGCTACCTCTATTTCTCTATTAATTAAAAAGGATCTACTTTGGTCACCACGTCTTTCCAGACAATCCGTTCGATCCATATCCATTGCTACCAATTATGAACCACCATAAATTTTATAAACTTTGGCAAGTTACTCCTGTTGTTTTTGTGATTGTTGCTGTTGCTTATTATATGCCCTTCCTTCCTTCTTTCTCTTACTCCCTTTTTTTCCCTTTTCCCTTCTCCCTCATTTTCCCTTTTTCTTCTTATAAAATTTAAAATGCATTCGCTTTGGTATATGTTTAGTTTTTCAATTCATGCTATATGCTTTTAATGCATCAGTTTATGCAAAGTTATCTCTTGTGGATTTTATATTTAGATAATGTTCACTTTTGGTTATTAGAGTTATTGGCTGTTCTTATTTCATTTGTTCACAAATTCTGCTTGAATTGTAGTACTTGTATACTTTGTCTCATTGCTGTACCTACATAATTTTAGTACAGCATTCTAAACTTAAAACAAAGTGGCTTATTACACGTCGTTGTAAAAAAGGTGATGGGGTTTATCGCCACCAGAATGTCAAAAAAGTGACGTTCTGGGGGCGATAAGCCCTTGTAAATATGCCCCTTAGTTTAATGCACCACTCTTGAATGCGAGAGACAGGTTTCTGCAGCCCTACAGAACTCCATCCAATGCATAGTTAAAATGGCATTGGTGATTTTTAGTTATTAACAGTGTCTAAGCAGGGATTCATGAACACAGTGGTGATCAGAAATAAAACTGTTTGGCTCTATTTAATAACACTCACAATAGATCAGCTAAGAAAAAGACACTTCGCTGCTTGGCCTCCTTCCCCGTGCTAAGCTGTTCTTTGGCTATTTGGGGTGGTTTGCGCTTAGGCCCCTGTAATGTTTTGTCCACATAAGTTTTTCATGCCAAATTTGCGTCCTTTCTTCCAAAATCTTGTGTTTTCTAAAGGTACCCAGGGTTTGTAGATTCCACTGGAGTGGACTCAGAAATTAGCCAAAATACAGCAAAATGTTGGGTTTTAAAAAACATAAAAGGGAAAAAAGTGCTGCAGAAGAAATTGTCTGGTTATTTCCCTGCATATGGCATCAACAAAGTGTTTGTGGTGCTGAAATCACCATCTCAGCTTTCAGGGACAGGTTGACTTTTGTCAGAAAACCAATATTTTCCAAACAGTTTTGGCATTTTACTGGGCTTTCAACCTCCTTCCAGTTAGTGGTAGAAATGGGTGTAAAAGCAATAATGGATCCCGGAAAGCTATACATTTCTGAAAAGTAGACAGAATACTGAATTCAGCAAGGGGTCATTTGTATAGATCCTTGAAGGTTTATTTTATAGAAACTAACAGTTGCAAATAAATAATATTTAAACTGCGTTAAAAAGAGATTTTCACCTGTAACTTCTAAATGTGAGAGACTGTTGAAAGCAATATACTGTTACATCTGCTAAACCCTTCTGGTTGTGGGGATATATAGGACTTGCAGGTTCACCAAGAACCCGAGGAACCCAGAGCCAATAACTGAGCTGCGTCTTTCATTGTTTTTTTTATTCCGTACAGGGTACATATTATTTATTATTATTTGTATTTATTTATAACACTTATAAAGCGCTGTGTAACCCGAGGGTGTCCTGGCGCTGTGTAAAATACAACAAAGAGACTCAGCATCAGACAGGAGAGATTATTCCGCAAATAGCCACGTTTTTAAGGCTTTACGAAAAGCCAAGAGATTAGTGAGCTCTCTTACGTGTAGAGGGAGCTTATTCCACACTTTGGCTACGTTCACTACAAAGCTTCTGCCCCCCCAGGAGGCTTTTTTAGCACGAGGAACACAGACTAGTTTTGCGGCACCTGACCTAAGCGTTCGGGCAGGAATATACCATACTAATCGCTCTTTTAAGTATGCTGAACCTGTTCCGTGAACGGCTTTAAACACCAAACATAAAGCCTTAAATTGGGTGCGTTTTCTTATAGGGAGCCAATGAAGCCTCCTTATCTCCTTTGAGACTGTGGCATACTTGGGGATGCCTGATATAAGCCTAGCAGCGGCATTCTGCAATAATTGCAGTTTATTCATTATTCCTTCCTGGATATTGAGATATAGACTATTACAGTAATCCAACCTGGACATAGTAAGTGTCGTAACTACTGTTTGATGGCACTCTATGGGCAAAAGCGGAAGAACTTTCTTACAAGATCTTAAGGCAAAAGAGGTGGCAGCGGACACTGCATTCACTTGATCACTAACACTGAGCTTGTGATCCACCCAAACCCCTAGATTTTTTACCTTGTTCCTGTTGTTGGGCAGTAGGCCCATAGAGTCCGGCCACCATTCCCGGGTCCAAAACAAAGGGGCATTACCAAAGCAGACCACCTCCGTTTTGTTAGAGTTCAATTTCAAACAGTTTCTGTCCATCCATTTCCCAACCGCATTCATACAGTCCCTAAAACACGATGCCGTCTTTTGCCATTCATGTGTTTGTAGAGAAACCACAATTTGTGTATCATCGGCATATGAAGTCAGGCTAAACCCGAAAGACTGAATGAGTGGTGCCAGGGAAGAAACATAGACATTAAACAGAGTGGGGCTTAGAGAGGACCCCTGTGGGACCCCACAAGGTAGGGAAAAGGGTTCCGAAGAGAATTGCCCAAGTTATACTAACTGACTTCGGTCAGTGAGGAAGGACTTCAGAAGGTTCCATGCGGATCCCTGAACTCCGATCACCTGCAGCTGGTCCATCAGCAAATCGTGATGGACCGTATCAAAAGCTGCAGAGAGATCCAACATGATGAGAACGGCCTTACCTCCATTATCTATGATGGCTCGGATCTCTTCGATAGATTTAAGAAGAGCCGATTCCATACTATGGCCCCCTCTGAAGCCGTGTTGAGTGGGGTGCAGAGCTTGCGCCGCCTCCAAATACAGACTGAGTTGAGTGTTAAGATTTTTCTCCACGATTTTGGCCAGCAATGACAGTCTAGAAATAGGCCTGAAGTTTTTAGGGTCTTTTATATCCAGATTTGGTTTTGTTAGGAGAGGCAGAATAGAGTTTTTTACCATTCTTTAGGAAAGTATCCCTCCTTATACATCGCATTAAAAATGGGAGTAAGAGCTTGTGAGATTGGTTCTATTGCTAATTTAGCTATAGATATCGGGCAAGGATCTGAGGGGGATCCTGATTTGATCCCTGTCATAATGTTAATAGTATAATTAGTAGAAAGTTCCAGAAATTGATCCAGACAAGCTTTCTTGGCTACTATGAGGTCCTTCCCGTTATTTATGGTTATCTCAGATTTAGCCTAGGAAAAGGCAGAAAAAATAACATTCACCTTCTCATAAAAGAAGTTGGCGAGTTTGTCACAGAGTCCTTTGCTAGGCATAATAGTAATGGCTCCTGGATTGGCCAGATTAGTAACTGTGTTGAAGAGTTCTCTAGCTGAGTTTGTAGCCTTTCTAATCTTCAGGGCAAAATAGGCCGCCTTGGCGCTGTGAATCAGCTTTTTATATTTAGCTAGTCCACATTTATACTCCTCTTTATCACAGTCTAGATAATTTCTTCGCCATATTCTCTCCCGATGTTTACAAATTATTTTTTGATCTCTCAGCTCCTGAGAGTACCAGGGCGCGGAAGGTGTTTGTCTTGTGACCTGGTACCTTTTAGTTGGAGCTAGTTTTTGACCTGCCGCCTCTAACCAAGATGAATAGCATCTTGTGGCCTTATCCAGATTATCTGGAGGCGGAACTAAGGTGTCATTGAGGACCTCGATGAGGCCCCCAGCTGATACCCTGTTCCAGGATCTAAGCATTAATTCTCTTTTCATCGGTTTGTGAGCTGATTGCAAAGGGATGGCTAGATTAAAAAGAACCGCTTTATGATCCGACCACATTAGGGGTAAAATAGACAAAACCTGTAGTTGCAAATTATTTGTAAAAATACCATCTAGTGTGTGTCCAGCCTGATGGGTTGACCCAACACCAATTGCCTTAGTTTATTACCCTTCATAAGATCTAGTAATTTGGCTGTGTAGTTATCTAGGATATCTTCCAGATAAAAATTTAAATCTCCTAAAACCGTATAAGAGCTAGTGGTAATACTGTTCTCCACAAATTTTCCAGCCTGAGTGCAAAAACGACTTCTTGGACCCGGTGGTCTATAAATCAGGGCACCCTGAAAGGTGTAGTTAGGGGAAAGGTGAAAGGAGAAGTCCAACACTTTGCAGCCTTCCACCTCCCCTGGCTTAACAATGGCTGCCAAGGAAGAGTGATAGATGATCGCTAGCCCCCCTCCTCTTCCAGTGGACCTACTCAGGATATGACAAACATAGTTGGGAGGCGTAGCCTTAACTAAATCTGGACCCGAAGCATTGTCTGTCCATGATTCTGTAATAAAAGTGATTTTTACGCCTTCATCCTCTATAAATGATGCACATTCCAGGCTATGTTTGATAAATGATCTTACATTCATAAGGACACATTTCCAATTACTAATGTTTATTTCATTTTTCCGCTTTTCTTTCCCAATTGCGAAGTCAATAGGCAGGAACAGCAACTCTGGAATTTCCATTCTACATCCTGGGCATTCTATTCGATGCCTTGTGAGGCCCTCCTCAGGGTTAATGCAAACACAGGGGTGGGGCTTATTAGTAGGGTTAATTTTAGAGAAAATCCAATGCAAAAATAGTCTATCATATTGCAGTTTTGTGCCTGAAATACCTGATTTTCCATCTTCAAAGAGGCTGGCGCCCACCGCACCCTGGTCGCGGTCGCGCCAGTGTGTGGTTAAATCATCTCTTCCTGTAAAGAACTAGAGCGTCTACCGCTGACCTACCCAAAATGGCGGCCCCGCGTTGTCAGCGCGGAAGAGCCCCTACCGTGTGCAGAGAGCAGAGAAGGAGTAACTTAAATAGCACCCCCCACAAGCAAAGTATAAGGTAAATTCCAATTTTAAAAAATGACAAGTTAAAACCAGTAAATACACCTAATTTCATTAATTAAAATAGCTTCGTTTGTGCAAATACAGCAATAGCAGCAATTGTGGAATACAACTCCCGGCTGAGCCTCAGGAGACGAAAATTACACTGAGCGCGCTCGCGCCAGTGTGTGGTTGAACAGTCTCTTCCTGTAAACAACTAGAGCGTCTACCGCTAACCTACCCAAAATGGCGGCCCGCGTTGTCAGCGCAGAAGAGCCCCTACCATGTGCAGAGAGCAGAGAAGGAGTAACGTAAATAGCGCCCCCCACAAGCAAAGTGCAGGTAAATTCCAATTTTAAAAAAATGACAAGTTAAAACCAGTAAATACACCTAATTTCATTAAATTAAATAGCTTCGTTTGTGCAAATACAGCAATAGCAGCAATTGTGGAACACAACTCCCGGTTGAGCCTCAGGAGACGAAAATTACACTGAGCGCGCCATAGCACCCCCCACATGCAAAGTGCAGGTAAATTCCAATTTTTAAAAAAATGACAAGTTTAAACCAGTAAATACATCTAATTTAATTAATTTCATATCAATTCATTTGGTAAAATATAAAGAGTGAAAAATAGGTACCAAGGGAACCTCTATATTTCCCAAACAGGAATAAAATATAGAGTTTAGAATCAGTAGTTATTTGCACATCTCCAAAATTGTGGGTACCCATAAAAACATGTGAATTAGAGGTCATTTTTTACAAATTGTCTTACATGTGGAAAGCAGACATGGAAAGAAAATCAATTGGTAATAACACTTGTTCTACTATACTGTGTTCCCCTAAGTCTCCCGATAAAATACTACCTCCCTCGTGTGGGTATCCCTAGTGCCTGCAACAGGAAACGGCCCAACACGCAACATGGACCCATCACATTGTGTGTTCTCACCAGGTTCTGTTACCCAGAATCCCTTGCAAACCTCAAACTTTGTAAAAAAAAAACACATTTTCCTCACATTTCTGTGATGGAAAGTTCTGGAATCTGCATGGAGCCATAAACTTCCACCCCACCCAGCATTCCCCAAAGTCTCCTGATAAAAATGGTACCTCACTTGTGTGGGTAACCCTAGTGCCCGCAACATTAAAGGGCCCAAAATGCAATGTAGACCCATCACATTTTCCAGTGAAAACTGACCCTTTTTTTGCAATGTGCCTAACTGTGGATTTCTAACCCTAGCTCTTCCGGCACTCAGGGAAAACTAGCTAACCTATTAATTTTATTAAACTGGACACGCAGCGGAATCCAAGATGGAGTGACTTGTGTGGCTCTCACCAGTTTCTGTTGCCCAGAATCCTTTGCAAACTTCAAACACATTTTCCTCAACCTTCTGTGATGGAAAGTTCTGGAATCTGCGTGGATATTCAAAATCCAACCCATGCAGAATTCCCCAGAGTCTCCCAATAAAAATGGTACCTCACTTGAGTGGGTAGGCCTAATGTCCGTGGCAGAGAAGGGCCCACATCATATTGTGGAGACATCAAAATGACCTATTACAAAACAACCTGATTTTGCAAGGGAGTTACCTGCGTTTATGGTCCCGGGTTCGGTGACCATCTAGGAAAACCTATCTAACCCAGACATTTATGAAATCTATATAGTCAGGAGAATCCAAGAGATTTCCCAAAATGAAATGCACTGTTAATAAATCAAAGGACAAGAAATTGAACCATTGACTCACACCATGTGAGCTGTAAAGCCACGACAAAGCACCAACCTCTTCACGGGCCAATTTATACACCTTTCATACATGTGACACATACAAAACCATTCACACTGCCAGCTGCGGGCCCATCACATTGTAGGTAGTGACCAACAGAAAGTCCCTACTCACACACAGCCAGCTAAGCGCCAGTGCATGCTCACCGCCAGTTCACGCCCAGAATCCTTTGCAAACCCCAAACACATTTTCCTCAAGTTTCTGTGATGAAAAGTTCTGGAATCTGCGTGGATAGACAACATTCCATCCATCCAGAATTCCCCAGAATCTTATAAAAATAGTACCTCACTTGTGTGGTAGGCCTAATGCCCGTGGCAGTGAAGGGCCCAAATCGTATTGTGGCGACTTCAAAATGACTTATCACAAAACGACCTGGTTTTGCAAGGGGGTTACCGGTGTTTTTGGTCCCAGGCTTGGTGGCCATCTAGGGAAACCTATCTAACCCAAACATTTATGAAAACTAGATAGTTGGGGCAGTCCAAGAGATTTCACAAAATGAAATGCACTGTTAATAAATGAAAGGACAAGAAATTGAACCATTGACTCACACCTTGTGAGCTGCAAAGCCACGACAAGGTACCAAGCAGTGTTTGTAGTGACCAGCAGCAAGTCCCTACTCACACACAGCCAGCCACGCGCCAGTGCTTGCTCACCACCAGTTCACGCCCAGAATCCTTTGCAAGCCTCAAACATATTTTCCTCAACTTTCTGTGATGGAAAGTTCTGGAATCTGGGTGGATAGACAAAATTCCACCCATCAAGAATTCCCCAGAGTCTGCTGATAAAAATTGTACCTCACTTGTGTGGGTGGGCCTAATGCCCGCGGAAGAGAAAGGCCCAAATCATATTGTGGAGACATCAAAATGACCTATCACAAAACAACCTGGTTTTGCAAGGGAGTTACCTGCCTTTTTGGTCCAGGGCTCGGCGGCAATCTAGGGAAACCTATTCAACCCAGACATTTATGAAAACTAGATAGTCGGGGGAGTCTAAGAGATTCCACAATATGAAATGAACTGTTAATAAATGAAAGGACAAGAAATTGAACCATTGACTGACACCTTGTGAGCTGACAAGGTACCAACTTCTTTACAGGCCATTCATACACCTTTCATATGTGTGACACATACAAAACCATTCACACCGCCAGCCTCGGGCCCATCACAGTGTGTGTAGTGACCAGCAGCAAGTCCATTCTCACACACAGCCAGCCAAGCACCAGTGCATGCTCACCGCCAGTTCATGCACACTGCCTGTCAAGTGCCAGTCCTAGCACACAGCCAGCCAAGCGCCAGTCCTAGCACGCCGACAGCCAAGCACCAGTCCACGCACACCGGTAGCCAAGCACAAGTCCACGCACACCGCCAGACAAGAGCAAGTCTACACACACCGCCATCACATTTAGTTTTTTTTATACAGACAAGAAAACACAAACAAATTGTAAGTAGATACAAATCTGCAAACACAAAAGCTGAAACTAAATACATCACACGAATGCCAACCTTGAAACTGAACAAAAACTATAAAACAATACATACCAGGGAGTTCACTTTACTACTCATGGATGCTCCCAAAAATTATTTTGTGTGTGGTACATTCTAAAACAAGCAGGCACACACAGTGCAGGGTTAGAAGGACACTCGGGGCAGTACATACGAGTCTCCTTCCGTTTGCTTCTTCGCCAACAGACTCTACATCTCCTAGTGGGAAAGTCTTTTGAGGATGTGGGAGGAATGAAATCAGGAAAGTGCTGATCTTTAAAACTAGCCACATCCTCCACCACTCCACCTCTAGGAATACTTGCCTGTTCCACTACAACAAGGCTGACTATCACAGACTTCTGAAACTTAACAAAAGTCATTGTTGACTCAGGACAACAATCCTTAAATACAACAAAAGCACTGTAAATAAATTAATGACAGTCCGCGGGAGGGTAGGTCTGGTGTCATCAGCCATGCCATGGTAAGTTCAACGGCAACAGCATATATTAAAGTTGCTGCACTGAAAAAGCTCATAGTTGATACTTAGGATCAAGCTTGTGAGCTACCTGTGCCAGCACCTGCCTTCTGCACCAGCGTAATCCTCTTGACTGAGGGCCCTAGAGGTCCACAGCATTTACTCTGAAAAAATGAGTGCCTTCAAAGCAGTCCAGCTGTCTGAATGCTTCAACTAGGACTACAGTACTAGTTATTTGATTTTCAGAGATAGGGCAATGATTAAGAGGGACAGACAGGTGCATGTGTATGGTGTCCGTAGCAGGGAAAGTCTTAGACCTGTGCAAGCCGAACAAAGGCAACAGCTTCTGGTAAGAATCTTTTCATTAATCAAGAATGGATGTCAGAGTTTCAAAGATGATCTGTATATAGGCCTGGGCGTAGTTCGCGAAGTAGCACTTCGCGAAGCAACGCAAAGTGCAGTTCGCACTACACGAGCTACGCGTAGCACTTCGCGAACTGCGTAGTGCCTTGTTCGCACTGTGCCAGATGTCATTTTCAATGATTGCACAGTGCGGACAAGCAACCGGCACTGTGCAATCATTGAAAATGGCATCTTGCACAGTGCGAACTGTAGTTTTCTGCTGCTCGAGTAGATTTTTACTCGAGCAGCAGCTTTCTCAACGCGAACTGGTAGTTTCTCATCGCGAGCGGTCGCGAGCATGCGCGACCACTCGCAATGAGAAACCTGACATCCTCGCGTTGGGAATCTCGCCGGGAGGTTTATTTTCCATGCTCGCGATCGCCAACTTGATGTTGCTGATCGCGAACAAGGAAAAAGTCTCGCCGGGATGTCATTTTGCTTGCTTGCGGTCGCCAACTTGACGTTGAGGACCGCGAGCAAGCAAGAAATGACCGCAGCACTATGCAACACAATGCTACGCGTGCTCGCACTGTGCTACGTGCAATTCACGTAGTGCGAAGTAGCGCGAACTTCGCAAACTACGCGAGCGTAGCGTAGTGCTTTGCCCAGGCTTAATCTGTAATAGTTTCCATGATAAATGATGCTGACTAGCATGCTGGTGGAGTTACTACAATGACCCACACAGAGGCTTCAGGGAAACCAAAAGTGTGGTATGATTATGGTTGCAAGCGGAAACTTAAAGAAACTCCTGTTTTTATGTATTGTAACTTTCTTAGTAAAGAGTCTTGTGTTGTACGCTCCAGTGTTGCTTGCATCCTGTTTTTTCAACAGCACCAGTAACCCAGTCAGTAAAACACTCATTAAATCATTCAACCGTCACTCAATATTGCTTTACTCATTTCCATTCTCAGCAATATCGCCTGTGCCAAAGGAGACATGTGAAAAGAACTGTCAGGCCACACAGCGTGTGTGAAATATGCAAATCTTACATTTTTGAAAAGGGATAAGTATACGAAAGAAAGAAAGGTTTTGGGTAATAGTAATAAAAAAACTATATTAATTAAAATAATGTTTATTTACAAATTGCAAGATTTATGGTAAACACTAAAAGAGGTTCAGAGACAGGTGCATGAGAGGCATGGTAGACTGCTTCCCGCAGGTAGTTGTGTGCTTAATAGAGAGCAGGCATGGTGCTGAGATTCCAGAAGATATGAACATTCTTCCTTCATGTGACAGGATGCAGAGTCTTCTTCCGTTACTGCAATTAAAGAAGATATGAATGCACCTTTAAGCATCGTGTAGTAATCGAAGATATGCACTTGTAGGCAGATAGACAAGTAGCCAGTCAATGTAGAAAATATGAGGAGGATTTATGGTAGAAGATCAGGTTTGGTTACAGGAAGTTAAGATAGTCAATACTGCTCAGCCCACTCACACCAACTCATCTCACACAGCATACATAAAATTTCCATTACGTCACATTCACACTCTGAGCAGCAGGGAACTGGTTATCAAGGATAGGATGCATGGCAACAAGTCAAGATACCACACATGGGGGCATATTTACAAGCCCCTATTGTTATCACATCGTCACTTTTCTCGACATTGTGGTGGCGATACGGGCTTTGCCCTATTCACAAGGTGGTGTAAAGCCACTTAATGTGGCTTAACGCCACCTTGTAAATAAGGCACTCTTCCACGCTATACTTAGTGTGAAAGGGGCGGGCAATGGGTGTTGTGGTGGGTTTTCCATCGCAGCACCCATTGATTGTGACGTTGACCCATATTTACAAGGGTGATGTGAATATGGGGCAGCTCCAAAATTAAGACCTGGTCTTACCCTTGCGCAACGAGAACAAAGTTTTCAATTTCTCCTCATTTTTACTGTTTTCATGTGTTCTGCATTGTGCAGCACACATAGAAACAACAAAACGCCATTGATTGATTATGTGCAGGAAGGTGTTCCTTCCTGCACCTCAACAATCTGTAGTGATGACAGGATCCAGTAGATGAGGTAAGAAGACTTTATTAGAAATACAAGTCGAGATCCCACAGACAGCAAGCACAGCACGAAACCTCTCTCTCAAGACAGTTGGTTCCAACGGTCACATCACTAAGGCTAGCGCGAGCCAAGGGGCAGCGTGAGCGATGACTTCATAGGGTGTGCACGTGCGGGCAGCGCGAGGACAGCATACTACATATCTCTTTTCCTAAAACAAAGAACCTGAGGGGGGAAGGACAGGTGGGGAGAGGAAAAATGAGGAGAGAGGAAAGGACAGTGAAAAAGAGAAAGAGGGTGAGAGGAAGAGAAGGAAAGAGTGGGAAAAGGAGAAGGTGTAGCTACCTGTATCTGGCAGGCAGATACTGCCTCCTGGGGAGACCAAGAGGAATATCATCAACACCAGAATTACCATGTCTTACACCTATGGAATGCATGGATCATCATCAGAACTCTGTGAGGATTTGTAAAGCCTCAACAACTGTGTTCATGTTCCACCAGTTGCATTGATTAACACGAACAGCGCTGCCACAAATGTTGTCAATGCATACAGGTTCACTGAACTTGAAGTAACCTTTTTCTTACAAAACCTGTTTTCTTTATCTTCACTAAGTCACCCACAGCGAGATTCTGAGTAGAGACATTTTTTTTGTGTCAAAATAGGTTTTTTGTTTGTATTGAGTGTTTTCAACTTTGTTTCTGACCATCACGTCTAGCTCTTGAGCAGTGACCCTGTGTTTAAACCACTGTGACATCCATGCTGGTCTGAATTCTGAGAAGGCCTTCCTACCTTTGAGCAATTCAAAAGGGGACACACCAGAGGAGGAGTGTGGTGTGGTTCTGTAGAACCACAGCATAGTCCTAAAAGCCATAGGTATGACTTTGTTCTGTGAAATAGCCCACCGTATGCAATCCACAATTACAGTATTAAGCCTTTCCACTAATCCATTAATTTGTGAGTGATAGAGTGAGCTTTTAAGGTGGTTGATGGAAGATTCCTTGAGAAACCGTTCAATATCAGCAGAAATAAATTGAACCCCATTGTCAGAGACTACGGTTTTAGAAAATCCCTCCCACATCAATACTTCTTTCATGAAATCTAGGATTTCTTTAGAGTCTGTCTAAGCTACAAATTTGACTTCAGGCCACTTTGAGTAGTAATCAAGCAAGACTATAGCAAAGCAGGTCTGGTGGGGCAAGGCAAAGAAGGGACCCAGTACATCAATACCCAATTTTTTTTCCAGGGATTGTCAGGAAGGGGGATGGCTGTTAAAGTAGGATTGGAGATGCATAAGGTTTTGTCACTATTAGCACAAATTGGACAATCATGGACCATGGTGTTGATTTCTCGGTCCATTTGGGTCCACCAAAGATATTCACGTTTTGTGAGCGTAGCGCTTAAATGTCCTTAATGGGCTTCAGATTTTATTATTTATTTATTTATTTATATCGCTTATAGAGCGCACTATCACCTTGCAGGCATCCTGGCGCTAACAAACACGAGTGCACGTATTGTGGGTAAACCACCGAGGCGCAGACAACAGCTTAGATAATGGGAAATAGCCAGGTTTTTAGTCTTTTCCTAACGGGAAGGAGGTCCCTGACTTGTCTCAGTCCCAGCGGAAGCTCATTCCATAGTCTGATACACCGAAGGCTCTACCGCCTGATTTAACTTTCTTGGCTCTAGGTATTTTCACCAGTCTAGCTGATGCAGAGCGCAGGCATCTCCCTGGAGTTTACCCTTCAAACTTTTTCTGCATGGAGACGGGCCCGATCTCATGCAGGGCCTTGAACACCAAGCAGAGAGATTTAAACTGGATTCTCTGTCTAATTGGGAGCCAATGCAGCTCCGCCATAGCCATTGAGGAAGATGCATCTCTAGGCCAGCCTAGTACTAGCTTGGCTGCTGTTGACTGAATCCGCTGAAGTCTATCTAAAAGATATTTCGGGGACCCAAGTAGCAGCGCATTACAATAATCTAATCTGCTTATTATAGTACTTTGTACTACTAGCGCTCGTCCCTGGGAAGGCATTAAGGGAAAGATCTTTCACAGAGTTCGTATAATAGCGAAACAACTTCCCACTGTTTGGTTAACCTGAGCTTCCAACGTTAACTTGTTATTAATCATAACGTCCAGGTTCCGAACCTTCTCCACCGGTCATAGAACGGTGGGTAGATCTAAAGGCCAAAAGTTAACAGGCAGCACCGAAGGAACATTCCCGACTGAAAAATAAAGGACCTCTGTCTTTCCAGCATTAAATTGCAAAGAGTTTCCTCTCAACCAGTGAGCCATGGCCCGCAGACAGCTATGAAACGCTTCCAAAGAGGTCGACTCATCTCCCTCTAAGGAGAGAATCAGTTGTGTGTCATCGGCATAATTTACTGCATTAATGTTATGCGCCCTAATGACAGCAATCAGAGGTAACATATAAATATTAAAAAGAATAGGGCGTGGTTCTGGTGGTGTCTGGCGGTGGTGCGGTCGGGGGGAGGGGGTTGGGCATTGGGAAGGGAGGGGGGGGGGTTTTCTTGATGGATGCCGTATGAATAGCTCTCCATTGTTCCTCTATACGACAAAATGTCAAGTGTTGTTGCTATTTACTATGTGTCAGTTTCCCCTGGTTTGTCAGGGGCCTGCAGCCCTTGCCTACTTGATCAATAAAAAGTGTTGTTAAAAAAAAAAAGAATAGGGCTAATTGCAGAGCCCTGAGGTACCCCATGCGTGATACTAGTAAAGGGAGATTGATAAGGAGGCAGGGCCACTGCTTGACTCCTCTCCGAAAGAAAGGATTGAAACCAGCTCAGAGCAAGGCCAGTCACCCCAACCTCCCTCAGCCACCTCAACAAGATGGCATGGTTGACCATATCAAATGCGGCAGACAGGTCAAGCAGAATAAGAACTGATGCCTGCCCTTTGTCTGCCCGCATCCGAAGCTCGTCCATCACGGTCACCAAAGCCATCTCAGTGTCATGCGCTGCCCGGAAGCCAAATTGTACATCCTCTAGGAGTTTATTTTTTTCAAGGTATTTTGAGAGATAGCTTCCAACCACTCTTTCTACAATTTTGGCCGGAAAAGGCAAGAGGGAGATAGGTCTATAGTTGTTGGGACTGTCAGGGTCCAGAGTGGACTTCTTCAACAGAGGAGTCACCAGTGCCTGTTTCCACTGAGACGGGACCACACCACTGAGAAGAGACTGATTACAGATCAGCCGAAGTGTGGGAAACAGCTCTGCTTCAAAGTCCTTCCAGAATCTCTGTGGCAGGGGGTCCAAAGGTGAACCCGACGAAATCCCTAGGGCCACCTTGCCAAAATCTTTTGCTGAGAGGATCACAAACTCAGTTAGCTTAGCAAAGGGCTGGCTCTCCGAGCCTATGGGTATGATTTCATTACCACCCAAAGAGCAGGTATTCCTGAGGTAACAAGGGGGTATTATCTTTTCTAGTCTAACGATTAGGTCATCCTCTGCAGACAATTTGTCACAAACTTTCACATATGGTTGGATGTCAACATTTAAATTTTTCTCCCTGACCCAGCCTTTAGCAATGTATTTCTTGACAAATTTAATCGTTTCATCATTTTGCATAGCCATTTTCCAAACAGTTTCACCTATAGAACAGATGTCCTGTAACTCTATGGCAGCAACTAAACAATCTTCAAGTTCGTCATCACTGTTAGGTCTGTCATCACAATCTGTTTTGTTGGAAACTACAGGCAATCGAGAAAGTGCATCAGCTCGGACATTTTTCCCACCGGGAATGTGTACAACATTAAATTGGAATTGGAGTAGTTTGAAAGAAAGTCTTGCTATGCGTGTTGTACTGTTGCGGTAATTAGTGTTCCTTAGAATGGATACTAAGGGTTTGTGTTTGGTTTGTAGAGTGAATTTCCTACCCCATAGATAACATTTGAACTTTTTAATGGCCCAAAAACATGCCAGTAATTATTTTTCGATGACAAAATAGTGTGTTTCAGTGTCCCTTAGTACTCTGGATGCAAATCCAATGGTGAGTTCTTTAGTACCTTTGATCTGCGTTAAAACTGCTCCAAGTCCATAAGAACTGGCATCGACAGTTAATATGCAAGGTACCGCTGGATCAAACTGCTTCAAAGCCCTAAACTCACTTAGTTGTATTTTTAATCATTCAAATGCACTCTTACACTCATCATTCCATGCAAAAAGTGTTTCATTCTTTAGCAAATTGGAGATAGGACATACTTTCATGGGATATTCAGGGATAAAGCATGAATAGAATTTGCTTAAACCTAGGAAAGATTTAACGCCAGTTTTGTCAGTGGGTGGAGGTGCATCTAAGATGGCTTGTACTAATCCTGGTCTCCGTGTGACATCGGCACTCTAGATCGTGTGACCCGGTATTCCACAGAATTCTTAGAGAACTCACGTTTGAGTACAATACCATGTTCTTGGAAGATAGATAATACTTTGTGTAAGTTTTCATCATGTGTAATATTGCCAATAGCATGTATGAGAACGTCATCTTGAAAAATAACCTCATATTTTGTGCCTTTGAGTAAGTTCACCATGAGACGCTGAAAAACTGATGCCGCCGATGCTAGTCCAAAAGGCATGCGACAGAACTGGAAAATGCCGGATGGAGAATTAAACGAGGTAAGATGGCGTGAATCACTGTCTAGTTCCACCTGATGATATGCAGAAGCGAGGTCATGTTTGGTGAAGAACTTTGACCCTGCAACCATGGCCAACATTTCAGTGATGTTGGGAAGTGGGTGAGAGTCCACCCATATTTCTTTATTCAGGTTGCGCAAGTCTATGCACATTCTGAGATTGTTGTTTTATGTCCAGTGGAGATAACCAGTCAGACGATTCGACTGATTCGATTACACCTCTGCTGCACAGTGCTGTTAATTCTTTCTCAAGGTCTTCTCTGACACTGAAAGGCACACTCCTTAACTTGTGTTTGATAGGTATAGCACCCTCCTTGACTTTTATCTTGTGCTTTAAGCCTTTGATTTTACCAAGTTCACCTGAGAAGACTTTAGGATAGTTATTCAAGAGCTCTACAACTTGGGAAGAATCACATATGGCTAACACCTGTTCTTTGGCTCCTTGAAGTATGCTCAAACCTTGGATGGCTATGTAAATTTTCCCTTGGATATGTCTGCCTTTTAATTCTATGACATCCTCAAAATATCCAAGAAGATCAATTTTACCCCCTTTGTAGGACACATGTGCAGGGGGCAACAACTGTCTCTCGCCCCAAATGGCGGTAAACAGCGATTGCATTATCATGGTGATGTGTGCACCAGAATCCATGAGAATTTGTAAATTCTTTTCCCCAACCAGTATGTTGGCATAGGGATCTACGCAATCAGCAGGATCACCTGTTCTAATTTCACTCTCACTGATGACTAGTGCCATGTCTTTCATCTCTGACCAAAGGTCTTCGGTATCACTGTCACTAGTGTCCTTTACATACCCTACTCTGACATGTTCCTTTTTCTGCCCCTGACATACCTCTGCGAAGTGGCCCACTTTGCCACAAGACCTGCACACTACATTCTTTGCAGGGCACAGTCTGCTGTTTTTGTTGTGCGTAGAGTTACCGCACCGAAAACAGACGTCAGACCTCTTGAAAAAACTATTTTGAAAGGCTTCCCTTTTTTTTGTAATTGTTAATGCGTACAGGATTAACTACTTCCACACTTTTGTTTTCCAATTCCTTCACGGAAACTTGAGCTATTTCAATGCTCTTGGCAATACGGATAGACTCTTCAGAGCGAAATTCCCTAAAGACAAATGTTTTTGTCAGATGGCTCTATCAGTGCAATGACTTTTAAATTGGTCACGTACCAATTGCTCACTAGAATGTTCAACTATCAATTTCCTAAGTGCACTAATATATGTGTCAACATCTTCATCGTTTTTTGTACTCTTTTGAAGAATTTGTGTCTTACTACAACTATACTTGGCTGTACATCGTATCTAAAAGCCAGTTTCTTTATTGTTCCTTGGTATTTGTCAAGATCTTCCTCAGCACCACCCACAGGGGGAGACAGCGTTTACAACGCACTCATTAAATCGCAGTTCCTTTACAATGTGGCCATTACAATGACCGCATTGTTAGAATGTGATGCCTTTACAACGCAAGTCATTAGATGAACTTGCTTTAGGGGGCGCTCCAACCTAAGGAATACTATAATGTACTATTCCAACATCCTCCCTACTGTTGCGCAGACTGAAGTTGGAATAGTAGGTTGTACTATTCCTAAGTCCAGCGCGCCCCCTACTGCAAGTCGATCTAATGACTTGCGTTGTAAAGAAATTGCGTTCTAACAACACGGTTGCGTTGTAAAGGAACGCGATGTAATAGCATGCGATGTAACATGCTATATTCCCCATAGGATCAGAAAGGTGTTTAAGTGTCGCTCTCGACTCAAAACCAAGTGAATGTAGCAATAAAACCCTTTTTCTTTCTGGTCTAAACCTATGTGCTCCAATAGCACATAGATATGTTTCAAATGCGTCAAGCCAGTGAAGCCAGCTAATTGGTGGTTCACCTGGAGAGTCAAGGAAGGGTGGTGGTCGGTTAACAGTTTGCATAAGGTAAGTATGTAATTCTTATTTTCTTTTAGAAACCCCAAAAGATACTATCAAAGTTATATTACTGTACTAAAACAATAAATAATGGTTGAGTAAGAGTTGAATGGATACAACATGAAATGAGGGAATTAAGAAATAGTCAATAAGGTATAAGTGTCACTGTGCTGTCACCGGTACTGGGAAATGTCTTGTTACAGGAAAATATTTTTAAAAAGGATGAAAAATGAGTTTAAGTAGGAGCGATAGCAAGTAATTGAATTTTCTACTCTTACTGTATGCGGAGTTGTTGAGAGGTAGACAGGGTCCTGTTGTGCTTCACCAAGAAAGAAGCCGGTAGCTGTTGTGTAAAGAGGCACTGTGTCATACATCACATTTGTAAACAAAATTAACTAAAAGAAAACGAGGCAAGGAGATCCGCCACATGCTCTTCACGCACGTAGATGGGGCAAAGCATATCCTCGTGAAAAGAACAGCAAGGCAGGAATGAGCTGGGCAGCTCTGCGTCGGTTACATTTTCATCCGATGACGCAATGGAGAAGGAAGGCTCCACCTCACGGGGTGGGGAAAGCGTCGAAGGCTCCATCTCAGGGGGAGGAGATCCAGTTGCTTAGGCTTGCTGAGGAAGTGAGTCCTGCCTCCACATTAATTTTAGTGCTGCCCTTTCAAGGCAAAACTTAGTCAGGTAGAAAGGAAAGAGCTGGTAGACAAGGATTGAAACACACTGCGGGGCTCCACCTCTTCCTCCACAACATGGAACTGTTTAGAAGACCTGGAAAGTGCACTGGTATTGCCATGTGTGTCCAGGGAAGCCAAACATGAGAGCAATGATGTCAAATGACAGACATCGCATGCGGCAAACAGCGGGAGCAGACCACAACAGGGAACATCGTAGGTACAGGGAGTACCCGTCGTATACAAGTACCTCAAGTGGCGGTACTGCGGCGTGAGGGTGAGCAGCTCTGCGTGGATTCTGCGTGGGATCAACTCGTCGCCACAAAGCATGTAGTGATGACAGAATCCAATAGATGAGGTAAGAAGACCTTATTAGAAATTCAAGTCGAGATCCCACAGACAGGCCTCAGCTATGCGTGCAAGCATAGCGCAAAACCTCTCTCTTGAGACAGATGGTTCCAACGGTCACATCACTAAGGCTAACACGAACCAAGGGGCAGCGCGAGCGATGACATCATAGGGTGTACACACGCAGGCAGCACGAGGACAGCATTCTACACAATCATTTTTAAAAATCACGTTTTGCAACTTCTATGTGTGCAGCATTAAGCAGCACACATAGAAGTTTCAAAACTGCATTTCAGATTGTTTATGTGCAGAAAGGAACACCTTCCTGCACAGCTGCTTAGAACATTGGATCTATTCGCATTGCGCCATCCCATTTTTTCTGCCCTGGGTCAGTCCCGCACTGCACCGTTTGCTTCATTGGCCCTAACACTTCCTGGTACGCGGTTGTTTTGCTCCCTGGAGGATCAGTCCGACATTTGCATAGGCCCTTACTGCGCCTGGCTTCTCCGTGGCTGCTATCCCGCAGCGGCCCCGAGGTATGGGCCACAAAGACCCCAAGCAGAAGACCCTGCCATTTGAAAAACTCACAAACAGGCCTTCGGAAGACGGATCCAACATGGCGGGAAACGCCCAGGGTACAGAACATCAAGACGACCTCCTTGCACTGACAACGTCTATGCTTCAAGAGATGAGGGCTGCATTCAGGGCCCTGGCCGGACGGTTTGACACATTAGATAAGAGCCTGGCAGACATGGGGGCCAAAATCCAAGTGCATGACCAGTGCCTTGATGTGGCTGAGGCCCGCATTTCGGATATTGAAGATGGCACGGCTCAGTCCCTGAAACATTTAGAGCGTGTCGAACGCATCCTCAAAGAGGTAGCTATAAAGAACGAAGACCTCAAAGCACGCAGTAGGCACAATAACATTCACATTTTAGGTGTCCCTGAGTCCACTGCTACAGGCCGCATGGAAGGCTTCGTCGAGACTCTTTTATCTGACCTGTTTGGGAGGGAGTCTTTTACCCTGGGGTTTGTGGTGGAGCGCGCACACTGGTCATTGGGGCCGCGGCCTAACCCTAGTTGCCCCCCCGACCCATCATTGCCAGTGTTATGAACTTCAGAGACCGCGATTCAGCATTACGCCTCGCTAGGGAATGAGGCGCCACTATATGGCAAGGCTCTAAACTATCCTTATACCCAGACTTCACTGTAATGGTGCAGGGCGCTCGATGGAAATATAATGGGGTCAAGGCCACCCTAAGAAACCTGGGTTTAAAGTATGGCATGTCGAACCCGGCCAGGTTAAAGATAGATGTTGGAGGCCAGGCCAGCATATTTGACACTCCCACAGAGGCACAAGAGTTTTGCCATCGAACTGGGTTCGGGGGTGGGGGACCCTCCCATCCACACAGCGGATCCGACGCCAGTGTTGAACTATTTTCTAACTCCGCTACGGGCTGACTCTCTTTGAAATACTCTTTTGCATTAGTTTACCACTGAATGGGGATAATGTACATTATTTTGATGTAACATTTCAGTTTGTCGGCTGACTTACATGGCTTTGCCACCCCTCATGGTGTATACCTTGGGTTTGTTCCCGTACTTACGGAGGTACCCTTCTTGGGGTTCTTCATTTAACTGTAAAGTCAATTGGTACTTCAAATTCTTCTTTTGTTTATGGTTCTGCCTCGCTTTGGACGTAGTGAGGTTGGGTGGGGGTTACTATTTTTTGTTTCAATGTTATTGGTTGTATGCAGCAATGGTCACTGTCATGGTTTTCTGCTATTCACTGTTACGCAATTACACCATGCTTGACAACTATACCTGATGGCCCAGTTAGGTAACGTTGACGGTCCATCCAGCCTATCCTTAATGTCTTGGAATGTAAGGGGTCTGAACAACAACCGCAAACGGAGGCATGTTATTCATTATTTACTGAGACACAATGTGGATATTGCATATTTACAGGAAACGCATTTACCGAAATCTGATAAGGCCCGCTTTGCTGCCAGCTGGGGGGCACATAGATATTTCGCTAACTACAGCAGCTACGCCAGGGGCACAGCCATCCTTATTCACAAGAGGTTTCCTTTCAGCCCCCGCTCAGTGATAGGGGATAATGAGAGCAGATATGTCATTGTCACGGGATCACTCAAGGGACACCACACGGCACTGGTTTGTGTTGATGGCCCGAACACGGATTCACCAGACTTTTTCCATGCACTGCAAGCCCAATTAGTTAGGTTAGAACCAAGCTTTCTTTTGATAGGGGGGGATTTCAATTTACTACTGAACCCAAGACTGGACAACACTTCCACTACTCCTGATGCCAAGCAACGAGAGCTCCACGCACTGCTAGAGTTATGTGAACACTGCTCCCTGCTAGACATCTGGCACCAACGCAACCCTGCTCACACGGAATACACCCATTGCTCTGGACAACACAACTCTTGGACCAGGATTGACTTTTGGCTAGTTTTCCCAGGCATTACCGGCTGGTTCCGACCATTGGGGACGCTGCCAAGAACGTATTCTGATCATGCCCTGGTACAACTCCATCTATGGGTCCCACGTCCGGAGGGATTTGAGAGACAATGGCGCTTTCCGAGCTGCGTCCTACATGATTACCTTTTTAATGCTGAGGTGCGTGAACCCATCGAGGAATACTTCAGGATCTGTTGACACTTGGGTGGTCTTGTGGGACGGCTTCAAGGCATACATCCGGGGAGTCTGCATAGCGAAACACTCTGGAGTTCTTAAAGATCTTCGAAACACACTGGCATGTATAGAGCACGAACTCGCGGACCTAGATGACTCATCGGCCCACTCCACAGACCCAGACAGGGAGGGAAGACGTATGACTCTTCTCGTTGAATTCTGGGAGGCGGCGGACCACGAGGTCTTACACTTAGGTAAATAAGCAGATGCTCCGTCCCCCATATAGCAGAGCTTACATTGCAGAAATTCACACCTCCACAAATCAAACACTCACTCACCTCTACAACTGACATTCGGGATGAGTTTTCGGACCATTTCAAGTCCTTATACACTACCAAAGTTGGGAACGACTCCTCGGCTCAGGAGGCTTACTTGTCAGAGATTACACTGGTGTATCTAGAGAAGGGCATGCAGGATTTTTTAGCAGAGCCCATATCAGAGACGGATGTCCTCAGTGCCATAGATTCCCTACGCGGCTCTTCTGACCCTGGCTTGGATGGGTTCACGGGGATCTCTATAAGGCATACAAGAACGTACTGGCGCTGCAGCTGATAGAGATGTATGCCGAGGCATTTGAAAGCCAAACCTTGCCCCCAACATCACGTGAGGCGGTCATTATACTTCTTCCCAAACCGGGCAAAGACCCATCCCATTGCAGCTCATACAGACCCCTCTCACTTTTAAACTTAGATTATAAAATATTGGCAAAGGTCATCGCTAACCGTCTCTCCCAGCTGATGGAGTTTATCATCTCCCTGGCCCAATCGGGTTTCATCCCACACCACTCCACCTCATTAGATCTAAGAACGCTTTTCTCGGTACTCCATAGAATCTATCCGAATGTTCCTGCTGCTGCTGACCCTTTAGATGCGGAAAAAGATTTCGATTCGCTGGAATGACCCTTTTTCATCTCGGTGATGCGCCGTATGGGCATGCCCATGGGATTCATTGCCACCACCACTTTTTTGTATAGCACACCAACGGCGAGACTCTGCTTGAACGGTACCTTGTCCAGACCCTTCTCCCTCTCCCTCTCCCGTGGTACCCGGCAGGGCTGCCCGCTATCCCCTCTCTTGTTTATCTTGGCCATGGACTCTTTAATTCGCCATTTCCAGGAGAGACATTTGCATAGGGGACTGCAGTTTAATACTGGTGCCCTGCTAGTCTCACTCTATGTGGATGATACTATCCTCTATTTTAGAGAACCTCAGGAAAACTTAGAACCGCTAATCAGAGAAATATTTTGGTTCGGCAGCTACTCAGGGCTAGGCATTAACTGGCACAAATCGGTGATCTTCCCCTTAACTACCAGTACAGCTCCATGGGACTGCGGATTCGCTCTCGAGTGGTGCAGAGACTCAGTTAAATATTTGTTACAACAAACAAATGATGGACGGAATGCTGACAATGCAGACATTCTCCCCCAGTCAAGAGATCTGGGTTAAATCCATCGTTCTTTTGCCCACTACGCCACCCCAGTTCAGACATGGCCATATGCAAATCAGTCTTGACCCTGTGCCTCATGGGAACAGTCCAGCCCGAACTGCCAAGCCATGTCTTCCCTGGACCGGAATCAAGCATCCTAGGACCGGTTTCTGGCTATCAGCCGTCATCAGCCAGGATAGCTTGACTCCAGTGGCGTAGTGAGCACGGGTCCCACGTCTGGGAATACCCATCCCACTTAGGGCGAAAAGCGTTACAACAAACAAATGATGGACGGAATGCTGACAATGCAGACATTCTCCCCCAGTCAAGAGATCTGGGTTAAATACATCGTTCTTTTGCCCACTACGCCACCCCAGTTCAGACATGGCCATATGCAAATCAGTCTTGACCCTGTGCCTCATGGGAACAGTCCAGCCCGAACTGCCAAGCCATGTCTTCCCTGGACCGGAATCAAGCATCCTAGGACCGGTTTCTGGCTATCAGCCGTCATCAGCCAGGATAGCTTGACTCCAGTGGCGTAGTGAGCACGGGTCCCACGTCTGGGAATACCCATCCCACTTAGGGCGAAAAGCGTTACAACAAACAAATGATGGACGGAATGCTGACAATGCAGACATTCTCCCCCAGTCAAGAGATCTGGGTTAAATCCATCGTTCTTTTGCCCACTACGCCACCCCAGTTCAGACATGGCCATATGCAAATCAGTCTTGACCCTGTGCCTCATGGGAACAGTCCAGCCCGAACTGCCAAGCCATGTCTTCAGCTATCCTGGCTGATGACGGCTGATAGCCAGAAACCGGTCCTAGGATGCTTGATTCCGGTCCAGGGAAGACATGGCTTGGCAGTTCGGGCTGGACTGTTCCCATGAGGCACAGGGTCAAGACTGATTTGCATATGGCCATGTCTGAACTGGGGTGGCGTAGTGGGCAAAAGAACGATGGATTTAACCCAGATCTCTTGACTGGGGGAGAATGTCTGCATTGTCAGCATTCCGTCCATCATTTGTTTGTTGTAACGCTTTTCGCCCTAAGTGGGATGGGTATTCCCAGACGTGGGACCCGTGCTCACTACGCCACTGGAGTCAAGCTATCCTGGCTGATGACGGCTGATAGCCAGAAACCGGTCCTAGGATGCTTGATTCCGGTCCAGGGAAGACATGGCTTGGCAGTTCGGGCTGGACTGTTCCCATGAGGCACAGGGTCAAGACTGATTTGCATATGGCCATGTCTGAACTGGGGTGGCGTAGTGGGCAAAAGAACGATGAATTTAACCCAGATCTCTTGACTGGGGGAGAATGTTTGCATTGTCAGCATTCCGTCCATCATTTGTTTGTTGTAACGCTTTTCGCCCTAATTGGGATGGGTATTCCCAGACGTGGGACCCGTGCTCACCACGCCACTGGAGTCAAGCTATCCTGGCTGATGACGGCTGATAGCCAGAAACCGGTCCTAGGATGCTTGATTCCGGTCCAGGGAAGACATGGCTTGGCAGTTCGGGCTGGACTGTTCCCATGAGGCACAGGGTCAAGACTGATTTGCATATGGCCATGTCTGAACTGGGGTGGCGTAGTGGGCAAAAGAACGATGGATTTAACCCAGATCTCTTGACTGGGGGAGAATGTCTGCATTGTCAGCATTCCGTCCATCATTTGTTTGTTGTAACGCTTTTCGCCCTAAGTGGGATGGGTATTCCCAGACGTGGGACCCGTGCTCACTACGCCACTGGAGTCAAGCTATCCTGGCTGATGACGGCTGATAGCCAGAAACCGGTCCTAGGATGCTTGATTCCGGTCCAGGGAAGACATGGCTTGGCAGTTCGGGCTGGACTGTTCCCATGAGGCACAGGGTCAAGACTGATTTGCATATGGCCATGTCTGAACTGGGGTGGCGTTGTGGGCAAAAGAACGATGGATTTAACCCAGATCTCTTGACTGGGGGAGAATGTCTGCATTGTCAGCATTCCGTCCATCATTTGTTTGTTGTAACGCTTTTCGCCCTTAGTGGGATGGGTATTCCCAGACGTGGGACCCGTGCTCACTACGCCACTGGAGTCAAGCTATCCTGGCTGATGACGGCTGATAGCCAGAAACCGGTCCTAGGATGCTTGATTCCGGTCCAGGGAAGACATGGCTTGGCAGTTCGGGCTGGACTGTTCCCATGAGGCACAGGGTCAAGACTGATTTGCATATGGCCATGTCTGAACTGGGGTGGCGTAGTGGGCAAAAGAACGATGGATTTAACCCAGATCTCTTGACTGGGGGAGAATGTCTGCATTGTCAGCATTCCGTCCATCATTTGTTTGTTGTAACAGTTAAATATTTGGGCATACATATACACCAGGACACTGCCCAGATCATCAGCTTTAATTACGGACGTGCAGTATGTGCCTTGGAGGCTCAGGTGGAATGATGGCTGCGTTTACCACTATCTATGGCAGGCAGGGTGGCGATCCTCAAAATGGTAGTACTACCCAAATTCCTGTACCTTTTTAACAATATTCCTATACCCCTTACAAATGTTTTTTTTGTAACATTACGCACACACCTCATCAAACTGGTATGGGGGTAAACGGGCGCAGGTTCATTGGCAGGTTCGGACCCTCCCATATGATAAAGGGGGGTTTGGAGTCCCAGACCTACACTTGTACTATTTAGTGGCCCAATGTTGCTACGCATATGCCTGGTTCCATCCGGAGGTCCGGATCCCATATCTGCGCCCGGAGGCAGACTTTGTCTTACCCAAAAAGCTGGCCACGGTGCTGCCGAAGGGTGTCCCCAGAGACCCAAAGGACATACAGACAGCATCTACTACTAGTTGGGCATGGAATAAGCTGCGACGGCTTTCGGGCGCCTCTACATTTTACTCATCTGCCCTACCCCTCCGTAACCCCGCGGTTACCGATTACAGGAGAAAAGCTGGTGCAACCCACCTTAGCCAGGTTCGACATCACTACAGTGAGAGACTTGTATCTGGAACAGCATGTCTTCTCAGTGGCGGGGGGCGCCCGTTTTCAGGACGTCCCTTTCATGGACAATTTCATATTAGGGCGAATTCGTTCAGCCCTGTGAGCCCCACTACCCACTTACCCTGTTGAACCCGACTCTTTAGCACCACTAACATTGATCATTGAGGGAGAGATGGGTGCACATCTCATCTCAAAACTATATAAAGCGTGCGCAGGCCTGTGTTGGTCAGCAATGACAAGGTCCGCAAGGAATGGGAAGAGGAACTGGGTCGAGACATTACTCATGAACAATGGGCCAAATGCAGCGCAGTAACAAGGGAAGTCTCTCTTAACAGCAGGCGCAAGCTGCTCCATTTCAAGTTTTTACGTCCGCATTTACTGTACTCCTGCCAAAACACACAGGTTAGACCCATCCAGGCCACATAACTGCCAGAAATGCAACGCCCAACTCGCCGATTTTGCACACCTACTTGGACTTGTCCTAGACTGCAGACTTATTGGGAGCAAACACACTCCGTACTGGGAACCATGATTAATCTAACCATTATCCCCATGCCTGAAGTGGAGTTGTTGGGGTATACTGTTAATTTCCCCTAGAATGCCAGACGGTTTGCGTCCCTTGGTCTATTACTGGCCAACAGAGAAATAGCTTTGATGTGGGGCCGCAGGACGGCTCTTACCCTACAGGGATGACTACTTAGCTTGGCATACTTAATATTAATAGCGAGATTCATGCCAGCATCATGCCGAGTTCGTCTTGCCCCAACGATATATGGGGCCCATATCGTCATATGTGGAATCTCTACGACAAGAGCATTTGGAGGATAGGGTGATGGAATCTAGCCATTAGACTGGATGCTACATGACTTTAGGACCAATCACTATGTTCATGCCACTGCACACTGCTTGAATTTTCACGTATATGGTAAAGGAGGGCCAAAGATGGTGGAATTCAACAGCTATGGTTTTGAAAATGAGATGTGAAGAAGCAGCTGGGACTATGATTTCTCCCAGTGTGATAAGACAGTGAGTAGTTTCAGAGAGAAAAGTAGTAAGATAAATATTCTCAACATACCATAGGCACTGATTCGGATGATCCAATATCGAGGGCGTGTTAACAGATCATTGCGATAATATGTGATTACGTTGAATGATGTTGTGTAACTTTGTATGACAGTGAACCACCATTTCTGTATCGTGGAATTATGAGAAAATTTGAAAATAAAGTTATTGTAAAAAAATGCAAAGTTATTGTTAGTAAGTAAATCAGACTGTAGGATAATTCAACTAGATGAATTGATAAAATACTGTATTTGACTGTGGTGCTTGCAATGACTGTATCGGCGACATTCCCATTCGGACTGAGAGATATCTCTCCCTTCAATTCCAAGGTTTACCAGGGTAAATATAGAGAGCACTGTCAGTCATATTATACAGTCTGAGCTGTGGGTAAGACTTTAAACAGACTACAAAGCTATAGAGATAAGCTATGTCCCTCTTTTGCCCCATGACCTATTGATGCTTGTTTCCTCTTCCTAGCACCCAGCACTTACCCCTGCCTTCCTGCCCTCTCTTTTACCTCCCCCTTTTTCTTCTCATTGACCCTAATCCTGCTGATCATCTGGAACCTTGTGCAGTACTGGACTCAGTAATTCTTCATCTGGCTTCTTATTGACAATTCTGGGCCTATTTACTTATAATGGTCCGTAACAGAAATGGAAATATTGACCAGAAATTTTAACTCTAAACCTTGTGTCTCCTGCTCAGTTACTGGCCATGTACAAATAGGGCTTACATTGCCCAAAAACACAGTAGAAATATTTTTAAAAATATAAGTATTTAAAAAATATTTTCCGTTCTATATAAGAGGCACCGAACAGTATGGTGAGAATATTGATCTTACTATTTTTCTCTCTGAAACTACTCACTGTCTTATCACATTGGGAGAAAGGCATGCACTAGGGGTGAGTGACATGTTTAATCCACCTACCTAATGTGGTGTGAGACACTTGGGAAAGGGTCTATGCAATTATCAATAATTGTAGGGTTCTAGTCCTTAAGTCCCTGATTCCCTTTATCCCTTGTGGGTGAGAAGGCAAACTCTGAATTATGATGTATGTAGTTCAGTACTTTTTGCATGTCACAACATTAAATTGGAGACCAACCAGGGTAAAAGTCCCTAAAAATCAAACCTGTCATATCAGATACCGTCCAAAATGACACCAAACTAATTTAGCAGACAGAAGCTCGAAGGACAATTCTTTGTTGTTACCTAAGACTCAAATACATTTAAAACCTTATTCAAATTGCACATTGAAGAATAAATGGATTTTGGAGGATTCATAAACCTAACTCCTTTCCTTTGCCTGCAAACCAGTGGATGCTCACCTATGGGTTTTACCGCCACCTTTCTATGTTCGGCCTCATCGGTCCTGAAGTCCCTCAATGACAGATCAGCTTTTGTCTGCAGTGGTGTGGACCTTGATCATATGCTTCATCTCTGAGCCCCTTTGATGTGGTGGCCTCTGGATTGTAGTGTGCAATTGGTGGAATGGTGATCTCTCTCTTAGTCTCCATTGGAGCCCTCCACTTCTCTGAAATCATTGGTGTTGTTCTTAGCTGCCACCCAGCAGCTTTGATGGTGTGCCACAACAAGTATTGGACAACTCATTAAGCACAACCCTGGTGCTTCTTCTTGGGTATCTTCACCCGCTGCTGTGGTTGAAGAGCTCTTCCCTTTTCAAGGCTCTGGTAAGTTCATTGAAAGTATGTGATTGTCTGCTTCGTACACTTGGCTGTTGCTTTGTACTTTTCTTGACACCTGGTTGATCTCTACCTAGCAGCACTTGTGATCACGGCATTATTTTGTGCTTGGCTGTTTCTTTGTACTTTTTGCCAAAAGGTTAATCTCTGCCTGTCAGCACTTGTAATCGCAGCGTTATCACTCTGTACTAGCTATGGCTCTTTGTTGCCTGGTAGCGCAATACCTTTATGTATGGCCTGACCAACAGGTTCTCGACCAACAACGTGTAAATTCTCTGTGACTTATTTACAAGCCCCTTGCACCACCGGTACGTCACTTTTCTCCTATTAAAGGTGGCGCACCGGTGGCACAAGTGGCTTGTAAATAAGCCCCACGTTGTTGGTCGAGAACCTGTAACTGCTTTCGTTTTCAACTGCTTATCCCTAGGCTTTCCTGTTTTCAGCTTCTATTTTTGGTAAATTCTGGTGGGGGTTTTTCAGTGTTTTCAAGCGATTTCAATACCTTAAAAAACACATTTTCGCGCCATTAAAAACAACAGAAAAGTGTTTTTTCGGTGTTTTGCTTTTATTATTGCTTGCTTTCTGCACTGATGATTTATAGACAATGTATGTATAGTATATATGAGGTCCAAATACATTTTTACAAATCAAACTTATCGTAGTACACCATACAATACTTCTTCAGTGAGTCTTTGGTCATGCAAGCTCGCTCTTTCCTTCTCATCTAAACTTTTATCTGTGAAAAGGCCCTCTCAACATTGGCACTTGAGGCAGGCAACGCCAAAATAGACAGTATACAATTTGCTAACTCTGGCCACTGGTATAGCTGTCCATGCTAATACTGGTGCACCGGAAGATTGTGATTCTCTGCGACAGACTCTGCAACATATGCATTGAACTGTGCGCATAGGCCCTCAGAGTTATTGAAGCGGTCAAAAATGGGGCAGCACTTTTGAAACTCTGGAGAAAATTTCACTTTATGGAAGGGATCTATAACTTGTGCAGAGTACCACAGTGAGGCTTCATTGACTTCAAATGCCATGGTTGTTGTAGGGCTATTTCTCGTACATTGTAAAATAAAAGATCCTGAATTGCACCTCAAAATTTATTTTCTTACCAAGTGGCAAGCACTCTAACATGGAACATGTTGCGGTGCCAAAGTCACTAAAAGTGTCACACAGCTTACTCTCAAGGAGATGGTTCACATCTACACGAATTATGCTGAACACTTGGCAGACAAGGGTGTTTTCAGACTCTAGTTTTTTTATTATGTCCACTACAGCAGTCATGCTTTCCTGTAAAAATCTAAGAATGAAGTAGAGTGTACTTTTTTCAAATCACTACAAATATGTGACCAAAGATCCTCACATTTCTTGCCGTTTGCATCATCACTCAGCAAAAGTTCTGTAAACGATTGGCACATGGATAATATAGCATCCATGGCCTCTAGGACTGAGAAGCATGAGCTAAGTGACATAGTTGGGATGGCTCTTGCTTTCATGCCACACGAAGCACAAAAATTTGTGTTTTAGTTCTCACGCACAACAAAACAGCGCACCAGAATGGATTAAAAAGTCAATAGCATTCTTCATTAACTCTGAAGATTGTAAAGATGCTTTCAGATTGCCATCTGACAAGTGGCACGGATGTCTTACAGGGAAGCACTTCAGCTCAGGTATCGAATTTGACAGGTCATCACACAACTT
The DNA here is from genome assembly GCF_964204655.1 of Triturus cristatus. Taxonomy (NCBI): domain Eukaryota; kingdom Metazoa; phylum Chordata; class Amphibia; order Caudata; family Salamandridae; genus Triturus; species Triturus cristatus. The sequence continues at coordinate 1,204,895,972 of NC_140582.1, read as the reverse complement.
TTTCATATACGTAGCTGAATCACTGCAAATACAAACAATATCACTCCAATCTTTGTTGAACTTGGTAAGAACTTTTTGCAGCAGCATTCCAAGTGACACTGCATTCCATGTTTTCCGAAGGTGTGGTGTCATGTTTTGACCAGCTGCTTTGTGACTACACTCTTTTCACATATACCTGTCACTATACCTTGCATTGAATCTTTAAAGCCTGGGGTGTTTGGCAATTCACCTACTATCCATACTGACTCACTAGAAAAGGGGGCTGATGTATCAAGGGTTTTTACCCATTCTCTATGGGTAAATGTGATGGTACATATTGTGAAAGATTCTTATGAAACCTACATTGTTCCTATCAGTGAAAGACTCAAACGTAGCCAAAAAAATCAAATATGATTTAGATATTTCCTGATTCTCTACAGTTTATAAAATAAATAAACAACACCTAAAACATGCTTCAAACCCATGTTTCTTTAAACCAAAAACAGCAAAACTGAAAAAGGGAAGAAGAAATAATATTTTAGTGACATCCCTAAACAACAAAACTCAAGCAGAATAATGTTAGCCCAGTCTTTCTTACTGCTACCATATATAGCAAAGTTACATTGTATTGGCCCATTCAGGAAGAAATAAAAATGACTCTTTCACTCTCCTTTTCCTTTCTTTGAATGGCATTTAGTTTGTTGTTGTGCAGTTTTTTTTTAGTGTTTATATATTTACACTGGTGAGAGCTATTTCCCTTCCGGTTGAGTTTAATCAGTTATTATAGGTTTCAACCTAAAACCGCACTGCCTACTTATCCCCTATATCAACACCATATGTAGCATCTTCCCAGCTGGGGTACGCGCTAATTACTACTCCACACACAGAGCTGTTTGTCACATGTCTTTATTCCTCTGTTTAATTGCAAACTTAACATTCTAAAACAGCCTCCACCGCAATACACTCTATTCATTACGTCATAGCTCTACTGAGTTCATTAGGAGTCAAAAGGGTTCTGTCATTGTTGACTCGCAAGACACTACAAGAGCCATTTTTGCATCCATTCACACTACCACACACACAATCCATTAAATGAAGTGACATCTTCATTTCTAAGCCTAACATCTGGTTTATCCCAATGCTTGTTAATTGCATAGAATTTATTTATTAGCTAATGTTCAATGATGTTTCACTGAGGACCGAAGGTTTATATAGACCAACATTGCTGTTTCCAATGCAAACTTAACTCTACTTTAGATAAAGTTTTCATTGACTTTCCTGGGTTCTTGAGTTTGAAATATGCACCATTCATGGCGAACTTATTCTATTGTACACATATGCTTTGTCTATGGGTTAGCCTCCTTCAGCCTTTGGATTCTTTGCCTTAGGAACTTCCAGCCAATAGGTTGAGAAACTGCCCATCACATCTTGGATCAGCCCATCGGAGTAGTTTATTTCCAATTCTCTACTGGCAGTCTGAGTGCATCCTTGTTCTGACATTGAAGTACATGTAAGACTATTTTACATCCGAAAAATACACATTAAATTAGTTATCTCGTCCATGTACTATAAGAAAAGTTTTTTTTTTTTTGCAGTACAGCAGGTATTAATATTGCTTGATTCAGCACTCGAGTGCGTGCATCAAACCTTTTGACTGTGCCAATTTTAGTTTGTAATGCTATAATTTCAGAGTATTTAACATATGCACCATGAATGTCCTTCACAAGAACCAGTGACTTTGGATATGGTCTGATGACAGTGGGACACCCAAGGTGTATCTCTCCCTTCTGAGAGAGGGTAACTATTGTCCCTCAGCGCAGGCCATGTGGACATTAGCGCTGGTCTCAGAGGACTAGAAGTCCGGCGGCATATCTCTTTAAACCTGTACTTCTATGGGGAAATAGCTTATTATTATAAATCATCAAATACATTCCAATAAAGGATTAGAAGGAGTGTTGATTGTGAGGAAATTCGATTTTCGATCACGATCGTATTGAGCCTCCATTTTGTGCTCCGCCGCCATTTTGCGTTGCCCTCACTCAGGCAGCACGACGAACGAAGTATTTTCTGCTTTTCCTGCAGTATTGTGTCAAAATAGCCTTGTGCCTCTGTTTACAAAGCTGGTGTTAGAGACTGGCCGAGTACACTAATCCCTGTCTGGTTTTTCTAATCCCTGTCTCAACTATCTGTTGGTTCACACTATTCTCTCCTGACTTTATCTTATCTTCTGGCCTTCGCTGTCTGCTACTCGTATTCTCTCGTTTCAAAACTGTCCTCCAAAACACACAAACGTATCTCGCCACCTGCAAGTCAGTTACAGACACGTTAATACCTTAACCTGTGGGGAGGGGTGGCAAACACAGTTGGAGGAGAGGCTTCTTCGGGTTACTCGATACCTTTGTTTTCCAACTCTTTCTATTGGCTCTGACTTACTTTCAGACTATTCTTATTGGTTTTTCATGTATGTTTTAGGTGTGTCCTTTGTTAATGTATATGTCACCTATGTACTATAAAAGATTGTACGCCACGGAGTGAAGTGGCAGTCTCCTGAGAACATACCGTGTGTACTTCTAGGACAACTGTACTAGCTGCAGCTAATAAAATCTGATCTTTTATGCCAACAGAGTGTCCCCGTGTCTCTGTTAGCTGAAGCAGGAGAACCCAGGAGATTAAGGCGTACCCTGCGCCGCCAGGCCCATAAGGTTTCTGGTTCTTCAACTGGCGCCCAACGTGGGACAGCTTCAGAGGTAGTGGTTCTGCCCGAAGGTCGTGAGGAACCCCGCAAGAAAATTCTGGAGGAATCGCGAACCACGTCAAGTGACCCCTGTATGTCGAAAGTGGTCCGAAGGTCTTTTGCAGCGTGGTTACTCCTTCCTGACGGCTACTGACGACTGCTGCCCTGACTGCCACCCTGCCTTGGCCCTCTTTTTGGTGATGTATGGTAAAGCGAGACAATAGACGGGCCTCTGTTGGTGTAAGAAGACATCTTAGTTAAGTATTGGTGGGTCGCTCCCACATTTGGTTCTTTGGTTCTTTGGTTCTTAGGTTCTTTGGGTCTTTGATTCGGGTATTGCAATAACCGAAGCCGAGGGGTAAGTACATTTGTGCTGTGTTAATTGATTTAACCCCCTTGAGGTTTGTGAACAGTCCAGTGAAATAACGATGCCTGGTCTGACTAAGTTTAGGAAACTTTGTTGCTTTGGTTGTAATAGGGATTCCCGGCTGGAGGACTCTTGTCCGATTCCTTCGGTTGGAACTCCCACTTATGAGCTCTATTCTAAACATGGTGTTGGCCCCATTGCCTTTAACGAGACATGGATCCGATACACGAAGAATGATGGTGTTTTAAAATGGCCAGAAAATGGTAGCTTTGAGCCTGACATACTAGATAATTTGGAAACTATTTTATTTAAAAGAAAAGCCCGGCCGGCAATGTTTGACTCTTTCCGCCTTTGGCGTAAGGAAGCCAAACAGAGAAAAATTAAGCAAGAAAAACGAGATAGGAAAGCACAGGATATGACAATTATACAGGCTGCCCAGCAACTTAAAGATAATGAAGTTGATAATGCGATGGAAATTTCAGAGAGACAGCATCGTATGGCGATAGATAAATGCTATCCGATGTTGCCCTTCTGATAAAAGAAAAGATTTAGAGGAAGATCCCTTGCTGTCTCTCCTATTGAGATTGCCTCCGCCCTATGTACAAGGTGCTAATGCACCCCGTTGTTACAGCCTGTTCAGCCGCCAGTTGCGCCTCCGCTTGCTCCGGCTCTTCCACATTCGCCCCCTCAAGTATTGCCACCTCTGCCAGCTTTGCCTTCGACTCCTTTACCTTCATCTTCTTTGCCCTCTGCTCTCCCGGTAATTACTGATTTCTCTTCAGTTAGTTCGCCTAATACCTTGTCCCCTATCCTTATGTCCAATTCTCCGTCTATGCGTAAACGACTTACAGATACGGTCTCTGGTATTTTATCTCCTTTCTTTGAGGCGTTAAATGTGTCTCCGGCATTTTCTCGAAGACAGTCTCGTAGTCAGTTCCCAGCTTCCGAAGAACGAGAAAGGTTGGACTCTCTCGCTCGCAAATGGATTGAGAAGGGTCCTCGGTATAGTGTACCTGACATTATGCCTACCTTCTCACAGTGGAATGCGCCTACGCAGAGATATGTTTTCAATGTTATGTGTGATACTCTTGTTAAAGGTTGGGAGGATATGGACTTGGGTTCGGTTCCTCAGGGTCTGTTAGATATTCAGGCTAATTTTGATAAGGGACTCATTGTGGGTTCTAAGGTTGAGGACGCTGTAAAGACACTTGTTACCTTTAGAACCTTATTTACCTCACAGACTTTTCTTCACTCCGATCCCTCAGTTAGGTTGACACTGAAAAATTACCCAATGAGAGAGGTTCCTCCGGTATGGAGAGAAGAGGTTGCAGCAGCAGGTGCTAATCAAGCTATTCCTGCTCACTTCCAGCGAATATGGGTACATGTCCCTTGGAAAAGATCTGAAGTTTTGGCTCTTAAACAGTCTTTACCGGATCTTCGTAAGAACCCTGCAGGTTATTATAAAGAGTTGTCACAGACTGTTGATGCCTGCATCATGAATTTAGCAGATATCGATATGTTGATGGGGAATGTAGTCCCACAAGCATTATGGGCTCGGATTCGTAAAGAGAATCATGCACAAGAATTAGGTGGAGACTGGGATGCTATAATTGCCGCAGATAGAGACCAAGTGGGTGGTGCGAAGCCTGATGCTTTGATTTCAGAACTCCCTGGTAGGATTATTACATTAATGAAAACGATGATGCCTGCCTTGAGAGTTAACTGGGATAAACTAGCCGCGTGTAAACAGAAGAAAGATGAGAGTGTCTCCGATTTCTTCACTCGTTTCGAGGAGACATTCATTGATCACAGTGGTCAAGACATGACTACGGAGGGTGGACAACGATTATTTGTAGAGAAGTTCGTATTTAATTTGCTTCCCGAGCTGTCGCATAAGCTGAAAGACTCCGAGAGTTCATGGGCTGTTTCTTCTTCAGCTCAGATATTGGCTACTGCTCAATATTATGAAAATAGAGATAAAGAAGAAAAAGATAAGCAAGAGAAAAAGGCTAAAGAATTGAAAACTAAGGTTCTCTTGAACAGGCTTATCCACCTTGTTATGCTCAGCCCCAGTTTCAACAGCCTCCACAGTTTCAGAGGGTGTATCAAAAGCCTGAGCCATATATTCCGCGACCTTTGTTAGGTTCTAATCAATGTGCCTATTGTAGGGAGGAAGGCCATTTTAAGAATAGTTGTCCGGTTTTATTACAGCGCAATGGGACACTATCTGCTCCACGAGGTCGTGGTGGCCTCCAGTCAGCAAACAGAGGTAGAGGTCGAGGTATGTTGACCCAAGAACAGCGTTCCTTTCCTCCTTCTAATTCCGTGAACTACTTTGATCAGCAAAACGCTCGGTCTACACAGTATTACAATGAGGATTGTTATGTTGAAGGTGAGAATGCAAGTCTTCATGCTAACTAGGACAGCCATGGACAAAGTAAGGGAGTTGTGTCGATTCCAGTGGATCAGAATGGACCTTATGTTAATGTCACTACAATGGGTGTTTCAGAGCCATTTCTTTTAGATATTGGTGCGATGAGAAGTTCTATCATTCATTCAAAACTCCCTGGGGCACCTTTGTCTGGCTTAACAAATGTATCTGTAGGTTTTTCTGGCGCCCCAGTTCGTAATCCGGTTTCTTGCCCTTTGCTTATTTCAATTGGCCCTTATGATTTAGAAGTTCCGCTTCTCTTAACTAAAGGTTGCGGCGAGCATCTATTGGGCTTGGATCTATTGAAAAGATTGCATGCAACGATATATTGCTCTCCTTCTGGTGTATATTTTACTTTAGGACAGAAACTGACTTCTCCAATGTATTTGTCTAAAGATCAATTCCCACCTGAATTGCTCTCTCTTCCTACAACGCTTTGGGCTACGGGTCCAAATGATGTTGGTTGTCTTGAAATTCCACCTTATGTTGTTACTCTCCAGCCCAATGCTGAATTGCCATGCGTTAATCAATATAGAATTTCCACTGAAGGTGAAAGAGCGCTTTTGGAAATCATTCATGACTTGATTCAGAAGGATGTGGTTGAGGAAACGAGAGGTAACATATGTAATAGCCCTATTCTTCCTGTTCTTAAACGCACTGATCCTTCTCAGCCTCCTGTTTATCGCTTTGTAATTGATCTTCGGGAGGTAAACAAAATTGTTGTACCACAGTTTCCTGTTGTCCCAGATATCACTGCGCTGTTGACGATGATACCTTCTACAGCGGTTTGGTTTTCTGTTATCGATCTGAAAAATGCTTTCTTTAGTATTCCCATTGCCGAAGAGAGTAGGGATATTTTTGGCTTCTCTCTTGGAGGCCGAAGCTTCCGGTTCAAATGCGCTCCTCAAGGCTATTCTGAAAGACCCTCTATTTATAGTCAAGCTTTGAAATGTCATCTTGATGCTTTTTCCTTGCCGTCTGGTGCTGCTCTCATTCAGTACATGGACGATTTGTTAATCGCTGCTGATTCAGAGGATATATGTAAGAATGTGATGGTTGCATTGTTGCAACACTTATCCAATCTTAATCATAAGGTTTCACCTTCTAAGCTACAATATGTTCGTCGAGAGGTTACCTACTTGGGTCATCTCTTATCAAAGGAGGGAATACGATTAACCCCAGAACGTATCCAAGCAATTGCGCAAATGTCTGTGCCATCCACACAAAGAGAGGTACGTGCCTTTCTGGGCATTACTTCCTATTGTAGGCAGTGGATCCCTAACTCTCTCTGTTGGCCAAACCTTTGTTGGCACTCACTTTGAAAGATACGCCTCAGCCCCTTCCATGGACTGACGAATGTCAGAGGAGTTTTACTGACTTACATGCTGCTCTGTGTTCTGCTCCTGTACTAGGTACTCCTGATTACAGTAAGCCTTTTACGCTCTATGTTCATGAAAGAGAAGGTTGTGCGTTGTCAGTCTTAACACAGCGATTTGGAAATAAACAGCGACCATGTGCCTATTTTTCGGCTACGTTAGATCCAGTAGCTAAAGCATTGCCTAGTTGTCTTAAAGCGACAGCAGCAGCAGCAATTTCCATTCGACAGTCGGCTGGAGTGGTGCTAGATAATACTCTCATTGTTATGGTGCCACATGCAGTGGATACTTTGCTAAACAGAACAAAAACACAGCATCTTACGAGTGCTCGTTTGTCTGGATATGAGCTGACGCTCTTAGCTAACCACGTGCATATCAAACGATGTAATACTTTAAATCCAGCTACTTTGTTGCCTCTTCCAGAAGAGAAAGGTGTTCCAGAACCACAATGTTTGTTTCTTCCGTACTGAGGAAGAGACAAAAGGTAGAATTGACTTAACAGATACGCCATTAGTGAATCCGGATGGAACGCTATGGGTAGATGGTTCTTGTTTCAAGCTTCCTAATGGAGAAACAACTTCAGCCTATGCTGTTACTACCTTGCATACAGTCATGGAAACAGCACGCATCAGAAATAATTCAGCTCAGGCAGCTGAACTGATAGCTTTGACCAGAGCGTGTGTGTTATCCAAAGGAAAAAGAGTGAACGTGTATACCGATAGCCAATACGCTTTTGGTGTGGCGTTAAATTTTGGACGTTTGTGGAAAGAAAGGGGATTCCTTACTTCCCACGGCACTAAGATACAATATGGTCAGTTGGTGACTGACCTTCTTGAGTCACTTGCTTTGCCTACCCAGATAGCATTTGTGAAGTGTAGCGCACATAAGAAGATTACTGACGATGTTGGTCGCGGGAATGCATTTGCGGATGAGGTAGCGAAAAAGACAGCCAGAGATGCTACAAGTCGCATGTATGTCGCGGGCCCTGCAAATTGGGTCAGAGAAAGAGGAATGTATGAGGACACAGTAGAAAGTGTGAGATCGATTCAAGAAGAGGCTACAGAGAAAGAATTGAGTAGGTGAAAAGAAAGTACAGGAATGTTAGACGAGATGGGATGTTGGGTGGAATTGTCCGAGCACCAACGTTGGCTGTTACCAGATGCCTATATACTATCTGTAGTTACTATGGCGCATGGTCCAGCCCACCTAAGTGCGAAAGGAATATGCAAGCTTCTGGCTCCAGTATGGCAAAACGAAGGAATCCTGAAGTGTGCAGACAATGTAGTGAAACATTGTATTATTTGCTGAATGTACAATCCGGGAAAGGGAACCCCAACTCAGGTCATTTTGCTCCTCCGACCTATCCATTTGAGGTGTTGCAAATCGATTACATTCATATGGAACGATGCAACAATCTCAAATATGTTCTAGTGGTGGTATGTGCCTTTTCCAGATGGATAGAGGCTTACCCCTTGAAAGACAATACTGCTTTATCTACAGCCAAAGTACTTCTAAAAGAGTTTTTCCCTAGATTTGGTTTGCCGCGCATTGTCTGGAGTGAAAATGGCAGCGAATTTGTGGGCCAAGTCATGCAAAAAGTTTGTGCAGGTCTTGGTATAAAACAGAAGTTCCATGCGGCAAACCATCCACAGTCAGCGGGTCTAGTGGAATGCTACAATGGTACTTTAAAGCTTAAGCTTGAGAAAGTGCAGGCTAGTACAGGCCTTAGTTGGCCCGATGCCCTACCTTTGGCTCTTCTATCCACCAGACCGGCTGTGCATTCTCGTTTGGGACTTAGCCCTTATGAGGTAGTTTTCGGACGCCCAGCTAATATATGGGGAGTCCCTCACCCTAAAAAGTATTCTGATATACCATATCCAATGTTGATTGATTATTTGCACGACCTCACAACTAAATTGCGTGTTCTCCATCAACAGGTTCAGAGCGCTTTGCCAGAGGCCTCCACAGACTCAGGTCATTCCATCCAACCAGGTGACTGGGTTTGTGTGAAGAATTTTCAAAGGACGAAGAATTTGGAGCCTCGCTGGAGAGAACCCCGTCAGGTTCTCTTGACCACTCATACAGCAGTGAAGGTTGAAGGAAAGAAGAACTGGATTCACGGCGTGCACTGCAAGAAGGTTCCTTTGCCTTTGCCCTTTGATCAGTGGGTCCGCAAGGGTATAAGTGACTCTGAAAGCGAGAAGGTTCCACGATTCATACCTTTTAGTGATGCACGCTTGAATGGAACATTGTCGGAAAAAGAAAACGACGACATTCTCCAAGAAGCTGTACCACCACATTGTCGTCTGAATACCACAAATCCACGAACATTGTTTCAGGATCAGACTGTACCTGACAAGGCTCATTACGACTTAAGACCCAGACTGAAGAAGAAATCTTGAGATTCTCTCTTCTATGTAGTTTCTATCCCGATTGCAGGGTCACGGTGGGAGTCTTGGTTGTGACCTGAGTAGTGGCAATAGGCCTGCAGGACTTGCAGTGTCATAGGACGGCAGACAATCGTGACCAAGTGATTAAGGAAGATTGCCGTGAGCATCCATTTAGAAGATGGAAACTACATTAGGCGAAAGAGAGAGAAGGAACAAAATGAAAGACAATCATTGTAAAATAATATACAGTCGTTGTGGTATAACTTTGTGTTTTTATATTATTGTGTATTCTGTTGGCGTGTACAGGTTGGATTGTTCATGCTATGCAGCAAAAAGTTGTCCCTCCTTCTATTACTGTGCCTTCTTATTCTACTATCTCTCCACATCTATTTCATACACTTCCTCAACATGAACTCGTTAGAAGAGTCGAATATTACAATAATTCATTTATCCAGTTATTGCACCAACACCAATTAGTAATTAATACAACCGATTGTTGGGTGTGTGGACTAATGCCTCATACCACAGAAAAAGGGATGCCATATTTAGTCCTTCCGTTCTCTTATGAAGGTTCTGCTTGGGCTTATTTTGTAATTTTCTCTAACGCCTATCAAAGCCGATTTAAACGACCTGTCAGTTCTTATATTGGTGGACCAGATTTCAGTCATAGTTCATTGATAAAGAGAATGGTAGCTATGGCTGAAATCATGGAAAATAGTAAAATTTCTGCTGATGAGAGAAAAGCATATACTAATTGGAACGTCACTCATTATATCACTAGCCTTAGTGATAAGGTTAAACAGGGAAAATCTCCACCAATTTGGACTGTACCTCATCAAGGCAATTTCTGTTTGCAAATAAATGGCCAAACTACTGACACCGAACAGAGAAAAAGCTTTTGTTCCCATACTTACATCCACTCATCTCAGAATTCGCCGCCGTTAGTGCCATCTCAGGGCACGTATTTCATCTGTCACGATAGAACCTATACGTGGTTGCCGACTGATTTTTCTGGAACTTGCTATATAGCTTTTCTTCTTCCCCCTACATACACTGCTTCTTCCAAGTTTCATAAAAACAGATATGGCAGAGGAATTATTGATTCCAAAGACACAGCAGGACAAGAGGGAGGAGACTTCCTAAAAGGATTTCTTCCTTTTTGGGGTCCTATGGCAAACAGCAGGAATATTAGACAACTGGTTCGTGTTGTAGAGACTACAATAGACATCACTGTAGGAGCTTTGAGTAATATTACAGCGGAACTACAGGCGGATCGTCTTATGACATTACAGAATCGAGTTGCCTTAGATGTTATTCTTGCAGATCATGGTGGAGTCTGTAAATTGATCAAATAAAGTTGCTGTATTTATATACCTGATGATGCTCCGACAGTATACCAGGCCATCTCTAAATTACATATAATCTCTGAGTCGATTCATCAAGACGAAGGAGATTGGTCGTTATTGGGATGGTTTTGGGGACTACTGTCCAAATGGGGTTGGAAAATGCTAACATTCCTTGGTATGGTTTTAGCCATCGTTTTCTCTTGTTGTCTTTGTATGCACTGTGGTCCCGCCATCTGCGACCTTTGTGCTACTGTGTGCATCCCAAAACCCAAGACACAAAGAACAGAGAATATTAGAATGATGTTACAGCAACAGCTCGATGACCTCATGGCCATCGACATCGACTCAGATTAACGTGTGTCTGTGTATCTTGCCTGAGTTCTGGCAAAAGGAGGGTCTGAGGAAATTCGATTTTCGATCACGATCGTATTGAGCCTCCATTTTGTGCTCCGCCGCCATTTTGTGTTGCCCTCACTCAGGCAGCACGACGAACGAAGTATTTTCTGCTTTTCCTGCAGTATTGTGTCAAAATAGCCTTGTGCCTCTGTTTACAAAGCTGGTGTTAGAGACTGGCCGAGTACACTAATCCCTGTCTGTTTTTTCTAATCCCTGTCTCAACTATCTGTTGGTTCACACTATTCTCTCCTGACTTTATCTTATCTTCTGGCCTTCGCTGTCCTCTGCTCGTATTCTCTCGTTTCACAACTGTCCTCCAAAACACACAAAAGTATCTCGCCACCTGCAAGTCAGTTACAGACACGTTAATACCTTAACCTGTGGGGAGGGGTGGCAAACACAGTTGGAGGAGAGGCTTCTTCAGGTTACTCGATACTCTTGTTTTCCAATTCTTTCTATTGGCTCTGACTTACTTTCAGACAATTCCTATTGGTTTTTCATGTATGTTTTAGGTGTTTCCTTCGTTAATGTATATGTCACCTATGTACTATAAAAGATTGTGCGCCACGGAGGGAAGTGGCAGTCTCCTGAGAACATACCGTGTGTACTTCTAGGACAACTGTACTAGCTGCAGCTAATAAAATCTGATCTTTTACGCCGGCAGAGTGTCCCCGTGTCTCTGTTAGCTGAAGCAGGAGAAGCCAGGAGATTAAGGCGTACCCTGCGCCGCCAGGCCCATAAGGTTTCTGGTTCTTCAATTGACAAAAGCAATGACAGCCTCTCAGCCACATCAACTGTTAATGGCATTACCTCAGAACCAAGTCAACTGACACATGCAATGGTTAATAGAATGTTGGTAAGTACCAACTAAGAGGACAAGGGAAATGTGGGGGAGGATGGAATAGTTCATTAGTATATATTTAAACAGATAGATTTAACATCTAAAATACATAACTAAGAGGTTTAGTTACATGCCTCTTGTGCCACCGTGGCGTCACTTTTAGTTTGGGAAATACTGACGGACCGGTGGCACGAGGGGCTTGTAAATAAACTCCTAAGGATTTTGACAAGCTGGTATAACATTAATATGTTAGGCAATTATGCTGTGGATACAATACAACACATATTTACTCTTTGTACTGTCCACTAGCTAGGCCCTTTGCCTTTATCATGTTTGGGATATGAATGGATCATGTTTAGGACATGAATAGATCATGTTTAGGATACGTATGGATCATGTTTAGGATATGTATGGATCATGTTTAAGATATAAATGGATCATGTTTAGGATATGTATGGATCATGTTCAGGATATGTATGCTTGGTTCATGTGGTTTATCCATGGCAGCTCTCCTTCATGGAGTCTGGCCTTGCCCTCCAAGGACAGACCAGCTCATAAATCCTCCTCCTGCCCTGCCACTCTCAATCAGAGCTGCTCTACCTAGTGGGCAGGGGAGGAAACAAGACCATTTCCATGAGTAGATTAGGTTTCCTCTGCTCTAATGAAATACAACCATCCCCATCCTCCTGTGTAGCTGCTCATCTGAACATAAATAGGTGCAGAGCTCTCTTTAACCTTAAAGCTCCGGCTGACATTATCCACTCACTCACTCTCCTAAATCTTCTTTCCCCAATTCTTTCAATCTACTGAATCATAATATATCTCTACTGACCAGCTATGTTACCAATAACAACATTTTGACACATTATAACTAGCATATTAAATAGCACGTTGTATTACATCATAGATCTGTACTCACCCGATGGATTAACCAAAGATTTTCTGGAGTAACTCAATGTCTTGCAGAAGTTGCTCCCTCCCCCACTCATGTTGGATGATCAGATATACGCCCTTACCTGCAAATCTAAAGTAACATTTGCTCATCTTAGTATTGCTATTCCAAGTCTGTATGAGAAGACAGAAATTAGGAGTTCCCATCATGCTGTTTAAAAAAATAAATATATCCTTATCCCCTTAATTTGCAGGTATATTTGAGATGAGGTTTCCCCCCTCCCTCCCAAGGTCTGGGTGTGGCCTTTCCCATGCTCTCCCTGATAGATTGGGGTCAGTACACCTCTTCGCTGTGTGACACTAGAGACCCCTCTGATGCATGACAGGTGAGTGCCACTCTTTTTCCTGGCTCCTTGCTTTTCTTCCTGGGCTTACTTTCTGCTCTGCTTCCTCCGGGGCTTGGAGATTGTTGAATGGTCCCTATTTTATTGTCTCTTTTTAGCTATTGTGTGGCTAGTCCCTGTGCTTGGCCAGCTCTTCACAGTCTCTCTAAGGGTTCTTGGGCCAGTAATGTATCTTTCTGCCTGATGATGCTCTTGGGCTGGGTGAAGCTGGGTGTGGTCCCTTCCCTTGCGTGGTTGGAAGCTGAAGTGTTCTTTCCCCATGTTCAGCACTGGGGACCCTTTATCAGTGGACAGGTGAGTTCTCCCACATTTGTTCTGGGTGCAGCATGGCCTATGGGCTGGCTAACGGTTTGTTGGCTCTTCAGAACTGGAGAGAAAGCTGGGCTTGGTGTTCCTCCTGTGCTACCACTGGACTTGGGGGGTTGCAGGATATGCGCCCTGGCTCAGTCGTCAGATCCCTACCTGAGATTCAGGAATTGCCACCTGACTATCCCCTTTTCCTGCCAGAAGTGGTCTTATAAAAGTATTTTCAAAATTGAAAATTAAAATCTGAATTTTTCCATAAGAGACTATTTTTCATTACAATTCCAAAGATACTAAATCAGAATGGTTGCCTGTTCAGATTTGGGAATTACTGCTCATTAAATGTAATAAGGAAACTCAAATGTTATCCTATGTGAGAGGTAGGCGAAGCACTAGTCACTGCCAGGACATGTAAAACTTAAAAGTACATTTCCCATGTTTTAAATACACTGCACCCTGCCCTCTGGGCTGTCCAGTGCCTACCCTGGGGGTGACTTATATCCCTTAAAAAAGTAGATTTGGGACTGGCAACAGGTTTAATATACCAGCTCAACATGACAGCAAACAAAACTGCACAAACAGGCTACAATGGTAGCCTGAGACATGTTTAAATTGGCTACTTAGGTGAGTGGCACAGTCAGTGTTGCAGGCCCACTGGTAGCATTTAATTTAAAGGCCCTGGTACATGAGGGACCACTTTACAAGAGGGTTAAAAGTAAATTAAATATGCTAATTAGGGATAAGCCAAAGTTACCATGTCTTAAGGAGTGAGCATATGCACTCTAGACCTGGTTAGCAGTGGCAACATACACAGAGTTCCAAGGCCAGCAAAAACAAAATCTGCAAAAATGGAGAAGAAGGCAACATGTTTGCGGGAAGACCACCCTAAGGCTGGCAGGTCTACCACCACAGTTAAGACTTTAGTGACTTATCAACATTGATACTCTGGGAAACACAAGACAAGTAACACCTTCATGCTATCACCAATGTGAATTCTACCTTTATGGTGGAAAACTATTACAACAACACAATTTAGCATATAATGCAAAGCAGTAGTCTTTCCTTACTTGTCATGGTGCATATGGAAAGTGGATAGCACAAAGAGAGGATTGAATGTACAGTGATGAAATTAACCTAAAAAAGGCTCTCAAAAAGTGACACTCTGAGTAGAAACAAATCAAGTTATAGGCCTCCACAAAAGTAATGTTAAAAATGGGGATAATTTGAGAAGAGATGACAAGCATATGATTCGACAACTAGCAGAAGACAATGATTTATTACTTTAATTATAACTTGATAGCTTCATCACTGAACATGGGGAAATCAGAAAATAATTAGCCCATGAATCTCTGAGAAGTGCTCCAGGTTGTTTAGAGTAATTTGGATAGATACACCAAGCACTCTGCTTGCAAATGTCCCATTTTCTAATTTTTCACTTTTTAAATCTCAGACGACACTGCATTTTTTATAGCAACACAAATTGTATATCACTACTCAAGCTTGTTGCCCTCTCCTACTAGCAACACATCGTTAAAAAATCATTTTTGGACTTTTTTAAGACTGGAAAAAACAATAAATATGCAGAAAGATGTATGATGCTCTAACCTCAAAGTTTTCAAAATAAAAAAATTGCTACACAAGAATACAGAGACATGCATTGCTGACCTGGGCTGGCCCGAATCACCTGAAAATGTGTTTGATTAGCAAGAATCTGAATTCCCTGAAAAGTTGATTGATTTGGCCTTTGCGGAAAAAGTTTGATAAATAATCTCCCATCACTAATGGTTGCAGAGTAACTCAAGCTTTACAGGCGCTCAAAAGAGTAGGATGAATCCAAAATTTTCAAAATCTAGGTTCCACTGGTAGTTGTTTTGAATACCCTTCCATCAAAATGATCCCAAATGTATTAATTTGTAATAAAAAAATCTTTAACATTTTTTTTACAGGCTTGTCATTTTCAATCAACTTTAGGTTGGAAAGAGACAGGTAAATGCAATACAGTTTACTTTTTAACTGAAAATGTGTTACTTCTGCAGGGCCTACTGAAAACATGCAAATATTAAGCAAAAATAAGACACGAGGTAAATACAACTTACAAACCATGATTGCTACAACGAGGTATATAAGCAACAGGAAGAGTTTTATAATGCATATGATAAATGCAACCGTCTTGATTGACGGACACTTGTGAGACGGCGGTTTAGTTTCTAGCTGCGACTGTTGGGTTTGTTGAAAGCTCCCTCCTAATATAAATGTATAAAATGAAACATTATTAACAGAAAGTATTTTCATAGATAAAATAGGTTATTCTTCAAAGAACATAACATTATACTAAACAAGCACTCAGATTGGTTAATAACAGGAAGGGTTTCACCATTGCTAGAATTGGTTAAAAAGGTACACCTGAAGAAGGGTCTTTAAAATATTGAGGGTTAAGAATCAAAATATATCAACATTTTCAATCTACTGTAAATGTGTTTAATTTATTTCTCATAAAAAGAAAAGAGAGGTTTAATTTTTTTTTAAAAAAGCAGTTGGTGCCCCTCCTCTGTGACAAGGCACAACATCATAACCGGAGGATGCCATTGCATCACTGACACAAGCAAGGAAAGACTCCTCTAGCACAGTACTCTTTCCACTGACAATTCTGCCCTTTGACTGACATATCCTGTTTGATGAATGAATATAAATATTTTCACATAATAGCATGTTCAGTTCCTACCAGCAATTCAGGGGCTTATTTATGAGCCCTTGCGACAGTTTTGAGCTTCCGTTGCGTCACTTTGTTTGACGCATCGGCAGCGTAAAACATGCCCCCTGTTGTGCCCTATTTACAAAGTGACGCATCTTAGCAGATGCGTCAGTTTGTAAACCCCTGTGCTACATTATACCTGCGTCAGGTATAATGTATGCAGGGTGGGCGTTCCCACGTAAGTAAGCTCCATAGAAGTGACGCTGTGAAATCTACAAGATTTCACTGCGCCACTTCTAGGGTGCAAATGCGTAAGTATCTTACGCCTGCCTCACAGCAGGCATAAGACTGATGCAGGCCCTTTCACATGGGGCTTGCCCTGTGTGAAAGGACACATTGCTGGAGTTGCGTCATTTTTGTGACACACTCCAGCAATACGTCACTTTTGCGCCTACAGATACCTCAGAAATACTGACGTATCTGTAACTTCTTGCGACATGATGCGTCATACAGTAAATATGACGCATCCATTATGTCGCAAGGAGGGCGCACTGAGAAGTGACGCATCGCTGCTTTCATGCAGCGATGCACCACTTCTCATAAATGAGGCCCTCAGTGTTTTACTATAACTTATGTTGTTAGGTTAACAGGTCGTCTCTGAAGCAGACTGATAATCAGAGTACATTGCTCCAACCACAACTTGTTATCAATAGTAAAAGTCACTTACTTTTTATATCATACTTTCTTATTGCATCAGTTGCTTCAGCCTTGTGCATGGGAGATTCACTGTTTATTGGATGGTACCAGAGAAGGAGTAAAGCACTTCAGGAGTTTAGACATAGGGAGGGGGCTGATTAGGCCGCTCTCAAGTCCCACACAGTTTAGAGGCAGGTTGCTGGGTTTGTAGGGGTAAAGGTTGGGAAATAAATCAAGTAATGATTAACAATTAATTATTACAACTATGTCCGCTAACATTCCAGGTTAGGATTTTTAATTAATTAAATCCCCCCATCTAACCTATCGAAAACAACAATGACCTGGACTGACTTCGTAAATCACTTACAATACTAAGACGATAGATGGAGAACACATTTTTTTCTTTTTTTCCCACTGCTCCCCACCTCGTGACCCCCCCTTAACCTCCCACCCCTTTACCCTCACCATCCGTAAACGTAGACAGAGGTTGGCATTGAAGTATTTGGAAGAGAATGTTGCCCATATCTGTCTAATACAGGAGACCCATCTAGATACCCTAGGAGGTAATACAGTATTCTCCAAGTGTAGATGGATAGATCATTTTTTAGTTTCGGACAGTCTGCACATGGTAGGGGAGTTGCGATTTTAATTAAGAGAGGAGCAGGTTGTGCCATCAAGGCCTCCAAGTCTGATAAATATGTGACGTGGTTGATAGCTACTCTAGACTGTGGGGGGTAGAATTAGTCTGTGTGTTTTTTTATGTGCCTAATAGTGATGATCCTTCTCATTTATCTAGTCTAGAATGGAACTTAATGGAGGTCACGGCCCCTGTTATAATGGGGGTAGATTTCGATGTCTTGCTGGACCCTGTTCAGGATAGATCCAACAATGGTCGATATGATAACACCCCTCGAGTTAGGAGGACGCTAAAAACATCTTGTTAGAATTGGGCCTGTTGGCCGTCTGGGGATACAAGATGGGTACAAGGCAAGGCTTTACTCTTTATAGTAAGAAACATGGCCACTTTTCTAGATTGGACTATTTTTTTGTTGATAGGATCATGATGGAAAAAAAATCATCTATACATATATTACCAGCCCATATTTCTGACCATGCAGCTATGGTTTTCTCTTTGGTTGGGTGTCCTAGCCCAGTGAGATCTAAATGAACTCTAAGGAGAGCCACTTTATCTGATCCTGAGATAGGTGGGGTGTTAAAACAAGTATGTAGGCTGTTTTTTCGGGACAACCTTGGTTCTGCCTCCCTAAATATCATTTGGAACACGTTTAAGGCCTTTTTTCAGAGGGGAATTGCAAAGTCAGTCTTCTGCTCAGAAAAGGGCTGAACGTTCAACTCTTAAAACCTTAGAGGACAGAGTAGGCCTACTAGAAGGCAGTCTGCTTCAAGCTAGAATGCAGTCCCCTGATGTCCAGGTAAGGTTGCGGAAGCAACTTGAGGACGCAAGGATGACATTCAGGGTCTTTCTTGATCAAAAATGTAGAGCCCAGAGGGATGTAAAGTCCATGCAGAATTTTGAATGTGGAGAAAAAGCGGGTGCACTACTCGCTTGGAAGGTCCGGACAGACAGGTCCAGAAACTTTATCGAAAAGCTGGTTGACAATGATAGGGGCGACACCTCAGGGAAGCAGGAGGATATGCAGGCCTGTTTATTGTCTCTTTTTTCCAGCTTATATCGAGAAGAGATCTCTCCTGATCAGGAGTATATTAAGTGCTGGTTGAGGAAGTTGCAGCTCCATAATTTAACAGATGGAAGCTGCAAGGCTCTCTACGATCTAATCACTAAGGAAGAGATTAGTTTGAGCATAAGTAAGGGCAGGAAGGTTAAAGTCGCGGGCACGATGCCCTTCCAAATGAAGTATATAGCCTTTTGATTGATGAGCTGATACCATTCCTGGAAGCCCTGTTTAATTCTATATATAGACAGGGCAGTGAGGTCCCTAAATCCTGGAAAGAGGCCTCTATAGTCCTTATTCTAAAACCCTCTAAGGACCCTGCTAGGGCAGACTCGTTAAGGTCAATCTCTCTGCTCAATGTGGATTATAAGATCGTTATGAGCATTTTAGTGGGGAGATTGGCCAAGCTCACTCCCCCAGCTTATCCATTCTGATCAGAAGGGCTTTATCCCCAAGAGGTATATACAGGATGATCCAGCAGTTAATTGGCATAATAGATCTTGCGATGGAACAATCTGTCCCTCTCGCCGTAGTGGTGTTAGATGCCACCAAGGCATTTGATTGAGTATGCTGGGTCTATCTCTGGGAGGTTTTGAGCTCAATGGTGTTCAGTCCTAAATTTATTAACACAATTAAGGCAATTTATGCTGGGGCTTCGGCCAGGATTTTTCTTAATGGTACATTGTCATTCAGTTTCAATATCCTAAAAAGTACACGGCAGGGGTGCCCTTTATCTCCTTTTCTCTTCGATATCTATATAGAGCCTCTTGCCCAATATGTTGCGATTGGATCCCTGAGTGGTTCAATTTAGCTGCTCGCCTTATAGCTGCAAAGTCGCGTTCTATGCCGATGATTTATTAATTTATACTGCAGACCCTTTGACTTTGGTTCCGAGATTAGAAGAATTACTGGGGGAATTTGTCTCTCTCTCTGGTTATTTAGTCAACACTGCCAAAACTGAGTTTATGTGTTGGAACATCACTGACTGGGAGAGGGAAGTAAGTCTTAAGTTCAGATATCTAGGTATCACAATAGTAAAGGATATAGAGAAAATCCCACATTTGAATCTATCCAGGGTCTCTAAAGAGATTGCACGTTTTTTAAGTAGTTGGAGAAAATATCCCTCTTGGATTCCCCAAACAAGGCATTGATAAAATCCAGGGTAGGGTGTTGAGTTTCATTTGGGCCCGAAATGAGCTAGGATGTCTTGGAAAAAACTCAGGTGTAAATTGAATAAAGAGGGATTGGCTTTACCTGATTTTAATTGGTATTGTGTTGCTTTTCAGTTTAAAACCATTAGAATGCTTCTGGCAAAAACAGATGATTTCACTTGGGGGAACCATTTAGGGGAAACGGTAGGGATTTTAAGTGTAGAGAGATTTCTATATAAATTTGGTGCTCCTCAGTTCTTTAAGAAGGCTTGGCTAAAGGTTTTGAGAGCTGCCTTGGATCTTTGGTATTTTTCTGATTTCTCCCGAGTTTGGGACTCCTCGGAACACCAGAATGTTTAAAGGATGCCCTCAGTGTTCCTTTCAGAAGGCTGGGGTTCCCTACTTGGTCGGACTTGGAGTTCACCCCTGGGAAGGATTGAACATCAAAACCAACAATGAGCGGTCCAGATTCAAGTTCATCCAATTATCCTCCTGGTTTGTGGCATCAAAAAAGGATATGGGGATAACTATGAATTAGAGCTGTCTCTTCAAGACATTAGACTTAAGAACAACAAAGTGGCAAGGTGGTAGGAGGGACTTTTAGTGGCAGAAGAGAGAAAGTTATTACCCCTTCATGCGGTATGGAGAGGAATCCTCCCAGATGAGGGCATCGAGTCAATTTGGGACATCTCATTGAAGACTCTCTACTCAACAGTTAAACCTGCTAACTTGAAGCGAAACCAAGTTTTTACTGTTAATCCTCTTTATTGGACTCCACATAAAATATCCACGCTTGCACCTCAACCTTCCCCCAAGTGTGTGAAGTGTGGCTGTAGAAGAGCCAATGATGTTCATATTTTCGTTGAGTGTCCGTGCTTGAAGACTTTCTGAGACTTTGTAGGACTAGCACTTAAAGGGATTTTCGATCCTGAGATTAAATTAAATACAACTCTTATTCTTGTGGGAGACGATGGAGCACCAACTTTGTTGTTAAGGCGGCCTCATAGAAGGTTGCTCTTTTATTTAATCCTTACTGCTATGAGCGAAATTTGTTTGAAATGGAGGGACCCTTTGCCCCCGACGGCAGAAGATTGGGTTAGGGCTGCGGCCAGAATTTGTGGCCTTGATCACAGAGTAACAAAGAGCCCTGACCTAACTATCTGGTCTCCTTTCCTGATTTAGTCTCGATCCCTGGGTGTTGGCTATCCGTCCCTATTACACTGACTCACTGACAAAGGTGAGGGTCCAGGTGGAATGGACCGGGGCGAGTGCAGCCACAGTTAGACAATGCAGTTTTCTTTGCTTTGCAGACGCTTTTCGGTGATGAGGGATTTTTTTAATTTTTATTAATTATTACTTCATTATTAATTATTTAATTATGTTATATTTTAGGTGCAGGCTGTTGGGTTTGTAGGACTATAATGTGAGAGTTAAGTAAGTTATAATTAATTAACAGTGCATTATTATTTTATTATTAGTTATTTAATTGATTATTAATTATGTACATTATGTAATAATGATTTATTTCAGTTATATTTTAGTTGTGGGGCATATTTACAAGCTGGCGATAAAAAATTATCGCCGGTTTTGCGGCCGTTTTCGGCCGAAAAGCGGCGATAATTTTATCGCCTAATTAGCAAGCTCACGCTAATGCGTGAAAACTTGCGTTAGTGTAGGAATTCCTAATGAGATGCGAAGTGGGCGTTCCTGACCTGACATGACAGGACATGACATGACATGACAGGAGAAATGTCGCTAAGCGACATTTCTCCTATCATCAAGCCCCACGAAGCATAGCGGCAAGAAAAGTAAAGTAGCGATAACCCCTGTTATCGCTACTTTCCTTACGCCTGCTTCAGGACTGACTTAGCCATGATATCCTATGAAAGGTGGATATCATGGCTAAGTCCCTATCATCAAGCTATCGCCACATTATCGCTTGGTTTCCAGCGATAATATTACATTAGGCAGTTAGCGTGAGGAATTTTATCGCTTTTGAGATAAGCCTTGCTAATAGCACGCTATCTCAGCGATAAAAATCCATGCTAGCCGGCGATAATTATCCTAGCGCTAAGTGCGCTTAGCGATAATTATCGCCGGTTGTTGTTGATATGCCCCTTTGTTCGATTAAACAGCCTACGAATGTGGTTTAACTCTTAAACCCTTGGGAGATAGTTACACCATCGAACCCCCTACTAGTAATTTGTATTCATATTCGGCAGTTAATGCCGAAACACTACCTAATAACAGCATTAGTATAGCTAAGGTTGTGTTCCCGTTACAATCATATGCGTCCACCCTATTGTCCCATTTGACTGGTGATAATGTGCCGTTATTTAACGCAGACACTCATGGATGTCTACCTATACTCAACAACGAGGTTAAAAATAAATTAAGCTTAATCTCTTGAGGAAAGACAGCCACTACGCTTGGTAATCTAACCAGGAGCGCCTGGTAAAGGGCTCCCGGGAATCTGCGCTCAGCTTATCTTTTGAAATAAATTGTTTTAACTCCTTAAATGCTTTGAATTTCACTTATTTGTTTTTAATCTGCTCAGTACTCACTTGTCACATTGTTCACTCAGCGTATTTCCCTGGTCCACCACTGATCATTCAGTTTGTGTGGAGAGAATTCAAACGCACACACCGGAAGTGATTCACAACTTCCGGAATCCTCGTGCAGGTCAGCAGAGTAGCAGCTGATCTACTCGCCCATAAAAATCAGATGCCTTTCGCAACGCGCAGGGGGCGCGCCATCGGTGCGCCGAAGGCAAGCCCATCTGCACCCGTCCGCGCCTGGACAAGGCCCAGGGCCATGCCACCTGGCCCTAACAATCCAGCTTCACACAGCACGGCGTTAGCCTACACCAGCAAGCAACTAAAAGACATGCATCTTGCCACTGACGACAAACAGAACTGCCCTTATTTTAACTTGGAGACTTTAGTCACCCAGTCCACCACCCGCTGCTCAAACTGCTCGTTCACACTGGAAGCTCTCGACAGACCTCCGCCCGCTTGCACTCACTCTGCCTCTACAAACCATGGAAAAATCCACTCAGCACTCATAAATGCACGTTCCCTCCCCAAACACAAATATGAAATATTGAACCTCTTAGAGGATTACAATTTAGACCTGTTATTCATCCCAGAAACTTGGGGTGACCCCTCCTCCGGCCCAGACTTTTGTACTGTAACCGCTGATGGCTTCTGCGCCCGCAGATACGACAGAACTATTAAGAAAGGAGGAGGCCTGGTGCTCATCCATTGAGACAAGTTTTCAGTCAGGACAGAAATAATTCCCTCTATGATCTGTGAAGCATTTACCTTCACGATAATACTCTCTCACTCCCAATCCTTCAGGGGCACCCTTCTTTATCGCCCTATGGGTTCATGGGCCGAATTCCTCTAGGCCATGGGTAATCTATTGGAACCCTTAGCAGGAGAATCTAATTTCACCATCCTGGGAGATTTCAATTTCCACTTAGAGGCTCAGGGTGATCAGGACACCTTATCCCTCATAGCAGAACTAAAGGCCGTAGGCCTCTCCCAAATAGTGACTAGCCCCACACATTCTGCCGGCCACACGTTGGACGGTCAATTCTCCAATAACCAGAAAATCTCTCTAGATAACGTCCTTTCTCTAACTTGGACGGACCACTGCGCTGTTCTGTTCGATATTCAGACAGGGAGGAACACTCCCCGTCACACCAGCTCCCTTCGCCCTACGCAGTTCAAGGCGTGGAGCAGCATTGCCCCTCATGTGCTTAAATCACACTTGCTATCCACCCAGCAAGATACCATGCAAGATCCTGAGCTGGCTGCCATTAACTACACACAATGGCTCCACAATGCTTTTAATGCGTTGGTACCACTTAAAAATGCTTCCAAAAATAGAAGAACCTTATCCGCCCCTTGGTTCTCAGAGACACTATGGCTCGAGAAACAAAGGTGCAGGAATCAAGAAAGACGCTGGCGTCAAGATTAGAACAATGCAGAAAGAATCCACTACAGGGAGGCAATGACCAAATGCAAACTACTCATAATCTCTGAGAACAGTCATTCCTACCTTAAACAAATTGAAACTGCACAAGACTCTGTTAAACAGCTGTTCCAAGTAGTAAACAAGCTATCAGGGCCGGCGACTAATCACTCCATAAACGCCACACAAACTCTCTGCAATTCTCTGGCCAGTTTTTTCCAAGAAACGTTCAGCCATATTTACGCAAATTTTTCAGCCGATACGAAGACTAGCAATCTAACTAACGTTCCCAGCGACGATAAAACAACCTCAGCTCCAGTGTCGATAATAGTACTCCTAATCTCTCTGAATTCAGCCAGGTCTCTGGAACAGATCATGGACCTAATTTCCACAGTTAAATCCAGTTTCCCCAATGACCCTTGCCCGCCATCCATTTTGAAATCGATTCCTGACATCATAGGCCCCATCCTAGCAAACATCTGCAACTTGATGTTTAGTACAAGCACTTACACTTCCATCTGGAAAAAGGACATTATCAAGCCTTTACTAAAGAAGAATAACCTTAACCCCACAGAGACCAAAAACTACAGGCCAATTGCATGTCTCCCATTTCCCGCAATTCTTTTTGAAAAGGTCATGAATACTCAGCTGGCCCAATTCATTGAAGACACAACTTACTAGATGACACACAATTCGGCTTCAGAAAGGGCCATGGCACTGAAACAGCCCTCCTCAAGGCATCCGATGGAATCAGGATGGTACTAGATCTCGGGGGTGCTGCGGTCCTTGTGCTGTTAGATTTATCAGCAGCCTTCGACACAGCCGACCATGCCTCCCAGATCGACTATGTCTCAGCCGTCGACATCAGACTTAGGGCCAAGACCCTCCTGTCCTCATTTCTATCTAATCGGACTCAACTAGTGACTCTTGGCGACTTCAACTCTCCACCATTTGCGCTCCAGTGTTGTGTTCCACACGGATCATCGCTTAGTCCGACCCTATTGAATATATACTTGTCGGACCTGGCGAGGGTCATCAAATCCCACGGTATGGGCCTAATGTCGTACGCCAAGGATACAGAACTGGTGCTAGCGGTACCCAATGACGGTGGGGCAGTTGCAGCAAATTTCAAAAGGGAATGTTGGCCATCAGTGCATGGATGGCAAACAACTGCCATAAATTAAACTCAGACAAGACGGGGGTGATGATCTTTGGTAATCTCTCCCCTAGCTGGTCCCCTACTTGGTGGCCAGCCAAGTTAGGATCACCTCCGTCCCCCATCTCACTGGTCAGAAATTTGGGTGTTATGTTTGACAACAAGCCGTCATTCACACACCACGCCAATGCAGTTGTCTTCTCATCCTTCTATGTCCTCAAGATGATAAAAAAACTCCTATCTTTTCTCCCAATCAGTGCCGGTAGAACTCTTATCATGTAAACAAGGAAGTGCCAATGCTGATGAATACTTCAGCCCAATAAATGTGACGTGGAAGAAGTCCTCAAACAACCACGCAAATACTAATAAATAGTATTTATTTCAATTTCTTTTCATGAAGTTATAGATACATCTTGTATAAAAATTATTTATGTGTACAAGAATCAGAAGCCGTCCACAAATTTAAGTACATATTAAAGTGAACACATAATAGAAAAAGAGTTTGAAAACATCAAGGAAAACGCCACTAGACTCGTCTGTCAGGAAGGCAGACCAAAAACTCAAGAACAACATTCAAACACCACTCCTCATACAACAGACAAACAATCAAACACACTTTCCTTTGGAAGCCTATTTGCAGCTGCTTGAAGTTAACCCAAGGACTGGGTTGTCCATTTGCTCTGGAATTGGCAGTACTTTACATGTCTATGTTCGAAGATAAATTTATCTATAACAACAATCCATTCAATCAGTACATCACAACTTGGATGAGATTTATCGATGATATTTTTATGACATGGACCGGAGATGAGGAACAACTTACTCAGTTTTTTGATTGGCTCAATCAGAGATCCCCTGACATCAAGTTTAGCATCAATTAATCTAAAATCAAGATCCCATTTCTTGATGTTGAAGTTTTTCCTGTCGAAGGCTGTTTAGCTACGACATTATACACCAAGCCATCTGACAGGAACAAGGCCCTCTTGTTCTCAAGTAACCACCCCAGGAGCTTAAAAGAAAATTTGCCATACGGACAGTTCTTGAGAATAAGACGGAACTGCTTCACAACTAATTAATACATTCGTTAAAAGAGGAGCCCATAGACCTATATTAGATTTATAGGCATCCACCGGGATGCCATCCGGTCCTGGCGCTTTCCTTGAGGCACTATCAGTTATAGCCTTAATGACTTCCTCAAAGGTAAAATTGATCTTTAGTGGGAACGGTCCACGGTCAATGTTTTCATCTACTCTCAGTGCAACTATATCTGTCACATTACCATCTATGGTCTCGTCCCTATAGAGCCCTGAGAAGAAATCTACCCACATATCACCACTAATAGCCATGTCTCTCTGTTATTAAAAAAAAGGGCATTAACCGCCTTCCAGAAGCCAGTGTTGTCTTTGTTTATGCAAGCCTCATGTAAGGCGTCCCATGCTTCCTTTTTTAATGTTGCCCTTCGTTTTTTTTGCGCCAACTTGTACAAGGATCTTGCCTGCCTTATTTTATCCCTGCATCTCCGTACGTTATGCAGGGCCTTCTTTAAGTGGGTGTGGGCCTTCGTGCATTCTTTAACAAAGCAGCCCTGGGGGCATTGCTGGCCATGTCGTTTTTGTCTTGTTAATAGCTTCCTGGCCTCAACTGAGATCTTAAGGAAAGCCTTAATTATATCTTTATCCTCCCTGTCCTGTGAAAGGCATGTCACTATATCCTCTGTGCTATTATTAATCAGGCCTAGGAGGAATGCCCCGGGATCCACTTTTGTCCAATTTAGCGTGTATCCGTTTATGCTGGCAAGATAAATATCGCTATTATATTGCGAACTCCTATCAAGTTTTTTCTCCTGCCCTTTTAGAGCGAGATCTATGCAAATAGGGTAATGATCACTCATTAAAAAGTCAAGAGACTTGCCACGGGAGTACCTGTTGGATATTAGGACAAAATCAATGGTAGAATTACATTCCCTTCCACTGTAAGTTGGTTGAAACAAAGTGAGAGACAAACATAATTAATTCGCATAGCCAAGAGCAAATTGGAAGCCTATGTCGTTCAACAGATCTCCCAAAGAAGTATGTGAAAAATGTGAGCGTATATCTTAATTTTCGTTACCCAGCCCACAAATACCTTGTTCGCTAAATTGGCACAACGAGCAGTTGAAATCACCCATCCAAATAGTAAACATGTCTCCCTTTAGTTTTCCTTCAAGATTTTTTAAGGATGTGCCCAAGTTCGATAAGACATTCGTTTGCTGGGCTTTAGGAATGTTATTATATAAGTTTATTAAAACTACATCCCTTTGCCCACATAAATTCATAGACAGAATCTGATAGTAGATGCTGACCTCTCTAACTTTCGCATGAGAGACCCCTGCCGAGTTGGAGACATAAGTACATAGTCCTCCTTTGTTACGGCCCTGTTTACTAATGCATGCTGTGGTGTTAAATGTTCGAAAGCCAATTATATGCAACTCCTCTATTGATCATGTTTCCTGTAAACAAACTATGGCATAGTCATTAATGTAGGGTAGCCACTGAGGGTCTTTTACTTTGGTCGCTAGCCCAGCAATATTCCAGGTTAGTATTTTACAAGTTTTACCAGGTTTTCGACTGATCACTTCTCCTTCATTTATCCGTTGGGTGACTGTTATGGTAGGGTCGATTTGGCCATTTATGCTTGGGCATTTTGCAGGAACTATGCCTCTATCCTCCACGTTGCTTGTATTATTGGGCGAGGTTTGCTCCAATGCATTCATGCATTTAGTTTCGAGTCCCTTATTAGATACATGCCTCCCCCTTTTCATAGTTGTATCCATTTTCCCTTGATTCTCCTCCCTCTCTGCCATGGCAAAGGGTCAATCTAATTCTTCCATTCCTGTTAAGGGCTCAAAGTGATTGTAGAGTGGAATGCTCGCGCCTCCAGGGTATCCCTTATGGGGATCCCCTATGGGTTTTCTAACATCAGGGCCCACAACAGGATGTTTACCATTTAGCCTATATGGGCCTGGGAATGGTGGGTAGAAAGCTCCTACTGGCAACACATTAATGACATTATTGATAAAGAAAGCATTTCCTAGCCTAATGAACTAATCTCTGATCACTAAACATCAGGACGACACAGTCATCCTGTAGCTCTTTTCTTTCTTTGCCCACCCACGCAACCCGTCTTGCCATTTTGAAATGCTTGAATAACACATCTGTGAGGCCAGTATGCCTTCCTAACCAGTGAAGGGACTTATTGCGAAGTTCTATCCATGTTTCTGGTTCAGGTAACCTTAGTACTGGAGCATTAGCCAAGATTACCACATATGGTGTAACTTCCGGTGGCAAGTCAAGGCGAATATGTGTTTGGGGTTCCTGAAATGGCCTCAAATCCCTATCATTATGCCCTAGTCTATTTTTATATCTATACTCCTTCCCCGCCAATTCATTTGTCTCAATGATAACATTTTGGTCACCCATGTCAGCGTTATTTCCAGGGATGGGTGGTCCAGAGATACTGCCCCTGGTCACTAGGTTAGGGATAGCCATATTGGTTGTGCTTGTCGGCCCACTTAAAAGAGTCTTTTCCTGGACATGTATTAGATTCTCCTGGTTTTTTGTACAAAGCTTGCCCATTATATTCCCCTTCAGGTTTACCACTCTCTCAATTAATTTCCCCAGTGCATTCTCTATGTACCTGTGCAAATGGTCTATGCTTTTTGATATTTTTTTCTAATGCCAAAGATTGGTCCACTAGCTGGGCATGCGTAGTAGGTTTTCTTAAGCCCCCTATGTTATTACGTGCAGATGGTAGTTGAGATGGCACTTTGCTCTGGGTTGCCCTTTTCTTGCCTTGGGCGCTCTTTTTACACCTCCCTAGACCTTGCCCTTTAGATTTTTGTATAAGTATGCTCTCTGGGCTGCCAGGATTTTTACTACGCTTCAGTGGTGGTTGAATATCCTCTACCAAATCACTCAGGTCACTCTGAGCTATGTGGGCCGAGATGTTCTGTATGGAACCATTTTGGGGGCCCAGAGCAGAATTGTTTTCACATTGTACTAAGGGGTTATTGGAGTTAAGGCCTCCCTCCTCCCTTGCTGGGCCCCTCCTTCCCTTCGATAACGATTCCTCCACCACACTAATTTGCTCCTCGATAGCCCCCATAGCCCCTGTGAGATATGACAATAATGATGTCTGGCCCACTGCCTTAGCCTCTACATTTGCAGTAATTACTGCATGATTCATTTTCCTTTTTGGCACCAGGTGGCAGCGGTTGACTCAAAATCATTGTTGCTGGGGACTTCAACGCTCCCTTTGAGCTCTCTCCACTACTTAGCACCCTTCTCGAGGAAGAGGCTGAGGTGTGGGGGTCATCTAATGTCTCTTTCCCTGCAGATAGCTTCACTGATTACAGGAAGGACCCTGAGGGTATGCAATGGGAGAACTGCTTCTGACTTAAACAGGCAGGCGATTTTTAAACGGGGTGTTAGTACCAGTGTCATTGACTATATTCTAGTTGATGTAAGAATTTGGTCTTTAGTGGAGGGTATGACTATTGCCCAGAGGTCTGACAGTGATCACAATCCCTTGTTGTTAAAGATGAGGGGTAGAGCCCTGAGCAGGAATACTCCAAGGTGCATTTCTCGAATAGACAAGCCTCCGGTAGCCAACAACCACAGAAGAATTACCTGGCCTAAGGTTTTAGCAGACCAGAGCTCATATACCAGAATCTATGAACTATTTAAACATTTCCTGTCGGCCTTGGCTAGTATCTTGGATTTTGCACACCCTTCTGAATTAACTTCTATTTCATGCACTGCCAATTTTTTGAAGCCCTTCAAACTGTCTTCACCAAAAATAGCTTTGGTAGGAGGCTCGTTGGTACGGCGGGAAGCAAATGATTTAATAGCGAGTGCAAGCTAGCAAAGGGGGCACTACATCTAGCAGTTAATAAGCACTACCAGCACAGGGGTACTCCTGGCTCAGAAAAGATACAAAGCTGCACTATGTCAAATGTCAAATGTCAAATGTCAAAGATTTTTGTAAAGCGCACAAATCACCAAAGGTCTCAAGGCGCTAGCAACCAAGACAAAGAAACCGGGGAGTGACAGAAAATGCTCATGTATCTAAGCTTTTTGAGAAAAAAGCCAGGTCTTCAGCTTTCTACGAAAGAGTAGATGGTTCGTTATAGAAATCAGATCCAGTGGAAGTCTATTCCATAGCATAGGAGCTAAGTATGAAAAGGATCGGCCTCCATTACGGGCTGTCCGAATACGCGGTTGGACAAGAAGAGGTCTAGAGCTGGACCGCAGAGGGCGTCCTGGAACATACCATTGGAGTTTTTTCGCCAGATATAATGGACCAGTGCCATGCATTATCTTATGCGTGAGACATAGGATTTTAAAACGCCCTTTTTGGCGAATCGACAACCAATGCAAGGTTTTTAGAGTGGGAGCAGAGGGAGTGCGAGGGGGGAGATTCAAAACAAGCCTGGCGGCCGTATTCTGGAGGATTTGAAGTTTGGAAAGCAAATCCTGGTTGAGTGCAGTGAGCAGGGCATTACCATAGTCCAGACGACTAATGATAAGACTAACCAAACCTAAGCAAGATTTTGCAGGCAAAAATTGGCAGGACCTGGTATTAGCTGCAAAATGTAATGACAGTTGCTTGTTTTGGCATATTATCACCAAGGGTAGTTTAAAAAATGTAACCGCTCTTAGTTACCACACCCAGCCAAGGGTTTGGGTGGAACGCTTTTCCAAATTATACACCTGGGCTGAGGATTCTTGCAGCCTAATCAGCCATAGAGCCGACCAAAACATTGTTAATACTTTTCCTGCTATGATTACGACTTGCACTGCACTTGTTTTTGGTTTAGATGACACCTTGTCGGTGAATAATAGATTAAAGGCAGGTAAAGCCCCTGGCCCCGACCAGATACCAGGAGATTTGTATAAACCAGAACCCACGATCTGGGCTCCATACATAAATCTTTTGTCTAATTGTATATCGGCTGGTAGGGATATCCCGGCAACTTGGAGGGGAGCCAAGATAAATACTACATATAAGAAGGGAGATGCCTCTATCCCCTCCAATTACAGACCCATCAGCCTGATTGATAAGTTGCAAAAGATTTTTGCCAGACAAGTTCTGGATAAACTCCAGGTCTGGACAGATGATAAAGCGATGCTATCCTCATACCAAACAGGTTTTCGATTTAAAATAAGCACATGTGATCAGGCTTTCAGATTTACCCTATTAAAATGGAAATATGTGCTACTAAAAAAACAGAAACTCTATCTAGCATTTGTCGATCTGAAAGCAGCTTTTGATTTAGTATTGCGTGAAATGCTATGAGAAACAATGCTTGATTAAGGCATTCCAGTAGATCTGGTAATCTTGATAGCTAGATTACACAAGGACAACTATTGCCCAGGTCAGAAAGTGGTGAATTGACAGAGAAGATACCAATACAGAATGGGGTGCGCCAGGGGTGTGTCTTTGCCCCCACACTATATACTCTGTTCATTAATGACATGGCAAACAGATTGCTGGACTGTAGGAATAATTCTCCCACCATGAACGGCATGAAAGTCCCAATCCTGCTCTTTGCAGATGATTCTTTACTTATATCCACAACTCCCTTCGGCTTACAAATCCTAGTGGATAAATTGATGGACTTCTGCAGGGACAGGAGTTTGGAACTTAACGTTGCCAACACAAAATATATGGTGTTTGGGAAAGTGCGGGGAGGATTACGTGAGATCAGGATTGCACAGGAACCTCTCGAACGGGTAAAATGTTTTGATTACCTTGGTATAAGACTGAGTGACTCATTTAGATGGGAACAACAGGTAGAAAGAGTTACCTCGTCCTTTGTCAGAGGTCCAAATCAACACTGAGGTTCCACAAACAATCATACACTCAATCTTTAAAACCAGCACTGGAAGTTTATCGTGCTAAAGCCCAAAGTGGAGCCTTGTACAGAGCAGAGATATGGGGCCACATTAATATAAACAAATTAGTGATCTGTGAAAACATTTTTGTCAGATCACTTATCTCGGTATTCATTACAACCCCACTGAGTCCTTTGATTTGTGACTTAGGGATGAAGAGAATCGGTGACATGGTTTCATTGGAACGATTGATTTACTGGCTGCATATGTGGACAACTGCACAGCTTTCTGATTATTGTAACTCCATGAGGGAGGTATTGCTGACCAGTGGTTCCAAAAAACTACCGTGGTTTAAATACATCGCAGATTAGTGTAAATCAATTAATATGTTGGAACTATGGGAATGCCCAGAGAAAGCAACTAGAGGTGATCTTCTGCGACTAAAAGCCAGGTACTGGGCGGTGGTGGGGGAGCGTTATGATACTAGAGCAGGCAATGGCCAATTAACAACTCAATTTTTAAATGCTAAGCAATGTCCGTGATTTTAACCCTTTTTGGATCAAATCACGCCTCCCCTTGCCAAAAGTTTATACGTAAGATTCAGATATGGCAACCTGCTCCTAAAGTTCCCCGGAAATGATGCCACAGGGTTATCAACAGATCTATGTCCTGCATGCGTTAGAGTGAAAGAGACTGAAGAGCATGTACTCTTTTTTTGCCCTAATTACCATCTGATACGCAGCAAGAGGTGGATTAGACCAATCTGTTTAAATCTTGGAGCAAGGCAATATCATATAGCACATAAAATTCTTAAAATGGACACATCAGAGCCATTAGTCTTTGCCTTTTTACTCTCTTTCTGGATAACCCGCCAGAAGTTTTTACCCTAGGCAGCACTGAGAAAATAATCTCTCTCGATTGTGATATGTTGCCTAGTTGAATTAATGTACTGTGTCCTGTATATAAGCTTTTTTTTTTTATCTCTGTGTTGCATGGCTTTTTAGCTGGGAGGTTGTTATATTGCAGTTCACCTTTTATCCCTTTTTAATCCATGTTTTTATCATGATTTCTTTCTACTGTATATTTTGAATATAGTTTTGAAATTTAGGGGCATATTAGCAAGTCTGAGCGCTAATTATCGCTAAGCGCGCTGTATTTTTTTTTCGCCGGCTATCGCTGGTTTATATCGCGGAGATAACGTGTTATTATCAACGTTTATCTCCAAGGCGATAATAAACCAGTGATAGCGGCGATTCTCCAGCAATAACGCAGGAATTCCAGCGATGAATTCCCATCGCTAAGGAAAAGGTCACTAATAGGCAGGTGAGGATTTAGCCGTAGAATCCACCTTCCATAGAAAACAATGGCTAAGTCAGGATTTTAGCAGGTTTTAAAATCCAGCGATAATCTTAGGGCAAGTGTTTTTATCGCTTCGCGGGTATTGCTAATAGGGAGAAGTTGTGTTAGCGACTTCCTCCTATTAATTTTAGTGAGGAACGCCTACTTTGCATGTCATTAGCGATAAATATCGCTGACATGCAAAGCGGTAAAAAAACGTCCGCTATTGCCATTAAGCTTACGCCAACAGCTGTTAGCGACAGCTTGCTAATAGGGCGATAAAAATATCGCCGCTTTAACGGTAAAAAGTGCCGCTAAAGTGGCGATACTGCTCTTGCTAATATGCCCCTTAGTCTTCTGTTTTAGACTCAAAATAGATGAATTTTTCTATCTCTGTATACTTTGATGGTTCAAACAACCGAATAAAGTTATAATAATAAGATTAATAATAATAACTTCCAATCAAACGGGAGTGATTTGTCAGCTCCTGCTTTCTGGAAGCAGAGTGTTTGCTTTTGCTTGCGGGAGCTGTCAGCTGTCACAGCTCTAGCAAAGCAAAAGCAAACAGCTATGTCCCATGGATGGTAACCCCAGGATATAGCAGGAGCCGGCCCTGAGGGGGGTTAGGGTCCCCATGGGCCTATATGGCTCCAGAAGGGGGTCTTCCTGACCCCCTTCCTTTCTTGTGCAAATGCCGGCCCCTCTCTCCTTCATTTCCAAAAAGTATTTGGCCCCAGGAAGGTGGTGGTGCCCGCCCCCCTATCTTTTTTTAAATTTAAAGCCCTGAGAAGGTGGTGGTCCCCAGACCCGGGGGGTCCGAGCAGCCCCTGCATTAATATAAACATGACCACCAGAGAGGTGGTGGTCCATGGGGAATAAATAAGCCCTAGGAGGGGGGACCCATGTGCCCCCTTTCTCATTAATTAAACTACTTATGCCCACCCAGTGGCAATATTAAAACAAGCACAGGAGACTGTGTGGTTTTTTTTTCCATTCAGAGCGATATTTGTGATTTTCCCTGTGAATTAAAAATAAATTGCTTGTTTACCCTGCCAGGGTCCTTGTGGGACCCCAGGACCTAGGCTAGGGAGTTAGTGTATTTGAAAAGCGGTGGTAGTTGAGTATGGAGAGAAGCTTCACCCACTCCCCTGCCCTTATTTTTCATTGGCTTGTGTGTTTGTCCTTTATAAATGCTGTCTTATGAGGCTTGTTAGTCCCCCCTTAGTACAGCCATGTCATAATTTGTATCATCCCATGGCTACTAGCCCCTTTACTTGGTTGTTCCACGGGGTATGTACTATTTCCTTTTGAAGCTGGAGCCCGCAGCAGGATATGGACCAGTTAAATGCTCCTGTTGTCCGTGCCTTCTTTTCCACTCCCGTTGTCCGTGCCTTCTCCTCTCCCCCACCCCCGCCACCTGCCCTCCCTTTGTCCTTGCCTTCTTCTTCCCATTCCCCGCCCTCCCTACTGATGTCCGTGCCTCTCCCCTTCTGCCCTCCCTCCATGGTCTGTGATGCCAACTTGCCAACCAATTGTAACGCAATAGGTCTCGCGTAAGTTGGAGACCTTTGGCATTGCAAATGCTTGTTTCAAACTCCTTGGCAGTGGGAGAGAACCGACCTCCTGACCAACACATGCTGCTGCCCATCCTGTGTTGTGGCCGTACCGAAGCATGCGTCCGAGTCTTTTCAAAGCACAGGCATGACTCTCAAGTCGAAGCGGTGCCATACACTGCATACGCTCCGTGCTCTCACTGTGTTATGACTACTCCGACTGGTGAAAACTTTTAGCACCTGTCTGCAGCCAGGGATCATGACAGACACTTAGCGATCCAGCCATCTGCAGCAGCTAGGCTATATTTTACAACCGGCATCCCCACTGACTCAGAGATCCATTTGGTAAGTGTAAACAATGAAACCCTGCTGCATTGATCATAAATGTTTACTTTAATGCCAGAGTTTTCGTGTACTGGCAGCTGACTCGCCATGATTTACTAGCACAAAAGGTTAATCCCCGCCGGTTTACTGTGGACAATGATCCATGCTGCATATTTGCAAATTATTATGAGCTTGGATGATACCTGTGAGTTACTTTTTTCACAAAGATCATTTTTTGTTCCTTGTGGAACTTGTACTTTGTATAAATAACATGGGTTGAAAACCACCTGACAGTGGGCCTGAATTCCTTGAAGTCCAGAAGTTTTCAAGCAACAATAAAAATGTCAAAGTAATTCTAGAAAATAATATTTCATTTGGCCAAGATCAGCATTTAGTTTATTTGCAGTTTCCACTCATTAAAAAGTAGCGCAGAGGGTTAATATGCTGATTCACATTGATCTCTGAAGGCACGAATTTATGGGCTGTATTAAACTGAAAAAAGGATGGCAGGTTGCAACAAGTTTCAAAAACCCTTTTTACATGTCTGTTTAGGTACAGAGAAACTGGATTCTGAACTCACAAAATGTCAACCCTGATTGAAAGCGAGAATGTTTACATTCCGAAGACGTCACTCCCAACTTCATAAATACAGCGTGCTTCCACATTTGTTATCCTCAGTCTTATATGAATGTTTCTGGGAGACCGCTCCGCAATGCCAGCCAGCACCAGCACTTTTGCCACTGCCCCTGCCCTCGGCCACCGGACAGCTGCACTTTCTCACAGCCCCCGGAGGTGGGCAGATAAGAGCACAGAGCCGGTCCCGCATCGCGGGACATGCTCGGGCTCGGCACGGGCCAAGACCGGGCCAAGATGGGCCCGTCTTAGCCAGTCATAGACCAGAGTAGGCTGGGCTGGGCCACCCCTCTTGGTCCCTCGAACAGGTACTGGGAGTTTGAAACAAGATTTCCTTTTTATCCGTGAGTTTGAGCCTGAATCCTGACAGTGATACTCTCATGTGACGGAAGCAAGGCACCAGATTGTTTGTTTATTTTACCACAATATACTTTGTTGTTTCTCTAGACTAATCTCTGGGCCAGTTCAGAGCAAACCTAAACTACTCACATATGCGGGGGTAGACAGATATTCTTGATAGAACATCGGACCCTCGTGTGACTTAGATAAGGTAACCTGAATGTCTTGTGTGGACTAGGCCTGGGCGGTAAATTTTGTTCCGCTCGTGGAATTTGCGATATTTTGACATTTTCGCGTTCTGCGGAGAGCGCGAAAATGTCAAAACTTTCGCAACCTGCCGCAAAACGACAGTATTTTTCTTGTTTGCGCTTTAAAAATGCATTCTTGCCCGCGCGGTCGTGACTTACCCGGTTCCTGCATTCGCCGACGAGATTTCCTATCCGTACACGCGTGCCACAAGATGTTGGATTGCTGGTAGCCGGTCGCGCTATCCCACGAGAGTTTGCGATCGCGAACACGTCATTGCGATCGCGAACAGGAAATAAGCATTACGAGCAAGATGGCCGCGCCCATTAGCGACCGCATGGGCAAGTTGAAGATATATTTCCCCGCGAGCATGCAAAAACACATCGCGAACGGGCGGGAAAAGCAATCTCCGCATCTTCGCAAAAGTTTTGCATGCTCGCGTAGATTTTGCGCAATTTTGCGATAATTTGCGTAAGTCAATTTCGCAAATTCCGCCCACCCTTAGCACTCTGGACCAGATGGAACTGAGATAAATAAAATGTGAAAAAGAAAGACTACAGTCAGCCATCCCCCGAAATCACGTAGTAAGATCAAAAATTCGAGCTCGACTCTGCTCAGTTACAAGGGCAGTTGGAGAAACTGAAAAACAAATTTCCTCGGTGGAAGAGACACTGAATATGGATTCACATGGATTAAAAATAAGGGACAAAATCCATAATACAGTTCAGACAGTTGAAACAGGGGTGGGGGACCAAGGAATAGGGCAGATAAGTCATAAAAAATGGCTGCGTTTAGAATGTTTCTGATAATATTTCAGTTAGTGACGCAGAGTCGGTAACGCTACCACCCCCTAAAAGACCCTGTAACCCCCAGGCTGTGGAAAATTCCGAGATATTTACGTGCATTATGCACAACAACCTCCCCAGTACTAAAAACGCCAGCAAGAAATCTAAAAAAACAGCTGGGTAAGGAAGGTAAAATTAAGACCCGTGGAAACATGGAGAATATTCCTCGTGGAAAAAAAACCAGTAAGGCAATTACTAGCCATACTGGGGAGGCGCCTATCTCTAACTCTATTGATGAACTAACAAAGTATCTATGGACACCATCATTAGAAGACTAGATAAGACCGATGACAGTATGGACATATTACACAAAAAACAGAACATAGGCTACACTAAGGGCAATACGCACAATTATGAGCCAAATGCAGCTATTATCAAATCCCATAATGTACCACCGAAGGTTACGACCCCTACTGTCACAACAAAATCCAATGTCAGTAATACAGGCAATAAGACAGGGTCAAGTGAAAGGACCTCAGCCAACCTGCATTATAATCCTAGATATAAGGAGGGGCGGCTTACAAACTCGGGGAGGGGGAGGGATATTAGAGGCCGGGGTGATAGATTTGTGAGTGAACCAATGCCAAGAGTACCGGCCCCTCTTTCCTCCTCAGAAAATACATCTAGCCCACTTAATTTAAACTTACCCACCACTACAACACCTTATATTGTTATTTTAGCAAACATTACGCTGCTTGATCGGGGGAAAAAGAAACCTGGGTCCCGTTACGCAATAAAGCCTTACATTGGCTGGGAAACAGAACAGGACTGTCCAATGCTCTGTTTAAAGAATTTAAAATGATTATTAGAATCAGTTGGATTGGTCCCAGTAGAAAGACATTCCAAGGAGATTGTGTTGTCCTCACCTTCGGATCTCTACCCCTGGTAAGGGAGATTTGCCGCAGAGCTCAGGAAACAGAAATCTCCTATAATGGTATAAATGTGTTGCCTTAGGTTTCCTCTACCACCCTCAGCATAAAACAGGGTGTAACAGAAATTATCAACTTACACAAAATCAGCCAAAGTATGGTATAGGATAAAATGAAAACTATCAAACCATAAACTGTGCACACGGTCCTATTTTTAATTTAGAGGTCTCGAACAGATTTAGGCCCCTTCAGACACTGGACGAGATCGATTGACTACCCAGTAAAGTCAAGTATAGCGAGATCAGAAGTGGGTCCCATAAACAGCCCACTCCTGACCCATATTGGAACGAGGAGGTTGTTTCATTCACTACTGATCAATCAGCACCTTTAACCTCAGTACACTTTGCACCCGGCCCAAGATGTACTGTTAGTGATTCATACGCACAGCCTGGAAATTGAATTTGTAGCGAACTGGGAATGGAATCAGTATTACAAAAGGGTGTCACATTAAGTTTACTCTGTTGGAACGTGGCAGGTCTACGAAATGAATTGAACCATACTGTCTAGGTGGATTTTATAGAGAAATTCGCTGTCTTGTTTCTTCAAGAAACTAGGGTGGCGGACGAAATCCATATAAATGGCTATAAGACATTCCATACCCCTGCAGTTCACTCGTTACATGGGAGACACAAGGGTGGAATTTGTACGTATGTCTCAATCTTGGTAAAGGCAAGGACAATAGAGATGCTAAAATCTGAAATTTATTATCAAATAGTTTTAATCCACACAGACAACAAGTGTATTTTGGCCCTGATTAATTTTTATGATAATGCACCAAAAGAGAAATTCAGGGCAATTTTAAAGACACTTAATCGAGACCTGGGGAAAATAAAGGAAATCAAAGATCATAATGTGATTATCATATGGGGTGGGGACTTTAATGTTGGCCTATGCCCTATTAGTGAGGCAGGTAATTGTGGTCGGATCATCGATGATAATGACCCACTGAATCACTTTTTACATTCAGACCAGGGTTACACTCTAAATAAGACTTTGTTCTTTCATGACCTCAATTTTGCTAACTGTTTATGCCGCCCTAGTGAAGACTTTGTGCATACCTTCATTGGTAGGGGGATTGAATCATCTACGATAGTTTTTATAATCTGCCCTAATTGCTATGCTTCTCTCATTGCAAACTACAAAGTCCACAAAAAATCACTAAGTGATCACCTTCCATTAAGTATCAACATTAGACTTCCAACTATGTCAGAGCAGCAACCTAACCAGCAAATAGTATGGACCCAGCACATAACGTTGGGGAAACTAAATGGTTATTCTCTCCGATGGTCTAGTTGTAATGAAGAGGAGCTAAATAAACAAATTGTAATGAAGGCCTATAAATCAATCTTAGCTTCTCTGAGAGAATCTATCTCGCACGAAGATCTACTTGCAGCATTCTCTGAAATCACTACAGTTATTCAAAATTTGCTAAGGGTGGAAAGAAAAGAAGCACACACCCGTAGTCAGGGCTGCACCAAAGCTTATAAAACTTAAAGACGGCCCTAAATAAAACTGATAGGGATAAGGAGGAAATTAGAGAACACAGGAAGGAGTATACTGGCACATGCATCAAAGCTTTTTGTGATCGCAAACGGTGCGATTCGCAAAAATTGTCCGTTTGCGTTCGCAAAATTAGCTTTTGCGATTCAACAAGGGTCAAGGCCCTCGCAATTTGAGAATTCGCAATAAATTGCAGGTTCTCAAATTGCGATTGCATTTAAGGAATCGCATTTTGCGATTCCTTAAATGCAATGCAAGAACCACTTTGAAGTAGCGATTTCGCTACTAAGGGGCGCAAATTACCATGAAGTTGAACTTCATGGTAATTTACAAAAACTTTGAAAAATGCACTAAAGTGCATTTTTCAAAGTTGTTGGTTACACACACACATGTCCTTGGGACATGTGTGTGCGCAACATTTGTGCACAGATCAATTTCAGGAGTGCAACAGGGTGTCCTTTTGACACCCTTGCACCCTTGAAATTGCATGAGCAATTTGTGAGTACCAATTGGTACTCGCAAATTGCGCTTGCAATTTCCCCTTTATTCCTATGGGCCTACAGGCCCATAGGAATGAATGGGAAGCTATTCCTTATTTGCGACTCGCTATTTGCAAGTCGCCAATAAGGAATGTGTAGGAATCCCTATTATTATAGCGATTCCTACATGCATAGGATTTTGCCAGTCCATAATTGCGAATCCTTAATATTCGCTATTAAGGACTCGCAAAATCCTAGCATGATGCATGTGCCAGATAATCAAGCACGGAGTACTAGAAGAAGGGAACTAAAAGAGAATGCATGAATTACCCTTCAAAAAGCTTCCCTGAGGAAAGATAGTGCTTCATTCTGGCAAGCAGTGAATGCACTTTTTTTGGGGAACTAAACAACCCGTCATTAGCGGTGGCAATAGAGGAGCAGAAATGGATTGATTTTTTCTCTAGTATGTATAGTTTACAGGGAGACGCCGAAAGGGAAAGTCTCCGTTTTAATCAACAGGGGGGTTGTTCTCAGATCTCCCCACTAATTAACCTACAACTCACACACGAGGAAGTGATTAGGGCCATAAACGCCAGCAAAAGCGGAAAGGCCCCGGGTCCAGATGAGGTGGCCATTGATTTATTTAAGTCTAATCCCCCACTAAGGACACCTTTAATAACACGGGTCCTCCAAGCATGCTGTGCAAAGGGCTTTATTAAGACTTGGGCAGAGTCAATAATAGTACCTATTTTCAAAAAGGGGGATCGGGAAAACCCTGCTTGCTATCGCCCTATCTCCTTATTAGATTCATTGATGATGGTCGCAGGTAGGATAGTTTTAAATCGTCTTCAAGCCTGAGCGGAGGAATCCAATGTTTTAACTGATGTTCTGTACATCTTTAGGCAGGGCTTAGGGTCCATGGAGCAGGTTTTGAATCTTAGTCTTTTAATAGGTAAATATACCCAGGCGAAACTAGGGAAATTTTATTTAGCATTTGTGGATCTCACAGCTGCTTTTGACTGTGTTATTCATTGCAAACTTTGGGATATCCTGGCGGAATTAAAAGTGGACCCACTATTGATACAGTTTTTAAGACAATTATATAGTGGGGCGACCGCCAAGGTTCATTATTGAATCAAGGGGGAATGTACCGCGTCGTTTAAAGTAGAGAGGGGGGTCAGACAGGGCTGCGTCCTTGCGCCATTCCGGTTTACACTCTATACAAACAACCTGGAACAGGTAATAGTGGCAAGCGCAAGCGACCCATCGTATATCAACAAATGACCAATAGTCTCCCTTCTCTATGCAGATACCGCGGTACTGATGGCCCGTACACAACTGGGCCTACAAAGAGCCCTCGCCTCCTATACTACCTTTATGGACACCCTGGGATTGAAATTAAACTCTAAAAAAACCTATGTTATGAGCTGTGGTAAAGGGAGACAGAAATGCACAAGTCTACCCCTTGGGGAAAGAAGGGTGGAATCCACAAAAATGTTTACATACCTGGGGATTTTGATTGATGACTCCGGTTCTTGGCGAGACACTGTTAAAAGCAGAAGTCTTCTCTTTATGAAATCAAACGCAGCGGTGGCCAACTTTGCAAAGAAACTAGGAAAAAGGCCCCCAGAGATACTCCTTCAGATATATAAAGCCAAATGTGTGAGTATTGCTATCTTTGGGGCAGGTGTGTGGGGTTTTAGTGATGCTGACTGTATGCAGCGTGTTGAAAACGCTTTTTTAAGGTTTATTTTAGCTGTACCCAGCAGTTATCCTGTTTATAATTGCCACAGTGAGCTGGGCATTCCGTATAATGCAGATACCATCAAAGTCCAACCAGTATTACTCTGGCACAGGATTTGGACTTCAACCAGTATGGGCTTAAACCAAGATATAATAAAGGACTCGATGAAGCTGGATCATGCGACTAAGATCCTTTGGTTGAAATACATAAAAAACTTTATGTGTGATCTCGGGCATCCAGAGTACTATAATTGCCCTGAGTCAATTAACTGTAAATTCAGGAAAGAGTTTAAAAAACTTTGTCTGAGCCATCTGGAAGAAAATAGACTTGCCCTGGAAATGAACATGCAAACTGTTGTACAGCATCAATTATTTTCACCACATATGAAATACAACCTTATTTATTATGCTGTCTAAAAGGTTATGATAGATATGTGCTAACGCGTTTTAGATTTGGGATTTTCCATCGATTGATCAGTTATCCTAATAGAAATGACTGGTCAAGAGACCTTTGTTGCTGCCCTTGTGATGATTTATCCACACAATCTACAATTCATGTGGTCCTTTTTGTAAATTATATGCAAAGGAAAGAGTGAGATGGATTTTGCCCCTTTTGAAAGCAGGAGGTTGGAGGCAGTGCCGACCAGCCATCCTATACCTGCAATGAATGGATAGCTTTTACAGTCTTAGTGCAATGGCTAGCGTTTTAAAAAGTGTACTTAGAGTCAGGAAGATTGTTAGGGGCTAATTGGCACAATTAACAAAAATCGAATAAACTGTGAGTGATGGTACCGCAAGCATTGTAAAATGCATTAGATTGTCACCCCACTTCTAAACTGCTGAGTCAAATTCACTTACTGGATCCTTTTTATGC
Source organism: Triturus cristatus (assembly GCF_964204655.1). Taxonomy (NCBI): domain Eukaryota; kingdom Metazoa; phylum Chordata; class Amphibia; order Caudata; family Salamandridae; genus Triturus; species Triturus cristatus. Next base: position 1,204,853,469 of record NC_140582.1, on the reverse strand, counting down.
AAGAGGAATTCTTCAAAATATTGAATAATTTTATGTATTTTAAGAGTGTGTTATTATGTTTTTAACTGTTATATCTGCTATTGTGATTTTATATGACTAAAATCGAATAAAACTTGCTTTGATTTGAGTATTTCCAGGGTAGATTTGAAATGCTTACGGAGGGCATTGATCAAATCTTCACACACATGCGACACTTGAGCACTTTACTTGGACTTCATTTCATTATTGTTACTTGTGAGAAAGTGTCACTCGGTGTCACACATTAAGTAGTCGAATCTCACAAGTATACTGAAACCATGAAAATGTCACACATAGGCAATCTGAAAATTGGACAGCTCTGCTTCGCTCTTTTGAGGCTTGCCCAGTGCCACGCTGTCTGCGGCGGGCTGACTATCGAGTCTGTGAGTCAGCGGACTGTTGCCGTTCTGTTATTGGAGCTTTGCACCAGTTATAAGGTCCTCTTAGATCTTCTCGTTGCTCAAATGGGTGTAATTTCTTATATTTATTTTGCGCTCGTCCTCGTTGCTTGATTTTGCTCACGAGAAAGTGTCACTCATAGTTGTTGAAATGTCACTCATAATTACAAATTATGAAAATGTCACACATAACAATCTGAAACCTTGGCAGCTATGGTATTGTAAATGCAATGCCTTTTATTTATTTTCTGGCCACACATCCCAATGCCAGTCTACCTTTATCTCTCCAGCCAATAGAAACCCAAAGAAACCCCATGCAGCTGAATTCACTGTACAGCAGGAAGTTTGCTACTCTGCAGTTCCTAGGATACTGCTTTCAACTTGAGAAATGTAACAGTTCCTTTGCTGAGCTGAGCAGAAGACATGTCAGTATTCTTACTAACCTGCAAAATGTGAAACCGGGTGCAATAAACGTCTGCATGCACATATAGTATATATGTATTTGTGCATAAACACACTTTCTACTCTTTTTTATTACACAAAACCTGTTACTACAGTGAGGAAGTTTAGAAGCAATATTAATACATTGTTTATACAGGTCTATACACACAGTAGAGTGTGTATATTTCTTTAAACTCTGAGCTAGATAGCTCAGCGTGTTCATGCGGAAATAGTAGTGTTAATAACGTAACCTTTGGACCACATATTTTAGTACTGATTTTTTTTTAATTTGTTTGATCAATTTACAAATACATGTAACATAACACAACATTATTTGTTGTAAGTATCTGCATGTTAAAATGCACAAAAGAGAATAAGCAAATGTTGTTTATCACTTTAAAGGCTATTCCGTTGGCTTTACAAATCAAGAGGAAAAGGAATCGAAGAAAAATGAATTTTGTGTAGAATGTATATTGGAGATACAGAAACCCATGTGATGATTCACTCTACCTTTCAGGTGTCACATGTTTTGCAATGGGAGAACTTCTTGGAAGTTGGAAAAATACACTAAATAGCCATTACATGAGGTGAGACAGTGGTAATCATCTGAGTGGAGCCAAAGTCCACTCTATTCATATTTTAAATAATTTGTAACAATATGCCGACAGACAGATTTTAGAGTCAAACCTAAACAAAAGGGGCCTCATTTACTATATTTTGACAGAGGGTAGCGCAGCAAGCCTACCTGCTGTGCTGCCGTGCGTCAAAATAAAAGGGCAGGAATGCGCAGTATCTAAAAAATGCAGTAAATTCCTGTCCGTCTCCCCTGTGCAAGCACACAAACAGCAGCCATGCTCCAACGCGGAAACCCTTGCATCATGCTGCAAGGGTGTCACCATTGCGAGGATGATTGTTCCTGCACAAAAAAATCATTGATGACATTTTCAGCTTTCTATGCGTGCATCAGAATGTATAGAAAGAACAAAAAATGAGGAGAAATAAAAGTATTTCTCTGTGTCGTGGCACTCCTACACCTTCACTGGGGAGGCATAGGATTCTGATGCATTCTCAACATTACAAAAGTTGAAAATCTGGAAATGTGTCAGGTTCCATGGATGTTGCATGAGAACACCCACGAAACTCCCCTTACATGCAGAGTAATGCATGAAAGGGGGCCATATTTACAAGGCCATGAAAATTCACACAAGCAAGCTCATTGCACCACTGGTACATGAAAAAAAAAGTGATACACCGGTGGGACAATGGGCTTTTAAATGAGGCCCAAGAAGCAAAAGTAAGCATGATGCATAAAAACCACAAATTTCAAAGAACTCTCAAAGGTTAAACAAAGAATTGAAACCCCACCTGACCCAGCTCGCCAATACTTCAAAAGAAGCCTCTGAAATGCATTTATCTATGGAACCTAATTGTTCATATTACTCTGCACACACAAGATGTGACATTCACTGCTTCTAGGTTGCCCACATATTTCTTCTCTTAGATTTTACACTCTCCAGTGCAACTCATGGACTTCATGCTTTTTATTCACTTGACACAAAATAATACAACTCACTTTGGTATTTTGGGGTACCAGGCTGCATTGCGCCACTGGTGCATTCCCAGCACTTTTTCCTTTGCTGTATGCTGGAGTTTCTACCGCCTGTAGGTCAGATGTTATGCGGTGACCCCAGTGTGCCTACAGCCTAGTTCAATCCTATATGATCATGCATGGCTGGGTCAGGAAGGGAATCAGGAAGAAGCAATTCTTTCTAGAACAGCAACAACTAATGGTTGCCCATAGCAACCGGGGAATCTAATAACATCACAATGCAGCTGGAGTAATCATTCCACAGTGTTGGTGAGAAGCACACATGACAGTACTTCTAATGAACAATACAGAGCATATTTATAAGCCCCTATCGCCAACGGATCATCACTTTTTGGCTGCTCCGGTGGCGTAGCGCCATTTTCAATATTTACATGGTGGCGCTAAGCCAGTTAGGGTGGCTTAACGCCACTTTGTAAATATATCCCTTTCTGCTGCAGTCCCCCGCTGCAAAGGGGCGTGCAATGGGTGTTGCTGTGGGTGTTCCTTCGCAACACTCATTGCTTTTTCACGCTGCCCAGACTTACAAGGAGGTGTAAATCAGTGGCAGCGTCAAAAACGAACGCCATGCAAGAGCAGGCGTTACAATGGCACACAAGGAGAAATGTTTTTATTTCTCCTTGTTTTTGCTTTTTCTTTGTGTGTTTTCTGTAGCACACATATAGAGAGCAAAAATCCATTAATGATTGTTTATTTGCAGGAAGGTGTCCTTTGCTACTTCTATGCATGCTGTAGAAAGTAACAAATAGCCATTATGGTGCAAGGGTGTCTGCGTTGGTGCAAGGTAGCTAATTTTAGTGCCAGCGCTAGGGAAAACACAGGGGTGCGCCTTATTGTAGTAAATATGATGCATCCTGTTTTGAAAATGTTGGAGCATTTCATAGTAAATATGCCCCTTTATGCTTTGTCTTCCAGACAAAATAGACCTCCTTTGCACATTGGGGTTTCTTCACATGCAGTCCTAAATAAATCTTAAATTTTTAGGAATGACACCACTTTCTCTCTGTAAAAAATTGTGTTTATAATGACGCCAGCGCCAACCATATTAGGTTCATAAAATGAATCCATGCAAGAAATGTGTGGTTTTTTTTCATTAGACGATATGTGCACATGACTGATGGGCAGAGATGAGTTTGGAACCTGAGTGAATCATGCTCCCTATGATGGTTTATATACCCGAGGAAAGAGGACAAGACTTTAACTGTGCAGACACTACCAAATCATTGAAAAGCACAGTAGAAGAGGGAAGGAAACCCAATATTCCTGTGGAAATGTGGATTTTCCTGATCAGTTATGTCCCCTATCTTGGACCCCAACGGTTCTATATGCATGTTACAAGTACATGTATGTTCCCTCCAGTTCCAGTTTCTAAGACGCAAACATATGTGTGTCTACCGTCAACATGTTCTCTGTCAGATCCGCCATCTATGGGCTGGATATTCGATTCCTAAGTATGAAAGGCCACCGACTTTATATGGCTAAGTTACTCCATTTTTACAGTTCAGGCAAGTAGGCCCGATTCTGTCCTCAAAGCCTTTCCCTGCTCTCTGTCTTTGACAGCTTCAGCTTGAGTTCGCATCTGTATCCATGAACTTTGTCCTACTCCCTGTGCAGCGAACGGTGCCTGCCTCGGCCAGTTTTCGCCTGCCTGCCAAGAAGCTGTATTTCACCTTCGAATTATCTATTTTGCTCTTCAGCCGATGCATTCCTGTCTAGTGATTTAGGTAAACATTTCCTTTAGCTCACAAGCAAAGGACTCAGCCTTTCCGTCCTCCTGCAGCAAGTGATTCATAGCCCTGTTGCCATGGAAAGTTTTCTGCCTCTCGCATCTCATATAGACACTTAGACGTTTGTGCACGCACACAGTTAGTATAGAATAGATTCTGTCCGAGAGTCCTTCCTTGTGGATAACATAGTTCTCTAAACATAGGATGGTAGATATGATTTGGGATTAGGTTGACTTGACCCCTCAGACTTTTCGTCTCCATATGTAGAGTCAATGTCAAGTCCCCTTCACCCCCTAGTTGCACGTCATTTACACGTCATGCTGCCGCGCGCGCATCTATGCCAAGTATTATCTTATAGATCCACCTATGTCTGATAATCCTAACCAATCATGTTTCTTTTATTCCTTATTACGCCTAGTTTCGATTACGTACCTGTCATGTCACTCTTCTTATCAAATGTTACGCCTTCTACATTCGTTTCATTGTAATGTACTTATTATAAAAATGCATGTCTGTCAATAAAGTATTGTACTTCACTTCCTGAACCCTCGTGGTGACGGAACCTGAAGGCCGCGACTCGAGTCGGCCATTTTGAATGGAATAAAGCCCATTTAGAAACCTCTTATACCACGGATTCTGCCTCTTGTTATTCTGAACTATTTTACTTTATTTTAAGATTCCGTATGAAATTCAGTCCGGTAAAGAAGATTTTATTTACCACATAATGGCGCCCGAACAGGGACACTTTCTCATCTCACGCGCCGGCGGTGCGTTGCAGGCCCGGTCTCCTGCCACAGCTGGACGGACCATAAACGCGTACCAGCAGGATTTCCTGTAAGCTCCCTCCGGTCAAGCGGGGGCGACTGAGGCTGCGATCAACCCAGACGAGGCGGTGAGAAGTGCGAAGTATCCCGACCAGAGCCTAGCTGAGAGAGCAAGATCCGAGGTATACAGAGGCCCACCAGGTCTTTCGAAATCCCGATGTCCAGAGGGTCCGCTGTCCGCAGTTATCGAGTCCTGTCCATTCTCTGAGGCCTTCCGTTTCAAGGAGCTACTCGGTGAGTACCATCGCCGGGGAGGCGTGTTGACGCGCACATAGGTTGTGCCGGTCAAGACGGATTTGGGTACACAAATCCGGTCTGCACTGTTTAGCAGTGTATATGTACTGTTTAGCAGTATATCAAGTATTCCGAAGAATTCAGTTATTGTCAAGAATTCAGCGTGGTGATTAGTTAGGCAGACTGTCATCATTGTCGATCATTGTTACAATGTTTAATGTTTAATGTTTAAAGTGTTCAAATATTGTGGTATGAATGACTGTTCATTGTTCACTGTTCATTTATTGTGTTTTTCGTATTAAGAAAATTCAAGAGTAAGTATCAGATCAGTTGTCAATATGCCGCTCTTCTCGAAGTTAAGACAGATTACTACCAGAAAAGGGGTGCTTGAAGAAGCAGTTCCTATTCCTCCTAGGGACACTCCAGGGCATTTTATGTACCATAAGCATGGCTTAGATGCCATATTGTTTCTTGATCTATGGGTAGATTATACCAAGGGATTGCCGGAAAGTCAAAGGTGGCCCGCAGCGGGAACCTGGGATGCAGAATGCATCATGAAAGTGGAGGAAGAGTTATGGAAAAGAAAGGTCAGACAGTCACAGAAAGACGCTGTTGAGTTATGGCGTAAAGAATCTCATAGACGAACAGAAAAAGCACGTAGACAAGAAGAGAGGAGTAAAGAAAGTTCAAATAAAGTTCAAGAAAATCTATTAATTAAGGAAGGTATCCGAGTGAAATCAGAACAAGTGAATAGACAAAGAAATGCTCTTATGAATGGTATGTATCCCCTTCTAGCCGAAGGACTACCTAAAGCTGTTACAGAAATACCAAAAGACTTGCCACCCCCATTATTTCCAATTAAGGTACATCCAAAGGGGCTTCCCAGAACCGCAGAAGATGTTTTTCTTTCCTCATATCTAGACGACGCAGCTCCCGAGTATGCTAACGCCACACCACATAGACCGTCTGGCGGAGGGGTTCAACGTCAGGATCAGGTATCTGTCCCCGTGCAACAGCAAGTCCCGACACAAGCTTCGGCAAGCACATCTGTTTCCGCATCTGTCTCCGCGGTCGACTCTACAGGGGTATCGACACCCATAGTTGCTGTGTCACGTTCAACGAACCCATTCACACCCGACGCCCCAGATGGGGCCACGGGAGGGGCTAGCAATACCTTCACACCACCTAGAATAAATAAACTTGTCTTTCAAGAGTCAGCACATTCACGTACACCTAAATTCGTAAGTGAACGTACGCTTAAGGAACTCCTTGTAAATTGTAGATATGACCCGGTGGTTGGTAAAGAGGACGAAATGGTCCTGGCATCATTACGTATCAGGCGAGCCGCAGAGTATTTAGCGAGGTTACCAGGGATGACTACGCATCTGGATAACATATATCATTTTGTTCAAACAGGACGAGATCCAGGATGTATTAACAGAGCTATGGAATTCCAGAAAGTAGAGATACAGGGGGAACTGTTACGTTTCCTCATAAACTGTGTAATCAGAAATCAAGATCGTCCGGGGGTAGACCCGAATGCAATGCTTATTCTTACAAGATGGAGTCAGAATATATCAGAAGGGAGACACGATAAGCAAAATTGTATAATAGCCATGTGCCGAAAAATACGTAAAGAAATAGAGCGTATTCATGAAGAAAGATTGGGAACAGACGAGTTTGAGCAAGATGAAGTGTCCGAATCAGGGAATTCCGCAAGACAGTCAGAGACCATAGCCTATGTAGGCAGAGGAAGATCCTGTGATAATGCTAGATGTTTTTCTGATCCCATACACTCTGTATGTCCAAATAATAGCAGAACGTATCCGACGCCTGTAATAAATCTGAAATCTCCTGAACATTCGTTTCAAGCCGCAGATAAGATACTACGAGAACGAAGGGGTTACCACCTCCTCGATTCCATGGATGAGCAAGAATTAGCCAGATCAGCCGTTCACTGGATTGACAGTCCTGAAAAATACGGTGATGAGACCGTAGCACACACGTTTTTTAATCTCAGTACAGATGAACAACGCTTAGCTGGAATCTATATGATTCAGCAACTCCTCATATTATATAAGAGCCAACATGCTGACCCTGGTCCTTTACCTGATATATTAACGGAACTACTCACGAACAGATGGAGAGGTTCTAGTAACAAGCTAATTAAAGAGATATTAGTGTCACGTAAACAGTATGTCCTTTTTGTAAATCCAGATTCTCTCTCCCTGCCCCGCAGAGAAAGAGCACCGTACTATATGGATAGACAAAATCCTTTACGAGAAGTGCACCCAATAAAAGGCGAAGACAATGAGTTTCACCGTGTATTTGTTTACACACCCATATCAAAAATGGAATTATTAGAAATGAAGAAAGTAGTACCTAGTCATGATAAAGACCCAGCGGGTTTCCACCGAGAAATTAAAGACATGTTACTGATGGGAGAGTACACCTTTCCTGATATTATGACGATATTAAAGGTGCTTTTGCCTGCTGGCATTTATGAAAAACTGAAAGAAAAAGAGTGGGAAGTGGGAGACCAAAAGATAGACTGGACAGCATTAGCAGAGGAAGAAAGGGGCCGAACTGCAGGTTCGGGGCTCGGGGATAAAGTTAAACTGTTACCAGGTTTACTAGTACAGGTACTGCCACGTTTATTAACTACAAAAAAGGAAGATTGGGGTGCAATCACAGCCTGCAAACAAAAGCAAGATGAAGACACAAGCGATTATTATGCTCGATTTGAAAAATGTTTTGGTATAAATAGTGGTATAAAAGCAAGTAGTGACTCATATCCACATTTATTTGTGACAAAATTGGTGGAAAATGCATTGCCTCCAGTGAAGAATAGAATATTGAAATTCGAGAGTACCTGGCAAAGTAACACTCCGTCGCAAATGCTGCAAATGTTACAGTATCATCACAATAGAATTAGGGATGAACAAGAACATGAGCATAGACGCATGAAGGATACAAAAATGAAAATGCTAGTTTCTCAGACAGTACCAGCAGATGGTCACAAAAAGGGTGTGACACATTCTGGTGATTCTGCAGTTCCTGTAAAAGGAACCTGCAATTACTGTAAACAACTAGGCCATTATGTACATGATTGTCCAGTCCTGAAACGTAATATAGCTACAGGTATTGCAAAAGAGAGACCACGATTAGTTAGACAAGATCAGAATGAACAAGGAGCTATGCAGCATGGACAGTCCATGCCAGTTCAGCAACAGGCAATGCCAGCCTCACAGCAACCCATACAGTTTGTGCCAGCTGCACCACCGTTGCCTGCTACTGCCACACAAACCACAACACGACAAATGTATCAGACTGCACAGTATGAATATCCTGAGTATCAGCGTTACGCATGAACAAGCCTAGAGAGGGAAGTTGACTTACCGCTTATCGAGATTCCTGTAGATCAAGAAGGACCTTATGTACATAGTGAATTATTAGGTCAAGATAGAAAATTCTTACTCGATACAGGGGCAAGTCGAACAACTATAAAACGTAGTGAAGTTCCAGGGGCACCCCTCTCAGGCTCTCAAAATGTTTCCCTTGGTTTTTCAGGAAAACCTATTGTTAATGAAGTATCACAGCCTCTACCACTTACGATAGGACCTTTGACACGAACTACAGATTTATTGCTTACTAAATCATGCCCAGAAAATCTGTTAGGAATTAAAACTCTGAAAGCACTAGGAGCCATAATATGTTGTTCTCCGGAAGGAGTAAGGTTGTTTTTACGTGATTTTAAAGGTCACTATGTGTCTAGAGACATGGATCCCCGACTACAGACTTTACCAGTACATCTATGGGCACAAGGCCCTACGGATGTTGGCTGCATGAATATTACACCCTATCGAGTTACATTGAAAGCAGGAGTGGTACTACCACGAATGCGACAATACAAGTTACCGCATGATGCTGTAGTGGCTTTGCTGAAAATCATTGATGAGCTGATTGCCCAGGGAGTAGTTATAGAAACAGACTCCAATATATGTAATTCACCGATAATTCCGATTCTTAAACGAACTGATCCTACTGCCCCACCAGTATACCGATTGGTTATTGATTTGCGTGAACTAAACAAGTGCATTGTACCACAATTTCCTGTGGTCCCTGATATATCATCATTATTGACAGCAATTGATTCCGAAGCAACATTCTTTACTGTAATTGATCTCAAGAATGCCTTTTTCAGCGTCCCAATAGATCCGGAAAGCCAATACTTGTTCGGATTCAGTTTAAATGGGCGCAGCTTTAAATTCTCACGCGCTCCCCAAGGATTCACAGAAAGCCCCAGCATCTACAGCCAAGCACTGAAACGAGAACTTGACAGTATCCACATGCCAGTCAATACTGCACTGCTTCAATATGTCGATGATCTGCTGATCACCGCAAGAAGCGAGCCAGAATGTGAAAAGGCTTCTCTGACAGTTTTACATTTTCTAGCCGACAAGGGGCACAAGGTGTCCCCTTCTAAGCTGCAATTCTGTGTCCAGCGAGTTATTTATCTTGGTCACTCGCTGTCCAAGGAGGGAAGGCAGCTTACACCAGATCGCATCCAGTTAATTGCTAACATGTCAATACCCCAGACACAAAAGGAGGTGCGGGCTTTCATAGGCCTCACTTCATATTGTAGGCAGTGGATCCCTCAGTACGCATTTCTAGCAAAACCACTCATTCAGTTAACCACACAGGAGGCAGCCACATCGACTGTTCTCCCTTGGACTCAGGAACATACACAAGCTTTTGAAAGCTTAAAGAAAGCTTTATGTCAAGCACCTGTTTTAGCAACACCATGTTATAGCAAACATTTTACACTCTGTTACAGAACGCGAAGGTACTGCCTTGTCAGTACTCACTCAGGATCAAGCAGGATCACGCAAGCCATGTGCTTATTTTTCCAGTACATTAGATCCCGTAGCTCAGGCTTTGCCTGCATGTCTGAAATCAGTGGCAGCGACAGCTTTAGCTATCAGACAAAGCGATGCCATAGTGTTAGGACATCCATTGACAGTACAAGTACCACATGCAGTAGAGGTTCTTGTGAACCGAACACAAACACAACACTTGACCATAGCAAGACTTACCGGTTATGAACTGACATTGTTTCAACCACACATAGAGATCCGACGGTGTAATACATTGAATCCTGCTACACTATTACCTGTAATTGGAACAGACCCACTAGCTCATGATTGTGTTGAAATCATTGAAATAAAGACGAAACCTAGACAAGACTTGACGGACGTTCCATTGTTAGATCCAGACCTGACGCTGTATGTAGACGGATCGTGCATGAGAGCAAGTACAGGAGACTTAGTGGCCGCGTATGCAGTCACAACAGACACTGAAGTTATTGAGACAAATTGTATAGATACTTTGTCAGCCCAAGCAGCAGAACTTATTGCCCTAACGCAAGCCTGTATTCAAGCCACAAATAAGAAAGTTAATGTATACACTGACTCACGTTATGCATTCGGAGTTGTACACGACTTCGGCGTGCTGTGGCGAGAGAGAGGTTATTTAACCTCCCATGGTGCCCACATTCAGCACGGACCCCTCATTCATGCTTTGTTAGACGCAATACATCTACCCACTGCTATATCGATTATGAAATGTAAAGCACACACGAAGGTTACTGATACCATTTCTCAAGGCAATGATTTAGCTGACAAAACAGCTAAACAGACTGCTCAGAATCGCACATTAGACATGACAAAGCCAATAGTTCAGACACCAACACAGTGTATGACAATTAAGGATCCCGCACTTGATGTAATTGACATACAGACACATGCCACAGCAGAAGAAATAAAGAAGTGGACTGAACTAGGAGGGATCCAGACAGATCAAGGATGGATGACGAAGGAGAAATCTGTATGGTTTCTCCCTGATTCCATGGTTCAAGTCATTATAGCTACAGTTCACAGTCCAGCACATTTAGGAGAGAAGGCTATGCTAGACAGCATTCAGCACATTTGGTTCAATAAACATTTACGAGCAGCAGCTAAACAAAAAGTCCGTACCTGTATGATATGTTGTCAGTTTAATCCAGGAAAGAGTGTTCCCGTAGAGCAGGGTGGATTTCAGCCTCCTGACCATCCTTTTGAAGTCCTCCAGATGGATTATATTCAGATGGAACGTTGTCGAGGATTCAAATATGTTCTCGTAGTTGTCTGCGCTCTCTCCCGTTGGACAGAGGCGTATCCCGTATCAGATTACACTGCCCCGACTACTGCCAAGCAGCTAATTAGAGAATTCTTCCCACGGTACGGTTTACCACGTGTTGTATATTCAGATAACGGCCAGCCTTTCTCATCCGAATTAATGAAACATGTCTCACTCTTGTTGGGATATCAGTGGAAATTCCACTGTGTCCGACACCCCGAGGCAGCAGGTCTCGTGGAACGACATAATCAACTTTTAAAAATCAGATTGTCTAAAATATGTCAGGAAAAAGGTGTGGACTGGATAGTAGCCTTACCAGTTGCGCTATTCTACATGAGAATGGTAGCACACTCTCGAACAGGGCTATCCCCTTATGAGGTGATCTTTGGTAGACCACCGAATATGTGGGGGACGCCTATACCCCGTAAAATAACTGATGTTGACTGTAATATGCTGACAGATTACCTGGCTTCCTTGATGTCTGCACTACAATCTTGTCGTTCACAGGTAGTCGCAGCTTTTCCCGACAACACCGAGGTGAAACCTCATGACGTAATTCCCGGCGATTATGTTCTCGTCAGGAATTTTGATCGGAAAACCCAACTGGAGCCAAGGTGGAGGCTTCCTAAGTTGGTCCTGCTGACGACCAGAACAGCTGTGAAGATCGAAGGGAGGAAAGGCTGGGTGCATTCCAGCCATATAAAAAAATGTCATGGACTTCCTCCTGACACAAACAGTACTCCCCGTGTGTCTTCCCCCATTGACTCAAAGCTACCTTTGGCTGAGGCCAGTAGCACCGAACTCTATAAACAGAAACTCAGGTCCAGATCTAAACTGTCGGACGATTTGATTGTTTAAGTCCTCTCCAAGGTGAAGCGGTTGAATCTGTCCCGACATGTATCCCTTAGGTCTGAATCATGTAGAGTCCAGAATCATAATGAAACGACATGCTTATTGTAAATCACTGCGTAGCCACTGTATTGTGACTTTATTAATTTTGTTTTTCTTGAGTTTTTTAATAGTTACTGCAAGTATATTGTTGCATATGTATTATCCTGTTTCTAAACGTACTTTCAATATAACTGGTGAACATTCTTTTAGTGACCTACCCCCACATGAGTTGTCCTATAGACTTGCGCTGCGCAATAACACCTTCATTAGTATGTTACATCATTCCCATCAGACTAGTAATGCCACCAATTGTTGGGTGTGTGGCCGACTCCCTCCCTATCAGAATAACAAAGGAGTTCTGCCTTTCTTTCCACATCCGTTCACACACAATGGCTCCTGTGGAGCATGGTTTAGTTTATTAAATTCCATAGACCCAGACACAGCAGTTTATCAACAACATTGGATATGGGGAAATCTGAATCTAGTTTTATTCAAAGTCTGTCACCCTAATAAGGAGGGTCACCCCAGTAGAACAGGAACTGATTTAGAAAATGAAGTGTATAAATTAGGTAATTTTACGCCTAATCTTATGATTTTGAATGTCAAATCCGAAGTTGAACTAATTCTGCCCACTATGTCAGTATTTCCAGTTAAGGGTGAATTATGTGTGAGAAAAGTTGGTTCCATACATATGGGCCATAGTAAATGTGTTACTACAGTAGAATATAGTGATCAAGGTAAATCTTCATTTAGAGCTTCTCGCCATTCTTACTTTATATGTGGTCAGACGGCATATATGCGTCTGCCTCTAGATTGGGATGGTACCTGTTACATAGCATTCCTTTTGCCACCTGTTTTCCTAGCTCCCCCTGATTATTATCGAAATGTTCATTTAGTACACAATAGAGAGCGAAGAGATCTCCCAGTTGTCGATTATACTGAGACAGCATGGGACAAATATGTAGATTTCAATAAAGGTATCTTTCCCTATATAGGTACAATATCAAATAGTAAGCTGATACGCAGACTCACCAAGACTCTTGAAGCTGTAGTAAACGAGACTATAGCCGCCCTAGGCAATCTGACAGAGGAACAATCAGTGATGAGAATTGTTGTTCTCCAGAATCGTCTTGTCCTTGACGTCATCCTGGCCGATAGGGGCGGAGCTTGCAGGGTCATCGGATCCAGCTGCTGCATATTCATACCAGAAAATTCGCCATCTGTATATAAGGCTATAACACGCCTTCATAAGATTGTAAGCCAGATACACGAGAATCCAGGCACTTGGACGTGGTCCGGGTGGTTCTGGAGTATGATATCAGCCTGGGGATGGAGAGTTTTATCCTTCCTAGGTATTGGCCTTCTTATGCTTTTCAGTTGTTGTTTATGCCTGCAATGTGGACCAGCGATTTGTGGTCTGTGTGCCACATCATGCATCCCATATCACAGGTCTCGTTCAGAATGCCGGAAGAAGAAGGAAGAAGAAATGATGCTCCATGAGCAAATCGATGGAATGATGAAGATTGATATCTCTTGAAGGGCAAGAAGGGGACAAGGAGGGAATGTGGAAATGTGGATTTTCCTGATCAGTTATGTCCCCTATCTTGGACCCCAACGGTTCTATATGCATGTTACAAGTACATGTATGTTCCCTCCAGTTCCAGTTTCTAAGACGCAAACATATGTGTGTCTACCGTCAACATGTTCTCTGTCAGATCCGCCATCTATGGGCTGGATATTCGATTCCTAAGTATGAAAGGCCACCGACTTTATATGGCTAAGTTACTCCATTTTTACAGTTCAGGCAAGTAGGCCCGATTCTGTCCTCAAAGCCTTTCCCTGCTCTCTGTCTTTGACAGCTTCAGCTTGAGTTCGCATCTGTATCCATGAACTTTGTCCTACTCCCTGTGCAGCGAACGGTGCCTGCCTCGGCCAGTTTTCGCCTGCCTGCCAAGAAGCTGTATTTCACCTTCGAATTATCTATTTTGCTCTTCAGCCGATGCATTCCTGTCTAGTGATTTAGGTAAACATTTCCTTTAGCTCACAAGCAAAGGACTCAGCCTTTCCGTCCTCCTGCAGCAAGTGATTCATAGCCCTGTTGCCATGGAAAGTTTTCTGCCTCTCGCATCTCATATAGACACTTAGACGTTTGTGCACGCACACAGTTAGTATAGAATAGATTCTGTCCGAGAGTCCTTCCTTGTGGATAACATAGTTCTCTAAACATAGGATGGTAGATATGATTTGGGATTAGGTTGACTTGACCCCTCAGACTTTTCGTCTCCATATGTAGAGTCAATGTCAAGTCCCCTTCACCCCCTAGTTGCACGTCATTTACACGTCATGCTGCCGCGCGCGCATCTATGCCAAGTATTATCTTATAGATCCACCTATGTCTGATAATCCTAACCAATCATGTTTCTTTTATTCCTTATTACGCCTAGTTTCGATTACGTACCTGTCATGTCACTCTTCTTATCAAATGTTACGCCTTCTACATTCGTTTCATTGTAATGTACTTATTATAAAAATGCATGTCTGTCAATAAAGTATTGTACTTCACTTCCTGAAACCTCGTGGTGACGGAACCTGAAGGCCGCGACTCGAGTCGGCCATTTTGAATGGAATAAAGCCCATTTAGAAACCTCTTATACCACGGATTCTGCCTCTTGTTATTCTGAACTATTTTACTTTATTTTAAGATTCCGTATGAAATTCAGTCCGGTAAAGAAGATTTTATTTACCACATTCCAGTTAACTTTCCAAACATTGGTACTAACCTCTTATTGTTGCTCATAAACATATTAAAATAATATGGGCATATAAAAAAATACTGCTGTAGATTACAGTAAATCCAAAGGGAATTAAAAATGTCCTACCTGAGACACAGTGCCTTCAAGAATTCCCAAGGACCACCATGCCGTGAGTTCTTGGGTGCTTGGATTCTTGGGCATACTTCACCACTTCCTTTCGCTTTGATATTAGTGACATTTATAACCCTATGGTTAAATATGTTATATTGTTTTTTTTCATTTGCAAGTGGTATTTCCATTTCCTCAGTGCTAGACTGGGATCCATAAGCAGCGCTGTAAAATTGAAATGTCCCAATTTTATTTTATATCAAGCTGGCAGTATAATGGCAACTGGTGAAATTTGAAAGTGGGGCATGATTTTAATGTCATCCATCCTCCTACCCTTTTGGACAATGTCAAAGGGCAGGTTCATAGTCATCAAAAGGGCCCGGACCCTCCCTTGCAGACGCCCAGGGGTGTGGGACGAATGTGGGGGCATATTATCAAGACAGGCGATAAAATTATCGCTGCTTTAGCAGCAGAAAACTGCCGCTAAAACGGCGATAATGGGCTTGATAATATGCTCTATGGAATTCCAATTGAAGCCCATGTTAGATGTGAAGGACGTCTAACCTGAGCTTCAATTGGAATTCCATAGAGCATATTATCAAGCCCATTATCGCCGTTTTAGCGGCAGTTTTCTGCTGCTAAAGCAGCGATAATTTTATCGCCTGTCTTGATAATATGCCCCTAACAAATTTTGGCATACGAGCATTCAAAGCGAGCCTCACTTATTCAAGTGTGCTTGGGGGGGGTGGGTTGGGGCGTATAACAAATGAACTAATTATGGCACACGAGCAAGCAAAGCAAGCAAGCCCGATGTTTTCACGGGAGCTCGGGGGTGGTTCTCCCCTGGGAAAATGTTTAAAAATTAGTGTATGTAGGTGCAATTTTTAGCACCATTTTCTGATAAAGACATAACATAGGATCATAAACGTTCACAAATACATAAACTTTTTTACTCTATTTTTACAGAACAGAGCTGTGCGAGCCAATGGCGTTTCCAGCCAAGCTGAAGCCTGATGCCTGGCTCTGGCTCAGTTAAATCTCTCTTGGACTACTAAGCCCAAAACAAGCCAAGCCTTTGTGTGGCTACTTTTTGCCACCAACGATGTAACATACTGTGCCAAGAACTAAACATAAATTACTAATAGGCTATCCTGTTTTAGATTTAAACCTATATTAACTCTTAAAACCTCACCGAAAGGCAAATAGCCCTCACCAGTGTAAAAATATAAACACTGAAACTACACCTGTTTACCACAAACTAAATGCCATTCAAAGAAAGGAAAAGGTGAGAGAAAAAATCTTTTTTATTTCTTCCTGATGAGGTCAATATAAAGTAACCTTGTACACGGTAGCAGAAAGAAAGACTGGGCTACAATATGCTTGAGTTTTGTTGTTTAGGGAAGTCACTAAAATATTGTTTCTTCTTCCTTTTCCTTTTTTCAGTTTTGTGGTCTTTGGTCTAAAGATGCAGGGTTGGGAAGCATGTTTTAGGTCTTGTTTAATTATTGTATAAACTGTAGAGAATCAGGGAATATCAAAATCATATTTTATATTTTGGCTACATTTGAATCTGTCACTGATAGGCAAATGGCTGGTTTCATGGAATCTTTCCCAATTTGTACCACCACTTTTACCCACAGAGAATGGCAAAAACCCCTTGATTCATCAGCCCCCTTTTCTAGTGAGTCAGTATTGATAGTAGGCGAATTGCCAAACACCCCAGGCTTTAAACATTAAATGCAAGGTGTAGTGACGGGTATATGTGAAAAGAGTGCTGTCACCGAGCATCTGGGATCGGCTTTTGGAAAACATGGAATGCAGTGTCACTTTGAATGCTGCAGCAAAAAGTTCTTACCAACTTCAACAAAGAATAGAGTGATACTGTTTGTATTTGCAGTGATTCAGCTACATTTCTGAAAACGTTGTTTGATGACCTGTCAAAATCGAAATCTGAGCTGAAGTGCTTCCCTGTAAGAGATCCTTGCCACTTGATAAATGATATGCTGAAAGCATCTTTACAGTCTTCAGAGTTAATGAAGAATGCTATTGACTCTTTAGTCCATCAAGGTGCACTGTTTTGTTATGTGTGGGAACTAGAATGCCAATATTTCTCATTTTGTGCTTTATGTGGCATCAAAGAAAGAGTCATCCCAACTGTGTCATTTAGCCGGTGGTTCTTAGTCCTAGAGGCCGTGAATGCTATATTATCCATTTGGCATCCGTTTACAGAATTTTTGCTGAGTGATGATGCCAAAGGAAAGAAATGTGAGGAGCTTCGGTAGCATAATGATAATTGTGTAAAAAAAGTTCACTCTGCTAGAGTCTTAAGGGCATATTATCAAGCCCAATATCATCGCTTTAGCGGCCTTTTCGGCCTAAAAGCGGCGATTTATATATATCGCACTATTATCAAGTACACGCTAATGCGTGTATCCTTGAGGTAGCAGCCGTCTTTTCTCCACTTTGCATGTCAGCGATATTTATCGCTAATGACATGCAAAGTGGGCATGCCACACTAAAATGACATGAATACTGTCGCTAACCAAACTTCCCTCGATTATTAATCCGGCCCCGCATAGCGATAACAAAATTCGTACTAACCGTGATTATCGCTGGTTTCTAACGCCTGTTGAAAACCTGACTTAAAGTAAATTGCTCCCTACCTTTGTTATTAGTGTTGTTATTGTGCCCGCATTGTCCCTTTGATTCAATCTATGGTCAGGTGCACGAGGAAGAGGCTTATTGAGGACCGTAGCGGATAAAGCGTCCTTCGTGTTACTTACACCCCATATCCCAGAATGGAAGGGTTGGAAAAGACTTTTTTGAGTATAAAGAGACACTCATCAAGTCTATGTAACACCCTCCGTTGCCCTGATGAGATCTTTCGTAATCTGTAAGACATGGGTCTTTGGTCCGATTAGTGTTTTACGGTTACTACACTTGACTGGTTCACCCCTTGGGATAAAGTAAATTGCTCCCTACCTTTGTTGTTAGCATTGTTGTTTTGCCCGCATTATCCCTTTAATTCAATCTGTCGTCCGGGGCACGAGGAAGAGGCTTTTTGAGGACCGTAGCGAATAGAGCGTCCTTCGTGTTACTTGCACCCCATATCCTAGAATGAAAGGGTTGGAAAAGACTTTTTTGAGTATAAAGAGACACTCGTTAAGTCTGTGTCACGCCCTCCGTTACCCCGATGAGTCTAAAAAAAGGAATGTTTCACGACCCATTTTCTGCCTTTTGTTTATCTTACCTAGAACGTGCCGGCTGTTTTGTTAATGCGGGGATACTTCTTTGGTTCTGCTTACGTTGTTCTCTACTCCTATCCCCTATTTATTCTAAGTTGTTCTTTTCCTATAGGTCCGCGTTTCCATGTGACTCTTTTGGACCAATGCTAACTCGTTTCTGCCAACTGTTTACCTATCCTATTTAGTGTCCTATGCGAGCTTAAATGCTATTGGTTCCATTTAACCCGTGATCTTCTACCTACTTTTGGTTACGAGTTTTTTATTATTTATTTGTCAATGTGTAACTTTACTTATTGGTTCCAGGATTTGTTTTATTTATTCACGCATTGTTCTATTTTTGAAATTTATTTGTATATTTCCCCGTCACATATTTGTTTAAACATATCTTCTATTTTATAGGATATGTATAGTGCGCTCTCTTCAACCCTTGTTATACGTTTATATTATGGCCTCTATTGTCAGTTCCATTTCTAGGTTGGATAAACCAAACTATTTTGTCTTCTATATTGCTTTTTTTTAATGGTAATTATTTTGAAAAAGACGGGGACCCTTCCTTCTCTGTACAATTTAAGGGCCACTTCTATTATGATGCTTGTCGGTCAGGAGTTACACCAACCCTAACCTTTTTGATATTATGGGTGATTAAACCTCCACTATCTCCCGTGTGACTGAATCGCCAACTGATAAGCAATAAAACATCCCCCGAGTCTTGGAGGTTAAAGAAAGGTAGCTGGGTCACATCTTTTGACACCCCCATATTGATTTGTTGTCATGCCTGTCTATACTATAATCAAATCCGTATCAGATCTTCCTGTGTGTTGTTTTGTAATTCTAATGCCTGTGTGTGCCTTAATTTAATCCGTAGTGGGTCCTACTACATCTTATCTTGTGATGATACTTATCCAATCTTCCTTCGAGTTTAAGCCCCTGTCAACTGTGTTCAGGTAACACATGAACCACTGTTCACGTTGTTTTCTTCTTGTATTTAGGTCACCTCCTCTTCTATTGATTGTAATTTTTTCCAATATGAACCATTGGAATTGGTTGCAGTCATGTTTCAATTGTTCGTAATGGTCCGTAAGCGGAGCCTTTTGTTTCTTATTCCTAATTGCGGACTTATGCTCAACCAGGCGAGTGCGGAGTTCCCTACCTGTCTCACCTACGTATCCTAATCCGCAGGGACAGATAAGGAGATAAATAACATTTTTACTATGGCAGTTATTTAAGGATTTGGCCCATATCTGCTTGTTGTTATACGTTATGCTTTTTGTTTCAATACACTGTGTACAGATCGAACAAGTGCCGCATTTATAGTTGCCCTTTGCTTTCCCTCCTACCAGTGTAGTTTGAGTGTCATTTGTCTGTTTGTAAGTCTTCACTAGAGAATTGCGAATGGTTTTATTTCGCCTAAATGAAAACAAGGGTTTTTCCAGTTTGTTATTGGCTTCATGATTTAAGATTTTCCAATTTCTATTCACTATGTTTTTTATTTTATTACTCATATTTGAGAATTGTGATACAAAGACAATTCTGCCCATTGATATATCTTTTTTATTTTTATTGGTCTCTAATATGCATTCTCGATTAAAAAACCTAGCTCTTTTCAATGAGTGTTTTATTAGTTTTTTTGGGTATCCTCTGGCTTTCAGTTTATTAGTGAGAGCTTCCGCATGACGATAAAAATCGTCCAATGTTGTACAATTACGTCGCAATCTCAGAAACTCCCCGAAGGGAATATTATCTTTCTGGGATCGCGGATGGTTACTGTCATACGTTAATAAAGTGTTTTTATCAATTGGTTTAGTAAAAAAAAGCTCCATCTGTAACATATTAGCCACGTTTTTTATTTTTATATCCAAAAACTCAACATGGGAATTGCTGTAGTGCGCTGTGAATTTAAGGTTTGGATCACCTAAGTTGATCCATTCCAGAAAGGATTCTAAATCATGGCTGGCACCGTTCCAGATGAAGATGATATCGTCTATAAAACGGTGCCACCCCTGAATATTCTCGAAATATGGAGCCATTTTGTTGAAAATATGTTTCTGCTCAAAGTTGCCAACATAGAGGCATGCCAAGCTAGGAGCACAGGTAGCCCCCATGCTGGTGCCTTTGACCTGGATATATGTGTCCTCCTTGAATAAAAAGATGTTATTTTTAAGAACCATTTCAATGCATGACACAATGAAGTTTTCGTTTGCCCCTGCCAGGTTTTCGTCTTCCAGAATGTCTGAGACTACCCTAATGGTATCATTTTGGGGAATATTTGTGTATAATGCTTCAATGTCGAGGGTGACCAAAATTTGGGTCACCCTATTGAAGCTCAGCCCTTCGAATATAGAAATGGCATGGGCTGTGTCTTTAATATAGGATCTTTGTTTCTGTACTATGGGTTTCAAAAAGTGGTCAGCGTATCTGCTCAATGGTTCTAATATTGAGCCTATACTACTGACAATGGGCCTCATTGGAGGATTATTAATGTTTTTGTGAATTTTTGGTAGGCCATATATGGCTGGTATTATTGGGTGCATATTTCGTAAGTATTTGTATTCATTTTCACAAATCCACCCCTCATCACGTCCCTGTTTAAGAAGGGAAGCCATTTCTTTCTTGAGTTCTTCTATGGCCGTGAGGCGAATAGGTCGATAATGTTCCCTCACATCAAGGAGATTCCTGATTCTTCTTTCATAATCCGTGGGGTCAAAAATGACAACTCCCCCGCCTTTATCGGCGGGTTTGATGGTAATATCATCGCACTCCTGTAATGATTTTAATGCTTTTTTCTGGTTTGCTGTCAAATTATTGTTGTTATATTTAAGCATATTGTTACTCATATTTTTGATCTCCATTTCCACAACCCTTTCGAATATTTCCACATTTTTATCTACCTGTCCCAGATTCGGGGTAAACAAAGATTTAGGTTTGATGCCCGAAACGTTTGGTAGTTGTACATATTGTTTGTCTTCAAAGAACCTATTTAGCCTTATTTTTCCAAAGAACATCTTTAAATCACTTTCAAGTTCATATGTATTATGAGGAGCTGTTGGTGCGAAACTAAAACCCTTTTTTAAGATCTCTTTTTCATCGTTAGTTAATACCTTTTTTGACAGATTTATAATGGGTAATTCCTCTATCTCCAATATTGTCTGTTCCTGGTTGTCAGGTATTCCTGCATTTTGAGGTTGATGGTTCCTCAAAGGTTCTTGTCGATTGAAATTTCAGTAGCCCCTCTGTCCCCGATTTTGGCGCCTGCCTAAAAAAGGTTCCCTGTCAAATGCTGGTGTGGTTCTATTATTATGTTCAACCTCTTGTTCTTCCTCGCTACTGGAGCCTGATGTTTCAGAAAAGGTTACCCGTTTATTTCCCCCTCTTGAGTATACGGGTCTGGTGTATTGAGGTATTTCCCATCTTTGATCTTGCCTATTTTTATAATATTCTTTCCCCAAATAGGGATATACTATTTCTTCATTATATCTCTCTACATCTTTTCTTAGTTTTTTTCATTTTTTTATTGGTTAGATACTCTCTGTAGCTATTTGCTTCACTCTCTAATTCTTCCAACTTTTTCTTTGCCTCCTCCAAAGCTGAGTTTTGTCTAAGTTGAGTCTCCAAATCTTCTATTAGTTTATTTTCTATTTCTATTAATTCTTGGGCTGTCTCAATAATGAGAATAAGCCAGTCACGGCTACAGCGATTTGCTATATGTGTCCATGTCTCTATGAATTTAAGATTCTCCGTAAAAAGTCTGGGCTCATTCCTTACTTGTAATCCAATTGGAATCACCCCGGCCTTCAAATATTCTATTAAGAATTCCGCATGTAATTCCGTGCGGATCAGTTTCTTTTTTAAATTCAAAATCTTAATCAATTGTTCCTGACTCATATTTTTCAAGGCATTGGTATTGCCAGTTCGAGGATTGAGGCTAATAAGTAGGGGTGGGCGGAATTTGCGAAATTAACTTTCGCAAATTGTCGCGAAAATGCTAAAAATTTCCGCAAACATGCCGGAAATATGGCGAAGACGCAGAAGTTTTTTTCCCGCCTGTTCACGGTATTTTTTGCGTGATCGCGGGTCGCCAACTTACCCATGCGGTTGCTCAAGGGCGCGGCCATCTTGTTTTCACTTGTCCCGCCCTCTCGCGATGCTTACTTCCTGTTCCGGGTCGCGCAATGCATGTTCGCGCCCGTTCGCAGTCGATATTTCCTGTTCGCGACCGCTTTTACTTGATCGCGTTGCTTTTTGCTTGCTCGGGGAGAAAATATCGCGCGAACTTGCGCACGTGGTCGCAATGGGCGCGGACATCTTGTTTTTCACTCTATTGCATCGTTCTGGGGCCTGATTTTCAATCCTCCCAAAATCCTTTCAATCCTTTGTTTATAGCCACTTTTTTTTGGATCTTTATTACTTATTATTTCTCTAACTATTTTCCTGCTTCTATATTTTTGTTTTTTGTCTACTTTTTTTTGTTTTTTAGCTACTTTTTCTCTTTCTATTGCCTGCTATTTATTTCCTTTACTCCTTTATTTATTTTACCTTTTCTTTCCCGCCCCGTCCCCAGAACCATGTCCAAGGGTAGGGCTGTTTGCCGGCGCAGCCAGAGCCGCGACCGCCTTCCTTGCGGAAGGCGGCGCCCACAAGGGGTGCAGGCACGGGCCTTATTTGGGGAGGAGGAGTTGGCTGCACTAATTTTCTTTGTGCAGCGCCACCTCCCCTCAACCCTGGCAGCAGGTGGCAGGCCTGGGTCCGGGTACGGCCTTCGGGAGCGTCGGCAGCGGTGGGGGAAGGTGCACCGGGCAGTGTCGCGCATCTCTGGGGTCCGGCGCACCCAGGCACAGCTGACGCACCGGTGGTCCGACATCCTGGACCGTGAGCAGGACCTGCTGGACCTGCTAGGAGTGGAGGTCCCGGGGCTTGGTGAGTACATATTTAATTACTACAACTTTGTGTCTTTTCTTCTGCTCTGTGTTATATATTGCGAATATTTTTTTTCCTTCCAACCAGCTAGAATGTTGCTGCTTACAATACATCCCAGGTTAATAACGTTTAAAAGTCTTCTGTGATTATGGTGCTCTTCTGCGCTACTACTAATCTTACTTGTTTGCAGCTTTGCGTTTGCGCTTGCTTAGCGTGATTCTTTATGAGTTTATTTTAGAGAAATTAAGTTACGTAATGCTACAGTGACTCTAGTCCACTCCTTACTTTGTCCCGTCACTAATAGATAGGGGCAGATTGATGTGTAGGTACACTACTTTGTATGAGCTTCTAATTTGTTAGTGGTATGCGTGATGCCCCCTCACTCAGTTACGTGACGTGCTGCTAGTACGGCAGTCTTTAGAACCTTTTCTAGTTTGTTCAATGAGTGGTGGTAGGCTTAGCAGTTACTTAGCAGTAGCAGATCAGCATCAATCAAACCAAAATTTGGTGTATACAAAAAATGTAGTCATGTTCATGTGTCCTCCATGATTTGACCATACGCATTGTTGAGGAATACAGTGGAAATGCATACTTAATGTACAATTGGCATGCCTGGAATAGGTGGGCTAGGTTGGGAAGTACGTTGTACTTAGGCTTAGTTGTAACTTAGTTTCCTGGAATCAGAATGGAAGACTGGATTACTGTTGATAAATAGTAACTTAAGTAGTCGAACTGCGAATCCCCCGATATTACATGTTGACCAGATGAGATCGGTCAATGTAGTTATTGCAATTGTTGTTTACAAAAGTGTTTTTTGACCGTTGTTGAAAAATATTGTATTTGTTTGACACCATCCATCAATGTTTGTCTCTTTCTTATATCTTTCCTGTTCATCAGCACCCAGGGGCAGACCGACAGGGACTGGGCAGTCGGCGGGACAGCAACAACACCACCAGGAGGACACCGATGAGGGCTCCTCTGCTGGCCCCAGTAAGTCTTCTTGTTTTTAATACAATTTCTTATTCCATAACTTTTACTGCCCCATATTTTTCCTGAACTATTGTTTGTTTCCAAATGCTATTTTTTTACCACCAATTATCCTTCGATCTGTACGGTTTCAAAAATCTTATCCCTGCCTCGGCTATGATGACTCTGAGTACTACTACTACTACATACTATCAGTCTGTCTGTACTGTAGTAGCTAGTCTTGCCCAGTTGGCCAGTGCCACTCTTTGTGAAAGGTTGTAATATAAAACTCATATTCACCAGTAGCTCGAGCCATTGAGTCCAATCCGTTGGGTCGTCGTCTTGTACTACTTTTACTCTTATTGATCTTGAGGCTTTGAAAATTCACAGTAACAACAGCCCTACCAGATTTATTACTATTTTGATATAATACCCTATAGGACATACTACTGTTGTAGGGATCTTGTACATACATTTGCACCAGAAAATAGGATGTTGGTGATGGTAGGTTGGACCTTCCTTGCACACCTCAATCAGAAATTCCACACCCACCACAATTCCACTGCTTGACTATAGTACTGTCTTGTCATAACTATTAGGTCTCGGAACCCTCCCCCCAAGATACCCAACAAGTAGACAACCCAGAACATAACACACCCAACCTCTCAGTCGTGGAAGCAATTCACATGCACACCCTTACTTTAATTTGCTCACTCGTGTAAGTTAGTCCACACCAAATACCACCAAGTCTATGTAAGTTCAAAATGTTTACTTCAATTTGAGAAGGTCTGTACACTGTTCTCTTAGCAGCACCAACCGGAAAATCAATAACATTAAAACAATATACATTGTTACACTTATACAGTTGGGAATTAAATCATGATAACTGAACAGTGGTGGAAGGCAGCACCACCATCCCATAGCAATTTAGTTTATATAAATTTATAAAAGAAGAAGTGAGTGAAGGGACCCCTCACCTTAGAATAACCTAGTACTGGTAGTTGTTGCATCATTCAGAAGCTCTGGTTCGTAGAAGGGAATCTTGCGTCTGTAATGCGAAAAAAGAAATGGTGTGCGTTAGTATATTGCAACTTGCAAGCATTTCTCAGCCGTGCCAAAAAGTGTAGCATCTATGGATAAGCAATATGGACTAACAGTAACAGTAGTACAGCAGTACTTCCTAAAAAAGTGGCTTGTTAATGTTTGTGGACCGCTTGTACGCAGCGCCCGTAGCATTGTGAGGCAGGTCATGTGGGCTCAAAGGTGTCTTAAGAAGCTGCAAGGTAAAGCTAACATCACATGTGCAAAAATAAAAGCCACAAAGGTAAAATGGTAGCATGGCTAGGGCTAATTAAGCAAAGGCTACAATGATCATATATAACTATTAGTGTCTACTCTACTACTACCTGATTTGTACTAGTGATGTATGTTAGTATTAACTCATTTTTCAACCTTGCAACTGATCAATAGGGGGGAGGTGTATATGACGCCTAATAAATGTGTAATGTTTTCTAGGCGCACTACCGACCACCAGTGCCGGGGCCAGCGAACAAGGCGACGCAGAGGGAGAGGATGCGGCAGTTGCTGCCGATACCGACGAAGGAGCGGTAGGGGGAGTGGCAGCACCAGTGGCAGGCGGTGGTAAGTTAGATTCATAATCCTTAACTATTGTTGAACTTGACAGCACACTCCCTGCAAGGGTGTGATGTATGTATATGTATACTGTACAGTTGTGACTTAGGGCCCCATTAGGGTGGTGGGCATATTGCCCCCGCCGGGCCGGCTGGAATTCACTGCCGACACCGCAGGGGCAAACCTCCGCCATCCCTGTAGAAATTATTCACACCCCCCACATGTCGACCAGGCGGAAAAGGGTTCAATATGCCGGTGGTGTCTCTCTGAACACACCGCCAGCCATATAATCTGCATTTTGGAATGCCTTTGCGTGGCGGCATTGCCGTCCGCCACGGAAAGGCATGCAGACATTGCAGAGTATGCTTGGGTGCCCCCATGGAGGGTACCTACCTATGCTATGGTACCCCCCCGCCTTTCCATGAAAAACGTGACAGGCTCCGTGCGGGGCCCGTCATGTTGTGCTTGGAAAAGCAGCACAACATGTATTTTTAGCATTGCTTTCGGCACCGCCAACCAGAATGTAAAAAAACAGGATGCGCCAGCCACTGTGCCGGGCGCATCATCCTAATTAAATGTCCCCACGGGACCCCCACCCTTTTTAGCGTGAGGATGGCGGGCGGACAAAGTCCGCCCGCCATACGATGTCGTAAGTAGTAAGTATGAGTTGTTGTGAACGTTTGAAGTGTGAACTATAAGACTAGAATCCCTTTAATTGGCATAGGAGCGGGAGTATTGAGTAACCAATGGCCTCATCTATCTAATTTCAACTCAGCTTTGAAAGTTTTATGGAGAAGAGCACCTGGTGCACTGTTCAACTAAAAAGTGAAAGACGGGTGGAAGGAAGAAGGACGGGCGCGATTTAAAATGTTATGTACTACTGTGCTTTATAGTGCTACTCTACCATGCCATTATGTGTATAAATAATTAACTTGTCTTACTGTTTTTCTAAGAGTATATTTTACAATTGTCTTGTTTTTTTCTTTTTGATACACAGCTACTCCTAAACTAAATCGAAGGGAGTTGGCCGCCAAGGCACGGCGCCGGAAGCTGGAGGCAATCCAGCGAGAATACCGGCGGCTGGAGGTCTTAGCCGAGGAGGAGGAAGAGACTGCGGCTGCAATTGGGGAAGCCTCCTCCCGTGGCCCGGGCCCCAGCCACCACCCTCCAGCGGTATCGCGCCACCGTCTGGCGGCTGCCCGCCGCCACCGTGCCATCTCCGGTGCCCCCCCCACTGTGGCTGCAACTGCCGCACCCTTAGACGCCGCGTCGCCCGTTTAGAGGGCGAGATGCGCCAGATGCGTGTCCTCCTCGAGTCCCGCCCCACCAGTTAGGCCCTGTCATCCTGTTCTGCCCCTTTTTTAATTCTTGTTCTTAACTCGTTTGGGCGTCACAGACTTTTTTCTACTATGGACAGTGGTTGGGGTTAGGGAGGGGGGTGGGTCAGCTTTTGTGGGTTTAGTTTATTTTTGTTAGGGTAAATTAAATATATTTTTCTATGTTACATGCAATGTTGTTAATGTTTTGTAGGTGGGGTAACTGTTTAACATCACACTGTTTCCTTGCTGGTGCATGGCCGCCCATAGCCTGTGTTTGATTTCAATAATTGGCTCACTGTATAAGACACAAACAGATAGATGAGAGACACACCTCACTCATTGACTGGTCCTTCTAGTACTATGGCTGTCCTCTAGTCTATGCATTCTTTGTACTGGTGTGTGAAAACGAAATCATTGACATGTCCATTATTAATTCTGCCTCCCCCAAACTTGTCTCTTACCGATGCTTGATGTTTATGTCCAACTGTGTCACAGCACTGGCTGGATGGTGAAGATGGTTTCCTTTTTCATACATAGCATTTCCAAAAAAAGAAAAGGAGACAGTCAATCGCCTTTGAGAGACTGTTAGAGGAGTAGTTGAATGAAGTACAGTACAGAACTTACCGAGCAACAATAATATGCTCAAAAATTTGACAAAAAAACTGAATGGTGGTTAGGAGGATAGCCTACTAGACAGAGTTACAAACTATAGTTGTGTCGAGTCACTTGACTATGCCTACAGTCTAACAGTTAGTGCTGTATCTGAGGAATGACAACAAACAAATCCAATCAATGCCGGCAATTCATGCTGAGGTATATGTTCCTTTGTTAAATAAAATAACCTCTGAAATATCCTACTCATGGGTGGCCAAGCAGAAGAAGATCATCGCTCTGCCTTGAAATTGAAGTAGTGTTGCTTTCACCACATCCACCCCAGCAAGTGTGTGATTAAGTATTGGTGTACCCTTAATTTAGTTACACCTCGACAATAAGTCACACAGCCCGGGGGAAGAGGGTTAGGGTTTGTTGAATGGATGGGAAGGGGTTTTTTGGGAAAGGTTTGACATAGAAAAACAGTATGCATACATAGACAAACAAACGACAATCATTGAAGACTACCATATCCATATGTTAAGGGAGAAAAAGGCAATGCATGCATGATGATGAGAGACCCGGATTACATACACTTCTAGTTCTTGTTCTGTTGTTCCGGCCTTAATACTTTAACACATAGCAAATAGAAATTTTAAATATTGGTAGGGAAGAAACATAAACACAGAGCAAACCTAATGATAACAACTCCAAAAACACACTGTTGTAAAGATTGTATACAAGATATTAATCAAATTATTTAAAAGAAGATAAAAGTGGATACTGTTACTGTCTTATCCCGGTCAAAAATGTGGACTGGATTTGCATCTCGGCATTCCTCTTGCTCCTCTCGTCCATCAATCTTGGGTGTGTCGCCTCGCCACTCGCCACTGCCCGGCTGGAAAAAAAAAGGTGATGGATTGGTAAGGTAATTAATATGCATTGTAATGTTTTACAAAGTTTAGGGCAAGGCCCGGCCTGTAATTGTAGATGGAAAACCAAAGGGGATATTGAGAAAGAAAGTTAAAACAAATGCACAAGTGATGGTGTAGTGCAACAAGAACACTTTTCGAGGTGGCATGTATGCATCATCTCTACTCTAGTCTGTTTCCAGCATTGACCTTCAACAGTAACAGGAGAGAGCAGGCCCACAGTGCTTAGCATTAGCACATCCTACGTTAACACTTTAGAGTCCTTTTTTTTTCTCTCAAAGAGTTGGACAAACGCAAAGCACATTATCCATTCCAAACATAGCATTTTACAGTTTAAGTTAGTAAAATCAATGCACTGCAGTCATCCCACCGCTACACTCTATTCTACTTCTACACAGACATTTGGGTCTGCTGTGGTTGTTGTTGACGTGTTTACCTTTAGGCTTTTCCGTTTTATGCCACTCCTGAAACATCCTCCTGACTTCATCATCATCTCTGATACTTTTACTGACTGACTGTGAAGATCGGCCTGCAGTATAAGTAAAATTTTTAGGACACAACAAGAGTAGAAATATAAATATTACTGACTTGAGTCATTCTTTATTGTGTACAGAAAGATAGATTACTACTAGTACACTTTGACATCACTTTGTGCACAACAAACAAACAACGCAAACACAAAGACCAATAGCTCAGAGTCAGGTGTCCAATGCATGCCATTAATTGTCATCATTCATTACCTGTTCCTTCTCATCTTAAGTTAACGGGCCATCTCTTTCGCCATCATCATGATGGACGGTGCTGTTGTTTCACAGTCATTTGCATTGCACAGATTGAGTGAGTCCCCTTCCTGTATTGAATTAAAAGCAATGTATCACCAAGATGCAGGAGAAGTACACATTTCTTATTTGCAAGAAGGGGAAAATGAGTGTGTTCTGTAGAAAGTTGATTAGTGGCAGTGCACAATTACATAAATTCATGCGCAACAAACACAACAAAATCTACATCATTCAGTCTGCGACCCTGCGGCCAATGCATGGCATCAATCATTACCTGTTCATTACCTGTTCCATCTCATCTTGTTAACGGGCCGTCTAGTTCGCCATCATCATCATGGACGGTGCTGTTGTGTCACAGTCATACGCATTGCGCAGATTGAGTGAGTCCCCTTCCTGTATTGAATTAAAAGCAATGCATCACCAAGCTGCAGGAGAAGTACAAATTTCTTATTTACAAGAAGGGGAAAAATAGTGTGTTCTGTAGGAAGTTGATTAGTGGCAGTGCACAATTAAATAAATTCATGCACAACAAACACAACAAAATCTAAATCATTCAGTCTGCGAGTCTGCGGCCAATGCATGGCATCAATCATTACCTGTTCCATCTCATTTTCAGTTAATGGCCAGTCTCTCTCGGCTCTGAAAGGAGGATAGCTATAGTAGTCATCTGATTCACGGTCCACTTGTTTTGGAAGGACGAGGAAAGTTTGAATTTGTTGTTACCATCATCCAATCATCATTCATGAGGGAAATGGAATTGAGCAGGAGATTCAGTATGATCGAGCGGAGGAGCTGGATTCGGAGGACTGTACTGTAAAATGACAGACACCTGAAACTTGTATATTAAATTAGAAGAGTAGAAGACGGTGATAATGGACTTGTTGCGATTCACAAGTTTATAACCGGAACGACAGACACATACACAAAGGGGGAAAAAAGGGAGGAAGACAGTAAGTGCGAGCCTAATTGTCAGGGAAGTATAGCTCGTCCTCAAACTCTGGGGGTTCTTCCAGTAGTAATCATCTGACACAATACTTCTGTCACCTTGTGGTAAATATTTCATTACCGGTACTATTTTTTATGCGGTAAAGTCTAGTAAGAATAACTCAGTAAATATAAGAGGCAGAATCCGTGGTATTAGAGGTTCTAAAAGGCTTTATTCCTCTACAAAGGAATTACAGTTCGAACTGTAGGCTTCAAATTCCATCACCACGAAGGTTCAGGAAGGGAAGGCAATACATTATTGACAAGTAATGATATTTATATGAAAAGTATTACATTAAGACAGATGCAAGAGGCGTAACAACTGATAGTACAGATAATGATACACATACGTAATGAAAAAAGGCGTAAACATAGGCGTAACTAAAAACGTCATTAAACATGATGTCACAAGTGGGTGGATCCATGAGAGAATCCTGCAATGTCAGCAGAAATACTTGGCAGAGATGCGCGCGCAGCCGCATGACGTGTGATTGACGTGCAACTAGAGGGTGAAGGGGACTTGACATTTAGCTCTACATGTGGAGACAGAAGTCTGAGGGGTCATGTCAACCTAATCCCAAATCATATCTAATATCTTATGTTTAAAGAACTGTATTATCCAAAAGGAAAGGTCTCTATGATGGAATCTATTCTATACTGACTGTTAGTGCGTGTAAAAGCGTCTAAGTGTCTACACGAGATGCGAGGGGGCAGGAATCTTCCATGGTAACAGGGGCTATGAATTACTTGCATGAGGACAGTGAGGCCTGGCCCTTTGCACGGTAGCTGGAAGAATGTTTACCTAAACTACTAGAGAGGAATGCATCGGATGAGGAGCGGAGCAGATAATCTTGAAGGTGAAATACAGTTTTTGGCAGGCAACAGGCTGGATCAGGCACCGTTAGCCGCGCAGGGAGTAGGACAAAGTTCATGGATACAGATGCAGGTTCGGACTGGAGCTTTCAGAGGCAGAAGGCAGGAAAAGGCTTGATGGCAGAATTCAGGGCCTACTCGCCTGAATCTGTAAAATGTGGAAAGTGAACCACATAAAGTCGGTGGCCTTTCATACTTAGGAATGGAATATCTGACCCATTCATGGCGAATCTGAAAGAGGACATGTTGACGGTGGACGCACATGTATTTGCGTCTTCATAACTGGAACTGGAGGGAACATACATGTACTTGTAGCATGCACATGGAGCCGTTGGGGTCTACGATAGGGGACATAACTGATCACAAAATTCATATTTCCTCATTCCCTCCTTGTCCCCTACGGACCCTCAGGAGATATCGATCTTCATCAATCCATCGATCTGTTCATATAGCATCATTTGTTCTTCTTTCTTCTTCCGGGATCTTGAACGAAAACTTGGATGCGGGATACACGATGTGGCACACAGACCACAAATCGCTGGCCCACATTGTAGACATAAGCAGCAACTGAATAGTATGAGAAAGCCAATACCTAGGAAGGATAGGATCCTCCATCCCCAGGCTGATAACACGCTCCAGAACCAACCGGACCAAGTCCAGGTGCCTGAACTCTGGTGTATCTGGCTCACAATCTTATGAAGGCGAGTTATGGCTTTATATACTGACGGCGAATTTTCTGGTATGAAAACACAGCAACTTGATCCGATGACCCTACAAGCTCCGCCCCTATCGGCCAGGATGACGTCAAGGACAAGACGATTTTGAAGCACAACAATCCGCATAGCAGACTGCTCTTCTGTTAAATTGCCTAAGGCGGAAGTAGTCTCGTTCACTACTGCTTCAAGGGTTCTAGTTAATCTACGTATCAGCTTACTATTAGTGACTGTACCTATATAGGGAAAGAAACCTTTATTGAAATCTGTGTATTGCTCCCATGCCGTTTCAGTGTAATCGACAATCGGGAGATCTCTCTGCTGTCTATTGTGTACTAAATGGGTATTTCTGTGATAGTCAGGAGGGGCTAGGAAAACAGGTGGCAGAAGGAATGCTATGTAACAGGTACCATCCCAATCTAGAGGTAGACGTATATATGCGGTCTGGCCACATATGAAGTAGGAATGACGGGAAGCTCTAAATGTAGACTTGCCTTGATCACTGAATTTTATTACAGTGGTGCATTTACTATGGCCCATGTGTATGGAACCATTCTTTCTTACACATAATTCCCCTTTAACTGGGAATACTGACATAGCGGGCAAGATTGGCGTAGCTTCGGATTCAACATTCAGAATCAGGAGGTTAAGTGTAAAATTACCTAATCCATATACTTCATTTTCTAGATCAGTTCCTGTTCTTTTGGGAAGTCCCTCCTTGTGAGGGTAGCAGACTTTAAGCAAAACTAGGTTCAGGTTTCCCCATACCCAGTTGTCTTGATAAACTACTGAATTTGAATCTAGGGAATTAATCAAACTAAACCATGCTCCACAGGAGCCATTGTGTGTGAACGGATACGGAAAGAGGGGCAAAACTCCCTTATAGTTCTGATAGGGAGGGAGTCGGCCACATATCCAACAATTTGTAGCATTGCTGGTCTGATGGGAATGATGTAACATACTAATAAAAGTGTTGTTGCGCAGCGCAAATCTATAAGACAACTCATGCGGAGGTAATTCGCTAAAAGAATGTTCAGCAGTAACATTGTAAGCACAAAATTAATAATGTAACTGTGCAGTGACTACGAAGCGATTTACAGTACGCATGTTTTTTAAGCTTTATCTGTCTATTTCTCTCTCTATTTCGGTCTAGAGGATACATGTCAGAGACAAATTCAACCGATTCACCTAGGAGAGGACTTAAACAATCAAATTGTCTGACTTGCTAGACCTTAGTTTCAGTTTATAGAGTTCGTGTTTTGTCTGTTCAACCAAGGGGAGCTTTGAATCTGTCTGTGAGGGAATGCAGGGCTGAGTGTTCACATCGGACGGTAGTCCATAAAATTTCTTGATATGACTCGAGTGCAACCACCCTTTACGTCCCTCAATCTTCACGGCTGTCCTTGTTGTCAGCAAGACGAGTTTGGGCGACTTCCACCTGGGCTCCAGCTGGGTCTTTCGGTCGAAGTTCCTCACAAGAACCAGATCACCTGGAACCACGTCATGGGGCTTCACCTCAGTGTTATCGGGAAAAGCTGCAGCTACCTGTGAACGACAAGATTGTAGTGCAGACATCAAGGAAGCCAGGTAATCTGTCAGCATATTACAGTCAACATCAGTGATTTTACGAGGTAGAGGCGTCCCCCACATATTTGGTGGTCTACCGAAGATCACCTCGTACGGGGATAGCCCTGTTCGAGAATGTGCTACCATTCTCATGTAAAAGAGCGCAACTGGTAAGGCTACTATCCAGTCGACACCTTTTTCTCTTCATATTTTGGACAATCTAATTTTCAGAGTTTGATTATGGCGTTCCACGAGACCTGCTGCCTCGGGATGTCGGACACAGTGGAATTTCCATTGGTAACCTAACAGAAGTGAAACGTGTTTCATTAGTTCAGATGAGAATGGCTGGCCGTTATCTGAGTAGACAACACGTGGTAAACCGAATCGTGGGAAGAATTCTCGAACTAGCTGTTTGGCAGTAGTCGGAGCAGTGTAATCTGAAACTGGGTAGGCTTCTGTCCAACGGGAAAGAGCACAGACAACTACGAGAACATATTTGAATCCTCGACATCGTTCCATCTGGATATAATCCATCTGGAGGACTTCAAAAGCATGATCGGGAGGTTGAAATCCACCCTGCTCTACGGGGATGCTTTTACCTGGATTAAACTGACAACATATCATACAGGTACGTACTTTCTGTTTGGCTGCTGCTCGCAAGTGTTTGTTGAACCAAATGTGTTGAATGCTGTCTAGCATAGCTTTTTCTCCTAGGTGTGCCGGACTATGTATTGTGTTGATGATAACTTGAACCATTGAGTCAGGAAGAAACCATATAGATTTTTCCTTCATCATCCATCCTTGATCCGTTTGGATCCCTCCTAATTCAGTCCATTTCTTTATTTCTTCTGGTGTAGCATGTGTCTGTATGTCAATTACATCAAGGGCGGGATCCTTAACTGTCATGCAATGTGTTGGTGTCGGAACTATTGTCTTTGTCGTGTCAGTCTGATTCTGAGCAGTCTGTTTAGCTGTTCTGTCAGCTAGGTCGTTACCCTGAGAAATGATATCGGTAACTTTTGTATGGGCTTTGCATTTCATAATCGATATTGCAGTAGGTAGATGAATCGCGTCTAATAGGGCTTGAATGAGGGGTCCGTGTTGGATGTGGGCACCGTGAGAAGTTAAATAACCTCTCTCTCGCCACAGTACGCCGAAGTCATGGACGACTCCGAATGCATAACGTGAATCTGTGTATATGTTGACTTTCTTATTTTTGGCTTGAATACAGGCTTGTGTCAGAGCGATGAGCTCTGCTGCTTGAGCTGACAAAGTGTTAATACAATTTGTTTCAATGACTTCAGTGTCTGTTGTGACTGCGTAAGCGGCCACTAACTCTCCTGTACTTGTTCTCATACATGAACCATCTACATACAATGTCAGGTCTGGATCTGATAAAGGGATATCTGTCAAGTCTTGTCTGGGTTTCGTCGTGATAGTAATGACTTCAATACAATCATGTGCTAATGGATCTGTTCCGTTTACTGGCAACAGTGTGGCAGGATTTAACGTATTACAACGTCTGATTTCTATATGTGGTTGAAACAATGTCAATTCATAACCGGTGAGTCTCGCTATAGTCAAGTGTTGTGTTTGTGTGCGGTTCAAGAGAACCTCTACTGCGTGTGGTACTTGTACTGTCAATTGATGTCCTAACACTATGGCATCGCTTTGTCTGATTGCTAAAGCTGTTGCTGCCACTGATTTCAGGCACGCAGGAAGAGCCTGAGCTACTGGATCTAATGTACTAGAGAAATAAGCACATGGTTTGTGTGATCCTGCTTGTTCCTGAGTGAGTACTGACAAGGCAGTACCTTCGCGTTCTGTAACAAAGAGTGTAAACTGTTTACTGTAACATGGTGTTGCTAAAACAGGTGCTTGACATAAAGCTTTCTTTAAGCTTTCAAAGGCATGTGTATGTTCTTGAGTCCAAGGGAGGACAGTCGATGTGGCTGCCTCCTGTGTTGTCAACTGGATGAGTGGTTTGGCTAGAAATGCATATTGAGGGATCCACTGCCTACAGTATGAAGTGAGACCTATAAAAGCCCGCACCTCCTTTTGTGTCTTGGGTGGTGACATGTTAGCAATTAACTGGATGCGGTCGGGTGTAAGCTGTCTTCCCTCCTTGGACAGCGAGTGCCCAAGGTAAACAACTTGCTGGACACAGAATTGCAGCTTAGAAGGGGACACCTTGTGCCCCTTGTCGGCCAGAAATTTCAAAACCGTCAGTGACGCTGTTTCACATTCAGGTTCGCTTCGGGCGGTGATCAGCAGATCATCGACATATTGAAGCAAGGCAGTGTTAACTGGCATGTGGATACTGTCAAGTTCTCGTTTCAGTGCTTGGCTATAGATGCTGGGACTTTCTGTGAATCCTTGAGGAGCGCGTGTGAATTTAAAACTTCGTCCATTTAAACTGAATCCGAACAGGTATTGACTTTCCGGATCTATTGGGACGCTAAAGAAAGCATTCTTGAGATCAATTACAGTGAAGAACGTTGCTTCTGAGTCAATAGCTGTTAGTAATGAAGAGATATCTGGGACCACAGGGTATTGTGGTACAATACATTTATTTAATTCGCGCAGATCAATAACTAATCGATATACTGGTGATGCTTTTGGGTCCGTTCTTTTAAGAATCGGAATTATCGGGGAATTACATACATTGGAGTCGGTTTCTACAACCACTCCTTGTGCAATGAGCTCGTCAATGATTTGCAGCAAAGCCACAACAGCATCTGGTGGTAACTTGTATTGTCGCATTCGTGGTAGTACTACTCCTGTTTTTAGTGTGACTCGATATGGTGTAATGTTCATGCAACCAACATCAGTGGGGCCTTGTGCCCATAGATGTGTAGGTAAATTCTGCAGCCGGTGATCCATGTCTCTGGACACGTAGTGACCTTTGAAGTCACGTAAAAATAATCGTACTCCTTCCGGAGAACAACATATTATAGCTCCTAGAGCTTTCAATGTTTTTATACCTAACAAGTTTTCTGGACATGATTTAGTAAGCAATAAATCTGTAGTTCGTGTCAATGGACCAACCGTAAGTGGAAGGGGTTGCGTTACTTCATTAATGATAGGCTTTCCTGAGAATCCAAGGGAAATATTCTGTGAGCCTGAGAGGGGTGCCCCTGGAACTTCACTGCGTCGTATAGTTGTTCTGCTTGCCCCTGTATCAAGTAAAAACTTTCTGTCTTCCCCTAATAGTTCACTATGTACATAAGGTCCCTCTTGATCTACAGGAACCTCGACAAGGGGTAAACCAACTTCCCTCTCTAGGCTATTTCATGTGTATCGCTGATAATCAGGATAGTCATTTTGTGCATACTGGTACATCTGTTGTGTCGTTGCTTGCGTGGCAGCAATAGGCTGCGCTTGTGGTGGTGCTACGGTCCGTTGTGGAGCTGCCTGTTGCGGAGCTAGTTGTTGCGGAGCTGACCTAGGTTGTGCATGCTGAGGGATTTGTTGTTGATTCTGATCCTGTCTAGGTGGACGTGGTCTTTCCTGTGTTCTACCCGTGGCGATATTATGTTTCAGAACTGGACAATCGTGTATATAATGACCTTGTTGTTTACAATAGTTGCATGTCCCTTTCGTCGGACCTGTGGCATCACCCTTTTTATGACCATCAGCTGGAACTGACTGGGCAACAAGCATTTTCATTTTCGTATCTTTCATACGTCTTTGTTCATGTTCTTGTTCTTCTCTAATTCTATTGTGGTGATATTGTAACATCTGTAACATCTGTGACGGGGTGTTACCTTGCCAGGTACTCTCAAATTTCAATACTCTATTCTTAACTTGCGGCAGGGAATTTTCAACTAATTTTGTCACAAACAGATGTGGATATGACTCGCTACTTGATTTTATGCCACTATTTATACCAAAACATTTTTCAAATCGGGAATAGAAATCACTAGTGTCTTCATCTTGCTTTTGTTTACAGGCTGAGATTGCACCCCAGTCTTCCTTTTTCGTAGTTAATAAACGTGGCAGTACCTGCACTAGTAATCCTGGTAGGGCTGTAGTCTTTTCCCCAAGTCCTGATCCTGCAGCTCGGGCCTTTTCTTCGTTTTCTAATGCTGTCCAATCTATCTTTTGGTCTCCCACCTCCCATTCTTTTTCTTTGAGTTTCTCGTAAACACCGGCAGGCATTAACACTTTCAATATTTTCATAATGTCGGGATAGGTATACTCTCCCATGAGTAACATGTCTTTTATCTCACGGTGGAAACCTGCTGGATCTTTGTCATGGCTGGGTACTACTTTCTTCATTTCTAATAATTCAATTTTAGTTATAGGCGTGTACACAAACACGCGTGTAAAGTTATTATCTTCACCTCTTATTGGGTGTACTTCGCGTAACGGATTCTGTCTATCTATGTGATACATTTTTCTTCCCATAGTGGGAACTGGAACATGTTCTGGGCATATGAAAACTATATACTGGTTTCGAAATTCTAGAATTTCTTTAATCAAATCAGTACCTGACCCTCTCCATTTATTCGTGAGTAGTTCTGTCAATATGTCAGGTAAGGGTCCAGGATCGGAGTGTTGGCTCTTATATAATATAAGGAGGTGTTGAATCATGTATATACTAGCTAAACGCTGTTCGTCTGGGGCAAGATTCAGAAACGTGTGTGCTAGTGCATCATCACTGTATTTGCTGGGACTGTCAGCCCATTGTACTGCTGACCTGGCTAATTCTTGTTCGTCCATAGAATCGAGCATATGGTACCCCCTTCGGTCTCGGAGTAATTTATCAGCGGCTTGGAATAGGTGTTCAGGGGACCTTGTATTTAACATAGGGGTTTGAAAATGTCTGTTACATTCTGGACGTATCGGACGTATCGGATCATTAAAGCCTCTAGTATTATTATGGGGTCTTCCTCTACCTACGTAAGCTATCGTTTCTAATTGTTCTGATTCTTGCTCCTCCTCTCCCTCTGATTCAGTTCTGTCTGCTTCTCGTCTTTCTTTATGTATTCGTTCTACTTCCTTGCGGATCTTTCGATACATGGCGATTATACACGCCTGTCTATCATGTTTCTCGTCTGATATGTTCTGACCCCATTTGGCAAGTTTTTGCATGGTATCATGATCTGCCTCAGGCCTGTCTTGGTTCCTGATCACGCAGTTTATGAAAAAACGTAGTAGTTGTCTTTGTACATCCACTTTCTGGTATTCCATAGCTTCGTTAATACTTTCTGGACCTCGCCCTGTTTGGACAAAGTGATATATATTGTCTAGGTGTTCAACCATTCCTGGTATCGTCATTAAATACAATGTAGCTCGTCGTATACGTAGTGATGATAGTAGTAATCTGTCCTGTTTACCTGGCACTGGATCGTATCTACAATCCACAAGATGTTCTTTAAACATGTCGGATGTCGCTAGTTGGGGTGTACGTTGGAGTGCTAAATCTCTAAGGGTCTGTTTATTTCGCGGCGGTATGGCAAACATGTCTGTCGTACCTCCTGTAGCACCATCTGAGGTGCTGGGCAAGAAAGGATTTGTTGGATGTAAAATAGAAATTGTAGATGCGGGAAAAACGGTAGAAACGGACGGACCTGTGGGAATGGGCGTAGGAGTTTGTTGTTGCGGGGATACAGACGGATGATCTTGATGTTGAACACCATCGGCAAGCGGTGTGTGTGGTAGGGTATTAGCATACTCGGGAGCTACGTCGTCTAAATAGGAGGAAAGGAAAACGTCTTTTGCTGTTTTGGGATGTGCTTTGGGATGTGCTTTTCTCGGGAGCAATGGAGGTGTCAAGTTTTTCGGTATTTCCGGGGTGGCCTGAGGTAACCCTTCGGCCAAAAGAGGATACATACCATTCATAAGGGTATTTCTTTGTCTATCTACTTGTTCTGATTTTACTCGGGTAACTTCCTCAATTAATAGATTTTCTCGGGCTTTATTTGAATTCTCCTTACTTTTCTCTTCCTGTCTGAGTGCTTTTTCTGTACGTCTATATGATTCTTTACGCCATAATTCAATGGCATCCTTCTGTGACTGTCTGGCTTTCTTTTTCCATAATTCTTCTTCTACTCTCATGATGCAATCTGCATCCCAGGTCCCCGCTGCGGGCCATCTCTGACTCTCTGGTAAATCCTTGGTGTAGTCCACCCATAAATCAAGAAATAATACTTCATCTAGGCCATTTTTATGATACATGAAGTACCCTGGAGTGTCCCTAGGTGGAATGGGAACAGCTTCTTCGAGTACCCCTTTTCTAGTTTTGATCTGTCTTAATTTTGAAAAGAGCGGCATTTTTAGACCTTATTACTTAATCTTGAACACACTTAATACAATGAACACAATAATGAACAATCATTCATACCACAATATGTAGAACGTATTAAAACATTTAACATTTAACAGTTAACGAACGATGATAATTAATAGAAAACTAGTTACTGACATAATACTGACACTAGATAATACTTAATTATATGCAAGACATACTAGATATACTGCTAAACAGTACAGATACGCTGCTGAAACAGTGCAGACCGGATTTGTGTACCCAAACCCGTCTTGACCGGCACAACCTATGTGCACGTTTAAATGCCTCCCCGGCAATGGTACTCACCGGGTAGCGCGGAACGGAAGGCCTCGGAACTGAACTGAAACTGGACCGGACTGGACTCGACTGGACTCGGAACTTCGGAACCTGGTGGGCCTCTGTATACCTCGGATCTTGCTCTCTCAGCTAGGCTCTGGTCGGGATACTTCGCACTTCTCACCGCCTCGTCTGGGTGTTGATCGCAGCCTCAGTCACCCCCGCTTGGCCGGAGGGAGATACAGGAAATCCTGCAGGTACGCGTTTTTGTCCGTTCAGCTGTGGCAGGAGACCGGGCCTGCAACGCACCTCCGGCGCGTGAGATGAGAAAGTGTCCCTGTTCGGGCGCCAATTTATGTGGTAAATATTTCACTACCGGTACTATTTTTTATGCGGTAAAGTCTAGTAAGAATAACTCAGTAAATATAAGAGGCAGAATCCGTGGTATTAGAGGTTCTAAAAGGCTTTATTCCTCTACAAAGGAATTACAGTTCGAACTGTAGGCTTCAAATTCCATCACCACGAAGGTTCAGGAAGGGAAGGCAATACATTATTGACAAGTAATGATATTTATATGAAAAGTATTACATTAAGACAGATGCAAGAGGCGTAACAACTGATAGTACAGATAATGATACACATACGTAATGAAAAAAGGCGTAAACATAGGCGTAACTAAAAACGTCATTAAACATGATGTCACAAGTGGGTGGATCCATGAGAGAATCCTGCAATGTCAGCAGAAATACTTGGCAGAGATGCGCGCGCAGCCGCATGACGTGTGATTGACGTGCAACTAGAGGGTGAAGGGGACTTGACATTTAGCTCTACATGTGGAGACAGAAGTCTGAGGGGTCATGTCAACCTAATCCCAAATCATATCTAATATCTTATGTTTAAAGAACTGTATTATCCAAAAGGAAAGGTCTCTATGATGGAATCTATTCTATACTGACTGTTAGTGCGTGTAAAAGCGTCTAAGTGTCTACACGAGATGCGAGGGGGCAGGAATCTTCCATGGTAACAGGGGCTATGAATTACTTGCATGAGGACAGTGAGGCCTGGCCCTTTGCACGGTAGCTGGAAGAATGTTTACCTAAACTACTAGACAGGAATGCATCGGATGAGGAGCGGAGCAGATAATCTTGAAGGTGAAATACAGTTTTTGGCAGGCAACAGGCTGGATCAGGCACCGTTAGCCGCGCAGGGAGTAGGACAAAGTTCATGGATACAGATGCAGGTTCGGACTGGAGCTTTCAGAGGCAGAAGGCAGGAAAAGGCTTGATGGCAGAATTCAGGGCCTACTCGCCTGAATCTGTAAAATGTGGAAAGTGAACCACATAAAGTCGGTGGCCTTTCATACTTAGGAATGGAATATCTGACCCATTCATGGCGAATCTGAAAGAGGACATGTTGACGGTGGACGCACATGTATTTGCGTCTTCATAACTGGAACTGGAGGGAACATACATGTACTTGTAGCATGCACATGGAGCCGTTGGGGTCTACGATAGGGGACATAACTGATCACAAAATTCATATTTCCTCAACCTGAGCCGCTGTCCTCATCTTCCTCTGTTGATTCATGTATTGTGTAATTCGGTGGTATGAAGTGCTGATTCATTTTGATCATTGTTAACCTCTCCATGTTTTTTGGAGATAGACTGGTCCTTCTCAATGTTACAATGGAACCAGCAGCACTGAAAACACGTTCGAAAGAGACACTTGCGACAGGGCAAGCCTGATAGCTTATCGCGAGCCTGCTGAGCTGTGGCCATTCAGACCTTTTCCTATACCAATTCTGCAATGGGTTTTGATCAACGTACACCTCTGTTGGGTCGTCCAGATAGGCCTGGACCATCCGCTCAATGTTCAGGGTTGCTGATGGTAAGCTTTTGTGCTGTTTTTTCTGTGCGTCAGCACTGTGCTTACAATAGTCCATCTTTACATACCAATCCTGTAATGATAATGATTGTACTCGGCCTAATGATCCAGTTTTTGTTTCTGTAGTCGATAGTGATGGTGAGTGTTGTGATTGTGAGCCAACCGCACTGCCCTCAGCCGACGAAGTTGCACTTGATTCTGCATGGCCTGCTTCAGTATCAGTACTTGTTGTGGGTTGATGTGGCGGGCTTTTAATTAGCAGCCCTTCGTTTTCAAACTTAATGGCTGCTTCAGCTATACAACTTTTGTAGCGGGCAACATCATTGTCGGAAAAAGCAAGGAATGTCTTCACTAGTCCTAATTTTGCACGTGGATCCAGAATTGTGGCACAAATGTAATGTTCTTGTGACAAAATTTTATTTTGTATCCTTACATTTTCAGTTAAGCCCCTGGATAAGCTCTCCACCAAGTCATGGGCTTGCCTTCTGTCCTCTACACCTTTGTAGGATTCAGACACATTATTCAGCTCATGCTCTAGCGTTTGCAACAATGGGATAGCTTGGCCCATTGTACAGTCCTCCTTGCTGACTTCACGTGTGAAGACCTCAAAAGGAGACAGCATCTCAGTCAGGCATTTAATTAGGGTCCATTGCTCCCTCTGAAGGGTCATGCCTTTAACACTAGCATCACTGCTTCTGTACCAGACATATTCATGGAGTGACCTGTGCTGTTCGTACAGACGATCAAGCATGTAATACGTTGAGTTCCAACGTGTTGCCACCTCCTGGATAAGTGCCTTGACTGGCATCCTAAATTCACTTTGGATGATCCTCAGCTGCTTCCGAGCTTTAAAAGAATGGCTGAAATGAGTGCATATTCTTCGGCAGATGGCCAGTAAATTGCTGACTATGGGTTCTTTTTTCAGAAAGTCTTGCACTATAATGTTTATGCAGTGTGCCAAACACGGAACCCTGAAATAGGAACCAAGTTCCATGGCATTAAGTACATTACTGCCATTGTCTGTGGCAACAAAACCAATACCAAGCCCTCTGGGCCGCAGCCATTCCAAAACCTTGGTGAGAAACTCTTCTAAAATGTTTTCAGCCGTATGAGATTTCTCCATGGCGAACATGGCTACAGTTGCATGTTTCCAAGTACCTTCAAAAATCGCAGCTGTGTCAACAACACCTTGTGCAGATAGTTTATCTCTAACCCTCACAAAAGAGATCCAGTGTGCAGTGATGCACATGTAATCTGTGGCTTGGCAACTGCTCCACATGTCTGTTGTCAGGTGGATATTGTGCACAGCACTCTGCTGCAAACCGTGACCAACCAATTCCAGCACATCATGATGTAGTGCCGGAACAGCAATTCTTGCGAAATAGGACCGGCTGGGAACTTTCCATTTCGGGCAGATGGCAGACACAAATTCAAGGAAACCCACCCCTTCCACAAATGAAAAAGGAAGAAGGTCCAGCGCTAACATTTTAGCCAGCTTCGCATTGTACAATCGTGCCGTTGGGTGGTTGCGTTGGAACTGCCCCTCCAACCTAAACATGCTCTCAATGGTAGGCTGTCTTACTTTCCTTAGTGGTGCTGTTTTCATTAACCCACTAAGGCTCAACGACACAGATTGTCTCATTGAGGTACTCGCCGGTCGCCTTGGTGTCTCACCCACACTCTGAGTATGGCTCTTACTGCGGTGCCACTCTGATGTTACTGAGGAGGATGTGGGCGTTACCACTGCAGTGACTGCACTACTGGAGACAGGGCTAGAAATGCCTCCCTGTTCTTCACCTGCCACCACAATAATATCGCTCCCTGATTCTGAATCCTGACCAACTTCAATGGGTTTAGTTTTTCTACTTTCTTTTAACTTAAGTAGGTGATCCTCCCACACGATAGTGTGGTGTATTCTGAGATGACTTGCTTGTCCTCCGGTACCATAGTTTGTACCAAGCTTACCACGCCGAACACCTTGCCGACAAATTGAGCATATAGCAACGTTCTCCTCCTTGGCGCTAACAGAAAAGAAGTCCCAAACTGGGGAGGAGAACTTTCTGGCACTGCTGGATGTGCCACGTTCAACACCAGATGAACTTGAGGGGGTGCTTGAAAATATGTGACCCTGTCCACCTACACTGTGACTTTTACTACCACTTCCTACTGAGATGGTTGAGCTGGATGTAGGTCCCTGCCGGGCCTTGGAAAATATGGCAGCTGGAGGTAGTGGTGGTGTAACCTGTGTTGGTGAGATCCGTGCTACATCCCGCTCAGTAGCAGCCTTTCTGGATAGGGTGAGAATGTCGGTCTCCAATCCCTTTGGGGCGGGAGTAATGTGCGTGATGACTGGCTCGTCTTCATCAACGTCATCACCCCCCTCTTCTACATCTACCTCTGGGACCTTCCTTTTCAGAAGCATTGTCTTGTGGCGTATATCACTCTCAGACCGAGCTGGTGGGA
Organism: Triturus cristatus; assembly: GCF_964204655.1. NCBI lineage: Eukaryota > Metazoa > Chordata > Amphibia > Caudata > Salamandridae > Triturus > Triturus cristatus. Next base: position 1,204,808,860 of record NC_140582.1, on the reverse strand, counting down.
CCCAAGTGTCATCATGATCATCAGAAGCGGGGCTTGAAGAAGAAGATGATGGACTAAGCCTCCTTTTCCTTGCTGGTGGTCTGGAAGACAATAGATCTTCTGAAACAGTGGTTTGACTTTGCTCCACTTTGTCTGCAGGAAGCTCGATTTCCTGAAATGCCCCTACGTCAGGAGCAACAACGACTATGGTGGGCTGATGCGGCGGCTGCTGCTGTTTTTGTTGCGGCGGCTGCTGCTGTTCTTGTTGCGGTGGCTGCTGCTGTTCTTGTTGCGGCGGCTGCTGCTGTTCTTGTTGCGGCGGCTTGACACTGATCTGCTGAGTTTGCGCCTGCGTTGAACTTGATTGTGTACTACTTTGCGGTAATGACATTTCTTCAACATCGCTGCTCGTTAGTAGACTGGCTACCTCTGCGACACTAAAGCCCTTGGGCCTAGGTTGGTGGGGTTGGACCGCTGTGCTGCTCCCAGCTTGGTTCCCGGACAACGCTTTGGTGCCAAAGAAAACATTGACCGGCACACCACCAGTCGTGGTTAATGGCACTTCCTTTTTCTGTTCCTTCTTCTCACCGGCAACTTTCTTGGTACTGGACCTGGTACCTTTCTTTGGGGCCATCTTCTTCAGATGTCAGGCAGGATGCAGATGCACAACAAGTTCTGATCTCACGTGGACGTGATGCTCAGCAGGACTTCTGTCTGGCTGGCAGTACATCGGGTAGCCGGGTGATGCTGCTGACACCTCCTACTCTGTCTTTTGTGAACCTAAAAGCAAATAAGACAGGAGAAGAACATCAGTGAAATGTTGCATTTGTTGTTGTGGTTCAGTTACTTAGTACTGTACTAGTGCAAACAAAAGATAGTCTAGCCATTTATGACTTTTTTTTTTAACTAGAGCTATGTTATACTACTGTGTACAGCCACACACTACACTCTCAGGAAGTATAGGAAAGTTAATAATAACCACCAAAATAAAAATGTAATGAAAGTGGGGTGGACCGTTAAATTATTTGAGCATCTCAGCATCCATGGAGATGCTGCTGGCAAAGGGGGTGGATGGATGGAATCAGTAAGCCAAATAGCCAATAGGAAAACCATGCAGGCCTATGGCAAAAGCAGGACACTAATAACTCACAGTCCAAACACCAAAAAAGGCCACCACCCACATGGACACCCACAAATCACAAACAAGCCGGGGGCCTGGGAAACACCAGGAGCTGACAAAAGGCCTATAAAAGCCAGGTAAAGGATGCATGCTAAAGCACACTGCTCTGCCTTTTTAATGCAACAAAATGGAAATACGAACATTCACAGGCCCCAAAAAGGTCTGCAGGGTGCATGCATTGCACACCAACACACCAGACACATACAACAAAAGCATGTCTTTCAGACAACCAACATCAGAAAGGCCACCCCAAAAAACACACTTCCCCAACTCAATCCAATGCCATCCATGCCCTAAAAGATGTCTAAATTCAACAGATCACACAGAAAACACTTGATTAATAAAGCTGTGGCTACCTGCTCTGATCCTAGTGGATGAAAAAGCAGGCCTGTTGGCAGACAAGGCCAGGCAAGCTTGCAGGCCTAGGCTTCAAAATGGCCATCAGCCACATGGCCAGGCCCAACAACATCACAAAGGCCACCCCCAAAAAACACACTTCCCCAACTCAATCCAATGCCATCCATGCCCTAAATGATGTCTAAATTCAACAGATCACACAGAAAACACTTGATTAATAAAGCTGTGGCTACCTGCTCTGATCCTAGTGGATAAAAAAGCAGGCCTGTTGGCAGACAAGGCCAGGCAAGCTTGCAGGCCTAGGCTTCAAAATGGCCATCAGCCACATGGCCAGGCCCAACAACATCACAAAGGCCACCCCCAAAAAACATACTTCCCCAACTCAATCCAATGCCATCCATACCCTAAATGATGTCTAAATTCAACAGATCACACAGAAAACACTTGATTAATAAAGCTGTGGCTACCTGCTCTGATCCTAGTGGATGAAAAAGCAGGCCTGTTGGCAGACAAGGCCAGCAAGCTTGCAGGCCTAGGCTTCAAAATGTCCACCAGCCACATGGCCAGGCCCAACAACATCACAAAGGCCACCCCCAATAAACACTCTTCCCCAACTCAATCCAATGCCATCCATGCCCTAAATGATGTCTAAATTCAACAGATCACACAGAAAACACTTGATTAATAAAGCTGTGGCTACCTGCTCTGATCCTAGTGGATGAAAAAGCAGGCCTGTTGGCAACAAGGCCAGGCAAGCTTGCAGGCCTAGGCTTCAAAATGGCCACCAGCCACATGGCCAGGCCCAACAACATCACAAAGGCCACCCCCAAAAAACACACTTCCCCAACTCAATCCAATGCCATCCATGCCCTAAATGATGTCTAAATTCAACAGATCACACAGAAAACACAAGATTAATAAAGCTGTGGCTACCTGCTCTGATCCTAGTGGATGAAAAAGCAGGCCTGTTGGCAGACAAGGCCAGGCAAGCTTGCAGGCCTAGGCTTCAAAATGGCCACCAGCCACATGGCCAGGCCCAACAACATCACAAAGGCCACCCCCAAAAAACACACTTCCCCAACTCAATCCAATGCCATCCATGCCCTAAATGATGTCTAAATTCAACAGATCACACAGAAAACACAAGATTAATAAAGCTGTGGCTACCTGCTCTGATCCTAGTGGATGAAAAAGCAGGCCTGTTGACAGACAAGGCCAGGCAAGCTTGCAGGCCTAGGCTTCAAAATGGCCACCAGCCACATGGCCAGGCCCAACAACATCACAAAGGCCACCCCCAAAAAACACACTTCCCCAACTCAATCCAATGCCATCCATGCCCTAAATGATGTCTAAATTCAACAGATCACACAGAAAACATTTGATTAATAAAGCTGTGGCTACCTGCTCTGATCCTAGTGGTTGAAAAAGCAGGCCTGTTGGCAGACAAGGCCAGGCAAGCTTGCAGGCCTAGGCTTCAAAATGGCCACCAGCCACATGGCCAGGCCCAACAACATCACAAAGGCCACCCCCAAAAAACACACTTCCCCAACTCAATCCAATGCCATCCATGCCCTAAATGATGTCTAAATTCAACAGATCACACAGAAAACACTTGATTAATAAAGCTGTGGCTACCTGCTCTGATCCTAGTGGATGAAAAAGCAGGCCTGTTGGCAGACAAGGCCAGGCAAGCTTGCGGGCCTAGGCTTCAAAATGGCCACCAGCCACATGGCCAGGCCCAACATCATCACAAAGGCCACCCCAAAAAACACACTTCCCCAACTCAATCCAATGCCATTCATGCCCTAAATGATGTCTAAATTCAACAGATCACACAGAAAACACATGATTAATAAAGCTGTGGCTACCTGCTCTGATCCTAGTGGATGAAAAAGCAGGCCTGTTGGCAGACAAGGCCATGCAAGCTTGCAGGCCTAGTCTTCAAAATGGCCACCAGCCACATGGCCAGGCCCAACAACATCACAAAGGCCACCCCAAAAAACACACTTCCCCAACTCAATCCAATGCCATCCATGCCCTAAATGATGTCTAAATTCAACAGATCACTCAGAAAACACTTGATTAATAAAGCTGTGGCTACCTGCTCTGATCCTAGTGGATGAAAAAGCAGGCCTGTTGGCAGACAAGGCCAGGCAAGCTTGCAGGCCTAGGCTTCAAAATGGCCACCAGCCACATGGCCAGGCCCAACAACATCACAAAGGCCACCCCCAAAAAGCACACTTCCCCAACTCAATCCAATGCCATCCATGCCCTAAATGTGCTTGAAAATGAAATACATTAAAAAAACAACAAAAGGAACAGTTGCTTCATCATGCACACCCATGAGGCCATGCCCATGGCTAGCTCGGGCCTACTACTACTACTACCCACAAAATAAAAAAATTAAAAAAAAGGAATGATGATAATTAATTATCAAAAATAAATTGTAGTTACAACAACTGCAATGCCCACAATCAAACAAACACAACAACCACTTACTTATAAAATATCCTATTCCAAAAATCCTCAAATCCAATTGCAATGATGCAGCAGACAAAAAGAGTGATCTTTCCAGCTCCAAATCCAAAGGCAGAATGAGCAGGAGATGGAAAAAGCACTGGGAGGAGCCTGCTGGACAGGAACAGGAAGTTGGAGATTCTGTGTCACTTCCTCCCTCTCTCCACCTTTTAAAAAAATGACTCCTTGCACAAAAAAGGAAAGCCAAATGTCAATGTAAGGAGTTGTTTTCATCCAAAATCAGCATTTGCAGAAGGTTTCATGCTGCTCGAGCTGATATTCCTCTCCAAATTGAAAATTTTACGTTGTTGAGTTCTCTAGCTTCACATTACTTCCGCCGGCGTGTCGAAAACAACATGATCGCGTTCTCTTCTTTGTCCCTGTCGCGTTGGATATGACGTGTTCGGGGTCTCTTTCTCCTGTTCGCGTTCGATTAGACGTGCCCGCGTCCTCATCCTCTGGCTCAAGATGTAGAATGACGTGTTCGAGATCTCAATCTTCTCATACTCGCGCGGTGCATGATCGCGAGAAGAAAGACGTGATCGTGCGACAAATGACGTGATCGCGCGTCAAATGACATTAATGCGGCCACGAACTGTCGCGAGACAGCGCAAAATGGCTACCAACAATCCAACATCTCGTGGAGAACGCGACCGAGTCGGGAAAACTTGTCGGCGAACGCGGGGATTCAGGTAAGGCGATCGCGCAAACGCGAGAATGTATTTTTTTACAGCGCGAGCAAGAAACAAATTATCGCTAAGCTGCGGAATGCGGAAATTTTGACATTTTCGCGCTTTCCGCGGAACGCGAAGATGCCAAAATATCGCAATTTCCACGAACGGAACGGAATTTTGGCCCAGGCCTACAAATAAGCCTGTTAAATTGATCCTCTGAGAATCCGAAAGTTTTTAATTTATCCATGTTAGGTTGAAATTATCTTATTAATACCAATTTAAATGCCTAGGTAAAACCTAGGCCCTCTCCAACCGACAGGTTGTACTTAACAAGTATGAGAAAGTAGAGAGAGACCCCTTGTGAAACTCAAGGGAATAGGATACTCTTTCTAGTGTGTACTAGCAGTCCCTTGAATGTATATACAGTAATACAATCTTCAGTGACTCAATGTTATGATATTCACACACTCAAGTTAAAAAACAATTGACATTTATTGTATATGAAACATGTTATACATCATAATTAAAAACACAATCTGTTCTAGTCCCTACTTAGCGCTAATCTACGCAGTAAATTTTATCAAAAAAACATTAACAAATTTAGAAGTGTACAAAAAAAAAACATAAGATAAGATTTCATTCCTTACACAATCATGAAACGGTCAAATAAAAAGAATTATTTAAAATTCCCCGTTATGAACCCGCATAACAGAGAAAACACACCATGAAAAAGACACTACACTCTGTCATATATTACACATCCAAAAACACTACTGAAATTGAATGGGATGTTAAAGCTCTTTATCTCTATAAGTGGATATCCGTTTCTCTGGATTGTGTATGTCCTATGCGTCGACGCGTTTCGATGGGCTTTCTTTTATGCCGCTATCTTTCTCAAGACCATTGATAGGGGTTTTCTCACTCAATGTTCAATGATTTACTCCTGTCTTAAAAGAAAAGTTTTTATTATTTATTGAGTAAATCAATTTTCAATATAAACTTTATTTATTCACGCTTATCTACATTTCTATTTTACATCTTACATTTATCTAGAGACCTTGATTGCTCTCTAAAATATCTGGTTGCCAACAAATTTTGTATGTGCTGTGCCACTATGGCTCAAGGGCCTAATTATCCATATATTTGTCCCTCCATTTTACTCTCAATATTCTGATCTTTAATCTAGAAAAGGCTCGTATGTTTTAATTATTCTCACCTTAATCCGTTTTTCCTTTAGGCACTACTTCTTTTCATGGGATATAATCGACCTAACTCGTTTTCTACCTTTTTCGTAATCTGTAAAACATGTATCTTTGGTCATATCCGATTTGTATTATACGGTTATTACACTTGGCTGGTTCACCCCCTGGGATAAAGTAAATTGCTCCCTACCTTTGTTATTAGCGTTGTTATTGTGCCCGCATTGTCCCTTTGATTCAATCTATGGTCAGGTGCACGAGGAAGAGGCTTATTGAGGACCGTAGCGGATAAAGCGTCCTTCGTGTTACTTACACCCCATATCCCAGAATGGAAGGGTTGGAAAAGACTTTTTTGAGTATAAAGAGACACTCATCAAGTCTATGTAACACCCTCCGTTGCCCCGATGAGATCTTTCGTAATCTGTAAGACATGTGTCTTTGGTCCGATTAGTGTTTTACGGTTACTACACTTGACTGGTTCACCCCTTGGGATAAAGTAAATTGCTCCCTACCTTTGTTGTTAGCATTGTTGTTTTGCCCGCATTATCCCTTTAATTCAATCTGTCGTCCGGGGCATGAGGAAGAGGCTTTTTGAGGACCGTAGCGAATAGAGCGTCCTTCGTGTTACTTGCACCCCATATCCTAGAATGAAAGGGTTGGAAAATACTTTTTTGAGTATAAAGAGACACTCGTTAACCCTGTGTCACACCCTCCGTTACCCCGATGAGTCTAAAAAAAGGAATGTTTCACGACCCATTTTCTGCCTTTTGTTTATCTTACCTAGAACGTGCCGGCTGTTTTGTTAATGCGGGGATACTTCTTTGGTTCTGCTTACGTTGTTCTCTACTCCTATCCCCTATTTATTCTAAGTTTGTTCTTTTCCTATAGGTCCGCGTTTCCATGTGACTCTTTTGGACCAATGCTAACTCGTTTCTGCCAACTGTTTACCTATCCTATTTAGTGTCCTATGCGAGCTTAAATGCTATTGGTTCCATTTAACCCGTGATCTTCTACCTACTTTTGGTTACGAGTTTTTTTATTATTTATTTGTCAATGTGTAACTTTACTTATTGGTTCCAGGATTTGTTTTTTTTATTCACGCATTGTTCTATTTTTGAAATTTATTTGTATATTTCCCCGTCACATATTTGTTTAAACATATCTTCTATTTTATAGGATATGTATAGTGCGCTCTCTTCAATCCTTGTTACACGTTTATATTATGGCCTCTATTGTCAGTTCCATTTCTAGGTTGGATAAACCAAACTATTTTGTCTTCTATATTGCTTTTTTTTAATGGTAATTATTTTGAAAAAGACGGGGACCCTTCCTTCTCTGTACTATTTAAGGGCCACTTCTATTATGATGCTTGTCGGTCAGGAGTTACACCAACCCTAACCTTTTTGATATTATGGGTGATTAAACCTCCACCATCTCCCGTGTGACTGAATCGCCAACTGATAAGGGATAAAACATCCCCCGAGTCTTGGAGGTTAAAGAAAGGTAGCTGGGTAACATCTTTTGACACCCCCATATTGATTTGTTGTCATGCCTGTCTATACTGTAATCAAATCCGTATCAGATCTTCCTGTGTGTTGTTTTGTAATTCTAATGCCTGTGTGTGCCTTAATTTAATCTGTAGTGGGTCCTCCTATATCTTATCTTGTGATGATACTCATCCAATCTTCCTTCGAGTTTAAGCCCCTGTCAACTGTGTTCAGGTAACACATGAACCACTGTTCACGTTGTTTTCTTCTTGTATTTAGGTCACCTCCTCTTCTATTGATTGTAATTTTTTCCAATATGAACCATTGGAATTGGTTGCAGTCATGTTTCAATTGTTCGTAATGGTCTGTAAGCGGAGTCTTTTGTTTCTTATTCCTAATTGCGGACTTATGCTCAACCAGGCGAGTGCGGAGTTCCCTACCTGTCTCACCTACGTATCCTAATCCGCAGGGACAGATAAGGAGATAAATAACATTTTTACTACGGCAGTTATTTAAGGATTTGGCCCATATCTGCTTGTTGTTATACGTTATGCTTTTTGTTTCAATACACTGTGTACAGATCGAACAAGTGCCACATTTATAGTTGCCCTTTGCTTTCTCTCCTACCAGTGTAGTTCGAGTGTCATTTGTATGTTTGTAAGTCTTCACTAGAGAATTGCGAATGGTTTTATTTCGCCTAAATGAAAACAAGGGTTTTTCCAATTTGTTATTGGCTTCATGATTTAAGATTTTCCAATTTCTATTCACTATGTTTTTTATTTTATTACTCATATTTGAGAATTGTGATACAAAAACAATTCTGCCCATTGATATATCTTTTTTATTTTTTATTGCTCTCTAATAGGCATTCTCGATTATAAAACCTAGCTATTTTCAATGAGTGTTTTATTAGTTTTTTTGGGTATCCTCTGGCTTTCAGTTTATTAGTGAGAGCTTCCGCATGACGATAAAAATCGTCCAATGTTGTACAATTACGTCGCAATCTCAGAAACTCCCCGAAGGGAATATTATCTTTCTGGGATCGCGGATGGTTACTGTCATACGTTAATAAAGTGTTTTTATCAGTTAGTTTAGTAAAAAGCTCCATCTGTAACACATTAGCCATGTTTTTTATTTTTATATCCAAAAACTCAACATGGGAATTGCTGTAGTGCGCTGTGAATTTAAGGTTTGGATCACCTAAATTGATCCATTCCAGAAAGGATTCTAAATCATGGCTGGCACCGTTCCAGATGAAGATGATATCGATTATAAAACGGTGCCACCCCTGAATATTCTCGAAATATGGAGCCATTTCGTTGAAAATATGTTTCTGCTCAAAGTTGCCAACATAGAGGCATGCCAAGCTAGGAGCACAGGTAGCCCCCATGCTGGTCCCTTTGACCTGGATATATGTGTCCTCCTTGAATAAAAAGATGTTATTTTTAAGAACCATTTCAATGCATGACACAATGAAGTTTTTGTTTGCCCCTGCCAGGTTTTCGTCTTCCAGAATGTCTGAGACTACCCTAATGGTATCATTTTGGGGAATATTTGTGTATAATGCTTCAATGTCGAGGGTGACCAAGATTTGGGTCACCCCATTGAAGCTCTGCCCTTCGAATATAGAAATGGCATGGGCTGTGTCTTTAATATAGGATCTTTGTTTCTGTACTATGGGTTTCAAAAAGTGGTCAGCGTATCTGCTCAATGGTTCTAATATTGAGCCTATACTACTGACAATGGGCCTCATTGGAGGATTATTAATGTTTTTGTGAATTTTTGGTAGGCCATATATGGCTGGTATTATTGGGTGCATATTCATTTTCACAAATCCACCCCTCATCACGTCCCTGTTTAAGAAGGGAAGCCACTTCTTTCTTGAGTTCTTCTATGGCCGTGAGCCGAATAGGTCGATAATGTTCCCTCACATCAAGGAGATTCCTCATTCTTCTTTCATAATCCGTGGAGTCAAAAATGACAACTCCCCCGCCTTTATCGGCGGGTTTGAGGGTAATATCATCGCACTCCTTTAATGATTTTAATGCTTTTTTCTGGTTTGCTGTCAAATTATTGTTGTTATATTTAAGCATATTGTTACTCATATTTTTGATCTCCATTTCCACAACCCTTTCGAATATTTCCACATTTTTATCTACCTGTCCCAGATTCGGGGTAAACAAAGATTTAGGTTTGAAGCCCGAAACATTTGGTAGTTGTACATATTGTTTGTCTTCAAAGAACCTATTTAGCCTTATTTTTCTAAAGAACATCTTTAAATCACTTTCAAGTTCATATGTATTATGAGGAGCTGTTGGTGCGAAACTAAAACCCTTTTTTAAGATCTCTTTTTCATCGTTAGTTAATACCTTTTTTGACAGATTTATAATGGGTAATTCCTCTATCTCCAATATTGTCTGTTCCTGGTTGTCAGGTATTCCTGCCCTGCATTTTGAGGTTGATGGTTCCTCAAGGGTTCCTGTCGATTGAAATTTCTGTAGCCCCTCTGTCCCCGATTTTGGCGCCTGCCTAAAAAAGGTCCCCTGTCAAATGCTGGTGTGGTTCTATTATTATGTTCAACCTCTTGTTCTTCCTCGCTACTGGAGCCTGATGTTTCAGAAAAGGTTACCCGTTTATTTCCCCCTCTTGAGTATACGGGTCTGGTGTATTGAGGTTTTTCCCATCTTTGATCTGGCCTATTTTTATAATATTCTTTCCCCAAATAGGGATATACTATTTCTTCATTATATCTCTCTACATCTTTTCTTAATTTTTTCATTTTTTTATTGGTTAGATACTCTCTGTAGCTATTTGCTTCACTCTCTAATTCTTCCAACTTTTTCTTTGCCTCCTCCAAAGCTGAGTTTTTTCTAAGTTGAGTCTCCAAATCTTCTATTAGTTTCTTTTCTATTTCTTTTCATTCTTGGGCTGTCTCAATAATGAGAATAAGCCAGTCACGGCTACAGCGATTTGCTATATGTGTCCATGTCTCTATGAATTTAAGATTCTCCGTAAAAAGTCCGGGCTCATTCCTTACTTGTAATCCAATTGGAATCACCCCGGCCTTCAAATATTCTATTAAGAATTCCGCATGTAATTCCGTGCGGATCAGTGTCTTTTTTAAATTCAAAATCTTAATCAATTGTTCCTGACTCATATTTTTCAAGACATTGGTATTGCCAGTTCGAGGATTGAGGCTAATAAGCCTGTTAAATTGATCCTCTGAGAATCCAAAAGTTTTTAATTTATCCATGTTAGGTTGAAATTATCTTATTAATACCAATTTAAATGCCTAGGTAAAACCTAGGCCCTCTCCAACCGACAGGTTGAACTTAACAAGTATGAGAAAGTAGAGTGTCTACTAGCAGTCCCTTGAATGTATATACAGTAATACAATCTTCAGTGACTCAATGTTATGATATTCACACACTCAAGTTAAAAAACAATTGACATTTATTGTATATGAAACATGTTATACATCATAATTAAAAACACAATCTGTTCTAGTCCCTCCTTAGCGCTAATCTACGCAGTAAATTTTATCAAAAAAACATTACCAAATTTAGAAGTGTACAAAAAAAAACCATAAGATAAGATTTCATTCCTTACACAATCATGAAACGGTCAAATAAAAAGAACTATTTAAAATAAAACCACCCTGTTATGAACCCGCATAACAGAGAAAACACACCATGAAAAAGACACTACACTCTGTCATATATTACACATCCAAAAACACTACTGAAATTGAACCACTTATGGGATGTTAAAGCTCTTTATCTCTATAAGTGGATATCCGTTTCTCTGGATTGTGTATGTCTATGCGTCGACACGTTTCGATGGGCTTTCTTTTATGCCGCTATCTTTCTCAAGACCATTGATAGGGGTTTTCTCACTCAATGTTCAATGATTTACTCCTGTCTTAAAAGAAAAGTTTTTATTATTTATTGAGTAAATCAATTTTCAATATAAACTTTATTTATTCACGCTTATCTACATTTATATTTTACATCTTACATTTATCTAGTGAGACCTTGAGCGCTTAAGTACTACAGAGGACTTTTTCTGAGACGATGATGTTGCAGACTCTAATCACAGTTGATGGCTACAGACACAGAAGAAACGTAGAGTTCTCCTGGTGACCCTTGGTGGATCTCCTTCAATTGTGTTGTGTTGTCAGTTGTGTCATATGCAGCTGAGAGGTCGATTCCATGTACAGCTGATCACCAATCGTCATCCATTGCCATTAATATTTCCTTCTTAATGGTGGCAGGTGTGGCTTTGTGCCTGTTAGACCTTTCATCCTTGGTGTGGTTTCTTCTGACTTTTTTGTCTTCAGACCTCCTATTTTGCTGACTTCATTTTTGCTGGCTTTAGGACTCTCGGCCTATTAGCACTTCTAACCAGTGCTTAAGTGCTTGTGCTCTCTGTTTTAAATATGGCAATATTGGCTTATCCACAATTGGCATATTTAATTTACTTATCAGTCCCTAGTAAAGTGCACTGCATGTGTCCAGGACTTGTAAATTAAATGCTACTATTGGGCCTGCAGCACGGATTGTGCCACACACTTCAATAGCCCTTTAATCATGTCTTAGGCCTGTCATTGCAGAACCTAAATGTGCAGTTTTAAACTGCCATATCGACCTGGCAAGTTAACCTTCTTTTCAGGCCCAATGCTTCCTTTTTGATGTATATATAAGTCACCCCTAAGGTAAGCCCTGGATAGCCCAAGGGCAGGGAACAATGGGGCAGATTTATGTTCCCTGGCGCATGTCTGCAAATCAGCAGGGATGCGCCAGGAAACATGCGGCACGCAAGTTTACCCTTGCACCACCCATGATGCGCTGCATTTACAATGCAGCGCATCATGGCGCAGGAATAAACAGATGCGTGTCGCATCTGGGGCGTAAAGTTGGCGCAGTGCTGAAGTAGTGTTGCGTGCGGCACGCAACTCCAGCACTCTTCCAACTTGCCCTATCTATAACGTGGTGTGTCAAGCCTTACGCCTGCTTCACGCAGACGCAGGGTTTTGACGCATCAGCGTTGGAAAAGTGACTCAGTGAAATCTTGTAGATTTCACTGTCACTTTTCTGGGGTGTTCCTGCGACGGAACGCCCCCCCCTGAGTAGAGACGCCCACATGAAACCTGACGCAGGTTTCATGTGGCGCAGGGCTTTACACCGTGACGCTTCTCCATAGATGCCTCACGATGTAAATAGGGCACAACGTGGCGCAGGGTTTACGCCGCCACTGCGTCACAAAAGTGACGCAACAGCAGCGTAAAAGTGGCGCAAGTCCAACATAAATATGCCCATATGTATTTAAGAGGTCGAACATGTCATTTTAAGTCTTACGTTTTCTAGCAGTAAAAAACTTTTAAATTCATGTTTCACTACTTCAAGACCTATCTCTCTCACAGGCTAACAGTGGGATTACCTTACATTAATTTATTTTAACCCGGGGAGGTGGCAGTCCCCAGGGCTGCGGATGGGCCACATGGCCACCCTTATATTGAATAAAATTGTCCCGGGGAGGTGGCAGTTCTTGGGGATGTGGGGGGCCCACGCAGGCTACCGCAATAGTTTACTGGGATTTTCCCCAGGGAGGTGGTGGTCCCGGGGCAAGCCCGCATACATATTACAGAGTGCCCCATGAAGGTGGCGGTCTCTGGGGCTGCAGAGGGCCCACGTAGACTCCCGCATTATTTTAATGTGATTTTCCCAGCTGCATACATATTTTAGAGTGCACTGGGGAGGTGGCGGTTCCCAGGGGTGCGGAGAGGGCGCGCAAGTACCCTGCATTCATTTATACACATTTGCCCCCGGGAGGTGATGGTCTCCGGAGCTTTTTTTTGGTAGCGTGCCCCCGGGACATGGCACACCCGGGGGCTATAATAAAATCTCTGTGCTTGATTTTTAAAAAGTTTTACCACAGATTCGCAACCTTGTCGCTCATTCGCAGCAAACAATAATTGTTTTAAATGTTTATTTGGTCCTGGTGAGGTCCCTCTGGGACCCCCCTGAGAGGCCTCAGGGGTCAGGGTATTCTTACCCTGCCCTTTTAACTTTAAAAACAAAAAAAAAAATTTGGTGAGATTTGGTGGAAGCCGAGTCCCAAGATGACTGCCAACACATCCTGGTTGAAGTGTTGGCAGCCAATCAGATTTCAGCACGGGGACTGTCAGATCCTCTAAGGATTTGCATCTCTATATATACAAATTTAGATTTCCCCTGATATTTCCAAAACTGCTGAACAGATTTATGCCAATTTACTCAAAGTATGCTTTCTGGACCCACAGCTACTGTTCTGCCAAATTTGACGTAATTCCGTTCAGCAGTTCCTGCTGTAGTCGTGTCTAAAATCTATATGAGAATTAACATGGGGAAAACACGTTTTGGGACCCCCTTTTTCTCGGCCCCCACTTGATGGATCACCACAAAACTCTCAAGGCAGCAGCTGAAGTGAGCATCATATTAGTTTTGTAAATTTCGTGAGGATTCATCAAAGGATGCCGAAGTTGTTGGCAAGAAGAAATTCAAAGTACAGGAGTAAACCTGTTAACCCAGGTGAGACCGGGAAGAGTATATAACAAAAAAACAGTGTCTCAACCAGTAATCGCTGCGAGGACAATTACAAAGATTGTTTAAATCACTTAAAGGAGGGGAAGAAAGGGAGACCACGAAAAGGTTTCATAGAGTATCGAGTATTATTTGTGAGTAGTTGTATCAGCACTACAGTACAATTTTACATAAAGTAACCATAACACACAAGTGTGCACTGAACGTGCTAGTGACGGTGAAGAATGCAGTGACACTGGGATGAGGAAACAGCGTGAATGGCGAAAAAACTGTAAAAGCAAGTAATTATGTGGTCAATGATACAATTGAGATCTATACAAGGTAAGTACTATGATTTTGACTGAATTGATGGGCCACATTAAAGCCACGGTTTGCGCTGAATAGTCAACGGCGTTTCGAACTGTTCAATTCCAGGTCATCATCAGAACAATGGTTACTAAATCCAGTATAGTGCTGTACAGAGAAGAGGGAGGGAAAAGGACTAATTGAGGCCCTGGACACAAGTAAATGATAGTAGTAGATGGTAGATGAGTAGGTGAGGTATGAACGTACCTGAGATGGTAGTACTGCAACAATCCAGATGTCAGGGGGAGGCCGTAAGTCTCTAGTGAAGTAGGGGTCAAAGAGGGACCACTAGTGGTATATAAGGAGAGAGGGATATCAAGCAGTGGCCCTATGAGGTTAGAATAGCCCGACTAGGAGACGCGCGAATCAAGATGGCCGCCACCCGGTGAGCTCCTCCGCGTTTTCGCCCGTTTTTCTACATAAAACGCCGAATGTCTGTCAAAATTTTGTTTTAAAGGAGGTCGCTGCTAAAATTACAGGCTTACCAGCATTGTGAAGCGGTTTCAGGCCGTTTTCATCGTGGGAAGTCGTGTTTCTGGCTCCCTGGTTCCTGCTCCGAGCTCTGCATTGAGGGACTGCCTGGTTAGTCTGTCAGGGGGGCGGAGCATACTTCAGGAAAGGGCCTGGCTTGGGCCTAGCCACACCCCTAGTCCAGTTTAGCTGCTGCACCAGTATTTTGGAGGATTGCTTTGCTTCTTTCCGCTTTTTTTACTCATAATCTATTCATTTTTAATCAAATTTTATTATCTTTTCTCAAAAATGGATAATAAAAATAAAAGAAAACAGCAGATTTCACCGCCCCCAATAAAATCAAAGGTGGTGGAGTCATCTGAACCCTCGCTTTCTTTAATTTTGGAGGAAATTCAGGCTCTTCGTGCTAATACAGAAACTATTGCGACTGAAATAAAAAATGTACGAAAGGAAATGGCGAGTATGTCGATGAAAATCTCAGACAACTCAATTAAAATACAAGACAATAAAGTTAAAGTCGACGCTTTTACTCCACTTGTGGCGAAAATATCACCTCTGTGCTCACAACTTTTGGACATGGAAAATCGCAATAGACAATACAACCTTCGCATATTTAATTTACCAGAAGAGGTTGAGGGATCTAACTGTCGACTATACTTAGAGAACCTACTTCCTGGTCTTTTAAATGTCAAATTTCCAGAAAAATTTGAAATCGATAAGGCTCATAGAATTCCTTCACGTCGCAATCCTCAACATAGCAAGCCTAGACAAATGATATTTTAAGTTCTCCGTCACCATCATTTGGTTCTGATCAGAAAAGCAGCTAGAGAAATTCCTTCATTGTTGGTCAATGGTCACAAAATCTTTATTCATCAAGATTTTGCCAAGGAAACTGTTGCAACACGTAAGGGATTTACTGATCTTCGCCCACGATTGAGAAGCCTTGGATACCAATATGGCCTTTTTGACCCTTCAACTGTGCGCATTTGGAAAGATAATTTTTCAAAATCTTTTCAGCGTCCTGAAGATCTACGACAATTTCTGGATCAGCAAGTACAGCAAACTATGGACACTCAGGGTCCTATCACTTGATTCTTTCATGTATGATCTTCTTTGACAGATTTATATAACTCATAATATTCTGGGCTCCAGCGGTTTCTGGCCATGCTTGTAGAGCGTGTGTGCGTCCCAATCTTCATATTTATGTGTTTTGTTTGTCTTTTTTGCTATGTTTTATTTCTTCCATTCCCTTTTGTGTGTTTTGGAGCTACTTTCTTCTTAACATTTGTGTCTTTTTCTGACCTTCTTCTTTCTAACCCTTCTCTCTTTTTATTTTGTCATGGCTAATATTAAAGTAGTGTCACTGAATGTTAAAGGTTTACGCCATCCTGTGAAACGTACAAAAATTTTGGATTATTTGGGTAGTTGCAAAGCTGATTTTTGTTTTTTACAAGAAACTCATATAGATGATAATATTTTAAACTATATGAAGAAAAAATGGGTTGATAATATTGTTTCTTCTCCTGCTAATGGCAAGAAAAATGGTGTAGCTATATTATGTGCGAAAAATGCACATTGCCAAGTTTTGAGCAAAATTACAGATACGGATGGGAGATATTTAATTGTTAAGGTTAAAGTTCATGATTCTATCTTATTTTTATTAAATGTTTATGGCCCTACTGCAGATGACCCTGTTTTTTGGGCTACTCTTTCAAAGGAGGTTGTAAAAATTGGTAATGTACCTTTAATTGTTGCAGGTGATTTTAATGTCATAGCTGATCCTTTATTAGATAGAATATCTCGTACTAAATTCCACCCCCCTAAGGTTTATTTTGCTTTTAAATTATTTCTTCAAACCACTAAGTTAGTTGATATTTGGCGGTTACACTTCCCTACAGAAAAATGTTTTACTTTTTTTTCTAACCCACATAATTCTCATTCTAGGATCGATTATATATTAGTCTCGAAACAGCTGATCAACTGTGTTAGTAACCCCAGGATTGGCACCATTGACGTCTCTGACCATGCTATGGTTTCTTGTATTTTAAATTTAAATTCAACCTTTACTAACCAGCCTAGATGGAGAATGAATTCTGGTATAGCTCTCAATGAACTTAATAAACCAAAGCTCCTCTCTGCCATTCATGATTTTTTTCAATTTAACCCTGAAGGTACTACTTCATTGGTTAATAGATGGGATGCTTTTAAAGCTTATATTAGAAGGGTTACTATTTCTATTATGGCTCACGAAAATAAGACCTTTAATGCAAATATTAAAAAGCTAGAAAAGCAAATAGCGGAATATGAACGACTTTTTATTTCGTCTAATGACCCTCAATATAGAAGTAAGTTGCAAAAGCTTCGATATGAATTTAATACAATTCTTAGTAATAGAGCTGGTGTTCAGATTTCTAAGGCCAAAGCTAAATTTAGTTTTAATGCAAACAGATCTGGAAGATTGTTAGCGAATTACTTACGTATCAAAAAGGATAAAACTCAGATTACTTCTATTCATGGATCCAATGGTAAAATTGCTTTATCTCATAAAGATATTGTGAATGAATTTTGGGATTTTTACTCTAAGTTATATGATAAACCTGAGTTTCATAATGAATCTTTAGTTGATTCTTTTTTATCTTCATGTGGTCTACCTAAAATTTCTCCATCAGATAAAATGGGGCTTGACTCTCCAATTACTAAGGAGGAAATTTTAACCGCTATAAAATCTCTTAAAAAAAATAAATCTCCGGGTCCTGATGGTATCCCGGCGGAGTTTTATAAAGAGTTTCAATCCCATCTTTTACCCTTATTATTTCAACTTTTCACAACATTTGGCTCTACGGGAATTACTTCAGGATCCTTTACTGAAGCTTTAATTATCGTTCTTCCCAAACCTGATAAAGACCCCACCCTTGTATCTAATTATCGCCCTATCTCTTTAATTAATCAAGACTGTAAATTATATGCCAAAATATTAGCCACATGATTATCCCCTGTACTAGACTCTATTATACATTCGGATCAATCTGGTTTTATGAAGAATAGACACTCTGCAAATAATACAAGAACTTTATTACATCTCATTGAACAGGGTCTTACGTTAACTACTCCTTCAGGAATTATGGCTCTGGATGCTGAGAAAGCCTTTGATAAATTGCATTGGCAATTTCTATTCCATGCTTTATCATCTTTTAACTTTGGCGATAATTTTATTCGTATGATTTCAGCTCTATATTGTGCTCCTACTGCTCGTCTATTTATTAATGGCCAAATTTCAAATCAATTTTCCCTTTTTAGAGGTACTAGACAAGGATGTCCCCTTTCCCCGCTACTGTTTTTAATTGGCATTGAACCTTTCCTTACATCTATAAGAAAATGTGATAACATTAAAGGAATTATTATTAATGAGATTATTATTAAAACTTTAGCGTATGCTGATGATGTACTTTTATTTATTAGTGACCCCTTATCCTCATTTCCTTCTTTATTAGAGATTATAACAAAATATTCTATGGTGTCTGGCTATAAATTAAACACTAATAAAACTGAATTTTTCCCTTTAAACATTTATTGTACTCCTGATATGATACCTATGAATGAAATTGTTTGGCAAAAGACTAAATTAAAATATCTTGGTATTTTATTTTCCTCATCTATAAAATCTACAATGACTTTAAACTGTAATTTTGTCTTAGATTATATTAAAGATAAAACGTCTAAATGGGCATTGCTGCATCTTTCATGGTGGGGTAGACTGGAATCTATTAAAATGAATATTGCTCCAAAAATATTTTATACTCTTTCCATGATTCCCTCTCAGTTCCCATTAAAATTTTATAAAGATATTGATAAACTTCTCTCCAAATTTCTTTGGAATAACAAATCACCTCGCATTAGTTATAAAAAATTAAAAATGTCTAAATGTAATGCTGGATTTGGTATCCCAGATTTTTTTCTTTATCACAAAGCTTTTATTTTAAAACAAAGTGCCATATGGTTTAGTCATTTCCCTTTACATAATCCACCTTCTTGGCTCCTAATTGAAAAATCTATGGTGAAGCCGTTCCCATTACCAACGCTGTTAACTATGTCTAACACCTCCTCAGTTTTTCATAAATCTATCGTTCTCAAATCCACTAAATTGGTTTTTAATGATTTAGATTCTATTTTTCTATACCCCATGTATAACACTGTTGAATTATCATTATGGTATACCAATATCATTAAACTAAATAGGAACATTAGATTTTGGTTTTCGTGGATCAAAGCGGGTATTTTTCATCTTAAAGACATTTATTCCAACAATACCTTTATACCGTTTGAGGATCTACAAACACGGTTTGGTTTAACCCAATCTGATCGTATTAAATATGAATATTTAATTAATTCAATTTTAGATTCCTTTCCGCAAGCTATTCCGACTAGTGTTACAGCTGATCTATCCTTGTATATCCAAACTATATCGCTGAAAGCTAATGGTGTTTCCATCTTATATAAAAAATTATCTAATACGTTAGGAAGTAACATAACGATGATTGCAACCTTCTGGAATAATGAACTTTCACTTACATTGTCTAATGATTCATGGGAAATTATATGGATTAGAAGTATTTCTGGTTGGTTACCTGTCTCACTTTATCAAACCAATTCCTATATTTTATTTAATTCTTTATGGACTCCAATACGTTTATTCCAGGCTAAACTCCTTCAGTCTGACACTTGTTGGCATTGTAAATTGCATCCTGGTTCGTTACGACATATGCTTTTTGATTGCCCTTTAATTGCAAAATTTTGGACAGAAGTTTGGGATTTTATTAAGAAATTGTTAAATATACATGAAGACTTATCATATAAAATGTTAATTTGCAAATCAGTTACATTATCACAATCTCTAAGTTCTCTTGAATGTAGGCTTTTTGATTTTTTGATTTCTGCTGCGTTAAAATCTATTACCTTTTGTTAGAAAGATGTTTCTAAGTTATCAGTTCATGCTTGGTGGTCTTGGGTTATCTTTACAAGAAGAGGTGCTCAATTATCTTTGTCTGGGGTTAATCATAATCCTATTTCCTATCACTCTTTTTGGATTCCTGTTGATTTCTATTTTGCATCTTAGGGGTATGTTTATGTATTGTAATGCTTTTTACGATTTTTATACTAGTTAATATGTCATAGTAGCTCTATTTATTGCTTACTCAATAATTTGTTATTAGATGTTTCCCTTCCCCCCCTCCTTTTAAGTTTATAAGAATATGACCACTTTCTTTTCTATTGGAATGAATTTGATAATTTTTGTATGTCTATGTTGTTGCTGTTCATTATAAAATTTCAATAAAATATTTTGAACTCAGAATAGCCCGACTAGGACCGCAAGGCGACAGAGTCAGGGGTAATAAATACCTGTGTGCGCTCCGACAGGTGTAGTCGATTTTCCGAGAATGTAAGTAACGTTGTACCGGGACCTGTTGAGTCAAGGAGGAGCAGGGATGTAAGGACGGCTTGAGGCGGTGAAAGGTAAAAAGGAAGGGGCACGGTGCGGTCAGGAACATACCTGAATACGTAGATTGCGATAGCTCAGGTGGGAATCTGATGCTTCAGGAGGCAAGCAGAACCTGGAAAGGCAAGTAGGGATTGGGACGGTGTTGGGAAGGAAGGGGGAACGACGGTGATACGGGCTGTCGAGGGCCATACCTGGATGCGGAGAGTAAGGCTATCCAGATAGGAAGAGATTGGATTGGGGGGGCAAGTGGGAAGACTGCCGCTACCCAGTGATTTGTAAAGGACGAGTGAAGCGCCCAGGTTCTCAGCCAGGAGTGCTGTGAGCCGGCAAGCGTATGTTGGAAGAGAAGAAGTGTAGCGTGGGTCACGTGGGCCTGCGGAGCTAGACTGTGGAAGAGGAGTGGTGCCTGATCCAGACCACAGGGTTCACGGCTCGATACCCGGCGGCATGTCAGCCCAGCACCATGTGACTCTGGGCAATAGCTCGCTCAATCTTCCCGAGGGCCCCAGCAACGGGAAACCACTTTGGAGGTAGCTGTGCGCTGTACAAATTCAAGGTTATTATTATGGTGCTCCGGGGAGATAGGCAGGAGAGCGCGCCAGTGGTAAGATGGCGGCGCAAAGGTTAAAGGCACCGAATGAAAATGTGACAGTAATTGAATTACATCCAATGAATTATAAGTATTATGAACAACAAGTATTGTAGACATCATTCAGTATACATTGGGTCACAACGTGTCAAAGGGTGAAATAAATGCCAGATCAAAGCTAGACAATGAAATGTGTGAATAGGTACAAAATGTTGAATCGATTTATGGTTGAGCTCTATAAATAGGTTCACAACATGGTGTGGATCCAAATAAAAGGTTGAATTGAGGTGTGACAATAATCTGTATACATACAATTAATGGCAAGCGTAACAACAGAATACATTGGTTATGCACAAAGCTGTGGTATCAGAATAAAATTAACAGAGGATAGGTACAAATTTGATATAAAGTATTTTCATTTGGTGTATTTACAGACGTTGAGTATTGCATGATGGTAGTACATAATACTGATTAACCGAGGGGGAGCGGTATGGAACGGGGAAGTGAAGGGGAGGGTGGTGACGAGAGAGCGGTAGGGGAAGGAGAAGGGAAGGGTGTTGAAGAGGGGGACATGGGAAGACAAAGTAGGGAAGGGAGGGAGGGGGTGAATAGCAGGCACAGAAGGGGTAAGGATTATAGAACAAATGCAGACAACTTGAGGATATTTACATAGAGGATCATATGCAATGTGCATAAAAGGCGAGAAATTAACAGTATCGAGATAGTGTAAGGCCAAAGCACGATTCATCAGAAGTGTGCAGATACAGCAATAACCGTGCTCCATTCGTCAAGTGAGTTAACCTCATTCTTAACAGAACCGCAACGTGCGATCCACCTGCACTCGCATTTATTCAGAAGTAGTTGCTAGTTACCGCCCCGGGTGGGGAGTTCCGGGCGGTCAATGACTTGTCATTCTAGGTCAGTTTCAGAATGTTTTTTTCTTTGAAATGCATAACTAGAAGTGCTGTCTCGATGTTGCATCTTATGTGGCTTTTATGTTGGGAGATACATTGCTTTACCATCTGTGTTGTTTGGCCAATATATAGCAAGTTGCAGGGACAACATATAGCGTAGATCACGTTGGAAGTGCGGCAATTACAGAATTGTTTTAGTTGGTATGTCTGATCAGTTGTGACAATTTCCTTATTGTTGAGGGTAAGATCACACACTGAGCAGGACTGCTATTTGTAATGGTCGATAATGGGTAGTAACCCCCACATGGAAGTAACTGATTGGGTTTTCTTTTCTTTTTGTGGCCAAGTTATAGCATGGACCAGCTTGTCCGAAAGCTTGTTACCCCTTTTGTAGGAGAAGAGGGGAGGCTCATTAAAAGGGGCATGGGTCTTAATCAACTTGCTGACCTTGTTGCATGAAGGACTATAGGTTGACACTAAGGGAATACGTTTAGGGGAGGGAGAGAGGAGCACTTCCCTGTGTCTGTACCACGCATGCTTGGATACACGGGAAATCAAGCATTTATGATAACCCCTGTTAATCAATTTCTCCGAGAGAATAGCAGCATCTCTGGAGTAATCTTTGCACCATTTACAATTTCTCCTGACACGGAGGAACTGTCCATATGGTAAACCATCCCTCAGGCCTTGTGGGTGATAACTAGAATACAATAAAAAGGTATTACATTCTGTGGGTTTACAGTACAGAGCGGTACCAATAGCACCATCCTCTGCATGAAGAGTTAAGTCAAGGAATGGAAGGTCATTGTTTCTCACATCCGAAGTAAATGTAAGGTGATTTTGGCAATTGTTGGGCCAAGAGATGAATGACGATAGATGTTCGTGTGTGCCATGCCAGAGTAAAAGAATGTCGTCAATGTAATGACGCCGTAAGTTGATTTTATTAAAAAAAAGGGTTCTGAACGGACAGGATTTGTGTGGTTTCAAGATGATATATATAAAGGACGGCAAAGTCTGTTTGACAAATCTTCACGAAGGTTTCCCAAAAAAGTGTCATAGTGAGTCTTTTTATGCATGGAAAGTTTTGGGGTGATCCGTGAAGTGCGGGCCGAGAAAACAGGGGGTAAAAAAAGTGTGTTTCGCATGGTAATTTACATAGGACTATTAGACACACCTGCAGACCAAACCACTGGACCAAATTACACTGAATTTGGCAGAAAGGTAGATTTCGGTCCGCAGATCAGGCTTTCAGTTATCCGGTGAAAAACCGTTAAGTAGTTGTTGAGGAATTCATAGGAAAAAATAAGGATATTTGTGGCCTCAGCTAATTAGCAATGATTCCACGATTAATTGCGAATGCATGCGCCAGTTGAGATGCTGTGATTGGCTGGCCGCAACCTATGGGGAGAATTGCGGCTGCCATTTTACTTCATTGCAGCAGTCCCCAGGGCTGAAAAGGCGTGGCAGAAAGTGGACTAAGAGGTCAGGTTGCATGTGCCCTGACCCAATGAGAGCAGTATAAGGGTGTTTGTGGAATCCCTTATGACTATAAAATGTTGAAATATTCATGAATTCACTGCGACTGTCAGCACAGGCCCCCCCCTTGTATTGCTGCGACAAATTCGCAGAATAGAGGTCAGAAACCAACAGAGAGAGTCAAAATAAAAGTCAGAAATGAGCAGAAAGAGAAAGAATAAAGGTCAGAAACGTACAGTAAGAGCCAATATACATGTTAGAAACAAGCAGAAAGAAGCAAAATAGAAGGTCAGAAACCAGCAGTAAGAGGCAAAATAAATGTGAGAAACAAGCAGTAAGAGGCAGAATAAAGGTCAGCAAGGAACAGAAAGAGGCAGAATAAAGGTCAGACACGAGCAGAAAGAGGCAGAATAGTGGTCAGAAACGACCAGCAAGAGGCAGAATAAAGATCGGAAACAAGAAGAAAGAGGCAAATAGAAGTCAGAAACAAATAGCAAGAGGCAGAATAAAGGTCAGAAATGAGCAGGAAAGCAGAATAAAGTTCAGAACCAAGCAGCAAGAGACAGAATAACGGTCAGAAATGAGCAGAAACAGGTAGAATAAAGGTCAGAAATTAGCAGAAAAAGGCAAAATAAAGGTGAGGAACAAGCAGAAAGCAGCAAAATAAAGATGAGAAACAAGTACAAAGCAGCAAAATAAAGGTCAGCAACGAATAGAAAGAGGAACAACAAGCACAAAGAGCAAAATAATGGTCAGCATCGAGCAGCTAGAGGCAGGATAGAGGTCAGAATCTCCCCGTTGTGTCAATTACTATATGAAACATGTTGTTGGGATAGGTATGAATGGTATATGTGTGTAAAAACCTACATCCCCCTAAACCCTCAATATGCCTTTGCCACCCGAAAAACCATACCCACCCTAAACCCTAAAAATGCCCTTGTCACCCAAAAACCCACAACCACCCTAAACCCTAAAAATACCGTTGCCAACCAAAAACTCTACACCCATCCTAAATCGCAGAGCAGAGTCTATAGTTTTCCCGTTTAAATACGCTAAGCATGCAAATACCGAATATTCATAACACCACTCACACACTCACTCACATATACCCACTATCAAAGGTTACAGGTTACAATTATGATAATTTTAAAAAACCTTAGAAATTCACTGAAAAACACAAAGGTTACAGGGACGTTAAAGTTACGATCACATTTCCCTCTTACAAAACCATTTATGTTCAACATCTATAGTTACCTGAACTAACTGTAACTGATGCCCCGCAATGCACAGGTTATGGTCTCACATATTACACTGATGACATCATCCATATAACCTCTCATATACCCACTCATACGCCCACACAACCACTCATATACGCACATTCACAGACCCATACAACTACTCATGCACACACTCACTCATCCATAGAGCCATTCACACACCCACTAATCTCTAAAACAGCTAGTCACACAACCACTCAAACAAACACTCACTCATACAGCTACTCACATAGCGAGTCACCCACCCATACAGCCACTCACTCACTTATCACAGCCACTCACACACCTACTCACCTATACAGCCATTAAAACAGCCGCTCACTCTCCCACAGCCATTTACATACCCACTCACTCTCCCATACAGTTGCTCAGACAGCCACTCACCCAGCCATACAACCACTCACACCACCACTCACTCACATAAAGAGCCATTCACACACCCACTCACTCACCAATACAGCCACTACACAGCCACTCACTCACTCACCCATACAGCTACTCACACACCTACTTATTCACCAATTCAATCACTCACACACCTTCTCACACACCCATACAGCCACTCAGACACCCACTCCCACACAGATACATGCAGTCACACAGCCACTCACATAATATATCAATCATTAGTAATACACAAAGTATACTAATTCAACTTTTGTAGTACCTTAGAATTTATCTCTAACATTCATAAACTTTTCAAAAACACTCACAATCACTGGATGATGTCATCAGTGATATCATGTCACCAGTGATATCATCAGTGATGTCACTGACCATGTCATGAGTGATGTAATATGTCAGGTCATAAGCAGTGCATTGCAGCCGTAAGTTTTAGTTAGCTCAGGTTACTATAACTGGTGAATTTCAATTGTTTTGTACAAATGAAATGTGAGTCTAACTATAACGTCCTTGCAACCTTTGTTTTTTTATTGAATGTGTGTTTGTGTGTGTGTGTGTGTGTGTGTGTGCATTATCATAGGAAGCAGATTTTAGTAAATGTGTAACAGAAGTTGTATGGTAATTCTGGCATTTTGCATCAATAACCATGAGGTCTAGCATTTTCATAATAACACGGATGTTTGAGTGAAACGCAAAAGCCTCTACCGAGAGAGACATCTTCAGTTTCCTTGAGAACTTTGCGCAAACTGCACACTAAAAACATCTTAAATGAAGGTCACACGCTCCATGAGCCAGTCCTTACCTGTGCTTTTTCAGCTTGGAAGTCCTTTATAGCAGCAAACTGCAATCTTCCCCAAGCACAGTAGTGCATTGAAACCAACCTTGTTATCTAGCTAAGGTATGAGTGTTGAGGCCATGTAGAAAACTCATATGGGCACTTTGGCACTAAGATAGATTTAGCCAGGGATTAGCAATGGAGGGGTTTCCTTAATGTTTGGATTTATTAAATTCCATGGAAAAGTTTCCAAATATTTTCAAGAGGTTTATTCACCTGTTACAACTGTTATGTTTATTTATAGGGATACATCTTTACATGCAGTCCACTTTTGATTAGGGCATTTATTTATATCAAGCCTTTTTACATGTTAAGGCCTGATTTCCGTAGGTAGACTTATGCTTTTGTGTAAGTTTAAGATAGTTTGCAATTCACAAATGTATTTTACGATTAGTATCTTTGCTAGTGCTGTGTCCGCATATACAAAATAACTCCGTGGATAATACACAATCGTAAACGTACACAAAAGTGCAAGTTAACTTTGTGACTCAGGCCCATAGTATGTATTTCTTGTCTGTGGAGAGAAGAGTCACTGGAACTCACTAATCAATATTATCCCTAAGTATCACAGGACTGATCCTTACGTGGTTTACAGTTGGCCTAATTTCCTGACTCGAGGTGGTAAGTTAGCTTTAGCCTGCACTTTCCAGAGGGTTTCTGGATGTCTTAATCTAGGCCTTATTTGCTGGTGAACCTGGAAATTGTTTCCTTGGATCCTTACAGAGTTCCTATACTTAAATACAAGTTCTACTGATTCTGTTGCTTCAAACATCTTAACATTTTATTGTTATTTACTCCCTCTGGCTCCAGGTCCTGCAGGCCCCACTAACTGGAAGCAGGTAACTGTTAATTGCCAGCATTTTGTCCATGATGTTAGTCATTGTATGTGCCTATTGAATGTTAAAACCAGATTGTCTCTCTGCTGCTGCACTGTGTATATAACATCACCCAACTAAGTGGTCTCAAGAACTTCACCTTCTGTTGGTGTTTGGATAAAATATTGAGTCAAATATATCATGTGGAGTAAACAGCGTATCACAAATATTGAGGACACAAATATTGTGAAGGAAAGTATCTGTGGGTAAGCCAAGTTTTACTATACATAGCTCCACATCTGTGTACCTTGATGATATATATCTTCAAGGTACGTAGATGCGGAGTTAAGAATAGTAAATCTATACTAACCTATTTGCGCTTACCTTCTCAATATTTTATTCCTCTATATTTCTAACATGATATTCTGTCCACATGATATTCTTACCTTCAATATTCTATCTGACAACCCCCTGTGTCTTCTTTCTGTAATTTGAGAAAAGATTCAGAGAGAGGATAGCTGTGCTTCTCTTCTCCCTCTCCAAATCCCCCTTCCTCCAGGATATTATTTTGCTGACAGTAACATTCATTTTTAGCAGGGCTTTGTAGAACAGGACACTAGTGTCCAGGGCCGCGAGCTGAGCATCTCAGTTGCATGTGTATTATTGACCAACAAAGCACGCATGTGCGATTGAAAAGCAAAACAAAGCCTTTTTTAAAACCCCCAGGTCCAGATCAGCACTGTTGTAACTTCTGAAGGCATGTATATGGAACAAGTCAAGGCAGATACATGTGTTCTTAACAACTAAGCTGTAAGATGCAGGAAGGAAAGAAAGAAGTTGTTGAGCACACAACAATATTTCTGTCCTGAGGTCCCCACACAGCAAAGGGAATCTGACATGGTGGACCTTCTCTTTCCATTTGTCACTCAGCATCAGCCCTGGCCATGGACCTAGCTTGAAATTCCCATAATTCTGCTGTTACTCTTGCAACTCTCAAACTTGCATATGTGGCACTCATCCCTGACATGTTTTTAGTCATTTATGATGTTGCCACAGCCACAAAATTTCTTCTAAGTCTATCAAAGCTTGATAGTTGTTTTATCCATTGCCTGTGCTATTATTTATAAGCTGCCAAGAGAATTATGATTAGCATAAGATTGGAACTTTGCCAGTAAGAAGGACTGGCAGAAGTAGGTAGAGATTTGACCGCAGGTGACTTTCTCCATGTGACACCCCGTCACAAGTTCAGTATCGAAGAGCCAGTGTATCAAGAAGAGTTTCCAACTTTTAGTAATGATGAGATACAACTGGTATATTACAAGCAGATTCTATTCAGTGTATCAGAGAAGGTCATACATGGTGTCAGCAGTAGGGGTTATTCAATGCATCAAAGAGGGTCACGCATAGTATCAGTAGTAGAATCTGAATAATATATCAGAGAGGGTGATGCATAGTATTAGCACTAGGGGTCTCATTTAGAAGAAAGTGCAGCAGCGCGGCACCACAAGCCCTTTGGCTGCACCACGCTCCGGCACTTTCAAAGCACAGGGATGCAAAATATTTACAATAATATGTTGCATCACTGTGCTTTCCCCTGCGCTGTCACACCATTGGCTGCCACGGGCTGAAGCAGGCACCCTTCTATGATGGTGCAAGGATGCCTGAGTCACGGGGATGCTTGTTTATGTGCAGGCAGGTGTCCCATCCTGCACATAAACAATCTGAAATGGTGTTTTTCAGAACTTTCAAAACATAATTTCTTTAAATTATTGTTTATGTGCAGGAAGGACACCTTCCTGCACATAAACAATAACCATAGGTAATTTCCTCATTCTATGTGTGCTGAAGAACACAGCACACATAGAAAGAGGAAATAAACTAGGAGAAATGAATACATTTCTCCTTATTGCACCTCACTACGGATCCCGCGGGGAGGCGTAGCATTCAGACACATTTCCAGGTTTTCGATTTCTCGTAAATCTGGAAATGTGTCTGGTTCTATGGGTGTTGAGTGGAAACACCCACAGCAACACCCATGGAACACCCCTTTCACGCAAAGTTCTGCATGTCCATATTTACAAGGACAGGAAAAGCGACGCAGGGTTGCTTTTCCTGTTTTTGTAAATATGGAGCAGCAAAATGCGCTGCCGGTGCATCACAAAAAGTGATGCACTGGCGGCGCAAGGGGCTTGTAAATAAGCCCCTAGGAGGTATTTAAAGCATCAGAGAGGGTGATGCATAGTATCAGTAGTAGGAAGCATTCAATGCATCAGAGGGGGTGAATATAGTAGCAGCAGTAGGAGGTACTCAATGTATCTGAGAGAGTGATGTCAATCGTCAGAAGTAGGAGGTATTCAGTTTATCAAAAAGGGTGCTACATAGTATCAGCGGTAGGATCTATTCAGTGTATCTGAGGCAGAGATGAATAGTCTCAGCAGTAGGAGGAATTCAATGTATCAGTGAGGGTGGTACATAGTACTAGATGTACGATCTAATAAATGTATCTTAGAGGGTGATGCATAGTATCAGCTGTGTTGTGTAGTTCCCAGGAATCCCAGAACCTGCACGTTTTGGATGACCTAACCTGAGGGCTTGGTGTCCAAACCGCTTCTGGAAACCCCCACAGGATATGTCAGCCGTTAGACCAGCTAGCTATACAGTGAGTGAAAAATGGTTCTTTTTATTCACCATATTTTGTTGTTTCAGTTTCACTCATTTTTTAATCTTTCATTAGGAAAAAATGTGAGAGAAGATGAACAGCCGACACGTGTTTCGCCCTATGTGGCAGGTAGAGCCAGGGCTTTCTAAAGGCTAATCTTTACAATCCAACAACATAGTGTCCGCATTTAGTCTGTACATTTTCAGATTTATAAACAAATCATGTCTTAACATCCAAATTCTCCAGGCTCCTGCAGTTTGTTGCATGGTTTCTTTCCTGGATCCCCCTGTATCTTACAGGGGTGTATATAGTTTCTGGCGACCACGGAACATGACAACCCTGATTCCCTAGCGATCGTGGAAAACAGTACAGTACTTTTCGCTCACTCACTCGTGCTCACTTATTTTCAGAAAATAGACAGGATAGCGATTAGGACATTTCAATAAGTATTTATTGGTCCAGCGTCAGTCTTGTGTAAAACATATTTGTGGCGTCAATCAGGAGACATAACCATACAAAAGAAATTGCAAGTACTGATATAGTAAACAGTAGATACATTTCTACCATAGTGCTAAGAAGATGAACATATACAGTTCAGATAAAACAGTAGCACTTGCATACTCCTATAATGTGCGCCCTCTGTAATTTTCCTAAATGTACCTAGCCTAAATATGTAGGTGTAGCATGTATATGTGTATATATATATATAAATATATATATATATATATATATATATATATATATATAGCCAAGAATCCCCTAGGGAATAACCAACCCTGCACCTGATGGTAAAGAATGAACGACCCCGTCTCTGCTCCGAGGATGACACCCCGCAAGGGATGTCAGACCGCTGCGTAGCAAAGATTCAGCATGCAGGACCCCGTGTCAGCATGGAAGAAATTCTCCTCTAATTTGCAGGGGGGAATAAGGGTCTCATATACTAGAGTGGTCATTCCTAGAATAAATATGTTTTGAAAACAATCATAAATGTTTTCTAAAACAATACAATCATGCACAGCGTACTGTTGGCCAAGGATGGAAACAAGTGGTGACCCTTATATACAGTAATTATGCAGTGCCTGAGGACATATTTATGTACGTCAGGTACAGGGATTATGATAGAATACTAAGAGCCTGTGTCGAAGAGACAGGAGCAAGCTACTGGGTAAAAGGTCACCTGTTTCAGAACTGCTATTGTCGTGTGGATGGGATAATGTATGTAAAAGGGGCATACATGACAGGACTAGCCTTAAGGACATAACAACCGGAGGAGGTATTTATTTATGGATCATAGGGGGAGATGCATAGTATTAACAGTAGGATCTATTCAATGTATCAGAGAGGGTGATGCATAATAGCAGCAGGAGGAGCTATTTAATGTATCAGAGAGGGTGATGCATAATAGCAGCAGCAGGAGGTATTTAATGTAACAGAGGGGGTTGTGCATAGTATCAGCAGCAGGAGGTATTCAATGTATCCGAGAGGGTGGTGCATAATAGCAGCAGAAGGAGGTATTCAATGTATCCGAGAGGGTGATGCATAATAGGAGCAGCAGGAGGTGTTCATATATCAGAGAGGGTCATGCATAGTATCATAGCAGGAGGTATTCAACGTATCGGAGCGGGTCATGCATAGTATCAGCAGTAGGAGGTATTGAATGTATCAGTAAGGGTGATGCATAGTATCAGCCATAAGAGGGATTCAATGTATCAGAGAGGGTCATTACATGGTATCAGCCATAGGAGGTATTGACTGTATCAGTAAGGGTGATAAATAGTATCAGCCATAGGAGGGATTCGATGTATCAGAGAGGGTGATGCATAGTATCAGTGGCAGGAGGTATTCAATGTATCAGAGACGGTTGTACATAGTAACAGCCATAGCAGCTATTCAATATATCAGAGAGGTTCTTACATAGTATCAGCAGTAGGAAATATCCAATGTATGATAGAGGGTCTTTATAGTATCAGTTGCAGGAGGTACTCAATTTATCAGAGAGGTTGATGCATAGTACCAGCTAGAGGAGGTATTCAATGGATCATAAAGGGGGATGTATAGTTTCAACAGTGGGATCTATTTAATGTATCAGATCATGTGATGCATAGTTTCAGGTGTAGGAGGTATCCAATGTATTTAGAGAGGGTGATGCATAGTATGAGCCGTAGGAGGTATTCAATGTATCAGGGAGCATGATGCATAGTATCAGGGGTAGGAGTTATTAACGGTATTAGAGATGGTCATACATAGTATCAGCCTTAGGAGGTATTCAATGTGTCAGTAAGGGTGGTGCATTCTATTAGCAGTAGGAGGTATTCAATGTATAAGAGAGGATGATGTAGATGCATAATATCAGCAGTAGTATCTATTCAATATATTGGAGAGGGTCATACATAGAATCAGCTGTAGGAGGTATTCAATTTTTCAGAGAGGGTTGCACATAGTACCAGCCGTAGGAGATGTTCAGTGTATCAGAGAGGGTGGTTCACAGTATCAGCCATAGGAGGTATTCAATGTATCCAAAAGGGGGTAATGCATAGTAGAAGTAGGAGGTATTCAATGTATCAGACAGGGTTGTACATAGTATCAGTCGTTGAAGGTATCCAGTGTATCAGAGAGGGTCGCTAGTAGTAGCGGTAGGATCTATTCAATGAATCAGAGAGGGTGATGCATAGTATCAGTGGTATGAGGTATTCAGTGCATCAGAGAGGGTGATGCATAGTATCAGTGGTATGAGGTATTCAGTGCATCAGAGAGGGTGATGCATAGTATCAGTGGATTGAGGTATTCAGTGTACCAGAGAGGGTGATGCGTAGTATCAGTGGATTGAGGTATTCAGTGTACCAGAGAGGGTGATGCATAGTATCAGTGGTATGAGGTATTCAATGTATCAAAGACGGCTGTACAAAGTATCAGCGGTAGGAGGTATTCAATTTATCAGAGAGAGTGATGCATAGTAGTACCGGTAGAAGATATTTAATGTATCAGAGAGAGTAATGCATATTAGCAGCAGTAGGAGGTATTCAATGTATCCAAGAGGATGATGCATAATGGCAGTAGCAGGAGGTATTCAATGTATCAGAGAGGGTCATGCATAGACTCAGCAGTAGGAGTTATTCAGTTTATCACATGGATTTGTTTATAGTATCAGCAGTAGGAGGTATTCAATGTATGTGAGGGCGGTCGTACATATTATCAGGCATAGGAGGCATTAAATGTGTCAGAGAGGGTCATACATAGTATCAGCAGTAGGAAATATTCAATGTATCAGAGAGGGTCGTTATAGTATAAGTTGTAGGAGGTATTCAATGTATCAGAGGGGGTGATGTATAGTGTCAATGGTAGAAGGTATTCCATGCATCAGAGAGGGTCGTACATAGTATCAGCCTTAGGAGGTATTCAATGTATCAGAGAGGGTGATGCATAGTAACAGTGGTAGGAGGTATTTAATGTATCGGAGAGCGTGGTGCATAGTAACAGTGGCAGGAGTTATTACAACACTTATCAGAGAGGGGGATGGATAGTATCAGCCATAGGAGGCATCCAATGTTTCACAGACGGTCATACATCGTATCAGCAGTAGGAGTTGTTCCTGGTGCATAGTATCAACAGTAGGAGGTATTCAGTGTATCAGAGAGGGAGATGCATAGGATCAGCGGCATGAGGTATTCAATGTATCAGAAAGGGTGATACGTATTATCAGCCGTACAAGGTATTCAGTTCATCACACAGGATCGGGTGCGGACACGTTGAGTCCGGTTCTGGGGCCTGTGAGGAAGAAACAAAAGAGAGCATGAAGACACTTCTCAGCCTAAATTTGGGATTAGTCAAGAGTTTTGAACAACATTATTGGGCACGTATGTTCTTAAGCAATTATTAAATCACTTAGGGCCATATGTAGGTAACATACTATTTACAGATTCATAAATACCGAATTTTACCGATTCGGTATTTATGAATCGGTAAATAGTATGTAGGTAAACAATTGGTAATTATTACCGATTCGGTAAATATCGGTATTTATGAATCGGTATTTACCGAATCGGTAATAATGCATCCCTTCCCATTCATTCCTATGGGACTGGAGGCCCATAGGAATGAATGGGAAGCCATTTACTATTACCGATTCGGTAAATACCGAATCGGTAATAGGGGAAGCATAATCATGGGTGGCAGGGTGTCACATTGACACCCTGTTGCACCCCTGATTCGTGCATGTGTGCACATGTGGCGCACATACATGCCCTAAGGGCATGTATGTATGCCACATGGCACTTTTAAAGCAGCCAAATTTAGCTTTTTGGAAGGTATTCGTTATTTAACATCAACCTGTAGTTGGTGTTAAATACCGAATCCTTACTACTGAAATTCACTCACTTGAGTGCTCCCTACATATGATTTAAGGATTCGGTAATTTACCGAATCTGTATTTTACCGATTCGGTATTTTACCGATCCCTTACCGATTCGGTAAATTACCGAATCCTTAAATCATGCCTCCTACATCTCAAATGCCTAAATACCGGTCGGTAACGGGATATTTACCGAATTTCGTGCCGTTACCGACCGGTATTTAGCTACCTACATGAGGCCCTTAGTGATAGGATGGCCCAACTGCCCTTTAAACTCCATGTGCCTGCCAGGCTTGAAATGCAGTATGTCCAGTTCCGTACTGTGGGCCCTTGTAGGCTTAGTGTCAAGGAGGGGGAATGTAAGCAATAGAGACACCGTTCATTGTCTTCAGACTCTATGGGGCAGATTTACAAGAAAGTGACGCATCTGTAGAGATGCGTCACTTTCCCTGCGCCAACGTGCCAAATCCTTGCGTCACCATGGATGCGCCGTATTTACAATGGCGCAAGGATTGACAGTTGCGTCAGAAATTCTTACGCATCTGTTGACAGAAAAGTCACGCATTGCTGGAGTCGTGTCGCAAGCACGACGCAACTCCAGCAATGCTCAGGGCCGCCCTATGCCTAACATGCTGCGTCAATTCTTACGCCTGCTTCAAGCAGGCGCATGGTTTTGACGCAGCATGGATGTAAAAGTTACTCAGTGAAATCTTGTAGATTTCACTGCATCACTTTTACAGGGCTTCCTGCAACGGAACGCCCACCCTGCATACATTAAACCTGACGTAGGTTTAATGTGGCGCACGGCTTCACAATCTCCCTAGAAGCGTCACGTTGTAAATGAGCCGCAACTTTTATGCTGCCGCTGCGTCACAAAAGTGACGCAACAAGGGTGCAAAAGTGACACAAGGGGCTTGTAAATCTGCCCCTATGTTTCCATAGTAGGACGTGCAGTACTCATGTAATTAGATGGGTATAATAATTAGAACAC
The DNA here is from genome assembly GCF_964204655.1 of Triturus cristatus. NCBI lineage: Eukaryota > Metazoa > Chordata > Amphibia > Caudata > Salamandridae > Triturus > Triturus cristatus. The sequence continues at coordinate 1,204,774,264 of NC_140582.1, read as the reverse complement.
AACCTGTACCCACCAGGACCCTCACCAGGTGGTGACTTCACGTGCTTCTTCTCTACGATTTCCAACACTGTCGTTGAGAGGTAAAACCGTCTCAATGTTACTAACTGTGTTTTTCAGTTTCCTCTTGGGAGGCAACCTGAATCTGTTGCATTTTCCTGCCACCAGCAGCTACTGATCTTGCATGCAGTAATCCTGGCCTTGTCTAGAAGGCCACACTGCTGGTCCCCCGGCATAGCTCTCTTTCCGAAAGGGATCTTAGTTTATTAAAACACCACTATGGATGTTTGACTCCTTCATTTGGCACACTACAGTTCAAGGTTGCACCTCACACGTTTAAGTATCTAGGTATCCAAGTTTATCGGTCCCAGGCAGACATGCTAGAGGGCAACCTGAACAGGGCCCTGAGAGCTCTACGATCTAGCATTACCTTTTGGACCGCTCTGCCACTGTCAGTAGCAGGTAGGGCAGCGATAGCAAAAATAGTGGTCCTCCTGAGGCTACTTTATTATTTTACAAACATACCACTTATACTCCCGGGCACCACTTTTAAATTAATGAACGCATTACTCATTGAACTTATTTGGGGGCGGATAGGTGGAGGATTAGCCTAAAGAAGTTACAACGCAGCACGTCTGGAGGAGGCCTGGGAGTGCCTGACCTCAGAGCGTATTTCTACACTTGTCAATTGCAGTGGCTGTCCTTCTGGACAGCAGGGCGTAACCTACAGGAGATAGGGATGACTGAACAAGATGTAGAACGAGAGACTCTACACACCCTCTTGATGCCGCATAGCAAGATCCCGCGTGATCTCCCTCCCCTTTTGCGCACGGCGTTGCGGTGCTGGAGGGCAGCTCTGCAGTACACTAGAGCATCCCCTGCATATGCCGGGAATATACCTCTGCTTGGTATACCTTTACAAGATGGACGCTTGACGACGCGTAGACTTGTGCCTTGGTTGGATGCGGCGGTCACTACGGTGGCGGACCTCTTTGGAGATGGGGTATTATTGGATCACAATAATTTTGTGCGCGAAACTGGAGCGCCGGACCATCTATACCTCTTACACGCACTACTGTTGCAATATGTCCGAGCACATTGGGCCCCACAAAGGCAAGAACCCTCCACAAACGATCTGGTAAAAACACTGTATTATATGGGGAGGGGCCGGCACCTCATTAAGTGGCTATATATAGGGCTGCGTTTCCATACACAAATAGACCTGACGCCGCTGCGCACAGCCTGGGAGGGTGACATAGGCAGGGCCCTTGAGGATAAGGAAAGGGAGAGGGTAGTGGAACATCCCAAAAAGGTATAGAGGAATGCGCGGTTCAAGTATATTCAAACTATGATTTTACACAGGGCATATCTTACACCGCGCAAACTAGACAAGATGTACCCAACCACACGACACCATTGCCCCAGATGCCGATTAGAGGGAGCAGACCTAGTACACACGATATGGTCCTGTCAAAGGATTGGAGGGTATTGGGATTCGGTCAGACGCCATACGGCGGAGATCACACACAGGGAGATACCTGCTACAGTCGAGTGCTGTATCCTGGGAGTAAGAAAAGGAACTTCCAAATATATAGTGCAACATGGGTTTGTAAAGTTAGCACTCCTGTTGGCAGTACGAGCGATCACCATGCGGTGTAAATCTAAAACGCCGCCCACAATAAATGCATGGCATACTGAATTGGTGCGCTGGGGGGGAGCAGAGAGTACTGCGTTGAGACGGGAGGAGGCGGGCGGGTTACGGAAGACTCCAATTGCGATGGAGTGCGATGTCATGCTGGAAGCGTGTAGGTCCTTGGATATAGACTTTGTTACCACTGTTAATAACACGCAAGGAAGTGTATGAGGCCGGGACGCGGACTGACACGTACAAGGGAGTAAGAAGTATGCAAAGTGCTTGATATGAGATGCAATCATGTACGTGCTGAAGACTGACACTAAAGGTTTTGTATGGATTCAGGACGGAAGGGAGGGGGGAGGGAACATTATTGTTGTGGGTTTATATATTATTTTTTGAGATGAGCACTGTTATAAGCATTATCAGGAGTGTAGAACAGATGTGGAAAGTTAAAATAATGTTATTTCCTGGTAGATTTGAGCTGTCCACAGTCATGTCGTGATGGAATAGAAAAGTGTATAACATTGTGGAAACTCAAATATGTGTCTGTTGGACAGCGAGTAGGAAATGTTGGAGCCTGTTGTCAGTAATATTGCAAGACGTATGCTGGAGTTATTATGCAGTCTTATGCCACTGTATGACACGTGCAAACTTTGAAAACCAATAAAACTATGTTTAAAAAAAAAAAAAAATGGATGTTTGACTCCCACCCTCAAATTACACATTCCTGCCAACTGATAGTAGAGCCAGATCCTTTTCAGCCCTTACTATCAGATTTTGATATATGTTACCCCTTTCTATGCACACAGGAAGACTTTGTGTGGTTTAGTAAAAGTTTACTGCATGCTGGTTTCCAACTGAGGTTTTCTCCAATGTTTTCAAGCATGAGGTATGAATGCATGCTTTTTTGTTATGTCTGTGAAGTTGGGTATAGAAGGGAAATGCATATATTCTGTAGTATACATACTCTAAGCATGCATAGGATCTTATCCTAAATATGGATTCAAAATTGTTTTCCTCATTTTAGCCAGTCATGTAACCAAGGGGGGGTTGGTGCCCCTGCAAGGCATCCTGAGGGGCCCCTTGTCCAGCCCCCACCGCCCCATGTTCAAGTACCTAACCACTGCAACCAACGACGAAGGTGGGTCCTCCTTTAAAAATATCTGGTGAAAATGGGACCAGAACAAAATTAGCTGGTAATGCAAAGGTTTTAGAGACCATTTTGAAGAGGAAGATACTTGAGTATCTGCCATGATACCCTAAAGCATTACTTTTCAGTATTAGAAATCATTTATGTGAATATAAAACATTTGGATTTAGCATGTTTTTTTACACAACTCAGCAAGACACCTTGTTGTGCTGTGCTACACTGTGTAGAAGTGAGAGGGCAGGAGTGTACCATATCTATCAAGATTTGGCAAATTCCTGTCATCCGCTTGGGATAGCATCCTAGCACCAAAGCAAGCACCCTTGTGCGGTGGAGCAAGGATGCCTGTGTTGCAGGCAGGATTGTGTTTTGTGCAGGAAGGGCCTATTCCTCAAGGCATTTACCTATTTCTAAGAGTATTGCAGAATGCAGCATACTTAGAAAGAGGAAACAATGAGGAGAAAGAAAGATATTTCTCTTTGTTGCACCTCTCTTGGCAAGGCATAGCATGTTGACGCATCCCCAAGTTAACCAGTTTTCATAAATCTGGGATTGTGCCAAAATCCATGGGTGGATGGTTGAGAACACCCACGCCCCACCGATGAAATGACTTCCCAGGAAAGAGTAATGTAAGACAGCGCCATATTTACCAAGCCACGCAGGGACAAGATATGTGACCTTGCGTGGATTGGTAAATCTCATTCTAGGATTTGCAGCACCTTGCATTCCTTTGTGTAGTGCAAGGGTGATGCAAGACCTTGATAAATCTGGGCCTGGATGACTAAACAACAAATTATCATGCCACACATGTACATATGCCTGATGAAATAACTGGTGCTACGCAAGAAGCTGTTTCTTATGCAGCGTGTTCATAATTGTACTTTTGCCAGTTGTTACCACATCAAAATGCATTATGAAATACCATTGCCAGACTATTACCAATATATGTGCCTATTTCTCACTTTTTGCAGGGTGCTGCTCAGATATCTTGAGGTGCACATAATATATGCCCTATGTGCAAACTGCCTGTCAGGGGTTTGGCTTGATAAAGGAAGGGATTTTCAATCTGCCAGTGGTGTTCCTAAATAAACCTGCAGTATGCATTAGTCACTGCTATCAGGCCATCTTTGTGCCAGTTTCTTATGGGATAAGCAGCATATTTATAACTCAGTGTTCCTTATAATGTTGTGCTATTCGTATAACACTAAAAAAAGAACACGTTTCCATTTAAACTTCCACACTGCCGCAATGTGCCCAACATGCACTTGCCACGCCTCACATCAATATGGCCCAAAGAAATATCTCAGACTCTCAAAGTTGTAGTCTCTTGGTTTCCGATATCTTTCATTCTTTAACTGCACCTCCAAGAATTTACCTCCTACCTTCCCTTGAGTGCATCGTAGTGTATAAAACATCAAAAGTTAAAATCAGCTAACACTAAGCTATATCATCAGACGCAGTTTGTAAAGAACTGCTAGTCACCCGTGAGCGTATAGAGGCACTGGGATTCTGTGCTCAGTCGAAAAGCCATGTCTTGAGTCTCCTCCTGAATTCTGCCTGTGAGGGGGATGTCCGGAGGTGGAGGTGGCTGTTCCAGGACTTAGAGGTGAGGTAGGAGAAGGGAAGGCCTGCGCTGTGGCTTCGCCAGATGCACTGTGTCTGTGCGAGGGTGAAACAGGCAGAACGAAGGTCTCTGGATGGTTGATGGAAGTTTAGTTGGTGGTTGATGTATGCTGGTCTTAGATCATGGAGGTCTTTGTAGGTGCATGTCAGTATCTTAAATTGGCAAATTTTCGGGACAGGGAGCCAGTGGAGGTTCCTAAGGTGTGAAGAGATGTTGGCCAGTTTGGAAAGGTTGAAAATAAGTCTGGCCGCTGAGTTCTGTATTGTTTGAAGTCTCCTCATGAGAGAGAGAAAACTCTGTTTATTTAGACCATAGTCTTTAAACACAATAGGAACCCAGAATAATGGTAACAGTATAGATTCTCTAACAAATAAGTTACCAATAAAAACACTTAGCAAAAATGACATCCACATACAATCATAATTCATTATACACATTCTATAGTTTCACCTAAAACTTTTATAATTTCACCTAAAACTTTTATATTAATGGGAAAAGACTAAAATAAGTTAAAATCAATGCCCCTCCTTCAGTTTCTCCCTTACGAAACCTTTTATGGCTTTCATATATTTTCCCAAAGCAATTGAAATATCAATGAATGGCATTTCCGTAAGTAGGCGAACCGCTTGGGCACGAAATCTTATCTCGTATTTAAAAAATATGGGGCAAGGAAACAGTTTCCGTATAGCTAAAACCGAAATACAATCAAGCAATATGTGCAAATTGTCATTTCTTGTTCCTAACCCACATTTACAAATTCCATCGGTCTGTATCATTGCTACTTTTATTTTTTCTTCCATCAACCAAGGATTAATACCAACTTGGACCCTTAGGATTTCATGCCTTGACCCTTGATTAGGCAGGGAATCCAAGTACGAAAACTATGCTTCGTTTACCCATGAATTCCTTAAACACTCAACTGATTTTTTCACACTCAGGTATTCCAAGTCCATCATCTTGAATATTTCTGCCCTTGGTACCTGGACTGCTGCGATAGTCTCACCCTGAGGCGCACACCTATTGTCTGGAGATTCCTTCTTACATCCTTCGCCCATTTTAGGCTACTAAATTGAATCTCCTCTCTGTACCATTGTGAGACCTTCTGCACCCCACCTGGGTCCTGACGTTTCCAAAATCTTAACAAGGACATTTGAATCTGAACGCTCCATGCTATTAAGCCTAACTCCATTCTAATAGCCTGAATCATTGTGGAACTCGGTAATGACAATAACATTTTTAAGATCTTCCCTTCTTCTCCGTCCCACCCGCATTTACCACTCAGGTAAAGAACTTCTGCCCCATACAGTACTTGCGGGGGATCATTTCTTCATTTGCCTTTAACAGGGGTCCATGCGACATGTCTCTGTATTCTTTGTTAAATTTTTCAGCACACAAATTGATGAAAAAGCTTTCACTTTTTGGGCCTCCAGGTGGGTATACCACTTTAGAGTACTATCAAACCAGAGACCCAAATATCTAAGGGGCATATTATCAAGCCAGGCGATAAAATTTTCCCGCTAAAACTGAGATAATGGGCTTGATAACATGCTCTATGGAATTCCAATTGAAGCCCATGTTAAATGTGAAGGACGTCTAACATGGGCTTCAATTGGAATTCCATAGAGCATATTATCAAGCCCATTATCGCCGTTTTAGCGGCAGTTTTCTGACGCTAAAGCGGCGATAATTTTATCGCCTGGCTTGATAATATGCCCCTATATTCCTTAACTATCTCCAATTTATCTTGCCCTGAAAACCAGCTAAAATTCTTAGCTTTTTTCCCAAAACATAAAACCTTTGTTTTTTCCATATTTACAGTTAAAAACTTTGTATCACAAGAGTTCTTAAAAACATTTAATACCCTTTAGAGTCCTAGTTCCGTTTGATCAAGGATCACAAGGTCATCTGCATATAGAAGGAAAGACACTTTATTACCACTCATTCTGGGACTTGCACTTCTTTCCACTTCTAATACTGCAGGAAGATCAGCTAGGAAGATTGCGAATAACAAGGGGGCCAAAACGCACCCTGTCTAAGGCCATTCCCTACAGTTATTTTTCGAGTCAGTGACCCTTGCATGTCTCTAATTACCTGGGCCCAATTTCCTCTATGTAGCTCTTTTAGAATCATTAGTATACCTTCCGGAATTCCATACTTTATCAGGTCTTCCCATAGACAATTACGATCCACTGAATCGAAGGCTGCCTGAAAGTCGACAAAGCAGCAATACAGCTTCCCTTTTTGCTCTATTGACTTCCGGGCTAGTACCCATAGGGCAAAACAGTGATCTATAGTGGAATGTCCTTCTTTAAAACCCCCCTGTTCAACCGGTACAATTGAACCCTGCTCTACCCAATCTTTTAACTTACCTAACATTATTTTAGCAAAGATATTTTCCCCAATGTCTAATAAGTTAATTAATCTATAATTCTTTGGGGCATGAACATCTCCTTTCTTGTGTATTGGCCTAATTATGGCTCCCTTCCAGTTTTTTGGGATCATCCTGGTTTCTAAGATTACTAAGAACATAAGCACGAAGAATTCTGCCCACCAGGACAACTTTGATTTTATTATCAGTTATCCGGTCCGGCTGCTCTTGTTAGCTTCAAGATCTTTATCGTGTTAATCACGTTTACTACTGAGAAGTCTGGTTTTAGGTCTTCTACTAGGCCACTCCAGTCCCATAGTTCCTCCTCTTCAATTTCGTTCCCCGGGCTATACAGTTCCAGCAGATATTCCTCCCATGCATCCTCTTCCACCACACAATTCACTGAGGCCACCGAAGGTTCTGCTGTTGATTGTATCAGCTTCCAGAACTGACGCATGTTCTTTGATTCGATTGCCTCCAGCAATTTTCCCCAGCAGCTTTCCTTATAGGCCCTTTTTGTGCTGCAAATTAGCATGGTGTATTCTCTCTTTAGCTTAACAAGGTTGTCCGCCCTAGTCTGATCATATTTAATGCGTAGACTGCGTGCTTCTCTCCTTAGTTCCCTTTTCTTTTTGAAGCAATCTATAGTGAACCACTTTCCTTGTGTAGCCGGTATGTTTTGTTAACTCTTAGCATTCCTAGCATCATTTCTGAGTTCTACACGAAGGCTTTGTACCACTTGTTATATTTACCCTACATACCAGGCCAAATTCAGGCCACTCACACATCCTAAGTCAATATTTTGTTGTAACCTTGTTAACCTTTCTATATATTCTTCAGTCAACCTTGTGATACGCCTGGGATAATCCATCTGTTGTACAATTACATTATCGCAGGGGGTCTGATGGAGGTCTGCGAACTCTAGTTCCATTAAATAGTGGTCGCTGCCTTCTCTATGGCAAATCCTGAATCCCTTTACTAATGCAAAATTCCATACTGGCATAAAAACATAATCTATAGGGCAATTTTGTGTGCCCAGTTTGAAAGTTTTGTTCGCAGGACTGTCTTGGGCTAACCTACCGTTTAAGCAAAAGAGGCTTTTTGTCGCTAAGTAATTTCCCAATTTTTTATCATGAATTGTAGAAAGACCTTCAGGAAACTTTGCTTGGTTTATATCATAAGCCTCCAGTATTTCCATATACCAAGTATCAAGTTTCTTTGGATTTAATTTATGATTAAAATCTCCCACCAATAAAATTATATCCGAGTCATACTTTTCACATAATAAGTCAATATCATTTTTTAAATGTCCCATTTCTACACCATATTCCTCCTGGGTACCCCATTGCATATATACATTTAATATCAGCATATTTTCATAATTTTTATCAGCAACCATTAAGGATATCCTACATCCAATCAGCCATTTACATGTTACAGTAAGTTGGGATACATTCTTCACTATTCTAGTAGAAAGTAATGTCATAATGCCGCGCGCAGGGCGACCAAACCTTTGTTTTTTTGCCGGGCGATGGAGTTGGCGAAAGCCATCAAATACTCGGGTGTCACCGCATAGCCAGGTTTCGTGGATACAAATGATCTCATTGCTTTTTGCCAGATCTTTTATATTTTCTTGCTTTATTTAATTTCCTAGACCATTTATATTCCAAGAAACCATTTTTATGCCATGAGGCAACCTCTTTACCTATTCTACATCGCTAAGGTACCCATCTTCATCAATCTCCTTTAAATACCGCTGGGAGGGCCCTGCAGGGCTTGTTCTGTGACTCCAGTTCCCCCCAAAATTTTCAATATCTGAGCTGTTTGCTACTATATTGAGATTTCCCAATCCTACTCCTACTTCTTTTTCTAGTAGTCTCACTTGTCTCTTTCCTAACCCTGCGTGGCACCTTAATAAGGCTTTTCCTTGAGGTTCTTTGTATTTTACCTCTACTACTTCTTTGGGTACTATCCGTATCCCTTCCTTTAATATCTCTCTCTCCGCCTTCTCTATTGCAATCTTTACCAGGTCGGAGTAAACGTGTACCCTGGTAATCTCCTTCCCATCAATAGTTAGTTTAAAACCCACCTGTCGAAAATCTTTTGACTCAATTCCTTTTCAGATTTGGGCAGTGGGCGAATGAGTAGAGGAGTTGGGACCTGTTTAGATGTGTGAACTCTTCTTCGTTTTTTTCCCTCCCCTTCCCATTTGCACCGGTTCAAAATATAGCCACCTCTTCCCTGTATCCTCCATCCTTACCACTGTAGGAGCCATGAGTGGCTGACGGGTATAGTTCCTAGTTCCTCCCTCTATTTTATTACCCAGATGTGGCCTCTCTTCGTGGTAATGGGTATTACTGGGTTTTCTGGCTGCATTAGGTGCTATATACCTTGCTTGCTTCTCCTGAAAAGTTGGATTTCTACTCAATTGCGCCTTTTTTACTTGCTTCTAAGGTTCCTTAATTAGTTCTTTCCTCACTACTTCTCTTGAGGGTTTAGAGAGTTTTGGTATTGGCTCTTGTTCGACTAATCTTGAAATTACCTCGATCCTCCTACTTCTTTTCGCTGGCCTGCCATTGCCCTTTTTTTGAGCCCTTCTTCCTATGTGTCTCCCCCGTTTGAGTAAGCCATATCTAGAATAGTCGCCCCTTCTTTTCACTAACATCGGTCATCTCGAGATATAAACCTCGTGATTGGCTTAGCCGGGTCTGGTAGCTCAGTGGACTAATGCGTCTGCTGCAGGGGCCTGTGTTCGACCTCATGGTCACAGGTTCAAATCCCGGCGGGTCCACTCAGCCTTTCATCCATCTGAGGTCGATAAAATGAGTACCATTGAGTTGGGTAACAATAAACATCTGTTATTCAGCGCCAAGATACCCGTAGTGGTGAACGTGCGCTTTACAAATACACGTGTTATGTTATGTTAGAGGGTTCTACATTCACAACCTCCACCGCAACCGGAGCTAGGGACTGGGAGTCACGGACAGGTCTTTACATTGATGGCATTTGTCCCCTGATACCATGTAGCTCCCCCTCAATCTTAGATAGATGCATTTTTTGTGTTTTTAGAATATCATGGTTTAACATCGTGACTTCTAAGAGCCCCTGGAGCGATTTTTGTAACATTATCATCAGTTCCAATATTGATGAGGCAGGCGTTGCTGAGGACTGGTGCATTCTCCTCATCTTGCCTTAAATCCCCACTGTTTGTTTCCAGGGGGTCCTAGGCTGGGCCCTGTAGAAACAGCCTCGGGATGAGGATAATCGAGGAGACATTGTTAGTCCCTTGTGGCATAGTAAAGACTGGAGGGATTGATTTGCCAAAATTACTGATTCCATTGTGTGCTCATCAAAAATTAAGGAGGTATCCCCTTTCCACAATGCAGCCTCTGCATCTGGAGACTTTGCAGGTGAAAAAACCTTTTTGAAGTGCTTCCCCACAAAGTCTTTTAATCAGTTTGAAGCTGTACCCCCCTTTTTTCTCACTTGCGTTGACTCTTTTTTCTTCAGACCTCGCTTTAATCGTGTCCCTGGGCACACAAAACTTTCTCCTGAGGCTCTTGATCCACTAAAGGTTCTTTTTCTTCTGTATATGTTCCAGGGTACTTTTATTCTTCCTGGGGGCCATAATTAATCCCTTCGAATAATGTGGCAACTTCTCAAAATCCAGATTCTGATGCCCCTCCTATTACTGGCCCCCTGTTTCAAACACAGTCCTTAAAAACAGGGGTAGCCGCCAATTAAACAATAAAAGAGACTTTCCACTTACCTCTGTTATGCTTTTATGCAAGGACGCGTGCCGTGTCCGTGCCCTTCCCTTCCTGCTCTAGCAGATCCTTCCACCGAGGCTGGCTACTCGTGCCTGCCTTCCTCGCTTTGTCTGCCTTTGCAGTATTTAACAACGTTTATATTGGGCTCCATGCATTTTGCCCCTCACATTTACACCCTTTAGGCACATCCACTGTCATTTCCAAACAATTTCTTGCCGATTTTTAGCTCGTTTTATGTCGTCGTCAATAGTTAGGCGATTTCCACGTTATAGGAGGCCGGACAAAGCAAGCAAAGCCTCCGTCTCCTGCAGTCTCTCGTCTTCTCGGTTCGGCGTCCTCGCGTCAGATTGCTGGGCGTTGCACTGGGGTCACGGGTCACGAGCTACGCTACGCACGCACAACAGAGAGTTCCAGGAGCACAACAGAGAGTTCCAGGAGTTCCTCATGAGTTTGGTGGTGGTTCCTCATTACAGTGCATTGCCATAGTCGACTGGTGACTAGAGCTTGAAGGTTGAGGATAAGTTATGGTTAGAAACTTTATGCCACATCACTCTACTCCACTCTACTATACTATACGACACTCTCATCTACAATAGCCTTATAGCCCGCCTAGTTATAACGGCTATTAAAGGCCTGCTCCAGCATTAAAGGTCCGGGCTCCGAGAGGCCTTGTTTTATTTATTGGAACATTCTGCTCTCTAGTAGCAGAATGTTCTAATAGCCTTATAGCCCTTCGTAGCTGGGCTGTACTGAAATAATACAAAGGCCTCTCGGAGCCCGACAGGGTTTAAATCCCCTCGGGCTCCGAGAGGCCTTTTTGAAAACAACATTGGAATGTTGCTTAGCGGGCCTTTACCGGCCTGTAGAATCTTGGAGCGCTCCACTGGAGTGCTCCATATTCCAATTTTCTAATATACTCTACAGCACTCCACTCGACAACACTCCTCTGTATGATTTGACACACATTTTTTTCCAAAATGTTTAATTTTATGAACAGAGGTTAAAGATTAGTTATAGTTAGGAAAACCTAATTTATTATTTCTATACAAAACAAACTTAAACTACACAAACATTAGAAATTCAAAAGTTATAGTTATAACTGCAACCCGCCCGAAATGAACTGCAACTCATAGACCTCTGTGCACAGTGTTGCGAACTCGCTAAGTAGACTACAGTCTACTAGTGACAGCTACAAGTTCCTATATCTTATTATTCTTATAGGTATATCTACTCACACTGCCAACCAGGGTGGCCATCAGGCAGTTCAGTCCTCAGTGTGAGGCTGGTGCTAAGCCTTACTCTGTGCTGATCCAGTGAAGGGTGAAGCATTAATTTACAGTCTTCATATGACCCTTCTCTGCCCCTCAGTGGATACATTAGGAGGCAGGTTGCAGTGTCCTTATCGTTAGAGGCTGCTGCTGCTCTGCCTCATGCTACACCCTCAGTTGTACCTACAGATGTAAAGACGAACTTTAGAGTCAAGGTCAGGGCGTGTGCCTCCCTGCTGCCCCCTAAGTTCTCAGGGTATAGGTACAGAACATTGTCAGAGGCTGTGGATAGCCATTCTGCTCAGTCTGTGACCAGCATTCTGCACCATAAAGTAACCTTTATCCCCAAATTCAGAATTTCAAAGCCCACACATGAAAGGACAGAGAATGTTGGATACCAGGTTTTAGCAGTATTCAGGCCTTTTCTAGTGCAGTTCAACTCTCTTCCGCTCAGCAACTTGCCTTGCTGCGACACCTGAACTGTTATTAAATACAGGCCAGATGTTGGTGCTGGAAGGATTTGGCTTCCAGTATGTCATATGCTAGACAGCATGCACACATCTCTGCACCATGGTGCAAAGGTTGTGCGTTAATTAAGAACTTCAGTGCAGGGGAGGACAGCAGCAGCAGGTCATTTTAAATTAATACTTTGGTTGCTCTGTTGCGCTGTGCTAAAAATAATAAATCTGGCCCCCAGAGTGGTCTATCTCCTCAGTCACTCTTTCCATTCATGCTATGCTGGGCCTTTTTATGGCTTCTGTCAGCGGCTTAAAATGGTGCAGATATGGCAGTGAGGACAGGAAGGTGATGTTTACGATTGGTTACCTTTGAAGGTGACTGTATGTTGTCTGGGCTCCATGCTTTAATGCCTGCAAGCAAAACAGACAGTATTAGGACACCTTCAGAAGATACATAGCTGGATTGTATTGACCTGGGCAGTCTTACAACAAGTTTCATTCTGTGGCATTTGTTTTATGTGTTTACCCCATACTATGTGCTATATTGTTTCTCTTATATATTATGTTATTGTATTCTTGATGTGTGACACGATCACTGTGAGACAGTGTTTGGGAACCCACTGGGTTGGTTAAAAGACCCCTCACACACCAATCTGGTTGGTGTCATGCTTCATCATTGGGGTCCCAACCGGGTGGCCGAATGCCCCCCGGTTGTGCTACAACCGGGGGGCATTCGGCGTGACCTACCACACATACAACTATTAGATAATAATTTCTTTCGTAGTTGCATCACATATCCAGTTTTTATTATATCCTGAGCCGCCAGTAATACATTTTTAACGGCAAGGATTCTCAGAGATATTTTTAATCTTCACGACATCACACTCTTGCACCACACCAGCTCCACTGTAAACAGGCGTTGTAGCACAACCGGGGGGCATTCGGCCACCCGGTTGGGACCCCAAAGATGAAGCATGACACCAACCAGGTTGGTGTGTGAGGGTCTTTTAACCAACCCAGTGGGTTCCCAAACACTGTCTCACAGTGATCGTATCACACATCGTTGGGTTCGTCCACCATTGATAAAACTTACATTAGAACAGGGGATACGGACGCACCCCATCCTTCCCTAGCTCTCTCGTTGTTCTTTACATTGTATTCTTGATGACAATGAGAGAAGGCTTGTATTTCACATGTCACTGAATAGGTGTGATTTCGGTAAGTGGATAAACAGTGGAATGGAGTCTCCTACGGGCCTTGTTTATGGACTTCTACCAGAATCAGGATAAAGTGAGAACAGACCCTCTGTGTGAATATGACCTTCTGCATGGTAAACCTTTCCTTGAGCTCTTCTTAAACTGCTGACTAGATAATCCTTCTTGCCTGAGGAGGAATCCACGCTCTACTACCTTACAGAAGAGATCCAACTGTAAGGCAGAATTGCTCTCAGTGAAGGCAGCCATCTTTTGGAACATCTCGCCTCTGAACATGCACGTGGTCCTGTTCACACTGTACTTCCCAACAACAGAGATCCAAATGTGAGGTAGGGTACTTGTTAGTGAAGACAGCCATCTTGTGGAACACCTCACCTTCCAATGTACAACTGATGCAGTCGACACTCTACTCCCCTACAGCAGAGATCTGACTTTATGGTAGGATGCTTCTTAGTGAAGGTTGTCATCTTCCTCTAGGTGCACACTTGATGCCATTTCTTTAATTGTTTCCAAAGATTTAAATTCTGGACTGGTAATATTTAGCTTTTACAATTAATAGTCCCTGGTTTTATTCTTACAACGTACAACGTCAAAAGGCTTTTGGAGAGTTAATTAAAATGCATTATTGTCACAAGCACAACCTTGCCAGCCAGAAAATTACATTTGCTAAAACTATTCTCCAATCTATATGAGAGAGTATCTTATGTCAGTTTGTAAGATTCTGTTTTGTATGCTTAGATATCCATGACAGAGTAGTCCAGAACCCAGACCTTCATAACCTCCCACCAGATTGTGTTGCAGTTACATAGGTGACGTAATTAGAAGTAGGACTCTTGAGGTGGTATCAAGAAATATCATTTATGTAAGCAATCAGAAACACCATTCCCAGGGGTGGCTCCACCTCTAAGGCGGAGGAGCATCACCCCGCTGCTCTCAGAGCAGGAAAAATAAAATCAGATAGGATGGGGAGGGTTGCAATGCATGTTGTGATTGGCTTAGGGGAATCAATCATAACAATGCATTGCAGGGTTGTGATTGGCTTAGAGAAGCCTGGGTGCTTCCTGTTTCTGGGACTCACCGGAGAAGCTGAGAAGAGATGCATGGGTGTAAGAGGTAAGTGGTATATTTTTAAAAATGTTTGTTCCCTGCCAGCCCACCCGCCCCTCCACCCTCATCCCCTGTCAGCCTCTCCTAACCATTCCGTGCTGAGAGATACTTTACATTTGTCTTACCATGTAAGTGTGGTCTGCATCAGGGGATTGCGCCTGTGGAATAAAAGAAGAGAAGTGGTCATCAGATGGCTAGATTAAGAGAGAGCAGCAGGCCTCCCTCAAACACCATACCCCACCTTTGGTCATCTGGTGGGCACAACAGGTAAGCATAGAGTAGAAACTAATTCTGATCATAGTTAAAGGTCCACAGGCATCTCATTTTGGTTCCGTCACAGAGTATAGACTCACTCCGAATGTGTGAGATGATTCCTGCACAACAAGGGATACTATTGGTTCAAAAATAACCAACTTGCATTTTTAGCAGCAGGTGAAATTAATGTGTTTAACAGATTAAAGACACAATTATCAAAGTTCAGACTTCCTAATTCATAAAGGAAATAGCATTCTGGTAAATTTAATGCTAAAATTGAATTAAAAGTAGGAGGTGAGGGAACATATAGGAAGAGATGTAGAAGATGCTGCATCATACGCTCTGGGGCTAGTATTACACTAACAGAATATCTTCTAATTTTAATCCCCAGTCAGGTCCTTATTCCTTCATCACAAGCACCACTTCGCTCAGGCAACATGCTGGTCGTCGTTCATACATGTCTGAACACTCTCCTTTCTTGGTCTAACCATTATGTTGGTCTAACCACTATGTACCCCAGATCCTACCTTCTATACAGCCACTGAGGTGCCTAAAGTCTGCCACGCAATGTAGCTAATCATGTTCTACAAACAAAACAAGAATACCAGATACCACAAAACCACCAAAGCAATATGAAATAGACATACACACATCAGGTAACTTTGGACACCCAAAAGCTGAACAATATTCATTATGGGACATCTTTCCTACAATGGTCATAATTCTCTTTCTGAATCTGAACATGCGTGACAGACACTCAGCAAAGGCGTATTCTTGGCAAAACACTTGCAACTCAACAGCAATGTCCCCCACACCAGATCAATATACATCTTAGAGCTATCGAAATAAAATGAATTGAAACATGTCACATGGTCAAGTGCAGAACATTGTATCACAGAAATATACCTTGCTATCAAAGCACTCTTCTAGACAAGCAACTGACCACAGATCATGCAACTCAGTAAACTCAAATAACTCAATAAAATAGTACAGCCATTGGCACACCTGCCTATAGAGAAAGCACACTACAAATATGTTTAACAGGGAGAAGCTCTGTATACTTTCAAATTAACAAACGCAGTCCATTAATATAGTGTTTAATACATACTAACTATATGCAACCACATACATAACACTCTCACACCCATTTACAGGCCCTCACAGACAATCATGCACCCACTCACAAACATACACTCGCATTCATACACCTACTCACACAGCCAAGCAGGCACTCTCAGATCCACTCACAGACAAACATAGGCACTCACAAACCCACTCAAAGGCATTGGCACATCCACTCACAGACCCATGCAGACATTCACACACCCACTCACAGACCCAAATATTGGGAGAGGATGTAGCCTTATGGCTAGAGCGGTCGACCTCCAAACTGGGGATCCGGGTTTGAGTCTCGGCAACGATGCTCAACATCCTGTGATTCTAGGCAAATCACTTAATCTCCCCATGCCTAACAAAAATGAATGTGTCTATCTGAAACAAAACTGGTGCTCACGTAAAGCGCTCTGATACCTGATTTCTCGGGCCTAGTTTGAGCTATATAAAACTCAAAAACAAATAGGCACTCATACCCACCCACTCACAGACCCACACAGACACTCACACCCACTCACATACCGACACAGGCACTCACACACCCTTCCACAGACCCGCACAGACACTCACACAAAAACTCTTCTACCAATACAACTACTCACACACCCACACAGGTACTCACACAGTCATTGACACAGTGAGAGAAGCACTCACACACCCACCCGCAAAGAGCTATGCACAAACCCACCCACATCACCCACACAGTTACTCACACACTTGCTACACCCTCATACAACCAGACACCCCCACTCATATACCCACAGAGTTACTCACACATACATGCAACCACTGACACAGCCACTCACCCCCATACAACCACTACACAGCTACTCAAACCCATAAAACCACTACACACCCATTAACACATCCATACAACCACTCAGTAACTCATATACCCACATAACCACTCACACAGCCATTGACACACCGAGTTACACACTCACACACCTATCTAGTCTGTGACAAACCTACTCACTCGCACAGTGACCCATACCCCTACTCACACTCCCCTACTCACACTCCAAGTTTTTTTTTCTTTTTTTAAATATTCTTCATTGGTTTTCAACAAGTTATACAAGTCATTTTCTTGTGACAATAATCTTATGCGTAGCATTACAATGACAATTGCTTGAGCAGCTTAGGCGGGGTGTCAGGGTATCTCAAATACAATGAACCTAACACAGTGATGAAATTAATCCTCTTTAGTTTTGCAGGAAAAAACAAAGAAATACAATGTTTTTATTACAATACACAACAACTAAACTGCTAGCTATGGAAAGATGTTCGATCTCCCCTGTCTGATTCGTGCTAGTTTCGGTCATTGGTGAGCTGGGGCATGGAGCCATGTGTGTGTCCAGATGAGTGTGGATGCGGGGGAAAGGTGGGGGATGGAGACACTCCCACAGCCCGACCTGGAACACTTACCGGGCATGGCCCCACGCATCATAGAGATGCGTTGTGCTTACATATGTATGAGGGCTTGATCTATTAGGAGTATTCGGCAGGGGTGTAACCTATGTTGGGGTCGGATGTGTTGCGGATAACTTAGTCTCTATGAACGACAAGTATTCTTGCCACTGAATGGGGTTGATGCACTAGACAGCTGCACTGTGTGTTCTGCGATTATTGCCCTAGGGAGGTTGAGTGGCCATGATTGTGTGTTGGGACCAAGTTGCAATTTACAAGACATTGCTATTTTATGTTTTGCAAGGCCCACAGCCAGGTCCAAAAATGTACTGAGGCTTTTGCGGGAGGCATTGCGCTTCGCGATTCCCAACAGGAAATGAGTGGCCTGAACTGTCACTGGGGTGTCCGCCGCCTCTGTGAGTGTAGCCGCAATTTTGTTTCAATATAACTGAATGCGAGGACATGTCCATACCATATATGTAAATATTGCCTCTGAGGTTAGACGTCTGGGACATGCATCAATGGAAGCAGGATACATCTGTGCTAATCTATGTGGTGTTAAGTATGTGTGATGTAAATAATTAAATTGGGTGTACTTCAGTTTGGCGTTTGTGGATATAATTTTGGGGTAGCTGATGCATTGTGTCCACTGTTTGTGGGTGATGGTGGTTGACAATTCCGTATCCCTGTAAGCATGTACTGATGTCAAAAGAGGCAGGCAGTCAGTTGTAGATTGCTGTTATTGCGTGCTTACCACGCCCATGTGTCAGTAAGGTTTTTAGGAGTTGTGATATAGCAGGTTCAGTGCGATCGATATCCCATATCTGGAGGAACTGCCGAGTAGCAATGCATGGAGCAGGAACGTCCCCTGTGGTATCTCAAAGTCTGTCACTAAGCCTTCAAAGGTTTGTAATTGCAAGTCTGCAAACATGTTGCCCCAAACGTCCAGCCCCCTTACTCTCCAGGACTTGAACTCTGGGCGGCCGTGACAAGCAAGTGAGCCCAGTAAGACTTCCAGCAGCAGGTTAGAAGCATATGATTTAGCCTGATCTCTAGACAACACGTATTTGGACCAATTGCGTCTCGCCTCCACTATTAGAATAATGCCTTGTTATTTCTGCAGCACGGTAGTGGAACCCGAGAGCCGCTCCAATATTGCTGGCTGTCCCCAAGATAGCGCCCCAGTGACAAGTTCGGTGAGGTTGCTCCTCGCAAGCCACCTTATTGGCCATTGCAGATGTGCTGCAGCGTAATAATGCTCGTAGTTTGCTGCACCCAGGCCCCCGTCTGACAGCGGTAAATACAGTTTTCGGAGAGCCACCCTAGATCTAGAGCTCCCCCATATCAAAGAGACAAGGAGTGACTCCAAGTCTTTAAATACTCTTTGCAGCAGTCTCTAAGGGAATGTGGATAAAAAGTATAAAAGCCGGTGGATTAAAAGCATTTTAGAGATGGCCATCCGCCCCATGGGGGATAAGGGTAAACTCAGCCAGAATGGGAGAGCTGTGCGAGTCCTACTTATTGCTCTTCCTCAGTTGCCATCTATTGTATCTATGCTAGAGTGGTAAACTTGGACCTCCAGGTATTTGAAGATGTTGATCGCCCATTCCAAAGGTGTATGAGGCATGGCGTGTCTCTGTGCCTTTGAGAGTATCTTCATTGGGAACATTGCTGACTTGGACCAGTTGACCCGTAGGCCCGAGACCTGTGCAAGGTCATTGAACAGGGCCATTAGTTCCCACAAAACAGCGATCTGGCCACACAGGTAAATTAATTTGTCATCGCCGTATGGAGACACTATGTGCCACCGCTGATCTGCGGATATGCCCCAGTCGAGTACACGTTGGCGCAGCTTGCATGGCAATGGCTCCATGACCAATGCAAATAGAATGGACGACAGTGGGCAGCCCTGCCTTGTGCTACACTCTATCGCAAATGGTAGGGAGAAGGAGTGGCTTGTCTTCACTCTAGTCTGTGGCTTCGTATATAATTTGCGTACCCACCTCAAAAAGTTAGGGCCTATGCCAAAACCAGACAACACTGCCAGCAATTAATGCCAGCTCAAGGTATTGAATGCCTTTTCAATGTCTAGGGATGCTATCCATGGTATAGATTATGTGCGTGACCATTCTAACAACGTAAATAGGCAGCGCAGGTTCAGCCCGTTGATCCTCCCGGGATGAAATATTTTGATCTTCATGTACCAGTATGGGTATTACTTCGATCAGTGGTATTACTTCGATCAGTCTATTGGCTAGTAGTTTACCTAGCTCCACATCAGGCTACACGGCCAGCACCACTCCGGTAGTGGAGCGGAGCAGGAGTGTCCCTTCCCCATCTCACCGTGTATCAGGGGGTGGTGGCAGATGTGGTTCAACGGGCGCTGATCTGCTGCGTGGCTGGGCGGGTCGCAGCTACTCAAGGTACGCGTCTTTGAGCAGGTCGAGGGCGATCACTGCCAGTGGTCCCTTTTTCATCTGTTTTTGGGCTGCAAGGGTCGGTTTGGCAGGCAGGATGCCACCACTGTGTGTCACGCTTCAGTTGCCTGGCCAGATCAGAAGTTATGAAGGATTTCTTTGGGCTGGCCTAGATCAGAGCTCAGCACAGCAAGTGTGTGCTCACCACCATTTTGTCCACGCCCCCCCACTCACACACCCAGTTAGAGACCCATACATCCTCTTTTTCACCCACTCATGCAACATCAAAACCATTGACTCACCTTCTCACAGACCCATAGAGGTACTCCCACACTCTGTTAGATAGACATGTATCCAGTTATATACCTACTGTATTAAATGTGTTGTTGTTTTACATAAATGCTTTTGGTTGGGGAAACCCTGTTGCTATTCTGTGTTGAAGATGTGCTTTGGTTTGGGATCCACGATGCTCAATACACTAAACTATAACCCATAATTTGTACTTTGATCATTTTGGAGGGAAGGAGGAGTAGCACAGAGGAGAAGGCTGCAGTAAAATTAGGCAGTTTTAAAGAAAAAGGGAGCTAAAATGGAGGTAGAATATAAAAGAACAAATTTGATTGGATGGTGGCGATGTCCATGGAACTAAAATGAGGTCGTGATTTGGAGAACTACATTGGTGAAAAGTTTGAAAAAAAAATTATGTTTTTATTAATTTACAGGTATATATATTAGTTTGTAGTAGCAAAAAGTATATTAGATAAAACATTAGGAGTGTATGTAAGATGAAAGAAAATGTGTAGCCTTTAGACACTATACTAGACGGCGAAATAGAAGGTAGTTTACATGACAACTTTGACTAAAAGTAGAGTGAGTGGTAAAGGAGAAAGAGAAATTGGTATAATGAAAATATACTAATTTTATTAAGTCAGTATGAATGAATGTGTTTGAAATTAGATGTTGGTGCTTATAGTATATAATTTAATAGTATGTAAATTTCACCCACTCACAAAGTCAGGCCGTCACTTACACACCCAGTTATAATCCCATAAAACAGACCCTCCAGGATTTCGCGATTTCGCGATTTCGCGGCTTGCCGCGAAATCGGCACTTTTGTAAAAATGCCGCGATTTTTACAAAAGTGCCCGCGAAATCGGCACTTTTGTAGAAATGCCGCAATTTTTACAAAAGTGCCTGCGAAATCGGCCTTGCACTATGTTTTGTAACTTGTAACTTGTGCGTCTGTCTGTTATGATGACTTGAACTCAGGCTAAACACCCAGACAGTGGCAGGTGTTATTTCGCAATCCTCTCTTTTTTAATGTAATTTATTTAGGTATTGATGTACGTTCATTTAACAAACTGTCACTCAAACTACATTAAAAAATGTGACAAATTGGGAAAGTATTTATCTCTTTTCTGTAAAGTCCCTTCCAACTGCATGCAAATTCCCTTAAATGTACCTGACCCACGCTTAATTCCATAAGCTGCCCAACCATACACCTATTATTAAATAATACATACTCCTGTTTGAGGGCTCGAGGAACCAAATCATAATTCGAACATCTCTTAGTGTCCTTCCTCATGGCTACTTGTTTTTCAGTTCAGACTCAAGTATTTCATTAGGGAACTTTTACAGGACCCGCCACGTAATCAATTGTCACCATGGATCCCCTTATAACTGTGACCGCTCTCTCAAGTAACCCTCTCAAATAGTCCTCACAAGAAACCAGTGTTCACCCGGGAACCGCAGTTTTCCAGAAGAGCCTGATAAAGGTAAGTGCTGGAAAAGCACCCATACTTTTGAGGGTACGAATACCAATTCACAGTGATTTGCTGCTCCCGGGATACTCTTTCTTAGATTCAATTCTGGGCACTGGAATTTTCCCTCTAGCTTGTATAACCCTTGTTCATTTGCAAAAAGGGGTCTTGCCATAATGTGCCTATAAACCCAGGTTTCCTATGGAGCATGCTCACACAGGTCTCATGGGAGTATTTGTGTCTTTACTGTATGTACAATATGTTTTAATATTAGATATGAAATCCCCAGAGCTCTAAACTAATGGCGCTTTATGCGTAATATACAACTTCTTCTTCCAGTTAGCAAAACGCCAAGGTAAAGAAATTTGCTGAGTCCCCATAACTGTTGGCGGTTTAGGTACCATTTAAACTTAACGGTGATATCAGCAAATTTTCAATCAATCTTTTTAAGATTACTGTTAAGACATTGATTGAAAAACAACTAGTCTAGGCAGTAATACGTTTTTGGAAAACCCTGGGATTCTGTGACACCTGAACCAGGTTGTGTGCTCAAAGCAGACATTCCTAAGGGACACCCAGAAATGTTGGGGGCAAGACCTAAGTAGGCAGGAGATAGTGAGGAATGTAGTGTTTCGCCCATCCAGTGTAGAAAAATCCACAGGGACAAAAACAGATGAATTGAGCGAATGGTTAAAGGGCTTGCAGGGAAAAGAAAGAGAATCACAAACAATTGATGTGGCAAAATGAAATACACACACACACACACACAACACACAAAGGCACATACGGAGACAGAGCGCATACATTAAGACAGAGTGCACACAATGAGACAGAAACACACACAGATCCAGAGACACACACAGATCAAGAAACACATCCAAAGACCCACACACAAAGTCGTACATACAGAGATGCAGAGACAGAAATGACAGAGACACACACAGAAACAGATGCCCAGTTAGAGACATACAGACAGAGACGTACAGACACCGAGGTACAGACAGAGACGCACAGACAGAGGTGCACAAACAGAAACGCACTGACAAATGCAGAGTGGAGCTGCAGGGGCTCTTAGAAGGGGTGAAACAACAGCTAAAAGAGTTTCCATTGATTTAAGGCTGAAAAATAATGATTATGAGTAAAATAAAGTGCCGCAAAAATGCCGCTAAATTTCCATATTTGTGCCGCTAAATTTCCATATTTGTGCCGCTAAATTTGCGAATCCATGCCGCTATATCCTGGGGGGTCTGATAAAAGCACTTATGTACCCAGCACTCTTATAGCCAGACACTGACTGCCACACTCAGTCACACACCCATAAAACCATTCAAACACCCCATTACTCACATATACACACACTTACCTAAATATATTACACACTCATACTGGCACTGGCACACCCACTCACATATGTGTACAAGCATAAATGTACCCAATACTCAGACACTCAGCTACACATGCACTTAACACACCTATACACCCAGTCACCCACCCATACAGCTACTCACATACCTGTTTACAAAACCATACAACCAGTAAGAGAGCAACAGAGGCATTTACACATACATTCACACACCCACACAGCACGTATGTATCCAGTAGGAACTAACACCCTTATGCATCAAGCCAAAATCCAGTCGGTAAAATACCGATTCCTTATTAGCTCCCGGTATTAAGTAAAAAATACCCAATCCCAATGCATCAACCCAAAAGCAGAAATCGGTATTTAAGGAATCCTTAAATAGCGATTCTTTAAATAGGGATTCCTTAAATACCGATTCCTTAAATAGCTCTTGCATTTAAGGAATCCCAAAGTGAGATTCCTTAAATGCAATGCATCAAAGTAAAAAAATTAGCGATTTCGCTAATAAGGGGAGCAAATTACCATGAAGATGAACTGCATGGTAATTTGCAAAAACTTTGAAAAATGCACTTTTGTGCATTTTTCAAAGTGTCATGTTGCGCACACACATGCCCTTAGAGCATGTGTGTGTGCAACATATGTGCACATATCATTTTCAGGGGTGCAACAGGGTGTCCTTTTGACACCCTGGCACCCTTGAAAGTGCTCCAGCTATTAGCGATTCGGTAATACCGAATCGCTAATACAGAATGGCTTTACATTCATTCCCATGGGCCTCCAAGCCCATAGGAATGAATGGGTAGGTATTCCTTATTACCGATTCGGTATTACCGATTCGGTAATAAGGAATGTTAAGGAATCGCTATTTGAATAGCGATTCCTACATGCATAGCCTTTTGCTATTCCTTATTAGCGAATCCTTATTTTTCGCTAATAAGGAATCGCAAATGCTAATGTTGATGCATATGCCCCTAAGCTAGTTGCGCATGCAGTTACATACCCAAAAATTCACTAACCCACCCAGCAAGCAATACATACAGCCATTTGCATACACATTTACAGACCTTTAGGGGCATAAGTACAAGCCCCTATCACCACCACAACGTCACTTTTACTGACGTTGTGGTGGTGAGGGGCTGCGGCTTATGTACAAGGCAGTGTTAAGACACTTAGGGGCATATGTCCAAGGACTGGCGATAACTACCACTAACGCTAGTTAGCGGCAGTTTTCTTACTGCCGTGTACCGCTGAAAACTAGCGCCTTGTTAGCGACGTATTTACATGACGTCGTTACTTGGCGATAGCTTCAGGGATCAGCGGTAAAAAATGCTAATCACATTAGCGTGATTGCGATAGAAACTTACGTAATGCTCAGAACTTAGGGGGACCAGTATGAGCCATTGGGATAAGTCCATATGACTAAAATGAGCATTACGTAAGTTTGGAAGCACATGCCGTATAGTGTCTATCTTCGCCAAACCCATTATGATGGAGTCTTGACACATGCCCTTTGGGTTTTTCTTCTTCTTTAGATATTTGATAGAGTTTTAGAGCATTGGAAAATATACACCTGCAGCGGTCGTACACTTCCATTTCACCTTTCGAGTACTACTGATTCGTGAGACATCTTATCGCCATTAAGATTCCCCATTTTATTAAACTTGTAAGTTAAGACTACAAAGTGAAGAACTTGAACTATTTTATTTTCAATTCATGATCATTTAAAGGAAGTTTTAACACACATTTCTTCTGAATATTTTTAGAATCCTAACATCCTGTAGTTCAAGTGCTTCATTCCGGTGTACTCTCTCTGGTTGTGATTCACCCTGGGGTTTGCTTTTGGTGACAATTTTTTACATAGTTCTCTGACAGCTATTTGTTAAGGTGGGTATTCTATTGGTCTTCCTAATAGCCTGATTAGAGAGATGCCTCCTTTTTCGGTTAACCTGATCATGTTAATTGTTATCAAAAAGATTTGGCTTATACAGCACTCCTAATAGTGGTAAACACAGTTGATCGTACTGTAAATGTAACACGGATTATTAGCAAGATTATAGTATAAACAAATTTGATAAATTCAGAGAAATAATTTGCATAATGTTCATACAAATACGGCGGGATTGAAATGATGAATCAACCAGGTTCCAATATGTTCGATACGGTTTAATATTCTCCAATGCATGTGATGTACGAAGGGATAGCCAACACGTGTTTCGTCTGTACACAAATAGGTACAAAGACTTTTTCAAGGCTGTATGATGAAGACATGGAAAAAAAGGGAAAATTTTTTTTTTATAAGCCAGGTATAAATTAATTGCAACTTCTAAAAGGGAGCTATACAGTCCAATTTCCACAATCCATGTACACAAAATAACAGTATATTGTGAAACCTAAATACAAATATAAGGTATTGCAGAAAACCATAGTTAGTGGAATCTGATGTAAAAGGTATCAAGTGTCATGAAAGATATTTATATAATAAGCATAGAGAAGAAGAAGATCACCGAAAATATGTGAATGTTTAAAAAGAATAGATTTGAACAAGGCTAGAAAAAATGCCAGAACCTAAACCAGTATATATGGCAGAAGAATAAAGGTGAAAGCGAACAATAACAACGCAATATAATCGAAGAATGAAGGTGATAGCGAACATTGACACCGCAAAGATAGTCCAGAGTGAATACCCAATGTAACAAGCATTTACAATGCAATGGTCTCGGCATTGGTAAAGTTAGAGCTATTGGCATTGCTCATGACATTTTTTTTGTTTATGTTTTTGTTTTTAAAACATTTAAAGAAACGGCATTGTCAATAGCTCTAACTTTACCAATGCCGAGACCATTGCATTGTAAATGCTTGTTATTAATCCCTGACAGCAAACACCGACGGATGCAAAGTGGAGCCAACATAAGATCTTTAAAGGCGGGCAACTAGAGCCAAATTTTTTGGGGGGTGAAAAAGATTCCGGGGGGGGGGGGGAGGCTACGTCTTCCAGCCATAGGCAGAGTGGCTGTAAAAAGGGGTGGAAACACAACAAAAGCCTCATTAACGAGCAAACGGTCTTTTAAAGACCTGTGAAGTACTCTGGTCCGGCTGCAATTAGAGGGACGCCAGCCGGGCTGACACACATGGGGGGGGGGGGGGGGCTGAAGGCCGGTGAGCCCACGTTGCGTCTGTGCGTGTTTGGATGCAGTTGGGATGGGGGCAAGCAGGACACCTAGAAATTACCAGAAATTGACTTACCTTTATGACGGTCAAACACCGACGCGGTACTAAAATCCATGGCTGCCTATATCATTATGTACAATAAATCTAAGCACCACTCCTGGGCTTCCGGACAGGAGTCCACGATGATACAACCGAATGAGCATGCACTGGCAGCAGCCGCCACGTCCCCTCGCAGGAAAATGCAAAGTCCCTCTGCAGGCGAGGCTGGCTGTTGTCAAGGCACGGTCTGCCTCCCACAGAAGGTGAAACCGGTGCACACCCCAGGCCGGAGGACCGCTTCTGAGGACAGGCGCACTGCGAACACGGCAGCTGAGAAGTGGCGTGATTGTCATTTCCAGAAGACCCCGAGTTTTTAATTTTTTTTTTTTTTTTTGCCAATGCGGTGTTTGTATGTTCTTTCTTATTTACATACCTTGATAAGAAGCTGGAATATTCGTCTCTATAAATTATTTAAATCACAATGCACTCATTAAAACTTTCAAAAATGGAATTTCTGATCCAAAGCAATTATATACTTAGGAGCATTAATTACATAAACACAAACCACAGCTATCGTGAATCGGAAGGCAATTTATTTTACGGATCTATTACCTACATTTTGACTAGACAGAGACGTGATCCTTATAAAACTTCAGTCCCCGCTACATTTAATTAACCATGAAGGGATTGAACAATGACCACAATTCTGCCCCTACACTGATACACACAAACTTTTCAGCGGTGTGCTAAGCTTGGTCTGTCATGCCTGCCTCTTTTATTATGAATGTTTTAAATTACAAATAAAGTTATGATAAGAATCAATTGTTAGTCTCGCCACAGCACCTACACCCTATCGACACAGAATCACATAGTGTTCATGATGCTGGCTCGCGAGGCAGTGCTCAAATGCATCTATGTGCGTCACACACACTCCCCTCTATAAACCGCAGGGACAGAAAAGGCTCCATTTCACACTGCTTTCTTCGAATCGCTTGCCCTGCATTATTTCTGAGGGCGGATTCCAGACACTGCTGCGTTTGCCTGTCGGGGTTTCCCGAGAGCTATCTTCCCTCTCCGCCCACACGGATACATCGGCGAAAGGCATTCTCCCAAGCAGCTCCCTGCGCAGGGGTTGACACAGCCATATTTATCAGCCCTCTATCTACAGACAGGGAATACCGAGAAACCATCCCAATGCCGGCCCTGCATGTCAATGAGCCGGGGCGGGGAGCTCGGGCCGCCTTCAGAAAGATACGGGCACGCAGCAGAGCGCGTGGGGGGAATGGATCCTTCCAACGCCATATTATGTGCAGCTGCTGGGCCTCCCCGTGCATACGAATGATACGCAGTATAGCCGTGACAAGTAACCATTTGTTTTTCCTAGTCTGCATTGTAGTGCTTGGTAATTAATTTTAACCTTCCAGTAGGTCCTGCTTCATACCAGTTCGATCAATTAATTTCACTGCCCTCCAGTGGGCTACAGGAGTAAAGTTCGGCACAATTAAAAACAGCAATACCATTCACAGGACTGCATATTTCACTCCCGTGTGGACCATATCAATTTCTCTGGCGGTGCAATGAATTGATCGAACTGGTATGAAGCGGGACCTACTGGAAGGTTAAAATTAATTACCAAGCACTACAATGACCAGCATGCCACTGTGTTATTAGACTCACCTGGGAGGAGCTGTAATCTTAAAAGGAAGTGCTTGGTAAAGCTTTGCGACATACCAGAGACCCCCATGAAGGAGAGGAAACTCCGAAACGCGTCCGGGAACAGTGTTCAAGCAGCAATAATGCCGGTTTTCCAAATAAAGTTTTGAAAACGAACAGCAGTGGAGTGCGTCCTTACAGCTTGGGGCAACAGTGTGGATATATACACATACATACACACACACACACACACACACACACACACACACACACCCATATGTATATCAGTGGTCGAAGGGGCGGGATCGGCAGGGTACGGCGTGCCCGTACTTCTTAAATTCAATCGATTCCGTACCCTTACTTCTTTGTTTAAAACATGTGTCCCCGGACGGCTGAAATAGCCTACAGATAAGGCTGGGCGTGCGGGGGCGGGTGAGCAGAGAAGAAGAAGGACTCTGGCTTTTCCTTCATGCCCAGAGAAGCCAAGGGCAGTGTCCACTCCTGCTTTGCCGCGGTCAGCTGCCTCTTGTTCCCTCTCTTTCTGTCTCGCTCCTCCTCACTTACTGAAAACCGTGACTTCAAGCTACGGTTCTCACCCTCTCTTTCCTCTGCTCGTTTATTTGTTCCCCTGTGAAATGGATCAAAAAAGGAAAAACACTTTTGCTGGAAAGGTACTCTTTTTCTGAAATGTTTCTATTCCAAAGTGAAGCCTCTGGGTGGAGAGAAACAAAAGGGTAAAAACCTGAAAAATAAATAAATAAAGCAAGATGAAGTGATCGCAAAGTGGCCAGATTGGTTTTCTTCTTCACACCTAAACACATTAGCACCACTTTATAGAGGTTTTTTTTTAGACAGCATCTTGCTCTTGTCCAGTGCGTAATTTGAATCGAGTTGCTTCAAGGTGTTTATATCAGGGCACAATTGGGATGTAGTTGAAGGCATTGCGAGTTTCCGTAATGCAATATTTACACTGATACTTTATTATTTTGACATTTTACATATGCTAACAGTCTCTGAGAAAATGTTGCCTCATTAGTACCATTGTAACAAACAAATGCAGCAGTTAGAGAGGTGATCAGTCAACCTTTGCAAAGGGCCGTCCTCTTTGCAGCAACATGTCAGTTTTT
This sequence comes from Triturus cristatus, assembly GCF_964204655.1. Taxonomy (NCBI): domain Eukaryota; kingdom Metazoa; phylum Chordata; class Amphibia; order Caudata; family Salamandridae; genus Triturus; species Triturus cristatus. Next base: position 1,204,745,373 of record NC_140582.1, on the reverse strand, counting down.
TTGTAACTTTTGATCCGTTTCAGCCACAAACCAATTATTAGTTAAAATTGTCAGATTATGCAGCAGATGATGTCAATTCAATTCAATTCAAAAACTTTATTCGATCATAAATTAATGATCATAAAAGTACATACATACATTAATATAAAAACATGAGGTTTCAGCAAATTTTAAATTAATCACATGTCATAGAACGGTGCTTTTCCTCATACATATCGATTTTAAAATATATACAGCAGTAAAATAGCAAATGTCCTGTGAGTTAAGCCCAAATAAAAGCCCCATGGCTGAAACAATATTAAATACTTTATATTTTTTAAAAAGTGGTTTCAGGTATATTTTTCGAAGATGGAGATAAAGAGGGCATAGCAGTAAAAAATGCTCCGTACTTTGTTTAGTAGTCCCATCACACGGACAGGGGGCAGTAGTATATATCTTCATTTCAGGATACGCAACAAGCAAATGAACAGTCCCCATCCGAAGTCTTGTTAACACAAATTGGTGGGAACGAATATTAACCATTTTGAGGTATCCTGAGGGCCCCATTTCTTCCTTGTTATATTTGTCATAAAAAACATGTGTGGAGAACTGGACAGTAGCTGCGATACGCTTCATCCTGCTAACCCTCAGAAATTCATGTTTAATCTCAGTCTTCGTGATGTCTAAAACACAGGAAGGGTTATCACAAACCCTAAAATTAAAAAGGTCATCAAACGTTCGAATGATATAGTTAAGCCACGGGATACGGGAACATTTATCCAGGTTTAGACAATCGGAGATTATCTTTCTAGTAAAACCAGTCTGTTCCTTCGACCAGATAGATCTCCATACTAACAGGGGTCTTAATCTAATCAGGTCTGATAGATGTTCTAAGCCAGACTCTTGATGGATCAACTTTGTTGAAGAAGAAGATGGCAGACAAAGGAGTTTTTTAATAAATTTGTTCTCCTCTACCTGGAGCATGTTATTGTTACAGTGGCCCCACACTCCTGATCCGTATAGAGCCAGAGCAACACATTTATGTCGGTATAGGTATAACATGTCGAATATCCGTCTAGAGCCTAGCTTGGATGCAAACCTAAATAGGCCAAAAGAGCACTTAGCCATCTTGGCTCTAACATTTGTCATTTCAGAGGTCCACATCCCCCCACTATTAAAAGTGATACCCAGATAACAAAATTTATCCACCACTGTTATGGTTTGATCTATAACTGTAAAGGGCCTTAAGTTCTTAATTTTCTTCCCACAGGGCATTATAAAAGTTTTTGAATTATTAATTTTTAATTTCCTCCCCTTGATAAAATCTGCAAATTTATTCATTAGTTTTTGCAGCCCTAAAGGGGTTTGAGAGAGCAGAACCGCGTCATCCGCGTAGAGCAGAATTGGGATGGGCAAACCGCCTGCAGTCGGTACATCTGCACTTATGGAGCGAAGTTCCGTCTCAATTGCATTAATAAAAAGGGAGAAAAGAAGAGGTGCAAGAACACATCCCTGCCTGATGCCTGATCCTATTTTAACACTAGGGGTACACTCCCCCGATTGCCCATATCGTATTTTTGCTGTCAGATTCCTGTACAATTGGGCCAGGAAATAAATAATATCTTGAGGTGCCCCCATATCCAACAAGGTTGACCACAGAAGACCATGGTCAACCAAGTCAAAGGCACTGGATAAATCGGCAAAACAAAGAAACAACGAGCCTTGTTTGGCTCGTGTATATTTACATATAATGAGATCTAGATTGATGCACTGTTCTATAGTGCCCAACCCCTTGCGAAATCCATACTGTGAATCCGCAAGGATCCCGTTATCTTCTACCCATTCTTCCAGACGACTTAATAATACTCTACTCATTATTTTTAGGGAAGCAGTAAGAAGGGAGATCGGGCGATAATTTTTTGCCTCGCCCCTATCCCCTTTTTTATATACCGGAATAATGATTGATTCCCCCCAGGTCTGTGGAGCCGCAGTCGTCGCAGCTGCATTGAAAACCTTTGTTAGCAATGGGCTCCAAATGGAGATCTCAGCTTTATAAAGGTCAACGGGTACCCCGTCCGGGCCCGGTGCCTTTCCCCCCTTGCTAGCCCGAATGGCTGCATCTACCTCTAAAATTGTAATATTAAGAGGTATGGGGGTTAATGCCATGCTTTCATTATCCCCCCCTTCAGCTAATCCTTCGGGGTTGAAAATACTAGTGAAGTGAGACACCCATTGTTCCTCAGATACCTGGGCTGACATTACCGGGACATCTTCGTTTTGAAGGAAGGGGCTATTTACCGTGGACCAAAAAAGCTTGGTATCCTTAAGGTCCACTGCTTTAGTCAGGTTGTTCCAAGCCTCTTCCCTTAATTCCTGTTTCCTATCCCTCAGATGAATTGTATATTCCCTTCTGAGGGTATTAACTGCTTCCTTATCTCTCGGTTTTCCCTTGAGAGCAGCTTTAAGTCTTTGCAAAGATTTGGTACATTCTCTGTTAAACCATCCCCCATTACTCCTAGGGCCCTTTTTTATTCTTCCAGTTAAAATTTCAGCAACATTTTTATTAATAGTGTCGAAACTAACTAGAATGTCAACATTATTCTTTCCAGGTTCAAGACAGCATTCCACCTCTTCTATACAGGCTGACACGATAGTACAAAGTAGATGTTCCTCGTTTTGCCTACCCCATTTAATTCTAGGGCCATTGGGTCTGTGTGGGACTATATCTGTCACTACACCATGTACCATCATTTCTTTGACCCCCCACAAAGAAAGAAACATTGTTAAACAATTATGATCACTAAGTGACGGATCTACTATTACAGGTAAGGAACACTTGGCTACAATACTGGTAGAGACAATGAGGTAATCGATAATCGTGGCACAGTTCCTACCAATAAAGGTTGGTACCGAATTACCCTCACTGTCACCCCTAGGTGTCATAATACATAAATCCATTTTTGACAAAAACGAATTAAGAGAATCCCCATAAACCGAGTGCATAAAGTGGGTCTGTTCTTCCCCCCCATCATCCTCATACCCACACACCCTATCGCCAGCAAGTGGACACATGTAGATGTTAAGATCACCACCCCACAAAATGTCAAAATGCACGTCATTACACCCATATAGGCTTTCCACCTCAGCTTCAAGTTCATCAACCGTGTCAGTATTTAAGTGGTTAAAGGCATTGTTGTAGTGATTTATAACTAAAACATTTCGCCCATTCCTATTTTGTAACCACAGCAACTGAGAGTGTTGACCGACTATCCGGTGTATTTTTACTCGAACCGGTAGACTCACAGAAAGCAATATCACCATACCTCCTTTGGCTCTCCCCATGTTGGATGGTTGGGCATGGCAATTATAGGCAACATACCCGTCAAGATAGACATCTTCGGCCGCCCAAGTCTCCTGGAGACACAGAATATCAAACTGGGTTATAAATTCTAACCATCCAAGACGTTCTACCTTGTTATTCCATCCCGCTATATTCCAGCTCGCCATCTTATAACCCCGTTCCATTAAACTATCAGCCTCGGTGGATAAAGGGGGCAAGATGTGAACATGGGTTAAATCCCCTGGCACGGGATCTACAATTGGTAAGATCTGACTACTGGTTCCGTTAGCCGGGGAAAGAGCCTTGAGGTTGCAGTCAAACTGGGCAGAATTACTTGTGCAACCCCCAGTACTACATATAACGTTGTATCCAATGGGTGTATCAATATCTATTAGACCTTTTTCCCCCGTTCGTCCGCCCATATCTCCCCCGCTATCCCCACCAAAATCCCTTTCCCCCTTCCCTATGACTCGATGGCATCAATCGCAATCTTCCAGTCCACTAAACACCTCAAACCTGTTGGTGGTATCTAGGGGTGTAAAAGGTTTGAGCTGTTCCATTCTCCTATGTATTAGAGGGTTATATCTTGGGCCTATAATGTTCCACCCATACAGATCTACTACTGGTGGAGGTTGCCTCTCACTAAACATAGGTCCATTATTGTAGATGGGTGGGCAATATGGGTTTGGTTGCATTTGCCTCGATAAAAGTGGGGGGGGGGCTCGCTGTGAATGATGATTTGGTGGGAACACCACTGAGCGAGGGTAAAAATAGGTTAGAGGGCGGGGGGTAATAGGTTTGCTATCGTGGTCTGTCGGCCAATTAAGTATAAAGTGGACGGCATTCCGATCTCTAAAATTAATGACCACTATATCTCCCTCAATATCCTTGGGTCTTCCTCCCAACCAGGGAAGGCGGCGGACATGAATAATTTCTCCATTTATATTATTTGTAATAGGTCTGTGTAGACTTAGCCAGTGTGATATTTTATTTCTCAACTGGGTAAAGCTCTCCCGTTTATCTTTCTCCAGCTCCGGCACCCCAGTAAGAACTACCACTAGGGGTACTGCTTCTGGCGGAAGTTCTGGAAGAGGACCCTTGTTAAATTTATCTCGGGCCAGTTGCTCGTTCCCTCTCTCTCTATTTATATTCCCTACGGCTTGACCAGAGTTATTCCGCTGTCCGTTGGAAATTTCAGCCTGTTCTGATATAGATTTACTATTAGGTCCAACAGGAATATTCCCTGATACACTTCCACTCATACAAGTTGAGGGTTGAGGCTGAGTAATAATCTGTTCAGGGGTAGTTAATGTTATTGTAGCGGATGTCCCTGATGAAGAAGGTACCGTTGGGGCTTGTATAGGGAGAATAAACGGTACTTTGTTGGTTACGAGCTTTTTCTCCAATTCTTGTTCTATATTCCCAAGTCTGTCTTCTAGTTTATCGAGTCTTTCTATGATAGCCAGGGAATAGGTCCTCATTATGGACTCTATGCTCCCAATCAGGACCCTGTCTGGAGATGCCTGTATCTTTCCCATCGCAGGGGGGCTATCGATAATAGGAATAACAGGGTCGGTAAACGGAGTTACACATGTATGCGTTGGAGAAATTCCTTTCCTTCCTTCGTCTAGTACTTTAACCAATCCTCCTTTGGTACTAACACCCTTCTTCGTACCAAAGTCTGCATGATTAAATTTCCTCTTGGAAAGGTTACTTTTACGCCGTTTAGCCGGAGGGGGGCCATGAATTTTAACTTGCATAACTTTTTTAACCCTACTGTTGGCTACTTTTATATGTGTAGGAATTGGGGTAATTTGCGCTTTAGTTATCACAGCTGGATTAATGATACCGGGAGTAGTAGCTGTGTCTACCTGATTGCTATTAGTACCCAAGAGTTCGGGTTCCCTCGTAGATGTACCTTCTCTAAATATTAGAGGGATACTATCCTGTGAGGTAGTGCAAATATCGCCCTTGGAGCTCATTAGCACCGGTGACAGCGGCAGTGGTCTGTTCTTTAAACTTTCAATCGACCGCCGTCGTTCAGTTCGTAGTTCTTCAAGGGTAGGGGTAATAGAAGGATCGAGTAGGGATTTCTTAAAATACCTGTCTAATGTTCCGTCTACCAAGCCCACCGACTTGACATGGCCAGGTAACTCCAGTGTTGGGATTTCAATGGACATGATGTACGTACAATGAGCCCCACAAACAAACACTTACACGATTGGTCTATGTTGAACGAGGTTCGGGCAGGGGTTCTTGCCCAGTCCAGTCTCCTCGTGTCTATGAGGGTCTTAGAGGGTCCGCCCTTAGTCCGGGCTTTGTCCCGCACACGCGTCCCGCTAACGCGTGAAGTCCTCCAGTCTTATATTAGTTGGAAATAGAGGGGGCGGGGTCACGGGAAGGGGCTGCAGGTGTGCTCAATACAACCCGCACAGCCTGCTGGACCTCGCAGTCCCGTCCTCCTCCCCCACACTCCCTCTGGCGATTCACTAAGTCCACAGGGGCTCCCCGCTTCCAGGTTCAATAAAATCAATGCCCGGCAGGGCTCCGCACAGCTTCTGGCAAGGGCTTGGATCAGGCAAGTACTCCTTCGGCGAGTGGCACCCGCGTAGCGGGGGCCGCGAGCTGTTTTCACCGGTCAGCAAGGGGCGGGGTCACGGGAAGAGGCTGCAGGTATGCTCAATACAACCCGCACAGCCTGCTGGACCTCGCAGTCCCGTCCTCCTCCCCCACACTCCCTCTGGCGATTCACTAAGTCCACAGGGGCTCCCCGCTTCCAGGTTCAATAAAATCAATGCCCGGCAGGGCTCCGCACAGCTTCTGGCAAGGGCTTGGATCAGGCAAGTACTCCTTCGGCGAGTGGCACCCGCGTAGCGGGGGCCGCGAGCTGTTTTCACCGGTCAGCAAGGGGCGGGGTCACGGGAAGAGGCTGCAGGTGTGCTCAATACAACCCGCACAGCCTGCTGGACCTCGCAGTCCCGTCCTCCTCCCCCACACTCCCTCTGGCGATTCACTAAGTCCACAGGGGCTCCCCGCTTCCAGGTTCAATAAAATCAATGCCCGGCAGGGCTCCGCACAGCTTCTGGCAAGGGCTTCTGGCAAGGGCTTGGATCAGGCAAGTACTCCTTCGGCGAGCAGATGATGTATTATGTGTCATATATGGCAGAGCAATTATATAGAAAACATTTGCAAACTAGTATATTTTGCTATTTATGTTTGAACTGCTCATGGGAAAAAAAGGGAGGAGAAGTGCTGATGACAAACGCCATGGCTTGGAGACAAATAGCTTGTGCTTTCACTTTTAAGCGTATGTGGGACATTCTGTGATTGAAAACATATCCCACTTTGTGAATGTTTTTTAATGTCAATAACTCATTAAGCTTTAAATAATCATGTGTATCCATTTGGGTGAATTAAATAACATAATAAGCTGTAACTGGTCAGTGTCGAACAAATACACAAAATTGGGATGTTTTGCCCGTTCTGGCCACACCTCTGACTCCGCCCACTGATCCAGTCCTCAGGTTATTCCCCCCCTCTGATTCTCCGCCCACAGTTCCCCTACTTTTTTCCCCCCCACTTCGACCACTGGATATACATACACGCATGTACACGTACACACATTTATATTCACAAGGCTACGTTTACATGATTCCATGGCATTAGCTACGGCAGGACCTCTACCCTGAGCCCCCCTGCCCTTCTCCCCACCCTGTCTGGTCTCTGCTGGGAGCATGCACCCATCTCCTCATGCGTGCCTGAAAGAAACAACTAAAATGCTTAAATTGTTCCAGACTTCCAAAGCGATTGTGGAAAAAAGAGCAGAGAGAGTTTCATTTCAATTATGCTCTGCAGGATGAATTGACCTTTGTCCCAAAAACCGGGACATGTATTAAATGCAAGAGAAGCGTAGGGACAGTCCTTTGGAAATCCCTACACACAACGCAAAGTAATGTTAAATAAAAATGGTAATGGAAAAAACATTGGCGATAGACAACGTCTGCATAGTGCATACAGAGTGTACATTGCATGCTTTTGTAGACTTAGGATGTTTGTAAACTGCTTCCGTCTACAAACACTGCAGTTGTCTAGAAACGGATTCACTGCAGCGTAGGCAAGGAAGCTCTTGCATGCGAGGCTTCGCAAACCACCCTCTTCTAACCTGTAAACGGGGTGGGACTGGGAGGGAGGGTATAGCCCAGCGTGGAATCCCGCCCAGCGCTACGCACGGCTAGGCCAAACGGAGGGTTTTAAATCCCTCCCCAATGCTTGCTTGTTTACTTTTGTTCGTGACTAATTGCAAGATTAGAGTTACAATGGGGCCGGTAGAGCCTCTGGAATGGAAGAGAATTTAAAACCAACCAAGACCAGATAGAACGGACACACGCCTTGCACTCTCGTGCATTCCTCATCTTCGGAATTCCCTGACGCATGTTATTATTACATGCAATCTTTCCCACAGAGACACAGTAACGGATTATTACCACTAACGGTACATTGTAAAAAGAAACGTGCTTAAGAGCACAACATACAGGTGACATTTCCGCGCTACTAAAAAAAACGGAAGTCATAACTGTCTTCAAAGTATTTGTCACCATTTCTACTAACACCATTAGAGGAGGCCTGGCAAGTGTGCTGTTATCACATTAACTCCTGAGACGCTCTTCTAATTGGATTTGAAGCATATCAGTACTCGCAGCAACCAGACGAAGGGGGAGCGGACGAGCACACGACCGCCTTTCTCCGAGGCACAGCGAAAATGCCTCGGAGAAAGGGAGCCTCATTTTCGGATCTGGGGGCGTGTTTTGCTGTTGTCTCCTCCCTGAGACTTCTCGCAAAAAACACGCCCCCCGATCCGAAAAAGACGGGGCTTCAACAGAGTGACTGGACCTCTTCTCCAGTGGCTGGCCAGCATTTAAGAGGCCAGCCAATGGAGAACAGGAGCGAAGAGGGGCGGGTGCAAGCCCCTCTTCTCAATGACATTAAATCTCCGGACTTCCGGTCTGCCGACCGGATGGTCCCGAGACCTAATAAAAAGGCAGAAACTCATTATAGCTCACCCAAAAGTGTGTATATATAGGGATCACACTAACCAAATGAGCAAATAGTCCATACGCTGAACGTGTGGTCCAATATTCACAAGTATAGAAACATAAAACGTCCAAGTAATGGCACATGGGGATATACTAGAGCAAAACAAAGGTAATGGTAAGTGTAGGTAATAAGTAATAGAGAAATGATAACAGTAAAATGATCGGTACGCATGGGAGTAAGTAGTAACCTACCCCAAGAATAGAGAATAGAGTCCGGACAACAATCGTAATAAGTTCCCACAGAGATAAGTGTTATAATCCGGTATCGTGCGAAAACATGGCTGGGTACATCAATATGTGTGACTAGACGAAGATCTAAAAAAGAATATGATAAAACATAAAGTGTATAAATAGACATAAATGGCCAGGACTACGCATGTGTATAATCATTAGTATTGGCATAAAGACAAAAGTAACAACTCACCACATATAATAGATCTTGAAATCAAATATTAGAGATATACCGACGAGTATGGAAGTGTAATCCAATGCCATATAAGAATTGGCTTGTAATATCCAATAGTAGAGCTATAGGGGTTAACGAGATTCTAAACGGAATAAAAATGAAAGGAACAAAATATAGCGCGTGTGTAGCAATGGAGGAGTGAGCATGTATTAAGTAACAGGAATGCATAAAATAGAAATAACTACTCACCCCCCCAATAAGTATCGAATTCAAAGTGTGTGCTGCAGTCATGGGGTAGTCACAATATACGTGACAGAATCTGTAAGTAAGAAAAAGTATTGGTATAATGGACATATAGTAATGGTAAAGCCCCATGAAAAAAACGATCCTTAAGCTGGAGGGCGGGATGGCGAGAATATGGAAATTCACCCAATATCCTGGAAGCCGCCGAAGAGCAGATGACAGCGCCTGATAACGCTGTAATGCAGAAAGTGCGCGAGGACGCCGAGTTCTTAAATATGGAAGTTAACAGTGACTTGTCGCCGATGGGAATTCACGTGATACGAAGCAGGTAATAGAAATAGGACTACGCGCAAGAGTGAGCGCCATGTTGTAATATGTCATTAGACATAGAATAATTTTAAATAGGGACGGTCTATGTTGGAGATGATATATATTATTGGTGTTGGTAACACGTTAAAGTTAAGAACTATAAAGCTGTGTATGTAGAATGCAGTCTGGGAAATGTAATGCAGGATGGGTGGGCCAGCGGTAGTCAATGAAATTTAAGTAAAGAGAAATGAAAAAGAAGACAACAAAATCAGAGACTGGCGGAGGATAATAACATACAGACTAAGCAACAGAGTGATAGCACAGACAGAACATGTAGGTGTAATAGAAGAAAGAAGAAAGGATCATATAATGGCGTGCATAAATTGTAAGATAATTAGAGAGGATGCAGATATAGATTTGTCAAAAGCGGTTATAAAAGAGGCCCAATCGTACCATATGGTGACTTGATCCACATAAAAAGATTGATAAAAATGTAGTGATGGACAGACATCAAACTGCCAGTGATCGATGCAGGCATATAATAAAGCATTAGGTACATTCAGTATGCTTTACAGCGTTATCAGGCGCTGCCATCTGCTCTTCGGAGGCTTCCAGGATTTTGGGTGAGTTTCCATATTCTCGCCATCCCGCCCTCCAGCTTAAGGATCGTTTTTTTCATGGGGCTTTACCATTACTATATGTCCATTATACCAATACTTTTTCTTACTTACAGATTCTGTCACGTATATTGTGACTACCCCATGACTGCAGCACACACTTTGAATTCGATACTTATTGGGGGGGTGAGTAGTTATTTCTATTTTATGCATTCCTGTTACTTAATACATGCTCACTTCTCCATTGCTACACACGCGCTATATTTTGTTCCTTTCATTTTTATTCAGTTTAGAATCTCGTTAACCCCTATAGCTCTACTATTGGATATTACAAGCCAATTCTTATATGGCATTGGATTACACTTCCATCCTCGTCGGTATATCTCTAATATTTGATTTCAAGATCTATTATATGTGGTGAGTTGTTACTTTTTTCTTTATGCCAATACTAATGATTATACACATGCGTAGTCCTGGCCATTTATGTCTATTTATACACTTTATGTTTTATCATATTCTTTTTTAGATCTTCGTCTCGTCACACATATTGATGTACCCAGCCATGTTTTCGCACGATACCGGATTATAACACTTATCTCTGTGGGAACTTATTACGATTACTGTCCGGACTCTATTCTCTAATCTTGGGGTTGGTTACTACTTACTCCCATGCGTACCGATCATTTTACCGTTATCATTTCTCTATTACTTATTACCTACACTTACCATTACCATTGTTTTGCTCTAGTATATCCCCATGTGCCATTACTTGGACGTTTTATGTTTCTATACTTGTGAATATTGGACCACACGTTCAGCATATGGACTATTTGCTCATTTGGTTAGTGTGATCCCTATATATACACACTTTTGGGTGAGCTATAATGAGTTTCTGCCTTTTTACATTGGGTATTCACTCTGGACTATCTTTGCGGTGTCAATGTTCGCTATCACCTTCATTCTTAGATTATATTGCGTTGTTATTGTTCGCTTTCACCTTTATTCTTCTGCCATATATACTGGTTTAGGTTCTGGCATTTTTTCTAGCCTTGTTCAAATCTATTCTTTTTAAACATTCACATATTTTCGGTGATCTTCTTTTTCTCTATGCTTATTATATAAATATCTTTCATGACACTTGATACCTTTTACATCAGATTCCACTAACTATGGTTTTCTGCAATACCTTATATTTGTATTTAGGTTTCACAATATACAATTTTGTGTACATGGATTGTGGAAATTGGACTGTATAGCTCTCTTTTAGAAGTTGCAATTAATTTATACCTGGCTTATAAAAAAAATGTTTTTCCCTTTTTTTGCATCTCTTCATCATACAGCCTTGTAAAAGTCTTTGTACCTATTTGTGTACAGACGAAACACGTGATGGCTATCCCTTCGTACATCACATGCATTGGAGAATATTAAACCGTATCGAACATATTGGAACCTGGTTGATTCATCATTTCAATCCCGGCGTATTTGTATGAACATTATGCGAATTATTTCTCTGAATTTATCAAATTTGTTTATACTATAATCTTGCTAATAATCCGTATTACATTTACAGTACGATCAACTGTGTTTACCACTATTAGGAGTGCTGTATAAGCCAAATCTTTTTGATAATTCTTAGCATCTGTGCTTGCACACTGCTTATTGCACTTCTTGGTAGTAAGTGCACATGGCTAACAGCACCCACTGACATTCTGAATGTTTACTTCTGCCTCCATTCTACTGATTGCATGTTCTATTGATGTGCGGTCTGTTCCCAGTTTGGGTACACTACTACCTAATCTTTCAGTCATGTTAATTGTTATTCCCCTATAGAGAAGGCGCTCATTACTTTGCATTTTCTGGATAAAGGAATAATTCTATGCATCTCATTCCATAGATTCCTGCATCTTTTAGGGTAATCTTCCAACTTCAGAATTATTTCAAAAATATAATGGACAATGTAACACTTTGGGTGTTATGTCTCTTTTTGTTTCTCAAGCATGTCAGTTTTGTCTATTTGAGCACTCTTTCCTTTTTTCTCCTTTTTTCTTACTGGGCACATTGGTAGCATGAAACTGATGACACCCTTGCCCGGTATTCTACCTATTTTATGGACATGTAAATCTCGGTACTGGGGACTTATTCTTTTACATAGTTATTTCTACTGCGAACAAATGTGAGCAATGTATCAGTATTTCTTATCTTCATATCAGGAAAACACATATTTTATGTTGAAAGAACCATATGTAGTTTGTTGTTTTTCTGCATTTACAGATATCAAGTATCTAAAGTTGGGGCTCCTCCTGACGAAGGCACTTCTGGTGCCGAAACACGCGTAGAAACCATCTGAGTCTGTGCCACACTGCTTGTATTTTTTGCTGTCCTATTGCAAAACCTTTGGGTTGTTAGTCATTGTCTCATCCAATGTTTAAACATTCAAAATATTTTCAACTGTTCTAACATATATGAAGTAAGATTGATTAGCTTCTGTAAAATTTATCAGTTATCTTTGAACATTATTGTTTGTCTTTTTGACACTATGATTTTAAATTTGTGGATGTGTTTTGAGCATGTGGCCATGAATGAAGCAAGTATGAGTTAGTATGTCATTACATGTGTATTTATCTGTAACAATAAACTTTATTTTGTATTTTTTTTTAAACAAATTTGGTTCTTTCTAGCTTATTTTGCAACAGTTGTGCTGTTGAATATATGTTCAGTTGCCCTGTATTGTAAATACAGCACATCCATGGTGTTGCAAGGGCATTTGATACAGGCGAAAGCAATTTCTTGTAAATGAGGTCCCCAGTTCGCCTTAGGAATCTGAGCAGTTTACCACTGCTAGATCGTGGTAAAGTGCATGTGTTTCTCATCTAAACACAGTTGATTGACTTTTTCACAATTGGTATAGTTAATTGATATGGAAGACCCTAGTAGTATGCACTACCTATGCCCAGGGTCTGAAGACATACCTGCCTCTATCTGATGTACTTTTGCACAAACATGTATTTGTAAATGGTTAAATAAGTTATGTTGTGTTGTTTATGTGTTATTTGATTTCATTTGTATAATGCTACCATCTCAGATAACTTATTGCAGTAAGCTGGTACTATTATTCGTTGAATATTTGAAGGTTCCCCCAAGACTACTACAGATGGTAATTGTGTTTCTTCTCCAGTTGCCTTCTTATGCATAAAAAGCGTGTATGTCCTTTTGTGGATGGTTTTAACATGATTTCATATGGCACTTGTCCCATAAGAATATTTTTAACAGTCTCTCTTGAAAATTGCTTGCCGCAGAAGTTACACTGCACAAACTTTGCAAATACACAACTCTATCTTTAAGTTCTCCTTGTGTCTTGAATTTGATGCCTTTAATGTTAGAGTTTGCTTCTCTCAAAAAAGCCATGTAAGTAACTCCATGGATATTCTGCACAACTGAGGGTTAGAAACCGAGTTGGTATTCCTAAATTTCACAACATGCACTTGAGCTCACCACGAGGACGATACCAGTGCTTATTGGTCCCACGTTGGCTTGAGGAGTGGGCGGAACTCACGTGTTCTACTCCACAGAATATCCACGGAGCTATCTAAAATCTCACTAAAATTCCGCAGAGTTCCACCTGCGGTAAATGCAACCCGGTCCTATACATGACGTAAACCTAGAACTGGGACTGAACAAAACTGTAGCAAATAATGTTCTGGGATTTCTATGTCTTGCCCTAGTTCGTTAATAATGCCCATGCTTGAAGCCTTTTTAATTAGATTTGCATTCAAACACAAAAGGCTCACTTTTATACAAATCCGCTACAGATGATCTTAAAATGTCACAACTCCAAGCACTGCTCGTTGCGTCTTCAGCTAACCAAGTACGAGTCAGCGGCTGTGAAATTGCATCATACCAGTTATGACCGCTATGAAGTGCTCTGCATCACAAGATCGCATGTGACAAAACAATTATATACATCCATATTCTTACCGAAATATTACAGTAAAGCTTACAATTGGAAAGGCCGACGAAGTGTTCAACATTTTAGAAATGCATGTTCGTGCAACACAGAAACAGTCGGAATGCCAGCAGTTCACAAAAAGTAGTATTGTTTTGCGCAAAGTATAATTCCTCTCGGTCAAATGGGAGTTGACCATTTACAACTGGGTTTTTTTGGGGTGCATGGCTTTGGCGCCAACGAAGATGGCCGTCTTTGCGTGGAGCTCCGTGGCAGTGTGAGGGGACAGAAGACCTCCAGGCGACAATACCTATTACCCGGACCTCAGACTTCTCAAGAGTGGAGATGAAGTCCTGCTGCACATTTTGCGACATCTACGAGTGGCCGTGGTGAGCGACAGTCTGCGTTTTCTTCTCCCTTTCAGTCGCATCCCCTCATCTGTACTTGCGGCCACCATTTTGTATGTTTGCTGCTCGAATGCCTCAGGAACTTCTCTCTTCATATTACACAAACGCCTCAAACGTAGAGCTTTTGCCTTAGCATTTTTCCCTACTCCAACAGCCTAAACGCTCACTTATGAATAATGGCTTTGTGTAAGATAGCTTTCATGGCATAATTTATTTTCCTCCTCACAAGTTGTGAAGGATTTTTATTATCATCTGAAGACGCCTCTATAGGGGTATTTTTTGAGCTCTTGACTCTTCTAGGTGATATATATTTAATTTATCCATTAGAGTTGTCCTGTCATTGCATAGTTTATGGCAAAAACGCAATCTACTCGTAGTGGTGTTCAACTTCTTGACTATACTCCATTAGAGGACTATAACCCTTTCAGCATTCCACAGTAGAATATCAAAGACTTGGAACCCAGTCATTCTACCACAGGTAGTGCGACGCCCATTATGCCTCGCAATGCTTCTAAACCGACATCTAAAATACCCTCCGCTTCAGCATCCATGTTGGGTAAACAAGTAAAAAAAAACGCCTTCTCCTACCACCTCTCCAATGTCAATATCTATGGAGTTAATCCTTGAGGAAATACGCGCTCTCAAACCTTACATGGAAGAAACAAATATTCGCCTCCAGAGTCTCGATGACAAATGGTCACATATGGAGCAAAAAGTTAGCCATGTGGAAAAACGAGTCGACACTGTTTAAGCAATCACCAGCCAGTTGCCCTCTATGCATATGGAGATTTCACATCTTAAACAACAAGTGGAAAATCATAACAGACTAAACAACTTACGCATGTATGATCTTGCAGAGGGTCTTGAAGGTGCAATCCCCCTCTCCTTCTTTCAATCTTTTCTTCCGAGTCTTCTTGGTTTTCCTGAATCTCCACCATTGAATATTCAAAGAGCACATCGTTTGGGGCAAAGTCCACAAACATTAACTTCCCCAACTAAACCAAGAAGTGTTATTTAATATTTTTTGAAATACACAGATTTGCCTAACATCCTACAAACTGCCAAACATAAAGGAAAAATCTCTTGGCAAGGATCCAATGGTTTCTTCGCTCAGGATTATACCAAAGTCACAGCGGATGACGGAAGAAGTTTTTGGACATAAGACCTGCTCTTCAAAGTTTGAATGCTAGATACGGTCTGTTTCATCCTTGCCTCTTCAGGGTGACTTATAACAATAAAACCACTAACTATGAGGATCCTGTTCTTCTGCAACGTTTCTTGGATACCTGTAAAGAAGAGAATATGGAAGTTCCTCGCTCTTCGACATTTTGAGTGCTCTATTGATGTTGTCGTTACTTGCACTCTCCTTATTTTATCATGTTTTGCAGGAGCATTGTAGTACTTCTATATAACAAATTCTCTTTTTACTGTCAGGTGCGGTTGTTCATAGTCCCCCGATATGTGATTTCTCACCTCGCCTGGTTTGTGTCTCCCTTTTCGGTCTTCGTCCTGGGGTATTCCGCTTGGCTGTGCCGTCTTTGCTATGTGGCTCCACCACCCCTGTGTTTATTAATTGCTTCTGGCATGTCTTTTGTTTTTCTCTCATTGTCTCTCTGTCCTGTCCTTTTCCATCATATTCCTCCCATCTGATTCTTTCTCTAATTTTTTCACATTTACTCTAATTTCTTCTACCTTTCCCTCTTCCTTTTCCTTTTCCTCTTGCTGGCCTCCCCCTTACCCTTCTTGTACTAGTAATTTCTTGATTTTTTGTAGTTATTTTCCATTTTCAAATCCTATCTATTTATACTGTTGCTCTATTGTTTTCCTCTTATTGAAAAATGTTACTTATATTGCATTAATGTATTTTGCTGACTGCAGTTATTCATATAAAGTTTTGTTAATTGCTTTGCCTATTTAGATGTTGTTAAAAGTTGTATCTTGGAATATTAAGGGTCGAAAGATGATATAGTCTTCTGACAAGAAATTAATGTGACACATAAGGAGATATCCAAACTTCATCGTCAAAGGGTGGGCCATGTTTTTGCCTCTCCTGGTTCCGGGAAACGAACTGGTGTGGCTGTTCTCTGTCATAAACGTTTGGATATCCAACTTATACATCAAGATGTGGAAATGTACCCCCGTGAGGGCACACTGGTGCAGGGTCACCCTCTCGTCCGCGGGTCTGAAGACTAACAAAAGAGAGATTGGCACTGGAGTGAAGTAAAACAAACCAAGTTTATTAAACACTAATGAGCGGGACTGCATCTGAACAACACCCTAAAGTGGTGTGGGAGGAAGTACATTGAATACAAAAACCATCACTGTTATATACTGTTCGTTGCAGGGTAATGCATGGGAAAGAAAACCGGAAGAAACAAATTTAAGCACGGAAAAAGCTATAGGCAAACAAGAGCAGATGGGTGACCAGGTGGTCAGGAGATGAGGAAGGGGAGTAAGGAATGTTTATGGTGGCAATAAGCAATCATTTGATAACATCTGAGACCAGGTGCACCGGCAGCTGCAGCCCCTCAGCACGTACATCAGATTGACCATGTCAGAGAGGTCAGCTAAAGTTGAGGACACAGGCTGGGTGAAAAGGCGAGCAGCAGAGAGTAAAATGAATACGACAGAAACGAAATGGACGAGAAAGTCAAAATGGCTGCCGCTTATGCTAACATAGAATTTATACTTTTCCACAAAGATGTTGATACTGAAGGTAGATGTATTTCAGTTTCTTTACTAGTCAACAAGATTACTTTAACTAGTTTTAATTTATATGCAGCCACTAATCCTGATAAGCTCTTTTAGCCTAAGATGTTATCTAAAGTAATGGTATATAGTGATGATTATCTGCTGGTTGGTAGAGCCTGTAATATGGTTGTTGACCCCTTTATTGAAAGACACTCTAATTCTAAACGTATTCCTTCTTCTATATACTCTCAATGTACATATACTATAGCCCAAAGATCCCTTGCTGATGACTGGATACTGTGTCACCCTACCCTTCAAGAATATACGTATTTCTCTTGTGTTCATTCCTCTCAATCTCATATAGATTATTTATTTATTTCCAAAGCCCTTACACAACATATTTCTCATTTTGACATAGGGTTTATACTAATTTCAGATCATGCCCCTGTCTCCTTGGACTTAGATTTACTTCCCCCCATTGAAGGAGTTAGGAGATGGAGATTTAATAACTCCATTTTATTGGCTCCTACGTTTACTCCTGCTTTTCAGAAATTTGCAGATACTTTTTTTTCTAGAAAATTAATCCCTACATGCCTCCCCTCATCTTATTTAGGACACCTTCAAAGCTGCCTCTAGAGACTTCATTATTTCTTTTGTAACTCAGAAACTGAACGCTTCCTCTAAAAACATACAATTACTTAAGTCACTTATTAAACAATTAGAACTTTCCTTTTATCTACAAAAGCTCAATCTGACTTGGATGAACTTATAAAAGCCAAATTCCCCTTTAATAAACTTTCAACTGAATCCGCTAAATCTAGTGCTAAATAATGGTGCTCAAAATAAAGCTGGGAAACTTCTTGGCAACTATCTTAAGATTGAAGGAGAACTCACTAAAATTGATTCAATTCTAACTTCGGCTAATACTACAGTTCATAAAAATGAAGATATTCTCTTGGAATTTACTAATGTTTACCAAACCCTCTGTACTCCTGAATCTCCTGAATGATATTACACATTATTAATCTTCTATTAATCCTCCTTCTTCTCCTGATGTAGATTTCCCTTCCTTAGAAGAAGATATTCAGATTAGTGATATTTTCACTGCCATTCAATCTATTAAAAAAGGAAAAGCTCCAGGGCCTGATGGCTTCACAATCAAATTTTATGCACATTTTTCCAAGATGCTTCTTCCTAAATTACATCAATTATTCTCATACTTTATCTCAACTCAGAAATTGGGGGGGATCTTTTTAGGAAGCTCTAATATGTCTTCTCCCTAAAGAAAACAAAGATCATACATTATGCAAAATTTATAGACCCATTTCTTTAATTAATATAGATTATAAAATATTTGCGAAATACTTGCCCTTCGTTTGAACTCTTTTTTACTCCACTTGATTGAAAAAGAACAATGTGCTTTCATAAAGGGTCGGCATTTATCTGATAACACTCAATTGTTTTTCAATGTTTTAAGTAAATCTAAGTCATATAAAAAGTAATTAGCAGCAATTTCATTAGACGCGGCAAAAGCGTTTGATAGAGTCAGTTGGCCTTTTATTTTCTCAACGCTTGCTTGGTTTGGTTTTCGCCCAAAATTTATCAACTATCTCTCTCTATTATAGTCCTCTCCCAGATCCTCGCCAGCAGACCTCAAACATATGTTATTTGAATGGCCGTTCATTCATAATTTTGTGACCCTTGTCTGGCAACAGATCAATACTATTTGTCACACACATATTCCTTTCTCTTTCTCTCATATTTTTCTAGGAAGCATCTCCGAGGTTTGGTCATCTCATACTTCTAATAAACATATTAATGATCTACTCCTTGCTGTTGCTCTTCAACAAATAACTAAGTCTTGAAAGGATGCATCTGATGTATCTTTTCATGCATGGTGGTATGGGGTCTGCTACAACCATAGATTAGATTGAGCCTATGTACACCCCATCACGCTTGCTATGGTTACCTGTCACTGATTTCTTAAATTCATCAGTTAAAAAGACATCTTCCCATAAGTTTCCAAACACCCCTGACTTTATAAATACTGTTGCTTATAAATAATTATATACTATTTTTATATGTTAATTTAATGCATTAGGACTATTTATGCATTATGGTTTTTGCTTACAGTATTAATATATTTTCTTCCTTTCCCTTCCTTTCTCTTCCCTCCTTGCCTTCCTTTCCTCCCCTCCCTTCCCTCCCTTTCCCCCTCATATGATCTAAAATTGTTTTTCTATGCTTACGATATATTTTTTCTCTGATTGTATTATGTTTTATCTTTTCATCAAATAAAAACCTTTTCAAACTCTAACAACTGGGTTTTTGCTGGACCTGCATTCATCAAATGAACTTTTTGACATTGGACCATAATTGCTGAGCAGGAAACCAGACAAGGGTAATTCTACTGGTAAATTACCAGCTGCAACTGACTGATACCAATAACTAATAACAAAATGAAAATGTCTGTATTCCACTACACTCAATCCTCTTCCTCCTTTCAACACACCACTTGGCTCCTGCCATACCACAAAAAACTAATGAAAGCTGCATCGTTACAAAGACAACAAAATGTTAACAAACACTTCGAGCACAGTGGGCGTGTGTTTATGTCAAAGCAGCATTGTGTTTAGGGAATATAGTTTTTATTCCCCTCCACATCAATCACAGTCCCGTATTGATCACCTCTTCCTTAGTAAATCCCTTTCCCAGCACGCTATACGCTCTGACATTGGCTCCATCCTAATCTCAGATCACGCTCCGATTTACGTGGACCTTGGCTTACTTCCATTTTCCCCTCACTCTGGCAGATGGCGTTTCAACAATGCTCTACTTTTGGAACCTACTTTTTGTTCTGAATTTACTGCCTTTGCCACTGAATTTTTCCTTTTCAACCATACCCCGGACTCCTCTTTTGTTACTGTTTGGGATTCCTTTAAGGCAGCCTCTAGGGGTTTTATTATCAATTTTGTAGCCCGGCGAAAGAAGCTTCGAGAAGCCAAGTCCAAATGCATTCTAGCTAACATTAAGACATTAGAGCTTGATTACCATGCTTCCAGATCTGAGATTTCCCTTAAAAAACGTATTGATGCGAAACTCTCCTTCAATAGGTTTACAACTGATGCTGCCTCTAATCTTTTGCTGAAATGTAATTCCAGGTATTATGGGGGTAAGAACAAAATGGGGAAGCTTTTGGCTAACTACTTGAAGATAAGAAAGGAACGTACAAAGATTGAATCCGTCAAGACTTCCACTGGGAACTCTTGCTTTAAAGATAAAGACATTCTTTCTGAGTTTGTTAAATTCTATGACAATCTTTATACCCCTGAGCACATCCCGGAGACCGCGGATCTTATTTCATATTTCCACTCGCTTCCCTCTCCCCCCGCTTCTCACGTTGATTTTGCTGCCCTGGACCAGGACATTTCACTTTCTGAAATTTCCCATGCTGTCTCTAAATTGCGTCACGGTAAATCTCCAGGCCCTGATGGTTTCACTATTAAATTCTATAGCCATTTCTCCTCTCTACTTCTTCCCAAACTATTACTATTATTCCAGTCCTTCCTTGCTGTGGGCTCTTCCAGTGGTTCCTTCCAACAGGCTTTAATCTGTTTAATTCCCAAAGAAGATAAAGATCACTCATTATGCAAAAACTACAGACCAATTTCCCTGGTTAACACGGATTACAAAATTATGGCCAAGATTTTAGCATTACGCATGGATCCACTTCTACCCGACTTCATTGGCCCTGAACAATCAGGCTTTGTCAAAGGTCGTCTCTCATCTGACAATTCCCGCGTTTTTCTCAATATTCTTAACAAGGCTTCCTCTCTGTCGCTTCCTTTCACGGCTATCTCTTTAGACGCAGAGAAGGCCTTTGACAGGATCGGGTGGGACTTTATGTTTCAAGCCCTACGCTGGATCGGTTTTTCTCCCAAATTCATCTCTATTATTTCTTTACTCTACTCTCATCCTCAGACCTCCATTTTTGTTAACGGGATGACCTCGGATTATTTCTCGCTGCGCAGAGGAGTGCGACAAGGCTGTCCTCTTTCTCCCCTACTTTTTGTTCTAGCCTTAGAACCCTTCCTTACTAAAATTCGTTTGGACGATAGTATTTCTGGTTTCAAATTTGGCTCGCGACAGGTTAAACTCTTGGTCTATGCTGATGATATTCTTTTTTATTGCTCTGATCCTGCTTCCTCTATTCCCTCTTTTCTTAATCAGGTGTCTTCCTTCTCCGCGGTCTCTGGTTATCGTTTAAATGCTGATAAGTGCGAAATTCTACCTTTAAACTCTATTTGTCAAAAGCATCTTTTTCCCCAAACTGGTTTCTCCTGGCAGCCGTCTAAGATCAAATATCTGGGTGTTTGGTTCGCTCATCTCCTGTCGGATACGCTTAAACTTAATTTTGATTATGTTTTCAAGAAAATGGACATGGCTATTCATCGCTGGCACCCGCTTTTTCTATCCTGGTGGGGCCGGCTCAATTCTATAAAAATGATGTTATCCCCTCTTCTTCTCTATACCATTTCCATGCTCCAAGTACACATTCCAGTTTCCCTCTTTAGGCGGATTGACTCTCTGTTACTGAAATTCTTATGGAATAGCAAGCGGTCTCGGATAGCTTTGACTTCGTTGCGCAAAGATAAGGCTCAATCTGGTGTGCGTTTTCCGGACTTCAGAGAGTATCATCGAGCTTTTTCTCGGAAACAATCATCTCGGTGGTTCTCTTCTGATCTTCCGCTCTACCCACCCCTCTGGTTAAGCATGGAAGCTTTCTTTTTATCCCCTTTTACCTTTCGCGAGTTTTTATCCTTCACGTCTTCTTTAGTTCGCTTTCGTACGCCTGTTATTTCTTACTTCCGTACTCTCCTTTTCCCTTTCCTATCATCATCTTATCCTTCCCTCCTTTCTATTCGCGAACAACCAATATGGCACAACTCTCTCATCAAAATTCGTAATCGCACCATATTTTGGAAGACATGGTATTCTCGAGGATTGTATTGGATCTCTCAATTAATTTCCCAAGATACTCCCCTTTCTTTCCAAGAACTTCAATCCTCTTTCTCATTGCCCTCCTCTGCTCGATCGCAATATAATGCTCTTCTCCCAGTCTTGATCCCATTAGCATTATCTACCGACATTCCTCCAGAACGCAAAGCTACCTCTTTACTCCTGGAGGCGTCTCCCTCAGCCTCTGCTATTTATAATTCCTTTCGATACTCCACTGGCAGACTAACATCTAAACTCGAGGTTGCATGGCAACTGGATCTTTCTCAAGACTGGCCAATACCTTTTTGGGACCAAATATGGGCTAAGCTTCATAAGACCTCTAGAGCTGCTAATACTACCCAAACCCTTTACTTTATTTATAATAGAACTTTATGTACTCCACATGTTTTATCCCGTTTTTCATCTGACTCGTCCCCTATTTGTTGGTCCTGTTCATGTCCCATTGCGGATCTCAAGCACATGTTGTTTGAATGTCCTCCTATTTCCAAATTCTGGTACTTAGTTTGGGCGCACCTACAAAAAATATTCTAATTTCAAATCCCTTTTTCTCCTGTACAAGTTTTTCTGGGCTCCCTATCACCGTCCCTTTCGCAATCTCCTTACCATTATTTGTTACTTGACCTCCTAATTGCTGTAGCTATACATACCATTACTTCTAACTGGAAGCAGGCTACAAATGTTTCCTACAACTCGTGGTGGAATGCAGTTTGCTTCCATCGCCGCTTAGATACAAATTACGTTTCTCCCATCTCTCTAGCAATTAAGCGTGACCTGCTTTGGCTCCTTCTGGTATCCTATCTCTCCTCCTTTGCTCCAACGCACGCCCCTCCAGGCCCTGACACAGTTGAGGTGCGTAAGCCACCATGATAGTCTTGTTTCTCTATTTCCTCTTTGTTACGTTTCACTATATTATATTATATGGTATTTTCATTCATATAATAGTTTCTGTTCATGTATTCCGCATGCTTGTTATTTTTGTTTTTAATGAGAGTTTCTATTGAAATGCTTAATTTCTGTATATGCTTATCATGGTGACTATACCTTGTTCCCCTTCCCTTTCTCCTTCCCTTCTTATTTCTTTAATAAACTCAAACTTAAAAAATAAAAAGCAGCATTGTGTTGATAGTTAGGGACATTCATGCATTAAAAGGAATACACTCTCATGCATTTTAACTGACACATATCCATCACATTGACAATACTGTATGAATAATCTGTGGTTTGTGCTTGCCCGAGGCTCACCTTGAGCTGCTGCAGGCTTAGTCGGTGAACTGCCACTGATGGCCCCGATGTCGTCCAGCAAAGACCCTTAGGGCTGCTTACTGTGCTTGGATAGTGGAGGAAGCTTGAGGGGGCAGAAGGTGAAGTGTCCTGGACTGAGGGAGGAGACTGGCTGTGGTCTTTCCAGCTCTATACTTCCCAGGCCTTCCACCTCGCGGGCTGGGTCACTCGTGCTGTCGCTTCTCTTCTGGTGGTGATGATGGTGGTGATGGCGAAAGGGCTCTTAGCTTACTTTCACCCACTTGCCCCCTGGGCATCTTGGATCATCATCCTTATGGCGCTTCTTTTTCGTCCCTGCTACAATTCCCTTTGTCTCTCCCCTCTTCCAGTATGTGCAGCACCTCGACCTGTGCAGCTATTTCCAACACGATTTTTAAATGGCACCTTAATTTTTGAGTGAACATGCACCGAAAGCAAGTGCAAACTGGGTCTTTTGTAGTTTGTCAGGGGCTTTACTGCATTGACAACTGGTACAAAAACAAGCTACTGTGCATGCGCACCCTCACAGGTCCATCTTGAACTGTAACATTTTAGCAGTCCTTGGAATGTGGCTGTAGTGTGGTGGGGTGAAGAACCTCTCAGCAATAAAAGGGTACGCGCCTGCACGCAAGTACCAGCTAGCGCCTGATTGGTTGCATGAGGTTGAACTGGCAGTTTGGAAATCGAGACAGCGGTACTCGTGTGGCTGCGACAGGGGAAGTGGAAACAGCCAACATCAAATAATGAGCACGCAGGTAAACTCCGCTCCGCTGGCGGTTGGCAGAGAGTTTGCCTGACTCTCCTCTCTAAGCAGAGCGCAGAGTGGCAGAACTCTGCAAACTCTGCCCACGGAGCTGGCATACCATCAAATTTAACACATTTGGAGAGGTAAGGCAAATAGACAGCAGCACTGCAAGTACATGGGTGGGGTCCTTTCGGGGTTAATCAGAAGTTCAGGTTTGAGTGAGTTTCAGTATTTGTAAATAGTAAAATAAGTTATGTTATGTTTATTTGTTGCTTGTTTTGTTTAAATTGTATTGTAATATGCACACATATACAAAGGCACACACACTTCCATAGCAGATGGAGGGAACTTTTGACTTTAACGCAATTGAACATATGGGAACAAACTAACAAACTAAAAAACTTCTCTCCCCTCAAAACAGCTCCACATTTATCCAAGATTGGCTCAAGCACCTAGACAGCCTCAACTGCAAACCCACAAATATTGATTCCTTGAAACCCCTAGGAATAACACTAGACAAGAATCTGAACATGATAGCTCACATCACTGCAACCACAGGCAGTGTTGCATTCCAGCTCAGATTACTGAATAAATGAAAACAAATCTGCCACCTCCAGACTTCAAACAAAGAGTACAATCCTTATTGGTTTCCAGACTAGAATACGGATTTGTGACCCTGTCAGGTCTACCCAAAGCGAGAACAGCTCCACTCAAAACGACCCTCAATGCAGCAACGTGAATGGTCAAAGGCACTAGACGAATTTACCACTCACCCCATTGTTCATGTAGCTGGACTGGCTTACCTTCGAGGCCAGAACCCAACTGAAAACTGCTTGCCTCACACACAAAGCATTACATTTTTTACACATCTAGTTACCTGGCAGATAAGATTCAAATCTCAGGTGGCAGCCGCTATCCAAGAGGCGCAGGCTCTCTCAGGCTTGATCCTCATAGATTCAGAAAACAAAAAACCAACTCACATTCCTTCTGTGGATTGGCCCCAAGTCTCTGGACCTCCTTACCACCCAATGTGTGCTCAAACCCATCGACCCACTTTTTCAAAAAAGAGGGTAAAAAGATCCTAATGAATAGATTCCTTTCATAAACTCCCGGGGAGCCTCTCCCCAGGGTGCAGCGGACGTCACAATTTCAGCAAAATATCTAGATTGGTCAGACGCACTTCCTTCACAGGAGAATGCCACTCAAACATCGCTCCCCTAACTACATGGAACTGAATATTTTCTGAGCAGCAGCAGATTACCCACCATGAAGAATCTAGATCAGTGCATAATAATAGAATGGCAGACGTTTATTTTGATATCCGTTTCTATAGCCCATTGTGTCTTTTACTTTTGACGTACTTGTCTATGATTTTTTTGGTTCTGTCAATTTTATGTACAGCGCTCTGATACTCTTGGGTCATGTTCGCGCTTTATAAAATACTCTACATAAAATAAAAAGTACATTTAAAAAAAGAGAGAGGCATAATTAGAATAATGAGTCGTCTTTGAGGACGCCCAGATCGATAATCTTACACTACAGATAGCAAGCAAGGCGTGAACACCTCCCACTCCATATGCAGGTGTGGAGGTGCTCACGCCATTCCCCCGCATTAGAATCTTCCAGTCTGCCAATAGCAGGAGCGAGCATGCCCCTCATCAAATGATGAATGGTTAGGCCCAAGCATTAGAAACTAGCAGGCCACATGCCCACACAATTCCAGCTCAAACCAAGTCTGATGAAATGGACTCCAGAAGCTCTACCCCCCCCCCCCCCGTCCTTCGCATCTGACACATTGAACCCCAGCTGTATGGAGAACATGCACTTTCACTGGTTCAGGGGAACATGTACGAGTGACAGGGAGATTTGAGGTGGTCCTAGACAATGATACATCAAGTGGGGTTGAGGAAGCAAAACCCAGTCCACCAGGAACCAATATCGAGAGTGAGGGTACAGGATTTGCCCAGGTAGCTGAGGATAATAACAAGAGAGCAAATTTGAGGGTGAAGCCAACTGAAAAGAACAGTACACAACTCAGAGGGAAGGAGGCAGATTAGACAGGATGAGGAGGAAGGGCACAAGCTATGGAAAGAGAAGGAGCTCGCACGCTGGGAGCACAGCCAGACAACAGAGCAGTGTGCACTCCACATAAGGAAATTTGATGAGAGGTTTCTAGCAGGGATCCGAGCTTCACTAAGTATTCAACCTAGGAGATGGGTCAATCAGCATATAAGAGACAAAGGCAGCCTGGTATTGACCGAACCAAGATACAGGAAAAACAAGATGGCACCTGTACTTTCCCATTAGGGGAGCAGCGACGAGGATGCATGCTGGTACACCCAAACGTACAGTAAGGACAAGCTGACCCCAAGGAGATAGTAGCAAGAGAAGAAGTCAATATCTTTGCATGCCCATTTTGCCACCTGCTAGCCTGCTGGACCCAGGAAAGAGAAAATAATGATAGACTTTGCCTGGAGAAGGGATCCTTCGAACCAGAGGACATGGCAATAGCAGAAGATTGCATCAGGAATGGGGGAGGAGATCCGACGTGGAACTTCCCCCCTATGCAGGAATGCTTAAAAAGATGGGAACGCCATGTCAGAGAGAAACACGTAGAGCTACCCAAAGTAAGAATATACCTGTTACCACAGAAGAGAATTTCAGGGACTAGCTATGTGTCATGGGGTTAGATGGATAAAGAGGGGTTAAGGACAAAGTTACCACCATTGGTGGATGGAGCGGGGAAATGGATTAAAAGTCTGCTAAGTAATTTTACTGGAGAGCAGACTAACAGGGTGTCTGCCTAAGCTCGAATCCCAACAATTACGCTGACAGACACCGATCATGAAGAGCCCGCATTAAATTCATACAGGCACCGGATATGGACAACACTGAGGGATATGTTCCCTGACCGTCTATATATACAATCGTTAATGGCAGAGAGACTATGAAGCCAGGGGAGAGTATAAATACATTTCTGCATGGAATTAGGGAACAATGGGGACAAGAGACAGGAGAGCAGTGGACTGATACTGGCCACCAAGTTGCATTCTTTTCCATTACACTCAAAAAGGGGCTGCCCACAGAGATTCAAAGCATCTGGACAGTGTTGTTGGGTTTGACACCAAACCCTGGCGGGAGTTACAAGCCCATAAATTACATTGTCACAAAAAGAAGCCTGAAAAGGGAAGAGAAAAACAAGAGCAAGCCTAGAAAGAAACCCCTAAATTGGTCCAACACATTGAAAAACAATGCCCCAAGGGGCACTTCCCCATATATGGCGGCCGCTGCGCGGTGAGGAGAGCGACCCTTGACCTTGCTGGTAGGTCGCTACCCCACCACACAGCTCTGCCTGTGTGTCCTGACGCTGCCGCTGCTGTAGAAGTTGAGGCCCTCCTCCACCCGCAGGCTACCACCTGCACCTCATCCCTGGTGGCCAATGGTAGGCCTTAGGTTTCTATCTCTGTTGCTGTCTGTCTTCCCTTTACTGCCTGCATTCTTATCTGTGCCAATTTTGCTTGCCTTCTGTTCCCCTCGTTGCCCCCTCATTCTGTGCCCTCTTGCCTTCTGTTCCCCCTCGCTGCCCCTGATTTGTGCCCATTTTGCTCTCTGTTTCCCCCTCGCTGCCCCTGATTTGTGCCCGTTTTGCTTGCCTTCTATTGCCCTTGTTTCCCCTTCATTCCGTGCCCTATTACCTTCTGTTTCCCCCTCACTGCCCCTGATCTGTGCCCGTTTTGCTTGCCTTCTGTTCCCCTCATTGCCCCTTTTGTGCCCTCTTACCTTCTGTTCCCACTCGCTGCCCCTGAATTGTGCCTGTTTTGCCTTCTGTTTCTCCCTCGCTGCCTCTGATTGGGCCTGGTTGCCTTCAGGTGCCCTCGCCGCTCCTCTTCCCGCCGCTGCATCCCCTGAGGCCCCGCCCCCCTTACTGCCCATTCGCTGCCCCTGCCTCCCGCCTCCCAGCTGCTCCTCCCTCTCACATACCCATATATGGCGGCTGCTGCGCAGTGAGGAGAGCGACCCTTGACCTTGCTGGTAGGTCGCTCCCCCACCACACAGCTCCGCCTGTGTGTCCTGACGCTGCCGCTGCTATAGAAGTTGAGGCCCTCCTCCAACCGCAGGCTACCACCTGCGCCTCATCCCTGGTGGCCAGTGGTAGGCCTTAGGTTTGTATCTCTGTTGCTGTCTGTCTTCCCTGTACTGCCTGCATATTTATCTGTGCCCGATTTGCTTGCCTTCTGTTCCCCTCTTTGCTCCCTCATTCTGTGCCCTCTTGCCTTCTGTTCCCCCTCGCTGCCCCTGATGTGTGCCCGTTTTGCCTTCTGTTTCCCCTCACTGCCCCTGATTTGTGCCCGTTTTGCTTGCCTTCTGTTCCCCTAGATACCCCTTCATTCTGTGCCCTCTTACCTTCTGTTTCCCCCTCGCTGCCCCTGATCTGTGCCAGTTTTGCTTGCCTTCTGTTCCCCTCGTTGCCCCTTCATTCTGTGCCCTCTTACCTTCTGTTCCCCCTCGCTGCCCCTGATTTGTGCCCATTTTGCCTTCTGTTTCCCCCTCGCAGTCCCTGATTGTGCCCGGTTGCCTTCAGGTGCCCTCGCCACTCCCATTCCCGCCACTGCGTCCCCTGCGGCCCGCCCCCTTGCTTCCCATTTGCTGCCCCTGCCTCCCGCCTCCCAGCTGCTCCTCATTCCCAGATCCCCATATATGGCGGTCTCTGCGTGGTGAGGAGAGCGGCCCTTGACCTTGCTGGTAGGTCGCTCCCCCACCACACAGCTCCGCCTGTGTGTCCTGCCGCTGCTGTAGAAGTTGAGGCCCTCCTCCACCCGCAGGCTGCCACCTGCGCCTCATCCCTGGTGGCCAGTGGTAGGCCTTATGTTTGTATCTCTGTCGCTGTCTGTCTTCCCTGTACTGCCTACATTCTTATCTGTGCCCATTTTGCTTGCCTTCTGTTCCCCTCGTTGCCCCTTCATTCTGTGCCCTCTTACCTTCTGTTTCCCCCTCGCTGCCCCATATCTGTTCCTGTTTTGGCTTCTGTTTCCCCCTCGCTGCCCCTGATTGTACCCAGTTGCCTTCAGGTGCCCTCGCCGCTGCCGTTCCCGCCGCTGCGGCCCCACCCCCCTTACTGCCCATTCGCTGCCCCAGCCTCCCACCTGCTCCTCTCTCCCACATCCCCATATATGGCGGCCGTTGCGCAGCCGTGCAGCGGACGCGCTGCTGGCATGCCGAAGGCGTGCCTAAGGCAAGCCAGTCTGGCCTGTCCGCGCCTGGACTGTGCCCGGCACCAGAACCCCTGGTCCCCGTACCCGCCACGACGACCAACACCGCTACGATGCCAGCACACTCCACGCTCTCAACCCCGGACGGACCCACACCTGCTTCAAGGCCGCCCCAAAACGCACACACGGTCCCTTCACCTGCTGGAACTGCAGCTACACCAGCCTCAGAGCCGCCGAACCACCTGCCAAGAAAGACCTCAACCTCCGATGCATCCTACTGAACACCCGCTCCGCACGCAAACACGCCGTCGAGCTTTGAGACCTGCTCGACACATCATCCCCGGACGTCGCCTTCCTAACAGAGACCTGGATGAACGACTCCTCCGCACCCGACATCGCCATAGCCATCCCAGACGGCTACAAGATCACCCGCAGAGACCGCACCAACGGAGTCGGAGGAGGAATCGCCATCGTCCACAAGAATAGCATTAGGGTCTCGACCAGCACCGACGACACTTTCAGCACCGCCGAACACATGCGTTTCCAGATCGACACAGACCCCAACTCCAACCTCAGAGGCACCCTCATCTACAGACCCCCTGGACCCGACCCCAGTTCAGCGACTCCATCGCCGACTTCATCAGCACGCACGCCCTGACCTCCACCGACTACATCCTCCTCGGAGACCTGAACTTTCACCTGGAGAACAATAACAACAGCAACTCCACAACTCTGATCGATAACCTCGCCAACCTCCGACTGAGGCAACTCGTCACAACGCCTACCCACTCCGCCGGCCACACGCTTGACCCCATCTTTTCCGCAAGCCCCCACGTCACCTTCAGCCACACCACTGAACTCCTCTGGACCGACCACCGCTGCATCCACTTCTCCTTCCAGAAACCCACCACACATAACCGCACCAAACAGATCCGTCGCCGCTGCTGGAGAAAAATCACCGAAGACCAACTACACGCAAACCTCGCTCTCAGCCCACCCACCGAACCCTCTAACACCGACGAAGCTGCCTACAGCCTCAGACGCTGGATCGACGGCTGCGTCAACTCTCTCACCCCACTGAAGAAACCCCCCCACAGAGACACCAGCAAAAGGGTCAGCTGGTTCCACCCCAGAACTCCTAGCCTCCAAGCGAGCCTGCCGGAATCTAGAGAAGAAATGGCACAGCGAATAAACTCCGGACAGCCACGCAGCCCACAAGGACGTCACCCGCAGCAACCATCACCTCATCAGGACTGCCAAGAGGACCTTCTTCAAAGACCACCTCGACAACAACACACACAATAGCAAGGAGCTCTTCAACATCATGAAGGAGCTCTCCAACCCCGGCTCCAATACCAACGACATCCCGCCATCGCAAGCCCTGTGTGACTCCATCGCCAGATAGCAGACATCCACTACCGCTTCAACACCCAGACAGCCCCAACAGACAGCAACACAACAGACTCTCTGCACACCATCGACCGCGACCCCCTGCTACCCTGGACCAGCGTAAGCATCGATGACACCATCAAGACCATGAGCACAATCCACTCCGGCTCCCTTTCAGATCCATTCCCGCACCACATCTTCAACAAAGCCAGCAGCTCCATCGCACCCCACCTGCGCAACGTCATCAATATCTCCCTCGAGCCGCAAACCTTCCCAGAGAGCTGAAAACACGCTGACATCAACGCCCTACTCAAAAAACCCAAGGCAGACCCTAGAGACCTCAGGAACTTCCGGCCCATCTCACTGCTCCCGTTCCCGGCCAAGGTCATCTAGAAGATCGTCAACAGACAGCTAACCCGATACCTCGAAGAAAACAGAATCTTGGACACTTCCCAGTCAGGGTTCCGTAGCAACCACAGCACCGAGACCGCCCTCATCGCTGCCACCAACGACATCAGGACACTGCTTGACAACGGTGAGAGAGCAGCCCTCATCCTCCGCCGCCTTCGACACTGTCTGCCACCGCACACTACGCACACACCTCCACGCCGTAGGGATCCGAGACAAAGCCCTGGAATGGACCACCTCCTTCCTCTCCGGCAGAACCCAGAGCGTCCGCCTCCCCCCATTCCGATCCAAAGCCTCCGAGATCCTCTGCGGCGTACCCCAGGATTCCTCCCTCAGCCCGACGCTGTTGAAAATTTACATGGCCCCGCTCGCACACGTCGCCCGACAGTACGACCTCAACATAATCTCCTACGCCGACGACACTCAACTGATCCTCTCCCTCACCAAGGACCCCATCACCGCCAAAGCCAACCTCCACAAAGGAATGAAAGCCGTCGCCGACTGGATGAAGACCAACCGACTGAAGCTGAACACGGACAAAACGGAGGTCCCCATCCTCGGCTCCAACCCTTCAGCCTGGGACGACTCCTGGTGGCCGATGACACTGGGGACAGCCCGACACCCACCGACCACGCACGCAACCTGGGAATCATCCTCGACTCAACGCTCTCCATGACCAAGCAAGTCAACGCCGTCTCCTCCTTCTGCTTCAACACCCTCCGCGTGCTCCGCAAGATCTACAGGTGGATCCCGACAGATACAAGAAGAACAGTCACCCAGGCCCTCGTCATCAGCAGACTCGACTACGGAAACGCCCTCTACGCAGGAGCCTCGACCAAGCTCATCAAACGACTGCAACGCATCCAAAACGTCTCGGCACGACTGATCCTCGACGTACCACGCCACTGCCACATCACCCCCCACCTGAGAAACCTGCAGTGGCTGCCCGTCAACAAGAGGATATCCTTCAAGCTCCTCATCCACGCACACAAGGCACTCCACAAGACCGGCCCAGCCTACCTCAAGAAACGACTTTCCTTCTACATCCCCAACTGCCAGCTCCGCTCCGCTGACCTCGTACACGCCACCATCCCGCGCATCCACAGAACAACCACCGGCGGGAGGTCCTTCTCCCACCTCTCCGCCAAGACCTGGAACACCCTCCCACTGAGCCTATGACAGACCCAAGACCTGCTGACCTTCAGGAGGCTATTCAAGTCAGTAGCGCCCCGTCCCCCCCAGCGCCTTGAGACCCTCACAGGTATGTAGTGCGCTCTACAAATGTTTGATTGATTGATTGAAGGGGGCCACGGTGGCCTTGAGTGTGAAAAAGGCACCCGTCTTAGAGGGAAATCCAATGCAAAACCCCAGAGGATTTCAACCTAGCTATGACAGCAGAGGTCAGGGAGCCTTGCAACAACCAGACCTTAGGGGATGCTCCTATCGCCACAGGATGGGCCACCTGTCAGACAGATGCTAGCTGAAGGCATACTATGAGCAGAGATCGATGGGCCTGGGCCAGCCACCACAAAACCCTATGAATGTACATCCACAAAGCCAAGCACAGGGGAACCTGAATGCACCTTACATTTAGTCACGGGGGTCCATCAGCCACCACACCCCTGCAGCAGGGATCAGGTAGTTGGACATACCTGTGGCAGTAGCCTCCACAGACAAGGAACTCAGCCCAACAAGGTCCAGGGCCACAACCTTGACAGGGAGAGATAACTGTCTAGGGAGATAATGCCTTCACATAAATATAGAGCTCAAACATGCAGTAAGATACACCCCCAGAATAAATAGCATCCCTTCACCCACATCCCCAAAAATGGTATCAAACCAAAAGAAGGATCAAGGAGACAATGTTGGGAATCCAAGCTTTTACTTGCATTTAGTGATTCACGGCAGCTGTATCCGTTCTGTCGACCAGGTATACTTAAAAGCCAGGCACCTTGGTCTCCACGTCCAAAAAGTCAATAGGGGTGGGTTTCAATCACCAATTTGATATGTCCCCATTCTTGGGGATTTGGCCTGGGCCCAAAGTTTCCTTCGTGGCATGTAGCCCCAACAGTGCTTCAAAACACTAGAGGTCTCGGAACAATGGAGGTTCCCCTTTCAGTTCTAAAACGAAGCTGTCCACAAGTGGCGGGAGCCAAGATTCCTGCATGCCTGAGATAATGAAGACCATACAACCTCCACAGCACATGCACAAGAGCCAAATAACTGGCGACGCGTCCACATGATGTCTAGTCCAAGCCCTTAGTGGCGGGGTTTTCTTGGGGTAGCTTGGCATCCAGAATTTCTGGGGCAGTCCCTGTTCATTATCATCACTGGCCTATAACAGGTTTTTTGGTCAAAGCTGATGTGATTGATCTTTATGATTACAAGACCACTCTATAAATATCTCACACTAGTTTAAGAACCCAGGGGCATATTTACAAGCCCCTATCGCCACCAGAGCGTCACTTTTAAAGACATTTTGGTGGTGATACAGGCTTCGCTCTATTCACAAAGCAGCGTTAAGCCACTTAAAGTGGCTTAACGCTGCCTTGTAAATAAGGCACCCTTTCACACTATAATTAGCGTGAAAGGGTAGGGCAATGTGTGTTGCGGTCTGCCTTCCACCCCAACACCCATTGATTTTGATGCTGCCCCATATTTACAATGGTGGCGTAAATATGGGGCAGCGCCAAAATTAAGACCAAAAAATGCTTGGTCTTATCCTCGCGAAATGAGGAGAAATGCTTAATTTCTCCTCGTTTTTGCTGTTTCGATGTGTGCTGTGTTGTGCAGCACACATAGAAATAACAAAACGCCATTGATTGTTTATGTGCAGGAAGGAGCTCCTTCCTGCATGTAAACAATAATTTTTTTTAAATGACAAGTTGCAACTTGTAGCACACATAGAATTTGAAAAACGTCATGTAAAGATTGTTTATGTGCAGGAAGGGACACCTTCCTGTGCACAAACAATCTTACCCTGCAACGCAGGCACCCTTGCACAATGGTGCAAGAGTGCCTGCATTGGTGTTAAGCAGCAAAATTTAGCACCAGTGCAGGGTGAAACGCAGGGCTGCACCGTATTCATGTTAATACGGTGCAGCCCTGCATTTCAGAAGTGGCTGCGCGCGTCGTTAAGCCAACAAGGCTAACGCCACGCTCCGCCACTTCTTTTGTAAATATGTTCCCCAGTTAGGTATGTAGGGGGGGGCTCAATGGCTGATAAAGAGATTAATCTGTCTTATTACTAATAAGCTACCTTTAGTTTTTAGCGGTTAAAAAGCTATCCATTACCACGGCCACCTTCACTAAAATTGCAACTAGTGGAGTGTGGAGAACACACCCCTAAGGGAAGTACAGGAAGCCCAGAAAAATCATTGACTACAGTCACACATGTAATGTTTCTGAATTAACAAAATGTTCTTATACAAAAGGTCTACAACAGAATCTCCAAGTGCATCATCTCTCAGCTGCCACATCAACACCCCAGCACGGATCCAAAGTGTACGAACCAAGATTATGAATTTACAGTGCAAACCTTTTCGAACTTTTAAAAGGGAAACCCTAGTCACCAGAGCACCACAGACACCTCCCCTGGATCTATATCAAGACTTGCAATGTTCAATAACAAGTTACATATTATTGCTTTTCCAAGTACCCTGTGTCTATTCTGGGCCCTGCTGCACCTATTCACTGCTAAAAAATTACCTGGCCAAAAGGAGTCCATTAAAAAACTGTTACAGCGCTTGTGCAGGTATCTCTCCCATGCAACATAAAATTACATCAAACCAAACACTAGTATCACACATGCACTACACAGCACCCTCTTGCACAACACGGGTTATCAGCACATGACCGCAGTGGGTCCCCAGACACCAGCCAGTTCATGTTACATCTGCTCACTGATATCATATGCAGTAGGCATAGACAGACTTTACTTATCCCAAGAGGTAGCCCCAGAAAAAGCAAAATGCCTTCTTCACTTATACCTATGGCAGAATTAGGGCCAAGATCAAACCCAACAAAGTAGAACCCAACAGCGTAGCAGTGAATCTAACCGGATACAAAACCAACCCAACAGCTCTATACCTTTTCACTGAGCCTACTCATATCTAAACTGAGCTGGACAGGATGCACAGAAAGGGCACCATAAGGGAGGATAATGTTTGGCCCGAAACTTTCCAGAGCCCCCAACTCAAAGCCCAAACACATCTGCTCCTGCTTCCATTTGTGGTCCAAGGGTGGCCTTTAGCATATCTGGAGCAGTCTTCTCTAACAACAAGTGGACCCCCGACATGGAGTTCCTGTGTAGGGCCATCCAACTTGAAGATACAAAGGGAAATATGTCATGAGGGGTCGAATAAGAGCATCTCCACCACTTGTCAGGAAATCTGGGATACCAAGGTGGGTGGCTATACTTGGCTATAAGGGAAGGGGCAACCTCTAATTGTAGTAAAACTTACACTGTATTACTTACGTTTTGGAGGTAAACAAACGTTTCCACTGGGCATGAATGAGAACTGTGGCATGATTGCGCACATCTGGATAGCAATGGGCACCTCAACGCTGATACATTTTTATTGGCAGTGCGGCTACTTTGCCTACACTCAGTTCATCCCCGGATAGCACAGACTTTGATCCCTCATAACCATGCACACCCCTACCCTCGCCATTCCCAGAGAAGAACTGTCGGACTTGTACCAGCACCTGTTGGGCAAGAAGACAACTTTGCTGCATCAGGCTTGTAAAAAGACTGTAGATTATAGTGGCTGGGCTTAGCAGAAGGACATTCCAGAAGAATTCAGATTATTCACAGACACACAAGTGTCAGCAGGAGGGGTTATACCCTTCTTCATAGTATAAATAAAGGCGAACGTCTGCTGGTGA
The DNA here is from genome assembly GCF_964204655.1 of Triturus cristatus. Lineage (NCBI taxonomy): Eukaryota > Metazoa > Chordata > Amphibia > Caudata > Salamandridae > Triturus > Triturus cristatus. Next base: position 1,204,709,427 of record NC_140582.1, on the reverse strand, counting down.
CAAATAACCAAGTGGGAGATGCTTAAACTGATGAATAGCACTGAGCTTGGCCTTAACTCAATCAAGGAATAACTGAGAGCAATTTGCCTCATGGTGATGCAGCATAGATATGTGTTAGACGTAGGGCCATATTTATGAAGGCTTGCAACAGTTTTACTCCGCTGTTGCGTCACTTTTTGTGACACAGCAGGGACGTAAATAATGCACCACATTGCGCCATATCTACAAAGTGACGTATCTAAGCATATGCGTCACCTTGTAAATTCCTGCGCTACATTATATCTGCCTCAGGTATAATGTATGCAGGGTGGGGGTTCCTATAAGAAAAAGCATCGTAGAAGTGCCATAGTAAAATCTATCAGATTTCACTGATCTACTTCTAGGACGCTATTGCGTCAAAACCTTACACCTGCCTCACAGCAGGCATAGGAGAGATGCAGTACAATGGGAATAGGCCTCCCCCATGCATTGCCGGAGTTACATTATGCTTACGACACAACTCCAGCAATGCGCTGGTTTTGCGCCAATAGATATGTCACGATTCCTCACGTATCTGTCATTCCTTGTTACATGGTGTCTCAAGGAGGGCACACTGAAAAGTGTTGCATTGCTGCTTTCAGTGATGCAACACTTTTCATAGCCCTTAACGACCGCGATGGAGGGAGGGATGTGTGTGAAGATCGCTGCACGTTTATTCCAAGGAATGATATGGACAATGGAACATTGGCTCTTGTCATTCAAGCGCTGCACCATTTAGAAAGAGACATGCATGAGCAGGGAGGTACCCTGAGCAGGAGTGGTTCTCAAATTGGTTCTCCTGGCTCCCCCGGTTGATCTCCGGTCTGTGCACATCGTTGGTGCCAGTTTTCATTGTGTTTTTTTTTTTGTAGTTCATACATTTAAAGATTTCCTGTTGTAAAAACGCAGTTCTCAAACCGGTTAGAATGCAAGTAACTAGGAAAGTAGTAATTGTCAAAAGCGAGCTAAAAGAACATCAGGTCCACATAAAGTAACTATCAAAAAGTATGGGTTAGATAGCGTAGTTGAAACTTTAACTGGGGGGACAATGTTAATATTGAGAAAGCAATGTCAATATGAAGAATGATACATTTATTTATTAAAACAAATTCACATCTTTATTAATTAATTCACCCATTGTGAACTCTACGTCAACACCGACTCAAAAGTACGTACTTAGGTAGGCTCTGAGCCCTAGGCTTGAGGCCACTGATTGACAGGTTTCAGAGGGGTGACACATATCCAGTAGACAAATTAACAAACAGGAAATCCCAGATCAAATGTGCAGATAGGTGCAGTGACACCACAATGGTGCAGGGAGATTGACCCCAATAAAGCACACATGGCCGGAGGGGTATGCACACTCCCTAAACACCATAAAGTCAGATGCTACATAAGTTAGGAACATATAGCCAAATAGGACACAGCACCTACAGAGCACGCAGTGATCACATGCTCCCCATGCCAGGTATCTGGACACATTACTCAGTGGCCACATTGTGTGCACGTAAGTTTGAGGCCCACATGGATTCCTAATCGAATAAATAAATTTGCAACTCCAAAGGCAACAACTTACATTTCTTACCATACAATTATCGCCTGAACCATTTATGGCATTCAATGAATTGTATATAAACACATCTCGGATCGATTGTAAATTTTGACAGTCCTCAGAACCTATGCCTGTAACTGTTCTCCAGGCAGCATCTGTTTAATTAAACAGACTGTTCCGGTTTTGCCAAACTTCTCTTGTCTCTTTGTTTTTTCAAGGTATTTCATGTTCAAGCAACACACAGTAATATTAATATGTGTTTCTCTTTGTAGTTTGTGAGTGTTCTCTTGGTTACAGGCTGTACATACGCATTTATAGATTTATTATAATGCTCTCACTGCAGTCTGTACTTGGTTACATGTCTTATCTGTACATACCTGTCAATGGTAATAATATGTATTACTGTTTGCAGTTTATGAGTACTGCATTTATAGATTTATTATAATGCACTCACCACAGTCTTTGCTTGTTTTCTATTCTCTACCTTCTCTACGTTCTCATACTTTACTGCAGATTCAATGATGACTCTTGGGCCGCCGCCAGGGGTCACGCCTGAAATTAGATAACACATTATATTACACCTGCTTTTTCACTGCTTTTTAGTTTGAAAAAAGACTTTGAATAGACTCTTACCATTTGCTTTTTTTGCGCGTCTCTCATAAAAGAGAACCACAGCAAGGACCACAAAGACAGCACTGAGGAGCATCCCTGAAGCCACAGCCAATGTGACCCACCAGCAAGAACAGGGGGAATCTGAAGAAGGAGCAGCCCCTGAAAAATAAAGACAGCCTGTGAGTGTCCGGCTTGTCAGGGTCTTGTCAGATGCAATTAGAAAGTAGAAAAAAGGAATAACAAAAAGAGTGGAGACAAAAAGGTCTTAGAGATTCTTCAAACATTGTTACCCCTTAACAGCAGCATATAGTTTGTCAAAATGGGTTTGTTGATATGTTTTTAGCATTTACGTTTTTATGAAAAATAAGTGTTGCTGAATAATTTATTTAATAATAGGTCCAATCTGGTAATATTAATCTAACATGAATACACTTGAAATGAGTTTAAAATAATGTACAGAAGTTTGTTTATTAATGTGATTTTGTTAGGCCACATTTTGCTGAAATCTCAGGAAACAGCCATAATAACGCATGCCTTACATCGCATGCCTTTACAATGCGGTCGCTACAATGACCGCATTGTTACAATGCGATCTATTACATCGCAAGTCATTTCAACGACTTGCTGTAGGACCCACATGAGTAGCCCTGTAAAGGTATCTCACACCTGTCACTGCAATCTCTGAGCGCAGTTTTAAACCTCCATGTCAACCTGGCATGTGCACTGACTTGCCAGGCCCTAACCTTACCTTTTCATACATGTGAGTCACCCCTCAGGTAGGCCCAGAGTTCCCCCAGGGGCAAGGCGCAGTGTATGTGAAAGGTAGGACATGTACTGATGTGTGTGACATTCCCTGATAGTGAAATACAGTGCATTTAATGTTTTACTATTGAAAGGCTATCTGTCCCATAGGATAGAGTGGGAATATACTGTGTAACATCTGACAAGTATAACTTCCCATTTGGACAAGATAGAGAAATGGACTTTAGGCTCTCTGAACTCAGAATTTAATAGTACATCTTTTAGTAAAGATATTTTTTAAATTGTGTGTTTGAAAATGCCACTTTTAAAGAGTAGTCATTTTTTTGCTTAACCATCCTGTGTGCCTCTGCTGGGTTGTGGATTGATTGTCTTGCGTTTGAGGTACAAGGGCTAGGGATGTGAATTCACGGTAGACAGCCACTGGTAGGGGTGAGGTGTGTCCTGCCTTTCCTGGATTCTTAATAGACTTGGGCTACATTTAGAGTGGTGAGAGGAGATTTCCCAGCACCTCAATAGGCCTGGTCTGCCTTGGACAATGCTGAATCAACCTCCTGCTAGGAAGCTGGGCCAGAAAGGACAGAACTGGTTTGAACTGAGCACAGAGCCTTTTTGCTACAAGAGGACAAAGAGAAATGCAGTATAAATATTAGGACCCAGACCCCACAACTTTAGATGACTTTTGGACTCAAGAGGAAACTCTGCCAAGGAGAATAGCTGTGAAATCTGAAGGAAAAGTACTGCCCCTTTGCTGTATGCTGTCTGGGATTAGCCTGCGGTGGCTGTTTCTGCCAAGGGGAGGACAAAAATTGAACTTTGCTGTGTATCCTGCTTGAAGAAGATCTCCAAGGGCTTGATGTAGAGCTTGCCTCCTGTTCTGAAGTCTCAGAGCCACAAAGACTTCACTACCTCTGTCTGCCTGCATCTGGAACTGCTGTTTCAGCTGCCACAGAAGGAACAAGCCACACTGATGCCAGCGAGCGACGCTGTGACCTGCAATGAAGCCGTGGGCACCGCTAGTGAAGTGCACGATGCACCACCCTGGCTTGCACCGCAGCCCAGATGCCTCCCGATGCCGCACCTTATTGACTCCGTCACTGAGGCCGCTGCCTGCAATGCTGCCGAGGGCACCGTTCGTGATGCTCATGGTGCACCGACCCGACTTGCATCACAGCCCGGCCTCACCGACACCAGTGCTTCATCATCACAGAGCTGATAGCCGACGTGGGTGACTCGCGAATCCATCAACACAGCATCATTGTAAGAACCGCCAGCTCGCCACCACCGTGACATCACCTCTCCAGCAACAGAAAGGAACTGAGGCCTCACCTCCCTGACAACAGTTAGAAACTGACGCCTCACCTCCCCTGCATTGCAGTAAGGAACTAATGCTTCACCTCCCCTGTGGTTGTAAGGAACCAATGCATCACCTGGCGCCTACAAAGCATCACCTCCCTGACGCCGTGCACCATCTTTGCTTTCATCAATTGCCAGGGTACTCTTCTTGGGGTCTTTGTGACTTCGTGCCTGACGCTACTCACAACACACTCAATGCTGTACTTTGGGATTTTCATCAGTAACGATGTTGTATTAGCTCCAGGTGGAGTTATTTGTTGATATAAGCTTGATTCTTGTGAATAACCTATTTTTGAGGATATTTTGATATATGTATCGGGGATTTTTGTCATTTTGGTTTAGATGAAGATTACCTATTTTTCTAAACTGGTGTGGTATCCATTTGTAGGTGTGTCACGGCTACGGTATGTGTGCACAAATGCTTTACACACTACCTCTGAGATAAGCTTGTCTGCTTGTGCCAAGCTCCTAAGGTGGTGAGCAGGGGTTGTCTAAGGGCGTTACTCCTTTGCCCTAACTAGAAGCAAGGGTCCCTACTTGGACAAAGGTGCAAACCATTGCCAACAAGAGGCCCCCATTTCTAACACATTGTGAATGAACTTTCTAGTCTTTTCATATGTTGCAAGTACCCAAGGTCCTTACGCTGAAGTTCCATTACTGGGCTTACTTAGCACTCTTCCGCAGGTGTATAGTACATTGTTTAGAAATAATGGAAATTAGTTGAACTTCCTATAATGCGGAAGCTGCTCAAACCTTTCTTAGAAATGAGACAGTATTATAGGCCTTAAGATGAGAATTCATGCTATGATTTGCTAAACATTAGTTACTTTCAATTACGCCACCATGAAACTTCATTTTTCTCTCATTTGGTACGCAACATTTGTATAAAAGAACCTCTTGCTTTGAGGGTGAGCCAGGAGCTTTCCTGTTTCTACCAGAGATGCTGTCTGGTTTCTTTGTGATCCTGACAACTAATTTTCAGATTTTCCTGAACTTCTTACAGCTAGGGATGTTGTCCGACTTCTAATGATTTTGCTGTTCATTTGCAACTTAGAATATTTCTGAAACTGACTACTCTTTACTATGCATTTGAACATTAATAGCATTTATTCTGTTCTGCTTGATTTTAAGATCTGTGTCATAAAATCCTTTAACGTTTCTCTGATTTAGAACTCAGTTATTGAGGGGTCCCAGTTACGTATTTGCTACTTTGCTAATCTATGCTGAGTTAGTTGATGGGGAGGGTGCCTTTTAATGCAAGATCAACCTCAAAGAGGAACCGCCTGAGATGTAGAATTTTCGATTGTCTGAAAACTTGGGGTTTGGTTTCTGCTGCCACAGGTACATCAACCTTCAACCTCACACCATCACCTGCATAGCCCCTCAGGATTCTTTACTTGCTCCCATGCTTTTAAATCTGTGCTTGGTGGATTCCGCTGGAGAAGAAAGATTCAGAGACATGAAAATGGCAAGGCACCCACATACACCACAAAAAAGATTTCATCTCTCTTTAAAGGTCTGTCTGAATAAACTCCAAGACAGGATGACATTGGATAATCCAAAACGTATACATGATAAAACCGCATTATTTCTACTACAGACACACCATTTATTTATTTTTTATTTACGGAGTTTTATACAGCGCTGGCCAGACCCGAGGGTATCGGAGCGCTTTACAACTGATTATAATGCAGGAGACCAAAAATAAGGCATAGGTATACAAATTGGTTCAAAGCGTCTCGGCGTGTGATGCGACAAATGATATGAGGCAGTCCTGGGAGTCTTGCACCCTGTAATGAACGGAAACCCATTACATGGAGGGGGGGTAACAAGGGGGGCACAGGGGCACTTGGAGGAGGTAGATGATGGTGAGAAAGTGCCATGGTGCTGCAGAAAGTCGGTAAGCGACCAACAGTGAGTGTTAACTGTTTGGGAAGGCGCGGTTGAGGAAGAGGTCTTTCAGGAGTTTTTTTAATTTTACAAAGGATGGGATATTCCTAATGTATGCTGGGATGGAATTCCAGATTTTGGGTCAATTTCCAGCGAAGGATCGATCAGCAGTTTTTTTTTGCATGTTTTCAAAGGGATGAGCAGTAGGGAGTTGGAGCTCCTGAGGTTCCTTGTCTGGCTGGCCTTACTGAGTTTGAAAGCCAGGTATTCCGGTTTCCCTGTGTGGAGGGCTTTGTGCGTGAGACAGGCAGTTCTGAAGCTGGCACGCATCTCTACTGGGAGCCATTTTAGTTCCTTGAGTGCAGGTGCAATGTGCTCAAATTTCCTGACTCCGATGACCATTCTGGCTGCTGCGTTTAGAGTAGTTTTGAGGGGGGCCATGTGGGATTTCGCTGCACCAGTGAGGATAACATTTCCATAATCAAGTCTGGAAATCACCAGGGATTGGGTGGCTTGTTTGAGGTCTTTGGGAGGGATGAAGGGTTTTATTTTGTAGACAAGCTTCAGATTGAGGAAGGCACTTTTCGCGGAGTTCTTGATGTGACTGACCATGTCCAGTTTAGGGTCTAGGGTGATTCCTAAAGATTTTATGGCGTTGGCCAGGGTGTGAATACCGTTGAGAGCATTGATTGCTTTAATCCATTCCTTGGTTTGGGGATTTTTTTCTTTATTGGAGATGAGGAGTATTTCGGTTTTGTCTTGGTTGAGTTTGAGGTGGTTTATGGCTAGCCAGTGTTTGACTTCTTTGAGAGTATTGTTTAGTCTCTGAATATCTTCAAAGGAAGAGGTTTCCAGATAGATCTGGGTGTTATCTGCATAGAGGTGGAAGGTGATATTGGCTTTTTTAAGTATGGAGTTGAGGGGTTCCATATAAAAGTTGAACAGTTAAGGGGAGAGCACTGATCCTTGTGGGATGCCTCTGTTGATGGGGTGTGAGTCGGATGTGAAGGATTTGAGTTTTATTTTTTGGGAGCGGTTTTGTAAGAAGGAGGAAAACCATTGTAAGACCACCTCGTCAGCACCTCCTCTGTCTTGCAGAGCCTTGATGAGTAAATTGTGATCCACCGTGTCAAAGGCTGCTGATAAGTCCAGGAGGATGAGTACGCAGCATTTGTCGGTATCTAGAGATTTGTGCATGCCGTCCACGATGTTTAGGATCGCTGTCTCGGTGCTGTAGCCTTTGCAGAAAACCGATTGGTGGGTATCTAGAACATTAAGGTTGTCAATGTGCTGCGTTAGTTGAGAAAGAACGCACTTTTCAAGGATTTTAGCAAGTAGGGGGAGGTTGGAAATGGGTCTGAAGTTGTTCAAATCATTGGTGTCAAGGCAGAGTTTTTTCAGGAGAGGTGTGACTTGGCCGACTTTGAGGCAGTCTGGAATGATGCCGGAACTCAAGGAGCTGTTTATGATCTTGCACCAGAATGGAGCGATGGAGAGTTGCAGTTTTTTGGTCAGTTGGGTAGGTAAAGGGTCAAGTGCGTGAGATGCGGGTTTGGAGGAGGCGATCAGTTTAAGAGACTCGTTTTCAGGTACAGGGTTGAAGGATTTCCAGGATTTCGCAGGATATTTGCATGTGTTGGTTTCAGTTTCAGGGGGAGGGATTGTGCATGAGGGGTTAGGGTTGATGTCAAGTGAGAGCTCGATCTTGGAGACTTTGTCTTTAAAGAAGATGGCGAAGTTGTCGCATAGGTCTTTGGAGGCTTGGCTAGGGGCAGCTGAGGGATTGGATGTTTGTTGTCTGATGATGTTGAATAGTTCTTTCGGTCTATTTTTCACGGAGTCGAGGGTGGTGCAGAAGAAGGTGGTTTTTTCGTTGTTAATGTGCTTTTTGTATTTCCTTCGGGTTTCCTTGAGTTGCTCAAGGAGGAAATTGGAGGGGTTGTTCCTCCATAGTCGTTCTGCGGCTCTTAGTTGTCTTCTTTCCGCGTTGATGTCAGAGTTGAACCATGATCTGGACGGAATGTTCCTGTTTTTTTTCAGTTTCAGGGGGGCTACTTGATCAAGGATGGAAGTCATAGTAGAGTTATAGTGAGTGGTGAGTTCCATTGTAGAAAGATCGTCCGCGGTGGTAGGCAGGAGTGAGCATAACCGTCATTCAAAGTCGTCCATGGAGATCTGTCAAAGATTTCTCGTCCATTTGCGGGTGTCTTGGGTGGGGGTTGAAGTTTAATTGGTTGATTGAAGTGGAAGAGGATAAGGTGGTGGTCAGACCAGTCGACAGGTAGGATCTGATCGATTGTGGTGGAGTCCCGTTGGGAGATGATGGCATCCAGGATCGCTCCTTTGTCGTGGGTAGATTCTGAACAATGCTGGGTGAGGTTATTGCTGAGTAGCAGCTCATTTAGGTTCTGGATTACCGTGTTGCTGTTTTCGTTCCAGTGTAGGTTCAGGTCTCCCAGAATTAGGTTGTTGGCGTCTCGGAGTGCGCAATGTGCAATCATATCAGACAGATGTTCGGTGAAAGTGGTGGTGTTTCCTGGGGGATGGTATAGAAGATGACACTGGAAGGATTTGTTGTCGCTTGTGTTGATGTTGACGGAAAGGCATTCACAGCAGTTGTAGTTAAAAGTGTCGATTTCAGTCACAGATATATTGAATTTATGGATGATTGCTATACCTCCGCATTTTGGTCAATGCGATCTTTGTTGATGATTACAAAGCCTGATGGCACGAGAGTGTCCAAGATGGGCGAGGAGCAATCGTTTTGCCACGTCTCCGTGATGAAGGCTATGTCTATGTCTATGTGGAGAAGTGTGGCTCAATTGTTAGAGCCGCAGACCCTGATGCAGAGGTCTGGCCCGGGACCAGGGTTCAATTCCCGCCTTGGTGGGTCTTGGGCTCAATTTCCTCGGACCTGTTAATTCTCGCCTCGGTGCCTATTCTAATCGTGGGTCCCACTCTGCAACTCTGGGCAATAGCTTGCTTAATCTCCACAATGGCCCCAACAGTGCTGGGATGCCTGGCTTCACCTTGGGGGTGCCCAGGAGTGGACATTTCACAGGGAAAAGCCAGGAAGGGTTCCACAGCGGTATGAGTTACAGCGCCAGGAGACCCTAATTGGGTAGCAGTGCGCTTTACAAATACAAACACATTTACATTGGCATATATGTCATGGGTGAGGATGGATTCAGCTAGTTCAGTAGCATGTTTAGTGGCTGACCTGCAGTTAATGAGCATGCAGTTAGTGGTGGGTGCCTCGTTATTGGGGTTCTTCTTAAGGGGGGCCCCTGGGATGTTCGTAAGGAAGGCCGGGGGTCTAGGGTGATGTGGAGGGGAGGGTCCTCTTCTGAATCCGGTGAACACTTGTATTTTGGATAGAGCGGAGGCGGTGGAGGGAATGTCGTAAGAGGCGGCCAGATCAGCTACTTCCCTCGGGGACATAGCTATTCTAGTTCTGTTTGATCGGTCAAGGATTCCATTATGCTTAGCGGGGGGATGAGGTCACTCTGTGAAGGGGAGTCGAGGAACGCTCATGGAAAGTGGGGTTGTTGACAGCTGGGGTGAAGTGGAGATTAGGGAGAGGATTACGGAGCGAGGTGAGGTTGGAAAGGATTTCGTTGAAGCCCTTGATAACAATCGCTAGCTGGTTTTCCAGCAGGGTGAGGCGTTGGTCCGTCTCTTCAAGGGAGGGGGTAGGGGGATTCTGAGGGGGCGCCTCCCTAGGAGGGGGGGTCCTAGCGCTGCTGCCTTGGCATCTGGTGGAGAGCGAGTTGTCTGAGTGTTCATTGGGAGGGGCCGAGAGGCGCAGCAGGAGGAGGGTTGTGTTGTGGTTGCTGTGTTCTTCTGAGTATAGGGAAGTAGCTGGTGGTCTTGGACTGAGTGTTGTGGTTGATCATAGACGACTTGGGGAGAGCAGGGGGCGGGGAGGAGGACGGGGAGACGCTTGAAGAGAGGAGCCATGTTATTAGAGGCAGCTGAGAGGCTAGTGTCACGTGCCGGGAGTCTAGTGTTGTTCTTGGGGCATGCATGAGAGGTTAGGGTGCTCAGCTGGAGGGACCGATTGCCCAGGTAGCAAGGGTGGGTAGTGCGGGGCCGGAGGGCAGGAGAGAGAGTAGACCGAAGTGAGGGGAAGAGTGCATCGAAAGCCTCAAGGTTGTCATTGTTAGCTTGGATTAGGACTGTGCCGTTGGGGTATATGGTCACAGAAGTGTTCCCCCTCCGACTTGAGCTATCGTTAGTTTACAGCTGAAGGGTGAATTCGTTGTTTTGGAAATGTGAAGATGGGATCTAATGATGGACGTCCACTGATCAGGTCTTTCACTGTGAAAGATGAAATCCATTTTAATCTGGCCTTTGGAGGAGCAGTGATAAGCGTCTGCGAATAATGACTCAGGGTGCTGTCTAATCAGTTTGTGTTTAAGTTTTTTTGCGCTTTGGGAGAGAGGTTGAGGGGGGGAATGATCGAGTGGGAGTTCGGGCCGTGCGGTTTTAGGTAGCTCGAGGTGGTCAGGAGGTGGTGGTTAGGCGTGACCAACGGCATATTGGATATCCTGGACTAGGGGGAACGTTCCCAATAGGTGAGCGGAGGGTCTGGACGACCGGAGGAGTAGAATGGAGGCTAGGAGCGAAAATCACTATGTTGTCAGGGCCCACAGCCCTACAAGGCTGCAATCAGAGGGTCTGGATGAGAGAAAAGCAGCAGCGCGTTCACCTCTCTTATGGAGAGGTGTCGGCTTACCTAAGTCGTATGTTCATCCTGAGGGTTCAGATCCTATGGTAGCCATCTTGAGGTCAGGTACTGGAGGCGGTGGCAATCTAGATGCAGGGCCCTAAAAAGAAACAGTGTTGGGACCATCGGGTCAGAATGGGGGGTGGTGCGGCCACGTAGGTGCTTACTTTGCTGTGCTGGAGGGAAATATGTGCGGTATGAGTATGAAACCGAATCATAAATCAGGAGCGTCCCTCATGGGGCCAGGCACTGGCACTATCCCCCGAGGCTTGTGGGTTAGACGTTGAGTTTTGGGAACCTCATCGCTCCATGGCTGTGACTGGAGGGTCGGGATGAGCGAGATCTCGAGGCGCAAGGTTGTTAAATTGCGAGTTGCTGGGTCATTTGGGTGGTTTGCTCGCCATTCCCGATTTTGCGGCTATCTTGGAGTCAGGCAATGGTATCCGAGGCTCTTGGGTTGGTCGTTGCACTTTTTGGGATCCTCATTGCTACAAGGCTGCAACCTAAGGGTCAGGATGGGCTAGATATCGTCGCGCAAGTTGTATTTAGAGGTTGCTGGGTCACTTTAGTGGTTTTCTCGTCATTTTCGATTATTAGCGGCCATCTTGGAATCAGGCAATGGCATCCGAAGCTCGTGGGTTGGTCGACGTGTTTTTTGGGACCCTCAGTGCTCCATGGTTAGAGCCGGAGGGTTAGGATGGGAGAGATATTGTGTTGCAAGTTGTTTTTAAGGCTTGCAGTGGTCACTAGAGTGAGTTGTTCGCCATTATCGATTTTTCGGCCATCTTGGAGTTAGGCAATGGTGGCGCTCAGTCACAGCCTGCAGAGCTCTTCTGACGATCTTCAAGTGGCGGTGAGATTAGAGCGTGGGACTAAGGCCCTGTGTCAGTGCGTCTTGCGCAGTCCAGCGCGGTGTGTCCTTGAATTGAGCGAGGTCTGCAAGCGCCGTTCACCTACCAGGCCCCTTTGCGGTCCTGGAGGTGTCGGAATGCAGATCCTTGTGAGCTCGCTGTGAGAAGACCGCCGAGTGAGATTCAGGCATGCCCGTTACAGGAAGAATCCGGTGAGTCCTCGTTCACTGGGGGGGCTGCGGGTGGGCAGGCAGCATGGATTTGCACAGCATCGGTGATCCCCGTGTCCGGGAGCTCCGGTGTTAGAGTTTCATCCTCGCAGCCATCTTGGTAAAGTACAAAGTGCAATACAAATTATTTATAGAATAATGAAATTAACTTCTGACTCGATCACGCCCTGTCAATGTCCTCTGTGATCGATTAAACTGTAGCAATGACGAGAGCAACATGGAATAATTCTTCTAGCCTAATTTTTCCTTGTGATCTATACGCTAGTAACATCACACATTGACTAAAAAGTCCCAAAATCTACACTCTCTCCTCATACAGACATCCTGCATCCTGAAGTCAAAATGGCACCAGGCACCAAAAATGGACCACATCAGCCATGTGCTAAATGAAATTCATTGGCTTTGCCTCAAGGCCAGAATTAAGATTAAACTGACATGCATTTATGTCGAGTCATTCCAATCATCTCCAATCTACAGGTAAAGTATAAGCGTAGCGTGAAATAAACACCAAGGGGAAGAAATATATCCAGGCCAGAGCTGTAAAATCTACGCAGTCACACAGAGAACTGACTCCAATCAGTTCTCTCTTCCTTGTGGGGTACCTCAAGGATCGTCATTGTCCCCTACATTATTTAATATCTATGTCAACCCCTTGGCAAGACTTGTCCGATCTCATGGTTTCTCTGCCATATCCTACGCTGATGATACACAGATAGTCTTATCAATTACATCTGATGCATATAATGTTGCCAGACAATTTAACAACTGTCTGGCACACATCACCAGCTGAATGCATGAGAACCATCTAATGATATACATGGAGTAAACAGAAGTGATACTTTTCAGAAACGAAATCTCTTCCTGGAACAATTCATGGTGGCCTGCGGAATCCGGCCCCTGTTGAGCTCCAGCCTGCAAAGTGAAATATCTCTGGGTCATTTTCAGCAAGCAGCTTTGTTTCTTAAGCACTACTCCATAGGTGATGACTTCAAGTATTTTTCCCTGCCATTGTGTGGGTAGCTCAAAATACTGCCTGCCTGCAAGAATGCGGTATGGATCTGTGTTTTGATATGTTGTAGCCTGTGTGAATGGAATGCAGAATGGTGGTATCCACCTGAATCCCGAGGAAGCTATTGTGGCCTTTGAATGTAAGTACCTTTAGGAGGAGGGCTCTCCATGGGTAGATGTGTTGGTCCAATATAGTCATAGAACAAGAAATCATAATATAACAGACCTTACTCCATTTTTCCAAGCCATTCTTTAGTAATTCTGTTAATCCATAGTAGTATACCTATTGAGACAATTATGCATAAAGCTATTAGTAAAAGCAGGTGTACAAGCAAAGATGTCCTGCAGAGGTCATTTTCTCAGGATGAGGTGCAGGACACATTCTACCTTACACACTTATCAAGCGCCAAGATCTACTCTGAAGCTCGTGAGTGTGCGTAGATTGAGGAGCAGAAGAGGTTGGGAAGGTGTGCGGATTATAAGTGCCACAGATATCTTATGTCTCAGGCAAGGGCACTTTGTGGAACACTCTAGTAAAGAAATTAAGGACTACATTTCTCCTAAGCCCATTGAACTCTCTTGAGACTTAACACTAAGGGTGGCCATCTTAAAAGCATAGAGTATAAGTTCCTAGGGGTCCATCAGTATCACAAACTCTTTAGCACTTATTTGGTTTCATAAGGAACAGTCGCTTAGAATATCTACCTTTTTGCTTCTTTTTAATTCATCAGGAATCTTCCCTTAGAATGCTGAAATCTATCAGACTTTCTGACAGTTACCTTTTTTGTAAAATAAAGTTGAATTACATTGGCACTCTTGCATTGTATGTTGATATCTTGCTAATAAATATATGATGACCAAGGTAGAAACTAAACGTTCAATATTAAGTCATGGTCTTCATATCACACCTATCTATTTATTACTTTAATGTAAATCAAGCATGAAAAGCTATTTCCTAATATTGACAGGAGATTCTAACTCTGTGTGAGATTCACATTTATTAAATGAAGCTTGATTGCATTTCAGCTCAGAAAAAGAACAAATTTCGTTTCATGGTAGAGTGCGGAAATATAGAGATTGTCAGCAAGTATATTTTTGACAATATCTAAATTTAAAACTAGGGTGGATGGAACTCATAGAGTTTCACTCCATGGAATTCTGTGGAGTTCAAATAACAACTCCGTGAGAGTCTGTGGAGTTCCAGGAGCAGGCAGAAATCAGTACATTACTCTGCCCATGCTGATTTTCAGCGATTGGAGCTTGTTCTGCACTTAGAAATCAGTGCAAACGGCACCATGCAGCACTGCTGCCCAAGTTAGCCGTGCTGCCCCTTAAGTAGGCTTTCTACTCCAAGAGCATCTTTTCCAAAGCGAACGGTTGTGACTGCCTGTGACAGGCCACATTGGGAAAATCTCATGCGTGCTCTATTAGCATCCAAAGTTCACACCAGGGGATGCCAAGTCTCGCTCACGTTAGAGAACTTACCATTGGTGAGCCGCCTGAGAGAAAAAACTCTGCCACGTGACGGAGTGGAGAATTTGGACGGAACCCCATGTTACATGCATAATGAAGAGTGGTCAAAACTCTGCGAACTCCGCCGGCATAGTGTAATTTTATGCAAACACCTATTTAAAACTCCATATTCCAAACTATAGTCATGCTAAATATCTTCTTTAGATATCAGGATTACTATAGTGCCTATCCTTGTAGCCAGCCATTTGATGATATCCTGTCTCTCTGTCTCACTTTTGTCCTATTCCCCTAATGTGAATCTCCAAAATAGTAGTTTGGAATTTAATCAATCAATCAGTATTCTTATAAAGCGTGACTACTCACCCATGAGGGTCTCAAGGCATAGGGTTGGGGGAGGTCTGAGGTTCAGTCGAAGAGCCAGGTCTTGAAGTCCTTCCTGAATTGCGGCAGTAATGGTGATTGCCTGAGGTGCAGAGGCAGAGAATTCCAGGTCTTTGCAGTGAGGTAGGAGAAGGATCTTCCTTCAGCCCTGGTGTTGCCGATCCATGGGATATTGGCCAGTGAAGGTCTCTCAGGTGGCCGTTGATGTGGTTGCAGCTTGGGATGTTCAGGATGAATCTGGTGGAGGTGTTCTGGACAGTCTGTAGTTTTGTTTTTAGCTCTGGGTGGAGCCAGCATAAAGTGCATTGCCGTAATCGAGTCTGCTGCTGTCAAGCTTATGGGTGAGTGTTTTCCTGAAATTGGTGGGGATCCACTTGAAGAGGAGGTGGAGCGTGTGGAAGCAGGATGCTGGAGACAGTAATGATTGGGCATTCGTGGTAGTGAGGAGTCCAGGATAATGCAGAGGTTTCGTGCATGGCCCATGGGTGTGGAGTAGGAGCCTAGGATGAGGAGTTCGATCTTTTCTGAGTTAAGGTTGAGGCAGCCGTCCTTCATCCTGGTAGCAACTGCCTTCATCCCATCGTGAAAAATGCTCTTGGCAGCTGTGGTTTTGTCTGTGAAGGAGAGAATAAGCTGGGTGTCATCAGCATAGGAGACGATGTTGAGTCTGTGGCTTCCAACGATAGCTGCAAGCTGGAAAATGTAGATGTTAAAGAGGGTGGGGCTCAGTGAGGATCCCAGAGGCACTCAACAGCTGATCTCTGTGTGTTCTGAGTTGAACGGTGGAAGTCCATCTCCCTGGGTTCAGCCTGTGAGGAAGGAGCGGATCCATTCTAGGGCTTTGTTGCAGATGCTTATGTCGTGGAGTCCTGCGCAGGAAGTGTGGTTGAAGACGGTGTTGAAGGTGGCTGAGAGGTCCAGTAGGATGAGGGGTGAAGTCTCAGCCTGTTCATGGAGGCTGCACATGTCATCTGTAGCAGCGAGGAGCGCAATCTCAATGCTGTGGTTGCTTCTGAAGCCCGAATGAGAGAGGTCCAGGATGATGTTTGTTTCGATTAACTTGGATAGTTGGACATTGATGCTTTCTCAATGAATTTGGCTGGGAAGGGGAGCAGAGAGATGGGTCTGTAGTTCTTGAGGTCCGTCAGGTCATAGATCTCCTTGAAGAAGGGGGTGAGATTGCCGCAGAGGTCTTGGAACGGAGGAATGTCTGTTGTCTCTGTGGTGGGTTTGGCGAATTCTTTGACTTGGGCGAATAGTTCTTTGTTGCCGCCATTAAGTGGTGGGAGGGGAAGGGCTAGCCAGCTGGGAGGTAGAACAGCAAGAAGCATGAAAGCAGTGTTGGAGGGGGCTAGACCGTGGGGAATGAGCAGCCGCATGGGCAAGCAGAGCGAAAAGGCACAAACAGTGAACAAAAGTGCAAAAAGGGAAAGAAAGTGACAGAAGAGCAGAAAAGCAGAACAATGACAAAAAAGCAGAAAAGCTGGAGTAAGATGAAAAAAGAGATCAGAGGAGAAAAGGTAGAAAGTAGAGAGGCTGAGGGCAGAGCAGTAGCAGAGCAGAGAAGCTCCCAATTGGACCACAAAGGAGTGCCTCAAACTCTCAGACCTGTGAGGGTCAGGGGCAGCATTTACCAGGAAGAGCTGTGCAGGAAGTGAAGCAGTTCACTGACAAGGTCAGTGGAATTGCTTCTTTCACCTTGCAGCAGAAGCCATTAAGTAGTGTGAGGGCTGGACAACTGAGAGGTGGGAGAGTGGGAAAGCAGGAAGCGTAAGAGCAGTCTTGGAAGGGGCGGGCCACAGGGGACAGAAGTCCAAAAAAGCAGACAAATGACAAAAAGTCAGAAAGCAGAGAGACTCAGGGCAGAGCAGCAGCAGAACAGTGAAGCAACCCACTTGACCAGCAGGGAAGACCTTGAACTCGCAGACCTGCAAAGGTCAGGGGCAGCAGCTACCAGGCTGAGCTGTACGGTAAGGAAAGCAGTTCACTGACAAGGTGTGGCTTTGGTAAATCTTG
Source organism: Triturus cristatus (assembly GCF_964204655.1). Lineage (NCBI taxonomy): Eukaryota > Metazoa > Chordata > Amphibia > Caudata > Salamandridae > Triturus > Triturus cristatus. Next base: position 1,204,692,552 of record NC_140582.1, on the reverse strand, counting down.
GAAGCTATCATTGCTCCTGTTTCTTGACCTCATTATAGTTTTTCCATCTCCCAGTAAAATGTCCAACATCGGTGATGTCATAAATGACGACATTTGACATGTGATCATTGATGTGATCAGTTATTTCTTTGAACATGTCATGAGCAATGTAGAATTAATTATATAGATTTATTAGCCGACAAAGCCCAAATACGGCAAGGCACTGTATTATCCATGTACTTTGACAGGGACATGATGATCTGTGTTTCATCGGCATACAACACTGCCTGCAGCCCAAGGAATCGCATAAGTCTGGCCAAAGGAGAGATGTATAAGTTGAAAAGCATAGAGCTCAGGGAGGATCCCAGAGGAACACCACTAGGCAAAGAGAAGGGTCAGATTAAAATTCATTTATGATCAAAATCTGTCAGTCAGAAATAAAGTGACCGCGGAAACCTTCCTGCACAAAAACAATCACACGAGGCTTTTCCTCTTTCTAGAAGAAGAATGCAGCACACATAGAAAAGTTAGAAACAAGCAGATATTTCTCCTTGTGCCTCCCTTACCCCTGGGGAGGCGTAAGTTTTTGCTGCTGCCTGAGATTTACGATTTCTTGTAAATCTGGGGCAGTATCAAGAAGCTATGGATGTTGCTGGGAAAGTCCCCAGCAACACCCATTGCAAGCCCTTTTAATGAAGAAAACTGCATTTGAGGGGACAATATTTAAGAGGCAACATTAAGCCAAAAAAGAGGCTTAGTGCTGGCTTGTAAATATGGAGCAGTTTCCTGCACTACGGAACGTCACAAAACGTGACTTTGCGGCAGCTCAAAGTACCTTATAAATGAGGCCAAAGAATATCTAGTGCCACAACCTCAATCCAGGTGACTGAATAGTGATTCAAAAACACATCAATATAAGTTGCCTAAAGGAAATGCTTCTTGGACACTTTTAAGTGATTCTGAAGATGAACACTGTGGTTAAGTGTGCTGAAGTGCTACAGTGGATTCACGCTGCTCCCAGAAAAAGAGTGAGCGCAGTTAAAATGAAAGATGAGTCAATTGAAGATCCGAAGTCAAATACACACCGTCAAGTGCAATGCCAGGCATAAGGTCAAGCCTCATGGCAAGCTCTTGGTGAGGATGTGGAGGGCGTTGAAACATTTGAAACTGTTGAGAACACAAAGGAAAAGAAGTGGTGACATTTCAGGCTAGTGAAAGCTTGACTGAAGAACCTGAACATTCTGAAATCCAGTATCAAAGCAGGGATCAGAGTGAAGAGTTGTTGCCGTGCAAAGGTTAAAGGCATAAGTGGCAGCAAGAATAAATAGTCTCTGGTCCAAGCAATGAGAAGTTACAGTTGAAAATCAACGTTAAAAAGACCCCCAGAGAAAGACATAAGTTGCCAGTGAATAGAGAAGACAAAGACTAAGCTGATCACAGCATAAGTTAAATTTTAAGGTTGAGTTTGAGTCAATTTTTCTTAGAAAGTAAAGACACTTACAAAGGCTGCTGGTGAACGAAGAATATCTGAGGAAGATATTGCAAGAAAGAGAAAACACTGCGAGCCAATTTAAAAAAAAAACAAGTGGACAAACAGATTGAAATTTGGGGAATTAAATCATCTGTAGTTAAAACATTAACAAGAAAAAGAGTACAACTAGAAAATATGCTTCATCAGAGTGGGGGTACCTAGCTACAATGTCTGAAGAAGAAGAAGAGTAAGAAAATTGTGATCCAGTAATGAACTATTGCCAGTACAAGTATAATTACAGAACCAAATATGAGAGTGAAATAGGGACAGAAGAAGAACCAGCCCGAATATGTAAAGAGACTGTTGAATGAAGGAAATCACTAAATAAGTCAAAAGATTTAAAAGAACTGAACTGTGATTTGCAACACTTGAGAAAACTCACAAAGAAAAGACTGATTTTTTATTTTGTTTTGATTAATGTTTTAACAAAATAAGAAAAATAGAAGAAAACATTATTGTTTTTAAATAATGATTTACTTTTTGATTTTAGTTCCACTATAGATGTTGTATGTCTTAGTACCAAAAATTATGTGAACAATAATATTAGGAGTTAGTTGCGCCGTTGTTGTGCTAACTGTGGTGGGAAATATTTTCATGACTGTTGAATTAAAAACTATTAGAAATAAATTAGATCAGAATAATAAAGTACACAGATATAATTTTAATAAACCTTTTAGTTATAATTTTTATACAAGAATAATAAATGGGCATGTTGGAATAAGGAGCTTTAGCAATTGTTTTATCTGTATGTTACTTCCGACTTTTGTTGGTGAAGGTGTTACTTATTCACAACTTACTTTATCATGTTCTTTGACTTGTAGTGTGTATATTGCAATATTTATTCAATATGATTTTCTTTTTCCGTATCTGTCTGATTTTAATGTCTCTATTGAGAATCTTCCAATTAAATTAGATGACCGAATTTAAGAATAATTGTACAGATTGAGCATGAATCTAAAATGAATATTGAAAACTAATATGCAGTCTAAATAAAGAAGAAACAAATGTATTAGTGAATTAAATGAAAGAGGAGTTAAACTTGTGAGGAATTTGGAAGAAGGGAAGGCTGTGGATAAACAGGTAAAGTAAGAAGAGGAATTTAGAAGGTCAAACATGCATCCTAGGTTGAGTGGAACTCAAAGAAATGTGTGAGTTCTTATTGATTAAAATGAGTATTCCAAAAGATGATAAAGTATAAAATGTGGGAGAGAGTGAGTGTGAAAGAAGCTATTTGGTGAGTGAATATTATTGTTGGGTATAGAGTCAATCTTGATAGGATTTTATTATGTATCTGGAAAGAATGCATATTTCAATTTGCTGAAAAACTGGGTTGGATCATGTTATATGGTTTTAGTATTCGCTAGAATCTATCATGTGGGTGAAATTAATGAAGCAGTAGAGAGAAGAGTGAAAGAAAAATTGCTGCTGTAGTTTTAGATATATTAGGTGATATTTTTCCTTCTATAGGTGTTGAAATGAATGATGTGAAAATTATACATCTCTATACTATATTGGATAAGCGAGAAGCAATGGAGATGATGAATAAGGAGAGTATTTCAATTCAGACAATGGATATGTGGAACTGATTAGCATTAGGTATTGTCCTGATGAAGGAAGGAGAAGTCTGCAAGGGAAAGAAGGCTAAAACTTGATGCACATACGTTTAAGATAATAATAGAATTATAGAATCTTACAGTACTAATTTTATTAGCCTCTTGTGTGAAATTAATTCCCTGGAGGGCCTGGTTTATGGAAAAGTGTAGGCTGCTGGTTTAGTAAGTTAGGAAAGTGTTTTAGTAAGGTTGGTGAATGGTTGGGTGAATTGGGAGGTAATATTTCTAAACACCTAGTAATGGTAATAATGATTTGTGCAATTATTTTATTTCTCTTCCTGAAATTGTCTGAATACCACATTGAAAGATGTAAAGGTACTGGTACAAATATGTTAAAGAAATTAAAAGAATTGTGGTAAACAGATATGGAAAACTTAAAAGATTGTGTTTACAATCAAATGAATATGGCAGAGGAGAATTCTGGAGAGCAATGGAAGGGTATGATGACATCTACTGATGCTGCTCTAATGTTCTGTTCATCTAACTCCAGCCCATTGTCCCTCCCATCAAGTCCCCCTGCATGTCTTCTCTCCCCACAGCCATGACAAAGCAAGAAACACTGTGCCGTACCTGGTTATTTTCCTTCCGTATTGTGAATGGGCATTTCTTCATGTTCCTAATGTATCAAGTACCCAAAGACTTTTTCTTTTCTTTTTTTAAATCTTTTTATTAACATTCGCTGTTATAAACATTGCTGCATTATCATTTGAATTCAGTTTTGTATACATTATATGGTAGGACAATAGGTGAATCTTGTTTTCTAGTAATTTAACCTGTACATTCTTTGGGTTTTCTTTTGCACCCTCAACATTGCTCATGTTCGTATATTTTAGAGTAGTATATGTTTACCTTCTTATTAGTTAGTCACTTTCTTCTGACAGCGATTACCCAAAGACTTTTTCGCTGCATTTACAAAGTAGCTGGCAACCATTCACAGGTGCATGAGCCATTGTCCAAATAATGTTTCATATGTCTATATATTGGGAGACCTTTCTTTTTCTGCCAGAAATGCTGTTGGTTTCCTTTGTGATTATATCAATAATGAGATCACTTTCATTTTCTACCAGGGACAGTGTCTGTTTGACTTATTATTTAGCCGTTCATTGGGACTTAAAATAATTAGATGTCTGACTTTATACTATGCATTTCAACCTACATGGCATATTTTGCATTACTCTGTACCCCTTAATTTTGAGATTTCGTTATAAAACCCTTTAACTATTCCTGATCGAGAACTGAGTTACTGAATGTTCCCAGTTAATTTTGTATACTCTGCTAAACTAATGTTGGCCCTGATATTGAGGATGGTGTTCTTTATTGGAAGATCAAGGGTTGGAGAGGAACCGCTAAAGTCAAAATTTGGGATGATCTGAATTTCGGGGTTTGGGGATCTCCTCCCACACCAGCCATACTACCAGGTCTGGCTCAGTGCTTGTCAGTTACCAAAGGAGACACAAAATGCATGGTTCACCCATGACAATGACCTATAATCTGCAAAACACGAAACGTGTTACACAAAACATTCACAACAAAATTCACTTAGACCTACCTCTCGGTGGAATCGAGACGATCATTGGGGGGGAGGTCTGCATGCTATTTCCTCCAGCTTCAGGAGCTATAAAACAATCAGAAATTCAATCTATTTATCCTTTAATCCCCTAATTGTGAAGTGCTTCACCATGTGCTCCAATTTCTTATTCTTAGATGCAGTTTTTCTGCTTCACAAAAGCCATCCCTTATTTCCATCAGTCATATTTTGCCTAACTAAAGATTCTATCCAACCTAACAGCTCTGATCCACAACCTTTGTGTCAGTGACATCCTGACTACCTTTATCAACAAGCAATCATGTATAAAGACCCTTTTGAGTTCACACGTCTGGTTTGCCACACCTGGGAGTTATGATGTGTCCCATCATGAAGTATCTACTATGCCAGTACCAGCTTTCACAAGAATGTGCCATTATCTGCTCACCTGGGACATGACTATCTTTAAAAAAAAAAAAACTTTTTCATCCACTTGTACAAATTGTCCATCGCAGCAAACTTTCATCATAAGAGAACGGGTCCTTCTTGTTGAGTGACTTTATGTATGGATTTACTGTTCTCCTCCCTAAATAAATCTCTATGACTGGTCCATAAAGTACTTACCATAATCACAGTTGTAGTTTCAGGAATATTTTTCTTTGATTTTAAAATCTCACTTTACCATGTAATGCACACTTCAGATTTCCTGAAACCCTCCAGCAAATTCTCCTCCTGTCAGTCACCAAAGGTTGCCCTCTTCTCTGGAGAATGACTACCACAAGGCATCAGACAAGGCACTTGAATATCAACAAATAATCAAGTATTGTAGAAAACCAAACAGCCAAATGTGACCTTATCTCTGGTCATTTCCTGAATCACAAAAACCTTGCCACCCCTCATCAATGACCTCATAGTAACTACATTTGTGGAGAGACAGTTCCTCTCAATCTTAATCTAGTCCATTCAACAAGATTATTCAAGAAACAATTCATCAATAGTTATAAACTTCTGGGCCTTATTTTCAAGATTTTGCCATAGGGCAGTGCTGCAGGCCTTCCTGCAGCGCTGCTCGATGGCAAAAGAAAAGGACAGGAATGTGCTGTATCTATCACTTATGGCACATTTCTGTCCTTCTCGCCTGTGCTGGCGCACAATGGGCTCCAACAAAATGCACCTTTGCGCCATGGTGCAAGGGTGCCTCCATTGCGGGGATAATTGTTTTTGTGCAGGAAGGGAAACCTCTCTTCTCTTTATCCCTCTCTTCTCTTTATCCCTTTCTTCTCTTTACTCCGTGGCTGACCAAATATCTGAAACTTAATCATTTATCACGCAAAATAGTAGGCTGGTGGCCATTTTGTAATGGAACGCAGCATGTGTGACGCATTTGAAAAATAGTGAATATATAAATATACAATGGTATGTCCAAAAGTAAGTGCATGAGTTAAGTCAAGATGATTTAAAATGAAACTAAGCAAATCAATTTTTAATAAAAACATTTTCATTGTTATAATCTTAAAATAAGAAATGTAGGAAGCAAAATATCTGTTTCAGGAGCTTCAGGATATGACATACAGATATTTTACACTACAGCCAGGCAGTATTTGACTGTCTGTAAAATAATGAGATTGGTGTTAAACCATTTTACAATAACTTTGTTCACTTATGAGAATACATCGGGATTTTTTTAATGTTCCTGCTCTTCCTTTCCATTTTTTTGGGGGCGGCGGGGCTCATTCTGGGCTTCTTGTTGGCGGCCTTGTCCTATTTCTAAGCTTCTTTGTAAGGAGAATTGTGCTTGCTTGGTAGTTCAGAACTGGAAACACAGCAGCAGTAGACAAGCAGCAGCAAACAGGGATTTGTATCTGAGCCACAGAGAGAAGAACACTTAAACAGGCAATTGGTGCTTATGGGCCCAGTGCCTTGGTACACTTGCAGGCTGCTGAGTACACTTTATTACACTATTGACCCAGAAGAGTGGGTTTCAGACTTTGATATTTATTGGTGCTATGTGGGATTGCCACTTGGCTGGTTTTCTACCGGTACTACTGGTATTTTAATGTCTCGGCACAAAGCAAGCAAAATCACGTAAAGCCGGTATTTTTATCCCTTATCTGTGCATATATCAAACAGTAAGTATAAATTAAAAAAACACTTTAAAATGTCTTCTACAGCTGTGTTAACGATCCCTGACCAATAATGAAAATAAACTATGGCAGAAAAGTCATGTTATGAACGAATACATTTAATTTTGTTTTAAAGTCCCATTTAGTATCTGTTGCAATTAAGTTCCGCCCATTCAGTACGCCTGGATTTATTTTGCTTTTTACATCACCCGGTTTTGGACTTTTTACTGCGGCTGAATCTCATTACATGTATCTCACCCACAGTAATTACATGGCAAAAGAACTGCTCATGTTTACTGCTAGTCTCCAGCATTAAAGATATGGCCACTGTGATATAGCAAGGGTAAGAGACCCTTGGCTGGTTACACATGAACATGTGTGAATGCATGTGCACAAATGTGTGGGCTATCTGTGTGAGAGTGCTGTTGTGTCCAGTCTGGTAAATCAGCACGGGTAGCCTGGTACAGAGTGGACTCTGTAGAATTAGATATTGACCTGGGGTAGGCCTTATAATATTAGTGTGCACTTATAGGAACAGTCAGTGCTATTTGCTGTTTTCTCTGGTGCAAGGTGCCTGCATTAGCGCCAGGCAGCAGTTTGTGCGGCAGTGCAGGCAGTGAGCAGGAATGTGCTGTATAATGTTAAATACGGCATATTGCTGCCCTCTCCCTTTCACGCAGCGCGTTGCAGGAAGGTGTCCTGCTGCATTGCGTTATGTGAAATATTGATAAATATGGGCCCATATCTGCAAGTTCCAGAGAGAGATCTGCACAACTTATGGGTCATAAAAAATTATAATTTCTCTGGCTCACCTCAGAATTACAGGCCAGGACTTTTGTCACCCTGCTGTGCCAGTGTTGGTTTGTCAGCCTTAGGGAGTCTTACCCAGACTTTTTGCCTTCTTACCTCATCTTTTTGCTGATTCTTTTTGTTGGCCTTAAGACTCTGCACAATTTACCACTGCTGACCAGTTCTAAAGTGCATTTGCTTCTCCCCTAAACATGGTAATTTTGATGTATACCTGTATGGCATATTTAATTTACTTATAAGTCCCTTGAAAAGTGGTATACCATATACCAAGTGCCTGTAAATTAAATGCTACTAATGGGCTTGCAGCACTGATTGTAGCCTTTCAAATCTGTCACAGGCCTGCCATGCAGGGCCTGTGCGTGCAGTTAACCGCCACTTTGACTTGGGATTTAAAGCCCTAAACTACCCTTTAATTACACATATTTTACCTCCCAGGTAGGCCCCAGGTAGCCCTAAGGGCAAGGTGCTATGTAAGTATAAGGTCGGACATGTACCTTTATGTTTTACATGTGCTGGTAGTGACAAACAGCTAAATTTGTTTTTCACTACTGTGAGGCCTTTTCCTCTCCTAGGTTAATGATGGAAATTCCTTAATACACTTTCAAGCTGTACTTACTGGTCAGCGAGGCATAGCAGTTCATGTGTAATATCTTTGAAATGGTAATGATAAAACCTTCTTACTGATGAAGTTAGATTTAACATTACTGTTTTAGAAATGCCTCTTTTAGAAAGTGGACATTTCTCTGCACTTACAGCTTTGTGTGCCTTGCAGCCTGTCTCCAATACTTGTCTGTAGTGGGTGACAGCTACACTTTGTGCATTTCCTCCAGACAGCCACTAACACAGGAAGGTTAGGTGTGTCTGAGTACCCATCTACATACATGTGCATTCTGATCCTGAGCAGGATGGAAGACAGGGACGAACACTTCACTGAATAGGTAGTGCCCTGTCCTGCACAAAGGGCTGATTTACCCTCCATAGATAGCCTGGTAGACAGCACTGGATTGAAAGAATACTAGTGCACTTCATAGAACAACCTTTGAAGTCACCCCCACTTCTGGGTATAAATACTAGGTCTCTGACCCCCTAAAATCAGACACTGATGGAACTACAACTAGAAATTGAGAAAGGACTGCTGTGCTGTTTAAAGGACTCATATTTGGACTGCTGACCTGGAAGATTTGCTTTTCTCTTTTGTTGCCCTGCTGTCTGTTGATCTCTGCCTTTGCTGGATGTGTGCCCGAGGGGCTTTTTGGCATCCCTAGGGGTAAAAATTACTATTCCCACTTCAGTGAGTGCAACAGTAGGGTAAACGTTGGATAGTGTAGGGGTACAAATACTATCCCCATGTACCCTAAAACCCATACCCACCCTAAAACTAAAAGATCCCCATTACTTACCTTATAATGCATAGTAATGACATGCGTTGTAATGGTATTCGTGGTAATGGCATGCATTGTAGTGACATGCGTTGTAATGGCATGCGATGTAAAGGCAGCTGCGTTGTACCAGCTGCGTTGTAAAGGTAGTGCGTTGTAATGACTGCGTTGTAATGGTTGTTTCCCATAAACTGTGCATGCCTAAGAATTGCACTTACTCCCCTGCACTCTGCGAAGTTAGTTACAGCAATTACTCTGGACTTAATCTAGCAGGGGCAATGGGAGGTGCGCAACTGAGAAGCCCTGTGTGCACGCGGGAAGGGCAGTCACAAGCTTGGTTTTTCTCGTTGTGGTGAATGGTTTCTTCCTTTGACCCCCTAACAATTGGGGGGCCAGAGGGCAAACCTCCAGAGCTAACCCCGAGGTAGTTCCCCCTAAGGCATGCGTGTCAGAACATGCCCCCTAGGACATGCGGACCCCGTCGCCGGCCGGAGGGGATGACGAGGTTTCACAATGGGTAAGATCTCCAAACACACCATATAGTGCCAGTGAAGTCCCACTGGTGGGTGAAGCAGTGACTGCTGGTGAGCCAGGGACTTTTGCTACCAATGTCCCTTCTACAGGATGGGCGGAGGCCTCAGCTAATGTGCCATAAAACGCCAGCCAAAGTCCCACTTTGCAGGATGCGCCCAGTTGTTGCCCCGGGCCAAGAGCGGCCCTGTGGGTGTCTGACTCAGACCAAACTTGCTGTTCCTGCTGATAATCAGCAACATGGGCAAGCACACATTTTCCCCAGTACCCAATGTTCAGAAATGGATTTGCAAAGGCACCAATATCCTGATATTTGTAACTTCTTCCGCAGTAGTAGGGCCATAACTCGTGAGATTATATTACACCTGAAGAAGCATTTGGGCTAATTGCAAGTGCGCCTCGTTCCGCTAAGGTTGTTTATTATTCTAGGAGTTCAGCAGTTACATGTCCAGCTAACTTCACTGCCACTTCAAATCTTGATTCACCTATAACTGGCAACACTGACACATTGATTCTGACTAGGAGTGGGTGAGTGGAGCAACTTCGCCTGCTCGTGGAACTCTGCAGAATTCCACAGAGTTTTCAGGCAACTTCGCGAGCTCCACCCACCCCTACTATTAAATAAGGGCATCTTGAAATCAGAAATCGTGGGATTCAATACCTTGCTCCAATTGCTGAAGGTTCACACATTTAATCCTGTGCCAAAAAGAATTCAAAACAATCCTACCATGTGTCTCGGAGATGAGGTTACAAACCAAGATTACACAAATGACATATTTTACTTGAAAGTACCTTTGCAGCATACAGAGACAGCAGTCAGCTACTGATTTGTTTGCTTAATATAACTTTCAAATAACTACTTCCACCAACATCTTCTGAGCCCTTTCTGTAATACCAAAGTGCCCGGGGGCACGCAAGGCGGGTGCACGTGCCTGTTGAACTCCTACAGCACTTTCCATAAGATGGCCCTAGAAGTTTACTGTTATGAATGAGAGGTTGAGAGTGCTGGTTCCACGACTGATGAGTGATAATGTCTTTCAGTTTATACATGTCACTATCTTGACTCGTGGCAGTGACAATTTGTTCTAATGAAATGCCAGCTGGTGTGCTCAATTTCACAATGAAATTTATGGAGGCTTCAGCCAACTTGGATTGTGTACCTGGACATCACAATAGCACCCTTGAAAAATAAACAGCACGATTTTGATCTTTTCCTGGATGACTCACCATTGTGTAGTTGTACTCTTGTAATCTTAGACCTCAACGTTCAATGCGAGGAGGCATTTTTGCTTTTTGGGTTGCCAAAGATGACCATGAATGCTTGATGATTGGTGGCAAGTGTGAAAGGCTTTCCATATAAGAATATCTGGGAATATTCGCAAGCCCACACACTGCTAAACTTTCTTTCTCAGGTTGTGAATAACTATGTTCGGTTTGGAAAAACATTTTGCCTGTGTATGCTACAATATGCCTTTGAGCATTTGGATGTCTGCTGTGCTGTGCAGGGATAGCAAGGATAGCATCTAAATCAACGGTGCTAGCGTCAACAACAACTTCCATGTGAAGCTTTGGATCAAAGTATGCCATTTCAGTGGCGTTCTTTATGGCTTCTTTGATTTTCTTTGACATTTTGCTCGCATTCGCATGACCAATGAAATTAAGCATTCTTTTAACAGAGCACTGACAGTGGCAAAGTCTTGTATGTATCTAGAGTAACTGACCATGCTAAGGAATGAATGTAACATGAAAATGTCTTGTGGGGGACTGGCAGTTTGCAACGCTTGCACTTTAGCTGGATTGGGTGTCATGTCCCCATCAGAAAAGATATGGCCAAAGAATTGTAACTTTGTTTTATGGAAGTCACATTTATCAGCATTCAAAGTTAAAACTGCATCAGTTAGTCAATGGCATACTTGCATAAGAGCTTTGTCATGTTCCTTCTGTGTAGCTCCGAAAACCAATATGTCATCACTATAATTGAAAGCATTTGCAACAGGCTGTATGATACATCGAATGACATATTGAAAGATCTCGGCAGCAGATGACACACCAAAGCTTAAACCTTTGTAATGGAACAAATCAAAATGTGCAGAAAATGTTATACTGTACCAGCAATTCTCTTCGAGTTCCAGCTGATGATATCCCTTTTTTAAATCAAAGCGAGTGAAGACCTTTGCACCATTTAATTGTGTCATCATGTCAACAATGTGCGGACCTGGATGTTGCTCTCTTTTAATGGCCTTGCTCATTTGACGCATGTCAAGCCAATGCGTATAGCTCCTTCACTGTCTCTTTTGGGGACTACCACTACGGGAAAAACCCAAGGCGTCGGACCAGTGGAATGTTCAATGATATCATGTTTGAGTAATGTTTGAAGTTATTTTGCAACTGCTTCCTGCAAATAAGTCTCGGGCTCTCAGCAAAAGTACTGTAATCTCCTTTATATGTAACTGTACTTTCATAGTATTGAGTTATCCTAACCCATTATATAACAAAAAGAACTGATTTACTATTTCTTGATGAGGATTCATGTTATAGTTTATCAATATCAGTCCCATATCAGCAGCTGTGGTGAAGCTGAGTAAACAGGCACTGAACGTCATATCTGAAAGTATGTGAATTGGAGCTTGCATTTGTTCATTCAGATGTTTCATCATAGCTACAAATGAACCATGCCTTTTTAAGGGTGTTGATGCACCCAATGTATATATTTTTGGGTGGTGTAAGTTGGGGTAATGGAGATAATTCATTCAATTTATCCTCAGACATACTGTTTATCAACATACCACTGTTGATCATGAAAGGTATCAAACACCCATTTATCTTTTGAGTAATTTTTAGACGATGTTTGAATGGTTTGGGTGCTTTTTCATGTCAACTTTTCTTTGATCCAAACTTTTCTTCACATACAACTAGTCCCACATGTGCATGTTTCTCTGAGGTAAACACCGATATTGCACAGCCAACAACTTCACTTTCACTTGATACTGATACTGAAAAACTATTTGAAATTTATTTAGTTGATGATCGACTTCGTTTGGTGTCAATTTGCATCAGCTGGTTTGGTCGCTTGGCATTGTGACTGTATGTCGAACGTTATTTGTCGAAACTCCGTAAACTCTGCAAGCAGAGTGGAATTATATGCCCAGGTATAACTCTGGCTTCCATGTCAGCAGCTTGTCGATCAGCATGCTCTTCAGCCCTGACAGCCATGAAAAAGTATTCGTCGTAAGGAAGGAATCTGACAGGCATCCATTGATAACTCGGCGGCGCATAGCTTCCTCATCAGTAAATTCATTGAACTTACAGTTTTTGATGAGCGTATCAAGTCTCTCCACAAATTTATCACTGGTTTCACCAACTTTGATGTTCTTGACTGAAAATTTACCTCTTGTTATCTACAATTGGCACTCAATTTTGTCAGCCCTCGGCATTTCCTTTATAACTTCTTTTATGTCTTCACCAGCAAGATTTTTAAGATACTCGATCAGGTCCTTATTATCAGCTTCTTCTATTGCATCAATGAAGTCTTCAAATGTCCCTATCAAAGCAGTCCATCTGTCCCCAATATTTTGCTTTTTGGCGGTATCAATGATGATGGTGGCTGACACTGAGGAAAGAGTCTTTCCTTTTCTTTTCTGTTTGCTCTCCACTGGGAGCTGCTTTATCAATGAGATCTCTACAGACCTGTGTTGCATTGGCCTCAGGGTCTTCCTTGGCAGCCTTTAGAACTTTGACCTCCTTTTCGGTCTCCATTCGAGCCCTTTACTTTTGTTGATGCCTACGGAGTTCTTCTAAGTTGCCACTCTGCAGCTTTGGTGGGGTGCCGCTTCGATTATTGGACAGCTTTGTAAGCACAACCCCAAGTGCTTCACCTGGGCTGGTGCGCCTGGTACTAAGGTCATACTGAGGTTCTGTAGCGATCCGAACCCGTGAATTCGGTATCGTAGTACTGACACGATTTCGGTACCAATGAACCGCAAATGATCCATTATATACATGACAGTGTTTTCGCTGCGCAACTAGCATGAATTCACTGGAAAATAGGGCATTTCTGTCGTAAAAGTCATGGCATCCATTTTAGTTACGGCATCCATCTTGTTTCTTGCCCTCACATAGTCAATGAACGGACGATGACCCCGGCAGAGTCACCTTGTTAAGGACACGTAAGCTCGAGCCCGAGAAAGGCTGACGCTGCATGACTAGGCAGAATCAAGCTGCCTCCCTTGCCTGAGGCCAGTCCTGCTATACTGGTTCTCGTGTCCGTTGTCCTGACTGAAAGGCCGAAGATGGTAGCCATGCCCGTTTATGATCTATAAACACCTCTTATCCTACATTTCAATCCTTTGCACCTGGCTCTGCTCCTTTCCTTCTGGGCTTTTACAATGGGGAGGTTACGATTTTTATGATGGGGAGGATCGGGCGAAGAATGGAAAACTGTCGAGAGGACCTGATCGAATACCGAAAACCTACAACTAATTATTGTTTGATGTCAAATTTACTGTTTGTTTGGGATGCCGGGTTGGGCATGAGAAATATTCGTGTAATGTTGCCTAAAGACATTTTGCGTGTATTTAAAGAGTAACCCACTTAATGCAATTCGAACAGTCTCGTAGATTCTGCCTCTGTGTGGTTCCTATGATTTCTGTGTCCCTGCAGTAAATAAACCTTGGTCTTTGACGCCACCATCGAGAAGCCCGTGTCTCTGTTTATTTGTGCACCGAGACAGGAGGAACTCAGGGGTCTTCGGGTGTTGTTTCCCTGACACCTCTGGACTCTTAAAAGTCCAGAACCTCAAATTGGCGCCCAACGTGGGGCGACGTCATGCGGTACCGGTCCAAAGCCTGAAAAGTTCGAGAAGTTTCGTGTGAAGATTCCGGAGGGAGGTACCCCGCTTCATCGATCCCTGCATGTCGTAAAAGTGGCCCGACGATCTCTTCCACGAGGGTTCCCGTTTCCAGACGGCTACAGAGGACCGCTGCCCTGACTGTCGCCCTGTCTTGGACCCGAGGTGCAGACCTTAGTACGGCGAGACGTAGACGGGTTCTCCTTGGTGACGTCTTCCATATTTCAGTTAAGTATTTAGTTACGCTCGATTTGGTTGTTCCTTGTTGCTCTGGTTTGATTCGTAGATTATCATTGGTTGCTCTTGTTTAGATAATCTTTGTTTTGGTATTGGTTCATTTTGGTAGGCCTAAGTTCTCTGCGCATTTTGGTTGGAATTTGTTTTTGTTGTCATGACTACCAGTAGTAATTGTTTCTTGTCCTGGTTACGTTGCAACGGGGATTCCCGGTTGGAGGATTCGTGTTCGGTTCCTCCGATTGGAACTCCTACGTATGAGCTCTATTGTAAACATGGTGTGGGTCCTATTACGTATAATGAAGTATGGGTCCGTTATACCAAAAAAGATGGTGTCCTTAGTTGGCCACCGCATGGTAGCTTCGAAATGGAAATACTAGATAAACTAGAAATGAAGTTGTTCAAGAAAAAAGCCCGGCCGGCAATGTTTGATTCTTTTCGCGTATGGCGCAAAGAAGCCAAACAGAGAGAAATTAGGAAAACGAAGAAAGAACAGAAAGAGAAAGGGTTGACTTTAATGGAGTCTGCTAGGCAGTTGCATGTCAACGAGACTGAGAAAGCAATGGAGATGGCGAATAGAAAATATAATTTGGCAATTGATAAATGTTACCCTGTATTGCCATCATGTCCTGCTAAGCCGATGGAGGATCATGAAAAGGATCCTCTGTTGTCTTACCTGTTGAATTCACCTCCACCGTATGCACAGGGTATTACAGTACCACAGTTGTTACCTGTTGTACAGCCAGCTGCTGGTCAGCCTGGAATAGTTGCTCCACTTCCTTTGATTACAGCTCCTATCCTTCCCGTGGTTAATGTTCCTTCGGCACCCCCTCTTCCTGGGTTGCCCGTTCCGCCTTTGCCTGTCGTTTCGCAAACTGCTTTACCTGCTACTCCCACCCTTACTATTTCACCTGCTCCAGCTGCCCTGCTCCCGAACCCTGTGAATATTCTGACTCCGCTTTCCGTTCGTCGGAAAATAACCGACTCTGTAACTAATATCTTAACTCCTCTCTACAGGTCTTTTATTGGGACCCCCGTTTCTGACTCTATACAGAGACGTAGCCAGCTTCCTGGTTCCCAAGAATGAGACAATTTAGATTCGACAGCTCTTAGGTGGATGTCGAAAGCTGTGAAGTATGATGCACGAAGAGTGTTAGAAACATTTATGCAATGGAATGAACCAACTCAACGTTATGTTTTTGACGTGATGTGTTCTCTTGTGCGTGAAGAATGGGAAGATGATGATTTAGACTCCGTCCCCACTGACCTGATAAATATTCAACAGAAATTTGCCGCAGGAATGGTGATAGGTCCAGAAGTAAGGGGAGCGATAGAACTGATTTTAGCTTATAGGGATGAGTCCCCTCTTCGAGCGACAAGAGACCCTGATGGTTCACCGATTACTACTAGGAAAAGACAAGGTCAATATCCGATGAGGGAAGTTCCACCGATATGGCGTGATGCAGTTCAAGCTGATGGAAACTTGGGTATTGCAGCTGCCCCGGCACATTTCCAGAGAGTGTGGATACACATCCCTTGGAAACGGGCTGAAGTATTAGCAGTAAAACAAGCATTACCAGACCCACGTAAAAATCCTGCTGGGTATTACAAAGAGTTAACGCAGACAGTTCAAGCGTGTGTCATGAATTTGGCAGACATTGAAATGTTGTTTGGTAACGTGGTGCCACAGCCTATATGGGCCAAAATTCGGCAAGAGAACCACCCAGTCGCCTTAGGAGGTGATTGGGCAGTTATTATAGCGGCAGATGCGCAACAAGTTGGCAGTGCTAAACCAGAACCTCTGATTGCTGCCTTACCTGGCAGAATAATTACTCTGATGAAAACGCTGATGCCAGCGTTACGAGTCAATTGGGATAAATTATCGGCATGCAAGCAAAAGAAGGACGAAAGCGTCTCTGACTTCTTCACTAGATTTGAAGAGACCTTCGTAGATCACAGTGGGCAAGATATGAGTACTGAGGGAGGCCAGAGATTGTTTGTCGACAAGTTTGTGTTTAATTTACTACCTGAGCTTAGTAACAAGTTAAAGGATTCTGAAAGTGCATGGGCAGTATCGACGACAGCACAGATACTCGCAACTGCTCAGTATTACGAGAATAGAGAGAAAGAAGAGAAGGAAAAATCAGAAAAGAAAACGAAAGATTTAAAGACCAAAGTTCTTCTGCAACAGGCGTATCCGCCTCGTTCGAATCAGTCAGATTCACAGCAACGACCTCAGTTTCAGCAACAGCCACAATTCCAGCAGCCACAATTCCAGCAAGGGATGGCCCAAAGATTTAATTATAGTTTTCCCCGACAACAGTTAGCATGGAATCAGTGTGCTTATTGTAAAAAGGAGGGTCATTATAAGAATGAGTGTCCAGTTCTGCACCCACAAACTAGTGGTGTCCCAGCTCAGAGAGGTAATGTTGGGTTTACGCAAGCTCCTAGAGGTAGAGGGCGTGGTATGATGACACCACAGACTGATCGCCAATCGAATTATTTCGATCAGCGAAATGTACAACCTACGCAACCAGGTAGATCTCCACAGTATCATGTTGAAGATTACTATGATCATAATGAAGAGATTCAAAGAAGCGAGCAATAGGACAGCCGCAGGCAGAGAGAGGGAGTAGTATCAGTTCCAGTTGATCAGAGTGGACCTTATGTCACAGTAGTTACCGCAGGCGTGGTCGAACCGTTTCTGTTGGATACTGGTGCGGCAAAAAGTTCAATTATGCATGCGAAACTACCTGGCGCACCTTTGTCTGGCTTAACGAACACTTCGGTAGGATTCTCAGGCGCCCCTGTTCACAATCCTGTTTCTAGTCCTTTGTCAATTTCTGTTGGGCCATGCGAACTAGAAGCACCCCTTATCCTAACAACCGGTTGTAATGAGAATCTGCTTGGTTTAGATCTGTTGAAACGCCTGCACGCGACACTGTACTGTTCTCCTTCGGGAGTACAGCTCACATTAGGCAAACGAGTCATCTCTCCAATGTATATGTCGATGGATATGCTCCCACCGGAGCTGCGTTCTCTCCCTGATACTCTTTGGGCGACTGGTCCTAACGATGTAGGCCTCTTGGAAATTCCCCCTTATGTGGTAAGTCTGAAAGCGAATGTTAAATTTCCACGAATCCCACAGTATCGGATTTCGAATGAAGGTGAACGAGCACTCTTGCTGATTGTGAAAGACTTAATACAGAAAGATGTGATTGAGGAAACTAGAGGAAACGTCTGCAATAGTCCTGTTCTGCCGATTTTGAAACGTACTGACCCTTCCAAACCTCCAATTTACAGATTTGTGATTGACCTCAGAGAGGTTAACAAAATAGTGATTCCACAGTTTCCTGTAGTACCAAATATCACTGCATTACTGACGTTGATTTCTGCCTCAGCTTCATGGTTTACAGTGATCGACTTGAAAAATGCCTTTTTCAGCATTCCCATAGCCGAAGAAAGTAGAGACATTTTCGGTTTCTCCTTAGGAGGTCGCAGTTTCAGATTCAAACGCGCTCCACAAGGTTATTGTGAGAGCCCTTCAATTTACAGCCAAGCATTAAAGAGTCAATTAGATGCCCTTGTATTTCCTCATGGTGTTGCTCTGATCCAATACGTAGACGATCTTTTACTGGCAGCTGATGACAAGGAAACTTGCAAAACAGCTACAATTTCTTTATTGCGTCATTTGTCAGACTTACATCACAAAGTGTCACCTTCTAAACTGCAATATTGTTGCCAAGAAGTGACCTACTTAGGTCATCTTTTGTCAAAGGAGGGAAGAAGGTTGACCCCAGAGAGAATCAAAGCAATTTCACAGATGACTGTACCAAGTACACAGAGAGAAGTGCGTGCGTTTTTGGGTATTACGTCATACTGTAGGCAATGGATCCCAAATTTTTCTCTCATGGCGAAACCATTGGTAGCCCTGACTGGAAAAGGTGTTCCGAGCCCTTTGCCATGGTCTGATGAATGCCAACAGAGCTTCTCCGACTTACGTGATGCCCTGTGTTCAGCTCCTGTGTTGGGTACTCCTGACTACAGTAAGCCATTTACTCTATATGTCCATGAAAGAGAAGGTTGTGCATTGAGTGTATTAACGCAACAATTTGGTGACAAACAGCGGCCTTGTGCATATTTCTCATCCACATTAGATCCGGTAGCCAGAGCATTGCCAAGTTGTTTGAGAGCTACAGCAGCAGCTGCAGTGTCTATTCGACAGTCTGCTGGACTAGTCATGAACAACATGTTAGTAGTCATGGTTCCACATGCTGTGGATACACTCATGAATCGAACGAAAACTCAGCACCTCACCAGTGCTAGACTATCAGGCTATGAGCTGACGCTTTTGGCAAGTCACATTCAGATTAAACGATGCAACATATTGAATCCAGCAACACTGTTGCCGACTACTCAGGAGTCGAGTGATTCAGAGCCCCATGATTGTTGTTTCAAAACTGAGGAAGAGACAAAAGGTAGGATTGATTTAAAAGATACTCCGTTATTAGACCCAGACGGCACGTTATATGTCGATGGGTCTTGCTTTAAACTACAGAATGGTGATGTGACGGCCGCGTATGCAGTTACGACTTTGAGTACGATTGTTGAGACTGCAAGAGTGAGTCAGAATTCTGCCCAAGCTGCAGAATTAATTGCATTAACAAGAGCATGTGTTTTAGCTGAGGGAAAGAGAGTGAATGTGTTTACTGATAGCCAGTACGCCTTCGGCGTTGCACACAATTTTGGGCGTCTCTGGAGAGAAAGAGGTTTTCTCACGTCCCATGGGACTAAGATCCAACATGGACAGCTAGTCAGCGATCTATTCGAATCCCT
This sequence comes from Triturus cristatus, assembly GCF_964204655.1. NCBI lineage: Eukaryota > Metazoa > Chordata > Amphibia > Caudata > Salamandridae > Triturus > Triturus cristatus. The sequence goes on along the minus strand of NC_140582.1, from coordinate 1,204,673,145 downwards.
GACTCTACCGAATGAAGTTGCAATTGTGAAGTGCAGTGCACATCGAAAGATTACGGATGATGTTGGCCGTGGGAATGCGTTTGCTGATGAGGTCGCTAAAGAAACGGCCAAGAACATGACGAGCCGAATGTACGTTGCAACGTCTGCAAGATGGATTGCGGAATCAGGAATGTGTGAGAATACGATTGAAAGTGTGAAAGCAATCCAGAATGAAGCAACTGAAAATGAGAAGAATGAATGGAAGGAGAAAACGGGTAAAATGGATTCAAGTGGATGTTGGGTCGATTTGTCTGAGCAGCAACGTTGGATGTTACCTGATGCGTATGTACTTGCAGTATTCACGATGGCGCATGGAGCGGCGCACATCAGTTCGAAAGGGATCTGTAAAATGTTAGCTCCAGTATGGAAGAACGATGGAATTACTAAGTGTGCAGAAAGAGTGGTGAAAAATTGCATGATATGCCTGATGCATAATCCTGGCAAGGGAACCCCAACCCCAACTGGCCATTTTGCTCCCCCTTCTTGTCCCTTTGAAGTGATTCAGTTGGATTTTATCCACATGGACAGGTGTAACAATCTCAAATACGTCCTAGTGGTAGTCTGCGCCTTCTCAAGATGGATTGAGGCATATCCGTTAAAGGATAACACTGCTATGTCCACTGCCAAAATCCTCCTCAAAGAATACTTCCCTAGGTATGGTATGCCACGGATTGTTTGGTCAGACAATGGAAGTGAGTTTGTAGGGAAAGTTATGAAGAGTGTGTGTGCGGGTCTGGGTATTTCCCAGAAATTTCACAGTGCGAATCACCCACAGTCAGCGGGTTTGGTTGAAGGGTACAATGGCACCCTGAAGCTGAAACTTGCGAAAATTCAAGCTTCCACTGGTCTCTCTTGGCCAGACGCACTGCCTTTAGCTTTACTGTCCACCAGAGCGACTGTACACTCTCGAGTAGGGCTTAGCCCATATGAGATTGTGTTCGGCCGCCCTGCTAATGTTTGGGGAGTCCCTAGGCCAAAGGAATTCAAACAGATTGAATACCCAATGTTGATTGATTACCTTCATGATCTGACTGCTAAATTGAGCCTTATTCATCAACAGGTATTCGAATCCTTGCCTAAACTGCCGGAGAGTCCAGGCCACACGTTGAAGCCCGGCGACCAAGTGGTAGTTCGGAACTTTGAACGTACTCGGAACCTTCAGCCAAGATTCGTGGGCCCGTTTCAGGTCCTCCTCGTAACCAGAACTGCAGTACGCCTAGCTGGCAGGAAAAATTGGGTGCACGCCAGCCATACGAAGCGTGTCCCTCTTCCACTCCCCTATGACAACTGGGTTAGACAGGGAATTGGTGTATCCGAGACAGAACCTGTTCCTAGGCACATCCCTTTCAGTGATGCAGAGTACCTAACGGACCACCCACGAACGGAAACACAGAACTTTGACACCTCAGCAGAAACCGCTCCTTTGAATCCTGAACCGAGTATTGTACAAAGTGAACACTTGTCACCTGTGGAGTCGAACATTTCCGCACCTGTAGACCAGCTATTCCAAGACCAGACAAGACCCGGGAAGTACAGATATAACCTACGTTCTCATGTGATGAACTAATGACATTGCATTATTACCTTTCTGTTTGAAAACTGTAAAACTGTTTTGATCGTATTGCATTCCATTCAGTCAGGAAGTTTGCTAGAATTTTTTTATCTTTTTAGTTTTTCTGTTTCTCTCACCTTGCCATCTGGGTTACCGTAGGGTCGTAACGTGTGCCTTGTTTTAATTTGCAGGGAATCAGACACTAGGTCGGTTTCTTCTGTTTGTCTTGGGAACTCCCAGGATAAACAGAGGCAAGTTTTTAACAGATACAAACCATCCGTTGCGAACGGTTGTAGAAGATGGAGCTTCCTGAATTACGACGGGTTAATGTCATAAATGTACACAAGACAAAATTATACGACATATTGTACAGTAAATGTTTCCTAATGCAATGTACTCTGACACTTCTGATTGTCTTAATAACTTTGGTAGGCGGAATTATTTTTGGTATTCAATTGATCTTTACACCTGTTACATCTACAGTATCTCCCCATGCTCCTGTTTCTCCGACTGTTGTTTCTCTTCATTCTTTCCATCCTTTTCCTGCCCACGAGCAAGCTCGACGCTCTGAGTTTATAAATAACACTTTCATTCAGCTCTTGCACCAACATCAACTAGTGGTTAACACAACAAACAGCTGGGTGTGTGGCTTGATACCACATACCATGGACAAGGGCATCCCTTATTTGGTTCTGCCTTTTAGTTATAATGGATCATTCTGGGCATTTCAGACCATGTTCGCTTATGCCCTAGAGACCTATCCTCCACGACCTCCGCGTTCCACCCGGTATAACTCTGCTAATAGAGCCTTGGTAAAAGGAATCACTGACATGGTGAGAGATGTCAATAATACTCCGTACATTCCCAAGGATGAATTGCGAGTTTACATGGGTTGGAATGTTACGGAATACGGCATTACTCTGGGTGAGAACAAACGTAAGAGCTCAACTCCGATCTGGGTCGTACCCCACCAAGGTCAAGTCTGTTTGCAAGGAAATGGGAGGAATCCGAAAGCTCGACTAGGGAAGAGTGACTGTACCGAAACATACGTTTTCCCGTCACAGTCTTCCCCTGCATTCTTAGCTGCTAAGGGTACCTATTTTGTTTGCCAAGACAGAGCATACACATGGCTGCCTGCTGACTTCTCAGGCTCATGTTACATCGCTCAACTGCTACCTCCGACATACACTGCTGCACCGGACTATCACAAAACTAGAGTTGTGAGAGGTGTTTTCAATAAGGAAGATACTGCTGGCCAAGAGGCAGGAGACTTTTTCAAGGGTTTCCTCCCATTCTGGGGGCCTATGGCCAACAGTAGAAACTTACGTCAACTAACACGGGTAGTTGAATCCACCATCACTGAAACTGCGGTTGCCCTTAGTAACCTGACAGCTGAGCTTCAAGCAGATCGCCTCATGACGTTACAGAACCGTATGGTTCTTGATGTGTTACTTGCAGATCGAGGTGGAGTATGTAAGATGATCCAATCAAGTTGCTGCGTTTTTATTCCAGATAATGCGCCAACAGTATACAAGGCCATCTCTAAGTTACATAAGATTTCTGACTCTATTCATGTAGAGGAAGGTGACTGGTCATTAATGGGATGGTTCTGGAGCCTGTTGTCCACATGGGGATGGAAGGTTCTAATAGTCACTGGTGTTGCATTAGTATTTTTATTTTCGTGCTGTCTCATTGTTCAGTGTGGTCCTGCCTTATGTAATCTCTGCATTTCTACATGCGTAAGAAGACCACCTGTTTTTAGAGATACGCCACGAGATAGAGTAATGCTACAACAACACATCAGTGACCTGATGAACATAGAAATGGACTCTGACATAGAGTGAGTTATTGCCTATGTAAGGGCAAAAGGACGGTCTGAGGTTCTGTAGCGATCCGAACCCGTGAATTCGGTATCGTAGTACTGACACGATTTCGGTACCAATGAACCGCAAATGATCCATTATATACATGACAGTGTTTTCGCTGCGCAACTAGCATGAATTCACTGGAAAATAGGGCATTTCTGTCGTAAAAGTCATGGCATCCATTTTAGTTACGGCATCCATCTTGTTTCTTGCCCTCACATAGTCAATGAACGGACGATGACCCCGGCAGAGTCACCTTGTTAAGGACACGTAAGCTCGAGCCCGAGAAAGGCTGACGCTGCATGACTAGGCAGAATCAAGCTGCCTCCCTTGCCTGAGGCCAGTCCTGCTATACTGGTTCTCGTGTCCGTTGTCCTGACTGAAAGGCCGAAGACGGTAGCCATGCCCGTTTATGATCTATAAACACCTCTTATCCTACATTTCAATCCTTTGCACCTGGCTCTGCTCCTTTCCTTCTGGGCTTTTACAATGGGGAGGTTACGATTTTTATGATGGGGAGGATCGGGCGAAGAATGGAAAACTGTCGAGAGGACCTGATCGAATACCGAAAACCTACAACTAATTATTGTTTGATGTCAAATTTACTGTTTGTTTGGGATGCCGGGTTGGGCATGAGAAATATTTGTGTAATGTTGCCTAAAGACATTTTGCGTGTATTTAAAGAGTAACCCATTTAATGCAATTCGAACAGTCTCGTAGATTCTGCCTCTGTGTGGTTCCTATGATTTCTGTGTCCCTGCAGTAAATAAACCTTGGTCTTTGACGCCACCATCGAGAAGCCCGTGTCTCTGTTTATTTGTGCACCGAGACAGGAGGAACTCAGGGGTCTTCGGGTGTTGTTTCCCTGACACCTCTGGACTCTTAAAAGTCCAGAACCTCAATACTGGCCCTCTTTAATCTGGTTCTGGTAAGTAGACAATTGTTTTGTAGTTGAAAGGCTTTTCATTTAGGCGCCTCTTCATACTGTTTGATACCTGATTGCTCTCTGTTGCGCAGAGTGCCTGATAACTGCTATAATTTGCTTTTGGATATCGCTATTTGCTGCTCTCTCGCAACCTGGTTGAATCCATATTGTAAAGTGGGTTATTGGCACCTAGCACTAGTAGTAAGGTCACCAACATGGTATAGGGCTCCAGCAAAGGTCTCATTAAATTAGCCCCTTGCTCAATCCTTGGTAGCTGGCAACAAGCAGTCAGGCCTAACTTAAGAGACAGGTGTGTAAAGCATTTAAAGTCAGCAATACATCAAATAAGTAAGACACAACACAATAAAAAACCCACACTGCTTTATACAAATAGGAAATATTTGTATGAACAAATGGACACCAAAACGACAAAAAACCAACGTGGGGAACCGGAGATGTGAGGTTTTAAAGATTAACCACTTTTTAGTGCTTAAAACATATAGCCCCTCTCTGGGACATCTGGTCGCGCTTGACCGGGATAAAGTCAAAGTTTGAGGCAAACCGCGTTGGAGCCCTGGTCGGATACACCAAGCGGGAGGCCCGATCAAAATATTACCTTCACATCAAAAAACTTTTCTTGAGCCTTTTCCTTTGACGTCACACAACCCTCCATAGCAGGCCGGATTCAGTGAGGGTTCACCAGCTTGACTTTCTATGAGGTCCCTGTCAAATCCTGGAAGTCTGGAGCTCCAGAGCTTTTAGCAGGACCAACCTGAAATCAAGGCCGGGACGTGGTTGAAGGTAGTTTGCTTGACTTTCGATGTCGGGTTGGTCACCTCATGGAGCTTTTTCACAAAGTTTCCATAGTTCACCAAACTTCAGAAGGTGCTTCTTGAAGGTATCCTTGTAGGCTCCATGTGTCCAAAACACCAATCCAAAAGTCTGGAATCTCCTAGATGGTCTCTCAGATGTCAGTACTACAATTTTCAAAATGCACCTGCCCAAATCCTTAAAAGTCCACTGGATGCACTCCAGGATAAGGACTCTTGGTGGGGATGAAGCAGGTGAGCTCTGTTAACCTATAGCTTGCAGGTAGTCCACTCCTTAATCCTTCCTAAAGCAAGGTGCATTCCCAAAGGCTGTAGTACCAGATTATGAAGTAGGTGCAGTCATTCTGAGTGCAGGCCTTTGGGGGCAAATCCAGATACCAGCCCAGCAGTTCTTTTCTTTTCTTGTTGTTTTAGGCAGCAGATCTGAGAGAATATGCAGCTCTCACATATTTTATGAGTGTTCTGGGGTGACACGCAGGGAGATACCTCTGTCCAATGAGATGCTGGATGCCACCCAAAAGCATGACAACTTCCTCCAAAGTGTGGAATCTTCCTATCCCTCAAAGCCCTGCACTTCAAAAATCCAACATGGATTATTGCTAGAGGAGTAAGAGATGGCTAAACCAACGCACGGTGTGGCTCATTTCCTTTATCTCTCCTCCTCCTGACCTCTGAAAATTCCATTCCTAAGCTTGCCATCTAGCTAGGGCACCGGATGTGGGATAGGTATGCCGGGCATTCCTTACTGATTAGCTCTCTCTTTGAACTCAGTTTGATTTACCCACCTCCTTCTTTATGACCAATATTCCTCTACTGCAGAGCTCTCTCCATCAGATAACCTCTGCTCCAGCCAGGCCATTTAACACCTAATCAAAGCAGCCTGTTTTGGCCTGTTAAGGCTGACCAATCAGCAGAAACCACTAGAAGGCTGGATTTTGGTTTACAGAAGAGAAAGTTCTATAACTTCCATAGGCTAACTTGCAATGTTAGCCTATGAAGCTAAGTATTTGCGATGGGGAAAAATGTAATGGTCATTCTTTTCCTCAGCAGGGCATATAAAACATATTTTATAAGGTCCCTGGCTATAGGTACATGGCCGCCCGCCACTGGGACACCTAAGGAAGACCTAGGGGGTGCCTAATATGTACAAATAAGGTAGATTCATATTTGTTAAGTGCCCATAGCACCAAAGTCAAATTTGCATACAATTTACTTTTAAAGACAGTCTGCAAAGCAAGGCTGCCTTTAACATGACGTATGAAGAGGAGGAATCAATCTAAATGAACTATTATTTTTGAATAATTTTGTTACACGCTGTACAAGTATCGAATAGAGAGGGTATAGCTCTCTGTTTAGGTAGTGTGTAACAAGGATTACCTCCCCCTGGATTTATGTGATATTTATCTGTATGCAACCAGGTCAAAACGGATGGGTATTACAAAAAAGTCTAAACAAAGTGTGGTCGTGATTTTCTGTTGATGTATATATATTGTCTGTTGCTTTTTGAAGAAGAAAAGGTATGTTAAAAGAATTGAGGACGCCCTTGTGAGTTGTTCTAATAGTTGACAATTGTTAAGGTGGATGAGACCAATTTGTTTGTCTCTTTGCAATAGTTGCTTGTGTATATTTATCCCTGGACATCCCCTCTTGTTCCTTGTGCACTTTAACATGACAGCAAACACTCAGAAGTGCACACATGCAAGTTCAGGAAATCTGCTGGGCCTATAAACTTTCTTGCCCTATTATATACTCGGGCATATAGGTAGTCTGAACCACCTAGCCCTATTATATACTAGGGTCTTATAAGGTCTGTCATTGCTAATTGTAAGTGTACCCTATTACATGTACCTTTTTAAACATAGCACTGGCCCTGGGCCTGATTAGCAGAGCCCAGGGTACAGTCAGAATCAGTCATCGCTAGTATCATTCACCAAAAAGTGGGAGTGAACAGGGCAAAAAGAGGTCTTTCTAACAATAGCATTTTCAATCCACATGGTATAATGCATTGGGTTGCGTAGAAGCACAGTACATCTATTTGCAGCTTTCTCATCTGTTGCTTGGCCACCGATATGTAGATTTCTCTGTGACTCTGCTGTTATCTTCAAATGCTTCACAGTGCATGGTGTTGCAATTTGACTCCACAAACACCAACATCGATCCTGCACTTTGGCTGAGGCACATGTGGCACACACGGGCAGTTTGCTGGACTATGACAAACTCTCTGGGAGAGGACTGCCAATCTTCGGGTTAATTATCCAGTATCTCATCGCCAATGTAGCATTATCCCCAGCCCGGGTACACGCCAATGACTCCACCAAGGTAATGGGGCACATAATGTTGCATAGTCTGGAGGATTGAGCTGACGCTAACAACACTCTGGTGGACACACAGTATGGCTTTAAGAAGGGTCTGGGCACTATTGAAAAATTCCTCAATTTGAGTATGCTAATTGGCAAATATGCCGTGGCCCAGAAAGGTTCTATCTTCCTGGTATTTATTGACCTAACAGCTGCGTTTGATTGTGTTTCACACTCAAAGCACTTATGTCTGGGATGGTAATAGAGGATGACATCATTATTTTCATCAGACAGCTGTACTCAGAGGCAAGTGCTTGTGTGCGCTATGGCCAGAAGAGAGAATGCACAAATTTGTTTAAGATCAAAGGGGGGGTGCAGCAAGGGTGTGCTCTTGCCCATTTCTTTTTCTCTCTGCATACTAACAGAGTTGAGACAGCCCTAGTAGGGGGATCTAGAGACGTCCCTTATATTGGCACCTGACCCGTCCTCATACTCCTCTATGCGGACAACGTAATGCTCATGGCAAGGAACGGACGAGCACTGCAGTGTCTAATAGAGGACTATACTATTTTCATGAAGGAGTTAGATCTACAGGTCAACAAAAGCAAAACTTTCTCCTTGACCTGCGGCAGCAGACCAAAGAAGCAGCCAGGCCTCTGCATTAACAAGCATCGGGTGGGTGAGGCTATGTGCTTTTCATATCTGGGCGTGCTCTTTGATGTCAAGTACTCCTGAAAGCTGATGGTGTCTAACATTGGGCCCAATTCACAGAACTAACTTAAGACACAATCCTAAACTTACTACTTTTGGTATTCACAGAATGCATTTAGTAGTAGTAAAGTTAGGATTTTGTCTGAAGTCTGTCATAAGTCTGTCTTAAGTCTGTCCTAAGTTTGTCTTAAGTTTGTCTTAAGTTTGTCTTAAGTTTGTCTTAAGTCTGTCTTAAGTTTGTCTTAAGTCTGTCTTAAGTCTGTCTTAACCCCTTCGATGCGGCGCCGATTCCCGCTCAGCGCTGACCGTTTCTTGCGCGGGCGTGGTCATGACGGAACGGTTCCGTCATGAGCACAGCTCAACCGACGCTCATGACGGAACCGTTCCGTCATGAGCGCCAAAGGGGTTAAGTCTGTCTTAAGTCTGTCCTAAGCTTGTCTTAAGTCTGTCTTAAGTCTGTCCTACTACTTTTGGTATTCACAGAAGGCATTTAGTAGTAGTAAAATTAGGATTTTGTCTTAAGACAGACTTAAGACAGCCAAGGAAATTCTTCTCATAGTCAGGGATGTCCACGCCTGGAGAGACCACTGGTGGCCCTCTTTCCTTGGGACTCCCCCCAGTCCCAAGTCAGTGGTGAAGAATCTATGCGTTTTGGTCGATAATGCCCAACATTCGAAGCACAGTCAAAAGCGGTGGCAGGCACCTGATTTGGGCTGCTACGTGGGCTCAAACCCATTCTGGGTTTCTTTGATCCCCACATTCATCAAGTCATCGTTCAGGCTGTTATCCTCTCCCGGCTGGACTACTGTAACATCCTCTTTCAGGGAATAAACATGCCTGTGATTAGAAGGCTGCAATTGGCTCAAAGTGCATCTGCTCCTAAATACTGTTCAGCTGCGGATGCCATTCGCAAATTACACTGGTTCCAGGTGGATAAGTGCATTGAAATGAAATGAAATGAATGAAATGAAATGAAATGAAATGAAAAAAGTATTTGATTAAGCGCACTGCGGCCAAGCGGCTTCCTGGCGCTGGTAGCAAGAACAGCAGTCACAGAGACAACCCGAAGGGATTAGCAGGAGTACGCCTGAGAGAACAGAAAAGTTTTCAAAGCTTTACGAAAATGGGAGTAAATGGGAATGGATCGCATGGAGAGGGGAAGACTATTCCAGAAACGGGGGGCCAAAACAGAAAAGCGTGTGCCTCCAGTTCTGGATTTACGGAAGCGGGGGACATTAAGAAGGGCCAAAGAAGAAGAGTGGAGAGTGCGAGCAGGGGTGTGAGAAGAGATAAGGGAACATATGAATACAGGGGCAGATCGGGCAAGGGCCAAGAAAACAAGACAACCCATTTTGAAAAGAGATCGCTGAAGAACAGGGAGCCAATGAAGAGACCTGAGGACGGGAGTAATATGATGAGTTTTGAGAAGGTGGAAAATGAGACGGGCGGCCTGGTTCTGAATAGCTTGCAAGCGGCGTGATTCGTAGGCTGGAATGCCCACATACAAGCTATTCCCGTAATCAAGACGGGAAGTAATCAGAGCCATAATGATGATTTTGAGTGCATCTGAAGAAAAGAAGCGGGAGATCTTTCGAATAAGCCGAAGGGATAGAAAACAAGAGGAAACAACAGAACTAATTTGTGCATGCATGGAGAGATCATGACTGACCTGAATACCCAAAGTTCTGACTGAAGGAACAGGAGTGGGGAGAGGGCCGAAGGAGGGGGGCCAAAAAGCAGAAGACCAAGGACTGGATGAGCCGCCCGTCAAGACCAACTCGGTCTTGTCCGGGTTAAGCTTGAGATGATTAGAGCTCATCCAATCCGAGATAATGACCAAAGTAGAGCGAAATTTAGAGAAAGACAGAGGTGAAGAAGAAAGATCAAAGACAAGCTGGAGGTCGTCGGCGTAGTTGTACACGGAGACCCCCTGAGCAAGAAGAGCAGAGATAAGAGGGTAAATGTAAAGATTAAATAGCAGAGGAGAAAGAGAGGAGCCTTGGGGAACACCACAGGAAACCAAGCGGGTGGGAGCAGAGAAGCCAGACAGGTGAACAGCCTGAGAGCGGTCAGAAAGAAAGGAGGCAAGCCAAGAGAAAGCAAGGCCCCGAATGCCCGCCGCGCTGACACGGTCAAGAAGGATGGAATGGTCGACCGTGTCAAACGCAGCGGATAGATCAAGGAGAACCAAGGCTTGAGGAAGAGAAGAATCAGCCTTAGATTTCAGCTCATCGAGGACAGCCAGAACCACTGACTCAGTGGAGTGGCCTCGACGGAAGCCTGCCTGATGAGAGGCCAGGACATGGTTCTCCTCAATGTAAGCAGAGAGGCAAGAGGTGACATAGCTTTCTAAGATCTTGCCAAGATAGGGAAGAAGGGAAATAGGCCTGAAATTAGAAGGAAGTGAAGGGTCAAGGCCAGGTTTTTTTTAAATGGGCAGAACAATAGCGGATTTAAAGAAAGAAGGGACTAAGCCCAAGGCAAGAGAAGCATTGAGGAAAGAAAGAGGGGGAGAGGGACAATTAGTAAATAGAGCTCTTAAAATCCGGGCCGGAGCACAGTCGGCTGGAGAGCCTGACTTGATCTTAGCGAGCAAAGTAAGAAATGTGTCTAAAGAAATAGGGGGAAAAGAATCAAGAGAAGAAGAAAGAACCGAAAAAGAGGGAGTGGGGGTAGGGGGAGGGAGCAGGGGGATGTTAGCTTTAATCTTGATGATCTTCTCGATGAAGAAATCATTGAGCGAAGAGCAGAGGTCTTGAGAAGGGATAAGACTGGAATTGGTACGATTCGAGAACGCCAGATCTTTGACCAAGGAGAAAATCTCCTTGGATTTATTGGCAGAGAGGGCCACTTTCTCAGAAAAGTAATTTGTTTTGGCCAGGAGGACGGCTCGCTTGTATTCCAAGAGGAGATGTTTATATTGGACCCGAAGAGCGGGGCAGTAATTTCGTCTCCAATGACGCTCAGAGCGTCTCAGATCTAATTTCAACGCTTTGAGCTCGGTATTAAACCACTTATGAGCGTCATAGGGACGAACGGCCTTAGTTTTCCTAAGCGGAGCGACCTGGTCACAAGAGGAAGACAGCCAGGTGTTAAGCGCTTCAGCTTGAGAGTCCAGAGGGAGTTCAGAAAGATCAGGAGTGGAAGAAGCAAGAGAGAGAGAAAGAGTGTTTAAGTCAACCCGATTCCAATTTCGAACAACAAGGTTTTTGGGTAGGGAGGGCCTATCAGGAACACCAAGAGTGATGGAAAAGGAAATAAGAGAGTGATCAGACCAGGTGCAGGGAGAAATGCTAGGGGGAGAAAGCGTACAACTTAAAGACCAAATCTGGTCAAGTGTATGACCCTGGACATGGGTAGGGCCAGAGACATGGGCATGAAAATTAAGGCACTGAAGAGTTGCCGAGAAATCCTTGGAGGACAAATCCTCCTTTGCGTCACCTGGCCAGAAATTAAAATCCCCCAACAGGAGAACCGAAGAATTGTTAACCACAAGTGTTGCGAGGAGTTCCTGAAGGGTGGCAACGAACAAGGGCATGTGCTGGGGAGGGCGGTACATAAGGACAACCGTGAGAGGGACAGGGAGATTAAGTGAACGAGCAACCAGAAAGTCCACATTGGATATAGAAGAGTGAGGGAGAAGCTGAAACTGTAAGCTGGAACGAACGATCATGGCCACACCGCCACCCATCTTGCCGTCAGGGCGATCCGACCGGAGGGCGTAATAGGAGGAGGGGAGGATGGCCAGGACGTCAGGAAGAGAGTCGGACGAAAACCAAGTTTTAGTGAGAAACAGAAAATCAGGGGACTCAGTGTGCAAAAGGTTAAATAATTCCAATTGATGTTTCACAGCTGACCGAGTGTTAAATAAGAAAGCAGTAGCGGAATTGGGAGAAATAGAAACAAGCGAAACAGAGGGATCAAGCAAAGGGAGAGGGTCTGAAACTAAAATGCCAAGCGTGTCCAAGTGTAGCAGTAGTGAGGGTGTAAGAGGCTGAGCAAATTTATAGGAGTGCAGTTGAGCGGAGGTGTACACCTGCAGAGAGGCAGAGTCCATGGCCCCTGGTCCCGGCCCGTCGCGGACGGGCGCAGACGGGCTTAACTTAGGCGCAATTTCGGCGCGCCTTCGTCGCGCCCGCTGCGCTCGGCCGCTGCGCAGCCGAGGAAAAAGGGGCATGTTATAGGCACCAATGACAGAGACAGGGCGTGGCAGGGGGGGGAGGGACCAAGAGACTGCACCGCCAACCCCAGAGCGTCCAAGATGGCGACCTCACCCGCCCCGCTCCAGTGACCAGCCGGCAAAGGAGGAGAGCGAGGAGCGGAAGGCGCTCGGGAGTGCAAGCAGGTAGGAAAGTTTAATATTTGTTTTAAAAAAAGCGCAGAGTCCACAGCGCTGGCAGAGGGACTGCCAAGGTTCCGTTTAAAATGAAGCTGGAGGTAAGCGTTGCTCCCGGAGTCACGTCGGGAGATCAGTGACGTCGATCAAGCTGGCCGAAGGGGTAGCCAGGCAACTGATATACCAGCCAGGGGGGGAGGGACCAAGAGACTGCACCGCCAACCCCAGAGCGTCCAAGATGGCGACCTCACCCGCCCCGCTCCAGTGACCAGCCGGCAAAGGAGGAGAGCGAGGAGCGGAAGGCGCTCGGGAGTGCAAGCAGGTAGGAAAGTTTAATATTTGTTTTAAAAAAAGCGCAGAGTCCACAGCGCTGGCAGAGGGACTGCCAAGGTTCCGTTTAAAATGAAGCTGGAGGTAAGCGTTGCTCCCGGAGTCGCGTCGGGAGATCAGTGACGTCGATCAAGCTGGCCGAAGGGGTAGCCAGGCAACTGATATACCAGCCAGGGGGGGAGGGACCAAGAGACTGCACCGCCAACCCCAGAGCGTCCAAGATGGCGACCTCACCCGCCCCGCCCCGCTCCAGTGACCAGCCGGCAAAGGAGGAGAGCGAGGAGCGGAAGGCGCTCGGGAGTGCAAGAAGGTAGGAAAGTTTAATATTTGTTTTAAAAAAAGCGCAGAGTCCACAGCGCTGGCAGAGGGACTGCCAAGGTTCCGTTTAAAATGAAGCTGGAGGTAAGCGTTGCTCCCGGAGTCGCGTCGGGAGATCAGTGACGTCGATCAAGCATTCAGTTTAAGGCTCTATGCATGGCCCATATGATCTTGTTTTCTCAGGGGGCCTCCATCTTATCTAATTTGATTATTCCATCCCTTCCTTCATGGTCCTTGCGCTTTGCTGATCATAATTTAGCCTATGTGCCATGTGTTAGAAGAGCAAGGGTGAGCGGTCGATCCATTTCGCGCAAAAACCCCTGCCCTTTGGAATGCCCTCCCTCTTCCTTTCTTTTTTGTTTAAAATTTTTTATTGGGATTTTACATTTCTTACTGTTTGCTGACTTTTTTACATTCTTCCAATGCATCAATACACAAATTACAGATGGGTGGTGAGAACTTGTAATCTTATGCATACATTATTACTACTCCCCACTGTGATAGACATTCGGTCCATGGAGAGAGACTATTAGGGAGGGTTTCTCCTGTCGCTGTGAACTGTTCAGCAACTTTGTCTTGTGCCCAGATTGGACATACCTCCATTGGGCTTGTGTGGGTAGTTCATCATTGTGAGGTCTACCCAATGTTATCATGTATTGTCTCGTCAGTATGTACTCCCATCAACTGGTATCGGAGTCATACCCTCCAACGTTAACTTATGAACTTTCTATGATTTGGGTAAACTACGGGGAAAGTGGGATGCTTCCGGACCAAGAGTCTGTAGGATCGATTGTGTCAGTGGTCTTGGTGTTTTTTTATAGTGTGGAGGTGTGCCAGTGCGTGGGTGGAGAGGGGGATTGGGAGTGTGGAGCCACATACGTGAGGAAACCTAAATGAATCTGGGGAGGACTTCTGGTGTGATGTCCTCGTCGAGTTGGCTCTGGAGAGGTGGATCTTTCTGTGGCGCCTCGGTATTGGATCTAGTAGGAGATAACTGCGGGGTCTGGGGTTGGGAGTCTGCAGGTGTCTCCGGCGGATTTGTTTCATGTGTGAACATATGTAGTAATTGTGCCCCTTCTAATGAGATAGGATGCTTACGGGTTCCCTTTAAATCCTCTTCTCTGAGCACCTCTTTCTCTGCTCTGCCCCACTTTTTCAAAGCTCCTATCCAGGTTGCTTCCGGGGCACCTGTTGGGGCCCGCCAGTGCATGGCTATCCCCCTTATCGCTAAGAGGATGGCGTTAGACATGAAGCGGTACTGTACTTTTTCGGTATTCCGCCTGCGGAAGATCCCGGGAGCACATGCTTCCCATGTAGACATTGTCGTGATGTTGGTTGTTCCCCTGAGTGTCCGGTGAACCCTGTCCCAGTAATTGTGGATGGTGGGGCAATCCCAGAACATGTGTTTAAAGTCCGCTTTGGGGGTTTGGCATCGGGGGCAATCAAAGTGTGTGTCTGGGTAGAACTGATGGAGACGGCGTGGCGTGAGGTACGCTCTGTGAAGGACATTGAATTGTATGTTCTGAAACCTTTTTAGGGTATTCTAGGGCTGTGTTCCATTGTTCCATTTTTTTCCTGAATAAAGTGGCAAACATTTTTGAAACCTTTAAAGACCCGGTCAATACCAACTCTGGCTTGACGGCCTGTCCGGGGCTAAAATCCACCTTGGATATTTTTCCTCCTATAACACACTCTGAGACCCTTAATTCTCTGGTTACTGCTAAATATGGGTCACCTTATGACCCCTGCCCTGTGGCAATAGCAAAATTGGCACCTGAACCCTTAGCCTTGATACTGACGAACATCTTCAACGCTATGTTTACTCTTGGCCATTTCCCTAAACGCTGGAAGACAGCTTCGGTCTATCCTTTGCTGAAGAAACCCAATTTGGACATGAATGACCCAAACAACTTTCGCCCCATTTCACGTCTTCCCCTTCCGGTGAAACGGGTGGAAGAACATTTGAATAACAAACTGAGTATCTTCTTGCGTGATACTAATGCACTTGATCCCACCCAGTTTGGCTTTAGAGAGGGACACAGTACCGAGACTGCTCTTCTCAAATCAACGGATGAAATTAGGCGAGGCTTGGATCAAGGTGGTAAGGCCGTACTGATCCTGCTTGACCTTTCCGCGGCCTTCGACACGGTCCATCATGGAGTCTTGATGGACCGGTTGTCGGCCTGCGGTATACGGAAGAAAGCCTGGTCTCTGTTAGAGTCCTTTCTCTCCGATAGACGACAGTCAGTGGCTCTGGGTGATTTCGTCTCGAACCCCTTCTCACTTCCTTGTGGGGTCCCACAGGGCTCCTCCCTTAGCCCTACCCTTTTTAACGTTTATGTAGCCCCTCTGGCCCCTTTGATTGAATCGTTCGGCTTTTTTCTGACATCTTACGCTGACGACACTCAAATTGTTATCTCCATGCTTCCAGGCCAGGAGAGGGCATCAGGGGAAAGACTACATGATTGTATGAGGGCGGTAGGTGATTGGATGTCTCAAAATTGTCTAAAGCTCAATGCAAGTAAGACGGAAGTGATGCTTTTTGGCAATAATGCCAATATTTGGACCCCTAGTTGGTGGCCGGAATCTATGGGCACCCTTCCAGTCCCCTCGAGAAAAGCAAAAAATCTCGGTGTAGTTTTGGACGAATGCCTTTATATGCAAGCCCAGGTGAATGCGGTAGTTTCATCTACCTCATACATTCTCAGGAGCCTGAGGAAAGTGCTCCCGCTTTTACCTATAGAATACAAATTTACCGTGGTCACAGCGTTGATTCTGTCTCGCCTTGATTACTGCAATAGTCTTTATCTGAACACGCAGGAAGGTAACCTTCATAAACTCCAGATGCTCCAAAATTCAGCAGCTGGGCTGCTTACGGGAACATCAAGGTCTACCCCTATCTCAGACGCCATAAGGAAATTTCACTGGCTACCTATAAAAAAGCGCATTCTATTCAAAGCTCTTTGTTTAGTTTTTCGCGCATTGCAGGATACAGGCTCTCTACATCTAAGACAACAATTTCGCTGGTATGTTCCAGCAAGATCATTACGCTTCCTGGGAGCAAAGCTTATCATCCTTCCCATCATAAGGAAAGCCAGATGGGGTGGGAGAAGTTTTGTGGCAGGAGCGGCCAGGGTCTGGAATCAGCTTCCGTTTGAATTAAGGAATTCTAATGATCTTCTTTCCTTCAGGAAGGCGCTCAAAACTTGGTTGTTTTGATTCTTTTGTTGCAAGTTTAGGGAGAACTACAGCAAGCGCCGGGACACCTTAGGGTAGCTGTGCGCTATATAAGTTCTACTAACATTAACATTAACATTCTTTGTCATTGAACACTCTTTCTATTTCTTTTTCCCATTTTTGATGCAAGGGCTGTATGAAAGGGAGAAGTAGGTCCCGAACAACCTTATAAAGTCATGTGACCAGGTGTCGACCTGTCCCCATGTGCAGAATAGTGTGTATTACTGGATGCCTTTGGGGGTTCCCTGTCGTGTGGGTTCCAGTACCGACGACTGCTGTCTATAAGTTGTCTGTGAGTTAAAAATTGTCCTGGCGGTAGGTCATATTGTTTGGCCATCTTGGCGTACGTTCTAAGTTGACCGTCCTCAAACAGGGACTCTACCTCAGTGATTGCTAGGCCGGTGGAGGGTGCCTGCAATATAGTATTTCTCATCTCTGGGGAAACCGACCAACGGGAGTAGGGGTGAATACGGAGGTCTACCCTTGGACATGCGATGTAGTCTCATCATGCATGAGCGTGCTATGGACATCTGTAGTGGTCGGGTATGTATTGGTTTGTTGCCCGGTAGCAACAGCCTATGAATTGCCAGCAGTGGTGTGCGGCCCTCTGGGGTTGTGGTCTCCCCTGTATGATGGCCCGCTGCAGTTGGGCCACCAGAAAATACACTTCAAATGATGGCGCTCCCAGTGCTTTGTCCGTCGTGGGCAGGTATAGTGTTGACAGCGCCACCCTGTGTCGACCCCCGCCCCAGACCAGTTCAGCGAGTAGGGTGTCTAGTTCCTTAAAGAATGTTCGTGGTGGTATAACTGGAAGATTGGTGAAATGGTAGAGTAGCCTAGGGACCATTATCATTTTTGCCAGTGCCACTCTTCCTATAGGGGATAAGGGGTAATGTTTTCCAGAACCCCACTCGACCCCGATCGAATCCCTGCCAACGCCTTACGGTGATTTCCTTCATATAGGTCCTAGGGGGTATGGTACAATTGCACTCCCAGATATCTGTCCCAATCTGTATCTCAAATGGGGCCATATGAGGGCTGAGCAGGTATATCTTGGATTTCTCCCAGTTCACTTTGAGACCTGAGACCTCCGCAAAGTCTTCTAGTGCGTACAATGACACTCAATGAACCGTGTCTGCTAGTGGGATACCCCATGCCCCACCCTCCCGTCTCAAGCGCAGCGCCAGTGGTTCCACCGCCAGGGCAAACAGGAGGGGAGACAGTGGGCAACCCTGCCTGGTTCCTCTTTCTATTGTAAACACTCGGGAGATGTATTTACCAATCCTGACACAGGAGGTGAGACCTGTGTATAGGAGTTTTGTGTAAGCTATCAGGATTAGCCCGATGTTGACCTTGCTGAGGACCTCAAATAAGTACGCCCATAATAGTGTATTGAAGGCCTTTTTGAGATCTAGTATTAGGCACGCCGCATTTGGGAACTGCGCACTCGTTCTATCTTGTATGTGGAATAGCCTTCGTAGGTTTTGCGATGTGTTACGTCGTGGGATGAACCCGCATTGGTCCGGGTGGATTAATGGGGACAGGATTTGTGCGAAACGTTCTGCTAATATTTTGCCCAATATCTTGCAGTCCGCGTTTAGGAGGATAATTGGTCTGTATGAGGAGGGGAGCGTTGGATCCCTATGCGGCTTTGGGAATGTGACAATGATCGATTCTCTAAGGGAGCCCGGTAGTTCGCCCTCATCTAATGCAGCGTTATACATGATGGCCATGTGCTGGGTCAATTGGGCTGAAAAAGTGCTATAGTATTCCAGCGGAAAACCATCCATTCCAGGTGCTTTGTTCCGTGCTAGTGCCCTAATCGCTTGGGTGATATCCGTAGTTTTAATCCTTTCCTCCAACTTTTTATTATCCGCCTGCGGAACCTGGGGCAGGGGTAATGAGTGTAGAAATCTAGTGATTGCTTGGGGGTCACTCTGTCTTGGGGCTCGGTAAATGCTATAATAGTAGTCATGGAAGATATGCAAAATGTCAGTCTGTGAAAAATGGAGGATACCCGACTTGTCCCTGAGCTCAGTGACTGGTTTTACCTCCTGGTCTTGTTTGGAAAGCCAGGCTACAAGTGTCCCTCCCCTATTGCCTTCCCAGTGAACCATGAAAGCGTACCACCTAAAATTGTATTTGCGGAGGTCCCTCAGCGTTTCCGCATGATTTGTTTTGGCCGCAGCCATTTGGTCCGAGGTAGCCTCACCCCCATCCACCTTCTTTGAAAGATCAGCTTAGGCTTGTTCTGCCACTTGTAATGACTTCTCTAGTATTCTACGTACCCCTACTATTTGCTGTATACAATGTCCCCTCGCCACCACTTTGCTGGCGTACCACTCAATCAGCCGCGATGTTGTTGTTCTCACGTTCAGTGTAAAGTGCTGCTGGATGTGTTCTCCATGCTCTTGCCTAAACACCTGGGGGCAGATTTAGGAGGCCCGTTGCACCATCGGAACGTCACTTTTTGTGACGTTCCGTGGCGCAGAAGCCTGCCTGATATTTATCAGGCAGCACTGAGCCACTTTTTTTGGCTTAATGCTGCCTCATAAATATCAGTCCCTTTAACGCAGTGTTCTGCATTAAAGGGGCGTGCAATGGGTGTTGTTGGGGGCGTTCCCAGCAACATCCATGGCCTTTTGACACTGCCCCAGATTTACGAGAAATCGTAAATCTGAGGCAGCGCCAAAAGCTTCCGCCTCCCCAGGGGAGGCGTAAGGGAGGCGCAACGGGGAGAAATATCTTTATTTCTCCTCGTTTTTCCTTTTTCTATGTGTGCTGCATTCTGCAGCACCCATACAAAGAGGAAAAACCTCTTGTGATTATTTTTGTACAGAAAGGTTTCCCTTCCTGTACAAAAATATTCATCTCCGCAACGCAGCCACCCTTGCACCATGGTGCAGAGGTGCCTGCGTTGGCGCAGGCAGCCCATTGTGTGCCGGCGCAGGGGAAAAGGACAGGAATGCGCCGCATTTTATAGATTCGGCGCATCCCTGCCCTTTTCTTTTGCCGTAGGGAAGCGCAGCAGGAAGGCCTGCTGCGCTTCCCTATGGCAAAATCTCATAAATCTGCCCCCTGGACTGTGAGACAGTCTCGCGGTAGTTTCCAGGTGGGAATGGGGGGTGAGGTGGTTTCCATCTAAGGGTTAGTATATGTGCATCGTGGTCTGGCAATACCCTCCCCAGATAGTCTGTTTGTTGCACTTTTGGGAGCAGGGTAGTGGTGCATAAAAATCTGTTGAGGCATACTCATAGGTTATGTGGGATGGAGTGAAAGGAATACAGTCTGGTGGTGGGATTTCGCGCTCGCCACGTGTCTGTCAACGCCCAGTGTTTCACCCATGTATTGAAAACATCCGTTTGTTTATACGCTAGTGAATGCGCCGGTGGGGGATGGGATCTATCTAGGCTAGTGTCTAAGACACAATTGTAGTCACCACCGAGTATCCACGGGGTGAGCGTGTAGTGAGTTAATATGTCAGTGAGGCGACTCTAGAATGGGGTTTGCTTTATTTCTGAGGCGTATATACTCCCTATCAGTATGGGTTGTCCTTCTAAAAATCCCGTTATCACGGCAAATCACCCTTCCTTATCTACCACCCGCGTCTGTTCCTTAAAGGGAGTTCCATGACGGATCCAGAATAGAGTTCCCCTGGCAAATGCTGAGTATGCTGTGGCGCAGATGGTACCCCTCCATTTTTTATGCAGGCGTTCTACCTCTGTCACTGTCAGATGTGTCTCCTGTAGGAGGGCTATGTGTGCTTGCTGTCTCTTTATATAGGCGTATACTGCATAACGTTTGCTCGCCGTGTGCATACCCCTCACATTTAGCATGATAAGTTTTATGTCTGTGTTAGGGAGTCTAGTGGTCATGACAGTAGCTGGTTGAATAGGAGTCACCTATGTGTTGTTCTGTCGCGCCGTCTGGGCCCTCCTTGTTAGTATCGCCACCCTCCACACACCTCTGATTATCTCGTCCATTCGCTTCTGTAGGAGTTTTAGGGAAAGGATCAAAGAGGGGGAACATTAAACCGAACTTCGGGAATCATTCCCAACTGGTGGGACCTATCGCTCTGGACAACACGTCCATATTGTACATCTCGTACTGTCTCTAGTTCGTTATGTGGGGTGGGTGGTTAGGTTTCTTCATTGAGGGATCAACGCCGTAGCTGCCCGCTTCGTGACGAAGAATTGTTGATGCCTGTTGATGTCTCTATCGCTTTTTCCACATTCAAGATGTCCGGTTTTAGATATCACTGCGGGATGCTCTGGACTCTGACATGGTGCCCTCTCTTGTGCTGTGCATAGTATTTGTAGATCAGATGGTGTGATCTCAAGGGGGAACTTCCCTCCTTTCATCTTTCCAGCCTTGACTGACTTCGATGTGATCGTCATATCAATGTGTCCGCTGTTTGTGGGGTCCCCAACGGCGATGTGACCGAGCCGTCACAGGAGTTTTGCGTATCACTGGCATCCTCCTCTGATGTGAAGATGTGTGGTCCCGTCTCCATCTGAGCTCTCTCTAATCTGCCGTGTCACTGCCGCTGCTTGTAGGGCTCTTCTGCACTCCGCTATTATTTGTTACAGAGCAGGAGAGCTTCTGGTATTGGGGGGCGACCGCATGATTTGTTTTGGCCGCAGCCATTTGGTCCGAGGTAGCCTCACCCCCGTCCGCCTTCTTTCAAAGGTCAGCTTAGGCTTGTTCTGCCACTTGTAATGACTTCTCTAGTATTCTACGTACCCCTACTATTTGCTGTATACAATGTCCCCTTGCCACCACTTTGCTGGCGTACCACTCAATCAGCCGCGATGATGTTGTTCTCACGTTCAGTGTAAAGTGCTGCTGGATGTGTTCTCCATGCTCTTGCCTAAACACCTGGGGGCAGATTTATGAGGCCCGTTGCGCCATCGGAACGTCACTTTTTGTGACGTTCCATGGCACAGAAGCCTACGTGATATTTATCAGGCAGCACTGAGCCACTTTTTTTGGCTTAATGCTGTCTCATAAATATCAGTCCCTTTAACGCAGTGTTCTGTGTTAAACGGGCGTGCAATGGGTGTTGCTGGGGGCGTTCCCAGCAACATCCATGGCCTTATGACACTGCCCCAGATTTACGAGAAATCGTAAATCTGAGGCAGCACCAAAAGCTTCCGCCTCCCCAGGGGAGGCGTAAGGGAGGCGCAATGGGGAGAAATATCTTTATTTCTCCTCGTTTTTCCTTTTTCTATGTGTGCTGCATTCTGCAGCACCCATACAAAGAGGAAAAACCTCTTGTGATTATTTTTGTACAGAAAGGTTTCCCTTCCTGTACAAAAATATTCATCTCCGCAACGCAGGCACCCTTGCACCATGGTGCAGAGGTGCCTGCGTTGGCGCAGGCAGCCCATTGTGCGCCGGCGCAGGGGAAAAGGACAGGAATGCGCCGCATTTTATAGATACGGCGCATCCCTGCCCTTTTCTTTTGCCGTTGGGAAGCGCAGCAGGAAGGCCTGCTGCGCTTCCCTATGGCAAAACCTCATAAATCTTCCCCCTGGACTGTGAGACAGTCTTGCGGTAATTTCTAGGTGGGAATGGGGGGTGAGGTGGTTTCCATCTAAGGGTTAGTATATGTGCATCGTGGTCTGGCAATACCCTCCCCAGATAGTCTGTTTGTTGCACTTTTGGGAGCAGGGTAGTGGTGCATAAAAATCTGTTGAGGCATACTCATAGGTTATGTGGGATGGAGTGAAAGGAATACAGTCTGGTGGTGGGATTTCGCGCTCGCCACGTGTCTGTCAACGCCCAGTGTTTCACCCATGTATTGAAAACATCCATTTGTTTATACGCTGGTGAATGCGCCGGTGGGGGATGGGATCTATCTAGGCTAGTGTCTAAGACACAATTGTAGTCACCACCGAGTATCCACGGGGTGAGCGTGTAGTGACTTAATATGTCAGTGAGGCGACTCTAGAATGGGGTTTGCTTTATTTCTGAGGCGTATATACTCCCTATCAGTATGGGTTGTCCTTCTAAAAATCCCGTTATCACGGCAAATCACCCTACCTTATCTACCACCCGCGTCTGTTCCTTAAAGGGAGTTCCATGACGGATCCAGAATAGAGTTCCCCTGGCAAATGCTGAGTATGCTGTGGCGCAGATGGTACCCCTCCATTTTTTATGCAGGCGTTCTACCTCTGTCACTGTCAGATGTGTCTCCTGTAGGAGGGCTATGTGTGCTTGCTGTCTCTTTATATAGGCGTATACTGCATAACGTTTGCTCGCCGTGTGCATACCCCTCACATTAAGCATGATAAGTTTTATGTCCGTGTTAGGGAGTCTAGTGCTCATGACAGTAGCTGGTTGAATAGGAGTCACCTATGTGTTTTTCTGTCGCGCCGTCTGGGCCCTCCTTGTTAGTATCGCCACCCTCCACACACCTCTGATTATCTCGTCCATTCGCTTCTGTAGGAGTTTTAGGGAAAGGATAAAAGAGGGGGAACATTAAAACGAACTTCGGGAATCATTCCCAACTGGTGGGACCTATCGCTCTGGACAACACGTCCAAATTGTACATCTCGTACTGTCTCTAGTTCGTTATGTGGGGTGGGTGGTTAGGTTTCTTCATTGAGGGATCAACGCCGTAGCTGCCCGCTTCGTGACGAAGAATTGTTGATGCCTGTTGATGTCTCTATCGCTTTTACCACATTCAAGATGTCCGGTTTTATATATCACTGCGGGATGCTCTGGACTCTGACATGGTGCCCTCTCTTGTGCTGTGCATAGTATTTGTAGATCAGATGGTGTGATCTCAAGGGGGAACTTCCCTCCTTTCATCTTTCCAGCCTTGACTGACTTCGATGTGATCGTCATATCAATGTGTCCGCTGTTTGTGGGGTCCCCAACGGCGGTGTGACCGAGCCGTCACAGGAGTTTTGCGTATCACTAGCATCCTCCTCTGATGTGAAGATGTGTGGTCCCGTCTCCATCTGAGCTCTCTCCAGTCTGCCGTGTCACTGCCGCTGCTTGTAGGGCTCTTCTGCACTCCGCTATTATTTGTTCCAGATCAGGAGAGCTTCTGGTATTGGGGAGCGACCGTTGGCTCAATTGCGTGAGGGTGACCCGTTTATGTTGCTGTCAATGCCTGTTGGGGGGTCGTTGGTTTTGTGTGCATCTGTGTTCGGCCATCTCTCCCACATGTTTTTCCACCCAGTCTCTCGCCTCTGCCAGCTCTGTGAAGAAATGTGTCTTCCCGCCGTGAATGATCTTGAGGCGGGCTGGGAATAGGAGTGCGTATTGTATTTATTTTGGCGTAGGTTACGTTTAACAGTAAGGAACGGGGTTCGTTGCCTCTGGACTGCTAGGGAGTAGTCCGGGAACAGCATGACTTGTTTGCCCTCAACTCTGAGCGTTCTCGCGTGTCTGGCTGCACGTAGCACTTTATCCTTGTCTTGGTAATGGAGCAGTTTTAGAAGGAACGTTCTAGGTGGAGATCCTGGGGGTGGTTTCTGGGCCAGGACCCTATGTGCTCTTTCCACGGAGAAGTATGGAGTTAAGTCTTGTGCTTGGGTGAACGTTTTGATCCATGTTTCCACGCATTGTATGGGGCCAGTCCCTTCCACCCCCTCCGGCAGGTTAAGAACTCGGATGTTGCTCTGTCGGGAGCGTCCCTCCAGGTCATCTGTTTAAGGAGTGAGGCTTGCCCCTCATCTCAGTTTTTGTAGAGATGCCCTCTGTACCTGACTCCGTCGCCTTACAGAATATGTGCCTGTTTCCGTAGAAGTCGAGGATTGCTGGGTTGGGAAGAGAGGAGAGAGTGGCACTGCCCACTCCTTCTTTTCTTGGCAGTGACTCAAGGACGTTTACCCCCTCTCCTGGTCCAGGGGCGCTTGATCAGGTGTCTCTCCTCTCAGCGTGGGTGTCGGGGGTTTCTCTCTCTCAGCCGTTACCGGTAGTCGGGTTCCGCCATTTTGTGCCAGGTCTGACTTCTCTGCTGCGCTCTGATTGGGCATGGGCGAGGAGGCCAGCAGCACTCTCCCCTCATCGAGAATGATGCCACCCTCTACCTATGTTTGGGGGCATCCCCCCGCTGCAGCAATCGCCCACACCATTCACCCCTTTGTGCTTCCTGTTGGCGTGTCTCCCTTCCCTCGCGCCTCGAGGACCTGGCGCCGGATGAGGGGGAGAGAGCGTCTAACGTGTCCAAGTGTCACAAGGATCAGGTCAGTGTAGGGGGTTCTTGGTTTCGGTGTCCGGAAGCATCCGGGGTGCACAGTGTTCCCTGTGTCTCCACAGTCTGGCAGCGCATGCTCACCTGGTACTCAGAGTGCCCCCCCGGATATCTAAGACAGCAGCCCAGGCGCCCCCCTCACAGTGGCACATCAATAGGAGTTTCAGTCGCTGGGGGTCATTTTCATTAGGCTGTCATCAAGAAGCCGCTGTTCTCCGATTGGGCTATTATCGACAGCCGGGATCCACCATCTTGTGCTCAGGTCTGACTTCCCTGTGGCGCTTCTACTGGGCATGGGCCGGGAGGCCAGCAGTTCTCCCTCTCCCTCGTGGATAATGCGACCCTCTATCAGTGCTTGGTGGGGACTCCCTGCTGCATCAATCGGCCGTACCAGTCACCCCCTCGTGCTTCCTGTTTGTGCATCTCCTTTCCCTCGCGCCTCAGGGACCTGGCGCTGGATGAGGGGGGGAGAGCATCCAACGTGGATCAGGTCAGTGTAGGGGGTTCTGGGCTTCGGTGTCCGATAGTAGTGGAAGACACGGCAGGGCGCACAGTGTTCCCAGTGCCTCCCCCGAGCTTGCGGTGCTTGCACACCTGGTACTCGGGGTGCCCTCCCGATTATCTAGGGCTTTAGCCCCGGGTGTCCTCTCCACAGCGGCACGTCCACAGGAGTTTCAGTCGCTGGGGCTCATTTTCGTTAGGTTGTCAGCAACAAGCCGTTGTTTTCCGGTGGGTGCTGCCATTTTGAGGTCGTCCCGGGATTAGCGAGCAGGTCTCATATCTTGAGGATTACGCCGGTTGAGTCGTTATGTTGAGTACAGCAAGGACGTCTGTGGATTATAGTACCTACTGTGTAGGTTTTTAGCGGGGCTTAGGCATTTTCAGCGCTATAGCATCTGATTTGTGCAGGCAGCCGAGCGGAACATTAGAAGGGTGCGTCCACCATCTTGGCTGGCTTGGCCATGCTCATTAGAGGTCTCTCGCCCTCCCTCGTCCTTTAAGGTGCAAATAACACATTGCCACAACAGGTCACAATCCTAGGAACCGTAACCACATTAGATGCTCCCAGTTTCATTCCACAGCAACCTTGGTCATTCAACATCAAACAACTTCCATTGGAAAGCAGTCTGAATGTCGAACAAATTACAGCAGCTGGGAGATCCTACAGATAAGAAGCCATGCTTACCATGGACCCATTACAGCCTCCATGCAGTGTTATATTCCTAAAGAATAGCCGAACGTGTTCTCACAGTCTGTACCGTTGAGTAAAACCTCTGTTATCTAATTTTTATATCTGGAATTGAAAGCTGGGATCCATTTCTTGTGAACAAATCTGTCCCCTAACGCATCAAATGTGCCCATCAGAAAGTGTTTCAAACAGCTTGTGAAGTGAAATGTTGGTATGGGCAGAGATATAAACCCATGTATTATCCAATCTGCTGATGGCATTCTGCCTCAGTAAGTGGTAATTTCTCAGGATGTGCTATGTGTAAAATTGTGTATGTCGCATCTATCTTTTCCATTATTTTCTGCTCCTTGGTCAAATTATAAGGCAGAAAAAAATCAATAACATAAGTGGTGCCATGACACATGACCACTTCTCAGAAAACGTTCAGCTAAATAACATGATCGGTCGAAGCTGGCTTTGTCCATGTTATAAAAGGGATATGTCACTCTGTATCATGTCAATAGCTGATGGTCAGCTGAAAGGAGAGAAAAGTGTGTTTTCCCCTATCTAACCTAGAATGTCATAACCATTGAAGGTTGAACTTTCCTACACTGTATGTTGTTACCACTCCGAGTGTTGTGTCAGTGCATAACATGGGTCTGGCCTGTTTATTCTAAAACCCTCCTTGTTGTTCAAAAGTCACGCAAGACACCCAATTATTATCTAATGTCCACAATAACCACCCCTTCAGACTAGAAGGTGAATGTACCATTATTAAGCATATTGTTGAGTTGTTCCTCTGTGTAGTTTGTGAATTGTTGTCAATTTTCAAAACGTGGAAATGTTTGGTGTATTCAAATCCTTTATGTTAGCCAAGCTGAGGCAGGATGTTTGCTGCACAATTGTTTTTAGAAATCTAATTTGTCATGGTACTAGGCATGCTCTAAACAAAGCTGCATTACCGTAAACTTGCCAGTTGTTCCTTTCCAGATTTTAAATCAAAATTGTCTTTCCAAAAGTTTATCCCTTGTGTCGACAAATCGGGAATAAAGGAGGCCTAATAATCTAATTTTAGAGTCAGTCAGCTGATTTTTCTCAGCCCTGGAAGGGAGAAGTTTATAATAATTAGACTCTTGGTCTGCGGGTTTACTGCTTGAAAAATATGCAAACTTATTTCTGTTTGATTTTGGACTACTCAAAGGTGGTGTAGGGAAATGTTGCTATTTTGTATAATGAAATACTGCACATGGAGTAGTAGCTCTGTGTAAGAAATGGTATGCATAATGGTGAAAACAATACATTTCATCATCATTAGATGTACAATTATACATATCCTCACTTTCAAATACACTGTAATGTTCGAGCTCAGCAACAATGGACTTTACAGTATTCAAGTCCCAATCATCAGATATGCTGCCATCAGTTATAATATTACAAAGTGATACTTAAAAACATATGTTTGTAATGTTTCTGTCAGATCAAATATTTCAAATGGTACCTTATCCCAACCAATTCCAATATGGACATGAACTGCTGAAATGTTCAGAACGGACATGTCTCTTCGCGCTGTGTGTAAGGAAGAATGAGGCATCAGTACCTCAACTACTTGGTGAACGGCAAAATGCTATTGGGAGTCCATTTAGAAGTGAAAAGAATACTGTTAAAAAGCCAATCCAGATGAAAAAGGAAAGCAATGAAATGGAAATCCAAATGGAAATCCATGGTGGAACAAAATATGTTGTCTTGAGCCATATTTTAAAATGCACGAATTCCATGCAGTGGTAGGTCTGACGAATCCGAAGAAAAGTCATCAATGTCCGCAAAGTAGCCAGAAGCAGTAAGTTCAAAAACAGCGACCTACAGCGGTGCTGGTGAACTTGTAGTAAACTCCAATGGAGGATCATAACAAACAACTTTGTTATTGGTGTGTGATGTTAAAATCTGTGAATTTGCAGACAGTGTCTGTATGGTGCTGGTAGATATAACTGGAAGTAGAAAGACTTCAGTTTCAGAAATGTCTGTTGGTTAAAGCTTGAAAGGAATTTTCTGTATGGTAGTGATAGGAGGCAGGTAACTACTAGGGGTGGGCGGAATTTGCGTAATTGCGTTACGCAAATCTCCGCGAAACGGTAAAAAATCTCCGCGAACACGCAGAAATTCCGCGAACACGCGGAATTGCTTGTTCGCGATGCTTTTTTCCTGTTCGCAATCGCTGTTTGCGTGCTCGAGGAGAAATATCACGCGAACATGCATTTTGACAACGCGAACAAGCAAAAATTTCGCGAAATCGCGGAAAGCAGACTTTTGAGCAATTTCGCGTTCTCCGCGAAACGCGAAATTACGCAAATTCCGCAAATTCCGCGAGCGGAACGGAATTTGCTGCCCAGGCCTAGTAACTACCCAGGAGCCCGTGTGGCCTTATGTGGATGGCCTCCACATGGTGTGGTTTTATCAGGTCAATCAACACAAATCTTTTGTTCTTGAACCAGCAAATAGCAGTAAAAGTACAGTTTTGGTACTTTCAACTGCCAGGCCAGGACAGGAACCGATGCTCTGTAGTGTGGCCCAAACTCCTTCTTGTCCATAATCTTTTCTCGATCCAGATCCCATATTTTTTAATCCAGCCGGTAGTTGCTGGTAGTGCCTTTACTTTGCCTGTGACAGAATGTTTCTCAAGCTCATTGCTTTGCTCATCCAGGAAGTCTGTCAGCTCTTGTAAGAGAGCCAAACGTTCACTGATATCATAAGTTGTTTTCACCGCCATTGGACATGAATTGTTTAGGTCAGGAACACACAGCTGAATCCCAAACAGGATCTTATAGGGAGTCTGCCCACCCAAGAATCTTTTTGGCAGATTATGTAAGGCTCTCTATACCCTGAACCTAATACCCTAGCTGTTAAAGACTGCTTTAAGTCACAGTTTGCCCTCTCCATTTTGGAATTGCCCTTTTAGGGGAGTAATAGTGAACAGTCAAGCCCATTGTACTCAAGGTGTCCCGGTAAACCCTAGAGGCAAATGCCTGGCCCTGGTCCAAATGGAATGCAGCTACTCATATGTCCAAATGAGGATTTGCAAGTCCTTCATAACAGCTCCTTTATAACACAGTATGCCCTTCCCAAGAACTCTACAACACACTGGCACACTAATTCCATAACAAGATATCCATCATCTACAGCAACTTCGATCCCAAACACACCAACACAGACAACCTCCATACACCAACGGACACCATACACAGCCACCCGCTCACCTACTGGATTCTACTCACCAAGCAGAACACCACAGCCATCATGACCTCCATCCACCCCAGAGCACCCGCTCTCCTCTTCCTGCACTGCTTTTTTTTAAACTCAGGTACAAAGAAATCACTGGCAAACACACTACCATCCTTATCTCAACCATCACAATGGCTACCTTCCCCGACAGATGGAAACACACAGAAGTCAGACCCCTCCTGAAGAAACCCTCCGCCAACCACAGCAGCCTCAAAAACTACTCCATCTCGCTGCTCCTGTACCGTGCCAAAATCCTCGAGAAGTCCATCAACCCATAGCTCACTGAACACCTAGAAAGAA
Source organism: Triturus cristatus (assembly GCF_964204655.1). Taxonomy (NCBI): domain Eukaryota; kingdom Metazoa; phylum Chordata; class Amphibia; order Caudata; family Salamandridae; genus Triturus; species Triturus cristatus. The sequence continues at coordinate 1,204,643,752 of NC_140582.1, read as the reverse complement.
ACAACCTGCTTGATGCCTCCCAATCTGGCTTCTCTGTCAACCACAGCACTGAGACCGCCCTGATCGCTGCCACTGAAGACATCAGAACCCTCCTCAACTGAGGTGAAAACGTAGCCTGATCCTCCTCAACCTCTCAGCTGCGTTTGACACAGCAACCCACCACAACCTCATCAGAAGACACCACCACATCTGCGTTCAGAGAGACACCCTCAAATGGATCACATCCTTCCTCACAGGACGTACCCAGAAAATGCACCTACCAATCTTCACCTCGGAGCAAAAGAGCATCATCTGCGGTGTCCCCCAAGGCTCATCCCTCAGCCCCACCCTGTACAACACCTACATGACGCCTGTGGCCAACATTGTCAGAACACAAAGACTCAAGATCATATCTTAGCATACAACACCCAACTCATTCTCTTACTCATGGAAAGCCCTGCCCCCACCAGAACAAACGTCCGCAACACCATGACAAAGTTCATCAACACGGACAAAATGGAAGTGCTGATTTTCAGAAAAAACACCTCCCCGTGGGACAGCACCCTGAGGCACACCATACTCTGACCCACGCCGACTGACCATGCCCACAGCCTGCACAGCTAACTCACCATGAAGCATCAGGTTAACACAGTCCCCTCCACCTGCTTCCACACTCTCCACATGGTCCGCAAAATCTTAAGATTGATCCCCATCAACAACAGGAAAATCGTTACCCATGCCATTGTCACAAACCAACTGGACTACAGAACCATGCTGTACACAGGAATCATGACTCAACTCCTCATGAGACTCCAACCATATAGGATGCAGAGCTGAGACTTATCCTAAGCTGGACCCATATCACCTCTCACCTCAGGAACCACAACTGGCTCCCTACCCCAAAGAGCTGCTAGTTCAAGATGCTGACACACGCCTATAAGGACCTACACAACCAGGGACTGGCATACATCAACCACCGTCTGAACCCCTAACCAACCCACCAGACAACTGAGCTCTGCCTCCTTCACCCTCATGCACATTCACTGAATTTGCCAAAGCTACAGTGGAGGGCGGTCCTTCTCCTATCTCCCCGCCACGTCCTGGAACAAACTACCCCTTTACCTATGAATGTCACCCTCTCTCTCGGATTTCAGCAAGAGACTTAGATCTGGCTTTTCGACTGAGACCTGCGAGAACTCAGCCGATTCCTGTGGCCAAACTATAGGCATCGAGAGCAGTAATCTACTGATAACAGAATGTATTTCAAAGAGCCATCACTGTTTAACGGCCCTCAATAGTCCAAATAAATACAGGTGAGAGGCTTGTTGGAAATTAAGAGTGGTGTCTGTGTGGACATGCTATGGTGGAAACTTCTATTTGTTGACAGATGTCACTTTTAATGATATAAGGGCTTATCTACAAGCTCCTTGCTCCGCTAGAGAGTCACTTTTTCCCATTTTAAAAGTGACCTACTGGCAGTTTAAGGGGCTTGTAAATAATCCACATATTCTTTAGTCTGTTTGCATAGACCTGGAGACCAGTATTGTTGCTGTAGCAGTGGATCTGTAGCTGCTACGCCTGTGTGAGCAAATGCTAACCCCTTCTGTGCTGCCATAATTAATTTTGGCCTGTGTCTAAATTTGGAATTACTCTATCGCCACTCTAGGAATATGAGCAATTGATTGTTTTGCACTCTTAGTAGGTAGGTGTATTTTGCTGGAAATTACTTCGGTAAAGGAGTGCCACTCCGTGAAACTGCAGCGATATTTCCATCTTTCCTCATACTGGAATGAGTCACTGCGCAATGACAGCAGTTTGCCCTGCTACCTTTGTGGCTTCATCAGCCAGTGAATTCCCTGAAACGTTTATTCCGACATGTTAGTGGCTGAGTTGATGGAAAACATAAGCCCGTGGCAAACCTGCTTAAAGATTTGCCTCCTTTCCCCAAACAATTTATGCTTGATGGTATACCCTTTTGAGTCTCTGAATCCATTTTGGTTCCAAAAGTGTAAGAACTCATTGTACGACTGGACACAATAATATGAATCACACACAATAAGTGTGAGGAGTTTAGGATCCATAGTTTCTAGTGCCAGAATTGGAGCTTTCAGTTCAGCCAGCTGTGCAGTGCAATCACATAGTGATTGCATGAATGTTTTTAGAGGCTGAAATACTCAGTCCCTCCCTTTACCCCTCACTACTGCACAAGTGGCTGAGTACTGAAGTTTTGTTCCAACTGCAGGCCGTGCAGAACCATCTGTATAAACTATAAAGTTGTACTGATCTAGAGGCAAAAGTTCACCGGGCACTGGGTATTTTTGCTCATATTGTAAGGATGGTTGTGTTTGAGGCATAGAGTCAAAGACATAGTCAACATCTGTTGCTGTTAAGGAATTTTCCTACTGTATCTAGAATCAAGTTTGGAACGCTGGCTTTTGTGACAGCTTCTAAAGCTGTAATGGGAGTGACGACAATATTTGTTTCCCATGAGTCAATGATCTTTCTTTCGCTGTCTGTACTGCCATCAGTCTTTTTTCTGTCAGTGCAAAATGCATTTCTGCATTGGAATATAAATGCAATTTATATGCAATTGGTACAGTGTCCTCATCATTGAAAGTGATATACGTGTAGCCCGGGATTACTGCAATTACGTGGATCACTAAAGGTGTTGTTTTTATACGTGAACGTGTTGTGATGCTAATATGTCAGTCTGTACTGAACACAAGTTCTTTGTACGTGCTGGTGTATCTTCTGGTGTCCAATATGTGCTCTGGACAGATTAATTCATAAAACAGTTTTACACATTGTGCATAGTCTGGTATGTATGTTCTACCAAAGTGTAAAGAGCCCAATAGTGACTGTATTTTTTTTAATGTGTTGGGTGGTTGTAAAATTGCACATTTCTCTAAGAAGTGTGGGGCTAAGCTTTTGCATTCATTTGATAACTTGTATCCCAAGAACAGGACACGGAGAAAGGCAATTTTTGACTTTTTGAAATTTAATTTATAGCCAATATGAACAAATCTCTCAATAAGACAGACCACTCTTGCTAGGTGCGTTTCTAAGTCATGATCCGTAAGGTATGTGTCATTGACAAAAGACAATACTACATTGTCAAGGCCCTCTAATAGTCCTATTACAAGGGCTGAGAACAAGCCGGGGCTGCACTTATACCCTTGTAGCAAACAACAACATTGTTTTGTGAGCCTGCTTTCAGGCGCTATGTTTTGCCAGAAAAAAACACTTGAAATGTCCAATGTGATTTTGTATTTTTTACCCACTATTTTGTTAGTTAGTACTGCACTATGTGCATTTTGTACTGCAAATGTGCGAGTGTGACTTTCAATTGTCTATAGTCTAAGACAAAACGGTATGAGTGGTCTAGTTTAACCATAGAGAAAAAAGGAACAGAGGATTGTTCATTGGTGAGGTGCAAAACTCAATTACACCTTGATACACCTTGATATTCAAATTGTACTTGCATTTCTCTAACTTGGTTTTTAGCTTCATGTTTAAAGGGGTACAGTGGTTGAACTTGCGGGCTTGACCTTATGGGTATTATATGTTAAGGGGAATCTTGATCCCAGCCCACATGCTTGCGGTATAATGTCAGGGTTTGTGTAAGGACCCACTCCTCGGCATACAAATGTTTAACTGATTCTGGAACAAGGGTGGAGAAAGTTGGTATTTTCACGCTTTCCCTTCATGGGACTTGTAGTACAAAATCAGGCAGCCACTGTAAGTATGTCATAGCAAAGGTTAGTTTCTCCCAAAAGAGAACCTTAATTGTGCAAGGTATATCCCTCTCCATCTGAAGTTGTAAGCTATGCAATCTGCCTGGAGCACTAACTCTCTCATCTGGAGTTTCCACCTGAACAAATTAATTTGTTGCTTTCGCCATCACAAACTCTTGAAGATACTGGGGAACTATCCTTACCTCGGTCTCACTGTTTAGCAGTCTCAATATGTGTAGCATATTTAAGTGAAATACCAGGCACTTTCTTCTTTTTAAATTCAGGCTTTTGCTGAGGCTTTTTGTTGCCCTTTTTCATTATGATGTCAGAAGAGTGTTGGAAATCCTTTTACAGCTTTACGTACTCCTCTGACCTGCACTCTGATCATCCTCCTTTCTCCGAATGTTTTTCAGATGACCCCTGAAAGAAACGAGTCAGGGTGCCGCTCGCAGCTGTTACTTTGGCTGAACTCCTACGGATTATTGCGGTGTGGGTCTACGAGGACCAGCAGTCCACACCACCTCCAGCTGGTTACTCTTCCCGCCCCGCCTCTCTGGTGCGGGATGCGCGCGGGACGTGCCAGGCGAAGCCCGGGCCAAGGGCGGGCCCGTTCGAGACCGAAGAGACTGGGCTGGGCCACCCCCTATGTTTGTTCATTGAGGCAATAAGTTTAGTGTAACTAAAATTTGTTCGAGGTTTGCCCATTAACAATGGCGGGCGGAACGGGCAGGGGAAGAAGCACAGCAGTCGGCGTTACTATGGCAGGTACACTGGACAATTTCATTGTAAGAGCTGCTACCCTTCTTGAACGTGAAGTTGATCTCACAGAGCGTCGCCTTTCCCTTGACCCTGTTTCCCATAAACGTTCATCATTGGGAAAAATCGCATCGTCTGTTACACCCAAGGTTAACACTAAAATTCTTGCCCTACATGACTCCATCGTCTCTGATGAAGACAGTAATGATGTGTCCATCGACACAACTATGGAAAGTAAGAGCGGCAAAGAAGGGAGAAGTACCGCTAAGCATCTAACTTCCAAAGTAGACCACACGATCGCTCAAACAGAAGGTGTATCCACTCGGGCACAAACATACGCTGTTACTGAGGCTACCATTTCTTCTACAGATCAAACCCTGGGAGCCAAACCGAAACAGAAGATTGCCCAGCGAGGAAAAAAGGGCAGTAAATTGAGATCGATGAATTCGAAAAATATAAAATCGTTATCCAAGAACCAACCAAGTGCTGCTGACCAATCCTTGTCTACAGTGTCTGCAGATCCAGTTATCAATCTGGACGAGGGACTTTGCTCCAAAATTGAGGAACTTTTTGCCCTTTCTACTCGCCCTATTCTGGATAGACTCAAGCTTATCGAGGAGCGTCTTAAGAAACTTGAACAAATGGCTCTGTCGAACCTTGAACTCAACCAAATGTTAAAGTCGGGATTATCAACAGAGCCTAATGTGCAGCTTCCCTCTGGTAATCAGGCATCTAAGGCCAAGGGGAAAACTCCCGTACCCTTGGCTCCTACTTCTGAACCTCCGAAGGGATCTCACACGGATAAAGGTGTGGATATATTATGCACTAAAATTACCCCAGATGCAAATGGCCTTACAAATCTACCTATAAGAGTAAACACATCTCTAAGACATAGTGATGTCAATGAAAATGTAAAATGTGGTACGGTTCAGAATTTTAATGAGACAGAAAATAGATCCGTTCATAATAATAGTAGAGGTTTTTTGTTACCTAGTTTCGATTTGCCGCCAGAATCCTCTCCCTATGTTATCGTATTAGCAGGGGTTCCTGGTTTGGAATATACCGCCACTGAAACATACCACGAGCTAAAGAACAAAACAATGCACTGGCTTAATACTAACCGACCACTTCCCCCTCACATACATAGTGAAATTTTGTTTGTTCGGAGAGTCAGTTAGGTGGGCAAGGGCAACAAAGACCTATCAGGGGATTGCATTGTTGTTAATTTTAAAGATACAAAGACCGTAAAATATATTCAGCAGGAGCGGCCATTCATGCCATATACAAGAATTCGGCCACTTCCCCTTGGTTATTTTTATGGTTTCACTCCCTACCAATCAAATAATAGTACTTGGGAAAAGGTTGGGAGGGGCAAAACAGCTACTGATACTCAGAGATGCAGGTTGGCTCCAGCAGATTATGGTTGGTTAGAGGCCTTTCCGACAAAGAACAGATTTAGCGGTCTTGACATGGTTGATTGACTGTGCCCAAAATTCATTGACCTTGAATCTACACGGGAGATGATAACTGATGATAGGAACAAGCAAGCTAGTGAATATAATGTATCCTCTGGCTCCCTGGCAGTTCACTTGCCGATTGACCCTAAGGACAAAGCTACAAATGTTCTTTCTATCAGTGAAGATGGGGAGCTAAATAATTACCTTCCATTGATTGAAAGCCCAAGGGGAGCTCCTGTTACCGGGGTTTCCTCCCAAATTTCAAATGTGAGATCACTCAAAGATGCTGATAGAGTTTCCGGTTTAAGACTCCTTACCTGGAATGTTGCAGGGTTGTCTGCCAGGCTAGGGGACTTAAACTGTATATCTTTATTACAACAGTTTTCGATTATTGGCTTACAGGAATGTTGGTCAGTGGATCCCATTCATATGAATGGCTACCGTACCTTTCACACGCCGGCAATTAGTACATCAAGGGGGAGAAATAAAGGAGGCCTTTGCACTTACGTATCCAACTGTATGAAGAAACAAATATTCTTTTTGCCCCTGTATCGGATTTTTTCCAGATTTTGACAATTATGTACGGGGGCAAACAAAATATAATTCTGATACATTTTTACAATAATATCCCAAAAGGCGAACGGACCTCGACTTTCAATAAATTACACAAGACCCTTAAAAACATCGAAGGAAAACAAGCTGTTGATACTTGTGTGATCTGGATGGGTGACTTCAACTCTTATTTATGCCCACATAGCAATCTTAATATTTGCGGGTTGGGCGAGGTTATAGACGTCCCTACAGCACATTTTTCCCATACGCCTTTGGGTAATCTTTTAAACGACTTAATATTTAGCTTGGACATGGGGTTCGTTAATGAACTCTGCTCCCCCTCAGTCCCCTTTAATACCACATTTATAGGAAGGGGCTGTAAATCAGTTATTGATTTTATGCTAATATCCAAACGGTACTCTAGCCATATTCGCTCATTTGAAATATGTGAGATAGTAATGAGTGATCATTTGCCAATCAGTATGTCCATTTCCTCCTTGGGGGGTAATAGAAAGGCTAACACTGCGGTCCAAAACCTATATAATTATAGGCTGGGACTTGCTAGGAAGAATGGTTACACTCTAAAATGGGATAAAGTGGAACCAGTGGCTTTTTTTAGAAATCTAATTCAGTCCAAAGAGAGGGAATTTGACATTTGTCTTACTGAGAATGACGATCCTACTAATGTACACGGCGCTTTCCTTAGTATTTCAGAGGAAGTACGTAACTTGCTTTTAAAACCTCAGAAATCAAGGGAGGCTAGGTTGAAGAGGTGGTTTAACAGGGAATGTAGCCAGACTCATGCCCGTTTAATGACACAGTTAAGACGAGACCCTAGGGATAAGGCTGAAGTCAGACTTGCTAGATCTGCATATCAATGTGCGCTAAAAAATAGAAAAGAACAGATAAAACAGGAGGCATGGCAGACCTTGCAGGAAGCCTCCCAGACAAAAGATAACATTGCTTTCTGGAGAGCTGTAAATGCTCCCTTTTTTAAAGATAATTCAACAGACACAATTGAGGTAGCAATTACGGAAGAGTCATGGGTGACCTATTTTGGGGAGCTCTACCAAGCTGCAACCGTGGAAGGCTCAGAGAGGGGGCTTAATTTATCTGGACAGGACATTGCTCCATACCCAATAAATGTTGAATTCCTTTTGGAAGATGTGCTGGTAGCTACTAATAGGAGCGTGGCAGGGAAGGCTTCGGGCCCCGATGGAATTCCTGTCGACATCTTCAAGGCTAATACTGCTCTGTGGGCCCCGCTTTTAACAAATGTTCTAAACAGCTTTACTAAAGCAGGATTTCCTTTTACTTGGCAGGAAGCAATTGTGTTTCCTATTTTTAAAAAAGGTGACCGAAATGAGCTGAAGTGCTATAGACCGATTTCTTTATTGGACTCGCTCATGAAGATTGCCGGGAGAGTTATACTCAATAAATTGCAATTATGGGTTGAAGATAACGGTATTCTCTCACAGTTTCAATATGGTTTTAGGGAAGGTTTGGGAACAATAGAGCAAGGTCTGAACTTAGCTCTTTTAGTAGCCAAATATGTTGAAGCCAAAAATGAAAGCTTATTTCTCACTTTCGTAGATCTAAGCTCGGCCTTTGATTGCCTCAATCACAATAAACTTTGGTCAATAATGCAGGATATGGGAGTAGACCCAAACCTCCTAATTTGTATGCGCCCGGGTTCGCTATGGGGATAAGGGGGATTGTACTTCCAAATTTGCCATAGGGAAGGGTGTGAGACAAGGCTGCATATTAGCTCCATTCTTGTTTAATTTATATATTAATTCGGTAGCCTCTCACCTTTTGGAAGACAAGCAAGATTATCCCAAAATTGGAAATTCCTATATCCCCATTCTTTTATATGCAGATGATGCAGTGATCATGGCTCGGACACAAGTGGGCCTCCAGAGATCACTTAAAAACTTCTCAGACTATATGGGCAACAGGGGCCTAAAGATTAACATAAGTAAGACCTTCAACATGTGTTGCACCAAAAAGAAGAACATCACCTGTAAAACCTTTCTATCCAATTTAAAAATTGATACAGTAAATACTTTTTCTTACTTAGGTATGAATTTTGAAAAAAAGGGTTCTTGGACTGTAGCAGGCGAAACAAGAAAGTTAGCGTTCTCACGAGCAATCGGGGCACTTAAAAATTTTGCTAATAAGGTAGGAGGATGGCCAGTACCTGTCCTAGTGGACATTTATAAATCTAAATGCGTGACCACGGCGTTATATGGTGCAGGGATCTGGGGGATAGCGAAAAATCACAGTATACAGTCCTGTGAGAACGCTTACCTTCGCTATCTCCTGGCAGTGCCAGGGTCCACTTCCTCTTTTGTATGCCATCAAGAGCTAGGCCTACCTTATATTATGGACCTTATTAAAGTTGACCCTATTTTATTGTGGCACAAAGTATGGTCCTCTAATGAAACAGGCCTGAATAGGGACATAATCTTGGATTGTTTAGGTCTTGAGGGGGTTTCAAAGATTTCCTGGTTCAAGTACATAAAAAATTTTTGGGTGGACATGGGTCACCAGGAATACTTTGATGCACCGGATAGCATGGCAGGGATGTCAAGGAAGAAGCTCAAGGAATTATGTTTGCATTTCCTAGAAGAAAAACAGTGGCAGATAGAGAAATGCACGAGCACTGTTATGGCTAATTGTTTACTTATACAAAATCAAGGTATTCAGCCATACTTGTTGCAAGTGCCCTGCTGCTATTCCCGCATGTTATTGACTCGCTTCAGGGTGGATATCTTTTTTAGATTAGTTACCTTCCCGGAGATGAATTGTTGGTCAAAAGAATTAATTCCCTGCCCATGTGACCTGGTTTCCGATCAATCCTCCCTTCATTGTATTTTCTTTTGTAAATTTTACTCAGGACCTAGGAAAGGAATTTTAATTCCTGTTTTAAGAAAGTTTGGCTTGAGACAATGTAGAATGGCACTGTTAAGATTACAAATGCTTGATGATGATTTGCTCATGTTCTCGGTGTCAACGTTTCTTAAAACCATTATTAGATTTAGGACCTCAATGAACTAAGCTTCTTATTGTAATTCTTAAATTGTTATTTAATGGTTAATTATTTATTAACTTATCTATGAAATGTTTTAAAGTGTGCTTTTATGGTTTTGATTTTAAAATCGAATAAAGCTATTAGAACTGAACTGTATTAGTTTATCTGATACCTAGCAGGCTGTTTACTTGTTTCATGGTTGCACAAGTTATGGAGCTTTTCAGGGGACTCCTGTGGAGGAGATTTACTACGTGGTTTTATTTTTATTTTATTTTTCTGATCATCCTAGCATTTTTAGAAGACTCTGGTGCCTGTTGTGAGTTATTCCATTCAGAATTACCTCTTATTTGTGGTTTATTAGGGCTGGTCCCCAAATTATCTCGACCCAAAGATGTACAGGTGTCAGCAATAATTTTTGGTAGTTCCCACTATTTTTCAGCTAAACGAATTTGTGTGTGACGTTGGCATACTGCCAAAGCTGCTGCTTCTCCTTTAATGTTAATTAAAATAATTGGGGATATAGTAGCATAAATACCAAATAGCTATATAACGAAGTCCAGGGCAGTGGGTGCACCAAATTCATTTTGAATTCGTTTCAGCACTGTTATCAAAACAGCTAGAGATGGTTTACCATGTGTTATTGTAAAGATCACAGAAAATACTGAGCCTCACGAGGCACACTCTTCTACGGGGTGGACCATCCCTAAAGGTAGGCACATTGTGAGAATTCGGTTTATCTTGAGGTACCATATGGGGAAACACTGCTTCAAGCTGGCTTGTTTTTGTGCAATGTCGAAAGGAATTTGCTCCTGTCTGGCGGGAATATTTCCCATAATTGAATTAATTGTAACTGGACTAATTGCTGGCATTATTTGATGTGGTTGTGCTGCTTGAACAGTCCTCACTGGGCTTGTTGTTATTATTCACAAAATGAAAGTAGGATCTACTTTCATGGTTACCCCCACTTTGTGCTGGTGTTATTCTGTATCTTACTAGTCTTACTGATATCCTTCTACTCAGGACCCCCGTCACTGTGCTTCCTCCCTAAATTTGACTATGGTAAGCACCTTTGGTACATTCCCAATTGGCTTCTGGTGTACCCTTACCTTGAATATGGTACTAAGGTACCCAGGGCATAGGTACACCAGGGGTCTCCAATGGACTTAGCATGTATTATGCCACCCATGAGAGGCCACTCAAACTGTGACTACATGCCTGCCAGTGCAGCCTGTGTGAGATGGTGTCTGCACCCCTCACAACAGATATAAGTTTCCTCGTATCTGAGGTCATTGCACCTCAACTCTAGGAGTCACCCCTATGGCAGGCTCTTCAGTCCTGAGGGCAGGGTGCTTGGTTATGAGTGTGAGGATGCACCTGCATGAGCAGAACACCCCTACAAACCCCAGAGTCTATTCTCCAAGCTTTGAAGGTGCGGTCAACCATCTTGATACATATAGTGGACATCATTAATTACAAGATGTCTAACTATATATTGGCTGTACCGAAACCGGTCATGTTTGGTATCAAACATGTTGAAATCCAACCCTAACACCTATTCCAGTGTTGGATGTAGGATCCCATGTACAGAGGCTCCCCTACGGTACCCACTGTATTCCTGGTACCAGCCTTTCAGGGTCTGACAGCAAGATAGTGCTACTGCCGACCAGAGACACGATTCTGCCCTCCTGCTGCTGAGCTGTGCTCGAGTAGGGGAAAAGCAGAGCAATATGTTTTCTGTCACAGGGAGGTGTGACCCACCTCCCAGACTGGACTTAGAGCCTCATTTATGGCGTTTTACAGTAGGGCAGCACTGCAGGCCTCCCTGCTGTTCTGCCCTATGGTAAAAGAAAAGGACAGGAATGCACCATACTTGTGAGATACAGCGCATTTCTGACCTTTTCCCCTGCGCCGGGGCTCAATGGGCTGCTCTGCGCCAATGCTTTACAGCATGGTGCAAGGGTGCCTGCGTTGAGGAGATTATTGTTTTTGTACAGGAAGGGAAACCTTCTTGCACAAAAACAATCACAAGAGGCTTCTTCCTTTTGCTATGTGTGCTGCAAAATGCAGCGCACATTGGAAAAGGAAAAACTAGGAGAAATAAAGACATTTCTCCTTGTTGTGCCTCCCTTTCGCCTCTCCTGGGAAGGCCTGTGTTTTTGGCTCTGCCTCAGATTTACGATTTCTCGTAAATCTGGGGCAGTGTCAAAATGCCATGGATGTTGCTGAGAATGCCCCCAGCAACACCCATTGCGCGCCCCTTCAACGCAGAAAACTGGTTAAAGGGGACAATATTTATGAGGCAGCATTGAGCCTTAAGATGTGGCTTAGTGCTGCCTCGTAAATACAAAAAGTATTCAGAGGTTCATAGTGTATTGGGCTGGGGTGGTGGCACTTGCCAGCACCACCAGACTGCATTGAAGGGCACATTTGGTGCCCACCTTGCATACTTCAATTTGAGCCAGTTCAGGGAGATTTGGCTCCTGCTCTGGTGCAAAACTGGACAAAGGACATTGGAGTATCCTCCCCTCTGTCCAGCCCCTCCTCTGGGGGGGACCACTGAGTCTGTCCAACCCTCTACCTAGGGTTCTTAAGGAATTATCTGGGGTGGCTCTTCAGATTCGTCTTGGGAACAGAAGCAAGTCTGAAACTACATCACTCTCCAACCATCTGGACACTTGTACTTTGTTGGACTTTGCTGGGAACGGAGACTGATTCACAGAAGACCCTGCTGCTCCTGGTCTCACTGTTCTGCAAGTCTTCTCTTTGTCGCCTGTGTCTGTGCTCCATCCAGATTCTGCTCTTGACCTGTGGGCATCAAGGACATCCAAAGTAATCTCCCTTGGAGTGAAGAAGTCACTCCCCTGCATCTGAAGGCACTGCAACGAAGTTGACCAGTTTGCTATTCAAGAAGTTCCATGGACTCAGAAAGGACCAGCATCACAGGTGGTAGTTCTGCAACTCCTTCAAGGACTGGCCTGCCCTCTCAGCAAGTTAAAGGCCAGTATCCCTCATCAGAAGCGCTGGACCAGAACCCCTATGCATCGTGTCAACTTACCGTTGCAAAGGCTTGTTGGCTCTGCACTCCAGAGATCTTCAGGATAGAAGAAGCTCCAGCATCTCTTCATTCCCAAGATCTTCGCCCTCACCGCAGCCTCTGCACCGTGGTCCTGCATATTTGGTGAGCTGCTTGAAATCCTCTTGTGACTCCTGTGCCTCTGGCCATGAGTTCCTCAAGGGTCTTCTTTGTGATCTGTGGGCTCCCCTGCCCAAGCCTACTCTGACTCTCCTGCTCTTGGTGAGTCCCTTGGACTTTGCTGGTCCCAAAGTTGCTCCTTTTTCGTCTGCCATGTCTATTGCTGCCGCTAAGGTTTGTTGGTGCTCACAGCGGTTCTCGACTTCCGGCGTGGGACAGCTCGTGGACAGCTCCTGGTTTTTCACAGCTGCAGCGACAAGCTCACCGTCAACACTCCTGCATCTCCCGACATCGATAGGCATTGCTCTTCCTTGCCTCCTGGTCCCCTCCGAGGGCCATAGCCCCTTTCCCTCCACTTGCAGGTTCCTTTTGTCTTGAATTCACCCTTGATTTCCACCGGACATCTCCAGAGACTCTTCCATCAGCAGTTTCCCTGAAGTCCTCCATTGTGGTCTAAGGCGGTTTCCAATGTCACCTCGCACTTATGCACCTAGCTTCCCTGGTGTAGGTACCCTGGTTCCTAGGGTATCTATGGGTGGAGTGACTCTACAATCTTCCATCTTCCAAGAGATGTCTTCAGGGTCTGCTGGGAAGGGTCCTTCTTCTTCAAAACTGCAACCACTACTGTCCCATTGACTTTTATTGAGTACACAGCTGTGTTCCCTCACTGCACACAGCCTCCCTGCGGACCTGGGGTACTTTTCTTGGGTGGTTCCTTATGTTCCCAGCTATCCTAAGTCCATTGGTCCCAGTCCCGACTTAAGTCGCAGTTCGTATTTCACTTTCTTAATATATGGTTTGGTCTCTTACTGGGTACCGCTGTGTATTGTGCTATTTCCCTCTATACAATTGAAGTACTATTGTGTATTATGTGTTTATATCTCCATCTGGAGATATACCAATATGATAGTGAGTGTGTATAATAAATATAACCATTTTATAACTACACTGTGTGTTTTTTTTTCGTTTAACATACACTATATGATTAGAACTGGTAAAGCAGTTTGCTTAACACTCCTCCTGGACTAAGCCCAAAGGCTGCTCTCCACAGCTACCACTTAGAGAGATTTCTAAGGTTGTCTAAGACCACTAAAATCACCATAAGGGTTGTCTGGATTAGTGCAGGGTACATCACTTAAATAAGTGTGCACCATATACTAAGCCAGCCTCCTACAGTCATACTTCTGTATAACATCATTAGAATTGTGTACAGTGTAAGCAGCTGTGCTGCTGTAAGTGCTGCTGTTCGTGGAAATGATGTGCAGCTGGCTAAGACTGGCTATGTTGCCCCAACATTGCTGAGGAGACCCAGTCTGACATTGGCTAACTGGTGTGGTAGGGCACCTTGAAACAAATGTATATGTTCCTTATATGATATTGCTATATTTAAGTCTACATATGCTCTGTAGGTGTTTGGTACTGCTGATTGAGTGTTCCTGTGGAAAAGTGATGTGGTGGCATCTTTTGCCGGAAATGTTATCCGTGAATAGAATACCTCTGTTCAAAATGTTTCGTGGGGTTTTCCACAAATGTAACATCTCCTCCCGTAAGAGAAAGCTGATGATCCTGTAACATCTGTGTTACTACATGCCCACTGTTGCTGGATCAGCCATTGTTATTATGTGGAATTGAGAGAAGTTAAATATAGTGGGGTATTCTTGGAAAAGTTTAAGTTTGAATAATATACAGGCAAAAATAATGGTTTCCTATTTAGCTGAGGAAGATTTATTTTCCTAAAACCATGGACATCTCCGTTTAAATGTGAGTAGGGTTTTTGGCTACACTTAAGGAAACTACTCAGGAGACCCTTTAAATAAGTACCAAATGAGAAAGCTGGGGGCGCCATGTCATATGATTCCTACTTTCTCAGTAAGACTGTATAGTTGGGAAACATAAGCTTCAAAACTATGGGGACTTAGTCCGCTCATACCATCAGAATGTGCTGACCTAAATTATAGCTAGCTGACTGTGTCCCATCTGGGAGCCTAAACTGACAGGGCACCGGATGGTGTCTGCAACCTCAGAACATGACAACCCTAATTCCTCCAAGGAAATCTTGGAAACAAATCTTACCCTTTCATTAGGATGGGATGTAGCCTGGGGAGAGGATTTAGCCTAACGACTAGGGTTGTCAACCTCAAATCTGGGAAACCTGGTTTGAGTCTCTGCAACGATGCTTAACATCCTGTGATTCTAGGTATAACACTTAGGGGCCGATTCATAGAACTAATCTGAGACAAAATCCTAAATTTACTACTTTTGGTATTCACAGAAGGCATTTAGTAGTTGTAAAGTTAGGATTTTGTCTTAAATTTGACTTAAGACAGACTTAGGACAGACTTAAGACAAACAAGACAAACTTAGCACAGACTTACGACAGACTTAAGACAAAATCCTAACTTTACTACTACTAAATGCTTTCTGTGAATACCAAAAGTAGTAAGTTTAAGATTTTGTCTCAGGTTACTTCTGTGAATCAGGCCCACAATTCCTCTGCGCCGAACAAAAATGAATGATTCCTAATGTAACGTAACTGGTGCTCATGTAAAGCGCTCTGATACCCGATACCTTTGGGTCAAGTTTGCGCTATATAAAACTCCCAAAAAACAAATTTTAGCTCTGGCATGCACAAAAGTAAACACAAAAAGTACACAAATGAGCATTTTCAATAGTTACTGAAACAATTGGACTCTTTTGTAAAATATGTGGCTGCAATGATTAATAGAATGAAGCTAATCTTTTTCACCAGCGTTATGAGAATGGTGAACAGAATAAATAATTCACCCATTGTGCATTTGCATTGGATTATATGAACACCAATAATTATACTCCTACCTAGCGCTGCCTATCCTAGAAAGCATAGGGCTTGTAATTCTGCCAGAATACATTAGAGTGACTGGAGTCCCCAATTACTTGCGGCAGTGTGTCATCTGGTAGACAGCCTGATGTAGAACAGGCCGCTGTCCTTCTCAGGATGGTATTGAACTCAGCTGGGCTGGAATTCAGGCACAGGCTGACCTAGACGACCCATCGAAATGCTCATGTGCCTAAACAAAGGCTAGGTGCCCTTTATATATTAAAC
The DNA here is from genome assembly GCF_964204655.1 of Triturus cristatus. Lineage (NCBI taxonomy): Eukaryota > Metazoa > Chordata > Amphibia > Caudata > Salamandridae > Triturus > Triturus cristatus. The sequence goes on along the minus strand of NC_140582.1, from coordinate 1,204,627,965 downwards.
TGGGCCCATTTGTTCTCTGCCTGAGCTCTGGTCTGGCTGTATTTGTTGATTCTACCCACCCAAAGCTGTCGCCTAACAGACAATAAGCTGGGATAATATGTGCAGTATACCGAGTTCTAGTACGGAATGTTCCTAGGAGATGATAATATGCCTATGAGGAAATGTATAGGTACGTAAACCCTTTCTAAATACATCATCATATTCAAGTACTCAAGCAAATGTGTGGCAAAAGACACTGTTTAAAATATGTTAATTAAAATATGAATATGGAATATGGAAGTGTTTGTGAACAGGGCCTATGTAGCCTTCTGACAATGCCACAAGGTACCCAGAGGCCATCCCTCTAAGGACTGTCACTGCACATGTAGAAGCCAGGGCCCTCATTGGGATTTTTACCATAGTGGCATTCCCCAAAGAGGTTGTATCTGACAGGGGTACCAACTTCATGTCTTCTACATGAAGCCCATGAGGGATGAATGAGGAGTAACTTACAAGTTATCCACACCAAATGACCACCAGACCAAAGGGCTTGTTGAGAGGTACAACAAAACCCTTAAGGCGAAAGTGGGGCATCCTCTTCCCATGCCTTCTTTTTGCCTGCAGAGCTGCCACAGTAAGGAACTGGGTTTAGTTCCTCTGAACGTCTGTAGGGCCACTTTGTTAGAGGGCTTCTCAGCCTTGTAAAGGATGGGTGGGAGAAAGATCCCAAAACGTGTCCTTAGGTTATCAGCTACATGTTGGCTCTCAGGACTCAGATAAAACGCTTCTGGATGAACATAGAAGCTAGCCAGCAGCTGATGAAGCTCTGGCATGACCAGAAGGCCAATCTGGTCGAGTAACAGCCTGGTCAAAAAGTGGGTGAAGAAGCCAGTACAGCCCAGGGCCCTACAAAACCGCTAGGCTGGGCCTTATGAGGGGAACGAGTGCAAGGGGGTGGTCACCTAAATTGGTAGATCTCAGTTCTTCCAGGAACCTCTATAGGGTCCTGATTGTCATTTCCCTCAAAACATGCTATGAGGGGTCCTAAGTCACCATGCTCCTAGTGACAAAAGGAGTGGAAGACCTCCCAGCCTCATATCTTCAAAAGAGTAGGATGGGTCAGTAGAAGGTGTTCTTCTACCCTACACTGACCCCAGAACAGCAGAGGGTCTGTGCTGGACATGGCCCTTTTTGCAGGGTCATCCCTGAACTTTTTGCCGTCCTCCTGTTTCTGACCTGTTTTTGTTGGTTTTAGGACTCTGGGCACTTTAATACTGCTGATCAGTGCTAAAGTGCATATGCTCTCTGTGTAAATTGTATGGTAATTGGTTGTCCATAATTGGTATGATTACCTTACTAGTAAAGTCCCTAGTAAAGTGCTCTATGTGTGCCAGGGCTGGTAATACCAATACTACTAGTGGGCCTGCAGCACTAATTGTGCCACCCACATAAGTAGCCCTGAAAATGGATCTCAGGCCTACCACTGCAGTGCCTGCGCGCAGTTTGCTAAACTGCCTTGTTGTCCCGACAAGTGCACCCACTTTCCAGGCCTTACCCTTCCCATTTTATGCACATCAGACACCCCTATAGTAGGCCCAAGGTACCCCCCTGGGCAGGGTGCAGTGTATTTGAAAGCTAGGACATGTACTAAGGTGTGTATCCTGTCCTGACAATGAATTACTCTCCATTTAGTTTTTCCCTGTTGCAAGGCCATCTTGCCCGTAGGACAGAATGGGGGAGGCTGTGTAATATGTTTCCAGCCTATCTTCCCATAGCTTTAAGATGGAGAGGTGAAGTTTAGTGTGTCTGAACTCACAATTTAATAACACATATTTTTGCGAAGGTGGTTTTTGAATTCTTTTTTGTTCTAACAATTCTGTGTGTCTCTGCCTGGTTGTGGATTGACTGTCTGTATGTGTATGTGATAGTATCTGGGGAATGTCTTGACCCAGGGGAGGAGTAGGTGAGACATCCAGGGCTGACCTGCATCTGGAGTGTAGGGGGGAGGAGTAGCCCCTGGAGGTGGAGAGGCCTGGGCTGCTGCCATAAAACAATGGCTCCATCTCCTGCTGAGTGATTGAGGACCCAGACCCCCACTATCAAAGGAAGAAGATGTCACTGGTAGGGAGACACCCAGCACTGGTTTGGCAGGACTCAGTGCCCCCTGAACACAAAGACTTTAAAGACATTTAGGGGTATAACTATGAGAGCTGAAACCCCTGAACTTTAGACTGATAAAGACTTAAAAGGATTGAAACTACTTTGCGGTCAAGAGGAACCTCTGCCAAGGAAGAGCAGCTAAAGAGACTGAAGAGAAGCACTGACCCTTGCTGTGTATTCTGGGGCTGACCTGCAGTTAGCTGATTTAACGAAGGAGAGGCTAAGGGACTTTGCTGTGTGCTGTGTCCCCCTGCTTGAAAGGACTTTGCTGTGTCCCGAAATAACGTGTCTCCAAGGGCCCGAGGAGAGCTGGCACCCTGTTGTGGCAACTCAGGAACACAAAAGTTTCCAAGTGTGTCTCGGCGAATCTGTGTGCGTGTGCTTCATGCAGACTGAGACCTTCGTAAGAACTGCCCTGTGATCGTGTGCACCCAGAGTCCAAGTGAGTCTCAGCGACGCTGTGTGCATGTGCTTTGTGCAGCCTGAGACCTTTGTGAGGATTGCCCTATGATCCTGTAAACCCGGTGTCCAACTGAGTATCAGTGACACTGTGTGCGTGTTCTTTGTGCAGCCTGAGACCTTCTTGAGGACTGCCCCGGGATCGTGTGCACCCGGAGTCCAAGTGAGTCTCAGCGACGCTGTGTGCGTGTGCTTCGTGCAGCCTGAGAACTTTGTGAGGATTGCCCTGTGATCGTGTACACCCAGAGGTCAAGTGAGTCTCAGCTACGCTGTGTGTGTGTGCTTCGTGCAGCCTGAGACCTTCGTGAGAATTGCCCCGTGACTGTGTGTCCCGGAGCAGTCTTGTTCTCTGCTTTGATCGACAGAGTGACCAGAAGTGCTGCGATCGTCATTGCCATCGGCCCGGACCGGCATCCCCAGAGGAGCTGTGAGAAAGTCACTGCCGCCGGCCCAAGCCTGCCATTGCCAAGGAGAGGCCTCAAACCATCACCATCGGGGGTCCGAGTTCCACTGCCCAAAATCAACGAAGTCCCACCAGAGGCCCAAGCCACGAGGAGAGGAGAGTGAGATTGCACCCCCCAGGTAACGCTCAGTGAGCATGTGTGTGTCGCAGCCTGGGGCGAGGTGCGGGCTACGAGAGAAACGTTCTCAGCCTTTCCCATCTTTGCAGCGTGAACCTCCGCTCAAGTCCGTATCGCCACCTGTACGTACCGAGGAGTGACAGTGCCAGGCCGGAGTGTGGTACCGCACTTTGTTTTCCATTATAACAGTGTTGGGGGCATGTTTTGGCAGTAGCTGACCCCGAGTCAGTAAGAGTGGCATAGAGACCGTCCAGAGCACCGAGATCGGTGCCGAAGTACATTATTTTTGCATTACGAACTGCCTGATTGCTGCATTACACAGTGTCTTATTTTTGTATGACGAACTGCCTGATTGTTGCATTACGAAGTGCATTATTTTTGCATTATGAACTGCATAGCATTGCATTAGGACTGCATTAGATTATTGAGAATGGCTCATTAATACTGCAAGAACCTACAAGTGCTTGCTGGCCTAATAGCCGGCAAGGTGAAATATTACAAATACGCATGCGTTGGATTTTTATCGTTTGGTCTCATAGTATCTTTTGTTTATACACATATAATTGTTTTTATGAGACTCGTGTGGTGTCCATTTGTGGTGTTATCACTGTGTTGCTGTGAGCGTGGTTGCAAATACTTTACACATTTGCCTTGGAGATAAGCCTGGCTGCTTGTCCCAAGCTACTGAGGGGGAAGAGCAGGGGTTATCTGAGAAGGTGTCCTTCCTTTCCCTGACTTAGAAGCAAGGGTCCCTATTTGGACTAAGGTACCTACCGCAGCTAACTAGAGACCCCCAGTTCTAACATTGCTGGCAGCGGTAGGGGATTGTAACATTGGTGGTCAGCGGTTGGGGATTTGAACGTGTATTTGCAAATTCACTCAAAGTGATTGGTGTACATCCCTAGTTTAGCCCAGACCATGACGCAACCACATACTGTGTTTTGATTTTTTGTTCTATTTTTGAGCGACCTTTAAGCCACTCATCATGTGTCAAAGGAGTCAAGAAGCCAGTGAGGCTGCAGAATTGGAATTCGACATTGAGGCATTGCTTACCTACAAAGTTGATTAATTGAGGCAATTCTGCAGAGCTTTGGAATGTCCCATGAAAAGTAGCGCCAAGAAGGAGGAGCTGCATACGGCCTTGAAGGCCTGGTGGGAAGCCAAAGAGGCTCAGGAGACAGGTGATGCTGAGGTGGATGAGGATGACCCAGGGAATGGATTTGGTCCACAGGATTTTCCGGTGGGAAGGCCAGCCCCAGGGCTGGTAGTAGCCATTATGGGAGGAACGTTTCCCCAGAGGAATTGGAGGAAAACCAAAGGGTCAGAGAGCGTGAGTTGGAGGTTTTGAAATTAAAGGCTCAGGCGGATGATAAGAAGTTGCTCATTGAGAGCAAAAGGTGGGCAGAGGAGAACAAGAATGCTTTCGCTTTGGAGGGAAAGAAATTGCTTTTGGCCCATAAGTTAAGAATGAGGGAGCTTGATTTGGAGCTCGAAAAGCTTGAGGCCATGCATGTCTCAGCCAAGCCAAAAGAGATGTGTTTAGCTCAGGAGGTGAGCTCTGCTGGGTTGGAGGTGGAGTCCAGCTCAGATGGTGGCAGTAAAAATGTAGTGTCTAGTGCTAAGAGGAAAGCACATACACCCAGAGATGTGGCACCTGACTTGAGGGAGAGGGTTAACATACATCAGGGGTTTCAGGTTTATGAGGTAGCTTCAGTGGTGTGCAGTGTCCCTGAAGTAGATTGGGGAACTGACACAGGGGATCATATTCCTACCGGTGGGAGTGACACTCTACTGACCCTAGATGAGAGGTGCAGGGCGAGGGGTTCCCCCATGGTAGAAACCTTGGTGTGCGAGTGTGGAGACCGCCCAGAAGAGTGTACGTTGAGTGACGGAGACAGTCAGACCCTGTCTTGTCAATCTCAGGAGAGTGGTGTGGGGTACTTGTGTGAGGCACTGGAGGGTGAGGCAATGGATAGCTTGGTTAACAACTCTGGGGGGCTGTGTGATTCATTTGTTGGAGAGCATATTTTAAGTCCCTGTTTTCCAGAGCTATGCAAACACCTGGTGGGGTGCGAGTTCTCTGATTCCAGGGAGCTTGCGCAGGAGGCAGACCTTTGGGTGGGTCTGAGGAAGGTTTTGGGAGTGACCCAGAAGGGGGTGGTTCAGGTTTTACCCTACCAAGTGAGGTAGGGGAGGTTGGTGGTAGTCCAGATAGGTCCCAATGTAGTGGGAGGGGTGTAGGGTCCCCCCTCCTGTCTCAGAGGAGAAGGAGTGGGAGGAGGCTGTGTCCCAAGGTGCCCGATACCCAGTCCCAGGACTTGGTTGGTTCCATAACACTCCCCCCTACACTCCATCTGGAGTGTAGGGGGGAGGAGTAGCCCCTGAAGGTGAAGAGGCCTGGGCTGCTGCCATAAAACAATGGCTCCATCTCCTGCTGTGTGATTGTGGACCCAGACCCCCACTATTAAAGGAAGAAGGTGTTACAGGCAGGGAGATACCCAGAACTGGTTTGGACAGGTGTCAGTGCTCCTGAAAACAAAGACTTCAAAGACATGTATGAGATCTGAAACCCCTGAACTTTAGCCCGGGGTGTGGGCTATGAGAGAAACGCTCTCTGCCTTTCCCATCTTTGCAGTGCGAGCCTCCACTCAACTCCATATCGCGGCCATACGTGCCGAGGAGTGGCAATACCGGGCCGGAGTGTAGAACCGCACTTTGTTTTCCATCACAACAGTGTTGGGGGCATGTTTTGGCAGTAGCTGACCGCGAGTCAGTAAGAGTGGCATAGAGACCGTCCAGAGCACCGCGATCGGTACCGAAGTACATTATTTTTGCATTATGAACTGCCTGATTGTTGCATTACAAAGTACATTATTTTTGCATTACGAACTGCCTGATTGTTCCATTATGAATTGCATTATTTTGCATTACGGACTGCCTGATTGTTGCTTTACAAATTGCATTATTTTTGCATTATGAACTGCTTGATTGTTGCATTACGAATTGCATTATTTTTGCATTACGGACTGCCTGATTGTTGCATTACGAATTGCATTATTTTGGCATTACGAACTGCCTGATTGGTGCATTACGAATTGCCTGATTCTTGCATTACGAACTTCATAGCATTGCATTAGAACTGCAGTAGATCATCGAGAATGGTTCATTAATACTGCAAGAACCTACAGGTGCTTGCTGGCCTAATAACCGGCAAGGTGAAATATTACAAATACGCATATGTTGGATTTTTATTGTTTGGTCTCATAGTATCTTTTCTTTATAAACATATAATTGTTTTTATTAGACTCGTGTGGTGTCCATTTGTGGTGTTATCACTGTATTACTGTTCTAATAGACTGTTACTACTTGGTAGGGCAGTTTGCCTCTCTATTATCACTGACCCCTGAGCTCCCACATTTATGTACCCATGAGACACTGGCACAGTTGACAGTATGCCTGTGAAGAATAAGATCTACAGGATCTCTGACAAGGGGAGAGCTAGCATCAAGGATGAAGTGTCCAAGAGGCTGGAGCCAAAGGAGATTGAGTCGAACAACAGTCTTTGGTCCAAACAAGTGACGGTAGTCCCCAAGGCTTCCCCAGAACTCAGGTTCTGTGTTGCTCATGGGGAGTTAACTCTGTCACAACGACTAACACTCACCTCATCCCAATCTAAAGAGCTCATAGTTGGGAGCTGCTAAGTTCCTTAGTACTTCTGATTTAACACCTGGGCATTAGCAGCTTGAGCTAACTGAGGGGGCTAATAAGAGGTCTGCATTCTCCACACCAGAGGGCCACTCAAAAATTAGGGTGATGCCTTTTGGCTTAAAGAATGCCCCTCACAACTTCCAGAGGTTATTTAACAAGACCTTAACTGGCATGGAAGCTTTCAGTGCCACCTACTTGGATGGCACTGCCGTCTTCAGCTCCAGCTGTGAGGACCACCTGTTCCACCTCCAGGAGGTTCATCAGTTCCTGCATCAGGCAGGCCTGACTATGAAGGCTAGTAAGTGCCAGATAGAGCAGAGATTGGTAGTCTATCTGGGACACCAAATAGGCAGGGGCAAGATGCCAGGTCATGTCTACAGCACCACTACTTAAGACCTCTGACTTCCCCAAGGAATTTATTGTCCAGACATGTGCGTCAGAGCATGGCAGAGGGGCTTTACTCTTGCAGCTAAATGAATAGGGCCTAGACAAACCTGTAGCCTCCATTAGCAGGAGGTTGCTTCATATGGGAACAGGGGTAGATTGCAATTAAGAGGGAGGCTAGACACTGAAGAAGTTGAGAGCGTATCTGTTTGGGACTCACTTCTGGGTTAGGATAGACTGCAGACACCTCCAATGGTTCATGCAGATAAGGGGTGAGATTCCCAAACTATTGAGGTGGTCTATCTCCATACAGGGAATGGAAACTACTGTCCTGATACTGACCACTTCAATAGGGATGGTCTTTCCAGTTTCTTCCGCCATAGTGATATGAACTCTCATGAGGGTAGGTAGTTATTCCTACTTTCAGCTGGGGAGGGTTGGAAACATATGATAGACCTGATGTCCTTGGTGTGGCCTTTCCTCAAACCTTTTGCCTTCACCCCTCCTTTCTTTTGAATTAGTTTTTGTTGTCATTTGTATTCTGTGCACACTGGCACTTCCAACCAGTGCTGAAGTGCTTGTGCTCTTGTAGTATAGCTTATAGGTCCATTGTCGACATTTGCTAAGTTAGCATGAGCTTTGCTGCCATAAGGCTGCTTTTGCGCACAACACTGCATTTATATATTTCGCAAGACTCTGTTTGTGCCCCTTTCACATGAGAACTGTCTACCTTGCAAAGTTCTCTGCTGTGCTCTGAGGTTTAGTCTGCATACGATGTTCAAGGTCGAACAACAATGCCCCCTGTTATTCCGTTTTGGTCAGTCCCTTGCACCTAGATATTACATGCTACACACAGCTGCACTACTGGAAATCGTGTACTTTAATATTGCAAGTGCAACATGTTTTGACACACTTGAAGAGACACCTTTCTGAAGAGAAGAGCTGTGCTTGTCCTGTGATGTGAACATTGCATCTAGGTCTTGAGGTATGGGGGTCTGCTGACAAAGCCCAGAGGCCTTCTTTTTTATAATAAACTATCTCTTGCCACGGGGAGGGTGGTTAGGCCGTTTAGCCATTTTCCACTGTTTTTTAAAACATGATATTCCCGTTTATATTCTATGGAATTGTAACAATGCTGACTATATTGTGTTTATGCATTTTGCTGCTAGTATTGGCTCGTGTACTACACTATAGAGCGCGTTAGTTAAAATAAACATTTTAAACTATACCGCTTCTCTGATTACTCGCATTGCGGACAAGTATGAGTGAGTGAGCGAAAGAGTGTCTGGCTCCTGCGATTCCCAAGAGAGAGTGACGTGTTCTGGGTTGTCTAATCATTGGTAGCTTTACTGTAGAGGGAGAACGAATGAGACACTATAGCTAGTCGGTTTGGGATTTTGGATACTAATGTGGTAGGTTGGTACAACCCTATTCACTGAGGTCCTGTTTTCCTGTGCGTAGTTCTGTATATATGCAGAATCCCTGCAACACTCTCTCCCTAAACATGGTGAAATTGGCCTACACTGATTAACATTTAATTTACTCATAACCCCTTGCATCTGCTACTACATGCACCTAGGGCCTGTAAAATAAATGCTACTAGTTGGCCTGCTACACTCATTGTGAATCCTTAAATTAGCCCTTTAAAACATATCTCTGGCCTGTCATAACAGCCTACAGTGTAGTTTTACATTGACATTTTTAAATGGCAAAATAAACCTTTTGCCATGCTCAAGCCTTCTTTGTAATAAGTCACCCCCAGCAAAGACTCTAAAGGCCCATATGGCAGGAAGCATTCATTTAAAAAAAAAATAATAATAATAGGACACCTTTTTAAATGTTACATGTCCTGGTGAAAAACTCCTAAATTCGTTTTTGCAACTATAAGGCCTGCATCTACCATTGGATAGCATTGGTTTACTTTATTACATTAGATAAGAGCTAACAATTGATTGGAAATAGAAAGGGATATCACAGTTCTGAAAATGCCATTTTTACAAAGTTATAATTTCCTTATCCTAACCATTTGGTGCCTGCTGCCAGTGTCCTGGGTCACATGACTGTGAATGATTTAGATTTTGGACTTTGTATATTCCTCCCAGACAGTGAGACAAAAGGGCAGGATGAGCCATCCTACCAGGATGCATGGGGCAAAGCTGTCCCTGTACCACTTACACTACAAAAGGCTGTCTTCCGCACACATACAATGGAACCTACCACTTTCCTTTTTCCCCCCAGACCCCTCAGAGCCTTTACAGTGGTAGGGAAGACATTTTCTGAACCAAGTGTGGGGGTACGCCACGGTGCTCACCCGCTTCAAAGGCTGGCACCATGTTTAATTGTTGGACCCTCATAACACTTCTTCAGTACACCTTTGGACCTGTGGAGGACTTCAGAAGGACTGCTTGGACCCCAAGAGGACTGTTGTGCTGCTTGAGGCCTGCCTTGTTCCCCAGAGGACAGTCTAGCTGCTACTAGGGTACTCCACTGCAGCTTGAGGCCTACCTTGTTCCCCAGAGGACTGCCCTGCTGCTGGAAGCCTACCTTGCTGCTTGAAGGAGAACTGAACATCTCCTTGAACACAGGACCACCAGATGTGACTCTTAGGGGTAGTTGGCTGGCCTCCTGTGTGAGCTACAGGGACATAAGCTCCAGAGACCTTGAACCCTGCTACTGGCCACAGTTGGAGTGAGTACTAACTTTCCAAGTGGTGACCCCCGGGTCCTAAACCTTTGGTAGTAATTTTGGAGGTGCAGCTCCTTCCTAACCCTAAAACTTGGCACTTAGAAGGAATTTCACCCAAAAGTGGCAGAAGAACTGACAGAAAACTGGATCCCACCTGCCATCGCCGGTCAGCATGATTTCGCTGTAGCTTCCGCTATGTTAACTGCAGCAGCAAATGCAGTTCAGCTCGACCTCTCACCAACCGTATCCAGCCTTGTGTAGCCCCCTTTGGCTTAAGCTTTCACCTTTGTCCTGCTGCAGGTTTTCAACTTTCAACAAGTTGTCCAAGTCTGAAGGTAAAAATTTTCACTGGATTTGACGGTGACCAGCACTCCATCAACAACGACCTGAACTCTATATTCTCCTAGACTTTTCTTAAAATTACTTTACGATGAAACTGGTCCTGTTGTAAACTCATCCTGTGTGCTCTGTGCACCACCACTTTTTTGCTGACTGGTACTGGTGGTAACTGACTCTAACTACGTCCTGCACTCTGCTAGGCAGTCCCAGAACCAGTGCTTTGATGAAAACACAGTGAATACATACATGAGGGTACACTATATATAAGGGTGCACTAACAATTGCCATGACCTACCTTATAAGTCCCTAGTACATAATAGGGCAGGGGAATTGAACCTACATTTAAGTCCCCAGTATATGATAGAGCATGGCAGTTTAGAGTACAGCAGCTCTTTCTGAGAGCCTGAGGTCATTTTAAAAGCAGCCCTGTGTTGCAGCACTGCTTTTATATGTTAATTGTGCTCAAACTCAACTTTGGTGGTAGGGGCACTTACAGATTGATATTCTACAATATTTTGGCATTTTAGGTAACCCCAGGGTCTTCCCTATGTGTCTCAGGTGTGAGGGGAGGGGGGTTATGTCACTGTATGGAGGGTCCTTATAAATGATGTTTTATATGCCGTGGGGATATAGAAATTACACATTTCACTTCCCATATTGTAGTAAAGTGCCTTTCCAAATCGATTTGGTGCTAGGAGCACTGTGGAGTGAGAATCACATTATCTCTACATATTCAGGACTCCTAAAGTCTCCTCTAGGTGTCCCAGGGGTGGGAGGTCCTATAGTTATAAGCCCTCTCCTTATAAAAGACGTTTTATAAGCCCTGGTGTTGGAGAAATTACACATTTCATTTTCCCCATTGTAGATACGCAGCCCCAACTGTTAACATGGCAATAGTTTCATAATGAATAACTATTGCTTGGGATTACCAAACAATATCATTCAAGGACTTAGGTGAATGGTATTGATGAATCCAACAATCCGCTATTGTCTAATTTATCCTAAATTATACAACAATAAGTTAAAAGACTTTCTTCTCTGTAGGCCAAAATTCAGCATTCCAATGGTCCGCTCTGGTTGGTCAGAGTTAACAGGATTAGGCAGGCTTCTTTGATAAAGTGATAAGTGGCTCACCCCAGAGAGGCTAATCTATAGGAAAGAGCTCTGCTACAGAGGAATACCAGAGCAGGGGGGAGGAGTTGTAAACCATGGGGCTTCAAACAAAAGATAGGACAGGCAGGATCAGACATGCCCATCTAGTCTCATCCCCTATGACCCAGCTAGATGCCAGGCTTAAGGAAGGAATTTGTAGGTGGCGGGGGGGGGGGTGCTATGGAAATAAGTCAGACAGAAGGTTGGTTTGGCTAGCTCTTGCTCCTCTACTGAGACTTAAGCCATATTGATTTTGGAGAAATAGTGCTTTCTGGGAGACCATTATGACACACTTTGGAAGTGGTCATGACCTGGGGTGTTGCCCTGCACCTCATTGAACAGAAGTGCCCTCCTGATTGACCCCAGAGAACACTGAATAAGTATCTGAGAGGAGCAGAGCCTCTCAGATCTGCTGCCTGAAACTAGAGAAGGAGAAGGGTCCATGCTGGAAGTTTGATTTGCATCAACGAGACCCCGCAGTCTGGCTGACTGTGCCTGTTGCAAAATTTGGACTACAGCCATGTGAACCTAACTTGCTTCAAGAGGACTAAAGACTCCCTGCAAGCTACAGGTTAACAGAGCTCACCGGTGAGGGTTTTGTCCAAGTGGATTGTAGGAACTGAAGTCCCAAACTTTCAAGGACCATCTTGGAGATTCCAGACCCTTGGACTGTGTTTTGGACACTTTGAAACCCCCAGAAGAACTTCAGGAAGAAGTTCCAGAAGTTTGGAGAACTTCAGAGTAACTTTAAAAATAAAGCTCCAGAGGGGAACTGACTCACTTCCAAGAGTCAAGCCACCTACCTTCAACCATGAGTTGGCCTGGCCTGCCGGTTCGACTTCCAGAGTTTGACCGGAAGCTCCCTGGAAAGGAAGTCGGCAAACCCAGCCTGGTGAAGTGCATCGTGGACCCCAGCAGAAAAAGCTCTGGAAAGGTTTCTAAGTCCTAAGGTAAAATCTTGACCACCTCCACTACGAGTGTCAAGTGCCCCACCTTCAGCTGTGAGCTGGCCAGCTGCGAGCTGGCCTGGAGCCCTGGTTCGTCCCGCTGAAAAGATCCGGAGGTCCAACTTGCAGAGTTTAACCGAGAGCTCGTTGAAAGTCAAGTCGGCGAACTATCACCAGGCCTGGACTGGTTGAGAGTATCAAGGGACCCAGACAGAAAAAGCTCCAGGAAACTTTCTAAGTCAGAAGGTAAAAACTTTGAATGAAGCGTACCGCGAGGGGTAGCGGAGAAGGGCTCCATCGCAGTTGGTCTGAAACTTTGACTTTGTCCCGCTCTAGCGTGACCAGATGTCCCAATAGACGCTATAGGTGGGCTATATAGTGCTAAATCTTTCAAAATTCACATCTCCGGTTCCCTGCATTGGATTGGATTGTTTTCATTTTGGTGTCATTTTAAAGATAAGAAACTTTCTTATTTTTATGAATTGGTGTTGGATTTTTATTGAGCGTTGTGTCTTAATTATTTACTGAATTGGTGTTTTTGAATGCTTTAAATACCTGTCTCTGAAGTGAAGCCTGCCTGCTCGCAGCCAAGCTACCAAGGGTAAAGCATGGGAATAATTTTTCAAGAGCTTTTCTGAGCCCTAAACTGTGTTAGTGGCCTTATTGTCAGTGGTAGATGCATATTTAACACTACTAATAAGCCACTTTCCAACTGGGCCCAGTCCACTCTCCACTGTGGTCAGCCTTGACTTTGGACTTTGCACTGATCTTACCTGAACATATACCTCTGGTTAGTGCGTTGATCTTTTAAGCACACTAAAAACTTTAAAAATTCATAGCCCGAGTATTACTGATTGGATTTACTTAGTTTTGGTATCATTTCATTTAATCAAATGTATCCTATTTTTCTAATTTGCTAAATTGGTTTAGGGTTCTTCTTGTGTTGTTTTTTCACTGTATTAATGTTTGTGTGTTGGATAAGCACTTAACTAGGTACCTCTAAGATACTCCTAAATGCTTTTATGCCAAACTACAAGCTGGCTAAGCACAGGTTAATTTAGTGGCTTTTGTGGTTGGCCCTGACAAGGACTGTGTTTTTTTCTTGATATGGGTTTTCACAGCCCCTCGTCAAGTGCCACTTGGTTCTAGTGACAAAGGGAGCTCGGGATCCACGTCTAGGCATACCCATGATGGAGAGAATGTATGACTTAAGCTCAGCTTCTAGTAATTACTCGTTGTTGCCCACCATTCCACCTTAGATTAGGCCCACTCATATGCAAATCAGCCTTGATCCTGTTCCTTTTTTTTTTTTTTTTATTCATATTTTACTTTATTGGTCACAGACACAAATAGAAATGGTACATGTCATTTTGTTTTCAATTACACTAAAAAAAACAATTGTAGTAAATACAGATGGATTTAAGCACTAAACACAAAAACAAATATCATAATAAATAATAATACAAAATTTCAACAGAAATATTATTAGCCCCACTGGCTAGACCAAAGCCTTCCAAATTTAACCAAAGATCTCAATCCCCTTGCTTTTGCCAGTGCCAATTCCATTTCATAAACCCCCCTTAATAACAACCAAAATTCAATAATAGTAGGACTAGATTTTTCTATCCATACCCTGGCTATGGTCAAACGGGCACAAGCCATAAAAATTGACACTAAAGAGTTTGAAAACATTACCTGTGTCAGATACTAACCCTAATAAAATTTCCTTCTCTGATAGTACCGTAGTTTTACCAATTAACTTATTCAGCTCCTGAGCAACCTTATGCCAGAAATCAGCAAGCTTGGGACATATGACAAACATGTGTCTCAGATCTGCGGCAAATTCATTACACTTGGGGCAATAGGACTTAATAGAGTTATATGACACGGCCCATTTAGAGATAACTTTTGGGGTATAGTACAACATAAATAAAATACGGTGCTGTTGCAGTTTTAAATTAATTGAGGCAACAGAGGAATCGATTCTGACCAATGCTTCTGAGACCTCATCGGGAGTCATCCCTGTATAATAATGTTCAATTTGGCTGTAGCCTGTAAAACATCGTCATCAAATGCCTCAATAAAGCAGCGATAGGCCCTCCCTATGAGACCTCGATTGCCATTCTTAAAGATTAACCGAAGAACCTCTGTTGTAGGGGAAAGAGCAAACAGACCTTCCCCCTGCATAAAAAAATTCCTAATTTGTAATATTTTAAAAATGAGTTGTGTGTAAGCCCATATTCTGTTGACAATGATGGAAAAGACTTAAAGCCATGTTTATATCATAAAGATGCCCCAACAATGTAATTCCCTGTTGTTGCCATGCCCGCACAACTGAATCTGAAAAAAAGGTCGGGAAGCCTCGGGTTACCCCAAAGATAAGTAAATTCGTGCCAATCTGAAAGTTTAAACTTTTTGCATATATCTTGCCAAATATTAAAAATATGCTGAATAGTCTTAAATCGGACTCTTTTGTAGTAATTTGGATCTGACAGGTGATGTAGTAAGAATCCAGTATTTGAACCATACGCCAGCTGATATGAAAGCCAGGGTTTCCCCGCAACGGGTCCTTTAATTAAAGCCTGAATCCGACTAATAAAGACCGGTTCTGAAATCCGGAAGTTTAAAACCTCCTTGCCTAAAGGACTGTTTAATGTATTTAAGCGCCCTTCGAAAATTCCAAATACAGCTTCCAACAACGCTATCCAAACGTTTAAAAAAGGTCGCTGGAATTCTTAAAGGGATAGCACGAAAAAAATATAAAAATTTGGGTAGTGTACTCATCTTGACTATATTGCTTCTCCCGATAATAGCCAGTGGAAGCTTACGCCACCTACGGAAATCATTAGTAACCTTTTTCAACAGCGGTGTATAGTTTAAATCAAATATATCATCAATTTGAGCGCTAAGACACACCCCCAGATACATGGCTGAAGCCGTAATACCTAATGAAGATGGAGCTGTAGTCGGTGTAAAATTAAGAATAGACTGAGTCTTATTCAAATTAAGTTTGTATCCGGAAAAAGACCCAAACCGCTGCGCCTCTTGAGTTATCACTGCAAAGGCTTCCACGGGCTTTATAGAAAAAACAGCAATATCATCAGCATACGCAGTGACTTTCAGGGAGATACCATTAAAAAAAACGGTGAAATAAACGTTTTGTTAAGTATGTGTTTAATGAAAGGCTCAATATATAACGCAAATAATAAAGGAGAAAGCGGACATCCTTGCCGCGTACCGCGAGAGATGCTAAAAGCTATTGAGGTTAGACCATTATACTTAATCATAGCAGTGGGTTTACAATAAACTTTCTGAACAGCCGAGACAAACCTCCGACCGAGGCCAAAAGAGGCCATCGTACACCACAAGAAGCCCCAGGCCACTCGGTCGAATGCCTTCTCGGCATCGACCATAAGCATCCCAATTCGCTGATCCAACTGGTCAGCGATGTCGAATGCGGCAATAGCAGTATTAATATGTGCAGCGGTGTCCCTACCAGGAAAAAAAACATGTTGTTCCTCAGAAACTAATAAGTGCATCAGAGGGGCTAAGCGAGAAGCCAAAAGTTTAGAATTTTTTTTTTTTTGCATCTGAATTAATTAAAGAAATCGGTCTGTATGAGCCAAGATTTTCAGGTGGCTTGTCTTTTTTGGGGAAGACAATAATATTTGTTTTGTTCCAGGAGAGAGGAGAATCACCTCCCATAAGTATCTCATTAACCAATTCAAGATGAATTGGAGTTAAAAGATCCCTGAATGTTTTATAAAATTCAAGTGGTATGATATCTTCCCCCACTGCCTTGCCCGTGGGTAAAGCCCCAATTGCAAGATTAAGCTCGGCTAGATCAGCATTTCTCTCCAAACTTAAAGCCTGAAGCGAGCTCAATAAAGGCAGCCCACTTTCTTGTAGATAAGTAATAGCTAATTGTGTGTTAAAGCTTCTCACTTCATTGTACAAATCCATATAGAATAACCTAAACTGTTCCACAATTTCTTGTGGCTTTGAAAAAACATCCTGTTGGAAATCTACTCCGCTCCCACACCGGTAAGGGTTGGTGGTAACGGAGTATATTCCGGGACATACAGTGGTAGCTTGGCTCGAGTGGTCAGGAAACAGGCACCGTGCTAAGCATACGACATACCCATACAATAACTATGCGTGCATCCGTTCCAAAAACGACTCTACACCGTAAAAATTATGAAAATATCTTTCTTTATCTTCTTTTTCTCTTAGTTGCTGATTAGATAAATAATAACACAATCACAATATACAAACTTTTTAAATAGTGCAGGTCAAATAAATACTGGCTTAATGATTCAATAAATAGGGGTGATCATAAATATTAAAGGCATAAATATAAGTGCAATTCATACAGGCAATTCAATATTCTGAGGCAATAAATACTGTAAACCAATAAACATTGTGCATCAATAAATACTGTGGACCAATAAATACAGTGTAGCAATAAATAGGTTAAATACAATAAATACAGTGCCCCCAATAAATAATTAAAAGCTGACAGTGACACTCATATAATCAGATCACATTTGAGATTACTATGGGCTAATTTGGCCCAGGCACAGCTTGTGGGGATGTGGAAGGCTTGAGGGTGTCTACTCCCTGGCTTGGACAAGGCTGAGGCCTAAACTGAGGTAGATCAAGGGGGGAATTCCAGAGACCTGGCTCTCTCACTCTACACAACCCCTCTAAATTAGTCTCAGCTCACCCCTGGCACAGTCCAGCTGGTTCCAGCACCTCTCTAACCCCTAGAGTAGTCTCTTAGGATTCCACAGGGCCTTTGGCGCCCTCTATTCCACTTACTGCCCTTTTTCTGAAGTTCCGACGCCGCTGGAGTCGTGTCGACGCCGTGCGGCGGATCCGGCTCGATGTCGGCGGCCTCGGCACAATGTCAGTTCCTGACGACGCCGGTAGGCGGCTCCGGTTCGATGTCGGCGGCCTCGGCTCGATCTCGACCTCCGATTCGATGGCGTCGGGCAGTCTTGACTCGATGTCGACTTCGGGCGGCTCCGGTCCGATGGCGACCTCAGCTTCGATGACGTCGGCCGGCCTTGGCTCGATGTCGACTTCCGGCGACTCCGGAGTGCGATCCTCACTCCCGACCTCCGGTGCTCCTCTCCTCAGGTTTCCGGCGACTCCGGAGTGCGACCTCCACTCCCGACCTCCGGCACGATTCTCTCAGGTTCCGGCGACTCCGGAGTGCGATCTCCACTCCCGACCCCCGGCACACTTCACCTCGGTCTCCGGCGACTCCGGAGGGCGGACTTCACTCCCCCGTCGACACCGCTCACTCGACCTTGGGTGACTTCCTCCTCGACCTCTGGTACTCCTCACGTCCTCCGTCGGCGCCCTCTCACGATCTCAGGCGGCTCTGGGCATGACGTCTGCTTTTCCAGTCAGCGCCGCTTCTCCACCTCAGGCTCCAGGTCTCCAGGCTACTCGACGTCCGGCTCCAGGGAAACCAGTATCCAGGTCAGGTACTTGCTTTCTTGACTTCTAAGGCCTGTTCCTGCTGTCCAGGTCCTTAAGATGGTTTTTCTTACTTCTTCCCACACAGGGCTCCAGGCTGGGCTCAGTCAGTAGGGACTAGTATCAAGGGTGGTTTTATGGACCCCGCTCCAGGCACAAGTTTCCACCCCTGCTGCCTCACTCCTTCCTCCTTCAGGTTTCTGCTGCTCACTCTTCACCAGTCAGGTGCCAACTGCCAGCTCCAACTGCCAACTCTCTGTCTTAGCTTCCCAACATTCTAAACCGCCGCCAACTGTCACAGGGTTCTGGAATGTTCTGGAAGGTGCTGGTAGGTTCCAGTGGATGCTGGTGATGTCACAGGTGGCCACCATTTTGTGCTCCAGGCCCTCAGCCAGAAGTTTCAGGGGTAGATAAAATGGCTCCCTGAATCTGCAGCAACACGAAAAAGTCTGGTGGTTCCCAAAAAGGAAAAATTCAAACAGGGTTTGAGGCAAAAGTGGGACAAAATAAATAATGATGAGGAGGGACCACCCAAAGGGCTGACAGGTCTAACACGCGTCCCCCCCAGCTGAAAGTGGGGAGAGCTACCCAACCCCTTGGGAGTTCTCATCACTAAGGCGGAAATACCTTGAGAGACCGTCTGCATTGGCGTGGTCCACTCCAGGCCGATGTTCCACCTGAAAGTCCATTCCCTGTAGGGAAATAGACCACCTCAACAACTTGGGATTCTCCCCCTTCATCTGCATCAGCCAACGAAGGGGTCTGTGGTCGGTCTGAACCAGGAAGTGCGAGCCAAACAGGTATGGCCGCAACTTCTTCAGAGCCCATACCACTGCAAAGGCTTCACGCTCTATTGCACTCCACTTCTGTTCCCTGGGAAGTAGTCTCCGGGATAGGAAGACCACGGGTTGATCCAGACCCTCTTCATTGAGTTGCGATAACACTGCCCCAATGCCATGTTCTGATGCATCTGTCTGGACAATGAACTCCTTGGAAAAGTCTGGGGCCCTTAAGACCGGGGCCTCGCACATGGCTTTCTTCAATCTCACAAAGGCCTGCTGACAAGCCTCCGTCCAGACTACCCGTCGAGGTTGTTTCTTGGACGTGAGCTCCGTGAGGGGGGCTACGATGGTACCGTACCCCTTCACGAAGCGGCGGTAATATCCCGTGAGGCCCAGAAAAGCTCGGACCTCAGTCTGTGTCTTGGGGGGTTCCCAGGCCATGATGGCCTTGATCTTCGCCTGGAGGGGTTGCACCGCTCCCCTACCCACCAAGTGTCCAAGGTACACTACCGACCCCTGCCCGATCTGGCACTTGCTGGCCTTGATCGTCAATCCAGCTTGTCTCAGGGCCTGGAGAACAGCTTGCAGGTGACGCAAGTGATCCTCCCAGCTGTTACTGAAGACGGCTATGTCATCCAGATAAGCAGCAGAGAAACTCTCCATTCCGGTGAGGATCTGGTTTACCAGGCGCTGAAACGTGGCAGGTGCGTTCTTGAGCCCAAAGGGCATCACACAGAACTGGTAGTGGCCATTGGGCGTGGAGAAGGCTGACCTTTCCCTTGCTCCATCAGTCAAAGAGATCTGCCAGTACCCAGAGGTAAGGTCAAAGGTACTTAGATATTGGGCAGCTCCCAGCCGGTCAATCAATTCATCCGCCCTAGGGATCGGATGAGCATCAGTTTTGCTCACTGAATTCAGTCCCCGATAGTCCACACAGAACCTCAGTTCTGGTTGGGCACCCGGTGGTGCAGCTTTTGGTACTAGTACCACCGGACTGGACCAGGGGCTGCTAGAAGGTTCGATCACTCCTAGCTCCAGCATCTTAGTGACTTCACTATGAATGCTGGCCTTCACCTTGTCTGACATCCGGTAGATCTTGGACTTCACAGGTGGGCTGTCTCCTGTGTCCACGTCATGGACGCACAGGTGAGTCCTACCCGGGACAAGGGAGAACAACGAAGAGTACTGCCCCAGGACCTGGCGACAGTCCTCCTGCTGTTCAGGAGTTAGAGATGGGGAGAGAATCACTCCCTCCACCGACCCATCCTTTTCTTGAGACGCAAACAAATCAGGGAGAGGCTCGCTTTCCACGTCCTCTCCTCCGTCAGTCACCATCATCAAGATGACTTCGGGCCTCTCGTGGTGGGGTTTGAGGCGGTTGGCATGCAGCACCCGCAGGGGCTGACGAGGGGTCTTCAGGTCCACCAAGTAGGTAGCCTTACCCTTCCTCTCCAACACCTCAAAGGGTCCTGACCAGCGATCCTGGAGGGCACTAAGCTCTCCCGGTTTGATCACCCACACCTTCTGGCCAGGCTCCAACTCCACCTGGTGAGCGTTGTGGTCATACCACGCCTTCATCACTGCTTGGCTGGCTTCCAAGTTGTCAGAAGCTTGCTTCCACAACTTAGCCATTTGGCTCCGGAAGGCCAGCATGTAGCTCACCACATCCTGGGAAGCTTTCTGGGAGTTCTTTCCCATCCGTCTCTCACCAGGTTGAGAGGTCCACGTACAGGGTGCCCATACAGAAGCTCGAAGGGGCTGAAGCCCACTCCCTTCTGTGGCACTTCCCTGTAAGAAAAGAGTAAACAGGGTAGGAGGACGTCCCATTTCCTCCGCAGGCTTTCAGGCAGACTTCTGATCATGCCTTTCAAGGTTTTGTTAAACCTCTCCACCAGACCATTTGTCTGGGGGTGGTAAGGGGTGGTGAACCGGTATGTCACTCCACACTCCTTCCACATCGCCCGCATGTACGCTGACATGAAGTTGGTCCCCCTGTCGGACACAACTTCCTTGGGAAAACCCACTCGGGTAAAGATTCCCATCAGGGCCCTAGCCACAACAGGTGCTGTTATGGTCCTCAGAGGTATTGCCTCTGAGTACCGTGTGGCATGATCCACCAGAACCAGGATAAACCTGTGACCAGCTGTCGTTGGTGGATCTAACGGACCCACAATGTCGATGCCCACCCTTTCAAAGGGGGTGCTAACGACAGGAAGTGGTTCCAGGGGAGCTTTCAGCTTCACCCCTGTTTTCCCACTGGCTTGGCAAGACACACATGTCCGGCAGTAGGTATCGGACGACACTTTCATCTGAGGCCAATAAAAGTGTGGGACAAGACGGGCGAAGGTCTTGTCTTGCCCCAGGTGTCCTGCCAATGGGATCTTGTGAGCCTACTCCAGAAGGAAGGCTCGATAACGTTGAGGGACTACCAAGGCTCGTGACGATCCGTGTAGGGGTGCCTTGGGTTCACTGTAGAGGAGGCCATCCTCCCAGTAAACACTGTAGTTCCCTTCAACGTTCCCTGCTGCCTGGGCTTCGGCCTGTCGCCTCAGCCCCTCAAGGGTAGGGCACTCCCTCTGGCCCTGGCAGAATTCCTCCCTGGACGGGCCTCCCTCCACGTGCCACTCGGCCGGGATGGGTAGGTCCTCCAGGTTGGTAACGTCCCCCACCGCAGACTCCTGGTCCACCACCTCCGGTGGCCTATCCGTCCTACGGGTTGTGGACGCCGAGGCAGGCTCCTCCTGTCCTCGGTTCTTCCCTTGACTGGCAGCCGGCTGGGCCTTTGTTCCAGGCTCCAGCCGAAACGAACTCCCTCTTCGGGTAGTCGCGGACCTTGTGCTAACACAGGCCCAGTCAGGTGTACCCAGCATCTCAGTGTGAGTCCGGTATTCCACCTCCTTCCAAGCGTTGTGCTCCATGTCATTCCCCAGCAGACAATCGACTGGCACGGCAGGGCTTACGGCAACTCAAAGTGAACCTGCAACCCCCCCCCCATTCAAAGGGAACCTCGGCCACTGGATAGTGGCCTGTTCTGCCGTCAGCCATCGCGGCTGGGTGGAGTACATCGGGAATTACCTGCTCTGGAGACACCAGTTGGCTACGCACCATAGTCATACTGGCTCCTGTGTCTCTCAGAGCCTCCCCTCTTTGGCCGTTGATGGTGACCCACTGCCCATACTTTACGGTATTTGCGGGCACCTGGATCTTAGGAACCATCTCCCGTTCTCCCAGGGACACTAAAGTGACACCCGCCCACTCCCTTCCCTTAGTTAAGGGCATCTCCTCCCCGAGCACTACACTAGGTACTCCGGGGGTCTTTCCTCCAATGGGAGGGGGTGGTCGTTTCAGGCACTTCGGATCTCCTTTATAGTGTCCAACGCCACCGCACTCGTAGCAATGGACAACCCTTGGCTGCTGACTCTGGCCAGGATTAGGGTTTCTGGGTGGGTTAGCCCTAGGGGTGAATCCTGTTCCCTTCCCTTGGAAGTTATTTTGGGGGCCTTTGGAGAACTCCTTTTTCTTTTCCCCTCCCTCTTTCTTCTGGGGGGCGCCCTGTCCGGCCTTTTGAGTATCCCCTCCAGTCCCCCTTGTGGACACCCGGGTACTAGCCCAAATGTCCGCCTCCTCAGCAAGCTTCCGGGGACTGGTCAGCTTGCTATCCACCAGGTGTTGACGCAGTTCAGGGAAACATTTCTCAAGCAGGTGTTCCTTCAGTACTAGGTCAAGCAACCCCTCGTAGTTCCTCACTTCACTGCCCTGAATCCAACCCTCTAGTGCCTTCTTTGCATAGTCCAGGAAGTCCACCCAATTCTGTGTGCCCAGTTTGTGACTACCCCTGAACTTCTGTCTGTACTTTTCGGGTGTTAGTCCAAACTTCCTTATGAGCGCCAGTTTCATGGTGGGGTAGTGGGTCTGCTCATCCTCCTCGAGGGCCAATAATGCATCCCTACCAGCTGAAGGCATGTACTTGTACAATCCCCCTCCCCAGTACTTCTCTGGAACCCCATGGGCCCTTAACGAGACCTCATAGGCCGCTAGCCACTTGGCGATATCATCACCCACCCCATAGCTAGCTACTATGTCCTTTGGCAGGTAGGGTTTGGGTTCCCTGGTGTACTCTCGTTCTTCGCTGCCACCGTTAGGTACAGGGTGTGCCCCGATTCTCAGGATCTGAAGATCTATCTCTTTCAGCCTTATCTCATGAGCCATCCTCTGTTCCTCTTTCTCCTTCTCCAGCCTTGCTAAGTCCCATGTGAGCTGTCTTTTCTCCCTCCGGTCTGTTAACTCCACTTCAGACAAGCCACCGCTAGAGGCACTGCTGCCCTTCCTGGAAAGTGTCTTGGGCCCCGCTGACAGGTTCCCTACCTCCGGTTGGTACAAACCAGCTCCCTCACTGTCGGGCTCTCTATCCCTGTCCTCCTCCTCAGCCTTGCTTTCTCGGCGTGCCTCCCCCCAAGCCCTTAAGCTGGTTTGGAGTGCACCCTTCTTTGCTCCTGTGGGACAATACACCCCCTCCCGCTGGCAAAACTCCCTGAGTTGGGCCACAGTGTACGTTTCTAAATTCTCCAGTACAAACTCCATCTTGCCCACTCAGGTCAGAGGACAGTTATTTGCAGAAGCTATGCAGGGGGGGTACCTTTAATAATACCTCCTCCCACCACCAGAGTAAATTTGGAAAAAACAAAAACCCACAATTAGGAAGGCCGCTTTGAGAAAACTCCCGGTGTAGGCCTATGGACTACCCACAGTTATTGTTGAGTATACGTAGGCACAGCTCTATCCCACCACTGAACACCAATTAATGTTGGAAATCTACTCCGCTCCCACACCGGTAAGGGTTGGTGGTAACGGAGTATATTCCGGGACATACAGTGGTAGCTTGGCTCGAGTGGTCAGGAAACAGGCACCGTGCTAAGCATACGACATACCCATACAATAACCATGCGTGCATCCGTTCCAAAAACGACTCTACACCGTAAAAATTATGAAAATATCTTTCTTTATCTTCTTTTTCTCTTAGTTGCTGATTAGATAAATAATAACACAATCACAATATACAAACTTTTTAAATAGTGCAGGTCAAATAAATACTGGCTTAATGATTCAATAAATAGGGGTGATCATAAATATTAAAGGCATAAATATAAGTGCAATTCATACAGGCAATTAAATATTCTGAGGCAATAAATACTGTAAACCAATAAATATTGTGCATCAATAAATACTGTGGACCAATAAATACAGTGTAGCAATAAATAGGTTAAATACAATAAATACAGTGCCCCCAATAAATAATTAAAAGCTGACAGTGACACTCATATAATCAGATCACATTTGAGATTACTATGGGCTAATTTGGCCCAGGCACAGCTTGTGGGGATGTGGAAGGCTTGAGGGTGTCTACTCTCTGGCTTGGACAAGGCTGAGGCCTAAACTGAGGTAGATCAAGGGGGGAATTCCAGAGACCTGGCTCTCTCACTCTACACAACCCCTCTAAATTAGTCTCAGCTCACCCCTGGCACAGTCCAGCTGGTTCCAGCACCTCTCTAACCCCTAGAGTAGTCTCTTAGGATTCCACAGGGCCTTTGGCGCCCTCTATTCCACTTACTGCCCTTTTTCTGAAGTTCCGACGCCGCTGGAGTCGTGTCGACGCCGTGCGGCGGATCCGGCTCGATGTCGGCGGCCTCGGCACAATGTCAGTTCCTGACGACGCCGGTAGGCGCCTCCGGTTCGATGTCGGCGGCCTCGGCTCGATCTCGACCTCCGATTCGATGGCGTCGGGCAGTCTTGACTTGATGTCGACTTCGGGCGGCTCCGGTCCGATGGCGACCTCAGCTTCGATGACGTCGGCCGGCCTTGGCTCGATGTCGACTTCCGGCGACTCCGGAGTGCGATCCTCACTCCCGACCTCCGGTGCTCCTCTCCTCAGGTTTCCGGCGACTCCGGAGTGCGACCTCCACTCCCGACCTCCGGCACGATTCTCTCAGGTTCCGGCGACTCCGGAGTGCGATCTCCACTCCCGACCCCCGGCACACTTCACCTCGGTGTCCGGCGACTCCGGAGGGCGGACTTCACTCCCCCGTCGACACCGCTCACTCGACCTTGGGTGACTTCCTCCACGACCTCTGGTACTCCTCACGTCCTCCGTCGGCGCCCTCTCACGATCTCTGGCGGCTCTGGGCACAACGTCTGCTTTTCCAGTCAGCGCCGCTTCTCCACCTCAGGCTCCAGGTCTCCAGGCTACTCGACGTCCGGCTCCAGGGAAACCAGTATCCAGGTCAGGTACTTGCTTTCTTGACTTCTAAGGCCTGTTCCTGCTGTCCAGGTCCTTAAGATGGTTTTTCTTACTTCTTCCCACACAGGGCTCCAGGCTGGGCTCAGTCAGTAGGGACTAGTATCAAGGGTGGGTTTATGGACCCCGCTCCAGGCACAAGTTTCCACCCCTGCTGCCTCACTCCTTCCTCCTTCAGGTTTCTGCTGCTCACTCTTCACCAGTCAGGTGCCAACTGCCAGCTCCAACTGCCAACTCTCTGTCTTAGCTTCCCAACATTCTAAACCGCCGCCAACTGTCACAGGGTTCTGGAATGTTCTGGAAGGTGCTGGTAGGTTCCAGTGGATGCTGGTGATGTCACAGGTGGCCACCATTTTGTGCTCCAGGCCCTCAGACAGAAGTTTCAGGGGTAGATAAAATGGCTCCCTGAATCTGCAGCAACACGAAAAAGTCTGGTGGTTCCCAAAAAGGAAAAATTCAAACAGGGTTTGAGGCAAAAGTGGGACAAAATAAATAATGATGAGGAGGGACCACCCAAAGGGCTGACAGGTCTAACACATCCCCATTTACCCCATTAATTTTTTTGATATAAACCTTAGCTCTTTGATCAGCTAACTGATGGGCCAGCACTCGTAACAACCCGCTCGCCATACTCGTGCTGCCGAGTTTTATATTTAAGAAAGTTGCTGGCAATTTTATCTTTAAGTCTTCTACCAATCTTCGCTCTAATGTCAATAATCTGTAAATATATTCGATGTTCCTCAGTGTCTTTTAAAACAATAGATTGGGCGTGTTTCTGCTCTAGCTCTATATATTTCATATGGTCATTATCCAACTGATTAAAATAAGTCCGGTTTTGTTTAACAATATACTGAAATGTAACCCCCCTTACATATGCCTTTAGACAATCCCAAACCAATGCGAGAGATGTAGAATATAGATTATTAGCTAAATATTCCTTAAGGGCTTCTTGCATATGTGTAATATAATCTAAGTTATTAAGAAGGTGCTTTGGAAACGAAAAATCCCTAATTTGAATATCTTCATCGGAACTAATAGCTAACGTAAGCATAACCGGATTATGATCCGAGGTGATCTTAGGACACACCACCTTATTAGAGTTCTCCAACCGATTGTATTTAAAAAAGATCATATCTAAACAAGAATAATGTTTATGCGGGTGGGAAAAAAAAGTAAAGCCTGGGAGTGAGGGATGTAACACTCTCCAAGCATCCTCCAGTTAGTGAAGTAAAAGCAGATCTTGAATTGCTGCCCTCACCTGAACCATTCTACTCCTCGCTTTTAAATTTGTAGTATCAATTTTCTTATCTAATATGCAATTCAGATCGCCCATCACTATAAGATCCCCAGACCAATCTAACAACTCAGACCCAAGATAGGAAAAAATGTCAGGAAAATCGTTATTCGGACCATAAATCGTATATATTGTCATATTATGACTACGTATAGAGAACTGAGCTATCACCCATCTACCTTTAGAATCAGCTAAAGTACGTAAGATTTTAACCACAGAGTGTTTAGCCTTCAGCAATGCTACCCCCGAATGGATACTGGCTGTGACGTACAGATAATTAACTCATAGCCTAACTGTTTCAAGTAACTTCTATCTTTAAAGGCCACATGTGTTTCCACAAGACCCACTATATCTGGCTTAAAGACCTTCAGCTCTTCCGCAACAAGACGTCTTTTATTAGCTTGGTTCAGCCCACAGACATTTCAACTCATAAGTTTAATGCTCGACATAAAGTGAGCTCTTCTTAAGTCTACGAGTACCAATTCCATCTGTAAACAACCTAAAATTAAAAATTTGCAAAAAAAGCTTCATAACATTTCCAAGTGTGACGTGACCCTTGAACCCCATCCTCCCCCCCCAAACATCCTAGCTCTTCCCACCCCTACCAAAACCAACCCCCACCCAGTATCCATGGAAGGGAATCAACCCCCTACTTAGCTGTCCTAAAGTGACAGCAAAAAGAGATCACCTCTCCACCACCTCCCCACCAGGGCCCACCGCTCCCGCCGCCCCCCCATCCGCCCGAACCAACCCAAAGACAGTGTGTTTGCAAACAAGAGTAAATTCTATCCATCAATTGCCGTAATAAAATAGTATAATAGTCAACAAGAAACAGCAACGAAAAAGAAAAGAAAAAGATCCCCCAGAGAACCAAGACATATTATCACAAAAAAAGCAAAAGGAAAAATTATGGATCAGTCTTTTGCTGCGGGTTGCCATTTACAAAGAGCTTCTCTTGCTTACTGCTCATTGAAGAAAAAATAAGTACGGCCATCTTTAATAATTTTCAGGCGGGCAGGTTCCTGTAGCATAACCTGAGAACACACAGCTTTAAGAGGATCCATAAGCTGCCACCGCCTTTCCATAGTAGGCTTTGAAAAATCAGAATGCACAAATATTGAAAAAGTGCCCACTTTAACCGGAGCTGTAGGACGAGCTTTGAAAAAGATGGCCTGTCGTAGCAGAAAGTTACCCAAAAAGACCAGTATAGGCCTGGCAAAATTTCTTTTAGATTGAGTGTCCCGTGAAAGAAAAGGAGGTAGCTTATGTGCTCTTTGGACTTGAGTATCCATATCTCAATCGTCCAAGTCCGGAAATGCATTTTGAAGAAGGCCAACAATGAAGGCCCGAGGGTAAGTTCCTTCGCTACCTTCCGGAACACCAAAAATTCGCAAGTTCAAGCGCCTCTGTCGATTTTCAAGGTCTTCAATTTTTAGTTGGATGCTGGATAACTGTGACTCATGTGTGCTAACCTGTTTCATGGTTAAAGAATTATCCTCCTCTACTGTAGCCACCCTATTTTGAAGATCAGAAACCTCTAAAATGAGGTGAGACACCTTAATAGTATCTTCAGCCAATGATTTTTTAATTTCTGTGCTATCAGCCCTAGCTTGTTGGTAATATTGTTGGGCCTCTGATCTCTGAATTTTGAGTGCTTGCATAATTTCGGACATAGATGGCTCGTCCTCCTGGTCTTTATCCTGGGTGTGCCGAACGGGGCAGCTCTTCGCCTCTGAGGCCCCTATGCATGATAAATCTTTAGATATGCATGGAGAATCTGAAACCATAAATTGGCCGGTCACTACTGTTAAGGCAGTTCCAGCCTCATGCGTGGGCTCTAATCCCAATTCCCGAGGTTAATTCTGGGACCCATTCCGGGACCATGCCGCCACACCATCCGTAGACATACTATTTAAATCAGTAACCTGCGGACAGTTGGACACCTCGGTAAGCGAGCTAGCAGCAGCAAAATCTAGCTGATCATTTGAAATCGGAGTAACTGTGGCAGCTGGATCGGAGGAGCCAGATCTTCCTGAGCTAGAAAGTCTGGAGACAATTGATCTAACTTCTCCCTTTGTGGAGACCCACTTCCGAAGAGTACTCAGCTCCAAGCTCGGTTTTGTGGAATTTGCTGCCCCCTTCAATCGCTCCAATGCCTCCGATAAGTGAGCCTTAGTACTGGCCCCACCCCCGCCCCCTCGTCCTCTGCCGCCTTTC
Source organism: Triturus cristatus (assembly GCF_964204655.1). NCBI lineage: Eukaryota > Metazoa > Chordata > Amphibia > Caudata > Salamandridae > Triturus > Triturus cristatus. The sequence continues at coordinate 1,204,599,499 of NC_140582.1, read as the reverse complement.
CCAGTCCTGCCTTGTTTATAAGTTTTTCCCTTCTGGGTCTTCCACCTCTCGGGGGTATTTTTAGTATTGTCATATACTGTTCCATGTTGTCCATTTGTTGAATAGAGCTCGAAGAGACCCGAATCAGAGCAACACTGTGAGGCACAGGTTCAGGTTCCAACTCCTTAATAATACCCCCTCTGACTTCCTCCTTTCCACGAGCAGCATCCTCACTCAAGCTACTCACATCAACCCCACACGGGGCTCCATCAAGTGGTATCACAGAGCTCTCACCCTCAGAACCTGACTGCAGCTGCAGTTGGATGAGCTCAGCGCTATCCTGTACAGGTGAAATAGACATATTTCCACAAGTTGCGTTGAGGGGGGACATTACTGTATATTCTTGAGAGTGTGCTTCGTGAGGTGGGGTTTGCAGACCCTTATCGGCCATTGTAGAGGTTTCCAAATTTAAGGTGGAAATGCTATTGCTACTATCGTTAATGTTTACTTCAGAGGAAACAGTAGATATTGTTGTTGGCTCCCCAAGTTCGCCCCAGCCCTCATTAACTGCTGCGTTTAGGACATCCGCCATTTGGTCAGTGGGAGCTACCGAGTCCGAGCCACAGGAGCGGAGCAGGGCCGTTACTTTACCAGAGCGTAGGAGCTTCAACATGGGCTTACCCACCTGGGGGTTAGGAAGTACAGCATCTCTTTGTGCACCATTGTTTACACAAACCCCCTCAGGCATAACCCCACAGTCAGCTCCCAGACAGGGAAGTAGCCCATCTGACCTGACCGTATTCGCTCCTGCTGGACTGGAGGCATTCACTGCTGTCTTCGCTGCCGTCTTTAACGGAACCTCCGCCCGTCCTCGACGGGCCGACCTCGGGGGCACCACTGCTCTCAGATGCGGACACACACAGTATCCAAACAGACTCCGTGGGGGGGAAGCCACACTCCTCCCGATCGCGCACACATCCACTAAACACTCTAAAGGTGCGTCGGGGAGAGGGTATCCACGAAGCTGTAGACGGTGCTCCAAATGCGAACCAACTCGCTGCGCGGACTCCAAACACCGCGCAGCTGATCTCTGTTACTCGGCACATCAATGAGGAGGGCTAACAGTGGGGATAGCGGGAAGCTTAATGAAGTGGCAGCGGCAGCCTGTAACTTAACTAAGCTCTTTTTCGATTCTTTTCCATCCGCTTAAACAAAAGTTTCCATTTTTCAGTCCTTAACATTCATTAAATCTTCAGCCGGTCTTCAGGGGAGACGAGCAGGAGCAGATTGGTGAGCCCTCAGCCAGGAGCGGGTGGAGGCATACTCAGCGGCGGAAGCAATCCGCCATCTTCCCTTCCCGGTTAACAAATTAGTGCCAGCCTTGATCCTGTTCCAATAGGAACAGTCCGGCCCAAACTGCCAAGCCAGGTCCTCTCTGAAACTGAGGAAAAGCAACCTAGGACCAATTTCACCCTAGTTGGGGCTCTTCCGTTGGTTGCAGTTTGGTTCCAGTGACACAGGGCCTGATTCACAGAACTAAGACAAAATCCTAAACTTACTACCATTTTCGTATTCACAGAAGGCACTTACTCATTTTGGTATTCACAGAAGACACTTACTCACTTCGGTATTCACAGAAGTTAGGAGTCCTAACTTTAGGACTCCTAAATGCCTTCTGTGAATACCGAAAGTCTTAAAATTAGGATAACAGGTGTATATGGTTACCCAGATCAGTGATACTCATTTGATCGAACACAGATGGATAAAATGCTCAGTGAACCTGACACAATTCTAACGTAACCATGAAGCAAAGCACAGTTCCTTGACATTATGTTAGGTTAAGTTATGCAGATTTGTAGAGCAGGTGTGAGTACAGTCAAACCTTCGGCCTATTGGGCCTACTCAAGAAGTCAGGTCTTCAGCTTGTTGCTGATTCAAGAAGTGAGGAGGAGACTCGTATGTGTAGCGGCAGGCCATTCCACACATTAGGAGCAATGTAGAAGGCTTGACCACAAGATCTGGTTTTCTGCATATGTGAGACTTGTGCAAGTAGGAGTCCGGAAGAGTGGAGGTTTCTGTAAGATTTGTGAAAGCAGATGTGATTGTTGAGGTGTGCTGAGCCAGTGTTATTTAGTTCCTTGAAGTGTGGGTGAGAAGTTTAAAGTATGCGCGCTCATGTATTAGTTGCTTGTGGAGCTCCTTTAGGTGTGGTGGGATACACGTGTGGTCTGGAGGTTGAGAGTGACTTTGGCTGCCAAGTTCTGAATGGTCTGCTGGCTTCTGGTGAGTTTCTTGTTGATCCTGGCATAAAGGGTGTTCCAATAATCCAGCTTGCTTGTGACAAGGGCATGCATAATAGTTTTCCAGGTGCTGATTGGAAGCTTTTTGAAAATCTTCCTTAGTATCTTCAGGGTATGGAAGCAGTAGGTGGTGACGATGTTGACTTGGTTGGTCATGTTGAGTTTGCTGTTGATGACAATCTCGAGGTTCTCGCCTTCGGTGTCGGTCCTTCCTCTGCTGGCCACCAAGTGGAGTCCCACGGTGATGTGCTCTTCCTGATGTGGCTGCATTAGTCCACTGAGCCATCAGTCCGGGCTCTTACTCGGGCAGAAGCTCCTTAACTATGCTCAAAATTAACAAACTTTTTTTTTTATTTACATCATCATAGTTAATACAGGTATATGTTTCTGCATGCAGTTCGGTGTCAGTGTAAGCTTGATCTGAAAAATGCATGGAGGTTCTGTCACAGAATTTTAGCCAGTAGGGATAACAGAAGGCCCTTTTTTAACGCATTTTTCTGCCACTCTAAAAGATGTGTCGCACCAAAAGTGTTATTGGTGTGAGTGCCAGCGTTCACTGCAGTGGAAACGCTCTCTGCCAGCATATTGCCCTGAGGAAAACATCAATACTTCCAATGTCTGTCTTTAGCTGCTTAAATCCCTGTATGAGTAAGTGATATATTGATTTTATTCATCGTTATGGTTTTATATAGCTCTGGCAGAAGCCTACAGGCAGTTACAGCACTTTACAAAATGCTGAGTTCTTGTCAGACATTAGAAACAATGCAACAATAAAGACTATGGTATCTGGATACAGGACAAAAATATAAACTGTGGTATTGAAGGACAAATATTTAAATAGTACAAACAATGTTTATATTTTTGCCTGAACAATGTGCAGCAGTTGGGTTAGGTTAATAGGGTCACACTGAGGTAGGGATATAAATATAAGTTATAAATACCAGCTCAATTTCTTGAGTAACAGGGTCTCCGAGCCCCAGAAGGAAGTACTCTGACTGAGGAACCAGCATGGAAGAATTTTCAGAAAACTCGCTTGCAGATGCTGCCAGCTGGCCTAGGGAGCCGTTAGAGCGATTAGAAGGGGATATGATTGAAGCATAGGGAATCATTAGAGAGCGATCAGAAGGAGATATGGTTGAAGCATAGGAGGCCATTAGAGATTTATCAGAAGGGAATTTGGTTAAAGCATAGGAAGAGATTAGAGCATGGGTACACACAAACATTTGCCCCTGGGCCACAAAGTATGGTCTGTGGTGTGACCAAGGGCAGCACTGATGCCATCAGGCTGGCGGTGGGAGGGGGTCTGGATGGGTCATGGATTGTGTAAGGAGGTCTGAAAAAATAGAAAATAAAAATGGGCAAGCATTTATTTGCAGGTTAATAAATGCTTGTCCATTTATTTAACATTTTATTCCTGAATATTAGTGCTCAGCAACTAAACAGCAGCTCGTGCTGCTGTTCACCAGGGGGGGTGCATGTAAAGGTCAAGAAGGCAGCAAGTGGCCCTCGGGCCATACTTCGAGTGTCACTGGATTAGAGGGTGATCATAACTGGATATGGTTGAAGCATAGGGAGTCATTAGAGAGTAATCAGAAGTAGATGTGGTTGAAGCATAGGGAACCAACAGAGAGTGATCAGAAGTGTATATGGTTAAAGCTTAGGGAGCCATTAGAGAGTGATGAGAAAGGGGTATGGTTGAAGCATAGAGAGTCATTAGAGAGTGATCATAAGTGGATTTGGTTGAAGCATACGGAGCCATTAGAGAGTGAACAGAAGTGTGTATGGCTGAAGCATAGGGAGCCATTAGAGAGTGATCAGAAGGGGATATGGTTGAAGCATAGGGAGCCATTAGAGAGTGATCAGAAGGGGATATGATTGAATCATAGGGAGTCATTAGAGAGTGATCATAAGTGGATTTGGTTGAAACATATGGAGCCATTAGAAGGTGAACAGAAGTGTGTATGGCTGAAGCATAGGGATCCATTAGAGAGTGATCATAAGTGGACTTGGCTGAAGCATAGGTAGCCATTAGGGAGTGATCAGAAGGGGATATGGTTGAAGCATAGGGAGCCATTAGAGAGTGATAAAAAGGGGACATGGTTGAATACTGGGGAGTCATTAGAGAGTGATCATAAGTGGATTTGGTTGAAGCATAGGGACCCATTAGAGAGTGATCAGAAGAGGATATTGTTGAAGCCATTTCATCCAATGCATATTTTGTGCAGAATGTAGGGCGGCTTTAGGGGCCAAAATAAATTTTGGGAATATCTGTAAAATGAGAGTCTCTGTAATCTAATCTTTGTGGGATCAATGACCGAGCAACTGGGTGGGGTGGGCTTTGCTCCTCTCACTAGTCTCAGCCCTTCACTCCTAGTGGATGTTTAATGCCATTTCAGGTGCAAATAGTCCTTGCACACAATTTCACAACCTGTTTTTTGCTAATTTTACACTATGTATGAGCTTAGTTTTGAGAGGGTTAAGTTTGAGGTGATGGACAACCACCCAAGCTGACACATCTCAACGCAGACCTCGCATGAAGAAAATAAGGTACCATTCTCAGCGGGCACAACTCCTCAGCCTATCGCAGTCAGCCTGAACGTCTGACTCTGTCCCGGTCTGGTGAGACATGATACCCACTGTTTGCGCTTTTAAGCACTAATTTTTCCAAAATTTTTAAAAGTGCATTTCTCCAGGTCTATTAATTGGATTTTTGTAATTTTGATGTCAAATAATGTATTAAATATTACTCTATTTTTCTAAATGTGTGTGGGATTTTTTCTTGTGTGGCGTTTTTACTTTATTCCTGTTTGTATACTGCATACATACTTTACGCTGTGCCTCTAACTTAAGCCTGACTTCTTTTTGTGCCAAGCTACCCAGGGGTTAAGCACAAGTTAATTCAGTGACATTTTGTGGTTCACCCTGCAAGGGATTGTGGTTGTGGTTGTTGCTTGACCACGGCTCACACCCTAATTTCTCACTGACAGCCAGCCAAGTTTGTACGTCCCCCAATGTTTTAGCAAGGTGAGGTAGGTCTTCTAGGGAAGAACCCTTGATGTACATCTGAGTGTCACATGAGTGGTTTGCTGTGGTTTGCTCTGCCAAAGATCTGTAAGGGTTAAAAAGGGCCAGGAGAAGAGGGTAGCCTTGTGGGACTCCTTACGACAGAGAGACTGAGTAAGAGTGATTTGTTTGTGTAAACCATTGGGAATGGTCCCTCTTTTAGGGTTTCATGAACAATGCAGTGTTTTACGATGTTCAAGGCCTCTGCCAGGCGGATGAGAGTAGTGAGTGTTTACATTTACATATCTAATACAAACATCGTGGACATAGCGCTACAGGTTACTGCACACAAACCAGTTCTCCAGAACAGCAACTTTTATTCTTTAGTACAGACCATTCCATGTTACAATGTGGGGGTTATGTACTATTGACAGAACTAAAGCTTAATATGTCACTTTTAACAATTACGCATCTGCTTCCTACATATTGCCTATAGCATGCTGTACTTTCCTCATTTCAAGTGTGCTAGTTCCTGCAGGGACACACAAAGGGCCTGATGTGGCAGCAAGAGAGGCTGTGACTGCCAATAACTGCTTCAGAGCAAATGACGTGTCAAGGTTGCTTGTCAAACAATAGACTCTGCTCCATCCTAATTGGCTGTTCAGAGCCACTGGACTGTAGCAAAGCAACCCTTGTGCCAATGTTTAAAATGTATCACACCTCCAATCTTCTCACTAGGCCTGGGCGGTAAATTCCGTTCCACTCACAGAATTTGGGTAATTTCGCGTTCCGTGGAGAACGCGGAATTGCCCAAAATTCTGCGTTACGCGGCTTTGCGGAATTTTTTGCTTGTTCGCGTTCACAAGCAATTCCACGTGTTCGCAGAATTTCTGTGTGCTCGTGGAGATTTGTTACCGTTTCGCGGAGCTTTGCGTATCACGACTATGCAAATTCCGCCCACCACTACTTCTCACACAACACGGAGCCTCGTACACACCAACATGGCCACATGCAGCACCAGTGGCTTGCTGGCCCCAGTGGCCCCTACTTGCCACCAATAAGCCCAGGTAGGAGACAGATGGTCACAGACTAAAAAGGGAAGGCAGTGGCTCAAAACCTAGAGTGGTCGACCTTAAAACTGGAAAACTAGATGCAAGCCCCGGGCTTGGCTCAACATCCTGTGGCTCTGGGAACCCCCTTTATCCTCCCATCCTTAAAAAACAAAGGGGCACATTTACAAGAAAATTACGCATCTCTGCATGATAGCAGAGATGCATTCGTTTACATGCGACACACAAAAAAAACTTGTGCTACCATGCATGCATCGCATTTACAATGCGGCGTACCGCATCTGTTGGCGTAAAGGTAACGCATTGCTGGAGTTGTGTCGCAAGCACGACACACCTCTAGTAATGCTCAGGAATGCCTATTCCTATTGTGCTGCGTCACTCCTTAGGTTTTGACGCAGCGGCGTTGTAGAAGTGGTGCAGTAAAATCTTGTAGATTTCACTGCGTCACTTTTACAAGGCTTTCTTTGCGTTGGAACGCTCACTCTGCATACATTATACCTGACACAGGTATAATGTGGCGCAGGGCTTTACAACATGACGCATCTCCCTAGATGCAATATGGCGCATTGTGTACACTGCTGCTGCATCACAAAAGTGACGCAACGGTGGTGTAAAAGTGTTGCAAGGGGCTTATAAATCTGCGCCATATAATGTATCTGGTGCCTATAAAACACACAGCAGTGCCCTTGGTCTAGGTATGCCCTTTATAAAACTGAAGAAAATACTTTAATATTCCAAATTTAGCTTTAATTCTCTCTCCTATTTATTTAGATGAAGCAGCCCAAAACTCTTCCATTAATTCTCTCTCATTTACTTATAAGGTAGAGTACAACTGCCTTTAATCATCTATGACAAATGTTATTGGCAAACGTGCAATTATAGAACCCATTGTACGGACCCCCTTATAGAAGAGATGCTAAGCCCTCTGTAAGATTAAATGTACACCCATCAGGTTCTCGGTCATGCTCCTGGACTGAACAATGGGGCATATTTCCAAAGAAGTGGTGGAGCGCGGCGTTAGCCGCCATGGCTTAAAGCTGTGCTCCGCCATTTCTGAAACACAGGGCTGCACCATATTTACCAAATGGTGCAGCCCTGCGGTTCACCCTGTGCTGGCACTAATTTAGCTGCCTAGCGCCAACGCAGACACCCTTGCACCATGGTGCAAGGCTGCCTGTGTTGTGGGGAATAATTATTTATGTGCAGGAAGGTGTCCCTTCCTGCACATAAACAATCTTTAAATGGCGTTTTGTAAGTTCTATGTGTGCTTCATAGAAGTTGCAAAACGTCATTTTTTGAAATTATTTTTAATGTGCAGGAAGGGACACCTCCCTGCACATAAACAATCAATGGTGTTTTGCTGTTTCCATGTGTTCTGAACAATGCAGCACACATGGAAACAGCAAAACAAACAAGTAGAAATGAAACATTTCTCCTCACTTCGCCAGAGTAAGTCCAGGTTTTCGCTGGTCTTAATTTTGGCGCTGCCCCATATTTCCGCCATCCTTGTAAATATGGGTCAGCGTCAAAATCAATTGCCCTCCCCTTTCACGCTAAGTATAGGGTGCCTTATTTACAAGGCAGCGTTAAGCCACATAAGGTGGCTTAACGCAGCCTTGTAAATAAGATGAAGCCCCTATCGCCACCACAATGTCCAAAAAGTGCCATTGTGGTGCTGATAGGGGCTTGTAAACATGCCCCAATGCGTTTTAAAAAGTCACCTTGGCCACCAATTGTGCTATAAACTCCTTGGTGCAGAGGCCAGCGGCCCTGAAAGCAGTGTTTACCCACCCCCGGGCTCACAATCACCACTGACTGAGAAGTGGAAGTGTCTGAGGGTCACACACACAAGACCCTGAACTCCTAGAGTAAGTGTGGCCGAACTTACCGTACACTCTGAGCTGGGCCGCGGCCTCCTGTAGCTCACCCTGGTACAACCTCATTTGCAAGGTGTAGTTCCCAGTGTAATTTGTCTGCACATTTGTGATGCACAGAGACCCATCCGGAAGCACTGTCTCTCTGTTGGTGTATTCCGGACCATGTTTAGGAGCACTGCCAGCGATGAGGACACCGATGAGTGAACCTGCATGTATCTTTCCACCCCTGAACCAGGAAGCATATACTAAACGTCCCTCGTACTGCACAGACAGGGTGACGGTGTTTCCAGCCGCCGCAATCGCCACATCTGGAGTGATTGACAGCTGCGCCGCCGTCCACTGGAACAATGACGTCATCCAGACTGATGTCACCCAGACTGAAAGAGAGCACAGAAGAGCCACAACATTAGAGGTGCTGCCGATGAGCCCAAATAACAAACAACATCAATGGGTGGGAAGAGACAAACTAGACCCAGGAGCGCTGTCCCCTTACTTTAACAACGCTGCCGCCCGCCGCACTGCACTCCTCTTCTGGGCACAAGCACCCAGACTGCACTGCGGCCAATCCTGACGCTGCATGAAAGCAGCGACAAGCACCCAGCCAGACTTCACTGCGGCCAATCCTGATGCTGCATGAAAGCAGCACAAGCACCCACCCTGACTGCACTGCGGCCAATCCTGACGCTGCATGAAAGCAGCGTCAGGATTGGCCTGAGCTCTGTCAACTGGTGCTCCCAGGCAGACTGGGAGCCTGTGCTAGCTCTGGCCAGCCTCAGCAAAGCCGCTGGGGCTGGAGAGAGCTTCAGTGCGCATGAGGGTGTGGCCGGCCTGAGACTGCCTACCAAACCGTCATGCGCACCGAAGACAGTGACCAAAACTCCCCAACAGCATTGTCATTCCCCTGGACCCACTCCAAGACTCGTCAGAGTCCTGGGGGTAGTTCTAGGTGGATTGAAATAAAACGATAATAAAACTGTTTTAAAACCTGTTTTATTATCATTTTATTTGAGGGTGGTGGCTCGGGGGTGGCGCTCTCTGCCCTAATGGAGGGGCTGCCACTGATTTCACCCTGACTTAGGGCTAAAGGCCTGCAGTAGGGGTGGCTTACCTATATGTTACGCTGTATAAGGGTTGCATGGCACACAGGGCTGTGTGCCATGTCGACTCTTTGATTTTTCTGCACTAAGATATACAGCCTGCCGTGGCATAACCTTTGTGAGGGGCCCTTGGTGGTACAAATAGTGCTTCAGCCCCGAGGACCTTCTTCAGTACCCAGGAGTACCATTTACCAGGGACTTACAGGGGATGTGAAGATGTGCCAACTGTGGTAGAGTTTTTGGGAACAAGCGCCGGCACTGGAAACTGTTTGACAGGTGCCCAGTGCACCTACAGTTCAAAATTACATCGGATATCAGGCACAAAGTGGGGCTAATGATGAATAAAGAGGCACTTTCCTACATCAGGACTTTGAATTAGTTTAGGATTATGCCAGTCATTAAATGCATTATTATTTCGAGCTGGTGAAGTTTAGAAAAGTTTGCAAAAAAACACTAAACACAGCCAGTTGTTGAGGAATAGACGAGCCACTCTCAACTGTGTGTTTCACAATTAATTTTGGTGGAGCCTGAAAGAACACAAGAGCAATAGAGTACTTGGGGCCTTATTTATGCATCGTTGCGTGAAAACAGTGATGCGTCACTTCTCAGTGCGCCCTCCTTGCGACATGCTGGATGCGTCGTATTTACTGTATGACGCATCATGTCACAAGGAGATACAGATACGTCAGTGTTTCTGAAGTATCTGTAGGCGCAAAAGTGACGCATTGCTGGGGTGTGTCACCAAAGTGACGCAACTCCAGCAATGTGTCCTTTCACTTAGGGCAAGCCCCATGTGAAAGGGCCTGCTTCAGTCTCACGCCTGCTGTGAGGAAGGAGTGAGATTTTGAGCAATGGTGTCCTAGAAGTGGCGCACTGAAATCTGATATATTTTAATGAGCCACTTCTACAAGGCTTTTTGCTGGGGAACGCCCACCCTGTAAACATTTTACCTGGTGCAGGTGAAATGTGGAGCAGGGGTTTATAAAGTGACGCATCTGCCTAGATGCATCACTTTGTAAATAGGGTGCAACATGGGGCATTTTTTACGCCGCCGATGCGTCACAAAAGGAGACGTACAGGCGGCATAAAAGTGACGCAGTGGCTCATAAATAAGGCCCTTGATATTTAAATGTCCGATCAGGTTACTCAAACAAACCCTTCCAATCAGAAGTCGTTTTTTTAATCCAAAATGACGTCTTCATTCATTAAAGTAGTCCAAAAACCAAAGTCTTCAGATTGTTTATTATTTGTGTTTTGTCGATGTCCTCTGCATCAGGGGTCCTGGAAGTTATAGTCGTATTGTCCATTAAAGTAGATGATGCAGATGTGTGAGGCCGCTGCTATTCAAGACAATTATTATTGCCATCGTCCCCCGCGGATAAAAATCATTTTATAAGAGCAAAATAACTATAGACTTTAGGAAAACTGGAACTTAGCTCCTGCTTGCTGCTTATTCTTACTCTTTTGGTATCCATTTTCAAACCTTCTCTTCATTTTTGATCTAAATATTACTTATTTTAAAACTAATGTAGCAAACATAATACCTTCTCACAAGCAACAAAATAATATATAAGAAACCAAAGTAGTATTAATTAGTATTATAATAATAAAAACAATAATATAAAAATACCAGCATTTGTAAAGCGCACAGCTACCTCCGGAGGGGTGTCCTGGCACTGGGGGCCGTGGGGAATATTAAGCAAGCTATTGCCCAGAGTCACATGGTGCTGCTGGGCTAACCTGCCGCCGGAGCCGGGGATCGAACCGTGAACCCTGTGGTCCGGAGTCAGGTACCCTGGCCACTGTGTAGCTGGGGATCGAACCGTGAACCCTGTGGTCCGGAGTCAGGTACCCTGGCCACTGTGTAGCCGGGGATCGAACCGTGAACCCTGTGGTCCGGAGTCAGGCACCCTGGCCACTGTGTAGCTGGGGATCGAACCGTGTACCCTGTGGTCCGGAGTCAGGCACCCTGGCCACTGTGTAGCCGGGGATCGAACCGTGAACCCTGCGGTCCGGAGTCAGGCACCCTGGCCACTGTGTAGCCGGGGATCGAACCGTGAACCCTGTGGTCCGGAGTCAGGCACCCTGGCCACTGTGACACACCTCTCCCGCAATACTAATTGTATACGAATAATACTAATTACAAGAAATAAGAATTTGCAAGATGAGATGAGATTTTAAACTCATTGATATTTCACAATCCTGCACTCTGGTGCATTTGTTACGTGGTCTCACTCGGACAGGCATATATGAAACTCTCTCTTGGCTGCTAGTATGTGTCACTGATGAAGCTAGTGCTATGTACGCACTCTGCCACATCCTGAGCGCTGCTGGCGCGTGCAGCGGGGAATCAAAAACGAAAAGGCCCCAGAAGCGTGACGTCTTGCAGTTTACTGCTGTTGGTGAGCGAGGAAAGAAAAATTGACAAAAGCCTCAACAAAAATGATAATAATGTACTTTTGTATGATGTTTACCTGTGACAAAGTCAGTTGGCTGGAGGCCCCTCGTAATGTCGAGCTGTGGCTATAGCTCGTTTAGCTTCTACGTAAAGCCGGTGCCACCTTCGGCGCTCCTCTTACCAGTCGACGCACCTTGTTAACAAGCTATGCTGACTTTTCCCTATAGCTTGAAGGCCCCAATTCATTCCCTTTTACGTCATACTCCAAGGCTTGCAAGAACTGGGTTTTCCAGAACACCCCGAGGAATATATTTACAAACCCCTTGCTCCGCCGCCGCCAGTGCGTCACGTTGCGTGACGCACCGGTTTCGCAGCCTACTGAGTGATATTTACAAGCACAGGTAAAGCCACCCTGCGTGACTTTACCTGTGCTAGTAAATATCGCCCCTTTTCACGCATCACTTTGTGTGTTAGCGGCATGACATGGGTGCTGCTGTGGGTGTTCCTACGCAATACCCATGTCCACTGATGCACTTCCAGATTTACGAGCATTCGTAAATCTGGAAATGCGTCAGAGTGCTACGCCACCATTAGGATGGCATAGAGAGGTGCAAAAAAGAGAAATGTTTTCATTTTTCCTCGTTTTTTTCCTCTTTCAATGCGTGCTGCATTCTACAGCACACATTCGAAGCAGAGATCACCTCAAATGATTGTTTGTTGTGCCGGAAGGTAAGCCTTCCTGTACAAAAACAATCTCCCCACGACGCAGGCATCCTTGCACCATGGTGCAAGTGTGCCTGCGCATGCCAGCAATTTGTGGGCCAGCGCAGGGGGAAGCACAGAGATGCGACATATTGTTGTAAATATGTCGCATCCTTGTGCTTCGAAACTAATACAGCGCGGCGCAGCAAAATGACTTGCGGCATCGAGTTGCGTTAGTTTCTTGTTAATCTGCCCCCCATGTCTCCATCACGTCAAAGGTTTTGTGTTTGACAAAGTTTTCTCTAAAAGAGTTGGTCCTTCTTTTCCCTGCGTATGCTATGACTCCCTGAAAGATGTCATCCGAATCAACAACACTGTAGTTATAACTCAAGCCTGGCTGTCTCAAAAGACCCTCAAGTTGAACTCTCTGAAAGCAGAACTCCTGCTCATCTGTCTGCATAAGAGCTCCTCACACATTCAACAATGGATGAACCACCTAGACACGCTTAACTGCAAACCTGCCACTACACAAGTATTTTTGTATATTTTAATATTTATACACCGCGTTATATCAAAAGGTCTCAAATCGCTAGCACTTGTGAGCAGAGTACTGTGGAGAAAAGAGACCAGTAACGCTACAATCATGGGAGAGAGAAAATCCATGTTTTCAAATGCCTACGAAAGGCTACATGAGATGTGGGTGAGCAGCGTGTTCCACAGTTTAGCGACGCCCACCCCACCTGGTCATCCGAAGTCTGGTTACAATCACCTTTCTCAGAGATGATCTCAGCTGTCTCCCATTGATGCACCAGAGAAAGGCAGCTCTCAGGGGCATTGCCCCCTGATGGTGGAGATCTGCATGAACCAGACAAAGAGCCTTAAGTCTCACAAACTTCCTCACTGGGAACCAGTAAAGGGAACGCATAACCTCCCAGTGCGGACTTGTTGATGTTTAAATACAAGGCATTGCAGTATTCAATGCGAGATGTAATAAGCGCAATAACCACTGCAACTCTAGGTTCAAATTATTTGAAGGGAAAAACCTTTTTCAAAATCTTAATAATAAAAAAATAGGAACCAAAGTGTCAAAAATCACCCCTAGGTTTTTCACAGCGGCAACCGGAAGTGGCAGGGGGCTGCAGGTCTCTGGCCACCAAAGTACTGACCATTCTGACATCAGAATACAACTGGATAGAAATCTTAACATGCAGTAGATCATTTCAACTCAACCTCTTGAAGAAAGTAAAGCCACCAGACTTCAAGTTAACCTTGCAATCTTTAGCAGTCTCCAGACTGGAGTATGGCTGTGCAACCCTTACAGGTCTAGCCAAGTCGAGAGCGGCTCCACTCAAGACTGCTAACAGGCGGGAGATGCTTCCACCACCTTATCCCTTCACTCAGGTCCATCAATGGCTCCCTTCTGAAGCTAGAACTCAGCTGAAAACTGCTCTTCTCACTCACAAAGCCATGCACCGTGACAAACCCAGGTATCAGGGAGCGGCCGTTCCCTCAGAAGTGCGAACCCCCTCCAGCTGGAACCCCTGAGATTCAGAAGGAAAAGAAGGACAGTTGCTCCTTCTCAGGATGGAGCCTAGGATTTGGAAATCTCTCCCACCAGATATTCGGCTGAACCCATCGACCCCCAACTTCAAAAAAGAGTTGAAAAGGATTCTAATGAACAGATTCCTTACATAATGGCCCGGTTTGCCTGACTCCAGGGATGACCCCCTCAAGGATACTTCAACTACTCATGGGGCATGAACACCTCCACCCCAGCAGAACGCCTAGAAACAACCTTCACCCGAGTCCCTTCAACATGATCATCCCAGGCCCCCAGAAGCCCAGCTTTAAAGGAGCCACTTATTGCTTTGTAACTGAGTTATGATTGCTTGGTAATACTAGTTATGCCTCAGATCATACTGAGTTCAAGTTTTATGCTTTGCTTATGTTCCAGCTTGCGTACAGTGGTCTCTAGGGTCACGTTTGCGCTTTCTAAAACTCTTTAAATTAATAAAAAAATATGAGTATTTGTCAGGGAACACTCTGGACCCAATGGGAGCGATGCACTCCTTCACCCATGGACATCTTGTCAGCTGTATCTCTGTATAACCAAATCTGATGTGAAGCTTGTTACTAAAAAACAGATGAGTGCCTTCAATATATGTTCACCAACACTCCATTCTAAGAGTAGGATAGCTGCTTGGATGTTTGTCACTATGCAGTCTCTGTTGAAGATGAGTCATAGTTTCTACCTCACCCATGTAGTAGTGCGTGGGTAAGTAGCAAATATTAATATCTTACAATTCTTATCTTAGCAACTTTCTTGAACATTACTAGAACTCTAATACCTTATTCAATAACAAAAATATACAGCATGAGCAGTCTAAATCCTGACATAAGAAATCTTTCTATTCCATAATGGTATAAACTTCAAGTGGAATGTGACAATACCACAGTCTTTGGAAAAATTGATTTAAATGTTCAATGTAATTCCACTACACAGAAATACTTGACTGTGTTCCCAATGTCTTTCTGAGGTCCTTGCTTCACCAATATGGTATCATGGCTGCCTAGCAACAACGCATTGGGCAAGAAGGGAAGTTTCACCCAGATCTAAAGGATGGCAGTCACATCTCTAAACTATGTTAGAGTTCAAAGCCTAATGGGAAATGTATTTCATTGTCGGCAAGCTGTCACGTAGTGCATTCTCCAGTAAAGGTAATCTTTTTATGTAAAGCTTACATGCACAACTCGCACGGACAATGCATAAAACCAACTTCCCAACCCACATACTAAGTAAACCATTGTAAATTCTACATTCCAACTGTGTAGCTATGAGAATGAGGAATCAAATGAAGAAAAATATCACCATAACAACAACATTCTACACATCGTCACGCCACCCCTGTACAACAGACACCAACACGATAGTTAACACTTAGGAAAAGTGCACAAACAATCATATGCTAATACACACCACAAAGAACTCATATTTAGAACAGCTAATCTTTCAATATGTTGCGTGGAAACCACTTCCCAGAAAACTTTCTTGAGGAAGGATCAGCAGAGGATTGTCTGGGTGGAACACACCTCCTGGCTGACTTTATTGTAGAAGGATCACCTATAGATTCTGCTGAATCTGTGTCTCTTGAATGCTCAGACTCTGGGTTCATTGGACTGCTGGAATATTCTTTCTAAGAAACATTTGCAGTTCAGCTTATTCCAAGATGGGAAACAGCCTTTAATGCAAGGTTTTACCATCTTGTGGCTTCACCAACGTATATGCCTTTACAACTGACAGGGGCTGATCTGGATCCATTCTGTATCCTCTAGAACTCGTTGCCATGGTTCTTTTAAGCAGCATGAAAGTGTGAAGGGGAGAAAACAAGGGAAACAATTGGAGGGCAAACCCAATATACCCTTGAGGGCTTGGGCAGATGAATTGAAAAGGTCAAAGTGCCGACAAGGGATTTTGTTTAAGACAAACTAATTACTAGGTTGTATTTCTCAGCAAATTGTGGGTGTATTTAAACAAATTTTACACCAAGAAGAAATTTATCTACTAAAATAATCATCAAATACAAAGAGTACACACACGGGAATTCTTTTTTGTGAAATGAACACAAATCTTTTTATGTATAAATCAGAATAAAAAGGAGTACATAAGAACCATCGGTTTTGAGCAATAAATCATGAAAGGAGGGTTACATCAAATCCACATTTCATCAAGAGACATCTATTCCAGTGCAATTTTAACCAATCTCATTGTTAAGAAGATAATCGACTGTGTATAACGGATATTGCAAAAATAGATGATGGAGTCGACGTTTCGGTCTTTGGTGGCAGCAGTCCGTCAGACCATCTTCAGGGCAGTTAATTTATTGCATAAAAAGACCCTTCGTGAATTTTAGAAATCCCACGACACTCGTATTTAATCGTAGTATGGGCGTTCTGGTTGATACAATTGGCCTTCCAAATCTCTAACAACAGATATATGGACGGGAGAAAGTTCTTCCTCGTATAATTTTGAAAATGTTTTGTTGAAAATCGAACGCGCAAAGGTCTGCTACGGTCAAGAACGCCTGAGAAAACAAGGGGCATGTTATCAAGCACGACGTTAAAATTATTGCTGGTTTAGCGGCAGAAAACTGCCGCTAAAGCAGCGATAATGGGCTTGATAATATGCCGCAGAGAATTCCCATAGAAGCCCATATTGTCACCAAAACATTGGCTTCAATGGGAATTCTCTGCGGCATATTATCAAGCCCATTATCGCCGCTTTAGCGGCAGTTTTCTGGCGCTAAAGCGGTGATAATTTTAATGCTGTTTCTTGATAATATGCTCCTTAGTTAGTCAATGCTCCTTTCAACACTCATAACAATTACAAAATGACCAACGGAAAACTGTGAAAGTTTAGTTTGGATTTATTACAAAGTCAATGCCAATTGAACATAGACACACCTCAAATTACAATAGTGTAAAAATACAAAGGGAACAGCATAAAGCCAAATCATCTCTCTAAGTTACTACGGTCCAAGATCATCAACACCATCAACTGGAGTACAATAATTCAAGCAGTGAACAAGCAGGCATCTAGGTTCATCTGCATTGGAGCTTGATGAGTTTAGAGCATTTAATCCATCCCCACTCCACCTCTACTTTGGTCCCTATCTTGAATGGCAATAGAAATCAGAACAAGGTGTCAGTCCTGGAGACTCCATGAAGGAGCTTTTCTACTTTTAGCTTGGGTCAGAAGCGTAAGACCTACGTCAGAGGGAACCTCTCTAAGATGTTCTCTCTCTGAGATCAAGGAAGAAGTGGGCTGCTCTCCCTAACCCCAGTGCTCAGTTATCCCTCAATGAAAAGTCCCATAATGCTTCGCTCTTACTCGATTTGCCATTGGACAACTATACACCTCATGAGCACACTGCTCCACGATGCACAATGTTCCCAACTCACAACATGATGTCCTTGGAATATTTGACTTCTCCCATGTGAAACCAGCTCTCCTTCTTTATCACCTACAAACCACATAACTGTAACTTCTCCTCCTATCGCAAAGACCCTACTTTGTCTAAAGAATACGTTTAGCACCTGCAATGCAAAACATGAAAAAGAAAAGCATTCACAGTACACATGAATCATGAACATTTACTGTAAACGAGAGACTGATGCAGAAATGTATTTTCAGTTGAGGCCTACTGCTCAAGCTAACATAAAACACCTCCTACGTTACGAATCACAACTAATTATAAATCCACCTACATTTAATTTTTATTAAGGCAATATACTAAGAGCATTATAGTTAGACCTGGCATCATTGGCATGTGTTTCCCCTGTATTTTTGCCTTTTCCTCCTGTTATTTGTCTGTGTGTTGGTCTTTGTTTTTTCTGGTCTAGATGCTTTGGGCACGTTGCCTCTGCTGTTCAGTGGCAAAGTGCAAGTGCTCCCTCTGTAAATTGTTGTTATGGATTGGCGGTTCCATGATTGGCATATTTGATTTACTGGTAAGTCCCTAGTACAGTGCACCGTGTGTGCCCAGGGCCTGTAAATCAAATTATGCTAGTGGGCCTGCAGCACTGATTGTGCCACCCATATCAGCAGCCTCTAAATTAAACTCAGACCTGCCACTGCAGTGTCTGTGCGCAGTTTGGTACTGCCAAGTCGACCTGGGAAATGCACCCACTTTCCTGGCCCTAACCCTTCCTTTTCTTACATGTAAGTCACCCACAAGGTAGGCCCAAGGTACCCGTGTGGGCAGGGTACATTGTATGTGAAAGGTAGGACATGCCCTGATGTGTGTGGCATGTCCTGATAATGAGATGCTGCCAATTTTGTTTTTCACTATTGTAAGGCTATTGGAGTTTAGAGTGCATAAACTCAGAATACAAAGATGCATCTGCTAGTAAGGATGATTCTTATTTTCTTGCTTAGCCATCCAGTGGGCCTCTGCTAGGCTTGTGTATTTACTGCCTGGTTTTGTAGTGACAGGGGCTGGGAATGTGCATTCTGTTCAGACAGCCATCTGGGGGGTGAGGTGTGTCCTGTCTTTCCAGTGAAAGTCAGGGCTGGACTGAATAATCCTGGGCTGCATTCAAAGTAGGGGGAGGGGAGTTCTTTCACACCTGAATGGGCCTGGTCTGCTTTGGAAAATGCTGTCTCCACCTTCTGCGAGGCAGCTGCACCAGAGAATACAGAACTGGTCCTGGCTGGGCAAAGACACTCTCTGCCTCCAGAGAACAATCAGAGTATGTACCATAAAAAGTTGGGCCCAGACCCCAGACTTTTAGATCACTTTTAGACTTCAAGAGGAAACTCTGGAAGAAAATGGAGGATGAGTACTGCCCCTTTGCTGTGTGCTCTCTGGGGTTGGCCTGCAGTAACTCTTTCTGCCAAGGAAAGGAATTGTGTATGTATCCTGCTTGAGAAATGATCTCCAAGACTATGGAAATGGAGCTTGTCCCCTGTTCAAAAGGTCTAAGGAACAGCAAAGATCTCACCATCCTTCTGGGCACCGTCTCTACAGAAGTAAAGGGCAACCAACTGTCACCGAGTCCATCGCAGGATTCTGTGTCCTGAAAGGCCAAGCAAAAGACACCGCTACACTTCACACCACATCCTTGGTCTCACCGACGCCGTTTGGCCGATCCTCACCGACCTCTTGCTTGCACCACATCCTGTGGGCACGGCACTCCTCAGCGCCTTGTTACATGCTGACTGGATGTCACTGACACCATCGCTGCCCGAACAAACATCGACTGGCTCTGTCGCCTGCACCACAACCTGCCAGCACCATATCGAGCACCGCCTCACCCTGCACCGCAGGCCTTGGACTCACTGACCCCGTCTGGACGATCGTCACCGAGCCACTGCCTGCACCGTATCGTGGGCCACCGCACCCTGCACCGCTTCCATTTTTGCAGGCAATTGTAACAGTTGCACCGACCGACTCGCACCAACATGTCGGCCACCACGATAAAGGCACTGTTCACGAGTCTGTTGATGCTTTATCAGGTCTGTACAGACGCGGTCGGCTGGAACTGTTAGACTCTGTCGTTTTCAGCATCGCTGTAGCCGCGGACGGAGCTACCATCTCGGAGGAACTGTGTTTTGTGGATATTTTCCACAATTTAAAGGTTATCTTGCAAAGTTATGATTTTTACAGTATTGTATGTTGGATTTTTGTCGTATTTTGGTCTTGTTGGTTTAGATAACGTTTTACTTATTTTTCTAAACTGGTGTGGTGTCCATTTGTAGTTTTTTCACTGTGCTACTGTATGTATGCACAAATGCTTTACACACTGCCTCTGAGATAAGCATGTCTACTTGTGCTAAGCTAGCAAGAGGGTGAGCAGGGGTTATTTTAGCCTGACTAGGAAGAAGGGTCCCTACTTGGACAAAGGTGGAAACCATTGCCAACAAGAGACCTCAATTTCTAAAAATTATTAATTAATCATAAACGCACGTCTAATACATAACCAATTCGTACAGCACGGCGTAGGTCTTCACCTCCTACGTGTTAAACTAATACTTCACATTGTTATGTTAGCACATTTAAATTGCATGGCATGTAAAGTATGTATCACCTAACATCATCAACACAACGTGAAATGCTACTATTTCCTCTACATACTGATAATAATTGAATGAATATGTGAGAGTGCTTTCTACATGAGATTATATTGCACTCCTGAGTTATGGAAATCAAAATGTAAACTCTCCACTCTATCAAAACGCATGCCATTACGACGCATTAAAGGTAAGTTTGGGGAAGTGGGAGGTCACAAATAGATGGTAAAAAATAGAAAAATAACATTTCTTGGATTTACCCACTCGTGAGTGCATTCCTATGTTCTTCTGTGGAGGAAAACTAGGTGAATATATATATACATTTATACATATAAACAATGTGTGGTAAAGGCATGGGTTGTAAAGGAATTGGGGCATATTCTCAAGAACGTGTGATAATCATTGCAAAATTAGCTTAACGCAACTATGCATATCGCAGTCTATCACGGGAAAACAACGTTGTTTTAAAGTAGAATTCTCAACCCGGCGGCACCATGCGATAGTCCCACAATAACGCATCAAATGACCACGTTAAAATCAACGCGACACCGCAAAAATGCGAACCACGAACGCAAAAAAAGTTGCAATGAGGCCAATCGCGATACAAAAATCTGCGATAACCAGCAACAGGCCTACAATTCCCACGCGTCATGAGGGAAAATGTACTATAAAGGCAGAACAAGAAAAACATACCAAAAACAAAATAAAACGCGTAGCAACATGGATGCATCCGGACTGAGTGTCCAGGTCAACGCGAACCCCACAAGTCCTACAGACCACCAGTAAGGAACCTCAGGGCCGGTTAAGACCAAGGAGAAGAGGAAGACGGGGTACAGTCCGCATGACAACGGAGGTGACAGAACACTAACAACAACTGTCCGGCACCTCCACCATGTCATTGGCAACACAGATGGAAAAATGGCATTCCATCATGAATGCAGTCGGAGTGTTGAGGAGGCCAAGATGCGCAACCTGCTGCCAAGAGGAAGGAAGCAACGGCAAATGGAGGTGGGAGTCCTGCCCCACAGGAGGAGCTGGAGCAAATGGTGGCCACAGACATCAGTGTGGAGACGGTGCAAGGAGTCAGGAGTCCGGACGCTGCTCGACATGCCCGGACACAACATCAACAGGGTGAGTAACGAACAGGGACTGGGGGGACGCTCAGTGACGGGCACAATGGTACACATGCACAATGACGTGTAGCACACAGCACACCCAAAATGACCCTGGGTCATGTCCCTCATCCCCGTGGCACACTACAGCACACATACAAACATCAAGTAGGCCCCCGTCCACCGTGTGCCCAATGGGCCCCACCCCACACATCACCAATTCCCCAACACACACATGCACCTGTGTGAAACACAGCAAAGATGTGTATTTGTGAGCCACACTGACAATGGAAGTGACACTACATGACGAGCAGCATGGCTGGAGTACAATCACCATGACATTGTGCATGCCATGAGACTGAGGTGGCTGAATGTGGACCACAACCGTAAAGGAGCAGGTCACACTCTGACACATCCACGTGCACAAACAACCACTGACGTCAACAATACATCTGCAGACAAACAATGCACAAGAGCACAAAAAACATCCAAGAGCACAAATGACCCAACATCACAGCACCTTAAAAGCACAAAAGTCAAAGGCACATCGCCTCCAAGGGATAAGGGGCAGCGAAATCAGAGCTGCATGGGTGACTCTCCCACAATGCAGCACACACACATAACAATGACAGCACATCTACATGGATGACAAGGTGGTACACAGTGCAACACGTACACTGCAGAACATAGGACACAACTGGATCCGCTTGTCCATAGAAAAGGGCCAATCACATCTGACATAGCAGGAAACTGTGAGATGAAAATGTACGTGTACAACCTCACCTACGTCATATAGTACAAATGTCCACTGTCCCACAACAAATAGTCCGCTCCTCCCAAACAGTCACAATGTATATTATCATGCAGTCTGTATGCAAACTTGAACAATGCATCAACATACATGTCAACACAATGTCAACAAGCATCTGCCCTTCACATTGCAGAGGGACAAACAACACCTCCAGCAGAGCGGACCAGACAACTCTCCAGTGATGCTGAAAAGGACCTCCACACTTTCGACACTGATGCCCTACAACAGTTCATGGACATCTTAGGCAATCGACCTCCAAGAGCAGGGCAGCCCAGCTGCATAGAGGATACCCCACCCCCTGCACAGATGACACAGCTGGACGCACCCACCACCACGGATGACTCCCAGCAGCCCACCGAAACACACATCGCATTTCAAGGCCAGGTGTCAGACTGCCAGAAGGGGGTGGCTGAACAGGTGCAGGTGGGGTTCTACCTCATGGAAGCCAAACTAATTCACATACGTGGGTGTCTAAGTCCCATCAGGGACCACCTACACTCCCCAACGGAGACCCACACTGCGGCAGAGACACATGCCTTTTCACATTTCCAGTACTGAACCTCACCCAGAGCCACGGTATAATCATCCACACCCCCACGCTGGACTGGCGTACGCCGGCCCAGTTCACTGCTCTTACCTATTGAGTGGGGGACGACAAAGCTACATGTGCAAGGTCTCACCCGCTGCCGGCGGTGACATGGCTGCGTCCGCTGTACACGGTACAATGTAATGCTGTAGGGCCCAGGGCCCTAATGCATACATCATGAGCACACAGACACACTCAGATAGTTTGTTGAACTGGCTACGGGCACGTGCGCTCGACATCTTTATTGCTAGGGCCACATGTAAAGTGACGCCTGTGCTGGATGTGTGTGGGGTGAGTGTAAGCCAGCCCTCATGGAGTCATTGGTGCTGGCAACAACTTGAAGAGTTATCACAATTAAAGCGGAAACAGAAAACACAAGCAAAACATAAACAACTGTGAAGCATCATATTGGTAGCCATAAAAAGTACAGTGTTCACCCAATATGCAACCAGAATGGTCCATGAGTTGTGGTGCACTGAGTTAGTGGCACATGAAGAGCTGAGCAGGGTGTCAAGCTGATGATGGCACCCCCGACAGGTGTGAGCTATTCTGACAGTCTGGCAGTAAGACACTTCCGACTCTGGCACCTGTTGTTTGGAGTTGGTCCTGGCAGTGATGGCATGTGCATCCTGCTGTGATGCAACGTCCGGGCAGGTCAGGACTCGATTTGATGTGTGAGCCCAGGTGTACCGCAGTTGAGGCCGGAGGCAGCGGACAGCGCAGGGCCTCAGACACATGGCCTTGATGACCCCCAGTCCATCGACCCAGAGGACATCCAATCTGCTATCAGACAGGGTCCATGACTTGAGCTGCACAGAGTTAGTGGCCTCAAATGCACTGCGGCTGGCACAGGCACACTGCCACAGGACGTTGACTTGCGGTGCACTGAGATAGGGCCACGCGAGCTGAGCGGGTCCTCGTCGATGTCGAAGGTGAATGTAGCGGAGGGTTGCGGGGGATAGTAGAAGGTGTCCTCCGGGGCATGATGCAGAGGGCAGAAGCCGGCCGGAAGTGGCAAAATGGAGGAGTGGAATGCTACAGCCTCGTTTTTGCCACAAGGTCAGTAACACTGACATGATGACGAAGACAACCCCCAGTCCATAGGCTCAGTCGCCACCAAAGTTCAACCAGAAAGTGTCCATGGATGTCAGGGAACAGACTTAGTGGAACTGGAGCTGAGAGGGGATGCAGTCTGCGATGAGGCTAGTACAATGATATAAAATCTCCCATAAATAAATCAAGACTGAGTTCCCAATATGTGACCTACTCGACCGCAGTGTAGGCCCGAGGCAGCGGTCAGCAGGGGCCCACAGACATGTGTGGTTGGGATGCTATGCACAGACTTGGTGTCACCACATCGAAGGGAGTACATTGATTTGCACTCTGCATTGATATGTGTACTCGGCCATTGTATAATCAAGACTCAGTTCCAAATGTGTGACCTACTTGACTGTAGTGTAGGCCGGAGTACGTCAACGAGAAAGGAGTACAGCGTGCCTGTGCCTCGAAGGCCGTGATGGTCTGAGGAGGCTGCCAAGGTTGTGGGCCTCGGGCTTGGAGCTTACGCCGGCACGTGGTGGGCCCTCTTTGACACACACCTGTGTCGGCAGGTGAGCAGTGAGGCCTGGCTGCGCAGGGGCGGGCAAGATTGGTTCAGGGACCAGCGGCCCGGGGTGCAGCAGGGGCACAGGTTCGCAGGCAACACCCCTCACGGCAACGGCCTCATGGCGGGGTGGAAGGCTCCGCTCTCGCAGAAACGTTTGGCATTCCGGAAGAGAGCCACTCCCAGAGCTACATGCTTTTTATTCACACCCCTACGCTGGCCTGGGGTACGCCGGGCCAGCCCACTCCGCACACGCTTACAAGAGGGGACGTCACAAGCTACATTTCGGCAATCGTCTACATTTCCGCAGTTCTTTGCAGGCTTCCATTGAAATCGACGACGCGACGCGACACCAAAAGACACCTATGCACCCGGCTTTCCTGGGTGAGGAAACTCTAGTACTCCGGTGCCCCCCGGGATGCCCCCCGGGATGCTAGCCCTAGAACTTCTTAAGTCCAAAAGGGTTTGGTCCTCACTCAATTCTAAGTGTCCCTAATCAATAAATTTCCAACCGCGACATTGCCCATAGAAGATAACTGGAACCCGCGGTTGTGTTCACACACTGCATACAGTCCCCGTGGGTCCCCTGTGTCACTACCTTGGGTGGTTCCTTGGGGTCCCAGCAATTCTACAGGCTCTAGGCCTTGTGTCTAGTTCAGTCGTGGTTCTTATACCACTTTTTTGGTATATGGTTTGGTACATCCCTAGGGCCCAAACGTGTATTTGTGTTATTACTGATGATTGCTCACTTGTAAACTAAGTACTTCGAACTCCAGTCTCATAAAGAGACTAGAGGGGTGTGATTTATCTTAAATACCTATATTTTGAATATATATCTGGTGTGGTAGTCCTTTCATTTGATCATTCAAGAGATTATAGACTGGTAAAACAAGCTGCTTTACATTACTTCAAGACTTAGCCTGAAGGCTGCTCTCCATAGCTACCACTAGGATAGCTTTCAATAAAGGTTGTCTTTAACCATTCACCATAAGGGGTTGTTTGGACTGATACAAGGTGCCCACTAGAACTAGTGGATAGCATATATCTGGCCACCTTCTCACAGAAAGCTGCTAGGAATACCATGTTCGGTCTCCGATGAATTGCAATTTAAAACCCTCTTTAATGGTAAAGTCAGATTTTAAGGCACAATTCTGAAAATTCCACTTTAGAAAGTAGGCATTTTCTTATCCTTACCATTTGGTGCCTGCTTCTTATGTTCAGAGCCACATGACTTGGTGAAGTTTCCAGTTAGCCTTTGTGTATGCCTCCCAGACAAGATGACAAAGGGGGGACGGGTTTTGGCAGGATGAGCCATCCTAACCTGTTGAGAGGGTCGGAGCAGTTGCCTACCACACCTGTACTTCAAAGGAGCTGAAACAGCCCACATACAAAGAGCTTCACACTAGCTTTTTGTGACTCCAGACATCCTGGGACCAAGGCAAGGAGGAATTAAATTCTAGAACCAGATGTGGCGGGGGGTCTAGAAGCTGGCACCAGGTATAAATATTGGACTCTGAGCATAACTCTTAAGTACACTACCAGACCTATTAGATTCTACAGAGGAAGAACTGCCCTGCTGACAGAGGATTAAACACTGCTGGAGGCCTCCCTGCTGTCACAGAAGGAAATCTGGACCTTGTCCCTTCATCCCAGGCTGCCTGAGTGACTCTAAGAGTCAGCTGACTGCCTTCCTGTTCAAAGCTACTGAGCCGTAACAAGCTCCAAAGGCCTCACTGCATCTGCGAAGCTGACCTGCTATACTGGACCTGCTTCGACCTGCAGCTGGACCTACCCGAGTTTTGCTGGCCTCCTCTAGATTGAGTGAGTTTCTGATGCCTAAAACATGCCTCACCAGGTTCTGGGCCCCTGGCTGGCATCAGATTAGCTCGTCCTCGAAGAAAAGGATAGATCCTGAAGATGTGTTCTCTTTGTGACCGCGAACTGGCTTGTTGGTGCCAAGTTCTCGACACCCGGGACAACCGCAAATGTGAAGCTCCAGTGAACCTGGCTCTTCGCACCACTGTGACCACCGGTAATAGGCGGGATCTGCACTTCACACTCCAGAATGGACAGTGGTGACTGCCAATGCCATGCTCCAGCAACTACCGCCCACGACGCCCAATTGGATCTTTGTGCTACAGCAAGAACCGCTAATGACACTCGGCCTGCTATTTACGCTACAGCAACAAACATCTTCAACGATCTTTGTGCTCATCGAGCTCCTTACAGCCTCATCCACCACGAATTGGGCTTTTTGTGCCAGACTTTGAGAAGGTATCGTTTTTGGTGAGACTAACCTGGTCTCTGTATCCAGACCATGCTTCATCGCAGTCAGCCTAAACTTGTGGCTTTCCCCTGGTCTAGCATGACCAGATGACACTGAGTGGTGATTTGTGCTTTTAGAAGCTATACCTGCTCACATTTTTAAAATTGCATATCTCCCATTCTACTAATTGGATTTTTGTTATTTGTGTCTTAAAACATGTATTAAAATGATGTGGGATTATTATTGTGTTGTGTTTTTCATTTGTTCCCTGTTTGTGTGCTGTTTGTGTGCTCCATAAATACTGTACACATTGCCTCTAAACTAAGCCTGACTGCTTTTGGACCAAGCTACCAGAGGGCTAAGGACTGGTTAATTTTGTGACTTTTTGTGGTTCACCCTGACAAGGATTGTGATTATTGCTTGAGAAAGGTTTACATCTCCCTCAAATAATAACCCAATTTCTCACATAGAGAATTTCACAGTGTTATGGATGATAATGCGCAGTGCTGCCTCACTGATACGTCATGCAGACAGGCAGATTTCCTTAGGCACATGCGCTTGTGCACATGTACCAGTTACATCATGGTTTTGCTTGAGATTAAGTGCATTTGAAGCAGTCTATGGGCTGACATGGGCAGAGCCTGAGTCTGCAATACTTGGGGGTCCCCAGTGGCTGCCCAGTAATGACGCGATGCAGCATCACATTTGAAGCAGCATGTATAGTATCAGCCCTGGGCTTCCAGGGCTGCTTATCAGTTACTTAGAGCTGCCTCTCACAACCCCTTTCCCAAGTTGTCACAGTGTGAAGAGTTGCGAGAGAGAGGAGTTACAGCCTTTGCAAGAGACCTTGCAGGCCGCGAGCGACCTGTGATGCCAGGCCAGGTAAAAAGTACCTACCTTGTGGAAATAAACCAGAACTCTGCTGACACCAACCAGACGGAGCTGAGGTCATTTCAGGACTAGACTGCTAGGTAAGTTAGTGACCTGTCTCTTTACCATTCCTCTCACTTTTCTTTATCCCTTTCTCTGATCGTTTTAAAACCTTCACGCTGGAGGTTCACTTTTCTTATTACCTCTTTCCCTCATTAGCTCTCTCAATTCTCCTTAATTTACTATTTTATCTCACTGTCCAGGTTGTCGCCAAGGCCGGACTGGCCCTACAGGGCATCCGGCGTTTTTCCGGGAGGCTAGAAAGGTGGGGGATAGTTTGTTGCTGGGGGCCGGTTTTGTAGCAGTGCAGTGTTTTATCATCACCCTCTGCAGAGTTCCGTGTGTATCCAGCAGTTTTCAGTCAACAATAAAAGTGTCAAGCTAACTCTGGCGGTAAATGTACCTGCTGGAGAGAGATCTGTGTTTTGACTAATTGCAGTTTTGACCCATCTAAGGTGGCGCAGATGGCTAATATGCCTGCTGCAAAGAACATGTACTATGCAGATCACAGAACAGCACTTTATTTGCATAGCTCAGTGGGTTACTGCTTTTATCACAGAGATCCTTTTGTTACTGTGCAATTCATAAGTTACAATCGTAATCTAGCAGTGAGCTATGAACTGCCATCAAAGAGAAGTATGCAAACTACATGATATGGGTTAGAAACATATGCTATAGTTAGCTCAGCTAATTTTAGGGTTCAAGGTGGGTAAGGTTTTTTGGATGGAAAGGGTAGTTTTAGGGTTTAAGGAGGAATGGGGGTTAAAAAAAAGAATATATTTAAAAAAAAAGATATTATTACCTACTGGCGGTCGCCAGTAGGTAGTTATAGTTAGGACCGTGTTTCCATAGGAAATCTCAAAATTCTATTTTGAATAACTTTGGCGCTGGTTGACGAATCCTCGCGAAATTTTCAAAACTAATGGGGCGCTCCACTCAGCTCCTACCCTGAAAGTCTCGGGGTGATTCGTCAAGCGGGGGCTGAGAAAAAAGGGGGGTCCCAAAACGCGTTTTCCCCATGCATTTTTCCATAGGGACTTTAGTCGCAGCTACAGCCCGAACGGCTGAACAGAATTGTGTGAAATTTGGCAGAGAGGTAGCCATAAGGTCCATGAAGTGCCTTTTGCAGGTTTGGTGTAAATCTGTTCAGTATTTCCTGAGAAATTAGCATTTAAATGAATATATATATCTGTACGCGCGTACCGTGCGCGCACTGAGCAAGTCCTGTGCGCGCACCTTGCCGATCGCGAGCGCACTTCTGATTGGTTGTTAGATGTCAGTAAACATTCGAATCGGTGGAAATCAGGAAGCGGCGGCCGCCATTTTGTCTCTCGCATAAAGAGGGGGTGATAAACAAAGGGGGAGAACTTGAAAAGGGGGCAGAGTGGGGAGATATTGACCCACTAGGCATTGTAAGGGGGGTCACAGTAGGACCTTGTAGGGAAAAAAAAAAGATTTATATTTTGAAAAAAAATATCGCCGAGTGCGCGCACCCAGCGCGCACCCGAAAAAAAACTTTTTTAAAAAAATAATAAAAAATCGCATTTAAGTGTTTAGATATAAGGTGGCTCTAAAAAGAGCCCTTGTGTTTATTGTTTGTTTTTTGGTACCTACAAGTAAGTACCGATGCAGAGTCTAAAGTTCAAGAGGAAGACTCTGTTGCCTTCATCAGTGAAGTGTACACCATCTCCTCTATAAATGTCTTGCATGTTGTAACGCAAGTTGTTGTGGTATATAGAACCCATACCATAGTCTCTGAGGAAAGCAGAAATAGATTTGTTGACGTGCTTTCTTGCTTTGTCAATCTGCGGACAAAATTGGTTGGACCAGTTCCACTTTTGCCTTTGGCATATATTAGAATATACAAAGGCAGTTTGTGGAAAGAGCGACATCAATTGCACAAAGGTGTCCTTAACAAGCATTTCCAGACCTACCCCAGTTAAAGTGCCTAGGTCATTTCCACCACAGTGCACAATAATAAGGTTAGGCTGTTGGAGGTGTAGAAAAGATTTCACCAAAGGCATTAATTGGTGCCACTTTAACCCTCTCTGACCAATCCATTTAATGTCTACATTTGGCAAAGCAAGGTCTCTCACCATACCTCTTTTTTCTGCAAATTTTTCACTCCAGAAGACATAGCTGTGACCTACAATCCACACTGTGAACATCTTCAAAGGAGATCTGGATGCACTCAGGAGGTGTCTTTCAGTAGAAAGGCAAAAAGAAATGAAAGACAGTTGAAAAATGGGGGCACACATACTTTTTTTTAAAAAAAGAACTCATTGGCTGTTTCAAACCATTCTACACTAAAAACTAGGCTGTATGTTTAAATTTTAAAAAGCATGTATTGTATTGGTTCAGAAAAATGTGTGAACAAAGAACATTAGTTTGGATTTGCTGTTAGGTTTGAAAAGTCAAGCACTCTTGCTCTTTGGGAATGAAACATTGTCTGCTGAACTTCTGACCTCTCTGCTCACACCTGTGTTCCATGACCTGTTGCTATGGTAGCAGGCAGAAGTCAAGTTGAGGGAAGGGTACATTTGGAAAGGGGTTGAAGTTTTCAACCAATAGAAATGTGTGATTTCATTTGAAAAAATGTGGGAAGCACTGAGATTTGAAATTAACATGTATATGTGTGAAAAAAGAGAGGGAAACTGTGCCATTAACTGGTTCTGCTGAGAGGAGAGAGGTGTTCAGCTCAGAGATTCTGGTCTGATAAACTGCTGTGTGACTGCCACATTTCTTTCACAACTAACTAATTTTAAAGGTGAGTTATGAGTTAGAGAGGGGGTGTTTGTGGTTAATTTAGATATAAAAAAAAGAATTGTGATTATTTGTTTAAAGTTGTGATTTACATTTTCTGTTTTGGGAGATATTTAACTGTTTTGAATATGTAAAATATTATGGAGTATATTTTCACCATAAGTTAATGTGTACTGGTAACAATGAGGAATACTGTTTTGTGCCTACCATCAAATCATGAGTCTGTGTGCAGAGAAGAATTGTTGACAGGGATTTAATTTGTGTTGCTGTTGAAAAGTAAGACTTGCAGTTGAAAGAAAAGGACAGCTTCTTTTTAATTGTGATGGTTAGCATTTAGCAGAAATCACTTTGAAAGAAAAGAGAGGAAAATGGCAGCACATTTGAAAAAAGCATTAGTTCTCTTAGAATTGATAACCCAGGAAAGGGGCAGCCTGTGTTTTGTGCCTACCAACACAGCATGAGTCTGTGTGTATATAGGAATTGTTGTCTGAGATTTAATTTGTGAAGTTGTTGTTCAGTAAGAAATGCAGTCCCAGGAAAGGGGCAGCCTATGTTATGTGCTTAAAATGATGGCATGAGTCTGTGTGCACACAGGAATTGTGGGCAGAGATTTAATTTGTAAAGATGTTGTTCAGTAAGAAATGCAGTCCCAGGAAAGGGTCAGCCTGTGTTATGTGCCTAAAATGATGGCATGACTCTGTGTGCACACAGGAAATGTGGGCAGAGATGTAATATATGAAGTTGGTGTTCAGTAAGAAATGCAGTCCCAGGAAAGGGGCAGCCTGTGTTATGTGTGTAAAATGATGGCATGAGTCTGTGTGCGCACAGGAATTGTGGGCAGAGATTTAATTTGTGAAGATGTTGTTCAGTAAGAAATGCAGTCCCAGGAAAGGGGCAGCCTGTTGTGTTTACACAAATTATCCCTTAGCACACATGCACTGTTACATACATCCCTGCAGTCTTCATGCAGTTCTGGAAGTCTCTTTGCTCATCTGTCTTGCACCAGACAATACACAGTCTTCAGAAACACACTCTTGGCACACACGCAGCAGCTTTTCCAACACTCTCATGTGTAGTACTCAGCTCTGTGTGCTGTTTCAGATAGCAATGTGTAATGCAAACACATTGAACGTCACCAAGGCCTCATTTAAATTGATCTAGTGTAATCACTCACCCTGTAACACATGGTCATGGTCTTAAGGAGCTGTTAGGACATGTGCTGTTTTCTGCTTCTGTAAATGATATGGGAAATGTGTCAGGCAGTAACAGTAATTTGGTACTATTCAGGGACACTGTTTTGTTCCAAAAAACATAGCATGAGTCTGTGTGTGCACAGGAATTGTGGGCAGAGATTTAATTTGTGAAGATGTTGTTCAGTAAGAAATGCAGTCCCAGGAAAGGGGCAGCCTGTGTTATGTGCCTAAAATGATGGCATGACTCTGTGTGCACACAGGAATTGTGGGCAGAGATTTAATTTGTGAAGATGTTGTTCAGTAAGAAATGCAGTCCCAGGAAAGGGGCAGCCTGTGTTATGTGCGTAAAATGATGGAATGAGTCTGTGTGCGCACAGGAATTGTGGGCACAGATTTAATTTATGAATTTGTTGTTCAGTAAGAAATGCAGTCCCAGGAAAGGGGCAGCCTGTGTTATGTGCTTAAAATGATGGCATGAGTCTGTGTGCGCACAGGAATTGTGGGCAGAGATTTAATTTGTGAAGATGTTGTTCAGTAAGAAATGCAGTCCCAGGAAAGGGGCAGCCTGTGTTATGTGCCTAAAATGATGGCATGACTCTGTGTGCACACAGGAAATGTGGGCAGAGATTTAATATATGAAGTTGTTGTTCAGTAAGAAATGCAGTCCCAGGAAAGGGGCAGCCTGTGTTATGTGTGTAAAATGATGGCATGAGTCTGTGTGCGCACAGGAATTGTGGCCAGAGATTTAATTTGTGAAGATGTTGTTCAGTAAGAAATGCAGTCCCAGGAAAGGGGCAGCCTGTTGTGTTTACACAAATTATCCCTTAGCACACATGCACTGTTACATACATCCCTGCAGTCTTCATGCAGTTCTGGAAGTCTCTTTGCTCATCTGTCTTGCACCAGACAATACACAGTCTTCAGAAACACACTCTTGGCACACACGCAGCAGCTTCTCCAACACTCTCATGTGTAGTACTCAGCTCTGTGTGCTGTTTCAGATAGCAATGTGTAATGCAAACACATTGAACGTCACCAAGGCCTCATTAAAATTGATCTAGTCTAATCACTCACCCTGTAACACATGGTCATGGTCTTAAGGAGCTGTTAGGACATGTGCTGTTTTCTGCTTCTGTAAATGATATGGGAAATGTGTCAGGCAGTAACAGTAATTTGGTACTATTCAGGGACACTGTTTTGTTCCAAAAAACATAGCATGAGTCTGTGTGCGCACAGGAATTGTGGGCAGAGATTTAATTTGTGAAGATGTTGTTCAGTAAGAAATGCAGTCCCAGGAAAGGGGCAGCCTGTGTTATGTGCCTAAAATGATGGCATGACTCTGTGTGCCACAGGAATTGTGGGCAGAGATTTAATTTGTGAAGATGTTGTTCAGTAAGAAATGCAGTCCCAGGAAAGGGGCAGCCTGTGTTATGTGCGTACAATGATGGCATGAGTCTGTGTGCGCACAGGAATTGTGGGCAGAGATTTAATTTATGAATTTGTTGTTCAGTAAGAAATGCAGTCCCAGGAAAGGGGCAGCCTGTGTTATGTGTGTAAAATGATGGCATGAGTCTGTGTGCGCACAGGAATTGTGGGCAGAGATTTAATTTGTGAAGATGTTGTTCAGTAAGAAATGCAGTCCCAGGAAAGGGGCAGCCTGTTGTGTTTACACAAATTATGCCTTAGCAAACATGCACTGTTACATATATCCCTGCAGTCTTCATGCAGTTCTGGAAGTCTCTTTGCTCATCTGTCTTGCACCAGACAATACACAGTCTTCAGAAACACACTCT
This sequence comes from Triturus cristatus, assembly GCF_964204655.1. Classification (NCBI taxonomy): domain Eukaryota; kingdom Metazoa; phylum Chordata; class Amphibia; order Caudata; family Salamandridae; genus Triturus; species Triturus cristatus. The sequence goes on along the minus strand of NC_140582.1, from coordinate 1,204,566,446 downwards.
TGGCACACACGCAGCAGCTTCTCCAACACTCTCATGTGTAGTACTCAGCTCTGTGTGCTGTTTCAGATAGCAATGTGTAATGCAAACACATTCAACGTCACCAAGGCCTCATTTTCTTTGCTCTACTCTAAACACTCACCCAGGTTGCAGATACTTATGGTATGAAGTAGCTGTTAGGAAATGTGCTCTTTTCTGCCTCTGTGATTTTCCAGGTAAAATGTGTAAGGCTGTAACAGCAATTATCACTTGATCTACCAGAGTAGTAAATGTGCTTTGAATTTGCAAATCAAATTCTGTTTTCTGCTTAGAAGCACACCATGAGGCTGTGTGCGCACAGGAATTGTGGCCACAGATATAATTTGTGTTGCAGTTGTTCTGTTAAAAAATGCACTTGCAGGAAAGGGGCAGCTTGTTTTTTTTCAACTGTGGTGGTTAGCACTGTGCACAAATTAGTAAATCACAAATGAGAGACAAATGGAAAAACATTTGAAATAAATGAAAAGTAAAAAAAAATATTTTAATGAATTATAATTACAAAAAGGAATTTTTTTTAGTTCCTTGCAGGTATTGCTGAGCAACAGTGAAAAAAAAAATGCCTTTAAGGACAAGAAAGAGGAAAGAAAAGCAACAACAAGTATATCTGGACAAAACTGGGAAAAAAAAATAGCAGGAGAAGCTGGTGATGGCAAAAAGAAAAAGTCTACTGGTAAGCAGAGCAGAGATTTCTTAAAAAAGATTTTCAAAAAACAAAAAAATGGCAAAAATAACTGTAAAACAAGTTTTATGTACAAAGCAACAACACAGTCAACAGCAAAAAAAAAGCTAATGTACAATCAGAAGTATGTCAAACTGATTTAACACGAAAATTAGATTTTAAAAACATTCGTCGAAAAATGTTTCATAGAAGAGTGATGTTAAATTTGCTAAAGGATGTGAAAAAATATAAGAAAAAAAAAAATTTATTAAGAAAAAAAAATGTATAGAAAATATTGTAAGTAAGGCTTTGGAAATAAAAAGAAAACTTTTTATTCTAATTTTGAATAGGATGCGTAGATTAGATAAATTAGTGAATGCAATGAAGTCACAAAGCAAAAGGAAAAGAGAAGTGAAAAAAAGTAACTTTTGTAAAGTGTTCTTGGGAGAATGGAAACACAGTTCAAGTACTGAACCATTTTTTAATGAAGAGAGTTATCTTCAAAGTAATAGTTTGTTGCATGCAGTTGACACTAATGGTAGAGCATATGAAGTTAAGGATGGTTGTGTGATGCAAAAAGAGAAAATGGTCCTAAGAAATGAGGAAGAAGTAATGGCTGCTGAGGCTATGGGGAGACGTCCAAAAGCCCCAGTGTACACTTGGAACTGTAGTAGTATTTGTACTGTGCGTCAGGAATCTATTGATAAATTACGTGACTTTCTAAGAGAATATAGTAAAAAGAGAGTAAAACAGAAGATGAAGGTGCTTCAAACACTAGATCCATGCAGAGTGAGAGAAAATACTGGTTTGCAGGGACATTCTCTGGCTTGTCTATCTAGAAAAGTGTGTAAAAGTGTTTTTCATCATTTTAGGATGCTGGCTGTTCATCATACTGAAATGAGAAAGTTTGTGAGAACATTGTATTTTGCTAAAAGTCCAGCAGTAAAGTTGAATGAGTTGAATAATGCTCTGTTCCGTGGATCTGTATCAGATGTAGTGAAGGTTACTGATGAGATTCAGTTTTGTTACTTTGGTCCAGAACAAGAAAGTGCAGAAAAGGACACAGTAAATGAGGAAAATGAGGAACAGAATGTAGAACTCATTATTACTAAAAATTTTGAGGATGAAATGACAAAATTTACTATCACCTCTAACGAAAGACCAAATATTACTTGTATTTGTTGCCGCAGAAGTCATTATAAAATTCAAACAAGGAATGTTGATCTGTATAAAAAAAGTGAAAATGAAGATAATTATAAGTGGAAGGATTTTGCAACATATATATTTCTTGAAAATTGTTTTGAATTGGGTGAAGATCAGCGTATTTGTAAATACTGTTATAATAAGTTAGAAGAAAATAGAATGCCGACCAGAGCTGTACATAATAATTTAGAATTGGATGCTATTCCTGCCGAACTTTCTGAATTAAATACATATGAGTGTATACTCATTCAATGTGTTCATCCGTTCCAGACCATAGTACGTATGGAGCCCAAAACTAGTAAATTACCTCCTTCTGATTTACTGAGAGGTTTAAAAGGAAGAGTGGTGTATTTGCCCTTGGATTTGAAAAAAAATATGGAAACTATTGATGCAGATACTTTGGAAACTGAACCATTAGTAATTCTGGTTAATGGTGTACCTACAAAGAATAAGAAGATTTGGCAGGAGCTGGTGGATGTACGAAAAGTACAAAGAGCAAATTTGTATTTGAAAAAAAATAATAAATGGTATGAATCAATTTATATAGAAGAAGAAGAAGAAGATTTACAAGAAGACACAGAAACACCAACTGGTCAAATTGAAAAAGTGGACAAGTCAAAGGAAGAAGAAATTTATGAACATTTTAGCATACATCCTCTTCATTCAAAAGAAGTTATGGGAGACACTATTGATCTGTTTCAGATGAAGAAAGCAAAAGGAACTCCTGTGAGTGTATGGGAGGAGAGCTTGGAAGCTCGATGTTTTCCCCAGCTGTTTCCTACAGGAAAAGGAGGACGATACGATGAACATCCAGAACAGATTCCAGCTTCTGAGTATCGGACTACAAGACTATATGCAGAAGATCCAAGATTTCGTCAAAGTATTCCTTATTTGTTCCATCTTTTATTTGAAAGCGACTTGTCTGCATTATCTTATGCAGTAAATCACATTTTAAAAAGTGGAGTACATTTACAAAATGTGTCTGCTAAGGATTTTATGGAGAAAGTGCAGCACCGAGATGATCATTTGGAAACACAACTGATCAAACTGATGGCTTGTCAGCGTGGGACAAATGAATATTGGTACCGACGCCATGGTGAATTAAAATGCATGTTACGGAATTTAGGAACTCCTACATGGTTTCTAACCCTAAGCTGTGCCGAGTACGCTTGGGATGATTTACTGGATTTTCTATGAGAGGCAAATTCAAACATTAAAAACATTGAATACAAGACAGCTGGAGAACTGTGCTCATTGGATCCAGTTAATGTTTGCAGATATTTCAATCATAGATTTGAGGCTATGATGTCCTTCATCTGCAATAAAAAAAATCCACCTCTTGGAGAAGTAGTGGATTTCTTTTGGAGAAAAGAGTACCTGGCCAGAGGTGCTCCTCATATTCATATGCTGTTGTGGATCAAGGATTCCCCAAAGTTTGGAACAGATACTGATGAAGCAGTGTTATCTTTCATTGAAGAATATGCAACATGTGCTATACCTAAAAGCACAGAAGAGAAAAAGTTAAAAGAACAAGTTTTACGTTTCCAAAGTCATCGGTGTGGAAAATACTGTCGACGGAAGTACAAGACGAAAGATAAATTCTACACAAAGTGTCGATTTGGATTTCCTAGACCTGTTCTTTCAAAAGGAAGAGTCAACAGTTTTATGTCAGCTGTGCGACATACTATAACCAGAAAATCTCCCAAAAATACCTACAACCTAAAAAGAAATGAAGAGTCAAAATTTATAAATGACTTCAACCCAGTCATTTTACCCATGTGGAATGCTAACATGGATATTCAGTATGTGGCAGATAATTCTATTGCTGTTGCTCGGTATGTGACATCTTACATCACTAAATCTGAGAAAACAGAATTGAAGGAAATGTGGGAAGAGATTTCTCACGAGAAGACTGTCAGTAAGAAGCTGTACAGTTTCAGTTTAAAGATGTTATCGCATCGAGAAATTGGATCCTACGAATGCTCAGATAGGTTATCATCTGCAAGTCTTTACTCGAAATCCAGAAGAATAATTTGGGTAAGCTTAGGCCTTGCAGGAGTGAGAAATCGGGTACTGAAATCTGTTGGAGAAATTGAACATTTGGCCGAGAATGACCCAGAAAGTACAGATATTTTGAAATCAAACATGTTGGACACATATTACCCAAAGAGAAGTCATCATCTTGAGAACATGTGTCTCTATGAAGTGCTGCAGAACTACATTTTTTCACGGAAAGCCACAGAAGACATCAACAATGGAAAATATAAAGTCATTGGTGAGGAAGGATGTTTGGTGAAGCAAACAAAAGGAAGTTTGATAAATCACAGGAAGCTGAGTTGCGACACTCCTGACAAAAAGGAATTTTACTACTTGGCTCTTTTACAGCTGTTTAAACCATTGCGTTGTGGTAAATAATTTAATTACCGGTACTTAATTTGATGCGGAAAATCTATAATAATAGCTCAGTAAAATAAGAGGCAGAATCCGTGGTATTAGAGGTTCGGAACGGGCTTTATTCCAAAATCAATTCGAATTGATGGACTCCATATTCCATCACCACGAAGGTTCAGGAAGTGAAGGACCAACTTTATTGACAGGTAATCATTTTTATACAATAGGCATTACAGTGAAACAGATGCAGGAGGCGTAACAGTTGATAACAAAGATAAAAACATACATTCGTAACTAAAATGGGTGTAACTGGGCGTAACTAAAGAACGTCATTAGGTATGATGTCACAACAGGGTGGTTCCATGAAAGAATTTCGCAATGTCAAGAGGAAATACTCGGCAGAGATGCGCGCGCAGCAGCATGACGTGTGATTGACGTGCAACTAGGGGGTGAAGGGGACTTGACATTTAGCTCTACATGTGGAGACAGAAGTCTGGGGGGTCAAGTCAACCTAATCCCAAATCATATCTAACATCCTATGTTTAAAGAACTATGTTATCCAAAAGGAAAGGTCTCGAACAAAATCTATTCTATACTGACTGTGAGTGCGTGTACAAGCGTCTAAGTGTCTACACTAGATGCAAGGGCAGAAATCTTCCATAGTAACAGGGCTATGAATTACTTGCATAAAGACAGAGAAGCCGGGCCTTTTGCTCGGTAGCTGGAAGAATGTTTACTTAAACTACTAGACAGGAATGCATTGGATGGGGAGCGGAGCAGATAATCTCGAAGGTGAAATACAGTTTTTGGCAGGCAGACAGGTCGAGTCAGGCACCGTTAGCCGTGCAGGGAGTAGGACAAAGTTCATGGATACAGATGCGAGCTCAGACTGGAGCTTTCAGAGGCAGAAAGCAGGAAAAGGCTTAATGGCAGAATCAGGGCCTACTCGTCTGGACTGTAAAATGGGATAAATGAACCATATAAAGCCGGTGGCCTTTCGTACTTAGGAATAGAATATCCGGCCCATTCATGGCGGATCTGAAAGAGGACATGTTGACGGTGGACGCACATGTGTTTGCGTCTTCATAACTGGAACTGGAGGAAACATACATGTACTTGTGATTTATACATGAAACCGTTGGGGTCCAAGATAGGGGACATAACTGATCATAAAAATCCATATTTCCACATTCCCTCCTTGTCCCCTACTTGCCCTTAAGAGATATCAATCTTCATCAATCCGTCGATCTGTTCATATAGCATCATTTGTTCTTCTTTCTTCTTCCGGGATGAATGAAATCTTGGTGGTGGAATACACGATGTGGCACACAGACCACAAATCGCTGGTCCACATTGTAGGCATAAGCAGCAACTGAATAGTATGAGAAAGCCAATACCTAGGAAGGATAGGACCCTCCATCCAAAGGTTGACAATACACTCCAAAACCAACCGGACCAAGTCCAGGTGCCTGGATTCTGGTGTATCTGGCTTATAATCTTATGAAGGCGAGTTATGGCTTTATATACAGATGGCGAATTTTCTGGTATGAAAATGCAACAACTTGATCCGATGACCCTACAAGCTCCGCCCCTATCGGCCAGGATGACGTCAAGGACAAGACGATTTTGAAGCACAACAATCCGCATAGCAGACTGCTCTTCTGTTAAATTGCCTAAGGCGGAAATAGTTTCGTTTACTACTGCTTCAAGGGTTCTGGTTAATCTACGTATCAGCTCACTATTGGTAACTGTACCTATATAGGGAAAGAGACCTTTATTGAAATCTGTGTATTTTTCCCATGCTGTTTCAGTGTAATCGATGATTGGGAGATCTCTCCGTTCTCTATTGTGTACTAAATGAGTATTTCTGTGATAATCAGGAGGAGCTAGGAAAACAGGTGGCAAAAGGAATCCGATGTAGCAGGTACCATCCCAATCTAGAGGCAAACGTATATATGCAGTCTGACCACATATGAAGTAGGAATGGCGAGAAGCTCTAAATGTAGACTTGCCTTGATCACTGAATTCTATTACAGTGGTGCATCTACTATGGCCCATATGTATGGAACCATTCTTTCTTACACATAATTCACCTTTAATTGGAAATACTGACATAGCGGGAAAAATTGGTGCAGCTTCGGATTCAACATTCAGGATCATGAGATTAAGCGTGAAATTCCCTAATCCATATACTTCATTTTCTAGATCAGTTCCTGTTCTTTTGGGAAGTCCCTCCTTGTTAGGGTAGCAGACTTTAAGCAAAGCTAAGTTCAGGTTTCCCCATACCCAGTTGTCTTGATAAGTTACTGAGTTTGAATCGAGGGAATTAATTAAACTAAACCATGCTCCACAGGAGCCATTGTGTGTGAACGGATATGGAAAGAGAGGCAGAATTCCCTTATAGTTCTGATAGGGAGGGAGTCGGCCACATATCCAACAATTTGTAGCATTGCTAGCCTGATGGGAATGATGTAACATACTAATAAAAGTGTTATTGCGCAGCGCAAATCTATAGGACAACTCATGCGGGGGTAATTCACTAAAAGAATGTTCAGCAGTAACATTGCAAACATGTTTAGAAATAGGATAATATATGTGCAACAATATACTTGCAGCGATTATTAAAAGACTTAAGAAAAACAAAATTAATAACGTCACTGTGCAATGACTACGCAGTGATTTACAGTACGCATGTTGTTTCAACTGCATCCTTCGGTTTCTTTCTCTAATCAGGTCTAGGGGATACATGTCAGAGACAAATTCGACCGATTCACCTTGGAGAGGACTTAAACAATCAAATTGTCTGACTTGTTAGACCGTAGTTTTAGTTTATATAGTTCCTTATTACTCGGTTCAAACAAAGGAAGCTTTGAGTCAATCGGTGAAGACACGCGAGGTGTATCGTTTACATCAGACGGAAGTCCATAAAATTTCTTGATATGACTTGAATGTATCCAGCCTTTGCGACCTTCGATCTTCACGGCTGTCCTCGTGGTGAGCAGTACTAGTTGAGGCGATTTCCACCTAGGATCCAGCTGAGACTTCCGGTCAAAGTTCCTCACTAACACCAGGTCCCCGGGAACTACGTCATGGGGTTTCACCTCGGTGTTGTCGGGAAAGGCTGCAGCTACCTGTGAACGACAAGATTGTAGTGCAGACATCAAGGAAGCCAAGTAATCTGTCAGCATATTACAGTCAACATCAGTTATTTTGCGTGGTATAGGCGTCCCCCACATATTTGGTGGTCTGCCAAAGACCACCTCATAAGGGGATAGCCCTGTTCGAGAGTGCGCTACCATTCTCATGTAAAAGAGTGCAACTGGTAAGGCTACTACCCAGTCGACACCTTTCTCTCTACATACTTTGGACAATCTAATTTTCAGAGTTTGATTATGTCGTTCCACGAGACCTGCTGCCTCGGGGTGTCGGACACAGTGAAATCTCCATTGATAGCCTAACAAAAGTGAAACGTGTTTCATTAGTTCGGATGAGAACGGCTGGCCGTTATCTGAGTAGACAACACGTGGTAAACCGTACCGTGGGAAGAATTCTCGAACCAACTGTTTGGCAGTAGTCGGGGCAGTGTAATCTGAAACCGGGTATGCCTCTGTCCAACGGGAAAGAGCACAGACAACTACGAGAACATATTTGAATCCTCGACATCGTTCCATCTGGATATAATCCATCTGGAGGACTTCAAAAGGGTGATCAGGAGGCTGAAATCCACCTTGTTCTACGGGAATGCTTTTACCTGGGTTAAACTGACAACAGATCATACAGGTACGAACTTTTTGTTTAGCTGCTGCTCGTAAATGTTTGTTGAACCAAATGTGTTGAATGCTGTCTAGCATAGCTTTTTCTCCTAGGTGCGCTGGACTATGTACAGTATTAATGATAACTTGGACCATTGAATCAGGAAGGAACCATACAGATTTTTCCTTCGTCATCCATCCTTGATCCGTTTGGATCCCTCCTAATTCAGTCCATTTCTTTATTTCCTCTGGTGTAGCATGTGTCTGTATGTCAATTACGTCAAGAGCGGGATCCTTAACCATCATGCAATGTGTTGGTGTCGGAACTATTGTCTTTGTCATGTCAGATGTGTGAGTTTGAGCAGTCTGTTTAGCTGTTCTGTCAGCTAGATCATTGCCTTGGGAAATGATATCAGTAACTTTCGTATGAGCTTTACATTTCATAATTGATATTGCAGTGGGTAGATGTATTGCATCTAATAAGGCATGAATGAGGGGTCCGTGCTGAATGTGGGCACCGTGAGAAGTTAAATAACCTCTCTCTCGCCACAGCACGCCGAAGTCATGTACAACTCCGAATGCATAACGTGAATCAGTGTATATGTTGACTTTTTTATTTGTGGCTTGAATACAGGCTTGTGTCAGAGCGATGAGCTCTGCTGCTTGAGCGGACAAGGTATTTATGCAATTTGTTTCAATGATTTCAGTGTCTGTTGTGACTGCATACGCGGCCACTAGCTCTCCTGTACTTGTTCTCATACATGAACCATCTACATACAACGTCAGGTCTGGATCTGACAATGGGACGTCTGTCAAGTCTTGTCTGGGTTTCGTCGTGATAGTGATAACTTCAATACAATCATGTGCTAGTGGGTCTGTTCCGTTTACTGGCAACAGTGTGGCAGGATTTAATGTACTACAACGTCTGATTTCTATGTGTGGCTGAAACAATGTTAATTCGTAACCGGTAAGTCTTGCTATAGTCAAGTGTTGTGTTTGCGTTCGGTTCAAGAGAACCTCTACTGCGTGTGGTACTTGTACTGTCAATGGATGTCCTAACACTATGGCATCGCTTTGTCTGATTGCTAAAGCTGTCGCTGCCACTGATTTCAGGCACGCAGGCAGAGCCTGAGCTACGGGATCTAATGTACTAGAAAAATAAGCACATGGTTTGTGTGATCCTGCTTGTTCCTGTGTGAGTACTGATAAGGCAGTACCTTCGCGTTCTGTAACAAAGAGTGTAAACTGTTTATTGTAACATGGTGTTGCTAAAACAGGTGCTTGACATAAAGCTTTCTTTAGGCTTTCAAAAGCTTGTGTATGTTCCTGAGTCCAAGGGAGGACAGTCGATGTGGCTGCCTCCTGTGTTGTCAACTGAATGAGTGGTTTTGCTAGAAATGCATACTGAGGGATCCACTGTCTACAATATGAAGTGAGGCCTATAAAAGCCCGCACCTCCTTTTGTGTCTTGGGTATTGGCATGTTAGCAATTAACTGGATGCGATCGGGTGTAAGCTGCCTTCCCTCCTTGGACAGCGAGTGCCCAAGGTAAACAACTCGCTGGACACAGAATTGCAGCTTAGAAGGGGACACCTTGTGCCCCTTTTCGGCCAAAAATTGTAGAACCGTCAGTGAGGCTTTTTCACATTCAGGTTCGTTTCTAGCGGTGATCAGCAGATCATCGACATATTGAAGCAGGGCAGTGTTGACTGGCATGTGGATACTGTCAAGTTCTCGTTTCAGTGCTTGGCTATAGATGCTGGGGCTTTCTGTGAATCCTTGAGGTGCGCGTGTGAATTTAAAGCTTCGTCCAGTTAAACTAAATCCGAACAAGTATTGGCTTTCCGGATCTATTGGGACGCTGAAAAAGGCATTCTTGAGATCAATTACAGTAAAGAATGTTGCTTCGGAATCAATGGCTGTCAGTAATGAAGAAATGTCTGGGACTACGGGGTATTGTGGTACAATACATTTATTTAATTCGCGCAGATCAATAACCAATCGATATACTGGCGAGGCTTTTGGATCAGTTCGTTTAAGAATCGGAATTATCGGGGAATTACATACATTGGAGTCGGTTTCCACAACCACTCCTTGGGTAATAAGCTCGTCAATGATTTGCAGTAAAGCCACTACAGCATCTGGGGGTAACTTGTATTGTCGCATTCGTGGTAGTACTACTCCTGTCTTTAGTGTAACTCGATATGGTGTAATGTTCATGCAACCAACATCTGTAGGGCCTTGTGCCCATAAATGTGTGGGTAAAGTCTGCAGTCGGTGATCCATGTCTCGGGACACGTAGTGCCCTTTGAAATCACGTAAAAACAATCTTACTCCTTCCGGAGAACAACATATTATAGCTCCTAGAGCTTTCAATGTTTTTATGCCTAACAGGTTTTCTGGACATGATTTAGTAAGCAATAAATCTGTAGTTCGTGTCAAGGGACCAATCGTAAGGGGAAGAGGCTGTGATACTTCGTTAATGATAGGTTTTCCTGAAAAGCCAAGGGAAATATTCTGTGAGCCTGAGAGGGGTGCCCCTGGAACTTCACTACGTTTTATGGTTGTTCGGCTTGCCCCTGTATCAAGTAAAAATTTTCTATCTTGGCCTAATAGTTCACTGTGTACATAAGGTCCTTCTTGATCTACAGGGACCTCGATAAGGGGTAAGCCAACTTCCCTCTCTAGGCTGTTTCATGAGTATCGTTGATAATCAGGATAGTCATACTGTGCGGTCTGGTACATCTGTTGTGTCGTTGTTTGTGTGGCAGCAATAGGCTGCGGTGGTGGAGCTGGCATAGACTGTTGCGGAGCTGGCATGGACTGTGCATGCTGCGGAGCTCCTTGTTGGTTCTGATCCTGTCTAAGTGGCCGTGGTCTTTCTTTTGTATTACCTATGGCGATATTATGTTTTAAAACTGGACAATCGTGTACATAATGACCTGGCTGTTTACAATAGTTGCATGTCCCTTTTACAGGACCTGCTGAAACACTGGACTGTGTCATACCCTTTTTATGACCGTCAGCTGGAACTGTCTGGGAAACTAGCATTTTCATTTTCGTGTCTTTCATGCGTCTTTGTTCATGTTCTTGTTCCTCTCTAATTCTATTGTGATGGTACTGTAGCATTTGTAACATTTGTGACGGAGTGTTACCTTGCCATGTACTCTCGAATTTCAATACTCTATTCTTAACTTGGGGCAAGGAATTTTCAACTAATTTTGTCACAAACAGATGTGGATACGATTCGCTACTTGCTTTTATTCCACTATTTATACCAAAACATTTTTCGAATCGGGCATAGAAATCACTAGTGTCCTCATCGTGCTTTTGTTTACAGGCTGAGATTGCACCCCAGTCTTCCTTTTTCGTAGTTAATAAACGTGGCAGTACCTGTACTAGTAAACCTGGTAGTGTTTTGGTCTTTTCCCCAAGCCCTGAACCTGGACCTCGAGCTTTTTCTTCGTTTTCTAATGCTGTCCAATCTATCTTTTGGTCTCCCACCTCCCAATCCTTTTCCTTGAGTTTTTCGTAAATGCCCGCAGGCATTAATACCTTCAATATTGTCATAATGTCGGGATAGGTATACTCTCCCATGAGCAACATGTCTTTAATTTCACGGTGGAAACCCGCTGGGTCTTTGTCATGACTGGGTACCACTTTCTTCATTTCTAATAGTTCTATTTTAGATATGGGTGTGTATACAAACTCACGTTTAAACTGATTGTCCTCACCTTTTATCGGGTGCACTTCGCGTAAGGGATTCTGTCTATCCATGTAATACGTCGTTCTTTCCTTGATGGGCAGTGAGACATGTTCGGGGCATACAAAAAGAATGTACTGCTTTCTGGATTCTAGTATTTCTCTAATTAACTCAGTACCTGAACCTCTCCATTTATTCGTGAGTAATTCAGTCAATATATCAGGTAATGGACCAGGATCGGAGTGTTGGCTTTTATATAATATAAGGAGTTGTTGAATCATATAGATACCAGCTAAACGCTGTTCATCTGGGGTGAGGTTCAAAAACGTGTGCGCTAATGTATCATCACTATATTTTCCGGGACTATCAACCCAATGAACGGCTGACCTGGCTAATTCTTGTTCGTCCATAGAATCGAGTATATGATAACCCCTTCGTTCTCGGAGTAATTTGTCAGCGGCTTGGAACGAATGTTCGGGGGACCTTATATTTATTATAGGGGTTTGGAAATTTCTGCTATTATCTGGACGTATCGGGCGTATCGGATCAGTAAAGCATCTAGTATTATTGCAAGATCTTCCTCTACCTACATAGGCCATGGTTTCTAACTGTCCTGTGGGCAGTTCTAATTCTTCCTCCTCCTCGGTTTGTTCAGGCTGGTCTACTGCTAATCTTTCTTCGTGTATTCGTTCTATTTCTTTGCGGATCTTTCGGCACATAGCTACTATACTTAATCGTTTATCATGTCTCCCCTCTGATATATTCCGACTCCATGTGGTAAGAATTTGCATTTCTTCCGGATTTACCCCTGGTCGGTCTTGATTTCTGATCACACAATTTATGAGGAAACGTAACAGTTCCCCCTGTATCTCCACTTTCTGGTACTCCATGGCTCTATTAATACTTTCAGAATCTCGTCCTGACTGGACAAAGTGATATATATTTTCTAAATGTGTAGTCATTCCTGGTAGCCTCCCTAAATATATTGCAGCTCGTCGGATACGTAATGATGCCAGCAGCATTTCGTCCTCTTTGCCGGGCACAGGGTCATATCTACAATCTATTAGAAGTTCCTTAAGCATGTCGGGAGTTACTAGTTTGGGCGTACGTTGGTGGGCTAATTCTTGAAAGGAAAGTTTATTTACTCTGGGTGGCGTGGAAAAAATGTTTGATGTACCTCCTGTAGCACCACCTGGGGTGCTGGATGTGAAAGGATTCGTTGAACGTGATATAGCAACCATAGGTGTGGATACAGCTGTAGAAACAGATGTGCTTGCCGGAACTTGTGTCGGAGTTTGCTGTTGCGGAGGTACAGACGGAGGAGGGTCTTGGCGTTGAACCCCCTCGGCAGGCGGTCTATGTGGTGCAGTATTAGCATACTCGGGAGCTGCGTCGTCTAAATAAGAGGAAAGGAAAACATCTTCTGCGGTTCTGGGATGCCCTTTGGGATGTGCTTTTATCGGAAACAATGGGGGTGGCAAGTCTTTTGGTATCTCCGGAGTAGCCTTAGGTAACCCTTCGGCCAGAAGAGGATACATACCATTCATAAGGGCATTTCTTTGTCTGTCTACTTGTTCTGATTTTACTCGAGTACCTTCTTCAATTAATAGATTTTCTCGGACTTTATTTGAATTCTCTTTACTTTTCTCTTCCTGTCTGAGTGCTTTTTCTGTACGTCTATATGATTCTTTACGCCATAATTCAATGGCATCTTTCTGTGATTGTCTAGCTTTCTTTTTCCATAATTCTTCCTCTACTTTCATGATGCAATCTGCATCCCAGGTCCCAGCTGTGGGCCACCTCTGACTTTCTGGTAATTCCTTGGTGTAGTCTACCCATATATCAAGAAATAATATGGCGTCTAGGCCATGTTTATGATACATGAAGTACCCTGGAGTGTCCCTAGGAGGAATGGGAACAGCTTCTTCGAGCACCCCTTTTCTAGTTTTGATCTGTCTTAATTTCGAAAAGAGCGGCATATTGAGAACTGATCTGATGCCTAATTTTGAACACGTTTAATACAACAAAACACAAAAATGAACAGTCATTCATACCACAATATGCAGAACGTATTTAAAACATTTTAACATTTAACTTTTAATGAACAACAATGATGGCCATTTAGGGAACTAGTCACTAAGCATAATACTCGGCACTAACTAGGTAATTCTGAATTATATACTAGACATACTTGATATACTGCTGAACAGTACAGATACACTGCTGAAACAGTGCAGACCGGATTTGTGTACCCAAACCCGTCTTGACCGGCACAACCTATGTGTACGTCAGAACGCCTCCCCGACAATGGTACTCACCGGGTAGCTCGAAACGGAAGGCCTCGGAACTGAACTGAACTGGACTTGAACCGGACTGGACTCGACTCGAAACTCCGGAAACTTCGGAAACTGGTGGGCCTCTGTATACCTCGGATCTTGCTCTCTCAGCTAGGCTCTGGTCGGGATACTTCGCACTTCTCACCGCCTCGTCTGGGTGTTGATCGCAGCCTCAGTTACCCCCGCTCGGCAGGAGGGAGATACAGGAAATCCTGTGGGTACGCGTTGTTGTCCGTCCAGCTGTGACAGGAGACCGGGCCTGCAACGCACCTCCGGCGCGTGAGATGAGAAAGTGTCCCTGTTCGGGCGCCATATATGTGGTAAATAATTTAATTACCGGTACTTAATTTGATGCGGAAAATCTATAATAATAGCTCAGTAAAATAAGAGGCAGAATCCGTGGTATTAGAGGTTCGGAACGGGCTTTATTCCAAAATCAATTCGAATTGATGGACTCCATATTCCATCACCACGAAGGTTCAGGAAGTGAAGGACCAACTTTATTGACAGGTAATCATTTTTATACAATAGGCATTACAGTGAAACAGATGCAGGAGGCGTAACAGTTGATAACAAAGATAAAAACATACATTCGTAACTAAAATGGGTGTAACTGGGCGTAACTAAAGAACGTCATTAGGTATGATGTCACAACAGGGTGGTTCCATGAAAGAATTTCGCAATGTCAGCAGAAATACTCGGCAGAGATGCGCGCGCAGCAGCATGACGTGTGATTGACGTGCAACTAGGGGGTGAAGGGGACTTGACATTTAGCTCTACATGTGGAGACAGAAGTCTGGGGGGTCAAGTCAACCTAATCCCAAATCATATCTAACATCCTATGTTTAAAGAACTATGTTATCCAAAAGGAAAGGTCTCGAACAAAATCTATTCTATACTGACTGTGAGTGCGTGTACAAGCGTCTAAGTGTCTACACTAGATGCAAGGGCAGAAATCTTCCATAGTAACAGGGCTATGAATTACTTGCATAAAGACAGAGAAGCCGGGCCTTTTGCTCGGTAGCTGGAAGAATGTTTACTTAAACTACTAGACAGGAATGCATTGGATGGGGAGCGGAGCAGATAATCTCGAAGGTGAAATACAGTTTTTGGCAGGCAGACAGGTCGAGTCAGGCACCGTTAGCCGCGCAGGGAGTAGGACAAAGTTCATGGATACAGATGCGAGCTCAGACTGGAGCTTTCAGAGGCAGAAAGCAGGAAAAGGCTTAATGGCAGAATCAGGGCCTACTCGTCTGGACTGTAAAATGGGATAAATGAACCATATAAAGCCGGTGGCCTTTCGTACTTAGGAATAGAATATCCGGCCCATTCATGGCGGATCTGAAAGAGGACATGTTGACGGTGGACGCACATGTGTTTGCGTCTTCATAACTGGAACTGGAGGAAACATACATGTACTTGTGATTTATACATGAAACCGTTGGGGTCCAAGATAGGGGACATAACTGATCATAAAAATCCATATTTCCACAGCGTTCAGAGGACGAACTACTGGGAGAATTTCAAAGCTATGAAGATTCTTTTAATGTTAGCAAAGACAGTATAGAATGCAGTACTTTCACAACTTATGTCCAAATGTTAAATGAAGAAAATGAACAGGAAGCAAAAATTGCAGCTGAAGTAGCTAGAGACAGTTCTCAAGACAGCCAAAGTTCAGGAACACTTAGTCAAGATCCCCTAGGACAACCAATCATAGAAAATGAAGCTGCAGTAGCCATGACTGAAGTAGAAACGGCTATGAATCAAGCACAGGAAGATTCAATCGACTTACTAAATCTGGAACAACAACTGAATGAAGAACAACAAGAAATTTATGAAGAAGTCATCAAAAAAATTGATCATGGATTACTACATGAAAAGAAAGAGTGCTCATGCACATCATTTGAACCAATCAGGATGTATGTGAGTGGACAAGCTGGAACTGGTAAAAGTTTCTTAATAAAAGTAATCAGAAGCTACCTACAGCAAAAAACAGCTTCAAATTTGTCTTGTGTGGTAACTGCTCCAACTGGGTTAGCAGCCTATAACATAAAAGGAATTACCTTACATCGCTTGCTAATATTACCAGTGGAGCATGAGAACAAAATAGAATACCACAAGCTAACTGGCGAAGCATGCCTCGAAGTTTCAAGAGTGTTGAAGAAGATGCAAGTTCTCATTATTGATGAGGTGAGCATGGTTTCAAATTTAATGCTTGCCTTTGTGCATTTAAGAATGCAACAAATTCTTAAGAGAGACTATGACGTGTTATTTGGAGGTAAACACGTCATAGTTTTTGGAGATCTTTTACAGCTCACTCCAGTTAAAGGACAACCAGTGTTTAATACTGTGACACATGAAGACACGAAGAAGTCATTAAGAAGCATTGGTAATGCGAATATTTGGTCATTTTTTGAGTACAAAGAACTCACTACCAATATGAGACAAGCAAACGACGAAGATTATGCAAATATTCTGAAAGATATCAGAATTGGACTACTCACAGAAGTTGGCAAAAAAGCATTACAGAGTCGGTTGCTACATAATTTATTTCCAAATGAAGAAATAGTTGCAGAGAAAATATACCAGAACATTGCAGAAAAAAATACTGTAATCTGCTTAATGCCAACACTACGTGAGTGCTCAATATTCAATGAGGAACTTTTGAAATTGGAAAAGGAAGAGATTAAGAAAATTGAAGCAGAGGACAAAATTCAGCGTGAAAGAATTACTTTTACATTAACAGGCAAACTGAAAAATAAATTGGATTCACTAGAGAAGAATATTTCCAAAACAGCTGGATTAGAAAAAAATCTATATGTTTGCATGAATTGTCGAGTGATTTTAAGGAGAAATTTGGATGTAGAAAAAGGTTTAGTGAATGGAGCTATGGGAAGAGTTGTGGGTTTTATTAATTATCAGAAAAAAGAAGGAATTGAATGTTTAAAAATAAAATTTGATCAGATAGAAGAAGTTAAAGACATTTGTCGTTGTTCAGTTCGTTTCATGCTTGTGAAAGACTTATATGTACGAAGGAAGCAGTTTCCGTTTTCTCTAGCATATGCTGTAACTATTCACAAGTCTCAAGGATTGACTGTAGATAGTCCTTTTGTAAACATTGGTTCTACTGTGTTCAAAGAAGGTATGGCATATGTTGCTTTGTCTCGAGTGAAAACATTATCTGGTTTATTTATGATAGACTTTGATGACTCAAAAGTTAGTGCTGATACAAACTGTGTAAAAGGAGTATAATAGATTAAGAAGAACCTATGGTCCTCATTTAGGTCAGTATCCTGTGATTGAAAAACATGTTGTTTGCCGGAAAAGGAGATTTGAGAGTATCTGTAATGTGGATGAACAGAACAAAAAAAAAAGGACAGTGATGTGATAGCAAGGAAAAAGAAAAAGGACAGTGTTGAAGAGGTTGTTGGTTGCCATTTTGAAAATAGCTCTGGTGTCAACTGCTATGCAAATGTAGTGCTGAAAGTTGTATTTTATCTTGAAAAGTTGCTAGAACAGATAATAGTAAATCATGGAAAAAGATTGTGTTCTCTGCTGAGTCTCCTTTATGAGAAGCTGAGTAATGATAAAACTGAAATAGAAAGTGCTACTGATGTTAGAAATCTTTTAGATGTATGTTGTGGTTCTACACAGTTTAAAGAAAATGTCCAGCAAGATGCTCAGGAATTCTTAATATATATTTTGAGTGTACTAGAAGATGAAGGAGTAGAAGTAGAAAACTTATTTGGTGTGTCTTACAAATGGGAACATTGCTGTGAAAACTGTATGAACACATGTAGTAGTAATGTTGATTCAGAAAGGTTCATATTTTTACCATTACCACAAAGTAAATCAGTGACTTTTAGTAAATTAGTTAAAGATGCCAATCACAACATGGAATGTTCTGAATGTAAATCAGACATGTTTTCCACATTATTTTTACAGAAATATGGTCAGTATATAATTTTAATGATGCAACGATGTAGAGCTGATGGTTCAAAATTGGACACTTTAATAAAGAAGTTTACAGGACAGCAATTATCAATTTTGTTACAGTTGCAATAATTTTTCATGAAGGACCTACTGTAACTTCTGGGCATTACACAGTTTATCTTAAATGTGAAAAAGGCTGGACACTGTGTAATGATTCCCAATTGATTTTCAAGCAACGTTTGCCTTATGATTTACCCAATTCTTACTTAATTTTTCTGAAACCTAAATTTTGAAAACTAAAAACTGAATCTGAAGAAAGCATTTTTTGTAATTTTTTAAGGATTATAATTGAAGATATCACTTAAAAAGGATTTTGAAATTACTATTTGGCCTAAAGGAAAAGTAATAAAAACAATTGTGGACTCCTTTGACAGAAATTATTTTGGCATATGTGCTTTTGCGACAAGGTCTAAAGACGGTTTGTCTAGAAAAATTTTATTCATCTAGAGAAGTACTTGTAATATAGATGTAATATTTCTAACAAGGTATATTTTAGTGAGGAAAGTTTTAGGGCTTTTTTTAAACAATCTTTCAGATTGTTTTTTTTTTGCCCGCTGTTAAATGATGAATACAATTGTTTTCACTATTTTAAGTGAAAAATAAAAAATTCTGAAAACAGCAAAAAAAGGGCAAAAAATTGCTTTGTAAAATATGTAAAAACATGTAATGCTTTTAGTAATGTATGATTGAATATTAATACTTTTTTTCTTTTTTTGCAGAACTGGAAAGAAAAAAGAAAAAAAAAATTCTGTTCCCTTGCAAAATACTTTAAAAAAAAAAAATTGCGAAAAAATTTATTTTTTTAAAAAAATAAGTGAAAAATATTAGTACTATTCAATCCTCCCTTTTTATGCTTCCATTTCTTCACCTCTTTTTGTACATTAAATTTAAAAAAAAAATATATAATTTTTAAAAAAACCTTGGGTGCGCGCAGGGTGCGCGCACCTCAAAAAAAAATTCAAAAAAAATTCCCCCCAAAAATTTTTGGGGGTTTAGTTTATAAGTGGCTCTTAAAAGAGCCCTTGAGTTAATGGAGGGAAACAGGAAGAGAAAAACGAAAAAAAAGAAAAAACATCTATGGCCTACTGCACTCATGGGCATCAAATTTTCTCTGAATGAGATCAAGACTGGTCTCACACACAGAAATAAGTTTACCGTAATCAGTGCAGCGTGTGGACAACCTAGCAAAACAAGGTGGTCCAAAACGAGGTGTGGAAGAAGGCAAAGGCACCACTGCAGAAGAAGTGCTCGGCTGAGCTGCCGAAGATGTGCTCGGCTGAGCTGCTGCAGATGTCGTCGGTAGAGCAGGTGGAGGGTTTGCTCCAGAAGCTCGACGAAAAGTCACTGGATGCATTTTGTCAACATGCCTCAACATAGTGTGAATGCTAAAAGAATATTTCTTGTTAGGATTCCCACGTGACAAGACTTTTTGACAAAGTACACATGTAACTTTAGGTGCATTTACCTTTTTTTGTCCCTCTGGAAAAGTGAAAAACTGCCATATAAAGCTGTCTTTCTGCTTCCTGTTCCTCTGCCTCTCAAGAGTGTCCTGGTCACTGTCTGAAGATGGTTGCTGTTCAGCCATTGTCTCTCAACAACAGAATAGCTCCTTCTCCAAAGGAATCAGAACTAATAATGAGGGGAGTAGGTGTGGTTTGGGAAGAATCTGGAACTGAAAGTACTTCAAACCAATCAAAAGTGATGATTCTTGATCACATGACTTGCCATGAGAGGATTGGGTGTGGTGTTGAAACAATTAGAAACTGAAAGTAATGATAACCAATAAGGAGTGCTGTTTTATTATGCATAAACCCGAGGTGCGCGCACTGTGCAAGCTCCGAGCGCGCACCTCGTGATTACGTATGCGCGAACGCATAGGAGTGCATGTGCATACGTCATATGCGCGTACGTAGCGCGCATACTTTGAACACGCGTATACGCGACCGTTATTGCGCGTAATTTTAGCGTATGCGGAAGTAAACAGCGTGGAGCGCGTAGGACGCATGCACGCATGTGTACGTACGCATACATACTGGGTGCGCGCTCCCAGCGCGCACTATGACGTATATTTGCGTACGTTAATAACGTACGACGGTATTCATAAAAAACTTACGAAATTGTACTAGGAGCGCGCTCAGAGCGCGCACTCCAAGAATTTATATAAAAAAAAAAAGTGGAGAAAAATTAATTGCAAAATTAAAAAAACTGTTCAACTTTATCCTAATTGAAATTTTTTAAAAAAAGCAAAAACAAATAAAAAGATACAGATAATATATAAATGAATACATAGGAATTTTATTTTTAATTAAAAAAAAAATTTAATAATGAAATAATACAAAAATTAGCATTTAAAAAACCGTACAAATTCACTGAAAAAACCAAAGGTTTCACACACGTTATAGTTAGGAATTAGCATTTAAAAAACCTTGCAAATTCACTGAAAAAACCATAGGTTTCACACATGTTATAGTTAGCAGGACATTTCACTCGTGAAAAACCAATGAAATTCCCCCGTTATAGTTAGTTCAGCTAACTATAACTCGCGCCCCCGCAATGCACTGCTGATGACGTCACATATTACATCACTCATGACATGGTCAGTGACATCACTCATGACATCACTGATGACATCTCAAATGACATCACTGATGACATCATCCAGTGAATGTGTATTTTTCTGAAAATTAAATATGTTTTATATATGTATATCTCAAGGACGATGGAAGAATAAATGGGTATATAAGTGTCTAAATGGATGATT
This sequence comes from Triturus cristatus, assembly GCF_964204655.1. Lineage (NCBI taxonomy): Eukaryota > Metazoa > Chordata > Amphibia > Caudata > Salamandridae > Triturus > Triturus cristatus. The sequence continues at coordinate 1,204,545,613 of NC_140582.1, read as the reverse complement.
TGTTTTTGAAAAATTGATTGTGTAACTGACTGATTAGGTATATCTTAGTGAATACATGGCTTAGTGAGTAATGTTTAAAAATGTAAATATCTTTATCAGTCTCTCACTTTGTGTATAAGTGGCTGCATGGGTTGGTGAGTAGCTACATGGGTGTTTATATAGGTTATTAGTTGGTTTTTTTAGTATCAGTGTGAGTGTGTGTATGGTTCCGTGGGGGGTATTACGTAGTGCACAGGTGCATGAATGAGTGACTCACTGTTTGTATGTGTTGAAGACAGCATGTGTGCAGGACTGTATGGGTGGATGAGTGTGTGTATGGGTGTGTTAGTGAGTGAATGGCTGTCTCAATAGTGTCTCTATGAGTAGCTACATATGTTTTAAACTAGTATATGTGACTATTGGTGTATATAAGTGAGTATATGTGAGAGTGAGAGATTGAAAGAGTTCCTGTATGAATAAATATGTGTTTCTATAAGTGATTGTTTAAAAGACTAAGTATGTGTAAGTTCACGTAGAAGTCAAAACCCATGCCGGACCCAGCATCCAGTAGGGTAAGCTATTCGCGTCGGGACCTCCTCAGTCTCAGACCCTCCAACGACAGTTCATGCAATTATGTTCACGGGCTAGAAGGACCATTTTTTAACTGTTCACTCTGCCGCCCAGCTCAGCTGCAACTCCCTAGGTCTCCCGGCAGTCCTCCGACGCTGAAACTGGCTACTCTGAATTGTCGCTCACTCCCTATGCATGCGCTGCTCATCAACCACCTAATGGAAGACCACGAGCTAGACATTCTATTCCTCTCTGAAACATGGCTCACAGACCATTCGGATTCAGATGTTGTGCTAGCCCTCCCTCCGGGATTCCTCATCCAGTCCCAACCTCGTCCATCAGGCAGAGGAGGAGGACTGGCCATCATCCACCGGAACTACTTCTCCTGTAGAACCAATGACGCTCATATCCTGGACTCCGAAAGCCTGTACTTCACAATCCAGCTAGCGCCGACTAGCTCATTGTCAGGCCTCCGAGTCTATTGTTCCCCTGGCCATGCGGGCCCTTTTACCAACGCTCTCCTAGAGTCCATAGCCTCTCAGGCCCACTCTACATCTAACTTCTCAATACTAGGAGACCTCAATATACACTTCGATGACCCCCTAGACACAGGGGCAGTCGAATTGATTTCAGAATTGGCTGCCTATGGTCTCCACCTCACCAACTCTGGAGCCACACACATCAAAGGCCACTTGCTCGACCCGGTGTTTACTAACATCCCCACCCTCAAAGCCAAAGAGTCCCTCCCCCTCCCGTGGACGGACCACTTCATGGTCCCTCTTCAATTACCAGGAGCCTTTAAGAAACCCCACAAACCCAGGACCTATACCAGGGACAGGGCTTGGTCCAGACTCTCCGCGGAGGAATGGTCCACAACCCTGAACTCTACTACCCCCACCCCTTCGGAAGATCCGGTCACCGCAGATAGTAAATTCAGGGAGTGGATTTCCACATCACTGGACTCCATCCTCCCCATAAAATCCCGTGAGGACAAAAACGGGAAACTAGGTTCAGCCCCCTGATACACCCCGGAACTACGGTCTCTCCGCAAGAACTGCAAAAAAGCAGAGCGACTATGGAGGAAAGACTGGCTGCACGCCAGCAAGGAAGCCTATCAGAGGTCAGTGAGACTTTACAAGTCAACTCTGAAAATCACTAAAACCTCGCACTACGACACCAGAATAAAAAAATTCCACCAACTCGGCAAGAGAATCTTTTCTCATCGCCAAAGAGCTCTTGAAAATACCATCCCCCCCCTCCTCCAACACACTCCCAGCGGATAGAAGTGACGAACTGGCAACCTACTTCAATTCCAAAATCGCCCAGATCCTAGCCTCCCTCCCCCCTCCCTGCCTGCTGAACCCCATGGACCATGATGCATCTACCAACCTTACAGGAAACAACAGGCATCCTCAGCTGACCGCTTTCAGGGCAGTAACTTTGGACGAAGTAGGCTCAACCATGGCCAAAATGAAAAGCGGCTCCCCACTGGATCCCGCCCCCATTAGATTCCTGAAAACAGTAGCCCCTGCCATCGTGCCCACGATCACGGAACTAATAAACATCTTGCTCTCTCAAGGCTTGGTCCCCCCTAGTTGGAAGAGCGCAGTAGTTAAGGCACTTTTAAAAAAACATCATCTGGACCCCGCCGACATGGCAAACTACCGACCAATCTCACTCCTTCCATGCTTCAGCAAAATGGCAGAGAAACTGGTCAATGGGCAACTGTCTCAGTTTCTAGAATCGAACAACCTTCTGCGGCAGTCCCAAACTGGGTTCCGCCCGGGCCACGGCACAGATACCGCCCTTCTCGCTGTCATCGAAGAGGCAAGGTGCATTCTGGATTCAGGAGGGTCAGTGGCAGTGATCCTCCTGGACCTCAGCGCAGCCTTCGACACGGTTAACCACCGTGTCCTTCTCCATCGGCTGGCCGTGGCAGGGCTCGCAGGCTCCGCGATTACTTGGATAGAATCCTTGCTTTCAGGGCGCTCATTCCAGGTATGGGATGGCAATTCACACTCTGCCTCCCTCCCCCTCCTGAGCAGAGTCCCCCAGGGGTCCTCATTAAGCCCCACTTTGTTTAATGCTTACATGGCCCCCCTTGAGGATGTCGTCGCCCCCTTCGGGATCAAGATAGTAAGTTATGCGGACGACACGCAATTGGTCGTCTCTCTCTCACACCTTGACAAACACCCAGACAACCTACTGAATTGCCTCCAGGAAATTCACCACTGGATGTGCGAGTCATCGCTCAAGCTAAACGGCTCAAAGACAGAAGTCATGCTTCTGGGCAAGCAATGGACATCCATCCCCTCATCGGTCTGGCCAGATGTTTTCGGGGAAGTTCCCACCCCGAAACAAGAAATCAAGACCTTAGGAGTCTGGCTGGTACCCGAGCTGTCGCTGAAAACTCAAGCAGCCAAAACAGCAGGCATCTGTTTCGGGCTCATGCGCTCCATCCACAAGATCCTTCCACTACTTCCGCCCCTATCTAGGAAACTCCTGGTCCAAGGTCTGATCCTGGCGCGGCTAGACTACAGTAACATGGTCTACCTAGGAGCTCCGGAAGCCACCATGGCAAAACTTCAGCGCACGCAAAATGCAGCTGCCCGGCTCCTTTTGAATCTCCCTTCCAGAGTCTCAGCCAGACCAGCGATCAAGGCCCTCCACTGGCTCCCTATTCGACAAAGGGTAGAATTTAAGGCCCTGTGCACCGCACACAAACTTCTCAATGGTCTTGGCCCTGCTATCCTGAGAGACCTGGTCACCCCTTACAAAGCTCCCAGATCCCTACGCTCGGACAATGAGCGGCTGGCCAACGTCCCTAGATACAGGAAGGCACGCACCGGCGGGCGTCGCTTTTCTGTAAAAGTCTCCTCCGGATGGAATGCACTTCCTCGCCCTCTGAGGACGGAACCCAGCCATCTCCTGTTCCGGAAAAAATTAAAAACGCTGCTGTTCCCAAAATAAGGTCGCCTGTCCCCTCTGGTCTCTAAAATGTTTAAAGCGCGGGGATGCCTTCGGGTCACCAGGCGCTCTACAAATCGCTAAATAAATAAATAAATAAATAAAGTAAGTGTGGTGGTCTGTGTATAAATGTATATGCAAGTAAATGTATGTTTCTTTCTTTATTTTCATGAGTGACTATGTGTGTCAGTAACTCTGTGGATGAGTGGCATTGTGTAACAGGATGTATAGGTGTATGAGTACATATGATGGGTGAGTACATGTATGAGTGACTGTACAGGACTGTTGGTGAATGAGTGGATGTGTATGTGGATCTTAGAATTACTCAAGAGGTTGTTGTAACTGGTATTGGTATGTCCATTTTTTTGAAAATGTTAGTCTCTATTTTTGAATGTGTGTATCAAAGGTTATATTAGGGTGAGAGGAGGTCTGCCACTCTGTCACAAGGATGATGTCATCAGTGATGTCATTTGAGATGTCATCAGTGATGTCATGAGTGATGTCACTGACCATGTCATGAGTGATGTAATATGTGACGTCATCAGCAGTGCATTGCGGGGGCGCGAGTTATAGTTAGCTGAACTAACTATAACGGGGGAATTTCATTGGTTTTTCACGAGTGAAATGTCCTGCTAACTATAACATGTGTGAAACCTATGGTTTTTTCAGTGAATTTGCAAGGTTTTTTAAATGCTAATTCCTAACTATAACGTGTGTGAAACCTTTGGTTTTTTCAGTGAATATATATATACATACAAATGTGTGTGTATGTATATAGTTTATGAAGTTTCCTGTTGTTCTTACATGTGCACCCTGACATAATTAACCCAGCACATTACTAGCAAAATGGAGAGATCCTGGAAGCGCATCTACAATGTAAATTAGCTCAGTTGTAAAGTTCCGATAATGTCTCCTTAGAACAATAGCAATCTTTCCGCAAAAGGCTGGCGCCTTCACAAAAAAGGAATTGTAACTTCACTTGGTAAAGGTTAAAAAGATGAGCATTTTCTGGCAATCAAAAGCCTGGTTAGATCTACAAATTCAATTTCAGATCCTGGCCATAAATGCATGTTTGATATATTTTTCCATGTGCAGGTGCCACGCCTGTATTTTGTGGTCATGCTATTTATGCAGTTATTTGTGACACCTAGCTGATGACCTGAGCATCCACAGTGTCGTGACTGAGCTGGCATTCAAAAACGCTAGTCATGTCTTTCACTCACTGAGGGGGATATGTACAATGAAGTGGCAGAGATTGTCGTTAGCCTCCTTCGCTTAACAACACGCTCCGCCACTTCAGAAACGCAAGGCTGCACCAGATTTGCAAGAATGAGGTGCAGCCTTGCGTTTCCCCCTGCAATGGCACTAAGTTTAACAACTTAGCACCAATGCAGGCACCCTTGAACCAGAGTGCAACGGTGTCTGTGCGCAGGGGAGGATTGGTTATGAGCAGTGGCAGCTCCTCCATAGGGGCGTTTGGGTGCCGCCCCCCTGCTTTCTCGCAGTGCGAGAAGGCAGAAACATAAATGGTAATAACTACCATTTATGTTTCTGCCTTCTCGCACTGTGAGAAAGCAGAAGTGCCTGGTTGGGGGTGGGCGGCTCTGCTTGAGGGCAGGGGGGAGTGGCTTGCCCACTGTTGTGCATAGGGACTGTTTGGCCGGCCCTGGGGCCGATCAAACAGACCGTATGCACAACACTGGGCAAGCCACTCCCCACCTACCCTTGAGCAGGACCGCCCACTCTCCCTTTTCTCTATGTAGGCTGCTGCATGCAGCAGCCTACATAGAGAAAACGGCCCAGGTGGGGCGCGCTCAGATTCGCCTGGAGAGTTCTGATTGGTGGAGGGGAGGGAGGGAGGCTGCGTGTCCCGATGACGCAAGGAGAGCTGCAGCCGGCCGGAATTTAAGAACGCAGGGCGGGAGTCCTGTGACGCTGCTGCTCCTGTTCACAAACTGAAGAGCGCCAACGCTGGACCCCGGCCCAGGAGCAGAGGCCGGTCAGGTAAGTTTTTATTTTATTTTAATTTAAAACTCCCCCTGTCCCCACCCGAGTCCACCCCCATCGAGTATTGCCAGCCGCGACTGATCGGAGCATACAATGGCAGATCTTCATACCTTTTGCCCATTCCTCTCGCTACCCTAGCTCGTCTCCTCGCAATAATCATCGTTGTGCATTCTCAGTTTCATACTGTTGCTTATGTTCGACGTGTAACATATTAGTCTTTGACACTAAAATTTCTTTCTTCTTGCTGTCCTGCCCACTAAGTACAATTTAAGTGAGATTTATGCTTTATTAAAAATAATTGGAAACTTGTTTGTTTTTGGCTTTGAAAATTCTTCAAAGTGTCTGACCTGCCGTTTTCTTTTGTGTAATCTTTTAGTCTCTCTGTTGCATAACGTGTCTTTATTGTGTTGTTTAATGTTACCTTTTGAACTAAAAAAACCTCTGTTCAATACCGAGTGAAACGAGACCTTGCTTGGCCCTGCAGAAAGTTACTTTGAACTTAGAGAATGTTTAATTGCTCCCTGTGGTTCTGTCTAAAACACACATACCCCGTAAGGTGAAGGCTGTTTCTCTCATGAATAATCTCCAGAGATCATCAAAAAATGTTCGAAGAGTCCCCCACCCCCCCAAAACCCTCTTTTGACGGTCGGGCTCGCTCGCCACCGGTGACAGGACTCATCACAAAGTGTTACGCCACACCACTTTCAAATGTCACCAGCCGCCACTGGTTATGAGCAGGAAGCTGTCCCTACACATAAACAATCCTAAAATGCCATTTTGTAACTTCTATGTGTGCTGCTGCATGCAGCACACATGAAAGTTACAAAATGGCTTTGATGTAAAAGGTTTGTTTATGTACAGGAAGGGAAGCCTTCCTGTACATAAATAAACCATGTCATTTTGCTTTTCCATGTGGGCTGCACAAGGCACCACACATTGAAAAAAGCAAAAACGAAGAGAAATAATGCATTTCTCCTCGCTTCGCCAACTTAAGACCAGGATTTTGCAGAATGCAGCACGCATAGAAAAAGGAAAAATCGGAGAAATAAAAGCATTTCTCCCTGTTCCGCTCCCCTGGGGAGGCGTAGGAATCTGACGCATTCACAGGTTTACGAAACCTTGTAAACCTGGGAATGTTTCAGATTCCATGGATGTTGCGTGTGAAGATCCACAGCAACACTCATGGAACGCGCCTTTCAGGCTGAGTAATGCATGAAAGATGAAAGAGGGCCATATTTAAAAGCCATGTAAAGCCAGACAGGTCATGTAGAGTACAGACAGATCATGTCTGTACTAGAGAGAGCACTGAAGTAGGACTGCCCTGCTGACCTTGTAACTCCGAAGAGAGGCTGCACTGAAGATTGAAGTGCACCTGCTTCCCCTTGGGCTAGTGAAGAGAGGACTGTGCCTGAGGTGTCTGGCTCAGGGAAAAGTAATCCCCAAGCCTTAGACAGAAGAGGTGACTTCAAGAGTCAGTTGAATGACTTCCTGTTGCAACACCATGGCAATAAAAGCTGAGGATGCCTGCCTTGGCGAGTGGTAGGCGAGATCAGTAGATTGTCATTCTTCTCCAAAAGGCAGCCTGGTTGACCGAGACCCTCCGCTCAGAGTCTGTGGGACCTGGGAGAGCCGTTGGAGTGCAGTTTGGTCACCCAGATGGCAAGCTATCATCAGAAGTAGGGGACCCCTTGTTTCGTCACAGCCGGAGACCAGTAGACCAGTGGCAACTGATTTAGTGTTGGACTCCAACCTCCAACCTCCAATCTTGGACGTCAACCTCTGTGTCCAAAGACACTTAACCATGTTTTTGGACTGAGGGATGGCCTCAGAAGACGCCCATCAACCGGAGCATCGACTACCGTATCCTCGAGCCTCTTCAGCATCCTTTATTCCGTGCATCAGGACAAATCCATTGGAAACTGTGGCAAGTTGCCATTGACACTGGAACTGGACTGAAGACTACTTTCTTGTTGAGGTAACTGCCTTGTTGGGGCTGGTTGGTCCCATTGACTTGCTCCCTGCCAGATCCGGTGTCCCAAAGTAGCCCAAAGTATTTGCATTCAAATTTGATGCAAGTTTTGTTGAGAAAGCTTCTGTGTCATATTTGTTGAACTTACCAATGCTTGTTTGTGCTTGTGTGAAAAGCTGAGATGAATTGTAAGCATTTAAATCTCCGGAACCATCCAGTGACTATTGTTCATTTTGGTGTCCATAAATGTATAAAAATACAGTTTATTTTTATAAATTATTGTTGGATTTCAATAGAGTCATGTTTCTTTCTTTTTCTATTGTTTTGGTGTTGCTGAAATGCTTTACAATTGTTCCTTTGTTTAAGCATTGCTACTCCAAGCCACAGCTACCCAGGGTTGAGGTAAAGGTTTCACAAATGAGCCTGACTGGACACAGGACGGTATTACACTGTATTACACGGTTAGGTCTCACAACCGCAGCATATGTTACACCACATTTCCTCACACCTGCGTGAACATTTACTGAACCTTTTAGGCTGAGTTTACGGATGTATAGCTGCAGAAGAGGTCAAAATGAGTGTGATCTGGGGTGCACGAAGGGCCCATACTTTTTTATTTGACAAAAAGAGTTCTCCTTTTTTTTAAAAGGCTTCTATCCTGGGGTGATCAATTCCAACATTTGAGATGCCTCAGCTGAATTGGAAGAAAGAGAGTCTCCCGTATTAAAGCTGATGGGAGGGACAGACAACTGAACAAGAAATGAGCCTTCTTGCCTGGGTGTCTGCTGTCTGGAAGTAATATAAATTTAGACATGATCAGTAACCATACCAATAGAGTCCTCACCAGCAACACATTATGGCATGACTCACCTGTCTTAACACTATTTTACCAACACAGCTTTCCATAACTCTCCTGTTAAGGTGTTCATTGGCATGCTATTATTGTAGTAGGGATGCTGTCTTCTCAGTGTCTCTACCAAGGACCTGATAGAGTGGGGCTTCTTTTTTTTTCTCAATCATTCAGTGAAGTCCAAATGGTCGTATGAACCTTTTTTTTTTTTTTTTTTTTTAAATGAAATCAAAACAATTATTAGCATTTGCAGTCAAAAACAAACATATCAACAAACATGGTCATGCACAGTGGGTTGTCTATCCTTGGTTGTATGGACCTTTGATTGTCAACTTGCAGTGTGAGATGGAGTGAAGTGTGACCCGCTGGTGAGGCCTGTGCAGGCTCCCACCACGAAAGCTGTGTGGTTCATTAACATGGCTGTAAACAGCATTTCCGTGAGGCCTGGGGTAAAGAGTCATGTAGGGCTAGGCTAAAGATTGGCTGAACATCTCGAATCCCGGTAGCAGCAGAGAAACTGATGCTGAGACTAGAGGGAGTTTAAGGTTCTCCACCCCCTGCCGCACCTCTCAAGCCAGTGCCATCGCCACAGTGCCAGATCTCGTCCTCGGAGATGGCATCCTGAGATGTCCAGGAGAGGCTCCAGGGATGCTGCACTCTCTAGCAAGGCCAAATCTCTTGATCCCCGATGGCCGTTGGGTAACTACCGCCACAATTTAGACATGGCTGCTGGGCTCCCCCGGACTGCTCTACCACCTTAGGTATAGAGCCAGTGGGCAGGAGCTAAACCGTGTGTGGACTGGGGTGGCACTCAGATAGCGAAGCGGGTGAAGTTGGGTGGAAGGCCACCTCCTGGATTCTGAAAGATCCTAGAGAGCAAGGGCAAGCATAGGCCCGACAGGGTACCCACCCCAGGCAGACCGAAGAAGCCCAGGGAATGAGAGACCTGGTGGAGCGTCACATGCTTCCCGCCCACCCAGTAACCCTCCTCTTATTCTCCTACACTTGAAGAGAACACACTAATGCCGAAGGAGGGGAGACGTCAGTGCACGCTCTACCTTTCACTGAAAGGGAAACTACCCAGAATTAAAGACTTGGGGCATATCCCTAGGCCTACAACTTCCATAGCAATGGTGACACATGGGATCAAGAAGGATTTTATGATGAAGGACATGCTGACCAATGCTCCCCACAAAATTTCCGAGCAACATGAGCTCCATTTTCCCCCTGTTCAACTTCAAAGAGCTGTTGGACATCCAACTCACCACTCTCTCCAGACAGATAGGTAGTTGGTTATTGCTAGATTCAGAGCCATTAGAAAAGGACACAACTAGCTGGGTGTCATCGGCATATGACACCACCGATATTCCAAATTCCTGACTGTACCACCTCAGCCAACTGACGAACATAAACATTAAACAAAGTCGGACTGAGGGATGAACCCTGCGGGACGCCACATGTGGTAGGGAGGTGCTCTGAGACGCAGTGCCCTTCCATCACCTGGAAATATCTATTATCCAGGAAGGAGGCGAGCCACTCCGAGGCTTTTCCCTGAATTCTCACTTCCCCCAATATTGCTTTTAAAATAGCATGATCCACAGTCTCAAAAGCGGCACTGAGATCTAGCAAGAGGATGGTGGCAGACCGACCTTCATCAAGTGTAGATTTTACCTCTTCAGTTACTATCAGACTGGCTGACTCAGTACTGTATGTGGCTCGAATGCCCATCTGGGTAGGATGGAAAATATCATTAGACTCCAGGAAGTTAGACAGAGAGTGATTAACATGCTTCTCCAGGAGTTTACCCAGGTATGGAAACAGGGAAATGGGACAGAGATTATTCAAAATTGTCGGATCAAGGTTAGCTTTCTTTTGGAGTGGTTTGATGATAGCATGTTTCCAGGTTTTTGGAACTAGTGCCGAATCTAGGGAGAGATTGAGAAGTTCAGTCACCGAGGGTATAAGAATATCCAGCACGTTCAATAGGAGAGGAGGGGGCAGTGGATCCAATGAAGAGCCCGATTTAATTGTCCTGATAAACTGTCAGACCTCTTCCTCTAATCTGGGGAAGAAGTAGGGGGCGATTTAATCGTAATAACAGTGGTAGGTTCCCTGTTTTTTGGGAATTGACATGCCATTTTAGGAATCTTTTGCAGTTAGAAGGAACAGTCTCTCTGGTAGTAGTTAAAACTGGGGTGCTCTCATGATGGCATGGGACAACCCACGGAGACTTCATAGCAGTGCAAAGGGGGTTATGGTTGCTGTCGTTGGCGGTGCCCACATTTATTATATATTTACAGACACATGCGAAAATTTGGATCGTACATGAGATTTCATGCTCTGCCCAGCCACAATCAGGCTGGGACGGAATTATAACCAGTCAGAAGGTATGTCTATACCCTATGGATGCGACCTTGAACATTGTATGGTCCTGTCAGGTTGCACTCCTTCATTTAAAAAATTATTTTATACATTTTGTTTTAATTTTAGGCGCATAGACGTTTGCACTATTTTGGAAGGTAGGTCTGGGTTTGCCCAGCATATTTTTCTATTGACAACCTATTTAGGTTTTGTCGCCTGTACGTAAGATTTTAGCTGCACTGATGCTTATCACAATATGCTTTGGCATTATACATATTCTTATTGACCACTTCACTTACCATAGGGTGTATGCCTCACTGTTTGACTTTATTTATCGAACATCATCAATGTATATATCAAGACGATTTTTCTAATGTTAAATAGTCACTGTCCTTTGGAGGGTACTATTGACACGGATGTATGATTTACCGTATAGGTTTAGGATATGAGTTGGGATCACTATTTATCCACATGTGATGTATGTTATCCTATAAGCACCGAACTGAGTAGGCTGATACTATGTTTTTGATTATGTTTTCCAGCCCTGAGGAAGTCGCGGGTTTCTTGTCCCGAGCGACGAAACACGTGTTGGCTGGATCTTAACAAGAAATGCATTAAATCATTCATGTTGTTTATGTATTCATATTAATATTCAAGTCAGACGCAGAGAGGCTATGTGAATCATGAAGCTTCAAGCGGTCGAACATGGGATGAACACAGACCACGAACTACGCTACTTTCTAGGAGATTAGACATCCCCGCTGTAGGATCTAGGATTTTAGATAGGGACACAGTGATCTATGAGATTGGATTTTAGTACTGTATATACTGGGGCTGTGTAGTGACATATTTGAACTTTTCACGATAAATATATATTACTCGGGATTTCATGGTATGTAGGTGATTATTGATGATACTACTAATGATGGATTACGACTCCAGAAATGTTCTATCATATGGGCAATCTGAAGGTATGATATATACAATAACACATCGGAACCTGTCGCGACAATTATTTACTACTGAGGACATCTTGTTATGTATTTATATTTTGCTAATATTGTAGATATGATGATATGCAACCTTACAGATACTTTTGATCTATGTATAATCTAGATTGTACGGTATAAACATTGTAGATGGTTCGGTGTGGAACCGGGCAATGAGGCACCCACGTGTACATGCTGTACTTTTTACTCCCCTTTTTGTGATTTAGGATGTTAACTGACTTGGGAGCTCGCATTTTGAGATATCTCCCAGGTTTTTCCTTTCTTTCCCCTTCTTGACTAACAATCAGGAATTTTGGGCTTGCGTGGTTAAGGGGTGAGAATTTATCCTTCTTAATATGTATCCTTTGTATTGAATAACTTTACGTTACGATAAGGTGGTTAACAAAATTGTTTTTCTTTGGATCGGGCGACATCAAAGACTGGCTTAATATCATATTGAATGCTCTTTGGATTGGCATGGACTTCGAATTTTATTTACCAACTTGGACGATGTACTACAATGATCCTTTATGAAGGATCTACTAAGGTGGACCTAGCCGTCTGTCTTGAAGATGACATATCCAAGATGGCGGCCGTTTGCAGAATTGCTTAGGCCGACCATACCGAGTAACTGGACTAATGCAGAATCACATGTAATATATGATGTGCTTTACTGACTTAGGAGTCTTGTCGTTACGTGTGAAGTGTCCTCTCACAATATTGATCGTTTCCCCAGTGGGTTTATTAAATAGTATCATATAAACATGGATTTGTTGCTCTAATATTTCGTGAATTATCATCGCTTCGTTTGCCTTAGGGCAGTTACGAACGTTTAGATATGGCGCACGTTTAAACTACATTTCACACAAGATGGGGCCCGCGGTTGGGGTGTATGTCCACCGCGTCTTCACGCTAGTCTTCAGAAGTTCCCTACACTACTAACAGTACTTCCGGCTATTGGCGGCGTATTATCGCCATACAGAGGTACCGGGAGTCGGATTCAGGCTCTTGTGATGCAATTTACAGGTATGGATGGGCTATTTGGGTTGTGGAATAACTCTGCATTGAGAGTTAACGTTGGTATCTTGAATAGATATACACTTTTAATCTTTCAGCTCATCGGGGGTCGTTCTAATATTGAAGCCCTCACTGTGTCACGAGTTTACTTCTTCTCGTGCAAGTCCTGGTAAGCGGATAGACGTTCTCTTATTTGCATCTCATAGCGGTGTCTTTGGTGTCGGGCACACGATGTGGGCTAACTGGGCACAAAGCTTATATGCTTTTGGATCACTGCGTGTATTGATACTATTTGTGTATTTTTGTGATATTCAGACTTGGGAATCTTTTGATGTCGGCATGGATGACGACTAGACCTCTGTAATTGGGGATTATTCCTCTCCAATGGCAGCTGTTTTTTATGACTGTTTGATTAACACTACGGGTGTCATTTTAATTCTCCCATTTCTATCACACAAGCCCAATATTTCTTCTAAACTGATACACTTAATTGTTGGATAATACTTTTGAACAGGAGCTTTCGGTATCGTTTCTAAATAGGACCTTATTATATATTTACAGACACATGCGAAAATTTGGATCGTACATGAGATTTCATGCTCTGCCCAGCCACAATCAGGCTGGGACGGAATTATAACCAGTCAGAAGGTATGTCTATACCCTATGGATGCGACCTTGAACATTGTATGGCCCTGTCAGGTTGCACTCCTTCATTTTAAAAATTATTTTATACATTATTTTGTTTTAATTTTAGGCGCATAGACGTTTGCACTATTTTGGAAGGTAGGTATGGGTTTGCCCAGCATATTTTTCTATTGACAACCTATTTAGGTTTTGTCGCCTGTACGTAAGATTTTAGCTGCACTGATGCTTATTACAATTTGCTTTGGCATTATACATATTGCCATAGGGTGTATGCCTCATCGTTTGACTTTATTTATCGAACATCATCAATGTATATATCAAGATGATTTTTCTAATGTTAAATAGTCACTGTCCTTTGGAGGGTACTATTGACACGGATGTATGATTTACGGTATAGGTTTAGGATATGAGTTGGGATCACTATTTATCCACATGTGATGTATGTTATCCTTTAAGCACCGAACTGAGTAGGCTGATACTATGTTTTTGATATGTTTTCCAGCCCTGAGGAAGTCGCGGGTTTCTTGTCCCGAGCGACGAAACACGTGTTGGCTGGATCTTAACAAGAAATGTATTAAATCATTCATGTTGTTTATGTATTCATATTAATATTCAAGTCTGACTTGTCTTGATGATTATTTATGTGTGCCGGGGCATAACTCAAAACCCACATTCATATCTAACAGATCTCCCCAGAGTCTTTCGTCCAGTAAGATATAATCAATATGTGACGGGCAGCTCGCTCTATTGTAGGTGTTTGCACCCTGACTATCCGATGGGGTAATCATAAGGTAAGTTACGAGTAGAATTTTTATGTCTACTTTAGGACTCGGGCGGAATCTCTGCACGTGGGGTGGAATCTCTGCACTGGAGGGGGAATCTCTGTACACGGATGGAATCTCTGCAGGTGGGGTGGAATCTCTGCACTTGGATTGAATCTCTGCACTGGGGAGGAATCTCTGCATTCGAGGTGGAATCTCTGCACTCAGGGTGGAATCTCTGCACTCAGATGGAATCTCAGTTTTCAGATGGAATCTCTGCACTTGGGGAAAAATCTCTACCCTAGGATGGAATCTCTGCACTCGGATGGAATCTCTGCACTCAGGGTGGAATCTCTGCACTTGGGGTGGAATCTCTGCACTGGAGGTGGAAGCTCTGCACTGGAGATGGAATCTCTACACTCGGGTGGAATCTCTGCACTCGGATGAAATATCCACACTGGAGGTGGAATCTCCGCTTGCAGATAGAACCTCTGCACTCGGATGGAATCTCTGCACTTGGATGGAATCTCTGCACTTGGGGTGAAATCTCTACACTCGGATGGAAGCTCTGCACTCGGATGTAATCTCTGCACTCAGGGCGGAATCTCTGCACTCGGGCGGAATCTCTGCACTCGGATGGAATCTCTGCACTCGGGGTGAAATCTCTGCACTCGGATTGAATTTCTGCACTCAGGGCGTAATCTCTGCACTTGGGGTGGAATCTCTGCACTTGAGGTGGAAGCTCTGCACTGGAGGTGGAATCTCAGCACTCGGGTGGAATCTCTGCACTCGGATGGAATCTCTGCACTCGGGGTGGAATCTCTGCCCTCGGATGAAATCTCTGCACTCGGATGAAATCTCTGCACTGGAGGTGGGATCTCTGCACTCAGATGGAATCCCTGCACTCGGATGGAATCTCTGCACTTGGATGGAATCTCTGCACTCGGATGGAATCTCTGCACTTGAGGTGAAATCTCTACACTCGGGTGGAATCTCTGCACTCAGGGTCGAATCTCTGCACTCAGATGGAATCTCTGCACTCAGATGGAATCTCTGCACTCGGATGGAATCTCTGCACTTGGAGTGAAATCTCTACACTCGGATGGAATCTCTGCACTCTAATGGAATCTCTGCACTCGGGTTGGGATCTCTGCACTCGGGCGAAATCTCTGCACTTGGGGTGAAATCTCTGCACTGGAGGTGGAAGCTCCGCACTGGAGATGGAATCTCTACACTCGGGTGGAACCTCTGCACTCGGATGGAATCTCTGCACTTGGGGTAGAATATCTGCACTCGGAAGGAATCTCTGCACTCGGATGGAATCTTTGCACTCGGCTGGAATCTGCACTGGAGGTGGAATCTCTGCACTCGGGGTGAAATCTCTGCACTCGGATGGAATCTTTGCACTCAGCTCGTATCTCTGCACTCAAGGTGGAATCTCCGCACTGGAGGTGGAATCTCTGCACTCGGATGGAATCTTTGCACTCGGGTGGAATCTCTGCACCTGAGGTGGAATCTCCACACTGGAGATGGAATCTCTGCACTCGGATGGAATCTCTGCACTCGGATGGAATCTCTGCACTCGGATGGAATCTCTGCACTCAGGTGGAATCTCCGCACTTGAGGCAGAGATTCCACCCGGGTGTGGAAATTTTACCCTGAGTGAATACCGAAAGCCATAAACTTAGACTTTTGGTCTAAGTTCATGTGAGACCGGCCTCACGGCGTTGCCCTCTTCATCATCCAGCCAACCTGCGACCACCCTCAAGACACGACATCTCCGACTCCGGCCGCCCCAGCCACCCCCGATCCGCGGGCCGGCCAGAGGCCTGACAGACTCAACACCCTACCACGCATGTCCAACCGAGGGAGCGGGAACCCTCGAGCCAGACCCAGAGGCACCAGCCCAGTCACACCTCGGGTCGCCTTCCCCGGGAGGACTCGATCGGCCACCAGGCCCCTGGGGAGCAGGCGCCTCCCCTGCCGAGCGTCTGGGGTCCCTCCCAGACCCACCTGAAAAGACCAAGAAAGTGAGCGGCAGGAAATCCCGCCGGACCCCCTCCGTCACCCCAGTCCCCCCTCTGCGAGCACTCCGGACTTCAAAGAACCAGCGGAGTATAACAAGGGGTGCCGGAGAAACGAGTGCAGAGAAGACCTGGAACCATCCGAGCCTGCAGACGCTGTCGCGGCTCCTGAATGCTGAAGTCACCTGGGCCTGCTGAGTGACTCGCGGCCTCTTGCTATTGAACCATCTGAGCCCTGCGGACGAGGTCGCGGCTCCCGAACACTGAACCACCTAGGCCTGCTGACTGACTCGCGGCCCCCAGCTATTGAACCATCTGAGCCCTGCTGACGGAATCGCGGCTCCCGAACTCCGACCACCTGTGCCTGCTGAGAGACTCGCGGCGCTCCCCTTGAGGACGACTCGGTAAGAGATCGCCCAGAGACACGACACCCTCCAGCTCGAGGATTGTGAGCTTTCCGCAGGGTATTTCGCAGAGACACTATCTTGAAAGACTGTCCCGCTACCCCCATTCCCCACGACTGATTTGTGGTACGTTGTGTCACTGCTGTACTGCTTGCATCTTGGATCATAAAGATCCCTTGAAATCATCGATAAAAGAACCTATCGTCCTACAAAGAATACGTGTGGTGTCACTCTGTTCGTAGTGTATCTCAGGGTGTGCGCGCCTGGTTCGGCCTACTTGGGAGAGGTGGGTCAAAGGGGTGGGCAAGACGTGTATCGAACCCCCCTCCGGCGAACGCCTTTCCAACATTTGGTGGCAGACGACGGGATCCGAGCCGACACCGAAAGAGAGCGTGCAGTGAACGACTGACGCACTACCAAACAGAGATGGAAGGAGAAACCTCCCTGGGTGCCGCAGGTACCGAAATAAGCTCACCGTTCCGAGAGGATCAATTGAAGTATTACACGCATAGAGAACTAAAACAGTTTTGCAAAGACCTTGGCATCACTACCACCGGACTAAGCACAAAGGAAGACTTCCAGAAAGTACTGAAAGCCTGGGTCGAGACGGGGGCGCCCCGACCCAAACGGAAGGAGACTCTACCCATGAACCACCAAGCATCCCGGCAAGAAACAACGGGCCAGAGGGGAACCTGTCCCCCGAGGAACTAGCGGACCGAGAGAGAAGCCGCAACCACGAACTTGAACTGGCAAAACTAAAAATCGAGGGAGAAATAAAACTGGCAGAGAAGAAGTTGGCCGTCGAGCAGTTACGGCTACAAGGGGAACTTGAAGAGAAGAGACTCCAAAGGGAGCACGACGAAAAGAAACTCCAGCTAGAACATGAACGCGGCCTGAAGGAGATTGAGTGGCGGGCTAGAAACGAAAAGTCACAGCCACCCGGGAATCCACCGTCCGCTCCCACCGGGGAAACCAAAGTTCACATCCCCAAGGATGTGGTAAAGGAGTATTACAAGAACGATGATATCCAGCAGTGGTTTAAGGCCTACGAAGTCGCCATGACCTCTCACCGAGTCCCGCAGAAGGATTGGGGGGCTGGCCTATGGGGCCGGTTCTTAAGCGAAGGAAGAGACACTGTGCTAGATCTGCCCTCCACGGTCATGAACTCCTACAGCCACATGAAGGAAGCCCTCGTGGGCCGGTACGGACTCACCCCCGAAATGTACCGACAACGGTTCCGAGATTGCAAGAAGATACCGGGCACCACGTGGGTAGAATACGTAAACTTTTACAGCCGAGCCTTGGACGGTTGGATCAAGGGCAGCAAGGTCTCCACCTTCGAAGAACTGTTCGATCTGATTGCCTGGGAACATTTAGCGGCCAATTGCTTTATAGAACTGCGCCAGCATCTCCTGGACAGTAAACTCACCGACCCTCGGAAGCTGGCCGCTGAGGCTGATCGTTGGGTGAACACCCGGGCCACCCGGGGCCCCGTGGGGGACTACGGCCGCCACAGTCAAGGCCCCCCCACCAGAGGGGCGGAGGGAACCACAGCCGACCAAGAGACTTCCCCGGGGGGTCCTCAACCAGCCCCCCCAGCAGCCCACCAGCGGCGGGTTCGGCACAGTCCCCAGCAAGCACCGGAGCCCCAGGACGACCAGGTCCATGAGCTAGGATCACCTGCTTCCGCTGCCAACAGCCCGGACACTACGCCAATGACCCACAGTGTCCCCAGTATCAGCGAACCAAAACGACCAACCCCACGGCCCGGCAGATGGCCTCCGTGGCTCTGGGGGAAGAGATGGAAGACTCCAAGGAATGGGAACCGGCGGCCATGGCCCTGGTCTCCCTTGGTGATCGAGAAATGGTCCCCGGGACACCCTTGCCCGCCAACACCGAAAAATACCGACAGCAGGTGACCATCAACGGCCACCGAGTCGAGGGCCTTCGCGACACCGGGGCGAGTGTCACCGCGGTCCACCGCAGCCTAATTTCAGAAGACCAGATCCTAACCGGGGCCCTCTGTCCGGTCGTATCCTCCGACAATTCTGAGAGCCTCTGCCAGATGGCGCTGGTGCCCTTCGAGTGGGGGGGGGTCTCCGGAGAACTGAAGGTAGCGGTCCGGACATCGCAGCCCGTAGACTGCCTCCTGGGCAACGACCTGGAGAGTTCCCCGTGGGGGCAAGTAGAACGAAGAGCCCACCTGGAGATGATGGGCCTACCAGAATGGGTCTGCGCCACCACGCGCTCCATGACCGCACGATCGCCTCTCTCCAAGGGCGGTGAAGCCCTCTTACCGAACACTATCCCCGAGAGCCGGGACACCCTACCAGAAGCGGACAACCCTCCTTCAGAGGGAGAAGAAGACACTAACCCGGGGGAAGGACCGGAACCTTCCGCCCCAGAGGCCCTGACGGAGCTCGAAGAACTGCCCGAGATGGCCCAGTGGCACTGTGAGGGGGGGCCCTCCCGCGAAGAGTTCTGCCAGAAACAGGCCACCTGCCCCTCCCTCGGGGGACTTAGACAACAAGCCGAAGCCCAGGCCGCCGGTGACCGAACCGGAACCCATTGGATCTATTGGGACAATGGCCTCTTATACAGCAAGCAAAAGTCCGCCGAGCTAGGTGCAGCACGGGTACTGGTGGTACCCCTGCGGTTCCGGAGCCTCCTCCTGGGCCTGGCCCACGATGTACCCTTGGCAGGACACTTAGGCCAAGACAAGACATATCAGCGATTGGTTACCCACTTCTATTGGCCCAAGATGCGAGCGAATGTAGAAGTACACTGCAAATCCTGCCTCACGTGCCAGGGCAGTGGGAAGAGTGGCGGAAAACGCAAAGCTCCCTTACAACCGTTCCCCGTTGTGAGTACCCCGTTCGAGCGGGTCGGCATCGACATCGTGGGACCCCTGGATCCGAAGACCGCCCAGGGCCACAGATTCATCCTTGTCCTGGTGGACCATGCCACCCGCTACCCCGAGGCCATCCCCCTCCGCACCGTGACGGCTCCCGTGGTGGGCCGGGCTCTCATGGGGATCTTCTCCCGTGTCGGATTTCCCCGTGAGGTTGTGAGTGATCGCGGCACTAACTTTATATCCCGCTACATGAAGTCCCTGTGGCAGCAGTGCGGAGTCACGTATAAGTTCACGACCCCCTACCACCCCCAGGGCAACGGCCTAGTGGAACGCTTCAACCGAACCCTGAAGGGAATGATCCTGGGCCTCGAAGAGCCCCTGCACCGGAAATGGGACGTCCTCCTCCCTTGCCTCCTGTTCGCATACCGAGAAGTCCCCCAAAAGTCTCTGGGGTTCAGCCCCTTCGAACTGCTGTACGGACATCCCGTCCGAGGGCCCCTGAGCCTGGTCAAAGAGGGCTGGGAGACAAGCCCCTGGGGGACACCCCCTGATGTGTTCCGCTACATCCTGGCGCTCCGCAACCAGACGAGGAAGTTCAGAGAACTCGCAGAGGCTATCCTCGAGGCCAGCCAAGAAGAAATGAAGCGCTGGTATGACCAGAACGCAACCCTGGTCGAGTTCCAGCCGGGCCAGCAGGTTTGGGTCATGGCTCCGGTGAAACCCTGCGCCCTACAAGACAAATGGACTGGTCCCTTCAAGGTGGTCGAGCGGAAGAGCCAGGTCACGTATCTGGTCGACGTACAGTCCCCACGGAACCCCCTCCGGGTCCTCCACGTGAACCGTCTCAAGCCCCACTTTGTGAGGACGGAATTAAGTTTGCTACTGGCCACCGATGATGGGGCGGAAGAAGACACCGAACCCCTGCCCGACCTCCTGTGCGCTAAAGAACTGGATGGCTCCGTGGAGGGAGTGAAACTGTCGACTGCCCTCAC
The DNA here is from genome assembly GCF_964204655.1 of Triturus cristatus. Classification (NCBI taxonomy): domain Eukaryota; kingdom Metazoa; phylum Chordata; class Amphibia; order Caudata; family Salamandridae; genus Triturus; species Triturus cristatus. The sequence continues at coordinate 1,204,525,224 of NC_140582.1, read as the reverse complement.
TCCCCAGCAGTCCGACGAATGCCGCCAGCTGCTCAGACAATTCGCAGACCTCTTCTCCCTCATTTCAAGGGTCACCGACTGGTGCGTCCACGACGTAGACACCGGCGACAGCCCGCCTGTGAGACACCGAGCCTACCGGGTGCCTGACCGGGTCCGCACCTGCATCAAGACCGAGGTACAGAAGATGCTCACCCTGGGAGTAATCGAACCCTCCGACAGCCCCTGGGCCAGCCCGGTGGTTCTGGTCCCGAAGGCGGCTTCCCCAGGGGTCGCCCCCGAACTAAGATTCTGTGTGGACTATCGGGGGCTCAATGCGGTCACCCGCGCAGACGCTCACCCTATTCCCCGAACCGACAAGCTCATCGACCGCCTGGGGGCCGCCCGGTTCCTCAGCACTTTCGACCTGACCTGCGGATACTGGCAGATTGCTCTCACGGAGGGAGCGAAAGAGCGCTCTGCCTTCTCCACGCCGGATGGCCACTACCGCTTCAGGGTCATGCCGTTCGGGATGAAAAACGCCCCAGCCACGTTCCAGCGGTTGGTGAACAAGGTCCTGGCAGGACTCGAGGAGTTCAGCGCAGCGTACCTTGACGACATCGCCGTATTCAGCTCTCAATGGCACGAGCATCTCCAGCACCTCCGACAAGTACTAATGGCCCTGCGCCAAGCAGGCCTAACAGTGAAAGCCAGCAAATGCCAGCTCGGGCAAGGCTCCGTGGTCTACCTGGGGCATCAGGTGGGCAGCGGCCAGGTCGCCCCCCTCCAGCCGAAGATCGACGCCATCAAGTCCTGGGAGCCCCCCACCACGCAGACAGAGGTCCGGGCCTTCCTGGGCCTTACGGGGTACTACCGGAGGTTCATTAAAAATGATGGTAGTATCGCGGGGCCCCTCACAGAGTTGACCTCCAAAAAGCTCCCGAAGAAGGTGCAGTGGACCACCCCGTGCCAGCAGGCGTTCGACGCCTTGAAAACCGCCATGTGCACCGCCCCCGTACTCAAGGCCCCCGACTACTCCCAAGAGTTTGTGGTCCAGACCGACGCATCCGAACACGGCATCGGGCCGTGCTCTCGCAGTTCGACGACAAGGGCATTGATCAGCCCATCGCCTTCATCAGCCGAAGGCTGCTGCCGCGAGAGCAGCGTTGGAGTACTATAGAACGAGAGACCTTTGCCGTAGTCTGGGCCCTCAAGAAACTATGGCCCTACTTGTTCGGAACCCATTTTCGAGTACAGACGGACCACCGGCCCTTGCGGTGGCTAATGCAGATGAGGGGGGAGAACCCCAAGCTACTACGATGGTCCATCTCTCTCCAAGGGATGGATTTCACTGTCGAACATCGCCCGGGACGGATCATGCCAACGCCGACGGCCTGTCCCGGTTCTTCCGCTTCGGCGAGGAGAACCCCCCAGTGGATGGGTAGTTCTCCACGCCTTTCAGCTGGGGGGGACGCGTGTGAGACCGGCCTCACGGTGTTGCCCTCTTCATCATCCAGCCAACCTGCGACCACCCTCAAGACACGACATCTCCGACTCCGGCCGCCCCAGCCACCCCCGATCCGCGGGCCGGCCAGAGGCCTGACAGACTCAACACCCTACCACGCATGTCCAACCGAGGGAGCGGGAACCCTCGAGCCAGACCCAGAGGCGCCAGCCCAGTCACACCTCGGGTCGCCTTCCCCGGGAGGACTCGATCGGCCACCAGGCCCCTGGGGAGCTGGAGCCTCCCGTGCCGAGCGTCTGGGGTCCCTCCCAGACCCACCTGAAAAGACCAAGGAAGTGAGCGGCAGGAAATCCCGCCGGACCCCCTCCGTCACCCCAGTCCCCCCTCTGCGAGCACTCCGGACTTCAAAGAACCAGCGGAGTATAACAAGGGGTGCCGGAGAAACGAGTGCAGAGAAGACCTGGAACCATCCGAGCCTGCAGACGCTGTCGCGGCTCCTGAATGCTGAAGTCACCTGGGCCTGCTGAGTGACTCGCGGCCTCTTGCTATTGAACCATCTGAGCCCTGCGGACGAGGTCGCGGCTCCCGAACACTGAACCACCTAGGCCTGCTGAGTGACTCGCGGCCCCCAGCTATTGAACCATCTGAGCCCTGCTGACGGAATCGCGGCTCCCGAACTCCGACCACCTGTGCCTGCTGAGAGACTCGCGGCGCTCCCCTTGAGGACGACTCGGTAAGAGATCGCCCAGAGACACGACACCCTCCAGCTCGAGGATTGTGAGCTTTCCGCAGGGTATTTCGCAGAGACACTATCTTGAAAGACTGTCCCGCTACCCCCATTCCCCACGACTGATTTGTGGTACGTTGTGTCACTGCTGTACTGCTTGCATCTTGGATCATAAAGATCCCTTGAAATCATCGATAAAAGAACCTATCGTCCTACAAAGAATACGTGTGGTGTCACTCTGTTCGTAGTGTATCTCAGGGTGTGCGCGCCTGGTTCGGCCTACTTGGGAGAGGTGGGTCAAAGGGGTGGGCAAGACGTGTATCGAACCCCCCTCCGGCGAACGCCTTTCCAACAGTTCACCTTTGTGAATTAGGCCCAGTATGTTTAAACTCAGTATACAGTGTCAATAGTATACGTTGCTTTAAAACACACTGCAATACATAAATATAAAAAGCTGCACTAGTTCTTCCTTGTCTTCTGAAATGTCTCTAAATGTCTTTTTTAAAATCGAAGGAGCATGAGGTGACAAGGACTACGTTTGTCTGAGGACACAGCTCAAGGGAGGGGATGTTGGGCATATTCGGGGCAATCTCTCTTTTATCTTTAGATTTCGACAACTTCATACACTTCATAACTTCCCTTCTTATTTTTATTTAAAAATAAACAAAGTAGATGTAAAACCCTGGCTTTCTCATTCCCAGCTGCTGTACAATTTGTAGAGATTGTTGTGAACTTGGCGGCTTCTGCTCCACTCGAATGACGCCCATGACTGCCTCACTTTGGTCCTCTCATCCTACAGGATGCTAGCAGCCTAGTTCTTTATTTGACGTCTGTGGGCCACCGTACTTTAGGACTCTATTGGCAGAGTGAACTCCCCAGAGTTCTATTAAACATCTCGGGCGAGATTTCTTACCAGATGCAGCCTGGCTGTGCACCCCCAATCCACTTTTCTCACCAAAACACTCTCCCCAGATTGTGGTCAACGCCCTCCCTGGTGCAGGTGACCAGCACAGCAGGCAGGTGAGCCGGACCGAGGGAGGGCAGGGCAGGTTATCTCATCTTGAGGTCGGCCTCCCTGAAGAAACTCTGCCAACATGGTTCACAGCCGTTGGGGAAGGATTCTGCACACACGGGACTCCCTTCTCTTCACTTCCCTTCCAGCTCAACTCCTTGTGGAACCAGGTCTCATTAAGGTCATGGAAAGAAACAAAGGGCCTCATTTATGAAAAGTGACGCATCACTGCGTGAAAACAGTGATGCGCCACTTTTCACTGCGCCCTCCCTGCGACTCCAGTGATGCGTCATATTTACAGTATGACGCATCATGTCGCAAGGAGTCACAGATACGTCAGTATTTCTGACGTATCTGTAGGCGCAAAAGTGACGCATCGCTGGAATGTGTCACAAAAGTGACGCAACTCCAGCAATGTGTCCTTTCACATGGGGCAAGCCCCATGTGAAAGGGTCTGCGTCAGTCTTACGCCTGCCTTGAGGCAGGCGCAAGAAATTGACGCATTTGCACCCTAGAAGTGGCGCAGTGAAATCTCGTAGATTTCACTGCGTCACTTCTACGACCCTTTGTTGCGTCAAAACGCCCCCCTTGCATACATTATACCTGGCGCAGGTATAATGTGGCGCAGGGGTTTACAAAGTGACGCATCTACCTAGATGCGTCACTTTGTAAATATGGCGCAACATGGCACATGTTTTACGCCACTGGTACGTCACAAAAAGTGGCGCACCGGCGGCGCAAAAGTGACGCAGGGGCTCATAAATGAGCCCCAAAAGCTTCCCGGACACCGCTGCACGTGGCCCTGGATTGCGGACCTCGGCAGTAAAGGCCTCTTATCCTGGCGATTAGGAGGCAATAGGTCACCTTGTAACAACAGTGCGCAGGAATTGTGCTCTGCACACGTGGTAACGACAGTACACGTAAATAGTGCACACCTTGGAACAATAGCGCACACCTTGGAACAATAGTGCGTACAAATAGTACACACCTTGGAACAACAGTGTGCACAAATAGTACACAGCTTGGAACAATAGTGTGCACAAATAGTGTACAGCTTGGAACAACTGTGTGCACAAATAGTGCACAGCTTGGAACAATAGTGCGTACAGATAGTACACAGCTTGGAACAACAGTGTGGACAAATAGTGCACAGCTTGGAACAAAAGTGTGCACAAATAGTAGACACCTTGGAACAATAGTGCGTACAAGTAGAACACACCTTGGAACAACAGTGTGCACAAATAGTGTACAGCTTGGAACAACTGTGTGCACAAATAGTGTACAGCTTGGAACAACTGTGTGCACAAATAGTAGACACCTTGGAACAACAGTGTGGACAAATAATACACACCTTGGAACAATAGTGCGTACAAATAGTAGACACCTTGCAACAACAGTGTGGACAAATAGTGCACAGCTTGGAACAATAGTGTGCACAAATAGTGCACAGCTTGGAACAACAGTGTGGACAAATAGTGCACAGCTTGGAACAATAGTGCGTACAAATAGTAGACACCTTGGAAAAACAGTGTGGACAAATAGTACACACCTTGGAACAATAGTGTGCACAAATTGTGCACAGCTTGGAACAATAGTGCGTACAAATAGTAGACACCTTGGAAGAACAGTGTGGACAAATAATACACACCTTGGAACAATAGTGCGTACAAATAGTAGACACCTTGGAACAACAGTGTGGACAAATAGTGCACAGCTTGGAACAATAGTGTGCAAAAATAGTGCACAGCTTGGAACAACAGTGTGGACAAATAGTGCACAGCTTGGAACAATAGTGCGTACAAATAGTAGACACCTTGGAAAAACAGTGTGGACAAATAGTACACACCTTGGAACAATAGTGTGCACAAATTGTGCACAGCTTGGAACAATAGTGCGTACAAATAGTAGACACCTTGGAAGAACAGTGTGGACAAATAGTACACATCTTGGAACAACAGTGTGGACAAATAGTGCACACCTCGGAACAATAGCGCACCCCTTGGAACAATAGTGCGTACAAATAGTACACACCTTGGAACAACAGTGTGGACAAATAGTGTATAGCTTGGAACAATAGCGCACACCTTGGAAAAATAGTGCGTACAACTAGTACACACCTTGGACCAACAATGTGGACAAATAGTGCACACCTTAGAACAATAGTGCGGACAAATAGTACACACCTTGGAACAACAGTGTGGACAAATAGTGTACAGCTTGGAACAATAGCGCACACCTTGGAATAGTGCGTACAAATAGTGTACAGCTTGGAACAATAGTGTGCACAAATAGTGTACAGCTGGAACAATAGTGCGTACAAATAGTACACATTTTGGAACAACAGTGTGCACAGATAGTGTACAGCTTGAAACAATAGTGTGCACAAATAATGCACAACTTGGAACAATAGTGCGTACAAATAGTACACAGCTTGGAACAACAGTGTGGACAAATAGTGCACAGCTTGGAACGAAAGTGTGCACAAATAGTGTACAGCTTGGAACAATATTGCGTACAAATAGTACACACCTTGGAACAACAGGGTGGACAAATAGTGCACAGCTTGGAACATTAGTGTGCACGAATAGAGCACACCTTGGAAAAATAGTGCACTCAAGTAGTGCACACCTTAGAACAGATGTGCAGGGAACTGTATGATCACTCAACCCTACAACTCCTGAAATACACGCATGGAAAACATCTTTTTCAGTTTCAGTGTATTACAATAAAAATATTGACTACCAATTCAATATAAAATGGATTGTCCAGTTATGTTGCAATACTCAGTCTGAAAAAGAAAAACTACTGCCTCTTTTACACCTGCACAATCTTAGAGTTTGGATCCACCAACATAGCAATTAATTAGTAATGATATGAGGTCAGTTCCTCTATCTCTAAATTTTCCAATGTGTGACTGTGGGATCTTCTGTGTGTGCAGAAACTACAAACACTGATCATAGTGTCTCACTCGTCCGTCACTTGGCTTACCTGCGTGGATCCAGCCCCAGCGACCATGAACACGTTCACTTGGCCTCCAGCTCTTCAATATAATCACCATTTTGCTTCAAACACCCACAAGCTGAGCTCAAACTTTTGCTGAATCAACAGTTCAGTGAGGCGAGCCCACTCTGTGTACTCCCCTGTCTGCAGAGACAGGACTCCTGTGTGCAGCGAGAGGGCTTGCACTAGCCCTGTGTGCTGAGACAGTCCCTCCCTCAGTGTGAGACACCAATCTGGAGCAATGTTTCCTCCCCTCCCACCGCCTGTTGAAACCCTGGGTCTGTGGTTAGAGTTGGTTACTTTTTAGGTTTTGCCTGCACAGCGATTGTGCTGTGCTTGTGAAATCTATTGTACTGAATATATCTTAAACGGGACTTACAGCCCGCCTTCACTTGTGATTTGTCCGTGTGCTTGTCACTTTAGATTTCCTTTGTTTTTATTGGCTGAAGCTTTCTCCTTTGTTTGGTTCTCTCTTATCCACATCCCGGGGCCCTATTACGCATTCCCATCAAATTCGCTTTGGTGGTTAGAACTTCTTTTTATTAATTATTTTATTAAGGCTGCACAATGTTTGCTCTTTACCTGTAGTTATCTTGCTGCGCGCATTTACAATGTCTGGATACACGCATTTACAGCGTGCTTTTATACGTTGTAATCTCGTCGTGTTACCAAGTATTTCTACTCTTGTTGGCAACTCTATATTTTAAATTTTATCTTTGCCTCCAACGCCTTTGAACAAATTGTTACATTCATTTGACACATTTTATGGTTTAAATCTTTTGATTGATTTAGATGAGAACAATAGACTCTTTGGTGAGTCTTAGTACCCGAAAGTATCTCCCGCAAGTGAGCTCCAGAAATTCTGTGGATAAAAGTTCTAGGGCCCGATTCACAGAACTAACTTAAGACAAAATCCTAAACTTACTACCATTTTGGTATTCACAGAAGGCACTTACTCATTTTGGTATTCACAGAAGGCACTTACTCATTTCGGTATTCACAGAAGTTAGGAGTCCTAACCTGAATACCGAAATGAGTAAGTGCCTTTTGAGAATACCAAAATGAGTAAGTGCCTTCTGTGAATACCAAAATGAGTAAGTGCCTTCTGTGAATACCAAAATGGTAGTAAGTTTAGGATTTTGTCTTAAGCTAGTTCTGTGAATCGGGCCCCTAGAGTTGTACCCCAGGTTTTGTCAAATTTGGGGAGTGAGTGTGTAATGCCTGCTGTAATCTTTCCATACCCAGCAATTCCCACAGCCTGTGCAACCAATCCAGTCGGGTCGGTACCTCTTCTGTTCCCCATCGGGATAACAGCACCAGTTTAGCCACGCCTAGTGCTAGGGTGATCGCTCTCTCTCAGCAGAATTTAAGAGGATCAGTAATAGCGTTGGGGAGCCCTAACAGTACATAGCTAGGGAATCTGGGAATTTCCGTTTGGTGTATGTTGTCTGCATCGTGTAAAATTGAGTCCCAGAATGTTTGTATCTTCAGGCAGTGCCAAAGGATATGTGAGCGGGTGGCCCGCATCCCGCATCTGCGCCACACAGGTCATCCCCTCCCGGCCTCCACCTCGCAACCCTAGTGGGGGTGTAGAACCAGTAGTGCGCTATTATTAAAAACATTTCCTTACCCGCTGTGCTGCAAGAGAAGGCACTAGCTCTGTGTATGATGTCATGCCACTCCCTGGGGGAGAATGCACCCTCAAGTTCAGATTCCCACCGGTACTGCGTGGAAGACTTACTGCTCAATCTGGGAGTGTTCAGGAATGCATATATGTCTGACAGCAGGCGCTTCTCTGACATCCGGGTAATAAACCATTGCTCAAACTTGGTTAGCGGGCGGCTAGCATGAGGGTACACCTGTGGCTGGGTCACCCAGTAGCGAAGGGTGAGGTACTGCCAGTAAGCATTCCCAGGGACCCTGATGTTTAAGACCAAGCTAGTGAACGCCATCACCCCCTTTTCGCCAAACAAATCCCCAATTCTTTTGCAATTAGCCCCTTGCCAGCAGATGTATCCATTTCCTGTTCTTGCCGGGGGGAAATCCAGGTTTCCTATAAAGGGGGTCATGACATAGAGGTCAAGAGGCCACACGATTCCTGCACTCTATTCCACACACTGAGGGTAGTTCTAAGGGCCGAAGACACGTATACTCCTGGTGGACGGTGTCATTTCGGGATCCATGGTACTTTCCAAATATGCATACCCACTATTGAGCGGTTGATAAAGCACCAATGTTTCTCCGACTCCAGCTTGTACCACTCGGTCATGTACCTTAGTTGAGCTGCCTGAAAGTAGCGCTCCAGGTGTGGGATGCCCAGCCCCGCATCCTCCTGTCTCAGATATGTCAGATGTCGGGCCAACCATGCTTTTTTCCCTCCCCATATATAGCTCCAAATGAGCTGTTGTAGTTGTACCACCAGCATAGGTGGGGGCCGAAGCCGGAGTGTCTGCATTATGTAGGGGATACGCGGCAAGATAGTCATTTTAATAGATGCCAGCCTACCCAGCCACGATAAAGTGTGCCGTTTCCAGTTTAAAAGTTCCCCCTGATCTCGGCTAAGAGTGTTGTGTAGTTCACCTGTGCTATTTTGTCAAGTGCGGGGAATATCTGTAGCCCTAGGTAAGGAATGCCGTCGGGGGCCCACTTAAATGAGAACTGTGTTGCCAGCTGCTGTTGGATGTTCTTAGGAAGCGTCAAGCTAAGGGCCTGAGTTTTTGGGATGTTGACCTTAAAGCCCGAGGCCCAACTGAAAGTTTTGGTCTCACTCAACAAGGGGGGTAGCGAGGTCAATGGTTTCATAAGAAAGAGTACAACATCATCAACGTAAAGCAATATTTTATGTTCCCTGTCTCCCATTCTAATCCCTGATATGTCCGGGTTTTGACGGATTCTCTCTGTGAATGGCTCCATATAGAGAGCAAAGAGCAGAGGCGATAAAGGGCATACATGCCGTGTCCCTCTCCCTATCTTAAAGGGTCTTGAGGCAACCCGGTTCACCCTGATTCGCGCCTGCGGGTTGTCATAGATGCACTCCACCCATCCCATAAATTGGTCCCCGAATCCAAATCTGCTGAGCACCTGTTTCAGATATGGCCAGTGGATCCGGTCGAATGCCTTCTCTGCATCCACTGAGAGTAGCACAGTGGGCTGTTGAGTGCGTTTGGCTTTGTCTAGGAGATGACACATCTTCCTCGTCCTATTGCTGCAGCTACGCTCTGGAATACCCCAGATTGATCCGGGTCCACCAATCCTTGCATAAAGGGTGCCCATCTAGCCACTAATATATTCGGGAAGATTTTCAAATCGATGTTAAGTAAGGATATGGGGCGGTAGGATGCACAGTCCGGTGGGTCTTTGCCTGGCTTTGGTATTACAACAACCTCTGCCATGGTCATGGTAGGAGTCAGGGTTCCAGTATCGCTAAAAGAGCTAAAAAGGTGGACCAAGAGCGGGGCTAGGTCATGGGCAAAGGTCTTATAGAAGTCACTCGGGAATCCGTCTTCCCCAGGGGCTTTCCTGGAGGTGAGTCCTCGGATAGCTCGTAAAACATCATCTAAGTGGACATCAACATATGACACATTTTAAAAGGTTTTTAATGAATGAAAAAACAGCAGGGATTGCAACACACAGTATACACTCAAGGACACATGTTCAGTCAGGCGCACCATAGAGCTGGTCAAACAAGGCCTTGGTCTGCCCTGAATGGGTTCTCTAAGCACGGTCTCATTGCGTGAGTGGCCCGTGCACCACAGGGGGGGATAATTAAATAAACAAAAACAGGAACCATGGGGGATATTTAAAAAAAAATGTCGGAGCGCGGTGTTATACCAAAATTTGTAATGCTGCACTCCGACATTTTTTAAACTCAAGAATGTGGTGTATATACATCAATACGGCACACCCCTGTGTTTCCCCTAGCACTAAAAAATCTGTCTAGCGCTAGTGGAGGCACCATTGCACTGTGTTGCAAGGGGGCCTGCACTGCGGGCGATTGTTTATATGCAGGAAGGGAAACCATCCTGCACATAAACAATCTTGAAAGGCGATTTGCTCCTTCTATGTGAGCAGGAGAACGCAGCTCACATGGAAAGAGCGAAAAACAAGGAGAAATGAATAATTACTCCTCGTATCAATCGTCTAAGACCAGGCATTCCCTGGTCTTTGTTTTTGCCGCTGCCCCAGCCTTGTAAATCTGGAGCAGTGCCAAAAATTGATGCGTGTTGCAGCAGAACACCCACTTCAACACCCAGTGCCTTCCCCTTTCACACTATGTATAGCGTGAAAAGGGGCCTTATTTACAAGGTGGCGTTAAGCCACCTTAAGTGTCTGAACGCTGCTTTGTAAATAAAGAGAAGGGGATATCGCCACAAGAACCTCGCTAAAAGTGACGTTCTGGTGGTGATATCCCCTTGTATATATGTCCCTTAGTTTGTACATAGTGGCATTGAGGGGCCTGGAATGCCACCCTACACAAGAATCAAGACTTCTGAAGGACTCACACAAATGTTTTCATGCCCCACGAGGTGACCTTGCGTCTAACTTAGCATTATTTTCATGCTGAACTATATCAGCCAAAATGACTCCGCATGCCTGATTTCAAGCGGCGCCATGCTTATTTTTAGAGACAGTTCACATTACATTTGCGCAGTTACTCTGAAATGCGCCTCTAAAAGTACTCACGAATTTCAGGAGTTGCACAACATGGTACAATGCAATCCATACTCCACTGGAAACTCAGGGGTAGATTTACAAGCCCTTTGCGCTGCCGGTGTGTCACATTGCGTGATGCACTGGCGGCGCAACCTGCTGCATGATATTTACAAGCACAGGTAAAGTCACCCCTTGTCACGCAACACTTTGTGTGTTAGGGGCGTGACATGGGTGTTGCTGTGGGTGTTCCCATGCAACACCCATGTCCACTAATGTATTTCCAGATTTACAAACAATCGTAAATCTGGAAATGCTTCAGAATGCTACACCACCCATGGGGTGGCATAGCGAGGTGCATTTCTCCTAGTTTTTTTCCTCTTTCAATGCGTGCTGCATTCAACAGCACACATTGGAAGAGGAAATCACCTTCCTGCACAAAAACAATCTCCCCACGACGCAGGCAAATATGTCGCATCCCTGTGTTTTGAAAGTACCTCAGTGCGGAACAGCCAAATGGCTTGCGGAACGCACTGAGTCACTTTCATTGTCAATCTGTCCCTCGGAAAGTAAAGTTGGAGGCGGCGGAGAGAGCATTCACCTATCTCGCTTTGGGGCATATCAGCAAGGCTAGGCGATAGAATTATCGCTGCTTTTGCGGCCGTTTTTGGCCGAAAAGCGGCGATAATTTTATCGCCTAATTTGCAAGCTCACTCTAACGCGTGAAAACTTGCGTTAGCATAGGAATTCCTAATGCCCAGCTTTGCATCTCTAATAAGATGCAAAGTGGGCGTTCCTGACCTGCCATGGACAGGATAAATGTCGCTAAGCGACATTTCTCCCATCATCAAGCCCCATGCTATGAAGCATAGCGGCAGGAAAAGTAGCGATAACCCCTGTTATCGCTGCTTTCCTTACGCCTGCTTCAGGACTGACTTAGCCATGATATCCCATCGAAGGTGGATATCATGGCTAAGTTTGTGGGGCCCTATCATCAAGCTATCGCCAAACTTCGTGAGATTATCGCTGGGTTTCCAGCGATAATCTCACGTTAGGCAGTTAGCGTGAGAATTTTTATCGCTTTTGAGATAAGCGTTGCTAATAGCACGCTATCTCAGCGATAAAAATCCACGCTAGCCGGCGATAATGATCCTAGCGCTAAGTGCCCCACAGCATTAAACATATCAGATATTTTTGGCAATGGATATTTATCAATGATGACCTGTTTATTCAGTTCTCTTAAATCAATACAAAGACGCAAATTTCCGTTAGATTTTCGTGCTGCTACAACTGGCGCCAACCACCTAGGCCCTCTACTTCCTCAGTTATACCATCTTTCTTTAACTTCTCCAGCTCCCCTTTCATCTTGTCTCTCACTGATAATGGAACACTACGTACTTTACAAGCTATAGGAACTGCTCCAGGAATTAATCTTATGTTGTGAGCATAGTCTCTCAAACACCCTAATTCATCTTTGAAGACGTTAGGAAACTCATTCTTCAAAAGATTGGTAAAATCACTTTCTCCATCTTGAACTAATACATTGTTAACTTGAAAATCTTCTTGTAGTAAAATAGGAGGATCGCTGTTGGGGTCTAACATCACCCCAAGATCTCTCTGATGAAACCAACTGAGGATGCTGTCCCCTTTATGTGAAACATATACCTTCCCTGTGGTAAGCCTACCTTTGTATTCTATCAATCCAGTGAAGTACCCTAGCAATTTGATGGGCTCACCTCCATATCCAGTAGGACTTATGTCAGCTTTGAGAAGCTTTACTCTCTTAGCAAGCTTGTTCATGAAGAATTGTCTAGAGAGTATGGTGATCTTCGCCCCTGAATCAAACAAAACTCTATTCACCTCTCCTTCCACTTTTATGTCATCTAGTGGACCCTTTTTTTGATTATCAGAAATTTGTGAAACACCTTGTCCGCAATAACAATCAGATACAATGTCACTATAATTGTCGCATTTGTTTGCTACTGTAAGAACTTTTCCCTTGTTTTTCTTAACATTGCAAGCAGATGTGAAGTGCCCTACCTTCTTTCAAATTGAACAAGTTGCCTTTAGTCCGGGACACTTCCAATCATTGGCAAGGTGATTCTCACTCCCGCATCTGTAACATTTAAGTTTTAAATCTCGCCTATTCTTTTTCTGATCCCTTGTTATAGAGCCTTTCTTAAAGTCTTTTTCTTTAGAGTTAGTTTTTACTGACTGAATGGCATTATCTTTGTTCTCACGTTTTGTAATTATATCCACACACTTCAAGGAATGTTCAATCTGTTTGACAATAGATAAAACCTCATCAAGATTGGGTTCATCCTTTTGCCAAAGATCACTTCTGACCTTTTCAACGTTACACCCCAGCATGAATTGATCCCTTATTCTTTTTTCCAGAAGAGCACCAAATTTGCATGATGACGCTAAATTTCTATGTGCGGTGACATAATTTTCAACTGATTCCCCTTCAATTTGTGTCCTTCTACCAAAGTGGAACCGTTCTAGAATGGTACTCACCTTAGGTAGATAATGCTTATCAAGTTTCACAATGCAAGTCTCATATTCATTTAAAGTTTGATTATCTACATCAGGCAGGTGATCAAACACCTCTTGTCCCTCAGAGCAGAGGCAATGGAGGAGAAGAGCTGTTCATCTTTCAGCACTAAGATGTGTACCACAAATTTAGCGTACCTCTCAAAGACCTTTTTTCATTTTTGCCATTTGATCGGTGGATCACCTGGCGTAGAAAGAAAAAATGGAGGTGTTGCCATATTTTGCATCCTGTAAACAGAGTTCTAATTGAGATGAGGGGTTTGAATAAAATTGAGAACAACACTTCACCAAAAGTACCTATTATGGAATAAGCAAATAATAAAATAAAGTTATGAGGTACTTGGAGTGACTCACAGATGCCACAGCACTGCCTATATGTATAGAGCAAATGTAACAACCACAAAACGTAAAGTAATGATTGCAATATAACTGTGTTTGAATTTAGCTGAAAAAGGAAAAAATTGTTAGTGGAAAAGAAATAGTAAATAATAAACTGAGTCACCAAACACTACTAGATGGCACTGTGGTATAGGATATTACAAAGAGTTACTTGCAACAGTACAATCGATGTGATGAAGAAATGATGTTGAAGCAGAGGCTTTAAATCTTTAAAAACGTTTCCGAAGGTTGCACATACTTGAATAAATATTGAAGTTCAGAGGCAGCTGCGTTTTTAAAAATGTTTCCCAAGGTTGCACATACTTGAATAGATATTAAAGTTCAGAGGCAGCTGCGTATTTAAAAACGTTTCCGAAGGTTGCAAATACTTGAATAAATATTGGAGTTCAGAGGCAGCTGCATTTCTGTCCTTTTTGAAATTATTATCTTTAACCAAAATGGCGTCCACGTCACGTTATGCACGCACAGAGCGTTGTGCGGCGTTACGAAGTGACGAAAAGAAAGAACTCTGGAAGAGAAGATTCTGAAGAAGAAAGGCTGCAGATGGACGTGAATTATGGAATCCTCTGGTCACATGGAAACAGGTGAGAGGGAACGCGAGGACGACAACAGCTGACACTGATGCAGTTGATTTTCAATTGATGCCAAATGCCGATGACGCTGAGAAAAAACACACGAAGAAGACAACAGTTGATTGTGAAGCGGTTGGGGTTCAATAGATGCCAAATCACGATGACACTGGTTGAAAATCAATAGAAGCCAAATAACAATAACGCTGATGTCAAATAACTAGGGGGCATATTATCAAGAAACTGCGTTAAAATTATCGCCGCTTTAGCGGCAGAAAACTGATGCTAAAGCGGCGATAATGGGCTTGATAATATGCCCTTGAGAATTCCCATAGAAGCCCAGGTTCTGGTGTCAACATGGGCTTCTATTGGAATTCTCTGTGGCATATTATCAAGCCCATTTTCGCCGCTTTAGCGGCAGTTTTCTACCGCTAAAGCGGCGATAATTTTAACACCGTGCTTGATAATATGCCACAAAGTGGCTTGTAATCCTTTTCTCCCCTCAAAATGTTGGAGCAGATATTACACATGTCAAAGTGAAGTGTCTGTCACAAGTTCCACTGCACGTTTAAAGGTTAGCCAAAGTCTCCAGAGATATACTCAGTTATTTATTGTCATGCCACGCAGTGAGAAAAAGAAATATAAACCACAGTGAATTATCTCCAAAACAGAAGTCTTTCACTAGGCAGTTGATAGAAGCATAATATTAAGCGTGCAGCAATGGCAAAGGAGACAAAGATGACAATTTACTAATTTTCAAATGTCCATGAATTGTCTTCTTAGCTAAAAATTAAGTGATGAAGAGCCCGCACCGGAATCTCCCAACCTCAAAGGGATATAAACTTTAAAATGAGGTGATGTGCGGCGGTTGCTCTGTTGTTACAGCTCACACAGAGGTCTTTTAATCCAATTAAATATTGAATAAGATACATGTGTAGGAAGCTCAAATTAAGAATAAAAGTCAGAGTCTTGAAGGGTACTTACAGAAAATTGAGAGTACCAGTTTAGAAGTTCCACAAGTCATTTGAGTGAGAAAAAAAAAGTCCCAAAATTATGTTCTGTTGTTGACATCGCTGATGCTTGAGTCGGATCCTAATCTTGTTGCCAGTGTAAAATTCAAGTAAAATAGATGATGAGGAGACTCCAATGGTGAAAGTAAGGATTAGGTTTATTCCAGTAAAGTGATCCCATCCATCCAGCAGGAGATGTCAGGTGCAACTGACTATAAACAGCAGAGGCATCACTACACCAGGTTCTATGACCATGGTGCACTTTCAAGTATAAGCAACATGACTGCAATGTGAGCAACATTAAAGAAACTTATGAATTTAAGGATATTACACTTTGACAAATAGGGACCCTTGTGTCTAGTCAGGGGAAGGAGGTACACTCCTGAAATAACCCCTGCTCACCCCCTTGGTAGCTTGGCACGAGCAGACAGGCTTATCTCAGAGGCAGTGTGTAAAGCATTTGTGAACACATACAGTAACCAAGTGACAACACTACAGATGGGCACCACACAAGTTTTATATCAATAATAAGTATTCTTTATATAGATTTAACACAAGACCATAAACGACAAAAATCCACAATACTGTTCTTAAAATGGTAGAATTAGCTTAGTTCTCTTTAGATGTTAAAATGCGACACTTTGAGTCAATGTACCTTTGGATGCGTAACGCTATACAACGAAAGTGCTGCAGGGAATGTGATGCATCGGTTCCTGACACGCAGGAACGGTGATGCGTCGGTTTCTTGCTGCCCTTCCGTGGCGATGCGGCCCGCAACGCCACGATGCAATGAAGATTCTGTGCAATGAAACAAAGATGGCGTCTTCTTCTTGTTGCGACACAATGCATGCACGCCCGACGATTCTTCTGAGCCTCGATAGGCCCTGCGACACGCTTCTCCGATGATGCGAGACGTCTCGACTCGATGCAATGGCTGCAGCGGAGACACCCTTGTTCAGTGATGCGACAACAGCGGCTGCGGCGGTGACACTCTTCTTTGATGATGCGAGACGCTATGGCTCGATGCGACAGCTGCAGCGGCAACACCCTTGTTCAATGATGCAACTACAGCGGCTGCGGCACGCTTCTCCGGTGGTGCGAGGCGCTTTGGCTCGATGCGACAGCTGCAGCAGCGACACCCTTGTTCAGTGAAGCGACGACAGCAGCTGCGGCGGCAGCACGTTTCTCCGGTGTTGCGAGATGCTTTGTCTCGATGCGACAACTACAGCAGCGACACCCTTGTTCAGTGATGCGACGGCAGTGGCTGCGGCGCCGACACGCTTCTTCGATGTTGCGAGACGTTTCTTTACGATGCGATGCAATGCGATAGCTACAGCGGCGACACCCTTGTTCAGTGATGCGACAGCAGCGGCTGCGGCGGTGACACGCTTCTTCTTCGTGAGTCGCGCTACCAGCTCCTTGCGACACGCAGTCCCTCAAAAGGCCCCAATACAGCTGCAGGCACTTCAAAAGAACTCTGGGGAGCTGGTGGTTGAAGTCTGTTGTTCCTAAGACTTCAGCAGGAGGCCAGCTCTTTTCTCAAGCCCTTGGATATCCTTCACAAGTTGAATAAAGTACATACAAAGTTCCTTTCTCCTTTTTTTGGCAGTCAGGCAACCACTGCAGGCCAATCCCCCAAGCAGCACTTCAGCTTAGGAATAGTCTCTCCTCAGTCTCTCTGGTTCCACTCCTCAGCAAAGATTTCTTCTTGTTTCCCAAGGTGATCTAAAATTCTTGGGTTTGGGTCCCAATATTTATAACCAGTTTCTCTTTGTTCTCTGAAGGCAGGGAGGCCTTTGCCTAGTCCAAATCACTTCTGGTCAGTCCTGGAGCACTTTGTTGACAAGACTCCTTCTGTCCTTTCAGAGTGCAGGGCAGAGACATCAGACACACCACAGGAGGTGGAGCCAGCATTGTGGAGGGTAGGCATAGCCCTATTGAGGTCCCAGGTGCAACTCCTCCCACCCATCTAGATGCAGATCTCTCTATTCAGCCTTGTGCTGACTGACCCTGTCTCCTGGAATCCCCCACCCCCTGTCACTCAAACTCCAGACAAGGAATACACCACCTTGCAGAAGCAGATTTGGATGGTTAGACAAGAAAATGCCTACTTTCTAAAAGTGGTATTTTCAAACACAGAATGTTAAAACCAACTTCACTAAAAGATGTATTTTATCATTCTGAGTTCAGGCATACTAAACTCGTATTTCTACCATGTTCCCTGAGTCAGTTTGGATTGTAAGATCTTATAATCAAACTGCCCATTCTGGCCTATGGGGAACAGGTAGTCTTGCAATAGTGAAAAACGAAAATGGCTGTAATTCACTATTAGGACATGCCACACACACCAGGGCTTATCCTACCTTATACTTACAATGCACCCTGCCCTTGGGCCTACCATAGGGGTGTCTGATATGAAGAAAAGGGAAGGTTTAGGGATTGGCAAGTGGGTGCACTTGCCCAGTCAGCATGGCAGTACCAGACTGCACACAGGCTCTGCAATGGCAAGCCTTAGAAACACTTTTACAGGCTGCTTCTGTGGGTGGCACAACCAGTGCTGCAAGCCCACCAGCAGCATTTGGATTACCAGCCCTGGGCACTTCTGGTGCACTGTCTAGGGTCTGACAGGTAAACCAAACCAGCCAATCATGGAATCACTAATCCATACATCAGTTTACAATATAGAGCACTTGCACTGTGGCACTGGACAGCAGTGGCACAGTGCGCAAAGCATCCAACACCAGCAAAAACACATGAGGCAACAGCAAAAAATGGAAGGGAGACCCACGCCAAGGTGCCAGGTCTAACACTTTCCATCCAGCAAAGCTATGTTTTATGGATAGAAGCAGTGAGTGAGTACTCTGAGTGATCCTGTCAGGCATATAGTTGAGAATGAGGCTGATGTTGAAGGTGAGGGGCTTGATTCATGACGATGCTGCTAGTAGCACCATCACCTGAGGGGCGCTATGGGCAGCTTTACTGTTTGCTAGCAAACAAATCATCACGACTTTGTTGTGCACTGGAGTATGGCTCAAGGCGGTTGACACACCGCCTGCTTCATCAATATGAATGGGACGTGGACCTCCTGTGCCCCTCACTTGCGCAAAGCACCACCGCTTTGTATCGTGCGACAGGGACCCTTTTCAATTTCCGTTTTTAATTACTACCAAAACCTCAGACCCAGATGCCCAGATTTGGTTAAAAGCTAGAACAGGCTTCTCCAACCAGTAGCTCGTGAGCTAGTGGTAGCTTTCCATCTACCTGTAAGTAGCTATTGTGTGCGCAGCCTATCCTCTTACACAGTAGCGGCTCCTCAAGGGAGTGCTGCGGATCGGTGGGGTGGGGCGGGGGAGGGACAGGGTGGGGGTAGTAAACTCCGCAATTGGGCGAACGGAGTTGAGTAAAGAAATAAATAAATAAAACAAATTACATTGCGCGCTGCATCGCCGATTTAGCGACTGCTCCTCTGTGCCCACCACCTATTGCAGAACTCAAAGCTGCAGACAGATTCTCGCGGGTGAGCTAGGAGTCCCAACAGGAACCTAGAAGGCATCCTGCTGACTCCGCACCGGGCCAACACGTGCCCCTTTGTTTTGAGACGAGCCTAGTCAGCCGAGCGGGGACGGAAGCCTTGACGGAGGTCCCACTCGGCCCCTTTACCCAAGCACAGTTGCGCTGACCGCCAACCGCAGCACGTGGGCCAGCGGCCCGACAACTGTCCACCGCAGTAGAGCACAGGAGCGCTGCCTGTGCTCAGGGCACCATCTTGAAACGGGGCCTACGCGAGGGCCGATCGCGGCCTTGCCTTCACCTGCCCTGCACTGAGGCTGTTACTGGGATTAGTTACCATTTTCAACGGTTGGAGAGCGATATAACACATGCTGATCCGGGAAAAGAGCATGCAATTATGTGAATGCTATGGTAAGATTGTCAACAACTGCGCAGAGGTCAAGGACCCTCTTGAGAAACTATTAAGGAAAAGATAAGATTTCAGCTGGGGGATCAAGAAAAGACATTTCAATTGGTAACAACACCATTGTCCTTCTACTCCTGTGCCCTGCAATTGGCTGGGTAGACCACAACTCCCAGCATTCTTGGCCCAGAGGGGTGGCAGCAATGCATTTGACAAGCACCAGAGCAACATAAAATCATCAGGAGGCATTAAACAGCATGCGTCTGCACCCGTCCGATCCCGGAGCTGGCTGGGCCACCCTCTTTGGTCGTGTTTAGAGGTAGGAGTGGTCATTTATTGAAACCTATATTTTATTGAAATCGAGCCACCATCTTATTTTATCAGTGGCACTCTTAACTTAGTACAATGGGGAAGAAGAAGGTTGGGGGTCTTTTGCATTTAGCTATGCCTCCCTCCACTTCAATGTCAATTGACGGCATGCTCCAAAGGGGGGTGAAACCTTGACCCTCGGTTCAAGGCCAGCACTCTCCCCGGCAGCGCCGCCTCCAGCCGGTCTCCAGTCTCCCAGCCCAGCACTGCCTCGGTCAGGGTTCGAGCCAGCTGCCCATCCCTGCGCTGCAGTCCCCCGCCTGCATTCTGCCCACTTCATTGCCCCTGGTGTGCCTGTAATTGTTGTACATGTATTCTATTTTATTTTGTTTTAATTTGACTGTATTTACAGTACTGTTCTGTTTCCTTTTGGTTGTTTTCGCTCCCATTGTGCCAGTTTCCCGCCGCTGCTGTCTCTGCGGCCTTGCCCCCCAATCCTGCACGCTCTCGCCTCCTGTCCTCTGCTCCTGCCCCCCTCCCCTTCATATGGCAGCAGAAGGCGCACCTAAGGCAAGCCTGTCTGCACCCATCCGTGCCTGGACTGCGCCCAGCGCCAGACCCCGTGGTCCCCGCGAGCACCACAACACCTGATGCCGCTACGACACAACAACACTCCACGCGCTCAACACCAGCCAATCCTCCACCTGCTTCCAGGCCACCCCGAAAATCACCCAGGGACACTTCACCTGCGGCAACTGCAGCTACACCAAAGCATGTCACAACCACCTCAGATGCATACTCCTCAACACCCGCTCAGTCCACAAGCACGCCGTAAAACTCTGGGACCTCCTCGATTCATCCTCCCCGGACGTCGCCTTCCTGACAGAGACCTGGATAATTGCCTCATCGGCACCTGACATATGCATAGCCATCCCGGATGGCTACAAGATCATCCGCAGGGACCGCACCAACAAACCAGGAGGAGAAATCGCAATCATCCACAGGAACACCATCAGCATTTCGACCAACACCGAAGACTCCCTCAGCATGGCCGAACACCTACACTTCCAGATCACGTCAATCACAACACCACCCTCAGGGGAACCCTTGTCTACAGACCCCCGGGACTCCGACCACAGTTCAGCGACTCCATCGCCGACCTCATCAGCATGCACGCCCTCGCCTCCACAGACTACATCCTCCTGGGAGATCTGAACTTCCACCTCGAGAACGCCAAAGACAGCAACTCCACAACCATGATCGACAACCTCGCCAACCTCGGACTCAAACAGATCGTCATGACACCCACCCACTCCACCGGACAGACGCTCAACCCCATCTTCTCCACCAGCAACCACATCACTTTCAGCCACACTACCGAACTCCACTGGACCGACCACCACTGCATCGACTTCTCCTTAGAGAAACACTCCACGCAAAACCAACCACAACGATTCCCACACCGCAGCTGGAACAAAGTCACCGAAGACCAGCTCCTCACCACCCTCGCCCGAGACCCTCCATCCGAACCCTCGGACACCAAGGCAGCAGCCCACAGCTTCAGACAATGGATCGACGACTGCAGCAACACCCTCGCCCCGATCAGAAAACCCTCTAACAGGCGCACCGACACGAGAGCCATCTGGTTCAACGGAGACCTCCAGAATTCCAAGCAGACCTACCGAAGACTCGAGAAGCAGTGGCACCAAGACCAGACACCAGACAATCATGCAGCCCTCATGAACGCCAGACGCAAACACCACCAACTCATTCGATCCACCAAAAGAACCTCCTTCATGGAACGCATCGACAACAAGGCACACAATAGCAAAGAGCTCTTAAACCTCATGAAAGAACTCGCCACCCCCCGCTCCAGCTCCAATGACATCCCGTTGTCACAAGAACTCTGCGACACCCTGGCCACCTTCTTCCACTGCAAGATCGCAGACATCCACGACAGCTTTGGCACACAGACACTGTCGCCAACACCGACACCCCTGACTCATCGCCCACCAAACACAGCGACCTGCTGCTCTCCTGGAACAATGTCAACGACGAAGACACCATCAAAATCATGAACACCATCCACTCCGGCTCACCTTCCGACCCCTGCCCCCACCACATCTTCAACAGAGCGAGCTCCATCATCGCACCCCAACTCCGAAAGATCATCAACAGCTCCTTTGAGACCTCCACCTTCCCTGAGAGATGGAAACATGCCGAGATCAGCGCCCTACTCAAGAAGCCCAAGGCAGACCCAAAGGACCTCAAGAACTTTTGACCCATCTCCCTGCTCCCGTTCCCGGCGAAAGTCATTGAGAAGACCGTCAACAGACAAGTGACCCACTTCATGGAGGTGAACAACATCCTCAACTCCTCCCAATCCAATTTCCACAGCAATCACAGCAGCAAAACTGCCCTCATCGCCGCCACCAACAACATCAGGACCCTGATGGACAACGGCGAAACGGCAGCCCTCATCCTCCTGGACTTCTCGGCCGCCTTCGACATCGTATGCCACCACATCCTGCGCACACGCCTCCACGACGCAGGTATCCATGACAAAACCCTCAACAGGGTCACCTCCTTCCTCACCGGCAGAACCCAGAGAGTCCGCCTCCCCCATTCCGATCCTAAGCCAGCACGATCACCTGTGGCGTACCCCAAGTATCATCACTCAGCCCGACCCTTTTCAACATCTACATGGCACCTCTCGCCAACATCGTCTGAGCACACCACCTCAACATTATCTCATATGCCGACGACACCCAGCTGATCCTCTCCCTCACCAAGGACCCGGCCACCACCAAATCCAACCTCCAAGATGGAATGAAGGCGGTCGCAGACTGGATGAAGGCCAGCCGTCTGAAACTGAACTCTGACAAGATGGAGGTCCTCATTCTTGGCCCCTCCGCATGGGATGACTTCTGGTGGCCGGCCACGTTGGGAGCTGCCCTGACACGCACCAACCACACACGCAACCTGGGGTTCATCCTGGACTCAAAGCTCTCCATGACCCAGCAAGTCAATGCTGCCTCCTCCTCCTGCTTCAACACCCTCTGCATGCTACGCAAGATCTACAGATGGATCCCCACCGAAACCAGAAGGACGGTCACACAAGCCCTCGTCAGCAGCAGGCTGGACTACAGCAACGCCCTCTACGCGGGCACCACTGCCAAACTCCAGAAAAGACTCCAATGCATACAAAACACCTCCGCACGCCTCATCCTCGGAATCCCTCGCCACAGCTACATCACCGCCCACCTGAGAGACCTGCACTGGCTTCTGGTCCACAAGAGGATCACCTTTAAGCTCCTCACCCACGCGCACAAAGCACTCCACAACACCGGACCAGCATACCTTAACGAACGGCTCACCTTCTACACCCCGAACCGCCAGCTTCGCTCCACTGACCTCGCCCTCGCCACCGTCCCACGCATCCGCCGAACGAACACCGGTGGCAGATCATTCTCCCACCTCGCCACCAAGACATGGAACACCCTCCCCATAGACCTATGTCAGACCCAAGACCTGCTGACTTTCAGGAGACTCCTCAAGACCTGGCTGTTCGATCAGTAGCTGCGACATCCCCCACCCCTCCCAGCGCCTTGAAACCCTCACGGGTGAGTAGCGTGCTTTACAAATGTTTGATTGATTGATTGATTGTCTTTTGTAACGAGATTGACCTCACTGAGAGAAGACACTCCCTCAGTTCAATGAATGTGGCCGCATCTGTTGCTCAACCCTCTGCTGTTACACCCCCAAATCATCAACCAGCCGGTGATTAACCTCCCGCCAGCTTCCTGTCCCTATGTGTTGGTGTTAACTGGAGAGCCTCCACTGCGAACGGACCAACGAGAGTCACAAAATGACTTGTAGAATAAAACTTTGCACTGGCTAACTCGGCACAGGAACTTCTCCCTTGAGTTGAAAAGTAACATTTTGCGACAAGAAGGATGGGTTTGATTGGTTCTGGGCCTGTGGATCGTCATGGCGATTGTATAATTGTAAACTTTAAGTCACCCTCTTTGGCTAAGCATTTGCTCTTTTGGGCAGGAAGGGAGTCAATTGGTTCGTAGTAACATCCTACTGCAGTGAGCAAGTTGATCCAGCTGCCACTCCTACTCCATTGCCACCCTCACTTTTTCCCATTGTGGTTTAAAACCGCTTTGAAATGACGTCAGAGATTGAATGACTCGGTGATCAGGAGAATGAAATGCTTTTAGGCTAAACCAGGGCCTTAGGGCTTGTAATGACAGGTCCACCTCGAACAGGGAGGAAAGCCACACATTTAAGTGATCCCAGGGATCAAGCCTTCTGGATTACTTCTTACTGGATGTCAGAGTGTGGCCCTTATCGCTAGTATTGGAGACGATAACGTCAATAGTAGGTGCAAACCCTGATGAACCTTTTGAAAGAAGATTGGTCCTGTAGACGTGGGTGCGATGCAGTGACTTCCAAACATCAGAAGAGGTTATTGGCAATATCTATAGTTGTGTTGCTGGGGGAATCAATGATCTTTTGATATTAACAGAGCAACCTCAGCTAGAGGTGGGTAACAGGGCAGTCCCTGTAGACATACATTTGGAGCTGTTTTGCAAATTACAAGAGCTCTTTTGTGTAGAATCTTGTTGCCTGAGCACGAGGCCCAAACCTCCTACTTGGTACAACCAGCAGTGTAGAACAGCAAGAGTGGCGCTGTCATCGGCCATTAAGCAGCAAGATTGTTTCAGGATAGAGTAGGTTAGAATGATTTATAAAGGTAGCATCCGGGGGGCAAAGAGTGGGAAGCCATGATGTGGGAACACCTGTTGGCAGCGGTAAAAGGGAGGGAGTCTCGATCCTTCTGGAATATAATTGCCACTGGCACAATGGAGGGTAGCCGCCTGACTGAAAATCATATACCCATGGCAACTTGGGTTGAGCATTTTTCCAACTCATATTCCTTCCAAGGCCCTAGTCTATCATCTGCTGGTCAACCCTCCACTTTCTGCATCAGTGCTACAATGGATAATAGTACTGAATCGCCCCACCCCCCGTCCTACCAAAAATGATTGCTTTATCAGTAATATCTAGGCAGTCAGGGCAATCATTGTGACAATCAATAAGATTGTTCCCCAAAAGGCCCCAGGATTGGACAAGTTTCCCAGAGATCTCTTCCTAAGTAGACCTGATGTGTGGGGGCCCTATTTTTCTTTTGTTTTAGTGCTATAATGAGAGGTGCTTCCATTCTTTCAACTTGGGCCGGGCCAATATTCTTCAAATCTTTAAAAAGGAACCCGGGACACCCCGGACAATTATATGCCTACTAGCCTAATTGATTGTACTCAAAAACGTTTTGCAAGGGTTGTGTTGAATAGGCTTCTACAATGGATGACTGCGACCCAGACACTATCACCCTTGCAGGCCGGGTTTAGAGAACGGATCAGTACACTAGATCAGGTCCTCCGGTATCAGCTTCTCTTTTGGAAATATTTTTACTGGGGCGGGGACAGCTTTGGTTGATCTTAGATCAGCATTTTGATCTGGTCTCCCGTTCCAAGTTAGGGCAGGTGATGGATAATTTGGGGGTACTGCATTATGTTTTGAATATGTGCCTATATCAAAATATTTTTGCCTAAGTAAGATGTGGTTAGATGGGTGAATTGACTGAGCCCTTTCCTGTCCAAATGGGCGTTAGACAGTGGTGTGTTCTTCACCCAACCCTCTTTTTGCCAACAACCTAGCAACTTTTGGGGACTGTGGTGGTTCTGATGCTCCGTCCCTTGCAAACACCAGGACACGGGTCCTGTTGTTTGCGGACGATACTTTGCTTATGTTGAAATCCCCCATGGGTCTCCAAAAGATTTTAAACAGATTCGATTCCTTCTGTGCTCTTAGAGAAGATGTTTGCGTAGGACGGCGCCTCCGCAAATCCCAGTGATGTTCCATTATATTGCTCAAAAAGCATATCATTCCATTGAAAATAGCTGTGATGTAAAGCAAAATGTAAAAGTTCTAACAAAAAAACTTTATTGGTGTCATCCATTTCACTTCTACGTAAACTCCATTCGATGGCTTCCAAACCTTCACTGTGGGGGATTGATGTGTACAGCGCAGTGACCTCCACTGTACATAACCATAATTCATTAATTTGCTCAATATCCACATGTTTAGGAATGCTAATTGTTAAAACGTTTACATTTTGCTTTATATCACAGCTATTTTCAATGGAAATATATGTTTTTTGAGCAATGTAATGGAACATCAATGGGATTTGAGAGGGCACCGTCCTACGCAAATATCTTCATGGCTAAATTTGAATTCGACCATATCCTTCAGAATGCAGACTGGACAAAGGGACTGATTTTATTCAAGAGTTACATCGATGATATTTTCATAATATGGAAGGGAGACAAGATCGCATTTACTCGACAATATCACCCGTTTGAACATGTGCCATGAACACATTAAATTCACTTATCACATTGAAAAATCCCAAATAGCTTTTTGGGATGTGTTGGTAACCATTGAAAACAATATTGTCAAAACCAATGTCTACGTCATGGAGACAGATTGCAATAATTGTTTACATTTCAAAAGCTTCCATAAAAAATCTCTCAATTTTGTTTTACCTTTGTCACAATTTATTCGTTTGAAACGCATTACTTCCAATCCTGAAGATGTGTCCGCCACCATCAATAATCAGATCATGAAATACCGTAAGAGAGGGTATCGTCGCCAAAAACTGTAGTAACCAAGTCCACGCTGGTAGGTATGATTCAAGATGATTTATTCAAGTTGGTTACAGGTTCAGTAGTATAGTAGAATTCAGCAGTGAATCAGATGTAATCCAGCCCCACCAGGAGCAGCTAGCAAGGCGCTCAGCCCAACTCCAACTGTGTGTTTCACAGATCAACATTCCACATTACATCATCTCCCAGTGTTCCACTGATGGAGAAGTGAATGGCAAGAACCACACTATATCAAGATACTACAGTATTCAATGAACATTTTAGAAGAATCAGCTGTGAAAGTGTTACACATAAACAGAGAAACATTACTCACCACTAAAATACATTCCGAAAAAAACCAGACAGATTGTGTATTAAAATACTCTACACAAGCGCCTAAAATTAAAAAAGATCATGAAAAAACATTGGGTGCTTATTCAACAAGAACCGGATCTTAAATCACTGTTTAATGAAGAAATCACTTTTGCATTCAAAGGATCAAAGAATCTCAAAGAATATTTGTCAAAGAAATAAAAAAAGAAAAATCAACAAGCATGTAAAGGGATGCAAAGATGTGAACATTGCAGGCATTGCAATAATGTGATCCAAGGGAATGAGTTCACCCACCCTACCAAAGGTACTAAAATATCGTTGTTACATTCAAGTACTTGTGACACAAAAAATGTGCTATATGTGATCAAATGTCCATGTGGTAAGGTATATGTGGGAAAAACTGAAAGAAAAACCAAAATTAGAATCACCGAACATAAAAGTAATTTTCGAATGAAGAATACAAAATCCACAGTTGCCACACATTGGCTTGAAGCAGGACATACAACTGCACAAGTGAGATTCACGATCTTAGAAGCTATTCAACAATGATGTGATAGGGATCCTCACAAACAACTTCTGGATAAAAAAACTCAATTCCATGCAACCGCATGGGATGAATGATCGGATTGAGTTTACGTGTTTTCTTTGATGTTATATTTGTAATCCCCTGAAATGCAAAACATTTACTTTTGTTTATGTGTTTTCAACAATGCTTTATTGCTCATTTGATCAAATGTGACAAGAGGTCTAATACCACTTCTAATTAGAAATTTATTTAATAAGATTTACAACAGGAATTATTGCTCTCTAAAAACAAGATGTGTGAAATCATTTAATAATTGTATATTGGGCTTGCTACATTATCATCGCAATATCTTCGTGTTTTGACCTAAATTGATATAACGACACCGATTGCAGGCAGTCTGTCACTCCAGTAAGTCACGTGTAAGGGGAGTACTGAGTTTTAAGGCATTGGTCCATTCTTAACACGTGATGAAGGGGGAAGCCAGAAATAAAAGCCCGAACTGTTTATACTTTGTTTTATACGAAGAGATAACCTATGTGTGATGTGCGCGTTAAGCTTCTCCTATGCGTTTTGAAAGTAAGTGCTTTACGCGTTTAGATATCTTTGATAGCGGGTTCAGTGATAATCTAAGTTTCAAATTAACGAGATCTTTTCTTACAGTTGTGTGAAGTATGAGCATAATACTTGTTTGTTAAGTATAATATTTGCATTGGGAAGGACCTCAGCCGATAACTGACAAGAGTGTATGCGGCGCGATTAATTCATTTGACATATTTTCGAATGCTGAGTTAGTATGAACTTGTAATATGTGAAAAATGTTCACTGATTGTGTAATATAAAGCTTATTTGGTTTCTTTTGTATTTAACCTTAGACACCTGATGAAGGGTCTGTAATCGACCCGAAATGCATTGGGTTTCTTAAAACAACGCTTTGATGCAATTAAGATTCAAATATGAAACAAATTAAATTCAGTGGAATTTGCATGAAAATACATTTGTGAACTATAAATCATTTATGAAGTTTTGAATTGATGTTTGTGAAATACGTGGAATTCAGTCAAGGAACCTTTGTTTCCAAGGAAAATTGCACACATCTAAATGGATAGGAAGACGGATGAATAGTTGAATAAATGGGTGCATACATGGATAGATGGCTGGTTGAATAAGGAGTAATTGAGTCCATGGATGGATGGACACAGGTTACACCGATCTAATAGGCGGAAACCTTGTCCTTTTTTCCCAACATCATGGGGATTCTAAAGGTACCCAGGGTTTGTGGATTCTCCTGGAGGGGACCCAGAAATTAGCCAAAATACAGCTAAATGTTGTTTTTGGAAAAATGGGAAAAAGGGCTACAGATGAAAGCATCTTTTTTTTCCCTGCCAATGGTATCAAAAACGGGGCTGTGGTGCTGAAATCAGCATCTTCCCAGCTTTCAGGGACAAGCATGTTTCTGTCAGAAAAGCAAACGTTTTTACACAGTTTTGGCATTTTTCTTGGACATAGCCTATTTTTGCTATTTTTTGTGCTTTCAACCTCTTTCCAGTTAATGGTAGAAATGGGTATGAAAGCAATAATGGATCCTTGAAAGCTATCCATTTCAGAAAAGTAGCCAAGATTCTGAATTCAGCAAGGGGTCATTTGTGTAGATCCTTCAAGGTTTCTTCATAGAAACTAACAGTTAAATATAGGAAAAATTGAAAATTAGTTGAAAAAAACAGCCATTTGTGTCAACGTTTTCACCTGTAACTTCTTCTAATTTTGACAGCTGTTTGAAAGCAATATACCGTTACATCCGCTGGACCTTTCGGGTTGTGTGGATATATAGGACTTGTAGGTTCACTGTTAGACTTGGCCCTTTTTGCAGGGTCATCCCTTAACTTTTTGACTTTCTCCTAGCCTTTTTTCTGAAATGGTGTTGGTGGTTTTAGGCCTCTGGGCAATTTAGCACTGCTGTCCCTTGTAAAGTGCGAGCGCTCTCTCTGTTAAATATGGTAAGATTGGTCTACACCTGTTTGGCCTATTTAATTTACCTGTCAGTCCCTTGTAAAGTGGTATCTCATATACCCAGGGCTGGTGAATTAAATGCTACTGGTGGGCTTTCAGCACTAATTGCGCCACCCACCAAAGTAGCCTTTCCAACTTATTTCAGGCCTACTGCCTTTGCAGGGGCTGTGCGCGCAGTGCTACTGCCGCTGTGATGTGGCACCTAAAGTGTGTGCCATGTCCATGACCCCCCTTCTACTACCTGTCAGTCACCCCTAAGGCAGGCCCTAGCTAGCCCTATGGGTAGGGTGCATTGTAGGTAAAAGATAGGACATGTACCTTAAGTGTGTAACATGTCCTGGTAGTGATCAACAGCCATTTTTGGTTTCTCACTACTGTGGGGCTGCCCTCCCATAGGAATGCATTGGGGATTCCCTGATAAGTGGTTCAGTGGTAATTCCTGATATGAGAGGAGCAGCGTGGTCAAGTTTGGTATGGTTGGAATTGTAATAATAAATGCTACGCACTGGTGTGCGCAGATTTGTTATAACTATTTTTAGAAATGCTACTTTTAGAAGTTGGCATTTCTGTGTGCTATGTGTCTGCCTGACTGAAGTGGATTGCATGTCTGGCTTTGGAGTGACAGGGGCTGGTGAGGTGTGTGTGGCTCCAGGAGGGGCAGGGTGAGTCAGTGCTAGGCTAAATAGGGCATCTGCATTTGGAGTAGTGGGTGGAGTAGTCCCCTGACCCTGAATAGAACTGTGCCTGCCTATGTGAATGCTGGCTCTGCCCCCCTGTGGTGTGTCTGATGGCAGAGTCCCCATCTAACAAAGGAGGGCGTGAGCACTGTACACAAAGTGCTCCACACTCCTCAGAACCATTTAGGACTGGTTCCCCCCAAGCCCTTTGCCAGGGCAGACAAAGAGAATACTGGTATAAGTACTGGGGCTGTGACCCTATTAAAAGCATGTGCTGTTCTTGGGTGTTGATTTGGACCTGGTAGCCAGCAGGCTGCTGGACTGCCAGGAGGAACCGCCGCCTGGGATCAGGCTGTTACCTGCTGGGAAGGGTCTGCAGGGACTACCCCTCTGCTTAGGGTCCCTGCGTGCTGGCCTGCCTGCTGTTCCTGTGCCCTGTTCTCTGGTCCTCTACTAGAGGAATTGTAGCAATTGGGAAAGCTCCACGTGACCTGCAATTGCTGATGGGGAGGTAGGGCGAAGTACTTTGTTCCTGATTGCCAAGAGGAGTCCTGCATGTGCCCTATATAGGTCTCCGCAGTGGAGATAGGCTGGATGCTGTGGGCTGCAGAAAACAAGTAGAGGCCTCTGATGAAGGGCCCCTTGTGAGGGAAGCTCCAGGAGGGGAGATTTAAAAACGCAGCCGGTGTGCATGTCGGAGCACCTGCAGAACAATCATGGTGGGTGCTCTGCATTTCTGCACCCGAGGCGACCAATTTCAAACCCAGAAGGAGAGCGCGGACTGGGAAGCGTTGCCAAGCAACCAGCGTGACACGGAAGGTGGAGGGGACGCTTCGGCGTCATTCGCTGCCCCAACCACCCAGGACCAAAGTGGCCGTGCACGGCCGAGAGAAGGACTGCCTTCTGCAGGAGCCGGTGGCGAGGTGAGTGCTGGCAACTTCAGCACATCCCCGGTCCCAAGCCGCACTGTCAGGGCAGGTCTGCTGGGGACGCGACCTCCGACGCGACCCAGATAGGAAGGGTCTACTCCGCCTCCTTCCCAGTTGCTGTACCGGCTCGCCCTGGAGAAGTTCACTGTTCTCGGTCCACTAACCGAGGTGAGGCTGCCCACACGTGCCATCCTTACAGCCACCCGTGAGACCCAGGAATGGCTCCGGACGGGCTGTTAGCGCCGTGGGAGCTGGTGCCTAAGTAGCGGGATACTGGCCACCGTTGGCCTGCTATTGTCGGGACGAGACTGGGTGTGTGGGGTGGCCTGCCCCCGTATCTGGTGTACTTAGCCCCAAGGGTATTCCTGTTTGGCCTGATCGAGGTGAGACCTCCACGGAGGCCCCCCAACTTGGTGAAAGAAGGAGAATGCTGTAGTGGTGGTAGTAGGTGGGCAGGTGGCCCAGCTGCTTCCATATAAGAAACCAAATTACCGCCTAGTATCTAATAGGGGCCCAGGAGATACGTGCCCTATGTGATGATAAGGGTATCTGTAGTATTTGGGCATTTGGTAATGTCACGGTGGCCTAATGGGCTCATAGATGACATGCTGGTGATCCCCATATTTCAGGGCCTGCTTGTGACTTATGTGTTTTACCTTGCAGTGTTTTATGCCTAATGTGTCTATGCCTAATGTGGTTGCATAATGTGATGATGCATAGTAGGGCTCCTGCCTAATGTGATTACGCATACTGTGTTTATGCCTAATGCTAATACCAGTAGTTACTGGTTGTGTTATTTTCACTACTTATGAGTGTAAGGATTATGACAGTGGCCCGATTGGCCCTGTCCTGTATATAAGTCCCTTGTGAATATTGCCTAGTGGCAGTTGGTGCAGTGTAAATATGTGATTATGTCTCCAATGTATTTATGACAAAACAAAGGCTATTTTTGATATAACCTTGTGTGGAGTTTCTTTTGTGGTGTGCCTAGTGTGTTGCTGATGTGTGTGTTGCGCAAACGCTTCACACATTGCCTCTGAGATAAGCCTGACTGCTCGTGCCACGCTACCAAGGGGGTGAGCAGGGGTTATCATCAGTGTGTAACTCTCTTGCCCTGACTAGAGTGGTGGTTTCTGCCTGGCTTTGGCGCAAGCCTTAGCCAACCAGAGATCCCATTCCCCAAGAACCCGACGAACCCAGAGCCAATAACTGAACAGCGTCTTGCAATGTTTTTTGATTATGTACCGGGTATATAAAGCAATTATTCTGGGAAAATGTATACATGGAAAAATAGGTATGAAAGACACCTATGTATTTCTGAAATGGGAACAAAATATAGAATTTAGAAATAGCAGATATTTGCACATTTCCGACATTGGGAGTACCCATACTGGCATGAGAATTATAGGTCGTTTTTCAAAATGACTTCTATTTCACATTGTCTTTCATTTGGAAGCAAGAAATGCATCGAAAGTCAATAGGTAATAACAGTTGCTCTACATTTCTGTGTTACCCTAAGTCTCCTGATAAAAATGGTACCTCACTTGTGTGCGTAGGCCTACTGCCCACGACAGGAAATGGTCCAAAACGCAACAAGGACACACCACATTTTCACAATGACAAATGACCCTTTTTTGCAAAGTGCCTAGCTGTAGTTTTTTAACCCTAGCTCTGCCGGCACCTAGGGAAACCTAGCAAACCTATACATTTTTCAAAACTAGACACCCAGGGGAATCCAGGATGGGGTGACTTGACTGGCTCTCACCAGGTCCTGTTACCCAGAAACCCTTACAAACCTAATAAATTGTCAAAAAAACATATTTTCCTCACATTTCTGTGGTGGAAAGTTCTGGAATCTGCATGGATCTACAAAATTCCATCCACCCCGCATTCCCCAAAGTCTTCCAAGAAAAATGGTACCTCACTTGTGTGGGTAGGCCTAGTGCCCGCGATAGGAAACGGCGCAAAACGCAACGTGGACACACCACATTTTCACAATGAAAAATGACCCTTTTTTTGCAAAGTGCCTAGCTGTAGTTTCTTAACCATAGCTCTGCCGGCACCTAAGGAAACCTAGAAAACCTATACATGTTTGAAAACTAGACACCCAGGGGAATCCAGGATGGGGTGACTTGACTGGCTCTCACCAGGTTCTGTTACACAGAATCCCTTGCAAACCTAATAAATTGTCCAAAAAAACATACTTTCCTCACATTTCTGTGGTGGAAAGTTCTGGAATCTGCATGGATCTACAAAATTCCATCCACCCCGCATTCCCCAAAGTCTTCCAAGAAAAATGGTACCTCACTTGTGTGGGTAGGCCTAGTGCCCGCGATAGGAAACGGCGCAAAACGCAACGTGGACACACCACATTTTCACAATGAAAAATGACCCTTTTTTTGCAAAGTGCCTAGCTGTAGTTTCTTAACCATAGCTCTGCCGGCACCTAAGGAAACCTAGAAAACCTATACATGTTTGAAAACTAGACACCCAGGGGAATCCAGGATGGGGTGACTTGACTGGCTCTCACCAGGTTCTGTTACACAGAATCCCTTGCAAACCTAATAAATTGCCAAAAAAACATACTTTCCTCACATTTCGGTGGTGGAAAGTTCTGGAATCTGCATGGATCTACAAAATTCCACCCATCCCGCATTCCCCAAAGTCTTCCAAGAAAAATGGTACCTCACTTGTGTGGGTAGGCCTAGTGCCCGCGATAGGAAATGGCGCAAAACGCAACGTGGACACACCACAATTTCACAGTGAAAAATGACCCTTTTTTGCAAAGTGCCTATATAGTTTTTGATCCATTGCTCTGCCGGCACCTAGGGAAACGTAGAAAACCTATACATTTTTTAAAACTAGACACCCAGGGAAATCCAGGATGGGGTGACTTGACTCGCTCTCACCAGGTTCTGTTACCCAGAATTCCTTGCAAACCTAAAACATTGTCCAAAAAAACACATTTTCCTCACATTTCTGTAGAGGAAAGTTCTAGAATCTATGTGGATCCACAAAATTTCACCCACCCCGCATTCCCCAAAGTCTTCCAAGAAAAATAGTACCTCACTTGCGTGGGTGGGCCAAGTACCTGCAGCAGGGAAGGGCCCAAAACCTATTGAGGCGACATCAAAATTACCTATCACAAAACAACCTGGTTTTGCAAGGGGGGTCCCACAAGTTTTTGGCCCGGGGCTCGGCGGCCATCTAGGGAAACCTACCAAACCCATACATTTCTGGAAACTAGACACCCTGGGGAGTCGAGTGAGGTATGGCTTGCGTGGGTCCCCCAACATTCTCCTACCCAGAATCCCCTGCAAACCTCAAATTTCACTGAAAAAATCACTTTTTTGTCAAATTTCTGTGTGGGAAAGTTCTGGAATTTGCGTGAATTCACAAATTTCTTCCCACCCAGCGTTTCCCCAGGTCTCCCGATAAAAATGACACCTCACTCGCGTGGGTGGGTCAAGGACCCGTGACAGGCAACGTCCCAAAACCTATTGAGGCGACATCAAAATTACCTATCACAAACCAACCTGGTTTTGCAAGGGTCCCATGAGGTTTTGTCCCAGGGCTCGGCGGCCATCTAGGGAAACCTACCAAACCCACACATTTCTGGAAACTAGATACTAGGGGGAGTTCAGCGAGGTATGGCTTGCGTGGGTCCCCCAACATTCTCCTACCCAGAATCCCCTGCAAACCTCAAATTTCGCGGAAAAAATCACGTTTTTTCTCAAATTTCTGTGTGGGAAAGTTCTGGAATCTGCGTGGATCCACATATTTCCTCCCACCCAGCGTTCCCCCAGGCAGTTCACTTTATCACTCATGGATGCTCCCAAAAATTATTTTGCGCGTGGTACATTCTAAAACAAGCAGGCACACACAGCCCAGGGTCAGAAGGACCCTCGGGGCAGTACATACGAGTCTCCTTCCGCGTACCTCTTCGCCAACAGACTCCACATCACCTACTGGGAAAGTCTTTAGGGGGTTTGGGAGGAATGTGATCAGGAAAGTGGCGATCTGTCAATCTAGCCACATCCTCCACCACTCCAACTCTAGGAACACTTGCCTGTTCCACTACAACAAGGCTGCCTATTACAGACTCCTGAAACTTAGTTAAAGTCATCTTTGACTCAGGACAAGAATCCCTGAATTTAACAAAAGCATTAAAGGTTGCCAAGTGGAAAAGATGGATAGCCAACTTCTTATACGAAATGTAAGCTTTACGAAGAGCAGCGTAAGGTTCCAACCTCTGATCTACTCTATCAACACCACCCATGTGCCTATTATAGTCTAAAATGCACACAGGGTTGCGCGCTTCAGCAACCTGACCCCAAACAGTCACAGGTGAAGTGCTTTCATCATGAATGGTAGTCAGTATGTAGACATCTCTCCTGTCTGAAAACCTCACACCTAGACGTTCCTCACAACACAGCGCACGGCAATGTCCCCACACAAGCTTTTGACAAACAAGTTCTGTTGGGAAACCTGTACGGTTAGAGCGGATTGTGCCACAAGCAACAGCGTCCACTTTGGCCAATTGCCTGAACAACTGCACACCAGTGTAGAAGTTATCTACATATAAATATATAAATAGTGGCCTTTGTTAAAAAGTCCTCTACCAAGTTCCCACACAATTTTCTCAGTCACTCCAAAAGTGGACGGACAACCAGGGGGGTTAATCCTGGATTCCTTACCGGTGTATACCCTGAAATTAGAGACATATTCAGTCCTCCTGTCACTCAGCATATACAGCCTAATTCCATAGTGTTAGAATCCAGGTTCTCTGGTTGGCACAGGTAGGTACTTGTGACAAGCAGGGAACCTTTCCTCTAGTCAGGGAAAGGGGTTACACTACTAAAACAACCCCTGCTCACCCTCTAGGTAGCTTGGCGCGAGCAGACAAGGCTTATCTCAGAGCGTTATAGGTTAAGCATTTGTGAACACATACAGTAACCAAGTGACAACACTACAAATGGACACCACACAGGTATTTATATTAAAAATAAGGATTCTTTATATAGGATTATCACAAGACCATTAAACGATTAAAAATACACAATACGGTTGCTTAGTTGGTAGAAGATTGCTTAGTTTCTCTTAAGTTCTTAAATGCGACACTTTAAGTCAATGTACCTTAGATGCGACACGCAGGGCAACAAAAGTGTTGCAGCGATGCAGATGCGTTGAAGTTCTTGGTGCAAAAGAAATAAAGACGGGGTCTTCCAGATGCGTTACGCTTCTCCGATGTTGCGAGAAGGCTCGACTCGATGCGTCAGCTACAGTGGCGTCACCTTTGGCGAGATGCGAGGACAGAGGCCTTGGCTGTGGCACTCTTCTCCGACGTTGCGAGACGCTTCCGCTCGATGCGATGCTGCAGCGGCGACACCCCTTCTGCGAAATGCGTCGACAGCGGCTCCGACGGCGGCACGCTTCTCCGTGGATGCGAGGCGCTTTTCTGGATGAGGTGCAATGCGACAGCTACGATGGCTGCGATGGCGACACGCTTCTTCGGCGTTGCGAAACACTTCCGGAATGATGTGAGACGCTTCCGCTCGATGCGATGCTGCAGCGGCGACACTCCCTGCGAGATGCGACGGCAACAGCTCCGACGGCGGCACGCTTCTCTTCCTTGGCACTTCCAAAAGACTCTGGGGAGCTGGGGGTGAAGTCCACTGGTCCTGGGACTTCGTTCAGGGGGCAAGCTCAGTTCAAGCCCTTGGAGATCTTTTCAAAGCACAAGTTGAAGCAAAGTCTTTAGTAGTCTTTCTCCTCTCCTTCAGCAGCAAGGCAACCACTGCAGGCCAATACCCCAGGTCAGGGACAGTACTCCTCCTACAGCTTTCCCAGTTCCTTCTCCTCTGGCATTGGTTCTTCTTGTTTCAGCAGGATCTTATTTCTTGGGAGCAGGGTCCCAATACTTATACCCCTAATTCCTTTGTTCCTCTGGGGTAGAGGGGCCTTTGCCCAGTCCAAACCAGTTCTTGAGCACTCTGTTGACATGACTCTGCCTTTCTATTCAGGGTGCAGGGCAGAGACATCAGCCGCTCCACAGGAGGTGGAGCCAGCATTATGGTGGCAGAGCTCAGCCCTATTCAGAGTCCAGGTGTACTCCTCCCACCCATCTGGCTGTCAATCTCCCTATTCACCACAAGGGTACCTAGCCCTGCCCCTCTGGGTTTCCCCAGCCCTGTCACTCACACAAACCAGACAGGCAGATACACATCATAGCAGAGGTGGGCTGAAATGGTCAGGCAAGCAAATACCAACTTTCTAAAAGTGGTATTTGCAAACACAGAATATTAAAATAAACTTTACTAAAAGATGTATTTTATTATTCTGAGTTCAGGCATACTAAACTCGAATTTCTACCATGTTCCCTGGGTCTGTTAGGATCATAGGATGTAACAATTCTAACAGCCCATTCTGGCCTATGGAGAACAGGTAGCCTTACAATAGTGAAAAACGAAAATGGCTGTAATTCACTATTAGGACATGCCACACACATCAATGCTTGTCTTACCTTATGCTTACAATGCACCCTGCCCTTGGGCCTACCATAGGGGTGACTAATATGAAGTTAAGGGAAGGTTTAGGGACTGGGAAGTGGGTGCACTTGCCCAGTCAGCCTGACAGTACCAGACTGCACGCAGGTTCTGCAATGGCAGACCTTAGACACATTTTACTAGGCTGCTT
This sequence comes from Triturus cristatus, assembly GCF_964204655.1. Classification (NCBI taxonomy): domain Eukaryota; kingdom Metazoa; phylum Chordata; class Amphibia; order Caudata; family Salamandridae; genus Triturus; species Triturus cristatus. The sequence goes on along the minus strand of NC_140582.1, from coordinate 1,204,487,760 downwards.
CTGTGGGTGGCATAACCAGTGCTGCAAGCCCACCAGCAGCATTTGTATTTACAAGCCCTGGGCACTCCTGGTGCACTTTACTGGGGTCTGACAGTAAACCAAATAAGCCAATCATGGAATCCAACAAACATATACATTTTATACAGGGAGCACTTGCACTGTGGCACTGGTTGGCAGTGGCACAGTGCTCTGAGCAGCTAACACCAGCAAAACACATGAGGCACAGCGACAAAAAGTGGAAGGGAGACTCACGCCAAGGTGCCAGGTCTAACACATAGCGTGCTCTCTTACTAGGAATGTATTGCCTAAAAACCAAGCGGCCCTTGAACAAGACCAAAGACTCATCCACTGCCATTTCTTTCTGGAACATAGATCTCAGAAAATCGATCAACAAAGTGATCAATGACAGGCCGAATCTTAAAAAGACAATCACAATCAGGGTGATCTCGTGCAAACGCTAAACCATTATCGACAAAATGCAGCATCCGATGCAGAAGCAAATACCTATCACGACTCATGACTGCGGAAATATAGCCATTGCCATCATGATAATAGTAAACCAATATGAAGACATTGATGGCTTCCTTAGTAAGCCCATCAAAAAAGTTAAACCCAAGAACTTCTTCATCTTTTCCAGATTTGTGGGAGTCCACCAGGTAGCTCTAAAGAGTGGCCTAAGGCTGGCACTGTTGTCCCTCAAAAACTGTTCGGCATACAAATTAGTCTGCTCAACAATCTCTGCAAATAATACATCGTCCATAAACAACTTAAATAAATTTAGCGGCAAAAAAAATACACCCTGGAACACCAGTAAAGTCTGGCAATGCTGGCTGCAGCATGCCTGGGGCAACCCAGAGGTCATCACTTCCAACTGGAAGCCTTGCAGCCCCAGGCTGCAGCCCAGATGCCTCTTTCTGCGCTATTGACATATCAATGTACTCCTCTAAAACAGGCACTTCATCTGCACTAAGAGTAGCTTCATCCGCACTGAAAGTAGCTTCATCATCTGATGATTCCATGTGGAGAGAAAACTCACTACCTGAATCTTCCCCTCCCTCCTCTGCCTCAGATGCAGAGTCAGTCTCCGAACCATGGTCAGAGGAAGACTCAAAAAGCAAACCAACAACCTGCTGAGCAGTAATCCTGCAGATAGCCATTATCCTTACTAAGAAAGGAGACAGCAACAACCAACACTGTGCAAAATAAGGGGCATGTAAACAACAACCGGCGATAATTATCTTCAAGCGCACTTAGCGCTAGGATAATTATCGCCGGCTAGCGTGAATTTTTATCGCTGAGATAGCGTGCTATTAGCAACGCTTATCTCAATAGCGATAAAAATCCTCACGCTAACAGGCTAACGTGAGATTATCGCTGGAAACCCAGCGATAATCTCACGTTACCTTGTTGATAGGGACAGGCAAACTTAGCCATGATATCCTTCTTCCATAGGATATCATGGCTAAGTCTGAAAAATACCAGACGTAAAAAAGCAGCGTTAACCGCGGTTAGCGCTGCTTTTTTTGTCTCTAACAGGGTTAGCGACATTCTTGATAATAGGAGAAATGTCGCTTAGCGACATTTCTCCTATTATTTTACTCTGGAACGCCCCCTTTGCATCTCATTAGAGATGCAAGGGGAAGCGTAGAGTAAAAGGGTGCTAACATGCAAATTTGCGTGTTAGCACCCTGTTGTTGATAGGGCGCTAGTTTCATCTCTCCTTTTTTGGCTTTTAAAGCCAAAAAAGCAGAGATAAAGCCCTTGTTGATATGCCCCTAAGTAAGTAAAAAAAAATGTGGAATTTTATCACAAAGATCTATATACTCAAAAACTCTAGAATTCACTTGGAAGAGACAGCTACACTCACCAGCACCTACTTTGCAGAGAGACAGCAAAAACCAACGATATCCCACTAGAAAGAAAAAACCAAAACCAATTACTCACAAGACAACAAAATACACATCGAGCACAAATGCAAAAAGTTTTTGACACTCAAAAAACAGAAGCCAAACATTCTGCTATTATTACACCATTTGCAAAAATCACATTCATGCAGAGAAAGGAAACTCCTTTACATTGTGCAAAAAAAGTCTCTTACCAAACACATGCAACTACACAAACAGCAGAACCACCAGTAACGAAACCGCAACCTGAAACAGTCTAAAGAGCAAAAGCCTTGAACTAGAACAAAAAGGGATAAATAAAGGATTACAATTGCAATTCACAGGAAATAAAACAATGAACATTATAACACACTATGGGCCTCATGTAGGTAGCATACAAGTTACCACTTCTTAAATACCGAACGTTACCGAATCGGTATTTAAGAAGTGGTAACTCGTATGTAGGTAATCATTCAGTAAATATTACCGAATCGGTAAGATTCGGTAATTACCGAATCGGTATTTACCGATTCGGTAATGAGGCATACCTTCCCATTGATGGGAAGGTATGCCTCATTACCGAATCGGTAAATACCGATTCGGTAATGGGGGGAACACATGCAAGGGTGGCAGGGTGTCACATTGACACCCTGTTGCACCCCTGAAGCGGCCATGTGTGCACATGTGGCACACATACATGCCCTAAGGGCATGTATGTCTGCCACATTGCACACTTGTAGGCGCTTTGAAATGCATTTCCACATCCATTCTTCATTTACCACCAACTATTAGTTGGTGGTAAATACCGACTCATAACAACACCCACACACTCCCCCTACATCTCATTTCTGTATTCGGAATTTACCGAATCGGTAAAATTACCGATTCGGTAATTTTACCGATTCGGTAAATTCCGAATCCAGAAATTGTCCCCCTACATACCAAAAGCCAAAATACCGGTCGGTAACGGTATAATTACCGAAAATCGGCCGTTACCGACCGGTATTTGGCTACCTACATGAGGCCCTATGTCACTAACCAAATAGTCAATCTGTCAGATGGGCCTCCAAATAGGGCTGAGAAAAATGGGGGGTGATCTTGCCCAAGGGATCGGGTGAGGTTGTCTGCCAGCCCGATCTGTCCCCCAGGTGGGGCAGAAAGCAGCAGACAGAAATGTGCCCCCCTTGAAAAATAATTAAATCTCTGGTGCCTAGTAGGGTCTTCTGCCTCCCCCCTCCCGCCTAGGGCAGAAAGACTAAAACAAAGGGGGCAGATCTGTCCCCAGGAGAGGCAGAAAAAACATTAAGCAAATTTTACCCCCTTGGAATCAACCATGTCGCCTCCATTACACACAAAGCAAAATCCCTGGTGCCTAAAGGGTTTTCTTGCCCCCCCCCCCCCCAGGGGCAGAAAGGCCAAAAACAGGCCGTTCTGCAGAATACACATATACAAAAATATGCCTGGCTCTAGTGGGCTGAAATGCCAAAAAACGAAGACGATCTGTACCCGGGGGGGCAGAAAAGTCTTTAAAATAATGTGCCCCCTAAGGAATAGACCCTTGCCCAAGGGGTGGCTTCCTTTAAATAGATAAAGAGCTCCCTGGTGTCCAGTGGGGTATTCTGCCCCCCTGGGGGCAGAGAGGCCAAATAAACCTGCCAATCTGCCCCCAGGGTGGGTAGAATACACATTAAAAAAAATATGGCTCCTGGAAGCGACCCTTGCCCAAGGGGTCGCTTCCATTTTATATTTTAAATATTCCTGGCTCAAGTGGGCTTTTCTGCCCCCCTTGGGGCCAGAAACGCCAAAAAACAAAGGCGATCTGTCCCCAGGGGGGGCAGAAAAGTCTTCAAATAAATTGTGCACCTATGGAAGCGACCCTTGCTCAAGGGGTTGCTTCCTTTCCATAAAAAACACATTCCAGGTGTCTAGTAGGGGCATTCCTGCTGTACGATCGCGACGCTGTGCACGATCGTGCAGCAGAAATGCCCTGCACCGAAACATCAGGGTAGAGGAAACACTGTTTCCTCTCCCCCGATGTCTCAAATTGTGAGGATCTGGCCCCCCCCACCCCACCGGAGCACCTAAATTCACCCCTTGCTCGTCTGGACGCATGGAAACAATTGCAGGATCGCTGAGGGGGGGATCGGGGGTGGCAGCGGAATCTCTTCCGCTGCCATCCCCCTCTGTGGGGGCTATATCGGCTGCCCCTGGGGGGAGCGCCAACGCTTCCCCCATGGGTTGGTGCCATGACGTCATGAGCACCGAAAGGGTTTAGGTAAACCAAGGACAATTTCCTTTAATAAGCGGGTACCCTAGACATAACTAAAAACAAAGAACAGGTCTTATGGCTGAGATTACACTGTCTTGAAAGACCTTAATTAGGTCTATACTCCCACTATAATCTGGTTGAATTCGCTGGGTTGTACTATCAGTTAATCCTTGTTGCACCAGGTTAAGAACGGGTCTTATTTTTGGCCTTGACCCCTATATTTATGCCACCCTTGTAAATAGTAGGATAGGTACAGTATCACAATTTCTACAATCAAAAATTGGAAATATTCGTGTATTCAATAGAAAATTAAAAACAATTTATTATCATTGAATTAGAGGCACGAAATATGCAAGTGGGTGAGCGAGCAAACCGTGACGAGGTAAAAGGAAATCAGCCGATTTCCTTACTACAGGCAAGTGACTTAAAAAGTGTAGTAGTACCATTGACTACGTTTCTTCCACATGACCCACAACTACCGTTGTTGCTGCGAGTACGCCAGGAGCGCCTCACCAGCACACACTCGTCGCGCATCTTTAGGTGCCGTTTTTCAACCAACGTGGGCACTCTTCCACCTCGGTCCCGGCTGGGACTTAACCGGCCCCTTCCTGCGGCCTCTCCGACCCTTGACATAGGCGCCACCCCCTGCCCTACTGTCTTTCCGCCCCGTGATTCCGGGTTAAATTTCTGCACCTTTTTCCTCTGGAATTGGGTTCCTGATCGATCGCGGTCGTAGGCTCTATGAGCTGCCATTTGGCCGCTGGCCCTCCTGACTCGAAATTGCTCACAGCAAACTTCCCAGGCACTTGTTTCATCGCTTAGTCTTGAAGAGATCCCACTATTCTATAGGTATTGAAACGTCGTCGACTCATGTCTTTAACTCTATACTATAATCTGTATTTTATTGATGAGTATGAGATGTTAATTTGATTGTGACTTTTGTATTTACATTTTCACATACTGAAAAGTCACTTTTTAAGTCACTTGCCTGTGGTAAGGAAATCGGCTGATTTCCTTTTACCTCGTCACGGTTTGCTCACTCACCCCCTTGTATATTTCGTGCCCCTAATTCAATGATAATAAATTGGTTTTATTTTTCTATTGAATATGCGAATAATTCAAATTTTTGATTGTAGAAGTTGTGATACTGTACCTATTCTACTTGTGTGGGACCACTGTTGCTCTTAATATATGTCTACCCTTGGTCCCGTCTGACCTCTAGGGTCTCCTTGTGTTTCTCTTTGTACCCTTGTAAGTAGGGCGTAGCGTCAAAAAGCAATGGATGTTGCGACAGAAGGCCATTGCAACATCCATTGCCCACTGCTTTCACGCTAAGTGTAGCGTGAAAGGGGGCCCTATTTACAAGGCGGTGTTAAGCCATCTTAAGTGGCCAAACACTGCCTAGTAAATAAGGTGCAGCCCGTATCGCCACAGGAACATTTTTAAAAGTGAAGTTACTGTGGCAATATGGGCTTGTAAATATGCCCCTTAATGTGCAAATATTTAGTGATTAATTTGTTCCCATAGAGCGAGAGCCAGAATCATCAGAACAATAAACAATCAATGTCAATTTACTGTTTGTATTAGTGCTGCACAATGTAGCACTCATAGAAACAAGAAAAACTAGGAGAAATATAGCTTTTCTACTCATTTCGGAAGGGTAAAAAACAGTTTTTTTTGGTCTCAATGTTGGCACTGCCCCATATTTAAACTGCCCTTGTTAATATGGGGCAGGGTCAAAATCAATTGGTGATGCGGCGGAACGCCCACCACAACACCCATTGCCCACCTCTTTCATGCTGAGTATAGCACGAAAGGCCCCTTATTTACAAGGCGGCGTTAAGCCAAGTTAACAAAACAACGTTCCTGTGGCGATAAACCCTTGTAAATATCACCCATGTTTATATCCCTTCGGAATAAGAGCAATTATTATTTTAAAACGTATGCACCGGATTTCTTTGGACATTGGGAACAGTAGTTATGGACATTGAATACAATAAATGAGCATCTCATAAAGATGATGGTGAGTGCGCTCATGGAAAGACTCCATGATATAATTGTCTTGCATGCAGGGCTGTTACAATGATGGTTAACAGATTACATTATACTAATTGTGTGGGTATGCTCTTTTGGAAGCTGTTTAGCACTGGCAAACAGAAAACCGGTGCAATCGAAATCTCTAGCTGTGAGAAGAACCAGAAGGTCTTGTCTACCACCCTACCGTTTACACTTTCCTTTCCCCTTTCCCCCAGAGTGCTGTCATCAACACTCTTGGGTTACCCCATGTTGAGGATCTTCTTCGAGGGCTTGGGTGGCCCATCGTCGCCCCTGGAGATTCCATTGCTTCAGGTGAGTAGAGTCTTGACACGAGGTTGGCATATGGTAGGGGCACTCATTCACCATCCAACACAGAGACAAAACAGCTCCTCTTGGGCTAACATTCATGGATAATTCTGATCCTCTCGTTGTGTGAAAGTACAAATGCCATCTCTGCCGACAGAGCCTCCTTGTTTTTTGGAACAATTCCTATTGGCATCGCAAGCCCACAAAGTTGTCGATTTAGTCAGCTCATTGAGCAGAGTGGTGAGCACAGTTAAGATACATAAAAACTTTCACAATAATTCACCAGGCCTAGAAAACTCCTCACTTCAGTAACAGATGAGGGCGGGCTGGGATCTTTGATATTACTCACTTTATCTCACTCCGGGACAACTCTGGGGCATATCAGCAACAACCGGCGATAATTATCGCTAAGCGCACTTAGCGCTAGGATAATTATGGCCGGCTAGCGTGGATTTTTATAGCTGAGATAGCGTGCTATTAGCAACGTTTATCTCAAAAGCGATAAAAATCCTAGCGCTAACTGCCTAACGTGAGATTATCGCTGGAAACCCAGCGATATTCTCACGAAATGTGGCGTTAGCTTGTTGATAGAGACTCACAAACTTAGCCATGATATCCTCCTTCCATAGGATATCATGGCTAAGTCAGTCTTGAAGCAGGCGTAAGGAAAGTAGCGATAACAGGGGTTATCGCTACTTTTCTTGCTGCTATGCATCATAGCGTGGGGCTTGATGATAGGAGAAATGTCGCTAAGCGACATTTCTCCTATCATGTTAGGTCAGGAACGCCCACTTTGCATCTCATTAGACATGCAAAGCTGGGCGTTCAGATTTCGTAAGCTAAAGCAAGGTTTCACGCGTTAGCGCGACCTTGCGATAATTTTCCATCGCCTCGTTGTTGATATGTCCCTCTGTTGGCAGAAAACCTGTAGCCAAAAAAGCGAATTGAAGACTGGATCAGTTCGCACTACTCTTTATGATGGGTAAGGCCGCTATCCTGGAGAGTCTTCAGCATCCTGTCTAGCCCCCAATATTGTTTGTCTAAAGGACCACATTCTGAGCACACTTCAGCTGCACTTGACTTTCTGAAGTTTAGCCGACAACACAGCCACCCTTGCACTATTGTGCGAGGGTGCCTGCGCTGTCGCTAGGCTGCTGAAATGGCGCCAGCGCGGTGGGAAAGAGCAGGAATGCATCGCATTACATACATATGGTGCAGTCCTGCCCTTTCACTTCGACCTACGGCAGCACAGGAAGGTGACTTGCTGTGTTGCCCTTCGTTAAATCCCCATAAGTGAGCACCTTGGGGCTCATTTATGAGTTCTTGCGTCACTTTTGCGCCGCCGGTGCGTCACTTTTTGTGACGCACCAGTGGCGTAAAAATTGGTCCTTGTTGCACCTTATTTACAAAGTGACGCATCTAGGTAGATGCGTCACTTTGTAAACCCCTGCGCTACATTATACCTGCGTCAGGTATAATGTATGCAGGGTGGGCGTTACAACTTAAGTAAGCATCGTAGAAGTGACGCAGTGAAATCTATGAGATTTCACTGCGCCACTTCTAGGGTGTAAATCCGTCAATATCTTACGCCTGCCTCACAGCAGGCGTAAGACTGACGCAGGCCCTTTCACATGGGGCTTGCCCCTTGTGAAAGGACACATTGCTGGAGTTGCTTCACTTTTGGGACACACTCCAGCAATGCGTCATTTTTGCGCCTACAGATACGTCAGAAATACTGACGTATCTGTAACTCCTTGTGACATGATGCGTCATACTGTAAATATGACGCATCCATCATGTCGCAAGGAGGGCACACTGAGAAGTGACGCATCGCTGCTTTCACGCAGCGATGCGTCATTTCTCATAAATGAGGCCCTGAATTTCTTATGCCATGTCTACTTAACATATTGATATTGTGGAGTCCATAATAGAGCAGGTGGACATTGTGGCACTGATAAGGATATTTTGAGTCCATTTTGCAAAATTCTATTTTATTGTCTGTTGCTCCTTTTTGCATGTAGTTGCCAAGGTTCCAGATTGCTTATGTGGGACATTTCATAATTTCAGTGTAATTATGAGTGATATTTAACGACTATGAGTGAAACTTTTTTGCAAGCAAAATTAAGCAATTAGGATGAGGGAAACATAAAAACATTAGAAATTACATCTGTTTGAGCAACGAGAACTCTAAGAAGATCTTGAAACTGCTGCAAAGCACCAGAATTGAAAGGCTACTAACCTATTGAAAAGCAGTAACTCACAGCTAATCCTAATAAAATACAGTTTTGCGAATATGTGTGATTTATGTTCTTTTGTGAAAACTGTCACTAGACAAAATGCTCACATACATGCCAACCCTGCCAATTCAGGCCTGAGACTAATGATTGCAAGGCTAGTCCCCCGCCTCCCGATTCCTGTCTTGTGTGGCATTGCCAGTAACCTGCTCCCGCAGGCCAGTGCACAACATTTTTTCCACGCTCTCTCCGCCTGCCATATCCTTTCTCCATGCTCCGGGAACAGGTAAGGAAAAACAACAGGTATTTTCATTTAGTCCCTGTACGTGACAATAGACCAGATTCAGGCCTCAATAGGAGTCAATGGGAGAAATACATTCTTCTGATTATTTAAAAAAACTCTCTTTCCTCTTTTAAAATGTTGGCATGTATGTGCCCATCTTGCAGCACTACATTATTCATCAGACTTATCTTGACATTTTTATTGTTGCCATGAAAACTGGGCACATAAAGAAATCAGCCCCACTGCCAGCTGGTTTTCAACCCATGTTATTTAAACAAAGCACCCTCCGCCCCTCAGGTGAGCGCCAGGTGCAGTGTATGACAGACATCCCACAAGTAAACATAATGGATCTGATCTGTGTGAGAAAAGCAGTACTTCACAGCTATCCTCATAAAATACACAGTTCTGAGAATTTGTGCGGTTTATGCTCTTTGCAGTAGGGACATTGGGTTCAAAGATTTAAGAGGACTTCAACCTGAGCCAGTACCAGGCATCTCGCGCATGCTTTCATTGGCTCGCCCACCTTTATGTCCTGCACATTTCAGAGAGCCCTTTGGACACTCTCTTCTCCATATCCCCCTTCCTGGAAACTCACAGCTTATGACATCCGCAGCAACCCTGCCTTCAGAGCTCTGCGTTATCTCTGTGGGGCTCAGTATCTTCTTTAGTGAAAACCCTGACAGCTTGCACCGCCCCCAGTTTTCACACAAATTCATAAACTGCTGGAGCAGCAGTCCATATCTACAATGATCTGCTCGGTCCTCTGACATCCGGTTAACTGCAGTCAAACTATAGGCGCCCTTTTAGAGAACCTGCAGCACAGAGCGAAAGCCCAAGCTGCCTAGTAGACAGCTGGTGACAGGGATAGCCCAAGCTGCCTAGTAGACAGCTGCTGACAGGGATAGCCCAAGCAGCCTAGTAGACAGCTGCTGACAGGGATAGCCCAAGCTGCCTAGTAGACAGCTGCTGACAGAGATAGCCCAAGCTGCCTAGTAGACAGCTGCTGTAACGGATAGCCCAAGCTGCCTAGTAGAGAGCTGCTGACAGGGATAGCCCAAGCAGTCTAGTAGACAGCTGCTGACAGGGATAGCCCAAGCAGCCTAGTAGACAGCTGCTGACAGGGATAGCCCAAGCAGCCTAGTAGACAGCTGCTGACAGGGATAGCCCAAGCTGCCTAGTAGACAGCTGCTGACAGGGATAGCCCAAGCAGCCTAGTAGACAGCTGCTGACAGGGATAGCCCAAGCAGCCTAGTAGACAGCTGCTGACAGGGATAGCCCAAGCAGCCTAGTAGACAGCTGCTGACAGGGATAGCCCAAGCTGCCTAGTAGACAGCTGCTGACAGGGATAGCCCAAGCAGCCTAGTAGACAGCTGCTGACAGGGATAGCCCAAGCTGCCTAGTAGACAGCTGCTGACATTCAGAGCCCAGGCAAGGAGGGGCGTGGTGTTTTCACACATCTGTGAGTGAATGGCAGACTTATCCTGCAGGCTGCTACTCTTAGATGTGTGTACTAGATGTTGTACACCTTAAGACAGTTCAGACAGATGTGTCTACGCATATTATTACCTCTGTTAAGGTGATCCCCATATAGTTTATTGGCCTCAATACTACATAGGTAGATAAATGCTTCCACCTCTCAGGTGACCAACTTATATAACCTTAGTTTGCCTTTTTATACTTGTCGCAGTGCACAAAGCCTTAGCAATGGTTACTCACTTTTATATCGGATGCCTCTGATATTTTCATATCCATTGCTGACTCTGCTAATGCATAGATCTCCTAAATGTAGGCTTCCCTCTACTACTCGCTAAGGATTTGACTCACAAGAGCACATAATTATACAGAGTGTGCTCTCATAACCTACCTCCCAGGGGCCCTTGCATAAATTCTGAAATAGTGTGTTTAATATACAGTGCTGTCAATATACTCTGCGCCATAGGGTGTGTAGGAAAGTGCATCTTTTTGCATGGTTACCCCTCCCCACACTTTTTGCCTGATGTGATTTCGAACTGTAAGTGCAATGGGTCCTTGCTAACCACATCCCCACTGCCATATCATTTTCCTAAAAAAATCTACAATAGTTGGCACAACTTTAGTTACCCCTATAAGTCCACAGGAAATGATACCCCTGGTACCTAGGGTCCTCTGGAGATGCAGCAGTGGTTGTGCCACCCCAGGCCCCCCTCACCAAGGCTATACACTCTGCCACTGCAGACTGCGTGTCTTAGTGCAGGAAAATCTGAAGAGTTGACATGGCACTCTGTGTGCCATGCCTTTTATGCACTCCATAAGATATAGGTAAGTCAACCCTACCGCAGGCCTGCAGCCCTAAGGCAGGGTGTAATATATCCTGTCTATGGGCATATCTGCATGAAAGTGAGCAGGGAAGCAATAAAGAGGGCATGGGCTGGGTACTTGTCAACACGAGTTTCCTAGCTCCATGATGGCTTCACTGATTTCTAGGATGTTTGGTGCCAAACATCGGGACATATTTACAATGAAGTGACGGAGTGCGTTGTTAGCCTCCCTGGGTTAACTCCGCACACCACCACTTCAGAAACACAGGGCTGCACCATGTTTACAACAATATGGTGCAGCCCTGTATTCCCCCCTGCGCTGGAGATAAACTTAGCAGCCTAGCGCCAATGCAGACACCCGTGCACCATAGTGCAAGGGTGTCTGTGTTGAGGGTAAGATTGTTTATGTGCTCGAAGGTCTCCCTTCCTGCACATAAACAATCTTTAAATGATGTTTTGTTACTTTTATGTGTGCTGCTTAATGCAGCACCCATATAAGTTGCAAAACATAATTTTTGTTTTTTGATTGTTGATATGCAGGAAAGACTCAGCAGAAATGTGAGAATGCGAAGTCAGGTTACGAGCCCGTTCCTCCTCTCGAGTAATATTTTCGAAACAAAAAGAACGGGTTAGCTATAAGGCACACACCTGTGCCTGGATTTTAGGTGGATGTACCAGGAGTGTTCTGCCTAGGAAACCCTCAGGTTTTGAAAAAGAACCCTCACTCGCCTACCCAGTAGGTGACATGCTTCATCATAGGGCTCCCACCCTGACCATGGAATGTTTCCAGGGTGTGCTGCGACGCCTGATTACAGCGAAGCTGGTTGTTGAGGGTGAAATGGTGGTGGTGAGTGAAAAGTACTCAAGTGAGATGTGCTTTTTAGAATTGGCTCCAATACTATCTGTTTTTTTAAACCTCAATTTTGTTGTTGAGAGTAGTGTTCAATGTTAAAAAAGTGGCGGATATGTGAAGGATGTTATTTTGATCTTTCTTATTCTGTGAAAGATCTACATGTTTCAGCCATGTTCAGATATGCTCAGCTGTTAATGAAGTAAGGCTGACTGTGCTTTTACACAGTACTTATGTGGGTAAACTTATTAGTTGAGAGTTAAGCACGCGCTGATTAAATAATATCCCTTGTGTAAGAAGGGATATGCCAATTCAAGAAACGCCTAAATAGAATGAGGGTATACATGCATTGCTACACTTGGAACAAAACTGGATATATATCTGTAACACCATCTAAATACAAAGAGTGTTTTTAATTTTCTGCTTATGTTTACATGTGGGTATGTCTTGTGTGTCTCTTATGTGTTGGGAGCTATATGATAACTTTTACCTGCTGCTCAGCCTGTTTGTCTGTGTAGTGAAATGTTGGTGTGAGAGCTGGCTATGAAATGTTGGATGAGAGAGAGTGTCAGTTGGAGTAAGAACTGAGCAGCAGGGAGGCTGCTCCTGGTGGGGCTCATCCTTGTAACATCTACCTTATAGTAAATCTACCTGGAATCTTACCATGGACTACGCATCTTATTTACAACATATTTTGGGGACGATTTAAGAAGGAAGAACCTATGAGTGCCACCTAATTGGACTGAAACCTGTCAAGCTTGAAGTAAGTGAATTGAAACTGAAGAAATTCAAGAGGCCTGATGAATCTGGCACCCACAGCCCTACCAGTGACCACCCCATCGGTCGCCCACAACCCAACGGTGCCGGTGGCGACGATTTAAAGAACCTACAGCGTTGAGGAAAGAGACTGTGTTTAAAGGAGATTAGGAACTACTGGAACTAAGGAACCTATTAAGAAATATTGGAACTACAGAAACCTTAAGGAAAAGGAAACGCCTTGGCCAGCCCCAACAGTGTCCTTTGTCATCTGGACAGCCTGCATGGAAACTTACCATGGTCTACTCACCTTATTTACAACAAAAACTCATATGGACAGAGTCTAAAAAGGAATTCACTGTGTAGAAAATTCTGGGTAAAGAAATGATTGTCAGTGGTATTTGAAAAATTATTTAAATTTCACAAATGAGACTTAGCTAAATAGCAGACCAGGAAGAGTCCTCCCCCCCTGCTTATAGCATCAATTTTAATACTGCCTATGTATATGTATGTCTTTGAAGTGATTATACCTATGTATTTTTCTCCAAAGAAATAAAAGTAACACAGAGATTTTCCAGTGGGTTGTAAGTACAATAGACACAACAGCTGCATGCCTTAGTGTGTATGAAAGCTTGTATCTGTCCTGACGATAGCCATCTGACCCTATTGGGCACATTTGAACATGGCTGAAATATGTAGACCTTTCACAGGATTAGAAAGATCAAAATAACATCTCTCACATAACCGCCACTTTTTTAACATTGACCAATACTCTCAACAAGAAAATTGAGGTTTAAAAAAACAGTATTTGAGTCAATTTTAAAAAGCACATCTCACTTGAGCACTTTTCACTCACCACCACCATTATACCCTCAAAAAAACAACCAGCTCTGCTGTAATCAGGCATTGCGTGTAAAAAAAGGACAAGGGCACCCGGAGGAATAGGACAGGGACCTCAGGAACTAGTATTTTACAGGAAACAGTGGTCCCTGAAAGCAAAAAGGGGTTTAGTGGTGCAATGAATATAGCCTCAATCGGTTCTATAACCAGGCATTTTTATACGGGCAATTTTATGTAATTAGTCCTGATGATGATCCGATATCCCCCTGATAAGGATCGAAACGCCATCGACACAGTTGTCCACCTTACACACTCTATTTACTGTATATAAATTACTGTGAAGGCGACCTTATATGTATCAGATGTTTCACTATTTGAAGTATTTACTGATTGAAACATCCATGTAAATTGCCTAAGGATTTTTCGCACTTTGTTTTCCATGCGATATGTAAGCTGTAGGATACAGGCTTGTATCCCACTGAAATTTAACTTACCTCTGTTTGAATATTATTATTAAATTCTGTATGTTAAAGTAGCCTTTGTCCGGCTGGACACTGGCTGTAATATAGAACCGATTGAGGCTGTAATCAGGCATCGCAGCACACCCTGGAAACATTCGGTGACCAGGGGGGGCCCTATGATGAAGCATGTCACCTACTGGGTAGGTGATTGAGGACTCTTTTTCAAAACCTGAGGGTTTCCTAGGCAGAACACATTCCGGGTACATCCACCTAAAATCCAGGCACAGGTGTGTACCTTATAACTAACCCGTTCTTTTTGTTTTGATATTATGTGCAGGAAGGGTCACCTTCCAGCACATAAACAATCAATGGCAATTTGATGTTTCTAACAATGCAGCACACATAGAAACAGCAAAAACGAGGAGAAATAAAGCATTTCTCTTTGCTTCGCCTGTTTAAGACCAGGTTTTCCCTGGTCTTAATTTTGGCTCTGCCTCCTAATTGTGCCACCATTGTAAATATGGGGCAGTGTCAAAATTATTGAGTGTTGCGGTGACGACCAGATGCAGGTAGGTCCAGCATTACAGAGCACCTCCAGAGAAGCACTGCTTCCCTCGCCATTCAGCGAGTACCCTGGACGTCACTGTTGGGGATAAAAGACCCCCTTCTAGGTGTTTTTCCAGAAGGTATAGAACATTTTACCTCGATTTAATAAATTTTTCACTTTAAAACAGGACTACATCACAAGTCCATACTATAGGGGAAATTACCTCTTTTCACATATACCTATTCCGTCCCGTAGAGTAGATGAGGATACCTGGGTCCTGATGAAATGCCTGGATCTGCTTGGACAACATAGGGCATGAAACATGCCGACCCCGTGAACACTTTACACATCATTTTGAGCTGAAGTAGGTATAATTCTCTCTCCTCATCCATGACTTCCTAGTCGTTTTTAACTCATAGCTCAGAAACCCAGCGATTAAATAAGTTTTGGAGAATCCTGTAGCTATTTTTAAATCACACTCATGTTCTCCCACCTCTACTCACTACACATACGCCCTCATACTATCTTTCAGCTTCACTTCGGCAACCAGAGAAGATTTCCATCACAGAGCCCCCCTCTGGGGCCCGTTGGGCATTGCAGCACCGGCCCAACAAGTAGCTGCTCAGTGATGAAGCATGACACCCTTTGGGGTGTGTGAGGGCCCTTGCTCCTAAATGGAGCTATCCCTTCTTTACTACATTTTCCTCTCACGAACACCTGGTTTCATCTAATAGATCCCCCCCCTGCTCCTCCAGTTTGCCTTCTTCCCACTCAGGAACAGCAAACCCTTCTCCCTTCATACCCACTGCAACACCCCTTGCCCTCCCCTTTCATGCTAAGTACTGTGTGGAAGGGTGCCTTATTTTCAAGGCAGGGTTAAGTCATGTTAAGTGGCTTAATGCTGCTTTGTAAAGAAGGCGAAGCCCCTATCGCAAACACAGCGTCACTTTTAGTGACGTTGTTGGTGGCGATAGGGGCTTGTAAGTATGCCCCTTCCTGTCTTAATAAATCCTCACTAATGCCAGTGATGGCTTTGTTGATAAATTCCCACAGTAGAACCTTTTAGAGGGTCCCCTGAAACCCAACCTAACACCGGTGTATTCTCTGGCTGGTTTTCACCAGGCTGCCACCACCAGACATGTTTCTGACCTCACTGGATGAGAGCCTGCTCTCTCAGAGGACAGAGACAAAGCCTGCTCTGGGCAGAGGTGCTTCACACCTCCTCAGTACAGGATGGCCTTCCTGGGCAGGAAGCTTCAAAGGCCATGCTGCCTTTGAAATCCAACCCAGGAACCTCCAGATAGTGGGGGAGGCCAAACCGCCTTACCGGCTCCACTTTTGGTGGGAGGAAAGGTGAAAAAAACTAGTGAGACTAGGATGTGTGCCCACGTTACGCCTGCACCATCTCTAATGCAGGGCAGGTGAGGTAGACCCTATTTTTCACTTTCCACCATTTTGAAGATGGGGAAAATAGCCTATCATGGTCAGGGATATGACCACCCCCCACACCTGGTTAGCATATAGAGAGTGTAGTCACCCTACAGGTAAACAGACCACTGGCTACTACCTGGCTCCCCTTCAGCGCCCCCTAAATCTAGTATTTAGGTGGCTCCCTGAGACCTTGACTGCAGATTCTACGGATGAAGAATGGGTAGAAGACGTGCTGTTGATCCAAGAACTGGACCCTGCTGCAGAAGAAACCGGCACCAAACCCTGCAAAAGGATCTGACAATCGTTGTCTGCTGTCCCTGCCTGAAACCTGGGAAGCCTCCAAGAACGCCAGAGCCCTACCAGCCTTTGTCAATTGCCTGAAACCTCCAATAGGACTAGTGGTACTAGTCCCTGGCACACCGCCAGTAAAGACAGCCACGGGGTAAAGACCGACCCCCTTCAACACATCCACCACCCAGAGGGATCCTCATAGTACCTGTGACCGATGCTGGAACCAGCCCCGCTCCTGTGTGCCTGTACCCACTTACTGCGTGAAATGCAGCAACTTGGGCACAACTGCCCTGACCACGATGGAATGTCCCACACTGCACCGCTAGCTGCACGATGCTGGTGACTATCCAATTCCGCCTGCCACCTTCGACCCAGGTAACCCAGAAATGCCTACAGTGCCCGAGCCCTGGGACTTCCATATCTCTGACTCCTCTGGAGCAGAACTTCCCTTGAAGTCTGGTTGACCGTTGTCCCCCAAAACTCCGTGGCATGGTGTTGCTTCCATCAATTGCAATGGTAAATGTGTTGGTGGTGCTCCGCTATCTAACTCTATGCTTATCTTACAGTGACCGCGATGGTAACTGTCTTGGTGGTGTGCCACACCATTGCATCCCATTCTAACCAATGCTTTCTTTCCCTTGACCATGGCGGTCCTTGCCTGATGTTAACGACTGCTTTTGTTTAAAATCAGTAAGCATTTATATCTTGAACTACATTTGGTTAAAAGTCGATATACAAATTAAAGCTTTTATTAACTGTTGAATTCAGTTGTTGGTTTCTAAAAACACATATAAAAATACTACAAATTTGGTCTCGGATTTGTTCTTGAGTGTATGTCTCATTTATTGCCTTTGTGAGTACAACAAATGCTTAGCACTACCCTCTGATAAGCCTAACTGCTCGCCCACACTGCCATAAAAAGAGCGTTAGAATTATCTATTTTTACCTCTGTATACCAGTAAGGGATCCACTGGACTCTCTGGACAGTGTAATTCTTTCTAGTAAACTATAGAGAGAGCCAACTTTCTACAGGGTGCGGCACCGAACTGCACAGCAAAAGAGAAGTAGCGCAGAACTGCAGGAGACTTTGTTATTTTTAAGCGCGTTGAAGAACTACACTTCAAAAAGATGTCTTCATTATTCGTTCAGCAAGTTCAGAAACCCCAAACTCCTTTTAAAGCCTCTACTCCATATTCTGTGAACTAAAACTTGTTTTTCAAATCAGAATGGAGAATCTTGCATTTTCTAAAGCTTGTTGCTGGCTGTCGTAGAGCATTCGGAAACACTGTAAAAGTGCCATGCTGTTGTCACCAGAGTATCTTTTTTTTGGGTTCTTCTCCTATTATTAAATTTACAAGTTTCCCAAATGAATACAGTAAAGAGTCCAACATAGTGAGTGAAACGTTAGGCATGCAGCACTGAAGATTTTTGTTCCGCAAAAGATAAACAAGTAAAATTGTAGGGCAGGCACGGGCTCGGGCACACCGCCAGTATGGCAATCGCGCCATTCCCCTGCATAATTGGGAGGCTGGGCGTGCCGCGCACAGTGGTGACGTGGCACCCCCGGTCTCCTCTAGCCCCAAGCGGATTGGATGTTGGCCCGCGTGAACCTTACACGACTGGACCACGTCAAGCAGGCAGGTTTGAACCGGCTTGCCCAAGACAGGCGTTTAAAAGGCTGGGGAGCAGAGCGGACGGTCTCTCTCTTTGCCGCTCCCCAGCCTTGCAGGACACAAGACGGGTCAGGGCCTCAGTCGATTCCTTTTTCACGAGCCAGGATCGTCACCGTTTTCTTTCCCCCTTCTGCAGGTGGTGGTTGGCGAACCTGCGGTGTCGACCCGGAGGCGGTGGGCCGGCGCTCTTCGACGTTTCAACAGTCGGCGCGGGAGCACCCGAATCAAGAGAATCACCGTTGGTCCAACGAGAGTGCAGCGCTGCTTAAGAGGAGTACAGTGCAGCCTGAGAGGAGTGCCGCGCAACATAAGACCCAGGGGAGCTGTAGAGTTTACTCACGGTACATGGAGGTAAAGGGAGGGGGGCCGTTTTGGTTGTGGCACCGGGCAGTCGCGGGGGAGGCTATTTAATTACAATCACTGGTGTTTTGCTAAAGAGGGGAGGGTTTTTCCGGTGGCTCCCCATGCCTCCGGTCCTGGCAGCTGCCCGGTGCACAGAACCGAAAGACGCGCATAGAGGGTGTGCACGCTCTATCATTAGTTGGCCCCTCCTCTCCTTTTTAAGACCAGTTACGCGGCGAGAGTCTGTAGTATAGCAGCATTAGTAAGACGGCATAGGGTCTCGTATTGAGGGTCTCGTATTGAGGTAGCAGTGCAGAAAGGATCACATATGTTGGGAAGGAACAGAACGCAAACGCACACAGGAAGTCAGTCGGTGCAATGGTTCCTGTGGGTATAATCTTCAGGCACTTAGTATGGCCCAGGACAGGAGGCTATGCTGATTGGCCGGCGCTTATCAGCGTGAGCATTAGGAGCGCGAAATTGCTGTGGCGCACTTGCTCTCGAGTGCAGATAGGTAGGGAACCCGCCCACCCACCCTTGAATTGTGTATTTTATTGTTTTCCATTTCATGTAAAAATGTCTTATAACATTTTTTTGCTTGGTGGTTGTCGCTTCGACAGGTGGCAGAGTTGGAGGAGATCAAGACAGGCAGGAAGGGGTGGGGGGCATTAGGAATAGCTTTCGACAGAGGGAAGCAAGGGAGTGAGGTTGGAGGCAAGAGGTAGGCAGGAGATGTAGATAGGGATTTGGGGAACAGGAGTAGGCAGGACAATGTTGGGTAATAGTTGTTATGGGGTAGATTGCTTAGGGGCGGGGGTGTTAGTGTGGAATATGTTTTGAAATATGAGCTGTATATAAATATGTATCGTACTGCCTACCTGTCCAATAAAGCGGCCTTTTACCCCAAATTTGGGACTTGGACGTGCTTATTGCCCGAGAAAGCTTCATTAACGCCGCGCAGGGACTTCAATTTGTGTAGTGGCAGTGCTGAAAGGCACATAAGGGTCAGTCAATTCCCCCGTTAACAACAAGGCATAGGGCAGCAAGGACTATACCAAGGACATGTGGGATAGTGGCAGTGCTTAAAAGCACACGTTTTTCAGGGCGATATTATACATTAGCGTGCACCATTCCGGGAATATGCCATGAATTATATATAAATTCAAACACTCCCTGCGCCAAGATGAATGTGGAACAGCGCGGCAGGGTCTGACAGCACAGTGAGGCCACCCGGGAGTAACCCTAGGCAGATGGTTGGAAGCCCTGCCACACCTTTCATATATCACATTCCCACATGGTGTGTGCAGGCGAGCATCTCGTCTGTTAAACGGATAATAGGTGTGACAAGGCGGCCTTTTAACTCACCAGAAGTGCAGTTTGCCATAAAAATGTCTTGCTCCACTGTCTGGTGTTGTTTGCAACGTATAATCTCGTATAATATGTAACATCGCGATTTTAGGGTTCAATGGTAGTCATATTTCTGATTTTATGTACCCATAAAAATGTAAACATACTTGACAGTGCAAGCGGAATGCTGCTTCGTGCTCGTAATTTTCTTAGTATTTGACAAGGGCCTACAAGGGATTTTTACACAACGAATGGGATAACAATCGCTGTGATGAGGCGTGATGGAATATCTAGATCGAAAAACCCAAACTGAACACATTCAGTACTGTATTTGTTAATACATCTTGGTAACTACATGTATGTGCACGCACATGTGGTGTGCACCTTCAGAGTGGCTGTGTGGATGGCATATTAGCCTATACATATGCCTGGTTCTATAACTGAATTGGTCAATTGCATTTCCCTCTCGTCTTGGCACTGTAAGTCTAGCCATGGCCATTCTCCTTTATTTTCAATTTCTCTCACAAAAATCCCAGCTGGTAAATGGCACTTGTCCTCCCCATTCAGCGACAGTGCTCAGTCTCAGGGTGCATGATGTGAAAGGCCCTGTGTCTGGGGTCTCCTCTCCCTTGGGATGTGCCCGGGGCCGGGCCTGAGAACTGCCTCAGTCTGCTGCCCCCATGCTGCTCCGCCGCGTCTTCCCCAAGGCTTCCCTCGCTGCTGGGGGCCCGGCCTGTAGACCCAGGCAGGCTCCCGGGAGCACTGCAGGCAAACACCGCCACAGAGGTTGTAGGGAGGAGGTTACGGGTACCTTTGCCAGTTAGCATGGGCGGTTTTTTGTGCAATGGCGATTTTTATCCCAGAAAGCTAAAGCAGCCTTCTTTTATTATGAATGTAAATCCTCACGTGTAAGCAGATGTAACTGGAGTGTGAAGGAGACGCTGGGGTCACCCAGTGGCTTCTCAACAACTTGCATGGTTCACCCAATTGCTTTCCCAATTCTGCCCACGCTGCTCCCAAAAAACCAACATGGGCATCCACAGCGGTCACTGGTGTACTGTTAGGCTTTTCCTAGCCACTGCCACGATTTAGCAGATACATGACCTGTTGTGCAACATCCTGTCAGGCAGGAGGACAACAGTCAACAATTCGCCGACACACAGCACACGTTACTGACCAGGTTCACGCCTGGGAACATGCAGAACAGGATGTGTGGATAATCAGCCACTCATGTTAGAAGGTTGAGAAAGTTGCGAAAGCTCTTTTTTAGAGGTAACTATGAGGTCAGGGCACGGCAGGCAGGTGCAAAAATCTCTTTCTACGGGCAGGGTGGTCTGCTTGTTAGTCAATTTAGGGATCTGGTGACAAAATCAGGGAACCTCTGCGGTTTGTATTTTGCATTTAGAGGGTAACGACCTGGTGCACCTGGGATGGAGGGGTGTAATAGAGACCCTGCTTACTGAAGTGTGGTGGTTGGTAAAGAGATGCCCCGAGGCAACAATATGGTGGTCACACATGATTCCTAGACTTGAGTGGAGAGGGGGTGACTGTGTGTGCCTTAAATCATTTGGTTAAGAGGTTCTGCAGCAAGATGGGGAAGTTATTCAGGACCCCGAAGCTTAGATCAATAAGACACAGGTGCATCCGTGGAGACCAGTTTTTTCCTGCAGGATGTGGTATACATCTCAAGTCGAGGTAACCAGGTATTCATGGAGAATATGCTGGCATGGTTGGAAGGTGCAAGGCGCAGGGCATGACCTTCTGGTAGGCAGAGGGGGGAGTCCAGTTAGTCGGGCAACTATACTGGCCTGTGGCGGTAAGGTCATGATTGGTGAGCCTAGTTCGAGCCTTAGCGTGCATCGCCGTTGTCAAATAGGGACGCCTGAGGGGGAGACAGAGGGTCTCTCTTGGAACTCCAGGGGCAGTTACAGCTGGTGGGCTGGAAGGGTGCGGAGGCAAGGGAAGTCTCACTTCCTGTAGGCTGGTTGACCAATCCCCGCACGCGCATGTGCTCAAGGGAGCAAGGATGTATAACTGCAATGGCCCCCGTTTATGAAGTTAATGTTGAGGGCGTAGGTGGGGCCCCGGGGAGGTATCCATCCAGTAAGCTGGATCCCCAATTCAAACTTCTCTCCGGTATGAGGTTGGGACTTAGCTTGATCTGCATCTGGGGCCGCTAGTCATTGACCTTGCCATAGACTCTAACAGGGATACGCAGAAAGAAAATATATTCATCGCTTAGATTATGTATTAGAAACAGGTTATGGTTAGCCAATTGACATCTTGTACCTATCAATGTACTGGACTTTCTGCGTATTGTGTACATAATGTACATAATTATTAATTTTAATGTTTGAATATTTCATGTAATAAAATACGGCCGGGGTTTCCGACCCCTAATCCAAACAGTGAAGGTGTTTGAATTTTTTTATTTGTTTGCCTTGGGGGAAAGGGGGGCAGGGAGCCCCATGTGAACCGAGAGGGTCGTTCACACCCCAAGGGTATTGCGGCCTAGTATGGTTACGTTAAGCACATGTTGCAGAGACAGTGCGTGACTCCCCCAACTGCCTACAGGCCACAGGTGACTGAGGAGAGTGTCTTCCAGGCTAAGCTCTTTGTCGCCTTGCTTTCCCATAAGCTGAAACGTTCTGGTGGCGCAATGCCCAGCTCCATATTTACAAAGTGGCGCTAAGCCACTTTGGGTTGCTTAACACAACTTTGTAAATATGGTACCCTTTCACGCAGATATCTGTGTGCAATGGGTGTAGCTGTGGATGTTCCACTGCAACACCCTTTGCTTTTTGACGCTGCCCCGGATTTACAAGGATGTGTAAATCTGAGGCAGCGCCATTCAAAAGCAGACATTAGATTGGCGCAACGAGGAAAAATACTTTTATTTCTCCTTGTGTTTACACTACCCATGTGTGCTGTATTCTGCAGCATGCATAGAAAGAGCAAAAGTTTGCAGGGGATTCTGGGTAATATAACATGGTGAGAGCCACACAATGGATAGCTCTAGGTTGGCTAGGTTACCCTGGGTCTGGCTGAGCTAGGGTCAAAAATCTAAGGGAACAAAAATGGTAGAACAAATGTTATTATCATTTTCTCGGATCCATGGAGGCTTCACATGTGTGGCCAAGCCATGGGGCCCTTCCACCCATGCTGCCTCACTGTCAAGGGCCCTGGGACTTGGGTTTATTGGCCCGGGGAGGCTTCTCCTGCTTGGCCTCGTTCAAAAGCACTGCCCGGGGCCCAGGAGGACCCAGGGGTGGGGCTTCCTGACAGTGTCCGGGCCCAAGAGCTCTAACTAGGCCCCAGGGCCCTGACAGACCCCAGGGCGGACACCCCTGCCTTGGGCCGCTTCATGCCTGCCTTCCAGCCCTTCCCAATGGGCCTTTCGTCCGAGCCAGCCATCCCCGGGAGTGGGCAGGGAGGTGATGCCGGCATCCTCATGCAGGGTGGCACATGGCATGGCAGAGTGACCAGGACGGGGTCCTCTGGGCCAAGGGAGGCCTTCCCTATGCATCTGGGCTCAGGAGCTATGACTGGACCTATGGGGCGCATGATCCATCCCTAGGCCCCATCCTCTGACCTGCCGCACTGCCAACCCTGGGACGGGTCCATCAGGCCCGGGGAGGCTTCCCCTGCTTGGCCTGGTCCAGGAGCTCTGACCGGGCCCCGAGGATGGCACTCCCACTCTGGGCTCTGGCCTGCTGCACCCCCCAAGGGCTTGAGACGGGGGCCCGTCGTGCCCAGGAGTCTTCCCTGCTTTGCTGGATGTTAGGGTGCCAGTGGTACCCAGGTCGTAGGCCCATCAGGGCCCCCCTTGCAGTCCCATCCCTGAGGCCCACCTTTGAGCCCGGCCATCTGTCACGCTGAGCCCCTCAGCCATCTGGTCTCCCGCCATGCTTTCCAATGCCGCTACCAGATGGCCAGGCCACCCTGAAACTACAGATGAGGGCTCATTTGCCTTACCAATCCCAGCCAGGACTTCGGGTGCGTTCGTGCCTACGGTCCCCTCTGTCACTCGGTGTGCACGTATTACAAGAAAGGGGGGTTTATTTCCTCTGGATTACAGGAGAGAGGGTACCTCCGACCCCCTTGAGGTCCGGTGATTCTGAGGCAGCCAAAGCCAGGGACCGGGCGTGCATGCCAGGGACCGAGGGGCCCGAGTTCACTCCTCCCTCCCAGCCCTTCCTGATGGGCCTTTGGTCCGAGCCTGGCTTCAACGGGAGTAGGGAGGGATGTGATGCCGGCATCCTCATGCAGGCCGACCTGCCAGGGGAAGGCCCGGCCAGGGCGGGAAACTCCGACCAATTGGGCATTTTTGGTCAGTTTAAGGGAGGACTGCTCGGCCAGCCTCAGCTTCCACCCCGTCAAGGACCATCCGACTTGAGGGCCTGCCGCTTGGCGGAGGCCCTTCCCCTACCAGCTGAGAGGAGGCTGAGCAGCCTTGCCAGCTTACACACCCCCCCTAGTGGTCTGACCAGAGGGGATGTGTCGGGTGGTGCCAGGTCCCGTATAGGCCACCTGGTGGTCTGGGGCCCCGTGTGTCACACTATTGCCCCACCTCCGCCTTGTACATTTCCACAGCAGCTCAGAACGCAGCTGAACTAGCCGCCGGGGGCCAAAGCATTGATGCAATATATTGCCACCAAAGGGAGCAACCTCTGCTTATAGGGTCGCTCCCCACAATTTATTAAATACAATACCTGGGGTCTAGTGGGTTTCGACCCCCTGGGGGGGCAGAGTGGCCAAAAATAAACCTAGCCCCCTGGGGGGCTGAAACATGGATGCAAAATGTTGCCCATAGGCGAGTGACCCTTGCCCAAGATCTGCTCCTCAAACAACAACAAAAAGTTTGTGTGGTCTAGTGAATTGGATTCCTGCTCCCACCCGCGATTCAGGAGCAGGATTCCACTACATACATATTGACTTCTAAGAAATGTTTTGGGATTTAATCTTTAAAAATTCAAATCTCTATTTTTCTAAACTGGTGTGGAGTCTTTTTGCGGGTCTTCACTGTGTTATTGTAATTAAAGTGTGCACAAATACTTTACACATTGTCTCAAAAGTTAAGCCTGACTGTTCTGTGCCCAGCTCATAGAGGGTGAGCACAGGTTAAGTTTTGAGGTGTATCTGACTTACCTTGTCTAGAATTGTGGTTCCTGCTTGGACCGGGTGTATACTCTGCCAACCAGAAACCCAAATTCTAACAAATCATAATTGAATTTGTACAAACATCTTGTCATATTTCAAGAATTATCATGTAATTTTATGATATCTAACTTTAATATTGCTGTGAATTTTTTTGACTGTGTATAGCTGTGCTGCACCGAGAGTGAAGCGGCGTACCAGCATACAGAATGGACTTTAATGCTTTCCAGATGAGTGTTTCCCTGTACCCCACCTATGCCATACAAATGTATTGCTATTTTATACTGTCGATTGAATCGTCATGTAAATGTCAAGGATGTTACCTTCTCAAAACTAAGAAAGATCATTTAAAAAAACATTGCTGTGAAATTGGAGGAACACTTATCCATACTGTGCTTAAAAAACCTAATTTCTATCATCAAGTATGTGTCTTTGGACCAGAACTCAACATGCATTTAACTAGTATTGACACCTTATTTAAAAGTAGTCTGCGTAAATAAAGTGGAGGTGCCAAGCTACCAGACTGTGCTAAACTGCATGTAAACTGGGCCCTTTGCTGGTGCAGTTTAGTTGAATGCAAGCTGGGTTTTAGAAAAAAGGAACCTGTAGGGCAGTAGAGATGAGGTTTTCAACTTAAAGGTCATCTTCCAGGGGAAGACTTTCCATACCTATGTTGGAATGGGTTAATGCGATGTCAATGAATATCATTATTTTTGCGGGCACGACAACAGCAATATCAGTAATTGCAATGTGAACATATGCCATAGCTTGTGCCCGCACATACCCGTCAGTGCAATATCAATGTATAATGTAACTTGTGCCTAGCAAAGCAAGGCTGCCATCAGCAACAGTGATACCGATGTATGTAATAATCTATGCTCATACGATAATATTGCTGTTGCTAATAAGACCAATGTCAACGTACATTCAGACCAGATACACATAACCTTGTTAAAACCAGTATGAACGATAACAATGTACAAGATGACCATTGTAAACATAATGTTTATAATGTCGATAAAAATGATACCAGTGGCTGCCATATTATTTTTGGGAGTTCCGATAAACTCACATCATTGCTGTTGGATTCACCCAAGGCGACCTCTCCATCAACCCTGAGTCAAAGATATGTGGTCAGGCAGGCCCTGCAGCTGATGCCCATGCCTATCAAGTAGCAGGTCACAGGTGGGGTCCCCCATAAACAAAAGATAAACATGCACACATGGAAAACCTTGATCGATTCCACAGATAGATAGTTGCACCACAATCAAGTCCAAGATGATTGGCCCTAATAAAACCCGTTTGGCCAAAGGCTCACATTCCCCATAAATACCACCAGCTAGATACCACATGTAGATAGGTACACTCAACCAATCAGGACACGACATGCACACCACACGTAGTGATCACGTGCCCCTCACACCAGACGCCTGAACACACACACTGACCCACATTAGCTCTCCCGAGGTCGAGAGCCATCTGTGTCCTTATCAGATGCACACAAGTGACTGATTTATGACTAAGATGCTCTTTAGGAATGTAACTATCATTTTATTGTACCTCATGAACTGTATAAATTGAAGGTCAATACTTTGCACATCAAGATACTTTGAGTTGACGCACTATGTCCAGGCTTTCCCTACTGGGACGTTTAATTGAACCAACTTATTTTATTTCTTTATTTAGAAATTATAGAGCACCTGGTTACTCCCACGGAGTGTCCCCAGGTTAAGCAGTTACCTCATATCGAGGTCAGAAGTAGAGTTAGAAACAGTTAGGCTCTGTGCTCCTACTAACTCTGCCTAAAGACCCAAGGGGCATATCAGCAACAACCGGCGATAATTATCGATAAGCGCACTTAGCGCTAGGATAAATATCGCCGGCTAGCGTGGATTTTTATCGCTGAGATAGCGTGCTATTAGCAACGCTTATCTCAAAAGCGATAACAATCCTAGCGCTAACTGCCTAACGTGAGATTATCGCTGGAAACCCAGCGATAATCTCACGAAATGTGGCGTTAGCTTGTTGATAGGGACTCACAAACTTAGCCATGATATCCACCTGCCATAGAATATCATGGCTAAGTCAGTCCTGAAGCAGGCGTAAGGAAAGTAGCGATAGCATGGGTTATCGCTACTTTTCCTGCCGCTATGCTTCATAGCGTGGGGCTTGATGATAGGAGAAATGTCGCTTAGCGAGATTTCTCCTGTCATGTTAGGTCAGGAACGCCCACTTTGCATCTCATGAGAGATGCAAAGCTGGGCGTTAAGATTTCGTGCGCTAAAGCAAGGTTTCACGTGTTAGCTTGACCTTGCTAATTAGGCGATAAAATTATCGCCGCTTAACGGCCGAAAACGGCCGCAAAAGCGGCGATAATTTTTTATCGCCGTCTTGTAAATATGCCACCAAGTCTTAGGGTTTTTTCGGAAACTTGCCTCTGAAGGTTCAAGTCTCAGGTTGAGTGGCATTGAGTTCCACAGCTTGGCCGCACATAGACTAAAGGAGATACCTCCCAGTCGCGATCGAGGCACTCTTGGAATCACTGCCAGGGCTGCTTCTCCAAATCTAAGTATTCTGGAAGGGGTGTAAACTTTGATCAAGGGGAAAAGGTAACTAGGGCCCCTCCAATTCAGTATCCATTGCGTAAGACAGAGATCTTTGAAGGAGAATCTATGCTTAATGGGGAGCCAATGAAGTTCAGCCAGACCAGGGCTAATGGAAATCCATTTTGAAATTCTTAATATCATCCGGGCTGCTGCATTTTATACTCTTTAAAGCATTTCCAGTCTGCCTTTGGAGACCCCTAGAGCACATTGCAGTAATCAAGCCAGGACACCAACAGGACCTGGGTTACTGTTTTTTGTGCTGAGTCAGGTATTAATCCCAGAATCTTCCTTAACAGCCTCAGCACTCTGAAACAGGTGCCCACTGTGGCCCTGATCTGACTTTCAAATGACAGCTGAGTGTCAAAAAGGATGCCCAGAGTTTTTACTTTGGGTTTTGGGATAGGGGTGGGGCCCAGATCACCAGGCCACCATGCAGAGGACCAAATCAAGGGCTGTTTCCTAATCACAAACACCTCTGTTTTTTCCACATTTAACTTCAGGCATCTAGCCTGCATCCATGTCACCAGGTCAGCTAGAAAAGATTTGAATTTCGCTGCAGCCCTGCCGTCATCATTTGCTAATGTAATGACTAGCTGCTGAGTGTCATCAGCATATATCACCATTCTCACTCCATGGCCCTCGATAACTTTCTCCTGTTTTTCCAAACGTCTTTTGTCTTTTCATTTATTTACGGTAAATTCATATCCGAGCAACACCTAACCCTACGGTTGTCACCTGTCAGGTTTTTTGCTAGTATTTGTTATAATTGCAAAAAAATTTGCTAAAGCCTGTATGCTGGTATGTGTTCCCTTAACAGTACATATGTAAAACTGTAACTGTGTTCCCTTAACAGTACATACGTAAAACAGTAACTGAAAGCACATTAAAAGGATTTCTAGAGCTGCCTTAAACTTAAAACAAACATGACACCTAATTTATGCTGGAAACTCATATTTTTTTAGCCCAAAATGTCTTTATTTTAGGTGTCTCCCTTCAAAAATCTCCCCCTCTTCAATGTAAGTCAGTGGTGAAAATCAATTACCACAATTTGCTTTCAAAGTCCCCCGTTACCACGTTCAACGTGTCGGAATGTTTTTTAAAACGTGATCCAATGGCTGGTATTTTTCTTTGAGAAAGGTGCAAGCCAACAGCGTCCTTTGGTCTGCATGAATGGCGGAAGAGTTTGGGGTATTGAGGGGCATATTCTCAAGGACGGCGTTAACATTATCGCCGCTTTCGCGGCAGAAAATTGCAGATAAAGCGGTGCTAATGGGCTTGATAATATGCCCTGGAGAATTCCAATGTGTAGGAACAACACAGCATCCAACAAGTCGGGGAACACAACAGACATCTGCAGCTTCTGTAGAGTCAACCACATGATAGTTTAGGACCCTGAGAACCACAGCTGCATCAGCTTCTGCATTTGATCTCACATTCCCTCAACTTCCTCCTACTTTTCATGTCTTGTGAATAAGATATGAATATTTTTGTTAATTCAGCATTTTCATATCTGAGGCTGTTTCCTGTGACATCCAAATGCCCTAACAAGTCTGCGATAAAACGCAGAAGCACTGCCACAGTCATTACATTCTTTCCGAATAAACACGTGGAAATCTCTTTTCTGCTTTTCTCTAAACATATATTTTGGGAAATGCTTACTTATGTGTGAATTTATGCGGGGTTTTTATCTGTGTAGCAGAACAGTCTGAAGTCAGCTGTTTCACCAAAAGAGCAGACGAGTGCATTGTGTATGTCACAAGAAATACAACTGTGTCTGAGACTGCTTAAAGAGTAGTCATTCTTGTACTTTTCATAGCAAACTATCTAAAAAGAATATACAGACAGAATTATTAAGATTTGATCGTGTCAAACAGCATTAATATTCTGCAGACCCAGGAACTAATAACCAACAATCGACTCACATAGTACGACAATTCACTCATGGCGTTTGACGCATTCCCAGTTATCTAACGTTATGTAAACCTGGGAATGCGTCAAAAGCCTACGCCGCAGAGAGGCACAACGAGGAGAAATAACATTATTTCTCCTCATTGTTTTCCTCTTTCTAGGAAATCGCCTCCACTGATTGTTTTCGTGTGGGATGGCGTCCCTTCCTGCACAAAAACAATCATTCAATGTAGACACCCTTGCACCATGGTGCAAGGGTGCCTGCGTTGGCCAAAGGCACGCCTAAGGCAAGCCCGTCTGCGTCCTTCCGCGCCTGAACGGGACCAAGGGCCAGGACCCCTGGTCAAATCCAGTCCTACTCGTTGGAGGAGTTGCGGGCACTAGAGCACAGAGCTCTCTTCTTGGAGAAGCAGGTAGTAGACACACTCATAGCTGAGAGTTTGCTTACTACGCAGGGGAGAGGAGAGAGTAGGGCTGCACAGCCACATATCCCTAAGGGCACAGGGTCAGTAAACCCCATGGATCTAAAGGCAGTAGTACTCAACACACGCTCCCTCCAGAAGCATAGTCTAGAGATCTTCATCCTCCTTCTGGAGGAAGACCCTGACATCCTAGAAATCACAGAAACCTGGCTTGATGAAGGCTCAGGTCCAGACATCGTAGCAGCACTCCCCTTAGAGTACGATGCCCTATGGCACAATAGGCAGTATGGGAAAAGAGGGGGAGGGGTAGCGCTACTCTATAACAAGCAGCTAGTTGTAGAAAAGCTAGCCGGAGAGAACCTAGAGGGCGCTGACATTTTAGTGGCAAAAGTATGCTCCAAGCCATCGTGCCTGGCAGTAGTGGTGGTGTATCGCCCCCCTCGATCGACCCCGCGGTTTAACGATCTCCTCACGGACATAGTCACCGACCTACGCTCCCTGTACCAGCAACTCCTGGTGGTGGGGGACTTTAACTAACACTGGGACCAGATACCTAGAGAATCACAGGCCAGTCAGTTAGAGGAAACCATGTCCACACTGGGGCTGCAGCAGCTCGTGGATTCCTCCTCCCAGGAAAAGGGACATACCCTAGACCTCATTTGGGCCACTCAGCCACCGGCTAAGCTGACGGACATCAGACCATGTAGTTGGTCAGACCACTACCTGATCAGGCTCCAGATCCCCCAAGCAAGGTGCCCCACGCACCCTCCCCAGAATGGAGAATGGTACGAAGCTGGAGCAAAACTAAGGTAGGCGGCCTAGGGGATGCACTGCGAGGCAACTCGCCAAGGAGATCACAGCCGGAGGATCTCGAGGAGGAGAGTGAATCCCTCACCAACCAGTTGAGAGCAGCCATCAATAGGGTGACACCTGCCCATAAAGAACGAGTGCGGAATAAGGCTAAGGGAGCCCCCTGGTTCACGGAGGAACTTAGGGGACAGAAAAGGACCCTACGCCAACACGAAAGACAGTGGTTTAAGTCATATGACCCTGAGGTGCTCAAGGATTACAGAGCCAGACTCACCACATACAAAAAAGCCATTCTGGCAAGAAAAGCCAAATACGATGAGGCCAGGATCTCGGAGGCAGATAACAAGCAAAAAGAAACCTTCAGAATTCTGAAGGAACTCAGGCAAAAGCAGGTGCTGGAAACAATCGCTAGCCCGGAACACTGCAACAGGTTACTGACCTTTTTTCTAGATAAAGTAAAGGACATCCTTACTGATATACACTCCCACCAGCCCAAACCCCTTTGTTATGGATGAGTTACAATGTGACGGCATGGAGCCTCTCGCCTCCTTTCTGAGGCTAGACCATGTCTCCGTGGCCCACATTGCGGCTCAAATTAAATCAGGCTCTCCAGCGGACCCATGCCCACCAAGAATATTCAAAATGGTTTTACCAGTGATTGAGGGAGAGATCCTCGCTCTGATCAATCTAGCGCTGGAATCTGGGAGGTTCCCCAGTAACTTCAAGGAAGCCAGAGTAACCCCCTATTGAAAAAGGCGGGGCAGACGTCACCAACCTAAAGAATTAAAGGCCCATATCAAACATCAGCTACTTAAGGTTCGGCATGTAGGATTTAGGGCCCATCACAGCACAGAGCTGGTGATGCTGTCGGTGCTGGATGAACTCAGGCTCACGGGCAACAGCAAGAAGCCGTGTGCCTTGATACTAGACCTCACGGTGGCGCTCGCCACGGTCAACCACAGCCAACTCCTGGCACGAATCAGGGACATGGGCATTAGTGGGATGGTATATCAATGGGTCGCCTCCTTCCAGACAGCCCGGACTCAAAGAATCCAGATGGGGGAGCTGTTGCAACAGCTACACTGGCTCCCCGTCAAGCAGCGAGCCAGGTTCAGAAGCCACTGCAATGCCCACAAGGCCCTTCATGGACAGTCTCCAGTATACATCAAGAAGTGCCTGCAAAGATACGTTCCTGGACGTACCCTCCAGTCATCAGAGACAGGCCGGCTGGCCTGTCCATGGTTCAACAAAATGACCAACGGGGGACGAGCCTTCTCGGTCTTGATCCCACAGCTGTGGAATAAGCTGCCAGGATACCTTCATAAGGAAGAAAGCACTTCTCCCTTTTAGAAAAAAACTGAAGAACCTCCTCTTTATAGAGGCCTGGACATAACACACACGTTGACCTGAGACCAACAGTCACTCTGGGGTGGGCCATAGCCACTCCCTCTTTAGCGCTTAAAGACCTGACGGTGATTATGCGCTCTACAAATCCCAATTAACATTAACAATAACATGGCAGCCAATTGTGCACCAGCGCTGGGAAAGAGGTCAGGAATGCGTCGCATCTACGGCAAAATATTGTAAATCAGGCCTTGTGTATTTTGTGTTCACTGGCCAGTCCTGTTTGTGGCCACTTGCTTATTTATTTAGATAAGGTTTCTCCACGTATCTCAATACTGAGACTTTTGCAAGTCAGCAACCGTGTAATTCCGAAAAGATTTTTTCTATACTGCCAAGTAAAGACTACTTATTGAAAGGTTTCTTGTTTAAAGAGGCTGTGTTAGACCTGTCATCCTTACAGTGGTGTTTCCCCAGACATTTTGCCTTTTGCCCTCCTTTTTTGCTGATTCTATTTGTTGGCCTAAGGACTCTGAGCACTTTACCACTGCTAACCAGTGGAAAAGTGCATGTGCTTCTCCTCTAAACATGATGACACTGGTGTATATCTGATTGGCATATTTGTTGCAGTGGAAAATCCCTTGTATAGCGGTATACTGTATACCCAAGGACTGTACTTTAAATGCTACTAGTGGGCTCCAACACTGATTGGGTCTCCCACAGAAGAAGCCTGAGTCTGGTTTTAGTGATTAATCATTTGGTAAATCTAGTCTCACCAGTGCTAATGATAGAGAGTGCCTGTTAGAATCCGGGTTCTCTGGTTGGCACAGGTAGGTACTTGTGACAAGCAGGGAACCTTTCCTATAGTCAGGGTAAGGGGTTACACTCCTAAAATAACCCCTGCTCACCCTCTAGGTAGCTTGGCGCGAGCAGACAAGGCTTATCTCAGAGAGTTATAGGTTAAGCATTTGTGAACACATACAGCAACCAAGTGACAACACTACAAATGGACACCACACAGGTTTTTATATTAAAAATAAGGATTCTTTATATAGAGTTACCACAAGACCATTAAACGACAAAAATACACAATACTGTTACTTTAGATGGTAGAAGTTTGCTTAGTTCTCTTAAGTTCTTAAATGCGACACTTTAAGTCAATGTACCTTAGATGCGACACGCAGGGCAACGAAAGTGTTGCAACGATGTTGATGCGATGAAGTTTTTGGTGCAAAGAAATAAAGACGTGAAGATCTTCCAGATGCATTACGCTTCTCCGATGTTGCGAGAAGACTCGACTCGATGCGTCAGCTACAGCGGCGTCACCCCTTTATGCGATGCGACGACAGCGGCCTTGGCAGCGGCACTCTTCTCCGACATTTGCGAGACGCTTCCGCTCGATGCGATGCTGCAGCGGCGTCACCCCTTTACGCGATGCGACGACAGCAGCTCCGACGGCGGCACGCTTCTCCATGGATGCGAGGCGCTTTTCCTGATGCGGTGGAATGCGACAGCTACGATGGCTACGATGGCGACACGCTTCTTCCTCGATGCAAGACTCTTCTCTTGATGCGGTGCAATGCGTCAGCTACGATGGCTGCGATGGCGACACGCTTTATCGGTGTTGCGAGACACTTCTGGAATGATGCGAGACGCTTCCGCTTGATGCGATGCTGCAGCGGCGACATCCTTTGCGAGATGCGATGACAACAGCTCCGATGACGGCACGCTTCTCCTTCCTGAGTCGCGCTTCCAGCTCCTTGCGACACGCAGTCCCTCAGAAGGCCCAACAACAGCAGCAGGCACTTCCAAAAGACTCTGGGGAGCTGGGGGGTGAAGTCCACTGGTCCTGGGACTTCGTTCAGGGGGCAAGCTCAGCACAAGCCCTTGGAGATCTTTTAAGCACAAGTTGAAATAAAGTCTTTGTAGTCTTTCTCCTCTCCTTCCAGCAGCAAAGCAACCACTGCATGCCAATCCCCCAGGTCAGGGACAGTACTCCTCCTTACAGCTTTCCCAGTTCCTTCTCCTCAGGCAGAGGTTCTTCTTGTCAAGCAGGATCTAATTTATTGGGAGCAGGGTCCCAATACTTATACCCCTAATTCCTTTGTTCCTCTGGGGTAGAGGGGCCTTTGCCCAGTCCAAACCAGTTCTTGAGCACTTTGTTGACATGACTCTGCCTTTCTATTCAGGGTGCAGGGCAGATACATCAGTCGCTCCACAGGAGGTGGAGCCAGCATTGTGGTGGCAGAGCACAGCCCTATTCAGAGTCCAGGTGCACTCCTCCCACCCATCTGGATGTCAATATCTCTATTCACCACCAGGCTACCTAGCCCTGCCCCTCTGGGTTTCCCCAGCCCTGTCACTCACACAAACCAGACAGGCAGATACACAACATAGCAGAGGCGGGCTGAAATGGTTAGGCAAGCAAATACCAACTATCTAAAAGTGGTATTTGCAAACACAGAATATTAAAATAAACTTTACTAAAAGATGTATTTTATTATTCTGAGTTCAGGGATACTAAACTCGATTTTCTACCATGTTCCCTGGGTATATTAGGATCATAGGATGTAACAATTCTAACAGCCCATTCTGGCCTTTGGAGAACAGGTAGCCTTACAATAGTGAAAAACGAAAATGGCTGTAATTCCCTATTAGGACATGCCACACACACCAGGGCTTGTCCTACCTTATGCTTACAATGCACCCTGCCTTGGGCCTACCATAGGGGTGACTAATATGAAGTTAAGGGAAGGTTTGGGGACTGGGAAGTGGGTGCACTTGCCCAGTCAGCATGACAGTACCAGACTGCACGCAGGTTCTGCAATGGCAGACCTTAGGCACATTTTACTAGGCCGCTTCTGTGGGTGGCACAACCAGTGCTGCAAGCCCACCAGCAGCATTTGTATTTACAAGCCCTGGGCACTCCTGGTGCACTTTACTGGGGTCTGACAGTAAACCAAATAAGCCAATCATGGAATCCAACCAACATATACATTTTACATAGGGAGAGCATATGCACTTTAGCACTGAACAGCAGTGGTAAAGTGCCCAGAGTCATAGAATAGCCAACAACAGGTCAGAAAAAGTACAGGTGGAAGGCGAAAAGTTTAGGGACCATCCGGCCAAAAGGGCCAGGTCCAACAGTGCCTTTAGTCCTTTTGTCGGCCTGTGGAATAAGAGCATCTTTAGTAAGTATCAGAGCCCTCTCCTTTTGTTAATGGTGCCAGCAGGTCTAAGACGGGGCAGTTAGAGCTGATGCGAGATCTTAAAACTCAAATTGCATCAGGCTCAAAGAGGGAGCAGGACATATTCACTCTCACCACCAGACACACCGACAGCTTGCATGGCTGTGGGTAGAACATGACAACACAACACCGAACAGATGACCCGAATATCATTTTTGATGATAATGAGCTCGCTCAGTTCAAGAAATGTTTGTACAGGTGAAATCTCAACAACATTATTAAATTAAATAAAAGGTCCTGAAGCATACCTTCTAAGATGACAGAGGTCAATTGGCAGTATAAACAGTGGACTGGTATAAAAGTCACCAAAGAAACACAATGGTTAATACAGCATTGTGTTAATAAGTTATGTCATATTATTGTATGGTATGTCATGTTACCTTATGACATTTTATGACATGGTAGTATATGGTATGATATGGTATGCTGCCATAATTTGCATAACGCCCACCTGCCATCAGAATGGCATAGTAGTGATGGGTCCTATCTGGGATGTTTGCTTAAACATGGTTCTGTTATCTTCTTACAGAAAGGAGTTATGTTGTATGACAAAATGAAAGCAGAAATACTATTCCCAAATTAGCCAAAGCAGAGCATATGTTGCACAAAATGACCGCATGCAAACACCACAGCGCACAAACCACTCCTGTCAGCCAATTTATTTACCAGCCCTGAGGAGTCCAGACCAGGTTTTCCTAGTGTGCTTCTTCATCTGGAGAAGCAGCGCTTCTTACGTTAGCGCATGCATGCTGATCTGGAGGGCCTGATTTTCTGATTGTTGCCCTGCTGCCTACTGCTCCCTGACTCTGCTGAAGGACAGCTGGACTCTGCCTTCACTCAAAGTGATCACCAAGGGCTTGTTGGCCTGCCTCCTGTTTCTTAAGACTCAGGGATATCAAAGTCTCTATTTCTGCTCCTGTGCCTGGCTCACTGGAAGTGGGCCAGATACTTGCAACACAGATTTTGGCGCATCTCCTATCTGCTTGTAGCAGAACCGGCACATTGACCCGATTGTGGGAGTAAAACCGGCACATCGTCTTGGAACCAGTGCTTTGCCTCCAAAGATTGATGCATTTGGCAGCGTATCGCTGCAGCTTGGTGAGACTGACATATCCTCTTGATTGCATATCAAAATCTGGCGCACAGCTTGACACCTCACTACTCCAGCACCCGTCTTCGGAACTGACACTGCGTGGAGAAGATCGACACATCCACAGGTTCCACAGGTTCCTCCTGTGGGATTAGATATCGATGCATCCTGGACTATGACCAGGAAAGGTACTTTGTTCACTGGGGCCTGCGTGGGTGCTGTAGCCAGTTGGCGCTCCATCGTGGTCGACCTGAACTTTGACTTTGCCCTGGACCTAAAGTAATCTTTTTAGCTCTACTTGTTCTAATTGCTTTACTGCATTTTTTACTTCAAAATTCACTATCTCAACTTCTAAACATTGGCTTTTTGTCATTTTGGTCTTGTTTGGTTTACAATATATACTCTATTTTTATAAACCTGGTTGGAGTCTTTTTGTGGTGTATTCATTATACCACTGTGTGTGTGTTTGTGTGTGTGTGTTGCAAAAATACTTTACACATTGCCTCTTTAGATAAGCCTGTCTGCTCTCTTTGTGCCAAACTACCAGAGGGTGTGTACAGGTTATCTGCTAGTGTGTATGTAGCTTACCATGACTAGAGTAATGGTTCCTGCTTGGCCTGGGTGCATACCTCAGCAAACCAGGAATTCCATTTCTAAAAGGCTGCCCATCCTATCTGGCAGGATGTGGCCAAATCACAGCCAAGCCTTACATCTCGTGATTCCTCATTGTCAGACATGTTCAACAGATTATTTCAAGTCCGTAGCTACTGTCCCCATTAGACTTCTTCCTCTCGCCCAAGTTAAATTGTAGTAATTTCCAAAGTCTTATTCAAACCATGAGCCTATCTCTGTCTCAAAAAAGTTTCTACATTTTGTAGCGTCCATGTC
Source organism: Triturus cristatus (assembly GCF_964204655.1). Lineage (NCBI taxonomy): Eukaryota > Metazoa > Chordata > Amphibia > Caudata > Salamandridae > Triturus > Triturus cristatus. Next base: position 1,204,450,443 of record NC_140582.1, on the reverse strand, counting down.
TACAAGAACTGACATTATTGTTTACCTGCTAGAACCATCTTTAAAAAAACAGAAGTCAGACAAGCAGAGTTCATTCCAAAGCACCCATCTCTCAAAGAAGTGACATCACTGCATTTTCAAGCACCTATTACATCAGGAAGTGACATCACTCAATGTCATGGCATCGATCTCTGCAGGAAATGACATTTCTTATTTTTACTGGATCCACTGACATAACTTCCCCCCCCATAATCATCTCCTGTGCCGTCTTACTATGCACAAATTAAGGTGGACACAAAAAAGAACTTTCTATTTTCAGACCTCTGTGACCCAGGAAGGACCTTGAGCTAGAACATTTGCTCCCCTGCAACCTACAAAGTAAAATATAATCATGTGTCTCAACATCCACAACACACTGCCCATTCCCATAATCACACTCAGAACATGACCACACAAACACTCACATGGAATTCTCACAACACATAGATGCCACCACGTATACATGCCAGTAACCATTACTCACCCTCACTTTATTGAACACAAACCTCATCTCATACTCATCAATGCATGCTCTGCAGTTCTATATGCTCCAGGTATCACCACCACCTCATCACAACCTTGATGAACTCTTGATTGTACAAACATGTCTCACCTCCACACCGTTGACATTCTTATTTTCATGGCCTACATAATCCAGCGAGTGGACCATGTTCATAAGGATAGAAGCTTGGCCGTCATCTATAATTCCTCCTGGTTCGGCATCATAGGCAGTCAAGCAACACTCAACTTTATGAAGCTCCTTCTCATATGTCACATGCTACTCTTTCCAAAACAGTCTGCCACCTTTTACCTTCTCTACAGACCTCCTGGACAGAGCAAGGACTTCTTAGATGGATTCCTGAAATGCATCACTACCTAATGCCTTCAAAATACCAACACCACACTTTTAACTACTCGAACCTCCCAGACAACTCAAGTATGAAAAAATAAGAAACACCATCCTCAACCTTATTGACACACTCACTGCCAGCCAATCAAAACATCCAAAACAAATGCCACATCCTGGACCTCATCTTTTGAACACCACTAACCATTCAGCGCACACCAAGTATATCCATAAACTGGTCCAATCACCTTGCTTTGCAAATCACCCTGCTCGGCATCCAACCAACACAATGAAGTCAACCCAAATGAGAACAACAAACTTTCAGACCCTTAAAGACTTCTTCATAAACAACCAAAAGCTTGGAATCATCACCCACTCTGTCACCTTTTCATCTGCCGTCAATCTTCTTCTAAATTACTTCTATGTATTTATGAAAATTCATATCAACACCCGAACTCAAACCAAACCACACAAGTGCAAATCAAATCTATTCTAGGTAGCCCTGTTTGGATGGGGTCTTGTGAACTAAAACACATACACAGCAATATAGCACCAAGATAATCAGAGAGGCAGTGCAGTCTAGTGTGCATGTAAATGAAAAAAGGGAATAAGCAGAGCTTGTCCAGTAATCTACATAGCAACAAGCATAAGGCAGAGATGTTGTGAAAGGAGTCAAATATTGCCACATGCACATGAATGGAAGTTGGTGACATAAGCAGTAGCCATGGGCCTTTATGAAGTCAGGGATACTGTCTAATGCTGTACAAATGCAGATCACTTGTGAGGAGAGAAGTGGAATCAAGGTTTGCACCCTAAGCAGAAACCGCAGAACCTTTAATGGCCCAGATTCCATCTATTCTGGCTAGGCTGAACAAGCCAACATTCTGAGCAGGGGTTTACGCTTCAAACTCTTCACATGTAACTAAGACTCAATAAGGCAGAGTTAAAGCGAGCCCTATTCAGTTCATGGGTGAGATCCTGGCCACACTGGCTCATTGAAATACAAGGGTTAGAATTGAAGTGCATGGTAAGGCACTGGCCTGACAGGCTGGCCCCATGCTACACTTCTGTCCTCACCCCTCCATGAGAGCCTAATACTTTCCATCGCGCTCACAGCACCTTGCACTTTCTCCTTTACAAGAGGGGGAATCCTGCTGCCCTGTTAGAATTTCAAACAAGAGAATGTCGCTTTAATTATTTAGGGGCATATTAACAAGGGCCGGGGATAAATATCGCAAAGCACGCTTAGCGCTTGCATTTTTATCGCCGGCTATCTCTGGAATTTATCGCCCGGTTAGCGCGTTATCAACAACGCGCATCGCCGAGGCGATATAAATTCCAGAGATAGTGTGGATATCGCCGTCTTCCACCATGGAAAACGGCGATATCCTAGATGATAGGGCCTGTGGTCTTAGCCACAGAATCCACCCCCCATGTTAAGTATGCCTTAGTCAGGACTTTAACAGATGTTAAATTACTGCGTTAAGGCATACTTAATGCGTTTTAAATAATCGCTACCCATCCTTGTTAATATCGCAAAGCTGCCTTCGCGATATTTTCCCTGGTTGGTTTCACAGCCACGCCTACTTTGCATCTCATTAGCGATGCAAATTTAGGCGTGCTGGAAATGGGCAGCAGTCACCAAAACACGAGATAGCGTGTCTTTGCTGATAAGGCAATAAAATTATCGCCGCTTTTCGGCTGAAAAAGGTCGCAAAAGCGGCGATAATTTTATAGCGCCGCCTTGTTAATATGCCCCTTAGTTATTTATTTATTATGTACGGCTTAATACCAGAGAAGTCTTGTTTCTAAGTGCATGGAGGTAACGAGAGGAAATAGAGCAAGCAAAAACAAAACTGGCAGCGAGAAGTTTTACATCCAGCATATGTTTGAGTGCACAAAACCAGTGACTTTACTCCTGCTGGGGTAACGTAAAATGTACACAGTGGAGCTCGGAAGATTTACAGTCCTGTGGGAAGCTGTTCTTTAGATGTGATTGGTCTCCGGCTGGAAAGGCAAACTGGGGCCAGAGATGAATGGCTATAGAGGGTGGGGGCCAACTGGGGCGGGAGGAAATGCCAGAAAAAATGCACACTGGCTATTGGCGCGCGAGCTTCAAATCGCCCAATGCAAAAGCAGGGGCGTAGGAGAGACTTGGAAGCCTGCCCGCTTCCCCAATGAATCAGCTGAGAATGACTAGGTGGGATCAGTGCGAGGGAGGCGGTGCACACCTCCGAATGCACACGAGAATACCGGCCCCAAGCTGGATGGGCCTGCATGCTAGTGGCCAGCCGAGTCGAGGAGTAGGTCAAAGAGAAAGTATTGCATTGCCTAATGGAGGAACCAGCCAAGAAACAGCGCTATTCCAGCACAAATAAAAGGTTCACGAGGCGCAGCAGAGGTACCAAGCAGGGCTCCGCTAGGATGAGGGTTTTTGGGGAAAAATGCAGATCTGGCCCGTCATCGAATGGGACCAGTAGGATGTAGAGGGTTTTACTAAACATGTGGTGGCCGCCAGGGAGAGGGTTAGCATACAGGACCACCATTTTCGCCCATTGGAAAATAAAGAGAGGCACGAAGGCTTTGTGCAAGCTTTGTGCAGGTCACAAATATATCGGAAAAAATATATCGGAAACAAAAATATTGTGACTTTTATCTAACCATAGACTATGTCAAAAATATCAAAATCAACAATATCAGCAACATAAATATTGTTAAAACAAGTAATTAGTAGAAGTAAAAATTAAGAAAAATACTATTAAACAAAAAGATATCCTAATATAACTACAATTTATAAATGAAATATAATATTTTACTTAACTAAAATAATACATTTACAAAATATCAACATAAAACTCCTCTAAATTATAAATTACACATATTTATATCTCACTTACATACAATACATATTTATATTTACAAACAATAATATTTTTTACTTAAACTAAATACATTTAATGATAAAATAAGTCATCTCGTATATGAGCATAAAAAACATTATTTGGAGTTTTCCAAACAGGAGCATAACAGAAAAAAATTATTAAAAGCTAAAACAACCAATAATATGAAACTATACAAAAGTATAACCAATGAAACAAACTACATAGAATTTTAAGTAAAAATTGCTCAAAAATGCAAAACACTAGAAGAGGAGGAAACTCTGCTGGATATTCCCTTCAACAGTGAAGACTTCAACATATACAACTGTACATCCATTTCTCCAAGTAAGTAACAATTATACTTCTAGGAACTTAAATAACTTTACCTTTAAAAAACAATTCTTAATAAACAACAACTAATACAGTTTTTACTGTTTAATCTTTTCTACAGATTATCAAAGCTACAAACAAACCTCATCGACAAGCACACATCAAAGGCCATCAAAAAGGAAGTAAGTATAGCTAAAAAACTGCTTTAAAAATACCAAAACAGCAATAGTTAAAACTCCAAGGGGCATATTATCAAGCCAGGCGATAAAATTATCGCCGCTTTAGCGGCAGAAAACTGCCGCTAAAACGGCGATAATGGGCTTGATAATATGCTCTATGGAATTCAAATTGAAGCCCATGTTAAATGTGGAGGACGTCTAACATGGGCTTCAATTGGAATTCCATAGAGCATATTATCAAGCCCATTATCGCCGTTTTAGCGGCAGTTTTCTGCCGCTAAAGCGGCGATAATTTTATCGCCTGGCTTGATAATATGCCCCCAAATGCGTTTTAAATAATCGCTACCCATCCTTGTTAATATCGCGAAGCTGCCTTCGCAATATTTTCCCTGGTTGGTTTCACAGCCACGCCTACTTTGTATCTCATTAGCGATGCAAATTTAGGCGTGCTGGAAATGGGCAGTAGTCACCAAAACACGCGATAGCGTGTCTTTGCTGATAAGGCGATAAAATTATCGCCGCTTTTCGGCTGAAAAAGGTCGCAAAAGCGGCGATAATTTTATAGCGCCGCCTTGTTAATATGCCCCTTAGTTATTTATTTATTATGTACGGCTTAATACCAGAGAAGTCTTGTTTCTAAGTGCATGGAGGTAACGAGAGGAAATAGAGCAAGCAAAAACAAAACTGGCAGCGAGAAGTTTTACATCCAGCATATGTTTGAGTGCACAAAATCAGTGACTTTACTCCTGCTGGGGTAACGTAAAATGTACACAGTGGAGCTCGGAAGATTTACAGTCCTGTGGGAAGCTGTTCTTTAGATGTGCTTGATCTCCGGCTGGAAAGGCAAACTGGGGCCTGAGATGAATGGCTATAGAGGGTGGGGGCCAACAGGGGCGGGAGGAAATGCCAGAAAAAATGCACACTGGCTATTGGCGCGCGAGCTTCAAATCGCCCAATGCAAAAGCAGGGGCGTAGGAGAGACTTGGAAGCCTGCCCGCTTCCCCAATGAATCAGCTGAGAATGACTAGGTGGGATCAGTGCGAGGGAGGCGGTGCACACCTCCGAATGCACACGAGAATACCGGCCCCAAGCTGGATGGGCCTGCGTGCTAGTGGCCAGCCGAGTCAAGGAGTAGGTCAAAGAGAAAGTATTGCATTGCCTAATGGAGGAACCAGCCAAGAAACAGCGCTATTCCAGCACAAATAAAGGGTTCACGAGGCGCAGCAGAGGTACCAAGCAGGGCTCCGCTAGGATGAGGGCTTTTGGGGAAAAAAGCAGATCTGGCCCGTCATCGAATGGGACCAGTAGGATGTAGAGGGTTTTACTAAACATGTGGTGGCCGCCAGGGAGAGGGTGAGCATACAGGACCACCATTTTCGCCCATTGGAAAATAAAGACAGGCACGAAGGCTTGTGCAAGCTTTGTGCAGGTCACATATATATCGGAAAAAAAATATCGGAAACAAAAATATTGTGACTTTTATCTGACCATAGACTATGTCAAAAATATCAAAATCAACAATATCAACAACATAAATATTGTTAAAACAAGTAATTAGTAGTAGTAAAAATTAAGAAAAATACTATTAAACAAAAAGATATCCTAATATAATAACTACAATTTTTAAATAAAATATAATATTTTACTTAACTAAAATAATACATTTACAAAATATCAACATAAAACTCCTCTAAATTATAAATTACACATATTTATATCCCACTTACATACAATACATATTTATATTTACAAACAATAATATTTTTTACTTAAACTAAATACATTTAATGATAAAATAAGTCATCTCGAATATGAGCATAAAAAACATTATTTGGAGTTTTCCAAATAGGAGCATAACAGAAAACAATTATTAAAAGCTAAAACAACCAATAATATGAAACTATACAAAAGTATAACCAATGAAACAAACTACATAGAATTTTAAGTAAAAATTGCTCAAAAATGCAAAACACTAGAAGAGGAGGAAACTCTGCTGGATATTCCCTTCAACAGTGAAGACTGCAACATATACAACTGTACATCCATTTCTCCAAGTAAGTAACAATTATACTTCTAGGAACTTAAATAACTTTACCTTTAAAAAACAATTCTTAATAAACAACAACTAATACAGTTTTTACTGTTTAATCTTTTCTACAGATTATCAAAGCTACAAACAAACCTCATCGACAAGCACACATCAAAGGCCATCAAAAAAGAAGTAAGTATAGCTAAAAAACTGCTTTAAAAATACCAAAACAGCAATAGTTAAAACTCCAAGGGGCATATTATCAAGCCAGGCGATAAAATTATCGCCGCTTTAGCGGCAGAAAACTGCCGCTAAAACGGCGATAATGGGCTTGATAATATGCTCTATGGAATTCAAATTGAAGCCCATGTTAAATGTGGAGGACGTCTAACATGGGCTTCAATTGGAATTCCATAGAGCATATTATCAAGCCCATTATCGCCATTTTAGCGGCAGTTTTCTGCCGCTAAAGCGGCGATAATTTTATCGCCTGGCTTGATAATATGCCCCTAAATGCGTTTTAAATAATCGCTACCCATCCTTGTTAATATCGCGAAGCTGCCTTCGCAATATTTTCCCTGGTTGGTTTCACAGCCACGCCTACTTTGCATCTCATTAGCGATGCAAATTTAGGCGTGCTGGAAATGGGCAGTAGTCACCAAAACACGCGATAGCGTGTCTTTGCTGATAAGGCGATAAAAGTATCGCCGCTTTTCGGCTGAAAAAGGTCGCAAAAGCGGCGATAATTTTATAGCGCCGCCTTGTTAATATGCCCCTTAGTTATTTATTTATTATGTACGGCTTAATACCAGAGAAGTCTTGTTTCTAAGTGCATGGAGGTAACGAGAGGAAATAGAGCAAGCAAAAACAAAACTGGCAGCGAGAAGTTTTACATCCAGCATATGTTGGAGTGCACAAAATCAGTGACTTTACTCCTGCTGGGGTAACGTAAAATGTACACAGTGGAGCTCGGAAGATTTACAGTCCTGTGGGAAGCTGTTCTTTAGATGTGCTTGATCTCCGGCTGGAAAGGCAAACTGGGGCCTGAGATGAATGGCTATAGAGGGTGGGGGCCAACAGGGGCGGGAGGAAATGCCAGAAAAAATGCACACTGGCTATTGGCGCGCGAGCTTCAAATCGCCCAATGCAAAAGCAGGGGCGTAGGAGAGACTTGGAAGCCTGCCCGATTCCCCAATGAATCAGCTGAGAATGACTAGGTGGGATCAGTGCGAGGGAGGCGGTGCACACCTCCGAATGCACACGAGAATACCGGCCCCAAGCTGGATGGGCCTGCGTGCTAGTGGCCAGCCGAGTCAAGGAGTAGGTCAAAGAGAAAGTATTGCATTGCCTAATGGAGGAACCAGGCAAGAAACAGCGCTATTCCAGCACAAATAAAGGGTTCACGAGGCGCAGCAGAGGTACCAAGCAGGGCTCCGCTAGGATGAGGGTTTTTGGGGAAAAAAGCAGATCTGGCCCGTCATCGAATGGGACCAGTAGGATGTAGAGGGTTTTACTAAACATGTGGTGGCCGCCAGGGAGAGGGTGAGCATACAGGACCACCATTTTCGCCCATTGGAAAATAAAGACAGGCACGAAGGCTTTGTGCAAGCTTTGTGCAGGTCACATATATATCGGAAAAAAAATATCGGAAACAAAAATATTGTGACTTTTATCTGACCATAGACTATGTCAAAAATATCAAAATCAACAATATCAACAACATAAATATTGTTAAAACAAGTAATTAGTAGTAGTAAAAATTAAGAAAAATACTATTAAACAAAAAGATATCCTAATATAATAACTACAATTTATAAATAAAATATAATATTTTACTTAACTAAAATAATACATTTACAAAATATCAACATAAAACTCCTCTAAATTATAAATTACACATATTTATATCCCACTTACATACAATACATATTTATATTTACAAACAATAATATTTTTTACTTAAACTAAATACATTTAATGATAAAATAAGTCATCTCGAATATGATCATAAAAAACATTATTTGGAGTTTTCCAAATAGGAGCATAACAGAAAAAAATTATTAAAAGCTAAAACAACCAATAATATGAAACTATACAAAAGTATAACCAATGAAACAAACTACATAGAATTTTAAGTAAAAATTGCTCAAAAATGCAAAACACTAGAAGAGGAGGAAACTCTGCTGGATATTCCCTTCAACAGTGAAGACTTCAACATATACAACTGTACATCCATTTCTCCAAGTAAGTAACAATTATACTTCTAGGAACTTAAATAACTTTACCTTTAAAAAAACAATTCTTAATATACAACAACTAATACAGTTTTTACTGTTTAATCTTTTCTACAGATTATCAAAGCTACAAACAAACCTCATCGACAAGCACACATCAAAGGCCATCAAAAAAGAAGTAAGTATAGCTAAAAAACTGCTTTAAAAATACCAAAACAGCAATAGTTAAAACTCCAAGGGGCATATTATCAAGCCAGGCGATAAAATTATCGCCGCTTTAGCGGCAGAAAACTGCCGCTAAAACGGCGATAATGGGCTTGATAATATGCTCTATGGAATTCAAATTGAAGCCCATGTTAAATGTGGAGGACGTCTAACATGGGCTTCAATTGGAATTCCATAGAGCATATTATCAAGCCCATTATCGCCGTTTTAGCGGCAGTTTTCTGCCGCTAAAGCGGCGATAATTTTATCGCCTGGCTTGATAATATGCCCCCAAATGCGTTTTAAATAATCGCTACCCATCCTTGTTAATATCGCGAAGCTGCCTTCGCAATATTTTCCCTGGTTGGTTTCACAGCCACGCCTACTTTGCATCTCATTAGCGATGCAAATTTAGGCGTGCTGGAAATGGGCAGTAGTCACCAAAACTCGCGATAGCGTGTCTTTGCTGATAAGGCGATAAAATTATCGCCGCTTTTCGGCTGAAAAAGGTCGCAAAAGCGGCGATAATTTTATAGCGCCGCCTTGTTAATATGCCCCTTAGTTATTTATTTATTATGTACGGCTTAATACCAGAGAAGTCTTGTTTCTAAGTGCATGGAGGTAACGAGAGGAAATAGAGCAAGCAAAAACAAAACTGGCAGCGAGAAGTTTTACATCCAGCATATGTTTGAGTGCACAAAATCAGTGACTTTACTCCTGCTGGGGTAACGTAAAATGTACACAGTGGAGCTCGGAAGATTTACAGTCCTGTGGGAAGCTGTTCTTTAGATGTGCTTGATCTCCGGCTGGAAAGGCAAACTGGGGCCTGAGATGAATGGCTATAGAGGGTGGGCGCCAACAGGGGCGGGAGGAAATGCCAGAAAAAATGCACACTGGCTATTGGCGCGCAAGCTTCAAATCGCCCAATGCAAAAGCAGGGGCGTAGGAGAGACTTGGAAGCCTGCACGCTTCCCCAATGAATCAGCTGAGAATGACTAGGTGGGATCAGTGCGAGGGAGGCGGTGCACACCTCCGAATGCACACGAGAATACCGGCCCCAAGCTGGATGGGCCTGCGTGCTAGTGGCCAGCCGAGTCAAGGAGTAGGTCAAAGAGAAAGTATTGCATTGCCTAATGGAGGAACCAGCCAAGAAACAGCGCTATTCCAGCACAAATAAAGGGTTCACGAGGCGCAGCAGAGGTACCAAGCAGGGCTCCGCTAGGATGAGGGTTTTTGGGGAAAAAAGCAGATCTGGCCCGTCATCGAATGGGACCAGTAGGATGTAGAGGGTTTTACTAAACATGTGGTGGCCGCCAGGGAGAGGGTGAGCATACAGGACCACCATTTTCGCCCATTGGAAAATAAAGACAGGCACGAAGGCTTTGTGCAAGCTTTGGTCACATATATATTGGAAAAAAAATATCGGAAACAAAAATATTGTGACTTTTATCTGACCATAGACTATGTCAAAAATATCAAAATCAACAATATCAACAACATAAATATTGTTAAAACATGTAATTAGTAGTAGTAAAAATTAAGAAAAATACTATTAAACAAAAAGATATCCTAATATAATAACTACAATTTATAAATAAAATATAATATTTTACTTAACTAAAATAATACATTTACAAAATATCAACATAAAACTCCTCTAAATTATAAATTACACATATTTATATCCCACTTACATACAATACATATTTATATTTACAAACAATAATATTTTTTACTTAAACTAAATACATTTAATGATAAAATAAGTCATCTCGAATATGAGCATAAAAAACATTATTTGGAGTTTTCCAAATAGGAGCATAACAGAAAAAAAATATTAAAAGCTAAAACAACCAATAATATGAAACTATACAAAAGTATAACCAATGAAACAAACTACATAGAATTTTAAGTAAAAATTGCTCAAAAATGCAAAACACTAGAAGAGGAAGAAACTCTGCTGGATATTCCCTTCAACAGTGAAGACTTCAACATATACAACTGTACATCCACTTCTCCAAGTAAGTAACAATTATACTTATAGGAACTTAAATAACTTTACCTTTAAAAAACAATTCTTAATAACCAACAACTAATACAGTTTTTACTGTTTAATCTTTTCTACAGATTATTAAAGCTACAAACAAACCTCATCGACAAGCACACATCAAAGGCCATAAAAAAAGAAGTAAGTATAGCTAAAAAACTGCTTTAAAAATACCAAAACAGCAATAGTTAAAACTCCAAATAACCTAACCTAAAACTCCAAATAACCTAACCTAATTAACATCAAAAACATAATATGTGCACTAAATAAAATGACCTTTTCTCTTCCACCAGAAAAAAGCACCTGTTTCAAGAAGAAGCTTGCTGAACAAAGTTTCCAAGAATAGAAAACTTAATTAAACAAGATACAAGTAAGTTTTGAAAAAAAAAATATGTCTATTTAACTGTATATTATTAAAACATATTTACTAATAACTATTTTTCTATATTCATGTTATAACAGTAAATAGAGATTTACGGGCTGATTATGAGTATGGCGGTTTTGCAGCAGGCCGCCACGCCAGCACCCCACTGCAAGACCGCCAAACCCATAGTCAGATCGCCCGCAGGATTACGAGTTAATCCTGTGCGGGTGGTGCTGCTGCAGCGGTCCCATGGCGGTGGCATTCTACTGCGCAAAGGAGAGCCATAGAAAGGCAGTGCTGTGGGAGCGCCACAGCATGTTCCTGCACAAGAAGAAATGCACCATGTTGTGCATTTTTGTCCTGTGCAGGAACTGTGGGTGCAAACATGCAAGGGGGCACAACATGTGCCCCCATGCATCCACCCCCGGTATAGAGGTGACAGGTGGGCCTGTAAGGGCTCCATGAGCTGCCTCACCACCCCGCATTCCATGGCGGGCTCTCCGCCATGGACAGCGTTATATGCTTGGCGGTGCCATATCGGCACCACCAGCATATTTCAACCTCTGACTGCTGCGCCACTGCCGCAGGATCCATGAACCCTGGTGTTTGCGGTAGGCAAAATACGGCAGCCGGACCGCCGGTGCACCACTGGCCGCACTCCCACCAAGGGTTCAACTTGTAATTAGGCCCATAGGGAAAGAAAGTGCAACATTTTGTAGTTCTAGAGGCACTTTTATGGTTTGACACCACATGATGACATTTGACTACCATGATTTTATCTGACTTTTGGTATTTCACTTTACCCTAGCATGAATATATGTCCTGCAAATGCCTTGTTTCTCTTGAAGATTACTCTCATTTAATCTTGTAGTTTTAAAGTGGGAGCTGTCACAGAGTAGACCAGCTTGCCAAGAACAGAACGTGCGAGATGTGTATTTCCCAATGTACAACACAATGCTATAATCATATTGACTTTGTGATGTGTGAGTGAGTATGTGCACATTCAAGGAAATCAACTGTGCTATTGCATTTGCCAAATGTTTTATTATTGCTTGTATATATATACAAATATATATATATATATTCACTGAAAAAAACATAGGTTTCAGGCACGTTATAGTTAAGAATTAGCATTTAAAAAACCTTAGAAATTCACTCAAAAAACCATAGGTTTCAGGGGCGTTATAGTTAGCTGGACTTTTCACTCTTACAAAACCATTAAAATTCCCCCGTTATAGTTAGTTCAGCTAACTATAACTCGCGCACCCGCAATGCACTGCTGATGAAGTCACATATTACATCACTCATAACATGGTCAGTGACATCACTCATGACATCACTGATGACATCTCAAATGACATCACTGATGACATCATCCAGTGAATGTGTGTTTTTCTGAAAATTACATATGTTTTATATATGTATATCACAAGGTCAATGGAAGAATAAATGGGTATATAAGTGTCTAAATGGATGATTTATTTTTGAAAAATTGATTGTATAACTGACTGATTAAGTGTATCTTAGTGAATACATGGCTTAGTGAGTAATGTTTAAATATGTAAATATCTGTATCAGTCTCTCACTTTGTGTATAAGTGGCTGCATGGTTGGTGAGTAGCTACATGAGTGTCTATATAGGTTATTAGTTGGTTTTTTGAGTATCAGTCTGAGTGTCTGCATGGTTCGGTGGGGGTATTACGTAGTGCATAGGTGCATGAATGAGTGACTCACTGTTTGTAAGTGTTGAAGACAGCATGTGTGCAGGACTGTATGGGTGGATGAGTGTGTGCATGGGTGTGTTAGTGAGTGAATAACTGTCTCAATAGTGTCTTTATGAGTAACTACATATGTTTTAAACTAGTATATGTGACTATTGGTGTATATAAGTGAGTATATGTGAGAGTGAGAGATTGAAAGAGTTTCTGTATGAATAAGTATGTGTTTCTATAAGTGATTGTTTAAAAGACTAAGTATGTGTAAGTTTCTGTAGAAGTAAGTGTGGTGGTGTGTGTATCACTGAATAAGCAAGTAAATGGATGTTTGATTCTTTATTAGCATGAGTGACTATGTGTGTGAGTAACTCTATGGATGAGTGGCGTTGTGTAACAGGATTTATAGGTGTATGAGTACATTTGATGAGTGAGTACATGTATGAGTGACTGTATAAGACTGTTGGTGAATGAGTGGATGTGTATGTGGATCTTAGAATTACTGAATAGGTTGTTGTAACTGTTATTGGTATGTCCATTGTTTTGAAAATTTTCTTTTCTATTTTTGAATGTGTGTATCAAAGGTTATATTAGGGGGAGAGGAGGTCTGCCACTCTATCACAAGGATGATGTCATCAGTGATGTCATGAGTGATGTCGCTGACCATGTCATGAGTGATGTAATATGTGACGTCATCAGCAGTGCATTGCGGGCGCGCGAGTTATAGTTAGCTGAACTAACTATAACGGGGGAATTTCAATGGTTTTGTATGAGTGAAAGGTCCAGCTAACTATAACGCCCCTGAAACCTATGGTTTTTTCAGATAATTTATAAGGTTTTTTAAATGCTAATTCCTAACTATAATGTGCCTGAAACCTATGGTTTTTTCAGTGAATTTCAAAGGTTTTTTAAATGCTAATTTCTAACTATGCCTACAGAGATAGGAGATGTGAAGAAAGAAGAAAAACCGCACAGAAAGAAAAAAAAGAAGCAACAGAAGTCCTCAAAGACGAAGAAAAGTGCAGGAAGAAGGATAACGTGCAGAAGGAACAAACAGAAGAGCAGAAAGAAGCCTTGTTGCAAAATCATCCTGTACCCTCAACTTTTTCAGACGGATACTGGTGGTAACTGAGTCTGACTAACCAGTCCTAGAGCCAGTGCTATGTTAAAAAACACTCAGAATACAGTGAAAACACCTACATACACTAGGGAACACTATGCGTTGGGGTCCCCCTGTGATTAGCATGACCTCCTCTGTAAGCCCCTAGTATATAATAGGGCAGGGGATTAAAACTACTTCTTAAAACGCGCCACAGGGCGTGTTTGCACACGTCACCTCAGGCCCCGTCCCCTCCCTTCCCCACTGTGGAAACACACCCTGTGGCCGTTTTAAGTTTGGAGATTAAGTCCCCTTGAATCCTGAGGGTCCCTAGGGTCCAACTAGACCACTAGGTACCTCCAGTAAGCGCCACAGAGCTGCGTTGCAGAGAGATGTAAAAAGGGGCACGGCCTAGACCACCTCTCTGCAACGCAGCGCAGTGGCGCTTACTGGAAGCACCTGGTTGGCTAGTTGGCCCCCAGGGTCCCTCAGGATTGAAGGGGAATTATTTCCCCAACTTAAAAAGCGCCACAGGGCGTGTTTGCACACGTTAACTCAGGCCCTGTCCCCTCCCTTCCCCACTGTGTAAACAAGCCCTGTGGCCGTTTTAAGTTGGGAGATGAAGTCCCCTTGAATCCTGAGGGTCCCTAGGGGAAAAATAGCCCTCTAGGTACGTCCAGTAAGCGCCATTGCAGAGAGGTGTAAAAAGGGGCACGGCGTGCACCACCTTTCTGCAACGCAGAGCAGTGGTGCTTACTGGAAGCACCTGGTGGGCTAGTTGGCCACCAGGCTCCCTCAGGATTGAAAGGGAATTATTTCCCCAACTTAAAACGCGCCACAGGGCGTGTTTGCACACGTCACCTCAGGCCCCGTCTGCTCCCTTCACCACTGTGTAAACGCGCCCTGTGGCCGTTTTTAGTTGGAAGATTAAGTTCATTTTAATCCTTAGGGTCCAACTAGCCCACTAGGTACCTCCAGTAAGCGCCACAGAGCTGCGTTGCATAGAGGTGTAAAAAGGGGCATGGCCTCAGAACACCTGTCTGCAACGCAGCTCCCTGGTGCATACTGGAGATACCTGTTGGACTAGTTGGCCCTCAGGGACCCTCAGTATTGAAGAGGAATTAATTCCCCAACTTACAACTGGCCAGGGGGCGCGTTTGCAGAGTGCTGCAAGGAGGGGGCATGGCCTCCCGCGCGATGCCGGTCTTTTATTTTTTTTATTTTTTTAAGAAGGAGGGCTGTATTGGCCCTGGGGACGGGGCCTCACAACAGACCACGTGGGGCAGGCAGGAGGAGCAGTTGCAGCACAACAGACCAGGGAGGGCAGAAGGGTGTGGCCGTAAAATGGACCATGGAGGACAGCAGGAAGGGGATAGGGGCATGGCATGTGGACAGGCAGGGTGGAGGTGGCAGGGACAGGTTACAGTCATCTGACAATGCTAGGCAGGTGGGAGGGGAGTGGCAGCTCAACAGAACACTCAGAGTAGATAGGAGTGGCAGATTCATGGAACATGGTGGGCAAAAAGGATGGAGCAGGGGCATGCACAAAGACATTGGCGGGCAGGGGGAAGGAGAATATGGGCAGCAAGCTAAGCACAGAGGCTAAGCAGGAGGTCAATGATGGGCCATGGAATTGGGCAATGGAGGGCAGGAGGAGTGGACTGGTAAATCATGCTAAATGGAGGGCAGTGGCAGCACATCAGACCATGCATGCAGGAGGGAGGAGGCTAGTCCATGGATTCAGACAACAGAGGATAGGGAGGAGGTGGATGGGGCAGCAAGCTAACTGTTCAGAGAAGGTGGGTATTAGGAACTTTATTGTTTTTAAAATGAGTATTCAGCATAATCTCACTTTTATTCAGGAAGAAGAGGACGTTTGTGACTGTGACTCCGGGATCACTTGGCAGAAACACCCCCTGACCCTCCACCCCCCATCTCAAAATGTAATGCCCGTGAAAAGGGTAGGTGGACGCAGTGTTATATAGAACATAGTCCTGAGAGCACGATTGAAAATGAAAACTAGATATAGTATATGGTATAAACTATGCACCAAAAATTGTGATATAAGATGAACCGGGGCGTGAAATAATATGCAATACATTGTGCGCAATGACAGATTCATTGGAGCGCGCGAGATAGCACAGGCACTAGCGCGTGCTATGCGATATGCGCCTTGGAGTGTAATATGCACAGGGCAGTGTTGTGTAACCTAACTAGTCTATAAAGTTGTAATATAAAATATGTGCTGGGGAGTGTAACGTTGCATATGCACTGTGACAAAGATATGGATCCCAGATTGTAATATGTATGGCATAGCGCTGTGCGTTATAACATAGGCATCGAGGAAGGCACATTAGATGGGGCAATAAAACCCGTGCGAAGGCAAGTGTGGAATGACATATTCACGGGGTGGTGTTACACTGCACATGGGCTAGAGAGTGTCATAGCATACGCACTAGCTGGTGGAATACAACACAGAGGTGTGTGGCACTCAGCGGGCACTGGTGGGTGTAACACAGCATTGGGCTCAGCCAGGAGCACGCTGTGACTCTCAAGTGAGGTTCGTCTCCTTTCCAGAGAGTAAAATAAAAAGTATTACACATCCGGCGGTGGAAGTGTGTTTTATTATCCGTGAGGGGGGTTTCTTGCATAGTTTGGTCGAATTTTTGTCAAATCCCCTTTGAATGGCTTGGTGTGCGTGTGTATTAAATGTGCCCGACAGTAAGCGCTCTAGTTGTTCTTAGGAACACTCTGGGACATTCTGTCATTGGGCTATACTTGGACTACATCTGGGTGATATTTGGGCTACATTTGGGCTCTTTTGTCTCTGGTGGCCATCTTGGGAGATTTATTTGTTATGAAGTTTCCTAATTTCCTCATTTACTGCAGTCTCCTCAGTAGGAAAAACTTTCAGTTTTTTATTTTGGTTCCATCAAGAAGGCATTCAGATGTGTCACACATTTGCCATAAATTCTGAATGTTAGCACTCTAGTTGCTCATTAGATCACTGTAGTACAGCTACTGCTCACCAGGGAAGTCTGCTGCTGGTATTCAAAGTGCATGTTTCAGTCTGCATGTCAGAATTGTTTTATGAAATAGAAGAGGATTTGAGAAGTCAAAATGTGCCCTAATTTTTCTTTCTGCTGCACTAATCATAATTTCTATGGCAAAATGAACCCACTCATTTTGTTCCTTTGTAAATTAAATGTTTTAAGTGTTACCACTTTATTCCAATCAAGATGGCTTCAGGTGTACCATACTTTTGTCATAAGTAAGACTGTTAGCGCTATAGTTGTTCCTGAGAACACTCTGGGACATTCTGTCATTGGGCTATACTTGGGCTACATCTGTGTGATATTTGGGCTACATTTGGGCTCTTTTGTCTCTGGTGGCCATTTTGGGAGACTTATTTGTTATGAAGTTTCCTAATTTCCTCATTTACTACAGTCTCCTCAGTAGGAAATACTTTGTTTTTTACTTTGAATCCACCAAGAAGGCATTCAGATGTGTCACACATTTGCCATAAATTCAGAATGTTAGCACTCTAGTTGCTTATTAGATCACTGTAGTAAAGCTGCTGCTCACCAAGGAAGTCTGCTACTGGTATTGAAAGTGCATGTTTCATTCTGCATGTCAGAATTTTTTAATGAAATAGAAGAGGATTTGAGAACTCACTCAAAATGTGCCCTAATTTTTCTTTATTCAGCACTAATCATAATTTCTATGGCAAAATGAACCCCCTTATTGTGTTCCTTTTTAAAATAAATGTTTTAAGTGTTACCAGTTTATTCCAATCAAGATGGCTTCAGGTGTGCCATACTTTTGTCATAAGTAAGACAGTAAGCGCTCTAGTTGTTCTTAGGAACACTCTGGGACATTCTGTCATTGGGCTATACTTGGGCTACATCTGGGTGATATTTGGGCTACATTTGGGCTCTTTTGTCTCTGGTGGCCATCTTGGGAGATTTATTTGTTATGAAGTTTCCTAATTTCCTCATTTACTGCAGTCTCCTCAGTAGGAAATACTTTCAGTTTTTTATTTTGGTTTCATCAAGAAGGCATTCAGATGTGTCACACATTTGCCATAAATTCTGAATGTTAGCACTCTAGTTGCTCATTAGATCACTGTGGTAAAGCTACTGCTCACCAGGGAAGTCTGCTGCTGGTATTCAAAGTGCATGTTTCAGTCTGCATGTCAGAATTTTTTTATGAAATAGAAGAGGATTTGAGAAGTCAAAATGTGCCCTAATTTTTCTTTCTGCAGCACTAATCATAATTTCTATGGCAATATGAACCCCCTCATTTTGTTCCTTTGTAAATTAAATGTTTTAAGTGTTACCACTTTATTCCAATCAAGATGGCTTCAGGTGTGCCATACTTTTGTCATAAGTAAGACTGTTAGCGCTCTAGATGTTCGTTAGAACACTCTGGGACATTCTGTAATTGGGCTATACTTGGGCTACATCTGGGTGATATTTGGGCTACATTTGGGCTCTTTTGTCTCTGGTGGACATCTTGGGAGATTTATTTGTTATGAAGTTTCCTAATTTCCTCATTTACTGCAGTCTCCTCAGTAGGAAATACTTTCAGTTTTTTACTTTGGATCCATCAAGAAAGCATTCAGATGTGTCACACATTTGCTACGAATTCTGAATGTTAGCACTGTGGCTACATCTGGGTGATATTTGGGCTACATTTGGTCTCTTTTGTCTCTGGTGACCATTTTGGGAGAGAGTTACCACTTTATTCCAATCAAGATGGCTTCAGGTGTGCAATACGTTTGTCATAAGTAGGACTGTTAGTGCTCTAGTTGTTCTTTAGAACACTCTGGGAAGCTGCAGTAGAACACAAAGGAATCAACTGACAGTCTCTGCCCTTGTTGGATGTACATGTTTTACTGAGAATTTCAAACTTCATTCTCACATGACTGAGAAAGATAATGTGAATTTACAGAAAATATGCTCTCAGTTTAGCTTATAGATCACCTTCCAAACCTCTGTGGGAAAAGCATGAGAAAATAGTTTTCTCTCAAACATGATTCATGATATCACAGCAGATGGCTGTTTCACATGGTAAAATCACCTTAGAACACACCACAATTCCTAAAATCAGTATGGTACCATCAACAAATGATTTAGTCTTAAAACCTTCCATTAACTGCAATGCTTTTTAATGAGGTGCTATCATGTATATTGGTCCCAAGATGGCTGCCAACACTTCTTGGATGAAGTACTGACAGCCAATCAGATCTCACGATGAGATGTGTGGTTAGGCTCCGCCCAGATATATCTATCTTTTTAACTCTAATTTTCTCAGGAACTACTGAACGGATTTACATCATTTAAGCAAAAGGCACGAGTCTGAACTGAGGACTACCTCTTTGCCAAATTTGGTGTAATTCCGTTCAGCAGTTCGGGCTGTAGCTGCGTCAACAGGTCCTTTGGGAAAATGCATGGGGAAAACGCGTTTTGGGACCCCCCTTTTTTCTCGGCCCCCGCTTGATGAATCACCGTGAAATTTTCAGTATAGGAGCGGACCGGAGCTGGCCAACAGTTTTGAAAATTTCGCGAAGATTTGTCAACGGGCGCCAACGTTATTCCAAATAGAATGTTGCAGATTTCCTATGGAAAATAGGTCCTAACTATAACTACCTACTGGCGACTGCCAGTAGGTAATATATATATACACAATTACCACTCCTGTGTGCATTCACGCACGGCAAGAGATACGGACAAATTGATGTGCTGATTTTACCAATGCAGCATTTATTTTTAGTTAATGGTGCAGTCGATCATATATATATATTACCTACTGGCGGTCTCCAGTAGGTAGTTATAGTTAGGACCTCATTTCTATTCAAAAAGCATTTTTGTTATCCCAATAACTTTGGCGCCGGTTGACGAATCTTCGTGAAATTTTCAAAACCAGTGGCTCGCTCCGGTCATCTCCTGTCTTGAAAGTTTCAGGGTGATTTGGCAAGTGGGAGCCGAGAACAAAGGGGAGTCTCAAAATGCATTTTCCCGATGTTAATTTCCATTGGAAACTTTAGACCAGGGGTCTTCAAAGTGTGGGGCGCGACCCCCAGGGGGGCCGTGGAGGGATGGAAAGGGGGTCGCGCATTCCCGGTCACACTTCTGCCCAGGCCCATCGGACTACAAGGGATTCAGCCCCCCTCCTCCCCCGTAGTGTGTCTCAGCTCGAGCTGCTGTGGGCTCCGCTGGGCTGTGTCTGCAGTCTTATCTCCAGCACAGCCCGGCACGCCTTAGTTTTTCACAGGTTGTTAAAGACCATTTGCATATTTACATACCTTTTGTAAACTGGTTACTGAGGCTTAGTTTTTTTTCTAGTTCCAGTACCCCTGAGTCCCCAACTCTGCCTTTTCCTTACATTTGTATTCTTCATTTACTGCTGTAGTGTGAGAATGCATTTCATGAAAAGAAATATAAAGTAGGGTTGCCAGAAGAAAAATACCAGCCATTTGATGTTTAAAGAGCCTGCAAAGGCCTCCTCTTGACACTAAATATGTATTAATTCGTAATGTGACTTTTTTGTCTTTGTTCCCTTTAATTATCAGTCATGGATCATTCAGGCAGCCCTAGAACACAATTAAAAGCGCTTTCTATTTATATTTGCTGTTCTAAGTACGCACAGATGAGTGCTGAAATATACAGCTTTTGTAGACTGCTTATTTTTGTACCGTCTGGGACATCAAAATAATGATCAGGCAACCCTAACCATAGGACTAGAAGTGTGTTGCAGGATCAGCATATTATTTATTTCCTCCACCCTCAATCCCTGATTAATGTCATAATAGCAATAGTTTAACTTATATCTTAAACCATACGCTGCCGTCAATAATATGCCGAGTTACTTCAAGTGTCTGGGAATGCACCCTGCATTCAGAGAACTCACTTCTCATTTTCGCACTTCACTTTCACGCTCACCCTGCACTCGCAGCGATCACAATGCACTCACACTGATCACCATGTACTCACATCATTCACCCTCTCACCCTGCACTCACAGTGATCACTCTGCAATCACAATGCAATTGCGTTGTTCACCCCGTACCTCAGCCTGCAGTCAGACTACTCATCTGCACTCATGTGACACCTCATTCACCTGCCCCCTCACTGCTCAATTTGCAACTCACTCAAACAAGCCCATCATTAACCATGCATTAATTCGTCCCACTCTGCACTTACATCCGCACCCAAATTCATATGGTCACCTCACTCACCCTACAGTCACTCCTCTTTCCCTACTCTCACACTGTTGCATTGCTCACCGTGCACTCACATAGGCACTCTTCTCATCCACACAGTGCAGAGGGTTAATGTGCCTGCTACAAAGAACATGTACTATGCAGATCACAGAACTGAGTGTGAGTAAACAATGAGTAGCACTATAAAAAACAACTGTTTGTCAGAAAGGTGCTACACAGAGATGAGGTGATTTGTTGGTGAGTGGTAGTGAGGGAATTTATGGAGAAGGAGGAAACGGGGGATGGGGCACCAAAAAAGACTGTTGCGCCATGTGTGACCAGTGCCATGGCCAGCCCTGCCTGGGAGTGTAGGCCCCCCATGAAGTTTGGGTCTAGTGGCTCCCATGCTTCTGCCTATTACTATTATTATTTACATTTGTAGTGTGCTGCTGTTACCAAAAGGTGTCCTGGGGCTAATAGCCATCTGCTGCCTGAAAGCAAATGAGAAACATACAGAAGGGGAAGGAGAACCAGCCAAATGGGGTGACCTACAGAGCATAGAGACAGGTTGTCATATCTTCCTAAAGGATAATAGATTCTTGGTGAAGCGAAGCAAAGGAGCGTGCAAGTTCCATAACTATGTGGCCTGCACCAAAATGCAAGACATACAGTTCGTGCCTTCCTGAATTAGGGAACAATAAGCAGAGTGGCACAGGCCAAGAGGAGCATACGGGTCCAACCCGTGTGATCGGTGAGGAGAGATGAGAGGATGAGAAAGAACAGCAAGGGAGTGAGAGAATTTGATTGAAGAGGTAAGGGATGAGGAGAAATGTGAAGTGCCGAAGGGAAGTGCGGACATGCAAGAAGTGAGTGTGAGGGAAAGTTGAGGGCACAGAGGAGGGCTACTGTCAAACTGTGAGAGAAGATAGCTGAGAGATGATCTGTGACCTAAAAAGTAATTTGATGCGACATGGGTGAGCGACAGCAGCTCTAGGGGAAGAGAGGGAGTACTGGGGTGGGTGCTGAGCAGTGATTAATTTGTAATAAAACATGTGCCAGGGCCTTCACCAGTAGGCCACCACAACTTTAACCACCCACCCATTGCCTTGCCTGTGCGGCCAATGACAATACCTATACAACTACCAACCATAACACTGTACAAGTGTGACTATTTCAAGCCCACAAAGCTATAAGAATGGCATGGATGTCAGGAGTTTATTGTTTTTAATGTATATTGAATTAATAAACAGCTGTTCTGCTCATCTCTAAATTACACAGACAGAGCCACCATGTCATAGTGCCAGTGTGCACAATTAGGTGCCTGTTCGTAGCACCGGAAACCACCTGCTCAAATTAAGCACTGGCGCTGAGGTAACAGGAGAGAGAGACATTGGTTCAAGAAGGTGTGAAAAAACAAAGGAGAGATGTAAAAGATGAATGGGGGGGAATGGAGAGGTGTAAGATACAAATAGACATTGAATGGAGAGACTTGAGGTGAATGAGAAGTGCAGATGGGCACGGGAGGTGACGGGCCAGAGAGGCTATGAGATAAATGCTAGAAACTGTTAGAGATGAGGGCAGTGAAAAGACAGAATGGCAAGAGGTGATTAAGGGTGAAGTGAGAAGTTGAATGTGGAGAGTTCAGAAGTTGTAAAAAGGGGTGAAAGAAAATGGCCTGCAAAGTGAGAGAGGGATCCGGGATTGGGAGAGGAGAGAGGGATGGAAGGGAGGGGTGAGAGGAAAGCGGCATGGGTAAACTGCTTAATTCTGCACAAGACCGCCAGGGTTTTAAGGGACCCCTGCTGCTCCCGGCCAGGGCCAGGTGAGCTTCTAATGTGGCAGCACGTATTCCTGCGGAGTGGAAGGCCCATCACAAAGGTTGACTAGACATCTTTCTGATGTTAATTGCTGTATTTTGGTTATAAACTGGTACTGATGGGGTGAAATCAGTGTGAATTACACTGTTGGAAGTACTGGCAATGTAGTATTGTCGACGTTTCGACCCCTTGACATAGGTAGGTTAGTTGGCTCCTTACTAACGGGGTCTTCTTCAGGACACAAAAGACGGTGTAACAGGGAGGAATGGCACCTACAATGATATTAAGTCAGTGTTACTAATAAAATTGGAGTCCTAACCAGGCGAAATGAAGGGGACTCAATATTGAACAAATCGCTATATTTACCAAAATAGAAGGTGGACATATAGTCAGAGTCCGCTTGGCGTCAGAAGGCGCAGGGGCTGGGAAGCTCCAGATGGAGGTGGGGTGAGTGACACCTACAAAGAATGAGGTGTCATTGTAATGATCCGTTAAACCAATAAAGCATACCTAAAGGTTCAAAAGACCTCAGCATGAGTGACTTACTTAATTCGAAAATTCACTTAAATCGGAGAAATTAATAACTCCAACGTCACACGCCGTGTCGCACCATCGGTGGGGAGAGTGAAATTAATCACAAACGTAATTCAGCCTCTAAAAATATAAGGTAAAGGAATGGTAATAAAAACACTTTTAAAACCCAAACCTAAAAGAAGTACAGCGCACGGGACAGGGAACCCAGGGCTTTCACCAGCAAATAGAACTTCAAAAAGTGTGCGAATGTTCGACACACTCAACAGAAGGCCCAACAAATAAGCTACGGGTCACAGTGGGAGATAGGGACAGCCTAAAAGGGGTGCCCAATATTTATTCCAAATCTGATAAGTAAATAGGGTCAAGTGGGGTGAACACAAACCGGCCCCCGAAGGGTGCAACATCACTTAAAAAGAGGATGCGGTTTAAACGGCTCAGCTTGATGGTAGGAGACAGCCATCAGAGAAAAAACGATATACTTTAAGCAAAATCCTCGTATAACATAGACTCAATGGCTAAAGGCCAAAGCACGGGAAAGGAGTTGAATGTGTCCCTTACCGTGAGAGACGGCAGCAACCGCTGTCCTCAGAGTTCGTAAGAAAAGGCACTGAAGCGGCACTGAATGAACATTGAAATAGAGGCCACCACCGCGTGACGTTCAACGCGGCGCAGACGCTAAATGCTTGCAGTCAAAAATGTATTAGAAGAAAGACAACAAAGGTTGTTTTCTTGTGATTCGGCATTAGACATCACTTGGTAAGGAAAAGAGGGACCGTGTAGATAATGCATAGAGAAAGCAAATTAACATTTTCCTGACAATTAGATTTCGTTAACACCACGTAATAGATCAAAACACATAGTTACATCCTAGATGGATACATTGTCATAAGATCGGTAGAGTTGAAGCGTTTGGAAAGACAAAGATCTGGATGTTCATCATTGATTTTGATTAAATACATTGGTGCGAGAGGTTGCATCATCTATGCATAGATGAACATTATTAGAAAACATTATGAAAAACATTACTAAAAAAACACATCGAATTGAGAACAGTATGAATAAAGCAATAGACAGACGTAATTTAACATGTATGAGCGCCATGAAGAGTGGCAAAAGTTCAGAGGGGGGTCAGCCTGGCTTGAATTTAAGAAATAAATAGGTGGATGAATACATTGGCTATGGATGGTACCAGGGGTTACATCTTGAAAGGATATTTAGTCAAACAGATGTATGTGTACAATGTGAGTAAACATCACACGCATCCAATGAATAACCAAGCAAATACTTGTAAGAAGGCAATTGTTATCAAGCTAGTCAAAGGCAAAGAAAGGCCAACAGTAACAAGAAATACCTAAATATTTAGACTGGCCAACTGTGCATTACTGGGATCTTGTTCATTCAGACCCATATTAATGGTGTCAAAACGGATCATCCATTTACACTCCCTAATGGTAAGAATAGAGGATATGTCGCCTCCCCTTGGCCGCAGTTTGGTTTTCTCTAACACAATCCACTGCATTTGGTCAGGGCTATGTCCCAACTGGCTGTAATGCTCAACTAGTGGTGCTCCTGTGACCTGGCATCTTATTCTACTTTGGTGTTGCAATATTCTCACTTTAATCTTCTGCTGTGTTTGGCCAATATATAATTGGCCACATGGACATAGAATCCCATAAATAACGTCGGTAGAATTACAGTTAGTATGAGAATGAAGTGTAACAGTGTGTTGTTGGTAAACAAAGTTTCTGGATTGAATTGTTGTTGGGCATGCTTTGCACGACCCACATTTGAAATGGCCTATAACAGGTGGTAAATTCCAAAGTGACTGGATGGTCGGTTCCACTGGGTCCTCAAGAAAGGAATGGACGACATGATCCTTGATGCTCATTGCTTTTTTGAAGGAATGCATCGGCAGGGTTGGTTGATCAATCTCAGTTGAAACAAGGCTCCAGTGCTTGTTTATTATCCTCTTTACCGCGTTGCTTCTGGTTGAGAAAGTTGTAACGCAAATCATTTTATTCTTGGCTGATACAGCAGGTTCTTTAGCCGTGAGTAAGGTTTCCCGTGGATTGAACCACGCCCTCTTCTGGGCCCTTTTGACCAAGCGCTTGGGATAACCCCTTGAAATTAGTCTGGCACTCAGGTCTTCGGACTCAATCAAGTAATCAGATCTCTTGGTACAATTTCTGCGTATCCGTAAAAATTATCCCACCGGAAGATTATCTCGCAGGCCGCGAGGGTGGTAACTGCTATATCTTAGAAGTGAATTCCGTTCAGTGGGTTTTCTGTACAGTGTAGTGCAGAGTTTGTCATCTTCACTGAAAATTTTTAGATCAAGGAATGGTATCTCTTGAGGGTCAGACTGGATGGTAAACTGGATATCATGGTCGCACTTGTTGAGCCATTCATGGAACATATTCAGTTGAGCTATATCGCCATTCCAAATTAATAATATATGGTCGATATATCTCTTCCATAAATCAACATTTTGAGAGAAGGGGTTGTTGTTGAGGACATGGCGCTGTTCAAAATTATCCATATACAAGATCGCTAGATCTGGGGCAAAGGCAGCTCCCATCGCTACACCTTTCTTTTGGATGTAGTAGTTGCCTTAAAAATAGAAGAAATTCTTCTTCATCGCAATAGTAAGAAGTGCTATGATGAAATCTGTAGGTACCCTCATTGGTGCTGGTCTTGAATTCAGGACTTCTCGCATCACATTCAAAGCTGGTTCCTGGGGGATGCTGGTATAGAGTGAGACAATATCACACGTGACAAGTAATTGTTCACTGGAGTTAAATGGTTTTTGCTCGATGATAGTAATGACTTACATGGTATCCCGTCGGTATGTTGTTGTTTTCTCAGCCATCGGTTTCAAAAAGAAATCTATATACTTGCAAAGGGGTTCCAATAGTGAACCACATCCAGACACAATTGGACGTCCAGGTGGATGACGCATATCTTTATGTATTTTAGGTAGGGTGTAGATGGTAGGTAATCGTGGGTTCTTCTGGTTAAGGTAGTCAAATTCCAATTTACTAAGAAAACCAGAATCCAGTGCCTCAAGAGTAATTTGATGAATCTCCTCAGCCAGATCCTTCGTGGGGTTGGACTTGAGTAGAGAATAACTGACACCTTCATGCAGTTGTCTCATTATTTCAGATTTATATGCCATAGTGTCCTGTACCACTATGGCACCACCCTTGTCAGCAGATTTAATTACAATGTCCTTATTATTCTTGAGACTCTGAAGGGCGGCTTTCTCAATCTTGCTGGTGTTAGGTATAGTGTGTTTGTAAGTTGATAAAAGGGTGTTGACATCACTCAGAACCATGTTCTCATATGCCAAGATTCTATTGCTCATTGCATGAGTGGGCGGTACGAACTTGGATGGAGGACATAATCCTGTGAGAGATTTGGAGGGATTATCATCAGAATTCCTAAAAAAATACCTAAGACGTATCTTGCGGAAGAATCCATGAAGTTCTGTTCTGAGATTAAATGAATTAGGGTGGGCCGTAGGGACAAAAGACAACCCTTTAGAAAGAACGGATTGTTCATCTGTGTTCAAAGTATATGAGGAAATGTTGACTACCTGATTGTTGTTGGGTTTTACCACCTGTATACTTTGCGTCTCGTGGAGATCTCCCCGTGGTTCTCTGATTGGAACCGGACCTGCTTGGGGATCGCGCCTCTGCCTCTGTCCCAGTTCGTACTCGCTGGGTTCTGTTGGCCTCTCGTTGGTCCTCTCGGCCAGTTGCCTCGACCCCGTGGTGGTCTCCATTGGCCTTCCCCTAAAAAAGGAGGATAACCTTGGGGGGGATACCCTTGGGGGGGATACCAATTATCACGGTAGTTATAGTCGTGGCCAGGACCCGAAGCTTCTTGGTCACTGTCTGAGCTAACTGTTGACTCGGAGAAAGTGGTGTAATTCCTCCTACCCCTAAAGGCTCCTCTGCCCCTCCCTGTGAAACGGCCTGAATTGTCTTGTTTGTAATAGTCCTCGTTGAGGTAGGTGTTCTTTTTTTCGTAGAATCTGATGTCCTTAGAAAGTTTATCTAACTTCTTGTTCTGAGTGGAGATCTCAAAGTCTTTTAACGATTTGTCAAGATTTTCAAGGGCACTTTTGGCAATGATCAAAGTTGCATCCCCAGCTATTTCTTGTTTAAGGGCAGCAATCTCTCTCGTCAAGACTTGAACCTGTTGCGCCGCAGTTTCCACTCCTAGTACCATCCAATGTTGTGAGGCGTTATTGGAAATGAAACTGAAGCCTTCCTTGAATTTGGGTGTATCTTTAAAAATAGCAGGTTCATTTCTAATCTGTAGTCCAACAGGTATTATACTAGCCTGTAAGTATTTTGTGAGTAAATGACCATGAAGTTTAGTACGAATTAACTTTTTTTCTAGACGTTCAAGTCGTGCTATTTTATCGTTGAGTGTAAAGTCAATATTAGGTGTATCTGATGAAAGGAAAAGGTTCCTAGGGTCCTGTAGCAGCTGGTTGATATACTCCTCAGTATAGGAAAGGGTCTCACTCTCCACCATTTTAAGAAAAGGGGAGAATCACATAAAATACCTCGCAGGTGTGCACCTGCCCATGAGAGCGTTAAAGTAAAGGGTAAACCCAATAATCACTGGGACCTGGGTAATTAAGCAGTATAGGGGAGAAAGGGTCCCAGAGTATACAGACTTATTAAAGACTAACACAAAATCAATAACAATAAGTACAGAAAAAATGATGTCAAAGTGGTATTTAATCACACATTGGCAAGATACACATTTTTCATAAATGCAATCGACTGTAATCAAGCAGTGCGGGGTGCCATAGGAGGGAAGGGGGGGTAGTGAGTTGCGTGAGGTAAAAGGGAAAAGTGACATATAAATTATATGAAACTGTCACAACTTAATTGTAAGGCAGAAACGATTTTAAAGCCACATAATCCAGATAAAATTCATTGGTTGGAACATAGATTATTCACAGAGACCATGTACAAACAAAAACACAGTGTGAATTACACTGTTGGAAGTACTGGCAATGTAGTATTGTCGACGTTTCGACCCCTTGACATAGGTAGGTTAGTTGGCTCCTTACTAACGGGGTCTTCTTCAGGACACAAAAGACGGCGTAACAGGGAGGAATGGCACCTACAATGATATTAAGTCAGTGTTACTAATAAAATTGGAGTCCTAACCAGGCGAAATGAAGGGGACTCAATATTGAACAAATCGCTATATTTACCAAAATAGAAGGTGGACATATAGTCAGAGTCCGCTTGGCGTTAGAAGGCGCAGGGGCTGGGAAGCTCCAGATGGAGGTGGGGTGAGTGACACCTACAAAGAATGAGGTGTCATTGTAATGATCCGTTAAACCAATAAAGGATACATAAAGGTTCAAAAGACCTCAGCATGAGTGACTTACTTAATTAGAAAATTCACTTAAATCGGAGAAATTAATAACTCCAACGTCACACGCCATGGCGCACCATCGGTGGGGAGAGTGAAATTAATCACAAACGTAATTCAGCCTCTAAAAATATACGGTAAAGGAATGGTAATAAAAACACTTTTAAAACCCAAACCTAAAAGAAGTACAGCGCACGGGACAGGGAACCCAGGGCTTTCACCAGCAAATAGAACTTCAAAAAGTGTGCGAAAGTTCGACACACTCAACAGAAGGCCCAACAAATAAGCTACGGGTCACAGTGGGAGATAGGGACAGCCTAAAAGGGGTGCCCAATATATATTCCAAATCTGATAAGTAAATAGGGTCAAGTGGGGTGAACACAAACCGGCCCCCCAAGGGTGCAACATCACTTAAAAAGAGGATGCGGTTTAAACGGCTCAGCTTGATGGTAGGAGACAGCCATCAGAGAAAATACGATATACTTTAAGCAAAATCCTCGTATAACATAGACTCAATAGCTAAAGGCCAAAGCACGGGAAAGGAGTTGAATGTGTCCCTTACCGTGAGAGACGGCAGCAACCGCTGTCCTCAGAGTTCGTAAGAAAAGGCACTGAAGCGGCACTGAATGAACATTGAAATAGAGGCCACCACCGCGTGACGTTCAACGCGGCGCAGACGCTAAATGCTTGCAGTCAAAAATGTTTTAGAAGAAAGACAACAAAGGTTGTTTTCTTGTGATTCGGCATTAGACATCACTTGGTAAGGAAAAGAGGGACCGTGTAGATAATGCATAGAGAAAGCAAATTAACATTTTCCTGACAATTAGATTTCGTTAACACCACGTAATAGATCAAAACACATAGTTACATCCTAGATGGATACATTGTCATAAGATCGGTAGAGTTGAAGCGTTTGGAAAGACAAAGATCTGGATGTTCATCATTGATTTTGATTAAATACATTGGTGCGAGAGGTTGCATCATCTAGGCATAGATGAACATTATTAGAAAACAGTATGAAAAACATTACTAAAAAACCACAATGAATTGAGAACAGTATGCATCAAGCAATATACAGACGTATTTTAACATGTATGAGCACCATGAAGAGTGGCAAAAGTTCAGAGGGGGGTCAGCCTGGCTTGAATTTAAGAAATAAATAGATGGATGAATACATTGGCTATGGATGGTACCAGGGGTTACATCTTGAAAGGATATTTAGTCAAACAGATGTATGTGTACAATGTGAGTAAACATCAAGCCAGGCTGACCCCCCTCTGAACTTTTGCCACTCTGCATGGCGCTCATACATGTTAAAATACGTCTGTATATTGCTTGATGCATACTGTTCTCAATTTGATGTGTTTTTTTAGTAATGTTTTTCATAATGTTTTCTAATAATGTTCATCTATGCCTAGATGATGCAACCTCTCGCACCAATGTATTTAATCAAAATCAATGATGAACATCCAGATCTTTGTCTTTCCAAACGCTTCAACTCTACCGATCTTATGACAATGTATCCATCTAGGATGTAACTATGTGTTTTGATCTATTACGTGGTGTTAACGAAATCTAATTGTCAGGAAAATGTTAATTTGCTTTCTCTATGCATTATCTACACGGTCCTTCATTTCCTTACCAAGTGATGTCTAATGCCGAATCACAAGAAAACAACCTTTGTTGTCTTTCTTCTAATACATTTTTGACTGCAAGCATTTAGCGTCTGCGCCGCGTTGAACGTCACGCGGTGGTGGCCTCTATTTCAATGTTCATTCAGTGCCGCGTCAGTGCCTTTTCTTACGAACTCTGAGGACAGCGGTTGCTGCCGTCTCTCACGGTAAGGGACACATTCAACTCCTTTCCCGTGCTTTGGCCTTTAGCTATTGAGTCTATGTTATACGAGGATTTTGCTTAAAGTATATCGTTTTTTCTCTGATGGCTGTCTCCTACCATCAAGCTGAGCCGTTTAAACCGCATCCTCTTTTTAAGTGATGTTTCACCCTTTGGGGGCCGGTTTGTGTTCACCCCACTTGACCCTATTTACTTATCAGATTTGGAATAAATATTGGGCACCCCTTTTAGGCTGTCCCTATCTCCCACTGTGACCCGTAGCTTATTTGTTGGGCCTTCTGTTGAGTGTGTCGAACATTGGCACACTTTTTGAAGTTCTATTTGCTGGTGAAAGCCCTGGGTTCCCTGTCCCGTGCGCTGTACTTCTTTTAGGTTTGGGTTTTAAAAGTGTTTTTATTACCATTCCTTTACCTTATATTTTTTTAGGCTGAATTACGTTTGTGATTAATTTCACTCTCCCCACCGATGGTGCGCCACGGCGTGTGACGTTGGAGTTATTAATTTCTCCGATTTAAGTGAATTTTCTAATTAAGTAAGTCACTCATGCTGAGGTCTTTTGAACCTTTATGTATCCTTTATTGGTTTAACGGATCATTACAATGACACCTCATTCTTTGTAGGTGTCACTCACCCCACCTCCATCTGGAGCTTCCCAGCCCCTGCGCCTTCTGACGCCAAGCGGACTCTGACTATATGTCCACCTTCTATTTTGGTAAATATAGCGATTTGTTCAATATTGAGTCCCCTTCATTTCGCCTGGTTAGGACTCCAATTTTATTAGTAACACTGACTTAATATCATTGTAGGTGCCATTCCTCCCAGTTACACCGTCTTTTGTGTCCTGAAGAAGACCCCGTTAGTAAGGAGCCAACTAACCTACCTATGTCAAGGGGTCGAAACGTCGACAATACTGCATTGCCAGTACTTCCAACAGTGTAATTCACACTGTGTTTTTGTTTGTACATGGTCTCTGTGAATAATCTATGTTCCAACCAATGAATTTTATCTGGATTATGTGGCTTTAAAATCGTTTCTGCCTTACAATTAAGTTGTGACAGTTTCATATAATTTATATGTCACTTTTCCCTTTTACCTCACGCAACTCACTACCCCCCTCCCTCCTATGGCACCCCGCATTGCTTGATTACAGTCGATTGCATTTATGAAAAATGTGTATCTTGCCAATGTGTGATTAAATACCACTTTGACATCATTTTTTCTGTACTTATTGTTATTGATTTTGTGTTAGTCTTTAATAAGTCTGTATACTCTGGGACCCTTTCTCCCCTATACTGCTTAATTACCCAGGTCCCAGTGATTATTGGGTTTACCCTTTACTTTAACGCTCTCATGGGCAGGTGCACACCTGCGAGGTATTTTATGTGATTCTCCCCTTTTCTTAAAATGGTGGAGAGTGAGACCCTTTCCTATACTAAGGAGTATATCAACCAGCTGCTACAGGACCCTAGGAACCTTTTCCTTTCATCAGATACACCTAATATTGACTTTACACTCAACGATAAAATAGCACGACTTGAACGTCTAGAAAAAAAGTTAATTCGTACTAAACTTCATGGTCATTTACTCACAAAATACTTACAGGCTAGTATAATACCTGTTGGACTACAGATTAGAAAGGAACCTGCTATTTTTATAGATACACCCAAATTCAAGGAAGGCTTCAGTTTCATTGCCAATAACGCCTCACGACATTGGATGGTACTAGGAGTGGAAACTGCGGCGGAACAGGTTCAAGCCTTGACGAGAGAGATTGCTGCCCTTAAACAAGAAATAGCTGGGGATGCAACTTTGATCAATGCCAAAAGTGCCCTTGAAAATCTTGACAAATCGTTAAAAGACTTTGAGATCTCCACTCAGAACAAGAAGTTAGATAAACTTTCTAAGGACATCAGATTCTACGAAAAAAAGAACACCTATCCTTACCTCAACGAGGACTATTACAAACAAGACAATTCAGGCCGTTTCACAGGGAGGGGCAGAGGAGCCTTTAGGGGTAGGAGGAATTACACCACTTTCTCCGAGTCAACAGTTAGCTCAGACAGTGACCAAGAAGCTTCGGGTCCTGGCCACGACTATAACTACCGTGATAATTGGTATCCCCCCCAAGGGTATCCCCCCCAAGGTTATCCTCCTTTTTTAGGGGAAGGCCAATGGAGACCACCACGGGGTCGAGGCAACTGGCCGAGAGGACCAACGAGAGGCCAACAGAACCCAGCGAGTACGAACTGGGACAGAGGCAGAGGCGCGATCCCCAAGCAGGTCCGGTTCCAATCAGAGAACCACGGGGAGATCTCCACGAGACGCAAAGTATACAGGTGGTAAAACCCAACAACAATCCGGTAGTCAACATTTCCTCATATACTTTGAACACAGATGAACAATCCGTTCTTTCTAAAGGGTTGTCTTTTGTCCCTACGGCCCACCCTAATTCATTTAATCTCAGAACAGAACTTCATGGATTCTTCCGCAAGATACGTCTTAGGTATTTTTTTAGGAATTCTGATGATAATCCCTCCAAATCTCTCACAGGATTACGTCCTCCATCCAAGTTCGTACCGCCCACTCATGCAATGAGCAATAGAATCTTGGCATATGAGAACATGGTTCTGAGTGATGTCAACACCCTTTTATCAACTTACAAACACACTATACCTAACACCAGCAAGATTGAGAAAGCCGCCCTTCAGAGTCTCAAGAATAATAAGGTCATTGTAATTAAATCTGCTGACAAGGGTGGTGCCATAGTGGTACAGGATACTATGGCATATAAATCTGAAATAATGAGACAACTGCATGAAGGTGTCAGTTATTCTCTACTCAAGTCCAACCCCACGAAGGATCTGGCTGAGGAGATTCATCAAATTACTCTTGAGGCACTGGATTCTGGTTTTCTTAGTAAATTGGAATTTGACTACCTTAACCAGAAGAACCCACGATTACCTACCATCTACACCCTACCTAAAATACATAAAGATATGCGTCATCCACCTGGACGTCCAATTGTGTCTGGATGTGGTTCACTATTGGAACCCCTTTGCAAGTATATAGATTTCTTTTTGAAACCGATGGCTGAGAAAACAACAACATACCTACGGGATACCATGCAAGTCATTACTATCATCGACCAAAAACCATTTAACTCCAGTGAACAATTACTTGTCACGTGTGATATTGTCTCACTCTATACCAGCATCCCCCAGGAACCAGCTTTGAATGTGATGCGAGAAGTCCTGAATTCAAGACCAGCACCAATGAGGGTACCTACAGATTTCATTATAGCACTTCTTACTATTGCGATGAAGAAGAATTTCTTCTATTTTCAAGGCAACTACTACATCCAAAAGAAAGGTGTAGCAATGGGAGCTGCCTTTGCCCCAGATCTAGCGATCTTGTATATGGATAATTTTGAACAGCGCCATGTCCTCAACAACAACCCCTTCTCTCAAAATGTTGATTTATGTAAGAGATATATCGACGATATATTATTAATTTGGAATGGCGATATAGCTCAACTGAATATGTTCCATGAATGGCTCAACAAGTGCGACCATGATATCCAGTTTACCATCCAGTCTGACCCTCAAGAGATACCATTCCTTGATCTAAAAATTTTCAGTGAAGATGACAAACTCTGCACTACACTGTACAGAAAACCCACTGAACGGAATTCACTTCTAAGATATAGCAGTTACCACCCTCGCGGCCTGCGAGATAATCTTCCGGTGGGACAATTTTTACGGATACGCAGAAATTGTACCAAGAGATCTGATTACTTGATTGAGTCCGAAGACCTGAGTGCCAGACTAATTTCAAGGGGTTATCCCAAGCGCTTGGTCAAAAGGGCCCAGAAGAGGGCGTGGTTCAATCCACGGGAAACCTTACTCACGGCTAAAGAACCTGCTGTATCAGCCAAGAATAAAATGATTTGCGTTACAACTTTCTCATCCAGAAGCAACGCGGTAAAGAGGATAATAAACAAGCACTGGAGCCTTGTTTCAACTGAGATTGATCAACCAACCCTGCCGATGCATTCCTTCAAAAAAGCAATGAGCATCAAGGATCATGTCGTCCATTCCTTTCTTGAGGACCCAGTGGAACCGACCATCCAGTCACTTTGGAATTTACCACCTGTTATAGGCCATTTCAAATGTGGGTCGTGCAAAGCATGCCCAACAACAATTCAATCCAGAAACTTTGTTTACCAACAACACACTGTTACACTTCATTCCCATACTAACTGTAATTCTACCGACGTTATTTATGGGATTCTATGTCCATGTGGCCAATTATATATTGGCCAAACACAGCAGAAGATTAAAGTGAGAATATTGCAACACCAAAGTAGAATAAGATGCCAGGTCACAGGAGCACCACTAGTTGAGCATTACAGCCAGTTGGGACATAGCCCTGACCAAATGCAGTGGCTTGTGTTAGAGAAAACCAAACTGGGGCCAAGGGGAGGCGACATATCCTCTATTCTTACCATTAGGGAGTGTAAATGGATGATCCGTTTTGACACCATTAATATGGGTCTGAATGAACAAGATCCCAGTAATGCACAATTGGCCAGTCTAAATATTTAGGTATTTCTTGTTACTGTTGGCCTTTCTTTGCCTTTGACTAGCTTGATAACAATTGCCTTCTTACAAGTATTTGCTTGGTTATTCATTGGATGCGTGTGATGTTTACTCACATTGTACACATACATCTGTTTGACTAAATATCCTTTCAAGATGTAACCCCTGGTACCATCCATAGCCAATGTATTCATCCATCTATTTATTTCTTAAATTCAAGCCAGGCTAACCCCCCTCTGAACTTTTGCCACTCTTCATGGCGCTCATACATGTTAAAATACGTCTGTATATTGCTTGATGCATACTGTTCTCAATTCGATGTGCTTTTTTAGTAATGTTTTTCATAATGTTTTCTAATAATGTTCATCTATGCCTAGATGATGCAACCTCTCGCACCAATGTATTTAATCAAAATCAATGATGAACATCCAGATCTTTGTCTTTCCAAACGCTTCAACTCTACCGATCTTATGACAATGTATCCATCTAGGATGTAACTATGTGTTTTGATCTATTACGTGGTGTTAACGAAATCTAATTGTCAGGAAAATGTTAATTTGCTTTCTCTATGCATTATCTACACGGTCCCTCTTTTCCTTACCAAGTGATGTCTAATGCCGAATCACAAGAAAACAACCTTTGCTGTCTTTCTTCTAATACATTTTTGACTGCAAGCATTTAGCGTCTGCGCCGCGTTGAACGTCACGCGGTGGTGGCCTCTATTTCAATGTTCATTCAGTGCCGCTTCAGTGCCTTTTCTTACGAACTCTAAGGACAGCGGTTGCTGCCGTCTCTCACGGTAAGGGACACATTCAACTCCTTTCCCGTGCTTTGGCCTTTAGCTATTGAGTCTATGTTATACGAGGATTTTGCTTAAAGTATATCGTTTTTTCTCTGATGGCTGTCTCCTACCATCAAGCTGAGCCGTTTAAACCGCATCCTCTTTTTAAGTGATGTTGCACCCTTCGGGGGCCGGTTTGTGTTCACCCCACTTGACCCTATTTACTTATCAGATTTGGAATAAATATTGGGCACCCCTTTTAGGCTGTCCCTATCTCCCACTGTGACCCGTAGCTTATTTGTTGGGCCTTCTGTTGAGTGTGTCGAACATTCGCACACTTTTTGAAGTTCTATTTGCTGGTGAAAGCCCTGGGTTCCCTGTCCCCTGCGCTGTACTTCTTTTAGGTTTGGGTTTTAAAAGTGTTTTTATTACCATTCCTTTACCTTATATTTTTAGAGGCTGAATTACGTTTGTGATTAATTTCACTCTCCCCACCGATGGTGCGCCACGGCGTGTGACGTTGGAGTTATTAATTTCTCCGATTTAAGTGAATTTTCTAATTAAGTAAGTCACTCATGCTGAGGTCTTTTGAACCTTTATGTATCCTTTATTGGTTTAACGGATCATTACAATGACACCTCATTCTTTGTAGGTGTCACTCACCCCACCTCCATCTGGAGCTTCCCAGCCCCTGCGCCTTCTGACGCCAAGTGGACTCTGACTATATGTCCACCTTCTATTTTGGTAAATATAGCGATTTGTTCAATATTGAGTCCCCTTCATTTCGCCTGGTTAGGACTCCAATTTTATTAGTAACACTGACTTAATATCATTGTAGGTGCCATTCCTCCCTGTTACACCATCTTTTGTGTCCTGAAGAAGACCCCGTTAGTAAGGAGCCACCAACTAACCTACCTATGTCAAGGGGTCGAAACGTCGACAATACTACATTGCCAGTACTTCCAACAGTGTAATTCACACTGTGTTTTTGTTTGTACATGGTCTCTGTGAATAATCTATGTTCCAACCAATGAATTTTATCTGGATTATGTGGCTTTAAAATCGTTTCTGCCTTACAATTAAGTTATGACAGTTTCATATAATTTATATGTCACTTTTCCCTTTTACCTCACGCAACTCACTACCCCCCTCCCTCCTATGGCACCCTGCACTGCTTGATTACAGTCGATTGCATTTATGAAAAATGTGTATCTTGCCAATGTGTGATTAAATAACACTTTGACATCATTTTGTCTGTACTTATTGTTATTGATTTTGTGTTAGTCTTTAATAAGTCTGTATACTCTGGGACCCTTTCTCCCCTATACTGGTTAGACAAAGCTACAGCCTGGACTGCGCACAGAATGACACCAAATTTGCCAAAAGGGTAGGTCTTGGTTCTTAAAGAGCCCTTTTTGTTAAATGGTGTAAATCTGTTCAGTAGTTCCTGAGAAATTTTAAAAAAGAAAACTTTTGATATCTGCGCGAAGCCTAACCACATATCTACTCCCGAGCACAAGCTCGCCTCTGATTGGCTGCCAACACTTCAAACCAGGAAGTGTTGGCAGCCATCTTATGCCTCGGACGATGGAGAAAGAAAAAGGTAAAAAAAAAGAATAAAAACAAGAAAAGAGGGCAGGGTAACAACAAAGGCCTACTCTGGGGTCCCGCAGGGACCCCCAGGCCCAAAAAAAGCATTTCTTTTGAATTTTCTGGTGGCGAATCCGTCCAAATTTTAAAAAAAATGAAGCTTGGTCTCCCACGCTTCGTTTTCAAAGCCCCCAAGTGGGCCAAGTCCCGGGGCAATTTATTTATGAATATGACCGCGGGGGCCCCGGCAGCCCCGGGCACTGCCACCTCCCTGGGGCTTGATAATTTATTCGCAAGGCACGCAGCCCCCCGGCAGCCCCGGGGACCACCACCTCCCTGGGGCTTTATTGATTATAGAGTGGGGGGGCCTCACAGGCCCCCCCAAGCCCCGGGGACCGCCACCTCCCCGGGGCTTAATTTCAATAAGGGCCGGAGGGCCTCCAAGCCCTGGGGAACGCCACCTCCCCGAGACTGTAATTAATAAATGTGTGTGGGATGCTCAAGGCCCCCCACATTCCCTGGGGACCACCAACTTCCCGGGGCACTTTGTATTTAAATACGGGGGTCCCATGCCCCGGGGACCACCACCTCCCTGGGGCTTAAATCGTTGGGAGGGGGGCCGTGTGGCCCCCTCCTGGAGCCCTTGATGGCCCTGGGGATCGCCACCCCCCAGGGCCAGTTCCTGCAGTGTCCCGGGGTGCCCGACCCAGAGACACTGCTGTTTGCTATGGCAAGGCGGGAGTCGTGCGGCTCCCGCCTTGCCATAGCAAATGCTGCTTTGCTTCATTGAAGCAAAGCAGAATTGCTATTCCACAAGGGGAGCTGCATGTCAGCAATGTCGGCTCCTGCAGGAGGCGGGGAACCAGCAGGACCGTGGGGACATTGGGGCCCTCCCACGGTCCCACTGCCCCCACCGGAGCGGCCAGGTCACAGGGGATGGGGTCCCCGTGGCCAGAGGTGGCCTGGTAGGGGGGCCCCCTTCCCTCAATAACAGCTTTTTTAAAAAAGAGGCACAGCCCCGGGGGATGGGGTACCCGGGGCTAAGCGATACCTCAGGAGGGGGGGCCACTCAGCCCCCCTCCTTCAAAAATATTTTTTTTAAATAAATAAATTGTGGCCATGCCCCGGGGGATGAATTCTCCGGGGCCGAAATTGGCCTCGGAAGGGGAGGGCCACGCATCCCTCTTCCCATTTATTTATTTTTTTAAATAGGGGTCAGGCCGTGGGGGATGGGGTCCCCGGGGCCGCAAAAATGGGAAAAGAAGGGGGGCCACACAGCCCCCATCTAAAAAAAAGGGAGAAAAAAAACGGCATCGCGCCACAGGCTTCGCCCCTCCCTGCAGCACTCTCTAAGCGCGCCCTCTGGCGTGTTGTAAGTTTGGGAATTAATTCCCCTTGAATACTGAGGGTCCCTGGGGGCCAACTAACCCACCAGGTACCTCCAGTATGCGCCAGGGAGCTGCGTTGCAAAGAGGTGGTCAAGGCCACGCCCTCTTTTTACACCACTCTGCAACACAGCTCTGTGACGCTTACTGGAGGTAGCTGGTGGGCTAGTTGGACCCTAGGGACCCTCAGGGTTCAAGGGGACTTAATCTACCAACTTAAAACGCGCCATGCCCCCCTTTCTCCATCATTCTGCAAACGCGCCTCCAGGCAGACTACGGGATAGGGGATGAAGTCCAATTTACTCCTGAGGGACTTTGGGGGCCAAGAAGCCCTACTGGTACTTCCTGTAAGCCCGACGCACCGGAATTCCTGAGCGCTGGTCAGAGGCCCAGCACCCTTTCTCCACCACTCTGCAAACGCTACTACTAGTTAAAAAAGTGTTTACAATGTGGTAGGTTTCGAATTCGTGAGAATTAGAGCTATTGGTGTTTTAAGTGCAAACATTTTTTACTAATGTTTTTTGGAGTGGAGTGGATGTACGTTGTGTGTAGTGGAATTATGTGATATATTGTGCAGTGAAATTATGTGGATAGAAAGTATTTAGTGTATAGGAATTATGTAAAGTGGGATTATGTGTTATGGAGAGTAATTATTGTAGTAGAGTAGGATCTGCTTCACATGTTTACCCCCACTTTTTGCTGGTGTTTCACTGTTTTTCAACTTTAGTCTGGCTGGGTTCCTGCTATTCCGGGCCCCATCCTAGCTGCTTCCTCTCTAAAATGATTCCATGTACTTTAGGTACAGTTCAGATTGGATCTGAGGTGCCCTTATAAGACCCTAGTATATGGTATCCTATGTACCCAGAGCATAGGTACCCCAGAGGCCTCCCAGGGGCTGAGGCATGTATTATGCCGCCCCTGGAAAGCCACCCAAAATGACACCACAGGTCTGCAGCCTGGGTAAGGTGGTGCATGCACCCCTTACTGTGATATAAGTTACCTATATCACTATAAATATACACACATATAAACCTATAAGACACTCCTATGGCAGGCCTTATCAATCCTGAAGGCAGAGTGTTTGGTTCTCATGTGAGAGGGTGCCCCTGCATGAGCAGAGCTCCTCTGCAGCGTTCGGAGACCCTTCTCTGATGCTGTTTGTAGTGCAGCCTGACCATATACTCTTAAGTGCATTATGACCAAACGGTAAATGCTAACTTTGGACTGGTTGCATGGAAACATGTCGTGTTTGGTGTCAAACACCTTGAAATCATACCCCCACACCAGTAACTGGACTCCGAAGTATTTGCGGCCCAGGAAGAGGAATTCCAGACATCTCAGAGGCCGACCGAGTCCCTAGCAAAGCTGAGACCCGCAGCCCTCGTGAGTAGCGTGGAACTGGAACTCCTGGTCACCGTGCATTGACTTCTCGACGTCTCTTGAAGTCGTGCTTGGGCTGACTTGTAGCCCCCACCTCGAGCACTGAATCCACTGAAGATTGTCGGCCTGGTCATTCCGAGTGACCCGTAGGCCGCCATTTTGTGTTTCGTCTCGAGGTCCCTTCGCGATCCCTGGTCCGTTGACTGGTGGGTCCCTGAGGGGGTAACTTTGTATTTCTTTGGGCTTTCCTGGTTGCTCCAGACGTGCCCCGACTCCCTACCAAGTGGTGAGTCCCACAGACCTTGCTGGTCTGCACCGAAGCATCTTTCTGGTTTCTGCATGGGTTGCTGTTGCCAAGGCTTGCTGTGTCTAATCCGGCCACCGACGCTGCAGCACTCGACATCCTTCGTGGGACAGCTCATATCCAGCTCCTGGTCATCCTCGACACCTCCTGGTCCTCGTGGCTGAAGAGTCAAGCTTCATCTCTTTCACCTGAAATCACCAGACATCGGTGGGCATCTGTCCATCGCCTTCCTGGTCACTGACTAGTGACCCAGACTCTGTCCCCTCTGCTTTCAGGTTCTTCTCATCTTCAATCCAGGCTTGGATCTCTTCGGACACTTCGCATCTTCACGGCAGCAGCACTTCTTCGCCAGCTCCCATTTAAATAGACGACGCGACCCGACACCAAAAGACACCTATGCACCCGGCTTCCCTGGGTGAGGTAACACGAGTAGCCCCGTGCTCCCGTGGGTGCTAGCCCTAGAACTTCCTAAGTCCAAAAGGGTTTGGTCCTGACTCATTTCTAAGTGTCCCTAATCTTTAATAATCTAACCGCGACTTTCCCCATAGAAGCTAAAGGGAGCTCGCGGCTGTGTTCACACACTGCACACAGCTCCCGTGGGTCCCCTGTGTTACTACCTTGGGTGGTTCCTTGGAGTCCAAGCGATACTACATGCTCTAGGCCTTGTGTCTAGTTAAGTCGTGGTTCTTATACCACTATTTTAGTATATGGTTTGGCTTGCCCCTAGGGCCTGACGTGTATTTGTGCTATTTTACTGTGATTATTGAAGTGTAACTTATGTGTTTTGACCTCTAGTCTCATAAAGAGACTAGGAGGGTGTGTTTAGTAATAAATACATATATTTTATATATATACCTGGTGTGGATATCTTTCATTTAGTGACTCAAGAGATCATAGACTGGTAAAACAAGCTGCTTTACATTCCTACAAGACCTAGCCTGAAGGCTGCTCTCCATAGCTACCACTAGGATAGCTTTCAATAAAGGTTGTTGTTAACCTATAACCAATAAGGGGTTGTTTGGACCGATACAAGGTGCCCACTAGAACTAGTGGACAGCATATATCAGGCCAACTTATCACAATTATGTGGTATGGTAGTCTGTTGTGGAGTGGTAACCTCAGGTTTCGTCTTCCTTGTTTCCATAGAAGCTCAACTATGAACTCAGTGAGACAAAAAAAGATGGAATCACTGAGGAGCACTTGTGG
Source organism: Triturus cristatus (assembly GCF_964204655.1). Taxonomy (NCBI): domain Eukaryota; kingdom Metazoa; phylum Chordata; class Amphibia; order Caudata; family Salamandridae; genus Triturus; species Triturus cristatus. The sequence continues at coordinate 1,204,408,447 of NC_140582.1, read as the reverse complement.
ATCTAGTTAAAGGTATGAGCAGGGCCACTGGAATTATGTGACTGTTTGGCTGCACCGACTTTCGCACAATTATACATTTTCTGCATTAGCCACATAATTCATCATCTGCTCCCTAATCTGCAGATTTGAAGAAAAAAGCCTTGTTTCTAGCTGAAATAGGTCAAAAATGCAGCAACAAGTGTTACAGCGTGGTGGAAGGCCCTTTGCAAACCTAGAATGGTCACCTGTTACTTATTGCTAAATGTGGGTGTTAAATTGGTACTAATGGTGTGCAAGCCACTCTTGCTTCCCTCTGCGCCTTTCTTGCCTCTTTCTGCATTTCTGTTACTTTATCTGCATCTTTCTTTCTTTTTCTGTACTTCTCTTGACCTCATTCTGCAAATCTCTTGTACATTCTGCACCTCTCTTCCCTCTTTCTGCACGTCTGTTGCCTCTTTCTGAACCTTATTTGCTTCTTTCTGCACCCCTGTTGTCTCTTTCTGCACTCGTCTTCCCTCTTTCTGTACCTTTCCTGCCTGTTTTTGCATCTCACTTTCCTCTTTCTGTACTTTTCTTGCTTCTTTCTTCACCTCGGTTGCTTCTTTCAGCAATTCTCTCGCCTCTTTGTGCACTTCTCTTGCCTGTTTCCGCACTTCTCTTGCCTCTTTCTGCACCCCTGTTGCTTCATTCTACACTTTCCATGCTTCTTTTTGCACCTGTCTTGCTTCTCTCTGCACCCCTGTTGTCTCTTTATGTACCTCTTTTGCCTCTTTCTGCACTTTTCTTGCCTTTTCCTGCACCTCTCTACGCCCTTTCTGCATGTCTGTTGCTTCTTTCTGCACCCCTATTGTCTCTTTCTGTACTCGTCTTCCCTCTTTCTATACCTTTCCTGCCTGTTTTTGCATCTCACTTGCCTCTTTCTGCACTTTTCTTGCTTCTTTCTACACCTGTGTTGCTTCTTTCAGCAAATCTCTTGCCTCTTTGTGCACTTCTCTTGCCTGTTTCAGCACCTCTTTTGCCTCTTTTTGCACCTCTGTTGGCTCTTTCTGCACCTCACTTGCTCCTTTCTACTCTTCTCTTGCCCCTTTCTGCACCCCGGTTGCTTCATTCTGCTCTTTCCATGCTTCTTTCTGCACCTGTCTTGCTTCTTTCTGCGCCCCTGTTGTCTCTTTATGCACCTCTTTTGCCTCTTTCTGCACTTTTCTTGCCTTTTTCTGTACTTCTTTTGCCTGTTTCTGCACTTCTCTTGACTCTTTCTGCACCCCTGTTGCTTCATTCTGCACTTTCCATGCTTCTTTCTGCACCTATCTTGCTTCTTTCTGCACCCCTCCTGCCTTCTTCAGTACCTCTCTTGCCTCTTTGTGTACCCATCCTACCTTTTTCTGCAACCCTCTTGCTTCTCTCGCCACCCCTCTTCCCTCTTTTTGCACCTCTGTTGGTTCTTTCTGTACTGCTCTTGCTTCTATCTGCACTTTACTTGCCTCTTTCTGCACTTCTCTTGCTTCTTCCTACACCTCTGTTGCTTCTTTCAGTATTCTCTTGCCTCTTTCTGCACTTTTCTTCCTTCTTTCTGCACCATTCCTGCCTCTTTCTATAGCTCTCTTGCCTCTTTGTGCACCTCTCCTACCCCTTTGTGCACCTCTCCTACCCCTTTGTGCAACCCTTTTGCCTCTATTTACACCTCTGTTGGTTTTTTCTGCACCTCACTTGCCTCTTTCTACACTTAACTTGCTTTTTTCTGCACCTCTCGTGCCTCTTTCAGCACCTGTGTTGCTTCTTTCTGCACTTCCCTTGCCTCCTTCTGCACCTCTTAGTTAGAGGTAGTTTTAATCCCCCTGCCCCATTATGTACTAGGGCCATACATGGGAGGTCATGCCACTCACAGGAGTACCCCAACCCCAAGTGTACCCTAATGTACTAGGGTAGGAGGGCGGGAGATTTGGGATCCGGAATGTTTGAAGCCCTGAAAGTGAGGGAAATGGGAGACATTTTTAATAACTCCACCAATCAAGATCTAAATAGGCTTCCTAAGGCAACTCAGGAACAGCATATGCAATGCCTTTTGGTAAACGTTCGGTCTATAGCGAAACATAAGTATCAGATTGAGGATCTGATCCAACTTACCACACCTGATATAATTTTCTTGACAGAGACCTGGACAGATAATAACTCTGGCCCAGATTGGAACATTGTGGTACCAAAGGGTTATGCAGTCACCTCACAAGACAGGGAGGAAGATAGAGGAGGGGGCATAGCTATAATATATCGGGAATTTTTAAAGGTGCAGGTGGAAGCCATTTCAGACCTACCGGCGGAGGCGCTGTACTACAGTATAAAATCAAACCTTTTTAACTTTCAGGGACTTTTGATTTATCGCCCACCTGGACCCAGGGCTGCTTTTTCACAGGCACTAATGATGCACTTGGAGTCTTACACAGATTCTCACCCCCTTACAATCCTAGGGGATTTTAATTATCACCTGGAACTAATAAACAATTCAGACACAGTCAGACTACTAGATAACTTAGCAGCCTTTGGCTTAAGCCAATTAGTTAAGGAACCCACCCATCAGGCGGGCCATACCCTAGATGGTATTTTCTCTAATAATGTCGACATCAATCTGACTAAAGAAACAGATTTCCCATGGACCGACCATAAGGCGGTCCATTTTAACATCAGGGTCATGCAGCCAAATCATTATACTCAAACTAAATCAGTCAAGGTAAAAACCAGACGCTGGAACAAAGTCCAAGCCAACGATTTAGAGGTGGCCCTTGGCCATCTCCCTCTCTCGCTGGCTCAGTACACTAATGAGGCAGCGTCTCTGTTCAATGAATGGCTCTTGACAACGGCTGACCATGTAGCTCCTGAACAATTAGTGACGGTCAAGAGACTAAAGATCTCGTCACCATGGTACAGCTCTGAGCTGAAAGGTTTAAAAGTAAATTGCAGGAGAGCGGAACGTCTTTGAAGACAAGACTATAGTAAAGACAAGAAAATAATTTACAATCTTGCCCTCCAACCGTACAAGGATGCAACAATTGCTGCAAAAAGATAATTTTATGCAACTAACATTGAGGAACCCAGAAATTCCACTAAGGAACTTTTCAAAACTGTCACACTGTTGTCTAAATTGCAGCAGGCCAATGCCTTCCAACCAGACCACGCTATGTGCAATAAACTGGCCTTATAATCTATAATGACCTCTTGAACACTCCAATGGGTCCAGATACGTTATGTCAGCCATTTGATGAGGTTAGTTTCATACACTGCAGATTAGCATGTTTTCAAGCAGTTACAAATGATGAGGTACATAAACTTCTTGTTTCTATAAAAACTGGTTCACCCAAAGACCCCTGTCCTCCCGCGATTATGCATCTGGTCGCTAGGAGAATCTTCGATGAATTGACCCCTCTAGTCAATCAAGTTTTGGAATTAGGTAGTTGCCCAGTATGTTAGAAAAAAGCAATGATCATGCCAATTCTGAAAAAGTCCACTCTAGACCCCTCGGAACTTAAGAACTATCGCCTGATTGCTGGTCTACCAATCACAGCTAAAATCTTGGAGAAGTCGGTGAACAAGGTATTGACTGACTATCTAGACACCAATAACCTGCTGGACTCTACTCAGCATGGTTTCCGGTCATACCACTCCACTGAATCTGCGTTGATTGTAGCCACGGAGGAGGTCCGCAGAATAGTTGACAGAGGGGGCAGAGCAGTCCTTGTACTTTTAGACCTGTCAGCAACTTTTGACACCGTGAACCACACAGTGTTGGTGCAGCGTTTTTGGAGGAGGGGGAGCAGAGCCTGTATTGGGAAGGTCTGCAATCAGACAGTTTCCATCTTCCCTGTGGGGTCCCACAGGGATCGGCCTTATCAACGACGATGTTTAACATCTACGTCATTCCCCTGGCCAGACTCATCAGGAAACATGGATTCGCCCTGGTATCCTATGCGGATGATTCGCAGCTTGTAATCTCGATAGCTAAACAACCTGGAGATACAGCTGTTAGGTTTCATGCATGCCTTACCGAGATTATGACCTGGATGAACCATAGCTTCCTGAAAATTAATACAGATAAGACGGAGGTGATTGCGTTTGGTCGGGGTCGATACCTGTGGAATGATTCCTGGTGGCCGGTGGGAGCGGGGGAATGGCCCTGCCCCGTGTCGGAGTCATTTTCGTTGACCAGCTAAACTTTTCCGCTCAGGTAAACAGCCTCACTTCTTCCTGCTTCTTTCTAATAAAAACCTTGAGAAAGATATTTCCTTTCATTACTCAGGAACTACAAAAGACGGTGGTGGTGGCTCTCTTGTTATCCAAATTGGATTACTGCAATGCTCTGCTGCTGGGGATTGATAAAACCCAGATGAGAAAACTGTAGTCTTTGCAGAATGCTGCAGCTAGGCTGCTTTTAAATACACCTAGAGGTCATTCAACCTCGGCAGGGATTAAAGCATTGCATCGGCTCCCTGTGCAGAAGCGCGTGGAATTCAAGGCTTTATGCCTGGTTCACAAAGCATTGTACGGGGGAGGGGCCAGGGACATCAAAAAAATGTTTTACCCTACACCCCTGCTCATGCCCTTAAGTGCAGTAATTTAGGCCTCCTCCAGATTGATAGGATTAGGCGGGTAAGATGGGGCGGTAGAACTTTTTCAAACTGTGCAGCAAAGTTATGGAACAAAATGCCAATAGCCATGAGATTCCAAACAAATTGACAATCCTTCAGGAAGGATCTGAAAATGTGGCTGTTTACTTCGATCTAGCTCTCCGGTAACATAGGCTGTACCACTTCCCTTCACCCCAGCGCCAAGACGCGGCGGCATTCGAGCGCTATACAAACATACATCCTATCCTATCCTATGTATGTAGGTGTTTTCAATGTATTCTAAGTGTCTTTCAGCATAGCACTGGCTCAAGGCCTGGTAAGTTAGAGTCAGTTACCACCAGTACCCGTCAGCAAAAAGTTGGGGGCACAGGATGACTTTGCAACAAGGCCTCTTTCTGCTCCTCTGTTGGTTCTTTGTGCACATCTCTTGCTTCTTTCTGCATCTTTCTTCGTCTTTCTGGACTTCTGTTGCCTCTTTCTGCATTTCTCTTGCTTCTTTGTGCACCTTTCTTCTGCTTTCTGCACATGTCCTACCTTTGTAGGCATAGTTAGAAATTAGCATTTAAAAAAACCTTTGAAATTCACTGAAAAAAACACAGGTTTCAGGGACGTTATAGTTAGAAATTAGCATTTAAAAAACCTTTGAAATTCACTGAAAAAAACAGGTTTCAGGGACTTTATAGTTAGAAATTGGCATCTAAAAACCTTAGTAATTCACTGAAAAAACCACAGGTTTCAGGGACGTTATATTTAGTTGGACATTTCACTCGTACAAAGCCAGAGAAATTCGTCCGTTATAGTTAGTTCATCTAACTATAACTCGCACCCCCGCAATCCACTGCTGATGACGTCACATATTACATCATTCATGACATGGTCAGTGACATCACTGATGATATAACTGATGACATCTCAAGTGACAACACTGGTTACATCACTGATGACATCATCCATGTGATAATCTGATGCAACTCCTTATACCCTAATATATCCTTTGATACACCCACTCTAGCATACAGGCTACCATTTTCGAAACCATAGACACACCAATACCAGTTAGTACACACCCACTCACTAATTCCTAGGTCAACACACACATCTACTCATTCACCCATGCAGTTACTCATACATGCAGTCAACCATCAATACTGCACTATCATATGCACTCACATATCTATACAGACACTCACACACCGCCACTCATCCATAGAGTTACTCACACACCTAGTCAGTCACACTCCCATTTACTCACCTATACAGTTATACACACACCACCTCACTTATTCAAACATATACTAACACATACTTAAACTCTTATACAATAACTAATACACACTCATCCATACATCCACTCTCACAATCACTCACTCTCACATATAGTGATTTATATACCCCAACACTCACATATACTGCCTTTCACATATGCAGTTACTCACACATGTACCACTGAGGCATCCATTCACTCACCAACGCACCCATACACCCCTTCACAGATGCACTCTTGAACCCATACACCCAGTGAATCACCAACTCACACATCTATGCACAGAGTCACACTCCCCACCCATCCACACAGACACTCAGGCACCCATACAGATACTCAGACAACCAATCAATAACCCATATAGACCATCATTTAGCTACTCACCAACCCATGCAACCGCTTACACACCAACTGACAAACTAAACTGTGTTAATGTCTGTATCAGTCACTAACCCATGCATTCAGTAAGACACATTTAATCACTCACTTATACAGTCAGTCACGCACCTATTAAATCATCCATTCAGACACTTATACACCCACTCATTCTTCAATACACCTTGGTCTATATATGTATATAAACATATTTAAACTTTACAGAATCACACAGTCACTGGATGATGTCATCAGTGGTTTCATCAGTGATGTCATTTGAGATGTCATCAGTAATGTCATCAGTGATGTCACTGACCATGTCATAAATTATGTAATATGTGACATCATCAGCAGTGTATTGTGGGGGCGCAAATTATAGTTAGCTGAACTAACTAGAACGGACGAATTTTTCTGGTGTTGTATGAGTGAAATGTCTAACTAACTACAAAGGTCCTTGAAACCTGTGGTTTTTTCAGTGAATATATATATATATACATATAGATACATCAACACAGAAAAGCGCCATAACCTGGTTCTGGAGAAAGAAGCTTTTTTCAATTGGCGCAGGTAACAACGATGGTGAGGCACCTGACGCGTTTCGCCAAATTGCCTTCCTCAGAGGTGCATCACATGTGCAGTGTCACAGGTGTGGATAGTGAAGTCCCCTGCCTGACTGCTGCCGTACTACATGTCCCATAATTCATCAGGAGCCTCAGTGAAATACCCGTGCAGTCATAGTGATGTTCGGCCACACTGTCAGCTCCAGCGAAATGTTACAGGTAAGTACGGTGCTTGGGCAGACACTGGTGCACACAAGCTCTCTGTTGTAGCCCCACAATGTCCATAAGGCGCAGTATCCAGAACCCGCCAAGCAGAAGCATCGGCCTCACTCAGCTCCCTTTCTCGCCTTTCACTGTAATAACTGCCGGTAAATCCTCAGGCTCACAGTGGGACAAGCGGGTCATGCCCCCCTTGTTAAATATCCAAAACAGCTTGCTGTCGTCGGGGGCTCCCAACCCTGCAGGGCAGTTGTGGCATGCGGGAGACAGCATTTCCCATACTTTAACATCAACACAGAAAAGCGCCATAACCTGGTTCTGGAGAAAGAAGCTTTATTTCAATTGGCGCAGGCAACAACGATGGTGAGGCACCTGACGCGTTTTGGCGAATTGCCTTCCTCAGAGGTGCATCACATGTGCAGTGTCCCAGGTGTGGATAGTAAAGTCACCTGCCTGACTGCTGCCGTACTACATGTCCCATAATTCATCAGGAGCCTCAGTGAAATACCTGTGCAGATACATATATATATATATTATATATTTTTTTCAAGCAAGAATACGCTGCACTCAGGATTCAGAATTCAGTTTCTTTTATTTATTCAACCATCAGAACCCCCGTCTGTGAGTGACACCCACGCGTTTCAGCCACAAAGACCTTGCTCACGGTACATATATATACATTTGAATGTCGGGATACATGTACAGTGAAGAAAATGCTTCTGCTCAACATATTAATTGGAAATGTTCCAAATATTATTCTAATGCATGCAATGGGAGGGCAACAACCAGAAAACCTAGAGTAATTAATGTAAAGGAGTATAACCACCCTCCTAATGTAACAGGAATAGAAGTGAGAGAAGTATTAGAAAATATAAGATAAGCAGGCACTGGTTCCCAAGAACCCATAGCACAAATACTTAAATATACTATCCCCACCAGTGAAACCACACCTGCTTCTAAAACATTCCATTAAATAGACATCCCACCACAGCTTACAATGACCCACAGAGAGGAACAATTCCAATTATATGATAATAAAAGCCATGATAACCATATGCTTATATTTTCTACCCCTACAAACTTACTAAAACTAACCAAATGTCAAACATGGGTGATGGATGGCACATTTAAAATGTGTCCCAAACCATTCCATCAACTACACACCATACGTGGCGAATTAAAAAAAAACAACATTCCTTTTTTCTATGCATTACTGCCAAACAAATAAAGCAGTACCTACATGGAACTGCTAAGCCACATTAAGCAACAGACAAACAACTACTATCCCCAATCAATAATTATTGACTTCGAGCAAGCTATGATCCAACCTATGCTAAATATATACCCCACACAGCCATACAGGGATGTTACTGTAGTTTTAATGAAAGTATATGGCGTCATCTACAAAGCATAAAGAGCCTGATTTTGATATTGACAGTCCTGGGACAGCTGTACTGGTGGATGGCGGTCCCACCTCCGCCATCACATCAGGCCACCCACCCGATCACGACGGTTATGTTATGTTATGGTAATTAGTCTTCTAACGCGCACAGCTACTCCAAGGAGTGTCCCAGCATAGAGAAACTGAAAGCATAACCAGAACTCAGACAAAAAGATACGTTTTTAACAATTTTTTAAAAGCCACCGGATCTTCCACACTGCGAAGCGCCAGCGGTAGGGCATTCCAAGCCCGGGCCGCCAGAACGGCGAGCGAAGCACCACCTAGTCGGTGCCGGTAGAAGCGAGGAACCTTTGCCAACCTAAGAGTGGAGGAACGCAGTAGCCTCCCTGGGACGTAAAAGGAGAACCGTTTCTGCAAATAGAGTGGCCCCAAGCCGTGAAGAGCACGGTGGGCAAATTTGAGAGATTTAAACTTCACCCGAGCTCTCATAGGAAGCCAGTGGAGAGAGCGTAGATAACCTTGCACGCTATTCCTTAAGGGAATCTCTCCCAAAAGGCGAGCAGCCGCATTCTGCACCACTTGAAGTTTATTAAGGGAATATGCCGGGATTCCCACGTACAGCGCATTGGCATAGTCCAGGCGGGAGAGAATGAGCGCACGGACCACTGACTCTTTCGCCACCTGAGGAAGGAGTGGTAGAAATCTTCTCAGGACTCTAAGGAGGCCAATACAGCATCCCGCGAGTCTCTTAGCTTGAATTGCAAAAGAAAGATTATCTTCAAACCACAGTCCGAACTGAACTGAAAATTATCACTTTGTTTATGTGTGCTAGCTTTTAAAAGCACCTTGTTGACTTCTCTGCCACTCACCAGCACTAGCAGCAGATCCTAACGCTGCCGGCTGGTCGAGCTTTGAAACATTTCCTCGGACGCTCCCAGCGCGAGGACTTAGGCCACGCCCCTTTTAGGACACGCCCCCAGACGTCCCCCTTGGCAATTACCTACATAATGTGCCTTGGACGGAAGCGCAGCGGACGAGCGCAGCGGGAGCGCCGTTTGCGCGCCGAAGGCGCGCCTAAGGCAAGCCCGTCTGCGCCCGTCCGCGACCGGCCTGCGACCAGCGCCAGCCATGCTGCCCGCGCCCACAAACAAAGGATAGTCTGGTCCAGTGAGGAGCTCCGGGCTCTGAATGCTGCTACTATCTGTCAGACGCCTGAACTTAATCTGGCGACTCAGGCTCTCCCTCCCCATTGCCCACGCTGCCATATGTCTTTAGGCACAGTCTCCTCTCTAACAACCTCACTTCCCAAAAAAGCTTGCAAACCTTCTCGTAACACCCCTTCCATCCAACTTAGAATCGGATTACTTAACTGCAGATCTCTTCCCAAGCATGCTAATGACCTATGCTTGCACATAACGGACTCACATTGGGACGCTCTATGCCTCACAGAGACATGGCTCAATGAAGACAACATGGCATCCATTTCGTTAGCAATCCCGCCAGGCTTTAAAATGAGCTTCTCCAATAGAAAGGAGGGCCGAAGAGGAGGTGGAGTGGCTTTCATTTACAACGAGAATTACACTCTGTTGTCCTCCACTCCTACCACACTCCCAAGCATTGAGGGGCTACGCTTTTGCCTCCAAATTACCCCCCAACTATCTCTTACAGGCCTAGTTATTTATAGACCCCCTGACTGTCCGACATCAGCCCTGTGTGAGCTTACGGACTTTATAATCCTAAACTCTCTAGACCACTCTTACTTTTTCATAGCCGGCGATTTCAATCTCCACGCCGACATTCCTGACTGTCCACAGGCTTCCCATCTTATCTCTACCCTGCAATCGGCCAATTTGACTCAAGCTATTACAGGCACCACGCATCGGGCAGGGCATATGCTCGATCTTTTCTTTTCCAACATACCAAACACAACAGCCTCCTCTCCGCTACCGCTGCTCTGGACGGACCACTACCTAACTACCATGACCATCTCAATCTCCACCCAATCTCAGAGCACTGGAAAGCGATCCTATGTGCGGAGAAAATGGGACAATCTAACAGCGGACAAATTATGCCCAGCACTTCGCGCGACCCCCATACCCCTTACCTCAGATGCTAATTCCGATGCGGCTTCTCTGAACTTGTGGATAAGCAAAACAGTGGATTCTATAGCGCCGGCCAGTATTGCCACATCACGAAGAGAATCTCCCTCTGCACCGTGGTTCACCCCTGAACTCAAGGCCGAAAAAAGTAAATGTAAAAGACTGGAAAGCCTTTGGCGAGATAACTACTGCGACGCTGCCAAATCTAGCTATAAAAAAGCCCTTCATGCTCTACATTTATCTATTAAAAAAGCCAAGAAAAACTTCTTTGAGGCCTCCATCCTACAGGCGGAACAATCAAGCAAAGAAGTATTCAAGATTGTTCAATCCTTTTTCAAGCCCAGAGCTATCGAGACGGATATCATCCCTTCAGTAAATCTCTGCGAATCCATTTCAGACTTCTTTGATACCAAAATTTTAAAAGTCTATGACACTTTTACGGACCCTGAGCCGACATTAATGGATGAGCTAAGAGTCTCTGAGTGCCTTATTACCCCTTTAAATCAATTTCAGCCTATTACCCTCTCTGAAGCAGTAAAAGAATTACAAAAATGTAAATCGGGATGCCCGGACGATCCCTGCCCACCTAAACTGTGAAACTAATGTCGGAAGCAATTGCAGTTCCCCTCCTACACATATGGAACACGTCCATTGCTACGGGCACGTTTCCGGACTGTTGGAAACAGGCCACACTTCTCCCGCTGAAAAAAAAACCCCAAGGCGCACCGGATGATCTGAACAATCTCCGACCCATCTCTCTCCTTGCAGCCCCCGGCAAAATGCTTGAAAAAATAATCCAGCGGCAGCTTAACAAATTTATTGAAGACAGCGGCGCCCTACATGAAACTCAGTCGGGCTTTAGGGCCGGCTTCAGCACCGAGACGGCCCTCATTGAGGTTGCCGAGTCTATCAGGTGGTCCTTAGATTCAGGGGCATCAGCTATGCTGGTGCTCCTGGATCTATCAGCTGCTTTTGATACTGTAGATCACAGCAGATTGCTGACCCGACTTAAGGACATAGGTATTGGAGACAAAGCTCTCAATTGGCTACTCTCCTACCTCACTAATCGCTCCCAGAAAGTGGCCTTGGGCCCCTTCTCTTCTGGACCAAAAAATCTCTGGTGTGGCGTCCCACAAGGGTCGGCACTCAGCCCCCTGCTGTTTAATGTATACTTGGCCCCACTCTTCACCTTGATTGCCAAATGGGGGGTCAAGGCAATATCCTACGCGGACGACACGCAATTAGTCTTCCCATACACAGACACGTCCGAGGCAGCATTTAGCAAAATCAGGGGCTGTCTGCAAGACGTGGCCAAGTGGATGAACACAAACAAACTTAAAATGAACGCGAGCAAAACGGAGGTGCTATTCTTTGGTAACCCCAAACATCCCCCTCCGGATCTGTGGTGGCCAACGGAAATGGGCCCTGCCCCATCTCCCAGCCCCCATGCAAAAAATCTAGGAGTAAAATGGGATGAGAAGTTGTCTTTCTTGCCGCATATACAACAGCTCACCACGGGCTGCCTGCATAAACTCAAAAATTTGCGGAAATTTCTGCCTTTGCTACCACTCGAGTGCCGGAAAACGGTTGTTCACGCAACAATCACCTCTCGACTCGATTACTCTAATGGCCTCTATCTTGGTCTACCTAAATATGCGGTGCAACGCTTACAAATCGTGCAGAATGCGGCTGCGAGATTAATAAAACGGGTCCCTTTTAGGCAGCATATCTCTCCGCATCTGCACGAGCTGCACTGGCTACCAGTGGCAAGCAGAATTAAGTTCAAAGTGCTAACCCTGGCTTTCAGAGCGCTAAAAGGCACATGTCCAAATTATCTGAAACTCCGACTTCCTCGCTACCACCAAAAACGTGAGCTACGCTCAAACTCCCTACTCAAGCTAACTGCCCGCACATAAGGAAAGCGAGACTTGGAGGCAGATCCTTCTCGGCCGGCACGGCGAAACTTTGGAATACCCTGCCTCCTGCCATCCAATCCGCTACGTCAGAAGCAAGTTTTATGAAACTCCTAAAAACCTGGCTTTTTACGCAATAATCCTGCCCCCCTTCCTGACTACTTACTCTTGTTGTGGGACTCGCTAGCGCCGGGACACCTCCCCAGAGGTAGCTGTTCGCGCTCAATAAATTTCTGTATTATTATTATTATTATTATTCTTAGCCACGCAGCTGTTGGACGATGGGGGCGGGGACTCAGATGGCCAAATCATATCTCTAAAACCAGGGGAGAAATTACCGTACAAAAGTATCTCTGACTTATCTTCATTGCATTTTAATTGGGCATTCACAAGTCACTTGAATAGGCAGAACTAAACAGAGGCCACGGCTTCCTCATTTTTATTCCAGGTAAATAGTAGCTGGGTGTCATCGGCATATGCGATCACCTTAGCCCCCAAATCCTCCGCCAATATGACTAGAGGAGTAAGATAGATGTTAAACAGAAGGGGGCTAAGGGATGATCCCTGTGGCACCCCCGTGGAGACCAACTGAGGTAAAGATGCAGCTGGAGGAAGCCAGACTTGCTGAACCCGGCCCTCCAAAAAGGACTTAATCCAACCCCAGGCTGATCCAGAGACGCCAATCTCCGCAAGTCGGTCAAGCAATAAAGAATGGGGATCCGTATCAAATGCAGTCGACAGGTCGAGCAGCACTAGGGCTGCTCTCCCGCCGGCATCAAGGCATTCTCGAATCACCTCAGTCACTTCTACCAACGCCCCTTCAGTACTGTAAGAGGAGCAAAAACCCGACTGAGCCAGATGCAGGATCTCCTCTCTATCCACAAACTCAGTCAGTTGTCTATCTTCTCACAAACCTTAGCAAGGCTAGGAAAAAGAGAAATGGGCCTATAGTTCCCAGGAATCAAGGGATTGAGGGCAGGTTTTTTCAATAGGGGAAGAATTTTTGCCTGCTTCCAAGCACTAGGGACACAAGCATCCAGCAAGGAACAATTAATAATACTGTTCACCTCAAAGTTGACAACCTCCGCTACTGACGCCAATAGTCTTGCAGGGCAGGGGTCAGCAGGTGAACCAGATTTCAGTCCCTTCAAAATCCTCAAAGTACAAGACAAGTCGACCGGGGAAAAATTAGCCAGAGAGTGACTAGGGGAGATAGAATCGGAAATGGATGGCAGGGGATTGGATGGAGACAGTATGAAACTATCTTGAATCCCTCGAATTTTATCCCAAAAAAAATTAGATAGCTTATCACACCAGGCATCCGTCGCTGGCCGGGCGCTTATCTGAGCTGTAGGTGACATAAAGCTCTGTACAATAGCAAAGATCTCCTTTGCGTTATTATGCGCCTGGTCGATACGAACAGCGTAGTAATCCTTTTTAGCTTGTGAGATAGCCTTATAATACATTTTCTGGCTCTGCCTAAGCATACCCTTTGCCACCAAGCAGTATTTACTGAGGCGCCAGAAACGTTCCAATTTTTTACAATCCTGCTTCAAAAGTTTCAACTCTACTGTGAACCACGGTTTGGAGGGAGACTCTCTGGAGCGCCTCGTCGAAGTGGGGATAGCAATAGTAGTCATGGTATCATGAATCCAATTAGAGAATGCTAGGAGGCTCCCATCCAAGTCCTAATGGAGAAGCGGCCTACCGGCCGATAAAGCCATAGCAAATTTGGCGGGCTCAATTCTTTTAAATGGTGGTTACGGGAGACAGAGGCCATTGAACTAGATAAGGCCACCTCCCAAGAAAAGAAGGTCAAAAAATGGTCCGACCAAGAGATTGGAAGGGGGTCATTGGCTTTGATGGAGAAATTAGCAAAGATGGGATCAAGAATATGGCCCCCTTGATGGGTCGCTGGAGTGACAGTGGCATTGGGACTGCCACAAGATCACCACCAGGATCCAGAATCTGGGGAAAGCAGGTGGGAATTGCAGCACTGCCGGCACCGCCGAACAGATTCTGACCTGTTTTTCCTTCCAGCATTTCATGGTGGGGACCCCTACATGAAATGCTTGGTGGAAAGGCATGTAAATGGACCCCATAGGGGTGCATGCGGGGAGCACATGATATGACCCCCAAAACTGCATAGTTGTGTATGCACTTTGTGTCATGCACAACATGTTGCATGTCATACCATGCACGGATGTGTTTGAGTTGTTTTCACAGTGGCAGTGTGCTTTTTAGGTTCTCCTATGAGCCAAACATATGTGCCACCACCACAACACCTGCCCTGGATTACTATTTTAATCTGGCGGGTGGGACTGCAGATGGCTTGGCAGTCTTCCTCAGACCTCCATGGCGGCGGTCCAGCAGAAGACCGCCAACATCAAAATCTGGTCCTGAGTGTGGAATACACCACCAACTACAAATTTACCTTTGAAATAAAAGATATTATTACACTATCTTGCATCCCTGTGACAGAAGTAGTCAGCCGTTACAACATTTCAATAGAAAGTCCCTATTACCAAAATAATTAAGACAATATAGCTCCCCTAATAGACAACTTTGAGGGCACATAGGTAGGCAGACTACATCGGTCAGGACACAGATGCCAGGAACAATTCTCCATACCATGGTGGAATATCTATGACAGCACCTTGGCACAGGAGGCAAAAACAAACAACGCAGTGGAAGGATGGCAAAAGGCATTCCAAACCACACTAGGCAGAACTCAACCTACCCTACACAAATTATTAGAAGCCTTACAAAAGAGCAAAGCTACAAAGAACTTAGACTAGAACCATCTGTTACAGAAATATGTCCTATACTAGCTAAACAAACTAGAACAATGTGTGAACATCTACAATTCAAAGTAAGACTATTTATAAACAACAAAGGACTAGACTACTTAGAATTAGTAGCCAAATCAATCCTCTAAACCACATATAAAATCTACCAGGCATCTAAGAAACTAAAACGTAATACACCCAAAAAATTGAAACATATATATATATTTTTTAAGTTTAAAGAGCTTTATTGAAGCAAATAAAAACATAGGTACAACGTTATACAAGAATTACATAGAAAATAGCAAAAAAGTAACAAACAGAGTACACATTGTAAAGGAATGAACATCTCAAGATATCTACCAACGATAGACAAATAACCCAAAAGATGAAAGCAATAATGAAAAGTTGTACCTTCAAACACAGTAGCATTTTAAATTTTTCAGAAACGGGGAAAAGCTGGAAAGAGAAAAAGAAAGAAAGAGAGGAGGGAAAAGGAGGAATAGAAGAAGGAAGAAAAAGAAAATAAGGTCATATCCTTATCTAATGTCATATTTAAGTTTACCACGATACATTCATCATATCATTTTTCTGAAAAACAGGATAAGAACCAAACATTGACCTATAGGAACTACGTAAGAGAAAGAAAGAAAGAAGATATTCATGGTGGTTGATAAACAAAAGAGCAGTCCCTATTGCGAAGTGCAGATGTGGATAAATAATTAGTGAGTGGAGACCAAAAGGCTTCCTTTCGAATAAGTTGCTGAGACGTGCTGACAAAAACTCTATCCAGTCTGTGATGATAGCAAAGAAGGTTCCACCAAGCAGAAAAGGAGACCTTAGTGGCATCCTTTCAATTAGAGGTTATTACCTGAAAGGCAATAGTAATTAACAGATCTACAAAGATGCCCACCTTGCGAGAACCAAACCAAGTTACAGAGTTATTCCCCAGGAATATGGAATAGATATCAAAAGGAAAATTAGTAGAGCAAATGGAAATTGATTCACATACCTTAATCCAAAAACAGGAGATGTTGGGACAAAGAAAAAAGGAGTGCATTAATGAGCCAGGGTTGTGTTGCCATGACCAGCAATTCAGGGATAATTCTAAACTGTACTTGGAAAGAAATAATGAAGTTAAAAATAGACTTTGATAAAAATAATGAAGGGTCTGAGTTGTGTTAGCATTGCATGAGGTATGGTGTATGCGTGCCCAAATAGAGTTCCATGAGTGAACAGAGAGAGTACGCTGCAAATCAGATTCCCATAAAAGTTCAACTTTACTCTTGGGGCGATTGGGAGAGGAAAAATTGAGATATTTATAAATATGAGAGGCCCGGATAGAGGGAGAAGTGGATAAAGGTTCTAACATGGGGTCCGAAGAAGAGGAGGAAGATCCAGAAAGGAGGGAGAATTGTTTGGTTAAGAGCAATCTCAAAGAATCATATCTAAGTAGTGAGGAAAGAGGTAGATCAAACTTAGACTGAACCTCTCGAGGGTAGAGAAAAAGCAAATCCTTTATTAAATGCTTAACAAGGAAAAAATAGTACGATTTGACAGTTTAATTAATTTGTTATGCCACAGAGGTGAGTCTAGAAATATTTGTAGAGGAGAATGGGATCTGCGCTAAACTGGATGGCAGGTAGAAATAAAGGTTGAAATATTCGGGTAATTAAAAGAACGAGGAGGATGAGTAAAACTGGCTAACAAGGAAAAAGGAAAAGTATAAATCAGAGATTCCTCCAATCTTTGCCAGACCGAAGTGGAAATCCCTTCCGAGGAAGATAAATATGGTAGCACTTGCCAAATTAAAAAGGAAGAATGATATTGTCAAAAATTGGGAAAGTGAACGCCTCCCCGATCTTTAGGGCAGACAAGAGGGCTAAGGAAATGCGGGCTTTCCAACCATTCCAGAGAAATTCTACTCTAAACCCCATTAAGGGTTTTAAAAAATGTTAATGGAAGTTTCACTGGTAACATAGACAAATAAAAATTAATAACAGGAAGCAGCATTATTTTGATTGCGTCCAATCTACCCCACCAAGACTAGAAAAGGGGAGACCATCTATTTGTCATGTTATTTACTTTTAAACGAACCTTATCTGAATTAAGCTGAATCGTTTTTGCAATAGAAGAGGAATATTTAATCCCCAAGCAAGTGATACGATTAATATTCCACTTGAAATCAGACCCTTCAAACATGCTCCATAAACAGTAATTGTTTAGTGGAAGCACTTCAGATTTGGAAAAATTTAATTTGTAACCGGATAAGGAGGCATAGGAAGAAAGAAGATCTGAGAATGCGGGCTAAGACGCAGAGGGATCCGAAATGTATAACATAATGTCATCCGCATAAGCAGTAAATTTAATTTCAATTGCATTGTGTTTGAAGCCTTGGTGAATTCCGCAAAGAATAAAGAAAATGCTCAAGGGAAAGGAGAAAAAGCAAGGGAGAAAGAGGACATCCCTGACGAGTACCTCGTTGTAAAGGAAAATTGGTCGATTAAGAGCCATTAGCAAAAACAGATGTAGTAGGGGAAGAATATAAAAAATTAATGAGGGATAAAATAGAGGGGCCAAAACCATGCCACTTGAGGGCGCGCTTCATAAAAAGCCAATGAACACGGTCAAAAGCTTTCTCCGCGTCAAGGGTTATGGCTGCAACAGGGGAGGAGCTCTTAGATGCTAGATGAATAATGTTAAGAAAAGTTCTGGAATTATCAGCTATAGTCCACCCCTTAACAAACCCCGTCTGCTCAGGACCGATCAGCTCTGGAAGTACCTGATTAATACGAAGGGCTAGTACCTTGGTAAAACTTTTACAATCTAGATTGATCAATGATATGGGGCAATAATTAGCACATAAGGAAGAATCATTATCTTTTTTAGGAATTAAACAAATCATAGCTTCCAGAAAAAAGCCTCGAGCCTCATTGCAGGAAACAAAATGTTGAAAAAGAGATAAAACGTGAGGCAAAAGGATATGAGAAAAACAAGAATAAAATTCAGCAGTAAGGCCATCTGGGCCAGGGGTCCTATCATTAGGTAACTTAGATAAGGCAGATTTGATCTCAGAAAGGGATATGTCATTATCCAAAATAGAGCAATCTGGAAGAGGGGAAGAGCGGGGAGGTAATGAATCAAAATATGAATCCAAGGCAGCATCCGTAGGAGAGGATTCAGGGGTATATAAGGTCTTATAAAAATCTGTAAAACATTTTAAGACCTCTTCAGCCTTAAAGCGATGAATACTGCAGTCATCAATAATTTTGACTATTCTGGATCTCTGGGACTTATTCTTCAAGTAATTCACCAGCAGTTTACCCGCTCTATTGCGACCACCATAAAATTTGGAATTAATTTTTAATAATGTTCCAGAAGCTTCCTCCGTGGGTTTCCTATTAAAATCTAGTTTTGCCTGGACCAGATTCTTGAGAGTGTCAGCACTGTTAGATGAAAAATATGCATGCTCAAATTTCTTAATGGAAGATAACATAGAAGCAGACTCCTTACAAGTTTGTTTCTTTTTACTAGCTACATAATCGATAATGAAACCTTTGGCTGTCGATTTAAAGGCATCCCATACGGTATGAAATGGCATATCTGGACTAGCATTAAGGAGAAAGAATTCTGAAACGAAGTCTTTAAAGCATCCAATAAAAGAGGGGTCTTGAAGAAGATAATTATTAAAGCGCCAACGGCGGGATTTGGAGGGCAGGGAAGGAAGATCTAAATTGATAAGGACGGCACTTAATCTTCAAGTAATTCACCAGCAGTTTACCCGCTCTATTGCGACCACCATAAAATGTGGAATTAATTATTAATAATGTTCCAGAAGCTTCCTCTGTGGGTTTCCTATTAAAATCTAGTTTTGCCTGGACCAGATTCTTGAGAGTGTCAGCACTGTTAGATGAAAAATATGCATGCTCCTATTTCTTAATGGAAGATAACATAGAAGCAGACTCCTTACAAGTTTGTTTCTTTTTACTAGCTACATAATCGATAATGAAACCTCTGGCTGTCGCCTTAAAGGCATCCCATACGGTATGAAAGGACATATCTGGACTAGCATTAAGGAGAAAGAATTCTGAAACAAAGTCTTTAAAGCATCCAATAAAAGAGGGATCTTGAAGAAGATAATTATTAAAGCGCCAACGGCGGGATTTGGAGGGCAGGGAAGGAAGATCTACATTGATAAGGACGGGAACGTGATCAGAAATCAAAATGGAACCAATCTCAGCATGTAATAGATTGGGAAGAAGATGTGGGCTCAAAAAAATATAGTCAATTCTAGATGTAGAGTTATGAGTCTGGGAATAAAAGGTGAATTCTAAACAATCAGGATTGAATATTCTCCAGGCATCAACCAATCCTCTCGAGAGTAAAGTGTTAGCGAAGGTCTTTTGCATTTTATTACGAGCGTACCTAGAAGAGGATTTCCTATCAGTAAATGGATCCATGACCTATTTACAATCACCAACCACTATGAGATTAGAGTCAGAGCATGAATGAAGAGTGTGCGACATGGATTGCCAGAATTGAAAGTCAATGCCTGTGGGACCATAAATGTTGAGGAGAGAAATACGTGAACCATTAATGAGAGTATGAATCAGAAGCCAATGTCCATCCGCATCCTTCTCCTCTCTTTCTACAGTAAGGGAAAGGGACTTATGAAATAATATCACCACTCCATTTTTCCTATCTTTAGATGGAGAACTATAAACACAACCTACCCATTGTTTTTCAAGGGAATTAACATCATTATCATTAAGGTGCGTTTCCTGTAACATTGCAATTTTACATTGTAGTTTGGAAAGATGTGTAAGTACCCGTTGCTTCTTAACAGGATTACGTAAACCTTTTACATTCCATGAAATAACTCGAACATTATCAGTCATCGCAAGGGGGAGAGGACATTAATCAATAACATGAGCATTGCAAAATTCAAAAAGGTATACTTACAATATGACAGCGAGGTAGTAAAGTTGAAATAAAAACAGATAAGAATAAAGAAAGAAATGAGAAAAATGATGAGTAAGGGTTACAGAGAGGAGGAAAGGAATAGGAGATAAAGAAAATGCATGGACTAAGGGCAAAGAAGAGAAAATAGAAAAAAAGAAAAAAACAGAGAGGAGAAGGAAAAGAAAGAAAGGGTAGAAGAAGAAGTAAGTGATAGACAAAGGAAGGTTGACAAGAAGTCGGGGGACTTCAGTCAAGAAAAATGGGATAAATATCCAGATTAAAGAAAATAACATGGGGAGCGGGAAACCGC
The DNA here is from genome assembly GCF_964204655.1 of Triturus cristatus. Lineage (NCBI taxonomy): Eukaryota > Metazoa > Chordata > Amphibia > Caudata > Salamandridae > Triturus > Triturus cristatus. The sequence continues at coordinate 1,204,387,965 of NC_140582.1, read as the reverse complement.
AAAAGGAAGAGAGATGGAAGAGCCAGCAAGAAAATCCGAGAACAATCAAGACTAATAATAAAAAATACATATGAAAACAAGGAGCTTAATATGAAATAACACAACAGAGGAGACCGATTACATATTGAACAAAAATCGATAAACGTAAAACAGGCAGGTAGCAGCAACAAGGATGCGTTATGAAATGCTCAAACACTTACCAGACATGAGGATTAACTGAGAACATTAAGATTGAGGTGAAAAGGTTGGGTGGAGGGAAGCATCTGGGGAATGGGTCTGTACAGGAGGAGAGAACATCTGTGGAGAAAGACAAAAAAAAACAGTAATATGAAATGACCTCCGAAGAGTGCAAAAAAGCAACAGTAATTCAGAAAAAACAACAACAGACCATAACCAACAACTGTAAAAGAAGACAAAACTCTTCAGAAATTTAAAGTAGAACAGATGAACTCAGAGAACATAGGGCAAAGCAGAAACAACAATGTTGCTCAGGGCCCTCCAAATTCCATTAAATTTCCTTTATGGCGAGAAATAAATTGTCTTAGATCTTCAGGATGATCAAAAGAGTAGGACCGTATCTAGCATTCAGGGAATGAGGAGCCGGGCGAAGAGAAAGAAATTCCTTGCAACGGGCAGCAGTTGCGTGGGCCACATCCTGAGAGAAGAAAAAGTTTTGACCGGACCATAACATCTGCTTTCTTAACTTTGCCGCTGAAAGAACAATTAACAACTCAGTGTACTCCAAAAATAAAACGATTATCCCTCTGGGGCGATTAACTGTCGAAGAAGAAGATGAACCACTGGTTTTAGGACCAATGCGGTGAGCACGCTGCAAATTAAGAGTGATGCCTTCCTTGAGACCAACAATTTTGGGGATGTGTATTTTTAAGAAGGTGAGCATGTCAGATCTTTCCTCTCCCTCAGGAATGCCATAAATTTGAAGCCTGTTGCGTCTCCGTTTGCATCTTGAGGAGAGCAATCTCCTTAGACATAACAGCAACATGAGGAATCACATCTTGAACATCGCTAATCTTCTGTTCCATCGCTGACACTCTTGAGTCTAAGTTAGACCATTTCACATTCAACTTCTGAAGGGTAGCATTAGTTTCAACTACAAAACGTTTAAGCGTCCTTATATCTTTCATGAGATCTTCCATTGTTATGGGTAGTGGAGACTTGGTAGGCGAGTTAGGTTCCTTCTTATGACATTTAGAGGGGGCAGCAGGATTGGAATCCTTACAAATAGAAGACATACTTGCTGAAGTAGTTTTCTGACCAAGTGGGGAGGAGGCCTCCATGTAGGTGGATGCGTTTGTGTATTGAAGTTTTCAGAAGATAGGAAGTGTATAAGAGTAGAATATGACACCTGTAAAGAAGCTGCTTGAAACAGTAATGAAAAAAGCTCCTCTGGCCAAATCATATCTCTAAAACCAGGGGAGAAATCACCGTACAAAAGTATCTCTGACTTATCTTCATTGCATTTTAATTGGGCATTCACAAGTCACTTGAATACCGAAGACAGGCAGAACTAAACAGAGGCCACGGCTTCCTCATTTTTATTCCAGGTAAATAGTAGCTGGGTGCCATCGGCATATGCGATCACCTTAGCCCCCAAATCCTCTGCCAATATGACTAGAGGAGTAAGATAGATGTTAAACAGAAGGGGGCTAAGGGATGATCCCTGTGACACCCCCGTGGAGACCAACTGAGGTAAAGATGCAGCTGGAGGAAGCCAGACTTGCTGAACCCGGCCCTCCAAAAAGGACTTAATCCAACCCCAGGCTGATCCAGAGACGTCAATCTCCGCAAGTCGGTCAAGCAATAAAGAATGGGGAACCGTATCAAATGCAGTCGACAGGTCGAGAAGCACTAGGGCTGCTCTCCCGCCGGCATCAAGGCATTCTCGAATCACCTCAGTCACTTCTACCAACGCCCCTTCAGTACTGTAAGAGGAGCGAAAACCCGACTGAGCCGGATGCAGGATCTCCTCTCTATCCACAAACTCAGTCAGTTGTCTGTTCACTATCTTCTCACAAACCTTAGCAAGGCTAAGAAAAAGAGAAATGGGCCTATAGGTCCCAGGAATCAAGGGATTGAGGGCAGGTTTTTTCAATAGGGGAAGAATTTGTGCCTGCTTCCAAGCACTAGGGACACAAGCATCCAGCAAGGAACAATTAATAATACTGTTCACCTCGAAGTTGACAACCTCCGCTACTGACGCCAATAGTCTTGCAGGGCAGGGTTCAGCAGGTGAACCAGATTTCAGTCCCTTCAAAATCCTCAAAGTACAAGACAAGTCGACCGGGGAAAAATTAGCCAGAGAGTGACTAGGGGAGATAGAATCGGAAATGGATGGCAGGGGATTGGATGGAGACAGTGTGAAACTATCTTGAATCCCTCGAATTTTATCTAAAAAAAGATTAGATAGCGTATCACACCAGGCATCCGTCGCTGGCCGGGCGCTTATCTGAGCTGTAGGTGACATAATGCTCTGTACAATAGCAAAGATCTCCTTTGCGTTATTATGCGCCTGGTCGATAGAAACAGCGTAGTAATCCTTTTTAGCTTGTGAGATAGCCTTACAATACATTTTCTGGCTCTGCCTAAGCATATCCTTTGCCACCAAGCAGTATTTACTGAGGCGCCAGAAACGTTCCAATTTTTTACAATCCTGCTTCAAAAGTTTCAACTCTACTGTGAACCACGGTTTGGAGGGAGACTCCATGGAGCGCATCGTCGAAGTGGGGATAGCAATAGTAGTCATGGTATCCTGAATCCAATTAGAGAAAGCTAGGAGGCTCCCATCCAAGTCCTTAGGGAGAAGCGGCCTACCGGCTGATAAAGCCATAGCAAATTTGGCGGGCTCAATTCTTTTAAATGCTGGTTACGGGAGACAGAGGACATTGAACTAGATAAGGCCACCTCCCAAGAAAAGAAGGTCAAAAAATGGTCCGACCAAGAGATTGGAAGGGGGTCATTGGCTTTGATGGAGAAATTAGCAAAGATGGGATCAAGAATATGGCCCCCTTGATGGGTCGCTGGAGTGACAGTGGCATTGGGACTGCCACAAGATCACCACCGCCGCCAGGATCCAGAATCCGGGGAAAGCAGGTGGGAATTGCAGCACTGCCGGCACCGCCGAACAGATTCTGACCTGTTTTTCCTTCCAGCATTTCATGGTGGGGACCCCTACATGAAATGCTTGGTGGAAAGGCATGTAAATGGACCCCATAGGGGTGCGTGCGGGGAGCACATGATATGACCCCCAAAAGTGCATAGTTGTGTATGCACTTTGTGTCATGCACAACATGTTGCATGTCATACCATGCACGGATGTGTTTGAGTTGTTTTCACAGTGGCAGTGTGCTTTTTAGTCTCTCCTATGAGCCAAACATATGTGCCGCCACCACAACACCTGCCCTGGATTACTATTTTAATCTGGCGGGTGGACCTGCAGATGGCTTGGCAGTCTTCCTCAGACCTCCATGGCGGCGGTCCAGCAGAAGACCGCCAACATCAAAATCTGGTCCTGAGTGTGGAATACACCACCAACTTCAAATTTACCTTTGAAATAAAAGATATTATTACACTATCTTGCATCCCTGTGACAGAAGTAGTCAGCCATTACAAAATTCCAATAGAAAGTCCCTATTACCAAAATAATTAAAACAATATAGCTCCCCTAATAGACAACTTTGAGGGCACATAGGTAGGCAGACTACATCGGTCAGGACACAGATGCCAGGAACAATTCTCCATACCATGGTGGAATATCTATGACAGCACCTTGGCACAGGAGGCAAAAACAAACAACGCAGTGGAAGGATGGCAAAATGCATTCCAAACCACACTAGGAAGAACTCAACCTACCCTACACAAATTACTAGAAGCCTTACAAAAGAGCAAAGCTACAAAGAACTTAGACTAGAACCATCTGTTACAGAAATATGTCCTATACTAGCTAAACAAACTAGAACAATGTGTGAACATCTACAATTCAAAGTAAGACTATTTATAAACAACAAAGGACTAGACTACTTAGAATTAGTAGCCAAATCAATCCTCTAAACCACATATAAAATCTACCAGGCATCTAAGAAACTAAAACGTACTACACCCAAAAAATTGAAACATATATATATTTTTTTTAAGTTTAAAGAGCTTTATTGAAGCAAATAAAAACATAGGTACAACGTTATACAAGAATTACATAGAAAATAGCAAAAAAGTAACAAACAGAGTACACATTGTAAAGGAATGAACATCTCAAGATATCTACCAATGATAGACAAATAACCCAAAAGATGAAAGCAATAATGAAAAGTTGTACCTTCAAACACAGTAGCATTTTACAGAAACGGGGAAAAGCTGGAAAGAGAAAAAGAAAGAAAGAAAGAGAGGAGGGAAAAGGAGGAATAGAAGAAGGAAGAAAAAGAAAATAAGGTGATATCCTTATCTAATGTCATATTTAAGATTACCACGATACATTCATCATATCATTTTTCTGAAAAACAGGATAAGAACCAAACATTGACTTATAGGAACTACGTAAGAGAAAGAAAGAAAGAAGATAATCATGGTGGTTGATAAACAAAAGAGCAGTCCCTATTGCGAAGTGCAGATGTGGATAAATAATTAGTGAGTGGAGACCAAAAGGCTTCCTTTCGAATAAGTTGCTGAGACGTGCTGACAGAAGCTCTATCCAGTCTGTGATGATAGCAAAGAAGGTTCCACCAAGCAGAAAAGGAGACCTTAGTGGCATCCTTTCAATTAGAGGTTATTACCTGAAAGGCAATAGTAATTAACAGATCTACAAAGATGCCCACCTTGCGAGAACCAAACCAAGTTACAGAGTTATTCCCCAGGAATATGGAATAGATATCAAAAGGAAAATTAGTAGAGCAAATGGAGATTGATTCACATACCTTAATCCAAAAACAGGAGATGATGGGACAAAGAAAAAAGGAGTGCATTAATGAGCCAGGGTTGTGTTGCCATGACCATCAATTCGGGGATAATTCTAAACTGTACTTGGAAAGAAATAATGAAGGTAAAAATAGACTTTGATCAAAATAATAAAGGGTCTGAGTTGTGTTAGCATTGCATGAGGTATGGTGTATGCGTGCCCAAATAGAGTTCCATGTGTGAACAGAGAGAGTACGCTGCAAATCAGATTCCCATAAAAGTTCATCTTTACTCTTGGGGCGATTGGGAGAGGAAAAATTGAGATATTTATAAATATGAGAGGCCCGGATAGAGGGAGAAGTGGACAAAGGTTCTAACATGGAGTCCGAAGAAGAGGAGGAAGATCCAGAAAGGAGGGAGAATTGTTTGGTTAAGAGCAATCTCAAAGAATCATATATAAGTAGTGAGGAAACAGGTAGATCAAACTTAGACTGAACCTCTCGAGGGGAGAGAAAAAACAAATCCTTTATTAAATGCTTAACAAGGAAGATCCCCTTAGCGGCCCATTTTTTCAAAAAATAGTACGATTTGATAGTTTAATTAATTTGTTATGCCACAGAGGTGAGTCTAGAAATATTTGTAGAGGAGAATGGGATCTGCGCTTAACTGGATGGCAGGTAGAAATAAAGGTTGAAATCTTCGGGTAATTAAAAGAACGAGGAGGATGAGTAAAACTGGCTAACAAGGAAAAAGGGAAAGGATAAATCAGAGATTCCTCCAATCTTTGCCAGACCGAAGTGGAAATCCCTTCCGAGGAAGATAAATACGGTAGCACTTGCCAAATTAAAAAGGAAGAATGATATCGTCAAAAATTGGGAAAGTGAACGCCTCCCCGATCTTTAGGGCAGACAAGAGGGCTAAGGAAATGCGGGCTTTCCAACCATTCCAGAGAAATTCTACTCTAAACCCCATTAAGGGTTTTAAAAAATGTTAATGGAAGTTTCACTGGTAACATAGACAAATAAAAATTAATAACAGGAAGCAGCATTATTTTGATTGCGTCCAATCTACCCCACCAAGACTAGAAAAGGGGAGACCATCTATTTGTCATGTTATTTACTTTTAAAAGAACCTTATCTGAATTAAGCTGAATCGTTTTTGCAATAGAAGAGGAATATTTAATCCCCAAGCAAGTGATACGATTAATATTCCACTTGAAATCAGACCCTTCAAACATGCTCCATAAACAGTAATTGTTTAGTGGAAGCACTTCAGATTTGGAAAAATTTAATTTGTAACCGGATAAGGAGGCATAGGAAGAAAGAAGATCTGAGAATGCGGGCTAAGACGTAGAGGGATCCGAAATGTATAACATAATGTCATCCGCATAAGCAGTAAATTTAATTTCAATTGCATTGTGTTTGAAGCGTTGGTGAATTTCGCAAAGAATAAAGAAAATGCTCAAGGGAAAAGAGAAAAAGCAAGGGAGAAAGAGGACATCCCTGACGAGTACCTCGTTGTAAAGGAAAATTGGTCGATTAAGAGCCATTAGCAAAAACAGATGTAGTAGGGGAAGAATATAAAAAGTTAATGAGGGATAAAATAGAGGGGCCAAAACCATGCCACTTGAGGGCGTGCTTCATAAAAAGCCAATGAACACGGTCAAACGCTTTCTCCACGTCAAGGGTTATGGCTGCAACAGGGGAGGAGCTCTTAGATGCTAGATGAATAATGTTAAGAAAAGTTCTGGAATTATCAGCTATAGTCCACCCCTTAACAAACCCCGTCTGTTCAGGACCGATCAGCTCTGGAAGTACCTGATTAATACGAAGGGCTAGTACCTTGGTAAAACTTTTACAATCTAGATTGATCAATGATATGGGGCAATAATTAGCACATAAGGAAGGATCATTATCTTTTTTAGGAATTAAACAAATCATAGCTTCCAGAAAAAAGCCTCGAGCCTCATTGCAGGAAACAAAATGTTGAAAAAGAGATAAAAGATGAGGCAAAAGGATATGAGAAAAACAAGAATAAAATTCAGCAGTAAGGCCATCTGGGCCAGGGGCCCTATCATTAGGTAACTTAGATAAGGCAGATTTGATCTCAGAAAGGGATATGTCATTATCCAAAATAGAGCAATCTGGAAGAGGGGAAGAGCGGGGAGGTAATGAATCAAAATATGAATCCAAGGCAGCATCCGTAGGAGAGGATTCAGGGGTATATAAGGTCTTATAAAAATCTGTAAAACATTTTAAGACCTCTTCATCCTTAAAGCGATGAATACTGCAGTCATCAATAATTTTGACTATTCTGGATCTCTGGGACTTAATCTTCAAGTAATTCACCAGCAGTTTGCCCGCTCTATTGGGACCACCATAAAATTTGGAATTAATTTTTAATAATGTTCCAGAAGCTTCCTCCGTGGGTTTCCTATTAAAATCTAGTTTTGCCTGGACCAGATTCTTGAGAGTGTCAGCACTGTTAGATGACAAATATGCATGCTTCAATTTCTTAATGGAAGATAACATAGAAGCAGACTCCTTACAAGTTTGTTTCTTTTTACTAGCTACATAATTAATAATGAAACCTTTGGCTGTCGCCTTAAAGGCATCCCATCCGGTATGAAATGGCATATCTGGACTAGCATTAAGGAGAAAGAATTCTGAAACGAAGTCTTTAAAGCATCCAATAAAAGAGGGATCTTGAATAAGATAATTATTAAAGCGCCAACGGCGGGATTTGGAGGGCAGGGAAGGAAGATCTAAATTGATAAGGACGGGAACGTGATCAGAAATCAAAATGGAACCAATCTCGGCATGTAATAGATTGGGAAGAAGATGTGGGCTCAAAAAAATATAGTCAATTCTAGATGTAGAGTTATGAGTCTGGGAATAAAAGGTGAATTCAGGATTGAATATTCTCCAGGCATCAACCAATCCTCTCGAGAGTAAAGTGTTAGCAAAGGTCTTTTGCATTTTATTACGAGCGTACCTAGAAGAGGATTTCCTATCAGTAAATGGATCCATGACCTATTTACAATCACCAACCACTATGAGATTAGAGTCAGAGCATGAATGAAGAGTGTGCTACATGGATTGCCAGAATTGAGAGTCAATGCCTGTGGGACCATAAATGTTGAGGAAAGAAATACGTGAACCATTAATGAGAGTATGAATCAGAAGCCAACGTCTATCCGCATCCTTCTCCTCTCTTTCTACAGTAAGGGAAAGGGACTTATGAAATAGTATCACCACTCCATTTTTCCTATCTTTAGATGGACAACTATAAACACAACCTACCCATTGTTTTTCAAGGGAATTAACATCATTATCATTAAGGTGCGTTTCCTGTAACATTGCAATTTTACATTGTAGTTTGGAAAGGTGTGTAAGTACCCGTTGCTTCTTAACAGGATTACGTAAACCTTTTACATTCCATGAAATAATTCGAACATTATCAGTCATCGCAAAGGGGAGCGGACTTTAATCAATAACATGATCATTGCAAAATGCATGGACTAAGGGCAAAGAAGAGAAAATAGAAAAAGAGAAAAAAACAGAGAGGAGAAGGAAAAGAAAGAAAGGGTAGAAGAAGAAGTAAGTGATAGACAAAGGAAGGTTGACAAGAAGTCAGGGGACTTCAGTCAAGAAAAATGGGATAAATATCCAGATTAAAGAAAATAACATGGGGAGCGGGAAACCGCAAAAGGAAGACAGATGGCAGAGCCAGCAAGAAAATCCGAGAACAATCAAGACTAATAATAAAAAATACATATGAAAACAAGGAGCTTAATATGAAATAACACAACAGAGGAGACCGATTACATATTAAACATAAATCGATAAACGTAAAACAGGCGGGCAGCAGCAACAAGGATGCGTTATGAAATGCTCAAACACTTACCAGACATGAGGATTAACTGAGAACATTAAGATTGAGGTGAAAAGGCTGGGTGGAGGGAAGCATCTGGGGAATGGGTCTGTACAGGAGGAGAGAACATCTGTGGAGAAAGACAAAAAAAACAGTAATATGAAATGACCTCCGAAAAGGGCAAAAAAGCAACAGTAATCCAGAAAACACAACAACAGACCATAACCAACAACTGTAAAAGAAGACAAAACTCTTCAGAAATTTAAAGTAGAACAGATGAACTCAGAGAACATAGGGCAAAGCAGAAACAACAATGTTGCTCAGGGCCCTCCAAATTCCATTAAATTTCCTTTATGGCGAGAAATAAATTGTCTTAGATCTTCAGGATGATCAAAAGAGTAGGACCTCTCTTTATATGTAACTTTAAAGAAACAGTACTAGGCCGTATCTAGCATTCAGGGAATGAGGAGCCGGGCGAAGAGAAAGAAATTCCTTGCAACGGGCAGCAGTTGCGTGGGCCACATCCTGAGAGAAGAAAAAGTTTTGACCGGACCATAACATCTGCTTTCTTAACTTTGCCGCTGAAAGAACAATTAACAACTCAGTGTACTCCAAAAATAAAACGATTATCCCTCTGGGGCGATTAACTGTCGAAGAAGAAGATGAACCACTGGTTTTAGGACCAATGCGGTGAGCACGCTGCAAATTAAGAGTGATGCCTTCCTTGAGACCAACAATTTTGGGGATGTGTATTTTTAAGAAGGTGAGCATGTCAGATCCTTCCTCTCCCTCAGGAATGCCATAAATTCGAAGGTTGTTGCGTCTCCGTTTGCATCTTGAGGAGAGCAATCTCCTTAGACATAACAGCAACATGAGGAATCACATCTTGGGCATCGCTAATCTTCTGTTCCATCGCTGACACTCTTGAGTCTAAGTTAGACCATTTCACATTCAACTTCTGAAGGGTAGCATTAGTTTCAACTACAAAAGGTTTAAGCATCCTTATCTCTTTCATGAGATCTTCCATTGTTATGGGTAGTGGAGACTTGGTAGGCGAGTTAGGTTCCTTCTTATGACGTTTAGAGCGGGCAGCAGGATTGGAATCCTTACAAAGAGAAGACATACTTGCGGAAGTAGTTTTCTGACCAAGTGGGGAGGAGGCCTCCATGTAGGTGGATGCGTTTGTGTATTGAAGTTTTCAGAAGATAGGATGTGTATAAGAGTAGAATATGACACCTGTAAAGAAGCTGCTTGAAACAGTAATGAAAAAAGCTCTTCTGGTCTTCGGCACACCACATCTGGATTGGGAAGCCTGATTCTGCAGGCAACCACACGAAGAACAAATTTAATACCCACCAACCAGACTTAGTCACAGCCGCCTTACAATAACAGGTATCAGCTCACTGTTAGAGAAAGCAACAAAGCGCAACAACTGACTCAATCCGTCTATCAGGAATCAAATCCAATTAGAAGTGCAAAACATTAGCTATAAAGCATTGTGCAGACCACTCCAACATATATCTCCAAAATGAGCGAAGAAAAAATAGTCACATAAGGCATTATAGAGGGCAAAATAGAAGAATGTCTTCCAAAATAATGCAGTCACTAGAAGAAAATAAACGGAGTTATAATATTGCTACCTTACATGAGCTTGAATATTAGTGTAGTGTCCTCTGCAGAAATTAGCGATGAGAATGCTTCTCAATGCAGCACAAAATGTGAAGAGTCATTCAATATATAGACTGAACTGGTATCCTGCTGTCAGTCTTATCCAAACATGTAATCCAGGTTTATGTAGCCAGCAAGGCACAAAGCGTCTAAAAAACCGCGCCACTGCAAATGTAAAATGGCGGGTGCCACCTAGGATATGTGAAGGGAGAGCGGCACAGGGGAAAACAGGTAAAAAAACAGGTTTAAAAAAGAAAAAAAGAACCGCTACCTGTGCCCCCGTGCCCACTCCATAAATGCCTTCAATCCATGACTTCAAATGTAGAGGAAAACAGCTCCGGCGATAGGAAAGGTCCCGTTTGCCAGCGGAGCCTCAGCCAGACATGGCCATCTTGTGGCGGCTCAAGCCACGCCCCCCGAAACATATTTTTTTAAACCAATTAAATCTTATTATTATTTCAGTAAAAACGTAATTCTAAATGTTGCATTACTCACTGAGGTAATAAAAATATTAATACTATTATTTAAAAATATATTTTCAATGATTTAATACATAAAGCAAACTACCTATGCATAATTGTAAAAATACATCGCATAGTTTCAACAAAACAACATAGTAAATATATCAGCATAGCATAATTATACATATATAGCATTTCCCACCTACAGTAAATTAATAAAAGTAACTCCCTGCTTTGTTGCTGCAGATCTCTTTCCAAATTCACGTAGTTCCAAAAAGTTTTAACAATAGAAAAAAGCCCAAACAAATGCAAAAATGTAGTTTAAAAATAATCAATCTCTTGAGGCAATCCACTGTCTGTAGGTTCTATAAAAAAAACAGAAATTGTTTTACAGAAAGAACCGCTCCAGGAAACCCAAAAAAGAAGGAAATCTATATTTAGAAAACTAGCTTATAATAAACTAATTTTAATTTCCTTAAAAAAACACAAGATGTCCAAATTCCGTCAGAACTGGCCAGGAAAATTAAACCTACAAAAAATAGACAAAACGCCCTCCTGCACAAAATACTACATTCCCAAATATATACATGAGAAATATTACTGCACACAAAACTAGTCAGCAATACATTCACTACAGATAACTAACATTAAAAAAAATGTATTCCTACAACACATAATATACCTATGCAACACCAAAGAGAATCCAACACAACAATAAAACACACAATTAACACACATATCTTATACACAACTACCCTTCCTCCCCCACCTTAGAAATACCTTAAATATAGGTAGAAATAAACTTATGGTATTGAAACTTATATAGTGCACTATACTCAAGGGTGCCAAAGCGCTAGTGGAGAGCACCCAGCACTGGCCAAAAACAGAGGAATCTATGATTAAGGAACCTGCAGAGAGAAAAGTCAAGTATTCAGTAGTTCTTTAAAAGCGGTAAAAGAGCTGGCTTCTGAGATGTACAAAGGCAAGATGTTCCAAAGAGAAGGACCGAGCTCCCCATCTGTCTGTGGGGACTCTAGGAAATAACACCTGCCTACGAGAGGAAGATCTAAGGAACCTGCTTGGGGAACACCACTGAAAGAGGGAATTAACTTACCTTTACCGATGAAGAGTAGCACCCAAACACAACCTCTTTTTGGGTGAACGGCCCAAAAATAACACCAATAGACTACTAAAATTGAGTTAGCGGTAGAAAAAAATGGACGCCTAATAAAAGTTTTAAAAAAAAAAGACCTTTACCCATAGGAATCAATGTGAAAACTAGCAGAGATTAAATAAAAATAAATATTCAAATATTATTTTTATTTTTTTAAATTAACACATGTACAACAATGTTCCAAACATTTTAAAAACTCTACAACGTTTGAAGAATTTGAAACTGTTAGGGTCTTAAACATGAATTTTAATATCTTTAACCCGCGTGGGACTGGTGCCACAAAGACCAATTATGCCCAGATTCCTGGTTTAATTCTGATATTTGAGTGTGACTGCCAGGCAAGATTGAGGGGCTGCATACACAAGTCGTTGCAAAGTATATTCATGCCATTTTCAAAACTTTCAGCTAATTCTAGCTTTTTTAGCCACAAATCACTGTGCATGTTGACGCTCATAGTTGTATATAAGCCTGGGATTGAAAATCCATGATCAGAGTGTGCAGAAATCTTTTGGATAAAGGGGTGGCTGAACGTGACAAGACTGACACAGTGCACACCTATCCTTTCACAGCTGGCTATGCTGTGCTGCTCTGTGAGAGAGGCCTGCATGGCTGCCCTCACTCACTACCTTTGTGGTGAGGAAGGCTTTGCCAGTTGCTGCCCATGTGATGCTTGCTTGGGGAGGGAGCCTGGCACTGCTACCTGCTTTCAGGGCTTCACCTGATATTAAATGAGGCTTCCAGGACTGCTGCTGCTCAGGGCTTTCATGCTCTGTGAGAGGGAGGCCTGCACAGCTCATGTCCATCCTTTACTTGTGCTGAAAGGGAAGCTTCATCTATTAAACACGCTTTGCGAAAGGGAGGCCTGCAAAGTTGCTCAAAGTGTTCTAAATATTTTTCTTGCCAGAAAGCCTTTCACAGCTGCTGTCCATGCTGTGACTTGTTCTGTGTGATGGAAGCTTGCACTGTTTCTGTTTGTGTTGTGCCCATTGTGTTGGTGCAGAAAGCAGACACAGCTGCTTCCTTTACTGTGCCTGTTTTGTGTCATGGAAGCTTGCAGTACCTCTATGTGTGAAGTCCCTGATCTGAGTGACTGCCCACGCTGGGCAGATTCTGTGCTAGGCTCCCCTGCACTCTTGCTGTCTGCGTTGTACTTCTTCTTCATATGAAATAACTTTAACTTCATTTTGGAGAGGAAACGATTCAAAATAGATAACAAGAGACTAAATGAAAGGAGACTGAGGCAAGAGAGAAAGACATGGAAAACATGGGCGGGACAGAAAAAATGGGGGAACAAAGGGGGAAATTGTGAGAGATGAAAGGGAAGGAAAATAGAAGTGAAGAAAAATGTATATAAGAGAAGGTACCAGGAATGAAAACAACTAGAATGAAATACAAAAAGAAACAAAGCAATAGATAGAATAAAGAAAGAGATATATCAACAAGAGCTAAAGAAATGAGAGGGGATGACTAAGCAATAAATGCAAGATGGAGAGATAGCTGAAAGAACAGAAAAAGCTAGGAACTGGAACATATGTAAAAAAAGAAAAGATATAGCAAAGGGATAGAAGAAACAAAATGGAAAGAGAAGAGAGTTGATAGGTGTTAGAAATGGGGGTCTCTAGTTGGCAAGGGTTTGCATTTTTGTCCAAATAGGGACCCTTCTTCCTAGTCAGGATAAGGGAATTACACTCCTAAAATAACCCCTGCTCACCCCCTTGGTAGCTTGGCACAAGCAGTCAGGCTTATCTTAGATGCAGTGTGTAAAGCATTTGCACATAACCAACAGTAATAGAGTGTAAGCACTCCAAAAGGACACCACACCATTTTAGAAAAATATCCAATATTTTTATATACTTAAGACAAGACCATAAACAACAGAAATCCACAATACAGGACTTAAAAATCTTCGGTTATCAAAACATGCTTGAAAAACAGTTCCTTCATGTCGATAGCTCCGTCCGAGGCTATCACTGCGTCGTGAGCAAACAAATCCAAACAGCTTCGGCTGACCGCGGTGTCGCGGGCCAGCTACGGTGTCGAGAAGACCCGCAAACAGAACCTTTTAGAAATTCAGGGCGTCGGCGACCTATTGTTGAGCTTCTGAAAGGTGTCCGCAGGCATTGGTTCCGAAAGTCATTGCAGGAGTCGTTGGGGCCCTCGAAGTCACACGCGTTGCCGATCGAACTCCTCTCTGTTGTAGTCAGGAGATCTGGCGTCGGTTGCTGTGGTGCGAAGTGCAGTGGTGTGGCATGTGTTGCCCTCAGGTTGCGGTGCAAGCAGCAGCTCAGTGGTGGCATCAGATTGAGGCGCCGGTGAGACCAGGGTTGTGGTGCGAGGAGAATGCGGTGCTCATCGCAGTGCTGGCAGGTCACGGTGCAAGCAGTGGCGTCGTCGTTGCTGAAGCGCTGTCGTCGGCTGACGAACTGGAGTCAATGGCACTGGGGCCGGTAGGCCATGGCTGTGGTGCAGGATGAGGGTGGTGCATAGTGTAACTTTACGAACAGTACCCTCGAACCACGGTGCAAGCAGCGGCGTAGAATTCGGCGTGGAGCTGCATCGTCAGGGATACCAGGGCATCGTCGTGAAGCGAGGCGGTGCGGAGTGCGGTGCCCACAGGTCGCGGTGCGAGCAGTGGCTTGGTGGCGGCATCAGCAGGCATCATCGGTGAGGCCAGGGTCACGGTGTGGCATTGCGGCGATGCCCTCTGCGGTGCCTTCAGGGCATGGAGTCGGAAGCAGCATCATGGACGGCGTCGGGTTGCTTTTGCTTCTGTTGCAACACAAAACACACAGTCCCCAGTGATGAGGGCAGAAGAGCTTGAAGTCTTTGCTGTTCCTGAGACTTCTTGAACAGGGGGCAAGCTCTACCTCAAGCCCTTGGAGAAACTCACAAAAGTAGATTGCAGAAAGTTCAGTCCAGTCCTTTCACTGCCCAAGACAGAAGCAGCCACTGCAGGCCAACACAGCAAGGCACACAGCAAAGTGATAGTTCCTGCTTACAGCGTATCCAGCTCTTCTTCTTTGTCCAAAAGAGTTCTAAAGTTCAGGGGTCTGGGCCCCAATATTTATATCCCAAAATCCTAAATCCTTTGATCTCTCAGGCAGAGAAGGCCTGTGCCCAGCCAGAACCAGTTTTGCCTTCCCTGGTGTGAATTCCTGGCAGGAGGTGAAGACGGCACTGTCAGAGGCAGATCAGGCCCTTTGAGGTGCGAGGAAATCTTTTCCCTCTTCCCCCATCGCAGCCCAGGTCTATTCAGCCCTTTCTTGACCTACCTAGACTATCGGGAGCCACTCTTGCTTCCTAGCCATCTGTCGTCCAAAACACAGACAGGCAATCCACATTCCAGGAGAGGCACACAGGATGACTGAGCAAGAAAATACCTACTTTCTAAAAGTGGTGTTTTCAAACACAGAATGTAAAAATCACCGTCACTAAAAGATGCATCTTTAGATTCTGAGTTCAGGCAAACTAAACTTTAGTTCCCTACCTAAGATGTTATAAACAAACTCATCATTTTGTCCTATGGGGAACAGGTAGCCTTGCAATAGTAAAAAACTAAATTGGTCGTAATTCACTATCAGGGCATGCCACACACACCAGGGCATGTCCTACCTTTCACATACACTGCACAATGCCCACAGGGGTACCTTTGGCCTACCTTAGGGGTGCCTTACGAAAAGGGAAGGTTAGGGACTGGCAAGTGTGTGCACTGGCCAAGTCGACATGGCAGTTACAAACTGTGCGCAGACTCTGCAATGCAGGTCTGAGTTACCTTTTCAGGGCTACTCACGTGGGTGGCACAATCAGTGCTGCAGGCCCACTAGTAGCATTTGATTTACAGGCCCTGGCACACTCAGTGCACTTTACTAGGGACTAATAAGTAAATCAAATATCCAATCATGGAAACACCAATCCATAACACAATTTACCACAGGAGCACTTGCACTTTACCACTGACCAGCAGTGTGAAAAGTGCACAGAAACGCAACGCCAGCAAAAACAGAGTCAAAACTGGGAGCTCAGAAAGCAAAAACTCAGGGGAAACACGCCAAAAGATGCCAAGTCTAACAATAGGCTTCAGGGATGGAGACAGTAACAGAAAAGTTGCAGAATGGAAAAAACAGCATGAGAGGGACACCGTGAGGTGGAGACCATGAGGTGGAGACCATGAGAATGAGATCAAATGAGAGCGGGACCAACAGAGGGACAGGCAGACAGGTATTTGCTGCATGGTGGACAAGGAGGTGTCAGGGTGGACGGTGATGCAAAAGGAGGAGTGAGTGATGGCAAGGAAGAGAGAGATTTCAGAATGATGAGGTTACATGAAGATTAAAAAGGGAGAGGACTGGGGGAGGAAACGGGAACTTGAGTCACCTGAATAGAAAATTGGAACGATGCTATGAAGAGAAAAATAGGGAAGGCCCGATTCACAAAAGTAATCTGAGACAAAATCTTAACTTTACGACTTTCGGTATTCACAAAGGGCATTTAGGAGTAGTAAACTTAGGAATACTAACTTTACTACTCCTGAATGCCCTTTGTGAATACCAAAAGTCGTAGAGTTAAGATTTTGTCTCAGTTTAACTTAAGTTTGGTCTTAAGTTAACCAAAAACTTGAGTGTAACTGAGACAAAATCCTAACTTTACAACTTTCGGTATTCACAAAGGTCATTTAGGAGTAGTAAAGTTAGGATTCCTAACTTTACTATTACTAAAGGCCCTTTGTAAATACCAAATTGTCGTAAAGTTAGGATTTTGTCTCAGATTACTTTTGTGAATCGGGCCCAGAGTTATTAAAGTGTCAGTTTAATAGCAGAAGCTGTAAGACCCGAGTGAGGATGAGAGCCAAGAATTACAAAGGGTCATGGGTCACTAAAGAGGGAAAGGAGGAGAGATGAGGGAAACCAAAGTGAGGTCATTCCTTGATACCTTCATAGTAGAGGAATGATCTAAGCATCCCTTCCAGTGATTACACGTGGTGTGGCAATGAAAGCGACAGTAAACGCAGAAAGACTTTTAATGGACACATGTCGCTACGATCACATCTCGCCTTCACTCTGAGCCCTCAACTGGCCCCTAGTTAGAGCCAGGATGCAAGTGAAGGCTGCATGCATAAGATACGAAGCCCTTTATAATCCTGGCCCTCAGGACATAGTGAATAGGATCAAGCTATAAGGAGGTGGAAGGGATTCTAGAAGTGTTAAATCCCGTAGACTTGAACCACCCAGATTAAAGAAAAGGAAACCTCATGGTCAGATCTGCCCCAAAAATGTGGAACTCCCTACCACCTCAATGAGAGCAACAACCTCTCTCAAGATTTGCAAGAAGGAAGTCAAAGCTGTACTACTAGAAAGACATGTTGCATAAAAGAACAATTTCAAAACTTTTACCTCACCCCATTTGATATTGCATCCTATTGTATTTTACCTTGTTCTTAGAGTTCTATGTGCAGCGCACCTTAAATGACAGGTGTTTTACTCTGCACTGCAACCCTCATCAGCCATCTCACTGTACAGCACTCTGATACCATGATGGTCCTGTTCGCGCTTTATAAAACACAATAAATAAAGAAGAATAATAGCGGCTTTCTGCTGGTCCCTGCTGTCAGCCTGTCTGCACTGCTCTACTGCATCGACCGACCCAATTTCTGTTGGCAGCTGCTGCCAATCCACCTCAAGATCTCAAGCACTCGTATGCAGCAGCGCCCGAGGGCCGTCTTGTACCTGGACATGCTCAGTGGGTGTGGAACCCACCCTTCTGCAGGCAGCACAGTTGTCGTACTTTAATATTCGGGACCGCGTAGGGGACAGGGCCCTACCCCTGTCTATCTTGGTATTAGCGAACCGCAAATGGTGTACGAGTGCTTTATATACCGTTCTAGCTATGAATGCACTGTGTACACGTTATTCTGCTTCAACTACGCGGGTTCCATTTTTGAAGCAGTGGCCATCTTGTCATTGCCCTCACATAGGCTATAATGGAGTAAATACGGGCCTCACAGTACATGGGCTTTTCCTCTGACTTCTCTGTGACCTGGGCAGCTGGCTCTGCTGCCCCAGGTCAAACCGGTCTCACGAGCTCCCCTTCCTCCGTCCACCTGTGATTAGCATCAGGGCTTGACCCGTCATAAAACCCTTTCATCCCACACAATCCTCCGGCTAATCTCTTCCACACCTGCTTGTTCCTGCTTTATGTCTTGTTTCCCAAAACAGGAGATGCTCATGTTTATTGGGGGGTCTATTGACATACGATGTGGGATCTGAACCTTACTGTGTAAATCATTGTGGGCTGGCCGAACTGGAATGTGGGATGGTCATCATGACTCTGCTTTTTCGTTTGTAATGTATACTTATAATGGCCATTTCGTAAACCAAGGAATGTGTGCCTGGAGCATGATATTTTGTACTTAAGGAGAAGTCCGTTCCTATGATTTTCAGCAGTCTCCTGAGAACATACACGCTGTTGTACTTCTAGGATACCTGTCATTGGTCTGCAGCCAATAAACGATTCTTTGACTTCACCCAGAAGACTCTGTGTTTCTGTAGGTCCGGAACAGGGTGAACCCAGAAGTCATAGGGTGTGTGCCCCTGCACCGCTGGGTCTAAAATACCCAGTACTTCAGTTTGGCGCCCAACTCGGGACGATTTCAGCGGTACCAGTCCAAGCCAGAGGTTCGTGAGGAGCTTCGTGTGGAAATTCCGGAGGAAGGCCGCCACTTCATCGACCCCTGCATGTCGACGTGGTCCGAAAGTCTTTTCTGCGAGGTTCTCCGCGTCCCAACGGCTACGAAGGACTGCTGCCCTGATTAATCGACCTGTTTTGGACCCTTGACGAGTTTTGAGAGAGCGAAACAATCGAGAGAGTCTTCTGGTGACGTCATCGATCAACAATATTCAGTTAAGTATAAGTGGAGCGTCTCCTATTTGTTTTTGGTATCCTTCGGGATCGTTTGATTTGGTAATTTGGTACTTTGGAGTTTGCAAACGCCAAAACCAGAGGACTCGTGTATTCACGAGAATATCGTATTCGATAATCCTTTGACGTTTGGATCTAGACTAGTGAGCAAAGATGCCTGGTTCTGGACTATTTGGTAGATTATTCTGTTTGGGTTGTGGAAAAGATTTCCAGCTAGAGGAATCATGTCCGGTTCCTCCGGTTGGAACTCCAACTTATGAGCTCTATGTAAAACATGGCGTAGGCCCCATTGCATATAACGAAGTGTGGATCCACTACACCAGGAAAGATGGTGTTTTAAAATGGCCCCAAAATGGTAGTTTCGATACCGATATTTTAGATAATTTGGAAATTAAATTGTTTAAGAAGAAAGCCCGGCCGGCGATGTTTGACTCTTTCCGCTTATGGCGAAAGGAAGCCAAACAGAAGGAAATTAAGTTAGCGAAAAAGAATAAGAGAGAGAAAGGTATGACAGTAATGCAAGCAGCTGTACAATTTAAAGACAATGAAGAGGAGCAAATGAATGAGCAATTGTACAGGCAGCGTAAGTTAGGGATTGACAAATGTTACCCAGCTTTACCACATTCTAAGCAGAATGAGTTAGAAGAAAAGGAGAAAGATCCCCTGATGTCACATTTGTTGAGTTCGCCACCCCCGTATGCTCAAACTGCCACGGCGCCTCCCCAGCTTGTAAATATGCCGCCTCCAGTGCATATACTGCAAGCCTTGCCGCAACCGCCAGTTGCTTTGCAGCCGGTTCCTATTCCTGTAGCGCAGCCCTCTCAAGGGCCGCCAGTTGTGCTTCCAACTGCCCCCGCACTTCCTGCGACTTTGCCTAATTCAGCAACTGCCTCTCCTCACACTCTTCCTTCCACTACTCCAGTACCTGTCTCTACATCCTCTTTTCTTCCCTCTGTTTTTCCCCCTGTTCTCGCCTCAGCTTCTCCTTCAGCGCGACAGCGCTTAGCTAATGTGGTTACTACATTAATGTCTCCTCTCTTTGAGTCATCTGGTGCGACTCCTGGTTTACAGCGTAAGCAGTTGCGCAGCCAATTGCCTAACCCCGATGAGAAAAAGGTAATAGATAACATGGCGCGTAGGTGGGTCGTTTTTCCTTCACTGTATAATGTGGAATCAGTTGTTAACGTTTTCCATCAATGGGATGCCCCGAAACAGAGATATGTGTTTGAGAAAATGTGCGAAATTCTCTGTGAAGAATTGGAGGATAGTGGTAAAAATCCGAACCCGCAGGACTTGTGTAGAGTGAGGTTCGATTTTGGAACTGGTATAATTGTGGACCGCGAAGTAGATAAAGCAGTTGCGGTTGTATTGTCCTTTAGGAATGATGATTGCCAACAATCATTGTTTGAACAAGAGGTCCTTGTGGGGAAAAAGGCTAAAGCGCGACAATACCCTATGAGAGAAGTCCCCCCGGTATGGAAGGAAGCGGTTGCAGCTGCCGGTGGTAACCCCGCTGTGGCAGCGCATTTCCAGCGTGTTTGGGTGCATGTTCCATGGAAGCGCTCTGAGGTGTTAGCGCTTAAGCAGTCCTTGCCTGATCCCCGTAAGAACCCAGCAGGTTATTATAAAGAGTTGTCACAGACGGCAGGGTCATGCATTATGAATCTGGCCGACATAGACATGTTGTTTGGTAATGTTGTTCCACAGCCTCTATGGGGATCAATTCGTAATGTAGATCACAATGCAGAACTAGGGGATACATGGGCTAACATTGTTGCTGCTGATGCTAGACAAACGGGTGGTGCGAAACCAGAACCTTTGGTAGCTGAATTGCCTGGTAGAATCATCACGTATATGAAGACAATAATGCCTGCGATGCGCGTAAATTGGGACAAGTTATCTGCATGCAAGCAGAAGAAAGATGAGACAGTGTCAGACTTCTTTACTAGGTTTGAAGAAACGTTTATTGACCACAGTGGGCAGGATATGAGTACTGAGGGTGGCCAACGGTTATTTGTGGATAAGTTTGTGCAGAATTTACTTCCTGACCTGTGTAAAAAGTTAAAAGATTCAGAAAGTTCTTGGGCTGTTTCTTCTTCAGCGCAAATACTGGCTACTGCACAGTATTATGAAAATAGAGATAAAGACGAGAAAGATAGAACAGAGAAGAAAACGAAGGAACTGAAGACAAAGGTCCTTTTACAGCAGGCCTATCCGCCACGTGGAGGTCAGAATAATTATAGGCAACCCCAAGGTGTCTATCACCAACCCCAACAGTTTCAGAACAATCAGCAAATGAACGGGTATTACCAACCACGTGTCCCTGTAGGTCCCAACCAATGTTCATACTGTAAAGAGGAAGGTCATTTTAAATACAGTTGCCCTAAATTAATGCAGCGGAACGGTAATATGTATGGCGCAAGAGGTAGAGGTGGTCAGCAAGCTCCTAGAGGCAGAGGGCGTGGAAGTGTTCCCCAGGACGCGCGTCCTCTGCCGCCTCAAAGTATCATCAATAGCTTTGATCAACAAGCTAACGCGAATAGTAATACGGCCCAGTATTACAATAATGATTATTATGCAGAGGACGGTGATGCAGAGAATAATGACTACTAGGACAGCCGTAGACAGAGAGAGGGAGTTGTTTCAGTGCCAGTGGATCAGAGTGGACCGTATGTTGAGGTGACTACAGCAAATGTAACGGAGCCTTTTCTGCTAGACACTGGTGCTGCAAAGAGTTCAATCATGCATTCAAAACTCCCTGGCGCACCTTTGTCTGGCGATATAAATGTTTCAGTAGGTTTTTCTGGCGCCCCTGTTAGGAACCCGATTTCTAGTCCCATGTCACTTTCTGTTGGACCTTGCGAGTTGAAAGCACCCCTGATTCTGACAACAGGTTGTGGTGAGAATTTGCTGGGATTAGATTTGTTGAAAAGATTGCACGCTACACTGTATTGTTCTCCTTCAGGAGTACAACTTACATTAGGCAAGAAAGTGATTTCCCCAATGTATTTGTCTAAAAATACAATGCCGCCTGAATTGTCATCCCTTCCGGATGCCCTTTGGGCTACTGGTCCCAATGATGTGGGCCTCTTGGAGATACCGCCATATGTGGTGACTTTAAAGGCTAATGTCAGACTGCCACGTATTCCCCAGTACAAGATCTCTAATGAAGGGCAGAAAGCATTGCTAGACATTGTCAGCGACTTGATTAATAAGGGTGTGATTGAAGAGACAAGAGGCAACGTTTGCAATAGTCCGATTTTACCTGTCTTAAAACGAACGGATCCTTCACAGCCACCTGTTTACAGGTTTGTGATTGATCTTACAGAGGTTAATAAGATTGTTGTGCCACAGTTTCCGGTTGTCCCCGATATAACTGCCTTGTTAACGATGATTCCAGCCTCTGCTGCATGGTTCTCAGTGATTGATTTAAAGAATGCTTTCTTTAGTATCCCAATTGCAGAAGAGAGCAGGGACATTTTTGGTTTTAGTCTGGGAGGCCGAAGCTTCCGCTTCAAACGCGCTCCCCAGGGCTACTGTGAGAGTCCATCAATATACAGTCAGGCTTTGAAAGCGCAGCTTGATGCACTTGTTTTACCTAGTGGCGCTATCCTGATTCAGTACATGGACGATTTACTGATCGCCGCGGATACTGAGAAGATTTGTAAAGAAGCCACATTGTCACTGTTGCGCCATTTATCCGCTTTCCATCACAAAGTGTCTCTCTCTAAGCTGCAATATTGTCGACACGAGGTGACCTACTTAGGTCATCTCTTATCGAAGGAGGGAAGGAAACTGACCCCAGAAAGAATTCAAGCCATTGCACAGTTGAGTGTGCCAAAAACACAGAGAGAAGTACGTGCTTTCTTGGGCATCACTTCATACTGTAGGCATTGGATCCCTAGTTTTTCTTTATTGGCAAAACCTTTGTTAGCCTTAACATGCAAAGACACACCGAATCCTATCCCATGGTCTGAAGAGTGCCAGAAAAGTTTTGTGGAATTGCGTAATGCATTATGTTCAGCTCCTGTGTTGGGTACCCCTGACTACAGCAAACCTTTTACATTGTATGTTCACGAGAAAGATGGATGTGCGTTGTCAGTGTTAACACAGCCTTTTGGCGACAGACCGCGCCCATGCGCATATTTCTCATCAACCTTGGACCCTGTAGCGAGGGCATTGCCAAGCTGTCTGAGAGCGACAGCTGCTGCAGCGATGTCTATCCGACAATCTGCTGGTTTGGTAATGGACAATACATTGATTGTTATGGTTCCACACGCTGTAGACACATTATTAAATAGGACCAAGACACAACACTTGACTAGTGCGCGGCTATCAGGTTATGAACTTACACTGTTAGCTAATCACATACACATAAAGAGATGCAATACGCTGAATCCAGCTACATTGTTGCCAATTCCAGCAGACTCAGATGAGATTGAGCAACATGACTGTCTGTTCAGAACAGAAGAAGAGACGAAAGGGAGAGTAGATCTAAAAGATACTCCCCTCACTGAGTGTGATGGCACTTTATGGGTAGATGGGTCATGTTTCAAGCTCCCTAATGGTGACACGACTGCTGCATATGCTATCACGACTTTGCACACGGTCGTGGAAACTGCACGAGTGCCACATAATTCGGCCCAAGCAGCGGAATTAATCGCCCTCACGAGAGCATGTGTGTTGTCTGAAGGAATGAGAGTGAATATATACACAGATAGCCAGTACGCCTTTGGCGTGGCTCATAATTTTGGGCGACTGTGGAAGGAGCGTGGGTTCCTGACGTCGCATGGAGCTAAAATTCAGAATGGCAAGTTGGTGAATGATCTCCTTGAGTCACTGACCCTACCGTTGCAAGTTGCGATCATGAAATGCAGTGCGCACAGGAAAGTCACAGATGATGTTGGACGTGGGAATGCGTTTGCTGATGGGGCCGCGAAAGAAACAGCACATAATGTGAAGACTAGAATGTATGTTGCAGGTCCCGCAAGATGGGTTAATGATGTGGGAATGTGTGAGAACACAATAGAGAGTGTGAAGTCGCTTCAAGCTGAAGCCACAGAGGAAGAGTTAAGCAAGTGGAGAGAAAGTATGGGTAAGTTGGACGAGAATGGTTGTTGGATTGATCTGACAGAACATAGGCGATGGTTGTTGCCTGATGCATATGTGCTTCCAGTGGTTACTATGGCACATGGAATGGCACATATCAGTACGAAAGGTATATGCAAGTTGTTGGCTCCAGTATGGCAGAATGCTGGGATTCCCAAGTGTGCAGAGAATGTGGTCAAGAATTGCATAGTATGCTTGAAGTACAACCCTGGTAGGGGAACCCCAACTCCAGCTGGTCACTTTGCACCCCCATCATGTCCATTTGAAGTTTTGCAGCTGGACTTTATTCACATGGAAAGATGCAACAACCTGAAATATGTACTGGTGGTTGTTTGTGCTTTCTCAAAATGGATAGAGGCTTATCCTCTGAAAGATAACACTGCCCTATCCACAGCCAAAGCCCTCGTGAAGGAGTTCTTCCCTAGGTTTGGGATGCCAAGAATGGTGTGGTGTGATAATGGAAGTGAGTTTGTGGGTAAAGTGATGAAGAATGTATGTGAAGGGCTAGGGATAAAGCAGAAGTTCCATGCTGCAAATCACCCCCAATCAGCTGGATTAGTAGAACGCTACAATGGAGCCTTAAAGCTCAAGCTGGCCAAAATCCAGGCGAGCACCGGTCTTAAATGGCCTGACGCTCTGCCTCTAGCACTCCTGTCCACCAGAATGACCATACACTCACGAGTGGGACTTAGTCCCTATGAGGTTGTCTTTGGCCGCCCGGCTAATGTATGGGGCGTGCCAAGACCGGCGAAATTTAGTGAGATAGAACATCCAGTACTGCTCGATTACCTGTACGATTTGACTGTTAAACTGCGTGTTTTGCACCAACAGGTACATGATACTCTTCCCCAAGCCTCTGAACCTCCTGGACACCCTATCAACCCTGGTACGTGGGTGCTAGTCCGAAATTTCCAGCGTAAGAGCAACGACGAGCCTCGCTGGATCGGCCCTCATCTTGTTCTTCTTTCGACAAGATCAGCAGTGCGAGTGAAAGGGAAGAAGCATTGGATTCATGGTACCCACTGCAAAGTAGCCCCTTTGCCTCTGCCATATGACCAGTGGGTCAAGGAGGGTATCGCCGACTCAGAGACAGACATTGTACCTCGTTTTGTACCATTCAGTGACGCACGCATAAGAGGCACAGTTTCAGACCAAGAGAGTGACAATATTCTGCAGGAAACTGTGCCACCATCAAGTCGATTGGACACCACTGAGCCTGAACTTTTGTTTCAAGACCAAACAGCACCTGGCCGTCTCCGCTATAATTTGAGACCAAGGCCCATGAACAAATAAAGATTTCCTCACTATTTTCCTTTTGACATTTTTTGCTCTCCCATCTGAAGGACTTTCTTGATTTTTGTTTTTCGAACCACCATCCGGGTTCTGCCGCAGGGTCGCGGTGCCAAGACTTTGGGGTACAAGCCGAAGACGCTAGGTCAACGGTTCTGGTTGGTCTAGGGCGTTTCCCTGGACTGACAGGCGTGCCCCTCAGCAGAAGAAACTCATCCGCCGCGAGCGGCCCGAGTAGAGGATGGAGTTTTTTAAGATGGAGAGACCGATTGAGGAAATGAACTCTAACACAAGGATGTGTAGAATTGTGAAAAGTAAATGTTTTGTCTTTTTGTGCCTTTTTACACTGTGTAGTATAATAATGTTTATTGTAGGATTTGTGTTTTTCTCCGCTCAAAAACCCATTGCACCTACTGAACAGCCTATACCTCTTTCTACTGCCTCCTCTCACTCTTTTCACCCTTTGCCTGAGCACGAACAGACCAGACGATCAGAGTTTGTAAATAACTCGTTTATCCAGCTCTTGCACCAGCACCAACTGGTAATGAATACGACCAATTGCTGGGTGTGTGGGTTAATGCCCCATACCATTAACAAGGGTATTCCCTACCTGGTGCTGCCGTATAGTTACAATGGATCATCATGGGCATTCCAAACCATGTTTCTCTATGCTCTAGATACATACTCCCCTCGCCAACCGCGTTCCATCAGACCTATCACCAATAATAAGGCTTTGATGAAAGGAGTTGCCGATATGAGTAGGGATATCGATGCATACTCATCCATACCCAAAGAAGAGTTGAGACCTTATGTAGGATGGAACGCGACGGGGTATAGTATTAGTCTGGGTGAAAGACAGCGAAAAATCTCATCTCCAATCTGGGTCGTACCCCACATGGGTCGGTTCTGCTTACAGGGTAATGGTCAGAATCCTAGAGCTCAACTGGGAAGAAGTGACTGTACTGAAACGTACACCTTCCCGTCACAGTTTTCCCCTGCATTTTTGGCTGCTAAGGGCACATATTTCATCTGTCATGACCGAGCATATACATGGCTGCCCCCTGATTTCTCGGGCACATGTTATATTGCGAACTTGCTACCGCCGACATTTACTGCTGCCTCTGACTATCACAAGACCAGAGTTGTGAGAGGTGTGATTAGTAAGGAGGATACTGCCGGTCAGGAAGCAGGAGACTTTTTCCTGGGTTTCCTGCTGTTTTGGGGTCCTATGGTCAATAGTAGGAACCTGAGACAGCTGACACGTGTGGTTGAATCCACTGTCAATGTAACGGCTGGTGCCCTTAGTAATCTGACAGCTGAGCTCCAAGCGGATCGCCTTATGACTCTGCAGAACCGCATGGTTCTAGACGTTATTCTTGCAGACCGCGGTGGGGTATGCAAGGTCATCCAATCCAGTTGCTGCATTTTCATACCAGATAATGCTCCAACGGTGTATCAAGCCATCTCCAAACTCCATAAAATATCTGAAGCCATACACGTGGATAAGGGAGATTGGTCACTGGTGGGGTGGTTCTGGGAATTGATATCTGCCTGGGGTTGGAAAGTTCTGATGGTCATTGGAATGATCTTAGCCATTCTTTTCCTGTTCTGTCTGTGTATACAGTGTGCTCCTGCGATATGTGGCCTCTGTGCTACCTTATGTGTAAGGAAACCTGTATCGAGGGACGAACTAAGTAATAGGATGATGCTACAGCAACATCTCCATGACTTTGCGGACATTGACCTAGACTCGGATTAAGATGAGTATAGTGATTGCCTATGTAAGGGCAAAAGGAGGGTCTGTCGTACTTTAATATTCGGGACCGCGTAGGGGACAGGGCCCTACCCCTGTCTATCTTGGTATTAGCGAACAGCAAATGGTGAATGCGGCATGTACGAGTGCTTTATATACCGTTCTAGCTATGAATGCACTGTGTACACGTTATTCTGCTTCAACTACGCGGGTTCCATTTTTGAAGCAGTGGCCATCTTGTCATTGCCCTCACATAGGCTATAATGGAGTAAATACGGGCCTCACAGTACATGGGCTTTCCCTCTGACTTCTCTGTGACCTGGGCAGCTGGCTCTGCTGCCCCAGGTCAAACCGGTCTCACGAGCTCCCCTTCCTCCGTCCACCTGTGATTAGCATCAGGGCTTGACCCGTCATAAAACCCTTTCATCCCACACAATCCTCCGGCTAATCTCTTCCACACCTGCTTGTTCCTGCTTTATGACTTGTTTCCCAAAACAGGAGATGCTCATGTTTATTGGGGGGTCTATTGACATACGATGTGGGATCTGAACCTTACTGTGTAAATAATTGTGGGCTGGCCGAACTGGAATGTGGGATGGTCATCATGACTCTGCTTTTTCGTTTGTAATGTATACTTATAATGGCCATATCGTAAACCAAGGAATGTGTGCCTGGAGCATGATATTTTGTACTTAAGGAGAAGTCCGTTCCTATGATTTTCAGCAGTCTCCTGAGAACATACACGCTGTTGTACTTCTAGGATACCTGTCATTGGTCTGCAGCCAATAAACGATTCTTTGACTTCACCCAGAAGACTCTGTGTTTCTGTAGGTCCGGAACAGGGTGAACCCAGAAGTCATAGGGTGTGTGCCCCTGCACCGCTGGGTCTAAAATACCCAGTACTTCACAGTCAGGTGAAGGACAGGCGCTGGGAGTCACTGCTGACGGGGCACGGTAAAGTGTGGTGTCCCTGCCATGCCATGCAGTTTGTGTAGTGTTGCAAATTATGCTGTACATTTTAGGAGTGGTACTACTTTAGATACCCTCTGAATATTCCAAACTCTTTGTTATCTCTTATTTTGTATCGCAGTAACTGAGATCTGAACCATCTAATCCTAAACAGCCATCATTTTATGTATGCTCTAAATGAGTGAGGTTTCCCTACCATGGCAATCCCCAGATGCCAGACAGCAATGTATAGACCATGAGCTCTCAGGTGTTCTGATATTCCAGTAGATTAGTCCAGCCAAGACAAGGAAGAGCAAAGCTAGCAAATTGGATATCAATAGAGGGCAGCGCTGGAAATCTGAGATTTTGATGACATTTTCCAAAAAGCAGGCTACAAATGTTGACACAATCGGACCAGAGTTAGGGATGTGTGGAGGTTCATAGAATCCCTAAGAGTGATGCGTCTCCTGTCCACAGTCCACCTAGAGCATCACAGGCTCTCTTTGAGCCAGGAACAGCAGTGCGTGATAGTATCCTTCTGGGGGCGCACTTACTCCATACGCGAAGAACAAGGGAAAGTTATTAAATGGCCAAATGGCCAGCCTGCGGATGCCCAAGAGATGACAACCACCAAGGATAGAGAAGGGAGCATGCAGAAAAAGCTGATTTTCCCAACATAACCTATGCAGAATTCCTAACAATGGCAGGGTTACCCAGAGAGGCGATCTCAACTGGCCAGAGACAGCGGCATCAGTGACTTGCTGGGAATAATGGAACTGTGATGAACCGATCGGTCATTGGGCAGCAGAAAACACATGGTAATCAGACTGTACAGGCAATATTCAGAAAGAAGGCAAAGTCCTCTTTGCCTCGGAAGTGAATATAAAGGTCAAAGGGATGGATGGAAAATGGAGAACTGCAAGCTTCACTTCCAAACTCCAAGATAATTCCCTCTCTGATTGAAGCACCACCTTCTCCCACAGTAAAATACCTACATGCAAGGGGGACTCAATACACAAAGAGGTATGAGGGTGGTGACCCCAGTTTTTGACACAAGTCCAAGTGAAATGACAAGTGCAAGAGCTAGACTAATATTGAGAAATATGGCAGACCCAAAACGGGAAATGCCGTTGGCGTGAGAAGAACTCTAGCCAAAGCTATGCGGAGGGGGGTCTACTTATGGCCTACTCCGCAGCCTCACAGCCTCATGGCTGTCCAGTGGCCCAGAGTTGTTATACCCGCAGGTTGCAGCTGGACTTCACGAGATGCTGAGAAGGTTGGTGTAATGGATGGTGGAACTGTACTGTAGTAGATGGTGTTGCCCTGTGCACTGCTCTGGACTGTGCATTACTGGGCCCGTCCTCTCGAGGATTTCCAAGGAACGCTTCAGGGCGCGTCTGCTCACCAGTTGGATAAAGGACTCAGGGTACTGCGTGTGAGATAAGTTGAACTTCTCCATTTCACTGGCTCTATTTACTATAGAAACGTCCATAGTTCCAATGGGAAAACTCTTACCATGTGTAGAGGGCCACCCGGCCTCTACAGGACAATATAACTACACCTCACCCCTCGTGACCGGGCTCGGACCGGGGGTGTAAATAAAGTGGCTCGAGGTCGCCTGTGACCTTCGGCCGAATAGTGATCTGTCTGTCTGTCTGTTTCTCTGATTGCGAGCTGCACGTAGGCCAAGATACCCCCTTAAGCCAGGCCTACCACACTGGCGACAAAGCTGAGGAAACGGCCCCACGTCTGCCAGCCTGCAGCCCTGCGGTGCAGCGACCGGTGTAGCGGGCGTCTGCGGCCACGCGCCGTGCTTCGGTGGTCCAGTCCCTGCTGCTGCGAGGTGATCCAGAGCGATGAGTCACCGGCGCCTTCTGGTGCTCTGGCGGAGCTGCCTGCTTCCCCAGACCGGCTTTAAACTGACGGCGAGGCCCGCCGCGGGCGCGCGCAGGCACGAGGGCGGGTCTCCCTGGTTATTCATGAGGCGGATCCCCGAGTGCGAGGGGGCTCCAGAAGCCATCCACAGGGCAGCGCTGCTAAATAGAAGGCCCAGCCAGCGGGAGCGAGTGCTCGAAGGTGCACCAAGTGACCCCAGCGGCCCACATGGACACTGATTGAAAGACATTGCAGTAATAAATGAAAACTACAGATGATCTCTTGATCTGAATAAGGGCCCAGCAAGCGGCAACAGGGATTTCTCACTGCAAAACGTGACCCCGGTCTCCCCCCCTCCCCCATAGAGGCTTACAGAGGAAAGGTGAGGCACAAAGCCTAAAAAAAAAAGGAAAAAAAAGACTAGGGACAAGGGACTAAAAGAAGAAAAAGAGAGAAAATACGCTGCCAGTGGCTCACAGATATTGAAAGCTCCCAAAGGCCAGTAAAGAACGGATAGGAAGAGCTGTAGGGAAAGCGCAGCGGAGGCACCACACCCCGCCAAGTGGGCAGCCAGACAGCTTTGGCAAGGAAGACGCTACTGAGGGTTCAGCATGTGAGATCCACCACCACCCCAACAGCAACCTCAAGCACCACTAGCACCCTACACGCGTACACCTGTGACACCGATACCGCCACTCAGCCAACTGGCGGATCCGGCCACCGCGGCACCCAGGTGGAAGCTCTGGGTAGGCCGCCTAAACCACTACTTCACGGGGACATGCAAGACTGATGGTACAGTGAAATGCTCCCTGCTCATGCACTTTGGGGGAGATGAGCTGTACGTACTTATTGAGACCCTACCGAACACAGGTGCTGCTCATGAGTATGACACAGCAATTGTGGCCCTAAACAGGTACTTTGATTCACAAATGAACCTGGACTACGAGCGGTTCAAGTTGAGACAGGTTTGACAGATCGAACCGGAAACAGTAGACATGTTCTATGCCCGAATCCGGAAACTCGCCATGACCTGCACTGGTATTGATTAGAACGAGGAGATCAGAGCCCAGATCATACAGGGGTGCAAGTACGTCACCCTGCAGCGCCAGATGATTCGACAACCATGAATCTCGCTGGACGAGATTCTGATACTCGCCCGCTCCCATGAACTGTTGGACAAGCGGGCGGACGAGATCGAGGCGGTTCGAGGGAGGAACACTGTGAGAAGTTGGCCTGATATATGCTGTCCACTAGTTATAGTGGGCACTTTGTATCAGTCCAAACAACCCCTTATGGTGATAGGTTAAAGACAACCTTTATTGAAAGCTATCCTAGTGGTAGCTATGGAGAGCAGCCTTCAGGCTAAGTCTTGAAGGAATGTAAAGCAGCTTGTGTTTTATCAGTCTATAATCTCTTGAATGACCAAATGAAAGGACAACCACACCAGGTATGTATTTAAAATATATGTATTTAAGATAAAACACACCCCTCTAGTCTCTTTATGAGGCTTGAGTTCGAAGTACTTAAGTTACAAGTCAGTATTCAACAGTAAAAGCACAAATACACATTTGGGCCCTAGGGGCGTACCAAAACATTATACCAATAAAGTGGTATAAGAACCACGACTGAACTAGACACAAGGCCTAGAGCCGGTAGAAGTGCTTGGAACCACCCAAGGTAGTGACACAGGGGACGCGTGCAGTGTGAGAACACAGCCGCAAATCACCGTTAACTTGGAAATTAAGAGTTTAAGGACACTTAGAGGATGACTACGAGCGAACCCTTTTGGACTTAGAGGTGTCTAGGGCCAACACCCACGGGAGCACCGGAGTACTCGAGGTACCTCACCCAGGGAATCCGGGTGCATAGGTGTCAAATGGTGTCGGGTCGCGGCGTCGTTTTCAATGGAAGATGCTCAAGAAGGGCTGCTGCCGTGAAGAGGAGAAGTGTCCGTAGAGATCCAAGCCTGGGTCGAGGATGGAGGGAACCTGAAAGCAGAGGGGACAGAGTCTGGGTCACTTACCAGTGACCAAGGGCACGATAGTCCAATGCCCACAGATGTCGGGTGCTTCAGGTGAGTTGATGGGTGTCTTGACTCTTCAACCACGAGGTCCAGGAGGCGTCGACGATGACCAGGAGCTGGATTCGAGCTGTCCCACATAGTCTGTCGAGTGCTGTGGTGTCGGCGACCAGATTGGACCCAACAAGCCTTGGCAACGGCAAGTCACGTGGAAATAGAAGAAGGACGTTGGTGCAGACCAGCAAGGTCTGGGGGATTCAACCAGCAAGGGTAAGTTGGGGCACATCTGGAGGAACCAGGAAAGCCCAATCAGAAGAGGAGTTGCCTTCGTGGGGACCCACTAGCCAACGGGCTAGCGATCGCGAAGGAGCCTCGAGTGGTCGCACTTGAAACTGGCCCACGGGTCACTCGTGGAGTGGAGGCCAGCGATCTTCGGTGCAAGAGGTGCTCAAGGCTGGGGCTACTCGGAGCCCAAAGCATAACTTCGAGGAAGACCAGGAAGATGATGGATCGGCAAAAGATCACAGTGTCCAGGGGTCAGGGTTCCACATCACCCACGATAGCCACGGGCCTCAGTTTTGCTGTGGACTCAGGGTAGCCTCGGGGAAGTCTGGAAATCCACCTCTGGTGATGCAAAGACTTCGGCGTCCGGCGGGATCTTCAGAGTTGCAGACCGGACAGTTGCTTCTTTGGTGCCTGCCAAGCAGGGGAGTCACTCCTTGACCCCAAGGGAGATTTCTTCAGACTTCTAGTTGAAATAGAATGTCGAAGGTCCAGGATATATGTTGCAGAGTTTTGTCCAGGGTAATCTAAAGTCTCAAGGACGGGGTTCCCATACTCATACAAAGTTAAGGGGTTGGACATACTCAAGGGACCCAGCTATGGGAGGGTTTGGAAAGAGGGGTGGTTACACCCATTTCCTTTGTCCAGTTTCGTGGTTTGAACTGGACTATGCACAGGGACACCAAGTGTGCCCCCAGTGCAGGACTTCAAAGCACCAGAGAGTGCTCCCGCCCAGCCCCAATACACATCTGCCTGTCTTGGGAGGTGGTTACACCTCCCTGGGACAGGAAACCTATAGCCCAGGCCTCCCTTGCCAGAGTTTCAGTCAGCAGCAGGAGGCCATACCCGTGTCTGTGGCAGTGGCATCCATTTTGTGATGCCAGGGCTGTAGAAAGTCTTTACCAGGTAGACCAGTGTGAACATGTCTCTCCCTCTAGAAGGGTGGAAGCTACCTCCGCCGCCAGAGCTGGCGGGGGGGGGGGTAGTATTCCAAAGTGTTTGACACCAAACACAACATGTTTCCGTGCAGCCAGTCCAAAGTTAGCATTTACCGCAAGTTTATAGTGCACTTAAGAGTATATGGTCAGGCTGCACCACAAATAGCATCAGAGGAGGTACTCCAAACGCTGCAGAGGGGTTCTGCTCATGCAGGGGCACCCCCTCACATAAAAACCAAGCACTTTGCCTTCAGGATTGTTCAGGCCTTCCATGGGAGTGACTTATAGGTTTTATATGTGTGTGCAATGGTAGTGATATAGGTAGCCTATACCACAGTAAGGGATGCAGGCACCGCCTTACCCAGGCTGCAGTAGCAGACCTGTGGTGTCATTTTGGAGTGCTTCCCAAGGGTCGCATAATACATGCTTCAGCCCCTGGCAGGCCTCTGAGGTACCTATGCCCTAGGTACATAGTATACTATATACTAGGGGCTTATAAGGCACTCCAGAATCCAATTAGAAATGTACCTAATGTACATGGAAACCATTTTAGAGAGGAAGCAGCTAGGCTGGGGTTCTGATTAGCAGGGCCACAGCCAGACTAAGGTCGAAAAACAGTGCAACACCAGCAAAAAGTGGGGATACCCATGTGAAGCAGATCCTACTGTCCTACAAACACTCCGACTGCAGTGGCGCCAAGAGCAGCACACGTGAAGGAAGAAACTGTAGATTCCATACAAAGGCGTACGACACCCTACCAGAGGTGAGGCACAGGAGGCTGGTCCAGCGGCAAGTATGGGCACTACGGGATTGATCACCGAGAACAAGACAGATGCCCTGCCAGAGGACAGACATGCCTAAAGTGCAGCGAAGCTTACCACTACGCCAGCGTCTACCGCAGTGGCGGTGGAAGGTCCCATGGAGGCGCAACCAGAGGGTGACAGGCGAACCTCAGGAATATTCACGCTAGAGAATCGAGAGAATACGGAGGCCACACCAGACCAAGGCGCTACCGCGTACTACGAAGACGATGAAGACACGTTTGTCATCTAATTCGCTGGCAGGCCAGGTCGCAAAGGCCACCCTCCCCCACTGTGCCAAATCAAAGTCAAAGGAATTTCAGTACAGGCCCTCATCGACACAGGGGCGTGTGAATGTAATGGACTCCCACCAGTATGATAAACTGTTGCCCAAACTGAAACTGACACCAAGTATGGCCAAAATAGACACATATGGTGACACCCAGCCCATACCGCTGAGGGGAATGATGGAAGTCGAAGTCTCCAGTGACAAGTACGTGGTGAAAACCGCTTTTCACATCACAGAAGGAAAGAAAGGCACGGTGCTGAGCTGCCACTCAGCGGAGGACTTGTGGCTGGTATTCTTGGGCAAACAAGTTCATGATCATCATGCTGAAGGCATGATGAAGGAGTTCCCACAACTTTACTAAGGCCTAGGCAAGCACCAAGTGAAACTTCACATTGACCAGAGCGTCCAGCCACGCATACTCCGACACCGGCGTATACCATTCCATCTTCGCCCCCTGGTCGAAGAAGAACTGCAGAACCTAGAGGATCTGGGCATAATCGAAACGGTGTCGGGACCCACTCTGTGGGTATCCCCGCTGGTGGTAGTGCCAAAGCAACCCAGGGCAATCCGGCTATGTGTGGATATGAGGCTCCCTAACCAAGCCATTCGCCGGGAGCTATGACGATGGATGACATTGTGGCTGACTTGAAAGACGCCCAATGGTTTTCAAAACTCTACCCGAACTCAGGCTACCATCAGCTGGAGATGGCGCCAGAAAGCTGCTACATCACCACCTTCTCTACGCACATAGGGCTCAGAAGGAACACCCGACTCAGCTTTGGGGTGTCATCAGCGGTTGAGGTCTTCCAGAACACCATCAAGGAAGCCCTCTCTGGCCTCGTTGGGGTGATAAATCTGAGTGACGACATTCTGATCTACTCACAGATCCTAGAGGATCACCACGCCAGACTGAGGGCCACACTGCAAAGATTAGCTGACTGCGGACTCACCCTGCATAAAAAGAAATGTGCCTTTTATCAGGGATCGATACACTTTTTTGGCTATGTTTTCTCGAGAGATGGACTTTGAGTTGATCCTTGCAAGGCAGAAGCCATCCGAAACAGCCCAGTGCCGCAGAACGCCTCCGAAATAAGAAGTTTCCTGGGAATGGCAACGTATTGTGACCGGTTCCTTCCGAATCTTGCCACAGTATCAGAACCGCTATGACAACTGACCAAGATCCGGACCCCATGGGAGTTTACCCCTCGAGAGGAAGTGACATTCCAAGGCATCAAAAAAGCAGTCCTCCACCAAACAACGATGACCTACTTTCATCCCAAAAGGAAGACAGAGCTGGTGGTCGACGCAAGCCCGGTAGGGCTAGAGGCTGTGCTACTACTGAAGGACGGGGCCCTCTAGTGCCCTGCGGGTTATATATAACCACCAGCTATGCCTTCCCCAAAAGAAGAGTCGGTCAGACAGCAGAGAATGCAAACTTACTTTATTCAGTATATACTCTGCAGAGAAGCCCAGTCAGGCCTTCACCCTTAGATGTCTGCTGAGGGGGACTGACTCCCCGACACTTGTTAGTACATAATAAACCATTTGGAGACTTCGGCCACGCCGCTAGTGGAAACTACTGGCCTGAGCAAACACAAACAAAGGAAGTACAGAGAGATGAGCTAACACCTGCCAGATGGGCATTCTATCAGTACCCCAAAGCCACTGTGCCGTGGGAGCAGAGTTACACATTGAGAATGGTATGCAGAGACAGATTAATTGTTTATTAGTAACTCGGATAGCAACCTTGGACAGAAGAGAAAATAATAACGAAATGCAGTGTTCTGCTGAAGCAAGCGATTCTGAATATTGAGGACTAGTGCGAGCACAGCCCAACCAGACTAATATGGATTACGAAATACAAAATGGGGTTTCACAGGCTTACGAAAGCTTACATGTTGCAAGGGACAACTCAGTGGGTTATAAAATATGAACACAAATGACATCTATTTAGCCACATAATCCTAACCTAATACAGCATATGCCAGTGCATGAGGGTGGGATGGGAATTTTAAACCCAACACTACAAGAGGACACAAAAGGGATCTATGTCCCTATAGCCTATGCCAGTCGTGCACTATCTCCGACTGAGACAAGGTATGCACAAATAGAGTGCGAGGCTCTCGCCATCAGATGGGCCTGCCAGCACTTTCATCTATACCTGTGCGGCCACCCCTTCCGTGAATTAACGGACACAGCAGAATCCTGACATCAGGTGATGCTGAGGACCTCTTGGGAGTTCTAACAGGGCAGGCACTTCCGATAGGGGTTAGCGCGCCCGCTCTCCGCTCCCCACCACTATTTAGTCGAATGCTCAAACGCACGCGCAGCGGACACGGCAGAATCCTGACATCAGGTGATGCTGCTAGTTGTGCTACTTAGCCTCGCACATTATCTATTCTAAGTGAAACGCTGTTATTAATTCAGAAAAGCTCTTAAATCCTCTGTTGTTCTACTTTGTATAAACGCCTCTGTTTTTAAATAATTGTACTTTGCACTCGATTTCGCTCACCTGTTGTAGACTACCCCTTCACCCCGGTCCGACGCGGCTTGTGCCGTTGCGCAGAGGGCCTCTTGGGAGTTCTAACAGGGCAGGCACTTCCGGTAGGGGTTAGCGCGCCAGCTCTCCGCTCCCCACCACTATTTAGTCGAATGCTCAAACGCACGCGCAGCGGGCGCGCCACCTGCGCGACAATGGTGCGCAAAAGGCAAGCCTGTCTGCGCCCGTCCGCGGCCAACATCGGCGAATTTTGCACCTTATTAGAAACCTCCCTTCCTGTTGATCAGGACTCCCTAAACAATCAGGCTGCCGCCATCAAGCACTGGCTCGAGTCAGCCAGCAACATCGTTGCTCCCTTCAGACAATCCAAACTTAAACGTCCTCATGACGCCCAACGCTGGTTCTCCGACGAGCTAAAAATAAAGAAATTAGCACTCAGACAGGCTGAGCGCAGTTGAAGACGTGACTATACCCCGGAAGAAAAAGCCACCTATAGGAGACTCTTAAAAGACTATAAAAAATCTATCATCCAGGCCAAAACTACGTACTTGTCCTTGAAAATCACCAATTCAGCTACTAAGACCAAAGACATCTTCGCCATAGTTGACGAATTATCACTGCCCGATAGAGTAATTGCTAAACCACTCCTCTCCCAACTGCTATGTGATTCCCTTAACGTGTATTTTATGGAGAAAATTGCCACCATCAAAAACAGTATCCCCCCTCCCGCCCTTCCAACGAACTCTCCGATCGTGTTCAATAACCCCCAGGTGCTGAATCAAATACCTCTGATATCTAAAGAGGAATTCCTCGATCTGTTAAAAAAAAGTCGGGTCCGGTTCCCCTGCAGATTGCTGTCCCCCACACATTCTACAAGAAGCCTTCCGCACCTGCCCTGACCCACCACTAGCGCTTCTCAACAACTCTCTGAGACTAGGCATGGTCCCCGACTCCTTTAAAATTGCCGAAGTTGTCCCCATACTTAAGAAGCCCAATGCCGACCCCCTGATACTCAGTAACTTTCGCCCCATCTCCCTACTCCCCTACCTCAGCAAGATCCTGGAAGCTCACGTAGCTAAATGTCTCAGCTCCTTTATTGAATGCTCGCTGTTTCTTGACCCTCCGCAGGCTGGCTTTAGACCAGCTCACTCCACGGAGCTGGTCATCCTCGCAGTCATGGACGAACTCAGGAAGGGGGCCGATCATAACATCCCTCAGGCCCTCATTCTTCTGGATCTATCGGCAGCTTTTGACACTGTCGATCATGATCTTCTGATCGACCATGTCGGCAGCGCCGGCATCCAGGGACTTGCCCTGAAATGGATCTCTTCCTTCCTGGACAAGCGTTCCCAGGCAGTCCGTCTTGCCACCTTCTCAGCCGAGAAGGTCAGGCTGACATGTGGGGTCCCTCAGGGGTCTTCTCTCTCCCCTCTTCTTTTCAACCTATACATGTTCCCCCTTATACGCTCCCTGCGCAACTGTGAGGTAGCCTCTTTCAATTACGCCGACGACCTTCAGTTGGTGTTTAAGATCGACTCCTCTACCACCTCAGTCTCAAACTTTCAGTCTACCTTGTACCTCATCAGCAATTGTATGAACGCCAATCAACTGAAGCTCAACCCTGACAAGACTGAGCTCATTCTGACTGCGGTATCCCCAATCCCTGGAACCCTAACTTCTGACCCCTCTCTTAGGCAACCCTCCTCACTCGGCGGATTCAGTGAAAAGCCTAGGGGTCATCATAAGCAAAGACCTGTCCATGAAATCTCAGATTGGTGCAGTCGTGTCATCTTGCTTCTTCCATCTACACAGAATCCGAAACCGAAAAATTTCCAGATTTCTAACCACCGAGGCCCTCACCCTGGTCCTCCTGGCCTCGGTCATATCTCGTATTGACTATGCCAACTCACTCTATGTTGGCATCCCGGCCTATCAGCTCCGCCGCCTACAATTGGTTCAGAACCAAGCTGCTAGGTTTATCTTTCACCAACCCAGACATCAACATGTCCGCCCCCTGATGAAGAGCCTCCACTGGCTCCCGGTGGCCAACTGCTGCGCATTCAAGTGGGTTGCACAATTTTCAAAGCCCTGGCCGGTCAAGGCCCGGCTTTTATCTAGTCTATGATACTCTGCTACACCCCCTCACGCGAACTTCGCTCCTCACACCTGACCCTGCTCGTTGTCCCCCCCTTTAAGCGGAAAAAACACGGTGGTCTCAGATTCTCTCTTTTGGCCCCTCAACTTTGGAATTCCCTTCCTACCGAGTTCAGATCTGTAACCTTGTATACCCGATTTAGAACTTTCCTTAAAACCCTTTTATTCTCTCAGGCATACGAGTAAACCCCTGTCACAATACTTCTGCCGTATCCCCCCCACTAGCGCCATGAAACCGCTTAGTGTAAGAGCACTTTACAAATAATTTTAA
The DNA here is from genome assembly GCF_964204655.1 of Triturus cristatus. NCBI lineage: Eukaryota > Metazoa > Chordata > Amphibia > Caudata > Salamandridae > Triturus > Triturus cristatus. The sequence continues at coordinate 1,204,348,740 of NC_140582.1, read as the reverse complement.
CATAACATAAACCCCTCATACCACTGTTCAGTGGGTCCACCAGACTGGCACCCCCGAGGATTGAAAGATGGGCGGTGCAACTACAGGCATACTAATTTCAGCTGCTGTAGTGACCAGGCACGGACAACCCCACAGACTTTTTGTCGAGACATCCCATGCTTACGAAGAAGGATCAGGCCCCTGATAACAGCGCAAACACCGATTCTTTTGTGTGCATGATCAAAGACAATGCCTGCCCCGTGGCCTTCACCAAGGACAAACTGTGCCGTGACACTGAAGTTGACGACACGCTGACCAGGATTAACGAAGCCCAGGAGACGCGGCGATGGTAAAGGTTTCTGGATGGCCTTGCCACACTCACGGCAGAAGAGCAGAACTCATGTTGACAAATATGAAGGGTATGACACGAACTCAGCATGAGCAGGTCCGGGCTGGTCCTAAGAGGACAGAGATTGTGGTTCCCAAAGATTTGCACCGGCGGATGGTCACCCTGGCCCACCAGGGTCACCAAGGGACAACCAAGACAACGGCTCTGAGCAAAAGTGTGGTTCCCCGGCATGGACAGTCTGGTGGACGAAGAGGTAAGGAAATGCCATCCTTGCACCATCACGGGGGCGGACTTGGCGGCAGCGCCAGTGATCACTGAAGAACCCTGCGGCCCTCCGTGGGTCAAGGTCAGTGTTGACTTTGGAAGCTTCCCAGATAGGCGGCACACCATGGTCGTTGTGGACTCTTTCTCCAAATTTCCGGTGCTTGAGTTGGTAAACCTCCACGGCATTCACACACGTACAACCAGCCCTCGAAAAGATCTTTGCCACCTTCGGAATGCCGGAAGAAATAAAATCCGACAATGGACCAGGACTTTCACGACTTCCTGGAGTGGCGAGTCATCCGGCACGGATCACACCTCAGTGGCCTCAAGCCAACGGCGAGGTCAAGCGGTTCAAGCGGACCCTGAACCGGGCACTGAGAATAGGAGTGGACCTGAGTCAAGACCCTGAGATATTCCTCCATCAATTCCTGCTCGCCTATCAGCAGACACCCCATTCCACCACGGGTTGTGCCCCAGTTACACTCCTGTTGAAATGTTTCCTAAGGGATTTCATCCCTGAAGACCCCGAATGGGCTCCACCAAGCCTGGCATCAAAAGGGCCCAGCAGAAATGAAAAATCACCAACGAAAAGGCCAACGGCAGCAAAGAGGCCAAGACTCCATCCGTGCGGGTAGGGTCCCGAGTGGTCCTCAAAGATCGTTACCCGGGCTGGAAGTTTCGTACCCCGTACGAACTGGAGGTGTAGTCGGTCAATAGAGTGGATGGGACGATGGTCACAGCTCGGCAAGGCCGACACACGGTGGTGCGCAATGTATCCTGGTTCAAGGAGGTCGTAGGTGCTCCCCATCCCAACAGGGTATCCTTGGAGGAAGAAAGAGGACCCTATGGACGTGTCGATGGGACCCATGGCAAGTCCAAGGGCAACTCCAGCACCATCTCTGGGCCAGGATGTTACCAGCACACCAAGAGAAGGTCCGCAGGACTCACCCAGGAGTGCAGGCGCCGAGAGGGCCCCAGAGAGTGTTGCAAAGAACCCGGGAGTATTGTCATCGTGCAGCCAACTGTACTTGCTGTGACCCAGCCAGTAGCTGAGAGACTATGCATGCTGAACCACTGAGGGGTGTAGAGTTTGACCATGACAGAGTTGCCAGAAATGAAATAGTTGATAATTTGTTCTATGTTTCTATCCTCTTTCTCTTCACGTTTTCAGTTACTATATATCTAAAAGAAAGGAGGGATGTAGAGGGCCACCCGGCCTCTACAGGACAATGTAACTACACCTCATCCCTCATGACCGGGCTCGGTCCGAGGGTATAAATAAAGGGGATCGAGGTCGCATGTGATCTTCGGCCGAATAGTGATCCCAAGTGTGTGTGTCCCTGATTGCGAGCTGCACATAGGCCAAGATACCCCTTTATGCCAGACCTACCACACCATGGACAAGCAGTCTCAGAATAGTACTGGGTAGTACTGGGTCTTATGCTAGCTGTAGCTACTGCAGACAGTCGTCCAGACTGCCAGGCCCGTGCCCTGCATCTGAATGCCCGCTCCACGGGCTGGACCAGGGCTCCTGCAGTAGGCTCAAAGGGGGCATGCAACAGGCCCCGGTATCTCACTGGCACCTCAGAGCCTCACATCTAACTACTAACAACACACAACCTGGGACTGTTTGTTCAAGTAAGTGCACTGTGGAAGCATAGTATAGATTAAAGGAAATATCCTCACAGACTTATCAAAATATGAAAGGGTTTATTAACTAAAGAAATATGAATAGTCTGGGAATCAGAGTCCCCCTTGGAGCAAGCTCCTTTTAGAAATAAATATTTTACAAAAATATATTTATGAAATCCCATAGTTAAATATGTAGGACTGCTTAATGTCTGACTATAATGTACTTTAACAGTGGATGCTTTCTGCTTCAGGCAATTGAAACTCTCATTTCATGTTGTATTAAATGAGACTGACACCAAACATGAATGAACTCACAAGACAGTTGAACATAGATGCACATTTCTTAAACACAGTTGTTGATGTGGAACATAAACCGTGTCAACCAGATGAAAGCAGGTGCTGAGTTCATGAATCTTAGAGGATCTGTGGGCCAATATTGCAACAGCTCTTATTGGCATAAAGATTACTTCACTCTACTTTTCTCCACAGTAGCGCCATAACAAATGCGGCCAATTTACAACGTGATGCATCTAGGAAGATGCGTCACGTTGTAAAGCCCTGCGTCACATTATACCTGCGCCCGGTATAATGTATGCAGGGTGGGCGTTCACACGCAAAAAGCCATGTACAACTGACGCAGTGAAATCTACAAGATTTCACTGCGTCACTCTATTCCTTCACTACATCAAAATCTTTACGCCTGCTCAGACCAGGCATAAGGAAGGACGCAGTACTTTTTGAATGGGACTCACCCATCTGTTGTGGCGCATTACTGGAGTTGCGTCAATTTCATGAGCAACTCCAGCAATGCGTCACTTTTGTGCAAACAGATGCGTCAGAATTTCTGATGCATCTGTTAATCCTTGCGCCATGGAGCGCTGTGTTGTAAATACAGCACATCCATGGTGGCGCAAGGACATTCAACGCTGATGCAAGGAAACTGACCCATCTATGCAGATGCGTCAGTTCCTTGTAAATCTGCCCCCAAGTTTCCAAGACCTAAGCATATAACCCACACCTTACCCAGACGCTGCTGGTTACCTGTTAACTGGTCATGGCCAGAATTAAATATGTCATTACAAATTGCCAGTAAAGCTGCATATGGTTCAGCAGCCAGAGACCTTCTGCTCAGACTCACAGCCTATAATCCTGTAAGAAGCCTTAGAGTTTAAAGCTAGTTTTGGTTAGAGATAGGTAGAGTCAGCAGGCCCATGGTTGGAGGTCGGCTCTTCTCCTTATATGGGGGTAATCCTTAGTACGCTCTCCTTCCTGTACAAAAAGGATCTTTTGCCTTCTTGTCTCTAGCAGCCAGATGACTTGTCATGTTTTAGGTTGGCGCTTTACAAATACCCTCACTATGATGATGATGTAGTCTTCCAGAGTAACTTAGAGATCCTTTTTTTACTTGATCTTGCCCTTCACCACCAATTATCAAACATACTCCTACCAATGACCTTTCCTTTTTGGGGGTGGTTAGTAATAAGCCTCAGGGCCATATTCATGTAGGGGTTGCGTCGCTTTTGCTCCATGCAATGTGGTGAATCCACAACGCAACACCAAAATGCGACTTATCAAGCCACGCAAGGCAACTCTTGCTTTGCGTTACTCTGCCCTGGGAAGGTGTTCCATGGGCGGAGTGTGGCTGCTCCAACACAAATCCTAGGGATTCTGACGCATTCCCAGATTTTCAATCACTGGTAGCCCTGGGAATGTATCAAAAAGATATGCCTTCTCTGGGGAGGCATAACAAGGAAAAATATCTTTATTGGTCCTCATTTTTTCCACTTTCGATGTGTGCTGCATTCTGCAGCATACATAGAAAAAGGAATATGCCTCAGAGGATTGTTTTTGTGCTGGAAGGTGGCCATTCCTGCAGAAAACAGTCCTACATGCAACACAAGGTTGCCTGCATTGGCGCTAGGCAGCTCATTGTGCGCCAGCGCTGGAGAAAAGGCTAGAATGTTCGGTATTGTGATAAATACCGTGCATTCCTGCCCTTTCACTGTAACGCAGCGCAGCAAGGTGACTAGCTGCACTGCATTTCTTTTTAATAAATATGCCCCCCAATCTTTACTCATACAGCTGAGGAGCTACATTGTGGAGATGGAAAGCAGCGCTAGAGAGATCCTCCCCCACCCCCATGATGTTTCTTCTGGTTTCAGGTACAGGACATCAAATACACCGTGGAGGTAGTACGGGAAATACATGAGGTACAGATTTTTAAAGCTTGCTGTGAAGGAACCTTGTTATTTTATTAACTATATAAATGTTTATATTTTCAGTTTCACTTCCTTCTTTGGTTAAAAATTAGTAGCAAAGAGTTACAAGTATGTCCCCACGAAAGAGCAGCTCACCTGCTGCTCAGGTCTCATTTGCACAACACCTAAGCAGCAGCTATCACAGCATATAAAAGCCAAGAATGTTCAGTCATTTTTCAAGAAAAAGCCTTGTATTACCATGCAATATTTTGTGCTAACCTGTACATGGCTCTAAAAGTCATCTGGGAGTTGTCTTACTGCCCAGACAAAAGTTCATAAGATATATAAAGAGTGGGGGATTCTTTATCAACAATGCACTGTAATACCATGATCCACCATCAAGAATGCACTGTAATACTGTGATCCATTATCAACAATGCACTGTAACACTATGATTCTTTAACAACAATGCACTGTAATACTGTGATCCATCATCAAGAATGCACTGTAATACTGTGATCCATTATCAACAATGCACTGTAATACTGTGATCCATGATCTACGATGCACTGTAAATATTGTGATCCATAATCAACAATGCACTGTAATACTGTGATCCATGATCAACAATGCACTGTAATACTGTGATCCATGATCAACAATGCACTGTAATACTCTGATCCATCATCAACCATGCACTGTTATCCTGTGATCCATTATCGACAATGCAGTGTAATACTGTGATCCATGATCAACAATGAACAGTAATATTGTGATCCATTATCAGCAATGGACTGTAATACTATGGTCTGTGATCAATAATGCACTGTAATAATTGTAATCCATGATCAACAATGCAATGTAATACTGTGATCCATGATCAACAACACACTGTAAAACTGTGATCATGATCAACAATGCAGGGTAATACTGTGATCCATGGTCTACAACACACTGTAATACTGTGATCCATCATTAACAATGCACTGTAATACTGTGATCCATTATCAACAATGCAGTGTAATACTGTGATCCATGATCAACAGTGCACTGTAATAATATAATCCATGATCAACAATGCACTGTAATATTGTGATCCATGAACAGCAATGGACTGTAATACTTTGGTCCATGATCAACAATGCACTGTAATACTGTGATCCATGATCGACAGTGCACTGTAATACTGTGATCCATGATCAACAACGCACTGTAATACTGTGATCCATCATCAATAATGCGCTGTAATACTGTGATCCATGATCGACAATGGACTGTTATACAGTGATCCATTATCAACAATGCAGTGTAATACTGTGATCCATCATCAACAATGCATTGTAATACTGTGATCCATGATCAACAATGCACTGTAATACTGTGATCCATGGTCTACAATGCACTGTAATACTGTGATTCATCATCAACAGTGCACTGTAATACCGTGATCCATGATCAACAGTGCACTGTAATGCTGTGATCCATTATTAATATTGCAGTGTGATACTGTGATCCATGATTAACAATGCACTGTAATACTGTGATCCATTATCAACAATACAGTGTAATACTGTTATCCATGATCAACAATGCACTGTAATACGGTGATCCATCATCTACAATGCACTTTAATACTCTGATCCATAATCAATAGTGCACTGTAATACTGTGATCAATCAACTATGCACAGTAATACTGTGATCCATTATCAACAATGCAGCTAGCACATTTACACCGCCACCCTCGCTCTCTCAACAACAGTGTAACAAACTAGCCACCTTTTTCCTAAGCAAAGTTGAGCTGATCTATCAGCAATTAGCAGTAGATTCTCCCAAGCTAGTGAGCCCCCCTTTCGCTGCCACCCAAGCGCTTGGATATCCGGCCTTGAGACCTCTTGCCCACAAGTCCAATGATAAGCTTGAAGAACACCAAGAAATCAAGGTCTAGCTCCCTTTGGATTTAGCTTTGTTGCATATTTTACTAGACACCATCAAGTCTGGCTCTCCGCTAGATCCCCTTTCCCTGTCTAAACTTAGATTGAGTGACGATGCTGCCCTTACAGTAATTCTTGATCTCCTCAACTCCTCCTTGAGTATGGGCCATGTCCCCCAGAATTGGAAACATGCTGTAGTGCTCCCTTTGCTCAAGAAGGATGGCCTTGACCCCCTTTGGTTGTCCGATTTTTGGTCTATCTCCTTCCTCTCTGCTTTCTCTAAGATTCTTGAAAAGCATATCAACATTCAAATTTCCTCTTTTGCTACTTCTTGCAGTTTGCTCCATCCGTCTCAGTCTGGCTTTAGGGCAGGCCATAGTACGAAATCCGCATTATTGGGAGTCACAGAGCTCCACAGGCAAGAACTTGACTCTGGTGGGACTGCCGCCCTTATCCTTTTGGATTTAAGAGCTGCATTCGGCACAGTTCTTCATTCCATCCTGCTGGACAAATTGGAAGCGCTAGATATTTTAAACTCGGCCCTGAGATGGATGTCCTCTTTTCTGAAAGATCGTACTTTTCAGGTCTCTCTTCAGCTGATAACACATCCAAGACCCTCTCATTGCCTTCGGGGGTTCCTGCCCCCCACGAAGGCAGTGAGAGGGTCTTGGTCCCGATTTTGAGTCCCCTGCTTTTTAACATTTACATTCGCCCTCTTATGGACTTGATTGAGGAGTCTGGTCTCACTCTGTTTTCCTATGTTGATGATTCCCAGATTATTTTTTCACTTTCTAATGCTCAGAACCTAGATCCCTCCCCACTTGGGCAAGGCCTGACTAATGTCGCCAGTTGGATGAACAGAAATGCGTTAAAGCTTAATTGCAATAAAACTGAAGTCATGATTCTGGGCAACAATCCTGAACTCTGGGGAGTTAACCACTGGCCAGTCTCTTTGGGACCGTTACCAACGCTGGTTGATAAAGTCAAGAATTTTGGCTTTATTAATGATATGAATCTTTAGCTTAAGCTGCAGATATCCAAATTCACAGCCTCTTGTTTTTGATTCTCAAATAGGCTCAAGAAAATCCGTTGGCTGATTCCTTTGAATACCCAAAGAACAGTTGTGAAGGCTTTGGTAACGTCCAGATTGGACTATAGGAATGTTCTGTACCTGGGCATTGACAAATCAGTGATCCGCCTTCTCCTTCAGTTGCCTAGACATACTTCTATCTCTCCCTTGCACCATAAACTTCATTGGCTCAAGGTCAATAAGCGATTAGATTCAAGGCCTTATGCTATATGCTCTGAGCAAGGCATGGCCTCGCCCTTACATACATCCAAAATCTGGTGCTACCTTATATCCTCACCCGACCGTTAAGATCAACTATGCACCAATTCTAGGTTTCGCCTAGGCCGCATGAAGGGCTGCTCCTTTGCATACTTAGGCCCTAAACTCTGGAACTCCCTTTCTTTGGCTCTCAGGAACTGTCATTCTTTACTCACATTCCGTAAGAATATGAAGACATTTATTGAGCTCAGTGGTTTCTACTGCGGCTTATGCACCCTGTTGCTGTTTGCTCTAGCGCCGGGAGACGCTTTAGGTAGCTGTGCGCTCTATAAGACTTTTAAATAAATAAATAAATACTGTGGTCCATGATCAACAGTGCACTGTAATACTGTGATCCATCACAAACAATGCACTGTGATACTGTGATCCATTATCAACAATGCAGTGTAATACTGTGATCCATGATCAACAATGCACTGTAATACTGTGATCTACCACGAACAACGCACTGTAATACTGTGGTGCATTATCAACAATGCAGTGTAATACTGCGATTCATGATCAACAGTGCACTGTAATACTGTAATCCATCACGAACAATGCACTGTAATACTGTGGTGCGTGCATTATCAACAATACAGTGTAATACTGTGATTCATGATCAACAGTGCACTGTAATACTGTGATCCATTATCAACAATGCACTGTAATACTGAGATTCTTTATCAACAATGCACTGTAATATTGTAATCCATCATGAACAATGCAGTGTAGTACAGTGATCCATGTTATGTTAAATATGTTATGTTAAATAGTTTGTAGAGCGCGTGAATCACCCCCAAGGGGGTCTCTCAGCGCTGGCAGGGCTGTGCGGGATCGTTAGAAAGATGTCATTCTGTGAAAAGGGTAGTTTTTAGTATCTTCCTGAACCTAAGATAGTCAGAGCATTGTCTAAGCGGGAGGGAAAGCTGATTCCATACCAACGGTGCTTGGTAGGAGAAAGATCTGCCTCCTAACCGTGTTCTCTTTATCCTCGGAATAAGTAACAGAGATTTAGAGCAAGATCTCAGGTCGCGGTTGGGAATGTATTGGTGGAGCCTTTCAGCCAGATATGGCGGGCCGGGGCCCCATAGTGCTTCGTGTGTCAAGCAACAGAGCTCAAACTTGACTCGTTTCCTCACTGGCAACCAGTGCAATCGTTGAAGCAGCGGGAGTGAGGCTGATCTAAACGGTGCATTGGTAACCAAACGCGCAGCGGTGTTTTGCACCACTTGCAGACGGCTGAGGGCAGATTCATTAGCGGCGACCATAAGGGCATTACAATAGTCCAATTTATTCAACACAAGAGCCTGAACCAGTGTCTTGCGGAAAGAATCCGGGAGATAAGGAAGAGCTTTCCTCAAAAGGCTCAGTGTGAAGAAGTAAGCACTGACCATGTGAGATACATGGTCTTTCATAGACATAGCCTGATCGAAGCGTACACCAAGGTTTTTTACTGTTAGTTTAGGCAGAGGAGCTGGGCCCGATTCAGTTGGCCACCAGGTAGGTGACCACATGATGGGGGCATCTCCATAGAGGATAATCTCCGTTTTGCTGGCATTCAGCTGAAGATAATTGCCGCTCATCCACTCCGAGATAGCCAGCATACCTAGGGAAAAAGATGATTGAGCTGTCAATGAGGATTTGTCAAAAGGGAAGATAAGTTGGGTATCATCCGCATAAGATACGGGGATGAACCCAAGAGATCTTAGAAGAGAGGTAAGGGGCGCCACATAGATGTTAAACAACGTTGGGCTCAGACAGGAGCCCTGTGGCACACCCTTGGTCAGACCTTCGGTGGTGGAATGAAAAGGGCCTAGGTTGAGAGTTTGTGTACGGTTGGAGAGGAAGCTGGTAACCCAGTTCAGCGCCATTCCCCCTAGTCCACTCCCTCTTAATCTCCTGAGCAAGGTCAGATGGTCAACCGTATCGAAAGCGGCGGAAAGATCTAAAAGGACCAAGATGGCAGATTGTCCCTGATCAAGCGTCCGTCTGATGTAATCGGTGACAGCTACCAAGGCAGTCTCGGTGCTGTAGTTTGCGCGGAACCCTGATTGGGACGGGTCCAGGTACCCAGTCACTTCGATGTGGTTCGAAAGATGTTTATTCACATGCTTCTCAAGGACCTTGCTCAGATAGGGGAGGAGGGAGATGGGATGGAGGTTAGAGAGGTCATCCATTGGAAGCTTGTTATTTTTACGCAGTGGAATGACCTGAGCTGCTTTCCAAGAGAGGGGAACCAGCCCCTTTCTTAAAGAGGAGTTAAGAAGCAGACTGACAGAGTCTGCGAGCACGTATGCAAGAGACGCCGAGATTTTTGCAGGCAAAACATCTAAGGGGGAACCAGATTTAACATTGCACAGTAATGTGACGGTCTCTTCCCGTGAGAGGGGTGGGAAGGTCAACAGGGTTGTGTGTTCGACAGTAGGAGATTTAACAGTGTCATCAGACAGTGATGTGTGAGAGGTTTTAGAAAATTTATCATAGATGGTGTCAATTTTTTGTATAAAAAAGGAACCGATTTTATGGCAGAGAGGCTGGGAGTGGTTATTGTCCAAATCACAAGCTTTAGGACAAGTAAAATCTTGCAGAATTTGATGGAGAATTTTAGGGGCATTACCTGCCTGCCTTAGTTGCGAGGCTATATATGATCTGCGAGCTTGTTTAATTTCATTATGGTAAAAAGTGAGCGCAACTCTATAGTTCGCTTTATCAGTGTCTTGGTGGGTACGACGCCACCTTCTTTCCAAATTTTTGCAACGGCTTTTTGTCGTACGTAATTCGGGAGTGAACCAGACAGCCAGAGTACTCCTAGGTGCTTTAGTGCAAATCTTTACAGGGGCGATGGAATTAATGGCCGCTAAAACAGTAGTGTTAAAGAGGGTAAGATTATCTTCAATATTGTTGGTCAGGGGGTACCTAGGGGGTGTGAAAGCTAATGAAAAGGACTCAGGATTGATTTTATACCATTGTCTATAGGAAAATTGGGTATGTGCTGCCGTTGAAGTGGACGTATGGGGACACTGCACGTGAAAGTTGATAAACGCATGATCCGTCCAACACATAGGGCGGGGAGCTTTACAGGTAAGCCGGTCAGTGTTGGAAAAAATTATGTCAATAGTGTGGCCTGCCGTGTGTGTAGGGCCATCATTCTTTTTAGTGAGGTGCTGTGTAGATAGGTCGGAGACAAAGGCTGATATTTCAGGAAGTGAAAGATTTTCGCTGTGCATGTTAAAATCTCCCAATAATAGGAAGTTCTTGGAGGCAATCACATGGGGGGCTATTATTTCCATTAATTGTGAGGAAAAGTCCTTTATAGGGCCAGGGGGACGATAAACCAATGCCCCTCTCCATAAATCATGAGTGACCATTTCCATTTTGAAAATCAGAATTTCAATTTGGGCGTTTATGCGTTGGTCTAGAATGGTAATTTTTGCACACTCATTATGGATGATTGCGACCCCCCCACCGGTTTTCAACTGCCTGTCAAGCCGTAGAATCTTGTAACCGTCGGGAATGGCGATCTTGATATCCATGATCAACAGTGCACTGGAGGAACTGACCACCCTTGGAAAAGCTTAAATTCTTATTTTCTACATTAAAAAACACACATCAGGTAATGATCACAGGTGTACATATGTCAGGTTTTTCTACAAATATAAAATTCTACCCCACAAAACAAAGTAAATGAATCAAAATGACCTAATCATTCTGAATAATTTAATGAAGAAGGAAGTTACAAACGATACAGAAGGAGCTAAGGATGGGTCTTAAGTGAGTGTCTGACGCCTCTCTCCTCAGTAATGTATGTGTTTAACTGAATAATTGCATAATCCTTACTTGTATTTTCTTTGTGTGACCTGCGACATTGCTCTGTGGGTGGGTTTCAAGTGGAACTAATTCTATGACACGACACGGAGCCTCCCTGCTTCTGGGTCTCCATGTTTCTCATTTTGTCTTTTCTTCTCTCCTCCCTCTCTCATCTCAGCTTCTTTCTCCCTTCACACTTTCCTCTCTATCCTGTTGCGGGTATTCTTCACATATTCAGAACTATGCGCAGGAAACCAGGACCTCAGTGAATAGGGGGTTTACCGACCTACCACATTAGTACCCAAAACCCCAAACCGACTAGCAAGAGTGTCTCATTCATCCTCCTACTAACAGCGAAGCTACCAATGATTAGACAACCCAGAACATGACACTCCCTACTCTTCTCAGGGATCGCGGGAGCCAGACAACTCTTTTGCTCACTCACACTTACTTGTGCACAATGAGAGTAATAAGAGACGATGTATTGTTTAAAATGTTTATTTGAACTAACGCGCTTTATGGTACAGTACACATGCCAATACTAGCAGCAAAATGCATAAACACAATATAGTCAGCATTGTTACAATTCCATAGAATACAAACGGGGAAATCATTTTATAAAGACTGTGTAAAAGTATTACAGTGCCTGAACACCCTCCCCGTGGTAAAAAGGAATTTATTATACAAAGAAAGACCTCTGGGCTTTGTCAGCAGACCCCATACCACAAGGCCTAGATGAAAGGGTTACATCTCCGGACAAGCACAGCTCTTCCCTCTGGAAAGGTGTCTCTCCAAGTGTCTCAACAACATGTTTCGCTTGCAATATTAAAGCATATAATTTCCAGTAGTGCAGCTGGGTATAGCATGTTATATCTAGTTATATCTAGGTGTGAGGGACTGACCAGAACAGAATAATAAGGGGCATTGTTGATCGACTTTGTACATCGTGTGCAGACTAAACCTCAGAGCACAGTAGAGAACGCGAAAGCAGACAGTTCTCATGTGAAAGGAGCACAAACAGAGTCTTGCAAAATAAACGCGTGCAGTGTTGTGCACAATAGCAGCCTCATGGCAGCGAAGCTCATGCTAAGTTTGCAATGTCGACAATGAACCCACAATCTATACTACACATTCCCCTGGTAAGTCCATTGTATATAGACATAGGATGAAAACAGAGTTCAAAAAGCGTGAGCAGAGTTTTAAAAGGCGTGTCCATTCATTTGAAAAAATTTAGAAGGAACAGAGTCTTTAAAAAAACATTTTATGGAAGAAAAAAATATGTAGTGGAAGAAAGGCATCTGAAACCCAGGTAATGCTGGTGGGGCATTTTTTGTGGTCAATCCATTAGAGTGTAGGAGCAAAAGAATGCAACACCCTCCAAAAGGACATCATTGTGGTCAGTAGAAAACAGAGACGGCATCCAATTCAGCAAACTGAATGAACAAGAGTGTTCCTCATAGTCGGGTGCCTCCATTAGCTTTGCTGGATAACTTGTGTGATACTCGATGTAACTCTGAAGTAGGAGATTCTGTGCAGCCTCACAGATACCCCATTGAGCCAAAATCCCAAGTGCAGCCGCACGCGCCATTAAGCCAATCCCAGAACAGTCCTGCTCATGGGCCACCAAGGGACCAATCAGCCGGTCAAAATCCAGGTCCGGACATGACGTATCGGAAAGGCATTAATCCAACGCCCATGTAAACTGGCATCATAAGCATGAAAAAACTGGTTGCACGCAAGTGAAGTATGCAAAACGGAAGGACAACCCATAGGACACACTGAGTGTTGCCAATGGTAATGTACCGAATCATCCATGCATACGGTCACGAAGCAATTGCAGCCAGCGCAGTCTGTGCAGCACCACAAGAGGGGCAGCCATTACGTAGCAGGCACAGCAAGAGCAGGTTTCCAGCAGCTAATGCCAGGATTAAGGGAAACCCACCAAAGACGCTGGAAAAGATAGAATGAATGAATGCAGGTCTTACACCAAATATAGTCTGAAACAAAGTCACAAGGCCAGAGCTGTCAGCTTTAAAAAAATGTGCCAAGCCTTGAGTAGTCGACGCATTAAATATGCGATATATGAGCTTCCCTAAATGTAGTGGGTGATTAGTGTTTAGAAGCGTTTGAATTTCAGTAGCGGCGCTAGCTACCTACAGGTTGAAGGTTTCTCAGGTGGAAGTAAGGGGGACTTCTTGTTGGGTTAAAAGCACCTTTAATCTGCTCAACTTGTTTAAATCTGCTTTCAAAGTTGGTAATGAAGGTTAAACTGAGCTATCGAACTGCCCACGTGGGGGAGGAAAAAGCACATTATTGCAACAAATTACGCGCTGTGAAACCGTTACACTGTATGGTATGCCAGCAAGAAGCCGCAGCATTCTTGGTTATTTAAAATAAGATAACTACCATGAGTAAGCAGAGTGAACATGGGAATTATTGCAGGAACAGCTTTGCCTTTTAAAACACAAGCGAGGTTCAGAGCTGACATGTTACATGTCCTGTGTAACTTTATGTTTTTGCGCACCAGGGAATGACCTACTGTGGAATCAGAGTCCTCCCCGGTAAGGTACACTTCCTTATCCTCCCTTAAACAGTGGTATGTGAAATGCAAAGACCATAGTTCATGCAGAAAAGCGCTACCCAGGGGTTCAAAGCGGCCGAGCGGGTAATGCTTCATACAAGAAGTGAATTGAAACAACGAGAAAGTCAAAGATATATCCCCATGAATTAGCCAGACGGCAGAGTCAGCCTCCGCCACAGGAAACTGCAATGGGCCTATTTTTTTTAATGTGTAGAAGAGTGTAGATTGTGTCTTTCATGGACATCAATTGCTGTTTGTCTGTTAAGTTAAACGATAAAAACAAAGCAGTTGCATTCAAATAATCCCACTGAACTTTTCCCATTTTCAGAGTTTGCATAGTCCATGCAAATTGCATTACAGAACGCAATTAATTCTGACCATTATACAACACAGACACACCTTCCTGTACAATATCAATAACAGAAGAAACAATATTATCTAGTGTATAAATGCGAGAAGACAGTGTATTGATACTGTTGTCGACAACAGCAAGAACCTTTTCTAAGTTAGCGTGGTCAATTTCCCGCAAACGAGACGCTGCTTCAATTTGCGAAATTTCCAAATTTCATTGTATGCAGTGTATATCCATCTCTTTGTTCTAGGAACCATGGGTCCCAAGACAAAGTCGGCCAAATAAATATTATTGGACAACAATGATAAATGTTGATTAACGGATGATAGTGTAGAGTGCTGCAACCACTGTTGACATAATTTACTAACCAAACAGGTTGTTACCGAATGGGTATCTGGAAATCTTGGGTAGGGTCTGTCTTGTTTATAACCTAATGTAGTGTTATGAAAACGAAGTTGGCAGGCATTTGAATTAATCTGCCATACCAGCCGACCTAAGGGATCCATTTCAGATACATTAAATGAGTTATTTTGAAATAAATGTTGTAATGTATCAATCATAAAGTTTGTGTATTTGCACCAATTGTGATATTCAGCTAAAGAGGGAATGGCAGGGGCATTTAACTTCTTTGCAGTCGCAAATTCAAAGCAAGTTGTTTGGTACACTGTATCATTTAAAAACAAAATATGTGCTGGGATGAGGCAGGCACGAAGCAAGGCTTCAGTGCCGCACACCTGCCAGGTCTTACAACCCCAGATTGATTTTGCATCCACAGTGTCCTTCCAATGATCATAACCCTTTAATGACAGCTCATGTCAGAAAGAATTTGAATAAATTAATTTAGTATGGATCAACATGACCTTGGGAGTTGAAGAAATATTCAATTAAAAATAATATGACGCAGGTGTCGATCTATCAAAATCTGTGAAGTATGTAAATTTATTTCTGAGTGTTTTCGAGCTCTCTTTCAATGGTGTAGGGCAATGTTTCCATTGTGTGTAATTAACGACAGGTCGTAATGTATTAGTAATATGCAGGAAATAATGCCCATAATGTTGATAACAGAACAAATCGTCAGAATTGGCAGAATTCAAATACAAATCCTCAGCATCAAAAGCTGCATAATACTTTAAATCTGAAAAACAATTCTTGTATTGCATGCACATCCCAATCATCTGAATGCATGTCCGATGTTAACACATCACCCATGGAGACACAAAAGACGTAGGGTACGTTAATTATCTCGGTCGGGCCATGGACCTGAAAATCCACTTTATCCCAGACAATGCTATCAGCAACAGGGAACGCTGAAATGTTAACAAGACTCTGGTCACGTTTCATGATGTGGGAAGATCAGTGGGGGGCCAAAATTCCATCAACCAAGTTCACAGCAGAGTATTCGGGCAAGTAGTGACCATTGATGAGTAGAAAAAATACTTTGACAAAGCCAATCGACATGAAGAAAAAAATTAGAAATAGTACCAACCAGATGTACGTTCAAGGAGGCACCAAATAAGTCTTTTTAAACCATGCGAAAAAAATAGTCAATTTGGTAGGGCTAATTGAAGTGGTGGAAGACGAGTCATAAGAAAAACTGCCAGGGCATAAAGGACTTTCCGGCAATCCATGCAAAGACTCACTCATGGGATAAGCCTATTCAGCATCCTGGTTGCAGGAGGAGGCTGGTGGTGCATGTACATGGTCAACAACAGGGTCCATCTCGATGACAGTGTTGTGTGGTGTACTGGAAGATGTGCCACTCTCACAAATCCTCGAAATTGTGGGACACGAAACAGCAGGCCTCTTACTATTCAGAATCGGTCACATGTTGTAACTTGACATTGTCCACGGAGATGTATCTGTTAGACCTGGCACCTTGGCGTGGGTCTCCCTTCCACTTTTTGTTGCTGTTGCCTCAGGTGTTTTGCTGGTGTGAGCCGCTCAGAGCACTGTGCCACTGCCAATCAGTGCCACAGTGCAAGCGCTCCCTGTATAAAGTGGATACATTGATTGGAATCCATGATTGGCTTATTTGGTGTACTGTCAGGCCCCAGTAAAGCACACTAGGAGTGCCCAGGGCTTGTAAATCCAAATGCTGCTAGTGGCCCTGCAGCACTGGTTGTGCCACCCACAGAAGCAGCCTTCTAAAATGTGTCTAAGGTCTGCCATTGCAGAACCTGCGTGCAGTCTGGTACTGTCATGCTGACTGGGCAAGGGCACCCCCTTGCCAGCCCCTTAACCTTCCCTTAACTTCATATTAGTCACCCCTATGGTAGGCCCAAGGGCAGGGTGCATTGTAAGTGTAAGGTAGGACAAGCCCTGATGTGTGTGGCATGTCCTAATAGTGAATTACAGCCATTTTCGTTTTTCACTATTGTAAGGCTACCTGTTCTCATAGGCCAGAATGGGCTGCTGGAATTATTACACTCTATAATCATAGCAGACTCAGGGAACAGGGTAGAAACTCGAGTTTGATATGCCTGAACTCAGAATAATAAAATACATCTTTTAGCAAAATGTATTTTAATGTTCTGTGTTTGCAAATGCCACTTTTAGAAAGTTGGCGTTTGCTTGCCTAACCATTTCAGCCCGCCTCTGCTCTGATGTGTATCTGCTGTCTGGTTTGTGTGAGTGACAGGGCTGGGGAATTCCAGGAGACAGTCTGGGCAGCCAGGTGGTGAATAGGAAGATTACACCAGGATGGGTGGGAGGAGTACACCTGGACTCTGAATAGGGCTGTGCTCTGCCACCACAATGCTTGCTCCACCTCCTGTGGAGCGTCTGATGTCTCTGCCCTGCACACTGAAATGACAACCCAGAGTCACCACAACAAAGTGCTCAAGAACTGGACTAAACAAGGCAAAGGCCCCCTGGCCTCAAATAACAAAAGAAATGCAGTATAAAGATAGAAGCCCTGCTCCTAAGAAATCAGATCCTGCTTGAACCATGAAGAACCTCTGTCCGGCTAGAAGGACCTGGGATAGCTGAAGGAGGAGTACTGTCCCTGACCTGGGGGACTGGCCTGCAGTGGGTGCCTTGCTGAGAAAGGAGAGGAAAAGATTGAAATAGACTTAGTAGAACTTGTGCTTCAAACCAATCTCCAAGGGCTTGTAGGAGAGCTTGCCCCCTGAACGGAGTCCCTGGAATATTGGACTCCTCCTGCCTCAAGAGCCGCTGGACATTGCCTCAAAACTTGCCCTGCCACTGGAGCCACGATCGAAGTGCGACTCGAAACCCCTGTTTGCTCTGCAGCCATGTCCGTGGACGCCCCGCGTGGCTCCGCTCTGTATGAGCCGTAACCCGCACTGTCCATTGCCGGGCCGCCTACACCCTGCTGCACCCTCCCCCCATGAGCCGCACTGCTCATCTCGCTGCCCCTGCCGCTGGCAGTTAAGGACCGGAGCGCCCCGCAAGGAGAATCTGCCCCATACGCCAAAGCTTACCGGCTCCCCTGGCGCCGCACTCCAGAACCCGAATCCCCAGCCGCGCACCGAAGGGTACAGCTCATACGCCCGAAGTGTACCGGCCGCCCCATACTGGGTTCGGATTGGCATCCCCGCTCCAAGGCACGACGCGCATCTCGCGCTGCACAAGTGAAGCCGCTACAACCCGAACCGTCCGCTCTGCCCTGCAGCCCCGCCCAGATGCCCCGAAGCGGGGTATCTACCCGAGCCGAGCCGCACCGGAGGAGAGCCAACGCACGCTCCTGGAACACCTCCACCTGCATCATCATCCGCGTCGACCCCTATGAACTTCAAAGGTACTGTGAGAGTCGCCCCTGACTGTGTGTGCATCGGACCCACGAGTCCGCATGTTTAGCTAACTCTTTGGGATACGATCTTCCCCAAACCGAACCACACCGTCAGCGCGAAGCGAACGGGACATAAAGATACGCATTTTGTTTGTAAAAAGAAACGCTCCTTCCTAAGATAGTATTGTGGCCTCCTTTTAAAAACGTTATTTGAGTCTTGTTCTAAGCCTTTTATATAAAGAATACTTATTTTCTTACAAACCCTGGTGTGGTGTCTATGTGTGGTGTTGTCACTGAGTTGTTGTGTGTAATTACAAATGCTTAACCCATAACGCTCAGGGATTAGCCTTGTCTGCTCGCGCCACGCAACCTAGAGGGTGAGCAGGGGTTATTTTAGAGAGAAAGGGCCTCATGTAGGTAGCTAAATACCGGTCGGTAACGGCCGAAATTCGGTAAATATCCTGTTACCGACCGGTATTTAGCTATTTGAGATGTAGGAGCCATAATTTCAGGATTCGGTAAATTACCGAATCGGTAAAATACCGATTCGGTAAAAACCGAATCCTGAATCATATGTAGGGAGCACTCTAAAGAGTGAAAATAAGTATTAAGAATTCGTTATTTACCACCAAATACAGGTTGGTGATAAATAACGAATACCTTGCAAAACGTAATATTTTGAAGATTTAAGAGTGCCATGTGGCAGACATACATGCCCTTAGGGCATGTATGTGCGCCACATGTGC
Source organism: Triturus cristatus (assembly GCF_964204655.1). Lineage (NCBI taxonomy): Eukaryota > Metazoa > Chordata > Amphibia > Caudata > Salamandridae > Triturus > Triturus cristatus. Next base: position 1,204,329,818 of record NC_140582.1, on the reverse strand, counting down.
ACACATGCAAGATTCAGGGGTGCAACAGGGTGTCAATGTGACACCCTGCCACCCTTGAATATGCTCCCCCCATTACCGAATCGGTATTTACCGAATCGGTAATGGTGAATGGCTTCCCATTGATTCCTATGGGCCTCCAGGCCCATAGGAATCAATGGGAAGGTATGCCTCATTACCGAATCGGTAAATACCGATTCATAATTACCGAATTTTCCCGATTCGGTAAAATTTACCGAATTATTACCTACATCTTATTTACCGATTCATAAATACCGAATCGATAAAATTCGGTATTTATGAATCGGTAAATTGGATGTTACCTACATGAGGCCCAAAGTCCCTTGCCCTGACGAGACGAGAGGGTCCCTGCTTGTCACAAGTACTTACCTGTGCCAACCAGAGACCCCCGATTCTAACTTTGGAGGCAGCGGTGAGGATTTTCAAATTTGCATTTGTGATTTATACACAGTAATTGGTGAACACCACGTAGTGAGTTCAGACCAATAACGCAGCCACATACTTGTGATTTTTGTTTTGCTGAGAAATCTCAATTTTTTAAAGAAAAGTCATGCCTGGTTCACTCAATGGAGGAAAGGCAGCATCGATCATCCCTGACATTGAAGGAATAGAATGGGAAGAAGAGAGGCTAGAGAGCTACACCGTAGCCCAACTGAAGGGCTTCTGTCTCAAGTTTAGAGTTTCACAGTCTGGATGCAAAAACAAGTCCCACTACCAAAAGGCGCTGAGGGCCTCGATGGAGTCAAGGGCACCTGAGAATGCGGTGGAAATTGAACTAGCAGAAAGCCTCCATGATATTAGCAGAGTCCTGTCGCCAGAGGAGTTGGCGGACAGGAAGGAAACCCGGGCACATGAAATGGAGATGGCAAAACTTAATGGACAGCTGGCAATGTGGGGCGGTTCCTTAGCGAGGGGCGGGACACACTGCTAGATTTGCCTTCTGACGTTCATAACTCTTACCCCCACATGAAGGATGCTTTGATGGCCAGGTATGGGTTAACTCCTGAATTGTATAGACAGAGGTTCAGGGGTTGTGCAAAGATTCCTAATAGTACCTATGTGGAGTATGTAACTTTTTTCTGCAGAGCACTGGATGGTTGGGTGAAGGGTAGCAAAGTGAATTATTTTCAAGGTCTCTTTGATTTAATTGCATGGGAGCACTTGTCTAGTAACTGTTTTCCTGAGCTACGCCAGCACCTGATTGATAGCAAGCTGACTGACCCTAGGAAGCTTGCTGAGGAGGCGGACCGCTGGGTCAGCACCAGGGTCCACAAGGGTCAAGTGGGGGACTCCGCCATGGGTGGGCAGGGTCCCCAGCAGAGGAGTGGGGGGGACAAGGGTAAACAGAGGGAGTTTCAGAAGAGGCCCCAAAGTAATCCCCAAGGGAACCAAGGGAAGGGTTCTCAGCCTCTCCCGCCCCAGAAACCACTCAGGCCCCGACAGGTACCCCTGTTCAAAGAGGGCCCCTCAAGTGTTACAAGTGTGGTGAGTTGGGTCATTTTGCCAATGATCCAAAGTGTCGCCAGTTTGGTAAACCTGCACCCCCGAGTGCAGCCCCCCAGCAGATGGCTAGTGTAGCCCTGGGTGAGGAATGGGTTGTCCAAGGGGGGGAAGGTCCCGCAGAGATGTCCCTTGTCTCATTAGGAGACTATGATATGGTCCAGGAAAACCAACTGCCCAACAACACTAAGAAATATGGGCAGTGGGTGACCATTAATGGCAAGAAGGTGGGGGCCAGTGTAACAGCTGTCAAGCATTGTTAGACCTGGCACCTTGGCGTGAGTTTCCCTTCCACTTTTTGATGGTGTGCCTCGATTGTTTTGCTGGTGTTGTCCGCTCAGAGCACTGCGCCATGGCTAATCCGTGCCGCAGTGCAAGTGCTCCCTAGGTAAAGTGTACCTGTAATTGATGTTCATGATTGGTTTATTGGATTCACTGTCAGTCCCCAGTAAAGTGCACCAGGGGTGCCAGGGCTTGTGAATGCCAATGCTGCTGGTGGGCTTGCAGCGCTGGTTGCGCCACCCACAGAAGCGGCCTTGTAAAATGTGTCTAGGGTCTGCCACCGCAGACCCTGTGCGCGGTCCGGGACCGTCGCGCTGACTGCGCAAGTGCCCCCACTTGCCAGTCCCTAAACCTTCCCTTACCTACATATTAGCCACCCCTCTGGTAGGCCCAAGGGCAGGGTGCATTGTAGGCATAAGGTAGGACATGCCCTGATGTGTGTGGCATGTCTTAGTAGTGAATTACAGCCCTTGTCGTTTTTCACTATTGAAGGCTACCTGCTCTCCATAGGCCAGAATGGGCTGCTGGGATCACGCCAACGCTGTGACCCCGGTGGACTCAGAGAGCATGGTAGAGTGTCAAGTTTAGTATGCCTGAGCTCAGAATAATAAAATACTTCTTGTAGTCAAGTTTATTTTAATATCCTGGGTTTGTAAATACTACTTTTAGAAAGTTAGCATTTACTGACCTGACCATCTCAGTCCGCCTCTGCTGTGTGAGTGTGTGTTCTGCCTAGCAACAGTAAGGAGCAGGGTGGGGGGATCCCCAGAGACAGGTTGGCTGCCAGGTGGTGGGCCGGGAGATGACACCAGGATGGGTGGGAGGAGTACACCTTGACTCTTGAATAGACCTGTGCTCTGCCACCACAAAGCCGGCGCCGCCCCCTGTGGGGCGGCTGATGTCTCTGCCCTGCTGCTGAAAGGAAAGAGCAGAGTCACCATAACAAAGTGCTCCAGAACTGGACTGAGCCAGGCCTAGGCCCCCTGGCGCTAAGGAACAAAAGAATCATGGTATAAAAGTAGGAGCCTGGCTCCTAAGAAATCAGAATCCTGTTTACCACAAAGAACCTCTGCCCGACTAGAAGGAGAAGAAGACGCTGGAGGAGCTGGCCTGCTGCTTGCCTTGCTGAGAAAGGAGAGGAAGAGACTACTGAAAAGACTTTGCTACTTTGTGCTTGAACATTCTCCAAGGGCTTGATCTGAGCTTGCCCCCTGAACTGAACCCCAGGACCAGTGGGTTCTCTGTGCTTTTGCTCGTCCTCCAATTCGAGCCGTGTGTGCATCCCGCTGGAAATAGACTGCGCCCCTCATCGCCCCTCCTGGGGCCGTGACACTCAGAAGCTTGCTTGCCTCAAACCCGTGAGAGCCCCGCTCCGTCCAGAGCCGCTCTCTGTCCCCGGGCCAGGCTGCCTGCATCCCTGTCACCGCCTGCTACTGGAGCGCGCTGACCGCGCTATCACCCCTCCCGCCGGAAGCCGTCCGACGACTGTGATCTACGCCGGGTCATCCAGCTGCACTGACTGTGCCCTGCGACCCCGCTTCGCTATCCCCGGACATCTCAGGCCGCGCCGCCCCCGCTGTGGAGACCCTCCTGCACCGCCGTGCTAAAGGGTCGCTGGCCGCGCCTGCCTACGTGCCCACACCTGCTGATTGAGGACCCAAGAACACTTCCCAAGCTGAGAGTCGCACCGACCTGTGCCGACTCTCCACATCACGAAAGAAGTTCCAGTATCGGGCTCGGGGCCCGCAACGCCTTATTTCCCCGTTCGCAGGAGCCGATCTCCGTGAGTACTGGAACCACAAGTAACATTTGCAAGAGACTACAAGGTCTCCATTTGAAGCTAGGAACAAAGAACATTTGCCTGCTTTACAACCTGGTGGCCTAGCGAAAACGTTATTGGTCTTGTGATAAGTCTGCTGAGATATATATACCTATTTTTACATAAAGAAGCGTATTTTTATATATATCCAAGTCTGGTGTCCGTTTCTGGGGGGATTGATGTATTTACTGTGTGTATGATTGTAAGTGCTTAACCAACAACGCCTGAGGAATCGCCTTGGCTGCTCATGCCACGCACCTAGAGGGTGAGCAAGGGTCATTCGCGAGGGGTTATCCTGCGCCCTGACGTGGAGGAGAGGGTTCCTGCTTGACACAAGGGCAACCTTGCGCCAACCAGAGATCCCCGACTCTAACATTGGTGGCAGCGGGTGGGATTTCGGATTTGCACTTGTAATTTACATACAGTGAATTATTAATCACCAGATAGTGAGCGCAGACCAAATAACGCAGCCACAGGTTTTTATTTGTTGAACTTTGTTGAGACATCTGCCGTTACTGCAACCATGCCTAGCTCACTCTCCGCTGGGAGAGCACTCTCTGTGATTTCTGGAATAGATGAGGTGGATTGGGAGAGACTGGAAGGCTACACGATGGAGCAATTGAAAGGCTACAGTGTAAAATTCCGAGTCCCCCATGCTGGATTCAAGAGGAAGACCCAGTACACCAAGGCGTTGAGAGCCTGGAAGGAGTCACGAGACCCACGGAATGCGGGGGACATCGTTCCACCCGACAACCTTGAGGAGCCCAGCAGAGTCCGGTCGCCAGAGGAGCTGGCAGACAGGGCAGCAGACAGGGCGCATGCAATGGAGATGGCAAAGTTGGCAGGACAAATGGAAATGGAAAAGCAGAAGTTGGCCCTGGAGGCACAACAACGCCAAATGGATCATGATATAAGATTGAAGGAGTTGGAGCTGAAGGCGAAAAGTTTGGATACCGCTCCTTCTGGTGGCAGCACTCCACCGGTGCAGGTAGAGTCCAAGGTGTACATCCCCAAAGATGTAGTAAAGGAGTATTTTAGAAAGGATGACATAGGGCAGTGGTTTAGAGCCTACGAGGTGGCCATGTCTTCACACCGGGTCCCTGAGAAAGACTGGGGAGCGGGGTTGTGGGGAAGGTTCCTTGCTGAAGGGCGTGACACACTGTTAGATTTGCCCTTAGATCTCCAAGCCTCATACCCCCATATGAAGGAAGCTTTAATGACAAGGTATGGGTTAACTCCTGAGCTATATAGACAGAGGTTCAGGGAGACTAAGAAGATCCCTGAGAGTACGTATGTGGAGTATGTGACCTTTTTCTGCAGAGCGCTGGATGGTTGGGTGAAGGGTAGCAAAGTGAATGATTATCAAGGGCTGCTTGATTTAATTGCATGGGAGCACTTGTCCAGTCAATGTTTTCCTGAGCTACGCCAGCACCTGATTGATAGCAAGCTGTCCAAACCGAGGAAGCTTGCTGAGGAGGCGGACCGCTGGCTCAGCACCAGGGTCCACAAGGGTCAAGTGGGAGACTCCGCCAAAGGTGGGCAGGGTCCCCAGCAGAAGAGTGGGGGGGACAGGGGTAAACAGAAGGGGTTCCAAAAAGGCCCCCAAAGTAATTCCCAAGGGAACCAGTAGAAGGGTTCTCAGCCTCCCCCACCCCCGCAGCAGAACGGGGCCCCGACCGGTAGACCTGTTCCAAAGGGGCCCTTCAATTGTTATAGGTGTGGTGACCCGGGTCACATTGCCTCTGATCCTAAGTGTCGCCTGTTTGGTAAGACCGCACCCACTGGTGCTCCACCCCGGCAAGTAGCTAGTGTTAACTTTGGGGAGGAGGTAGCAGTCCAGGAGGGTGGGGGTCCCGGGCAGATGACCCTAGTCTCGCTAGGAGACAGTGAGATGGTCCCCGAAACCTACTTACCCTCTAACACTAAGAAATATGGGCAAGTAGTGACCATCAATGGAAAGAAGGTTGAGGCTCTTAGAGATACAGGAGCCAGCGTGACCTCGGTGAGGCAACACCTGGTGTCTCAAGAGCAGATTGTACCCAATGCCTACTGTAGGGTTGTCAATGCTGACAACATAGAGAGCCGTTGTCCAATGGCTCAAGTTCCCTTTGAGTGGGGGGAGGTCTCTGGTACTCTACAAGTCGCTGTGAGAACTGACATGCCTGTAGACTGTCTGCTAGGGAACGACCTGGAGAGCTCCCCTTGGGAAAAGGTGGAGAAGACCACGCATCTGAGGATGGTGGGTCTACCCGACTGGGCGTGCGTGACCACCCGGTCCATGGCAGCCAGTAGGGGTGTTGAGAGGGTCCTGGAGCCTGAGGGAGAGGTCCAGGGACCGGCCTTAGGGAGAAGGCGCAGGAGGCGCGGGAAACCGGCCCCCGAAGTTCCCACGGCCCAGGAGGAAGTAGACCCTGAGGGGGATGCTCTGGAGCCTACCGGGGAACAGATTGCCGAACTGGGAGACTTGCCTGAGCTGGCCCATTGGCAGCAAGAAGGAGGTCCCTCCAGGGAGGAATTCTGCAGGGAGCAGAAAGAATGCCCTTCTCTCGTGGGTATGCGGCAGCAGGCTGCAGACCAGGCCAATGGTGTTCAGGCCAAAACACACTACGTGTACTGGGAGAGTGACCTCCTGTATTCCGAGCCTAAGGCTGCTGAACCTGGGTCAGCCCATGTGCTGGTGGTACCCCAGAAGTTCAGAACCTTCCTACTGGGGCTGGCTCATGATGTGCCGTTAGCAGGACATTTGGGGATGGACAAGACCTATGACAGGCTTGTCACCCACTTTTACTGGCCCCAAATGCACAAGAATTCAGATTCCTACTGCAGAACCTGTCAGACTTGCCAGGCAAGTGGTAAGAGCGGAGGGAAGCACAAGGCTCCTCTGCGACCTTTCCCTGTGGTTGGTACGCCATTCCAACGAGTGGGTATTGATATGGTGGGGCCTCTGGACCCCAAGACAGCCCTGGGCAACAGGTTCATCCTGGTCTTGGTGGACCATGCCACCCGGTACCCTGAAGCCATCCCTCTGAGGACAGTGACGGCCCCCGTGGTGGGACGGGCACTGATGGGAATTTTCTCCCGAGTGGGATTCCCTCTAGAGGTGGTGAGCGACAGGGGGACCAATTTCATATCCACCTATATGAAATCCCTGTGGAAGGAGTGTGGGGTAACTTACAAGATCACCACTCCTTACCACCCCCAAGGAAATGGGTTGGTTGAGAGATTCAACCGAACCCTCAAAGGCATGATCATGGGCCTGGACGGTCCAATGAGGCGTAAGTGGGACGTCCTCTTGCCATGCCTGCTCTTCGCTTACCGAGAGGTGCCACAGAAGTCTCTAGGATTCAGCCCCTTTGAGCTTCTGTATGGTCACCCGGTAAGAGGACCTCTGAGTTTGGTAAAGGAAGGCTGGGAGCAATCTCCCAGGAAACCTCCCCAGAATGTATACAGTTACATGCTGGCCTTCCGAAACCAGACTCGGCGTTTCAGGCAACTTGCTGAGGCAAATCTGGAAGCCAGCCAGGAGGAGATGAAGCGGTGGTACGACCGGAATGCCACTCTGGTAGAGCTTCAACCTGGACAAAAGGTGTGGGTCTTGGCCCCAGTGGAGCCTTGTGCACTTCAGGATAAGTGGACAGGTCCATTTGAGGTTGTGGAGCGCAAAAGTCCTATCACCTACTTGGTGGACATGCAGTCTCCCAGGAACCCTTTGAGGGTCCTACATGTTAACCGCCTTAAGCCCCACTTAGAGAGGACCGAAGTGGGCATGCTGCTGGCCACTGATGATGGAATGGAAGAGGAGACCGAGCCTCTTCCTGACCTCTTAGTGGCCTCTGAGAAAGATGGGTCAGTGGATGGAGTTAACCTCTCACCCACCCTGACGCCCGAACAACAGGAAGATTGCCGCCACTTGCTGGGGCAGTTCTCCGATAGATTCTCCCTGGTTCCTGGTGTCACAGATTGGTGCGTCCATGATGTGGACACAGGAGACAGCTTACCTGTGAAGCACAAGGCTTACAGGGTAACTGACAGGGTCAGAGCTTGCATCAAGGAGGAGGTCTCCAAGATGCTTGCGCTAGGGGTGGTTGAGTCCTCCAGCAGTCCTTGGTCCAGCCCCGTGGTCTTGGTCCCAAAGGCTGCTGCGCCGGGAGCCACACCTGAACTCCGGTTCTGTGTGGACTACAGAGGACTCAATTCAGTGACGAAGACTGACGCGCACCCCATCCCCAGAGCTGATGAGCTCATTGATCGGCTGGGGGCTGCCCGGTTCCTCAGCACGTTTGATTTAACGTCTGGGTACTGGCAGATCGCCTTGACCGACGGGGCCAAAGAGAGGTCAGCATTCTCTACTCCAGATGGGCACTTCCAGTTCCGAGTCATGCCATTTGGAATGAAGAATGCCCCTGCCACCTTTCAGAGGTTGGTCAACCAGGTACTGGTTGGGCTGGATGCGTTCAGTGCCGCCTACCTGGATGACATCGCAGTGTTCAGTGCCACCTGGCCCGAACACCTGCGCCACCTCTGGGAAGTGTTGATGGCTCTGCGCCGAGCAGGCCTCACGATCAAGGCAAGCAAGTGCCAGATCGGGCAGGGTTCCGTGGTGTACTTGGGACACCAAGTGGGGAGTGGCAAGGTGGCACCCTTGCAACCCAAAATTGAGACCATCCTGGCTTGGGAACCCCCCAAGACGCAGACCGCAGTGAGGGCCTTCCTGGGGCTCACTGGGTACTACAGGAGGTTTGTCAAGGGCTATGGAACGATTGTTGCCCCCTTGACAGAGCTGACTTCCAAGAAGCAGCCCAGGAACGTGATTTGGACTGACACCTGTCAGAAAGCTTTCGACACCCTGAAGACTGCCATGTGCACGGCGCCCGTGCTCTTGGCCCCTGACTTCTCCAAGGAATTCCTAGTACAGCCAGACGCTTCAGAGCATGGTGTAGGGGCTGTTCTCTCACAGATGACTGAGGAGGGCTGGGACCAACCCGTAGCCTTCATCAGTAGGAGGTTACTTCCACGGGAAAGTAGGTGGAGTGCAATTGAGCGAGAAGCATTTGCTGTGGTCTGGGCGCTGAAGAAGCTGAGACCCTACTTGTTTGGGTCTCACTTCCGGGTTCAGACGGACCACAGGCCCCTCAGATGGTTGATGCAGATGAGGGGTGAGAACCCGAAGCTGTTGAGGTGGTCCATCTCCCTACAGGGTATGGACTTTACGGTGGAACACCGTCCTGGTACAGATCACGCCAACGCTGACGGTCTGTCCAGGTATTTCCGCCTTAGTGACGAGGAACCCCCTGGGCAAGGGTAGTTCTCCCCACATTTCAGCTGGAGGGGACACGTGTTAGACCTGGCACCTTGGCGTGAGTTTCCCTTCCACTTTTTGATGGTGTGCCTCGATTGTTTTGCTGGTGTTGTCCGCTCAGGGCACTGCGCCACGGCTAATCCGTGCCGCAGTGCAAGTGCTCCCTAGGTAAAGTGTACCTGTAATTGATGTTCATGATTGGTTTATTGGATTCACTGTCAGTCCCCAGTAAAGTGTACCAGGGGTGCCAGGGCTTGTGAATGCCAATGCTGCTGGTGGGCTTGCAGCGCTGGTTGCGCCACCCACAGAAGCGGCCTTGTAAAATGTGTCTAGGGTCTGCCACCGCAGACCCTGTGCGCGGTCCGGGACGGTCGCGCTGACTGCGCAAGTGCCCCCACTTGCCAGTCCCTAAACCTTCCCTTACCTACATATTAGCCACCCCTCTGGTAGGCCCAAGGGCAGGGTGCATTGTAGGCATAAGGTAGGACATGCCCTGATGTGTGTGGCATGTCTTAGTAGTGAATTACAGCCCTTGTCATTTTTCACTATTGAAGGCTACCTGCTCTCCATAGGCCAGAATGGGCTGCTGGGATCACGCCAACGCTGTGACCCCGGTGGACTCAGAGAGCATGGTAGAGTGTCAAGTTTAGTATGCCTGAGCTCAGAATAATAAAATACTTCTTGTAGTCAAGTTTATTTTAATATCCTGGGTTTGTAAATACTACTTTTAGAAAGTTAGCATTTACTGACCTGACCATCTCAGTCCGCCTCTGCTGTGTGAGTGTGTGTTCTGCCTAGCAACAGTAAGGAGCAGGGTGGGGGGATCCCCAGAGACAGGTTGGCTGCCAGGTGGTGGGCCGGGAGATGACACCAGGATGGGTGGGAGGAGTACACCTTGACTCTTGAATAGACCTGTGCTCTGCCACCACAAAGCCGGCGCCGCCCCCTGTGGGGCGGCTGATGTCTCTGCCCTGCTGCTGAAAGGAAAGAGCAGAGTCACCATAACAAAGTGCTCCAGAACTGGACTGAGCCAGGCCTAGGCCCCCTGGCGCTAAGGAACAAAAGAATCATGGTATAAAAGTAGGAGCCTGGCTCCTAAGAAATCAGAATCCTGTTTACCACAAAGAACCTCTGCCCGACTAGAAGGAGAAGAAGACGCTGGAGGAGCTGGCCTGCTGCTTGCCTTGCCGAGAAAGGAGAGGAAGAGACTACTGAAAAGACTTTGCTACTTTGTGCTTGAACATTCTCCAAGGGCTTGATCTGAGCTTGCCCCCTGAACTGAACCCCAGGACCAGTGGGTTCTCTGTGCTTTTGCTCGTCCTCCAATTCGAGCCGTGTGTGCATCCCGCTGGAAATAGACTGCGCCCCTCATCGCCCCTCCTGGGGCCGTGACACTCAGAAGCTTGCTTGCCTCAAACCCGTGAGAGCCCCGCTCCGTCCAGAGCCGCTCTCTGTCCCCGGGCCAGGCTGCCTGCATCCCTGTCACCGCCTGCTACTGGAGCGCGCTGACCGCGCTATCACCCCTCCCGCCGGAAGCCGTCCGACGACTGTGATCTACGCCGGGTCATCCAGCTGCACTGACTGTGCCCTGCGACCCCGCTTCGCTATCCCCGGACATCTCAGGCCGCGCCGCCCCCGCTGTGGAGACCCTCCTGCACCGCCGTGCTAAAGGGTCGCTGGCCGCGCCTGCCTACGTGCCCACACCTGCTGATTGAGGACCCAAGAACACTTCCCAAGCTGAGAGTCGCACCGACCTGTGCCGACTCTCCACATCACGAAAGAAGTTCCAGTATCGGGCTCGGGGCCCGCAACGCCTTATTTCCCCGTTCGCAGGAGCCGATCTCCGTGAGTACTGGAACCACAAGTAACATTTGCAAGAGACTACAAGGTCTCCATTTGAAGCTAGGAACAAAGAACATTTGCCTGCTTTACAACCTGGTGGCCTAGCGAAAACGTTATTGGTCTTGTGATAAGTCTGCTGAGATATATATACCTATTTTTACATAAAGAAGCGTATTTTTATATATATCCAAGTCTGGTGTCCGTTTCTGGGGGGATTGATGTATTTACTGTGTGTATGATTGTAAGTGCTTAACCAACAACGCCTGAGGAATCGCCTTGGCTGCTCACGCCACGCACCTAGAGGGTGAGCAAGGGTCATTCGCGAGGGGTTATCCTGCGCCCTGACGTGGAGGAGAGGGTTCCTGCTTGACACAAGGGCAACCTTGCGCCAACCAGAGATCCCCGACTCTAACAAGCATCACCTGGTGTCTCAAGAGCAGGTGGTCCCACATGCATTCTGCTGAGTCGTGAACGCCGACAACACTGAGACCCAGTGTCCCATGGCTCAGGGTCCCTTTGAGTGGGAGGGGGTCTCTGGTGCTCTTCAGGTAGCTGTGAGAACCGTCATGCCTGTAGACTGTTTGTTGGGGAATGACTTGGAGAGCTCACCTTGGGAGAAGGTGGAGAAACGCACTCACCTGCGGATGGTGGGTCTGCCTGACTGGGCGTGCATGACCACCCGGTCAATGGCAGCCAGTAGGGGTGCTCAAGGGGTCCTGGAGCCTGAGGGAGAGGCCCAGGAACCGGCCTTAGAGAGAAGGAACAGGAGGCGTGGGAAACCGGCCCCTGAAGTTCCCACAGCCCAGGAGGAAGCAGACCTTGAGGGGGATGCCCTGGAGCCTACCGGGGAACAAATAGCTGAACTGGGGGAGCTGCCTGAGCTGACCCATTGGCAGCAAGAAGGAGGCCCCTCCAGGGAGGAATTCTGCAGGGTGCAGAAAGAATATCCTTCTCTCATAGGTCAGCGGCAGCAGGATGCAGACCAGGCCAACGGTGATCAGTCCGGAACACATTTCATTTATTGGGATTTATGTATTCAGAGCCTAAGGTTGCTGAGCCTGGGTCAGCCCGTGCGCTGGTGGTACCCCAGCGCTTCAGATCCTTCCTACTGGGGCTGGCTCACGATGTGCCATTGGCAGGGCATTTGGGGCAGGACAAGACCTATGAAAGGCTTGTCACCCACTTTTATCACCCACTTTTATTGGCCTCAAATGCACAGGAACTCAGATGCTCACTGTAGGACCTGCCAGACTTGCCAGGCAAGTGGAAAGAGTGGGAGGAAGCAGAAGGCTCCTCTCCAGCCATTCCCTGTGGTCAGTACCCCATTCCCGAGTGGGGATTGACATCGTGGGGCCACTGGACCCCAGGACAGCCATGGGCAACAGGTTCATCCTGGTCCTGATGGACCATGCCACCCGGTACCCGGAAGCCATCCCTCTGAGGACAGTGACGGCCCCCGTGGTGGGACGTGCACTGATGGGAATTTTCTCCAGAGTGGGATTCCCTCTAGAGGTGGTGTCTGACCGTGGTACCAATTTAATCTCCAAGTACATGAAATCCCTTTGGCAAGAGTGTGGTGTAACCTACAAATTCACCACACCTTACCACCCCCAAGGAAATGGGTTGGTTGAGAGATTCAACCATACCCTTAAGGGCATGATTATGGGTCTGGAAGAACCCATGAGGCGAAAGTGGGACGTCCTCTTGCCATGCCTTCTCTTTGCTTACCGTGAGGTGCCACAGAAGTCTCTAGGGTTCAGCCCCTTTGAGCTCCTGTATGGCCACCCAGTAAGAGGACCTCTAAGTCTGGTCAAAGAAGGCTGGGAGCAATCTCCCAGTAAACCTCCCCAGAATGTATATAGCTACATGCTGGCCTTCGGGAATCAGACTAGGTGTTTCAGGCAACTTGCTGAGGCAAATCTGCAAGCCAAGAGAATACAGAGGAAACGACTCTGCACGATAATATCACCTGCACACCACAGGAGAAGGCGGTCCAGAGAACAGGGAGAAACACCATATACGTGAATCTGTTTCCCCTGCGTCTGGAGTAAAATATAAACAAGATTAGAAACGAAGAAAAACGTGTGCAATACTGAGATCAATTCGAAGATTCCAGCCATATGAATATAAAAGTTGGACGGTTCCTCACAATCAGAAAGGAAGAGTGAGCACATAGCAGATTTACCCAAGATAAGAAAGAATTGAGAGCGTAAGAAGGATCGAAATATTGAACATTGAGTTGAGAAAACCCTCATCAATGGTCTTGAGAAAGATAGTGGCAAATAAATGAGCCCATCGAAACGCGTCGACGCAAAAAAGGCACAATTCAAGGAACGGATACCGACCTATAGAGATGAATGTATGAGTATCTCATAAGTGGTAAAATTTTAGCTTTGTTCAAGAGGATGTGCAATATATGACAAAGTGTACTGTCTTTTTATGTTGTGTTTTCTCGGTTATGCAGGCTCATAACGGGATGATGTTATCATTTGATTTCTGTGTAAAAATCTAATTTGTGTATTTGGGTCTTCCATATATATTCCCAATTGGTTCCTTCTTGTGCTGCTAAGGAAAAATCTACTGTTTAGAGTAACTGTTAAGTAGGGACCATTTTAGACTGTGTTTTTAAATGTGATGTATAACATGTTTTTTAAACAATAAATACTAATGATTTCTGTATAAATGTGTTGGAGGATAATTGTCAAATAACGATATTACACAAGGGACTGCTAGTTGATACTTCTAAGAGTACCCTATTCCCTTGAGTATTACAAGGGGTCTCTCTCTTTTATTTTATAAATCTGCAAGCCAGCCAGGAGGAGATGAAGCGGTGGTACGACCAGAATGCCACTCTGGTACAGCTTCAGCCTGGACAGAAGGTGTGGCTCTTGTCCCCCGTGGTGCCTTGTGCACTCCAGGATAAGTGGACCGGCCCCTTTGAGGTGGTGGAGCGCAATAGTCCTGTCACCTACTTGGTGGACTTGCAGTCGCCCAGGAACCCCTTTAGGGTTCTGCATGTCAACCGCCTGAAACCCCACTTAGAGAGGTCTGAAGTGGGCATGCTCTTGCCAACAGATGATGGAATGGAGGAGGAGACTGAGCCTCTTCCTGACCTCCTGGTAGCCACAGAGCGAGATGGGTCAGTGGATGGAGTTAACCTCTCTCCCACCCTGACCCTGCTGGGACAGTTTTCTGACCTGTTCTTCCTGATTCCTAGTGTCACAAATTGGTGCGTCCATGATGTAGATACAGGAGACAGCTTACCTGTGAGACACAAGGCTTACAGAGTAACTGACAAGGTCAGGGCCTGCATCAAAGAGGAGGTCTCAAAGATGCGTGCTCTTGGGGTGGTTGAGTCCTCCAGCAGTCCTTGGGCCAGCCCAGTAGTCTTGGTCCCGAAGGCTGCAGTGCCGGGAGCCACACCCGAACTCCGGTTCTGTGTGGACTACAGAGGACTCAATTCAGTCACCAAGACTGACGCGCACCCCATCCCCAGAGCTGATGCGCTCATTGATCGGTTATGGGCTGCCCGGTACCTCAGCTCGTTTGGCTTGACGTCTGGGTACTGGCAGATCGCCTTGACTGATGGGGCCAAAGAGAGGTCAGCATTCTCCACACCAGATGGGCATTACCAGTTCCGGGTTATGCCATTTGGGATGAAGAATGCCCCTGCCACCTTTCAGAGGTTGGTCAACCAGGTGTTGGTTGGGCTGGATGAGTTCAGCGCCGCCTACCTGGATGACATCGTAGTATTCAGTATCTCCTGGGAAGAACACCTGCACCACCTCTGGGAAGTGTTGATGGCACTGCGCAAGGCAGGCCTCACGATCAAGGCAAGCAAGTGTCAGATCGGGCAGGGTTCAGTGGTGTACTTGGGACATCAAGTTGGGAGCGGCCAGGTGGCGCCCCTGCAGCCCAAGATTGAGACCATCCTGGCTTGGGAACCCCCCAAAACCCAGACAGAGGTGAGAGCCTTTTTAGGACTCACAGGGTACTACAGGAGGTTTGTCAAGGGGTATGGCAACATTGTTGCGCCCTTGACAGAGCTGACTTCCAAGAAGCAGCCAAAGAAAGTGATCTGGACTGACACCTATCAGAAAGCATTTGACACCCTGAAGACTGCCTTGTGTACGGCGCCCGTGCTCCTGGCACCCGACTTCTCCAAAGAGTTCCTTGTACAGACAGACGCTTCAGAGTATGGTGTAGGGGCGGTTCTTTCACAGGTGACTGAGGAGGGCTTTGACCAACCTGTAGCCTTCATCAGTAGGAGGTTACTTTCCCGGGAACAAAGGTGGAGTGCAATTGAGCGGGAAGCATTTGCTGTGGTCTGGGCGCTGAAGAAGCTAAGGCCCTACCTGTTTGGGACTCACTTCCGGGTTCAGACAGACCACAGGCCCCTCAGATGGTTGATGCAAATGAGGGGTGAGAATCCAAAGCTGTTGAGGTGGTCCATTTCCCTACAGGGTATGGACTTCACAGTGGAGCATCACCCTGGCACAGATCACGCCAATGCTGACGGTCTGTCCAGATTTTTCCGCCTTAGTGATGAGAACTCCCTGGGGTAGGGTAGTTCTCCCCACATTTCAGCTGGAGGGGACACGTGTTAGACCTGGCACCTTGGCGTGGGTCTCCCTTCCACTTTTTGTTGCTGTTGCCTCAGGTGTTTTGCTGGTGTTAGCCGCTCAGAGCACTGTGCCACTGCCAATCAGTGCCACAGTGCAAGTGCTCCCTGTATAAAGTGTATACATTGATTGGAATCCATGATTGGCTTATTAGGTTTACAGTCAGACCCCAGTAAAGCATACCAGGAGTGCCCAGGGCTTGTAAATCCAAATGCTGCTAGTGGGCCTGCAGCACTGGTTGTGCCACCCACAGAAGCAGCCTTCTAAAATGTGTCTAAGGTCTGCCATTGCAGAACCTGCGTGCAGTCTGGTACTGTCATGCTGACTGGGCAAGGGCACCCCCTTGCCAGCCCCTAAACCTTCCCTAAACTTCATATTAGCCACCCCTATGGTAGGCCCAAGGGCAGGGTGCATTGTAAGTGTAAGGTAGGACAAGCCCTGATGTGTATGGCATGTCCTAATAGTGAATTACAGCCATTTTCATTTTTTCACTATTGTAAGGCTACCTGTTCTCATAGTCCAGAATGGGCTGCTGGAATTATTACACTCTATAATCCTAGCAGACTCAGGGAACATGGTAGAATCTTGAGTTTGATATGCCTGAACTCAGAATACTAAAATACATCTTTTAGCAAAGTTTATTTTAATGTTCTGTGTTTGCAAATGCCACTTTTAGAAAGTTGGCATTTGCTTGCCTAACCATTTCAGCCCCCCTCTGCTCTGATGTGTATCTGCTGTCTGGTTTGTGTGAGTGACAGGGCTGGGGAATTCCAGGTGACAGTCTGGGCAGCCAGGTGGTGAATAGGAAGATTACACCAGGATGGGTGGGAGGAGTACACCTGGTCTCTGAATAGGGCTGTGCTCTGCCACCACAATGCTTGTTCCACCTCCTGTGGAGCGTCTGATGTCTCTGCCCTGCACACTGAAAAGACAACCCAGAGTCACCACAACAAAGTGCTCAAGAACTGGACTGAACAAGGCAAAGGCCCCCTGGCCTCAAAGAACAAAATAAATGCAGTATAAAGATAGGAGCCCTGCTCCTACGAAATCAGATCCTGCTTGAACCACGAAGAACCTCTGCCCGACTAGAAGAACCTGGGAAAGCTGAAGGAGGAGTACTGTCCCTGACCAGGGGGACTGGCCTGCAGTGGGTGCCTTGCTGAGAAAGGAGAGGAAAAGACTGAAATAGACTTTGTAGAACTTGTACTTCAAACCAATCTCCAAGGGCTTGTGGGTGAGCTTGCCCCCTGAACGGAGTCCCAGGAATATTGGACTCCTCCTGCCTCAAGAGCCACTGGACATTGCCTCAAAACTTGCCCTGCCGCTGGAGCCGCGATCGAAGTACGACTCGAAACCCCTGTTTGCTCTGCAGCCGTGTCCGTGGCTGCCCCGCACCGTGTGGCTACGCTCTGTACGAGCCGTAACCCGCACTGTCCACTGCCGGGCTGCCTACACCCCGCTGCACCCTCCTCCAGTGAGCCGCACTGCTTGTCTCGCCACCCCTGCTGCTGGCAGTTAAGGACCGGAGCGCCCCGCAAGGAGAATCTGTCCCGTACGCCAAAGCGTACCGGCTCCCCTGGCGCCGCACTCCAGAACCCGAATCCCCAGCCGCGCACCGAAGGGTAGGGCTCATACGCCCGAAGCGTACCGGCCGCCCCGTACTGTGCCGCTGGGTTCAGATTGGCATCCCCACTCCAAGGCACGACGCGCATCTCGCGCTGCACAAGTGAAGCCGCTACAACCCGGACCGTCTGCTCCACCCTGCAGCCCCGCCCAGACGCCCCGAACCGGGGCATCTACCCGAGCTGAGCCGCACCGGAGAGCCAACGCACGCTCCTGGAACACCTGCACCCCAAAGACTTCATCGCATCCTTGTAAGCCTTATAGGCGAATGCTGGACTTTGGTCTGAATGAAAGGTGCCACAGGCAAAGATCCCTACAAAGACACGCAAATCCCTGATGACATTTCAAGCTTCAGCACTGCGTTTTGGCCACACCCAAAGGAATTTAGTGCACAAATCAACCGCAACCAAAATTGATGTGTATGCAGTGTCAGAAGAAAAAAGACCGAAGTGATCAAGATATATACAGCCAAAAGGGCGATCAGCGATGCAAAGCTGTGGTTGTGGTGGACGTGTTACAAGAAAGTACATAAGTACGGGTCTGTTCATATAAACCACGCCACCAGTAACGTTGCTGCAAGATAGAAACTGTCGTTGACACTCCGGCATGGGCCAAAGCCATGCCTTTGTGTGCAACTTTGATCAAAGAAAGTATGCGGTCCGCATTGGGAATCAGTCAATCCCCAATGTCTGGTATTCTTGCAACTTGATCGGGAGTTAACTGATAACAATAATTTGAAGAGAAAACCTGTGGATAATTGAGGCCCTCCTTAGTAGTAGCTATTGCTCCCAAAATTTCGTTATCAATCGTCCATGGAACGTCCATGTAACGGCTGCAATGGAACACGTGGCTATTGCAGATTTGGCTGCTTTATCATCCCAAGAGCGTGTGCTCCCAGACGCTGATGGCCAAGAGTATGAATAACCTGTGTGAGGGGCAGACGTTGTTTAAGATCTGCCACTTGAACACAAAGCGTTTTATGCTTAATCGCGCTGCCTTTAGAATCTCGATAATCGTTTTGAGACCAAAAGAATAAGTTGTCGTTGAAAGGCTTGACACAGTAATAAGAATCACACACAATCAGAGTAGACACATTTGGATCTGCAAACTCGAGAGCCAGAACAAGAGCACGCAGCTCAGTCAATTGGGGGATACAGTCTCCAAGTGCCTGTGTATGCACTATTTCAGACTTGAATTCTCCATTCACCATTTTACCTGCCACAATAGCACAAGCTGCTGAATAAGCATGTTTAGAACCGGTGGCCGGTTGTGCCGAACCATCGGTGTAAATGATACATGTATACTCCTCTAGAGGAAGCAAAGACAGAGGAGGTGGATGAATGTGTTCATACTGCAAGAACTTCTGTGTCTGAAGAGAAGGGTCGTAAAAAATAAACGTGACATCCAGAGACGTCAAAGAAGTAGCCCATTGTATCCAACGGGGATGTGAAGCTTTAGATTTTGGAACACTTGCTTATGGCACTGCTTCTAATGCAGGGTAAGGAGTAACCACCAAAATGCGTTTTCCCTGTGCCATTGCGCGTTCCTTCAGGAAGCCATCTGCACAGCAGTTAGAACTTTTTCAACTGTGGAAAACCACATTTCGGCTGAAGTGTACAAATGCAATTTGTATGCAATAGGAGCTGTGTCACATTCATTGTACGTCAAGTAGGTGAAACCCACTGCGCCTGGCACGATTCATATCACCAGGTTTGTGTGGTTATCACGTGTCAACAAGTACTTACTTGCAAGAAGATCTGACTGCAAAGATTGCAGTATAGCAGAGTGTTTATTTCCTCAAAATTCTTCAATTTTCAAATACTCTCATCTTCAGTTGTAGCCTTCAACTTGAGCCAACACGTGTTTCGTCAGAAAACGATGTTCTTACATCTCTGACTTCATCAGGGGTATAAATAAACAAACAGAGAGAGTCTAAGCTCCTCTATGTGCATTACAGTTATATAGGAGGGCGATCCCCAAGCAGGGATCCACCCACTAGACACCAGGAAGGGGGAGCGGCCCCCCCTGGCTCCCCCTGGGGGGCAGATTGGGGCATTAGCCCCCAATCTGCACCCCGGGGGAGAAAAAAAGCCCACTAGTCGCCAGGGATTTTTTTTAGGCAAATTTGAATTAGGGTGGGGGCTGCCCAAAACACGCCTGCCCATGCCCCCACCCCCTCCCCTCGGGTACTTGGGCATCCCACATGATTAAGGCACCGTTGTTATCAGGAGACCCGGGGGAATGCTGGGTGGTAGGAAATTTGTGCCAGCCCGGTGATGCCACAACTTTCCCACACAAAAATGTGTGAAAAAAGTGCTTTTTTCAGCTAAAATTTATGTTTGCAGGGCATTCTGGGTAAGGAAACGTTGGGGGATCCACGCAAGCCATACCTCCCTGAAAGCCTCCGGGTGTCTAGTTTTTAGAAATGTGTGGGTTTGGTAGGTTTCCATAGATGGCCGCCGAGCACGGGGCCAAAAACCCAGGTGACCCCCCTTGCAAATCCAGGTTGTTTGGTGATGGGCAATTTTGATGTCGCCTCAATACGTTTTGGGCCCTTGCCTGTCGCGGGTACTTGGGCCTCCTACACGTGTGAGACACCGTTTTTAAACGAAGACCCAGGCGAATGCTGGGTGGTAGGAAATTTGAGTCAGCCCGGTGATGCTACAACTTTCCCAGACAAAAACGTGTGAAAAAAGTGATTTTTTCAGCTAAAATTGAGGTTTGCAGGGGATTCTGGGTAAGGAAACGTTGGGGAATCCAAACAAGCCATACCTCCCTGTAATCTCCCAGATGTCTAGTTTTCAGAAACGTGTGGGTTTGGTAGGTTTCCCTAGATGGCCGCCGAGCACGGGGCCAAAAACCCAGGTGACCCCCCTTGCAAAACCAGCTTGTTTGGTGATAGGCAATTTTGATGTCGCCTCAATAAGTTTTGGGCCCTTGCCTGTCGCCGGTACTTGGGCCTCCCACATGAGTGAGGCACCGTTTTTATTGGGAGACCCGGGGGAACACTGGGTGGTAGGAAATTTGTGTCAGCCTGGTGATGCCACAACTTTCCCATACAAAAATGTGTGAAAAAAGTGCTTTTTTCAGCTAAAATGTAGGTTTGCAGGGCATTCTAGGTAAGGAAACGTTGGGGGATCCACGCAAGCCATACCTCCCTGAAAGCCTCCGGGTGTCTAGTTTTCAGAAATGTGTGGGTTTGGTAGGTTTCCATAGATGGCCGCCGAGCACGGGGCCAAAAACCCAGGTGACCCCCCTTGCAAATCCAGGTTGTTTGGTGATAGGCAATTTTGATGTCGCCTCAATACGTTTTGGGCCCTTGCCTGTCGCGGGTACTTGGGCCTCCTACACGTGTGAGACACCGTTTTTAAACGAAGACCCAGGCGAATGCTGGGTGGTAGGAAATTTGAGTCAGCCCGGTGATGCTACAACTTTCCCAGACAAAAACGTGTGAAAAAAGTGATTTTTTCAGCTAAAATTGAGGTTTGCAGGGGATTCTGGGTAAGGAAACGTTGGGGAATCCAAACAAGCCATACCTCCCTGTAATCTCCCAGATGTCTAGTTTTCAGAAACGTGTGGGTTTGGTAGGTTTCCCTAGATGGCCGCCGAGCACGGGGCCAAAAACCCAGGTGACCCCCCTTGCAAAACCAGCTTGTTTGGTGATAGGCAATTTTGATGTCGCCTCAATAAGTTTTGGGCCCTTGCCTGTCGCCGGTACTTGGGCCTCCCACATGAGTGAGGCACCGTTTTTATTGGGAGACCCGGGGGAACACTGGGTTGTAGGAAATTTGTGTCAGCCTGGTGATGCCACAACTTTCCCATACAAAAATGTGTGAAAAAAGTGCTTTTTTCAGCTAAAATGTAGGTTTGCAGGGGATTCTGGTTAAGGACACGTTGGGGGATAAACGCAAACCGTACCTCCCTGAAAGCCCCCAGGTGTCTAGTTTTCAGAAATGTGTGGGTTTGGTAGGTTTCCCTAGATGGCCGCCTCCGAGCACGGGGCCAAAAACCCAGGTGACCCCCTTGCAAAACCAGGTTGTTTTGTGATAGGCAATTTTGATGTCGCCTCACTATGTTTTGTGCCCTTGCCTGTCGCGGGTAGTTGGGCCTCCCACACAGTGTGAGGCACCATTTATATCGGGAGACCCAGGGGAACGCTGGGTGGTAGGAAATTTGTGTCAGCCCGGTGATGCCACAACTTTCCCACACAAAAACGTGTGAAAAAAGTGTTTTTTTCAGATAAAATTGAGGTTTGCAGGGGATTCTGGGTGAGGAAACGTTGGGGAATCCACGCAAGCCATACCTCCCTGTAATCTCCCGGGTGTCTAGTTATCAGAAACGTGTGGGTTTGGTAGGTTTCCCTAGACAGCCGCCGAGCACTAGGCCAAAAACCGAGGTGACCACCCTTGCAAAACCAGCTTGTTTGGTGATAGGCAATTTTGATGTCGCCTCAATAGGTTTTGGGCCCTTGCCTGTCGCAGGTACTTGGGCCTCCCACATGAGTGAGGCACCGTTTTTATTGGGAGACCCGGGGGAACACTGGGTGGTAGGAAATTTGTGTCAGCCCGGTGATACCACAACTTTCCCATACAAAAATGTGTGAAAAAAGTGATTTTTTCAGCTAAAATTGAGGTTTGCGGGGGATTCTGGGTAAGGAAACGTAGGGGGATCCATGTAAGCCGCACCTCCCTGAAAGCCCCCAGGTGTCTAGTTTTCATAAATGTGTGGGTTTGGTAGGTTTCTCTAGATGGCCGCCTCCGAGCACGGGGCCAAAAACCCAGGTGACCCCCCTTGCCACACCAGGTTGTTTTGTGATAGGCAATTTTGATGTCGCCTCACTATGTTTTGTGCCCTTGCCTGTCGCGGGTAGTTGGGCCTCCCACACTTGTGAGGCACCATTTATATCGGGAGACCCAGGGGAACGCTGGGTGGTAGGAAATTTGTGTCAGCCCGGTGATGCCACAAATTTCCCACACAAAAACGTGTGAAAAAAGTGTTTTTTTCAGCTAAAATTGAGGTTTGCAGGGGATTCTGGTTAAGGAAACGTTGGGGAATCCACGCAAGCCATACCTCCCTGTAATCTCCCGGGTGTCTAGTTATCAGAAATGTGTGGGTTTGGTAGGTTTCCCTAGACCGCCGTCGAGCACTAGGCCAAAAACCCAGATGACCCCCCTTGCAAAATCAGCTTGTTTGGTGATAGGCAATTTTGATGTCGCCTCAATAGGTTTTGGGCCCTTGCCTGTCGCAGGTACTTGGGCCTCCCACATGAGTGAGGCACCGTTTTTATTGGGAGACCCGGGGGAACACTGGGTGGTAGGAAATTTGTGTCAGCCCGGTGATGCCACAGCTTTCCCATACAAAAATGTGTGAAAAAAGTGCTTTTTTCAGCTAAATTTAGGTTTGCAGGGGATTCTGGTTAAGGAAACGTTGGGGGATAAACGCAAACCGTACCTCCCTGAAAGCCCACAGGTGTCTAGTTTTCATAAATGTGTGGGTTTGGTAGGTTTCCCTAGATGGCCGCCTCCGAGCACGGGGACAAAATCCCAGGTGACCCCCCTTGCAAAACCAGGTTGTTTTGTGATAGGCAATTTTGATGTTGCCTCACTATGTTTTGTGCCCTTGCCTGTCGCGGGTAGTTGGGCCTCCCACACAGTGTGAGGCACCATTTATATCGGGAGACCCAGGGGAACGCTGGGTGGTAGGAAATTTGTGTCAGCCCGGTGATGCCACCACTTTCCCAGACAAAAACGTGTGAAAAAAGAGTTTTTTTCAGCTAAAATTGAGGTTTACAGGGGATTCTGGGTAAGGAAACGTTGGGGAATCCACACAAGCCATACCTCCCTGTAATCTCCCGGGTGTCTAGTTATCAGAAACGTGTGGGTTTAATAGCTTTCCCTAGACGGCCGCCGAGCACTAGGCCAAAAACCCAGGTGACCCCCCTTGCAAAACCAGCTTGTTTGGTGATAGGCAATTTTGATGTCGCCTCACTATGTTTTGTGCCCTTGCCTGTCGCGGGTAGTTGGGCCTCCCACACAGTGTGAGGCACCATTTATATCGGGAGACCCAGGGGAACGCTGGGTGGTAGGAAATTTGTGTCAGCCCGGTGATGCCACAACTTTCCCACACAAAAATGTGTGAAAAAAGTGATTTTTTCAGATAAAATTGAGGTTTGCAGGGGATTCTGGGTAAGGAAACGTTGGGGAATCCACGCAAGCCATACCTCCCTGTAATCTCTCGGGTGTCTAGTTTTCAGAAACATGTGGGTTTGGTAGGTTTCCCTAGATGGCCTCCGAGCACGGGGCCAAAAACCCAGGTGACCCCCCTTGCAAAACCAGGTTGTTTTGTGATAGGCAATTTTGATGTCGCCTCACTACGTTTTGTGCCCTTGCCTGTCGCGGGTACTTGGGCCTCCCACACAAGTGAGGCACTGTTTTTATCGGGATACCCGGGGGAATGCTGGATGGTAGGAAATTTGTGCCAGCCCTGTGATTCCACAACTTCCCAACAGAAACATGTGTGAAAAAAGTGGATTTGTCAGCTAAAATTGAGGTTTGCAGGGGATTCTGGTTAAGGAAGCGTTGGGTATCCACGCAAGCCATACCTCCCAGAAATGTGTGGGTTTGGTAGGTTTCCCTAGGTACAGGCAGAGCTATGGTTCAAAAACTACAGCTAGGCATTTTGCCAAAAAAGGGTCATTTTTTACTGCGAAATTGAGGTTTGTCCACGTTGCGTTTTGCGCCGTTTCCTGTCGCGGGCACTAGGCCGACCCACACAAGTGAGGTACCATTTTTCTTGGAAGACTTTGGGGAACGCTGGGTGGGTGAAAATCTGTGGATCTACACAGATTACAGAACTTTCCACCACAGAAATGTGGGCAAAATGTGTTTTTTTGGGCAATTGTTTAGGTTTGCAAGGAATTCTGGGTAACAGACCCTGGTGGAAGGCAGTCAAGTCACCCCATCCTGGATTCCTCTGGGTGTCTAATTTTCAAAAATGTATAGCTGTGGTAGGTTTCTCTAGGTGCCGGCAGAGCAACGGTTAAAAAACTACAGCCAGGCACTTTGCCAAAAAACGGTCATTTTTCACTGCGAAATTGAAGTGTGTCCATGTTGCATTTTGCGCCGTTTCCTGTCGCGGGCACTAGGCCGACCCACACAAGTGATGAACCATTTTTATTGGAAGACTTTGGGGAACGCGGGATGGGTGGAAATTTGTGGATCCACGCAGATTCCAGAACTTTCCACCACAGATTTGTGGGGGAAATATATTTTTTTGACAATTTTTTAGGTTTGCAAGGGATTCTGGGTAACAGAACCTGGTGGGAGGCAGTCAAGTCACCCTATCCTGGATTCCCCATGGTGACTAGTTTTCAAAAATGTATAGGTTTGCTAGGTTTCCCTAGGTGCCTGCAGAGCTATGGTTCAAAAACTACAGCTAGGCACTTTGCCAAAAAAGGCTCATTTTTCACAGCAAAATTGAGGTGTGTCCACGTTGCCTTTTGCACCGTTTCCTGTTGCGGGCACTAGGCCGACCCACACAAGTCAGGTACCATTTGTCTCAGAAGACTTTGGGAAACATGGGGTGGGTGCAAATTTGAGGATCCACACAGATTCCAGAACTTTCCATCACAGAAATGTGGGGAAAATTTGTTTTTTTAAATAATGTTTTAGGTTTGCAAGGGATTCTGGGTAACATAACCTGGTGGGAGGCAGTCAAGTCACCTCATCCTGGATTCCCTTGGATGTCTAGTTTTCAAAAATATATAGGTTTGCTAGGTTTCCCTAGGTGCTGGCAGAGCTATGGTTCAAAAACTACAGCTAGGCACTTTGCCAAACAAGGGTCATTTTTCACTGCGAAATTGAGGTGTGTCCACGTTGCATTTTGAGCCGTTTCCTGTCGTGGATACTAGGCCGACCCACACAAGTTAGGTACCATTTTTCTCGAAGGACTTTGGGGAATGCGGGGTGGGTGTAAATTTGTGGATCCACGCAGATTCCAGAACTTTCCACCACAGAAATGTGGGGAACATGTGTTTTTTTTGACAATTTTTTAGGTTTGCAAGGGATTCTGGGCAACAGAACCTGGTGGGAGGCAGTCAAGTCACCCCATCCTGGATTCCCCTGGGTGTCTAGTTATAAAAAATGTATAGGTTTGCTAGGTTTCACTAGGTGTCAGCAGAGCTTGGGTTCAAAAACTATAGCTAGGCACTTTGCCAAAAAAGGGTCATTTTTCACTGGGAAATTGAGGTGTGACCATGTTGCGTTTTGTGCCGTTTGCTGTCACAGGCACTAGGCCGACCCACATAAGGGATGAACCATTTTTATTGGAAGACTTTGGGGAACGCGGGATGGGTCGAAATTTGTGGATCCACGCAGATTCCAGAACTTTCCACCACAGAAATGTGGGGAAAATTTATTTTTTTGACAATTTTTTAGGTTTGCAAGGGATTCTGGGTAACAGAACCTGGTGGGAGGCAGTCAAGTCACCCTATCCTGGATTCCCCATGGTGACTAGTTTTAAAAAATGTATAGGTTTGCTAGGTTTCCCCAGGTGCCTGCAGAGCTATGGTTCAAAAACTACAGCTAGGCACTGTGCCAAAAAAAGGTCATTTTTCACTGCAAAATTGAGGTGTGTCCACGTTGCCTTTTGCACCGTTGCCTGTTGCGGGCACTAGGCCGACCTACACAAGTCAGGTACCATTTTTCTCTGAAGACTTTGGGGAATGTAGGGTGGGTGCAAATTTGAGGATCCACGCAGATTCCAGAACTTTCCATCACAGAAATGTGGGGTAAATTTGTTTTTTTAAATAATGTTTTAGGTTTGCAAGGGATTCTGGGTAACAGAACCTGGTGGGAGGCAGTCAAGTCACCTCATCCTGGATTCCCCTGGATGTCTAGTTTTCAAAAATATATAGGTTTGCTAGGTTTCCCTAGGTGCCGGCAGAGCTATGGTTAAAAAACTACAGCTAGGCATTTTGCCAAAAAAGGGTCATTTTTCACAGCGAAATTGAGGTGTGTCCATGTTGTGTTTTGAGCCGTTTCCTGTCGTGGGCACTAGGTTGACCCACACAAGGTAGGTACCATTTTTCTAAAGGACTTTGGGGAACGCGGGGTGGGTGTAAATTTGTGGATCCACGCAGATACCAGAACTTTCCACCACAGAAATGTGGGGAACATGTGTTTTTTTTGACAATGTTTTAGGTTTGCAAGGGATTCTGGGCAACAGAAGGCAGTCAAGTCACCCCATCCTGGATTCCCCTGGGTGTCTAGTTTTAAAAAATGTATAGGTTCGGAAGGTTTCCCTAGGTGTCAGCAGAGCTAGGGTTCAAAAACTACAGCTGGGCACTTTGCCAAAAAAGGGTCATTTTTCACTGCGAAATTGAGGTGTGACCACGTTGCGTTTTGTGCCGTTTCCTGTCACAGGCACTAGGCCGACCCACACAAGTGAGGTACCATTTTTCTTGGAATACTTTGGGGAACGCGGGGTGGGTGGAAATTTGTGGATCCACGCAGATTCCAGAACTTTCCACCACAGAAATGTGGGGAAAATGTGTTTTTTTTGGACAATTCTTTTAGGTTTGCAAGGGATTCTGGGTAACAGAACCTGATGAGAGGCAGTCAAGTCACCCCATCCTGGATTCCCCTGGTTGTCTAGTTTTTAAAAATGTGTAGGTTTGCTAGGTTTCCCTAGGTGCCGGCAGAGCTATGGTTCAAAAACTACAGCTGGGCACTTTGCCAAAAAAAGGGTCATTTTTCACTGCGATACTGAGGTGTGTCCACGTTGCCTTTTGTGCCGTTTCCTGTCGCGGGCACTAGGCCGACCCACATAAGTGAGGTACCATTTTTCTTGGAAGACTTTGGGGAACGCGGGGTGGGTAGAAATTTGTGGATCCACTCCGATCCCAGAACTTTCCACCACAGAAATGTGGGGAAAATGTGTTTTTTTCACAATTGTTTAGGTTTGCAAGGGATTCTGGGTAACAGAACCTGGTGGGAGGCAGTCAAGTCACCCCATCCTGGATTCCCCTGGGTGTCTGGTTTTCTAAAATGTATAGTTTTGCTAGGTTTCCCTATGTGCCGACTGCGCCAGGGCCCAAAATCCACAGGTAGGCATATTGCTAAAAACAAATCTGTGCCTAGTCGGATTTCTGCCGCCCTGGGGGAATATCGGGGGTTGCGGTTGCCTCATTTTAAACTTTGTGTGTCACTGTTTATGCTGTGTATTTTAAAACTCACCTAACCTCCATTCCTGGGCCCCTTTCGTGAGGCCACGCCCCCCCGATACTATCTAAAGGACGCTGATTGCTAGCGCCAATAGAGACTTTACCCTCCTGAGGCGGAAGCCGGGAGCACGACCTGTAATCATTTTAAACTTTGTGTGTCACTGTTTATGCTGTGTATTTTAAAACTCACCTAACCTCCATTCCTGCACTGAATCAGGGCTCAAGCTCGCTCCTGACAAGCCCACGCAGCGGATCTCAGCGCTGCCGCGGGATCAGCAACAAACACCACTCCCGCCATTACCGGCGAACCCTCAGGCCACGCCCCTTTCGTGAGGCCACACCCCCCCTTCCCGTCTTCCATCTCTCATAAATTATGGGCATCTTCCGGACGCGCGGCGAGCGCATCGGGCGCGCCGTCAGCGCACCGAAGGCGCGCCTAAGGCAAGCCCGTCTACGCCCGTCCGCGCCAGCTCCGGGCCAGGGGCCAGCCATGCTGTTAGTTCCCACCCCGCACAGAGACAGATCTGGACAAGATCACAGCTTATTGATCTAGGTAAGACTATCTGCACTCCCTCCACACAGTGCAACCTCTCTCTGTCTAGCCCTTCCCTGTTTAAATGTAACAGCTGCCCTTTCTCCTTCCCCCTCACGCAAATCTCCCCCATGACCCATTAGTCAGCTATCCCACACCTATAAAAACCTACTCCATGGGATTATTGAATTGTCGCTCTTTACCTTGCCACGCTAATGTCATCTGGTTGCTGTTGTCTTCCATGTCCTGGGACCTTCTGTTCCTAACGGAGACATGGATTAAAGACTCCTCCAACCCAGACATCTCCCTTGCCTTGCCCTCGGGCTATCGCCTCACAAGAATAAGTCGCGAAGGCTCCAAGACGGGAGGCGGAATCACGGTAATCTTACAGACTCACCTGACGATCACGTCGAGAAAAATCATGAATATAGGGCCCATAGAGGCACTATATTTCTCCGTCTCGGACACCACTACAGCCGTCCTCTCAGGGATCCTGGTCTACAGCCCCCCTAATACCCCACAGCCTGCCATCTCTGAACTATTAGCAGTTATCGCAGATCTGTCCCTCAAACATCCTCACTTTACGGTATTGGGAGATTTTAACCATCACGTAGATGTAAGTGGCTGCAGTCGCGCCACCCACCTCCTAGACTCCATGCAAAATATGAATCTGACACAAGGGGTTAGGGGTCCTACACATGTTGCGGGACACACCCTTGATCTAATCTTCTCCAACTGTACGAAGCTTAAAATTCTTCCTTCCACACCCCTGACATGGTCTGACCACTTTCTAATTCCGTTCAAGGTGTCGTCACCCCAATTTCTTAAAAAGCAATCTGCCATCAGAGCACAAGGCAGAAAATGGCACAAGATCTCATATGCCATCTTAGAGCAATCGTACAATAATAGCTCAAACCTACTCCCGGACGATCTCAATGGAGCGGTTCTCACATTTAATAAAGACCTTATGACCGCAATTGAGAAAGTCGCACCCTTACAGACCCTCACCTCCCGTAGATCAAAACCGTCAGCTCCCTGGTTTACCTTGGAATTAAGGGAAAACAGAAGCAGATGTAAAAACTGGAACGCCTATGGCGTCGGACCTATGATCCCGCCACCAAATCTCTTTATAGACTTGCCCTTAAAGAGTTTCACAAACTCAAACGTAACACCATGAGTGTATATTTTGCAGAAACCATCGTTAACGCAAAAAACTCTACAAAGGCCCTCTTTAACATCGTTAAAGAGTTTACCAATCCCACTGCTCTGTCTGTTCCCGTCACCCCCTCCCAAGCACTTAGCGAAGGCCTATCCGATTTCTTTGCGGAAAAAATTGCAAATATTACGGCAACAATCCTTCAGAATCGTACTGAAATCACCCTGGATCCTGACACCACCTGCACTAATTCATTTACTGCTTTTAAACCACTCACCAAGGAGTATGCCTTGAATCTATTTCTAAAATGCAAATCAGGCTCTCCTCTTGATCCAGTCCGGCCCTGATCCTGAATGAGATAGCCCCGCTAGTTATTAACCCCCTGCTTGAAATCTGGAACTCCTCCCTATATTCAGGTGTTGTCCCCTCCGCATGGAAACACGCAGTGTTAATCCCCATTCAAAAAAAAGCCGGTATCGATCCAACATGTCTGAGCAACTATCGACCGATCTCACTCCTACCCAAGCCAGCCAAAGTGCTCGAGAAGGAGGTACAAGAACAGCTGTCCTTCTATCTTGAGTCAAATTCCCTGTTTCATGACTCTCAGTCAGGATTCAGACCGGACTTCAGCACTGAATCTGCCCTATTAGAAGTGCCCGAGTCGATACGTGAGTGCACGGATAGAGGAGAGGAGGCCATGCTGGTCCTCCTCGACCTATCCGCTGCATTCGACACCATCTCCCATGAAACACTACTCACACGCTTGCAAGAGGTGGGAGTTGGCAGGACCCCTCTCGCCTGGGTCAAATCATTCCTCACGGAAAGATTCCAACAAGTGATGCTGGGCTCCTTCTTTTCCACCAAGAAACCATTGACATTAGGAGTACCACAGGGATCTGTCCTTAGTCTACTCCTGTTCAATGTATACCTGAAGCCTCTGGCAAAAGTGGTGGAATCACGGGGCGTCAGAGTGATATTCTATGCTGATGACACTCAGCTAGTGTTTTCCTTCAAAGATCATTCTGAAAGCTCTTTGCTCAACTTTCGCCACTGGATGGTAGATATCGCTGCATGGATGTCCTCAAACAATTTAAACTAAATACAGATAAAATGGAAGTCTTGTTTTATTAACCAGAAATCCCCCATCCCTCCCAACCTCTGGTGGCCGGCTAATCTAGAACCCCCTCCTGTACCTGTCCAAGCTGCCCGCAATCTGGGCTTCCATTTTGACACTGCCCTCTCCTGTAAAACCCAAATTAACAAAGTTACAGCGTCTTGCTTTGGAAAGCGCCGTATGATCAAAAAAATCACCCCTTTCTTGCCATTAGACTCACGTAAGACAGTAGTCCACGCCCTCATTACCTCCCATTTAGACTATGCAAATAGTCTGTACGTTGGAGCCCCGGCGTACCTTTTAAGTCGATTACAGACAGTACAGAATTCGGCTGCTAGGCTGATCTGTAATGTCCCTTACCGCCATTCCATTACACCCCATTTGATCAAGCTCCATTGGCTCCCAGTGAGATTATGTATCCAGTTCAAATCACTGACCCTTGCTTTTAGAGCTCTTAATGGTCGAGGCCCCGCCTACCTGAGAAACAGACTGAAGATCTCACAAGCATCCCGAAACCTCAGATCTAACCATCTTCGCTGAATGACCTGCCCCCGTTTTCGTCTTGCGCGAACGGGAGGAAGAGCCTTTGCGGTAGCCACCTCCAGACTGTGGAATCACCTTCCAACAGAACTGAGACTTCTGACTTCCGAACCTCTGTTTCGGAAGAAACTTAAGACCTGGCTCTTCTCCCTGATCTAGCCCTATCTTCCCCCCTGAACTCCTCTGAAACCTCACGAGATATTGTCTTCAGCGCCGGGACACCTCCGTTGGAAGTAACTGTGCGCTTTACAAACCTCTAAATAAATAAAATAAAATATTTGCCCCCATGGGAGGTCCGAAACACTGTGGCTATTTTTTGGGGTAGTGGGGGCATTGGTATGCCCATTCTGGGCAGCCCCCACGCATAAAAAAAACAGCATAATCGTTGGCGTCTAGTGGGCTTTTTGCCCCCCGGAGGGCAGATTGGGGGCTCCTGCCCCCATCTTCCCCCCAGGGGGACAAAAAGGCTGTAATTTTTGCAGGTGGGGGCATTGGCATGCCCGTTTTGGGCAGCCACCACCCTAATTAAAATTTGCCCCAAAAAATCCCTGGTGTCTAATGGGCTTTTTGCCCCCCCTGGGGGGCAGATTGGGGGCTAATATGAATAAAAAGAGTATAGGTGATATTACCTGATTGTTTTATGAGATGGGGTATTGATGTATTTTGATCAAATTGTAGGTCGTATATATTTTCATTTGACCTACAATCTTACCAGATGAAAAAGATGTCTACTTGAAGGATTTCAGTTTATTCTATTTGTGAAGGTGAGCACACTGAGAACCACTTACACACCTGGCTGTACCAGTGTATTTTGCTATACGCTGTGTCCTTCTTTTAATTCTGCAAGTTTAATGACTGACTAATATGTAATGCACTGGCTGGACCCCTTACACCTATACCTACGCCTGTGATCCACACACCACCCTGGATGGCAGGAGATCCCTACACTGGAAAGAAGACACCCACAATCCGGACTTTATTTAAAGTTGTCCAGAAAATCTCTATTAATCAGTTATGGGTAAGCTCTTGGAGGAGGGGCCTGGAGCTTGTTAAACATGGCACCTGTTTACATTGCTGTACTTGAGACTGGTTGGCACCACAGCTGGGCCAGACTACACTGGCTCCTGGTAGAAAGTACAGCCAAGAGCAGGTCTCTGCCATGTGGCGCACTAACTTAGGCCTCGGATTGAGGAAGAAGGTAGCCCAACTTTGTGCATCAACAGTTGCACTCTTGAAGCAAAGGGAACACTAGGCTTTGCCACCGTGTTATGTGCTCACTGCTGACATCTAGAGACATTCTGGTCATGATTTTGATTGCCAGGCCAACACGGCCGTTCAGTTCTAGGAGTTCGATAGTTTGATTTCCATTGGAGTAGTTAATGAGGGTTGTTTAGAAATTAAAGGATATGCTGGTCCTGAGTCAATGACAGCACTGAAAATGTAGCCATTGACTTATCCATATCTCATGTTGACATCCAACAGCCAACTTTATGTCCATGAATGACCCTTTTGTTCTTTCACCCTTACCATTTTTCCAGAGGCTTTGAAAGTAGGTCACGTCTGACCACTTCTAAAAAATAACAAAAAATGCTGACCCAGACAATGTACAAAACCACAGACTCGTTACTGGTCTACCTTTGTTGGCCAAATATGCAAAATGCACAACCACTCAACCTAACACATTTACTTAGAGAACCAACTATTGAGACTACAGGGAAAGATACATGATTCAGATCATGGATTAAACTATTTGATGAGTGATCTTTGATTTATGTGCCACCTTAGACACCATTATCCTCAGCATCCTCAAACAGAGTTTGAGTGACAGGATGGACAACAAAGGCACAGGTGTTAAAATTGTTTAAAACATACCAGCTGACAGAAACCAATGTGTTAAATCCAGGAACTTCTTATTTTCCCCACTCTCGTTCCTTTTGGAGTACCCCAAGGATCCATCCTTGCCCCCCTGCACCTGTTCAGTCTATATTTCGACCTTCCCCTAGTCAGTGAAGAGCTCCAGTAGGATGGGGACGCCAGCAGCTTTAGGTCAGTTTTGGCAGCACTGATAGCATTGACACTTGTCCAATACCTTTTCTGTATTACATCATGGCATGCTCGCACTGGCTCAGGTCTTGTCTGCCATCGACTTGGGAGACTGGATGGTGGTGTGTTGGACATGCAGGATGCCTATTTCTACAACCCGTCCTGCAGGACCATCCACGCTACCTGCGGTTCATGGTGGGACACAACCATTTTCAGTTTGCTGTGCTCCACTTTGGGCTCAGCAGTGCCCCTCGGATGTTCAAAAGTGATGGTGGTGGTGTTAGCACACCTTCGTAGGTCATGTGGGCCACTGGCTGTTGAAGGCAGGCTCGCCCACGGCAGTCGTCAACCACCTCCAGAATCACAGAGACCCCTATTTCATCATAGAGGTTCACTCTCAACATGCCAAAGTCACATTTACCTCCTTCTTAGAAGTTCCCCTTCATCCCAAGCATTCTGTACAAAGTTTGATTTAATGTATTTCCCTCGGGAAAGAGAGTCCAGAATATTCAGGCTATGATCCCGATCTTTCAGCCTTAGTCCTGGATTTCAGTGAGGTTGACTCTGAGGCTGCTTGGATTACTGGCACTCTGCATGTTATGTTCTGTTATGTTAAAATGAATTTATAGAGCGCACGTTGTACTGCTCGATTTTCCCGGCCCTATTGTGTTGATGGGTGATTAGGGTGACTTCAGTCTCTCTACCATTCAAGCCTAAGGGTTAGAGTAGTGAATGAAGTCTATTTTCTAGGCACTTCGACATGATCCTGTGTTCTTCCCCATAGATTAGGGCTTGCACACATATCCTAGGGGATAGATTCGTTAGTTTTAGGGATAACCTGCCCTGTAGTGAGGGTATTTCATGGAGCCGTGCTGAATTCAGGCCTGGTAGGCCTCAAACGGGGGAGACTCCATCTTTCTTTCTGCTCCAGCAGCTTGAGATGCTTCTAGGTTAAAGGGGATGTTTTAGTTATGAGGTGTTATTCGCTTGGAGAGAACCGGTTCAGACCGGCCCTTATCGAAGGATTGTATTTTTCTTCATGCCGAAGACGCTACATCAGGCCGGCCGGCTGGGAAAGTGTCCTTGGCACGGGGAGGTACAAGAATTTGGTGGGCGGCAGGTTACGGGCTGGAATTTTCCATGAGAAAATGCACCTCTATATTAGTGAAAGTCTGAGGCAGATACTGGCACTTATTCTTTCAATCCATAGGCGGCACCTAGCCGTTAGCAGAAAAGCTACTACTTATTCCAGGGAAGACAGATGATAAACTTAAGGATGGAGAAAAACCGAGGAGCAGATACCCTCCTAGCAGAATAGCCAGAGAGGAGAGAGTAGCCGATGAGGAAGAGATCCCAGTGACTCGGAGAAGGGAGAAGGGAACAGACCCGTGATTGCGGAGGTGTTACTTCCAAGCGAGCCGAGGCACAGACGAGGAGGGAACCTAGATGACCATTGAGTGCAGGCTACACACGACTAAGGTGATGTCGACCCCTTTCTTATTAGAGTATACAATCTAATCTTTCACTTTTCTTTGCAGGATATGTGTCATATAGTACTGTTATGTGATTGCGTATGTAATTGGTAATAAAGTACTCAGTTTGTAGTGAATCAACATGTGCTGCGTGTTCTTGTATAAGAGGGTAGCCTATTCTTCTAGTCAGCTGTGACTTGACATGAACAGATGTTAACCCTGATCAGGTAAGTGGTAACTGAATAAGGGAGAGAGGAACCCCTCGAACCAGAGAACAGGTTGTGCTCAAACTAGCAGTTCTTGTGTGATCCTATGCATAGTAAAACTGATTCCCTTGTTGTATGTTATGGTAATTATAGGATGAACTTGTACTGAGTCTGCCGTCTGGGTAGGAAGTCCTGGGTCCGTTTGGGACCGCGAGGCTAAGGCTGCCGTCTGGGTAGGAAGTCCTGGGTCCGTTTGGGACCGCGAGGCTAAGGCTGCCGTCTGGGTAGGAAGTCCTGGGTCCGTTTGGGACCGCGAGGCTAAGGCTGCCATCTGGGTAGGAAGCCCTGGGTCCGTTTGGGACCGCGAGGCTAAGGCTGCCGTCTGGGTAGGAAGTCCTGGGTCCGTTTGGGACCGCGAGGCTAAGGCTGCTGTCTGGGTAGGAAGCCCTGGGTCCGTTTGGGACCGCGAGGCTAAGGCTGCCGTCTGGGTAGGAAGTCCTGGGTCCGTTTGGGACCGCGAGGCTAAGGCTGCCGTCTGGGTAGGAAGTCCTGGGTCCGTTTGGGACCGCGAGGCTAAGGCTGCCGTCTGGGTAGGAAGCCCTGGGTCCATTTGGGACCGCGAGGCTAAGGCTGCCGTCTGGGTAGGAAGTCATGGGTCCGTTTGGGACCGCGAGGCTAAGGCTGCCGTCTGGGCAGGAAGTCCTGGGTCCGTTTGGGACCGCGAGGCTAAGGCTGCCGTCTGGGTAGGAAGTCCTGGGTCCGTTTGGGACCGCGAGGCTAAGGCTGCCGTCTGGGTAGGAAGCCCTGGGTCCGTCTGGGACCGCGAGGCTAAGGCTGCCGTCTGGGTAGGAAGTCCTGGGTCCGTCTGGGATCGCGAGGCCGCCACTTGTATTATAAGAGGTCTTGGTATATATAGTAGGAATTCCCTGTCCTTAGGTGGTATATATATGTGGTTACTTATTGTGAATAGGCCCTAGGGAGGGGGGTAACGTTCTGGCTGGGTTAGAGAGGCTCTGTTGAGCGGGTTCTATCTGATCCGAAAACCCAAGCAAAACACACGTCCACCGGGGAGGTTTCATGGCGCTATTTTGGTTGAAATCCAGGTAATAAAAAGAGTGTTTAGAAAGCCTGTCAAGAGAGCCAAGTTTTTAAAAGACTCCTGAAACCGAGAAGATTGGTACAGGAGCGAATATCGAGGGGAAGAGAATTCCAAAATATGGGGGCCAAGGTGGAAAACCTGGCACCACCAGTGCGCTTTAATCTTAAGTGAGGAATGAGTAATACATTTTTGTGAGCTGAACGAAGATTTCGTGTAGGAGCATATTTGTTAATCATATTATCAACAAATTTAGGGTTCTTTCCATAGAGTGACTTAAAAATAAGACATCCAGTCTTAAATGCGCACCGCTGAACAACCAGAAGCCAGTGTAATTGCTTCACAAGGGGAGTGATATGATGATGCCTAGGATGATGAACAATCAGACGAGCAGCCTGATTTTGTACTATCTGTAAACGTCTGGAGAGATAAAGGGGATGCCAAAATATAATGAGTTGGCATAATCAATGTGGGACATGAACAAGGCGAGAATCACCTGAATCCGGGCATCATGAGTAAGGTATCTGCAAATCTTTTTTATTCTACGGAGTTGAAAAAAACAAGCGGAGATCACTGAGCTAATTTGAGGCTTCAGAGTAAGATCCTGACTGATGATCACCCCTAAGCTTTTTGCCGAGCTAGAAGGAACAGGGGGCTGGCCCAGCTCTGTAGGCCAGAAATGAGGTCCCCATAGATTTTTAAGAATGCCACCTGTTAAAACCAGCTCCGTCTTGTCCGGGTTGAGTTTTAAATGGTTCTTGTTCATCCATTGACTGATGAACAGCATGGTCGATTGAAAAGCATGAACCGACTCTGAGGAGTTACTGGTGGAGAAAATAAGCTGAAAATCATCTGCATAGTTGAAAGTGCAGACTTTACGCTCCTTCAGAGCTCGGAAAAGAGGGAGGAGATAGAGATTGAACAGCAGGAGAGAAAGAGATGAGCCCTGAGGGACTCCACAGGAGATTTTGACTCTAGGAGCGGTAAATTGGGCTGTACAGACTGCCTGGGAGCAATTTTCCAAAAAGGAGCTAATCCAGCGAAGGGCAGGGCCCGCAATTCCTGCATCCCCCACATGGTCGACCAAAAGAGAATAGTCGACCGTGTCAAAGGCAGCGGAGAGATCAAGCAGGATGAGAGCCTGCGAGGAGTCACTATCGACCTCACCACGGAGGGTGTTTAGAACTGTGAGAATTACCGCCTCAGTGGAATGCGCTGGACTAAAGCCAGCTTGATAGGAGTCCAAAAATTCGGATTCCTCCAAGAATTCAGTAAAACACCCTGTAACATAGGTTTCCAAAATCTTAGCTAGATAGGAAAGAAGGGAGATAGGGCGATAATTGGTCAGGATAAGTGGATATGATCTCACCTTTTTTAAAAGGGGGACAACAATTGCCTCTTTAAAGGTTGCAGGGACAGTTCCTTGGGACAAAGACTCACTTAAGAGGTTAAGAGCAGGACTAGGAAGGATAGTAAAGATTTCCTTCAAAATGCTGGGAGGGCAGCAGTCACTGGGAGAGCCCGATTTGACTTTTGAAAGAAGGTTGATAAAAGTATGCTCACATATAGGAGGAAAATGTGTGAAGGAACTTTGGTTTAAAATGGAATGAGAACTAAAATCCAAGATTTGGCAGACTGGGATACTGGACTTAATTTTATTAATTTTATCAATGAAGAAGAGGTTCAGAGCGTTACAAAATGATTGTGAGGGAGAGAGTTTGCGTAGTATTCTATCGGGATTATATAACTCATTGATAATATGAAAAATCTCCTTTGAGCGATTAGTTGCTGATAAGGTTTTGGGTGAAAAATGCGCCGCTTTAGCAGTTGACAGAGATTTCTTATAGATTTTCAGAGAGTTTAAGTAGGGCAATTTATCTTCAGGTTTGTAGTTACTTCGCCATTTCCTTTCCAATTGTCTTAGAGTTCATTTTTGGTGTTTCAGCTCAATTGAAAACCATTTCTGGGCCCCATGGCGGCGAGGAACATGGATGTTCCTAAGAGGAGCAAACTTGTCGCTGGCGGCTAGCAACCAACTGGTTAACTGTACATCCGCCTGGTTAATTGAAAGATTACCCGGGGGAGT
The DNA here is from genome assembly GCF_964204655.1 of Triturus cristatus. Taxonomy (NCBI): domain Eukaryota; kingdom Metazoa; phylum Chordata; class Amphibia; order Caudata; family Salamandridae; genus Triturus; species Triturus cristatus. The sequence continues at coordinate 1,204,292,346 of NC_140582.1, read as the reverse complement.
CGAGTTGGCAAAGTGAGTCAAAGAATTAAGATTTCTCAATCTTATTCCAACTCCGGCGGAGGCAACCAGCACGGCTGGGGGTTTTGTTTGCAAAGTTATCTTGAATAGAAAAATTAAGTATGTGATGATCAGACCATGTACAAGGTAAAACTGAAACTGAAAACAGAGATCATGATCGTAGGCAAGAGATCGGAGCTATGGGGGGACAGGTGGTGGCCTATGGAGCTGGGGCCGGCCCCCCTTCCGGTCACGGAATTAAAGAACTTAGGAGTATGGATGGATCCCTCCCTCAGCTACGTTGGCCACACGAAGAAAATCGCGGCCTGTTGCTTTGGTATCTTACGGTCGCTTCGCCCTGTTTTGAAGTTCTTTGACCATCGCACCAGGCAGCTGATAGTCCAGGCTACAGTGTTATCTCGCCTGGACTATGCCAGCTCTCTTCTGGTAGGGTCCAATGTGGCTGAGGTTACCCGCCTCCAACGTGTCCAGAACGCTGCGGCGAGAGCTATTGTTGGCCTACCCCGTACTTGTTCTGCCTCCAGCACATTGAGATCACTGCACTGGCTGCCTATCAGGGCCAGAATTCAGTTTAAAGTGCTGTGTATGGCGTTCAAGATTCTGAGGGGGGTAGGTCCCCCTATTCTTGCGGACCTTTTGTCTTGGTATGTGCCTACTCGGCCCCTGAGATCCATGGGTCATGCACTCACTGTGAGTCCCCGATACAGGCTGTGTCGGGTCGGTGGCCGTTCTTTCCGGGTCAGAGCAGCCGAGCTCTGGAACTCCCTTCCTGTAGAGTTGCGACTGCTAGATGATCTTTTAGTCTTTCGTAAAGCCTTAAAAACCTTTTTGTTTTAATAAATTCACTTTCCTCCTTTCTGTTGTGTTTCCTGTGGTGTTGCATTTTTACCTGCCATGCGCCTGGACGCCCCTTAGCTGGGGCAGCAGTGCGCATTACAAATGTATGTAACATAACATAACATAACAGAAGACATGGTGATATTAGTGGTCCAAACCTGGTCAAGGATAAGTCCCTTAGTGTGTGTGGCCGTCGATACCTGTTGAGTGAGATTTAAACCTAAAAGTAATTCGGTCAGTTCAGCCGAATGGGGACCACCAAGGATGTCATTGGCCCAGTAATTGAAGTCCCCAATCAACAAAACCTTCCCATAGTTGGTGACAAGGTGGACTATCTGTTCACCCAAGGAATGGGGGAAGAGAGGCATCCTAACGGGAGGTCTATAATTTCTAATTTAAAACACTTGTAGAGCGCAGCATACACCTAGCGGTTTCTTGGCGCTGAGGGTTCATTGGCTGAGGGAAAGGAAGACCGGGGCGATAGTTTTTAAGCGGGGAAAGCCTGGCTGAATAGGAAGGTTTTTAAGTCTCTGCGGAAAGGAAGGTATTGGGTTGCGGAGCGGAGATTGTCAGGGAGGGAGTTCCAGAAGGAAGGGGCCAGAGTGGAAAAGTTGGACCCGCCCCACTTTTTGCGCGAAAAGCGGGGGATCTGGAGAAGGGACTTGGAGGAGGACCGGAGATTTCTAGCGGGGACGTAGGGTTTGATGAGTGAGGTGATGAAAGCAGGGGCAGTGCCCTGACGGGCCTGAAAGACCATGCACCCGATTTTGAAAAGGGAACGTTGTTTCACAGGGAGCCAATGGAGTTTTATCAGGAGGGGAGTGGTGTGGTGATAACGTGGAAGGCCAAATATCAGTCTGGCCGCCTGGTTCTGAATGACTTGGAGTCTACGCAGGCTGTAGGCTGGGATTCCATGGAAAAGGGCGTTGGCGTAGTCCAGACGCGAAATCACCAGGGCGGCCATAATGGTCTTCAGAGCCTGGGGGGAGAAAAAACGGGATACAGAGCGAATGGTTCGAAGAGTGAGGGAACAGGAAGAAACCACGGAGCTGATGTGTGAGTGAAGGGTGAGCTGATTGTTCATTTTGACACCCAGTGTTTTGACAGTGGGGGAGGGGGATGGTGCGGGACCGAGGGAAGAGGGCCAGAAGGAAGAGTTCCAGGGGCTGGATGAACCACCAGTAAGAACCAACTCGGTTTTGTCAGGGTTCAGTTTAAGATGGTTGTGGTTCATCCAGTCCCTGATGAATGTCATAGTAGACTGGAAGTTAGTGACCGAGAGAGAAGAGGAGGACAGATCAAAGATGAGCTGGAGGTCATCCGCATAGTTGAAAACGGTGACCTCCAGCTGCTGAAGAGCAAAGATAAGAGGAAAGATGTAGAGGTTAAAGAGAAGAGGGGAGAGAGAGGAACCCTGGGGAACCCCGCAGGTGACAGGAAGGGGAGTGGAGGTGAAGTTGCCTAGACGGACCGCCTGGGTGCGGTCCCTCAGAAAGGAGGAGAGCCAGACCAGGGCTGATCCTCCGATACCAGCCGCCCTGACACGGTTAAGTAGGATGGTGTGGTCCACCGTGTCAAAGGCGGCGGAGAGATCGAGGAGGACCAGTGCCTGGTAGTTGTTATCGTCCATGCCCCTTCTGAGGTTGTCTAGGACAGAGACTACAACCGATTCTGTTGAGTGCCTGGGGCGGAATCCTGCCTGACGAGAGGCCAGCCCCCCATTGGCCTCGATGTGAGCGCTCAGAGCTGCGGTGACATGACGTTCCATGACGGTCTATAGAGCAGAACACAGACCAAGGGAGCAGTACCTGGTTCAATATCGAATTTTATCAGTAGATTGTCCACCGACGGTAGATTTAGCGAAGTAAAGGCTGTGTAGTTGTAATTATGGCGTATTATAAGCGCTACTCCTCCGCCCACTTTCCCCTGGGGGCGGTTAGCCTGGATGATATGGTAGTCGGAAGGTAATGCCGCAAGGATATCAGGAGATGATTCATGGGATAACCAGGTTTCAGTGAGCAAGAGAAGATCAGGCTGCTCAAATTTGAGCAACAGAAAGATATCCATCTGATGTTTGACCAATGAGCGAGTGTTCAAACATGCAACAGAGAGCTTACGTGCATTGTAGGTTGGGTCATAGATGGACCAGTGGCATGCACACTACCGATTTCGGGGAAGGTAGTTCTAACTGCCAAAATTCTGTGTTCTTTTACACAAGAATATACAAGGGGATTAAGATTAAGTTTAATAGAGGCTGCATGAAATGCTATCAACTCACTGACAGTATAGTCAATTTTCTGAGCATAATGGCAGGTCCCAGGTGCTGGACGGACGTGGACGGGCGCAGATGGGCTTGCCTTTGGCACACCACCGGCACACCTGCTGCGCGTGTCCGCTGCGCTCCCGCGCTGCAGCCGGCATAAAATATCCAGTGGCAGCCTTAGCACCGCCCCCCTGTGCGCCGATTGGCTATCGATTGATCGTGACAGCCAATAGCCTCTAAGCAGGAAGACAAGTGAGGGGAGAGGTAAGCTCCGTTGGATGCACAGCAATGAGTTTTAAAAGAAAAATAAGCTTCGTTTTGTCAAGTGCAGAGAAGCGTGCGGGTGAGTGAACTCAATTTTTTAAATAAAAAGAAACACACAAAGCGACAATTGGCTAAAAGACACAGCGCAACAATTTAAAAAATAGCAGCAGAGTTTTCAATAAGCAATTCCAGAACAGGCTCTACGAGCGGGGATTACAAGCCAAAACCCGTTCCCGCGCTGCAACCGGCATAAAATAGCCGGTGGCAGCCTTAGCACCGCCCCCCTGCGCGCCAATTGGCTATCGAGTGATCGTGACAGCCAATAGCCTCTAAGCAGGAAGACAAGCGAGGGGAGAGGTAAGCTCCGTTGGAAGCACAGCAATGTTTTAAAAGAAAAATAAGCTTTGTTTTGTCAAGTGCCGAGAAGCGTGCGGGTGCGTGAACTCAACTCACTGGTCCAGCAACGCAGCTGGCGTATGCAGGTGTTTCTGAAGTCTCAGTAGGCCCAACATCAAGGTGACCTCTCTGACCACTTGCAGATTTCAGAGGAGACTGCAAAGCATCTGCAGTGGTAGTTACTAGACCACGATTAGGTCACCCCTCTTCCTTCATCACCGAGAGCTGATAGCCATGTCTGATGTATCACTTCTGGGTTGGAGTGGCCATCTGGGAGAGGTGGAGATCTGAGGCCTTTGGTCTCCGGAGTCCCGGCTCCATATCAACCGTCTGGAGTTCGCTAACATCTACCTACCATTGAAAGCCTTCTTTCCTTTCATCAGGGGGAGCTGGTACAGGTGCTCATGGACAACAACACCGCCATGCAAGGTGGAGTGGGGCCACAGGCCCTGTGCCAGGAGGCCTTGCACCTCTAGAAAAGGCTGGGCCACTAAGGAAGTTTGGTGGGGGTGAACCACCTGCCAGGACTGCCGAATGTCAGGGTGGACAAGCTCAGCCGATCACAAGTGACAGTTTCTCCAGTAGGTGGTTTAAGGTCCCTTTCTTGAATGTGGAGAACCTTGGCTCAATCTGTTTGCCACCAGCGAGAAGAGCAATGTCAGCACTTCAGTGTGCTGAATTCTTCAGAACGTCTCCCTCTCAGAGATGCATTCTGCCTCGAGTGGAACTCGGGACTCCTTTATGCCTTTCTGCTGATACAACTCCTGCCCTGAGTTTTCAAGAAGATCAGGACCGACTGGACCCAAGTCATTCTAGTAGTCCCGGATTAGGCAGAAAGTGCATGGTATCCAGACCTCCTGGGATTGAGCATTCATCCTCCGATCAAGATGCTCCTCTGGGAGAAGCTTTTGTCGCAGTAGCAGGGCAAAGGTTTGCAACTGGCCTTTCACAATCTACACCTTCATTCTTGGAGATTGAGCGGCAACAGCTAAACACCTTCAACCTTCCTCCAGAGGTAGTTAATGTCATCTTGGCAATCAGGAACCCCTCGAACTGTATCCGCCTGTGGGATAAATTTGAAGGTTGGAACAGTACTTGGCTGTAAGGCCCACTCCAGGTAAAGTTATCCGATGTCTTGGTATTTGTTTAGTCTCTGACCCGACAAGGCTTTTCTCTGGGAACAGTTAAAGGGTACCTTTCAGCTCTTTTGACTTTTTTGCAGTTAATGGATCAGCCCTCATTCTTTAAGTTACCAGTTATTTAATCACTTTTTTAAAGGTTTACCACATTTGTTTCCCCCCTCTCCCTTTGTCACGTCACAGTGGAACCTCAACTTGGTTCTTATGTTTCTGATGTGCGCTCCCTTTGCACCACTTAAGAGCTGCTTCATGCGACTTCTCACCCTAAAGACAGTGTTCCTCCTCGCCATAACACCACACAGCATGTGAGTGAGATTTAAGCTCAGCTCTGTGTCAACAACCTGCACATCAACTTCTTCTCAGAAAAGCTGGTTTTGATCAAACAGGGGCATCCTTCCTGCCTAAAGTTGTGATGCCAATCCATGCAGGTCAGAACATCACCATGGTAGCGTTCTATGCTCCACCACTCCTCTCTAAGGAGGAGGGAGTGCAGTGCTTGGGCTCCCAAAGAGTGCTGAGCTTTTAAGTAGATCGTACTAAAGAACACCGGATGGGCAATCAGCTCTTGATGGCATTCTCTGGAGCAAAAAGAGGCAAATCTGTGCAGAAGAAAACCAACTGTACTCTGCACTAATATGTGGTATGCACTGGCTAAAAGCAGTCTTCAGAAAAACTGCAAGCTCATACTACCAGGGCCAAAGCTGCTGCACTGCTTTGGCATGTGAAGTCCCTTCACTGGACATTTACCAGGCGGCTATGTGGGCATCCCTATATACGTTCACAAAGCATTATTGCCTGGACAGTCAGGTTTGCAGGTCCTGGTTCTAGTTCAAGTCCATCCACAGAGCCACCTCCAAATAGGTACAGTTTTGGAATCTGGTCAACTAGTGAGTTCTCTGCAGCTAGAAGTCTCTGAGAAGAATAAGTTACTTACCTTCAATAATGCTCCTTCTGGTAGAAACTCTATGTACAAGCAGATTCCTTACCGACCGTTCCGTTCTCCCCATTTTTGTTTGCACTCTATCCATTAATAACGTTCCAGCTCTAGGAATCTGCACACTGGTCACAGCAATTTGCTTTTGGGGCTTTGTGTATGGGGATGCAGACACTCTTGAAAGCATCTGACAGCACAGGAGTGGCACCTATAAGGACTCAGCGACTTCCTTGGCCCTGTGACTGTCCCTGCACGGACCTTGTATTTACCTTCTGGCCCTCCCAGTGTGGCAACCAGCACTGCAGCCCGTGTAGTTCTCCCCCTCCCGCTGCCGCGAGTCTTCCGTGGCCGCTGTGTGGAGGCGGGGGCAAGGGTGAGAACGGACTCAAGTTCCCAGGCTCCCTGGATGACGAAAGCGACGTCACCCCTCACGCGCCCGGAGGCGCTTTAAAATCGGCGTAATACCCGGTGGAGCGGGTGTGACTTCCTTGGCCCTGTGACTGTCCCTGCACGGACCTTGTATTTACCTTGTGGCCCTCCCAGTGTGGCAACCAGCACTGCAGCCCGTGTAGTTCTCCCCCTCCCGCTGCCGCGAGTCTTCCGTGGCCGCTGTGTGGAGGCGGGGGCAAGGGTGAGAACGGACTCAAGTTCCCAGGCTCCCTGGATGACGGAAGCGACGTCACCCCTCACGCGCCCGGAGGCGCTTTAAAATCGGCGTAATACCCGGTGGAGCGGGTGCGACTTCCTTGGCCCTGTGACTGTCCCTGCACGGACCTTGTATTTACCTTGTGGCCCTCCCAGTGTGGCAACCAGCACTGCAGCCCGTGTAGTTCTCTCCCTCCCGCTGCCGCGAGTCTTCCGTGGCTGCTGTGTGGAGGCGGGGGCAAGGGTGAGAACGGACTCAAGTTCCCAGGCTCCCTGGATGACGGAAGCGACGTCACCCCTCACGCGCCCGGAGGCGCTTGAAAATTGGCGTAATACCCCGCGTCGCGGGACCGCGCTGGCTAAGCACGGGCAAAGGGCGGGCCCTCTGTGGCCCTCCGAGGACCTACGAGACCGGACTGGACTCGTCCCCCTGGGCAAATTGTGATCCAAGAGAAAACAACGTATAGTAAGTTGTTACTACACTTTATTGTTACGACAATTACCTGTCAAAGTTAATAACATGTCTACGATTGTGCTGAGTCCGACAATAACGGTGGCTGATGGAGTGGGGACTTTATTGAATGGCACCCTGGATAATTATTTTACCAGAACACCATCCGGAGGCTCAACAGAACTTTCACTCGCAGAGCGCCGAGCTGAGCGTAGACGCTCTATAGAAAATATCAACCCCTAAGACAACACGACAAAGGTATAAGAAACCTGTACAATTTACAAAGTACGGTCCACCACCTACCAAGAAGAGACGCAATAGGATGGAACCTACTAAGCAGAAGTTGAGCTCTACTGACTTTGGGAAGAAGGCCATCCCCCCTAGTACTAACGTTATAACTGCTGCAGTCCTTATGGATGGGACTGGAACGGACACTGTTCCTATATCAGTGTTAACTTCTGCACATATAGAGGGGGAACATAGTACTAAACACAGCTTCGAGGATAACGGGTCTAATACAAAACATACCAGCAATCTTTTGGATAGTATTGAGATGATTATGCGATCCTATACTCTAGCAATAGTGGAAAGATTGGAAAAAATAGAGAACCGACTAGGGAAAATAGAAGCAGACCTGGGTAGGAAGAGAAGTCCTACACGACAAAAAGCTAATTTAGAGTTTAAACAGGTCTCAGTTCTTTCCCCAGCGGTTAAACCCGCTAATAGCTCTCGACCACCATCTACCGAAATTGGGGTAGTTCTAAATACAGTTTCAATTAACCCCATATTAGACGCCCCGTCCTCTAGCAGTCACCCTTCGAGTGGGACAGTTCTTGCCCCTAAACCCGCTCATAATAATTTCACTACCAATCAGACAAATGCTCCCGTGAGCATCGCATCAGTTAAAACTAACTGTTATCCAACAATCTCTGATAATAAATCTACCAGAGATCTGGGTAATTGTTTGAATGGATCAAAGAGATATGAGGAGGGAGGCCTCAGGCAGACCCGTGGGGAACAGTTCAGGAGACCTCTACCGGATCTTCCGCCAGAGGCCGTACCATATGTTGTGATTCTCATGGGGGTACCAGAGCTCCCGGTGAACAAGAGAGAGGTTTTTTCCCAACTAAAGAATAAAATAACACACTGGCTGACATTACATAGGCCAATCGCCAGTAATATAGACGGCGAAATAATACATGTACGCCGTCTTCAGTGGTTGGGTGGAAGACCTAAAGACATTGGGGGGGACGTGGTTGTGGTCAATTTTAGAGATCACAATGCAGTACGCTACATCCTGAATTGGCCTCAGGTAGATTTTGATAGTAGCATTATTTCTCGCCCTCTGACTTATTTTTACCCAAGATCTGTAGTATTTCCATCCCAACCTGCCCATGGCTACTCTTTTCCTACTACCAATTTCCCCAGTACGATGAACTACAGGAATTCTGCCTATGTCCATCATGCAGCTTCAATTGCAGAAACATCTGGGTGGAATATAGCACCTACCAGGCCAAGCATCACTGAACATAGGAGCACGGACTATCCAGTGTTATTCACTCCACTGGAAGTGTCTAACAGGTTTGACATCTTTAGTGGTCTGGATGCCTGTGACTGAAGTATGCAGTTACTGGGGGAGGAGATAGTGGGTGTACACTTTTTAAACGCAGGTGGTTTGGTTGAGGCTTTGGAAGGTAATGTACCCACTGTTTCAAATATATCTGATGGAGTTCCTGACTTGACTAGTGTCACTATAAATGTGCCAATTAACTCTGACCACTGTACACATACTGACAACCAAGGTAGCCGTGTCAGTGATACAACAATCCATGGTCTAACCAATTATGAAGCTGTCCCCGGAGTCACAGGTTATCTTACACCTAGTAACCGTCCAGGGAAGGCTAATGATACTGGATGTCTGGTGGAGGTCAGTGGATCAGAGACAGAGGGAGTGTTGGTTAATAGCAGCATAGGAGATACTACAATTGTTCACAATCCTTTAAGCAGTAATGTGGAGAGCCAGTTTTTGGTTTCGTGGAATGTGGCAGGTCTTAAAAATAAGTTGGCCTCCAGGGACTGGGTTACTTTTATTGATAATTATATGATTGTCAATATGCAAGAAACATGGGCATTAGAACCCCAACATAGATCAGGGTATCTTCACTTTGCAATAGCTGCAACCAAAACAAATAGAGGGAGACCTAAGGGGGGACTGACCACTTGGGTAAAACCGGATGACGGTTTTACAACTACACAATTAGAAATCAATTCAAGGGACATTCTGGCGGTCAAGTTAAAATCTCCCTCATTTGGTGAACTCATCATTTTTAATGTGTATGCCAGGAGAAATCCGGGAGGGAAACCATCAGAAGTTGTGGTGGCACTGGGACACTATGTTAGTATTTGGAGGGGAGGTGCCAACATATTAATTTGCGGAGATTTCAATTGCTCCTATGAGCCTCTGGACCATATGGATCTAGAGCTCACGGAGGCAGAGGATATCTGTTGGCAAATCCCCCCCCTTAGTCTACCCCCTATTAAACGGTGGACCCAGGCAGCCCTACAACTTAAGACCTTCAGTTTAGAACATGGGCTGAGAGCAGTGAACGGTAGGACACGAGTTGATGAGCAGGGTAATCCAACTTTTAATAACGGACTGAGCACTAGCAGAATTGACTATATTCTGGTCAATCTTGAATTTTGGACCTCAATACGTGATATGACTGTAATTCATCATAACCTTCTCAGTCTTGAGCTGCAGCTGCACAAAGGGTTGGGGTTAATACCAGATGATATGATAGATGATATCACCATGACAAATGATACTCGGCGGGTTAGATGGGCCGAGTGTCTGGGCAAACCAGACACCATTAGCGAAATGAATGACATGGTAAAAGAAGCAACTATTGAAATGCAGGGGCAGCTGGATTACGAGGATTACTGCAGCAGGGTAGTCCATATTCACTCGACCCTTTTTTTTAAACTAAGTAAATATTTCAGTATTCCGAGGAAGAGGTACCCTGGTAAGGGGAAAAAAAAACAGGAATCATGGTATGATAAAAACTGCAGGATTGCATACAAATCTTTAGCTGATGCAGTGCGATCCACAGATAGGGAGGCTATACGGGCGGCAAGGAATCATTACAAATGGACACAAAATGCCGCGAAAAAAGCGTGGGACACTAAACACTGGGAGGAGTTATTGGCAGCCAGTAAGTCCAGAGACTCGACGGACTTCTGGCATCTTGTGAGGTGGGGCATGGGGAACCAAAAACCAATCCCGGTTAATCATGTCCCGCCAGAACACTGGGTCAAGCACTTTAAGTCCCAGTTCGCTAACACAAATAATGTCCCACCACCTGCCCTAGCCTCTCTCAGCCATCCTTTATCAGCAAACACGCTAGTGTTCACCAAGAAAGATGTTGAATGTGCCCTCAATTTAATTCCCAAAGGCAGGGCCCCGGGCTTAGATAAAAATTCCCGCAGATTTGTTTCTGCATAGCAGATCAGTCTGGGTCCCTTACATTGAATTACTGGCGAACACTATTGCCAAAGGCACTACGGTGCCGGATATATGGCGGGGAGCAGAAATCATACCAATTTTTAAGAAGGGTGACCGAGCTGACCCGGGAAACTACAGGCCAATTAGCCTAATAGCCTGTATCCAGAAGGTTGTGGCCAGAATGGTACTTCTCAGGGTCCAGAATTGGATCGAGGATTCGGGAGTCATGTCCACTTTACAGGCTGGCTTCCGACCCCTGACTAGCACGGTAGATCAAGTTTTTAGATTTTCCACAATATATTGGAAATGGGTGGTTCTGGGGGGTGGCACACTATATGCAGCCTTTGTTGATTTAAAGCCTCGATTGGGAAACAAGGAAACCCTACCCACAAGGAGCCTGGGTATTATGTGCTGTAAGGAAACAATAGCTCATGCGGATTAATACTTAACAATATAGTATGTAATCTAAAATAATGATCAAAAAAGAAACGGGGATTATGAAAGATGTCAGAAGAAAAGGCAAAGCCATACACGTTGGATCTTTTTTTTGAAGAATGATCTTCGTTTATATTACTGGAGTATTTACACAAAAGGTGCACATAGATTTACAATACAATTTTGACATTAAACAAACAAATTAGAAATTAGTGTCCCAATGAAGAAAAACCTTAAACAGACAATTAACATAACATGCGACATACAAACAAGGTTTCCATTTCTCTTTACAAAGGCAATCACAAACAATTAATAATTCAAATTAACAACACTTAATTAATATAGGTGTTGATTAGTGATTTGCCATACGCGTCAACGGCGTTTCGACCCTGTTCCAAGTTAAAGGGTCTCGTCAGGACTGTCTAATATAGGGACACCTTTTAGTCCAGGACTGATGTAGCGTGAAAATACACAGTGACACCGTGTTAGAAGTGAAAGGATAAAATACTCACAGGTACCCAGCCGGGTGCCCTGTGAGAGAGAACTCACACGGAGGCTGTTGCCCACTGTAAATTAATACGATTTTAATTTTACGTCATGTAATGGTCCTTCAATATACCACACCAACCGAAGATCCAAACTGCTGTATAGCTGTCACCTCGTATTAGCGAGTCCGATCAACTCTATCCCTTCTTCCGGGTTTCCGAATATTCCACGAAGTGCTGCAGCAGGCGAACAAGGTCCTGTCTGCTTGGTACGATCACGATCATGATTTAAAGGCTGCATTCGACCTAGTCCCAAGAGATAGGCTGTGGAGAGCGCTCCACGAGCAGGGTATCCCACCTGAACTACTTGCGGTTCTGATCAAACTACATGAAAATAATTACGCGCAGGTCAGATGGGGTAACCAGAGCCAGGTGACCTCCAGCTTTGCAACGGAAAGGGGTGTGCGGCAAGGGTGTGTGCTGGCACCCACATTATTCACACTATATATAAATAGAGTTATAGATTATTATAGGGACTCTACTACTGACGCACCCAAACAGAACGGCATCCCCGTCCCCCTGTTAATGTTTGCCGATGACACCCTCCTATTATCAAAGACTCAGGAAGGGTTACAGAAGGCAATAGACTGCTTTGAAAAATTCTGCAATGACTATGGCCTCTCTGTTAATGTCTCTAAAACTACATTTATGACGATGCATAGGCATAGGAACATTAGGAGCAGAGTCTTTATGAATGGGGAATCATTAGAGCAGACTGATAGCTTCAGTTACCTGGGTATTACATTGGGCTCTAGGTTACAGTGGAAGCCGCATGTGGCCCATTTAATCTCTAAGCACGCTCAACTATCTGGTGCCCTTCTAAGAGAATTCAAGTTGTCAGCCACTAAACCTATAGCCCCAGTATTAAAAATCTATGACTCAAGTGTAAGATCTTCCATGCTATATGGAGCAGAATTGTGGGGGTCGTCTGATATAGTAGGTTTACAAAAAGCACACAACAAATTTCTCCGCTGTATAACAGGGCTCCCACATTCTACACCACTCGTACCTTTGCGCATGGATTTGGGATGTCAGAGTCTAGAAAATATTTGTAGATTTAGACCAGTTGCCTACTGGAGAAGACTGTGGGTAACCCCAGAACTGAATCACTATGCGTTAGCACTCCTGGAGATGCGTGATATGGATTCTGGGGGTAAAATTCTATGGTTTAGAAAGGTTAAAATTCTCCTTAAGTCCCTAGGATTGGGGGATCTTTGGGATAATCCTCAGGGGACACTATTTTCTACCAAACAACAGTTAAAAGAGGCCTACTGGTCATTCATATCCCAGGAGGAGTTTAAGTCACACATTGCTCCATCGTATACTAAGGCATTTTTGGAGCTGAAACATACTACTGGGTATGAGATGTATTGGGATTTGATTACAATGCCTCATGATAGGAAATTATTCCATCAGTTTAGGGTAGGTACTCTCCCACTGAATACGGTCACCTGTAAATGGGCATCTAGTAAAAATGACCAAATGTGCCCTTTTTGTATAACATACCCGGAAACCATAGCACATGTCTTGTTTATCTGCCCAGAATATAAGGCCCCCCGTCATAGATGGATAAGAGCAGTTTGTATTCAAAAGGGTATTAGGACGGGGGTTACTGCACTGAGAATATTTCAAACCGACTGTTCTGAAACAATAGTGATAGCTTTAGCAAAATTTCTGAAATGGATGTGGATAATAAGAGTTGGGAAACTGAAAGCCCTCCAGCCGCCCTAAAGTAAACCTAGTACAATTGTGGTATTTTTTTTTAGTTTTAGTGTGTTTTTATGGAAGACAGTTATTTATTATCTTATTTGGTCGAGTAGGAATACCACATATGTAGTGAACTTAAATCCTGCTGTTTTTTGTTTTAGTGTCAAGATTTCTGTGTATAACTTAAATGTGTAGCTTAAACAGGATATACCCGATGACGAATTGTTCATTTTATTTTCTTTCTTTGTATTTGATGATGAAATGTGTTTTTAATTTGTCTTTTATGACAACAAGTCGAAATAAAGACTGTTTGATTGATTGACTCAGCACATCATTTCCAGAGCGGAAGAGCAGGGGTGCTGAGCCCATGGGCACGCAGAGGTAGTTTCAGCATACGGTCTGCTGCTTGGGGGAAACAGAAAAGGAGTCTCTACCAGAAAGAGCCTCACTGAAGGTACATAACTTGTTCATCTGCCCACTACGAAGCTAGAAGTCTCACTGGTAAATCATCAATGTATTTACGAAGCAGGATGTACCAAAGTCAAACTAAATTGTTGGTTCTGTCACCCCTTTTGCTTCTGCAGTGAGAATGAAAATTAGGATGTGGTGTCCAAAACTGGCAACGCAACACATGGCATTGTTGACAATATGGGCAATGTGCTACATGCCCCAAAGCACAGTGTTGAATTCTCATGTGCAATCCCTTCTCTATGTTAGAACTTTATTGCATCTAAGGGGCGTGGTCTAGCCGGCTGCAAGATGACCGCACTTTGAGTGGGCTCTGCTAGCCAAGCTGAAAATCTGTAACAATCCTGCGGACCAGGGGTGGTTTCACCCCCCTCCATCAAAGCGTGGGGTTGTCTACACTCCAGGGCCAAACGGCAGCCCCGTGCCACCTGACAATAGACAGAAGCAGAGTGCCGGTGGCCGTGAGGATGAAGATTCAGCATGGTGGCCCCAGCGGTCTCGGCGAAAGCTGGAATCGGGCAGCCCTGCGGTGTGAACACTGACTCCGACCATGGGCCCTCATCCATCACTGTGAGGTGATCCGGCAGGGCAAGTCTCCAATACAGCGGTGGTGGCGGTGGCGTTTGAGTTCAGCGACGCGGGTTCATGCTGGGCTACGACTGACATCCCCAGGCACTGCTGGGCCCAGGTGAGAGGCGCCATCTAGTGCGACGGGGGGAGCTGCAGGCAGGACAGAGGTGCGGGTGCCGTACTGCGCAGCTCGGAGTGGGGAGGGAGCTCTCCCGCCGAGTGCTTGCGTATCTGCAGGCCCTGAGATGGGGTTGTCGCACCTCCCTGGTTTCCCCGCTCGTGGTGTGCCCCGCTGTGGAGTGCGGCGCCCGCTTGGGGCCTGACACACACCTGAGCCCACCCGCGGCACTCTGGGTATGTGAAGGGACATCGCTGCAGCCGGGCCCTCTTAACCACGCTGCGGGGACCCTGTTACCTTGCTCGTGGGCCCCAGGGATTGTTCCAGGCCTACAGTGCTGGTCTCCCTGCATTGCACCTCCTGTTGAGACTGCTTGGCGAACTGCGTGGTGGCCTTGGAGGCCTGGGCCATTGGGCAACGCCTGATCCTCGCTCCTGGGACTGTTTGGTGCAACACCTCCGGGCAGGGCCGGCTTTAGCACTGGTGGCGCCTGGTGCGACAATGTTTGTTGGGGCCCCCATCCATGGTGGAGGTGGTGAACCTATTTACAAAAGTATGTCTCTTAGAAAAGGAGTAACCCACTGACCTTTTTACATTATATTCACTTTGTGGTCTGAATGATACACGTTCATTGCCATTGCGGGATATTAACCCTCTGTGCTATTTTATTATCAGTTAAAACCTCAATTAGACACAATTTCGAACTCTCTTCAGGAAGAACTTTAATTGCTGGAAGCAAAGAACACAGCAGCAGGTGCTTTTAACAGCAAAATAAACTTGGAAACTCGGCGCCCCCTGAAGCCAGCACCCGGTGCGGTGGCACCGGTCGCACCGCCCTAGAGCCGGCCCTGTCTCCGAGAAGGTTGTGCCAACGCTTGCCACTCTCTTTTGGTCCTCACCACGCAGCTGCGCCCTACAGGCATTATATACTCCCTAACATTGCTCTGTTCTGTGAGGCCTAACCTCAAATTCTCAGTCCGCTCCTCCTGTGGGCCTGTTGGACATTGGGGCAGAGGCCCCTGCCCTCAGAAACTTGTGTTGGTGTTGCGACTTCTTGTGACTCGTGCTCTGCTGTTGACGTGCGTCTGCTGGGATCCACCGGCTCTGAGACTTTGGGCATAGTCTACCACTGCATCGGTGCCGGTTTCACGCAATTAGCAACATGGGCAAGGCAGACCCAGAGCAGGCCAAGATCTCTTTTGAGCACAGGCGCCAGACTAGATAGGATGACCCTGCACACGTGGCGGAGGATCAATCCACTCAGACTGAAGCCGCTGAGTCACGAGACGATGATTTAAAAGCACTCCTGCTGGACATCAAATCCAGCCGTGGCACAATTTACTCTAAACTTGACCACCTAACTGCTCACCTGGACCAGGTGAAAGCTAGAGTGGACACACACGACACTCACATAACACAGCTGGAGGCACGAGTGTCGGAGGTGGAAGACTCGGCGGCAGCTGACAAGCAACAGCTGCTTAGGATGTACAAGGTGTTAGACCTGATTAAGGATAAAAACAAGGACTTAGAGGCACGCTTTAGGAAGGGCAACATCCGTATTACCGGCCTGCCCAAGTCCAAAAATATAGCAAGGATGGAGGACTTTGTTGAGACACACTTGCGGGACCTCTTTGGTAATGTACTCTCCTTTGTCTTCATTGTGGAACGGGCTCATATGTCCCTTGGGCCTCGTCCCCCTCCTGGGGCTCAAGCTCACCCGATAGTCACCAAGCTGTTGAACTACCGTGACTGTGACACGGTCCTGCGAGCGGCACGGGAGGTGAGCTAAGTGCGGCATCAAGGGAATCTCCTATCGTTTTATCCGGATTTCACCCTGGCAGTACAGGCCGCCCGATGAGAGTTTCTCCCTGCTACAAATATCCTCCAAACCTTGAGTTTCAATGCGCCTTTTTCTACCCTGCTAAGCTGAAGGTTCAGAGCGGTGCCCAGGAGCAGTTCTTCGGAGACCCAAATGCCGCACTATCCTTCGCGAAAAAGTTAGAAGCACAAAAACGAACTGCAGCCAAGAGCCTCCCAAACGCTGAGCGAGGACAGTAAGGTGACAATGACTAAGTTGGATTGCTGGGTCCTATTCAATGTTTGGGCATGCTTTGTCCTAATTGACGCTTGGTATGTCATTATAACGTCAGTGGATTCCTAGTGTGTCCAGCCTTTGGGGGACATTGCCCGTTTGGGGTGTGGGGCGTTGTCCCTTGGTTCCTCCAGACGGTCCTGTCAGGTACATGGTGCCGCAGTGGGATTAACGATTGCTAATGTTCCCTCCGGGGAGGGTTGCCCCTACGTGTGAATGTTACTTGCATGACCATGGTCCGTACAGTGTTGTGGCTTGGCCATCCTGTCTTTCCGGCAGGGGTGTATGTCAGGCGGAACCAAGCCCCCTTGGGATAATTCCCGTTCCTGTTTGCGTATTTCTTTATCCAAGTTTGGGTTCCCTGGGTGGGGTTGGGGGTTGTTTCTCAGCCTCATTTGGGTGTTGGAGTGGGTGGTGGGTGCGTTGGGTTCTCCCCTAAGTGGTTGGTACCCCTCTCAAGAGATACGCTGTTATCTCAGTTTCATTTTGTATCTGGCAGAAGATTATGTCAGGCATTATGCAACACATTGTTCATAGCATCACCACCGGCAGTATGTGTCACTGCATTGCGCGGGCTCTCCGTCACTGACTCCCACTACCACTCCTTATGACATACTACATTTTGTACATGGAACGTTAGAGGCCGCAATGACCATCGCAAGGCACACCTTATACATGCGCAGCTCATCAGACATAAGGTGGATGTCTGTTTTCGCCAGGAGACAAACTTCCTTTCGGCCACCGCCTCTAGGCTGCTTTCAGGGCACTGGGGTGATTCCTATTCCTCCTTCTATTCTAACTACTCTCGTGGCATCTCTATTCTCTTCCATAGAGGTCTTCCCTGGCAAACCAGCCATTTTCCCATTGACACCGAGGGAAGATATGTGCTCCTCGCTGGCACCCTGTATAACCAGTCACTGATTCTAGCAGCTATATATTGCCCCATTTCCGATGATCCTGACTTCTTCACACGCATTTGGCAGCTCATCTACTCTATGGGACCTCACTCCTTAATCTGGGCAGGCGACCTTAATATAGCTCCATTGGCTGGCACTAAACGGCTTCGGTGGCCGCATTCAGCACCCTCACGCAACATCCCTGCTCCATTTCATCACTTCAGACAACTTTGTGCTGGACGAATGGAGGCACGCGCATCCTGACAGGCGCGAGGGCACCTGCATCTCGGGCTCGCAGGGCTCGTGGTCTCGCCAAGATCTGTGGATTACCACGCGTGACATATCCTCCTGGACCACTTGGGTGGACCATATGGCCCGCACCCTCTCCGACCACACCCCTGTTCGCTTGCGCCTGCAGCTCCCGCTCACACTGCGCCACATGTTTGCCTGGCGTCTGCCCCCAATGCTCTTCAGGACGCTGCTTTCCACGAGGAGATTTGTAATGCGATAATCACCTACTTTGAACTCAACATTGGCTCGGTAAAGTCGCCCTCCACCCTCTGGGAGAGTTTTAAAGCTGTTATTTGGAGGGAGTGCATCGCCAAGCAGTCTGGGGTGCTTAAATCTATCTGGGGTATTCTTGATCGTTTGGAAAATGAGATCAAAACACTAGACCTTCAGCAATCTCAGGATCCCCGCCCCACTCGCATTAATCAGAACTAAGCTTTCCAAGTTTCACGAGGAGGCTGACAGGGAGATCGCGTTTTTGGGTCGAGAGGCGCATGCCTGGCGCTATGGTGAAGGAGATGCTCACCCACCTCCTCAGCGCCTCCTTCTACATAACGGCGCTGAGAAACAAATCCGCAGGCAGAACAACCTCCCCCCTCACAGATTATTGCCAGAATCTCGACCTCCTACTCCCAGCTATATTCTGCTGGCAAGGCAGCTCCTCGGGAGGTCATGGACCAATATTTTGATACCATTGAGCTCCTTTGGCTCGGTAAAAATCACTGGCACTATCTCGATAGGCCATTCACTCGGGAGGAAATTTCCACTGTTATCGCAGGCCTCCCGGGTGACAAGGCTCCCGGGTCCGATGGTCTCACCCCTGCTTTCTATAAACAATATGCCCCTCTTTTCCCGTTACTCACTTAGCTGCCATTTACAACGACTCTCTTGAATGTGGCAGCTTCCTGCAATCTTTACGTGAGGCTATACTCACTCTTCTCTTGAAGCCTGACAAACCCCCGGACCACTGTGATTCATACCACCCCTTATCCCTCATGAATACCGACAATAAATTCTATGCTACATTACTTGCCACTCATCTCCTCCCCCTCATGTCCTTAATTGCTCGCCCGGATCAATCTGCGTTCATTCCGGGGAGTGCCACTTCTCACAATTTGCGAACTATCTTATCAATCCTCCATCAAATCAACCCCTCTCTACCGGCTGTGGCGGCTTTACAGGACGCCACCAAGGCCTTTACTACACTGGAGTGGCCCTTCCTCTTCTACCTTCTCCCTTGTTTGGGATTCAGTCCAGATTTCGTACGCAAAATACAGCTACTATACACACTTCCCACAGCTTGCATCAGGGTGAATGGCAGGTCACCAACCCTATTACCATCTCAAGGGGTACCAGACAAAGGTGTCCCATCTCTCCCATGCTCTTTGCCATCGCCATGGAGTCCCTCGCGGTGCGTCTGCGCCAACACCACTCTCAGCGAGACATTGGCTTCTCGGCACATGCTTTTGTCACATCCATGTACGTGGACGATGTCGCTCGGTACGTCCGCGATTCTCAAGAAAATCTCGCTCCCATGACCAGGGAGGTGGTGCGGTTTTGGTGCCTCTCTGGAATCCAGGTCAACTGGAGCAAATCGGTACTTTTCCCCCAAACAGATGCTACGAAGCCATTCACCCATGATTATCCCTTTGTCTGGGTGTCTGGTCCTACTAGGTACATCGGAGTCTGGTTGAGCAGGGTTGTGGACGAACTCTGGAGGTCTAATTTTGGTTGGGCGGTGGACTGGCTAGAGACTAAGATCCGTAAGTGGCAAAAGCTCCCTCTATCGTTAGCGGGGTGCATCGCCATAGCCAAGATGGTGCTGCTACTAACATTTTTATATCTCTTTTTAAATATCCCTATCCCCCTTACATCACACTTTTTTTCGCAATTTCTGTTCCAGCATAATTGCCTTCATATGGGCAGGACGTCAACCCAGAATTGCTTATGATACACTTACTCTACCCTTAGCCCGTGGCGGTATGGGAACTCCAGACTTTAAGCTTTATGCGCTATGTGCTCAAGCCATCTTTCTCCACTTCTGGCTGCACTCCACACCATTTCAGCCCCATACTGCAGTCGAGGCTGACCTTGCTGCCCCATGGCCGCTTCAAACTGCATTATTTCTCCCACCCAAGCCCCCCTGAGACGAGATAGATACGGTTGAATGCTTGCGTTGGGCTTGGGACGGGCTGCCCAGATACTCCGATGCCACCGTATCGCAAGCTGAGACTCGCTGAGACTCGTTGGCAGTCCTGCATTTCCCCCATTGCAGACAGTAGGCTTGGCTCGCCATGCCGCGCATATGGGCCTTACCACTGCTGCAGACATTTATCCTGACAACACATTCTTCTCGCTTCCTGAAAGCGCAACCACCCACGATAAGTTGCTGTACTATCAGATTAGGGTGACGTGTGAGGAAGCTAACTCTGCATTCCCGCAGGCCCCCCAAAACTAATGCAGCCCTTGAGTGTGTACACGCATCTAGCTCCCTGCGGAAGCTGGTCACTAGATTATACGCTCTATCCTTGGTCGCCTCCTCCATCAACACCAAGCGCGCGCGCACTACATGGGGTGAGGACTTGGGAAGGGACCTTTCTCCTGAGAAGTGGCTCTATTGCTGCAATCAGACCTAGCGCCTCTCCCCAAATTACCGTCTGAGACTCATACACTTTATGGGGCAGATTTATGTTGCACTTGCACCACTTTTGCGCCGCCAGTGCGTCACTTTTGTGACGCAGCAGCGGCGCAAATCCTGCGCCATGGTGCGGGGTATTTACAACGTGACGCTTCTGGGAGATGCGTCACGTTGTAATGCCCTGCGCCATATGTTGGCGTTCCAGGGCAGGTGGGGGCGTTCCGGCGCTGGAACGCCTCCTAAAAGTGGCTGAGTGAAATCTACAAGATTTCACTCAGTCACTTTGAGGCACATGCTGCGTCAAAACCCTGCGCCTGCTTGAAGCAGGCGTAAGGATTGACGCAGCATTGTACAGATAGGGCCCCCCAGAACATTGCTGGAGCTGCGTCGCGCTTGCGACGCAACTCCAGCAATACGCCACTTTTACGGCACAGATGCGTCACGCATCTGTGCCGTTTTTGCCCCATGGTGCGCCGCATTATAAATGCGGCGCATCCATGGTGGCGCAGCTGCGGCGCATAATAATTGGCGCATCCCTGCTGAAATGCAGGGATGCGCCAGTTAACATAAATCTGCCCCTAAGTATTTTCATAAGCTTTACTGCACCCCTGTATCCTTACACAAAATGGGCATAATTGACGACAGATGTGCGCGCTGCACGGCTCCAGGTGCGGACTTCGAACACCTGGCTTGGGTGTGTCCCAGGGTGGTGCTGTTCTGGCAGGGGGTATGCACTGTTATTAGCGACATTGCTTTTGAGCGTATCACCCCGGACCCGCTGCTGTGCCTCCTGGGTCACGTTAAGCACGTGTCCGTTACCAGCCGGAAGCTGATCACGATGCTGTTGGTGCTGGCTAAGCGGAGGGTGGCCATGCATTGGGGCCGCACACTAGCTCCCACGGTTAAAAATTGGTTGACGACGCAACCCACTGCCAGACACTCCTGGGCGAGTTCTGAGATTTGACGCCTGCACCCAGCAGTCCCCCAGATATTTGGGCCCCTCTTATTTCCTATCTCCAATGCTTGACCGCCCCAGACAGCCCAGCAACAACCTCCCCCAGTGCTGCCACGCGAAATGCCCGGGTTGAGGATCATGATCGCGCCTCCCCCACGGGTCGGATTGATCGCGCCTCTTCTGCTGTGCCTTGAGCACTATTCAATTGCTGACGGATTGTATCTGTGTAGCTCGTATTGCCTTCACCTCTTTGTAACATGTTACGCCACCGGAAATGTAGGATTTACTGAACTAATGCTGTAATGCCAAGCTGCAATGTGCTCTGTGCCTTTTTGTTAATGAAGGTTTTTGAAAATTAAAAAAAAAAAAGAACTATATTGCATCTTTCTAGATTGATGAGGCAATTGTAAACGAGTGATTGCATTTTATTGCAGTGATCTGTATTTTTACAAATGTATTTGACAAAATAGAACCCTTTGGATGTAGGGGTGCGACCTGATCTGAACAAAGCTGAAGCAGCAAAGCACAAACATGATACATATTCTGATATATTAGGCTCAAAGCGGCATTTTGCATATCCATTTATGTGTCTCGTTACAGTTGTTGTCATTCCATTTGTCCTTGTCTCGTATTACAGCACAATCCTCTTCGTCCTTAAAGTTATCAGGTTGTTTTTCTTCCCAAAAACTAGAAAAAAGTAAATAAAGTTATGAATTATACTTTTTTTTAATTTATAGCAAATTCAATGCAAGAAAATATTCTAATTATTTACTGTTGCAAATGTAATTAAAAAAACTATTTTCTACATCGCTTAAACAGAATGAAAAAGCATTGGATACAAATTCAATGCAGTGTATGGTACACACAAACAAATGAAGCATGTATTAACCTGAAGAACATCTCCTTTTAAAGTGAACACACTCTTCCTGTGGGGCATCACGTGATCTGATGATTTGTTTTATAGAGGTAGTAACACAAGGGGGCAGATTTATGAGGCCCGTTGCGCCATCGGAACGTCACTTTTTGTGACGTTCCATGGCGCAGAAGCCTGCGTGATATTTATCAGGCAGCACTGAGCCACTTTTTGTGGCTTAATGCTGCCTCATAAATATCAGTCCCTTTAACGCAGTGTTCTGCGTTAAAGGGGCGTGCAATGGGTGTTGCTGGGGGCGTTCCCAGCAACATCCATGGCCTTTTGACACTGCCCCAGATTTACGAGAAATCGTAAATCTGAGGCAGGGCCAAAAGCTTACGCCTCCCCAGGGGAGGCATAAGGGAGGCGCAACGGGGAGAAATATCTTTGTTTCTCCTCGTTTTTCCTTTTTCTATGTGTGCTGCATTCTGCAGCGCACCTACAAAGAGGAAAAACCTCTTGTGATTATTTTTGCACAGAAAGGTTTCCCTTCCTGTACAAAAATATTCATCTCCGCAACGCAGGCACCCTTGCACCATGGTGCAGAGGTGCCTGCGTTGGCGCAGGCAGCCCATTGTGCGCCGGCACAGGGGAAAAGGACAGGGATGTGCCCTGCCCTTTTCTTTTGCCGTAGGGAAGCGCAGCAGGAAGGCCTGCTGCGCTTCCCTACGGCAAAACCTCACAAATCTGCCCCTAAATTCCTTGGAAAGATTAGGTCATGTGATGCCCATGCAGGCTGCAACAGCAGATGTGTATTTTTTCATGAATACCAGTAGTAAGTTTAGTGGTCAACACTACAACAAATTATTTGGCTTGACCCCAACATATGAGATTCAACTTTTCAGTTTTGTGAAAGGGTAGATACATTGAACCAGCATCAGTCAAACTGGGAGGTCAGGAAATGTTCCAAGTATTCTGTAATGCAGAACATCTTGGTGATTAGCTTGGGCACCCTTACTGTTCATTAGTCTCTCTTCCTGAAATAATAGATGCTGTTTACGGTCTTTCATTTAAGTTTAAAATGTCAATGATAAATTAATCTTGAGGCCTAAAACGAATACACATAGATAAGGGGGCTGTGGACCAATGTATGTGGGCGGTCTGGTTGTGTGTGTATGTCTGTGGTTGTCATCATCATGCTTGTGCACCAGCGAAGACTCAAATAAAGCATTTAAGCCCTACAACCAAACTCACAGAATCAGACCCACAAGAAAGCAAATGTGTTTAACATGCTTATGAATACGGTAAATTGCATTTTAAAACATGTACACTTTTGTCCCAGGCCTCTGCAGCCCCAGTAGCTCTCCCTTCCACTGCAGAACCATGAACTGTTGCCACTTAGATCAGAGTTTTACTCCTTGACCACAATGCTCTTTGTGACTGGTGCCCGATCAGTTCTTCATGGTCAGCTGAACATAAGGACACCCAAGAACTCCTTCAGATAAGTATTACTGTCCTCAGTGGAGCCACAGGAGCCAGATACTACAGCAAACTTAACAAATTCCTGAGGACATTTTTTGTATGCCTTCTACTTTTATGGAGTAGGGAGGTCGAAGACTGAGGGACAGAATTAAAGTCTGGCATACAAGGTCCTCTGTTCGTCAACTGCTCCCCCATTGGCTCTGTTGATAGAATGTTTGCTCTGATGGCCTGGCTGATTAGGGGCCGATGGAGGAAGGGCACACTCCGCCCATCATATTTAGGGTGGATGGTGTGATGTCCTTTGGCTCTGTCATGTAAAACCTGTGTGCTATTGTCTTTCCAATGCTTGGTCTTGGGTTCAAGGAGGAGTGGTATGGTTCCACACCTCCTTGTTCTCGATTTACCATCAATTTATTAGGGAATTTAATCGAATCCACTACGTGACTTTTTTGTGAATTTAGTTGTTCAAAGTTACCATTTTTCTAAATAAGATTCATCTGACTAAATTTAAAGTTCAGTGGATCCTACAATCTGACAATCTCTCAGAAGTTTGGCACAACTTCAGCACTGTGATTGGCTGGGAAGGATTGCTGAGCTACAAATCTGTTTTCTGTTTGGAATCAGGCCTTTAAGGGTTCAAGTGTTTATTTTTTTCCCATCATGGATTACATGACAGGGGAGTTCCGCAAGGATCCACAATTTTACCAACGCTCTTCAAGTCATACATGGAACTACTCACTGAAATCTGTATTCAATCAAAAATCCCATACCACATGTATGCTTATGATACCCAGCTCTGCATCAAACTCTCAACTCAAGAAGATATCAGGAGACTGGATGATACTGTGAGGAAAACACAGGACCCTTGACATTCCCAGGTAGGTCGCTGCCCCCCCCCGCTGCAGCTCCACCAGCGCTCGTGTGCCCCCCATGCCCAGTGTCCGCTGTGTCCAGCTTTTGCTTCTGTTTCCTGTGTGCCTGCCCATTTAGATTGTGCCACTGTGTGCCCATTTTTGCCTTTTTTTCCTCTGTGCCCTCTCGCTCGCAGATCCCTTTTCAATCAGTCAATCAATAAAACTTTATTTCGGTTTTGTAAAAACAAACCATAAAAAATCACACAAGTACGACACAATAAAAGTCAATATTGGGAATAAGTTCATCATTAGGATACATCAGTGCTGAGTTAGCAGGAATTTTAGGCGGTACATACTTATAAATCCAGGCATTTTCTATATTTAACAGCCGACTTTGAAAACTCTAATACAAAAAGAATACTATCACTACATAGTAGTTGTAAATACATCATGGCAGGTCTGATCTGATAAAAATCAAGTTTCTTTAAAAGCGGGACCAGATAGCGTTTGCGGGGAAATTCGTAAAATTTACATAAAAACATAAAATGCAGCATGTCCTGCGGAGACTTTCCGTCGCAGCCGCAGGATGCTGCTTCTTTATTAAAAAACGAAATATATGGTCTGACAAGCAAATGATGAAATAAATTCATCCGAAATCTAGTTAATAAAAATTTCTCATGGGAAGACAGAGATCCCATTAGGTAAGGCTCGGTGTGTGGAGTTGTTTTTAACATAAGAAAAGTCCTGACGCTTGATTTCTGTGCCTCCTTAGCTTCCCTCATCATTTTCCTGTCCATTATGAAGGCTGTTTTTATTGCCTCCACATCCCCCTTAGTAATACATTCGGTAGTTTCGAATAGCTCACCCCTAAGCTTAAAAAACCTTTCCTGATATATTTCAGCCAGGGTACAGCAGATGAGTTATCCATAGACAAGCAATCTTTTAAGATCATGTGCGTTAGGGCGATATCTGGGTTTAACCATAGTTTTAACCAGCAAATCAATGGTCGCAGAGAAAAAATATCATTGATATACTGTACCCCCAACTCCTTATGAACAGCTAAATTAGATGTACCTTGTGGGAGACACAGTAAGCGTTTCAGGAAAGTATTCTCCACAATCTGTAACCGCTCACCCGAGCTATACCCCCAAATTTCACTTCCAAAAGATGCCATAGCCACTGATTTGGCATTATATAATTGCAACATTGCACCAGTAGGCTTTTTCCCCAGTTTCCAGGCAAAATTAAAGATAACTGCGTTCACCCTAGTAAAGTCCCATTCCTTTTTCAGAATGTACGGGCCCCAATTCAATTTGTTGTCAAAAAGGACACCGAGATAGGAGAACATGCTAGAGATGGGAATCTTTTCATTGCCCACATTAAATTGAAAATTCTTTTTTGGGGTTTGTCCTACCTGCATAATGAATGATTTGGAGTTATTTATTGTGAGATCCCTGTCTGACATAAAAGATTTAAAAGCAGTTAGAGTGCTTGGAGACCTCTTTCAGTCCTAGATATAAGGACCGCATCGTCCGCATATAGTAGGACCGGGATACCCCGGCGCCCCACTCTGGGACAATCGGCCCCTACTTCCTGCAAAAAACTATCTAAGTCATTAATATAAAAATTAAACAAAAAGGGGGCCTGTATACAACCTTGTCGGACTCCCCTTTTGATTTTGAAGTCCTTCGTCACGCTCAGATCCTGAGAAAATCTAACATTTGCTCTGGTGGATCTATGTAGATCTTCTAAAAATTCCACAATGCCTCCATCAACCCCCTTGCCCTCATGGACTGCCAGAGCTTCTTCCTGTTCACAGAGTCAAAAGCTGAGGACAAGTCCATGAAGGCTAGATGGACAGTCCCCTTATAAACCACTGTATATTTACTTAAAATCAAGTATAAGTTCAGACATTGAGTGGTCGTGGATCAGCCTCTACAAAACTAGGGGTGGGCTGAATTTGCGAAATCCACTTTCGCAAATTATCGCGAAAATGTTATAAATTATCGCAAACACGCGGAAATATCGCGAAGATGTGGAAGTTTTTTTCCCGCATGTTCGCGAAATTTTCTGCATGGTTGCGGATCGCCAACTTACCCATGTGGTTGCTCGCGGGCGCGGCCATCTTGTTTTCAGTTGTCTCGCGGTGCATGATCGCGAGAAGAAAGACGTGATGGCGCGACGCGTGACGTCAATGCGGGCGCGAACTGTCGCGAGACAGCGCAAATGGCTAAAAACAATACAACATCTCATGGAGAACGCGACCGGATCAAGAAAACTTGTCGGCGAACGCAGGGATTCAGGTAAGGCGAGAATGTATTATTTTAAAGCGCGAGCAAGAAACAAATTATCGCCAAGCTGCGGAATGCGGAAATTTTGACATTTTCGCGCTTTCCGCGGAACGCGAAAATGTCAAATTATCGCAATTTCCGCGAACGGAACAAAATTTTAGCCCAGGCCTATACAAAACCCATACTGGGAGTCGGACAAGATATTATTGTCCTCTACCCAAGAGGTGAGCCTTTGCAGGAGGGCCCTACCCATTACTTTCACCATGGAGTCTAGGAGTGAAATAGGTCTGTAGCAGTGTGGACTGCTTTTATCCCCTTTTTTAAAGACAGGTATTATAGCTGAAGTCCCCCAAGACTGAGGGCAACCTAGTTGAACTGCGGCGTTAAAAACCGATTCCAAAATTGGTGCCCAGAAAGAGGGGTCAGTCTAGAATAGATCGGGAGGGATACCATCGGGACCAGAAGCTTTACCGGCTGTTAAGCTTACAATACCTTCCATTATTTCACCCCTCCCAAACCTGAGCTTCTTAATGTTAAAACCAAATACAAGTCTATCATCCTCTTCATAGGGGCAGGCATACATCTGCTCAAAATGGGCCTCCCACTCCTCCTTCGCTATATAACATTCAAGACCTGCTCCTATCTCCTGGGCAAGACATGTTTTTTTTAATATACCCCAGAACTTTGAGCTGCCCTTGAGTGTTTCAGGGTCCAATAACTCATTCCAGGCCTCATCCCTTAAAACTTCCTTACGTGTAGCTAATGCTATTTTATAATCCCTACGACAAGTTGTTACGTCAGCTTGCACTCTGGGTCTAGAAGCAAGAGCAACCCTCAAACTTCTTGCTGTTTTTGAACACTGCTGATCAAACCATTTTGGGCCCACTTTTATCTGTTTCTTGGCTGGTACTGTCAACAAGTCAGTAACCTTATCTATGACAGTCTGGAAAGTCACTAGAACCTTCGTATGTTGATGTCCCGCCTGTGTGCAGATGACTATTTCATCTGCACATACAGATTTAATATCATTGTAGAACAGTTCCGGGTTTACTTGAGACCATCTTAGTCTTCGCTTCCCATCAGCCATGCTGAGAATCCCCCGTTTGGGGTTTGATCCTAGTTTCGTTAACCAGGGACTGGTTAGGTAAAGTAAGAGTGGGTTATGATCACTATGTTCACTCTCGACAATTTGGAAGAAGTGTACAAAGTTTTCCATAAAAGATGTAATCAGCACAAAGTCAATAAAAGTCTCCTTCCCATGGCCCTTAAAAGTAGGCACCACAAAACGTATATTTGGGTCCGTCAGAGCCATGGTTGATGTCATGTCGAGGTCATTAATCATATCATTTAACAACTCCCCTTCAATTGAATGCTCAAAATGGAAGCCTTGAGTTCTTGGACAGCACAACTCAGAAATACTTGTAGCTGAGGGATTGCCGCAGGGATGAACATTAAAATCACCTACAACCATGAGATTATGTAGAGTATGTCTCATAGAGTTATTAATAAAACTATTCAGAGCAGTTATGTGATTTTGATCGGAGCACGTAGAAACTGATTTACAAAAATTAATCAGACCAACCATACAATTCCCACTTTGCAGAGTTAGTGCAAGAATACCCAAATCGGCGGAAGATACAACACGAACTTTGCATGTCAGCGCTACAGAAACGTAAATGACCAATCCGCCCTTTGGTCTCCCTCTGTTAGATACAATTGATGGTACAAAATATGCCTTATATCCTTCTAGAAGAAAATTACATTCAGTCAACCAAGTTTCCTGCAGACAAATTATCATAAATTGTCTGATAAAAGTAATCCATAGGGGGTTCACTATCTTGGCAGCTAACCCTGCAATATTCCAGGAGATGAAGTTATTTTGACTCTTCCTATGTGGTTTATCCTCTGCCACTCCTGAGTCCGTTTTACTCCCACTTCCTGAGATATCAGATTCCCCAAGTCAATCACAGGCTTCCAGACCGGACAGGGTCTCATATCTATTCTGAATTGGGAGTCTATGACAGATATTATTTAGTCTGCTAAATATTGGCTGGGACAACACAGGAGGAGCACAATGTATATGAGGTCCCACCATAGACCAGCCACCTCCAGAAAGATTGTCCTCCCGATTAAATCCTGACCGATCCCTCCAGGGTAATGGCCTATAAAAAAAACCCAAGGGTAATAGTTTAATTGCGGTATCCTCTGTTGACTGTGGGCATACGCCCCTTGATAAAAGGCGACCCGCAATATAGGGGCTGTTGAAATTAATAATAATACAGTCGCCGCACACTGTTTTATTAGATCTGCCAATCCAGCTGACCCTGCGTACCATGATTATGTTGTTAATAAGGTTAGCTCCCCCAGGGGTATTCTGACTAAGCCAATATGCTGTTTTATTCAGCAGTTGCTCATAGCTTTCATGCTCTCCTGCTGAAAGGGCAGGCACTTGTCCCAATATGATTACATAAGGGGTGGCTTCTGGGGGGAGATCAATGACCGCTTGTCTTCGCGGTGCACTGGTTCCCTCCTCTAACCTCTGATTTACTACAGGGATAAGGGGATTCCTTTTGGAACCTAAAGATTGTACCACGGGTGTCTTTTTTTTCGGGGCACTCCTAGCGTTACTTAAGGCACTAGTAATACTAGATCCTGTATTAGTCTGCGCTGGATCGATCTCCCTATCATTGCTGCCGCCTCCTCTGTCAATCAAATTTGTTGGTTGAATATCAGCGTTCTGTGAGTCCACTATAGTTACGATATTCGATAGATTGGACATAGAGGACTCCAGGTGCAATAACCTGGATTCCACCCCACACAGTTTTAATAAAATTGGTTCCAACAAAGTTTGTACCATAACCTCTAATTTCCCCCAGAAATCTTCCTCAACATGCCCAGTAATAGATATTCCTCGAGGTGTGCCTCGGAGTTTACAGACCTCCACGGACGCTAAGCAGAACTACGGGGGAAGGCTGCTGCCTTGATAGCTATGGGACTGCGAGGACCAAGGGGCCCAGCGCCAACCACATCAGCCTCACCTGGTCGCTCTTCCCGGAGCCGCCTCCCTGCATCCAATCAACGCCTCGCGGCCCCCGCTCCGCGGGAGCCGCTCGCTGGTTCACTCAGGATAAAAGCTTGGACGAGCCCCCATTCGTGCTGTGTGCCTCGGAGTTTACAGACCTCCACGGACGCTAAGCAGAACTACGGGGGAAGGCTGCTGCCTTGATAGCTCAGGGACCGCGAGGACAAAGGGGCCCAGCGCCAACCACATCAGCCTCACCTGGTCGCTCTTCCCGGAGCCGCCTCCCTGCATCCAATCAACGCCTCGCGGCCCCCGCTCCGCGGGTGCCGCTCGCTGGTTCACTCAGGATAAAAGCTTGGACGAGCCCCCATTCATGCTGTGTGCCTCGGAGTTTACAGACCTCCACGGACGCTAAGCAGAACTACGCAGGACTGCGAGGACCAAGGGGCCCAGCGCCAACCACATCAGCCTCACCTGGTCGCTCTTCCCGGAGCCGCCTCCCTGCATCCGATCAACGCCTCGCGGCCCCCGCTCCGCGGGAGCCGCTCGCTGGTTCACTCAGGATAAAAGCTTGGACGAGCCCCCATTCGTGCTGTGTGCCTCGGAGTTTACAGACCTCCACGGACGCTAAGCAGAACTACGGGGGAAGGCTGCTGCCTTGATAGCTCAGGGACTGCGAGGACCAAGGGGCCCAGCGCCAACCACATCAGCCTCACCTGGTCGCTCTTCCCGGAGCCGCCTCCCTGCATCCGATCAACGCCTCGCGGCCCCTATTAGATGGGTTTCTGGATACTATCAATATAGACACCAATGTTTATATTGTGGGCGACCTAAATTGCTGCTTTGAACCCCTGCTCTCCACCCTTGACTCACTAACTTGGGAAGTGGATGCGATTTTAAACATCCCTCCTCTCGATCTCCCGCCTATCATGAGGTGGACTGAGTCTGCCACCCAGTGGATGGGATTATGTATGGAGCGGGGATTCAGGGCCGCCAATGGGAGGACTGCCTCTGATAAGGGTGGAAAGATGACTTTTTCAGATGGTCGACGTCGTAACAGCAGAATTGACTATGCCCTTGTTAAAATCGAGTTCTGGTCCACATTAGGTGATATGGCGGTTTTCGACCGCCCAGAGAGTGACCATAACCCGCTGGTCTTAAGTCTCCTACTCCGACCAACACATAGAACCGAACCCTCTGAAATAGGGACTGCGGAAGCCGTTTTAACCAATGACCAACGGCGTGTACGCTGGGATAAGGTTGCAATTGATGTTGAATTATTATCCGAGATCAGCTCCAAGGTATCCGGTGCTCTCGATGATCTACAGTCTCTTCAAAGCACTGAGGACGTAGTTGGCAAAGCTACTCGTGTACATGACCTTCTTTTTACTGGCCTTAAATCTCTTTTCACAAAACCCTGTAAGGCTAAGAAACCCGCTACTTTAAAACCATCTTCTTGGTATAATAAAGCTTGCCGAGAATCATTTAGCAACCTAAAATTTGCTATTGCTAACAAAGACCCAGACAACACCAGAATGGCTAGGAAAATCTATAAGAGGGCTAAAGCCAAGGCCAAGCAAGAGTGGGACAACGATCACTGGAATGACCTTCTGGCTGCCAGTAAACATCGGAACCTAACCCTGTTCTGGCACATTGTTAAGTGGGGCAACTCGCAGAACAGCCAGGTCCCTACTAATCACGTTCCACCAGACGTCTGGGTGACACATTTTGAATCCCAGTTTTCGAATCCCCCACAGGTTGAGGGGCCGGCCATAGCAATATTCAGGGATCTGTCCATCGCCTCGACCTTAATTTTTGACTGTGCTGAGGTTGAAAAGGCCTTAAGTAAGGTTCCAAGTGGTAAGGCGCCGGGAATGGACTGTGTTCCCACGGATCTCTTTAAATCTGACCCTGGGAATTGGGTGCCTTACATCTCACACTTTGCCAACGCCGTAGCCAGAGGGGCCGATATTCCTGATTCTTGGGGGGGGGGCCGAGATTCTCCCCATTTTTAAAAAAGGCGATCGCTCCTGCCCGGGGAACTATCGCCCAATTAGTCTTATTGACTCTGTCCAGAAAATTATCGCCAGAATGATCTTGGCTCGAATTCAGGCTTGGATTGAGCAGGAGGATACCATCTCTCCTCTGCAAGCCGGTTTCAGACCGTGTATTAGTACCATCGACCAGGCATTCAAATTTCAATTGATTGTCTGGAAAACGGTCTATTTGTGTGGCGGTACATTATATGCTGCCTTTGTAGACCTCCGGTCAGCATTTGACCTAGTCAACAGGACGAAACTTTGGAGTGTATTGGCTGAGCTAGGGCTCCCAGCCGATCTTCTGAATATCATCATTAGGCTCCATGATAACAACTTTGCACAAGTTCGCTGGGGGAAACAGGGCCAGGTTACCGATCGTTTTAGGGTCAACCGGGGTGTCAGGCAGGGGTGCGTCCTTGCTCCCACTTTGTTTTTATTGTTTATTAATAGTGTTGTACAGTATTACTCCAACACTTCGACGGACGCCCCAACGTTGGGAGGTACCAAAATTCCACTCCTTATGTTCGCCGATGACACCCTACTCCTCTCCCAGACCCTGTCTGGACTACAGGTGGCACTTAATGTTTTCACAAACTTTTGCTCTGACTTTGACCTGTCTGTCAATGTGTCCAAAACCAAATATATGGTTTTTAACAAAGGGAGAGGCGTTAAGGGTCACGTTTCCATGGACAAAGCCCTGCTTGAACGTACCAATATCATGACCTATCTTGGGGTGGTTTTTGAAAATAAGTTGGATTGGAGGCCACAAATTGATGTTTTATCTTTAAAATTTGCCCAGCTGTCTGGTTGCCTAGTTAAAGAACAAAAGCAATCCCAGTCGAGAATGATAGGCCCCCCCATTAAAATCTTTAACGTTAGGATCAATTCGGCGATCCTTTATGGCGCCGAACTTTGGGGTTTCGCCGATCTTTCTCTTCTGGTTAAGGCACAATATACATTTCTTAGAATGCTCACGGGCCTTCCCTGCTCCACCCCTGTTAAACCGCTCCTGCTGGACCTTGGCTGTCACTCGTTTGACGACATTGCAAGGTTTAAGCCACTGGCCTTTTGGAGGCGTTTATGGACAGTCCCCGAGCTGTACCTTTATGCCAAGGCCTTTCTCGATGTGCGATCCATCCTGGGGGCTGGCAACATCCCCTGGTTCAAACAGACTAAACAACTCCTGGACTCTATGGGGTTAGGTAATCTATGGACTGATCCAGCTAATAACCCCTTTCCCTCCAAGAAAGACTTTAAGGGCCTTTATTGGTCAATGGTGCAGCAAAAACATTTAAATTCAGCTACTGCAGAGTCCTTGACAGGAAGGTTCCTAGCCCAAAAAAGAATCCCTCTCCTCGAAGCTTACTGGGACACTATCACCAGACCTTGTGACAGGAAACTTTACCATCAATTTAGGGTAGGCTCACTTCCGACTAATTCTTTTACCAAAAAATGGAAGGGTGCTTCCAGTGATTCCTGTAAAAGATGTATGGACTGTATAGATTCTGTTGGCCATATCTTTTTTGTTTGTCCCGCTTATGCCGCACCCAGAGCTAAATGGCTCAAACCATTATGTCGTACTCTGGGTACAAGACAAGGGTCAGAAGCTCTTGAAATATTGAGATTTGAGCCTAGTGAATATGTTGCCATTGCTGTCGCTAAATTTTTGGCTTGGGTTTGGTTTATTCGAACAAAGAGGCACTAGGTTACAGCATTATTTTTATGTATTCTGTTCATGTTTTGTTTTCTTTTATGTATTTTTTATGTATTGTAACTGTCTTTTATGATGTAATACATCGACAATAAAGACTAATGAATGGAATGGATATTCCTCCATCATTCTGGGCATTGTTAGTTAAATCTCTTAGAGGCTCCTGTTCCGTGTCATGAATTTCTGCCGCTGTCAACACTTTTTCCCCTGCAACTGCGTATTCCTGAAATTTAGTTGCTCGGGTTTTTTGTGAAATGACACTTAGTTTTTTGAACGGGTAGATACAGTTTTTTGTTTCTGCTCTCTTCCCCTTAATTTGTACTTCACAGGGCTAGATATCAATTCTGGAGTCCCGGAGAGCCTACTACGGTTTGGTATAGATGTATCACCCTCAGCCTGAGGGACCCTTTCTGAAGCTAAGGGCAAGGTGGTTTGATTCGTGATAGCCATTAGTACTGGGGTAGTAGGTAACCTACCCATACTAGGGTCCAGCGATAGTCTACGCTCCGTCATTGAGATCTCTTTATTAATAGCTAACTCTGCCCTGGTCAAATAAGCATCCAAGGTCCCAACCATCCCAGAGCCTCCTCCATCCTTCCTTCTGGGCATTGTACAATATCGACACTTCTAAATAACCCAATACAAATTACTTTTGACACAAGGATACCCTGATTCAGGGTAAATTAATACACCACTTCAATACCAGTTTACAATCCAAATACTGAAGATAATATCCTAATGATAAGCAGAGTCCAAGTCCAAGATTCTACTCACTTAGAGATGATGACTGCTCCAAGGTAACGCAAAACTACATTGTTAGCGGGATGGCCCAGCCCGGCATGTTCTGGCCCCTGACGACCACAGACGGCCCTCCCTTTGCCCGGGCTTCGCCGGCGCACGTCCCGCGTTGCGAGAGGGCGGGCGCGCTTATGTGGCTGCGGGGCAGTGAGTCACCAGACTGCGCCGTCCAAGGCAGTCTAGGAGTTGTGGTCAGCAGTAATTCAAAGGCTAAACACTACTGCACCTTAACTGTTATGAGTAGCTCCAAATGGGTGAAGCATATATCCAAATCAACAATATCTCATAGTCCGGGAAACAAACGTGAGAGCAGTGGCCCAGCCCAGCCTCTTCTGGGCTCTGACGGATGTGGGCGTGTCAGCTCTAGGCCTGGGCTTGTCCCACGCTCGCGTCCAGCACAGCCAGGAATGACAGGCGCTTATGAGCAGCGGCCCCTCCTCTTTTGGGCCAGGTGAGTCCTGGAACACAGAGTCCCACTTATGCAGCAGAGGTGGTTTCAGCAAAGCATCTTGCGCAGCGGGGAATGACAGGCACTTATGAGCGTGTCTTCGATGCCGGCAGCCCCTCCTCCTTTGGGCCAGGTGAGTCCTGGGACACAGAGTCCTACGTAGGCAGGAGCAGCGGTTCCCCAAAACATCAGGCGACTGTCCTCCTTTAAGGCAAAACGTTCAGCCCTCGATGCCGCAGGTGCCACGGATCCAGTGGCGCGCTGAGCCGCTGCCTGTCACCCAGGGCGTGCGCGCACAGACCATGTGCGCATGGACCAAACGAGCAGAAGGAAGACCCGGGCAGGCACGGGAGACAGCGCGACCCTGGGGACAGTGCACTCAGCACCGGCATGCAGGTAGGGGAGCTCACCGCAGACTTGATGGGTCCCGGCACGTGTTTACTCTTCGCCACACCGCGGCTGTTGCAGAGAGGGCTGTGGATGCTCCGACGGTGGAGCAAGCGAACACCGGCAGGCACAGCCGTTGCGGGTCCCAGTAGCCAGTTCCCTTTTCTTTTCTGTACCATCCTCGATCGCATTTTCCTGCCGCTGCTGCCCCTGCGGCCCCGCCCACCCGCGCCCATTCGCTAACCCCTGCCACCTGCCTCCCCCCTCCAAGCTGCCCCTCCCTCCCTCCTCCCCTTAAATGGCAGCCTCTGCGCGGTGAGGAGAGCGACCCTTGACCTTACCAGGTAGGTCGCTCCCCCCTGCTGCAGCTCCACCAGCGCTCGTGTGTCCCCCGTGCCCAGTGTCTGCTGTGCCCAGCTTTTGCTTCTGTTTCCTGTGTGCCTGCCCATTTAGATTGTTCCACTGTGTGCTCATTTTTGCATTTTTTCCCTCTGTGCCCTCTCGCTCGCAGTTCCCTTTCCCTTTCTGTACCATTCTTGCTCGCATTTTCCCACCTCTGCTGCCCCTGTGGCCCCGTCCCCCCTGCGCCCTTTCGCTAACCCCAGCCACCCACCTCCCAGCTGCTCCTCCCTCCCTCCTCCCCTTAAATGGCGGCTGCTGTGCCCGAAGGCGCGCCTAAGGCAAGCCCATCTCTGCCCGTCCGCGCCTGGACCGCGCCCACCGCCAGATCCCCTGGTCCCCGCACCAGCCATGAAGACCGCCTCCGCTACGACGCCAGCACCCTCGTCGCTCTCAACCCAGGAAGGACCCACACATGCTGCAAAGCTGCCCCGAAGCGCACCCACGGTCCCTTCGCCTGCCGGAACTGCAGCTTCTCCTGCCTCGAAGGCGTCGAGACACCCGCCACGACGGAACCCAACCAGCTCAGATGCATCCTGATCAACACCCGCTCCGCACGCAAACACGCCGTCGAGCTCTGGGACCTACTCGACACTGCATCCCCGGACGTCGCCTTCCTGACCGAGACCTGGATGAACGAAGCCTCCTCCCCAGACATCGCCATAGCCATCCCCAAAGGGTACAAGATTCCCCGCAGAGACCGCACCAACGGAGCCGGAGGAGGAATCACCATCGTCCACAGGAAGACCATCAGGGTCTCAACAAACACCAACAACACCCTCAACACCGCCGAACACATGCACTTCCAGATCCACACGGACTCCAGGACCACCCTAAGAGGCACCCTCATCTACAGACCGCCCGGACCCCGTCCACAATTCTGCGACTCCATTGCAGACTTCATCAGCACGCACGCGCTGACCTCCACCGACTACATCCTCCTCGGAGACCTAAACTATCACCTGGAGAACAACAACGACAGCAGCTCCTCCACCCTGATCGACAACCTCGCCAACCTCGGACTAAAACAGCTCGTCACGACGCCGACCCACATCGCAGGTCACACACTTGATGCCATCTTCTCCTCAAGCCCCCATGTCGCCTTCAGCCACGCCTCCGAACTCACCTGGACAGACCACCACTGCATCCACTTCACCTTCCGAAAACCCCTCACACACCACCGCACCCTACAGGTCTCCCGCCGCTGCTGGGGCAAAGTCACTGAAGAACAACTACAGACAAACCTTGCACTCAACCCACCGACCAACCCCACCAACCCCGACGATGGTGCACGCATCCTCAGATGCTGGATGGACGACTGCGCCAACACCTTAGCCCCGCTGAAAAAGCCAACCAACAGAGACACCAGCAAGAGAGCCAGCTGGTTAACCCCGGAACTCCTAGATCAAAACGCACCTGCCGGAAATTGGAGAACAATTGGCACAGCGAAAAGATGCCGGACAACCGTGCGGCCCATAAAGACGCCATCGGCAACCACCACCACCTCATCAGGACCGCCAAAAGGACCTCCTTCAAAGACCGTCTCAACAACAATGCACACAACAGCAAGGAGCTCTTCAACATCGTGAAGGAACTCTCCAACCCCAGCTCCAGTGCCAACAACATTCCACCATCGCAAGCCCTGTGCGACTCCCTCGCCTCCTTCTTTCACCGCAAGATCACCAACATCCATGACAGCTTCAACCCCCGGACGACCCCCACAGGCGGATCCACGCCGGATCCCCCGCATCCCATCGACCACGACTCCCTGACCACCTGGGCCAACGTGAGCATCGAGGAAACAATCAAGACCATGGGCACTATCCACTCCGGCTCCCCGTCTGACCCTCTTCCACACCACATCTTCAACAAAGCCGGCAGCTCCATCGCACCCCACCTGCGCAACGTCATCAACCTCTCTATCGAGACTGGGTGACTTGAAGCCTAAACCTAGCTTTTAAATATTAATATCTCACCCCTAAGTAGGCCTTACTGCCCATAAGTCCTGGTACATGGCATTTAAAAGTAGGACATGTAGACATGCAATGTTACACATGACCTTACAGTGACTAGGCCCCAAAAGCTATTTTCACTGTATCAAGGCTGGTTGTTTTACAGGAAAATACTGGGATGTATTATTAAATTGCATAATGCTATCTCCGGGGGAAGGGGGAAAGGGGACCAGCTAGGAATTTTGAGACTATTTGCAATATTTATTAAATGCTCAATTCACCGGTGAAGTCGGCGTTTTGATAAATATTAAGGAAAAGGTAATTTTGGAAAGTGACTTTTTCCCTGTCAAAGGCATCAGGAGGATACCTTGTATTAGTCTACCACTTCAGCGCTCTGAATTCTTAACTGTGAATGAGGTGTGAAAGATTGCTCCAAGAGCAGAGACAGAGGCTTGGGTGTGGAGAAGTGTTTCCATTCCTCTGACAGAATGACCATTTGGGAGGTTCCCGGAAAATTAATTAACTTCAAAGGGACCTCCCCTGTCACAGGCAGATGCCCGATGATACCTGCACATGCCCAATTGCAGTGAGGAGCTAGCCCCAGAACTGGTTTGAAGTAACCACAGAGTACTGATTTTTCATTACCCTGGCCACACTTATGGGCTGGGCACTCAGGCTCTGAGTTAGGGGAGAAGATTTTCACCAACTTGGATTTAGGCAGAGAGGGGCAATGTTTTCTCTAGGCTACACAGAAAATGCTACACAAGGGGGTTGAACTACCTCTGGTATCCTTTACCCTATTAATAAGGGAGGGGTCTGGAGTCACCCAGACACAAATGCTGGTGCCAGGCATACATGTGGCATCCCCAGTACCCTACTCATAACACTACTGGACCTGAAAAAGATCAGAATTGGACTGATCCTGATGTCTGAGACCTGAGAAGTGTCCTGAAGGACTGGACTTGCTCTCCTTCTTGTACCCAAGACAAAGAAGTGGCCTCCAAGGATTATAAGGCTGACCTCCAGTTCAAGATAAATGAACTAAACAAGCTACAAGCGGCTTTTTCTGCGGCTGCCTAGCTGACCAGTTCAAATTGGATCTTCCCTGTACCTGCTAGTGGCTTCTGCTGGAGGGAGACTTGACACCCAAGTGCTGTTTCTGAGTGTCCCAATTGCAGATAAGGGATACAGAAGTGGTTTTGCAGCTTTAATAAAAGGAAATGAAATCTTGCTGTAAAATTCCTTAACACACTTCTGTTGCAGGAACTTGTTTACAGTGGTGCCTCATCCAAGATAACGGTAGCTGTGGAAAAGGATGCCACAAAGTGAAAGTAAAACTAGACTAAAATATCTCAAGACTTCGTGGTAGACACCAACTTGAATCTTGAGTACAAATGAAGAAAGCAAAATAAATCAGTACGCTTCCCAAACTTGTAACTGGAGTCTTGGAAAACCTGATTTTTTTGGAGGTGTATGTTCTTAACGTTCTCTTGGATGTCTGCTTCTCTTGACACTAACACTGGATTCCCTTCTGAACATTTGGTTCTAACCTCTTTCTTTTCCTTTCTTTCTATAGGAACAGCGCCTTTTTTACATTGATATTTTTAAATGTATTGCCTCAGAGTAAGTGTTAAGGTGCTTTTGCTTATGGGATTCTTTATCACCATTAGAGTTACCTTTATATTTTTTCATTGATGACCTGTTACACAACAATAGTACATAACAGGAATAATCTATAAGTAACATGTATACCTTATACTTTGGTTGAATTCTGAGCCATCAACAAATCTCCAGATGTCTTCAGACTCTGTGTCTGTAAGTCCCAACCAGTAGCTGCCAGGTCCTATAGTGGAGGAGAGGTAGCCCTACAAAACAAAGTTTATATATTTATGTAATGGCGGCGACATGAAGTGTAGCCCAATAAAATGATATTTAGAGCAACTGCACTAATAAACATACACTCACACATTTATTACTACAGTGGAAAAGGCAAATTCAAATTAAAAAAACATGGTGTACAGCCTTATAGACTGCATTTTAACAAGGTGTCCCTTCCTGAATAAAAACAATCTTAACAGGTGGTTTGCTCTATCCTTGGGTGCTGCAGAATGCAGCACACTTGGAAAGAGCAATATACAAGGAGAAATAAAACATTTCTCCTCGTATCACCTGTTTAAGACTAAGTATTTCCTGGTCTTATTGTTGGTGCTACCCCATACCTTGTAATTATGGGCAGCGCCAAAAAGCAAAGGGTGCTGCGGCGGAATGCCCACTGCAGCACCCATTGCCCGTCTCTTTCACGGGCTGTGTGCATGAATAGGAGCATTATTTACAGGGCGGCATCAAGCCATGTGTAAGTGGCTTAATGCCCTTGTAAATAATGTGAAGGAGTTAACGCCACCAGAACATCACTAAAAGTGACGATCTGTTGGTGTTAAGTCCTTGCAAGTATGCCCCTTTGTTACCTCCATAACCTACAGTTCAATCATATCACAGTTCCACTTTAATACTAATTTACCAGACAGGGAATGTGGAGCCACTATTGACTTTTCATAGCTGATTTGGGGTCATTCTCTTTGAAATTTATTTTTTGGGCTGTTTCTCAGACAAAACCTTTGTGCTAGGTGACAGCTCCAAACAGAAGTATCAAAAACAAGGACACAGTGAAGCATGAAATCTCAACCCCAAGCTGTCATCAGCTTTCCTGAGCAGTCATCAGGCACAGACAAAAGGACAGGACTGATTTGAAACGTTGGCACCTTTCCCAAGAGAAACCTATGATCTACCCCTTACTTCTACCATCTACCCAATGTCATCACTCAGGAAGGAGTAATCAGAAGCCCTTTGCTAAAAAAGGACCTCACAGAATTTCACTGGGTAGCCTTTTCTCCATTCTTCCTCACTTCATTTCTGGGTCTCCACCCTCCATCCACATGGATTCCGTCAGTACACGCCCACTGTGTAGGGATTCTGTATCTACTCTCCATCACATTATGCAAAATGTACTGGTCCATGCACTTAGACGTTCATCACACAAGAGTCTTACTACTATGCACTTGCTACTGGACATAAACATTCAATGAATCTCAGCGCAAATATCTGGGGTCACACAGAATCCCTCTTTGGGCCATCTGAGATGGTCTATCTGGAGCCTTCATCACCCCCCTCCAATGCTCATCAGAGCCTTCTTGTGATCCTGAGCTCCCCTTTGCTGAGTGCCATAGCCCTTTGACTCCTTTGTTAGCCATCAACCATTTGAACTTTCCAAACCGTTTCTGCCATCCTTCACAGACCACACTTATCTTCACCTCTGCCAGGTTTCAGTTCCTCTGCCCTCAGATCCACTTTCAGACTACTATGCCAGCATCAGACCATGTTTTTTACACTCATAGGTCAGAGTGTGACTGTCCCGGCTTTTATTCACTTTGCATGTTCTGATTTTCCGCATTTACTTACTAGTTCTGTATGTGGACTGAAAAGTTGGAAGTTTGTTTGGGGTGGCAGCCTAAGAAGCATGAAAAGGAACCATTTAAAAAAGGGATATCCTAATACATGTGGCCTAGAATCACATAGCTGTCTTCCTGCTCCCGGTGTTCTTGCTTCTCTTCCAGGTTGTTCTGTGCATTTAGGTGCTGGTCCTCACCTAGTCCTGTTCCAAGTCCTACTTTTCTGGACTATATTGTAACGCCCTGAACGTCTCAGGATCATTTAACAGACACGATAATGAGAACGCAACCACTTGTGAAGGTTTAGTTATTTTAATGAAGGCAAAAATAATACAAGGAATAAACAAAGGTTATAGTCACTGGAATCCTCCAGGCTAAGTACGTTACCAGCCCACAGCACGGATGGTCCTAACCGTCCTCTGCATATACGCCGATCCCGGTGTATGCCAACAGAGGGCAGAAATGAAATGGCCGACAATGCCAATCGGTAGGCTGTGAGGGGCACGAAGAGTGTTGGGGAGAATCGAGGAGTCAGGGAAACACCCAGCCGGGGTCTCTACCTGAAGGGAGCAGCCGCTCAACCTCTTCCTCAGACTGCACCGGGACGCGGAGTCACCTCCTGGTGATGCGTCACCGATACCCCAATCACAAGCAAAGAAGACTGAACCGAGAGCAGCCGCTCGATAGATCCTGTGGACTTCCGAGTCTGTAACGCGGCAAACACCTCCTGGTGTGCGTTACAGCTGGCAGTCCCTGTATCTCTGGTCGGGCTGGGAGTTACGACTCCAACCAGCAAAAGCGCCACTGCGCTTTGACTCAGCCGAGTCAAAAAGCGAAGCTCAATGGTTATCCGGTAGAGCTTCCGGGTCCTTCACAGGTGACGATGGGGCAAGACACGGCCCAGGGAGTAACAACTCGACCTACCTCCGTTCTTGCCTTACTGGAGCACCACTCCGGAACACTGCTCTTCACTAAGCAGGTACGTCGGTTGTAAACACAATATCCGACAGCGTTGTACCTCCCGGTTCCTCCCTTTATAGGGCGTTGTTTTCCTTGAGTTATGTAACAGCTCTCCTGTTTACATAAGGGCGTGTTTTCCTTGAGTTATGTAACAGCTCTCCTGTTTATACAAGGGCGTGTTTTCCTTGAGTTATGTAACAGCTCTCCTGTTTACATAAGGGCGTGTTTTCCTTGAGTTATGTAACAGCTCTCCTGTTTACATAAGGGCGTGTTTTCCTTGAGTTATGTAACAGCTCTCCTGTTTTACATAAGGGCGTGTTTTCCTTGAGTTATGTAACAGCTCTCCTGTTTACATAACCTCTCAACCGCTAAGCATCCTGGGAGATGTAGTCCGTTTTCGCTGGTTACCGTTTTCCTCCCCTCGCATGACAGGAATTCTTGACAGTACATCCTCCCTCTCAGCGGCTCCCCACGGGTCCAGCGCTGGCAGGAAAACGCCGATGGAACAAGGAGACCAAGCGCGGAGCATGAACCCCTTCAGCCGGTTCCCATGACTGCTCCTCCGGGCCATAGCCTTTCCACGCAACCAGGTACCACAGCTTCCCCCTGCGCCATTGGGACGCCCATATGCCCGACACTTCATACTCCACCTCCGACTCCACACATACCGGCCTAGGTGTCCCAGACGGCTTGGAGGGTGCTGGTTTGAGCAATGATACATGAAAGACAGGGTGTATCCGCAATGACTGGGGCAAGCACACCTTCACGTTCACGGGACCCATACACTTGGTAATTCGATAGGGGCCCATGTACTTGGGATGGAACACACTGTTCTTTCGAAACCTCATGTTTCTTGTGGATATCCAGACGTAGTCTCCAGTGCGGTACAGTGGCCCGGGCCTTCTCTTCCTGTCTGCCGCAGCCTTGTATCTTCTCTTGGCCTCTATTAGGACAGCCCTTGAGCGCATCAACGTGTCTTTTATGTGTGCCACCCTGTCCACTGTGGCGGGAATCCTGTCCTCTCTGAACGGATGTAGAAATGGCAAGAACCTGGGATGTTGGCCATAGTTGCTATAGAACGGAGATGACTGTGTGGAGCTGTGAGTGGCGTTGTTATAGGCGATCTCTGCAACCCATAGCAAGTCGACCCATTCTTCCCTGCCCTGGTCCACAAAACATCGCAGATACTGTTTGAGCGTTTGGTTCAGGCGCTCGGTTTGGCCGTCCGTTTGAGGGTGGTAGCTGGTGGACAGGGCGGTCTTAACATGCAGCGCAGTGCACCAAGTCTTCCAGAATTGCGCAGTAAACTGCGACCCCCGGTCCGACACGATCACCCCAGGTAATCCATGCAGTCGTACCACATTCTTTAGGAGTAGTGACGCCAATTCCCCGGCCGTAGGGACTCTCTTGCAGGGGATGATGTGCTTCATTTTCGTCAAGTAATCCACCACCACCAGTATTGCCGTCATCCCCTGGTCTACCGGTAGGCCCACCACGAAGTCCAGTGATATGCTATCCCATGGTCTATCCGGGGTCGGAAGTGGATGTAAGAGCCCTTGGGTTCGGCCATGATCGGCCTTCATGGTAGCACACGTAGGACACTCCTGTCCCCACCTCCTGACATCCACTCTCATGGTTGGCCACCAGAAATGCCGTCCCATGCTAGCCACCATTTTTTCAAAGCCCAAATGACCTGCGCATGGAGAGTCATGGCACCAGATGAATGCTTGTTTCCTTAGCCTAGGCGTGGGTATCAATAGGCACCTGCCCTTCAGGGGTATCCCGTCCTTCAGCTGCCATTCTCTGTGACTGAGGAGCCACCTCCGCCATGCGAATGACCTGATCCCTCTCTTTATTCCCCTCAGGAAAGTATCCGGTTGGATAACCCCCAATACCATCCTCGGGGAAATGATGGAATGCTCGGTCGCAGGCAATGGTTCCTTAACTGCAGATTGACGGGACAGGGCGTCCGCCTTCCGGTTTTCCGTCCCCGGCCGATATGTGATGCGGAAGTTGAACCCCGCAAAGAAGATCATCCACCGCAGCTGTCTGGGAGAAAGGTGTCTTGTGGCCGTCATGAACTGTAGGTTCCGATGGTCCGTGTACACCAATACCACATGTCTTGCCCCCATCAACCAATGCCTCCATTCGGTGAAGGCGTCCTTGATTGCGAGAAGCTCCTTCTCCGCAATATGGTAGTTGCGTTCGGCGTCGTTGAGTTTGCGGGACATGTACGCAACGGGATGAAGCACCCCTGTGTCGTGGTTGCGTTGGGACAAGATAGCCCCCAACGCC
Organism: Triturus cristatus; assembly: GCF_964204655.1. NCBI lineage: Eukaryota > Metazoa > Chordata > Amphibia > Caudata > Salamandridae > Triturus > Triturus cristatus. The sequence continues at coordinate 1,204,248,248 of NC_140582.1, read as the reverse complement.
ATATCCGATGCGTCCGCTTCCACCACGTAGGGGAGATCCGGATCGGGGTGAGCCAACACCGGTGCCTTACCAAAGGCGCTTTTCAGGGCCTCAAAGGCTTTGTTCGCTTCAGGGGACCAGACAAACTCCTTGGACTTCCTCAGTAGCTGTGTGATTGGGGCCACCAATCCTGAAAATCCATCTATAAACCGCCTGTAAAAGTTGGCGAAGCCAATGAAACTTTGGACGTCCTTCACGCTTTGGGGCACCGGCCATTCTTTCACCGCCTTGATCTTTCGTTCTGCCATCTCCTGTCCCTCTGGACTCAGCATCACTCCGAGGAATTCCACGGATGTGACGTGGAAGTCACACTTGCTGAGTTTACAAAACAGCATGTTTTCCCTCAGCTTTTGGAGCACAGCTTTGACGTGGTGTACGTGCTCCTCCACACTGGACGAATAGATGAGGATGTCGTCGATATATACGACCACGTAGATATCCAACTCCTCTCTGAATACCTCATTCAAAAAGTACTGAAAGGCTGCCGGGGCGTTGCACAGACCGAACGGCATGACGAGGTACTCAAAAAGGCCGAACCTGGTCTTAAAGGCGGTCTTCCACTCGTCTCCGTCCCTCATGCGCACCAGATGGTATGCCCCTTTCAAATCCAACTTGGTGTAGATACGAGCTTTCTTGACCTGTTCCAGGAGTACACTGATGAGAGGCAAGGGGTACCGATTCTTTACGGTTATCGCATTCAATGCCCTAAAGTCCACACAGGCTCTCAGCTCCCCATTAGCCTTCGGGATGAAGAAGAGTGGCGAGGCGGCCGGAGACTTGGATGGGCGGATGAATCCTAGCTTGAGGAGTTTATCCAGGTACCCCCGGAGATGCACGTTTTCAGGCTCCGTCAGGGCATACAGCCTGCCGCTGGGAACGCTGGCCCCTGGCACCAGGTCGATCTGGCAGTCAAACTGTCTATGTGGTGGTAGCACTTCCGCCTTCACCTCATCAAATACATCCTCAAAACTGTGATAAGCCTGGGGGAGAGCCACATCTTTTTCTGCCGCTGTAGCCACCGTCTGACTCCCGCTCTCATCTGCGTCAAGGGATTCCGTTCCTATTCCACAATGCAGGATGCAATACGGTGACATCAGTTCGATGCGATGTGTTGGCCAATCCACAGAGGGGTTGTGTTTCTGTAGCCACGGCAATCCCAATATGACGCCATATTGGGGCGCTCGGATGATGTTAAAATCGATTTGTTCCAAATGGTTCCTCCCACATCTCATCGGAAGGACCCCTGTGTGCTGCCCGATGGGCCCCGTCACCAATCGCCTTCCGTCTACAGCATAGACGTCTTCGGGTACAGCTTTGGGAAGAAGCACTAGCCCTAGCCTGCATGCCTCGTTGTGGTCCATAAACATGCCAGTGGCCCCTGAATCCACCATGGCCACAACGGGTATCCACTGGTCATGCACTCCCACGTGCACCGTGAGAAACAGGTGTCGTTGTCCCTTAGTGACCGAGTTGGAAAGTGAAGGGATGGATGAGTGACTCCGAGATGCCCCTTCTTTGGTCTGGGAGTCCTCTAGTTTTCCGCCGGTACGTCCACCACGGCTGTTACCGACCGGTTGGCCCGATAACGTGACGTCTTCGGTTTGGCAGGGCATTCACGTACGTAGTGGCCTTTTTTGCCACAATATAGGCACAATCCTTGTTTACGGCGTGACTCTTTCTCCGTGGCTGTGAGGCTCGCTCGTATTGCGCCGATGTCCATGGGTTCTCCCTTGGATGCGGTGGAAGTTTCAGGACTTCCCACTGTCACATAGGATGGAAGGGATTTTCCTTTTCTCCCATGATCCCCCTTTCTTTCACTTAGCCTATGTTCCAGCCGTAATACCAGGTTGATAAGGCCCTCACATGTCTTGGGTTGTGGGTCAATATGAGCCACGGCGTCCTTGAGCTCATCGCACAGCCCGTGATGGAAGAGCGCCGTCTGTTTAGCAACAGGCCACTTGGTTTCCGCAACCAGCCTTCGGAACGCGTTGAGATACTGCACCAGGTCGTTGGATCCCTGTCTCAACTCAAGTATTTCACGGTCCGCCGTGTACGAGTCAGCCCTTCTGTCGAAGACCTTCAGGAATTCCTCGCGAAAAGCACCCCAATCACATAAGATGGGGTCGTCCCTGCTCACCAGAGGTACGGCCCATTGTGCTGCGTTTACAGCCAAATAGGATATAAGGAAAGCCACACGAGCCTGACTCGTGGGGAGCGCCCTTGGTTTGCACGATAGATGTAGCGCCACTTGTGTGAGGAATACCTGCACTGTGTTAGGATCCCCACTGTACCTCTCTGGTGTTGCCAAGGGGACGGCTACCGGCATTTCCACTACTACCGCAGGGGTCTGGTTCGTGAGGGAGGTGCTGGGCGTGAGCGGGTCCAATTGGATAGCATCCAGTCTGGCTTTTACATCGGCTGTTTCTTCCCTGGAGGCAGCCAATTCAATTTGCACGGTCGCTAAAGCAGCCAGCACATCATCAAGTGTTGCCATGTCTGTTATCGACCGGGAGACAGTTAGTGTTATTAAGGTCGGATATTTTGTAACGCCCTGAACGTCTCAGGATCGTTTAACAGACACGATAATGAGAACGCAACCACTTGTGAAGGTTTAGTTATTTTAATGAAGGCAAAAATAATACAAGGAATAAACAAAGGTTATAGTCACTGGAATCCTCCAGGCTAAGTACGTTACCAGCCCACAGCACGGATGGTCCTAACCGTCCTCTGCATATACGCCGATCCCGGCGTATGCCAACAGAGGGCAGAAATGAAATGGCCGACAATGCCAATCGGTAGGCTGTGAGGGGCACGAAGAGTGTTGGGGAGAATCGAGGAGTCAGGGAAACACCCAGCCGGGGTCTCTACCTGAAGGGAGCAGCCGCTCAACCTCTTCCTCAGACTGCACCGGGACGCGGAGTCACCTCCTGGTGATGCGTCACCGATACCCCAATCACAAGCAAAGAAGATTGAACCGAGAGCAGTCGCTCGATCGATCCTGTGGACTTCCGAGTCTGTAACGCGGCAAACACCTCCTGGTGTGCGTTACAGCTGGCAGTCCCTGTATCTCTGGTCGGGCTGGGAGTTACGACTCCAACCAGCAAAAGCGCCACTGCGCTTTGACTCAGCCGAGTCAAAAAGCGAAGCTCAATGGTTATCCGGTAGAGCTTCCGGGTCCTTCACAGGTGACGATGGGGCAAGACACGGCCCAGGGAGTAACGACTCGACCTACCTCCGTTCTTGCCTTACTGGAGCACCACTCCGGAACACTGCTCTTCACTAAGCAGGTACGTCGGTTGTAAACACAATATCCGACAGCGTTGTACCTCCCGGTTCCTCCCTTTATAGGGCGTTGTTTTCCTTGAGTTATGTAACAGCTCTCCTGTTTACATAAGGGCGTGTTTTCCTTGAGTTATGTAACAGCTCTCCTGTTTACACAAGGGCGTGTTTTCCTTGAGTTATGTAACAGCTCTCCTGTTTACATAAGGGCGTGTTTTCCTTGAGTTATGTAACAGCTCTCCTGTTTACATAAGGGCGTGTTTTCCTTGAGGTATGTAACAGCTCTCCTGTTTTACATAAGGGCGTGTTTTCCTTGAGTTATGTAACAGCTCTCCTGTTTACATAACCTCTCAACCGCTAAGCATCCTGGGAGATGTAGTCCGTTTTCGCTGGTTACCGTTTTCCTCCCCTCGCATGACAGGAATTCTTGACATATATGCTCATCCTGGCCCCTAACTAGTTCTGGTCACCCAGGCACTGGCTTCCTGAATCTGGTGCTCCTGATTGTAGTTATTACTTACCCTCATCTTCGTGGCCTTGCTCGTGGCTCATCCTTGTAATAGCCCTTCCTGGGCCTCCTGATTCTGGTACTGCTGATCCTTACCCTGATCCTGCTGGTCTGATGTGTCCTTATCCACCTATCCCTGTTGTCCTGGTTCTCCTAGTGCTTGCACTCCTTGGGGCATATTTACAAGATTCTGATGCAGTGCTGAGCAGCAAGTCCCCTTGCTGCACTGAGCTGCGCCAGAGGGACAGAGCAGGAATATGCCATATTTAAGTAATACTGTGCATTCCTGTCCTTTCCCCCTGTGCAGGTACCGGCATGGTGCAAGGGTGCCTGTGTTGTAAGTAGGATTGTTTTAGTGCATAAAGGAGCACCTTCCTGCACATAAACAATCCATATAGGCTTTCCCCTCTTTCTATGTGTCCTGCGAAACGCAGCTCACTTGGATAGGGGAAATAATGAGGAGAAATAAAATATTTCTCTTTGTTACGCCTCACCTGGGGAGGCTTATCTTTTTGATGCATTCCCAGGTTTACCAGGTTTGGTAAATCTGGGGATGCGTAAAAAAACATTTGGATTTGCGTGGGATCACCCACCGCAATGCCCATGGAACACCTCCTTTTCTCAGAGTAAGGCAAAATAGCGGGGAACAACCTTTACAACGCAACTGTTACAACGCACTACACTTACAACGCATTTTTTACAACGCATAATCCATTACAACGCACTACACTTACAACGCATGACACTACAACGCATTTTTAAAAAATACCTTTACAACGCATACTATTACAACGCCTACCATTACAACGCATAATATTACACTACACTATCCAACACTTACCCTACTGTTGCACCCCCTGGAGTTAGAATAGTAATTTTTACCCCTATACTATCCAACACTTACCCTACTGTTGCACCCCCTGGAGTTAGAATAGTAATTTTTACCCCTATACTATCCAACACTTACCCTACTGTTGCACCCCCTGGAGTTAGAATAGTAATTTTTACCCCTATACTATCCAACACTTACCCTACTGTTGCACCCCCTGGAGTTAGAATAGTAATTTTTACCCCTATACTATCCAACACTTACCCTACTGTTGCACCCCCTGGAGTTAGAATAGCAATTTTTACCCCTATACTATCCAACACTTACCCTACTGTTGCACCCCCTGGAGTTAGAATAGCAATTTGTACCCCTATACTATCCAACACTTACCCTACTGTTGCACCCCCTGGAGTTAGAATAGGAATTCTTACCCCTATACTATCCAACACTTACCCTACTGTTGCACCCCCTGGAGTTAGAATAGGAATTTTTACCCCTATACTATCCAACACTTACCCTACTGTTGCACCCCCTGGAGTTAGAATAGTAATTTTTACCCCTATACTATCCAACACTTACCCTACTGTTGCACCCCCTGGAGTTAGAATAGTAATTTTTACCCCTATACTATCCAACACTTACCCTACTGTTGCACCCCCTGGAGTTAGAAAAGTAATTGTTACCCCTATACTATCCAATACTTACCTTAAATGCAATTAAATATTATGCGTTGTAATGGTATGCGTTGTAATGGTAGTTTTTAAAAATGCGTTGTAGTGTCATGCGTTGTAAGTGTAGTGCGTTGTAATGGATTATGCGTTGTAAAAAATGCGTTGTAAGTGCATGCGTTGTAAAAGTGTGCGTTGTAACGTCATACATCCCAAAATAGCAATTTGCGTTGTGTTGCCTTACTCCAGAGTTATGAAGTAATTCAAAGCCATGCAATGTTGCTTTGCGTTGCTATATAAATCTAACTTAGAGGCTTGAGTCACGCATGTAACACTTTTCATGGAGCAAACGTGATGCAAGCCTCTCATAAATATGCTGCTCTGTCTTTTGAGTTTGGGATTCTCCTTGCCCTAGTCTTGGTGATCCACCTGGTATTGTGCTCACTGATCTTGGTCCTCCTTATTAGGTCTTTTTGGGCACTGGTCTGGTCCCATTAGTTCTTGTGGCTCATGTTGTCCTGGGCCCTTGATCCTCGCTAGCGTGGTTCCGATACCCCAGTTGCTAGTGATTCAGCTCCACTTGAAACTTCAGAACCTGGTCACGTTGGTTACGACCTTCCTGGTCCTCCTAGCCCTGTTCCTGCGTATTATGGTCTTTCTAGTCTACCTGACCCTTCTGCTCTTAGCCAGCCAGATTGGTAATGGATACTTTCATCCTAGTCCTGGTCTTCCTTTTGCTCCTGATCCTGGCCCTGCTTTTCCTGGTATGCCAGGCTCTGATATTCCTGGGCCTCTGTGTCTCTAGCTTTCTTTTCCCCTTGCTTGTGGTCCCACTGGTCCTCCTTGCCATGGTTCTCTTAGCTCTTGGCTGTTGGCTCTGATTGCCTCACCAGCTCCTCTTTATTTTTCAGCTCCTGTTCTCCTAGTCTTCAGTATTCTCATTCTGGTTAGCCTAGCAATGGTCTTCCTACCCCAGTCTTCACATTCTGGGTTCTCTTCCTGGTTTTGTGCCCACTAGACTTGATCATTTTATTTCTGGTTCTCCTTGTTTGGATCTTTGTTTACCTAATCCTCTTGGTAATCGTCCTCCTGTCCATCCTCGTCCTTTCCGACCCCTCCTTCTAACTCTTACTTTTTGTAGGAGGCTGGATCTCTGTATTGTGTACTAAAATGAAGTACACTGTGCAGAGTCCAGTGGATCCCTTACTGGTATGCAGAGGCAAAAGTAGATAATACTAATGCTCTTGTTGTGGTAGTGTGGGTGAGCAGTTAGGGTTATCGATAGGTAGTGTTAAGCATTTGTTGTACTCACAGAGGTAATAAATGAGACACACACTCACAAATAAATCCAAGACCAATTTGAAAGTAATAGCATACATTTTTTAATACATTTTTCAGACCATAAACTTAATTGTAAGGTAAGTACTCTTTTAAGTTACGAGTTTTCAAAGTTTGCAAAGAAATCACTGTTGTGGGCAATTACACACAATAGAAGTCAATGGAAGAAAATAGAAAAAAGCATAAAAAACCACACAGTGTGTTCTCGAGGTTCACCTTCTGGATTTAGGTAAGTTGCAAGGTCCAGGTCCAATGTTCCAGGAGCGGAAGATCTGGAGCGTCCCGGATTCAAATGGGAGCAGGGTGCTGAGGTCGTTGGTAGCGCGCTACGAAAAAGGGGGCCACCTAAAAACACACTGCACAGAGGGACTTAACGTTTAGTCCGGGAGGTCCTACAAGAGGGAGCAGTTTGCAAGGGCCTTAGGACCACGGAAGCATAGCTGGTTTGTCATTATCCAGGCTGGGCAAGCTGGGTGCAGAGCAGATAGGGCGGCCAAGCAACATGCTTAAAAATGGTCCCCCGGGTCAAAGGCAGGCAGGTTGCAGGAAGAATTCCATAGCAGCTGGGCCACTCACGGAGTAGGTCTCAGGGGTCTCGAGGTCCCTTGACGGGTGTCTTCATCATGGGTAGTTGGAGTCTGCATTGGACTCCTTCCTGCTGGTCTTCAGTGTAGGGGATCCGGTACCCCTAGTATTGTTATGGCATGGCTCTGGTAGGTCCTGGTGTCCGGTCACTTGGTGGGGGGACAGTTCTGACCTTCTGGAGCTGATGTACCTCTTCTTTCTTGGATGCTGCAATGGAGTCGCCGGGGAGCAGCAAGTTGGTACACCACACTTCACGGTTCGGTCGCTGCAGGCTGCAGCGAAGAAGCTCCTCTACTCCAAGAGAGGTTCTCTGCAATTTATCAACAGCTTGAGGTTCTCCGGGGTTCTTGGAGGCCTCACATTTGCAGGACGAGACAGCAGGCCACAATGAGGGAGTTTTGGAAGCAGCCGGCAGGGTGGGCGCCAAATTTCCATAGGAAGTCTCAGGTCAGCAGCTCCTCTTTGTCCGTTGCTTTTCTTAGCTCCGTCGAATCTAAAGTCAGGGTCCAGGGATGCCACCAAAATACAAATGTTAGGGGTGTAAAAGGTGGTAACAGGCAGTAGTCAATAGGCTACCTACCTTTAGGGTGTCTACACCCTCAAAGTGACCAAGGGGCACTACCCTAGTCCTGAATTTCGCACCATCTCAAGATGGAGGAATTGGAAAAGTAGTGTCCGCATCACCTGCCTTACCTTAGAGGTGGTTCTGGCTGAATGTGGGCACACCACCTAATTTAACTAGTGTTCTCGCCTGTTCTTCCAGCAAAAGGAGAGCAGGAAAGGGGGGTTGGCATCCTTCACTAACTGGGGATGCCTGGGTTGCATTTCAAAGGTGGCATCGCCTTTGAAGCATCCCGTCCAGGCAGGCCATCCCGGCCTGGGGGAGGTGTGAAACACCAAAGCCCAGAGCAGGCTTTGTTTCTGGCCTCTGAGAGCGCTGGCTCTCACCGCATGAGGTCAGAAACACATCTGGTGGTGGCAGGCTGGTTAAGACTAGTCAGGGACCACACCAGTGCTTGGTAGATTTTCAGGGGACCCTCTGAAAGGGTCTCTTGTGTGCAGTTATTAATAAATCCAACAATGACATCAGTGAGGGATATTAAGACGAGTTGTTTGGTACCAAACATCTTAGGGTACAGTCAAGCCATCATGGAGCTAGGAAATGTATAATGACAAGTATCCTGCCCATGTGCTCTCTATGGCTTCCCTCTTCACTTACAATTTCCAAGAATGGACTTGTAGGTTGTAGGAGCATATCCACTCATGCAGAGATGTCCTCACATCGGATATAGTGCACCCTGCATTAGGGCTGTAAGGCCTGCTGTAGGGGTGGCTAACGATATCTCATGCAGTGCCTTTGGGCATGGCACACAGGGATGTGTCTCATGTTGACTCTTTATTTTTCTCTGTACCAAGACACCCAGCCTGCACTGGCAGTGTGCATGGTCTTGGTGAGGGGTCCCTAGGGTGGCACAATCTGTGCTTGAAACCCTAGTGGACCCTAATTACCAGGGGTACCACTTACTAGGGACTTAATGAGTTTGCTGAAGTTGTGCCAATCGTGGTACAGTTTTAGGGACAGAACACTGGTGCTAGAAACCTGGTTAGCAGGGACCCAGTACACCTGCAACAAAAAAACATCTTCCCACAATTTTCTTCCCTGTTTCTCTCGACCCTCATCCATTTGACCTGGTCCTGCTGATCCTTCTCACCCTGCTCATCTGATTCCTAGTACCCTAGATCAGTTCCTGGTCCTGCTGGTCCCCTCAGTCTACCTGGTCTCTTGTGCCTTGACCCTCTTAGCCCTTGTCTTCCTGGTTTGGATGCTTCTTGCCCTCCTGGACCTGCGCCTTGTCCTCATGGCCCTTGTGGTACTTCACCCAATTGTCTGGGCCCTCTTGACATTGGTTCTCTTTGTTTTGGTCCTTCTGAGCCTCATCATTTTGGTCTTGGTCCTCCTGACATCTAGGTAGTCCCTTATACCTCCTTGCTCTGGCTGTTCTGGTCCTCCTTTTGTTCCTCACCTTGGTCCCCTCGGGTCCTGGTCTTTCTTCTCCACTTTGTACTCATTCTCATGGTGATATTTCCCCTTACAATGCTAGGCCTGCTCCTGGTCCTCTTGGTGTTGATCCTTTCACTCTTCCTTGCTCTGGACCTGGTCCTCCTGATATTGTTGGTAATGACACCTCCATCTTCCTTGCTTATTCTGGCCCCTGGTCCTTTTGGCCTGGAATTGGTCTTCCTGGATCTGGTCCCACTCCTCCTGGACCTGGCCTTCTGGCTCCTTGCTCTCGTGCTTCTAGACACACTCATCATGACCCTCTTTTATCTGATCCCCTGATCCTGGCCATCCGTTTCGTCATCTTCCTGACCATCCTAATCTTGGTCCCTTGGCCTAGACTTCCAGGCTGTGATCATCCTGGTCCTGATGTCCCTAGTCTTGATACTACTTACCCTGGTCCTCCTGATCCCGGTACTGAAGGTCCTGATACTCTTTGCCCTAAACCTCTTGGTCCCCCTAGTCCTTTGTTTCCTGGTCCTCTTAGAACTTTTCATTCTGCCTGTGTCCCTGATCTCAGCTACTTGTCACTCCTGGCCAAGGTAATGGCATTCTTTTTTTCATAGACCTTGTCCTTCTCAACATTTTGTACCCTTTTCTCTGATCCTCTTGATCCTGTTCCTTAGAGTTCGTTATGCTATGTTATGTCGATTTGTATTGCACACTAATATCCAAAGAGGGTATCCAGGCGCTTGGGCAGGATTCTAGTAATTTCCAGTGGTGGTCTTCTCAATCCTGTTCCATTAGTTTCTGGCCTCTTGGTCCTCCTTGATATCATCTCTAATCCTTTTCATTGGTCTCCTGGTACTGGCCCTTATTGCTCTGTATACCTGGGCCTGCTACTCCTGGCCCTAATCCCCCTTGTATATCTGGTCCTGGTTGGTGCACTCAGGCTCTCCTAGCACTCCTTGGTATGGTGCAGGGTTTCTGTTTCTCCTAAACCTCATCCTTCTATTCCTTCGGGTCCTTGTCGACTAGTTCCAGATTAGGCCCAGGCATAATTTTAAATGGGCCAGAGTGATTTTTGTAATTCTGTGTTACTCTTTGTTGCGGAATTACTGATAATTACGCTATTACTCCTGCTTGCATAATTATGAGTAATTTGGGGGAAACAAATCATACCGCCAAAGCTTATTTAGTGAGCGGTGGCTCACTCTTGCTATTCATGTTCTACTGCATTTAGCGCTATTTCTTAGCTCAAAATGCATTCTTGTGCCCATTTTGGATGAGAGGAGTCGTGTATGTGCTTAGAATAGCACTAAATACGAAAATACACTTTTTGCATAAGTAAACATAATCTTGCTGAATTCTTGAGTAATTCAGTGTTGTTATGCTACACTGAATTAATAAAGTTACACTCACCCTTAGTCCAGATCCCCCTCTCCCACTTCCTCCTGGCCCTCTTGATCTTTCTCACCCTTGTTCCTGCACCCCTAATCCCGTTTTTCCTTGTCCTGTTCCTCCTCCTCTATTTCTTCCTGGTCCCCTATGGTAGTGGTAACTCTGGTCCTCGTGGATTCGGTTTCCCTGGGCCCAGTTCTTCTTGTCCTGGTCTTCTCTACTCTGGTTGTCCTAACCCTCTTGGTGGTCCACCTTCTGGCACTTATTCTCCTACTGGTCATCATTCTCCTCCTATTGGTCTTACTGCTTCCTTCCCCATACCTCTACTCAAAGCCTTTAGTCAGGTCCAGCCTTCAAGCTTCTTTTTGGCTTCCAGATTGCTCTGAGGCAGCGCTGTCAAGCACAGAAATGACAGAAAATCCTATTTTTTTTAAGCATTCCCATATTTACCAAACCTGGAAAACCTGGGAATGCGCCAGAAAGATACGCCTCCCCTGGAAAGGCGTGATGAGAATAAATATCTTTATTTCTCCTTGTTTTTCCTCATTCTACTTGTGCTGCATTATGCATCACACCTAGGAAAAGGAATAGGCCTCTATGGATTGTTTTTGTGCAGCAAGGTGGCACTTCCTGCAAAAAAGCAGCCCTGCCAACAACACTGGCACCCTTGCACCATAATGTAACAGAGCCTGCTTTGGCACTAGGCTGCCAAAACGGCACAAGCACAGGGAGAAAGGAAAGGAATGCCCCATATTGGATAAACCATATTGGAAATCCTGTGATGTTCATTTCTCAAAAACTACATATACAAAATCACAAAAGGGATTATTTCTGTTAATGATCTAGCGTTCTGCCAAACTGGGTGTGATTCTGTTCAGCCGTTTTGGGACCTAAAATTCTCTAAGAAAATTGTATGGGGAATTTCTGTTTTGGGACTCCGCTCGTTATATATATAAATGTATGTATGTATATTACCTACTGGTGGTCGCCAGTAGGTAGTTAAGGTTAGGATCTACTTTCCATAGGAAGAGAGTTTTTTGTTTTGGCAATAACTTTGGTGTTGTTTGACGAATCCTGGTGAAAGTTTAAAAACGAATACGACACTCACTTCAGCTGTTGTCTTGAAAGTTTTGTGGTGCTCCGTCAAGTGGGTCAGAGAAAAAGGGGGGATCCCAAAACACATTTCCCCTATGTTAATTCCCTTAGAAGTTTTAGATAACACTATAACCTGAACCGCCAAAAAGAATTACACCAAATTTGGCAGAAAGGTATCTGTTGGTCCAGAAAGCGACCTTTTTGTAAATTTGCATAAATAAATTCAGTAGTTTTGGAAATACTAATGAAAATCCAAATTTGTATAGATAGGGACGCAGATCCTCTGAGCATCTGACAGTCCCCGTGCTGAAATGTGAATGGCTGCCAACATTTGAACCAGGAAGTGTTGGAAGCCATTTTGGGACTCTGCTTCAAATGGGTCCCACAAAAAATGTGAAAAAAATAAATAAAAAGAAGGGGGCAGGGTAGGAATACCCTGACGCCCTAGGCCTCTTGGTGGGGTCCTGCAGAGACCCTGCAGGGCAAAAAAAGAATTACAAAAAAAGTTTAGGTGGGAGGCGCACAGGATTCGTGGCTCTCATTGAAAAAAAGGAGAGAGGGCTCCTGCGCTTCTGTACTGTTTTCCCCAGGTGGGCTAGGTCCAGAAATTATATAAAGGAGAGGGACCCACTCCTAGGGCTTATAAAAGCCCTGGGGAACATCACCTTCCCGGGGTACTCTGAAATATACATGGGGTGGGCCCGGTGGGCCTGCTCGCACCCCAGGGACAGGTGTCTCCCCAGGGTAAACTAAGTTAAATTATTGTTGGGGCCCTAGTAGCTCTCTAGAAGCCCCAGGGATCACCACCTCCCCAGCGCGAAACGTGCGGTGTCGGTCCACAGATCCATAAATGGCTCCATGAGGGGGGAAACATGGCCACCCTTCATTGTAAAACTTTGCCCCTGGGAGGTTGTGATCCCTTGGGACAGGCGTCTGCAACAGACCCCCTACATTAATTTATTGCAGGCTGAGGGAGGTGGCGGCCCTGGGGCTGTGGGGGGCCAGCGTGCCTTCCCCTGCAGTCTTGAGGACTGCCACCTGCCCAGGGGCAATTCATTGAACTTAAGGGGGACAATGCGGCCCCCCACAGCCCCAGGGTCACCACCTCTCTCGGCATGCAATAAATCAATGTAGGGGGTCCATCGCAGACGCCTGTCCCAAGGGATGATAACCTCCCAGGGGCAAAGTTTTACAATGAAGGGTGGCCATGTTGCCCCCCTGGTGGAGCCATTTATGGATCGGTGGACCACCACCACCCCTCAGTGCCGGCTCCTGTTACTTCTGAGGTGCCCACCCTCAGGAAGTAGCTGTTTGCTTGAGCTCCTACCAATCAAAAGCAAACAGAACTCCACTTTCTGCAAGCCACAGCTGTCTAACAGCTCCGGCTTGCAGAAAGCGGAATTTTCTTCTGTTTCCCTGCACACAAATATGCATGCAGGGAAACGGATGAAAACATTACTCTTGCAAAAGGAGCTGCCATTTTAGGCAGCTCCCTGCTTGCGGGAGCAATGCCAGCTCCCTCAGTAGTCGAGATCTGGCTGGGACCGTGGTAGCCTTGAGGCTTCCCTTGCAGTCCCATAGCATGAGTGACTTGAGGGCACCCAGGAGACATGACTGGGCCCTGGTGTATGGGGCACCTGGAGCCAAAATCAGCCCTGTGAGGGGGGGCGCATTGCCTTCCTCCCCTATTGGATAATTGCCAGGGCCTGGCAGATGGGGTCTCCGGGGCCCAAATCGGGCCATTTAAAATATATATTTTTAAAGGCTGGGCCCCGGGGAGGGTGGCTGTGCAGCTCCCCTACCCATTGAGTTATGGCCAGGGGATGGGGTCCCTGTGGCCATATGTGTCCAGGGAGGAGGGCTACACAGCCCCCTCCCACTTTGAAAAATATATTTGGCCCTGAGAAGGTGGTGGTCCTCGTGTCCCGGGGGGCCACGCGTACCCGCCTATAATATTTTAAAATATTAGATCCAGGGTGGTGATGGTCCGTGATGCCCGGGATTTCCGCATGCCCCCTGCAATCATCTAAACATAAGGCCCGGGGAGGGGATGATTCCCGAGGCATAGAAATGCCCATGTAGGGGGGCCCTGTGCACCCTACTGGTTGTGGGATGAAGTCCCTTTGGCTGATGAGAGTCATTGGGGGACAAGAACCCCCATTGTTGCTAAAAGTAAGTCCCCCACAGCTGGATTGCCCTGCCCCTTTTTCAACCACTGTGCAAAGGGGCCTGATGGCACACTACTGGTTGGGGGATGAAATCACCTTGGCTGCTGAGGGTTGTTGAGGGCCAAGAACTCCTATTTTTGCCACAAGTGAGCCCCCGACAGTTGGATTGCTGATAAGTCATTGGAGGCCCCACCCCCTTTCTCAACCATTCTGCAAAGGAGTCTCCTGTCGCACCTCTGGTTGGGGGATGAAGCCCCTTGGGCTGCTGAGGGTTGTTACGGGCCAAGAACCCCTATTGTTGCAATAAGTAAGTCCCCTACAGCTGGATTGCTGAGATGTCAGAGGTCATGCCCCCTTTCTCAACCACTCTACAAAGGGGCCTCCTGGTGCACTACTGGTTGAGGTATGAAGTCCCCTTGGCTGTTGATGGTCATTGGGAGCCAAGAACCCCTATTGTCACAAATAAGTCACTCACAGTGGGAATGCGGAGACGCCATCTGGAGCCCTGCCTCATTACTCAACAACTCTGCATAGGGGGTCTCCTGGCGCACTACAGTTTGCAGCCGTGGTCACCAGCGCTCAATATTGCCTGCCTACAACACAAAAAATAAATTCCTCTCCATTACTGAGTGCGGAATTTATTGGTAACTCCGCACAATGCAGAGTTGCTGAATTCTCCCAGCTCCATGAGTGGTGTGTAATTTTATGCCCACGCCTATTAAAAACCAATGGTTACAAGGACATTATAGTTAGGAAATAGAATTTTAAAAATAGAATTTAAAAACCTTAAAAATTCACATTATAAAACAAAGGTTACAGGGACGTTATAGTTAGGGATCAAATTTTAAGAAATGCAGAAATTCACAGAAAAAAACAAAGGCTGCAGGGTGTTTATAGTGAGGCTCAGATTTCACTTGTAGAAAACCATAGAAATTCAGCAGTTATAGTTACTGCTTATGACTTCACATATTACAGCACTCATGACATGGTCAATGACATCAATGATGATATCTCAAATGACATCACTGATAACATCATCCACAGAACCACTCACACAACCACTCACACCCCTATACAACCTCTCATACACCCACTCACACACCCAGACAACCACTCACATACCCATTCACAGACCCATACAAGTACTCACACACCGTCGCGAGTAATTCTCCAAGTCTTCAAATTTTGACTCAAGAGCGATCTTGTCTGCTGTCACCTCATTAGTTTTCCGAATAGTGGAGCTCATCTGCTCCTCCAGGTGAGCGATCCTTGATTCTGCCTCGTCGAGCATTGCTGGGAATCCAGCAATAGATGCCTCAATTTTCTCCAGCCTTAAATGTATAGTAGCAGTCTCTTGTGCCTGGGATTTTCTCATCTCCCTAATTTCCTCCAACATTAGATTCAGGAGGTCTTTCACCTCCATCTGTTGTGAGCTGACCCCGGAGGAAGGAACCTAAGACTTCTCAAGGGGATTCTCGTTTCTGTGTCTTGCTGGTTCCCAACCCTTCTCTGCTACAGCACTCAACATATCTTTGGATATCTGCTCATTCTCTAGTGGCTGCTGTCTTGGGATATTTTCCATACTTGAGACTAGGTTTGAGAAAGGCTACTGAGCTGGTATGGTGTCTGTGGCGTCTTGACTTAAAAGGCAGAGTGCAGGATTTCCTTTCACTAGATCTACTAAAGCTGAGGGTGTTGCAGAAAAAGTTGCTGGGGATATCACGGAGGGTATCGTAGCCAGGTGCGTAACCTCATGAGGTGGAGTGATATGCAACCCTTCAAAAAGATTAAAAGTTATATCATCCTGGGGAGCTACCGGAGAGGCTGAACTGATTAGCGATAGACCCAGAGTCGCAGGAGGCTGAATGCTCTTTTTAGTGAACAGAGGGAACGTTGCGCTCCCAGTTGCCCCCTTGGTCAGTCCCTTAGCGACCTCCAAGAGAATTTTAGATGCGGGGGTGGGAATCTCCTCTTGTGGTGGCAGTAGCTCTTGCAAGGGGTGTGTCGCTGGTTGCAGCCCCACAAGTTCTTCTGTGGAGCTCTCTGAGCTAGAAATTACTTCAGATTGTTTCGTAGAGACAGGGGTTTTCATTACAGAGGAAGCCCCCTTTGCTTGTATTAGGAGCTTTTTGGCTTTCATTCCGGTCGCCACTTCTACCCTGGCTACCGCATTAGCCTGCTTTTGATGTCTTCCCATTTTGGTATCAGTTTACAGATAGTTTATAGATTTCTTCACCCTTAGTGCTGTTCAAAAACTTACGACCTGCCAGCAGATTCACCAAACACCCCTCTGTTAATTTGCTCAATGCAACACCAACACTCCTTGTCCTGCTCGCACCCTTTCGACTTCGCTCCCCCAGTCACAGCCAGCTCAGAAGACTCTCTTAACCGGGACAGCCGTCTCTTAGTCTCCTAGTGCTCCAGCTGCTGCTGTTCGACTGCAGGTCCCTGCTGCTAGCTACTTGGATTGTGCCTTAATTTAGCAAAGTTTTGCAAGGCACGGCAGGAATAAAGCTGAGTGATTGCCACATCAGAGGCTCTTACCAGTCAAGGCAGTCAAGGAAAAAGGTGGCTTACTATTCCCCATCCTTCAGCCGTTCCGCCACCTCAGTTCTTGATTTAAAGCCTTTAATGGCTTTTCCGCTGTGTCTCGCTGCCTCCCGCTGCCTTCCCTCCTCATTAAGTATTTATTCACCAAACCGTCTATTTGCGGTTTCTCCTCATATAGCCTTATTGCGCCCGTGTAGTGTGAAGCTTTGAAGGCGTCGCTTCGGAAGAAAGTCAACTAGGCGTTCCGCGTTCTGCCGCAATCGCCATTCCTCTCGTCACTGTGGAGTTTCCTCTAGTGGGTGGGGCCTCACTCACCTCGGCTACGGAGAGGCGGGAGTCTCCATAGCCCCTGCCTCGCCCTGAGGTGAAAGCAGACAAGATCGCTCTTGAGTCAAAATTGGAAGACTTGGAGAATTACTCGCGCTGTGCAAATCTTCGTATAGTAGGAGTCCCTGAGGGGAGCGAAGGGACTAGTACCCTCCGTTGGGTGGAAACTTTTATTAAACAAAAAGTGCTCCCTGACCATGCTGGGAATCTAACGTTAACCAGGGCCCACTGGGTTCCAGCCCACCCTTTTCCAAACTCCAAGTACCCGCGTACAATTCTAGTTAACTTCTCTGATTACAGGATCAAAGAAAATGTTCTAACAAAAGCTATCCAGTTGAGGCAATTTGCTATTGACGAAAGTACAAAATGTCGACATGTCAGTAGGGGCGGCGTGAAGACGCAAAGAATTTGTGAAACTGCCATTGCTATTTAAAGCTCAGGGGGCTCAGGCACCCATCGCACAGAAGTCTAAGCAAAGGGTGCTGGTAAAAGGGAAGATTCACTTATTCACGCGGGTAGAAGCAGCAGCCCAGGAATTTCTGAAAGAGATTACTGTTATAAGATGAATTTGCTTTTAAAGTTTGTCCACTGTGGAAAATCTCTTTTTGTTTGTCTGGGTGGGGTCGGTCACTGAGGGTGCAGGGTCAGGGCACCCCATCGTGAGAAAGGGGAAAATGTAGCTTGCGTGGTCAGAGGAGACCACATTTTGGTGGAGGCGAGGGGGAGGGTAAAAGCGGTAGTAAAATGAGCAATAGCAGGGACTTGATTGGAAAGATGGTCAGGACTGTAAGAAGTATTGATGTAGTCGGGATGGTTAAAAAAGTGCTGTATTTTTTCACTTAACATAAATGGAATATTAAACAAACAAAAATATGGAGCTTTAATTAGATGGTTAGCTTCTTTTTCACCACAGGTATTATTTCTGCAGGAAACACACCTGAAAACAAATTCTCCAAGATTATTCCTTCCTAGGTGGTATTCGCATGCCTTTTTTGCTTCGGCAGGACTGGCTAAAAGAGGAATAGCTTTATATTTCTGTAGGGGTTTTCGGCCAAATTCGGAGAGATCCCCAGGGGAGATGGATATGGATTGAGGCCAAATTAAATAGCACGATATTACATTTCATTAATTATTATGGTCCCATCGTAGATGACATCACAGCTCTACTTAAAATTTGTGAGATACTTAGGGGGGGTACCTGGGAAAATTATTTTGGGTGGCGATTTTAATTTTATTCAGGATTTAAAGAAAGATACTTTGAATAAAAATAAAAAACAGCTTAAACCCAAAACCAAAAAGGTTATAGAAGTATTAAGACAGGAACATATTTTGATAGACCCTTGGCATGACCCCAGTCCATCCAAATTGGAATATTCCTGCTACTCGAATCAATTTCATACGGTATCAAGAATTGATTTTTCTTAAATATCACAATCCCTGGGCTATACAACCTCTGACATAGGTATTAATCCATTCTCTGACCACTCTCTTATTAAACTCGAAGAGGAAATTGGGGTATGCAGGAAGCCAAGATCCAGGTGGCAGATTGTTCGCCACCTCCTGCAGGACCCACAATGGGTGGCTGACACAAAGGAGTGAATTGCCGAATTCTCTAAGATAAATGAGAACACGGCAGACATTTTTTCAGTCTGGGGGGGTTTAGGGTAGCCCTCCGCGGGCAAATGATTGCTCTTTCTGCCTCTCAAATTAAACATAGGAGAGAGAAAATGTTCAAACTTCAGCAGGCAGTAGTAGAGGCAAAAAAATTAAGATATACACAGCCCGCTGGGATGGGAGACGCTAGAGCCCAGATAGACAGGGCAAAATATGAGTTGAAGGAGTTTTTTATATTAGAAGAGATTGCCAGCTCCAGAATATATCTACAGTGAGTGTACGAGGAGAGTCAAATGGTCGGCAAGATGCTTGCCGGAACTACCAAAACTAAACTGGAAGCAGCCATGATCACTGAAATCATTGACCCCAAGACAAGAACTTCCTTAACGGAAAAAGAAGAAATAGCTCAAGTTTACTTAGAGCACTACTTGCAGTTAAATACTACCAGATATGAAGCTGGAGTGAATCAAATTATTAACTACTTTGAGGCGGTTGATCTCCCTACTCTTCCAGAGCCAATGGTGGAACAGCTCCAGCTCGATATTTCTGAAGAAGAAATTATAAATGTGGTAAAGTCTATTGCAGGGGCTTAAGCCTGTGGAGCCGATGGACTCCCAATTGAATTTTATAAAACCTTTTTTAAAGAGTTAACCCCTTTCTTGGCAAAACTTTTTAATAATACCAAACAGGGAGGTTGTGTTCCCCCAGGCTTTAAGGAATCCATATTGGTTAGCTTTGTTAAAAAGGGGAAAAACAGCAAGGATGGTAATTCGTACAGGCCAATTAGTCTTCTCAATGCGGATTTTAAAATATTGATGAAAATCTGGGCACAACGCTTTACCCCCATTGCTCAGGAATTAATTCATTGTGATCAAACCGGGTTTGTAGCAGGAAGGTCCATGTCCACTAATACTGGGTTTTTAATTCAAGCTCTTGATTATGTGACTAACAATAAAATACCCACTCTTATTACTATGGTCGATGCTGAAAAAGCTTTCGACTTGGTCAACTGGGACGCACTTTTTTTTTAGTCTAGGGAAATTCGGCATCCCGGCCCAAGTACTAAATATGTTGAAAAACATCTATCAAGGTGCCCAAACCCAGGTTATAGTTAATGGAGATTCAATAGGGGTTGGGGAAATACACCGCAGAACTAGACAAGGGTGTCCGATGTCACCTTTACTTTTTACTTTTTTCATCGAACCCCTAGCTATAAAAATCAGCGGAAATCCTGATTAGAGCCCCAATCGTAGGGATGGCCAAGCTGAAACTTTTCGCAGATGACATAATTATGTACCTATGCCTGGACAAGCAGATTTTGGAAGAAGCTCTGTTAGAATTCAGTAAATTTGAACAAACAGGAGGCTACAAAATAAATCAAGATAAAACTGAGATTTTAATGCTTAATACGGATTGTAACTTCTTACCTACTAATTTAAGAATCCAGACATTGAAAGAAGAGCCGATTAGATATCTGGGTATCTATGTCTCTAACCATATAGAACAATTATTTAGTCTGAATTACCTCGCCACGCAAAATAAAATTAAAACTCTGTTGGACAAGTGGACCCTGCTACCATTGACTTTGATTGGTCGTGTAGCACTCTTAAAAATGTCAATTCTTCCCTTATTAATATTTCTGTTCATTAATGTACCCTTAAAAATTAACTTTAGAGGAGGAGCCAAGATGGCGACCGGGACGGCAGCGTAGACTCCCGGCTCCGTGAACCTCCGCATCCCGCACGGATATCCTGCATGAGATCCTCAGCCTGCGCTATGCGCTCGTATTTGTGAATGGGAGTGGCAACCGACCGTGTGACTCCGAAGTTTCTGGCGGCGGTACCGCCGGAGAAATGTGCCTTTGAAATTTGCGGCCCGTGCAGCCCCGGAGCCAGGACCTCGAGTGGACGCCTTGGCCGGGTGGCAGTTCAACAACAGCGGCCTGTGGTGACTGGGTGGAGTCGGACCACCGGAGCGGTGCACACCTCGGCCTACCTTTCGCCGTGGTCGTTCCTACCGCTAAACGTAGCGGACCGAGTGCATGCCCGGGGTGGCAATTCTGAGATTCTCCGGCGATTGCCCCTGCCTTCGACGGTGAGCTGCCCGGACGCCGCCCGTAACTCGCCCTGATTCTCGCGGGCTGCTCCCGGATTTTCGCGGGCGCTGGTCCGTGGTGGGGACGACTGTTGCCCGTGACCATACAACGGATACATTTTTGCCTGCCCCCGGAACCCTGTTTCCAGCGACGTGGACCTTGAGGCGCTTGTCCCTGGGTCCCGGTCCCAATACGGGTCGGGCCTACCCGGCGGCCATCTTGTTATGATGAAGCCTACCATCCTGTCCACCGGGTCACAGCAGGATTGGGAGTGTGTGACTTTTGGGAGTGTGGCGGAGCGATCGCAGAGAGCTGTGCTGGGGTACGGCGACCTCCTCGAGGCTCTCGGTGCCCTTCATTCCACCTTGATTCATGGCATCGGGGTCTTGGGGAGTAAGCTCGATGGTGTGGCATCAGCGTCGGGACGGTTGCGGCTTGCCTGTCCTCAGGTACACAGGGACTTCCCACACTGCACACAGGAGGACAATGTCGCGGCCACCCCTGAGATTAGTGAACAGCTGGAAACTCCGGACAGTATGCTTCCGTGTGATCGGCTGGCTGTGGGTCTGATCTGTTCCGGAGGTATTGGACCTGAGTGGGAGGTGGTGGCCTCGTCCCGTGCACGGCCTCCGGCGACCCAGGGAAAATTCAAGCAACAGTTGTCTACTTTGGCTGATTCCGCCTTCCTGGACCTTGTGTGCAGTGCAGATCCTGGGGCAACACTGGGAAAGACGTCCCTCCATGATGCGGACTGTGTTGGTACTCAGAGACTTCCACCCCACCTGTGTGCGTCGCTTCCCGGTCGTTTTTGGACACTCCTTTACCTTGTAACATTGGACATGGCGCTGGGTCGAGGGGTATGCATGGGCAGATTTGCAAAGAGTGGTCAAGGATAAGGCTGATCCTTCAGGGGTGGTCATCTAGTACACGGGCGGGCTCAGGGGTTGCGTGCTCTCATGGCATAGCTATTAGTATAATTGGTGCATAATGCTCCCCATCTTTCTTTGACATGGTCGATTCTGTGCTGCTTACTGTTTGCTTGGGGGGAAACTTACCGTGCGGGAGGGAGAAGCCGGGGGCATGTTTTGAAGGCCCTCCTCCAGTTTATTAATACTCTCTCTACCCCCCGTCTGGTGGGGTTCTTTTCTTACTCCCTTTTCTCTGTTCTTCTATATTTCGGGTCTAGTTCCAGGGCGACAGGCACACTGCTGGGGGGGGGCCGTACTCATCTGCAGAGGTGCAGGGTGGGGGGTTGGGGAAGGGGATTCTTCAGTCTTTACCCCTTTTTTTCCATGGCCTCCTTTTTCTTCTCTGATTCTTCTTTGTTTTTCTTTCAGGGATCAGCGTGGTACAACTCCTTTGTTGTGAATCACTGCTTTTTCATGTGTGCCACAATTTCTGGGGTGTTTTTCTGGGCTTTAGGGCATGGGACTGCAGGCGCAACTGGTCATGATACTTCTCTACTTCCTGCACTTCCTGTCTTAGCGCCATTGACTCGATAGATTGCCGTTTATTGTTTACGTTTGTTATTCTGCCTGCCATTTTTCGCTGCTGGGAAATTGTTTGGCACCTGATCCTTTTGTCTTTCCCTATTATAAAATGAAAGCCTTCCTAATCCGGGTGTCCTACTTCCGCCGTTCACTGGCCGAGAATATATTAGCATGGAGATTCTGCTCCCCGAGGTTCTGCCTGTGTTAACATTGGATCTCTGTTGCTTTGATTGCTTAGCGGCCGGCCCCGGGGGGTTGTAGGCCCATACTTGTTATTGGTTGAAATGCTAATAAAGGTTTTTCAAAAAAATAAATAAATAAATAAATAAAAAAAAAAATTAACTTTAAGTATTTTAAAAAAATCGGCTCAATGTTTAGGGAATTGCCCATATTACAACTGGAGATAAATCAAGGGGGGTTAGCCTTACCAAATATTTGAACCTATTACGAGGCAGCAATTTTAGACCTTACAGCACGTCTACTGGAACCTAATGATCGGATAGACACATATTTGTTTGAAAGAATGATCCGTGAGTCTGGCACACAACTTCCAATCTTTTTAAAAACATCTAAACTACCTAAAAAAATCTACTCTGATCGACTCCAGTCCTTTTTTAAACAAGCAAACTCTTCTGGGTTTGTCTTTCTGAAGTTAGAGGAATGCAGGGTTTTTGGTCTGCACATTCATTCCAGTCGCCTTAAGAGATGGAAGGATAGTGGCTTTGAGGATCTGGGCCATTTTTTAATTGCTAACACAGTGATCGCTTGGGATGAGGTTCTAAGTAGAACTGTCAATCGAGTCAAGCCTGGGTTCCTGGAATACTTGCATATCGTAAACTTTATTAAAAATATAATCGCCTGCCAAGTGGTGTCCCAAGCAACCAGGTCAATGCCCTATATAAAGCTAAATTAAAGGGGGTAGTAAATTGGTACTCTTTGTTTATAAAACGTAAGGTACTCCCCCTGGTTGATGAATTTTTGGGAAAAATAACTCGGGAGACCAATTGCTCCTTTTCTCACCGGGAATGGCAGGCTATAGCTCAGGTAAGAAATAAGGCCCTGAAAGCAGACAATTTTAAAAGAATGGCCTTTTTGTCATGGTGGCTGGCTTACTACACCCCAAAAAAGTTAAACCAGCGCCATGCGGAAGTGGATAATAAATGCTTTAGATGCCAGTCCCACGGTGAGGGAGACTGGCTTCATATATTTTTTATGGGCCCGAAGCTTGAAGCTTTTTGGAGTAATATCTTCTCAGCAATAAGCCAAGCTATTAAAAAAAAAAGATCGACCCCGAGACAGAAGTGGCTCTCTTTGGGATTTCTAAAGTAAGGTCAGATTTGACCAAAGCCGAAGAGGTGTGCATCACAATCTGCTCTATAGTAGCACGTTCTGTAATTATCCAAAATTGGAGATCGGAAGACATCCCATCTTATCCTAAATGGATAAATAAAATGCTAAGGATAAGGAGATTCGAAGAAGCGTATGCTAAACGGGTTGAGGCAACAAAAAAGTTTACAGCAGTTTGGAAGTTTTTTGATAATTGGGATATATCGATGGAAGTTTAGCACTTTAGCACATTGCACTTCAGGCCTTTACAATTGAAAGGTTTTGATTATTTTTGTCATTGGGATATATTGATAAACATTTAGCACTTTAGCACACTGCACTTTAAGCTCCTATATACTAGGTGAAATATGATTGTACTGTAATAATGCCAATATTTTTGCACAGTTAGAAGGTTTTAGATAGCTATCGATGGATTCCAGTTGTCATTGTTATAATTGATGGTAATTAGGCACAAGTCACTTCAGGGTCTTACAGTAATGGGAAGGTGCAATTGTTTCTTGATGTTTACGAATACATGGCTTCGCCGGACTCTTTTAAACGATATTGATTAATTAGGGTCTGTGCATTCTTGTTTTAAGGGTTTTAGTTGATAAACGTATAGAATGTGTATCTCTGTAAAATGTGGATTTGTTTTGGTCTTTGTTTTTCCCTTACCTGATGACCAATCTTATTATAATATTGTTATGTCCTCTGCTCTGCTCAAATAAAATAAAAAATAAAAAATAGTCACACAACCACTCACTCATCCAAATATCCACCCCACCCAGGCCACCCAGTGTGCTTTGATTGGGACCACAGGGGGAGCCTGAATACTTCCTGGTCCCTGCCAGCTCCCTGCCTTCTGCTAAATATGCAGCCCCCTGCATGCGGGAGCAATCTTTCATCTGTTTCTCTACTCGCATGTCAGCTCTCGTTTGGCAGGAACTGTCACAGCTCCTGCAAAATGAAAGCAATCCAATATCTCCCGTGGATAGGCACCTCGAGAGATACCAGGAC
This sequence comes from Triturus cristatus, assembly GCF_964204655.1. Taxonomy (NCBI): domain Eukaryota; kingdom Metazoa; phylum Chordata; class Amphibia; order Caudata; family Salamandridae; genus Triturus; species Triturus cristatus. The sequence goes on along the minus strand of NC_140582.1, from coordinate 1,204,223,920 downwards.
CTGGCTTTGGGGGATGGAGATCCCCAGGGCCATTATTGGCTCCAGGACGGGGGTCACACGGTCCCCCTCCATTATTATTCGTGGGCCGGCCAGGGGGAAGTGGTGGTCCCCGGGTATGTATATGAGTCAGGAGGTGGGCCGCACATGCCTCTTAACACGTTTAAATATTTCTCTGGCCCTGGGGAGGTGGTGGTTCCCAGAGCACAGGGGGTCCATTTGGCCCTCCTTTAAAAGTTTAATTTTAGACCAAGGGACGTTGTTGTTCCCAGGGTTTGAAACAGCCCCAGAAGGGGTTCTGTGTGGCCCCTAACCCATTTAAAAAATAAAGCCCCAGGGAGGTGGTGGCCCCTGGACTTAATAAGCACGATAGAGGGAGGTCCGTTTGGCCCCCATTCAATATATTAAATAAAGCTCTGAGGAGGTTGTGGTCTCCAGGGCAAAAAAGGATCTAGGAGGGGGGCCCCATACGCCCCTCCTCCTTTTCTTTCTTTTTGCCCATGTGTCACTCACCAGCAACTGCCCTCCCCACGGGCTGTAGTGTAAACAAGCGCAGGAGACCACTCTTTTTTTTTTTTGCTCCAATTTTTCCGTGATTTTGCAGCAAAATTGGAAAAACAATTTTTTACCCCCCCCACGGGGTCCCTGTAGGACCCCACCACCAGACCTAGGGTGTTAGGGCATTCCTACCCTGCCCCCTTTTCTTTATTTGTAATGTTTTTTTTGAGCCTCAACTGAGTCCCAGTCCAAAATGGCTGCCTATACTTACTGGTTCATCACTGAAACGATAGGATACGTGGAGTATATGTGCACCTAAATATACAAATTCATTTTTTGTTTATTATCTCTAAAACTACTGAACGAATTTACACCAAATCACAAAATGCATGCTTTCTGGACTAAGAGCTGGCTTTCTGCCAAATGTGGTGTAATTCCGTCTAGCATTTCGAACTGTGGTCGTGTTCAAAATCCCAATGGGAATTAACACGGAGAAATTGCGTTATGGGATCACCCCGAAACTTTCAACACTGCAACTGAACTGAGCGTTGTATAAGTTCTGAAGATTTTGTGAAGATTCATCAGACTCAACGTTAATTGCAAAACAACTATTTTTCTATGGAAAGTCTGTGCTATCTGTTACTAGGTTATATATATATATATATTTATATTTATTTATTTCCTATCATTAACAATAATAGAATGATTGAATAATATAGATACCTATCAATTGTTAAATGTGAGAAAATTGGAGTTTCGCTAAGTAGCATACACTTAAAAGCAAACACAATGAAAACAGAAAAGATAGTATGTTTTCTATGTTCATAGCTACTGTCTTTTGTATGCACTTGTCACTTTAAATTCAAAGGGAAAAAACAAGATAAAAATCACATGCTGACTGATGAGCGTGTCATGTGATCAAGGCCCATGCTTGCCATTCTGTGGAATAAATAATCTAAACAGCGCTTACTTCTTGGTCCGTGCTCCATTATTTCCCATTGATGGAAGTTGCCAGTGGTAGTGGAGTGTTTTGGATATATATATATACATACACACACATATATATATATATATATATATATATATATATATATATATATATATATATATATATATATATATATATTCACTTAAAAAACCATAGGTTTCACAGACGTTATAGTTAGGAATTAGCATTTAAAAAACCTTGCAAATTCACGTAAAAAACCATAGATTTCCCTCGTAAAAAACTAATGAAATTCCCCCATTATAGTTAGTGCAGACAACTATAACTCACGCGACCGCAATCCTCTGCTGATGACGTCAGATATTATATCACTGTATTTAGACACCTATTTACCCATGTCTTCTTCCTTTAATCTTTAGCTATACATATATTACAAATATTTATTTTTCAGAAAGACACATATATAATCAGTGATGTAATATCTGAAGTCATCAGCAGAGGATTGCGGTCGCGTGAATTATAGTTGCCTGCACTAACTATAACGGGGGAATTTAATTGGTTTTTTACGAGGGAAATGTCCAGCTAACTATAACATGTGTGAAACCTATGGTTTTTTAAGTCAATTTGCAAAGTTTTTTAAATGATAATTCCTAACTATAACGTGTGTGAAACCTATGGTTTTTTAAGTGAATTTGTACGGTTTTTTAAATGCTAAGTTATGTATTTATTAATATTTTTTTTTCAGGTTTTTCACCGTGTGCGAACCGTGCGAGGCTATAGATATGTATGTACTTTTAACTGCAATTTTCTCAGGAACTAATGAACAGATTGACTGCAGATATGCAAAAGGCACATCCCTGACCTGAGGACTACCTCTTTGCCAAATTTAAAGTAATTCTGTTCAGTCGTTTGGGCTGTACCTTGGACTAAAGGTGCCTATGGAATATTGCATGGGAAAAATGTGTTTTGGGACCCCCCTTTTTTCTCAGCCCCCGCTTGACGAATCCTCCCAAGACTTTCAGGGTAGGAGCGGAGCGGAGCGCCCCACCTATTTTGAAAATTTCGCAAGGATTCATCAATCGGCGCCAAAGTTATTCCAAATAGAATGTTGCGGATTTCCTATGGAAACACGGTCCTAACTATAACTATCTACTGGCGACCGCCAGTAGATAATATATATATATGTGCGTGTGTGTGATCAATGCGTTGACGTTTCAGTCGACCAGCATCAAAATAGAACTCAAAACCATACTCTGGAGAGCGTGTCAGATAACAATAACAATTGAGAGCCCTAATGTAAGTCTATTTGCTATTTGAAAGGACAGGAAGTAGAGGTAAATTAAATCATAATATCAACTACAATAGTAACTAGAAAATACCAAAAGAATATTATATACAAAACTAAGCTGGAAGTACGCTACCAGTAATATCATGATGTGAATCGCCACACACCAAAAGAAGCAACAAGATCTGCCATCTTTATGTGATGAATGTAAACTTAACTAGGAGTAGTCAATCCAAGAAGACCATTTTCTATGCACAAATGAAGTGAGCCACTAAATCCGCTTGTATTCACTCACTGTGTACAAATTAAACAGTTATCTTGGTTATCTGGGAATGAGAAATTGATACATAAAATTGGAAGGCAATTCCTAAAACCATAACAAATGGGAAAATCAAAATGGAAATCTGCTGGACAAATTGTAACCCAGATATATATCCTGAACCTAGAAATGCAGGCCATAAGAAATAATAAGAAATTACAAAGAAACCAGAAATTACAACACCGGATGGAGGAGACACCATTGTCCCCAGGGGTCTATCAGCACAAGTGAACCTATAGGTAGCCAAAATCTGCCATTTGTGGATTCAGAACTTTGCATTCTGAGCCATAAAGTCATATCCACTATTTCTCTTTCTGTGTGTTGTCTACTCACATCATGATTTCTAATTGTACGAGTAACAACCTCAAGTACAAACCATCGTATGTCATTTGCAATATGACTCATTTTTTATAATGTTCCACCAATGGAGCATTTTGGAGATTGCAACAAATTTGTCATTGATGTTGAAGAATCCTGCGCTGCACTTCTTATGTGGTTTTAACTATATATTGCAGGTGGCAAGGACACTCAATGCAATAGATCACCTTTTTACATGCACAATTAAAAATGTTTAGTATTTTCCATTCGCCATTCACCATACAATTTTTGACAGTACTTATGTAATAGCATGCTGTGCAGGAAGCGCACTTGTAGTGTCCTACGATAGAGTCTAAGCCCCATTGTTGTGTGATTGACAATTTTTTAGATTCTCTGTACGCTTTAACCAGTCTGTCTCTAAGAATGAGGCCATTTTTTAAAGTGAACTGTGGATTTTCTAACATGACGGTGTCTAATTCCAATAAGTGCCAGTTCTATAGAACAACCTTCTTTTTATTGTTAGATTCTGACTTTTATGTCGTAATACATGACAGGCGAGAATTCTTTACCATTTTGGCTCTATCTTTCAGGAGATCCTCACGATTATTGTGGCAGACCCTTTTTAGAGATCTCTTCACTAATCTATGTGGACATTGATCAGTTTGGATGCAAGCACCTTAGCTTCCTCAAAATAATCTGCTTTTTTACAGCAATTACGTCAAATTCTTAACAATAGGGCAAATTGTAAGTTATCTCTAAGATTTCTGGGGTGATGGCTATCATATTTGAGTAAGGTGTTGTGTGCGGTGTGTTTGGCATATAGGCTTGTGTACAGAAAACCATCTTCTTTTTTTATTGGGAGGTCTAGAAAAGGAGCCTCACGGATCGGAAATAGGAAAAGCCATTTCTGAATATGCAAAATGAAGGGGCTGATGTTAGAGTACACATTGGTGTTTTTAAAGTGTGCAACATACAGAAAATCTGGGTCACTGACATAATATCGAAGACAACAATATCGACCCTCCAGAATATTGTGTCAAGAATATTGATGGACAAAATATCGACATCCTATCTCTACAAAGGTAAGTACAAAAATATCAAAACCAAAATATCGTTGTTTAAAATATTGTTTTTCAAAATATCGTTTTTTTATAAATGTCTTTAAAATAATATAAAATAAATTAAGTGATATATATAAGGCTGCATATGGGAAGGTCATTGCTCTAAAAAATGATGAGCTAACCTTTTGGGTTTGCTCTTTCTTGAAGGCAGCGGTACGTACTCGTAACTCTATGTGCCCCTGCTGAATTCTTTGTATTTTACCTTGATATTTTAACTTTTAAGTTATATGTCATTTTAATGGATTTTGCACTTTCTATCCTGTGTACTGTACTACTGGAGGACTAATTTTAATCTCAACTGGATTCATTTAACTGTTCTTTTGTTGCTGATATTTTTTGTTGAATATTCTGCTGTTTGTCTGCACTTTTATGGATATGTATTTGTATCCGAATAAAGTTTATATTGATTGATATATTTAATTAATAAAAACATAGTTAGAATTATTTTAAAATGTTAAAAATTATAAATAATGTAATATAAAAATAAATAATTTATCTTTAAGACAATATTTTAGACTTATTAACTAAAACAGTAGGGAACATATTGGCTAGCGTAAGGCAGGCAGGTGTTGGATAGCGGAGAGGAATAATTTACTATTCCCACTCCACGGAGTGCAACAGTAGGGAAAGTGTTGTATAGCGGAGGAGATAAAATTACTATTCCCACTCCGGCGAGTGCAAAAGTAGGGAAAGTGTTGGATAGCTGAGGGAAATAATTTACTGTTCCCACTCCAGGGAATGCAACAGTAGGGACAGTGTTGGATAGCAGAGGGGAATAATTTAATATTCCCACTCCAGCAACTGCAACAGTAGGGAAACTGTTGGATAGCGGAGGGGATAAAATTACTATTCCTACTCCAGCAAGTGTAAAATTAGGGAAAGTGTTGTATAGCAGAGGGGAATAATTTACTATTCCAACTCATGGAGTTCAACAGTAGGGAAAGTATTGGATAGCGGAGGGGATATTATTTATATTCCCACTCCAACAATTGCAACAGTAGGAAAAGTGTTGGATAGCGGAGGGAAATAATTTACTATTCCCACTCCAGCAAGTGCAACAGTAGTGAAAGTGTTGGATAGCGTATAGGAATAATTTACTATTCCCACTCCACAGAGTGCAACAGTAAGGAAAGTTTGGATAGTGTAGGGGATAAAATTACTATTCCCACTCCAACGAGTGCAACAGTAGGGAAAGTATTGGATAGCAGAGGGGTTAAAATTACTATTCCCACTCCAACAATTGCAACAGTAGGAAAAGTGTTGGATAGTGGAGGGGAATCATTTACTATTCCCACTGCAGCAAGTGCAACAGTAGCGAAAATGTAGGATAGCGGAGGGGAATAATTTACTATTCCCACTCCACAGAGTGCAACAGTAGGGAAAGTGTTGGATAGCGTAGCGGATAAAATTACTATTCCCACTCCAATTAATGCAACAGTAGGGAAAGTGTGGATAGCGGAGGGAAATAATTTACTATTCCCACTCCAGCAAGTGCAACACTAGGGAAAGTGTTGAATAGCAGAGGGGAACAATTTACTATTCCCACGCCACAAAGTGCAACAGTAGGGAAAATGTTGGATAGTGGAGGGGATAAAATTATTATTCCCACTTCAACAATTGTAAAAATAGGGACAGTGTTGGATAGCGGATGTGAATAATTTACTATTCCCACTCCAGCAGAAGAAGAAACATTAATTAACAAATATTTAAATAATAAAAAATAATTTACCTCTCACCAAATACCCATATAAATAACACCACCACTATTGTAAAACATGACACAATTAACATAATAGCTTACCAATTAATTAATTAACTAGTAACAATAAACAAAAAAATGAAAACCAATGAGAAATACATTAATTCATACTATAAAGACTATAAAATAACAATAAATAAATATTATCTTTAAAAAATTAAAATTATATTAATTTTTAATTACTTACCACACTACTCCCCTCTAAATACACAACTCGCTCATAAAAAATGTACACAATTTACATATGTACCAATTAATTATTAATAACCAATTAATAATTGATAAATAACAAATTATTTAACACAATTAACAATATAAAATATTAAATACACAAATTGTAATTAATACAAATTAATAATGAATGTATTATAATTAAATTACTTCCCACCCTACTCCCCTATAAACCCACAACCCGCTCTTAAAAAAATAACACAATTAAGATATTTACCAATTAATTATTAATAATTAATATCCAATCAATAACGAATTAATAAGAACATATTTAACACAATTAACAATATAAATTATTAAATACAAACATATTAATTAACATTATTAATTAATTTTAATTAAAGTACTTCCCACCCTATTCACCTATAAACCCACAACCCGCTACGGAACTAAAACGCAATATTTAATTTCTTTAAAAGTTAATAATTTCTAACAGTGTATTAATAAATATATTATAATTAAATTACTTCCCACCCTATTCCCCTATAAACCCAGAACCTGCTACGGAACTAAAATATGCAAAATTACTTAAAATAAAATTAATTACTTCAAAAACTTTCAAGCATACATTAGAAAAATAAACTATACTTTTAACACATATACTAAAATACAGAACAATAAAATAAATTTCGATATTATTAACAACGATATTTTGACTAACGATATTACTAACTTTGATATTAACAAAAACAATATTTCTTACCTGCATGTCGATATTCTGGATGACGATATTCTTACAGGTCGATATTGTGTCACATCGATATTTAAACATCGATATTATGGCATATTGATATTTAAACATCGATATTATGACTCTATACCAGATTAGCTATGTCAGGTTAGCTATGTCTGGAGACAAAATAGTTTTTACTCAAAGTGATAGAAGCACATGCAACAAAAATGATGTCGGAACTCTGGGGCATATTTACAACCAAATGTGAGCTGTGCCAAATTTGGCAGCACCATGCTCTGACATCTCCAAAATGCAGGGATGCGCAGTATTTACAACAATAATACAGCGCACCCCTGCATTTTCAATAGTGCTGGTGCTAAAATTAGCTGCCTAGCGCCAACGCAGGCACCCTTGTCCCATAGTGCAAGGGTGCCTGCAATGCAGGGAATAATTGTTTATGTACAGGAAGAGCAAAACGCTATCAATGATTGTTTATGTGCAAGACGGTGCCCCTTCCTGCAAATAAACACTCATTGATGGCGTTTTGCTCTCTCTATGTAGACTGCAGGATGCATTCTTGTAAATCTGGGTCAGTGTCAAAAAGCAATGGGTATTGCAGGGGAACTCCCATAGCAACACCTATTGCATGCCCCTTTCACGCAAAGTGAAGCATGTAAAAGGGCCATATTAACAAGGCAGCGTTAAGCCACAAACATTGGCTTAACTCTGCTTTGTAAATATGGTGAAGGGCATAGCACCACCAGAACGTCGCTAAAAGTGATGTTCTGGTGGCGTTATCCTCTTGTAAATATACTCCTCTGTGTACTAGAATATGCTAGAGTAAGGCAGAGGTAAATACATTACAGTAGACCGTGAATCAGAGTAAATGTCCAAGCAACTTCCTTTGGATCCAAGCAGCTTATAAATATCTACTTAAGGAAAAACAATAAAGGGGCTGGTTTGTCTTACAAATATCCTTGAGACGGTTTGATAATGTCTAATGCCTAGGTTCAAGCAGGAATCAGCCTGTATACGTAGATGCTGGTCCTTTCTCTGTTTCCCTAGCAGAATGTAGAGTCCAACTGGCCTGCAGCAAATTGTAATTCTGTGACACGGGGCCTGATTTAAATATCAGCAGATGGATTACTCTGTCACAACGGTAACGGATATCCCATCCGCTGAAATATAAATCCCATTATATCCTAAAGGGTTTAGATTCCAGTGGAAGGAATATCCGTCAGCATGCTGACGGAGCAATCCGTCCACCGAGAGCTAAATCAGGCCCATAGTGGCATAAGGCACCCTTAAGTAAGTCCCACCTTCAGATAGACCTGAACCAGGGCGTGTTTTATGACTTTCTTTGTTTACATTTTACTATGCTCCGGATTTTCAAGTTGCCCCGGCAACTTTCTTGCATTCTGGTCAGTGTAGCTGAGCTTCCCCTGACATACTAAGGTGGTATATGCCAACTAGTTAGATGTTTCATTTACTAGCTTGCATCATTAAAGTTTTTTCATTGTCATTTCCCCTTTCTTTTTGTATGCCCACATCATTCTTTTGTATTATATTACCAAACAACTGCTAACATTTGGATTAGTCCAGCTGCTGAGCTGCTAAAAATTGTTAATTATTACATTTCGGTAGGATAAGTCACACCACATTAAAACAAAACACCTATGTCAATTAAGTGTGTGCTATGAGCAAATGAACTTCTCCAAAGGAAGTGCAGAGTTTGATGTTGATAACAATTACAACTTTCAAACAACAAAAACATCACACTGATTACTGGGAAAGATGCTGTTGCTGCAATAAAAGAAAGCAATTAACTTTAGTTTCATCTTGCAATAGGAATGTGAGTGAAATCTATAGTATGAAACAGTGGCAGCAGAACACAGGACAACCAACTTCATCATCAGTGAACAATGTGCCACTCTGTAGGTCAAAGAAGTAAAATCAAACTGCAGTGAGAACATCATGTGCTTTTCACTGCAGAATGGATAGTAAATTACAGAAACTGATTCAAGACCCTGGAATTTGGTAGGCAAAAAGAAACAGCTTGTACTTTCTCAATTGTGGAATAATAGTTATTCGGGGCTTTACTTATATTGTTCCTTATCTTCGAGATGATAGTTCCTTCTCTAAGACCTTTCTACGTTTTAGGACCAGCCTAGGCAGCGCGTATGCACTGCCTGCAAGACATGCTGTAATCTGTCTATGGGCTTTAAGCATGCCCATTTATTGCCATTCGTTCTTTGCTGTACATGTCTTAACTGCTTCCTTTTTATTGGTGCATTTTCCTAACTGTCCCGCCTTTGTGTGCTTAGTTCCTTCTCCAGTGAGTTCACTATAAGAACATTTTTGTTGCCCATCATGCTACATTCACGTGTCTTCACTCTTCCTCCTGTTACAGCGATTGATGGCCCCTCCTCCTGTCTCGCGTCTGGGCATTGCAGCCTATGGGCCCGATTCTGATGTCGGACAGACCGGAGTTCATCCGGCATCGGTTTGGAACTAGAACTGAACGAACTCCTGTCATCAGTTCCAGTCCAGGAAGTAGGATGCGACCCAATCTTATCATTTACAATGGGAGCATGCATTCCGAATGGAATGGAGCTCTCATTGTAAAGAGCAGGGGTGCAGTTCATCCCTGCACCTGGTGGCAGGCACCTCAAGGAAAATGACAATGAAAAAACGTTAATGATGCAAGCTAGTGAATGAAACATCTAATTAGTTGGCATATACCACCTTAGTATGTCAGGGGAAGCACAGCTACACTCACCAGAATGGAGGAAGGTTGCCGGGGCAACTTGAAAAACCGGAGGTTAGTAAGATGTAAACAAAAAAAAGTCATAAAACATGCCCTGGTTCAGGCCTATCTGAAGGTGCCTGCCACCGGGTCAGGGATCAACAGGGGGCACCTATGGGGCTCTGCTGGGGGCCCCCAAAGACAGATTCCCAATGCCTTTCTGTGTGGGAAAGACCGGCACATAAAGGCATTGGGAAGCTGCCATCATAATCCTTCAGCTGGAAAGAGATGGTCGAGGGATTACTGCAGGCTTTCCGAATTCAGACGGGCTCTCCGAGCCCATCGGAGGCCATTCAGAAAACCGATTTGGATTCCCTTCCGCACGACCCCATCAAAATTGGGTCGGAAAGAAATTCGAACGAGCAATTCCGATGCGGTCGGAACGGCTCTGACCGAGGGTCGGAGCTGTTCCCAACTGCATCAGGATCGGGCTCTATGTATTGTTTTGGTTGTGCATTGACAATTTTCCTATTCTGGTGCTGTGTAGCTGTGCACTATGTTATTTTAGTATTTCTTTTTCATTATGTTATTTTGTAATTCTCCATTCATTCTGTGCTTTTCTGGTTTTGCCCTTCCGCTCGGGAAACCCCCTCCACAAAGCAACAAATAAACAGGGCGGGTAAGCAACTACCTCAAAGGGCGCGCCCGCATCGGAACAACTTGATCACAATGGCGCAGTCCGGCAGCATAAAAAAGGACTGGAAGCGAAGTCCTCCTCATTAAGAAAGGGTCAAGTAAATATAGCAACTGCACCATGATGACCCTATGTATAGGTTTTACAGCATAAACCTATCAAAAGGAGAAAAATCTAGCATGCAATGCCGAAATACGCACTCTCCTTCAAGCTGTCAAACCTTGGGGCTGGCATCTATTAGGACATTTATAGTAACCTACTAGTGAATAGCAAAACGTACACACAATACAATAAGTGACGTGATTTAGGAACAATCAGTTCCGATTTATTCTGCTAGTTCACGTTTAGTTCCACCTAGAGACAAAAGAAAAACCTAGCAACAACAGGCTTTTTATTTAAACAAAAACTTTATTGACAATATCATGACTGGTCAGAACCATGGAAGAAAGGCTCGCATGCACACTATTTTATCGCAACAATAGACAAACAGGAGGGTCCCTCGCATTCCGCCGACTAGCGTGTAGCAGTCACCATGGACCTGCTGTCAGAACTTGAGCTACCGTCGACTGATCCATCATCACTTGTGGACCGGTACAATACTTTCTGGTGCAAGCCAGGTAAATTAACTCTTCTTTTCATCTCTGTCATAAACATTCGCAATCAGTTTATTTTAATTTTACTTTTTACAGTTTTATATAGTATGAACTCTACCCGAATGCATTGGAGCGCTTTACACAGGACCTAATTAGTCTGAGTATTGTTGACCAATGTGCATACGCACCGGGTTTGATGTGACAATACATATCTTAGTGCATCTGTTCCAATGTCCAGACAGTTAATTTGGTTGAGCCTACTTTTATTCATCACATGCAGTTAGGGATTCAGTACCATCTGTCAGAAGGTGAAATATAATAAACAATTTAAGGACTGTAGATGTTGTACCACCCAGGATAATGTGCTGCATGGCTAAATACTTATAAGTTCCCAAAGACGAGACCTATTATCTATGCCAATGCTTGTTTACAATGCTTCTGGTATCTTTTATTTCCCTGGTAAATCAAGGGACGGAAAAAAGTATTTTGCTAGAATTGACGGACATCTGCACTTCGACTGGAGCTAAGGTGTCCACCATGTGCAGCAGCGATGAATTCACAGCCATGGCGTCCGCCTCGATTTCTCCACTAATACTCGGCATGAAGTTGCCAAAGACAGACTCGATATAGAGACTGGAGATTTTGGACCAGTTCCAATAAGATACGGAGGATTTAAGCCGTCTCCCTGAAGAACCATGAGCCCCGCCAGGCAAAGCATGAAATAAGTTGCTTGGACCACTCAATTTTAATGTCAATTATGTCCACCTGACACTTAGAGAAAATAGGATTAAGGATATGGCCAGATGAATGGGTGGACCGTTTAAGTAATTGCTTTATGTTCCAGGAGGTCATTTTTTCCAATAGTAGCCTGCCTTGAAGGTTGGTAGGTATGGTGAGATGTAAATTCAGGTCATATAGGACAGTCTGATAGAAAAATTGGAGAAGGTATTTAGATGAGGTCCCATCAGAGAGGTAAAGAAGTCTCCTGCATAAAACGGAGGCCGATAGATGAGGGATCGGGCTAGGGAATTTTTGGCAGAAAGAGAAAAACAAGAAGCCAAGAGCTTCTGCCACCTGTAATTCCATCAGCTCAAACAAAACACATTTGAATCTCTTTTATAAAAACGAAAGTCAAAACCCACCTCTTTTGCAAGATTTGTTCCGGTGTAGCATAGTATAACAACCTGGTATTGCAAGCGCTACATCAGGTACCGAAATCTCAGACATCCAGTTCTCAGTGAGGAATAGAATATCAAGCTCTTCCTCTTTAAGTAGGTCAAAAATATGAAGAGCATTTTTGTAAAGTGATCATACATTTACAAGAGCTGCCTGTATATCTGCTGACCCCATGTTGCTCTCTCTTTAGGTTGGTTAAAAAGGGCAGCATGGCTGGTGCTGAGCGCAGGCCGAGTGTGGATGGACACAGACAAGCTTGCCTAAGGCGCACCCACTGCACACACCTGCTGCGTATCCAGGCATCGACACAACTTATATGGGGGACTTATATGGGGTCGGGACATTACCTATCTGACAACTAGACTGCTGCCTGCAAAGATGGCGGCTTCTTTGGGCAGAAGGGGAACTCTCTGAGGTGGCTCACCGAAGAGAGGGAACTGCGCATCGCACAACACCCGCCCCACTCAGGCAACAAAGTACTTTGGGCTAAATTGAAGTCCCTAGTAAAGTAAAACCAAACTGCGAATGAACAGATTCAGCCTCAATACATTAACAGTTCATTTATTACAGAGTTGACTAATTAAAATCTGATCATTAAAATGCTGTAAAACTGTCAAATTCAATCGGTCCATCAAAATCAATCAGAATAGCAGCAAACTGATATAATAGGCAACTAATCTTTAGCAAGCGTCCGCGCATCGGCTTGACTCATATGGGGTCAGGACATCACGTATCTGAGCACTAGACGACTGTCTGCAAAGATGGCGTCTTCTTTGGGTAGAAGCGGAAGTCCCTGGGGTGGCTCGCCAAAGAGACAGAGCTGCACGTCGCTGAACACCTGCCCCCTCAGGCACTAAAGGGCTAAGTGCTTGGGCTAAAGTGCAGTCCCTAACAAAGTAAATACATTGCGAATAAACAGATACAACCACAATACATTAATAGATCATTAATTACAGAGTTCACTAATTAAAATTTGACAATTAAAACATTGTAAAACAGTCAAAATCAATCATAATATCAGCAAATGGTTATAATGAAGTTGGCAAACAAATCTTTAGCCTAATAATATTTACTGTGCTTATAAACGGAAGTACGACACAAAGCATTATTTAAAATAAGTTATTGTAAGAGTAGTGTGGCGTACAGTGTGTAATGGTTGTGTTTTAGCCAGTAATCCTCTCAGTTGTCTAATTCCAGGCACTTTCAGGCCAGAGGAGTAGTAAGGTCTGTGTATATGTTAAAGTGTGGGGCAGTTAAAATCTAGTAACACATCAAAATACATTTTTCACATTAGTATTATTATTTCACCTGTTCTTCAGCTGTTAAAACTGATGTAAGATGAGAATTAAAGGACAGACAAAAAATTTCTGATTCATTCCAGCTTTTTTCTTCTGTGGAGAAGTAGTACAAATTGTCATATTTCCACCGCCAAGGATTTGTAGACAGGAAGAGGCTCTCTGCAAAGAAATTTAAAATTGATGCTCATTCAAGACGCATACAAATATTACATCTATTTATTTGAGTCATACGATCAATTCACCATCCCCTTGAGTCATTGTACGATAAAACTTGCTTCTGGCTACACACATAACTGCTTTGATTTAGTCAATAGGAACCTCTCAGTATGATATGTTTGTGAAAGTCTTTCTTCATGCTCACTCAGAACGTGCCCAGGACGCCGTGACGTCTGTGCTGTCAATTTACCCAAATGAACAGAATCCCATCAAATCCACCTGCTCATGATCTCTCTTCATCCTCAACCTCCTACTCAATGTCTGTAGACCACAGATCTCATCCAAAGATAGACAACACATTTCCAGTGTTGTAATCTTCTGAGATCCTCCTCATTTGATTTGCAATGTTCACACACCTCCTACTTGTAAATGAACACAGGCTGAATAATTTGATTTTGTTTAGGTTTTGTGTTATTCCTGTAGGATATGCTGAGCTATTTTAAGAAACACCAAAAGGTGAGTGGGCAACTGAAGAAGGGACAGGGCTAATTGAGGGTGTTTACGTAGTACCCTCTTAGAGAGATATCTGCCCCCAGGTGCTGTTACAAGAGTGAAGAAAATCTGCAAGCAAAATAGACAGCCAGCCGATGCTTAATATGCCTCCTGAAATCCAAGTGGTTTTTTGAAAATTCTCATCTCAACTAGAACTCTACTCCTGAAAAGAGCTGATTGAACTTGCAATTTTCAAAGGGGTCACCAACTGCAGATTTAAACTATTCAGCCATAGACTCAGGCAGGAGGAGTGTCAAATGGTGCCCTACAGACAAGATAACATTTTGTCAATGCAAATTGGCTTTTAATGTGTTGGGATCGTCCTATGAACACTACCGCTGCATTGCTGTCACACATAAATGAGTGTCAGCCGTGTAGGCTCGGAGGTCGCACTAGTGTATCTCAATAAATATTTTAAAAACTCTTACGCTATATTTTTCACTGCCCCACTGCCTAGAAGCCACAATTAATGAACAACCAACAAAACAATTTGAAAAGGAGTGTCAATTATTTTCAAAACAATATACTTATGTTCTAATTCATCTTGCTCCTTAGTGTTTCAGAGCCCAATGCTACGGGGTAAGCGCATACCAGCTAGATGAATTAGGGGGTACGATTCCACCCAGGAGAGGGACCGATTGCAAATGAGGATATTGAACTGGGAACTCCCTTACACACCATTAAAAAATTCCATGAAATGCACAATCCTGATGAAGTCCTAAGGGAGGAAACGCATTGGCTGGGTTGATTGGAAAAAGCTATTTAAGTTGAACACAAATAAAAGTTGGATTTTGAACATATTCGCAAGACTCCTTAAAATGTAATCTTGTCAGACTTTGCATACTTGATAGATTTGTGGACTCAAATTGTTTTGTTTGTTGCATTGCTGTGTTCTGGGCTATCTGCTGGGAGGAGTGCTAAAATTAAGGATCCATGGAACACCGCAATCAAGACAAGGGTTCCATAAGGCTCCCATCTTCTCTCATATGTTCTTTTCTGATGTCACTCAAGGTTGCAGATGGTACTGATTTGTGGTGTAAGATACCTCACTATCCCAAATCGGCACAAAAACCTTATCTGCAGGAATAACAATTTTCCAATGTGTTGGAGCTCTGTGTCTCCATTATGGGCGATGAAATATTGGGATACTGGTGCCAGTGTGAATATGTGAAGAGGTAACATAGTTCAAGACTATGGTGCCGATTACGATCCGGTAAAAACCGGGTACGAACCGTCGGTCGAAGCGTTCTCCCCGTCCTACTCGTACCCGGTCGTAAAACTTTACAAACATGGAATTACGATTTGCACGGAAACACCATTTCCGTACGAATCGTAAAAAACACCGACCGCCGAAAATATACATACGAATGTGATCCGGGAATGCTGCGACGTGACGTTGGGACGCTTTCAGGCAGCGTTTCACGACCCAGGAATTACGATTCGAACCGACAGCAGTCCGGACGGCAATATTTTCACGGCACCCAAAAAGTGCCGGAAAAGCGAAGTACGGCGCGAATCGACCAGAGTAGGTGGCCCGGTACGCACCGTACCCCCCCCGCCCCCGTACGTACGCGCCGACCCCCCCCAGCCCCCGTACGTACGCGCCGACCCCCCCAGCCCCCGTACGTACGCGCTGAACCCCCCCCAGCCCCCGTACGTACGCGCCGAACCCCCGTGTATGTACACCCGTGTACGTGTCGAACCCCCCCGTGTACGTTCGAGTCGAACCCCCCGTGTACGTTCGAGTCGAACCCCCCCGTGTATGTACACCCGTGTACGTTCGAGTCGTACCCCCACCCGTGTATGTACGGTGCGTACCCCCAGCGCGTAATCGGCACCTTACTGTGCTTTATAGCCAGAATGCATGTGATCGATGAGGAAAGAGTTTCATAACAGGGATGGAAGAATGGTCTGACCACAAACTAGACTTTTTAAAAGTTTATAGAGTATGTTAAAAAGGGGTGAGGTGGTGTCTAGTACGTTTTAAGGCATGGGCAAATTGGGCTCTGACCTAGGGCCGGAGCCATGCAGGGGCCCCTCTAATAGATCTGGCTCTGTTCTCCACACAGTCCTGCCCTGGTGACCTTGAATGATTTTTAAACATAGATTGTTTTAAATTCCATTTTCCTCGAATTTATGTTTAATATGGGTATTGTGTGGGAGTCTATATCAGACATTTTGCTGAAGAAATGTTGTGTTTGTTTCTCAACACCTAGTAACATCCATAAAAAGCTTTTTTTAGATCAAAACAGGACCTCACATATGAGAAATGGCAGTGGGTCTCAGAAATTATCTGCAATATTAGTGAGCTGCTGCTATATTACAATATTGAAAACACACATCACTGTCCCTGGATATTAGATGGAAACCCTTTTAGAATTTGGACCAGTCTGAAAGGGGCAGCGTCTGTGACCTGGCCAAAGAGGGCATGAAAAAACTGAAATTGGTTCGTAAATTCAAAGCTGTTTCAAACAGGGGCCCTCAAACTATGTTTGGCACAGGGCCCACAAAATCTTTAGGATGTTCCTGGTGAAATGGCAAGTTGACTGGTCGCAGTAGGGAAGAGGGCGATTGGCAAAGCCCATATGGGACATTTGGGTATGACGCTAATCCAAAAAAGACTCAGTTAGACATACTTGTGGACATGGAAGGGTAAGACATATTAAACTGCACAGAATGTAGTGCTACACACAAAGGATTAGTATTCAGGAATGGCTTAGTATACAGGATAACAGTGACAAAGGGAGAAAGCAAGTGTGAATTAGAACCTTAATATCTGCCAAAAAGATACAGGGCATCAAATCACTGGCGTTGTTCTATGTTTTCTAAGGAAGTGCCTGGTGCAAACACCTTATACAACTGTATAATGAAGCAGATTTGTGGAGGATATATTGTATGACAAGAATATTTGTGCATATCTTTTGTGTTATATTTTGTTGTGGTGGGGATGTGTTATTTTTGTGCTGCAATATTGCACTACTTGTGCACATATTGGGGCAGATTTATGTTGCACTTGCGGCACTTTTGCGCCGCCGTTGCGTCACTTTTGTGACACAGCAGCGGCGCAAATCCTGCGCCATGGTGCGGGGCATTTACAAACGTGACGCATCTCCCAGATGCGTCACGTTGTAAAGCCCTGCGCCACATGTAGGCGTTCCAGGGCAGGTGGGGGCGTTCCGGCGCAGGAACGCCTCCTAAAAGTGGCTGAGTGAAATCTACAAGATTTCACTCAGTCACTTTTAGGCCCATGCTGCGTCAAAACCCTGCGCCTGCTTGAAGCAGGCGTAAGGATTGACGCAGCATTGTACAGATAGGGCCCCCCAGATCATTGCTGGAGCTGCGTCGCGCTTGCGACGCAACTCCAGCAATGCGCCACTTTTCGGCACTGATGCGTGACGCATCTGTGCCGTTTTTGCCCCATGGTGCGCCGCATTATAAATGCGGCGCATCCATGGTGGCGCAGCTGTGGCGCATAATAACTGGCGCATCCCTGCTGATATGCAGGGATGCGCCAGTCGTCATAAATCTGCCCCATTGTGTTGACTGATTTGTAACCGTGTGCCTTTATCTTTATGTGGTGTTATTTTGCTTTGAGTTATGTCATTGTGCTTCGTTCTGCTGTTTATTGTAGAGATGAGAACAAATGTGAGTCCATTTCTGAAGAACAGCAGCATATTTCTCTAAATTCCCAGAGACAAACAGTAATTTACCACTGTCTGAGGTGGTAAATTACCGCTGTTCCTGCTGTTCACCTATTGAAGACACGAGTCCGCCAGAAATTGTGCCACAACCATGTCTCATGGTAACACTTCCGTGCTATCCCTATGTGGAAAGACCCAGGAGCTGCTTAGAGGCAGAAGAGAGAGGCGAGGGGTGCCATCAGAATTAGCCATCTCTGCGCCATTCACCAGCAGGGACAGCCGGCTTCTCATCCTTGCCATGCACTTTTACAAAGTTAGTGCTGGCTGAGAGTCAACTGGAGGAAGAGTGTGGTTCTGGCCAAAACCACACCACTGAGAGGAAGACAGGAAGCAGCAATGCCACAAGTGGAGGAAACGACTTCCTTTCACTATGTTGACGTCAGTGACTGATCATCAATGTAGACTTCCTGGATACAACTTGTTCTGCAGCAGTCTTGAAACCTCTGCAAACTGCGCCTTTTTCTGAGCAAAGAAAAAACAAATGCTTCTCTTTTTCATCATCAGAAACACAAACTAACACCTTCAGACAGGGGTCAGCTTCTTCTAGGCGCTGTGATGCAAATCAATGAAGGCGTAACTGCAAGAATAAACCATGGTGTGCGCATCTGAGCCTCTGTGCGGGCCACACAGATCTTAGCAGTCAGCACTCAACCCACTGAACTTCATTAAAAGCTTTTTGCAGAATTTGAATTGAAAATTCCAAAAAGTGTAAGACCAAGAAGAAAAGACAGCGCATGATGTGCCTAAAAGTTTAGCTGCTAAAATGGAACGAATTTGTGAAGAGAAGTAGCGCAATACAAAATGACTGGGTTATCATTAGCACAAAACTATGTTGAAGCACTAAAAATAAAAATCTAAACTTCAAGGAGAATGAGTAAAAAACATCAGTGCATTTACTAAATATTTAGAAATAATTGATACTGGTTTGGGAGCACCTATTTTAGTTATAGAGTAATTTCTTTATTCACATAACTCACTACATTATGGGGAGAACCATCCATCGCTCCTATAGATTCATTTCATGATCACGGTGGTGTGTATGGGCGGGAAAACGTGTAATTTGCCTGCTGGAGAATGAATGACGTAAGTGGTGTATCGAAAGTTGAGGGGGCACCCCTGCCACGTAGACGTGGCAGGGGTGTGTAATGTGCTGAGGGCACCCCGGGGGCAGCGGGGGCCTATATGTTGTTGCTCCTGCTCAACACATCCTGTGGGCCCTTTGAGTCATATTCTGCAGTTAAAAATACCACTAAAGCCTTCAACGGCCACAAACCTCGCGGGTTAATGGGGGAATTCCCACGGCCTATCACAGGAGCTGTCTCTAATGAATCCAGAGAAGTAATTAATGATTTCATTCAAGAACCAAGAAGAAAACGAGTGCCAGCCCAGAGTACCCCCCTTCAAACAGGGCAAGATGGATTGATCCAGGTCTTGAAATACTCTGAACAGGGGGGATCTTCAATCCAGAAATTACCACCACCAGGACTAGTGATCAAACATTTAATGACTGATCCCTTTACTAATGAGAAATTGGCAGGTCTTATTGTCATGGACTCATGGAAAGTTGCAGTTGAGGTCAGAAGGTCTGTGAGAGCCGTTGGAATAGTGTTTTTACTTAAACCATTGCCTTTTGAGGGTGCAACTCTATAATTTAAAGGTTCTCTGATATGTTTTATATTTATTTTCGAGTTAAATAAATATTTTTAATTTTCCGTATACTTTATTATCCCCTTCGCTGCGGTGCGAATTCCGCCACAGCGCTGGGGGGGTTTGGGGGCAGCACGGTGGCGCGGTGCTCATGACGGAACCGCGCCGTCATGAGTCACGGGCGAGCTGTGCTCATGACGGCGTGGTTCCGTCACAACTCCGCCCACTCTCTATTTCGCCTGCACAGGCGGGGATTTTGAGCCGCGTGGGAGGAGCGGCCGCTCCATGACGGAACCACGCCGTCATGAGCACACGGTGCCCGTGGCTCATGACGGCGTGGTTCCGTCAAGGGCACACAAGGGGTTAAAGGAAGATTCTGGAGTCGGGACAGAGATCGCTGCATGGTAAAGTATAGGAAATAATAAAAAAGTTAATTAAACTTGAAAATAAATATAATAAACATTCTTTTACCTTAAATGTTTACCTAAATTCATTCTATGTTTTTACTTAAATGTAGAACAACATATGAAATATGCTGCTATTAACCGTATTTTGAATTAAATCTTTAATTAATGGAAAATTATAACATTAGTCAAAATCATTTTTGGGGAAGTTTAAATTAGACAATAAAACACTACCTAAAGAAAAAAATAACTTATTTATAGTTTAATAAAAAATATTGTTATATTAATTGTTAAATTCAATATTTTTAGTATTAAATTGTACTTATTTATATTTTTAACTACCTTTGGAGTTTTGTTTTAATTCCCTGTCTCCTTTATTTGTTATGGGATGGTGTTGCAGTACCAGTGGTGGGCCATGTGGGGTGCTGGACTAAATAATGCTTTTTTTTAGAGTAGCTTACATTCGGATTTTGCAAATAAGCAAAATGGAGTAAGATACTCAACAGTGTAAATCACTCAAAACTGTAAGTTACCTTTGTGAATCAGGCCCTCTAGTTTACTTTATAGCCAATGTAGTATCCATTAAACCTGTAAGTAAGTGGATTTACGTTGCTGAAGAAACAAACTTGTGATAGACTCCCCACTGGGATAGCTGCCTCAATTTCTTAAATTGGCAGACTTCTTCTTGTCTCCCTTAAAAGTAAGAAAAATGTAACCTGATTGTCTTCTGGGTTTGACGTTTTTAAAGACAATAGGAACTTTTTGTTTTTTGCTTATTTATTTTAATTCCTAAATCTTTTTTTGTTCTTGTAAAAAAAGGGATTGATTGAGGAAAGCTGCTCAGCATCCATCAGGTACTCGTCCATTTTAAGTGCACACTTGCAAAGCCTGCTTCTATCTACTCACCTCTGTTGCTTGAGATAGCTGAGTTTTTCACATAATCAAGTAATCTATTAGAAATGTTTTACTTTTTATTGTTGGAAAGGTGTTTTGTCACAAAAGAAGGTTTCTCTAATTTCTTGCCCTGCAAATGTTTACAAACTTCAAGCAGGCTTCATACAGTAATTAACCTTAGTGGCACAAGCACAGATTAGACAATGATCTTTGATTACATATTAATAACCAGCAGATATGTGCTAAACTGTAAGCTCTATATTGTATTAGGTTATTGATTCAAAAGCAAAAATAAAGGTTGTAGTGTTCCTTAAGAAGGAAAACCGCACATCAGAATATGACAGTGTATATGATCCAAGAAACAGCTTGTGGCGTGACAGTAAAATTCTGTAATTTAGATCGGGGTGCTCAAAGCAGCTATTGATATCTACTACCCGGAGACATCACCAGCACATTACATAAATAACATGCAAATATTTCAAACAAAAAGGAGCTTGAACAGCACACCCTTATATTAAGTTGTCAGTCCAACATTAGTGTATGTCGATCAACACTTGCAAACCCAAACATGTACTGATTGGTAGATTCCAAGTAGAGGAAGTATAATACCAGTATAGATTAAGTAACACTGGAAAATACCGGTGTAATGATGGCATGTCCCAACACCCAAGTATGGCTATGGCTGCACAAAAAAGCCTAAAAATTAGAAACAACAATGACACACAGGTCTCCAATGGAATCATTGCTCTGCAACCTAACATGAAAAAACACAAGAACATGGTACATGATGCGTGCATGACAATAACACTCCAAAAATAGTATACTTTACAGTATCTTGACACATTATGATGTACAGTAAGCGGTCAAAGGCTATCTCACTCTTATGCCTGGCTTTAGTGACATGAGCTAAACACAGTACATTATATAGACACAATTGATATTAAAAACATCAAATTCTTACACACAATTGATACAACAAACATTCGATTTTCACATATTAGTGACTATCCATCCTGGTAATTGAGTTTACCTCCCATCATAGAAGAACCATATGGGTATATCGGCACAAGAAATGCATTGTTGATGTTACTTGCGACTTTTTCAGTGTTATGTCTATTTGTGCATTTCTCACTTGAGTCTGCACTAATAGAACACCGGGAACACAAGTAAACACAGATTTGTTTCTTTTGGGATTATTTCTTTCTATCCTCCACTCTCCAAATGGGTTTTGGCATACAGTATTGTGTTTAGCTTCAGTTCTTTCAACAATCACATTGGTGGAGTGCATTACTAATATACATTTAAAAATGAATTAAATCCACAGTAATGGCTCCTATTAACAACTCAGGGGATCTGACACCAGCCTTTTAATATTTCGTAAATAGGATAATTATTATGTTTTTGTATGGATTATTTATTTTATATATCCATTCTTTCAGCCTTGAAAAAGTCTGTGAAACAGACGAAACACGTGTCGGCTAGATCATTTGCTGAGAATTCTTTCAAAAACAATAAAGACAAGAATCTACAAATTTGATTGGGTTTGGACTTTCTAATGGACATGAAGACTTCTTACTGATTGAATTGACCTCTGTAGTTCTCATATGTACCAATCAGTACCTGTTTGGGTTTGCAAGTGTTAATCTACATACACTAATGTTGGACTGACAACTTCATATTAGGGTGTGCTGTTCAAGCTCCTTTTTGTTTGAGACAGGTTATTGATATGTAGGCACATTCTGTCATATGTTCAAGGTTTGTCTGAAAATTGTAATTAAGGAAAATATAGAAAAAGACAAGAAAGGAGAAAAATAGGTAGAAGGATGAAGGAAGGAAAAGAAAAGAACAGAGCTCCACAATATATAAGTTTGCAAATTGAAAAAGAGAACAAGCATTAATGTAGATAAAGAACAATGATAACTTCTAATAATATAATATGAATATCGTAAGCAGATATAACAATTCAAGGAGGTTTTAACATGTCAATGTTATTAAACGTATCAGCTAAAGGCTTTGATACAAAATGCTCAGATACAACATTGTTTATGGGCATCCATAGTACATCCCACTTTATTGTGATATGTTCTGATATAGTATTAACTTTATCAAGTATCTAATTATTTCACACAACATTCCACCATGTTTTACATCAGGTATCATGAAGTGATATGTAATAATAAATCCACAAATTTACCTTTAATGTGAATTCCACTGATGAAAGACACACTATAGAAAAATGTAGACTTCAAAAATCTGTTTAATTTTAGCCCAAAAATGTAATCAAAACTGTCTAACATTTGGACAAATGAAAATCATGTGTACTGTGTCTTGTGCCTGAGAGCCAAGTGTCCAACAGTGCTCATGACACAAAATGTTTGTTTTGTTTGAGGTGGGTGGAATATAATCATGTTATAAATGGAAAACAGAGAACGCTTGGAACTGGCTGAACAGTAAGTAGTAGAATTAATTTTTGACCAGACTTTTTCCCCCCATCTCCTAATAGAGTGTACACAATTGAGATACTTCAATTCTGCATTGGATTTACCTTCATAACCACAAGGACTCTGCAATAGTTTATATGTGGATGATGTTCTCTTTTCAAAAGAAAAGCACAGTGAGTTAATAAAGGAGGTCTGAGTCTGATCATCTATTTTGCAAATTGGCATTGAGAATGTATGTTAAAGACGCTATGAGTCTATAATTATGGTATACAAAGGTATCAAGAAGACTGTTGAGTTGTTTTAATTTGTGGAACCTAAGTATTCTATAAACTTGAAATAATTGAGAGACCTTTATATTTTCTGCCATTCCAAGAGATAGCTAGCTTTATTGTTGTGTTTATTATATTATTCACTGTAATTATTTAATTATATCATATAAGAGACATGATGTAGTGCACAATTGATTTTTATTTGGAAGGGTGCATTAAAATCTCATGCAGAGAGTGCATCCGCATATAATCCTTGGTCATGTTAACATAGGGTGTTAGAACTTTGAAATGTAATAACACGAACGTCATGTATTTAGGCCATTATATAGAATATGTGAAGAATTAATGTGGAAAACTAAATGTAACTAGTAGAAACACTAACATGAAGCACTTGTGTTGTGCAATTGACAACCATTTATTATTTCATGTGTTTATTAATCATATCATTTTATATGTAGGTAAGGATATCAATCGAAAGTGCCTTATTTTTTATGCAAATTGTAAAGCTCATGCTCCATTTTTCTTCTGTTAGCTGAATGTTGTAGGCCTGAAAGAAGTTTTCCCTGGAAGCTCTCACTTTAGAATTACCGGGTTGAATTTCATGTGTGCTGTGGGTTTCGTTCTTTCTCACGTTTGTGTTGTAGCTGGACAAGCGCCCTTGTAGTTAGAATAATGCCTTTGTTTTAGAAGTTAGGCAAGGAGAGAAGATGATACGTTTGGAATTAGTGCTGATAAGGAGAACTGTTGTATTTTCACACTGAGAAGGTCTGGGAATCAAGGTCATCTTGTTGCTCTTCAGGAACATCAACGTCCTGTGGAAAAACTACCTATGAGAATGTGGTCCGAGTGGATGGCATGACCCGAAAAGAATCATGGGATGATACCTGTAATATTGGAATGCTGCAAGTAGGGAAAGTGCCCCCACCTCTTCTCTGCCCTTAGAGCGAGAGCATCTCTCAGCGAGCTCTGTCTCAGTGGCTTCATGCTGACCCATTGGTGTGGAGAGACTTCTAAGGAAGACTCCACATGCTGACATCTATCTTTACCCTGCCCCTAAGAATGTTTCAGTAGGGATGTCATGTTAGCATTAGTGTAAGGATAGATTCATGCTTTATTTCCATAAACCCAAAGAAAGTCTTCCCTTTTCTCATTCCATAAAATCAATCAATCAATCAGGGAATTGTGAAGTGCGCTATTCACTCGAGAGTGTCTCAAGGGACTGGTGGGGGGAGGAGGGGGTGCAGCTCCGAGTCACCCAAAGAGCCAGGTCTTGAGGCAGTTATGGCGAGGGTGAGGTCGCAGGAGCGGAGGCTTGTCTTGGGTACGTGGAAGGAGACTTGTTTATAGCGGTCTGGGGTCCGGTGTTGTGGAGGGATTTGTGGACGTGGATGAGTAGTTTGAAGGTTACTCTCTTCTTGACGGGGAGCCAGTGGAGGTCTCGCAGGTGTTGGGTGATGTGTTCATGTCATGGGATGCCAAGGACGAGTCTGGCAGCTGTGTTCTCTATGGTCTGGAGCTTGCGGAGAAGGGATTTGTTGATTCTGCGTTGTGGAGGGCGTTTCTGTAGTCCAGTCTGCTTGTTAAGAGTGCATGGGTGATGGTCTTTCTGGATTCAGGGGGATCCGTTTGAAGGTCTTGCGATGGATGCGGAGGTGTTGAAGCAGGTGGAGGTGATAGCATTGATCTTTCTGGTCATGGCGAGCGAGGAGTCGAGTATGATGCCGACGTTTTGGGCGTGGTCCGTGGGAGGGTTGGGAAGGGCGACGGGCCACCAGGTGTTGTCCCATGATGAGGGTGTGGGTCCGAGGATGAGGACTTCTGTCTTCTCCAAGTTAATCTTCAGGCAGCTGCTGCTCATCCAGGATGCAATGTCTTTCATTCCTTCCTGGAAGCTGAGTCTGGTGGTGTGGGGGTCCTTTGTGAGGGAGAGGATGAGCTTGGTGTTGTTGGCGTAGTATACTATGCTGAGTCATGCTGTCTGACGATGGCGGTGAGGGGGGCCATGTAGATGTTGAAGAGCATGGGGCTGAGCGATGATCCTTGGGGTACTCTGCAGTTGATCTCTGTGGTTTCGAAGAGGAAAGGCGGGAGTCTGATTCTTTGGGTTCTGCCGGAGAGGAACGAGCGGAGCCAGTCAAGAGTGGTTCCCTGTAAGTTGGCATCGTGGAGTCTGGCGTTGAGAATGCAGTGGGAGACAGTGTCGAAGGCTGCAGAGAGATCTAGTGAGATGAGGGCCGCTCTGTGGCCTTGGTCGAGGAGAGTGCAGATGTCGTCTGTGGTGGTGAGGAGGGCAGTCTCTGTGTTGTGGTTGTTGCGTAATCTGGATTGGGAAGAGTCGAGGATGGAGTTTTCTTCGATGAAGTTCAGAAGCTGGACGTTGACGATCTTCTCAGTGACTTTGGCTGGGAAAGGGAGGCGAGAGATGGGTCGGTAGTTTTTGAGGTTTGTCGGGTCTTCAGAGGGCGTCTTGAGGAGGGACTTGACTTCTGCGCATTTCCAGTCGTTGGGGAATGTCCCGGATTCGAAGGTGGTGTTGATGGTGCGCCGCAGGTGGAGTGCGGCGGTGGCTCTGTGGAAGATGTGCGGAGGGCAGGGGTCCGTGGGTGCTTCTGAATGAATGATTTTCATGGTCTTGGTGGTGTCTTCGGTGGTGACTGGGGTCCCGGCAGAGATGGTAGGCTGGCTGTCGTTGCTGGAGGAAGGAGTGGTTTCGTTGTTTGGTGTCTGTTCGTTGAAGTTGTCATAGAGGGACTTGATTTTCAGATGGAAGTAGGAGCCGAGTTTGTTGCAAAGGATCTGGGAGGGTGTGATGTCCGTGGCTTCACTGGGGGGTTTTGGTGAATTCCTGAAAGATGCTGAAGAGTTCCTTTGAGTTGCTGGAGTTAGCAAGGATTTTGTTCTTGATGAAGTGGTAGATCTAATGAGTTGGTGGTATTCTGCCATGGCGTTCTTGTAGGTGATCCGATCTTCCGTGGTTTTGCAGTTTCTCCATAGCTTCTCGAGACGTCTGCAGGTGCGTCTGGATTCTTGGAGTTTGGTGGTGAACCAGGTGGCCTTCATGGGGTGCTGTCAGTCGAGGTTGCGGAGGGGGGTGAGCTTGTCTGCGCAGTTGGTGATCCATCTGTGGAGTTCTTTTGCTGCAGAGTTGGCATCAGTCGAGGTGGGAGGGTGATTGTGGTTGAGGGCGGAGTTGAGCTGCTCCTCGATGAGTTGGGGTCACTGAGGTTGTCACGGTGGAAGTTGAGGTCTCTGAGCAGTATGTGGTCCATGCAGGCTATAGCTTTGGGTGCGATAAGGTTGGTGATGGTTGTGGTGAACGTGGTTCGATGTCCGGGAGGTCTGTAGGCAAGGGTGCAGTGTAGAGTCGTTCTGGGGCTGGTCTGGATCTGGAAATGGAGGTGTTCCGTTGGAGACAAGGAGTCATTCATGCTGGAGGTGGTGAGTCAGAGGGAGATCTTGTGTGCAATGGCAACGAAGGAGCTGCAGGGACGGAGAGCAGAATTCCCTGACCAGGAGATCAATTTGATAATATCTGTTTAACTTTGCAAAGTGTAACAAGACTACAATCACTGGAAGAGACATCATTTTAAATTTGTCCAATATACCCGGGCAAGACTAGAACAAGGGGACCACCCATCTATCAGAGATATCACAAATTGGATAACACTAGTTTCACTACACTAAGAGATGGATTATGCTATACAAATGCAGAAGACTTAAAATAAAGATTTTATTTTACTTACTGAAGTTATTTACCAATGACTGGTCTCCACTGGCATTTTCTGCCTTTGCCTTAAACACCTCCAGCATTGTTTGGAATGTTGAGAGATGCCCCAAAATTTGGAAACCTATATGCATATAATAAACAATGATACATAATGATTAGCAGTGCATTTTTTTATATATTTACACTGAGATACACAGTTGGTACAATATAGATTTAATTCCACACAGGGTCAACATAGCATTTGATCCTTTCCAGGTTAACAAAATGAGAACCAATTTTATTTGGATAATGACACTAAAATAAAAAGCATTCACAAAGCCAATAGGTCACGTCATAAAAAGGGTTGCGCCGTCCTGATGGCTTAATTATTTTTACTTTACTGTTCTGAAACCACCATTTCACATGTAGGAATAGTAAAATAAAGCAGCAAAAGTGGCTGACAGTGCATCATGACGAATGCATGTAAAAACGTTGCAATGTATGCACATCGATACATGCACACAGTGGCTGTCTTGGAACAGTTTTATCTCATCATAGATGGCCACTGTATTTGTGCTTTCATCATGATGCATGTGCACACGTGCATACAGTAGTTATATTGTAATGGTTTCAACCGCCCCAAGATGGATGCAGTGTGCTAGCTTGCATCACAATGCATTGACGCGCATGCATCTCAACACATGGGCAGCCATTTTGGCGGATATATTTTACATTTCCAACATGGCGAACCAACATTTTAGGATTAAAGCATAAATAAAAAATAAACAGAGTGCGTAAGTAGATCCAAGTTACCCAGTAGCACATTGCTGCTATAAAATTAATAAAAGGGGAGAGGCAGGGAGCGCTGTGGAGCAAAGGATGAGCTGTGGGGCCCAGTGTATGTTTTTTAAACTACTGTTTAGAATGCCTATAACAAGATGAACCACAGTAGGCAATGGCTGAAAGAGTTTGCCCAAATGTCCCCTTCTGTGTGTGTAGCTATAAGTACCTGTATGTTGTATGTTGTGTGTTATTGATGCCAGTAATTCTCACCAGACATCTGAAGCTATCTATGGACACCACTTAAATATGGTCATTACATGTGTGTTGGATATAAGTGTTGTATGAATGGCAAATTATTTTTCCATTAGTACATATACGTAGTACAATACAAAGTACATAAAACATATTTATGAACTTAGGCAACACCATCCAGACGTGATAGAACCCCTCTGAATGTGTGTCAGTTGAGTCTGAGACACAACATCCTGACATGTGCATGCAAAGAGTCGAGGCTCACTGATGTTTGATTGAGACATGATTCACAATGTTAGATAAGTTTTAAGCACGAATGCAGAGGCATCATCCATGTGTACAAGGTTTCCCCAATTCTAAGTTTTACATGAAATTGTAGATGTGAAGAAACAATGTAAAACCAGTAATATGGACATTTCTAGAGAGGCGTGTAGAAGGATAGCAGTGCTAATGGGATTAACACACACTCATAACCTTTTGAGTATTTACACTTATTGGCCATTTGATACATTTTTTTTTTTCCAAAACCTTTATTGGTCAGTAACAGATAGTACACAGCTTCTCGCCTACAACCGTGGTAACAGGTCGGCAGCAACAACATGCAGTTACACAGACGTATAGTATTCGCTAGACAGGATCAATTCATGAACACAGCATGTCGCCCACAACCCACATGGGCCGGCCGCGGAGTAATAACATTCAAGCTGTTGAAGGATGCATACATTGGCAGTGATAACAGCAAGGAGTACTCGAACAGGGACTATGTGAGGTTTCTTTTCATTTTGTTATAACCAACCTTTAACTCCAATAAGAACTGTACTCCCCCAGTGCATGTTCACCATACTCAGTATGTGGCGTAAGGAACTGTCCAGTGCAGGGCCATAGTATGAGGTATCCCATTGCTGGGTACAGTCTAAGCTCGGTGTGATGTTGCTCTGCACTTAACTGACCCAGCCAATGACCTGGGAGGAGATATCCTTGATACAATTGGAGAATGTGAACTGGTGCTACATCCGTCAATGCCACGCAGCATGCGCTGTGGTAGGGTAGGATTTATGTTGTCCAAAATCCGGGGAAATGTCTGCCCCGCAACCCCACCCCACCCGTGCAGCCGGTGCGCGGAATACAATCATACCAGAAAGCGTGTACCCAGTCTGGGCGTACAGGGAGTGCCCCGTATGCCATACGTGGGGAGGGAAGGAAGAAGAAAGGGGGGCGAGGAAATCAATCCGTCGCCGTAGTCAATGGAGGAGGGTCAGGACAAAGCGTGGTGGATGGGCTAGCCCTCTCTACGTTCCCGTTCCTGCCCTCCTCGGATTAAACCCCGTTCTGAGCCCGCAGGAGGTATTTAATGAGGGGCCCCCAGAGGTCCCTAGGCCGCGACTTGGGGGGCAAGAGGTCAGCGTACTGGTGAAGTCTTTCCTGCCAGGTGGACATCGTAGTCAGCCAAATCTTGAATTTAGGCGCTCGCCCCGTCCCCATCTGCACGCCACGTGGCGTTTTGCCAACAGGAGTCCCAAAGCAAAGAATTTCCGATGTGCCTTTAGCGCCGGATATGAACGGCCCAGCAGGGCAAACTCAGGGCAAGGTGCGGTGACCACCCCGATCATTTCGGAAAGGGCAGCGAAGACCTCCTCCCAATAAGTTGTAACGGCAGGGCAAGTCCAGGCCAGATGCAGGAAGTCAGCGCCCGCTCTCCTGCACCTCATACAGCGGCCGTCATCTCTCAGTCCGAACCGGCACAGTTTGGCAGGGGTATAGTAGAGGCGGTGCAAAAATTTAAAATGAACTAATCTAAGTCGAGCATTACCCGTCACTGCAGTAGTATGAGAACAACTCTCCTCCCACTGTTCATCCAACATTGGGGCCCCCAGGTCACTGTCCCAGTCCGCACACGCTCTGAAGGAGGGGGGCGACGGAGCTGCCTGTTCATGGGCATACAACATGGAGACCACATGTTTCGGAGTGTCTGCCTGTAACAGAACATGAAGAGGCGCCAAGATATCTGGCTCATCCGGGAAATTAGGCGTGACCGCCTTAATATTTTGCCGCAGCCGAACATAAAGAAACGTATCCATTACAGACGGGGAACTCTCGCCAAAGAAGTGTGCCGCCGTGCGGAAACTCCCCTGGTGGTATAGGTCACCCCACGTGCGGATCGCGAGCCTTGCGAGCATTTTGCGACCAATTTCCTCTCGGGCAACACTCAGTCTGGGGTCATGCGCTAGGACCATACGAGGAGAGTATAGGAATTTAACCTCCATATGTTCCGCAATGCGTTTCCAGGCCCTTAAAGTGCAGTCAACCGTAGTGGGGTCACGATCTCCAATTCGGACCTCCGAATATAGATATCCTGAAGGTTGCTCAGGCCTCATATACCCATCTTCTACTGCCAGGTGCGCCATAAAGGGAGGGGGGTGGAACCAATAGGCCGCGAAGTGACCTTGGCCGCAGTCGTAATAGCGCTGAAAATTAGGCACATCAAACCCCCCCTGGTGGTAAGGCAACATAAGGGTCCGCATCCCGATTCTGGCCTGCTTACTGCCCCAGACTAGACGCGACAATTGGGAGTTCAGGGCCCGGAAGAAGCAGGAACCCGGGCTATATGGTATGTTGGTAAAAAGGTATAACAATTTGGGAAGAACCACCATCTTAATCAGGGAAATACGCCCTGCCATAGACAGCGGGATATGGATACATTTAGTGACGTTATCAGTAATTTTGTCTAGTGCCGTCCCGTAATTAGCCCTGATAAGGGCCTCCCGATTTCTGGCCACGCTGATGCCCAGGTACTTTATCTCCTCCGACTCCCATATCAAGGGGTAGTCTAGAGGGAACTGCAGGGTCTTGTCAGTCAAGGGGAATAAGGCCGACTTCGCCCAGTTTATCTGAATCCCAGCTATGGCTCCAAATTTGGTTATTTCGCGCAACAAAGGGTTCAGATTTTCTTGCGGCTTATGCACATAAAGGGTCATATAATCCTCGTACAGTGCAATAAGTAGCTGGCGCTCTGGATATATAAGAGAGCGGTGGTTGTGATGCTGCCGGTGTTTGGCCGCCAAGGGTTCAATAGCGATTGCGAACAATACCGGGGAGAGAGGGCACCCCTGTCTGGTACCCCTGCGGATGACAAAGGGGGCAGATCGGGCACCATTGAGCAAGACCGCAGCCTGAGGCCGGCAATACAACAACCGGATCGAGTTCAGGAAGCTGAAGGGAATGCCCATCCGCTCAAGCAGTGCCAAACGGTAATCGCACTCCAGGGAATCGAACGCCTTAGTGGCGTCTAGGAAAACCGCGGCGGCCTCACACTGAGGGACGATATCCTGCAGCACGGCCTGCAATGTGCGCAGATTATGTGCAGTCGCACGATTAGGGACAAACCCAACCTGATCCGGGAGGATTAGACGTTCCATCAGGAGATTAAGGCGCGTGGCCAGTACTTTTGCTAATATTTTAATATCCGCATTCAGCAACGAGAGAGGCCTATACGAATCGCATTGCTCTGGTGGCTTCCCCGGCTTCAACAAAGATGTGATAAGGGCTTCACGCATCGTAGCCGGCAGGGATCCCTCCTCTAGTGCGGTGTAGTACACGTGCTTCAGCACTGGGGCCAGGACATGAAGGAAAGCTTTGTAAAAGTCGATCGGAAACCCGTCCGATCCTGGTGCCTTACCCGAAGTCATGGACATTATTGCTTCTTTTATTTCGTCAAAATGATTTCGTGGTGGAGGAATTTCTGCTGAGACGGACCTAACCAGGCTATGGCTGTGTCGTCGAGATACTCATGTAGATTGATCGGTGTCGTCCTGTGTGAGGTGTAGAGCCTGGTGTAATGGTCAGTGAGGACCCAAAGCTGATCAGGGAGGTTGCGCTGCGGGACGACTTGTTCGTCTAGCAGGGAGGCTACGTAATTTCGGTACCTAGGGGGCCGGACTGCGGAGGCTAACGCTTTGCCGGGTCTATCCCCTTCGCCATATACCCGCGCAACAAACGGTTTCCCTAGGAACTTGCTTTCTTTATCTGCCGCTTCAGTATATTCATTCATTTTCTCTCTAAGCTGCGCTGCAGCTACTCGCCCCCGCGGGCGCTGTGTCAGTTCGCCCTCCAAGTGACGTATCTCAGTCTCCAGCTTGCGCAGATCCCCGCGCAAAGATCTGAGGACCCCTCCCCCTTTAGCTATACACCAGCCTCTCACAGTGGTTTTGAAGGCTTCCCAGACCGTGGTAAGGCTGGACACTGAGTCTACATTGCGTTAAAAAAAATCTTGTATGTCTTGCTCCAATTCCGCCCTGAAGGCCGAATCCGTGAGATGCGCCGGGTTGAGATGCCAACTCAAATAAGGGGACACATCGACGGGTATGTGCAGTGAAAGGAGGACTGGGGAGTGGTCTGAGAATGTACGGGCAAGATGAAGTGTCCGAGCCACCTATGGAGAAAGACCCGCCGACAGAAATATGTAGTCTATGCGTGCCCATGTGGAGTGTACTGCAGAGTAATGAGTGCCCTGTCTGAGCGAGGGGTGTGAGTGCCTCCATGCGTCGACCAGGTGGTGTTCCTCAACTATGCCTAACAGTGTGCGTTGGGTTTGCGTGTAGTGCGACGGCTGCGGGTGTGATCTGTCTGTCGCAGGTCGAAGCATGGTATTGAAATCGCCTCCTAATATGACATGAGCTACTCCCAGGGTTTGAATCTTTCCCCACAGTGAAAGAAATGGGGCCGGATCGTCAGTGTTGGGGCCATAGTAACATGCAAAAAGTATTGTGTGTGAGTGCAACTTCCCCCAGACCAAACAGTACCTGCCGCCAGAGTCCACCTCGGTCACCGCAGGTGTAAACCCCATCCCCCGTCTTACCAAAATCGTCACACCCCTAGCATAATTCGAGTAGGATGAAAACACCCTACATGAAGCCCAGCGGGATGCGAATAAGGGGGACCCACCCGGTAGCAAATGCGTCTGCTGAAGCATGGCAATAGACACTCCCTGCCTGTCCAGATACCCCAGGACCTGTCTCTTCTTTCTCGGGTTATTTAACCCTCGTACGTTCCAGGATACCAGCTGAAATTGCAAAGTCGGCTGCAAGTCAACTACGTCTCCCATTCACCCAGACAAAGATATACGTGACATATAGTCATGGCATGTAAAGTCGTGCAGCACTCAGTTTCACTAAAAGAACAAACCCCCCCAACAACTGCCGCCCCCTCCCAACTCCATGTGCATGATACTGATGAGTCTGAGACCCCTGAAACAAGTCGGAGTTGGCACCCTCCCACACCGGCAAACCCTACTAGCCGGGTACATAGCTCCCTCCCTACCCCCCCGCCCCAAACAATACCAACCCTAATAACAGAAAGAAGGTAACAAGTGCCCCCCCTACTAAGGGAGGTGGTGTATTGGGGTTCGCCCATCGGGGAACAAAGACTAAGGGCGCCAAACCTGCCCACCACCTCCCTACTTACACCCACTAGGAACCAGATATGCTCCTGGTATCACAATGCGGGACGGAGGTGGGTGACCGGGCATAGATTGTAAGATATACCAGTTCATTTGACAACTGACCCAAACAATATAAATGCCTCACGGGGATATACTCTAGTCAGGCCGAGCATGTTCAGCAGCGGTGGTCGCTCAAATCCGGAGTGCCATCCTGGCACGTTCAGTCCTGCTGTGCCATCGGCGAAGACGCCCCAGAGCGCCTCCCTCCCGCCCCAACCCCGGCTAAGTCTTTCTTGTGTTGCTTGAGGAAGTCGTCCACCTGCTGTGGAGTTTGGAAAAAATGCTGCTTGCCTTGATGAGAGATTTTTAACTTCGCAGGATAGAGCATGGCGTAGGGCAGCTCCAGGGTCTGTAGTTTCTTTTTCACCCCGGCGAATTTCCGCCTGGCTTCCTGCACCGATGCAGTGAAGTCGGGGAAGAAGGATAATGTGGCTTTACCGTACACCACTGTGCCAATCTCTCGTGCGCGTCGTAGCACCGCGTCCCGGTCCCTGTAGTTAAGGAAGCGCTCAATGACGGGTAGCGGCTGAGCACCAGGTGGAGGTCGGGCAGCCAAGGATCTATGGGCTCTTTCCACGATGAGGTGTGAGGAGAAGGATTCTTTCCCAAACAGTTCAATAACAAGGTTCTCGACGAAGACCTCCATTTTCCCAGTGTTGGTGGACTCCGCAAGGCCCAGGACGCGGATGTTATTGCGACGGGACCTTGCTTCTAAATCCTCATTCTTTTCCGCAATGATTTTGAGGAGCCTGTCCATTTGGGTTACCTGTCTGTCGGTAGAAGAGGCTCCATCCTCTAGGGTAGAGATCCTTTCCTCCGTCTCCTTAATACGAGTATCGTGATGCTCCAACTTAGCAACAACACTGTCCAATCGGGTATTAATGGTGTCTATTTTTGAGTCTATGGACGACAGGCTGTGCTTCATGCTCACTAATAGGGACTTCCATTCCTCATCCGGGGCACCAGCAGCGGGCGGACCGCTCCCCTACTCCGGCGCCATCACGGGGTTCTTCTTGGTCTCGAACGGCAGCTTGAACTGCCTAGCGTCGCTGCGTCCCATGGCTCGGCCCGCCCGTTCCGGAGCCCAGGCCTCCCCGGCAGTCCGGACGACAGGAGGAGCCCCCGATCTGGGGCGAGCTCAGACCAGCCCGGAGGTGCGGGGCCCAGAGGGCAGCGTGAGGGGTGGTGTTGCGTGGCTTCTGCCCGGTGAGCGAGTGGAAGCAGGTCGTAGCAGGCAGGTCCCACCATGCCCGGCTCCCTCAGCGCAAGGGCAGCCGAACCGGCGCCAGTTCAGCAGCGACCCCGAGCCGTAGACCGAGGCACGCAACAAGCTGGGCCCGCACCCCACTTAGGCTACGGCAGTGCAGCTACCCGCCTCCCGTCCGGTAGGCGGCTCCGTCCCGGTGTCGTGAGGTGGGCCGCACCTTGACCTCCTTCCAGCGTCGTCGTGCCCCTGTGTCTGGGGCCTGCCGCGCCAGGAGCCGCGACGAGACGTTCGGCCGGGGGTCGCAGAAGGGTCCCACACCGCAACCCTCCGGCAGGCAGAGAAGCCGGTCCCCTCAGGCGGCGGGAGAAGGGAGGGGGCAGTAGGAGGGAGGCCGCGTCCAGAAGCCCAGCCGGGCCCTGCCCGCCTGTTGCCACAGCAAGCCAAGGGAGAGACCGCTCCGACGATGCGCCAATCACCCCCCGGGCAGTTGACTGCCAGTGTCTCCAGGCCTCTCCGGTGCTCCAAATCAGGTGGGTCAGCAGGCGACTACCGGATCTCAGTCGGGCAGGCCGCACCGCTCCTGAGTCGCAGAGGGAGCTCCTCCCCTCCCCCATGCGGGCCGCGGGAGGTCCAAATACACCGCTCCGGGGGCCAGGTCAGTCCAGCGGGAGGGGACCCACACCCGGCCAGGCAACTCCCTCAAAGTCCAAAGTCACAGCGGCCAAATTCCGGCAGCATCCGGGCCCCCACAGCGTCCCCCAGCTAGTGTCGAGGCGACGCAGCCCGAATCATTGGGCCGCAGCCGGCCGCGCTCTCTCTCCCCCAAGCTCCAGGGAGTCGCCTACCTCCGGGGCACCTCAGGCGCTGTCATCTCCGCAGTGGCCTCCCGTCTCCCCCCGGCGCTCGGCACTCCTTGTGGGACGGTGTCTCCGTCGCGTCGCACAGGCCGCAAAAGCCTCGGACTTTCCTTGCGGGCCGACGCCGCACATCTACTGGCCACAGCGCAGCCAGTCACCCCGCCCAGGGGAACCACCACCGGTTTCTCAGCCATCCGCCAGGCTACAGCGAGGCCACTGGTACCGCTGCGCTCCACAGGTGTTCAGGCGCCCAGCGGTGATGTTGAAAGACAGGATAGTGTGGTCAGGATGCCATTAAGGATATAAAAAGTGCCCGGTCGGGCGAGAGCCTTACTACAGCGCGGCCATCTTGGTTTGGCGCCACCTAGCGCCCCCTTATTGGCCATTTGATACATACAATGGAATGACTAATGTTAGAATTGGGGGTCTCTGGTTGGCACAGGTAGGTACTTGTGACAAGCAGGGACCCTCTACTCTAGTCAGGAGAAGGGGATTACCCTCTTAAAATAACCCCTGCTCACCCTCTAGGTAGCTTGGCGCGAGCAGACAAGACTTATTCTCAGAGGCGTTATCGGTTAAGCATTTGTAAATACATACAGCAACTCAGTGACAACACCACACATGGATACCACACCAGGGTTTGTATAAAAATAAGTTCTTCTTTATATAAAGGCTTAGCACAAGACCCAATAACGTACAAATAGGCCACAATACTGTTTAGGACTTAAGAGTTCTTTAAAAATGCATGTCTTTATGTTCCATGCGCTTCGCGCTGACTGTGCGGCTCTTTTGGGGAAGATCATATACAAAAAGAGTTAACTAAACGTTGCGGCCTCTCTGGTCTGGTGCGCACACAGTCTCGGTGCGAATCGTACAGTACCTTTTAATGCGTCCGACTGGGACGAGGCGCTGGCAGGACTGAAGGCAAACCAGAGACGTTGGCGGCTCTTCTGTGGTGCGGACCCCGGCTGGCTGTAGGCGCCTTTGTGAGAGGCGTAGAGCGGGGGCCCCGAGGAGCGAGGCGGACGATGCTGGTTTTCCGGCATTCACTGTGCGAGGCGGGATGCGCGTCGTGCCTCAGAGCGGGGATGCCTGTTCCAAGTGAAGCAGCGCAACACAAGGTGGCCGGTACGTGGCGAACGTCCGGGCCGTACTCTTCGAGTGTGGGCTGCCGGGGGATCCCACTAGCGCAGTGCGAGGCGGCCGGTACGCTGCAAGCGTACGGGCCGTATTCAGCCTTGCGGGGCGCTCCGATCCCTGAGTCCAGCGGCAGGAGTGCGGCGAGTCAGTGCGGCTCGAAGGGGGGGGGGGTGAAGCGGGGAGCGGGCGGCCCTTCTTGGATGGTGCGAGCTACGGCTCGAATTTGGATCGGAGTCACACGGGGTGGGGTGGCCGGGCACAGACTTCAAAGCGGCCAGGGGGATACGAGTCGCACTCGGATCGCAGCTCCAGCGGCAGGGCAAATCTTGGCAATGTCCAGCGGCTCTGTCTGAGGCAGTAGGAGTCCAATATTCCTGGGACTCCGTTCGGGGGGCAAGCTCACCCACAAGCCCTTGGAGATTGTTGAAAGCACAAGTTGATAAAAGTTCCTTTAGTCTTTTCCTCTCCTCTCACAGCAAGGCAACCACTGCAGGCCAGTCCCCCAGGTCAGGGACAGTACTCCTCCTTGCAGCTTCTCCAGTTCCTTCTCGTCGGGCAGAGGTTCTTCTTGGTTCAAGCAGGATCTGCTTTCTTGGGAGCAGGGCCCCAACATTTATAGTGCAATTCTTTTGTTCTTGCAGGCCAGGGGGCCTTTGCTCAGTTCAACCCAGTTCTGGAGTACTTTGTTTACCGGACTCTGGCTTCTCCTTTCAGTGTGCAGGGCAGAGACATCAGACGCTCCCCAGGGGGTGGAGCCAGCATTGTGGTGGAAAGGCACAGCCCTATTCAGAGTGCAGGTGTACTCTTCCCACCCATCTGGATGTAATCTTCCTATTCACCACCTGGCTGCCCAGCCTGTCTCCTGGAATTCCCCAGCCCTGTCACTCACAGAAGCCAGACAGCAGATACACATCCTAGCAGAGGTGGGCTAAAATGGTTAGGCAAGCAAATACTAACTTTCTAAAAGTGGTATTTGCAAACACAGGATATTAAAATAAACTTTACTAAAAGATGTATTTTATTATTCTGAGTTCAGGCACACTAAACTTTAATTTCTACCATGTTCTCTGAGTCTGTTAGGATTGTATAATGTAATAATTCCAGCAGCTCATTCTGGCCTATGGAGAACAGGTAGCCTTGCAATAGTGTAAAACGAAAATGGCTGTAATTTACTATTAGGACATGCCACACACATCAGGGCTTGTCCTACCTTATGCTTACAATGCACCCTGCCCTTGGGCCTGCCATAGGGGTGATTAATATGAATTTAAGGGAAGGTTTAGGGACTGGCAAGTGGGTGCACTTGCCCAGTCAGCATGACAGTACCAGACTGCACGCAGGTTCTGCAATGGCAGACCTTAGACACATTTTACCAGGCCGCTTCTGTGGGTGGCACAACCAGTGCTGCAAGCCCACCAGCAGCATTGGTATTTACAAGCCCTGGGCACTCCTGGTGCACTGTACTAGGGACTGATAGTAAACCAAATAAGCCAAACATGGAATCCAATCAATATAGCAATTTACAATAGGAAGCACTTGCACTGTGGCACTGGATGGCAGTGGCACAGTGCTCTGAGCAGCTAACACCAGCAAAAACATGAGGCACAACGAAAAAAAGTGGAAGGGAGACCCACGCCAAGGTGCCAGGTCTAACAGCTAAGATGTAAATAAGCGGAAAGTGGGGAAAATGCACCATTTTCACAGGACTGGGATTGTCAGAAAAAAGTGCAATGGGCAGACATTTTCAGTGAAACAAAACTCTCTACTTACATGCTGATCATTATAATTTTCCATAGCTCTTTATTAGATGTCAACAATTAGAATGCATATTTGCGTACACAATTTCAGGGTGGTTGCCCATCAGATTTTGCATCCAATTAATCTAGTAGCCCATCGCAGTCCTCACCTACCTGCTGTTCCCACCCATGGGTGTGAGGACTCTGGGGGAGATCTGCCTCCGCTGTCGCCCACAATTTGACATCACGAGACAACTCCCCAAATTTTGAGCCACAGACACTTTCCAGGCCATTGGCAGTCATCTTTTTGCCAGCACTGGCATCAGGTTGACCCAGCGACAGGCATATTTAGTACCTTTTGATACTGCCCAATAGGCAAACCAATTGAGACAATGCCAGATGTTTGTTCATAATTTCCAATATTGTGTCAAGAACATAGGTACAGTATGGCAGAATAATGGGACAAAGCCACACCACTTGGTAAAAATCTACATCTGCTCCGGCACAGCATGGGCATTATAGGCAGCCCCCCACAGACATCCTGCTTTTCCTCCTCGGAGACAAGTATGTCTGATTTAAGTGACTAAACTGAGTTTATTGAAAGCGCATGATACCATCATTGTATAGTTCAGGCAACACACCTGTAAAGTAGCCCACCGGGCCAGCCTACAATACCTGCTGAGCCCCGGGCGTGTGACTGCCATAACAGAGCACACGCTCACTCTGGTATGCTGTCTGAGACTGCACCACGAGCGGTTCAAGTCCCGTTTCATATCCTTCCACCGTCAGGTTGCGAGGGGTAAGGGGGCACCTCAGGTAGCAGGGTGGCTCATTGCATCGCATCCAACATTAGTTAACATCTAGTTCCCTGTGGATCATTGTGTGGCAAATACAAAATCACTAGGTTGTTGACTTGGGGTTGGATTAAGGCATAAATCTTATCTGCAGTTCCGAATTGTCTCCAGAGCCATCCTAGTCTCATGGGTTGTCAACTCTCCTGATGAGCCAGAGCTTTGAGGTGGAGGGGACACAGTGTTAAGCCTGCCTCACTGATGGTCTTGGCTGGTTGGCATGGTTACAGTCCATCTGAACCTCCTCTGTTTGTCCTTGTTCTTAATGGCCTGTGTTTTCTTCAGTGCTGCATTCCTTTGTCGTCACTTTTTTGAACCAGGATATGTTCCTGGTCACTGTATCAATGCTCCTTAGGTGCTATTTACTCCCTTGGAATGGTGGTTCCATTGTCTGTACATATTTCCTCGGGTAATGCCAATTGTCACACAGACCTTTTCGAGCAGGAGGCTGACTTTTCGGAATGAGGTTGATTCAGTTAGCAGCACCACTGGCTACTTGGATTACCCATCAACCAGTACCATCGTCAGACACCCATCCGGGTAGCTGCTGAAGTTGAGGCTGACTTTGGTCCATGGTGCGTCGCAGCCTTCTTTGGTGGTCACTGGTTCTGGGAGCCCGGCTCCACTCATACGTGAACAGGCCGTGCAGTTCTTTAACATCTCTTAGACTGCTGTGTTGAATCCTGGGAAGCACACCTTTTTTCCCAGGTGGTCCTTTCTTTTTGTCGCTCCATGAATGGCACTAGCTCGATGACTTGGTTGTACAGCATTGCCCATATAATCATGCTGTGGCCTTGTAGCAGTAGCCAATCTGGGCCATGCTAAGCTTATTCCGTACCCTCCACAGCTGGGACAAGCAGTCCTTGTCAGCAGGTATCCACTGGCTGGCATCTCTCAGGAGAGTTCTGAGGGCTCCGCAAGGAGTTGCGCACTTCCTTTGCATTTCAGAGGCAGGTGCCTGATGGATCGCTGATGACTTCCTGGGATCCTCCTTGAGTCCATCTTTGGTGAACGTATAACCAAAAATGTAATCGGCGACTCAAAATATGAACAATTTTCATGGTGCATGGAGAGGCTGTGGTCACTGGGTCTCTGTAACGCTGGTCGTAGTTGGTGGTGGTGGTCCTCGAGAGTGGCAGAGTCAATGAGAATATTGTTAATGATATTCAGCAACCCTTGCAGGCCTGAGAGGCTCTTGAATGGTGTTCTGAAACACCACTGCCACTGAAGAGATTCTGAAGTTGAGTCGCTTGTACAGCCTTAGACCTAGGTGTGTCAAGAAAAGCTGTGAAATAGCGGCTCTCCTGGTCTAGCAGTAGTTGATGATAGCCATGAGTTCCACTGAGGTCTGCAATTATATCATCTATGGTGAGGGTGATGTGCCTTTCTCTCTTGATGGCTCAATTGGGGAGGCGCATATTCTGATTTCCCTTAAGTTGCTTGGGCTTCCCTGTAATGACCACTGGACAGACCCATGGAGTGGGGCCAGAAACCTTCTCGATGATTTTGAAGCATTCAAACTTCTCAAGTTGTTACTCTACAAGTGGCCATAGGTGGAATGGTACCCTCTGGTGCCGGAGAGCCATGGGTTTGACTGATTTGTCTATGTGCAGCTTCACTGGGGGATCAGTTTAAGTACTCTAGTCCTTAGAACAGCTTTGGAAATTGTTCTGGCATTTGGTCTACTTGCAGGGTGTGAACTATGCATGCAAATAAGTCTAGCCAGAGGTCTTTGGCTGTTTAGCAACCCAGAAGCATCTCAGTCCCCTCTCTGGCGATGTGGAACTTGGCCGGTGCTTCTTTGCTGCTGCCCTGCACAACTACTTCAAACACTAGTGGGAGTGGGTGTTGGCTGCCATAGGTGTAGGTCTTTGTCCCTGTCAGTGACAGAACTGGTCATGGTTTTAGGCAATGGCACTGCTCTTTGCTCTACGCTCAAGACATTCACATATGCCCAGTGTCAATTAAATCTTTATCGGTTGTCCTGTCTCGACCACTATCGCACACTGGTTGGATCTGCTGGCCGCCTTCGGCAAGTGAGGTGTATGAAATCAGGAACATATCCTCTTTGACTGAGGGTCCCTCTTCTGGGTCATTGCGTGTCCATGAGGTGTGGCTTCTAGAGTTGCACCTGTCTTTGTTTTCATGTACAACGTCACAAGGACAACTCTATATGAACTGAGTCCACCTTGGGACTCTTTTGTGTCAAGCTGGATCACTCTAGTTTGAATCAGGGGAACCCACATTAAATGTAATATTATAGCCAGCCTAATGGTAATTACATGCTTGGGTTGAATAAAACAGACAATGATACTGGAAAGTTGTCTGTTGCTGCTATGTATTCTCCTGAAATATAAATGCAAATGACAGTGTGACTCATACAAAGTGCTACTATTGACTATGTGATTCAGATATTCTGTACATACTATGAATTGTATGTTCTGAGTTCACATGCAAAGAAATTGGTCTCTTTTATGCCATGATTTTGTAACATTATTATTTCTAAAGTCTTTTATCTATCTTTTGATACTTTTACTGATTGTGATGTTTTATAACTATTACTGGAATCTTTTGATTAATACAATAAAGGTATATGACTTACTTACTTACAAAGTGCAGACAACGCAGTGCTCAGGTGTGTGCATAAAAATTTAAATATATACAAAGTACACCACAAAATGCTTCTTGGTTCTTAAGCCAAATTGTTCAAATATACATACCACAATGAGGATGACAAATAATCAAGGAACCAAAGGAGATGTATGTATAAACCTCCAAAAATCTAAACAACATATTTTGCAAAAATATACTTTGCAATTTATTTTGCTTTCCCAGATTTCAGTCAGATTCAGTGGGAGAGCAATTTAAATTCTCCCCAAAACAGTTCAATCCATAGGATACGTTGCCACTTTACTATAAGACGGCAGAGGGCTAATTTACAGTAGATGCAAAGTCCAAAGAGCTTAAATGTGATGTACTCTGATTTCCTCGCATTTGTCTGAATTCCCTTTCTGAGCGGGGCCTTGCAGTATTTCCTCCATTTCCATAGTTATAACTTGTTTGCTGCAGATTTACTGTGATATCTGAAATTAAGGTTGTTACAGGATTACGTTCTAATTCTAAAAAGCTCTACTCCCAGCCCATCCCACCACGGCCTCCCACTGTCCCACCTGGTGCTCTGCCACTCCCCTCACGCTCTGAGCCTTCCTGTAATTTTCACCTCAACTGACGCTGTCTTTTACAGTAAACCCCATAATTGATTGATACTATTTCTGGGGTCCTTCCAACCTTTCTTCTTCACTCCTCTCTGTAAAACCCTCTCATGTACAGCTCTCTGTTTTTTGTAACTTGCTTTTCTCTATATAAATCACATATATATTGATACTGGATCTACTCCATGCCTGGGAGGTCAGTCTTATCTTTGTTTTTTGCCTAAAAAGGTTTCTGCTGAAATCGTTTTAAGGGTATGTGGAACACAAACCCAAATTCCCTCTAAAATAGACAATGTTTTTGGCTACTAAAGGAAGGAAACCTGTAGGGAGATCGTAGAGTGAGCATTCAGCCACCAGCGGTGGACACACAAATATGTACAGGCAAGCAGGTGTTGCTGGGCTGAAACCAAATCCGTTTGAATGAGATTTAGTGTCTAGTTTTCTGTTGTTTACTTCTCCCACCAATAATCTTGAACATTTGAGTAGCTTTGAGTTATCCAACTCAAGATGTATTTTCACTGAAAGGTAAGGGGTATATTCTTTCAACAAAATGCAGAGTGCCTTCAGAGTAAGGAATCTAACTTAACTATGTTCATTACTGCATGTAGCCGGTAGTCTCTGTCTTAGACTCTTACCAGGCTTTCCCAGAACTGGGTATCTGGTGTTAAGATCCCAAATTTCAGAGTTGGCAGAATCTCTAAATGTTCTGCAACCTCACTGCTTTAGAATCTGCTGCCACATTTCCATCCAGTACCCAGAGACCTGCCACAGCAAAGGCCACATATCATTCTGGAAGTCTTTCAAACATGAAAGCTGTCTCTTCCGATCAGTCAACCTTGATTGATCTAAGTAGAGTAGGTCTGCCTAAGGGCCAAGTTGAACCATGCTACTTGAATATAAAGATAGCAAGTGTATGTCTCATCTGTCATTTCACCCACAGAAAAACTATCTCCAGTAGGTATCTTGTTGTCATGACCACTAAGGATAAGCCCTATAGTGCTCTGCTATAGACTTCAAGCTGACATGGAAGAGCATGCACACAAACCTACTCTCTGGCAGTACACAGAGCGTCTGCCTCCCCACCTCCTGCTCCAAAGCCACCGAGATCATCTGCACATCCCTCTGTCCAATGCTGTTCAACATCTACATGGCACCGCTCACCCACGTCGCCCGACTGCACGACCTCAACATCATCTCTTACGCCGATGACACCCCACTCTCTCTCACCAAGGACCCCCACACCACCAAAACCAACCTCCATGAAGGAATGAGGGCCGTCGCTGAATGGATGAGGAACAGCCAACTGAAGCTGAACTCCGACAAGACGGAGGTCCTCATCCTCGGTTCCACCCCCTCGGTCTGGGACGACTCCTGGTGGCCGACCGCACTGGGAACAGCTCCATCACCCACCGACCACGCATGCAACCTAGGGGTCATCCTCGACTCCACCCTCTCCATGACGAAGCAGGT
This sequence comes from Triturus cristatus, assembly GCF_964204655.1. Classification (NCBI taxonomy): domain Eukaryota; kingdom Metazoa; phylum Chordata; class Amphibia; order Caudata; family Salamandridae; genus Triturus; species Triturus cristatus. Next base: position 1,204,179,491 of record NC_140582.1, on the reverse strand, counting down.
CAACGCCGTCTCCTCCTCCTGCTTCAACACCCTCCGCATGCTCCGCAGGATCTACAAATGGATCTCCACCGAAACAAGGAGGACGGTCACACAGGCCCTCGTCAGCAGCAGACTGGACTACGGAAACGCCCTCTACGCAGGAGCCTCAGCCAAACTCCTGAAATGGCTCCAACGCATCCAGAACACCTCCACATGCCTGATCATCGACATCCCCCGCCACAGCCACATCACACCCCACCTGAGAGACCTGCACTGGCTCCCCGTCAACACGAGGATAACCTTCAAGCTCCTCACCCACGCACACAAGGCACTCCACAACACCGGACCAGCGTACCTCAACAGCCGACTCAGCTTCTACACCCCCACCCGCCAGCTCCGCTCTGCAGACCACGACCTCGCCACTGTCCCCTGCATCCGAAGAGTGACCACCGGCAGCAGATCATTCTCCAACCTCGACGCCAAGACATGGAACAGCCTCCCCATCTGCCTACGGCAGATCCAAGACCTACTGACTTTCAGAAGACTCCTCAAGACCTGGCTTTTCGAACAGTAGCAGCTTCCCCACCCCTCAGCGCCTTGAGAACTTCACGGGTAAGTAGTGCGCTTTACAAATGCTATGATTGATTGATTGATTGATTACTCTTGCAAATTGACTCTTAATCTGGGATTGTAGAGAACCATACATTCGCAGGTAGCCCTTTCCTTCCCCTTTCAAAATATGGGTCTCACATATGAGCAAATCGATAACTGTGATTGAGTTTCATCCACTCTAGAATGGGTAGAGGCTACAAATGAGAAGCTGCAGTCAAGCTCTTCTTTAGTGAGACTCCACTCCAAGATGGACACGAAACAGATTACACACCAAACGTCAGCACTATTCCAGTGTGTCCCTTTCTGAAACTAGCCCCTTCCTGTCACATGGTTCTTCTTCTACCAGTACATGAAGAGCCTCTAATCAGTGACCTGGTGTATGGTTAATACTCTTGCTTGCTCCTGCTGTTGGATTCCTCGTTCTCGCTCTTCTCCAGTCCTGTGAGTTCCATCTTTGCTCAACTTTCAGCTCCAGCTCTGTTCCACTTACAACTCCAATTCCGCTCTAGTCCTAAGAGCTTTAGCTCTGTTCCAGTCCTGATCTTACCCAGCCACAGAGGGTGAGCCTTATAAAAACTGTCCTACAATTGGACCCAACAGTCATAGAGCCTTTGGGTTTTTCCTCCTTGTGCTATACGTCATGAATTTACAAAAGGGCATACTTTCTGTTATTCAAATTACACCTTGGACTCGCAGTGTGACTAAGGGAAGGGGTATCCCCTCCTGACAGCCTCTAACAACAGAGGCAAAGAAACAACCCCTACATCCAGTCTGGCACTGAACTGTGGTCCATCATTTTCAACCAATGGAAGCTAAGTATTCACTTTCTGACTCAAATGCAACACATCTTCTTATTGATAAGTGATACGACTGACATATGCCATCCTATGTCCACCCTTGATTCCTCTACTATCAAATGCCCCAGAACCATAGATGCCTCTAGATAGACACTGTGCTGAGTATTAGAGCAACAGCTCAGCCCAGAAGGTGACTTCTGAAATGCTGTTCAATCCATTGTACTCTTGCATCTGCAAGGTGGTAACACTTTTACCCAGATCCCACTGTCCCTTTAGGGGCATCATACACACAGTTACCTGTCTCATCCAGTACCTAAATAAAACCCCTTCACTCTCATCTTCATGGTAATCCTACTGCACCACTTTCTGGCCCACACCATAATTTACACACCCATCATGACCAGCGCCCCGGTTACTGATGTTTTTACATTTCAGATGTCGATCTTCAATGAGCAGCTTCTCTTTTATGTTATGTTAGAGGGGGCTGCACCCTTGAGCCCTCTAAGCAACAACCCCACAGTAAATAAGACCTTGTAGTACAGCATCTTAAGCGAAGAAAGAATTGTGAGAATCATGCATACTCTGAGCGTCTGATCGAGAAAAGGCATAATCAGAAATAAACAGAATCATGAACATTCATGAAGTGATCACAGACAAACATCAACATTACAACAACAGGTAGTATCAGGTCTGCACCATGCTGTTTCCATGACTGATCAGTCTTCTCCAGATTCCAACTATCATAGGAGTGTATCTTATATCTCTCACAATTCTAACTGATCAGACCATACACATACCCTCTTAAGCATTCCACAGTAGAGCTGTGATGCTTCTTCCAGGCTGCAGCTCATACTCAAGACATTGTGTTTTGTTAACTACAACAAAGATAATCTCTATTCATGGAACCTCAATCTTGGCCTGTTCATCCTCAAAAATCTGATGTGTCTGCCACAACCACACACCAGGCCTGTAAGTAGCTCCTTCCTTCACTTCCACACAAATGAGAAGAATAGCATACCTAAAACCATCAATGTGGTCTTTTACTGAGGCTTCTCTTGCTAGGATGGTACACTGCTAAGTCAGAGAGCAAAAAACTAAGATCAAAGGAGCCAACAAATACTATAATTGTGTCTTTGAAGATATGATCACAAATGTTGACTTCAGAACACAAATACCTCTTTAACTAAATGAGATGGACTCGCCTGTGAGATCCAGGGCGGGGCCAGCACAAGGAGGGTTGGACTGGCCATTAATGGTTGGACAAGCTTCCGGGGGAGAGGGGGGCTGCAGAGGCTGGTTTCAAAAGGCCTGGATAGAGGCTGCTACTGTCACTCTCTACAATCCCCTCTGCCTGGGAGGTTGTTCTGGTTGAAGGTCAGGTGCGACTTTGTAGCAGGTGGTTCGGGCGGAGACTCCAATGGACAATGCATATGGGTGCCGGTCTAGGCTGCAGACCTGGGCCTTATAAATGAAGTGCACAGTCATGCTCAGCATTCAGTATTGTTTTAATATTCTCTTTGGCTGGGCAGACACCATGGTGCTGATTAGGATCCTGGAAAAACCGGGTACGAACCGTCGGTCGGAGCGTTTTCTCCGTCCGACTCGTACCTGGGCCAAAAACATTACAAACATGGAAGTACGATTCGCACGGAAACACCATTTCCGTACGAGTCGTACAAAACACCGACCGACGAAAATATACATACGAATGGGATCCGGGAATGCTCCGACGTGACGTCGGGACGCTTTCAGGCAGCGTTTCACGACCCAGGAAGTACGAACCGAACCAACAGCAGTCCGGACGGCAATATTTTTACGGCACCCAAAAAGTGCCGGAAAAGCGAAGTACGCCGTGAAACGACCAGATTAGGGGGCCCGGTACGCGCCGTACTCCCCCCAGCCCCCGTGAGTAGGCGCCGAACCCCCCGTGTATGTACACCCATGTACGTACGAGTCGAACCCCCTGTGTATGTACACCCGTGTACGTACGAGTCGTACCCCCACCCGTGTATGTACTCCCGTGTATGTACGAGTCGTACACCCCCTGTATGTACACCCGTGTACGTACGAGTCGAACCCCCCGTGTATGTACACCCGTATACGTACGAGTCGAACCCCCCAGTGTATGTACACCCGTGTACACGGGGGGTACGACTCGTACGTACACGGGTGTACATACACGGGGGTTCGACTCGTACGTACACGGGTGTACATACACGGGGGGTTCGGCGCGTACATACGGGGGCTGGGGGGGGTGTTCGGCGCGTATGTGGGCACATGTCTCCATGGTTGCTATGGGAGTTCGGTGCGGACAGTGTTTTTTCCATACGGTTGTGACATCGGACGCACGGGATGGATTGTACTTGCGCGGTCGGACTTCACTTTTCACGTTTGTACGGTAAATCGTCCGGGGACGTGTCGGACACATTTTCCGACCCGAGGACGTGTGGGGAATTATTCCCAATGCGATTCGTATGGAGTTTTTCCCATGCGAATCGTACTTGGCAGTTTGTACGGCACTTGTACGATTCGTACGGTAAAAAGACCGGATACGAGTCGTACGGGGAAAATTTTTCCAGGATCCTAATCGGCACCCATGTGTGTCATGGCATTGCCAGGTGCACATACACTTGGTTGTTTATCACCATTCCCATCCAGTTGGTTTCCACTGGTATTCCTCTTCATTGCATCCCATGGACAATGCCTGTTAGATTGCCACAGTGAGGCAGTCAGAGAATTCAACTGATAAGCACTGCTGCAAATCAGAGGTAAAGCCCACACTAATGAAGAGACTGTGAAATGCTTGATGATAAAGAGGGAGCTGGGATTTACAAGCCACAGAGTGAGTTCATTGGCTGACTGCCCGACTAGCCCCAGTGCCCTCCTGGGGTGTGTGATGGTGCTGTGGGGGTATTGAGGGTAATGGGCCACCATGCATGTGTGTGTGGATAAGGGAGCAATATGGGAGAAATGTGGGAGCAGCTGTGCACATCCCCTGCCCTCCTTCTTGCATCAGCAGCCCAGGTTAACTAACTGGTTCCGGCTCTAGCCAGCTTTATCTGCAAGACAATGCCTAAAATATACATGGCAGTGATTTGAGTAAACTCTTTTCAGCCACTGGCCTCTTCGGGTCATCAACCTTCAGCCATTGTTGCAGTGAATTCTATTTCACATATGTAGCAGTCCAACAGAGCATATTCTGTTTTTTATGATCTGGCTTGACAGCACAGCTGTCGCCTTTCAAATATTTGGGAACCACAAAAAGTGGTGGTTTTGCCTCCACTCCCACCTATAGGTGTCCATGTTTAAACTCTTTGATTGGGTAGACGCTCTGTACTTCCTCAGAAAGAGTGCTTGTATTGCACTTTTATTGGCTGTCACCTAATATGGCTACCGTATTAAAACACGATGACGTGCGGCTGCAATGGTAACCCTTGTTTTAAAAATGGAATCAGTGGCGGCTGTAAGGTGATCACCACATGCCTGCCCCTTACATGGACCACCTGTATATGTAGCTCAATGTTTGTTGTCCATTGCTGATCTTGTTTATAGACAATTGTACTTCTACTTTGAGTTACAGCCAATCAGATGACTTCATATATTTTCGGAGTGGTCACAGAGCCGGAAGGGATTGTAACATTTATGGTAACCTAGGGTTGGTGCTTTTGAAGCATATCAATAAATTCTACAGTGTTACACAGAAGTCCAATGTGCTCATTGGCTGTTAAGTCCCTCATGCATAAACACTGTCCAAACCATGCTCCCTCCTCCCAGACTTTGTGAGGTGAGCCTGGGTCAGATGGCTATCCTTAGTCAGTGCCCCCTCAGCGTGTTGGTCCTCTTTCTTATCTAACCTCTAAGGCTGCTGCCCCTTGTGACTTTCCCTTGCCATGCCCTTCTCCCTTCCTCATGGCACAGGACTTTTTCTAGCCGGGTCTGCCCTTGCTACCTTTCCAGTGTTCCCCTCTGTGGCCTTGCAGTTACTCACTCTCCCCATATGTTTCACTGGTCCTTGGCTTCCCACTGCGGGGGCATTTTTCCAGTATCTCCATGTTCACAGTTGCTCTCACCCTTCTCTCATCATGTGCACTTGGCAGTAGAGCAGCCACTATATGCTGCTGGAGCAGGACATCCACAGAAGCACCGATGCGTGGTCTGGCCTAATGCAGTGGTAGGGGTGGAAGCCTCCTCCCACCAGCTCCCTTGACCATCACTAGAGCGCGGCTGTTTGGAATAGTTTCCTCATGTGACTATATCTTTGTGGTTGAATAGTTTCTGTAGTAGTATGTTACTGCCGGGTATGTATATTTTTAGCAGGCTTTGTGCCATTTCTAGTGCGATGAACTCAATGGTTTCAGTGCTCTCTTCTTAGACACCTTGCTAACAGGTTCAAATCCCAACAGGGTAACCTGGGCCTTACAGCCTTCTGAGGTCAATAAAATGATTCCCATTGAGGTTTCTAATGGGCACACCTGTTGTGTGCCGTGCTGTGCATGTTGACAGTTATTATTATTTCAGAAGGGCCCGAGTGCTGGACTAGGACACCATGCCAGTGACAAGGAAGATGAAGACACCCCAATGGAAGCACGACCTGAGCTCCCGGGTTCACCTGTGATACTGCAGCTATAAAGGCAGGGTAAATCAGCACTCTTTTAAGCCTCCTCTTTGGGCTTTGCTCTCCAAGTGTATTGCAAGGATAACGTTTTGTAGGACGAGTTTCTGTGATACTATAGAGCAGGACAATATTGAATCAAATGAAGGCTGATTAGTTACTAACAAAACCCCCACAAAGGTATTGTAGGAAAGTCATTTTTTTTTGCCTTGATCACCTCCATTTTTTACTGATGCTGGTGGTTCTGCTAACCAAGGCCAGGGTCAGTGTTCAGTGTTCAGTCCTCTAAAGGAATATGGTAATTGGTATAATTCTAATTGAGCAAGACAACCTACCTGTAAGGCCCTAATATCTGGTAGGGCACGTACGTTTAGAGACTCCAGTGGACTTAATGCACTTAAGTGTGCACTGCTGTGGTGTCTGGTGCCATTTTAAAGTCAGGCCTGCCTTGCAGGCTGGTTTTAAAATAATATTCTTTCCAAATTCGACTTTGGAATAAATAGTACTTCCAAAGCACAAAACTTACTTTTTATAAATTCTAAGTCACCCCTAAGCTCTGCCCTAGGTGCCCCATGGGCAGGGTGCATAGTTATGGCAGGGTGCATAGTTATAAAAAGCAGGGACAATATAAAAAATGTTTTATTTGCCCTGATAAAGACATACAGCCAAAGACGTTTTTCCGAATTGTAGTGCTTCTAGCCCCATGAGCTAACATGAGAAAGGCTTTATTGAACTTAATAAAGTCTATATTTGCTTTGGAGCTAGCTCACAATATCATTCATAGCATCAAATTAATTGCCACACTAAATCCAACAACTTGTCAAGGTTAGATTTAATGTACCTATTACAAGAAAGTAGTTTTAGAACTTACTATCTTAAAGTTACCTACAACAGCCCTGTAGCAGCCTCTTCCAGTGAGTTGTTAATCACACCTTTGGGTTGGGTTACACTGACACACACACCAAGGAAAGATTTTCTCAGTTTTGATTTTTCTGCATTCTGGGTCAAAAATCTGCCACACTTTGCAGGAAGTGCTCATAGCAGAGGGAGGCAACATTACGCCTATTGGTTGGGGCATCCCCCTTTGCCATCCCAGAATGGAGGATAAATATGGGAGAGCTGCAGGACTCCTCAGAACATTGCCTGGAACAGAAGGACTGCCCTACTGGACCTTGGAACTGCACCACAGTATGCATTCACTCAAAAGGACTGCACCTGCTACACTCTAGGCTTCACAAAGAAAGTACTTTGTGTGAATCAAAGGAAAAGGAGTGGACTCCCTGATCAGCAATAGGTACAACATAGCTGGAAGATGTTATCTGCCGGCCCAAAGAGAGGATCACCAAGCTAACCAGTGCCAACTGGATTTTTCCTGGACTGTGCAGGTGCATTGTGGGAAACTGAATCCTAGCCCCCAAGAGCCAATGCAGAGTCTCTGAACCCTTGGACTGAGCTAGTGGGCCCTTATTTTCTCCAAAGGAACCAATAAACTTCAAGATTTAAAAGTTTGGAAAATTTCTGCAAACCTTTGCAAAACAGCTCCTAGGAGGAGACCCGCTTGAAATTGTTGACTGGTGAATCAGCCTGACAGCACTGATTTGTCCAGCTGCAAGCTCTCGTAAACCATTCGCTGTCTCCATTGAGGACAAAGACTTCCAGAGCCTCACTGAGGCATCTCACTGCAGCAGCCCGCTGTCTTCGAATCGAACTTCGTATCCGAGAAGCCAGAGGACCTGCCAATAAGCCCATCCACAAAAGAAAAGCTCCAAGAAAAAGACTAAGGGGCATATTTACAAACCCCTATTGCCACCACAATGTCACTCTTAGTGAGGTTGTGATGGCGATAGGGGCTTCGCCTTATTTGCAAAGCAGCATTAAGCCACTGAACGTGGCTTAATGCTGTCTTCTAACTAAAGCACCCTTTCACGCTACACTTAGCATGAAAGGGGTGGGCAAGAGGTCTTGTGGTGGGCATCCCACCGCAACATCCATTGATTTTGACTCTGGCCCCTATTTACAAGAGCTGCGTAAATAGAAGGCAGCGCCAAAAGTAAGACCAGGGAAAACCTGGTCTTAAACAGGCAAAACTAGGAGAAATGCTTTATTTCTATAAACAATTTTCCCCTCAACACAGGCACCCTTGCACTATTGTGCAAGGGTGCCTGCATTGGCGCTAGGCAGCTAAATTTAGCACCAGTGCAGGGGGAAATGCAGGGCACCATATTGTAGTAAATATGGTGCAGCCCTGTGTTTCTAAAGTGATGATGTGTGTTGTTAGCCTTTGTGGCTTAACGACACGCTTCGTCACTTAAATATGCCCCTAAGTCTGGAGGTAAACTTTTGACCGGGACCTAGCAATCACCCTATCTGACTCATGCTCCATCGCTGTTGGCCCAAAACTTTGAATTTGTCCCGGTCCAGAGCGACCAGATAACTGTGAGTGGTACATTAAGCTTTTAAGCACTAGAATGCACAATTTTTATTTTAATCTTTACAAATTCATATCTCCAGTTCCCTACATTGGAATTTTGTCATTTTGGTGTCATTGTAAAGATACAGATATTCTCTATTTTCATAAATTGGTGTTGGATTTGTATTATGCTGTGTCCTTTACTCATTTACTGTTTTGGTGATATTAAAAATGTTTTACAAATACCTGTCCCCTGACTGTTCATTTGCCAAGCTACCAGGGGTTGAGCAAGGATTAATTTATTGAGACTTGTCTGCACCTATTAGTGATTGTGGCATTATTACTAGCTGAAGGTGAATACCCCCACCTACTATTAATTCCCTTTCCTACAGTAATCTTTAGTAATCATGGTTTCTCTCAGGCTCAGGACCATGTGTAACAATAGATTTCTTTATTGGCCCAGGACAGTACTTCCCATTTCTCTTAACAGTACTAAAAGTGTGAACAGAACACTTGAACAGGGTTATACAATTGTTTTTAGATCAAGCGTTAGCCAAGAGCTTTTGCATTTTTTTTTTAAAAAGTAGGTACAATATACTTATTCAAAGGGGCTTTTAGCCAGCTGTCTTCATCCATTGGTCTGCTGGTGTGTCATTCACATTTTGCTTCCACCCACTACATCATAATGCATGGGAATTGGTGACAGCCCACTTCAGTAACTGGATAACTTCACTTTGAGTCACTGCTGTTTGCTCTTTCACACACAGCACATCCACATACAAGCTAATTCCCTTCTGTACCAATGTTTTTGTTTTTCTTTTATTTCTTTGATGTTGCCTTTGTGTAGGGAGAGTCTGATGTGACAGCAGGCTGCTTTATACCAGATTCCAACCATTATCAGTTACTTTGTCCTACGAACAATGTTGTAAATTCCTTTTCGAATGTTCTTTATCTGACTGGTGGTCTTTCACAGCTACAGATTGCGTCTATTTAAAACTGTTCTGTATTAAGTTCTGAAAAGCTTGAATATTTGACATGTGAATTCATAAGAGGATAAGCTTCAGAACACGTTTATTCTGGGCTCAAGTTTACCAACGGTTCTGTAAAAAGCTTTGCCCAGGAAGATATCAGCCTTTATCACGTTTATTTTTGAAGCAATTGTACGACTTATATTTCTTTTGTTCTTTCCATTCTTCTTCTTTTCTTTTCTTTTTCCGTCTTAATTTTGTTGTATATTTTCCTTGTTCTTGTTTTCTTTGTTTTATTCCTCTTTCCTTTCCTTATTTCCTTTGTCTCTCATTCTTTCTTTTTGTTTCCTTTCATTCCTTTTATCTTTATTTTTATCTTTCATTCCTTCTTTCCTTTTTTCTTTCAGCTTCATTCCTTTTTTCTAGCTTTTCTTTTTTTCTCTCATTCTTTATTCATTCCTTTTTTCCCCATTTTTAGTTCCTTTTTTATTCCTTCTCTCTTGATTTCCTTTTTTCTTTCAGTCTTCTTCATTTTCTGTTTTCTTTTGTTCTTTCAATGCTTCTTTTCTTCTTTCAGGATTTTAGGTATTCACACCTAATTTCACTGAAGAATTAGTGAAAGTGGATGGCAAAAATGTTGCATAGGCCACAACTCACAACTGTAGCCATAGACAAATGCACAGGACATATTTTTATTTAAAAAAAAAAAAAAAAAGAAAAAGCGGTGTTCTATAAATGCAATCATTTGGCTAAAAGCAAGCACAATTGAGATGGATATTAAAGTTGCAGATACCACTCCACTGAGGCGAACAAGCACTCTATACAGGGGACAACCAAAGTGTTTGGTTAAAAATAAATCACACAGAAGAAAGGGGGAGGGGAAGAGTGGGTACAATCGCCCTATTTCAGCATCTTTGGATATTATACCTGTGCAGATTTCGTTCTATAATAGATCACCTCATATTTTTCATAAATAATGCTTTTCAGAATATACATTATTAATATGTGGCTATACCTTCCAAGTGTAATAGCTTTTCTCTCTGGGATGTTCAATGAAGGGAGGTGCTTGTACACTAGGGTGATATAAGGATTCCATCCTTATGGCACTGTATGTTAAATCATAAATGCAACCTCGCATGTGACCCAGTTTCATCTTTGTGCTACGTATATAATGGTAAACAGTGGGTCAGCCTCGTCGTCATCTGACAGAGCATGATGAAAAATTCATGTATTATATCTTTTACGTCCACAACAATATAGCAGTGCATTCTTTTCTGATTAACTTTGGCCGTTTACATTAAGTATTGTGTAATTTTAAACGAATTATTTATAGGCGCTTGTGTACCATAAAAGACAGCCCTCAACAGCACCCCACATCTTTAACCTCCAGTACATACCACTCCACAACACAAAATACCATTCCACATAATTACACTCCAAAGCAGACTATCCCACTCCACATAATTCCAATACACTCAATACCACATAATTACTGTCCACATAATTCCACAGCACACCATGCCAGATAATTTCACTATACAAATCCACTCCACACAATTCCACGCCACACAATTACAATGCCAATAGCTCCAACTCCAACAAATGCGAGACTGGTTACATTTCCAATGCTTGTTTCTATTAGCTTTACACCTTACCTAGCACTGGGATATTGAAGTGCACATAAACTGGCAGCTATCATGCATGCAAATATAAATTTACAAATGTGTGTGGAAAAACCCACCTTCTAAAATATTATGCAATCCCTATCAACAGGGCCTCACAAGAATTAGCACAAAGAAAACACCCAAGAGTTGTTAGAGTGGCATGGCAATGGCAAAACCCATGCCTAATATAGTAATCTGTGAGATTACATGTAACAAAATACCTGTCTGTAGCCTGTAACACAATGTGTTAACAACCAACTGTTAATTTTTTTCTAGATTTAACAAATGTTTTTCAGAATTATTAAACTACACCAATTATTTTTGTCATACCTTTTCATAATAAGAACAGACCAATCGCACCAAGCATAATGCCTTCCAGTGCATCCATCAAGCGTGTAGCTTGTCACCATAACCATCTCAGGCCTACAGTTTTCGACACGGCAACCATCACAAAGTCGTAAAATTAGAAAGGTATACAAAATTAAAGTTGGCTAAGCAAAATGCTATCTATCTTAAAAGGGCCTAACAGGGATTCAGATAGAGCAAACTTTCTATGCCCATGATTTTTCACACAGTGTAACCAACAACAAAACTATGGTAATCATGGAGATTCTGTATTTGGAAAAAATACTGATTTTTTGATAACTGGAGACAGAAATATCAGAGCAACATAGATTGGGATACAAAAATATCCTGATGCAGAAATATCGTCGTCAAATATCGTTTTATAGGTAATTAATGTCTTTGTTATGAATATTGTTTTCAGTAATATAGTTGTTGAAAATGTGGTTTTTGGATTATTTGATTGCGTTTTAGGGCTTATATTAAGTTTATGTGTTAATATTATTTGCATAGTTGTTAATAATTAACTATTAATCAATTAATATATTTTAGGTAAAAATTTGAATACATTACATTTGTACCTTATGTCATATTGATTTCTTTTCGTTTTATTTCATATGCCGTTTGCTAGGGGTGTAGGATAGGAACCTAATTAAGTGCTAATTAAATATAATTCATTAATTTGTTTAATAATATTTGATTAATGATTATGTTTATTGTGTAATATTTATATATTTTAGGTATATTTAGGATTTGTAGGGGAATAGGGCAGGACATTTCCTAAGTAATAATTAATCAACAATTCATTTGTATTTGTTTATTCATTATTTAATTGGTTATTAATTATGTAAATTGTTTTATACTTATTTGTTTTAGTTAAAATTTAGGTTTGGGCTGCTAGGTTAGTAGGGGTATAGGGTGGGACATTAATTAAGTAATAATTCAAAACTAATTATTTTATTGTTTATTTATTATATAAATTGTTTAATTGTTTTACTTTCTCAATAAATATATATCTTTATGTAAATTAATATTGTTTACATTAAGAGTTTTATACAAAGCTTATAAATTATTGGGCTTTTCAAATATGTAATGTGTTTGAAGTGAAGTACTTTCTCTACTCTTGGATGACTGGAGTGGGAAGAGTAAATCTTCCTCCCCCCGAAGTCCAACGCTTTCCCTATTGACGCATAGACTGGAGTTGGAATACTAAATTTTACCCCTCCAAGCTCCAACACTTTCCCACCTGTTGCACAGACTGGAGAGGGAATAGTAAAGTTTACCTCTTCTAAGTTCAACACTTTCCATGTTGTTGTACAGACTGTAGTGAATAGTAAATGTAATCCCTCTGAAATCCAACGCTTTCCCTACTCTTTAGAATATTTTTAGTAAATGTGGGTTTTACGGTTTAAAATGTGTATTATTTAATTTACTGTCTAAATTAAATAATATATTTTTGTTATTGAATTTATTTATATATTTATGGTTTTATTATGCATTATATATATATATGCTTTATTTTCACAGTGATACATTTCAAATATTCAAAAATAACAATGTAAAATAAATAATTTATTAATTATTTTACACTATATATATGGATCTATATAAACACAAACAAATCTATGTGTATATATATATATATATATATGTGTGTGTGTGTGTGTTTGTATGTGTATATATCATTATATATTTATATATAGTATTAAATATTAGTGGAATTTATTTAATTTACATTATATTAAATGTATAAATCAAAATATTTAACATTTACTACTGTAAACTCTACTTATATAAAAAATAATCAACATTGCATACATTTCTTTATGATATTAGTGTCAACGATATTTATTTTAGATTTTTTTTGTACTTACCATTAAAAGTATGCAGACACAATAATTTTGTAAATTATATTTTTTGGCACGATATTTGGGCCAAACAATATTGTTTTCCTTGACATTGTGTCAGTGATCCCTGAAATTCCATGTAACAAAATACCTATTGTAGGCTTTAAGATAGAGCAATAACAATCCACACTTATATGCCTATTGCTTTTAGCATATGATTTTCACAATAAATATGTCAGGTCCAGTGCCTTTCTCATACCATTCATAATAAACTGATCAGGCCGATGGCCAAACTTATTGGGTTGCAAACATACCCAAATAGGGAACTGATTCCAACGTCGGACAGACCTGAGTCCATCTGACATCGGTCAGGAACTGTAACCGAACGACCTCCTTTCACTGGTTACAGACAGGCAAGTAGGATGCGACCGAATCAAAATGCCATTCACAAGGGCGGTTGTGTGCAATCTACAGTGCTGAGATGGCCCATTGCTGGAGTGCAATGTGAAAAGACTGATGTCATACTCTGTAAGTGAAGTGAGGTGTCCTTGTCTTTGTAGGTGGGGACTGTGCTGCCCAGATGGGCTCACACTGAGCTGGACTACAGGGGAACACATAGCTATCCAGCCAAGCAATTACTGTCCTGACTACAGTATGAACAACCTTCTGTGTCACTGTATGGCTGACAACACAACACAGGTCACTCATACATACATGTTCAGGGAGGCAAGCCAGTGGCATTGGGTACACACACCCTCCCCCTGGAGACAGCATGTCAGGCAGTGCATGGCACTACCCCACATTCCCAGGCACATACTGCATCAGTCCAACTACATGTGTGCCCCCCCTGCCCTACCCCACCACTCCACCACTGTTGAAGACTTACCACGACATTTGGGGCACCATATAGCCTTGGGTACTGTGTGAGCACCTCGTACACCAGGACTTCCAGCTCCTCTCTTGTGAAAGGACTGGCACGGATCTTCTATGTCCTTGCCATCACTGTGGACATCAGACAACAGCGGCGGAATTGGATGGTGAGGGCTCTCAGTCAGCAGTCCCTGGAGGCAGCAGCAGTTGAGGGGTCTCTAGCAGCAGTCTCTGGAGGCTGCAGCAGGTGAGGGGTCTCAGGCAGCAGTTCCTGGAGGCAGCAGCAGGTGAGGGGTCTCAGGCAGCAGTCCCTGGAGGCAGCAGCAGGTGAGGGGTCTCGGGCAGCAGTCCCTGGAGGCAGCAGCAGGTGTGGGATCTCAGGCAGCAGTCCCTGGAGGCAGCAGCAGGTGAGGGGTCTCAGGCAGCAGGCTCTGGGAGCAGTGGAAATGTGAGGCTCCCTCCCACACATATATAGCCCCCTGGGGTTGTTTCAAAGGTGTCAAGCTGCAGCAATTGGTGGTCCTGGTCTGCCTCTTTCAAATGCATCCATTGACCGCCACCGCGGTGGCGTAGCACGCCTACCTCGATCTTCAAATTTGCATCATGACACCGCAATCAAGGCTCCCATTGGCTGTAAGGGCATGCTCCATGGCTGTGACACACCGCTGGGGCCCGGTGTGCGCTACCGCGATGGTGCATCTTTCAAATGCATCCAATGACCGCCTCTGCGGTGGCGGAGCACGCCGACCACGATCTTCAAAATTTATTTCATCATGCCACCGCAATCAAGGTTCCCATTGGCTGTAAGGGCATGATCCATGGCGGTGGCACACCACAGGGGCCCGGTGTGCGCCACCGCGATTTTTGCGGCGGAGCATGCCAACCGCCATCTCCCCATGTCTCCATGCCTATCACTACCGCACTTTTGTGAATGGGGGTGCTGGTGACACACTGCCGTGGCCAGGTGGTAGATCCCACGATTTGAGTGCCATACATTGACACGAGACTCCACCATTAAGGCGGCGGAGCATGCCAACTGCAATTTACACATGTCTCCATGCCTATCACTACCGCACTTGTGTGAATGGGGGTGCTGGTGACACACTGCCATGGCCAGGCGGTAGCTACCGGGATTTGGGTGCCATACAATCACAATGGCCATCTGTCAGGGCATGATCCATGGCGGTGACACACCACAGGGGCCCGGTGTGCGCCACCGCGATTTTTGCGGCGGAGCATGCCAACTGCCATTTCCACATTTCTCCATGCCTATCACTACCGCACTTGTGTGTATGGGGGTGCTGGTGACACACCGCCATGGCCAGGCAGTAGCTACCGCGATTTGGGTGTCATACATTGACACGAGGCTCCGCCATTCAGGCGGCGGAGCATGCCAACTGCAATTTACACATGTCTCCATGCCTATCACTACCGCACTTGTGTGAATGGGGGTGCTGGTGACACACTGCCATGGCCAGGCGGTAGCTACCGGGATTTGGGTGCCATACAATCACAATGGCCATCTGTCAAACATCAACAGGGCACAGTGCCTACATGGTCAATGGCACATCATTGTGTACACGATGCCAATGTTCTATTTACTCCACTGATGGCTACACATGCCATATTTGTGTGTGTGTTTCGTAGATTGGCCTGTACCCACTTACATGTCACTTATGGATTTGATGTTGGTGTAGGCAGGACAGTGTTGTTCTGGACTCTACAATGTGTACACATGTCAATGTGCTGAGGTGCAGTGACAATCACAGCGATGCTCATCTCAATGAATGATGATCTATTTTGCATTGCCTCTCATGTCTGCTCATGCACACATTCGTCCTTCCAGCACCGACTGTGGTCATTGTGTGGTGGATGTGTGCCAGGTTGTAATGACGCATTAAGGTGTGACGGGTACAGCAGCTAGGAATGAGACAGTGGATTTGATTAGTTACACATATGCTGGATGCTATACTCCCAGGCGAGGATGTTGCAGGCAGCACTGGTGGTAGTGGTGGTGGTGGTGGTGGTGGCAGTGGCCGCACAGCCATAACAGCAGGGGTCTGCAGTGAAGTTGTTGTTGCCACAGATGTGCTGGGGGGGACAATGGGGTCCTGGGATCATCACATTGTTTACGATGGGCACTACTGTGCTTCCTGACATGATGCAGTGGTACATGCATTACTTGTCCATGGTGTGAGGTGTCAATGCATACCATGCGACCCGTGCATAATTTATGATTACAGGGACTTGTTGCCATCTAGGGCCTGGCACAACATGTTTTTAATTGAGGACTCATTGTTGATTTGTGTGACCTGGCAGGCGTCACATCTGGCCATGGACTGGCCATTGTCATCTCCTGCATACCTTTGTCCTGTCATGTGCATATCTTGATTTGTACCACCACACATGCTTTCGTATTTGTCGAATGGTCCTTGTTGCACTAGCCCCATGGCGATGCACATGTAAATAGGTGCTGTGTATGATTGTGCCCTGACTTTCTTCTACTTGTGCATTGATGTGTCACACTTTAGTAGCTGTGACAGTTTCCTTAGTTTACCTGTGTGCACACTGTGCTTGGCAATGGGGTGGGAGTGCCTCTTTGTGCAATGAGAGGGCTGGTGTTGTTATATGGCACCATTTAAGTTGTGATGAATTAGTGGGTGCACATACTGGCTACTTACCTGTAATGTGCACACATTTGTGTTTGTGATGTCACACATGTGTGTGTGCGTGGTGGCGGCTTACATCCTGCTCAGTGGGGTTACAGGACAGAATCATATGTCTACCTACCTGCAAGTTTTTTTGGTGTACTGCAATGGCTTCCAACTGCTTCTGGGTGGGGTGGGGGAGGGCTCGATCCTGCTGAGGTGTGTGACAGGAGGTATGGTGGGAGTGGTGGTACAAGCCTCCCACCCACAAACACCCTCATTGTGAAGATGGCTACCTACCTGTAAGTTTGTTTGGTGTACTGCAATGGCTTCCAACTGCTTCTGGGTGGGGTGGGGTGGGCTCCATCCTGCTGAGATGTAGGACAGGGGGCCTGGTGGGAGTTGTGGTGCTGGCCTTCCATCCACAAACACCCTCATTGTGAAGATGGCTACCTACCTGTAAGTTTGTTTGGTGTACTGCAATGGCTTCCAACTGCTTCTGGGTGAGGTGGGGGAGGGCTCAATTCTGCTGAGGTGTGGGACAGGAGGTATGGTGGGAGTGGTGGTACAGGCCTCCCACCCACAAACACCCTCATTGTAAAGATGGCTACCTACCTGTAAGTTTGTTTGGTGTACTGCAATGGCTTCCAACTGCTTCTGGGTGGGGTGGGGGTGGGTTCCATCCTGCTGAGGTGTGGGACAGGGAGCCTGGTGGGAGTTGTAGTTCTGGCCTTCCACCCACAAACACCCTCACTGTGATGATGGCTACCTACCTATAAGTTTGTTTGTTGTACTGCAAAGGCTTCCAACTGCTTCTGGGTGGGGTGGGGGTGGGCTCCATCCTGCTGAGGTGTGGGACAGGGTGGGAGTTGTAGTGCTGGCCTTCCACCCCCAAACACCCTCATTGTGAAGATGGCTACCTACCTGTAAGTTTTACGTGGGTTATGTAATGGCTGACCCAAGCTTCTGGGTGGGGTCAGGGGATTGCTCCATCCTGCTGAGGTGTGGGACAGGGGGTATGGTGGGAGTGGTAGTACAGGTCTCCCACCCCCAAACACCCTCCCAGGGAAGATGTCTGCCTACCTGTAAGTTTGCTGAGGGTAATGTAATGGCTGACACATGCTTCTGGGTGGGGTGGGTGGAGAGCTCCATCTTGCAGATGCTGTGGGATAAGGGGGCCTGGTGGGAGTTGTAGTGCTGTCTGTCTGTACACATGCACCCATGGTAATGTTGGTAGCTACATTTGCGTGAATGGGAGTGGGTGAATGTTGGATCTGTGAGTCATGTTTTTGTGAGTGTGTGGTGCAGATTGATGGGATTTGTCCTATGTGGTGTAGCTTTGTAGTTGTGGTGGACAGTACATAACAGAGTGGTGGTAGTCATTTATTTGTACTTACCAGCCTCCACTCCCCCAGCTACTCCTGTGAGACTCTCCGGATGCAGTATGGCAAGCACCTTCTCCTCCCATGGTGTGAATGGTTTTTGTGGAATGGGAGGGCCACCGCCAGTCCTCTGAGCCAGCTCACAGTTCTTGCTCCTACTCTCCTTGACAGCCCTCTTCAGATCATGCCACCGCTTCATGACCTCCTTTTCCGATCTTGGGGTGGGCCCTACTGCATTGACCCTTTGGACTATCCTTGCCCACATTTGTGTCCTTGTGGTTAATGGTGTCTGTTCGACCAGGCTACCAAAAAGCTGTGGTTCCACTCTGACTATCTCATCTACCATGACTGTCAACTCACTCTCTGTGAATTTGGGCATTTTCTGCATGGCCATGGTGTGTGGTGTGCAAAGTGGTTGTGGGTGCAGGAGTGTGGGTGGTGGGTTTGGTTGTGATGTGTATGGTGTGTATAGTGCAAGAGGGTTAGTTGTGCAGGTGTGGAAGTGGTGGTGGTGCTGTGTGTGGTGTGGCTAGTGATGTTGTGTTCTTTGCCTCTCCTTTTAGCTAGGGTGTGTGTCCCTTCTCTCATGGAGTATTGCAAAGGATTGTGGTCAGGGAAGTGGCTAGTTTTATACTCAGCTATGTGGGTGTGTCCAATTGGGGTATTGCTGTCAGGTGTGTTGTCCTGGGATTTGTATTTTTCTATTTTGCCATGTGGTTGTGTCAGTTGGGTGTGTTTTGTGTATTTGGGGGACATGGCTAGTTTGCTGTGTTTACTTTTTGGCCTTATTGTGGACTGTTTGCTTCGTCCGCCATATTTGTCTATGCTGCAGCTCTTCTGCTGGCTCTCCCATTTATCCCATTGTGTGACCGCTGCGGTCGGAGACAGAGGTACGTACCACGGGACCATCGGGGATATCCTAATTTCCCGTGCGGTGTCTCCGCTATACTTGCGGCAGGTTGGTGTTTTTCCGCTGCGGATCCGACCGCTGCGGATGGATTTTGGCCATCTCCGCCCGCTACGGGCGGTTTATCTTGGCCCCGTTCCGCCGCGGATGGTGTTTTTGGGCGGTTGATCCTAATTTGGCTGTCGGTTTTTCCACAGTGCCGGCGGACGGTTGTTTTCCGCTTCCATGGCGGTCGGGGTGCTTTCCTGCCCGCCATCCAAATAGACCCCTAAGTATTATTAAGTATTGTCATTAGGTCTTGAATCATTGGTACTTCCAGTACACATTTCTTTCGGTACACACACATTTCCAGACAGGCCCACACTCTCCTTGAGCACAGGGAAGTAAACCACTATATACAGCATAATGCCAACATTTGGAAGCAAGAAAGAGGGACGTTCCAAAAAAACAAATCTGAGGAATTTATTTTATTTGCATTGGTTTGGAGGCAATTTTAGGGAGGAGACAGCAAAAATAAAGCTGTATGTGGTTTAAAAAATCGTGAGTTACCCTGCTGAGACAGGTGTATTGATACGTATGACATGGGTAGAAATGGAAGTGCAGACAAATATTCTTCAAGCGCAGTAACACTTTGGCAATGGGGTCTACTATATGGGGTGCTATCTTGCACTGTAAGTGGGATAAAAAAGTTTGAGAGGGTACTCTAAAAAAAAAAAAGGCATGGGCAAAGAAGGGTACCTAGGGATTCTTTTTTAGAGGCGCCACCTTAGTAATACGAAACACCCTGCGTATATGATTATAATACCTTCATCATCATCATCCCAATTATTTTCAGGGAGAAAAATGCAAGTACTCCTGAGGCCGGGCTTACATACCCCCCACCCTAAAGAAAGTAGCAGTTGGGAGCCACGGGCATTGGCCAATGAGTCAAGGGAGCCGTGGGTCAAAAAAGTTTAGGAACCACTGGCTTATACTGTGCAGTCCATGCCATGTAGGAATGGAGTGCATGCACACAGAGGGGCACAACATGAAGCCCTCGGCATGCATTCCAGTGCACAGGGGGACGGGGGGCCTGTAGGGCCTTCTTTGGTTCCTCACCACCAGCAGTTTCATGGAGAAAGAACCTCCATTAGACTGCTGGTGGTGAGGAAAGTTGCAATATGCTTGGCGATGCCGCAGGGCACCACCAAGCCTATTGGGGCCCTAAGACCACCGCACCACCGCCAAGGATCTATGATATCTGCCAGTTGTAATCCGGCAGTTGGACCATTGGTGCAGCAGTGGCCGGACCACCACAACTGCGCCATCATAAGTTTGGCGGTCATCGGACCGCCAAACTCATAATTAGACCCATAATGTCTGGCAACAGCTGTGATGTGCTGTTTAGCCAGACCTAAAAAACAGGTGCTCGGCTCTGCCCCGAGCCTGCACAGCTCTTCGTGTTACATCTCCTGGAGTTACATGTAAATGAAACACATTTTCTGATATAAATGTATGCCTTATTTTTGGGGTTCTGTTGACGTGGCGGTGCACATCATTGCACTCAATGAGAACTATTGCCTGGACAGTGATTTTTTATGCTTTCTTGTTATAAGATGGTGAAAAAACACACTAGTTTCATCCTTTTCAAAGGTGATACAAAAATGTTACATTTGTGTCACACCCTTTGAAGGTGTGTAAACTCAGAATTTCAAGATTTCGATGAGATATGAGGTTTTGCGACAAGTACATTGCAACTAGATTATTCCAGTCATTCTATTGACAAGTTAACATTGAAAACCCATACACATATACCAGACAACCCCTTCCCACTGCCAAGTTGTTTTCTCTTTCATTAATGCAAGTCAGCTGATTTCATTTCTTAAAGAGTAAATGAAAGGCATTATACGAGTGCAGAGATCTCTTGCTACAGTGTGGTACTCACCATTGACATCATGTTCTGGTGTATTGGAGGACTTGTCCATTGGGAATGAAACCATCATTTTTTTTGTCTCCTTTTCAATGTTTTTCAAATAGTTGTGCACCTGAAAATCTAATAAGATGTATTATATTATAAATGATTGCACGTGGGAATATCAGAAAGTGTGGACATTGCATCTAGCTTCAGGAATCAGGGGTGTAATGCAGACCCCTGAAGTCAAAGCGTTGCAGGAGGGACCAAACCCTTCAAATGGCCCCAAACCATCAGGGGACCCTATTCATACAACTTAAATAAATACCTGTGGGATATGGGAGACAGTGGTGTAACGCAAACTGATGCCCCCCCTACAGAATGTGATGAGGGTCCCCTGTCTTCCATATCTCACAGATATGGATTGGCATTGGGCTGAATGGGGGCCCCCTGAAAGGTCCTCCTGCATCTCAGGGTTTGCAGAAGCCTGTGTTACACCCCAGATGGGAAACTCAAGAACCCTTCATCACATTCTGTGGGGGTCTTTCATTTTGCATTATACCACTGGGGGTTCCCACTTTCTAGATAATAATTCTCAAAGCAAATGGAAAATTAGAGCACAATTTGGAGATCATCCAAAACTATTCCTACTAAATAGCATATGACCTGCACTTCATCTCAAACTAAGGGCCTCATTACAATGTAGGTCAGAAAGGCTCCGAACAGCATTCAGATTTTCCTAACCCGTGTCGGAACCCATATTTCCGACCGACTCAGAAACATTTCTGACCAACTGATTATGATAGAAGGTAACCGTTCGGTCTTTCAGACTCGGTTGCGACATTTGGAGACTCCGAGTTGGTCGGAGCCGAATCGTATGGTTCTACGGACTGCATTTCCGACAAGCGTATTACGATGTCGGATTCGGACAGCCTTTCCGAATCAATCTGTCCAACACGGAACAGCTGTCGGAAACTGACTTTGGGGGCCCGGAGCAGGCCCCCCTTCACCCATAGGCCTCCGGTTGAGGGCCACGGGGTACCCATGAGACCCCTCTTTACAACCATGCACAGTGTGGCAGGTATGATGGGGTGCCTGCGACAGGGTGTAAGGTTTTCCGCAACCACACCTTTTTCCAATGGAACCCCGTGTTGTCGGTCAGAACACAGGCTCCCATTGAAGTCAATGGGAGTCCAACTGAACGGTGTTCGGAAACATCGTAATTGGACAGTCGGACTCGCCAAACCCAAGTCGCTCGGAACCGATTCCAACAAGGAGGTGGTTGGAATGCTTTCTGACCTACATCATAATGAGGCCATTAATGTAAGAGAATTTTGGGAAGAGGTCTTGAAAATCAAATGGTCCTCACTGGTAGCTAAAGTAAGGAAAGCCGCACTCCTATGAGCCTCACAAGTTTATTCTGGGACGTATTTAGATGGTTGCTTAAGGCCAAGTTAGCCCCTGCTTAGAGTTGGTCACAACAGCCTTACGTTGCAGGAAGTCCAAGTTGGAAGAATTGTTTTGTTGATGGCAATTTCATCAAAATGCATCACTGAAAAAAAAAATTGGAATCCATAAGAATTTGAGGTTTTAGAACTATGGGGTCTAGTTACAAACAGCATTTTGTAGTATTAAAATGAGTACTATAGCAGTACTACACATAGTACAGTAGTAATATTCACGTGTTACACAAGGCTACTCACTAATTTACGGGCGAAGAAATCTGCCTCCACCTCTCGTATAATTTTTTGCACCGGCACACTTGTAAGCCTTTGCTTTGTAGAAAATCTGGAAGGCACAAGGAAGAGTGACTGGAAATTGGGGAGTACTGACGACATAATATGATGAGTTTGGGGAAAATAAGAAGGGGTTTAGGAAGGACAAGCTACTGCAAACACCTACCCACAAAACAATAAGACCACTTCTATTCATAAACTACACTTCTAACATTACAACAGTCTTAAAGTTGACAAAACAGTAGTAAATGTACTCTAACCCAGTAATGAAGCATCATGCATGACCCCTCGCAGGCACTGCAACACAATTGCATAGAAAATAATGGTGGCAGACACTTATATTATTAGGAAATGTTAAATGCACACAATTATTTTGACTTTTAAAATGTACTTAATTTTGTTTAACATGTAAAAAGTATATATAATTAATACATTATTATTGTATTATTTTGAAGTGTAATAATAAACAATTTTGAAATAAAATGGAATTAAAGATTTAAACTTTTATTAAAAGATTTAAATTGTTTAAATTATTTGCACACTTAACTTTTAACAACATTTAATAAATAGTAACTAAAAATATTAATTTTCTGTGGGTGAGATTTAAAAAAAGAATTAGGGAGTAAATATTATGAAAATATATTTTATTTAATGCACATTTAATTTAATGAGTTAATCTGCTGTCACATTTTATTTTAATAGGTTTGATGTTTATATCAAAGATTTTAAATTATGTTGTAATTATATTTTACATAAAAATATTTTTATATTTTTAAAGGATAACATACTTTAATATTTTGCCTATACTTTCCCATAAAGAGATTTTCACCATAGTGGCAGAGATCTCCAGCTATGTGTGAAAAATTTGTATTGGTAATTCATAAATCTGTTGTAGGAGGCTCTACCACGAGGTGGAGGCATGTAAATGTACACTTCAGTGTAAATCTTCACTCGGAAATAGCAAAAAAGTGTTGATTTATACCTAGGTGCAGTAGTAGAAGTAAAGATTGTGAATCAGGTCTTTTATGTTTGTTTTGCAAAATCTCAAGACTGCAGATCCCCATCACCTTGCTTCCCATAGAAGTGAGGCAATCAGGAGAAATGAGGCAACAAGTTGAGAGCTTCCTTCAAGTCCAACTGAGGAACATCAGCATGACTAACATTTAACTACACAAATGGAAATAAAAATGAGTGTGTGGGTAAGCCGGAGACTGATTGAGTGAGTGAATGAATGTGTGAGAGTGAATGAGTGAATAAGTGAACAAATAAGGGCCTCATTTATGAAAACTGTTGCATCCCTGCGATAAAACAGCGATGCAACAGTTTTCACTGCGACCTCCTTGGATGACCGTAGTTAATGTACAGTGCTCCATGTAGCAAGGAATGACAGATAGGTCCGGAATCCGGACGTATCTGTTGGCGCAAAAGTCACACATTCCTGGAGTTGTGTCGCAAGTATGATGCAACTCCAGCAATACATGGGTTAGGCCTATTTCCATTGCACTGCATCACCCTTATGCCTGCCATGAGGCAGGTGTAAGGTTTTGACGCAGTGGAGTCCTAGAAGTGTCACAGCGAAATCTAAGAGATTTCACTGCAACACTTCTACAACCCTTTTTTCTTTGGGAACGCCCACCATGCATACATTATACCTGACGCAGGTATAATGTATGAATGGGTAAGAAGGTGCCTTCAAGGGATTTATTTAATGAAAGTAGAAAACTTTTTGATATTAATCAATGGTAGGTTAGTAATATCCCTACAGTCTTAGTCGCTGTTATTTATATAATTTTAGAAAAACTTAATTTCTCAAAATGTTCGTTAGATAAATGGAAGCATATCAATGCAAATTAGTCTTAACTATGCTACGGAGGAGAGAAAAACTGAACAAAATGATCAAAAGAAAGGTGTGTATTAAAAATTCAATTTTATAATCAAAATTCAAAAGGGTACTTTACATAGCAGCAATTGAACATGAAGTGAAAGAAAATAATTGAATCATTCAAGTCTTCACATTGATAATTGGTCAAACACTTTTTCACAAAATCATAGACAGTTGATTCATTGGAAAACAGTGTGAAGTCGACGTTTCGGTCTTTGCAGTTTCTTTTATAAGACCATCCTCAGGACTAAATGATTTAAAATGATGACCCCTGGTGACAAAACAATAATGAAATGAAGTCACAAATAAAGAAACATCAAAATAAACAATTAACACCTTTAACAACAATACTCTTCCTCCAAAAAGTATGTATCTAAAAATCCTCATTTTTTGTAGCATTCCTGTACATATGATATGTCAAACGGAGAATTTATTAGTCAAGCTATATGAATAACCAGTCAGTGTTATATAAAGTCAATTCATACCAAACAGTTATGCATTAGTTAACCATTCATTTATAAACGGGAGCTTCTATTCAATCATAATGCATTTCGCGTTTCAAAATAATCCAATTAGTGACCATAAAGCATGTTATTGAGGTCCTATATTCGATCTAACACTAATTATTGTTAGAGATAATATATATTAAAGAGTTTCTGTTCTTGTTACTTTTTTCAGTACGTTCTCTGTATTTCTTTTTTATCTTTATTGAACACGTCTCAAGTCATTAAGGTATTTGCAATCTAAGATGTAGGGAGGATAACATCACCTAAATTAGCAAGATTCATATCTGAAATATATTTTAGTATCTAAATAGTGATCATTAATCAACTATTGTGGCATTAGTCTAAGAAAAGAGATGTAAACATCAATGGTTCTGCTGCTTTATATGGCAAAAAGATACTAATAACGTTGTCAAGAAAATCAGTTACTGCTGCAATATACATGCTGAACATTACTCGTTATCGGGTATATTTAATTCACCTTTGTTAGAAGGAGAATATCCTTGGTATCAGTGATATGAAGATAAGACATACCTTGCGTGGCATATTAATTTCTTTAGCCAATGGGAATGATCAAAGAGCCGTATAGGCGAGTCTTTCGTTAGTTTTCAAATGAGGAGTCGATCGTTTCTCATGTGAGTAACGTTATGCGTAGTTTCAAGTGAATCTGGGAAGTAATCGGTAAACTAGAATAAGTTTATTGTTAAACGTTGGTATATTTCTCAAGAGAATTTAAAGGACGTTTTAAACATACCTCATTTATGAAAAATTCAATCGTCTCAGATTTCGATAATGATGTGGACGCTCTCAATTTAATCTAGAATATAAACATTCAAAAGGCAGTTGTAAATCCGCACTCCCTAGTGACATACCATTTGGAAATATTCAGAGAGCGCTTTGAACATACCTGGCGTCTAAAACGAAAAGCGAAGCACGTCAAGTCGTGTACGCAGCGAGCGAAGCTAGGCGTTTGGATGTTCGCGGTATTTAAAGTGATTGGCTGAGAAATAGAAAGCGGACTGAGAAGTCCGCGAATTACTTGTTGGGTGCCATCTTTAGATGGGAAAGTTGTTATATACATCCTAGGGGATTACTTCTTGAGAATGGCAAAGTAAAAGATGTCTAAGTATTCAGCGGCCATCTTTTTAGGGAGTAATGATGTCGGCTTGAGTGGCACATTATACAAGATTAGCATTTTTTGTATAACAAATTAGATTGTATTAATCACAGCTAATGATGGAAGGCTGTAAGTTCGTTATTTACAAATATAATCACATATCGAAAGGTGATCGCTCAAGATTTTAATTAAAGATTCAGGTTGGTACTGAAAATATTATCGACCTGTAATTCATCATATTTCAGAATTGTGTATACACATTAAGATAGTTGTCAAAGCATTTCTTGTTACAATGGATTAAGAATGCCAATTTATCTTAAATCATGATAACCTGCCTATACAAATCTGATTTGTATAACAGTGTTTAAACTAGTACAGAAATATGTAATTGACATTCGTTAAAGTATCCTTACAGAACATCGATAATGTAGATGAAGATCATTGGGGAATTAGGCTAAACAGGCTAAAGTATGCCATTCAGTTGCCGAATTTAAACCATGACTAACAACGTCAGTTAGACAGATTAGTTTGCCCTCTTTGATAGTTAATAAGTGGTCAACATTGGTCTGTCTTTTTGTTGGTTTAATTACTTCAAGCACCCACCAGCGCATTTCTTTTTCAGAATGACCCTGTTTGCGGTAATGCTCTACCAGAGGAGCTTTGTCTGTAGAACATCTGATACGGGACTGGTGTTGCAAAATTCTTTTTTTAACTGGTTGTATCGTTTTACCTATGTAATGCAGATTACAGGGGCATTGTATACAATACACCACATTGGGTGTGTTGCAATTCGAAAAAGATTTGAGATTGATGGTAGTGTTGTTAATCATACATGTTTTGGTGGTTTGTGTGGTGTTGCACGCCAAACACATATTGCATTTGTAATGGCCAATGATCGGGGAAAGTTGGCGCATATTGTCTATAAGATCTTTGTGATTGTCATCATAGGCTCGGACCAATCTATCCTGTAGATTGGTTCCTCTTTTGAAAGCAAACATTGGTTTTTGAAAAAATATAGGTATGCTTTTCAAAAGGTTCCAATGTTTATTTACAATTTTTTTAATGGCATTTGAGTGGGTTCCAAATGTAGATACACATATTAATTGTGAGTTGGTTGGTCGATCTTTAACACGCAGCAATGCGTCTCTATCATTGTACCATGCACGTTTCATGGATTTTTTCAGTAATTTAGATGGGTATCCACGAGCTTTGAGTTTCTCTTTAAGTTTCTTAGCCTCCAGAAAATAATCATCTCTGAAAGTACAATTTCTGCGTAAACGCAGGAATTGTCCGAAAGGCAAACCATCTTTTAATGCTTGAGGGTGATGGCTTTGGTAATTTAGAAGAGTATTTCTAGAGGTAGGTTTGGTATAGAGAGTAGTATATAGATGATTAGATGTGTCATTTTTGATCGTGATGTCAAGAAAATGTAATTCTGAGTTATCAGATTCCATGGAAAATTGTAAATGTGGACTTATGGAATTTATCCACTCATGGAATATTTGGAGTTCTTCTTGTGTGCCGTGCCAGATTAGGAAAACATCATCTATATATCTAAGCCATTTTCTGATGTTAATTTGAAAAGGATTAGATGGGTGTAAGATGTATTCACTCTCGAATGTAGACACATAGATATTAGCAATATCTGGGGCATAAATTGCACCCATTGCTACTCCTTTCTGTTGCAAATAGAATGTGTTTTGGAAAAGGAAAAAATTTTCACACAGGGAAATACGTACACATTCTAGTATAAAATCGGTAGGCACAGGGTGTGGTCTAGGTCTTGTATCAAGAAGAGTCATTAAGATCTGTAAAACTTCTTGTTGTGGGATGTTAGTATACAAACTCTCTATATCCATAGAGACTAGAAGTTCGTTTTGAGGATCAAATTCTAAATTTTCAACTGTATTGATGACTGCCATTGTGTCTCTTATATAGGCCGGATGATTAATGGCAAAAGGCCTTATAAGGTATAATGTGGCGCAGGGATTTACAAGGTGACGTATCTGCCTAGATGCATCACCTTGTAAATATGGCGCAATGTGGCGCATTGTTTATGCTGCCGCTGCGTCACGAAAAGTGACACAAAGCGGCGCAAAAGTGTTGCAAGGCCTTCATAAATAAGGCCCTAAGTGAGCAAGTGAATGATTATGTGAGTAAATATGTGAGGGAATGATTGAACAAGTGAATGAGAAAATGATTGAGGGCGTGAGTCAATGAGTGAGTGAGTTATGGCACTAACAATTCCTGGCACACTCATAGACATGGTGTCCAATGTTGGTCCAATAGGGCTAGAAACTTGCTAGACTTTCACAATTGCGCCTGAAGGTGAAGGTAGAACTACAGGCCAGTTATCAAAGCCTTTCTAGTGTAAACCTATCAAAATAGCTTGATTTACATCAGTCAGAATTTCACAGAAAGGTTTCTGACAGATGTGAGTGGTTTTATTTCACCAGGGTTCTCTGCTAGAAGTGCAGAGGAATGTGCAATAGTTAACCCCGCTTAGGGTGTAGGGAACCAGTGCTACAAAGAGTGGTTTGCCTACTATGTTTGTGAATGTCCACAAACTTGTTAATTTGTGGGCAACACTAACTTTAATTCACCACTTTTTCACCCTGGCAATAGCTGGAGCTCTACTATAGCAGAGAGCAAGAAACTCAAAACAGCTTTTGTTAATTTACTATCTAGAAACATTTACTACATTGTCAGGGTTACATATTGAATACGGGCACAGACCTTTAGATCTCTTCCCTTAAGACCGATACAGGTTTAGTTCAGATGGTCTAGCTTATTTATTACAGTATTTCTGTATTGTGGTCAGACTAACCTCATAATATCAGGGAAGTGTACACATAACCTAAGTGTGACAACAACTGTAAACTACAGAGAGAATAGAGATGCATAAATATGGTCATGTGTGATAGATCATCCAGATATTGGGTTCATCTTAACACTGATGCCTTAAATAAATGCATTTTTAAATGTGAAGTGAGAAGAGAGGTCAATGCTATCATGATGTGGCTTTCACAGTTTTTCAGTAGAAAGCTTAGTTTGTAGTTTCAGTGTTCTAAAGTTTACAGCTTGGGCACTTTATTGTAGAATGGATTATCACCTGAGATTCCCTGTTCTTCTGTAAGTAAACCGGTTGATAGTGGGGTATGACATTGTATATAGCACAGTGGAGCAGTCAATGTACAGAAATTAAGAGTGACATAAAATAGGCACAGTATTTGGCTCCTGTCTCAAGACAATCTGAGAAGAGAACAAATTGTAGGGGTACCAGCATGACTCTGGGCTTTACATCAAGAATAGCATTTCTTCCATTCCTACGACAGACGCTTTGATGGTTGGCTAAAGACTACTGTAGGAAAGGAAATTTGATTTTCCTAAGGAGGTACATTTATTTTGGTATGTTTTGGTGGCATAAGCTGGCATGTGTATGTTTGAATTAATGGCCACCACCACCAATATCTATCTCCAGAACTCGAAGTCCACCTACACTTGAAGCGGATCCCTCACCAGTCTAATCAGAGGTCCAGCGACTACCTATCTGCGTAACCTGATGTGATTTACCCTCAAAGATGCCCTTTCGCCAGTCCAACTACAAGCACAACATCCACCTATCTCCAGCAAAGGACCTCAGCCAGATTCCATTTATCCGCCGGATAAGACCTCGGCCTAGTCTCCATAATAACCTCTCATCAGTCCAACCAAACCCATAGCCAACACATATCTACAGGTCAGGATCTTGGTCTTCGCCAAAAGAAGTCTATTCAACAATGCAGTCACAGGCAATGATACCACCTGTCTCCAGCACGAGATCTATCTCCACATTTAAACACGGTTTCTCACCAGTGCACTAAGAACTGAAGCTTCATCCTTTCTCCAGGATAGGGTGTCATCTTTCACTTAAAGATAATTCCAGACCCACTTGGGCTATTCCTTGTTGGCTGAAACAAGTAGGGTCGTTGTACCCTGTATGGTATTTCTACGTATACCATAGGTGGCACGAATAAAACTACTGGCACACCTTGCAGTAAATGTAATGCTTTGATCCCACGCCTTCCCTATAATCGGAGTCAAGATCGTTCCCTTCAGAAATCAACAACACTAAAGATACTCCCTCAAAGTAAGGTTGAGCCCACACAGGTCAGAGACTGCTGACATGGACGAGGAGATGGCTCTATGTTGAAGCATGCCACCTCAGGGTGGAAGGTTTAAAGATAAATCACTGACATGTGTGGAGGTCAATTGCCTACTAGAAGAGGTCCGCAGTTTTTACTTGACTTCCATATTAAAGAGTTATGCTTCACACATTTCTGTCCCTCAAATATTATAGTAATTATTCTATATAAGACTCAATATGATCATTTAGCTGCCCATATGTTTCTCTGGATTCCTATGTAGCTTAAATGAATACTGTGTAGACTAGGCTAAATAAAATGAAATCATACATTGATCATACATTGATCATACATATAGTATAGATTGGGTGTGCTTTGAACAAGCCCACATGCCAAAATCAGCCCCTACTGCTTTCTCTAATCTGAATCAATCTGAGCTGGAACAACGACTCTGGAAATGGTATTTAACAAATTAGACTCTATCAAAACTATGACACTACAATAGAAGCCAAATGCATAGACGGCTACAAGTCTATAGGACTTGAGAAAAGTGATACCGAATATAGTTCTTGTGGAAAAAACTCAAAAGCAACGCAGGAAACAAAAGAAACCATTGTACCTGAACCTCTTGCCACGGGATAAAGTATTAACTCCATTGCCCCATTTCACCGAGCCGACAGGCCACGCCCCTTTTTGAGACGACACGCCTCCTGCCGTCACTACAAAAGGACGCTGAATGCTAGCATCTCATAATTGTACCTGAACCTCCTGAGGCGGAAGCCGGGAGCACGACTTCAAAGCTAATTTTAGAATTTGAGTGTCACTTTTCTCATTGTAATTTTAAATTGTACCTGACATCCTCCCAGCGCTCTGTTTCTGGGCACCTCTTACGCTCCTGACATACCCGTGCAGTGGATCTTAGCGCTGCCACGGGATAAAGTATTAACTCCATTGCCGCCATTTCGCCGAGCCAACAGGCCACGCCCCTTTTTGAGACGACACGCCCCCTGCCGTCACTACAAAAGGACGCTGAATGCTAGCGTCTCATAATTGTACCTGAACCTCCTGAGGCGGAAGCCGGAAGCACGACTTCAAAGCTGATTTTAGAATTTGAGTGCCACTTTTCTCATTGTAATTTTAAATTGTACCTGACATCCTCCCAGCGCTCTGTTTCTGGGCACCTCTTACGCTCCTGACATACCCGTGCAGCGGATCTTAGCGCTGCCACGGGATAAAGTATTAACTCCATTGCCGCCATTTTGCCGAGCCAACAGGCCACGCCCCTTTTTGAGATGACACGTCCCCTGCCGTTAACATTTCCGTATAAATTATGTGCATCTTCCGAATGCGCAGCGGACGAGCGCAGCGGGCGCACCGTCTGCGCGCCAAAGGCGCGCCAAAGGAAAGCCCGTCTGCGCCCGTCTGCGCCTGTCCGCGGCCGGCCGGGCCTAGGGTCTCCCCACCATGCCCAAATTGTACAATACTCTTCTGTGCAGCTCCGCAACCTCCAAGGCCCGTGGCCTTCGGCTGATTCTGCGTTTTTGCACATCGCTAGACTGGGATTGACGGCTCCTTGTCCACTCCCTTATCTCCCGTCCTTACCCCCCTTCCTTCTCCCCCCCCCTGGTTCATCTTCCAATGTTCCTGCTCCTCCCTTGCCAGCTACCCTATCCGTTTACTATCTTAATACTAGGTCAGCAGTAAAACACTGTCACAAACTTTTCATCTTATTGGACTCGCACAAGCCGGATCTCCTATTTCTCACGGAGACCTGGTTTTGTGACAACTCCCTTCCTTCTCTGTTAGCTGCCCTTCCTGCCTCATATTATGCTCTGCGCGCCAACCGACCCTCCGGCAAGACTGGCGGCAGCGTCGCTCTGATTGCCCGTACAGAATTCTCCTTTCAGCCTCTAACTTTTGCCCCTATTGGCTCATTAGATTTTTTAGTTGTCCGTTCATCGTCTTTCAGAGTCCCACTCACCTGCTTGCTTATGTATCGGCCCCCTCAACCTTCTCAACATTTTCTCTCCGAATTCCAAGATCTGGTGGCCACTTTAGCGGTCAACAACTCCTCCATCTTGGTATTAGGAGATTTTAATTTTTGGCCCTCAGACCCCGCAGAATGCTCGACTTCTAAAGAATTCTCGGATACTCTTCGTTCCCTCAATTTTGACTCCCACGTTCATTCCCCCACTCACATTCAGGGTCACATCCTCGATCAGATTTGGTCCCTTAATTGTCCAATAGCCTCCTTGTCCATCTCCCCCTGCACTTGGTCCAATCACTTCTTGATTTCCTTTTCCCTTCACCTTAGTCCAGTCACCAAGCCCCCCCTTCTCAAAAACATCTGGGCGCGCTCTTGGAACCAGGTGGATGTGGCCTTTCTGTCTGCCACACTCTCTGCATCTAGTCCTGATCTACACGGTCTGTCGTCCTCCGCACAAGCTGATTCTATTAATTCCTGGCTCCTGACAGGCTGCGATTCGGTCGCTCCTCTCAGGCGGGTGTCCTCCAGGCGTGTGAACGACGCGAACTGTTGGTTCAATGAGGAATTGAAGGCCACAAAACTAACAGTGCGCCACGCTGAGCGGGCCTGGAGGTGAGATTACTGCCCCAACCTTAAAACCCAGTATGTCATCCTCCTTTCCCAGTACAAAAATCTATTTTGGCTGCTAAGACTGCTCATTTCTCCTCAAAAATCCTGGCTGCCGAAAATCAGCCTAGAGAAATTTTTTCCATTGTACACAATCTCGCCTTCTCCGATAGAGCTACCCTCAAACCCTCCCCTTAGACCTTAGGACCTATGCGACTCCCTCAACACTTATTTTCTGGACAAAATTTCTGACATTAAAGCCAATATCCCTCCCCCCCCTCTTTCCTTTGTTGATCCCCAGTGTCCGTCAGTCGGGGCACGTCTTGATTCGTTCCCCCTCTTGAGAGAAGAGTCTTTCCTCTCCCTCCTTTCTATGGTCAAATCAGGTTCCCCTTTAGACCTCTGTCCTGCCCACATCCTCAAGTACATCTACTCGGTTTGTGTGCAGCCCCCTCTCAAATTTCTCAATAGTTCACTGTCCCAGGGCATTGTTATTCAACCACTTAAATCGGCCATCATCGTCCCTATCCTCAAAAAACCTTGCCCGGACCCCTCCGCTCTTGTCAACTACCGCCCCATTTCATTGTTGCCCTTTCTGGGGAAGGTATTGGAGCGCCATGTGACCAGAGCGCTCAGTACCTTTGTGGAGGAGAACGGTGTTTTAGCCCCCCGTCAGGCTGGTTTTCGCCCCGCACACTCTACGGAGTCCGTGGTGCTATCGGTCCTCGACAACCTCAGGGAGGGCATGGACACTAACCATCCCCAGGCCCTGGTCCTCCACGACCTCTCCGCCGCCTTCGACACGGTTGACTATTCCATCTTACTTTCCCATGTCAGGGCGGCGGGGGTTGGAGGCTCGGCCTTGGTCTGGCTGTCCTCCTTCTTGAGGGACCGCACCCAGGCAGTGCACCTGGGTGACTTTTCGGCGGACTTCCGGAAGGTACAATGCGGGGTTCCTCAGGGCTCCTCCCTTTCCCCTCTTTTATTTAACTTGTACATTGCCTCTCTTATTTTTCCGTCTACAATTATGCGGAGGACCTTCAGCTTATTTTTAATTTGTCCCCATCCCCTGAGTCCATGGTTAAGTTCCAGTCTGTTATGATTTTTATCCGGGACTGGATGAATTACAACCACCTGAAGTTAAACCCAGACAAAACTGAGCTGGTTTTGACAGGTGGTTGCTCCAGTCCCTGGACTTCTCTTTTTTGGCCCCCCTCCCTGGGTCCCCCCCCTTCTCCATCCTCCTCTGTGAAAACTCTTGGGATTAAGTTGAACGACCACCTCACTCTGCACTCCCAGGTCAGTTTAGTGGTGTCCTCTTCCTTTCTTTCACTCCGCACCATTCGTAAAGTTTCCCGTTTCTTTTCTTTTTCTGCCTTAAAACTCATAGTCCTGGCGATGGTTATCTCTCGCCTCGATTATGGCAACGCACTATATTGTGGCATGCCCGCTTACAGTCTGCGGCAATTACAGCTGGTTCAAAACCAGGCTGCCCGCCTGGTTTATAATCTGGCTAAGTTCCACCATGTCACCCCTCTCCTCAAGTCCTTGCACTGGCTCCCTATCCGAGAATGAGCTCAGTTCAAGATGGGCTGTATTACTTTTCAGGCTCGGATTGGCGCAGCCCCTGCTTTCATTTCTTCGGAAATTAAAGTCTACACCCCCGTTAGGGAGCTGCGCTCATCCTCCCAACATTTGTTGGCAGTTCCCCGCTTTAGGCGTAAAAAGTGGGGGGGCACGAAATTTTCCACACTTGCCCCCGCTTTTTGGAATTCTCTCCCCGCCCACCTCAGATCTTCTACTCAATACTCACTCTTCCGAAAGGCGCTAAAAACGTTTCTCTTCGCACAAGCCTTCCCACTGTAACTGTCTTGTTCTGCCTCCCCCCTGATCTTCTTGTTCTCTGGGTTCTGTACACTACAGCGCCATGAAACCGCCAGGTGAACATGCGCTCTATAAATGCTTTAAACTCAAACTCAAACTCAACTCAAACCATTGGGTAACTCTCAGCCATCAAAATTGTTGATCCAGTACAAGGCAGTGAATACAAAAATCTGAGTGCTATTTCTAGTATACTAGAGATGATGTTCAGAAAAATGCTGGTAATGAGTAGATTCAAGGCACTATCACCCCACGGGTATCCTGGCGCTGAAATTACATTTGTTACCTTATTCACACATTTTACCATGAAGAAAGCAGATGTTTATAAAGAATAGCTAGTCTACATTACACCCTTGTGAAGAGCCAAGTTTTAAGCTTCTTTCTAAAGTGTAGAAAATCTTCTATTTGTCTTAGATTGGGCAGAAGTTCATTCCACAATCGAGCGGCTGCAGAGCTAAATGTTCTTCCTCCAAACCTAGTTGTTTTGAATCTAGGTGTACTAAACAAATTGGATGCTAAGGATCGAAGGCTTTTGGTCGTGGCATACCAGATACATTTTCTTTGCAGTGGAGCAGGCCCAAGTCCATGCCAGGCCTTGAAAATGATACAGAGCAATTTAAACTGTATCCTCTGGGGTATTGGGAGCCAATGAAGCTCTTTGAGGGACAGAGAAGCAGAAGATCTGCGTGGTCTGTTTAGAGCTAGCTTCACAGCTATTGTCTGAATTCTTTGAAGTTTCTTGATGAAGGAATTTGGGGTGGCCAGTATCAGAGCATTACAATAATAAATAACCGACTCAGAATGACACTTCTCATCACAAGTGCCCTAGCTGTCATCGGTAGCGTTGGTTGTATTTTCCGTAGTGCTCTGATAAGGGGAAAACATGTTCCAACCGTTTTGTTCACTTGGGTTTCTAAGCTCAACTTGCCATCAAATACCATCCTCAGATTGCATACTGCCTCAGAGGATGCTAGTGGCTTATTTGTAGAGATGGGCCAAAAGTTGGTCGGGAGCAGGAGAGGGACTTTCTTACCCGTGCAATACAGAATTTCTGTTTTATCTCCGTTGAACTGCAAGGAATTATCTCTAAGCCAACGTGCAGTTTTTTGCATACACTCGTGAAAACTATTGAGTAGTATTGACTGATTTTCCTCCAATGATAAAATGAGTTGCGTATCATTAGCATAGTTCACCAAATACATTTTATATGATTTAATAATTGGAATCAGCAGGCTCATATATATGTTGAACAGAATCTGACTAATTGCCCATCCTTGTGGGACACCATGCTGAATGGTACCATATTTAGATGGAAAGAGAGATAAGGCCACTGCTTGTTGTCTATTTGATAGGTATGACTGGAAACATTTCAATGCCATGCCCTCTATCCCAATTTCCATAAGCTGCCTCGGAAGGATCTTATGATTGACCGTATCGAATGTGGCGGACATATCCAGTAGGATCAGTATAACTGATTGTCCTCTGTCTGCTCGCATTCTGAGTTCGTCCAGGACTGTTACTAATGCAGTCTCAGTTCCAGGACCTGGGCGAAAGCCAAATTGTACAA
Source organism: Triturus cristatus (assembly GCF_964204655.1). Classification (NCBI taxonomy): domain Eukaryota; kingdom Metazoa; phylum Chordata; class Amphibia; order Caudata; family Salamandridae; genus Triturus; species Triturus cristatus. The sequence goes on along the minus strand of NC_140582.1, from coordinate 1,204,143,159 downwards.
CTTCTAGCCTGTGATTAATTTCTAGAAATTGCGAAAGAATTTTACTGACCAAGCGCTCTAGAATTTTCACACGGTGGGGTAGAAGGGAGATGGGTCTGTAATTATTTGGGCACAGGGGATCAAACATAGCTTTCTTTAACAGCGGTGTCACAATTGCCTGTTTCCAACATGCAGGTACTACCCCACTGCTCAGGGATTGGCAGCAAATCTGACGGAGCTGTGGAAAGAGCTCCTCCTTGAGCTCCTTCCACACCCTGTGTGGGAGAGGATCTATTGGGGACCCTGAAGAAATACTTAGAGCGAGGCTGTTGAAATCTTCCTCTGTAGGAGTCTCAAAGTGATCTAAAGTCGCTAACTTGTCCTCACTTACCCCCTCCTCCTTCTGAATTAGTAGCAACACCCCGGTCCCTCTGATTTCACCTTCCGTCTCATCCATCTGGTCTATTTTAAGACCGTCGATAATTTTAGTAATCTTCTCCTCAAAGAAAATCGCTAAACCATCACAAAGGTCTTGCGTCACAATGATCTTATTTTTTATGCAGTCGGGTTTAGCGAGATAATTCACTATTACTCCAGCATTGTTAGATGCCCCTAAGATGGTATTGGCATAATACTCAGCTTTCACTTTAGCAATTTCCCCTTTATAGTTACCCAATGTTACCTTCAGGGCTATTTTATCCTCCTCCTCATAAAGTTTTCTCCACTTTCTATCTGCTTGTTTGCAGCCCGTCTTTAAATTATTTAGCTTCTCATTATACCAAGGGGCAGACGACTTATGCTTCTTTATCAGTGAATACTGGGGATTGTTTTGTTGTTTTTAGCAGTTTTTTCCATTCCCTGCCTTGACGGTAATCTCCCATGGCAGCAGTGTTTTTATTCCTTCTGGGGTTGGACACTGAAAATGTAATAAGGAAGTTGTCAGTCCAGCATAAAGGTAGAATATCTTCCACTTCTGCCACGTTTTCCTCTGAAAAGATTAAGTCTAAAATATGGCCTCCCTGATGCGTCGGTTCCGTCACCAACTGTTGCAGGTTTAAATTCTCGCAAGATTGAAGAAGATCTTTAAGTGCCGGGCCTGAATTCCCGTTTGCTCATAGATTAAAATCTCCCAGAATAATCATTCTAGAATGAGTGAGTGACATGTCATAAAGTATGCCAATGAATGTCTGTTGTTGAGGGCTAACTAGACCAGGGGCGTTATAGCATACTTTGCCAGTAGGCATGTGTCCTTTTAAATCCTTTAAGGAGAACCCCAAAAGCTCAATGCCCTTGGCATCATCAATGGCGGCCGGAGTAAAATTCCTTCTGTCCTTAAAAATTATTCCTACTCCACCTCCTCCTCCATTAGGCCATGGCTTATGAAACACTTTATAGCCTGGTGGACATGCCAGCCCCAGTTCAACATCTGAGCCAAGGCGTGTCCATGTTTCCGTCAGAAACCGTGCATCCAGGTTAAGTGACTTTAACAAGATATAGATCTCTCCTGCTGATGTTTCACCAGGGATCTAACATTAATTAATCCACATTTGAGGCTATCCACTTCTACTTTCTCAGGAAATGTTCCCACTTTAGTTGGTATGGTATAATTAGGAGCATCACCCCTTTGCTCACCTATCACCAGGAGCTGTTCCCTTGTGTATCGGTGGCGGGTACTCCCTGTAGATTGTGATCCCACACCAGCAGCATGTCTGGCACTGTGTGTGGCCGGTGCGCGGACGGGTGTAGACGAGCTTCCCTTTGGCGCACCTTTGACACGCCCACTGCGCGCTCGCGCTTGCATCGATTTATGTAGGGAGGGTGGCCTCCTCCTTTACAACTGCTAGAGCACTAACAAAGATGGCGTGTGCTCGGTGACCCACTCTTACAAGCGGCGTACACCAGCTCACCTTGAGCTCTGACTCAAAGTGCAAGTTCAAAACTGTTTTAAAAGCAGTTTTACAATTTCCAAGACAAGCTAAAAAACCAGGTCTGTGCAATTCATGGCGATATGTGCAACGGGTTAGCCTCAATGTTGACCGTGTGTAAACTGATAATGCAGCTGAAACCGAAGAGGAACAAGGTTACTGAGGACAAATGTACTCCAAATTTGTTAGAGTTTACTGTCTGAAAAATCAGGAAAACATGCTTTTATGTATATTTCTTGCTGAGAATACTTCAAGCGCACCAAATAGATTGGTATGTGGCTCTAATCTCACCTATGCTGTTATACATAAATCTTCCTCTGCTAAACAGTTGGTAAATTGAGTTAAACCCTCGGATTACACACAAAGAGAGATTAAAGTAGTGAAATTTTACTCCATAGATATCTTCAAACTAATTATTAACCAAGCTGATTAGTTCCAAAAGAGAGGATATGTCCTGACATTTGCAGCTGATCCTACTGTTAAAAGATTAGTTACATACATAAAATAAACCTTTCGGGCAAGAGGCTCATTTAAACATTTTAAGCCTGCCTTGGAAGGCCTCTCTACACCTGCATGGAAAATGAAGCTAAAACATGTTTGCTTACTTGGTAAGGCTTCCAGTAAGAAGTAGCTTACTTTGGTAAGCCCAAAATGGATCAGCCAACTTAGGTCTCTCTCATGTGATGGCTCTGTTGCATTGCCTGAAAATGATGTAGATGCCCAAGATAACTCCTGGTGCAGGGCATGTTGTGCACTTAAGGTGCTAAGATCATAATGATTGTTCAGGATTGAATAATACTATTCGGGGAGGGTATTACCGCCTATTTCTACTTTCTCCTTTTATGGATTGTACACTCATTCTTGGAAGATTATAAAATATATTGAGTGTATATGTAAATACATCTATAATTCTATAATGATTATGTGTGGAGATTGCAATGCTAGATTGATGGCTCCTGCCTTACTATTAAAGATAACAAAATGATTATTAGTCAATTTTATTCTGTTTTCTCACCGTTCTTAAATACACCAAAGCCTGATTTTCTGCAAACTTATTTTTAATATCTGTCTCACTACAATTTGAGAATGTTGAAGAGGAGGATGGAAAAGGACGTTCTAGACCTACTAGACACAAAAATAATGGGTAATAATTCAGGGTTATACATTCATCAATATAGATCATCTCTCTTTTATTAAAACCCTTGAAATAGGCTACCTCCTAGAAAGTGCCTGCATGCCTCAACCTGTAAGAATGCAGTCCACAAGCAGAGTGATGGCAAAGATGAAAAACAGCAAATACTAAACTCCGCATGCGTTACAATGCGTGCACCGTTACCACTCACAGCCTTTACCACACATATCTTTACAACGGATTACGTTGTAAACCTATGTGTGGAAAAGGTATGTGTGTGGTAAGCGTGGTCTATCGGTGTCATTAGAGGAAACACACCCTTCCGCTTCCTCTGTACGACATGCGTTTCATCTCAGAAGAGCTGGAGAGGCGACGTTGTGGAGAGGTAAGGGGTATTTTAAATTAATATGTTTAAATGTATTTATTTTAATAAAATTATTAATAATGTTAAATGATTTTAATGATTTTTCAGGGCATGGGAGTTGTAGTTTTTAGACAGGCTGTGGGATAGGAGGGCGGGGTAGGGGTCTGCCTCTAGGGCTCACGGACGGGGTAGGTTGAAGAAGGACTGGGTGGGTGAGGGGAAGGGAGACGCGCAGTGGTCCGTTTTTATGGTTCACAGGAGGGGTATTTGCTAGAAGGTCCCCTTTTAGGGCTCAGGAGGGGCAGCTTTTAAAAAGGCGGGGGTTAGGTGTCCGTTTCTAGGGCTGAGGGACAGGGTAGTTTAAAGAAGGGGCAGGCCAGGAGGGTGGGGAGTAGAGAGTCGTGCAGGGGTCTGTTTTTAGGGTTCAGGGCAGGAGAGGGGTATTTGTTACAAGGGTTTGGTGAGGGGGGTCATAAAGGGGTACAGGGGAGGGGTATTTGTTTTTTCTTCATTTTGAAAAGGACAGGGGGCACAAGGCACCGGACTTGGAGCAGAGGTCAGGAAAAAACGTTATCACAAATCAGCCCATAACATGCATGCTTTTGCGATGAAAGTCGCTGTAAAGGTATGCGTGGTAAAGGCATATTCGTGGTTAAGGTTATACGTGGTAATAGCATTCACATTGTAATGCATGCGTTGTCAAGGCATGCGTTGCAACAGAATGTGTTCCAACGCCATATAACTGCAAAGACACCTAACTCAAAGAGGGACAAAGGAGGCCACTATGGGTCAGAGAATTGCTTCAGCCAGCCTGATGTATTATTGGGATCTGGCAGGGTTTTTCATATTTGTGACAAATTGATCTCTTCTCCCTTCTACACTGAGAGAGAGAGATGTTTCAAATCTCGTAGAGCTAAAGAACATTATTCCAACCAATGGTCTCATTATGAATTCTAAAGGAATAGCAGACAGATACTTAATGGATTTTGTAGGATTGCAAAAAAACAGCATAATCCACCGACAAGCAGCACTAGATTTGCACTTTGCAAACATTAAAAAATATAATAATTGTTAAAAAGAATCAATTTATCTTGAACAAATGGTCACAATGGTACCTAGCTATCGCTAACAGGGATTTCCGGAGATTCTGGTAGCTGGGTAAAGAGAATATTAAACCTTCAGACATGGAAATCAAGTCCAATTAGTTAAATCATTTAAATTGGAAAGGCATAAGTGCAACTTTTACCACCTGGTAAATTATCAATGGAAGCAATATAGAAAACAGAATATGGGGCCACATGAACAAAGCCATTTTGTGGCCACAAACCATGTTTTGCGACTGCAAAATAGCTTTGAATATGCATTAAACCCGCTTTGGACTTTTTACTGTGGGTGAGTCTCACTACATGTGTCTCACCCATGGTAATCACATGGAAAACAGACTGCTTGTTTACCGCCAGTGACCCCCTTTTGAGATAAGGTCGCTACGATGCAGCCAGGATAAGGGACACTCAGCTAGTTACACATGAACATGTGTGCAAACAAGTGTGCACACATTTGTGGGCTGTGCGTGTGAGACTAATGTCATACACAGCCCGGTAACTGCGCCCAGGTAGTGCAGTTTTGCCTCCCTTTGGCCTACAAAGTTCAGTAACATATCAAAATGGGGTGTGACCTGTGCGAAAAAATAAAATCTGCAAGTTACAAAAACATATCCGTACAACTTATGTGTGATCCAGAATTGTCATTTTTCTCTGGCTCAGCTCAGGGTCAGAGCCCAGGTCTTTTGTCACCCTGCTGTGCCAGGTTAATTAAGTTTCTTTCCAGGAGAAGGAACAAAGGCCTTCCCACAAAAGGGAAGCAATTAACAGTGTTTCCCTCAGCTCCTGAGGAGGAAAGGGGTGGGGATGAAGGATCTGCACCATTCAATCAATCAGCTTTCACACAGTACCAGGGATGGCCCTGCCCAAGCCCTCTGAACAAAGGAGGAAGTCCAGACCGCTGGAGCCAACACAGAAGGGGGCTACCCGCAGCAGATTTGATGAGAAAGGTCCTGGCAGTGATGTCAGTGAGGGGCGGATTTGAGGCCTCCAGAGGAGATGTGACTATTGACTCATGGATGACAAAATCTTGAACTGTCCCAGCATGCTGTGCAGGAAAGTTGGGATAGGGGTGTAGAGGTGATGTGACACCCTAGGATTTGCTAGGAGTGCCTGACTTCTGGAACCTTCCACTCCCCTTTAATAACCTTTGCAGAATGTAGAGTCTCTCTCTTGGTTGGTGTTTTTCTGATGTGTGCTGCTGGGCCCTGGTGCTGCCATGGACAACTTGAAGGAGGAACCCCTCATGTCCAGATAGGACAAAGGGCTCGTCCCTGTTGACCCCAGGACCAGTGGGTCTCCCCAAGGGCCAGTGATGTTACCCCCTTACATCCCATGAGGACCACTTGGGAGAAAGCCCAGACACAAAGATCAGGAGGAAGGCTGGTGCAGGGAGACAGTAGGACCCTCTCCCTATGCATTAGACCACTTTGGGGGGTGAGGATGTCTGCTGAAACTGCTTCTGGTGGGGGCAACTGCCTTAGGATCCACAGTGGGGCGCTTTCGGTGCTAGGATTAAGCATCTCTAGTTGTTGGAATGAATGCTGCCTGGATTTAGCCCAGAGCCAAGTCCAATCTGTGCCACTCACTACCGTGTTTGGAGGCCTGGGACTGCTGCATCACCCAACACAAGACTGCATGTGAATGCAACATTGAGGTGCAAAGAGAGACACGATACTGTTGGGGCAGAGCATTATCTGAGCTTGGCTTGCAAAAGGCCTCCCCAGTCCCTGGAAGGACCCACAAGTACGTGTAATCTTCATAGGACAACAGCTGGCCCTCAAGAAGCTCATGATTGTCTCCACAACCTCCTCTTTAATGATGCAATGACTTGTGGAGACCGTGGCCCCCTTGAGGGCTGACAACTGTATCAGGAGGGTAGCATTCCGGCCAGCGCTAAATCATTCCAAAGCCACTTCGGCTACGTATGTTTGTGCACTGCTGCATAGGGCAATGTCTGAATGTGCCCTGTTGCCAATAGCACAGAAGATGATAGAAAGCATCCCACACCTCTATTGAGCATTTGATGCTATGTGATCTATTTAAAGAAATTGCTATGCTTTTATACTGAATGCAAGTAGCACCTTATTTTATTTCTTATAAAGATATCCCAGGATATTGACTTATTGTGAGTGATACACATGCTGGTATTGTTAATGTTCTATCTCATAATCACCCTTCAGGAATAATCCTCAACTATTTGACCTTGCTGCCCATTGAACATCAAAGGTTTACATCAATCAATCAATCAATCAGTGACACTTATAGAGCGCGCTACATACCCGTAGGGTCTCAAGGCGCTGGGGAGGGGTGGTGCCGCTACTGCTCGAACAGCCAGGTCTTCAGCTTCTTCCTGAAGGAGAGGTGGTCTTGGGTCAGGCGCAGGTCGGACGGGAGGGAGTTCCAGGTCTTGGCGGCCAGGTAGGAGAAGGATCTTCCTCCTGTAGTCGCTCTTCGGATGCGGGGGACAGCGGCGAGGGCGTGGTTAGCTGATCGGAGGTGGCGTTTGGGAGCGTAGAAGTTGACTCGGCTGTTGAGGTAGCTCGGGCCTTGGTCGTGTAGGGCTTTGTGTGCGTGGGTGAGGAGGCGGAATGTGATTCTCTTGTTGACGGGGAGCCAGTGAAGGCCTCTCAGATGTCCGGAGATGTGGCTGGATCGTGGGATGTCGAGGATGAGTCTGGCTGAGGCGTTTTGGATCCGCTGGAGTCTCTTCTGGAGCTTGGCGGTGGTCCCGGCGTAGAGGGCGTTGCCGTAGTCCAGTCGGCTGGTGACGAGGGCCTGGGTGACGGTCTTCCTGGTCTCTGTGGGGATCCACCAGAAGATCTTCCGTAGCATGCGTAGGATGTTGAAGCACGCCGAGGAGACGCTGTTGACTTGTCTGGTCATGGAGAGGGAGGAGTCCAGGATGAAGCCCAGGTTTCGTGCATGGTCAGTTGGTTTGGGTGCGGTGCCCAGGGCGGGGGGCCACCAGGAGTCGTCCCAGGCGGAGGGTGAAGGGCCCAGGATGAGGACTTCTGTCTTGTCCGAGTTCAGTTTCAGGCGGCTGGTCGTCATCCACTCGGCTACCTCTTTCATCCCTTCGTGCAGGTTGGCTCTGGCGGCGGCGGGGTCGTTGGTCAGGGAGAGGATCAGCTGTGTGTCGTCGGCGTAGGAGATGATGCTGAGGTGGTGTTTGCGTACGATGGCCGCGAGGGGGCTCATGTAGACGTTGAAGAGGGTGGGGCTCAGGGATGATCCTTGGGGGACGCCGCAGATGACTTCGGAGGCCTCTGACTTGTACGGTGGTAGGCGGACTCGCTGTGTTCTTCCGTTGAGGAAGGAGATGATCCATTCCAGCGCCTTGTCCTGGATTCCGATGTTGCTGAGGCGCCGTATTAGGGTGCGGTGGCAGACCGTGTCAAATGCCGCGGAGAGGTCTAGGAGGATGAGGGCCGCTGTTTCTCCGTTGTCCATCAGGGCTCGGATGTCATCTGTGGCGGCGATGAGGGCGGTCTCGGTGCTGTGTTTGGCTCGGAAGCCGGACTGTGAGGGGTCGAGGGATCCGTTCGTCTCGAGGAAGGCGGCCATCTGCTTGTTGACGGTCTTCTCGATGACTTTGGCTGGAAACGGGAGAAGCGAGATGGGGCGGTAGTTCTTGAGGTCGGTGGGGTCCGCTGTTGGTTTCTTGAGTAGAGCGCTGAGTTCGGCGTGTTTCCAGCTTTCAGGGAAGATGGCGGTGTCGAAGGATGTGTTGATGATGTCTCTCAGGTGGGGTGCGATGACAGCGTCGGCCTTGTTGAAGACGTGGTGAGGGCAGGGGTCGGTTGGTGATCCGGAGTGGATGGAGTTCATCGTGCGGATGGTGTCTTCTGTGCTGATCGGGGTCCAGGCGTGGAGGGTGGTGGTGGGGGGGGGTGGCTGGTCGGCCGTGGTGTGCGTTGGTTGGTTGTTGAAACTGCTGTGTATGTCCGTGATCTTGTTGTGGAAGTATGAGGCGAGGGAGTTGCAGAGGTCTTGTGATGGGGTGATGTCGTTGTTTCCTGCGTTGGGGTTGGAGAGCTCTTTCACGATGTTGAAGAGTTCCTTGCTGTTGTGTGCGTTGTTGTCCAGCCGGTCCTTGAATGCTGTTCTTTTGGCGGCGCGGATCAGCTGGTGGTGTTTCCGGGTGGCCAGTTTGTAGGAGGTCCTGTTGTCCGGTGTCGGGTCCCTTTTCCAGACTTTCTCGAGGGCTCGGCAGTTCTTCTTGGAGCTCTTGAGTTCGTCGGTGAACCATGGGGCCTTCTTGCTGCCGGGTCTGTTGGGCGGGGTCCTCAGCGGGGCGAGCTCGTCCGCGCAGTTGCTGATCCACTTCGTGATGTTATCGGCGGCCTGGCTGGGGTTCGCTGAGCTGGCCGGAGGGTGTTGGCTCAGGGAGGTTGCGAGCTGGTCTGCTGTGATCTTGTTCCAGCTTCTGCGGGCGGTGTGTTGCTGGTGTTGGTGGGTCGTCGTTCTCTTGAAGGTACATGGCCATTAGTTGGCAATTCAGTGTGCTTGCAGAAGGGTTTTGCTACAGAGATTTCAGGGACTCCTCCAACACTTATCACAAATTGCCCTTGAGTTCTACTGGGCTTCAGAAAAGAGGCCTGGCATGCTTTGACGGTGTTCTGTCACTGCCTTTAAATGGGCTGGCATGGAAAAAGATTCACTGGAATGACAAGAGAGATTTGAGAGTTCATTGCCCATTGTGGAAAGATTGTTCTTATGAATACAATAATGTCACTGAAAAACAGGTAATCTTGAAGCATTTGCTGATTTGTATTCCCTTGTATTCTGGTTTAACCTAGTTTCACTAATGCTATTCCATTTCAGAGTTTTTTATTTTTAATACTAAAGAGAAAGGGTTACTTACAGATCACGGTAACTGTGACAAGGGCTGCAGCCAACATGATGATCAGGACAACAGAAACAATCATGCCAATTCTTCCTGCCTTGCGATAATCAGCTCGAATGGGTGGTTTGGATGAGTTTGATGGCTGCACAGTCTTGATGTCATCTCCTTAAGAGAGAAAACTCTGGAGGTAATTATATATATAAACATTTCATGATATTTTAACAGAAAATTCTTGCTGATGATTACTGACTACATTCACTTCCAGGTCATCATCCCATGCTAATATATTTGATAGCAACATAAATATTTCTACAGATGATCTGCCCAAAATGTCATTTTTATAAGAGATATTTTGGTTTACATTAGGTAACAAAAATCAATTACATATCAATACAAAAACTGGGCCCAGAAGTTTTGGCAGGGATCTGGCAGAGGTAAACCCCAACCCATGCAATGGGACATTCATATGTTCAGAAAGCTAATCTCCACAATTCCACAAAATTGGATTCCCCATCCCGCATTTCTGGTGAGTATGAGAGAGCAGTGACTCAAGCAAAGGAAATGGTATTAGAGCTACATAATTGTAGACTTGTTTGTTAAATACATGAAAAAACATATTGATAAACTGAAAATATAAGAACCTTGATGTAATCTTACCAACAAACTGAAACTGGTTTTTTTTTAACCAGCTCTTGATTTTGTATTTTGTTTTTTAAAATATTGAAACTGAAATTTTGTATTTTGTTTTTTTTCAGGGTCACTGGATGAGTACTTGGGTACTGACTGAATGATTAGAGTTGCAGGAGAGTAGGATCTGCACGTATCTTTCCCCCAATTTTTTTCTGATGTATACACTGGTTTCTGGCTATAGTCTGGCTGGGTCCCTGCTAATCAGGGCCCCAGTCTCTCTGTTCTCTCTAAACAACTTGGAGTGTATATTACATGCACTAGTGATTGGATACTGTGGTACCTTATGAGCCCCTTTGGTACCAAGGGCATAGGTACTTCACAGGCCTACCAGGGGCTGAAGCATGTATTATGCCACCCCTGGGAAGCAGACTAAATCTGACACCACAGGCCTGCTACTGCAGCCTGGGTGAGGTAGTGTTAGCACTCCTCACTGAGTTATAGGTTCCTATATCTCACCATACACACACATATATACCTATCAGCCACCCCTATGGCAGGCCCTATCAATCCTGAGGGCAGGGTGCTTGGTTTACAATGTGAGGGGGTGCCTCTGCCTGAGCAGGGCCCCTCTGCAGCTGGCAGGGTCTATTCCTTGTGGCTGTTTGTGGATGCGGTTAAACCATGTACTCTTAAGTGCATTATAACCTCCCGGTTAATGCTAACTTTGGAATGACTGCATCAAAACATGTCGTATTTGGTGTCAAACAACTTGGAATCATACTCCAACACCAGTAACTGGTGTGGGAGTATGATCCCACCCTTCTAGAGAGGACGACATGTGCCTACTGTGGTAACACAGTAGAAATCTGAAAGAGCCCTAGCATCACAAAATAGATGCCACCAGCACAGACACTGGGCTGCCCTCCTGCTGCTGACTGAAACACGCAGTGGAGGAGGCCAAACAATAGGCATCCTGTCACAGGGAGGTGTCACTACCTTCCAGACAGGATTTAGTGTACTGGGGCTCGGTGGGTGCACTCCTAGAGTGCTTTGAAGTCCTGCACTGGGGGAGCAGTAGGCTCCTCTGTGCATATGTCAGCTCAAACCGGTTCAGGGGCTACTTGTCCCTTCTCTGGCACGAAACTGGACAAAGGGAAGTGGGTGTAACCACTCCCTACCCTGACCCTCCCAGAGGAGTGGTCCTAGAGCTAGTCCCTCCCCTATCTTCAGTATAAGATAGCAAACCTTGCCATTGCAAAGTAGATAACCCTGGACGACGCTCTACAAAGAAGAATCCTGGCCCTTCGACGTTCCACTACCTTTGGAAGACAGAAGAATCTCCCTTGGAGTCAAGGAGTGACTCCCCTGCTTGGCAGGCACCAAAAACTCTAATCAACAGTCACAAATTTTCCCGCTCCCGCCGGAGTCCGAAGTCCCTGCAGCCCCGGAAGTAGATTTCCTGACTTCTCAATGGCCATTGTGAGTCCCCAGCAGAGCTGAGGCGAGTGATCCCCACGAGTGACGAGGAATAGCAATACCCGGGCATAGTGCACTATTGTCAAGTGCAACCCCTTCATGACGTTCTACGAACTTGTGCTTTGGACGACTTGTGGCCCAAGCCTCCAGCAGGTTTTGCAGTGAAACTCAGAGGCCTGTCCCGTCCCGAGTGACCGTGGGCTCCTGTGAAGCATTTCCTCAAGAGGCGTCTTTGCGATCCCTTGTCCGTTGGCTTGTGGGTCCCCCAAAGACTTTCTTATCAACTCAGAGGGCTCCCCTGGTTGCTCCAGGCCTGCCCTCACTCACACTTGCTGGGTGAGTCCCTCAGACCTTGCTGGTCTGCACCATCGACTTCCTTCACTTGGGCTTCTTGGCTTCAATCCGGTTGCTAACACCGCAGTCAGCTGCAGACATTGTGGAACACTCCGAATCCAGCTGCTGGTCATCGTCGATACTTCCTGGACCTCGTGAGCAAAGAGTCAAAACACCCTTGATCACCTGAAATCCCCCGACTTCCATGGGCATCCATCTTCCTGGCCCCGGGTCGCTGGCAAGTGACTGTGAACACTGTCCCTTCAATTTTCAGGTCTTCTACATCTAGAATCCCGCCTTGGATTCCACCGGACACTTCTTCAGTCGCCACAAACACCAAGTCCTCTTTGGTCTCCATAGAAAACAGAGATGCGAACCGACACCAAAAGACACCTATGCACCGGCTTCCCTGGGTAAGGTAACTCATGCACTCCGGTGCCCTTGTGTGTGTTGGCCCTCGAACTACTTACCTTGTAAGTGACTTGCTTGTAGACTTTCTCGAAGTACCCTAAAACTTTAAAAATCAAACCGCGATTTGCTCCATTGTAATCAAAAGGGAACCCGTGGCTGTGTTCACACACTGCATGCGTCTCCCATGGGTCTGTTACTTACCTGCTTTCAATGCAATAGTCAAGCCCCAGCGCTTGTACAGGCCCTAGGCCTTGTCATTCTGCAAGTCGACTTTCTTAAACCTCATTTTTAGTATATGGTCTGGTACGCCCCTAGGGCCCCAGCCATATTTGTGCTTAACTTATTGTGAACCGTTGATATTTGAATGTGTTCCTGACTTCTAATCTCATAAAGAGATTAGTAGAGTGTGTCAAGAAATAAATACATATATTTTTGATATATATACCTGTGTGGTGTCCTTTCATTTGGTAATTCAAGAGATTATAAGGTAAAACAAGCAGCTTTACATTCCTCTGAGACTTAGCCTGAAGGATGCTCTCCACAGCTACCACTAGGATAGCTTTCTTTAAAAGGTTGTCTTAAACCTATCTACCATAAGAGTCGAATTGGACTGGTGCAAGGTGGCCACTATAACTAGTGACCAGTATATGCCAGGCCAACTTCTCACAAGAGTACTGCAAGGAGAGTGTCTGGGTGAATTTATAAGTGTTTGGGTTTTGGCAAAACAAATGGATTAGTACATGCTGCTGAATGGGTCACTGGAGGAGTGCAAGGGGAGTGACAGGGTGTTTGCTGGAAGTGTATGGATACTGACTGGAGAATTGAAGGTGTGAAAGACAAGTGTGTAGGTGGTTAGAAGACTGCATGCATAGTAGATAGGCGTTTGAAGCAGTCCATGTGCTAAGGCCTGGCTCACTGCATGAGCACTTGGGTACTGACTGAATCATTAGAGTACTGCAAGGAGAGTGCCTGGGTGAATTTATAAGTGGTTGGGTTTTGGCGCAGTAAATGGATTAGCACAGGCTGCTGAATGGGTCAATAGAGGAGTGCAAGGGGAGTGACAGGGTGTTTGCTGGAAGTGTATGGATACTGACTGGAGAATTAAAGGTGTGAAAGACAAGTCTGTAGGTGGTTAGAAGACTTCATGCAGAGTGGATAGGGGTTTGAAGCAGTCCTTGTGCTGAGGCCTGGGACACTGCTTGAGTACTTGGGTACTGACTGAATGATTAGAGTACTGCAAGGAGAGTGCCTGGGTGAATTTATAAGTGGTTGGGTTTTGGCACAGTGAATGGATTAGAATATGGTGCTGAATGGGTCACTAGAGGAGTGCAAGTGGAGTGACAGGGTGTTTGCTGGAAGTGTATGGATACTGACTGGGGAATTGAAGGTGTGAAAGACAAGTGTGTAGGTGGTTAGAGGACTGCATGCATAGTGGATAGGGGTTTGAAGCAGCCCATGTGCTAAGGCCTGGCTCAGTGCATGAATACTTGGGTACTGACTGAATTATTAGAGTACTGCAAGGAGAGTGCCTGGGTGAATTTATAAGTGGTTGGGTTTTGGCGCAGTGAATGGATTAGTACATGGTGCTGAATGGGTCACTACAGGAGTGAAAGGGAAGAGACAGGATGTTTGCTGGAAGTGTATGGATACTGACTGGGGAATTGAAGTTGTGAAAGACAAGTGTGTAGGTGGTTAGGGGACTGCATGCATAGTGGATAGGCATTTGAAGCAGTCCATGTGCTAAGGCCTGGCTCACTGCATGAGTACTTGGGTACTGACTGAATGATTAGAGTACTACAAAGAGAATGCCTGGGTGAATTTATAAGTGGTTGGGTTTTGGCACAGTGAATGGATTAGAACATGGTGCTGAATGGGTCACTGGAGGAGTGCAAGGAGAGTGACAATGTATTTGCTGGAGTGTATGGATACTAACTGGGGAATTGAAGGTGTGAAACACAAATGTGTAGGTGTTTAGTGGACTGGATGCATAGTGGATAGGCATTTGAAGCAATCCATGTGCTAAGGCCTGGTTCAGTGCAGGAGTATTTGGGTACTGACTGAAGGATTAGACTACTGCAAAGAGAGTGCCTGGGTGAATTTATAAGTGGTTGGGTTTTGGCACAGTGAATGGATTAGTACATGGTACTGAATGGGTCACTAGAGGAGTGCAAAGGGAGTGACAGGGTGTTTGCTGGAGTGTATGGATACTGACTAGGATATTGAAGGTGAGAAAGACAAGTGTGTAGGTGGTTAGAGGACTGCATGCATAGTGCATAGGGATTTGAAGTAGTCCATGTGCTAAGGCCAGGCTCGCTGCATGAGTACTTGGATATTGACTAAATGATTAGAGTACTGCAAGGAGAGTGCCTGGGTGAATTTATAAGTGGTTGGGTTTTATCGCAGAGAATTGATTAGTACATGGTGCTGAATGGGTCATTAGAGGAGTGCAAGAGGAGTGACAGAGTGTTTGCTGAAAGTGTATGGATACTGACTAGGAAATTGAAGGTGTAAAAGACAAGTGTGTCGGTGGTTACAAGACTGCATGCAATCGTGGATAGGCATTTGAAGCATTCCATGTGCTAAGGCCTGGCTCAGTGCATGAGTACTTCGATACTGACTAAATGAATAGAGCACTGCAAGGAGAGTGGCTGGGTGAATTTATAAGTGGTTGGGTTTTGGTGCAGTGAATAGATTAGTACATGGTGCTGAGTTGGTCACTAGAGGAGTGCAAGAGGAGTGACAGGGTGTTTCCTGGAAGTGTATGGATACTGACTGGGGAATTGAAGATGTGAAAGACAAGTGTGTAGGTGGTTAGAGGACTGCATGCATAGTGGACAGGTGTTTGAAGCAGTCCATGTGCTAAGGCCTGGTTCACTGCATGAGTACTTGGGTACTGACGGCATGATTAGAGAACTGCAAGGAGAGTCCCTGGGTGAATTTATAAGTGGTTGGGTTTTCGCGCAGTAAATGGATTAGTACATGGTGCTGAATGGGTCACTAGAGGAGTGCAAGTGGAGTGACAGGGTGTTTGCTGGAAGTGTATGGATACTGACTGGAGAATTAAAGGTGTGAAAGACAAGTGTGTAGGTGGTTAGAGGACTGCAAGCATAGTGGATAGGCATTTGAAGCAGTCCATGTGCTAAGGCCTGGCTCAGTGCATGAGTACTTGGGTACTGACTGAATGATTAGAGTACTGCAAGGAGAATGCCTGGGTGAATTTATAAGTGTTTCGGTTTTGGCGCAGTGTATTGATTAGTACATGGTGCTGAATGGGTCACTAGAGGAGTGCAAGGGGAGTGACAGGGTGTTTGCTGGAAGTGTATGGATACTGACTGGAGAATTGAAGGTGTGAAAGACAAGTGTGTAGGTGGTTAGAGGACTGCATGCATAGTGGATAGGCGTTTGAAGCAGTCCATATGCTAAGGCCTGTCTCAGTGCATGAGTACTTGGGTACTGACTGAATGATTAAAGTACTGCAAGGAGAGTGCCTGGGTGAATTTATAAGTGTTTGGGTTTTGGTGCAGTGAATGGATTAGTACGTGGTGCTTAATGGGTCACTACAGGAGTGCAAGGGGAGTGACAAGGTGTTTGCTGGAAGTGTATGGATACTGACTGGGGAATTGAATGTGTGAACGAGTAGTGTGTAGGTGGTTAGAGGACTGCATGATTAGTGGATAGGCGTTTGAAGCAGTCCATGTGCTAAGGCCTGGCTCAGAGCATGAGTCCTTGGGTACTGACTGAATGATTAGAGTACTGTAAGGAGAGTCCCTGGGTGAATTTATAAGTGGTTGGGTTTTGGTGCAGTAAATGGATTAGTACTTGGTGCTGAATGGGTCACTAGAGGTGTGCAAGGGGAGTGACAGGGTGTTTGCTGGAAGTGTCTGGATACTGACTGGAGAATTGAAGGTGTGAAAGACAAGTATGTAGGTGGTTAGAGGACTGCATGCATAGTGGATAGGCGTTTGAAGCAGTCCATGTCCTAAAGCCTGGCTCAGTGCATGAGTACTTGGGTACTGACTGAACGATTAGAGTACTGCAAGGAGAGTGCCTGGGTGAATTTATAAGTGGTTGGGTTTTGGCGCAGTGAATGGATTAGTACATGGTGCTGAATGGGTCACTACAGGAGTGAAAGGGGAGAGACAGGATGTTTGCTGGAAGTGTATGGATACTGACTGGGGAATTGAAGTTGTGAAAGACAAGTGTGTAGGTGGTTAGGGGACTGCATACATAGTGGATAGGCATTTGAAGCAGTCCATGTGCTAAGGCCTGGCTCACTGCATGAGTACTTGGGTACTGACTGAATGATTAGAGTACTACAAAGAGAATGCCTGGGTGAATTTATAAGTGGTTGGGTTTTGGCACAGTGAATGGATTAGAACATGGTGCTGAATGGGTCACTGGAGGAGTGCAAGGAGAGTGACAATGTATTTGCTGGAGTGTATGGATACTAACTGGGGAATTGAAGGTGTGAAAAACAAGTGTGTAGGTGTTTAGTGGACTGGATGCATAGTGGATAGGCATTTGAAGCAATCCATGTGCTAAGGCCTGGTTCAGTGCAGGAGTATTTGGGTACTGACTGAAGGATTAGACTACTGCAAAGAGAGTGCCTGGGTGAATTTATAAGTGGTTGGGTTTTGGCACAGTGAATGGATTAGTACATGGTACTGAATGGGTCACTAGAGGAGTGCAAAGGGAGTGACAGGGTGTTTGCTGGAGTGTATGGATACTGACTAGGATATTGAAGGTGAGAAAGACAAGTGTGTAGGTGGTTAGAGGACTGCATGCATAGTGCATAGGGATTTGAAGTAGTCCATGTGCTAAGGCCAGGCTCGCTGCATGAGTACTTGGATATTGACTAAATGATTAGAGTACTGCAAGGAGAGTGCCTGGGTGAATTTATAAGTGGTTGGGTTTTATCGCAGAGAATTGATTAGTACATGGTGCTGAATGGGTCATTAGAGGAGTGCAAGAGGAGTGACAGAGTGTTTGCTGAAAGTGTATGGATACTGACTAGGAAATTGAAGGTGTAAAAGACAAGTGTGTCGGTGGTTACAAGACTGCATGCAATCGTGGATAGGCATTTGAAGCATTCCATGTGCTAAGGCCTGGCTCAGTGCATGAGTACTTCGATACTGACTAAATGAATAGAGCACTGCAAGGAGAGTGGCTGGGTGAATTTATAAGTGGTTGGGTTTTGGTGCAGTGAATAGATTAGTACATGGTGCTGAGTTGGTCACTAGAGGAGTGCAAGAGGAGTGACAGGGTGTTTCCTGGAAGTGTATGGATACTGACTGGGGAATTGAAGATGTGAAAGACAAGTGTGTAGGTGGTTAGAGGACTGCATGCATAGTGGACAGGCGTTTGAAGCAGTCCATGTGCTAAGGCCTGGTTCACTGCATGAGTACTTGGGTACTGACGGCATGATTAGAGAACTGCAAGGAGAGTCCCTGGGTGAATTTATAAGTGGTTGGGTTTTCGCGCAGTAAATGGATTAGTACATGGTGCTGAATGGGTCACTAGAGGAGTGCAAGAGGAGTGACAGGGTGTTTGCTGGAAGTGTATGGATACTGACTGGAGAATTGAAGGTGTGAAAGACAAGTGTGTAGGTGGTTAGAGGACTGCAAGCATAGTGGATAGGCATTTGAAGCAGTCCATGTGCTAAGGCCTGGCTCAGTGCATGAGTACTTGGGTACTGACTGAATGATTAGAGTACTGCAAGGAGAATGCCTGGGTGAATTTATAAGTGTTTCGGTTTTGGCGCAGTGTATTGATTAGTACATGGTGCTGAATGGGTCACTAGATGAGTGCAAGGGGAGTGACAGGGTGTTTGCTGGAAGTGTATGGATACTGACTGGAGAATTGAAGGTGTGAAAGACAAGTGTGTAGGTGGTTAGAGGACTGCATGCATAGTGGATAGGCGTTTGAAGCAGTCCATATGCTAAGGCCTGTCTCAGTGCATGAGTACTTGGGTACTGACTGAATGATCAGAGTACTGCAAGGAGAGTGCCTGGGTGAATTTATAAGTGTTTCGGTTTTGGCGCAGTGTATTGATTAGTACATGGTGCTGAATGGGTCACTAGAGGAGTGCAAGGGGAGTGACAGGGTGTTTGCTGGAAGTGTATCGATACTCACTGGAGAATTGAAGGTGTGAAAGACAAGTGTGTAGGTGGTTAGAAGACTGCATGCATAGTGGATAGGGATTTGAAGCAGTCCATGTGCTAAGGCCTGTTTCACTGGATGAGTACTTGGGTACTGACTGAATGATTAAAGTACTGCAAGGAGAGTGCCTGGGTGAATTTATAAGTGTTTGGGTTTTGGTGCAGTGAATGGATTAGTACGTGGTGCTTAATGGGTCACTACAGGAGTGCAAGGGGAGTGACAAGGTGTTTGCTGGAAGTGTATGGATACTGACTGGGGAATTGAATGTGTGAACGAGTAGTGTGTAGGTGGTTAGAGGACTGCATGATTAGTGGATAGGCGTTTGAAGCAGTCCATGTGCTAAGGCCTGGCTCAGAGCATGAGTCCTTGGGTACTGACTGAATGATTAGAGTACTGTAAGGAGAGTCCCTGGGTGAATTTATAAGTGGTTGGGTTTTGGTGCAGTAAATGGATTAGTACTTGGTGCTGAATGGGTCACTAGAGGTGTGCAAGGGGAGTGACAGGGTGTTTGCTGGAAGTGTCTGGATACTGACTGGAGAATTGAAGGTGTGAAAGACAAGTATGTAGGTGGTTAGAGGACTGCATGCATAGTGGATAGGCGTTTGAAGCAGTCCATGTCCTAAAGC
Organism: Triturus cristatus; assembly: GCF_964204655.1. Classification (NCBI taxonomy): domain Eukaryota; kingdom Metazoa; phylum Chordata; class Amphibia; order Caudata; family Salamandridae; genus Triturus; species Triturus cristatus. The sequence continues at coordinate 1,204,124,175 of NC_140582.1, read as the reverse complement.
CTGGCTCAGTGCATGAGTACTTGGGTACTGACTGAACGATTAGAGTACTGCAAGGAGAGTGCCTGGGTGAATTTATAAGTGGTTGAGTTTTGGCGCAGTGTATGGATTAGTATATGGTGGTGAATGGTTCACTAGAGGAGTGCAAGGGGAGTGACAGGGTGTTTGCCTGAAGTGTATGGATACTGACCGGGGAATTGCAGGTGTGAAAGACAAGTGTGTAGGTGTTAGAGGACTGCATGCATAGTGGATAGGGGTTTGAAGCAGTCTATGTACTAAGGCCTGGCTCACTGCATGAGTACTTGGGTACTGTCTGAATGATTAGAGTACTGCAAGGAGAGTGCCTGGGTGAATTTATAAGTGTTTGGGTTTTGGTGCAGTGTTTACAATGTTTTAAGATGGGTACTAGTGTTAACTGACTATGACTAACCAGTCCTAGAGCCAGTGCTATGATAAAAGACACTTAGAATACAGTTAAAACACCTACATACACTAAGGAACACAATGCGTTGGGGTACCCCTGTGATTATAATGACCTCCTCTGTAAGCCCCTAGTACATAGTAGGGCCGGGGGATTAAAACTACCTCTTAAAATGCGCCACAGGGTGCGTTTGCACACTGGTGAAGGGAGGGAGGGGGCTGAGCTGACGTTTGCAAACACGCCTTGTGTCCGTTTTAATTTGGGTGATTAAGTCCCCTTGAATCCTGAGTGTCCCTAGGGTCCAAGTAGCCCACTAGGTACCTCCAGTAAGCGCCACAGAACTGCGTTGCAGAGAGGTGTAAAAAGGGGCACGGCCTGGGCCACCTCTCTGAAACAGAGCGCAGTGGCGCTTACTGGAAGCACCTGGTGGGCTAGTTAGCCCCCAGGGGCCCTCAGGATTGAAGGGGAATTGTTTCCACAACTTAAAACGCGCCACTGGGTGTGTTTTCACATGTCACCTCAGGTCCCATCCCCTACCTTTACCACTGTGTAAACGCACCCTGTGGCCGTTTTAAGTTGGGGGATTAACTCCCCTTGAATCCTGAGGGTCCCTGGCATACAACTAACCCACCAGCTACCTCTATTAAGCGCCACAGAGCTGCGTTGCAGAGAGGTGTAAAAAGGGGCATGGCCTCAGAACACCTCTATGCAACAAAGCCCCCTGGCGCATACTGGAGGTTCCTGGTGGGCTAGTTGGCCCCCAGGGACCCCCAGTATTCAAGGGGAATTCAGTCCCCATCTGCAAACGCGCCAGGGGGTGCGTTTGCAGAGTGCTGCAAGGAGGGGGCGTGCCCTCTGGCGCGATGCCGGTCTTTTATTTATTTTCACTTTTAAGAAGGGGGGCTGTGTGGCCCCCCTTCTTTTTCTAATTTATTCCCCAGGGCCTGCCCCGTAATTTTTTTTAAAAAACAAAAAATTCGCAAAGCGGGCCGCGTGGCCCTTTTTTTTGTTTAAATTCTTTAGGAGGGGGCTGTGTTGCCCCCTCCTCAGGCCACTTATGGCCCCAGGGACCCCATTCCCCGGGGCCGACCTTTGTCTTTTATTTTTATTTTAATATGTTTAAAATTTTGGGGAGTGGGGCCGCGTGGCCCCCCTCCCGGGCCACTTGTAGCCCCGGGACCCCATCCCCCAGGGCTGGTCCTCGCTGTTGGGGACCGTGGGGGGGTCCCCAATCCCCCCACGGTCCTGCCGGCTCCCCGCATCCTGCGGGAACCGGCATTGCTTTTCCACATGGGGAGCTGCTAAGAGGCTCCCCGTGTGCAAAAGCAATTTGGTTTGCATTTTGAAAGAGAGAGCAGGTTTCCCGAGGCTCCCGCCCTGCCATAGCAAACTACAGTGTCCCGGGGTGGGCACCCCGGGACACTGCAGGTGCTGGCCCTGGGGGGTGGCGGTCCCCAGGGCCATGACAAGGCTCCCGAGGGGGGCCACGCGGCCCCCCTCCCACAATTTACAAAGCCCCGGGGGTGGTGGTCCCGGGGCTGGCGGGTCCATCACGGACCCCCCAATTTTAATATTTAGAGACCCGGGGAGTTGGCGGTCCCTGGGGCGTTTGGGCGGGGCTTGAGCCCCCCCACACAGGTTATTATTATTATTTTTTTTTAAAGCCCCAGGGGGTGGGGGGGCGCAGTGTGCCCCACCACAATAACAATTACGTAGAGCACCGGGTGGTGGCGGTCCCCGGGTCTTGGGGGGGCCTTAGAGTCCCCCCAACATTAAACTAAGAATCCCCGAGGTGGCAGTCCCTGGGGCTGCGGGGGGCAGTGTGCCCCCCCGCAATCAAAATGAAGTAGAGCCCCAGGGGGTGGCAGTTCCCGGGGCTGGGGGGCCCCTCTGGGCCCCCATTACATAAAAATATTGCCCCCGGGACTTGGCCCCCCGGGGGCTAAATAGTATCGAAGCACGGGAGCCAGCGTGTTGTTGTTCTTTTTTTCGCGGCTGGATCCACGGATCCTTCGCAAATTTTCCCGTTTTTGAAAAAAAAGCAATTTTTTGGGGGGGCCCTGGCGGTCCTTGTGGGACGCCCCAAGCAGGCTTAGTGGGTCAGGGTGTTTCTACCCTGCCCCCTTTTTGCATTTTGCGCACTTGTATGACTGATTTCTTGTGCCTCGGTTATACCGAGGCACAAGATGGCTACCAACACTTCCTGGTTTGGAGTGTTGATAGCCAATTAGAATACAGCTCGTGATCGGGAGGGTGCGCGGACCCTCCACGGCCATAGATATATATGTGTTTTTACTTTTGATTTTCTCAGCAACTAATGAATGGATTTGCACCATTTAACTAAAAGGGTTCTTTCTGAACTAAGAACTACCTCTTTGCCAAATTTGGTGTAATTCCGTTCAGCAGTTCAGGTTGTAGCCGTGTCTAAAGTTTCCTTTGGAAAATTGCTTGGGGAAAACATGTTTTGGGACCCCCTTTTTCCTCAGCCCCCGCTTGCCGAATCACCCCAAAACTTTCAGGATAGGAGCGGACCGGAGCGCCCCACGAGTTTTGAATATTTCGCGAAGTTTCATCAACCGGCGCCAAAGTTATTGGAAATAGAATGTTGTGAATTTTCTATGGAAAATAGGTCCTAACTATAACTATCTACTGGCGACCGCCAGTAGATAATATATATATATTATCACAACTTGTAATTTTTTGATATACATATATTACATTTATATTACTATTAGAATAAATGTTAATTTTAAAAAATTTCATATAATATATATGTATTTATTATTTTACTATATATTGACTTTTTCTTTACATATTTCTATTACTCTTTAAGGTATAACATTTCATTTTTTTGTATTATATAAATCTTTCTAGGGTGATTGTTTTAAAGTTACTTTTCAAAGTTATTTCAATGGTAAATTATCTTACAGATATTAACTTACCTATGAATTTTTGGGAAAGTATGTAAAAAGTGGATATTTTTCTCCTCAATTTTTTCTACTATATTTTTGTATCGCAGTAACTTTAACCTTGACATGATGTCATAGATGCTGTCCTGCACACCCTGAACAGACTGATAATGGCGCTGCCACTACTAAGAGGGCTGTGGGTCCTGGCACCCTTTGTCAAATGTGCCAGAGTCGGAGACTCACTATGCGGTAGGCCTTGCGGTGCACATTGCCCCAGTCAGGCTCTCTCCCACTGACAGTAACAAAGCGGGCACAACAGACCACAGACTGCACAAATTGCTGGGATAGTAGGTAATGTGAGCTTGACCATGAACAAGTGGGTTGTGTTCAATCAATCAAAATAGTCACCACGGGGAGTATCCAGGTACTGTGCTGCAGGTCTCAGTCACAGAGCCAGGTCTTTAGTCCCTTCCTGAAGAGGGTGAGCGAGGGTGAGGTGCGTATGTGGAGAGGGAGGGTGTTCCAGGCTTTTGCGATTTGGTGGGAGAAAGTGCATCCTCCAATGCTGCTGTGGCAGTTACATGTCGTTTGTGTGCTGGCGAGGTGTCTGAGGCGTAGATCGCTGTTCGGTTGGTGAAAGGTCATGCTGTGGTTCATGTAATGTGGTCCGAGGTTGTGGAGGGCTTTGTAGACATGGGTAAAAAAAATGAAAAGGCATCTCTTCTTATGGGGAGCCAGTGGAGGTCTTTGAGGTGTTGGGTGATGAGTGTCCTCTTGGGCACGTTGAGGATCAGCCTAGCTGCTGCGTTCTGGATTTTCTGGAGTCTTTGCATGAGTTTGGAGTTTGCGCTGGCATAGAGTGCGTTGCCGTAGTTAAGTTGGCTGGTGATGAGGGCCTGCATCACAATTGTTCTGGTGTTAATGGGGAGCAGCCTGAAGATTGTTCAGAGCATGCAGATTGTGTGGAAGCAGGCTAAGGAGACGGTATTGACTTGCCGTTTCATGGTCAGTTGACTGTCTAGTATGATGCTGAGGTTGCAGGCATGGTCTTTTGTTGTGGGGGTGGGTCCAAGCTCCTTAGGCCACCAGCACTCATTCCAGAGGGTGGTGTGTCTGCCGATGATAAGGACTTCGGTCTTGACAGTGTTCAGTTTGGGGCAGTTGTCTCTCATCCGTGTCGCCACATTCTTAATGCAGTTGTGAAAGTTGGTATTTGTCTGGGTGGGTTTTGCTGAGAGAGTTAGGATGAGTTGGATGTCATTGCCGTAGATGATGTTGTGAGAATTGACGATGTCTGCGAGTGGCATCATGTAGATGTTGAAGAGGGTGGGGCTGAGGGCTCAGCCTTGGGGCACTCCGCAGATGATGTGCTTGGGATACGAGGTGAAGACGGAGAGGCTGACTCCCTGGGTACATCCTGTTAGGAAGTACGCCATCGATCTGAGTGCATCGTCTGTGATTCTGATCTGGCAAAGTCATTGGATGAGTGTGTGGTGGGATACGGTGTTGAAAGCCACGGAGAGGTCCAGGACGAGGTGGGAGCTCGTTTCTCTCTGTCAAGTAGGGCTCAGATGTCTTCTGTTGCAGCAATCAGGGAAGTCAAAGCTGTGGTTGGCTCTAAAGCCTGATCGAGATGGGTCCAGTAGCTTGTTTCTTTCAAGATGATAAGTAAGTTAAAGGTTGATTGCCTTCTCCAGTACGGGGAACGGGAGAAGGCAGATGGAAAGGTAGGTCTTTGAGATCTATGGGGTCCACTGCCGGTTTCTTGAGGAGGGGCTTGACTTCTGTGTTTTTCATGCGTCGGAGAAGGTGTTGGGGCTATGGAGGCATTGAGGATGTCGGTGAGTTGGTGACTGATCTTGCTGATTCCGTGATTTAAGAGCCGATTGAGGCAAGGGTCGGTGGGAGCTCCATAGTGGATGAATTTCATAAACATGTGATATAGTACACATTTTATTAGATTGTCAAATGGTTTTAGATATACAGAAAGACATTTTACGTCCAATTTTTAAAAAGTATAGCATAAAAAATAGGGCACAAGGAGCAGAACTTTTACTAGAAATGAGGAATTTGGATAGCCTGTGCTCTGGGACGGTTTCTTAAAAAAGTAAAAGAATTTTTGAAATGTGAATAGCACCCTATAGTTCGCCTGTCTATAGGATATGGGTAGGATACATGGTTGAAAAAAGAATTAACGTTCTTACCTTGGAATCGCATGACAATGCTTTTAAAGTTATGCCCTAGGGGAGAGTATTAAAACAAGATAAAAGAAATTTGAAATGAGCCCAACAATGATTTTTTGCCTTAAACTTATGATACGTGTTAGGATATGTTTATGGTTGGAAGTTAATAATGAACAATTTTAACTTGAATTTTATGACGTGGGTTTATGGTGGAATTTGTAATTTGTATGCATTGTATTTTATGACAATTTTTATATGTTTAGGGACTGTATAGTCCAAATAAACTTTGTGTTGAACTGGAACTAGAACTAGGATGGATTTCATCAGGGTGGTGGTATTTGGTGTGCTGAGTCGTTTCCATGTGGTGAGCACGTGGTTGGTGGTTGTGGTCGGTGGGTTGCTGAGGATGTTGGAGGGTTGGGTTTTGAAATATTTGTAGATGGTTGCAATCTTTTTATTTTTTATTTTTTTTAAAATATTTTTCAAAAACCTTTATTGAGAAGAAACAGATCAAACACAATACACTGTGCAATACTCCAATTCAAAGCAGCAGAATACATGTCAAGTGAAAGTCTTTGGCTGCTAGTCATCCACATCATACCGCTAACAGAAAACAACATGATGGTCAGAATCACAGCCCCACCACTCAGAGGCCCCGTCACTCAAATGGGAATACATCTACGTTAAAAGCTTCAGTGGGGAGTATCAGAAAGGCGGGGGTGTCCGTGAAGGGGAAGGGGGTAGCTGCTGACCAGCACTGACGCCCCTGCGGGCATAGAGCCGGCAGGGAGCGTGTGATAGGCAGCACCACTAGAATGGGAACGGGATTGAAGATAGGTCACCAGGGGGCCCCAGATATCCACAGGTCTGGACCTAATGGGCAATAAGTCCCAGAACTCCGATAGGAGAGTCTGGCACCGAGAGGCGTCCTCCAGCCAGCTCTCAACCTTTCGAGCCAGCCGGCGACCCCAACATATGGCCACTCTACGCCTGGCTAGGACCAGCAGCATCAAAATCAGGCGACGGGAAGCATCAGGGCAAAATTTTACGAAATCAAGGAGGCACAGGGGAGGATCAGGAAGTACCGCGGCGCCGGTGATGTCAGAAATGGTGGAGCATACCATCCGCCAGAATTCTGAAACCTTAGGACATAACCATGCTAAGTGAGCAAAGTCTGCAGAAGTGGCAGCGCAACGCATACAAGCGTCCGCCGGGATGGGCCGAGCTTGTGGAGCTGAACAGGGGTGCGGTACAACCTGTGCAAGTACTTAAAATGTATCAGATGGAGCCGGTAGTTCGGCAACAGCTTTTTTGTCTGGTTACAACAGTACTGCCAGTCGGCCTGCGAAATGTCAGTACCAAGATCCACACCCGCGCACGATCCGAAGAGATGGGGGCGGCCTGTAAAGTAAGCGCGTATAATTTGGTAACCAATTTGTGTGGCGTTGGGGACGTATACACGAGATCCAAAGCCGGCATGGTAGGTGGGGGTTGGGGGAATGTAGGGTGGAGTCTCCGGCATATAGCCCGTAGCTGATAAAATAAGAGTGTGTCCAGCGGCCCGAGGAGTCAGGGAGAGAATAGAAAGTGTTGTCTGGGTAAAGATCCGCCACCGTCCCCAAACCCAAACGGGACGCATGCCTAGACATGCCAGAAGGCTGGAGTGGAGGAAAGTCTGGATGGTTCACTATTGGCACGGCATTGGCAGACAGCCGGGAAAGGCCGGGAAACCGGCGTAAGCCGGACCAAGCCCAGCGCAGCGTCTCAACCGTGTCGACCTCCGCCCGAGGGCGCACCGCGGAAATAAACAAAGCCGTGGACCGAGGCCAAGGGGAAGCTAAATCCGTCTCAACGGCGACATGAGGCTGATAAGGAGTAGGATGTATCCAAAAATGCAGAAAACTGGCCTGGGCACACAAGGCATAGATTCGGAAATCAGGTGCGCCCATACCACCGGCAGACATGGGGAGAGTAAGGATGTCATATGCAACTCGTGGCTGCTTATCCGCCCAGACTAGCAAAATGATAAGGGAGCGTAATTTACTAAAGAAATGGGTGGTGAGAGGAATAGGAACAAATAAAGAAATTTAGGCAGGACCACCATCTTAGCGATGGAGATCCAGCCCGCCAAAGAGAGCGGAAGGCGGCTCCACGAAGGGATTATAGATTCCAGCCAGTCGACCGCACGCCCGAAGTTGGATCTCCACAATTCATCCAGGTCTCTAATCAGCCAGATGCCCACACGAAAGGAAAGTCCGGTGTGAATGGCATAGTGGCATCAGTCAAAGGGAATAAGACAGACTTGCTCCAGTGCACTTGAATGCTGGAAAGCCCACCAAAACGTATGATTTCCCTGACCAGAGGGCTTAGGTTCTCCTGAGGGTGACGGACGTATAGGGTAACATCGTCCGCGTACATGGAGACTGGAAGGGAGCGGGACGAAAAACCTATCCCTCTATGAGTATGGTGCTGCCGGAGCCTAGCGGCCAGGGGCTCCCTTGCAATGGCAAACAGCATGGGCGAAAGAGGGTACCCCTGCCGCGTGCCACGAGCAATGCAGACGGGGCTGGAAACCTGGCCATTGATACGGAGACGCGCCGAATGGTTAGTGTAAAGGAGTTTAACCTTACGTATAAAAAGTTTGCTGAAGCCCATGCGCAGCAAGAGATAGAACAAGAAGGGCCACTCCAGTGTATCGAACGCCTTCGTAGCGTCTAAGAGGGCAGCCACAGCCAGGAGGTTAGGATTAATCTGATGTAACACTGAGAATATTGTTCGGAGGTTATGTGAGGTTGCCCTACCGTGGATAAAACCTGATTGGTCAGGGAGAGCTATGAGGGGCATGAGTAATAGTAGGCGAGAGGCGATCAATTTGGCATACATTTTATTATCGATATTGATTAGGGAGAGAGAACGGTATGAGTCGCGACGGTCGGCAGGTTTATCGGGTTTAAGAAGCAAGGTAATCAGCGCCTCACGTAGCGACAGCGGGAAGAGACCAGTGTCAAGGGATTCATTATACATAGCCGATAAATGGGGCTCTAGAAGATCAGCATACATTTTGTAAAATGAGACTGGTAAGCCATCCGGGCTGGGTGCCTTATCTCCGGGTAAGCTATTCATGGCCGCAAGTAGTTCTTCCCTAGAAAATGGTTCATCCAGAAATTTCCGGTGATGGTCTTCCAGTCAAACAAGCGCAATAGATTCAAAATATTGTTCAAAGTCCCCCCTTGACAAAGGATTTCCGGCCGAATATAGCTGAGAATAAAAGTCAAGAAAACGGGACTGGATTTCCTCCGGCGAAGTGGTCCTAGACTGGCCCCTATCACTGAGGGCCGTTATATAAGAGGTGGTACGCGGTGGGCAAAGAAGATTGGCAAGAGTACCCCCCTGGCGGTTCCCCTCACCAAAACGGCGAACCCGACCCTCTCTGCCCAGAAAGGACAATTCACGACCCGCCTCATCCGAGAATTCAGTGTGTTTTTGACGTATTAACGCCAGCATTTCAGGACTGGGATTAGCCGCCTGGACGGCATCAAGATCTTTTATTTCCGTCTCAAGCTTAGCCAAGGAGGTGGGGGGGCGTGGCTTGACGCGAGGCAAGATGGCCGCACGGTAGTGCTGCTCCGCCGGCCACCGCCAATATCCTGCACTATCCTGCTCCCTAACTGCCTGCCCACGAGCGCCAGAGTGGGAGATCGAGCCCCCCCGGATCGGGCGATCGCTGGGGCTGTGATTCTGGTGCGGCTCGGTGCTCTGTAGCCGTGCCTTTGGTGCGGCGTCTAGCGGAGCCGCCATCTTGTGACGCCTGAGGGGTCCGGAGCGTGCGAGGTGGCGAGGAGTGACATCGCGCTGCAGCCCTCCCGAGCCGCTTGCCTGAAGCCTGTGTAGCGGACGTCCGGATGGAGGAGTGGTGGACACGAGGCCGACCCCGGAGCTGCCCGTCGCTGCACGCGCCTGCTGGAGAGAAGTGTGGTGGATCGGCCGACGAGGGCGAGGAGCGAGCGGTGCGGTGCCCACGCAAGCCGCCGGCTTCGGACGGGTGAGTGGGCCCTTTGGCCGGTTGGCGCGCTCCCCCTCCTGTGTCTAATCGGACTGCCCTGCGCTGGACTGTGGGTACCTGGACGCTCACGCTTGCTGCGGATCACTGAGGGCTCCGGGGGCCTGCCGAGGGAGGGGCGGCTTGAGGCCTGGACTTGCTGCCTGTACTACGACGGGAGATTGCCGGACTGTCGACCCGGCGGTGGCTCCCCTCCCTCCCCCCCCCCCTGCTGGGTGCCTTTTCGTCTGCCTTGCGACTGGTTGCCGAGATTTGGGCGACTGGACACGCACGCCTGTGGTGAGGACTTTTGCCGGGAAGTCTGTGTGGTGGGGAGCGGTGCGGGATCGTCGTGAGACCTCCGGCGGTGTGGTCGTTGATGGTGGTGGGGGAACCTGCTGTGCCATACCTGTGAGGTGCGGGCTTGCTGGCGTGGTGTGGGGTGTGCCGTGTAGGCCCCCCCCCCCCCCCGCCTGGAGTGGTCACTATCGGCGGACGCTGCTCCCCTCCCCCCCCTGATTGGATCCTTTAGCCACCTGGTGTTCTGCTCCTTCCTGGCTTGGGGGGCGCCTCCTTCACCTGGTGGCCCTCCTTGGCGCTTGGACCGGCGAGAGCTGGAGGGGGCGATCATGGGCAAGCCGGACAAGACTCAGGCGCGCCTCACGTTTGAGACGCGCAGGGGAGGCAAATCGTCGCACTCGCTGGCCTCGGACTCTGAGTTGGAGTCTGCCGCGCCGCCCCCCACTGCCTTAGAGACGACACTATCGGCGATTCAGGCCAGCCTGCAGTCCATAGATGGAAAGATAGAGGCTCTCAGTGGCCGCATGGACTCCATTTCCGCCAAGCTGGACAGGCAGGGGGTGCGCTTGGGCGAGGCGGAACAGCGCATTTCGGATAACGAAGATGGCCTCAGGCAGGTTTCCGACAGGACCACGGACATGGCGAAGCTGCTGGCAGTGATACAGGCCAAGAACGAGGACATTGAGGCACGTTTTCGGCGCAACAACGTACGGATTTTGGGTCTGCCAGAATCCACAAATGTGGGCAGGTTTGAGGACTACATAGAAACCATGATTCGGGACATCTGCGAGCCCACGAATCTTTCAACCATGTTTGCCGTTGAACGCGCTCACAGATCCCTCAATGCGCGCCCGCCGCCGGGCGCTCCACCGCGCCCTATCATAGCTAGACTGCTGAATTTCAGGGACAGAGACACACTGCTCCGTATCACTCGCCAGAAAGGCACGATCAATTACCAAGGCAATGTCCTTTCCTTTTTCCCTGACTTCACTGCCGCAGTCCAGTCGGCTCGTAAAGAATTCTTAGGGGTTAAAAAACTACTCATGAAAGACCACATCCCCTATGCGATGCTGTACCCGGCGCGCCTCCGCATTGGCACTGACGAAGCCTCTAAAATATTCACCAGCCCCAAGTCAGCTATGGACTATGCAAAATCACTGAGGAAAACGCACCAACTTTCTGCTCCTACCCCCGAGGCTGATGATTGACTTAGGTTTCCCCTTTCCGATGCCGGAACTGTGCCGAGACCCACTCGACTTGCCCGCTTTGTGGAAGCCATGGGCCGCATGTCTGCGGACTTCCATCTACTGTTTGCTACGCTGCCATGTGGCGATCACACTATCTCTCCTGTGACTCCCTGCTAACTAAAACATGTACTGCTGGGGGTGCGACTGATCCGGGGGTCTGCTGATTGTCCTCTGCATGTACTTTCAGCCTCTGGCTGTCATTGTGCGGGGTGGGCTGCTGGGTCTCCTGGTTTGCTGCACCCGTGGTGATACTGTTGAACGGCGACCTGGGAAAATGGCCGCACGATGGGCAGACACATGGCGCATCGGGTGGTGGGCTAATCACCGGGAGCACTAGACACGACACGGTGGCCCCCTCCCCAAAAGACTGGGAGGTGTTTGCGGTCGCTACGTTCCCCCAATGGGTGCTCCCCACTTTTCGATCTCCCCATTGTGCATTGGGGTTGTTTTTGGTTTTGTTTTTATGTTGTGTTGTGTAGGGGCAGGGATCATCTTTGGCAAAGTTGGGCTGCTGAAGTGGGTGGGGGGCGGGGGTTTACTACAGTTCCGGATACAAGAGGAGTGTGAACCTGGAGTGTGTGCTTGGATGACGGCGCGCAGTGCGAATGGTGGTGCGATGGGGGAGATGGTAGCTGTGATTGCATTGGGGCCCCTACTTGGTGACAATGGGTGAAGACTACAGATGTTTAACCTGGAATGTCCGCGGCATTAACACCCCCAAGAAAGTCAGGCAAGTCCTACACTATTTAGATAGGCACAATGTTCAGGTGGCGTTGTTGCAAGAGACACACCTCACCAAACACACTGAGACCGCGGTGGTGTGTAGGTGGGCGGGATTTCGGCTCGCTTCATCATACTCAGCCTATGCGCGCGGGGTAATCATATTGATTAAAAGAGGTGTTCCCTTCCAACCCGTACATACGTCCACTGACTCAGAGGGGCGCTGGGTGGCGGTGCAGGGCAAACTCGGCATGACCTACGTTACGATTCTCAATATGTATGGCCCTGTGGTGGACGACCCCTCTCCCTTTGCGCAGATGCTCGCTGCGGTGCGCTCCTGGCCGGATGCTGCGATACTCTGGGGGGGAGACCTCAACACACATCTCAATCCACAGGTTGATAAATCAAACCCGGCGGGTGCTCGCACGCTTAGAGTTGCTCAGTGCGTTCGTGAGGCCATGGGGGAGTGGGGACTGGTAGATGTCTGGCGGTTGAGGAATGAACGGACTTGTCTAGGCACGCACATCACACCGGCACACAATAGTTGGTCCCGACTGGATTACTGGTTATTGGGAGAGGAAACTAACAGATGGGTGCTCGATGTCCGCAACTTACCACGCACGCTGTCTGATCACAACCCTGTATATCTGCACCTGCGGATTCCAGCGTGCCCCCATCGCCCCTTCACATGGCGCTTTCGCGCGGAGGCACTGCGGGACCCGCTCTATGTAGACACTATCAGTGAGGCCATTGTCAATTATTTTGCTGAAAACACGGGCTCCGTGGCTAGTCAGGCATCTCTCTGGGAGGCGTTCAAAGTGACGATCCGGGGGGTGTGCATTGGCACCACCGCTGGCATTCTGAAGGACATACGGGGGCAGCTTGCTAAAATTGAGACTGCTCTCATTGGGTTGGAGAGGGCCTATGCCGAGACGCCGTCTGCTGCCACGCTGGCGCGTATACATGAGCTGCTGGTGGAATATGACAAATGGGCGGACACAGAGGTCAAATACAGGGGGAAGCAACATGCGGCCAGGGCGTACGGAGAGGGTGGGCGACCTGGCAAGAATCTGGCCGCTAAATTACAATTTCGGGCGCATCATCAACACATAGATAAAATTGTGGATGCTGCAGGCATAGAACACTTCACACCGCAGGCCATTGTAGACCAATTTAAGGATTGTTATCAGTCACTTTACACGACGCAGGGGGAGGTGGAGGGGTCGGCCCTGGCAGACTACCTGTCGGACATAGCGTGTGCGTGGCTTTGTGAATCCCACCGGGAATATCTATCACTCCCGATAGACGAGCAGGATGTCCGGGACGCTATTCATTCTCTTCCCAACAAAAAGGCTCCCGGGCCTGACGGCCTGTCGGACGAATTCTACAAGACTTACACCGACCTGCTTGCCCCGCATCTACTAGAACTGTATGCTGAGGTGCATGAGACTGGCATACTGCCTCCAACTCTGCGCCAGGCCATGATTATCACCCTCCTTAAAAAGGATAAATCGCCCTCCAGCTGCGACTCATATCGCCCCCTATCGCTGATCAATCTGGACGCGAAAATATTGGTTAAAATTTTCGCCACAAAACTATAGCCGCTTATGACCCGACTGGTGCTTCCCGATCAATCTGGGTTCATACCGGAACGATCCACCTCTCACAATCTGCGGACTATTTTCTCCATGTTCCATATCCTTAATCCTGAGCTGCCAGCGGCTGCTGTCATGCTGGACGCGGCTAAAGCCTTTGACTCCGTCGAATGGCACTATATGTTTTACATACTGCGTAAGATGGGCTTCCCGGAAGTCATGCTGCAGTGGATTCGGCTCCTATATACGGACATATCGGCGGTGGTGCGCGTGGGCAACCATATGTCCGGGCCGTTCCGCATTGCGAGGGGTACGAGGCAGGGGTGCCCGCTGTCCCCTCTACTGTTCGCTCTCGTTCTTGAGCCGCAAGCTTGTAAGATTCGACAACGTCACAGAGAGTCCGCCCTCAACTTTAACCATCGGCCGGTTGGGATATCGTTATATGCGGATGATATGGTCATGTTCGTCAGACACCCACAAACGCATTTATCCCCGGTCCTCCGAGAATACATTAAATTTGGCCCGTACTCAGGGCTCACGATAAACTGGGACAAGTCGGTCGTGATTCCACTCACGACGGTTACGACCCGGCCTCCCCTGGAATACCCTCTGATCTGGACGTCCGACCCAGTAAAATATCTTGGAGTGTGGGTTCATCGTGATCCCGAGGTAGTGATCAGGGAAAATTACGGTAGGGCTTATGACGCGCTGGTGCAGCAGGTGGACGGTTGGCTGCGTCTTCCCTTGTCCCTGGCAGACCACATCGCTGTGATAAAAATGGTCGTCCTGCCGCGCTTTCTATACCTATATTGTAATATACCGATAAAACTAACTCAGCAATTTTTCACGCTGCTGCGTGCCCAACTCCTGCGCTTAATTTGGGGGGGACGGCACCCTAGAATTAGCTGGAAAACACTGACCCTGTCGTACGAAAGAGGGGGATTCGCGGTGCCAGACTTCTACGTGTATTATCTCTGCGCACAGGCGCAATACGCATACTATTGGTACGGACCACACAACTTTATTCCACATGTGGCGGTGGAAGATGGGGACGCCCATCCCACCCCGCTTTGAGGTATGCTCACGCACACTGCCCGACATACGCCACGCGCTGAAATTAACACGCTGGACATGACAATTGCGGCCTGGCAGGCAATAGGCCGTAGGACGCAGAGGCTGCCGCTGTATGCGCCGGCCCTACCACTGGCACACCACGCCGCTCTGTCGGTCACACGAGAGGCGGGCCCTCTAGTATCGCTCAAGGAAGCTGGTATCACTCATATGCAAGACTTGTACCCGCAGGGACATTATCTAGAGCAGAATGATCTGGCCTACATACAAAACCCCACGCCACTATTTGTGTATACATGTCACCGTCTCAAACAGGCCATGAAGGCTCACTACCCCTGTTTCCCTGCAGAGCCCCCCACACTCAAGGCACTGCAGTTGCTGCTGGTAGCTCCGTCTAAGAAGAAACTACTTACTAAATTGTACAAAGCTGTACAGGAGGAGACGGTCAACGGCCCTGATGCTAGTCTTGCCAAATGGAATGCTATTCTAGATCCCCCACTCGAAGCTGCGGATTGGGAGCGGATTTGCCAGTTGACGGGTCGCCTCACCCCCAATGGCAACCTGCGCATTATCCACTTTAAATTCTTGCACCAAGTCTACTACACCCCGGCCCGACTGCACAGAATGGGATTGAGGGAATCGGCTCGGTGTAGACGATGTGGCCAAGACGAGGCGGACTTTCTACACCTAGTGTGGGGCTGCGGGCCAGTATTTGAATATTGGGGGGCGGTGCTGACTCATATTCATGAAATGACGGGGGCATTGCTTCCATGTGTGCCAGCGGTGTGTCTGTTGGCTCATGTACCTCAGCTGAAGGGCGTGGTGGGCAGATTTGTGAGGGTCGCCCTTCTGCTGGCTAAACGGCGCATTCTGTTTACGTGGGATGGAGTGGCCAAACCAACGTTAAACAAGTGGTTGTCAGACATGGTATACTGCAGGGAAAACTTGGAACTGTATGCAGAGGAGCTGCCCGCCTCCTCCCAACCGAAGGATATTTGGGGGCCGCTCAGAAACTTCCTTGCTGAGAAATTGTTGGCTGATACTGAGTGAGTGCGATTGTGTCACGTCTATTTCAAGGGGTGATGCTGTGCTGCTGTTCGTGGGGCGGGCCCGCAGTAGGGCACACGCCGTGTCTCCAAAATGCACACTGTAATTCCTTACTCTGTCCGGAACTGTACTGTTGTTACAACGTTCTGTTCTTCTGTATGCTGCTCTCTGATGACTGTGAAACGTATTTTATGTTACCTAATAAACAGATTTAAAAAAAAAAAAAAAAAAAAGCTTAGCCAAGGAGGTGCGGATGGAGCGGAAGACCCCAGCCTGTTTAGAAATACATTCACCCCGAATGACGGCCTTAAAACCTTCCCATAATGTCGAGGCGGAGACCACAGAACCAGTGTTTAGCTCGAAGTAGTTGGATACAGTAGTGCGGTTGTCCGCGCGAAAGGCCGCGTCCTGAAGGGTGCCGGAGGGGAGTCGCCAGGTAAAAGCCCGCCTCAGAGAATATGGAGGGCGGAAGCGGATCTGCACCGGTGCATGGTCAGAAAAGGTACGAGCCATATGTCCCACGTCAATGAGTCAGGACAGGACGTATGGCGAGATCAGCCAGAAGTCAATGCGTGACCAACAGCCCCTTGCACCAGTAACGCAGGTTCACGGGCATCAGAACGGAAGTGGCGCCAAGTATCATAAAGAGAATTGTCAGCTAAGATAGACGTAAGAGCCGCGGAGGCACGTGGATGGGTCAAGTGGGAGCCCGAGCGGTCCAAGGTTGCCGACAGAACAACATTAAAATCACCTCCCCAGACGACCGCAGCAGGGCCGCAAGCGGAAATGAGGTGTCAACTGTGGTGGAAAAAATCTGGATCGTCCGAGTTAGGGCTGTAGACCGCAGCAATCGTAACGGACTGGGCCAATAGTAGATCATGAAGAATCACGTACCTGCCCTCAGGATCAGTGAGCACCCGAGCGGTCTGCCAAGGGAGACCTCTGCGCAACAAGATTGAGACCCCCCTGGCATATGATGGATAAGTGGAGGAGTGGGATTTGCCCCAATATCGCGCTTGAAGTCTAGAAATAGAGCCAGGCAGCAAGTGTGTCTCCTGTAGGAGACATATATCTACCTCGTGTCGCTGTAAGTGGGCATGGATCAGTCGGGCCTTACAGTGGTCGTTCAGACCACGCACATTCCAGGTCCAGCAGACGATATCAGCCATAGGAGGTGGGTACAGAGCGTAGCGCTTCGCAACACCCACAGAAGACACCACATGCAAATGCCAGTGGCATGAGAGAGGCAAGACTCAATGGGCAACAAGACGCGGCATAGAATGCAGGCCCCGCGAGCAGATGGTGGGAGCCCACTGGGAACAACAGCCAACCAGGCAACGTGGGGAGAACGTACAGGGGGCTGGCCGGCGGAGGTATTACTGGAAGCAGAGCGTGCCAATGAACAGGGATGGTGCGCCACGGACCCGACAACAAGAGGTGCAGCAAGGAACGGGAGGGGGAGACCAGTGGAGCAGCATGAACAAAGCCCGGCAATAGCCAGTGCCCTGAAACAAAATGGAGCGTGTAACACAATGCAGTAACGCTGTCAAAACCTATAATGACAGTACCAAAGGAGAGTATAGGAGCAAACGGAAGCCACCCCCCCAGTAGAGGAACTGGAAACACCCATAAAAGATAGAGTGGAGGCAGAGAGTGAGGAGTCATTAGACCAGCAAAATATGCAGCCGGAAACACAATACAATGTCTGGGAATAAACATGAGCATGAAGTGCAGAAAGACCAAACGATACCATAAGGAAGCAACAATCCAGGAAAAAAAAAAAAAAAAAAAACCAGCGAACCCAACAGAACAGCCCAATCCACCCACCCTGGGCCCCAACAAGAAAGGTAGTGAGCCATCGTTTACCCCAAACAAGACCCACCTAATAAAAAAACTAAAAGCGAACATCAAGAAGACCACCAGCCCCCCTCCCACTCCAACCCCCCAATCAGGCTGAGGTACCAACCCATCCCACCCCAGGAACCCACAACTGGGAAGGGGAATAACAGCAGAACAGTTGGGAATCATTCCGTGAGGGCATGGCGGGCCAGGCGTACCCTCCTGCAATGAGGCAGGGTGGCCAAGCTTAGGTGGAGTTAGGCATCGCATAAAAAGGAGGGAAGGCAACAGCAATCAACAAAGTCACTTCAGTCATTATCGCTGAGGTGGTCCGCAGCCTCAGAAGGGGATTTAGACATTGGTTTCCGGGCCGATTTTTCGATCTTCTTGGCAAACGCCAGCGCCTCCCGTGGGTCAGGAAAGATGAGAGTCTTGGCTCCCTGGCGGACCCTGAGCCTCGCCGGATAGGCCAAGGAGTAGGAAACGTCGTGCTTCTGTAGAATGCGCTTGGCAGGTAGAAATTCTCACCAGGCTGCCTGAACAGTCATGGTGTAGTCCGGGAAAAAGGAGAGAAAATTGCCCAGATGAACAATGGTGCCCCTGTCCCGAGCAGCTCTGAGAATGGCGTCGCGGTCCCGGAAATTAAGCAGTTTAGCAATGATGGGACGTGGGGGTAGACCGGGACCAGGACGCGGGCCCAGGGAACGATGGGCGCGCTCCACAATAAACACAGATGAGAGGACGTCACCAAAGAGCTCCCTGACCAGTGCCTCCACAGTCATCCATACGGTTGATGTTGGTTGATTCTGGAAGGCCCGTTATACAGAGGTTACTTCGACGAGAACTGGCCTCCAAATCCTCGTTCTTTTCCCGGATGACCGCCAAGATTTTGTCCATTTGCAGCAGCTTTGTTCGGTCCTGCAAAGCGGCATCCTCAACATCAGAGATCCGGGACTCCACGTGTGTCAGGCAACTGTCATGGGTATCCACACGGGCTTTCACTGAGTCCAGCCGGGCCGACAGCTGATCCAGCTGGGAGGCTATGCCAGCGACAGTCGACTTCACATCCAGCATGATCGCCTTCAGGTCGTCGTCGCGGGACGGTGGCACCACGGAGGCATCCGCGGCCTCTCCCCCCTCAGCCGTGGAACCCTCCTGTCGGGAAGACCGAAGATGGTCAAAGGCGATCTTTGGCTGCCTCGGATCGGACTTGCCCGTGAAGCAGGCTAGCACTCCAATGTCACTGACCAGTACTTCCAGGCAAGCAGGGCGAGACCTGTGTCACCCACGGAAGGGACCACCATACCGCAGTGCGGAGAGGCGCAGGCAGAGCACCAACAGGATGCGTGAAGGAACAAGCAGAGGCCACACCTTGGTGAGTGTATTATGCAAGCAATGTCGTCCACCAAGAGGTAGGCCCTGCGATTGTCGGCAAGTGAGTTGGCACCAGCCCGGCGGCGTCCAGCAAGCAACAGCACCAAAGACGAGTGTGGATCGAGGCGCGTGGGCACCACCAGCCCCCGAACCTCCTACACAAGGGCAGAACGCAGGAGGGGGCCGATCACAACCACAACCAAACCAACAACTGCGGCCAACAGCTCACGGGTGGTCCCTCAGGTCCCTCCAGGAAGAAAAAGTGATCCAGGCACAAGCGCCGCCCGCAGAGGAGGCCCCACCAAGCAGGAAGATAGGGCGCAGGCGGGGTCCACAGCTCCAGTCAGCATCCCGGGGGCCCCCCTGAATTGGCAGCACTAGCAACAGGACAGGGGGGGCACCCGGCGCGGGAAGGGCCCAGCAGAGGAAGTGACGACCAGCAACAAGCACCAGAAGGCAGGCGCAAGCCCAAGACACAGTCAAAGCCCGGGGACCACGTCGGTGGGGCCTCGAAGTGTAGGGTTCCACTGGTGAGCCGAAAGAGCCAGGCGGTGATGCATGCGGAATGATGGGACCAGGCCCAGCGCTACCAGGAGGCCGGAGGGCCACAACAGGGATGGCCGCACCAATGTAATTAGAAATGCTGCCCAGCAGAGTATCCCCGCCCGGGCGGGCAGACCTCCAGTGCGCACAGGGGAGGGCACAGAGCACAACAGGGGGCCGGGCCGGCAGGGAGACACGGGGGGCTGCCGCCCCCGTCACCGGGTCCGGGCGCCAGCAGCAGCCGGCACGATCGGCCCGAGACAGATGTGAGGAAACCTAGGCAGCAGGGCCGCGACCACCCGGACCCGGTGGTACGGCCCGCGGACCCCCAACCACGCCTGCGAGGACCCCCCGAGGCGGCCCCACTCACCGGGAGGCCGCACGTCATGTTCCGGATCCTGGCCCGTAGCTGCGGCCCACATGGGAGCCGTATCACAGGCCCGGCGAGGCCTCACGCGCTGACCCACAGCCAGCCAAGCGTCAAAAGGCTCTAGTCGATGCCCCTTGCTGCGGGGAAGCCGGATCGCGCGCTGGAGTGACAGGTGAGTCACGATGCCGCAGGATAGTCACGGATTTTAAAGCTTGGCCGGCAGAGCCCACTTAATGTGCGGACATTTTTCAGCCGGCCAAGCCACGCCCCGTAGATGGTTGCAATCTTGTTGCAGAGTTCTTGTGAGGGTGGATTGCGTTTTCTGTGGCTAAGGAATAATTTGTGAAATGTTGTGAGCTAAATGGCAGAATTGGTTTCTCCACCATAAGATTTCCCCTTGCAGGGCTACAGGTCAAGACATTTTACCTTCAGAGACTGCCCCTGTAATCCCCTCGGATACATTTCCTATTAGAACCAGGGAAAAGCCTTTCTTTGTGTGTAGTCATTCTACTTGTTTGTAAGATATCGATAGTATGATTTTCTTTTATTAAGTTAATGGATGGGCAAGATTTATTCACTGTTATTTGCTGTTTAGTTCTGTGGGACTCATTTATGAGGCTCCTAATGCCTCTGGAATGTCACTTTTTGTGATCTTCCGTGGCGCAGAAGCCTGCGTGATATTTATCAGGCAGCACTAAGCCACTTTTTAGGTCGAGCCTAGCGCAGCGCACATGCGCTGCTTATAGGAGAGGGCCTCTTGTAATCACTCCAGACATTCTGAAAGCTTTCTGTAAACTTGTGCTTGTGGTTGTCACATATTATTGGCCTTTGCGTGTGGCTTTCAAAAAATTAAAGACCGCAATTGGCCAAAGGCTGGCGCATGTCCTACCTCCTCTTAAAATGTTCACTACCATGGCGTTTTGCTCTCGAGAATGAGCAGCCTGGCAGATGCATTCCTGCTGGGTCACGTGATGTCGCTTATCAGGTTACTAATTGATCTTAACGCACCGCACTGCTTTTCTTTGAAATGCTTGTTTATGACTGCGTTTGATCTGCCGCATCAGTATTCTGGGCATGGAGGCGGCTCATTGTTCTTGACAGTAAGAGCAGGCCCTGCACGTGCGGTCTGCGTGCTCTGTTCGTGTTCTTCCTTTGAAGTCTTCCTTCCTCTCGGAGTCCTCCTTTAAATTGACCCTAGATTCCATTCAAGCTGTTCTTCCCCCCGCCCCTACATGGCTCCTCCCTCTCACTTGGGTTGTAGTTGAAGTAGTCGGAGTTGAAAAATAAAACTACTGTTTCCATTCCCCACTCATGACGATTGCAGCGGAGCACGCACCGAGACCGGGCAATTTTTTAGCCCATATTCCCCGGCCCACTTTCCATTGTTCGCATGAGCATTTCTAGTGCCGCTTATAGGATGCGATGCCTTCTGTTGGGCCTACCTAAGATTTCTTTGAATACATTAATGTGCAGCAGCACATATGGCCACTCTAGCTGCGTGACAGCGGCAGACTTGAAGGCACCTCGTATTTCGCGTAGTCGCACGCCAAAGATCTTTTCACCTTTGAAAAGCCAGGCATTGAAAGGTGCTGAAGTAGGGAGGATGTGGATTTGCAAGGGAAAGTAATATAGTAGCATCACAAAAGGACAGTTAACAGATGTGTACAAAGCCCAGCTCGTCTTTGATAAGGCCTAAGAAGCGTGAGGCTAATTTAATAAGCATGTCAGAGCTGGCTGCACAGTACATCAAAGCTTCTGTGGGAAATGGACGGTAATTCTCGACTGACTATGACCAAATAAAGATGATTTTGACCTTTGACTGCACATATAAGTTAACTTGCGTAAACATTAGTGTGAAAGACCATGTTTTCATGCAGAAGCATCCCTCGGGGCAAACTGCAGATGCTGAGCGACTTTTTACAAAATGTGTGACAGTTTCAAGTGAAAACAAGCAGCTTAGGCAGCGCGAGGAGGAGGGAAGGCACAGCCTGCCTTGCCTGGGAGCCTGCAGCGTGTCCTCCAGAGGCTTCGGAGGCAGAACGGCTGGCTGAGACACACTTGGGTATTTAGTTAGTCCATTTTAATTTTGCAACATTTCTTCTGTCCGCCTGATAACTCACAAATGCATTTAATATTTAACAGACTGACAAAAGAAATTTTGCTAAATTAAACAGACTCGCTGAGTAACCAAGAGTGCCTCAGCCAGCCGGTCTGCCTCTTGAAAGTTTTTAAAGCACCTCTAATCACGGTGCCTCCGGCAGAGCCCGGAACTTGAAAACAAATTATCTGCTGAGTGGAGGAAGCACAGAGCAAGCACTGTCAGTTTACAAAAAGAAACATTTATCAAGCAGTTAACAAAAAGAAACATCCGGGACTAAAAGTGACAATATACCATCTCACCTCACATGCAGGCTTTAATCAAATTTGTTAGAAATCCCTTCAGTTGCACTGCACACTGTCTTTTCTTAACCTCTTTAGAGGTTCCTTCCCACACTGACCAATTTGTTTCCCTTTTTTGTACGAATTGTATCCTAATACTATCATACTAGTGTAACCTCTTATATCTTCAGTTTTAATTTTGATGACTTAGAAGGTCCCAAAGGCGAGACCTATTGGCTATGCCAATGCTTGTTTGGGCTTAATGCTGACTGATAAATATCAGTTTCTTTAACGCAGTGTTCTGCGTTAAAGGGGCGTGCAATGGGTGTTGCTGGGGGCGTTCCCAGCAACATCCATGGCCTTTTGACACTGACCCAGATTCACGAGAAATGGTAAATCTGAGGCAGCGTCAAAAGCTTTTTCCCTCCCAGGGGAGGCGTAAGGGAGGCACAACGAGGATAAATATCTTTATTTCTCCTTGTTTTTCCTTTTTCTATGTGTTCTGCAGCACAGATAGAAAGAGGAAAAAGCCTCTTGTGATTATTTTTGTACAGAAAGGTTTACCTTCCTGTCCAAAAATAATCATCCCCGCCTCGCAGGCATCCTTGCACCATGTTGCAAAAATGCCTGGGTTGGCGCATGGCAGCCCATTGTGCGCCAGCGCAGGGGAAAAGGACAGGATTGTGCTGTATCTTCTCCTTGACTTGATCCTCCCATGTGACTAGACAGACCATTACTGCATTTCTTTCTGCATTCTTGATTCGGTAAGAGTATGTAAAGCTCAGCCTAAGAGCCCAAAACAGCTGAAGAGATGCCTACGTAACATCAACCCACAAGAGCTGACTGCTCTCTGTGAGAACACCCTGACCCCCACCACCGAACATGTCTAATGTTCACGGCCTTACGGCCCACTATAACCACGCAATGCTGAACGTACCAGACTTGGTTGCACCATTACAGCTCAAAAGAGTGTCCTCTAAACCCTCCAAACCTTGGTTTACGGACAGTCTTAACTCCGAAAGAAGAAGCTTAAGGCTCGCTGAAAGGCAATGGCGGTCATATCCCTCCCTTGAGCATCTCTACCACCTGAGATCCCTGAGAAGCATATATAATAAACGCATCAGAGGCTCGAAGGCCACCTTTTCCGAACTCAACTTGACCAAGCAAAAAAAGTCCCAAAAAATAGTTTGATCTCATCAAGTCCCAAGCCAATAGTCATCCGAACCCCGCGTCTCATGGTCAAGTGGCACTCCCTAATTGTGAAGTATTTGCAGACTTCTTTATTGCTAAGTCTACTAAGATTGAAGCTAAATTACAATCTGTCCTGGACCACCTGTCGATTAGTCCATGGACCTCCCTATGTCCACTAAGCGTTGCCATCTCTGACCATGTGCAACCCGTCCCCCCTAAAAATAATGCTTCCTGGAGTCTGTTCCAAACCCTAGAGGAGTGTTCTATATGCAAAACATTATCAACTCTGAAACCCTCCAATCATTACAATGACCCTCTGCCATCGAAACTCTTCCCGGAAGTTAGATCCTCCTTACTAACATTGTGGACTAAGATCATCAATGCATCATTTTAGCAAGGGGATAGTCCAAACTGCCTAAAATCGGGGCAGGTCACGCCAATTCTCAAGAAAACAACAGCGGATCCTACAGACCTGTAAACCTTTTGCCCAATCTCCAACATCTCCACCCTGGCAAAGCTCCTGGAGAAATGTGTGCTTGCCCAACTCTGCAACCACATCGACCATTTCAAACTCCTGGATCGATGCCAATCTGGTTTCCGCCAGGGCCGTAGCACAGAGCCCAGCACTAACGCACATTGTCGATGATGCACTAAGAATGCTGGCCCACAATGAATCGTGCCTACTGATCCTGCTTGACCTCTCGTCAGCATTTGATACTGTCAAACACGACAACCTAATTCACCTCCTGAAACACAGGGAGGGGTTGTCTGGGCCGGTGCTTAACTGGTTCTCTTTCAATCAATCATTCAATCAATTATTTGTAAAGCGCACTACATACCCGTGAGGGTTTCAAGGCACAGAGGGGGGGGGGGGGGAGTGCTGTTGCTACTGGTCGAAGAGCCAGGTCTTGAGTTATCTCCTGAAGGTCAGCAGGTCTTCGGTTTGTCGTAGGTTGAGGGGGAGGGTGTTCCAGGTCTTGGCGACGCGGTGGGGGAAGGACCTGCCTCCAGATGTGGTTCTATGGATGCGCTGGACCATGGCTAGGGTGTGGTCAGCGGAGCAGAGTTTCCTGTTGGGTAGGTAGAAGGAGAGTCGACTGCTGAGATAGGCTGGGACGGTTTTGTGGAGTGCCTTGTGCGCGTGGACCAGGAGCTTGAAGGAGATTCTTCTGTCTATGGAGAGCCAGTGCAGGTTCCTCAGGTGGGGGGTGATGTGGTCCCGGCGTGGGACGTCGAGAATTAGGCGTGCAGATGCGTTCTGGATTCTTTGTAGTCTGTTGATAAGCTTGGACGAGGCTCCGGCGTAGAGGGCGTTTCCGTAGTCGAGTCTGCTGCTGACTAGGGCCTGGGTGACTGTTTTCCTCGTGTTTGTCGGGATCCATCTGTAGATCTTGCGGAGCATGCGGAGGGTGTTGAAGCAGGTGGAGGAGACTGCGTTGACTTGTTTGGTCATGGTGAGTTTTGAGTCGAGGATGACTCCCAGGTTGTGTGCATGGTCGGTAGGGGCCGGGGGGTCCCCAGTGATGCGGGCCTCCAGGAGTCATCCCATGCTGATGGGTTGGGCCCGAGGATGAGGATCACCGTCTTGTCTGAGTTCAGCTTAAGTCGACTTTCCTTCATCCAGTCGGCGACGGCCTTCATTCCCTGGTGGAGGTTGGATTTGGCGGTGAGAGGGTCCTTGGTGAGGGAGAGGATCAGCTGCGTGTCGTCGGCGTAGGAGATTATGTTGAGGTCGTGCTGTCGGGCGATTCGTGCTGGTGGTGCCATGTAGACGTTGAACAGCGTCGGGCTGAGGAAGGTTCCCTGTGGGACGCCGCAGATGATCTCGGAGGCTTCGGAACGGAACGGGGGGAGGCGGACTCTCTGAGTTCTGCCAGTGAGGAAGGAGATGGTCCAGTCCAAGGCCTTCTCTCGGATCCCTGCGTCGTAGTGTGCGGTGGCAGACGGTGTCGAAGGCGGCGGAGAGATCCAGGAGGATGAGGGCCGCCGTCTCGCCGTTGTCTAGAAGGATCCTGATGTCGTCTGTGGCGGCGATGAGGGCGGTCTCGGTGCTGTGGTTGCTGCGGAAGCCTAATTGGGAGGGGTCCAGGATGTTGTTGTCTTCGAGGTGACGGGTGAGCTGGATGTTAACTATCTTCTCGATGACCTTTGCTGGGAACGGAAGCAGGGAGATGGGCCGGAAGTTCTTGAGGTCGCTTGGATCCGCCTTGGGTTTCTTCAGAAGGGCGTTGATCTCTGCGTGTTTCCAGTTCTCAGGGAAGGTAACAGTCTCGAAGGAGAGGTTGATGATGTTGCGCAGGTGGGGTGCGATGGAGCTGCCGGCTTTGTTGAAGATGTGGTGTGGGAGAGGGTCAGACGGGGATCCGGAGTGGATTGTGCCCATGATCTTGATTGTGTCCTCGATGCTCACGTTGGCCCAGGTTGTCAGGGAGTTGTGGTCGGTGGGGTGCGGTGGGTCCTGCGTGTCGAGGCCTGTAGGGGTCGTCCGGGGTTTGAAACTGTCATGGATGTCGGTAAGTTTTCGGTGAAAGAAGGTGGCGAGGGAGTCGCACAGGGCTTGCGATGGCGGGATGTCGTTGGCGCTGGGGTTGGAGAGTTCCTTCACGATGTTGAAGAGCTCCTTGCTGTTGTGTGCGTTGTTGTCAAGGTGGTCTGTGAAGGAGGTCCTTTTGGCGGTCCTGATGAGGTGGTGGTGTTTGCAGATTGCGTCTTTGTGGGCGGCGCAGCTGCCCGGCGTCTTGTCGCTGTGCCATATGTTCTCTAATTTCCGGCAGGTGCTCTTTGAAGCGAGGAGCTCCGGGGTGAACCAGAGCTGGTGTCTCTGTTGGTGGGCTTTTTCAGCGGGGCTACGGTGTTGGCGCAGTCGTCCATCCAGCGTCCGAGGGTGAGTGCACCATCGTCGGGGTTGGTGGGGTTGGTCGGTGGGTTGAGTGCGAGGCTTGTCTGTAGTTGTTCTTCAGTGACTTTGCCCCAGCAGCGGCGGGGGATCTGTGGGGTGCGGTCGTGAGTGAAGGGTTTTCGGAAGGAGAAGTGGATACAGTGGTGGTTTGTCCAGGTGAGTTCGGAGGCGTGGCTGAAGGTGACGTGGGGGCTTGAGGAGAAGATGGCATCAAGTGTGAGGCCGGCGATGTGGGTCGGCGTCATGATGAGCTGTTTTAATCCGACGTTGGCGAGGTTGGCGATCAGGGTGGAGGAGTTGTTGTCGTTGTTGTTCTCCAGATGATAGTTCAGGTCTCCAAGGAAGATGTAGTCAGTGGAGGTAAGTGCGTGTGTGCTGATGAGGTCGGCGATGGAGTCGCAGAATTGAGGCCGGGGTCCTGGCGGTCTGTAGATGAGGGTGCCTCTTAGGGTGGTCTTGGGGTCCGTGTGGATCTGGAAGTGCATGTGTTCGGCGGTGCTGAGGGTGTCGTTGGTGTTTGTTGAGGCCCTGATGGTGTTTTTGTGGATGATGGCGATCCCTCCTCCGGTCCCGTTGGTGCGGTCTCTGCGGGTGATCTTTCTTCCTCCAGAATAGATCTGAAAGCATCAAGCCTAACCAATCCTTGTCCCAGCCGGCTCCGGCTACGCTGGGGGTCCTGCAAGGTTCTGCACTCTCTCCCATGCTCTTTAACTTGTTCATGGAGCCTCTAACAGAAATTCTAAAATCATCCAGCATTCACTATCACATGTATGTGGATGACACCCAACTTTATTTGAAGATCGCCTCCCCGGAGGACATTCAGTCCCTCAATTCAGTCTTGCTGGAAACACAAAGTTGGCTGACACTGAACCACCTGAAGCTAAATGCCCTAAAAATAGAATTCCTCCTAATCTCACCCCACAGCAATCCCCGGTCATGGAGTAATGGCTAAATCAGCTTACTGCTCTCAACTGTAGACCTCACCTCGTGGACTCGGCATCCTTGCTTGGTATTATATTAGACAAAAATCTAAACATGCAAAAGCACATCAGCTCCCTCACTAAAGGAGCGAATTTCCAACTCAGTATCCTACGGAAGCTCACACCCTTTCTCCCTGCTCATGACCTAAATGTGGCAGTGCAAGCATTAGTGATTGCAAAGTTGGACTATGGCAGCGCAACACTTTGTGGCTTGCCCAGAGCGAAAACGGCTCCTCTTAGGGTGGCCCTCAATTCTGCGGCTAGGCTTGTGACGAGCTCTAAAAAATACAACCACATCTCTTCGACCTGCTGGCCCTGAAGTGGCTCCCATATGACGCTTAGATACAGTTGAAAATTGCATGTATGGCACACAAAGCCATCCACTTCAAGACCCCGCTTTACCTCGCTCAGAAACTTGAGATCTCCTGTGGTGCAAGAGCCTGCCGAAGTGCCAGCACCCTCCTACTTAAACCACAAAAATTCAAGAAAAAAGACTTACAAGCGTGCCTTCTCAGACATGGCACCGAGGATCTGGAACTCTCATCCCCCCGAAGTCAGGGTGATCCCTTCCACTGTCCGCTTCAAAATGGAAGTTAAAGGTTTCTTGATGAAGAAATATTTGCCTCAGTCCGCCTTCCCCACTTGACCCGGGGTCCTGAGCTGCGGTTTGTAGCCCAGAGGTTTTGCTTACGTGACTGTTGGACATTTTTATTATTATTTTAAATTTGTATATAAGGCGCAACAGCTACCCAAAAAGGGTTTCCCAGCGCCTGCCAGAACAGGAGAAAATTAAAAGAGAACAACGACTTACTGATTGAAAAGCCAGGTTTTAAGTGACTTGCGGAAGAGTGTAAAGTTATTAATCTTTTGTACATTTCGCTATGTTGACTATGTATGTTTGCCTCTACCCTTCCTTGCTCCATTATCTGTAAAGCGCTCTAATGGTTATGTTCGCCCTATATAAAACTTTATAAATAAATAAATATCCGCTTGTTTGGCAGATTTTTAATGCCTCTAAATAAGCCCCGCCGCCCCATTATATGTAAAGTGGTTTGGCATAATAGGAACATGATATCATTTTAATATGCCCCTTTACAGAGGTATTAGGGGGCTGGTGGCATTGTGTGCTAATAAAGACGCTGTGTAGAGTTGTCTCAGGTGTCAGCTCAAAACCACTGCCTCCACAGAGAGACCACACCTCCGCGCCCCAGGACTCCCGGGTCCATCTAGGAGTCGCTCCTCCAGTCCAGGTTTTAGTTTCAATTCTAGGTTCCCTTTTAGTAACAGGAGTGCAGGAATGAGTGCAGGAATGAGTACTCAAACTCAAACTAAAAAATCCTGAACTGTACAGCTGCGCACTCACGGACCCTGGAAAGTTCTGAACTCTGCATAACACACGCAAAGCACAGCATAATGTAAATAAAAACGGTATTTCGAGGCATACTCACCAGGAGCGTTAGCACAGACCTTCGTGTGATCGACATTCATGTATATTTCATCGTTCATTTTCTCGACGTGCCTCGGACTATCAATCAGCCGCAGATGATTCAGGTAGAAATGACTGCCCTGGTGTGAAAAAGTCATATTCAAAAGAGTGCTGTTTCCGGCGTTGTATAATATTTGGAATCCCCACGGGATCGGGTATCCCCTGCCCCTCGGCAGACTCCGGAGGTCCTGCCTATTGGCCGATACACGATACCAGATATTACACAACACCGGCCATGACCAGAGTTGAAAAACACATTCCCACCCTGCGAGAAAAAAAAGAAGCAATTTATTTCTTGATATTTGTGGTGAAAAAAGCAGAACTTGATTAAAAGTAGAAGAGACACTTCCACAGAAAATGAAGTAGCAACACACACGCACACCCACACACCCACACACACAGCCACAAGTTCCCATTCTTCCTCCACCACAGACAAAGGCAGTGGCATGATGGGTACAAATATAAAAATATATTTAATAGTTGACAAAAGCTGAAGTTAGGAGCCCATACTCAAAACTTGAACTTTCGCTCCATTTGGCGAAGCTTCACAAAACTTTCGAAAAAGTGCTCTTTTTCGCCTATTTTCTGCATGGAAGCTTACAGGGTGACCCATCAAGCGGGGGCCAAAGTAAAGGTGGGTTCCAAAACACTAAATCGCAATGCATTTTCCATAGATTTCTTTAGGCAAAGCTACAGCAAAAACTGCTGAACGGAATTACACCAAATTTGGCAGGTAGCTAAATCTCACTCACTGAGGGGCATAATATCAAGACAGGAGATAAAATTATCGCCCCTTTAGCGGCAGAAAACTGCCGCTAAAACGGCGATAATGGGCTTGATAATATGCTCTATGGAATTCAAATTGAAGCTCAGGTTAGATGTCCTTAATATGCCCCTGTGTCCCTTGGGCGCCCAAGCCCCGGACTCAGTAGCTTCCCGGCCTACACTAGCATGGGCAGTAAAACATGTGTTTGCACCAGTCTGGTAGGACCATTTTTAAAATCTCTGTCCAGATGGGAGCAAACATGCAAGTTCTGCTCCCCGATGGCAGGAGTTTTAAACATGCTCCCACCAGCTAGGAACAGACTTGTTTTATGTTTCCCTGTCCGCACTCCTGCGGACATGGAAACAGAACACATTTTGCTCCCACCCATTGAGAGTGTGCAAAAAACAGTTGCTCCATCTGGGCATGAGCAATGCCGGCTCCTGCACTATGCATGGGTCGTGGGGGACTAATAAGAGGATGGGATCTCCAAGGCATAATAAGGCTTGAGGAGGGGGGGGTGCACAGAAACCCCTCCTATTTTCATTAGGTCGAGCCTAGAGTCAGCGTGCATGCGCTGCTCTGGAAGGCCTGGTGTAGCTCCTCTACGGACATTTATCCCGCCCCTGAAAACCCCTCCCTTTTCATTGGTTCTCTTCAGTGCCTTTCAAAATCTGGTTCTTTTTTGTGGCAAATAGGTCACATTAGTCCCTCCCTTCAAGGTATGGTTGACACCCATGGCGACTGACCCCCTTACTTGTCTCATCTCTCCAAGGGGCATTTAGATCAGTATGGTGGGACTATTTTCTTACTTTGCCTTGCCTCGGGTTTGGTTTGTTGACTTTTTTAGGTGAGGGGAAAAAAACAGTGCTCAAGCCAATGTGATTTCCCCTTGCTATCCCCTCCACTGTCGCCCCTCCCCACTTCTACTCTGATCACTGGCTAAAACTAAAATTTTCAACACATGAGTCTCCCACTCCCACCCTCCTTTCTTCTCTCCCATGTCTAGCTTCTTCAGTCTCTCTAGGGTCTTCCGCAGGGGCCTCAGTCTCCCTTCTCACCATCCCTCCCACCCCAACCTCCAGTTACCAGTGACAACTAGGCATCGTTGTGTATTGTCTAATTATTCCCAGCCAGTCGGGTACAGGGGCATCTTAACAAGGGCTTTATCTCCGCTTTTTTGGCTTTAAAAGCCAAAGAAGCGGTGATAAAAATATCGCCCTATCAACAACAGGGTGCTAACATGCAAAATCGCATGTTAGCACCCTTTTTCTCTACGCTTCCCTTTGCATCTCTAATGAGATGCAAAGTGGGCGTTCCAGAGCAAAATAATAGGAGAAATGTCGCTAAGCGACATTTCTCCTATTATCAAGCTTCACGCTAACCCTGTTAGAGACAAAAAAAGCAGCGCTAACCACGGTTAACGCTGCTTTTTTACGTCTGCTAATTTTCAGATTTAGCCATGTAATCCAATGGGAGGTGGATTACATGGCTAAGTCCACCATGGGCTATCAACAAGGATATCCCTATCCTTGTAGTTTTTCGCTGCATTACCAGCGATAACCTCCCAAAATGCCGCTATCGCTGGATTTTTTATCGCCTAGCGGGTTAGCGTTGTTAATAACGTGATAACCAGGCAATATTATACAGCGATAGCGGAAATTAAAAAAATTACCGCTAAGCGTCCTTGTTAATATGCCCCACAGTTCGTAAAACCCAGACCCCTTATTATTCATCAGCCGCCCCCCCCCTGTGAGGCGGGAGGGAGAGGCTGGTAAAATAATAGATAGGTATCAGCATCACAGGCGCATCCTCTGCACAGGAAAACCGATAGCGCTTAAATACTAACAGGTGTGAGAACCGAATAAACGCCTATTTATTTTAGTATTATTAATTAAAATGGTGTAATTTTTATAATTTCATGGGAGCAGGTCTATCTCTTTGAAGTGCAGATCTGCACATGAGATAACGTAGCACTTTGAAGCACCCTTGGTGGTCCACGACAAAGTAGCCCGCACTGGTGCTCCTTGGAGTAGCTGATAAGGTTGTGGAATATGTTCATTAGCGCTCTGAGCGGAGTATGGGCCGGCTGCATTTCTGTACTTTGCTGCGGTTTGCAGGCGAGTATGTGCAAACACTCCCTGGCTTCCATGAGCAGGACACATGTCCGAGCAATCTTCCCTTTAACTGGACAAACAGCAATAAAAGGTTGCCCACATATTTTAAAGTTTTAAGCCGTATTGTTTTATGTAGGTTCGTCCATGTATAATTAATTCATCAAGAAGTGTTCATTTAGTGAGTCATCTGTTGTAATCAGGCATGTTTTGCACTAATTCTTTCTGTGCATTTTTTGTTACCCTCTTCTTTTTTTTTAAACAGTCTGTTTTCATTTTTCCAATTATAATACCCACTTACCCCCACCCTGCCCTCCCCCTATCAGACAGGTAAAATCAATGAAATTCATTATATTCTTACATAAAGTACCTTAAATGAGTTTTATCAACTACTAATTAAAGTGGCATGTGCGGTATCTTTCCCTTATCCAATAGAAAAGGAGAACGAACAACCATCATAAACATTCTTACTATCCTCCTGAACAGGCCATGCCTTTAGCCAAAGAGTGGGGTAACTGCTTGCCCCCATTATTCGCCTCTTTGGGTTTGGATCCACACCTGTACGGGAGACTAAGGGGCATATTATCAAGAAACTGCGTTAAAATTATCGCCGCTTTAGCGGCAGAAAACTGCCGCTAAAGCGGCGATAATGGGCTTGATAATATTCCGCAGAGAATTCCAATAGAAACCCATGTTCTGGTGTCAACATGGGATTCTATGGGAATTCTCAAGGGCATATTATAAAGCTCATTATCGCCGCTTTAGCGGCGGTTTTCTGCTGCTAAAGCAGTGATAATTTTAACGCCGTGCTTGATAATATGCCCCCAAATTTTCAAACCTCTTTTACGCATCTTACTACCTTTTCATTTATAAATGGCCATTTCTAGATGAAACATTGCTAGCAGCCTAGCAGGCCGCTGCTGAAGCGTTGGAGCGTTAGGGTCCAACCATGCTGATGCGATACACATTCTTAAAGCTGCCATAGCAATAAAAAGCAATTCATGTCCCACTCTTAAATGATTGGTTCCCGCAGCCCCTAATATAATAACATCATTGGTCAATATTGTTTCAGTTTTTAAAACTTCAGTTAAAAAAATGTCAATATCTTTCTTCAACCTTTTTAACTCGTTACATGATGCAAACAAATGAACATTATCTGCACTAAACATTGCGCATCTCGGGAAGAATGTTCCCTCACCACTCCCCCCTTGGCAATTTTATACGGTGTATAATACAAAAAAAGCATGTTTTAAAAAATTGTGCCTGTAATCTGGTAGACATTAAAATAGTTTCTGACCTCTCATATGCATACAAAAATACCTCATTAGATAGCCCAGGTTTCACCTACCAATTCTGTGAATATTTATCCAAATCCTCTGGCAGTGCTACATTAATATGGGTATGTACCTCCCCAATAGAGCTTGCTTCATCCTGAAGTACTCTTTCAATAATTCCAACTTTTTCAAATTGCACACCTCCCCCTTCTGTAACAGAAAATCCCTAATGTGAAGGTACTTAAAAGAATCCCGCCAGTCTAGTGTAAAATCTTTTTTCAGTTCTTCAAAAGAACGAAACCCTGTGGGGGAAAAAAACAACCAGTCTGCACAATTCCGGCGTTCTTCATTCTCTTCATACAGGATTGTCAAAAAAATTCCGGGAGGTTATGACTGTCAACTGAGGGGGCATAAAAAGATAATCTGCCAATCTCAAACACTCTCCTAATGGCACTCCATGCTTTAAAAACACTTATAAATCGGTATTAGCTGTCATGGATTTGACGCCACAGCCGCTGGTCCCACTCTCCAACACAAGTTCAAAAATCGATGGAATTGTATCTGTCCGTATGTCATCCCTTTTAACCTGTAATAGCTCTCTGCTACACAATATTATGGAGGCCCAATAATATAATTTTAGGTTCCGGAGTGCCAGTCCTCCCCTGTCCCTAGATACGGTGAGAAATTTATAGGCATGTCGTGGTCGTGAATAAGCCCAAATAAATCTAGAGAATATCTGTTCCATTGTTTTGAACCATTTTAAAGTAAATTCAAGACATATTGCCCCAGATATAAAATCTTCGGGAAAAACAACATCTTAATAACATTGCATCGTCCTACAATAGATAAGTGTAGGTTATTAAGGCGTTGGAGATCTTTTTGAATAGTGTCCATAAGGGGTGCCATATTAGGGTTAACCACATGATCTAGCCTAGACGATATACATATATCTAAATATGTAGCTTTTTCTACTACACGTGCATCGGTCATTTTTGCTTTGTCATTAAGGACCAGCTGAGTCTTATCTTGGTTAGGTGCATAACCAGAGATTTGTCCGAAACGTCCTGCCTCGTCTTCGATAGCTATTATGGCGGTGTTTGGGTCTGCCGTTACCAAGGCAA
Source organism: Triturus cristatus (assembly GCF_964204655.1). NCBI lineage: Eukaryota > Metazoa > Chordata > Amphibia > Caudata > Salamandridae > Triturus > Triturus cristatus. The sequence continues at coordinate 1,204,090,313 of NC_140582.1, read as the reverse complement.
TATCATCTGCATAGGCTAAGGGTCTTAGTGGGATAGCTCGGTGACCATATTGCTGATATTTGGGTGTTCTCTTCTAATCTGCGAATTAATGGATCAATGTAGATAGCAAATAAGAGCGGGGAGCAGGGGCAACCATGCCTCGTACCTCGGGATATTGGAAATGCGTTTGATTATGGTCCATTTACCATCACAGCCGCTCGATATATAGTCTTTGAACTGCTTGGATAAAACCATCCCCTATTCCTACCCTAGACATGGTAGCCCATAAATATTGCCAGGAGACCCTATCAAAAGCTTTTTCAGCATCTAGTAAAATCAGGGGCATAGAGTCTCCTGCAACACTGGTGATGTCAAACAGTGTGATGACTCTTTGAATATGGTTTATGGTAGATCTCCCCGGAACAAAACCATGCTGATTCTCAGAAATAACTTTGTGTATAATAGGTGCTATTCTATTAGCTAATAATTTTGAGTTGCCAATAATATGTTCCGGTGGTTTAATTATTTTTCAGAAAGATGACAATTTTTGCACTTGACCATGATCTCGGGGGTCACCCACCATTGATTATATGCATCATTAAGTCGGTGAGCATGATTTTCAACTGTTCCATACAAGTGACATAGAATTCCGTCGGAATACAGTCTGTTCCTATCGCTTTCCCTCTTGCAAGACCTTTCATGGTCAGTAATATTTCTTCCTGGTCAGGTGGACATTCTAGACCTTCCTGATCCTCTGCCTCAAAATATTTATATGGTATGTGATCTAAATACCCGTCAATATCACTCTGCCCACTCCCCGCATTTGCTGTATTTAGATTATGATAGAACCCCCCAAAGGCCTCTCTTATAAGTTCTGGGTTGGTGATCTGGCCCAACACAGGGTTGTTAAGCTCTCGAATTAGATTTAGAGAGGTCTGCTGTCTAGTACAGACTGCCAGCTGGTGACCAATTTGCTCATTACGTTCATAAACCGCTTCTTTCTGGGCCATAGCTTTATTTACAGCTTTATCAGTAAATAATAGCTGCCTTTGCAATTGCAACCTGCCGCTGTAAAGCCTCTAGGTCCCTGTTTACTATGACAGACCTCACCAATTCCTCTTCTGCCGGCCCCAGATAGTCCTGCAATATCTTCATTGATTGCCTGGCTCTTTTATTATGGTCTAGGAAGTACTGTAATGTTTCACCTCTAATTCCCGCCTTCAAGGCATCCCATACTATTTCAATTGTGGTACTCCCTAGATTATCTTCCAAAAACCTTGGGATCCATTGTACAGTACCCTATATCTAAAAGCAGGGATCTCTCAAATGTCCAAGACCTTGTTTTAGTGTTAGCCATCTCTATTTCTAGACTACCCATTAATGGATTATGATCCGACAAGACACGCGGCAGTTTATCTATTTGGCAATTTGATTTTAAAGAATTAGAAATGAACACAACGCCTAATCTGGCGTGGGTGAGGTGTGGGTTAGAAAAATATGCATACTCTGGATCCGTTAACTTTCCGACCTGCCAGTTGTCCACTAACCCATGAGTCTGACACAAAGGGCCCGATTCACAGAACTAACTTAAGACAAAATCCTAAACTTACTACCATTTTGGTATTCACAGAAGGCACTTACTCATTTTGGTATTCACAGAAGGCACTTACTCATTTCGGTATTCACAGAAGTTAGGAGTCCTAACTTTAGGACTCCTAAATGCCTTCTGTGAATACCGAAAGTCTTAAAATTAGGATTTTTCTCAGTTTAGTAGTAGTATAGTTAGGACTCCTAACTTTAGTAGTCCTAAGTTTAGGACTCCTAACTTTAGTAGTCTAGTTTAGATTTAGGACTACTAAATTGAGAAAAATCCTAATTTTAAGACTTTCGGTATTCACAGAAGGCATTTAGGAGTCCTAAAATTAGGACTCCTAACTTCTGTGAATACCGAAATGAGTAAGTGCCTTCTGTGAATACCAAAATGAGTAAGTACCTTCTGTGAATACCAAAATGGTAGTAAGTTTAGGATTTTGTCTTAAGTTAGTTCTGTGAATCGGGCCCAAACTTTTTAACGCCCTAAATACCTTAGGCTTCCTATCTACATATCGCCACCTCTCCTCCATAGACCAATCACTAGGTAGATTAATATTAAAATCACCACAAAGCAAGAGTGGAAGAGGCAAATGAGCAAGCTCACTTGAAATATCATCCAGCATGACTGGATCATCACAGTTACTTCCATATACTGTACAGAGTGTTAGTTTCTGCCCAGCACCATTTTGACATTCATTAACTGCTCAGTGGCCATATTTGTCTGAGTTTCCTTGATTACACAACAGCCCGCTTCCTTTGGCAAAAATCGCAACCCCCCCTGAACCCTAGCACCCTCTGTTGTTGCTCTTATCACCCTAAATCCCAGTGTCTTCAAAACATGTATTTGTGCACCATCTATATGCGTCTCTTGGAGGCAAATGATATTAGCCCCCATCGATTGTAACCCAACAGCCACATTTTGCCTTTTTTTGCGTCATTCAGGCCACAAATGTTGATGGATACAACTTTCAATACCCTCAAATGATTAGGGACCATATCCTGACACAGATGCCACACCATCAAACAATACACATACTTTGTCCACCAGATAACACTATTCTTTTTATACACATGACTACACCACTGTTTCTAGTCTCCAAAGAATTACATAATTCTATCATAACACTGTTTATCACCTGTCTGACAAGCCACCCCCTCCCTCTCCCACGGGTCCACCCCCCACCAATAGCTAGGCAGCCAGGCTCAACCATGAGCCTGTGTGAGGACGTCTGAATCCTTCCACCTCACTTCCCTCACTCCTACAAATATAACTACACCACAATATACCTGTATTCTGTGTTGTGCTAAATAACAGCTTTAAACTGCTCTATTGTTGTGTTTGTTCTCTAGTTTCATGTTTTAGTACCCCTAGTCCCTGTTGTGAGGTCATCCAACATCTTATGGGGTTGTACTTCTGAGTTAAAGCTAAAGTCCTGACCCTTATAGATCACCTGGAGCCTGGTCGGGTTTTGTAAAAATACCAGCCGTTTGAAATTGAGTCATTAATTGCCTAAGCTGCCATCTGCTCTCTACCGTTGCATGGGCAAAAACAGGCTTGGGGAAAAAGGAGAATCCTTCAAACTGTCACTGTGCATTGGGTCTGGCTAGATCGTAGACAGCCTGTCGAAGTAAAAAGTTGCCAAAGTATATCAATATGGCACGGGGTAGTACTTTTCCTTCGAGGCTTGTTTTGATGGAGTTAATGGAAATCGATGACCCCTTCGAACTTCTTTATCCCAATCCCAAGACGATAGTTCGGGTAGGGACTCTTTTAACATATTTACAGCACATTTCCTTGTGTCGTTACCCTCATGGTTCTCGGGCACCCCAAGCAGCCTCAGATTGTTCCTACGTTGCCGGTTCTCATAGTCCTCCAGCTTCCACATAACATCCTTGAGAGTTTTGTCCTGAGAAATAGATTGCACCTGGAGGGTTTCCACAGTATTCTCCAGTGCCTCTGTGTCTACCATATTCATTCGTTCCGTGATATCTGTGCAGATTTTCCCCACTTTCCGCACTGAGCCTTGTAGATTCTTAGTAGCTAGCCTTGCTTGTCGTTTATCTGCTTTAACATCGTCTTGGAAAGCGCTTAGGGATTGTAAAATTAGAGCTAATGAAGGTTCAGGGGATTTTCCACTTTTGCTATGATCCGGGCCTCCCCTTGAACAGTTGATTGTTTTTCTTCTTCATTTGGCATCTCTAGGGACAGCATTAATGTCGTAGAATAGTCCCACCCCATCTTGTCCACCAATTCTTGCTCCTCAGGGGTCTTTTGCCAGGACTTTCAGCCTGAATTCCGTTTGGATTTTTTCTTAGCAGTGGTAACCTTCTTCGCTGGGGTTCTGTTGTCTGAGAATGAACCCACCTCATTATTGTTACTGATAGGTAGACTGGTATCCGATACCTCTGACTCTTCAGTTAGAGAGAAGAATTTTCCCCTGTCGCATCGGGAAACAGCCCACATTGTTCTATGGTCTCTTTTACCTCTGCACTCCGGGGGGGTAATGCGTTGCCTGATGTATCTGCAATTCCATCCTGATGCGCATTGTTCACTGGTTTTGGCTTGTTCATTTCACCCCCAGGGGCCTGACCAGCTGTCATTTGTGGACTCCGATCTTGAGTACTACATGGGGTAAGCGTCAATTCCTCTATTGTGGCCTTCACAGATATACTTGGCTCAATAATCAGGACCCTCCCCTTCTGAATCCTCTTCCATACCGGTAAATTCCACCGTCTGTGCAGCTTCTAGTATTGAATTATTTATTGTATTGTCTATTTCACCCTCATGGCTGACATTTTCCACTTTTTTCCTTTGACTTTGGGTCACCTAAGTGTGAAAATATGCTTGTTATAGCCGGCTGTGTTTTCCCTGTGTCATGAAGCGGTTTTGTACGGCGATTAATTGGCTTCCCAGGGGGCTCATTGTTCTCCAGTGTGATTTTTGCTTTTTTCTCACTTTTGGTAATTTACAAATCACTTCTCTTATGATCAGATTTGGGGTCCGACCCCTCTTGCCTTAGTGTAACAGCCGCAGTTCCTCACGGCTTTCCTCTCCCCCGAGCTGCCATTGTAGCCAGCGCTTCTTCCGGGAACGCGTAGCTGTTCACAGTCAACACGGATGATACGAAAGTGCGCCCGCCCCGGCTAACATTGTCAGCAGAAGCCATGCCAGAGCCTCCCAGTGCCCGCAAGAACCTCTATGGGTGTGTGCTTTATGTTCGACCCCCACCGAGGTCAGTTGAGGGCACTACAGGACACCGCAAATCCCGCCAATGCTCGGCAGCCCTCCACGTATGCCAGCAGCAATATCACAGGACATTTCTTGGACCCAAGGGGAGAAAGGTAGGTGAAGGTCTCTTAGTCAGACGCCATCTTGCCTCGATGAACTGTAACCCTCTTCTTTATGCAATGGTCAGTGAATGACCCGAGGATATGTCCTCCGGCCAGCCTTAGCTAAGAACTCACAGAGACTTAACACAGCAGTCTCTGTGCAGGGGAATGCATGTCCTGCATTGCTTCACGCATACATGCCAACAGCATCTTTTAAGCAAAACAACTTCATTTTGGCTGTCTCCTGCAGGAACAAAAGAACCAGCCATAGGGCACTGTCAAAATACTTGCCGCTGACCGTGGCCCCCGCAGGGCGTCACTTGAGCGGTCGGCGCCCTAGTGTCGCCTGGGCACCGGTCACCCCTCCCCGCCTCACCCTCCTGGGGGGCAGGGACGCCGGCCGGTGTCCCCCTCCTCTTTCCTGCCCGGATGAGACGCGACGGGCGTCACTTCCGGGGCTCCTCTGGGTGTGGGGGGAGGCTATATAGCCCTCCCCCACCATGCCGGCGACCTCTTGTCGCCTCGCACACCACCGGAGGGTCATTTTGCTTCACGCACTGAGGGTCGTTCGTGGTCTCCTCGTGGTCCAAATAACGGTGAGACCCGATGCACCCCGCCCCCACCCCGGCCCTGTCCCTGGGCAGTACCAGGTGAACGGGGCCCTGTGGCATAGATTGTCACGGGCGGGGGGGGCACGAGCCGCACTGGCCCTAGGCTAGCTTTGGTAGGCGGACACGGGAATAGCGCGAGTCGGGGGCGGAGCTGAAAGGCTAAGTGCGAGGCGTGGAACACGAGCATACCGGGGCTCATGTGTCCCGTCCGGTAGCCCGGGTCGGGAACCTGCTGGAGGGTCGCGGGTGGGATGTGGTTGCGGCGGGTTGGGTAGAGGTTGTGGTCCGGCGGCTAGACTGCCGACTTGAGGCTGGAACCAGGGGCCACCAATGGGACGCTGGGCAAAGCCCTTTATCTCCCCGTGCTCGAATCGAAGCACCCAGTTGACCCAACGTTTAGGCCGCGTTAGTACCTGTGATATTTCGGTGGGTGGAGCACCAGTCTTTTGGAGGACGTTGTCCTCTCGTGCACGCTGTGCCTCCCAAGGGAAGTCCCTGGACCAAGGTGGAAAGAGTGCCGCCCGCCTCTGGGCGTGTATGCCCGGCGCGTATCTTCACATGGAATTCATTACACTACAAGGAGTATGTGGTCCGTCGGCTGCGCTGCTGCCCCTGGCTTAGGAAACCAGGGTTCGAGCCTCGAGGTCGCATCCACATTTCGTGGTTCTGGGTAATCATGCCACCTCCCCGTGCCTGAATGTGTAATGTAAATACGGACTCAGGTACGCGGCTCCAATACTTTCGGGTCGAGCTCGCGCCAGATGAATTTGCAAAAACAAAATATTAAACAAAACCGTTTCGTCTGACCGATGTGCGTGATATTCCCTGCTAGTATGCGAGGGCCCGCAGGGTTCTTTGTGGTGGGCTCACGCATCCAGGGGGGCTTTGGGGGAGCGCCTGCGTGTTCTGGGGCGGCAGGCGCTGGTTTTCGCGTCTTCCGACTGGGCATTGGGTCCGGGCATGGCCGCGTGCCCTATCTCCGCGCGGCGCACATCTGGTGCACCGGACCGCTTGTCCCCCCCTCCCTTCCTTCCCCCCCCCCCCCCCGCGCTGGATTTTGCACGAGGGGAATGAATGCCGGTTTGCGTTGCCACCGCTCCGGTACAGAGTGGGAAGTGATGTTCAGGCCGATTTAAAGGCAAGCTTGCAAATGTCTGCGTAATCTCTGTTCCGGTGCAGTAGGATTTCACGGTCGCCGGCTCTGGCACGGGGGGGGGGGGGCGGGGCGGACGATGCACGCTCTACAGCCCTGGATGTCGCCACATGCACGCTAGGCAGCCCGCATTAAAATGCCCGCGTGCGCACGGGATTTAATCGTAGGCAGAGGTGGGAGGTTGTTTGCCGAGCTCGGACGCGGTAGCGCAGAGGCAGGGTGCAGTGGCTTGGGTGCAGCAGTTCACCCCGATGCTGGCGTTCGAGGCCCACCACCAGCTACATAATGACAGCTTGTTGTCTGTTAGAGCCAAGGTCTACCCGTTGTGCCCAACCCGGCGGCAAAGCGTGCTAGTGGTAACTGCGCTGCAGCTTGAATTAACAAGCATTTGCAATGCAATAGGTCTCGCAGTTACGAGAGTTTCAGCTATTGGCATTGTAAATAACAATGCCTTTTATTTATGCATAAAAAAAAAGGCATTATTATTTGTAATGTCAATAGCTCAAACTCGCGTAAATGCGAGACCTATTGCATTGTAAATGCTTGTTGCTTCTTTGTCAGGCTTCGTACGTTTTAGCCCCACATGGAGCGACTGCTGTTTCTGCACAATCTGTGCTTGAAACAATGAGCCCTGTTCTCTTGGGCGGAATCCTCCCAGGGATTAAGGGGGAGGGGGGCTCTCCAGGAGGTGTTATGGCCAGCATCCCTCCTGGACTCACGCGGTCTCTCGGGGCATGGGGGGGGGGAGGAATGCCGGTGACTGTGTGTGGGACAGGAGGTGGGGGTGCAGCAGAGCCGGGGGGTTATGTTCAGTAGCTGTAATATTCTTTAATTCAAAGACACGTCTTGTCCATTTTGGAAGGATGATAAGCGGGGTCGTCATCATCATAATCTTATTTTTAAAGTGCCTAATTAGCATAAAGAGTGATCCAAGCTCTTGTGAACCTAAGAGCCTCCAATTCTACTTTAATCAGTGTAGCAAGGGCACCAACCCACTGATCTATGTTAGGCTATTCATTTAAATGAACCCCCTTAATGCTTGTTTTAATAGTGCTGAGTGATACTAGTGCTGCCCCTCGACGCTAAAGTACAGCCCTCCATGCTATATACATGATTATTGTGTTTGTGCAGTGCAGCATGCTGCCGACTCACATAACACAAACCAGGTGGTGCTGCCCGGCTGGGACTGCCCCACAGTGACCCAGTGAGGGGGATTAATAAATTAGTGATAAGGGCGCGAGGCCTGCAGTGGTGTCGGCTCCTGTGTGTGAGATGAGTGCGTGCGGCCTGCAGTGGGGTCTGTCCTTGTGTGTGTGGCTCTGTGTGTGTGATGAGTGTGTGAGGCCTGCAGCGGTGTCTGCCCCCGGATGTGCGTGTATGTGTGTGTATGATGGGTGTTTGTGGCCTGCAGTGGTGTCTGTCCCTGTGTGGGTGATGGGTGCGTGCTTCTGCAGCAGTGTCTGTCCCTGTATATGTGTGTCTTTGTGTGTGTGTGGCCTGTAGTGGTGACTGGGTGTGTCTGCTTGTGTATGTTAGTGTTTGTGTATATAATGAGTGTGTGTGGGTCCTGCACTGGGGTATGTGTGTTTCTGCGTGCGTTTATGTGTGTGTGTGTGTGTGTGTGTGTGTGTGTGCTAAGAATGACAACAGGCTACGGGGATGCTGCCTGCGAGATGGATGGACACGTCCTGTTTCACTAGTGTCAAGCAACAAAAAAAGAGAACAATTCAACCGACGCCTTGAAAACGGAGCCGAACAGAACTCTAAGATGCAACTGTTTAGAAAAGGAAACCGTGGCAGTTCATTTTCTACACAGCAGCACTTTTGATATTAACTGTTCGCGGGGTGGTTCTGCTGCGGACATACCTGCAGTCTGTGCCGCCGGGGCTGTTGTGTAGAGGTTTGTGTGAGTTGCGTCTGTCTGCCTGCTGGGTGTGTTCCCCCTATTGCCATCCCCCAGCCCCCTGTGAATTCTGCACAACACAGGAACGAAACTGAAAGTGTCTGCGAACTCCTGGAAATCAGCTGATCCGCGCGTTTATTATAAATGAAATATATGACGTGAAGCAAAAAGCCAAATATCATTTTGCACTACGTTGCTATTTTAAAGGCGTCAAGGCAGGATTTACGACGTGCTAGGCTACTAGCAAGAATGTGAAGTAATTTTACTCACAAGAAATTTGTCGAAATAAAGAAGCGTGTGTTTCTTTTGAAATAAACAAGTTAAGACGCCGAAATTAGCCAGCAGATGGCACTGCAGCATTAAAACAGAAATGGGAAACGCAGTATTTTTCAGGTGGAACGAGGAACAGTGAGAGATAGTGCGAAAAGAGGTGGATAGAGATTCACATAAGAGGGTATCTAGGGATATGGAGGAAAAGTAAACTGAACAAGCTGTGACCAAAGTGACAACTCCGCACTTGTGTGGTCTAACAAGCGCGCACTGAAGCTGACGGAGTGGGAGGGGGAGTGGGGGCGGGCACGCAGGCTGCCAAATGGTGCGATGAATAGTGAAAGCGAAGCTGACGGAGTGGGAGGGGGGGTGGGGGCGGGCACGCAGGCTGCCAAATGGTGCGATGAATAGTGAAAGCAAACAAGTGGTTGCAGGACTCCAAATGGTGCGCGCGCCCGGACGGGTCACATGCACTGTAGTTGGAGGCCTGCAAAGCCACTGTTTGCACTTCCAAAACGCGCTTACTATAAGTCTCGCCAGAGCCAGCGCTAAAGCGCTGGTCAGGCGAGACCTAAAAAGGGTGGTAGGGGAAGCGAGGAGGCTGGGCGCCACACTGCCAGATCACGGGATTCAGTGGTTTGATGGGTCCAGGGAGGGCCCTGTGCCGACCTTAGGGGCACAGGTCCAAGGCCCGCCAGTGCCCCCTCAGTTTTCATCTCAGCCGGCTGATTAAGGAGAAGGAGTCAGATTGGTTAACAATGGACAACTGTTATGCTGCGTCAAGATATCCGCTGGGGGTGAATGAGTCCCCCCCCCCTTTTTCCGTGCCTCACATTTGTTTGTCTTTACAGCAGCCCTGCGTGGAAGGATTAGAGGTTGGACGAGGAGCCGAGAGTGACTATTGTGAGCGGCATTACCGCTGGCACGACTGCTGGATAGAGCCGCTCCCCCCCCCCCCGGGCCGCAACCCCCCTTCAGGTGCCCCTGGCTTTGTGTGCCGGACCATCGCCGGCACCTTACAGCTGCCCTAACCCGGGGGCTTTTACAACATCGGAAGACCTCGGTAAGCTCTTGGACACTTTGAGAAGCTTCATGGCTGAGGTTAGAACGGGCTTATTGCTGGCCAGGCCACCCACGGGGGCCGGGCCCGTCGCTCCTGCACCACCCGGTGGTGCCAGGGTGCCAGCAGCGTTCACACAAGTTTGGGGGAGGGTGGCAGTTCGTCCAGCGCTACCTTGGCCCAGGGGGGAGGACTGGCACCCGCAATCCCTCCGCCCTTGGGAGGACAGCACACAGTTGTGGGGGTCCCCCCAATGACGAGCCCCCCCCCCCGCAGCAGACACAGCGTCAGACTTGGCGTCGAGCATACTCTACCTACCCAAGACGGTTACACCGGTGGGGCCACCAGCAGTGCAAACCCTCGCAGTGGTGCCGAAGCCTTTAGTAACTACTGCACCGCTATTATCTGGCCGCTGCTCCCTGGGGTGGCAAGTTCCCTTGGCAGCAAAGGAGGGTATATGGCGTAGGGAGTTTATTGATATTTTCACTCTACTCATGCACGGGGCTGAGGGGGTGGACACCAGGAACATGGGCGCCAAGGAGGATGACAAGAAGGTGCGCTTCCAAAACTGGCCTGAAAAGAACATTGTCACATGGGGCCATGTATGTGCCGCCGCAAACAGCCCTGGGTCAGAATTGTGTTTTACTCTGCCTTCAGTTTGCATTGCGGTACATCTGCCATGGTGGTTACTGGACAGGGCGCCCTGGGTGGGCCAAAGCAGCACACCAGTTTGGGGTCAATTATTGGTGCCCTAACCAAGTGCACTGCCAGGGGGCCATTAAGCGGAAAGACCACCCGGGGGGCAGTCTCTAACAATTTGGCTGTAGGAATAGATTATTCATTCACTATCCCGATAGTGGGCATCGCTCCACCTTTGCCAGCAAGGTAGACGTAGGCGGGTAGTTGTGTCACTTGACGTCGAGGAGCGTTTCTTTCAATGCTTTTCTCCATAGAACTAGTCTCGCCAACTTTGTTTCAGAGTTTGTAGGGTGCCTGTGTCTCAAAATCGATCAATATGTAAATGAGTATCGGTTGACTCGCTGTCCACTGTACAGGCTCTGGTATCCTATACGTGTCGTGTTCCATGACTTCAGCTTTGCGAGTATAGACTCCTGTGGAGTACCCCAGTCTCTGGTCTTCATTTAGTTAGCTTTTGTGGCTTCAGCTCCAAAGTTTTCATTTTCGGTAGATACAGAGATAGCTCTTCTACAGCCAAGGTCACATTGGGATTACTTTGGAATCGGGTTGTTCGGTGTAAACCTCGGTGTCCTGCCGGCGCCTCTGTGGCATGCGCCGTGAGAAGACTTTCGTATTATTCCATTTAGTGAGTTTCCGCTGCTTGGCTTACTAGGTCCGTTGGACATCAGGAGTTAGGCATGTGGACCTTATAAAGGTCTTTTAATGCATGTGCTGCTGTTGGAAAAGGGTAAAGGGTTGTCGGTTTTGGCCGGGTACCGGCAAGCATGACTTCAGCTTTCTCCGCGACAAGGGTGCATTATCGGCCTAGAACCCATGTATACTTCCCGGGGCTCTGCCCACACCTAGGAGGGCCAATATCACGCAAAGCACAGGGGGAGAGGTCATATATGACATCACAGACTTGATCAGTGACATTACCCGGGTCTTCCCTGGTCCCAAATTTAGACTAAGTTATGGTCTGGCCCAGGGTTGGCAAAGGATAGTTATGTTGTTCCTGCATGCACCGATCTCGCAGTACAACGAGTTAAAACATTTTGTCTCCAAGGCGGGGATTGTGTGCCACCACTCCATTCCCAAAGGGCTCCCACCCCCGCACCTTGATCACGTGTATGTGTCCTGTCTGGCTGTTGCGGAAGTTGATTAGTGTGTTGGTTCATTCGCGGTTGAGCTCGCTATTCATCGAAGGGAGACGGTTGAGGAAGGTTCAACACGTTAAGGTGACAGTCCCACCAGGTCAGAATTGAAGCATCCGCAGTTGCTACGCTGCGAAGCTAGAAGTTTGCTTCATCTTTCTTATACAACTAACAAGCATTGTTTAAGCCAAAGGCACTGGCATGTAGTGAGGCACGGTGTTTGGGTTTATACACGTAGGCAATGTCATGAGCTGCTAAACTACAGCCTGCCATGTCACCGGCCGACAGCCCAAGGGTGTGAGTTTGCGAGGTCTTGGGGCACAGCTGGGCCGCTGTCAGGCATTGGCAGAAGTACATACATCCTCCAGTTGCTATTACCTGTCTGTGTTCCGCAACCCCTCACCTCAGACATTTAAGGTAACAGACCCCGGCTCTTCAGCAACATCGTGCCAGGGGGGCATGCGCGCTGCAACCATAAGGGTGCCGAGTAGCAAAACCAGTAGTTAGGTTTAAGAGGTGTCTCTCTAGCCTTACAGCTGTGTGAAACCACTATCATTTAGAGGTGCGCCCAGGTGAGAATGGGGCGCTCCTTAAGGTGCGGATGACCACTCCGGTTTGTGGTACCTCCCAGCGGAACCACTGGTAGTGTACTGGAGCCAGCAGGAAACTGGGAACCTGGGATAGTGACACCTGTACCCCGCTTGGTGGGGTGCGGTCGGCCAACATAGTGTGCTGCCGTCCCAATAAGGGGGTAGCAGCGTGTCAACACAAGGGGACACTATGTCAATAGAAGATTTGGCACGCCCAGTGTGTAACTAAAACTAAACTTCAACGGAGCAGGTAACTTGTCACCGCTGGGGATTCCCTGGGCTGGTGGTAGGTAACCCCCCCCATGGACACCCTCTTAGCTGGGAGCATTCTAGGATGGGTAAAATAGGACTTAGCCAATCCGTAATGCTTGGACCATGCCGCAGGCAATGCGCACTGCTTAAATCAGACAGATTCCCTAAGCCAGTATGCCTGGGCGGTTTCTCCACGGAGTGAGCTGAATGGGCATAATTCCCATAAGGAATAAGGGATACATGGCAAGGGCATGAGAGTCCCTTGCCCATGGCCACACCCTTCAGTTATGAGCACTCCTGCGCATAAGGATTTAGCAAACAAAGGGACAGTTCATAGGTTAAATAGAATCCCCCTAGCCAGAATAGCCAGAGCAGCCAGACGGGTGGGGGAGTCGTCACGTAGCTAGCGGGCTGCTGTCCCACAGATGGGCACGCAGGTTTCCAGGCGCACTCAGTGCTAGGAGAACGACAGATAGGTGAGATCAGCACATAAACGGGGCCTTGCGAGCCCGGGCGTCGGCGGTCACCCTGCCCCGAGCTGGCTCGGGGACGAGGCAAGTGAAGCAGTGGAACTTTCACGCATTGGGGAAAATTGCTCTGGGCACAACTCCCCAGGCCTGACGGGCCTCTGGTTTCAGCAGCCACTATCTGACCCAGGATAGCGTCAAGGGCTTGGGATATAGAAGGCCATCGATAACCAGCAGGGATGGTTCTCTTGCATCTGGATTGCAGGAAGCTCCAGACAGGAGAGGTGGCAGGTAAGACTATAGCTGCTTTGGTGGGGGGCTCTGGCGGCGACGGTGGCCGCCTCCAGAGCTGTGGCGGAGTTACAGGGCGATCTGGAAGCAGGCCGGTACCAAGGGTACCTCTGCGCGGCACCATAGGGGGTGCCAGGGCCAAATCCGAGGAGCCTCATGGGTGGGTCCTGGAAGCCGTGTCGGCGCCCCGCTAGTCCTTCGGGCGGTTGTGGGCCTGAACAACCGGGGGTTTGCTATGCTACGCTCCGCCCCGGGAAGGGGCGTGAGTAGTAGTTACCAACGGTCACGTGATCCTGGAAGAGAATCACTTGGACGGCAGCATAGGCGGGGTTCGCCCCAGTGCTGCCCGGCTCATCAGGCGGGCAGGCGGCCCAGTTGGTTGCCTGCCCTTGGATCGCCCGTAAGATAACCCACCTATTACATAACGGTGTATGTAATAAACCTGCAGCATTTTGTACCCAATCAAACAGTCTGAGTGTGTGTTATTATTGGGTAATGTATTTCGTTGGAGGGGAGACTGAGGGGTGCCAACGGCGATACTATGCCGCTGACCGCGGCCCCCGCAGGGGGCCACTTGAGCGGTCGGTGCCCTAGTGTCACCTGGGCACCGGTCACCCCTCCCCACCTCCCCCTCCTGGGGGGCAGGGACGCCGGCTGGTGTCCCCCTCCTCTTTCCTGCCCGGAAGTGACGCGATGGGTGTCACTTCCGGGGCTCCTCTGTGCGTGGGGGAGGCTATATAGCTCTCCCCCACCATGCCGGCGACCTCTTGTCGCCTCGCACGCCACATCCCTCCCTACCGCTTACCCGGCGTGGTTGGCAGGTGGGGGTGAGAATATTGTAATATTTCCTTTTTTTTCGTTGCAGGCGGAGTTACAGGGCGATCTGGAAGCAGGCCGGTACCAAGGGTACCTCTGCGCGGCACCATAGGGGGTGCCAGAGCCAAATCCGAGGAGCCCCATGGGAGGGTCCCGGAAGCCGTGTCAGCGCCCCGCTAGTCCTTCGGGCGGTTGTGGGCCTGAACAACCGGGGGTTTGCTATGCTACGCTCCGCCCTGGGAAGGGGCGTGAGTAGAAGTTACCAACGGTCACGTGATCCTGGAAGAGAATCACTTGGACGGCAGCATAGGCGGGGTTCGCCCCAGTGCTGCCCGGCTCATCAGGCGGGCAGGCGGCCCAGTTGGTTGCCTGCCCTTGGATCACCCGTAAGATAACCCACCTATTGCATAACGGTGTATGTAATAAACCTGCAGCATTTTGTACCCAATCAAACAGTCTGAGTGTGTGTTATTATTGGGTAATGTATTTTGTTGGAGGGGGGACTGAGGGGTGCCAATGGCGATACTATGTCCGAACCCTGTGCCCGCTTTAAAAAGCAAAATGCTATTTGGGTACACAGAGACAAGGTGCTGTTCATGCTCGGTGGCCTCAACCTAAAGAGTGTGCCACAGGCTGCACCCAGCGAATACTTCGCTCACACATCAAAGAATATTGTGAAAAAACACACTGCGGGTACTAACAATGAGGAGAGCCAGCTAGCGAGTACACTAGTTCGGAAGCTTGACTTTCAGCTGACTGCAGCTTAACACTTGAGGTGCCGGTGCAAGTCGGGATCTGTGTGGCTGCTTACCTGCTTGGTTTCCTTGTCTGGTATCGCATATTTCTCCAATGCTTTTAACTTTTATTTTTTTAATTAAAAATTGTATTGAGGCCTAAAAAGCATTGCAAATTAAATTTAGGTATTTGTATAATATGTATGTAAATGCTTATGGAAAGAAGTTTGTAGACCGGTTCTTGGCACAAGGACTTGTTGGTTCAGAGGAAGCACATTGGAAATGTATATAATTTAAAAGGTAGATGACCTCCCTTATTTTGTGCTTGAAAACACTATGTAATAGACTGTGTTTTGAAATGGAGTTCGGAAGTTCATGTGACTGGGACTGCCTGTATTTTGAAGGAACACAATGACACCTTTCAAAATAAACACACATACTCAAAACTGTCCAATATCGAGTATGATTTGGTAATCTATTCTAGGTACTGCAATACACAAAAGGTTTTCCATATTTTCTAATACACATCTTCTTGCAAATGCAGAAGCGGCATTGCCACTGTATATGAATATCATGCGGCAGAGTTTCTCTGCAAAAACATGTAACTCACTACCACTTAAATATACCCCACAAAAATCCACTCTATGCCACATAAGAACAATCTACTTAAATACTCCCACACCATGCCACATCATTCCACTTAACATAATTTCACTCAACACCACACTGTTCCATGCCACACTATTCAACTCCCCACACGTACATTCCACACCACACAATTCAACACCAAACCACATAATTCCACTCCACAACATAATTCGTCTACACACCACATATATCTGATTCACAACACTTTATTCAACATCATAATACAAAATTCAGCAGCACATCACATAATTAAACTCCACTACATAACACTCTACAAGACAAAATACCATTCCACGTAATTTCACCCCTTAACACACAATCCCACTCCACATAATTCTAATACATTCAGAAACACATTATTACTATCCTCAAAATCCAACTGCACACCATGCCACACAAATCCACTCCACTCCACACAGTTCTACAAATAACAATTCCAATACAACCCACATAATTCCACGACACTCCACATACACCCACTCCAATCCATAAAAAATAGATAAGAGACACTTACAACACCAATAGCTCTAACACTTTCTTTCTTCTTTTTTTTTTTAACACCCAGACACAGGTGTAGCTTAGCTCTTATCAATTTGTTATTTTTTGTCACCATAAAGGCAAAACTATCCACACAAGTCCACGCCGCACAATTTAACTCCACACATTTCCAATCCACACCACAGAATTCAACACCAATTCACAAAACACAACTCAGCAACACGATTACACAACACACCACATACATCCAATACACACCACACAATTCCACATCATGCCACAAAATTCAACAGCACACCCCATAATTAAACTCCACTCCATACCACTCCACAACACAAAATACCTTTCCACATGATTCCACTACATAACGCACAATCCCACTCCAAATAATTCCACTACAGTCAAAACCACATAATTATTATCCAAATAATACCACAGCACACCATGCCACATAATTCCACTAGACAAATCCACTCCACACCACACAATTCTACGCCACAAAGTCACACAATTAACTAATCCAATCCAGCCCAAATAATTCCACTACACACCCCACACCGACACACTATAAAACATAGGTAAAAAAAATGCCATTTACCATGCCAATGGCTCTAACTCAAACAAGTGTGAGACTGATTGCATTTCCAATGCTTGTCTTCCTTGTCATCCGCCACCAAGTCTTAATCCAAAATTTCACAGCTACTGACTATGTCAAATCGTGTTTTCTCTGTCTTATTGCGTCTGCTTCTTTCTATCTTTATTAATATGTACATTGTTAAATTTGAACAGCAAGAGAAAACAAACTTTAATGTATTTTCTAATGTAGTGTCCACTTCTTCATGCAAACCATACTTCTTCTGTCCCAGACACATGGCCACCATCCACTCAATGTGGGCGATGTCACCAGAAAATACATTCAAAGAGACCATTACTAGATGTGTTAATTTTTAGGTCGAGCCTGGGCAATGCATGTGCTGCTCTGTGTCATGCTGTATTGGAGTATGGAATAGAAGCGCCGCCCACTCTCCACCCATATTTTTTATAGGCTTGTGTCATTGCCCTTCCTAAATGGTGGCTGTTGATCCGTTAATAGGCTTGTTAGTCCCTCCTTAGTACCGCCTTTTCTTGATTTTTAACCTCCCATGAGGACTGGCCCTTTTACTCCTGTTGTTACACAGTACGTCTTTTTCAATCTTTAAGCACTATTTTCTTTGATGAGTTTCTCCTACTGCAGGCATGACATGCTTTCCTGCAACATTCAGCGCGCCATGCGTGCTTTCACTTTCCGAGCGGCCGGGACAATGGCGGCCGCTTCTTTGAATAGGTCTCGCATTTCCAAGAGCAAGAGTGAGTAAGAGTGAGCAAGATTTGCTCTTGTTCACCCCTGAGGCGGAAGCCGGGGGCTCTCTCTTTACTATCCCTTTGCCCACGGGCACCCACTCGCTGAATGCAGAATTATTTTTAAAAATTGTAAAATATTTTATATAGCTCGTTTTTACCTACTTGCACCACTGACCCCTCGGACCAGGTTCCACGCTGCTACGAGGCCCCTTGATGCCACTTCCTGACCGCTGCAGCCGAGTCAGGTGCTGACGCCGGTAGGCGAGGAGGGACGCCATCTTGGGGGAAGGAATACGGTAGCGGTCCAGTAGTTGGACGCTTCCCGCTCGGATGACAGGTATTTTAACTCGTTCCTCAGTCAGGGCTCAGATTTGCTCTTGCTCACCCCTGAGGCGGAAGCCGGGGGCTCTCTCTTTACTATCCCTTTGACCACGGGCACCCACTCGCTGAATGCAGAATTATTTTTAAAAATTGTAAAATATTTTATATAGCTCGTTTTTACCTACTTGCACCACTGACCCCTCGGACCAGGTTCCACGCTGCTACGAGGCCCCTTGATGCCACTTCCTGACCGCTGCACATTGGGGGGGGGGGAGAAAGGATGAGTTGAGGCTGCTAAATTTGAAGTTGACATTATTAAATTGTAGATCCCTCAAAAATCACAAATTAGAGATACATGACTTGGTGCTAGAGGGAAATCTCGATGTCCTCTTCCTAACAGAGACCTGGTTAGATGAATCCTCTACTCCCGAAACTCTGGAAGCTGTCCCTGCAGGATATAGCCTGCTCAGAATTGACAGAGATAAGCAGAAAGGTGGGGGATTGGCAATGATTTACAAAAACGACCTACATTGTACCTTAGAAAAGGCTATATTGCCCAACAGTGAAGGTGGCTTTTTTACGATTAAAGCCAACCCTACTAATATTATTAATGGACTCCTCTTATACCGGCCTCCAGGTAAGACTTCACAGTTCTGCAACAAATTGACAGAGCTGATAACTCAGCATGCACTTCGGTATAAGAAATTTCTCATTTTAGGAGACCTCAATTTCCACTTTGAGGACCCTAATTGTAAGGAGGCACAGGCTGTGGTAGATGTTCTGAAATCACAGTCGCTCAAACTGCAATCTATATCCCCGACGCATCAACTAGGCCACCTTCTAGACCCCATTTTTGCTAACTGGGAAGGGGTTAAAGTTGCCACACCAATGCAAATTATATGGTCTGATCACTTCGTTATTCCATTTGAAGTTGAATTAGGCCTTCAGGAACACAGCAGGAACAAACCTAGGCCTCAGAAACATAGAGACTGGAAGAAGTTTACGCAGGAAAACTTTAGAGCCGCTCTACTTAAAGAATCCCCGCTTCCCAGCGACACCCTGCTTAAAGCATGGGATGATTATGAAAAATGGGTGTCTTGGGCTTTGGACATAGTAGCGCCATGGACACTCAAGCCCCCCGCCAGGAAAACTAAGACCGCCCCCTGGTTCTCTAAAGAACTCAAAGATGCTAAAGCCAAATGTAAAAACACTGAACGTAGATGGAGGAAAAACTACAACTCAGAGGATAAGCTGAGCTATAAAAGTGAATTAAAAACATATCACAAACTCGTGAGAGCAGCCAAAGGCGCTCATTTCAAAGAACGTATTGAATCTGCTAAATATCCTACCAAGGAACTTTTCTCGATCTATAAGGAGCTTATGGTTTCAACTAGACTAGAGGCCCAAGATACCTTCTCTAATGAACTATGTGATGACATTGCAGATTTTTTCACAAATAAAGTGGATTTAATACACGCCACCTTCACAAGTAGCACGCCGACCAATTACTCGGTAGTGAGAAATGATGCTGCTACCATGTCCCCTCTGACATGCTTTAGAGTTCCTGAGAGGCTAGATTTGCTTACCATCGTGAACGGTATCCAGTCCGGCTCTCCCCTTTATGTGATCTCTCCAATTCGCTGTAAGGGAATCTTTGATTGTATGATCGAACAGATTGAACACCTGATTTCTTTATCTTTTCAGGAGTGCCAAGTGCCTAACGTATGGAAAACGGCACAGGTTTTACCCCTGAAAAAAAAGCCTAATATACACATTTCCCAGTTACAAAATCTCCGCCCTATTTCTCTCCTCCCCTTCTGTGGAAAAGTTGTGGAGAAGGTAGTGAACAATCAACTCATGAAATTCATTGAGGAGAACTCTCTTCTCCACTCCACACAGTCAGGTTTTAGAGCAGGTCACTCTACAGAATCGGCAGTTCTCTTCTCCACTGAATGTCTGAGGCAACAAGTAGATGAGGGGCAGACGGCAGCGCTGATTTTATTAGATCTCAGTGCAGCTTTTGACACCGTGCTGCACTCGACGCTGCTGTCTCGCCTCTCGGACTTGGGAGTTGAAGGATCAGCCCTGAAATGGATAGAATCCTTCCTAGAAAACAGGAGTTTTCAGGTACACTGCCCTCCTCACAAATCGTCTCTTCGTAAGCTGAGACATGGGGTTCCACAGGGCTCAAGTCTGAGCCCCACGCTGTTCAATCTCTATATGGAGCCCCTAGCCCATATTGTGGAAGCCTTTGGTGTGGATGTCGTCACGTATGCTGACAATACCCAACTAATAATTAAACTTACCCACAATCAGGTAGAAGATGCCAATAACTTTTCAAACTGCATGCGATCTGTGGCAGGATGGATGAACCACAACTGCCTACGCCTTAATGGCGATAAAACAGAACTGTTAGTGGTCGGAAAATCCCCCTCTGCCTGGTCGCCGGCCTGGTGGCCTACAGAGTTAGGTGCGATCCCCCTCCCGGCGGACTCCGTTAGAAATCTAGGAATATGGTTGGATGCGGAGCTTTCTTTTAGGCAGCAGGTCAGCAAAATTACAGGAAAATGTTTTGGAATATTAAAAACGCTTCGTAAAGTCCTCAACCTGCTCCCCATCAGTGCCAGGAAAACATTGATTCATGCCCTAGTCACTCCACATTTGGACTACGGCAATGCCCTACTCCTAGGACTAAGTAGAAAAGGCATACACCAATTGCAGTGCGTCCAAAATGCTGCCGCCCGCCTGGTACTTAACCTTCCACGCAGGGCATCCGGAACAATGGCATTACAAAAACTCCACTGGCTCCCTATTGAGGAACGCATCAAGTTCAAAGCACTTTGTTTTGCCCATCGCATTGCCCAGGGTAAAGGTCCTGGTTACCTGCAAAACCTTCTCACGATCCATCGCCCCACCCGTAACCTCCGATCTGCTGGAGCGATGCTATTTCAGCTTCCTCGCGTACGCAGGGCCAGGATGGGAGGTAGCTCCTTTCGCTTTCTAGTGAGCAAGCACTGGAACAATCTCCCTCTTGACTTGCGCATGGAGCCTTCCGAAATTAGATTCAGACTTAAATTAAAAACTTACCTTTTCCCAAAGTAATTTTTGTTCCTTGTAGCCTAGGATCTATCCGCTCCGGACCTCGGCCTTTTTCAGGGAGCTATTAGCATTACTTAGCGCGGGGACACACCGTCTTGAGTGTAACCAAGTGCTCTATAAGTGGCTTTATTATTATTATTATTATTATTACAAGAGTCTGAGCTATTGCCATTGTAATTGACAATGCCTTGTATTTATGTGTTAATTAGCAAAACAGAAAAATAAAAGGCGTTGTCATTTACAATGCCAATAGCTCAAACTCTCGCAAATGCAAGACCTGTTGCATTGCTAATGCTTGTTGTATTTGGGCATGGGGATGGGGTCCCCTGAGCCAAAGAAGGCAATGGGGGGTACACACACCCTCCTCTTTTTTTGGAATTTGGCCCCAGGTGAGGGACTCCCCAGGCCAATTAAGGCTCAGAGATGGGAGTTGCACACTCCCTTACCCTTAACTATGTAATTTGGCTCTGGGAGACGGAATCCCCAAGGCCTATGAAGACTCAGGTGGAGGCATGATCCTCTCCCCTTTTTTATTGACTTTGGCCCTGAGGGATTAGGTCCCAAGGGCCTATTCAAGGTCGGGAGGGGAGCCGCACGCCCCTTTCAATTTTGCCCCAAGGGGTGGGGTTCCCCGGGCCTACTTAGGCTCGGGAGGGCGGTCACACGCCCTGTGCCCTTAGAACTCAGCCCCAAGGGGTGGGGTCCTCAGGGCTCTTGATGGCAAACAGAGCTGGGCTGCATGCCCTCTCCTGGTGTAATTATATTTAGCCCTGGGGGATAGGGTCGGGTAAGAGGGCCAAGTAGCCTCCTTACACTTTTTAATTGGACTTTGCCCCAGAGGGTGGGATCCTCAGGACCAATTAAGGCTAATGGAGGGAGGGCTGCACGCCCCTCCCCTTAACATATATGTTTTGACCTCTGGGGATTGGGTCTCTGGGGCCCGAAGGCTAACCCTATGCTGTGTATGCAAAGGAAGTTGGCCATTAGGACTTACCACAGGTCTAGCCCTATGGCCAAGCCCCAGCTGTGCATGGCCAAAGGTTGTTTGCAGCATGGGCTTGGCTCCCTGTGGGGAGTAGGATGCAGGGCCTGGCCAGAAGCCAGGCCCTGCAGCCAAACCCACACCGCGCACGACCAAAGGCTGTGCGGGGTGTGCGTTTGGCTTAGTCCGTGTGTCTGCCAGAGGCTAACCCCACACTGTGCACAATGAAAGGCCATATGCAGAATGGGATTGGCTGTCTGCATAGGTGTTGGCTGCCTCCAGGTGGGTTGGCCACAGGCTAGGCCCTGTTTACAACTGCTGGATGGGCACAGCCAAAGGGCATGCACAGCATGGTGTTGGCTACTTGTTGGGAGTTGACTGGCCATGCACAGTGGGGATTGGCTTTATGTATGGGGCTGTTTGCAGAGTTTTGACCACGTTTGCCCGCTCCTTATCGCCTACCTGTATGCTCCTGTGATCCTCGTGGTTGCTGGTCCTCCTGTTGCCTTCGCGTTTCCCTCCCGCCGTCGCCTGGCATCGCGACCGCTGTGTGGGGGGAGCGCTTGACGGGACTGCATTGGCCAGGATACTTTGCGGACCAGAAGCGGAAGTAACGCAATCTGCGCGCCCGAAGGCGCTACTTAACTGATCCCGCCCCCGGCAGAGCGGGGGCTGTTTGCAGAGTTTTGACCACGTTTGCCCGCTCCTTATCGCCTACCTGTATGCTCCTGTGATCCTCGTGGTTGCTGGTCCTCCTGTTGCCTTCGCGTTTCCCTCCCGCCGTCGCCTGGCATCACGACCGCTGTGTGGGGGGAGCGCTTGACAGGACTGCATTGGCCAGGATACTTTGCGGACCAGAAGCGGAAGTAACGCAATCTGCGCGCCCGAAGGCGCTACTTAACTGATCCCGCCCCCGGCAGAGCGGGGGCTGTTTGTAGAGTTTTGACCACGTTTGCCCGCTCCTTATCGCCTACCTGTATGTTCCTGTGATCCTCGTGGTTGCTGGTCCTCCTGTTGCCTTCGCGTTTCCCTCCCGCCGTCGCCTGGCATCGCGACCGCTGTGTGGGGGGAGCGCTTGACGGGACTGCATTGGCCAGGATACTTTGCGGACCAGAAGCGGAAGTAACGCAATCTGCGTGCCCGAAGGCGCTACTTAACTGATCCCGCCCCCCGCGTCGCGAGATCGCGCGCGGGTGGTGCCGGGAGAAGCCCGGGACAAGGGCGGGACCGTCTGTGGCCGTCCGGGGCCGACCTAGGCCGGGCCGGGCCACCCCTCTTCAAGTGAGTGTATGCAGTAAGTCGGAGGAGGAGCTGTTCCTTGACCACTGACATTTGTGTTGCACAGACATTTTTATTACACATTGGGCCTTCATTAGCATCGTGCCATATGGCCGGGAAGGGGAAGCGTGCTATGGCCCCCACGTCAGTGTCTGATACAATGGACCAATTCATCACCAGGGCTGTCTCGGTACTAGAACACGAAATCGCCATTACCGAAAGACGCCTCTCCATAGACCCTATGCTTACAAGACGTTCCTCATTGGGCCCACTAGCTCTCTCTACATCGCCAAACAAATCTAGAGAGCATACGTGGGGGGACGCACTCTTGCTTGCCGAGTCTGAAATGCTGTGTAATGTGTCATCATCCTCTGAGAGGTCGTCAGAACCCCTCGATTTGATTGATGGTGCACCCATGGTGGAAGCAGTGGCTTCGTTCAAACCCAAAGTCACTCGCCCCCAGACAAGGGCTGGGGCAAAACTTTCTAGACCCACCAACCAGAAAAGGAAAGGGGGTGGGGCCGTGGATGGTGTTAGGCAAGCGAAAACATCAAAGATATCTAAAAACATGGTAATCCCCGACACTTCAAGTCCCCTGGTTTGCCCAATTGCGGATGATGCCAGTAAAAGAATCCCTCCATTGTCAAATAATAGTGACATGATCTCCCATCTAGAACAGGCTGTTCGTTTTTAATTTCACCATTATTAGAAAGGATCACAATAGTCACCGAAAAAGTTGACAGGCTGGAACAAACCATTCTGGACAACTTCTGTTCATTAAAGAATGTTGTCAAACTGTCCACTAGGGACATTGGCAAAACTAATTGCCCGCATGCTGGAACTTCCACGACCTCTGTACCGTCCTTAATCAATAAACCCCCTACACCAACTAACACAGGCCCAGGCATTGACCCACCCACATCAGTGTCAAATACTCACCAGTCATTAGGGCGGGAGGGAAGGACAAGTAACGAATCCACAGGAATTAATATCAAGAAATCTGTGGATGCGAGAGTAGCTACTGATTTAGTCACTCCCGGTAATCCACCTAGCTTACCCCTAGCTCAAATTCATTTACCACCGGAATCCCTTCCCTATGTTGTAGTTTTAACCGGTGTCCCCGAACTACCCGATAGCAAAACTGAATCCTTCCAGGAATTAAAAAATAAAGTGAGTCATTGGCTAAATATACACAGGCCAATTCCTAACTACCTGAATGGGCGGATTAGAGTTCAATGGATAGGCTCACGACCCAAAAACATTCAGGGTGATTGCATTATTGTTAATTTCGAAGATACACGAATTCCAAGGTTTATCACAGAACATACACCTTATGGGTCTAGATCAGGGATAGAGGTGCACAATCTAAACTTTTTTTACAATTCAGGTTCCCGGTATTGACAATTCCATCGTAAATTAAACCCCGCACCTCCTAAGCTTGTGAGGGTAATAGAAAGCGGTCTCACCTGTGGACCTGACGTTCCTTCCTCGGTCTCCATAGGGGCGCCCGTTATTCCTAGGGACCCATTGTTGAGTCAATGTAGGACGGGTGAGAGGGCGAGCCCACCAAGTCAGACCGCTGTATATCACAATACATTGCCAAATAATAGACTAGGCACTCCCTTGTCTTGGAACCTAGCTGGCATCAAGACCAAATTAGATTCCCCTGAATGGGTCAGTTTTGTAAGCAAACACAATGTTTGTCTTTTACAGGAAACGTGGACCTGTGAGGCTCAGTTTCTGCTGGGATACCTGAGTTTTCATGTCCCAGCAACCCAAGGCCCGAAAGGCCGTCCCATGGGCGGATTAACCATCTGGGCCCGTCAGGACTTATTTCCAAGTGCCGTCATGATCGACACGGGTTCCCCGGATATTCAACTAGTGAGACTAACTCTTGGTCATGCGGGTACATTAGATATTTATAACCTATATCTTCGTGGGACAAAAGGGAAAAAGTCACGGGTATTGGACAATCTGATCAGTCTCATAGAAACTAAATCGAGCAATAGGGATTTGATTGTTGCAGGTGACTTCAATGTCACATTCGAACCCCTCCTAGACCCGGACTCAGAATGGGGTCTTGACCCCAAAGAGGATAGGTTATGGGGCATACCTGCCCTCTCGCTCTCTCCTATCAAAAGGTGGTCCACGGTAGCAGTGCAGGTAAATGCACTGTGCTACGAGAAAGGTTTAAGGGCCTTGAATGGCAGGACCCCAGGGGATAAGAAGGGTGCACCCACCTTTGACAATGGCCGCTCAACAAGCAGGATCGATTACGTCCTCTGCTGCACGAGGTTGTGGCAGCACACCATCGATATGGTGGTCGAGCCAAGAATTGAGAGCGACCACAATCCCATTTGTGTCACTCATCGCTGGTGGGGGGTTCGCAGCTTGGCGAAAGAGGAACCATCATTGGCCACCACTGGTTGCGTCCCTACTAATGACATGCGGAGACTTAAGTGGACACAGGTAAAGATCAACGCCACGGCTATTGCTAGCATTGATTTTTTTTTTTTTTTTTTTTAAACAAACTTTATTAGGTCACAGAACACAATGCAGTCAATCCCCGTCCCCCATAGTCCTCCCCCCAGCCAAATCAGGACATCTTGCAATAATCACCCCGGCACATAAGCTACCTCTGTACAGCATTCACCCCAATAATGTCCGTGCTACTAGGTAGTGCATCCACAGGAGTAATCCACCATGAGTGTGCGAGACAGCTAAAACACCCCCACCCCATGTCCCAACATCCCCCCCAACGAGCCCCTCCTCCCTACCCACCCACCCAAGCCTGTCGCCCGTACCTATCAGAAGTACATGTACATCAAAACCTCAGCCACCACCCGTCGAGTCCGCCTCCCAGCAATCCCAACAGACAGTACCGCAAGAGCAGAGGGGGGAAGCCCTGTATAGTGCACTCAAGGAACCGGGGTCCCGTCATCCCCCACCGGATCACCCCCATCCCCCATAACCGAACCTTTGAACAAGTCCAGGAGAGCCATCCATGCCCGGGCCCCTTCGTGCGATCTTTCATTGTCACTGCGTCGAGCCAAGCACAATCTATAAGTCCCCTCACTTCCCGCCCATTTCTCCATTTCCCTAGCCCACCGTAAGAAATTAGGGCCCTGCCGCGCCTTCCAATGAGAAGTAATCTCCCGCTTGGCCAGGACCAGCCCTAGATCAATAAACCTACTGGTGATCTTAGTCTTTGCTGTGTGCGGAAAGCCATGTAGCAAGCAGACCCCCGGGCCTACCTCCAAGTCCCTCTCTGTCACCGTCAGGAGTAGCGTCGCCACTTCCTCCCAAAACCCTGTCACCTGCGGACAGTCCCAGAGCATGTGTAGAAAAGTCGCTCCACTATAACCACATCGGGGGCAAGCATCTGGCCCACCAAAGTACTCAGCTATCTTGTGAGGGGTAAGGTATGCCCTATGAAAGATATAAAACTGTATAAGCTGGAAGCGTGCATTTCGTGTACACTTCCAAGGACGCTCCATGATTTCCTCCCAGTTTTTGTCCGTAAGAGGCGCTCCCAGATCCGCCTCCCACTTGACGCGCAGGGCAGCCAGGGGTCGCCGCATATCACCAGTAATCCGCCTATAAAGGCAAGTCACCGCCTTATAGACACCCGCTCCCATCACTACATACTGACAGGCAAGAGATGTGTCCGGCTCCATCATCCCCTTCCGCCAGTGCTTTCTGACGGCCGCAGTCAAGGCTGCATGGAATAGGAAGTCCCCCCGCGGGAGATCATGCCGCTCCCTAAGGTCGTCAAAAGGTAGCAGGTTACCATCCTCATACAAGTCTCCCAATGTCATAACTCCCGCCTCCTCCCAGGCCAATAACCGGTTCCAGTCTCCCCCGTGGGGTAGTGCCTCACACATTCGCAACGGGATCTCGGGTGCATAGGGAATAATCACACGCGCCCTCCTAGCCAACCGCGCCCAGCATTGTCGAACCACCCTCAAGTCCGGAGGAAGTGAGGCATTCCTCATCGGCACCCGGAGCAGCACGCACGATAATTGGGACCAGCTCGGATCCGCCCCTCCCTGTTCTTCCGGACGCCTGATGTGCCCCGCCACCCACTTCATGAACCACTGGAGCTGCGCAGCATGGTAATAGGACTCCAGGTCCGGCAACGCAAGGCCTCCCTCACTCCTAGGACGCTGTAGAGTAAGCAGCGCTACCCTCCGTCTCCCCGCACCCCAGATGAACCCCGTAATCAACGAGGTCAGCTGAGCAAATAGCTTTCCCGGAATCCAGATTGGAAGAGTCCCAAAGTAATAAAGAAATCTGGGCAAAATCACCATTTTCACTAAGGCGACCCTGCCGGCCACCGACAATGGGAGAGTGCCCCAAAACTCAAAGCAGGTTTTCGCCCCTCTTATCGCTCGCCCCACGTTACCCTCTAACAAATCAGCGGGATCATGATAGATCCTGGTTCCCAAGTAAGGCAAACACCGGGATTCCCATGGGACATCCCCCTGGCGTAGCAACCCCTCTGGGCCCGTGGGAAATAGGCAAGACTTGGTCCAATTCACCCGGAGTCCCGCCACCCTCCCCAGCGTCTCCAGCAAACCCCGCGCCCCTTGTAAGGCCTCCCCAGCATTCGGCAAGAAGAGCAGTAGGTCATCCGCATATAATGCTATGTGCTGCTCTCGTCCCTCGACCAGTAGCCCTGGAAAATACCGCCCCAGCCTAGCATGAGCGGCCATGGGCTCCATTGCCAGTGCAAATAATAAGGGGGACAGCGGGCACCCCTGTCTCGTTCCCCGACCGACCGCGCATGCACTAGATATCAAGCCCCCCGTCCGCACCCTAGCAGTGGAAGCACTATAAAGAAGCGCCGTCCATTGAACAAAACGTTCCCCCATCCCAAAAGCCCTCAAGACATCAAAGAGGTAAGGCCACTCCAGGCTATCGAAAGCTTTTTCAATGTCGACCGCAAATATGCAGGCCTCCTCCTTGTCATAGGAGTCAGAACCCAAGATGCGCATCAGTCTGCGTACATTCATTGCAGTATTGCGGGTGGGAATGAACCCAGCCTGATCCTCATGGATCAGTTGCAACATATGGGGCATCAATCGACTAGCCAGGATACGACTCAAAATCTTGTAGTCGAGGTTGAGCATCGCCAGCGGCCTATATGAGGACCGTTCCCAAGCAGGTTTACCCGGCTTAAGAAGGGGAACTATGAGGGCTTCTCGCGTGGTAGCAGGGAGGGTCCCTTCTCGGCGCGCCCCATTATACAGTGCCACCAAGCAGGGTACTAGCACATCTGCATACGCTGCATAGAACTCGATGGGGAGTCCATCGGTGCCCGGGGTCTTGTTCCTAGCCATGTGCTTTATGGCACTACGTACTTCACCCGCTTCTACATCCCGACCCAGCGCCTCAGCATCTGCCGCCACAAGTTTTGGGAGCCCCGCACCCGGCAAAAATTCTGTATCTGTTGGACAACCAGGGCCCGCCCCACTCCGATATAGCTCTGCGTAGTACTGTAAGAAGTGGTCATTGATGCCTTTTTGGGTGTATAGTACCTCCGTACCCTGCCCCCTCAGTTCTGCTATCGGGGTCCCCCTGCGGGCCGGATTGGCCAGCCAGGCCAGCAATGCCCCTACCTTATCACGTTCCGCATGCGCCCTGTCCATGTAAGCTTTATAGTCAAAACAACGCAATTTCTCAATCTGGACTGCTAGCTCTTCCCGAGCCTCAAGAAGCCCCGCCTGTTCTTCCGGGCGCTCCGGTCTCAACCTTTCCCTATCGCGCACCCGCCGTTCTGCCGACTGGACATCCTGCAGTAACACTCTGCGTACTCCCACCACCTCACCAATGCATCGCCCCCGAACCACAGCCTTAAAGGCGTCCCATTCTACCACCAGGGATGACGCTGTACGGGCGTTAATTCGAAAATAGTCCTCTATAGCTGATCCAATGGTGGCACGAAACACCGGATCCTCCAGCGTGTCAGGTCTAAGCCGCCACGTGGGAATAGCCGGCCGATCCCGCAACCAGTGTAGGACTGTCAGCAAAGGATTATGATCCGAGGTTGTCCGGGCCAGGTACTCACTGTGCACCATTGCCCCATGCACATCAGGGGAACTAAGGATCGAGTCTAGGCGAACATGGAGATCGTGCATTGCAGAGAAATAAGAATAATCCCTCTCCCCCGGGTGATGCGCTCTCCAGGTATCAGTCAGTCCCCACTGTCTCTGCCAATCCTTCCGGACCTCTGCCATCCTACGCACAGGGGAATCAACAAGGGGGGGATGGGAACGGTCCATGCAAACATCCGTGATGCAATTAAAGTCACCCCCCAGGAGAACCGAGCCAATCAGCAAGGGGGCCAAAGCCCCAGAGAGACGCGCAAAGAAGGAAGCCTGGTCTGTGTTGGGGGCATAGACACTTCCTAGCACAATATCCCTACCATCCAGTCGCCCCGTCACTATCACGTATCTGCCTTCTGGGTCAACCACCTGCCCAGTGGATTGGAACGGCACCCCCGCCCGCACCCAGATCAACACCCCTCTGGCATAGGCTGAATATGTGATATAGAACACCTGTCCCCGCCACCTCCGCTGCAGTGCCAGCCCCTCCTGCTTGTTCAAGTGAGTTTCCTGGAGCAGAGCTATCTGCACCCCTCGTCGCCGAAGGTAGGCATGTATCTTATGGCGGCGAGACATACTATGCATCCCCCTAATATTCCAAGAGAGACACTTAATCCCTACGGCGGCAGCCATGACACGACAGCATTAGCACCATGCATCCAATTTCCCCTTGCGACATGCTTGGTCCCACCCCCCCCATCCCCAAATCCCCAACGCTCCCAACTCCCACACCCCAGGATAGGTTCCCCAAAACTAGTCCCCATCCAAACTAAGAAAAACAACAACCTTGTCAGCTTAGAAAGTGAGACGTGCGCAGACCCAAAGTGGAACTCAGAACCCCCCGCCAGCCCTCCCCCGCTACATATATCAGGACCAGCAACAGCCCTGTGGGAGCCCCATTAAAGCCAGTCACTAAGGGTCAAATCCCCCACATGTAATGGTTCATGGCCCCCTCACTCCTCAGTTCCGGGTTGCGACACAAATTGACCATCCTTGCCCTCCAGTCTCCGCTCAGCCGAACAATTCCGCCGTCTGCGGGGTTACCACCGGGAGCTCAGTGTCAGAATCCCCAGTCGTGCTGCCATCCAGGGAGACCTGTGAACCTCCCCTCGCTTGACCAGAAGAAACTGAGGCCGGGCTGTTGCTACCTCTGCTGATCTCTACCACTGCCCGCACAGCTCTGTCCCGTTCTAGGCGTGGATCCGGCACCGCGGGCGCCCCCGTCGGACTCGCAGCAGCTGAAGCTCCTCTCCCCTCATCGGTCACCGGCGACCGCCGGCCCGGGTTCGTCGGGCGAGTTTCCAACCAGCTCCACACGTCTTGCGGAGCGGTGAAGAAGAGCGTGCGAGAGCCATCCACCACCCTCAGCTTCGCCGGAAAGAGCATGGCGTAAGGAACCTGAAGCTGCCGCAATTTCCTCTTAACACCCACAAAGGAGGTCCGCTGCTTCTGAACCTCCCGCGTAAAATCCTGGAAGATCATCACCCTAGAGTTTCCAATCTGCAAGCGCTGCTTCTCTCGAGCCTTCTGCAGGATAAGATCTCTGTCTCTGTAATGCAGCAGTCGCACCACCATCGGTCTTGGGGGTGCACCCGGCTTGGGAGGCCTCGCCGGGACTCTGTGAGCTCTCTCGAGGGCAAAGAACGGAGACAACCCCTCTGGGGCCACCTCGGCCCGAAGCCAGTCCTCCAGGTACCGGACTGCATCAGCCCCCTCCTCCCGCTCCGGGACCCCCACTATACGGAGGTTGTTCCTTCGGGCACGCCCTTCACTGTCCTCAGCACGCAGCTCCAGAGTTCGTACTCTACCCTCCATCTGCGCCATAGATCTCTGCAAGGCAGTCATTCTATCCGGCACCTCCTCGAGCGTCGTCTCGGTCGCCTTCACCCGATCCTTCAATTTTTTATGATCGTCTTTCAACAATGCCAGGTCCACTCCAATGGAATCTATCTTTGTTTCGAGGGCCTCCCTGGAAGCTGTGATGGCCTGCATGATATCCGCCAAGGAGGGTCCGCCCGGAATCTCCGCATCAGGGGCTCTCGCCCCGACTCCCTCATCGTCCGGCCGGTGCTCCTGTGGTAAATATTTCTCCTTTACCGGGACTGAATTTGATACAGGAACATTATAAAATAGCTCAGTAAAATGAGAGGCAGAATCCGTGATATTAGAGTTTCAGAATGGACTTTATTCCAGTGGTCGATTATAATCGGATGCTTCAAGTTCCATCACCACGGGGGTTCAGGAAGTGAAGTACATACTTTATTGACAAGCAGTAACTTTTATAATACATACATTATAATGAAGTGAATACAGTAGGCGTAACAATTGATAAGGACATTGACGTTTGGTTTGCGTAACCGAAAATGGGTGTAATAATGAGTAAAAAGGAACATGATTGGCTATGATGTAATACATAGGTGGATCTATAAGATAATATTTGGTATTGATGCGCGCGCAGCAGTCTGACGTGTAATTGACGTGTAACTAGGGGGGTGACGGGGACTTGACATTTAGCTCTATATGTGGAGACGAGAAGTCTGGGGGGTCAAGTCAACCTAATCCCAAATCATATCTAACATCTTATGTTTAAAGAACTATGTTATCCATAAAAGAAGGACTCTCGGACAGAATCTATTCTATACTGACTGTGCGTGTACAAGCGTCTAAGTGTCTACACTGAATGCGAGGGGGTAGGAATATTCCATGGTAACAGGGCTATGAATTACTTGCATGAGGACAGAGAAGATGGGCCTTTTTGCTTGGTAACTGGAAGAATGTTTACTTAAGCTACTAGGCAGGAATGCGTCGGCTGAGGGGGAAGCAGATAATTCGAAGGTGAAATACAGTTCTTGGCAGAGAATAGGCTGATGTCAGGTTTCGTGAGCCGCGCAGAGAATGAAACAAAGTTCATGGTCACAGATGCAGGCTCGGGCTGGAGCTTTCAGAGGCAGAAGGCAAGAAGAGTTTGATGACAGAATCAGGGCCTACTTGCCTGGACTGTAAAGTGGCATAAGTGAACCATATAAAGCCGGTGGCCTTTCATATTTAGGAATGAAATATCCAGCCCATTTATGGCGGATCTGACAGAGGACATGTTGACGGTGGACGCACATGTGTTTGCGTCATCAAAACTGGAACTGGAGGGAACATACATGTACTTGCGACATGCACATAGAACCGTTGGGGTCCAAGATAGGGGACATAACTGACCAGGAAAATCCACATTTCCACATTCCCTCCTTGTCCCCTTCTTGCCCTTCAAGAGATATCAATCTTCATCAATCCATTGATCTGTTCATATAGCATCATTTGTTCTTCTTTCTTCTTCCGGGATCTTGAATGAAAATCTTGATGTGGAATGCACGATGTGGCACACAGACCACAAATTGCTGGTCCACATTGTAGACATAGACAGCAACTGAATAATATGAGAAGGCCAATACCTAGGAAGGATAAAACTCTCCATCCCCAGGCTGATACCGCATTCCAAAACCAACTGGACCAAGTCCAAGTGCCTGGGTTCTGGTGTATCTGGCTTACAATCTTATGAAGGCGAGTGATGGCTTTATATACAGATGGCGAATTTTCTGGTATGAATACGCAGCAGCTTGATCCGATGACCCTACAAGCTCCGCCTCTATCAGCCAGGATGACGTCAAGGACAAGGCGATTTTGAAGCACAACAATCCGCATAGCAGACTGCTCTTCTGTTAAATTGCCTAAGGCGGAAATAGTCTCATTCACTACTGCTTCAAGGGTTCTAGTTAATCTACGTATTAGCTTACTATTAGTAACAGTACCTATATAGGGAAAGATGCCTTTATTAAAATCTACATACTTGTCCCATGCCGTCTCAGTGTAATCGACAATGGGGAGATCTCTCCGTTCTCTGTTGTGTACTAAATGAATATTTCTATAATAATCAGGAGGAGCTAGGAAAACAGGTGGCAAAAGGAATGCAATGTAGCAGGTACCATCCCAATCTAGAGGTAGACGCATATATGCAGTCTGACCACATATAAAGTAGGAGTGGCGATAAGCTCTGAATGAAGATTTGCCTTGATCACTGAATTCTACTGTAGTAGTGCAATGACTATGGCCCATATGTATGGAACCAACCTTTCTTACACACAATTCACCTTTTGCTGGGAATACTGACATGGTGGGTAAGACTAGCTCAACTTCGGATACGACATTTAGAATCATGAGATTAGGTGTAAAATTACCTAATCCATATACTTCATTTTCTAGATCAGTTCCTGTTCTTTTGGGGCGACCCTCCTTGTCAGGGTAGCAGACTTTGAGTAAAACTAGGTTCAGGTTTCCCCATACCCAATGATCTTGGTAAACTGCTGTGTCTGAGTCTATGGAATTAATTAAACTAAACCATGCTCCACAGGAGCCATTGTGTGTAAATGGATGTGGAAAGAAAGGCAGGACTCCTTCATAATTCTGATAGGGAGGGAGTCGGCCACACACCCAACAATTGGTGGCGTTACTAGTCTGATGGGAATGATGTAACATACTAATGAAAGTGTTATTGCGCAGCGCATACTTGTAATGATTATTAAAAGACTCAATAAAAACAAAATTAATAATGTCACTATGCAGTGGCTACGCAGTGATTTACAATACGCCTGTCGTTTCAACATTTTTCCGGTATTTCCTCTACTCAGGTCCAAGGGATACATGTCAGAGACAATTCAACCGCTTCACCTTGGAGAGGACTTAAACAATCAAATTGCTCGACTGGTTGGGCCTAAGCTTTAGTTTGTAATTTTCAGATTTGTTCGGTTCAACAAAAGGAAGCTTTGTATCAGTCTGTGAGGGAGTGCAGGGCACAATGTCTATATCCGAAGGTAGTCCATGAAATTTCTTGATGTGGCTTGAATGAATCCAGCCCTTGCGGCCCTCGATCTTCACGGCTGTTCTTGTGGTCAACAGGACCAACTTGGGTGCTTTCCACCTGGGCTCCAGTTGAGTCTTTCTGTCGAAATTCCTCACAAAGACAAGATTACCCGGAACAACGTCATGGGGTTTCACCTCAGTGTTGTCGGGAAAGGCTGCAGCTACCTGTGAACGAGAAGATTGTAGTGCAGACATCAAGGAAGCCAAGTAATCTGTCAGCATATTACAGTCAACATCAGTTATTTTGCGTGGTATAGGCGTCCCCCACATATTCGGTGGTCTACCGAAGATCACCTCATACGGGGATAGCCCTGTTCTAGAGTGTGCTACCATTCTCATGTAAAAAAGTGCAACTGGTAATGCTACTATCCAGTCGACCCCTTTCTCTCTGCATATTTTGGACAGTCTGATTTTCAGTGTCTGATTATGTCTTTCTACGAGACCTGCTGCCTCGGGATGTCGGACACAGTGGAATTTCCACTGATATCCTAGCAGAAGTGAAACGTGTTTCATTAATTCGGATGAGAACGGCTGGCCGTTATCTGAGTAGACAACACGTGGTAAACCGTATCGTGGGAAGAATTCTCGAACCAACTGTTTGGCAGTAGTCGGGGCAGTGTAATCTGAAACCGGGTATGCCTCTGTCCAACGGGACAGAGCGCAGACAACTACGAGAACATATTTGAATCCTCGACATCGTTCCATCTGGATATAATCCATCTGTAGGACTTCAAAAGGGTGATCAGGAGGATGAAATCCACCCTGTTCTACGGGAACACTTTTTCCTGGGTTGAACTGACAACAGATCATACAGGTACGGACCTTTTGTTTTGCGGCTGCTCGTAAATGTTTATTGAACCAAATGTGTTGAATGCTGTCTAGCATAGCTTTTTCTCCTAGGTGTGCTGGACTATGTATAGTGTTAATTATGACTTGGACCATTGAATCAGGGAGGAACCATACAGACCTTTCCTTCATCATCCATCCTTGGTCCGTTTGGATCCCTCCTAATTCAGTCCATTTCTTTATTTCGTCCGGTGTAGCATGTGTCTGTATGTCAATTACGTCAAGAGTAGGATCTTTAACTGTCATGCAATGTGTCGGTGTCGGGACTATTGTCTTTGTCATGTCGGTGGTCTGAGTTTGAGCAGTCAGTTTAGCTGTTCTGTCGGCTAGATCATTGCCTTGGGAAATGATATCAGTAACCTTCGTATGGGCTTTACATTTCATAATCGATATTGCAGTGGGTAGATGTATTGCATCTAATAATGCATGAATGAGGGGTCCGTGCTGAATGTGGGCACCGTGGGAAGTTAAATAACCTCTCTCTCGCCACAGCACGCCGAAGTCATGTACAACTCCGAATGCATAGCGTGAATCAGTGTATATGTTGACTTTTTTATTCGTGGCTTGAATACAGGCTTGTGTCAGAGCGATGAGTTCTGCGGCTTGAGCTGACAAAGTATTTATACGATTAGTTTCAATGACTTCAGTATCTGTTGTAACTGCATAAGCGGCTACTAACTCTCCTGTACTTGTTCTCATGCATGAACCATCGACATAAAATGTCAAGTCTGGATCTGACAATGGAACATCGGTCAAGTCTTGTCTGGGTTTTGTTGTTATTGTAATTACTTCAATACAGTCATGGGCTAGTGGGTCTGTTCCGGTTACTGGCAAAAGTGTGGCAGGATTCAATGTGTTACAGCGTCTTATTTCTATATGTGGCTGAAACAATGTAAGTTCATACCCTGTAAGTCGTGCTACGGTCAAGTGTTGTGTTTGTGTTCTATTTACAAGAACCTCTACTGCGTGGGGTACTTAAACTGTCAATGGATGTCCTAACACTATAGCATCGCTTTGTCTGATTGCTAAAGCTGTTGCTGCCACTGATTTCAGGCACGCAGGCAAAGCCTGAGCTACGGGATCTAATGTACTAGAAAAATAAGCACATGGTTTGTGTGCTCCTGCTTGTTCCTGTGTGAGTACTGACAAGGCAGTACCTTCGCGTTCTGTAACAAAGAGTGTAAACTGTTTTCTGTAACATGGTGTTGCTAAAACAGGTGCTTGACATAAAGCTTTCTTTAGGTTTTCAAAAGCTTGTGTGTGTTCCTGAGTCCAAGGGAGAACAGTCGGTGTGGCTGCCTCCTGTGTTGTCAACTGAATAAGTGGTTTTGCTAGAAATGCATACTGCGGGATCCACTGTCTACAGTATGAAGTGAGGCCTATGAAAGCCCGCACCTCCTTTTGTGTCTTGGGTATTGGCATGTTAGCTATTAACTGAATGCGGTCGGGTGTAAGCTGCCTTCCCTCCTTGTCCAACGAGTGTCCAAGGTAAACAACTCGCTGGGCACAGAATTGCAGCTTAGAAGGGGACACCTTGTGCCCTTTTTCGGCTAGAAATTGTAAAACTGTCAGTGATGCTTTCTCACATTCAGGTTCGCTTCTTGCGGTGATCAACAGATCATCGACATATTGAAGCAAGGCAGTGTTAACTGGCATGTGGATACTGTCAAGTTCTCGTTTCAGTGCTTGGCTATAGATGCTGGGGCTTTCTGTAAATCCTTGAGGTGCGCGTGAGAATTTAAAGCTACGTCCATTTAAACTAAATCCGAACAAATATTGACTTTCCGGATCTATTGGGACGCTGAAAAAGGCATTCTTAAGATCAATTACAGTAAAGAATGTTGCTTCGGAATCAATAGCTGTCAGTAATGACGAGATATCTGGGACCACAGGAAATTGTGGCACAATGCATTTGTTTAACTCGCGCAGATCAATAACCAATCGATATACTGGCGGCGCTGTAGGATCTGTTCGTTTAAGAATCGGAATTATCGGTGAATTACATATATTGGAGTCTGTTTCTACAACTACTCCTTGGGCAATGAGTTCGTCAATGATTTGTAGTAAAGCCACTACAGCATCTGGTGGTAACTTGTATTGTCGCATTCGTGGTAACACCACTCCTGCCTTTAGCGTGACTCGATATGGTGTAATATTCATGCAACCAACATCAGTAGGGCCTTGTGCCCATAGATGTGTAGGTAAAGTCTGCAGTCGGGGATCCATGTCTCTAGATACATAGTGACCTTTAAAATCACGTAAAAACAATCTTACTCCTTCCGGAGAACAACATATTATGGCTCCTAGGGCTTTCAACGTTTTTATTCCTAACAAGTTTTCTGGACATGATTTAGTAAGCAGTAAATCTGTAATTCGGGTCAGAGGTCCTATCGTAAGTGGAAGAGGTTGTGACACTTCATTAACAATAGGTTTTCCTGAAAAACCAAGGGAAATATTCTGTGAGCCTGAGAGGGGTGCCCCTGGAACTTCACTACGTTTTATAGTT
This sequence comes from Triturus cristatus, assembly GCF_964204655.1. Taxonomy (NCBI): domain Eukaryota; kingdom Metazoa; phylum Chordata; class Amphibia; order Caudata; family Salamandridae; genus Triturus; species Triturus cristatus. The sequence goes on along the minus strand of NC_140582.1, from coordinate 1,204,052,898 downwards.
GTTCGACTTGCCCCTGTATCGAGTAAAAATTTTCTATCTTGACCTAATAATTTACTATGTACATAAGGTCCTTCTTGATCTACAGGAATCTCGATAAGGGGTAAGTCAACTTCCCTCTCTAGGCTAGTTCATGCGTAACGCTGATATTCGGGATATTCATACTGTGCGGTCTGATACATTTGTCGTGTTGTTGTTTGTGTGGCAGCAACAGGCAACGGTGGTGCAGCTGGCACAAACTGTATTGGCTGTTGTGCGGCTGGCATGGCCTGGGCATGCTGCATAGCTCCTTGTTCATTCTGATCTTGTCTGAGTGGCCGTGATCTTTCTTGTGTTTTACCTATGGCGATATTATGTTTTAAAACTGGACAATCGTGTACGTAATGACCTGGCTTTTTACAATAATTGCATGTCCCCTTCACAGGTCCTGCTGAATCGGAATGTGTCATACCCCTTTTATGTCCTTCAGCTGGAACTGTCTGGGAAACTAGCATTTTCATTTTTGTGTCTTTCATGCGTCTGTGTTCATGTTCTTGTTCCTCTTTAATTCTATTGTGGTGGTACTGTAACATTTGTAACATTTGTGTTGGAGTGTTACCTTGCCAGGTACTTTCGAATTTTAATACTCTATTCTTTACTGGGGGCAGGGCATTTTCTACTAATTTTGTTACAAACAGATGTGGGTATGATTCGCTACTTGCTTTTATGCCACTATTTATACCAAAACATTTTTCAAATCGGGCATAGTAATCACTAGTGTCTTCATCTTGCTTCTGCTTACAGGCTGAAATTGTACCCCAATCTTCCTTTTTCGTAGTTAATAAACGTGGCAGTACCTGTACTAGTAGACCTGGTAGTGCTTTAGTTTTGTCCCCAAGCCCCGAACCTGGACCTCGGGCCCTTTCTTCTGCTTCTAATGCTGACCATTCTATCTTTTGATCACCTACCTCCCACTCTTTTTCCTTGAGTTTCTCATAAATGCCAGCAGGCATCAACACCTTTAATATTGTCATAATGTCGGGGTAGGTATACTCTCCCATTAGTAACATGTCTTTAATTTCTCGGTGAAACCCCGCTGGGTCTTTGTCATGACTGGGTACTACTTTCTTCATTTCTAACAATTCTATTTTCGATATAGGCGTATATACAAATACGCGTTTAAACTCATTGTCCTCACCCTTTATTGGGTGCACTTCTCGTAAGGGATTCTGTCTATCTATGTGATACGTAGTTCTTTCCTTGACGGACAATGGAACATGTTCTGAACATACAAAAAGAATATACTGCTTTCTTGATTCTAGAATTTCTTTAATTAATTCAGTACCTGGACCTCTCCATTTATTCATAAGTAATTCAGTCAGTATGTCAGGCAAGGGACCAGGGTCCGAATGCTGACTCCGATATAGTATAATGAGTTGTTGAATCATATAAATCCCAGCTAACCTTTGTTCATCTGGGGTAAGATTCAAAAATGTGCGTACTACTGTATCATCACTATATTTTCCGGGACTGTCCACCCAATGGACAGCTGCCCTGGCTAAATCTTGTTCATCCATAGAATCGAGGAAATGATAACCCCTTCGTTCTCGGAGTAGTTTGTCGGCGGTTTGGAACGAATGCTCGTTAGACCTTATATTAATTATAGGTATTTGAAAATTCCTGTTATTATCTAGACATATTGGACGTATTGGGTCAGTATGGCATCTAGTCTGATTCCTATTACAAGATCTTCCTCTACCTACATAGGCTATGGTGTCTGACTGTCCTGTGGGCAGTCCTGACCCTTCTTCCTCGTTTTGTTCGAACTCGTCTACCTCTAATCGCTCTTCGTGTAGGCGTTCTATTTCTTTACGGATCTTTCGGCACATGGCTATTATACAGTTTTGTTTATCATGTCTCCCTTCCGATATATTCTGGCTCCATCTTGTAAGAATTTTCATTGCTTCCGGGTCTACCCCCGGTCGGTCTTGATTTCTGATCACACAGTTTATGAGGAAACGTAACAGTTCCCCCTGTATCTCTACTTTCTGGTATTCCATAGCTCTGTAAATACATTCTGGATCTCGCCCTGTTTGGACAAAATGATATATATTATCTAGATGCGCAGTCATTCCTGGTAACTTCGCTAAATACACTGCGGCTCGTCTGATACGCAATGATGCTAGGGTCATTTCGTCCTCCTTTCCAGGCACCGGGTCATATCTACAATCTATAAGAAGTTCCTTAAGCGCACGAGCACTAAGGAGTTTGGGTGTACGCGAATGCGCTGACTCTTGAAAAGTAAGTTTATTTATTCTGGGTGGCGTAGAAAAGACATTGGTAGCTCCTCCCGCGGCCCCATCTGGGGCGTCGGGTGTAAAAGGATTCGTCGAACGTGACACAGCAACTACAGGTGTGGACACAGCCATAGAAGTAGCTGTAGGAGCGGATACAGAAACAGATGTGCTTGCCGGAACTTGTGACTCGATTTGTTGCTGTAGGGATACGGGTACTGGATCTTGGCGTTGAACCTCCCTGGTATGCGGTCTATGTGGGGCGGAATTAGCATACTCGGGAGCTGCGTCATCTAAATATGAGGAAAGAAAAACATCTTCTGCGGTTCTAGGATGCCCCTTAGGATGTACCTTTATTGGGAACAATGGGGTTGGCAAGTCTTTTGGTGTTTCTGGAGTAGCCTTAGGTAATCCTTCGGCCAGAAGGGGATACATACCATTCATAAGGGCATTTCTTTGTCTGTCTACTTGTTCTGATTTTACTCGGATACCTTCCTCAATTAATAGATTCTCTCGAACTTTATTGGAATTCTCTTTACTCTTCTCCTCCTGTCTACGTGCTTTTTCTGTTCGTCTATGTGATTCTTTTCGCCATAAATCAACGGCGTCTTTCTGTGACTGTCTGACTTTTCTTTTCCATAACTCTTCCTCGACTTTCATGATGCACTCTGCATCCCAGGTCCCCGCTGTGGGCCACCTCTGACTTTCTGGTAATCCCTTGGTATAGTCTACCCATAAATCAAGAAATAATATAGCGTCTAAGCCATGTTTGTGATACATAAAGTGCCCTGGAGTGTCCCTAGGAGGAATAGGGACTGCTTCTTCGAGAACCCCTTTTCTGGTAGTGATCTGTCTTAATTTCGAAAAGAGCGGCATATTGAGAACTGACCTTATACTTGATTTTGACCTGATACTTGAATTCGAACAGACTTAATACAATAAACACGATAATGAACAGTCATTCATACCACGATATTCAGAACATACTTAAACACTTTAAACATTTAACATTAAACCTTTAACTGAAACAACAATGATGATCGTCTGCATAACTAATCACCAAGCTTAATTCTCGACAATAACTAGACAATAACTAGACACTTCGGAATACTTCGGAATACTTGATATACTGCTAAACAGTACAGATACACTGCTAAAACAGTGCAGACCGGATTTGTGTACCCAAACCCGTCTTGACCGGCACAACCTATGTGCACGTCAGAAATGCCTCCCCAGCAATGGTACTCACCGGGTAGCTTCGGAAACGGAAGGCCTCAGTAACTTGAACTTGAACCGGACCGGACTCGACTCGACTCGCCTCGTCGGACACTGGGCTTGACTTCGGACTGGTGGGTCTCTATATACCTCGGATCTTGCTCTCTCAGCTAGGCTCTGGTCGGGATACTTCGCACTTCTCACCGCCTCGTCTGGGTGTTGATCGCAGTCTCAGTCGCCCCCGCTTGACCGGAGGGAGATACAGGAAATCCTGCTGGTACGCGTTATTGTCCGTCCAGCTGTGGCAGGAGACCGGGCCTGCAACGCACCGCCGGCGCGTGAGATGAGAAAGTGTCCCTGTTCGGGCGCCATCATGTGGTAAATATTTCTCCTTTACCGGGACTGAATTTGATACAGGAACATTATAAAATAGCTCAGTAAAATGAGAGGCAGAATCCGTGATATTAGAGTTTCAGAATGGACTTTATTCCAGTGGTCGATTATAATCGGATGCTTAAAGTTCCATCACCACGGGGGTTCAGGAAGTGAAGTACATACTTTATTGACAAGCAGTAACTTTTATAATACATACATTATAATGAAGTGAATACAGTAGGCGTAACAATTGATAAGGACATTGACGTTTGGTTTGCGTAACCGAAAATGGGTGTAATAATGAGTAAAAAGGAACATGATTGGCTATGATGTAATACATAGGTGGATCTATAAGATAATATTTGGTATTGATGCGCGCGCAGCAGTCTGACGTGTAATTGACGTGTAACTAGGGGGGTGACGGGGACTTGACATTTAGCTCTATATGTGGAGACGAGAAGTCTGGGGGGTCAAGTCAACCTAATCCCAAATCATATCTAACATCTTATGTTTAAAGAACTATGTTATCCATAAAAGAAGGACTCTCGGACAGAATCTATTCTATACTGACTGTGCGTGTACAAGCGTCTAAGTGTCTACACTGAATGCGAGGGGGTAGGAATATTCCATGGTAACAGGGCTATGAATTACTTGCATGAGGACAGAGAAGATGGGCCTTTTTGCTTGGTAACTGGAAGAATGTTTACTTAAGCTACTAGGCAGGAATGCGTCGGCTGAGGGGGAAGCAGATAATTCGAAGGTGAAATACAGTTCTTGGCAGAGAATAGGCTGATGTCAGGTTTCGTGAGCCGCGCAGAGAATGAAACAAAGTTCATGGTCACAGATGCAGGCTCGGGCTGGAGCTTTCAGAGGCAGAAGGCAAGAAGAGTTTGATGACAGAATCAGGGCCTACTTGCCTGGACTGTAAAGTGGCATAAGTGAACCATATAAAGCCGGTGGCCTTTCATATTTAGGAATGAAATATCCAGCCCATTTATGGCGGATCTGACAGAGGACATGTTGACGGTGGACGCACATGTGTTTGCGTCATCAAAACTGGAACTGGAGGGAACATACATGTACTTGCGACATGCACATAGAACCGTTGGGGTCCAAGATAGGGGACATAACTGACCAGGAAAATCCACATTTCCACACTCCCCCTCGTCGTCCTGTAGGGCCGCGAACCCTTTTCGCCTCGACGACCGACCCATCGTAGGCGCCACTTCAGGGGCCTCTCAATTGCACCCACTCCAGCAGATGCGGGCTAGAGCAGTCTATCCAGCCGACGAGGACGCCACAGCAGGCCAAGGTCCCTCGGTGCCCGAAGGGCTGAGCCTCCCCACTAGCTTTTGACACTCTGGACCAGCCGCGGCCCCGACTCCACACCTCCCCTGGGCCAGTTCAGTGGACGAAGCCCCCCGTCGCACCTCCTCCACAATATCAGGGCCCGCCAACCAGTCACTGCACTCCACAGGCCATCCCAGCTCACTGTCCACAAGCCCCAGCCGCCGCGCTCCTCCGGAGTAACCGCAGCGCACCTCCTCCACGTCTCACCGCTGCGTGGTCCCTGGGCGAAAGTGTCGTTGCAGGCCCAGCACCTCCCGCGCTGCAGCCCTATGCGTCCACCTCGAAGACCACGGGAAGGGACAGCCGTCGATCAGTACCACTCAGCCTCGTGGAGCCAAGCCCTCAGCTAGACATCGTCCCCTGTAGCGCGCCGCAGTGGCAATGGCAATGGGGGCCATCCCTCTACACGCCGCTAGTATATAGGAGCCCTCCAATCGCCGCAGTTCAGTCCCAGCAGGTCTCCCCTATGCTCCGGTCCACGCCAGGCAGCCAGCCACCGCTCCCTCGTCTGCCCACACTCGTGTACCTCACCGCTCGCTCCGGTCCTCAGTGGCTCGCTCTGCTCCAGCCACTCCGAGCCGCCATCTTAGGGTCAGGCAGCAGCCACCCTTGTCCGCCGTTCGCCGCGCTCACCAGGCTCCTCGGGCACCCCTGTTCACATCCGCCGCCGCCGATTCAACCGCCAGGCTCCTCACTACGGGTCCAGACCCCGCGCCGTTGCTGAGGGGCAGAAGGGGACGGAGACTTCAGCCGCGACCCGCGGCCGCCATCTTGGGCTGCCCGATCACCAGCGCGGCGCGACTTTCACACGGTCGCACAGCTTCACCAGGGCGACTCCGCTGCCACCGGCTCGTCCACGCAGCCACCAGGTCTCCACTACTGGGGTGAGGAGAAAGGGATCTCCCCCAGCGACTCAGGATAATTGAAACCGAGGGAGGCCGCGGAGGAGCTCCGAGATTCCCGACCTCCTACATCGGCGTCTGGCCACGCCCCCCGCTATTGCTAGCATTGATACCGAGTTCTCCCAAACTACTGCGAGATTGGAGGATGTCCTGGGGGCCAAGGAAAGTAACGGCCAAGCAACTAGATTACACGAGTCCTTCTTTAAGGGACTGCGTGGTTATTTTTTCAAGCCAATAAGCAAGGGCAATAAGCCTCTTTCTAAGCGATCGAGGTGGTACGATGAGGAGTGTAGACGAGCCAGAGGTAATTTGACACAAGCCCTCTCTAGCGGGAATAATACATGCATACAACTAGCTAGACACTCTTATAAGAAGTGCATTGCCCAAGCGAAAAAAAGATGGGACGAATTGTATTGGCTTGATTTGAAGGAGGCTTGTTACGCCAGGGACACTAGAACGTTCTGGAATGTGATCAAGTGGAACAGAGGTGGCTCGCCTGAAAATCCATCAAACCATGTCACCCAAGAGGAGTGGTTGGGGTACTTCAAACCCCAATATGCGTGTAATCCTCTATCCAAATGCTTGGGGTCGACACCATATGTCTTCTACTCGCGTGGTCCCTTTAGTATAAAGGATGTTTTAGCTGCCTTGGCCTGTGTAGCTGCTGGGCGGGCACCGGGTTTGGATGGGGTCCCATCTGATCTCTTCCTTAATAACAAGCCTTCCTGGAGCAAGTACATCGCTTTAGTGGCTAATGCCGTGGCCGAAGGTGCCCCAGTGCCCAAATCCTGGGGGGGCGCTATTATAATCCCTATTTTCAAAAAGGGAGATAGAACCCTCCCAGGAAATTATAGGCCCATCAGTCTAATTGACAGAATCCAAAAGGTCATCGGGAGGATGGTATTGAACGAGCTTCTGACTTGGATTGAAGATAATAGGATACTTTCCAGTTTCCAAGCTGGTTTTCGTAAATTTACCAGCACTGTGGACCAGGTGTTCCGTTTTGTGCAATTGCACTGGAAGGTAGTGACGTTAGGCAAAGGCAGTCTCTACGTCGCTTTTGTGGACTTAAGAGCTGCCTTTGACCTTGTCCCTCGGGAGCAACTCTGGAGGGTTCTTGAAAAGCTTGGGCTTTCCTTGGAACTTTTGACCTTAATCAGGCGGCTCCACGAGCCTAATTTTGCAAAAAATACAGTGGGGAGGCCCGGGGGATACAACTCCCGAGTTTCCGGTTGAGCGAGGTGTGCGCCAAGGCTGTGCCATGGCACCCACGCTCTTCTCCCTGTACATCAATGGAGTAGTTGATTACATGCTCCGAGTCAACACTGATGCTCCTAAGTTGGCCGGAGTGACTACTCCAATATTGATGTTTGCTGACGATACTCTTATAGTATCTAAAACTCCGAGTGGCATGCAAAGGGCACTGATAGTTTTTGATGACTTTTGCAAAAATCATGGCCTAGAGGTCAATGTGGCCAAGACTAAGCTCATGACCTTTAATCCGCATCCAAGTTATAGAGCAGGAAAACTCATAATGAACGGCCAAATACTTGAGGAGGTTAAAAACTTTGTCTATTTTGGTATGCATGTGGCACAAGATAATAAGTGGAATAGACATTTGGAAATGTCTACGCTGAAATTCACTCAGATAACGGGTACCCTGATTAGCGAGTACAAAAAATCCTACACCAAGCCTGTTAAACCCGTGCTTCAAGTATACGAGGCAAAGGCCCTAAGTTCAGTGTTGTATGGGGCCGAGCTCTGGGGTTTTGACGTATCACCATCTTTATCAGTCATTGAAAATAAATTTTTTCGCAGTATAGCTAGTCTACCACAGAGCACGCCCTTGGTACCATTACGTTACGACTTAGGTAGGAATGCCATCAAGGATCTAGCCAAACTCCGGCCGGTCCTATACTGGAGGAGACTGTGGACCACCCCGGAGCTCCAGCCTTATGCAATGGGCATTATGGACGTAATGCAGGCCGATACGTTCCATGAGATCGGGTGGCTCAGGAACCTCCGGGAAACTCTGATAGACCTGGGTTTGGAGGGGCTATGGAGCGACCCAGTTGCTGCTGGGTTCCCCGCGAAGAGGCTTTTGAAAACGCTCTATTGGGAGCGGGTAAACCATCGGGTTTGGAGTGATTCTATCTCCCCCACGATGACCAGTCGATTTTTAGAGGCAAAGCACACCCCAGTTTTCGAACCTTATTGGGATTTGATCGCCCAGCCCAGAGATAGGAAACTCTATTTCCAATTTAGAGCAGGCTCTCTTCCACTTAGGGCTCTAACTAGCGGGTGGTTTGGTGTAAGTGTAGGATCTTGTCCCGTCTGTGGTGCTAAAGAGGAATCAATTGCCCACTTTCTGTTTGTTTGCCCTGTATATGCCAATCCCAGGCGAATATGGCTTTCTCCTCTGTGTAAATCATTGGCCACAAGGAGTTCTGCTGTTGCTCTAAGAGTTCTAAGCACAAGCACTCTTCCAGTTCATTCAATCGCCTTAGCCAAATACTTGGGCTGGGCATGGTCCCTAAGGCATAAGGCTCTCGGGGTAACCGTGGGAGCGTCCCCGCAGGGCTCCGCCTTTCGGTGACATTGGCTAAAATTCCCCGTCCTTTTTTTTTACTGCATTTTAAAAAATTGACTTCATCCTCAGTCTGCTGATACGTTTAATTCTTTTTTTAAACCTCAAATTTTAGGTATTTAATGAACGATTTTATGTATTTTATAGGGAACGTGATTTACAATAATTTTGTTCTTGGTATATGTTTGTGTCTTGTATGAATTATTTATATTCGAATAAAGACTATGATGATGATGATGATGATGGTAATAAAATATTACTTCTAGAACAACATCGGAAATAACCTATAGCTAAAGTAATGTTATAGTTAGGTAAAATGTTCAGTAACAACATTATGTTTTAAACTCTAAATAAACACAGAAATTCACCAGTTATAGGTATAGTTATCTCAAGTAACTATAACTCGGCCCATAAGGTAACTATAACTCGCACACTTGCCATACACTGCTAATTATCCCGCATATTACATCACTCATGACATCTTCTCTGACATCATTGATAATTTCACTATAACATCTGCAATGAAAATATTTATGAGAAAACTGTGCATGGTGGGGATGCGAGTTATAGTTACCTTAGGGAAGAGTTGTAGTTACTTGAGATAACTATAACTATAACTGGTTAATTTCTGTTTTTTTTAAAGTTCAAACCATTCCATTGTTAGGGAACATTTCACCTAGCTGTAACATTATTTAAGCTTTGTTGAAGTGCTATGGGGATAAATATCTTTATTTCTCCTTTGTTATTTCCTCTTACTAAGTGTGCTACATTATGCAGCACACATAGAAAAAGGAAAATGCTTCTGATGATTGTTTTTGTGCAGGGAGTTGCCCCTTTCTGCACAAAAACAATCCTGCCTACAATGCAGGCTCCCTTACACCATGGTGCAACGGAGCCTGCATTGGAGCGGGGCAGCAGTTTGTGCTCTAGCGCAGGCAGCGAGAAGGAATGTGCCATTTAATGTTAAATAGGGTGCTTTCCTGCCCTCTCCCTTTCACACAGTGCAGCGCAGCAAGGCGGCTTGCCGCATTGCATGAATATTTGTTAAATATGCCCCTTAGTGTCCATGTTGAGGAGCATCATCGGCCTGTAGGTGGTGTATTCATTGGTCAATTTCCCTTCTTTGTGAATAAGCACTATGCTAGCCCGCCTCGGGTCCCTAGGAAGCATTCACATTCTCTTGGCTTCACTATACATGGCCTTGAGAGGGGCTCATGTTCTTAGATTTCATGCAATTCAAAAATTCTGATGGGAATCCATTGTGGCCCGAGGATTTCTTAATTGTTAACTGGGTCAAGGCTTTGGACATTTCTACACCTGTTTTCTGCACCTCCAGGGAGTGTGGGCTTCCTCCTCCAGCTGTGGGACAGGCATATCTTTAATGAACCTTTTCCGATCCCTTGGGTTCTCCTCAGCTCATGACTGATACACACTGCCGAGGTAGTCCGCAAGTTCCTGCACAATGTCACCTGACAACTCGGCCTGAGTTCTACCCTCTCTACGCACCCTGTGGACCCACATTTGTTCTTCCTCTCCTTGAGCTAGCCATGCCAGTGGCATTCCTGCCTTGTTGCCTACTTCGTATTACCTGGCTTGTTCATTTTGATATTCAGCTATTGACTCTTGGGTGGCCAGGGGTCTATACTCATCCTGTAATAGATCTATACGCTGCGCAAGCTCTACCGTGGGAGAGGCCACATACTCTGACTCTTCTTGTACTAGCTTATTCTCCAGTTCTATACATGCTTTCCGTCTCACCTTCCTTTTCCCGGCCACTTGTGTTATTAAGTGCCCCTCATAACTACCCTATAAGCTTCCCTCAAGTCAACATTGGAGTCCACCGTGCCAGTGTTCTCCTGGAAATGGTTGTTTGTTGCCTGAATTATTAACCGTCTCATCTTCCAGTCTGTCAGGTCCCATGGGTCCAGTCTACATTTCGCCCTCACTTGAGTCTGGGTGGTCTCTTCTCTGATGTCCCTATAGGTAGATAAACTGAGTTCCTAAAGACCCCACCCTGTGACCCAGCACTACAAGTATTCCACTGTAAACTGTGTGTGGCAGTGAAAATCATGCCTTGAATTTTTGAAAGACGTTTCCAGGAGGAAGTGTCTGTAAGTTACAGTTTATGAAGAATTGAATGCGGCTGAGCACTCCTTGGTTTGACAACCCTAGCTGTTTTGTGTCAGGAGCCAGGTCAGGAGTCTACAGTACAGAGATGCAGCGCGTCTATTGCCGCACACTTGTCATTTCCTAAGTCACAAACAAGCTCCTGCTTTGGGGAGAAAGATTGAAGAAAAAGAGAAAGCGCGCTGTTCTGGGGAAGGATGAAATGAGGAGTCGCTGGATTCATTTCTTCATGAGAAGGGCAAAGGAGGCGAGGGGGCTTTGCTCTCTGTAAAGCAGAGGGGACACGTAGAGGCTGCTTTGTTCCTTCTACAGCTGGCAGTGAAACAGGGACGGAGTGAACTATAGGTTCACCGGCTGTATGGGGAATATTTCAGTCTCCGTTTCACTGCCTCCTCTAGAAGGAACAATGCAGGCTTTACTTGTCTCATCTGCTTTTCAGAGAGCAAAACCGCCTCATTCGTCCCTCTTGTGAAGAAATTAATCCGGAGACTCCTCATTTCATCCTTCTGTTTTGGAAAGCACAATGCATCCTCTCCTCATTTCACCCTTCTGCTGTAAGAAGAATAGCACGGATTTACTGCTTCCCCCTCCTCCTCGGCTCCTCCCAGAGCCGTCTTTGCTAAACACGGTGCCTCCAGCAGGTTACGAGAACAAGCATTTGTAATTAAATAGGTCTCGCCTTTGTGAGAGTTTGAGCTATTGGCATTGTAAATGAAAATGCCTTTCATTTATGTGTTTTGAAAACCTCTGATTTTTCGTAAGCAAATCGATGCCTAGCCAGCTTGCAACCGGCTCCTAGCATCACTTTGCTGTTGCATGTCCCGTCTCCTGTATCTCCTCGCTGTAGCCACTTTCGGTGCTTCCCATTCTGCCGCTGTCCAGCCAATACCACTGATGAGTCATTCTGCACCTTGGTTCATCATGTGGGTTCTCGGGTACGCCGCCTGTCCCAGTGAGCAGTTGTCATGCTCATGTGCTGCCTGCGCTTTCTTTTTATTATAGGTTGAGAAAACAATTTAAGTGTAAAGGGGCATATTTACAAGCAGGCGATAAAAAATTATCGCCGCTTTTGCAGCCGTTTTCGGCCGAAAAGTGGCGATAAATAAAACGCCTAATTAGCAAGGCCACGCTAACACGTGAAACCTTGCTTTAGCGTGGGGATTCCTAACGCCCAGCTTTGTATCTCTAATGAGATGCAAAGTGGGAGTTCCTGACCTAACATGTCAGGAGAAATGTTTCTAAGCGATATTTCTCCTATCATCAAGCCCCACGCTATGAGGTATAGCGTCAGGAAAAGTAGCGATAACCCCTGTTATCGCTACTTTCCTTATGCCTGCTTCAGGACTGACTTAGCCATGATATCCTATGGAGGGTGGATATCATGGCTAAGTTTGTGAGTCCCTATCAGCAAGCTAACGCCACATTGCGTGAGATTATCACTGGGTTTCCAGCGATAATCTCACGTTAGGCAGTTAGCATGAGGATTTTTATCACTGAGGAGATAAGCGTTGCTAATAGCACGCTATCTCAGCGATAAAAATCCACGTTACCCGGCAATAATTATCCTCACGCTAAGAGCGCTGAGCGATAATTATTGCCAGGTGTTGCTGATATGCCCCTACGCCATTGAGAAATCCTCAAATATGTTTTAAATAGGTCGCACTGATTTCCACCCAAACCTGTGAGCATATTTACAAGGCGGCGCTAATAAATTATCGCCGCTTTTGCGGCCGTTTTCGGCCGAAAAGCCTAATTAGCAAGGTCACGCTAACGCGTGAAACCTTGCTTTAGCGCCGGGAATCTTAACGCCCAGCTTTGCATCTCTAATGAGATGCAAAGTGGGCGTTCCTGACCTGACATGATAGGAGAAATGTCGCTAGGCGACATTTCTCCTATCATCAAGCCCCACGCTATGAAGCATAGCGGCAGGAAAAGTAGCAATAACCCCTGGTATCGCTACTTTCCTTATGCCTGCTTCAGGACTGACTTAGCCATGATATCCTATGGAAGGTGGATATCATGGCTAAGTTTGTGAGTGCCTATCAACAAGCTAACGCCACATTTCGTGAGATTATCACTGGGTTTCCAGCGATAATTTCACGTTAGGCAGTTAGCGTTAGGATTTTTGTCGCTTTTGAGATAAGCGTTGCTAATAGCACGCTAACTCAGCGCTAAAAATCCACATTAGCCGGCGATAATTATCGCCGGTTGTTGCTGATATGCCCCTCTATGCTTTTAACAGACTCCCAAATCTGCGGAATGGAGCTTGAAGGAAGAAATGCTTGTATGGTGTGCCACACGTAAAAGAGAGGGCTTGAAAGAATGAATGTTGGATCTGCCAGAGGGAAGATACTGAAGGAAGGAACGTGTGGCCCGAAAAAGAATAGCGGAGAAAGACCTACATATATGGGGGCATATCTAAAAGGCGGCGTCATAAAATTATCGCCGCTTTTGCGGCCGTTTTCGGCCGAAAAGCGGCAATAATTTTATCGCTATATTAGCAAGGTCACGCTATTGCGTGAAACCTTGTTTTAGCGCCTGAATTCCTAATGCCTATCTTTGCATCTCTAATGAGATGCAAAGTGGGCGTTCCTCTCCAGGATAACGGGAGAAATGTCGCTAAGCGACATTTTTCCTATTATCAAGCCTCACGCAAAGCAGCATAGCGGCAAGAAAAGTAGCGATAACCTCTGTTATCGCTACTTTCCTTACGCCTGCTTCAGGACTGACTTAGCAATGATATCCTATGGAAGGTGGATATCTTGGCTAAATTTGTGAATCTCTATCAGCAAGCTATCGCCACATTTCGTGAGATTATCGCTGGATTTCCAGCGATAATCTCACGTTAGGCAGATAGCGCTAGGATTTTTATCGCTAATGAGATAAGCGTCGCTAATAGCTAGCTATCTCAGCAATAAAAATCCACGTTAGCCGGCGATAATTATCCTAGCGCTAAGTGCGCTTAGCCATAATTATCGCCGGTTGTTGCTGATATGCCCCTCTATGCTTTTAACAGACTCTCAAATCTGCGGAATGGAGCTTGAAGGAAGAAATGCTTGTATGGTGTGCCACACGTAAAAGAGAGGGCTTGAAAGAATGAATGTTGGATCTGCCAGAGGGAAGATACTGAAGGAAGGAACGTGTGGCCCGAAAAAGAAAAGAGGAGAAAGACCTACATATATGGGGGCATATCTAAAAGGCGGCGTTATAAAATTATCGCCGCTTTTGCGGCCGTTTTCGGCCGTTTTCGGCCGAAAAGCGGCGATAATTTTATCGCTATATTAGCAAGGTCACGCTATTGCGTGAAACCTTGTTTTAGCGCCTGAATTCCTAATGCCCAGCTTTGCATCTCTAATGAGATGCAAAGTGGGCGTTCCTGACCTGACATGATAGGACAAATGTCGCTAGGCGACATTTCTCCTATCATCAAGCCCCACGCTATAAAGCATAGCGGCAGGAAAAGTAGCAATAACCCCTGGTATCGCTACTTTCCTTATGCCTGCTTCAGGACTGACTTAGCCATGATATCCTATGGAAGGTGGATATCATGGCTAAGTTTGTGAGTGCCTATCAACAAGCTAACGCCACATTTCGTGAGATTATCACTGGGTTTCCAGCGATAATTTCACGTTAGGCAGTTAGCGTTAGGATTTTTGTCGCTTTTGAGATAAGCGTTGCTAATAGCACGCTAACTCAGCGCTAAAAATCCACATTAGCCGGCGATAATTATCGCCGGTTGTTGCTGATATGCCCCTCTATGCTTTTAACAGACTCCCAAATCTGCGGAATGGAGCTTGAAGGAAGAAATGCTTGTATGGTGTGCCACACGTAAAAGAGAGGGCTTGAAAGAATGAATGTTGGATCTGCCAGAGGGAAGATACTGAAGGAAGGAACGTGTGGCCCGAAAAAGAATAGCGGAGAAAGACCTACATATATGGGGGCATATCTAAAAGGCGGCGTCATAAAATTATCGCCGCTTTTGCGGCCGTTTTCGGCCGAAAAGCGGCAATAATTTTATCGCTATATTAGCAAGGTCACGCTATTGCGTGAAACCTTGTTTTAGCGCCTGAATTCCTAATGCCTATCTTTGCATCTCTAATGAGATGCAAAGTGGGCGTTCCTCCCCAGGATAACGGGAGAAATGTCGCTAAGCGACATTTTTCCTATTATCAAGCCTCACGCAAAGCAGCATAGCGGCAAGAAAAGTAGCGATAACCTCTGTTATCGCTACTTTCCTTACGCCTGCTTCAGGACTGACTTAGCGATGATATCCTATGGAAGGTGGATATCTTGGCTAAATTTGTGAATCTCTATCAGCAAGCTATCGCCACATTTCGTGAGATTATCGCTGGATTTCCAGCGATAATCTCACGTTAGGCAGATAGCGCTAGGATTTTTATCGCTAATGAGATAAGCGTCGCTAATAGCTAGCTATCTCAGCAATAAAAATCCACGTTAGCCGGCGATAATTATCCTAGCGCTAAGTGCGCTTAGCCATAATTATCGCCGGTTTTTGCTGATATGCCCCTCTATGCTTTTAACAGACTCTCAAATCTGCGGAATGGAGCTTGAAGGAAGAAATGCTTGTATGGTGTGCCACACGTAAAAGAGAGGGCTTGAAAGAATGAATGTTGGATCTGCCAGAGGGAAGATACTGAAGGAAGGAACGTGTGGCCCGAAAAAGAAAAGAGGAGAAAGACCTACATATATGGGGGCATATCTAAAAGGCGGCGTTATAAAATTATCGCCGCTTTTGCGGCCGTTTTCGGCCGTTTTCGGCCGAAAAGCGGCGATAATTTTATCGCTATATTAGCAAGGTCACGCTATTGCGTGAAACCTTGTTTTAGCGCCTGAATTCCTAATGCCCATCTTTGCATCTCTAATGAGATGCAAAGTGGGTGTTCCTCCCCAGGATAACGGGAGAAATGTCGCAAAGCGACATTTTTCCTATTATCAAGCCTCACGAAAAGCAGCATAGCGGCAAGAAAAGTAGCGATAACCTCTGTTATCGCTACTTTCCTTACGCCTGCTTCAGGACTGATTTAGCAATGATATCCTATGGAAGGTGGATATCATGGCTAAATTTGTGAATCTCTATCAGCAAGCTATCGCCACATTTCGTGAGATTATCGCTGGGTTTCCAGTGATAATCTAACGTTAGGCAGTTAGCGCTAGGATTTTTATCGCTGATGAGATAAGCGTCGCTAATAGCACGCTATCTCAGCAATAAAAATCCACGTTAGCCGGCGATAATTATCCTAGCGCTAAGTGCGCTTAGCGATAATTATCGCCGGTTGTTGCTGATATGCCCCCTAATTTATAATCAACCACTTAATGGGATGCTAATAAACCGGGCCAAATCTAAAGTTATTGTAATCAGCAACCAAATCAAGGGCCTTCCGCGATGGCATTTACAAGGACAGTCCTTGGACACTGGCTGAATACAAACACCCAGGGGTGTTATTCGACGGAAAGGCTCTTTCCAGTCTCACAAATCTGAAATCTCACAGAAAGGCATGCCCTGGCACAGGCTCTTCGCACCCTGTATAATATTGTGAAGGGCCCAGCCCTTTCTCTGCTCTTAGATTATTCTTCCCTCTCTGACCTCTGGCGGGGAAGCACAGCGCAGCCATGACACAGCACACTTGGACATCACAAACTCGAGCGGGGAAGCACAGCGCAGCCATGACGCAGCACACTTGGACATCACAAACTCGAGCGGGGAAGCACAGCGCAGCCATGACGCAGCACACTTGGACATCACAAGCTCGAGCGGGGAAGCACAGCGCAGCCATGACGCAGCACACTTGGACATCACAAGCTCGAGCGGGGAAGCACAGCGCAGCCATGACGCATCACACTTGGACATCACATACTCGAGCGCGCACAGGAGTGCTTTCAGTGCCTCACAAACACAAATTTGTCTCAAATTTAGAATTGCTAAATAAGCAATAGCTAGACAAGGAGCCTCCATCAAACGGCTAAAAACTTCAATTCCAGCTGGGCTTTCAATTAATACAATATTATGGTCGATACTAGAGAACTGCCCTTCAATGCCGGGTAGGTTAAACCTTGACTCTGCCTTACAAACTTATGGACTGGGTTCCTGCACGGCATGGGCGTCCGCGGGGGGTGCAAGGAGGGGCGCTTTCCCCCCCGCTCGGAGCGCCCCTCCTTGCCCTCCCTGCAGACGCCCATGATCATCACCACGAGGTGTCTTCAATCCCTCGTTCACCCCTCTTTTAAACTGTGGTAAATTACTTGTTTGCTATTCTCCACTGTACTGCTCTGTTAGAATGTTCATGACATCATAGAATGCCTGAGTGCCTCTCTGGGTGAGTTAGTCAGTTGGTCAACTCAGGCTGAGCTGTAAGGAGCTTGCTCCTGGTGGGGCTATCCTTGTACTATCTAACTTCCTCCTGTTATCCTGACCACCTATGATGGAACCAAGCTACCAATAAAGAAGTAACCTACATGAACAGATGGACTCTGTATCTTCCTTTACAACATTTTGGCGACGATCTTAAGAACTGACGCGTGCACTAAGGAGTAAGGACTACTAGGAACTAAGGAACCAAAAGACAAGGAACTAAGGACTTTAAGGACTTTCAAAACGTCAATTGAAACATAAAAGTAACGCCCTGGTCAGCCCCACCAGTGTCCTGTACCATCTGGACAGCCTGCAGCCTGGGCGTTTGTTTTTCACATTACTGGGGAGCCTGCTGTCACCTGTAAGACTTCAACAGTCAACAATTTTTCTGTCAACAAGCCTTTCTTCAGCCTGTGTCAGCCTGCCGTGGCCCTACAGCAAGTCTTGTGAGCTTTGTGTGTAAAATGACTCATCAACAGTCTGACGCCTCACGGTATCCTGCCTGTGTCTGCCTTCGCGTGGAAATGAGCGCTTACTCGTGAGGCATCTCCAGTGTTGCCTCCATGGTCTATGCTGGTTGGAGTACTTTGAGCAAACTCGTTGGTAGGACCTGGAGCTTGGGGTACTCTTTGGAAGTGCCAGAAGATACAGAGTCCATCTGTTCATGTAGGTTACTTCTTTATTGGTAGCTTGGTTCCATCATAGGTGGTCAGGATAACAGGAGGAAGTTAGATAGTACAAGGATAGCCCCACCAGGAGCAAGCTCCCAACCGCTCAGCCTGAGTTGACCAACTGACAATCTCCCCCAGAAAGGCACTCAGGCATTCTATGATGTCATGCAACATTCTAACAGAGCAGTACAGTGGAGAATAGCTAACAAGTAATTTACCACACATCCTCTTCCCTTAGGGAACAAAAGCAGAAGTAAAAGTAAAGACAAATAGGATACCTCAATATATCTTACAAGAAGGTGCAACAATGAGGTACACCTATCCACAAGAGTATTGCATGAGGCATCATGAATTTCACTGGCATGAACAGAAGTTTGTTAAAATGCAAAGCCAGTGAAACATTAAAATTGCAAACAACATTACTACACGCCCCATCCCCCTCCCTTAGGGAAAACACAGCAGCTAAGATAAAAACACTGCACAAAGAAGAACGGTCACCCACACAACCTCCCCAAACTCGGGTACACCACAGGGTAGACACCCCATTAAACACAAGTGGGTGTAAAACACAGACCCTTGGGAGAAAACAACATCCTCATCAAAGAGAAACAATAGTGGCTAGATACACTCCAGATGACAAGAAAAGTGTCACCACCACTGGCTTTGTATTTTAACATACTTCTGTTCATGCCAGTGAAATTCATGATGCCTCATGCAATACTCTTGTGGATAGGTGTACCTCATTGTTGCACCTTCTTGTTAAGATATATTGAGGTATCCTATTTGTCTTTACTTTTACTTCTGCTTTTGTTCCCTAAGGGAAGAGGATGTGTGGTAAATTACTTGTTTGCTATTCTCCACTGTACTGCTCTGTTAGAATGTTCATGACATCATGGAATGCCTGAGTGCCTCTCTGGGTGAGTTAGTCAGTTGGTCAACTCAGGCTGAGCTGTAAGGAGCTTGCTCCTGGTGGGGCTATCTTTGTACTATCTAACTTCCTCCTGTTATCCTGACCACCTATGATGGAACCAAGCTACCAATAAAGAAGTAACCTACATGAACAGATGGACTCTGTATCTTCCTTTACAATATAAACCTCACGCCAACTCATCTCTCTCCAATCTCGACTAAACAGAGGCACAACTAGAGTCAAATTTCAGGGTGGGTGCGAGGTGGGGGGCTAATTCATCCAGCCATATGCAGAGTGGAGATGCAGGGGCTCTAAGAAGGGGTGACAACACAACAAAGCCTCATTAACAAGTAAATGGTCTTTTAAAGACCTGTGTGAAGTGCTCGGGTGCGGCTGTGTGTGTGCCCGGGAAGCTGTCTCAGCCGGGCTGACACACACAAGGGGGGCGGAGGGGGGTGGGGGGGTTGACTGCTGAAGCCCTTTGAGCGCAATGGGCGTTGCGCACCTGACTTTAAACACTCTTGGTGCTAAAATCTATTTGTTTGTTGCTAGTTTAGTCTCCGATGGCAGCTTTGCTGGTGATAACAATTCAGGCACAAACTCTCATTTGCAGCTGATACAGCATTATTATTTGAGTGCTGGCAATGGGGTATGTATTTGCACACAATTACATGTGCCCTGAAATAAGGAATAACATGAGTAAACGTTTCCTGTGGCAAGTTTTGAATGTTATTACTCCTAGCGTATAGATTTGTACATCAAATATCCTCCAGGTAGGACCCTTTGACAATTGCATGAGCAAACACAAGAGCAAACGGCATGTATGATCCGCTCATAACAGGAGTAAGAACAAAAAATATAACCATTTGCCTTTGTTCTCTCCACCCACCTCAGAATTAGGCCTGTAAGGTGCTGTTTCCTCTTAAACCCCCGGCGTAAGTGATCCAGATTAGGGCATATAAATTCTCCCTACTTCCACAGATAGAGTAATTTCACAGACACACGCACATACACTCATCATACGCTTGGGCCCATTTCACTAACATACGCTCGATTACTCTATTAACACTGAACCTGTGGAGAGAAAACCTTCTAAACACCCTGCATCTACACTAAGGTCGATAAGACCAAATTGACACTGTCTTGAGTCATGATTTAAACAACAATAATCACAATAGAGTACTCAATAATTGACAAGAAATAACCACCAACACTGTATTTTAAAATAATGGTAATTTATCTAAAATTAGTTCAAAGAAAATCAATTCAAAGCAAAATCATTATTCTCATAGTTACCTATTCTAGCTAAATGTCATAAATGGGTCAGGACAGGTCTCTCAGTAGAAGTCTCCCAAGTCGCCGTCCTCACAGCATCGATCCTCACCAACGCAAGTTTGGGAAGAAGTGGCCTCAGATCCTCTCTAGGCTAACAATACTTATAGAAAATTTTACAAAATAAAGCAACATAAAATGTTCTAGATATCCGCTGAACCGCTGAGCAGAGCGAGCAGGAAAGGATGTAGCATTGCTACATTTGGAAAAATCTCCGCTCAGAAAAATCACAAAAATAAAAAGACGGAAGAAGGAAACTCGAGTTTGCAAATGTATCTTTTAAAAATGTTCTTCCTCGGAATCATCACGAAGCCACCGCTATAATCACAAAGTTCATTGTGGCTCCCTTGTCCTCCAAGGTTACTTGGACTCTCGCCCAGAACTGCTGTCCTCACGGAAAACTTTTAAACCAGGCGAAGGCTGTGGTCAGATGACTCTCGACCATGTTCAGCAAGGCCCTCTCATCAAAATTCGATCACTCAAGCATAGGCTTTAAACGGCAGCCATTTTATCACAGGCCAAAACAGACCATCTTAATTAAAAGAGACAAAAACAACGTTACCACAGCATAGTGATTAAAACAGTGTTAACCCCACTAATACCCTTATGTGTATGTAATTATCTAGCCTTTGCAACACAGTAAAGCATTAGTACACGTTATTTCAAAAGCGTTTTGTGCTTTAAAACAAACAGCACTCAGCAACATTCATTTAATTTAAACCTGCACATTATTATTAAGCAACATGAATGCATTCCCACGTGTAGTTTTCTCCTGTTAGTTCGTGTTGATTTAATCAGAATTTCACACAGAAACAAGTAATTAATAGTTACAAATTAATATTTTTAATTGTCGACATATAGACAAACCAGAGCTTAAAAACCCAAATAGATTTTCAACAGAAAACTCTGCTCCAGCAATCCCCCCTTTGGTGATATTATCACCAAATAAACAACCCAAAAAAAAAAAACCAATTAGTAAAAATTTAGTCCCATTTTAGGAGAAATTGGAAATGTCTTTTTCTTTTTCACAACACTACACACCAGACTCCCTTTCATCATCCCTCTTCGTTTCCAAGTAAACACTCTCCCTCAATTCTTCTAATTCTATTTCTTGTGGATCTCTTTTTGACCTTTTATTTCTCTTTTCAATATTCCTTTTGATTAATTTATTTTTCCCTCCCCTGTTTTTACAACACAAACACCCCAATCTTAGTATCAATAAAGCAACAATTACACAAGTCAAAGGAAACAATATCTTACCTATAATAGTACTACCTATTTTTGCAATAAAACTCTTAACAGCAACTATTTTATTAGCTATTCTGGTCCAAATACTCTCAGCTTCCAGTGGTACTAATTCTTCATGCAAATCAGTAATATTTTTGATATAGACCTTCAGGTCTTTGCTTTCGTCTGGAATGTAAGTGCAACAATGTTGAACTTTCAGCATTCCACAGACCCCACCCTCCTTGGCTAATAGAATATCAAGGGCAAGTCGATTTTGCATAGACATGGCACATACGGCAATCATCTCCGTATTCACCAAAAGAAACCCTCCAGCGGTATTTGTCGATAAGCGATCCACCACTGTTGACAGTTTTCTAATTCCATTATGTAGTGGTTTACCTGCCTCGCGCTCAGGCAGCGCGAGGCGGACTCTCCGCGTCTCGCGCTTCCAGCGATGACGTAGTGATTTTGACAGTTGGGAACTACAGTTGTATGGTGTGTATGTCAACTGTCATTCATTCGTGCCCGTGGGAGTTGATGAATAAAGACGAGTTGTTCTACGCTTCAGCCTCCGTCTTATCTTTACAAATTGGCGACGAGTTCGACTCCCACAGAACCCACATTGGACCCAGGTCAATATTACCTGAAGAACTAGACGCTCCTCGCATTCCACACGTGATGCCGGTGTACATTCACTGCCACAGCCATACGCGAGCGTCTGTCTCCTGCTGAACGATCCGGACAGTCTGAGGTGAGGAAACTTGTGACGACAGGCGCGTTGTCTTCGCTGTTCGTCCCTCCCTCTCTGCCTGCTGCTGACACGATCTTCCCCGCCCAGCTCTTAAAGTGGCAGCGTCGTTTTTCTCACCTTCTGTGTTTCTGCTCAGCTGTGCGAGGTTTAACGGCGAACATTGCTTGAGCTTAGGAAATCGGTCTGGAAGAGGTCTAGGCAGTATCTACAAGACGAAGAGAGTGGGCACGAACATAATACATTATTCTTTTCGCAGTCTCTTTGGTTGGACTATAGAGGCTGTTTTAAACGTTGTGGCTCAAGGGAAAAAGAATACTAGCCTGGATTTAAGTTTGTACACCCTTGGTTCTGCCACTGTTCACAACATAGATACTTACATCTCCTCTTTCGTACTTTGGAGGAAAACATTACAT
Source organism: Triturus cristatus (assembly GCF_964204655.1). Classification (NCBI taxonomy): domain Eukaryota; kingdom Metazoa; phylum Chordata; class Amphibia; order Caudata; family Salamandridae; genus Triturus; species Triturus cristatus. The sequence goes on along the minus strand of NC_140582.1, from coordinate 1,204,030,398 downwards.
AATGCAGTCTATTCTTCCTCCACCTCCGTTTCTAGACACACCAGGCGAACCACCTGTGCCTTGGAGAAAGTGGTTCGATGCATTTGAAAATTACCTGGGTGCAATAGGAGCACATAGGTTCAGGCCAGAAAGGAAAAAGTTTTTGTTACTTCATTCTCTGGGGTTTGAAGGGAGAGAAACCCTTAAACATTTACCTGATGTAGAGGGCGATGAAGAGGAGGATAACGATGAATATAAAGACACTGTAAAGAAATTAAAAGTCAGATTTGATAAGCAACCTAGTGTGGTGGTGTCCAGGCATAAATTCTTTAAAAGAGTGCAGAAAGCCGAGGAAGATGTAGACACATACATTACTGCTTTGAGGAGGTTGGTGGCAGAATGTGAATTTGAGAACTTCAGTGAACAATTGATTCGTGACCAGTTCATAGGAAAATGTCTTGACAAAACCATAAGACAGAAACTCTTATCCTTGGAAAATCCCTCCCTGGATGAATCTATTCGCATAGCGAAAAGTATTGAAACGTCACAATCTTCAATAAAGGAACTGGAAAGTAAAAGTGTGGAAGTTGTTACCCCTGTCCGTTGTAAAAAGTATGAGAGGAAAAGAGAGTATCAGCCAAATAATTTTTTCAAAAGGACTGATATCTGTTACAGATGTGGATATCCCTCCCATGTGAAAAGTGGTAGACCGTGTCCTGCGAGAAATGCTACCTGTCGCAAATGTGGGAAATTGGGACATTTTGACAAAGTATGCCAAAGCCAAAAATATAAGAAAGAACAGGTAGCATGTGCCATGGATGCAAGTAGCAGTGACAGCGATGACACTCTTTGCGAACTCAAAGACATGGTGGTAGTTGTCAGCGAAGGGAACATAAGGAGCGGTAACCCTGATGACTGCATTGATCCCTATGCCATCATTGGAGTAGGTGAAGAAAGTGTGAGACTGCTTATAGACTCTGGTGCAAGGATCACAATGATCAGTGAATCTTTGTTCAGGAAAAAATGGGGTAACAGAACTCTGCAACCGCCTGACCGTGAACCTGTATCCTATGAAGGGAGAAGTATAGAACTGTTGGGGTACTTTGAGGACATCTTGATCTTCAAGAACAGACACATTTATGGGAAAGTTTATGTAGCTGTCAATGGGTTAGACATATTGGGATGGTTCCACCAAGGTTTATTCAGTATGATGCTGTGCCCTGGAGCAAAAGAACAGATTCTGGTGGTTCGGGACCAAACACATGTGGAGGAACTACTTAATAAATATCCCAGAGTATTTTCAGGCGAATTGGGAAAAATCAAAGGATTCAAACACAAGATTAAGATAAGGAGTGATGCGGAACCGGTAAAACACAAAATAAGGAGTATCCCTTTCAGCATCAGAGAAGACTTGGAAAAAGAACTGTTGTCCATGCAAAAAAGAGGGGTTATTGAACCCATAGAATCGTCTGATTGGTCTTCAGCTTTGGTCGTGGCAAGGAAGAAAAATAATGACCTCAGAATCTGCATTGATTTGCGCAACCTAAACAAGGTCATCTGGGTGGATTCGCATCCTCTACCGAATATATCAGAAATGCTGGGTGTAGTCGAAGGTGCCAAGGTCTTCACAAAACTAGATCTGGCCTCAGCATATCACCAAATCGAACTGGACAAGGATTCGCGCCATTTCACTGCGTTCAATTCTCCTGCAGGTCTGTTCCAATTTTGTCGAATGCCCTTTGGGTTGGCCTCTGCAGCCTCTGTCTTTCAGAGAGTTATGGTCAATTTACTGAAGGGGATAAAAAACGTGGCCATATTCCAAGATGACATTCTGCTGTTTGCAAAAGACCAACAAGAACACGACATAGTGCTGAATAAGATCTTATCCATATTCCAGGAACATGGGGTAGTCCTAAAAAGGGACAAGTGTGAATTCGCAAAAGACAAAATGGATTATTTGGGTCATACGATATCAAGTGAAGGAGTCACGCCCAAACCGAGTTTGGTTCAAGCCATCGTTGATGCCTCTGCTCCCAAAGACAAAGCAGGAGTCAAATCTCTGTTAGGTCTCACAGAATTTTATGCCCGCTTTATTCAAGACTATGCTACTAAGATTCGCCCCATTTCCAAGCTGCTCCAAGACAGAAGTGAATTTGTGTGGGATGATGAATGCAAGACTGCCTTCGTTTGGATCAAGGAGCAACTCAGCACTGTCAAGGCCTTGAAGCCATTTGTACAGGGGGTCCAGTGTACTTTGACTGTTGATGCTAGCAGTTATGGACTGGGCGCTGTGTTGACACAGATTGTGGACCAAAAGGAACATACTGTAGGGTTTGCATCCAGAGTTTTAAGAGAAGCAGAGACTCACTATTCAGTCATTGAGAAGGAGCTTCTAGCGTGTTGGTGGGGCATTGAAAAATTTAAAAATTATTTGTGGGGACAAAAATTTATTCTTCAAACAGACCACAAACCATTAGTTGCGATTTTAGGATGCACCAACAGCCGCGGGGCCACTCCCCGCATCGCACGCTTAGCTTCCAAACTCTTACAATTCAACTTTGACATTGTATACATTTCTGGGGGGAAAAATGTAAGAGCGGATGCTCTGTCACGTTTACCTGCTATCACCAGTCAGGACTCACAAGGGATTGATGAATGTTGTTCTGATGAAAAGGAGGATTATATTATAGCTAGTGTTGAACTTAATAGTGTTTGTTCTATTGATCAGCAGAAATGGAGAGAGGCGTTGGCTGGTGATGAAGTTTCAAAAAAACTTATGAAATATATTTCCCAAGGGTGGCCCAGGGAAAGGAATGTTGATGTTACCTTGCAACCCTATGTCAAGGTGTGTGATGAATTTTCGATTGAGGATGGTCTAATTTTCAGGTTAGAAAAACTTGTTCCACCGGTGGACATCAGATCCACTCTTCTGACCAAAGCACATGACGGGCACTTAGGGGCCACATTAACTAAGCGCAGAGTAAGAGAATACTTCTGGTGGCCTAAAATGGATAGAGATATTGAAGAAATGGTGCAGGACTGCACGGTTTGTTCCTCTAGTGACAAAAGTCTTCACACTAGTTGTCCCCCTCTCCAACCTATTCCCCTCCCGGGTGGACCGTGGGAAAAACTTGGCATAGATGTCCTAGGACCCTTTCACAGTTTGCCCCAACAATGCAGATTTGCTATTGTTATGGTGGACTATTACACAAAGTGGCCCGAGGCCAAGTTTGTCTCTAAGGTTGATTCCCAAGAAATCATCGACTTTTTAAGGGGAATATTTATGAGAGAGGGGTTTCCCCAAACCTTAATATCAGACAACGGAGTACAATTTGTATCATCTGAAGTACAAGAGTTTCTAAGAGAATCTGCCATTACTCATCACCGTAGTTCTCTCTATCATCCTCAAACTAACGGCTTGGTGGAGAGGCTCAATAGAGTCATAGGTGATTGTGTCAAGTGGGCTCTTGCCCATCACAAAGGTGTTCCCCAAAGTGTCAGGACAATGTTGTGGTTTTATAGAACCACTCCTCATTCTTCCACTGGTGTGTCCCCCTTTGAACTACTGAGAGGTAGGAAACCATGTACCGAGTTTAGACCGGTTTGGATGTCCAAATGGAATAAATCCAATTCTACTCCCCAAGAAATGGATGAGAAAGTGAGGTCCAAGTCTGCTGAGGTCCAGGTCAAACAAAAAGAGTACTTTGATGAAAGGAAGCGCGTTAAGGTCAGACAATTTGCGGTGGGAGACAGGGTCAGAATTAAGAAACCAGGTTTTGTAAGAAAAGGAGAAGCTAAGTATGGGGAAATTGTGGTAGTGGATAAAGTGTGTGGTAATGCTGTTCGAGTCAATGGTAAAGACTGGTGGAATAGTAACAAGGTGGCGAAAGTTAAAAATGTGCTCCGTGACGTCAAGTGTTCCAGGTTGAAAAGTGAGGTCTCTCATAGGATCTCTCAAGGTAAACTTGATGTTCAGAGCTCATCTCCCAGTCAAGCCGCTGTCAGGAAGAGTACCAGAACAGTTAACATTCCTGTTAGATACCGCCAATGAGTTTCTGTGTTTCTTTTAGCCACTGTAGTTTTCTCCTGCGCTCTCTTTCTCTCTCTCTCTCTCTCTCTCTCTCTCTCTCTCTCTCTCTCTCTCTCTCTCTCTCTCTCTCTCTCTCTCTCTCTCTCTCTTTCTCTCTCTCTCTCTCTCTCTCTCTCGCTCTCTCTCTCTCTCTCTCTCTCTCTCTCTCTCTCTCTCTCTCTCTTGCTCTCCTCTTTGCTACTCTCTCTTTTTCTCTGCTCTCTAAGAAAAGGAGATATGTAGTGGTTTACCTGCCTCGCGCTCAGGCAGCGCGAGGCGGACTCTCCGCGTCTCGCGCTTCCAGCGATGACGTAGTGATTTTGACAGTTGGGAACTACAGTTGTATGGTGTGTATGTCAACTGTCATTCATTCGTGCCCGTGGGAGTTGATGAATAAAGACGAGTTGTTCTACGCTTCAGCCTCCGTCTTATCTTTACAAATATGCATTCAAAGAAATTCCCACTGCTGGAATTAAAGCTCCAAAGATATCACCTACAATTTCAGACCAACTTTCTCTCTTAAAACGTGTTAGTAAATTAATATGTTCTACATCTTCTATTCTATCTATATGAAAAATCTTTGGAAAAACCAGGCCCACATAACACGTGCCATACCAATGGTCAGGCAATTTGTAATAAGCCTTGTTCCCACAAACATAATACACTCCTGGGAAAACTGGATCTTCTCCTCCCTTAAAACCCCATCCTGTTGCAATGAAGTATGTATCATGACACTCACTAGTCCCAACAAAATATGTATCATATTGGGATTTCTTTCTTGTAATACACAGCTTACCCTTCTGTGGTGCATCTAGAGCTAAAGTTGGACTAGCCCCATTTCTCAATTCTTTTCCCATCTCAATGTCCCAAATTGTCTCACTCATTTTATATTTCCCTGCCTTTTCATGCATGCTCATTCTCCTTTCCTCTACCATGTTTAGAAAAGCCTTCTCTTCTTCTTTCAGACTGCAAGTTAAATTGTTCTTAAAAATATAGGGGCAGATTTATGAGCCCCTTGCGCCACTTTTGCGTCACTTTTCCCATGTTAAAAGTGACGCAAAAGTGGCGCAAGGGGCTCATAAATCTGCCCCATAATCTAATGTTAATTCTTCTCTCTCAATAAAAATCTCACCAAAAATGTTAGCTTCTTTAGCTGGATTCAGCTCTTTGTTCATAGGCAATTGCCCAAAAATGTTATCTTTGTTAGACATCTCATAATCTATTTTCCCTAACAAATAAAAAACACTACTTAACACACTACAAGAAATTCCATACGTAGCTGATAAATGGTGATAAGTAACACCTCTGAAACGGATGCAGGTAACTGCATACATACGTAGCAATCCCTTACTTCCATTGTCTTCACATATTCATATAACAATTTTGAAAAAACATTACTAGAAAAATCATTAATTGACCTATCTTTATGTATGTAAGTATTACTAATTCTAGTTGGAACTACCTTTTGTGAACTCTTCCCTACATTAGTCACATTTTCTGCATGCATCTCAAATGTACCTATGGTAACTCTAAAAGTAACTAATAAAGCTAATACACCCCATAGTAGCATTAATAATCCAGTACAGCAACAGCACATTTTACACCATCTTTTCAAGAAGGCACATCTACTTTGATTATTCTCTATGTTAGCCATTTTACTACTTTGACCTTGTCTTTTGACTTAGCCTCTACTACTCCACTACTGAAATTTCTTGAACTCTGGATTTTTCAAACAATTAATTTTCAGACTTTCTTCTTTTCACTTTCTCCCAAGTGATTTCTTCTGTTCACTCAATTTGGATACTCATCATTCTTTACTTCAACTTCTTCAACATCAAATTGTATTAGATCTCCAACATCATCCTCAGTATCCGACTTTTCTCCAATGTCAGTCAAGATTACTTTCAGGATTTCACCTGTATCTTCCTCAACCACTTCACGTACGGTCTCCTCTGGATTTCCCTGACTTTCTGCCTCTTCACCTTCAGACAGTGCCACGTACGTCCATTCCGGCGACCTATACTTCTGGTTAGGTTTTCTTATCCTTTTGATCTCCTCTGGTTCTTTCAATTCTTTTCGCTTTTCACCTTTTGCTGAATTCTGACTCGACACCTCATTCACTTGTTCAAATTTCGAGGTATTTGCTCTTATCAGTCTGTATCTCAGCCTCTTTACTTTGCTGTTAGGCCAAAGATCTCCTCTTACAACCTTTTTCGGTCTCGTTTCTTTATTATTTCTTTCTCCAATCCAAGTCCTTTTTCTCAGAACTCGACCCTCTGATTTCTCATTCTCACTTTCATCCGATTCTGTTTCAAATGTCTCTTGTTCTTCAGCAGTTTTCTTTCGCTGCACAGTCTTTTTCACCACTGTTTGAGACTTCCCTATTTCTGTCCCTCCTCGGGTCTCCAACACGCAATCTTCTTGCTGTCTACTTGTCCCTTCACTTAACTTATCAGGAATGTTCCCTACACCTCCTCGGGGGTCTTCCGCAATCTGTCCCTCTCTATCTTCTTCTGACCCTACTTCTTCAGGTATAATCTCAAGTGGTTTTTCAATCTCCTCTTCTGATTCAGGAGTAGTCTCTGTGGAATTGCTCTTTTCTCTTCTTTTTCCTCCACTGCTTTTTGGAACTTCAGGCTTTCTTACAGAATCTGATCTCCCTTCTGAGACTCTCAATGGTTCTCTTGAAGCCTCCCCTGATTCTTTTTCTGAACTTCGATTTTTTCTCACTGGTTCTGTGTCTTCATCATCACTGGAATCTGATTCTTCAAAATACTCCTTACCAGTCCCATCTTTTGGATTTGGAACTCTCAGAGTATGACTTGCATGTACCCAGTTTTTCACACCAGCACACTTCACTGCAGTTGTTGTAGTCAAAATTACTTGTCTTGGCCTTCCCCACCTTGGAACCAAGCAATTTCTTCTTCTGTGTACTTTAATCCTCACCCAGTCCCCTGGACTCAGATCATGAGCTTGCTTCTTCTCAAGTGTGGTAGCGTCTTCTCCAACCTGGTGAAACACAGAATGAACTGCGTCAGCCAGGCCTTTACAGTAATCCAAAATCATGTCATCAGTTATTGTCATCAACTTATTGACAGGTACAAATGCATGACGCATTGCACGTCCCATCAAAATCTCGTGTGGACTCAAACCAGTAGTTCTATCTGGAGTAGATCTAATAGTCATTAGCACTAGAGGCAAGACATCAGGCCATTTCATTCCAGTGGCTAAACACATCTTACCAATCCTGTTCTTGATCGTGCCGTTCATCTGCTCAACCACGCCAGAAGCTTCTGGCCTGTATGCACAATGTAGCTTCTGCTGTATGCTCAATGCTTCACAAATCAAACTCATGAGCTCATTATAGAAGTGTCCACCTCTATCAGACTCAATCGTTACTGGAAACCCGTACCTAGGAATCAACTCTCTTAACAGTAACTTTGCCACTGTTCCTCCATCATTTCTCCTAGTCGGATAGGCCTCCACCCATCTTGAGAACAAGCAGACTACCACTAGAACATACCTCAATCTGTTCACTTGGGGCATTTCAATAAAATCTATCTGCATTCTCGTGAAAGGACCACCTTCTCTGCCTATCGTTCCCAGACTCACCACTGTCTTTTTCCCAGTGTTAAATTGCTGGCAAATCAAACATCTTTGACAGATGCTCCCTGCAATCGTCCTGAATTTTGCATTGTACCAAGTCTGTTTAAAAGACCTGATCATCGCATCCCTTCCCAAATGTCCCTGGCCATGATACATCCTTGCCATTGCCGACAACATAGAGTTAGGCATGACTGGTCTACCATCTCTATAAACCCAAACATGGTCTGTTTCTCTTGGGGCACAACCTGCCTTGATCCAGTCTTTCTTTTCTTCTTTTCCTGCCTCATCCTGCAACTGTTTCACCTCATCCCACATTTCTAGGACATTAGTAAACATCACAGAACAAAAAGACATTTCCCCTTCTCGTTCCCTATTAATTGAGTGATTATTTTTCGCACAATACTGTGCAATGTCATTTGCAAATCTGTTTCCAAGTGTTACAAAATCATCTCCTTGTCCATGAGCAGCACATTTCACAACTGCTAATTCTTTAGGCAGCTGTATCGCCTCAAGTAATTTTCCAATCACTTCAGCATTCTTTATTGGAGTCCCACTCGACGTCAAGAAACCTCTCTGTAGCCAAAGCTGGCCAAAATCATGCACAACTCCAAATCCATACTGACTATCAGTCATCACAGTCACTCTCAGATTCTCTCCAATTTTGCAAGCTTTTGTCAATGCCACTAATTCAGCAACTTGTGCAGATTTCACTCCTTTCAATGGTGAAGCTTCCATCACTTCTGAAACCTTGCACACTGCATATGCTGCACTCAGCACACCCTCATCATTCCTCAGACATGATCCATCCACAAACAGCACATGATCACTCTCAAGTAATGGAAGATCTCCTATGTCTGGTCTCGGTTTTGTACAGTAATCCAGCACATCCAAACAATTGTGATCATCTTCTGTCTTCACACCGACATTTTCAATATCCGGCAACAATGTCGCTGGATTCACATTCACACATCTTTCAAGAGTCACATTTGATGCTCCCAGTATGACTTTCTCATATTTAGTCAGCCGACTATGTGACATGTACTGAGTTCTGCTTCTCGTCAAAAGAATTGCCACATTATGAGGTACAAATACCCTTACAGGATATCCCATTATGATTCCCTCACTCTGTTCCAGACTTTTACATGTTGCAGCTACAGATTTCAGACAACCTGGTAAACCCACAGCTACGGGGTCAAGTGTCGATGAGAAGTATGCAATAGGCCTTCTCAGTAGTCCATGCTTCTGGATTAACACTGAAAGTGCACATCCATTCCTCTCACTGCAGTACAACTCAAACTCTTTTTCATAGTCTGGCATACCCAAAGCAGGAGCTTCACACATTCTGTTCTTTAGCTCTTCAAATGCTGCCATCTGTTCTCCATCTAGTTCCAATGGGTCTTTTACCTCACTCTTTGTCAGCTTAATCAATGGTCTTGCTATCAGAGAGAAGTTACTAATCCACTGACGACAATAACCCACCATCCCCAGGAACATTCTCACTTCCCTCTGGGTCCTTGGGGCCTTCATTCCCCTGATGATTTTGATCCTGTCATCAGTCACCTTTCTCAGACCTTTCTCAATATTGTGTCCAAGATAATGCACCTCTTTTTTGCAAAATTGCAATTTGGCTGGAGATACTTTTAAGCCTCCATCTGCCAGATGATTCAGTAAAGCTATAGTATCTACTTCACAAGCTTCACGTGTCTTTGATGCCACAAGTAGGTCATCAATATACTGCACTAGTACTGAGTTTTCAGGCATGATCAAACTCTCCAATGATTTTTTCAATAACTGATTGAATATCGAAGGACTCTCTGTGTACCCCTGTGGAATTCGACACCATGCTAAAATACGCTGGCCAAACCTAAATGCAAAAATCGGCTGGCTGTCATGATGTAACGGAATTGAAAAGAAAGCATGACACAAATCAATTACCGTGTACCACTCAGCATCATGTGGAATCTGATACAAAATCACTGACGGATTTGGCACAATAGGACAACATGCCACCACGATTTTGTTAACTTTTCTCAAATCTTGTACAATCCTGAACTTCCCATTAGGCTTCTTTAGCCCCATTATCGGTGAGTTACACGGGCTACTCAGTAGTTCTCTCAAAACTCCTTGCTGAATCATTTTCTCAATAATAGGAGTTATTCCTTCAATTATTTCTGGTGTCATTTTGTACTGAGGAATGTTAGGATAAGTAATTCCCTCTTTCACTGAAATTTTCACAGGATCTACATTATTCATCAATCCCACATCCTCTCCAGTAAAATCCCAAACTGTTCTTTTCACTGTGTCTCTCAGCTCTTGAGGCAAATCCTCCGGATCAAACACAGCATATGCACCAACCATCTCACTCTCTCTATTTTCTAGAGTCATTCGGTACAAAACATCCTCATCTGGTGTTTCAAAAGCTATTCCATCCGGCGTACAAAAAATTGAACAGTTCATTTTGCATAGCAGGTCCCTACCTAACAAGTTCACTGGACTAGTGTCACAGACTACGAATCTGTGCATGTCTGAAAATTTCCCTATTTGTACCTTTACTGGTTCAGTAAGACGTGTCTTGATTTGTGTATTGGCTACACCAACTACTTGGATTGCTTCATCCGAGAGAGGAAGATTTCTAATATCTGCTGACCTGACAGTTGATCTTGTCGCACCTGTGTCTACTAAAAAAGTAACACTTTCTTCATTTATTTTTCCATCTACAAATGGTCCTGCCTGGTCTATTTCTAGAGTTGCTCCAAGTATGCACTCTTCCTCCTCTCCTCGGCACCGTCAATAATCACCTTCAGACTCACTCCCTTCATTCTTTAACAAGTACTGTTGTACCTGGTTAGAACGCCTTGGTTTGTTTACCTGCTCATCATTGTAGAATCCTGATTGTACTTTTGTGACCCTCTATTCTGCGGCAAGGGCGGTTTTGGCTCTTGGCTCTGCTGTCTCACAACCTTCTGTTGCTGCTGCTGTTGATTATTCCCTTCGTTCTGCACCTGTTGATTTAAGGTTTTACTCTCATTATTCGCTAATGGTGGATTGGTACATTCAGATCTCCAATGTCCCAGTTGGCCACAATTGTGACAAGGAAACTTCTTTTTTGCTTCCTCCAGATTCCCTTTTCCTTTCCCTGCATATCTAGGCCTATTCCCTGGATTATTTGCCTGTTCCACCAACTGTGCTTCTTGTCTTTCCGCAACCTTCACTTGTGCCCACATTGCCTTTTCTTTCAGCTTTCTCTGTTTTGCTTCAATTTCATCACTGAAGTACTTTGCATGTCTCAGAATCTCATCTATTTTCTTACTCTGCCAGTCCACTGTATGCTCACGAATTCTCTCACTAATCTCAGGTCTCAGGCCATATACAAATCTGTATAAAAAATGACTCAAATCTTTGTCACCCAGGTGTTCATCCCCACTGAATTGTTTAAAAGCCAGTATCAGCCTCTCATAAAAAGCATGAACTGATTCTTTTGCTTCCTGATGTGTTCGATCTATCTTAACCCAGTCTGTCTCTTTTGGAGGAACTTTACTTTTCAGGTATACAATCACCTGATCATACTTCCTCATTACCTCTGGATCTGGTGCTCCTGTTCTCTGATCTCTTGGATATTCCTCAGTAGGCCAACTTACAACTATTTTACACTCAGCCCACAAGTCTGCTGGAACAATTATATCAAACAGACTATTCAGGTCAATCCACAGCACTTTTGACAATTTCACAAACCTGTCTACCTGCCTATACCACTCGACAGGTTTTTCTCTCAGTCGAGGGAAATCATTCGTAAATGATAAAATATCCTGTCTGGTCCATGGAACATGTACATATCCTCCTCCAGGTATTTCTCTCATGGGATAAGCATCCACTGTTTTCTCTTTTTCTCTCACAGGAAATGCTGAATAAGTCCTGTCTACTGATTCTTCCCTTTTCTTGTACCACCTATCCTTCCATTTCTCTACATCACCCCATTTTCGCAATAAAGCGATCATTTCCTTAATCTGTCCTGTTCTACCAGCACCATTCAGATTTTCAATATCCTTGTCCGTGAAATCCATCCTGTAAGACTTCTGCAAGGCTTTTACCTTATCAATGTCTACTCCTTGTTCATTCGCTATTGCTCTTAACCTGTCATGTGTATTTTTAGCTCTCCAGGTTATGTTTTTACACATAAACAACAATTCTCCATCATGATGGTTTTTAAGAATTTCTGTAGGAATTGTCCCTGCAACAAGCTCCTCTAATTCTACACGTAACTTGGCCACATCAATTGCCTGTGAATCTTTATCCCTCTTTTGAAGAACTCTCATCCATTCATTCAAATCTTCAGCTGTTATTTCAGTAGTTTTTCTCACTGGAACCACTTTCTTCTGTGGTTCTAAAATTGGCATCCCTGAACAACTAGCATCACTAGCATCCAATCTCGAATTAGACTGTACCTCTAATCCTTCACTACATGTGTCATGTCTGGATTGTCTCAGATCACTACTTTCTGTCCTTCTTCCTGAATCTCCTGAGGGACCAGCCAAACTTGTTATCTTATTCCCAACATATGGAACCACCAAACCATTTTCACTCGTCTTCTGCTTATCAAAAATAGGCATAACTGGACCTATGGTTACAGGCACCGTAACAGCTTCTAGATTCTTCGTCAGTTCTCTAATCTTTTCAGTCAGTTCAGATGTAGTTCTGGCTAATTCTCTCGTATTCTCATCACCACATCTTTTCTCTCTCTCTTTTTCTCTAAAAGGGTTACCACTTCTTAACTCAGGTGTCACAATTTCTGTCTCAATGATACGCAATGTATCACTTATCGGAGAAACAACTGGTGTGCTCTCTTCTGGTTCTGGTCTATATGGAGGTGGTCTTTTGTAAATCATGTCATTCAAGACCTCATCCTCATACTCATTAACTCCATATCTTTTCACTTCTGCCTCAGGAACCCTTTCTCTTTCTGTACCCTTCCTTTCTTCCCTTTCGTCAACTGTTCTCATAGGATATAATCCCTCTGACATACTAGCATCTCGCCATCTCCTCATTCGATCATGATGAGTTTCACGATCATGTTTCCTCCCAAACATGTATCTGTAGTTGTCTCCAGACCTCTGTTTTTCTCTCTCATGTACTTCCTCTTCCCATTCCACCAAAGCCTCAAACTGTGTCGGCCTAGGTCTAGGTTCTAGACTCATCATTTTCTCCCGCAAATTTCTCAACACGGCCAGATTAAATGAACCATGTTCTGGGAATGCTAAGACACCATCTTCCTTAGTATACCTAACCCAATTCTCCAACCATATACAGGTATGATACCCATATCTCGCAGCCATGAAGGATGCAGGCGTTTTCGTTGGAGGTAACAATTCACCTTCTCTTGTTTTAACATCTTTATCCTTGTCAAACCATTGTTTTATTTTTCCGAACAAAGATTTTTTCTTTTTCTCTTCTTGGTAATACATTTTAGCTTTTACCAAAACTTTCTAATCCCTTCCGTAATACAACTGTACAATACGATTTTCACCCAATAACAGCGCGACTCACACCAACGCACCAATCCTGGAGCGTCTACGTCACAAGAGTATAGGGTGACTCCTTCCAATCCTTGCGCGGCTCACACCAACACACCAATCCCAGCGCGAGCACTGTACTGATCCAATATCCAATCAGAGCGCGGTCTGTTTGACGTCAGCAGTCGCTGCAGTCGCTCCTACTCCTGTCTCCTGTCACTCATCTACCCCTCCTTTACTAAACTTCTCAGTAGACTTCGTGTCAAATTCTACAAAATCTATTAGTTACAACATATAAACATCTCCATTGTCTGCTTCGCTAACCATAGAATAGTAAAGAAAATCTATTTCACAAGAATCCCGTCTTTTCCCTGAAACAGCACTTACTTCTGCTCCAGTACGGAATTAATACTCTCGTTGACACAGTAGGACATCCCTCTACTCTGCCCTTCTAACATGCATTCATTAACTGTTTCCTCTAGGACTGCTCCAAAGAGTCTTACAATCAACTAAATGCTCATACATTCACGCACATTCATACAAGAAAATGTAGTACATACACACAGAATTCTGCTTTCCCGAGAACAGCGAACAATCTGCCCTACTACAGAATTATAACACACGTTAACTAAGCAGCGCTTACCTCTGCCCAGTCCTTCAGACAAGCTCAGAGAATACCTATTACTTCTCCCGCGATAAGCTTTAATGGTGAACCTTACGGATCCCTGGGACTTAAGACCAGAGTTTCATAGATAACCTTCGCTACCATACGCACTCCTTTTATACCAGAAATATATTTCTAATAGTAACATACGACGATGTCACTGATTCCAAACCCAGACAACGTGACGCGCAACTTCAATTGTCACACGTTTCTCCTGCATACGTACAGGACCAACAATCCCGTCTTTCCCGAGAGCAGTATATACTTCCCTCTGCCCTACTACGGAACTGCTACTAGCTCCCAAGTTCCAGAAGCACTACATAAAACTCAATACGACGACTCCAACATATAGTATTAGTACATATACCAACATCAATCAATAATCAATAAATCAAAAGCCAATGTACAAGCAATCTAATCAGATCAAGACAATAATCAAAACCATCAAATTCTGCTCCCAGGAAATTGATCCAGATTAGGGCATATAAATTCTCCCTACTTCCACAGATAGAGTAATTTCACAGACACACGCACATACACTCATCATACGCTTGGGCCCATTTCACTAACATACGCTCGATTACTCTATTAACACTGAACCTGTGGAGAGAAAACCTTCTAAACACCCTGCATCTACACTAAGGTCGATAAGACCAAATTGACACTGTCTTGAGTCATGATTTAAACAACAATAATCACAATAGAGTACTCAATAATTGACAAGAAATAACCACCAACACTGTATTTTAAAATAATGGTAATTTATCTAAAATTAGTTCAAAGAAAATCAATTCAAAGCAAAATCATTATTCTCATAGTTACCTATTCTAGCTAAATGTCATAAATGGGTCAGGACAGGTCTCTCAGTAGAAGTCTCCCAAGTCGCCGTCCTCACAGCATCGATCCTCACCAACGCAAGTTTGGGAAGAAGTGGCCTCAGACCCTCTCTAGGCTAACAATACTTATAGAAAATTTTACAAAATAAAGCAACATAAAATGTTCTAGATATCCGCTGAACCGCTGAGCAGAGCGAGCAGGAAAGGATGTAGCATTGCTACATTTGGAAAAATCTCCGCTCAGAAAAATCACAAAAATAAAAAGACGGAAGAAGGAAACTCGAGTTTGCAAATGTATCTTTTAAAAATGTTCTTCCTCGGAATCATCACGAAGCCACCGCTATAATCACAAAGTTCATTGTGGCTCCCTTGTCCTTCAAGGTTACTTGGACTCTCGCCCAAAACTGCTGTCCTCACGGAAAACTTTTAAACCAGGCGAAGGCTGTGGTCAGATGACTCTCGACCATGTTCAGCAAGGCCCTCTCATCAAAATTCGATCACTCAAGCATAGGCTTTAAACGGCAGCCATTTTATCACAGGCCAAAACAGACCATCTTAATTAAAAGAGACAAAAACAACGTTACCACAGCATAGTGATTAAAACAGTGTTAACCCCACTAATACCCTTATGTGTATGTAATTATCTAGCCTTTGCAACACAGTAAAGCATTAGTACACGTTATTTCAAAAGCGTTTTGTGCTTTAAAACAAACAGCACTCAGCAACATTCATTTAATTTAAACCTGCACATTATTATTAAGCAACATGAATGCATTCCCACGTGTAGTTTTCTCCTGTTAGTTCGTGTTGATTTAATCAGAATTTCACACAGAAACAAGTAATTAATAGTTACAAATTAATATTTTTTATTTTCGACATATAGACAAACCAGAGCTTAAAAACCCAAATAGATTTTCAACAGAAAACTCTGCTCCAGCATAAGAACCACGAAAGTACATACAGTAACTGAAATCCACAGTAATCAACATTAAGTTTGGCATTGTGATCCAAACACAGTGAGTAAATGCGTGACGGAAATTTGAATTTCCAAAAGAAAGATAGGAACCCATAAGGGGAATGATGAGCAAAAAGTCTTCGAAGCAAACCAAACACATGGAGAGAGAAAGGCCCGATTGTGAAACTACGTGATTGTTTGGTGAACTGCTGGTTGTGCGAATTACTGATAACATTATCGCCGTCATGGGAGGTAAGTGCCATGTCGTCGTTAAAACAAAACGTGACTGAATAGATAACACCCAAAATACCGAGGTGGATTATTTACCTCTCTTGGTATTCTTGAAATCTCTGTTGACACCAGGGAAATACAATAAAAGTGAAAAACCATCAGATAATGATCCAACCGTCATTTCAGTGAGCAAGTTTCGAGCTAAAATATGGCCAAACCTACTTTGATTGTGGTTGTAATTCCGGCCCACAAGGGGTTCTAAGTTCAACTGTAGAAACAAGGGATTCCACAGAATCAACAGGGAGGTGTTCGTGTGCAAACACTTCTCTGTGGAGATGAGAAATACATACGTCACGGTCCAGACATTGTATAGCGTAATTCTGTTATTCCAAAAGACACTGCCCATCATGGATAAAAACTTGAGGTCTATGTTCGTTATCCCGTATCTGCTAATTCCAAAAGTCCCACCGCAAGTCAGCTGCAAATTATGCAACCCCAAAACCACAAGATACGATCTATAAATCTATAGGATCCTACTATCTTAGGTGATTCTAAATGCCATCCTGAATATCACTCATACCTTGTTGCAATAACACGAGATAAGTCCCTGACTCCGTAAACAAACAATCATAATATCCCATGTGGGACATATACGCGAATCACCTAATGGAAACAGAGTACCATTCCAACATACAACCAACTTGAATCCGGGTAAAAGCATTCACCTTACCTGACGTTTCCTTCTTAAGTATCGTGCCCTCGTTCCCACATGTGTCCTCTAAGCGCAAGAGCCGGGTACGCCGAGTATGGCAACCCGTCTTCCGTGTGTTTGTGTCACGTGACAAAATCAAACCGGGAATATATCCGGGTTCACGCGTCAGCACGTTCGTCACTACAACTAACATAGTGAAAAGACTCTGTGTGATTACACTACCTCCCATTCCCACGAATGCACATATTAATTTAATCCGCGTATTACGCTATATGCTAATCACTCTTACTATTGGGACCGAATTCTTTTCGGACTATAAAAATAGATGTAGGGTCCAACAGTGATTAACATGGTTCCCCATTCGTGGGAATGGGAGGTAGTGTAATCACACAGAGTCTTTTCACTATGTTAGTTGTAGTGACGAACGTGCTGACGCGTGAACCCGGATATATTCCCGGTTTGATTTTGTCACGTGACACAAACACACGGAAGACGGGTTGCCATACTCGGCGTACCCGGCTCTTGCGCTTAGAGGACACATGTGGGAACGAGGGCACGATACTTAAGAAGGAAACGTCAGGTAAGGTGAATGCTTTTACCCGGATTCAAGTTGGTTGTATGTTGGAACGGTACTCTGTTTCCATTAGGTGATTCGCGTATATGTCCCACATGGGATATTATGATTGTTTGTTTACGGAGTCAGGGACTTATCTCGTGTTATTGCAACAAGGTATGAGTGATATTCAGGATGGCATTTAGAATCACCTAAGATAGTAGGATCCTATAGATTTATAGATCGTATCTTGTGGTTTTGGGGTTGCATAATTTGCAGCTGACTTGCGGTGGGACTTTTGGAATTAGCAGATACGGGATAACGAACATAGACCTCAAGTTTTTATCCATGATGGGCAGTGTCTTTTGGAATAACAGAATTACGCTATACAATGTCTGGACCGTGACGTATGTATTTCTCATCTCCACAGAGAAGTGTTTGCACACGAACACCTCCCTGTTGATTCTGTGGAATCCCTTGTTTCTACAGTTGAACTTAGAACCCCTTGTGGGCCGGAATTACAACCACAATCAAAGTAGGTTTGGCCATATTTTAGCTCGAAACTTGCTCACTGAAATGACGGTTGGATCATTATCTGATGGTTTTTCACTTTTATTGTATTTCCCTGGTGTCAACAGAGATTTCAAGAATACCAAGAGAGGTAAATAATCCACCTCGGTATTTTGGGTGTTATCTATTCAGTCACGTTTTGTTTTAACGACGACATGGCACTTACCTCCCACGACGGCGATAATGTTATCAGTAATTCGCACAACCAGCAGTTCACCAAACAATCACGTAGTTTCACAATCGGGCCTTTCTCTCTCCATGTGTTTGGTTTACTTCGAAGACTTTTTGCTCATCATTCCCCTTATGGGTTCCTATCTTTCTTTTGGAAATTCAAATTTCCATCACGCATTTACTCACTGTGTTTGGATCACAATGCCAAACTAAATGTAGATTACTGTGGATTTCAGTTACTGTATGTACTTTCACGGTATGAGCTGGCATCTTTCTGTTTATTTGCACAGCCTTGAGGAAGTCGCGGGATCACACTCCCGATGCGACGAAACACGTGTTGGCTGTAATCTTGACACCCCCACCTGGACTCGTCTTAATAAAGAAGACAAGAAGAATATTGTACTCTGTGTTTTATAAAAAGAAAAAATTCCTTGTTTTGTTTATGTACTCGTATTTCATGTGTGAATTTAACAGAAACACGTATATTTATCACGTGTGCTGAGGCTTCAGCAAGAAGTAACGTTAAGCTCCGGCTTACATCTGTAGAGTGTGTGGTGTCTCTACGCCTTTCAGCACCGTCGTATTAGAGAACCATTAATATTTGTGCACTTTCTCTGTAGCGCCATATACCTATGACACATACCACAGACCTGTTAAACTAACCAGCATAAGAACCAGACCAAACTAATGTAACTGTTTGTGTAATTGCGTATTTGTTGTGGTGCAACCTGTCCTGGCACATATTGTTAATAGATGGTAGAAAGCATTTACCACTTGCTTGTGAGCGTTATTTATTTGAGGTAAACCCACGCCCTTCAGAGATTGGTGCACTTTAAAACGGGTGATTTACCACACACCTTTACAGTATATTGAGAATGACCTCATGTGGGGTAATACATATGCTCAGTACAGTGCAGAACATGAGGGTGCACCTGCCAGATCCCGGGGCTGTTATTAAGCATGGTCCAGGATCCAGGGTGCCCTCCATGAGGTAATGCTGATTTTGACCTGGCGTAATTTGCCAACACCATGACACATTCAGCAGCACCCGCCACTGACAGCTCTTTATTCTGAGCATCTGTGAGACGTTGGCCTGGTATATGCTGTCCACTAGGTATAGTGGGCACCCTGTACCAGTCCAAACAACCCCTTATGGTGATAGGTTAAAGACAACCTTTATTGAAAGCTATCCTAGTGGTAGCTATGGAGAGCAGCCTTCAGGCTAAGTCTTGAAGGAATGTAAAACAGCTTGTTTTACCAGTCCATAATCTCTTGAATGACCAAATGAAAGGAGAACCACACCAGGTATATATAAAATATATGTATTTATTCTAAAACACACCCCTCTAGTCTCTTTATGAGGCTAGAAGTCGAAGTACACAAGTTACAAGCCAAATATCAACAGTAAATAGCACAATCTACAGTTAGCCCTAGGGGCGTACCAAACCATATACTAAAATAGTGGTATTAGAACCACGACATGACTAGACACAAGGTCTAGAGCCGGTAGAATCTCTGGGCTCCTTCAGAACCACCCAAGGTAGTGATACAGGGGACCCACGGGGGACGCGTGCAGTGTGGGAACACAGCCGCGAGTGCTGTTAGCTTCTATGGGGAAAGTCGCGGTTGGAATTTTAAAAGTTTAAGGACACTTAGAAGATGACTAGGAGCAAACCCTTTTGGATTTAGAGGTGTCTAGGGCCAACACCCACGGGAGCACCAGAGTTCTTGAGTTACCTAACCCAGGGGAGCCGGGTGCATAGGTGTCAAATGGTGTTGGGTCGCGTCGTCGTTTTCAATGGAAGCTGGCAAAGAAGTGCTGCTGCCGGGAAGATGCGAAGTGTCCGAAGAGATCCAAGCCCGGATCGAAGATGAGAAGAACCTGAAAGCAGAGGGGACAGAGTCTGGGTCACTTGCTAGTGACCAGGGGCACGATAGTCGAATGCCCACCGATGTCGGGTGCTTCAGGTGAGTTGACGGGAAGCTTGACTCTTCAGCCACGAGGACCAGGAGGCGTCGAGGACAACCAGGAGCTGGATTCGAGCTGTCTCACGAAGGATGTCGAGTGCTGCAGTATCGGGGTCCGGATTGGACACACCAAGCCTTGGCAACAGCAGCCCACGTAGAAAGAGAACAATGGCTTCGGTGAGGACCAGCAAGGTCTGAGGAACTCACCCAGCGAGGGCGAGTGGGGGCACGTCTGGAGCAACCAGGAAAGCCCAAGGAAAATCAGATTTGCATTCTCGGGGACCTAAAAGTCGATGGACAAGGGATCGTGAAGGTACCTCAATCTTCAGTGGATTTGCTCTGGGTCTGGTCTACAAGTAACCCAAAGCACAGCTTCGAGAGTCATCTGGAAGGTGATGCACTTGCAAATGTGCACGGAGTCCAGGGGTTCCGGTTCCACGTTACCCATGACAGCAACGGGTCTCAGCTTTGCTGGGGACTCAGGTCAGCCTCGGGGAAGTCTGGAAATCCACCTCTGGTGTTGCAAAGTCTTCGCCGTCTGGCGGGAGCTTCGGAGATGCAGACCAGACAGATGCGTCGTTGGTGCCTGCCAAGCAGGGGAGTCACTCCTTGACTCTAAGGGAGATTCTTCAGTCTTCTAGTCTTGAGTAGAAAGTCGAAGTTCCAGGATTCAGTTTCAGAGTTTCGTCCAGGGATATCTAAAGTTCTGGTTACAGAGGTTACTTACTTATACCTAAGGAAGGGGTTGGACTAACTCAGGGGACCCACCTATGGGAGGGTTTGGAAAGAGGGGTGGCTACACCCATTTCCTTTGTCCAGTTTCACGCCAGAGAAGGGGCTGGTGGCCCCTGCAACCGGTTCCAGCTGGACTGTGCACAGGGACACCAAATTTGCCCCCAGTGCAGGACTTCAAAGCACTCTGGGAGTGCTCCCGCCCAGCCCCAATACACATCAGCCTATCTGGGAGGTGGTTACACCTCCCTGTGACAGGAAACCTATTGTCCAGGCCGCCCCTGCTGGAGTTTCAGTCAGCAGCAGGAGGCCAGACTTGTGTCTGTCACTGCAGCATCCATTTTGTGATGCCAGGGCTCTGTTAAGTTGGTACTGGGTATAACGGTGCTGTCATGTCTCTCCCTCTAGAAGGGTGGGATCCTACTCCCACACCAGTTCCTGGAGTGGAGGTAGGATTCCAAGGTGTTTGCCACCAAACATGACATGTTTCCGTGCAGCCATCCCAAAGTTAGCATTTACCGCAAGGTTATAATGCACTTAAGAGTATATGGTCAGGCTGCAGCACAAACAGCATCAGAGAATAGACTCTGAACGCTGCAGAGGGGCTCTGCTCATGCAGGGGCACCCTCTTACATGAAAACCAAGCACTCTGCCTTCAGGATTGATAAGGCCTGCCATGGGAGTGACTTATAGGTTTATATGTGTGAGTATGGGTAGTGATACAGGGAACCTATATCACAGTAAGGGGTGCATGCAGTAGCAGTCCAGTGGTGTCATTTTGGAGGTCTTCCCAGGGGTGGCATAATACATGCTTCAGCCCCTGGTAGGCCTCTAGGGTACCTATGCCCTGGGTACATAGTATACCATATACTAGGGACTTAAAATCCATTTTAGAGAGGAAGCAGCTAGGCTGGGGTCCTGAATAGCAGGGCCCCAGCCAGACTAAAGTCGAAAAACAGTGAAACATCAGCAAAAAGTGGGGGTAACCATAAGAAGCAGATCCTACTCTCCTACAGCATCAACCTGCAGGCGGTGAAGGGGCTTTTTTATTTTCACTTCCAGGTGGACCCAAAACAATGGACTACTTTAAATGGCCATCAGCCCTCCTTTTGTTCGAGTATCACCTGGTGGAACCCCAAAACAAGGGCCTAATTTAAAGGGCCAGCAGCACTCCTTTTGTTTGAGTATCACCATGGTGGGAACTACCTGGAGCCTAACACTTAAATGCTAACGCAATCGAGGGAAACTAAGACACACAGCTTGTGATCTGTACAAGAACAATTTGATTTGGAGGCAGGTTTTTGACGTTGTTCAACCTCTGTGTATAAGAGATGAGCACACACCGTAAGTATGTCAGATCTGGGTAATTGCACAAATTATGATTTTAAAAATGCTCTCATTTTTTTATTTCATTGTTTCATAGCATTTCTCATCCCAGTGTAGGGTGTCATAATATGTTACATCTCACGCACACGTTAAAAAAAGACAATAAATCATAAGTGTTCAAATCAATCTACTGTATGTTACATAAAACAATGAGGATTACAAATTGTCAAGAGTGCCTGGTCGGGAGAAACACAAAGTCATGATTTAAAACCCCGATAGACTTTCTTACTTCAGAATGACCTCTGTTGGCAATCTTGCCAACAGACAGATTTTGAAAATAACAATAAGGTTCTAAACCCATGCCTTGACACTTGCATGTAGCTCCTTGATGCCAATCCATAGCTCTATGTGATATATTAGAATTATTGCAAGTTATGAACAGCAAGTAACAAGAGGATGTCAAAAGCAGTAACCCGCTTACCTTGATACATAAAATACAAATTTTAAATTTGCATGTTAAACTTCATGATTCTTAACTGGGTGTAGACAAAACACAGATCTTTGCATTAACCACCAGAGAAATCTTACTTTATTAAAGAAAGAGATGGCTGTGGCACAACAACCCTATGGTATATGAGATCATATGCAGCCTGCTTCCTGTCCCCCATGGCTCCTCCTGTGCCCCAGTGTTTCTTGTGCCCCACCTGGCACACATCATGTCGGAGGATGGTGATGACGTTAACATTTTGCCCCCCTCCTGGAAAAATATCTGCGGACGCCCATGCTGCATGGGTGGGGGAAGCAACATGGAGGGAGGGGCGGTGGTGCGGAGAGGCGAGGCAACAGTCAAGAGAGCAATCAGGAGCGGGCTGGATATAAGCACGCAGGTGAAAAAGCAACAGAGGAAGCACATAAAGGCGTTTGCAACATGGAGGGAGGCATGGAGAAGCACACGGACAACAGAGAGCAACACACAGTACAGTGCAAGAGGAGTACAAGGGGAGACAGTTAACTTATGATGTGCTGCCCTCTAGTGGACTCAGGACAAGATTCAGGGCAAGAGCACCTGAGTTAATCAAACTAGCTTAACCCCTTCGCTGCTAGGCTTTTTCCCCTCCCATGCTAAGCCTTTTTTTGGCTATTTGGGGTAGTGCGCGCTTAGGCCCCTGTAAATTTTTGACCACATAAGGTATCCACGCCAAATTTGCATCCTTTTCTTCCAACATCATGGGATTCTAAAGGTACCCAGGGTTTGTGGATTCCCCTGGAGGGTTCCTAGAAATTTGCCAAAATACAGCAATATTTTGTTTTTTTGGGGAAAAATGGAAAAACGGGCTGCAAATGAAAGCGTCTAGGTTTTTCCCTGCAAATGTTATTAAAAAAGGGTTTGTGGGGATGAAATTACCATTTTCCCAGCTTTTAGGGAATGACAGACTTTTGTCAGAAACCCAACATTTTTTTACACAGTTTTGGCATTTTTCTGGGACATAGACTATTTTTGCTATTTTTTGTGCTTTCAACCTCCTTCCAGTTAATAGTAGAAATGGGTGTGAAAGTAATAATGGATCCTGTAAAGCTATACATTTTAGAAAAGTAGACTAAATTGTGAATTCAGCAAGGGGTCATTTGTGTAGATCCATCAAGGTTTCTTTATAGAAACTAACAGTTAAATATAGGAAAAATTGAAAATTAGTTGAAAAAAACAGCCTTTTGGGTCAACGTTTTCACCTGTAACTTCTTCTAATTATGACAGTTCTTTGAAAGCAATATACCGTTACATCCGCTGGACGTTCGTGGTTGTGGGAATATATAGGACTTGTAGGTTCACCAAGAACCCGACGAACCCAGAGTCAAAAACTGAGCATCAATTTGCAATGGTTTTTTATTATGTTCCGGGTATTAAGCAATTATTGTGGGAAAATGTATACATGGAAAAATTGGTATGAAAGACACCTATGTATTTCTGAAATGGGAACAAATTATAGAGTTTAGAAACAGTACATATTTGCACATTTACGAAATTGGGAATACTCATACTAGCATGAGAATTATTGGTCATTTTTCAAAATTACTTCTTATTTACACAATGTTTTTCATTTGGAAGGCAGAAATGCATCACAATTCAATAGGCAATAACAGTTGCTTTACAAATCTGAATTACCCTAAGTCTCCCGATAAAAATGGTACCTCGCTTGTGTGGGTAGGCATAGTGCTCACGACAGGAAATGGCTTAAAACTCAACGTGAACACACAACATTTTCACAATGAAAATGTACCCTTTTTTTGCAAAGTGTCTAACTGTAGTTTTTGATCACTAGCTCTGCCGGCACCTAGAGAAAACTAGCAAACCTATACATTTTTGAAAAGTACACACCCAGGGGAATCAAGGATGGGGTGACTTGACTGCCTCCCACCAGGTTCTGTTACCCAGAATCCCTTGCAAACCTAAAACATTGTTAAAAAAAACACATTTTCCCCACATTTCTGTGGTGGAAAGTTCTGGAATCTGCATGGATCCACAAATTTCCACCCACCCCGCGTTCCCTATTGTCTTACGAGAAAAATGGTACCTCACTTGTGTGGGTCGGCCTAGTGCCCGCGACAGGAAACGGCGCAAAACGCAACGTGGACACACCTCAATTTTGCAGTGAAAAATGACCCTTTTTTGGCAAAGTGCTTCGCTGTAGTTTTTGAACCCTAGCTCTGCCGGCACCTAGGGAAACCTAGCAAACCTATACATTTTTGAAAACTAGACACCCAGGGAAACCCAGGATGCGGTGACTTGACTGCCTCCCACCAGATTCTGTTACCCAGAATCCCCTGCAAACCTAAAAAATTGCCAAAACAACACATTTTCCCCACATTTCTGTGGTGGAAAGTTCTGGAATCTGCGTGGATCCACAAATTTCCACCCACCCTGCGTTCCTCAAAGTCTTACAAGAAAAATGCTACCTCACTTGTGTGGGTCGGCCTAGTGCCTGCGACAGGAAACGGCGCAAAACGCAACATGGTCACACCTCAATTTCGCAGTGAAAAATGACCCTTTTTTGGCAAAGTGCCTAGCTGTAGTTTTTGAAGCCTAGCTCTGCCGGCACCTAGGGAAATCTAGCAATCCTATACATTTTTTAAAACTAGACACCCAGGGGAATCCAGGATAGGGTGACTTGACTGCCTCCCACCAGGTTCTGTTACCCAGAATCCCTTGCAAACCTAAAAAATTTAAAAAGAAAACACATTTTTCCCACATTTCTGTGGTGGAAAGTTCTGGAATCTGCATGGATCCACAAATTTCCACCCACCCAGCGTTCCCCAAAGTCTTACGAGAAAAATGGTATGTCACTTGTGTGGGTCGGTCTAGTGCCCGTGACAGCAAACGGCGCAAAATGCAATGTGGTCACACCTCAATTTTGCAGTGAAAAATGACCCTTTTTGGCAAAATGCCTAGCTGTAGTTTTTGAACCCTATCTCTGCCGGCACCTAGGAAAACCAAGACACCCAAGGAAATCCAGGATGGGGTGACTTGACTGCCTCCCACCAGGGTCTGTTACCCAGAATCCCTTCTAAAAATCACATTTTCCCCACATTTCTGTGGAGGAAAGTTCTGGAATCTGTGTGTAACCACAAATTTCCACCCACCCCGCGTACCCCAAAGTCTTACAAGAAAAATGGTACCTCACTTGTGTGGGTCGGCCTAGTGCCCGCGACAGGAAACGGCGCAAACCGCAATGTGGTCACACCTCAATTTCGCACTGAAAAATGACCCTTTTTTGGCAAAGTGCCTAGCTGCAGTTTTTTAACCCTAGCTCTGACGGCACTTAGGGAAATCAAGCAAACCTATACATTTTTTTAAACTAGACACCCAGGGAAAATCCAGGATGGGTGACTTGACTGCCTCCCACCAGGGTCTGTACCCAGAATCCCTTGCAAACCTAAAAAATTGTCCAAAAAAACAAATTTTCCCCATATTTCTGTGGTGGAAAGTTCTGGAATCTGCGTGGATACACAAATTTCCACCCACCCCGCGTTCCCCAAAGTCTTACAAGAAAAATAGCACTTTACTTGTGTGGGTCGGCCTAGTGCCTGCGACAGGAAACGGCACAAAATGCAACATGGTCACACCTCAATTTCGCAGTGAAAAATTACCATTTTTGGCAAAGTGCCTAGCTGTAGTTTTTGAACCCTAGCTCTGCCTGCACCTAGGGAAGCTAAGCAAACCTATACATTTTTGAAAACTAGACACCCAGGGGAATCTAGGCTTGGGTGACTTGACTGCCTCCCACCAGGATCTGCTACCCAGAATCCCTTGCAAACCTATAAAATTGTCAAAAAAACACATTTTCCCCACATTTCTGTGGTGCAAAGTTCTGGAATGTGCGTGGATCCACAAATTTCCACCCACCCCGTGTTCCCCAAAGTCTTACGAGAAAAATGGTACCTAATTTGTGTGGGTCGGCCTAGTGACCGTGACAGGAAACGGCGCAAAACACAACGTGGTCACACCTAAATTTCGCTGTGAAAAATTACCCTTTTTTAGCAAAGTCCCTAGCTGTCGTTTTTTGAACCATAGGTCTGCCGGCACCTAGGAAAACCTAGCAAACCTATACATTTTAGAAAACTAGACACCCAGGGGAATCCAGGATGGGGTGACTTAGCTGCCTCACACCAGGTTCTGTTACCCAGAATCCCTTGGAAACCTAACAAATTGTCCAAAAAAACACATTTTCCCCACATTTCTGTGGTGGAAAGTTCTGGAATCTGCGTGTATCCACAAGTTTCCACCCACCCCGCGTTCCCCAAAGTCTTACGAGAAAAATGGTACCTCACTTGTGTGGGTTGGCCTAGTGCCCGCGACAGGAAACGGCGCAAAACGCAACGTGGTCACACCTCCATTTCGCAGTGAAAAATTATCCTTTTTTTGGCAAAGTGCCTAGCTGTAGTTTGTGAACCCTAGCTCTGCCGGCACCTAGGGAAACCTACCAAACCCACACATTTCTGAAAACTAGACACCCAGGGGGTTCCAGGGTGGTTTGGCTTGAGTGGATCCCCCAAAATTTCCTTACCCAGAATCCCCTGCAAACCTCAATTTTAGCTGAAAAAAATCACTTTTTTCACACATTTTTCTGTGGGAAAGTTGTGGTATCACCGGGCACACGCAAATTTCCCACCACCCAACGTTCCCCCAGGTCTCCTGATAACAATGGTGCCTCACTTGTGTGGGAGGCCCAAGTATCCATGACAGGCAAGGACCCAAAACGTAGTGAGGCGACATCAAAAGTGCCTATCTCAAAACCACCTGGTTTTGCAAGAGGGGTAACCTGGGTTTTTGGCCCGTGCTCGGCAGCCATCTAGGGAAAGCTACCAAACCCACACATTTTTTAAAACTAGACACCCCGGGGCTTCCAGGAGGAACGGATTGCATGGATCCCCCAACGTTTCCTTACCCAGAATCCCCTGCAAACCTCAATTTTAGCTGAAAAAATCATTTTTTTTCACACATTTCTGTGTGGCAAAGTTGTGGCATCACTGGGCTCACACAAATTTCCCACCACCCAGCGTTCCCCCAGGTCTCCCGATAAAAATGGTACCTCACTTGTGTGGGAGGGCCAAGTACCCGCGACAGGCAAGGACACAAAACGTTTTGAGGCAACATCAACATTGTCTATCAAAAAATGTTTTGGGCCCTTCCCTGTGGCAGGTACTTGGGCCTCCCACACAAGTGAGGCACCGTTTTTATCGGGTGTCCTGGGGGAATGCTGGGTGGTGGGAAATTTGAGTGATCCCGGTGATGCCAGAACTTTTTCACACAAAAATGTGTGAAAAAAGTGAATTTTTCTGCTAAAATTGAGGTTTGCAGGGGATTCTGGGTAAGGAAACGTTGGGGGATCCACGCAAGCCATACCTCCCTGGAAGACCCCGGGGGTCTAGTTTTCAGAAATGTGTAGGTTTGGTAGGTTTTCTGTTATAATTACGTCCCTTTGCCCTATTTAGTTTTTCCTCATATTACTCTCTCCTCCTTTGGAACATTCCTCCATTCTCCTGTCCCCCCTCCTCTGTCCAGATGTTGGTACTTCCCTTCTGTTGGCCGAGAGACTACCTTAGAATGTTGGCGTAACGCTCCTAGTGAAGATCACTAGAGACATACTGTGGAGCACTGTGGAGGTGGAATAAAGAGGTTCTTACCTGCATCGGCGTGCTGTCATCTTTTCAACACTGGCGACGAGAAGACTGCGTAAGGGAGCTGAAAATAGTCAATGCTGGAGCATGGATAGACTGACCAGATCTCCTGTTCATATCTCGTAACACTCTATGGTCTCTCATGTCCATTCTTCTCAGCCTTTATCTTAAAGAATATAACATGAATGAATGTATTAGAACTGTTAAAAAACAAGTTTTAGATCACAAGCTTAATGTGGTGTTCCTTGTTTTCCTCTTCCTTAAGGGGGAAGATGTGTTATAATTACGTCCCTTTGCCCTATTTAGTTTTTCCTCATATTACTCTCTCCTCCTTTGGAACATTCCTCCTTTCTCCTGTCCCCCCTCCTCTGTCCAGCTGTTGGTACTTCCCTTCTGTTGGCCGAGAGGCTACCTTAGAATGTTGGCGTAACGTTCCTAGTGAAGAGCACTAGAGACGAACTGTGGAGCACTGTGGAGGTGGAATAAAGAGGTTCTTACCTGCATCGGCGTGCTGTCATCTTTTCAACATTTCCCTAGATGGCCGCCGAGCACGGGGCCAGAAACCCAGGTGACCCCCCTTGCAAAACCAGGTGGGTTTGAGATAGGCAATTTTGATGTCACCTCACTACGTTTTGGGCCCTTGCCTGTCGCGGGTACATGGGCCGCCCACACAAGTGAGGCACCATTTTTATCGGGAGACCTGAGGAACGCTGGGTGGTGGGAAATTTGTGTGAGCCCGGTGATGCCGTAACTTTCCCACACAAAAATGTGTGAAAAAAGTGAGTTTTTCAGCTAAAATTGAGGTTTGCAGGGAATTCTAGGTAAGGAAACGTTGGGGGATCCACGCAAGCCATACCTCCCTGGAAGCCCCCGGGTGTCTAGTTTTCAGAAATGTGTGGGTTTGGTAGGTTTCCCTAGATGGCCGCCGAGCACTGGGCCAAAAACCCAGGTGACCCCCCCTTGCAAAACCAGGTGGTTTTGAGATAGGCAATTTTGATGTCGCCTCACTAAGTTTGTGGCCCTTGCCTGTCGCGGGAACTTGGGCCTCCCACACAAGTGAAGCACCATTTTTATCAGGAGACCTGGGGGAACGCTGGGTGGTGGGAAATTTGTGTGAGCCCAGTGATGCCACAGCTTTCCCACACAAAAATGTGTGAAAAAAGTGATTTCTTTCAGCTAAAATTGAGGTTTGCAGGGGATTCTGGGTAAGGAAACTTTGGGGGATCCACGCAAGTCATACCTCCCTAGAAGTCCCCGGGTGTCTAGTTTTCAGAAATGTGTGGGTTTGGTAGGTTTCCCTAGATGGCCGCCGAGCACGGGGCCAAAAACCCAGGTGACCCCACTTGCAAAACCAGGTGGTTTTGAGACAGGCAATTTTGATGTCGCCTCACTACGTTTTGGGCCCTTGCCTGTCACGGGTACTTGGGCCTCCCACACAAGTGAGGCACCATTTTTATCGGGTGACCTGGGGGAACGCTGGGTGGTGGGAAATTTGTGTGAGCCCAGTGATGCCACAACTTTCCCACACAAAAATGTGTGAAAAAAGTGATTTTTTCCAGCTAAAATTGAGGTTTGCAGGGAATTCTGGGTAAGGAAACGTTGGGGGATCCATGCAATCCATACCTCCTGGAAGCCCCGGGGTGTCTAGTTTTAAAAAATGTGTGGGTTTGGTAGCTTTCCCTAGATGGCTGCCAAGCACAAAAACCCAGGTTACCCCCCTTGCAAAACCAGGTGGTTTTGAGATAGGCACTTTTGATGGCTGCCAAGCCCCGGGCCAAAAACTTATGGGACCCCCATGCAAAACCAGGTTGGTTTGTAATAGGTAATTTTGATGTCGCCTCAATAGAGTTTGGGCCCTTGCCTGTGAGAAAAAAGTGAATGTTTCAGTGAAATTTGTGGTTTGCAGGGGATTCTGGGTGTGAGAAGTTGTCCTGGTATATGCTGTTCACTAGTTCTAGTGACCACCTTGTACCATGCCAAGCAACCCTTATGGTGTGGTTGTAAGTCAACCTTTTCAGACTAGCTGCCCTAGTGGTAGCGTAGGCTAAGCAGTCTTTGAGGCTAAACTCGTGAAACGTGTTAAGCAGGCTGTTTTACCAAATGTAACCCCCTTTAATACCAATGAAAGGACACCACACAGATATATATTCAAAATATATATATATTCACTGAAAAAAACATAGGTTTCAGGGGTGTTATAGTTAGCTGGACTTTTCACTTGTACAAAACCATTGAAATTCCCCCGTTATAGTTAGTTCAGCTAACTATAACTCGCGCGCCCGCAATGCACTGCTGATGACGTCACATATTACATCACTCATGACATGGTCAGTGACATCACTCATGACATCACTGATGACATCTCAAATGACATCACTGATGACATCACTGATGACATCATCCAGTGAATGTGTGTTATTCTGAAAATTAAATATGTTTTATATATGTATATCTCAAGGTCGATGGAAGAATAAATGGGTATATAAGTGTCTAAATGGATGATTTGTTTTTGAAAAATTGATTGTGTAACTGACTGATTAAGTGTATCATAGTGAATACATGGCTTAGTGAGTAATGTTTAAATATGTAAATATCTGTATCAGTCTCTCACTTTGTGTATAAGTGGCTGCATGGGTTGGTGAGTAGCTACATGGGTGTCTATATAGGTTATTAGTTGGTTTTTTGAGTATCAGTCTGAGTGTCTGCATGGTTCGGTGGGGGTATTACGTAGTGCATAGGTGCATGAATGAGTGACTCACTGTTTGTATGTGTTGAACACAGTATGTGTGCAGGACTGTATGGGTGGATGAGTGTGTGTATGGGTGTGTTAGTGAGTGAATGACTGTCTCAATAGTGTCTTTATGAGTAACTACATATGTTTTAAACTAGTATATGTGACTATTGGTGTATATATGTGAGTATATGTGAGAGTGAGAGATTGAAAGAGTTCCTGTATGAATAAGTATGTGTTTCTATAAGTGATTGTTTAAAAGACTAAGTATGTGTAAGTTTCCGTAGAAGTAAGTGTGGTGGTGTGTGTATAACTGTATATGCAAGTAAATGTATGTTTGATTCTTTATTAGCATGAGTGACTATGTGTGTGAGTAACTATGGATGAGTGGCATTGTGTAACAGGATGTATAGGTGTATGAGTACATATGATGAGTGAGTACATTTATGAGTGACTGTATTGGACTGTTGGTGAATGAGTGGATGTGTATGTGGATCTTAGAATTACTGAAGAGGTTGTTGTAACTGGTATTGGTATGTCCATTGTTTTGAAAATTTTAGTCTCTATTTTTGAATGTGTGTATCAAAGGTTATATTAGGGTGAGAGGAGGTCTGCCACTCTATCACAAGGATGATGTCATCAGTGATGTCATCAGTGATGTCATTTGAGATGTCATCAGTGATGTCATGAGTGATGTCACTGACCATGTCATGAGTGATGTAATATGTGACGTCATCAGCAGTGCATTGCGGGCGCGCGAGTTATAGTTAGCTGAACTAACTATAACGGGGGAATTTCAATGGTTTTGTACAAGTGAAAAGTCCAGCTAACTATAACACCCCTGAAACCTATGGTTTTTTCAGTGAATTTCTGAGGTTTTTTAAATGCTAATTCCTAACTATAACGTGCTTGAAACCTATGGTTTTTTCTGTTAATTTCAAAGGTTTTTTAAATGCTAATTTCTAACTATGCCTACAGAGATAGGACATGTGAAGAAAGAAGAAAAAATGCACAGAAAGAAACAAAAGAAGTGCAGAAAGAAGCAACAGAAGTCCTCAAATACGAAGATAAGTGCAGGAAGAAGGATAACGTGCAGAAAGAACAAAAAGAAGAGCAGAAAGAAGCCTTGTTGCAAAATCATCCTGTACCCTCAACTTTTTCAGACGGATACTGGTGGTAACTGAGTCTGACTAACCAGTCCTAGAGCCAGTGCTATGTTAAAAGACACTTAGAATACAGTGAAAACACCTACATACACTAGGGAACATTATGCGTTGGGGTCCCCCTGTGATTAGCCTTACCTCCTCTATAAGCCCCTAGTATATAATAGGGCATGGGGATTAAAACTACCTCTTAAAACAGGCCACAGGGCGTTTTTGCACACGTTAACTCAGGCCCCGTCCCCTCCTTTCACCATTGTGTAAACACGCCCTGTGTCCGTTTTTAGTTGGGAGATTAAGTTCATTTGAGTCCTGAGGGTCCCTAGGGTCCAACTAGCCCACTAGGTACCTCCAGTAAGTGCCACAGAGCTGCGTTGCAGAGAGGTGTAAAAAGTGGCACAGCCTGGACCACCTCTCTGCAATGCAGCTCAGTGACGCTTACTGGAAGCACTTGGTGGGCTAGTTAGCCCCCAGGGGCCCTCAGTATTGAAGGGAAATTATATCCCCAATTTAAAACGTGCCATGGTGCGTGTTTGCACACGTCACCTCAGGCCCCGTCCCCTCCCTTCACCACTGTGTAAACGCGCCCTGTGGCTGTTCTAAGTTGAGAGATTAAGTCCCCTTGAATCCTAAGGGTCCCTAGGGTCACACTAGACCACTAGGTACCTCCAGGAAGCGCCACAGAGCTGCGTTGCAGAGAGGTGTAAAAAGGGGCTTGGCCTCAGAACACCTGTCTGCAGCGCAGCTCCCTGGCGCATACTGGAGATGCCTGTTGGGGGCGCGTTTGCAGAGTGCTGCATGGAGGGGGCATGGCCTCCGGCACGATGCCAGTCTTTTATTTATTTTATTTTTTTAAGAAGGGGGGCTGTGTGGTTCCCCTTCTTATTCTAATTTATTGGCCCTGATGACCCCATCCCCCAGGGCCTGTCTCCTAATTATATTTTTTTGACCCCAATCCCCAGGGCCGGCCACTGTTTTTTATTATTTTTAAAAAATATATATTTATAGACACACCTAGGACATGCTGGACAAACCGTACGTACCTATCACCATGACGATTTGCGTGATATTCATTAAAAGGCGACTATGCATGCAATTAATCCACGTGGAATGTATTTACACCACTAGTGAAGCTCTGACATGTCTGATGCTCTACCGTGCCTAATCCCGGTAGACACCCTTGTCGTTTATTTATACAAACATGGGTAGCTATTGACGGGCACATTTAATACACATGCACACCAAGCCATTCAAAGGGGATTCGACAAAAATTCGACCAAAACTATGCAAGAAACCCCCCTCACAGTTAATAAAACACACATCCACTGCCGGATGTGTAATACTTTTTATTTTACTCTCTGGAAAGGGGACGAACATCACTTGCGAGTCACAGCGCGCTCCTGACAGAGCCCAATGCTGTGTTACACCCACCATTGCCTGCCGAGTGCCACACACCTCTGTATTGTATTCCACTAGCTAGTGCATATGCTATGACACTCTCTAGCCCATGTGCACTGTAACACCACCCCGTGAAAATGTCATGCCACACTTGTCTTCGCACGGGTTATATTGCCCCATCTAACGTGCCTTCCTCGATGCCTATGTTATAACGCACAGTGCTATGCCATACATATTACAATTTGGGATCCATATCTTTGTCACAGTGCATATGCAACGTTACACTCCCCAGCACATATTTTATATTACAACTTTAGAGACTAGTTAGGTTACACAACACTGCCCTGTGCATATTACACTCCAAGGCGCATATCGCATAGCACACGCTAGTGCCTGTGCTATCTCGCGCTCTCCAATGAATCTGTCATTGCGCACAATGTATTGCATATTATATTTCACGCCTGGTTCATCTTATATCACACTTTTTGGTGCATAGTTTATACCATACACTATATCTAGTTTTCATTTTCAATCGTGCTCTCAGGACTATGTTCTATATAACACTGTGTTCACCTACCCTTTTCACGGGCATTACATTTTGCGATAGGGGGTGGAGGGTCAGGGGGTGTTTTTGCCAAGTGAGCCCGGAGTCACAGTCACTAACGTCTTCTTCTTCCTGAATAAAAGTGAGATTATGCTGCATACTTGTTCATATTTTAAGTAGTTTGCACAGACAAAATGTTTTAAAAACAATAAAGTTTCTAATACCCGCCTTCTCTGAACAGTTAGCTTGCTGCCCCATCCCCCTCCTCCCTATCCTCTGTTGTGTGAATCCATGGACTAGCCTCCTCCCTCCTGCCATGCATGGTCTGATGTGCTGCCACTGCCCTCAATTTAGTATGATGTACCAGTCCACTCCTCCTGCCCTCCATTGCCCAATTCTATGCCCCATCATTGACCTCCTGCTTAAACTCTGTGCTTAGCTTGCTGCCCCTATTCTCCTTCCCCCTGCCCTCCGATGTCTTTGTGCATGCCCCTGCTCCATCCTTTTTGCCCACCATGTCCCATGGACCTGCCACTCCTATCTACTCTGAGTGTTCTGTTGAGCTGCCACTCCCCTCCCACCTGCCTAGCATTGTCAGATGACTGTAACCTGTCCCTGCCACCTCCACCCTGCCTGTCCACATGCCATGCCTCTATCCTCTTCCTCCTGTCCTACATGGTCCATTGTACTGCCACACCCTTCTGCCCTCCCTGGTCTGTTGTGCTGCAACTGCTCCTCCTGCCTGCCCCGTGTGGTCTGTTGTGAGGCCCCTTCCCCTGAACTTTCTTGTCTGTGCACAGGTCCTGACCCTCCCTTCTATCCTCCATCGTCCTTTGTGCATGCCCCTGCACCCTCCTTCTTGCCCATCATAGCCATTGTGCTGCCACTAACCCTCCCACTTGCCATGCATGGTCTTCTGTGCTGCCATGGCCCCTCCCACCTTCCCTGTGTGGTCAGTTAGCTGCCCCTGACCCCCTCCCACCTTCCCTCCATGGTCTGTGTGTATGCCATCACAGTCTCACTGTTGCTCTTCATGTTGTGTCTTGCTTCTAGTGCCCATCCTGCCTGACCTCCATGGCCATCTTGCTGCTCCTGCCCTGCCCCCTTGCCCCCAGCCCTCTGTTTACATGTGCAGACCCCTACTCCCTCCCTCCTGGCTTGTCTGTTCCATTGTAATGCCCCTGATCCGTCCCTCCTGCCCTTTATGGTCTGTTATGCTGCAGCCTTCTCTCCTGTCTGTCCATTATGGTCAGCTAGCTACCATTGCCTCTTGCCCCTCTGTTCTCTGTTGTCCATGTGCATGGTCGTGTCCCCTCCCTCTTGCTTTCTATGGATTGTTGTGCTGCACTCCCGTCCTGCATGCCCTGTGTGGTGTATTGTGCTGCTGCAAACCCTGATGCCTGCCCTGCAGGGTCAGTTTGGTGCACCTCTCCATGTCTCTCCTGTCCTCTGTTATCCAAGTCCATGTCCCTATCCCATTTCCTTCCATGATCCAATGTACCATACTTGCGAACATTTTGAACTTGGTAAGAGGGAGATTTTGAAAAAAAACTGGGGTATTGATTTTCCCCTTTGAGTTACATTGAAAAAGAGGATATTGTAGACAGGAGACAGATCAAATAAAGCCCATTTGAGCTTAAAAACATTGGACGTTTCCTGGCTGAATCGGGTCTGTTGGCATGTATGGTTGTACTACCATTGCCTCTTCCTTCTGCCCACAATGGTCTATTACATTGCCACAGCCTTGAAGGAGGGTAGATTTTGTATCACAGGGGGCCCCTGGCCCGTTCTGTCCACACCTGAAGTATGAGACCCTTGTCCTTGCCCTGCCAGCCGCATTTGTAGGCCGTATTAAATTGACCAGCGGGTCCTGTGTTGCTATATAATTATCCTGAGACATCCTTACCACTCAGCCAGCATAAAACCCCTGTGTAGGCCCTTCTGTTCAATATGTAGGCCTCTTTGTTAAATTGACCATAGCTCTGCAATTTTAGTGTATAGCAGTCTGAAGGCAGGTCTGCGAGGCCTTCTGCTCCAAACTAGTAGCCCCCACCCTACCCGAGTGCTCCGTGCTCGGTATCAAAGTTCAACATCCCCCTGAAGCTGTCGACATACAGTAGGCTGCATCCTGGACTGGTACTTGCTTCCTGGGCAGGTTTCCCGCTTTTAAGGAAGTGGCAACCGCAGAGCGTCAAGTTAGGAGAACTGAGGAGATTTTATACATGAATATATTGAATTCCTGTACAATACCCATTATTTTCTGCTTGCTCTATGGAACTTACGATAAGCGATTGGCCTGAGAGACTGACCTTTTCACCCAGTCCATTGTCAGCATTAAGTGGGTAAATGACGAAATGTCTGGTAAAATCTGCAGACGAAGCTTTTGGGTAGCATATGTAGGTAGATGTAGCGTGCAAAGGAGCCCACAAAATGATATAAAAAGGGAGCACCCACAGATATCGACGGACAACCTCGCCGTCTGTATGTAGGTTAACAGGCTGTGCAGGTTTTCCCCAAGAACTGGGAGCTCTTGTCTTCCTTTGCTTAAAATGTCTTGCTCGGCTTTGCTTGAAGTATCTTATTCTATTTTACCTATATGAAATGTCATGTTATGTTTAACCATTGTTCTCTTTACTTTTGCATTTAAAAGATGTTGTATTGTAATTGCAGGAATGCTTGCTCTAAGAGTAAATGTGAGTGTCCCTAGGTAACATTTTCCTTGGTGTAACTTGTTTCTCATGATGCATTTATAGATGTGTTTTCTCTCTCTCTCTGTCAGTCCATTAATTGAGATACAGAGAATATCATGACAGCTGTATGATTATCTGGATTCTGTATTTTGTACTTTAGGTCTCTATTCTGCGGTTTCTTTGAAGTTGCATCTTCTCATTAAACTGCCATTGTATTCTGCCTCCAATTCCATGTCTCATATGTCTGTTTTCTTCATTTTTGGAGCAAGCGTTCCTAGGCACCCCGGCTCAAATTAAGGTGCCCCTTTTGTCCCTGACTCACTCTCCTGCTCAGTTCTGTGGTGGCTCCCGGGGCTCTGGGGACCGCCCCTAGCTTCCTTGACCCGTAATAGATCTTCCCTCCAACAGCCTCTCTTGCAAGTCCTGTATTGTTGGTTTGTTGCCCCTGCCCCCCTTTCCACTGCCCTCCATAGTCTGTTGTGCTTCCACGGCCCTTCCTGCCTGCTCAGTGTGGTTAAATTGTTGCCTTTGCACCCTCCTACCTGCCTTCAATTTTCAGAGTCCGTGCCCCTGGCCTCTGCCTCTCAACAGTATCCTAATGAACAACTAGATTGCTAACATTCTGGGCCTCATTTATGAAAAGTGACGCATCACTGCGTGAAAACAGTGATGCGCCACTTTTCACTGCGCCCTCCCTGCGACTCCAGTGATGCGTCATATTTACAGTATGACGCATCATGTCGCAAGGAGTCACAGATACGTCAGTATTTCTGACGTATCTGTAGGCGCAAAAGTGACGCATCGCTGGAATGTGTCACAAAAGTGACGCAACTCCAGCAATGTGTCCTTTCACATGGGGCAAGCCCCATGTGAAAGGGTCTGCGTCAGTCTTACGCCTGCCTTGAGGCAGGCGCAAGAAATTGACGCATTTGCACCCTAGAAGTGGCGCAGTGAAATCTCGTAGATTTCACTGCGTCACTTCTACGACCCTTTGTTGCGTCAAAACGCCCCCCTTGCATACATTATACCTGGCGCAGGTATAATGTGGCGCAGGGGTTTACAAAGTGACGCATCTACCTAGATGCGTCACTTTGTAAATATGGCGCAACATGGCACATGTTTTACGCCACTGGTGCGTCACAAAAAGTGGCGCACCGGCGGCGCAAAAGTGACGCAGGGGCTCATAAATGAGCCCCTCTATATTTATTACAAAAGTGTGGAGCGCCTGACATCATCTTGATGTAATCAAAACTGTAATACCTAGAGCATTCCTTTAGAAATTACATATATGAGAGGGTCTTATTGGCATCAAAATTATGGTTAGTGCTCTAAAAGACTAAAATAAGGACATATTTTCTGAGTTTTCAAATAGCGACAAAGCACTTTTAAATTATTTGTTATCTTTATGTTTTTTTATCTAGTTGACAACTTGATTAAATGTTGCACTTAGGGGAGAGGATGTGGTGTTACTTCCAGAACTGCAGACTTTGCAACTGGGGAACCAGGTTGAAGTTTCTGCTTCAGCTCGACATTCTGTGATTCTGGTCAAATCACTTAGTCTCCCCATGTCTACAACCAAAATGAATTTGTTCTTGTGTGATGTAACCAATGCTCATGTAAAGCACTCCAATACCTGACAAGTCTGCACTATATAACACTGCAAAAACACAAAATAATAAGTGTTTTGCACACTTCTGTCATTGGGCTATATTTGGGCTATATCTGGGTGATTTTGGGCTACATTTGGGCTCTTTTGTCTCGGGTGGCCATCTTGGGAGATTTATTTGTTATGAAGTTTCCTAATTTCCTTATGTACTGCAGTCTCCTCAGTCGGAAATGCTTTCAGTTTTTTACTTTGATTCCATCATGAAGGTATTCAGATATGTCACACATTTGCCATGAATTCTGAATGTTAGCACTCTAGTTGCTCATTAGATCACTGTAGTAAAACTACTGCTCACCATGGAAGTCTGCTCCTGGTATTAAAAGTGCATGTTTCAGTCTGCATGTCAGAATGTTTTAATGAAATAGAAGAGGATTTGAGAAGTCACTCAAAATGTGCCCTCATTTTCTTTCTTCAGCATTAATCATAATTTCTATGGCAAAATGAACCCCCTCATTGTGTTCCTTTTTAAATTAAATGTTTTAAGTGTTACCAGTTTATTCCAATCAAGATGGCTTCAGGTGTGCCATACTTTTGTCATAATGAAGACAGTAAGTGCTCTAGTTGTTTTTATGGACATTCTGTCATTGGGCTATACTTGGGCTACATCTGGGTGATATTTGGGCTACATTTGGGCTCTTTTGTCTCTGGTGGCCATCTTGGGAGACTTATTTGTTATGAAGTTTCCTAATTTCCTCATTTACTGCAGTCTCCTCAGTAGGAAATACTTTCAGTTTTTTACTT
The DNA here is from genome assembly GCF_964204655.1 of Triturus cristatus. Lineage (NCBI taxonomy): Eukaryota > Metazoa > Chordata > Amphibia > Caudata > Salamandridae > Triturus > Triturus cristatus. The sequence continues at coordinate 1,203,991,415 of NC_140582.1, read as the reverse complement.
TGATTCCATCAAGAAGGCATTCAAATGTGTCACACATTTGCCATAAAATCAGAATGTTAGCACTCTTTTTGCTCATTAGATCACTGTAGTAAAGCTACTGCTCACCAGGGAAAACTGCTGCTGGTATTGAAAGTGCATGTTTCAGTCTGCATGCCAGGATTTGAGAAGTCACTCAAAATGTGCCCTAATTTTTCTTTATGCAGCACTAATCATACTTTTTATGGAAAAATGAACCACCTCATTTTGTTCCTTTTTAAATTAAATGTTTTAAGAGTTACCACTTTAATCCAAGCAAGATGGCTTCAGGTGTGCCATACGTTTATCATAAGTAGGACGGTTAGCGCTCTAGTAGTTCTTTGGAACACTCTGGAAAGCTGCAGTAGAACACAAAGGAATCAACTGACAGTCTCTGCCCTTGTGGTATGTACATGTTTTACTGAGAATGTCACACTTCATTCTCACATGACTGAGAAAGATAATGTGAATTTACAGAAAATAAGCTCTCAGTTTAGCTTATAGATCACCTTCCAAACCTCTGTGGTAAAAGCATGAGAAAATATTTTTCTCTCAATCATGATATCCCAGCAGAAGGCTTTTTCACATGGTGAAATCACCTTAGAACATACCACAATTCCTAAAATGAGTATGGTACCATCAACAAATGATTTATAATGTAACTAAAGTCTTAAAATCTTCTATTAACTGCAACGCTTTTTAATGAGGTGCTATCATGTATATTGGTCCCAAGATGGCTGCCAACACTTCTTGGATGAAGTGCTGACAGCCAATCAGATCTCAGGATGAGATGTGTGGTTAGGCTCCGCCCACATATATATATTGATTTAAATGCTATTTTCTCAGGAACTACTGAACAGATTTACACCAGACCTACAAAAGGCACTTCCTTGACCTGAGGACTACCTCTCTGCCAAATTTCAAGTAACTCTGTTCAGCCGTTCGGGCTGTAGCTGTGTCTAAAGGTCCTATGGAAAAATTCATGGGAAAAACGCGTTTTGGGACCCCCCTTTTTTCTCAGCCCCCGCTTGACGAATCCCCCCGAGACTTTCAGGGTAGGAGCGGAGCGTAGCGCCCCACCTATTTTGAAAATTTCGCGAGGATTCATAGACCGGCGCCAAAGTTATTCCAAATAGAATGTTGCGAATTTCCTATGGAAACAGGGTCCTAACTATAACTATCTACTGGCGACCGCCAGTAGATAATTTATTTCTCAAAGTAACCCCTAGTCTCTTTATGAGCACAGGAGCACAAATCGTCAAACAAGATTACAGTAGAATACACAGAAGTTGCACTTTATATGGGTAGGCCCTGGTGGCCGCTCAAACCATATACTAAAATAGTGGTATAAGCACCACGAACAGAAAAGGGAAAAGGCCTAGGGCCTCTAGAATCGCTGGGCCTACAAGGAGCTAACTTCAGTTAGTGACCAGGAGGTCCACGGGTTGCGTGTGCAGAGCAAATAGTCACACGCGAGCTCCCATAGGTTTTCAATGGGTGCGTAAAAAGTACAAAGTTACTGCAAAGAGGACCTTCCGGATGGACTAGGAACTTAAGATTGGAAACACAGACACTAGAGATGATTCTCTACACTTGGGCACCGGAGTGCCAGCTTTACCTCACCCACAGGAAGCGGGTGCATAGGCCTCGAAGTGCGTCGGGTTTCTTCTATCTGTTCCGTGGAGCCTGAAGACAAAGATGCTGCAGGCGACCGGTCCGGAGGAGATGCAGTGGATCCAAGGGTGGATCGGAGATGTTGAAGACCTGTAAGCAGAGGGGACAGTGTTCACAGTCACTAGCCAGTGAGCAGCGTGGCACCAGGTGGGTACCAGGCGATGTCGGGTGCAAACAGGAAGGAAGGTGTAGCTTGTCTCTGCAGCTACGTGGTCCCTGAAGGTCGACGACGTCCAGGAGTCAAGTCACGAGCTGTCCCACGCAGGTTCTCGCTGTCGGCGGTGTCGGCAACTTGATCGAAGCAAACAAGCCTTGGCAAAAGCAATTGTTGTAGGAGATGAAATAAGCTGATGGTTCTGACCAGCAAGGTCAGAGGGATTGCTCCTTTGGAGGGGAGCAAGGGCCAGTCTGGAGCAACCAGACCAGTGGTGTATTTCTTGAAGTTCGTCGCCAAGATGGCCACTAGCCAGCGGGCCAGCAACCGGTTAGGCGCGTCGAGTGGCAAAATGCAGAAGGGCCCCACGCAGATCGTGGAGATGCTGGAGGACTCACCTTTGGTGCAGATGCTGCTCGGGTGTTGGGCTTCTCAGATCCCAAAGCACAACTCGGAGGGAGCCTCGGTTGTTGCGCTTGCAGCTTGTCGTGGTCTTTTCAAGATGGCTGGCTCCACGTGTCTCGGTGCCTCCACGGGTCTCCTCTTCTCAGGGACTGTGGATCGGGCGGTGAGAGGTCTGGAGGTCCAGGTCTTGTCAGTCTCTGGGCTCGGGCTCCGGCGGGAGGCGGCGTCAAAGCAGACGTTGATTCGCTGGATGGTGCTTGCGTTAGCAAGGTGGTCACTCCCTGACCACAGGGGAGATTGGCTTCAGTCCTCTGTGCAGCAGAGCGTCGAAGTTCCCGTCTTCTTCTTAGTTTCAAGTTGATTCCAGGATGTCTGAAGTCTTAGGACACAGCTCCTACCTTTAAGCGGATTCTAGGGGCCGGACTACCTGCTAGGTCCCTCCCTAAGGGTGGGACCAGGAAGGGGGGTGGTTACACCCCCAATCCTTTGTCCAGCTCGCCCCAGGCCCGGGACTGGTGTGCCCCAGGACCGGATTGAACTGGCATATGCACCGAGGCTCCTTGTGAGCCTCAGGCATGTCTGGTTTCTTTCAAGCCCTACCTGACCAATACACAAAATCCTGTCTGGGGTGGTGCATGCACCTCCCCTGGCAGGAAACCCTTTGTCCACACCTCCCAAGCTGGAAGGACTCCCAGCAGCAGGAGGGCAGACTTGTGTCTGTGGTGGCAGCATCCATTTTGTGGAGCTGAGGCTATGTCTGATTTTACCCGGGTTTCAGGCACTGTACATGTCGTGTCCCTCTAGAAGGGTGGAATGCTAACCCCGTCACCAGAATTGGCGAGGGGTTAGTATTCCAATTCGTATGACACCTTACTCGACATGTTTTGATAAAGCCAAACCAAAGTTAGCATTTAACCGCAAGGTTCATAATGCACTTAAGAGTATATGGTATGACGATATCTGGAAACAGTAGAAGGAAGTTTTTCCGACCACTGCAGACAGGCTCAACTCATGCCAGAGCACCATCTCACATGGAACCAAGCACTCTGCCTTCAGGATTGTTAAGGCCTGCCTTAGGAGTGACTTATAGGTTACCAGGTGTCCCATTTAAGGTTAGGTATAGGTATAATACACCTAAGTAAGAGGTGGTTACACCAACTTACCCCAGCTGAGTGATCAGCCAGTTGTGTCAAATTTGTTAGGCCAAGCCTGGGGTGGCATAATACATGCTTCAGCCCCTGGCAGGCCTTAGATACACCAATGCCCTGGGTACCTAGTGTACACTGGTACAGGGGCTGACAGGGTGATCCACTTCCAATTGGTTATGCACCTAGGGTGCATAGTTTTAATTTAGTAGAGAGAACAGCAGGCTGGGGGTCTGATTGGCAGGCCCACAGCCTCAATATGTCAAAAACCAGTGAAGCAAAAAGCAAAAATTTGGGGTGACCATAGGATAGCAGACCCTACTCTCCTACATAACCCCCCCCCCCCAAACGCAGGGACATTAAACTAGCCTTGACCAGTCTCGTCTTCATGTCCTAAGTGGAAGAACCTGGAGAGACCATCTGCATTCCCATGGTCAGTACCTGGCCGGTGCTCCACTGTAAAGTCCATACCCTGTAGGGAAATGGACCACCTAAGCAGTTTGGGGTTTTCACCCTTCATCTGATTTAGCCACAAGAGGGGCTTATGGTCGGTCTGAATCTTGAGGTGAGTGCCAAACAAGTATGGCCTTAGCTTCTTCAGGGCCCACACCACAGCAAAGGCCTCCCTCTCAATAGCTGACCAATTCTTCTCTCTGGGGGTCAACCTTCTGCTAATAAAAGCAATGGGTTGGTCTTGACCATCTACATTAAGTTGTGACAGCACAGCTCCCACACCCAACTCAGAAGCATCTGTTTGGACAATAAACTCTTTGGAGTAGTCAGGACTTTTCAGGATAGGTGCAGAGCACATGGCCTCCTTCAGGTCATCAAATGCCTTTTGACAGCTTACTGTCCACTGAACCTTTTTGGGCATCTTCTTGGATGTCAGATCATTAAGAGGAGTCACTATGGACCCATAGTTCTTAACAAACTTCCTGTAGTACCCAGTCAAGCCCAAGAAAGCTCGAACTTGAGTCTGGGTGGTTGGAGGGGACCAGTCCTTGATGGATTGTATCTTACTCTCCAGTGGTTGAACTTGGCCTCCACCTACAAGGTGGCCCAAGTATACAACCTTACTCTGCCCTATCTGGCACTTAGTAGCCTTGATAGTGAGGCCTGCCCTTTGCAGAGCCTCAAGGGCCTTCTTCAGGTGGATCAGGTGATCCTCCCAGGTGGAGCTAAAGACAGCAATGTCATCAATATATGCTGCACAAAAGTCACCAAACCCAGTAAGGACTTGGTTCACCAGCCTTTGGAAGGTGGCAGGTGCATTCTTCAGACCAAAGGGCATCACCACAAATTGATAATGCCCACCTGGGGTTGAGAATGCTGTTTTGGCCTTAGACTCCTCAGCTAATCTGATTTGCCAATAGCCAGCTGTCAAGTCAAATGTACTCAAAAACTTAGCAGAAGCTAGTTTGTCTATGAGCTCATCTGCCCTTGGAATAGGGTGTGCATCTGTCCTGGTGACAGCATTGAGACCCCTGTAGTCCACACAGAACCTCATCTCTCTCTTGCCATCTTTGGTGTGAGGTTTGGGGACCAGAACCACTGGGCTAGCCCAGGGGCTCTCTGAGGGTTCAATGACACCTAATTCCAGCATTTTATGTACCTCAGCCTTTATACAGTCCCTGACGTGGTCAGGTTGTCTGTAAAGCTTGTTCTTTACAGGCAGACTGTCACCAGTGTCCACCACATGGGTACACCAGTCAGTTTGACTAGGTATCAAGGAAAACATATGTGAAAATGATTCTTCAGGGTTCTGAGACAACAGGTCTGGGAGAGGGTCACTCTCTTCCTCCTGTCCCTCATCTGTAGCCATGAGCAAGCCCATGTCTGCCCTGTCAACATATGCTTTAAGCCTGTTAACATGGAGTACCCTGTGGGGACTCCTGGGAGTTCCTAGGTCTACCAAGTAGGTGACCTCTCCCTTCTTTTCCAGGATTGTATGGGGTCCAGACCATTTGTCTTGGAGTGCTGCTGGGGCCACTGGCTCCAACACCCATACCTTCTGTCCTGGCTGAAACTCAACCAAGACAGCCTTTTGGTCATGCCAAGCTTTCTGTAAGGCCTGGCTTGCCTCAAGGTTTTTGGCTGCCTTCTCCATATACTCAGCCATCCTGGAGCGGAGACCAAGTACATAGTCCACTATGTCTTGTTTAGGCTTTTTGAGAGGTAACTCCCATCCTTCCTTCACTAAACACAGTGGGCCTCTTACAGGGTGCCCAAACAACAATTCAAAGGGGCTGTAGCCAACCCCCTTTTGTGGGACCTCTCTGTAAGCAAACAGAAGGCAGGGTAGAAGGATGTCCCATCTTCGCCTGAGCTTTTCAGGTAATCCTTTGATCATACCCTTTAGGGTCTTGTTGAATCTCTCAACAAGCCCATTGCATTGTGGGTGATAAGGAGTGGTGAACTTGTAGTTGACACCACATTCCTTCCACATAGCTGTCAAGTATCCTGACATAAAGTTGGTACCTCTGTCAGATACTACCTCCTTAGGAAACCCCACTCTGGAGAATACTCCCAGCAGGGCCCTGGCCACAACAGGAGCTGTTGTGGTCCTAAGGGGAATTGCCTCTGGATACCTGGTGGCATGATCCACTACCACCAGTATAAATCTGTGCCCAGATGCAGTGGGAGGATCCATGGGACCCACTATGTCTATTCCCACTCTTTCAAAGGGGACCCCCACCACAGGTAGTGGTATTAGGGGGGCCTTTGTTGTGCCACCTGATTTGCCACTGGCTTGGCAGGTAACACAGGAGCGACAAAACTCCTTTGTATCTTCATTCATGTGAGGCCAGTGAAAGTGAGGGACAAGCCTGTCCCAAGTCTTGTTCTGGCCTAAGTGTCCTGCTAAAGGAATATCATGGGCCAAGGTAAGAAGGAAGCCCCTAAATTGCAGAGGTATAACCAACCTCCTGGTTGCACCAGGCTGGGGGTCTCTAGCCTCTGAATAAAGGAGCCCTTCATCCCAATACACTTTATGGGTACCTTGAGCATTCCCAGCAGCCTCAGCAGCAGCCAGCTGTCTGAGGGGTTCAAGAGAGGGACAGGACAACTGAGCCTGCCTCAAGTCAGCCCTTGAAGGTCCCCCTGTCCCCAGAAACTCAACCTGATCAGGTTCAAGCTCTTCAGGGACAGTTCCTTCAGGGTCCTCTAGATCAGCTTCCTGGGAAGGCTGATCATCACTCTGAGGCAGGGGGGAAGGCACAGCCTTGACCCTCCTGTTCGTCTTCTTGGTAGGTGCTTGGTCCATTGTTCCAGGATCCAAGACCTGTGGTTCAGTGAGGCACTTTTTGGCCTGTGACCTGGTCACAGCAAGGACATGTGATGATATTCCTAACATCTCTGCATGAGTCCTGTACTCCACTTCTGACCATAGAGAACTCTCTAGGTCATTGCCCAACAAACATTCTAGTGGGAGGTCTGCACTAACCACAACCCTTTTGAGGCCAGTTACCCCTCCCCATGAGATGTTAATAACTGCCACACTATGTGAAGTAGTGGCATTGCTGGCATTGGTCACCAGGTAGTTCTCACCTGGTATGTACTGTCCAGGATCCACAAAGCCTGGTGTCACCATAGTGACACTGGCACATGTGTCCCTGTAGGCTTGAGCCACTTTTTCGTTTATTAAAGGAGTCTGTCTGTACTTGCCCAGGTTACTGGGGCTCACAGTCAGGGACAAATCAATGTCCCCTTCACAGATCAGGACTGCCTGTGTCAGGGTTCTGTCTAAGTCAGAATCTCCTTCAGTTCCCATAGTGATTCCCACTACACCCTTTGTCTGGGGACCAACACTGCTAACAGTAGTACTGGGAGCAGGTGCCTTAGGGGCAACAGTGTTGGGGGCTCCACCCTTTTTGCAATCACTAGTCCAGTGAGTTGTATTTTTGCAATGATTGCACCAGGGTTTCTTTTGACCTTCTTTCTTCTTTTTGGACTGTTGGCACCCACCCTCCTTAGCAGTAGTTTGGGGCCCTGTTGAAGACTTCTGGTCTTTAGGTTTCTGATCTCCACCCTTTTGGTCTGTTTTCTTCTGATCACCCCCTTGGCCCTGGTTCTGGTTCTTTTGCTTAACCCTGGTTCTGACCCATTTGTCTGCCTTCTTTCCCAATTCTTGGGGAGAGGTCAGATCAGAGTCAACCAAGTGTTGATGCAGTTGCTGGTTTTGACAGTTATTTAAAATCTGTTCTCTCATCATCAAATTATACAATCCTGTAAAATCAGATACCTTACTTCCCAGCAACCAACCCTCCAAAGCCTTAGTGGCACATTCAACATATTCAGACCAGTCCTGAGTCTGTGTCTTTTGGGTGTCTCTGAACATTAACCTGTACTGTTCAGTGGTTAAGCCTAACCCATCAACCAGAACACTCTTCAGGACTCTGTAGTTTCTGACATCCTCTTCTCTAACAGTGAGGAGTCTGTCTCTGCCCCTTCCTTCAAAGGAGAGCCAGAGGATTGCTGCCCACTGGTCTTCAGGAACCTGCTGCACTTTGCAGGCTCTCTCAAGAGCAGTTATCCATTTGTGGATGTCATCCCCACTTTTGTAGGGGGGCACAACCTTAGACAGGTTCCTATTATCAAAGACCCTATCTTTGTCCTTAGGGACAATGCTGCCACCAGTGGGTATAGACCCACTCTCTTTAGGTTGCCTAGCCTTGTTCAGTTTTTCTTCCATCAGGGCTACTTCTAGCTCCTGCTTACTGATCCTCAGCTGGGCTTCCTGCATTCTGGCCTCATGTTCCCTCCTCTGAGGGGTGGTCATCCTTCTCCTGGAGTGACCTTGAGAGCCTCTAGAGCCATGGGAAGCATTGGATTCACCTGAGCGATTCCTTTGCCTCCCAAGCCCTGTGTTAAGTCCACTGGGGAGATCCAATGGGGTAAACCCACTGTCAGTCCCCAATAGCCTTAGTTTAGCTGGGCCAAGTATAACACTTGGCACTGGGCTAGTTCTCCCTTCATCCTCACTACCTTCTGTATCAGTACCCTTCTCACTTTCATCCTCTGTAGTAGGAACCTCATCTAAGGGGTTACTATTGGAAAGGGGTACCTCGGTAGCATCTTCAGAAGGGGGGCCTCCTGTTCCTGTCCCTAAGGGGGCTAACTGGGAAGCTTTCTTGAGCTCTCTTTGATTTTCATCATTCTGTAAGAGTTCTCTGAGCTCAGCAGAGGTAGGGTTCTTGGGCTGTTTAAGGCCTCTAAGAGTTGCCAAATGCCTGAGCTCATTCTGATTAAGGGTAGCAAAGATGGATGGTGCCCTCTGGGGGTCACTCTCAACAGAGATGGGTACAGTGGACCCCTCTGCCCCAGCCATTGCTCTTAAGTGTGGGTGGATGTGTTGCAATCTACCTACACTTGGGTTTACCTACTAAACCTATCTAGTAGTTGTAGTCAGGGTGTGCTACTCCCTTTGCTCTACAACAACTAAGTTCAGTAGAACTTAAGTATATCTAATCTTGTTTTATATGTACCTATAGGTACCTATGTGATCTTTCAATTGGTAACCAAGAGATTACAATGGTAAAACACAGCAAGCTCAAATCCAACTGCTGCTCACCAATGTGAGAAGTTGGCCTGGTATATGCTGTTCACTAGTTCTAGTGACCACCTTGTACCATGCCAAGCAACCCTTATGGTGTGGTTGTAAGTCAACCTTTTCGGACTAGCTGCCCTAGTGGTAGCGTAGGCTAAGCAGTCTTTGAGGCTAAACTCGTGAAACGTGTTAAGCAGGCTGTTTTACCAAATGTAACCCCCTTTTATACCAATGAAAGGACACCACACAGATATATATTCAAAATATATATGTATTTATTTCTCAAAGTAACCCCTTGTCTCTTTATAAGCACAGGAGCACAAATCGTCAAACAAGATTACAGTAGAATACACAGAAGTTGCACTTTATATGGGTAGGCCCTGGTGGCCGCTCAAACCATATACTAAAATAGTGGTATAAGTACCACGAACAGAAAAGGGAAAAGGCCTAGGGCCTCTAGAACCGCTGGGCCTACAAGGAGCTAACTTCAGTTAGTGACCAGGAGGTCCACGGGTTGCGTGTGCAGAGCAAATAGTCACACGCGAGCTCCCATAGGTTTTCAATGGGTGCGTAAAAAGTACAAAGTTACTGCAAAGAGGACCTTCCGGATGGACTAGGAACTTAAGATTGGAAACACAGACACTAGAGATGATTCTCTACACTTGGGCACCGGAGTGCCAGCTTTACCTCACCCACAGGAAGCGGGTGCATAGGCCTCGAAGTGCGTCGGGTTTCTTCTATCTGTTCCGTGGAGCCTGAAGACAAAGATGCTGCAGGCGACCGGTCCGGAGGAGATGCAGTGGATCCAAGGGTGGATCGGAGATGTTGAAGACCTGTAAGCAGAGGGGACAGTGTTCACAGTCACTAGCCAGTGACCAGCGTGGCACCAGGTGGGTACCAGGCGATGTCGGGTGCAAACAGGAAGGAAGGTGTAGCTTGTCTCTGCAGCCACGTGGTCCCTGAAGGTCGACGACGTCCAGGAGTCGAGTCACGAGCTGTCCCACGCAGGCTCTCGCTGTCGGCGGTGTCGGCAACTTGATCGAAGCAAACAAGCCTTGGCAAAAGCAATTGTTGTAGGAGATGAAATAAGCTGATGGTTCTGACCAGCAAGGTCAGAGGGATTGCTCCTTTGGAGGGGAGCAAGGGCCAGTCTGGAGCAACCAGACCAGCGGTGTATTTCTTGAAGTTCGTCGCCAAGATGGCCACTAGCCAGCGGGCCAGCAACCGGTTAGGCGTGTCGAGTGGCAAAATGCAGAAGGGCCCCACGCAGATTGTGGAGATGCTGGAGGGCTCACCTTTGGTGCAGATGCTGCTTGGGTGTTGGGCTTCTCAGATCCCAAAGCACAACTCGGAGGGAGCCTCGGTTGTTGCGCTTGCAGCTTGTCGTGGTCTTTTCAAGATGGCTGGCTCCACGTGTCTCGGTGCCTCCACGGGTCTCCTCTTCTCAGGGACTGTGGATCGGGCGGTGAGAGGTCTGGAGGTCCAGGTCTTGTCAGTCTCTGGGCTCGGGCTCCGGCGGGAGGCGGCGGCAAAGCAGACGTTGATTCGCTGGATGGTGCTTGCGTTAGCAAGGTGGTCACTCCCTGACCACAGGGGAGATTGGCTTCAGTCCTCTGTGCAGCAGAGCGTCGAAGTTCCCGTCTTCTTCTTAGTTTCAAGTTGATTCCAGGATGTCTGAAGTCTTAGGACACAGCTCCTACCTTTAAGCGGATTCTAGGGGCCGGACTACCTGCTAGGTCCCTCCCTAAGGGTGGGACCAGGAAGGGGGGTGGTTACACCCCCAATCCTTTGTCCAGCTCGCCCCAGGCCCGGGACTGGTGTGCCCCAGGACCGGATTGAACTGGCATATGCACCGAGGCTCCTTGTGAGCCTCAGGCATGTCTGGTTTCTTTCAAGCCCTACCTGACCAATACACAAAATCCTGTCTGGGGTGGTGCATGCACCTCCCCTGGCAGGAAACCCTTTGTCCACACCTCCCAAGCTGGAAGGACTCCCAGCAGCAGGAGGGCAGACTTGTGTCTGTGGTGGCAGCATCCATTTTGTGGAGCTGAGGCTATGTCTGATTTTACCCGGGTTTCAGGTACTGTACATGTCGTGTCCCTCTAGAAGGGTGGAATGCTAACCCCGTCGCCAGAATTGGCGAGGGGTTAGTATTCCAATTCGTATGACACCTTACTCGACATGTTTTGATAAAGCCAAACCAAAGTTAGCATTTAACCGCGAGGTTCATAATGCACTTAAGAGTATATGGTATGACGATATCTGGAAACAGTAGAAGGAAGTTGTTCCGACCACTGCAGACAGGCTCAGCTCATGCCAGAGCACCATCTCACATGGAACCAAGCACTCTGCCTTCAGGATTGTTAAGGCCTGCCTTAGGGGTGACTTATAGGTTACCAGGTGTCTCATTTAAGGTTAGGTATAGGTATACTACACCTAAGTAAGAGGTGGTTACACCAACTTACCCCAGCTGAGTGATCAGCCAGTTGTGTCAAATTTGTTAGGCCAAGCCTGGGGTGGCATAATACATGCTTCAGCCCCTGGCAGGCCTTAGATACACCAATGCCCTGGGTACCTAGTGTACACTGGTACAGGGGCTGACAGGGTGATCCACTTCCAATTGGTTATGCACCTAGGGTGCATAGTTTTAATTTAGTAGAGAGAACAGCAGGCTGGGGGTCTGATTGGTAGGCCCACAGCCTCAATATGTCAAAAACCAGTGAAGCAAAAAGCAAAAATTTGGGGTGACCATAGGATAGCAGACCCTACTCTCCTACACTGGGTATGAGAATGATGGGGGACCCACACAAGCCATACATCGCTGGACTCCCCCGGGTGTCTATTTTCCAGAAAGGAGTGGGTTAGATAGGTTTCCCTAGATGGCCGCCGAGCACCTGACCAAAAACTCATGAGACCCCCTTGCAAAACCAGGTTGGTTTGTGATAGGTAATTTTGATGTCACATCAATAGGTTTTGGGCCCTTCCCTGCCGCGGGTACTTGGCCCACCCATACAAGTGAGGTACCATTTCTATTGTGATACTTGGAGAAATGCTGGGGGGTTGGAAATTTGTTGTTACTTCCCGCCGTTTGAAAATTTGGGCACAATAATGCAAGGAAAATGTCACAGTCACATTTTGAGGTTTGCAGGATATTGTGGGTGAGATAACTTGTTGAGATCCACAAGAGAGACATCACCATGCACTCCCATAGGTGTTTAGTTTATGACAAAAACTACAGTTGTTAGGTTATTCTAAAATGAAATGTACAACTTGGCAGAGAGACAAAACAAAGATTACTGTACAGCCATCTATTCCTCAAGCACACACACATACTGGTTGGATTTGGCACGAGGGCGAGTGATGGTTCAGTATATAAAATTGTATTAACAAGAGATTTCACAAAATTGAAATACACTGTCAATTGAATGGACAAAATACCGAACCAGTGACTCGCAGCTCGTGAGCTGTAAAGCCACTTCTAAGCACCCACCGCTTTACAGGCCATTCACACACCTTTCATACATGATACAAACAAGACCATTTACACCACCAGGCACGAAACCAACACATTACAACATTCACAAAAAAGGACAAGGTACACCCTGCTTGACAAAAACAGAAAAGACAAATTTTTATGCACAACCACCAATTCCTCAAGCACACATACATACTGGTTGGATTTGGCACGAGTGTGAGTGATGGTTCAGTATATACAGTTGTATTAACCAGAGATTTCACAAAAATGAAATGCACTGTTAATTGAAAGGATGAGAAACTGAACCATTGACTCACAGCTCATGAGCTGTAAAGCCACGACAAGGCACCAACCTATTTACAGGCCATTCATACACCTTTCATACGTGTGACACATACAAAACCATTCACAACGCTAGCCGCGGGCCCAGCACATTACAACACTCACACCAGCAGACAGTGCCATTCAAGGGCCCATCACTTTCACACGCCCAAATTCCTGACACAGCAATCACACCAGCTCACGGATTACGTTGAGTGCCGTTTGGCTAGCAGTGTGTGTAGTAACCAGCAGCTAGTCACTACTCACACACCCCCAGCCAAGCGCCAGTCCACGCACACCATACCGCCAGCCAAGCGCCAGTCCATGCACACCGCCAGCCAAGCTCCAGTCCACGCACACCCCACCGCCAGACAAGCACCAATCCACGCACACCGCCAGCAAAGCACAAGTTCAAACACACCGCCAGCCAAGCGACAGTACAAACACACCGCCAGCCAAGCGCCAGTCCACGCACACTGCCAGCCAAGCGCCAGTCCACACACACCACACCGTCAGCCATGCGCCAGTCCACGCACACCGCCAGACAAGCACCAGTCCACACACACCACACCGCCAGCCAAGCACAAGTCCACACACACCGTCAGGTAAGCGCCAGTCCACGCACACCGCCAGCCAAGTGCCAGTACAAACACACCACCAGCCATGCGCCAGTCCACGCACACCGCCAGTCAAGCGCCAGTCCACGCACACCACACCGTCAGCCAAGCGCCAGTTCACGCACACCACCAGCCAAGCACCAGTCCATGCACACCGCCAGCCAAGCGCCAGTACAAACACACCGCCGGCCAAGCGGCAGTCCACGCACACCGCCAGCCAAGCGCCAGTCCATGCACACCACCAGCCAAGCTCCAGTCCACGCACACCACACCGTCAGCCATGCGCCAGTCCACGCACACCACACCGCCAGCCAAGCGCCAGTACAAACACAACGCCAGCCAAGCGCCAGTACAAACACACCGCCAGCTAAGCGCCAATCAAAACACACCACCAGCCAAGCGCCAGACCACGCACACCGCCATCTCATTTAGGAATTTCTTTTATATAAATAAGAAAACACAAATAAATTGCAAATAGATACAAATCTACTAACACAAAAACTGAAACTAAATACACTACACAAATGCCAACCTTGAAACAGAACAAAAAATATTAAACAATAGAGGCCAGGCAGTTCACTTTACCACTCATGGATGCTCCCAAAAATTATTTTGCGTGTGGTACATTCTAAAGCAAGCAGGCACACACAGCCCAGGGTTAGGACACTCGGGGCAGTACATACGAGTCTCCTTCCACATACCTCTTCGCCAACAGACTCTACATCTCCTACTGGGAAAGTCTTTTGAGGATGTGAGAGGAATGTGATCAGGAAAGTGGCGATCTTTCAATCTAGCAACATCCTCCACCACTCCAACTCTAGGAACACTTGCCTGTTCCACTAAAACAAGGCTGCCTATTACAGACTCCTGAAATTTAGCAAAAGTCATCTTTGACTCAGGACAAGAATCCTGGAACACATCAAAAGAATTAAAGGTTGCCAAGTGGAAAAGATGGATAGCCAACTTCTTGTACACATGTAAGCCTTACGAAGAGCAGCGTAAGGTTCCAACCTCTGATCTACTCTGTCAACACCACCCATGTGCCTATTATAGTCTAAAATGCACACAGGTTTGCGCGCTTCAGCAACCTGACCCCAAACAGTCAGAGGAGCAGTGCTTTATTCATGGATGGTAGTCAGCATGTAGACATTTCTCCTGTCTGAAAACTTCACAGTTAGAAGCTCCTCGCAACGAAACGCACTGCACTGTCCCCGCAAAAGCTTTTGAGAAACAAGTTGTTTTGGGAAACCTTTACGGTTAGAGTGTATTGTGCCACTTTGGGCAATTCCCTGAACAACCGCACACCAGTGTAGAAGTTATCTACATATAATTGGTGGCCTTTGTTAAAAAATCCTCTACCAAGTTCCCACACAATTTTCTCAGTCACTCCAAAAGTGGACGGACAAACAGGGGGGTAATCCTGGATTCCTTACCGGTGTACACCCTAAAATTAGAGACATATCCAGTCCTATTGTCACACAGCATATACAGCTTAATTCGATAGCGTGCCATCTTGCTAGGAATGTATTGCCTAAAAACCACGCGGCCCTTGAACAACACCAAAGACTCATCCACTGCAATTTCTTTCCCTGCAGCATAGATCTCAGAAAATCGATCAATAAAGTGATCAATGACAGGCCGAATCTTAAAAAGACGGTCACAATCAGAGTTATCTCGTGGCAAAGCTAAACCATCATCGACAAAATGCATCATCTGAAGCAGAAGCAAATACTTATCACGACTCATGACTGCCCGAAATATAGCAGTTGCCATCAAGGGACTAGTAGACCAATATGAAGACTTTGATGGCTTCCTTAGCAAGCGCATCAAAAAAGTTAAACCCAAGAACTTCTTCATCTCTTCCAGATTTGTGGGAGTCCGGGTAGCTCTAGACTGGGGCTTAAGGCTGGCACTGTTGTCCCTCAAAAACTGTTGGGCATACAAATGTACCTGCTCATCAATCTCTGCCAAAAACACATCGTCCATAAACAACTGAAAAAATTTTATCGGCAAAAAGTTTTCATTATTTACTCTACACCCTGGAACACAGTAAAGTCTGGCAATGCACCATGCCTGGGGCAACCCAGAGGTCAGCACTTTCAACGGGAAGCCTTGCAGCCCCAGGCTCCAGCCCAGATGCCTCTTGCTGCATTATACCAACAGGAAGCCTTGCAGCCCCAGGCTGCAGCCCAGATGCCTCTTGCCTCACTATACCAACGGGAAGTCTTGCAGCCCCAGGCTGCAGCCCAGATGCCTCTTGCCGCACTATCGCCACATCAATGTCCTCCTCTAACACAGGCACTTCATCCGCACTAAGAGTAGCTTCATCCGCACAGAGTAGCTTCATCATCGGATGATGCCATGTGGAGAGAAAACTCACTGCCTGAATCATCCCCTCCCACCTCTGCCTCAGAATCAGAGTCAGTCTCTGGACCATGGTCAGAGGAAGAATCAAAAAGCATACCAACAACCTGCTGAGCAGTAATCCTGCGGCTAGCCATTATCCTTACTAAGAAAGGAGACTGCACAAACAAGTCAACTACCAACATTGTGCAAAATAAGGGGCATATCAACAACAACAGGCGATAATTATCGCTGAGCGCAATTAGCGCTCAGATAATTATCGCCGGCTAGCACCGATTTTTATCGCTGAGATAGCGTGCTATTAGCAACGCTTATCTCATCAGCGATAAAAATCCTAGCGCTAACTGGCTAACGTGAGATTATCGCTGGAAACCCAGCGATAATCTCACGTTAGCTAGTTGATAGGGACTCACAAACTTAGCCATGATATCCACCTTCCATAGGATATCATGGCTAAGTCAGTCCTGAAGCAGGCGTAAGGAAAGTAGCGATAACAGGGGTTATCGCTACTTTTCCTGACGCTACGCTTCAGAGCGTTAGGCTTGCTGATAGGAGAAATGTCGCTTAGCAACATTTCTCCTGTCATGCCAGGTCAGGAATGCCCACTTTGCATCTCATTAGAGATGCAAAGCTGGGCGTTAGGAATCCTGACGCTAAAGAAAGGTTTCACGCGTTAGCGTGACCTTGCTGATTAGGCGATAAAATTATCACCGCTTTTCGGCCGAAAACGGCCGCAAAAGTGGCAATAATTTTTATCGCCTGCTTGTTGATATGCCCCTAAGTAAGTAAAAAAATGTGTGCCTTTATCACAAAGATTTATATACTCAAAGACTATACGATTCACTAACAAGAGACAGCTACACTCGCCAGCACCTACTCTGCAAAGACACAGCAAAAATCAACGATATCCCACTAGAAAAAAAAAAAACAATTACTCAAAAGACAACAAAATACACATCAAGCACAAATGCAAAATGTTTTAGACACTCAAAAAACAGAAACCAAACATACTGGTATTGTGAGAGGTTGGCCTGGCATATGCTGTCTCCTAGTTATAGGGGACACCTTGCACCAGCCCAATTCGACTCTTGTTGATGATATGTTTAAGACAACCTTTAAAGAAAGCTATCCTAGTGGTAGCTGTGGAGAGCAGCCTTCAGGCTAAGTCTTGAAGGAGTGTTAAGCTTATTGTTTTACCATAGATAACCTCTTGAATGACCAAATGAAAGAGTATTCCACACAGGTATATATATAAAATATATGTATTTAATTCTAGACAGAATCCCAGAGTCTCCTTATGAGGCTATGGCAAAGTTACAAGTCAAACAAGCATTGTTAGATACAAATAAATAGCACTGTTAACATTAGGCCCCAGGGGGGGACCAAACCATATACTAAAAAAGTGGTATAAGAACCACGACAATTCTACAGACAATGCCTAGGGCATTTAGGATCGCTTGCCCCTTTAGAATCCACCCCAAGTGATTAGAAATGGAACCCACGGGAGGCGCGTGCAGTGGAAGTAACTGCTATCGGGATCTCTATTGCAGCCTATGGAGAATGTCGCGGTTGGAAATAAATTGTTTAAAAATACTTCTAGCAGTAGTACAAAGTTAAAACTTTAGAATTAAGCTTTTGAAGAGCCCACCACCTCGAGAGTACCGTAGTACCACTGTTACCTGCCCCAGGGAAGCCGGTTGCATAGGTCGTTTTTGAGCCGCGGGCTGATTTTCAATGGGAAAATAGTCAAAAGTTCTGCTAGCCAAAAGCGTCGATGATTCCGTGAAGATCAAAGATGTGAAGATTGAAGAAAAGAACCTGAAAGCAGAGGGGACAGAGTCTGGGTCACAGCAGAGTGACCAGGGGGCTCAAAGCAAAGAGCCCTTGGATGTCGGGTGCTTCAGGTTGAAGATGGTGTAGATTGGGTCTGCAGCCACGGGCTCCGGAAGGCTTCAGGGAAGGCCAGCTTCTGGAGTGCGACTGTCCCACGTCGGATGAGGGTCGCTGCGGTGTTAGTGTCCGGATTGGATCCACTAAGCCTTGGCAACCGCAACCCACGCAAGATGAACAAATCTGCTACGGTGCAGACCCACGAGGTCTGAGAGAGGTCTCCTTCAAGGAGACTGTAGAGCAGGCCTGGAGCAACCAGGGGAACTCTTGTTTGTGAAGATTGACCTCCGCTAGGGCCCACAAGTCGAGAGACAAGGGACCACGGGAGGCGGCAATTTGGCGTGCGTAAAAGGGCACCCACGGGCCACCGGAGGGGTTAGGGCGCTGGTCTTTGGCACAATTGCTGCAAAGTGTTTGGCTCAAGAATGGGCCAAAGCCCAACTTCCCCACTGGTCAGGGTCGTGTGCTATGCAAGAGGTGTCCGGTGTCCTGGGGTATTGGGGATCTCGGGACCCACGCGGTCCACGGTGCCCAAACTCGTTGAGCACACTCACTGGCCTCTGGGATGCACTGGAAACCCACCTCAAGGGAGCTGGAGGTTGTCAAAGTCCATAGGAGCAGCGAGGTTCCAACCGGGTCACTTGCAGTGTTTCAGGTGCCTGCCAAGCAGGGGGATAACTCCTTTATCCCAAGGGAGATTTCTTCAGTCAGCTGGGCAGCAGCTCGTCGAAGGTCAAGTCTTTGAAGTCCAAGATTAATCTGAGGCTCTGGGGCCACGTTATTCACCTTTATCTCCAAGATTAGGGGAGTGTCCAGAGTAGTGTCCACCAATCAGTGGTGAGGCGGGAAAGGGTGGCAACACCCTCTCCCCTTTGTGTGTTTCCCGCCTGGTCAGGGGACAGGATGCCCCTGAACCGGTTCCAGGCGGTGTATGCAGAATGCAGGCGCTGGGAAACTCCAAGTGTCATCCTGAAAGCCATCCCTTTGTGCACCCACCCAGTTCCAATCCACATAACCTGTCTGGGGAGGTGGGAACACCTCCTTGCAACAGGATCCCTATTGTCCAGCTGCCGAGGCTTGGATTTTGCCCAGCAACAGGCAGCCAGGGTCGTGTGGGTGGCTGGTAGCATCCATTTTGTACCACCGGTGCACTTTTAAATTTGTGTCTAAATTCTACCGCTTTTCCCATATCGCCCCTCTAGCAGGGGGGAATCGTACCCTTATGCCCATGGCTGGACTGGGGTAGGATTCCTACATGTTTGACACCAAACACGATATGGTTCTGTGTAGCCATTCTCAAGTTATCGCGATATCGCGATTGACTTATAATGCGGTTGAGTATATGGTATGGCTACACTACAACCAACCCAGCAATGATTTTACGAAGGTTGCAGAGGGGTCCTACTCAGGTAGGGGTCCCCCCTCACACATACCTCAGCACCCTGCCTTGTAGGATTACCAAGGCCTGCTATAGGGGTGACCTATGAGAGTATATGTGTTGTACTGGGGTGGGATATAGGGTACCTATATCCCTGTAAGGGGTGCTAGCACCACCTTACCCAGACTACAGTAGTGGTCTGGTGGTGTCATTTTGTATGGCTGTCCCAGGGTGGCATAATAAGTGCTGCAGCCCTGGTAGGCCTACTGAGGGACCCATGCCCTGGGTATCTAGGGTACCATCTACAAGGGACTGCCAGGGTATCCTCAGCATCCCATTGGTTTGTACCTAGGGTACACACATTAGTTTTTAGGGAGAAAGCAGATAGGCTGGGGTCCTGATTAGCAGGATCCCAGCCAGAGTAGTCAAAAACCACTCAAATACCAGGCAAAAAGTTGGGGGCAACCATATAGTCAGATTCCACCTTCCTACAGGTATTATTACACAATTTGCAAAAAACACATTCATGCAGAAAAATGAAACTCATTTACATTGTACAAAAAAAGTCTCTTACCAAACACATGCAACTACACAAACAGCAGAACCACCAGTAACGAAACCGCAACTTGCAACAGTCTAAAGAGCAAAAGCCTTGAACTAGAACAAAAAGGGAGAAATAAAGGATTACAATTACAATTCACAAGAAATAAAAAACAATTCACATTATAACACGCTATGTCACTACCCAAATGGGGGCAAAAAGGCCAAATAAACGGGCTGATCTGCCCCGAGGCAGAATACACATAAACAAATATATGTCCCCTGGACGTAACCAATTAATTTATTTTTAAATCCCTGGCTCTAGTGTGCTTTTCTGCCCCCCCCCAGGCCAGAAACACCAAAAAATATAGGTGATCTGTCCCCGGGGGAGGGGCAGAAAAGTCTTAAAAATTATTTAGGGGGAGGAGCCAAGATGGCGACCGGGACGGCAGCGTAGATTCCCGGCTCCGTGAACCTCCACATCCCGCACGGATATCCTGCACGAGATCCTCTCTGCGCCATGAGATCATGTTTGTGAATGAGAGAGACAACCGATCGTGTGACTCCGAGGTTTCTGGCCGCCGTACCGCCGGAGAAATCTGCAGTTGAACTTTGCGGCCCGTGCAGCCCCGGAGCCGGGACCTCGAGTGGACGCCTTGGCCGGGTGGCAGTTTCACAACAGCGGCCTGTGGTGAATGGGTGGAGTCGGTCCACCGGAGCGGTGCTGCCCTCGGCCTGCATTTTGCCGTAGTCCCTCCCACTGCTAAGCGTAGCGGACTGAGGACATGCCCGGGGGTGCAATTCTCAGATTCTTCGGTGCTTGCCCCTGCCTTTGAAGGTGAACTGCCCGGACGCCGCCCCTAGCTCGCCCTGATCCTTGCGGGCTGCTCCCGGCTTTTCGCGGGAGCTGGTCCGTGGCGGGGACGACTGTTGCCCGTGACCACGCAACGGCTGAGTTTGTGCCTGCCCCCGGACCCCTGTCTTCAGCGACGTGGACCTCGAGGCGCTTGTCCCTGGGTCCCGGCCCCAATACGAGTCGGGCCTTCCCGGCGGCCATCTTGTTGCTATGCAGCCTACCATCCTGTCCACTGGGTCGCAGCAGGATTGGGAGTGTGTGACTTTTGGGAGTGTGGCGGAGCGATCGCAGAGAGCTGTGCTGGGGTACGGCGACCTCCTAGAGGCCCTTGGTGCCCTTCATTTCTCCTTGGCTCGTGGCGCCGGGGTCTTGGGGAGTAAGCTCGATGGTGTGGCATCAGCGTTGGGACAGTGGCGGCATGCTGGTCCACAGGTACACAGGGGCTTCCCGCACTGCACACAGGAGGATAATGTCGCGGCCACCCCTGCGATTAGTGCACAGCCGGACACTCCGGACAGTATGCTACCGTGTGATCGGCTAACTGAGGGTTTGATCTGTTCCGGAGGTATTGGACCTGAGTGGAAGGTGGTGGCCTTGTCCCGTGCACGGCCTCCGGCGACCCAGGGACAATTCCAGCAACGTTTGTCTACTTTGGCTGATTCAGCCTTCCTGGACCTTGTGTGCAGTGCAGATCCTGGGGCAGCACTGGGAAAGACGTCCCTCCATGATGCGGACTGTGTTGGTACTCAGAGACTTCCACCCCACCTGTGTGCGTCGCTTCCCGGTTGTTTTTGGACACTCCTTTACCTTGGAACATCGGACATGGTGCTGGGTCGAGGGGTAGGCATGGGCAGAATTGCAAAGAGTGGTCAAGGATGAGGCTGATCCTTCGGGGGTGGTCATCTAGTAGACGGGCGGGCCTATGGTTGCGTACTCTCATGGTTATTAGCATAGTTGGTGCATAATGCTCCCCATCCCCCTTTTTTGATATGGTCGATTTGGTGCTGCTTATTGTTTGCTGTGGGGAGACTTCACCGTGCGGGAGGGAGAAGCCGGGGGTATGTTTTGAAGGCCCTCCTCCAGTTTATTATACTTTCTCCACCCCCCCCATCTGGTGGGGTTCTTTCTTACTCCTTTTTCCCTGTTTCTTCTATATTTCGGGTCTAGTTCCAGGGCGACAGGCACACTGCTGGGGGGGGGGGCCATACTCATTTGCAGAGGTGCAGGGTGGGGGGTTGGGGGAGGGGACTCTTTAGTCTTTATTACTTTTTCCATGGCCTCCTTTTTCTTCTCCGCTTCTTTTTGTTTTTTCTTTTCTGGGATCAGCGCGGTACACCTCCTTTGTTGTGAATCGTCGCCTCTTCATGTGTGCCACAGTTTCCGGGGTGTTCTCTGGGCGTTAGGTACCGGGGCCTGCAGGCGCAACTGTTTTTGATATTCTTCCCCATCCGGATTTTCCTGTGTCTGCGCCATTGATCCAATAGATTGCTGCTTATTGCTTACGTCTATTATTCTTGCCCCTTATCGCTGTTGGGAACTTGTTTGGCACCTGATCCTACTGTCTTGTTTCATTATAAAATGAAAAACCCTTTTTCTCCTGGTGTCCTACCTGCGCGGCTCACTGGCCAGACTATATTGGAATGAAGATTCTGCGCTCCGAGGTGCCGCCGGTGTTTACATTTGCTCTTATTGCTCTGATTGTTTAGCGGCCGGCCCAGGGGGGTTGTAGGCCCATACTTGTTAACGATTGAAATGTCAATAAAGGTTTTTCAAAAAAAAAAAAAAATAATTATTTAGGCCCATAAGTAAGAGACCCTTGCCCAAGGGGTCGACTCCATTTAAAATTTAAAACACTCCCTGGTGTCAAGTGGGATTTTCTGCGTCCCCCAGGAATTTTTTTAAAAAATAGGGCCCCTGGAAGCGACCCTTGCCCAACGGGTCGCATCCAATTTAAAAAAAACAAATTCTCTGGCTCAAGTGGGTTTTCTGTTCCCCCCCCCCCCATCCCCCAGGGCCAGAAACGTTAAAAAAATCAGGCTATCTGTCCCCGGGGGGGTAGAATATATTTTATAAATACATTTGGTCCCTGAACCCACTGTGCTGCCTGTTTGTACTGAAGGAGCCTGACCTCTAGCGACAGAACTGAGTACTGCACCCCCGCCCCCCCTGAGATGAGCCCTGCACCCCCACCCCTTCCCCTGAGATAGGCCCTGCACATCCGCCCCTCCCTGAGATGAGTCCTGAACCCCGCCCCTCACCCCTGAGATAGGCCCTGCACACACGCCCCTCCCTGAGATGAGTCCTGAACCCCCGCACCTCCCCCCTGAGATAGGCCCTGCACACACGCCCCTCCCTGAGATGAGTCCTGAACCCCCGCCCTCCCCCTTGAGATAAGTCCTGAACCCCCGCCCCTCCCCCCTGAGATAAGCCCTGCAACCCCTGCCATGAGCCCTGCACCCCCGCCCCTCCCTGAGATGAGCCCTGAAGTCCCGCCCTCCCCCCCTTGAGAGGAGTCCTGAACCCGCCCCTCCCCCCTGAGATAGGCCCTGCACACCCGCCCCTCCCTGAGATGAGTCCTGAACCCACGCCCCTCCCACCGAGATGCGCTCTGAACCCCCACCCCTCCCCCCTGAGATGAGCCCTGCAACCCCTGCCTTGAGCCCTGCACCCCCGCTTATCCCTGAGATGAGTCCTGAACCCCCGCCCCTCCCCCCTGAGATAGGCCCTGCACCCCGCCCCTCCCTGAGATGAGTCCTGAACCCCCGCCCCTCCCACTGACATAGGCCCTGCACACCCGCCCCTCCCAGAGATGAGTCCTGAACTCCCGCCCCTCCCCACTGAGATGAGCCCTGAACCCCCGTCCCTCCCACGAGATGAGCCCTGCACCCCTGCCCCTCCCTGAGATGAGTCCTGAATCCCTGCCCCTCCCCCCTGAGATAGGCCCTGCACCCCCACCCCTCCCTGAGCTGAGTTCTGAATCCCGCCCCTCCCCCCCCTTGAGATGAGTCCTGAACCCCCGCCCCTCCCCCCTGAGATAGGCCCTGCACATCCGCCCCTCCCTGAGATGAGCCTTGAGACCTCGCCCCTCCCCTGCGAGATAAGCCCTGTATATTTAAGCACAAGTCCGGAAGCGACAGTTTGCTCGCGGCTGCAACACCAATCACAATGATGTTAACGTTATTGATGCCACTATCAGACCTATAGAGATAGAGCATAATAATTACGTAGTGGATGAAACGCAGCATCACAAACCATAGAAATGTGTGCAGAGAGGTTTTTCGAAAACTACCCTTTAGCTGGCACGTAATCAGACGGGTTCTGTGGAAACCGCCTTTCAAAAATTCTAGTAGAGATTGATCAACGCCACACGAAGTGCGAGTGACAAATCATCACTAGGATGTGAAGTGTATACGCTATCTTGTAGAGCTATTGCGAGTTCTCAAAATGATATACCCCTATAATATTAGTGTGACACCGTAACTTGTTGCATACAACATTAATTAGCATGGTAATATACCTTAACGCATTTTAATACAAATGAATCACTAGAATATGTTTTAATCTAAAAGAGCGAAAAAGTTCCATATAGAGTTGTATGTAAATATCACGCAAAGGATTGTGGGAATGTAGGAGTTGAGGTTGGCTACTGCGTTTTTTATAAAACCCTAGGATATTAGTGTGACACTGCAACTTGTTCCATTCAACAATATATAGCATGATATTAACCCTCAACATATTTTTAGTTATATTACAAGTGCAGCGCCCCAAGAATGAGCGTCACCGCCTGCCAACAATCCTTTGAGAAATATCTGCAAACAAACCCTCACTGCACTTCTTTTTCATCTCTAAGGCCTCGAATAAAACCATTTTAATTGAATTGCGTGTACGCAGATTATCTTGTGCGTTTTTATACAACACTCTCTATTGTTAGTCGTCCCAAGTTGCAGCCTCGCACTAACCTTATCAGGCGATCGTTTTTTAAGCTTCACTAGTTATGACCTTTTTAAGTGTGAAGTTTCAGATTCGGTTCGTATTGAAGTGAAACGCATATCTTGAAATATTGGAAGACGATTCCTGGTGGATTTGTCTAATTATTTAACATAACATTATACTTCTCTGTTATTACTTTCCATCAACTGTAGCTCGCTAGATCTGTTCTAAAGGGAGCTCAGTCAGCTGGGATAGAATCAATGCACTTAGTGTGGCAGTGAAGCTCTCGAGCTGGATTGGTGGGCGGCTGGCTGAGAAGCGAGCTGGATTGGTGGGCGGCTGGCTGAGAAGCGAGCTGGATTGGTGGGCGGCTGGCTGAGAAGCGAGCTGAATGGCTGGCCGTTGAGTTTTTAGGTCTCGCCTGACCCAGTGCATGCGCTGGTCTAGCGAGACTTAGGTGCAGAGTTATGAGGCCCTTGCGCCTCGTTTACGCTGCTGTTGCGTCACGTTTGACACGGCGGCGCAAATCCTGCGCCATGGTGCGGGGTATTCATAACGTGACGCATCTGGGAGATGCGTCACGCAGATGCGTCACGTTATGAAGCTCTGCGCCACATATAGGCGTTCCGGCGTGGGGGGGGGCGTTCTGGCGCAGGAACGCCTCCTAAAAGTGGCTGAGTGAAATATACAAGACTCGGTCACTTTTAAGGCCATGCTGCGTCAAAACCCTGCGCCTGCTTGAAGCAGGCGTGAGGATTGACGCAGCATGTTAGGGATAGGGCACCCCCGAGCCTTGCTGGAGCTGCGTCGCGCTTGCGACGCAATTCTAGCAATGCGCCGCCTATCCGACGGGGATGCGTCACGCATCTGCCCATCCGAGCGCCACGGTGCGCCGTATTGAAAATGCAGTGCATCAGTGGTGGCGCACGGGTGAGCAGATGCGTCGCAACTCTTCTGGTGCATCTCTCCAGCAGACATAAATCTGCCCCAAATTGCGAGGGCTCCAAAAAGTGCTACCAGGCCAGCCTAGAGCTACAGTGCATGTGCGCCGGCGCGCCCGCCGCACTTTACCACAATTACTTTCACTTTCGCCGCCGCACGGCCGCTTTGATGTTTTATCGTGATCGCGATCGCACCTATTGGCTATGCCAATGCTTGTGCTACTTGTGAATTAAAACGTGCAACAAAGTGATTTTGCCTCAAACACCGACCCATACTCGCGTGTAAAATGGATAAAATCTATGGGGCCGATCTATGTTGCAGTTGCGCCACTTTTACGCCGCCGTTGCGTCACTTTTGTGACGCAGCGGCGGCGTAAACCCTGCGCCACGTTGCGCCCGATTTACATCGTGACGCCTCTATGGAGATGCGTCACGGTGTAAAGCCCTGCGCCACATGAAACCTGCATCAGGTTTTATGTGGGCGTTTCCACGCAGGGGGGGCGTTCCGTCGCAGGAACGCCCCTGAAATGTGACTCAGTGAAATCTATAAGATTTCACTGAGTCACTTTCCCAATGCTGATGTGTCAAAACCCTGCGCCTGCTTGAAGCAGGCGTAAGGCTTGACGCACCATGTTAGGTATGGGGTAGGTTGGAACAGTGCTGAAGTTGCGTCGCACTTGCGACACAACTTCAGCACTGCGCCAACCTTACGCCGGCAGATACATCACGCATCTGCTTGTCCTTGCGCCACGATGCACTGCATTGTAAATGCGGCGCATCTGCGGTGGCGCAAGGGCAAACTTGCGTGACGCATCTTCCCTGGCGCATCCATGCTGATTTGCAGGGATGCGCCAGGGAACATAAATCTGCCCCTATGTTGCTTACTTCTTATTTAGGGAACAGCAAACTTAGGGGCAGATTTATGTTTCCTGGTGCATCCCTGCAAATCAGCAGGGATGCGCCAGGAAAGATGCTTCACGCAAGATTACCCTTGCGTCACCACAGATGCGCCGCATTTACAATGCAGCGCATCGTGGCGCAAGGATAAACAGATGCGTGACGCATCTGATGGTGTAAGGGCGGCGCATTGCTGGAGTCTTGTCGCAAGCACGACACAACTCCAGCAATGTTTAGGGGCTGCCCATACCTAACATGCTGCGTCATGCCTTACGCCTGTTTCAATCAGGCGCAGGGTTTTGACGCAGCAGCGTCGGAAAAGTGACTCAGTGAAATCTTGTAGATTTCACTGCATCACTTTTCCGAGGCTTTTTCCGATGGAACGCCCACCCTGCATACATTAAACCTGACGCAGGTTTAATGTGGCGCAGGGCTTTACACCGTGATGCATCTCCATAGATGCGTCACGATGTAAATAGGGCACAACGTGGCGCAGGGTTTACGCCGCCGTTGCGTCACAAAAGTGACGCAACGGCAGCGTAAAAGTGGCGCAAGTCTAACATAAATCTGCCCCTTAGTGTGAAATCAGATTGGTCCATGTGCGAATGCTACTCGTTGTTTTGTATTACACTGCCTGAAAACAAACTATGCAAATTCTTGCACCAGTGCATGTCTGTGATATGGGCCCCGTTAACGGTTATGGATTATTAACTCCCTGGCCCTAAATTGAAGTAAGTATATTATGCTTAATGTGCTCAAGGACTGCACCCAACCCGTGCAAAGTATTAAAGCATTAGAGTTTGCTCCTCTCACACGCTGTGTTCCATCATCCACTGTGAGCCGGCAGGTATTAATGCAGCGCGGGACAAGTGCGATAAACATTAGTGTGAAAGTTAAGAAACGCGGCAGCCTGTGTAGTTCCTGATGTAAATCAGAAGTTGGATTCCCAGGCTTCCCGAAAAGGCAAGTGACTTGGCAGTGTTGTTTAACTCCTTTGGTTCCGGAGCTGGTTCTTTCCGTCATATTCTGTACTACTCGGACAACACCTTCATCTATAGTCGGGCTTGGAAGGTACAAGGAACACGTCATATTTGCATCTCGTGATACAAGCTCTCGTAGAAGTTCTCTATGTCCTTTTCCACTTTCTACATGGAAGGGATTTTTTATATCAACTACATAATGATATATTAAAATTGGACTTGTTTGCATGCTCTGTGACAAAGTTGTTCCTGTAAAATGTGCATCTGTTGACAATACATGCACCAGGGGTGCATTTTCATGACAGGGTATCAACAGAATGAACCCTATATTATATAAAATTATTGAAAGATAGAAATCTATAGGAGTTGCTGGGAAATATAAATGAAGGGGTCGCTTGCTGTTTCTAATCAATTGTCCTCTGGTCACATTCGTTCTGCAAAAACGTCTCAAGAGGGTGAAATGGGGACATGTGGAGTGGTCGCCATCTATTACACTTCAGGGTTTCTCTGACTGATCCTGGGCGGGGCTCACCGCTGTCGCTTAGGAACACAGCGGGGCAGATTTATGTTAGACTTGCGCCACTTTTACGCCGCCGTTGCGTCACTTTTGTGACGCAGCGGCGGCGTAAACCCTGCACCACGTTGCGCCCTATTTACATTGTGACGCATCTAGGGAGATGCGTCACGGTGTAAAGCCTTGCGCCACATTAAACCTGCGTCATGTTTAATGTATGCAGGGTGGGCGTTCCATCGGAAAAAGCCTCGGAAAAGTGACGCAGTGAAATCTACCAGATTTCACTGGGTCACTTTTCCGACGCTGCTGCGTCAAAACCCTGCGCCTGCTTGAAGCAGGCGTAAGGCATGACACAGCATGTTAGGTATGGGCAGCCCCTAAACATTGCTGGAGTTGCGTCGTGCTTGCGACACCACTCCAGCAATGCGCCGCCCTTACGCCATCAGATGCGTCACGCATCTATTTATCCTTGCGCCACGATGCGCTGCATTGTAAATGCGGCGCATCTGTGGTGGCGCAAGGGTAAACTTGCGTGACGCTTCTTTCCTGGCGCATCCCTGCTGATTTGCAGGGATGCGCCAGGAAACATAAATCTGCCCCAGCATGTTATTTATTTGGAGGTTTCAGTTTCGAGTTAGTTAACCCTTTGGACTCAATTTTTAATTCAAGCCTCGGCAGCTAGAAGGGATTTGCAGCCAAACAGTTCCTTGTCACCCTTCCCCGAGCCACCAGTATCCCCTCCTCCCAACGGCCACAAAACGACGACTCCGACATGAACTTGTCAGCATAGCTTGCTGCAGTAAACCACGTGGAATCTTAAATTCACAAGTTGAAATTCTGACAGAGTAGTTAATGTTTGCCTTCCATCTTTCTGGTACTAAAAAAAAGACTATAGCTGAGTTCGCTGGTAGTAACACCGGGTGGGTAAGTGCGTGAGTGGTTACAGCCAGCTGCTGCATAGAAGCTGTGGAGTGAGGCCTCATTCACACACCAGCAGGAAAACCTCAGGTGCAAGGTCTGTAGCCACCAGCATAAGAGGAGCTCAGACGTGCAGGCGAAACAGGAATCCATACACCAGCATGAAGAAGCGAGACAGAGGTGCTGCGACTGCGAAGGGAAGCTGAGCATTCCTCAACCACACCCCCACGTGTCTACAGGACTTTGACGCCGGTAGCCTCGTTGCTTTGGGGCATATCAGCAACACCCGGCGATAATTATCATTCAGCGCTCTTCGCGTGAGGATAATTATCGCCGGCTAGCGCCGATTTTTATCGCTGAGATAGCGTGCTATTAGCAACGATTATCTCATCAGCGAAAAAAATCCTAGCGCTAACTGACTAACGTGAGATTATCGCTGGAAACCCGGCGATAATCTCACGTTAGCTAGTTGATAGGGACTCACAAACTTAGCCATGATATCCACCTTCCATAGGATATCATGGCTAAGTCAGTCCTGAAGTAGGCGTAAGGAAAGGGGCGATAACAGGGGTTATCGCTACTTTTCCTGATGCTATGCTTCATAGCGTTAGGCTTGCTGATAGGAGAAATGTTGCTTAGCGACATTTCTCCTGTCATGCCAGGTCAGAAACGCCCACTTTGCATCTCATTAGAGATGCAAAGCTGGGCGTTAGGAATCCTGACGCTAAAGCAAGGTTTCACGCCTTAGCGTGACCTTGCTGATTAGGCGATAAAATTATCGCCGCTTTTCGGCCGAATATGGCCTCAAAAGCGGCGATAATTTTTTATCGCCAGCTTGTTGATATGCCCCTTAGGAAGAGAGGCAGGTTTAGAGCATAATGCACACTCTTCCTCTTTGGGATTAACTCTTTCCTGGCCTGCCTCTTTTTAGTAGAAAGAAGGGTGGGAGCTTGTAGCACAACGGGTGTGGCTTAACGGCTACGGAGTTCGACTTTGAAGCTGGGAAACCAGGTTCAAGTCTTGGCATCTTCTCAAACATCCTGTGATTTTGGGCAAATCACTTAGGGGCCTATTTACAAGCAGGCGATAAAAAATTATCGCCGCTTTTGCGGCCGTTTTCGGCCGAAAAGCGGCGATAATTTTATCGCCTAATTAGAAAGGCCACGCTAACACGTGAAACCTTGCTTTAGCGTGGGGATTTTTTACGCCCAGATTTGCATCTCTAATGAGATGCAAAGTGTGATGAATACAGGCCCCAGCTAGGCCCGCAGAATACAAGGGTTCGCTCTCCTGTAACAGAAACTGGAAGGAAGTTGGCACGGAAACTGCAAAGTACAAAACCAGAGTTTATTAACCCTTAAGGGTGGTCCTACAACCTATACAACACTCTTCAGTATTGCATAGAGTAGCACAAAGAACTTGCGTACACGGTCCCCTTTTATACAGAGGGGCTCATAAGTGGGTGGATACAACATGAAGCAAGGAATATTGCCTTTTATGGACATTTTCGATACAGAATCAATATGTGGGCGGAGTTAACACACTCCTTGAGCCCGCGAAAACATGGTCAAGCAAGGACTAACTGATAACAGATGTGGTCAAGTCTGGGCATGCGCCAGACGGACAAAGGAGCTATTTATAGACTGTTACTAGGCAGATAACGAGAGCAACTGACACGAAGATAGGACTCTTCTCGTGCTAAGCACGTGGAGACATGACAATACAAAATGGAGTTCAAACATTAGTCAACATAAGGGAAGAAACTCGGTCCTAAAGGGGAATTCATGTCTTTAGTGAATGCTTAATCACATCGCTGTTTCAATTTTCAACAGACGACCCTTTCAGCATTTACTGAAGACATCCGGTTTATTAAAATAATCATCATATATGTCAATTTTCATCATTTCTTCTATTTCTTTAGTTAAATGTTTCTGATAGGTGACATTAGCAATAGCTTTCTTATCAGGAATACAGAATGACACACATAGGGAACAGAGTAGAGGACCACATTGGACACAAATGCAACAAGAAAACAGAATTGCTACGATAATACAGAGACCAGTTAAAACCTTCCATCCCCATGTGGTGATCAATGCCCAAAACCATCCAGAAAAGGTCCAAGTGCCATTTTCTGTATGGATTTCAGCTGCAATTTTATGTAATTTATTGATAGCATTATAGATTGATGGTGTGTGGTCAGGAATAAACACGCAACAACTACTTCCGATAATTTTACATGCTCCACCTCGGTCAGCTAACATAACATCTAACACCATACGATTCTGTAATGCAACAATTCTATTAATTTGTAATTCTTCCGTAAGATTCCCAAGAGCAGCAGCGGTTTGATTTGTCACAGCCTCTACAACTCTTGTTAATCTTCGAACTTTCCTACTATTTAGGGCAGCTCCAACAAAGAAAAACAATCCTAAATTAAAATCAATATACTGTTGCAGGCTAGTATCAGTTTGGTCAACATCATCAATAGATAGAGTACGTTTATACCTATTACAGTCACATTATTCAACAACTTCAAATCTTTATGATAAGATGCAGGTGCCAAGAATACAGGAGGTAATAGGAATGTTACATAACATACTCCGGACCAACCGGCTGGCAAACGATAATAACCCTTATTCCCACATACAAAGTATGTGTTATGGGATGCTAAGAAAGTACTATTATTCAACCCGTCAATATTCAGGATAATGATACAGTCACTAACACCAACAGGAATATAACCCACACTCTGGACACACAGGTCCGCTTGAGCTTGTGCCACTTGAATCACAAATCGCTCTTTCCCTACAGTGTCTCTAGTGTTCGTGAAAATGTAGGGGATCGATTCATTGTCTGGTCGATATTCTTCCCATTCCCAAATTGTCCCATTCGCTTGTGGATAACCATCTTTATCTTGATGACATTCCCTATTAAGTCTAAAAAGTAATCGTCCCACTGTAGGTTTCCGTGTAGCAAAAAGCAAAGTATACCATGCTCTACAGGAGCCATTGTGAGAAAAGGGAAGAGGTATGAATGGCGTTCCTCCTTTCTTCTGATGAGCTGGGATCATACCACATATCCAACAGTTCGTAGCATTTGACAGAGGCAAAGACAGAGGTGAAAAGTCTGGGTATTTGGATTGACTCGGAACTCTCATTTGCCCCGCAAGCAAAGAAGGTCGTAGGGACCTGTTTCGGTCTGCTAAAATCCTTGAGGAAAGTCCTGCCCCTTCTTCCTCCGAAATCACAAAAACTATTAGTCCAGGGTCTTATTATATCAAGACTGGACTATAGTAATGCGATTTACCTAGGCGCACCGGAAGCAACACTGAATAAACTGCAAAGGATTCAGAATACTGCTGCCCGGATCATTACCAACACCCCGGCCAGATCATCGGCCAAACCTGCCCTCAAACTCCTGCATTGGCTCCCTATAAGGGAGAGAATTAAATTCAAAGCCCTGTGTTTGGTGCACAAAACTTTGAACAACCAAGGCCCTCCAGTTCTCCGCAACTTCATCACCCCTTACATAGCCACGAGATCCCTCCGTTCCAACGCAGAAAATCTCATCAACACCCCAAGGTTTAGGAAAGCACGTTCAGGGGGAAGACGGTTTTCGGTCCATGCGGCCCGTCTTTGGAACTCCCTTCCTCGGGCTCTCCGTCTGGAACCCCAATACCTTCGCTTTAGGAAACTGCTTAAGACACATCTTTTTCCCTAGCTTCTATGTCCCCCTCGTGAACTCAGCCTCGGTCCTCAGCTTCACTTTTTTAGGGTTCCTCAGCGCTGGGATACCTCCTGGTGACTATGCGCTTTATAAAAATAAATAATAATAATAATAATAATAATAATAATTTGTAGCAACATGGGTATGATGCAACATCTGGATGAAGGTGTTATTCAAATAAGACTGACGATGCTTCAATTCTTGATACGGAAGGGTATAAAGGTAGTGCTCCTCAGGCACTGGAGTGGTCAAAACAAGCAACTCACGGGCAGGAGTCACATCCTCAACAAACCATGTGGTTATACCAACAATAGCCACAATGATAATAAAGCTTGTCGCACAAAGAATCTTCTTCTTCTCCATCTTATAGTAAGAGGTCAATATCTTCCTGAAACTAAAAGGTTGTCAGAACTCTTCCCCTTAGGCAGCCGTTGATTTCTTCACCAGCGGGCCAAGACGGGTGTCACTACGCTAATGCAGGGCTGATCCCCCCCCCTTGCCTCATTGGCTCTCCGTTTCACTAACCTAAGGGCCGTTCTGACAATTTGTCCCGATACTGAAGAATTCACTTCCTTGGTCTGAGATGATATCGCCTTACTTCTGGAATCGTCTGGTCCGAGAAGAGCTCCTCGCTGTCGTTCGATTCCACAACACGGCCTTTCTGGGCAGTCAGGATCTCTCGATGGTCGGTCAACACAGCAGGCTCCACCAAACCCGGCGGCACTTTCCGACAGTGCGTGGAATGAATCCAGTTCTTCCGATTGGAGACTCGCACCGCTGTTCTTGTCGCCAACAACACCTCCTCAGGACCCGACCACCTCGGCTCCAGACTGTTCGTCCTCTCGAACGCTTTGATTAGGACATAATCTCCAGGTCGAAGAGAATGGCCTTCACCAGTGGATCAGTCAGGGAGCGCTTCTCGAACCTGTTGATGAATAGAAACCAAATTATCAGTCAACTGTGCCAAGTAATCGCTCATCATTATACAAGGTATGTCATACACTGATTTTGGCTTTGGTGTACCCCAAATATTCATTGGGCGTCCGAACACGATCTCATACGGCGTGAGACCGGTTCGAGAATGCGGTATCGATCTGATTGACAATAATGCCAGCGGTAAAGCATCTGGCCAAGTCAAAGAAGTCGAGGCTTGGATCTTCGCGATCTTAAGCTTCAAAGTACCATTGTACTTCTCAACTAATCCCGCAGACTGAGGGTGAAACACTGCATGAAATTTCTGGGAAACTCCCAGTCCTTTCAGTACATACTTAATAACGTCTGCTATGAAATGGGGTCCGTTATCACTCCACAACAGTCTGCAAACGCCATATCGAGGAAAAAACTCCTTCAATAGCATCTTGGCTGTAGTCATTGCAGTATTGTCTTTCGTAGGGTAGGCCTCAACCCATTTGCTGAAGGCACAAACCACTACTAGAACATACTTCAGATTGTTACAGCTTTCAAGCTGAATGTAATCCATCTGCAATACCTCAAAAGGTGCAGTGGGTGTTACAAACCCTCCTGCTGGAGTTCGTGTCCCTTTTCCAGGGTTGTACTTTAGGCAAATCATACAAGTCTGTACCACCCTCTTTGCCGTACTAGCAATCTCTGGATGCTCCCAGACTTGGGTAAGCAATTTTACAATTGCGGAAGCTCCAACATGTGCTAGCCCATGTGCCATCTGAACCATAGGTTGTACAAAGGCTGTGGGTAACTTCCATCTATCCATCTGCTTATTTCTCCAACAACCTTCATCATCCAATTCTCCATCATTAGACCATTGCTCCCGTTCCTTATCGGAAGCGGTCCTCTGTATTTCCAGCACTTCTCTCCTTGCATCGTGCCATCTTTCTGCCTGCGACTTCACAACGTACATTGCAGTAGCACCAGGCTGCATCGCAGTCTCTCGTGCCACCCGGTCTGCCAAAGCATTCCCTTCTCCAACTTTATCAACCACTTTCTTATGGGCACTACATTTAATTATAGCAATCTTCTTCGGATATGTTAATGCAGTCAAAAGGTTGTGAACTAATTCTCCATGCATTATCTGTGCTCCATGTGACGTTAGAAACCCTCTCTCCTTCCAGAGTAGGCCGAAATCGTGCGCTACTCCGAAGGCATAGCGGCTATCTGTATAAACATTCACACACAATCCTGCACTGAGCTCACATGCTCGTGTTAATGCTATCAGTTCTGCTGCTTGAGCTGATTTCTGCGGTATGCGTGCTGTCTCCACTATTGTTTGCAGTGTGGTAATTGCATACGCTGCTGAAGTCGTACCATCTGGTAGCTTCAGGCATGATCCGTCCACCCACAGTTCTCCATCTACATCTGGAAAGGGCGTATCCTGGAGATCAATACGACCCTTTGTCTGTTCCTCAGTCACAAGAATACAGTCATGTGCTTTTTGTGCTTCAGACTGAGTTTCCGGGAACGGCAACAATGTGGCCGGATTTAACGTTACACACCTCTTTAACGTAATATGAGGAGCCAAAAGCGTCAACTCATATCCCGTTAAACGAGCGCTGGTCAAATGCTTTGTCTTTGTCTGATTAAGCAGGGCATCAACAGCATGGGGGACTAATACCAACAGTTTGTGAGATAACACAATTCCCTCACTTTGGCGTATTGACACAGCTGTCGCCGCAACCGAGCGAAAACAACCAGGCAATGCCCGGGCAACAGGATCAAGTACAGCCGAAAAATATGCACAAGGGCGCTGCTTATCGCCGTGCATCTGCACTAAAACTGATAATGCACATCCATCTTTCTCATGCACATACAGTGAAAAGGGCTTCGTATAATCAGGGGTCCCTAACACTGGTGCTGAACAAAGGGCCTGTCGCAATTGCTGAAAGGCAATTTCACACTCATTTGACCAGGGAAGAGGAATCGGTGTGTCCTTTGTCAAAAGGGCTAACAAGGGTTTAGCTATGTGTGAAAATCCTAATATCCATTGCCTACAAAAAGAAACAAGACCCAAAAATGCACGCACGTCCTTCTGTGTGGAAGGCACTGGCGTGTCCAAAATAGCTTGAATGCGGTCCGGTGTGAGTGCAAGCCCCTCCTTAGACAAAAGGTGACCCAAATAAGTCACCTTTGGTCTACAGAATTGTAATTTCTTCCTCGACACTTTGTGATTGTGAGATGCCAAAAAGGAAAGCAGAGATAACGTGCACTTCTCACACAGCTCAGGAGTGTCGGCCGCCAACAAGATGTCATCGACACATTGTATAAGGGCGACACCCGCGGGCAGAACAAAGGAATCCAATTGCCTTTTCCATGCTTGACTGTAAATGCTAGGGCTTTCTGTGTAGCCCTGGGGGACTCTACAAAATCTATAAGACCTATTATTCAGAGTAAAACCGAAAAGGTATCGGCTATCAGGATGAATAGGGATCGAAAAGAAGGCATTTTTCAAATCAATAACTGAAAACGTGGTCGCCGTTGGCGGGACCAAAGTGAGCAACGTCGTGATATCAGAAACCACTGGATACTGAGGTATCACAATCTTGTTCACTTCCCTTAAATCAATGATAAACCGATAAACTGTGGCATCCGTATCTTTCTTCAAGATGGGTAAAATAGGACTGTTGCAAACATAGGGAACTTCTTCCACTACCCCCACCTTAATCAAATCCTGCACAATCTGAATGAGTGCCTCCTCCTCCTCCTGGGAAATGCGATACTGAGGGAGGCGCGGTAACACCGCACCCTCCTGGACACTAATATGGACAGGTGGAATCACCATCTGTCCCACATCGGTATCTAAAGTAGCCCACAAAGAAGGAGGGAGAGAAGCTAATACAGTATCCTCCACAACCACACACATCCGGTCCGTCATCGGGTGATTATCATTCAATATCACACGTACTCCAGCGGGTGAGCAGCGGATCGTAGCTCTGAAGTGCTTGAGCATATCAAGACCCATAATGTTGTCAGGCGTGTTCGGGGCAAGCAGAAACGGACAGGGTGCAGAAAAGGGATCAACATGGAATGCAAGGGGTCGGGAAAGAGGGCTTCGAGAGAGTGTACCATCAAACC
Organism: Triturus cristatus; assembly: GCF_964204655.1. Classification (NCBI taxonomy): domain Eukaryota; kingdom Metazoa; phylum Chordata; class Amphibia; order Caudata; family Salamandridae; genus Triturus; species Triturus cristatus. The sequence goes on along the minus strand of NC_140582.1, from coordinate 1,203,955,086 downwards.
CTACCGATGTAACCATTAAGCCAGATGGGGGAGCCCTCGGAACCAATTGTTTGGACAGCGCACTGCGGGTGGCTCCTGTATCAACTAGGAACCGATCAGTAGAACCCAAAACCTTTGCTGAAACGTAAGGACCCTTCTGATCAACCGGCACTTCAACTGATTCTAACCCCCATCCATCGCAGTCCTATGCATGCTGCGAATCATGGTACCCAGAGCGGTCAGTCCCTGACATTTGATACTGGTGCTGTTGATCAAATACATTGGGTCTATCTCGCTGCTGCGCGGTAGGTTCAAAGCGAGCACGATCATTAGAATTCCCTCTGAAATTCGAAAAGCCCCCTCTACCTCTCGGTGGTCCCTGACCACGTCCCTGACGAGATGCGTACAACGCCGGACAATCTCTGGCCCAATGACCCGACTGTTTACAATACGCACATTGATTCCTATTTACATCTGACCGACCCGGAGGAGGACCATAGAATCCTCCCCTACCTCTATCGACACCCCGACGAGGCGGACCATACACTTGCGCTAACATCACCTTTGTTTTCAAATCTTTCGATTTCTTCTCCTCCTGCCCCTTCGCTTCTTGTTCCTGGAGCTCATAATACTGAGCCATAGTCAGGAGGGATGCCGGAGGTGAAGTGGGCCAGGAACTTTCACTCGCTTTTAAACGAGCTGTTATTCCCGGTAATACATTCGCCACATATTTATCCACAAAAAGATGGCGACCCGTATCATCCGTAAGTGACTGACCACTAAAATCATGAAATGTCTCCTCAAAGCGCGTAAAGAAATCTGAGACCGATTCATCAACCTTCTGTTTACACGAAGCTAACATATTCCAGTCAATCTTTTTAGGGGGAATAATTGTTTTCAACTTGGTCAAAATAGCAGCGGGAAGATCTAAAATAATCTGAGGCGGTTTTTGCGCGGGTTTCCTCTCCCTATCCTCATCCTCAATCTCAGACCACTTGGCCCTAAAAGCGGCTTGATCATCCACCTTCCGCACAGATCGCCACATATCCGGTGGTAAGATAAGCCCAAAGAACAGATCTATATCTGCTAAGGTCATAGTACAAGAATTCAAGGCCCCTTCGACTTCTTCGTAAAAGGCCGCTGGATTCTTGCGGAGGTCAGGCAATGCATTATTTAATGCCATAACATTAGCCCTATGCCAGGGAGTATAAACCCAATTATACACAAAATATCCCTTAGCATCGGCGGAAGTAATATCCGAACTAGTTCCCGCTCCTTTAGGAGGAACATACAAAGGTGCCGCCTCTCGCATTGGTTTAGCATGCACTAGGTCGTTCTTATCTGAGTGGGAGGTAGATGATTGGTCGCCGCCGATACGTGGATCCGACTGCGCATCCTCCCCGGCTGTTAGGCGCGCTCTCTCTTTAAGGGCACTCGCCGCGTCCCGCAATGCAAACAGCCGTCGAGCCGCATCAGGTGCCTTAGAGGGAGAAAAAACACCGTTACGTAATGCTTTAGCATCTAATACCACATCATCAGGCTCAAAAACGTCTGAATATTTCCGAAAGGCAGTAATCACTTCCTCAGAAAAGTGTCCCAAAAAATACAACTTCTCTCTATCCTGCCACTTTTCCCAAGAGTCCAACAATTCAGTAAGGGATAACTTGCCCTTAAGTGCCCGAAAGGAAACTTTCTGAAACTCCCCCATTGGGTCAACTGATAACATGGACCGCGTGTCTACCTTACCCGGAACCAATCCAGAATCCTGTGATCTCGGGGCAGACGCGCCAGCATGAGGAGGCGGAGAACGATCTAATAAATAAAAATCATCTTCAAGATTAGTAAGGACAGGATAAAGTGGCTGGCGGACAGCATATTGACCCGAGACTTGCAACCTACGCTCTTTCTCTTGTCTCTCCGCCAGTTCTCTTTCCTCCCGACGCTTCGCTTCCTGTGCTCTCACATGATCATTTTTCCGTTGCTCTTTGTCAAACAGCGCTTTCTCACGTTTCTCTCGCTTACGCACTTCTTTCACCCATAACCGTACACATTCAAACATGTCGTGCCGAGCACGCCGTTTACACATACACTGTTCCACATACTCAATCTTACGCATATCAAATGATCCATACAAAGGCCAGCGCAACTCAGGATCCTTTTTGGTGTATTTCCTCCATACTGTGCTGTACATTATAGAAGAAAGACCATGCTTCACATACATATCCCTATTAGGAATCCCCTCTGGGGGGGCTGGAGCAGATTCCTCGAGGTTTAACCAGTTTCCAAAGCAGCAGCACCACTTACGAAGTACGCTAAAAGCAGGCATGCTCAAAAATAATGCAAAATATGCAGTATTATCAAAAATGGCACTTAAACTTTGCGCCGTTCAGATTTACACAGCTCCGGAGAAATATCTCCACATTACCTGCCTATATGTGTTGCAACGCATATATTCTCACAGTAATCAATACAAGATATGACCGGTCATCACAAATCAAACTCAAATAGCCAACCCAATCTTCAAAACTCGGAGCAAGTGCCGTACAACGGTTCTTACCAATCAAGAGTGTCCAGATTCCAACTGCCAAGTTCCAAAATTCGCCCAAACGGCTGTCACGACAAACCGACAGAAGAGGTCTCCGTCGAGGACCGGCGCCACCCAGAAGGTCAGTTCGGAAGGGAAGGAAGAAAACCTCGGGATGCCAGGACTAAAAACGCCTCTGGCAGTGATCACATCCCCGGCCAAATTCCTCACCTTCGTCACGACCAGTCTTCGAGCATCCGAGTCGCCGATGAGCCCCACGTGACGGGCGCCAATTGATGAATACAGGCCCCAGCTAGGCCCGCAGAATACAAGGGTTCGCTCTCCTGCAACAGAAACTGGAAGGAAGTTGGCACGGAAACTGCAAAGTGCAAAAACAGAGTTTATTAACCCTTAAGGGTGGTCCTACAACCTATACAACACTCTTCAGTATTGCATAGAGTAGCACAAAGAACTTGCGTACACGGTCCCCTTTTATACACATGGGTGGATACAACATGAAGCAAGGAATATTGCCTTTTATGGACATTTTCGATACAGAATCAATATGTGGGCGGAGTTAACACACTCCTTGAGCCCGCGAAAACATGGTCAAGCAAGGACTAACTGATAACAGATGTGGTCAAGTCTGGGCATGCGCCAGACGGACAAAGGAGCTATTTATAGACTGTTACTAGGCAGATAACGAGAGCAACTGACACGAAGATAGGACTCTTCTCGTGCTAAGCACGTGGAGACATGACAATACAAAATGGAGTTTAAACATTAGTCAACATAAGGGAAGAAACTCGGTCCTAAAGGGGAATTCATGTCTTTAGTGAATGCTTAATCACATCGCTGTTTCAATTTTCAACAATTTTCAACAAGTGGGCGTTCCTGACCTAACATGACAGGAGAAATGTCGCTAAGTGACATTTCTCCTATCGTCAAGCCCCACGCTATGAAGCATAGCGTCAGGAAAAGTAGCGATAACCCCTGTTATCGCTACTTTCCTTACGGCTGCTTCAGGACTGACTTAGCCATGATATCCTATGGAGGGTGGATATCATGGCTAAGTTTGTGAGTCCCTATCAGCAAACTAACGCCACATTGCGTGAGATAATCTAAGAGCAGAGAAAGGGCTGGGCCCTTCACAATATTATACAGGGTGCGAAGAGCCTGTGCAGGGCATGCCTTTCTGTGAGATTTCAGATTTGTGAGACTGGAAAGAGCCTTTCCGTCGAATAACACCCCTGGGTGTTTGTATTCAGCCAGTGTCCAAGGGCTGTCCTTGTAAATGCCATCACGGAAGGCCCTTGATTTGGTTGCTGATTACAATAACTTTAGATTTGGCCCGGTTTATTAGCATCCCATTAAGTGGTTGATTATAAATTAGGGGGCATATCAGCAACAACCGGCGATAATTATCGCTAAGCGCACTTAGCGCTAGGATAATTATCGACGGCTAACGTGGATTTTTATTGCTGAGATAGCGTGCTATTAGCGACGCTTATCTCCTCAGCGATAAAAATCCTCACTCTAACTGCCTAATGTGAGATTATTCTTCCCTCTCTGACCTCTGGCGGGGAAGCACAGCGCAGCCATGACACAGCACACTTGGACATCACAAACTCGAGCGGGGAAGCACAGCGCAGCCATGACGCAGCACACTTGGACATCACAAACTCGAGCGGGGAAGCACAGCGCAGTCATGACGCAGCACACTTGGACATCACAAACTCGAGCGGGGAAGCACAGCGCAGCCATGACGCAGCACACTTGGACATCACAAACTCGAGCGCGCACAGGAGTGCTTTCAGTGCCTCATGAACACAAATTTGTCTCAAATTTAGAATTCCTAAATAAGCAATAGCTAGACAAGGAGCCTCCATGAAACGGCTAAAAACTTCAATTCCAGCTGGGCTTTCAATTAATACAATATTATGGTCGATACTAGAGAACTGCCCTTCAATGCCGGGTAGGTTACACCTTGACTCTGCCTTACAAACTTATGGACTGGGTTCCTGCACGGCATGGGTGTCCGTGGGGGGTGCAAGGAGGGGCGCTTGCCCCCCCCCTCGGAGCGCCCCTCCTTGCCCTCCCTGCAGATGCCCATGACCATCACCACGTGGCGTCTTCAATCCCTCGTTCACCCCTCTTTTAAACCTCACGCCAACTCATCTCTCTCCAACCTCGACTAAACAGAGGCACAACTAGAGTCAAATTTCAGGGTGGGTGCGAGGTGGGGGGCTAATTCATCCAGCCATATGCAGAGTGGAGATGCAGGGGCTCTAAGGAGGGGTGACAACACAACAAAGCCTCATTAACAAGTAAATGGTCTTTTAAAGACCTGTGTGAAGTACTTGGGTGCAGCTGTGTGTGTGCCCGGGAAGCTGTCTCAGCCGGGCTGACACACACAAGAGGGGCGGAGGGGGGCGGGGGGGTTGACTGCTGAAGCCCTTTGAGCGCAATGGGCGTTGCGCGCCTGACTTTAAACACTCTTGGTGCTAAAATCTGTGAATTTGTTTGTTGCTAGTTTAGTCTCCGATGGCAGCTTTGCTGGTGATAACAATTCAGGCACAAACTCTCATTTGCACCTGATGCAGCATTATTATTTGGGTGCTGGCAATGAGGTATGTATTTGTACCCAATTACATGTAACCTGAAATAAGGAATAACATGAGGAAACGTTTCCTGTGTCCTACGCCGACGACACCCAGCTGATCCTCTCCCTCACCAACGACCCCGCCACCGCCACCGCCAGAACCAACCTACACGAAGGGATGAGAGAAGTAGCCGAGTGGATGAAGAACAGCCGCCTGAAACTGAACTCAGACAAGACGGAAGTCCTCATCCTTGGATCATCACCATCTGCCTGGGACGACTCCTGGTGGCCCCCGGCCCTAGGCAGCGCACCCAAACCAACGGACCACGCACGCAACCTGGGCTTCATCCTGGACTCCTCCCTGTCAATGACCAGACAAGTCAACGCCGTCTCATCTTCATGTTTCAACATCCTACGCATGCTCCGAAAGATCTTACGATGGATCCCCACCGAAACCAGGAAGACGGTCACCCAGGCACTTGTCACCAGCCGACTGGACTACGGAAACACCCTCTACACCGGAACCACAGCCAAACTGCAGAAAAGACTCCAACGCATCCAGAACGCCTCCGCACGATTCATCCTGGACATCCCCCGCCACAGCCACATCTCCGGACACCTGAAAGACCTGCACTGGCTCCCCGTCAGCAAAAGAATCATGTTCCTCCTCCTCACCCACGCACACAAAGCCCTCCACGACCTGGGCCACAGGTACCTCAACAACCGCCTGACCTTCTACACTCCCACCCGCCAACTACGATCGACCAGCCATGCCCTCGCCGCCGCCCCACGCATCCGAAGAGCCACCATGGGAGGAAGATCCTTCTCCTACCTGGCAGCCAAGACCTGGAATTCCCTCCCCATCCACCTCCGGCTCACCCAAGACCACCTCGCCTTCAGGAAGCAACTCAAGACCTGGCTGTTCGAGCAGTAGCGGACCCCCCCACCCCTCCAAGCGCCTTGAGACCTTCCGGGTGAGTAGCGCGCTATACAAATTTCTTGATTGATTGGCAAGTTTTGAATGTTATTACTCCTGGCGCATAGATTTGTACATCAAATATCCTCCAGGTAGGACCCTTTGACAATTGCATGAGCAAACACAAGAGCAAACGGCATGTATGATCCGCTCATAACAGGAGTAAGAACAACAAATATAACCGTTTGCCTTTGTTCTCTCCACCCACTTCAGAATTAGGCCTGTAAGGTGCTGTTTCCTCTTAAACCCTCGGCGTAAGAAGCAGACCAAACTAATGTAACTGTTTGTGTAATTGCGTATTTGTTGTGCAACCTGTCCAGGCACATATTGTTAATAGATGGTAGAAAGCATTTACCACTTGCTTGTGAGCGTTATTTATTTGAGGTAAACCCACGCCCTTCAGAGATTGTTGCACTTTAAAACGGGTGATTTACCACACACCTTTACAGTATATTGAGAAAGACCTCATGTGGGGTAATACATATGCTCAGTACAGTGCAGAACATGAGGTTGCTCCTGCCAGATCCCGGGGCTGTTATCAAGCATGGTCCAGGATCCAGGGTGCCCTCCATGAGGTAATGCTGATTTTGGCCTGGAGTAATTTGCCAACACCATGACAAATTCAGCAGCACCCGCCACTGACAGCTCTTTATTCTGAGCATCTGTGAGAAGTTGGCCTGGTATATGCTGTCCACTAGGTATAGTGGGCACCCTGTACCAGTCCAAACAACCCCTTATGGATGATAGGTTAAAGACAACCTTTATTGAAAGCTATCCTAGTGGTAGCTATGGAGAGCAGCCTTCAGGCTAAGTCTTGAAGGAATGTAAAACAGCTTGTTTTACCAGTCTATAATCTCTTGAATGACCAAATGAAAGGAGAACCACACCAGGTATATATAAAATATATGTATTTATTCTAAAACACACCCCTCTAGTCTCTTTATGAGGCTAGAAGTCGAAGTACACAAGTTACAAGGCAAATATCAACAGTAAATAGCACAATATACAGTTAGCCCTAGGGGCGTACCAAACCATATTCTAAAATAGTGGTATAAGAACCACGACTTGACTAGATACAAGGTCTAGAGCCTGTAGAATCTCTGGGCCCCTTCAGAACCACCCAAGGTAGTGATACAGGGGACCCACGGGGTACGCGTGCAGTGTGGGAACACAGCCGCGAGCGCGGTTAGCTTCTATGGGGAAAGTCACGGTTGGAATTTTAAAGTTTAAGGACACTTAGAAGATGACTAGGAGCAAACCCTTTTGGACTTAGAGGTGTCTAGGGCCAACACCCATGGAAGCACCACAGTTCTCGAGTTACCTACCCCAGGGGAGCCGGGTGCATAGGTGTCAAATGGTGTTGGGTCGCGTCGTCGTTTTCAATGGAAGCTGGCAAAGAAGTGCTGCTGCCGGGAAGATGCGAAGTGTCCGAAGAGATCCAAGCCTGGATCGAAGATAAGAAGAACCTGAAAGCAGAGGGGACAGAGTCTGGGTCACTTACTAGTGACCAGGGGCACGATAGTCGAATGCCCACCGATGTCGGGTGCTTCAGGTGAGTTGACGGGAAGCTTGACTCTTCAACCACGAGGACCAGGAGGCGTCGAGGACAACCAGGAGCTGGATTTGAGCTGTCTCACGAAGGATGTCGAGTGCTGCAGCGTCGGGGTCCGGATTAGACACACCAAGCCTTGGCAACAGCAGCCCACGTAGAAAGAGAACAATGGCTTCGGTGAGGACCAGCAAGGTCTGAGGAACTCACCCAGCGAGGGCGAGTTGGGGCACGTCTGGAGCAACCAGGAAAGCCCAAGGAAAATCAAAGTTGCATTCTCGGGGACCTAAAAGTCGATGGACAAGGGATCGTGAAGGTACCTCAATCTTCAGTGGATTTTCTGCTCTGGGTCTGGTCTACAAGTAACCCAAAGCACAGCTTCGAGAGTCATCTTGCAAATGTGCACGGAGTCCAGGGGTTCCGGTTCCACGTTACCCATGACAGCAACGGGTCTCAGCTTTGCTGGGGACTCAGGTCAGCCTCGGGGAAGTCTGGAAATCCACCTCTGGTGTTGCAAAGTCTTCGCCGTCTGGCGGGAGCTTCGGAGATGCAGACCGGACAGATGCGTCGTTGGTGCCTGCCAAGCAGGGGAGTCACTCCTTGACTCTAAGGGAGATTCTTCAGTCTTCTAGTCTTGAGTAGAAAGTCGAAGTTCCAGGATTCAGTTTCAGAGTTTTGTCCAGGGATATCTAAAGTTCTGGTTACAGAGGTTACTTACTTATACCTAAGGAAGGGGTTGGACTAACTCAGGGGACCCACCTATGGGAGGGTTTGGAAAGAGGGGTGGCTACACCCATTTCCTTTGTCCAGTTTCACGCCAGAGAAGGGGCTGGTGGCCCCTGCAACCTGTTTCAGCTGGACTGTGCACAGGGACACCAAATGTGCCCCCAGTGCAGGACTTCAAAGCACTTTGGGAGTGCTCCCGCCCAGCCCCAATACACATCATCCTATCTGGGAGGTGGTTACACCTCCCTGTGACAGGAAACCTATTGTCCAGGCCGCCCCTGCTGGAGTTTCAGTCAGCAGCAGGAGGCCAGACTTGTGTCTGTGGCTGCAGCATCCATTTTGTGATGCCAGGGCTCTGTTAAGTTGGTACTGGGTATACCGGTGCTGTCATGTCTCTCCCTCTAGAAGGGTGGGATCCTACTCCCACACCAGTTCCTGGAGTGGAGGTAGGATTCCAAGGTGTTTGCCACCAAACACGACATGTTTCTGTGCAGCCATCCCAAAGTTAGCATTTAACGCAAGGTTATAATGCACTTAAGAGTATATGGTCAGGCTGCACCACAAACAGCATCAGAGAATAGACTCTGAACGCTGCAGAGGGGCTCTGCTCATGCAGGGGCACCCTCTTACATGAAAACCAAGCACTCTGCCTTCAGGATTGATAAGGCCTGCCATAGGAGTGACTTATAGGTTTATATGTGTGAGTATGGGTAGTGATACAGGTAACCTATATCACAGTAAGGGGTGCATTCAGTAGCAGTCCAGTGGTGTCATTTTGGAGGGCTTCCCAGGGGTGGCATAATACATGCTTCAGCCCCTGGTAGGCCTCTAGGGTACCTATGCCCTGGGTACATAGTATACCATATACTAGGGGCTTAAAATGGCACTCCAGAATCCAATCTGTAGGGTACCTAAGGTACCTGAAATCCATTTTAGAGAGGAAGCAGCTAGGCTGGGGTCCTGAATAGCAGGGCCCCAGCCAGACTAAAGTCGAAAAACAGTGAAACATCAGCAAAAAGTGGGGGTAACCATAAGAAGCAGATCCTACTCTCCTACAGCATCAACCTGCAGGCGGTGAAGGGGCTTTTTTATTTTCACTTCCAGGTGGACCCAAAACAATGAACTACTTTAAATGGCCATCAGCCCTCCTTTTGTTCGAGTATCACCTGGTGGAACCCCAAAACAAGGGCCTAATTTAAAGGGCCAGCTGCACTCCTTTTGTTTGAGTATCACCATGGTGGGAACTACCTGGAGCCTAACACCTAAATGCTAACGCAATCGAGGGAAACTAAGACACACAGCTTGTGATCTGTACAAGAACAATTTGATTTGGAGGCAGGTTTTTGACGTTGTTCAACCTCTGTGTATAAGAGATGAGCACACACCGTAAGTATGTCAGATCTGGGTAATTGCACAAATTATGATTTTAAAAATGTTCTAATTTTTTTATTTCATTGTTTCATAGCATTTCTCATCCCAGTGTAGGGTGTCAGAGTATGTTACATCACACGCACACGTTAAAAAAAGACAATAAATCATAAGTGTTCAAATCAATCTACTGTATGTTACATAAAACAATGAGAATTACAAATTGTCAAGAGTGCCTGGTCGGGAGAAACACAAAGTCAGTCAGTCAGTCAGTCAAAGAACTTTATTCGGTTACTTAAAAACCATAAAAGCAGTACAAAATACATAAAATGACAGTAAAACAAGTTTAAAAAGTGATTGCAAATCCTGAGGAGAAACATATCAATAAAAATAAGGAGTGGCAATTTACAAATGTCAGGTTTGATGATTGATCCTTGTATCCAAACTGAATTTCTTTTGTCTAGCGGCTGCTACCAAAAAACACGCTACACCATATGTAACCTGTACCGAGTTCAGCATCTGTAAATATAATAAAGCCGGCCGTACTTGCACAAAGTTTAGGTCTTTCAAAATAGGCAAAAGAAATTTTTTGCGGGCCACCAAATAGTGTTCACAAAGCATCACTAGGTGCAGGGTATCCTGTGTAGAGAAGGAATCGCAGGTGCAGGGTGGGGATTCTTCTGGGGTACCCCACTTTATATACGAGCCAAGCACAAAATGTATCAGGTTGAACCTGAACCTTATGAGTAGGAAACGATGATATGGTTTAGTGACATATTTTAGATAAGGTTCCATGGCCAAAGAGGACGATAGTTGGTAAAGTGATCTTACCATTGGCTTACAAAGCTCAGCCGTTTCCCTCTCAATTTCCAACATATTTCTAAAGTGCTGCTTGACCCACCTTACATCTTCTTTTTTAAGGTTCTGTGGTGAGGAATACATGTCAGGACGACCTAGCCTAGCGCATGCCGCTCTAACATACGCCAGCCACGGTATGCGGTCTGCTTTGTCCAACGACATGCAGTCTTTGAGAATGCAGTGGTTCAATGTGATCTCCTCATTTGTCCAGGTTTTGATCCAACATAACAGTGGGGACATTTTAAGGAGATCGGTAACATAACCTAGGCCTATTTCGTTATGTATTGAATATGTGGGAGATGATTTCGGGAGTGATAACAAGGCTCGTATAAAGTTGTTTTCTACGATTTGAATGCCTGGGGCTGAAACATAGCCCCATATATCTGCCCCATATGATGCAATTGCCACACATTTGGCTCTATAAATACGAGTCATGGCTTCCATGGGTCTTGAGCCTAATCTTTTAGAAAAATGCATAAGAGCTGTAGTAGATCTACAAACACCATTCTCCTTTAGCTTTATTTGGGCACCCCAAGTTCCTTTCTCGTCAAATGTCACTCCTAGGTAACAGAAAGAGGGTACCCTCGAAATTGGGGAGTTGTTACAGCTAAAGGCCCTAATCTTCATGTTTTTCCTCCGTGAGCCTGTAACCATAACGTGGGATTTAGTGGTGTTGATCTTTAGGTCCAATGCTTCCATGAAGCCACCAAAATGGTCTAATAATCTTTGGAGGCCAATGCCTGTCCGAGCTACAAGGACGGCATCGTCCGCGTACAACAGTACCGGAATGGGTAACCCCCCCATATACGGTACATCCAAAGTAGCTGAGTCCAGGGATTTCCCCAAGGAATTAATATATAAGGTAAAAAGGAGAGGGGCCAGAATGCACCCTTGTCTGACCCCTCTTCCTGACCTAAACTTCGCCGTGCATCTCCCTTCTCTTGTGACCCTGACCGAAGCAAACAAATTTTGATGAAGGTCATGCAAAAAATTAACCAAGGTGCTATCCAAACCCAAATCTCGCAAAATAATCCAAAGTTTTGAGCGATTTACCAAATCAAAAGCAGAGGATAAATCCATAAATCCCAAATAAAGAAGCCCACCCTTCACCACAGTGTATTTACTAATAATAAGGTGAAGGTTTAGACATTGGTCCATGGTCCCTCTATGTGCTCTAAATCCGTACTGTAAATCCGAAAGGGTCCTGCTCTCCGTTAGCCAATCCCCCATTCTTTGCAAAATGACTCTGCCCAGAATCTTAACGGCAGAGTCCAACAGGGAGATTGGTCTATAGCAGGCGGGATCCCCCCTATTCCCTTTTTTAAAAATAGGCACAATAATGGAGGTGGACCAAGAGGAAGGAAAACCAGCTGCAGGTATCGCATTAAACACATTGGTAAGTATTTTTGACCAAAATTGCGGATACTGAATAAAAAGATCTGCGGGGACCCCATCCGGGCCTGGGGCCTTGTGTTTACTTGTATCTTTAATCGACCTCTCAACCTCAGTGACATTAAACTTCAAGTGAGGTGTAGCATGGGTACTGACTGATGGCGTTGGTGCTGTGGATTCATAGATCTGTTTAAAGTGGCCAAGCCATCTACCATCTTCGATCACACAGTCCATATCAGTTTTCCCATCCTCGGAGAAGAAAGGCTGGTTCACCAAGGCCCAAAACTTTTTACTATCTCTCAGTACATCAATGGATAGTAAACTATCCCAAGCTTCCTCCTTGATTTGGTTTTTACGGTTGGTAACTGCGATTTTGTATTCCTTCCTTAATTTGGTCACTAAGGGCCTATCTCTGGGTTTATGTTTTAATGCTTTCAACAGGGCACTATGTTTTAGCGAGCAATCCTTATTGAACCATTTAAAGATCTTCTCGTTCCTTGGAGCGCCTGGCCTTAACTCCAAGTTCTTAGAGATCCTTATGCATATTTCCTCATATGCTGCCATAACATCAGGGCCAGGGGCAGTTGGGTCTAAACACACTGCCAAGTTAGCCTCCGCTTCTTGGGCTAATGTGTGGAAGGATTGCTCAGGAACAATCGTCCCCCACTTAAGGCGCCTTCCCTGATCCTTAGTTGTCAGAGCATCTGGAGCTGCCACACTTGTCGATCTACTAGACCGGAAACAATCAAGTTCCAGCATTAAGAGGATAGGGTGATGATCGCTAAAACTAGCGGTAACAACCCTGTACTCACGTGCCCTAAGCAGGACCCCTGATGATACAAAAATGTAATCTATGACAGTATTGGCGTCTCTCCCAATAAATGTTGGCGGTCTGGGTTCGCTTTTGCCCTGCTCAATTTCAAATAGATTTAAGTTTGCGAGAAAAGTCTCCAGGCACTCACCCTCGTTTGTATGCTCAAAATGGGGAATGCCCTCGGTCGGTAGGCCCCCATATCTATCATTAAAACAGTCTCCATCACAGGGGTGAATGTTAAAATCACCCAGGATTACCATCTCTGGGACGGAATTGCAATCTTGTCTATAGACTGACAGGAAATCTAACAAGGAAGTCAAGTGCTCATTCGCATAAGAAACATCCTTGGAGTTATAAAAATTAATAATCAAAAAAACTTTAGTATCAGGTAAAATCCACTCCACGACTAACGTGTTCTTGGGTGCGGAATCTAATTTTTTAAAAACTCCCATTAAATTCAGGGAACATAGTGTAAGTAAGCCACCCTTTGCTCTGCCTCTTGCTCCTGGGACTGCTGGAGTTGAAAAACTACAAAAACCATCCAATGAGAAACTTCTGGTGGTATCCCATGTTTCTTGGATTGCCAAGACGTCATATTGTTTTACAAACCCTTGCCATATGGGGTCTTGAGCCTTTGCATATAGACCTGCCACATTCCAAGTTAAAAATTTGCAGTATGGTGAATCTGCATTTGAGGGGGTAAGCGCACCCCGACAACCACCCACCGCTATGTCTATATCAGGAATATAAGAGATGTTTGATTTAATCGAATCCTCCCTAGCAACGGTCTTAATTGGTTGGGTAGGAATAATCTGGACACTTCGATCAAATTCCAAGCTCTGTGTTTGTCAATCGACCCAGTCTGTAGTTGACAGACATTCAAAACGATTAGCTAATGGAAGGTGCAAGGGGTTATCTATACCATTTGTAAGCTGTTGGTAGTGATAGGGTTGGCTATAGTGTGAACCAACAAGAGGGCCGCCTTGACGTAATCTACCTCTTCTACTCCTTACCTGGTTCCATCCCACATTCCACCCCTCCTCCCACCCATGGGGCTGTATCTCCCAGGGGGGGTTAGATCTTTGTCTAGATTTACTGTCATGGGGTCTTTTTAACCAACTCCATCGGTTATCTGCTTGATTTTGTGGGAGATAAAAATAAGACAAAGGTCTAGCAACCACCGTACTCGTCTGGAATCTAGGGGATCCACTATTACAAATAAACTCTACAACCTCAGGGTTCTCAAAAGTGACTACTACACAATCCCCTTGTAGGTATTTTCTATTGCCTCCTACCCACGGAGCTCTCTCAATCATTAAAATATTACACGGTATGTTTGGTGGAAGAGGATAATTTTTAGATAACCAATAACATACTTTATTTTTTAGAGCCTGGTACGATTCAACTTCTTGCGTAGAGATTTCGGTGACGCCAGTGAGAATAATTACGTAAGGGCAGGCATCAGGGGGAAGATGAATATTTCTGCGGGCCATGCCCTTAACTCTGTTGGGTACATCAGAATTTAGAGGCTGGGGTGAGCGATCACTTAATGTAGCCTGAGCAGAAATGCTCTTGGTGGTTAACAGAGGTTGATCTATTATCTGAGTTTGGTTGGTTCTAGGGGCTATTATAGTAGTGCTATCCTGAATTATAGCGTTACTGGAATTCTTGGGGGTCATTTTTACGGTCTCCAGCGGTTTGTTAACAGTCACCGAAGACTTTTTGACCTTTTTTACTGGAATAGTAACCTGGGCAGTTCTATTATTCAGGGTAAAGCTAGGGGCACTTATGTCCTTATGTATATTTGTTAAGACAGTTTCCAAGCAGCGTAGTCTAGCCTCTAAAGGTTCCAGCAATGTTTTTAATATATTAAAAATAGTGGTGTTCAAGCTTAAACCATGGCCCTCCTGTAATGGAGATTTTACTGGGTTGCCCGCATCCCCGGTCAGCTCCAGAATTTCCTCCAGGCTGTGATCAATAATAGTGTCATCAGGAAGGCTCAGGGATAAGCCACTCTTAGTAACATGAGATCCTTCTATAGAATTAGGTAAGGCTACTGGCAGTTTATCCATGTTAGGGGGGTTGGGGGGGATACGAGCCTTCTTTCCTTTGTGAATGGATGCTTTATTAATTTTTCGGGTTTGCTTAGGGATAGCCCCTTCTATCCGACCCCTTTCTTTTGTGACAAATATATTGTTAGAGGTGTTTGACTCGCTTTGTTGCACTCCGCATTCTGATGGGAACAAAAGGTTAGGAGAAGCCTCCAAATCCTGTGAAGTGTTTAAAGCATCAAAATCCCCAGTCTCTCCAGTGCTATGTACTAAGACCTGTATATCTCTTCGAGAGTCAGTATTAGGTGTCTGTGCCTGTGCTATAAGGCCCAAAGAAGATCGTTTGGCCTTGGCCAGGTCTTGGGACACTCTCCTATCCATCAAAGTTATACCCTCATCAATTAGCGCATTTGTGCGAATAATAAAGTCATCCAAGGTTCCTGTAAGTTTTTTAGCTCCTACGGCAGTCATGCTTCTAGTTTCACGACAGTTCATGGCCGACACAACCTACCAGTAGGAATACAAGAAAGCGAAGTACAACCGACTATAGTTTGTGGCCCGGCCCAGCCTCCTCTTGCCTCTGAGGGCCTCAGAGGGCCCGCCCTTTGCCCGGGCTTAGCCCGGCGCCGCCCGCGCGCGTCCCGCGATGCGGAAGAAGCGTCGCGCTTTTATGCGCCTCCGGGCGCAAGGCACTCTGGGGGCTGTGGTCTCCGGTCTTCGGTCTCCGGCCGCGGGAGATGGCAATGGCGGCAGGGAGACACAGCGAGGACACAGCAAGGAGGTCCCCGGTAGCGGCGCCAACAACACCAGCCCCAACACACCAGGAAAAGTTAGCCAGCAGGTAGGCAGCGTTTGAAATGCTCATGATTTAAAACCCCGATAGACTTTCTTACTTCAGAATGACCTCTGTTGGCAATCTTGCTAACAGACAGATTTTGAAAATAACAATAAGGTTCTAAACCCATGCCTTGACACTTGCATGTAGCTCCTTGATGCCAATCCATAGCTCTATGTGATATATTAGAATTATTGCAAGTTATGAACAGCAAGTAACAAGAGGATGTCCAAAGCAGTAACCCGCTTACCTTGATACATAAAATACAAATTTTAAATTTGCATGTTAAACTTCATGATTCTTAACTGGGTGTAGACAAAACACAGATCTTTGCATTAACCACCAGAGAAATCTTACTTTATTAAAGAAAGAGATGGCTGTGGCACAACAACCCTATGGTGTATGAGATCATATGCAGCCTGCTTCCTGTCCCCCATGGCTCCTCCTGTGCCCCAGTGTTTCTTGTGCCCCACCTGGCACACATCATGTCGGAGGATGGTGATGACGTTAACATTTTGCCCCCCTCCTGGAAAAATATCTGCGGACGCCCATGCTGCACGGGTGGGGGAAGCAACATGGAGGGAGGGGCGGTGGTGCGGAGAGGCGAGGCAACAGTCAAGAGAGCAATTAGGAGCGGGCTGGATATAAGCACGCAGGTGAGAAAGCAACAGAGGAAGCACATAAAGGCGTGTGCAACATGGAGGGAGGCATGGAGAAGCACATGGACAACAGAGATCAACACACAGTACAGCGCGAGAGGAGTACAAGGGGAGACAGTTTACTTATGATGTGCTGCCCTCTAGTGGACTCAGGACAAGATTCAGGGCAAGAGCACCTGAGTTAATCAAACTAGCTTAACCCCTTCGCTGCTAGGCCTTTTCCTCTCCCGTGCTAAGCCTTTTTTTGGCTATTTGGGGTAGTGCGCGCTTAGGCCCCTGTACATTTTTGACCACATAAGGTATCCACACCAAATTTGCATCTTTTTCTTCCAACATCATGGGGATTCTAAAGGTACCCAGGGTTTGTGGATTCCCCTGGAGGGTTCCCAGAAATTTGCCAAAATACAGCAAAATTTTGTTTTTTGGGGGAAAAATGGAAAAACCGGCTGCAAATGAAAGCGTCTAGGTTTTTCCCTGCAAATGTTATTAAAAAAGGGTGTGTGGGGATGAAATTACCATTTTCCCAGCTTTTAGGGAATGACAGACTTTTGTCAGAAAACCAACAATTTTTACACAGTTTTGGCATTTTTCTGGGACATAGACTATTTTTGCTATTTTTTGTGCTTTCAACCTCCTTCCAGTTAATAGTAGAAATGGGTGTTAAAGTAATAATGGATCCTGTAAAGCTATACATTTTAGAAAAGTAGACTAAATTCTGAATTCAGCAAGGGGTCATTTGTGTAGATCCATCAAGGTTTCTTTATAGAAACTAACAGTTAAATATAGGAAAAATTGAAAATTAGTTGAAAAAAACAGCCTTTTGTGTCAACGTTTTCACCTGTAACTTCTTCTAATTATGACAGTTCTTTGAAAGCAATATACCGTTACATCCGCTGGACCTTCCTGGTTGTGTGGATATATAGGACTTGTAGGTTCACCAAGAACCCGACGAACCAAGAGTCAAAAACTGAGCATCAATTTGCAATGGTTTTTTATTATGTTCCCGGTATTAAGCAATTATTGTGAGAAAATGTATACATGGAAAAATTGGTATGAAAGACACCTATGTATTTCTGAAATGGGAACAAATTATAGAGTTTAGAAACAGTACATATTTGCACATTTACGAAATTGGGAATACTCATACTAGCATGAGAATTATTGGTCATTTTTCAAAAAGACTTCTTATTTACACAATGTTTTTCATTTGGAAGGCAGAAATGCATCATAATTCAATAGGCAATAACAATTGCTTTACAAATCTGAATTACCCTAAGTCTCCCGATAAAAATGGTACCTCGCTTGTGTGGGTAGGCATAGTGCCCACGACAGGAAATGGCTTAAAACCCAACGTGAACACACAACATTTTCACAATGAAAATGTACCCTTTTTTTGCGAAATGTCTAACTAGTTTTTCACTAGCTCTGCCGGCACCTAGAGAAAACTAGCAAACCTATACATTTTTGAAAAGTACACACCCAGGGGAATCAAGGATGGGGTGACTTGACTGCCTCCCACCAGGTTCTGTTACCCAGAATCCCTTGCAAACCTACAACATTGTTAAAAAAAACACATTTTCCCCACATTTCTGTGGTGGAAAGTTCTGGAATCTGCGTGGATCCACAAATTTCCACCCACCCCGCGTTCCCTAATGTCTTACGAGAAAAATGGTACCTCACTTGTGTGGGTCGGCCTAGTGCCCGCGACAGGAAACGGCGCAAACCACAACGTGGACACACCTCAATTTTGCAGTGAAAAATGACCCTTTTTTGGCAAAGTGCTTCGCTGTAGTTTTTGAACCCTAGCTCTGCCGGCACCTAGGGAAACCTAGCAAACCTATACATTTTTTAAAACTAGACACCCAGGGAAATCCAGGATGCGGTGACTTGACTGCCTCCCACCAGATTCTGTTACCCAGAATCCCTTGCAAACCTAAAAAATTGCCAAAACAACACATTTTCCCCACATTTCTGTGGTGGAAAGTTCTGGAATCTGCGTTGATCCACAAATTTCCACCCACCCCGCGTTCCTCAAAGTCTTACAAGAAAAATGGTACCTCACTTGTGTGGGTCGGCCTAGTGCCTGCGACAGCGAACGGCGCAAAACGCAACATGGTCACACCTCAATTTTGCAGTGAAAAATGACACTTTTAGGCAAAATGCCTAGCTGTAGTTTTTGAACCCTAGCTCTGCCGGCACCTAGGAAAACGAAGACACCCAAGGAAATCCAGGATGGGGTGACTTGACTGCCTACCACCAGGGTTACCCAGAATCCCTTCCAAAAATCACATTTTCCCCACATTTCTGTGGAGGAAAGTTCTGGAATCTGCGTGTAACCACAAATTTCCACCCACCCCACGTACCCCAAAGTCTTACAAGAAAAATGGTACCTCACTTGTGTGGGTCAGCCTAGTGCCCGCGACAGGAAACGGCGCAAACCGCAACGTGGTCACACCTCAATTTCGCACTGAAAAATGACCCTTTTTTGGCAAAGTGCCTAGTTGCAGTTTTTGAACCCTAGCTCTGACGGCACCTAGGGAAATCAAGCAAACCTATACATTTTTTAAAACTAGACACCCAGGGAAAATCCAGGATGGGTGACTTGACTGCCTCCCACCAGGGTCTGTACCCAGAATCCCTTGCAAACCTAAAAAATTGTCCAAAAAAACACATTTTCCCCACATTTCTGTGGTGGAAAGTTCTGGAATCTGCGTGGATACACAAATTTCCACCCACCCCGCGTTCCCCAAAGTCTTACAAGAAAAATAGCACTTTACTTGTGTGGGTCGGCCTAGTGCCTGCGACAGGAAACGGCGCAAAACGCATCGTGGTCACACCTCAATTTCGCAGTGAAAAATTACCATTTTTGGCAAAGTGCCTAGCTGTCGTTTTTGAACCCTAGCTCTGCCTGCACCTAGGGAAGCTTAGCAAACCTATACATTTTTGAAAACTAGACACCCAGGGGAATCCAGGCTTGGGTGACTTGACTGCCTCTCACCAGGATCTGCTAACCAGAATCCCTTGCAAACCTACAAAATTGTCAAAAAAAACACATTTTCCCCACATTTCTGTGGTGCAAAGTTCTGGAATGTGCGTGGATCCACAAATTTCCACCCACCCCGTGTTCCCCAAAGTCTTACGAGAAAAATGGTACCTAATTTGTGTGGGTCGGACTAGTGATCGTGACAGGAAACGGCGCAAAACACAACGTGGTCACACCTAAATTTCGCAGTGAAAAATTACCTTTTTTAGCAAAGTGCCTAGCTGTCGTTTTTTGAACCATAGGTCTGCCGGCACCTAGGAAAACCTAGCAAACCTATATATTTTAGAAAACTAGACACCCAGGGGAATCCAGGATGGGGTGACTTAGCTGCCTCACACCAGGTTCTGTTACCCAGAATCCCTTGGAAACCTAACAAATTGTCCAAAAAAACACATTTTCCCCACATTTCTGTGGTGGAAAGTTCTGGAATCTGCGTGTATCCACAAGTTTCCACCCACCCCGCGTTCCCCAAAGTCTTACGAGAAAAATGGTACCTCACTTGTGTGGGTTGGCCTAGTGCCCGCGACAGGAAACGGCGCAAAACGCAACGTGGTCACACCTCCATTTCGCAGTGAAAAATGACCATTTTTTTGGCAAAGTGCCTAGCTGTAGTTTGTGAACCCTAGCTCTGCCGGCACCTAGGGAAACCTACCAAAACCACACATTTCTGAAAACTAGACACCCAGGGGGTTCCAGGGTGGTATGGCTTGAGTGGATCCCCCAACATTTCCTTACCCAGAATCCCCTGCAAACCTCAATTTTAGCTGAAAGAAATCCCTTTTTTTACACATTTTTCTGTGGGAAAGTTGTGGTATCACCGGGCTCACGCAAATTTCCCACCACCCAACGTTCCCCCAGGTCTCCTGATAAAAATGGTGCCTCACTTGTGTGGGAGGCCCAAGTATCCATGACAGGCAAGGGCCCAAAACGTAGTGAGGCGACATCAAAAGTGCCTATCTCAAAACCACCTGGTTTTGCAAGGGGGGTAACCTGGGTTTTTGGCCCGTGCTCGGCAGCCATCTAGGGAAATCTACCAAATTCACACATTTTTTAAAACTAGACACCCCGGGGCTTCCAGGAGGTACGGATTGCATGGATCCCCCAACGTTTCCTTACCCAGAATCCCCTGCAAACCTCAATTTTAGCTGAAAAAATCACTTTTTTCACACATTTTTGTGTGGGAAAGTTGTGGCATCACTGGGCTCACACAAATTTCCCACCACCCAGCATTCCCCCAGGTCTCCCGATAAAAATGGTACCTCACTTGTGTGGGAGGGCCAAGTACCCGCGACAGGCAAGGACACAAAACGTTTTGAGGCAACATCAACATTGCCTATCAAAAAATGTTTTGGGCCCTTCCCTGTCGCAGGTACTTGGGCCTCCCACACAAGTGAGGCACAGTTTTTATCGCGTGACCTGGGGGAATGCTGGGTGGTGGGAAATTTGAGTGATCCTGAGAAACTGAACCATTGACTCACAGCTCATGAGCTGTAAAGCCACGACAAGGCACCAACCTATTTACAGGCCATTCATACACCTTTCATACGTGTGACACATACAAAACCATTCACAACGCTAGCCGCGGGCCCAGCAAATTACAACACTCACACCAGCAGACAGTGCCATTCAAGGGCTCATCACTTTCAAACGCCCACATTCCTGACACAGCAATCACACCAGCTCACGGATTACGTTGAGTGGCGTTTGGCTAGCAGTGTGTGTAGTGACCAGCAGCTAGTCACTACTCACACACCCCCAGCCAAGCACCAGTCCACACACACCATACCGCCAGCCAAGCGCCAGTCCATGCACACCACCAGCCAAGCTCCAGTCCACACACACCCCACCGCCAGCCAAGCACCAATCCACGCACACCGCCAGCAAAGCACCAGTTCAAACACACCGCCAGCCAAGCGCCAGTACAAACACACCGCCAGCCAAGCGTCAGTCCACGCACACCGCCAGCCAAGCGCCAGTCCACACACACCACACCGTCAGCCATGCGCCAGTCCACGCACACCGCCAGCCAAGCGCCAGTCCACGCACACCACACCGCCAGCCAAGCGCAAGTCCACACACACCGTCAGCTAAGCGCCAGTCCACGCACACCGCCAGCCAAGTGCCAGTACAAACACACCACCAGCCAAGCGCCAGTCCACGCACACCGCCAGCCAAGCGCCAGTCCACGCATACTGCCAGCCAAGCGCCAGTCCACGCACACCACACTGTCAGCCATGCGCCAGTCCACGCACACCGCCAGTCAAGCGCCAGTCCACGCACACCACACCGTCAGCCAAGCGCCAGTCCACGCACACCACCAGCCAAGCACCAGTCCACGCACACCGCCAGCTAAGCGCCAGTACAAACACACCGCCAGCCAAGCGCCAGTCCACGCACACCGCCAGCCAAGCGCCAGTCCATGCACACCACCAGCCAAGCTCCAGTCCACGCACACCACACCGTCAGCCATGCGCCAGTCCACGCACACCACACCGCCAGCCAAGCGCCAGACCACGCACACCGCCAGCCAAGCGCCAGTCCACGCACTCTGCCAGCCAAGCGCCAGTACAAACACAACGCCAGCCAAGCGCCAGTACAAACACACCGCCAGCTAAGCGCCAATCAAAACACACCACCAGCCAAGCGCCAGACCACGCACACCGCCATCACATTTAGGAATTTCTTTTATATAAATAAGAAAACACAAACAAATTGCAAATAGATACAAATCTACTAACACAAAAACTGAAACTAAATACACTACACAAATGCCAACCTTGAAACAGAACAAAAAATATTAAACAATAGAGGCCAGGCAGTTCACTTTACCACTCATGGATGCTCCCAAAAATTATTTTGCGTGTGGTACATTCTAAAGCAAGCAGGCACACACAGCCCAGGGTTAGGACACTCGGGACAGTACATACGAGTCTCCTTCCACATACCCCTTCGCCAACAGACTCTACATCTCCTACTGGGAAAGTCTTTTGAGGATGTGAGAGGAATGTGATCAGGAAAGTGGCGATCTTTCAATCTAGCAACATCCTCCACCACTCCAACTCTAGGAACACTTGCCTGTTCCACTAAAACAAGGCTGCCTATTACAGACTCCTGAAACTTAGCAAAAGTCATCTTTGACTCAGGACATGAATCCTGGAACACATCAACAGAATTAAAGGTTGCCAAGTGGAAAACATGGATAGCCAACTTCTTGTACCAAATGTAAGCCTTACGAAGAGCAGCGTAAGGTTCCAACCTCTGATCTACTCTGTCAACACCACCCATGTGCCTATTATAGTCTAAAATGCACATAGGTTTGCGCGCTTCAGCAACCTGACCCCAAACAGTCAGAGGTGCAGTGCTTTCATCATGGATGGTAGTTAGCATGTAGACATTTCTCCTGTCTGAAAACTTCACAGCTAGAAGCTCCTCGCAACGAAACGCACTGCACTGTCCCCGCAAAAGCTTTTGAGAAACAAGTTGTTTTGGGAAACCTTTACGGTTAGAGCGTATTGTGCCACAAGCAACAGTGTCCACTTTGGGCAATTCCTTGAACAACCGCACACCAGTGTAGAAGTTATCTACATATAAATGGTGGCCTTTGTTAAAAAAATCCTCTACCAAGTTCCCACACAATTTTTCACAGTCACTCCAAAAGTGGACGGACAACCAGGGGGGTAATCCTGGATTCCTTACCAGTGTACACCCTGAAATTAGAGACATATCCAGTCCTATTGTCACACAGCATATACAGCTTAATTCCATAGCGTGCCATCTTACTAGTAATGTATTGCCTAAAAACCACGCGGCCCTTGAACAACACCAAAGACTCATCCACTGCAATTTCTTTCCCTGCAGCATAGATCTCAGAAAATCGATCAATAAAGTGATCAATGACAGGCCGAATCTTAAAAAGACGGTCACAATCAGGGTTATCTCGTGGCAAAGCTAAACCATTATCGACAAAATGCATCATCTGAAGCAGAAGCAAATACTTATCACGACTCATGACTGCCGGAAATATAGCAGTTGCCATCAAGGGACTAGTAGACGAATATGAAGACATTGATGGCTTCCTTAGCAAGCCCATCAAAAAAGTTAAACCCAAGAACTTCTTCATCTCTTCCAGATTTGTGGGAGTCCGGGTAGCTTTAGAGTGGGGCTTAAGGCTGGCACTGTTGTCCCTCAAAAACTGTTGGGCATACAAATGTACCTGCTCATCAATCTCTGCCAAAAACACATCGTCCATAAACAACTGAAAAAATTTATCGGCAAAAAGATTTCAGTATTTACTCTACACCCTGGAACACAGTAAAGTCTGGCAATGCACCATGCCTGGGGCAACCCAGAGGTCAGCACTTTCAACGGGAAGCCTTGCAGCCCCAGGCTCCAGCCCAGATGCCTCTTGCTGCATTATACCAACAGGGAGCCTTGCAGCCCCAGGCTGCAGCCCAGATGCCTCTTGCCTCACTATACCAACGGGAAGTCTTGCAGCCCCAGGCTGCAGCCCAGATGCCTCTTGCCGCACTATCGCCACATCAATGTCCTCCTCTAACACAGGCACTTCATCCGCACTAAGAGTAGCTTCATCCGCACAGAGTAGCTTCATCATCGGATGATGCCATGTGGAGAGAAAACTCACTGCCTGAATCATCCCCTCCCACCTCTGCCTCAGAATCAGAGTCAGTCTCTGGACCATGGTCAGAGGAAGAATCAAAAAGCATACCAACAACCTGCTAAGCAGTAATCCTGCGGCTAGCCATTATCCTTACTAAGAAAGGAGACTGCACAAACAAGTCAACTACCAACATTGTGCAAAATAAGGGGCATATCAACAACAACCGGCGATAATTATCGCTGAGCGCAATTAGCGCTTGGATAATTATCGCCGGCTAGCGCCGATTTTTATCGCTGAGATAGCGTGCTATTAGCAACGCTTATCTCATCAGCGATAAAAATCCTAGCGCTAACTGGCTAACGTGAGATTATCGCGGGAAAGCCAGCGATAAGCTCACTTTAGCCAGTTGATAGGGACTCACAAACTTAGCCATGATATCCACCTTCCATAGGATATCATGGCTAAGTCAGTCCTGAAGCAGGCGTAAGGAAAGTAGCGATAACAGGGGTTATCGCTACTTTTCCTGACGCTATGCTTCATAGCGTTAGGCTTGCTGATAGGAGAAATGTCACTTAGCGACATTTCTCCTGTCATGCCAGGTCAGGAACGCCCACTTTGCATCTCATTAGAGATGCAAAGCTGGGCGTTAGGAATCCTGACGCTAAAGCAAGGTTTCACGCGTTAGCGTGACCTTGCTGATTAGGCGATAAAATTATCACCGCTTTTCGGCCGAAA
Organism: Triturus cristatus; assembly: GCF_964204655.1. Lineage (NCBI taxonomy): Eukaryota > Metazoa > Chordata > Amphibia > Caudata > Salamandridae > Triturus > Triturus cristatus. The sequence continues at coordinate 1,203,930,357 of NC_140582.1, read as the reverse complement.
ACGGCCGCAAAAGTGGCGATAATTTTTTATCGCCTGCTTGTTGATATACCCCTAAGTAAGTAAAAAAATGTGTGCCTTTATCACAAAGATTTATATACACAAAAACTATATGATTCACTAACAAGAGACAGCTACACTCACCAGCACCTACTCTGCAAAGACAGCAAAAATCAACGATATCCCACTAGAAAAAAAAAAAAATTACTCAAAAGACAACAAAATACACATCAAGCACAAATGCAAAATGTTTTAGACACTCAAAAACAGAAACCAAACATACTGGTATTGTGAGAAGTGTGCCTGGCATATGCTGTCTCCTAGTTATAGGGAACACCTTGCACCAGCCCAATTGGACTCTTATTGATGATAGGTTTAAGACAACCTTTAAAGAAAGCTATCCTAGTGGTAGCTGTGGAGAGCAGCCTTCAGGCTAAGTCTTGAAGGAGTGTTAAGCTTATTGTTTTACCATAGATAACCTCTTGAATGACCAAATGAAAGAGTATTCCACACAGGTATATATATATATATAAAATATATGTATTTAATTCTAGACAGAATCCCAGAGTCTCTTTATGAGGCTATGGCAAAGTTAAAAGTCAAACAAGCATTGTTAGATACAAATAAATAGCACTGTTAACATTGGGCCCCAGGGGGGGACCAAACCATATACTAAAAAAGTGGTATAAGAACCACGACAATTCTACAGACAATGCCTAGGGCATTTAGGATCGCTTGCCCCTTTAGAATCCACCCCAAGTGATTAGGAAGGGGACCCATGGGAGGCGCGTGCAGTAGAAGTAATTGCTATCGGGATCTCCATTGCAGCCTATGGAGAATGTCACGGTTGGAAATAAATTGTTTAAAAATACTTCTAGCAGTAGTACAAAGTTAAAACTTTAGAGTTAAGCTTTTGAAGAGCCCACCACCTCGAGAGTACCGTAGTACCACTGTTACCTGCCCCAGGGAGGCCGGGTGCATAGGTCGTTTTCGATGTCGGGTCACGGGCTGATTTTCAATGGGAAAATAGTCAAAAGTTCTGCTAGCCAAAAGCGTCGATGATTCTGTGAAGATCAGAGATGTGAAGATTGAAGAAAAGAACCTGAAAGCAGAGGGGACAGAGTCTGGGTCACAGCAGAGTGACCAGGGGGCTCAAAGCAAAGAGCCCTTGGATGTTGGGTGCTTCAGGTTGAAGATGGTGTAGCTTGGATCTGCAGCCACGGGCTCCGGAAGGCTTCAGGGAAGGCCAGCTTCTGAAGGGCAACTGTCCCACGTCGGATGAGGGTCGCTGCAGTATTAGTGTCCGGATTAGATCCACTAAGCCTTGGCAACCGCAACCCACGCAAGATGAACAAATCTGCTACGGTGCAGACCCACGAGTTCTGAGAGAAGTCTCCTTCAAGGAGACTGTAGAGCAGGCCTGGAGCAACCAGGGGAACTCTTGTTTGTGAAGATTGACTTCCGCTAGGGCCCACAAGTCGAGAGACAAGGGACCGCGGGAGGCGGCAATTTGGTGTGCGTAAAAGGGCACCCACGGGCCACCGGAGGGGGCTAGGGTGCTGGTCTTTGGCACAATTGCTGCAAAGTGGTTGGCTCAAGAATGGGCCAAAGCACAACTTCCCCACTGGTCAGGGTGGTGTGCTATGCAAGAGGTGGCTGGTGTCCTGGGGTATTGGGGATCTCGGCACCCACACGGTCCACGGTGCCCAAACTCGTTGAGCACACTCACTGGCCTCTGGGATGCGCTGGGAAACCACCTCAAGGGAGCTGGATGTCGTCGAAGTCCGTAGGAGCAGCAAGGTTCCAACCGGGTCACTTGCAGTGTTTCAGGTGCCTGCCAAGCAGGGGGATAACTCCTTTATCCCAAGGGAGATTTCTTCAGTCAGCTGGGCAGCAGCTCGTCGAAGGTCAAGTCTTTGAAGTCCAAGATTAATCTGAGGCTCTGGGGCCACGTTATTCACCTTTATCCCCAAGATTAGGGGAGTGTCCAGAGTAGCGTCCACCAATCAGTGGTGAGGCGGGAAAGGGTGGCTACACCCTCTCCCCTTTGTGTGTTTCCCGCCTGGTCAGGGGACAAGATGCCCCTGAACCGGTTCCAGGCGGTGTATGCAGAATGCAGGCGCTGGGATACTCCAAGTGTCATCCTGAAAGCCATCCCTTGGTGTACCCACCCAGTTCCAATCCACATAACCTGTCTGGGGAGGTGGGAACACCTCCTTGCAACAGGATCCCTATTGTCCAGCTGCCGAGGCTGGGATTCTGCCCAGCAACAGGCAGCCAGGGTCGTGTGGGTGGCTGGTAGCATCCATTTTGTACCACCGGTGCACTTTTAAATTTGTGTCTAAATTCTACCGCTTTTCCCATATCGCTCCTCTAGCAGGGGGGAATCGTACCCTCATGCCCATGGCTGGACTGGGGGTAGGATTCCTACATGTTTGACACCAAACACGATATGGTTCTGTGTAGCCATTCTCAAGTTATCGCGATATCGCGATTGACTTATAATGCGGTTAAGAGTATATGGTATGGCTACACTACAACCAACCCAGCAATGATTTTACAAAGGTTGCAGAGGGGCCCTACTCAGGTAGGGGTCCCCCCTCACACATACCTCAGCACCCTGCCTTGTAGGATTACCAAGGCCTGCTATAGGGGTGACCTATGAGAGTATATGTGTTGAACTGGGGTGGGATATAGGGTACCTATATCCCTGTAAGGGGTGCTAGCACCACCTTACCCAGACTACAGTAGTGGTCTGGTGGTGTCATTTTGTATGGCTGTCCCAGGGTGGCACAATAAGTGCTGCAGCCCTGGTAGGCCTACTGAGGGACCCATGCCCTGGGTACCTAGGGTACCATCTACAAGGGACTGCCAGGGTATCCTCAGCATCCAATTGGTTTGTACCTAGGGTACACACATTAGTTTTTAGGCAGAAAGCAGATAGTCTGGGGTCCTGAATAGCAGGATCCCAGCCAGACTAGTCAAAAACCACTCAAATACCAGGCAAAAAGTTGGGGGCAACCATATAGTCAGATTCCACCTTCCTACATAACCCCCCCCCCAAACGAAAGGAGATAAGGCTAACCTTGTCCAGATAAGCCTTTATTTTCTGAGTGGCCATATAAGGAAGAACCTGCACTAGCATGGTTGCTCCCTGTCTCATGGTCCACTTGGGAAATCCTACCCCAAGGGGTTTTTGAGTTTCTCCAAAGTCTAGGGAAATTACCTGTATTGGGTTTTGGTGCAGAACAGGCTGGTGGGGTGGCTGAGTCTGGAAGTGAGGCCCTATTTGGGGTGGTCTCAACCTCCTCAGGTCACTGGTCACCATGGAAGCCTGTCTGCCCATGACTGTGTCATATCTGGCCCTAAGGGTCAACCTCTGGCTGCCTATAGCTGGGGGTTGGAACCCTTTGGTTGGAATAATGGGGGGCACTGGAAGGTTTGGGGCAACTATGCCCCCGGTTTCCCTGGGCCCAACAACATCCATTTGAGGGGTACCTGTACCTAGGGGTAAGGGGGATCCCTCAGTTTGAAGAGGAATATTCACCTGGCTAGAACTATTCTGCTGGGTGTCCCTAATCTGCTGATGAGGGGGTGTGAGAAGTTGGCCTGGTATATGATGTTCACTGGTTAAAGTGACCACCTTGTACCATGCCAAGCAACCCTTATGGTGTGGTTGTAAGTCAACCTTTTCGGACCAGCTGCCCTAGTGGTAGCGTAGGCTAAGCAGTCTTTCAGGCTAAACTCGTTTTGGCATGTAAAGCAAGCTGTTTTACCATATGTAACCCCCCTTTATACCAATGAAAGGACACCACACAGATATATATTCAAAATATATATGTATTTATTACTCAAAGTATCCCCTAGACTCTTTATGAGCACAGGAGCACAAATCGTCAAACAAGAAAGTATTACAATATACAGAAGTTGCACTTTATATGGATAGGCCCTGGTGGCCACTCGAACCATATACTAAATTAGTGGTATAAGTACCACGAACAGGAAAGGTAGAAGGCCTAGGGCCTCTAGAATCGCTGGGCCTACAAGGAGCTAACTTTAGTTAGTGACCAGGAGGTCCACGGGTCGCGTGTGCAGTGAGGAAAGTTACACTCGGGCTCCCATAGGTTTTCAATGGGTGCGTAAAAGTTCAAAAGTTACTGCAAGAAAGGTCTTCTGGATGGACTACGAACTTAAGACTTAAAACACAGACACTAGAGATGTTTCTCTACACTTAAGCACCGGAGTGCCAGCTTTACCTCACCCACAGGAAGCGGGTGCATAGGTCTCGAAGTGCGTCGGGTTTCGTCTATCTGTTCAATAGAGCCTGATGACAAAGATGCTGCAGGCAGTCGGTCCAGAAGAGATGCTGTGGATCCAAGGGTGGATCGGAGTTGTAGAAGATCTGTAAGCAGAGGGGACGGTGTTCACAGTCACTAGCCAGTGACCGGCGTGGCCCCACGCAGATCGTGGAGATGCTGGAGGGCTCACCTTTGGTGTAGATGCTGCTCGGATGTTGGGCTTCTCAGGACCCAAAGCACAACTTGGAGGGAGCCTCTGTTGTCGCGCTTGCAGCTTGTCGAGTGTCTTCCAAGATGGCTGGCTCCACGTGTCTCGGTGCCTCCACGGGTTCCTTCTTTGCAGGGACTGTGGATCGGGCTGGGAGAGGTCTGGAGGTCCAGTTCTTGTCGGTCTCTGGGCTCGGGCTCTGGCGGGAGGCGGCGGCAAAGCAGACGTCGATTCGCTGGTTGGTGCTTGTGTTAGCAAGGTCGTCACTCCCTGACCACAGGGGAGATTTCCTTCAGTCCTCTGTGCAGCAGAGCGTCGAAGTTCCCGTCTTCTTCTTTGTAGTAAGTTGATTCCAGGATGTCTGAAGTCTTAGGACACAGCTCCTACCTTTAAGCGGATTCTAGGGGCCGGACTACCTGCTAGGTCCCTCCCTAAGGGTGGGACCAGGAAGGGGGGTGGTTACACCCCCAATCCTTTGTCCAGCTCGCCCCAGGTCCGGGGCTGGTGTGCCCCAGGACCGGTTTGAACTGGCATATGCACCGAGGCTCCTTGTGAGCCTCAGGCATGTCTGATTCTATTCAAGCCCTACCTGACCAATACACAAAATCCTGTCTGGGGTGGTGCTCGCACCTCCCCTGGCAGGAAACCCTTTGTCCACGTCTCCCAAGCTGGAAGGACTCCCAGCAGCAGGAGGGCAGACTTGTGTCTGTGGTGGCAGCGTCCATTTTGTGGAGCTGAGGCTATGTCTGATTTTACCCGGGTTTCAGGATCTGTACATGTCGTGTCCCTCTAGAAGGGTGGAATGCTAACCCCGTCGCCAGAATTGGCGAGGGGTTAGTATTCCAATTCGTATGACACCTTACTCGACATGTTTTGATAAAGCCAAACCAAAGATAGCATTTAACCGCGAGGTTCATAATGCACTTAAGAGTATATGGTATGACGATATCTGGAAACAGTAGAAGGAAGTTGTTCCGACCACTGCAGACAGGCTCAGCTCATGCCAGAGCACCATCTCACACATAACCAAGCACTCTGCCTTCAGGATTGTTAAGGCCTGCCATAGGAGTGACTGACAGGTTAACATGTGTCCCATTTAAGGTTAGGTATAGGTATACTACACCTAAGTAAGAGGTGGTTACACCAACTTACCCCAGCTGAGTGATCAGCCAGTTGTGTCAAATTGCTAGGCCAGGCCAGGGGTGGCACAATACATGCTTCAGCCCCTGGTAGGCCTCAGATACACCAATGCCCTGGGTACCTAGTGTACACTGGTACAGGGGCTCACAGGGTGATCCAATTCCAATTGGTCATGCACCTAAAGTGCATGGTGTCAATTTAGTAGAGAGAACAGCAGGCTGGGGGTCTGATTAGCAGGCCCACAGCCTCAATATGTCGAAAACCAGTGAAGCAAAAAGCAAAAATTTGGGGTGACCATAGGATAGCAGACCCTACTCTCCTACACAACCCCCCCCCCCCCAAACGCAGGGACATTAAACTAACCTTGACCAGTTGTGTCTTCATGTCCTAAGTGGAAGTACCTGGAGAGACCATCTGCATTCCCATGGTCAGTACCTGGCCGGTGCTCCACTGTAAAGTCCATCCCCTGTAGGGAAATGGACCACCTAAGCAGTTTGGGGTTTTCACCCTTCATCTGATTTAGCCACAAGAGGGGCTTATGGTCGGTCTGAATCTTGAAGTGAGTGCCAAACAAGTATGGCCTCAGCTTCTTCAGGGCCCACACCACAGCAAAGGCCTCCCTCTCAATAGCTGACCAATTCTTCTCTCTGGGGGTCAACCTTCTGCTAATAAAAGCAATGGGTTGGTCTTGACCATCTACATTAAGTTGTGACAGCACAGCTCCCACACCCAACTCAGAAGCATCTGTTTGGACAATAAACTCTTTGGAGTAGTCAGGACTTTTCAGGATAGGTGCAGAGCACATGGCCTCCTTCAGGTCATCAAATGCCTTTTGACAGCTTACTGTCCACTGAACCTTTTTGGGCATCTTTTTGGATGTCAGATCATTAAGAGGAGTCACAATGGACCAATAGTTCTTAACAAACTTCCTGTAGTACCCAGTCAAGCCCAAGAAAGCTCGAACTTGAGTCTGGGTGGTTGGAGGGGACCAGTCCTTGATGGATTGTATCTTACTCTCCAGTGGTTGAACTTGGCCTCCACCTACAAGGTGGCTCAAGTACACAACCTTACTCTGCCCTATCTGGCACTTTGTAGCCTTGATAGTGAGGCCTGCCTTTTGCAGAGCCTCAAGTACCTTCTTCAGGTGGATCAGGTGATCCTCCCAGGTGGAGCTAAAGACAGCAATGTCATCAAGATATGCTGCACAAAAGTCATCCAACCCAGTAAGGACTTGATTCACCAACCTTTGGAAGGTGGCAGGTGCATTCCTCAGACCAAAGGGCATCACCACAAATTGGTAGTGCCCTCCTGGGGTTGAAAATGCTGTTTTGGCCTTAGACTCCTCAGCTAACCTGATTTGCCAATAGCCAGCTGTCAAATCAAATGTGCTCAAAAACTTAGCAGAAGCTAGTTTATCTATGAGCTCATCTGCCCTTGGAATAGGATGTGCATCTGTCCTAGTGACAGCATTGAGTCCTCTGTAATCCACACAGAACCTCATCTCTCTCTTGCCATCTTTGGTGTGAGGTTTGGGGACCAGAACCACTGGGCTAGCCCAGGGGCTCTCTGAGGGCTCAATGACACCCAATTCCAGCATTTTGTGTACCTCAGTCTTTATACAGTCCCTGACGTGGTCAGGTTGCCTGTAAAGTTTGTTCTTCACAGGAAGACTGTCACCAGTGTCCACCACATGGGTACACCAGTCAGTTTGACTAGGTATCAGTGAGAACATATGCTGAAATGATTGTAGAACTTGTCTACATTCACTCTGCTGATGCTCAGTGAGGTTGCCTCCAAGGGTGACTCCTTCAACTGAACCATCTTCAGGGTTCTGAGACAACAGGTCTGGGAGAGGGTCACTCTCTTCCTCCTGTCCCTCATCTGTAGCCATGAGCAAGCCCATGTCTGCCCTGTCAACATATGCCTTTAACCTGTTTACATGGAGTACCCTGTGGGGACTCCTGGGAGTGCCTAGGTCCACCAAGTAGGTAACCTCTCCCTTCTTTTCCAGGATGGTATGGGGTCCAGACCATTTGTCTTGGAGTGCTGCTGGGGCCACTGGCTCAAACACCCATACCTTCTGTCCTGGCTGAAACTCAACCAAGTCAGCCTTTTGGTCATGCCAAGCTTTCTGTAAGGCCTGGCTTGCCTCAAGGTTTTTGGATGCCTTCTCCATGTACTCAGCCATCCTGGAGCGGAGACCAAGTACATAGTCCACTATGTCTTGTTTAGGATTTTTGAGAGGTAACTCCCATCCTTCCTTCACTAAACACAGTGGGCCTCTCACAGGGTGCCCAAACAACAATTCAAAGGGGCTGTAGCCAACTCCTTTTTGTGGGACCTCTCTGTAAGCAAACAGAAGGCAGGGTAGAAGGATGTCCCATCTTCGCCTGAGCTTTTCAGGTAATCCTTTGATCATACCCTTTAGGGTCTTGTTGAATCTCTCAACAAGCCCATTGCATTGTGGGTGATAAGGGGTGGTGAACTTGTAGTTGACACCACATTCCTTCCACATAGCTGTCAAGTATCCTAACATGAAGTTGGTATCTCTGTCAGATACCACCTCCTTAGGAAACCCCACTCTGGAGAATACTCTCAGCAGGGCCCTGGCCACAACAGGAGCTGTTGTGGTCCTAAGGGGAATTGCCTCTGGATACCTGGTGGCATGATCCACTACCACCAGTATAAATCTGTGCCCAGATGCAGTGGGGGATCCATGGGACCCACTATATCTATCCCCACTCTTTCAAAGGGAACCCCCACCACAGGTAGTGGTATGAGGGGGGCCTTTGTTGTGCCACCTGCTTTGCCACTGGCTTGGCAGGTCACACAGGAGCGACAAAACTCCTTGGTATCTTCATTCATGTGAGGCCAGTGAAAGTGAGGGACAAGCCTGTCCCAAGTCTTGTTCTGGCCTAAGTGTCCTGCTAGAGGAATATCATAGGCCAAGGTAAGAAGGAAGCCCCTAAATTGCAGCGGTATAACCAACCTCCTGGTTGCACCAGGTTTTGGGTCTCTAGCCTCTGAATAAAAGAGCCCATCATCCCAATACACTTTATGGGTACCTTGAGCATTCCCAGCAGCCTCAGCAGCAGCCAGCTGTCTGAGGGGTTCAAGAGAGGGACCGGATAACTCAGCCTGCCCCAAGTCAGCCCTGGAAGGTCCCCCTGTCCCCAGAAACTCAACCTGATCAGGTTCAAGCTCTTCAGGGACAGTTCCTTCAGGGTTCTCTAGATCATCTTCCTGGGAAGGCTGATCATCACTTGCAGGCAGGGGGGAAGGCACAGCCTTAACCCTCCTGTTCTTCTTCTTGGAAGGTGCTTTGTCCATTGTTCCAGGATCCAAGGCCTGAGGTTCAGTGAGGCACTTTGTGGCCTGTGACCTGGTCACAGCAAGGACATGTGGTGATATACCTAACATCTCTGCATGTGTCCTGTACTCCACTTCTGACCATAGAGAACTCTCTAGGTCATTGCCCAACAAACATTCTACTGGGAGGTCTGCACTAACCACAACCCTTTTGAGGCCAGTTACCCCTCCCCATGAGAAGTTAACAACAGCCACACTATGTGAAGTAGTGGCATTGCTGGCATTGGTTATCAGGTAATTCTCACCTGGTATGTACTGTCCAGGATCCACAAAGCCTGGTGTCCCCATAGTGACACTGGCACATGTGTCCCTGTAGGCTTGAGCCACTTTTGCATTAATCAATGGAGTCTGTCTGTACTTGCCCAGGTTACTGGGGCTCACAGTCAGGGACAAATCCATGTCCCCATCACAGATCAAGACTGCCTGTGTAAGGGTTCTGTCTAAGTCAGAATCTCCTTCAGTTCCCATAGTGATTCCCACTACCCCCTTCGTCTGGGGACCAACACTGCTAACAGTACTACTGGGAGCAGGTGCCTTAGGGGCAACAGTGTTGGGGGCTCCACCCTTCTTACAATCACTAGTCCAGTGAGTTGTATTCTTGCAAGATTTGCACCAGGGTTTCTTTGGGCCTTCTTTCTTCGTTCCTTTAGATTGTTGGGACCCACCCTCATTGGTATTATTTTGGGGCCCTGTTGAAGACTTCTGGTCTTTGGATTTCTGATCACCCTTTTGGTCTGTTTTCTTCTGATCACCCCCTTGGCCCTGGTTCTGGTTCTTTTGCTTAACCCTGGTTCTGACCCACTTGTCTGCCTTCTTTCCCAATTCTTGGGGAGAGGTCAGATCTGAGTCAACCAAGTGTTGATGCAGTTGCTGGTTTTGACAGTTATTTAAAATCTGTTCTCTCATCATCAAATTGTACAATCCTGTAAAATCTGAAACCTTACTTCCCAGCAACCAACCCTCCAAAGCCTTAGTGGCACATTCAACATATTCAGACCAGTCCTGAGTCTGTGTCTTCTGGGTATCTCTGAACATTAACCTGTACTGCTCAGTGGTTAAGCCAAACCCATCAACCAGGACACTCTTCAGGACTCTGTAGTTTCTGACATCCTCCTCTCTAACAGTGAGGAGTCTATCTCTGCCTCTACCTTCAAAGGAGAGCCATAAGATTGCTGCCCACTGGTCTTCAGGAACCTGCTGCACTTTGCAGGCTCTCTCAAGAGCAGTCATCCACTTGTGGATATCATCCCCACTTTTGTAGGGGGGCACAACCTTGGACAGGTTCCTATTATCAAAGACCCTATCTTTGTCCTTAGGGACAATGCTGCCACCAGTGGGTATAGACCCACCCTCTCTAGGTTGCCTAGCCTTATTCAGTTTCTCTTCCATCAGAGCTACTTCTAACTCCTGTTTCCTGATTCTCAGCTGAGCTTCCTGCATTCTGGCCTCATGCTCCCTCCTCTGAGGGGTGGTCATCCTTCTTCTGGACTGAGCCTGAGATCCTCTAGAGGCATGAGAGGCATTAGAGCCACCGGAGTGATTCCTCTGTCTCCCAGACCCCTGGTTAAGTCCATTTGGGAGATTCAATGGGGGGAACCCATTGTCATTCCCTAATAGTCTTAAGTTAGCTGTGCTAAGTATAACACTTGGCACTGGGCTATCTCTCCCATCAGAATCACTACTACTATCAGTATCAGTGCCCTTGTCATTCTCATCCTCTGTAGCCTGGTTCTCATCTGAGTGGTGACTATCAGGAAGGGGCACTTCAGTAGCATCTTCAGAAGGAGGGCCTCCTGTTCCAGTCCCCAAGGGGCCTAACTGGGAAGCTTTCTTGAGAGCTCTCTGATCTTCATCAGTTTGTAAGAGTTCTCTGAGTTCAGCAGAGGTAGGGTTCCTGGGCTGTTTAAGGCCCCTGGAATTAGCTAACTGCCTGAGCTCATTTTGATTTAGGGTAGCAAAGATGGTTGGTGCCCTCTGGGGATCACTCTCGACAGAGATGGGTACATTGGACCCCTCTGCCCCAGCCATTGCTCTTAAGTGTGGGTGGAAGTGTTGCAACTACCTACACTTGGGTTTTCCTACTAAACCTATCTAGTAGTTGTAGTCAGGGTGTGCTACTCCCTTTGCTCTACAACAACTAAGTTCAGTAGAACTTAAGTATACAACTAACTTGTTTTATATGTACCTAAAGGTACCTGTATGATCTTTCAATTGGTAACAAAGAGATTACAGAGGTAAAACACAGCAAGCTCAAATCCAACCGCTGCTCACCAATGTGAGAAGTTGGCCTGGTATATGATGTTCACTGGTTAAAGTGACCACCTTGTACCATGCCAAGCAACCCTTATGGTGTGGTTGTAAGTCAACCTTTTCGGACCAGCTGCCCTAGTGGTAGCGTAGGCTAAGCAGTCTTTCAGGCTAAACTCGTTTTGGCATGTAAAGCAAGCTGTTTTACCATATGTAACCCCCCTTTATACCAATGAAAGGACACCACACAGATATATATTCAAAATATATATGTATTTATTACTCAAAGTATCCCCTAGACTCTTTATGAGCACAGGAGCACAAATCGTCAAACAAGAAAGTATTACAATATACAGAAGTTGCACTTTATATGGATAGGCCCTGGTGGCCACTCGAACCATATACTAAAATAGTGGTATAAGTACCACAAACAGGAAAGGTAGAAGGCCTAGGGCCTCTAGAATCGCTGGGCCTACAAGGAGCTAACTTTAGTTAGTGACCAGGAGGTCCACGGGTCGCGTGTGCAGTAAGGAAAGTTACACGCGGGCGCCCATAGGTTTTCAATGGGTGCGTAATTGTTCAAAAGTTACTGCCAGAAGGGTCTTCTGGTTGGACTACGAATTCAAGACTTCAACCCTAGACATTAGAGATGTTACTCTACACTTGTGCACCGGAGTGCCAGCTTTACCTCACCCACAGGAAGCGGGTGCATAGGGCTCAAAGTGCGTCGGGTTTCGTCTATCTGTTCAATGGAGCCTGACGACAAAGATGCTGCAGGCGGTCGGTCCAGAAGAGATGCGGTGGATCCAAGGATGGATCGGAAGTGTAGAAGACCTGAAAGCAGAGGGGACAATGTTCACAGTCACTAGCCAGTGACCGGCGTGACACCAGGTAGGTACCAGGCGATGTCGGGTGCAAACAGGTGGAGAGATGAAGCTTGTCTCCGCAGCCACGTGATCCCTGAAGGTCGACGACATCCAGGAGTCGGTTCACGAGCTGTCCCACGCAGGCTCTCGCTGTCGGCGGTGTTGGCCACTCAGAAGAAGCAAACAAGCCTTGGCAAAAGCAGGAGTCGCAGGAGTCGAAAGAAAGCTGTTAGCTCTGACCAGCAAGGTCAGAGGGGCTGCTCCTTTGGAGGGAAGCAGGGACCAGTCTGGAGCAACCAGACCAGCATCGTAGTTTTCAAAATGGGTCGCCAAAATGGCCACTAGCCAATGGGCCAGGGACCGGGCAGGCGCGTCGAGTTGTAAAGTGCAGAGGGGCCCCACGCAGATCGTGGAGATGCTGGAGGGCTCACCTTTGGTGTAGATGCTGCTCGGATATTGGGCTTCTCAGGACCCAAAGCACAACTTGGAGGGAGCCTCTGTTGTCGCGCTTGCAGCTTGTCGAGTGTCTTCCAAGATGGCTGGCTCCACGTGTCTCGGTGCCTCCACGGGTTCCTTCTTTGCAGGGACTGTGGATCGGGCTGGGAGAGGTCTGGAGGTCCAGTTCTTGTTGGTCTCTGGGCTCGGGCTCCGGCGGGAGGCGGCGGCAAAGCAGACGTCGATTCGCTGGTTGGTGCTTGCGTTAGCAAGGTGGTCACTCCCTGACCACAGGGGAGATTTCCTTCAGTCCTCTGTGCAGCAGAGCGTCGAAGTTCCCGTCTTCTTCTTTGTAGTAAGTTGATTCCAGGATGTCTGAAGTCTTAGGACACAGCTCCTACCTTTAAGCGGATTCTAGGGGCCGGACTACCTGCTAGGTCCCTCCCTAAGGGTGGGACCAGGAAGGGGGGTGGTTACACCCCCAATCCTTTGTCCAGATCGCCCCAGGTCCGGGGCTGGTGTGCCCCAGGACCGGTTTGAACTGGTATATGCACCGAGGCTCCTTGTGAGCCTCAGGCATGTCTGATTCTATTCAAGCCCTACCTGACCAATACACAAAATCCTGTCTGGGGTGGTGCTCGCACCTCCCCTGGCAGGAAACCCTCTGTCCACGTCTCCCAAGCTGGAAGGACTCCCAGCAGCAGGAGAGCAGACTTGTGTCTGTGGTGGCAGCGTCTAATTTGTGGAGCTGAGGCTATGTCTGATTTTACCCGGGTTTCAGGATCTGTACATGTCGTGTCCCTCTAGAAGGGTGGAATGCTAACCCCGTCACCAGAATTGGAGAGGGGTTAGTATTCCAATTCGTATGACACCTTACTCGACATGTTTTGGTAAAGCCAAACCAAAGATAGCATTTAACCGCGAGGTTCATAATGCACTTAAGAGTATATGGTATGACGATATCTGGAAACAGTAGAAGGAAGTTGTTCCGACCACTGCAGACAGGCTCAGCTCATGCCAGAGCACCATCTCACACATAACCAAGCACTCTGCCTTCAGGATTGTTAAGGCCTGCCATAGGAGTGACTGATAGGTTAACATGTGTCCCATTTAAGGTTAGGTATAGGTATACTACACCTAAGTAAGAGGTGGTTACACCAACTTACCCCAGCTGAGTGATCAGCCAGTTGTGTCAAATTGCTAGGTCAGGCCAGGGGTGGCACAATACATGCTTCAGCCCCTGGTAGGCCTCAGATACACCAATGCCCTGGGTACCTAGTGTACACTGGTACAGGGGCTCACAGGGTGATCCAATTCCAATTGGTCATGCACCTAAAGTGCATGGTGTCAATTTAGTAGAGAGAACAGCAGGCTGGGGGTCTGATTAGCAGGCCCACAGCCTCAATATGTCGAAAACCAGTGAAGCAAAAAGCAAACATTTGGGGTGACCATAGGATAGCAGACCCTACTCTCCTACAGGGGGTTCCTCTGGACAGGGGCCCATTAAGGGTCCACTGACCTCCCTGACCTCTGCAGCCCTGGGCTGACTGAGGCAGGGTAGAGAGGGGCAGGATACCTGCTCCAGACTGGGTACCACCTTGGAAGGATCCCCTGCTATCAGAGAGGTGACCAGGCCAGGCCTGTCCACTTCTGGGGCAGTTACTTCACAAGGGGCAGGGGCAGTTCTTTGAGAAACTTCACCCTTACCTTTAGTCTGGTGGGGGGAGGACTGTTCCTCGCCCCCTATGCTCTCTGTTTAGGTGGAGTGATCCATAGTTCCAGGCTTCACTCCCTTTAATTTCTCCTGGGGTGGAGGTGAGGCCCTCAGGGTCTCATCCACTCTCTCAGGGATGCCTACCATTTTTAAGTGAGCTTTGGGGTCCACCTCAGCCCAGGCTGAGATTTCCAGTTAATTCCCCAGCAGACAATCTAAAGGGAAGTTTGGGGACACTGCCACTCTCTTTGGGCCAGTGACCCCTCCCCAGCTGAGATTTACCAATGCCATGGGATGGTCTGTCCTAATTCCATCTATATTGGTCACCTGGTAGCTAAACCCAGGTAAAAGCTGTTCTAGGGGCACTAGTCACTGGGTCACCATGGTGACACTAGCCCCTTTTTCCTTGTAGGCCACAGCCTTCTGACCATTGATCATAGGCTCTTGTCTGTACCTGCCCAGGATACTGGGACTCATGGTAAAGTTGGCAAACCCCATGCCACCATCACAGACTAGAGATGCTTGTGCAGGGGACCTGGTTAGGCCAGAGTCCACCTGTGTTCCCCAAGAAAGCCCAACTAAGTTTTTGGGTGCACTCCCACCACCTGGGGGATTACTACTAGTAGCAACAGGAGGTGTTGGAGCTGCAATGGGAGGAACATTTTCTTTATTGCCATTCTTTGGACAACTGGAGTCTGTTTTCCAGTGGCCAGGTTGCTTACACACACATGGCAATATGGTTTCTTGTTAGAAGAGGAAGGATTTTGGGACCCACCCCCAGAACTGGGTTTTTGGGGCCCTTCAGAGGACTTTTCTGTTTTATTATCCCCACCTTTCTCTTTGGGCTTGGTAGAATCTTTTTTCTGGTCACCATCTTGGTTCTTGGGCCTGATCCTGGTTCTGACCCATTTGTATGCCTTCTTTCCCAATTCTTGGGGAGAGGTCAGATCAGAGTGCACCAGGTGCTGGTGTAAGAGTTGATTTTGACAATTATTAAGAATCTGCTCCCTCATGATGAGATTGTACAATCCTTGATAATCTTTTACTTTACTGCCATTTAACCAACCTTCCAATGCCTTGGTAGCACAATCCACAAAGTCTACCCAATCTTGATCCTGTGTTTTTGGGTGTCTCTGAACTTAAGTCTGTATTGATCAGTGGTTAAGCCAAAACCATCTATTAAAGCATCTCTCAAGATATAATAATCATCTGCATCCTCTTCTCTTACAGAGAGGAGCTTGTCTCTACCTTTGTCTGCAAAGGAGAGCCACAGGATTGCTGCCCACTGATCTATTGGGACCCTTTGTACTTTACAGGCCCTCTCAAGAGCAGTGATTCACTTGTGGATATCATCCCCTGTCTTATAGGGGGGAACAATCTTATGGAGGTTCCTATTGTCAGGAGTTTTCTCTCTAACTCTAGGGGTATCACTGCCACCAGGAGTCTCTAGACCCCACTTTCTTGAAGCTTTCTGAAGCTCCAGGGCTTCCCTGTCCAATGCTAACTTTATTTTATTTTATTTATTTTTACAGTTTTATATAGCGCGAACCAGACCCGTGAGGGTATCAGAGCGCTTTACAGGATTGAGGGGGGAGTAAGACGTAGGGACGGGAGGGATCACACTGGGAGAGAAAGGGATACAGGGGGAGATTCAATTTCAAGTTCAAGCTACCCGTGGGAGAAAAATTAAAGTATGCAGAGTAACAATACAAAACAAAGTTTCCAATCCACGAGGTGCATCCTAGCTGCAGTTGACGCTACAAATGGGATAAAAAGTTTAAGCGGGCAGTTATAGGGCACACGCGGCAAGTCTGAAAGTAAGGGGTTCACTAGATGAGGTATTTTCCCATTAAGAAAGTTTTGGTCTCCCTCTTAAAGTGTGCCAAGGACGGGAGTCTTCTAACGGCGGGTGGGATAGAGTTCCAGATTCTTGGAGCGGCTCCAGAGAAGGCTCGGTTGTAGGTTTTTTTCTTCCGGAATTTTGCTGGCTGCAACAGCAGGTTTTTGGCAGATCGGGAATTTCTGGCCTGTCCGGATATCACGAGTTTATGTGCAAGAAATGTCGGTGAGTTCGCGTATAGAGCTTTGTGAGTTATGCAGGCCAGTTTAAATTGTATTCTGGCCTCCAGGGGCAGCCAGTTCAGAGCTTTGAGGTGGGGAGAGATGTGGTCAAATTTTTTTGAGCCCGTTATGAGTCTGGCAGCGGAGTTGAGGCAGGCTTTCAGTGGGGCCAGAGAGTTCTTGGGTAGCCCTGCGAGAGTAGAGCATCCATATTCAAGCCTGGAGATGACAAGGGCCTGGGTAGCCATTTTAAGGTCGGACCTCTCGAGGAAGGGTTTTGGGTTTCTTAGGTAGCTCAGGTGGAATCTAGCCGTTTTGGCCATCGCGTTTATATAGCTGTGCATATTCAAGCTGCCGTCAAGGGTTATTCCCAGGGATTTTGCAGAGTCAACAATGGTAGGCGGGCAGTTTAGTGCCGTGATTGTCTTGATCCATTCCTGGATGTCTGGGTTAGGTTTGGGTGGGGAGATCAGAAGGAATTCGGTTTTGTTGGCGTTGAGTTTAAGTTGGTTGGCAGTGAGCCAATGAACTGTTAGCTTCAGTGCCATGTTTAGGGAGAGAATGTCCTGGGGGGAAGAGATTTTAATGTAGACCTGTGTATCGTCGGCGTACATAAGGTATGAGATGTTGGCGGCACGCAGAACCTCGGTGAGAGGTTCGAGATAAAGGTTGAAGAGGGTAGGGGATAGGGTTGATCCTTGGGGGACTCCCACGGAAACTGGAGATGGGGCGGATAGATCGCCATTGATAAGGACTCTTTGTGATCGGTTTTGGAGGAAGGATCTAAACCATTCAAGGACGGTGCCCTCCAGCCCCATCCTGGATTTGAGGCGTTCAAGGAGAATTTCGTGGTTCACCGTATCAAAGGCGGAAGAGAGGTCTAGAAGGATTAGGAGACAGGTTTTGCCTAGATCTAGGGCTTGGAGAGCGTCATCAACAATGTGGAGGAGGGTGGTTTCTGTGCTGTGTCCCGGTCTGAAGCCTGATTGAAAGTCATCGAGCAGGTGAAAGTTGTTGATGTGATGGCTTAGCTGCTGTTGCACACATTTTTCCAGAACTTTGGCAAGGAGTGGGATGTTGGAAATGGGTCTATAGTTCTCGGCGGAGGCAGGGTCCAGCGTAGGTTTTTTTAGGATGGGGACAACTTGACCCGCCTTGAGCGAGTCAGGAATTGAGCCCTGTAGGAGGGAGGCGTTGATTATTGAGGTCCAGGAAGGGATGATGGCCTTCGAGGCGGCAGCTAGGCAGTTAGAGGGGAGAGGATCGTTAAAATGATTGTTCGGTTTAAGGGAGGCAAGAATTTTAGAGACAGATTGAACGTCATATAGATTAAAATTGGACCAGTGTGCTAGGTTTTTGGGTGAGGTTTGGGTGGACAACACAGAAGAAGAAGGTGGAGCTGGATGATTTTGATTTTGGTGGAGGGTTGCAGATTTAAGCTCATTTCTTAGGGCCGAGATTTTTTCACAGAAGAAGGAAGAGAATTCCTCACTTGATATTAAGGGTTTCGGTATTTCTTTGGCAGTTTTCACTAGTTTGTTGGATTGGTGTTTGACCAGGTTGAACAGCTTGCGGGGCCTATTTTTCGCATTTTCCAGTTCAGTTCTGAAGAATTCTTTTTTAGTGTTGAGTATTTTCTTGTTGTAGGCATTTCTGGCCTGGCGAAGGAGATTTAGATGTGCCGCAGATGGGTGTTTTTTCCAGATTCGTTCAGACTGTCGCAGGGATCTCCTCTCCTTGTTGAGGGATCCATTGAACCAGGGGTTTCTGTCTTTGATCTGTGTTCTTTTTAGTTTTAGCGGTGCCAGGTCATCAAGAATGTCGGATATGGTGGAGGAGTAGTGGTCCGCCAGGTTTGAGACCGTTGTGCACTGTGGAGGGGGGGGGAGGTCAGATTCACAACGGGCTGCCAGTTTCTCGTGGTCAAGGTTCTTGGTGTCTCTGACCCATCATTTGGGAATCGCAGGTTGGGGGGCCCATGGTTTGCGAGTGTTGGGCAGGAGGAAGGTGATGGCGTGGTGGTCAGACCAATCACAAGGATCAATGGAGATAAGTTTGACCGCTGATTTCTTAGCAATGATCCAGTCGAGGGTGGCACCTTTCGCGTGAGTGGGGAGGGTGCAAGCTTGGGTAAGGGCTAGATCGGCTAAGAGGTCTCTGATCGCGTTGACCTGAGGATTTTTAGGGTCGTTCCAATGCAAGTTAAAGTCACCAAGAAAAATGTCATTAGAGCTTGGGGACACCTTAGTAGTGAGTATTTCCATGAGGAGGTCCGTAAAGCAGTCATTTTTGCCAGGGGGGTGGTAAAAAATGTGCAATTTGCACAGCTGCGAGGTGTTGTTGGAGATGGCGAGTGCGAGGTATTCACAAGAGTCCGTGGGGTCCACCGGCAGTTCTGTCACAAGGAGGCTGGAGCGGTAGATACAGGCAATGCTGCCCCCCTTTTTCTTTGAGTGTCTGTCCAACCTTACAATGCTATAGTTGGGTGGGACCAAGAGGTCAAGGTAGGGTGATGAGGAATCCTTGAGCCATGATTCAGTCAGGATTGCAAGATCCGATTTGTGTTTCATGATGAGGTCGGCGACATCGGATGCATGCTTTACAGCTGATCGGCAGTTTATTAGGAGGCCGGCTAGGGAGGGGTAGGAGTGGGTGTCGACCGTAGCGGCAGAGGAGGGAACTATGGCTAGGTTGCTATTTACCACCCCTCGGACGCGGCGGGTAGCAACTCTGTTAGGGTTGGTTACAACCGTGCAGATAGGGTGTTCACCCTCTGGGTCTAATGGGCATGGGGCTATGAAGGCAGAGTCGTAGCTACGTAGGAGGTCAGCTACTTCTTCCTCCGTGAGTTCTGAGGGATTGATCATGCCCAGGGAGGGTTTATAGGTGTAGAGGAGAGCAAGAATTTCCTCTTCAGAGAGGAGGCAGGGTTGCTTGCGAGGGCGTAGGTGTCTTTGGGATAGAGGTAGAGGGTGAAGGAGGGGCTTCGTGACGGGGATGTGAGTTTCAGTCTGAGAGAGCCATAGTTTGGAGAAGGTGAGTTCAGTGATGTGAAGGAGGTGCTTTAGGTCCAGAATCGATTTGTGGATGCTCAGTGTTAATTCCGAGGATCTGCGGTGGAGAATATCAATATCATAAAGAGAGGTGAGTTCTGGAAAGCCTGCGGCCTGTTGCCGGGGCGCAGTTTTGATGGTATGTTCAGGTGACCTAGCGGTGAGATCAGGCGGGTTGAGGACTGGTGGTAGGTGAGCTATAGGGATACACTGGACCGTTCTGACGGTATGCTCCGGTAGACTCGAGGCGGGTTTAGGTGGGCTGACTGTTCTCTCTTAAGCTGTAGCTTAGCCTGCTCAAATTTGATCAGTCTGCATTTCCTCTCATGGGAGGATTCTCTTCTCCGAGAAGAGGCAGAGGTCCCTTTGGATCTCACAGAGTGGATGGACCCCTCTGAGGGGGATCTGTTCCTTCTCTTTGGATCCACCATTCTCCCTTTGGGGATGGAGAGAGTGCCTTTTGGGCCATCACCTCCATGTTGTGAATGGTCTTGGTCATCCAGGTCAAGTTCATCTTCCTCTTCCTGGTCCTCATCAGATTCCACCCCTTGGGTGTCCTCTTCTGGGGGATGCCCATCCAACCTGTCTACCCCATCAGACACTAAAGTCTGCTTGAAGTCTGCTATGAGCAGGATTTCCCTGAGACGCTGAGTGTTGGCACCTTTGTTTGTCTTAAGTTTCCTAGAGGTGCACATCTCCCTAAGCTCAGCAAAAGAGAGATGGTCATACTTGTCGACTGGGACCCTATGGGGTCCTTCCAGAGCCTTATGGGCACCTGAACTTAAAGACATGTCTAGTGTAGTGGTACTGCTGTATCTACCTACACTATGTGTGGCCTACTGAACCCTCTCTTGAGTTGTAGTCAAGGTGTGCTAAACCCTCTACACACAACTCCTAAGTTCAGTAGAACTTATTGTATTCTAAGCTTGAATTTTATATGTACCTTTGGTACCTAGTGGTTTTCACTTTAGAAATTCAATTTGTTATCTGGTAAATCAATGGCAAGCTTGAATCCAACCGCTGCACACCAATGTGAGAAGTTGGCCTGGTATATGCTGTCTCCTAGTTATAGGGGACACCTTGCACCAGCCCAATTCGACTCTTATTGATGATAGGTTTAAGACAACCTTTAAAGAAAGCTATCCTAGTGGTAGCTGTGGAGAGCAGCCTTCAGGCTAAGTCTTGAAGGAGTGTTAAGCTTATTGTTTTACCATAGATAACTTCTTGAATGACCAAATGAAAGAGTATTCCACACAGGTATATATATATAAAATATATGTATTTAATTCTAGACAGAATCTTAGAGTCTCTTTATGAGGCTATGGCAAAGTTACAAGTCAAACAAGCATTGTTAGATACAAATAAATAGCACTGTTAACATTGGGCCCCAGGGGGGGACCAAACCATATACTAAAAAAGTGGTTTAAGAACCACGACAATTCTACAGACAATGCCTAGGGCATTTAGGATCGCTTGCCCCTTTAGAATCCACCCCAAGTGATTAGGAAGGGGACCCACGGGAGGCGCGTGCAGTGGAAGTAACTGCTATCGGGATCTCTATTGCAGCCTATGGAGAATGTCGCGGTTGGAAATAAATTGTTTAAAAATACTTCTAGCAGTAGTACAAAGTTAAAACTTTAGAGTTAAGCTTTTGAAGAGCCCACCACCTCGAGAGTACCGTAGTACCACTGTTACCTGCCCCAGGGAAGCCGGGTGCATAGGTCGTTTTCGATGTCGGGTCGCGGGCTGATTTTCAATGGGAAAATAGTCAAAAGTTATGCTAGCCAAAAGCGTCGATGATTCCGTGAAGATCAAAGATGTGAAGATTGAAGAAAAGAACCTGAAAGCAGAGGGGACAGAGTCTGGGTCACAGCAGAGTGACCAGGGGGCTCAAAGCAAAGAGCCCTTGGATGTCGGGTGCTTCAGGTTAAAGATGGTATAGCTTGGATCTGCAGCCACGGGCTCCGGAAGGCTTCAGGGAAGGCCAGCTTCTGGAGGGCGACTGTCCCACGTCGGATGAGGGTCGCTGCGGTGTTAGTGTCCGGATTGGATCCACTAAGCCTTGGCAACCGCAACCCACGCAAGATGAATAAATCTGCTACGGTGCAGACCCACGAGGTCTGAGAGAGGTCTCCTTCAAGGAGACTGTAGAGCAGGCCTGGAGCAACCAGGGGAACTCTTGTTTGTGAAGATTGACCTCCGCTAGGGCCCACAAGTCGAGAGACAAGGGACCGCGGGAGGCGGCAATTTGGCGTGCGTAAAAGGGCACCCACGGGCCACCGGAGGGGGCTAGGGGGATGTATGTCGTTACAACGCACATTTTTACAACGCATGCACTTACAACGCATTTTTTACAACGCAACATCCACTACAACGCATTCCATTACATAGCATGACACTACAACGCATGTTTAAAAACTACCTTTACAACACATTCCATTACATCGCATACTACCTTTACAACGCATACTATTACAACGCATAGTATAGGGGTAAAAATTACTATTCTAACTCCAGGGGGTGCAACAGTAGGGTAAGTGTTGGATTGCGTTGTAATGGTACGCGTTGTAAAGGTAGTATGCGATGTAATGGAATGCGTTGTAAAGGTAGTTTTTAAACATGCGTTGTAGTGTCATGCTATGTAATGGAATGCGTTGTAGTGGATGTTGCGTTGTAAAAATTTTGTTGTAAGTGTAGTGCGTTGTAACAGTTGCGTTGTAAAGGTTGTTCACCGCTCAGGGCGCTGGTCTTTGGCACAATTGCTGCAAAGTGGTTGGCTCAAGAATGGGCCAAAGCACAACTTCCCCACTGGTCAGGGTCGTGTGCTATGCAAGAGGTGGCCGGTGTCCTGGGGTACTGGGGATCTCGGCACCCATGCGGTCCACGGTGCCCAAACTCGTTGAGCACACTCACTGGCCTCTGGGATGCGCTGGAAACCCACCTCATGGGAGCTGGAGGTCGTCGAAGTCCGTAGGAGCAGCGAGGTTCCAACCGGGTCACTTGCAGTGTTTCAGGTGCCTGCCAAGCAGGGGGATAACTCCTTTATCCCAAGGGAGATTTCTTCAGTCAGCTGAGCAGCAGCTCGTCGAAGGTCAAGTCTTTGAAGTCCAAGATTAATCTGAGGCTCTGGGGCCACGTTATTCACCTTTATCCCCAAGATTAGGTGAGTGTCCAGAGTAGTGTCCACCAATCAGTGGTGAGGTGGGAAAGGGTGGCTACACCCTCTCCCCTTTGTGTGTTTCCCGCCTGGTCAGGGGACAGGATGCCCCTGAACCGGTTCCAGGCGGTGTATGCAGAATGCAGGCGCTGGGAAACTCCAAGTGTCATCCTGAAAGCCATCCCTTGGTGCACCCACCCAGTTCCAATCCACATAACCTGTCTGGGGAGGTGGGAACACCTCCTTGCAACAGGATCCCTATTGTCCAGCTGCCGAGGCTGGGATTCTGCCCAGCAACAGGCAGCCAGGGTCGTGTGGGTGGCTGGTAGCATCCATTTTGTACCACCGGTGCACTTTTAAATTTGTGTCTAAATTCTACCGCTTTTCCCATATCACCCCTCTAGCAGGGGGGAATCATACCCTCATGCCCATGGCTGGACTGGGGGTAGGATGCCTACATGTTTGACACCAAACACGATATGGTTCTGTGTAGCCATTCTCAAGTTATCGCGATATCGCGATTGACTTATAATGCGGTTAAGAGTATATGGTATGGCTACACTACAACCAACCCAGCAATGATTTTACAGAGGTTGCAGAGGGGCCCTACTCAGGTAGGGGTCCCCCCTCACACATACCTCAGCACCCTGCCTTGTAGGATTACCAAGGCCTGCTATAGGGGTGACCTATGAGAATATATGTGTTGTACTGAGGTGGGATATAGGGTACCTATATCCCTGTAAGGGGTGCTAGCACCGCCTTACCCAGACTACAGTAGTGGTCTGGTGGTGTCATTTTGTATGGCTGTCCCAGGGTGGCACAATAGGTGCTGCAGCCCTGGTAGGCCTACTGAGGGACCCATGCCCTGGGTACCTAGGGTACAATCTACAAGGGACTGCCAGGGTATCCTCAGCATCCAATTGGTTTGTACCTAGGGTACACACATTAGTTTTTAGGGAGAAAGCATATAGGCTGGGGTCCTGAATAGCAGGATCCCAGCCAGACTAGTCAAAAACCACTCAAATACCAGGCAAAAAGTTGGGGGCAACCATATAGTCAGATTCCACCTTCCTACAGTTATTATTACACAATTTGCAAAAAACACATTCACGCAGAAAAATGAAACTCATTTACATTGAACAAAAAAAGTCTCTTACCAAACACATGCAACTACACAAACAGCAGAACCACCAGTAACGAAACCGCAACCTGCAACAGTCTAAAGAGCAAAAGCCTTGAACTAGGACAAAAAGGGATAAATAAAGGATTACAATTACAATTCACAAGAAATAAAAAATAATTCACATTATAACACGCTATGTCACTACCCAAATGGGGGCAAAAAGGCCAAATAAACGGGCTGATCTGCCCCTGAGGCAGAATACACATAAACAAATATATGTCCCCTGGACGTAACCAATTAATTTATTTTTAAATCCCTGGCTCTAGTGTGCTTTTCTCCCCCCCCCCCCCAGGCCAGAAACACCAAAAAAAATAGGTGATCTGTCCCCGGGGAGGGGGGGCGGGGGGGGGGCAGAAAAGACTTTAAAATTATTTTGGCCCATAAGGAAGAGACCCTTGCCCAAGGGGTCGACTCCATTTAAAATTTAAAACACTCCCTGGTGTCAAGTGGGGTTTTCTGCGCCCCCAGGAATTTATTTTAAAACTAGGGCCCCTGGAAGCGACCCTTGCCCAACGGGTCGCATCCAATTTAAAAAAAACAAATTCTCTGGCTCGAGTGGGATTTCTGCCCCCCCCCATCCCCCGGGGCCAGAAACGCCCAAAAAAATCAGGCTATCTGTCCCCAGGGGGGGTAGAATATATTTTTTAAATACATTTGGTCCCTGAACCCACTGTGCTGCCGGTTTGTACTGAAGGAGCCTGACCTCTAGCGACAGAACTTAGTACTGCACCCCCGCCCCCCCTGAGATGAGCCCTGCACCCCCACCCCTCCCTGAGATGAGTTCTGAATCCCGCCCCTCCCCCCCTTGAGATGAGTCCTGAACCCCCGCCCCTCCCCCCTGAGATAGGCCCTGCACATCCGCCCCTCCCTGAGATGAGCCTTGAGACCTCGCCCCTCCCCCGCGAGATAAGCCCTGTTTATTTAAGCACAAGTCCGGAAGTGACAGTTTGCTCGCGGCAGCAACACCAATCACAATAATGTTAACGTTATTGATGCCACTATCAGACCTATAGAGATTGAGCATAAAAAGTGCGTAGTCGATGAAACGCAGCATCACAAACCATCGAGATGTGTGCAGAAAGTGTTTCCGAAAAGTATCCTTGTACTGGCACAGAATCAGACGGTTTCTCCAGAAACCGCCTTCCAAAAATTCTAGATGAGATTGATCACCGCCACACGAAGTGCGAGTGACATAATACTCACTAGAATGACTGTATACGTTGCTACGCTACATGTAAGAGCTATTGCGACTTCCTAAATTGATATAACCCCCCTAATATTAGTGTGACACCGTATCTTATTGTATTCATCATTAATTAGCATGGTAAAATAACTTACCGCATTTTAATAAAAATGAACCACTAGAATATTTTTTAATCTAAAAGAGCGAAAAAGTTCCATATAGAGTTGTATGTAGATATCACGCAAAGGATTGTGGGAATGTATGAGTTGAGGTTGGCTACTGTGTTTTTATAAAACCCTAGGATATTAGTGTGACACTGCAACTTGTTCCATTCAACAATATATAGCAGCATGGTATTACACCTCAACATAATTTTAGTATATTACAAGTGCAGCGCCCCAAGACTGAGCGTCACCGCCTGCCCACAATCCTTTGCGAAATATCTGCATACAAACCCTCACTGCACTTCTCTTTCATCTCCAAGGCCTCGAATAAAAGGAATTGCGTGTACGCAGATTATCTTGTGCGTTTTTATACAACACTCTCTATTGTTAGTCGCCCAAGTTACAGCCTCACACTAACCTTACTAGGCGATCGTATTTTTGAGTTCACCAAAATGAGGGATTGTACCTCAGTTCATTGTTTATGCATTTGGAAGTCTTAATTCAAGTTTTGACCTTGCTCAAGTATGCGGTTTCAGTTGCATTTCGTGTTAAAGTGAAACTCTTATTTTGAATTTTAGGAAGACGTTTCTTGATGGATTTGTTTAACTATTAACATAAAATTATATACTTCTCTGTCTTTTCTTTACGAGAACTGTAACTCGCTTGATCTGTTTCTAGAGAGAGCTTAGTCTGCTGGGATGGAATCATTGCACTTAGTGTGGCAGTGAAACTCTCAAGCTAGATTGATGGGCGGCTGGCTGGCCGTTGGGTTTTTAGGTGAGTTTTAAGGTCTCGTCTGACCCAGGCCTGATCCAGCGAATGCGCTGGTCTAGCGAGACTTAGGGGCACATTTATGAGGCTCTTGCGCTTCATTTACGCTGCCGTTGCGTCACTTTTGACACGGCTGCGCAAATCCTGCGCCATGGTGCGGGGTATTTGTAGGAGAGTAGGGTCTGCAATCCTATGATCACCCAGATTTTTTGCTTTTGCTTCATTGGTTTACGACTTTCCCTGGCTGCGGGCCTGCCGATCAGACCCACAGCCTAGCTGTTCTCTCTCGAAATTAACACACATGTACCTTAGGTGCATCCACTAATTGGAACTGGGCCGCCTTATCAGTCCCTGTATCAGCATACCACAGGTATCCAGGGCATCGGTGTACCCAGGGCCTACCAGGGACTGCAGCATGTATTGTGCCACCCCTGGATGGCCGCCCAAATCTGACACAACTGGCTGCACGACAGCTGGGGCAAGGTGGTGTAATCACCCGTTGCTGTAGGTGTAGTATTCCTATACCTAACCCTAAAATGGACGCATGGATTCCTGTCAGTCACTCCTATGGCAAGCCTTATCAATCCTGAAGGCAGAGTGCTGGGAATCATGTGAGAGGGTGCTCTGGCGCGAGCTGAGCCCGTCGACGGCTTGCGGAACCAAATCCTAATAGCCGTTCCATGGTGACGCGGGCCAACTACCGTAAAGTGCATTATATCCTTTATTTTCATAACAACTTGTGTGGTGTCCTTTCACATGGTGTTCAAGGGGTATATGTGATGGTCAACAGCTGCCTTAACACGCCCTCTAGAGTTTAGCCTGAAGACTGCTCGTATCCACGCTACTAGGATAGCTGGTCTATACGGTTGACTTACAACCAATCATCAATAAGGGTCGTTTGGAATGATACCCAGGGATCCCTAGAATAGTGAGCACTACATATCAGGCCAACTTCTCACAGTATTCATAACGTGACGCATCTGGGAGATGCGTCACGCAGATGCGTTACGTTATGAAGCTCTGCGCCACATATAGGGTTTCCGGCGTGGGGGGGGGGGCGTTCTGGCGCAGGAACGCCTCCTAAAAGTGGCTGAGTGAAATCTACAAGACTCGGTCACTTTTAAGGCCATGCTGCGTCAAAACCCTGCGCCTGCTTGAAGCAGGCGTGAGGATTGACGCAGCATGTTAGGGATAGGGCACCCCCGAGCCTTGCTGGAGCTGCGTCGCGCTTGCGACGCAACTCCAGCAATGCGCCGCCTATGCGACGGGGGATGCGTCACATTGAAAATGCGGCGCATCAGTGGTGGCGCACGGGTGGGCAGATGCGTCGCAACTCTTCTGGTGCATCTCTCCAGCAGACATAAATCTGCCCCAAATTGCGAGGGCTCCAAAAAGTGCTACCAGGCCAGCCTAGAGCTACAGTGCATGTGCGCCGGCGCGCCCGCCGCGCTTTACCACAATAACTTTCACTTTCGCGGCTGCACGGCCGATTTAATGTTTTATCGTGATCGCGATCGCACCTATTGGCTATGCCAATGCTTGTGCTACTTGTGAATTAAAACGTGCAACAAAGTGATTTTGCCTCAAACACCAACCCATATTCGCGTGTAAAGTGGATAAAATCTATGTTGCTTACTTCTTATTTAGGGAACAGCAAACTTAGGGGCAGATTTATGTTTCCTGGCGCATCCCTGCAAATCAGCAGGGATGCGCCAGGAAAGATGCTTCACGCAAGATTACCCTTGCGTCACCACAGATGCGCCGCATTTACAATGCAGCGCATCGTGGCGCAAGGATAAACAGATGCGTGACGCATCTGATGGTGTAAGGGCGGCGCATTGCTGGAGTCGTGTCGCAAGCACGACGCAACTCCAGCAATGTTTAGGGGCTGCCCATACCTAACATGCTGCGTCATGCCTTACGCCTGCTTCAATCAGGCGCAGGGTTTTGACGCAGCAGCGTCGGAAAAGTGACACAGTGAAATCTTGTAGATTTCACTGCATCACTTTTCCGAGGCTTTTTCCGATGGAACGCCCACCCTGCATACATTAAACCTGACGCAGGTTTAATGTGGCGCAGGGCTTTACACCGTGACGCATCTCCATAGATGCGTCACGATGTAAATAGGGCACAACGTGGCGCAGGGTTTACGCCGCCATTGCGTCACAAAAATGACGCAACGGCGGCGTAAAAGTGGCGCAAGTCTAACATAAATCTGCCCCTTAGTGTGAAATCAGATTGGTCCATGTGCGAATGCTACTCGTTGTTTTGTATTACACTGCCTGAAAACAAACTATGCAAATTCTTGCACCAGTGCATGTCTGTGATATGGGCCCCGTTAACGGTTATGGATTATTAACTCCCTGGCCCTAAATTGAAGTAAGTATATTATGCTTAATGTGCTCAAGGACTGCACCCAACCCGTGCAAAGTATTAAAGCATTAGAGTTTGCTCCTCTCACAAGCTGTGTTCCATCATCCACTGTGAGCCGGCAGGTATTAATGCAGCGCGGGACAAGTGCGATAAACATTAGTGTGAAAGTTAAGAAACGCGGCAGCCTGTGTAGTTCCTGATGTAAATCAGAAGTTGGATTCCCAGGCTTCCCGAAAAGGCAAGTGACTTGGCAGTGTTGTTTAACTCCTTTGGTTCCGGAGCTGGTTCTTTCCGTCCTATTCTGTACCACTCGGACAACACCTTCATCTATAGACGGGCTTGGAAGGTACAAGGAACACGTCATATTTGCATCTCGTGATACAAGCTCTCGCAGAAGTTCTCTATGTCCTTTTCCACTTTCTACATGGAAGGGATTTTTTATATCAACTACATAATGAAAATATACCCAAAAAGTAAAATTGGACTTGTTTGCATGTTCTGTGACAAAGTTGTTCCTGTAAAATGTGCTTCTGTTGACAATACATGCACCAGGGGTGCATTTTCACGACAGGGTATCAACAGAATGAACCCTATATTATATAAAATTATTGAAAGATAGAAATCTATAGGAGTTGCTGGGAAATATAAATGAAGGGGTCGCTTGCTGTTTCTAATCAATTGTCCTCTGGTCACATTCGTTCTGCAAAAACGTCTCAAGAGGGTGAAATGGGGACATGTGGAGTGGTCGCCATCTATTACACTTCAGGGTTTCTCGGACTGATCCTGGGCGGGGCTCACCGCTGTCGCTTAGGAACACAGCGGGGCAGATTTATGTTAGACTTGCGCCACTTTTACGCCGCCGTTGCGTCACTTTTGTGACGCAGCGGCGGCGTAAACCCTGCACCACGTTGCGCCCTATTTACATTGTGACGCATCTAGGGAGATGCGTCACGGTGTAAAGCCTTGCGCCACATTAAACCTGCGTCAGGATTAATGTATGCAGGGTGGGCGTTCCATCGGAAAAAGCCTCGGAAAAGTGACGCAGTGAAATCTACAAGATTTCACTGGGTCACTTTTCCGACGCTGCTGCGTCAAAACCCTGCGCCTGCTTGAAGCAGGCGTAAGGCATGACGCAGCATGTTAGGTATGGGCAGCCCCTAAACATTGCTGGAGTTGCGTCGTGCTTGCGACACCACTCCAGCAATGCGCCGCCCTTACGCCATCAGATGCGTCACGCATCTGTTTATCCTTGCGCCACGATGCGCTGCATTGTAAATGCGGCGCATCTGTGGTGGCGCAAGGGTAAACTTGCGTGACGCTTCTTTCCTGGCGCATCCCTGCTGATTTGCAGGGATGCGCCAGGAAACATAAATCTGCCCCAGCATGTTGTTTATTTGGAGGTTTCAGTTTCGAGTTAGTTAACCCTTTGGACTCAATTTTTAATTCAAGCCTCGGCAGCTAGAAGGGATTTGCAGCCAAACAGTTCCTTGTCACCCTTCCCCGAGCCACCAGTATCCCCTCCTCCCAACGGCCACAAAACGACGACTCCGACATGAACTTGTCAGCATAGCTTGCTTCAGTAAACCACGTGGAATCTTAAATTCACAAGTTGAAATTCTGACAGAGTAGTTAGTGTTTGCCTTCCATCTTTCTGGTACTAAAAAAAGACTATAGCTGAGTTCGCTGGTAGTAACACCGGGTGGGTAAGTGCGTGAGTGGTTACAGCCAGCTGCTGCATAGAAGCTGTGGAGTGAGGCCTCATTCACACACCAGCAGGAAAACCTCAGGTGCAAGGTCTGTAGCCACCAGCATAAGAGGAGCTCAGACGTGCAGGCGAAACAGGAATCCATACACCAGCATGAAGAAGCGAGACAGAGGTGCTGCGACTGCGAAGGGAAGCTGAGCATTCCTCAACCCCACCCCCACGTGTCTACAGGACTTTGACGCCGGTAGCCTTGTTGCTTTGGGGCATATCAGCAACACCCGGCGATAATTATCATTCAGCGCTCTTCGCGTGAGGATAATTATCGCCGGCTAGCGCCGATTTTTATCGCTGAGATAGCGTGCTATTAGCAACGCTTATCTCATCAGCGATAAAAATCCTAGCACTAACTGACTAACGTGAGATTATCGCTGGAAACCCGGTGATAATCTCACGTTAGCTAGTTGATAGGGACTCACAAACTTAGCCATGATATCCACCTTCCATAGGATATCATGGCTAAGTCAGTCCTGAAGTAGGCGTAAGGAAAGGGGCGATAACAGGGGTTATCGCTACTTTTCCTGAGGCTATGCTTCATAGCGTTAGGCTTGCTGATAGGAGAAATGTCGCTTAGCGACATTTCTCCTGTCATGCCAGGTCAGAAACGCCCACTTTGCATCTCATTAGAGATGCAAAGCTGGGCGTTAGGAATCCTGACGCTAAAGCAAGGTTTCACGCCTTAGCGTGACCTTGCTGATTAGGCGATAAAATTATCACCGCTTTTCGGCCGAATATGGCCTCAAAAGCGGCGATAATTTTTTATCGCCAGCTTGTTGATATGCCCCTTAGGAAGAGAGGCAGGTTTAGAGCATAATGCACACTCTTCCTCTTTGGGATTAACTCTTTCCTGGCCTGCCTCTTTTTAGTAGAAAGAAGGGTGGGAGCTTGTAGCACAACGGGTGTGGCTTAACGGCTACGGAGTTCGACTTTGAAGCTGGGAAACCAGGTTCAAGTCTTGGCATCTTCTCAAACATCCTGTGATTTTGGGCAAATCACTTAGGGGCATATTTACAAGCAGGCGATAAAAAATTATCGCCGCTCTTGCGGCCGTTTTCGGCCGAAAAGCGGCGATAATTTTATCGCCTAATTAGAAAGGCCACGATAACGCGTGAAACCTTGCTTTAGCGTGGGGATTTTTTACGCCCAGCTTTGCATCTCTAATGAGATGCAAAGTGTGATGAATACAGGCCCCAGCTAGGCCCGCAGAATACAAGGGTTCGCTCTCCTGTAACAGAAACTGGAAGGAAGTTGGCACGGAAACTGCAAAGTACAAAAACAGAGTTTATTAACCCTTAAGGGTGGTCCTACAACCTATACAACACTCTTCAGTATTGCATAGAGTAGCACAAAGAACTTGCGTACACGGTCCCCTTTTATACACAACAGAGGGGCTCATAAGTGGGTGGATACAACATGAAGCAAGGAATATTGCCTTTTATGGACATTTTCGATACAGAATCAATATGTGGGCGGAGTTAACACACTCCTTGAGCCCGCGAAAACATGGTCAAGCAAGGACTAACTGATAACAGATGTGGTCAAGTCTGGGCATGCGCCAGACGGACAAAGGAGCTATTTATAGACTGTTACTAGGCAGATAACGAGAGCAACTGACACGAAGATAGGACTCTTCTCGTGCTAAGCACGTGGAGACATGACAATAAAAAATGGAATTCAAACATTAGTCAACATAAGGGAAGAAACTCGGTCCTAAAGGGGAATTCATGTCTTTAGTGAATGCTTAATCACATCGCTGTTTCAATTTTCAACAGACGACCCTTTCAGCATTTACTGAAGACATCCGGTTTATTAGAATAATCATCATATATGTCAATTTTCATGATTTCTTCTATTTCTTTAGTTAAATGTTTCTGATAGGTGACATTAGCAATAGCTTTCTTATCAGAAATACAGAATGACACACATAGGGAACAGAGTAGAGGACCACATTGGACACAAATGCAACAAGAAAACAGAATTGCTACGATAATACAGAGACCAGTTAAAACCTTCCATCCCCATGTGGTGATCAATACCCAAAACCATCCAGAAAAGGTCCAAGTGCCATTTTCTGTATGGATTTCAGCTGCAATTTTATGTAATTTATTGATAGCATTATAGACTGATGGCGTGTGGTCAGGAATAAACATGCAACAACTACTTCCGATAATTTTACATGCTCCACCTCGGTCAGCTAACATAACATCTAACACCATACGATTCTGTAATGCAACAATTCTAGTAATTTGTAATTCTTCCGTAAGATTCCCAAGAGCAGCAGCGGTTTGATTTGTCACAGCCTCTACAACTCTTGTTAATCTTCGAACTTTCCTACTATTTAGGGCAGCTCCAACAAAGAAAAACAATCCTAAATTAAAATCAATATACTGTTGCAGGCTAGTATCAGTTTGGTCAACATCATCAATAGATAGAGTACGTTTATACCTATTTACAGTCACATTATTCAACAACTTCAAATCTTTATGATAAGATGCAGGTGCCAAGAATACAGGCGGTAATAGGAATGCTACATAACATACTCCGGACCAACCGTCTGGCAAACGATAATAACCCTTATTCCCACATACAAAGTATGTGTTATGGGATGCTAAGAAAGTACTATTATTCAACCCGTCAATATTCAGGATAATGATACAGTCACTAACACCAACAGGAATATAACCCACACTCTGGACACACAGGTCCGCTTGAGCTTGTGCCACTTGAATCACGAATCGCTCTTTCCCTACAGTGTCTCTAGTGTTCGTGAAAATGTAGGGGATCGATTCATTGTCTGGTCGATATTCTTCCCATTCCCAAATTGTCCCATTCGCTTGTGGATAACCATCTTTATCTTGATGACATTCCCTATTAAGTCTAAAAAGTAATCGTCCCACTGTAGGTTTCCGTGTAGCAAAAAGCAAAGTATACCATGCTCTACAGGAGCCATTGTGAGAAAAGGGAAGAGGTATGAATGGCGTTCCTCCTTTCTTCTGATGAGCTGGCATCATACCACATATCCAAAAGTTCGTAGCATTTGTAGCAACATGGGTATGATGCAACATCTGGATGAAGGTGTTATTCAAATAAGACTGACGATGCTTCAATTCTTGATACGGAAGGGTATAAAAGCAGTGCTCCTCAGGCACTGGAGTGGTCAAAACAAGCAACTCACGGGCAGGAGTCACATCCTCAACAAACCATGTGGTTATACCAACAATAGCCACAATGATAATAAAGCTTGTCGCACAAAGAATCTTCTTCTTCTCCATCTTATAGTAAGAGGTCAATATCTTCCTGAAACTAAAAAGTTGTCAGAACTCTTCCCCTTAGGCAGCCGTTGATTTCTTCACCAGCGGGCCAAGACGGGTGTCACTACGCTAATGCAGGGCTGATCCCCCCCCCTTGCCTCATTGGCTCTCCGTTTCACTAACCTAAGGGCCGTTCTGACAATTTGTCCCGATACTGAAGAATTCACTTCCTTGGTCTGAGATGATATCGCCTTACTTCTGGAATCGTCTGGTCCGAGAAGAGCTCCTCGCTGTCGTTCGATTCCACAACACGGCCTTTCTGGGCAGTCAGGATCTCTCGATGGTCGGTCAACACAGCAGGCTCCACCAAACCCGGCGGCACTTTCCGACAGTGCGTGGAATGAATCCAGTTCTTCTGATTGGAGACTCGCACCGCTGTTCTTGTCGCCAACAACACATGCTCAGGACCCGACCACCTCGGCTCCAGACTGTTCGTCCTCTCGAACGCTTTGATTAGGACATAATCTCCAGGTAGAAGAGAATGGCCTTCACCAGTGGATCGGTCAGGGAGCGCTTCTCGAACCTGTTGATGAATAGAAACCAAATTATCAGTCAACTGTGCCAAGAAATCGCTCATCATTATACAAGGTATGTCATACACTGATTTTGGCTTTGGTGTACCCCAAATATTCATTGGGCGTCCGAACACGATCTCATACGGCGTGAGACCGGTTCGAGAATGCGGTATCGATCTGATTGACAATAATGCCAGCGGTAAAGCATCTGGCCAAGTCAAAGAAGTCGAGGCTTGGATCGTCGCGATCTTAAGCTTCAAAGTACCATTGTACTTCTCAACTAATCCCGCAGACTGAGGGTGAAACACTGCATGAAATTTCTGGGAAACTCCCAGTCCTTTCAGTACATACTTAATAACGTCTGCTATGAAATGGGGTCCGTTATCACTCCACAACAGTCTGCAAACGCCATATCGAGGAAAAAACTCCTTCAATAGCATCTTGGCTGTAGTCATTGCAGTATTGTCTTTCGTAGGGTAGGCCTCAACCCATTTGCTGAAGGCACAAACCACTACTAGAACATACTTCAGATTGTTACAGCGTTCAAGCTGAATGTAATCCATCTGCAATACCTCAAAAGGTGCAGTGGGTGTTACAAACCCTCCTGCTGGAGTTCGTGTCCCTTTTCCAGGGTTGTACTTTAGACAAATCATACAAGTCTGTACCACCCTCTTTGCCGTACTAGCAATCTCTGGATGCTCCCAGACTTGGGTAAGCAATTTTACAATTGCGGAAGCTCCAACATGTGCTAGCCCATGTGCCATCTGAACCATAGGTTGTACAAAGGCTGTGGGTAACTTCCATCTATCCATCTGCTTATTTCTCCAACAACCTTCATCATCCAATTCTCCATCATTAGACCATTGCTCCCGTTCCTTATCGGAAGCGGTCCTCTGTATTTCCAGCACTTCTCTCCTTGCATCGTGCCATCTTTCTGCCTGCGACTTCACAACGTACATTGCAGTAGCACCAGGCTGCATCGCAGTCTCTCGTGCCACCCGGTCTGCCAAAGCATTCCCTTCTCCAACTTTATCAACCACTTTCTTATGGGCACTACATTTAATTATAGCAATCTTCTTCGGATATGTTAATGCAGTCAAAAGGTTGTGAACTAATTCTCCATGCATTATCTGTGCTCCATGTGACGTTAGAAACCCTCTCTCCTTCCAGAGTAGGCCGAAATCGTGCGCTACTCCGAAGGCATAGCGGCTATCTGTATAAACATTCACACACAATCCTGCACTGAGCTCACATGCTCGTGTTAATGCTATCAGTTCTGCTGCTTGAGCTGATTTCTGCAGTATGCGTGCTGTCTCCACTATTGTTTGCAGTGTGGTAATTGCATACGCTGCTGAAGTCGTACCATCTGGTAGCTTCAGGCATGATCCGTCCACCCACAGTTCTCCATCTACATCTGGAAAGGGCGTATCCTGGAGATCAATACGACCCTTTGTCTGTTCCTCAGTCACAAGAATACAGTCATGTGCTTTTTGTGCTTCAGACTGAGTTTCCGGGAACAGCAACAATGTGGCCGGATTTAACATTACACACCTCTTTAACGTAATATGAGGAGCCAAAAGCGTCAACTCATATCCCGTTAAACGAGCGCTGGTCAAATGCTGCGTCTTTGTCTGATTAAGCAGGGCATCAACAGCATGGGGGACTAATACCAACAGTTTGTGAGATAACACAATTCCCTCACTTTGGCGTATTGACACAGCTGTCGCCGCAACCGAGCGAAAACAACCAGGCAATGCCCGGGCAACAGGATCAAGTACAGCCGAAAAATATGCACAAGGGCGCTGCTTATCGCCGTGCATCTGCACTAAAACTGATAATGCACATCCATCTTTCTCATGCACATACAGTGAAAAGGGCTTCGTATAATCAGGGGTCCCTAACACTGGTGCTGAACAAAGGGCCTGTCGCAATTGCTGAAAGGCAATTTCACACTCATTTGACCAGGGAAGAGGAATCGGTGTGTCTTTTGTCAAAAGGGCTAACAAGGGTTTAGCTATGTGTGAAAATCCTAATATCCATTGCCTACAAAAAGAAACAAGACCCAAAAATGCACGCACGTCCTTCTGTGTGGAAGGCACTGGCATGTCCAAAATAGCTTGAATGCGGTCCGGTGTGAGTGCACGCCCCTCCTTAGACAAAAGGTGACCCAAATAAGTCACATTTGGTCTACAGAATTGTAATTTCTTCCTCGACACTTTGTGATTGTGAGATGCCAAAAAGGAAAGCAGAGATAACGTGCACTTCTCACACAGCTCAGGAGTGTCGGCCGCCAACAAGATGTCATCGACATATTGTATAAGGGCGACACCCGCGGGCAGAACAAAGGAATCCAATTGCCTTTTCAATGCTTGACTGTAAATGCTAGGGCTTTCTGTGTAGCCCTGGGGGACTCTACAAAATCTATAAGACCTATTATTCAGAGTAAAACCAAAAAGGTATCGGCTATCAGGATGAATAGGGATCGAAAAGAAGGCATTTTTCAAATCAATAACTGAAAACGTGGTCGCCGTTGGCGGGACCAAAGTGAGCAACGTCGTGATATCAGAAACCACTGGATACTGAGGTATCACAATCTTGTTCACTTCCCTTAAATCAATGACAAACCGATAAACTGTGTCATCCGTATCTTTCTTCAAGATGGGTAAAATAGGACTGTTGCAAACATAGGGAACTTATTCCAATACCCCCACCTTAATCAAATCCTGCACAATCTGAATGAGTGCCTCCTCCCCCTCCTGGGAAATGCGATACTGAGGGAGGCGCGGTAACACCGCACCCTCCTGGACACTAATATGGACAGGTGGAATCACCATCTGTCCCACATCGGTATCTGAAGTAGCCCACAAAGAAGGAGGGAGAGAAGCTAACACAGTATCCTCCACAACCACACACATCCGGTCCGTCATCGGGTGATTATCATTCAATATCACACGTACTCCAGCGGGTGAGCAGCGGATCGTAGCTCTGAAGTGCTTGAGCATATCAAGACCCATAATGTTGTCAGGCGTGTTCGGGGCAAGCAGAAACGGACAGGGTGTAGAAAAGGGATCAACATGGAATGCAAGGGGTCGGGAAAGAGGGCTTCGAGAGAGAGTGTACCATCAAACCCTACCGATGTAACCATTAAGCCAGATGGGGGAGCCCTCGGAACCAATTGTTTGGACAGCGCACTGCGGGTGGCTCCTGTATCAACTAGGAACCGATCAGTAGAACCCAAAACCTTTGCTGAAACGTAAGGACCCTTCTGATCAACCGGCACTTCAACTGATTCTAACCCCCATCCATCGCAATCCTATGCATGCTGCGAATCATGGTACCCAGAGCGGTCAGTCCCTGACATTTGATACTGGTGCTGTCGATCAAATACATTGGGTCTATCTCGCTGCTGCGCGGTAGGTTCAAAGCGAGCACGATCATTAGAATTCCCTCTGAAATTCGAAAGGCCCCCTCTACCTCTCGGTGGTCCCTGACCACGTCCCTGACGAGATGCGTACAACGCCGGACAATCTCTGGCCCAATGACCCGACTGTTTACAATACGCACATTGATTCCTATTTACATCTGACCGACCCGGAGGAGGACCATAGAATCCTCCCCTACCTCTATCGACACCCCGACGAGGCGGACCATATACTTGCGCTAACATCACCTTTGTTTTCAAATCTTTCGATTTCTTCTCCTCCTGCCCCTTCGCTTCTTGTTCCTGACGCTCATAATACTGAGCCATAGTCAGGAGGGATGCCGGAGACGAAGTGGACCAGGAACTTTCACTCTCTTTTAAATGAGCTGCTATTCCCGGTAATAAATTCGCCACATATTTATCCACAAAAAGATGGCGACCCGTATCATCCGTAAGTGACTGACCACTAAAATCATGAAATGTCTCCTCAAAGCGCGTAAAGAAATCTGAGACCGATTCATCAACCTTCTGTTTACACGAAGCTAACATATTCCAGTCAATCTTTTTAGGGGGAATAATTGTTTTCAACTTGGTCAAAATAGCAGCGGGAAGATCTAAAATAATCTGAGGCGGTTTTTGCGCGGGTTTCCTCTCCCTATCCTCATCCTCAATCTCAGACCACTTGGCCCTAAAAGCGGCTTGATCATCCACCTTCCGCACAGATCGCCACATATCCGGTGGTAAGATAAGCCCAAAGAACAGATCTATATCTGCTAAGGTCATAGTACAAGAATTCAAGGCCCCTTCAACTTCTTCGTAAAAGGCCGCTGGATTCTTGCGGGGGTCAGGCAATGCATTCTTTAATGCCATAACATCAGCCCTATGCCAGGGAGTATAAACCCAATTATACACAAAATATCCCTTAGCATCGGCGGAAGTAATATCCGAACTAGTTCCCGCTCCTTTAGGAGGAACATACAAAGGTGCCGCCTCTCGCATTGGTTTAGCATGCACTAGGTCGTTCTTATCTGAGTGGGAGGTAGATGATTGGTCGCCGCCGATACGTGGATCCGACTGCTCCTCCTCCCCGGCTGTTAGGCGCGCTCTCTCTTTAAGGGCACTCGCCGCGTCCCGCAATGCAAACAGCCGTCGAGCCGCATCAGGCGCCTTAGAGGGAGAAAAAACACCGTTACGTAATGCTTTAGCATCTAATACCACATCATCAGGCTCAAAAACGTCTGAATATTTCCGAAAGGCAGTAATCACTTCCTCAGAAAAGTGTCCCAAAAAATACAACTTCTCTCTATCCTGCCACTTTTCCCAAGAGTCCAACAATTCAGTAAGGGATAACTTGCCCTTAAGTGCCCGAAAGGAAACTTTCCGAAGCTCCCCCATTCGGTCAACTGATAACATGGACCGCGTGTCTACCTTACCCGGAACCAATCCAGAATCCTGTGATCTCGGGGCAGACGCGCCAGCATAAGGAGGCGGAGAACGATCTAATAAATAAAAATCATCTTCAAGATTAGTAAGGACAGGATAAAGTGGCTGGCGGACAGCATATTGACCCGAGACTTGCAACCTACGCTCTTTCTCTTGTTTCTCCGCCAGTTCTCTTTCCTCCCGACGCTTCGCTTCCTGCGCTCTCACATGATCATTTTTTCGTTGCTCTTTGTCAAACAGCGCTTTCTCACGTTTCTCTCGCTCACGCACTTCTTTCACCCATAACCGTACACATTCAAACATGTCTTGCCGAGCACGCCGTTTACACATACACTGTTCCACATACTCAATCTTACGCATATCAAATGATCCATACAAAGGCCAGCGCAACTCAGGATCCTTTTTGGTGTATTTCCTCCATACTGTGCTGTACATTATAGAAGAAAGACCATGCTTCACATACATATCCCTATTAGGAGTCCCCTCTGGGGGGGCTGGAGCAGATTCCTCGAGGTTTAACCAGTTTCCAAAGCAGCAGCACCACTTACGAAGTGCGCTAAAAGCAGGCATGCTCAAAAATAATGCAAAATATGCAGTATTATCAAAAATGGCACTTAAACTTTGCGCCGTTCAGATTTACACAGCTCCGGAGAACTATCTCCACATTACCTGCCTATATGTGTTGCAACGCATATATTCTCACAGTAATCAATACAAGATATGACCGGTCATCACAAATCAAACTCAAATAGCCAACCCAGGCTTCAAAACTCGGAGCAAGTACCGTACAACGGTTCTTACCAATCAAGAGTGTCCAGATTCCAACTGCCAAGTTCCAAAATTCGCCCAAACGGCTGTCACGACAAACCGACAGAAGAGGTCTCAGTCGAGGACCGGCGCCACCCAGAAGGTCAGTTCGGAAGGGAAGGAAGAAAACCTCGGGATGCCAGGACTAAAAACGCCTCTGGCAGTGATCACATCCCCGGCCAAATTCCTCACCTTCGTCACGACCAGTCCTTCGAGCATCCGAGTCGCGGATGAGCCCCACGTGATGTGCGCCAATTGATGAATACAGGCCCCAGCTAGGCCCGCAGAATACAAGGGTTCGCTCTCCTGTAACAGAAACTGGAAGGAAGTTGGCACGGAAACTGCAAAGTACAAAAACTGAGTTTATTAACCCTTAAGGGTGGTCCTACAACCTATACAACACTCTTCAGTATTGCATAGAGTAGCACAAAGAACTTGCGTACACGGTCCCCTTTTATACACAACAGAGGGGCTCATAAGTGGGTGGATACAACATGAAGCAAGGAATATTGCCTTTTATGGACATTTTCGATACAGAATCAATATGTGGGCGGAGTTAACACACTCCTTGAGCCCGCGAAAACATGGTCAAGCAAGGACTAACTGATAACAGATGTGGTCAAGTCTGGGCATGCGCCAGACGGACAAAGGAGCTATTTATAGACTGTTACTAGGCAGATAACGAGAGCAACTGACACGAAGATAGGACTCTTCTCGTGCTAAGCACGTGGAGACATGACAATACAAAATGGAGTTCAATCATTAGTCAACATAAGGGAAGAAACTCGGTCCTAAAGGGGAATTCATGTCTTTAGTGAATGCTTAATCACATCGCTGTTTCAATTTTCAACAAGTGGGCGTTCCTGACCTAACATGACAGGAGAAATGTCGCTAAGTGACATTTCTCCTATCGTCAAGCCCCACGCTATGAAGCATAGCGTCAGGAAAAGTAGCGATAACCCCTGTTATCGCTACTTTCCTTACGGCTGCTTCAGGACTGACTTAGCCATGATATCCTATGGAGGGTGGATATCATGGCTAAGTTTGTGAGTCCCTATCAGCAAACTAACGCCACATTGCGTGAGATAATCTCACATTAGGCAGTTAGAGTGAGGATTTTTATCGCTGAGGAGATAAGCGTCGCTAATAGCACGCTATCTCAGCAATAAAAATCCACGTTAGCCGTCGATAATTATCCTAGCGCTAAGTGCGCTTAGCGATAATTATCGCCGGTTGTTGCTGATATGCCCCCTAATTTATAATCAACCACTTAATGGGATGCTAATAAACCGGGCCAAATCTAAAGTTATTGTAATCAGCAACCAAATCAAGGGCCTTCCGTGATGGCATTTACAAGGACAGCCCTTGGACACTGGCTGTATACAAACACCCAGGGGTGTTATTCGACGGAAAGGCTCTTTCCAGTCTCACAAATCTGAAATCTCACAGAAAGGCATGCCCTGCACAGGCTCTTCGCACCCTGTATAATATTGTGAGGGGCCCAGCCCTTTCTCTGCTCTTAGATTATTCTTCCCTCTCTGACCTCTGGCGGGGAAGCACAGCGCAGCCATGACACAGCACACTTGGACATCACAAACTCGAGCGGGGAAGCACAGCGCAGCCATGACGCAGCACACTTGGACATCACAAACTCGAGCGGGGAAGCACAGCGCAGCCATGACGCAGCACACTTGGACATCACAAACTCGAGCGGGGAAGCACAGCGCAGCCATGACGCAGCACACTTGGACATCACAAACTCGAGCGTGGAAGCACAGCGCAGCCATGACGCAGCACACTTGGACATCACAAACTCGAGTGCGCACAGGAGTGCTTTCAGTGCCTCATGAACACAAATTTGTCTCAAATTTAGAATTCCTAAATAAGCAATAGCTAGACAAGGAGCCTCGATGAAACGGCTAAAAACTTCAATTCCAGCTGGGCTTTCAATTAATACAATATTATGGTCGATACTAGAGAACTGC
The DNA here is from genome assembly GCF_964204655.1 of Triturus cristatus. NCBI lineage: Eukaryota > Metazoa > Chordata > Amphibia > Caudata > Salamandridae > Triturus > Triturus cristatus. The sequence goes on along the minus strand of NC_140582.1, from coordinate 1,203,888,894 downwards.
CCTTCAATGCCGGGTAGGTTACACCTTGACTCTGCCTTACAAACTTATGGACTGGGTTCCTGCACGGCATGGGTGTCCGTGGGGGGTGCAAGGAGGGGCGCTTGCCCCCCCCCCTCGGAGCGCCCCTCCTTGCCCTCCCTGCAGATGCCCATGACCATCACCACGTGGCATCTTCAAGCCCTCGTTCACCCCTCTTTTAAACCTCACGCCAACTCATCTCTCTCCAACCTCGACTAAACAGAGGCACAACTAGAGTCAAATTTCAGGGTGGGTGCGAGGTGGGGGGCTAATTCATCCAGCCATATGCAGAGTGGAGATGCAGGGGCTCTAAGGAGGGGTGACAACACAACAAAGCCTCATTAACAAGTAAATGGTCTTTTAAAGACCTGTGTGAAGTGCTCGGGTGCGGCTGTGTGTGTGCCCGGGAAGCTGTCTCAGCCGGGCTGACACACACAAGAGGGGCGGAGGGGGGCAGGGGGGTTGACTGCTGAAGCCCTTTGAGCGCAATGGGCGTTGCGCGCCTGACTTTAAACACTCTTGGTGCTAAAATCTGTGAATTTGTTTGTTGCTAGTTTAGTCTCCGATGGCAGCTTTGCTGGTGATAACAATTCAGGCACAAACTCTCATTTGCACCTGATGCAGCATTATTATTTGGGTGCTGGCAATAAGGTATGTATTTGTACCCAATTACATGTGACCTGAAATAAGGAATAACATGAGGAAACGTTTCCTGTGTCCTACGCCGACGACACCCAGCTGATCCTCTCCCTCACCAACGACCCCGCCACCGCCAGAACCAACCTACACGAAGGGATGAGAGAAGTAGCCGAGTGGATGAAGAACAGCCGCCTGAAACTGAACTCAGACAAGACGGAAGTCCTCATCCTTGGATCATCACCATCTGCCTGGGACGACTCCTGGTGGCCCCCGGCCCTAGGCAGCGCACCCAAACCAACGGACCACGCACGCAACCTGGGCTTCATCCTGGACTCCTCCCTGTCAATGACCAGACAAGTCAACGCCGTCTCATCTTCATGTTTCAACATCCTACGCATGCTCCGAAAGATCTTACGATGGATCCCAACCGAAACCAGGAAGACGGTCACCCAGGCACTTGTCACCAGCCGACTGGACTACGGAAACACCCTCTACACCGGAACCACAGCCAAACTGCAGAAAAGACTCCAACGCATCCAGAACACCTCCACACGATTCATCCTGGACATCCCCCGCCACAGCCACATCTCCGGACACCTGAAAGACCTGCACTGGCTCCCCGTCAGCAAAAGAATCATGTTCCTCCTCCTCACCCACGCACACAAAGCCCTCCACGACCTGGGCCACAGGTACCTCAACAACCGCCTGACCTTCTACACTCCCACCCGCCAACTACGATCGACCAGCTACGCCCTCGCCGCCGCCCCACGCATCCGAAGAGCCACCATGGGAGGAAGATCCTTCTCCTACCTGGCAGCCAAGACCTGGAATTCCCTCCCCATCCACCTCCGGCTCACCCAAGACCACCTCGCCTTCAGGAAGCAACTCAAGACCTGGCTGTTCGAGCAGTAGCGGACCCCCCCACCCCTCCAAGCGCCTTGAGACCTTCCGGGTGAGTAGCGCGCTATACAAATTTCTTGATTGATTGGCAAGTTTTGAATGTTATTACTCCTGGCGCATAGATTTGTACATCAAATATCCTCCAGGTAGGACCCTTTGACAATTGCATGAGCAAACACAAGAGCAAACGGCATGTATGATCCGCTCATAACAGGAGTAAGAACAAAAAATATAACTGTTTGCCTTTGTTCTCTCCACCCACTTCAGAATTAGGCCTGTAAGGTGCTGTTTCCTCTTAAACCCTCGGCGTAAGAACCAGACCAAACTAATGTAACTGTTTGTGTAATTGCGTATTTGTTGTGCAACCTGTCCAGGCACATATTGTTAATAGATGGTAGAAAGCATTTACCACTTGCTTGTGAGCGTTATTTATTTGAGGTAAACCCACGCCCTTCAGAGATTGTTGCACTTTAAAACGGGTGATTTACCACACACCTTTACAGTATATTGAGAAAGACCTCATGTGGGGTAATACATATGCTCAGTACAGTGCAGAACATGAGGTTGCTCCTGCCAGATCCCGGGGCTGTTATCAAGCATGGTCCAGGATCCAGGGTGCCCTCCATGAGGTACTGCTGATTTTGGCCTGGCGTAATTTGCCAACACCATGACAAATTCAGCAGCACCCGCCACTGACAGCTCTTTATTCTGAGCATCTGTGAGAAGTTGGCCTGGTATATGCTGTCCACTAGGTATAGTGGGCACCCTGTACCAGTCCAAACAACCCCTTATGGATGATAGGTTAAAGACAACCTTTATTGAAAGCTATCCTAGTGGTAGCTATGGAGAGCAGCCTTCAGGCTAAGTCTTGAAGGAATGTAAAACAGCTTGTTTTACCAGTCTATAATCTCTTGAATGACCAAATGAAAGGAGAACCACACCAGGTATATATAAAATATATGTATTTATTCTAAAACACACCCCTCTAGTCTCTTTATGAGGCTAGAAGTTGAAGTACACAAGTTACAAGGCAAATATCAACAGTAAATAGCACAATATACAGTTAGCCCTAGGGGCGTACCAAACCATATACTAAAATAGTGGTATAAGAACCACGACTTGACTAGATACAAGGTCTAGAGCCTGTAGAATCTCTGGGCCCCTTCAGAACCACCCAAGGTAGTGATACAGGGGACCCACGGGGTACGCGTGCAGTGTGGGAACACAGCCGCGAGCGCCTTTAGCTTCTATGGGGAAAGTCACGGTTGGAATTTTAAAGTTTAAGGACACTTAGAAGATGACTAGGAGCAAACCCTTTTGGACTTAGAGGTGTCTAGGGCCAACACCCATGGAAGCACCAGAGTTCTCGAGTTACCTAACCCAGGGGAGCCGGGTGCATAGGTGTCAAATGGTGTTGGGTCGCGTCGTCGTTTTCAATGGAAGCTGGCAAAGAAGTGCTGCTGCCGGGAAGATGCGAAGTGTCCGAAGAGATCCAAGCCTGGATCGAAGATAAGAAGAACCTGAAAGCAGAGGGGACAGAGTCTGGGTCACTTACTAGTGACCAGGGGCACGATAGTCGAATGCCCACCGATGTCGGGTGCTTCAGGTGAGTTGACGGGAAGCTTGACTCTTCAACCACGAGGACCAGGAGGCGTCGAGGACAACCAGGAGCTGGATTTGAGCTGTCTCACGAAGGATGTCGAGTGCTGCAGCGTCGGGGTCCGGATTAGACACACCAAGCCTTGGCAACAGCAGCCCACGTAGAAAGAGAACAATGGCTTCGGTGAGGACCAGCAAGGTCTGAGGAACTCACTCAGCGAGGGCGAGTTGGGGCACGTCTGGAGCAACCAGGAAAGCCCAAGGAAAATCAGAGTTGCATTCTCGGGGACCTAAAAGTCGATGGACAAGGGATCGTGAAGGTACCTCAATCTTCAGTGGATTTTCTGCTCTGGGTCTGGTCTACAAGTAACCCAAAGCACAGCTTCGAGAGTCATCTTGCAAATGTGCACGGAGTCCAGGGGTTCCGGTTCCACGTTACCCATGACAGCAACGGGTCTCAGCTTTGCTGGGGACTCAGGTCAGCCTCGGGGAAGTCTGGAAATCCACCTCTGGTGTTGCAAAGTCTTCGCCGTCTGGCGGGAGCTTCGGAGATGCAGACCGGACAGATGCGTCGTTGGTGCCTGCCAAGCAGGGGAGTCACTCCTTGACTCTAAGGGAGATTCTTCAGTCTTCTAGTCTTGAGTAGAAAGTCGAAGTTCCAGGATTCAGTTTCAGAGTTTTGTCCAGGGATATCTAAAGTTCTGGTTACAGAGGTTACTTACTTATACCTAAGGAAGGGGTTGGACTAACTCAGGGGACCCACCTATGGGAGGGTTTGGAAAGTTTGTCCAGTTTCACGCCAGAGAAGGGGCTGGTGGCCCCTGCAACCTGTTTCAGCTGGACTGTGCACAGGGACACCAAATGTGCCCCCAGTGCAGGACTTCAAAGCACTTTGGGAGTGCTCCCGCCCAGCCCCAATACACATCATCCTATCTGGGAGGTGGTTACACCTCCCTGTGACAGGAAACCTATTGTCCAGGCCGCCCCTGCTGGAGTTTCAGTCAGCAGCAGGAGGCCAGACTTGTGTCTGTGGCTGCAGCATCCATTTTGTGATGCCAGGGCTCTGTTAAGTTGGTACTGGGTATACCGGTGCTGTCATGTCTCTCCCTCTAGAAGGGTGGGATCCTACTCCCACACCAGTTCCTGGAGTGGAGGTAGGATTCCAAGGTGTTTGCCACCAAACACGACATGTTTCTGTGCAGCCATCCCGAAGTTAGCATTTAACGCAAGGTTATAATGCACTTAAGAGTATATGGTCAGGCTGCACCACAAACGGCATCAGAGAATAGACTCTGAACGCTGCAGAGGGGCTCTGCTCATGCAGGGGCACCCTCTTACATGAAAACCAAGCACTCTGCCTTCAGGATTGATAAGGCCTGCCATAGGAGTGACTTATAGGTTTATATGTGTGAGTATGGGTAGTGATACAGGTAACCTATATCACAGTAAGGGGTGCATTCAGTAGCAGTCCAGTGGTGTCATTTTGGAGGGCTTCCCAGGGGTGGCATAATACATGCTTCAGCCCCTGGTAGGCCTCTAGGGTACCTATGCCCTGGGTACATAGTATACCATATACTAGGGGCTTAAAATGGCACTCCAGAATCCAATCTGTAGGGTACCTGAAATCCATTTTAGAGAGGAAGCAGCTAGGCTGGGGTCCTGAATAGCAGGGCCCCAGCCAGACTAAAGTCGAAAAACAGTGAAACATCAGCAAAAAGTGGGGGTAACCATAAGAAGCAGATCCTACTCTCCTACAGCATCAACCTGCAGGCGGTGAAGGGGCTTTTTTATTTTCACTTCCAGGTGGACTCAAAACAATGAACTACTTTAAATGGCCATCAGCCCTCCTTTTGTTCGAGTATCACCTGGTGGAACCCCAAAACAAGGGCCTAATTTAAAGGGCCAGCTGCACTCCTTTTGTTTGAGTATCACCATGGTGGGAACTACCTGGAGCCTAACACCTAAATGCTAACGCAATCGAGGGAAACTAAGACACACAGCTTGTGATCTGTACAAGAACAATTTGATTTGGAGGCAGGTTTTTGACGTTGTTCAACCTCTGTGTATAAGAGATGAGCACACACCGTAAGTATGTCAGATCTGGGTAATTGCACAAATTATGATTTTAAAAATGTTCTCATTTTTTTATTTCATTGTTTCATAGCATTTCTCATCCCAGTGTAGGGTGTCAGAGTATGTTACATCACACGCACACGTTAAAAAAAGACAATAAATCATAAGTGTTCAAATCAATCTACTGTATGTTACATAAAACAATGAGGATTACAAATTGTCAAGAGTGCCTGGTCGGGAGAAACACAAAGTCATGATTTAAAACCCCGATAGACTTTCTTACTTCAGAATGACCTCTGTTGGCAATCTTGCTAACAGACAGATTTTGAAAATAACAATAAGGTTCTAAACCCATGCCTTGACACTTGCATGTAGCTCCTTGATGCCAATCCATAGCTCTATGTGATATATTAGAATTATTGCAAGTTATGAACAGCAAGTAACAAGAGGATGTCAAAAGCAGTAACCCGCTTACCTTGATACATAAAATACAAATTTTAAATTTGCATGTTAAACTTCATGATTCTTAACTGGGTGTAGACAAAACACAGATCTTTGCATTAACCACCAGAGAAATCTTACTTTATTAAAGAAAGAGATGGCTGTGGCACAACAACCCTATGGTATATGAGATCATATGCAGCCTGCTTCCTGTCCCCCATGGCTCCTCCTGTGCCCCAGTGTTTCTTGTGCCCCACCTGGCACACATCATGTCGGAGGATGGTGATGACGTTAACATTTTGCCCCCCTCCTGGAAAAATATCTGCGGGCGCCCATGCTGCACGGGTGGGGGAAGCAACATGGAGGGAGGGGCGGTGGTGCGGAGAGGCGAGGCAACAGTCAAGAGAGCAATTAGGAGCAGGCTGGATATAAGCACGCAGGTGAGAAAGCAACAGAGGAAGCACATAAAGGCGTGTGCAACATGGAGGGAGGCATGGAGAAGCACACGGACAACAGAGATCAACACACAGTACAGCGCGAGAGGAGTACAAGGGGAGACAGTTTACTTATGATGTGCTGCCCTTTAGTGGACTCAGGACAAGATTCAGGGCAAGAGCACCTGAGTTAATCAAACTAGCTTAACCCCTTCGCTGCTAGGCCTTTTCCCCTCCCGTGCTAAGCCTTTTTTTGGCTATTTGGGGTAGTGCGCGCTTAGGCCCCTGTACATTTTTGACCACATAAGGTATCCACACCAAATTTGCATCTTTTTCTTCCAACATCATGGGGATTCTAAAGGTACCCAGGGTTTGTGGATTCCCCTGGAGGGTTCCCAGAAATTTGCCAAAATACAGCAAAATTTAGTTTTTTGGGGGAAAAATGGAAAAACCGGCTGCAAATGAAAGCGTCTAGGTTTTTCCCCGCAAATGTTATTGAAAAAGGGTTTGTGGGGATGAAATTACCATTTTCCCAGCTTTTAGGGAATGACAGACTTTTGTCAGAAAACCAACAATTTTTACACAGTTTTGGCATTTTTCTGGGACATAGACTATTTTTGCTATTTTTTGTGCTTTCAACCTCCTTCCAGTTAATAGTAGAAATGGGTGTTAAAGTAATAATGGATCCTGTAAAGCTATACATTTTAGAAAAGTAGACTAAATTCTGAATTCAGCAAGGGGTCATTTGTGTAGATCCATCAAGGTTTCTTTATAGAAACTAACAGTTAAATATAGGAAAAATTGAAAATTAGTTGAAAAAAACAGCCTTTTGTGTCAACGTTTTCACCTGTAACTTCTTCTAATTATGACAGTTCTTTGAAAGCAATATACCGTTACATCCGCTGGACCTTCCTGGTTGTGTGGATATATAGGACTTGTAGGTTCACCAAGAACCCGACGAACCCAGAGTCAAAAACTGAGCATCAATTTGCAATGGTTTTTTATTATGTTCCCGGTATTAAGCAATTATTGTGAGAAAATGTATACATGGAAAAATTGGTATGAAAGACACCTATGTATTTCTGAAATGGGAACAAATTATAGAGTTTAGAAACAGTACATATTTGCACATTTACGAAATTGGGAATACTCATACCAGCATGAGAATTATTGGTCATTTTTCACAATGTTTTTCATTTGGAAGGCAGAAATGCATCATAATTCAATAGGCAATAACAGTTGCTTTACAAATCTGAATTACCCTAAGTCTCCCGATAAAAATGGTACCTCGCTTGTGTGGGTAGGCATAGTGCCCACGACAGGAAATGGCTTAAAAACCCAACGTGAACACACAACATTTTCACAATGAAAATGTACCCTTTTTTTGCGAAGTGTCTAACTAGTTTTTGATCACTAGCTCTGCCGGCACCTAGAGAAAACTAGCAAACCTATACATTTTTGAAAAGTACACACCCAGGGGAATCAAGGATGGGGTGACTTGACTGCCTCCCACCAGGTTCTGTTACCCAGAATCCCTTGCAAACCTAAAACATTGTTTAAAAAAACAAATTTTCCCCACATTTCTGTGGTGGAAAGTTCTGGAATCTGCGTGGATCCACAAATTTCCACCCACCCCGCGTTCCCTAATGTCTTACGAGAAAAATGGTACCTCACTGGTGTGGGTCGGCCTAGTGCCCGCGACAGGAAACGGCGCAAACTGCAACGTGGACACACCTCAATTTTGCAGTGAAAAATGACCCTTTTTTGGCAAAGTGCTTCGCTGTAGTTTTTGAACCCTAGCTCTGCCGGCACCTAGGGAAACCTAGCAAACCTATACATTTTTGAAAACTAGACACCCAGGGAAATCCAGGATGCGGTGACTTGACTGCCTCCCACCAGATTCTGTTACCCAGAATCCCTTGCAAACCTAAAAAATTGCCAAAACAACACATTTTCCCCACATTTCTGTGGTGGAAAGTTCTGGAATCTGCGTTGATCCACAAATTTCCACCCACCCCGCGTTCCTCAAAGTCTTACAAGAAAAATGGTACCTCACTTGTGTGGGTCGGCCTAGTGCCTGCGACAGGAAACGGCGCAAAACGCAACATGGTCACACCTCAATTTTGCAGTGAAAAATGACCCTTTTTTGGCAAAATGCCTAGCTGTAGTTTTTGAACCCTAGCTCTGCCGGCACCTAGGAAAACCAAGACACCCAAGGAAATCCAGGATGGGGTGACTTGACTGCCTACCACCAGGGTTAACCAGAATCCCTTCCAAAAATCACATTTTCCCCACATTTCTGTGGAGGAAAGTTCTGGAATCTGCGTGTAACCACAAATTTCCACCCACCCCGCGTACTCCAAAGTCTTACAAGAAAAATGGTACCTCACTTGTGTGGGTCGGCCTAGTGCCCGCGACAGGAAACGGCGCAAACCGCAACGTGGTCACACCTCAATTTCGCCCTGAAAAATGACCCTTTTTTGGCAAAGTGCCTAGCTGCAGTTTTTTAACCCTAGCTCTGACGGCACCTAGGGAAATCAAGCAAACCTATACATTTTTTAAAACTAGACACCCAGGGAAAATCCAGGATGGGTGACTTGACTGCCTCCCACCAGGGTCTGTACCCAGAATCCCTTGGAAACCTAACAAATTGTCCAAAAAAACACATTTTCCCCACATTTCTGTGGTGGAAAGTTCTGGAATCTGCGTGTATCCACAAGTTTCCACCCACCCCGCGTTCCCCAAAGTCTTACAAGAAAAATGATACCTCACTTGTGTGGATTGGCCTAGTGCCCGCGACAGGAAACGGCGCAAAACGCAACGTGGTCACACCTCCATTTCGCAGTGAAAAATGACAATTTTTTTGGCAAAGTGCCTAGCTGTAGTTTGTGAACCCTAGCTCTGCCGGCACCTAGGGAAACCTACCAAACCCACACATTTCTGAAAACTAGACACCAAGGGGGTTCCAGGGTGGTATGGCTTGAGTGGATCCCCCAACATTTCCTTACCCAGAATCCCCTGCAAACCTCACTTTTAGCTGAAAGAAATCCTTTTTTTCACACATTTTTCTGTGGGAAAGTTGTGGTATCACCGGGCTCACGCAAATTTCCCACCACCCAACGTTCCCCCAGGTCTCCTGATAAAAATGGTGCCTCACTTGTGTGGGAGGCCCAAGTATCCATGACAGGCAAGGGCCCAAAACGTAGTGAGGCGACATCAAAAGTGCCTATCTGAAAACCACCTGGTTTTGCAAGGGGGGTAACCTGGGTTTTTGGCCCGTGCTCGGCAGCCATCTAGGTAAATCTACCAAATTCACACATTTTTTAAAACTAGACACCCCGGGGCTTCCAGGAGGTATGGATTGCATGGATCCCCCAACGTTTCCTTACCCAGAATCCCCTGCAAACCTCAATTTTAGCTGAAAAAATCACTTTTTTTACACATTTTTGTGTGGGAAAGTTGTGGCATCACTGGGCTCACACAAATTTCCCACCACCCAGCATTCCCCCAGGTCTCCCGATAAAAATGGTACCTCACTTGTGTGGGAGGGCCAAGTACCCGCGACAGGCAAGGACACAAAACGTTTTGAGGCAACATCAACATTGCCTATCAAAAAATGTTTTGGGCCCTTCCCTGTCGCAGGTACTTGGGCCTCCCACACAAGTGAGGCACAATTTTTATCGGGTGACCTGGGGGAATGCTGGGTGGTGGGAAAATTGAGTGATCCTGAGAAACTGAACCATTGACTCACAGCTCATGAGCTGTAAAGCCACGACAAGGCACTAACCTATTTACAGGCCATTCATACATTTTTCATACGTGTGACACATACAAAACCATTCACAACGCTAGCCGCGGGCCCAGCACATTACAACACTCACACCAGCAGACAGTGCCATTCAAGGGCTCATCACTTTCAAACGCCCACATTCCTGACACAGCAATCACACCAGCTCACGGATTACGTTGAGTGGCGTTTGGCTAGCAGTGTGTGTAGTGACCAGCAGCTAGTCACTACTCACACACCCCCAGCCAAGCGCCAGTCAACACACACCATACCGCCAGCCAAGCGCCAGTCCATGCACACCACCAGCCAAGCTCAAGTCCACGCACACCCCACCGCCAGCCAAACACCAATCCACGCACACCGCCAGCAAAGCACCAGTTCAAACACACCGCCAGCCAAGCGCCAGTACAAACACACCGCCAGCCAAGCGTCAGTCCACGCACACCGCCAGCCAAGCGCCAGTCCACACACACCACACCGTCAGCCATGCGCCAGTCCACGCACACCGCCAGCCAAGCGCCAGTCCACGCACACCACACCGCCAGCCAAGCGCAAGTCCACACACACCGTCAGCTAAGCGCCAGTCCACGCACACCGCCAGCCAAGTGCCAGTACAAACACACCACCATCCAAGCGCCAGTCCACGCACACCACCAGCCAAGCGCCAGTCCACGCATACTGCCAGCCAAGCGCCAGTCCACGCACACCACACTGTCAGCCATGCGCCAGTCCACGCACACCGCCAGTCAAGCGCCAGTCCACGCACACCACACCGTCAGCCAAGCGCCAGTCCACGCACACCACCAGCCAAGCACCAGTCCACGCACACCGCCAGCTAAGCGCCAGTACAAACACACCGCCAGCCAAGCGCCAGTCCACGCACTCTGCCAGCCAAGCGCCAGTACAAACACAACGCCAGCCAAGCGCCAGTACAAACACACCGCCAGCTAAGCGCCAGACCACGCACACCGCCATCACATTTAGGAATTTCTTTTATATAAATAAGAAAACACAAACAAATTGCAAATAGATACAAATCTACTAACACAAAAACTGAAACTAAATACACTACACAAATGCCAACCTTGAAACAGAACAAAAAATATTAAACAATAGAGGCCAGGCAGTTCACTTTACCACTCATGGATGCTCCCAAAAATTATTTTGCGTGTGGTACATTCTAAAGCAAGCAGGCACACACAGCCCAGGGTTAGGACACTCGGGGCAGTACATATGAGTCTCCTTCCACATACCCCTTCGCCAACAGACTCTACATCTCCTACTGGGAAAGTCTTTTGAGGATGTGAGAGGAATGTGATCAGGAAAGTGGCGATCTTTCAATCTAGCAACATCCTCCACCACTCCAACTCTAGGAACACTTGCCTGTTCCACTAAAACAAGGCTGCCTATTACAGACTCCTGAAACTTAGCAAAAGTCATCTTTGACTCAGGACATGAATCCTGGAACACATCAACAGAATTAAAGGTTGCCAAGTGGAAAAGATGGATAGCCAACTTCTTGTACCAAATGTAAGCCTTACGAAGAGCAGCGTAAGGTTCCAACCTCTGATCTACTCTGTCAACACCACCCATGTGCCTATTATAGTCTAAAATGCACACAGGTTTGCGCGCTTCAGCAACCTGACCCCAAACAGTCAGAGGTGCAGTGCTTTCATCATGGATGGTAGTCAGCATGTAGACATTTCTCCTGTCTGAAAACTTCACAGTTAGAAGCTCCTCGCAACGAAACGCACTGCACTGTCCCCGCAAAAGCTTTTGAGAAACAAGTTGTTTTGGGAAACCTTTACGGTTAGAGCGTATTGTGCCACAAGCAACAGTGTCCACTTTGGGCAATTCCTTGAACAACCGCACACCAGTGTAGAAGTTATCTACATATAAATGGTGGCCTTTGTTAAAAAAATCCTCTACCAAGTTCCCACACAATTTTTCACAGTCACTCCAAAAGTGGACGGACAACCAGGGGGGTAATCCTGGATTCCTTACCAGTGTACACCCTGAAATTAGAGACATATCCAGTCCTATTGTCACACAGCATATACAGCTTAATTCCATAGCGTGCCATCTTACTAGGAATGTATTGCCTAAAAACCACGCGGCCCTTGAACAACACCAAAGACTCATCCACTGCAATTTCTTTCCCTGCAGCATAGATCTCAGAAAATCGATCAATAAAGTGATCAATGACAGGCCGAATCTTAAAAAGACGGTCACAATCAGGGTTATCTCGTGGCAAAGCTAAACCATTATCGACAAAATGCATCATCTGAAGCAGAAGCAAATACTTATCACGACTCATGACTGCCGGAAATATAGCAGTTGCCATCAAGGGACTAGTAGACCAATATGAAGACATTGATGGCTTCCTTAGCAAGCCCATCAAAAAAGTTAAACCCAAGAACTTCTTCATCTCTTCCAGATTTGTGGGAGTCCGGGTAGCTCTAGAGTGGGGCTTAAGGCTGGCACTGTTGTCCCTCAAAAACTGTTGGGCATACAAATTTACCTGCTCATCAATCTCTGCCAAAAACACATCGTCCATAAACAACAGTAAAAAATGTATTGGCAAAAAGTTTTCAGTATTTACTCTACACCCTGGAACACAGTAAAGTCTGGCAATGCACCATGCCTGGGGCAACCCAGAGGTCAGCACTTTCAACGGGAAGCCTTGCAGCCCCAGGCTCCAGCCCAGATGCCTCTTGCTGCATTATACCAACAGGGAGCCTTGCAGCCCCAGGCTGCAGCCCAGATGCCTCTTGCCTCACTACACCAACAGGAAGCCTTGCAGCCCCAGCCTGCGGCCCAGATGCCTCTTGCCTCACTATCGCCACATCAATGTCCTCCTCTAACACAGGCACTTCATCCGCACTAAGAGTAGCTTCATCCGCACAGAGTAGCTTCATCATTGGATGATGCCATGTGGAGAGAAAACTCACTGCCTGAATCATCCCCTCCCACCTCTGCCTCAGAATCAGAGTCAGTCTCTGGACCATGGTCAGAGGAAGAATCAAAAAGCATACCAACAACCTGCTGAGCAGTAATCCTGCGGCTAGCCATTATCCTTACTAAGAAAGGAGACTGCACAAACAAGTCAACTACCAACATTGTGCAAAATAAGGGGCATATCAACAACAGCCGGCGATAATTATCGCTGAGCGCAATTAGCGCTTGGATAATTATCGCCGGCTAGCGCCGATTTTTATCACTGAGATAGCGTGCTATTAGCAACGCTTATCTCATCAGCGATAAAAATCCTAGCGCTATCTGGCTAACGTGAGATTATCGCTGGAAAGTCAGCGATAATCTCACGTTAGCTAGTTGATAGGGACTCACAAACTTAGCCATGATATCCACCTTCCATAGGATATCATGGCTAAGGTGAGCAGTCTAAATATCGAGTTATAAATTTCGACCTACAAGTATATCGAGTTGTAAATATCGTAGGTAAAGAATATCGAAGTCAAGAATATCGATGGACAGAATATCGACCCCAAGGTAAGTATTATCGAAGTTAATAATATCGAAGTCATTAATATAGATGTAAGTAATATCGTAATCAAAAATTTCGATGTCAAGAATATCGATATTTTATTAGTGTAATGTATTTTAATATGTATTTTATTTGTATGTTAAAGATTATTGTAATGTATTTTAATACATTTAAAAATAAATGTTTAGAGATTAATAATTATTTAAAATATAATTTAGCGTTTTAGTATCAGAGCGGGTTGTGGGTTTATAGGGAAAGAGGGTGGGAAGTAATTTAATTATAATTAATTAATTAATATGTATTGTTTAATTGGTATTTATGATTAATTAATTGTTAATTAATTACTAATTGTTAATTAAATATATTAAGTGATTAATTAATTGTTAATTAATTATTAATTGTAAATTAATTTTATTAATTGGTTAATTATATAAGTTATAATTAGTTTAATATTAATATTTATTTATTGGTATTGTTAATTAATTAATTGTTATTACTAATTAATTGGTGATTTAATTGTATTAAGTGATTAATTGATGATTAAATTAATTATGTGAATTTTTATGTGTAGTGGGTTGTGGGTTTATAGGGGAATAGGGTGGGATGTAATTAAATTCAAATAATTACTGATAATTTTTATTTATTTGTAATTAATAATAATTAAATGTTAATTAATTATTAATTGGTAATTAATTGTTATTAGTACGTTAAATATAGTAAATATAAATAATTTATTATTTCATGTTATTTGTTGTTATTGCTAATTAATGTATTGTTAATTAATAGTTAATTTGTGAATAATTGTAATTTGGTAGTTAATATGTATAAATTTGTAAATAATAAGTATATTAATTATAAAGAATGTATTATTAATTGTAAATAATAGATAAACTGATATTTAAATGTATTGTGTATTTTGTATGTGTAGTGTGTTGTGTGTTAAAGGGGGAATAGTGTGGGATGTAATTTAAAGTTATTTATATAAATATGTATTTTAAATAATTGGTATTTAATAATACATATTTTGTAAATTAATTATTAATATGCTATTTTTTTATTACTAATTATTTAATTGGTTATTATGTTTATAGAATCCCTTTGCTATCCAGTGCTTTCCCAGCTGTTTTACTATCTGGAGTTGGAATAGTAATTTTTAACCCTACGCTATCCAGCGCTTTCCCTACTGTTTCACTTACTGGAGTTGGAATAGTAATTTTTACCCCTACGCTATCCAGCGTTTTCACTACTGTTGCACTCTCTGGAGTGGGAATAGTAATTTTTACTCCTACGCTATTCAACGCTTTCCCTTCTGTTGGACTCACTGGAGTGGGAATAGTAATTTTTACCCTTACGCTATCCAACGCTTTCCCTACTATTGCACTCTCTGGAGTTGGAATAGTAATTTTTACCCCTACGCTATCCAACGCTTTCCCTACTGTTGCACTCTTTGGAGTTGGAATACTAATTTTTACCTCTACGCTATCCAGCGCTTTCCCTACTGTTTCACTTACTGGAGTGGGAATAGTAATTTGTACCCCTACGCTATCCAACGCTTTCCCTACTGTTGCACTCTCTGGAGTTGGAATAGTAATTTTTACCCCTACGCTATCCAGCGCTTTTCCTACTGTTGCACTCTCTGGAGTTGGAATAGTAATTTTTACCCCTACGCTATCCAGCGCTTTCCCTACTGTTTCACTTACTGGAGTGGGAATAGTAATTTTTACCCCTACGCTTTCCAGCGCTTTTCCTACTGTTTCACTTACTGGAGTGGGAATAGTAATTTGTACCCCTACGCTATCCAGCGTTTTCACTACTGTTGCACTCTCTGGAGTGGGAATAGTAATTTTTACCCCTACGCTATCCAACGCTCTCCCTACTGTTGGACTCACTGGAGTGGGAATAGTAATTTTTACTCCTACGCTATCCAACGTTTTCCCTACTATTGCACTCTCTGGAGTTGGAATAGTAATTCTTTTCCCTACGCTATCCAACACTTTCCCTACTGTTGCACTCTCTGGAGTGGGAATAGTAATTTTTACCCTTACGCTATCCAACGCTTTCCCTACTATTGCACTCTCTGGAGTTGGAATAGTAATTTTTACCCCTACGCTATCCAACGCTTTCCCTACTGTTGCACTCTTTGGAGTTGGAATAGTCATTTTTACCCCTACGCTATCCAGCGCTTTCCCTATTGTTTCACTTACTGGAGTGGGAATAGTAATTTGTACCCCTACGCTATCCATCGCTTTCCCTACTGTTGCACTCTCTGGAGTTGGAATAGTAATTTTTACCCCTACGCTATCCAACGCTTTCCCTACTGTTGCACTCTTTGGAGTTGGAATAGTAATTTTTACCCCTACGCTATCCAATGCTTTCCCTACTGTTGCACTCTTTGGAGTTGGAATAGTAATTTTTACCCCTACGCTATCCAGCGCTTTACCTACTGTTTCACTTACTGGAGTGGGAATAGTAATTTGTACCCCTACGCTATCCAACACTTTCCCTACTGTTGCACTCTCTGGAGTTGGAATAGTAATTTTTACCCCTACGCTATCCAGCGCTTTTCCTACTGTTGCACTCTCTGGAGTTGGAATAGTAATTTTTACCTTTACGCTAACCAACGCTTTCCCTACTATTGCACTCTCTGGAGTTGGAATAGTAATTTTAAACCTACGCTATCCAACGCTTTCCTTACTGTTGCACTCTTTGGAGTTGGAATAGTAATTTTTACCCCTACGGTATCCAACATTTTCCTTACTGTTGTTTTTGTTGGAGTTGGACTAGTAGTTTTATTGTGTCTGATATTTCATATGTTTTGTATTATTTTTGCTATTGTAATATATCATTAATAATAAAAATTATTCACATTAAAAATATTGATTAATATTTGCTATATGTAATTATTAAATATGTATTAATGTTATTATTTTATGTGTATAGATGTATTGGTAATTTTTAAAAACATTTAATAATTTATACGTTACAGAAATTATTAGTAAAATTAATTATTAAGTAAGTATATATATTATATATTATATGTATGTTTAATTAAAGTTTAATTAAATTATATATATTAATTATACATTTTAAATATTATACAATATATTTAATTATGTTTATTTAATTTCTAAGTATAATTTGGTTTATTTTACATATATTTTTAAAGTAAAAGAAAAACGATATTTTTAATAACGATATTTTTGACATCGATATTTAATTTTCGATATTTTTGTACTTACCATGTTGTAGATAGGATGCGGATATTCTTGACATCGATATTTTTGTTGCGATATAGTTGTAGGTCGATTTTCTGTCTGTCGAAATTATGTCATACAACCCATGGCTAAGTCAGTCCTGAAGCAGGCGTAAGGAAAGTAGCGATAACAGGGGTTATCGCTACTTTTCCTGACGCTATGCTTCATAGCGTTAGGCTTGCTGATAGGAGAAATGTCACTTAGCGACATTTCTCCTGTCATGCCATTATCCTTACTAAGAAAGGAGACTGCACAAACAAGTCAACTACCAACATTGTGCAAAATAAGGGGCATATCAACAACAACCGGCGATAATTATCGCTGAGCGCAATTAGCGCTTGGATAATTATCGCCGGCTAGCGCCGATTTTTATCGCTGAGATAGCGTGCTATTACCAACGCTTATCTCATCAGCGATAAAAATCCTAGCGCTAACTGGCTAAAGTGAGATTATCGCTGGAAAGCCAGCGATAATCTCACGTTAGCTAGTTGATAGGGACTCACAAACTTAGCCATGATATCCACCTTCCATAGGATATTATGGCTAAGTCAGTCCTGAAGCAGGCGTAAGGAAAGTAGCGATAACAGGGGTTATCGCTACTTTTCCTGACCCTATGCTTCATAGCGTTAGGCTTGCTGATAGGAGAAATGTCACTTAGCGACATTTCTCCTGTCATGCCAGGTCAGGAACGCCCACTTTCCATCTCATTAGAGATGCAAAGCTGGGCGTTAGGAATCCTGACGCTAAAGCAAGGTTTCACGCGTTAGCGTGACCTTGCTGATTAGGCGATAAAATGATCACCGCTTTTCGGCCGAAAACGGCCGCAAAAGTGGCGATAATTTTTTATCGCCTGCTTGTTGATATACCCCTAAGTAAGTAAAAAAATGTGTGACTTTATCACAAAGATTTATATACTCAAAAACTATATGATTCACTAACAAGAGACAGCTACACTCACCAGCACCTACTCTGCAAAGACACAGCAAAAATCAACGATATCCCACTAGAAAAAAAAAAAAACAATTACTCAAAAGACAACAAAATACACATCAAGCACAAATGCAAAATGTTTTAGACACTCAAAAAACAGAAACCAAGCATACTGGTATTGTGAGAAGGTGGCCTGGCATATGCTGTCTCCTAGTTATAGGGGACACCTTGCACCAGCCCAATTCGACTCTTATTGATGATAGGTTTAAGACAACCTTTAAAGAAAGCTATCCTAGTGGTAGCTGTGGAGAGCAGCCTTCAGGCTAAGTCTTGAAGGAGTGTTAAGCTTATTGTTTTACCATAGATAACCTCTTGAATGACCAAATGAAAGAGTATTCCACACAGGTATATATATAAAAAATATATGTATTTAATACTAGACAGAATCCCAGAGTCTCTTTATGAGGCTATGGCAAAGTTGCAAGTCAAACAAGCATTGTTAGATACAAATAAATAGCACTGTTAACATTGGGCCCCAGGGGGGGACCAAACCATATACTAAAAAAGTGGTATAAGAACCACGAAAATTCTACAGACAATGCCTAGGGCATTTAGGATCGCTTGCCCCTTTAGAATCCACCCCAAGTGATTAGGAAGGGGACCCATGGGAGGCGTGTGCAGTGGAAGTAATTGCTATCGGGATCTCTATTGCAGCCTATGGAGAATGTCACAGTTGGAAATAAATTGTTTAAAAATACTTCTAGCAGTAGTACAAAGTTAAAACTTTAGAGTTAAGCTTTTGAAGAGCCCACCACCTCGCGAGTACCGTAGTACCACTGTTACCTGCCCCAGGGAGGCCGGGTGCATAGGTCATTTTCGATGTTGGGTCGCGGGCTGATTTTCAATGGAAAAATAGTCAAAAGTTCTGCTAGCCAAAAGCGTTGATGATTTCGTGAAGATCAAAGATGTGAAGATTGAAGAAAAGAACCTGAAAGCAGAGGGGACAGAGTCTGGGTCACAGCAGAGTGACAAGGGGGCTCAAAGCACAGAGCCCTTGGATGTCGGGTGCTTCAGGTTGAAGATGGTGTAGCTTGGATCTGCAGCCACGGGCTCCGGAAGGCTTCAGGGAAGGCCAGCTTCTGGAGGGCAACTGTCCCACAACGGATGAGGGTCGCTGTGGTATTAGTGTCCGGATTAGATCCACTAAGCCTTGGCAACCGCAACCCACGCAAGATGAACAAATCTGCTACGGTGCAGACCCACGAGGTCTGAGAGAAGTCTCTTTCAAGTAGACTGTAGAGCAGGCCTGGAGCAACCAGGGGAACTCTTGTTTGTGAAGATTGACCTTCGCTAGGGCCCACAAGTCGAGAGACAAGGGACCGTGGGAGTCGGCAATTTGGCGTGCGTAAAAGGGCACCCACGGGCCACCGGAGGGGGCTAGGGTGCTGGTCTTTGGCACAATTGCTGCAAAGTGGTTGGCTCAAAAATGGGCCAAAGCACAACTTCCCCACTGGTCAGGGTTGTGTGCTATGCAAGAGGTGGCCGGTGTCCTGGGGTACTGGGGATCTCGGCACCCACGCGGTCCACGGTGCCCAAACTCGTTGAGCACACTCACTAGCCTCTGGGATGCGCTAGAAACCCACCTCAAGGGAGCTGGATGTCGTCGAAGTCCGTAGGAGCAGCAAGGTTCCAACCGGGTCACTTGCAGTGTTTCAGGTGCCTGCCAAGCAGGGGGATAACTCCTTTATCCCAAGGGAGATTTCTTCAGTCAGCTGGGCAGCAGCTCGTCGAAGGTCAAGTCTTTGAAGTCCAAGATTAATCTGAGGCTCTGGGGCCACGTTATTCACCTTTATCCCCAAGATTAGGGGAGTGTCCAGAGTAGTGTCCACCAATCAGTGGTGAGGCGGGAAAGGGTGGCTACACCCTCTCCCCTTTGTGTGTTTCCCACCTGGTCAGGGGACAGGATGCCCCTGAACCGGTTCCAGGCGGTGTATGCAGAATGCAGGCGCTGGGAAACTCCAAGTGTCATCCTGAAAGCCATCCCTTGGTGTGCCCATCCAGTTCCAATCCACATAACCTGTCTGGGGAGGTGGGAACACCTCCTTGCAACAGAATCCCTATTGTCCAGCTGCCGAGGCTGGGATTCTGCCCAGCAACAGGCAGCCAGGGTCGTGTGGGTGGCTGGTAGCATCCATTTTGTACCACCGGTGCACTTTTAGATTTGTGTCTAAATTCTACCGCTTTTCCCATATCGCCCCTCTAGCAGGGGGGAATCGTACCCTCATGCCCATGGCTGGACTGGGGGTAGGATTCCTACATGTAAGAGTATATGGTATGGCTACACTACAACCAACCCAGCAATGATTTTACAAAGGTTGCAGAGGGGCCCTACTCAGATAGGGGTCCCCCTCACACATACCTCAGCACCCTGCCTTGTAGGATTACCAAGGCCTGCTATAGGGGTGACCTATGAGAGTATATGTGTTGTACTGGGGTGGGATATAGGGTACCTATATCCCTGTAAGGGGTGCTAGCACCACCTTACCCAGACTACAGTAGTGGTCTGGTGGTGTCATTTTGTATGGCTGTCCCAGGGTGGCACAATAAGTGCTGCAGCCCTGGTAGGCCTACTGGGGGACCCATGCCCTGGGTACCTAGGGTACCATCTACAAGGGACTGCCAGGGTATCCTCAGCATCCAATTGGTTTGTACCTAGGGTACACACATTAGTTTTTAGGCAGAAAGCAGATAGGCTGGGGTCCTGAATAGCAGGATCCCAGCCAGACTAGTCAAAAACCACTCAAATACCAGGCAAAAAGTTGGGGGCAACCATATAGTAAGATTCCACCTTCCTACATAACCCCCCCCCCAAACGAAAGGAGATAAGGCTAACTGTTATATCCTGAGTTTTACTTAATTGTAGTATGTTCAGGGGAAAGAAGGAGGGGGTCACTGCTAGTTAGACAGTGTTAAGTCTTCCCCAAAGTACGCAGTGTTTGGTGCGTTGTAATTTGGTATAATACTCTTCATGAGGGAGGATGGGTAATGTTGATGCATGTTATATTATGATATGTCGTTTTTTCCTATCTTCTCTTTAATTTGCTTTGTTCTTGCTTTAGTGATGTTTTACTTTTGGTTGCATCCTTGAGTTATGGACATTACGGTTTATTTTGTGTATAGTTCTTTGCTGTAGTAATGTAAACTTTGTTTTCATTTTAAAAGGAAAGGGATAATGTTATATCCTGAGTTTTACTTAATTGTAATTAGCCTAGGTCTTCCTAGCTGCTCAGCCAGAGTGAGAGATGGTTACGGAATGTTGGTGTGACTGTGATGAATGGAATGCCTGGGTGCCTGTGTGGGTGAGTGATGACAGTTGGAGATGGGCTGAGCAGCTAGGCAGGCTGCTCCTGGTGGGGCCGTGTTATGGGCTGTTACATGGGCTGACATAGAGGCTGTAACAAGGGCCTAAGATAGGCTAATGATGAAGCTGGTACGTGGATGAACCTTGTCTGAAGTGATCTGGAACTGGTACAATAAAGAAGGCTTTGAAACCTACAACATGGCTACAAGTGTCATCCTGTACAGATTACAACACTAACCTTGTCCAGATAAGCCTTTATTTTCTGAGTGGCCATATAAGGAAGAACCTGCACTAGCATGGTTGCTCCCTGTCTCATGGTCCACTTGGGAAATCCTACCCCAAGGGGTTTTTGAGTTTCTCCAAAGTCTAGGGAAATTACCTGTATTGGGTTTTGGTGCAGAAGCAGGCTGGTGGGGTGGCTGAGTCTGGAAGTGAGGCCCTATTTGGGGTGGTCTCAACCTCCTCAGGTCACTGGTCACCATGGAAGCCTGTCTGCCCATGACTGTGTCATATCTGGCCCTAAGGGTCAACCTCTGACTGCCTATAGCTGGGGGTTGGAACCCTTTGGTTGGAATAATGGCGGGCACTGGAAGGTTTGGGGCAACTATGCCCCCGGTTTCCCTGGGCCCAACAACATCCATTTGAGGGGTACCTGTACCTAGGGGTAAGGGGGATCCCTCAGTTTGTAGAGGAATATTCACCTGGCTAGAACTATTCTGCTGGGTGTCCCTAATCTGCTGATGAGGGGGTGTGAGAAGTTGGCCTGGTATATGATGTTCACTGGTTAAAGTGACCACCTTGTACCATGCCAAGCAACCCTTATGGCGTGGTTGTAAGTCAACCTTTGCGGACCAGCTGCCCTAGTGGTAGCGTAGGCTAAGCAGTCTTTCAGGCTAAACTCGTTTTGGCATGTAAAGCAAGCTGTTTTACCATATGTAACCCCCCTTTATACCAATGAAAGGACACCACACAGATATATATTCAAAATATATATGTATTTATTACTCAAAGTATCCCCTAGACTCTTTATGAGCACAGGAGCACAAATCGTCAAACAAGAAAGTATTACAATATACAGAAGTTGCACTTTATGTGGATAGGCCCTGGTGGCCACTCGAACCATATACTAAAATAGTGGTATAAGTACCACGAACAGGAAAGGTAGAAGGCCTAGGGCCTCTAGAATCGCTGGGCCTACAAGGAGCTAACTTTAGTTAGTGACCAGGAGGGGTCCACGGGTCGCGTGTGCAGTGAGGAAAGTTACACGCGGGCTCCCATAGGTTTTCAATGGGTGCGTAAAAGTACAAAAGTTACTGCAAGAAAGGTCTTCTGGATGGACTACGAACTTAAGACTTAAAACACAGACACTAGAGATGTTTCTATACACTTGGGCACCGGAGTGCCAGCTTTACCTCACCCACAGGAAGCGGGTGCATAGGTCTCGAAGTGCGTCGGGTTTCGTCTATCTGTTCAATGGAGATTGATGACAAAGATGCTGCAGGCGGTCGGTCCAGAAGAGATGCGGTGGATCTAAGGGTGGATCGGAGTTGTAGAAGACCTGTAAGCAGAGGGGACGGTGTTCACAGTCACTAGCCAGTGACCGGCGTGGCACCAGGTAGGTACCAGGCGATGTCGGGTGCAAACAGGTGGAGAGGTGCAGCTTGTCTCTGCAGCCACGTGGTCCCTGAAAGTCGACGACGTCCAGGAGTCGGTTCACGAGCTGTCCCTTGCAGGCTCTCGCTGTCGGTGGTGTCGGCGACTCAGAAGAAGCAAACAAGCCTTGGCAAAAGCAGGAGTCGCAGGAGTCAAAAGAAAGCTGTTAGCTCCGACCAGCAAGGTCAGAGGGGCTGCTCCTTTGGAGGGAAGCAGGGGCCAGTCTGGAGCAACCAGACCAGCATCGTAGTTTTCAAAATGGGTCGCCAAAATGGCCACTAGCCAATGGGCCAGGGACCGGGCAGGCGCGTCGAGTTGCAAAGTGCAGAGGGGCCCCACGCAGATCGTGGAGATGCTGGAGGGCTCACCTTTGCTGTAGATGCTGCTCAGATGTTGGGCTTCTCAGGACCCAAAGCACAACTTGGAGGGAGCCTCTGTTGTCGCGCTTGCAGCTTGTCAAGTGTCTTCCAAGATGGCTGGCATCACGTGTCTCGGTGCCTCTATGGGTTCCTTCTTTGCAGGGACTGTGGATCGGGCTGGGAGAGGTCTGGAGGTCCAGTTCTTGTCGGTCTCTGGGCTCGGGCTCCGGTGGGAGGCAGCGGCAAAGCAGACGTCGATTCGCTGGTTGGTGCTTGCGTTAGCAAGGTGGTCACTCCCTGACCACAGGGGAGATTTCCTTCAGTCCTCTGTGCAGCAGAGCGTCGAAGTTCCCGTCTTCTTCTTTGTAGTAAGTTGATTCCAGGATGTCTGAAGTCTTAGGACACAGCTCCTACCTTTAAGCGGATTCTAGGGGCCGGACTACCTGCTAGGTCCCTCCCTAAGGGTGGGACCAGGAAGGGGGGTGGTTACACCCCCAATCCTTTGTCCAGCTCGCCCCAGGTCCGGGGCTGGTGTGCCCCAGGACCGGTTTGAACTGGCATATGCACCGAGGCTCCTTGTGAGCCTCAGGCATGTCTGATTCTATTCAAGCCCTACCTGACCAATACACAAAATCCTGTCTGGGGTGGTGCTCGCACCTCCCCTGGCAGGAAACCCTTTGTCCACGTCTCCCAAGCTGGAAGGACTCCTAGCAGCAGGAGGGCAGACTTGTGTCTGTGGTGGCAGCGTCCATTTTGTGGAGCTGAGGCTATGTCTGATTTTACCCGGGTTTCAGGATCTGTCCATGTCGTGTCCCTCTAGAAGGGTGGAATGCTAACCCCGTCGCCAGAATTGGCGAGGGGTTAGTATTCCAATTCGTATGACACCTTACTCGACATGTTTTGATAAAGCCAAACCAAAGATAGCATTTAACCGCGAGGTTCATAATGCACTTAAGAGTATATGGTATGACGATATCTGGAAACAGTAGAAGGAAGTTGTTCCGACCACTGCAGACAGGCTCAGCGCATGCCAGAGCACCATCTCACACATAACCAAGCACTCTGCCTTCAGGATTGTTAAGGCCTGCCATAGGAGTGACTGACAGGTTAACATGTGTCCCATTTAAGGTTAGGTATAGGTATACTACACCTAAGTAAGAGGTGGTTACACCAACTTACCCCAGCTGAGTGATCAGCCAGTTGTGTCAAATTGCTAGGCCAGGCCAGGAGTGGCACAATACATGCTTTAGCCCCTGGTAGGCCTCAGATACACCAATGCTCTGGGTACCTAGTGTACACTGGTACAGGGGCTCACAGGGTGATCCAATTCCAATTGGTCATGCACCTAAAGTGCATGGTGTCAATTTAGTAGAGAGAACAGCAGGCTGGGGGTCTGATTAGCAGGCCCACAGCCTCAATATGTCGAAAACCAGTGAAGCAAAAAGCAAAAATTTGGGGTGACCATAGGATAGCAGACCCTACTCTCCTACACAACCCCCCCCCCCCCCCCAAACGCAGGGACATTAAACTAACCTTGACCAGTTGTGTCTTCATGTCCTAAGTGGAAGTACCTGGAGAGACCATCTGCATTCCCATGGTCAGTACCTGGCCGGTGCTCCACTGTAAAGTCCATCCCCTGTAGGGAAATGGACCACCTAAGCAGTTTGGGGTTTTCACCCTTCATCTGATTTAGCCACAAGAGGGGCTTATGGTCGGTCTGAATCTTGAAGTGAGTGCCAAACAAGTATGGCCTCAGCTTCTTCAGGGCCCACACCACAGCAAAGGCCTCCCTCTCAATAGCTGACCAATTCTTCTCTCTGGGGGTCAACCTTCTGCTAATAAAAGCAATGGGTTGGTCTTGACCATCTACATTAAGTTGTGACAGCACAGCTCCCACACCCAACTCAGAAGCATCTGTTTGGACAATAAACTCTTTGGAGTAGTCAGGACTTTTCAGGATAGGTGCAGAGCACATGGCCTCCTTCAGGTCATCAAATGCCTTTTGACAGCTTACTTTCCACTGAACCTTTTTGGACATCAGATCATTAAGAGGAGTCACAATGGACGCATAGTTCTTAACAAACTTCCTGTAGTACCCAGTCAAGCCCTAGAAAGCTCGAACTTGAGTCTGGGTGGTTGGAGGGGACCAGTCCTTGATGGATTGTATCTTACTCTCCAGTGGTTGAACTTGGCCTCCACCTACAAGGTGGCCCAAGTACACAACCTTACTCTGCCCTATCTGGCACTTTGTAGCCTTGACAGTGAGGCCTGCCTTTTGCAGAGCCTCAAGTACCTTCTTCAGGTGGATCAGGTGATCCTCCCAGGTGGAGCTAAAGACAGCAATGTCATCAAGATATGCTGCACAAAAGTCATCCAACCCAGTAAGGACTTGATTCACCAACCTTTGGAAGGTGGCAGGTGCATTCTTCAGACCAAAGGGCATCACCACAAATTGGTAGTGCCCTCCTGGGGTTGAAAATGCTGTTTTGGCCTTAGACTCCTCAGCTAACCTGGTTTGCCAATAGCCAGCTGTCAAATCAAATGTGCTCAAAAACTTAGCAGAAGCTAGTTTATCTATGAGCTCATCTGCCCTTGGAATGGGATGTGCATCTGTCCTAGTGACAGCATTGAGTCCTCTGTAATCCACACAGAACCTCATCTCTCTCTTGCCATCTTTGGTGTGAGGTTTGGGGACCAGAACCACTGGGCTAGCCCAGGGGCTCTCTGAGGGCTCAATGACACTCAATTCCAGCATTTTGTGTACCCCAGTCTTTATACAGTCCCTGACGTGGTCAGGTTGCCTGTAAAGTTTGTTCTTCACAGGAGGACTGTCACCAGTGTCCACCACATGGGTACACCAGTCAGTTTGACTAGGTATCAGTGAGAACATATGCTGAAATGATTGTAGAACTTGTCTACATTCAATCTGCTGATGCTCAGTGAGGTTGCCTCCAAGGGTCACTCCTTCAACTGAACCATCTTCAGGGATCTGAGACAACAGGTCTGGGAGAGGGTCACTCTCTTCCTCCTGTCCCTCATCTGTATCCATGAGCAAGCCCATGTCTGCCCTGTCAACATATGCCTTTAACCTGTTTACATGGAGTACCCTGTGGGGACTCCTGGCAGTGCCTAGGTCCACCAAGTAGGTAACCTCTCCCTTCTTTTCCAGGATGGTATGGGGTCCAGACCATTTGTCTTGGAGTGCTGCTGGGGCCACTGGCTCCAACACCCATACCTTCTGTCCTGGCTGAAACTCAACCAAGAAGCCTTTTGGTCATGCCAAGCTTTCTGTAAGGCCTGGCTTGCCTCGAGGTTTTTGGATGCCTTCTCCATGTACTCAGCCATCCTGGAGCGGAGACCAAGTACATAGTCCACTATGTCTTGTTTAGGCTTTTTGAGAGGTAACTCCCATCCTTCCTTCACTAAACACAGTGGGCCTCTCACAGGGTGCCCAAACAACAATTCAAAGGGGCTGTAGCCAACTCCTTTTTGTGGGACCTCTCTGTAAGCAAACAGAAGGCAGGGTAGAAGGATGTCCCATCTTCGCCTGAGCTTTTCAGGTAATCCTTTGATCATACCCTTTAGGGTCTTGTTGAATCTCTCAACAAGCCCATTGTATTGTGGGTGATAAGGGGTGGTGAACTTGTAGTTGACACCACATTCCTTCCACATAGCTGTCAAGTATCCTGACATGAAGTTGGTACCTCTGTCAGATACCACCTCCTCAGGAAACCCCACTCTGGAGAATACTCCCAGCAGGGCCCTGGCCACAACAGGAGCTGTTGTGGTCCTAAGGGGAATTGCCTCTGGATACCTGGTGGCATGATCCACTACCACCAGTATAAATCTGTGCCCAGATGCAGTGGGGGATCCATGGGACCCACTATATCTATCCCCACTCTTTCAAAGGGAATCCCCACCGCAGGTAGTGGTATGAGGGGGGCCTTTGTTGTGCCACCTGCTTTGCCACTGGCTTGGCAGGTCACACAGGAGCGACAAAACTCCTTGGTATCTTCATTCATGTGAGGCCAGTGAAAGTGAGGGACAAGCCTGTCCCAAGTCTTGTTCTGGCCTAAGTGTCTTGCTAGAGGAATATCATGGGCCAAGGTAAGAAGGAAGCCCCTAAATTGCAGAGGTATAACCAACCTCCTGGTTGCACCAGGTTTTGGGTCTCTAGCCTCTGAATAAAGGAGCCCATCATCCCAATACACTTTATGGGTACCTTGAGCATTCCCAGCAGCCTCAGCAGCAGCCAGCTGTCTGAGGGGTTCAAGAGAGGGACAGGATAACTGAGCCTGCCCCAGGTCAGCCCTTGAAGGTCCCCCTGTCCCCAGAAACTCAACCTGATCAGGTTCAAGCTCTTCAGGGACAGTTCCTTCAGGGTTCTCTAGATCATCTTCCTGGGAAGGCTGATCATCACTTGCAGGCAGGGGGGAAGGCACAGCCTTAACCCTCCTGTTCTTCTTCTTGGAAGGTGCTTGGTCCATTGTTCCAGGATCCAAGACCTGAGGTTCAGTGAGGCACTTTTTGGCCTGTGACCTGGTCACAGCAAGGACATGTGGTGATATACCTAACATCTCTGCATGTGTCCTGTACTCCACTTCTGACCATAGAGAACTCTCTAGGTCATTGCCCAATAAACATTCTACTGGGAGGTCTGCACTAACCACAACCCTTTTGAGGCCAGTTACCCCTCCCCATGAGAAGTTAACAACAGCCACACTATGTGAAGTAGTGGCATTGCTGGCATTGGTCACCAGGTAATTCTCACCTGGTATGTTCTGTCCAGGATCCACAAAGCCTGGTGTCACCATAGTGACACTGGCACATGTGTCCCTGTAGGCTTGAGCCACTTTTGCATTAATCAATGGAGTCTGTCTGTACTTGCCCAGGTTACTGGGGCTCACAGTCAGGGACAAATCCATGTCCCCATCACAGATCAAGACTGCCTGTGTAAGGGTTCTGTCTAAGTCAGAATCTCCTTCAGTTCCCATAGTGATTCCCACTACCCCCTTCGTCTGGGGACCAACACTGCTAACAGTACTGGGAGCAGGTGCCTTAGGGGCAACAGTGTTGGGGGCTCCACCCTTCTTACAATCACTAGTCCAGTGAGTTGTATTCTTGCAAGATTTGCACCAGGGTTTCTTTGAGCCTTCTTTCTTCTTTCCTTTAGATTGTTGGGACCCACCCTCATTAGTATTATTTTGGGGCCCTGTTGAAGACTTCTGGTCTTTGGATTTCTGATCACCCTTTTGGTCTGTTTTCTTCTGATCACCCCCTTGGCCCTGGTTCTGGTTCTTTTGCTTAACCCTGGTTCTGACCCACTTGTCTGCCTTCTTTCCCAATTCTTGGGGAGAGGTCAGATCCGAGTCAACCAAGTGTTGATGCAGTTGCTGGTTTTGAAAGTTATTTAAAATCTGTTCTCTCATCATCAAATTGTACAATCCTGTAAAATCTGAAACCTTACTTCCCAGCAACCAACCCTCCAAAGCCTTAGTGGCACATTCAACATATTCAGACCAGTCCTGAGTCTGTGTCTTCTGGGTATCTCTGAACATTAACCTGTACTGCTCAGTGGTTAAGCCTAACCCATCAACCAGGACACTCTTCAGGACTCTGTAGTTTCTGACATCCTCCTCTCTAACAGTGAGGAGTCTGTCTCTGCCTCTACCTTCAAAGGAGAGCCATAAGATTGCTGCCCACTGGTCTTCAGGAACCTGCTGCACTTTGCAGGCTCTCTCAAGAGCAGTCATCCACTTGTGGATATCATCCCCACTTTTGTAGGGGGGCACAACCTTGGACAGGTTCCTATTATCAAAGACCCTATCTTTGTCCTTAGGGACAATGCTGCCACCAGTGGGTATAGACCCACCCTCTCTAGGTTGCCTAGCCTTATTCAGTTTCTCTTCCATCAGAGCTACTTCTAACTCCTGTTTCCTGATTCTCAGCTGAGCTTCCTGCATTCTGGCCTCATGCTCTCTTCTCTGAGAGCTGGTCATCCTTCTTCTGGACTGAGCCTGAGATCCTCTAGAGGCATGAGAGGCATTAGAGCCACCGGAGTGATTCCTCTGTCTCCCAGACCCCTGGTTAAGTCCATTTGGGAGATTCAATGGGGGGAACCCATTATCATTCCCTAATAGTCTTAAGTTAGCTGTGCTAAGTATAACACTTGGCACTGGGCTATCTCTCCCATCAGAATCACTACTACTATCAGTATCAGTGCCCTTGTCATTCTCATCCTCTGTAGCCTGGTTCTCATCTGAGGGGTGACTATCAGGAAGGGGCACTTCAGTAGCATCTTCAGAAGGAGGGCCTCCTGTTCCAGTCCCCAAGGGGCCTAACTGGGAAGCTTTCTTGAGAGCTCTCTGATCTTCATCAGTTTGTAAGAGTTCTCTGAGTTCAGCAGAGGTAGGGTTCCTGGGCTGTTTAAGGCCCCTGGAATTAGCTAACTGCCTGAGCTCATTCTGAGTTAGGGTAGCAAAGATGGATCGTGCCCTCTGGGGGTCACTCTCAACAGAGATGGGTACCTTGGTCCCCTCTGCCCCAGCCATTGCTCTTAAGTGTGGATGGAAGTGTTGCAACTACCTACACTTGGGTTTTCCTACTAAACCTATCTAGTAGTTGTAGTCAGGGTGTGCTACTCCCTTTGCTCTACAACAACTAAGTTCAGTAGAACTTAAGTATACAACTAACTTGTTTTATATGTACCTAAAGGTACCTGTATGATCTTTCAATTGGTAACAAAGAGATTACAGAGGTAAAACACAGCAAGCTCAAATCCAACCGCTGCTCACCAATGTGAGAAGTTGGCCTGGTATATGATGCTCACTGGTTAAAGTGACCACCTGTTACCATGCCAAGCAACCCTTATGGTGTGGTTGTAAGTCAACCTTTTCGGACCAGCTGCCCTAGTGGTAGCGTAGGCTAAGCAGTCTTTCAGGCTAAACTCGTTTTGGCATGTAAAGCAAGCTGTTTTACCATATGTAACCCCCCTTTATACCAATGAAAGGACACCACACAGATATATATTCAAAATATATATGTATTTATTACTCAAAGTATCCCCTAGACTCTTTATGAGCACAGGAGCACAAATCGTCAAACAAGAAAGTATTACAATATACAGAAGTTGCACTTTATATGGATAGGCCCTGGTGGCCACTCGAACCATATACTAAAATCGTGGTATAAGTACCACGAACAGGAAAGGTAGAAGGCCTAGGGCCTCTAGAATCACTGGGCCTACAAGGAGCTAACTTTAGTTAGTGACCAGGAGGTCCACGGGTCGCGTGTGCAGTGAGGAAAGTTACACTTGGGCTCCCATAGGTTTTCAATGGGTGCGTAAAAGTTCAAAAGTTACTGCAAGAAAGGTCTTCTGGATGGACTACGAACTTAAAACTTAAAACACAGACACTAGAGATAATTCTCTACACTTGGGCACCGGAGTGCCAGCTTTACCTCACCCACAGGAAGCGGGTGCATAGGTCTCGAAGTGCGTCGGGTTTCGTCTATCTGTTCAATGGAACCTGATGACAAAGATGCTGCAGGCGGTCGGTCCAGAAGAGATGCGGTGGATCCAAGGGTGGATCGGAGTTGTAGAAGACCTGTAAGCAGAGGGGACGGTGTTCACAGTCACTAGCCAGTGACCGGCGTGGCACCAGGTAGGTACCAGGCGATGTCGGGTGCAAACAGGTGGAGAGGTGCAGCTTGTCTCTGCAGCCACGTGGTCCCTGAAGGTCGACGACGTCCAGGAGTCAGTTCACGAGCTGTCCCACGCAGGCTCTCGCTGTCGGCGGTGTCGGCGACTCAGAAGAAGCAAACAAGCCTTGGCAAAAGCAGGAGTCGCAGGAGTCGAAAGAAAGCTGTTAGCTCTGACCAGCAAGGTCAGAGGGGCTGCTCCTTTGGAGGGAAGCAGGGGCCAGTCTGGAGCAACCAGACCAGCGTCGTAGTTTTCAAAATGGGTCCCAAAATGGCCACTAGCCAACGGGCCAGAGACCGGGCAGACGCGTCTAGTTGCAAAGTGCAGAGGGGCCCCACGCAGATCGTGGAGATGCTGGAGGGCTCACCTTTGGTGCAGATGCTGCTCGGATGTTGGGCTTCTCAGGACCCAAAGCACAACTTGGAGGGAGCCTCTGTTGTTGCGCTTGCAGCTTGTCGAGTGTCTTCCAAGATGGCTGGCTCCACGTGTCTCGGTGCCTCCACGGGTTCCTTCTTTGCAGGGACTGTGGATCAGGCTGGGAGAGGTCTGGAGGTCCAGTTCTTGTTGGTCTCTGGGCTCGGGCTCCGGCGGGAGGCGGCGGCAAAGCAGACATCGATTCGCTGGTTGGTGCTTGCGTTAGCAATGTGGTCAGTCCCTGACCACAGGGGAGATTTCCTTCAGTCCTCTGTGCAGCAGAGCGTCGAAGTTCCCGTCTTCTTCTTTGTAGTAAGTTGATTCCAGGATGTCTGAAGTCTTAGGACACAGCTCCTACCTTTAAGCGGATTCTAGGGGCCGGACTACCTGCTAGGTCCCTCCCTAAGGGTGGGACCAGGAAGGGGGTGGTTACACCCCCAATCCTTTGTCCACCTCACCCCAGCTCCGGGGCTGGTGTGCCCCAGGACCGGTTTGAATTGGCATATGCACCGAGGCTCCTTGTGAGCCTCAGGCATGTCTGATTCTATTCAAGCCCTACCTGACAAATACACAAAATCCTGTCTGGGGTGGTGCTCGCACCTCCCCTGGCAGGAAACCCTTTGTCCACGTCTCCCAAGCTGGAAGGACTCCCAGCAGCAGGAGGGCAGACTTGCGTCTGTGGTGGCAGCGTCTATTTTGTGGAGCTGAGGCTATGTCTGATTTTACCCGGGTTTCAGGATCTGTACATGTCGTGTCCCTCTAGAAGGGTGGAATGCTAACCCCGTCGCCAGAATTGGCGAGGGGTTAGTATTCCAATTTGTATGACACCTTACTCGACATGTTTTGATAAAGCCAAACCAAAGATAGCATTTAACCGCGAGGTTCATAATGCACTTAAGAGTATATGGTATGACGATATCTGGAAACAGTAGAAGGAAGTTGTTCCGACCACTGCAGACAGGCTCAGCTCATGCCAGAGCACCATCTCACACATAACCAAGCACTCTGCCTTCAGGATTGTTAAGGCCTGCCATAGGAGTGACTGATAGGTTAACATGTGTCCCATTTAAGGTTAGGTATAGGTATACTACACCTAAGTAAGAGGTGGTTACACCAACTTACCCCAGCTGAGTGATCAGCCAGTTGTGTCAAATTGCTAGGCCAGGCCAGGGGTGGCACAATACATGCTTCAGCCCCTGGTAGGCCTCAGATACACCAATGCCCTGGGTACCTAGTGTACACTGGTACAGGGGCTCACAGGGTGATCCAATTCCAATTGGCCATGCACCTAAAGTGCATGGTGTCAATTTAGTAGAGAGAACAGCAGGCTGGGGGTCTGATTAGCAGGCCCACAGCCTCAATATGTCGAAAACCAGTGAAGCAAAAAGCAAACATTTGGGGTGACCATAGGATAGCAGACCCTACTCTCCTACAGGGGGTTCCTCTGGACAGGGGCCCATTAAGGGTCCACTGACCTCCCTGACCTCTGCAGCCCTGGGCTGACTGAGGCAGGGTAGAGAGGGGCAGGATACCTGCTCCAGACTGGGTACCACCTTGGAAGGATCCCCTGCCATCAGAGAGGTGACCAGGCCAGGCCTGTCCACTTCTGGGGCAGTTACTTCACAAGGGGCAGGATCAGTTCCTTGAGAAACTTCACCCTTACCTTTAGTCTGGTGGGGGGAGGACTGTTCCTTGCCCCCTATGCTCTCTGTTTGGGTGGAGTGATCCATAGTTCCAGGCTTCACTCCCTTTAATTTCTCCTGGGGTGGAGGTGAGGCCCTCAGGGTCTCATCCACTCTCTCAGGGATGCCTACCATTTTTAAGTGAGCTTTGGGGTCCACCTCAGCCCAGGCTGAGATTTCCAGTTAATTCCCCAGCAGACAATCTAAAGGCAAGTTTGGGGACACTGCCACTCTCTTTGGGCCAGTGACCCCTCCCCAGCTGAGATTTACCACTGCCATGGGATGGTCTGTCCTAATTCCATCTATATTGGTCACCTGGTAGCTAAACCCAGGTAAAAGCTGTTCTAGGGGCACTAGTCTCTGGGTCACCATGGTGACACTAGCCCCTGTGTCCTTGTAGGCCACAGCCTTCTGACCATTGATCATCGGCTCTTGTCTGTACCTGCCCAGGATACTGGGACTCATGGTAAAGTTGGCAAACCCCATGCCACCATCACAGACTAGAGATGCTTGTGCAGGGGACCTGGTTAGGCCAGAGTCCACCCGTGTTCCCCAAGAAAGCCCAACTAAGTTTTTGGGTGCACTCCCACCACCTGGGGGATTACTACTAGTAGCAACAGGAGGTGTTGGAGCTGCAATGGGAGGAACATTTTCTTTATTGCCATTCTTTGGACAACTGGAGTCTGTTTTCCAGTGGACAGGTTGCTTACACACACATGGCAATATGGTTTCTTGTTAGAAGAGGAAGGATTTTGGGACCCACCCCCAGAACTGGGTTTTTGGGGCCCTTCAGAGGACTTTTCTGTTTTATTATCCCCACCTTTCTCTTTGGGCTTGGTAGAATCTTTTTTCTGGTCACCACCTTGGTTCTTGGGCTTGATCCTGGTCCTGACCCATTTGTCTGCCTTCTTTCCCAATTCTTGGGGAGAGGTCAGATCAGAGTCCACCAGGTGCTGGTGTAAGAGTTGATTTTGACAATTATTAAGAATCTGCTCCCTCATGATGAGATTGTACAATCCTTGATAATCTTTTACTTTACTGCCATTTAACCAACCTTCCAATGCCTTGGTAGCACAATCCACAAAGTCTACCCAATCTTGATCCTGTGTTTTTGGGTGTCTCTGAACTTAAGTCTGTATTGATCAGTGGTTAAGCCAAACCCATCTATTAAAGCATCTCTCAAGATATAATAATCATCTGCATCCTCTTCTCTTACAGAGAGGAGCTTGTCTCTACCTTTGTCTGCAAAGGAGAGCCACAGGATTGTTGCCCACTGATCTATTGGGACCCTTTGTACTTTACAGGCCCTCTCAAGAGCAGTGATCCACTTGTGGATATCATCCCCTGTCTTATAGGGGGGCACAATCTTATGGAGGTTCCTATTGTCAGGAGTTTTCTCTCTAACTCTAGGGGTATCACTGCCACCAGGAGTCTCTAGACCCCACTTTCTTTAAGCTTTCTGAAGCTCCAGGGCTTCCCTGTCCAATGCTAACTGTTCTCTCTTAAGCTGTAGCTTAGCCTGCTCAAATTTGATCAGTCTGCATTTCCCCTCATGGGAGGATTCTCTTCTCCGAGAAGAGGCAGAGGTCCCTTTGGATCTCACAGAGTGGATGGACCCCTCTGAGGGGGATCTGTTCCTTCTGTTTGGATCCACCATTCTCCCTTTGGGGATGGAGAGAGTGCCTTTTGGGCCATCACCTCCATGTTGTGAATCAATCAATCAATCAATGACACTTATAAAGCGCGCTACATACCCGTAGGGTCTCAAGGCGCTGGGGTGGGGGGGGTGCCGCTACTGCTCGAAAAGCCAGGTCTTCAGCTTCTTCCTGAAGGAGAGGTGGTCTTGGGTCAGGCGCAGGTCGGTCGGGAGGGAGTTCCAGTTCTTGGCGGCCAGGTATGAGAAGGACCTTCCTCCTGTAGTCGCTCTTCGGATGCGGGGGACGGCGGCGAGGGCGTGGTTGGCTGATCGGAGGTGGCGCGTGGGAGCGTAGAAGTTGACTCGGCTGTTGAGGTAGCTCGGGCCTTGGTTGTGTAGGGCTTTGTGTGCGTGGGTCAGGAGGCGGAAGGTGATTCTCTTGTTGACGGGGAGCCAGTGAAGGTCTCTCAGATGTCCGGAGATGTGGCTGGATCGTGGGATGTCGAGGATGAGTCTGGCTGAGGCGTTCTGGATCCGCTGGAGTCTCTTCTGGAGCTTGGCGGTGGTACCGGCGTAGAGGGCGTTACCGTAGTCCAGTCGGCTGGTGACGAGGGCCTGGGTGACGGTCCTCCTGGTCTCGGTGGGGATCCACCAGAAGATCTTCCGAAGTATGCGTAGGATGTTGAAGCACGCCGAGGAGACGTTGTTGACCTGCCTGGTCATGGAGAGGGAGGAGTCCAGGATGAAGCCCAGGTTGCGTGCATGGTCTGTCGGTTTGGGTGCGGTGCCCAGGGCGGGAGGCCACCAGGAGTCGTCCCAGGCGGAGGGTGAAGAGCCCAGGATGAGAACCTCCGTCTTGTCCGAGTTCAGTTTCAGGCGGCTGGTCGTCATCCACTCGGCTACCTCTTTCATCCCTTCGTGCAGGTTGGCTCTGGCGGCGGCGGGGTCGTTGGTCAGGGAGAGGATCAGCTGGGTGTCGTCGGCGTAGGAGATTATGCTGAGGTTGTGTTTGCGTACGATGGCCGCGAGGGGGCTCATGTAGACCACCATTCTCCCTTTGGGGATGGAGAGAGTGCCTTTTGGGCCATCACCTCCATGTTGTGAATGGTCTTGGTCATCCAGGTCAAGTTCATCTTCCTCTTCCTGGTCCTCATCAGATTCCATCCCTTGGGTGTCCTCTTCTGGGGGATGCCCACCCAACCTGTCTACCCCATCAGACACTAAAGTCTGCTTGAAGTCTGCTATGAGCAGGATTTCCCTGAGACGCTGAGTGTTGGCACCTTTGTTTGTCTTAAGTTTCCTAGAGGTGCACATCTCCCTAAGCTCAGCAAAAGAGAGATGGTTATACTTGTCGACTGGGACCCTATGGGGTCCTTCCAGAGCTTTATGGGCACCTGAACTTAAAGACATGTCTAGTGTAGTGGTACTGCTGTATCTACCTACACTATGTGTGGCCTACTGAACCCTCTCTTGAGTTGTAGTCAAGGTGTGCTAAACCCTCTACACACAACTCCTAAGTTCAGTATAACTTATTGTATTCTAAGCTTGAATTTTATATGTACCTTTGGTACCTAGTGGTTTTCACTTTAGAAATTCAATTTGTTATCTGGTAAAACAATGGCAAGCTTGAATCCAACCGCTGCACACCAATGTGAGAAGTTGGCCTGGCATATGCTGTCTCCTAGTTATAGGGGACACCTTGCACCAGCCCAATTCGACTCTTGTTGATGATAGGTTTAAGACAACCTTTAAAGAAAGCTATCCTAGTGGTAGCTGTGGAGAGCAGCCTTCAGGCTAAGTCTTGAAGGAGTGTTAAGCTTAT
Source organism: Triturus cristatus (assembly GCF_964204655.1). NCBI lineage: Eukaryota > Metazoa > Chordata > Amphibia > Caudata > Salamandridae > Triturus > Triturus cristatus. The sequence goes on along the minus strand of NC_140582.1, from coordinate 1,203,852,688 downwards.
TGTTTTACCATAGATAACTTCTTGAATTACCAAATGAAAGAGTATTCCACACAGGTATATATATATAAAATATATGTATTTAATTCTAGACAGAATCCTAGAGTCTCTTTATGAGGCTATGGCAAAGTTACAAGTCAAACAAGCATTGTTAGATACAAATAAATAGCACTGTTAACATTGGGCCCCAGGGGGGGACCAAACCATATACTAAAAAAGTGGTATAAGAACCACGACAATTCTACAGACAATGCCTAGGGCATTTAGGATCGCTTGCCCCTTTAGAATCCACCCCAAGTGATTAGGAAGGGGACCCACGGGAGGCGCGTGCAGTGGAAGTAACTGCTATCGGGATCTCTATTGCAGCCTATGGAGAATGTCGCGGTTGGAAATAAATTGTTAACAAATACTTCTAGCAGTAGTACAAAGTTAAAACTTTAGAGTTAAGCTTTTGAAGAGCCCACCACCTCGAGAGTACCGTAGTACCACTGTTACCTGCCCCAGGGAAGCCGGGTGCATAGGTCGTTTTCGATGTCGGGTCGCGGGCTGATTTTCAATGGGAAAATAGTCAAAAGTTCTGCTAGCCAAAAGCGTCGATGATTCCGTGAAGATCAAAGATGTGAAGATTGAAGAAAAGAACCTGAAAGCAGAGGGGACAGAGTCTGGGTCACAGCAGAGTGACCAGGGGGCTCAAAGCAAAGAGCCCTTGGATGTCAGGTGCTTCAGGTTGAAGATGGTATAGCCTGGATCTGCAGCCACGGGCTCCGGAAGGCTTCAGGGAAGGCCAGCTTCTGGAAGGCGGCTGTCCCACGTTGGATGAGGGTCGCTGCGGTGTTGGTGTCCGGATTGGATCCACTAAGCCTTGGCAACCGCAACCCACGCAAGATGAACAAATCTGCTACGGTGCAGACCCACGAGGTCTGAGAGAGGTCTCCTTCGAGGAGACTGTAGAGCAGGCCTGGAGCAACCAGGAGAACTCTTGTTTGTGAAGATTGACCTCCGCTAGGGCCCACAAGTCAAGAGACAAGGGACCGCGGGAGGCGGCAATTTGGCGTGAGTAAAAGGGCACCCACGGGCCACCGGAGGGGGCTAGGGCGCTGGTCTTTGGCACAATTGCTGCAAAGTGGTTGGCTCAAGAATGGGCTAAAGCACAACTTCCCCACTGGTCAGGGTCGTGTGCTATGCAAGAGGTGGCCGGTGTCCTGGGGTATTGGGGATCTCGGTACCCACGCGGTCCACGGTGCCCAAACCCGTTGAGCACACTCACTGGCCTCTGGGATGCGCTGGAAACCCACCTCAAGGGAGCTGGAGGTCGTCGACGTCCGTAGGAGCAGCGAGGTTTGAACCGGGTCACTTGCAGTTTTTCAGGTGCCTGCCAAGCAGGGGGATAACTCCTTTATCCCAAGGGAGATTTCTTCAGTCAGCTGGGCAGCAGCTCGTCGAAGGTCAAGTCTTTGAAGTCCAAGATTAATCTGAGGCTCTGGGGCCACGTTATTCACCTTTATCCCCAAGATTAGGGGAGTGTCCAGAGTAGTGTCCACCAATCAGTGGTGAGGCGGGAAAGGGTGGCTACACCCTCTCCCCTATGTGTGTTTCCCGCCTGGTCAGGGGACAGGATGCCCCTGAACCGGTTCCAGGCGGTGTATGCAGAATGCAGGCGCTGGGAAACTCCAAGTGTCATCCTGAAAGCCATCCCTTGGTGAACCCACCCAGTTCCAATCCACATAACCTGTCTGGGGAGGTGGGAACACCTCCTTGCAACAGGATCCCTATTGTCCAGCTGCCGAGGCTGGGATTCTGCCCAGCAACAGGCAGCCAGGGTCGTGTGGGTGGCTGGTAGCATCCATTTTGTACCACCGGTGCACTTTTAAATTTGTGTCTAAATTCTACCGCTTTTCCCATATCGCCCCTCTAGCAGGGGGGAATCGTACCGTCATGCCCATGGCTGGACTGGGGGTAGGATTCCTACATGTTTGACACCAAACACGATATGGTTCTGTGTAGCCATTCTCAAGTTATCGCGATATCGCGATTGACTTATAATGCGGTTAAGAGTATATGGTATGGCTACACTACAACCAACCCAGCAATGATTTTACAAAGGTTGCAGAGGGGCCCTACCCAGGTAGGGGTCCCCCCTCACACATACCTCAGCACCCTGCCTTGTAGGATTACCAAGGACTGCTATAGGGGTGACCTATGAGAATATATGTGTTGTACTGAGGTGGGATATAGGGTACCTATATCCCTGTAAGGGGTGCTAGCACCACCTTACCCAGACTACAGTAGTGGTCTGGTGGTGTCATTTTGTATGGCTGTCCCAGGGTGGCACAATAAGTGCTGCAGCCCTGGTAGGCCTACTGAGGGACCCATGCCCTGGGTACCTAGGGTACCATCTACAAGGGACTGCCAGGGTATCCTCAGCATCCAATTGGTTTGTACCTAGGGTACACACATTAGTTTTTAGGGAGAAAGCAGATAGGCTGGGGTCCTGAATAGCAGGATCCCAGCCAGACTAGTCAAAAACCACTCAAATACCAGGCAAAAAGTTGGGGGCAACCATATAGTCAGATTCCACCTTCCTACAGTTATTATTACACAATTTTCAAAAAACATATTCACGCAGAAAAATGAAACTCATTTACATTGAACAAAAAAAGTCTCTTACCAAACACATGCAACTACACAAACAGCAGAACCACCAGTAACGAAACCGCAACCTGCAACAGTCTAAAGAGCAAAAGCCTTGAACTAGAACAAAAAGGGATAAATAAAGGATTACAATTACAATTCACAAGAAATAAAAAATAATTCACATTATCACACGCTATGTCACTACCCAAATGGGGGCAAAAAGGCCAAATAAACGGGCTGATCTGCCCCTGAGGCAGAATACACATAAACAAATATATGTCCCCTGGACGTAACCAATTAATTTATTTTTAAATCCCTGGCTCTAGTGTGCTTTTCTTGCCCCCCCCCCCACCCCAGGCCAGAAACACCAAAAAAAATAGGTGATCTGTCCCCGGGGGGGAGGGGGGGGGCAGAAAAGACTTTAAAATTATTTAGGCCCATAAGGAAGAGACCCTTGCCCAAGGGGTCGACTCCATTTAAAATGTAAAACACTCCCTGGTGTCAAGTGGGGTTTTCTGCGCCCCCCAGAAATTTATTTTAAAAATAGGGCCCCTGGAAGCGACCCTTGCCCAACGGGTCGCATCCAATTTAAAAAAAAAAAATTCTCTGGCTCGAGTGGGATTTCTGCCCCCCCCACCCCATCCCCCGGGGCCAGAAACGCCCAAAAAATCAGGCTATCTGTCCCCAGGGGGGGTAGAATATATTTTTTAAATACATTTGGTCCCTGAACCCACTGTGCTGCCTGTTTGTACTGAAGGAGCCTGACCTCTAGCGACAGTACTGCACCCCCACCCCTTCCCCTGAGATAGGCCCTGCACACCCGCCCCTCCCTGAGATGAGTCCTGAACCCCCGCACCTCACCCCTGAGATAGGCCCTGCACACACGTCCCTCCCTGAGATGAGTCCTGAACCCCCGCACCTCCCCCCTGAGATAGGCCCTGCACACACGCCCCTCCCTGAGATAAGTCCTGAACCCCCGCCCTCCCCCCTTGAGATAAGTCCTGAACCCCCGCCCCCCTGAGATAAGCCCTGCAACACCTGCCATGAGCCCTGCACCCCCGCCCCTCCCTGAGATGAGCCCTGAACGCCCGCCCTCCCCCCCTTGAGAGGAGTCCTGAACCTGCCCCTCCCCCCTGAGATAGGCCCTGCACACCCGCCCCTCCCTGAGATGAGTCCTGAACCCCCGCCCCTCCCACCGAGATGCGCTCTGAACCCCTGCCCCTCCCCCCTGAGATGAGCCCTGCAACCCCTGCCATGAGCCCTGCACCCCCGCCCATCCCTGAGATGACTCCTGAACCCCCGCCCCTCCCCCCTGAGATAGGCCCTGCACCCCCGCCCCTCCCTGAGATGAGTCCTGAACCCCCGCCCCTCCCCCCTGACATAGGCCCTGCACACCCACCCCTCCCAGAGATGAGTCCTGAACCCCCGTCCCTCCCCCGAGATGAGCCCTGCACCACTGCCCCTCCCTGAGATGAGTCCTGAATCCCTGCCCCTCCCCCCTGTGATAGGCCCTGCACCCCCACCCCTCCCTGAGATGAGTTCTGAATCCCGCCCCTCCACCCCTTGAGATGAGTCCTGAACCCCCGCCCCTCCCCCCTGAGATAGGCCCTGCACATTCGCCCCTCCCTGAGATGAGCCTTGAGACCTCGCCCCTCCCCCTAAGTCCGGAAGTGACAGTTTGCTCGCGGCTGCAACACCAAGCAACACTAATCACAATGATGTTAACCATATTGATGCCACTATCAAACCTATAGAGATTGAGCGTTAAAATTGCGTGGACGATGAAACGTAGCATCACAAACCATAGAGATGTGTGCAGAAAGCTTTTCCGAAAATTATCCTTGCACTGGCACATAATCAGACGGTTTCTCCGGACACCGCCTTGCAAAAAATTCTAGAGAGATTAATCACCGCCACACGAAGTGCGAATGACATAATCCTCAATAGAACATTGTGCTAAACTTCGGCGCTTCGCTACCTGTACGAGCTATTGGGAGTTCCTAACATGATATAACCCCTATAATATTAGTGTGACACCGTATCTTAATGTATTCATCATTAATTAGCATGGTAAAATAACTTACCGCATTTTAATACAAATGAATCACTAGACTATTTTTTAATCTAAAAGAGCGAAAAAGTTCCATATAGAGTTGTATGTAGATATCACGCAAAGGATTGTGGGAATGTATGAGTTGAGGTTGGCTACTGTGTTTTTATAAAACCCTAGGATAGTAGTGTGACACTGCAACTTGTTCCATTCAACAATATATAGCAGCATGGTATTACACCTCAACATATTTTTATTATATTACAAGTGCAGCGCCCCAAGACTGAGCGTCACCGCCTGCCCACAATCCTTTGCGAAATATCTGCATACAAACCCTCACTGCACTTCTTTTTCATCTCTAAGGCCTCGAATAAAAGGAATTGCGTGTACGCAGATTATCTTGTGCGTTTTAATACAACACTCTCTATTGTTAACCGCCCAAGTTACAGCCTCACACTAACCTTAACAGGCGATCGTATTTTTAGGTTCACCAAAATGAGGACTGGACCTTAGTTCATTGTTAAATTAATTTGGAACTCTTAATCTCAGTTTGACTTTGTTCAAGTGTGAAGTGAAACTCATATTGTGAATTTTTGCAAGACGTTTCTTGATGGATTTGGTTAACTAATAATTTAAGATTATACTTCTCTGTCTTTTCTTGATAAGAACTGTAGCTCGCTTGATCTGTTTCTAGAGAGAGTTTAGTCTGCTGGCATAGAATCATTGCACTTAGTGTGGAAGTGAAACTCTCGAGCTGGATGGTGGGTGAGGCCCTTGCCCCTCATTTACGCTGCCGTTGCGTGGCTGAGTGAAATCTACAAGACTCGGTCACTTTTAAGGCCATGCTGCGTCAAAACCCTGCGCCTGCTTGAAGCAGGCGTGAGGATTGACGCAGCATGTTAGGGAATGGGCACCCCCGAGCCTTGCTGGAGCTGCGTCGCGCTTGCGACGCAACTCCAGCAATGCGCCGCCTATGCGACGGGGGATGCGTCACGCATCTGCCCATTCGAGCGCCACGGTGCGCCGCATTGAAAATGCGGCGCATCAGTGGTGGCGCACGGGTGGGCAGATGCGTCGCAACTCTTCTGGTGCATCTCTCCAGCAGACATAAATCTGCCCCAAATTGCGAGGGCTCCAAAAAGTGCTACCAGGCCAGCCTAGAGCTACAGTGCATGTGCGCCGGCGCGCCCGCCGCGCTTTACCACAATTACTTTCACTTTCGCGGCCGCACGGCCGCTTTGATGTTTTATCGTGATCGCGATCGCACCTATTGGCTATGCCAATGCTTGTGCTACTTGTGAATTAAAACGTGCAACAAAGTGATTTTGCCTCAAACACCGACCCATACTCACGCGTAAAGTGGATAAAATCTATGGGGCAGATTTATGTTTCCTGGCGCATCCCTGCAAATCAGCAAGGATGCGCCAGGAAAGATGCGTCACGCAAGTTTACCCTTGCGCCACACATGATGCGCCGCATTTACAATGCGGCGCATCATGGCGCAGGAATAAACAGATGCGTGACGCATCCGATGGCGTAAGGTTGGCGCAGTGCTTCAGTTGCGTCGCAAGCGCAACGCAACTCCAGCACTGTTCCAACCTACCCTATCCCTAACATGGTGCGTCAAGCCTTACGCCTGCTTCAAGCAGGCGCAGGGTTTTGGTGCATCAGCATTGGGAAAGTGACTCAGTCAAATCTTATAGATTCGACTGAGTCACTTTTCAGGGGCGTTCCTGCGACGGAACGCCCCCCCCTCTGTCGACATGCCCACGTGAAACCTGACGCAGGTTTTACGTGGCGCAGGGCTTTACATCGTGATGCATCTCCATAGATGCGTCACGATGTAAATATGGCGCAACGTGGCGCAGGGTTTACACCGCCGCTGCGTCACAAAAGTGACGCAACGGCGGCGTAAAAGTGGCGCATCACCAATATAGATCTGCCCCTTAGTTGCTTACTTCTTATTTAGGGAACAGCAAACTTAGGGGCAGATTTATGTTTCCTGGCGCATCCCTGCAAATCAGCAGGGATGCGCCAGGAAAGATGCGTCACGCAAGTTTACCCTTGCGCCACCACAGATGCGCCGCATTTACAATGCAGCGCATCGTGGCGCAAGGATAAACAGATGCGTGACGCATCTGATGGCGTAAGGGCGGCGCATTGCTGGAGTCGTGTCGCAAGCACGACGCAACTCCAGCAATGTTTAGGGGCTGCCCATACCTAACATGCTGCGTCATGCCTTACGCCTGCTTCAAGCAGGCGCAGGGTTTTGACGCAGCAGCGTCGGAAAAGTGACTCAGTGAAATCTTGTAGATTTCACTGCATCACTTTTCCGAGGCTTTTTCCGATTGAACGCCCACCCTGCATACATTAAACCTGACGCAGGTTTAATGTGGCGCAGGGCTTTACACCGTGACGCATCTCCCTAGATGCGTCACGATGTAAATAGGGTGCAACGTGGCGCAGGGTTTACGCTGCCGCTGCGTCACAAAAGTGACGCAACGGCGGCGTAAAAGTGGTGCTTGCGACACCACTCCAGCAATGGGGGTGCTGATTTGCAGGGATGCGCCAGGAAACAAAAATCTGCCCCTATGTGAGCAAATTTTTAAAGGCAGGCCAGTTTGTCATTTTGGCTCAATTCTTTTTGAAGACTCCATAATAAGAGCAGGATTAAAAGGGTTCCAAGATTCTAAAACCAAAATTAAAGAGACTAATGATCCACTTATATCGTCACCAAAAAGCCAACATTCACGGAAAATATACTAAGATATATATATATTTTTGAAAACGACTGCGTTGAGGTAAATGCAGTTGACGTAGCCATATGAGACGGTGCCGATACCGCAACCCACGTCTTGTAACAAATGTCGGGCTTAAAGCTACGTGCACAAAGACAGAATATAGATAACAAACTATCAAACACTGTAAAAAACCAGAATACGGCACGAGAAGAGAGGCTTACAAGTCATGCCTGCTCCGTTAAAAAGAGGGTATAGTATAACCCATTCCATAATTCAAAAAATTCAAAGCAACATGGGGAGAAGAGTATTATATATATATATCTTAATATATTTTCCGTGCATCTTGGCTTTTTGGTGACGATATAAGTGGATCATTAGTCTCTTTAATTTTAATTATGGAGTCTTCAAAAAGAATTGAGCCAAAATGACAAACTGGCCTGCCTTTAAAAATTTGTGGTATACTTTCGCTTTCCAAGTCTAATACTTAGAGACTGGGTAAGTCCATTTTTTATTATTATTTGGAGACTGTACGGCATGTTAATTGTTTATGCCTATACTTATGATTAGTACATGATTGGAACTTTATACTCCTCGGTTCTCAATTTTAATTTAAATCATGATACCATGTACTGATTAGAGTCGGCAATATATTGTAGTTCTCCAATCTTATTACCTTTTTTTCTAATGTATGAATTGTCTTCACAATTTTGGAGTATTTTCTTGAATCCTGTACTCTTGTCGTACTTCTTTATCTTTGAAATAAGACATTGTTAGCCTTTTGAGTGTCCGCCGTATCTAGGACTATTTAACCTTCAGTTAAAAACTATTAGGCTTGGTTCTTAACATACGTATATTTATACATTATTTTTATATTAGATTTTCGATTTCGGGAACTGTGCCATACTGCATTTCCTGTCTGAATGAAACAAAGAACTCATTGTTTGGTGAGTGTCTAGAGATTTTTTCATTCAATTTGTAAAGAGGATTATCACACGACCATCTTCGTCCTATTACCGTATTCTTTCACCCTCCTCCCCTGCTCTCCTCTGTTCCCTTGCTACTATTGTCGTGCAATACACGTAAAAAGACCATTGTAGACTTGCCATTGTTCTTCCTGTTTTTTCTGTTGTTCCTTTACCTAACAAACACATATAAAATATTGATCTAGATATTAAGCAACGAAATACAGCGGGTTAGCTAAAAAAATATGTATTAAGAGTTGAAACTAACTAGGATAGGTTTATTCGAAAGATGTTCAAGGTATATGCGGGTGTTATGTTCCCAGACATGTAAAATTACATGTTTGTTTTAGGTGTTTTTATGTATGTTATTTTTTATGTATGTAATTATTTTGACTAATGTCTCTTTGTATCTTTTATGGTTTATGTGTTCTTTGATCCCTGTACCTATTGTCGCTCATGTATTATATTTTCGTGACGTGTGTTGCTTTATATGTTGTACATGTTATTTATATGTTGTTATGTTGCTTGTCTACAGCCTTGAAGAAGTTCCAGTGTGGAACGAAACGCGTTGGCTGGGTTTTTATCTCTTCATATTAGAAGAAAATAAAAGGAAACATTAAGGACACTTGTTTGGATCAGGACTCTCTTTATCTGGTGCACCTTCCTCTTTGTCTTTTCCTTCTTCAACTGAGCCTCAGTGGAGTGATTCTACGGCTCACTACGGAAAATTTGTGCACAGGAATGGAATAACAATTTTGAGAATCTGGGATTTTAAAGTGCTAAGCCAGTAGTCAGTTGTAGTTTTCTTGTTATAATATGCTCTGCAAAGCATGCTGTGTTCAGGTAGGAACTTGCAACTCCGCCCACTCGCCGGACATATTTTTCATTGGCTTGTGTCATTGTCCAGTGTAAACTGTGGTGATTCATTGTTTAATAAGTTTAGTGATCCCTCCTTAATAGCGCCTTGTCTCATTTTGTAACCTATCATGGCAACACCCCCTGTTATGTGTGTTGTTACTCAGTAGGCTTTAATTACAGCCTCCGAGAACTATTTTCTCAAATCAAGCTCTCTCCCAAAGCTTTAAAAAAAAAAATACTTATAGCAGGGGCACCAAACGCATTTGCAATGCAAGAGGTCTCGCATTTGTGAGGGTTTAACCTATTGGCATTGTACATAACAATGCGTTTTATTTATACGTTTTAAAAACACATAAATAAAAGGTATTGTCATTTACAATACCAATAGCACAAACTCTCGTAAATGCAAGACCTATTGCATTGCAAATGCTTGTTCTTCCTCCTTCCTCACCCCTCACACCTACCCCCCTCTCTGCAATCTAGACCTAAAAGCCCTATGAAGCATTCAGCACAGTCTGCTTTCTGGTGCTTTTTTCAAATCATTCAGACATCCAACCCTCCTCCTCCGTTAGCCGTCCCTCCCTTGGTTGCTAAATTTAAAAGCTGTCCCAGAGGGGAGAGCTTTTGGTTTTGCGAATACTTGTTACATCTACTCTTCCTCTGCATACTCTGAGCACACACCCCTGCCCAACAACTGCTCAGACACTGCAGCGCGAAGCTGCGTCCACATAAACTCCATTTTCCCTGGACAAACTTATATTATGTGCGACGTCACCGCGCCTATACTCTCCTGGAGAAACACATGAAGGCCAGCTACATTAATGGGCAAAAAAAAGATGAAACCCTTTAGACATTCAATTAAAAGCTGTATTCTGATCATAGTCTGCATAGAATGTTGTGGAATATAAAAGACTATTTTATGAAATAGGAAATTATCCTGACGGACTATCCTTTCTAATGACCAAGCGTCAGCTCCACATATGCAAAACTTTACTGTCAAGTGTTATATGTGCTGACTTGGCCCTGGGTCTAGCATGCTCTCATGACGTAAAGAGCCTTGCAGGGTGTTTAAAAAAATAAAATAATAATAAAGCGCACGCTGTGATGAAAATATATTCACTTGATAATGTTAGTGCGGGGCTGCAACTTGTCACGATCAGCAATGGAGATTGTAGTACAAAAACGTTCAACATAATCTGAGTATACAGGATTTATTAAAACGGCTATTTATGCCTCTAGGAGTGAAAGAGAAACAAAATGAGGGTTTGTATGCAGATATTAAGCAAAGGATTGTGGGAAGACGGTGTTGCTAACAGTCTCTTGGAGCTGCAGGTTTGTCTCTTTACCAGCAGTGGAAGGACCCATTACCTCCTCGTCCATCTTCCTCGGCACAGTAATTACTAATGAGCATTCTGCTCCCACAGAAACTCCAAGCAAAAGTTATCATACTAGTCTCCCTATCCCTCCAATATGGCCCCCAGTAGCAACCACCAATCACATAAAAGGATACAAGATCCACACCACGACCTGTTTTTGGTTTTCTGCACTACTCCAAGTGTAGCGGACTCTCATGCCTCAGGAGGGTTTGGTTTGCCTAGCTTATCTTCTTTCCCCCTTTTGCACTTCCTCCTCGCTCCTGCTATAGCGGACTCCCTGAGTGTGCAGTGCTTCTGACCTCGCTTGTTGGATGTCTCCTACCGAGTTCTGCTCTAGCGGACTCGGCAGGTCTTTGTGGTGCTTGGTTGCTCGGCACCTTTTAGTTTGGTCCCCTAGGGGTTGGGAGGGACGCCCGGGCTCTCCTGCAAGCTCCCTCCGGCCCATTGTCTTACCGGTTTCCCGCTGGGACACCGCATAGGTACCGGTGCACTTGGGTTGCGCGTTGGCCTGTTGGGGGCGTGGATTGGTTCTGGCTCCTTGTGGGTCGTCGCGTTGTTATGGCACAATTCACGTTTGCATTCCTGGGGTGTTGCGTACACGCTGGAGGCTTTCTAGGATGGCTTTCAGGGTTGCCATCGCGTTTGGTTGCTTTTTAAACCATGCTGGTTTGCCGTGGTCGTTTTTCATGCATTTTTGTTATGGAGTGTGGGGTGCTGTCTTGATTCTTCCCACGCTGGGGGGTGTTCTCCGCTGCCAAGGTCCCGTCGCTGGCTGTGTTCCAGCAGATGTTATATTCTGCGGTGGCTGCTGCTTTTCGTGACGGGAATGGTCCTCTGTCTGGAGAGGCTACTTGTGTTCCTGGTCCCTCCCAGGTCTCTGGTGTGGGAGGTTGTGGATCTTAGGAGTCGTTGTTGTGCGGGGGTCAAATCTTCAGGTTGTCCTTCGGCACGTTCACTCCATCCTGTTTTTTCAGGGTCTGCTGTTCATATGGATTCTTTGACCGATGGCCATTCCACCCTGCATGCTTATGATCTCATCTGCTCTCAGAAGTTGAGCAGCATTTGGCCTGGTTATTACCTGGATGTGAGTCCACCTGGGAATATCATGTGATGTAGGTTTAAAGGTAGTGTGACACACTTTGCTGCCGCCTCTTTTCCTTACGGTGCTGCTGCTTATTCTTCCCCTGCTATCCAGTCATTGTTGATGACCTTCCAGCCGTTGGCTGTGTTGTTGTACCGGGCCGCAACATTTCTTCCACTCTCGTCCTGATGGGGCAGCGGCTCATTTCCTTTGCTTACTTGGGGGCATCAGCGGCTGGGTCTTCTGTTGCGGTTCGTGACCAGTTGTGGTTACGTTCTTGGTAGGCTGCTGCTGCACTGAAGGTTTTGCTCATGTATATATTTTTTCTGGTATTGAGCTTTTTGATGCTTCCTTGGAGAATTTGGTCATGATGTCGGCGGAGGTTCTTTAGCTGTTGGCTCCTGAGGTGGTGGCGTATTCCCGAAGTTTTAGCCCTCGTCGGGCCTTTTTGGGTCCTACTCGTCTGGAGCAGGTTCCTCAGTTCTTTCGAGGACGGGGACATGGCCGGGCTGCTCTTTCCTCTGGCACATCCCAGTTCCCTGCCTCCTCTTCCTTCTCTTCTGCACCCTCCATATCGTGACTGGGTGGCTCCAGTTGTGGGTCCTGTGGGAGGTCGCCTGTCACTCTTTGTGGTCGACTGGTTTTGCACTGTGTCAGCTGGTTAGATTCTTCCAGTGGTGTTGGAAGGTTTTCAAATGGGGTCGTCCAGTCTCCCCCAGAATATTTTTGGGTCACTCCTTACCCCTGGGATGCTCTGCTGAATGAGGCTCTGTTGGTTGATGTTTGTTGCCTTGTGTTATAGGGCGCTGCCGTTCCGTTGCCTGGCGATCTGTCGGGCCTGGGAGTGTTCTCTATTCTCTTCTAGTTGAAGAGGCATACAGGGGTCCTCTGGCCGATCTTGGTCCTGATGTGGTTGGATTAGTTCATTCCCCCTGTCTCATTCAGGGTGGTGTCTTTGCAGAAGATCCTGCCTCTGATATATCGGAGATTTTCTGGCTTCCATCGGCCATCAGGATGCTTCTCTCCCTGTCCACCTGGACTCCCGGGAGATTTTCCGCTTCTGTGTACTGGGCGGTCTTTTTCAGTACAAGGTTTTACCCTTTGGCCTGTGTTCATCTCCTCTTGTCTTAACTGAGGTTCTAGCCCCTCTGATTGGGCATTTCCATGGGATGGGGGCTGTGATCTTCCTTACCTGGATGATATGTTGCTTTCTGCTTCTTCTTTCTCTTCGGCGGAGTTCCAAGTCAGGGAGGTTTGCCTGGTCCTGGTGGGTTACTGTTTTCTGGTGGATCGGTAGTAGCCCTGCCTGGTTCCTTCTTGGGATCTGACGTACATTGAGGCTCCCTTCCGGACTCTGTCGGGATTTGTGTTCTTGCCTCCTGCCCTGATATTGACTCTGGTGTCGGTGCTTCTGACACTGTTATCAGAGACTTGCCCTCCTGTGAGCCTTGAGTGTTACCTGCTCCAACTGTGGGTCATGGTGCTGATGTCCGTCTCCTTGTTGGTGGTTCTTTGGACTCGTCTTCATGTCTCCTGGGAGGGGCCATATTTTGTCTGTTTGGCGCCCCTGTGGTCTGGTTTCAGTTGGGGGCTGTTTCTGTGTCGGCACGGGTGAGGGAGGTTCTGTTTTGGTGGTTAGATGACAGGTCTCTGTCTGGGGTCATCTGTTTCTGATTATTCCCTCTCTGGTGGTCACTTTGCATGCCCGTCTGTTGGACTGGGGGTGCTACTCTGGACAACGCTTCTGTGCAGGGCTGGTGGTCAGTGTCTCTGATGTCTTGCTCCTCCATTACAGAGAGCTATTGCCCGTTCACTTGGGTCTCTTGGCGTTTGCTGCCTTGCTGGAGTGTCTCCATGTTCAGGTACGGATGGACAGCCGAGTTGTCTTGTCCTACATCTGTCATCAGGGGGGTTGCCAGGTTCGTTCCCTTGGTTGCCTCAGGCGGCTCCTTTGTTCTTGGGTGGAGTCGTCGTTGGCCTCCCTGTCTGCGGTTTCCCTCCCGGGCCAGGAGCATGTTGTGGCAGACTGTCTGGGCTGGGTCTTCCCTCCATGGGATCTTGTCTCTGACCCGGTTGCTGTTTCGGACGTTGCTGAGGAAGTTTGGGTATCCGGTGGTGGACTTGTTTGCGTCTCCGGACGTTGCGGAGATCTGTTGTTTCTGCATGATTGTGCCTTATATGATGGCTTGGAGGGTGGATGCACTGTCCTTACTATGGCCCATGGGCCTGCTGTATGTCTTCCATCCAGTTCCGCTGCTTCTGGTGGTTTTGCAAGCGCCACCGCCTGTGGTTTCCTCTGTTGTTGGAGTTGGCGGTGCATCCGGGTTGGACGTTGCCATATCTTCCGTGTCCCTTGTTGGGCACTCTGGTTCCTCTTCCGGTGTTCCAGTCCATGGGTCTTCAGGCTTGACTCTTGGACCGTGTTCCCTGGTCCACGGTGGTTGTTCCTTGATGGAAGCGGATCTTCTCCGGCAGTCCTGCTGCAACTCTCCTTTGCAGTCTTACGCTACGCATTGGGTCACCTTTGCTAGTGGAGTTCTGCGCCATGGTTGGTCTGTTGAGGGTTTGGATCCTGCTCGGGTCCCGGATTTTTTGGAGGGCGGTTTTGTTTTGGGCTTGGCCCTTTCTCCCCTCTGTGCTCAGTGGGCCGCCGGTCAGGATTTTCTTGGTCTCCCTTTTGTGTCTGTGGAGCCCTTGGTAGTTTGTCTTTTCAAGTATCTGGCCTTTCCACGCCCGCATCATGTCTTGTCTCCTCATCCGTGGGGCCCTCCATTGATATTGAGGTCTTTACAGGGGGCCGTTTGGAGTCGGTAGACTTGAAGTTTTTGACGTTGCTGTTTTTGGTGCCTATTGCCTCTGCCAGACGTGTTGGGGTGTTGGGGGCTTTCCTACGGTCTGCTCCTTTTTTGAGGATTTTGGAGGATGGGGTGCTCTTGCGGGCTCTTCCTACTTTGGTGCCTATGGTGGATTCTTTCATGGGTCAGCTCTGGTGGTCCTCCCTATCGTCTTCCTGTTCCTTTGTCGGCGGAGGACTCTCCATTGCTCCTTTTTGGATGTGATGTGTGCTTTGTTGCCTTGCTTGTCCCACATGACTTCTTTTCAATCAATCAATCAATCAATCAAGCATTTGTATAGCGCGCTACTCACCCGGAGGGTCTCAAGGCGCTTGGGGGAGGGGGGTCCGCTACTGCTCGAACAGCCAGGTCTTGAGTTGCTTCCTGAAGGAGAGGTGGTCTTGGGTCAGGCGGAGGTACGGTGACCAATTTGTTTGTCTTTTGGTATGTCCCTTTAGGGCTTGTAGCTGTCTCTTTACACTCTTATGTCGGTGGATTCAGGAGACTGTCCTATTGGCGTATGATGTCTGGTCTGTGGTTCCCTCTATTGTCCTCTTCTGGGGCATTCTACTCGTTTTGTTGCTGTTTCTTGGGCCGCCTTTAGGATGTTTCTGTGGGGGATTTTTGCAGGGCAGCCGCTTGGTCTATCACTCATTCCTTCATGTCTCGTTTCCGACTTGAGGTTGTGGTTGGTGCTTCAGTTGCCTTTGACTCTTCGATTCTGGACTCAGTGGTTTCTCGAGATGTGTGTCTATCTCCGTTGTTGTCACTGGAGTTGTTGTTGTTCTGCCTTCCGTGTGTGAGCTGTGATTCTTATCCATGAAGCTGATGTTGCTTTGGTATCTGCTCATTAGTAATTACTGTGACGAGGAAGACGGACGAGGAGGTAATGCCCCGGTTACTTACCGGTAACCTTCATTACTCCGAGTCCTAGTCTTCCTCACCACAGTATAGTTTCCCTTCCCTCCCGGCCCTCTGTTGTGGCTTCATGTATACCTCTTTGGTTTACAGGTCGTGGTGTGGATCTTTTATCCTTTTATGTGATTGGTGGTTGCCACTGGGGGCCATATTGGAGGGATAGGGAGACTAGTATGATAACTTTTGCTTGGAGTTTCTGTGGGAGCAGAATGCTCATTATTAATTACTGTGGCGAGGTAGACTAGGACTCGGAGAAATGAAGATTTCCGGTAGGTAACCGGGGCATTACCTGCACAGCTGCCAATGTTTCAGATTGCTCACCCTTGACATTTTCATAGTTTCAGTGTACTTATGAGTGACATTCAACCACTATGAGTGACATTCAACCACTATGAGTGACACTTTCTCACAAGCAAAATCAAGCAATGAAATCAATGGAAACAGTTAAATATCAGAAATTATACCCATATCAGCATCGAGAAACTCTAAGGGGCATATTATCAAGGACTTCATTATAATTATTGCCGCTTTAGTGGCAAGAAACTGCCGCTAAAAGCGGCGATAATGGGCTTGATAATATGCCGCAGAGAATTCAAATAGAAGGCCATGTTCTGATGTGAACATTAAGGGGTCGATTCCGATCCTGTATTTTTTTTTTCCGTACGACTCGTATCTGTAATTTTTTCCGTACAAATCATACAAGTCCCGTCCGACCCATGAAGTACAATTCGTACGGGAAAAATACATACGGATCGGCCCGATCCGTACGAATCGGATCGGGAAAAGTTGTACGAGACGGATCCGGACACTTTCCGTACGAATCGTAAAAATGCAGTCCGACCGTATTAGTACGATCCGGACCGGCTTTCCGATTTACGATTCGTACAGAAAACGTCCCGTACACAGGGAATGCCATTACCCGCTACGAAGCGAACTTTGAACGACTCATATCCTGGGAAAAGTTGTTCCCGGGGTGCGAGTCGTATAGGGGTATGAGTCGTACAGGCCCCCCCACGCATATGTACGCACCTAACAACAACATCGCGCATGTACGGTGCGTACCCCCAACATCACGTATGTACGGTACGTACCTCCAGTGCACATGTACTGCGCGTACCCCCAGTGCACATGTACTGTGTGTACCCCCAGTGTGCATGTACTGTGCGTACCCCCAGTGCGCATGTACTGTGTGCACCCCCAGTGCGTATGTACGGTGCTTACCTCCAACATCTCCTATGTACGGTGCGTACCCCCAACATCGCGTTTGTACACACCGTACATACGCGATGTTGGGGGCACGCACCGTACATATGCACTGGGGGTACGCAAAGTACATGCGTACTGGGGGTACGCACAGTACATACACAACGCACGGGGTGTATGCCTGTACGACTCGTACCCCTGGGGACTCTGCTTTTACAGCTGTTTTTGGCTCCCGTAAGAAAAGAGCCGTATGGAGTGTCGTAGGGACGAATCATACTTGCTGGCCGGGAAACCGCTGCTTAAATACGTACGGACGTCGCGTACAAGCTGTTCCGGATCAGAATCGCTGGTTTATTTTAGCCGTATGGTCTTTTGTACGATTCGTACGGAAAAAGGCTTTCTGTACGAATCGTACTTCCTAGGTTGTAAGAAAAGTTTACCGGGTACGAGTCGTACGGGAAAAACGCTCCGTACAACGATTCGTACAGCCTTTTTCCAGGATTGAAATCAGCCCCTAAGGCTGCCTTGTAAATAAAGCGAATCCTCTTTCACCACAGGAACATCGAAAAAACTGACGTTTCTGTGGCGATAGGGGCTTGTACATATGCCCCTAAGTGTCAATACATAGCTCAGTCCCGATGATTTGTTGACTGCAAACTGCCTATTAGTGGGTGCCTGTCAGGCAGGTAGTGAGAAAGAGTAATTATAACCGTTCATATCATGTTGGGGAATTCAGATAGCACCCTATGTAATTATTCTGAGAAGAGCAGCCCATGTGCAGTTTTCTGATAAACATACAAGTAGAGGTAGAAGTACTGGGAGACAACGGGGATATTTACAAGAAAATGTCTGAGCGTGGTGTTATGCCAAAATTGGTAACGCTGCGCTCCAACATTTTTAAAAGACAGGGATGCCCTTATTTAAAAATACGGTGCACCCTTCCGTTTCCCCAGCGCTGGCGCAACAAAAAAAGCTGCCTTGACCCAGAGCAGGACCCTTGGGCCACGTTGCAAGGGTGCCTGCGCTGCAGGCAGATTGTTTATGTGCATGAAGGGGTACCTCCATCCAGAGGCTCATTTACAAGATCGTCCGCCGCCAGTGCATCACTTTTAACATGGAAAAAGTGATGTACCAGCGGCGCAAGTAGCTTGTAAATAAGCCCCCACTTAACTCCCCGTTTCTAAAAAAGTTTTGTATGTGATCTTGTTTAAAGTAACTTAAAAAATGAATGTGAACTTGTAAAATGGGAGGGGCTAAAAGAACCCATTTAGAGCTTTGAAAAAAACGCAATAGGTTGGCAAGTAACAGCGCATGTGCGCTGCCCGCAGGCTAGAACTAAAAGGCATTCATCTACTCACGCTTTTTTAAAGCAGGTTGTTGATGTGCCAGCTTTGAAGCCTGCAGCTTGACCCAGAAGCACTTTTATAAACTGCAAAATAACACCAAATAATACAGAAGTCTTAACTGAAATACAACAATGTTGTGCTTCCAGGTGTACGTCACAAACTATCATGTTTTCAGGCTAACAATCCATCACCAAATCAAAGTAAAAACAGTTTTACTTACAAGTTCAAAAGATGCTTTTTTCTTAAAACATTTTCCAAATATTCCTCCATAACGGTCAATCATTGACACTCGAAGTGCAAATAAAAAAACACACATAGGTCGAAACTTAACTCAAAAAACAAAATGATTGAGGTTGAGCCCACCAAACATTATAGTCACCATATAGTATTAAGGAGGGGCCATAATTTTTTAAAATTTACAACACAATGGTCCAGACTTACAAAAAGTCATAGAACGCAGTGGCCAAACATGCTGCACTGCGCTGGGTGGAAGGGAGGTAGAAGGAGAGCACCATATCTACAAAGATATGTCTCCCTTCTCCCCTTTCCCTAGCGCCAGCGCTGATTTAAGCTATTGTGCGCCAGGCACACAACTTAGCACCATAGTGCCAGGGTGCGTGCCTTAGTCTGCCATAGGTTTTGTACTGGAAGAATTTCTAAATGTAGACATGCTTTAAAAATGTCCCTAATTTGTATGTGTGCTGCACAGTGCAGCACGCAAGAAAAGCCAGAGAAGAAAGGAGAAATAAAAACATGTCTCCTCTTCACTCCTTCTTTTAAATGGTTTAATTTTTGGTGCTAAACCCTGTCTGCTACTGTTTGTAGATAGTGTTTTAAGTCAAAAGGCATGAGTGGTTGCATGTGAATTCCCATGTAATGCCCCATGGTGCTAAATAACGGAAAGCAATGCTTTGCGCTGATTTGTGTTACTTTCAGGGGGGCAGATTTACAATAAACTAACGCAACGCGGTGCAGCAAGTCATTTTGCTGCACCGCGCTGCGTTAGTTTGGAAGCACAGGGAAGCAGCATATTTACAACAATCTGTTGCATCTCTGTGCTTTCCCCTGACCTGGCGCACAAACTGCTGCCATGCGCCGACGCAGGAACCCTTGTTCCATGGTGCAAGGATGCCGGCGCCACGGGGATGACGTTTATGTGCAGGAAGTGTTTCCTTCCTGCACATAAACAATCAGAAATGGCGTTATACAACTTCTATGTGTGCTGCATTAGCACGCATAGAACTTTCAAAATGTCATTGTTGAAATGAATGTCTGTGTGCAGGAAGGGACACCTTCCTGTACATAAACAATCACCAGTGGTGATTTCCTCTTTCTATGCGCCTAGAAAGAGGAAAAGAACGAGGAGATCCTTGTTGCGCCTCCCTACGCCTCCCCTGGAAAGGCGTAGCATTCAGACGCATTTCCAGATTTACGATTCTTGTATACCTGGAAATGTGTCTGGTTCCATGGTTGTTGCGTGGTAACACCCACAACAACACCCAAGGAACGCCCCTTTCACGCAAAGTGCTGCCATATTTACAAGTACAGAAAAAGTCAGCCAGGGGGTCTTTCCTGCCCTTGTAAATATGGGGCAGCATAATGCACTGCTGTTGCATCAGGTGGCGCAAGGGGCTTGTAAATCTGCCCCAGGGTTCTTTCCCGCACAAAACATGTTTTGCACTGGAAAGTAAATTAGGAAAAACACACTTTGTGCTCGTTAGCGTCATTTTTGTGACACAAACCTGGAGCAAATTGTTAGTAAATTTGCCCCAGTCCAGACAAATATATTCCACATATTTTACTGTGCATGAAAATCAAAATAATTCTATATTCCTATAAGTATGAAAAACGAGGGGCATATTATCAAGAAACGGAGTTAAAATTATCGCCGCTTTAGCGGAAGAAAACTGCTCTAAAGCGGCGATAATGGGCTTGATAATATGCCCTTGAGAGTTCTAATAGAAGCCCATGTTTTGGTGTCAACATGGGCTTCTATACAGCTAAATTGTCCATGAATCGTCAATCTTAATCCCATTCATGGTACAACACTAAATTAGCTGCTGTTTTGCGTAAAATCTGTTAAAAGCTGGAGAGAATCTGGAGAAGGGACTATGACCCTACATCTAAGGATCACTACCAGGTAGCCATAAGGAGATATCACAGGGCCATCCAAATTGAGTGTTCAGAATTTTATGTGAGCAAATCGGCAAGAGCACTAACCCAGCGAAGAGTATCTTCTCGATAGTCTCAGGCCTTAAAACTCAGAAAGACGCCGTAGGTCCATTGATCACCTCTGATCAGCAGTGTGAAGAGCTTGCTTCCTACTTTGTCAGGAAGGTAGAAGACATTTATAAATGCTTCCCTATGGTCCAACTCGGCCCTCCTGAGGCATCTTGCAATCACACCAATGTCACACTAGAGGCTTTTTCCCCTATTCCCCCGGATCTATTACTCACCCTTTGTTCTAAAATCAAGTCAGGCTCTCCAGTCGATCCACTGAAGCCCGGGCAATTTTGGAAAATTCTACACACTATCGTACGTCCTTTAGAACAGGTGATCAATGGGTCCCTCAGTACAGCGGTCGTGCCTACGGCGTAGAAACAGGCCAGGGGGATACCGCTGCTCAAAAAACCTTCCTTACACCCAAAAAAGCCAGAAAACTTTCAGCCAATCTCTCTGCTACCTTGGTCCGCAAAGATCACGGAGGCCTATGTTAACTCCCTCCTCACGGAACACCTAAACGCCAACAACAGGCTCGACCCTTCCCAAAATGTTTTTTGCCCTGGTCACAGCACAGAGTCAGGGCTCTTGGCTGTGACAGAACATCTCTGGACAGCTTTAGATGCTGGGCAGACGTCGGCACTGGTCCTTCTGGATCTTAATGCCGCGTTTGACACTGTGTCCCACGCCACCCTGTTGCGGCACCTGGAGGAGGCTGGAATCATTGGCTCAGCCTTGAAGTGGCTAGCCTCATTCCTCACGGATAGGATGTTTCAGGTGATAGCTCCCCCTTTACCTCGGGTATCCTTCCCATCAGGCAAGGGGTACACAGGGCTCTTCCCTGAGCCCTCTGCTTTTCAATCTTTACGTACAACCTCTGGCTGTAGTAGCCAAGAGCAGAGGGCTTACCATGGTCTCCTACGCCGATGACACACAGTTGGTGGTGGATCTCTCGAGTGGCTCCAAGCAAGACCCTTTTAAATTTCAAGGTGATCTTGCGGCAGTCGCCGAGAGGAGGACCGCCAACTGTCTCCAACGGAATGCCAACAAGTCATAGGTGTTGTTGGTGGGAAAGGACCATGGCCTATGGAATGAGCTCTGGTGGCCCAAGAGCCTAGTCACTGACCCCGCCCCCAAGAAGGCAGTGAAGAACTTAGGGGTCTGGATGGATGCTTCCCTTAATTTCCAGACTCAAACTAAAAAGGTGGCGGGAACCTGCTTTGGATTGGTGCGAGGACTCAAACCAATCCTGGGCTTCCTTGATGCCCCTACTAGGCAGATCATCATCCAGGCCCTGATTATGTCAAGACTTGGCTACGCCAGCTCACTGTATCTGGGAACGAACAAGACAGAAATACAGAGGCTACAGAGAGTTCAGAATGCGGCCGCAAGATCTCTCCTCGGTCTGCGTAGAGCCTTCTCAGTTACAAGCGCCATTCGCCGTCTCCACTGGCTGCCTGTGGCTAGGCGAATTGAGTTTAAGGCTCTCTGTATAGCCTTTAAAGTCCTGAAACTTGCATCCTCGAATATCTTGACCAACTTGCTTCTACCCTATGATCCCTCCCGCCAGCTCCGCTTCATGGGACAACACCTAGTGGTGGTCCCCCGAGTCAGGAGGGTCTGTGCCGGAGGTCGTTCTTTTTGGAACAGAGAAGCCATCCTATGGAATTCGTTGTCGGCCCACATTCGGGGGCTTAATAGTTACCTTGAATTCAGGAAAGCCATAAAAACCTTTCTCTTCCCCACTCCGTAGGTCTCCCTGGGCTCTCTCCGATCTTGGTCACCTCATTGCTGTTCAGCGCCAGGACGCCTCTTTGCTCGGGCAGCTGTTGCGTTTTATAAAAACCACTAACATAACATAACATAACTTACTTTCTCGCTGGCAAAATCAAACAATGAAGATGATTGCGATTTGCCACTCTTTAACAGTGACCCACAAGTATCAATACAACTCTCTCACATGCTTTTATTTTGTTTTTTTAGAGCTACTCATACCAGTGTAGTGTGTCAGAGCACTGAACATCACACAGGGACAATGAATCATACATGTGTAAAGCAGTGTATAGGAAATGTTACCTAAGAAGTGTAGGAAAGGAATCATAGGTCATTCATGCTGGGTATAGTTTAAGAGTGCTTGATCTGGAGAAGCACAAACTCATCTCCTTATTTATGAGGCCTTGCATCACTTTTACGCCGCTGATGCGTCACTTTTTGTGACGCTGAGGCAGCGTAAAAAATGTTCCATGTTGGGCCCTATTTACAAAGTGACGTATCTAGGCAGATGCGTCACTTTGTAAACCCCTGCGCCACATAATACCTGCATCAGGTATAATGTATGAAGGGTGGGCTTACCCCCGAAAAAAGCCTGGTAGAAGTGAGGCAGTTAAATCTATAAGATTTCACTGCCCCACTTCTAAGACACAATTGCGTCAATATCTTACGCTTGCCTCACAGCAGGCGTAAGACTGACGCTGGCCCATTAATACATGGGACTTGCCCCATGCGAAACGACACATTGCTGAAGTTGCATCTGTTTTCAGACACACCCCAGTAATGCATCACTTTTACGCCTACAAACACGTCAGAAATACTGACATATCTGTTACTCCTTGCAACATGATGTGTCATACAGTAAATATGAAGCATCCATGATTACGCAAGGAGGGTGCACTGAGAAGTGGCGCATCGCTGTTTTCACGTAGCGATGCTTCTCTTCCCATAAATAAAATATACCTCCATGGTTGGGGGTTGTCTTTTCTAATAAGAATTGATTTGCACTCAACTGAACCCTTTTTGCAACATTAGGATAATGAAAGACTGGGCAGAAATGAAGGGGCCGATTTACAAGCCTCTTGCGCCGCCGGTGTGTCACGTTGTGTGACACACCGGTGGGCAACCTGCTGCATGATATTAACAAGCACAAGTAATGCCATCCTGCGTGGCTTTACCTGTGCTTGTAAATATCGCCCCTTTTCACTCAACACTTTGGGGGCTATGCACAATAGAAGTGGAGTGAGGCGTTAAACTATTCCACGGCCTCATAAGGCCTGGTTTTTCAGCTAGGCAATGGACACAGGAACACACAGATACACTTCGTTCTCTACAAGCTGACATAATCGCTTCAAAACATCCGTGTAGTTGCGGGTCAATCTGGGTACACATACTTAACATATAATGAAGGCGAAACAGTACCCATAGCATACAAATGACACTTATACACAGATACAGATATTCTGACGGCTGTATAGACTGCTGTATAGACTGCGGGAGCGCAGCCTCAGGGGAAACGAATAATTGTCGTGACTCTAGTACCAGCCTTAGAGGCTGCTACATAGGCAAGCTTCCCAATCGCTAAAGCCTTACATCCAGGATGGATACAATGGGCTAATTCTCTCACTGCATCAGATGTAGAATACAGATACTACCCAAGTCTAAAACACATGCATTCCTGCAATATGAACAATAATATCCTCTACCAAATGAAATAATGCCTCTAGATCAGTATGAATACTTAATTTACACTCACGGATCTGCGCAGGCAGCCATAGAAAGTAAACAGCAATTCAGTGTGGCGTGTGTGATGGTAAAAGGTCCTATGCAGGACGGCAAGTTCCATCCAAGCTGTACAAAAACACAGTCCCGAGGGGAATGCACGGCTCAGCTGGCAGAATTAAAAGCTTTGATACTAGCATTGGTAAATACGGATCGGGAATTCCCCACACTCATTGTGTGTGATTCTTTTTACTGTGTCCAGTCATACAATGAATATCTTCACTACTGGGGACAGAATGGGTTTAAAGATTCAAAAGGTGGCACAATTAAGCATAAAATGCTATGGGAACAGGTAGCTAAGTTGAAAAATTAACTACCAAGAACTCACGTGATACACACACTGAGTCATCAACGTGATGGCGTTCACGTTGAAGGGAATTCATTGGCTGGTGAAGCTGCAAAGGGGGCAGTATAATTGCTTCGGTAGCTGCAATTACTCATTCGAGAACGAGAATAGACGGACAGATAATTGTAGTTGTCACTGCTTTACGCACAAACAGCCCAGCAATACCGAAAGATTTTCCACTCAAGTACTCCTACAAGTTAGATATAAACAACATTCCATATGCTCAGATTCCTAGAGTGGGGAATAGAGTAATACCAAACATGGATCGCAGATTAGATTTAATACTAGCTGCACACAAGGGTCTAGGTTCTGCACACACTGGAGTTCCCGCGACAGTTTCTTTACTGAAACAACGCTATTGGTTGCCAGGATTACTAAGACAGACAAAGAACTTTGTCTTCAAGTGTGACGTCTGTCAACAGATGAAGGGCTCCACCGTGAAACGTCCTGCACAGACACCTCTACTAATATCAGACAGACCATTAGCTTGCGCCTATCTGGACCACTGAGGCCCACTACACTCAGATGGGGCTTACAAATGTATCATGGTCAAAGTGGATTCATGCTCAAGATTCCTATGGGTATGGCCTCAGCCCTTGGCAGACGCTCAAACTGTTATAAAAGATTTGTGAGTCTTCATGGGATCATACGCAGTTGGCACATTGCAGTCTGACACTGGCCCCACGTTTAGCTCTCTGGCTTACAAGTAAGCCATGGAAGGTTTGGGTGTGGCATTGCGGTACTCCTCACCGTACCATCCTGAGGGACATTCGCTAGTGGAGAGGAAAAACCGGGACTTAAAGCAGTCTTTAAAAGATGGGGTATTAGGTTCCGGTCACTCACCTATGTGGGGTACAGCGTGCCCTCAATTATCTGCCAAGAAGCTCTCTAGGGGGGGTCACTCCTTACGAGGTTCTATTTGGGACGAGAATGTGGGTACTTTTTTTTTTTTTTTTCTTTTTTTTTATTGAGAGTTCAAATATAACAATACAGAAAAACTGAAAACAAGATACCGTTGAAGACCAATTAATACAGTATGAGAGAAGAAATAACAGCAATATTCTTACAGATTGTCATTTCAACATTTAAATTATATAAAAAAATAAATAAAAAAAAAAAAAAAAAAAGGAAAGTGCAGGATTATATAAAAGACTGCCATTAATAATCAAAAGATTTTGATATAATAAAAATAGTAGGAAGCATTTAAATACAGTGGACGTCTTCTCAGTTGATATTACAGAACTAATTTATAAAGTGACACGTGCGAAGTCCAGACGAACACACTAGACATATAGGCTAAAAGATGTTCTCGAAAAAGTATACATCCCATAAAGTAATAGCAAGACAATTTTAAGAATCGAACACACTCCGATTTTTATCATATTTTTTGAAAGCCCCTGATCTAAGAGAGTAATTTATTTCCCTACCCTGGATTTGGAATAGTTTGGACTTCCATGCCTGGAAGGATGGAACAGAATCTGTTTTCCAGGACTGTAATATGAGGGATTTAGCTATTAAGGAAGCTATAAAGAGGGACTCATCATGTTGGGTGTGAATAGGAGAGCAGCCTAGAAGGGGAATAAGGTCATCAAATACAATATTAGTTTTAAGAATAATTGAAAGATATTTTTCTATTTCCTTCCATAAAACCTGGATCTTTGGGCACTCCCAGACAATGTGTTTCCAAGTGCCTTTTTCATCACATCGGAAGCATTTGTTGGCTACTTGGGGGAAAATATTATGTAGGCAGGAAGGGGTTCTATATATTAACCATTTGTTGAAAAATTGCATACGTTTAAAATTTGCTCCGCGAAAAATGGTTTTATTGAATTTATTTATTATGTCCCATACCTGATGATTGATTGTAATATCTTCCCTCTTTTTCCATCTTTCAGAAAACTTGCTGTAAGGGTCCTGGGCCTTGCTTTCTGATCTGATCTTGATTATGAAGGCACAGTGGATGATGAAAAACATTTTGACATCAATAAACGTTTGGCTGTTTTACAGGATCTGAATGTATCCAGGGCACGACAAAGTAATGTCCATATAAAGCAGGCCGCCACTGGGGAAGTAAAATCAGTAACAGCAAGACCTGTCAGGATTCCTAAAGTCAGGGATCTGGTCAGAGAAAAGATATTCGACAAGAAAGAATTTGGGCCATCATACAGAAAGCCCGTACCTGTCCTAGCAGTCGAAGGAACAAGAACTGGACTCCTGCGGCCTCATGCCGGAAAAGAGAAGAGATTTGTCTCCATTGATCTGATCAAACCACACTAAGTGGCCGATACTGAAAAGTAGGCCTCGTGGACTCCTGAGTAGCCGAAGTCCTCCTCTCTCCAATATACAGCAAGTTCAAACAGAAAGACTCATCACGTTTGAGGAGTCAACCTCACAGAATGATGGACTATGACATAACGCCGAGGAACTCGTTCTTCTTGGAACTGATATTCAGAAAATCAAAATCAAAATAAAACACAAATTTCAATTTGACCAAACACTGATGTCTACGTAAACGTACCTCGACAAGATCCAGCTAGAAATAAAAAAAAAACAGCTGAGCTAACGAAAATAGACCGAATTGCATCTGGCTGTTTCATAGACCTTGATACCTTTTCAATGGATCTGAGTGAATCTGAAACGATGCCAGCCCAAAAAACGTGTGAACAACAACTCAAATAATTTTTTGTTTTTCTTTACAAGACTTACCTGCTGTCACCGTGGTTATAACTATGGATAATTACTGGGATCCTTTTCTTTCTGTTCTGGTTAGGCTTCGTAACTGTTTTCTGCTTACCTATTAATGGAACTTACCTTCCCCAAAGCTCTGAAGCATCAAAAGTGAACTTATTCCTGAAACCTCATGTTTCATCACATCATGAACGCAGTGACTTGTCATCAGTGAACATTACAGCAGTTCCTATACCTGATGGTAGGTATAGTATGGGGCAAGGTTGATTATGACATTTTTGGCCCGACAGAACTTTTAGAAATACCTCATTTATTTAAAATTTCCTTACATTATGTTATAACCTCCAGTACATTTTCCGATGATTGGGATTTTGAAACTGTAAATAATATGTTGTCTGATTTAAAACAATCGGACGCATTTTCTAGCAATGAAATGTTGGAAGACACATCAGATTTTAACACCATGTATTCTTATCAACATTTTGGTCATCACTTCCTACACAAATCTAGTATCCCTAGAAATGGTTTCACATATCACCAATGGGATTATTGCCCAACACCGCCAAAAAGTAGTTCAAAAACTTTTGCACAAAAATGTTAATATTTTTCAGGATTTAATACTTCTGACCCAGCCTCATATTACTATAAAGATGCACCTACATCTGCACAGAAAAATATGTTGACAAACACCAAACAGAATTAAAATTCTGCTTCCTTTGTTACCGAACTGTCAGAACAGGGTTTCGACTTATGGAAAGACACTGTAGATTTAAAATCAGTCTGGGGTTCTGGAGACTGGCAAGTCCAGGGAGAATGAAGCACTATTTAGAGCATGCCTCATTCCCCAGCAGATGATATTTATGAACGAAACTGTGCAACAGACTTCCTGTTTTGGGATAGCCAAGGACAAGGATTTGAACACACCTCGGATTCCAACACCATCACAAACAGAGGGCAAAAATACGTCCAAAGAAGGGTTTACTTTAGATGACATCAGAGGCGCAACTAGAGCCAAATTTCGGGGGGGGCTGAGCAAAAATTTCGGGGGGGGCTGAACTTTAAGCAATAGGCAGAGTGGAGCTGCAGGGGCTCTTAGAAGGGGTGAAACAACAGCAAGGCCTCATTAACATGCAAATGGTCTTTTAAAGGCCTGTGAAGTGCTCGGGTGCGGCTGCTTTTTTGCCCGGGAAGGTGTCTCATCCCGGGCTGCCACACACGACGGGGGGGGCTGAAGCCCTGTGAGTCCAATGGGTGTTGCGCGCCTGGATGACATCATGCAACACAATAGATCAAACCCCAATCGGAAGGGATGGTTGGTTTGGCCCACAGACACTAACAGATATCAAGAAAGACTCAGGGGTACCACCGGAGGGTTCAGTGTCCATAGGGCAGACCCACACTATGTACAAAGAGAACATCCGGGGGTGGTAACATCATACAGTGTTGAGAAGTTATTCCTTGATTGGCTAAAAACCTCAACACTCACAGAGGTGAGACAATACTTATCCTTACTTGCAGCGGATGTGGACCTACAGGCTTTCTTATTGGGTCCCAGAAGTCCACGTCAAATACATTTCTACTATGTTTTCTATAACGAAATCTGGAAAATCTCCCAACAAGAAGAAGTGGAGAGATTATGAGAAATAGATTGGATCAATTTAGAAAAAGCATTAGCTGTAGGCGACAATGGTATGACTACATTAACATCCAGGATTTAATCACTGGGCAACATTGTATCTTCTGCTAATGAAGTACCAGAACAAGATCTGTCCATACTACAGCATGGACAATCACAATTACGTTCCATTATGTTGTTAAGCTGGACGCTGCAATCCCTGCGCGCTGGTTATGTGCCTTGGCGTTTTATCATTAGTACATCCTTGCTTTCTGCATACAACCTGACAGAAAAACAGATGAAAATGGCACAAAGAGGAGCAAAATATACAATGCTACATAATGAAAAACTTGATAGGTTAGCTTTCACTGTAGCAGAATTACCATCTGCAGATTGATTGATCCATGGCCATATAACATTACCGATCACAACTTTCCAGTTTTAGTATTGCCTAGAACAACAACAGGCAGGCAGATATGAAGAAATGGGTAGGGAATTCATCAAGGGATTTTGGGAATTGCCGTATAGATTTCGATGCAGGAGTGGGGATCGAGAAGTGTTTTTAAGCGGCACAAATTGCGAGAATGCTTTAAGTGGATCTCATATATAACAGGATATTATGTTACACGGGGCCTGCAATGGTTCAGTAGCAAACTTGTCCTGCTATCGGAGAGGTACCCCGACAGCTGTGATTACCCCGATATTCGAGTTTTCGAATGGAAGCTACTTGATGCTGAACGATCAAGGTTGTTGCGGAATGCTTCCGGGCATCGCATATCTAGCTACTGTGAGCACCAGGGTTACTTGTTGTATGCAATTATTGTTTCCACAGACACACATAATTAGGGAGGCGCCGTTATGGCCTTCGTTAAATATTTCTCTTATACGGTTTGATACTCTGAGCAGAATGAAAGCCATGCTTCTTCAAAAATCTGTGCCCCTAACCTCCGCCCTAGAGACTTTTGATCTTCAAATAGCAAGGTCCTCGGCCAATATACAGACACTCATATTGACAAACTGCCTCTTCCATTTCACAGAAATGGTTAATAGTATCTTTAATATGTCTGATACGATGGGTATAGTTCACCTATTAAAGACCATATGTTCTGGACTGTTAAACACCTTCTCTGAGTTATACCAAACTTTATACACTCCGTATTCGGAAGCATTTTTGGAGTGCTTCCGCTGATCCTGCTCCTAATTGCAGGTATTCTGATTGAAATTTTCTGCTACGCTATGGATGTTCTGGTGTGTACCTGGGCTTCTATGGGAATTCACAAGGGCATATTATCAAGCCCATTATCGACGCTTTAGGTGCAGTTTCCTGCCGCTAAAGCGGCGATAATGTTATTGCCAATCCTTGATAATATGGCCCATAGGGTTTTTCCTGAACAATAGCCTCATACATTATACATGAGGATCCTTAGATTCTCAGAAAGGCAGCAGGACTACCATCTCCTGCATAATAACTATGTACAAGGTTCATTCCTGACGTCATCCTAAGTCCGACAGCAGCATAGCAAGGTAGAACCCCTTGGGACACATCTGGGTATATATACATGACATCTTGCTGAGATAGAGAGAAGAGATCAGGACTTCCAGGCCAACACACTGACGTGAGACGCAGAGGTTCCTGCATGCAGATACTCCAGCTCGCAGTGGTCTGACATCCCTTACGGGGTGTCCATCTAGAGACCAGAACGGGGTTCCACAGTCTCTCACTTCAGGTAATGGGGTTCAACTTTATCCTAGAGGGATTCTTGGCTTAACCCCTACACACATGCTAGGTACACTTAGAAACATCTAGTTAGGATTGCATCGTAGGAGTACGCATTTTATTGTCATGTATTTTACATACTCGCTAGCCTTCATGATTTTAGCAGAATGGTAGAAATCTACCATCCTTTTACTTTACTAGTGCTTCTAGTCATTTATATCTGTTTCTGTCTAATGATTGTTTCAGCACATCTATTTTACACCAGAATAATGACTGTTCATTAAATCCTTATTGAAAACGTCCCTACCGTTTATTCTGTGTGACTGAGCGAAAAGTAGAACACTGCTTCCACGGTACTGAGGGATCAAGGTTGTCATGTTCAATAGTTGCCAAGAACTATTCTCTCCTTGGTAAGAGGGGTTTTTAGTGGCACTGAGAGCTAGCTGGTATACAGGCTAACATACCCGATAGGGGTGTCCAGAATCAGTCTGACACCAATCCTATAGTCTATGTTGTCTAAACGCCCAGAAACTAAATAGATATATAGGAACTACACGACACCCTATGCTTTTAAATTGACACAGCTCGGCACAGCAAGCTTGGGGCGCTTTGCTTTGTTATTTTTGTGAAAATGTGGCCCTGTGTTTTTTGTACTGCATTGCAGTATAAAATGCAGTAAAATTCCTTTACAAAAAAAATGAGTGGCAATTTCCTTTTAATGAAATCTGATCAGTGGCATCGGATGCCCTTATTAGTTTGGTGATTGTAAATAACATATTGGGCCTTCTTACGGGGAGTCTATTGACTGATGAGAGTACTGTGAGTTTGTGGTTATTGGTACGTCTTGTCTCTCCGTTTTCTTAAAACAGACCGCATCTGCTGACTATTAATCTGGTGCTCTTAGAAACCGTTTTATATTGACTCCATGTCAGTGCACTTTTGGAGAGATTTGTCATTCCACATAAACCTTACAAAATGTGTTAGATTGGGCAATTAGCTAGTAGCAAATCCAGAAAGGCATTTGATAGCTTTGAAAGATTGTATAGCTTGTAAAGTACCAAATGAATGTGTAGTGTGAAACTCATAGGGGCTTATTTACAAGCTCATTGTTTCGCCGGTGCGTCACTTTTTTAGACACACCGGTGGCACAGTCTGCCTACCCATATTTACAAGGCCGCAAATAGTCACCCGGCATGACTTTTCATGGCCTTGTAAATATGGTCCCCTTTCACGCATTACTCTGCGTGAAAGGGGCGTTCCATGGGTGTTGCTGTGAGTGTTACCACGCATCATCCATGGAACTTGATGCAGTTCCAGATTTACAACATTTTGTGAAACTGGGACTGTGCCAGAATTCTATGCCTTCCCAAAGGAGTCGTAGGAATGGCGCAACGAGGAGAAATGCTTTTATCTCTCTTGTTTTTTCCTCTTTCAATGAGTGCTGCATTATGCAGCGCGCATAGAGGAAAATACCAATAATTATTGTTTTTGTGCAGTCATCCCACAGTGCAGGCACCCTTGCAACATGACGCAAGGATGCCTGCACTGGCGCATTGCAACCAGCACAGGGCAAAGCACAGGGATGCGTCCTATTGTTGTTAATTAGAGTTCCCGGTTTTATGGTATTTATTTTTTTAACATTTCCATCTGTATTTATCCTTCTTTCTTTTTTGGTTATCTTAATGGCCTTTCTCCATATTTACTTTGTGTTTTGATAATAAATGGAACTGTAAAATGTGATATTTACATATATATTTTACATTTGGATGTGCACTCATACATGGATGCCTGTCACGTTTTAGCAAATTAAGCAGCCACATATAACAAAACACTACACTCTAAGGTACATTTTGAGGCTATACTACAAATATGTGTTAACATGTGTGTGTTTCTAAGCAAATCTCATGCTACATTGTACATGTTTTATAACTATCGCTGCTGTCTATCTGATCAGCTGTTGCCTTGAATTCCTGAAAGACAGCATGAGGAGTCTCTCCCAAGAAGCAGCATTTTCAGTTTTTTTCTGCTTTTAAAAATAAATACAGACAGGAAACACATTGGGGCATATGTACGAGGAAGTGGTGGAGTGAGGCATTAGCCGTCATGGCTTACCGCCTCACTCAGCCACTTCAGAAACGCAAGGCTGCACCATATTTACAAGGATATGGTGCAGCCTTGCGTTTCCCCCTGTGCTGGCAGTACTCTTAGCAGTGTATCGCCAACGCAGGCACCCTTGCACCATAGTGCAAGGGTGTCTGCATGCAGAGGAGGATTGTTAAAGGGTAGTAAGGTGTCCCTTCCTGCACATAAACAATCCTAAAATGCCATTTGACCACTTTTATGTGTACTGTTTCATGCAGCGGACATGAAAGTCACAAAATGTCTTTTTTTTTTTTTTTTAAACAAATTTTTTATGTACAGGAAGGGAGACCTTCCTGTACATAAACAATCCATGACAGCGTGTTGCTTTTTCCATGTGTGCTGCACAAGGCAGCACACATGAAAAAAGCAAAAATGAGGAATCATAATGCATGACTCCTCGTTTGGCCAAGTTAAGACCAGGTTTTCCCTGGTCTTAATTTTGGCGCTGCCTCCTACGTATGCCACCCTTGTACATAGGGGGCAGCGTCAAAAATAATGGGTGTTGCAATGGAACACCCACTGCAACACCCACAGCCCATACCTTTCATGCTATGCATAGCATGAAGGGGGCCTAATTTACAAGGCAAACCGGAAGCCTTACTGTTAATACAATGCACCCCTGGGCTTTAAAATGACGCAGCACAGCGCAGCTAAATGGCTGGCAAAGCTAACGCATGCAAATTGCAGTGTGCAACAAGGATTAGTATTCATCTACATATTGTAAAGACATTTATACCGCTATTTTTCATTTAACAAACAGGTGCAATATTTACTTTGCTCAGTTGGACAATTCAGCTTTATCAAAACGATTTTTCTCGAGGATGTGAGTGTGTTAGAGTTCGCTTTTTTGTTATGTTATGTTATCAGGGACTTATAAAGCGCACGGCTACTCGATTGAGTGTCCCGGCGCTACAAATTCTGGGTAGGGCTAGTCGTGGGCTAAAAAGTATTATTTATGTGTTGATGATAGTGGCTGTGCTAGTAGACACGGGCCGTTAAAGGAGCTGGTTGAAGCTTTAATGGGGCTGAGCAGACCATGCGGACGATGACTGCAACAGGTTACGGATGGGGCTGGGCTGTCCTGGACGTCGCAGAAGTGATGTTTGGGGGTTCAGAAGCTGTGCTGAGTTTGGGAGACTTTGGTGACCCTTTGCCTGCGGAAGTGGGATTTTAGTTATGCATGAAGATGTGCCCAAAATGTCGGCTGGATTTGTTGACTGTCCTTGACTCCAGGGAAGACTCAGTGGCCCAGATTCTGAAACCTGAAAGGCAACGCCGTGCAGCACCCAAAGATGCTGCGCTGCATTGCGTGACAGGGAGGGAGGAGGAGAGCACAATATTCACATGGAAGTAGATTTCTCATCCCCTTCCCCTGGCGCCGGCACTGATTTCAGCTGCCGAGCACCGCGCACACACCCTAGCGCCATAGCGCTCGAGTGTGTGTGCGAGTCTTGAGTAGGTTTTGTAGAGGAAGGGTATCCTTCCTGTACAAAATAATATGCCTAGACAAATGAAAAAGCTTTTCCTACTTTGTATGTGAGCTGCACAGTGAAGCACGCATGCAAAGTCGGAAAAGCACTGAGAAATGAAAAAATTCTCAGTTTAACGCCTGCTTTACAGCAGCGTTACCTTTTAGCATTAAACCCTTTCTACTGATGTTTGAGAGTGGGGCTTCGAGTAAAAAAGCATGGGTGGTCACGCGGTTACACCCATGTACCATCCACGTAACAACCCCTTGACGCAAAGTAATGTAAAGCAGGATTTCGTACTCCTTTGTGCTATTTTTCTTTACAAACCAAAGCAATACCAATGTGCATTGGTTTGCGAATCCCCAAAAAGAATCATCTATGGGTTAGTGTAAGAAAAGTAACGTTAGCCCAACGCTAAAGATTTCATCTAGGTCCGACTCTTTCCTCTTCAAATACAGGGGCATATATACAAAAATATGTTGGACCAGGGTGCCACGCCAAATTTGACAACGCGGTGTGCCGACATTTTTAAACACAGGAATGCGCCGTATTCACAATAATACGGCGCACACCCATGTTTCATAGCGCTGGTGATCCAGCGGTTCAACAACAACAGATACTCTACTACCATAGACTCACCTGGGCCCCTCAAACACACAAGGGAGTAAAACCGCTGGGTGTCAAGTTTATGAGGTTCACAATGTTTAGGATTAGTCTAAAATATCTCAATTCTCTTTTAACTACCCCTTCACAGATCAAAAAGTTCTTTCCTCTGGTCGATGGACCATTAGTTGAGCTAATTGATGGTGATATTGACATAAACTTACTTACTTATACTTTAAAATTTAAATAACCACAGACTCCTTTAAATTGTCAACGCTTTATCTAAACGTTTAGAGCATGTGAACCACTTCTAAAATACAATACATTCGCTTTCATTCATTGGAGAGAGAATACAATCAATTAGACATAATATATTTATCACAGATTCAAGCAATTATCAATACACAGAAAGAGAGAGGACAGAGAGAAAAGATCATTTAAATAATGAGAAAAATACTTTACCAAGAATGATATGAAAGACCAACCCCCTGGCCAAAGGGCTGGTGAGGGTACCCTGAGATAGATTCAGGAAACAAAGGGTTAGCTTTACAAGTCCCTTGCGACACTTTAATGCTGCTGTTGCGTCACTTTTGTGACGCAGCGGCGGCATTACCAATGCGCCACTATGCAACATATTTACAACGTGACGCATCTAGTGAGATGCGTCATGTTGTAAAGCCCTGCGCTACATTATACCTGTGTCAGGTATAATGTATGCAGGGTGGGCGTTCCTTCGCAAGGAGGCCTCGTAAAAGTGGCGCAGTGAAATCTACAAGATTTCACTGATTCACTTTTACGTCCCTGTTGCGTCAAAACCTTACGCCTGCTTGTAGTAGGGCGTGACTCAGCACAGCAAGTATAGGGTGCCCCCGAGCTGTGCTGGAGTTGCGTCACGCTTGCGATACAACTCCAGCACTGCGTCACCTTTACGGCATCAGATGCGTCACGTATCTGTCTATTCTTGCACCATGGTGCGTCGCATTGTAAATGCGGAGCATCCATGGTGGCGCAAGGGGTTTCTGCCATGACACAAAATAACTGGCGCATTTCTGCTGATATGCAGGGATGCGTCAGTTATTGTAAATCTGTCCCATAGTCTTAAGGAAAGGAATCAGGATAGGATAGTTACCTCTATAATACCGACGATTGCGCCGCACCCCTCTCTGACACTCTCTTCCTCCTCGAGATTCTTCCGCAAATCTTCTTCTAACCCAATTAATTTAAGAAGGAAAGTTCTGCTTCAGATTTTGCATTCGATTCTTCATCAGCATCTCACAGCATCTTCCCCCTAGCATTCGGCTCACAGCATCGTCTACACCACACACAGCATCTCCGCCTCAATGAGCTAACTAACTAACTAAAGCTACCTTAGTTATACCTTTCGTTCAGGATGTCTCACCCATAAATGTTTCAATATCATAAGAATATGAACTATGATTGGTCAGGCAAGGGGGGAAGCTCCAGCACACCATGCTTACATGACATCAATTTCTATTAACTTATTGTTTGCAAACCCATCCCCTAAATTCTTATTCAAACTTTATTTCCCACTCGCGTTTACATTACATTTGCAACATTTGTAATCATTCACACGTGTAGTTTCATGCATTTGAACTCTTTACTGCATTTTCTCAGGCTCCGACATTCGGCGACCTTGTTCCTCTTCCAACCTTTGCGTCATCCTTCCGGGTCCACTCTTAATAGTCATGCGCAACTGTCAGGTAGTTAGTTTTACTTCAGCTACACATGAGAGGCCCACATGCACACTAATAATGAAGTCAGAAAGACAGATGTTACTTTCAAGAATAACTGGTTTCACTGTATACCACCCATCTCTACTCTATTCCCCTTTATTTATTCTTATTTTTCCTGCATTAGCGTTAGTATAATAGCTGGTTTTATTTTCAGCAAAGCGGATGCCCTGTACGCGAGCCTTCAAGCCGCCATATTAGTGCCTTCTGCCCATGCGCAAGGATTTCCCTCCAAGCAATAGCTCATCATACTACGTAGATGCAGTTGACGCATGTGCAGTAGATTCCCCGATTAGAGCATTTTAGTCCTTCATTTGTTCTGTTAACGTTAGTAAACTCATAGGCAAGCTTCACTAACCTACCCAACATTTACACCAAATCATTATTGTTAAAAATATTATTATTATTCCTAATACTGGGAGAATTATTTGACCTAAAATACTTTTCCCTAAATCAGAAAACCAAGAACCTATTGAAGAAATACTTTTTGTTTGTCTCCCCCATACACTGTCAAACTCCAGTGGTGTCAAATCTTAATGAAGTTTTGTAATATTCTTAATACACCCTCTAATTACCTTACTCTTATCAGGAATGTATGTACAGCAATGTTGCACTTTCAACATTCTACAGACTCCGTCCTCTTTTGCTAATAAGATATCAAGCGCAAGTCGATTTTGCAAAACCATAGATCTAATAGCAACCATCTCTGTATTAATCATGAAGAAACCCCCAGCAGTATCCGTCGATAGATAATCAACTACTGTCGACAATTTACAAATTCTGTGTGAATTCAGAATGACTCCCACTGAAGGTATCAATGCACCAAATATGTCACCTACTATTTCTGAAAAATTAGCTCTCTTTCTTCGTGTTAGTCCATTAGTGTTTTCATTGCTGCCAGTGATTCTTTTTACATGATATATTTTAGGAAGTACAATTCCAAAATAGCAGCTTCCATACCAGCTTATAGTAAGCATTATTCCCACACACGTAGGAAACTCCAGGAAATACTGGATCAGTTCCCCCTTTTAGTCCCCAACCTCCAAAAATCAGGAATTTATGTTCATATTCACTGGAACCAATAAATACGTTATTATAATCTGTCTTTAATCTATGGAGGCAGGGTTTCCCTTTCTTCACAAAGTCTAGGGACATCGCAGCATGAGCCCTGCCAGCTGTATAAATTCCCTCCTTCTCAGCCCAGGGTGGTACATTAGTTTTATGTTCAGCAGCCTTCTTTTGGAAATCCTGTCTCCCTTCCTCAACTAAATTCAAAAACACTTTCTCTTCTTCACATATTGTACATGTTAGATTATCTTTGTGTGTCTTTACTATATTTATGGATTTCATTGTTAAGAAGAATTCCACCATAAACTGTGCATCTGGAGCACTAAGTACTGGATTCATATTCTTTCAAATAGGAAGTTCTGAAAATACTACATCTAAGTTTGAATAATAATACTGAAGTTTTCCTGTTTCATAAAACAGGCTTGTGAGAACAGTACACGATATACCATATGTTAAAGGTAGGTGGTGATATGTAACACCCTCTGACACTGACACTGGTAATGTCATACAAACATAACAATCACTAATCTCCATTGTGACTGTATAATGAAATAACAATTTTGTGAATGCATTTAAAGACGTATTGTTATATAATACTGTGTGATGTAAATCTGCCTCATCTGATGCTTCTAGTTCTACTCTGTCTCCTTTTACTGTATCTGCTTTTCCATTAGCAACTGTCTCATTCTTCTTGCTCATTATCATAAAATAAGGCACCGCTACTGTTGGTAATAACCATATTAAAGTCACTAATAGCATACTACATACGCAAGCTCCACAGCATCTTTGCTTTAAACTTCGTTTCGGTCACTCATTGACTTAATTTCTCGCCATTTTGACTTAAGAGATTTCTCTTCTTTGCATTTCTTTACTTGGAATCTCAAATTTTATTTTTCATGGAGGCCTCACCATTCCTTCA
Source organism: Triturus cristatus (assembly GCF_964204655.1). Classification (NCBI taxonomy): domain Eukaryota; kingdom Metazoa; phylum Chordata; class Amphibia; order Caudata; family Salamandridae; genus Triturus; species Triturus cristatus. The sequence continues at coordinate 1,203,814,598 of NC_140582.1, read as the reverse complement.
TTAATCTGTGCAGTATTTACTTCTCTCAAATCCAAATTTTCAAACTCTTCCAAAATCACATAGGTTCACTCAGGACCCTTGTATTTATTGTTCAAATTTCTCAGTCTTGGGCTTCTACGTGTGCTTCTCAAAATTTAATGCTTAGACTGAGTTTGACTTGTAACTTCATTCACTTGCTCTGGTCTTTCCCTTGTTCTCCTCAGATAGTATCTCAATCTTTTTTCACTCCACATGGCCATTTGTCACCTTTTCTGACCCTTTTAATTTGAACTGCACTTTCACACTCTTCGTCTTTATCTAGGGTTCTTTTATTTTCAGTATGTTTAGGCACAATCCGTTCTTGTTCAGAATCACTTTGACTGTTCCTGTTCAGGTCTTATTGTTATTATTTCATCTGCCTGAACCTGTTCTTCTTCTTCTATCTGGTCCTGTTCGGGTCTTATTTCAATTTGATTTCCTTCTTCTGCCCAAACGTGTTCTTCTTCTCCTAACTGATCCTGTCCAGGTCATGATATAATTTGTTTTCCTTCTTCTGCCTGAACGTGTTCTTCTTCACCTGTCTGTCCCTCCTCAGGTCTGTGAATGTATCTGTTCACCTCTGCCTGAGTATGTTCTTCTCTCCTTATCTGGTACTGCTCAAGATTTTGATTAGTTTTGTTCTCTTCTTCCTGAGCGTGTTCTTCTACACTTATCTGGTCCTCACTACTTTCCTGTCTCACTAATCTTGTTCTTGTTTGAATAACAACTTCAGGTGTGTCAATCACTGGTAACAATTCCCCCCTGACTTGTGCTCAGTTTTTCTTTGTCTATCACTTCTGAATCTATCACTCTAGATTCTCCGACTTCACAACCTTCAGCAGTCACAACTGGTTCAATCAGTTGTTCTTTTTCAGTGGGGTCTGGAACGCATTTGGTATGGCTTGCATGGATCTAAATGGGTAAACCTGCACACTTCACTGCTGTTGTAGTGACCAGTATGACTTGACATGGTTCATCCCACCTGGGTGCTAAGCATGACTTTCTGGCGTGTTTCTTCACTACCACCCAGTCTCCAGGATTAAAATCATGCGCTTGCGTTGGCTGCCTGGCAACTGCGTCTTCTCTAACCTGGTGAGAGACAGAACGCACTAGGTCAGCCAATCCTTTGCAATAGTCCAATACCAAATCATCAGTTATATTATCAACTTGTGTCTAGGTGCGAATAATTGTCTCATTGCCCTTCCCATGAGTATTTCATGGGGACTCAATCCTGTTTTCCTGGCAGGAATACTTCGGAATCCCATTCAACACAAGGGGCAATGCATCTGGCCATTTCAGTGATGTGGATGCACATACCTTTGCCAATCTTGATTTGATTGTGCCACTCCAGAAGCCTCTGGGCGGTATGCACAGTGCAGTTTCTGTTCAATTTTGAATGCTTTACAGATTAATCAAAATATTTCATTATAAAAACTGAGGTCCTCTATCTGATTCCAAAGTCACTGGAAAACTGAAACGAGGTATCAACTCCCTCAAAAGTAATTTAGCAACTGTGAGGCAGTCATTTCTTCTGGTGGGATTTGCCTCTACCCATCGCGAGAACAGGCATACTATGACAAGGACATACTTCATTCCGTTGCTCGGAGGCAACTCAATAAAGTCCAATTGCAACCTTGTGAATGGTCCTTCCTCCTTTCCAATTTTTCCCCAACTAACCACTGTTTTTCTGCCTGGGGTTAGCTGCTGACAAATTAAGCATCTCTGGCACAAGCTCTTTGCAACTACCCTAAACGTTGGATTGTACCAATTTTGTCTGAATGATCTAATCATGGCATCTCTACCAACATGTGTGTCTCCATGATATATTCTTGCCATTTGAGAGAGTAAGCAATCTGGCATGACTGTTCGGCCATCAATGTACGCCCATACATCATCTTCTGTCCTTCTTTCACAACCTGACTTTGTCCAGGTTTCCCTTTCTTTTGCCTCAACTTCATCTTGCAACTGTCTAACCTCATCCCATGTTGCTAGAGGTGAGAAAAGCATAAGTTGGCAGCTGATTTCACTTATTTCAATCTTTCGGTTAAGTGCCATTTTATTCTTTGCACAATATTGAGCAATTTGGTCAGCATATCTGCTACCTGCCACCACATAGTAATTTCCTGACTGGTGAGCAGCGCACTTAAGCACAGCAATTTATTTTGGCAATTGTATTGCTTCCAATAACTCTTTCACATTTTTGCCGTTCCTTATGGGAGATCCTGAAGATGTCATAAATTCCCTCTGCATCCAGAGCTGGCCAAAGTCGTGCACAACCCCGAAACCATATTGACAATCTGTAAATATGGTTATTCTCCAATTTTTCCCAATTTTGCATGCCTTTGTTAAGGCCACCAATTTGGCTACTTGTGCAGACTTGACTCCCAGTAAACAGGATGCTTCAAGACTCCCGAAACCATACATACAGCATAGGCTGCACTAAATCCTCCTTCCTCGGTTCTCAGGCACGAGCCATCTACAAATAGTTCATGATCTGGCTCTTTCAGGGGCTCTTCTTTTTTATCAGGACGGGGCTTGGTACACATTTTGGTCACATCTAAACAATCAGGATCCACCTCATCTTTCACTTCTTCACAACATGGGTCTGGTAACAGGGTGCCGGGGTTCATTATTGTACATCTGATTACTGTCACATTTTCTGCGCCCAGAATCACTCTTTCATACTCACTCATCCGACTAGAAGTAAGGTGCTGTGTTTGAGTTCTTGTTAAAAGAATCTTGACTGAATGTGATACATAAACCTTAACTGAATGTCCCATCACAATTGACTCACTTTGCTCCAGACTCATACAAGTAGCAGCTACTGCTTTTAAGCAGCGAGGTAAAGCTGCAGCCACAGGATCCAAAGTAGCCGAAAAATATACTACGGGACGTCGGCTTAGTCCATGTCTTTGAATCAAAACTGAAAGTGTACAACTTTCTCTCTCACAACAGAACAGCGCAAATTATTTTGCAACGTCAGTCATGCTTAAAGCAGGGGCCTCACACAGACTATTTCGCAACTTCTGAAACGTTTCCACACACTCATCATTCCAGACAATTGGGTCTTTTGCTTTTTTCAAAGTCAGCTGGGAAAATCCTAAAATCCACTGCCTACAGTGCCCAACTACTCCAAGAAACATTCTCATCTCTCTTTGTGTCTTTGGTATCTGCATTTGCTATCTTATTTTTATTCTTTCTGGGGTAACTTTTCTCACTCCTCCTTCTATTTTGTGCCCTAGATATTTAACTTCTTGTTGACAAAATAGTAATTTCTCTGGAGACACCTTGTGTTCTCCTTCAGCCAAATGGTTCAGTAGTGCAATTGTGTCAGTGACACAATCTTCTCGTGATCTTGATGCCTCTGGCAGGTCATCAATATACGGAACCAGAACCGATTTCTTGGGCATGACCAATGTTTCTAGACACTTTTTCAAGATTTAATTAAAAATTGAGGGACTTTCTGTATACCCTTGAGGAACTTGGCACCATGCCAAGACATGGTCTTCAAACTTAAATGCGAACACATACTGACAGTCTTGGTGCAAAGGAATAGATAAAAAGGCTTACACAAATCAATTAATGTAAACCACCCTGCATTCCAGGGTATCTGATAAAGGATTACTGCTGGATTTGGCACTACTGGACAACAAGGCACTACAATTTTATTTACCTTTCTTAAAGCCTGCACTATTCTGTACTTCCCACTAGGCTTTTTAAGTCCCATGATTGGTGAGTTACAAGGACTACTCATTATTTCTTTCAAAATGCTTTGTTTAAACATTTGATCAATTTCTGGAGCAACTCCTGCTTTCACTGCTGGACTCATTTTGTATGGTCGTGTGTTTGAATAAACTGCTCCTTCCTTTACAGTCACTTTTACTGGGTCTATATTTGCCATGAGCAGGGTATCTTTCCCTTTAAAATCACACACACCGGGATTCACTGTATCTCTCAGTTCTTCTGGCAATTCACTTTCAGTCATTAATGAAAACATTCCATCTACTTCTGTACCTTGTTTGGCTAAAAGCATTTTATACACAATATCTTCATCAGGGGTTTGGAAACCGACACCATCCGGTGTACAATAGATTGTGCAGTAAATCTTGCACAACAGGTCTCGCCCTAACAAATTTACTGGACTAGAAAGACGATTCTCCAATTTTATGTAGAGAGAATCTTGATTTCATTAAAGACAAACAGAGGCTAACATTATGCAAATACTTTTATTTGCTGCCCAACATGCAGCCCTTTAAAGAATGTAAGCATATCACAATAAATTGAACATTAGCAACATAATAAGGGGACAGTGCACACTCCCATCTTCCTCTTGGGCTGCGATGACACAGGCGCACAACGTGGTATTCCACTTACTCTTATCTGAGAAAAAAATAAAAAACATTGTATAGTGAAAGAAATAGGGACATGCTAAAACTGATTAGATAATTACAACAAAGCATAATACATACAATTCATGGAAATATAATATCACTATGTTTAAGATAAACAATATTGAACCCAAACCTCTCAGGGAGAGGATGGTGGGATAATGTTAGCCTCCGTTTGTCTTTAATGAAAACAAGATTCTCTCTTCAGAAAATTGGAGAATCGTCATTTAATGACAAGACCGGAGGCTACCATTATGCATGTTTAAAGCCATGTAGAGCTACACTGCTAATGTGCTCTATTGGTCTCAAATAGAACTTTGAGAAGGTATCGGCATTAGACCAATCTGCGGCTTTAAGTATTTTGGGCAGGTAACCGCCGGACCAAAATACTTTGCTGGCCATTGCTCCCCTAGAAGAATGAGCTCCAAATCTAGAGAGATCCACACCAGCTTCATGCATAATCAGGCAGACCCATCTGGCTAAGGTGGCTGAAGAGATAGATCTAAAAGGTCTAACATAAGACAAAAGAAGTTGATTGGAGTCAAGAGGCCTAAAAGTAGAAATGTTGCTTTCATAGCACTTCATATAATTCACAACACACAATTTTTCACACTCGTGAAAAAAGGGGTAGAAGACAGATTCAGACATTGTTTTAGTTCTTCTCCAGATATCAAAGTGAATACCTCCGGAAGAATAAAACCTATTAGAGAGTTCCAAAGCCTTAATGTCTGAGACCCTTCTAAAATAAATCAGACACAAAAGGGTCGCCAGTTTCATGGAGATCCTTTTAAGGGAGAGTAAATTGATGACAGGCCAGGAAAGGAAGAGATTAAAGATATGGTTCACATCCCAAAGGGATTAGTAACGAGCTTTGGTAGGTCTCCTTAATCTAATACCCTTCATAACTTTTTTAATTAAAGGGTTGCTGACAATAACAATGTTATTGATCAAACCTTGACAATGGTTGCACTTCTCAACAATGAGTTGTGTCCCTCTTATAGCACAGCGGTGGTGAGGCGACGAAGTCGCAAAGAATCCAGGTAACGTTCAACAAGATAACTCTTGAATTTTTATTGAACAGAAATGTCCATTTTTGACATGAAAATCAAAGCGATTAAACTGCTTGAATAATCCCAAAGCACTTTTAGAGGAAACCAAAGGAAAGTCCCCGATGCATTTCGGGTAAATGACCCTTCATCAGGAGGAATCCTAAACAATAGAAAGGTAGGAGTAAATGTCACGACCCCCAGCGAAAATAAATAACTACAGACAAGCTATTATCTAAATGTAAGACATTATCGTAAAAGAAGATGAAATCAAATGTGAAGAATAAGTCGTGAGTAGAAGAAATACTAGTGCACCAAAATATACCTTAACGGAGTTGTGAAAATCACCGTGAAAACGGAGTGAAACTGAATGAGTAAATAAGTTAAATCAACGAAACCAAAATAGCGAAAGAGAGCAGAAAAAGACGACCGAAAGTAATCAAAATAACGGAGTAAGGAGCAAACCACCGTGGTGGTGAAAATGTGCAGGAAACGACAACACAAATAACATGCTTAACTAAAAAAAGGCGTGCACAGAATTGCGAGCGTACCATCAACCAAAGGTAACAAAGCAGTGGAAAATCCCAGCAATAGTAATACCAGATTAAACGAAAGTCAGTCTGTTGAGCAAAGATTTACCTTTAGTTAATCAGAAACGAACGTCTTACGATGTTCGCGTAGGCTCTTTGCAACAAAAAAATGCTGTGCTTGCTCCCTATAAACACTAACGACGGACGCCCAAGTGGCGGCCATCTTGAAACGGGCAAATGCAATGTAGTCAAGATCATAACACCACAGGCGGCAACATAACTTCAAAACACGATAGAATGGTCTATACATGAAGATATAAAGCAGACCTTGGCCTTGGCCAGAAGAAATTGCTGATCTGTAGCAATTGATAGTTCTATAAGAAAGGCCTGGCTCAAAAAGATAGGCAAGGTAGTTGGCTACTTATTGTAGAGAGGCCTGTACGGGACCCAGATCCCTTTCCAGGCATCAACAAGACCACTTTCTCCAAACACCTGTGTGCCTCTTTCTGGTTCCGATTGCCCATGAATTTTCCAAAAGGCTTTTAGCCTCTCCTGAAAGCGCAGAATATCTGACTGGACTCATGAGATCCTCCAGACAAGAAGGTTCATCTTCCCTTCTAGAACCAAAGGATGTTCTTCTCCGTCCAGACCCTGGAGGAGGCCTAAGGATGATGGGATTAACCGCGGAGGGTCCACCGCTAACTCTATTACCCCGGGGAACCAAACCTGAGATCTCCAGAAGGGTTTTAGGAGGATGATGGAAAAAGACCCGAGTCTCACTTTCCACAACAATCTCTGAATCATTGAGAAGGGGGATAGGCGTAACCCTTGAATCTCCTCCCAAGGTTGGAGGAAAGCATCTACCCCTAATGCACCCGGGTCTGGTCTCCAGTTGAAGTAATTCTGAACTTGGTGAGTTAGTCTGCTGGCAAACAGGTCTATTTGAACTGGACCCCATAAGTCCTGAATCAGGGAAAAAACTTGGGATTCAATTTCCAATCACTGGAATCGTGGAGATAGCGAGAATTCTAGTCTGCCCTCAAATTCTGGATTCTCGGAATGAACTCTGCCTTGAGTGAAATCTTTAGATCCCAACAAAAGTACCAGATCCATTTGGCTATATCTGAGAGATTCTTGGATCTCGCGCCCCCCAGGCGATTTATATAAGAGACAGCTGAAAAATTGTCTAAGCGGAATAAGGTATTAGAGTTCTTTAGAAACTCTTTGAAGCTCATAACAGCATTCAGAGCTACTAACATCTCCAGGGAGTTTATATGAAGGGATTGTTCCTCTAGGGACCACCTCCCACCGGTCTCTAAGTTGTTTAGGCGAGCACCCCAACCGTGGCTGCTTGCATCTGATTCTAGGGTACAATCTGGAAGGTTTCCAAAGATTGCTTTCCCATTCCAAGCTTGAAGGTTTTTCAACCACCAGTGAAGATCCTCTCGAGTGTCCTCGGAGAGGGGATCTGAGTCTTCGTACCACAGGCCTTTCCCCAAGCCTAGTGCTTTTAGTCTTTGTAAGCCTCTGTAATAAAGGGGACGGGTGAAATAGCTTAGATGGAGGATGATAGGAGACCTAGAACCCAAGCTAGATCTTTCAGAAGGATTACATCTTTTCAAAGGATAAATGAGACATGTTTTTTTTTATCTTGGTAACCTTTTTCTGATGAAGGATTAGGTTGGAAAGAATGGTATTTACCTGGAAACAGAGGAATTATGGGGCACATCAACAACAACCGGCGTTAATTATCTCTATGCGCACTTAGCGCTAGGATAATTATCGCCGGCTAGCGTGAATTTTTATCGCTGAGATAGCGTGCTATTAGCAACGCTTATCTCAATAGTGATAAAAATCCTCACGCTAACAGGCTAACGTGAGATTATCGCTGGAAACCCAGCGATAATCTCACGTTACCTTGTTGATAGGGACAGGCAAATGTAGCCATGATATCCTCCTTCCATAGGATATCATGGCTGTCAGAAAAATACCAGACGTAAAAAAGCAGCGTTAACCGCGGTTAGCGCTGCTTTTTTGTCTCTAACAGGATTAGCGATATTCTTGATAATAGGAGAAATGTCGCTTAGTGACATTTCTCCTATTATTTTACTCTGGAACTCCCCCTTTGCATCTCATTAGAGATGCAAGGGGAAGCATAGAGTAAAAGGGTGCTAACATGCAAATTTGCATGTTAGCACCCTGTTGTTGATAGGGCGCTAGTTTTATCTCTGCTTTTTTGGCTTTTAAAGCCAAAAAAGCAGAGATAATGCCCTTGTTGATATGCCCCTCTATTTCTTGTGTATGGATCATGATATATTTGTCTATATTTATGATGAAGCCCAGGTTCTGAAGGAGGTCTAAGGTCATATGTAAATGTTCCTGGAATACCAGGCTGTCTTGAGACATAATGAGGATATCGTCTAGGTAAATTATTATATGAACCCCCCCTTTCTCTGAGGTAAGAGCCCACTGGTCACAGGACCTTGGTGAAACACCAAGGTGCTGAGGAAAGGCCAAAGGGGAGACATTGGAACTGATAAAGGGACCCTTTCCAAGTAAAACGAAGGTACTTTCTGGAGTCCTCGTTCATGGGTATCGTAAAATAGGCATCCTTGAGGTCCAGTTTTCCAGCCAATCCTTGGCTTACAAAATAGCCCTCAAAAGATGGATACCCTCCATCTTGAAGTGTCTGTACGTAAGAAAGTTGTTCAAATATTTTAGATTTATGACGGGTTACCAACCTTTGTCCTTCTTTTTGACTAGAAAGGTGGTACTTAGAAAGCCTTTTGAAATCTCTGAAATAGAGATCTTTATAAGGGCTCCCTTTTACAAAATTTGCGAAATCTCCAATTCTATCAGTTTTGAATTTTACGTGTCTAAAGATCTCCCTTGGAATCTTCTTCTGAAATGGTTTTCTCCAAAAATGTATCTTGAACCCCACTACTGTTTGCAAAACCCAGGGGTCTTGAGTAATTTTTGATCAATTGTGTGCAAAAAGTTTCAGTCTTCCTGCCACCTTTAAGGGAGAGGAAGAGTTCTGCTTACCGTGGTAGGTTTGATTGGTGGATCCGGATCTGCCTCCACTAGATCTTGAACCCCTTCCTCTTTGGGGGTAGAAGATTGAGTTGGAACTGAAGCCTCTATTTAAATGGTGTGAGCCTCATTCATCTTGTGGGTAAAATTGGGACCTGTAGAAGGTACGGCTGACAGACTGTCCCCTTCTGTCAGCCCTTTAAAAAACTGTGCGGTCTCCAAAAACTCTGCGCATGCTTGACTGAGCTCTACTGAAGGCGCTATAGGTGGAGACATACTTGCCCAGGGATTGGACAAAATTATCCCCAAACAATAACCTCTTTCTGTGATACATGTGCTTTCTTGCGGAAAGATTGGCAAGCTTGGGGTTCATTCTTGAAAGAACCGCCTTTCTGCGCTCGGTAATGAGGTTGGCATTGGCGTTACCAACAACGCAAATTGCTCACTGTGACCAACCTCTTAAAAGTTCAATATCGACCAGGGTATTGTTGGTCCTTGCCTCTTCGGTCATATCGAGAATCTTGGACAATGCGCCGAGAACATCAAGTAGTTTGTCTTGTCACTGCTTCAGATGTTTTTCACTCCCTTTTCTGGGATCCCTCCCAGATTTAAATAGAAAGGTGATCAGTTTGGGATCCGAGTTAGGGGTGTTGCAAATCTTGTCCGCCGAGGAGGGGCGAAGGCACTCATTTTGCATAAGAGTGCAAGTATCCCTATCTAAGGGTTTCCTCACTCTCTGAGAGAGGTATTTTCCGATGTGGTCCATTGGCCACCATTCGGAACTGCGAGGATGGTGAATAGCAGTTGAATTAAACATTTCCCACCAAGGGGGTCTTTAACTATGGAGAATGAGGTGGAAGGTTGATTAAGATCCTCTTCAAGATCCCCCAAGGTATCCTGAGGATCGAAGATGAACTCATCCATAGTTAGATCCTCATAATCTGGGGATTTGCGATGGAAGTGTAAGGAATCATCATAAAATTAATTTGTACCGTAAAGGTTACCTTGATTTGTCATGCCGCTATGGACAACTCTTCTCTCTGTCCCAAGATATTGGGATCTCTCCTTTGTGCTGCCATGAGCACCGACATCTATTGTAGCGCAAGGGCTACCAACATCAAATGCACGGGTAAGTGCCTCATTCATTTGTTTCCTTTTTTCAGCATCTTTGACTCTTTTTTTCGGGCCTGATGTAGAGGGAGAGAGAAAAATAAATCCCCTCGACAGGGGACGCACTCTTTCTTTTAGTTAAAGTGGCATCAACCGCTTCCCTGACGGAAGACTTAAGTTCTTCCCCAATTAGTGTCTTTAAGTTATCACCCAGTGGTTCCTTAGCGGACTGTGGTGGGTTGATAGCATCAGAATTCATTTTAATTCCAGAGATATAATAAATTAAAACAATAGATTGCCCTTTGTACTCACAGATGGTTGATGATTCACACTTGAAAAAAGCACAGGACTTATAGAATAAATATCCAATTCCTCAATAAGGAGAAAACATCCATAACACAAAATAGAGTATATTATATGCCCACTAGATGGCCTTTGTGCTATTTAGTTAAAATATTGGGACAGAAAGAGGCTCCGAGACGAACAGGTACCGTTACGCACTCGAGAAGAGTCGTAACCTAGGTAACCTGAAGCCAACCCGGAGGGAAGCGACGTGAAGCCAAGAGACGCATAAAGAATAATGGCACGCTCCCGCATCTCCCAGCAGGTTGCTAAGAGACGCAGGAGTCGAAGGACGCAAGCGCCGCTTCCGTCAATTTCTTTCCCTTTTTTATTTTTTTATTTAATATACGTTCGTGGGCATAAACAACTTTAGAAAACAGATCCTGGTTTTCAGTGAAAGTTTTGCGCAAGGCATAAAGATGGCCCGCTTGGAGAAATATACATTATTACGTCCCGCAGTAGCGGTAGAAGAACCTGTTTGACAAAAAGAACTTACCTGCTCCTTCCAACAATCGCAGCGCGATCGGAAGGAAGAAGGGGTCAAAACATATTCCCCGCCATAAATTGGACAGGGGAAGAAGGTTGCTGAAAAGAAAGTCACAGAATAAGGCAAAGAAGGACGGTAGTCCTGTAGTTTATTGGCAGACAAATACAACTTAAAGCATTAATAAAGTAGTTACAAACAATTTTAAATTAAGGAACAGTTAGAGAAAGTAATGCCACGTAATGAAAGAGTACTTAGCTGTGTCAGGAGCAGCGAACAAAAGAGGAAGATGGGAGTGGGCACTGTCTCCTTATTATGTTGCTAATTATGTTGCTAATGTTCTATTTATTGTGATGTACTTACATTCTTTAAAGGGCTGAATGTTGGGCAGCAAATAAAAGTATTTGCATAATGGTAGCCTCTGTTTGTCTTTAATGAAATCAAGATTCTCTCTACATAAAATTGGAGAATCGTCATTCTAGTCCAGTAAATTTGTTAGGGCAAGACCTGTTGTGCAAGGTCTTGTAATGAAATCACACACTACAAATCGATGCATGTCTTTAAAATTTCCAATATGTACTTCCATTGGCTTTGTGATTGGTGTTCTAATCTGTTGATTTTACACTGCAACTACTTGGATGCTTTCTCCCGAGAGGGGTAGGTTTGGGATGTCTGCTGTTCTCACAGTAGACCGGGTAGCATCAGTATCCAATAGATAAGTGATATCATTACCTTCCACTTTCTCATCAATTATTGGACCTGACTGATCTACCGGCAAGTATGTCCCAAGCACGCACTCCTCTTCCTCCCCCCCTCAGGCACCATCATTGCTCACAATCCACTTCATTAGTATTATTCTGTAAAAGATACTGTGAAACCACAGAATCTTTCTTGTCACTTCCTCCGTGAAATCCGGCGTCCGTATTGTACCTTTAAGGGTTCACAAAATTTGGCATAGGAGCTGGTGGCACCTGATACTGTGGAGTAACTACCTGTTGCGGCTGATTCAAAATCACCTCATTCTGCGTCTGTGGATTTAAATTTTGATTTGGCCCATTATTATTCTAAAAACTCTTACACTCGTTCTTCCAAAGTCCAAGGTTTTCACACGCATGACAAGGAAACTTCTTCTTCGCTTCTTCTCAATTTACCACCATTCTCCACTTGATCATTCTGATTTTGCTCTTTCACCTGACTATCAATCTGGGTATTCAATTTATTTTCCTGTTGTTCTGCCAACTTTACTTGTGCCCACATCATTTTCTCTTTTATCTTTCTACACCTTGCCTCAATGTCAACTCCACAATCATTTGCGTACTTCAAAATATCATCAATCAGCTTGCTCTGCCAGCACAACATGTGCTGTTGAATCATCTGACTAATCTCCGGTTTCAAACCAAATACAAACCGATACATAAAATGTCCAATATCTTTATCACCAATGTTCTCAAAACCACTATACTGCTCAAACACCTGTAACAACCACTCATACTATGCATGTACAGACTCATTTCATTCTTGAGTTGTTCTGTCTATCTTCACCCAATCTGTTTCTTTAGGAGGAATTTTCCCTTTCAGAAAAGTAATAACTTGATGATATTTCTACATCACGTCATCTGAGGGTGCCCCTGTTTTAGAATCTCTTGGGTACTCCTCACTTGGCCAATCAACGGTAATCTTACACTCTGTCCATAAATCAGCAGGTACTACAATATTAAACAGACCATCTAAATCCTTCAACAGAACCTTCAAAACTTTCACAAATCTTTCCACCTGTTTGTACCACTCAACGGGCTTTTCTCTTAACCCAGGGAAATCATTTGTAAACGACAAAATATCCTGTCTGCTCCATGGAACATGAACAGATCCAAAGTTCCTCCTGGAACTTCTTTCATTGGACACAATCTTTCAGCCTTTCCTGATTCTCTTAGTAAGAACTCGGATGATGTTTGACTTGCTTGTGCTTCCTCCTTTTTCCTTGTCCACCTCATTTTCCACCTGTCTAGATCTCCCCATTTTTGTAAAATGGTCATTAACTCTTTTATCTGTAATTTTCTACCAGACACATTCATATTCTCCAAATCTTTATCAGTACATTCTACTCTGTATAGTTTCTGCAATAATTTTGATCTCCCTATCTCCACTCCAATCTCTGAAGCCATCTCTGTCAATCTCTCATGAAACAACCATGCGTTTCTGGTTATACTTATATATATAAACAATATTTTTTCCTCACTGTTATGGTTCAATCTATATATTCCCACATTTCCAGCTATCATCTCTTCCAACTCTACTTTCAATTTGTAAATATCTCAAATCTTTCGTACTAAACTTCATCTTTCAATTCCCTGTGCCCACCTTTCCAAATCTTCTGGGGTGACCGCAGTCGAGCTTCTAGTCCTCATAGGTACCATTGACTCTTTTTCTCTCAGAATTTCAGGTGTGACTCTTCACGGAGTTTCAATTATAGGGTACGTTATAAGAAGGTCCATTAATGAAATGACTGAATCACACTCACTACTTTGATCATCGGTTACTACTGTCTCTTTTCTGGTATTGCTCAAAGGAATGGTTACAGTTTGAGGTATTGGGCAACTCATTTTATATCCATATAATGGAATGACTGGACCTATAGTCACTGGTACTGTCAAAGCTTCAGCACCTAAATTCAATTGATTTATTTGCTGTATTAATTCATCCCTATTTTTATTCGATGCCTCTCTTTCTTTCTCATGAAGTACCCTATTGACTGAGGTATCGTGTAAAATTTGAGGAACTAGGGGTGTTCCTAATACTGGTGCACTTGGGATGACTCTACTGGGTCCTTCTTGGTATGGGGGAGGATTTTTAGTTAACATATCCTATATCAATTCATCTTCTGACTCACCATATCCTGTCACATTCAGGTGTTTTGTTTTCTCCTTACACTTGCTTCCAGACGGTTCCTCAGCCATTAACACTGGATATGAACCCTCTGGTACCATAGCTCTTCTGCATTGCTTCATCTGACCTTCATGTGTCTCATGCAAATATCTTGTTAAAAATCCTTAATATCGCCCACCTCTGCACTTCTCTTGCTCATATGATTTAGTCTCCCATTCTTCTAAAGCCTCATAGTGAGTTAATCTAGGTCTTGGTTCCAAATCATTCATTTTCATACTCAAATTCTGAGGAATTCTCCCATTAAACGTACCATGTTCAGGAAAAGCTAGCACTACATCATCTTTTGTATAATCTATCCAATTATCTAACCATACACAAGTATGATATCCTCTTTCCATCATCATAAAGGAAGCAGGTGTTTTTGGTGGCGCAATAGAAATTCCCTCTCTAGTCAACACAGGCTTGTCTTTCCTAAAGAAATTCTTAATTCTCTTTATCAATGACATTTTTCTCTTTTCTCTATACATTCTGGATGAATGATATATAAAGTTGTATTCCGCAAGCCCTGAAAATCTTCTATCTGCACGTCTCAGACCAGCAGTCAAATCAGAATTCAACATACAATTTCTCTTTGGACCAATCCTAGCGCTGCTTCTATCTCTTCAACCAATCAGACTCAGGCTCATGCTGTTTGTTTAACCAATACTAGCGCGGCCTTTTGTGACATCAGTATTACTCCTTCCTACTGACCCTTCCTTTACAAAGCTGCTTATGTCTTACGCCCGCTGTTTCAACCTTTCCCAGCGCCGCTCTCTGTGACGTCAGTAAAACTCCAGCGACTGACCCTCCCTTAACAAGGTAATACGAAAAACTTATGGGCTTATCAGTAACAGACGGCGATGAATATATCACAAAGCGCGCTTAGAGCTTTCATATTTATCATCATCTATCGCGGGAATTTATCGGCCAGTTAGCGCGTTATCAACAATGCTTTACTCCAGGGCGATCATATTCCAGCGATATCCAGGGAAATGGTGCAACATCGCTGGTTTTCCAGCGATGTTGCACCCAAAACGGAGATAGCCTTGGTGATACGACCCTGTGGTGGTATCACCCTAATCCACCTCCCATGTTAGCTATGCCTTAGTCAGGAATTTAGCAGACATAAAATTCCTGCGTTAAGGCATAGTTAACAAGATTTAAAATCTCGCTACCCCTCGTTGATGATATCACGTAGCTGGGGTAGCGATATTTTCCCGTGGTGTTTTGTCAGGCACGCCTCTTTTGCATCTCATTAGAGATGCAAAGCAAGGCGTGAACAAAACGGGAGCTGAATCAAGGAAACACGTGCTAGTGTGTCCTTGCAAATAATGCCATATAATTATCGCCGCTTTTCGCCCGAAAACGGACGCTAAAGCGGCGATAATTATGTCACCAGCCCTTGATGATATGCCCATTATTTCATAATACTTTGCATTAAATTCTTCGTTAATAACAACATAAAAACATTCCCTACTCCGCCTGTGCCACTAAACAAAGGATAGATTTCAACTTATTCTGGAGTCCCAGAATTGCTCCTCTTTTACTGCGAGTAAAAACCTCTGTTTACCCTTCATTCAAGCTCGGAAGAACCGGTTACTCCTATAATAAGACAAAAGTTTCACCAGCGAACTCTCTGCTATTAATCACACTGTAGGTTTACACAATATAGTCCCTAGTTTAACACTGCCAGTCCTACCTAGCTTCTCAGTGTTATTCCAACAGACGAGTAACCTCACAGCAGTGTGGTTTCTATCGCCACCCGCTATTCAATTTCCCGGGAATTCATGGACAACATAAAACAAGACGCTAACTCTTTTGTTAAACATAAATCATAAATCAATATTTATCACCAAACTAGTCAATAATAACCATAGCTCTGCTACCAGAAAACTGATCCAGCGGTTCAACAACAGATACTTTACTACCATATACTCACCTGGGCCCATCCAACACACAAGGGAGTAAAACCACTGGGTGTCAAGTTTATGAGTTTCACAATGTTTAGGATTAGTCTAAAATACCTCAATTCTCTTTTAATTAACCCTTCACAGATCAAAAATTTCTTTCCTCTGGTCGATGGACCATTAGTTGAACTAATTGACGGTGATCATGACATAAACTAGCTTACTTATACTTTAAAATTGAAATAACCACAGACTCCTTTAAATTTTCAATGCTTTATCTAAACGTTTAGAGCATGTGAACCACTTCAAAAATACAATATATTCGCTTTCATTCATTGGAGAAGATTCAATCAATTAGACATCATATATTTATCACGGATTCAAGCAATGATCAATGCACAGAAAGGGAGAGGACAGAGAGAAAAGATCATTTAAATAATGAGAAAAATACTTCACCAAGAATGGTGTGAAAGATCAACCCCCTGGCCAAATGGCTGGTGAGGGCTGGTGAGGTACCCTGAGATAGAGTCAGGAAACAAAGTATTAAGGACAGGAATCAGGACAGGATAGTTACCTCTCTAATACCGACGATTGCGCCGCACCCCTCTCTGACATTCTCTTCCTCCTCAAGATTCTTCCACAAATCTTCTTCTAACGCAATTAATTTAGGAAGGAAAGTTCTGCTTCAGATTTTGCATTCGATTCTTCTTCAGCATCTCACAGCATCTTCCCCCAGCACTCGGCTCACAGCATCGTCTGCACCACGCACAGCATCTCCGTCTCAAGGAGCTAACTAACTAACTAAAGCTACCTTAGGTATACCTTTCGTTCAGGATGTTCCACCCATAAATGTTTCAATATCATAAAAAAACAAACTTTGATTGGTCAGACAGGGGGGGGAAGCTCCATCACACCATGATTACATGACATCAATTTCTATTAACTTATTGTTCGCAAACCCATTCCCTTAATTCTTTATTCAAACTTTATTTCATACCCACATTCACATTACATTTGCAACATTTGTAATAATTCAGACGTGTAGTTTCATGCATTTCAACTCTTTACTGCATTTACTCAGGCTCCGACATTCGGCGACCTTGTCCCTCTTCCAACCTTTGCACCATCCTTCCGGGTCCACTCTCAATAGTCATGCGCAACTGTCAGGTGGTTCATTTTACTTCAGCTACACACGAGAGGCCCAAATGCACACTAATAATAAAGTCAGAAACACAGATGTTACAAGAATAAATGGTTTCACTGTATACCACCCATCTCTACAATATTACTCTTTATTTATTATTATTTTTCCTGCATTAGCGTTAGTATAATAGCTCCTTTTCTTTTCAGCAAAGTAGATGCCCTGTACGCGAGCCTTCAAGCTGCAATATTAGTGCCTTCTGCTCATGCGCCAGAATTTCTCTCTAAGCGATAGCTCGTCATACTACATAGATGCAGTTGACGCATGCGCAGTAAAGATTCCCCGATTAGAGCATTTTGGTCCTTCATTCATTTTGTTAACGTTAGTAAACACATAGGCAAGCTTCATTAACCCGTGTGTTTGTGTGGTGCACGTTAGTTTTACACAAAACATCAGAGGCGCATAAAAAGCTCCCTAGTACAAGCGCATGCACCCTGCCGCAATGTTGCAAGGGTGCCTGCGCTGCAGGGCGATTGTTTATGTGCAGGAAGGGACAAATTCCTGCACATAAAGAATCAATAATGGTTGAAGCAGCAAACATAAAAAGAGCAAAAAGTGAGGAGAAATTAATCATTTCTCCTGGTATCACCATTCTAAGACCAGATATTCCCTGGCCTGCGTTTTGGCACTGTCCGAGACTTGTACATCTGGGGCACCTTGCAAAAAGTATGGTCATTGCAGTGGAACGCCCACTACAACACCCACTGCACGCCCCTTTGCCAGAGAGAAAAAGGGCATATTTACAAGGTGACGTTAAGCTACATTAAGTGGCTTAGCGCTACCTTGTAAATATTGAAATGCCACACCGCCACCAAAGCATCAAAAAAAGTAACGCTCTGGTGGCGATAGGGGTTTGTAAATATACCCCACAGTATGCACACTGCAGTTTGCCAGGACTGATGGACGATTGACGTCACAACTGAATGACTCTCTGTTCTCACACCATCAAGACTATAAAAAGCCAGAGCGTCTGTTTCATTTATTACAATCAACATAAACACGACATTTTATATCAACAAAATTATTTGATTACCCAAGCTTTCACATGACATTTACAATATGTACATCAAGAGACTTTGATTAAGGGGAACTAATACATGTCCTTCCTAGCACCAGATCCCACAGGAGTCATGGCTGCCCCTCCCCCAGGCACCAGGGCCGGCTTTAGTTCTGGTGGCGCCCTGTGCGACAATGTTTGTTGGCGCCCCTCCATGACCACCTCGCAACGAATTCCCTCAATACCACAATTTGATAATGCCCCCCCAAGTCTTCATAACCACTGTCTATTAGATTCATTTAGTTTTATAGCAACACTCATACCAGTTTAAGATGCATCAAAAATGTTACATTAAACAGAGGCCTATAAGGTGTAGGAGTCACAAGTCATCCATACTGGTAGGCAGGATAGTTTAAGAGTCCTTGGTCCTGAAAAGCACGAATTCAGAATTTAAAATGTAACAACATTGTTAGGGATTTTCTTTAATAATAAGAATTGATTTCTGTTCAAATGAACCCTGTTGGCAATATAAGGGCAAGGAAAGACTGGGCAAATAAACATATGTAATATATTCCTTGCAGTCTGCATGCTGCTCTTTGACGACAGTTAATAGCTCCCTTCTCTGTATTAGGATTTTAACTTTTAAACTGCAAGTAACAAAAGGATCTCTCTGACATAAGCGATAACCCATTGACCTATTTATATTATATGCACTTTGTGATGTGAATGGGACTCGTTCTTTGCAGCAGGCACATTAACCCTAAGCGCTAACAAACAAAGCTACTGTCTCCAGGAAGAACATTCATCACTGGAGTTATCCTGACATTTTCATTGATGCTTGAAAATTGCCGGGACAAGGAACGTGGCATCGGATGCATTTAAAACGTAAATAAAACAATAAACATGGCGCCCCCACCCCACGTCAGCACCCGGTGCGGTGGCACCGATCGCACCGCCCTAGAGCCGGCCCTGCCAGGTACCATGACATTGACTATTCCAAATGATTTGGGACTGTGGTCCCCATACCACAAGTTGCATATCACAAGGCGAACTCACCTGCCCCCTCAAGATAGAGGGAGCGTGGGCCAGCATGAAAACTGGACCCCCACCGTAACCATGCCAGAGCCAAGCCAAGAAAGGGATGATCCCCCCGGCACCCAATGGGGATAGGCCTGGGCTACCAAGCCATACCTTGCACCCCTGGCGCAGAGGCCATCCCGACATCCTCTGGGGCCATGTAATGGAGTACCGTGAGAGACCAGGGACAATCACTGTAGCAGGAGTCCCAACCCTACTCTACACCCCCACGGCAACCCCAGCCCCGGTTTTGAGCCAAAGGCTTCACTTCAGTTACTGATGCCAAGGTTGTCCATCTGTTTTGTGACCAAACATGACTCCTTCCCCGCCCCAAGAAGGAACAAGATGGGAGGGTGGGAAAAAAGGCAGCTTCACCGCCGAGTTCAGAGCAGCAGCGTGGCAAGGTCCGGGGCGTGGGCACAGCAACAAGGTCGTCGGAGGCAGCCAGTCGAGGCAAACCAGGTAACTATGTGGAGATGCACGCCCTGTTTTTATCCTCGCCTGGCTGCCCCGGGACCGCCCTGGACCCCCCTAGCCCGCACCGGCCCACCTACCAATCACGGGTGTCCCAGCCGTAAAAATACAAAATTGCGGCACCACCGTTGGCGCTGCCGGGCACCAGTCCGAACCGGCCCGCACCTGTCTTGGGGGCTTGCCATCGGTTGGCGTTGCCCCTTGGGCCAGCACCCCCTGTTTCGCTGTACGGCCTGCCCCCAGGAAGGCATCACTCACTGTGTCCCATCTCACACAATCTGAATCTACAATTAAACTAATTTTTCCTTCCAGACTATAATTCTTGCAGAAGGTGACACAGGAAACATGGGTAACCTGATTATACTCTTCAGAGCTCTCCCCAAGATGAATTTACAGAAGCAAAGGATATATCTGCAATCGCCTTCAACGCCCCAGAATTGGGAGAAAAGAATTTGTTCACTGAAGTGACTTTTACATCTGAAGAGATTGGAAGACAGATAAAGGGGCAACAAAGAGCAACGACGGAGTTGGGACAGAGTAACCACTCTCTAAAAGGAAAGATGGAAGCCAACTCCCTCCAAAATAAGCCACCCCTACAACCTACCTTAACGGAGCAATGTGATGCGCCAAAGGTAAGTAGCTCTCTAAGTGGTGTGAAGGGCGCGGAAGGTCAGTTTAACCTAAACGAACTCCAGTTACCAGTAGAAAGTAACACTGATAACAAAGGCACGATTAAAGAAAAGGCGAAGCAGGTGAGGGCAGGTCATGGCATCCTACCGCCTTAAATCAGCACTCCTGAAGGGGCCCCAGTAACAACAATGCTACTCCCTAACACCCCGCTCCCGGAACATAGAGGGCTTTTAGACATTCACCGGGAACCCGAAAACACATGGAAACATATGAAAGCATCTGCCGGGCTGCCACTTGGTCGGCATGACTGGCATTTTGAAGGCCCAGCCAGTGTAACAAATAAAAAATAAATGAAAGGCGGTGTTTCTTTCACTTATCAGTATCTGCTTCAAAGTGCAATGTAAGAAAAAAGTAAATTGTAAATTGATACTTGTATAGCACACTACTCACCCGCAAGGGTCTCAAGGCGCTTGTACGAATATCGTTGTGGAACCCATCCTGGCTTTCCCTGCGAGGCGTCCACTCCTGGGCACCCCCAAGGTGGAGGCCAGGCATCCTTAGCGTTGTGGGGGCCGTTGTGGAGATTAAGCAAGCTATTGCCCAGAGTTGCAGAGTGGGACTCCATGATTGGAATGGCACCGAGGCGAGAATTATCCGGTCCGTGGAATTTTTTAGCCCAAGACCCGCCGAGGCGGGGAATTGAACCCTGGTCCCGGGCTAGACCTCTGCATCAGGGTCTGCCACTCTAATCATTGAGCCACACTTTAAAACATCAGCCTGTCTGCTGCTGCAGCAGCCCGGTGCCCCCCTATCCAGCCCGGTGCCCCCCTATCAGCCCGCCCAAAGTAGTTGGAAGGCACTCTCAAGACACGTGCTCTGGCACACACTCCCCGGGCACGTTTAGACTGCTAATGTAGTCAGGTGAGTCACACATACACTCTCTCTCTCTCTGCACTGAAGTTCGCGTGTCTGATCTCTGAAGCATGTGCATTAACCTACTAGGCTGCCCTTCCAATTAGTTGCACTGATAACCAAGAGGAATGTTTTTTTCTTAATATTTCAGATGCACAATTCCACACAGAGAGTAAATGTGTGGTACACGCAGCGAAGTTACCAGGCTTGCAATAAAAAGCTTCTGTTTTCTTATATGTACAACAAATAATGTTAGAAATGCATTATGAAAACAGAAAGATGATCAAAGGACCACTTCTCTCCCCCTTGAATTAACGTCCTACTTGTACCTTAGAGTTCATCTTTAATGTTTGGAAAGAGTGTGTCCTCCTACTTTTGAAATTAAAAAATGTCACTCTTAAGTGTCACACATGTGGTCACTTAATGCCACTCATAAGCGCCCTAAAATCATGGAAATGTCACAAAGAAGCAATCTTAAAACTTGGCAGCTATGAGCTATGAGTGCCCTTCCATTTCTGGTGCTTTGCATCAGTTTTCAGATCTCCTTAGACTTTCTTGTTGCTCAAATGGGTGTAGTTTCCGATATTTATGTGTTTCCCTTGTCTTCATTTCTTGATTTTGCTCACCAGAAAATGTCACTCGTAGTCATTGAATCTCACTCCTAATTACACTGAAATTATGAAAATGTCACACATAAGCAATCTGAAACCTTGGCAGCTATGTAAAGATAGAATACAGGCTGAACACTACACATTTTTAAAGACCACGGGGCAGATTCACAAGCCCCTTGCGCCTCATTTACGCCGCGGTTGCGTCACTTTTGTGACGCAGCCGCGGCTCAAATCCTACGCCATGGTGCGGGTACTTACAACATGACGCATCTCCCAGATGCGTCACGTTGTAAAGCCCTGCGCCAGAAGTAGGTGTTCCTGCGCAGGGGGGGGGCGTTCCATCGCAGAAACGCCTCCTAAAAGTGGCTGAGTGAAATCTACAAGATTTCACTCAGTCACTTTTAAGCCCATGCTGCGTCAAAACCCTGCGCCTGCCTGAATCAGGCGTAAGGATTGACGCAGCATTCGCAAGATAGGGCCCCCCAGAACATTGCTGGAGCTGCGACACGCTTGCGACGCAACTCCAGCAATACGCCACTTTTACGGCACAGATGCGTCACGCATCTGTGCCGTTTTTGCCCCATGGTGCACCACATTGTAAATGCGGTGCATCCATGATGGCGGAGCTGTGGCGCACAATAACTGGCGCATCCCTGCTGATATGCAGGGATGCGCCAGTTATTGTAAATATGCCCCCACTCATTCAAAAGAAGTGCATGACTCTAAAAGAACGCCATAATCAGAAACGTAAAGGGGTTTGTCCAGTAGTTAATTAGTGAAAGAAAGAGAGGGGTGGGGGTTCGACCAGTAGTTAATTAGTGAAAGAAAGAAAGGGTGTTGTGTACTATCTAGTAACCCCTCGTGCAACCCCATCTCAGCTCGGAGGGCTGTTTCTGGGTCGCGCCCCAATTGGCAAGCTCAGATGGCTCTTCTGTAGCCACACTCCTATTGGCCAGCTCAGACAGCTCTTCTGTAGCCATGCTCCTATTGACCAGTTTTGACGGTACTTATCTAGCTGCGCTCCTATTTCCCAGCCCGGATGGCTCTTCTCTAGCCTCATCCCTATGGGCCAGCAGTAGCCACGCTCCTATTTTATTTATTTTATGCGTTTTTATATAGCGTAGACTTTACCCGAAGGTGTCAGAGCGCTTCACAATAGGAACAGTAATGATACATGAGGAGAAAATTACAAGTGAGCATGTTAAAAAGCAAAGGTTACATTACATGAGTCAACAGTGACAATTGTGCATGTATCAAGAGCAAACAAAATACAAGAGGTAGCAAACGATACGTTACAAGAGGAAAAAGTGACATGTGTGCATGTTACAAAAGAGTACAAGTACAAGTAGAGGTATAATACTGCAATAATTGACAGACACTCAAAACACAAGAACAAACGTTACGTTACATGAGGCAATGGTGGCAATTGTGCGTGTATCAAAAGCAAACAAAATACAAGAGGTAGCAAACGATAGGTTACAAGAGGAAAAGTGACGTGTGCATGGTACAAAATACAAGTAGAAGTATAATACTGCAATAAATGGCAGACACTCAAACCAAAACAACACACTGGTAAGGCACTTCTATAGTCATGGAGAAAAGAATTTCCTTTAATGGAAGGACTTCCTTCAGATAATAGAGAGGGCATGAATTAAATTTGGAAGTGTCTTTAAAGGAGGAGAACTTTGAGGTCAGTATTGAAGGCCTGGGAAGAGGTGGTGGTCCGGAGGGAAGTGAGTTCCAGATTCTCACCGCGTTGCCTGAAAAGGATTGGGCCATCGATCTTTCCATCTTGAAAGTGGGAGGTTCAAGCAATATATTTTCCACATTACGTGATGGTCTGGAGCCTCCAGAGAGTTTCAGTTTATTCGCCAGGTAGCGAGCAGAGGAGGAGTGCAAGGCTTTGTGGGTGATACAGGCAGTCTTGTAGATAGATCTTGCCTCGATGGGAAGCCAACGGCGGGTGGATAAAATGGGAGTGATGTGGTCGCTTCTTTTGGCCCCATATATGAAACGAGCTGCTGAATGGAGAACAGATTAAAGGGGGGACAGGTGGGATTTGGGGAGGCCAGTAAGAAGAGAATTGCAGTAGTCCAGTCTGGAGAGAACCAGCAATTGGACCAGGATTTTAAGGTCCTGCTCTGGGAAGAAGCGATGAATCCCCCAAAGAAGGCGCAGTTGGTATCGAGCAGACTTTGCAATGGAATTGATATGGGAGAGTAGACTGAGTTTTTTGTCAAGTATAGCACCAAGGGATTTTGCGCTGTCGACAATGATGGGTTTATTGTTAAGTAGATTCATCTGATCTATCCATGATTGAACCAGGGGAGGAGAAAGTGAGGAGGAGAGGAGGAGGAATTCAGTTTTGGAGGGATTCAGAATCAGTTGTTGAGTTGACATCCAGTTTTGAATGGAGTCGAGAGTAGAGCTTAGGATGGAGAGATCGTGAGTGGAGGCCACCTTAAGGTAGATTTGAGTGTCGTCCACATAGAGATGATAGTGGATCCCGGATTTACTTAGGAGATTTTCCAATGGTTCTAAATAAAGATTGAACAATGTGGGTGCAAGTATAGAGCCTTGAGGAACACCTTGACCTACCGCCAAAGGAGATGAAAGACTGTTGGCTATTTGGATCATTTGGGATCTTTCAGAGAGGAAGGAAGCAAACCATTTAAGCACAGTGCCCTCCATGCCCATTCTCTGTTGAAGAGTGTTAAGGAGAGTGTTGTGATTGACAGTGTCAAAGGCTGCAGAAAGGTCAAGGTGAATTAGAAGACAAGACTCCCCTGAATCGAGTATCCGCAGCACGTCATCAATCATTTGCAGCAGGGCTGTTTCAGTGCTGCAGTTTTGAATAAAGCCGGACTGGAAATTGTCAAGAAGATCATTGTCCTTGATATGACTAGAGAGTTGTTTCGCTACACATATTTCTGTGATTTTCTCAAGAAAAGGTAGGTTAGTGATGGGGCAGAAGTTGTTGAGGTCGTTCGCATCAGCGGTGGGTTTTTGAAGCAGAGGGGTGACCTGCCCAGTTTTGAAGGAAACAGGAAGGGAGCCTTGACAGAGGGAGAAGTTAACCAGAGTGGTCCAACAGGAAAGAGAATGGGTATAGAAGTCAATGGCAATGGCACTAGGGATGGGGTCAAGAGAATGGTTGGAGGGCTTTGTTTCGAGGATGCATTTGAGGAGGGCATCTTCAGAGATGGGGTCAAAGTTCTGCCAAATGGCTAAGGATTTTCGCTCCTCTGGAGGGGCAGGATGAATGACCTGATCCACAAGGGATTTCACTTTTTCGTCAAAAAATATAGCCAATTCCGCTGCTTTCTTTGTAGAATCCTCCAACTTGGAGGTTGGGGGAGAGCAGTTTGGATTCTTGATGAGATTGAATAGTTTTTTGGGTCTGTTTTTGGCTGAGTCGGGGAGGGTTCTGAAGTGCGATGCTTTTCCAAGGAAGATGTGCTTGTGGTACTTGGATCTTGCTTAACCAAGCGTGGCCAAATTATCGGTGGAGGGCGCTTGTCTCCATTGTTTCTCCAGGAATCTCTGGTAATTCCTTTCTTCATAGAGGTATTTGTTGAACCAAGGTGCTGAGAGAGTATGCCTTTTCTTTTTGCTTTGAAGAGGAGCGACGTTATTGATTTCGACTGCAAGGACTGTGAGGCATTGGGAGGTGAGTTCGTTAACATCTAGGTTCGGGTCTAGCCTTGGAAGTGATAGCAAACCTGATTCACAGAGGGTACCGAGGTCAATATTTTTAGTGTCATGGAACCAGGAGGTAGCCCTCTTAGGTTGGCCGAGAGTTATAGAGTGTGATAGGTAAAGAGACAATGGGATGAGGAGGTGGTCAGACAAGTCTACATGAATAGGGGTAGCGATAGTAAGCATGCCTGCTTTAGAAATAACAAGGTCCAGGATTGAGCCCTTAGAGTGTGTTGTTTCTCTGCAGTGTTGGATAAGGTCATTTGCAGAGAGGAAGGTGGCCAGCAAATTCGCAGAAGAGTCCTGAGGCGAGCCCTAGTGGAGATTGAAGTCACCCACGAAGAGCTGATTGTCACTTTGTGAGTTCCTCCATAAACGAAGGACCGCTACAAGGCGGGCGGTAAATGGCATGGAATCTGAGGGGTGAGGGGTGGTGCAATTGACGCTCAAGAGATAGGCATTCAAAAGTGCTAATGAACAGATAGGAAAAGCCTTAAGTTGAAGGGAGTTTCTAAAGATGACTGCAACACCTCCCCCAACTTTGTCAAATCTGTCATTTCTAAATATAGAATAGCCTATGGGTAATAGGAGATCAAACATAGAGTGAGAGGTATCGTTGAACCAGGTCTCTGTGAGAAAGAGCATGTCAGTATTGTGAAGGATGATGGTATCGGAGATTTCAAGTTTGTGTTTTATTGCAGATCTGCAGTTGTGGAGCAGACAGCGCAGCTCTGTCGAGACAGTTTTGGTGACAAAGGGGCACTTGGGCTATGAGGGGTGATAGGGATATTGTACTTATACGAGGGTGCTCAGAGGGTTTAGGTGGATGAGTGGTTCTGACAGAGGAGATGGTTGGAATAGTGTAGATAGTAGGGTTACTTGGAGATGAAAGTGGAAGAAGGGTGGCATTCGAGGGCTTGTGGGAGTTTGCGATGTTTGCAGACGACAGGTTATGCTTGGCTATTATGGGGTGTGGAGGCGAGGTGCATCTCGTGGGAAGGTGAGTGTTTTCCAAAGGAATTGAGGTGTATGGAAAAGTGGAAATCTTGGAGCTTAAAAGTGAAATGGTAGATTCAAGTTGGGAGATGGAGATGGATAAGAGAGCCTAGCTTATTTCCCAGAGAGAGTAGGGCAGAGCACGGCATGTTGGGTGGCTCGATGGAAACAGGAGGGGGTGCAGTTGGCGGTGGAAGACAGGGAGAGGTGGGGGAACGGGAGGGGAGTTGGGGTACAAGGTTCAGAGGTGGGGAAAGATGGTGGTTGAGAGCGGGCGTTGGTGCATCAGAGGTGAAAAGAGAGTTGTCTTTGTTGGCGTTGCAAGACGGATAGGAATTAAGGACATAATTAGGGGGTGATAGGTGAGGAGCGAGGCGGTGGGGCGGAAGGAGAGGGGAGGAATGTGTGGAATCATAGGAATGAATGAGGTTTGGGAGGAAAAGAGGGAAGGGGGTTGGCGAGGTCCTGTCAGGTGAGGTGGCTGTGAGGGAATGGGCATCTGGCAGAGTGTGGTGGGTTGGGAGATAGGGAAGTTGAAGAAAGGAAGTGGTTCTGCTAGGCCCGAAGGAGGGAAAGGGAAAGAGTTACCAACGGGGGGAAGGGGGTAGCACAGCATTGCTGGAGGAGTAGGGGGAAGGAGAGAGATGCATTGGGTTTGTGGAGAAATTGGGGTACATAGCGAGGGGAGGAGGGGTAGAGAAGAGGAGAAGAGGAGGGAATAAGGGGAACATAAGGAAAGTTAACTAGGGGGAGAAGGTTGGAGGAGAGGTGGACTAAAAAGGGGGGTGGCAGGTAGGGATAGGGGGAAGGAGATGAGATTGGAGTACCGGGACGGTGCAGATTGGACAAGGAGCGTATTAGCTAGAGGTAAGGCTGAAGTGATGAAGGGGGGGCATACTGTGAGGGGGAAGAATGGGAGAGGAGGGCACAGGGGAGGGGGAGGGAAGAGGGTTGACCTGTGCCTCCTGAGGTTGCACCCTATTGGAGCACAGGGGGGTCAGGTGAGGAGAAAGGGAGTAATGGGTGGTGCTAGATGAATAGTCAAGGGATAACCCGGTCGCAGGAGAGGGGAGTAGGGAAGGGAAGAAGTGGTCAAAGAGAAGGAGACAGGTGTCTTTGGCTTGGAGCATGACAGTACCGTTGTTATAGAGTGAGATAGTGAGGGAGCCGTTGAAACACGCAGAGGGGGTCATTTTTGGCCGTTTCCCATGAGGGATAGAGGAGGAGAAGGTGACGTTAAGGGAATTATATAAGCTGGTGGACCAAGAGGGGATGTCGCGAGTGAAAAAAATGAAATCGTTTTTGAGCCTCCCATAACGACCATTGTAAAATTGATCAACTAAAAGGGAATCAGGGAAACATTCAATGGTGTTATGCTTGAATCGTTTTGCTGAAGCTTTAGTCAGGTTAGGATGATAAATGATTTTGTAGCAATTAATTCCAGACTTGACTCGATTGGTGGCCATGTTGGGAAAATGA
Source organism: Triturus cristatus (assembly GCF_964204655.1). Taxonomy (NCBI): domain Eukaryota; kingdom Metazoa; phylum Chordata; class Amphibia; order Caudata; family Salamandridae; genus Triturus; species Triturus cristatus. Next base: position 1,203,786,742 of record NC_140582.1, on the reverse strand, counting down.
GGAGGAGGAGGGTGGTGGGGATATGAGAAGGGTGTCACTAGGAAAGCGGTGGTGAGGAGAAGTATAAGGACAAAAATAGGTCACATATTCCAGACGTCGGTGGAGATATCTGATCTAATGTGCAGTCCGGGAAGTGAGGCGATTAGGAACAGGTTGTTACTTCAGAGCAGGAGAAGATGGGGGCACAGATTCCAGTAGTCGAGAAAGCTTTACTTCTTGGGAGTCTCTATGATTCCACTGGTATTTGATGGGCCCTTCACCTAGGTAATCACATAATATACATGGTGCCATCTGGCACTAGATCATATTTGCAAGGGAATTGTTTACACATGACAGGGCCAACTGGACCACTGTCAGAACCATCACAAAGCGAACTTAGTAAAAGGAAAACAGATCATAAACGTACAACCAGTAACCACTGGTAATCACTGTACTTAGCATCAGCCTGTAACATAAACCACATTATGCACAACAACACATTAGGCGCCAAACGCATTGTACACCTGTTCCAGCGTGAGACAGGGGTGAAAGAGCAAAATTATACTTGTATACACTTATCCTCCCTATGTTGCAGACCCATCGTCACACTAACTCATTTACACACGCATTCATTGGTGGGACCCATAACGCCAACACTCACACGTTTCACTCACAGGAGGAATTAATGATTCAAGCGCTGGACATGTGGGGGAATACCTTATAACCTAAAGGGAAGAAAAGTTAATTTACAGAATATACATTAACATCCGTCACCTATTGATTCCTAATCCCAAACATCAAGGCACTCCGCCCACTTGGTCGACGGACCAATTAGTTGGATTGGTTGATGGTGATTTAGAACCAGCTAAAACACATTTAAGACTCAGAATCTTATATTCTCTAAAAACCACAAACTCATAATTTCTGTTAATCAATATTCGTTTATCAAGATTTTAGTTGCAATTTAATATTAGCATTTGTTTCGTCAACAGTTTAGAAATTTTAGATCAATTAATTTCAAATCCCAGGTCATTATATTTACCTATTCTGGCTATCTGGATTTTCTCTATTTCTTTTGGCTCTGCATAATCGAATTAGCCGTTAAATTGTCAAAATAAAGCAGGCCAAAGCTCAAAGTCCGAAAATCCTTTGCTCTGTATTTTACTGTCTCAAAGATCGCCAAAGGACCAGAAGTCGTGCCAGCATCAGTCTTCGCCTGTAGGGTCTAAGAGGGTATGCAGTCATAGTAACCGCCGAATGTCTAACCCCTCCCTATTCTACTACTCTTTTATAATAATTTTTGGGATAACATAAAACATTTTTAGGCGGAGAACGTCGGTGATTGGCTAATCAGAAACATCCGATTTTTGTCCGTCAGGTTTCACATGGATTTTGCCGACTCACTTCCGGAGATGACATAGTCCTGGTGTTGCAAAGTTTTGATTTTTACTTGTATGATTCTATTGTTCATTTATACCAATTTCTAGTGTCAGGGGTCTTGGCAGTCCACCAACATCCTATCCTTGACTGAGGACAGGGGTTGCAAAGGTTGTTAGGAAGTTCACGGAGCCATCCGAGTCTGCGCAGTAGACTTCGCGCTCACGAGACGGTGTCCACTTCTGAACTCCATGACGGGCGCCATTTTCTAGGTAGGCGCAAATGCTAATTTAAGCAAAACAAACACAAAAGAATAATTAATACAAAGAAATGAAAATTCTAATGTTAACCCCTCACTAATCCCTTTATGTATTAGTGTTTTCCTAGCATATAGCGACATTTAAAGCAATATATTCACCTTTACGGTCCTCCACGAAAATGCAAATGTCACAAAAGCAACATATACCATACGATATCTAATTGCCACATATACTACTATTAAAATGCGTACGTATTTTAGTTATTAGAGTTATTTTGCCATGCAAATAGCAAGTTCCCACGTGTAATTTGTGTATCCAAATAGTTAGACTAATATATCACAGCACACAATTAGTAAATTATAATAAGTAGGTTATTCAATTAGTACTTTCATGCAAAATAGAGGAGGTATGCAACATTTTGCTCTACCTGCTCCATCAATCCCCCCTTTGGTGATTTTTAACATCACCACACTACCTAAAATGTTATAAATTAATTCAATTCTCTTAATTATTTTGTTAGTTCACATACCTGTTTCACCTATCTCTTCTTCTCTTGTCTTTCTGTACATATTCTCTTTCCACTCTTCTAATTCAACTTCTTCAAATTCCCTTTCTTTTCTTTCTTTCTCTTTGTTTCTCTTTTTATGTGTTTTCGTAGTTTTCTTTTCTTGTTACGTAAGCATCCTAGTCTTAGAATTAATACTAAAAATATCACGCACGTTAGTGGAAATAGAATCTTACCTATAAAGGTACTACCTAATTTTAGTAGAAAGTCTCTAATAGCAGCAAACCTTTTCCCAATCTTCTCCCAAATACCTCCAACCTCTAGTGGAGCAATCTCCTCATGCAAATCAGTTATATTATTTATGTATTGTCTTTAGATCTTGACTTTCATCAGGAATGTAAATACAACAATGTTGAACTTTCAGCATTCCGCAGACTCCACCCTCTTTTGCCAAAATTATGTCAAGGGCAAGTCGATTTTACATTACCATTGCACGGATGGCAACCATTTCAGTATTTACCAATAAAAATCCTACAGCAGTGCTTGTTGACAAGCGATCTACTACTGTTGATAATTTTTAATTTTATGTGCATTCAGAGATATTCCAACTGCTGGTATCAGTGCTCCAAAAATGTCTCCTACAGTTTCTGACCAGGATTCTCTTCTCCTAGTTGTCTACCTAACTCATGTGCACCGTCCTTCCTCCGCTAAAACGGCGATAATGGATTGATAATATGCTCTATGGAATTCCAATTGAAGCCCATGTTAGACGTCCTTCACATTTAACATGGGCTTCAATTGGAATTCCATAGAGCATATTATCAATAAGCCTGGGCAAAGCACTACGCTACGCTCGCGTAGTTTGCGAAGTTTGCGCTACTTCGCACTACACGAATTGCACGTAGCACAGTGCAAACACGCGTAGCATAGCGTTGCGCAGTGCAGCGGTCATTTTTTGCTTGCTCGCGGTCCTCAACGTCAAGTTGGCGACCGCGAGCAAGCAAAATGACATCCCAGCGAGACTTTTTCCTCGTTTGCGATCAGCAACATCAAGTTGGCGATCGCGATCGTCGAAAATAAACCTCCCGGCGAGATTCTCAACGCGGGGAGGTCAGGTTTCTCATTGCGAGTGGTCGCGTATGTTCGCGACCGCTCGTGATGAGAAACTACCAGTCCGCGTTGAGAAAGCTGCTACTCGAGTAAAAATCTACTCGAGCGGCAGAAAACTACAGCTCGCACTGTGCAAGATGCCGTTTTCAATGATTGCACAGTGCCGGATGCTTGTTCGCACTGTGCAATCATTGAAAACAGCATCTTGCACAGTGCGAACAGGGTACTATGCAGTTCGCAAAGTGCTACGCATAGCTCGCGTAGTGCGAAGTGCACTTTGCGTAGCTACGCGTAGCGCTACTTTGCGAACTACGCCCAGGGTTAATTATCAAGCCCATTATCACCGTTTTAGCAACAGTTTTCTGCCGCTAAAGCGGCAATAATTTTATCGCCTGGCTTGATAATATGCCCCTAATTTTGTTATTTCAGGTGGAATTTCTCTCAAATTTTCATTCGGAACTTCCTTGCCAACAAGTTCTTTGACAATTTCTTCACTGTTTGTATTTCTACTCTTATGTGCCTGAACTGGTTCAGTGTCTGATTCTGAGCTGGTGTCAGAAATCTGCAACTTTCTCCACAGAGGAAGATTCTCTGGTGCAATAACCAAACTTGGTTCTGACTCCATCCTTTCAGGAGCTTGTCTGGTTCTTGTTCCTTCAGTGTCTGATTCAGAGGTCGTATCGGATTCTCCAAAGTACTCTCCTTCTTTATTATCCACTGGACTTGGAATCCGCAGGGTATAACTAGCATCAATCCAGTTCTTTACTCCTGCACATTTTACAGCTGTTGTCGTACTCAAAATCACCTGTCTTGGTTTACCCCAACGTGGGACTAAACAATTCCTTCTTCTATGCACCTTTATTCTCACCCAATCACCTGGGCTTAGATCATGGGCTGGCTTCTTTTCAAGGGTGGAGGCATCCGATCCAACCTGATGAAACACAGAATGAACGGAATCAGCCAACCCCTTACAGTAATCCAGCACCAAGTCATCAGATATAGGCAACAGCTTGTTGACTGGTATGAATACATGCCTCATTGCTCTTCCCATGACAATTTCATGGGGACTCAGACCTGTATTCCTATCTGGAATAGATCTAATAGTCATTAGTACCAGAAGCAAGACATCAGGCCATTTCAACCCTGTGGCTAAACACATTTTTCCCAGTCTGTTTTTAATCGTGCCATGTACTTGTTCCACCACACCAGAAGCCTCTGGGCGATAGGCACAATGTAGTTTTTGTTGTACATTCAATGCTTCACAAATTAATTTCATGATTTCATTGTGGAAATGTTTTCCTCTATCTGACTCAATCGTAACTGGAAAACCAAATCTAGGAATGAACTCTCTTAATAGTAGATTAGCTACGGTGATTCCATCACTTCATCTAGTTGGGTATGCTTCCACCCATCGAGAATACAAACACACCATCACTAAAACATACCTCAACCTGTTACAGGGGGGCATTTCAATGAAGTCAATCTACATTCTGGTGAAAGGCCCTCCTTCTCGTCCAATCGTTCCTAGACTTACCACTGTTTTTCTTCCAGGATTGTACTGCCGACATATAAGACATCTCTAACAAAGACTTACAGCTACAAGTCTGAATTTTGCATTGTACCATGTTTGTTTAAAGAGTCTGATCATGGCATCTCTCCCTACATGTGCTTGTCCATGATACATCCGTGCCATGGCAGAGACCATGCTATCAGGCATGACTGGTCTTCCATCCCGATAAACCCACACATGATCTGTTTCCCTTGGTGCACATCCTGCTTTTACCCACTGTCTCATTTCCTCATCTCCTGCTTCTTCCTGCAACTGTCTCACTTCTTCCCATGTATTCACTGTGTTAGTAAACAATAAGGGACATGAATTCATTTCTCTTTCTCTTCCCCGATTCACAGAATTTTGATTTGTGCACAATACTGGGCCATATCGTTGGCAAACTGGTTGCCAGCTGAAATGTAATCGTTTGACCTCAAGTGAGCTGCACATTTCACAACAGCTAACTGCTTAGGCAGCTGTATCGCTTCAAGCAACTTCCCAACCACTTCAGCATTCCTTATAGGAGTTCCACTCGAAATCAAAAACCCTCTTTGGGACCAAATCTGCCCAAAGTCATGCACTACACCGAAACCATATTGACTATCGGTTATTACAGTCACTCTCACATTCTTTCCCAACTTACATGCTCTTGTTAATGCAAAACGTTCAGCAACTTGGGCTGATTTTACTCCTTTTAGGCAAGATGCTTCCAACACAGCTGCTACCGTACATACTGCATATGCTGCACTCAGAATTCCCTCATCTGTTCTCAAGCTTGATCCATCCACAAACATCACATAGTCACTGTCTGTCAAAGGTACATCTTTTATATCAGGACGTGATTTGGTACAAAAATCAAGCACTTCCAAACAGTCATGATCCACATCATCTCTGACTTCCACATTTTCACCATCAGGCAATAACGTTGAAGGATTTGCATTCAGACATCTCGCAGGGCTCACATTTGTTGCACCTAGGATGACTTTCTCATATTTAGTCAGACGACTATGCGTCATGAACTGAGTGCGGCTCCTTGTTAAAAGGATTACCACATCATGAGGTACAAACACTCTCACAGGATATCCCATCACAATTCCTTCACTCTGTTCCAAGCTCTTACAAGTAGCTGCCACAGCTTTCAGACAACCAGGCAATGCTACAGCTACAGGGTCTAATATAGGTGAGAAATATGCAATCGGTCTTCGCAATTTTCCGTGTTTCTGTATTGACACAGAAAGTGCACATCCATTTCCTTTGCTGCGATGGAGTTCAAAGTCTTTCCCATAGTCAGGCATGCCAAGTGCTGGTGCTTCACACAAACTGTCTCTCAATTGTTTAAAAGCCGCAAACTCTTCTTTATCTAATTCAATGGGATCTTTTACATCACTTCTTGTCAAGCATACCAAAGGTTTTGCAATCAGGGAAAAGTTACTTATCCACTGACGACAATATCCAACCATTCCAAGAAACAGTCTCACTTCTCTTTATGTCATTGGGGCTCTCATTCCTTTTATTATCTTGATTCTATCTGCAGTTACTTTTCTTAGTCCTTTTTCAATTTTGTGGCCTAAATTTTATACTTCCTTCTAACAGAATTGCAATTTTGATGGGGATACTTTAAGTCCTCCATCTGCCAAATGATTCAGCAATGCTATGGCATCCACTACACAAGCTTTTTGAGTTCTTGACGCCACAAGTAGGTCATCAATATATTGAACCAGTACGGAGTTTTCAGGCATTTTTAAATCTTCTAAGTACTTTTTCAATATCTGGTTAAATATTGAGGGGCTCTCTGTATACCCCCGTGGGATTCGGCACCATGCCAAAATACGTTCGCCAAACCGGAACGCAAAAATCTGCTGACTGTCAGGATGCAATGGAATGGAAAAGAAAGCATGACACAGATCAATTACTGTGTACCATTCTGCGTCATGAGGAATCTGATACAAAATTACAGATGGATTTGGTACGATGGGACAACATGATACAACTATTTTATTTACCTTTCGCAGATCTTGTACTATTCTAAAAGTTCCGTTAGGCCTTTTCAGACCCATAATTGGTGAATTATATGGACTACTCATTATTTCTCTCAGTATACCTTGCTTAATCATTTTCTCCATTATAGGTGTGACTCCAGTAATTATCTCGGGTGTCAATTTATATTGTGGAATATTTGGGTAACTTACTCCTTCCTTTACAGCAATTTTTACGGGATCTACATTTTTCATCAATCCCACATCTTCTCCTGTGAAATCCCATACTTCTGTTTTTACTGTCTTTTTCAATTCTTGAGGCAATTCCTCTGGGTCAAATACAGCAAATGTCTCAGTAACTTCAGATTCCATATTAGCTGTTGTCATTTTGTACAACACATCCTCATCAGGCGTTTCAAAGGCTATTCCATCAGGAGTACAAAATATTGTGCAATTCATCTTGAACAGCAAATCTCTCCCTAACAAATGTATGGGGCTTGAATCACACACTACAAAACGGTGCACATTCACAGAACTAACTTAAGACAAAATCCTAAACTTACTACCATTTTGGTATTCACAGAAGGCACTTACTCATTTTGGCATTCACAGAAGGCACTTAATAATTTCGGTATTCATAGAAGTTAGGAGTCCTAACTTTAGGACTCCTAAATGCCTTCTGTGAATATCAAAAGTCTTAAAATTAGGATTTTTCTTAGTTTTGGAGTACGAAAGTTAGGACTCCTAACTTTAGGACTCCTAAATGCCTTCGGTGAATACCGAAAGTCTTAAAATTAGGATTTTTCTCAGTTTAGAAGTAGTAAACTTAGGACTCCTAACTTTAGGACTCCTAAATGTCTTCTGTGAATACCGAAAGTCTTAAAATTAGGATTTTTCTCAGTTTAGTAGAGTAGTTTGTTCCGAAATACCTACCGGTTGTCTCCATGAATTCTCATTTGAACCTTTTCTTTGCATTTCGGTTTGTTTATTACTATTGTAAGGAATCGTCAGACAATGCTCACTATCCTTTTGTTTATCAAAGATGGGCATTACAGGTCCTATGGTTACATGAACAGTTACAGCTTCTAAGTTTTTAGTTAATTCCCTAATCTTTTCAGTTAACTCCAAGGTTGTCTTTGCTAATTCAGCTGAATTTTCATTAGCCATTTTTCCAGGTTGTGTTTTTTCTGTTTCTCTAAAGGGATTATTTCTTTCTACCGCATGTGGTATTGATTCAAACTTTATATTTCGTGGCGTTTCTTTTATTGGGGCACTTGGTGTCAACAGTGTGGAATCTGATTGATACGGGGTGGATTTTTATAAAACAGGTCATCAAGAACATCATCCTCCGACTCATGCACACCGTACCCTCCTGATTCTGTATTATTTATTTTTCCCGTACATTTTCTACTGCTAATCTCTTAAACATTTCTTACAGGGAACAAACCATCAGTCATATTTGCGCTTCGCCATCTCTTCATTCTGTCATCATGATTCTCCTGTCCATATGACCTACCAAATATATACTTGTACCTTCCACCACTTCGCTGCTGTTCTCTGTTATGCATCTCGTCTTCCCATTCTGTCAATGCTTCAAACTGAGTAGGTCTAGGTCTCGGTTCTAGATTCATCATTCTTTCTCTCAAATTTCTCAAAACCGCTAAATTAAATTAACCATGTTTTGGAAAAGCCAAAACTCCATCATCTTTCATATACTTTGCCTAATTGTCCAACCAAATACATGCATGATAACCATATTTCGCAACCATGAAGGATGTGGGCGTTTTTGAGGGAGGAAGCAATTGTCCCTCTCTGGTCACAATTGGTTTGTCCTTTTTAAATAAACTCTTGATTTTTCCAAACCAGGACTTTTTCTCCTTTTCTAGTGGATCGTAATACATCATTTTGTCTATTCCGTGTATCGCTAGATTTCTCCTACGACTATTCTGTTGACTTATCCAATCGTAGCGCGACTCATACTAACGCACCAATCTGGAGCGTCTATGTCACCTTTGCAAATCTCCAATCCCAGCGCGACTCACACCAACGCACCAATCAGGAGCGTCTACATCACCCTGTAATTCTCCACTCCTAGCGCGGCGTACACTAACGCACCAATCAGGAGCGTCTACGTTTCTCACTGACTGGCCAATCCCAGCGCGGTCTTTCTGACGTCAGCTTTTCTCGCTACTCCTGCTTCTGCTGACCCCTCCTTTACAAAATTTATCGGCGAACTTTCTTACGTTCTTTCTGACTCACAAATCGGTTAGTAACGACATAAAAACGCCACCATTATCTGCTTCGCTAACAAAAGAATTCTGTCTTTCCCGAGAGCAGCGAACAGTCTGTCCTAAAACGGAATCATTCCATCCGTTGATAGAGTAGCACTTCCCTCTACTTTACCCTTCTGGCTAGCTAACCGTTTCTCTAGAATTAAGACACCTGTTGGAGACGCTCTGCTCTTGAGAAATAAAACCAGTTTCACAATTAACCGGAATGCTATTTCATTCACACACATTCATACGGAAAATGTAGTTCATTCACACAGAATCCTGTCTTTCCCGAGAGCAGCGAACAATCTGCCCTACTACAGAATTATTACTCTTGTTAATAAAGTAGCACTTCCCTCTACTTTATCCTTCTAACAAGCTTAGGGAACACCTATTACCTTTCCAGTGATAAGTGTAATCAGAGTGCCTTTTGGACTCTTGGGGGCAGATTTACAAGCCCCTTGCGCCTCATTTACGCCGCCGTTGCGTCACTTTTGTGAAGCAGCGGCTGCACAAATCCTGCGCCATGGTGCGGGGTACTTACAACGTGACGCATCTGGGAGATGCGTCACGTTGTAAAACCCTGCGCCAGAAGTAGGCGTTCCTGCGCAGGGGGGATGTTCCGTCACAGGAACGCCTCCTAAAAGTGGCTGAGTAAAATCTACAAGATTTCACTCAGTCACTTTTAGGCCCATGCTGCGTCAAAACCCTGCGCCTGCTTGAGGCAGGTGTAAGGATTGACGCAGCATTAACAAGATAGGGCCCCCCAGACCATTGCTGGAGCTGCGTCGCGCTTGCGACGCAACTCCAGCAATGCACTACTTTTACGGCACAGATGAGTCGCGCATCTGCGCCGTTTTTGCCTGATGGTGCGCCGCATTGTAAATGCGGCGCATCCATGGTGGCGGAGCTGTGGCTCACAATAACTGGCACATCCCTGCCGATATGCAGGGATGCGCCAGTTATTGTAAATCTGCCCCCTGGTACTTAAGACCAAATTTTCACAGGTGCCCTTCGCTATCCATACACTTCTTTCACACAGAAATTATCCCTAACGGCAACACACGACGATGTTACCAATCGAACCCAGACAATGCGTCGTGCAACTTCAATCGTTACACGTTTTCCCCATGTACCTACAGGGCACAATAATTCCATCTTTCCCGAGAGCAGCGAACAAACTTCTCTACTACGGAATCATTACAAACTTCCGACTTCCTACATCCCAGAAGACGTCAAACAACATAGAACTCAACGTGACTCAACATAGTGTGTTAATACATAAACCAATACTTATCCAAACATCAGTAATCAATATCAAGAAGCAAAAATCGGAAATCAATAAGCAATAATCAAATCTATAAACAATAATCAGCAAACCAATGCAATAAAACCATCATACAGCTACCAGAAAAACAGGTTCCAGCACGAGACAGGGGTGAAAGAGCATAATTATTCATATATACACTTATCCTCCCTACGTCGCAGACCCGTCGTCACACTAACTCATTTACACAAGCATTCATTGGTGGGGCCCATAACACCAACACTCACACGTTTCACTCACAGGTCTGCACACAGGAGGAATGAATGATTCAAGCGCTGGACATGTTGGGGAATACCTTATAACCTAAAGGGAAGAAAAGATAATTTACAGAATATACATTAACATTCGTCACCTATAGATTCCTAATCCCAAAAATCAAGGCACTCCGCCCACTTGGTCGACGGACCAATTAGTTGGATTGGTTGATGGTGATTTAGAACCAGCTAAAACACATTTAAGACTCAGAATCTTATATTCTCTAAAAACCACAAACTCATAATTTCTGTTAATCAATATTCGTTTATCAAGATTTTAGTTGCAATATAATATTAGCATTTGTTTCGTCAAAAGTTTAGAGATTTTAGATCAATTAATTTCAAATCCCAGGTCATTATATTTACCTATTCTCGCTATCTGGATTTTCTCTATTTCTTTTGGCTCTGCTTAATCGAATTAGCCGTTAAATTGTCCAAATAAAGCAGGCCAAAGCTCAAAGTCCAAAAGTCCTTTGCTCAGCACGTTACAGTCCCAAAGATCGCCAAAGGACCAGAAGTCGTGCAAGCATCAGTCATTGCCTGTAGGGTCAAAGAGGGTGTGCAGTCATAGTAACCGCCGAATGTCTAACCCCTCCCTATTCTGCTACTCTTTTATAATAATGTTCGGGATAACATGAAACATTTATAGGCGGAGAACGTCAGTGATTGGCTAATCAATAACATTTTTATGCAAGCAGGTGTGTGGGCTTGAACTCTAGCAGAGAGAGGTGCCTTTTCTTGGGGACCCTGAGGATCGCTGTGGCCGCGCCGTCTGCCTCCCGCCGTCACTTGTAGAGGTGACCGCCGTGTGGGGGGAGCGCAGGGAAAGACTACACTTCCCAGCATTCCCTGGGGCCCGGATATCGACGTCAGCGCGCCCGGAGGCGCTATTTACCGGACCTCGACCCCGGCAGAGCGGGGGACGCAGCAAGCAGGTGTGTGGGCTTGAACTCTAGCAGAGAGAGGTGCCTTTTCTTGGCGACCCTGAGGATCGCTGTGGCCGCGCCGTCTCCCTCCCGCCGTCACTTGTAGAGGTGACCGCCGTGTGGGGGGAGCGCAGGGAAAGACTACACTTCCCAGCATTCCCTGGGGCCCGGATATCGACGTCAGCGCACCCGGAGGCGCTATTTACCGGACCTCGACCCCGGCAGAGCGGGGGACGCAGCAAGCAGGTGTGTGGGCTTGAACTCTAGCAGAGAGAGGTGCCTTTTCTTGGGGACCCTGAGGATCGCTGTGGCCGCGCCGTCTCCCTCCCGCCGTCACTTGTAGAGGTGACCGCCGTGTGGGGGGAGCGCAGGGAAAGACTACACTTCCCAGCATTCCCTGGGGCCCGGATATCGACGTCAGCGCGCCCGGAGGCGCTATTTACCGGACCTCGACCCCCGCGACGCGGACAGCGCCGGGAGAAGCCCGGGACAAGGGCGGGACCGTCTGTGGCCGTCCGGGGCCGGAGGAGGCCGGGCTGGGCCATATCCCCTTCGTCCTGAGACTGTGAGTCACCACGGTGTTCTATGCTATTGATTTGCATTTGATTAGTACTAGGCACATGTTTCTGGATAAGTTTACTACCCACTCCGGATCACCGACCGACCCCTGCCCTCACCACGTCTTCAACAAGGCCGACGCTGTCATCGCACCCCACCTGCGTGACATCATCAACACATCCTTCGACACCACCATCTTCCCCGAGAGCTGGAAACACGCCGAACTCAGCGCTCTACTCAAGAAACCAACAGCGGACCCCACCGACCTCAAGAATTACCGCCCCATCTCGCTCCTCCCGTTTCCAGCCAAAGTCATCGAGAAGACCGTCAACAAGCAGATGGCCGCTTTCCTCGAGACGAACGGATCCCTCGACCCCTCACAGTCCGGCTTCCGAGCCAACCACAGCACCGAGACCGCCCTCATCGCCGCCACCGATGACATCCGAGCCCTGATGGACAACGGAGAAACAGCGGCCCTCATCCTCCTGGACCTCTCCGCGGCATTCGACACGGTCTGCCACCGCACCCTAGTACGGCGCCTCAGCAACGTCGGAATCCAGGACAAGGCGCTGGAATGGATCATCTCCTTCCTCGACGGGAGAACACAGAGAGTCCGCCTACCACCGTACAAGTCAGAGGCCACCGAAGTCATCTGCGGCGTCCCCCAAGGATCATCTCTGAGCCCCACCCTCTTCAACGTCTACATGAGCCCCCTCGCGGCCATCGTACGCAAACACAACCTCAGCATAATCTCCTACGCCGACGACACCCAGCTGATCCTCTCCCTGACCAACGACCCCGCCGCCGCCAGAGCCAACCTGCACGAAGGGATGAAAGAGGTAGCCGAGTGGATGACGACCAGCCGCCTGAAACTGAACTCGGACAAGACGGAGGTCCTCATCCTGGGCTCCTCTCCCTCCGCCTGGGACGACTCCTGGTGGCCTCCCGCCCTGGGCACCGCACCCAAACCGACAGACCATGCACGCAACCTGGGCTTCATCCTGGACTCCTCCCTCTCCATGACCAGGCAAGTCAACAACGTCTCCTCGGCATGCTTCAACATCCTACGCATGCTACGGAAGATCTTCTGGTGGATCCCCACCGAGACTAGGAAGACCGTCACCCAGGCCCTCGTCACCAGCCGACTGGACTACGGCAACGCCCTCTACGCCGGTACCACCGCCAAACTCCAGAAGAGACTCCAGCGGATCCAGAACGCCTCAGCCAGACTCATCCTCGACATCCCACGAACCAGCCACATCTCCGGACATCTGAGAGACCTTCACTGGCTCCCCGTCAACAAAAGAATCACCTTCCGCCTCCTCACCCACGCACACAAAGCCCTACACGACCAAGGCCCGAGCTACCTCAACAGCCGGATCAACTTCTACGCTCCCAAACGCCACCTCCGATCAGCCAACCACGCCCTCGCCGCCGTCCCCCGCATCCGAAGAGCGACTACAGGAGGAAGGTCCTTCTCCTACCTGGCCGCCAAGACCTGGAACTCCCTCCCGACCGACCTGCGCCTGACCCAAGACCACCTCTCCTTCAGGAAGAAGCTGAAGACCTGGCTGTTCGAGCAGTAGCGGCTCCCCCCCCCCAGCGCCTTGAGACCCTACGGGTATGTAGCGCGCTTTATAAGTGTCACTGATTGATTGATTGATTGATTGATTGACTGAAGCACAAGACCCCTCATTTACGGACCAGAGACTATTAACTGTTTGGATTGTTATTTCCATCTACTGTTAACTTGTGGCAGATTTATTTTCATATTGTGTGTATTAGTCTTACGTGATAAAATTAGGAAATGATGAAACGGGGAAGGAAAACAAACGCCAAAGCCCCTGCAACGCGGTCACACACTAAGTCCCTAGCTGCAGGTTCCCAGCCACTACCAACATTGACTGCTATCGATAAGATGCTCCAGCAGACCATCGGGGTTGTGGCTAATGCTATAGAGAATACCGAGAGACGGCTCTCCATTACACCATCACTGTACATTCCAAGTCAGGAAAGAGACACTTCGGTCACTATGACTGAGGCGCTGGAGGTTAGCTCCTTTATGACATCATCTTATATAGATCTACCTTCCAGTCAGGTGCCAATAGAAAATTCTAAGGATCCCCGAGATAGATCCACTATACAGGCTTCTCCCCCTGTTGTGAAGAAAAGGGTGGACACATGTAAGCCGTGCCCGAGGAATAAAAATAAAAACAAAAATAACACTGCCCCAACTAAATTAAAAAAAATATCCACACCAACCATGACCTGGTGACTCCATCCGAAAATCTGCGTGACGCAGCGCCAGGAATACCGTGTTGGGTTACTAATATGGTCACGGACCTACAAACTTCCTTGGAACGTACAATTCTCATTCAGCTTAAGCCACTGGTATCAAAACTAGATAAATTGATTTCCATGTTGAACTCCAGAGGCGGGGGGAAAACTGAGGCAGCTAACTCCCAAAGATCGTCGGCCCCTCTTGGTATGGAAGCCCAACAAAATAAAGCTCCCTGCATTTTAGTTCCTGACACTACTAGCCAACCGGCACAGATTGCCAATACGGGATTGATTATGGATGCCCAAAAACCTACATCCCTTCCACCCCAAGACACTCTTAGCGATGGTTCCCAGCAAAGATATAGCCAACCCATAAAAACTCTGGCAAGTAAACCTGATAAAGTCCCGACTACGTTAAAGCAAGGCCAGCTGAGTAACAATACTAGCATTCCCGCAAAAGCTAATATGATACCAGAATCTAATGCCCAGCACTTGCCCACAATAAATTTACCACCCGAAGCACAAACTTTTGTCGTTGCACTGGTGGGTGTTCCACCTTTAAGAGAGGGCAAAAGAGAAAACGAGGATGAGTTAAAGAATAAGTGCATTCAGTGGCTCACAGTAAATAGGCCCCTACCAAGAGACATTTCAGGAGAAATATTGCTGGCTAGAAGAGTGGGCTGGATTGGGAGGAACCCAAAGACTGTAGCAGGAGATGTAATAATTCTAAATTTTAGGGATGCCACTGCTGTACAATATATATGTAGTAGTGACACTTATAAACAAAGCACCCAAATATCTGCTCTACATCTCTCCTATTTCTATCCTACTCCTAGCTGGGAACCGCACTATTCTAGAGCCAGGATTTTTAATAGGGGGCATCATCTCCCACCCTGCAATTTGGAAAATAGAGGTATACATAGAGAAGGCTGGCCTATTCGTACTCCTCTCTACCCGCTACAGTCACATTGGAATAGATTCAGTGTACTGGAAGAGGTGGATTGACTTAGCTTGGGTGGAAAACTAGATCAACAACTCACCAGTAAAACTACCAGCTGGACAAGGGCCATAGAGGGAGAAGCACCGTTAGCAGATTGTATAAATAGCTCACAAAACAGGGAAACTAATATAAATAGCTCGGACACTGAGAGTCCTGATGATCCGACACAAGGTTGCATAAAATTGGTCTCTTGGAATATAGCTGGCCTAAAAAACAAGTTGGGCTCCCCAGATTGGACTGCGTTTATGACTAAATTTGACATTTGCCTAATGCAGGAGACCTGGGCATTGGAGGATAGTAGAAGCCCGACTTTTGCTACCTATAATATCCTCGCAACATCACTAGGTAAAGGCCGCCCGTCTGGGGGACTATCGATATGGGTAGCCACACACTTGGGAACCCAGGCCGTACAAATACCAACAAAATCGCTGGATTTCCAATGTGTTTTATTACAACCGCCAAACAACCCCCCAGTAGCACTAATCAATGTTTATTCGAGGCCAATCAGAAACGGTAAAGAATCAACCACACTGAGTGAGCTGGCATCATTTATCTCAGGGCTAGATCCTTGTAATTCTATAGTCCTCGGCGGGGACTTTAACTGCCAGTTTGAACCATTGGGTGGGGTTGATCAGGGTGAGCAGGATGAGGTAGATGCGCTATGGCATATCCCAGACCCGGATATTTCCCCAGTCAGAGCTTGGACACCTCTGGTATTACAAGCAAAATCCTTCTGCCTTACAACGTCTCTGCGGGCGTTTAACGGGAGAATGGACTCTGACCGCCCAGCAGCAGGAACGTTTAACCGGACAGACAGGGTCTCCATAATTGACTATATAATGATTGAAGCTAAAAATTGGAGCAAGATAAAGAATTTTAAAGTTGAAAAAAGGCAGGATAGTGACCACAATGCTCTGACTTTAATTCTGAAGCCAGGGTCCTTCGGGTTAAAAAACCCTGAGACTACACTAAATGTGGCAATTCCTCCTCTTGTATTATCTAACAACCGTAGAAGGGTGAAATGGCCTCGTCTGGCAACGTCACCTTTACAACTTGCGAAAATTTATCAAATCGCGATACCCTGGATAACTCGGATGGCTGCTGAAACTGGGCCTACGCAGGTAGTGGAAATACACAAACAGCTAGTATTGGAACTGGGGGATGTTTTCTATCCAATAGCTAGAGCAAAGAGCTATGTGCCCAAAGCGTTTCCTTGGTTTAATACTAGGTGCAGGGAACTAAAAAAGAACCTTCTCGCAGCAATTAAATCAAAAAATAAACCCAGCACTCGAGATGCTAGACAAGCGTATAAGAAGGAGCTGTCTAGGAGTAGGTTGGAATGGGAAGAAGAGAGGTGGGAAGCGCTGAGGGATGCCTTGGTGACTAAGGACGCCAAACTCTTCTGCGAGCTAGTGAGTTCTTCTGTAGGAGGCAGTGGGGAATCTTTCCTGCCAAACATTGCTCCCTCAGTATGGGAAACGCACTTTGCCACATTGTATTCTTCCCCCTCGGTCACCCCGGAGCCACTGAATAGAGCTCGGATAATGCAACCAAAAGACCAACTCTGTGTTCCATTGGATCTAAATTCTACACATGAGCATTGTCCTCAGGAGCCGTCAGACCGTGGAAACTACTCTGGCCACCTAAGAACTAGGAAGCAGATGACTACTGGAAGTATTGAGGTTATCTCAATCAAAGAAGTAGAATCTGCTATTACCAGGCTACCCTCTAACAAAGCCCCAGGGCTAGATAAAGTGCCAGGCGATCTCTTTCGTTCACAACCTAAAATCTGGGGACCCTATCTAGTTGTACTATTCAATGCAGTCCTGACAGGAGCTAATTTACCAGATACCTGGGCAGGGGCTGAAATTGTTCCTATTTACAAAAAAGGTTGCCCTTTAGCTCCCTCGAATTACAGGCCCATAAGTCTCTTGGATACTACACAGAAACTTATGGGCCGGATCATACTAGATAGAATACTTGAGTGGGCAGAGGAGTGTGGAAATGTGGATTTTCCTGATCAGTTATGTCCCCTATCTTGGACCCCAACGGTTCTATATGCATGTTACACGTACATGTATGTTCCCTCCAGTTCCAGTTTCTAAGACGCAAACATATGTGTGTCTACCGTCGACATGTTCTCTGTCAGATCCGCCATCAATGGGCTGGATATTCGATTCCTAAGCATGAAAGGCCACCGACTTTATATGGCTAAGTTACTCCATTTTTACAGTTCAGGCAAGTAGGCCCGATTCTGTCCTCAAAGCCTTTCCCTGCTCTCTGTCTTTGACAGCTTCAGCTTGAGCTCGCATCTGTATCCATGAACTTTGTCCTACTCCCTGTGCAGCTAACGGTGCCTGCCTCGGCCAGTTTTCGCCTGCTTGCCAAGAAGCTGTATTTCACCTTCGAATTGTCTATTTTGCTCTTCAGCCGATGCATTCCTGTCTAGTGATTTAGGTAAACATTTCCTTTAGCTCACAAGCAAAGGACTCAGCCTTTCCGTCCTCCTGCAAGTGATTCATAGCCCTGCTGCCATGGAAAGTTTTCTGCCCCTCGCATCTCATATAGACACTTAGACGCTTGTACACGCACATACAGTTAGTATAGAATAGATTCTGTCCGAGAGTCCTTCCTTGTGGATAACATAGTTCTTTAAACATAGGATGTTAGATATGATTTGGGATTAGGTTGACTTGACCCCTCAGACTTCTCGTCTCCACATGTAGAGCTAAATGTCAAGTCCCCTTCACCCCCTAGTTGCACGTCAATTACACGTCATGCTGCCGCGCGCGCATCTATGCCAAGTATTATCTTATAGATCCACCTATGTAAGATAATCAGAGCCAATCATGTTTCTTTTTGCTCCTTATTACGCCTAGTTTCGATTACGTGTCACTATGTTAACTTTTCTTATCAAATGTTACGCCTTCTACATTCGTTTCATTGTAATGCACTTATTATAAAAATGCATGTCTGTCAATAAAGTATTGTACTTCACTTCCTGAACCCTCGTGGTGACGGAACCTGAAGGCCGCGACTCGAGTCGGCCATTTTGAATGGAATAAAGCCCATTTAGAAAACTCTTATACCACGGATTCTGCCTCTTGTTATTCTGAGCTATTTTATTTTATTTCAAGATCCCGTATGAAATTCAGTCCGGTAAAGAAGATTTTATTTACCACATAATGGCGCCCGAACAGGGACACTTTCTCATCTCACGCGCCGGCGGTGCGTTGCAGGCCCGGTCTCCTGCCATAGCTGGACGGACCATAAACGCGTACCAGCAGGATTTCCTGTAAGCTCCCTCCGGTCAAGCGGGGGCGACTGAGGCTGCGATCAACCCAGACGAGGCGGTGAGAAGTGCGAAGTATCCCGACCAGAGCCTAGCTGAGAGAGCAAGATCCGAGGTATACAGAGGCCCACCAGGTTTCTCGAAATCCCGATGTCCAGAGGGTCCGCTGTCCGCAGTCATCGAGTCCTGTCCATTCTCTGAGGCCTTCCGTTTCAAGGAGCTACTCGGTGAGTACCATCGCCGGGGAGGCGTGTTGACGCGCACATAGGTTGTGCCGGTCAAGACGGATTTGGGTACACAAATCCGGTCTGCACTGTTTAGCAGTGTATATGTACTGTTTAGCAGTATATCAAGTATTCCGAAGTATTCAGTTATTGTCAAGAATTCAGCGTGGTGATTAGTTAGGCAGACTGTCATCATTGTCGGTCGTTGTTAAAATGTTTAATGTTTAATGTTTAAAGTGTTCAAATATTGTGGTATGAATGAGTGTTCATTGTTCACTGTTCATTATTGTGTTTTTTCGTATTAAGTAAATTCAAGAGTAAGTATCAGATCAGTTGTCAATATGCCGCTCTTCTCGAAATTAAGACAGATTACTACCAGAAAAGGGGTGCTTGAAGAAGCAGTTCCTATTCCTCCTAGGGACACTCCAGGGCATTTTATGTACCATAAGCATGGCTTATTGTTGATCTATGGGTAGATTATACCAAGGGATTGCCGGAAAGTCAAAGGTGGCCCGTAGCGGGAACCTGGGATGCAGAGTGCATCATGAAAGTGGAGGAAGAGTTATGGAAAAGAAAGGTCAGACAGTCACAGAAAGACGCTGTTGAGTTATGGCGTAAAGAATCTCATAGACGTACAGAAAAAGCACGTAGACAAGAAGAGAGGAGTAAAGAAAGTTCAAATAAAGCTCAAGAAAATCCATTAATTGAGGAAGGTATCCGAGTGAAATCAGAACAAGTAAATAGACAAAGAAATGCTCTTATGAATGGTATGTATCCCCTCCTAGCCGAAGGACTACCTAAGGCTGCTCCAGAGATGCCAAAAGACTTGCCACCCCCATTATTTCCAATTAAGGTACATCCTAAAGGGCATCCCAGAACCGCAGAAGATGTTTTTCTTTCCTCATATCTAGACGACGCAGCTCCCGAGTATGCTAACGCCACACCACATAGACCGTCTGGCGGAGGGGTTCAACGTCAGGATCAGGTATCTGTCCCCGTGCAACAGCAAGTCCCGATACAAGTTTCGGCAAGCACATCTGTTTCCGCATCTGTCTCCGCAGTCGATCCTACAGGGGTATCGACACCCATAGTTGCTGTGTCACGTTCAACGAATCCATTCACACCCGACGCCCCAGATGGGGCCACGGGAGGTGCTAGCAGTACCTTTACACCACCCAGAATAAATAAACTTGTTTTTCAAGAGTCAGCGCATTCACGTACACCTAAATTCGTAAGTGAACGTACGCTTAAGGAACTCCTTGTAAATTGTAGATATGACCCAGTGGCTGGTAAAGAGGACGAAATGGTCCTGGCATCATTACGTATCAGGCGAGCCGCAGAGTATTTAGCAAGGTTACCAGGAATGACTACGCATCTAGATAACATATATCATTTTGTTCAAACGGGACGAGATCCAGGATGTATTAACAGAGCTATGGAATTCCAGAAAGTAGAGATACAGGGGGAACTGTTACGTTTCCTCATAAACTGTGTAATCAGAAATCAAGATCGTCCGGGGGTAGACCCGAATGCAATGCTTATTCTTACAAGATGGAGTCAGAATATATCAGAAGGGAGACACGATAAACAAAATTGTATAATAGCCATGTGCCGAAAAATCCGTAAAGAAATAGAGCGTGTTCATGAAGAAAGATTGGGAACAGACGAGTTTGAGCAAGATGAAGTGTCCGAATCAGGGAATTCCGCAAGACAGTCAGAGACCATAGCCTATGTAGGCAGAGGAAGATCCTGTGAAAATACTAGATGTTTTTCTGATCCCATACACTCTGTATGCCCAAATAATAGCAGAACGTATCCGACGCCTGTAATGAATCTGAAGTCTCCTGAACATTCGTTTCAAGCCGCAGATAAAATATTACGAGAACGAAGGGGTTACCACCTCCTCGATTCCATGGATGAGCAAGAATTAGCCAGATCAGCCGTTCACTGGATTGACAGTCCTGAAAAATACGGTGATGAGACCGTAGCACACACGTTTTTTAATCTCAGTGCAGATGAACAACGTTTAGCTGGAATATATATGATTCAGCAACTCCTCATATTATATAAGAGCCAACATGCTGACCCTGGTCCTTTACCTGATATATTAACGGAACTACTCACGAACAGATGGAGAGGTTCTAGTAACAAGCTAATTAAAGAGATATTAGTGTCACGTAAGCAGTATGTCCTTTTTGTAAGTCCGGATTCTCTCTCGCTGCCCCGCAGAGAAAGAGCGCCGTACTATATGGATAGACAAAATCCTTTACGAGAAGTGCACCCAATAAAAGGCGAAGACAATGAGTTTCACCGTGTATTTGTTTACACACCCATATCAAAAATGGAATTATTGGAAATGAAGAAAGTAGTACCTAGTCATGACAAAGACCCAGCGGGTTTCCACCGAGAAATTAAAGACATGTTACTGATGGGAGAGTACACCTTTCCTGATATTATGACGATATTAAAGGTGCTTTTGCCTGCTGGCATTTATGAAAAATTGAAAGAAAAAGAGTGGGAAGTGGGAGACCAAAAGATAGACTGGACAGCATTAGCAGAGGAAGAAAGGGGCCGAACTGCAGGTTCAGGGCTCGGGGATAAAGTTAAACTGTTACCAGGTTTACTAGTACAGGTACTGCCACGTTTATTAACTACAAAAAAGGAAGATTGGGGTGCAATCACAGCCTGCAAACAAAAGCAAGATGAAGACACAAGCGATTATTATGCTCGATTTGAAAAATGTTTTGGTATAAATAGTGGTATAAAAGCAAGTAGTGACTCATATCCACATTTATTTGTGACAAAATTAGTGGAAAATGCATTGCCTCCAGTGAAGAATAGAATATTGAAATTCGAGAGTACCTGGCAAAGTAACACTCCGTCACAAATGCTACAAATGTTACAGTATCATCACAATAGAATTAGGGATGAACAAGAACACGAGCATAGACGCATGAAGGATACAAAAATGAAAATGCTAGTTTCTCAGACAGTACCAGCAGATGGTCACAAAAAGGGTGTGACACATTCTGGTGATTCTGCAGTTCCTGTAAAAGGAACCTGCAATTACTGTAAACAACTAGGCCATTATGTACACGATTGTCCAGTCCTGAAACGTAATATAGCTACAGGTATTGCAAAAGAGAGACCACGATTAGTTAGACACGATCAGAATGAACAAGGAACTATGCAGCATGGACAGTCCATGCCAGTTCAGCAACAGTCCATGCCAGCCTCACAGCAACCCATACAGTTTGTGCCAGCTGCACCACCGTTGCCTGCTACTGCCACACAAACCACAACACGACAAATGTATCAGACTGCACAGTATGAATACCCTGAGTATCAGCGTTACGCATGAACCAGCCTAGAGAGGGAAGTTGACTTACCGCTTATCGAGATTCCTGTAGATCAAGAAGGACCTTATGTACATAGTGAATTATTAGGTCAGGATAGAAAATTCTTACTCGATACAGGGGCAAGTCGAACAACTATAAAACGTAGTGAAGTTCCAGGGGCACCCCTCTCAGGCTCTCAAAATGTTTCCCTTGGTTTTTCAGGAAAACCTATTGTTAATGAAGTATCACAGCCTCTACCACTTACGATAGGACCTTTGACACGAACTACAGATTTATTGCTTACTAAATCATGCCCAGAAAATCTGTTAGGAATTAAAACTCTGAAAGCACTAGGAGCCATAATATGTTGTTCTCCGGAAGGAGTAAGGTTGTTTCTACGTGATTTTAAAGGTCACTATGCGTGTAGAGACATGGATCCCCGACTACAGACTTTACCAGTACATCTATGGGCACAAGGCCCTACGGATGTTGGCTGCATGAACATTACACCCTATCGAGTCACATTGAAAGCAGGAGTGGTACTACCACGAATGCGACAATACAAGTTACCGCATGATGCTGTAGTGGCTTTGCTGAAAATCATTGATGAGCTGATTGTCCAGGGAGTAGTTGTAGAAACAGACTCCAATGTATGTAATTCACCGATAATTCCGATTCTTAAACGAACTGATCCTACTGCCCCACCAGTGTACCGATTGGTTATTGATTTGCGTGAACTAAACAAGTGCATTGTACCACAATTCCCTGTGGTCCCTGATATATCATCATTGTTGACAGCAATTGATTCCGAAGCAACATTCTTTACTGTAATTGATCTCAAGAATGCCTTTTTCAGCGTCCCAATAGATCCGGAAAGCCAATATTTGTTCGGATTCAGTTTAAATGGGCGCAGCTTTAAATTCTCACGCGCTCCCCAAGGATTCACAGAAAGCCCCAGCATCTACAGCCAAGCACTGAAACGAGAACTTGACAGTATCCACATGCCAGTCAATACTGCACTGCTTCAATATGTCGATGATCTGCTGATCACCGCAAGAAGCGAGCCAGAATGTGAAAAGGCTTCTCTGACAGTTTTACATTTTCTAGCCGACAAGGGACACAAGGTGTCTCCTTCTAAGCTGCAATTCTGTGTCCAGCGAGTTATTTATCTTGGTCACTCGCTGTCCAAGGAGGGAAGGCAGCTTACACCAGATCGCATCCAGTTAATTGCTAACATGTCAATACCCCAGACACAAAAGGAGGTGCGAGCTTTCATAGGCCTCACTTCATATTGTAGGCAGTGGATCCCTCAGTACGCATTTCTAGCAAAACCACTCATTCAGTTAACCACACAGGAGGCAGCCACATCGACTGTCCTCCCTTGGACTCAGGAACATACACAAGCTTTTGAAAGCCTAAAGGAAGCTTTATGTCAAGCACCTGTTTTAGCAACACCATGTTATAGCAAACATTTTACACTCTTCGTTACAGAACGCGAAGGTACTGCCTTGTCAGTACTCACTCAGGATCAAGCAGGATCACGCAAACCATGTGCTTATTTTTCCAGTACATTAGATCCCGTAGCTCAGGCTTTGCCTGCATGCCTGAAATCAGTGGCAGCGACAGCTTTAGCAATCAGACAAAGCGATGCCATAGTATTAGGACACCCATTGACAGTACAAGTACCACATGCAGTAGAGGTTCTTGTGAACCGAACACAAACACAACACTTGACCATAGCAAGACTTACCGGTTATGAACTGACATTGTTTCAACCACACATAGAGATCCGACGGTGTAATACATTGAATCCTGCTACACTATTACCTGTTATTGGAACAGACCCACTAGCTCATGATTGTGTTGAAATCATTGAAATAAAGACGAAACCTAGACAAGACTTGACAGACGTTCCATTGTTAGATCCAGACCTGACGTTGTATGTAGACGGATCGTGCATGAGAACAAGTACAGGAGATTTAGTGGCCGCGTATGCAGTCACAACAGACACTGAAGTTATTGAGACAAATTGTATAGATACTTTGTCAGCCCAAGCAGCAGAACTTATTGCTCTAACACAAGCCTGTATTCAAGCCACAAATAAGAAAGTTAATGTATACACTGACTCACGTTATGCATTCGGAGTTGTACACGACTTCGGCGTGCTGTGGCGAGAGAGAGGTTATTTAACTTCCCATGGTGCCCACATTCAGCACGGACCCCTCATTCATGCCCTGTTAGATGCAATACATCTACCCACTGCTATATCAATTATGAAATGTAAAGCACACACGAAGGTTACTGATATCATTTCTCAAGGCAATGATTTAGCTGACAGAACAGCTAAACAGACTGCTCAGAACCGCACATTAGACATGACAAAGCAAATGGTTCAGACACCAACACAGTGTATGACAATTAAGGATCCCGCACTTGACGTAATTGACATACAGACACATGCCACAGCAGAAGAAATAAAGAAGTGGACTGAACTAGGAGGGATCCAGACAGATCAAGGATGGATGACGAAGGAGAAATCTGTATGGTTTCTCCCTGATTCCATGGTTCAAGCCATTATAGCTACAGTTCACAGTCCAGCACATTTAGGAGAGAAGGCTATGCTAGACAGCATTCAGCACATTTGGTTCAACAAACATTTACGAGCAGCAGCTAAACAAAAAGTTCGTACCTGTATGATATGTTGTCAGTTTAATCCAGGAAAGAGTGTTCCCGTAGAGCAGGGTGGATTTCAGCCTCCTGACCATCCTTTTGAAGTCCTCCAGATGGATTATATTCAGATGGAACGTTGTCGAGGATTCAAATATGTTCTCGTAGTTGTCTGCGCTCTCTCCCGTTGGACAGAGGCGTATCCCGTATCAGATTACACTGCCCCGACTACTGCCAAGCAGCTAGTTCGAGAATTCTTCCCACGGTACGGTTTACCACGTGTTGTATATTCAGATAACGGCCAGCCTTTCTCATCCGAACTAATGAAACATGTCTCACTTTTGTTGGGATATCAGTGGAAATTCCACTGTGTCCGACACCCCGAGGCAGCAGGTCTCGTGGAACGACATAATCAACTTTTAAAAATCAGATTGTCTAAAATATGTCAGGAAAAAGGTGTGGACTGGATAGTAGCCTTACCAGTTGCGCTATTTTACATGAGGATGGTAGCACACTCTCGAACAGGGCTATCCCCTTATGAGGTGATCTTTGGTAGACCACCGAATATGTGGGGGACGCCTATACCCCGTAAAATAACTGATGTTGACTGTAATATGCTGACAGATTACCTGGCTTCCTTGATGTCTGCACTACAATCTTGTCGTTCACAGGTAGTCGCAGCTTTTCCCGACAACACCGAGGTGAAACCTCATGACGTAATTCCCGGCGATTATGTTCTCGTCAGGAATTTCGATCGGAAAACCCAACTGGAGCCAAGGTGGAGGCTTCCTAAGTTGGTCCTGCTGACGACCAGAACAGCTGTGAAGATCGAAGGGAGAAAAGGCTGGGTGCATTCCAGCCATATCAAGAAATTTCATGGACTTCCTCCTGACACAAACAGTACTCCCCGTGTGTCTTCCCCCATTGACTCAAAGCTACCTTTGGCTGAGGCCAGTAGCACCGAACTCTATAAGCAGAAACTCAGGTCCAGATCCAAACTGTCGGACGATTTGATTGTTTAAGTCCTCTCCAAGGTGAAGCGGTTGAATCTGTCCCGACATGTATCCCTTAGGTCTGAATGATGTAGAGTCCAGAATCATAATGAAACGACATGCTTATTGTAAATTACTGCGTAGCCACTGTATTGTGACTTTATTAATTTTGTTTTTCTTGAGTTTTTTAATAGTTACTGCAAGTATATTGTTGCATATGTATTATCCTGTTTCTAAACGTACTTTCAATATAACTGATGAACATTTTTTTAGTGACCTACCCCCACATGAGTTGTCCTATAGACTTGCGCTGCGCAATAACACCTTCATTAGTATGTTACATCATTCCCATCAGACTAGTAATGCCACCAATTGTTGGGTGTGTGGCCGACTCCCTCCCTATCAGAATAACAAAGGAGTTCTGCCTTTCTTTCCACATCCGTTCACACACAATGGCTCCTGTGGAGCATGGTTTAGTTTATTAAATTCCATAGACCCAGACACAGCAGTTTATCAACAACATTGGATATGGGGAAATCTGAATCTAGTTTTATTCAAAGTCTGTCACCCTAATAAGGAGGGTCACCCCAGTAGAACAGGAACTGAATTAGAAAATGAAGTGTATAAATTAGGTAATTTTACGCCTAATCTTATGATTTTGAATGTCAAAACCGAAGTTGAACTAATTCTGCCCACTATGTCAGTATTTCCAGTCAAGGGTGAATTATGTGTGAGAAAAGTTGGTTCCATACATATGGGCCACAGTAAATGCGTTACTACAGTAGAATATAGTGATCAAGGTAAATCTTCATTTAGAGCTTCTAGCCATTCTTACTTTATATGTGGTCAGACGGCATATATGCGTCTGCCTCTAGATTGGGATGGTACCTGTTACATAGCATTCCTTTTGCCACCTGTTTTCCTAGCCCCCCCTGATTATTATCGAAATGTTCATTTAGTACACAATAGAGAGCGAAGAGATCTCCCAGTTGTCGATTATACTGAGACGGCATGGGACAAGTATGTAGATTTCAATAAAGGTATCTTTCCCTATATAGGTACAATATCAAATAGTAAGCTGATACGCAGACTCACCAAGACTCTTGAAGCTGTAGTAAACGAGACTATAGCCGCCCTAGGCAATCTGACAGAGGAACAATCAGTGATGAGAATTGTTGTTCTCCAGAATCGTCTTGTCCTTGACGTCATCCTGGCCGATAGGGGCGGAGCTTGCAGGGTCATCGGATCCAGCTGCTGCATATTCATACCAGAAAATTCGCCATCTGTATATAAAGCTATAACACGCCTTCATAAGATTGTAAGCCAGATACACGAAAATCCAGGCACTTGGACGTGGTCCGGGTGGTTTTGGAGTGTGATATCAACCTGGGGATGGAGAGTTCTATCCTTCCTAGGTATTGGCCTTCTTATGCTCTTCAGTTGTTGTTTATGCCTGCAATGTGGACCAGCGATTTGTGGTCTGTGTGCCACATCATGCATTCCATATCACAGTTCTCGTTCAAAATGCCGGAAGAAGAAGGAAGAAGAAATGATGCTCCATGAGCAAATCGATGGAATGATGAAGATTGATATCTCTTGAAGGGCAAGTAGGGGACAAGGAGGGAATGTGGAAATGTGGATTTTCCTGATCAGTTATGTCCCCTATCTTGGACCCCAACGGTTCTATATGCATGTTACACGTACATGTATGTTCCCTCCAGTTCCAGTTTCTAAGACGCAAACATATGTGTGTCTACCGTCGACATGTTCTCTGTCAGATCCGCCATCAATGGGCTGGATATTCGATTCCTAAGCATGAAAGGCCACCGACTTTATATGGCTAAGTTACTCCATTTTTACAGTTCAGGCAAGTAGGCCCGATTCTGTCCTCAAAGCCTTTCCCTGCTCTCTGTCTTTGACAGCTTCAGCTTGAGCTCGCATCTGTATCCATGAACTTTGTCCTACTCCCTGTGCAGCTAACGGTGCCTGCCTCGGCCAGTTTTCGCCTGCTTGCCAAGAAGCTGTATTTCACCTTCGAATTGTCTATTTTGCTCTTCAGCCGATGCATTCCTGTCTAGTGATTTAGGTAAACATTTCCTTTAGCTCACAAGCAAAGGACTCAGCCTTTCCGTCCTCCTGCAAGTGATTCATAGCCCTGCTGCCATGGAAAGTTTTCTGCCCCTCGCATCTCATATAGACACTTAGACGCTTGTACACGCACATACAGTTAGTATAGAATAGATTCTGTCCGAGAGTCCTTCCTTGTGGATAACATAGTTCTTTAAACATAGGATGTTAGATATGATTTGGGATTAGGTTGACTTGACCCCTCAGACTTCTCGTCTCCACATGTAGAGCTAAATGTCAAGTCCCCTTCACCCCCTAGTTGCACGTCAATTACACGTCATGCTGCCGCGCGCGCATCTATGCCAAGTATTATCTTATAGATCCACCTATGTAAGATAATCAGAGCCAATCATGTTTCTTTTTGCTCCTTATTACGCCTAGTTTCGATTACGTGTCACTATGTTAACTTTTCTTATCAAATGTTACGCCTTCTACATTCGTTTCATTGTAATGCACTTATTATAAAAATGCATGTCTGTCAATAAAGTATTGTACTTCACTTCCTGAACCCTCGTGGTGACGGAACCTGAAGGCCGCGACTCGAGTCGGCCATTTTGAATGGAATAAAGCCCATTTAGAAAACTCTTATACCACGGATTCTGCCTCTTGTTATTCTGAGCTATTTTATTTTATTTCAAGATCCCGTATGAAATTCAGTCCGGTAAAGAAGATTTTATTTACCACAGGAGAACAAGATATTAAGTACCTACCAGGCAGGGTTCAGAGCAGGGATTTCGACCCTGGATCAGCTCTTTAGACTACAGGTCTTGTTTTGGAAAACCGTAATTCTGGGAGGGGGTAGTCTCTACCTGGTCTTCGTAGACTTACGGGCTGCTTTTGACCTCGTGCCCAGAGAAAGCTTATGGAAGGTCCTGAAAGATCTAAACCTCCCGCCTTACCTCCTAGAAGTTCTGAAGCATTTCCATAAAGAGAATTATGCTCAGGTACGTTGCGGGAAAAATGGAGAGCTTTCAGAACGTTTCCCAGTTACCAGAGGTGTGCGCCAGGGCTGTGCCCTGGCCCCCACCCTCTTTAGCCTTTACATCAATGGTTTGGTGGGTGAGTTGGACAAGGTTAAGAATGGTGATGTTCCCCGGCTGGCATCTGGACGGGTGCCTGCATTGATGTTCGCAGACGACACCTTATTGCTGTCTCGAACCTCTACAGGCATCCAGAGGGTATTGGATGGCTTTGTAATATTCTGTGCTTCGAGGGGGCTTGAGATCAACTTAGAAAAGACAAAGTTCATGATCTTCGGCCCCCCGAAGCGCACTCGCCCCTGCCCAGTCCTAAATGGCATCCCACTGGAAAGGGTTGGTACCTTCGTCTATCTGGGTGTTACCCTGACCGAAGATTTTGGCTGGGGCCCACAGGTGGTCAAATCCGCCCTGAGGCTCACACAGATAGCGGGGGGTATAAACAAATTCCAAAGGAAAACGCTATTTAAACCGGTCTCCCCTGGTCTCGAGATTTATAAAGCCCAAGCTAGACCTGCTGCAATGTACGGTGCAGAATTCTGGGGCCATACCCGTGTATCACCCCTTTCCAAGGTCGAACATACATTTATTAGAAATTTGATAGGGCTCCCTCAGAGCACCCCGCTGATACCCCTGAGACTAGATTTAGATCTAGAGCCTATCTTTGAACTTCTGGCGAGCAGACCCCTCTTGTACTGGAGAAGGCTGTGGACAGCGTCAGAGCTCGGCGACTACAGAGCTGAGTTTCTTGCAATTTGGGATCAGCTGAAGAGTAGAAACATACCTTGGCTATCCCATATAAAGGCCACACTATACCAGATTGGCCTCCCCCAACTTTGGGAGACCCCAGAGCAAGGCTGTCTGGCGGTAAAAAGAACGGAGTTGTTAGCTATAATTAGACAGCATAATCTGGACCAACTATACCGCCTGTCATCTATGGGTAGGTTGACAACGGAATTCCTACAAGTAAAACTGACCCCCAGTAAGGAGGAGTACCTAGACTTGATTCAGCCGCCCAGAGCAAAGAAGTTATATACCCAATTAAGATACGGCTGTCTCCCGATTGGGGAATTGACTTGCAAGTGGACGGGAAGAGGTGTGGGGGTTTGTCCCGTCTGTAATAAAACCAAAGAAGACCTTGCCCATGTTCTATTTTTCTGCTCCGCTTACAACAAAATACGAAGAGCCTGGCTCGTGCCATTGTGCAGAAACTTGGGATTAAAGCACTGTGCGCAAGCCTGCAGGATTTTACGCTATGACACTTCCCCCCCAATTGTGTTTTCTGTCTCCCGTTTTTTATATGGTATGTGGAGAAGAAGGTCAGCTCTGATTAATCAACCAACTATTAACTTTTAATATAAATGGAATTTTATTGTTCTTTGTTCCCACTTTGATAACTGCTGTTTAATAACTTTTTATCCAAAATACTGAACTATTTATGCATTTTACGTGTATGTACATATTTTATCTGTGCTTTTATGGTCACTGACCGAAATAAAGCTATCAAAAGTGAAAGTGATTTTTGTCCGTCAGGTTACACATGGATTTTGCCGACTCACTTCCGGAGATGACATAGTCCTGGTGTTGCAAAGTTTTGATTTTTACTTGTATGATTCTATTGTTCATTTATACCAGTTTCTAGTGTCCGGGGTCTTGGCAGGCCACCAATATCCTATCCTTGACTGAGGACAGGGTATGCAAAGGTTGTTAGGAAGTTCACGGACCCATCCAAGTCTGCACAGTAGACTTCGCGCTCACGAGACGGTGGCCACTTCTGAACTCCATGACTGGCACCATTTTCTAGGTAGGCCCAAATGCTAATTTAAGCGAAACAAACACCAAAGAATAATTAATGCAAAGAAATTAAAATTCTAATGTTAACCCCTCACTAATCCCTTTATGTATTAGTGTTTTCCTAGCATATAGCGAGATTTAAAGCAATATGTTCACCTTTACGGACCTCCACGAAAATGCAAACGTCACAAAAGCAACATATATCATGCGATATCTAATTACCACATATACTACTATTAATATGCGTACGTATTTTAGTTATTAGAGTTATTTTGCCATGCAAATAGCAAGTTCCCACGTGTAATTTGTGTATGCAAATAGTTAGACTAATATATTACAGCACACAATTAGTAAATTATAATAAGTAAGTTATTCAATTAGTACTTTCATGCAAAATAGAGGAGGTATACAAAATGTTGCTCTACCTGCTCCATCACACCCATAATCTCAACAGTCTAAATATTACACCCTAACCTCCTAAGTATCACTAAAATTAGGGGGCATAAAGCACAGGGTGGAACATAATCTCACTAGCGTAAACCATAATATGCAAGACAACCTCATAATCATAAAAAACAAATTTAGAGTTAACCAGAACAGGGTGCGAAAATCATACTACATGAAATACATTTCCTAGCACCACATAATCACATTAGGGCCTGGCGCCCAACAAACCTCCCAGTCCCCCCGGCCAACTGGCCATCTCAAAGGGGCTCAAATGCCCTGTGTCCAGAATGTCAAGGCTGCTGCCAATGCAGCGAAAGTCCAGGGTGCGCACTTGCACAAACCTAAACGTAGCAGCTGGCACTAAGTGCTGCGCAGCTGTGAAGGGATGGGGCAAAGGAGTGCATCTCGCTCCTAACTCAATCAGAACTGCCCCCAAGGATTAAATGGCCTAAATGGTGCAGCTGGCACTACTTGCTGCACAGTTGTAAATGAGGGAAAGGCCCGGGCACTCAATGTGCCCTTTGAATAGATAGGTAGAAACGTTGCATCTGCCCGCGCTGGTGCGGCGCAGCTGGGAATAAAGCAAATGGGCCCTAGCACAACTGTGCCCTCTGGGCCTTGCTGGGGCTCTTAAAACAATATTGCCCCTGTTGGAGCCACACGGGGCTCTAAACTAATTATGCCCAAGCGTTGGAGCCACCTAGGCTCTAAAAACAAAGCTGGGGACAACACAGGTCCCTCTGGGCCCTTCAACAAGAATGTGCCACCTTGTGGGAGCCATACGGGGCTCTGAAAACAAAACATGCCCCCTCAAGAATCGGCCCGCTGACTTCATGGCCAAAAATGCCCCCTAACAATCAGGGAGCCTCGTGGGGGCGGCCCGCTGCAAGACGGGCCGCTCAAAAATGTAAAAATGCCTCTGTGCCTCAAAGGGGACCAACAACCTGGAGGCCCCACTCACCGGGACTCCGTAGCTGGACTCCGGTCTCCTTTTCACCCGGTCCCGCATCTGGGGGCCGGGTCTTTTCACAGGCGGCCGGTGGGGCTCTCTCACTCATGAGAGCCTCGCTGGGGGATCCGGCGGCGTCTCCCTCGTGGCACGGGGCTTCCCCTTGCTTCTGGGAGCCCTGCGTCCAGTCCTTTCCTCCTGCTCCACTGCCCAGTGCATGTTGGACCTCCACCGCTTCACAGGAGTTCCACAAGAGCCCTCTACACTTGGCCGTGAGTGGCGCCCTCCTGGGTCTGGGTCTCCCTAGGGTGCCGCACACCAGTTCCGCCTCAGTTAACCCCTTCAGTGCCCATGACGAGCTGGACTCGTCATGGGCCGCGGTGGCGCTGTGCCCATGACGAGTCCAGCTCGTCATAGACCCCGCCCGCTAATGCAACGGCCGGCACTGGGCGGGGAAAGGGGCGGGCACTGAAGGGGTTAAAGGCTGCCTTCTGTCAGCTTGTCAGCTTGGACGGCTCTTCCGTAGCCATGCTCCTATTGGCCAGCCTTGACGGGTCTTATCTAGCCACGCCCCTTTTGGCAGCTCGGACAGCTCTTCAGTAGCCACGCCCCCTCAAGGAGAGGGGCGCCTCAGCTCGGCATGGCTGACAGAAGGAGCTTTGCTGCCAGCTTTAGAGGGAGCCTGGCACTGCCATCTCTAGAAGGGGCACGGCAGCCCCTCTGAAATACTCTTTTTTTTTTAAATTAAAACCCAGTCTCCAACCAGGACATCCTTACCATTCAAGTGGAATTTCTTATAACTTTTTTTTTCATCTGAGTCTGTTTGACATGTACTCTATTTGACACATCCTTAAAGTTGATTTTGTCTTCGCCAGAAATTTCCCCCAACCACGTCAGGAACAGGATAGTGTGTGCTTCTCTGACCCTTTATTCCCTCTCTCGACTAACCATTAGATGTGGGAGATTATAATGCCACTTTAAGATATTTTATATCTAATTTGTTCAAGAATTTACAAATTTTCTCAAAAACAAAATGAGTGCCGTTATCTGAAACGATAACTTTTGGTGCTCCTTCTAAAGAAAATATCTTGTTCAAAAATGCTATGGTTGACTCAGTATCAGGATATTCGACAAAACTGTGCTACATCCAGTTAGAAAAGTAGCCAACAGCTAGTATAACATACTTCCTATCTTGGTTCAGTACAGAATATGGCCCTGAAAAATCTAAGCCTATTTTTTCCCATGGGGCACTAGGAAACTCAGTAGGGTATAACGGGGTCTTCAATGTCCGCCAATGTTTATCGGACAGAAGACACTCTGGACAACTATTGATTGTATTTTTAACCTGAGAATCTTGGGAAGGCCACCAGTAATGTTGTTTAATCTACATCCCAGTCTTCGTAGATTCCAGGTGCCCCAGGTGTGCTTTATTGGTGATTGAAAGGCGTAATCTGGCGGGAGGTACAAATCTGTCTGCCTGACGAGCAATTCTGTTTTCAACAGACAATTCGTCTGACACTTGGACAAAAGTACTCAAATCACCACTCAAACATCTAGGTTTAGGTCAGCTGTGCATAGTATACTCAATCACCTTCTGTAATACTAAATCACTCTCGTCGCCAAATGAAATAAAGGTGCAAGATAGACGTATCTTGATTTAAAGAGTTTATTCAGTTCTATGCTCCACCCAACACACGGAGCATCTACCCGGTTAAAGGATCGAACAGCAACTGACCGACTGATGCCCTTTGATCCTCCTTCCAGTGGACAATCCATGCATGAGCCACATTTAAAAAATACAATCATGTACTTCTAAAGCATCGCGTGCTGGCCGTGTGATGCATAACATTCTTACCAATATTACACCCTCCTTGTACCATCTGATTTACCAAGAGTAAAGCCTCCCCATCACCCTTCTCCCCTCTCGTGTAGAAATGAAACCGGCGTCTCCTCATTTCATCCTTCTGTGCTAGAAAGCGCCGTGCAGCCTCTCCTCATGTTATCCTTCTGTGCTAGAAAGCGCTGTGCAGCCTCTCCTCATTTTATCCTGCTGTGCTAGAAAGCGCTGTGCAGCCTCTCCTCATGTTATCCTTCTGTGCTAGAAAGCGCCTTGCAGACTCTCCTCATTTCATCCTTCTGTGCTAGAAAGCACTGTGCAGCCTCTCCTCATGTTATCCTTCTGTGCTAGAAAGCGCCATGCAGCCTCTCCTCATGTTTTCCTCATTTTATCCTTCTTGCTAGAAAGCACCGTGCAGCCTCTCCTCGTGTTCTCCTCATTTTATCCTTCTTGCTAGAAAGCACCGTGCAGCCTCTCCTCATGTTCTCCTCATTTTATCCTTCTTGCTAGAAAGCACCGTGCAGCCTCTCCTCGTGTTCTCCTCATTTTATCCTTCTTGCTAGAAAGCACCGTGCAGCCTTTCCTCATGTTCTCCTCATTTTATCCTTCTGTGCTAGAAAGCGCCGTGCAGCCTCTCCTCATTTCATCCTTCTGTGCTAGAAAGCACAGTGCAGACTCTCCTCATTTTATCCTTCTGTGCTAGAAAGCGCTATGCAGTCTCTCCTCATTTTATCCTTCTGTGCTAGAAAGCGCCTTGTGCAGCCTCTCCTTGGGGCATATTACCAAGGAGGCTAAAGTGGTGATAATGGACTTGGTAATATGCCCTGGAGAATTCCAATTGAAGTACATGTTCTGGTGTGAACATGGGCTTCTATTGGAATTCACCAGGGCATATTATGAAGCACATTAACTGCCGCTTTTCCGCGATAATTTTAACGCCGTCCTTGATAATATGCCCCCTCATTTCATAGCGCACTCAGCAGGCGGGGGATAAAGCTTGCTGTGAGTGTATGATTGGACTCTGTAGCGGTCTAGTGGTTAGCCGCGTAAATCGAATAGAGACCCCAACCCGGAACCGTACACCAACATTGTATCACCTTCTGGCCAGGCGTGGCCAGAAGGCTTTAAATAAAGGGACCGGAGTCGCTCGGGTCTTCCGACCCATACCAGTGGTCCATGTGTCTGTGTCTATACTTGCACAAAGCAGTGAAAGCGTAATTGTCTATGCGTGTGGGCCCCCCACTGTTTCCAGGGCCTAACACTGGCGACGAGGGTGTGGGCGTGCGAGACCCCTCACCTCTACTGAGGATACTCAGCTGTCGATTGCGAGCCCTGATCAGGCAGTCCGGTGATTCCTGCCATGTGGGATCCGCACTGCCGGCGGATCATGTGCGAGGCGTCGCCCGCGGGCGGTTTCAGGTGAGCTCTGCCTTCGCTCCCTGCACCATCGCTCCGCACCAGTCGGCGACGCTCTGGCTCACGCTGCCCCAAGGACCCGCGCTGAATCTGGGAGCGCGCTGAGGCCTGCGCTCCACACGAAGGGGGTGGGGGCGCATGCGCATTAACGATCTTCGCCTGCCCGTAGTGGAAGGCGCTTCTGAGCCATCGACAGCGCTCCGCAGAAACAAAGACCCCCAGCGGTAATTGTCTGCCGTGCAGAGGCAGTGCCAGACACACGAACGTCCAAAGGCCAACAAGCATTGGCAAATAGACAGAGAGTCTCCAAAGTACCATCAAGCACTGGTGAAAGAAAGCACTGTAACACAAACAAAGCATTGGGAATGTCACAAAAATAAGCAGTGGGAAAAGGCCACAGGTCTTCAACACACAACAGACCACAGGCACGAGGAGGGGCAGTGTGAGGTGCTGCAAGAAGACCAGGAAGCGGTGGACAACTCAAAGAAAAAAAAAAGGAAAACACAAAAAGAAAAGAGAAAAGGGGGCCAGAACAGGGACCACGTAACACCAAACCACAGGCAGTGATAGGCACAGGCACGACAGACAAGGGGCCACGAAGCACAGTCATGACAGACCAAACAGGGGCAGCAGCGGCCCCGATACAAGCAGTGGCGGCAGCTCCAGCAACGCCGGTGCATTCTCAAGTGAGCGCGCTACCACAGTTCAGCGAACTAATTGATCCTGCCACTGCATCCCCAAGGTGGAACGTGTGGGTTGGCCGGCTGGACAATTATTTCACTGCCACCAGAGAAACGGATGGCGCCGTCAAGAGGTCGTTGCTGCTACATTTCGCAGGGGATGAGATATACAAGCTCTTCAAGCACTTACCGAACACGGGAGCCCCCACAGATTACGACGCAGCGGTGAGGGCACTCAATGCCCACTTTGACCCGCAACTAAACCCCGATTATGAACGTTTAAATTACGGCAGGCTCGTCAAAGTGAAGGAGAGTCAATGGATTCGTTCCACGCACGCTTGAGAGAGTTAGCCAGCACGTGCACGGAGGATGATCCAGTCAAGGAAGTGCGCGCGTAGCTTATCCAAGGGTGCCGAAACAAGACATTGAGGACGCTCATCCTCCGACAACCCAGGATCTTGTTGGAAGATATGCTTGTCCTGGCATGGTCACATGACCTGTCCGAGGTCCGGTCCACAGCAATGGAAGCTGCGCTCATGCCCAGAGCAAGTTCTGCAGTAGCCATCAAGACAGAACGGGTAGATGCAGCGTACACCCCAGGGCGTGGCAGCAGAGGGCGGTCGCTCACAAGGAGACTGCGGCAGTCGCAGTGCGGATATTGCGGCAAAGAAGAGCACGCCCCGAACGAGTGCCCGGCTCGAGGAAAGACTTGCTCGAAGTGCGGGATTCCGAACCACTTCTCCAGTGTATGCCGAGGGGGCATGTGGGGCAGAGGGAGCGCCGGATGACGACCACCTACCAAAGCAGTGAGACACCTCTCGCTTGAAGAACCCGACACGGCACGAATGCTGAAGGTGTCCCCGCAGCACAGAGGATACCTCGAAGACCCATCCACTGACGAAGAGGAGGAATGCCTCCTCATATCATTCGCAAGTGACCTAAAAAGGAGGCGACGTCCTCAACCGACGTGTGCAATTGAGATCGCAGGATCCCCCGTCACGGCCCTAATTGACACCGGAGCCTCAGTCAATGTGATGGGGAGCCAACAGTAAAAGAGACTAAACCCAAGATCTCAACTCACACCGTCTAGGGTAAAAATTCTAACGTATGAAAGTCAGACGCCCCTGCTGCTAAAAGGGAAAATGACAGTGCAAGTGAAGTCAGAAAGTCATGAAGTGACAACTACGTTCCACGTTGTGGACAAAGAGGCAGATATCCTTGTGGGGAGTCACACTGTGGAAGACCTAAGCCTGGTGATGTTTGCAAATGCAGTAAGAGTACTCCAAACAGAAGACATCCTGGAACTGTTTCAACAGTTGTTCAAAGGGCTAGGGAGCATGAAACGACCTCCGGTGCGACTGCACATCGACACGTCAGTGAAACCTGTGGCCCTACGGCACAGACGCATCCCATTCCATTTACGGCCATTGGTGGAGCAAGAGTTAATCAAACTTGAACAACAAAGGGTGATAGAGAAGGTGACCGGATCCACCCCCTGGGTGTCACCTATGGTCATCGCGGAGAAGCCAAAACAGCCTGGACAGATCAGGCTCTGTATAGACATGCGCATGCCTAACAAGGCAACATGTCGGGAGAGGCATTTGACACCAACCGTGGATGACATCCTTGCAGACCTCAATGGGTCCCGGTGGTTTTCCAAATTGGACCTCAACGCAGGATACCACCAGTTGAGGTTGGCTGAGGAATGCAGGTACATAACTACTTTTTCGACACACCTGGGACTCAGAGGATACAAAAGACAAAATTTCGGAATATCCTCGGCTGCCGAGATCTTCCAAAACGCAGTCCGAGAAGTCCTGTCAGGGCTTCAAGGGGTATTAAATGTCAGTGAGGACATCCTAATTCATTCAGCAACTCTGGAAGACCATCACCAGCGGCTCAGAGCCACGCTCCATCGCCTCGCGGAACACGGGGTGGCTCTACACAAAGAGAAGTGCCAGTTCTTCAAAAAGACCATCGAATTCTTTGGATACGTGTTCAGCCAAGAAGGTGTTAAAGTGGACCCCCGGAAGTCGCAAGCGATTCAGCTAGCTCCAGCCCCCGCCACTGCGTCAGAAGTCCGAAGTTTTCTAGGTATGGCAACATGCTGTGGGAGATTCATACCCAACCTCGCCATTGCGAAAACCTGATGAAGAAAGACAGCGTGCGGAAGTGGGGCCCGGAAGAACAAGAAGCCTTCAGCAAGGTAAAATCCACATTACTAGAAAAGACGACTATGGCATACTTCGACACCAAGCGACCAACTGAACTAATAGTGGACGCCAGCCCGGTAGGCCTTGGAGCGCTGCTGTCCCAGGAAACAAACCCAGGAACATGGGTCCCACAAGCGTTCGCCAGTAAGTCTCTGACGGCAACAGAAACAAGATACTCCCAAATTGAACGGGAAGCACTGGCCATCAAGTGGGCCTGCAACCATTTTCACCTATATCTGAGCGGACACCCGTTCCGCGTGGTAACGGATCAACAGCCCCTTGTCCCGCTATTCAAAGGAACGGCACCTCACCCACCGCCACGGATCGAACGGTGGGCGATCCAACTCCAGCATTACCAATTTGATCTGGTCTACAAGCCTGGTGCCAAAAATCCAGCGGATTTCTTGTCACGACACCCAGCCGTTACCCCTGAAGAAACTCACGACCAAGAGCAACTAACGGAGGAATTTGTCAGAATGGTCACCCAGTGGGCATGCCCACAAGCCCTAACTCTGTCAGAAATTGAAACGCACACCCAGTCCGACAAGGTTCTGAAGAAGGTGCTGGAAGCGATACAAAAAGGCACGTGGGCAGGGTTTCTACAGGACTTCAGTAGATGGACCGAAACGGACCGAGCTCGCCTTGGGAAGGTGTGGCGAGTCCATGAACAGCTGAGCGCCGCAGCGAGCGGAGTGGTGTTACGAGGCTCGCGCATTGTCATGCCCCTAACCCTCCAGGACCAAGTAACTGCCCTAGCCCACGAGGTTCATCAAGGCACCAGACGGATGAAAGCCAGGTTGAAGATCCGGTTCCCAAATAGTCGTTTAAAGACCTGTGAAGTGCTCGGGTGCGGCTGCTTTTTTGCCCGGGAAGGTGCCGCATACGATGGGGGGGGGGGGGGGGGGGAGGGGCTGAAGCCCTTTGAGTCCAATGGGTGTTGCGCGCCTGCCAACATTGTATCACCTTCTGGCCAGGTGTGGCCAAAAGGCTTTAAATAAAGGGACCGGAGTCGCTCGGGACTTCCGGTCCATACCAGTGGCCCATGTGTCTGTGTCTATACTTTGCAGAAAGCAGTGAAAGCGCAATTCTCTATCCGTGTGGGCCTGCCACTGTTTCCAGGGCCTAACAGACTCCTCCCCCGGTGACCGTGTGAAGGGTGTTGATCTCGTGTCACACGGTGGGCGTGAGTGTGCAAGTTATGGGTCCACTGTCGGTTTCTTTAAAGCGCTTCCACCGCTGGGGATCAAACAACTGCAGCGCCCCGAGACTCAGCGTCACCGCCTTCCCACAACCCTTTGCGAAATATCTGCATACAAACCCTCATTGCATTTGTCTTACATCCCTAAGGCCATGGGTAACTGTTTTAGTTAATTCTCTGTTCTCAAATTATGTTGTACGTTTTTGTTCCGTATTCTCTTTTGTTATTCGGCATACGTTGCAATCTCACCCTAATCTTATTGGGGGGGTCATATGTATGGTTTCACGCAGTACAGCTACGTCCGTTAAAGAGTTATGTTGCGAGTGTGATGAATCACTTGCACTTCGTGTGGCAGTGAAACTCATTCCTCGAATTTTTGGAAACGTTTCTTGAAGGAAACGTCTGCAAACAAATGTAATGTGAGAAGATTGGCGATTCCAAAGTTTCCTGATATTTGTTTAGCTACATTATCATTAGTGTTAAATTGTTTCAGGATTTTCGCTCCTTCTTATTGAAAGTCGGTTTCTACAGAGCACACACAGTTTCTTAGTCTCTGCACACCTGTCGCCTCCTAATTTTTCCCTCTCGTGTAGAAACGAAACCGGCGTCTCCTCATTTCATCCTTTTGTGCTAGAACGCACCGTGCACCCTCTCCTCATTTCAGCGCGGTTTCACTCTTTCACCCTCGCATGCACTTCAACCGACAATCTGAAGCAGGCCGGGATAAAGCTTGCTGTGAGTGAATGATTGCACTCCTCACCCGGTGACCGTGTGGAGGGAGTCGATCTCGTGTCACACGGTGGGCCTGAGTGTGCAGGTAACGGGTCCACTGTCGGTTTCTTTAAAGCGCTTCCATCGCTGGGGATCAAACAACTGCAGCGTCCCAAGACTGAGCGTCACCACCTGCCCACAATCCTTTGCGAAACATCTGCATACAAACCCTCCTTGCATTTGTGCTTCACCCCTAAAACTATGAATAAACTATTTTAATAAATCCTGCATTCGCAGATTGTCTTGTACGTTTTTGTATCATACTCTCTATTGTTAATAGTCACAAGTTGCAGACTCACACTAATATTATCGTAGTTTTGGTTTCATGCAACGAATCCTCGCACAGTTTCTTGTAACATCAAGTCATATCAAGTCTTGTGACGTTTCACTTGCACTTTGTGTGGCAGTGAACTCGCAGCTTGAATTTTTGACGGACGGTTCCTGGAGGAAACGTCTACATAGTAACGTAACGAGAGATGTTTACTACCCTCACTGCACTTCTTTTTCATCCCTAAAACCATGAATAACTATTTTAATGAATCCTGTGTTCGCAAATTATCTTGTACGTTTTTGTATTAAACTCTCTTTTGTTAATCTTCACAAGTTCCAGTGTCACATTAACCTTACTGGGCGATCCTATTTTTAGTTTAACACAACACCACATTCACTATGAGGTGAAAAACACTTGTTATATTAAATGCGTGAATTTGGTATTCTCTTGTAATTCGTGTGCTACTCGGCCTTTTGGCTCCTCGACCTTATGGCTCCGATCAAGTGTAGTTCACTTGATGGTCCCTAGAGGGAGATCGGTCAGCTGGGATGTAATCATTGCACTTTGTGTGGCAATGAAACTCTCAAGAGCACGATGAGCAAGGTGACCGTAACGTCAACGTTTTTTTAGTGGCTGGACTGCTGATATGGCCCTCAGTGATTCATGGTCGGCAGAATCACAGTGAAGCAGTATTGCTGTGAATTGACCAAAATACAGTAAACGGACGTGTTTTGTAATTTCAGAACACAATTCAGTATAAACTGCATGTAATAAATACATTATGCCATTTAAGCTTCGTTAACATATACATCTACATTTAAGAATTCACTCAGCTGCCAAGGGGCCCCATGTCATGACTCCCTAAGTAATTACTGGCTTTATAGACCTAGGGGCAGATTTACAAACCCATTGCGACAAATTTACGCCACCGTTGCATCACTTCTGTGACGCAGCGGCGGCGTAAACCACGCGCCATGTTGCACCTTATATACAACCTGAAGCATCTAGGGAGATGCATCACGTTGTAAAGCCCTGCGCTACATTAAACCTGCGCCAGGTTTAATATATGCAGAGTGGGAGTTCCGTCGGAAAAAGCCTCAGAAAAGTGATGCAGTGAAATCTACAAGATTTCCCTGAGTCACTTTTCCGACGCTGCTGCGTCGAAACTCTGCGCCTGCCTGAAGCAGGCGTAAGGCGTGACACAGCATGTTAGGTATGGGCAGCTCCTGAGTATTGCTGTAGTTGCGTTTCGCTTGTGACACAACTTCAGCAATGCGCTGCCCTTATGCCATCAGAT
Organism: Triturus cristatus; assembly: GCF_964204655.1. NCBI lineage: Eukaryota > Metazoa > Chordata > Amphibia > Caudata > Salamandridae > Triturus > Triturus cristatus. The sequence continues at coordinate 1,203,744,881 of NC_140582.1, read as the reverse complement.
GCATCACGCATCTGTTTATCCTTGCGCCATGATGCGCTGCATTGTAAATGCGGCGCATCTGTGATGGCGCAAGGGTAAACTTGCGTGACGCATCTTACCTGGCGCATCCCTGCTGATATGCAGGGATGCGCCAGTCCTTGTAAATCTGCCCCCTAGTATTCTGGGATTTGAACATTAGCTTTTTTGTGTTGCAAATATTTTATTGAGTTTTATAGAAAACCACATTACACAAACAAATGCCAATAAAGAATTTTTAATCTACCTAGGTTCCATGTCTCATTCTCTTTCAGGTGATGGTCGGAAAATATGGAACAATGCTTCTAGAATCATTCGTAATAAGCATTGTCCAAACAACTCTTGATTATGTTAATACAGGTTAAGTACAGAAATAAATAAGCAAAAATGAAGATTCTATTTCACATAAAGATAAGGTGCCAATGCCATTCCTACTGGAATGACAAAGGATAAGTAATAAGCCAATAAGAACAAGGTAACAAAGCCCTTCTTATAACTTTAAATTTGCTCCCCTGAATCTGGGGCGTAGGTCTCAAGTATTGAATATGTTGTGGTGATTACTATCATCTGGGAATGTCATTGTGCTACAAATACATGTAAGCGAAGCCACGTTGCAGTAATGTGCGATAAATGTATTGCATAGCCAAATACTTAAAAGGCCCAAAAGGCATTGCAAATGCTTGTTTACGTAGGTTGGCCGGCTTGGCTGGACTGCTGTGCAGGTCAGCCATGCAGACTCACGGCCAGGCTGACGATCTCAGCCGAGAGGCGGGGCCGAACGGCAGAGCTGAAAGGCGAAGTCGACCCCCTGTCTGGTGGAACCCTCCTAGGTCCGACCAGCTTAAGGCCGACCGGCTAATGGCTGAGTGCGGGCTGGCTGCCGGAGGGAGGGAGGGGGAGCTGGACAGACCGGGGCGGCTGAAAGGTTAAGCCTGCTTAGTACCCCCTGGGCTAGTAGGCTGAGTGAGTTGGCTGGGAGCGACGGAAGGCTAGGCTGGCTGATGTGGCAGGCTGGCTTGACCGGCTGACTGAGGGCTTGACGAGGATTAAACAAACACTAAATGCCATTTTGTAACTTAGGTGTGTGCTGCTTCTTGTAGCACACATGTAAGATATAAATTGGCATTTTTAAAAAGAGGTTTCTTTATGTACAGGAAGGGACACCTTCCTGTTCATAAAGAAACCTTGGCATTTTGCTTTATTCATGTGTGGAAAAACCAAAACCAGGAGAAATGAAGAATTTCTCCTTGTTTCGCCACCTTAAGACCATGGTTTTTCTGATCTTAAATTCAGCGCTGCCACCTATTATCGGCAAGCTTGATAACAGGTGACAATGTCGAAGTGAATGGTTGTTGTGGTGGAACGCCCACTGCAACACCCACTGCACGCCCCCTTTCACGATAAGTTTATCATGAAAGGGGCCCTATTACCAAGGCAGCGTTAAGCCAATTGGTTCACACCAGAACATGGGCTTCTATTGGAATTCTCTGCGGCATATTCTCAAGCCCATTATCGCCGCTGTAGTGGCTGTTTCCTGCTGCTAAAGCAGCGATAATGTTAACACCGTTCTTGATAATATGCCTCTTTGGGTGCTGCAGAGTTGTCTTCTCACCAGAGGTGGAAGCACATTAAAGAAAGAGCATGGACCCATGACCTGCACAGCTGCCAAGGTTTCAGATTGCTCACCTGTGACCTTTTCACAGTTTCAGTGTACTTATGAGTGACATTCAACCACTATAGGTGACACTTTCTCACAAGCAAAATAAAGCAATGAAGTCCATGGAAACAGTTACATATCAGATATTATACCCATATGAGCATCGCATTTAAACACTTAGGGGGGCTTATTTATTTTGCCCCTTGTGAAAGGCCCTGTGTCACCCTTCGACACATCGGTGCCCTAGAAGTGGCGCAGAGAAATCTCATAGATTTCACTGCGCCACTCCCACGACCCTTTCTTGCGGGGAAAGCCTACCCTGCATACATAATACTTGGCGCAGGTATAATGTAGCGCATGGGATTACGAAGTGACGCATCTGCCTAGATGCATCACTTTGTAAATATGGCGCAACATGGCGCATTATTTCAGCCACTGCTGCGTTACTAAGTGACGCAACGGCGGCGCAAAAGTGACGCAGGGGCTCATAAATAAGCCCTCAAGCACCACACACTCCCAACTGGACAAAACTATCAACGTTAAACAGCAGAGTGACAGACATCACAGACTCATTGTTTCAGAGCAGGAGGTGCCGGGTGCAACAATCTTTCTTGGCTCCTCACAGGACCTTCTTTTTCACGGATTTCCTTACTACCACCCTCCATCAGTGCCTGCCATCTCTTCATAGCCCCTCTTTCACATGCATTTCATTTGTTTTATAGCGCTGCTATAGGGGGCATACATAGGAGACAGCTCCAAAATTAAGACCAGGGAAAACCTGGTCTTAATTTGGGGAAACGATATTTCTTCTTGTTTTTACTTTTTCCATGTGTGCTGCCTTGTGCAGCACACATGAAAAAAGAAAAATGCCATGGATTGTTTGTGTACAAGAAGGTGTGCCTTGCTGTACATAAACAATCCTTGAAAAAATGCCACTTTGTGATTTTCATGAGTGCTGCATGAAGCAGCACACATGACAGTGACAGAATGGCATTTTAGCATTGTTTATATGCAGGAGGGAAAACCTTCCTACACATAAACAATCTTCCCCTGCACGCAGACACCCTTGCACTATGGTGCAAGGGTGCCTGAGTTGACGCCAAGTTGCTAAACTTAGCACCATCGCGGGGGGAAACGCAAGGCTGTACCACATTCTTGTAAATATGATGCAGCCTTTCGTTTCAGAAGTGGCGTAGAGAGGCGTTAAGCCAGGAAGGCTAGCACCTCTCTCCGCCACTTCCTTGTAAATATCCTCCTGCATTTCTACCCAAACAAATCCCTTTTAGCCAAACTAGGATAATGAAAGACTGGGTGGGAAAACATAACATTATAACTCATAAAGCTGCTCAGCCTAGATCCTTTCAATTTATTTTAGGAATGCTCCCCATGTGCTGCCACAGCCACCAAAATAAACAAAGAGTGAAGCCTGAGAAGCTTTAAAAAGGGCTTTTCTGTAGCCCCGGGGAGTCCCCGTGCACACCCGACAGACGCACACAAGCAAAGCGCTCCTTGTTCAGTGTACCGGCGTCTGCTGCGGAGGTGGTACGGCACAAGGCGTTTGCATCTCAATAGAACGCAAGGCTTTTGCTGGCTGATTTTGTTTTGCCCCTGAAATGCCCTGGGAAGGATTCCACAGTTTAATAAAAGGACTGTGCACTGTTTGTAAAATAATTAAAAGAAATGCACTGGTTTAGCCCTGTGCCAATAAAATAATGTGCAATATTTTAATCAGTAATGTGCCTTACTAATATATCTACTGAAGTCCCTGCTCTTTTCCAGGTCCTGGGGCTCACATACACTGGCTCTGGGAGCGCCTGAATCTAAATGTGTTTCTCTAAAGATGAAAGTGAACATCATCAAGATTCCACCAGATAAAAACAAACCAACACAATGCAAAACTGAAATGGACTATTCTGATATGCAAGCCCCAACTGCAGTCAGGACACTATGATGACGCATGAACATAAGTAAAATACTTGCTGAAACGACATCCTGTGTGTGTGCCACTATTAAAAGAGCAACCCTTTAGATGAAATGCCGGTTAACTTTCTGTAATAAAGACTCTTTTGTAAGAACTCACGGCACTCTAGCATTAACGCTGGGCTTTTCAGATATAATTCAAGGCAGAAAGAACTCAGGGGCATATTATCAAGAAACAGCGTTAAAATTATCGCCGCTTTAGCGGCAGAAAACTGCAGCTAAAGCGGCGATAATGGGCTTGAATATATGCCCTTGAGAATTCCCATAGAAGCCCATGTTCTGGTGTCAACATGGGCTCCTATTGGAATTCTAAGGGGCATATTATCAAGGGCTTTATCTCCGCTTTAGCGGCACTTTTCGCTGCTAAAGCGGAGATAATGCAATCGTCCTATTAACAAGGCAGCGCAAACATGCATTAGCACATGTTTGCTGCCTTTTTAGTAACGCCTCGCTATGCATCGCTAATAAGATGCAAAGTAGGCGTACCTTCAGGAAACAACAGGAAAATGATCGTTGACTGCACCATTGTTGTATTTACAAGCCGGCCGTGAAAAAGCTTAGCGGTGTAAAAAACCGCGCTAAGCGCGTATATCGCCTAATACTCGCGTCTGCAAAATTCTCGACTTCGCCATGTACATAATGGGAGGTTACATCCACTTCTCCCTATTAACAACATTTTCCTAAGCGCTGTTCAAACATCGCTGGTTTCCATGTGATGTTGATGACAATCGCCGTATATCGCCAGATTTCACATCGCCTGTTAGCAAATCGTTGCAAATACGCTGCTAACATGGCAATGTGATCCGGTGATATACGACAATGATGGGAAATGCGCTAGATGCTTTTAGCAATATTTATCGCTCGTTTTTGATAATATGCCCCTTAGCGGTTTCTTAACACGTGGACTTTCAATTACAAACTCACTTCTCCTCCCTTGCTGTCAGATTGCAGAATAACATCACATCAACCTCACATATTCTACAAATCCAAACATTTGCTCACCTTAATCTGAATGCAGTGCTCCTTACCCACACTGCTCTGACATACAGGTTTTGGGGCTTGTCGGGATGCTTGCAGACCCTGATGACGCAAGATCAGGTACAGCCAGTCCGCCAGGCCTGCATGCGTTCCCCACGCCGGAAGTCCATCAGAAGGCACCGAAATCCATGGGAAGCTGGGTTCAATGTACTTTCAGTTTCTATTGTGGAGACACCACTAGTCAGTAGATACACTTGGCCAGGGGAGGCCAGGCCTGAGTTCGGTTCCAATTTTTTTAGGTCGAGCCAAACGCAGCGCGCATGCGCTGCTTCTAGGAGAGGGCCTCTTGGAATCACTCCGGACCAAAATCACCGACGACCAGCTTACCTCTTCATTCAGCAACTCCACCCCTACCATCACGGAAAACGACGACCCCAACACAGCAGCCCGAACCCTGCACAGATGGATCTTGAACAGCGCCAACACCATAGCCCCCCTCAAGAAAAACAACAACACCCACGCCAAGAAAGCCAGATGGTTCACCTCCGAACTTCGGGAGTCCAGACGCACCCGCCGCCGCCTCGAAAAGACCTGGAGGAACACCAAAACCACAGAAGCACACAACAACTTCAAAGCCACTACCAACGCTCACCACCAACTCATCAGAGAAACGAGGAAAAAAGTGATTGAAGGCAGAATCTCCACACACGCACACACAACAGCAAAGATCTCTTCCAAATCAACAAGGAGTTTGTCCAACCCACCAGCGAGTCGACTGACATCCCACCCTCACAAGACCTCTGCGACAAACTCAGCACCTTCTTTCACCACAAAATCAAGAGCATCTATGCCAACTTCAACAAAGACAACAAACACACGGAACCCCCACCAACAACCCCCGACACCCTGAAACCAACAATTGACAGCTGGACAGCCCTAACCACCGAAAACACACTGAAGATGATGAAGTCAACCCACTCTGGGGCCCCCACGGACCCCTGCCCTCACCACATCTTCAACAGAGCCGCCGACACCATCGCACCCACGCTCCACCACACCATCAACCGCTCCCTGGCGACCGCCTCATTCCCTGATGACTGAAAACAAGCCGAGGTCAGCCCCCTCCTGAAGAAACCCTCGGCAGACCCCACGACATCAAAAATTACAGACCCATCTCCATTCTCCCGTTCCCTGCGAAAGTTATCGAGAAAGCCATCAACAGCCAACTCGCCACATTCATCGAAGAGAAGAACATCCTCGACTCCTCCCAATCTGGCTTCAGGAAAAACCACAGTACAGAAACCGCCCTCCTCGCCGCAACAGAAGACATCCGCACCCGACTGGACAAAGGAGAAACCGTAGCCCTCATGCTCCTCGACCTCTCAGCGGCATTCTACACAGTCTCCCACCGCACACTATTACGCAGACTTCACGACGCAGGAATCCAGGACAAGGCCTTTGACTGGATCAGATCCTTCCTCTCCAGCAGAACGCAGCTGGTCAGACTCCCCCCTTTCTTCTCGGACCCTACGCCAACGACCTGCGGAGTCCCCCAGGGATCCTCCCTCAGGCCGATGCTCTTCAACGTCTACGGTGCTCCACTCGACCCCATTGTCAAAACCTACTGACTCAACATTGTGTCATACGAAGACGACACCCAAGTCATCCTCTCCCTATCCAACGAACCCAACACCACCAGACACAACTTTCAAGAAGACATGGAAGCTGTCGCCAAATGGATGAAAAACAGCTGCCTACAACTTAACACCAACAAGACGGAAGTACTCATCATGGGCCCAAACCCCGACGCCTGGAACAACTCATGGTGGCCCCCTGCCCTCGGAAACCCGCCCACCCCCACGCACGCAACCTGAGAATCATCCTGGACTCCGAGCTCAAAATGGACTGCCAGATAAACGAAGTCTCGTCCTCAGGCTTCTGCACCCTCCGCCTCCTACGTAAGACCTTCAAATGGATCCCCCTCGAGCACAGAAAGACCGTCACTCACGCCCTCATCACATGCAGACTCGACTACGGCAACACACTCTACACCAGAATAAACAAAAACTTCACCCGCAAGCTACAGAACATCCAAAACGCTGCTGCAAGACTGGTCTTCAACCTGCTACAACACTGCCACATCTCCCAGCACCTCCGCACACTCCACTGGCTGCCCATCGAGGCAAGAGTCACCTTCAAGTTGCTCACCAACAAACATAAGGCCGTCCACAACACCGGACCAGCATACCTCAACAGCCGACTCAATTTCCACGCACCCCAAAGGACCCTACGATCAGCCCAGCTCTCCTTTGCCCTGGTCCACGCACGAGAAAGACCAGAGCGGGAGGCCGCTCCTTCTTCTTCCTCGTGGCCAGAGCCTGGAACGACCTTCCGCTCCACCTCAGACAGACAACATCGCTTCCCATCTTTGTAAGAAACCTCAAGACCTGGCTCTTCGACAGACCCCCTCACTGATGGACTGGAGCCTGCACCCGCCTACCCAGCACATTAAGACCCTTGCGGTTGAGTAGTCAAGCTTAACAAACGCCTGATTGATTGACTGATTGATTGACTTTCACTAAACTTTTGCGTGTGGCTTTTTATTTTCCACACATTCTATTGGCCTTTGAGTGTTGCTTTCAAAAATGAAAGCACGCAATTGGCCAAAGGCGGGTGCATGTCTCACCTTTTCTGTAAATGTTCACTCCCATGGCTTACAGCTGTCAGTAGCGAGCAGCGTTGTGCAGGGTGCCAGCTGCATTCCTTTGTGGATCATTAAACACAGTGCAGTCACGAGCAGCTGGAACCGGGTAACAATAAATTTTTTTTAGGAACAAAACATTTCAACTGGTGGCCACGCAGGGTTGCTTTATATTTGTTTACTATGTCAACTAGTTAATTGTGCTACTTTGGAAAGCGAAAACACCGGGCACAGTGTGTTTTACATTAAGCTGACATATGAACTGGTTTTGGGCGTCAGGAAAGCTTGGAGATCGTATATGCGTAGCACGTGTAGTACTGCATCCACACAGGAGAATGATCTAAATAGAGAATATATCCCGAACTATCTATACATGTACTGTGTTAGTGACAAAACGAAGTTGAATTCTACGCCTTCAAGCCAGTGGTACATGCTCGTTGCGATACTCACGTAACGGAGATATCAATATCGAGTAACCATTTGACAAGAAGATTCTGACCACATGCTGCCACCACACGTCTATGATACAGATACTAAATGTCTATAACTGCTCGGGGATAGTGCATTCTAGACATCCACAAGTAACCACTGTGACGGAGTGCTGAGGAAGGCCTAGCTGAAACGCATTGTTGGTCAACAAACCGCCAGATCATGTTCTCTGTGATGAATAGGTTTTAATATCAACTTTCTTTGATTGAGTTAAAAATGAAAAATTAATTTATGTACAATTGAATTGAAAATATGATAATTGTGTTAATTGAAATATAGAGCAAAGAGTTCATGAGCTGAACCAAATGTCAAAAGAAGATAACACGTGGTTTATAAATTAATATCAATGTCAATATATTTATACTTTTGTTTATATAATATTGAACAAAAATTCTATAAAAAAAGATAAGAATAATAATATTGAAAAATGTTTTTTTTTTATTTATCCCTTGGTTAGCAATTGTTTTTTCACTGTATGTCAGCTTAATGTAAAACACACTGTGCCCGGTGTTTTCGCTTTCCAAAGTAGCATTTTCCCTGCCGGGGTATCTTTAACTCAAGACTCTCAAAGCATTCCAACAAGCTACAATGCACATAAACTAGTAGGGACTCAAAAAGGCAATAACGTATTCCCCAGAACGTGACAATGACTGAGCTCAAGGCCGGGGCCTACGTGACCCGTTGCGCACCAGGTTCCTGCCAGGGAAAGGGGACACAGCACTCAGCTTCTCGAAGAAGCAGAGACGGTGACAAATGGACTCCCAGCAACCACAAGTCTTGGCTGCAGGGGCTCGCAGCGTGCACCCACAATGGTTCGGGCACTCGGGGACAGGCGGGCTCTCAGCGGCAGCAGCACACGGCTGCGGCGGCCTGGGCTGGTGGGGGCAATGACTCTTGTCTTGCAGTTCCGTGGTGGGCTCACAGCGGCATCAGCTCTCTCTTGGCTGAGGCGGCCCACGAGATGATAGCGGCAATCCTCGACAATGGGGAAAAAGCTGGGGGTACTCAACGGCAGCAGCTCTCTCTTAGCTGTGACGGCCCACAGGACAAATCACGATGAGGCAAAGTAAGCAAGGGTGTGGCCACTCAGCGGCAGCAGCTCTCTCTCAGCTGCAGCGGCCCACACGACAAATCACAGTGATGCAAAGTCAGCCAAAGTGCGGGCACTCAGCGGTAGCAGCTTCTTCTTAGCTGCGACGGCCCACAGGACGGATCACGATAATACCCAGTTGGCAACAGTGCGGGCGCTCAGCGGCAGCAGCTCCTTAGCCACGACAGCCCACAGGACGGATCACTATAATACCCAGTTGGCACCAGTGCGGGCGCTCAGCGGCAGCAGCTCTCTCTTAGCTACAGCGGTCCACAGGATGAAAGGCGATGCAAAGTTGGCAAAGGTGTAGACACTCAGCGGCGGCAGCTCTCTCTTAGCTGCAGCGGCCCACACAGATCCAGCGACGGTTCCCAAGGTTCAAATTCAGGTGGGCTCTCAGTGGCAGTAGCTCTCTCTTAACTGCAGCGGCCCACACAGATCCAGCGACGGTTCCGAAGGTTCAAATTCAGGTGAGCTCTCAGCGGTGGCAGCTCTCTCTTAGCTACACAGATTCAGCGAAGTGGCAAAGGCTCAAATTCAGGCTGGCTCTCAGCGGCGGGAGCTCTCACTTAGCTGCAGCGGCCCATACAGATGCAGCGAAGTGGCAAAGGCTCAAATTCAGGCGGGCTCTCAGCGGCGGAAGCTCTCTCTTAGCTGCAGCGGCCCACACAGATTCAGCGAAGTTGCAGAGGTTCAAATTCAGGCGGGCTCTCAGCGGCGGTAGCTCTCTCTTCGCTGCAGCAGCCCGCACAGATTCAGCGAGGTGACAAAGGTTCAAATTCAGGCGGGCTCTCAACGGCGGCAGCTCTCTCTTAGCTGCAGCGGCCCATGCAGATTCAGTGAAGTGGCAAAGGTTCAAATTCAGGCCGGCTCTCAGCGGCAGTAGCTCCCTCTTAGCTGCAGCGGCCCACACAGATTCAGCGAAGTTGCAAAGGTTCGAATTCAGCGTTACTCAAAGTAGAACCAGAGGCTCCGGATTACTTGACGGAGGCCTCACCTGCAAGCAGAATTCCTCGCACAGGAATTCCGACGGCTGACGGTGTGAAGTCTAATGTCCCTGAGACTTTAGCAGGATGCGCTCTCAGTTCAGGCCCTCGGGTAGTTTCTTCGGCAAGCTTGGTGAAAGTTTTCAAAGTCCTTTCCTCTGTTCACTCAGACAGAGTTTCGTCTTGACCTCCAGAAGGAACACCCCGAACAATGTTCCAGCGCAGCTTTTTATACCTAAAAAGTCTTTGTTCTCTAAAGTCACAAATCACTCAGTCCAGTCAGAACCAGTTCGGTGGGGTCGGGGAACACTTGGTTTACGAGGCGACATCCTTCCCTTGCAGAATGAGGGGGTCTGCTATCAGACGCCCCGTGGGAGGTGGAGCCATCATTCACCTTGCCAGGCACAGCCTTGCTCAGATCAAAGAGTCACCCCTCCCCATGCTCTGAATACCGATCTCTCTCTCCAGCCAGGTCTGACCCAGCTGGCCCTGCTGCTCCAAAACCAGACGGCTAATACACATACTAAGGAAGCCTACAGTAAAGCTAAGGCAAGAAGAAGAAGAGGCATTTCTAAATATGGGATCTATTAATGGTCCTTACTAAAAGGTGTATCTCGAGGCCTCGAGCATCAACATATCAAACTCGAAGTTCCTATCAGGTTTCTTGGGTCAGATAGGATTATAGAAGGTAATCCTCAACACGCCCATTCTGGCCTATGAGAACGGATCGTTTCACAGTAGTAACCGTGAAATGGAGGGTAACTCGCTATTAGAGCACGCTACACAGATCCAGGTATTATGGTTATCCTAATTCATACAGTCATCTTTACGCAGAGAGCATTCGCGCTGTGGCACTGATTAGCAGTGGCCTGGCGCCCAGAGCATCTAAATCCAGCCAACATAAAACATAGGAAGAGGAGAGAAGAAGGGAGACCCACGCCAATGATGCCAGGTCTAACAGTGGTGTAATTATGGAGCAGCGCCAAAATTAAGACCAGAGACACCTCGATGCACACAAACTATCTTTACCTGCAATGCAGGCACCCTTGTGCAGTGGTGCAAGAGTGCCTGCGTTGGCGCTAGGCATCTGCAATTAGCTCCAACACAGGAAGAAACACAGGGCTGCACCGTATTCTTGTAAATACCGTGCAGCCCTGCGTTTATGAAGTGGTGGAGTGCGGTGTTAAGCCAATAAGGCTAACGCCGTGCTCTGTCACTTCATTGTGTATACGCCCCACAGTATAGCGTGAAAGGGCTTATCTCCACCTTGTAAATAAGGCGAAGCCCCTATCACCACAGGAACATTGTTAAAAGTGACATTCTTGTGGCGATAGGGGCTTGCAAATATGCCCCTAAGGGCCATATGTACAAGGGAAGTGGTGGATCGTGTCGTTAGCCTCCTTGGCTTAACAACACGCTCCGCCACTTCTGAAATGCACGTCTGCACCATATTTGCAAGAATATGGTGCAGCCCTGCGTTTCCCCCTGCGCTGGCGCTAAGTTTAGCAGCTTAGTGCCAACGCAGGCACGCTGGCACCATAGTGCAAGGGTGTCTGCATGCAGGGGAAGATTGTTTATGTACAGGTAGATCCCCCTTCCTGCTCATAAACAATCTTGAAATGCCAGCATTTTTAAAAAGTGATTGTTTATGTGCAGAAAGGGGGACCTTCCTGTACATAAACAATCATTGACCTTTTTCTGTTTTATGTGTGCTGCACAACGCAGCACACATGAAAACAGCAAAAACGAGGAGAAAGGAAACATTTCTCCTTGCTTCGCCAGGTTAAGACCAGGTTTTCTCTGGTCTTAATTCTGGCACTGCCTCCTATTCACGCCTCCCTTGTAAATAGGAGGCAGCGTCAGAATCAATGGGTGTTGCAGTGGAACACCCATTGCCCTCCCCTATCATGCTAAGCATAGCGTGAAAGGGGCCTTATTTACAAGGCAGCATTAAGCCACATTAAGTGGCATAGCGCTGCCTTGTAAATAATGCAAAGCCCCTATCACCTCAGGAAAGTCAGTAAAAGTGACGTTCCCATGGCGATAGGGGCTTGTGCATATGCCCCAAAGTGTCAAAACATAGCTCAGTCCCAATGATTTGTTGACTGCAAACTGCCTATTAGTGGGTGCCTTTCAGGCAGGTAGTGAGAAAGAGTAATTATAACCGTTCATATCATGTTGGGGAATTCAGAGAGCCCCCTGTGTAGTTATTCAGAGAAGAGCAGCCCATGTTCAGTGTTCAGAAAAACATACAAGAGAGGTACAAGTACTGGGAGACAACCTGTAAATATGCCCCAGCATGTGTCCAACATCAAAAAGAAAAACAAGCAGGGACAGCTTCAGCTAAACATCCTGTGATTCTGGGAAATCACTTACCTCCCCGTTTAAAAAAAAACATGAATGTGACCTTGTTTAAAGTAACTTAAAAAATAAATGTTAAATTGTGTAAAGGAAAGGGCTAAAAAACACGGGGGCAGATTGAAAGGGTTAAAAAACCCGGGTGCAGATTTACAAGCCCATTGCGACACTTTTGTGGCGTCGTTGCGTTAATTTTGTGATGCAACGGCGACGTAAAAAATGCGCCAAATTTACAACGTGGTGCATCTAGGGTCATGTGTTACATTGTAAAGTCCTGCGTGACATTATATCTGCATCAGGTATAATGTATGCAGGGTAGGCGTTCCCACGCAGGAAAGCCTTGTAAAAGTGACGCACTGAAATCTACAAGATTTCACTGCGTCACTTTTAGGATGCCACAGCGGCAAAACCTTGAAGCAGGCGTAAGGATTGACATAGTGTATGGGGAATGGCCGCAACAGGCATTGCTGAAGTTGGTTGGTGCTTGCCACATGACTCCAGCAATGAGTGACTTTTTTGCCAACAAATGCTTCAGAATTTTTGACGCATTTGTCAATTCTTGCACCATAGTGCGCCATATTGTAAATACGGCAAATCTGTGGTGGCGCAAGGGTTTTTCATACAGGAGCAGGGAAACTGACACATCTACAGATGTGTCAGTTTCTTGTAAATCTGCCCCCCGCTAAGTGGTTTTAAAAAAACGCAATAGATCGTCAAGTAACAGTGCATGTGCGCTGCCTGCAGGCTGGAACTAAAAGGCATACATCTACTCACGCTTTGTTAAAGCAGGTTGTTGAGGTGCCATCTTTGAAGCCTGCAGCTTGACCCAGAAGCACTTTTATAAACTACAAAATAACACCAAATAATATAGAAATCTTAACTGAAATACAACTATGTTGTGCTTTCAGTTATACGTCACAAACTATTATGTTCTCAGAATAATAATCCATCACCGAATCAAAGTAAAAACTGTTTTACTTACAAGTTCACAAGATGTTTTTTTCTTAAAACATTTTCCAAATATTCCTCCATAAAGGTCAATCATTTATACTCAAAGTGCAAATAAAAAAACACACATAGGTCGAACCTTAACACAAAAAACAAAATAATGGAGGTTGAGCACACCAAACATTATAATCACCATATAATATTAACCCCTTCGCTGCTAGGCCTTTTCCCCTCCTGTGCTAAGCCTTTTTTTGGCTATTTGGGGTAGTGCGCGCTTAGGCCCCTGTAACTTTTCGACCACATTAGGTATCCACGCCAAATTTGCGTCCTTTTCTTCCAACATCTTGGGGATTCTAAAGGTACCCAGGGTTTGTGGATTCTCCTAGAGGGTTCCCAGAAATTTGTCAAAATACAGCAAAATTTTGTTTTTTTTGTGAAAATGGGAAAAACGGGCTGCAAATGAAAGCTTCTGGGTTTTTCTCTGCAAATGGTATCAAAAAAGGGTTTGTGGGGCTGAAATCACCATTTCTCCAGCTTTTAGGGAATGATAGAATTTTGTCAGAAAACCAACATTTTTTACACAGTTTTGGCATTTTTCTGGGACATACCCTATTTTTGCTATTTTTTGTGCTTTCAACCTCCTTCCAGTTAATGGTAGAAATGGGTAAAAAAACAATAATGGATCCTGGAAAGCTATACATTTTTGAAAAGTAGACAACATTCTGAATTCAGCAAGGGGTCATTTGTGTAGATCCATCAAGGTTTCTTTATAGAAACTACCAGTTAAATATAGGAAAAATTAAAAATTAGTTGAAAAAAGCAGCCTTTTGAGTCAACGTTTTCACCTGTAACTTCTTCTAATTATCACATCTCTTAGAAAGCAATGTACCGTTACATCCACTGGACCTTCCTGGTTGTGGGGATATATAGGACTTGTAGGTTCACTGTGAGAAGTTGGTCTGGTATATGATGTTCACTAGTTAAAGTGACCACCTTGTACCATGCCAAGCAACCCTTATGGTGTGGTTGTAAGTCAACCTTTTCGGACTAGCTGCCCTAGTGGTAGCGTAGGCTAAGCAGTCTTTGAGGCTAAACTCGTGAAACGTGTTAAGCAGGCTGTTTTACCAAATGTAACCCCCTTTTATACCAATGAAAGGACACCACACAGATATATATTCAAAATATATATGTATTTATTTCTCAAAGTAACCCCTAGACTCTTTATGAGCACAGGAGCACAAATCGTCAAACAAGATTACAGTAGAATACACAGAAGTTGCACTTTATATGGATAGGCCCTGGTGGCCGCTCAAACCATATACTAAAATAGTGGTATAAGTACCACGAACAGAAAAGGGAAAAGGCCTAGGGCTTCTAGAATCGCTGGGCCTACAAGGAGCTAACTTCAGTTAGTGACCAGGAGGTCCACGGGTTGCGTGTGCAGAGCAAATAGTCACACGCGAGCTCCCATAGGTTTTCAATGGGTGCGTAAAAAGTACAAAGTTACTGCAAAGAGGATCTTCCGGATGGACTAGGAACTTAAGATTGGAAACACAGACACTAGAGATGATTCTCTACACTTGGGCACCGGAGTGCCAGCTTTACCTCACCCACAGGAAGCGGGTGCATAGGCGTCGAAGTGCGTCGAGTTTCTTCTATCTGTTCAATGGAGCCTGTGGACAAAGATGCGGCAGGCGACCGGTCCGGAAGAGATGCAGTGGATCCAAGAGTGGATCGGAGATGTTGAAGACCTGTAAGCAGAGGGTACAGTGTTCACAGTCACTAGCCAGTGACCAGCGTGGCACCAGGTGGGTACCAGACGATGTTGGGTGCAAACAGGAAGAAAGGTGTAGCTTGTCTCTGCTGCCACGTGGTCCCTGAAGGTCGACGACGTCCAGGAGTCGGTTCACGAGCTGTCCCACGCAGGCTCTCGCTGTCGGCGACTTGATCGAAGCAAACAAGCCTTGGCAAAAGCAATTGTTGTGGAAAACGAAATAAGCTGATGGCTCTGACCAGCAAGGTCAGAGGGATTGCTCCTTTGGAGGGGAGCAAGGGCCAGTCTGGAGCAACCAGACCAGCGGTGTAGTTTTTGAAGTTCGTCGCCAAGATGGCCACTAGCCAGCGGGCCAGCAACCGGTTAGGCGCGTCGAGTGGCAAAATGCAGAAGGGCCCCACGCAGATCGTGGAGATGCTGGAGGGCTCACCTTTGGTGCAGATGCTGCTCGGGTGTTGGGCTTCTCAGATCCCAAAGCACAACTTGGAGGGAGCCTCGGTTGTTGCGCTTGCAGCTTGTCGTGGTCTTTTCAAGATGGCTGGCTCCACGTGTCTCGGTGCCTCCACGGGTCTCCTCTTCTCAGGGACTGTGGATCGGGCGGTGAGAGGTCTGGAGGTCCAGGTCTTGTCAGTCTCTGGGCTCGGGCTCCGGTGGGAGGCGGCGGCAAAGCAGACGTTGATTCGCTGGATGGTGCTTGCGTTAGCAAGGTGGTCACTCCCTGACCACAGGGGAGATTGGCTTCAGTCCTCTGTGCGGCAGAGCGTCGAAGTTCCCGTCTTCTTCTTAGTTTCAAGTTGATTCCAGGATGTCTGAAGTCTTAGGACACAGCTCCTACCTTTAAGCGGATTCTAGGGGCCGGACTACCTGCTAGGTCCCTCCCTAAGGGTGGGACCAGGAAG
This sequence comes from Triturus cristatus, assembly GCF_964204655.1. Taxonomy (NCBI): domain Eukaryota; kingdom Metazoa; phylum Chordata; class Amphibia; order Caudata; family Salamandridae; genus Triturus; species Triturus cristatus. Next base: position 1,203,729,006 of record NC_140582.1, on the reverse strand, counting down.
GGGGGTGGTTACACCCCCAATCCTTTGTCCAGCTCGCCCCAGGCCCGGGACTGGTGTGCCCCAGGACCGGTTTGAACTGGCATATGCACCGAGGCTCCTTGTGAGCCTCAGGCATGTCTGGTTCCTTTCAAGCCCTACCTGACCAATACACAAAATCCTGTCTGGGGTGGTGCATGCACCTCCCTTGGCAGGAAACCCTTTGTCCACACCTCCCAAGCTGGAAGGACTCCCAGCAGCAGGAGGGCAGACTTGTGTCTGTGGTGGCAGCATCCATTTTGTGGAGCTGAGGCTATGTCTGATTTTACCCGGGTTTCAGGTACTGTACATGTCGTGTCCCTCTAGAAGGGTGGAATGCTAACCCCGTCGCCAGAATTGGTGAGGGGTTAGTATTCCAATTCGTATGACACCTTACTCGACATGTTTTGATAAAGCCAAACCAAAGTTAGCATTTAACCGCGAGGTTCATAATGCACTTAAGAGTATATGGTATGACGATATCTGGAAACAGTAGAAGGAAGTTGTTCCGACCACTGCAGACAGGCTCAGCTCATGCCAGAGCACCATCTCACATGGAACCAAGCACTCTGCCTTCAGGATTGTTAAGGCCTGCCATAGGAGTGACTTATAGGTTACCAGGTGTCCCATTTAAGGTTAGGTATAGGTATACTACACCTAAGTAAGAGGTGGTTACACCAACTTACCCCAGATGAGTGATCAGCCAGTTGTGTCAAATTTGTTAGGCCAAGCCTGGGGTGGCATAATACATGCTTCAGCCCCTGGCAGGCCTTAGATACACCAATGCCCTGGGTACCTAGTTGTTCTGCTTGGGTTTTCGGATCAGATAGAACCCGCTCAGCAGAGCCTCTCTAACCCAGCCAGAACGTTACCCTCTCCCTAGGGCCTATTCACAACAAGTAACCATATATGTATACCACCTAAGGACAGGGAATTCCTACTATATATATATATATATATATATATATGTATCTAGACCTCCTATAATACAAGTGGCGGCCTCGCGATCCCAGACGGACCCAGGACTTCCTACCCAGACGGCAGCCTCAGCCTCGCGGTCCCAGACGGACCCAGGACTTCCTACCCAGACGGCAGCCTCAGCCTCGCGGTCCCAGACGGACCCAGGACTTCCTACCCAGACGGCAGCCTCAGCCTCGCGGTCCCAGACGGACCCAGGACTTCCTACCCAGACGGCAGCCTCAGCCTCGCGGTCCCAGACGGACCCAGGACTTCCTACCCAGACGGCAGCCTCAGCCTCGCGGTCCCAGACGGACCCAGGACTTCCTACCCAGACGGCAGCCTCAGCCTCGCGGTCCCAGACGGACCCAGGGCTTCCTACCCAGACGGCAGCCTCAGCCTCGCGGTCCCAGACGGACCCAGGGCTTCCTACCCAGACGGCAGCCTCAGCACAAGTTCACCCTATGATTACCATAACATACAACAAGGGAATCAGTTTTACTATGTATCAGATCACACAAGGACTGCCAGTTGAGCACAACCTGTTCCCCAGTTCGAGGGGCTCCTTTCTCCCTTATTCAGTTACCACTTACCTGATCAGGGTTAACATCTGTTCATGTCAAGTCACAGCTGACTAGAAGAATAGGCTACCCTCTTATACAAGAACACGCAGCACATGTTGATTCACTACAAACTGGGTACTTTATTACTCATTACATACGTAACCACATAACATTACACTATAACACATAACCTGCAAAGAAAAGTGAAAGATTAGGTTGTACACTTTTAATAAAAAGGGGTTGACATCACCTTGGTCGTGTGTAGCCTGCACTCAATGGTCATCTAGGTTCCCTTCTCGTCTGTGCCTCGGCTCGCCTGGAAGTTACACCTCCGCAGTCACGAATCTACTCCCTTCACCCTTCTCCGAGTCACTGGGACCTCTTCCTCATCGGCTACTCTCTCCTCTCTGGCTATTCTGCTAGAAGAGTATCTGCTCCTCGGTTTTTCTCCGTCCTTAAGTTCATCATCTGTCTTCCCTGGAATAAGTAGTAGCTTTACTGCTAACGGCTAGGTGCCGCCTATGGGTTGAAAAATAAGCGCACGTATCTGCCTCAGACTTTCACTAATATAGAGGTGCATTTCCTCATGGAAAATTCCAGCCCGTAACCTGCCGCCCACCAAATTCTTGTACCTCCCCGTACCAAGGACACGTTCCCAGCCGGCCGGCCTGATGTAGTGTCTTCGGCATGAAGAAAAATACAATCCTTCGATAAGGGCCGGCCTGAACCGGTTCTCTCCAAGCGAATAACACCTCATAACTAAAACATCACCCTCGACCTAGAAGCTTCCCAAGCTGCCGGAGCAGAAAGAAAGATGGAGTCTCTCCTGTTTGAGGCCTACCAGGCCTGAATTCAGCACGGCTCCCTGAAATACCCTCACTACAGGACAGGGTACCCCTAATACTAACAAATCTATCCCCTAGGCTATGTGTGCAAGCCCTGATCTATGGGGAAGAGCACAGGATCATGTCAAAATGCCTAACAAATAGACTCCATTCACTACTCTAACCCTTAGACTTGGATGGAAAGAGACTGAAGTCACACCAGTTGCCCTTTAACACGAAAAGGCCGGGAAAATCGAGCAGTACACTAGTGTACACTGGTACAGGGGCTCAAAAGGTGATCCAACCAATTGGGTATGTACCTAGGGTACATGGAGTCCATTTTAAAGAGAGAACAGCCAGGCTGAGATCCTGAATGGCAAGATCTCAGGCCAACTAAGTCGAAAAACCAGCTAGACACTAGGCAAAAATTTGGGGGTAACCATAGTCAGATAGCCACCTTCCTACATTCACCAAGAGCCCAACGAACCCAGAGTAAAAAACTGAGCAGCATTTTCTAATGGTTTTTTTTTTGTTCCGGGTATATAGCAATTATTGTGGGAAAATGTATACATGGAAAAATCGGTATGAAAGACACCTATGTATTTCTGAAATGGGAACAAATTACAGAGTTTAGAAACAGTGCATATTTGCACATTTTCGAAATTGGGAATACTCATACTTGCATGACAATTATTGGTCATTTTTCAAAATGACTATTTTTTTTACACAATGTCTTTCATTTGGAAGGGAGAAATGCATCCAAAATCAATAGGTGATAACAGTTGCTTTACAAATCTGAACTACCCTAAGTCTCCCGATAAAAATGGTACCTCACTTGTGTGGGTAGGCATAGTGCCCACGACAGGAAGTGGCTCAAAACCTAAGCTGAACACACCACATTTTCACACTGAAAATGTACACTTTTTTTGCGAAGAGTCTAGCTGTAGTTTTTGAACCCTAGCCCTGCCGGCACCTAGGGAAACCTAGCAAACCTATACATTTTTGAAAACTAGACACCCAGGGGAATCCAGGATGGGGTGACTTGACTGCCTCCCACCATGGTCTGTTACCCAGAATCCCTTGCAAACGTAAAAAAATGACAAAAAAACCACATTTTCCCCACATTTCTGGGATGGAAAGTTCTGGAATCTGCATGGATTCACAAATTTCCACCCACCCCGCGTTCCCCAAAGTTCTACGAGAAAAATGGTACCTCACTTGTGCGGGTCAGCCTAGTGCCCGTGACAGGAAACGGCGCAAAACGCAACGTGGTCACACCTCAATTTTGCAGTGAAAAATGACCCCTTTTTGGCAAAGTGACTAGCTGTAGTTTTTGAACCCTAGTCCTGCCGGCACCTAGGGAAACCCAGCAAACCTATACATTTTTGAAAACTAGACACCCAGGGGAATCCAGGATGGGGTGACTTGACTGCCTCCCACCATGGTCTGTTACCCAGAATCCCTTGCAAACGCAAAAAAATTACAAAAAAAACACATTTTCCCCACATTTCTGGGATGGAAAGTTCTCGAATCAGCGTGGATCCACAAATTTCCACCCACCCCGCGTTCCCCAAAGTCCTACGAGAAAAATGGTACCTCACTTGTGTGGGTCGGCCTAGTGCCCGCGACAGGAAACGGCGCAAAACGCAAGGTGGTCACACCTCAATTTTGCAGTGAAAAATGACCCCTTTTTGGCAAAGTGACTAGCTGTAGTTTTTGAACCCTAGCCCTGCCGGCACCTAGGGAAACCTAGCAAACCTATACATTTTTGAAAACTAGACACCCAGGGGAATCCAGGATGGGGTGACTTGACTTCCTCCCACCATGGTCTGTTACCCAGAATCCCTTGCAAACGTAAAAAAATGACAAAAAAAACACATTTTCCCCACATTTCTGGGATGGAAAGTTCTGGAATCTGCGTGGATCCACAAATTTCCACCCACCCCGCGTTCCCCAAAGTCCTACGAGAAAAATGGTACCTCACTTGTGTGGGTCGGCCTAGTGCCCGCGATAGGAAACGGCGCAAAACGCAACGTGGTCACACCTCAATTTTGCAGTGAAAAATGAGCCTTTTTTGGCAAAGTGACTAGCTGTAGTTTTTGAGCCCTAGCCCTGCCGGCACCTAGGGAAACATAGCAAACCTATACATTTTTGAAAACTAGACACCCAGGGGAATCCAGGATGGGGTGACCTGACTGCCTCCCACCATGGTCTGTTACCCAGAATCCCTTGCAAACGTAAAAAAATGACAAAAAAAACACATTTTCCCCACATTTCTGGGATGGAAAGATCTGGAATCTGCGTGGATCCACAAATTTCCACCCACCCCGCGTTCCCCAAAGTCCTACGAGAAAAATGGTACCTCACTTGTGCGGGTCGGCCTTGTGCCCGCGACAGGAAACGGCGCAAAACGCAACGTGGTCACACCTCCATTTTGCAGTGAAAAATGACCCCTTTTTGGCAAAGTGACTAGCTGTAGTTTTTGAACCCTAGCCCTGCCGGCACCTACGGAAACCTAGCAAACCTATACATTTTTGAAAACTAGACACCCAGGGGAATCCAGGATGGGGTGACTTGACTGCCTCCCACCATGGTCTGTTACCCAGAATCCCTTGCAAACGTAAAAAAATGACAAAAAAAACACATTTTCCCCACATTTCTGGGATGGAAAGTTCTGAAATCTGCGTGGATCCACAAATTTCCACACACCCCACGTTCCCCAAAGTCTTACGAGAAAAATGGTACCTCACTTGTGCGGGTCGGCCTAGTGCCCGCGACAGGAAACGGCGCAAAACGCAACGTGGTCACACCTCAATTTTGCAGTGAAAAATGACCCTTTTTTGGCAAAGTGACTAGCTGTAGTTTTTGAACCCTAGCCCTGCCGGCATCTAGGGAAACCTACCAAACCCAGACATTTCTGAAAACTAGACTCCCGGCAGCCTTCAGGGAGGTATGGCTTGCGTGGATCTCCCCAGGTTTCCTTACCCAGAATCCCCTGCAAACCTCAATTTTAGCTGAAAAAATCACTTTTTTCACACATTTTGGGGTGGGAAAGTTGTGGCATCACCGGGCTCACACAAATTTACCACCACCCAGCGTTCCCCCAGGCCTCCCGGTCAAAATGGTGCCTCACCTGTGTGGAAGGCCCAAGTACCCGCGGCAGGCAAGGGCCCAAAACGCAGTGATGCGACATCAAAATGGCCTATCGCAAAACCACCTGGTTTTGCAAGGGGGGTCACTTAGGTTTTTGGCCCGGTGCTCGGCGGCCATCTAGGGAAACCTACCAAACCCATGCATTTCTGAAAACTAGACCCCCGGCGGATTCCAGGGAGGTATGGCTTGCGTGGATCCTCCAACGTTTCCTTACCCAGAATCCCCTGCAAACCTCAATTTTAGCTGAAAAAATCACTTTTTTCACACATTTTGGGGTGGGAAAGTTGTGGCATCACCGGGCTCACACAAATTTACCACCACCCAGCGTTCCCCCAGGTCTCCCGGTAAAAATGGTGCCTCACTTGTGTGGGAGGCCCAAGTACCCGCGGAAGGCAAGGGCCCAAAACGTAGTGAGGTGACATCGAATTGGCCTATCGCAAAACCACCTGGTTTTGCAAGGGGGGTCACTTAGGTTTTTGGCCCGGTGCTCGGCGGCCATCTAGGGAAACCTACCAAACCCAGACATTTCTGAAAACTAGACACCCGGCGGCTTCCAGGGAGGTATGGCTTGCGTGGATCCCCCAACGTTTCCTTACCCAGAATCCCCTGCAAACCTCAATTTTTGCTGAAAAAAATCACTTTTTTCACACATTTTGGAGTGGAAAAGTTGTGGCATCACCGGGCTCACACAAATTTACCACCTCCCAGCGTTCCCCCAGGTCCCCCGGTAAAAATGGTGCCTCACTTGTGTGGGAGGCCCAAGTACCCGCGGAAGGCAAGGGCCCAAAACGTAGTGAGGTGACATCGAATTGGCCTATCGCAAAACCACCTGGTTTTGCAAGGGGGGTCACTTAGGTTTTTGGCCCGGTGCTCGGCGGCCATCTAGGGAAACCTACCAAACCCAGACATTTCTGAAAACTAGACACCCGGCGGCTTCCAGGGAGGTATGGCTTGCGTGGATCCCCCAACGTTTCCTTACCCAGAATCCCCTGCAAACCTCAATTTTTGCTGAAAAAATCACTTTTTTCACACATTTTGGGGTGGAAAAGTTGTGGCATCACCGGGCTCACACAAATTTACCACCTCCCAGCGTTCCCCCAGGTCCCCCGGTAAAAATGGTGCCTCACTTGTGTGGGAGGCCCAAGTGCCCGCGGCAGGCAAGGGCCCAAAACGTAGTGAGGCGACATCAAAATGGCCTATCGCAAAACCACCTGGTTTTGCAAGGGGGGTCACTTAGGTTTTTGGCCCGGTGCTCGGCGGCCATCTAGGGAAACCTACCAAACCCAGACATTTCTGAAAACTAGACACCCGGCGGCTTCCAGGGAGGTATGGCTTGCGTGGATCCCCAACGTTTCCTTTCCTTACCCAGAAAAATTGAGGTTTGCACGGGATTCTGGGTAAGGAAACGTTGGGGGATCCACGCAAGCCATACCTCCCTGGAAGCCGCCGGGTGTCCAGTTTTCAGAAATGCATGGGTTTGGTAGGTTTCCCTAGATGGCCGCCGAGCACCGGGCCAAAAACCTAAGTGACCCCCCTTGCAAAACCAGGTGGTTTTGCGATAGGCCATTTTGATGTCGCATCACTGCGTTTTGGGCCCTTGCCTGCCGCGGGCACTTGGGCCTCCCACACAAGTGAGGCACCATTTTTACCGGGAGACCTGGGGGAACGCTGGGTGGTGGTAAATTTGTGTGAGCCCGGTGATGCCACAACTTTCCCACCCCAAAATGTGTGAAAAAAGTAATTTTTTCAGCAAAAATTGAGGTTTGCAGGGGATTCTGGGTAAGGAAACGTTGGGGGATCCACGCAAGCCATACCTCCCTGGAAGCCGCCGGGTGTCTAGTTTTCAGAAATGCATGGGTTTGGTAGGTTTCCATAGATGGCCGCCGAGCACCGGGCCAAAAACCTAAGTGACCCCCCTTGCAAAACCAGGTGGTTTTGCGATAGGCCATTTTGATGTCGCCTCACTACGTTTTGGGCCCTTGCCTGCCGCGGGTACTTGGGCCTCCCACACAAGTGAGGCACCATTTTTACCGGGGGACCTGGGGGAACGCTGGGTGGTGGTAAATTTGTGTGAGCCCGGTGATGCCACAACTTTCCCACCCCAAAATGTGTGAAAAAAGTGATTTTTTCGGCAAAAATTGAGGTTTGCAGGGGATTCTGGGTAAGGAAACTTTGGGGGATCCACGCAAGCCATACCTCCCTGGAAGCCGCCGGGTGTCTAGTTTTCAGAAATGTCTGGGTTTGGTAGGTTTCCCTAGACGGCCGCCGAGCACCGGGCCAAAAACCTAAGTGACCCCCCTTGCAAAACCAGGTGGTTTTGCGATAGGCCATTTTGATGTCGCCTCACTACGTTTTGGGCCCTTGCCTGCCGCCGGTACTTGGGCCTCCCACACAAGTGAGGCACCATTTTTACCGGGAGACATGGGGGACCGCTGGGTGGTGGTAAATTTGTGTGAGCCCGGTGATGCCACAACTTTCCCACCCCAAAATGTGTGAAAAAAGTGATTTTTTCAGCTAAAATTGAGGTTTGCAGGGGATTCTGGGTAAGGAAACGTTGGGGGATCCACGCAAGCCATACTTCCTTGGAAGCCGCCGGGTGTCTAGTTTTCAGAAATGTGTGGGTTTGGTAGGTTTCCCTAGATGGCCGCCGAGCACCGGGCCAAAAACCAAAGTGACCCCCCTTGCAAAACCAGGTGGTTTTGCGATAGGCCATTTTGATGTCGCCTCACTACGTTTTGGGCCCTTGCCTGCCGCGGGTACTTGGGCCTCCCACACAAGTGAGGCACCATTTTTACCGGGAGACCTGGGGGAACGCTGGGTGGTGGTAAATTTGTGTGAGCCCGGTGATGCCACAACTTTCCCACCCCAAAATGTGTGAAAAAAGTAATTTTTTCAGCAAAAATTGAGGTTTGCAGGGGATTCTGGGTAAGGAAACGTTGGGGGATCCACGCAAGCCATACCTCCCTGGAAGCCGCCGGGTGTCTAGTTTTCAGAAATGCGTGGGTTTGGTAGGTTTCCCTAGATGGCCGCCGAGCACCGGGCCAAAAACCTAAGGGACCCCCCTTGCAAAACCAGGTGGTTTTGCGATAGGCCATTTTGATGTCACATCACTGCGTTTTGGGCCATTGCCTGCCGCGGGTACTTGGGCCTCCCACACAAGTGAGGCACCATTTTTACCGGGAGACCTGGGGGAACGCTGGGTGGTGGTAAATTTGTGTGAGCCCGGTGATGCCACAACTTTCCCACCCCAAAATGTGTGAAAAAAGTGATTTTTGCAGCTAAAATTGAGGTTTGCAGGGGATTCTGGGTAAGGAGACGTTGGGGGATCCACGCAAGCCATACTTCCTTGGAAGCCGCCGGGTGTCTAGTTTTCAGAAATGTGTGGGTTTGGTAGGTTTCCCTAGATGGCCGCCGAGCACCGGGCCAAAAATCAAAGTGACCCCCCTTGCAAAACCAGATTAACTATTGTTCCCACAGCGTGAGAATTTTGGAATAATATTGCAAAGAAAATGTGGCAGACATTTTGAGGTTTGCAGGACATTGGGAATAAAATTTTTTTTTGAATTCACAAGAGAGACATCACCATGAACTCCCATGGGTTTTCGACAATATCTACAGTTGGTGGGTTATTCTTGCATGGAAAGTGTACCTTGGCAAAGAAACTAAAGTCAAAGATTCCTGCACATCCATCTATTCCTCAAACACACACACATACTGGTTGGATTTGGCACGAGGGCGAGTCATGGTTCAGTGTATTAAATTTTATTAACAAGAGATTTCACAAAAATTAAATGCACTGTCAATAATTAAATTCACAAAAAACCAAACCAATGACTCGCAGCTCGTGAGCTGTAAAGCCACGTCAAGGCACCAACCACTTTACAGGCCATTCACACACCTTTCATACGTGATACAAACAAGACCATTCACACCACCAGGCACAAAAGCAACACATTACAAAATTCACCAAAAAGGGACAAGGTACACCCTGCCTCAGAAAGACAAATATTACTGCACAGCCATCTAATCCGCAAGCACACACACATACTGGTTGGATTTGGCACGAGGGTGAGTGATGGTTCAGTAGATACAATTGTATTAGCAAGTGATTTCACATAAATGAAATGCACTGGTAATAATTGAAAGGGCGAAAAACTGAACCATTGACTCACAGCTCGTGAGCTGTAAAGCCACGACAAGGCACCAACCTCTTTACAGGCCATTCATACACCTTTCATACGTGTGAGACATACAAAACCATTCACACCGCCAACCGCGGGCCCATAACATAACAAAACTCACACCAGCACACAGCGCCATTCAAGGGCCCATCACTTTCACACGCCCACAATCCAGACACAGCAACTACACAGGCTGATGGATTGCGTGGAGTGGCACTCAGCTAGCAGTGTGTGTAGTGACCAGCAGAAAGTCACTACTCACACACAGCCAGCCGAGCACCAGTCCACACACACCGCTAGCCAAACACCAGTCCACGCACACCACCAGCCAATCGCCAGTCCAGGCACACCACCAGCCAATCGCCAGTCCAGGCACACCGCCAGCCAATCGCCAGTCCAGGCACACCGCCAGCCAATCGCCAATCCACGCACACCGCCAGCCAAGCTCCAGTCCACGGACACCACCAGCCAAGCACCAGTCCGCACACACCACCAGTCCACGCACACCGCCAGCCAAGTACCAGTCCACGCACACCGCCAGCCAAGCACCATTCCACGCACACCGCCAGCCAAGCTCCAGTCCACGCACACCACCAGCCAAGCTCCAGTCCACGGACACCACCAGCCAAGCACCAGTCCACACACACCACCAGTCCACGCACACCACCAGCCAAGGCCTATCTCAGAGGCAGTGTGTGAAGCATTTATGACCATACACAATAACGCAGTGAAGACACTACAAAGGGACACCACACAAGTAGCTATAGAAAAATAAGTTTCTTGATATAGGCTTAACACAAGCCTCAAAAGCGATCAAGCAGCCACAATGCATGTAAATATAGATTCACTTAAGAAGCAATAAAAGCACTCATAAGCGGGTGAAACGAACTTAGTTCGAGGCCGGGGCCTACGCGACCTGGTGATGCACAACGTATCTGAGGTTTAAAGAGGTACGGCACGCAGCTTCGTGAGGAAGCCGCGATGATGACAGGCGGACTCGCAGTGGCCACAGCTCGCAGTTGCAGCGGTCCGCGGCGTGCGTTCACGATGATCCTGGGACGGTGATTAAAGGCGGGCACCCGGTGACAACAGCTCCTCAGCTGCAGCCGCCCGCGATAGCGATTATTCTTGTAGCACAGACAGATGCGGGCTCTCAGCGGCAACAGCTTCTCAGCTGCAGCGGCCCACAATAGCGATAGCGATGATTCTCGTAGCACAGACAGATATGGGTTCTCAGCGGCAACAGCTCCTCAGCTGCAGCGGCCCACAATAGCGATAGCGATGATTCTCGTAGCACAGACAGATGCGGGCTCTCAGCGGCAACAGCTCCTCAGCTGCAGCGGCCCACGATAGCGTCAGCGATGATTCTCAGCCCACGTTCCCCCGCAGTGGACCCAGAGGCTCTGGAATTCACTACAGAAGCCTCACCTGTGAGTAGAATCCCCCTCAATAGGAATTCAGAAGGCTGATGGGTGAAGTCTAATGTCCCTGAGACTTCAGCAAGAGGCAAGCTCAAATCAGGCCCTTGGGTAGTCGCTTCAGCAAGATGGATCAAAGTTTCAAAGGCCTTTCCCTCTAGTTACACGGACAGAGGTTCGCTTTGACATCCAGAAGTAACACACCCTGTAGAGCTTTTAGCACAGATATTTATACCCCAAAAGTCTTTTTTCTCAATAGTCACAAGTCACTGAACCCAGCCAGAACCAGTTTGGTGTGGTCCTGGAGCATTTTGTTTACAAGGTGGCATCCTGCCTTTCAGGAAGAGGGGTCTGACATCAGACGCACAGTGGGAGGTGGAGCCATCATTCACCTCGCCAGGCACAGCTCTGCTCAGATCAAAGGGTCACCCCTCCCCATACTCCAACTGCAGATCTCTCTATTCAACCCAGGTCGGGCTCAGCCTGCCCTGTCCCTCCAAAACCAGACAGCCATACACATAACAGCAGAGCACACTGGAAGGCTTAGGCAATAAAATACCTACTTTATAAATGTGGTATTTTCAAACACAGAATATAAAAATAATCTTCACTAAAAGATGCATTTTAATATTTTGAGCTCAGGCATACAAAATTCGACTTTCCTATCATGTTCCTTGTGTCAATTAGGATTGTAGAATGTCATAATCAAACTGCCCATCCTGGCCTAAGGGAACAGATAGCCTTGCAATAGTGAAAAACGAAATGGAGTGTAATTCACTATCAGGACATGCTACACAGACCAAGGCATGTCCTACCTTTCGCTTACAATGCACCCTGCCATAGGGGTGACTTACATGATGCCAAGGGAAGGTTTAGGCACTGGGAAGTGGGTTCACTTCACAGTCAGCATGGCAGTTCTGGACTGCACACAGACTCTGCAATGGCAGGTCTGTGACACACTTTACAAGCTGCTTCGGTGGGTGGCACAATCAGAGCTGCAGGCCCACCAGCAGTATTCAGTATACCAGCCCTGGGCACGCACGGTGCACTATACTAGGAACTAACAGGTAAACCAAATTAGCCAATTATGGGAATACCAATTCATACGGTCAATTCTACAATAGGGAGCATTCGCGTTGTGGCATTGAATGGCAGTGGCACAGCGCCCAGAGCACCTAACACCAGCAAACACAGACTAGACAAAAGTAAAAGATGGAAAGGAGACCCACGCCAATGATGCCAGGTCTAACAGAGGGGCCATAATTTGATAAATTGTATAACACATTGGTCCAGATTTATAAAAAGTCATAGAACACAGTACCCAAAAATGCTGCACTGTGTTGCGTGCAAGGGAGGCAGAAGGAGGGCATCATATCTACAAAGATGTGGCTCTCATCTCCCCTTTCCCTAGCGCCAGCGGTGATTTCAGCTAGTGTGCGTCAGGCACACAACTTAGCATCATAGTGCTAGTGTGCGTGCCTTAGTCTGACATACGTTTTGTACAGGAAGGATTCCCTTCCAGTACAAAATTCTAAGGGGCAGATTTACAATGAAAGTGACTCAGTGCATTCCGCAAGCCAGTCACTTTCAAAGCAAAGGGATGCAACATATTTAAAACAATGTGTCGAATCTCTGCACTTCCCCTGAGCTGGCGCACAAACTGCAGGCATGTGCAGGTACTCTTGCACCATGTTGCAAGGATGCGTGTGTCGTGGGGAGATTGTTTTTGTACAGGAAAGGGCACTTTCCTGCACAAAAACATTCACTACAGGCATTTTCCTCTGCCAATGCGTGCTATAGAATGCAGCACACATTGAAAGGGGAAAAACGAGGAGAAATGAAAACATTTCTCCTCGTTGTGCCTCCCGAGGCGTAGCATTCACACGCATTTCCAGATTTACTATTCCTCGCAAATCTGGAAATGTGTCTGGTTCCATGGGTGTTGCGTGGGAACACCCATGGAACGCCCCTTCCACGCAAAGTGCTGCATGTAAAGGGGCCATATTTACAAGGACAGGAAAAGTCATGAGGGTGGCTTTGTCTGTCAGCACTTCACAAAAAGTGACGTACTGGTGGCGCAGGGCGCATGCAAAGTCAGAAAAGAAAGGAGAAATAAAAACATTTCTCCTCTTAACTCCTTCTTTTAAATGGTTTGACTTTTGGTGCTAAACCCTGCCTGCTATTGTTTGTAGATAGGGTTTTAAGTCAAAAGGCATGGATGGTTGCATGGGAATTCCCTTGTAATGCCCCAAGGCGCTAAATAACGGAAAGCCATGCTTTGGGCTGATTTGTGTTATTTTTAGGGTTCTTTCCTGCACAAAATAAGTTTTGCACCGTTGTGACACAAACCTAGAGCAAAATGTTAGTAAATTTGCCCCCAGTCCAGACAAATATATTCCACATATTTTACTGTGCATGAAAACAAAATAATTCTATATTCCTAAAAGTATGAAAAACAAGTACTGTGAGAAATATGTGGAGCTATTGCGCAAAGGATTGTGGGAAAGACAGATGTTGCATTCATTTCCTATTTATATTGCCATCTCCGCCCTTCCCCACTCATTATCACTAGAATAGCCGAGAGTCCAGTACCACAGGTCATCACTTTATCTCCCTGTAGAGCCTGCAGCACAATGCACAGTATTTCAGAATGTTACTAGATTTCCCTGTGGAGTTAGCAGCACTGGGGTGCAGTACCGCAGGTCGTTACTAGATGTCCCTGTGGAGCCAGCAGCACTGGGGTGCAGTACCGCAGGTCGTTACTAGATGTCTCTGTGGAGTCAGCAGCACTGGGGTGCAGTACCGCAGGTCGTTACTAGATGTCCCTGTGGAGTCAGAGTACAAGGTACAGTATCACAGGTCCTTACTCGATGCATAGCTGCCAGGGTTTCAGAATGCAATGTGTAAAATTGTCATAATTTCAGTGTAATTAGGGGTGACATTTCAACAACTATGAGTGACACCATCTCGCAAGCAAAATCAAGCAATGAAGACAATTGCAATCTCGCAAGCAAAATCTAGCAATGAAGACAATTGCAATTTAACACCCTTCAACAGTGACCTTCAAGTCTCCAACCCCACTCTCTCTCACATGCTTTTGTTTTGTTTTTTAGAGCTACTCATATCAGTGCAGTGTGTCAGAGCACTTTACATCCTACAGAGAAAATGAATCATACGAGTATAAAACTATGTATAGGAAATGTTACATAAGAAGTGTAGGAGTGGAGTCTTCGGTCATTCATAATGGGTATAGTTTAAGAGTGCTTGATCTGGAGAAGCACAAACTCATCTCCTTATTGATGAGGAGTTGCGTCACTTTTACGGCGCAGGTGCATCACTTTTTGTGAGGCACCGGCAGCGTAAAAAATGCGCCATGTTGCACTCTATTTACAAAGTGGCACATCTGGGCAGATGCGTCAATTTGTAAACCCCTGCGCCACATCATACCTGAGCCAGGTATAACGTATGCAGGGTGGACGTTCCCCCGCAAAAAGCCTCGTAGAAGTGGCGCATTGAAATCTATGAGAATTAATCGCGCCACTTCTAGGACGCCATTGCGTCAATATCTTACACCTGCCTCACAGCAGGTGTAAGACGTTGTGTGACACACGGGCGGGCAACCTGCTGCGTGATATGAACAAGCACAGGTAAAGCCACCCTGCGGTGCTTTACCTGTGCTTGCAAATATCGTCCCATTCACGCAACTCTTTGGGGGATATGTACAATAGAAGTGGCGGAGTGAGGCGTTAGCTGTCATGGCTTAACGCCTCACTCCGACACTTCTGAAAGCAAGGCTGCACCATATTTACAATGATATGGTGCAGTCTTGCATTTCTCCCTGCGCTGGTGCAACAATAAGCAGTGTAGCACCAATGCAGGCACCCTTGCGCCATAGTGCAAGGGTGTCTGTGTTCAGTGGAGGATTGTTTGTGTAGGAAGGTGTCCCTTCCTGCGAATAACCAATCCCTGAATGCCATTTTGTCACTTTCATGTGTGCTGCTTAATGCAGCACACATGAAAGTGACAAAATGGCATTTTTTCAAAGATTGTTTATATACAGGAAGGTACACCTTCCTGTACATAAACAATCCATGGCATTTTGCTGTTTTTCATGTGTGCTGCTCAAGGCAGCACCCATGGAAATAAAAACGAGGAGAAATAATGAATTTCTCCTCGTTTCGCCAACTTAAGACCAGGTTTTACCTGGTCTTAATTTTGGCGCTGCCTCCTATGTACGCTGCCCTTGTACATAGGGAGCAGCGTCAAAATTAATGGGTGTTCGGGTGGAACTCCCACCGCAACACCCACTGCCCACCCCTTTCACGCTAACCATAGCGTGAAAGGGGGCCTTCTTTACAAGGCAGAGTTAAGCCAAGTTAAGTGGCTTAACGCTGCCTTCTAAATAAGGCTAAGCCCCTATCACCACAACAACGTTGATAAAAGTAACATTGTGGTGGCGATAGGGGCTTGTACATATGCCCCTTTGCGTGTTAGGGGCATGGCATGGGTGTTGCTGTTGTTGCATGTCCACTGATGCATTTCCAGATGTACGAGCACTCACAAATCTTGAAATGCGTCAGAATGCTACGCCACCCGATGGGTGGCGTAGCGAGGTGCAACAAGGAGAAATGTTTTTATTTCTCCTTGTTTTTTCCTCTTTCAATGCGTGCTGAATTCTACAGCATGCATTGGAAGAGGAAATCACCGCAATTGATTGTTTTTGTGCAGGAAGGTGCTCCTTCCTGCACAAAAACAATCTCCACATGATGCAGGCATCCTTCCACGATGGTGCAAGGGTACATGCGCCGGCGCATGGCAGCAGTTTGGGCTCCAGCACAGGGGTAAGCACAGAGATGTGACATATTGTTGTAAATATGTTGCCAGCCTGTGCTTTGAAACTAAAGCACAGCAGCGCGCTGTGCTAGTTTCTTGTAAATCTGACCCTAACTCTTCATCCTATACCTTGCAGCCGACTCAATTTCCACGCACCCCAAAGGACCCTACGATAAGCCCAGCTCTCCTTCGCTGTGGTCCCATGCACCAGAAAGACCAGAGCGGGAGGCCGCTCCTCTTCTTCCTCGCGACCAGAGCCTGGAACAACCTTCTGCTCCACCTCAGACAGACAACATCGCTTCCCATCTTCGTAAGAGACCTCAAGACTTGGCTCTTCGACAGACCCACTCCCCGATGGAACCGGTGCCTGCACCCTCTCTCCCTATCGCCTTGAGACTCTTGCGGGTGAGTAGTCGCCCTTAACAAACGCCTGATTGATTGATTGACTTTCACTAAACTTGTGCGTGTGGCTTTTTATTTTCCACACATTCTACTGGCCTTTGCGTGTGGCTTTCATAAATGAAAGTACTCAATTGGCCAAAGGTGGGTGCATGTCTCACCTTTTCAGTAAATGTTCACTCCCATGGCCTACAGCTGTTGGGAACGAGCAGTGTTGCGTAGGGTGCCAGCTGCATTCCTTTGTGGATCATTAAACACAGCGCAGTCACGCGCAGCTAGAACCGGACAACTTTTTTGTTTTTTTTAGGAACAAGACATTTGAGCTGGTGGCCACGCCTCGGTTACTTTATTTTTACTTACTATGTCAACTAGTTAATTGTGACCATACCAAAACAAATGAGTCCCAGGCCCGGCCGGTCGAGCGTACTGGCTTTGTTTTAAACAGGCTTGTACGTATGCCCCAAAGTGTCAAAACATGCACCGTTGTGGCATAAACCTAGAGCAAAATGTTAGTAAATTTGCCCCTAGTCCAGACAAATATATCCCACATATTTCACTGTGCATGAAAATCAAAATAATTCTATATTCCTATAAGTATGAAAAACAATTACTGTGAGAAATATGTCGAGTTATTGCTCAAAGGATTGTGGGAAAGACAGATGTTGCATTAATTTCCTATTTATACTGCCATCTCCGCCCTTCCCCACTCATTATCACTAGAATAGCCAAGAGTCCAGTACCACAGGGCATCACTTTATCTCCCTGTAGAGCCTGCTGCACAATGCACAGTATTTCAGAATGTTACTAGATTTCCCTGTGGAGTTAGCAGCACTGGGGTGCAGTACCGCAGGTCGTTACTAGATGTCCCTGTGGAGCCAGGAGCACTGGGGTGCAGTACCGCAGGTTGTTACTAGATGTCGCTGTGGAGTCAGAGCACAAGGTACAGTATCACAGGTCCTTACTCGATGCATAGCTGGCAAGGTTTTAGAATGCAATGTGTGAAATTGATTGTGAGGTTGATAATTAGAGCGCCCGTAGTTTTTGAAGTCTAAAAGTCCTAGAGTCCGAAGTTTTGAGAGTCCAAACATTTGCGACCTTTCCCTAGTCACAGAACCGCAATAAATATTTAGTTGAAGAAAGAAGAAGCACTCGGAGTTCCGTGCAGAAGAAAATACCGGAGCAGTGCTCGGAGCTTCGTTTCTCTTCACGTCGGAGCCGAGCAGTGATTCAGCTGGCACCTGAAAAGAAACAAAGAAAAGCTAAGTGATTTACAGAGAGAGTTTTAAGGAATTGTAAATGATGACAAGTAAATGTTAAAGAATATGATATCGTGAGAGCAGGTAAACTTACCGTTGACAGCAGTTGTAAAATACTCTGGAACCTGTAAAGAAAGTAAGAGAAGATTAACGACTTATGAGTGCAAGTTTTATGAGGCACAAAATCAAACACAAAAAAACTGTTTAAAGAGTGAGAAATACGATTTATGGAGAAAAACTTACCAGAGTCATATCTGTGCAGAGAATTCCTGTGGAGAGAAAGCGAACAGTAAAATATTAAGAGCATAAGGAAAAAAACCTAAGTAGACAATTGCTTTTGGAAAAGAAAAAAGAAAAAGAAAAAACGACGAGGTTAAAAGAAGTTAGCCAAGTAAACCACACCTGGTAGGTTACAGAGTAGAGAAGTTATATAATAAGAGCTAAGGAATAGAATAGGTGATTAATCTATGTAAATGTTTTACAGATGATAAAGGACCCATTCTAACAAGAAAAAGAAAAGGTTACATTGGGCCAAGAAGAGAGACAAGGTGTTTAAGATCTTGGGTAGGTAGCTAATTACAAGAAATAATAGGGAATAAGAAGTAGGATAGAGTAGAGAAGGGAAAACATATAATTGTTGTGTGTTTAGTTTTCCTAGGAGACTTCGGTAGGCTGATCAAAGGCTGAAGAAGATCCCAGACAGAAAACCAGAAGGTCCAGGACTAGTCTCTTCTTATTGTTTGTTATTTTATCCACTTTTCCCCCTTCCCCCTCACTGATCAGGTAGCGCCAAGTATATTTTTTGGAGCTGATTGCTTGGTAGTGGGAGTTGGGAAGTTAGCAACTTCTGTTCCTGTGCAAGACTACAGAAACCAGCGAGAAGCTGAAGGTGAGCTCTGACAGAGTGAAGTGCCCACGTCCTAAATCTTGCACCCGAACAGAAAGATGGTTGAGGGAATAAATTTGCAGACCTTAGGGTCGGTCCTAGAGGCAATACAAAAGGATCTGGTAGCGGTTAAAGAAGAGAATCAAAGTCTAAGGCAGGAGGTCATGAATTCAAGGAAAGACGGCAGAACTAGCACAGAGAATAAGGCAACCGTACTCTGCTGGAAGGGAGGGTCCATCCACATCCATGGGAGACACAAATAAGCTAACAACACAAGTTATACATTCCTTGTCACCAGTTATACCTTTGGCAGCACCTGAGAGATTCAGTGGGGACCCACAAAAGGCGCAGGTGTTTATCACACAATGCTCACTTCATTTCATGTGTCGCCCTTCTATCTTCCCTGATGCGCAATCTAAGGTAGCCTTTATTTTGTTGTACTTAAGCGGAGATGCGGTGGCATGGTCTATGCCGATAGTCTCACGAGATAATCCACTGTTGCAGAATTTTGAGGAGTTCAAGAAAGAATTTCTGAGAATCTTTGGCCGAAGACGGATCTCTAAAGCGGTGGATAATGATCTCATGGAGCTGAAGCAGGGAAATAGAGACTTAGTGGCTTACCTGGCCCAGTTCAATAAACTTATAATGGAAACTAATTGGCCAGAAAGTAAGAGGACAGCAATTTTCTATCGAGGCCTGCACGATGAACTGAAATACGGTTTGGCTTAGATACCGAACCGTCCAACTGAAATTTCCGCCCTTATAGACCTGGTTTTAGAATTGGATTTCTGGCAAGGGGAGCGGAGAGGAGAGAAAAAGCGAGAGTTCAGAGGTACGGTTCCACGTTTCGACAAAGCAAAGACAGAAGCTTGGAAGGGCTCAGAAGGTATCTCTGGATTAGAACCAATGCAAATAGGAACTATTCGGGGCCCACTTACAAAAGAAGAAAAAGAGAAAAGACGAGTCAGCAACTTATGTATGTATTGTGGTTCTAGTGGGCATTTCGTGCGGAATTGTCCAAAGAAGCCAAAAGGTTCATTTAAGCCGAAGGAAAACTCGCAGCACCACCTGTAGAAGGAGTTGTGCAGGTGGATGCGAATCAGAAATCAACTCCCCAGGAACATCGGTTGGCAAATACCTTGCAGTCATCTTCACCGCATTTGATTCTATCCATGACAATACGATTCCGTCAAGAAACAATGAAAGGAGTAGCGGTTATGGTGGACTCAGGAGCCACGGGCAATTTCTGCGACCTGAAATTCGCGGCAAAGATTGGGTTGCAAGCAATCGCCAAGGCAAAAGGTGAACCAGTTAGAGCAATTGATGGTACCAATCTATCCTTAGGGCCTATAATAAGTCACACTGAATTGGTAGAGTTGATTCGAGAAGATGGGCATAGAGAAGCTATTCACTTTAATTTAATCAATGCCCCTCAGTTTCAAATCATTTTGGGGCTTCCATGGCTTACTGAGCATAATCCCTCTATAAATTGGAATGACAGGACAATCGAAATGAATTCAGCGTATTGTAGAGAGAACTGTTTTGGAACTTTAAAGGAAATGAGTAAACAGAACCCAGCTCACGCCTTATGTTCTGCAGAAGTCTCAGTGTACGTAATCAATACGCAATCTATACCACCGGAATATCAAGATTTCGAAGATGTTTTCAACGAACAGGAAGCCGAGCAATTGCCGCCTCATCGTGTTTACGATTGCAAAATAGACCTGGAACCAGGGGCGAATTTGCCTTGCAGTCGGGTGTACGCCTTGACAGAACAAGAGAATCATCATCTGAGAGAGTATATCGACAAGTATTTGGCTAATGGATTTATACGTCCTTCCCAATCCCCTGTGTCCTCGCCACTATTTTTCGTGCCTAAGAAGGAGCAGAGCGAGCTGAGGACGTGTATCGACTATAGAGCCATCAATCGAATAACAAAAAAGAACAGATATCCCCTTCCTCTTATCCCCGTCTCATTGGACCAAATCAAGGGAGCGCAGATATTTACGAAGTTGGACTTAAGAGGAGCGTATCACCTTATTCGAGTAAGGGAGGGAGATAAGAGGAAGACGGCCTTCAGGACTCGTTTGGGGCTGTTTGAATACCAAGTGATGCCCTACGGGTTGTGTAATGCTCCTGCAGCGTTCCAGCACTTTATAAATGATGTACTCAGTGAATTCATTGATCAATGCGCTATTGTGTATATTGATGACATACTGATTTACTCAGTAGATACACAGGAGCACCAGACACAAGTTCGATGAGTCCTACAAAAACTTCGAGAGAACAGATTATTTATCAAGTTGGAAAAATTTGCTTTTGGAGTTTCGCAGGTGGAATTTCTGGGCTTCGTGATCTCGCCAACAGGAATTCATATGGACAGATGGAAGATTCAGGCAGTTCTTGAATGGAAGTCACCTACCAGTGTCAAAGAAGTCCAAGCGTTTATTGGATTTGCAAACTTTTATCGGAGATTTATTGGAGAATTTTCTCGACGAATACTACCCTTGACGCGATTACTGAAGAAAGGGACACGATTCGAATGGTCTGAAGAAGCAGAGCAAGCCTTTAAGGAATTGAAGTGTGAGTTCACCACTGCACCCATCCTCCTTCATGCCGATCCGATGGAGCCCTTTTATGTTGAGACGGATGCCTCTGATTTTGCGGTTGGTGGAGTACTTTCCCAAAGGAATAAAGAAACCGGCCAATTACATCCAGTGGCCTATCGATCTAGAAAGTTGACGCCAGCCGAAGTTAACTATACAATTACGGAAAAAGAATTGTTGGCAATAAAAGACGCTTTCAAGGAGTGGAGACATTATCTAATGGGAGCTCACCATGTGGTAACAGTTTACACGGACCATCGCAATCTAAAATTCCTGAAGTCCGCCAGAACTCTGACACCTCGCCAACTTCGTTGGTCACTGTATTTTGCCGATTATGATTTTGTGATAACTTACCGGCCGGGTACGCAAAATGGAAAAGCGGATGCCTTGTCCAGAATGGGAACCGGAGAAGAAAAGAATCCAATCAGTGCTCAAGCGATCATACCAGATACTAAAATCATCTTTGCCACAGATATTCTGAATTTCAAGGAGCAGGTGATCCAAGCGTTGACCCCCGAAGAAATGCTGGATTAGGCTCAACACGAGCATGGAAGAGAAGTTGGAGATGAATTACCTTACAAAGTAGGTGCATTGTATTTGCCAACTACAGCGTTGCAGAAGCAAGCCTTGTGAGAATGTCATGATCATTTGTTAGCTGGGCACAAGGGAGAGTTCAAGACGGCAGATTTAATCAAAAGAAAATATTGGTGGCCACAAATGAATAAGGATATAGAACAATATGTGAAAACCTGTGAGATATGCGCTCAGGGGAAATCAGAACGGCACGCTCCCCAAGGGCAGTTGCAACCTCTGCCCATTCCTCCCCATCCTTGGCACACAATCACCTTAGACTTAATTGCAGATTTACCATCATGTCATGGAATAAACACAATTCTAGTAGTAGTAGATGCATACACGAAAATGACACATTTTTCGGCCTTAAAAGGAATTCCTACAGCGAAACAGTTAGCCAGTCATTTTAGTACACAGATTGTAAGGTTGAATGGAATACCCAAGGTCATAATATCGGACCGGGGAACTCAATTTGTCTCAGATTTCTGGAAAGCGCTTATGAAAGGGTTAGGAGTAGAAACTCGGTATTCCACCAGTTTCCACCCGGAAACGGATGGGCAAACAGAAAGAGTGAACCAGGAATTGGAGCAATATCTACGATTGTTCTCCTTGAAGCAGGATGGGGAATGGCCTGACTACTTGTGGACAGCAGAATTTGCTCACAACAACGCGAAGAATGTGTCCACTGGGTACTCTCCGTTCTATTTAAACTACGGGAGACATCCAAATTCCACAGTCCCAGCTGTCAAGGACTTGGTTTCTCATTTAAGTTCAGTACATGAATTAGCATCAAAGAACCTAGAACAGGCTAAGGAAAAGTATAAGATGTACGCAGACAAGAAAAGAAAGAACCCCCCCCCTTTAGAAATAGGAGACGAAGTCTGGTTGAATACTAAAAATCTAAGATTAAAAGGGAACCGAAAATTCCAACCCCGATTCATTGGTCCTTACCCCATTGCAGAGCAGATTCACCCAGTGACTTATAAGTTGACTTTGCCCTCCAAATTCAAAATTCACCCAGTGTTTCACGTTTCTCTATTGAAGAAAGCAGTTCCAAATCTGAGAAAAGAATCAATTCCACACCCAATTCAGCTAGACACAGGAGTGGAGTTTGAGGTAGAAGAGATTCTAGACTCAAAACTAGTTAGAGGAAAACTGTATTATCTAGTTGATTGGAAAGGCTACGGTCCAGAGGAGCGGTCTTGGGAACTAGATTCAGATGTACATGCTCCTAGATTAATAAAACTTTTTTATCAGCGCTATCCAACCAAACCCAGAGTGGGAGGACCATCTTTGGTGGGGGGTACTGTCAGGATCCCTAGCTTAAGTCCCAAAGAGGTTTGCGATCGGTTAGACTCTAGCGGGGCCACAGGGTTCACAGGGTCAAAAACCAGGCATCAGTGGTCGAGTTGGTGGCATGTCCGCAACTCCAAGATGGCCGCTAAGGTGCTGGGGTCTGTGGTCTAGTTGATTTGCAAAATCTAGAGTGGGCTGATGTGACGCGTGCACACCTGAAGTATTGCGCACTTCACTAACGTGTTTTCTCAGAGGAGGTTGATAATTAGAGCGCCCGTAGTTTTTGAAGTCTAAACGTCCTAGAGTTCGAAGTTTTGAGAGTCCAAACCTTAGCGACCTTTCCCTAGTCACAGAACCGCAATAAATATTTAGTTGAAGAAAGAAGAAGCACTCGGAGTTCCGTGCAGAAGAAAATACCGGATCCGTGCTCGGAGCTTCGTTTCTCTTCACGTCGGAGCCGAGCAGTGATTCAGCTGGCACCTGAAAAGAAACAAAGAAAAGCTAAGTGATTTACAGAGAGAGTTTTAAGGAATTGTAAATGATGACAAGTAAATGTTAAAGAATACGATATCGTGAGAGCAGGTAAACTTACCGTTGACAGCAGTTGTAAAATACTCTGGAACCTGTAAAGAAAGTAAGAGAAGATTAACGACTTATGAGTGCAAGTTTTTAGAGGCACAAAATCAAAGACAATAAAAACTGTTTAAAGAGTGAGAAATACGATTTGTGGAGAAAAACTTACCAGAGTCATATCTGTGCAGAGAATTCCTGTGGAGAGAAAGCGAACAGTAAAATATTAAGAGCATAAGGAAAAAAAACCTAAGTAGACAATTGCTTTTGTAAAAGAAAAAAGAAAAAGAAAAAACGACGAGGTTAAAAGAAGTTAGCCAAGTAAACCACACCTGGTAGGTTACAGAGTAGAGAAGTTATATAATAAGAGCTAAGGAATAGAATAGGTGATTAATCTATGTAAATGTTTTACAGATGATAAAGGACCCATTCTAACAAGAAAAAGAAAAGGTTACATTGGGCCAAGAAGAGAGACAAGGGGGCAGATTTATGAGGTTTTGCCGTAGGGAAGCGCAGCAGGCCTTCCTGCTGTGCTTCCCTGCGGCAAAAGAAAAGGGCAGGGATGCGCCGTATCTATGAAATGCGGCGCATTCCTGTCCTTTTTCCCTGCGCCGGCGCACAATGGGCTGCCTGCGCCAACGCAGGCACCTCTGCACCATGGTGCAAGGGTGCCTGCGTTGCGGAGATTAATATTTTTGTACAGGAAGGGAAACCTTTCTGTACAAAAATAATCACAAGAGGTTTTTCCTCTTTGTATGGGTGCTGCAGAATGCAGCACACATAGAAAAGGGAAAAACGAGGAGAAATAAAGATATTTCTCCCCGTTGCGCCTCCCTCACGCCTCCCCTGGGGAGGCAGAAGCTTTTGGCGCTGCCTCAGATTTACGATTTCTCGTAAATCTGGGGCAGTGTCAAAAGGCTATGGATGTTGCTGGGAACGCCCCCAGCAACACCCATTGCACGCCCCTTTAACGCAGAACACTGCGTTAAAGGGACTGATATTTATGAGGCAGCATTAAGCCAAAAAAAGTGGCTCAGTGCTGCCTGATAAATATCACGCAGGTTTCTGCGCCACGGAACGTCACAAAAAGTGACGTTCCGATGGCGCAACGGGCCTCATAAATCTGCCCCAAGGTGTTTAGGATCTTGGGTAGGTAGCTAATTACAAGAAATAATAGGGAATAAGAAGTAGGATAGAGTAGAGAAGGGAAAACATATAATTGTTGTGTGTTTAGTTTTCCTAGGAGACTTCGGTAGGCTGATCAAAGGCTGAAGAAGATCCCAGACAGAAAAGCAGAAGGTCCAGGACTAGTCTCTTCTTATTGTTTGTTATTTTTCCACTTTTCCCCCTTCCCCCTCACTGATCAGTTAGCGCCAAGTATATTTTTTAGAGCTGATTGCTTGGTAGTGAGAGTTGGGAAGTTAGCAACTTCTGTTCCTGTGCAAGACTACAGAAACCAGCGAGAAGCTGAAGGTGAGCTCTGACACAATTTCGCAGCGAAAAATGACCCTTTTTTGGCAAAGTACCTAACTGAAGTTTTTGAACCCTAGCTCTGCCGGCACCTAGGGAAAATGAGCAAACCTATACATTTTTGAAAAAATAGACACCCATGGGAATCCAGGATGGGGTGACTTGACTGGCTCACACCAGGTTCTGTTACCCAGAATCCCTTGCAAATCTAAAAAATTGTCAAAAAAACACATTTTCCTCACATTTCCGTAGTGAAAAGTTCTGGAATCTGCGTGGATCCACAAATTTCCACCCACCCCGCGTTCCCCAAAGTCATCCGAGAAAAATGGTATCTCACTTGTATGTTAGGCCTAGTGCCCGTGACAGGAAACGGCGCAAAACGCAATGTGGACACACCTCAATTTCACAGCGAGAAATGACCCTTTTGGCAAAGTACCTAGTTGTAGTTTTTTAACCCTAGCTCTGCCGGCACCTAGGGAAACCTAGCAAACCTATACATGTTTGAAAACTAGACACTCAGGGTAATCCAGGATGGGGTGACTTGACTGGCTCACACCAGGTTCTGTTACACAGAATCGCTTGCAAACCTAAAAGATTGTCAAAAAACCACATTTTCCTCACAATGCTTTGGTAAAACGTTCTGGAATCTGCGTGGATCCACAAATTTCTACCCACCCTGCGGTCCCCAAAGTTTTGCGAGAAAAATGGTACCTCACTTGTGTGGGTAGGCCTAGTGCCCGGGACAGGAAACGGCGCAAAACGCAACGTGGACACACCACAATTTCACAGCGAAAATTGACCCTTTTGGCAAAGTACCTAGCTGTAGTTTTTTAACCCTAGCTCTGCCGGCTCCTAGGGAAATCTAGCAAACCTATACATTTTTTCAAACTAGACACCCAGAGGAATCGAGGATGGGGTGACTTGCCTGGCTCACACCAGGACCTGTTACCCTGAATCCCTTGCAAACCTAAAAGATTATTAAAAAAAAACACATTTTCCTCACATTTCTGTGGTGGAAAGTTCTGGAATCTGCGTGGATCCACAAATTTCTACCCACCCTGCATTCCCCAAAGGCTTCTGAGAAAAGTGGTACCTCACTTGTGTGGGTAGGCCTAGTGCCCGCGACAGGAAACGGCGCAAAAACGCAACGTGAACACACCGCGATTTCACAGCAAAAAATGACCCTTTTTTGGCAAAGTACCTAACTGTAGTTTTTGAACCCTAGCTCTGCCGGCACCTAGGGAAACCTAGCAAACCTATGCATGTTTGAAAACTAGACACCCAGGGGAATCCAAGATGGGGTGACTTGACTGGCTCACGCCAGGTTCTGTTACCCAGAATCCCTTGCAAACCGAAAAGATTGTAAAAAAATAAAACACATTTTCCTCACATTTCTGTGGTGGAAAGTTCTGGAATCTGCGTGGATCCACAAATTTCTACCCACCCCGCATTCCCCAAAGTCTTCTGAGAAATATGGCACCTCATTTGTGTGGGTAGGCATAGTGCCCGCGACTGGAAACTGCGCAAAAACACAACGTGGACACACCACGATTTCACTGTGAAAAATGACCCTTTTTTGGCAAAGTACCTAACTGTAGTTTTAGAACCCTAGCTCTGACGGCACCTAGGGAAACCTAGCAAACCTATACATTTTTTTAAAACTAGACACCCAGGGGAATCCAGGATGGGGTGACTTTACTGACTCACACCAGGTTCTGTTACCCAGAATCCCTTGCAAACCTAAAAGATTGTCCAAAAACAAAAATTTTCCTCATATTTCTGTGGTGAAAAGTTCTGGAATCTGCGTGGATCAACAAATTTCCACCCACCCCGCGTTCCCCAAAGTCCTCGAAGAAAAATAGTACCTCACTTGTGTGGGTAGGCCTAGTGCCCGGGCCAGGAAACGGCGCAAAACGCAACGTGGACACATC
The DNA here is from genome assembly GCF_964204655.1 of Triturus cristatus. NCBI lineage: Eukaryota > Metazoa > Chordata > Amphibia > Caudata > Salamandridae > Triturus > Triturus cristatus. The sequence goes on along the minus strand of NC_140582.1, from coordinate 1,203,702,075 downwards.
ACAATTTCACAGCGAAAAATGACCATTTTTGGCAAAGTACCTAGCCGTAGTTTTTGAACCCTAGCTCTGCCGGCTCCTAGGGAAATCTAGCAAACCTATACATTTTTTAAAACTAGACACCCAGAGGAATTGAGGATGGGGTGACTTGCCTGGCTAACACCAGGATCTGTTACCCAGAATCCCTTGCAAACCTAAAAGATTGTAAAAAAACACATATTTTCCTCACATTTCTGTGGTGGAAAGTTCTGGAATCTGCATGGATCCACAAATTTCTACCCACCCTGCATTCCCCAAAGGCTTCCGAGAAAAGTGGTACCTCACTTGTGTGGGTAGGCCTAGTGCCCGTGACAGGAAACGGCGCACATCGCAACGTGGACACACCACAATTTCACAGTGAAAAATGACCCTTTTTTGGCAAAGTACCTAGCTGTAGTTTTTGAACCCTAGCTCTGCCGGCACCTAGGGAACCCTGGCAAACCCATACATTTTTTTAAACTATACACCCAGGGGAATCCAAGATGGGGTGACTTGACTGGCTCACACCAGGTTCTGTTACCCAGAATCCCTTGCAAACTTAAAAAAATATTTTAAAAAACACATTTTCTTCACATTTCTGTGGCAGAAAGTTCTGGAATCTGTGTGGATCCACAAATTTCCACCCACCCGCATTCCCCAATAGTCTTCCGAGAAAAATGGCACCTCACTTGTGTGGGTAGGCCTAGTGGCCGCGACAGGAAATGGCACAAAACGCAACGTGGACACACCACAATTTCACAGTGAAAAATGACCCTTTTTGGGCAAAGTACCTAGCTGTAGTTTTTTAACCCTAGCTCTGCCGGTACTTAAGGGAACCTAGCAAACCTATACATTTTTGAAAACTAGACACCCAGGAGAATGCAGGATTCAGTGACTTGACTGCCTCTCACTAGGTTCTGTTACTCAGAATCCATTGCAAACCTAAAAAATTGTCAAAAAACAAATTTTCCTCACATTTCTGTGGTGAAAAGTTCTGGAATCTGCGTGGATCCACAAATTTCCACCCACAAGCATTCCACAAAGTCTTCCGAGAAAAACGGTACCTCACTTGTGCGGGTAGGCCTAGTGCCCGGGACAGGAAACGGCGCAAAACACAACGAGGACACACCACAATTTCACAGTGAAAAATGACCCTTTTTTGGCAAAGTGCCAAGCTGTAGTTTTTGAACCCTAGCTCTGCCAGCACCTAAGGAAACCTAGCAAACCTATACATTTTTTATACCTAGGCACCCAGGGGAATACAGGATGGGGTGACTTGACTGCCTCTCACCAGGTTCTGTTACCCAGTATCCCTTGCAAACCTAAAAAATTGTCAAAACAAAACACATTTTCCTCACATTTCTGTGGTGAAAAGTTCTGGAATCTGCGTGGATCCACAAATTTCCTCCCACCCAGCATTCCCCAAGGTCTCCCGATAAAAATGATACCTCACTCTTGTGGGTGGGTCAAGTAGCCGCAACAGGCAAGGGCCCAAAACCTACTGAGGCGACATCAAAATTACCTATCACAAAACAACCTGGTTTTGCAAGGGGTGTCCCATGAGTTTTTGGCCCCGGGCTCGGCGGTCATTTAGGGAAACCTACCAAACCCAAACATTTCTGAAAACTTGACATGTGGGGGAGTCCAGCGAGGTATGGTTTGCATGGTTCCCCTAACGTTTTCCTACCCAGAATCCCTTGCAAACCTCAAATTTAGCTAAAAAAATCACTTTTTTTCTTACATTTCTGTGTGGGAAAGTTGTGGAATCTTCGTGGATCCAAAAATTCCCTCCCACCCAGCCTTTCCCCAGGTCTCCCGATAAAAATTATACCTCACTCTTGTGGGTGGGTCAAGTACCCGCAACAGGCAAGGGCCCAAAACCTACTGAGGCGACATCAAAATTACCTATCACAAAACAACCTGGTTTTGCATTGGGTTTTCCATGAGTTTTTGGCCCCGGGCTCGTCGCCCATCTAGGGAAACCTACCAAACCCACACATTTCTGAAAACTAGACATGTGGGGGAGTCCAGCGGGGTATGGCTTGTGTGGCTCCCCTAATGTTTTCCTACCCAGAATCCCCTGCAAACCTCAAATTTAGCTGAAAAAAATCACTTTGTTCTCAAATTTCTGTGTGGGAAAGTTCTGGAATCTATGTGGATCCACAAATTTCCTCCGACCCAGCATTCCCCCAGGTCTCCCGATAAAAATGATACCGCCCTCGCGTGGGTGGGTCAAGTACCCGCGACAGGCAAGGGACCAAAACCTACTGAGGTGACATTAAAATTACCTATCACAAAACAACATGGTTTTGCTAGGGTTGTCCCATGAGTTTTTGGCCCCAGGCTCAGCGGCCATCTAGGGAAACATACTAAACCCACACATTTCTGAGAACTAGACACCCAGGGGAGTCCAACAATGTATGGCTTTTGTGGGTCCCCCAAAGTTTTCCTACCCAGAATCCCCTGCAAACCTCAAATTTAGCTGACAAAATCACTTTTTCCATACATTGTTGCGCCGGATCACAGTGCCGGCACAAATGTCCTACCACCCAGCGTTCCCCTTGTTCCCCCGAGTAAAATGATACTTCACTTGTGTGGGTGGGCCAAAGGCCTGTGACTAGGAAGAGCCCAAAACATAGGGATTTAGAGTAAAGCTCCGAGAATTCTAAGCGCTACATTTTAAAAAAAAAATAAGTTTTTAGCCAGTTCTGCTTTGGACACCCAGCACAATGATTCCACGCAAAATATGTGGAAAATATGTTTTTTCAGCTAAATTTGAGGTTTGCAGGGGATTCTTGGTAGGGAAACATTGGGGGATCCACACAAGCCATACCTCATTGGACTCCCCAGGGTGTCTAGTTTTCAAAAACATGTAGGTTTGGTAGGTTTCCCTAGATGCCGGCAAGCCCGGGGCCAAAAAACCAGGTGCCCCCCCAAAACCAGGTAGCTTTGTTATAGGTAATTTTGAAGTCTCCACAATACGATTTGGGCCATTTCCTGTTTCAGCCACTTTGCCTACCCACACAAGTAAGGTACCATTTTTATCGGGAGACCTGGGAGAATGCTGAGTGGGAGGAAACTTGGGGATCCACGCAGATTCCAGAACTTTCCCACACAGAAATTTGAGAAAAAAGTGATTTTTTTCATCTAAATTTGAGGTTTGCAGGGGATTCTGGGTAGGAAAATGTTGGGGGACCCTCGCAAGCCATACCTCGCTGGACACCCCCGCGTGTCTACTTTTCAGAAATGTGTGGGTTTGGAAGTTTCCCAAGATGGCCGCTGAGCCCGGGGCCAAAAACCCAGTGACACCCTTTGCAAATCCAGGTTGTTTTGTGATAGGTAATTTTGATGTCTCCTCAGTACGTTTTGGGCCCTTGCCTGTCGTTGGTACTTGACCCACCCACGCGAGTGAGGTACCATTTTTATTGGGAGACCTGGGCAAACACTGGGTGGTAGGAAATTTGTGTATCCACATAGATTCCAGAATTGTCCCACACAGAAATGTGCTAAAAAAGTTATTTTTCAGCTAAATTTGAGGTTTGCAGGGGATTCTGGGTAGGAAAACATTGGGGGACCCATGGAAGCCATACCTTGCTGGATTCCCCAGAGTGTCCAGTTTTCAGAAATTTGTGGGTTTGGTAGGTTTCCGAAGATGACCGCCGAGCCCGGGGCCAAAAACCCAGGTGACTCCCCTTGCAAAACCAGGTTGTTTTGTGATAGATCATTTTGATGTCTCCTCAATACGCTTTGGGCCCTTGCCTGTCGCGGGTACTTGACCCACACACACGAGTAAGGTACCATTTTCATCAGAAGACCTGGGGGAACACTGTGTGGTAGGAAATTTGTGGATCCACGCAGATTCCAGAACTTTCCCACACAGAAATTTGAGAAAGAAGTGATTTTTTTCAGGTAAATTTGAGGTTTGCAGGGGATTCTGGTTAGGAAAACGTATGGGGACCCTCGCAAGCCATAGCTTGCTGGACTCCCCCAAGTGTCTAGTTTTTTAGAAATGTGTGGGTTTGGTAGGTTTCCTAAGATGGCTGCCGAGCCCGGGGCATAAAACTTAGGTGACTCCCCTTGCAAAACCAGGTTATTTTGTGATAGCTCATTTTGATGTCTCCTCAATACGTTTTGGGCCCTTCTCTGTCACGGGTACTTGAACCACCCATGCGAGTGAGGTTTTTGGCCCCAGCTCGGTGGCCATCTTAGGAAACCTACCAAACCCATGCATTTCTGAAAACTAGATCCTTGGGGGAGTCCAGCAAGGTATGGCGTGCGTGGGTCCCCCAACGTTTTCCTACCCAGAATCCCATGAAAACCTCAAATTTAGCTGAAAAAAACACGTTTTTCTCAAATTTCTGTGTGGGAAAGTTCTGGAAAATACGTGGATCCACAAATTTCCTACCACCCAGTGTTTCCCCAGGTCTCCCGATAAAAGTCATACCTCACTCTCGTGGGTGGGTCAAGTACCCGCAACAGGCAAGGGCCCAAAACCTATTGAGGCGACATCAAAATTACCTATCACAAAACAACCTGGTTTTGCAAGGGGTTTTCCATGAGTTTTTGGCCCCGGGCCATCTAGGGAAACCTACCAAACCCACACATTTCTGAAAACTAGACACATGGGGGAGTCCAGCGAGGTATGGCTTGTGTGGCTCCCCTAACGTTTTCCTACCCAGAATCCCCTGCAAACCTCAAATTTAGCTGACAAAATCACTTTTTCCATACATTTTTGCGCCGGAACACCGTGCCGGCACAAATGTCCTACCACCCAGCTTTCTCCTTGTTCTCCCGATTAAAATGATACCTAACTTGTATGGATAGGCCAAAGACCTGTGACAAGGAAGAGCCCAAAACATAGGGATTTAGGGGCATATTTATAATAACTGACGCATCCCTGCATATCAGCAGGGATGCGCCAGTTATTTTGCGCCCCAGCTCCGCCATCATGGATGCGCCGCATTTATAATGCGGCGCACCATGGGGCAAAAACGGCACAGATGCATCACGCATCTGTGCCGTAAAAGTGGCGCATTGCTGGAGTTGCGTCGCAAGCGTGACGCAGCTCCAGCAAGGCTCTGGGGTGCCCTATCTGCACAATGCTGCGTCAATCCTTTACGCCTGCTTCAAGCAGGCGCAGGGTTTTGACGCAGCATGGGCTCAAAAGTGACTGAGTGAAATCTTGTAGATTTCACTCAGCCACTTTTAGGAGGCGTTCCTGACCTGGAACGCCCCCACCTGCCCTGGAACGCCTACATGTGGCACAGGGCTTTACAACGTGACGCATCTCCCAGATGCGTCACGTTGTAAATATCCCGCAACATGGCGCAGGATTTGCGCCGCTGCTGCGTCACAAAAGTGACACAACGGCGGCGTAAATGAGGCGCAAGTCAAACATAAATCTGCCCCTTAGAGTATAGCACTGAGAATTCTAAGCGCTACATTTTCTTAAAAATGTTTTTAGCCAGTTCTGCTTTGGACACCCAGCACGGTGATTCCAAGCAAAAAAATGTGGAAAATATGTTTTTTCATCTAAATTTGAGGTTTGCAGGGGATACTGGGTAGGGAAACATTGGGTGATCCAAGCAAGCCATACATCATTGGATTCCCCAGGGTGTCTAGGTTTCAAAAACATGTGGGTTTGGTAGGTTTCCCAAGATGCCGGCAAGACCGGGGCCAAAATCCCCCCCCCTTCCAAACCAGGTGGCTTTGTTATAGGTAATTTTGAAGTCTCCACAATACTATTTGGGCCATTTCCTGTTTCAGCCACTTTGCCTACCCACACAAGTGAGGTACCATTTTTATCAGGAGACCGGGGGGGGGGACGCTGGGTGGAAGGAAATGTGTGGATCCACGGAGATTCCATAACTTTCCCACACATGAATTTGAGAATAAAATGATTTTTTCAGCTAAATTTGAGGTTTGCAGGGGATTCTGGGAAGGAAAACTTTGGGGGATCTACGCAAGCCATACCTTGCAGGACTCCCTGTGTCTAGTTTTCAGAAATGTTTGGGCTTGGTAGTTTTCCAAGATGGCAGTCGAGCCCGGGGACATAAACCCAGGTGACCCCCCTTGCAAAACCAGGTTGTTTTGAGATAGATCATTTTGATGTCACCTCAATAGGTTTTGGGCCCTTGTCTGTTGTGGGTACTTGGTCCTCCCACGCGGGTGAGGTATCATTTTTATCGGAAGACCTGGGGGAACGCTGGGTTGGAGGAAATTTGTGGATCCATGTAGATTCTAGAACTTTCCCATACAGAAATTTGAGAAAAAAGTGATTTTTCAACTAAATTTGAGGTTTGCAGGGGATTGTGGGTAGGAAAACGTTAGGGGACCCACGCAAGCCATAACTTGCTGGACTGCCCTGGGTGTCTACTTTTCAGAAATGTGTAGGTTTGGTAGGTTTCCCAAATTGGCCGCCAAGACCGGGACCAAAAACTCATGTAAACCCCCTTGCAAAACCAGGTTGTTTTGTGATAGGTAATTTTGATGTCGCCTCAATAGGTTTTGGGCCCTTGCCTGTCATGGGCACTAGGCTTACCCACGCAAGTGAGGTACCATTTTTCTCAGAAGACTTTGGGGAATGCGGGGTGGGTGGAATTTTGTGGACCCACTCAGATTCCAGAACTTTCCACCACAGAAATGTGAGGAAAATTTGTTTTTTAAAACAAAGTTCTAGGTTTGCAAGGGATTGTGGGTAACAGAACCTGGTGAGAGCCAGTCAAGTCACCCAATCCTGGATTCCCCTGGGTGTCTAGTTTTCAAAAATGTATAGGTTTGCTAGGTTTTCCTAGGTGCCGGGAGAGCTAGGGTTCAAAATCTACAGCTAGGCACTTTGCAAAAAAAGGGTCAGTTCTCACTGTGAAAATGTGGTGTGTTGATGTTGCGTTTAGGGTAATTTCCTGTCGCGGGCACTACCCCTACCCACACAAGTGAGGTACCATTTTTTTCGGAAGACTTTGGGGAACTCGGGGTGGGTGGAATTTTGAGGATCCACGCAGATTCTAGAACTTTCCACCACAGAAATGTGAGGAAAATGTGTTTTTTTGGACACATTTTTAGGTTTGCAAGGAATTCAGGGCAACAGAACCTGGGGAGAGCCAGTCAAGTCACCCCATCCTGGATTCCCCTAGGTGTCTAGTTTTCAAACATTTACAGGCTTGCTAGGTTTCCCTATGTGCCGGCTGCGCTAGGAACCAAAATCCACAGGTAGACACATTGTTAAAAACAAGCCCGTGCCTAGTCGGGTTTCTGCCGCCCTGGGGGGGTATCGGGGGATGGGGCTGCCCCAATATGACCCCATGGGGGACAGAAACATTGTGGCTATTTGTTTGACGGAGGGGGCATTGGTATGCCCATTCTGGGCAGCCCCCACGCATAAAAAAAAGCCAGCGTAATCGTTGGCGTTGAGTGGGCTTTTTGCCCACCCAGGGGGGGCAGATTAGGGGCAACTGCCCCATATGCCCCCTGGGGGGCAGGAAGGCTGTACATTTTGTGGGGGGGGGGGGTGGGGGCATTGGCATGCCCGTTTTGGGCAGCCCCCACCCTAATTCAAATTTGCCCCAAAAAATCCCTGGCATCTAGTGGGCTTTTTGCCCCCCCCCCGGGTAGGTAGATTGGGGGCTGTAGGAAGGTGGATATCTGACTATGGTTACCCCCAAATTTTTGCCTAGTGTCTAGCTGGTTTTTCGACTTAGTTGGCCTGAGATCCTGCCATTCAGGCTCTCAGGCTATCTGCTCTCTCTGTAAAATGGACTCCATGTACCCTAGGTACATACCCAATTGGTTGGATCACCCTGTCAGCCCCTGTACCAGTGTACACTAGGTACCCAGGGCATTGGTGTATCCAAGGCCTGCCAGGGACTGAAGCATGTATTATGCCACCCCAGGCTTGGCCTAACAATCTGACACAACTGGCTGATCACTCAGCTGGGGTAAGTTGGTGTAATCACCTCTTACTTAGGTGTAGTATACCTATACCTAAACTTAAATGGGACACCTGGTAACCTATAAGTCACTCCTATGGCAGGCCTTAACAATCCTGAAGGCAGAGTGCTTGGTTCCATGTGAGATGGTGCTCTGGCATGAGCTGAGCCTGTCTGCAGTGGTCGGAACAACTTCCTTCTACTGTTTCCAGATATCGTCATACCATATACTCTTAAGTGCATTATGAACCTCGCGGTTAAATGCTATCTTTGGTTTGGCTTTATCAAAACATGTCGAGTAAGGTGTCATACGAATTGGAATACTAACCCCTCGCCAATTCTGGCGACGGGGTTAGCATTCCACCCTTCTAGAGGGACACGACATGTACAGTACCTGAAACCCGGGTAAAATCAGACATAGCCTCAGCTCCACAAAATGGATGCTGCCACCACAGACACAAGTCTGCCCTCCTGCTGCTGGGAGTCCTTCCAGCTTGGGAGGTGTGGACAAAGGGTTTCCTGCCAGGGGAGGTGCGTGCACCACCCCAGACAGGATTTTGTGTATTGGTCAGGTAGGGCTTGAAAGAAACCAGACATGCCTGTGGCTCACAAGGAGCCTCGGTGCATATGCCAGTTCAAACCGGTCCTGGGGCACACCAGTCCCGGGCCTGGGGCGAGCTGGACAAAGGATTGGGGGTGTAACCACCCCCCTTCCTGGTCCCACCCATAGGGAGGGACCTAGCAGGTAGTCCGGCCCCTAGAATCCGAATAAAGGTAGGAGCTGTGTCCTAAGACTTCAGACATCCTGGAATCAACTTGAAACTAAGAAGAAGACGGGAACTTCGACATTCTGCTGCACAGAAGACTGAAGAAAATCTCCCCTGTGGTCAGGGAGTGACCACCTTGCTAACGCAAGCACCATCCAGCGAATCACCGTCTGCTTTGCCGCCGCCTCCCGCCGGAGCCCGAGCCCAGAGACTGACAAGACCTGGACCTCCAGACCTCTCACCGCCCGATCCACAGTCCCTGCAAAGAAGAGACCCGTGGAGGCACCGAGACCCGTGGAGCCAGCCATCTTGGAACGACTACGACAAGCTGACAAGTGCAACAACCGAGGCTCCCTCCAAGTTGTGCTTTGGGTCCTGAGAAGCCCAACCCTCGAGCAGCATCTGCACCAAAGGTGAGCCCTCCAGCATCTCCACGATCTGCGTGGGGCCCTTCTGCATTTTGCCACTCGACGCGCCTAACCGGTTGCTGGCCCGCTGGCTAGTGGCCATCTTGGCGACGAAATCTACGACAAACACCGCTGGTCTGGTTGCTCCAGACTGGCCCTTGCTCCCCTCCAAAGGAGCAATCCCTCTGACCTTGCTGGTCAGAACCAACAGCTGATTTCCGAATCCTTCTACAATTGCTTTTGCCAAGGCTTGTTTGCTTCGATCAAGTCGCCGACACCGCCGACAGCGAGAGCCTGCGTGGGACAGCTCGTGAGCCGACTCCTGGACGTCGTCGACCTTCAGGGACCACGTGGCTGCGGAGACAAGCTACCCCTCATCACCTGTTTGCACCCGACATCGCCTGGTACCCACCTGGTGCCACGCTGGTCACTGGCTAGTGACTGTGAACACTGTCCCCTCTGCTTACAGGTCTTCAACATCTCCGATCCACTCTTGGATCCACTGCATCTCTTCCCGACCGACCGCCTGCAGCACTTTTGTCTACAGGCCCCACGGAACAGATAGAAGAAACCCGACGCACTTCGAGGCCTATGCACCCGCTTCCTGTGGGTGAGGTAAAGCTGGCACACCTGTGCCCAAGTGTAGTATTACATCTCTAGTGCCTGTGTTCCAAATCTTAAGTTCCTAGGTCATCCGGAAGATTCCTTTTGCAGTAACTTTGTACTTTTTACGCACCCATTGAAACCTATGGGAGCCCGCGTGTGACTATTTGCTCTGCACACGCCACCCGTGGACCTCCTGGTCACTAACTGACGTTAGCTCCTTGTAGGCCCAGCGATTCTAGAGGCCCTAGGCCTTTTCCCTTTTCTGTTCGTGGTACTTATACCACTATCTTAGTATATGGTTCGAGTGGCCACCAGGGCCTATCCATATAAAGTGCAACTTCTGTGTATTCTGTGATAATCTTGTTTGACGATTTGTGCTCCTGTGCTCATAAAGAGACTAGGGGTTACTTTGAGAAATAAATATATATATATTTTGAATATATATCTGTGTGGTGTCCTTTCATTGGTATAAAAGGGGGTTACTATTGGTAAAACAGCTTGCTTAACACGCTTCACGAGTTTAGCCTCAAAGACTGCTTAGCCTACGCTACCACTAGGGCAGCTAGTCCAAAAAGGTTGACTTACAACCACACCATAAGGGTTGCTTGGCATGGTACAAGGTGATCACTTTAACTAGTGAGCATCATATACCAGGCCAACTTCTCACATTGGTGAGCAGCGGTTGGATTTGAGCTTGCTGTGTTTTACCATTGTAATCTCTTGGTTACCAATTGAAAGATCACATAGGTACCTGTAGGTACATATAAAACAAGATTAGATATACTTAAGTTCTACTGAACTTAGTTGTTGTAGAGCAAAGGGAGTAGCACACCCTGACTACAACTACTAGATAGGTTTAGTAGGTAAACCCAAGTGTAGGTAGATTGCAACACATCCACCCACACTTAAGAGCAATGGCCGGGGCAGAGGGGTCCACTGTACCCATCTCTGTTGAGAGTGACCCCCAGAGGGCACCATCCAGCTTTGCTACCCTTAATCAGAATGAGCTCAGGCATTTGGCAACTCTTAGAGGCCTTAAACAGCCCAAGAACCCAAACTCTGCTGAGCTCAGAGAGCTCTTACAGAATGATGAGAATCAGAGAGCACTCAAGAAAGCTTCCCAGTTAGCCCCCTTAGGGTCAGGAACAGGAGGCCCCCCTTCTGAAGATGCCACTGAAGTACCCCTTCCCAATAGTCACCCCTTAGATGGGATGCCTACCACAGAGGATGAGAGTGAAAAGGATACTGACAGTAGTGAGGATGAAGGGAGAACTAGCCCAGTGCCAAGTATTATACTTGGCCCAGCTAAACCAAGGCTATTGGGGACTGACAGTGGGTTCAACCCACTGGATCTCCCCAGTGGACTTAACACAGGGCTTGGAAGGCAAAGGAATCGCTCAGGTGACTCCAATGCTTCCCATGGCTCTAGAGGCTCTCAAGGTCACTCCAGGAGAAGGATGACCACCCCTCAGAGGAGGGAACATGAGGCCAAGATGCAAGAGGCTCAGCTGAGGATCAGGAAGCAGGAGCTAGAAGTAGCCCTGATGGAAGAAAAACTGAGCAAGGCTAGGCAGCATAGAGAGAGTGGGTCTATACCCACTGGTGGCAGCAATGTCCCTAGGGACAAAGATAGGGTCTTTGACAATAGGAACCTGTCCAAGATTGTGCCCCCCTACAAAAGTGGGGATGACATCCACAAATGGATGACTGCTCTTGAGAGAGCCTGCAAAGTGCAGCAGGTTCCTGAAGACCAGTGGGCAGCAATCTTATGGCTCTCCTTTGAGGGGAGAGGCAGAGATAGACTCCTCACTGTTAGAGAAGAGGATGTCAGAAATTACAGAGTCCTGAAGAGTGTCCTAGTTGATGGGTTAGGCTTAACCACTGAACAGTACAGGTTAATGTTCAGAGACACCCAGAAGACACAGACTCAGGACTGGTCTGAATATGTGGAATGTGCCACTAAGGCTTTGGAGGGTTGGTTGCTGGGAAGTAAGGTGTCTGATTATACAGGATTGTACAATTTGATGATGAGAGAGCAGATTTTAAGTAATTGTCAAAACCAGCTTCTCCATCAACACCTGGTAGACTCAGATTTGACCTCTCCCCAAGAATTGGGAAAGAGGGCAGATAAATGGGTCAGGACCAGGATCAGGCCTAAAAACCAGGGTGGTGACCAAAAGAAAGATACCACCAAGCCTCAAGAGAAGGGTGGGGATAAAGAAAAAGAGAAACCTTCCTCAGGGCCCCAAAACTCCACACAGGGTGGTGGGTCCCAAGCTCCCTCCTCTACCACAGCTAAAAAGCCCTACTGCCATGAGTGTAAAACTCCTGGGCATTGGAAAACTGACAGCGGTTGCCCAAGGGCTAAAAACAAAACTGTTCCTCCAATTACTCCTGTCACACCACCTATTACTGTCAGCAGTAATCCCCCAGGTGGTGGGAGTGCCCCCAGAAATCTGGGTGGGTTTACTTGGGGAACACAGGGGGACCCTGGCTTAGCCAATTCCCCTACAGCAACCACTCTTGTCTGTGATGGTGGCATGGGGTTTGCCAACTTCACTGCCTGTCCCAACACTTTGGGTAGGTACAGACAGGAGCCCTACATCAATGGTACAAAAGCTGAGGCCTACAGAGACACTGGGGCTAGCATCACAATGGTGGCCCATTGGCTAGTTCCCTCTGAGCAGCTTTTGCCTGGTTTCTCCTACCAGGTGACTAACATTGATGGCAAACAGAACAGTCATCCCATGGCAGAGGTATGTCTCAGCTGGGGAGGGGTCACTGGCCCTAAAAGGGTAGCAGTGTCCCCAACCTTGCCTGTAGACTGCTTACTGGGGAATGACTTAGAACTCTCAGCTTGGGCTGGAGTTGAACAAGACACCCATTCTAAAATGGTAGGCCTTTCACAAAAGGGTAGGGGGGTTGTGCCATTCACAACCCCTGTCCAAATAGATTTCCTCCCTGAAAAGGTTGGAAGGGCAGTGGTAGCCACAGCCCAGGCACAGACAGACTTCCCTGTAGGGACTGGCAGAGCTGTGACAGTCACAGCTCAAACACAAACTGAGTGCCCCCCTGAAAAGGTTGGCAAGGCTGTAATGGTCTCAGCCTATACTCAGACTGACATAGGTGTAGTGAAGCCTGAAACAATGGATCACTCCACACAAACTGAGAGTAGTGGGGAGGAAGAAAAGTCTCCCTCTCCCCAGACATTAGGAAAAGGTCAGCCTCCTCAGGGATCTGACCTCACCCCTTGTGAAGGAACTGCCCCAGAGGTAGCCAGGCCTGGCCTGGCAGAGCCTCTGATGTCAGTGGCCCCTTCCAAGGTGGGATCCAGTCTGGTGCAGGTAGCCTGCCTCTCTCTACCCTGCCTCAGTCAGCCCAGGGCTGCAGAGGTCAGGGAGGCCAGTGGACCCCCAGAGGGCCCCTGTCCACAAGAACCCCCCCATCAAAAGAATGAGGATTGCCTGGCTAGTAGCCCTAGTCAGGTGATGGGTAAAAACATTCCTGAGGGATCTCCTTTACAGGTAGTTAGGGACCTCCCCCAGGGGGATTCTGTTGGGCACAGGCAAACATGGGACCTTAGGGCCCCAAACCTGACCCGTCCCTCCAGTAAGCCCACAAAAGGGACCCAGCCTCCAGCTTTAGGTAGCCAGAGGCTGACCCTGAGAGCACAGTGCAACTCAGTTAAAGGAAGAAAGGCATCCATGGTGGAGGATGATTGGAGGAAGCTGAGGCCTCACTTTGAGGACACTCACTTCAGTACTCCATCTCAACACCAGCCTTTTACTTTGCCAAGACACACCACAGGTAGAGATTCCCTATGGTGGAGACCCTCTGATACCCTTAGGGTGAGGGATTGCTTAGTGGACCATGAGACAGGGGGTAACCATGCCAGTGCTGGTTCCTCCTTATATGGCCACTTGGGCAATATAGGCTTACCTGGTCAAGGTCAGCCTTATCTCCCTTCGTTTGGGGGGGGGGGTTGTGTAGGAAGGTGGATATCTGACTATGGTTACCCCCAAATTTTTGCCTAGTGTCTAGCTGGTTTTTCGACTTAGTTGGCCTGAGATCCTGCCATTCAGGCTCTCAGGCTATCTGCTCTCTCTGTAAAATGGACTCCATGTACCCTAGGTACATACCCAATTGGTTGGATCACCCTGTCAGCCCCTGTACCAGTGTACACTAGGTACCCAGGGCATTGGTGTATCCAAGGCCTGCCAGGGACTGAAGCATGTATTATGCCACCCCAGGCTTGGCCTAACAATCTGACACAACTGGCTGATCACTCAGCTGGGGTAAGTTGGTGTAATCACCTCTTACTTAGGTGTAGTATACCTATACCTAAACTTAAATGGGACACCTGGTAACCTATAAGTCACTCCTATGGCAGGCCTTAACAATCCTGAAGGCAGAGTGCTTGGTTCCATGTGAGATGGTGCTCTGGCATGAGCTGAGCCTGTCTGCAGTGGTCGGAACAACTTCCTTCTACTGTTTCCAGATATCGTCATACCATATACTCTTAAGTGCATTATGAACCTCGCGGTTAAATGCTATCTTTGGTTTGGCTTTATCAAAACATGTCGAGTAAGGTGTCATACGAATTGGAATACTAACCCCTCGCCAATTCTGGCGACGGGGTTAGCATTCCACCCTTCTAGAGGGACACGACATGTACAGTACCTGAAACCCGGGTAAAATCAGACATAGCCTCAGCTCCACAAAATGGATGCTGCCACCACAGACACAAGTCTGCCCTCCTGCTGCTGGGAGTCCTTCCAGCTTGGGAGGTGTGGACAAAGGGTTTCCTGCCAGGGGAGGTGCGTGCACCACCCCAGACAGGATTTTGTGTATTGGTCAGGTAGGGCTTGAAAGAAACCAGACATGCCTGTGGCTCACAAGGAGCCTCGGTGCATATGCCAGTTCAAACCGGTCCTGGGGCACACCAGTCCCGGGCCTGGGGCGAGCTGGACAAAGGATTGGGGGTGTAACCACCCCCCTTCCTGGTCCCACCCATAGGGAGGGACCTAGCAGGTAGTCCGGCCCCTAGAATCCGAATAAAGGTAGGAGCTGTGTCCTAAGACTTCAGACATCCTGGAATCAACTTGAAACTAAGAAGAAGACGGGAACTTCGACATTCTGCTGCACAGAAGACTGAAGAAAATCTCCCCTGTGGTCAGGGAGTGACCACCTTGCTAACGCAAGCACCATCCAGCGAATCACCGTCTGCTTTGCCGCCGCCTCCCGCCGGAGCCCGAGCCCAGAGACTGACAAGACCTGGACCTCCAGACCTCTCACCGCCCGATCCACAGTCCCTGCAAAGAAGAGACCCGTGGAGGCACCGAGACCCGTGGAGCCAGCCATCTTGGAACGACTACGACAAGCTGACAAGTGCAACAACCGAGGCTCCCTCCAAGTTGTGCTTTGGGTCCTGAGAAGCCCAACCCTCGAGCAGCATCTGCACCAAAGGTGAGCCCTCCAGCATCTCCACGATCTGCGTGGGGCCCTTCTGCATTTTGCCACTCGACGCGCCTAACCGGTTGCTGGCCCGCTGGCTAGTGGCCATCTTGGCGACGAAATCTACGACAAACACCGCTGGTCTGGTTGCTCCAGACTGGCCCTTGCTCCCCTCCAAAGGAGCAATCCCTCTGACCTTGCTGGTCAGAACCAACAGCTGATTTCCGAATCCTTCTACAATTGCTTTTGCCAAGGCTTGTTTGCTTCGATCAAGTCGCCGACACCGCCGACAGCGAGAGCCTGCGTGGGACAGCTCGTGAGCCGACTCCTGGACGTCGTCGACCTTCAGGGACCACGTGGCTGCGGAGACAAGCTACCCCTCATCACCTGTTTGCACCCGACATCGCCTGGTACCCACCTGGTGCCACGCTGGTCACTGGCTAGTGACTGTGAACACTGTCCCCTCTGCTTACAGGTCTTCAACATCTCCGATCCACTCTTGGATCCACTGCATCTCTTCCCGACCGACCGCCTGCAGCACTTTTGTCTACAGGCCCCACGGAACAGATAGAAGAAACCCGACGCACTTGAGGCCTATGCACCCGCTTCCTGTGGGTGAGGTAAAGCTGGCACACCTGTGCCCAAGTGTAGTATTACATCTCTAGTGCCTGTGTTCCAAATCTTAAGTTCCTAGGTCATCCGGAAGATTCCTTTTGCAGTAACTTTGTACTTTTTACGCACCCATTGAAACCTATGGGAGCCCGCGTGTGACTATTTGCTCTGCACACGCCACCCGTGGACCTCCTGGTCACTAACTGACGTTAGCTCCTTGTAGGCCCAGCGATTCTAGAGGCCCTAGGCCTTTTCCCTTTTCTGTTCGTGGTACTTATACCACTATCTTAGTATATGGTTCGAGTGGCCACCAGGGCCTATCCATATAAAGTGCAACTTCTGTGTATTCTGTGATAATCTTGTTTGACGATTTGTGCTCCTGTGCTCATAAAGAGACTAGGGGTTACTTTGAGAAATAAATATATATATATTTTGAATATATATCTGTGTGGTGTCCTTTCATTGGTATAAAAGGGGGTTACTATTGGTAAAACAGCTTGCTTAACACGCTTCACGAGTTTAGCCTCAAAGACTGCTTAGCCTACGCTACCACTAGGGCAGCTAGTCCAAAAAGGTTGACTTACAACCACACCATAAGGGTTGCTTGGCATGGTACAAGGTGATCACTTTAACTAGTGAGCATCATATACCAGGCCAACTTCTCACAGGGGCTATTGCCCCTTCTGCCCCCAGAGGGGCAGAAAGGCTTTATTTTTGTGGGGGATGGGTTAGGGGTATGGGCATGTCCGTTTTGGGCAGCCCCCACCCTAATTCAAATTTGCCCCCAAAAAATCTGTGGCGATTAGTGGGCTTTTTGCCCCCCCCGGGGGTCAGATTGGGGGCGAATGACCCCATCTGCCTCCCAAGGGGGGGCTGAAAGCCCACTAGATGCCATGGATTTTTTAGGACCAATTTTAATTAGGGTGGGGGCTGCCCAAAACAGGTATGCCACTTCACCCACCCTAATTAAAATTTGACCCAAAAAAATCCTGGCTTCTAGTGGGCTTTTTGCCCCCCCGGGGGGCAGATTGGTCGCTACTGCCCCATCTGCCCCTCAGGGGTGACAGGAAGGCTGTCATTTTTGCAGGGGAGGGGGTAGGGGCATGGGCATGCCCGTTTTGGGCAGCCACCACCCTAATTTAAATTTGTCCCCAAAAAATCCCTGGCATTTAGTGGGCTTTTTGCCCCCCCGGGGGGCAGATTGGGGGCTACTGCCCCATCTGCCCCCCAAGGGGCAGACAGACTCTAATTGTGCTGGGGCGTTGGGGGCTTTGGCGTGTCCATATTGGGCAGCCCCCACTCCTATTTTTCAGTTTAAAAAAATCCCTGGCCTCTAGGGGGCTTCCTGCCCCCCAGGGGGCCAGATTGGGGGATACTGCCAGAAAGACTAAATTTGCCCCAAAAACATGGGGGGAGCAAAAGCCTTTGCCCAAGGGGCCGCTCCCCCCTCCCTGGTGCTAGTGGGTGGATCTCTGCTTGGGGATCGTCCTCCTGGGGTGATCCCCAAGCAGGGATCCACTAGGGAAGGGTACCATTTGAAAGGGGACATTCTCCCCTTTCCAACGATACCTCTCCCAAGTGTTTCGGTGCTCGGGGGCTGAGATAGACCACGAGCACTGAAACTGAGGGGCATATTATCATGAAAAGGCGTTAAAATTATCGCCGCTTTAGCGGCAGAAAACTGCAGCTGAAGCGGCGATAATGTGCTTGATAATATGCCCTTGAGAATTCCTATAGAAGCCCATGTTCTGGTGCCAACATGGGCTTTTATTGGAATTCTCTGCGGCATATTATCAAGCCCATTATCGCCGCTTTAGCAGCAGTTTTCTGCCGCTAAAGCGGCGATAATTTTAACTCTGTGCTTGATAATATGCCCCTAAGTTTCAGTTTAGATTTTGTTTCAATGACGATTGCGTGCCATGGAGGAGGCTTTTCCATGCAACATGATCTCCGTCATTTCAGGGTTTAGCTGGTGATAGTTCTCGGTCATCCAGTCGGAGATTGCTAGCATACCTGATGCGAAGCATTTTTTTGCTGTTATCCAGTCTAGACCTAGAGTATGCATCAGCTGGTGTCATAAGCATATGATATTATCTCAAAGCCAAAGTGCTCTGCAATCTGCGCTAACGGGGCCATATAGATATTGAACAAGATGGGGCTCAAACATGAGCCCGGCAGAACACCCTTGTCTAAACTCATTTTGCATGCTGAGTACGTGCCCAGGATGACAGTTTGCTGCCTGTCTGTCAGGAAATGCTGAAGCCACTTAAGTGCCAGACCCTGTATACCAACTGCTTGCAGCCTTTCCAAGAGCCTTGAATGAGACTTGGTGTCAAAGGCTGCAGAGAGATCTAATAATATCAGAATCACAGGCATTCCTGCATCCACCCCCAGTCTCAATGAATCGGTCACGGCCAGGAGCGCCGTCTCTGTACTGTACCCTGGGTGAAAGCCAGATTGTGAGGGATCAAGGATATTATTAAGTTCAAGATAGGATTTCCAGCTGTTTGTTTAGCAGGCCTTCAAGCTGTTTGTCCAGAAGGGGTACCAAGGATATTGGGCGATAGTTGCCAAGAGATTTTTGGACCAGCGTTGCTTTTTTTAATATGGGCCATACGCATGCTGCCTTCCACTCTGTCGGAATAATACCTGTTTTTTATTGAGCAATTAAAGATCTCTGGGATCATTGGGGCGTAGCAGGTAGCTACAAGGGATATTATTTTAGGTGGACAGAGATCCCGAGAGGACCCAGACCTGGCTGCATCCAAGGAGCTGTATATTTCCTCTAAAGTGATAGGCTGAAAACTGTCTAGTGTGTGGATGGTTACTTATGGCTGCTCTTCTTTAGGGATGGTGATCCCTGTGTGCTGCAAAGGAGCAGCAGAGAACTTGGAATAGATATGAGAAATGTTCTCCTGGAAGAAATTAGCCAAAGAGTCACAGAGGTCTTGCGATTCCACAGGAGATTGAATGCACACTTGTGGGTAAATAAAATCGTGAACTATACTAAAAAGTACTTTGGAGGAGTTGTCGGGACGTTCGATTTGGTTACTGATAAAGCTCTGCCTAGCAGATTTGATATTCTGATGATATCGAGACAACGCATGTTTGTACTGATCCTTGTCTTGAGGCTCTTTCCTTCTATGCCAGAGTCTCGCTAAGATCTTGCATTTCGTTTTTTCTAGCTTTAGTTGTGACGTGAACCATGGGGCTGATGGTCGGTGATGTGTGGGACCGTGATTTTGAAATGAAACTGTTTCGGCCAGCACCGCCGTAAGGGCAGAGTTGAAGGAATTCAGCAATTCAGAGACCTCAGGATTGTCATTTGTTGACTTGGGGTGAAAAACATCACTAAAGGCTTCAGGAGTAACTTTGTGCCAAGGTCTATCGGCATCCCGTCACGGACTGCTGTTTGTAGTAATACCCAGGGAGTGAGGGGGCTGAACCTCAAAAGTGACTAGAAAGTGATCAATCCATGTAAGGGGGAGAGGTGTCTTACAGTCCAGCTGTTCTATGTTGGAAAAAATCAGATCCAGTATGTGACCAGCTGTATGCGTCGGGCCATTGACTCTTTGATAGAGTCCTAATGTTTCTAGGTCTGTTAGAAGTTCCCTTACTTCCAGGTTGGTATGTTCTTCCCCATGGAAATTAAAGTCGCTTAGAAAGAGAAATCTGTTTTAAGGTAGGACATGCATGGCTATCTGTCCTATCAATAGCTGTTAGAGGTCGGGGTCTCTAGTTGGCAGTGGTATACACCTTTGTCCAAGTAGGGACCGTTCGTCTACGGCAGGGAAAGGAGATTACACTACTGGATAACCCCTGCTCACCCCCTTGGTAGCTTGGAACAAGCAGGCAGGATTATCTCAGAGGCAGTGCGTTAAGCATTTGTGACCACATACAGTAATACAGGGAAAACACTACAAACGGACACCACACCGGGATGTATAAAAATAAGTATTCTTTATATAGACTTATCACAAGACCACAAATGACAAAAATCCACAATACGATAATTTACGATGATACTTCACGATGGTAGAAGTAATTCAAAAATAGACTCTTCAATTCAAATAGTCTCTAGCAACAGATAACCCCAAAGGGAGTTATCCCAACAACTAAGCAAAATTGTTCTCAAGGTACGGCACCGACTGCGAGGTGCGCAGCGTAGGGCCCGGAGTCAAGACAAACCCCCACGGAACAGTACCTGAAGAAAGTAAACAAAGACAGTTCACGGCGTTCCTCTCTAGCGACTGAAACAGCAAGTTCCAGCAGCACTCAAACAGAAGGGGTGAAGCCTTTTGTTTCCCTGAGACTTCAGACAGAAGGCTAGCTCGATTCAAGCCCTTGGAGTAATATTCTGCAAGATAATGAAGTTACTCTTAAATGGTTCCTTCTCCTTTACTCTGCAATGAAGAAACCACTGCAGGCCAACCCACTACAACACACTGGCAGAGGGACAGTACAACTCCTGCAGCTTCTCCTCGGCAAAGGTTCGTCTTGTGTTCCCAGAAGTGATCTAAAGTCTTGGGGTCTGGGCCCCAATATGTATACTCAGAAATCCTTTGTCCTCTGAAGGCAGGGAGTCCTGTACCTAGTCCAAACCGGTTTGGGGTGCACCCGGCCAGTACCCAACGTCTTTCTTTGTCAGAGTAGGCCAGGGTCCTCAGATGCACCACAGGAGGTGGAGCCAGCATTGTGGAAGGCAGGCACAGCTCTATTCAGGCCCAGGTGCTACTCCTCCCACCACTCCTCAGGTAGATCGTCCTATTCAGCCTAGTGCTGACTCACCCTGTCTCCTGGGGTCCCCCAGACCCTGTCACTCACAAAACCAGACATACAATACACACGCTAGCAAAGGCAGGCTGGATAGTTAGGCAAGAAAATACCGACTTTCTAAAAGTGGTATTTTCAAACACAGAATGCTAAAACCAACTTCACTAAAAGATGCATTTTATCACTCTGAGTTCAGGCATACTAAACTTGACTCTCTACCTAGTTCTCTGAGTCAGTTAGGATTATAATGTGTTATAATGAAACTGCCCATTCTGGCCTATGGGAACAGGTAGCCTTGCAATAGTGAAAAATGAAATAGGTTGTAATTCACTATCAGGTCATGCCACACACCAAGTCATGACCTACCTTTTACATACAACGCACCCTGCCCGTAGGCCTACCATAGGGGTGACTGGTATGCAGAAAAAGGGAAGGTTCAAGGACCGGTGAGGGGGTGCACTCGCTGAGTCGACACAGCAGTCCTAGACTGCGTACGGCGCTCTGCGGTGGGAGGCCCGAGTTACACTTCACGGGCCGCTTTGGTGGGTGGCACAATCGGTGCTGCAAGCCCACCAGCAGCATTTGAGTTACAAGCCCTGGGCACACGCAGTGCACAATACGAGGGCCAGACAGTAACCCAAATAAATCAATTGTGGAGTCATTAATCAAAACATCAATTTAAAATAGGGAGCACTTGCACTGTGGTACTGAATAGCAGTGGCACAGTGCCCAAAGCATCTAAACCAGCAAAACATATCAAAAACAGAGGAGACTCACGCCAATGGTACCATGTCTAGCAATAGCTGACTAAAATTGGTTTTTGGCCCTTGAGGGAGGTAAATCAGTGCTTCATTCCAGCTATCCATTGCGGACACTCTTATCGTAAAGATACCTACCTTTATGGAGTCAGTACATGTGGTTGAGACCCATGTCACATTGATTGTGTTTTTAACAGCTATGGAAATGCCTCTGCCCGTTTTATCCCCTCTATCGAGATGGGTTAGTTTATAGTTATCAGGGATAGGTAGGGCGATGGTTGGAGAGGTTTAGTCTCTGTTAAGAAGCAAGTATCCGGAGACTGGGAGGAAATCATATCCCATATCTCGGTTGAGGGCTTGGCCAGTGACCTAACATTACAAAGAAGACTATTTAGGCCATATTTTGTTGGAGAAGGTATGGGTACTTTCCCTGGTGATATCCCAGTCTCTTGGTCATTTTGGAACTGGCAATTGTAACAGGCCACTGAGCCTTCTAGGGTATGCGGATACCGGTTGGTGTAGAGAAGCTGTAGTGGCGTGCTAGCCTTGTTCTGTGCTCTCAGCAGGTGTAAGAAGTCTGCTGAGTAGTGAATACGTTTGGTGGTCTGATTGTTTACCTAAAAAAGGTCCAGGGTTCCTGGCTCCTGGCGATGACCAGGCACAGACGGGAACAGATGGGCTTGCCTTTGGCGTGCCTCTGGCATGCCAGCAGCATGCTCGCTGTGCACGTCTGCAGCGTGTCCGTCCAGGCAGCGACTTTTATGGCCCATATGCCGCAACCACTGGAGCGCTAACCGCGCTTCCGCCAGAAGTGATGCCAGAGGCTTTCTCCGCTCAACCAGCACAAGCTGTGGCGGACTGGAAAGCAAAAGGCTACAGGCTCCCGGTGTGGGTAATACTATTGTTACATTGTAACTCAGCCAGTGTCAAAGCGTGCCAGAAGCAGTGCACATAGCGTACTGCTGAATTCAGCTTCACATTCAGTCTGCATTGATTATTGGTGCATGATTAGCAGCGCTATGGCTGACAACCGAGGAGGCGCTATGCCATTTATGCCCGACTTTCCATTTCAGTGCGATGATGTGGATCACCCCACTGAAATTAGTTAGTCTACCACCTGATGCGTGGTATTTGGCAGGACTGTAGATGACCCTGTAGAGCAGAGGTCTTCAATCTGTGGGGCGCGACCCCCAGGGGGGCCGTGGAGTCCTTCGAAGGGGGTCACGCATTTCCAGACCTCACTGCCAGTATCTAAAACATGTGCTCTTCCTTTTGGACAAGGACACCCGCCCCAGACTCTTCATTCCAATCCTTAAAATGCTTCAGCTGAAGTTAATTGAGTGCCATGTGCAGTGAAACGAACAGGCCCGGCAGACAGGTATAACAATCCTTCAAACTAGCCTTCGTGCCAGGGTGCCTGCTTGCCTGAATGAAATGCAAATGTGCCCTAGGAGTTAATCTGCAAATGAAAAAGGTGCTTGGGAGTGATTCTGGCTTTAATTGCGTGAATCACTCCAAGCACTGTGATGGCAAAGATGTGTGTGGTTTTTTTTTTTTAGTGGTAGTGCAAAGAGTTAACAACTGGGCTGTGAAGTTATGCAAAATAAATGCATTACTTATGGCCTGGTATTACTAAATTCTAAATTTTGGAAGCTCCATTTTATCCTAAAACTATTTGCACAGTTTGTAGCAGTCTATCTTATAATGTGTGGATAAGTATAAAATAATGACTTACACTTTCACAGTACTTCCTGTCACCTTGTAGCACTAAAAATACACAAAAACAAAAGAAATTTCCGTGTCATTAAAAACCTGTTATTTAATTTTTTAGAACGTTCTACAATTATATATAAATTGCCCCCGTGAAATGAAGTAAGGGATAGATTATTCTGAGTGCAACCCAGTCAAAAAAGGGCATGTAAATAATTCCTCTCTATCCCTAGGCAATACAACCCTGGAATACTACAAAATAAAAGTGCATCCATGGGTGAACAAAAAGCAATACTTTTCAAATATCATCAATAAAACAGAAAAAGCATGTTTTATTTTAAAAAGACAGTGTCTTTGTATCATTTATTGTTTGTACGACTAATCGGTATATTAACGTGTTTAAAATCATTAAAAGATTGTAAAAAGGTCCCAATACAATTTTCTTAGTCCACAGTATCAAGATAGTGATATGACAATTGTGTAATTAAGTTCAAAATATGCCCACAATAGAACAATGTAATTACATTAATTCATATCGAATCTACAACTTTATAAGTTCAGAGCATCTAATACATAACCAACAAAAATATAATGGGTGTTCCATACGAATATTTATACATATATTTCTTCAGGACAAATTCTATTTAAAATTTTCACTAATAAGAGGAAAAAAACACTATCAAAACAATGTGACTGAATCAATACATTTCTTAGCGCACAAAATTACTTTATTACTTTTTACCAACTTTTTAAACTTTAAAACAAAAGTGTTTGTATAGTTCATTCCACAGAAACATAAACGTGCTTGTTTTTTTTAACATGGTTTACTATTCATGTCATGTACAGATTTGTTAAGTATTGCAGCTCATGTTTGAAATTGTGGTGATTTTACTTATTTAGTGTCTTTTATGATCAGATTGGTCGAAATAAAGACTTAATAAATTGAACTGAATTATTACTTTGTGTTCACTCATTTCTGCACTAATCATGGTAGGAAAGGGGAAATTAAACTAGAGGTTAAGCATCATAATTAACAAATAGAAATGATAGTATGGATTTTATCATAAAGATGGGGGTACATATATTCCTACGGCATTCCTGTATATAATTGGGCATTGACAGATAGGGGTTATCCTAAAAAACTTGTCAAACGGCCTTACAAAAGAGCTAAATATTTTAATAGAGATAGTTTATTTGAAGAAAAATCAGTATGCTCTGACTCTAAACAACAAAATATTACTTGTGTCACTAATTTTAGTAATACCAGTAACAAAATTAAAAATCTTATCAATAAAAATTGGTATCTGCTTAATGTAGATAATAACTTATTAGAAAAACCTATTTTTGCTTATAGATGCAATAAAACGATTAGGAATTGCCTGGTCCATGCATATAAAGAAAATCGTGAAAAGAAACAACTAAGTATCCAGAATTCAACATTTCTTAAAGGAAACTTTCCATGTGGTTCATGTGCTAACTGTATGAACATCATTAAAGGCGATACAGTCACATACAATGGCACAATACATCACCTTAATAGGATGGTCAACGTCCGCCCCAAAAATGTCATTTATCTTATTATGTGTCCCTGCAACAAAGGCTATGTGGGTGGAACATCGAGAGAAATTCGCATTATATTAAATTAACATAAATCTGCAATACGAACTACAAAAAAAACAGCCCTGCTGGTCAACCATTGGGTCGAAATGAAACATACCATTGGTGACATCAGGTGGTGTATTTTGGAACACATCCAGACATCCATTAGAGGTGGCAACATAGAGAAAAAGAGTGAAGTTGAAGAACAATTCTTCATGTCCAAGTTTGGTACTCATAGAAAAGGACTAATTAATAGAGAGGAGTGGGGAAGAGTGTGCTAGTCTGCTCTTATCCCTTCCCCTTGCTATTCCATATTCTATTTTTGCCTCTATTTTTGCACAGATTCATATTTTCCTCTATAAAAATTCAAGCTTGGTCTAGGAGTCTCTAAGAAGACTCCATACTGCCACACTATCCATTTGCCTTTTTTTCCATAATGCTAGGGGACTAACGTTGTTTAGATTCAAACTATAAGTAAAAAATACTTTCATATTTGTAAAACTTCTGTATTTAATATAACAAATAGGGAATTTACAAAAATATATATTTGAGGGTATCCTATAATTTGGTGATTGGGTTGAAATACGCAGAGTCTTTCAGATTTGACTGCCCCATGCAAAATATAAGGTTGTCCCTCTATCATCATGAGAACCATTATTGAAACAATTAAATTAAAGGAGTGAAAATCTACCCTAAAATGGATTTTCAATTTTCAAATTACAAAACAATAATTTCACTCTGCGGATTATACAATCTATATTTATTTTATGCATATAATTAAGTCAATGTGGGGGGGGTGCGCTAACGGCGCACGGCAAGATGGCTGCGCTGTAGTGCAGCTCTGCCGGCCGCCTTGCCCATTCATCAATTATCCTGCTCCCTGGACGCCATCGACGTTTAAAACCCGGAGGAGTTGTTATAACGCTGCAGGGTGTCTGCTGGAGTCATCATTGCTGTGATTTAAAGGTTTTTGATCCGCACTCATACGCAAAATATAAGTCCATCCAATTTGTTTATTTTAAGATTGTTCTTTATTCTTTCTTCTAGTAGCCAACGCGTTTCGTCCTGTTAAAGGACTTCTTCAGGGCTCAGCAGTTGATTTCCTTATCAGTGTTTAAGTGATTTTCAGTACGTTGGTTTTACCTCGCTTTTCAGTGTTTACCGCTCACGGACTGCGTGGCGTCCTGACTGCACAGAGACAGGGATCCCGCGAAAGGAAGGGTCCACCCAGAGACCGACTACCCATGAGTTTTTACCAGGGAGAAGTGTGTTAATTGATTAATTTGAACTGCTCGAGCGAAGATTGACGGCTTTTGAATGAACCTCCGTCAACCGAGTAGGACTCCATATTAGAGAAAAGAGGGAACACCTAAAAGAAAAGCGAGGTAAAACCAACGTACTGAAAATCACTTAAACACTGATAAGGAAATCAACTGCTGAGCCCTGAAGAAGTCCTTTAACAGGACGAAACGCGTTGGCTACTAGAAGAAAGAATAAAGAACAATCTTAAAATAAACAAATTGGATGGACTTATATTTTGCGTATGAGTGCGGATCAAAAACCTTTATATTGCTATTGAAGTGAAAGTTTTCTTCCACTTTTTGGGAAGCGGAGGGGTCTTGCTTCTCTGATCCTTGCACCATAAATTCACTGACATTCCCGAGACAGGGATAAGTGCTGTACCTATATCCTAGACCTCTTTTGTAAATCCATCATTGCTGTGATTACTGTCCCCGCTAAGCTGTTTTTGCTGTTAAAGGACCGGCGGCATTGTGGGGACTTGGCGGCCGCGTGCACGGCTTGGCGCCCGCTAAGGCCCAGAGACTGCCTGTGTTGCTAAGGCTGCCGTTAAGGTACTGGGGCTGGCGATATCTACAAGCGGCTAAGTGGTACCGATCCTCCGTTGCGGCTTCCTGGGGGTGACTGGAGCTGCATTTGAGCGGTGGCGTGGCAGGTGAGCAAGGCCGCTGCCCATCACTCGAGGGTGCAGCGCGCTCCTGCAGAGTTCCCCCGCAGGCCTGCTGTGGGCTGCACCGGCGCCAAGTGTGGTCTGCTCAGCGGCTGGGCGGAAGGCAGCGCCTGTGCTCTCAGCGGTCTCTCCCCGGACAGCTACAGGACCCAGATGACGGCGCAGGAATGAGTGGGCCTGCCTTCTCGCATGGCGGCTGCGCGGGTGGTGCTTTGAGTGCCTGGGGCCGGCAGGTCGACTTGCGGCTGTGCCAGCTGCGGTGCCAAGTGGCTAGATATCGTCCTGCTTGTGGAGCCCCTCCTGCAGTTCCATCCATCCGGTGAAGCCTGCTTGCCACGCGGCATAACTGGAGGGTGAGACACTGGTACGGGCCACGCCCCCCCAAACTGTGAGGGGCCTAGGTGCTTGGGTGCCCCCCCTGGTGTGTTGACAGCCAGGACCAGTGAGCTGCATCAGAGACGGTACCTGGCTTCATTGCGCACTATCCTGAGAAAAGCTGGGGGCTTGATGTGAGGAGGCGAGGTGCGGGGCCCGTGCCTGCGTGATGAGTTGGTGTTGGGCCTGCTGCTATGAGCTACTGATAGAGATCAGGGTGTGTATAATATTCCCACTACCACAGATAGAGTAATCTCACAGTTACACGCACATACATTCATCATACGCTAGGGCCCATTTCACTAACATACGCTCAAATACTCTACCAGCAATAAACCTGTGGAAAGAAAACTCCTAGACACCCTGCATCTATATCGAGGTCGATAAGACCTGGTTATTGTGACTGTCCATAAACATAATCTATACAACCTATACAGTAATAATCAAAATATAATACTCAATAATTGACAAGAAATAATATCCAACACCATGTTCAAAATTATATTGCTTTATCTAAAATTAGTCAAAAGGAAATCAATCAGAGTAAATCATTTTTCTCATAGTTACCTATTCTAGCTAAATGTCAGAACGGGTCAGGACAAGTCTCTCGGTAAAGTCTCTCAAGACGAAGTCCTTCAGCATCGATCCTCACCAACGCAGATTCGGTACGCGGCAAAGGCAAATGGCAAGTGGCAAGTGGCAAAATGGCAAGTGGCCTCTCTAGGCTAACAATTCTTATAGTAAAACAGACAAAGAAAAAAAATACATTTGTATTAACTTCTTCCGTCAAACCTACGAGCAAAGCGAGAAGGAAAGGATGTAGCATTGCTACATTTGAAAATCTCCGCTCAGGAAAAATCACAAAATAAACATAACGGAACAGGAACCAAAAAATACATTTGTATCTTATAAATTCCACGTTTCCTCGGCAATGAGACCATAGTTCAGAGTCTCTCTAAGGCTCCTTTGTTTCCCAAGGCTGCCAAGGACGTTTCATTTCACTTGGAGATCACCCAAACTGCTGCTGTCCTCACGGAAATTTTTAACAGGGCAAGCAAGGACTGTGGTCAGCTGACTTCAGGACCATATTCAGCAGAGCTCTCTCCCATCATGGTTTTCTATTTTCTAATCGAGGCCAGGCTCAACAAATCGGCCATCTTTGCTTAGGCCACCATAGGCCACAATAGACCATCTTAATTAAAAGAAAAAAAACAACGTTACCACAGCATAGTGATTAAACAGTGTTAACCCCACTAATACCCTTATGTGTATGTATTTATCTAGCTCTTGCAACATAGAAAAGCATTCAATTCGAAAAGCGTTTTGTGCTAAAAAATAAACAGCACATAGCAACGTTTAAACATGTAAACACGCACGTTATTATTAAACAGCACATTTATGCGTACCCACGTGTAACTCCTCTTGTTAAAACAAACGGATTGATTAAAATAAACACTTACACCAGACAAATAATTAGTAAATTAATAATTAATAAATTAATATAACAAATAGACATGCCAGAGCTTCAAAACCCAACGAATTTTCAAACAGAAAACTCTGCTCCAGCAATCCCCCCTTTGGTGATTTTATCACCAAATAAACCCCAAAAAAAAAATAGTGAAAATTTAGTCCCATTTTAGGAGAAATCGGAAATGTCTTTTTCTCCTTACACAACATTACACACCAGTCACTTTCATCATCCTTCTTTGTCTCTAAGTAAACACTCTCCCTCAATTCTTCTAATTCAATTTCTTGTGGTTCTCTTTTCAACCTCTTGTTTTCCCTCTCTTTATTCAATTTCTTTTTCCCTCCCCTGTTTTTACAAAACACACACACTAATCTCAGTATCAATAAAGCAACAATTATACAAGTTAAAGGAAACAATATTCTACCTATAATAGTACTACCTATTTTTGCAATAAAATCTTTAACAACTATCATCTTATTAGCTATTTTAGTCCATAAACTCTCAGCTTCAAGTGATACTAATTCTTCATGCAAATCAGTAATATTTTTGATATAGACCTTCAGGTCTTTGCTTTCATCTGGAACGTAAGTGCAACAATGTTGAACTTTCAGCATTCCACAAACTCCACCCTCCTTGGCCAATAGAATATCAAGGGCAAGTCGATTTTGCATTGACATGGCACGTACGGCACTTAATTCCGTATTCACCAAAAGAAACCCTCCAGCGGTATTTGTCGATAAGCGATCAACCACTGTTGACAGTTTCCGAATTCCATAAGCATTTAAAGAAATTCCCACTGCCGGAATCAAAACCCCAAAAATATCACCCACTATTTCAGACCAAGTTTCTCTCTTAAAACGCATTAGTAAATTAATATGTTCTACATCTCTTATCTTATCTATATGAAAAATCTTTGGAAAGACCAGGCCCATATAACACGTGCCATACCAATGGTCAGGCAACTTGTAATAAGCCTTGTTCCCACAAACATAGTACACTCCTGGAAAAATTGTATCTTCTCCACCTCTGAAACCCCAACCTGTTGCAATGAAGTATGTATCATGGCACTCACTAGTCCCAACAAAATATGTATCATATTGGGATTTCCTTCTGGTAATGCACAACTTACCCTTCTGTGGTGCATCTAGCGCTAAAGTTGGACTAGCCCCATTTTTCAACTCTTTTCCCATTTCAATGTCCCAAATAGTCTCACTCACTTTATATTTTCCTGCTTTCTCATGCATGTTCAATCTCCTTTCCTCTACCATATCCAGGAAAGCTTTCTCCTCTTCTTTCAGACTGCAAGTTAAATTATTCTTAAAAATGTAATCTAATGTTAATCCTTTTTCTTCAATAAAAATCTCACCAAAAGTGTTAGCTTCTTTAGCTGGATTCAGCTCTTTGTTCATTGGCAAGTGCCCAAAAATACTATCTCTGTTAGACATCTTATAATCTATTTTCCCTAACAAATAAAAAACACTACAAGAAATACCATATGTAGCTGGTAAATGGTGATAAGTAACACCCTCTGAAACGGATGCAGGTAATTGCATACAAACGTAGCAATCCCTCACTTCCATTGTTTTCACATATTCATATAACAATTTTGAAAAAACATTACTAGAAAAATTATTAATTGACCTATCTTTGTGTATGTAAGTATTACTAATTCTAATCGGAACTAATTTTTGCGAATTCTTCTCTACATGTGTCATATTTTCTGTATGCATCTCAAATGTAACTTTAAAAGTAACTAATAAAACTACAACACCCCACAGAAGCATTAATAATCCAGTACAGCAGCAGCACATTCTACACCACCTTTTAAAGAAGGCACATCTATTTTGATTATCCTCTATGTTAGCCATTTTACTACTTTGACCTTGTTTTTTGACTTAACCTCTACTACTCCACTACTGTTATTTTCCAACTTTGGATTACTTCAGACAACTGAATTTCAGACTCAATTTGGATATTCATCAGTTTTCACTTCATCAAATTGTATCAGATCATCAACAACATCCTGTGCATCTGATTCTTCTCCAATGTCAGTCAAAATGATTTTTAGGATTCCTTCTTTCTCCTCAACCACTTTTCTCAAGATCCCCTCCGGATTATCTCGAGTCACTGTTTCTTCTTCTCCTTCAGACAGTGCCACATAAGACCATTCCGGTGATCTGTACTTTTGGTTGGGTTTTCTTATTCTTTTTATTTCCTTAGGTTCTTTTGATTCTTCTTGCTCCTTTCTTTTTACTTCATTTTGACTCGATACTTCATTCACTTGTTCAGCTTTTGATGTATTTGCTCTTATTATTCTGTATCTCAGCCTCTTAACTCTGTTGTTAGGCCATCGATCTCCTTTCACAACCTTTTTCGGCTTTATTTCTTTATTATTTCTTTCTCCAATCCAAGTTCTCTTTCTCAGAACTCGACCCTCTGTTTGTTCATTCTCACTCTCATCCAATTCTGTTTCAAGTGCCTTCTGTTTTCGTTTTCTAGCAGCTTTCTTTTTTTCCACAGATTCTTTCACCACTTTTTGAGACTTCCCTACTTCTGTCCCTCCTCGGGTCTCCGACACGCAATCTTCTTGCTGTCTACTTGTCCCTTCACCTAGCTCATCAAGAATGCTCCCTACACCTCCTCGGGGGTCTCCCGCAATCTGTCCCTCTCTATCTTCTCCTGACCCTGCTTCTTCAAGTATAATCTCAAGTGGTTCTTCAATCTCCTCCTCTTCTGATTCAGGAGTAGTCTCTGTGAAATTTCTCTTTTCTTTTCTTTTTCCTTCACTGCTTTTTGAAACTTCAGGCTCTCTTACAGAATCTGATCTCTTCTCTGATACTCGCAGTGGTTCACTTGAAGCTTTTTCTGCTTCTTTCCTCAATGATTCTGTATCTTCATCATCACTGGAATCTGACTCTTCAAAATACTCTTTACCAGTCCCTTCTTTTGGGTTTGGAACTCTCAGAGTATGACTTGCATGTACCCAGTGTTTCACTCCAGCACACTTTACTGCAGTTGTCGTAGTCAGAATGACTTGTCTCGGCCTTCCCCACCTTGGAATCAAGCAATTTCTTCTTCTGTGCACCTTAATCCTCACCCAGTCTCCTGGACTTAGATCATGGGCTTGCTTCTTCTCAAGTGTGGTAGCTTCTTCTCCAACCTGGTGAAACACAGAATGAACTGCGTCAGCCAGGCCTTTACAGTAATCCAAAATCATGTCATCAGTTATTGTCACCAACTTATTGACAGGTACAAATGCATGGCGCATTGCACGTCCCATGATTATTTCGTGCGGACTCAAGCCAGTAGTTCTATCTGGAGTAGATCTAATAGTCATCAGCACTAGAGGTAAAACATCTGGCCATTTCATGCCAGTGGCTAAGCACATTTTTCCAATCCTGTTCTTAATTGTGCCATTAATCTGCTCAACCACACCAGAAGCCTCTGGTCGGTATGCACAATGTAGCTTCTGCTGTATCTTTAATGCTTCACAAATCAAACCCATGAGTTCATTTTGAAAGTGTCCACCTCTATCAGACTCAATCGTTACTGGAAACCCGTACCTAGGAATCAACTCCCTTAACAGTAACTTTGCCACTGTTATTCCATCATTTCTTCTAGTCGGGTAAGCTTCCACCCACCTTGAAAACAAACAGACTACCACTAGAACATACCTCAGTCTGTTTACTTGGGGCATTTCAATGAAATCAATCTGCATTCTTGTAAAAGGACCTCCTTCTCTGCCTATTGTTCCCAGACTCACCACTGTCTTTTTCCCAGTGTTAAATTGCTGACAAACCAAACAACTTTGACAGATGCTTTCTGCAATTGTCCTGAACTTTGCATTGTACCAGGTTTGTTTAAAGGACCTAACCATCGCATCCCTCCCCAAATGTCCCTGGCCATGATACATTCTTGCCATTGACGACAAAATGGAGTTCGGCATTACTGGTCTGCCATCTCTGTAGACCCAAACATGGTCTGTTTCTCTTGGAGCACATCCTGCCTTAATCCAATCTTTTTTCTCTTCCTTTCCTGCCTCATCTTGCAACTGTTTCACTTCATCCCATGTCTCTAAGACATTAGTAAACATCACAGAGAGAAAAGACATTTCACCCTCTCGGTCCCGATTAATAGACTGATTTGTTTTAGCACAGTATTGCGCAACATCATTTGCGTAACGGTTTCCGACCGTTATAAAATCTTCTCCTTGTCCATGGGCAGCACACTTTACAACTGCCAATTCCTTAGGCAGCTGTATCGCCTCAAGTAATTTACCAATCACTTCAGCATTCTTTATCGAAGTTCCACTCGATGTCAAGAAACCTCTTTGTAGCCAAAGCTGGCCAAAATCATGCACAACTCCAAATCCATACTGACTATCAGTCATCACAGTTGTCCTCAAATCTTTCCCAATTTCACAAGCTTTCGTCAATGCTATCAATTCAGCAACTTGCGCAGATTTTACTCCTTTCAATGGTGATGCTTCCATGACCTCTGAAACTTTGCACACCGCATATGCTGCACATAGCACACCATTATCATTTCTCAGGCATGATCCATCCACAAACACATGATCACTCTCATGCAAGGGAAGATCCCTTATGTCTGGTCTCGGTTTTGTACAGTAATCCAGCACATCCAAACAATCATGATCATCTTCCATCTTCACACCCACGTTTTCAATATCCGGCAACAGTGTCGCTGGATTCACATTCACACATCTCTCAAGAGTCACATTTGATGCTCCCAGAATCACTTTTTCATATTTAGTCAACCGACTATGTGACATGTACTGAGTTCTGCTTCTTGTCAAAAGAATTGCCACATTGTGAGGTACGAATACCCTTACAGGATATCCCATTATGATTCCCTCACTTTGTTCCAGACTTCTACATGTTGCAGCCACAGATTTCAGACAACCTGGTAAACCCACAGCTACAGGGTCAAGTGTCGATGAGAAGTACGCAATAGGCCTTCTCAGTAATCCATGCTTCTGAATTAACACTGAAAGTGCACATCCATTTCTCTCACTGCAGTACAATTCAAACTCCTTTTCGTAGTCAGGCATACCCAAAGCTGGAGCCTCACACATTTTACTTTTGAGCTCTTCAAATGCTGCCATTTGTTCTGCATCTAGTTCCAATGGGTCTGTCATCTCACTTTTTGTCAGCTTAATCAGTGGCTTTGCTATCAGAGAAAAATTAATTATCCACTGACGACAATAACCCACCATACCCAGGAACATTCTCACTTCCCTCTGGGTCTTTGGGGCTTTCATTTCTCTGATTATTCTGATCCTGTCATCCGTCACTTTTCTCAGACCCTTTTCAATATTATGTCCAAGATAATGCACCTCTTTCTTGCAAAATTGCAATTTGGCTGGAGATACCTTTAACCCTCCATCTGCCAGATGATTCAGTAAAGCTATGGTATCTACTTCACAAGCTTCACGTGTCTTTGATGCCACAAGTAGGTCATCAATATACTGCACTAGTACTGAGTTCTCGGGCATGATCAAACTCTCCAACGATTTCTTCAATAACTGATTAAATATCGAAGGACTCTCTGTATACCCCTGTGGGATACGACACCATGCTAAAATACGCTGGCCAAACCTAAATGCAAAAATCGGCTGGCTATCATGATGCAATGGAATTGAAAAGAACGCATGACACAAATCAATCACTGTATACCACTCAGCATCATGTGGAATTTGATACAGGATCACTGATGGATTTGGCACAATAGGACAACATGCCACCACAATTTGATTAACTTTTCTCAAATCCTGCACAATTCTAAATTTCCCATTAGGCTTTTTTAGTCTCATTATCGGTGAATTACACGGACTACTCAGTAGTTCTCTCAGAACTCCCTGCTGAATCATTTTCTCAATTATAGGAGTTATCCCTTCAATTATTTCTGGTGTCATTTTGTACTGAGGAATGTTAGGATAAGTAATTCCCTCTTTCACTGCAATTTTCACTGGATCTACATTATTCATCAATCCCACATCCTCTCCAGTAAAATCCCAAACTGTCCTTTTCACTGTGTCTCTCAGCTCTCGAGGCAAATCCTCCGGATCAAACACTGCAAATGCACCAATTAACTCACTTTCTCTATTTTCTAGAGTCACTCGGTACAAAACATCCTCATCTGGTGTCTCAAAAGCTATTCCATCTGGTGTACAGAAAATTGCACAATTCATCTTGCACAATAGGTCCCTACCTAACAGGTTCACTGGACTTGTGTCACAGACAATGAATCTGTGCATATCTGAAAATTTCCCTATCTGTACTCTTACTGGTTCAGTAAGACGTGTTCTGATCTGTGTATTGGCTACACCAACTACTTGGATTGCTTCATCCGAGAGAGGAAGATTTCTAACATCTGTTGACCTGACAGTTGATCTTGTCGCACCTGTGTCTACCAAAAAAGTAACACTCTCCTCATTTATTTTCCCATCCACAAATGGTCCTGCCAGGTCTATTTCTAGAGTTGCACCAAGTATGCACTCTTCCTCCTCTCTTCGGCACCGTCAATAATCACCTTCAGACTCACTCCCTTCACTCTTTAACAAGTACTGTTGTACCTTGTTAGAACGTCTTGGTTTGTTTACCTGTTCATCATTGTAGAATCCTGAATTCTGATTATACTTTTGTGCTCCTCTATTCTGCGGCAAGGGCGGTTTTGGCTCTTGACTCTGCTGTCTCACAACTTTCTGTTGTTGCTGCTGTTGATTATTCCCTTCGTTCTGCACCTGTTGATTTAAGGAATTCCCCTCATTATTCACTAATGGTGGATTAGTACATTCCGATCTCCAATGCCCCAATTGGCCACAGTTGTGACAAGGAAACTTCTTTTTTGCTTCCTCAAGATTCCCTTTTCCTTTCCCTGCATATCTAGGTCTATTCCCTGCATTATTTCCTGGATTATTCGCCTGTTCCACTAACTGTGCTTCTTGTCTTTCCGCAACTTTCACTTGTGCCCACATTGCTTTCTCTTTCAGCTTTCTTTGTTTTGCTTCAATTTCATCACTGAAGTATTTTGCATGTCTCAGAATTTCATCTACTTTCTTACTCTGCCAATCCACAGTATGCTCACGAATTCTCTCGCCAATTTCAGGTCTAAGGCCATATACAAATCTGTATACAAAATGACTCAAATCTTTGTCACCCAGGTGTTCATCTCCACTGAATTGCTTAAATGCCAGTATCAGCCTCTCGTAAAAAGCATGAACTGATTCTTTTGCTTCCTGTTGTGTTCGATCTATTTTTACCCAGTCTGTCTCTTTTGCAGGTACTTTACTCTTCAGGTAAACCATCACCTGATCATACTTTCTCATTACCTCTGGATCTGGTGCTCCTGTTCTTGGATCTCTTGGATATTCCTCAGTAGGCCAACTCACAACTATTTTACACTCAGTCCACAAATCTGCTGGAACAATTATATCAAACAGACTATTCAGGTCAACCCACAGCACTTTTGACAATTTCACAAACCTATCTACCTGCCTATACCACTCGACGGGCTTTTCTCTCAATCGAGGGAAATCATTCGTAAATGATAAAATATCCTGTCTGGTCCATGGAACATGTACATATCCTCCTCCAGGTATTTCTCTCATAGGATAATTATCCACTGGTTTCTCTTTTTCTCTCACTGGAAATGCCGAATAAGTTGTTCTATCTTCAGATTCTTCTCTTTTCTTATACCACCTATCCTTCCATTTTTCTACATCACCCCATCTTCGCAATAATGCTACCATTTCCTTAATCTGTCCTGTTCTACCAGTAGCATTCAAATTTTCAATATCTTCCTCTGTAAAATCCATCCTGTAGGTTTTCTGTAAAGCTTTCACTTTATCAATGTCAACTCCCTGCTCATTCGCTATTGCTTTTAGCCTGTCATGTGTATTTCTTGCTCTCCAGGTAATGTTCTTACACATAAACATTAACTCACCATCATGATGACTCTTCAGAATTTCTGTTGGAACTGTTCCTGTAACAAGCTCTTCTAATTCTACACGTAACCTAGCCACATCAATTGCTTGTGAATCTTTATCTTTTTTCTGAAGAACTTTCATCCAATCATTCAAATCTTCAACTGTTATTTCAGCAGTTTCTCACTGGAACCACTCTCTTCTGCGGTTCTAAAATTGGCATCCCTGAACAACTAGCTTCACTAGCATCCAGTATTTCACTACATATGTCATGTCTGGATTGTCTCAGGTCACTTCTTTCTGCTCTTTTCCCTGAATCTCCTGAAGGACCACCTGAATTTGTCAAATTATTCCCAACATATGGAATTACCAGTCCATTTTCACCTGTCCTCTGTTTGTCAAACACAGGCATAACCGGACCTATAGTTACAGGCACCGTAACAGCTTCTAGATTCTTCGTTAACTCCCTAATCTTCTCAGTCAGTTCTGTTGTGGTTCTGGCTAGTTGTCTGGCATTTTCGTCACTACCTCGATTCTCTCTCTCCCTGAAAGAATTACTACCTCTTGATTCAGGAGTCACATTTTCCGTCTCAATGATACAAACTTTATCTCTTATCGGAGAAACAACTGGTGTACTCTCATCTGGTTCTGGTCTATATGGAGGTGGTCTTTTGTAAATCATGTCATTCAAGACCTCATCCTCATACTCATTAACTCCTTATCTTCTCATTTCTGACTCAGGAACCCTTTCTGCTCCTCCTTCAACTGTTCTCATCGGATATAATCCCTCTGACATACTAGCATCTCGCCACCTTTTCATTCGATCATGATGAGTCTCACGATCATGTCTCCTCCCAAACATGTACCTATAGTTGCCTCCAGATCTCTGTTTTTCTCGCTCATGGACTTCCTCTTCCCATTCCACTAAAGCCTCAAACTGTGTAGGTCTTGGTTTCGGGTCTAGACATAACATCTTTTCCCGTAAATTTCTCAACACGGCCAAATTAAATGAACCATGTTCCGGAAATGCTAGAACACCATCTTCTTTAGTATACCTAACCCAATTCTCCAACCATATACAGGTATGAAACCCATATTTCGCAGCCATGAAGGATGCAGGTGTTTTCGCTGAAGGTAACAACTCACCCTCTCTCGTTTTAACATCCCTATCCTTGTTAAACCACTTTTTGATTTTTCCAAAGAATGTTTTCTTCTTTTTCTCTTCTTGGTAATACATTTTAGCGTTTACCAAAACTCTCTACTCTTTTCCGTATTATAAATATACAATACGAATTTTCAACCAATAACAGCGCGACTCACACTAACACCAATCCTGGAGCTTCTACGTCACTAGAATAGCTCTTCCAATCCTTGCGCGGCTCACACCAATGCACCAATCCCAGCGCGAACACTATTCTGATCCACTATCCAATCAGAGCGCGGTCTTTCTGACGTCAACAGTCGCTGCAGTCGCTTGTCTCCTGTCTCCTGTCACTCGTCTACCCCTCCTTTACAAAATCTTCCCAGTAGACTTCGTGTCAAAATTTCTACAAAATCTATTAGTTACAACATAAAAACATCTCCATTGTCTGCTTCGCTAACCACAGAATAGTTAAAAAAAAATCTATTTCACAAGAAACCTCTCGTTGACACAGTAGCACATCCCTCTACTCTGCCCTTCTAACATACATTCATTAACTGTTTCCTCCAGGACTTGTCCAAAGAGTCTTACAATCAATTAAATGTATATACATTTACGCACATTCATACAAGAAAAATATAGTTCATGCACACAGAATCCTGCTTCCCGAGAACAAACAATCTGTCCTACTACAGAATTATAACATACATTAACTAAGCAGCTTACCTCTGCCCAGTTCCTCAAACAAGCTCAGAGAATACCTATTACTCCTCCCGTGATAAGCTTTAACGGCAAACCTTACGGATCCCTGGGACTTAAGACCAGAGTTTCACAGATAACCTTCACTACCATACACACTCCTTTTATACCAGAAATATTTCTAATAGTAACATACAACAATGTCACTGATTCCGAACCCAGACAATGTGACGCGCAACTTCAATTGTCACACGTTATTCCTTACAATTCCGTCTTTCCCGAGAGCAGCATATACTTCCCTCTGCCCTACTACGGAACTGCTACCAGCTCCCAAATTCCAGAAGCACTACATATAACTCAACATTACGACTCCAACATATAGTATTAGTACATATACCAACATCAATCAAAAATCAATAAGCTAATGTACAAGCAATCTTATCAGATCAAGACAATCAATAACCATCACAACTCTGCTACCAGGAAATTGATAGAGATCAGGGTGTGTATAATATTCCCACTACCACAGATAGAGTAATCTCACAGTTACACGCACATACATTCATCATACGCTAGGGCCCATTTCACTAACATACGCTCAAATACTCTACCAGCAATAAACCTGTGGAAAGAAAACTCCTAGACACCCTGCATCTATATCGAGGTCGATAAGACCTGGTTATTGTGACTGTCCATAAACATAATCTATACAACCTATACAGTAATAATCAAAATATAATACTCAATAATTGACAAGAAATAATATCCAACACCATGTTCAAAATTATATTGCTTTATCTAAAATTAGTCAAAAGGAAATCAGAGTAAATCATTTTTCTCATAGTTACCTATTCTAGCTAAATGTCAGAACGGGTCAGGACAAGTCTCTCGGTAAAGTCTCTCAAGACGAAGTCCTTCAGCATCGATCCTCACCAACGCAGATTCGGTACGCGGCAAAGGCAAATGGCAAGTGGCAAGTGGCAAAATGGCAAGTGGCCTCTCTAGGCTAACAATTCTTATAGTAAAACAGACAAAGAAAAAAAATACATTTGTATTAACTTCTTCCGTCAAACCTCCGAGCAAAGCGAGAAGGAAAGGATGTAGCATTGCTACATTTGAAAATCTCCGCTCAGGAAAAATCACAAAATAAACATAATGGAACAGGAACCAAAAAATACATTTGTATCTTATAAATTCCACGTTTCCTCGGCAATGAGACCATAGTTCAGAGTCTCTCTAAGGCTCCTTTGTTTCCCAAGGCTGCCAAGGACGTTTCATTTCACTTGGAGATCACCCAAACTGCTGCTGTCCTCACGGAAATTTTTAACAGGGCAAGCAAGGACTGTGGTCAGCTGACTTCAGGACCATATTCAGCAGAGCTCTCTCCCATCATGGTTTTCTATTTTCTAATCGAGGCCAGGCTCAACAAATCGGCCATCTTTGCTTAGGCCACCATAGGCCACAATAGACCATCTTAATTAAAAGAAACAAAACAACGTTACCACAGCATAGTGATTAAACAGTGTTAACCCCACGAATACCCTTATGTGTATGTATTTATCTAGCTCTTGCAACATAGAAAAGCATTAAATTCGAAAAGCGTTTTGTGCTAAAAAATAAACAGCACATAGCAACGTTTAAACACGTAAACACGCACGTTATTATTAAACAGCACATTTATGCGTACCCACGTGTAACTCCTCTTGTTAAAACAAACGGATTGATTAAAATAAACACTTACACCAGACAAATAATTAGTAAATTAATATTTAATAAATTAATATAACAAATAGACAAGCCAGAGCTTCAAAACCCAACGAATTTTCAAACAGAAAACTCTGCTCCAGCACTACCACTGTGGGACATGAACTTTGTAAGTGGTGCACCGGGTGGAACTCAATAGGCATATTGCGACGGCCCTATACTCGTGCTTTACGGTGTTTCCACTGACCAGTGGTTGCCTTCTGGGAGACAAATTTAGCACTGTGCCCCCCACCCCACTTGAGACATCTTGAAACTGTTGTGGAGCTGCCGGGGGACCCTGCAATAACAGGCTTAGTTTGAATGTGGCAGGGAGGTGAGACAGGCATTGGGTGCTACCGCAGCTGTGTTGAGGGTGCTGGCGGTGTGCGCGCCACTGTTCTGTCCTCCTGCCTTACATAGCCCAGAGGCAGGACTGCATAGCGACATCTCTACGAGTGGCTGAGCTGCACCTAGCCCCAACCCCATCTGTCTGCATATCCTGGCTCGGCCTACAGTGACAGACGTAGGAAGCGTGGGAGAGCGTGCATTGGCCAGGACAGTCCATATAGCGTCACTGGCTTGTCAATCCATTTGGGGGCTGCAAGACAGCTGCACAACAGGAGCACTCAGGTCAGAACCACTGTTATGTGTACTATCTACGCTGTGCTTCTCACACCCAAGCCACCACAAGCCTCTTCACAATGAGAAAAACCGACAAAACCCAGCAGTGCCTAACGTTTTAACAGCGGAAACCTGGTAAACCTACACGGGGGGCTGACTCTGAGCTAGACGCTCCCGCTGAGACATCCTTCGCCCTGGAGAAGACACTATCTGTGATACAAGCCAGTCTCCAGTCCATAGTTGGGAAAATTGAGGCCCTCAGGGGCGGTATGGACCATATGTCAGCCAAATTAGACAGACACGCTGCCCGACTGGGCGAAGCAGAACAACGTATCTCCGACGTGGAGGATGGATTCCAGCAAGTGACCTCCAAAGCACTGGAAATTGAGAAGGTCCTGGCCATCATTCAGGCCAAAAACAAGAGGCTAGGTCCTGACGCAATAATGTGCGCATAATGGGATTGCTGGAATCCACCAATGTAGGCCAGCTGGAGACATATGTCGAAAACATGCTCCGTGACATCTGTGGTCCCAAAAATCTCTGTCACTTATTGTGGAGGGAGCTCATGACTCCCTGGTGGCCCGTCCTCCCCCAGGTGCTCCACCCAGACTGATCATTGCGCTGTTACTAAATTTCAGGGACCATGACTGAGTGCTGCGTATATCTCGGCAGAAACGCACCATCACATATCAGGGTAATACAGGGGCATTTTATCCCAATTTCACAGCGGCGGTCCAAGCAGCGAGAAAGGAGTGCCAGCAGGTGAAGAAGATCTTGATCTCCGAAAATGTACAATACGCTATGCTGTACCCGGCCCGGCTTTGTATTGGAACAGATGACAAGGCCAGGATTTTCAACATCCCGAAACAGGCCTCTGCTAAATCCCTCCGACGCCAGAAGAAATCCGCTCCCGATGCCTCGGACGACGAAGGTTAACTATCTAAGAGCAATGTACTGTGCTTAAACTAACTGTCTTTTCTAGTAGAAGCTGTTTTTTCACTAAACTATTGTTCAGTGTTTTCCTGAACTTGAGGCGCAGTGCTCCTGATGCACTGTACCCGTTATCGCTGTATCCTTTTTTGCATATGATGCCCCCCCGTGGCGGGGCGAAGGACATACTGTTTAAATTGGTGACACTGGTCTCTGATATTTTATGACTGTTTGATGGATGATCTAGGGAATGCATTCTGTACAAGTCGGCCATCTCCCTTGTCATCTAGGGAGTAGGTTGTTGTCCAGCGCTCCCCAATGGGTGTGCCCCATATCGCATCTAGACCATGTTTAACCCTGTTGGGGTTTGTTTTAGCTTGTGGGATGGCTTTGGCTAGTTGGGTATGCTAAAGTGGATGGGGGGTACATAATCTGGAAGTTAGGTTTGTTAACTGTGATTGTCCCGATGCTCAGATTAAGGTATATATGTACAGGTTTGGCATTACAAAGCTGGGTACTCACTATGCTGATGTTCATCACTCTCAGTGGTGGCAATGAAAGATAAATTCACATGTATAATGTGGAATGTTCGAGGGCTAAACTTCCCCCAAGAAAATTCGACAGGTTTTCGCTTATTTAGACAAACATGTGGTTCAGATTGCTCTTCTACAGGAGATGCACCTGACCAAGTTGACTGAAGCCAAGATTGCTCTAAAGTGGGCTGGGTATAAACTTGCCTTATCATATTCGTCCTATGCTAGAGGGGTTCTCATCCTTATAAAAAGAGGTATTGCATTTACTCCGCTACAAACATGCACAGATGAGGAAGGGCGCTATGCTATTGTGCAGGGTAAGCTGGGGGTCTCGTTATTGACTATTGCTAATGTTTCCAGACCAATCATGGATGAACCTGAGGTGTTTGCACGTATTCTTAGTGTGCTGCATGAATGGCCTGCCACTGAATTTGGGTGGGGAGGGGACCGTAACACGCACTTAGACCCGAGCAAGGATGAATCTAGTCAACAAGGTGGACGTACTCCTAGAGCCGCCCAATGCATCAGGGGCGGCATGCTTGGGTTGATTGACGCGTGGCGGCTTCGCAATTGGGCTACACTGGAGGGTACATATGCTTCTACGGCGCACGGTAGCTGGTCATGTCTGGATTACTGGCTGTTGAGTGAGGGGGCGAATGCCTGGGTGACAGATGTCATTCCTCTCCCTCACACACTATCAATCATAACCCGGATAAGCTCGCCCTCACGATTCCCACTAAGACCCATCGCCCATTCACCTGGAGATTTCGTTTGGAAGCCCTTTTAGACCCTACCTATCCCAACACCATCAGGAAAGCAATAGGGCAATACTTTGATTTGAATGTAGGTACTGTAGACAGTGCTGCGACTCTCTGGGAGGCCTTCAAGGGGGGTGTGCATCAGCACAGTAATCGAGAAGGCACTAGCGGGGCTTGAAAGAGAATGCAAATCCAGGCCATGTGCACCTACACTATCCTGCATTCACAACTTGATTTTAGAGTATGTTGAGATGGCAAAGACTGAAATACGAAACCTATCTAGAAGACACATAGCTCGCGCTTATAGCGAGGGCGGCAGGCCAAGTCATAACTTAGCTGCTAAGCTCAAATATTGCACTGAGCACCATCACATTTCCAAAATCATAGATGCGCAGGGTGAGGAAAACAAGACACCTCAGGTCATAGTGGATCATTTTCGTGGCTGTTATGCTCACTTGTACAAGTCACGAGGGAGCGCTGATCCTCCAGCTCTGGATGAGTATCTATCGGACGTTGCATGCGCCTGGTTGGAGAATTGACACCGAGAATCTTTAAGTCAGCCAATTGAAGCATCGGATATCCTGGCAGCAATACGCGCTCTGCTCAATAAAAATGCTCCAGGCCTGGACTGCCTTATGGCAGAAATCTATAAAGAGTACGCCGAGCTCCTGATTCCCCATTTGCTGGCTGTATATGGTGAAGTGCATGAGACAGGTCGGTTACAAGGCATGTCACCCTCTCACTGAGTCATACCGCCCCTTATCCCTGATTAATCTGGATGCGCATATATGAGACAAGATCTTGGCATCCAGACTTCAACCTTTTAATGCCCAGTTTGATCTTACTGGACCAATCTGGCTTCATATCAGAAAGATCCACATCCCACAATTTACGAACTATTTTTTCGATGTTTCACGTTTTAGACCCTGCTCTTCCTGCTGCTGCTGTATTTGCTGGATGCAGTGAAAGCATTCGACTCCATTGAAGTGGAGTTACATGTTTCAGATCCTGAGCCGCATGGGTTTACCTGAGATTTTTATGGGGTGGGTGTGCCTTTTGTACACTGACCCCTCTGCACGGGGGCGAGTGGGTGGTCTAACCTGGGAGCCATTTCAGATCAACAGAGGTACCAGGCAGGGTTGCCCCCTATCGCCACTGCTGCATATTGGAACCCCTGGCTTTCATAATACGACAGCGGCACAGAGCGACTGCTCTTAATTTCATGCACCACCCAGTTGGCATATCTCTCTAGGCTGACGATATGGTGCTTTTTATCAGAGAGCCTCAGTGTTATCTAGCGCCTGTGCCGCGTGAATACATTAGGTTTGGCCTTTACTCGGGGCTTGCTATCAACTGGCATAAATCTGTGATCATACCTCTGACCATGATTACGGGTCCCCCTTGTCTGGAATATCGGATGGTGTAGTCTACTGACCCAGTTAAGTATTTGGGAATCTGGGTACACCGTGACCCTGAGATTGTGGTCAAAGAAAATTATGAGAGGGCGTATGTTACTCTGGAGCAACAAGTGGACAGGTGGACCGCGTTACCCCTATCGCTAGCAGATCTTATTGCAATCATAAAAATGATAGTATTACCGCATTTTTAATATCTCTTCTGCAAAATTCCTATTACACTGACTAAGCATTTTTTTCAACACTATACGATCCTCACTAGTCCGCCTGATCTGGGGAGGCAAAAAAGTCAGGGTGGGTTGGAAAACACTCACGCTAGATTACACCAAAGGAGGGTTTTGTGTGCCAGATCTATATGTGTATTATCTTTGCACCCAGG
This sequence comes from Triturus cristatus, assembly GCF_964204655.1. NCBI lineage: Eukaryota > Metazoa > Chordata > Amphibia > Caudata > Salamandridae > Triturus > Triturus cristatus. The sequence goes on along the minus strand of NC_140582.1, from coordinate 1,203,657,473 downwards.
CGCAATATGCGCATTACTGGTGCAATCCCCACGCCTTCAATCCTCATGTGGCAGTGGAAGATGGAGATGCACACAAGATCCTGCTACATTGCATACTTACACATTCGCAAAGAGGCACGCCAAAGCATGAAATAAATGCGATCGATACCACCATTGCTGCACGGCAGTCTATTGGTAAACTTGCGGCAAAGCTCCCGATTTATGCCCAAGCGCTGCCTCTAGCGCAGGAAGACACCCGATGCGTTCTCTAAGAGGGGCCAGCATTGATAAAATGCAAGACATTTACCCCAATGGGAGTTTTATCACATCTGAGGAGCTCCAATATATTCTTAATCCAACACTGTTATTCCAATTCACTTTACACAGATTGAGGCTTGCTATAGAAGCACACTATACTACATTCCCTGCCGAGCCACCCTTATTGCACTCACTACAATTGCTTTTGGTCACACCTACACGTCGTAAGCTAGTCACTAAGGGGCATATTATCAAGACAAGCGATAAAATTATTGCCGCTTTAGCGCCAGAAAACTGCCGCTAAAACGGCGATAATGGGCTTGTTAATATGCTCTATGGAATTCCAATTGAAACCCTTGTTAGATGTCCTTCACATCTAACATGGGCTTCAATTGGAATTCCCTAGAGCATATTATCAAGCCCATTATCGCCGTTTTACCGGCAGTTTTCTGCCACTAAAATGGGGATAATTTTATCGCCTGTCTTGATAATATGCCCCTAAGTTGTACAGGGCTGTGCGAGACGAGAAGGTCACCGTTGCAGATAAAAGCCTAGCACGCTGGAATGATAGGCTCACTCCACTGCTACCAAGAGAATGGGAGCATGTCCGCAACCTCACTGGCACCCTCACGCCCAATGGTAATCTGCGTATTTTCCATTTTAAATACCTCCACCAAGTGTACCACACGCCCCTTAAACTACACAAATTTAGCCTCCGGGATATCAGCAAGTTCAAGCGATTCAGCCAATTGGACTCTGATTTCTGGTATCTGGCCTGGGACTGCAGACTAGTGTTTAGCTACTGGGAAGAAGTAGTAAGGCGCATACAGTCTATGTCTGGAGTCCCTTTGCAATGTACACCAAAGATCTGTTTGATGTGCCACTTGCCTCCGGTGAAGGGGACTATGGGCAGATTTGTAAGAATTGTAAGAATTGCATTACAGACAGCAAAACGCCGGGTTGCTTTGACATGGGAGAGCATTCTAGCCCCACATCCGGACAACTAGATTCAGGATCTGGTGTATTGTAAAGAAAACCCCAAACTTTATGCGGAAGAGCTTCCATCGTCTTCCAAACCCAAAGACATTTGGGAACCTTTGCGTCAATATCTGTCGCTGGCCCAAGAAGGTCAATGAATGATAACAATTGATGGTAATATGTATTTATACTCCTTAGCACGATAATGTAAATGTGTTTTACCAACAACCAACGACAGGATATGATGAGTGATCCATCAATCACATGATGTTTGATGTTTGTTTGATGTTTGTACTGCCTTGCATGGCAGTGTTGCTGTACTTGATGCCCTGAAAATCTAATAAACAGAATGTAAAATAGTTAAGACAATGTACAGAAAGCCTTTCCAAGATGGCGGTCATACTACCTTGATTCCAAACGGATTTAATCACAGAACTAGATCCCAGGTTAAATATAAATTATATCGCCCATAGGGAGTTTTTTGAATTTTTAAATTATAAAACAAATCCTCCATTTTTTCGGCCTTAAATCATCGATTCGCCAATACGATAACATACATTAAATATACATAACTTAGATGCAATCAACTATATTAACGTTCAAAGATGGCGTATTGAGTTAACATGGATTTGATACTGGTCAACAAGACCATCCAATTAGTATGCCATAAATAGACACCATAGAAGAACGCGAGGTTTAGCCACCTCCTCTCACACGATAGAGTCTCTGCGGACTATCGGTAAGATGTTCTATTGAAAAAGGGAGCACGGGGTTTGCGCCAGAAGACCTTTGCTCGATAACAAGCCAGCAGTAGCTTTATTTAGTCTTAGTATGGTTTACGCTTCCCCTAAGAGATCACCACATTGCGTGAACCCTGAAACTACCTAAAAGCCTGACAACAAGCCATTGGTAGCATTATTCAGCCCATTTACGGCTCACGTTCCGCATAGGGATTATTACATCACGTGATTATTCAAACTTCCTAATGGTTTTCCATCCTCTACCGTGGAGTAACTCAACGTATTTTAAAAAGTGACTAAACCATATATTCAAAACTAAACAAAATGGTCGCACACTGCTTACCTACCAACGTGTTACCCCAATGAACTGTGGTCCCTGTAGTCAGCGTCGGCGGGTATGCCTATGCTCAGTGGTGCGTGCAAGTCAGAGTAGCGTTAGCCATCCCTGGACACGTGTTTCGAGGTTGTTGCCTCTCGTCAGCAGGGAGTAGGAAGAGTGTAGGGTTGCTAGTGTAGGCTGTTAAAATCATATCAGGTCTGGTACCTCTCGTAACAACGCAGGTGCGTAACCTAGAGCCCGTCGGCTCTCGGGGCTCAGGGAGGCACTAAATAACTAAACAGAATGGTCGCACACTGCTTACCTACCAACGTGTTACCCCAATGAACTGTGGTCCCTGTAGTCAGCGTCGGCGGGTACGCCTATGCTCAGTGGTGCGTGCAAGTCAGAGTAGCGTTAGCCATCCCTGGACACGTGTTTCGAGGTTGTTGCCTCTCGTCAGCAGGGAGTAGGAAGAGTGTAGGGTTGCTAGTGTAGGCTGTTAAAATCATATCAGGTCTGGTACCTCTCGTAACAACGCAGGTGCGTAACCTAGAGCCCGTCGGCTCTCGGGGCTCAGGGAGCCACTAAATAACTAAACAAAATGGTCGCACACTGCATAGGTGTATCCGCCGACGCTAACTACAGGGACCACAGTTCTTTGGGGTAACACGCAGGTAGGTCAGCAGTGTGCGACCATTTTGTTGTAACTATTTAGTGGCTCTCTGAGCCGGGGAGTCGACGGACTCAGGTTACGCACCTGCGTTGCTACGAGAGGTACTAGACCTGATAATGATTTTAGCAGCTTACATTGCAACCCTACACTCTTTCCTACTCCCTGCTGACGAGAGGCAACTACCTCGAAACACGTGTCCAGGGATGGCTAACGCTATTCACACTTGCACTCACGACACGAGCATAGGTGTATCCGCCGACGCTAACTACAGGGACCACAGTTCTTTGGGGTAACACGCAGGTAGGTCAGCAGTGTGCGACCATTTTGTTGTAACTATTTAGTGGCTCTCTGAGCCGGGGAGTCGACGGACTCAGGTTACGCACCTACGTTGCTACGAGAGGTACTAGACCTGATAATGATTTTAGCAGCTTACATTGCAACCCTACACTCTTTCCTACTCCCTGCTGACGAGAGGCAACTACCTCGAAACACGTGTCCAGGGATGGCTAACGCTATTCACACTTGCACTCACGACACGAGCATAGGTGTATCCGCCGACGCTAACTACAGGGACCACAGTTCTTTGGGGTAACACGCTGGTAGGTCAGCAGTGTGCGACCATTTTGTTGTAACATATATTCAAAACTCTTTGCTTAGACATAGATCTAAAAAAAATTCTTGTTTTTGTTTTTAGATACGCTTACTGATTTCTCAAACATCCAGTGATACTTACGTACCTGGCGCAGATGTGATGACTATTAACACTTGATTTGCCTTGAATTTAAACACTTTGGTGAGTTTATTATATTCCCCTAGATTGATATGGCCAGGGCATTTATTCCTGTTTTTCTTAATGCAATTCAAAACTCACCCCCCTTTCCTTTTTCTCCTTTGCTACTATTCATAAGGCCACGCTTCATTGAGGTGTATGCGAGTAGAGGGACTATATTTTGAAATCGTTTTTTATTGTGGGCAATAGACACGCCCTTGAAGTGGATCTCCAAATATACTATACAGATCTTTTTAACTAGTAAGTGGGATATTGCATTATGAAATGTATTTATAAGAACCTACAGAATACATTACCACCTAATTTTTATAATTATTGTATTCTGCTATTTTAGATTGATCCTATTTTGTGAAATTTAATAGCAGCTCCAGAGTGCAGTCTGGAAGAGGCAGACTTCTTGGAAACCCAATATATGACTTTGGGAATCTAAATCTGAATAGAAATTTTAGGTATGACTCTCTTATTATTAATTACATTCCTTTTGAGCAACTGATCTATGATCAATGTCTTCACATCGCAAAATCAGGCACTACAAGTTACTATTCTGCATATCTGCAATCCCCAATTATATACAGGACTGCCGTAGGACTACATGTATCTCCATCTTTATGATAGAATCCATACTATCATTTCTATTTGTTGAGTATGATGCTTAACCTCTAGTTTAGCTTCCCCTTTCCTGCCATGATTAGTGCACAAATGAGTGAACACAAAGTAATAAAGCAATTTTGTACACTAAGTAATGTATTGATACAGTCACATTGTTTTGATAGTGTTTTTTTCCTCTTTTTATTGAAAACTTTAAATAGAAATTGTCCTGAAGAAGGTGATAAATATTGCTTGTTTCACCAAAACGCTGCGTCGACACTTTTCTTGAACCAGTCAAGTCCCTCTTGAACTTGCTGTATAAATATTTGTATGAAACACTCATGATATTGTTGTTGGTTATGTATTAGATGATTTGAACTTATAAAGTTGTAGATTCAATATGATTTAATGCAATTACATTGTTTTATAGTGTGCATATTTTGAACTTTAATTACACAATTGTAATATCACTATCTTGATACTGTGGACTAAGATAATTGTATTGTGACTTTTTTATAATCTTTTAATATTTTTAAACACGCTTTATTATATCGATTAGTCGTACAACCAATAGATGATATAAATCAATAAATGTTTTATTGATGATATTTGAAAAGTATTGCTTTTTGTTCACCCATTGATGCAGTTATGTTGTGTAGTCTTCTAGGGTTGTATTGCATATAGAAAGAGGATTTATTTATATACCCTCGTTTGACTGGGTTACACTCAGAGTAATCTATCCCTTACTTTATATCATGGGGGTAACCGATACATCATTGTAGAACTTTCTCAAAAAATAAATAATTGTTTAATGAAAAGGGAATTTCTTCTGTTTTTGGTACACACACCCTGTCCCTTTTTGTTTATAAAGGGTAACTCTCGAGAGTTTGTTCTAAAAATGTACAAGTCACTATTCTCCACTGCACCAACCAAATTGAATTCTGTGGCTCTCTGGTTACACACAGACCTCTGCAGTGAATTGAATAATAGGGGTTTCATAATGTACTTTACTGCATTTCCCACTGAGTAACAACTTCTTACATTTATTTTTCATTTAAGCTACCCATTATTTTATATCTAGCTACCTGATGGGGAAAGACCACAAAAGTAACAAAATATTTTGGGGCTGATTTATGAGAGGCTTGCGCCGCCGGAGTGTCACTTTTTTTTTAAAGCTCCAGTGGCACAAGCTTCTCAATCATATCTGTGAGGCGACACAAGGCCACCCTGCGTGGCTTTGCGTGGCCTCAGAGATATGGAGTAATGCAAGGCAGGGCAAGTCACTGTGTTGCCTTACTCTGCGTCAAGGAGGCATTCCATGAGCCTTAGGTGGGTGTTCCCACACAACATCCATGGATTTTGACGCTGCCCCGGATTGCAAAACCATGTACACCTGGGGCAGCGCCAAAACCATAAACCACCACACATCAGGCGTTGCGAGGAGAAATGTTTTCATTTCTCCTAGTTTTGTCTTTTTCCATGTGTGCTGCATTTTGCAGCACACATGGAAAGAGGAAAACTCCTCTCACGATTGTTTTTGTGTGGGAAGGTGACCCTTCCAGCCAAAAACAATCCTGCCTATGTTGGTGCTAGGCAGCAATTTGTGTGCCAACGCAAGGGGAAAGGATGCACCATATTTCATAAATACAGTGCATTCCTGCCCTATCACATTGGCGTAGGGCAGCGCAGCAAGAAGCCTTGTGGAGCTGCCCTACACCAATGCCTCATAAATGAGGCCCTTTGTTTTTAGCCACACCTTTGATCACGCCCCCACGCTCACTGACATTTGGTTTGCTAAGCACTGTTTAACTTATTTCCTCAATATAAAAATGATTTGCTGTGGGATTTGGGGACATGTATGGTTGTCAATAGTTGTCAATGATGAGGAGAACCAAATTCTAGAAATTTTTGTCAGGAGGGGGTCCTTATGCCTAAAGGTTTTTAACCGGGGGGGGGTCTCAGCCAGTGGCGGGAGGTGGATTTTGAAAGTGGTGAGGCGAAAAATGTTGTACCCTAATGTAATAAGTGAGCTAGTGAAGCAAGTGAGCCTGAACTGTAAAAAAGAGGGTGCGGGGGGGTCTCCCCCGCAAGAAAATTTTGAATAAAATGGATTCAAATGGTGGTTTTCCACCACATATTTACTGTAAATTGTTGAAAAAAAGGGGATCCAAATATAGCATTTTGAAGCACAAGTGTGAAGAAAACATTAGAATCAAATCAAAAATGTGCCCAATCCTCAAACCGGGCTGCTTGCAAAATGACCCCCAAACCAAGCACATTCAACCAAGTGTTTCCCACCTGTGACACATCTATAAACCACCTATGTTTTCAATCAAGCTTCAGATTGCATTGCAGCACTGAGACAGCCAATATCCAAGATTTGTTTTGCAGTTTTTACACACAATAAACATGAGGCAAGGGCATTAGAGTGCTTTACATGAGCATCAGAGTGCATTACACACGGTCAGATATATTTTTTGGGCACTGAGAGATTAAGAGATTTGTCCAGAATCAAGGCATATTGAGCTGGCGCCGGGACTCAAACCTGGTTCCCCAGCTCCAAAGTTGGCAGCTCTGGCCATAATACACTCAATGCCCCCTTTCCATACTTGACATATCACAAGATTTCGACACTTGATCATTAAGCGCTCGTTATTAGCCTCTCAAAGTTTATATGCCCTAATGGTACTGTATTTCATTGGTTTGTATCCTATGACTGTGTGCTTGCTTCCAACTTTCCCGAAGTGTACTCCTCACAATGGAACAACTTGGAATTCTCTCTGACCAAAGAATCAAGGGGCATATTATCAAGCACAGCATTAAAATTATCGCCGCTTTAGCGGCAGAAAACTGCCGCTAAAGCGGTGATAATGGGCTTGATAATATGCCGCAGAGAATTCCAATAGAAGCCCATGTTGACACCAGAACATGGGCTTCTATGGGAATTCAAGGGCATATTATCAAGCCCATTATCGCCGCTTTAGTGGCAGTTTTCTGCCGCTAAAGCGGCGATACTTTTAAAGCCGTTTCTTGATAATATTCCCCCATGATTCACCAATATGCAGATGACACAATTCTACATAAGTCTCTACAGTGAATTACATCAGCTTTCTCAGGCACTGCCTCTCACTTGCGTACCAGAGAAAGCAGCTTCTCATAAATTGATATAACACAAGACTGTACATCAGTAATAATGCATCATCGTCATTTCTAGCTAACCTTGGGGGCATATTTACAAGGCGGCGATATGAAATTATCGCCGCTTTTGCGGCCATTTTCGGCCAAAAAGCGGCGATAATTTTATCGGTATATCAGCAAGGTCACGCTATCGCGTGAAACCTTGCCTTAGCGCCTGAATTCCTAATGCCCATCTTTGCATCTCTAATGAGATGCAAAGTGGGCGTTCCTCCCCAGGAGAACGGGAGAAATGTCGCTAAGCAACATTTCTCCTATTATCAAGCCTCACGCAAAGCAGCATAGCGACAAGAAAAGTAGCAATAACCCCTGTTATCTCTACTTTCCTTACGCCTGCTTTGAAACTGACTTAGCCATGAAATCTTATGGAAGGTGGATATCATGGCTAAGTATGTGAGGCCCTATCAGCAAGCTATCGCCAAACTTTGTGGGATTATCGCTGGGTTTCCAGCGATAATCACAGGTTTGACAGTTAGCGCTAGGATTTTTATCGCTTTTGAGATAAGCGTTGCTAATAGCACGCTATCTCAGCGATAAAAATCCACGCTAGCCGGCGATAATTATCCTAGCGCTAAGTGCGCTTAGCGATAATTATCGCCGGTTGTTGCTGATATGCCCCCAAGTCTGTTTTTCAGCTAGAGGGAATCAGGCAGTAGGGCACACTCATTGAAACCCAAGTCACTGCATAGCAACAAGCCTCTCTTTGACCCACTGCACCGCCAAAGACAGGCACACCCCAGGAGCACCCCTAAAACTCACCTGTGCCCATCATGTGCTCCCCGCAGCGGACCTCAAACCAAGTCATAGCATCTAGAAGCCGGCTTGAGGTTGAGTGCTTAAACGTCAGACGCATTGCGTAAAATTCTTCTCGCACTGTCAATTCCACTATAATTAATTCGAACAAAAAGACGAGTCCACGTCTTTCTCGCAAAAAAACACCATGCTTGAAATCAATTTGTTCTGGGTCAAAGAAATTGCAGCCCAGACCGAGTGATCGCACATGTTTTTTATTTAAATTGGAAGACATGTTTTGCAGTGTGCGGTCTGCGCTCAGTGTAATGTTAATACTTCTAAGGCCAGAACACATGTGAAGGGTTAAACAAACATGGCGGAGAGACACCCGGTCTGGGCTCGACCCCAAGTACACAACGGATGGGATTTTTTGTCTTCGTAAGACACTCAAGCAGGAAATAATATTTAATGGCGATAGCCATGTAGTGTAGCGTTCGATGCTTTTTTGAGCCCAGGAACACACCACCTGCAATGCCTGACCTGGGCTGTCTGACCTGCCACCAGTGTGAACTTCATGTTAATGATTAAGGGGCATATCTACAAGGCGGCGATATCAAGTTATCGCCGCTTTTGCGGCCGTTTGTCTGAAAAGCGGCGATAATTTTATCGCTATATTAGCAAGGTCACGCTATCTCGTGAAACCTTGCCTTAGCACCTGAATTCCTAACGCCCATCTTTGCATCTCTAATGAGATGCAAAGTTGGCGTTTCTCCCCAGGATAACGGGAGAAATGTCGCTAAGCGACATTTCTCCTATTATCAAGCCTCACGCAAAGCTGCATAGCGACAAGAAAAGTAGCGATAACCTCTGTTATCGCTACTTTCCTTACGCCTGCTTTGAAACTGACTTAGCCATGATATCCTATGGAAGGTGGATATCATGGCTAAGTATGTGAGGCCCTATCAGCAAGCTATCGCCAAACTTTGTGGGATTATCGCTGATAATCTCACGTTTGGCAGTTAGCGCTAGGAAGTGTGCTTAGCGATAATTATCGCCGGTTGTTGCTGATATGCCCCTAAATTAGCTCGATAGTTCTGGGGAGTAAAGCCAGTTGAGGAGCTCCTCTTTCGGGTGCGCTTTCACAGAGGCAGCTACCATTTGAAGGGCCCCCTGTTCTCTCCCACACACCGCCTGAGCTCACACCTGCTGTACGGCTGGGCCGCACTGCCTTGCATCTACACAGCCTCTCTCTTTACTGCATAATCAAATCACAGAGCTGGCTGGCAGGGCCTGTGTGATGGGAACGGAGTGGGTGAACAGCGAGGGGAGGGAGGGGAGTCAGAATCTTCAGTCCGCTGGAGGAAGAGAGTGTGGGGAGATGTGAGACCACAATACATTTTGTTTAAAGGCACAATCATGAAAGAATTTTTTTATAAAATAAATAACACTAACCTATGGCCTGAAACATCCGAAAACTCTTCTACTCGTGACAGCCCATTAGACGAGGCTAGGTCCACGAGTCGGTTTCTCGCTGCTCTGGAACACTCATGGGTGATGCACTAGAGCTCAAAAGCCTCACTCAAAGTGCAGCGCGGGAAGCAGCCACCTCGAGTCTGCGCAGACTCGATTTCTCGGCTTTCCGTATGTTTGCAGCAACTACCCCGCCCTTTCCCAACTCATCACAGTGACCATATTCTCCACTCCTTGATTGACGTGAAGCCCCGGCACTACAGGGCTTCACTGTAAGACAACCGGGGCTAATTTTATCCCGACAGCATCAGGGGGTGGAGACTGGTCTGCAAGTTTATGTCTTTGCCGAGCTAATGACATCACAGACCTCAGGGCTGTGAGATCGTCAGCCGGCAAACACTTTAGACTTTGCTCACTCAGCGTCAGCGTCACTGCAGACTGCACTGTCATCGCACAGTGAGTGGCAGGCAGTGTGCAGCAGCCCCGGCCCTGAAAAATAAACTAATGATGCGTGTTTAGGCTGTCACTGTCTGTGTGCATTTTCTGAAGATAAATCACTTTGCCTTTATATTGGCAGTGCCAGCGGAAGTAAAGGGGGCAGAGCCCCGACGCCCTCAACGAAATACCGCCACTGGTCTCAGCATCAAAAAGTTTGAAGACCTCTGCTGTAGAGTCAGCAGCACTGGGTTGCAGTATGCAGATCGTTAATAGATGTCCCTGTAGAGTCAGCAGAACAAGGTGCAGTACCGCAGGTCGTTACTAGATGTCCCTGTGGAGTCAGCAGCACTAGGTGTACTACTGCAGGCTGTTACTAAATGTACCCATGGAGTCAGAAGCAGTAGGTGCAGTACCGCAGGCCGTTACTAGATGTCCCTGTGGAGTCAGAAGCACAGAGTACAGTACCGCAGGTTATTACTAGATGTCCCTGTGGAGGTAGCAGCACAGGGTGCAGTACCGCAGGTCGTTACTAGCTGTCCCTGTGGAGTCAGCAGCACTAGGTGTAGTACTGCAGGCTGTTACTAGATGTCCCCGTGGAGTTAGAAGCAGTAGGTGCAGTACCGCAGGCCGTTACTAGATGTCCCTGTGGAGTCAGCAGCACTAGGGTGCAGTACCGCAGGCCATTACTAGATGTCCCTAAGGAGTCAGCAGCACTAGCTGCAGTACCACAGATTGTTACTAGTTGTCCCTGTGGAGTCAGCAGCACTAGGTGCAGTACCTCAGCTCGCTACTAGATGACCCTGTGGAGCCAGCAGCACAAGGTGTAGTACCGCAGCTCGTTGCTAGATGACCCACTGGAGCCTGCAGCACAGAGTGCAGTACCGCAGGTCACTACTAGATGTCCCTGTGGAGTCAGTAGCACAAGGTGCAGTACCGCAGCTCATTACTAGATGACCCACTGGAGCCAGCAGCAGAAGGTGCAATACCGCAGGTCGCTACCAAATGTCCACGTGGAGTCAGCAGTACAAGCTGCAGTACCGCAGGTCCTTACTAGATGTCCCCGTGGAGTCAGCAGGACAAGGTGTAGTACCGCAGGTCGCTACTAGATGTCCCTGTGGAGTCAGCAGGACAAGGTGCAGTACTGCTGGTCGTTACTAGATGTCCCTGTGGAGCCAATTGTGGTGGTCTCTTTACTCTGACCACCTACCCCACAGGCTGGAAATACGTACTGTGCTATGTAATGATTCTGCACTGCTGGATTTGAATATGGTTGCCACTATTCCAAGCTTTGTTCCCTTTCTGCAGCTATAATAAGAATCTAGGGGGCAGATTTAATAGATTCTTCTGGAGTGCAGTTCAGCAGCCGCAAATGCTGCGCTGCATGAGGAGAGAGCAGGACAGCGTCATATTTACAGATATATGGCGCTCTCTTCCCCCTCTCCCTAGCGTAGACATATGCTGCTATGCGCCATGGGCACACCTTTGCACCATAGCATAGGTTTTGTACTGAAAGGACACGCTTCCACGACAAAATACTATGCTTGGACTAACTTTGTATGTGTGTTGTACAGTGCAGCACACATACACATCGGAAAAGAAAGGAGAAATGAAAGCATTCCTCCTTCATAGCGCCCGTTTGAAATTACGGCTATTTTCTGACACTAAATCCTGTCTACTGTTTTAAGTAAATAGGGCTTCGTGCCAGAAACCCTGGTTGGTTACATTGGACGCCCGTGCAGAGACCATGGTACGCCCCCTTGGTGCAGTAATGCAAAGCAGTGCTATGAGCTCCTTTGCGTTACTTTCAAATTTTTTTCCAGCGTAAAGAACGTAAATAGGTGAAAAAAGATTTTGCCTCATTTTGCGTCTGTTTTCTGGTGCAAACACAGCATTAAATCTTAGTAAATAGACCCTGAGATGTGCTAACCACATCTGAGTCTTTCCCGGTCCGTACACATGTACAGAGAAATTACATGTTCAGACAGCAGGCAGATTTATATATTTACACCAGTCCCAAATGAGCCTGTCACAGACTCAGGGGGGAAGGATTGTTTATGTGGACGAAGGAATCCTTCCTGCACATAAACAATCTAGAATGGCGAACTGGAACTTCTATGTGTGCTGCATTGTGCAGCACACATAGAAGTTGCAAATCATCATTTTTTGATTATTGTTAATGTGCAGGAAGGGGCACCTTCTTGCACATAAACAACTATTCAAGGGGGCATATTTACAAACCCCTGTCGCCATATGAACGTTCCTGTGGCCATAAGGGCTTCGCCTTAATCACAAGGCGTTGTTAAGCCACTTAACGTGGCTTACCACCACCTCGTGAATAAGGCCCCATTTCACGTTATACTTGGAGGCATATTCACAAGCCCCTTGCGCCGCCGGTGCGCAACTTTTTTTGACGCACCGGCAGCGCAGTGTGGGGCTCCATATTTACAAGGACATGTAAAGACACCCTGTGTGGTTTTCGTGACCTTGTAGATACGGCCCCCTTCCACGCAGCACTTTGCGTGATAAGGGAGTTCCATGGGTGTTGCTGTGAATGTTCTCACTTAATACCCATGAATCCTGCTGCATTCCCAGATTTACAACATTTCGTAAACCTGAGAATGCGTCAGAATCCCACGCCTCCACAGGGGAGGAGTAAGGAGGTACAATGAGGAGAAATACTTTTATTTCTCCTCATTTTGTCCTCTTTCTATACGTGCTGCATTATGCAGCACACATAGAAGGAGGACAACAACTTTTGTGATTTGTTTTGTGCAGGAATGTGTCCTTTTCTGCACATAAACCATCATCCCGCAACCATGGTGCACGGGTGCCTGCATTGGCGCATTGCAGCCAATTGTGCACTAGCGCAGGCGAGAGCTCAGGGAAACGTCATATTGCTGTAAATATTGTATCCCTTTGCTTCTGAAGTAACGCAGCGCTGCACTGCCAAATGGCTTGCAGCACCGCTCTGCGTTACTTCATTATAAATCTGCCCTTCAGAAGTTACAAATCGCCATTTCAGATTGTTTATGTGCAGGAAGGGACATCTCAAGGGAGGGGTGGGGTGCAGGGCTCATCTCAGGTAGGGGAAGGGGCCTGGGGGTGCAGGACTCATCTCGAGGGAGGGGGTGCTGGGCTCATCTCAGGGAGGGGAGGGGGTGAAGGGCTCATCTCAGGGAAGGGGATGGGATGGGCGGGTGCAATGTTCTGTGCCATCGCTAGAGGTCAGGCTCCTTTAGTACAAACAGGCAGTATGGTGGGTTCAGGGCCTGCGCCGCCGCCACCTGGTACAGAAACAGGCTCCTGCTTTGGATTATTGGTTAAAGCCACTGCAAGGGGTGGAGAGGGTGAATAAGCCTTGCTGTTCCTTAGAGAGCAGAAGGGTGAAATGGGGTCAGGGTGCATTGCGCCTTCTACAACACAAGGATAAAATGAGGATTAGTGAACTATTCCCCATACAGCAGGTGAACCTATACAGGTCACTTGTTTCATCCTTCTGCTCTAGAAGGCACAATGCACCTTATCTTCAATTCACCCCTCTATTCTAGGGATCAACAAGGCTTTTTTCTTCAAACATCTTCATTCTCGGGGGGCGGAGCTAGCCTCGAAGCGTGATGGCAGCTTGCTAAGCGAGCTCCCCGCGCACGCCCGCTATATCCTGAAAATTGATCCTTCCCATACTATCTAAATATAACGGCACCCGAGGCGAGACGAACATAACCCAGCGACGAGGTGGTGGAGCGATCTCCGGCGCTGAAACTTGCAGGAGCAGCCTGAAGCAGCGGACTCGCGGGCGCGGCCCTCGCGCAGAAAGTGGAAGTGGAGCCTCGGGCATTCAACGCGGACCCGGGTCGCCGGAAGTGCCACTGAGATCGAGACCTTGGACCGCGGCGCACGGTACCCGGGGAAGATTGGAGTAGCGGGATCGGAGGAGAGTCCGGACCCCGGGGAAAGAGGTGGAATACTGGAGACGGCCCTCCCCAGTATGAATACTAGCGATTTGAGGCGTGAGGTGCAGCCACATACAGGCAGAGGGCGAGGGCACGCTCCCTGGACCTCTGAGGCACGGTAACAATATTGGACTACCACTGGGACACCGGGTGATTGATAAGTGGGGCGAGGGCTTGCAAACACGACGAGACATTTCAGGCCAAATGCTTGCACTGAGGCACACTCTATCGCCCTGCGTGAGGGAGCGCTAATCTGAGTCGGCGGCGGGAGTGGACTTGTTGGACCTGGCCCTTTTTGCAGGGTCATCCCTAATCTTTTTGCCTTCCTCCTGTATTTTTCCTGACCTGTTGTTGGCTGATTTATGACTCTGGGCACCTTACCACTGCTGATCAGTGCTAAGGTGCATATGCTCTCCCTATGGTAAAATGTATACATTGATTGGTGTCCATGATTGGCTTATTTGGTTTACTATCAGCCCCTAGTAAAGTGCCCCGGGAGTGCCAGGGCGTGTAAATACAAATACCGCTGGTGGGCTCGCAGCACTGGTTGTGCCACCCACAGAAGTGGCCTGGTAAAATATGTCTAGGTCTGCCATTGCAGAACCTGCGTGCAGTCTGGTACTGTCATGCTGACTGGGCAAGGGCACACACTTGCCAGTCCCTAAACCTTCTCTTAACTTCATATTAGTCACCCCTATAGTAGGCCCAAGGGCAGGGTGCATTGTAAGCATAAGGTAGGACAAGCCCTGATGTGTGGGGCATGTCCTCATGGTGAATTACAGCCATATTCGTTTTTCACTATGTAAGGCTACCCTGTTCTCATAGGCCAGAATGGGCTGTTAGGATTGTTACATCCTATGATCCTAACAGGCCCAGGGAACATGGTAGAAGATCGAGTTTAGTATGCCTGAACTCGGAATAATAAGGTACGCCTTCTCGTAAGGTTTATTTTAATATTCCGCGTTTGCAAATGCTGCTTTTAGAAAGCTGGCCTTTGCTTGCCTAAACCATTTCAGCTGCCTCTGCGCGATGTGTATCTGCTGTCTGGCTTGCGTGAGTGACAGGGCTGGAGGAACCCAGATGGGCAGGGCTAGGTAGCCGGTGATGAATAGGACGATTGACAGGTAGATGGGTGGGAGGAGTGCACCTGAGCTCTGAATGGAACTGTGCTCTGCCACCTCAATGCCGGCTCCACCCCCTGTGGAGTGTCTGATGACTCTGCCCTGCACCCTGAATGAAAGACCCTGCATCGCGTAAACAAAGTGCTCCAGAACTGGAATGAGCTAGGCAAGGGCCCCCCTGGCCTGAGAGAACAAAAGAATTATGGTATAAATGAAGGAGCCCTGCTCCTAAGAAATTAGATCCTGCTACAAGACGAACCTCTGCCTGAGGAGAAGGAACCAAGGAAACTGTAGGAGGAGTACTGTCCCTGACCTGGGGGGATTGGCCTACAGTGGTTGCCCTGCTGCTGAAGGAGAGGAGAAAGACTGCTGATACACTTTGCTTCAACTTGTGCTGTTTAAGATCTCCAAGGGCTTGTGCTGAGCTTGCCCCCTGAACGAAGTCCCAGGACCAGTGGACTTCACACCCTTTGAGAACCGCCGTTCTCCCTGCCAAGCTAACACCGAGAGCAGTGTGCGCCATCCAAACCCAGCGCGTACTGTCGCAAGCCTGTGCCTCCCTGACCAGCCCGAGCACCGTGACTAAGGCCCCCGAGCCGTAGCTCGCAACGCAAAGGAAGGACTTTGTGACTCCTGATTTGCCCCTCTGTGTCGTGCCGCTTTGCGTGCCCCCCTACCCTTGCTGAGGGCAGGCTGTGGTTCGTAGAGTGACTGGTACGCGGCTCCCCTCCGGAGCGTGCTGCCGGCTTCGCAGTGTGCCGAGAACAGAGGCGCCGTCCCCAAAGGTCTGGCTCGAACGCCGCAACTGAGAGCCAGAGCATCGTACGTCCGCACCGTCCCCCTGAGCACCGCGACTGAGGCCCCCTTCGAGCCGTAGCTCGCACCGCGATTGAAAGGACCGTGCGCTGCACGCCCCCGCTGAGGATTATTGTGCCATCCCTGACGAACTTCAAAGAATAAGGTACTGTGCCCCCTTCGCACCGCAAGGTGCGCGTGTCACCCGGAGTGTCTGCCAAACGCTCGTGAGCCGCTCACAAGCCTCTTACTGCCGCACACACCGGCCAGCGCGCACGAAGCGCACAGAACTGAACTGAAACCAAGAACGCTTTGAACAAACAGTATTGTGGGCCCGTGTTACACGTTATTGGGTCTTGTGATTAAGTCTGCTTATATAAAGAAGTCTATTTTTGATACACCCAGTGTGGAGTCCATTTGTGGGGGCAACATTGAATTGATGTATGTGATCACAACTGCTTAGCAAAAACCAAAGGAAATGATGGACGGAGTGTTGAACATTGCAAGCACTCACCCCCAGTCAACTGATCTGGGTTTAATCCATCACCGTTCTTTAGCCCACTCTGCCACCCCAGTTCAGACATGGCCATATGCAAATCAGTCTGACCCTGTGCCTCATGGGAACAGTCCAGCCCGAACTGCCAAGCCATGTCTTCCCTGAACCGGAAACAAGCTTCCTAGGACCGGTTTCTGGCATTTCAGCCGTCTTCAGCCAGGCTTGCTTGAATCCAGTGGCAAAGTGAGCAAGGGACTCACGTCTGAGCATACCCTGCCAACTTATGGCGAACAAAGCAAAAACCAAAGGAAATGATGGACGGAGTGTTGAACATTGCAAGCACTCACCCCCAGTCAACTGATCTGGCTGAAGACGGCTGAAATGCCAGAAACCGGTCCTAGGAAGCTTGTTTCCGGTCCAGGGAAGACATGGCATGGCAGT
This sequence comes from Triturus cristatus, assembly GCF_964204655.1. NCBI lineage: Eukaryota > Metazoa > Chordata > Amphibia > Caudata > Salamandridae > Triturus > Triturus cristatus. The sequence continues at coordinate 1,203,640,510 of NC_140582.1, read as the reverse complement.
TCAGGCTGGACTGTTCCCATGAGGCACAGGGTCAGACTGATTTGCATATGGCCATGTCTGAACTGGGGTGGCAGAGTGGGCTAAAGAACAGTGATGGATTAAACCCAGATCAGTTGACTGGGGGTGAGTGCTTGCAATGTTCAACACTCCGTCCATCATTTCCTTTGGTTTTTGCTTTGTTCATCACAACTGCTTAACCATTATGCCTGCGATAACGCCTTGTCTGCTCGCGCCAAGCTACCTAGAGGGTGAGCAGGGGTTAAAGGAGTGTAACCCCTTACCCTGACTGGAATAACGGTTCCCTGCTTGGCATTAGTAGCCACTGGTGTCAACTAGAGAGTCGGGATTCTAACAGTACTCCTGAAGTCACTGTCAGGTTTTGACATTGACTTCAGGAGTCCTCTCCCGCAGGTGCAAATACACACGCCCATTGCTGGAACTTGTAGTGAGATATCGATCTGCAGTGTCAATTGGCGGCTGGAGCTGGAAGAGGGCACCCGCAGCTGAAGGGATCACATAAGTTGGACGAAGCGGCTGCTTCTGGACCCGGGTAACTGCCCTCACAACAACCTGGCACCACATACAAGAGATGGGAACAGTGCTACTCAACCAGGGGCACTAAACGCGCGAGCAGGAAGAGGTAATAACTACACAGAACCACAGGCCTGACCCACTGGGAAACAACACCACCCTTATAAGTAAAACACATCAGCAGTACAGGTCGGTGCAATTTCAAATAACCCCTTCCGGGTGGACTGCACCCCCTGCAGGGCTGCGGGCACAGGAGGCTTTATAGAGCGGTGGGCCCGGGACCTCTCCGCCTGCACCGGGACGGATCAGTCGATTACGGGCTATAGGCGTTGGCTGTGGGCTTGGACTGCGGGTCCCGTAGCGCACTGCTCCCAACCCGGGGTCACAGGCGACGATGTACCCGAGGATAAGTTAGACCACATATTACAAAATGGGGAAGACAGACCGCACCCAGTCAAAAATAAGCTTTGATCAAACGAAGAAACACCAAGAGCAAAGTACGGACACACAAACAGCAGCTCAGTCGAAAGTGGGAGCAACGGGAGGGGTGTCAAACGAAGATATTCAAACTATGTTCACAACAATCCAAGCGGCACTGTCGAATATCGACGGAAAGATTGACTCCTTAACATACAGAGTCGACAGGATGTCGGAGCGTCTTGATAAACACTCAGAACGACTAGACGAGGCAGAACGAAGAATTTCGGAAGCTGAGGATGGCCAAGTACAGTTGGAAACGAAACAATCGAAGATGGAAAAACAACTGTCGGTCATAAAGGCAAAGTCAGAAGACTTGGAAGCTAGGTCACAAAGGAGTAACCTCCGCCTGATGGGAGTTTCAGAGACGACACATACGGGCCAAATGGAATTCTACGTGGAGCAGCTGCTCATAGCCCTTCTAGGTCGGGAGACGTTCTCCGAGGTGTACATCGTGGAGAGAGCCCACAGGTCACTAGGCCCCAAACCCCCGGTGGGCTCCAAACTGCGGCCGATCATCGCTAAGATACTTAATTACAGAGACAGGGATGCGGCGCTCCGAAGGGCCAGAGAAATTGGCAAGCTATCTCACGAAGGTATGGATATCTCAATTTACCCAGACTTTACGTCCTCGGTGCAGAAAGCGCGAAAACAGTTCACCACAGCCAAAGAAAAACTGAGGGACCTGAATATCCCATACGCCATGCTATACCCGGCCAGACTCAAGATCACTGTAGACGGCAAAACCCGGATATTCGCTGATCCATCGGACGCAGTAAAGTTTGCGAAACAACGGGGACAGATGAGCACTCGGAGAAGGTCACCGAGAGGAGAGGAGGGGGACCGGTCTACTACATCGGATGTGGAGTGAACAATACCAAATAGAAAATAGGGGCCCACATATGCGAATGGGCTGAAGAGGATCGGTGATTGTCCCAGGGGGACAACATCTGAACATTGACTGCAGATAGATGGCCCACAGACTACTGTTTTCAGATAAGTTATTTATTTATTTATTTATTTTTTTTTTTTTGTTGAAACCGTTTATTGCAATCTCAAATATATACAGGTATGGGCCTACAACCTTCCGGCCGGCCGCTAAAGTGACAGAAGCAAATGACATACATACAATAAGGCACTTGACTTTGCAGAGACGATAAGGCAGGAGGTATCAACAACGTGGGCCACTTGACTCTGAGCCCACAATACGGTTTCGTTTTATACAACACAACAACATAAAACCACACCCGCAAGGCAACCCGCGATCGAAAATGACGACACGTGCTCCTCAAGTGGGGGACCCCAACCATCCAAAGAAATCCAGAGAGGGGAAGGGAAACAGATCCGGGACTGGGAGAACAATGTGCCCGGGGCTGAGGGAGGGGGTCAACTAGGGGGATGGAGCTGGTGAAGCGGGAGGCAACAACGGCGGCTCGCAAATACCCCCGCGGTAGGCGTTCCAGGGGCCCCATATCTTCACCCATGCCCCAGGCTTACCCCGCGCCACATACACCACCTTTTCTCGGAACATGCACCAATCCATGTGTTCTTTCCAGGCCGACACCGCCGGGGGCCTCTGGGATCCCCACAGTTGAGCGATGTCACGTTTAGCTATCATATATCCCAGAGTCACCCATCGCGTCTGCGGAACCGAGTAATCGGTCGGTTCCCACACATTCAGCAAGCATCTCCTCGCTTCAGGCAACAGCGCGACATGCGTAACCGCTCGCAGGACCTCATGCACACCACGCCAGAATCGCTCCACCCTCGGACATTCCCACAGAATGTGCAAAAAAGTCGCCAAAGCACCACACCCACGCTTACACAATCCATCCTCGGCATAGCCCATACGCAGAAGCCTTGGCCCCGTCATATACACCCGGTGGAGTATCTTAAGCTGGACGAAGCGAAGGCGAGCCGGGATGGCCACCTCCTTCGGAGAGGCCACCGCGGAAATCCAGTCCTCGTCGTCCAACTCCAGCCCATCGGCAACCCAAGCCTCGCGGAGGCCAGTCAGTAAGCCCGAGCGGTCATTTATCAATTTCTTGTAAATGAGGGAGATCGTGCTGTCCGGAATGTGGCCATCTAGCACTCTATCCTCCAGGGGGGAGGACTCCGGGATGGAGGCCACGTCTGGGAAGACGGAACCCAGTGCGTGACGGACCTGCAGGTAGCGAAAGTATTCACTGCCCTGCAGCTGAAACTCCGCCTGCAGCGTCTCGAATGTTTTGAATCCTACCCTCGTCCAGAGATCTCCCACTGTACTGATGCCTATCATGTCCCACCTCTCGAAGCCCTTCGAGGTCCACAAAGAGCCCAGCCTCTCCGACGCATACAACGGTGACGCCCGGGTCAAACGGTCCTTCCATCCCATAGCTGCATTAGCCGCGTGCCATACTCGCACCATGACACGCGTGGGTCCCGTCAAGCGGGAATCGGGCACGCTAGTGTAGAGCGCTCGATTGTAGTCGCCACCGGGCAGGAGCATTTTGTCCATTTCAAATGCCGGGTTTAGGGCGGGCCCATAGAAGCCGTGATTAATTGCAGCTAACTGGGAGGCCCAGTAATACCGCTTAATATCCGGGAGGGCAATCCCTCCGTCGTACCACGGGAGCGTCAATTTTGCCAGGGCTATACGCGGCCTCCCGTCCCAAAACAGACGGCGCTGTAAGCTTACCACCTCACGGAAGTAGCGCGCCGGGACCAAGTCCATAGTGTTCTGGAGAGCGTACAGAAAGCGCGGCAATGACATCATCTTGAACAATGCCGCCCGGCCGAGCGGCGAAAGCGGCAAGCGCCGCCAGCGCGCGACGTCCTCCTTCAAGCGCTGGAGGGGGGGGAAGCAAATTTCGCTCGTAGCGGGCCACCGGGTCCAGCGTAATATAGACCCCCAGGTATCGAAATCCCTGCGAGGCAATCTGGATCGGACAGCCCCGAGGGAGGACAGGAGCCTCCCCGGAAAGCACATAGACACAGGATTTAGCCCAGTTGATGACAAGGCCTGAATTACGGCCAAAGGAGCGCAGAACATCGACCAGGACAATCAGTGATTTGCGCGGGGAGGCTAAGTACAAAAGGATATCTTCAGCGTAGAGGGACACGCGGTCCTCATACTCGGGGGTCCAACGGAGACCACGGATAGAAGGGTGCCACCGCAGCCACTCCGCCAGGGGTTCCAAGGCCAGTGCAAAAAGGAGCGGCGACAGGGGACAACCCTGTCGCGTGCCCCGTCCCAGCACGAATGGGGCCGAGACTCGACCATTCACCACCACCTGTGCCAATGGGTCCGAGTACAACAATTTGACCCAACTGATGAATCCCGGGCCAAATCCAAATTTCGCCAGCATCGCCCAGATGTAGGGCCATTCGAGCGTGTCGAACGCCATGGTGGCGTCCAAGGACGCCAAGATGGCCGGCTCCCGCACGAACGGAACACGCGCGAGCACCCCGTGCAAGCGCCGCAGATTAAGGGCCGTATTGCGATGGGGAATAAAGCCGGACTGGTCTTGGTGGACCAAATCGCCCACCACGCCGACCAGCCGGGTGGCGAGCACCTTGGCAAGGATTTTAGGCTCCGCGTTCAAGAGCGAGATAGGCCGGTAGGATGTGACCCGGTCTCGCGGTCTCCCCTCCTTGTGGATAACCACGATGGTAGCCAGACGCTGGTCCGGCGGGAGGGAGCCCCGCGAGTGGGCCGCAAGGAACATTGCGCGGAGGTGGGGTGCCAGTACATCCGGTCGCAGTTTATACAACTCGATAGGAATGCCGTTCGGGCCCATGGCCTTGCCAGAAGCGACCGAGCGGATGGCGAGGGCAATTTCGTCCGAGGTGGGGGCGGCATCCATCAACTCCCTGTCCTCCATTGAGAGGGAGGGCAGCGCGATGTCACGCAGCAGGGCATGGGAATCCTCCTCCGGGCAGGGAGAAACCGGGGAATATACCTCGCGGAAATAATCCGCGAAGCAAGAGACAATGCCTTCCGGCTCAGTAACACGTACACCATCCATTCTCTCAATCAGCGGGACCACACGACTAGCTCTCTCCTTCTTATCCAACCACGCAATCAACTTGCCAGCCTTATCACCCACATCATACAATCGCCCCTGTTGCTCTCTGCTGAGGCCCCTGGCCGCCTCCGTGACGAGGGACCTATAGGCCGCCTGCTTAAGGTGCAGAACGTGCAGCGCAGCGTCAGTCACCCCACTCCCCAGATCACCCTCCAGTTCAGTAATTTCGGCCTCCACCCGGGTCACCTCCTCCTGTGCGCGCCTCCGGGCATGGGAAATAAAGGAGAGGGCCTCCCCTCTAAGCACTGTCTTGAAAGCCTCCCACAGGGAGATGGCCGACGGGACAGACCCCACATTCTCCTCAAAATACCGTTGCAAGGATTTAATCAAGTCAGCACGAATAGTGGGGTCGCGCAGGTACCAGGCATTGATTGGAGCTACCCTGCCCTCCCCCCTCGGGAAGACATCAAAGTGCAACAGGAGTGGGGAATGATCTGAAATACCCCGCGCCAGATGGCGCACCTCCCCCACTCTCCCGGCATAGGCCGCAGGGACAAGGACATGATCAAGCCGCGAAAGGCTACCATGGGCCCCCGAATGGAAGGTGTATTGCAGCTGAGTGGGATGCTTTAGACGCCAACAGTCCACCAATCCCAGTGTGTCCAAAAGGCCAGACAGCCACGCTTGTGCCCGGGGGAGGTCCCTAGGGGGATAGCGATCCATAGTCCCAGAGGCCACCGCATTGAAGTCCCCCCCAACCACCAGAAGCCCCCCCGGAAGGTCAAGCAGGAGGCGTCCCAGGTCCGCAAAGGTGGTGGACTGTAACCCCGGTGGGACGTACACTGAGACAAAGACGACTACTTTGCCCTCCATTCTCCCCACCAAGACAGTGTAGCGTCCCCTCTCATCATGGCGCACCTCGTCTATTTCTAGCGGGAGCGAGGTCCTGACCATAATGCCCACCCCTCGTGAGCCTGATGTGAAGCCCGAGTGGGCCACCAAACGATAGCCACGTCGATTCATGGCACAAAAGGAGTTACCAATGAGGTGCGTCTCCTGCAAAAAGACCACATCAGGCGAAATCCGTTTCAGATATTGCAGGACCACACCCCGCTTAATCCTATCACCCAGTCCGTTAACGTTCCAGGACAACAAAGTCAGGTCCCTACCCCCCATCACATACAGAAGCCATCATTTGTCCCCCGGAGAGCATCTCAAAAACACCAATACAATGAAGGGTTTGCCTTGCGGTAGAAACGAACCACACCCCACCCCAACCCACCCATCCCAACAGAACTCCCCCCACCCTGCACCCCTGCATGAGCCCAAACAGCCCCCCCAAAGTGCAGTGTGCCTGTCGCCCCATAGAAAGAAAACTAACTAGTCCCCCAGAGGAGGAGGGAGATCCCCCAAGAGACCCCACACGACCTCCACAGGAGGGGAACTTACCCTAACAGTCAATGGTGACAATAACACAGTCCAGAGCAAGGCCTACCATTAGTCCCTCAGTCCTGATCCGGCGGGCCCTCCCCACCAACCGCTCCCCCCCCACCCCCCCGGCCCCGATCTCCAGGCAAAGTGTCCAGCCAGTCCCCGGCCGCCTCGGGACGATCAAAAAAGTGCGTGCGGCCATCCACCTCCACCCTCAGCTTAGCCGGAAAAAGCATCGCATATTTGAGATTCAGGTCCCGTAGGCGACGTTTGACACCGAGAAAGCTCAGTCTCTGCTTTTGGACCGCCGGAGTAAAGTCAGGATAGAAATTTATATCCATATGGTCAAGTCTGACCGGCCCTTGTAGCCTGGAAGTCTGCAGGATAGCGTCCCTGTCCCGAAAATTGAAAATCCGGGCGATGAGAGGCCTCGGAGGGGCTCCGGCCTTAGGCCTACCCCCGGGGACCCTGTGGGCACGTTCCACTGCAAAGAATTTACTCAGCCCCCGAGGCTGGAGATGGGTGAGGACCAAGTCCTCCACAAACAGATCCGCTGCCTCTGCCTCGCGTCCCTCCGGCACCCCGATAATGCGGACGTTGTTTCTCCGGGCCCGACCCTCGGAATCCTCCAGTCGATGATGCATCAGGGCGCTCGCCTGGCCAAGCCTGCGCACCTCCTGTTGGAGGGCCGCCACGTCAGATGTGAGGCCCGAGGTAGAGTGGGCCAAAGAATCGACCCGGTCATTTGTTTTTGACAGATCGGCTCTCACGAGGCCCACGTCCACGAGGACCGAGTCGATCTTCTGCGCCAGAGTGTCAAAGCGCTGGTCCACCGAGGCCTTCATCTCGGCGATGGCGCCCATGACGTCTCGGAGGGTCAGGTCCGTGGGCAGAGCAGGAGCATCAGTCGGGCCCGTAGGGGACCTACGCAGCGCCTCTGGAGACCCCTTCTGGAGGGTGTAGCGGTCCATGTTGTTGGATTGATGGGCCGCGCCACGACGGGTCGACTTCACCTTAGCCCGGTCCCCATCTTGTTTTGTGGCCATGGTCGCGGTCCCCAAATCGAGCCAATCTCCTCAAAAAGGGGGTAGACAATCCCGTTCAAGGGCTCTGGGGGGGGCGACCACCGCTCCGCAGGACGGACCGCAGCCGGCGGGCCGGCAGGGCACCCCAAAGAGGCCACACCACCGCACACCGCTTCGCGACCCTACCTCGCCTGGCAGCAAGGAGGGCGCAAAAGCGAAAGTGAAAGTGCGGGGTGCGCGAGTCGCCCAGCCTTGCCCGCCGCTGTTATTCACTTTGTCGCCGGATCGCCCCACAACTCCAGTACGGGGGGCCGGTGTGGAGAAGGCCGCAAACCTTAATCGGTGCTCCCGCTGGTGTCCGAAGTCCAAATTGAAAACGGAAAACGGGTGTCACCTCAGTTCGGGTTCACAAACACAGTCCCCTCATCTAGGACAGGATTCGGTCAGGATTTATGCAGGAGGTCGCGGAGGTCCTCGGGAGCCTCGCACCTACGCGGCCATCTTGGGTGCGCGCTAGGCTCCTCCCTTTCAGATAAGTTATTGATAAACATTCATGCCTTGCCTTTCCCACTGTCCGGTTTGGCCCAAATACAGATAGTTGACATATATATAACACTGAGCTAAGGCGGACGGAGCTATATGAGACTCGCTGGGAGGGGGCTTTTTCATAGTTTTGCTTAGAAATACCGTACAGTATGGGAAGTTACAGTATGCATGACAGGGCGGGCGCCCATGTGGCCTAGCCACAAGAAACGGGCGGGCAACTCTGACCCCTACGTGTGCACCACACTCAGTGTTATGTTGTTTTTTTTTTCTTGTATTTTTTTGTTCTTTTTTTGTTTTCTTTCTTTGTTTTCCTTATGGAGGGGAAGTTAATTGTTATTTTTGGGCTTGGCTCCACTAGGGAAAAGGAGGTGGAGTGGGTGGGGGAGGGGGATGGGGGTATGCAAAACACGCGACTCGCGACGGACGCTTTCCACTACCATAGACACACATATCAGGAATCGGAAGGTGACTTGAAAGATGGCTGAATCATTGCAACAGCAAATACCAATGAAGTTCCTCACATGGAACGTTAGGGGACTGCACAACCCATGGAAAATCCGCAACGTATTAGCATATCTAGACAGGCAGAAAATAGATGTTGCATGCCTACAAGAGACACATTTGACAGAATTGAGAGAGGCTCAAATAGGGGCTAGATGGGCCATGTACAGAATAGCGTCATCACATTCCTCCTACGCGAGGGGGGTAATTTTATGGGTCAAGCGAAACATCCCCTTCACGCTCATTAAATCTAAAAAAAGATGACCAGTGGTGGTATATCATGGTGCAAGGCTGTTTTGGGGGTACAGTGTTAACTATTGTCAATGTATACGGTCCAAACACAGACGACCCCTCCTTCTATGCGCAAATATGGCTGCAGTTACGGGATTTCCAACCCGGTGCTATCATTTGGGGGGCGGACTTCAATATATGCTTAGATCCTACACTGGATAGATCCACTGGACTAGATAGGTATGGCAAACAATCAGCGAGAGTATTAAGGGATGGAATGGGAGACTGGGGCATGGTGGATGTATGGAGGCTTAGGAACCCAGACCGTAAAGAAGGGACGTGTTTCTCCTCAACATCTCACATGGTCAAGACTTGACTATTGGCTGATATCCCGAGATGCATGCACATGGACGACGGATGTTCAGCATGCACCTAGGACGCTCTCAGACCATGCTCCGGTCATACTCACGATGCAAATCCCAACACACACACCACGACAGTTCATGTGGCGACTGCGTCCAGCGGCACTACAAGACCAGGTTTTTAGGTAGGGGCTACGCCAGGCAATAATAAAATTTTTGGATCATAACTCCGGTTCAGTACAAAGCACAAAAGTACTATGGGAAGCTTTTATAGTTACTATAATGGGGCATTGCATAGGGCAACACGCAGGCATCTTGAAAGATATACGGGGACAATTAGAAAAGACAGAAGCGGAAATAGCCAGACTGGAATGAGAATTTGAACGCACGCATGATAAAACAATACTAGCCAATATCAGGACACAGATTGATATATACAATGGATTTGCAGAAGATGAGATAAAATATATCTCGAGCAAATACACCGCTAGAAGCTATGGGGAAGGGGGAGACCTGGCAGAGCGCTGTCATACAAAATCAGGCCCACAAACACCGCCGCACACATCACACGGATCCGGGATGTAAAGCATAGAACTGTAAATGATACCCCAACTATACTAGATTGCTTCACCGAGTTCTACACCAGGCTGTACACTGCCCAGAGCACGGCCTCCACGGCAGAAATTGGGAACTACCTAGAAGATGTGGCACTGGCCTGGCTGGCAGATTCCCACCAAGAATATTTTTGTCACCACATTACACGTGAAGAAATCATAGATGCCATCAACTCATTGCCTAACAACAAAACGCCGGGTCTAGATGGCCTGCCAGGCGAATTTTATAAAGAGTACCGTGATCTAGTGATTCCCCACTTTGCTGAAATGCTGGAGGAGGCATACGATGAGGGCAGGCTTCCTCCCTCCTTAGAGGAGGCGCTCCTTATAGCACTCCCGAAGCCGGGAAAAGACCCATATGAGTGTGAATCCTATAGACCATTATCCCTGATAAATACAGACGCTAAGATACTAGCAAAAATAATAGCAAATAGAATACAACCGCTCCTCTGTAACTTGGTGTTGCCTGACCAGACTGGCTTTATGCCAACAAGATCCACCACTCACAATATTCGCACCATTTTTGCATTCAATCATCAGTTAGACCCGAATATGACAGCGGCTGCGGCCTTATTAGATGCCGCTAAGGCATTCGACTCAATAGAATGGAACTTTATGTTCATCACTCTCCGCAAGATGGGATTCCCAGAACCATTCTTAAAGTGGATATCGCTCCTATATGCGGCCCCGAAGGCGCGGGTCAGAATAAACGGATCTACATCCAAACCCATAGAGATAAAGAGAGGCACTAGACAGGGCTGTCAGCTATCCCCAATACTATTTGCTTTGATTTTAGAACCCCTGGCCTGCAAGGTTAGACAGAAACACTCGGAAGCTGCCCTACAATTTGGACTCCGCCCCATTAGTATTGCGTTATATGCGGACGATATGGTTCTGTACACTACGCATCCAGATAGACACTTAAACCAGCTTATTAGGGAATATGTACGCTATTAAAGATATGCGGGCCTCAGCATAAAGTGGGAGAAATCTGTAGTAATACCATTGACAGAGGAAACGAGGGAACCCCAAATGGAGTACCCACTACAATGGCGGACGGACACAGTTAAATAATTGGGGGTTTGGATACACCGTGACCCCGAACTGGTACTAAGAGAGAACTTTGGGAAAGCACTGGTGAGACCCGAAGAGCAGGTAGAGAAATGGATAAAAATGGCGCTTTCGATGGCGGATAGAATAGCCTTACAGAAGATGATTGTCTTACCAAGGTTCCTGTATTTATTCTGGAATGTCCCAATCTGGCTGAAGGCAGCCTTTTTTGGGAGATTGAGATCCATTATGCAGAGGCTTACATGGGCAGGCAAACAGGCCAGCATGAGCTTGTCGGTTTTAACACAACCATATCATCTGGGAGGCTTCGAGGCGCCAGATTTGTATCTTATTACCTCTGTGCACAAGCACAACACGCACATTACTGGACGAGATGACATGCATACATACCACACATTGCGGTGGAAAAGGATAGCGTAGACCCTTTGCCATTAACTGTGCTCATGGCTGATCCGATAAGGCACACACCAAGGGATAAAATCCACACAGCACTATGTACCTCTAGGGCGTGGTACGCTATGGCACATAGGGCAGGCAAATTACCGGTGTATGCAAGAGCACTGCCACTGGAAAGACACCCTAGGATCACGGTGACACAAGAAAAGAAAATGAATACACTACTGACAGAGATGGGGTTGAAAACTATGGGACAGTTATACCCTCATAATACATTCATTAAATGGACAGACCCTTCACTGTGCGCTCATCAAACCCCACTGAAGCAATATGCATACTTACGGCTACGTAAGGCGGTTAGATCTTTATACCCTACATTTCCGAAGGAACCTCCACAATTGAATACACTGCAAATACTATTAACCGCCCCAACACGGAAAAGCTTGGTGACATGCTTATACAACGCAGCCCAAGAGGAACAGGCAGAGGAATATAACGCAGCGCTGGGTAGATGGGAAAAGACAATAGGGGATGTGATTGATGCACAGGACTGGCGTTACAGTTGCACACAGCTTACAGTTCTCACGTCCAATTGTAACCTGCGAATAATTCACTTCAAATTTCTTCATCAACTATATTATACACCAGCTAAACTACACAGACTGGGCTTACGAGAAAACAATAAATGCCTGAGGTGCAGAGCGCCAAGCGATGATTTCCTACATACATCATGGTCATGCCCACAACTGCAGATTTACTGGGAGGAGGTCACAACTGCACTATCCGCAATGCTGACAGAGCAGATCCCCAATACCCCTCTGATATGCATATTAGGCGCCAGGAAACTTAAACATGCCAGACGCAGGAAATTCTTGGCGGTGGCGCTACTGCTTGCAAAAAGACGGATTGCAATGAAGTGGGGAAGTGAAAGACCCCCAAGATTTAAGGACTGGATCACAGACATGACTTACTGTAGGGCGACTCTGGAGAAATATGCAGAAGACATCCCGCAGGCATCAAGGCCAAGAGATTTCTGGGAGCCACTGATACAATACTTGCAGGCAGAACCGGAAAACGAAACATGATCAGTCCATAGATACAACGGGACATGAGATTGATATACCTGGGCAGTAAGTAGGAAACAGACGACGTGAAACGCAGAGGGTGTCGGAGGTTTGGGACAGGCAGAGGTACAAGTAGGATGGGGAACTAACCTCTGATGCAAAAAAAGGGAATGTAATAATTGATAGATATGCGATGTGGTCTGTGTCGCCGTGTGTAAACTACTATTGCAACATGTTGTTTTGATGAACATTGTAAGACCTGTGTAGACTTGGATGGTTAATAAAAAAAAAAATTTAAAAAAAACAAAAAAGGCAGGAGCATGTTTGTAAGTTAGGAGATGACAGGTGTGCAGAAACAAATGTACTGTTTCTTTATTTTGTAGAATCCTGACTTCCAATGATAAGAGGTAGGATGGGAAGTAAAATATCACTTAACAGGTGAGATTATGGGGCATATGTACAAGCCCCTATCGCCAAGGGAACGTCACTTTTTCCAACGTTCCTGTGGCGATAGGGGCTTTGCTTTATTTACAAGGCAGTGTTAAGCAATTTAAAGTGGCTTAACGCTGCCCTGTAAATAAAAAAAATGAAAAAAGGGATGCTGGACGGAGTGTTGAACATTGCAAGCAATCGCCCCAGTCAACTGATCTGGGTTTAATCCATCATCATTATTTAGCTCACTCCGCCACCCCAGTTCAGACATGGCCATATGCAAATTAGTCTGACCATGTGCCTCATGGGAACAGTCCAGCCCGAACTGCCAAGCCATGTCTTCCCTGGACCGGAAACAAGCATCCTGGGACCGGTTTCTGGCTAATCAGCTGTCATCAGCCAGGCTAGCTTGAATCCAGTGGCAAAGTGAGCAAGGCTAGGGTGAACAAAGCAAAACCAAAGGGGATGATGGACGGAGTGTTGAACATTGCAATTGTCTTTTGCTTTCTCACTCTAAGTGCACCCGGTATGCCCTGACGTGGGTCCTGGGCTCACCGTTCCACTGGAATCAAGCTATCCTGGCTGAAGAGGGTTGAAACCCCGAAACTGGTCCTAGGATGCTTGTTTCCGGTCCCGGGAGGACCTGGCTTGGCAGAAAAAACAAAAGTGACCCGCACCCGAGCACAAAGAAAAATATATCTCTCTATAGTATTTCTAGATATCCTAGTGTGTCATATAACAACAAAGAACATGGTATTTCAATAAATAGCTTCCCAGAAAAACAAGTTAGATAATCGCAAAACTTGATTATAGACAATGTATTCTTTTTTTCATTCGGAGACACTTTATTCTTTTAAAACATCATGAAATTGCTTGCCGCCAACGCGTTTCTTCCCTCATGGGACTTCTTCAGGGCTAAAAGCAATTCATAGAAAAACACAATATTTACAAAACATATACAATAAGAATGAATATTTCATATACAGAATCAATATCATCCATTACGTGTTGTTGTCAAATTAGTCAGGTATTACTTATCAATCATTGTCCCTTTTTATACAATATTTACAGTCTGTTTGCTACAATGGGAAGCACCGAAAAACATTTCATAATCCTGTTATCCTAATCATTTGCAAGAGCGGGAGGAGACGAATGTGGGAAACACACAATTATTATTTTTTATAACATAACTTTCACAAATTCATTGAGCCTTCCAATAGGCATTATTTTCTGTCATCTAAGTACCGAGTAACCAATTTGGCTCTATATCATATAATGGTAAATTTATACAAAAAAGTTAACAATTTATTTCATACCTTAATCAAAATCGTTTGGACGACGATTCATGCCACACGTGAAAATAACAGCAATGACGGAACCAATTAACTATAACAAATATTTGGAACAATAAATACTTATGTATACTGTGCTTGTCCATACAGTTTGCAATAATGTTTGAACAAACATCCTAATTACAAATTTGTCTTTTACTCCATCTCCTCACATATTATCAATTGGGGAGAGTGGATGACATCTTTCCTCTAATAATTCATCAATTATGACACACACATTTCAAAATATTCTCAACCGATCTTCAATTCAGATTCCATTTTAACTCTTATCCTTTTTTTCATTAATTAGTGGCCATTCACGCAATATCTCTTTATGAGGATATACATAGTGACCATTCCAATCAAATCTGTTTGATCTTAAGATCTTTTAGCATTCGTGCCTTCCAACCCACTGTACTGAAATAATATTCATCAAAGTATGGTGGAATCAAAATATATATAGTCACTTACTGGTAAGACAGATATAGCAGTTTGTGTTCTTCGCAATCTAGTATCTTGCTATTAAACCGCAATGTTTTCCAAACATCTGTACCCAGTAGTTCGTCAATGGTAAAATTATCAAATCTGGTAAGAGTATATTTCATTGCAATTAGAAAGACCTTCTCGATGTCTAATACACCAGTCAGTTGCAGAAAAGCGACACACGGGGGCAGACTTTGACAATAGTAACCGCTCTATAACGCTGTATATAACTAGTTAGAAAAAACACACGTACGTGAACTTTATCAATTATGATAACCTATTTGCGGAGTGTGTAAGCACTAAGTAAAACACACTTCGCAGACAACACATCACAAACCCAGCCCAACGTCTGTGCACAAACATAATGCATAATGTAATAATGACCTATATTGTCACTTACTATTTGTAGAGACGATAAAGCATCCAATATTGTCAGCGTTGTATCCTATACTGGGCATATTCCTCCTAATTATGTCGTGTCACCATATGTAATTAGCCATAGTAAGGTCCATTAGTGGTGCTGTGAACACAAACATGCATAGCACCCTCAATATATACCTACACACAACTGTCCTACTAAGTTACAAAATTGCTTAGAGTAAGACATCACACGTAGTATAAGGATAAGCCTTAACTAAACAACCTTCAGTTTAATTTTACCAGAATATGTCCGGCTCCCCTTCATATTTACTAGTTAGAACGACTGTATTATCGGTCACCCTTTAGTCATTGCCACAATTCTATGGACACGTATAGCCCAAGTAAAAAACGAACAATTTGGCTGCGTTAAAGAAGCAATTATATCGTAACCATGCGCTTTTGTTAACATTCAAAAGTTTATTTTATTTACAAAGCCTTCAGCCTTTGTTGTCGCTAATCTATCACCTCAAAACTCTCGTCATTTCTAATGGCTTGAAAAAAGCACTCGTTATACATCCAATATGAGCTCATTACCATTTCTAAAAAAGAAAAACATTTATCACAGACTACTCTGCATAGGACCCGAAACGATATCCGTCATTCCGCATTTAATCACAGGGAGTCTGCTCGTACATGAGAAGTCTAAACACACCTACTTTCCCCAAATTATATAAGGACCCAGTCTCGTGATCACCCAATATTGTACTCACGGCATATTACGTGGCTTTCCTGGCGCAAACAGTCCTCCGATTTCATGCATGAAACGTGTACCTCTCTCAAGTCGTTTTTATACCCTGTTCTAAATGTAATGCACCTGTGGTTCTACCACGGTTCTCATGTAATCACGTGGCTCGCTTACCGCATCAGGCGCCATCTTTTGGGATAAAAAACATACTAATGTACGAATATGCGATATTCTAGTTCGTCATTTTAATGTCACGAATCAAAAGGCAAATACATAAACACATACTCAAAAGAAAAAAATTAAATACATTTTCTGCACTCAATATTTCAGCTCCATTAATACTATTACACGCCGTGTTTGGATGAAACTTGATCTTCACTACTTCTCCTCAACGCGGGCGCCATGTTTACCAATAGACTTAGCTATAATTCAAGTCCATGCACTTTCTTATATTCGCCACTGATCCAGTCCCCCTAGATCACTTGTAAAAAAAGGTCCCTTCATGTGCCTCACGATCTGAGCACCTTATACCATATCTTAACCACATATTATATAATGATTCCACCACACTCATTTATAAACTAACCGAAAAATGTAATGAATTACCAATTATCTAATGTCTTATCATATTGGCCAAGACACTATTATGTACTGTTAAAATATGTGTTGTTTGAAATTTAAATGTAACATATAGGCTATATGTGCCTGTGATACTTCGTCATATGCAGTCTTCAATTGGTTTCAATCCCACATAATAGAACTAAAAAGTTTCTATCATTGATTCCACATATCATGTATTATCTTATCAATTACTTAATGGCATATCTAAATGACCAGTATTGTTACAGCATCATTGACGATCACAACCTGTGTCCACAATATTTGACTCTCAGCCATGTCAACGATCGAGCTTTCATTTCAATTATTCCATCTCAACGAATTTTTTCAGTAAGGATTGGGCACATTTCTTAGCTTTTTATAGATAATAATGAAACTCATTGTTACAGTTGAGCCCAGATGTAACTGCCCTTAACCGACAAATCCACTTAGCCTCAGTTTGTCTCAATAGGATAGTCCTATCGCCCCCCGACAATGCCTTTCACTTGATCTAATGCGTGAAATGTTATTCCTAATCGATCAGGGTGGGCTGACAGTATATGACAGTATATGTAGGGCCACTGGAGAGCGTTCGTCTTTGTTTTAGATGTCTCTAACATGTTCTTGAATACAGATTTTTAGACATCTAATGCTGCTCCCTACATAAATCTGATCACAGGCGCATAATAACACATATACCACATGTGTCGTGTTGCAGTTAATAAAGGAAAATATCCTATATTCTTGTGAGTTGTTATATTGGAAGCTAGCGCATTTGTTCACTCCCAATTTACACACGCAACAGTTCCCACACGTGTAGAAACCATGTGGTTTCTCCGGTAGCCACATTTGTGATGTTACCTTTGGTTCTCTGACATAACTAGGGCATACCATATTTCGTATGGTTTTACCCTTACGGTAGATGACTATCGTGCAAGGGTGCCTGCGTTGGCACTAGGCAGCTAAGTGTAGCGTCAGCGCAGGGGGAACCAAACGCAGGGCTGCACCATATTCTCGTAAATATGATGCAGCCTTGAGTTTCTGAAGAAGCGGAGTGAAGCGTTAAGGCAAGGAGTCTAACGCCATACTCCGCCACTTCTCACCATGCTCCACCACTTCTTTGTACATATGCCGCAATGTGTCTAGATTTGCAAAAATTATAAGGCCTGACAAATGCTTCACTGTCAAGTATATTCAGACGCTTCCTTCTAGAAACGTCTCTCATAAATTCAAACCATGACTTTCACTGCCACCTGTAGTTCACTCCCTCCCTGTTTCCCTGCCACCTGTAGTTCACTCCTTCCCCGTTTCACTGCCAGCTGTAGTTCACTCCCGCCCTGTTTCACTGCCAGTTGTAGTTCACTGCCAGTTGTAGTTCACTCCCTCCCTGTTTCACTGCCACCTGTAATTCACTCCCTCCCTGTTTCACTGCCACCTGTAGTTCACTCCCTCCCTGTTTCACTGCCAGCTGTAGTTCACTCCCTCCCTGTTTCACTGCCAGTTGTAGTTCACTGCCAGTTGTAGTTCACTCCCTCCCGGTTTCACTGCCACCTGTAGTTCACTCCCTCCCTGTTTCACTGCCACCTGTAGTTCACTCCCTCCCTGTTTCACTGCCAGTTGTAGTTCACTGCCAGTTGTAGTTCACTCCCTCCCTGTTTCACTGCCACCTGTAGTTCACTCCCTCCCTGTTTCACTGCCACCTGTAGTTCACTCCCTCCCTGTTTCACTGCCAGTTGTAGTTCACTCCCTCCCTGTTTCACTGCCACCTGTAGTTCACTCCCTCCCTGTTTCACTGCCACCTGTAGTTCACTCCCTCCCTGTTTCACTGCCAGCTGTAGTTCACTCCCTCCCTGTTTCACTGCCAGTTGTAGTTCACTGCCAGTTGTAGTTCACTCCCTCCCGGTTTCACTGCCACCTGTAGTTCACTCCCTCCCTGTTTCACTGCCACCTGTAGTTCACTCCCTCCCTGTTTCACTGCCAGTTGTAGTTCACTGCCAGTTGTAGTTCACTCCCTCCCTGTTTCACTACCACCTGTAGTTCACTCCCTCCCTGTTTCACTGCCACCTGTAGTTCACTCCCTCCCTGTTTCCCTGCCAGTTGTAGTTCACTGCCAGTTGTAGTTCACTCCCTCCCTGTTTCACTGCCACCTGTAGTTCACTCCTTCCCCGTTTCACTGCCAGCTGTAGTTCACTCCCGCCCTGTTTCACTGCCAGTTGTAGTTCACTGCCAGTTGTAGTTCACTCCCTCCCTGTTTCACTGCCACCTGTAGTTCACTCCCTCCCTGTTTCACTGCCACCTGTAGTTCACTCCCTCCCTGTTTCACTGCCAGCTGTAGTTCACTCCCTCCCTGTTTCACTGCCAGTTGTAGTTCACTGCCAGTTGTAGTTCACTCCCTCCCGGTTTCACTGCCACCTGTAGTTCACTCCCTCCCTGTTTCACTGCCACCTGTAGTTCACTCCCTCCCTGTTTCACTGCCAGTTGTAGTTCACTGCCAGTTGTAGTTCACTCCCTCCCTGTTTCACTGCCACCTGTAGTTCACTCCCTCCCTGTTTCACTGCCACCTGTAGTTCACTCCCTCCCTGTTTCACTGCCAGTTGTAGTTCACTCCCTCCCTGTTTCACTGCCACCTGTAGTTCACTCCCTCCCTGTTTCACTGCCACCTGTAGTTCACTCCCTCCCTGTTTCACTGCCAGCTGTAGTTCACTCCCTCCCTGTTTCACTGCCAGTTGTAGTTCACTGCCAGTTGTAGTTCACTCCCTCCCGGTTTCACTGCCACCTGTAGTTCACTCCCTCCCTGTTTCACTGCCACCTGTAGTTCACTCCCTCCCTGTTTCACTGCCAGTTGTAGTTCACTGCCAGTTGTAGTTCACTCCCTCCCTGTTTCACTACCACCTGTAGTTCACTCCCTCCCTGTTTCACTGCCACCTGTAGTTCACTCCCTCCCTGTTTCACTGCCAGTTGTAGTTCACTCCCACCCTGTTTCACTGCCACCTGTAGTTCACTCCCTCCCTGTTTCACTGCCAGCTGTAGTTCACTCCCTCCCTGTTTCACTGCCACCTGTAGTTCACTCCCTCCCTGTTTCACTGCCAGTTGTAGTTCACTGCCAGTTGTAGTTCACTCCCTCCCTGTTTCACTGCCACCTGTAGTTCACTTCCTCCCTGTTTGACTGCCACCTGTAGTTCACTCCCTCCCTGTTTGACTGCCAGTTGTAGTTCACTCCCTCCCTGTTT
This sequence comes from Triturus cristatus, assembly GCF_964204655.1. Classification (NCBI taxonomy): domain Eukaryota; kingdom Metazoa; phylum Chordata; class Amphibia; order Caudata; family Salamandridae; genus Triturus; species Triturus cristatus. The sequence goes on along the minus strand of NC_140582.1, from coordinate 1,203,621,076 downwards.
CACTGCCACCTGTAGTTCACTCCCTCCCTGTTTCACTGCCAGCTGTAGTTCACTCCCTCCCTGTTTCACTGCCAGTTGTAGTTCACTGCCAGTTGTAGTTCACTCCCTCCGTTTCACTGACACCTGTAGTTCACTCCCTCCCTGTTTCACTGCCAGCTGTAGTTCACTCCCTCCCTGTTTCACTGCCAGTCGTAGTTCACATAGGGTGAACAGCAAAACACACAAGATGATGGACGGAATGTTGCACAATGGCAAAACATTCACCCCCATTCACAGATCTGGGTTTAATCCATCGTTAGAACGATGGATTTAACCCAGATCTCTTGACTGGGGGAGAATGTCTGCATTGTCAGCATTCCGTCCATCATTTGTTTGTTGTAACGCTTTTCGCCCTAAGTGGGATGGGTATTCCCAGACGTGGGACCCGTACTCACTCCGCTACTGGAGTCAAGCTATCTTGGCTGATGACGGCTGATAGCCAGAAACCGGTCCTAGGATGCTTGATTCCGGTCCAGGGAAGACATGGCTTGGCAGTTCGGGCTGGACTGTTCCCATGAGGCACAGGGTCAAGACTGATTTGCATATGGCCATGTCTAAACTGGGGTGGCGTAGTGGGCAAAAGAACGATGGATTTAACCCAGATCTCCTGACTGGGGGAGAATGTCTGCATTGTCAGCATTCCGTCCATCATTTGTTTGTTGTAACGTTAAAAGATTTAGGGGCATATTATCAAGAAACGGCGTAAAAATTATTGCCGCTTAAGCGGCAGAAAACTGTCGCTAAAGCGGTGTTAATAGGCTTGATAATATGCCCTTGAGAATTCCAATAGAAGCCCATGTTCTGGTGTCAACATGGGCTTCTATTGGAATTCTCCAGGGCATAATATCAAGCCCATTATCGCCACTTTAGCGGCGATAATTTTAATGCCGTGCTTGATAATATGCCCCCTAGGGGTATATTAACAAGGCGGCGATAGAAAATTGTCGCCGCTTTTGAGGCCGTTTTCGGCCGAAAAGCGGCGATAATTTTATCGCCTAATTAGCAAGGTCACGCTAATGCGCGAAACCTTGCATTAGCGCACGAATTCTTAACGCCCAGCTTTGCATCTCTAATGAGATGCAAAGTGGGCGTTCCTGACCTGACATGACAGGAGAAATGTCGCTAAGCGACATTTCTCCTATCATCAAGCCTCACGCTACGAAGCATAGCGGCAAGAAAAGTAGCGATAACCCCTGTTATCGCTACTTTCCTTACGCCTGCTTCAGGACTGACTTAGCCATGATATCCTATGGAAGGTGGATATCATGGCTAAGTTTGTGGGGCCCTATCAACAAGCTAACGCTACATTTCGTGAGATTATCACTGGGTTTCCAGCGATAATCTCACGTTAGGCAGTTAGCGCTAGGATTTTTATCGCTTTTGAGATAAGAGTTGCTAATAGCACGCTATCTCAGCGATAAAAATCCACGTTGGCCGGCGATAATTATCCTAGCGCTAAGTGCGCTTAGCGATAATTATCGCCGGTTGTTGCTGATATGCCCCCAAGGGGCATATTATCAAGAAACGGCATTAAAATTATCGCCGCTTTAGCGGCAGAAAGCGGCGATAATGGGCTTGATAATATGCCGCAGAGAATACCCATAGAAGCCCATGTTCTGGTGTGAACATGGGCTTCTATTGAAATTTTCTGTGGCATATTATCAAGCCCATTTTCGCCGCCTTTTTTTCAGACGCTAAAGCAGCGATAATTTTAATGCAGTGCTTCATAATATGCCCCTAAAATATTCCATAACTATTTTGTTGACCTTCCAACTTCATTTAACTGCTTATAAAGTAACACACAGCCTATATGAAACATAAATGTAAATTAAAATGAGTGAGAGACGCCCTATTTTACACTGTAAAATATAGGTTAATGCGATCACTGCTCCCGAATGTAGCGCCTCACAGAGGGATAATGCATCTTTCCTTCGTTACTGAGGTATCCGCCCCCTTGTAACAAATTCAAAACACTCATCGACGGAGCTTCGGCTGCTTTTAACTTTCACAAACGCAGGGAAGGGGTCACCTCATTTTTCAGAGGTGTTTTTTTTTAACCGTTAAGCAAATTTCGGGGCAGATTTACAAGCCCCTTGCACCTCCTTGCACAGTCATTGTGTCACTTTCACCGTCATTGCATCACTTTTTTTGGCGCTACGGCGGCGCAAACAATGCGGCCAATTTACAATGTTACGAATCTAGGGAGATGCGTCACTTTGTAAAGCCCTGCATCACATTATACATACACCAGGTATAATGTATGCAGGCTAGGTGTTCCAACGCAAAAAGCCATGTAGAACTAACGCAGTGAAATTTACAACATTTCACTGCGTTATTCTACGCCTCCACTGCGTCAAAATCCCTTCGCCTGCTCAAACCAGGCGTAAGGAATGAAACGGCTGTTTGTATGAGACTCACCTATCTGCTGTGGCACATTTCTGGAGTTGCGTCACTTTCATGAGCAACTCCAGCAATGCGTCACTTTTGTGCCAACAGATGCATCAGTGTTTCAGACACATCTGTTAATCCTTGCGCCATGGAGCACTGTATTATAAATACAGCGCATCCATGGTGGTGCAAGGACATTTAGAACTGGTGCAAGGAAACTGACGCATCTATGCAGATGCGTCAGTTCCTTGTAAATCTGCCCCAACTGGGTCAAAAGGTCGCCTTAACAAAAAGTGTACTTTGCAATAACAGGAAAATGGCAAAATCAACGCTCCAATACGGGGAGCTAGCCATAAAGACTGAAAAAGAAGAGGAGTACAGGGGTACAAAAGATTTAGAATATGTGGTTAAAGAGATACTCGAAAAAGTATTTACATGTACAGCGAAAGATCTCAAATGTGTGCAGCAAAACAAAGAACGAGGGGGCAGATTTACAGGCCCCCTGCGCCAGCAGAAAGTCACTTTTTGTGACACACTGGTGGCGTATCTTACAGCTCCATATTTACAAGGACAGGAAAAGCCACCCTGCGTGGCTTTTCCTGTCCTTGTAAATATGGCCCTTTACAAGCAGCATTTGCGTGAAAGGGGCGTTCCATGGGTGTTGCTGTGGGTGTTCCCATGTAGCACCCATGGAACCAGACACATTTCCAGATTTACGTGGAATCTTAAATCTGGAAATGCGTGTGAATGCCACGTCTCCACAGGGGAGGCGTAGGGAGGCGCAACAAGGAGAAATGTTTTCATTTCTCCTCGTTTTGCTTTCCACTTTCAATGCGTGCTGCATTCTACAGCATACATTAAAAGAGGAAAATGCCTGTAGTGATTGTTTTTGTGCATGAAGGTGCACCTTCCTTTCCAAAAACAATCGCCCCATGATGCAGGTATCCTTGCTGCACGGTGCAAGGGTGCCTGCGCCAGCGCATGACTGCAGTTTGTGCGCCAGCACAGGGGGAAGCACATAGATGCGACATATTGTTGTAAATATGTTGCATCCCTGTGCTGTGAAAGTGACTCAGTGTGCCACAGCCAAATGGCTTGCGGAACGCACTGAATCACTTTTATTGTAAATCTGCCCCAAGGTTTTTTTTCAAATCACTATTTTTACAGAGTAAGGAGTCAAAATCACTGCTATGGCAGCAGCAAAAGAGATCCGTAATAGTCCATATGTATAATGCCCATGTATCCACATGGGAGATTGCATTTTTTTAAAATAGGTATTGTGCAAAAGTGAGGGGGGGTATACTACAAAAGAATAAGTTTGGGATTTGGAATTGGAAAAGAACGTTTTTTGTGGTATTACAGCTAAACCCCACAGGGGGCTTGACTCACCTTCAACAAACGTTTGCGTTGGGCCCAATAGAGACTATCTGAATCACCCAAGCCAACCACAGTTTGCAGAAACTGTCTACGCTTAGGCCACCTTAAAGAGGTATGTACACAAGAAGGTTATAAGTTCTGTAGGGCCATGGACCACAAACATACTGAATGTAATTCCCTCAAATCTTGTAACCTCTGTGGATCCACAGAGCACTTGTACAGGTCATGCCCAAAACAAAAGTTCTTCTACGCTGCATCGGCAGCAGCTAAACCTCGCAGGCAGGAGATAGCAACTCTTACGCTGCAGCACTGGCACCAGTTATTTTTAAAACAGCTAGTGCTGAAGGCCCGGGGCTCACTCCCAACACAGGTGGGCAACCAACACAGGGAGTAGCCACAGCAACACCACTGGCATCAGGACAGGACAAAACCAGAGATAGTACCCAGGAAGTAGACGAAACACAAAAGTCAGAAACCTTAAGAAGTGAAGAGCAGGGGCGGTGCGTCCATTTGAGCGCTGGGGTGTTGCCCCACCTGCCACTAATGCCACATGCCCCCATGGCCACAGGGCCCATTCATAATTCGTTCAACCTCGTTCTACTTAATCTGATTGTGTTGAAATATAACTTGTGTCGCGCTGCGCGGCTGTCAGTTCCGGGCCAGCACCTGACTGGGCCACGCCCACTTGGTGGTGACTGACAGACAACAAGGAGTTGTTACTGAGTGCAGGCAGCAGCAGTGCGCATGTTCAGTTTTGGGCATGGTCATTTTTACGACCAGCCCGAACATGCGCACTACTAGCCGCTGCCTTAGCCCTTAGGAGAGGGAGGGTCGGAGGGTTGCTTGCTTCATGCAGCATCCCCTCGGTCTCCTAATGGGCGGGGGCATCTGTGCTCCAGCCAATCCTGGCGCTGCTAATGCAGCGTCTGGATTGGCTGTCTAGACTGAACCGTCATTTTGTCCACTGTGAGAGGTTAAACTGCTGTGAAAGGATGTACCGCGCGCGTGCGCCATGAAATGGTTCACTGACTGCGCTGTGAGTGGTTGCGCTGCACCGTGAAAAGATCACCGTCTACTTCACTCAAGTGTTACTGTCTCGTGAGGGGGCCATGAGCATTCCCGCCTTGAGAGGTTACACTGCTGGGTGAGTGCGCACTTCGCCCCGCGGGAGGACCCACTCGCCTCCCTGGGCGTAGAGGTGTGCTCCAGAGTGACGCCGCCCTGCTCTCTCCTCCCGTCAGCAGCCATGGCATGGCGCCGGAGGTGCGGCTCCCACAGCTCTCGAGTCCCGCTGTGATAACCAAGGCAGACGCTCTGCTCCTCTCCCAAGTAAGCCATCTTTGGGGTCCCCGGCCTGCCCTCTGCTCGTGTCTGTTCTCATCACCCTCACACCTGATAGTGAGAGGCTTCTGGCACACGGCGCTCGCTGTCTCACGCCTTTTCTCCTTTGTAAAGTGCATGCCTTCTTAAATTACTTTTATGAATGTTTATTCCAGCGTTGATGCAACTTGTATACTGTAAAGTGTCGTGCTCATGTCCGGATGCAATGCCGTGATCTTGTGAGGTTCAGCGGCGTCTGTCAGCCTATCGGACGTCTCCTAATGTTGGCTTGTGCAATGCGCCTATCTTGTATAAAGCTGAATAATATTGCAAATAAAGGCAGCCCACTTATTTAAAATCATGAACGCACGTTAGGCAATGGAAGCGTAGGCTGCGCAGCTTGAAGAGGTGACATGGGAAATGGAACTGCCGGTATAAGTGCTGGCTTGAGTTTGCAACATTTTTGTAAATGAGTTTTTTCTTTACTTTCTTTGTCTATCTCTCGATTTTTCTTAATGAAATTGCATTATATCCTGTTTTTTATGTTTCGGTGTGCCTTGTAGAAATAAACTTTTTGTTCTCTACTGTTGGCTCATTTGTGCCAGCTTTGTGCACAAAACTGTTAAGAAAAATAAAGACGTGTAATGCCTTTTCTATTTAATACCTGACCGGAATGTTATCTATTCCACACAGTGCCCGTGTTTTACACAAAACATGTGCTGTACAATACCTGTGCCCAACAACGCCTGTGCTGCTCTGAGCACCTTCTGTAGCGTACCTGTTCCGTATGGTTCCAGTGCTATATAGCGCCTCTGTTGGGCAATACTAGTCCCCCAGTGCTTGTAATATATGACACTTCATCGGTATATGACAGTTGTGTTCAGTGCCAGGACTGTGCGATGCCAATGTTGTACAAAGCATGTGTCGGCAGCTGGTAAAGCACTTGAATGTCGGACCCTTTCATCTCACGATGGGCGTTGTCCAACCTTTCATGACTGCTCTGACGTTTGTTGTGGCACTGCGGAAAGCGATAGAGACAATTGATACCACCTGCATCTCTCTGCATAACTTGTCATGTTTCCTCTGCACGCTTTTGGGCCATTTCTCTGCTGGCATGCTCGCTTTTGCTTCAGAAGTGCTTGCAGTTATGTATAGAAAAACGAAGAAACTGACCCCTTTGACCAGACCAGGGGAATAGGGTGCTACTGACAAGTAGAAATAAACGTCCCTTGGTGGAAAATAGCTACAGACCCTGAGTACAATGCTGGATCTCTAGGTACCCAACATGAAAATACTATTAGCCCATATGTTAGATCATAGAAGGTTGTACATACAAATATTACACATGTAAATTCATATGAAACAATAAATCTTTTATTAAAAACCAACAGATATTGCGATACAAAAAACACTATCAAAAGTATTACACTTGCATCAAAGTCAAAATCCAGGTCATTAAAATCATATATTTCATATACAGAGAACCAAATAATGGCAAAATGAGTCCTAAATTCATATACAGTTGAAATTGTATATCTTGTTCAGACAACCTAAGGAATCCTAAACAATCAACAGAGAGACAAGAACAGACAATACATTTTTGTCATCTGATAACACATCTGATCTGAGAAATATCGTAGCTAGTCCTGGATATAATCTATTGTTTCTATCTACAGGATAAGTTCACTCCACGGATTGTGTTGAAAGAAGCGTCGACGCGTTTCGATGGCTCTATTGGTTTCCCAAGGCAAATGTTAGTCTCTCTTTATTAGCCGGGACACCTCCTTGTGAGGTAGCTGTTCGCGCTCTATAAAACTCTGTATTATTATTATTATTATTTATTGGCACTGTTTGCTTGCCGTTGCTTTCATTCCTGTATGAAGTAAATACAATATGTTTTATCAAGCTTAACTTCATCGGTTGCTCAATACCCACTATTCTAGCAACAACTTGGTTATACATCATTGCTGCCCCATCTTTCATTAATTGCATCCTTTTCTATGTTGTTTCTATGATCAGTTAAAAAACAGGTGTGATATACATCTCATCTTCAACATTTCACATACCCCCTTAGACTCTGTCAGATGGGCTTATTCTCATATATACTTATGATCCCATGTGCAGCCCCCCATGATGTAATGTCAAGGGGGACCCCCTAACAGTCCCAGTTGTGCGGTGATCATAGATTAGAGACAGAAAGTAATTTACCTTATTTCATGTTACTGACCACTCTGTTCACTTGATCTGCCGGGCATAGTGTGGGCCCATGGCCTAGAAAGTCTGGGAAAATGTATATGCCAGCAATAAATAGCCAACGCATTGTTGAAATAATAGGCTACTTAGTGTTATGAGCATTTATTGGTACTATAAACCTATTCTCACCTGTTAGGGTCAATGATGTAATCTTTATATACAATTTCTATGCACGTACTCTTCCTTTGTGACGCTTGGCCTTAAAATCCTGGGTTAATATCTAAAATTAAAAACCGAATATTATTCTTATGCCTCTTAGGTATACTATCTTAATAGTTAGTATTTTTGGCAGCCTGGCTTACCTGTGTAATCTTTCTTCTTTTTTTTCCTTTCCAAACACAGTTGGAATCCTCTTTATCAAATTTTTTTTTTAACGAAAGTGGCTGTCTTTTAAGGTTTCTTTCGTGAGACAAAGAAACCCACATCAATTCAGATTATAACAAGCATTTGCAATGCAATAGGTCTTACATTTATAAGAGTTTGAGCTATTGGGATTGTAAAATTACAATGCCTTTTATTTATGTTTTGGTTTTAAAACAAATAAAAGGCATTGTCATTTACAATGTAGCATAAACTCGCATAAAAGCAGTGTGCGGCGTGCAGCAGTGTGCCGCGTGCAGCAGTGTGTAATGCAGCAGTGTGTGGCATGCCGTAGTATACGGCGTGCAGCAGTGTGCGGCGTGGTTTGTAAACAATAAGAAAAGCGGACATCAAAGGAAGGGTGGGAGGGAATGAGCATATGGGGTGTGAGTTATAACGAAAGTTAATAGTTGTAAGAGGGGATGCAGGACGTGAGGCCGAGCGCGCGCTGGCGAAAGCAGTCTGCTGCTTTCAAGTCCGATGCCAGATGCCAGCTTCGCGATCGAATGGCTCACATGCACTGGCCATAAACTAAAAATAGAGAGGGGGAGAGAGAGAGAGAGAGAGAGAGAGAGAGAGAGAGAGAGAGAGAGAGAGAAAAAGTGGGGGGGAGAGAGAGAGGGAAGAAGTGATGCGAAAAAAGCAACAGCCAATGTTGCCTTGTCCTGTGTGGAAAAAAGGCATAAATAGTAACAGTTAAAAATTTGTGAGCCACTCAGAGCGAATAAGGAGGGGAGGGACTCCAAGTAAGATGAATGTGCAGAAGTGAAAAAATAAATAAATAAAAATAAACACAATATAGATTTTTTTTTTTTTAAAAGGCTATTTTGTCTTGCTGATTTTGATTCAGTGTTAATTTAGACAGCTGGGCAAATTTGACCAATCGACAACCAGGTTCGTCGCTCTTTTGCTATTAAACTAAATTCACACACTAGTCTAATTCTGGCTGATGTATCTACGGAAACGCATAAAAGATATAAATATCAATGTTCTAAACGTTGTCAATTCGCATTCATGACAGCTGTTTACACAGTGCTATACCATGCCTCAAGTGGTCGCGGCCCTGTTTTTATGTCATTCTTAAAGCAGTCCTATTATCTATATCGCTCTTGTTGCCTCTGTCTATTTATCAAATCACCTATCTTATTATCTGTCATAGAACATACAACCTAGCACGTTTGAAAGAATGTCTTATTAGTTTTTTGGGGTAACCCCTGTCTTTCAGTTTTTTTTCCATGATTTCTGAATGATGATAAAAATCTGTGAGGCTTGTACAGTTACGGCATAGCCTTAAAAACTCACTGAACGGGATATTGTCCTTTTGTGATCTAGGATGGTCGCTTTCATTCCGCATTTAATCATTTATGAACAACCTTTATTTGCAAGAATATCAAATATTGCATTATTATTTAAATCTAATTTTATAGTATTATTAATTGATTGTTATGAATTTTCATGTATATTATCAATTAGGAACTAATATATAAAATTAATATTGTTGATTAACCGCTTCAATGCTTAATATTCGACTATTCTGCTATTTGCTTACATAACATTTTTGAATATTTATGATATGCTGGGTCTCTGACATAGTAATATTTAATTATTTTACTCTAATATCCTTCATTATAGCTAATAGGCTTTTTGCTATAGTAATATGTGACTACCTTTTGTAACAAGCAAGTTATCCTATTATAGATTTCTCCACTTATCTCCTCCACTGTTTATATACAAGTTAATATTATTATGTTCTGTTTTCTGACTAGATGAGTTAACAATTTTGACAGTAATATTCATTTACTATATTTTCATATTCTTCGTTATAGATACTAGGATTATTGCTATAGTAGTATATGACTACCTTTTTGACAACCGCAAATCACTTTATTATTGACTTATCTACTTATCTCTTACACTGTTTACATATATGACAATTTTATTCTACCCTGTTTGATTAGAGGAGTTAACAACTTCTCCCGTGACTATTCTATATTACTGATTATGTTATGTCTGGATTACCTTCTTCTGTTATTCATATCGCTTATCTTTTCTTTTCTCCTACACTGTATTCCCATGATGCTAGATTTCCTTTTCTTCCTCTAAATTCCAGATGCTAGAATGTGCTTTGTATTATTTCATATATGTCCCCCTTACCATTGTTGGTCCCATCGGACAGGGCTCCCCCTGCGCGAGTAGCCCACAAGTTTGTACTCGCCGTTAAAATATCCACTTTGTTGACACTGTTGTTTTTTGCACAACAAAACACATTAATTTCCTTTTCTTTTCTTTTCTTCTATTCATATTCATTTTCCTTTATTTTTCCTTCTTACCTTTTTTTTGTTTAGAACTCTGTTTACTACTATATTGTACCTGGTAACTTCTTTCTCTGTTTGTTTTCATTAGAATACTCTTTCCCTTGTGCCACTTTATATTTGGCACTCTTTCCTCCCTACTTCTCCCTTTGTCATTTACGCTACATACTATTCCTTCTCTTGAACACACCTCTAGCTATCTCTACACATATATTCTTCCATCATCAAATAGCATCACTCATTTGGTTCATTTATTGTTTACCTGATCTTTGTTACAGCCCATTGTCCTATTTTATCCTCCTAATTTTTTTTCACTTTTTCTTTTTCCTTTCTTCTTTCCTTTTCCTCCCTTTTCTTATCTGATATGGCTACTTCACACAATCTTTGAGTAATAACATGGAATGTTCATGGATTGACACATTATATTAAAAGAAGAAAGACACTCTCTTATTTACAGTCCAAGCATGTGGACATAGCTCTCCTTCAAAAAACCCACCTTGACGCCAAAGAGTCTGAAATTGGGTGGTACGGGTTATACACAGCGGCATACAGAAGAGAACAGATGCACCACCTATCCGCAAATGCGGAGTTGCGATTCTTATACGTAAATCCTTACCAGTGACAGTCTTGAAATCCTGGATAGATCCAGATGGACGATATGTCTTTGCCAAACTTCGCATCGGTGAAACACACATATGCATTGGCTCAATTTATGCTCCCATGGGAGCAAAACAATCATTTCGCCTTCAACTAAATCGCCTTTTAACTGAAATAGTTGCTTCCCAGTTTCTTATTGGGGGAGATTGGAACCTAGTGCGTGATCCAGTCCTAAACAAAACAGGCCCTCTAGATAAGGCAAATGCAGATAGAGCTCTAATGGACGATGTGGTGACAGATAATGGTTTGGTAGACCATTGGAGACTTTCTCACCCGATGGATAAGGAATATACATTCATTTCCCTTACGCATGGCACACTCTCTCGTTTGGACTACTTCTTAATCTCACAGAATGTAGTTCAAATATCACAGGACTCTCAGATACTGGAGGCAGTGATCTCTGATCATTCTCCAGTTCTACTTTCCTTACAAACTGGTTTATCTAAACCAGGTCGCAAACCCTGGCGTCTAAACATTCAACGTTATAGGACACCCAAAAACAACATTTTATTACAATCCCATTTTCAAGGCTTCATGTCAGTCAATCAAGGGTCCGTTGACTCTAACAGAACTCTTTGGACTGCGACAAAAACCACTATCCGCGGGCAGCTTATGAGAGATGCAGCGCAGTTTAATAGACAAAATGCTAAGAGGCAAAAAGAATTTGAACAAGATATTGTGTCTTACACTCAATTATATACACTTAATCCAACAATACCACATCGTAAGTTATTGGAAAAAGCTCGTATGGCTTTAAATAACCTTTTTACTTCTAAGACAGAATATGCCCTGCATAGAATGAAGGGGAGACATTATGAGCAGGGGGAAAAAGCGGGAAGATTATTAGCAGCCCAGCTACGTCAGCAACAAGTAGCTATGACTATACCGGTCATTGAGTCATTGAAAGGTGTTACTCTAACTAAACCCCAAGATATTGTTCATGAATTTGCCCAGTATTATCAATCTCTTTACACTGCTGAAACTCAACTTGATATCCCATATCTTTATTGAATTGCGACATCAAAATCCTAGCTAGCATTCTGGCCTCTTGCTTGCGTAAGGTTATCCCATCTCTCATACACTGTACCCAAGTAGGATTTGTCCTGGGGCGTTCCTCTAGGAACCATCTTCGCACTCTTGCCCACACATTATGGTATGCCAAGAATCTTCCTGATGACGCTTTGGCCTTGTCGTTTGACGCGGAAAAGGGGTTTGATTGGAATGAATTGGATTATATTTTTAGAGTGTTACAAAAATTCGGCCTAGGAGATCAATTCGCTTGTTGCACAAAAATCCTTCAGCGCAGGAAAACTGTGGGGGCTTTATCTCAGATCCATTCCTTATCAATCGTGGCACTCATCAGGGTTGCCCCCCGTTACTCTTTCTTCTATCCATGGAACCATTAGCTGCCTCTTTAAGACAATCCACTTATATTGAGGGCATTTCTCTTCCGACAGGAGAATTCTAAATTTATCTCTATGCAGATGATATTCTTACTCTCACAGATCTCTCCACCTCTTTACCATCTGTGTTAAAAATAATAGATTAATTCTCCTCCCTTTCTGGTTACAAAATTAATTGGAACAAAAGTGAAGCACTGCCCATTTTGAACGGGACCACAATAGCGGCCATGCAAGGTTTTCCCTTTCAATGGAAATCTTTTCATCTCAAATATTTGGGCATACTAGTGAACAAAGGTCTAGAGGGTATGGTTACGGATAATCTCAATCCCCTCATTGCTCAAATGCAGCGTGATTTTGAAAAAATGGAAGGCATTGGGTCTCTCAATGTGGGGCAGGGTTCAAGCCGTGAAAATGGTTACTCTTGTTTTCTTTATGTCCTCGGCATGCTCCCTATTCAAGTCCCTTTATCCAAATTATGTTCAATTGATTCTACAATAAAATCTTTTATATGGAACTCTGCCAAACCCCGTCTCTCAGCTTCAAAACTAAAGGCTCATCGCTCCTATAGAGGAATAGGTCTGCCCTCAGTGAAACATTATGCTTTGGCATTACAGCTTTCTCAAATGTCTTATATGCTTTCATATTCATAGGATGCACCACAGTGGGTACATCTTGAACACTACCTTTCATTGACAAAAGCAGGCCTTTCTGTTCTATACGGCTCTGAATTTTTTTTTTTTTTTTTTTTATGTTTCCAAAACCTTTATTCAGCATGAATACGAAATACACAGCCCCACGCCTACAACCATCCTGTGGCCGGCGGCTTGATACAAGAAGGAAAATGAATGTTAAACACAGCTGCCTGCCTACAACCCTCCAGGGGCCAGCTGCGGCATAAGAAGCAGGATAATTAGCATGCTAGCATGAATGACCACCACCCATCAACCACGGAATACTTTGCATTGAAACAGTCTACCCACAGTAACATGCAGCAGTGGTATAGAGGTGCCTCGTAATCGCGCACAATGACCGTCTCACCTCTCATCCCCGTGTGCTGCCTGGCCGAGGGACAGAAGGTGGGTCACTACCGTAGGAGCGGTGTCTAGGAAGGTTAAGGGGTAAGCGGGTAGGAAGGCCCACTATGTCTGTGGGTGTGACAACAGATATGCCTGTAAGGGACCCCAGATGTCAGTTGGCCTAGAAGCGGAAGGCAGAAGTTCAGCATATCGAAGTAAAGTATCCTGACAGTGTACCACATCACCGATCCAATCCTTAAATTTGGGAGCTCTGCCCCGTCCCCATCTGCAGGCTATCAGACGTTTCGCCATAAGAAGGGCGATAGTGGCAAATCTGCGGACCGGTTTTCGTATAGTTTTTGTATAGCCCAGGAGTGCCTGTGTCGGAGAGGGTGCCAGTGGGACATCTATCATTTCCAAAACGCCGGAATACACTTGTTGCCAATAGTCGGCAATCTCCCGGCATCCCCACGTCATGTGAAGGAAGTCCGCCCCCGGAGCGCGGCAGCGCCAGCATAGATCGTCCTCTTGAAGGCCCACCCTATGCATGTGTGCTGGAGTACAATAGAGCCTATGTAAGAACCTATAATGAATCACCCTGAACCTGCTACTGGAGGAGATCTGTTCGGTTTGTAAGCAGCAATAGCTCCAGAGTTCGTCATCTATGGGCAGTCCTAGGTCTTCTTCCCATTTGGTACGTGCCCTGCAAGGCAAGGAGTCTGGAGTAGTGCGTAGCGAGTGGTATAGGGTAGAGACTGCGTGTGCCGGAGTGGTAGCCTTAAGTAACCGATGCAAGGGTTCCAGCGTGGGTGGCTCACTAGGAAACTCCCCTGTCAATGCTCGAATACCACTACGAAGCCTGATATATAGGAAGGTGTCCATGAAAGTGGGTGCAAAGTGAGCGAACATGTGAGATTGGGAACGGAATTGTCCGTCATGATAGAGGTCCCCCCATGTTGTAATGTGGAATTTGGCCATAAAGTTTTTAAACAGTTGTTCCTGTAAAATGGGCAACCGGGGATGGTATGCCAGGGGAAGCAGTGGAGAATAAAGCAGCGGTGCGCGTGCTACCTTCGCAATGTATCGCCACGCCAGAATGGAACTCGAAATCGTGGAGCGGTACGCCGTATGTGTCTCTGGTGTACTGAGTATCGCTCCCTCCAGTGGGATAGGAGCAACCAGCCAATGTTCCACAGCCGTCTGCGGCAGGAAGGGCGTGGGGCGAATCCAGTGATGAATGTAGTGGGCCTGCGCGCTATGATAATACATCTCAAAGTCCGGGAGGTCGAGCCCTCCCTGCGCGAATGGACGAGTCAACACCTCCCAATGAAGACGCGGCCTCCTCCCTCCCCAGACCAGGCGAATGAGCTCAGACCTCAAGAGACGAAAGAAGGACTTGCCAGGGTAATATGGGATATTCATGAAAAGGTACAGGAGTTTCGGAAGAACCACCATCTTAATTAAGGAAGCGCGGCCCGCAAAGGAGAGGGGCAGCGTGATCCATCTAGACACGCATGCCTGGATATAGTCAAACGTACGGCCATAGTTCATCCGCATTAGCTCTTCTCGGTCATGGGAGAGAAGTATGCCCAGGTAGCGAACCTCATCCATGTCCCACCGTAAAGGCTAGTCCAGAGGGAAAGGCTGAGCGGCCGCAGTCAGGGGAAATATAGTGGATTTTCCCCAATTGATATGGATACCAGACATACCTGCGAAGCGAATAAACTCACGGAGGATAGGGTTGAGGTTGGCAGCGGGATCTCGTATGTAGAGCGTGATGTCATCCGCGTATAGGGAGATGAGGACCTCTCGCTGAAGACAGCGCAGAGCCTTGTCTCGGTGATGTTGGCGGAGCCGGGCCGCCAGAGGTTCCATCGCCACCGCAAACAGCAGCGGAGATAGTGGGCAACCCTGCCGGGTACCCCGCAACACCACAAAGGTGTCCGATATTTGCCCATTCAACCCCACCCTAGCGACCGGCCGGTCATACAGGAGATCAATCCAGCCCGTGAAGCCCAGCGGCATGCCCATATTGCGCAAAATACAGTGGAGATAGTCCCATTCCAGAGAGTCGAAGGCCTTGGTGGCGTCCAAAAAAACCGCCACCAATGGCAAATCCGGGTCTACATTATGCATGATGGAGAATAGCGTCCGGAGATTATTGGAAGTGGCCCTGCCAGGGACGAATCCCGCTTGATCAGATAACACCAGGCCTCCCAGTAACAACTGCAACCGGTTAGCTAGTATTTTAGTCAGGATTTTGGCGTCACAATTAATTAACGAGAGAGGGCGGTACGAGTCGCAACACTGAGGCGGCTTCCCAGGCTTCAACAAGGAGGTAATCAGTGCCTCCTGCATTGACGGAGGAAGCGTGCCCGATTCATGCGCCTCCATGAAGACCTCCCGGAGCACCGGAGCAAGGATATCCATATACGCCTTGTAGAAATCCATGGGCAACCCGTCCAGGCCAGGGGCCTTTCCCGGAGCCATCTGTTTGATCGCATCTCTAACCTCCTCCAGGCCGATCGGCTCTGCCAGGAACTCCCGTTGACGGTCAGAGAGCCATCCCAGTGTGAGCTCCCGAAGGTAGTCGTCCATGTCCAGTGCACCGACCCTAGTAGTAGAGTATAGCGTGGAATAGTGTGTAGTGAAGGCCGCCAGAAGCGAGTGCGTGTCACGTAAGGGAGTCCCATCCTCCCCCTCCAGCACAAAATTAGAGCCTCGCGGTGGGCGGACCGCTCCTGCCAAAGATTTACCGGGTCGTTCCCCTTCCCCGTACGTACGAGCTTTGAAGTACTTGCCCCGGAAATTTACCTCTCTTTCAGCGGTGGACATGTAGTCCGATAGCGTCTCGCGGTACTTTGCCTGCGCATCTGTATTGTTGGCGTAGTCTGGGCTATGTTCTAGGGTGTGGAGTGTAGTTTCCAGTTTGCGTAATGTATCTCGCAAGGTCCTTAGTACCCCGGAGCTCTTAGAAATGCAGAAGCCCCGTATTGTGACCTTTAGCGCCTCCCAGAGAGTGGCCGCCCGGTCTACCGTTCCCCTGTTACAGGATAGGAAATCTTCTAGCTCTTGACACAATTCGGTTCGAAACAGTTCATCAAGTAAGATGGTGGGCTGGAGTCTCCAATTCTGAGGTCTACCCATTATTTCGGGTAGACGGAACTTGGCCAGTACCGGAGAGTGATCGGAGTACGTACGGCCCACATGCCGCACCTCCACCAAGGAGGGGGCTAGGGCCCTATTCACCATAATGTAATCTAGTCTGGCCCAAGTTGCATGTGCATTATTCCAGTGCGTGCCTTCCATAGAAGTCGGGTGTAAGTGTCGCCAGGTATCCACGACATCATGGGTGTCGCAGATGTCCCTTAGGTATCTGTGTGTATTAGTGTAGTGGTGCATAGATGGGTTCGACCTATCCAAAGTGGGGTCTAAAACAGCGTTGAAATCTCCCCCCCAAATGAAGTGTGTGGATCCCACTTCTCTAATCTTGTTCCAGAGAGCAATGAAACTGCTCGGGTTGTCGCAGTTGGGGCAATAAGAGCAGGCAAGGGTGATGGTCTCGATACCTATCCTACCCCACGCTATACAATAATGACCCTCGCGATCCGTGGTGGTGCCTATGGGAACATAGGGAACTCCCCCTTTAACTAGGATAGTAGTGCCTCTCGCATAAGACGAGTAAGGCGCATGAAGTGAGTGGGCAGCCCATCTGGCAGCGAAGGTGGCATTGCGGAGGGGGTCCATGTGAGTCTCCTGAAGAAATACAACCTGAGCATGCAACCTGTCTAAGGCACCCAAGATTCGCCTCCGTTTCCTTGGATCCCCCAGGCCACGGACATTCCAGGTAATAGCAGTGAGCATTCCTCCCCCCCCCCAGCTCAGTGCGTGTGGTGCGGGTCATTTGTGCCGATAAATGAATTATGGGTTAAGAGGCGCAACTGGCAGCAAGGCCATAGATGTATTGGTCGAAAAAGGGTGGCATACTGTGCTATTTCAACAAGTATGTTCGCAGTGCTCATGCTGAAGATCAACAACAACCCCAAAACAGTCCCTGGAAATCCCACCCCCCCACCCACTCCGACATCCCAATCATGTCGGGCATCCCCAACCCCCATCCCACCCCCTCCCACCATTGCAGCCCAATCCTGCCGGAATTCAGACCCCCTCCCATCCTTTACAACAAACATATACGCAAAAGTGGGGTATACCCTCTAGGGGACTCGCCGGTGTGCCGGACCCGCCCTTCCCAATCCCCTTTTTTTCACCCACCACACCATCACCCCATTGGGGAAGGAGTCCAAGTGGGACAGGGGGGGAGTGCCAGGGCGAATCCCGTCGTCAATGTCCAGACCAGTACCCTGTTAACAGTAGGCGACAGCACATACGGGTCCCCAAACAGTAATGTCTGTTCATCCCTTACATCATAGAGAGAGGGCGAAAGGCCAAGGCAGTCCTACACTGGGCCAACGGAAACGGTCCCTCCCAAAAGCATGATCCTCCCCAGCTCCACAGCCAAAGTACAGGTCACTCAAAGAGAAGAATCAAGAGCGAGGGGGAGTAGGCAGTGCCGAGGAAGAAGGAAAGACACATGAAGGGGGAAAGATACAGAACATGAACCAGAACAGTGGTACTCATCAGTCCGGTGCAGACGTCGGAGAGCTGGAGCCCGATCCCGTCACAGGACCGCGTCGCCGAGGGGCCGCAGAAGGCTGTTCTTTCAGAAAGTCCTCCACCTGTTGCGGATTGCCAAAGAAAAGGGGCTTGCCATGATGACTGACCTTGAGCTTGGCTGGATATTGCATGGAGTAAGGAATGTCTCGTTGCTGTAGTTTCTTCTTTACTCCTGTAAACTTCCGACGGGCATCCTGCACTGCCTGGGTAAAATCCGGGTAGAATGAAATGGTGACGTTTTCATGCAGGATAGGTTGTTTCTCCCTGGCCAGGCGCAGTACGGCGTCCCGATCCCTGTAATTCAGAAATTTGATGATGACAGGGCGCGGCGGGGCCCCAGGGACCGGACGAGGCCCCAAGGAGCGGTGGGCCCGCTCCACCACCAGCTGCGGCGAGAAAGAGTCCCTTCCAAATTTATCGATCAGCAGCCGCTCAATGAAATCCGCCATACGGCCCCCACCGCTGGACTCCGCAAGGCCAATCAGGCGAACGTTGTTCCGTCGGGAGCGTGCCTATAAATCTTCATTTTTGTCGGCAATGACCTTGAGCAGCCGGTCCATCTGCGTCAACTTAGTCGCACCAGCCACTGTGCAATCCTCCAGCTCCGATATTCGCCCCTCCGCCTCTTTCAGGCGCTCTCCGTGTTGGTCCAGCCGGTGTACCACCGCCTCCAGGCGCGTGTTCATGTTGTCAATTTTGGTGTCAATGGATGTCAAGCTCTTCTGCATGCCGAGAAGGATAGCTTTCCAGTCCACCTCCTCCTCCTCGCTGGGACCCGACTCTCCACTCTCCGCGGGCAGCGCGTGCGTTTTCTTTTTGGGGGGGTTGAACTGTAGCGTCGCTTGTTTTGCGTCCGATTTGCCCATGGCGGCTTCAGACGAGAGCCTAGATCTCCAACAGTTAGTCCGCCAGGTGAGTTCAATGTTGTATGCGGCTACGTGAGCACCAATTCGAGGGGCCAGCCACAGTCCGCAGCGCTAACACCAGCTCATCAGACGACCAGTCCCCTCTAGCCGCCAGGATTCTGCAGCTCAGCTTGGCTTCAAGGCTCTTCGTGTAGCCACAGCACCTCCTCAGCCCCCGCAAGGACAGGGCCGCGCCACACCGCTCCGTAGGCCACGAGGTTCAGACCGGGGGATGCACCAAGCCAAGCCCAGAAGAGACGTCCATCAGGCAAGGGCCGCTGCCACCTCTCAGCGCCAGTGGAGGGGCTCTGCCACCAGCCCCCACCTCGATGCAGCTCCCGGTGCCCCCGGCCACGGCACCCCCACGACCCCGGGCTCAGAAGTGCGCTCCTCCGCCTCAGTGCGGTCCGGCCGGGAGGGCAGGGCACTTACACGCACCACGTCCGCAGCCCCGATGCAGCAAGGTCCCCTCCGCGTTCCCGGCACGCCCGGCACAGCAGGTAGGCACCGGCAGTCGCGATGCAGGGAGGGGGACGTCCAGGCCCACTGCGGCTGTCTAGCAGAGCGTCCGCCGCGCCAGCCACAGTCCACGACTCCCCCGCGGCTCGCAGGGCCCGATGAATCCCCGGTCTCGCGTTGCTGGGAGCCTCCGCTCCGAAGGTCCGCTCCTCACGCTGCCCCGTCCGCAACGGGTAATATCTTCACCGCCAAGACGCCCACGGACTTGGAACTCGCACCGAGTGGACCCGCGACCTTTAGCCGTCCATCGGTATCGTTTGAATGTCGGTAACTGGCCTGTAGGATGTTGTTGTAGGGTTTATTGTCGCCCGGCTGGCGAGAGCCTCACTAAAGCGCGGCCATGACCGTCCAGCGCCACCTAGCGCCCCTATACGGCTCTGAATTTCGCCCACGAGACTCCACTAATCCTATTTTGTCGGCTATGCGCGCTGCTTGGCAAAGGGCACACTGCTTAATGGGCTCACATCCTCGTCTCCATAGAAAAGCACCACTATGGAATAATTCTGCAATTCGTATTAAAAGACAATCTATATTTTGGCCTATCTGGGAAACAGCAGGTGTTTCCACCTTAGATCAACTTTTTTCAAATGATGATATTAAATCATTTGTCCAACTGCAGGAAGAATTTAATTTGCCTGATATACAACTTTCAAAATACAACCAGTTACGACAATCCTTATGGAGAAGCCTAGGACCTCCACCATGGCTCTTGCCCGACTCACCAATTGTAACATATCTCCACACTTGGGGCAGGATGAAAGGAGTTACATCTGGCTTCTACCAAATTCTCACTTCGCATCTTTTTTCTCAACCCTTATCGCAAGCTTTACGTACTAAATGGCAAACCTTATTATCGGTCTCTTATACCGATGATGAATGGTCTGACATTTTTAGCAATCTCAATAAGGGTGCACGTGAAACACACTTATTTTCATTTTAAACTTTTGGCATAGGCGTACCCGCCGACGCTACTTCATGGACCACAATTCTTTGGGGTAACACGCTGGTAGGACTAGCAGAGTGCGGCCAATCGGATTTTTGTGCACGTGAAGCATAATTGAGATTTTGCTTATGCAGGATTTTAGATGATTGGCACTGGTCACCAACAAAACTGCATAAAGCTGGCTTGCTTCCCCATTCTAACTGCTGGAGATGTGATAGTACGTCTTGTAACATTTCTCATATCATCTGTGGATGTCCAGTGATTCAACCCTTTTGGAATTATATTGGTAAAACCTTATATTCCACGATGCCTCTACAAATTTCACTTTCGCATGCTACCATTCTTCTGCATGTTACACGTCAATCACAATCACTTTCTAAACCACAAGCCCGACTCTTACACACAGCCACAGCCAAAATTTGTATACTACGACACTGGAAATCGCCTCAACCACCTTCACAAGAAACATGGATGGTGGCCATGATCCAAACAGCTTCCTACGAACGTATTATATACAACATACAGGATCAATCTGATCTCTTTCTTCAAATATGGTCACCTTTTCTAGCTTCAAATACCGATGCGAACGTTAATGGCCCATCTACGCAATAATTAAATTTCTATCTCCTCTTATTCTCACTCATTATTCATTATTGGTGGTTAATAATTCTTAATACATATTGTATTTATCTACTACTTGTTGTTGTCTTTAATAGCTACTCACCAGAGCATTTACATGTAAATTTATATCTTTTAATATATATATTAATACATGTTTGTTTCTCTGCTTACACTTTCATCCTGCAGAATATACCTATTGTTTTCATTTATTGCTTGCACATTTCTCTATATTATCCATTTCATTAACTTTTTCTATTCTTATCTCGTAATTCCTTTTCCTACTTCTTCTCCCTTGGCTCCGTAACAATATATGTATATACCTGTAGTATAATGTAATTTATTTAATTTTGTCTATATCACAGAACATTACTTTTTCTCTTTCTTTGAATCAGCGTAAGTACTTTATGTTATGGTAAGCCTGTATCGTGTCTTATCTTACCTTACTTTATCTATCACTTAGAATGTCCTCTCTTACATTTATGTTTATATGCATCCAATAAACTTACTTGATCCTTATATTCATCTTTTATCTATTCGCATTGTTTTCTAGAGTGTCTTCTTTTCCTTGGAGATTATTTGAATTGCATTATGCTTCATATTTGTACATTTTCACTTATCGCTTTCTTTTGTGATTCTTCCTTTCCTTCCCTTTGTCTTCCCCCTTCCCTTGATTCCATCTTTTATGGTCTCAATATTAAGCTAATATTTGTCTTTACATTTATATATTTATGTTTTTATTAAATTGTATAATATGATTAATTATTCTGAAACGTTTACTACATGCTTATGCCCAACAAATGTCTTATGTATTTGTTGTATGACAATGCATACAGTTATTATAATATATGTATTTTTTTCTTATGAATTTCAATAAAAAATTGAAACACTAAGAATGACATAAAAACAGGGTCGCGACCACTTGAGGCATGGTATAGCACAGTGTAAACAGCTGTCATGAATGCGAATTTACAGCGTTTAGAATATTGAAAAGTATATCTTTTATGCGTTTCCGTAGATACATCAGCCAGAAGTAGACTAGTGTGTGAATTCAGTTTAATAGCAAAAGAGCGACGATCCTGGTTGTCGATTGGTCAAATTTGCCCATCTGTCTAAATTAACACTGAATCAAAATCAGCAAGACGAGATAGCCTTTTAAAAAAAAATCTATATTGTGTTTATTTTTATTTGTTTATTTTTGTCACAAGTGGTGCGTCGGCTTCTGGGGCATTTAAGGCAGAGAGGGGATGCTTCTTGAGAATTCCTGAGTACTTTAAGGTCCACGAAGACAGAGAAGGTGATGTCTCAATCAATCAATCATTGAATTTATAGAGCGCGCTACTTACCCGTAAGGGAGGGGGTGCTGCTACTGCTCGAAGAGCCAGGTCTTGAGGAGTTTTCTGAAGGTGAGCGGGCCTTGGGTCTGCCGTAGGTGGGTGGGGAGGGTGTTCCAGGTCTTGGCGGCGAGGAAGAAGAAGAATCTGCCACCGGCGGTCGTTCGTTGGGTGCGGGGGACAGTGGCGAGGGGGAGACTGGCTGAGCAGAGCTGGCGGGTGGGGGTGTAGAAGCTGAGTTTGTTGTTGAGGTAGGCTGGTCCGGTGTTGTGGAGGGCTTTGTGTGCGAGGGTGAGTAGCTTGAAGGTGATCCTCTTTTTGGAGGGGGAGCCAGTGTAGGTTTCTCAGGTGGGGGGTGATGTGGCTGCGGCGCGGGATGTTGAGGATCAGTCTGGCGGAGGCGTTTTGGATGCTTTGTAGTCGTCGCAGGAGTTTGGCCAGGATCCCTGCGTAGAGTGCATTGCCGTAGTCTAGTCTGCTGCTGACGAGGGCCTGGGTCACAGTTCTCCTTGTTTCGGTGGGGATCCACTTGTAGATCCTGCGGAGCATGCGGAGGGTGTTGTAGCAGGAGGAGGAGACTGAGTTGACCTGCTTTGACATGGAGAAGGAGGAGTCGAGGATGAATCCCAGGTTGCGTGCGTGGTCTGTGGGCGTAGGTGCTGTTCCTAGTGTGGTGGGCCACCAGGAGTCATCCCAGGCAGAGCGGGTGGGCCCGAGGATGAGGACCTCCGCCTTGTCCGAGTTCAGCTTCAGCCGGCTGCACGCCATAACCCGAGTACAAGACTTCCGTGTTAGTATCGGCAGAGACAGCCGGTTTGAAATGGGAAGCTCTAAACATACAGCTGCCACCAATAAAGAATCCAATGGTTGAACCAATTGCGGTTCTGCCATTTATATATTTAAACAAAGAATGCACGCGTCATTCTAACCGGCTTACCTACGGGGGAAGGACGCATTGGAGATCCGTCTGTGGATTTTGAAGGTAAACAGAGGTAGGGAGAAGAGGCTAGGGGAGCTTATTTTTTAGTACAATTCCGAGCCGATTTTATAAGGCCAAACGTCACAAAGGAAGAGTACGTGCATAGAAATTGTATATAAAGATTACATCATTGACCCTAACAGGTGAGAATAGGTTTATAGTACCAATAAATGCTCATAACACTAAGTAGCCTATTATTTCAACAATGCGTTGGCTATTTATTGCTGGCATATACATTTTCCCAGACTTTCTAGGCCATGGGCCCACACTATGCCCGGCAGATCAAGTGAACAGAGTGGTCAGTAACATGAAATAAGGTAAAATACTTTCTGTCTCTAATCTATGATCACCGCACAACTGGGACTGTTAGGGGGTCCCCCTTGACATTACATCATGGGGGGCTGCACATGGGATCATAAGTATATATGAGAATAAGCCCATCTGATAGAGTCTAAGGGGGTATGTGAAATGTTGAAGATGAGATGTATATCACACCTGTTTTTTAACTGATCATAGAAACAACATAGAAAAGGATGCAATTAATGAAAGATGGGGCAGCAATGATGTATAACCAAGTTGTTGCTAGAATAGTGGGTATTGAGCAAACAATGAAGTTAAGCTTGATGAAACATATTGTATTTACTTCATACAGGAATGAAAGCAACGGCAAGCAAACAGTGCCAATAAATAATAATAATAATAATACAGAGTTTTATAGAGCGCGAACAGCTACCTCACAAGGAGGTGTCCCGGCTAATAAAGAGAGACTAACATTTGCCTTGGGAAACCAATAGAGCCATCGAAACGCGTCGACGCTTCTTTCAACACAATCCGTGGAGTGAACTTATCCTGTAGATAGAAACAATAGATTATATCCAGGACTAGCTACGATATTTCTCAGATCAGATGTGTTATCAGATGACAAAAATGTATTGTCTGTTCCTGTCTCTCTGTTGATTGTTTAGGATTCCTTAGGTTGTCTGAACAAGATATACAATTTCAACTGTATATGAATTTAGGACTCATTTTGCCATTATTTGGTTCTCTGTATATGAAATATATGATTTTAATGACATATGAATTTGGACTTTGATGCAAGTGTAATCATTTTGATAGTGTTTTTGTATCGCAATATCTGTTGGTTTTTAATAAAAGATTTATTGTTTCATATGAATTTACATGTGTAATATTTGTATGTACAACCTTCTATGATCTAACATATGGGCTAATAGTATTTTCATGTTGGGTACCTAGAGATCCAGCATTGTACTCAGGGTCTGTAGCTATTTTCCACCAAGGGACGTTTATTTCTACTTGTCAGTAGCACCCTATTCCCCTGGTCTGGTCGAAGGGGTCAGTTTCTTCGTTTTTCTATACATAACTGCAAGCACTTCTGAAGCAAAAGCGAGCATGCCAGCAGAGAAATGGCCCAAAAGCGTGCAGAGGAAACATGACAAGTTATGCAGAGAGATGCAGGTGGTATCAATTGTCTCTATCGCTTTCCGCAGTGCCACAACACACGTCAGAGCAGTCGTGAAAGGTTGGACAACGCCCATCGTGAGATGAAAGGGTCCGACATTCAAGTGCTTTACCAGCTGCCGACACATGCTTTGTACAACATTGGCATCGCACAGTCCTGGCACTGAACACAACTGTCATATACCGATGAAGTGTCATATATTACAAGCACTGGGGGACTAGTATTGCCCAACAGAGGCGCTATATAGCACTGGAACCATACGGAACAGGTACGCTACAGAAGGTGCTCAGAGCAGCACAGGCGTTGTTGGGCACAGGTATTGTACAGCACATGTTTTGTGTAAAACACGGGCACTGTGTGGAATAGATAACATTCCGGTCTGGTATTAAATAGAAAAGGCATTAAACGTCTTTATTTTTCTTAACAGTTTTGTGCACAAAGCTGGCACAAATGAGCCAACAGTAGAGAACAAAAAGTTTATTTCTACAAGGCACACCGAAACATAAAAAAACAGGATATAATGCAATTTCATTAAGAAAAATCGAGAGATAGACAAAGAAAGTAAAGAAAAAACTCATTTACAAAAATGTTGCAAACTCAAGCCAGCACTTATACCGGCAGTTCCATTTCCCATGACACCTCTTCAAGCTACGCAGCCTACGCTTCCATTGCCTAACGTGCGTTCATGATTTTAAATAAGTGGGCTGCCTTCATTTGCAATATTATTCAGCTTTATACAAGATAGGCGCATTGCACAAGCCAACATTAGGAGACGTACGATAGGCTGACAGACGCCGCTGAACCTCACAAGATCAAGGCATTGCATCCGGACATGAGCACGAAACTTTACAGTATACAAGTTGCATCAACGCTGGAATAAACATTCATAAAAGTAATTTAAGAAGGCATGCACTTTACAAAGGAGAAAAGGCATGAGACAGCAAGTGCCGTGTGCCAGAAGCCTCTCACTATCAGGTGTGAGGGTGATGAGAACAGACACGAGCAGAGGGCAGGCCGGGGACCCCAAAGATGACTTACTTGGGAGAGGAGCAGAGCGTCTGCCTTGGTTATCACAGCGGGACTCGAGAGCTGTGGGAGCCGCACCTCCGGCGCCATGCCATGGCTGCTGACGGGAGGAGAGAGCAGGGCGGCGTCACTCTGGAGCACACCTCTACGCCCAGGGAGGCGAGTGGGTCCTCCCGCGGGGCGAAGTGCGCACTCACCCAGCAGTGTAACCTCTCAAGGCGGGAATGCTCATGGCCCCCTCACGAGACAGTAACACTTGAGTGAAGTAGACAGTGATCTTTTCACTGTGCAGCGCAACCACTCACAGCGCAGTCAGTGTACCATCGGGCAATGAATCACATCGCAGACCGATGGGGGTTAAAAGGTCGCTTTTATTTCAGCAACGACAATTCAATACAATAATACAATCAATGAATTTGCATGTAACCCCACATGAAATATCCCCTCTGAAATTTCCCCATATTTATCCCCCATGAATTTTCCCCCGTATCGATCCCCCATGACTTTTTCCCCATCTTGATCCCCCATGACTTTTTCCCCATCTTGATCCCCCATGAATTTTCCCCCACCTTGAACCTCGACCCCAACCCCTTAGTTTGTCCCCCTTCCTACCTCCTGCCTCATTCCTCTGTCCTCTGTTTTCCCTCTGTCCTAAGCTATTCTGCCTGCCCTAACCCTTCCTGCCTGCCTCAATCCCGTCCAAATCTGCCACCAGGAAAAAACCCTGCAAAGGCGTTTTTCCTGTCCCCCCCCCCCCCACCGCTAAGGATTTAAATTGTGAAAGTTCCCCATTTCAGAAATGATGAAATCAAAAATCCCAAATCAGTTCAGGATCAACAGCCAATTTAGATGAAAATGCCAGATCATAAACTCTTGTTGTCAAGACACAATTAAGGGACTGTCGCCAATACAGCCCTCAACCCCAAGTTGCCATCCCAATAGATCAAGGAACTTTCTTCAATATTCGCCAAATACAATTTTTTTTTGGGGTATCACCAAAAGATCAACCCCCCCAGGTTTGAAAATTCTGAAAATCAGTAACACAAAGCCAGAAAGTTGTACCAAGGTATTTACCATTTATCCTAATAAACTCAAAACTCAAAACTTAAGTTAGATCTAAGACAACACAGATCAGTCATCATGACAGCCAACTTAAGACAGGAGTGTCCCACGATCCAGAAGCTTGTCATGTAACATATCTTAGTAGTTTGCTATCCAACGGCCTAACCTTACGGTTGCTGCACAGAAACTCCCCCCCCCCCCCCGATCGCTTCCAGAGCTGTTCCTACTCTAATAGAATGGGTACCAAATTCTAAAACATGTAAGACCTAACAAAAGCAAAATTTTCTCGAGACCCCCAACAGGTGTGAACCTGTCAACGCAGACCCAACCTGATGCTGAAACAGAAAATTAGTATTTGGATAATTTTCAAATTGGTCAAATTGTAGCCATGCTGATCAATGGCATAGCGGACCGCTAAGCTTCCGCAATACCCCCGTAGCCCCTTGTCTTCTTTGGTCTGTTTTAGATGATTCTAAAAGAAAATTTAACAAATTAGGTGTGGTTGATACATTGGAGTATTTCAGCCCAGGAAAAAACTGATTTTCTTAACAACTCGGATATCCTAAAAGCTCTAAAGAATAACTATAACATGCAGACTTGAAATAATGAAGCTTCCAATGTGGAATAACAAGGTCTAGGCAGTGTTGGCACAAATGCCTCCCAGTAACGAAAAATTATGTAGGTTTGCACAGCACAGTGCCACATCCCTGTATATAAGGCCAACCTAGGAAAAATGTTCATTCCCAAATCATCTAGCGAGGGGTCATAACCCCAAAAGTACTTACCATAGAGAGAACTGCCTGAAAGCTTCCCCGCAATGGTGGTAAGGGATACATTCTTATCAATGTTGCTTAGAATAACACGCAGTATGTTGATGATACTGAGTAAAAAGCCTACTTGATCATTGTTACAGCAAGCCGTATATGACTGGAGAAAATTCGCACAAGCCCTTATGTAAGCTAAGCATGCGCTGATAACAAAAGAGAGTCCCACCAACATCTTTATCTTCATCCCGCTAGAAACCATACCGCCTGAGGAATCAAATCCTTCCTTGGTCTGCTTTGGGTGCCAAACACAAGGAATGCTATTATTAAGAACGAGATCACGCATCTACTATAATATTTGTCCGGACCAGATATATGCTGAACTGTAAAATTTATATTAAAAGCACGCAACACAGCATGACACAGCACACAGCATGAATCTCTGCAACAGGTCAAGCAGACATTTTGCTTTTTCCTTCCTACCAGTTACCAGATCCACTTACAGTTTGCTGTGGATATGAAAGGCACTGATTTGCTGCCAAATACTTACTCAAAACTGTCAATACTACGATCAGAGGAAAGAATTCAAAGAATGAAATACTGCGACTCTCATTAATCCACGCACCCTTTCCGGCCTAAAAAGCCCAAAGCCAATATCTCCTAGTGCGTCATCTTCTTTTTTTTTTTTTTTTTTTTTTTTTACTAACCATACAACACGTTCGCCCAGATACCTGGTAGGAAAAAACATCAAAAACTTTAGGAAACATTATCTCAAACTCTGAATCGGATCTCATGGACAGAGACGTTCTAAGCAAGTGATGAGGAAAAGAAACGGCAGCCATAGCAACGCCCAACCTCTAACAGAAAGATCTCCCAGCATTTAGTACCCTGCGAGCAAAATTGAAGAGACCTAGTAACCGCTGTATTCCAAAAAGAGTACGTTTGGTGGCATGCTAGCAGGTATCAGCAAGTGCGCAATTCCCTGCACTTTAGTAACTGGTCACCTGACCTCCATTTTCACTCAAACTACATACCGAAGAAAATGAGGCATGTAGAAGATACTTTGACTTCTCTAGAGCCTGAGGCCCGCCTAACTCTTGCATCAAAGATTAAAAGAATTGGAGTGCCTTGACGCACTGTTGTGATCCTTGTGATCAAACAAAAAGAAAATTATCCATATAATGGGACACTTGGGAATGAGATGATGGGAATGAGAAAATCCCCTGCAGAAAAAGAGCTTAAATCAACAGCTGACTAGGGACTGCACAACCCGTGGGCAAAACTTTGTTGAGAAAGAAATGTCCTTGAAAGTGTATGTCAAAGAATTCAAAGTCTTGTGGATGAACTGGAAGTAACGTACAAGCAGATCTAATGTCACATTTTGGCTAACTCCGCTCTTGAGCCAGACTTCTTACCAGACCAAAAGCTACCTCCACTAAAACAAAATGCACCACAGTGTCTTCCTTGGTGATAAAATTGTTCACAGATAAAAACTTGTAGTCAGGAAAATGTTGTATCAAGTGAAAATCTCCCTAAGTCTTTCTAGGAACCATTCCCAAAGGAGAATTGATAAGGTTGTGAAGAGGCCAAGAAAAGAAAGGGGGGCCAGCCAACCTAACCTCTGCAATTTCAGAGTGTATTATGAGTTATGACCTGTGGGAATTGTTCTGCAGATGCTAAATTTAGAGCAAACCTGCTGTGTCTAGGACCTTAATAATTTGAGCTGAAAACATTTTTAAAACTCCCCCACTCCAAATTCGAAGCTTTTTTAAAAAAAAATTTTTTTTAGTGAAGATAAAATTGAAGCTATTAACAAAGCATGGAGGTATAAAGTGTTGATGGACTGAACATTACAAAATGCCCATGTTAATGTTAACTACAATTCAAAGGCGTCACTGACAATACTACAGCATAAAGACAATACCACTGCATTATATAGAAATGTAAGCCTACTGCCTGACCTACGATATAAAGCTAACACCACTGGCTCACCAAAGCCACTGCTGCTGATTGACCTACAATAAGTAAATATTACAAACGTAACTGCTTTTTGACGTAAGGCTGTAATGGGGCGCCCCTCCCTCTACCTGGACTAGTAGGGAAAACGGATCTTGAGTCGCTAAAACATTGCAAAAAAGGGGTGTTGACCACATTTGGAACATTCATGGCTATACTTACGTGGATCCTTCTGTC
Organism: Triturus cristatus; assembly: GCF_964204655.1. Lineage (NCBI taxonomy): Eukaryota > Metazoa > Chordata > Amphibia > Caudata > Salamandridae > Triturus > Triturus cristatus. The sequence continues at coordinate 1,203,591,454 of NC_140582.1, read as the reverse complement.
AGAAACCTGTTAGAATTCCAGCAGGCTCCTGCAGCGAAATCTTGAGATTTTGCCCAAGTGCCCGCCCCTCTTAGGGTGGGGAGCAATAGCAAACCCACTAGCACTATGCATCGTAGGGAGAGGACTCCGGGAGATACATCTATTGCACCCTTTATTTGTTATCCACGTCACCCCCAAGGCTTCTCTGTAACTAGGGCTAGACGGGCTAAAAAATCTTGTCATAATGTAGCCAGGCAAAAAAAAACAAATCTTGACTGAGCCTTTCTAATCGCATCCAAGTATTTAAAATTGAGATTGAACGTTCTGGAAATCTTATACCGTGAAACACTTGCAAAAACAGAAAATTTGTGGTCCAAAAATCCATATTAGTGGGAACCCTGGGTCTTTAAGGTAGCTCCCCAGCCTCCTCCCTAGAGCCTTCTTTGGATTGAATCTCCCTGTACAGTAACCTGAAACGCCACCACAACTCTCCATCCCAAATCTTGTCTTTTGGTATGCTTGTCAAGACATGACCCCAAGAGCATCGACATCCCCGTATATGGAAAACTTTTAAGACCTATGACTTTTGTCCTTACCATCCTTCTCCTTAGCAAATTTACAAAATTAGATTCTGTTACAGTGGAGGTGCCTCATTCTGGCAACAAACCTAGCCTCCGCAGCCTTACCAGTAACTCCAGTTGCTTTACGTTTCCTAGAAACTTTCTGAGTAATGAATATCAATCAGCGGCTCACCTGCTTTACAGGGCTTGATTGATGTTGAAAGCTTTTCTTGCTGGTGCTCCAGATGCCTTGGAAAAAACTCTCTAACTCCACCTAATCCCTTCAGATTCTTGTATCTGCAAAACATTACTCGGAAAATCTTGTTAGTAAATCCCCCCCCCCCCCAAACCCTCCCCTACTTTGAGAGAGAAAAAATACTATTAGACAAAATCATCATCACTAACCATCTCACCCTCTCCCAAATCAGATAATTCATCATCACCAATAGCATGAAACCCCTTGATGAGCTCCATCGCCCACACCGCCATCAAATTTTCGGCAGATCACCGCTTTTTGAATTGCATTTTTTGTGAGTGGACGAAGGCATTAGAAAAAACCCACTCCGAGATTTTCCTTTTGGTGATGAGTAGATGAACAGGACGCTTGATACCTATTCAAAAGAGTATTTCTGCACCTGATGCCCTTTTGCAGACTTGTCTTATGGTTGGCCTGCAAGACACTAGAACTCGCAGACATGTGGAAGGAAAACGAACAGGACGCTTGATACCTGAAAACGAACAGGACGCTTGATACCTGAAATGAACAGGACGCTTGATACCTGAAAACGAACAGGACGCTTGATACCTGAAAACGAACAGGACGCTTGATACCTGAAATGAACAGGACGCTTGATACCTGTTCAAGGAGTATTTCTGCATCTGATGCCCTTTTGCAGGTTCGTATTATGGTTGGCCTGCAAGACGCTATAACTCGCATAACTCGGATGAAATAGCAATTTTCTGTACCCTCACTGCTATCCCACGTCCATTTTCCCTGCTCTTTACGCTCACCATTAACCCTGACTAATAGAATTCACTGACGCTGCCAACCTCGAAGCACCAAAAAAGGGGGGGGAAATAATAGGAAATATCATATTTAGTAGTTGAACTTAATAAAGCAGTGACCTGAACACATCAAATGAGCCATAAGCTAAAACCCCACAGGTAACACCATTACCCCATTTTTTACCAAAAACACATCCTGTCAAACCTGACACTGAACGCCTTGGAAATAAACCATTCTACCCTGCGTAACAAGAAAAGCAGCACAAAATACTCCCAACAACAGCGAGGACTCAGCCTTAATTTTAAATAAACAAACAACAAAAAACGCTACAAAAAACCAACAACACGGCACCAAAAACAAAGGCGCTCAGAAATAATGCATATTCCTTATTGTCAAGAGGACCGCAGCGCGATAGCCATAAAAACCCATCCCTACACACCATATGTAAATAACAAAATATTTAATTACATGTCGTAGAGCCAATTGTCTTATCACTATGTCAAATATACATTCACAAGCTCTTAAACCCAAAATAAGCACAATACATATCGCTTTTTCCATTCACGCTAACAAATTGAAAGGCTCATCATAAACCAAAACCAGAAATGTTTCATCAATTGTCATTTGTAAAAGCATTTGATCTTAATGCTAAAAATACTTTCACTATCTTCAGCACAAAAACGCTTTTTAACCACTAGATGGCTACCTAATTGTAGCACTAAAATAAATCAAGCTCCGAAAACCATTTCTAAATACACAATTCAATTTACGGTAAAGGCAAGCTCTGAGGCACAAAACTGCCGCACTGCCTCCTACCTTAGCCTAGGACCCCCAACTGGCACTAATTAGAACGCTGCGTTTGAAACCGCCGCGTTCTAAAGCAGGCGCCTCGCCTGCGCGCGCTCGGTCTGGGCACTACCATGGCTGAAGCTGCCCGGGGGTGGACATTCTTCGAATGCCACCCCCAAGCCCCCATTTCATGGCGCACGCGCGCGGTATATCCTTGCACAGCAGTTTAACCTCTCACAGTGGACAAAATGACGGTTCAGTCTAGACAGCCAATCCAGATGCTGCATTAGCAGCGTCAGGATTGGCTAGAGCACAGATGCCCCCACCCATTAGGAGACCGGGAGGGACTCGGGGCTGCTGCATGAAGCAAGCAACCCTCGGTCCCTCCCTCTCCTAAGGGCTAAGGCAGCGGCTAGTAGTGCGCATGTTCGGGCTGGTCGTAAAAATGACCATGCCCAAAACTGAACATGCGCACAGCTGCTGCCTGCGCTCAGTAACAACTCCTTGTTGTCTGTCAGTCACCACCAAGTGGGCGTGGCCCAGTCAGGTGCCGGCCCGGAACTGACAGCCACGCAGCGCGACTCGAGTTATATTTCAACACAATCAGATTAAGTGGAACGAGATTGAACAAATTATTAATGGGCCCTGGGGCCATGGGGGCATGTGGCATTAGTGGCAGGTGGGGCAACACCCCAGCGCTCAAATGGACGCACCGCCCCTGCTCTTCACTTCTTATGGTTTCTGACTTTTGTGTTTCGCCCGCACCCCTTGTACATAACCCATAACCTTGCGAAGCGCTATCATTTCCTTCCAGCAGAACATCTATGCCTGGTGCCCTGGCCAGCTCCTGGGGTGCCATCACCATCCAGGGCGCAGCTGCCCCTTCTTCACCTCAGAGGGTACTGCCCGCAGGGCCTGTTCCTCCTCCATTCTTTTATTTTGGACAAGCCAGCCCACCTCAATACTCACCGGCCTCCAGCTCTGCGGATTACAATCTCCGACCAAAAAGATGCTTTTCTGAGGTCAGAACTCCGTTTATATTAATGGGATACAGTACTTTTCTGGTATTTTATGGCAGAGAGTGGCTCATTTCAGCAGGAATTATTTGGTAAGTCATTCTGTAATGTCTTCGCCATGTCGCCGCTTTCTGATGTCTGTCAAGGATTTTGTAATGTGTGACCTTCTTCTCAGAAGCCTTGGCGTGTTTTAATACCATTAGCACGTGAGCTGTGGTCCTGCTCTGCCAAGCAATGATGGCATTGGGTGTGCACTCTGTCTGCAACCACCAAGTCTGCCGTGGCATAGTGAGGCCTGTGGCCCCCTCCCGCACGTAGCCATGGGCCTCAGAGACAGTTCTGTTCTTATGAGAAAAAAACACGCGGAGGCCACACAACCGGAGGCCGACGTTGACTGCCATTGCCCCCAGAGATCAGGAGCCACCTGGGGGCACGTACACAATGGGTCACAAAAATGTACATGGCCTTATCAGACCAGGGCTCTCTAAGGCCACAGAGCCACGCTCACTTCCCTCCTCTTCCATTCTCTTCCAGAGCCCCCTTTGTGCCCCTCCCTTTAGAACGTGCCCATCCCTTTTACCACCCAGTCTCTTCTGCCTTTCTACGGCATACCCTGCCTTCCCACATGCCCCTTCACTTCCTCTCCCTTCTTTGTTGTCTCGTCTCTGTCCTTCACGTTTACCTTTTCGCTTTTCATTTCTTTCTTCACGCACCGCGTCAACTCCTTTCTGTTCCCAATTCTAGCTTTGCCGTTTGTTGGTTGTTCTATTCCGCTCTGCTCTCTGCTGGTCTTGACTGCGCTTCCCTGTTCTGCTCTTCCCTATTCCGTTCTGCCCTGTTCCGTTCTGCCCTGTTCCATTCTGCTCTGTTCCCTTGTGCCCTGTTTCCTTGTGCCCTTTTTCCTTGTGCCCTGTTCCCTTCTGCCCTGTTCTGCCGTGCACTGTTCTATGCTGCCCTGCTCTATTTTGCATTGTTCTGCGCTGCCCTATTCTGCCCACTTCTGTGCTGGTGCTGCGTTTATGTGTTGGGCACTGTTTCCTCCTGCTCAGATGTTCTGCTCACTTCTAACTAGTAAGATGAAGAAACTGGGGGGAGGTCTCTCAAAGGGGCATGGCCAATCTAATAAAGGGCGTGGCTTAAAACACGTAAGCTAAACATCTGTGCTTAGCATAGTGTGCCACACTACTGGTATGTTGCTGCTTCTCTCATAGCATCCACATATATGATACAAGAAGTAACATTACACCTACAACAAGCCAGGACTATTGGCTCTCCTAATGCTTTTATTATTGTTCTCCTGTTAGTGCAGTTCTACTCTAATAATGCTGCTCACAATACTGTCCCACTGTTACTTCTGTGATCTTACTCCCATTACTATTCTCCTGGTGACATTGTATTTGTTCTCCTTATCTTACCGTTATTGCTAAACTGCTCAATCTGCTGACACTGCGATCATACTAACTTTGCTCGTACTGCTGGTCTGTTAACACTACTAGCAACGCTCTAATGTTACCCGCTATCACTGCTCTATTGCTCCTGCGGTAACTGCTTTACTACTAAAACTGCTGCGTTACTATTCTGCTACTTCTGAAGTCATTGCTAAACTGCTTACTTATTCATCTGATACTAAACACAGTGGGCCTCATTTATGAAAAGTGACGCATCACTGCGTGGAAACAGTGATGCGTCACTTTTCACTGCGCCCTCCCTGCGACTCCAATGATGCGTCATATTTACAGTATGACGCATCATGTCGCAAGGAGTCACAGATACGTCAGTATTTCTGACGTATCTGTAGGCGCAAAAGTGACGCATTGCTGGAGTGTGTCACGAAAGTGACGCAACTCCAGCAATGTGTCCTTTCACATGGGGCAAGCCCCATGTGAAAGGGCCTGCGTCAGTCTTACGCCTGCTGTGTGGCAGGCGTAAGATATTGACGCATTTGCACCCTAGAAGTGGCGCAGTGAAATCTCGTAGATTTCACTGCGTTACTTCTACGATGCTTACTTAGGTGGGAACGCCCACCCTGCATACATTATACCTGACGCAGGTATAATGTAGCGCAGGGGTTTACAAAGTGACGCATCTACCTAGATGCGTCACTTTGTAAATATGGTGCAACAAGGTCCAGTTTTTACGCCGCTGATGCGTCACAAAAAGTGACGCACCGGCGACGCAAAAGTGACGCAAGGACTCATAAATGAGCCCCAGTATATTAATATATTTATAATAGCAACTACACCACTAAACTCATTAATATGCCGAGACCAATTGGCATTGCCAATGCCTGCTATTCGTGGAGTCACTTATAATTTCATTTTCACGATGTTATATTATAACGCAAGTTTCCAATGGCATGTGGAGCTTCTCTGCCTTTTTTAAAGGCTGTGGGGCATATTATCAAGCCCATTATCACTGCTTTAGCGGCTGTTTTCGTCCGAAAAGCCGCCATAATTTAATTGCAGTATCAAGGACATGCTAACAGGCTTTAGCGCATTTCCTTGTGCTAGCACCTGTTTTACTAACGCCTTGCATTGCATCGCTAATGAAATGCAAAGTAGACGTTCCTCACAAAAACTTCATGGGAGTACATCGCTAACGCAGCTTCGCGATATTTACAACGATGCCCCGGACCTGCGTAGCGCCGATTAAAATCGAGGTAAGCCCCCATTAACACTGGAATCTAACGTCTGCAAAATTCCTGACTGAGCTATATTATCCGATGGGAGGTGAATTGTGAGGCTAAGTGCACCATGTCGTATTATCAAGGTTTTACCTATCGCTGAGTTTTTATCGCTGGATTTCATGCGATATTACCGCATTTCCCCGCTATTGCTGGATTTATTATCGCCTTGGAGATAAGCGTTGATAATAACTCGCTATCTCGGTGATAAAATCCAGTGATGGCCGGCGATAAGAAAAACTGCGATAAAACGCGCTTAGCGGTAATCATCGCTGTTTGGTGATAATATGCCCCTGTATTTTTTCTACACTTCAGTGGGGGGGGAGTCAGCCACGTTGTGGAGTGTGTATCCTTGCGCCCTACCTGTTCACACAGACCTTTCTCTCCCGCTTGCACTTAAGAGAGGAGCAGGGAAATGCAGGGGAGAAGTGTGACCATTCCAGCCAAATGCCTGTACCAGGTTCCTTTACTTTTCATTTAAATGCACCCTTAAGGTGACACCACAAGGAGCAAAGAGAGGGTCGGGCAGAAGTGACTGCGATAGACGGCTCACAATTTCGGTCAGTTCAAGACTGGGGAGGGGAAATGTACTGGGGCAGTCTGCCGTGAATAAAAGCCCGTTATCACTGATTGTCCAGCAAGAGGAGCTTGCAGGACACAGGAAAGCTCATCCCAGCGTGCGCTTTTTTAAAACACCCTGCAAGGCTCTTTACGTCATGAGAGCATGCCGGACCCAGGGCAAAGTCAGCACATATAACACTTGACAGTACAGCTTTGCATATGTGGAGCTGACACTTGGGCATTAGGAAGGATAGTCCGTCCGGATAATTTCCTATTTCATAAAATAGTCTTTTATATTCCATTATATTTGAAGATTTAATCTCTGCCACTTTTGGGGTTTTTATTGTAATTTCATGAATATCAATTATGTATTGAATGATTATTAAAATATTGTTTTTAATGTCACTAAATCTGTATTTTAAAATAACGAATGTTCTCATATCAACATTGAATTTGAGAATTGGAAATTAAATAATTTCGTTTTAATATATCTGTGCATTTCGATCTTTTACACTGAGTTTATTACTATTGTTCTATATATCAAGTTGTTATGTTTCAATATATGTTAGTTGCCTAGGAATTTAGGGGCATATCATCAAGGGCATTATCGCCGCTTTAGCGGCACTTTTTGCCGCTAAAGCGGCGATAATCTTAACGCCCTATCAGCATGGACACGTTAGCGCGTGTTTCCATGCATTTTCATCCTTTCCCTGAACGCCTAGCTATGACATTTCTCCTATTATCAAACCTCCTGTTAACTGGCATGGCGATAAAAAAAGTAGCGCTAACCGCGCTTATCGCTACTTTTCTTACGCCTTCTTTTAATCTGACTTAGCCATTATATCCAATGGAAGGTGGATATAATGGTTACGTCTGCCCTCCCCTATCACCAACGTTTCGCCGAACGTTGTACGATTATCGCTGGATTTCCAGCGATCATTAAACAATATGTAGCTATCGCTGGTATTTCTATCGCTTTTGAGATGAGCGATAGCAACCAGCGATAGCCGGCGATAATTATCCTACCGCTAAGTGCGCTTAGCGATAATTATCGCCCGTTGTTGGTGATATGCCCCTTATTTTCTACTGTGCGTTCATCTGTTTTTTTTCCCATTACTGTAGCTGGCCTTCATGTGTTTCTCCCCGAGAATATTGTCGTGGTGACGTCGCACATAATATAGGGGGCATATTATCAAGAAACCGCGTTAAAATTATCGCCGCTTTAGCGGCAGAAAACTGCTGCTAAAGCGGCGATAATGGGCTTGATAATATGCCCTTGGGAATTCCCATAGAAGCCCATGTTCTGGTGTCAACATGGGCTTCTACTGGAATTCTCACGGGCATATTATCAAGCCCATTATCGCCGCTTTAGCGGCGGTTTTCTGCCGCTAAAGAGGCGATAATTTTAACGCCGTGCTTGATAATATGCCCCACAGTTTTGTCCAGGGAAAATGGAGTTTATGTGGACGCAGCTTCGCGCTGCAGTGTCTGAGCAGTTGTTGGGCAGGGGTGTGTGCTCAGAGGATGCAGAGGAAGAGTAGATGTAACAAGTATTCGCAAAACCAAAAGCTCTCCCCTCTGGGACAGCTTTTACATTTAGCAACCAAGGGGGGGACGGCTAACGGAGGAGGAGGGTTGGATGTCTGAATGATTTGAAAAAAGCACCAGAAAGCAGACTGTGCTGAATGCTTCATAGCGCTTTTAGGTCTGGATTGCTGAGAGGGGGGTAGGTGTGAGGGGAGAGGAAAGAGGAAGAAAAATAGTTCACAGAAGGGAAATTGGAAATGAATGAATGAATGAATGAATACCTTCTTATATAGCGCATGGCTACCCTAGAGCATCCCAGCGCTGTTAAAGACCAAGGGCACTGTCAAACATTAGAGGGTGTTATTAAACAGAAATGTCTTAAGTTGCTTCCTAAAGGCAGTATGATTTAGTTCATGCCTGATGTTGTCAGGGAGTTTATTCCATTCTTTAGCTGCTAGGACCGAAAGTCGACGGCCACCCATACGGGCCAGCCTGACTTTTGGTACAACCAGCAGATTGCGTTGGTTAGATCTAAGAGATCTGATCGAATGATGGCGACAAAAGAAAGGATCCAGAATGGAAGGGCCAAGGTTGTGAATAGATTTATGTGCCAAACACATAGTCTTAAACACAATCCTTTCATGGACTGGAAGCCAATGGAGCAGTCTAATTGAGGGTTTAGCTGATGCTCGTTTCGGGACTTTCATGAGTAAGCGAGCAGCACAATTCTGTACAGCTTGCAAGGTTTTTATTGTAGTTACAGAGGCCCCCAGATAGATAGCATTAGCATAGTCTAGTCGCGAGAGGACCAGCGACTGTACTAATATACGACTGGCTTCAAAAGGAAGCAAGTTTAGGATTTTTTTAAGAACTCTCATGAGCCCATAGCAAGTCGAGGCTACTTTGTTAGCCTGATGCTGGAAGTTCAGGGCAGGGTCCAACCAAACCCCCAGACTTTTAATTTTGGTCTTGGGCTTCGGAGGGAGTCCCAGACACTGTGGCCACCAAGGGTCCAAATTGATTGGGGCTTTGTAGCCCAGCAGCATGATGTCTGTCTTGGCTCCATTTAGCTTCAAACAGGACGAGGTCATCCAATCAAGAACATTGGAGAGACAAGGGGTAAGTTTGTTAATCCCCTGATGTAAGGTATCGTCTCTCACCAGGGAAACAACCAGCTGCGTGTCATCGGCGTAGGTGACAAGCTGAATTCCCCAAGGAAGCACCACCTCAGCCATGAGACAGTTAGAAGAAGGGAAAACAAAGAAAGAGGACAAAAGTGGAGAAGGAGAGAAAGAACATGAACCACATATTCACAAAACAGTATTTGGTGAGGATTAGCTGTGTTTTACTACTTTTTACTAGGTTAGTGCCCTTCCATTTCTGGTGCTTTACAACAGTTTTAAGCTCTTATTAGAGTTTCACGTTGCTCAAATTCGTAGAAGATGTCACTCATAGTTGTTGAATGTCACTCATAATTACACTGAAATTATGAAAATGTCACACATAAGCAGTCTGAAACTGGGAGCTATGTATTTTCTACTCTCCTCATAGGCTAAAAATAGGTTCCACGTAGGTACAGACAGCCCCAGCCCCTTTGTCTCTGCTCTCCTGACACCTGCTAGAGAGCAGAAGGGTGAAATGAGGAGAAGCTGCGACTGTTGGGTTCATTTCTTCACGAGAGCGGCGAAGGAGAGCGGGCTTTGCTCTCTGTAAAGCAGAGGGGACAAGAGGAGGATGCTTTGTTCCTTCTAGAGTCCTCCGCCCCTCTCGTGAAGAAAGTAATCCGTCTCCTCATTTCATCCTTCTGCTCTACAAGTCCCAGTGCCCCTTCTCATTTCACCCTTCTCTAGGTATTCCTTCTAGAGTCCTCCGCCCCTCTCGTGAAGAAAGTAATCCGTCTCCTCATTTCATCCTTCTGCTCTACAAGTCCCAGTGCCCCTTCTCGTTTCACCTTTCTCTAGGAATCAGTAAGGCTTCTCTTTCGTTTCCTCTTTATTCTCCCCAAAGCATGGGTGCAAAACCACTGATTCTAATTGAGAATGCTATTCTAACCTGACTTTCTGTGCGTATAATATAACGCCACGCACCTGTATGTACCCGTAGATATTAAAAATGCAGCTATATTTTCAAATCGCTTACTTTATGTTATTTTTTTGACGATTCCTGAAGGAAACGTCACCCAAAAAGTAAAAGCAATGAGATTCACTGCCACACAAAGTGCAAGTCATTAGTCATTTTTTGCACATGCTCAGTAAGTTTACGTATGCACTCATTTAGGGGAAAGCAAAAACTACGATCGCCCAATAGTGTTAGAGTGAGGCTGCAACTTGTGACGATTAACAATAGAGAGTTTTGAATAAAAACGTAAGAGATAATTTGAGAACACAGAATTCAATTAAAAAAATATTCATGGCCTTAGAGATGAAAGACAAATGCAATGAGAGTTTGTATGCAGATATTTCGCAAATGATTGTGGGAAGGCAGTGACGCTCAGTCTGTAAATCAGATGCTTCAAGGAGGGGCTGCCGCGCTCCCTCTAGAGCTGGCAGCGCTTCTGTCAGCAAGGCCCAGGCAGAGCCGAGGCGCCCATCCTGAGGGGGCGTGGCTAGAGAAGAGCCCTCGAACCTGACCAATGTTATGTGGGGGGATCGCCCATGTTCAATGTTGTTGAAGGGGTGTCCTCCACGCCCACCTCTACGTGTGATTGATGGTACAGCTCAGAAGGGAAGCCGGGGAAAGGTAATAAAGATAGGTCATGACTGGATATCCGGGTTGGACCAAGTTACAAACTGTGGGGCATTTTAACAAGGAGGCGATATGAAATTATCGCCGCTTTTGCGTCCGTTTTCGGGCAAAAAGCGGCGATAATTTCATCGCCTTATCAGCAAAGACACGCTAGCTATCACGTGTGTTGCTGACTTAGCGCCCGTTTCCAGCACGCCTAACTTTGCATCGCTACTGAGATGCAAAGTAGGTGTGGCTGTGAAACCAACCATGGAAAATATCGCAAAGGCAGCTTCACGATATTAACAAGGAAGGTTAGTGATTTTTTAAATCGCGTTAAGTATGCCTTAACGCAGGAATTTAACGTCTGTTAAATTCCTGACTAAGGCATACTTAGTCTGTGGCTAAAACCACAGGCCCTATCATCTACAATATCACCATGGTGGAAAACTGTGATATGCACACTTTCTCTGAAAATGTTATCGCCATTGTGCGCGTGCTAACCAGGTGATAAATTCCAGAGCTAGCCAGAGAGTGCTGGTGTGTTCTTACTTTCCCCTGCCGATAACTATACCCTTCAGGGGGTGTGGCTACTGAAGAGCCGTCTCAGCTGCTAATTTAGGGGCATATCAACAACAACCGGCAATAATTTTTATCGCGGAGATAGCGTGCTTATCTCAAAAGCGATAAAAATCCTCACGCCAACTGCCTAACGTGAGATTAACGCTGGAAACACAGCAATAATCTCAGGTTAGCTTGTTGAGAGGGACTCACAAACTTAGCCATGATATCCACCTTCCATAGGATATCATGGCTAAGTCAGTCCTGAAGCAGGCGTAAGGAAAGTAGCGAAAACAGGGGTTATCGCCACTTTTCTTGCCGCTATGCTTCATAGCGTGGGGCTTGATGATAGGAGAAATGTCGCTTAGCGACATTGCTCCTGTCATGTCAGGTCAGGAACGCCCACTTTGCATCTCATTAGAGATGCAAAGCTGGGCGTTAGGAATCCCCACGCTAAAGCAAGGTTTCACGCGTTAGCGTGACTTTGCTAATTAGGCGATAAAATTATCGCCGCTTTTTTCCAAAAGCGGCGATAATTTATTATCGCCTCCTTGTAAACATGCCCCTAAGTTGCTAACGAGGCTTTGTTGTGTTTTCACCCCGCTTATGGCCCCTGCATCTCCACTCTGCATATTGCAGGAATAATCAGCCCCCCCACTGAAATTTTTAGTAGCCCCCACCCCCTGAAATTTGGCTCTAGTTGCGCCTCTGATTATAACAGCATTTCCCGGTGGTTTAAGGCGCGAGGCCGAAGTATTCCGCCTCCTCCATTATCTCACACCATGTTATGTTTCACTACTTAATCGGGATTTAATTTAGTGACTGGAGTGTTTTTGACCCAGTTTGCAAGCTTGACGTGCTATTGTGCTGCCTTTGGGTCTTAGAGTGTCCTCTCCGGCGGCCTTGTCAGTCACTGCCCCTGGGCCTTGTTGTCCTATCTGCTCCTTGATATGCAAGTCTTCTGCGGCTAGAGTTACACGTGCTGCAGCTCCTGGTGATGGTCTGCCCTATGTTGAGTACATTGCTGGCACACATCTCTATGGGGCATTGTTAGATTTGGGGGTCTCTAGTTGGCAGAAGTAGGTACCTTTGACCAAATAGGGACAATTGCATCTAGTCAGGGCAAGGGACTACACTCCTAAATAAACCCTGCTCACCCCCTTGGTAGCTAGGCATGAGCACGCAGGCTTATCTCCGAGACATTGTGTAAAGCATTTGTGAACACATACAGTAAAACAGTGACAACACTACAGATGCACACCACACAGGTTGTATTATAAGAATAAGTATTTTTATATAGACTTAACACAAGACCAAACAACAAAAATCCACAATACTGTACTCAAAAATAGACTTTAAATAGCTCAGTTCTCTCAAGTTGTAAATGCAACACTTTACTCTCAATGTACCTTTGATGCGTAACGCAAGGAAAACAAACGGGTCGCAGGGAAGTTGATGCGTCGGTTCCTTACACTCAGGTGAGTGGATGCGTCGGTTCATTACTGCTGCGCAGTGGAGTAGATGCTCACTTCCTTACTGTGTGGGGATGGGATGCGTTGGTTTGTTACTGCTCTCCGGTGCAATGCGACAAGATGGCACCTCGATGCAATACTCTTCTCCGGTACGATGCGACAAAATGGTGTCTTGCTCACAGTGTGACAACGTTGATGCGATGCGTGCACGCCCGACGGCCGTGCGGCGACTCGATGATCTTTGGAGCTGCGACAGCCCTGCAACGCACTTCTCCGTCGATGCGATGGCGACCTCTGCAGAGGTGGCATGCTTCTTCGGCGATGCGCCGCGCTTCGGTGATGCGATGATGACAGCGGTAGCAGCGGCTTGCTTCTTCGGCGATGTGACGACATGCTTCTCTGTGAGCAGGAGGTCCGAGAGAAGCAGCCAGCGACAGGGACTGTGAGCAGAAGGTCCGAGAGAAACAGCCAGTGACAGGGACTGTGAGCAGGAGGTCCGAGAGAAACAGCCAGTGACAGGGACTGTGAGCAAGAGGTCCGAGAGAAACAGCCAGCGACAGGAACTGTGAGCAGGAGGTCCGAGAGAAACAGCTAGCGACAGGGACTGTGAGCAAGTGGTCCGAGAGAAACAGCCAGCGACAGGGACTGTGAGCAGGAGGTCCAAAAGAAACAGCCAGCGACAGGGACTGTGAGCAGGAGGTCCGAGAGAAACAGCCAGCGTTGAATGCGTCGGTTCCTTACTGCTGCGCAGGGGAGTTGATGCTCGCTTCCTTACTGTGTGGGGAGGGGATGCGTCGGTTTCTTACTGCTCGCCGGTGCGATGTGACAAGATGGCACCTCGATGCGATACTCTTCTCCGGTGTGATGCGACAAAATGGCTTCTTGCTCACGGTGCAGCAACGTTGATGCGATGCGTGCACGCCCGACGGCCGTGCGGCGACTCGATGATCTTTGGAGCTGCGACAGCCCTGCAACGCACTTCTCCGTCGATGCGATGGCGACCTCTGCAGAGGTGGCATGCTTCTTCGGCGATGCGCCGCGCTTCGGCGATGCGATGATGACAACGGTAGCGGCGGCTCGCTTCTTCGGTGATGCGACGACACGCTTCTCTGTGAGCAGGAGGTCCGAGAGAAACAGTCAGTGACAGGGACTATGAGCAGGAGGTCCAAGAGAAACAGCAAGCGACAGGGACTGTGAGCAGGAGGTCAGAGAGAAACAGCCAGCGACAGGGACTGAGAGCAGGATGTCTGACAGAAACAGCCAGCGACAGGGACTGTGAGCAGGAGGTCAGAGAGAAACAGCCAGCGACAGGGACTGAGAGCAGGATGTCTGACAGAAACAGCCAGCGACAGGGACTGTGAGTAGGAGGTCCGACAGAAACAGCCAGTGACATGGACTGTGAGCAGGAGGTCCGAGAGAAACAGCGAGAGAAACAGCCAGCGACAGGGCCTCTGAGCAGAAGGTCCGAGAGAAACAGCCAGCGACAGGGACTGTGAGCAGGCGCTCCAAGAGAAACAGCAAGCGACAGGGACTGTGAGCAGGAGGTCCGAGAGAAACAGCCAGCGACAGGGACTGAGAGCAGGATGTCTGACAGAAACAGCCAGCGACAGGGACTGTGAGCAGGAGGTCCGAGAGAAACAGCCAGTGACATGGACTGTGAGCAGGAGGTCCGAGAGAAACAGCCAGCGACAGGGACTGTGAGCAGGAGGTCCGAGAGAAACAGCGAGAGAAACAGCCAGCGACAGGGCCTCTGAGCAGAAGGTCCGAGAGAAACAGCCAGCGACAGGGACTGTGAGCAGGAGGTCCGAGAGAAACAGCCAGCGACAGGGACTGTGAGCAGGATGTCTGACAGAAACAGCCAGCGACAGGGACTGTGAGCAGGAGGTCCGAGAGAAACAGCGAGTGAAACAGCCAGTGACAGGGCCTCTGAGCAGAAGGTCCGAGAGAAACAGCCAGCAACAGGGACTGTGAGCAGGAGGTCCAAGAGAAACAGCCAGTTACAGGGACTGTGAGTTGTGGGAAAGAGAGAAACAGCCAGCGACAGGGACTGTGAGCTGGAGGTCCGAGAGAAACAGCCAGTGACAGGGACTGTGAGTAGGAGGTCAGACAGAGACAGCTAGTGACAGGGACTGCGAGTAGGATGTCAAGCAAACCCAGCGCGTGACAATGACTGTGATATGGGGGTAGGTAGAGACAACCAGGGACAGGGGCTAGGGAATGACATGAAAGGCGTTAGGGACCACTGGACCCAGAACGTGACAGAGGCTGGATGAGTTTGAGTTATATCGAAAGACACCAGGCAGAGACATCTGGTGGGGGAGGCAGGGCAGGGAAGACGGCTAGTGACAGAGGCCAAAAAGACACGGAGGGCAGTGCGAGGCTCGAGGAAACAGCAAGTGGCTGATGCGGAGAGAGTGCAAGGACAGGCAGCGACCAGCAGAGGGAGCCTGTGTCAGGAACCAGTGAATGACACCAAGGGAGCAGGATGGACAGGCTGAGAGACAGGTGACAGGGACTGAGGGGTCCGATGGATGCAGATGTCACCACATTAGACCGGCAGCGACAGATACTGAATGGCGGTCAAACCTTTAGAGTGGGCAGACAATTCTCTGCACAGAATTGCAGAGACAGATGCCAATTGTTTGATACAGAAAGAATTCTAGGCATGCTTATGACATTTTCATTGGGTAATGGTTTCACGCCAATTGTGTGGAGTTACACGTCACTTATTTGGTGTGTAAGGCCCGCAGCCCTACAGTGCTAAAAATGCAGGGAGTTGACATCCAACAGTGCCAGTCTTCGAGACACAAACTGTGTGAAGTGCTTCAAGTTGTCACACACTTTCAACCACTTACCTCTTTCTCCTCGGTTCGCGCCTCAGCACATCTTGGTCTGCCTCCGTTCAGCCTCAGTCCAGACAGGACACAGCCCTTGCCCCGCAAGACTGTTCACATTGCCTTTCTTTCGGGCGAGTGATGCATGGCTCTGTACCAGGATGGGCGGAGGAGCTACCGTTGCCAAGGAGACTCGATTTTTGAGGTCGCATTCTTCCATAGATTTCCATTTCTACGGAGCGGCCAGGAAAAACCTTCCCTCCTAAGTTACGGGGAAGTGGGGGCTCCCAGGAAATCTCTCCAGACCACCATGGAACACAGCACAAGCAGCACGACTGGCACTTCTGGGGGCATATGTATGAAAGGAAAAATTAGTCGCAAACGCTGCGAATCGCAAAAAACAGCGTTTGCGACTGATTTTTCGCTATTTCATATGTATGACACACTTCCACACCAAAAAATAAGAAATCCCTAAATTAGAGATTTCTTAGGCTGCAAAACATGAAAACAGCGAATTTCCTTGCGAATACTCAATTTGCGATTTCTTAGCTTAGTGAAAATCGCTAACAAGAAATCGCAAGCTAATAAATCGCAAACACATGTATGAAAAATTCTCAAATTGCGATTTTACTAATTTCGCAATTTAAGAAATCGCTATTAACACCAATTGCTTGCAGGTGGTAAACTGGTGCAAGGTACATAAACCAGCCCACAATGCAACAAACACACCCACAATGGCTGCAATGTACGTGATAGCCAGGAGGCTGCGTATTCGGGCCCTTGCTCACAGGAGAATGAGACAGGAACGTATATTCAGGCTGCGCATCACCCTGTTCCAGAACACTGAAGAGGACATCTATGACAAGTACAGACTGCACCCACAGACCATAATGGACCTGATTGAGGAGCTGAAACCCTTCTTGGAACACCCTACACGCAGGACACAAACAATTCCCACACATGTGCAGGTCCTGTGCTCCCTGCACCTTCTGGCTTCAGGGAGTTTTCAAGGGGTCATAGCGGAGGTTGGTGGGGTGTCACAGAGTGCACTTTCGCGCTTCTTCCATGCCTTCCTAGATGCAATGCTACTGTGGCTCTCACATCACATTTACTTCCCCACCACCCAACAGGCATTACAGCAAACAATACTGGACTTCTACCAGATTGCACGTTTCCCCCACGTCATTGGCTGCATTGACGGGACCCATGTGGCCATCACACCCCCAGCAGAAACTGAATATGTCTACAGGAATCGGAAATGCTACCATTCCCTCAACATACAGATTGTGTGCAACGCTAAGTATCACATCACAGACATCGTAGCCAAATACCCCGGCAGTACACATGACTCCTTCATCTTCAGACACAGTGGAATACACAGACGTCTGAGTGCTGGATACTTTGGGGAGGGGTGCCTGCTTGGTAAATACATTGCACACATCAATACATCCACTACATCACTTGAAGGGGGGGACATTGACTCACCTATTGTGTTTTTTTCCATGCAGGTGACAGTGCCTATGCAGTGCGCGACTTCATCCTGACCCCATACCTGGATCCTGCAAATGCAAGTGAGAGGAGCTACAACAGGGCACACAGATCTACACGCTGCGTCACTGAGCGTACGTTTGGAATCCTAAAGAGCCGGTTCCGGTGCCTGCATAAAAGTGGAGGCGCACTGCAATACAGCCCTGAGACCTGCTGTAAAATCGTGGCAAGCTGTGCAATGCTACATAACATGGCAATGAGGAAAGGCACCACAATTGATGTGACCGATACAGACACATCGGATGACGAGCGCCCTGCTCTCCCTGCCAGACCAGCACCAGGAGTTGGGGCAGCTGCTGGACGCCAGAGACGGACTGAGATCACACAAAACTACTTTTAGGTGAGTATGGATGAAATGAGACAACAAAGCCTGATGATGTGTCAAGTGTTTAATCACACTTCACATGCAAGAAATAGTAATTGTCCCCAGCACATGTTGTACACACAGTGCAGAGAAGGCACAAGTAATAGGGCAAACAGCCTTTTTGGGTTAATGCACCCGTGTTGCAGGCAGTGTCCCCGCAGATGATCACCTCCGTCGGTGCCGTCCAGGGTGAGTGCCCCCCATGGTGCGCCCTTGGCCTGCTACCTGTCTGCCACTGCGGCGTCTTTCACCTGGCAAGGTTGGAGTGATGCTGCTGCGACTCGATGTGTCCTCACTCTCAGCAGAGGCCATTAGTGCGCTGCCACCAGCATTGGCTGTCTGCAGCTGTTCCACAGCAGTGGTCACCTGCGCAAGCCCTCGTGCAATGTCCTGGCAGTAATGTGCCATGTCCACCTGCATTGTTACGCTTCTGCGTGTGAGTGCACTGGTGGTGGTGCAGAGGCGGTTGACTGCCTTTGTATAATTGTGTAGGCGTGCATTGGCACGTCGTCCAGCCCTGTCATTGGCAGCTTGGGTGTCCCTCAGAGTGGCACAGAGCTCATGTATTGCCGCTGCCATGTTCCTATTGTCCTGCTGTATGCGGCATAGCTGGCGATTTATTGACCGCATTGCCTTGCTTTGCAGGCGCTGTTCCTGCAGCATGCACTGTTCCAAGCCGGAGAACACGGACCCTTCTCCTTCTGTTGCAGTGCTGCTCCTGGGCCTTGATCTGGATGTGGCCTGTGCCCTTTGCCTTGATTTTTGTGCGTCATGACAGGTCATTTCTGTCACACCCTGACTCCCCTCTCTCCTGTCGGTGTCATCGCCTGTTGCTGGGAATTCCTCGTCAAATGGAGGCAGTGGGGGCACATGTGCGCCCTTCCTGCGCTGAATTGGCTGCTGCTCTGTGTCATCGCTGGAGTCCGCAGGGTCTGCAGGCTCCTCTCCCTCTGCGCTGTCTTCTTGTGGCATGCCATGTGCTGTGGATGTAATGGGGACTACATGAGTTTGTGTTACTGTCTGCATGTGGCACTCAATAAAGTTACAATTCTTTGATGGCTAACCTCTGACACATTTTCATTCAATGATCCCCAAAACACATATGTTGCATTTAATTTTGATGGTGTCATGGACACACAGTCACACACAGTACTACGAGTCCCATGATGCATTGCTGTGTGTGCTGTAAGACCTGGCCTGGATTGACATTTTGGGAGTTTACTATGCGCATTTGGGGGAGTGTGCAAGGGATGGGGAGGAGTGCAGGTTGATTTTGCATGCATCTTACCTTGTCTACTGGATGAGGGGTCGGAGCTGTCTATTGCAGCCACACCACCAACGCTCTCAGGCAGGAGGGTAGACTCCACGAGCTCCTCATGGGGGGTTGGCTGCTCTGCAGTGGATGGTCCTCCTCCAGTCTGATTGGCATCCTTGAGTCTGGCTGCCACCCTCTCCTTGGACCTCTGGCGCATATCATACCACCGCTTGCGCAGCTCCTCGATGGTGCGTGTGGTGACTCCAACAGCATTCACCTTGCTCTGTATTTCGAGCCAGATTTTCCTCTTCCTGGCCTCTGGGACTTTGAGTGCCTTCTTCCCAAAGAGGAGCTCATGGCTGCAGACCATCTCCTCAATGAGGACCTCCTGCTCCTTTTCAGAAAACTTGTGTTTTTGCTTTCTTTTCTCAGCATCCTTGCCCTGCTGTTGTTGGTTTGGATCCATTGCTGGTTGCTGTCTCCAGGAAAGCCTCCTCACACTCCACAAGCAGCCTCTGGGTGTGGCTCAGGTGAGCAGGTGCAGGCAATCACTCCAGTTTCCTGTTTGTGATGTCATCAGCCTGCACCAGGCTTGCAGATTCCCGTTTTTGCGATTTCTTAATTTGCGAATTTCGCTATTAAGAAATCGCAATACGGGATTCTGCGATTTATTTGCGACTTTTAAGTAATCTGAAATGATTAGCGATTTATTTTTTACATCCCGTTTAGCGAATCTGAATTTGCGAATTGCAAAATATCGCAAATTAGGATTCGCTAGAGGGGAGTTTGATACATATGCCCCCTGGTCTCTTAAATCCAACGGAGTTTTTTAAAGGGAGGGATTTGGGATCCTAAAATTATCAAATCAAACATATTTCATTGGCAATGTTAGAAGAGATGTGATTGGTTGACTTCGTTACTCTCTGTTTCACCAGAAGGGAGAGTTATAATCCTGGTTACCTAGCCTGAACACATTTTGTGATCTTGTACACCTATTGTCCACTTTCAATGCCTACGCTTCATAACCATCACAATTAGAGGGAATTTAGAAACAGGCCAACCCCTCTAGTGAAGAGCTTTACAATACCAGGCATTGCTACAAAAGCCTTTAAAGGTAAAAGTGGTTATACTGTTGCTCTCTGAAAGATTTGGCAAGAGAATGGTGGTGAGAAGAAGGAAGACGAGGAGGGTTTGTGTTCAGGTGATGACAGAGCGCACCATTGGCTTTGTAAACTTAGTTTGAGGGACGGGAGGCAAGAGGGCGACTGACTGACATCGCCGCGAGGAGGCTCCGCTGAGTCTCCCCCAATGAAGCGGCTTTGAGATGCTGTAGATCACGCTCTTAATAGCAGCTGTATTTGAGAAAAACAGGCTTTGGAAACTTAGTTTGAGGGACGGGAAGCAAGATGGCGATAGACTGCCATTGCCGCGAGGTGGCTCCGCTGAGTCTCCCCTAATGAAGCGGCTTTGAGATGCTGTAGATCACGCTCTTACTAGCAGCTGTATTTGAGAAAAACCTGGAATATATTTCCCCAATGGTAAAGAGAAAGCTGGAAGAAAAGTATGCTGCAGGAGACCGAGATCGGGCAAAACCCACCTCTGTTGTTCATCGTTGCGATCTGTCTCTGCCGTAAGGACGCTGTGGCCACTCAGAACTCATGGATCAGAGTTGGCCTGCGTGATTCTCTCCCGGTTCAGTTGGATAGCGGAAGGCTGGCTGGCAAGCGACCTAATCTCAGCGCGGAGCGGAGAAGATTCTCTCGGAGACTGCGCTGCGTTTCCTTGAACAGAGACGGCTACGGACAGAGGAGTGGGAGCAGCGCGGAGATACATTGTTGCATCAAGCGCGTTTACCGCCAACTCACCCAAGTAAGGATGACCGGCAAGGGGGCGAGTGGTGGCAAGGGTAAGACAGGTCTGAGGCCCTTACAGCTAAACACTGCGCCGTCAAACACGTCATTGGCACTCACACGCCTGGGAAAAAAAATGGATATTGCGAGTGCAAGTGGCAAAGGTGGGGGTGAAAAGGGTGATGGTAGGAGCAAGAACACGCAGGAAAAGGACTCAGCTTCCAACCCCATGGGGAGGAGAAGCACACTTTGTTCGCTTAAAGAAGCTGATGGCTCACAACCCTTAATCTCTTGTAGTTTCACGGTAGCAAGTGGGTCCGTGATTAATGCACCGGTCGGCGCTCCTGGTGACCTGAATACAGGAGATGTGATGGGCCCAGATTTTCTCACATTTGATGTACCATGCGAAAACCTTGCTATAGCACCAGCGACCTCAGCGGCAGATGACAACTCCAATACCAATGACTGCATGACTAACAGTCACGTTAGCCCCCTTACTCTGATGAACAACATGAATAGCATGACTGCTACCAATGTCACTGTCGGCACTAAAGACAGTGGTGCTCTTCTTCCACCTGCAACACACAATGATCGTGCACTTATAGACTGGAACAAAAAAACACCAGATAACCAGGATAAGTTCTACTCGCTGACAGATGATTCCGAAATATCAGACATCAGTATTTCACTGTCAAGTGGGGAGGAAGGCAAGAAGTGGTATAGCAGTCCTAACACTGATGTCCAGAGAACTAAAATAGCTGCTAAAAAACTATCCAAAAAGAGAGGTAAAAATCGGGTACAAAGAGATGATGACATGTCTGAGAATGAGAGTGTTCGAGAGCTGAAATGGGATTACAATAATACCCCTCTTACATTAGTCCCAAAATCCTCCACAGCTACTGGGCTTACTCCAACCAGCAACAATCCAACAGGCAGTGGCAGCGGCAGCAGCAAAACGGGAGATCACGGTGTCTCAAGCAATGAATGGCAGTTATTCTGCAGTCGATCAAAAGCTTCCAGGATGAAGTCAAGGTTGACAGTCAAAGATCCCGTATGGTGGCTAAAAAGCTACAAGGGGCAGTCAGAAAGGTTGGTAAAACCTGTGCCGATATAGCGGATCGAATGACTATGGTGGAGGAAAGGACTGAACGGCTTGAAAAAGATGTGGCGACACTTCAGACACAGCATGATGAACATGAGGGGGTGGTAAAGGATTTGATGTGGAAGATGGAGGAACAGAAAAACCAGCAGAGACGCAACAACCTCCGCTTCTTAGGAATTCCGGAAGGAGTTGAAAAGGATGACCCCAGGAAATTCATGATTAACTTTCTAAAAGGGGCGTTCCCAGAAATACAATCATGGGACTTGGACAGGGAAGTACAAAGAGACCACAGATTTCCCTTGTTTCCTGGCAAACATGCATCAACGTCACAACATCCATGTGCCATGCTCTTATTCTTTGGAAACTTTCTCCTCCGCCAAACTCTTTTTGACCTGGCTAGACCAACAAAGAAACAAACATTCGAGGGAATAACTTTTTTTACTTTTTTTACTATTTCGCTCATGCCACAGTGGAGCGCAGATGGAGACTCCGGCAGCTCTTTGACCCATTTCAGAAATTGGGGGCCGAAGTGAATTTGCAGAATCCTGCCAGGTTGAAGATAGTTTTCAAGGGGACCACCCGCAGCTTTATTTCTGAAATTCAGGTGCAAAAATACCTTGAGGAACTTTCAGGACACAAATAATCTAACTAAAGAACTCAAAGTTTACGTTAGAGGGCGCTCTGTTAAGTATGTCAAGTCAGTATCTGCTAGATAAAATATGTATAGTTTGTTGTAGCTAGGAATGTAGCCAGGGACGCTAGGTGGGCTTTAAGGCTTAGCGATTCTCTTTTTGGTAGACTCTGGTAGATTCTGGTAGATTTTGAGCTGCTTAGACATGGAGCACTGACTTGTTCTTTTGTCTAGGGCTGTTCCTGCTCTTTTTGGTTTTCTTTTTTTTTCTTCTTTCTCTTGAAGGTTTCTCTCTCTTTTTGTCTACTGGGGATAACTGCTACTAATGGGTTGGGCTTTCTTTTGTTTAAGAGTGTGATTATATTTTGAGATGGGGGAGACCCAGTAGGCTCGCGGGGCTCTGCACGTCGGATGTCACATTCCTAGCTTGGCACGGTAACCTCCAGAAGTGGTGGGGGTAGGGGTGAGGGGTGGGGGGCAGACAGGACAGGACAGGATCTCGAAAACAAAAATAAAACAAGAGGTCCAAAGGAGGGGAAGGGGCAGAAAAGGAAGTGGGGGGAAGGAAAAACAACGAAAAAGAGAAAAAAAGGGGGGAAAAATATGGTGGTTATATGCACGGTGCACATTAGTTTAATAAGATGGTTTTGTTAAGAATATTATCTATGAATATTTGTGGCCTAAATGGTATCAAGAAAATACAGGCGGTGACGCCTGGACTTCAAGCCTGGGGCACAAATATTGTTTGTTTACAAGAAATGCATATTGAGGTGTCACAAATGCATATTTTAAAAACACTGGGATACCGATTGATATGACCCACATCACTAGGAGCTAGGGTAAGGGGGTGGCTATTTTAGCTAAGGCAAACAGGCTCATCTTTAGTCATTCTAAGGCAGATAAATTCGGTCGCTGGGCAATCACAGAATGTCAGTATGGGAGTGGGCAAAGGATGACTCTATGTGCCATCTACGGTAGTAATGGTGATGAGGCAGTAGTGTTTGATGAGATCTCAAATGAATTGATGCATTGGCCTCTACCTCTAATGATTTGCGGGGGGGCCTAAGCTGGGCTGTGGCTATCTCTGGGACTTAGAACCTACCTGTGTTCTTCTGTGGCCGTCCTGTTTGCTGTTGCTCTCTCTCCCTCCCGCCGCCGCATTTCCAAACACCGCGGCCGCCGTGCGGAGGGGACTCCATTTCCCAGGCTCCTAAGCGCCGGAAGGCGGAACCCGGAAACGTAGCTCACGCGCCTGGAGGCGCTTTAAATCCCAGCTCACCTCCAGTGGAGCGGGCGCCTAAGCTGGTCTGTGGCTATCTCTGGGACTTAGAACCTACCTGTGTTCTTCTGTGGCCGTCCTGTTTGCTGTTGCTCTCTATCCCTTCCGCCGCCGCATTTCCAAACACCGCGGCCGCCGTGCGGAGGGGACTCCATTTCCAAGGCTCCTAAGCGCCGGAAGGCGGAACCCGAAAACGTAGCTCACGCGCCTGGAGGCGCTTTAAATCCCAGCTCACCTCCAGTGGAGCGGGCGCCTAAGCTGGTTTGTGGCTATCTCTGGGACTTAGAACCTACCTGTGTTCTTCTGTGGCCATCCTGTTTGCTGTTGGTCTCTCTCCCTTCCGCCGCCGCATTTCCAAACACCGCGGCCGCCGTGCGGAGGGGACTCCATTTCCAAGGCTCCTAAGCCCCGGAAGGCGGAACCCGGAAACGTAGCTCACGCGCCTGGAGGCGCTTTAAATCCCAGCTCACCTCCCGCGTCGCGGGAACAGCGCGCGGGCAGCGCCGGGCTAAGCCCGGGCAAAGGGCGGGCCCTCTGTGGCCCTCGGTGGCCGGAGTAGGCTGGGCTGGGCCACCGCCCTTGGATGTCGATCCAGGTACTGTAGAATAACCGTGTTCGACCTATCAAATCACAACTTCTTAATTGCGAATTGTGGACAATGTACAATACTTGTATACAGTGGACAATAGACTTCTCACGTAAGGGATTGTAATTGAGCTAAACTGTGTTCGACCAAGTTAGGTTGTCTAATATTACCTAGCCATCTCGTTGTGAGCGCACTAGGAGGTAGGGAATATTGTTAAAAATTGCACTATGGCTACTAAACCAAAAACGCGCTCTACCAAGAGGAAACCATGTACTCCACTTATTTCCACACAAATAGGACTTGACACTAATACCCCAGTAGAATACACAGCACCACCAACTGCAATAGATTTAATGTTAAGGAAGGTTATTGGGGCTGTCAATGGAGAGATTGAGCGCACACAGAGACGCTTATCGATGACACCCATAAATACTTCCCACACACCTATACAAACCATACCCTCACAAATTGCAGATATAAACCTCTGTGAAAGTGTTGTAATCTTATTCACTTGGTACGTTCCGTTCCCCCCCTCTCCCCCTCTCACCCTTGGTTCCACCTCTCCCCTGTCACGAACATTCCACTGTGCCCTCCTGGCTAGTCTGCTGGAACCTGTGGTGGTGTTTAGACCAATAAAGTAGAGTTACCTCCTTACCTGATTGTGGTCTTCTTTATAACACTGGCGACGAGGATGGGATGCGAACCCACGCGTGAAAAATCAACTTGGGATCAGGAAATGATTGGGGCTCGATCTCCAACACCGATTTCGAGCGCTGATCGTGACAAACCCTTGACAAATGCCCTTTTTCCCACATTTGTGGCAGACCACCGAACGTGCTTGGCATACCGGGTTGTTGGCTAGGTGAGTTGGGCCCCCCCCCCGCCGCTCTCTCTCTTTCGCCCAATGCAGGGAGGTGTGTTGTAATCTTATTCACTTGGTACGTTCCGTTCCCCCTCTCACCCTTGGTTCCACCTCTCCCCTGTCACGAACATTCCACTGTGCCCTCCTGGCTAGTCTGCTGGAACCTGTGGTGGTGTTTAGACCAATAAAGTAGAGTTACCTCCTTACCTGATTGTGGTCTTCTTTATAACAAAGACATTTATAAATACTTCCCTATGGTCCAATTCGGCCCTCCTGAGGCATCTTGCAATCACACCAATGTCACACTAGGGGCTTTTTCCCCTATTCCCCCGGATCTATTACTCACCCTTTGTTCTAAAATCAAGTCAGGCTCTCCAGTCGATCCACTGAAGCCCGCCCAATTTTGGAAAATTCTACCCACAATCTTACGTCCTTTAGAACAGGTAATCAATGGGTCCCTCAGTACAGTGGTCGTGCCTACGGCGTGGAAACAGGCCAGGGTGATACCGCTGCTCAAAAAAACTTCCTTAGACCCAAAAAGCCAGAAAACTTTCAGCCAATCTCCCTGCTAACTTGGGCCGCAAAGATCACGCAGGCCTATGTTAACTCCCTCCTCACAAAACACCTAAACTCCAACAACAGGCTCAACCCTTCCCAAAATGTTTTTTGCCCTGCTCACAGCACAGAGGGGCATATCAGCAACAACCGGCAATAATTATCGCTAGGCGCACTTAGCGCTAGGATAATTATCGCCGGCTAACATGGATTTTTATCGCTGAGATAGCGTGCTATTAGCAACGCTTATCTCAAAAGCGATAAAAATCCTAATGCTAACTGCCTAACGTGAGATTATCGCTGGAAACTCAGTGATAATCTCACGAAATGTGGTGTTAGCTTGTTGATGGGGACTCACAAACTTAGCCATGATATCCACCTTCCATAGTATATCATGGCTACGTCAGTCCTGAAGCAGGCGTAAGGAAAGTAGCGATAACAGGGGTTATCGGTACTTTTCCTGCCGCTATGCTTCATAGCGTGGGGCTTGATGATAGGAGAAATGTCGCTTAGCGACATTTCTCCTGTCATCTCAGGTCAGGAACGCCCACTTTGCATCTCATTAGAGATGCAAAGCTGGGCGTTAAGATTCCCGGCGCTAAACAAGGTTTCACGCGTTAACACCTTGTGAAAACGGCCTTGTAAATATGCCCCAGAGTCGGCGCTCTTGGCTGTGACAGAACATCTCTGGACAGCTTTAGACGCTGGGCAGATGTCAGCACTGATCCTTCTGGATCTCAGTGCCGCGTTTGGCACTGTGTCCCACGCCATCCTGTTGAGGCACCTGGAGGAGGCTGGAATCATTGGCTCAGCCTTGAAGTGGCTAGCCTCATTCCTCACGGATAGGATGTTTCAGGTGATAGCTCCCCCCTTTACCTCGGGCATCCTTCCCATCAGGCAAGGGGTACACAGGACTCTTCCCTGAGCCCTCTGCTTTTCAATCTTTACGTACAACCTCTGGCTGTAGTAGCCAAGAGCAGAGGGCTGACCATGGTCTCCTACGCCGACGACACACAGTTGGTCGTGGCTCTCTCGAGCGGCTTCAAGCAAGACCCTTTTAGATTTCAAGGTAATCTTGCGGCAGTCGCCGAGTGGAGGACCGCCAACTGTCTCCAACGGAATGCCAACAAGTCGGAGGTGTTGTTGGTGGGAAAGGACCATGGCCTATGGAATGAGCTCTGGTGGCCCAAGAGCCTAGGCACTGACCCCGCCCCCAAGCAGGCAGTGAAGAACTTAAGGGTCTGGATGGATGCTCCGCTTAATTTCCAGACTCAAACTAAAAAGGTGGTGGGAACCTGCTTTGGATTGCTGCGAGGACTCAAACCCATCCTGGGCTTCTTTGATGCCCCTACCAGGCAGATCATCATCTAGGCCCTGATTATGTCAAGACTTGACTATGCCAGCTCACTGTATCTGGGAACGAACAAGACAGAAATACAGTGGCTACAGAGAGTTCAGAATGCGGCCGCAAGCTCTCTCCTCGGTCTGCGTAGAGCCTGCTCAGTTACAAGCGCCAGTCGCCGTCTCCACTGGCTGCCTGTGGCTTGGCGAATTGAGTTTAAGGCTCTCTGTATAGACTTTAAAGTCCTGAAACTCGCATCCTGGAATATCTTGACCAACTTGCTTCTACCCTATGATCCCTCCCGCCAGCTCCGCTTCATGGGACAACACCTGGGGGTAGATCCCTGAGTCAGGAGGGTCTGTGCCGGAGGGCGTTCTTTTCAGAACAGAGCAGCCATCCTCTGGAATTCGTTGTTGGCCCACATTCGGGGTCTTAATAATTACCTTGAATTCAGGAAAGCCATAAAAACCTTTTTCTTCCCCACTCCGTAGGGCTCCCTGGGCTCTCTCCGATCTTTGTCACCTCATTGCTGTTCAGCGCTGAGATGTCTCTTTGCTGGGCAGCTGTTGCGCTTTATAAAAACCACTAACATAACATAACATAACTTACTTTCTCACGGGCAAAATCAGACAATGAAGATGATTGCGATTTGCCACTCTTTAACAGTGACCCTCAAGTATCCATAACCACTCTCTCACATGCTTTTGTTTTGTTTTTTAGAGCTACTCATACCAGTGTAGTGTGTCAGAGCACTGAACATCACACAGGGACAATGAATCATACATGTGTAAAGCAGTGTATAGGAAATGTTACCTAAGAAGTGTAGGAAAGGAATCGTAGGTCATTCATGCTGGGTATAGTTTAAGAGTGCTTGATCTGAAGAAGCATAAACTCATCTCCTTATTTATGAGGCCTTTCGTCACTTTTACGCTGCTGGTGCATCACTTTTTGTGACGCTGAGGCAGCGTAAAAAATGTGCCATGTTGGGCCCTATTTACAAAGTGACGCATCTAGGCAGATGCGTCACTTTGTAAACCCCTGCGTCACATAATACCTGCATCAGGTATAATGTATGAAGGGTGGGCTTACCCCATAAAAAGCCAGGTAGAAGTGGGGCAGTTAAATCTATAAGATTTTACTACCCCACTTCTAAGACACAATTGCGTCAATATCTTACGCTTCCCTCACAGCAGGCGTAAGACTGACGTTGGCCCATTAATGCATGGGACTTGCCCCATGCGAAAGGACACATTGCTGAAGTTGCATCTGTTTTTAGACACACCCCAGCAATGCATCACTTTTGCACCTACAGACACGTCAGAAATACTGACATATCTGTAACTCTTTGCAACATGATGTGTCATACAGTAAATATGACGCATCCATGATTTCACAAGGAGGGAGCACTGAGAAAAGGCGCTTTGCTGTTTTCACGTAGCGATGCGTCACTTCCCATAAATAAAATATACCTCCATGGTTGGGGGTTGTCTTTTCTAATAAGAATTGATTTCTACTCAACTGAACCCTTTTTGCAACATTAGGATAATGAAAGACTGGGCCGAAATTAATTGGCCGATTTACAAGCCCCTTGCGCCGCTGGTGCGTCATGTTGTGTGACACACCGGCGGGCAACCTGCTGCATGATATTAACAAGCACAAGTAATGCCATCCTGCATGGCTTTACCTGTGCTTGTAAATATTGCCCCTTTTCACTAAACACTTTGGGGGATATGCATAATAGAAGTGGTGGAGTGAGGCGTTAAACTATTCCACGGCATCACAAGGCCCGATTTTTCCGCTAGGCAATGGACACAGGAACAGACAGATACACTTTGTTCCCTACAAGCTGACATGATCGCTTCAAAACATTTACAGACACGTGTGAATATCTACAATCTAGTGATCCGTGTAGTTGCGGGTAAACCTGGGTACACATACTTAACATATAATGAAGGCGAAACAGTACCCATAGCATACAAATCACACTTGTACAGAGATACAGATATTCTGACGACCGTAGAGACTGTGGTAGTGAGAGAAAGAGCGCAGCCTCAGAGGAAACAAATAATTGTCGTGACTCTAGTACCGGCCTTAGAGGCTGCTACTTAGGCAAGCATCCCAAACGCTAAAGCCTTAATCCGGGATGGATACAATGGGTTAATTCTCTCACTGCATCAGATGTAGAATATAGATACTACCGAAGTCTAAAAACACATGTATTCCTGCAATATGAACAAGAATATCCTCTACCAAATGAAATAATGCCTCTAGATCAGTATGAATACTTAATTTACACTGACCGATCTGCGCAGGCAGCCATGGAAAGTAAACAGCAATTCAGTGCGGCATGTGTGATGGCAAAAGGTCGTATGCAGGACGGCAAGTTCCATCCAAGCTGTACAAAAACACAGTCCCTAGGGGAATGCAAGGCTCAGCTATCAGAATTAACAGCTTTGATACTGGCATTGGTCAATACGGATCGAGAATTCCCCACACTAATTGTGTGTGATTCTTTTTACTGTGTCCAGTCATACAATGAATATCTTCACTACTGGGGACAGAATGGGTTTAAAGATTCAAAAGGTGGCACAATTAAGCATAAAATGCTATCGGAACAGGTAGCTAAGTTGAAAAATGAACTACCAAGAACTCACGTGATACACACACTGAGTCATCAACCTGATGGCGTTCACGTTGAAGGGAATTCATTGGCTGATGAAGCTGCAAAGGGGGCAGTATAACTGCTTCGGTAGCTGCAATTACTCGTTCGAGAACGAGAATAGATGGACAGATAATTGTAGTTGTCACTGCTTCACGCACAAACAGCCCAGCAATACCGAAAGATTTTCCACTCAAGTACTCCTACAAGTTAGATATAAACAACATTCCATATGCTCAGATTCCTGGAGTGGGGGATAGAGTAATACCAAACATAGATCGCAGATTAGATTTAATACTAGCTGCACACAAGGGTCTAGGTTCTGCACACACTGGAGTTCCCGTGACAGTTTCTTTACTGAAACAACGCTATTGGTGGCCAGGATTACTAACACACACAAAGAACTTTGTCTTGAAGTGTGACATTTGTCAACAGATGAAGGGCTCCACCGTGAAACGTCCTGCGCAGACACCTCTACTAATATCAGACAGACCATTATCTTGCACCTATCTGGACCACTGAGGCCCACTACACTCAGATGGGGCTTACAAATGTATCATGGTCAAAGTGAATTCATGCTCAAGATTCCTATGGGTATGGCCTCAGCGCTTGGCTGATGCTCAAACTGTTATAAAAGATTTGTGAGTCTTTATGGGATCATACGCAGTTGGCACATTACATGCTGACCCTGGCCCCACGTTTAGCTCTCTGGCTTACAAGGAAGCCATGGAAGGTTTGGGTGTGGCATTGCGGTACTCCTCACCGTACCATCCTGAGGGAAATTCGCTAGTGGAGAGGAAAAACCGGGACTTAAAGCAGTCTTTAAAAGCTAGGGTATTAGGTTCTGGTCACTCACCTATATGGGGTACAGCGTGCCCTGAATTATCTGCCAAGAAGCTCTCTAGGTGGGTCACTTCTTACGAGGTTCTATTTGGGACGAGAATGTGGGTACCTGATCTTGATTGTGAAAGCACAGTGGATTATGAAAAATATTTTGACATCAATAAACGTTTGGCTGTTTTACAGGATCTGAATGTATCCAGGACACGACAAAGTAATGTCCATATAAAGCAGGCCGCCACTGGGGAAGTAAAATCAGTAACAACAAGACCTGTCAGGAATCCTAAAGTCAGGGATCTGGTCAGAGAAAAGATATTGGACAAGAAAGAATTTGGGCCATCATACAGAAAGCCCGTACCTGTCCTAGCAGCTGAAGGAACAAGAACTGGACTCCTGCAGCCTCTTGCCGGGAAAGAAAAGATATTTGTCTCCATTGATCTGATCAAACCACACTAAGTGGCCGATACTGAATAGTAGGCCTCGCGGACTCCTGTGTAGCCGAAGTCCTCCTCTATACAATAAACAGAAAGACTCATCACGTTTGAGGAGTCAACTTCACAGAATGATGGACTATGACTAGGCTTTCCTGTTTTCAGTTTCTATTTTTGGGAATTTCTGGTGGTGTTTTTTCAGTGTTTTCCAGTGATTTCAATATCTCAAAAAAACAGTGCTTTTCAGTGGTTACTCCTTTTCGCGCCACAAAAACAACTGAAACAGTGTTTTACTGGTTTTTATGGAACGCTTTGCTTTTATTATTGCTTTTGCCATTTTTCTTCAGAAAATGTTTACTCCTTTACATTTCAGAAGCTTAATACATTCATGAAATACTTTCCATTGTCCTTTGATTCTGCAGCTCAGATTTAACAAGCATTTGCAATGCAATAGGTCCCGCATTTATGTGAGTTTAAGCTGTTCGCATTGTAAATGACAAAGCCTTTTATTTATGTTTTAAAAACGAAAACAAAAATACAAGTCATTGTTATTTGCAATGTCAATAGCTCAAACTCGCGTAAATGTGAGACCTATTGCATTACAAATGCTTGTTTTAAATGAAAGCGTGAATTGGTCACTCAGCAAGTTGGAAGTTACAGTCTGTGTTCCAGAGTCGCTGTCCCTCTCCTGCTCAGAGCGTGTTGCATTGCATTGTATCATCGATATAGTGCCCTCACACGTGTTGTGTGTGCGAAGCGCTGTTTGGCACTTCATTTGGTGTCTTTCAAAGGAATGGCTGACTGCGCATCTATTGCATTTTCTGCGTTGATTTACAGATAAGACCTCCGTTATGAAATGGAACACTGATCTGCTCTGCTGCGACTTACTGTACTGTTCCCTGGAAGCTGGCAAGCTCCCTGCACCTTCTGAGTACAGCACAATTTGCTACTAAAACATTTACCTATGTGTGCAGAGACTTCCACAATTGGGTGCAGCCTTAGTCATAAAAAAAAGATGGGAGGCAGTGGTTTGTGAACAGCATTATGTAGTCTGTGAGAAGTAAGTACTATTGTAGTCCTCCTACACGTACTACAAAGTGCAGTTTGAGAATAGGCCTCTCTGTGTTGAGTGCATAACACCAAGGAACTCGTTCCTCTTGGAACTGATATTCAAACAGAAAATTTAAAAAAAAGACAAATTTCAATTTGACCAAACACTGATGTCTACGTAAACGTACCTCGACAAGATCCAGCTAGAAGTTAAAAAAAAATGGTTGAGCTAATGAAAATAGACTGAATTGCATCTGGCTGTTTCATAGACTTTGATACCTTTTCAATGGATCTGAGCGAATCTGAAACGATGCCAGCCCAAAAAACTTGTCAACAACAACTCAAAGACTTTTTTGTTTTTCTTTAAAACGACTTACCTGCTGTCACCGTGGTTATAACTATGGATAATTACCGGGATCCTTTTCTTTCTGTTATGGTCAGGCTCAGTAACTGTTTTCTGCTTACTTATTAATGGAACTTACCTTCCCCAAAGCACTGCAACATCAAAAGTGAACTTACTCCTGAAACCTCATGCTTCATCACATCGCGAACACAGTGACTTGTCTTCAGTGACCATTGCAGCAGTTCCTATACCTGATGGTATAGTATGGGACAAGGTTGATAATGACATTTGTAGCCCAACAGAACTTTTAGAAATACCTCATTTATTTAAAATTTCCTTAAATTATGTTATTACCTCCAGTACATTTTCCGATGATTGGGATTTTGAAACTGTAAATAATATGTTGTCTGATTTAGAACAATCTGCCGCATTTTCTAGCAATGAAATGTTGGAAGACACATCAGATTTTAACACCATGTATTGTTATCAACATTTTGGTCATAACTTCCTACACAAATGTAGTATCCCTAGAAATGTTTTCACATATCACCAATGGGAACATTGCCCAACACCGCCAAAACGTAGTTCAAAAACGTTTACACAAACGTCATCCTACGTCCGACAGCGGCAAAGCAAGGTAGCACCCCTGGGGAGACCTTTGGGTATATAAACAAAACATCTTGCTGAGACAGAGAGAGGAGATCAGGACTTCCAGCCCGACACACTGACGCGATACGCTGAGGTTCCTGCATGCAAATACTCCAGCTCGCAGTGGTCTAACATCCCTTGCGGGGTTTCCACCTAGAGACCAGAACGGGGTTCCACAGTCTCTCACTTCAGGTAATTGGGTTCAACTTTATCCTAGAGGGATTCTTGGCTTAATACCTACACACATGCTAGGTACACTCAGGTACGTCTAGTTAGGATTGCATCGTAGGAGTACGCATTTTATTGTCATGTATTTTATATACTTGCCTGCATTCATGATTTTAGCAGAATGGTAGAAATCTACCATCCTTTTACTTTACTAGTGCTTCTAGTCATTTATATCTGTTTCTGTCTAATGATTGTTTCAGCATATCTATTTTACACCAGAATAATGACTGTTTCTTAATCCTTATTGAAAACGTCCCTACCGTTTATTCTGTGTGACTGAGCGAAAAGTAGAACACTGTTTCCACTGTACTGAGGGATCAAGGTTGTCATGTTCAATAGTTGCCAAGACCTATTCTCTCCTTGGTAAGAGCGGTTTTTAGTGGCACTGAGAGCTAGCTGGTATACAGGCTAACATACCCGCTAGGGGTGTCCAGAATCAGTCTGACACCAATCCTATAGTCTATGTTGTCTAAACGCCCAGAACCTAAATAGATATATAGGAACTACACGACACCCTATGCTTTTAAAATGACACAGCTCGGCACAGCAAAATGGCTTGCGGCGCTTCGCTTTCTTATTTTTGTGAAAATGTGGCCCGGTGTTTTTTGTACTGCATTGCAGTATAAAATGCAGTAAAATTTGTTTACTAAAAAAATGAGTGGCGATTTCCTTTTTAATGAAATCTGATCAGTGGCATCGGATGCCCTTATTAGTTTGATGATTGTAAATAACATATTGGGCCTTCTTACGGGAAGTCTCTTGACTGATGAGAGTACTGTGAGTTTGTGGTTATTGGTACGTCTTGTCTCTTCGTTTTCTTAAAACAGACCGCATCTGCTGACTCTTCATCTGGTGCTCTTAGAAATCGCTTTATATTGACTCCATGTCAGTGCACTTTCGGAGAGATTTGTCATTCCACATAAACCTTACAAAATGTATTAGATTGGGCAATTAGCTAGCAGCAAATCCAGAAAAAGTATTTTATA
The DNA here is from genome assembly GCF_964204655.1 of Triturus cristatus. Lineage (NCBI taxonomy): Eukaryota > Metazoa > Chordata > Amphibia > Caudata > Salamandridae > Triturus > Triturus cristatus. The sequence continues at coordinate 1,203,557,183 of NC_140582.1, read as the reverse complement.
CCTTTGAAAGATTGTATAGTTTGTATAGTACCAAATGAATGTCTAGTGTGAAACACAAAGGAGCTTATTTACAAGCTCATTGTTCCGCCGGTGCGTCACTTTTTTAGACGCACCGGTGGCGCAGTGTGCCTACCCATATTTACAAGCCCACATATAGTCACCCAGCGTGACTTTTCATGGCCTTGTAAATATGGTCCCCTTTCACGCATTACTCTGCGTGAAAGGGGCGTTCCATGGGTGTTGCTGTGAGTGTTGCCACGCATCATCCATGGAACTTCATGCAGTTCCAGATTTACAACATTTTGTAAAACTAGGACTGTGCCAGAATTCTATGCCTCCCCAAGGGAGTCGTAGGAATGGTGCAACGAGGAGAAATGCTTTTATCTCTCCTCGTTTTTTCCTTTTTCAATGAGTGCTGCATTATGCAGCGCGCACAGAGGAAAATACCAATAATGATTGTTTTTGTGCAGTCATCCCACAGTGCAGGCACCCTTGCAACATGACGCAAGGATGCCTGCACTGGCGCATTGCAATCAATTGTGCGCCAGCACAGGGCAAAGCACAGGGATGCGTCCTATTGTTGTTAATTAGGGTTCCCGGTTTTATGGTATTTATTTTTTTAACATTTCCATCTGTGTTTATCCATATTTCTTTTTTGGTTATCTTAATGGCCTTTATCCATATTTACTTTGTGTTTTGATAATAAATGGAGCTATAAAATTTGATATTTACACATTTATTTTACACTTGGATGTGCACTCATACATGGATGCCTGTCACGTTTTAGCAAATTAAGCAGCCACATATAACAAAACACTACACTCTAAGGTTCATTTCGAGGCTATACTACAAATATGTGTTAAAATGTGTGTGTATTTAAGGAAATCTCATGCTACATTGTACATTTTTTATAACTATCACTGCTGTCTATCTGATCAGCTGTTGCCATGAATTCCTGAAAGACAGCAGGAGGAGTCTCTCCGAAGAAGTACAATTTTCATTTTTTCTCCTTTTAAAAATAAACACAGACAGGAAACACATTGGGGCATATGTACGAGGAAGTGGTGGAGTGAGGCATTAGCCGTCATGGCTTACCGCCTCACTCAGCCACTTCAGATACAGAAGACTGCACCATATTTACAAGGATACGGTCCAGCCTTACGTTTCCCTCTGTGCTGGCGCTACTCTTAGCAGTATAGTGCCAATGCAGCGCACATGGAAGTCACAAAATGGCATTTTCCAGTACATAAACAATCCATGGCAGTTTGCTTTTTCCATGTGTGCTGCACAAGGCAGCACACATGAAAAAAGCAAAAACAAGGAGACGTAATGCATGTCTCCTCGTTTCGCCAAGTTAAGACCAGGTTTTCCCTGGTCTTAATTTTGGTGCTTCCTCCTATGTACGTAACCCTTGTACATAGGGGGCAGCGTCAACAATAATAGGTGTTGCGGTGTAACGCCCACTGCAACACTCACAGCCCATACCTTTCACGCTAACCATAGCATGAAAGGGGGCCTAATTTACAAGGCAAACCGGAAGCCTTACTGTCAATACAATGCATCCCTGTGCTTTGAAAATGACGCAGCACGGTGCAGCTAAATGGCTGGCGAAGCTAACGCATGCAAATTGCAGTGTGCAACAAGGATTAGTATCCATCTACATATTCTAATGACATTTATACCGCTATTTTTCATTGAACAAACAGGTGCAATATTTACTTTGCTGAGTTGGACAATTCAGCTTTATCAAAACGATTTTTCTCGAGGATGTGACTGTCGTAGAGTTGGCCTTTTTGAATAAAAAATATTATTATGTGTTGATGATAGTGGCTGTGCTAGTAGACACGGCCGTTAAAGGAGCTGATTGAAGTTTTAAGGGGGCTGAGCAGACCATGCGGACGATGACTGCACCAGGTTATGGATGGGGCTGGGCTGTCCTGGACGTCGCAGAAGTGATGTTTGGGGGTTCAGAAGCTGTGCTGAGTTTGGGAGACTTTGGTGAACCTTTGCCTGCGGAAGTGGGATTTTAGTGATGTGCTCAGTTTGTGGGGTGTATTTGTTGACTGTCCTTGACTCCAGGGAAGACTCAGTGGCCCAGATTCTGAAACCTGAAAGGCAACGCCCTGCAGCACCCAAAGATGCTGCGCTGCATTGCGTGACAGGGAGGGAGGAGGAGAGCACAATATTCACATGGAAATAGATTTCTCATCCCCTTCCCCTGGCGCCGGCACTGATTTCAGCTGCCGAGCACTGCGCACACACCTTAGTGCCATAGCGCTCGAGGGTGTGTGTGAGTCTAGCATAGATTTTGTAGAGGAAGGGTATCCTTCCTGTACAAAATGCAATGCCTAGACAAATGAAAAAGCTTTTCCTACTTTGTATGTGAGCTGCACAGTAAAGCACGCATGCAAAGTCGGAAAAGCACTGAGAAATGACAAAATGTCTCAGTTTAACGCGTGCTTTTCAGCAGTGTTACTTTTTAGCATTAAACCCTTTCTACTGATGTTTGAGAGAAGGGCTTAGAGTAAAAAAGCATGGGTGGTCACGCGGTTACACCCATGTACCATCCAGGTAACAACCCCTTGACGCAAAGTAATGTAAAGCAGGGTTTCGCACTGCTTTGTGCTATTTTTCTTTACAAACCAAAGCAATACCAATTTGCGTTGGTTTGCGAATCCCCAAAAAGGTTCAACTATGGGTTAGTGTAAGAAAAGTAACGTTAGCCCAACGCTAAAGATGTCGGAGTCTGGGTCCGACTCTTTTCTCTTCAAATACGTGGGCATATATATAAAAATATGTCGGACCAGGGAGCCACGCCAGATTTGGCAACGCGGTGCGCCAACATTTTTAAAAGACAGGAATGCGCCGTATTCACAATAATACGGCGCACACCCATGTTTCCTAGCGCTGGTGATCCAGCGGTTCAACAACAACAGATACTCTACTACCATAGACTCACCTGGGCCCCTCAAACACACAATGGAGTAAAACCGCTGGGTGTCAAGTTTATGAGGTTCACAATGTTTAGGATTAGTCTAAAATACCTCAATTCTCTTTTAATTAACCCTTCACAGATCAAAAAGTTCTTTCCTCTGGTCGATGGACCATTAGTTGAGCTAATTGATGGTGATATTGACATAAACTTACTGACTTATACTTTAAAATTGAAATAACCACAGACTCCTTTAAATTTTCAACGCTTTATCTAAACGTTTAGAGCATGTGAACCACTTCAAAAATACAATACATTCGCTTTCATTTGTTGGAGAGAGAATTCAATCAATTAGAAATCATATATTTATCACGGATTCAAGCAATGATCAATGCACAGAAAGGGAGAGGACAGAGAGAAAAGATAATTTAAATAATGAGAAAAATACTTCACCAAGAATGGTGTGAAAGACCAACCCCTTCCCAAAGGGCTGGTGAGGGTCCCCTGAGATAGATTCAGGAAACAAAGTCTTAAGGACAGGAATCAGGACAGGATAGTTACCTCTCTAATACCGACGATTGCGGCGCACCCCTCTCTGACATTCTCTTCATCCTCAAGATTCTTCCGCAAATCTTCTTCTAACGCAATTAATTTAGGAAGGAAAGTTCTGCTTCAGATTTTGCATTTGATTCTTCATCAGCATCTCACAGCATCTTCCCCCCAGCACTCGGCTCACAGCATCGTCTGCACCACACACAGCATCTCCGTCTCAAGGAGATAACTAACTAACTAAAGCTACCTTAGGTACACCTTTCGTTCAGGATGTCCCACCCATAAATGTTTCAATATCATAAAAAAACGAACTTTGATTGGTCAGACAGGGGGGGGAAGCTCCATCACACCATGATTACATGACATCAATTTCTATTAACTTCTTGTTCGCAAACCCATCCCCTTAATTCTTTATTCAAACTTTATTTCACACCCGCATTCACATTACATTTGCAACATTTGTAATAATTCAGACGTGTAGTTTCATGCATTTGAACTCTTTACTGCATTAACTCAGGCTCCGACATTCGGCGACCTTGTCCCTCTTCCAACCTTTGCACCATCCTTCCGGGTCCACTCTCAATAGTCATGCGCAACTGTGTCAGGTGGTTCATTTTACTTCAGCTACACACTAGAGGCCCAAATGCGCACTAATAATTAAGTCAGAAACACAGATGTTACTTTCAAGAATAAATGGTTTCACTGTATCCCACCCATCTCTACACTATTCCTCTTTATTTATTATAATTTTTCCTGCATTACCATTAGTATAATAGCTCCTTTTCTTTTCAGCAAAGCAGATGCCCTGTACGCGAGCCTTCAAGCTGCCATATTAGTGCCTTCTGCTCATGCGCAAGAATTTCCCTCTAAGCGAAAGCTCGTCATACTACGTAGATGCAGTTGACGCATGCACAGTAAAGATTCCCAGATTAGAGCATTTTAGTCCTTCATTCATTTTGTTAACGTTAGTAAACACATAGGCAAGCTTCACTAACCCGTGTGTTTCTGTGGTGCACGTTAGTTTTACACAAAACATCAGTGGCGCAAAAAAGCTCCCTAGTACAAGTGCATGCACCCTGCCGCAATGTTGCAAGGGTGCCTGCGCTGCAGGGGCGATTGTTTATGTGCAGGAAGGGACAAATCCCTGCACATAAAGAATCAATAATGGTTGAAGCAGCAAACATAAAAAGAGCAAAAAGTGAGGAGAAATTAATCATTTCTCCTGGTATCACCATTCTAAGACCAGGTATTCCCTGGCCTTTGTTTTGGCACTGTCCCAGCCTTGTAAATCTGGGGCACCTTGCAAAAAGTATGGTCATTGCAGTGGAACGCCCACCACAACACCCACTGCACACCCCTTTGCCAGCGAGAACTTCGGTGGAAAAGGGCATATTTACAAGGTGGCGTTAAGCCACATTAAGTGGCTTAGCGCTACATTGTAAATATTGAAATGCCACACTGCCACCAAAGCATCAAAAAAAGTAACGCTCTAGTGGCGATAGGGGTTTGTAAATATACCCCACAGTATGCACACTGCAGTTTGCCAGGACTGATGGAGGATTGACGTCACAACTGAATGCCTCCCTGTTCTCACACCATCAAGACTATAAAAAGCCAGAGCGTCTGTTTCATTTATTACAATCAACATAAACACGACATTTTATATCAACAAAATGATTTGATTATCCAAGCTTTCACATGACATTTACAATATGTACATCAAGAGACTTTGATTAAGGGGAACTAATACAAGTCCTTCCTAGCAACAGAACCCACAGGAGTCATGGCTGCCCCCCCCAGGCACCAGGGCCAGCTTTAGTTCTGGTGGTGCCCTGTGCGACAATGTTTGTTGGCGCCCCCCCATGACCACCTCGCAACGGATTCCCTCAATACCACCATTTGATAATGCCCCCCCAAGTCTCCATAACCACTGTCTATTAGATTCATTTAGTTTTATAGCAACACTCATACCAGTTTAAGATGCATCGGAAATGTTACATAAAACAGAGGCCTATAAGGTGAAGGAGTCACATGTCATCCATACTGGTAGGCAGGATAGTTTAAGAGTCCTTGGTCCTGAAAAGCACAAATTCTGAATTTAAAATGTAACAACATTGTTAGGGATTTTCTTTAATAATAAGAATTGATGTCTACCCAAATGAACCCTGTTGGCAATATAAGGGCAAGGAAAGACTGGGCAAATAAACATATGTAATATATTCCTTGCAGTCTGCATGCTGCTCTTTGACGACAGTTAATAGCTCCCTTCTCTGTATTAGGATTTTAACTTTTAAACTGCAAGTAACAAAAGGATCTCTCTGACATAAGCGATAACCCATTGACCTATTTATATTATATGCACTTTGTGATGTGAATGGGTTTCGTTCTTTGCAGCAGGCACATTAACCCTAAGCGCTAACAAACAAAGCTACGGTCTGTCTCCAGGAAGAACATTCATCACTGGAGTTATCCTGACATTTTCATTGATGCTTGAAAATTGCCGGGACAAGCAACGTGGCATCGGATGCATTTAAAACGTAAATAAAACAATAAACATGGCGCCCCCACCCCACGTCAGCACCCGGTGCGGTGGCACCGATCGCACCTCCCTAGAGCCGGCCCTGCCAGGTACCATGACATTGACTATTCCAAATGATTTGGGACTGTGGTCCCCATACCACAAGTTGCATATCACAAGGCGAACTCACCTGCCCCCTCAAGATAGAGGGAGCGTGGGCCAGCATGAAAACTGGACCCCCACCGTAACCATGCCAGAGCCAACCCAAGAAAGGGATGATCCCCCCGGCACCCAATGGGGATGGGCCTGGGCTACCAAGCCATACCTTGCACCCCTGGCGCAGAGGCCATCCCGACATCCTCTGGGGCCATGTAATGGAGTACCGTGAGAGACCAGGGACAATCACTGTAGCAGGAGTCCCAACCCTACTCTACACCCCCACGGCAACCCCAGCCCCGGTTTTGAGCCAAAGGCTTCACTTCCGTTACTGATGCCAAGGTTGTCCATCTGTTTTGTGACCAAACATGACTCCTTCCCCGCCACAAGAAGGAACAAGATGGGAGGGTGGGAAAAAAGGCAGCTTCACCGCCGAGTTCAGAGCAGCAGCGTGGCAAGGTCCAGGGCGTGGGCACAGCAACAAGGTCGTCGGAGGCAGCCAGTCGAGGCAAACCAGGTAACTATGTGGAGATGCACTCCCCACTTTTATCCTCGCCTGGCTGCCCCCGGGACTGCCCTGGCCCCCCCTAGCCCGCACCGGCCCACCTACCAATCACGGGTGTCCCAGCCGTAAAAATTAAAAATTGCGGCATCACCGTTGGCGCTGCTGGGCACCAGTCCAAACCGGCCCGCACCTGTCTTGGGGGCTCCCCATCGGTTGGCGTTGCCCCTTGGGCCAGCACCCCCTGTTTCACTGTACGGCATGCCCCCAGGAAGGCAACACTCACTGCGTCCCATCTCACACCATCTGAATCCACAATTAAACTCATTTTTCCTTCCAGATTATAAATCTTGCAGAAGGTGACACAGGAAACATGGGTAACCTGATTATACTCTTCGGAGCTCTCCCCAACATGAATTTACAGAAGCAAAGGATATATCTGCAATCGCCTTCAACGGCCCAGAATTGGGAGAAAAGTATTTGTTCACTGAAGTGAATTTTACATCTGAAGAGATTGGAAGACAGATAAAGGGGCAACAAAGAACAACTACGGAGTTGGGACAGAGTAACCACTCTCTAAAAGGAAAGATGGAAGCCAACTCCCTCCAAAATAAGCCACCCCTACAACCTACCTTAACGAAGCAATGTGATGCGCCAAAGGTAAGTAGCTCTCTAAGTGGTGTGAAGGGCGCGGAAGGTCAGTTTAACCTAAACGACCTCCAGTTACCAGTAGAAAGTAACACTGATAACAAAGGCACGATTAAAGAAAAGGCGAAGCAGGTGAGGGCAGGTCATGGCATCCTACCGCCTTAAATCAGCACTCCTGAAGGGGCCCTAGTAACAACAATGCTACTCCCTAACACCCCGCTCCCGGAACATAGAGGGCTTTTAGACATTCACCGGGAACCCGAAAACACATGGAAACATATGAAAGAATCTGCCGGGCTGCCACCTGGTCGGCATGACTGGCATTTTAATGGCCCAGCCAGTGTAACAAATACAAAAATTCATGAAAGGCGGTTTTTCTTTCACTTATCAGTATATACTTCAAAGTGCAATGTAAGAGAAAAGCACTTTAAAACAGCCGGCTGTCCCCCTATCCAGCCTGCCCAAAGTAGTTGGAAGGCACCCTCAAGACACTTGCTCTGCCTGGCACACACACTCCCCGGGCACTTCTGGACTGCTAATGTAGTCAGGTGAGTCACACATACACTCAGGGCTTTAATTGAACCGGGTCTCACCGGTGCTGAGCACCAGCAGTTTTTTTAAGGGGGCCTCGAAACGGGTTTCTATCGGGCTCTGTTTTGTGCCCTGGCACAGGCGGTCCGTTTTTTCCGGACTACAGTGAAAGCAGGCACATCGATGTGCCCGTGCTCACACTGCTCACTTCTCACTAGTGGAGAAGTTACTGCATGACATCAAGTAGGTGAGCGTTGTAGGGGAAGGGAAATCCTTTAAAGAGTAATTTTCTCTCTGGATTTCCCTTCCCTTTTTTAAACACCCTAGCAGCAACTTTGTCGTAGTGTCACCAGGGCTTGAAGTGGAAGTTTTTTCAATATTATTTACAAGCCATAGTTGCTGCCTATTTATCTTATGTAACTAACAACCATTAACAAAGCCAATAGCCCTGATTTCTTGTAGGTCTGATGTACCTTGTTGTATCATATATCTGGATGCAATGACAGAAAAAGCAAAATACAAGTCGTGCGGCACACTGTGCTAAGTGCAGATTGTTAGCTTATATGTGGCAGATTTACGAGCCCCCTGCGCCACCAGTACGTCACTTTATGCTTCATAGCGTGGGGCTTGATGACAGTCATGTCAGGTCAGGAACGCCCACTTTGCATCTCACTAGAGATGCAAAGCTGGGCCTTAAGAATCCGGGCGCTAATGCAAGGTTTAACGCGAAAACGGATGCCAAAGCGGCGATAATTTTATATCGCCTCGTTGCTGATATGCCCCAATGTTATTAAAAGAAAGACGAGAAAACTAAAGTATTGTTCCCCTGGCAAACTCTGTAAAGTGGTGCTAATGTGTTTGGGTGTGAATAAAATTAATCTGGACACATTTCTTTTCTTCACATTTTGAAGCTTTTATTTCTCTCCATCCAGAGGCTGCACTTTTACATAGAAAAATGTCAGAGAAAGACATTTCCAGCAAAAATGTTTTTCTTTGGATCCATTTCACAGGGGAACAAATAAAGGAAGGGAGAGGAACAAGAGGGTAAGCACCGTGTCTTGAAGTCCCGGTTTTCAGCAAGTGAGGAGGATCGAGACAGAAAGAGGGGGGGATAACAGAAAAAAGGAGAGCAAGAGAGAAGAGGGGGGCAGCTGCCAGAGGCAGAGCAGTTATAGTGGACACTTTCCTTGTCTTCTCTGATGGCCACGATCAGCCAAGCCTTATCTATAGGCCTTAGCCACTTCTGCCATCCTGAACGCATTGGTTAAAATAAACAAGTAGGGGAACGGATTCAATTCAATTAAAGAAGGAGCCCTGCCCTGGCGATCCCTCTCACTTCGACCACTGCGCGAGCCAGAAGGTCACCAGGGAAAAGAAAGCACCACTTAAGAAAACATAGGGCCAAATTTACAAGCCCCTTACACCAGATTTGCGCCGCTGTTGCGTCACTTTTGTGAGGCAGTGGCGGCGCAAAGCCAGCGCCATGCTGCTGGCTGTTTACAACGTGATGCATCTAGGGAGATGCGTCACGTTGTAAAGCCCTGCGCCACATGTGGGCGTTCCTGCACAGGGGGGGTGTTCCGGCGCAGGAACACCTCCGAAAAGTGGCTGAGTGAAATCTACAAGATTTCACTCAGTCACTTTTACGGCCATGCTGCGTCAAAACCCTGCGCCTGCTTGAAGCAGGCGTAAGGATTGATGCACCATGTTAGGGATAGGGGCACCCTGAGCCTTGCTGGAGCTGCGTCGCGCTTGCGACGCAACTCCAGCAATATGCTGCCTTTCCGCCGGGGGATGCGACACGCATCTGCCCATCTGTGCGCCACGGTGCGCTGCATTGCAAATGCGGCGCATCAGTGGTGGCGCACGGGAGGGCAGATGCGTTGCAACTCTTCTGGCGCATCCCTGCTGATTAGCAGAGATGCGCCAGAAGTAGTAAATCTGCCCCATAGAGGTGTGTGCCAGCAATGTACTCAACATAGGGCAGACCATCACCAGGAGCTGCAGCACGTTGTATTAATAAAATGATTAGTCCAGCCGAAGTGATTTTCATGTAGGTTTATTAAAGTAGTAAGTTGTACAAAGGATGAGCCCCACCAGGAGCAGCCTCTATGCTGCTCAGCCCGTCACCAACTGACTCAAGCACTCCAAGATTCCACACACCAACATTCTCACACACAGTCATCCAGGCTGAGCAGCATACTACATTTCCTTCCTTTACAGAACAGCATACTACAACATCTCCCTCCTTTACAATAGGAAGGAAGGAACTCTCAGGAGGCATAATAAAAGTTGCAAGAAATAAATGAGGAGAAAGCACCTTGAAACATGGCATGAAAATGAATACCGAAAGATGGCGTAAAGATTGAAGGTGGGAGAGTAGGAAATACAGATGGAAAAGTTATAAGAGAGTAACAGGAAAGACATGAAGCACGAAAAGGAATAAGTGGGTAGCGAGTAACAGGAAAGATGGGAAGCACAAAAGACTCACTCAAGCACCATCCTCTTTCTCCCAAAAACACAACCCACACACTCCCACACCACAAGCAACAAACCAACCAAGGTACAAGGATCATGCAAGCTGGCCAGGCAAACACGAAGAAAGTACAAGAGTACCAGCAACAAGGTGAAGGAGAAAACAAAGCAATGACGGAGAGAACTAAGCAATGAAGTAAAGAGAACAGTAAATAGATGAAAGACAGCCACAGAAAGAAACAGATAAATGATGGCTGTCGATAACACAAGCAGAAAAATTGGAGAAAGGTCCCCAGAACACAGCAAATTAAAAGGTGTTGAGCTCATAGAAGAAGGAAAGAGGTGTAAATGGAGAGGTGAGCTACACCATAGAACTTCCCCCAGGACAGGTTGTGGTGGAGGGTGTGGTTAAGCACCACACAAAGAACGCAAAGTGTAGGAAAAACAACATTGGATATGGCGGAAAATACCACATGTTAAAAAGCAATATGTAGGAACAGTACAACTAGGTGTGGTAGAAAATACCACACAGTACAATGTAATATGTAGACAAGGTGTGGTGAAAGATACCACATGGTATAATGCAATATGTAAAAACAGTCGAACTATGTGTGGTGGAAAATACCACACGGTACAATGTAATATGTAGACTAGGTGTGGTGGAAGATACCACACGGTACAATGCGATATGTAAAAACAGTAGAACTAGGTGTGGTGGAAAATACCACATGGTACAATGCAATAAGTAAAAACAGTAAAACTAGGTGTGGTGGAAAATACCACACGGTACAATGTGATATGTAGAAACAGAAGAAGTGGTGACGCAAAACATGACACTATGCGACGTGAAAACAGATGTAGAAACACCACATGAAAACATGCAACGTAAAAGCAGAAACCACACGAAACAAAGAAACATGCAGAAACTGCGGTGTGGGAACGCACCACATGAAAGAATGCAACATGCGCAATAGGTAAAGCAGATGTGGGGAAGCACCACATGATACAGATGTGGGGACTCACCACATGAAACAGTAGAATTTAGTGTGGCCAATGATACCACACCATGGAATGGATTTCGTAGGAACAGCAGAACTTGGTGTGGAGGCAGATACCACACAGTAGAATGCATTTTGGAGGAACAGCTGAAATAGGTGTGTTGTAAAACACCACGTGCAATCATGTAAAAACACAGGAACTGTAGAAATTGGTGTGGAGACACAGCACAACGTACAGCAGCCCAAAGCAGAGAAATAATTATAAAAGCTTTGCATAACATCATAAACGATAATTATTTCTGATAAAGAATAATGAAAAACACAGCACACAACCACCGCAGCACTGAAATACAATGTGCAGAGCAACTGTATGTAGTATGTAGCAACTGTATGTAGGAGCAAGGAATGTACTCAGAAACCATCTCTCGACCCTACAAAATCGGAGAACTACCGCCCGATTTCACTTCTCCCGTGGCCAGCCAAACTCGCGGAGGCGCATGTCAACACCGCCCTCTCTGGTCATCTGTTGCGTGCCAACATTCTGGACGACACCCAGAATGGTTTTCGGGCTGGCCACAGTACGGAGACAGCACTGTTATCTATGGTCGAGCACCTTCGGGTAGTTCTGGATGCAGGTCAAACGGCGGCGCTTGTTTTGTTAGACCTAAGCGCCGCCTTTGACACGGTCTCCCATGACATTCTCCTGCAACGTCTTGAGGAGATAGGGGTTATCGGCACTGCACACCAGTGGTTCCGTTCGTTTCTCAGGGATCGTTCCTTCTGTGTGGCGTCCCCGCCCTACCAGTCCAAATGCCATCCTCTGTCTCTTGGGGTCCCACAGGGTTCCTCACTGAGCCCCACGTTGTTTAACATCTACGTGAGGCCGCTGGCTGAGGTTGTGAAGCTCTGTGGTATGACCATGGTGTCGTACGCAGATGACACCCAGCTAGCGGTCACGATCAGCGGGGACTCTGGGGTGGATGCCCCAAGATTCAGAGAAGGACTCAGGGCGGTGGCTGGTTGGATGACGTCCAACTGTCTCCAACTAAACGCCAAAAAAACGGAGGTGATGATCTTTGGGAAGCGGACGGACCTATGGGGAGATACTTGGTGGCCCTCTGAGCTGGGGCCGACCCCCACTCCGGTTGCGGAGATCAAAAATCTTGGTGTTTGGCTGGACCCTTCCCTCAACTTTGTTGGCCACACCAAAAGGACGGCGGCTTGCTGCTTCGGCATCCTGCGCAATCTGCGCCCTGCCCTTAAATACTTCGATGCCGCAACTCGTCAATTGGTGGTGCAAGCAACGGTTTTGGCACGGTTGGACTATGCCAGCTCCCTTTTTATAGGATTAAACCAGGCTGAGTTAACCCGACTTCAAAGAGTGCAGAACGCTGCGGCCAGAGCGATCATAGGTCTTCCTAGGTTTTGCTCGGCCGGTCAATCTTTGCGAGCCTTGCATTGGTTACCCGTTAGGCAGCGGATCCACTTTAAAGTTTTGTGCCTCTCCTTCAAAATTCTGAAGGGCCTATCACCTCCCTTACTGCACCAACTCTTGTGCCCTTACATCCCGGGCCGCACTCTGCGCTCGCTAGACCAAGAATTAGCGGTAGCCCCTCGGTTCAAACTCAGTCGGGTGGGGGGTCGCTCTTTTAAGGTGCGGGCAGCCGCACTCTGGAACGCTCTCCCTTTGAAACTCCGGACCTTTGGTGACCTGCTCTCCTTCCGCAAGGCCGCTAAAACTCATTTATTTTCTGAGCTTTGTTAAATCCTTCACTCCCCAATTTCTTAATAATTATTTCTGTTCCCCAGTTGTGTTGTGTTCGCCACCTTGTCGGTGCGCCGGGACGCTCCTTCGCTGGAGCAGCCGTGCGCAATACAAATAGCACTAACATAACATAACATAAGTATAAACTGCTAGAACTGAAAATTGCGGGTTGACGGAGAGTTGACTCCTTGTAGGGCGTCAGACAAAGTTAATGTACTGGATGGCACAACAGAGAAATGAAAATCCAGCACTTGCGCACTCAAAGAGTTACTTGACTGAGGAAACAGCAGATCTTCGCGATGCTTAAAATTCCCAGAAGAGCAGGCTTGACTCACAGATAGATGTAGGAGGGGCAGCAGGTTTTACAAAAACAAAGGAAAACAGTACCTGCAATGAAATTCGATGATCCGCTACGGCGATCCGATGTCTTGAGGCAGGGATAAAAATTGCTGAAGCTGAAGAAGGTGCAACAGGGGGACCGCGTGGGAGGCTTATTCACCAAAACTTTATTGAAAAAGCAATAGCATCGTGGTTGGCACAGCGCGAGGTATGGTGGGGAATACTGATGACCTGAAGAAACACGCCAAACTCAAGATGGCGGCACGCACTGGTGATGCCGCGCCGGATAACTCCCGGCGTCACCGTGCACCAAACACACATAACAACAAGAAGCAACCCTCATACGTCACAGTGAAACAAAGGGAGGAGACGCTATGCAGCAGGAGGAAGGTAAGGCTGCGCGAGCTCTGCGTGTGCTTGAGATGTATTTCAAATGTGTGTGGTGGCGGTTCAACTGCCACGGGAAGGCACATACATGAAGGAAAATACGCAATTAGGAAAATAAATAAAGTACTTACAGCTATCGTCCCAAATACCGGCATCAGCCCTTCAAATGTAAATAAAAGTACTGTATGATCGCATGCGCCGATGTCCCCGTAACTTTGAAATGCAAGCAAGACAAAGAAGCACAGCAGGGCCGGTAGGGCTGGTATATAGCTGTAGAGTAGGGGCAGGTCACGCTGGCTCAAAGGAAATCAAAGACTGAAGGCAAGCAGCAAGGCAGATCGGACAGAAAAATGGGTCTTTTCTGTTATGGAGGTCCTTAAGCAAAGCAGCACAGGACAGTGGCACTTCAGCAAGCCGGTCAGCAGAATACAGCAGAGACTGGCAGGCAGCAGGTACTGGCACACTTCAGTAGTGGGCGACCGATGGGAGGTCACTGGTGGGGCTGAGGGGTGCCAGGTTTCTTTAGTACGCAGATTATGAATTCAACGCGGTGCTTTACCTTGAAGTAGTTTAAGCTTTGTGGGAAGGTAGCACAGGCAGGTTCTTCCAAATTGTCGCCAAATGTAATAATAAGATGGTCAGTCCAGCCGAGGTGGTTTTCATGTAGGTTTATTTAAGTAGTAAGTTGTACAAAGGATGAGCCCCACCAAGAGCAGCCTCTATGCTGCTCAGCCCGTCACCAACTGACTCAAGCACTCCAAGATTCAACACACCAACATTCTCACACACAGTCATCCAGGCTGAGCAGCACACGACAACATCTCCCTCCTTTACAGAACAGCATACTACACACGTCTAACTCTAGCCGCAGAAGACTTGCATATCAAGGAGCAGATATGACAGCAAGGCCCAGGGGCAGTGACTGACAAGGCCACCGGCGAGGACACTCAAAGACCCAAAGGCAGCAAAATAGCACGTGTCAAGCTCGCAAACTGGGTCAAAAACACTCCAGGCACTAAATTCAATCCTGATTAAGTACTGTTCAATAATACTTTTATTTGATTTCATTAAAAATCATAAAAGAATGGAAAAGGCACATAATACAAAATGGTTTAAAATGGGGGTTTGAGAGGTACAAAAGATAAAAACAGTCATATACTCAATCGTCATCAATGGTTTAAATAAGAGGTATTACATTTGTAATCAGTGTAATTTATAAATGATACTAGGAAATTCAATGAGGTAAAATCAGGGAGTAGTGCCAGTGCAGATGAAGAGAGTCCCAGCAGTCTTATTAAAGCCACTCAAGTTAATTCATTTTTATTGTCTAGTTCTTTGGCTGCTATTTTCCAAAACGTAATGGCTCTGCAGGACAGTTGGATAGACAGGCCTTCATGGGATTGTATTACTGCAGCTCTGCATGACCTTAATTGGTTTTTCCTAAAGATCTCACGAAGGACAATTTTTTGAGTTTCTGGAAGTGAGGGGCAGATGCATAAGAGGTGTAATAGTGTCTCTTCTAAGTGTCCACACAAATGGCATTCTTTTGTCGGTCATGTACACTTCCATTTTGGGGTCAAAACCTTTGTGGGATATGACCCCAGCCACATCATCGTCAAATAGTGCTTTTTGTGGTGTGAGAAGTGTTCAGACAAGTACGGTTGGGGTTTCAGCATCTGGTAAGATTGAATCACTGCCCATGCATGATTTGTCTTGGAGAAGGCAGTTTTATCCATTAAAAACGAGATTTATTTAATGCGCTATTCACCGCATTTTTGAACCCAGAGTAAGAGGTAGTTGTATACCAGGCCTCTTCAAGGTGTAGGTCCGCGAGTAATTCTTTTAAAACTGTGACGATGGAGTTATTTAGCCCTGCTTGCTTTTCAATTTCTTCCCAGCAGAAGTGGGCTAATGTATTGTCTTCTGCTTGCCTCATCCGCCAGTAATATTTCACCACCGCCCCTTGTCTGGCTGGTTTCTGGATTTTAAGCCCATAGTCCAATCGAATTTGTGCCTGAGAGATGTGCCGAGGGATTAAAAACAGACTCTTGAAGAAACTCGACTGGTATTGGTTCAAGGCTGCAGCATCTTTTGTGTTCATGATTTCCGACCCATACGATGTAGTTGGTATGAGTTTTGCTGCGATTACCTTCAGCAGGTGACCAGTTGAACAGCCTTTTAGCTTCCCCTCTAGAATTTTAAAGGCGTAGAGGAGTTGTTTTTCTTTCATTTTTCCATTATTCCAGCTGTTGATTAAAGTTAAGGTTGTGATCGAGTTGAAACCCTAGGTATTTGTACGAATCCACCTATGATATTGGTTTGTCATCTAGATTCCAGATGAATTTGCGTTTAGACCCTGTTTTATGGTGTTTAGAAAAGCATAGCACCTTGGTTTTCTTGAGGTTTATTGATAGTTGAGCTGTGGTGATGTAAGCCCCTATTTGGGTCATTGTTCGCTGCAGGCCTATCGGTGTTTGTGATAGAAGAACAATCTCGTCCACATATTGGAGGCTGGTGATTGGTGTTTTCCCCAGTTTTGGGGGTCAGTTTGAATAGTTTGAGAGGTTTCTCAAGGTCGGCGGTGTAGATATTGAATAAACAGGGGGCCAACACGCACACCTGTTTTAGTCCGTTTTTATTTGGAATCCTGCTTGTTATACTGCGCTCATCTCCTTTCCTTATTTGAATCCACGTATCTGAGTAAAGATTGATTATCGCCTCCAGAAGTTTAGTTGGTGCCCCCCAACTTTACATTTTGCCCCATTGCTTCGCTTTCGGTACTTTGTCAAACGCCGCTTTAAGATCGATAAAGCATGCGTACAGGGTGCGGGATTTTGCATGAGCTTGATTGACTAGAAGTGTGACCGCGGAGATGTTAGTAAGGGTGCCCATTCCAGCCCGAAAACCGTTTTGCGTGTTTGTGTGGCTCACCCAGTCTTCAAGTTCTACCAGCAGATTTGAAGCATATATCTTGGCCTCAACGTCAATTAGTGCTATCATTCTATACTTAGCAGGGTCCGAGCGTGAACCCGATTTGTATATGGGATTTAAGATACTTCCTCGCCAGGAGTCTGGGATTGTGCCCGATGCTAGCACGTATCCGAAAAGTGGTGTGAGGATGCCTGACCAGAATGAAGGATTGTAAGAACCGGCAGTCTCTAGTTGGCAGAGGTATACACTTTTGACAAATAGGGACCCACCAACTCTAGTCAGGGCAAGGGGATTACACACTCAGATAACCCTCGCTACCCCCTTGGTAGCTTGGCAGAGCAGACAGGCTTATCTCAGAGGCAGTGTGTTAAGTATTTATGACCACATACAGTAATAAAGTGAATACACTACAAATGGACACAACACAGGAGTTATTATAAAAATAGTATTTTTATATAAGGCTTAGCACAAGACCAAATAACGACAAAAATATACCACAATCTTAATAAATACTCTTTGGAAGGAAAAATAATAGTTCAGGTAAAGTTTCTTCTTAGGAAATAGTTCTTTAGCAACAAAAGTGAGTATTCTTCTTAAAACACAGTTCTTGGCAACAATGTGACCCCCACAGGAGTCACACGACGTCGAGCTTACGATATTCCCAAGGCGTCGATCGTGCCTCGGATTCGGGTCGATCCGCAGCGGCATCGAGAAGTGTCGGGCCGGAGCAGCGCTCACGGCGTCGAGAAGGGCGTTGAGTCGATGCGAACAGCAGCGGCGTCGAGACGGGGTCGCTTAGAGCTGGAGCCGATACTCACTACTCAGCGGCGTTGATACCGGCGTCAAGACGGGGTCACTTGGAGCTGGAGCCGATACTCACTACTCCTGGTGTCGCGATCGGGCCCGGCGGCCGGCGTCGAATGCTCGGAACACTGGAGCCGTTACTCACGATGTCGAGCTGGATTCGGCGGCGTCGGCGACGTCGAGACTGCAGATTTCCCCTGTGCACTGGAAATAACACTTTCCAGCAACCAGCAATTCAGCAGAGGGTGAAGTCCTTTGGCCCTGTGACTTCAACAGGAGACTGGCACTCTTCCAGCCCTTGGAGATTTTCTAGCAAGCTTTTGAGAGTACACACCAAGTTCCTCTCTCCTTGTTCCTTGGCAAAAATAAAGAAGCAGCTTCAGGTTCCCCCCAGCAAACAGCACACTGGCAGAAGGGGGAGGCAAGTCCTTGGATCAGCAGGCTTCTTGTCCTTGGTAGAGGTTTCCTTGTCAGAAGTGATCTGAGTTCTTGGTTCAGGGGTCCTTCTCTTATACCCCTTTTCTGCTTTGTTCCCTTTGTCCAGGCAGGGAAATTCCCCCCATCCTGGGTTTGTTGTGGGTGTTGCCAGGCAGAGGCACCTGGCCTATTCACTGAGCAGGGCAGGGTCCTCAGCCGCCCAGCAGGAGGCGGAGCCAGTATTGTCACTGGCAGGAGCAGGGCTATCAGTCGCCCGGCAGGAGGTGGAGCCAGCATTGTGTCAGGCAGGGCAGGCTATCAGGGACTACTCTTCCCCCACTCTAAGTGTAGATACCTCATTCACCGCACACTGACTCATTCAGACCTCTGGAGCCACCCAGCCCCTGACGCACACACCAAACCAGCAGAGACCGGTGGATAGTTGGACAAGAAAATAGCAACTTTCTAAAAGGGCTATTTTCAAACACAGAATTTAAAAAACATCCATCCTAAAGGGTGTGTTATTAGATTCTGAGTTCAGGGATACTAAACTCGACCTGCTACCATGCTCCCTGAGTCAGATAGATTATAATGGAGTTAATAATCAGTCTGCCCAGTCTGGCCTATTGGAGGCAGGTAGCCCTTCAATAGTGAAAAACGAAAATGGCTGTAATTCACTATTAGGTCATGCCACACACATCAGGGCATGACCTACCTTTTACCCACAATGCACCCAGCCCTAGGGCCTACCATAGAGGTGTCTGAAATGTGGCAAAGTGAAGGTTTTAGAGACTGGCAAGTAGGTTTCCTTGCCAAGTCGACATGGCAGTCAGGGACTGCACACAGGCTTTGCGATGGCAGGCCTGAGACACATTTTACACGCTGCTTCTGTGGGTGGCACAACCAGTGCTGCAAGCCCACCAGCAGCAGTTAACTTACACGCCCTTGGCACACGCAGTGCACTAGACTAGGGTCTGAACAGTAAGTCAACCAAGCCAATTATGGTAACACCAATCAATGTAACAATTTTAACATAGGGAGCACTTGCACTGTGGCACTGATCAGCAGTGGCACAGTGCCTAAATCAATATTCCAGCAAAAACATCGTAAACAGAGGAGGCAAACGGAAAAAAATGGAGGAGAGATTCATGCCAATGATGCCAGGTCTAACACGTGTCCCCTCCAGCTGAAATGTGGGGAGAACTACCCTTCACCCAGGGAGTCCTCATCACTAAGGCAGAAAAATCTGGACAGACCATCAGCATTGGCGTGATCTGTACCAGGGCGGTGTTCCACCGTAAAGTCCATCCCCTGTAGGGAAATGGACCACCTCAACAGCTTTGGGTTCTCACCCCTCATCTGCATTAACCATCTGAGGGGCCTGTGGTCTGTCTGAACCCGGAAGTGAGTCCCAAACAGGTAGGGTCTTAGCTTCTTCAGCACCCAGACCACAGCAAATGCCTCACGCTCTATCGCACTCCACCTCTGTTCCCTGGGAAGTAACCTCCGGCTGATGAAGGCTACAGGTACGTCTCGGCCCTCTTCATTTATCTGTGCTAGAACAGCCCCCACACCATGCTCTGAAGCGTCCGTCTGGACAATGAACTCTTTGGAAAAGTTGGGTGCCTGGAGGACCGGTGCTGTACACATTGCAGTTTTCAGGGTGTCAAAGGCTTTCTGACAGGCGTCAGTCCAGATCACAAGTCTTGGCTGCTTCCTGGAAGTCAGCGAGGTCAAGGGGTGCACAATGTTGCCACACCCCTTGACAAACCTCCTGTAGTAACCCGTGAGACCCAAGAAGGCTCTCACCTGAGTCTGGGTTTTGGGCGGTTCCCAAGCCAGGATGGTATCTATCTTGGGTTGCGGGGGGGCCACTTTGCCGCTCCCTACTTGGTGCCCCAAGTACCCCACTGAACCCTGCCCAATCTGGCACTTATTGGCCTTGATTGTGAGGCCTGCCCTGCGCAGGGCCAACAACACTTCCTGGAGGTGGCGCAAGTGTTCCTCCCAGCTGGCGCTGAACACTGCTATGTCGTCCAGGTAGGCGGCACTGAAATCCTCCAGTCCAGCCAATACCTGGTTGACCAACCTCTGGAATGTGGCAGGGGCATTATTCTTCCCAAAGGGCATATCCCGGAACTGGTAGTACCCCTCTGGTGTGGAGAATGCAGACCTCTCTTTTGCCCCATCGGTCAAGGCGATCTGCCAGTACCCAGACGTTAGATCAAACGTACTAAGGTACCGGGCAGCCCCCAACTGATCTATGAGCTCATCAGCTCTGGGTATGGGGTGCGCGTCAGTCTTGGTGACCGAATTGAGTCCTCGGTAATCCACACAGAACCGAAGTTCTGGTGAAGCACCAGGCGCTGCAGCCTTTGGGACCAAGACCACTGGGCTGGCCCAAGGACTGCTAGAGGACTCAACCACCCCTAAGGCAAACATCTTGGAGACCTCCTCCTTGATGTATGCTCTGGCCTTGTCAGTCACCCTGTAGGCCTTGTGCCTCACAGGAGTGCTGTCCCCGGTGTCCACATCGTGGACACACCACTGAGTGACACCAGGGATTAAGGAGAACAGATCAGGGAATTTTCTCAGCAGATGGCGACAGTCTTGCTGCTGCTCAAGGGTCAGTGTGTCAGAGAGGACAACACCATCCACTGACCCATCTTGCTCTTTTGCACACAGGAGGTCAGGAAGAGGCTCACTCTCCTCCTCCATTCCAGCATCTGTGGCTAGGAGCATGCCCACTTCGGACCTTTCTAATTGGGACTTTAACCGGTTGACATGCAGGACCCTCAAGGGGTTCCTGGGAGACTTCAAGTCCACCAAGTAGGTGACATCGCTCTTTTTCTCCACAACCTCAAATGGTCCAGTCCACCTGTCCTTGAGCGCACAAGGTTCTACAGGGGCCATGACCCAAACTTTCTGACCAAGTTGAAGCTCAACCAGAGTGGCATTCTGGTCGTACCACCGCTTCATCTCTTCCTGGCTGGCCTCCAGATTTGCCTGAGCAAGATCTCTGAAGCGCCGAGTCTGGTTCCTAAAGGCCAGGATGTAACTGTATACATCCTGGGGAGGTTTCCTGGGAGATTGCTCCCAGCCTTCTTTGACCAGACTCAAAGGCCCTCTTACCGGGTGTCCATACAAAAGCTCAAATGGACTGCACCCAAGAGACTTTTGTGGCACCTCACGGTAAACAAACAGCAGGCATGGTAAGAGGACGTCCCATTTACGCCTCATTGGTTCTTCAAGACCCATAATCATGCCTTTTAGGGTCCGGTTGAATCTCTCAACCAGCCCATTACCTTGAGGGTGGTAAGGAGTGGTAAACTTGTAGGTTACCCCACACTCCTTCCACAGAGACTTCATATAATTAGAAATGAAGTTGGTGCCCCGGTCTGACACCACCTCTCTGGGGAAACCCATGCGGGAGAAAACACCCATCAGTGCCCGTCCCACCACGGGGGACGTCACTGTGCGGAGAGGGATGGCTTCCGGGTACCGGGTGGCATGGTCCACCAAGACCAGGATAAACCTGTTGCCCATGGCTGTCTTGGGGTCCAGTGGCCCCACAATGTCAATCCCCACTCGCTCAAAGGGGTACTGACTACGGGAAAAGGTTGGAGGAGAGCCTTCTGCTTCCGCCCACTTTTCCCACTTGCCTGGCAAGTTTGGCAGGTCCTACAATGGATGTCTGAATCCCTTCTCATCTGGGGCCAATAAAAATGGGTGACAAGCCTGTCATAGGTCTTGTCCTGCCCCAGATGTCCAGCTAACGGAACGTCATGAGCCAACCCCAGTAGGAAGCCTCTTAAGCGCTGGGGTACCACCAGCACACGGGCTGACCCAGGCTCAGCAGCCTTAGGCTCGCTATACAGGAGGTCGTTCTCCCAGTAAATCCAATGTGATCCTGACTGATCACCTGTCGTTTGGGCTGAGACCTGCTGCCTCATACCCACAAGAGAAGGGCACACTTTCTGTTCAGCACAAAATTCCTCCTTGGAGGGACCACCATCCTGCTGCCAATGGGTCAGCTCGGGCAGGTCTCCTAGTTCAGCCACTTGTTCCCCTGTAGGTTCCAGGGCATCCCCCTCAGGGTCTGCTCCCTCCTGGACCGTGGGAAAGATGGGGGACGGTTTCCCGCGCCCCCTGCCTCTTCTCTTCACGGTTGGGTCCTGGGCCATACATTCAGGCTCCAGGACCCCATCAACACCCTTACTAGCTGACATGGACCGGGTGGTCGCACACACCCACTCCGGCAGACCCAACATTTCCAGATGCGCTTTTCGCTCCACCTTAGCCCAAGGGGAGTCCTCCAAATCATTGCCCAGGAGACAATCAACAGGCATGGCGGGCCTCACAGCAACCTGAAGAGTACCTGAGACCCCCCCCCACTCAAAAGGAACTTGAGCTACCTCATACTTACTCTGTGAGTTGTCAGCAGCTACAACGGGGTAGAATGCATGAGGGACCACCTGCTCTCTGGACACCAAGTGACACTTGACAGCTGTCACACTTGCTCCGGTGTCTCTGAGAGCTTCCACCCTATGGCCATTAATGGTCACCCACTGCCTATATTTCTTAGTGTTACTAGGCAGAGGGGTTGGAGGGACCATTTCCACGTCTCCTAAAGAGACCAGGGACATTTCTGCGGGACCCCACCCACCGGGGGCACCCATCTCACTCCCTCCCAGGGCTACATTCGTCACCCGACGAGGGGGTGCACGTGGTGGTGCATTGGAATCCTTCATGGGACACTGGGGATCATAATAACGGTGTCCCACCTGCTTACAAGCGTAGCAGGTCATGGGGCCCCTTGGAACAGGTTTACCTGTCGGGGCCTCTGGCTTCTTTACAGGGGGAGGCTGGGAACCCTTCCCTTGGTTCCCTTGGGGATTACTTTGGGGCCCTTTCTGAAACTCCCTCTGTTTACCCCTGTCCCCCCCACTCTTCTGCTGGGGACCCTGCCCACCTTTGGCTGAGTCTCCCACTGGACCCTTGTGGACCCTGGTACTGACCCAGCGGTCCGCCTCCTCAGCAAGTTTTCTAGGGTTAGATATCTTGCTATCAATAAGGTGCTGGCGTAGCTCTGGAAAACAGTTATTAGACAAGTGCTGCCAAGCAAACAAATCATAAAGAGCATCATAACTATCAACCTTGCTACCCTTTATCCAACCATCCATGGCTCTGCAAAAGAAGGACACATATTCAACCCACGTAGTACCAGGCAACTTCTTACATTCTCTAAAGGTTTGTCGGTACTTTTCTGGAGTTAAGCCATACCTTAACATTAAAGCATCTTTCATATGAGTATAAGACATCCTGTCCTCAGCAGGGATGTCCAACAAGGTATCTCTCCCTTCATTGACAAAGCGACCCCACAACCCTGCTCCCAAATCTTTCTCAGGGACCCGGTGGGCCAACAATGCTAACTCATATGCTTTGAACCATTGACCAATATCCTCATTTCTACTGTAATCTTTTATCACATCTTTGGGAAAATAAAACCTACTTTCTGCAGGCACAGATGGAGTGCTGCCACCAGAGGGATTCAACTCTAAACTCCTAGTTTTAAGCTCCATCTCCCTCACCATCTTCTCACGTTCAAACGCTAATTTCTCTCTTTCAAAATCTAATCTTTTGCTCTCCATTTCAGCTTCTCTTTTGCTTCTTGCATTCTCTAATTCCAACTGCCCTCCTAATTTAAGTTTTGCCATCTCTAACTTGTATTCCCTCTCCTTCTCCCTGTCTTCTAATTCTTCAGGAGAAAGGCTCTTAGAGGAAACACTGCTGCCGGGAGATGCCACGTGCCCATTCATGGGCTCTTCCACTTCCTCTTCCTCTTCCGGTACCACCCCCGGATCAGAGGGATTTCTGGCCTCTAACCAGGCCTTCAGCGCTTTAAGGAAGTCCTCTCTCACTCTGAGACCTGTGGTAGGAACTTTAAACTGCTTGCAAAATTGCTCTAGCTCCTTTTTCTTGTACTTATTTATCAATTTTTTATCAAATTCCTCCACAACAATAAGAGGAGGGGTAGCAGCTCCGGCATCCTCCATGGTAAAAACTGGCAGTGTTTAAAAAAATAAGCTCCAGGAAAGCGCAGAACAAAAATAGAATATCCTACCAAAAACAGATTGTGGCTGCGCTATGGTCTGCTTTCACTATGTAGCGTACACTAATCACTGCACATGAGTCATAAATGCAAAGTTCAATCCTCACCGCTGCCACCAATGTTAGAACCGGCAGTCTCTAGTTGGCAGAGGTATACACTTCTGACAAATAGGGACCCACCAACTCTAGTCAGGGCAAGGGGATTGCACACTCAGATAACCCCTGCTACCCCCTTGGTAGCTTGGCAGAGCAGACAGGCTTATCTCAGAGGCAGTGTGTTAAGTATTTATGACCTCATACAGTAATAAAGTGAATACACTACAAATGGACACAACACAGGAGTTATTATAAAAATAGTATTTTTATATAAGGCTTAGCACAAGACCAAATAACGACAAAAATATACCACAATCTTAATAAATACTCTTTGGAAGGAAAAATATTAGTTCAGGTAAAGTTTCTTCTTAGGAAATAGTTCTTTAGCAATAAAAGTAAGTATTCTTCTTAAAACACAGTTCTTGGCAACAATGTGACCCCCACAGGAGTCACACGACGTCGAGCTTACGATATTCCCAAGGTTCGGCGTCGACCGCGAGGAGCGCTACGTCGAGCCTGGAGTCGCAACAGAACCCCCAAACACAGTACCTTTGGAAATGAAGAAAACGATGATCCACGGCGTCGAGATGTCGGCATCGATCGTGCCTCGGATTCGGGTCAATCCGCAGCGGCGTCGAGAGGTGTCGGGCCGGAGCAGTGCTCTCGGCGTCAAGAAGGGCGTCGAGTCGATGCGATCAGCAGCGGCGTCGAGACGGGGTCGCTTTGAGCTGGAGCCGATACTCACTACTCAGCGGCGTCGATACCGGCGTCAAGACGGGGTCACTTGGAGCTGCAGCCGATACTCACTTCTCCTGGTGTCGCTACTGGCGTCGATCGGGCCCGGCGGCCGGCGTCGAATGCTCGGAACACTGGAGCCGTTACTCACGATGTCGAGCTGGATTCGGCGGCGTCGGCGACGTTGAGACTGCAGATTTCCCCTGTGCACTGGAAATAACACTTTCCAGCAACCAGCAATTCAGCAGAGGGTGAAGTCCTTTGGCCCTGTGACTTCAACAGGAGACTGGCACTCTTCCAGCCCTTGGAGATTTTCTAGCAAGCTTTTGAGAGTACACACCAAGTTCCTCTCTCCTTGTTCCTTGGCAAAAATAAAGAAGCAGCTTCAGGTTCCCCCCAGCAAACAGCACACTGGCAGAAGGGGGAGGCAAGTCCTTGGATCAGCAGGCTTCTTGTCCTTGGTAGAGGTTTCCTTGTCAGAAGTGATCTGAGTTCTTGGTTCAGGGGTCCTTCTCTTATACCCCTTTTCTGCTTTGTTCCCTTTGTCCAGGCAGGGAAATTCCCCCCATCCTGGGTTTGTTGTGAGTGTTGCCAGGCAGAGGCACCTGGCCTATTCACTGAGCAGGGCAGGGTCCTCAGCCGCCCAGCAGGAGGCGGAGCCAGTATTGTCACTGGCAGGAGCAGGGCTATCAGTCGCCCGGCAGGAGGTGGAGCCAGCATTGTGTCAGGCAGGGCAGGCTATCAGGGACTACTCTTTCCCCACTCTAAGTGTAGATGCCTCATTCACCCCACACTGACTCATTCAGACCTCTGGAGCCACCCAGCCCCTGGCTGTAATTCACTATTAGGTCATGCCACACACATCAGGGCATGACCTACCTTTTACCCACAATGCACCCAGCCCTAGGGCCTACCATAGAGGTGTCTGAAATGTGGCAAAGTGAAGGTTTTAGAGACTGGCAAGTAGGTTTCCTTGCCAAGTCGACATGGCAGTCAGGGACTGCACACAGGCTCTGCGATGGCAGGCCTGAGACACATTTTACACGCTGCTTCGGTGGGTGGCACAACCAGTGCTGCAAGCCCACCAGCAGCAGTTAACTTACACGCCCTTGGCACACGCAGTGCACTAGACTAGGGTCTGAACAGTAAGTCAACCAAGCCAATTATGGTAACACCAATCAATGTAACAATTTTAACATAGGGAGCACTTGCACTGTGGCACTGATCAGCAGTGGCACAGTGCCCAAAGCAATATTCCAGCAAAAACATCGTAAACAGAGGAGGCAAACGGAAAAAAATGGAGGAGAGACTCATGCCAATGATGCCAGGTCTAACAAGGATCATGCCGGAATAGTGCATTTGGCAAGCTGTTGGGTCCTGGAGCTCCCTCAGGCCTCAAGTTTTTTATGATTTTGAGAACCTGCTCTTGTGAAATCTGCAAGGAGAATTGTGATGGTTCTAACATAGGCGTATTGTGGACTATTCTTGTAGTAGGGACTCAATGGTTTGAAACGCCTGTGGATGGAATATCGTTGTATGCATTTTCGATATGGGCTCTCCAGGTGTCCTCCATTATGTCTGAGTTGAAGTGTCGGTTCTTGCCATTTGATATCTAGTTAATGACTTCCCAGAATAGCTTAGAGTCTCTTTGTTTACTGGCATGGAGGAGTTTTGTCCAAAGAAGTCCTCTGAAGTCTTTCTTAGCAGCCTTGATGTCCCTTTTTAGGTCTTTTCTTGATTTTGATATTAAGGAAATAATATCCTGAGAGGAATCTGATCCTCGGATTTGTAGTTGTCGTAGATATTTATTCAGTCGATTTTTTTGTTTCCTTAAACTGTTGGTGAACCACGCTGCCCCTACTGATCGTCCTACTTTACGGCCATTGCCTTGTCTTGAGAATTCATTGTTTAGATCGTTAGTAAAGGATACACAGACCTTTATACACGATGATTCGACTTTGAAACTTTCCAAAAGAGCAGTGCATGTGGCCATGATGTCACCAATGTTTTCCTTTTCCCAAGTGAGTTGTTTCAAGTTATAGCATTGCGTTTGTAGGAACAGCGCTTTTTCTACCCTGCTTATGAGCAAAGTGAAGGTTTGTGGATGGTGGTCACTTTCTGCTCTTTCTTTTATTTGGAAGTTCGAGATATATGGGAGAATGTCCTGATCTGTGAGTGTATAGTCAATAGTTGAGCCTATTTTTTACGTAACCCTGGTATATGCTGGGGGGCTCTCGGACGAGGTTCGTCCGTTTAGCATACACATTGATAGTTCTTCCAGCAGGGATGCACATCTGTTCCCGTGTGTATCACGTCGTTTGCAGGGTCCAGTATGGTCTATTGATCTTTCTTCCTGCCATATAGTAGGTTTATTTTGAAATCTCCTGACAAAATGATGTTGGCGTATGGATGAGCAAGTTTGAGAGTGGCTAATGTTGCTGTTAATGTCTTGATACTTGACCTCTTTTGTTTAGATGAACAGTGGATGTAGACGTTCAATATTAGCAGGCTAAAAAAGGGCAAAGCCGCTAATATGATGTATGACATCCAAGTCGAGTCAAGGTCTACTTCGGAGACTTGCCATGAGATGTCAGTCGAGACGAAAATAAAGAGGCCTCCTTTGGCTCTTCCGTATTTCGAGTCTCTCTTGGCCGGATTAAGATATTCTTTATATCCTACAATTGGTAAAGGGTTTGTCTGCCATGTCTCTTGAAAAAGAAGTAGGTCGTGCAGTATAATGAAATCAATTAAGTCAGGATCTTCTAATTTTGTGCTTAGAACATTCACGTTCCAGGAGCAGATGTTGCAACCGTTGTCAGGTTTTAATGCTTTGTTGAATTTGTTAATGCCATTCTGTGGCGGGTTCCGGCTGTGTTCATCTGCCTTTTACCCGTATGCTTGACTGCTTCGGGGTGAGCGAAGGTGATGGTGATTTTCCTACCGGTTTGGACTGTGCCCTTTATTGGGCTATGTTGATCCGGGCCTTTCGCGCCTTTAGCTTTTGTATTTCTATGCCCCATTTAGCGAATGATTCCTACTGTTGCCAGATCTGTTTGGCGTTGGAATTGTCGAAAAAAGTTTCTGTAGTGATTTCGTGACCGGTTGAGTCGGGATTAATCTAAATTCTATTCTTTCTAAATTACAGGTGTCGATATGACTCAAGGAGGGAAGTCCTTTGAATAGTTTTAGTAACACACTTCTTTTGAGGATATCGTGAGTTCTCCTCGATACGTAATGGGGGATAAAGTCCAACTTATTGTTCTGGTTGGAAAAGTCGGAAAAGACCGGCCCTCATTCGGTGTCTGGGCTATTTTCGGTTTGTTTTTCCTCCGCAATAAGCCCCAGGAAAATCGGGCAGAGATTCTGAACTTTACATGTGTTGTTTTGTGAATGTATATCGTTGTTCTTTGCAGTCGTTGCTACGCCGCTTACCAAGCGGTGGCTGTTTGTTATTTCAAGGTTACTCATATCCCCACTGTCACCCTCCTTGGGCAGGGTCATCCTTTGTGCTGATTATGGTGGATTCTATCATATTACGTCCATGTTTGGGTGTTGTTTTCAATGTTTGTGTGGCATGGATTGTTAAGTACCGTTTATTTTCCATTTCGGTAGGCTTGAATATACTGCATACATTTACTTGCTGCGGATGTTACGTTTCGACTTGATAGTGGCTTTTTGAGGTGATGGGCTTATTAGTTGGTGGGTTTGTGTCAACCTCAGGGCTGACATCCTCAGTGTTTGTAAATGTAACGTTGTCTTCACTTTGGATCAAGTCTTGCTCCATCGTAGTGCTGGTTGCGTTCGATGCCTGTCTTGTTTTTTTTTCCCTTTCTGGCCTTTCTCCAGCGTTTTCTCTCCCTCTTAGATAATTTAGCTGTTACTTTTGTTTGATTTGCTGGTGGCTCGTGGCAATAATCTATTGGTGGAATGGCCATGGTGCTTGTGTTATCCAGAACTTGTATTGGTTGTGGTGTATTTGTACTTCCCGGTGTTTGAGCTGAGTTTATACCCAATACTCTTGCATTTTGCTGCCTGAGAGGACTAGGACGAGCCTGATCCTCGTCCCTCAGTGTTTCTTTTGCTTTCTCAGCTACTGAATTGGTCTTGGATGAGGTATCCCTGGTGACCGCAAGTAATTCGGACATTAAAGTAGGGACTACAGCTAATTGATCAATTATTTGAATGCAGTGGCACATATGATAAGTTGTTTCTCGGTCTAACTGCACCCTCGTGATCATCTCATTGAAATTGTGCAGCTTTTGTTCCACCCCTGAACGTTGATGGCTAGGGTGTTGAAAAGATCCACTTGGGCGTCTAACTTATCTGCATGGTAAATCATGGCTTTTCCGATGGTGTCCAGAGTGTTTAACAGATTCGGCCAGACTGCAGATGGTGGTGAGCTGGCTTTCTCTTTCTGTAGTAGTTGGGGATCCGGGGACGAAAAATCCAGTGAATCCGGAATCTCACTTCATTTCTCCCTTTTTTGTGACTGCGGCACCATGGGAGAATTTTCAAGGTTTTTAAATTTAAAGGGCATGTCATTGTGTTGGTTGAAAAACGAGAGTTCCTGACCACTTTGGTGGACTGTTTCCCATCAATGAAGTGGCATGGGCAGATTGATCTTGCTTGTTGGTATTTACTTCGGCGGAGGCCAAGTCGTCTCCAGGTAGGACCACCGGCGACGTGTGTGTGTTTCCAAAAGGACTAAGGGGCATATTATCAAGCACGGCGTTAAAATTATCGCCGCTTTAGCGGCAGAAAACTGCGGCTAAAGCGGCGATAATGGGCTTGATAATATGCCCCTGAGAATTCCAATAGAAGCTCATGTTGACACCAGAACATGGGCTTCTATTTGAATTGTCAAAGGCATATTATCAAGCCCATTATCGCCCCTTTAGCGGCAGTTTTCTGCTGCTAAAGCGGTGATAATGCTAACGCCGTTTCTTGATAATATGCCCCTTAGGACGTTTAAGCTCGTCTGACAAGTTGGGACGACCTTGTTGTTACCGTTGTAGCTGGGTGAGGATTGTTGTCGCTGCTGCTGTTGTGATTTTAAAGTAGGCGGATGGCAGTGTATTAGTGCCTCGATGGTTTTAACCTTATGACTTTGTCCGCTTTCTAGAAGAGCTTTAGTTGTTTGAAATTGCGAGCCTTGGACTTCACTATTTATCGCCTATTGGGGATCTGGTCCCGTTTCCCAAAGATCTTCTGTTTCATTCTTGTGACTCTTACTGCTTCTGTCCTGGGAGGGATTTGTGTCAACTTTACTTTGACCGTCAGTGAAGTCGTTGCTAAAATTGATGTGTTTGGGGTGTTTAAGGTCAATGCAGTCCTGGTTATTCTTGATGGTTTTTGTGGCCACTTTTAAAAAATCAGCGATCAGCGCCCATTTGCTTCAGTTTGGGCATGAATGGTGCCTGGATGGTGCAGATGAAATGCCTTTCTTGTCTCCTTCATGAGTGGCATATGAGGCTGACTCAGTGATTTTTTTGCTGGTGGTTAAACTTAGCACTTGCTACAGTAACTGTGGACAAAACTCCCAACATGTGCTGCGTGTCGCTGTTTGTTTGCCTCGGCTTTGTTAGGGTCGTTCCTCCCTGCTTAATTCCAGGTGAGGTGCTGGTATCCTCCATGACCAAAGCCGGGGGGCCATCCTTTTCCATTTCCATTTCTTTTTTGGAATTAGCTGACGGTTTTTTGTCTGTTTTCTCCCCTAGTTTTTCCCGACCTCATAGCGAGTTGTTGCCCACCCGCATTGCGAAGTGGAACTGAGGGTTTGGCGTTAAGTTGGAGAAGCTCACTTTTAACAGGTGGAAGGTTTCGATATTTAGGGGCCTATCAGCAACAACCGGCGATAATTAGCGCTAAGCGCACTTAGCGCTAGAATAATTATCGCCGGCTAACGTGGATTTTTATCGCTGAGATAGCGTGCTATTAGCAACGCTTATCTCAAAAGCGATAGAAATCCTAGCGCTAACTGCCAAACGTGTGATTATCGTTGGAAACCCAGTGATAATCTCACGAAGTTTGGCGATAGCTTGCTGATAGGGCCTCACATACTTAACCATGATATCCACCTTCCATAGGATATCATGGCTAAGTCAGTTTCAAAGCAGGCATCAGGAAAGTAGCGATAACAGAGGTTATCGCTACTTTTCCTGTCGCTATGCTGCTTTGCGTGAGGCTTGATAATAGGGGAAATGTTGTGTAGCAACATTTCTCCTGTTATCCTGGGGAGGAACGCCCACTTTGCATCTCATTAGAGATGCAAAGATGGGCATTAAGGGAAATGGAGAGAAGGCAAGGTTTCACGCGATAGCGTGACCTTGCAGATAAGGCGATAAAATTATCGCCGCTTTTCGTCCAAACGGACGCAAAAGCGGCGATCATTTTTTAACGCCTGCTTGCTGATATGTCCCAAATTAGCTGCTTTGCGTGAATGTGAGAAGGGAGCAAGAACGAGCAGGCGAGGATGGGTGGGGGAGGGCGAGCGAGTGGCTTCGATGGCTAGTCCTGCTCAAGCTCATTCCCAGGCCCTGACTCCAAAACTCTGAGCTCCCGACTCCGTGCACACACAGTGAGCGCGAACTCCTCCTCCGATTCCCGCCTCCTCCTGTTTTTTACAGTAACAGTTCTCAACATTAAGTAGAGACAAGGCAAGCATGGAAAATATAGCTCAGGAGATACAGCGTTCTCATCCTGATTAAGTAGTAAAACATAACATGACGTGAGATAATGGAAGAGGGCCGAATACCTCAGCCTCGCGCCTTAATCCACTGGGAAATGCTGTTGTGTAATCCCCACCGATGCTACCCCTCAGCATGCTTTGTTCCTGATCTGAAATGGATGGTAGTTCAGGAGCGCACACAGCAGCCAGGCTTTTGCTGGATATCAGGGAGGCGCTGTCATCACAGACACACTTCCATTGTGCTCCGTTGGCGCTGGTGCTTCCCAGGGATGATGCAATAAATATTATGCATCGCACAGAGGATGCTGCTCAGCAGAGGAGGGCGGACCGGCAGACCCCGAGCCAACCACGCTGACAGTGTAACCATCGCTCTAAGGGGCATATCAGCAAGGGCCAGCGATAATTATCGCTAGGCGCTCTTAGCGTGAGGATAATTATCGCCGGCTAGCGTGGATTTTTATCGCTGAGATAGCGTGCTATTAGCAACGCTTATCTCAAAAGCGATAAAATTCCTAGCGCTAACTGCCTAACGTGAGATTATCGCTGGAAACCCAGCGATAATCTCACGAAAATGTGGCGTTAGCTTGTTGATAGGGCCCCACAAACTTAGCCATGATATCCACCCTCCATAGGATATCATGGCTAAGTCAGTCCTGAAGCAGGCGTAAGGAAAGTAGCGATAACAGGGGTTATCGCTACTTTTCCTGCCGCTATGCTTCATAGCGTGGGGCTTGATGATAGGAGAAATGTCGCTTAGCGACATTTCTCCACCAGGTCAGGTCAGGAACGCCCACTTTGCATCTCATTAGAGATGCAAAGCTGGGCGTTAAGAATAGGTGCGCTAATGCAAGGTTTCACGCATTAGCGTGACCTTGCTAATTAGGCGAAAACAGCCGCAAAAGCGGCGATAATTTTCTATCGCTGCCTTGTAAATATGCCCCTATGTTATGCTCGTATAGCTGGCAGCCAGGCAGGGAAGGGTCTTTCATCTGCTGATGCGCACCACAGTGGGGGACGCTGGTTTACTCCTCCGCATTTCTGCTGCTCCCCCCTGGAATTTTTAACACCCTTTTAGGGGCATATTATCATGACGGCAGTTTCTGCCGCTAAAGCAGTGATAATGGGCTTGATAATATGCCCTTGAGAATTCCCATAGAAGCCCATGTTCTGGTGTCAACCTGGGCTTCTATTGGAATTCTCAAGGGCGTACTATCAAGCCCGTAATCGCCGCAGTTTTCTGCCGCCATTATCGCCGTCCTTGATAATATGCTGCTAAATTCTCCCCTCTCGTGTAGAAACGAAACCGGCGTCTCCTCATTTTGGGGCATATTATCAAGAAACGGCATTACAATTCTTGACACTTTAGCTGCAGAAAACTGCAGCTAAAGCTGGGATAATGGGCTTGATGATATGCCCTTGAGAATTCCAACAGAAGCCAATGTTCTGGTGTCAACATGGGCTTCTACATATTATCAAGCCCATTATGGCACTACAGTGCTTGATAATATGCTTCTGTGCTAGAAAGCACAGTGCAGCCTCTCCTCATTTCATAGCGCCCACAGTAGGCCTGGGTTAAAGTTTGCTGTGAGTGTATGATTGGACTCCTCACCCGGTCACGGTCACCTTGTGAAGGGAGTCGATCTCGTGTCACACGGTGGGCCTGAGTGTGCAGGTAACGGGTCCACTGTCGGTCTCTTTAAAGCGCTTCCACCGCTGGGGATCAAACAACTGCAGCGCCCTAAGACTGAGCGTCACCGCCTGCCCACAATCCTTTGTGAAAAATCTGCATACAAACCCTCACTGCACTTCCCTTTTAATTTCTACGGCCACGAATAACCATTTTAATGAATTCCGTGTACGCAGATTATCTTGGACGTTTTTATATAAAACTCTCTATTGTTAATCGTCCCAAATTGCAACCTCACACTAATCTTATCAGGCGATCGTATTTTTGGTTTCGCTAAAATTACATTGTGAACTTGCCAAGGCTCTTTCAATTCATTGGATGAGCTCCCAGAAGTGTGAAGTTGTACTTGCACCTCGTGTGGCGGTGGAACTCACGTCTTCAATTTTTGGAAGACGCTTTCTGGAGGAAGCGTCTAATTAATAACATAAGATTAAGATCCTTTGTCCTGCAAGTGTAGTTCTCTTCATCTGTCCCTAGAGGGAGCACGGTCAGCTGGGATGGAATCATTGCACTTCGTGTGGCAGTGAAACTCTCGAGCTGGACACTGGTGAGCGGCTGGCCGGTAAGTTTTTACCTAAGTCAGGAGGCTTGGTTGGGCTGCCGTGCACGTCGACTCATGCCCACTCATGCCGACTCACGGCCAGTCCGACGATCTCAGCCGAAAGGCGGGCCCGCACCGCAGAGCTGAAGTCGACCCTCCTGGGTCCGACCTGACCGGCTAATGGCCGGCCGCGGAGGGTTTCCCGCAGTTCGGCTGGGCTGGCTTGACCGGCTGACTGAGGGCTTGACGGGTAGATTCAGAAAAAAACAAGCATTTGCAATGCAAACGGTCTCGCCTTTGGGACCTTATATGTATTTAGCTATGCAGCACATTAGCCTACTGCTCACTTCTCATAAGTGGAGGAGTTACGGCATGATGTCATGCCAGGTGAGTGTTGTGGGGGAAGGGAAATCCTTGCTTCTTACATCTTCCATGTGTCTGCTTTTTAAAACACAAAACTCCGAGCGCTGATGCGAGTGACGGCGCCCTATTGAATAGCGCATACTTCAAATTGCCACTTCACTTTTCGAAACTCAGAAGCAGCAACATTGTTGTGGTGTCACCGGGGCTTTAAGTGGAAGCTTTTTCAATAGTATATACTAGCCATAGTTGCTGCTTGATTATCTTATGCAGCTAACAACCATTGACAAAGCCAATAGTCCTGACTTGTTGTAGGTATGATGTTACTTGTTGTATCATATGTCTGGATGCAATGACAGAAACAGCAAAATACAAGTCAGGTGGCACACTATGCTAAGCACATATTTTTAGCTTATGTGTTTTAAGCCATGCCCTTAATTACATTGTCCACGCCCCTTTGATAGTCGGTGCCCACTGCGCCCTGCTCAGCAGCGTGTGACAGCTCACCAACTCCCGTGCCCCAGATCACAGATCAAAGCGCCTCGATGCCAGAAGGCCTTGGTGCCACGGGAGCCAGGATGTCAAAGGGCCAAGCCATGGACCAGTTCAGCATTCATCACTCACTCGGCCCTCGTGCCGCACGTCGCATTACCGTCAACATGTCATGCATGCAAACATCACCCTTCGTGTATTGAAGTCCAACAATTCCGATTGTATTTCATTTTATAGACAATAATGTTGCAAAGTTAACCAGGTGTGTCTGTTGAAGGCAGGTTATGTGTAGGTCATGTCTGCCCAGGAATGACTTAATTCGAGAAAGGTGGTAGAATGCACGCCGCATTCCATGCTTAGTAATGTTTTGTGAAAGTTCAATATTTCTGATTTTTGCGGCGGGCTACCCTTAAATGCGCTCCGTCCGTGCGCACAGGTTTGTAACATGAGTAGTAGAGCCGCACCCAGGACTGACAGCACCCTGTGTCTCTTTACGTGTGTTCCCAGGGCACGGACATTCCAATCGACGACGTTACACCTATCCATGTTCCTGTAGTGTTTGTACTACCCTTCTAAGCATGTGTGACTTACAAACAGCAAGCCATGTCACAGTCTAACAAACTTTTATACCTTAAAACAAAAACAACTTTATAAGCTTCGAGAGTGAAACAAGAGCATTACATGTAATAGGCAACAACTAGTCATAGTCCTTAGCTTTTCCCTCTCTCTCTGCGTGGAATCGCCGGCGCAGCACTCCACAAAATGCCCTGGGCATAGCAAACCAGAATTAAAAATTTGCAAACATTCGTGACAAGAATTTTCAATTCTATTAAGGACAAGGAGGCGAGGATTATGCTTTCTCATTTCTTTATTAGAAATGCCCAGCAGCCAATCAGAAGAACCGTTGTGAAACGAAAAACTACAGTACCCATGAGCACCAGGGTACCACGTGACCAACCATAGAGTCTCTCATATAAAAGATACTGTAGGAGAAAGTACGTCCTCTTTCTTTGGTGAGGAACAGTTCACAGAAAACAGGAAGTCCAATGGAAAAAAACGATGAATGCCAGGTAACAGAGTCCATCAGCAACAGCCGGTGATCACCCTGACGATAGAAACACAGCAATCGCCAAACAGAGGAGGCAGCAGACCATCCAAGCGGAGTAAGCAGGAGGAACAGAAAGGCCACTATTTCGGGTCAGAACCTGAAAAGAAAGTACAGCCGTAATATTCATCCCATAAAGAGAGTGAAGGCAATAAAAAAGGGGCGGGTAAAAAAGAGAGAAAACCAATGCATCAGCATAAATCAAATGCAAATAGAACATTGAAAACATGAGAACCAATCATGACTTTGGGTGGGATAATCCTCGCCTCCTTGTCCTTAATAGAATTGAAAATTCTTGTCACGAATGTTTGCAAATTTCTAATTCTATGTCAGGACAGGAGGCTCCGATTATGCTTGTTCAAAGCTGATCCACCACTACAGAAGCAATATGTTCGATAGGTTTGTAATAAAAAGTTTTGAACATAGAGTCAGAAGACCAATCTGCGGTTTTCATGATGTCCAATAATGAAACACCCATCGAGAACGCTTTAGAGGCCATAGCCCCGTGAGCCGAATGAGCACCAAAAATGGAAACATCAATTCCAGCCTCAGACAAGAGCCATCTAACCCAGCGAGCTAAAGTAGCAGGAGTAACAGGACGAAAAGGTTTCTGCAAGGCAATAAGTAGTTGACCCTGTGTATCAGAACGTAAAGGGGCAGTACATACCTCATAATCCTTGACACATTGAACAACGCAAAGGTTGGGATGATGAGGAAAGGAAGGATAGGTAACCGAAGAGGTAGCCGTTTTGGTGCGTTTAGAAATAAGAAAAGTGACACCCTCGGGTGTAAAACTGCGACCTGCTAAGTCGAACGCACGCACATCAGAAACTCGTTTGCAAGAAACGAGACATAACAGCATAGTCAGTTTGGCAGAGAGTTGCTTGCGGGAAAGCAATGAATTAGAAGGCCAAGCCTCCAAAAATTTCAAAACAATGGAGACATCCCAAAGTGAGACATATTTAGGACACGGAGGATTCGACAAACGAATGCCCTTAAGCAATTTGGAAATTAAGGGGTGTTCACCCGCAGGTTTACCATTGATAGGAACATGAGCCGCGGAGATGGCGGAACGGAAGTTGTTGACCGTGCGATAAGCCAAACCAGAGGAAGCGAGAGAGGCTAGAAAATTAAGAATCATAGCCACATCTGCTGAAGCGGGATCAACTTCCCGCTGAACACACCAGTCACACCAGCGTTTCCATGAGGCTCTATATCGTTTGTGAGTACTGGGAGACCAACAGAAGGAGATTGCCGGATAGAACAAGGGGATGCGGATTGCCGAGGAGATCCAACAACAGATTCCACTTCTGGGGAAGAAGGAACGGGACTGCACAACACATCTCCAGAAGAACCGGGAACCACGCTTGAGCTCTCCACAGAGGAGCAATGAGAATTAGCTCTGTTTGAAAGCGTTTCGAGTAGGCCAGAACCCTGGGAATCATCATGAACGGGGGAAAGGCGTAACACAGAGTGGACGGCCAAGTCTGAAGAAATGCATCTGTGGCTAGGGCTTTCGGATCCGGCCTCCAGCTGAAGAATAGAGGGAGCTGAGTATTTAGGCGAGACGCAAACAGAATCAGGTGACATTGACCCCAAGTCCGACCGAGAATGCGAAAAATGCGCGGATGAAGGCGCCAATCGCTGAAGTCGCGAAGATGGCGAGAGTTCCAGTCCGCAATCTGATTGCGACAGCCGGGAAGATATTCGGCAATAACTGTGATCTTCTGTTGAAGACAGAAGTGCCAAAAATCCTTGGCGATCTCCGCCAAAATCTTGGATCGTGTTCCCCCTAACTTGTTGACATACCGGACCGCTGAAACATTGTCCATGCGGAGAAGAATACAACAATTGGTCTGAAGAGGAGAGAAACACCGGATCGCAAAGGAACCCGCTAGAAGCTCTAGACAGTTGATGTGAAGAGACCGTTCCTGGGGGGACCATCGACCCCCTGTCGAGATGGGACCGCACCGGGCTCCCCAACCCCATAGACTGGCATCGGATTCTATCACCAGATCCAGAGAGGAGCCGAACAGGGCTCGTCCATTCCAGGTCTCCATGTGGTCTAACCACCATTGCATCTCGCTCTTCGCATCCTCGGAAAGAGGAATCAGATCTGAATAGCGAAGACCTTTTTGGAGATGACGAATCTTCAACCTTTGAAGTGCTCTGTAGTGCAGAGGGCCCGGGAATATCGCCTGAATGGAGGACGCCAATAGACCGACAACACGTGCTAACGATCTCAACGACACAGTCTGTCTGGAAAGAACAGACCTCAATTGCCTCTTGATGTACCGAATCTTTTGGTTTGGTAATAGAAGTTGACAGGAAAGGGAATTCACCTGGAAACCCAGAAACTCGATCACCTGCGTAGGGTTCAAGAGAGATTTCTGAGGATTGACTAGAAAACCCAGGGATTGTAAAAGGTCGATAGACCACTCCAGGTGTGTTAAGACTGTGAGGGGACTGTCCGCCATGAGAAGAATGTCGTTGAGATATATTATTAAGCGGACACCCCGAGCAAGCAGACATTCCACTACGGGCCTCAGAAGTTTCGTGAAGCACCAAGGTGCTGACGAGAGGCCGAATGGGAGAACCGTGTATTCGTACCAAATCCCCTGCCAACTGAATTGAAGAAAACGACGATGAGGCTCGAAAATGGGAATCGAAAGATACGCATCCTTGAGGTCGAGCCGAACCCTCCAGTCCCCCTCGCGAAGAAGATCGCGCAAAAGATGGATCCCCTCCATTTTGAAGTGTCTGTAAACAACACTTCCGTTGAAATCTTTCAAATTGAGGACCAGACGATTGCCACCCCCTTTTTTCTGAACCAAGAAAACATTGCTGATGAACCCCTGTGGGTGGGGAATAGTTGGAATAATAGCCCCTTTGGCGAGAAGGGATTCTATCTCCGCCGAGATAAACCCTTGGTCTTGAAGTGAAAAATGTAGAGGAGTTGGAGGGAGGGATTGATGTTGGGTCTGATAGAATTCTATTTTGAAACCTTGAACAGTTTGCAGAACCCAAGC
This sequence comes from Triturus cristatus, assembly GCF_964204655.1. Lineage (NCBI taxonomy): Eukaryota > Metazoa > Chordata > Amphibia > Caudata > Salamandridae > Triturus > Triturus cristatus. Next base: position 1,203,518,384 of record NC_140582.1, on the reverse strand, counting down.
ATCGTTGGAGATTTGACGCCAGTTCTGGAGAAAAAATCGTATTCTGCCCCCCAGAACCACCTCGGAAAAAGGAATCAAACTCACCTGAGGTGTTAGAGTCGTGATAGGCACCTTGGTTTCCACCGGAACGGCCTTTCCGGAATTGACCTCTCCCTTTGCGGGAAGGATAGAAGTTTGAGCGGGAGTTGTAGCCTGACTCCTGACCACTGCCTCTCTGGGACTGATAACCCCTCTGGGAGGGATTATGGGAGCCACGGCCGAACGAGCGTCCCCTATGTCGTCCGGCCCTGGCAGAAACCGGACGAAGTGCACGCTTGATGGAAGCTTGAGCTTTATCCAGACCGCTGAAGGTCGCAACAAACTTTGTTAGTTCCTTAAGAAACGGCTGGCCGAATAAAAGACCCTGAGCCACTGGACCAGATTCGGAAGTAGAGAGTTCCGCCAACTTTGGATCAATTTTGAGAAGAATAGAGCGACGGCGCTCACTCGAAATCGCACAATTTGCATTGCCTAACTGGCAAATAGCCCTCTGAGCCCATTCTATGAGGTCATCCGGATCCACAAGGGAAGCAGCTTCCTTGGCTTGAAAGCCAAGATCAAGAATCTTGGTGAGGGGTCCCAATAAATCCAGCATTTTATCCTGACAGGAACGCCAGGATCTGTCCAGACCCTTCTTTGGATCCTTTGCGAATTTTTTTTGGTACGAAAGCATTGTGGGATCAATCTCAGGAGTGTCTGCCAGGTGATCAGCGAGATCCGGGCGAGGGCACTCGGAGCGGAGGCGAGCCCTAACATCCTTCTCAAAGGGCTGTCGAATGTGCGCCTGAACATAGTCCGCCACCGCAGGAGAAGGAAGCCAGGAAGACGAATGGGGGTGATAAAGTTCAGAAGGTTCAAAGGTAAGGACCTGAGGGTGAGTAGGAGCATCGACGTAATGCTCCTTACGAGACTTCTTGCGTGGTGGCGGAACATCCTGGTCCGAAGAAGAGGAAGGAGGACCTTCAGTGTCAGTCAGACAGCTAGCAGAGGCAGAAGCGCCCACCGATGGCAAGGAGGAAGCCTTTTCTGAGGCTAAAGATTTAGCCAGTCGTTTAAAATCCGACCTATGCGGATTAGCAAGAGACTTAGAAGAACGTGAAGAAGGCAACCAACCCTGTTGTTTGGCGTAGTTCGTCAAATGACGCTTCAGAGGATTGATAGCGTGGACCAGGGCTTTATTAACGGAGTGCTGAACTCCTTGGTCCAGAGCCTCCACCAAATCCTGCTCTAGGAAACTAGAGCCATCATCCTCAAAGGAGTAATCATCGTCATCAAAATACTCCTCCATTTTTTCTTGTGTCACAGTAAAGTGAAATTAATGCCCACAAAATGACACTCCAATGTCAATATATATATATATTAGCCAAAGGCACAATTCAGGGGGAGTGAAGAACCCCACAGCGAGCCACAGGGAAAGGTAGAAAAACCTGACCAAAGAAATAAAGAAATTAATTGTGGAGGGAGGGCTTGCTGACAGTCACTCTAGGCAGTGCCTATGCGTTATTTTACAGCCCCAAGCCTTGAATAAGCAAAGGGCGTCGACGGGGCTGAAGGAAATCTGAGGCTGTGGGCAGCGGTGTGAAGAAACATCCGATTCAGTCAAAGCTCCGTGTGAAAACACGAACATAAGCAAACAAAATGGCCACCGCGCATGCGCGGTAACGGCCGCCTCAAGATTAATGTAAAAAGAGAAGCTCGCGCGCTAGCGCGAGCTCCTCGGCCCCAGGACTCCCACTCCACCAAAAGAAAGTACACAGACGCTCCGACGAGCGTCTTGACCTCGGGAGGTGCGACCACGCTCCCAGAATGTGCACCGCGCGATGAAAGGACACCGAGCGGAGACCTAAAACAGCGCGCAACAAAGTAGCAATTCAAGTTAGCAAACAATAAGTCAATATACAAGCGAGCGCGTCAAAGCGGTATCGCAACAAAGAATAATGCAACAAAGTAGCAAGAGAAGTAAATAAAAGGCACTTAACTGGCTGCGGAGCAGCAAAGAAAGAGGACGTACTTTCTCCTACAGTATCTTTTATATGAGAGACTCTATGGTTGGTCACGTGGTACCCTGGTGCTCATGGGTACTGTAGTTTTTTCGTTTCACAAACGGTTCTGATTGGCTGCTGGGCATTTCTAATAAAGAAATGAGAAAGCATAATCGGAGCCTCCTGTCCTGACATAGAATTTGTAGAGCAAGTGCCATAACCCATGCACCAGTCAGAACTAACTTCCTGAGCACATAGTAGGCTCAGCTCTGAATTCCGACAGTGCGAACTGATTGGATTTGTTTTACTAGGGTTCGGAAGGACAGCTGTTCGAGGTTCTTGTAGACGGATTAGGGATTGACAAAGATAGGTGTTGCAGCATTTACCTGCCAGGACAAAAAGGTGATCACTGTAGGAGTAGAGTTTGTTTCAGTACATGGAGAGACAGGGGAATGGTAGGCGGCCTTGATGAACACTGAGAGTTGCCAGTGATCCTTTGAAAATGAGTCAAACGAGAGCCAATGGTGAAGTTCCTGACAAGTCTCCGTCAATATACCGAGGGTGTTTTGCGCTATAAATGTTAAACTATACTGGATAAAACCACTAGATGGCAGGCTTGTGCTAAGCAAATCAATATATTTACGTAACATGTTTCAGAATTAGAAGTCAAAAACAGATTCACCAACGGACACGAGGCATAATAGAAACAAAAATAAGTCAAAGAATTTCTATCCGTTCTCTATGCTGCAAATCAAGTGAAATATGGCAGTTTCGATAACTGGCCTTCAGGGCTGAAACATTTTAACTGTGCATTACAATATTACGCTCACTCGCTTGGCTCTATGGAAAAAAAAAAAAAGCAAGCCACACAAAATCCTGCCCTTTTCCTACATAGAAAAAACAGATCACAGGCAACAGGTGATGCACGCGCTCGACCTATCTGTGCATAGCAAACGCCTCTCCTTGTCCCGCAACCGTGATGTGAATTGACAGTGTCGGTCTGCTTTAGACAGCGGATCTTGTCGCTTGAGACTGCGTGGTGGAACATCCTCCCGCCACCCCTATGGATCTGTTCACATTTGTGAGTTGACGCCCTGCAGTTTTGGCATACGGCAGCGACACAAGACGCTCCAGCGCAGCATGGAGGTTTATGATACACGTTGTGTGAGAAGTGGAAGGCAATCATGGCGGTAGTGGTAGGGTTGTGATTTTAAGGCACTTAGCATGAGGCCGAGACATCGCAATAAGCAACATGTAAAAGCTAAACTGCATGGGGCTGAAATGACACTACACACTGCCATTGTCCAATGGCAAATCAGTACCGTTTTTTCCAATTGACTGTGGGAGGCAGAGACAGCACAAGCAGCGGCCGGGAAAATGCTCATTATCTTCTCCCAGCATTGTCCCAGCCGCTGCTTGCGCTGTCTCTGCCTCCCACAGTCAATTGGAAAAAACAGCACTGATTTGTCACGCAAGCGTACGATGTAAGGCATCGCGCGCATGTGAAACAAAGAGTGCAATTTGGGCCACCAATCAGAAAATAAACAAGCACTGAAAATGCAACGGGACTCGTATTTACGCGAGCCCTGTTGCTTTGGAAACAGAAGTGCGGGCATTAAAGAAGGCACGAATGGGAGGGGGTGGGGGGTTGGTTGTGGTGAAAAAAATTACGGACTGCGGGAGGGAACGTTTAGAGGCAGGGGAACAAAACGGTTTCTACAGTAAAGGGGCTGAAAGCCTCCGAAGAATAATAATGACGACATGGCCGTCAGGAGGTGGGACTACGAAGCTAAAAACCAATCAGAATGCTCAATTTGTAATGGGAGCCAATGAAACTTTTAGATGGAAAGTGGGCGGAGCTTCTCCCAGCTATAGTGTGTTCTGCATGCCTCGCAAAGCGATGCAGCGCTTTCGCGCTGCATCACTAGGCGAGACCTAAAAAATAGTAACATAAAGTGATAAGTTTGCTACCTTACAACTCGTGGGTATTAGGATATTTATTATCGATGGGAACATGTCATTGAGGGTTTTTTATTCTCACTCAAAGTCAGGTTAAAACAGTACTCACCATCAGCGACATCAGCGTCTTGGTTCTCGTCACTTTCTAAATCCAAAGCATGCTCCTGCTTTGGGGAGAATGAAGACGACACGAAAGAGAAGCCGCGCTGATCCCTAGAGAAGGGTGAAATGAGGAGAAGGGGCACTGGGCTTTGTAGAGCAGAAGGATGAAATGAGGAGAAGGGGCACTGGGATTTGTAGAGCAGAATGATGAAATGAGGAGAAGGTGCACTGGGTTTTGTAGAGCAGAAGGATGAAATGAGGAGAATGAGCACTGGGCTTTGCAGAGCAGAAGGATGAAATGAGGAGAAGGGGCACTGGGATTTGTAGAGCAGAAGGATGAAATGAGGAGAATGAGCACTGGGCTTTGCAGAGCAGAAGGATGAAATGAGGAGAAGGTGCACTGGGCTTTGAGAGCAGAAGGTTGAAAGGAGGAGAAGGTGCACTGGGCTATGTAGAGCAGAAGAATCACGGGGCATATTATCAACAACAGCGTTAAAATCATCGCCGCTTTAGCCTTTGAGAATTCCAATAGAAGCCCATGTTCTGGTGTGAACCTGGGCTTCTATTGGAATTCTCAAGGGCATATTATCAAGCCCATTATTGCCGCTTTTGCAGCAATTTTCTGCCGCTAAAGCGGCGATAATTTTAACGCCGTGCTTGATAATATGCCCCATAGCTTCCAAGGTTTCAGACTGCTTATGTGTGACATTTTCATAATTTCACTGTAATTATAAGTGACATTCAACAACTATGAGTGACATCTTCTACGAATTTGAACAACGTGAAACTCTAATAAGAGCTTAAAACTGTTGTAAATACCAGAAATGGAAGGGCACTAACCTAGTAAAAAGTAGTAACTCACAGCTAATCCTCACCAAATACAGGGGCATATTATCAAGGGATATTTCGCCGCTTTTTCGGCACATAGCGCCGAAAAAGTGGTGAATTTTTTATCGCACGATTTACAAGGACACGCTAACAAGCGTTAGCGCATGTGTCCTTGCTACTTTGCATCAATATCGCTAATGACATGCAAAGTAGGCGTTCCTCAGATAACATCATGGGGAAACCTCATTACAGCAGCTTCGCGGTATTTACAAGGAAGCCCTAGACCCGCGAAGCGCTATTAGAAGTCGCGCCAAGGCCCCATTATCGCAGGATTTTAACTCCTGCTAAAAATACGACTTAGCCATCTGTAAAATAGGAGGTGGATTGCATGGCTGAGTCCAAACCTTCCTATTACCACATTTTTCTGTATTGCTGGTAGATTATCGCTGCTTTTATGTTGCTAAAGCATGTTCTCTCCCTCTATCGCTGGATTTCACATCTCCAAGGTGAAAAGCGTTGATAATACGCTGCTAACCCGATGCAGAAATCCAGTGATAGAAGGCGATAATGATAATTGCGCATAGCGCGATTTGTGATACTTATCGCATTTACTTGATAATATGCTCCACAGTTTTGTGAATATGTGGTTTATGTTCTTTCTCTTCTTCTCCACTTTGTCCTCTTTCTTGCTTTTTCCCTTCTTCCCACTGTCTCATTTCCCATTTCCCTTCTGTGAACTATTTTTCTTCCTCTTTCCTCTCCCCTCACACCTACCCCCCTCTCTGCAATCTAGACCTAAAAGCCCTATGAAGCATTCAGCACAGTCTGCTTTCTGGTGCTTTTTTCAAATCATTCAGACATCCAACCCTCCTCCTCCGTTAGCTGTCCCTCCCTTGGTTGCTAAATTTAAAAGCTGTCCAAGAGGGGAGAGCTTTTGGTTTTGCAAATACTTGTTACATCTACTCTTCCTCCGCATACTCTGAGCACACACCCCTGCCCAACAACTGCTCAGACACTGCAGCGCGAAGCTGCGCCCGCATAAACTCCATTTTCCCTGGACAAAACGATATTATGTGCGACGTCACCGCGCCTATACTCTCAGGGAGAAACATATGAAGGCCAGCTACATTAATGGGCAAAAAAAAATGAAACCCTTTAGACATTCGATTAAGAGCTGTATTCTGATCATAGTCTGCATAGAATTTTGTGGAATATAAAAGACTATTTTATGAAATAGGAAATTATCCTGACTGACTATCGTTCCTCATGACCAAGCATCAGCTCCACATATGCAAAGCCGTACTGTCAAGTGTTATATGTGCTGATTTGGCCCTGGGTCCAGCATGCTCTCATGAAGTAAAGAGCCCTGCAGGGTGTTTAAAAAAAAAAAAAAAAAAAAAGGCACACCGTGATGAAAATATAATCACCTGATAATATTAGCGCGAGGCTGCAACTTGTCACGATCAACAATGGAGATTGTAGTACAAAAACGTTCAACATAATCTGAGTATACAGGATTTATTAAAACGGCTATTTATGCCTCTAGGAGTGAAAGAGAAACTAAATGAGAGTTTGTATGCAGATATTAAGCAAAGGATTGTGGGAAGACGATGTTGCTAACAGTCTCTTGGAGATGCAGGTTTGTCTCTTTACCAGCGGTGGAAGCACATTAAAGATACAGCATGGACCCATTACCTCCTCGTCTTCCTCGCCACAGTAATTACTAATGAGCATTCTGCTCCCACAGAAACTCCAAGCAAAAGTTATCATACTAGTCTCCCTATCCCTCCAATATGGCCCCCAGTAGCAACCACCAATCACATAAAAGGATACAAGATCCACACAACGACCTGTTTTTGGTTTTCTGCACTACTCCAAGTGCTGTTCTTGTGTTCAGGTAAGTGTAGCGGACTCGCATGCCCCAGGAGGGTTTGGTTTGCCTAGCTTATCTTCTTTCCCCCTTTTGCACTTCCTCCGCCGTCCTGCTATAGCGGACTCCCTGAGTGTGCAGTGCTTCTGACCTCGCTTGTTGGAGGTCTCCTACCGAGTTCTGCTCTAGCGGACTCGGCAGGTCTTTGTGGTGCTTGGTTGCTCAGCACCTTTTAGTTTGGTCCCCTAGGGGTTGGGAGGGACGCCCGGGCTATCCTGCAGGCTCCCTCCGGCCCATTGTCCTACCGGTTTCCCGTTGGGACACCGCATAGGTCCCGGTGTGCTTGGGTTGCGCGTCGGCCTGTTGAGGGCGTGGATTGGTTCTGGCTCCTTGTGGGTCGTCGCGTTGTTATGGCACAATTCATTTGGGCCGTTTGCATTCCTGGGGAGTTGCGTACACGCTGGAGGCTGTCTAGGATGGCTTTCAGGGTTGCCATGGCGTTTGGTTGCTTTTTAAACCATGCTGGTTTGCCGTGGTCGTTTTTCATGCATTTTTGTTATGGAGTGTGGGGTGCTGTCTTGATTCTTCCCACGCTGAGGGGTTTTCTCCGCTGCCAAGGTCCCTTCGCTGGCTGTGTTCCAGCAGATGTTATATTCTGCGGTGGCTGCCGCTTTTCGTGACGGGAATGTTCCTCCGTCTGGAGAGGCTACTTGTGTTCCTGGTCCCTCCCAGGTCTCTGGTGTGGGAGGTTGTGGATCTTAGGAGTCGTTGTTGTGTGGGGGTGGAATCTTCAGGATGTCCTTCGGCACGTTCGTTCCATCCTGTTGTTTTCAGGGTCTGCTGTTCATATGGATTCTTTGGCCGATAGCCATTCCACCCTGCATGCTTATGATCTCATCTGCTCTCAGAAGTTGAGCAGCGTCTGGCCTGGTTATTACCTGGATGTGAGTCCACCTGGGAATATCATGTGATGTAGGTTTAAAGGCAATGTGACACACTTTGCTGCCGCCTCTTTTTCTTTACGGTGCTGCTGCTTATTCTTCCCATGCTATCCAGTCATTGTTGATGACCTTCCAGCCGTTGGCTGTGTTGTTGTACTGGGCCGCGACATTTCTTCCACTCTCGTCCTGATGGGGCAGCGGCTCATTTCCTTTGCTTCCTTGGGGGCATCAGCATCTGCGGTTGGGTCTTCTGTTGCGGCTCGTCACCAGTTGTGGTTATGTTCTTGGTAGGCCGCTGCTGCGCTGAAGGGTTTGCTCTTGTATATCCCTTTTTTCTGGTATTGAGCTTTTTGATGCTCCCTTGGAGAATTTGGTCATGATGTCGGCGGAAGTTCTTTAGCTGTTGGCTCCTGAGATGGTGGTGTGTTCCCGATGTTTTAGCCCTCGTCGGGCCTTTTTGGGTCCTACTCGTCTGGAGCAGGTTCCTCAGTTCTTTCATGGACGGGGACATGGCCGGGCTGCTCTTTCCTCTGGCACATCCCAGTTCCCTGCCTCCTCTTCCTTCTCTTCTGCACCCTCCATGTCTTGACTGGGTGGCTCCAGTTGTGGGTCCTGTGGGAGGTCGCCTGTCTCTCTTTGTGGTCGACTGGTTTCGCACTGCGTCAGCTGGTTAGATTCTTCCAGTGGTGTTGGAAGGTTTTCAAATGGGGTCGTCTATTTTCGGGTCACTTCTTACCCCTGGGACGCTCTGCTGAATGAGGCTCTGTTGGTTGATGTTTGTTGCCTTGTGTTATAGGGCGCTGCCGTTCCGTTGCCTGGCGATCTGTCGGGCCTGGGAGTGTTCTCTATTGTCTTCTAGTTGAAGAGGCATACAGGGGTCCTCTGGCCGATCTTGGTCCTGATGTGGTTGGATTAGTTCATTCCCCCTGTCTCATTCAGGGTGGTGTCTTTGCAGAAGATCCTGCCTCTGATATATCGGAGATTTTCTGGCTTCCATCGGCCATCAGGATGCTTTTCTCCCTGTCTCTGCCCACCTGGACTCCCGGGAGATTTTCCGCTTCTGTGTACTGGGCGGTCTTTTTCAGTACAAGGTGTTACCCTTTGGCCTGTGTTCCTCCCCTCTTGTCTTCACTGAGGTTCTAGCCCCTCTGATTGGGCATTTCCATGGGATGGGGGCTGTGATCTTCCTTACCTGGATGATTTGTAGCTTTCTGCTTCTTCTTTCTCTTCGGCGAAGTTCCAAGTCAGGGAGGTTTGCCTGGTCCTGGTGGGTTACTGTTTTCTGGTGGATCGGTAGTAGCCCTGCCTGGTTCCTTCTTGGGATCTGACGTACATTGAGGCTCCCTTCCGGACTCTGTTGGCAGTCCTGCCGCCACTCTCCTTTGCAGTCTTACGCTACGCATTGGGTCACCTTTGCTAGTGGAGTTCGGCGCCATGGTTGGTCTGTTGAGGGTTTGGATCCTGCTCGGGTCCTGGATTTTTTGGAGGGCGGTTTTGTTTTGGGCTTGGTCCTTTCTCCCCTCTGTGCTCAGTGGGCGGCCGGTCCGGATTTTCTTGGTCTCCCTTTTGTGTCTGTGAAGCCCTTGGTACTTTGTAGTTTGTCTTTTCAAGTCTCTGGCCTTTCCACGCCCGCATCCTGTCTTGTCTCCTCATCCGTGGGGCCCTCCATTGGTATTGAGGTCTTTGCAGGGGTTCCCTTTGGGCCGCTTTGAGTCGGTGGACTTGAAGTTTTTGACGTTGCTGTTTTGGTGGCTATTGCCTCTGCCAGACGTGTTGGGGTGTTGGGGGCTTTCCTACGGTCAGCTCCTTTTTTGAGGATTTTGGAGGATGGGGTGCTCTTGCGGGCTCTCCCTACTTTGGTGCCTATGGTGGATTCTTTCATGGGTCAGCTGTGGTGGTCCTCCCTATCTTCTTCCTGTTCCTTTGTCGGCGGAGGACTCTCCATTGCTCCTTTTTGGATGTGATGTGTGCTTTGTTGCCTTGCTTGTCCCGCATGGCTTCTTTTAGTACGGTGCCCAATTTGTTTGTCTTTTGGGTGTGTCCCTGCAGGGCCTATGGCTGTCTCTTTCCACTCTTATGTCGGTGGATTCAGGAGACTGTCTTATTGGCGTATGATGTCTGGTCTGTGGTTCCCTCTATTGTCCTCTTCTGGGGCATTCTACTCGTTTTGCTGCTGTTTCTTGGGCCGCCTTTAGGATGTTTCCGTGGGGGATTTTTGCAGGGGGGGCCGCTTGGTCTTTCCCTCATTCCTTCATGTCTCGTTTCCGACTTGAGGTTGCGGTTGGTGCTTCAGTTGCCTTTGACTCTTCGATTCTGGACTCAGTGGTTTCTTGAGATGTGTGTCTATCTCCGTTGTTGTCACTGGAGTTTTTGTTGTACTGCCTTCTGTGTGTGGGCTGTGATTCTTATCCATGAAGCTGATGTTGCTTTGGTATCTGCTCATTAGTAATTACTGTGACGAGGAAGACGGACTAGGAGGTAATGCCCCGGTTACTTACCGGTAACCTTCATTACTCCGAGTCCTAGTCGTCCTCGCCACAGTAGTTTCCCTTCCCTCTCGGGCCTCTGTTGTGGCTTCATGTATCCGTCTTTGGTTTACAGGTCGTGGTGTGGATCTTTTATCACGTTATGTGATTGGTGGTTGCCGCTGGGGGCCATATTGGAGGGATAGGGAGACTAGTATAATAACTTTTGCTTGGAGTTTCTGTGGGCGCAGAATGCTCATTAGTAATTACTGTGGCGAGGAAGACTAGGACTCGGAGTAATGAAGATTTCCGCTAGGTAACCGGGGTAATACCTGCACAGCTGCCAAGTGTTCAGATTGCTCACCCTTGACATTTTCAGAGTTTCCACTATGAGTGACATTCAACCGCTATGAGTGACACTTTCTCACAAGCAAAATCAAGCAATGAAGTCCATGGAAACAGTTAAATATCAGAAACTATACCCATATCAGCATCGAGAAACTCTAAGGGGCATATTATCAAGGACAGCGTTATAATTATCGCCGCCATGTTCTGGTGTCAACATGGGCTTCTATTGGAATTCTCTGCGACATATTATCAAGCCCATTATTGACGCTTTTGCGACAGTTTTCTGCCGCTAAAGCGGCGATAATTATAACGCCGTCCTTGATAATATGCCCCTAAGATCTTGAAACTGCTGCAAAGGAGCTGAAATGGAAGGACAATAACCTAGCGCCCTGGTAAGCTCATTGTACTGTAAAACAATTGTGTAACCATGATATTAAACAAACACGTCTTTCGGAGGCAGCACTTTATTAACGTTCTGTGTAGATATGCAAACACACAGCAGTTAAGCACAAAAAAAATACCTACCGGATGCAACAGACTGACACTTAGGGGGGTTATTTATGAGCCCATGCGTCACCTCTCATAAATGAGGCCCCTACATTATAAAGTAAGCAATGTGCTATTAAAGCCAATGGGCCTTATTTATGAGAAGTGTTGCATCACTAAGAGAATGAAGCACTTCTCAGTGCCCCCTCCTTGCGACACCTAGGATGCGTCATATTTACTGTATGGTGCATCATGTCGCAAGGAGTTACAGATACGTCAGTATTACTGACGTATCTGTCGGCGCATTGCTGGAGTTGTGTCGGAAGCGTGACGCACATCCAGCAATGTTCCTTTCACATGGGGCAAGCGCATGTGAAAGGGCCTGACTCACCCTTACACTGCCATGAGGCAGGCGTACGGTTTTGATGCATTGGTGTCCTAGAAGTGGCGCACTGAAATCCCATAGATTTCACTGCACCACTCCTACGACCCTTTCTTGCGGGGGAACACCCACCCTGCATACATTATACCCGACGCAGGTATAATGTAGCACGGGGGTTTACGAAGTGAGGCCTCTGCCTAACTGCATCACTTCGTAAATATGGCGCAACATGGTGCATGATTTATGCCACCACTGTGTCACTAAAAGTGGCTCAACTGCGGCGCAAAAGTGGAGCAGGGGCTCATAAATAAGCCCCCAAGTACCACAAATTCCCAACTGGAAAAAACTATCAACGGCAAACAGCAGAGTGACAGACATCACAGACTCATTGTTTTAGAGCCGGCATTAACACAGGTGGTTTCCGGTGCAACTATCTATTTTGGCTCCTCACAGGACCTCCTTTTTCACTGATTCCCTTACTACCACCCTCCATCAGTGCCTGTCATCTCTTCATAGCCCCTCTCTCACATGCATTTAATTTGTTTTATAGCGCTGCTCATACCAGTGCAGAGTGTCAGAGCACTTTACGTCACACACACATTATACACAGACAATGATTTGTGGGTAATTTATTCTAGGAAATGTTATATAAAGCAGTGAGGATTACAAGGTGTAGGAATGAGTATCACATATCATCAGTACTAGCAGGCAGTATATTTTAAGAGTGTTTGGTCTGGAGAAGGAACGTACCACAGTGGTTGGGGTTGGCTTTACTATTAGGATTGCATTTCCTCCCAAACTAACCCCTTTTAGCCAAACTTGGATAATGAAAGACTGGGTGGGAAAACATAACGTTATAACCCATAAAACTGCTCAGCCTTGACCCTTTCAATTTATTTCAGGAATGCTCCCCATGTGCTGCCACAGCCACCAAAATAAATTAAGAGTGAAGCCTGAGAAGCTTTAGAAAGGGCTTTTCTGTAGCCCCGGGGAGTCCCCGTGCACACCCGACGGACGCACACAAGCAAAGCGCCCCTTGTTCAGTGTACCGGCGTCTGCTGTGGAGGTGGTACGGCACAAGGCGTTTGCATCTCAATAGAACGCAAGGCTTTTGCTGGTTGATTTTGTTTTGCTCCTGAAAATGCCCTGGGAAGGATTCCACAGTTTAATAAAAGGACTGTGCACTGTTTGTAAAATAATTAAAATAAATGCACTGCTTTAGCCTTGTGCTAATAAAATAATGTGCAATATTTTAATCAGTAATGTGTCTTACTAATATATCTACTGACGTCCCTGCTCTTTTCCAGGTCCCGGGGCTCACATACACTGGCTCTGGGAGCATGCCTAAACCTAAATGTGTTTCTCTAAAGATGAAAGTGAACATCATCAAGATTCCACCAGATAAAAACAAACCAACATAAGGCAAAACTGAAATGGACTGTTCTGATATGCAAGCCCCAACTGCAAGCAGAACACCATGATAACGCATGGACATAAAATACTTGCTGCAAGTACATCCTGTGTGTGTTCCTTTATTAAAAGAGCAACCCTTCCAATGGCCGACCCGGTCGCGGAACAAAATTCGGAGCCAGGAGCCCACCCTGGTCCGAAGCGCCAGCAGAAGAAAACATCGTTGCGGGAGCCCACCCCGGCGCTGCTAACAGAAGTAAGAGCAGCGCGAGAGTGAAACTGAAGGAAAGATTAAGATCCCTCCCGTGCGTGAGCTTCAACGAACTCTCGCGAGAGGAGGCGGCCATCTTAAAGTCAGGCGAATTGAGCCAATCAGCGCCCAAGATAGACGGCGGCCATTTTAAAAGGTCAGGCAAAGTCCCGAACAGCGCGAAATCGCGCGAGAGTGCGGCGGCCATCTTGGAGTCAGGCAATTTGGGCCAATAGGAGCACAGGAAGGCCGGGAGGCCATTTTAGAGTCAGGCAAAAAAGGAAAATAGACGAAAAAGGTCCAAATAAGGAGAAAACGACAAGAAAAAGGTGCCAAAGAAAGGAAATAGCACCAGAGGAACAAGAAGTAAGGAGAAAGAAGGCAAGAAGTACATAAATAAAACAAAGAAAGGAAGAATATGGGTGACGAAGAAACAAGGAGCACACAAGCTGTGTTCCGCAGGCCGCTGCCATTCAACATGTCGGAACCGCAAGCAGGCATCAGATGGGAGAGATGGCTACGACAATTTGAACGATACATGCGCGCGACGGACGTTGCAGAGAGCAAACAATTAGATCTGCTGGTCAACCTTGCCGGAGACGAAATAGAAGACTTAATGATGACACTACCAAGTGAAAAGACGGCGGATTACAAAGGCGCGAAAGCGTGCCTCACAGAGAAGTTCGACCCCCAACGCAACATCGATTTTGAAAGGTACACGTTCCACACAGCATGCCAGCAACCAGAAGAAAGCATGGATGACTTCGCGACAAGGTTGCGGAAGCTGGTGACATACTGCGAATTCGATAAATTTGACAACGAAGAAGCAATACGAACGCGCCTCATCGTAGGGTGTTTATCAGTAGAGTTCAGAGCACGCATCCTAAAAGAACCAACAACACTTGAGAAAATACTGACGATGGCCCGCACAGAAGCACGGGCCACGCAGCATGCCAAACAAATACAAATTGGAAAAGAAAAGGGAGAAGCGATGGCACATCGGATGACGGAACATTTCAAAAAGAACGACAACAGGGAGCAACAACATCACAGGAAACAAGCGGTCCCATGCTACAGATGCGGCTTTGACTTCCCACACGTTGGCACCTGCCCAGCAATGGGCCAGAAATGCAGAAAATGCAATAGGGACAATCACTTCGCAAGCACCTGCATGAGCAGGCAATTTAGGAACGAGAGGGGGCGAACAGCAAGACAAGGGACAACAGGCACCAGACACGCCAGACATATGGAGACAGCAGAGAGAGGCTCGTCGGAAGAGTCGGATGAACAGACGACGGTTGGGAGAGAAGCACGGCTATACCTCATGTCCGACACACCCAAAGAAGGAAGACAACAGGAACACATCCAGCTGGTGGAGAAACAGCAAATAAAAAAGACGGCCACAGTAGACATCGACGTCGGGCGCCACAGAACAACGTTTGTGCTAGACAGTGGTGCCACATGCAACATAATGTGCATGTCCGAGTACATGAAAATGAGAACAAGGCCAACGCTATCGCCATCAACAGTAGATGTGTTCACGTGGGGATCAAAGACACCAGTAGAGAACATGGGCAAGTTCACTGAGACGCTAACATATCAGGACGTGACGCGTCAGGAAGAAATACATGTGCTGAAAGGGGACATCCCAGCGCCCTGCCTGCTGAGTAACGTCACGGCACAAGTCATGGGGCTGTTGGCGATGACGTACCACATGACAGAAAAAGAAAACATACTGCAAGAATATCAAGAAATACTGCAGGGACTGGGGAAGCTAAAAGACAAACAGGTCACCCTACACATAAATGAAGCGGTGAGACCAGTGGCACAGCATCACAGGAGAGTGCCGATCCACCTACAACCGCAAGTGGAGGAAGAAATAAATAACTTACTGCAGCAAGACATAATTGAGCCGGCAGACGGGCCAACACCGTGGGTATCACCGATTGTGGCAGTCCCGAAGAAAAATACGTCCAAAATAAGGATCTGTGTGGACATGAGACTACCGAACACTGCAATATCGAGGGAACGTCATCCAGGACCTCATCTGAACGACATGATCAGCAGGCTGACAGGGGCGTGCCGATTCTCAAAGCTAGATCTATACAAAGGGTATCACCAACTAGAGCTGGACCCACAGTCGAGGTACATAACAACATTTTCCACACACCTAGGACTATTCAGATACAAACGGCTCAGTTTTGGTATCTCGTCAGCGGCCGAAATATTTCAGGAGACAATAAGACAGGTGATACGACCAGTACACAACAGTTTCAATTACAGTGACGACATCCTAGTGTTTGGGAAATCAGACGGAGAACATGACAGCGCCTTAAGGCAAGTGTGCAAACATCTAAAGCAGGCTGGACTAACACTAAATGGAGAGAAGTGCGAGCTAGGGAGAACAGAACTGATTTTCTTCGGACACATATTCTCGGAAAAAGGGATGAGGCCTGATCCCAGCAAAGTGGAAACGCTAAAGAAGACAAAGCCACCGTCAGATGTGGCAGAAATAAGGTCATTCCTAGGCCTGGCAAGCTACTGTGCCCGATACATACAAGACTTTGCCACAGTGAGCACGCCGCTGAGAGAGCTAACAAAACAGGGCCAGAAATTTGTCTGGTCTCAAGAGTGCAATGAGTCGTTCGAAGAGATCAGGAAGGCTGTGATGACGGCGGAGCACCTCGCATACTTCGACCCTCGGCTCTGCACCGAGCTGACGGTTGACGCCAGCCCAGTGGGGTTGGGTGCAATATTAGCACAACACCTGCCGGGAAAGGAGTCACCAAGGAAGATTGTCTCATATGCCAGCAAAAGCTTGACAGACATTGAGAAGGCGTACTCCCAGCCAGAGAAAGAAAGCTTGGCGGTGGTATGGGCATGCGAGCATTACCACATGTTTGTGTACGGAAAGCAGTTCACCATCATCACGGACCACCAAGCACTAGTAACAATTTACGGCAACCCAGCAGCAAAGATGCCGCCCCGCATTGAGCGCTGGGGCATCAGACTAATGGACTACGACTTCAAAATTGTCCACAAACCTGGGAAAGAGCATAATCCAGCCGACTACATGTCACGGCATCCGCTGCCACATGCAGAAAAAAAGGCCTCAATGGCCGAAGAATACTTAAACTTCGTGCTAAAGCAAAGCACGCCGGCACCAGTAACTCTAACAGAGATAGAGAGAGAAACGGAAAAAGATGACACACTGCGAGCGGCCCGAGAAACGACGAGACAGCAAAGATGGAGACATATAAACAACAACTGCACATGGAAGGGAGGAGTACAAAAGGAGGAGATGCTGGCTCTACAGAAAATAAGTGGGGAACTCTCGGAGACAAACAGCGGAATCGTAATGAGGGGCACCAGGATAGTCATTCCACGTTCACTACGACGCCAAGTGGTCAGCATTGCACACGAGTCACACAGGGGCATTGTGGCGACAAAAAAACTGCTGAGAGAAAAGGTTTGGTTCCCGGGGTTAGATCGTCTAGTCGAAGATACGATAGCGGCCTGTCACCTCTGTCAAACGACGGGTCCGCCTGCAAGACAAGAACCACTGCAAATGTCGGAACTACCAAGAGCAGTATGGACAACAATGGCCGCTGATTTCTTTGGACCTCTAGACGCAGGAACTTACCTACTGGTCATAATAGATGAATACTCCAGATTCCCGATTGTGCGATCAGTCTCCTCAACGTCAGCAGCCGCAACGCTACCTGTTCTGGACGACATATTCGCAGCATGGGGCTCCCCGGAGACGTTGAAAACGGATAATGGCCCTCCGTTCTCAGGAGAGGAGTTCCGAAGGTTCATGGCTTACCTCGGAATACAGCACAGAAAGGTAACACCACTATGGCCGCAAGCAAACGGCATGGTCGAAAGATTTATGGGAAACATCAAGAAGGCAGTTCAGAGGGCGAAACTGTCGCAGATTTCCCTAGGACAAGCACTATGCCAAATGCTGAGGGATTACAGAAACACGCCTCATGGATCTACAGGGAAATGCCCGGCGGAGCTAGTACTAGGGAGGACAAGCAGAACAAGGCTGCCGCAGATAGAAGGACTGGCCGCGCCGGGGCACGAAGGCGTGGCAGCAAAAGATGAGGCAGCCAAGAAGAGAATGAAGGAATATGCTGATGGAAGACGACATGCCACCGAATCACACCTCCATGAAGGAGACACTGTCATTGTACGACAGAGACAACAACGGAAGTCAGACAGTGCATTCGCCCACGACCCATTGACGATAACACAAGTGAAAGGAACAATGATAACAGCAGAGTCAGACAGCAGGCGAATCACAAGGAACAGCTCACACTTCAAAGGCTTGAAAGAAGAAAAAGAGGAAGAACACGTGACAGGCACCGAAGGGATAACAACAACGAAGGAATGCAATGGAGCAGGTGTCGCAGAAGCAACAAGGCCAAAGGAGGGCCAAGGACAGGTGGAGAGGCCAAGAAGAGACATTGTGAGACCGAAGAGACTAATAGAGGAAATGTGAAATGCCGCTCTAGGCAGCATCTCACGGGTCACATCAGTCGACAGTTCACATCCTGCAACTGACTACAAAAGGGACTGTCCCATTTTACTACCAACGAATGCTACTGTCGTAATGCCTTTGTGACAAAGGGGGGAGATGTAGTGTCCTGAGAAATGAGGCACTAGGACCCCGAGGAGGGCAGAGGGCAGGAGAGGTCACCGGACACCAGTTCCGGTCAAGGGGTGAGGGGCGATATACACAGGAAGCGGGGGACGAGGCAGGACGTGCAGCATGCTGGCTGCAGATACATATGCATGCAATAAATAATAGAAACTGACCTGGCTACGTGGTGGTGATTGCAGAGACGCGACACGAGCGTTCTGGCTTTGTTTTGTTTAAATAAATGCAGTGCCTCATGATATCATAAAGTCGAAGGAATTCTAATTAAGAGTGACTAATGCATTTAAATGTGGTGATGCAATCATCTGCATTAAAATGTGTTAGTCTAACCCGTGATGCGTGGTACTTGGCAGGGCTGTACGTGCCAACTCACTCCCACCGTGGGACACAATATTGGCCCCCTTCACCTGGTGAGGAGCCGAAATCAGCCACCCTCAGCAAGCTTTTTTGGGGCATATTTAAAAGGTGATGCCCCTAACACTACAGGAACATCATTAAAAGTGACATTCTTGTGGCGATAGGGGCTTCACCTTGTTTACAAGGACGCATTAAGCCACTTAACACTGCCTTGTAAATAAGGCAGCCTTTCACGCTAAACTTAGCGTGAAAGGGGCAGGCAATGGGTGTTGTGTTGGGTTTCCGCCACAACACCCATTGATTTTGACGTTGCCCCCTATTTACAAGAGTGGTGTAAATAGGGGGCTGCGCCAGAATTAAGACCAGGGACACCTTCCTGCACATAAACAATCTTTCCCTGCAACACAGGCACCCTTGCGCAATGGTGCAAGAGTGCCTGTGTTAGAGTTAGGCAGCTGCAATTAGCGGCAGCACAGGGAGAAACACAGGGCTGCACCGTATTCTCGTAAATACAGTGCAGCCCTGCATTTCTGAAGTAGTGGAGTGCAGTGTAAAGCCAACAAGGCTAACGCTGTGCTCCGTCGCTTCATTGTGAATATGCCCCTTAGTATAGTGTGAAAGGGTGCCTGATTTATAAGGTGGCATTAAGCCACGTTAAGTAGCTTAATGCCACATTGTAAATAAGGTGAAGCCCCTATCACCACAGGATCGTCATTAAAAGTGACATTCTTGTGGCGATAGGGGCTTGTAAATATGCCCCTAAGGGCCATATGTACAAGAGAAGTGGCGGAGACGACGTGAGGTCGGGTAGGTGTACGGGCTCCTTTACCTACTAGGAACTGTCTCGAGGGACCCACAGCCCATTCTCATGGGGAATTCTTCCCGCTTTTCTTGGAATACTACTTCCACACTCTCCTAAGTGACACTATATTAATCATTATAGGCCACACACCTTCTTTGCTTATCACAAAACAGCTTTCTGGTCCTGAAGAAGCACATGGGATCTCCTCCTGAGACCGTGATATAGCGCGAAACATGTTGACCTAAAAATCATATCCACTAGGGGTATGTTACTTATTTGGCTACAGAGGGCTGTTATACCCCTCACAGCAGCACCACCTTCTTGGTTTTTACTAATGACAGAGGGACCCCCTTTTTTCAAACAATTCTTCAAGCACCCCTCCAATCATTTTTTAACTTCACGCTAGGACGCCACTGCCACTTACCCCACGCACCCATACAGCTTTATCAAAAAGATCTCAGATCTCATTGCAGCGCAGGCCTGACGAGGAGCAATAGCCCAATGATGAAGCATGACATTCTTCGGGTGTGTGAGGGCATCATGAACAGGACACACTGTCCCACCCCAAACACAGTAGTAAAACGACAAGAGCTCTCTACACATTTTTCCTCTGAAAGGGAACGATGACTCTCGTTGGTTATAAGGAGCGTGTCATTAACCTTTCTGGCTTAATGACACGCTCTGCCACTTCTGATACACAGGGCTGCACCATATTTACAAGAATATGGTGCAGCCCTGAGTTTCCCTTTGCGCTGGCGCTAGGTTTAGCAGGCTTAGCGCCAATGCAGGCACCCTTGCCCCATATTGCAAGGGTGTCTACGTGCAGGGGAAGATTGTTTATGTACAGGAAGGTCCCCCTTCTTGCACATAAACCATCATGAAATGCAATTTTGTAAATTTTATGTGTGCTGCTTAATGCAGCACACACAAGTTGCAAAACAGCATTTTTAAAAAAAATGATTGTTTATGTGCAGGAAGGGGGACCTTCGTGTACATAAGCAATCATTGGCCTTTTTCTGTTTTCATGTGTGCTGCACAACGTAGCACACATGAAAACAGCAAAAACAAGGAGAAATGAAAAATTCTGGCACTGCCTCCTATTTACGCCTCCCTTGTAAATAGGAGGCAGCGTCTGAATCAATAGGTGTTGCAGTGCAATGCCCACCGCAACACCCAGTGCTCTCTTCTTTCACGCTAAGCATAGCGTGAAAGGGGAAAATGTAAACGCTGCAAAGCGGATGACGCAGATTTTATCCACCTTGCCTGGCTCTGCAAACCTATAGCGACGTACTGGTCACAGATAACGGGCATACTGACCGAGATGATAGGGGTGGAGATTGCATGTACACCGGAGCTATGTCTATTAGGCTTGCTGAAAACGATATCCGGGGCGCACCGTAATTTAGCAGCGGTGGCCCTATTACTGGCTAAATGCCGAATATCAATCTGTAGGGGACGGGAAAAATGTACCGCATAAAAAAGGCTGGCTACGTGATATGGCCTACTGTAAAACACAGCTGGAAACCTATGCAGAAGAGCTACCTGAAGCCTCACGACGGCGAGATATCTGGGCCCTATATGTTGTTTATATGACGAATGCAAACTCAGACCTAACAGACTAATATATACAAATGTAGGGATAGTATAATATGCTGTGATCGATACCACGTGCTTTTACCTTTGTTCATTGTTAGGTACAAAGCGGCGATGGCCTCCCACGATAGAGGAATGGGCTATGTACAGATCAAGGAATCGCATAAGATGGAGATTGTTCTAACTGTTATTTTTTATGTTTATGCAGAATATTTGTCACTGCATTGCACAGCGGCACCATATGCTATGTAATCGGACATGTGTAACATGGCAATGTGGAACTGTTACAAATGTCCTCTGCGTTATGAAAATCAATAAAAAGAAAAATATTACTAATAAAAAATAAATTTTAAAAAAGCATAGTGTGAAAGGAGGCCTTATATACAAGGCAGCTTTAGCCACATTAAGTGGCTTGAAGCTGCCTTGTAACTAAGGCAAATCCTCTATCACCACAGGAACGTCGAAAAAACTGACGTTTCCATGGTGATAGGGGCTTGTACATATGCCCCTAAGTGTCAATATATAGCTCAGTCCCAATGATTTGTTGACTGCAAACTGCCTATAAGTGAGTGCCTTATAGGCAGGTAGTGAGAAAGAGTAATTATAACCGTTCATATCATGTTGGGATTTCAGAGAGCACCTTGTGTAATTATTCCGATATGAGCAGCCCACGTGCAGTTTTATGAAAAAACGTACAAGTAGAGGTAGAAGTACTGGGTGACAACGGGGTATATTTACAAGAAAATGTCCAAGCACGGTGTTATGCCAAAATTGGTAACACTGCGCTCCTACATTTTTAAAACACAGGGATGCCCGTATTTTAAAAATACGGTGCACCCTTGCATTTCCGCTGGCGCTAAAAAAGCTGCCTAGCGCCAGAGCAGGCACCCTTGGGCCATGTTTCAAGGGTGCATGTGCTGCAGGGGCGATTGTTTATGTGCAGGAAGGGGAACCTTCCTGCACGTAAGCTATCTTGAAAGGCGATTTGCTGTATTTATGTGTGCTGCAGAACGCACATATAGAAAGAGCAAAATACAAGAAGAAATTAATACATTTTTGGTGCTGCCCCAGCATTGTAAATTTGGAGCAGCGTCAAAAAGCAATGAGTGTTGCAGTGACACACCCACAGCAACACCCATTGTCCACCCCTTTGGCGCAGCGGACTCCTGCGGTAAGGGGCGTATCTTCAAGGTGGCATTAATGAGATCAAGGGCAGTAAAACCCCCGCAAAATGTATCTTTGGTATACTTAAAGATCTTAAACAGGCGGGGTTACCCCCATCGCACCGCATGACATCAGATGAGCATTCAGTCCCTGTACCACCTACACTCTCACGCCCCTTCCATCAATCTCTCAGGACGACCTGCGTGTGCTATGCAGCAAGGTGAAATCAGGCTCTCCTGCTGACCCCCTTAAACCGGAGCACAGGTAGGGAACTCCCTACCTGTGCTCCTGTCTCCTTTGTGTCAGGTGATTAATATGTCCCTGTCCAGGACAGTTGTCCCTAGGACATGGAAGCAAGCGAGGGTGACTCCCCTGTTAAAAAGCCTTCCTTGGACACAGCCAAACTGGAGAATATCCGTCTCATATCTCTCCTGCCATGGATATCTAAGATTGCTGAGTCCCATGTCAATTCCATTCTGACAGGCTACCTGGAAGACAATAACATCTTGGAAATTTCTCAGAACAGCTTTCGCTCTGGCCACATTATGAATCAGCCCTCCTAGCGGTGGCTATGGTCTTTTTATCTTGTCAAAAAAGAAGTCATCAATAAAGAATTTGAAGGAACAACTCTGCTGAATTGCTATTCTTGTGTTTTGAAATGTAAACTATAAATGGTCGTACTAGATCAATCACTTTTTTGTAAACTTTAATTGAAATTAGTGTGCTGGCCCATTGTGCTATTTATAAAAATTTGAGACACTTTGGGGCAGATTTACAAGCCCCTTGCGACACATTTACGCCACAGTTGAGTCACTTCTGTGACGCAGTGGCAGCGTAAACCATGCGCCACGTTGCGCCTTATTTACAATGTGACGCAACTAGGGAGATGCGTCACGTTGTAAAGCCCTGCGCCACATAAATCCTGCGTTAGGTTTCATGTGGGCGTTCCGTCACTGGGTGGGCGTTCCGTAGCAGGAACGCCTCGTAAAAGTGACAGAGTCACTTTTCGGTGGTCGCTGCGACAAAACCTTACGCCTTCTTGAAGCAGGCATAAGGAGTGGTGCACCACATTAGGTATGTGCAGCCCTTGTGCATTGCTGGAGTTGTGTCACGCTTGCGACGTGACTCCAGCAATGCGCTGCCCTTACGCCACAAGATGCGACACTCATCTGCCTAGATTGAGCCACGGTACGCCGCATTGGAAATGCGACGCATCCGTGGTGGTGCAAGGGGAGACTTGCGTGTGGCATCTGTTCTGGCACATCCCTGCTGACTTGCAGAAATGTGCCAGATATTGTAAATATGCCCCTTTGTGTCTTAGGAGATCTAGGGGTATTGGATCTCAGGTCCCTAGCACGTTGCATGTCTAGACAGAAATTATTCCACTAAGAATAGGTGCAATTGTCTTTGCCTCAATCCCCGTTCCATTTGCATTGCAGCATTGAGCCCTACGCTGTTTAATCTGTGCGTTTGACCTCTAGCAGTGGTGGCTAGGAGCAGAGGCCTGACATTGGTATCGAATGCCGACAATACACAGTTGGTAGTGGCACTTTCTGGCAACTCAGCGCAGGATGCCTCCAAGTTCCGGAGCAATCTCATGGCCATTTCTGAGTGGATGTCTGCCAACTGTCTGCAGCTTAACGCAAGCAAGACTGAAATCCTGTTGGTTAGGCGGAATGGTGAGCTGTGGAGTGAGCATTGGTGGCCTACAACCTTGGGGTGTGCCCCACCCTCAAACAGATGGTAAAGAATCTGGGTGTCTGGGTAGACTCTGCTCTCAGCTTCCAGGCCCAAACTAAAAAAGTGGTGGGGATCTGTGCGGGTATTCTGCAGGGGCTTAAACCATCGTTAGGTTACTTTGATCCACACACTTGGCAAGTTATCGTCCAGGTTGCCATTTTGTCGAGACTGGATTACGCCAGCTCGCTCTACTTGGGGACCAACAAGTCAGAGATCTTAAGATTACAGAGGGTTCAGAATGCGGCAGCCAGAACTCTTCTTGGCCTCCCGAGGACTTGCTCTGCTGCCATTCGCCGACTACATTGGTTGCCGGTGGTCAGACTTGTGGAATTTAATGCCCTTTGCATCGCTTTCTCCTCTTCCCCTGCCGTTCTGGCCACCCTGCTCTCGCCCTACATTCCCTCCCGGCAACTTCGTTCTACGGGCCAACACTTGGCGGTTGTTCCTAGGGTAATGAGAGCACGGGTTGGGGGGCGTGCCTTCCGCACACTGGCAGCCAAACTTTGGAACTCTCTCCCACTGTCCATCCACAGCCTAAATAATTACTTGGCATTCCATAAGGCAACTAAGACTCATCTTTTCCCTTCACTGTAGGTCCCTATGCTTTTTCTGGTGGTCTTCTCCATTCGACTGTTATTAGCGCCAGGACGCCCCTTTGCTGTGTTCTATAAGCTATATAACATACCATTACATTAAGCCACGTTAGGTAGTTTATCGCCACCTTGTAAACATGGGGTAGAGATCAACTCCACCGGAGCTTCGGAAAATGAGGCGCTCCAGCAGCGTTAGGCACTTGCAAATATGCCCCAGCATGTGTCCGACATAGAAAAGAAAAACAAGCAGGGGCGGCATCGGCTAAACATCCAGGGGCTCATTTACAAGCCCCGTGCGCCGCCAGTGCGTCACTTTTAATATGGAAAAAGTGACTCACGAGCGGCGCAAGTGGCTTGTAAATAAGCCCCCCAGTGATTCTGGGCAAGTCACTTAACTACATGATAGTGATCTTGTTTAAAGTAACAAAAAATGAATGTGAACTTGTGTAATGGGAAGGGCTAAAAAAAAAACATTTAGAGGTTTGAAAAAAAACGCAATAGGTCGTCAAGTAACAGCGCATGTGCGCTGCCTGCAGGCTAGAACTAAAAGGCATTCATCTACTCACGCTTTTTTAAGGCAGGTTGTTGATGTGCCAGCTTTGAAGCCTGCAGCTTGACCCAGAAGCACTTTTATAAACTGCAAAATAACACCAAATAATACAGACATCTTAACTGAAATACAACAATGTTGTGCTTTCAGGTGTACGTTACAAACTATCATGTTCTCAGAATAACAATCCATCACCAAATCAACGTAAAAACTGTTTTACTTAGAAGTTCAAAAGATGCTTTTTTCTTAAAACTTTTTTCAAATATTCCTCCATGACGGTCAATCATTGACACTCAAAGTGCAAATAGAAAAACACACAGAGGACGAAACTTAACTCAAAAAACAAAATGATTGAGGTTGAGCCCACCAAACATTATAATCACCATATAATATAAAAAGGGGCCATCATTTTTTAAAATTTACAACACTTTGGTCCAGATTTACAAAAAGTCATAGAACGCAGTAGCCACAAATGCTGCGCTGCGCTGGGTGGAAGGGAGGTAGAGGAGAGCACCATATCTACAAAGATATGTCTCCCTTCTCCCTTTTCCCTAGCGCCATCGCTGATTTCAGCTATTGTGCGCCAGGCACACAACTTAGCACCATAGTGCCAGGGTGCGTGCCTTAGTCTGCCATAGGTTTTGTACAGGAAGGATTCCCTACCAATACAAAATTCTAAATGTAGACATGCTTTAACAATTTCCCTAATTTGTATGTGTGCTGCACAGTGCAGCACACATGCAAAGTCAGAAAAGAAAGGAGAAACAAAAAAAATTCTCTTCTTAACGCCTTCTTTTAAATGGTTTAACTTTTGGCACTATACTCTGTCTGCTACTGTTTGTAGATAGTGTTTTAAGTCAAAAGGCATGGGTGGTTGCATGGGAATTGCCATGTAATGCCTCATGACGCTAAATAATGGTAAGCAATGTTTTGTGCTGATTTGTGTTACTTTCAGGGAGGCAGATTTACAATAAACTAAAGCAACGCGGTGCAGCAATTTAATTTTCTGCGCTGCGCTGCTTTAGTTTGGAAGCACAGGGAAGCAACATATTTACAACAATCTGTTGCATCTCTGTGCTTCCCCCTGCACTGGCGCACAAACTGCTGCCATGCGCCGACGCAGGAACCCTTGCTCCATGGTGCAAGGATGCCGGCATCACAGGGATGATGTTTATTTGCAGGAAGGGTTTCCTTCCTGCACATAAACAATCAGAAATGGCGTTTTACAACTTCTATGTGTGCTGCATTAGCACGCATAGAACTTTCAAAATGTCATTGTTGAAATGATTGTCTATGTGCAGGAAGGGACACCTTCCTGTACATAAACAATCAACAGTGGTGATTTCCTCTTTCTATGTGTGCTGCAGAATGCAGCACGCATAGAAAGAGGAAAGAAACGAGAAGAACCTCGTTGCGCCTCCCTACGGCTCCCCTGGACAGGCGTAGCATTCAGGTGCATTTCCAGATTTACGATTCTTGTAAACCTGGAAATGTGTCTGGTTCCATGCTTGTTGCGTGGTAACACCCACAGCAACACCCAAGGAACGCCCCTTTCACGCACAGTACTGCGTGTAAAGGGGCCATATTTATAGTACAGGAAAAGTCACCCAGGGTGGATTTTCCTGCCCTTGTAAATATGGGGCAGCAAAATGCGCTGCTGGTGCATCAGGTGGCGCAAGAGGCTTGTAATTATCCAGTATTAGGGGTATCTTTCATAGATTCACATGCCTGAATCATTCCCCGTCGTCGAGACGGGAGCCTCCGGTACATAGAAAAGTAATGTCCTATAGACATACATAGAGAAAAATAGGCCTAAGGGCCTCCCCTTAGAAGCCTATCCTTGTCCTTATGTAAAAAGGACCAAACTCTTAGGGCCAGCCAATCAGCTATCACCTCCCTCTAGAACCTTCCTGACAGGAGCCTCAGTCCCTCAGATTTTCTACCGCACGTTGTGCTAGGGAGTCTCCAGCCTGAGTTCTCCTCAGGATTTCTTTAAAACCAGATTGTTCACTTTTAAAAGTGACTTATTTCTTCAAGGACTTTAACAGAGATTGCTTCAGGCCACTTATTACTGCAGTGAGTGATTTATTTCTTCAACAAATTCTGGCATGTCTGAATCCCAGAAGAAAGCCCTTTTCAGGGCCTGCTCTTCATGTGGGAAGAAGAGGCTACATGTGGACAACAAGCATGACCTCTGCCTATATTGCCTTTATCCTGACCACGTGCCTAAGGACTGTAAAATATGTAGGTCTTTCCTGTGAGAAGTTGGCCTGATGTATGATGTCACTAGTTATAGTGTACACCTTATATCAGTCCAAATACCCTTATGGTGATTGGTTGTAAAGTCAACCTTATAGACCAGCTATCCTAGTGGTAGCATGGACAAGAGCAGTCTTAGGCTAAACTCTGAATGGCATGTGAAGCCAGCTGTGATACCATATATAATCCCTTGAATACCAAATGAAAGGACACCACAACAGATATATATATATAAAATAAAGTGTATTTATTCTAAGCAAACCCTCAGCACTCTTTATGAGTTTAGAGGTAAGTACAACACAGTCTTATTAATGCATACAGTAAGTCACACAGGTAAGTAATACAGTTAGGCCCTAGGGGCCACGCAAACCATATACTAAATAAGTGGTATAAGAACCACTGTCACGGAAATAGAATAGGCCTAGGCCTAGGGAATCGCTGGGGCTACACTACACTAGCGTTAGTTAGGGAGTGGGAGGCCCACGGGATTCGTGTGCAGAGTGGAAACACTCACGCGTAATGCGTAAAAGTCAATAGCAATGTTACAGTTTAGAAATAGATAGATTTAGGACACTTCCGGAGTAGCTAGGAAGTTGAGACTTGAAAACTAGACACTAGGATAGTCACTATCCTGATGAGCACCGGAGTACCCAAGTTACCTAGCCCACAGGCTGCGGGTGCATAGGGGTGAAGATGCGTCGTTTTCGTCGTCGACTCCTATGGATGCCTGAAGAAAGATGCTGACAGGCAGTCAGGGGAGAGTGTCCGGTGGATCCCAAGCCTGGGATCAAGAAGAGAAGAAACCTGCAAGCAGAGGGGACAGAGTCACGGTCACTAGCCAGTGACCACGTGGAACCAGGAAGGAACCAGGCGATGTCGTGAAGAGTTGCAGGGGAAGGTGAAGCTTGTCGCTGGAGCCAGGAGGACCAGGAAGCGTCGAGGACGACCAGGACCAGGAGGCGAGCTGTCCCACGAAGGCTCTGGCTGTCGGCGGCGTCGAAGTTGGACTAGGACTCACCAAGCCTTGGCAAGCGGAACCCACGAAGAACAAGGGACTTGCTTCTGGTGCAGACCAGGAAGGTCTGGGGTGCTTCTTCTTTGCAGAGAAGCGGGAGCCAGTCTGGAGGAGCCAAACCAGCGCAGAAGATTTTAGGGAGCGTCGTCACAAAGGCCACTAGCCAGCGGGCAAGCAACCGGACAGACGCGGCAAGCAGGAAAATGCTGAAGGGCCCCACGCAGGACTCGTGGAGTGTGGGGGGCTGGTCTTCGGTGCAGATGGTGCTTGGGGTTGGGGCTTCTCAATCCCCGGTGCACAACTTCGAGGGTACCTCAGAAGCTGCGCTGTAAGTTACTAGCCACTTTTCCCAGGTAGCCGGTCCCACGTCGCTCGTCGCCTCCACGGATCTCAGCTCTGCTGCAGATGTGGATGAGGGTCGGAGAAGTCTGGAAATCAAGGCTCTGGTCGGGCTCTGCAGTCGGTTCCTCGTCGAACGTTTCACAAAGCAAAGGGTAGTCACTTGATGGTGCCTGTTTGCACAGGGTAGCCACTCCTTGGCTACAAGGGAGATTCTTCAGTCTTCTTCTTTCGTCGAATGTCGAAGGTCCAGAGTTTCTGTTCAGTTTTGCAGGTTCAGGATAATCTAAAGTCTTGAGGCCCAACTCCCACTCTTATACTAATCTGGGGGGCTGGGGCTACCTGCTAGGTCACGCCTTATGGGTGGGACCTGGGAGGGGGTGGTTACACCCACTTCCCTTTGTCCAGTTTCGCGCCAGAGCTGGGGCTGGAGTGCCCCAGCACCGGTTTGAACTGGACTATGCAAGGAACACCTTGTGTGCCCCAGGCATGTCTCATTCCTTTCAGCCCACCCTGCCCCAATACACTAAAGGCTGTCTGGGGAGGTGCTAGCACCTCCCCAAGCAGGAAACCTATTGTCCAGGCCTCCCTGGCTGGGATCACTCCCAGCAGCAGGAGGTCAGACTTGTGTCTGTGGCAGCAGCATCCATTTTGTGATGCTGAGGCTTTGGTCAGAGGCTAACAGTTGAAGTATGATTTTAACATGTCTTTCCCTCTAGAAGGGGGGAATAATATTCTCATGTCCAGAGATGGCATGGGGGTATTATTCCCGAGTGTTAGACACCTTACACGACATGCTTTGATAAAGCCAAACCATAGTTACCATAACCGTCTAAGATTATAAGGCACTTTAAGAGTATATGGTAGGCTATATCATAGAACAGCTATAAGGACATGGTTCCGAAAGCTGCAGACAGGCTCAGCTCATGCTAGAGCACCATCTCACATGTTACCAAGCACTCTGCCTCCAGGATTGTCAAGGCCTGCCATAGGAGTGACTGATAGGTACACATGTGTCTATATGTAAGTTAGGTATAGGAATACTACACCTAAGCAAGGGGTGATTACACGACCTTGCCCCAGCTGAGGGATCAGCCAGTTGTGTCTGATTGGAAGGCCAGACCAGGGGTGGCATAATACATGCTGCAGCCCCTGGGAGGCCTAGGGTACACCTATGCCCTGGGTACCTAGGGTACACTGTACAGGGTCCAATAAGGTGATCCTTACCAATTGGGAATGTACCTAGGGTACATGGAATCCATTTTAAAGAGAGAGCAGACAGCCTGAGACCCTGAATGGCAGGATCTCAGGCCAACTAAGTCGAAAAACCAGCTAGACACTAGGCAAAAAGTTGGGGGTAACCATAGTCAGATATCCACCTTCCTACACAACCCCCCCCCAAACGAAAGGAGATAAGGCTGGCCTTTACAAGGTAAGCCTCTATTGCCTGAGTGGCCATATAAGGAAGAACCAGCACTGGCATGGTTACCCCCTGTCTCATGGTCCACTAAGCAATCCCTCATCCTAAAGATATCATAGGGTCTCCACCATAGGGAATCTCTACCTTTGGTGTGTCTTTGCAAAGAAAAAGGCTGGTGTTGAGATGGAGTACTGAAGTGAGTGTCCTCAAAGTGAGGCCTCAGCTTCCTCCAATCATCCTCCACCATGGATGCCTTTCTTTCTCTAACTGAGTTGCACTGTGCTCTCAGGGTCAGCCTCTGGCTACCTAAAGCTGGAGGCTGGGTCCCTTTTGTGGGCTTACTGGAGGGACAGGTCAGGTTTGGGGCCCTAAGGTCCCAGGTTTGCCTGTGCCCAACAGAATCCCTCTGGGGGAGGTCCCTAACTACCTGTGAAGGGGATCCCTCAGGAATGTTTTTACCCATCACCTGGCTAGGGCAACTAACCAGGCAATCCTCATTCTTTTGAAGGGGGGGTTCTTGGGGACAGGGGCCCTCTTGGGGTCCACTGGCCTCCCTGACCTCTGCAGCCCTGGGCTGACTGAGGCAGGGTAGAGAGAGGCAGGCTACCTGCACCAGACTGGGTCCCACCTTGGAAGGGGCCACTGACATCAGAGGCTCTGCCAGGCCAGGCCTGGCTACCTCTGGGGCAGTTCCTTCACAAGGGGTGAGGTCAGATCCCTGAGGAGGCTGACCTTTTCCTAATGTCTGGGGAGAGGGAGACTTTTCTTCCTCCCCACTACTCTCTGTTTGTGTGGAGTGATCCATAGTTTCAGGCTTCACTACACCTATATCAGTCTGAGTGTGGGCTGAGACCATTACAGCCTTGCCAACCTTTTCAGGAAGGCACTCAGTTTGTGTTTGAGCTGTGACTGTCACAGCTCTGCCAATTTCTACAGGGAAGTCTGTCTGTGCCTGGGCTGTGGCTACCACTGCCCTTCCAACCCTTTCAGGGAGGAAAGCTACTTGGACAGGGGTTGTGACTGGCACAACCCCACTACCCTTTTTGGAAAGGCCTACCATTTTGGAATGGGTGTCTTGTTCAACTCCAGCCCAAGCTGAGAGTTCTAAGTCATTCCCCAGTAAGCAGTCCACAGGCAAGGTTGGAGACACTGCCACCCTTTTAGGGCCAGTGACACCTCCCCAGCTGAGACATACCTCTGCCATGGGATGACTGTTCTGTTTGCCATCAATGTTAGTTACCTGGTATGAGAAACCAGGCAAAAGCTGCTCAGAGGGAACTAGCCTATGGGCCACCATAGTGATGCTAGCTCCAGTGTCTCTGTAGGCCTCAGCTTTTCTACCATTGATGTAGGGTTCCTGTCTGTACCTACCCAAAGTGTTGGGACAGGCAGTGAAGTTGGCAAACCCCATGCCACCATCACAGACAAGAGTAGCTGCTGCAGGGGAATTGGCTAAGCCAGGATCCCCCTGTGTTCCCCAAGAAAACCCAACCAAATTTTTGGGGGCACTCCCACCACCTGGGGGATTACTGCTGACAGTAATAGGTGGTGTGACAGGAGTAGTTGAAGGAACAGTTTTGTTTTTAGCCTGTGGACAACTGCTGTCAGTTTTCCAATGCCCAGGTGTTTTACACACATGGCAGTAAGGCTTTTTAACAGTGGTAGAGGAGGGAGCTTGGGACCCACCACCCTGTGTGGAGTTTTGGGGCCCTGAGGAAGATTTCTCTTTTGCTTTATCCCCACCCTTCTCTTGAGGCTTGGTGGTATCTTTCTTTTGGTCACCACCCTGATTTTTAGGCCTAATCCTGGTCCTGACCCATTTATCTGCCCTCTTTCCCAATTCTTGGGGAGAGGTCAAATCTGAGTCTACCAGGTGTTGATGGAGAAGCTGGTTTTGACAATTACTAAGGATCTGCTCCCTCATAATCAAGTTGTACAATCCTGTATAGTCCTGCACCTTGCTGCCATTTAACCAACCTTCCAAAGCCTTAGTGGCACAATCCACAAAATCAGACCAGTCCTGTGTCTGTGTCTTCTGGGTGTCTCTGAACAACAACCTATATTGCTCAGTGGTTAAGCCAAACCCATCTATCAGAGCACTCTTCAGGACTTTGTAATTGTTTGCATCCTCATCACTGACTGTGAGGAGCTTGTCTCTACCTTTGTCAGAAAAGGAGAGCCACAAGATAGCTGCCCACTGACTTTGGGGTACCTGCTGTACTTTGCAGGCCCTCTCCAAAGCAGTCATCCATTTGTGGATGTCATCCCCATTCTGATATGGGGGGACTATCTTGCTTAGGTTTCTATGGTCATAAGACCTATCCCTATCTCTAGGAATGTTGCTGCCACCAGTGGGTTCTGACCCACACAATTTTTGCTCTCTAGCCAGAGCAAGCTTCTCTTTGGCAAGGGCAATTTCTTCCCTCTGAATCCTCAGATTAGCTTCCCTCATTCTGGCTTTATGCTCCTTTCTCTCAGGTGAAGTCATTCCCCTGTGAGAGGAAGCATTAGAGATGCTAGAAACATGGGAGTGGATGGATTCCCTTGAAGGGGATCTGTCCCTCCTGCTTCTCTGTGAATGCCTACTTGTGGGTCTGTAGGGGGGGACCCCATGCAAACTCCCATGTAAACTTAAGTTAGCCTGGCTAAGTCTCCTTACTTGGCTCTGGCTGTCTACCTCCCCATCTGAAGGCCCATCTGACTCCTCTGTGGTGGGTAGACCCTCCTCTGCGCCTAGGGCACCTTCCTGTGATGCCCTCTGAGCATCATACTCCTCTAGGAGTTGTCTTAACTGAAGGAGGGTAGGGTTTGCACCCTGTTTTATTCCTCTGGAGGTACACAATTGTCTCATCTCCTGGAATGTTAAGGTATCATACCTAGAGGGGGTCTTCTGCAGACCTGCCCCTCCTGAGAGAGCATCTACTTGATCTCCTCCCAGAGGCATGATCTAGTGAGGGTGTGGTGTGTGCACCTACCTACACTAGTTGTATCTACTAAACCTTTCTAGTAGTTGTAGTCAGGGTGTGTTATTCCCTTCAACCTACAACTACAAAGTCCAGTAGGACTTAAGTATAATAATCTATGTTATATGTACCTAGACAATATCTGTGTGATCTTTCAATTTAGTATCTCAAGATTACAATGGTATTACAACAGCAAGCTCAGATCCCAACCGCTGCTCACCAATGTGAGAAGTTGGCCTGATGTATGATGTCACTAGTTATAGTGTACACCTTATATCAGTCCAAATACCCTTATGGTGATTGGTTGTAAAGTCAACCTTATAGACCAGCTATCCTAGTGGTAGCATGGACAAGAGCAGTCTTAGGCTAAACTCTGAATGGCATGTGAAGCCAGCTGTGATACCATATATAATCCCTTGAATACCAAATGAAAGGACACCACAACAGATATATATATATAAAATAAAGTGTATTTATTCTAAGCAAACCCTCAGCACTCTTTATGAGTTTAGAGGTAAGTACAACACAGTCTTATTAATGCATACAGTAAGTCACACAGGTAAGTAATACAGTTAGGCCCTAGGGGCCACGCAAACCATATACTAAATAAGTGGTATAAGAACCACTGTCACGGAAATAGAATAGGCCTAGGCCTAGGGAATCGCTGGGGCTACACTACACTAGCGTTAGTTAGGGAGTGGGAGGCCCACGGGATTCGTGTGCAGAGTGGAAACACTCACGCGTAATGCGTAAAAGTCAATAGCAATGTTACAGTTTAGAAATAGATAGATTTAGGACACTTCCGGAGTAGCTAGGAAGTTGAGACTTGAAAACTAGACACTAGGATAGTCACTATCCTGATGAGCACCGGAGTACCCAAGTTACCTAGCCCACAGGCTGCGGGTGCATAGGGGTGAAGATGCGTCGTTTTCGTCGTCGACTCCTATGGATGCCTGAAGAAAGATGCTGACAGGCAGTCAGGGGAGAGTGTCCGGTGGATCCCAAGCCTGGGATCAAGAAGAGAAGAAACCTGCAAGCAGAGGGGACAGAGTCACGGTCACTAGCCAGTGACCACGTGGAACCAGGAAGGAACCAGGCGATGTCGTGAAGAGTTGCAGGGGAAGGTGAAGCTTGTCGCTGGAGCCAGGAGGACCAGGAAGCGTCGAGGACGACCAGGACCAGGAGGCGAGCTGTCCCACGAAGGCTCTGGCTGTCGGCGGCGTCGAAGTTGGACTAGGACTCACCAAGCCTTGGCAAGCGGAACCCACGAAGAACAAGGGACTTGCTTCTGGTGCAGACCAGGAAGGTCTGGGGTGCTTCTTCTTTGCAGAGAAGCGGGAGCCAGTCTGGAGGAGCCAAACCAGCGCAGAAGATTTTAGGGAGCGTCGTCACAAAGGCCACTAGCCAGCGGGCAAGCAACCGGACAGACGCGGCAAGCAGGAAAATGCTGAAGGGCCCCACGCAGGACTCGTGGAGTGTGGGGGGCTGGTCTTCGGTGCAGATGGTGCTTGGGGTTGGGGCTTCTCAATCCCCGGTGCACAACTTCGAGGGTACCTCAGAAGCTGCGCTGTAAGTTACTAGCCACTTTTCCCAGGTAGCCGGTCCCACGTCGCTCGTCGCCTCCACGGATCTCAGCTCTGCTGCAGATGTGGATGAGGGTCGGAGAAGTCTGGAAATCAAGGCTCTGGTCGGGCTCTGCAGTCGGTTCCTCGTCGAACGTTTCACAAAGCAAAGGGTAGTCACTTGATGGTGCCTGTTTGCACAGGGTAGCCACTCCTTGGCTACAAGGGAGATTCTTCAGTCTTCTTCTTTCGTCGAATGTCGAAGGTCCAGAGTTTCTGTTCAGTTTTGCAGGTTCAGGATAATCTAAAGTCTTGAGGCCCAACTCCCACTCTTATACTAATCTGGGGGGCTGGGGCTACCTGCTAGGTCACGCCTTATGGGTGGGACCTGGGAGGGGGTGGTTACACCCACTTCCCTTTGTCCAGTTTCGCGCCAGAGCTGGGGCTGGAGTGCCCCAGCACCGGTTTGAACTGGACTATGCAAGGAACACCTTGTGTGCCCCAGGCATGTCTCATTCCTTTCAGCCCACCCTGCCCCAATACACTAAAGGCTGTCTGGGGAGGTGCTAGCACCTCCCCAAGCAGGAAACCTATTGTCCAGGCCTCCCTGGCTGGGATCACTCCCAGCAGCAGGAGGTCAGACTTGTGTCTGTGGCAGCAGCATCCATTTTGTGATGCTGAGGCTTTGGTCAGAGGCTAACAGTTGAAGTATGATTTTAACATGTCTTTCCCTCTAGAAGGGGGGAATAATATTCTCATGTCCAGAGATGGCATGGGGGTATTATTCCCGAGTGTTAGACACCTTACACGACATGCTTTGATAAAGCCAAACCATAGTTACCATAACCGTCTAAGATTATAAGGCACTTTAAGAGTATATGGTAGGCTATATCATAGAACAGCTATAAGGACATGGTTCCGAAAGCTGCAGACAGGCTCAGCTCATGCTAGAGCACCATCTCACATGTTACCAAGCACTCTGCCTCCAGGATTGTCAAGGCCTGCCATAGGAGTGACTGATAGGTACACATGTGTCTATATGTAAGTTAGGTATAGGAATACTACACCTAAGCAAGGGGTGATTACACGACCTTGCCCCAGCTGAGGGATCAGCCAGTTGTGTCTGATTGGAAGGCCAGACCAGGGGTGGCATAATACATGCTGCAGCCCCTGGGAGGCCTAGGGTACACCTATGCCCTGGGTACCTAGGGTACACTGTACAGGGTCCAATAAGGTGATCCTTACCAATTGGGAATGTACCTAGGGTACATGGAATCCATTTTAAAGAGAGAGCAGACAGCCTGAGACCCTGAATGGCAGGATCTCAGGCCAACTAAGTCGAAAAACCAGCTAGACACTAGGCAAAAAGTTGGGGGTAACCATAGTCAGATATCCACCTTCCTACATTTCCCTCACAAGACCTTGAGGGACAGAGAAGGTCGTCTGCTTATCTGGCTGGACAGGCTTAAGGACAGGGAGAGTGTGGTGTCCTCAGAGGGAAGCTTTTCAAGGACCTCTGAAGTCTCCCTGAAGAGGCCGAGAGTGACGTCTCCTGGCCCCTCAGACACTCCTCCTATGAAGGCACTCAAGAAGTCTTCAGAGGCAAGATCTTCCAAATCTTCAGTGTCTGACAAGGATTCTCAGACTTTTAAGAAGCCTACCCAGTCGGCCAGCAAAATTGCGACACCCTCCTCAGCGCAAAAACGAGTTGGGGTGCCAGGTTATGTCTCCACAGCGACGACAACTGTGTCAACGACGACAGCGTCGTCAGTCTTCTCGTCGACGACGACCACCCCTTCATCGTCGTCAGCAGGTACACCTATTTCATCTGTTATACTGCTAAAGCCGTCGTCGACGTCCAAGACCTCGTCGACGACGAAGATTGTCCCGTCGACGACGCAGACGTCGACGACGAAGACGT
Source organism: Triturus cristatus (assembly GCF_964204655.1). Classification (NCBI taxonomy): domain Eukaryota; kingdom Metazoa; phylum Chordata; class Amphibia; order Caudata; family Salamandridae; genus Triturus; species Triturus cristatus. Next base: position 1,203,482,378 of record NC_140582.1, on the reverse strand, counting down.
CGACGACGAAGATGTCGACGACGAAGGCGTCGACGATGAAAGCGTCGACGACGAAGGCGTCGACGACGAAGGCGTCGACGACAAATGAATCGTCGACGAGCGCATCGTCGACGAGGAAAACATCGACGACGGGAACGCCGTCGACGAAGGCCATGCCGTCGACGAGGGTATCGTCGACGGAGAAATCGTCGTTGACCATAGGTATTTCTGAGCCATGGAAAAAATCCAAACTCGTAGAAACGTCGTCTATGACCCTACCACCGTCGACAACAACACGGACGACGGCAGGGGATCCTGTACAGGGTTCTGGATCTGGCAAACTGACCAGGAAACAGATTACACCAGAAACAACGTCTCCAAGTAAGGTGCAAACTCATTTGCCTATGGAGATTCTTCAGAGTGAGGAGTCTGAAGAAGAACTCCTGGATCAGGCTACTTCCCCTTCTGAGCTGCACGTCAAATGTCAGAGCACGGACGAAGAACAGGAGGAGATGAGCTGCCAGGAACACCCTGTCAGGGATCAGGTTCGCACGGAGGTCACCCCGATGGTATGCCTTCCCCTGTCAATTGTTAATGATCTCAAATACCTTATCCGGGACTACAAACAACGTTTTCCGGATTCACCGGCACTTGAGACAGGGGGCCCGATGCCTACTACAAATCCACCAACGACAACCCCAAAACAGACACGGCCAACTACTCAGGTCCGCCAGGAGAAAGTGCCACCTCAGGTGATAGAGTCATCGGATGAGGAGGCTGAAGAGATGGAAGAGGGGGAAGTCCAGGAAGACCAGACGGATCAGGATGAGGAGGAGGAGTATGTGGCATCCTCCCCAGCTTCCCCGCAACCGCGCCAAGCAGATTCACTGCCAGTGGATATTGGCGGTTTCCATAAGATAGTGGAAAGAGCAGCGACGCGGTTTCATATGGTGATGGAATCGACTGAGACTGAGTGTTTCTTGCATGACTTCAAGGAGCAGACAAAGAAGACGACAAAGTCGATCCCAATTATTGACTTTCTCTGGGACCAGGGAAAGAAACTGATGCTGACGCCGGCCTCCGTTCCTGCGGTTGTTCCGCGCCTGGATAAAAAGTACAAGGCTCCAACCACGGCGCCAGCTTGCCTTAATGGGCACCCGAAACCGGATTCGGTCGTAACCCAGGCGGCCCAGAAGAATTCTCGCAACCCTTCCTCTCCTCTGTCAGCCCCACCAGACAAGGAAGGCAGGAAGTTGGACACGATTGGTAAAAGGTTTTCTACCACATCGGCGATGACCATCAAGGTGGCCAACTCAATAGCCCTGTTAGGGCGTTATAACCGCCAACTTTGGGAGGATATAGCCCCATACATAGCGCAGCTGCCAAGCGCAGTTCAAGAGGAGGTCAAGGCACTACTTACTGAGGGCCAAACCTCGGCGGCCGAGATCATTGATTGTGCCATAGATGTGGCCATGACGGGCTTTCGTCAACATGCTGGGGCTGCAGTCCTGCGCCGTCAGGGATGGCTTAAGGCAACATCGTTCAGGCAGGAAGTGCAGACGAAAGTGCTGGACATGCCCTTCGACGGCCAACACCTTTTCGGGGATAAAATTGACGAGGCGCTCCAAGCAATCAAGAAAGACACTGATACGGCTAGAGCGCTTGGTACTTTGCAGGCAAGGAATCAGTCCTTTCGCGGCAACAAATCCAGAGGCCAGTCCTCCTACAGGGGATCCTATCAGAATAGGTCCTCGTATTCATACCAGAATAAATCCCAGTACCAGCAGAAGCAACAACAAGGTCGTCAGACTTCTTATGGGAGATCAAACTTCAGGGGTAAAAACCAGAAGAGGGGCACCGGCGGACGCCAGTGACCAGTTACTTCAGCCAGTCCAGCGACTATCTCCCTCATCAAAGATTGGAGGAAAATTGACCCATTTCCTAGAAAATTGGCATCTCATCACCACAGATCGATGGGTACTTCAATTAATAAGATTCGGCCATTCCCTAGAATTCACCACCATCCCACCTGCAACCCCTCCCCGCAGGTGCCCACACAAACATCTGCGACTGCTACTCCGAGAAAAATCTGCGATGTTGAAGAAGGGAGCGATCGAGCGAGTTCCATCGTCTCAGAGGGAGAAAGGATTCTATTCCCGCTTCTTTCTTATACGCAAGAAGGAGAAGAAGTGGAGGCCCATTCTAGACCTCAGGGCACTCAACTCTTTCCTGAAGAGTCAGTCGTTCAGGATGGTGACGATCCAAGAAATTCTAGGCATTCTAGAAAAAGGAGATTTCATGACATCTTTGGATCTTCAGGATGCCTACTATCACATCCCGATACTCAGGGGGCACAGAAAGTTTCTACGTTTTGAGGTGGCAGGACAGCACTACCAGGCAGGCTGGGGAGCCGTCCTACAGGACCTCCAAGTAAGCGGCAAATGGACAGATCAGGAGCATCATCTCCATATCAATCTTCTGGAATTGAGGGCTGTATATCTGGCGCTGCAAGCCTTTTTACCTCGCATCCAGAACTCCCAGGTGCTCGTCAGAACGGACAACACCACGACGATGCACTATCTCAACAAACAGGGAGGAACGCGTTCGCTCACTCTATCACGCGAATCGCAAAAGATCTGGAACTGGCTTGTTCTCCATGGGATCACTCTCAGGGCGGACTATGTCCCAGGCAAGGACAACACCATTGCAGACGCCCTAAGCAGACAGAAATCCCTCTCCCACGAATGGGAGCTTGACGAAAATACGCTGGCTCAGATATTCTCGGAATGGGGGGTCCCAGGAGGCGACCTGTTTGCCACCAAGGAGAACGCCAAATGCCCAAACTACGCAAGCTGGCATCCCCAACCAAGGTCACTCGGAAATGCCTTTTCCATAGGTTGGTTCAGCGTATTTGCGTACGCTTTTCCGCCGTTTCCGATGATTTCCAGGGTCCTAAGGAAGATGAAGGCGGAGCCCTGTACCCTGATCCTAATTGCCCCGTTCTGGCCGAGGCAGCACTGGTTCTCGGATCTTCATCGCCTCTCCATCAGGACACCGATTCGTCTGAAACAGCACCCGAACCTGCTGACAATGTCCGACGGGCAGGTGCAATACCCGAACCTGCAATCGCTCAGGTTATCGGCCTGGCTCCTGAGCACAGAGAGTTCTGTCATTTAAACATCCCGCAGGATTGCAGGGACGTGCTGGCAAAAGCGAGAGCGGACAGTACCAACAAAACCTACTCTCTTAAATGGAAACGATTCTGCGTATGGTATTTAGAGAAAGGCCTGAGACCACTCCATATCACACCCGAACAGATATTGCCATATCTACTACACTTGGCACAGTCAGGATTGGCGCATGCATCCATAAAGGTGCATCTGGCGGCCATTTCACGTTTCACCAGGACTTACAGGGGACCGTCTCTCTGGTCCAGTAGGCTTATCAAACAGTTCCTAAAGGGACTATATAGGTCCTTCCCAAGACCTAGGCGGGTCCCACCGACGTGGCACCTCAATTTGGTCCTTAACCAACTCATGAAGCACCCTTTTGAGCCCATTCATCGAGCATCCATCAAGTACATCTCATGGAAAACGGCTCTGCTGCTCGCTCTAACATCTGCCAGGAGAGTCAGCGAGCTTCAAGCTCTCTCCATTCAGGAACCCTTCATGCAGTTCAAACAGGACAGGGTGGTGCTGAGGACAAATCCCAAGTTCATACCGAAAGTGCCTTCAGACTTTCACCTTAATGAACCGATGGTTCTACGTTCCTTCTTTGCAAACCCTACCACCGCAGCAGAAAGGACGCTACACTCCTTGGACCTCAAAAGGTGTCTAAAGTTTTACATAGACAAAACAAAGAGCTTCAGGAAGTCATCACAGCTATTTGTGGCCTACAGTAGGCCAAGGATGGGTATGCCTCTAACGAAACAGAGCATCTCACGGTGGATCTCCTCAGCGATAGCATTCTGCCATGACGGGGCCGGACGGCCTTTGAGAGACAGGGTGGAAGCGCATTCCACCAGAGCGATGTCCACATCAGCAGCACTGTTCGCTGGGGTGCCGATTTTGGACATATGTAGAGCGGCGACGTGGAAGTCACCGCACACCTTCTCCAGACACTACTGCCTGGATGCTGAACTTATGAAGGATGCGGCAGTGGGCCAGGCGGTGCTTCGCCATCTATTCCAGTGAGGTGAGCCTTCCAACATCCCGCCATCCTGGTATGCACATCTCTTGCTGATATAATGTATTGATGTATGCCAATGTTTCAAACTCGCATAGTAATATGTGTATTATCTAAAATGGCTATATGGCATGATTACATCAGAAATGTGCATAATGTATTGCTGACTACTCTGATTCAGGCATGTGAATCTATGAAAGACACCCCTAATACTGGATAAGAAACAAGTTACTTACCTGTAACAGCGGTTATCCAGTATTGGTGTCTTTCATAGATTCACATGCAACCCTCCCGCCTCCCCTGGAAGGACTCACGTCTCTCTCTAACTGTATTACGCCTACCTAGCCTAGTGCGTACGAAAATCTGAGGGACTGAGGCTCCTGTCAGGAAGGTTCTAGAGGGAGGTGATAGCTGATTGGCTGGCCCTAAGAGTTTGGTCCTTTTTACATAAGGACAAGGATAGGCTACTAAGGGGAGGCCCTTAGGCCTATTTTTCTCTATGTATGTCTATAGGACATTACTTTTCTATGTACCGGAGGCTCCCGTCTCGACGACGGGGAATGATTCAGGCATGTGAATATATGAAAGACACCAATACTGGATAACCGCTGTTACAGGTAAGTAACGCGTTTCATCTGCCCCAGGGTTCTATCCAGCACAAAACAAATTTTGCACTGGAAAGTAAATTAGGAAAAACACACTTTGTGCTGGTTAGCGTCACTTTTGTGACACAAACCTGGAGCAAAATGTTCGTAAATTTGCCCCCAGTCCAGACAAATATATTTCACTTATTTTACTGTGAATAAAAATCGAAATAATTCTATATTCCTATAAGTATGAAAAACAAGTCCTGTGAGAAATATGTGTAGCTATTGCTCAGAGAATTGTGGGAAATACAGATGTTACGTTCACTTCCTATTTATACTGCCTTCTCCTCCCTTCCCCACTCATTACTAGAATAGCCAAGAGTGCAGTACCACAGGTCATCACTTTATGTCCCTGTAGAGTCAGCAGCACTGGGGTGCAGTACCCCAGATTGTTACTAGATGTCCCTGTTAAGGCAGCAGCACTGGGGTGCAGTACCGCAGGTCATTACCAGATGTCCCTGTGGAGTCAGCAGGACAAGAAGCAGTACTGCAGATCGTTACTAGATGTTCCTGAGGAGTCAGCAGCACTGGCGTACAGTACCACAGGTCGCTGCTAGATGTCCCTGTTCAGTCAGCAGCACTGGTGTGCAGTACCGCAGGTCGTTACCAGATGTCCCTGTGGAGTCAGCAGCACAAGGTGCAGTACCGCAGGTCGTTACCAGATGTCCCTGTGGAGTCAGCAGCACTAGGTGCAGTACCGCAGGTCGCTACCAGATGTCCCTGTGGAGTCAGCAGCACTAGGTGCAGTACAACAGGCCGTTACCAGATGTCCCTGTGGAGTCAGCAGCACTAGGTGCAGTACCGCAGGTCGCTACTAGATGTCCATGTGGAGTCAGCAGCACTAGGTGCAGTACCACAGGTCATCACTTAATGTTCCTGTAGAGTCAGCAGCACTGAGGTGCAGTAGCGCAGGTCGTTACTAGATGTCCCTGTGGAGTCAGCAGCACTGGGGTGCAGTACCGCAGGTCGCTGCTAGATGTCCCTGTGGAGTCAGCAGCACTGGGTTGCAGTACTGCAGATCGTTACTAGATATCCCTGAGGAGTCAGCAGCACAAAGTGCAGTACCGCAGGTCGATACTAGATGTCCATGTGGAGTCAACAGCACTAGGTGCAGTGCCACAGGTCATCACTTAATGTCGCTGTAGAGTCAGCAGCACTGAGGTGCAGTACGTAGGTCGTTACTAGATGTCCCTGTGGAGTCAGCAGCACTGGGGTGCAGTACTGCAGATCGTTACTAGATATCCCTGAGGAGTCAGCAGCACAAAGTGCAGTACCGCAGGTCGCTACAAGATGTCCCTGTGGAGTCAGCAGCACTAGGTGCAGTACCACAGGTCGTTACCAGATGTCCCTGTGGAGTCAGCAGCACTAGGTGCAGTACCCCAGGTCGCTACTCGATGTCCCTGTGGAGACAGCAGCACTAGGTGCAGTACCACAGGTCGTTACCAGATGTCCCTGTGGAGTCAGCAGCACTAGGTGCAGTACCCCAGGTCGCTACTCGATGTCCCTGTGGAGACAGCAGCACTAGGTGCAGTACCACAGGTCGTTACCAGATGTCCCTGTGGAGTCAGCAGCACTAGGTGCAGTACCGCAGGTCGCTGCTAGATGTACCTGTGGAGTCAGCAGCACTAGGTGCAGTACCACAGGTCATCACTTAATGTGCCTGTAGAGTCAGCAGCACTGGGGTGCAGTACCGCAGGTTGCTACTAGATGTCCCTGTGGAGTCAGCAACACTGGGTTGCAGTACTGCCGATTGTTACTAGATGTCCCGGTGGAGTCAGCAGCACAAAGTGCAGTATCACAGGTCCTTACTAGATTCCGAGCTGCCAGGGTTTCAGAATGCAATGTGCGACATTTTCATAACTTCAATGTAATTATGAGTGACATTTTAACAACTATGAGTGAGGTGACAGCGCGCCACTAGGCAAGGTCACCATTGTTTTTAGCCTAATTTGTGCTTTGTGTGTCTCAAATTGGGTTTTAACAAACTGTAATCTCTGTTCACTTTAGAATTTTAATTACGAAGCTTACTTGCACATTTAGCTCGATTCTCCCGCCGTCCCCGGTCCACCACAGTGTCAGCTGTTTGCCTGGCGGGACGTGGCTCTGCCCTCCTACCCTCATTTCTGCTACCGGTGGCATTACATAAGCAACTTGGGTGCCTGGCCGAGCAGCGGGCGCGCCACCATCGCGCCAAGGGCGCGCCAAAGGCAAGCCCGTCTGCGCCCATCTGCGCCAGTTCGTCGCTAGACGCCAGACATGCTGCCAATTCTGATAATATGGGGTGCGCTTACCCCCAGAATAAGCTGCTTGCAATCAGATTGCGGGTGGACAGGTGCAAACAATCTGGTCTGGGTGGGCTAGAGGGTCCCTTCGGCTGCAAATGCTGTGGCTTCTTGTCAACAGGGAAACGAGAGGCTGGGGTATTGCGGTCATTCTTAAAACAGGCTACCTGTGCATCTTTATTAAGCAACCCGTTGCCGGTTGCGAATGTGCCCGCTTTAAAATCACCCTTAATCCCAACTACACTATGACAGGTTTACTGATCTACCGTCCTCCGGGTCCCTCAAATGTCTTCAGGGATGCTCTTAGCGAGACTGTCAGTGCCCTGGTGGTCAATGCCTCTAATTTTACAGTCACAAGTGATCTTAATCTGCATCTGGATAACCACTCTGACTTCGAAGAGACACATTTTTTGGGCGATCTTGCAGTTTGTCAGCTCGATCAACGGGTCTCAGGCACAACGCATTCAGCTGGCCACCTGTTGGACCCAGTTTTTACTAATATACCTTCCCTTACTGTTCGACCCCCTGTCCCGATGGGTTGATTGGATCATTATCTGGTCCCCGTGTCCATTCAGGACATCCCACCTGCGCGTAATTTAGATAAAACATTTTCCCTCAAACGCCCCTGGCATAAACTGAATTGGGACCAATTCCATACCCACTCTCCGTCACCTCCCCAGCTTTACTGGTTGACCCTATCTCGGTCTTCTCTAACTGGATTAGCCAGCCCCTGGATAGCCTGATTCCAGCTGAATTGTCCATGAATCTTCAATCTAACTCCAATCCATGGTACAACACCAAGGGGCATATCAGAAACAACCGGCGATAATTATCGCTAAGCGCACTTAGCGCTAGGATAATTATCGCAGGCTAGCGTGGATTTTTATCGCTGAGATAGCGTGCTATTAGCAACGCATATCTCAAAAGCGATAAAATCCTAGCGCTAACTGCCAAACGTTTGATTATCGCTGGAAACCCAGCGATAATCCCACGAAGTTTGGCGATAGCTTGATGATAGGGCCTCACATACTTAGCCATCATATCCACCTTCCATAGGATATCATGGCTAAGTCAGTTTCAAAGCAGGCGTAAGGAAGGTATCGATAACAGAGGTTATCGCTACTTTTCCTGTCGCAATGCTGCTTTGCGTGAGGCTTGATAATAGGAGAAATGTCGCTTAGCGACATTTCTCCCTTTATCCTGGGGAGGAACGACCACTTTGCATCCCATTAGAGATGCAAAGATGGGCGTTAAGGGAAATGGAGATAAGGCAAGGTTTCACGCAATAGCGTGACCTTGCAGATAGGACGATAAAATTATCGCCGCTTTTCATCCGAAAACTGGCGCAAAAGCGCAGATAATTTTTTAACGCCTGCTTGCTGATATGCCCCCAAATTAGCTGCTTTGCGTGAAATCTGTAAAAAGCTGGAGAGAATCTGGAGAAGGGATCGACCTCTAAGGATCACTACAGGGTAGCCGTAAGGAGATGCCACAGGGCCATCCAAGTTGAGCGTGCAGCATTTTATGTTGAGCAAATCAGCAAGAGTACTAACCCGGCGAAGAGTATCTTCTCGATAGTCTCAGGCCTTAAAACTCAGAAAGACGCCGTTGGTCCATTGATCACCTCTGATCAGCAGTGTGAAGAGCTTGCCTCCTACTTTGTCAGGAAGGTAGAAGACATTTATAAATGCTTCCCTATGGTCCAACTCGGCCCCCGAGGCATCTTTCAATCACACCAATGTCACACTATAGGCTTTTTCCCCTATTCCTCCGGATCTATTACTCACAGTTAGGTTCTCCAGTCGATCCACAGAAGCCCGGCCATTTTTGGAAAATTCTACCCACTATCTTACATCCTTTAGAAAAGGTGATCAATGGGTCCCTCAGTACAGCGGTCGTGCCTGCGGCGTGGAAACAGGCCAGGATGATACCGCTGCTCAAAAAACCTTACTTAGACCCAAAAAAGCCAGAAAACGTTCAGCAAATCTCCCTGCTACCTTGGGTCGCAAAGATCACGGAGGCCTATGTTAACTCTCTCCTCACGGAACACCTAAACTCCAACAACAGGCTCGACCCTTCCCAAAATGGTTTTCGCCCTGGTCACAGCACAGAGTCGGCTCTCTTGGCTGTGACAGAACATCTCTGGACAGCTTTAGATGCTGGGCAGACGTCGGCACTGATCCTTCTGGATCTCAGTGCCGCGTTTGACACTGTGTCCAATGCCATCCTGTTGCGATGCCCGGAGGAGGCTGGAATCATTGGCCTCATTCCTTACTAATGGGATGTTTCAGGTGATAGCTCCCCCCTTTACCTCGGGCATCCTTCCCATCAGGCAAGGGGTACACAGGACTCTTCCCTGAGCCCTCTGCTTTTCAATCTTTACGTACAACCTCTGGCTGTAGTAGCCAAGAGCAGAGGGCTGACCATGGTCTCCTATGCCGATGACACACAGTTGGTGGTGGCTCTCTCGAGCGACTCCAAGCAAGACGCTTTTACATTTCAAGGTGATTTTGCGGCAGTCGCCGAGTGGAGGACCGCCAACTGTCTCCAACGGAATGCCAAAAAGTCGCAGGTGTTGTTGGTGGGAAAGGACCATGGCCTATGGAATGAGCTCTGGTGGCCCAAGAGCCTAGGCACTGCCCCCACCCCCAAGCAGGCAGTGAAGAACTTAGGGGTCTGGATGGATGCTTCGCTTAATTTCCAGACTCAAACTAAAAAGGTGGTGGAAACCTGCTTTGGATTGCTACGAGGACTCAAACCCATCCCGGGCTTCTTTGATGCCCCTACCAGGCAGATCATCATCCATGCCCTGATTATGTCAAGACTTGATGTGAGAAGTTGGCCTGATGTATGATGTCACTAGTTCTAGTGTACACCTTATATCAGTCCAAATACCCTTATGGTGATTGGTTGTAAAGTCAACCTTATAGACCAGCTATCCTAGTGGTAGCATGGACAAGAGCAGTCTTAGGCTAAACTCTGAATGGCATGTGAAGCCAGCTGTGATACCATATATAATCCCTTGAATACCAAATGAAAGGACACCACAACAGATATATATATAAAATAAAGTGTATTTATTCTAGTCAAACCCTCAGCACTCTTTATGAGATTAGAGGTAAGTACAACACAGTCTTATTTAAGCATACATTAAGTCACACAGGTAAGTAATACAGTTAGGCCCTAGGGGCCACGCAAACCATATACTAAGTAAGTGGTATAAGAACCACTGTCACGGAAATAGAATAGGCCTAGGCCTAGGGAATCGCTGGGGCTACACTACACTAGCGTTAGTTAGGAAGTGGGAGGCCCACGGGATTCGTGTGCAGAGTGGAAACACTCACGCGTAATGCGTAAAAGTCAATAGCAATAGTACAGTTTAGAAAACGGTAGATTTAGGACACTTCCGGAGTAGCTAGGAAGTTGAGACTTGAAAACTAGACACTAGGATAGTCACTATCCTGATGAGCACCAGAGTACCCAAGTTACCTAGCCCACAGGCTGCGGGTGCATAGGGGTGAAGATGCGTCGTTTTCGTCGTCGACTCCTATGGATGCAGGAAGAAAGATGCTGACAGGCAGTCAGTGAAGAGTGTCCGGTGGATCCCAAGGCTGGGATCAAGAAGAGAAGAAACCTGCAAGCAGAAGGGACAGAGTCAAGGTCACTAGCCAGTGACCACGTGGAACCAGGAAGGAACCAGGCGATGTCGTGAAGATTGCAGGTGAAGGTGAAGCTTGTCGCTGCAGCCAGGAGGACCAGGAAGCGTCGAGGACGACCAGGACCAGGAGGCGAGCTGTCCCACGAAGGCTCTTGCTGTCGGCGGCGTCGAAGTTGGACTAGGACTCACCAAGCCTTGGCAAGCGGAACCCACGAAGAACGGAGGACTTGCTTCTGGTGCAGACCAGGAAGGTCTGGGGTGCTTCTTCTTTGCAGAGAAGCGGGAGCCAGTCTGGAGGAGCCAAACCAGCGCAGAAGATTTCAGGGTGCGTCGTCACAAAGGCCACTAGCCAGCGGGCAAGCAACCGGACAGACGCGGCAAGCAGGAAAATGCTGAAGGGCCCCACGCAGGACTCGTGGAGTGTGGGGGGCTGATGGTGCTTGGGGTTGGGGCTTCTCAATCCCCGGTGCACAACTTCGAGGGTACCTCAGAAGCTGCGCTTTAAGTTACTAGCCACTTTTTCCAGGTAGCTGGTCCCACGTCGCCTCCACGGATCTCAGCTCTGCTGTAGATGTGGATCAGGGTCGGAGAAGTCTGGAAGTCAAGGCTCTGGTCAGGCTCTGCAGTCGGTTCCTCGTAGAACGTGGGCAAAGCAAAGGGTAGTCTCTTGATGGTGCCTGTTTGCACAGGGTAGCCACTCCTTGGCTACAAGGGAGATTCTTCAGTCTTCTTCTTTCGTCGAATGTCGAAGGTCCAGAGTTTCTGTTCAGTTTTGCAGGTTCAGGATAATCTAAAGTCTTGAGGCCCAACTCCCACTCTTATACTAATCTGGGGGGCTGGGATACCTGCTAGGTCACGCCTTATGGGTGGGACCTGGGAGGGGGGTGGTTACACCCACTTCCCTTTGTCCAGTTTCGCGCCAGAGCTGGGGCTGGAGTGCCCCAGCGCCGGTTTGAACTGGACTATGCAAGGAACACCTTGTGTGCCCCAGGCATGTCTCATTCCTTTCAGCCCACCCTGCCCCAATACACTAAAGGCTGTCTGGGGAGGTGCTAGCACCTCCCCAAGCAGGAAACCTATTGTCCAGGCCTCCCTGGCTGGGATCACTCCCAGCTGCAGGAGGTCAGACTTGTGTCGTGGCAGCAGCATCCATTTTGTGATGCTGAGGCTTTGGTCAGAGGCTAACAGTTGAAGTATGATTTTAACATGTCTTTCCCTCTAGAAGGGGGGAATAATATTCTCATGTCCAGAAATGGCATGGGGGTATTATTCCACAGTGTTAGACACCTTACACGACATGTTTCGATAAAGCCAAACCATAGTTACCATAACCGTCTAAGATTATAAGGCACTTTAAGAGTATATGGTAGGCTATATCATAGAACAGCTATAAGGACAAGGTTCCGAAAGCTGCAGACAGGCTCAGCTCATGCTAGAGCACCATCTCACATGTTACCAAGCACTCTGCCTCCAGGATTGTCAAGGCCTGCCATAGGAGTGACTGATAGGTACACATGTGTCTATATGTAAGTTAGGTATAGGAATACTACACCTAAGCAAGGGGTGATTACACGACCTTGCCCCAGCTGAGTGATCAACCAGTTGTGTCAAAATGGAAGGCCAGGCCAGGGGTGGCATAATACATGCTGCAGCCCCTGGTAGGCCTAGGGTACACCTATGCCCTGGGTACCTAGGGTACACTGTACAGGGGCCAATAAGGTGATCCTATCCAAATGGGTTATGCACCTAAAGTACATAGTATAATTTAGAGAGAGAACAGCAGGGCTGTGGGTCTGATTAGCAGGCCCACAGCCACATCTAAGTCGAAAACCAGTAAAGCAAAAGCAAAAAGTGGGGGTGAACATAGAAAGCAGACCCTACTCTCCTACACAACCCCCCCCCCCCCAAACTTAGGGACATTAAACTAACCTTGACCAGTTGAGTCTTCATGTTCTAAGTGGAAATATCTGGAGAGTCCATCTGCATTGGCATGGTCAGTCCCAGGTCTATGTTCCACTGTGAAGTCCATCCCCTGTAGGGAAATGGACCACCTAAGAAGTTTGGGATTTTCACCCTTCATCTGATTTAGCCACAAGAGGGGCTTATGGTCTGTCTGAATCTTGAAGTGAGTGCCAAACAAGTATGGCCTCAGCTTCTTCAGGGCCCAAACCACAGCAAAGGCCTCCCTCTCAATAGCTGACCAACGTTTCTCTCTAGGGGTCAGCCTTCTACTTATAAAAGCAATGGGCTGGTCTTGACCATCTACATTCAGTTGTGAAAGAACAGCTCCCACACCTAACTCAGAAGCATCTGTCTGGACAATGAACTCTTTGGAGTAGTCCGGACTTTTCAGAATAGGTGCACTGCACATGGCCTGCTTCAGGTCATCAAATGCTTTTTGACAGTTTACTGTCCACTGAACTTTCTTTGGCATCTTCTTGGAGGTCAAGTCATTAAGTGGTGTCACTATGGACCCATAGTTCTTAACAAACTTTCTGTAGTACCCAGTCAGGCCCAAGAAAGCTCTGACCTGAGTCTGGGTAGTTGGAGGAGCCCAGTCCTTTATGGTCTGGATCTTGCTCTCCAGTGGTTGAACCTGACCCCCACCAACTAGGTGGCCCAGGTATACAACCTTGCTCTGCCCTATCTGGCACTTAGTGGCCTTGATAGTGAGGCCTGCCTTTTGCAGGGCCTCTAAAACATTCCTCAGGTGGACCAGGTGATCCTCCCAGGTGGAGCTAAAGACAGCAATATCATCAAGATAAGCTGCACAATAATCATCCAACCCAGTAAGGACTTGATTCACCAACCTTTGGAAAGTGGCAGGTGCATTCTTCAAACCAAAGGGCATTACCACAAATTGATAATGTCCTCCTGGGGTCGAGAAAGCAGTTTTGGCCTTTGCACTCTCAGCTAGTCTGATTTGCCAGTAGCCTGCTGTTAGGTCAAATGTGCTCAAAAACTTAGCAGCTGCCAGTCTGTCAATGAGCTCATCTGCCCTAGGTATTGGGTGGGCATCTGTCCTAGTGACAGCATTGAGACCTCTGTAATCCACGCAAAACCTCATCTCTCTCTTACCATCTTGGGTGTGAGGTTTTGGCACAAGAACTACAGGACTAGCCCAAGGGCTCTCTGAAGGTTCAATGACTCCCAGCTCCAACATCTTTTGTACCTCAACTTTTATGCAGTCCCTGACATGGTCAGGTTGCCTGTAGATTTTACTCTTCACAGGCAGACTGTCACCAGTGTCCACCTCATGGGTGCACCAGTTTGTCTGACTTGGGGTCAGAGAGAACATATGTCTGTAGGATTGCAGAACCTGTCTGCAGTCCTGTTGCTGATGGACAGTGAGGCTGTCAGAAAAGACCACACCATCAACTGAGCCATCATCAGGGTTCTGAGTCAACAGGTCTGGGAGAGGGTCACTCTCTTCCTCCTGCCCCTCATCTGTAGCCATGAGTAGCCCCATGTCTGCCCTGTCAACATATGCCTTCAATCTGTTGACATGAAGCACCCTGTGGGGGCTTCTGGGAGTCCCAAGGTCCACCAAGTAGGTGACTTTTCCCTTTTTCTCAACAATAGTGTGGGGTCCAGACCATTTGTCTTGGAGTGCTGCTGGGGCCACTGGCTCCAACACCCACACTTTCTGCCCTGGCTGGTAAACAGTCAGTACAGCCTTTTGGTCATGCCAAGCTTTTTGGAGTTCTTGGCTTGCCTCAAGGTTTTTAGAAGCCTTCTTCATATACTCTGCCATCCTGGAGCGGAGACCAAGTACATAATCCACTATGTCTAGTTTGGGTTGTCTGAGAGGTCTCTCCCATCCTTCCTTCACCAAACACAGGGGTCCTCTTACAGGATGCCCAAACAAAAGCTCAAAAGGGCTGTAGCCAACCCCCTTTTGTGGGACCTCTCTGTAAGCAAACAGAAGGCAGGGTAAAAGGATGTCCCATCTTCGCCTAAGCTTGTCTGGTAATCCTTTTATCATTCCCTTTAGGGTCTTGTTGAATCTCTCAACAAGCCCATTGCACTGTGGGTGATAGGGTGTGGTGAACTTATAGTTAACACCACACTCCTTCCACATTGCAGTCAAGTATCCTGACATGAAGTTAGTACCTCTGTCAGAAATGACCTCCTTTGGAAAGCCCACTCTGGAGAACACTCCAAGCAGGGCCCTTGCCACAACAGGAGCTGTTGTGGTCCTCAGGGGAATTGCTTCTGGGTACCTGGTGGCATGGTCCACTATCACCAGTATGAATCTGTGCCCAGATGCTGTTTGTGGGTCCTTTGGTCCTACAATATCTATGCCCACTCTTTCAAAGGGGACCCCCACCACAGGTAGTGGTATGAGGGGGGCCTTTGTGGTGCCACCTGATTTGCCACTGGCTTGGCAGGTGACACAGGAGCGACAAAACTCCTTAGTATCTTCTGACATATGGGGCCAGTGAAAGTGAGGGACAAGCCTGTCCCAAGTCTTGTTCTGGCCTAAATGTCCTGCAAGGGGAATATCATGGGCCAAGGTTAGAAGGAAGCCTCTGAACTTCAGTGGTATGACCAACCTCCTGGATGCACCAGGCTTGGGGTCTCTAGCCTCTGAATACAGTAGCCCTTCATCCCAATACACTCTATGGGTACCTTGAGCATTCCCTGCAGCCTCAGCAGCAGCCAGCTGTCTGAGGGGTTCAAGAGAGGGGCAGTCTAATTGAGCCTGCCTCAGATCTGCCCTTGAAGGTCCCCCTGTCCCAAGAAACTCAACCTGATCAGGTTCAAGTTCTTCTAGGACAGTTCCTTCAGGGCTCTCAGAATCATCCTCCTGGGAGGGCTGATCCACCACCTGAGGCAGGGGGGAAGGCACAGCCTTAACCCTACTGCTCTTTCTCTTGGGTTGTGACTGGTCCATAGTTTCAGGATCCAGCACTTGTTCAGTGGTGCACTTTTTGGCCTGTGACCTGGTCACAGCGAGGACATGTGCATCTATCCCCAGCATTTCTGCATGGGTCCTATACTCCACTTCAGACCAAACTGAAGTTTCAAGATCATTGCCCAGTAAACACTCTGGCACAATCTACAAAGTCAGTCCAGTCCTGAGTCTGTGTCTTCTGGGTATCCCTGAACAACAACCTGTATTGTTCAGTGGTTAGGCCAAACCCATCAATCAGAGCACTCTTCAGGACAGTGTAATTATCTGCATCCTCATCACTAACTGTGAGGAGCTTGTCTCTGCCTTTCTCAGAGAAGGAGAGCCACAAGACAGCTGCCCACTGACTTTGGGGTACCTGCTGTACTTTGCAAGCTCTCTCCAAAGCAGTTATCCATTTGTGGATGTCATCCCCACACTTGTAGGGAGGGACAATCTTGCTCAGGTTTCTATTATCATAGTGCCTGTCTCTATCCTTAGGGATATTGCTGCCACCAGTGGGTTCTGACCCACTCAACTTTTGTTCTCTAGCCAGAGCAAGCTTCTCTTTGGCAAGGGCAAGTTCTTCCCTCTGAATCCTCAGATTCGCCTCCCTCATTCTGGCTGCATGCTCCTTTCTCTCAGGTGAAGTCATTCCCCTGTGAGAGGAAGCATTAGAGATGTTAGAGACATGGGAGTGGATGGATTCCCTTGAAGGGGATCTGTCCCTCCTGCTTCTCTGTGTAAGCCTACTTGGGGGTCTGTAAGGGGGGACCCCATGCAAACTCCAATGTAAGCTTAGGTTAGCCTGGCTAAGTCTTCCTACTTGGCCCTGGCTGTCTACCTCTTCATCTGAAGTCTCCTCTGACTCCTCTGTGGTGGGTAGACCCTCCTCTGTACCTAGGGTACCTGCCTGAGATGCCCTAATAATGTCATACTCCTCTAGGAGTTGTCTTAACTGAAGGAGGGTAGGGTTTGCACCCTGTTTTATTCCTCTGGAGGTACACAAGTGTCTCATCTCCTGGAATGTTAAGGTATCATATCTAGAGGGGGTCTTTTGCAGACCTGATCCTCCTGAGGGAGCATCTACTTGATCTCCTCTCAGAGACATGATCTAGTGAGGGTGTGGTGTGTGCACCTACCTACACTAGTTGTATCTACTAAACCTCTCTAGTAGTTGTAGTCAGGGTGTGTTACTCCCTTCAACCTACAACTACAAAGTCCAGTAGGACTTAAGTATTATAATCTATGTTATATGTACCTAGACAATATCTGTGTGATCTTTCAATTTAGTATCTCAAGATTACAATGGTATTACAACAGCAAGCTCAGATCCCAACCGCTGCTCACCAATGTGAGAAGTTGGCCTGATGTATGATGTCACTAGTTCTAGTGTACACCTTATATCAGTCCAAATACCCTTATGGTGATTGGTTGTAAAGTCAACCTTATAGACCAGCTATCCTAGTGGTAGCATGGACAAGAGCAGTCTTAGACTAAACTCTGAATGGCATGTGAAGCCAGCTGTGATACCATATATAATCCCTTGAATACCAAATGAAAGGACACCACAACAGATATATATATAAAATAAAGTGTATTTATTCTAGTCAAACCCTCAGCACTCTTTATGAGATTAGAGGTAAGTACAACACAGTCTTATTTAAGCATACATTAAGTCACACAGGTAAGTAATACAGTTAGGCCCTAGGGGCCACGCAAACCATATACTAAGTAAGTGGTATAAGAACCACTGTCACGGAAATAGAATAGGCCTAGGCCTAGGGAATCGCTGGGGCTACACTACACTAGCGTTAGTTAGGAAGTGGGAGGCCCACGGGATTCGTGTGCAGAGTGGAAACACTCACGCGTAATGCGTAAAAGTCAATAGCAATAGTACAGTTTAGAAAACGGTAGATTTAGGACACTTCCGGAGTAGCTAGGAAGTTGAGACTTGAAAACTAGACACTAGGATAGTCACTATCCTGATGAGCACCGGAGTACCCAAGTTACCTAGCCCACAGGCTGCGGGTGCATAGGGGTGAAGATGCGTCGTTTTCGTCGTCGACTCCTATGGATGCCTGAAGAAAGATGCTGACAGGCAGTCAGTGAAGAGTGTCCGGTGGATCCCAAGGCTGGGATCAAGAAGAGAAGAAACCTGCAAGCAGAAGGGACAGAGTCAAGGTCACTAGCCAGTGACCACGTGGAACCAGGAAGGAACCAGGCGATGTCGTGAAGATTGCAGGTGAAGGTGAAGCTTGTCGCTGCAGCCAGGAGGACCAGGAAGCGTCGAGGACGACCAGGACCAGGAGGTGAGCTGTCCCACGAAGGCTCTTGCTGTCGGCGGCGTCGAAGTTGGACTAGGACTCACCAAGCCTTGGCAAGCGGAACCCACGAAGAACGGAGGACTTGCTTCTGGTGCAGACCAGGAAGGTCTGGGGTGCTTCTTCTTTGCAGAGAAGCGGGAGCCAGTCTGGAGGAGCCAAACCAGCGCAGAAGATTTCAGGGTGCGTCGTCACAAAGGCCACTAGCCAGCAGGCAAGCAACCGGACAGACGCGGCAAGCAGGAAAATGCTGAAGGGCCCCACGCAGGACTCGTGGAGTGTGGGGGGCTGATCTTCGGTGCAGATGGTGCTTGGGGTTGGGGCTTCTCAATCCCCGGTGCACAACTTCGAGGGTACCTCAGAAGCTGCGCTTTAAGTTACTAGCCACTTTTTCCAGGTAGCCGGTCCCACGTCGCTCGTCGCCTCCACGGATCTCAGCTCTGCTGTAGATGTGGATCAGGGTCGGAGAAGTCTGAAAGTCAAGGCTCTGGTCAGGCTCTGCAGTCGGTTCCTCGTAGAACGTGGGCAAAGCAAAGGGTAGTCTCTTGATGGTGCCTGTTTGCACAGGGTAGCCACTCCTTGGCTACAAGGGAGATTCTTCAGTCTTCTTCTTTCGTCGAATGTCGAAGGTCCAGAGTTTCTGTTCAGTTTTGCAGGTTCAGGATAATCTAAAGTCTTGAGGCCCAACTCCCACTCTTATACTAATCTGGGGGGCTGGGATACCTGCTAGGTCACGCCTTATGGGTGGGACCTGGGAGGGGGGTGGTTACACCCACTTCCCTTTGTCCAGTTTCGCGCCAGAGCTGGGGCTGGAGTGCCCCAGCGCCGGTTTGAACTGGACTATGCAAGGAACACCTTGTGTGCCCCAGGCATGTCTCATTCCTTTCAGCCCACCCTGCCCCAATACACTAAAGGCTGTCTGGGGAGGTGCTAGCACCTCCCCAAGCAGGAAACCTATTGTCCAGGCCTCCCTGGCTGGGATCACTCCCAGCTACAGGAGGTCAGACTTGTGTCGTGGCAGCAGCATCCATTTTGTGATGCTGAGGCTTTGGTCAGAGGCTAACAGTTGAAGTATGATTTTAACATGTCTTTCCCTCTAGAAGGGGGGAATAATATTCTCATGTCCAGAAATGGCATGGGGGTATTATTCCACAGTGTTAGACACCTTACACGACATGTTTCGATAAAGCCAAACCATAGTTACCATAACCGTCTAAGATTATAAGGCACTTTAAGAGTATATGGTAGGCTATATCATAGAACAGCTATAAGGACAAGGTTCCGAAAGCTGCAGACAGGCTCAGCTCATGCTAGAGCACCATCTCACATGTTACCAAGCACTCTGCCTCCAGGATTTTCAAGGCCTGCCATAGGAGTGACTGATAGGTACACATGTGTCTATATGTAAGTTAGGTATAGGAATACTACACCTAAGCAAGGGGTGATTACACGACCTTGCCCCAGCTGAGTGATCAACCAGTTGTGTCAAAATGGAAGGCCAGGCCAGGGGTGGCATAATACATGCTGCAGCCCCTGGTAGGCCTAGGGTACACCTATGCCCTGGGTACCTAGGGTACACTGTACAGGGGCCAATAAGGTGATCCTATCCAAATGGGTTATGCACCTAAAGTACATAGTATAATTTAGAGAGATAACAGCAGGGCTGTGGGTCTGATTAGCAGGCCCACAGCCACATCTAAGTCGAAAACCAGTAAAGCAAAAGCAAAAAGTGGGGGTGAACATAGAAAGCAGACCCTACTCTCCTACACTTGACTACGCCATCTCACTGTATCTGGGAACGAACAAGACAGAAATACAGAGGCTACAGAGAGTTCAGAATGCGGCCGCAAGATCTCTCCTCAGTCTGAGTAGAGCCTGCTCAGTTACAAGCACCATTCTCCACTGGCTGCCTGTGGCTAGGCGAATTGAGTTTAAGGCTCTCTGTATAGCCTTTAAAGTTCTGAAACTTGCATCCCCGAATATTTTGACCAATTTGCTTCTACCCTATGTTCCCTTCCGCCAGCTCCGCTTCATGGGACAACACCTGGTGGTGGTCCCCCAAGTCAGGAGGGTCAGTGCCGGAGGTCCTTCTTTTCGGAACAGAGAAGCCATCCTCTGGAATTCGTTGCTGGCCCACATTCGGGGGCTTAATAATTACCTCAAATTCAGGAAAGCCAAAAAAACCTTTCTCTTCCCCTCTCCATAGGTCTTCCTGGGCTCTCTCCGATCTTGGTCACCTCATTGCTGTTCAGCGCCGGGATGCCTCTTTGCTGGGCAGCTGTTGCGCTTTATAAAAACCATTAACATAAAATAACATACTTTCTCATGGGCAAAATCAAACAATGAAGATGATTGCGATTTGCCACTCTTTAACAGTGACCCTCAAGTATCCATAACCACTCTCTCAAATGCTTTTGTTTTGTTTTTTAGAGCTACTCATACCAGTGTAGTGTGTCAGAGCACTTAACATCACACAGGGACAATGAATCATACATGTGTAAAGCAGTGTAGAGGAAATGTTACATAAGAAGTGTAGGAAAGGATTCATAGGTCATTCATGCTGGGTATAGTTTAAGAGTGCTTGATCTGGAGAAGCACAAACTCCTCTCCTTATTTATGAGGCCTTGCGTTACTTTTACGCTGCCGGTGTGTCACTTTTTGTAATGCTGAGGCAACGTAAAAAATGTGCCATGTTGCACCCTATTTACAAAGTGACACATCTAGGCAGATGAGTCACTTTGTAAACCCTTGCGCCACATTATACCTGCATCAGGTATAATGTATGAAGGGTGGGCTTCCCCCTCAAAAAGCCTGGTAGAAGTGTTGCAATGAAATCTATAAGATTTCACTGCCCCACTTCTAAGACACAATCGCGTCAATATCTTACACTTGCCTCACAGCAGGCCTAAGACTGACGCAGGCCCATTAAAATGTAATGTAATGTAATGTAAAAGCGTTTTTATATAGCGCAACTATCACTCCAAGATGCATCTTGGCGCTGATACGGAAACCCAGAGATGGAAACGGAGCTGGTTTGCTGCTACTGCCAGAAAATGGGCATTCAGATCAGCGTTTTGCAAAGTATGTCTGATGCACTAAAATTCCAGGTTTTAAGTGCCTTCCGAAACACTAACTCAGATGCAATCTGGCGAAGTTGAGATGGAAGTTTATTTCATGCCTTTGAGCCTATGACTGCAAGTGATTTTCCTCCCTTCGACACCAATCTGAAAGTTGAAATGATCAACAGATTGGCGTTAGATGATCTTAAGCTACGGGAGGGGGCATAACGCTTAAAGCCCGTTCGAAGGTATTGGGGGCTTAATGAGTGAAAAGCCCTGAAAGTAATGATAAGGACCTTAAACAGAATACATTTGTAAATTGGCAGCCAGTGCAAAATATCTAATGCCGCAGAGGCAGATGATCTCCTTGGCCACCTCAGTATCAGCCGTGCAGCCGCATGCTGGAGCATCTGGAGCTTGTGCATAACTGCTTTGTTGGTTCCTGCATATAGGCTGTTACAATAGTCCAGCTTTGATGTAATAATGGCAACAGCAATAGTTTTCCTGGCTAAGTAGGGAAGCAAGTCAAATAGTTTCTTTAGACTTTTTATAATGTGGAAGCATGTACCAGCAACTGCCAGAGATTGCTGTTTGAAGGTTAGGGTGGTACCAAATTTTATACCTAAATTCCTAGCTGCTTTAATTATATTAGGGGGGGGGGAGGGTGTGGCATTTTCTGGCCACCAAAGTTTAGGCGCAAAAAGGTTTTGTTGGCCTAATGGTAGGATTTCAGTTTTTTCTGAATTGCACCTCAAGTTGTTGTTATTCATACATTTAAAGGTTGCTGTGAGGCATTTTCTGAGATTTTCTTCTGCCTTGGCCGTATCATTGTCCAGGACCAGGATAAGCTGCGTATCGTCCGCATATGAGATAGTGTTAATATTGATGGACAATTTTAGCTTAGTCAAAGGGGACATATATGCATTAAAAAGGGTCGGGCTAAGGCTCGATTCCTGAGGTACCCCTGATGTGAGTGCTTTTTCTTGTGACTTGTATTGTCCTAGCGTGATCACTTGGCGGCGATCTTGCAGAAATTTCTTAATCCACTCTAGGACACTGCCAGATATGCCAGATGAAGCGAGTCGGTCTAAAAAGATTACATGTGAGACTGTGTCAAAGGCCACCGACAGGTCTAATAGCACCAGGAATGCTTTCTTTCACTGATCGAGGGCAGCTCTTAAGGTTTCCGTTGTATACAGTAGGGCGGATTCTGTCAAGTGTTGGGCTCTAAAACCTGATTGATTAGAGTGCCATACATTTGTTTCCTCTAGGAAGGTAATGAGTTGACTATTAACAGGTTTTTCAGTCAGCTTACACAGAGTAGGTGAGAGTGAGATGGGACGTAGGTTAGAGAGAGTCGTAGGATTGGCCAATTGTTTTTTTCTAAGAGGTTTTACTGCAGCGATTTTCCATTCCATTGGGATCTTAGCTGTAAGAAGCGAGGAGTTTATTATATTATTAATAATAGGGTTTACAATATCAATGAGAGCGTGAAGTAGAGTAGGGGGGCACGGGTAGAAAGGAGAGCCTGATTTGATGGACAGGATCACCAGGCGTGATTCCTCCATCGTGATTGGCTGGAAAGTTATCATACAAGAAGTATCTGTGCCTAAGGAAGTCCCCTTATTTCTGGCGGAGGGAATAGGAGAGGGGAAGTCTTTTAAGAGTGTCAAGACTTTTTCTTCAAAATAATCTGCTATGTTATTACAGAGTCTCTGAGAGGGAGGAATCTCTTGAAGTAAACTATTTGGATTTGTAAACAGATGAACTATTTTAATTTTAAAGATCTCTTTCGGTTTGTTATTGGTGGTTTTAATGACCTCAGTGTAATATGTTTTTTTTGAGGTTTTGATCAAGGCATGATATTTTCTGCGTGCAGATTTGTAGATGTTAAGCTAATTTTTATCGTAATTCCGACGCCATCTGCGTTCGAACGCCCTAACGTGGCCTTGCAGTTCTTTTAATGACTGTGAAAACCATGGCGCAGAAGGTTTCTTTTTAGATGGCCTCAACAGTGAAATTGTGGGTGCCAACCGGTCTCTTAGTTCATGCATCCATTTCCCAAAAAGCTGATTGTCAATTATAGGGTCTACCCTTAAGGGCTTTTGGAAGAAGGTCTGGAAGCCTTATTAGTGCCTTCCAGCTGACTTTATCCTGTTGTAGGATTAGTATTTTCTCCTTAACAGGGGGCTTGTCCTCTATCAGGATCTCAAAGGGAATTAGTTTATGGTCGGTCCATGTTTGAAAAACAGGAGGTTTCACTTTGAGAGTATCTAGGTTAGAACAGATACAGTCCAGAATATGGCCTGCACTGAGTGTAACAAATAAGGAGTGTTGTTGTAGGCCAAATGGTGAACAACCTTTACAACGCAACTTTTACACCGCACTACCATTACAACGAAACTATTACAACGCGAAATCTGTTACAACGCATGCCATTACAACGCATGCCATTACAACGAAATGCACTAGATGGCGTGCTAACATTAGAAATAGTGTAGTTTTACTATCCAAACACCTTCCCTACTGCAACGTGGACTGGAGTTAGAATAGTAAATTATACATTTCTAATGTCAGCACTCCATCTAGTGTACGTCGTTGTAAAAGCATGCGTTGTAAAGGCTGGCGTTGTAACAGATCCTGCGGTGTAAAAAATGCGTTGTAACGGCATGCGGTGTAAAAGCATGCGTTGTAACATCATACATCCAGGCCAAATACGTCCATTATCTCCTTGAAGCAAATTGCTCCAGGGTCCTTGTAGGAGTCAAGATGTAGGTTGATGTCACCTAGCAGAGTAAAATTTTGAAAACCTAAGAGCAAGGGTGCTAACCACCTCTCCAATGCTTTCTAAGAAAAGATTATGCTGTCTCGGAGGGCGGTACACTAGTGCCCCTGCAAAGGTGAAGGAGTCATGTAACTGAATGCAGAAACTAATGCGTTTAGCTCCTTTCAAGTCTGGTAGTAGATCTATTGTGCACCTAAAAGTGTCGCAATAGATAATTGCGAGGCCACCCCCACGTTGCTCTGGTCTGTCTGCCCTTTGAATAAAATACCCAGGGGGGAGGGTGTTCACGATGTCTGGATTGCACCAGGCCTTCAGACATGTCTCAGTCACAAAAAGACAATCCAAACCATCAACTATTAGGTCATATATATGAAGTGCATGTTTGCACATTGATCTTGCATTTATAAGGCCCCCGCGTAGGCTACTACGTATGCCCTTCTCTTTAGGTATAGATGCTTGTGTGAAATTAAAAACCGTTTTGCAGTTTTCACAGCTGATCGGTCCATCCCATTTAGCAACGTCTAAAGCCTGATGGCATTTAGGTGGAACATTGTTTATGGATAATATGAGATCCCTTGAGAGGGGCTGTTGTCGACATGGAGATGCAGCATTTTTGGCCCTGCGCCTAGTCCAGGCGCGGATGGGCGCAGACAGGCTTGCCTTTGGCGCGCCTTTGGTTAAAATAGGCAAGTGATATCGAGCCTAGTCAGAAAACTAGACTGTCACCTTTTCCAAAATGGCCCCCTCTAGTATGCCACAGGAAGAACAGATTTTACGAAATGGGTCGCGTTTTGGAGCCCCACTCCACACAATCAGCACAAGCTGCGGTGGACCGGGGAGAAAAACGGTGCCCAGAGAGGTAGGAAGTCAAAATAAAATTATGTGTGCAACACAACAGAAACGTGCTTTTAAAATGACAGATAGCCATGCAGAATAGTAATCATTCATGCGATTCAAATCACTTCAATGCGATAAAAAGAAAGTCTCTACATAAGTCTAGCACATGAGCCTGCAGCGTGTGCTCTACAGATTGTTAAAGTTCCTATAAAGCAACTGGGATTTGCCCCATGTGAAAGGACACATTGCTGGAGTTGCATCTGTTTTCAGACACACCGCAGCAATGCATCACTTTTGCGCCTACAGACACGTCAGAAATACTGACATATCTGTAACTCCTTGCAGCATGATGCGTCATACAGTAAATATGACGCATCCATGATTTCGCAAGGAGGGTGCACTGAGAAGTGACGCATCGCTGTTTTCACGTAGCGATGCGTCACTTCCCATAAATAAAATGTACCTCCATGTTTGGGGGTTATCTTTTCTAATAAGAATTGATTTCTACTCAACTGAACACTTTTTGCAACATTAGGATAATAAAAGACTGGGCAGAAATTAAGGGGCCGATTTACAAGTCCCTTGCGCCGCTGGTGCGTCACGTTGTGTGACAATCCGGCGGGCAACTTGCTGCGTTATATTAATAAGCACACGTAATGCCACCCTGCGTGGCTTTCCCTGTGCTTGTAAATATTGCCCCTTTTCACTCAACACTTTGGGGGATATGCACAATAGAAGTGGCGGAGTGAGGCGATAAACTTTTCTACGGCCTCATAAGGCCTCATTTTTCAGCTAGGCATTGGACACAGGCACACACAGATACACTTCGTTCACTACAAGCTGACATGATTGCTTCAAAATATTTACAGACACGTGTGAATATCCACAATCTAGTGATCCGTGTAGTTGCCGGTCAATCTGGGTACACATACTTAACATATAATGATGGCGAAACAGTACCCATAGCATACAAATCACACTTGTACACAGATACAGGAATTCTGATGGCCGTACAGACTGCGGTAGTGAGAGAAAGAGCGCAGCCTCAGGGGAAATGAATAATTGTCGTGACTCTAGTACCGGCCTTAGAGGCTGCTACATAGGCAAGGGTCCCAAACGCTAAAGCCTTACATCCGGGATGGATACAATGGGCTAATTCTCTCACTGCATCAGATGTAGAATACAGATACGACCCAAGTCTAAAAACACATGCATTCCTGCGATATGAACAAGAATATCCTCTACCAAATTAAATAATGCCTCAAGATCAGTCGGAATACATAATTTACACTGACGGATCTGCGCAGGCAGCCATAGAAAGTAAACAGAAATAAAGCACGGCGTGTGCGAATGTAAAAAGTCGTATGCAGGACGGCAAGTTCCATCCAAGCTGTACAAAAACACAGTCCCTAGGGGAATGCACAGCTCAGCTGGCAGAATTAAAAGCTTTGATACTGGCATTTGTAAATACGGATCGAGAACTCCCCACACTAATTGTGTGTGATTCCTTTTACTGTGTCCAGTCATACAATGCATATCTTCACTACTGGGGACAGAATGGGTTTAAAGATTCAAAAAGTGGCACAATTAAGCATAAAATGCTATGGGAACAGGTAGCTCAGTTGAAAAACTAGCTACCAAGAACTCACGTGATACACACACTGAGTCATCAACGTGATGGCATTCACGTTGAAGGGAATTAATTGGCTGATAAAGCCGCAAAGGGGGCAGTATAACTGGTTTGGTAGCTGCAATCAAACGAGAATAGATGGACAGATAATTGTAGCTGTCACTGCTTCACGCAGAAACAGCCCAGCAATACCGAAAGGTTTTCCACTCAAGTACTCCTACAAGTTAGATATAAACAACATTCCGTATGCTCAGAGTCCTGGGGCGGGGGATAGAGTAATACCAAACATGGATCGTAGATTAGATTTAATACTAGCTGCACACAAGGGTCTAGGTTCTGCACACGCTGGAGTTCCCCCGACAGTTTCTTTACTGAAACAACGCTATTGGTAGCCAGGATTACTAACACAGACAAAGAACTTTGGGTCATATTATCAAGAAACGGCGTTAAAATTATCGCCTCTTTAGCGGCAGAAAACAGCCGCTAGAGCGGCGATAATGGGCTTGATAATATGCCCTTGAGAATTCCCATAGAAGCCCATGTTCTGGTGTCAACATGGGCTTCTATTGGAGTTCGCTGCGGCATATTATCAAGCCCATTATCGCTTTAGCGGCAGTTTTCTGCCGCTAAAGCGACGATAATGTTAATGCCGTGCTTGATAATATGCCCCCTTGTCTTGAAGTGTAATGTGTAGGGCTCCACCGTGAAACGTCCTGCGCAGACACCTCTACTAATATCAGACAGACCATTAGCTTGTGCCTATCTGGACCACTGAGGCACACTACACTCAGATGGGGCTTACAAATGTATCATGGTCACAGTGGATTCATGCTCAAGAATCCTATGGGTATGGCCTCAGCGCTTTGCTGACACTCAAACTCATAAAAGATTTGCGAGTCTTTATGGGATCGTACACAGTTGGCACATTACATTCTGACCGTGGCCCCACGTTTAGCTCTCGGGTTTACAAGGAAGCCATGGAAGGGTTGGGTGTGGCATTGCAGTACTCCTCACCCTACCATCCAGAGGAAAATTTGGTAGTGGAGAGGAAAAACCGGGACTTAAAGCAGTCTGTAAAAGCTAGGGTATTTGGTTCGGGTCACTCACCTATATGGGGTACAGCGTGCCCTCAATAATCTGCCAAGAAGCTCTCTAGGGGGTCACTCCTTACTAGGTTCTATTTGGGACGAGAATGTGGGTACCTGATCTTGATTGTGAAGGCACAGTGGCGGATGAAAATCCTTTGACAGCAATAAACGTTTGGCTGTTTTACAGTATGTGAATGTATCCAGGACACGACAAAGTAATGTCCATATAAAGTAGACTGCCACTGGGGAAGTCAAAGCCGTAACAGCAAGACTTGCCTGGATTCCTTAAGTCAGGGATCTGGTAAGAGAAAAGATATTGGACAAGAAATAATTTGGGCCATCATACAGGAAGCTCGTACCTGTCCTAGCAGTCAAAGGAGCAAGAACTGTACTCCTGCCGCCTCTTGCCGGAATAGAAAAGAGATTCGTCTCCATTGATCTGATCAAACCACACTATGTGGTCGATACTGAATAGGCGGCTTCGTTGACTCCTGTGTAGCCGTCGTCCACCTCTCTCTAATATACAGGAAGTTCAAACAGAAAGACTCATCACGTTTGAGGAGTCAACTACACGGAATGATGGACCATGCAATAACGCCATGGAACTCGTTCCTCTTGGAAATGATATTCAAACAGAAAATCAAAATGAAAGACAAATTTCAATTAGAACAAACACTGATGTCTACGTAAATGTACCTCGACAAAATCCACCTACAAGTTGAAAACAAAACGGCTGAGCTACCGAAAATAGACCGAATTGCATCTGGTTATTTCATAGACTTTGATACCTTTTCATTGGATCTGAGTGAATCTAAAGCGATGCCAGCCCAAAAAAATTGTCAACAACAACTCAGAGACTTTTTTGTTTTTCTTAAAAAGACTTACCTGCTTTCACCGTGGTTACAACTATGGATAATTACTGGGATCCTTTTCTTTCTGTTCTGGTTAGGCTTAGTAACTGTGGGGCATATCAACAAGGGCTTTATCTCTGCTTTTTTGGCTTTAAAAGCCAAAAAAGCAGAGATAAAACTAGCGCCCTATCAACAACAGGGTGCTAACACGCAAATTTGCATGTTAGCTCCCTTTAACTCTACGCTTCCCCTTGCATCTCTAATGAGATGCAAAGGGGGCGTTCCAGAGTAAAATAATAGGAGAAATGTCGCTAAGCGACATTTCTCCTATTATCAAGAATGTCGCTAACCCTGTTAGAGACAAAAAAAGCAGCGCTAACCGCGGTTAACGCTGCTTTTTTACGTCTGCTAATTTTCAGACTTAGCCATGATATCCTATGGAAGGAGGATATCATGGCTAAGTTTGCCTGTCCCTATCAACAAGGTAACGTGTGATTATCGCTGGGTTTCCAGCGATAATCTCACGTTAGCCTGTTAGCGTGTAGATTTTTATCGCTATTGAGATAAGCGTTGCTAATAGCACGCTATCTCAGCGATATAAATTCACGCTAGCCGGCGATAATTATCCTCACGCTAAGAGCGCTGAGCGATAATTATCGCCGGTTGTTGTTGATATGCCCCTGTTTTCTGCTTACTTATTAATGGAACTTACCTTCCCCAAAGCAATGCAACATCAAAGTGAACTTACTCCTGAAACCTCATGCTTCATCACATCGTGAACACTGTAA
Organism: Triturus cristatus; assembly: GCF_964204655.1. Lineage (NCBI taxonomy): Eukaryota > Metazoa > Chordata > Amphibia > Caudata > Salamandridae > Triturus > Triturus cristatus. The sequence goes on along the minus strand of NC_140582.1, from coordinate 1,203,453,371 downwards.
CTTGTCTTCAGTGAACATTGCAGCAGTTCCTATACCTGATGGTATAGTATGGGACAAGGTTGATTATGACATTTTTGGCCCGACAGAACTTTTAGAAATACCTCATTAATTTAACATTCCCTTAAATTATGTTATTACCTCCAGTACATTTTCCGATGATTGGGATTTTGAAACTGTAAATAATATGTTGTCTGATTTAGAAGAATCTGCTGCATTTTCTAGCAATGAAATGTTGGAAGACACATCAGATTTTAACACCATGTATTGTTATCAACATTTTGGTCATAACTTCCTACACAAATCTAGTATCCCTAGAAATGTTTTCACATATCACCAATGGGAACATTGCCCAACACAGCCGAAAAGTAGTTAAAAAACATTTGCACAAGCATTTTCATATTTTTCAGGATTTAATACTTCTGACCCAGCCTCATAATACTATAAGGTTGTACTTAAATCTGCACAGAAAAATATGTTGACAAACACCAAACAGATTTATTCTGCTTCCTTTGTTACCCAACTGTCTGAACAGGGTTTCGACTTATGGAAAGACACTGTAGATTTAAAATCAGTCTGGGGTTCTAGAGACTGGCAAGTCCAGGGAAAATGAAGCACTATTTAGAGCATGCCTCATTCCCCAGCAGATTATATTTCTGAAGGAAACTGTGCAACAGACTTCCTGTTTTGGAATAGCCAAGAACAAGGATTTGAACACCCCTCGGATTCCAACACCATCACAAACAGAGGGCAACAATATGTCCAAAGAAGGGTTTACTTTAGATGACATCATGAAATACAATAGATCAGATCCCAATTGGAACGAATGGTTGGTTTGGCCCACAGACACTAACAGATGTCAAGAAAGATTTAGGGGTACCTCCGAAGGGTTCAGTGTCCATAGGCCAGACCCACTCTATGTACAAAGAGAACATCCGGGGTTGGTAACATCATACAGTGTTGAGAAGTTATGCCTTGATTGGCTAAAAACCTCAACACTCACAGAGGTGAGACAACACTTATCCTTACTTGCAGCAGATGTGGACCTACAGGATTTCTTATTGGGCCCCAGAAAGCCATGTCAAATACGTTTCTACTATGCTTTCTATAATGAAATCTGGAAAATCTCCCAACAAGAAGCAGTGGAGAGATTACGAGAAATAGATTGGATCAATTTAGAAAAAGCATTAGGTGTAGGCGACAATGGTATGACTACATTAACATCCAGGATGTAATCACTGGGCAACATTGTATCTTCTGCTATTGAAGTACTAGAACAAGATCTGTCCATACTACAGCATTGACAATCACAATTACGTTCCAATATGTTGTTAAGCTGGACGCTGCAATCCCTGCACGCTGGTTATGTGCCTTGGCGTTTCATCATTAGTACGTCCTTGTTTTCTGCATACAACCGGACAGAAAAACAGATGAAAATGGCACAAAGAGGAGCAAAATATACAACGTTGCATATTGAAAAACTGGATAGGTTAGCTTTCACAGTAGCAGAATTACCATCTACAGACTGGTCAATCCATGGCCATATAACATTACCGATCACAACTTTCCAGTTTCATTGTTGCCTAGAACAGGCAGGCAGATATGAAGAAATGGGTAGGGAATTCATCAAGGAATCTTGGGAATTACCGTATAGATTTCAATGCAGGAGTGGGGATCGAGAAGTGTTTCAAAGCAGCACAAACTGCGAGAATGCTTTAAGCGGATCGCTCATATACCAAGATATTATGTTACACGGGGCCTGCAATGGTTCAGTAGCAAACTTGTCCTGCCATCGGAGAGGTACCTCGACAGCCGAGATTACCCAGGTATTCGAGTTGCTTTTGAATGGGAACTTGTTAGAAATGGGGGTCTCTAGTTGGCAATGGCTGGCCACTGTCCAAGTAGGGACCCTTCTTCCTAAGTCAGAGTAAGCGGGCTACACCCCTTGATATCCCCTGCTCAACCCTGTGGTAACGTAGCACGAGCAGCTAGGCTTATCTCAGAGGCAGTGTGTGAAGCATTTATGACCATACACAGTAACACAGTGAAGAACACTACAAAGGGACACCACACAAGTAGTTATCAAAAATAAGTGGCCCATATGTATCAAGCAAAATTGCGAAATGCCGAAATTCGCCGAATTTCGGCATTAGCGATCGCAATTTTGCTAAGTGGTATGTATGAAGGCAAATCTGCATGCAAAATAAGGAATCGCAAATATTGCGATTCCCGATTTTGCAATTGCATTTAAGGAATCGCAAATTACCACCAACTACAGGTTGGTGGTAATTTGCGATTTCTTTCAAAAATGCATATTTTTGCATTTTTCAAAGTGGCATATGGCGCACACACATGCCCTTAGGGCATGTATGTGCACCACATGTGCACGCATGCTCATTTCAGGGGTGCAAAAGGGTGTCCTTTTGATACCCTGGCAAACTTGAAATTGCATTCTCAATTTGCGATTCTCTAATTGAGAATCGCAAATTGAGAATGTCTTCCCATTCATTCCTACCGGCCTCTAGGCCCATAGGAATGAATGCGGATGTATTCCTTAATTGCGAATTGCAATTCGCAATTAAGGAATATGTAGGATTCACAAAATGTATTGCAAATCCTACATACATAGCATTTTGCGATTCTCAACTAGCGATTCCCAGAAATTTGCTATTTGAGAATTGCAAAACCTAACATTGATACATATGGCCCAGTATCTTTATATATAGACTTAACACAAGACCAATAACAGTAAAAATCCACAATACTAGGAAAATAGGGTTCCTCTTTAAATGCTGCAAAAATAGTTCAAAGTGTGCAAAGAGGAGTTCAGTTCAAGGCAGTGGTCTCTGCAACCCTTTTACTCACAAAATACCTGGATTCTGTAGCAAAGCAACCAAAATGTCGCTAAGGAGTTGTAGCGATGAATTTCGTCACGCTTGACCAGCGATGCGTTGAATCCTTGCCGCAAGGGAGGATGATGCGCTGATCTGTGTGCAGGACAAAGCGACAAACTTCTCCACACTAAGCCGGCGATGCGTTGAAATCCTTGCCGCGAATGGAGGATGATGCGCCGAGCCTGTGGCGTGTGAGATCTTGATGCGATGAAAAGAAATGGCGCTCCGCGAGGGAGCAACGATCCTGATGCGATGTGATGAAAATGGTGGACGCTCGGCGTTCGCGCTGCGATGTCGTGAAGCGATGAACTCCATGCGATGAGCTCTGGTTAGCGAGCCTTGGGCAGCTCGCAAACAGGTGATGCGATAATCTTGAGGCCAGCGAGCCTTTGGCAGCCCGCAAGCAGGGGATGCGATGATCTCTGGTTAGCGAGCCTTTGGCAGCCCGCAAACAGGTGATGCGATAATCTTGAGGTCAGCGAGCCTTTGGCAGACCGCAAGCAGGTGATGCGATGATCTCCGGTAGCGAGCACTCAGTGGCAGCAGCATGATGATTTTCCTTACGCTCTTCAGCTGCGGCGGCTCGCTAATGGGCGTTAGCGTCGATTTTGAGCACTCTCTTCTCCACAGTAGAACTAGAGGCCCTGGAACTCACAGGAGCCTCACCTGCAGATAGAAATTCTCGCTGGGAGGAAACAGGAGGCTGGTGGTGGAGTCTGATGTGCCTGAGACTCCTTCAGGAGGCTAGCTCTCTTCTAGCCCTTGGGTGTTTGCTGTAGCAAAAATAAAAGTTCCTTCAAAGTCCTTTTCCTCTTCTTCCAAGTCCAGTAGTAACCACTGCAAGCCAGTCCAAGAACCAGCACACAAGCACAAGGACAGTCCTCTCCTGCAGATTCCTTCAGTTACACGGACAGAGGTTCTTCTTGTTGTCCAGGGGCAATACAAATTGTAGGGGTTTCAGCACAGATATTTATACCCCAAAAGTCTTTGTTCTCAGAAGCTACAAGTCACTGAACCCAGCCAGAACCAGTTCTGCCCAGCCCTGGAGCACTTTGTTTACCAGGCTGCATCCTTCCTTTCAGAAAGAGGAGGTCTGCCATCAGACGCACAGCGGGAGTGGAGCCAGCATTCACCTTGCCAGGCACAGCCCTATTCAGGTGCGTGATTAACTAGGACCCCCTGAAGTCAAGAAAATGAAATTCCTAGGACAGGGTAATGCACAGTGAAACAGTAACTTCCTAGGCAATTAATTTATCGAGCATTATTATATTATGGTAGTGTCAAATTAGTGTAGCCACAACAAATTAAAAAATTACACAATAATATTTATTATTGATATTTCCAGATATCACAAAATAAAAGAAATCACAGTTATAGAGTATAAATATGCAATATATAGTCACTCAATACAATGATTCCATTAAAATTACAATAATTATACAAAAACGGGGGCACTTCTGTGGCCATGTAATAGTCTTCTACGCGCGTTTCGGCGAAAAGTACGCCTTCGTCAGGAAAAGCCACAACTCCTGCAATTAAAAAACAGAAACTAAATACTATCTTTCATAGGTATTTTTTTCAATTTCATATTCAGCGTATTGTGGCTACATAATCTAATTGACACAATTACAGATTTCATCATATAGCTGTGTATATCTACATTGCACATTTCTTGTTCATAAAATTTAGGAAATATGAGCGAGGATCATTTCAAAGAAAGGTAATGATAAGAGCAAAAGGAAAAGAATGGACAAGAGAAAGTAAGTGAACAAATAAAAATGATTAGACAATTAGAAATATGAAGTAATGTGTGTAAAGAAGAGTGCAGAAATATAAATGAGGATAATTATATAATTAGAACATTTCAATGTTGAGCATATAGTATTCAAAAAGATGATTGAGAGGTTTAGTAATGCTTACTGTAAATGATATTCTCACAAACGGATCAAAGGTTTGGTTGTTTTAGGAGGTTTAAAAAAAAGACCTGTAATTATAATGGATTGTACTTATGTATATATTCTGATAAAAAAAGGAAGACAGGTAACTTTATTTAATGTTGCGACTCGGTACCTGTTATCTGATATAGGTCCACTTGGGGTTTGGTATCCTCACAAACGGATCAAAGGTTTAGTTGTTTTAGGAAGTAAAAAAAAAATACTGTAATTATAATGGATTGTACTTAAATGTATATTCTCTGATAAAGAAAAAAGACAGGTAACTTTATTTAATGTTGCGACTTAGTACCTGTTATCTGGTATAGGTCCACTTGGGGTTTGGTAACTGAACACTCTGTACTATGTAGAGTCGATAAAAGTTGATGTTGTAGGAGCATTCACTATTGAAGGGATAGTTCTGGAATTGGAGAGCCAAATATGTATATTTTATTAGTGACTGCCTAATAATGATAATACTGACAAGTGTCAAAAGTTAATCTGTAATTACCTGATATTTTAATTTATATGGAGGTTATCCAAAGTTCAGTTCACGATAAGATGCCGTGTAGATGACGAGCGTCTATTATATTGGGTAGATTTCCTGGGAGAAAAGGAAAAGAGGCCCAAGATAAAATGTATTCTATTCGCAAATGGGAGCTTACTATGTAGAACATAACTGGTCTAAATAATATAGTATACTCAGGAATTTAAGAGGGGGACATTTGAGAAGTGAGATTGATGCTGAGCATTAAAGTCCTTATGACGTGATTTAAGACAGAAAGAGTCTGTTGATAAAGCTTATCGCAGCAAGCCAAGGGTAAAGTGTTCTAAGTAATGTGTCTAATCTGGTTCTTTCTAGTTAAGAATAGGTTTAGTGCATGATGTTGTATTAGCCCGTTACTATTTAGCTGTCTTACCTGGTAAATGATGGTCGGGTACACAGATTGCCTCAATGCTGCAGATAACCGGGCTGTTGGCCAGAAAGGATAAACATTTATGTGTGATTTTTACCGCGTTTAAATATCGAGACTGCAAGGAGGTAACTCGATACAGGTGTAGGTACGTGTTGCGTCATGGTGTAAGATGAAACGCTACTCTGGTGACGTATTACGTATTGAGGAAATAGCGGAAGAATATTCGCTAGGTATTCATGAATGGTTAGCGTCTACTGACGTATCTGAACGTGGGGGCACGTGAATATGTCTCCGTTAGGAGAACTCAGTTTGACTAGACCGCTAACTTGATATTATTTACTTACTTTTCGCCGAAACGCGCGTAGAAGACTATTACATGGCCACAGACGTGCCCCCATTTTTGTATAATTATTGTAATTTTAATGGAATCATTGTATTGGGTGACTATATATTGCATATTTGTACTCTATAACTGTGATTTCTTTTATTTTGTGATATCTGGAAATATCAATAATAAATATTATTGTGTAATTTTTTAATTTGTTGTGGCTACACTAATTTGACACTCCCATAATATAATAATGCTCGATAAATTAATTGCCTAGGAAGTTACTGTTTCACTGTGCACAGCCCTATTCAGGTCCAGGAGCTACCCTTTCCCATACTCTAATGCAGATCTCTCTATTCAATCCAGGTCTGACTCAGCCTGCCCTGTCCCTCCAAAACCAGACCGCCAATACACATAACAGCAGAGCACACTGGAAGGATTAGGCAAGAAAATACCTAGGGCCCGATTCACAGAACTAATTTAAGACAAAATTCTAAACTTACTACCATCTTCGTATTCACAGAAGACACTTACTCACTTCGGTATTCACAGAAGTTAGGAGTTCTAAGTTTAGGACTCCTAAATGCCTTCTGTGAATACCGAAAGTGTTAAAGTTAGGATTTTTCTCAGTTTAGGAGTCCTAAAGTTAGGAGTCCTAACTTTACTACTACTAAACATAGAAAAATCCTAATTTTAAGACTTTCGGTATTCACAGAAGGCATTTAGGAGTCCTAAAGTTAGGAGTCCTAACTATACTACTACTAAACTTAGAAAAATCCTAATTTTAAGACTTTCTGTATTCACAAAAGGCATTTAGGAGTCCTAAAGTTAGGACTCCTAACTTCTGTGAATACCGAAATGAGTAAGTACCTTCTGTGAATACCAAAATGGTAGTAAGTTTAGGATTTTGTCTTAAGTTAGTTCTGTGAATCGGGCCCCTACTTTCTAAAAGTGGTATTTTCAAACACAGAATATAAAAATAAACTTCACTAAAAGATGTATTTTAATATTCTGAGCTCAGGCATACTAAATTCGTTTTTCTACCATGTTCTGTGGGTCAGTTAGGACTATAGAATGTAATAGCCAAACCTCCCATTCTGGCCTATGGAGAACAGGTAGCCTTACAGTAGTGAAACACGAAATTGGGTGTAATTCACTACTTGGACATGCTACATAAATCAGAGCATGTCCTACCTTACACATACTATGCACCCTACCATAGGGGTGGCTTACATGATGCCAAGGGAAGGTTCAGGGGCTGAGAAGTGGGTGCACTTCACAGCCAAAATGGCAGTTCTAGACTGCACACAGACACTGCAGTGACAGGTCTGAGACGCACTTTACAAGCTGCTTCTGTGGGTGGCGCAAACCAGCGCTGGAGGCCCACCAGCAACATTTGGTTTACCAGCCCTGGGTACATAAAGGCCACGCTCCTAGGGACTAACAGGCAAACCAAATAAGCCAATCATGGATATACCAATTCACATGTCATCTTTACACGGGAAGCATTCGCGCTGTGGCACTGAATGGCAGTGGCACAGCACCCAGAGCATCTATTACCAGCAAAAACAGAGGAGACAACAGCGAAAAATGGAAGGGAGACCCACGGCAATTGTGCCAGGTCTAACAGAGCTACTTGATGTTGAACGATCAAGGTTGTTGCGGAATGCTTCCTGGCATCGGATATCTAGTCATTTACAAAATGGAGCCAAGGGGGTCTCTAAGGCAGGTCGCCCCCCACTCAATATCATATACACAACAAAGGACCTGCCTCGTATACCAAACTAAATTTTTAAGCACAGAGACCGATCAATACTTTTTACTCGACGTATGGGCTATTGTACAGTTTGTTACCTATTAGCCGTTTTTACTGAAAATCAAGTACTGCAGGGTTCTATTGTCTCGGGCTGTACAAATGCCTGTGAACTAGGTGAATTTAACAGAAGGTTCCCCTGGAAACCTATGTGGCCCCCCACCACCCTGTGTGGAGAGAAAAGAGTGAAGGCGGAAAAGGAAAGAAAACAGCAGTTTCACAATCCACCGCACCATCAGAGATTGATGTCCGTTTCAACGCCACAAAGGAAGAGTGTAGAAAAAATGAGGGCGGCAATACCTCACGGACGTAACCCCCACGAGGTGTAAGCGGACAGGTACTCGTCCGTTACCTCACCTTCTCATCATCGGTAACTGCCGTCCCCAGTGAAAACTCAAAAGTGACACAACAGGTCTAGCATTTTTTCTAGTACCTACTGTGAAGTAAACTAATAATCTAAACTGTGTATATGTGCAAAAAAGGAAGGAAAGGAATGGGTGTCGACCCTAAGACTAGGGAGAATGAGTCTGATCAGGACCCAAAATACTCCCAGTTAAAACCGGGCAGCCCCACACTAGCTAAATGAGACTTTTTATTCAAGGCTGTGTGGCTGTCCCCTTAAAAAACACAACATGTTTCGTTGCCTGTATGGATTGGCGGCAACTTCTTCAGGGCTAGGGTCGACTAGCCTCTCAGCTTTGCTTATGCTGGCCAGTGTAATATCTGTCAGCACCTAGGGGAAACATAAAATAGACACATACAGATTCAGAAAAACACCACGAATGTTCACCTGCAGGGTAGACATACATTCAATCAGGCAGTGGGCCTAGTGCCTGCTTAACTTCCAACAGGCATATTTACCGTAAGGGTTGCTCACTTACAGCATACCTCACCCCACGGGACTCAAGGGTCTATGCTATCTCAGATGCTTCTGAATTGCTTGACCGCGACCTGCGGATTCATATATCTAAAATGCATAGGAAAGCGGAAAATTAGCACATCACGTGTCAATATTACACAAAATATACACATATGTGTGATCCCATCTGTGTTGTAATGGCCGGCTAATCAAGGTCCTACCAGTACCCCTTCTAGCTGCCTTGCTTTTGTCATTAATTGCCTAGTGCCTAACCTCGTGTGTGGCTGGCCCCTTACCGACTGCATATCGCTACATTTCTACATTTCGCTCACCAACAAGGCCTCAATCATCACTCAGTATGCACCCAACCGTTGTATCTTGGTATGTATGGGATATAATCCGGGTGGACTTTCCTGTTATCCTTCCTCCCTATCGAACTATAAGGACCTTAAGTATAGTACATGGCCTCTCTCAAAGACTACGAGTGTCTATCTGAACCTTTCTTAGTATATCAGTTCACCGCCTTTAACCCACTCGGGATCTCACCTCATCAGTGTCGCGTTGAGAGTTCTATTAGGCCTCCATCACGGGTTCTGTGTCCCGTCCCTGTTTAAATACTCCGCGCACACTGATTGTGTCCAAGCGCGGCCCTGATTGGAAAACTGTTGCGGCCATATTGTGTAAACCGGACCAGACTTCCCTATTGGAGGACGTGTACGTGATGTCACGGGCATGCGCAAACGCGCACTGAAGGCCGTAGCGGCCATCTTGTGTATCCTGGGACACATATACCCGTATTATAGGATACACTTGGGGCGTACTATTCCTACTGCTAGCGGCCCTTACATTTCAATTTCCTTCTTACGTAGACGGTGTAATGACCCTAATATTTCAACCTTGCTAGTTCGTCTACTGTAGCAGAACACCCCATAGATGATCCTGTGAGATATACTCAGATTGCCACATCGAGAGTACAAGAGTGGCCCTCTCCGACCTGACACTTTGGTGCCGATCACGATCCTGCAAAAACCGGGTACGAACCGTCGGACGGAGCACAATCTCCGCCCGACGCGTACCCGGTCGTCAATTTTCACAAACAAGGAATTACGATTCGCACGGGTACACCATTACCGTACGAATCGTAAAAAACCCCGACCGAACAAAAAAACACCTACCAATGCGATCCGGGAAAGCGCCGACCTGACGTCGGGACGCTCGCAGCCAGCCATTCACGACCCAGGAATCACGATTCGCACCGACGTCACCCCGCACGGTGAATATTTTGCGGCAGCCAAAAACTGCCGGGAAATCAGGACGACGCGAACAAGGACCACCAGTACGCGACGGACAGACGACGACGCGAACAAGGAGGACCAGTACGTGACGGACACACAGGACGACGCCACCAAGGAGGACCCGTACGCGACAGGACGACGCGATCAAGGAGGACCCGTACGCGACAGGACGACGCGAGCAAGGAGTACCAGTACGCGACGGACAGACATGGACCCGAACCTACGAGTCATCCCTGCCCTCATAGCAGTACACCTCCTCTACAGGTTACGACGCAGACGCCGCAGAAGGTCAGAATAACTAAGGGAGGGGGGAAAGTGGGGTGGGGTGGGGGTGGCACGACCAGGGCAGGCCACAAAACAACCACATAAGTCACACACCACACATGGCCTGGACATACCTGACTCCCATGCCCTGGTCACCACGAGGGGGTGGGGGCGTGTCCTGATAAGCCAGCGACCGCCACAACGGAAGTCCGTCACCACGCGAACCGGCAACACAACCAGACAGGTACGTCCCGTACCCACGCCTGAAGAGCGTGGGTACGAGTCGGACCACGCCCACACACGTCACCCCAACAATGGCGGGACGGATTGCACCCACGTGGCAAAGGCCTGGGTACGGGCCGCACAAACATCACATAGCGTGGGGACGGATATGTACGGACCCTACCCCCACCCCGTATGCAAGGAGCGTACCCCCCAGCCCAACAGTGTAAGTACGACCCGTACCCCCACCCGCGTATGCATGGAGCGTACCCCCCATGCCAACAGTGTAAGTACGACTCGAACCCTCACCCGCGTATGCAAGGAGCGTACCCCCCAGCCCAACAGTGTAAGTACGACCCGTACCCCCACCCGCGTATGCATGGAGCGTACCCCCCAGCCCAACAGTGTAAGTACGACCCGTACCCCCACCCGCGTATGCATGGAGCGTACCCCCCATGCCAACAGTGTAAGTACGACTCGAACCCTCACCCGCGTATGCAAGGAGCGTACCCCCCAGCCCAACAGTGTAAGTACGACCCGTACCCCCACCCGCGTATGCATGGAGCGTACCCCCCAGCCCAACAGTGTAAGTACGACCCGTACCCCCACCCGCGTATGCATGGAGCGTACCCCCCATGCCAACAGTGTAAGTACGACTCGAACCCTCACCCGCGTATGCAAGGAGCGTACCCCCCAGCCCAACAGTGTAAGTACGACCCGTACCCCCACCCGCGTATGCATGGAGCGTACCCCCCAGCCCAACAGTGTAAGTACGACCCGTACCCCCACCCGCGTATGCATGGAGCGTACCCCCACCACACCAGTGTAAGTAGACTCGTACCCTCACCTCGAATGCATTGAGCGTACCCCCACCGTGTATGTTCCAAGCGTACATATCCTGAAATCGGAGGTGTGTGTGCAGAGTCCACCCAGCAGTGCCCTGAGACAGGAGGGGTGTGTGCAGAGTCCTCCCAGCAGTGCCCTGAGACAGGAGGGGTGGGTGCCTATCACTCCCAGCAGTGCCCTGAGACAGGAGGGGTGTGTGCAGAGTCCTCCCAGCAGTGCCCTGAGACAGGAGGGGTGTGTGCAGAGTCCTCCCAGCAGTGCCCTGAGACAGGAGGGGTGGGTGCAGAGTCCTCTCAGCAGTGCCCTGAGACAGGAGGGGTGGGTGCCTATCACTCCCAGCAGTGCCCTGAGACAGGAGGGGTGTGTGCAGAGTCCTCCCAGCAGTGCCCTGAGACAGGAGGGGTGGGTGTGGAGTCCTCCCAGCAGTGCCCTGAGACAGGAGGGGTGTGTGCAGAGTCCTCCCAGCAGTGCCCTGAGACAGGAGGGGTGTGTGCAGAGTCCTCCCAGCAGTGCCCTGAGACAGGAGGGGTGGGTGTGGAGTCCTCCCAGCAGTGCCCTGAGACAGGAGGGGTGGGTGCCTATCACTCCCAGCAGTGCCCTGAGACAGGAGGGGTGTGTGCAGAGTCCTCCCAGCAGTGCCCTGAGACAGGAGGCGTGTGTGCAGAGTCCTCCCAGCAGTGCCCTGAGACAGGAGGGGTGGGTGTGGAGTCCTCCCAGCAGTGCCCTGAGACAGGAGGGGTGGGTGCCTATCACTCCCAGCAGTGCCCTGAGACAGGAGGGGTGTGTGCAGAGTCCTCCCAGCAGTGCCCTGAGACAGGAGGGGTGGGTGTGGAGTCCTCCCAGCAGTGCCCTGAGACAGGAGGGGTGTAACACATGTGTGTGAGGCCAGAATTATCCACATGCATACTGGCTACAAGGGAACATGTCCCCATGAACTCATGTCAACAGACTCCACACACAAGTACAGTGATCACCAAGGATGCCACGATTGTTGCAGGTGGACACATGGCCCTGCATGCATGGCCAAAGTAGAAGGGCTCCGTCACACACACAGCTCATGTAGACACAGCTCTGCGCTAAACATTGGGAACACCCTGCAGGGAAGAAAGCTGGGTACACAGAGGAAGGAATACACCCTGGGACAAGTGCACCATGCAGTAACTGCTTACATGAACAAAGAAAGTTAGCCAACACCTTGTGATGGCACACAGATCCCAGGGTCCCACCAATGAGCAGTACACTACTACACATCCCACACACCCAAACCCTTACACACCACCCAAAACCATGTAGCAGCCCCACCAACACCAATACCAGCATAGCAGTAGTGTGATAATGAAAAAAAAATTAAGCTTTATTCAGCATGAGCACAATGTCCGTGGATCGCAGGCAGTTCAATCTTCACAAAGCCCATAGGGCAGTCAATGATTCTCAGCTGGATGGGGGACACAGTGGGATGCGTGTCCCCTACCTTGCCTGCACAGTCAAATGGCATCGTCTTCCACACTGGTGAGGGCATCAGGGGGGGGGGAAGCAACAGGCACCGCAGGGACATCAGGGCAAAGGGGCGGCGTTGTGGGTGCAGGGATGGAGGACTCCACCACAGGGGGTGGGGCAGGGCCAAAGGCGGAGGCCAGGATGGCACTACACACCTTTGCAAGGTCCTCCAGGGAGTCCCCTGCACCCGAAGGGACCTCAGGCCCCAAGGAGGGGGGGGGTCAGAGGGATGGGTCGCAGCGCCACTGGGGGAGGGTGGAGACAGGGGGGGAGACTCAACCACCCTGACCGGGGACCTCCTTGACCGCTTGCGTGGTGGTGTAACCGTGGGGCTCAGGGACAGAGCGGCCATGAAGGAGTCCTTGGGGGAGATGTGGCCAGGAGAGCTGAGGGGAGGGGATTTGGAGGGAGTGGACTGGGTGGAATGCGGACTCCCACTATGGCTGCGTGTCACACGTTTGCCCCCCGACCCAGTGGGTGTGCCTACCTCACCCTGTGTGTGCGTGTCAGGAGGAGTGCGGTGGACCTTCCCTGCTGGTGTGGTGCCCGTGTCCGTTGATGTGGGTGCATGCCGACGTCTGGGTGTACGTGGGACAGGCATGGGAGTGGGAAGTGTGGATGGGGCAGGGGTAGGTGGGGGGAGGTCGCGCTGCAGGAGACCCACTGCTGCAGTCAGTGTGGAGTCTATGGAACTCAGCAAGTTGCGTTGGTCAGCCTGCGATGAATGAATGCCCTCCAAGAAAGCCTCGATGTTGGTGAGGGTTTTGCCGTGGGCATGGAGGACATTAAGGATCGCAGCCTGACCAACCTGCAGTTGCCGCTGGATGTCCACAGACTCTGCATTGGCGGCAGCAGTGGAGACAGGGGCAGGGGGTGCGGTGCCTGGCAGGAAGGAGACATGCTGTGACCGGGCACGCTGGGAAGGGACACGAGCAAGTGGGAGGCGGCTGATGGAAACTGAGGGGGCGGTGCGAGGTGTTGTTCCGCTGTCAGCTGCTGGTGCAGCCTCCGCCCACTCGGAGACATCCTCCTCGGACCTGTCAGCTTCGTAGTCTGATGTGCCAGTCGACAGGTCCTCGGCCACACTCTCCTCCGCCTCTGTCCCACTCGATGTGCCAGACCCGATGTCACGGCTGGCACTGGTGCTCGGTCCCTCCGCCTGGTCTGTGTCCATGTCTCCCTCTGTGTCCCCCGACGATGCTGTGGGCAGGGTGGAGAGACAGAAATTAATCAGACACCTGTACACATCTGTCACATGAGTCCAATCTACATAGGTAACATTGCATAGCCTGAAAAGGAAGATCCCTAACATCTACAGAACAGGGTACCGATGTAGGGCATGAAACACACAGTTGGTTGAGCCACCATGCCACTGAAATACCATGGAGAGCATGAGACAATAGCTAAAGACAGGAAACGGAGTCTGACATAGCACCCAGGCCCTGGGGACAATCCAGCACTGCATCTGCACCACACAGCGTTGGCGAAAATACCGATGACCAGGGACCATATCCATGAACTTGAGACACATGCTGCATAGGTAATGCTGAAAACATGCCCAACATGACTCGGTCACTGCACATTGCGTGTGTGTCCAGACACATCACACACTGCCCAGACCCAGCAAGTGGAAATCAGGATTTGACACATAGGCATTGCCCGCCCCAACAAGACCCTACACGAGGCAAATTGTTGAGACACAGGTGGCACCAACATCTCATAGTCCGGGTGATACACACAGGGGCAGGCAAAAAGCAAGATTGGACGCCAAACAGCCAAGGTGCGCCTGTACAAATAATGAGGTACCAGTGCCCATCCTCAGATGAGTATAACAAGACACACAGGCACTGGCAACTGTGAGTATGAAGAAGGACAATCAGGTCAGGCTACACAGTGGACACCTGTACAAAATAGCACGTCAATATACATGGTGACAGGGGACAATGGCACAGAGCACAACCTACGCTGTAGACACTGAGATTGGCCACGTTTATGATGACACATACACCACTGAGGAAGAGCTGCCCCAGGGGACAGTAGTGGGCACACAACTACATGCTACTGAATGGTAATGACTGCAACACACGTCACCATCCCTGCAATATGTGTATCGCACACTCATGCACATCATGTCACAGGCCACTACATAGGACATGCGCGCTGTAAGGCATGACACATGAGAGACCAACTCCCATGTCTGGAGTCAGCATCAGTGCCAACTGACATGGAACCCACATGCAGTGAACTTGACAGTGCACAGGCAAGGTCCCACAACCTGTTACACACCACCCCCACACATGATGCTACAGTCATTGTTCTCGTGGACAAAGCGCCAGCCTACATTACCTTGTGAAGGAGTGACTACACACAGACCAGGGAACACATTGCAAGGAGGGGGAGGGTGGCAGGGGCACAGCGCTATACTGGGGCAAACAGGATCTGCACAGCACCTTTAAACCCTGCCAGTGAATTCATGCTACTGTGCCCTTACAAATGCCGGTGACACACAACAAACACACATGTACCTACCCCCTTCCGGCTGCTGCATCGCCTGTAAGCGCCTCTCCAGGTCTGGAAAGACCACCGGCAGCACACGCCTGTGGAGGTGGCTCAGACGGCGGCGGCCGCGGTTCTTGTGGCTCTCAGGTGAGTCCCCCAGCAGGAGCCGTGCAATCCTCCGCGTCCAGCACCGGATATCCTGCCAGCGTTTCCTCACCTGGGGCAGGCTCCGCCTCCGACCATCCACACCCCTCACGGCACTGACGGCGGTCAGCCAGATCTGCTCCTTGGCAGTGGCGCCTACCTGTGAGGAGGAACAAGTGACACCACATCAATACACCAGCCACATGTCACAGAGAGACATATGGGTACAAATTAGCTGGTTACAACAAGGCATGTCATGCAGCCAACACATTGCACCTTTGTCATAGGGACATCATCCCCTGGTGAGGGAAAAAGCAGTACGTGCCACAGTGGGTACACAGGTGGAATGATGGCAATGTCACAATCAATGATCAAGGCTCACACTGTGCATCACACCCACCCCTCCTGTCTCAGGGCACTGCTGTGAGTGATAGGCCCCCACCCCTCCTGTCTCAGGGCACTGCTGTGAGTGATAGGCCCCCACCCCTCCTGTCTCAGGGCACTGCTGTGAGTGATAGGCCCCCACCCCTCCTGTCTCAGGGCACTGCTGTGAGTGATAGGCCCCCACCCCTCCTGTCTCAGGGCACTGCTGTGAGTGATAGGCCCCCACCCCTCCTGTCTCAGGGCACTGCTGTGAGTGATAGGCCCCCACCCCTCCTGTCTCAGGGCACTGCTGGGAGTGATAGGCCCCCACCCCTCCTGTCTCAGGGCACTGCTGTGAGTGATAGGCCCCCACCCCTCCTGTCTCAGGGCACTGCTGGGAGTGATAGGCCCCCACCCCTCCTGTCTCAGGGCACTGCTGGGAGTGATAGGCCCCCACCCCTCCTGTCTCAGGGCTCTGCTGGGAGACATCAGGCACCCCCCCCCTGGGACCCCCCCGACAGTACATGGCATGTGTGTTACACCTGGACGCAATGGCAGAAGTCACAGTCACAACATAGGGACAGTCTGTGGCAGTGGCCAATGCACTCACCTGATACCCTGGTCGCCCATACAGCATGGAGTACTGTGGGAGGATCACATCCAGCAGAGCCATGTTCTCCTCCAGGGTGAATGGCTGTGTCCTCTCCACAGCCCTTGACATGGTTCCAGGGAATCAGTAGCAGCAGCTGGGTCGACGAATGCAAAGATGTGCAGGCAAGTGCTCCCTCATGGGACCTGGCTGCCTTATATGTGCCCTTCTGCCCAGTCTCATGCACAGGAGTACAGAGTGATTGGTCACTCACATTTGCATCCTATGTTTCCACCAATCCCTTCAAACCTAGCAGTCTGTGGGTTCTCTATCGGTTTCATTCTCCTGCATGATGTCAGCCCCACAAACACATTGCAACAAAGTAGAAGAATTCCAACTGACTTCTGCTGTGCACCTTCCAGAACAATTTCGAATTTTGAACTTGGTCTCCATGACAACCAGCATGCATGTAGGCCTTAATACTTGTCCCCTATGTAATTTGGAGCATCACACACAGGTACGATGCGTTTCGGGGCCCTAGGGCACCCCAAATGCATGGCAACGGCCCGTACATGCATGCCTACGCTCTCCATCACTATGGGTCTGCACGCGTATGCGTACCCGTAGTGTTACGGACCGTACACACGCATGTACGCTCTCTATCACTATGGGTCTGCACGCGTATGCGTACCCGTAGTGTTACGGACCGTACACACGCATGTACGCTCTATATCACTATGGGTCTGCACGCGTATGCGTACTCCTAGTGATAGTGAGCGTACATGCGAGTGTACGGTCCGTACCACTACGGGTACGCATACGCGTGCAGACCCATAGTGATAGTGAGCGTACATGCGTGTGTACGGTCCGTACCACTACGGATACGCATACGCGTGCAGACCCATAGTGATAGTGAGCGTACATGCGTGTGTACGGTCCGTACCACTACGGGTACGCATACGCGTGCAGACCCATAGTGATAGGGCCGTACACACGCATCTACGCTCACTATCACTATGGGTCTGCACGCGTATGCGTACCCGTAGTGGTACGGACCGTACACACGCATGTACGCTCACTATCACTATGGGTCTGCACGCGCATGCGTACCCGTAGTGGTACGGACCGTACACACGCATGTACGCTCACTATCACTATGGGTCTGCACGCGTATAAGTACCCGTAGTGGTACGGACCGTACACACGCATGTACGCTCACTATCACTATGGGTCTGCACGCGTATGCGTACCCGTAGTGGTACGGACCGTACACACGCATGTACGCTCACTATCACTATGGGTCTGCACGCGTATGCGTACCCGTAGTGGTACGGACCGTACAAATGCCTGTACGCTCGCCATCACGATGGGTACACATACGGCAGCACTCCCACAGTGATTTGGGAACATGCACAGGCCCTCTCAGCAGCAGTACGGCGGTTTTTACACATCACTGTGGTGATAGGCGACACATATGTAGGAATAGGGCGGACATACTTGTCCATGGATGGACATACTTGTCCAGGAATGGACATCAAGGCATCGTCTGTGCATTACTACATGTGTGGGGCACAGGTGTCACAGGCTGTGATGTGGCACATGCCTCCTGAGTGGAGAAGGCACCAGATGTATGATGAGATGTGTACATGTGTACTGTGTGAGGGTGCAATGTGTGCCAGGCATGCCCTTGACTCCTTTGACATGTGTGCATGTGGGACTGCGCACTTGGGGTGAGCGTCACTGGCATGGCACGGACACCAACACACGGAAGTGTCCCATGATGCCCGGTACAGGGGTCATGACACATGACTTGTCACTACCCACAGTGCACAATGTGACTATGTCATATATGTGTCCGGGATTTACATCAGGTTGATGTTGTAGCACCCTCAAAAGCTGCAGCCGTTGCAGCAACCAACATGTGGCTGTGTGTAGATTGTCATTGCACACTGTTCCCAACACCATGCCACATGTGTTATCGGATGTGAGGTGCACATGTATGCATGGGACACGGAGTAGCGTGACAAGGCCATGTCAGCAAACTCACAAGGAATGTGTGGTGAGTCATGACATGTGCACCTTCATGGCAAGGTGTGTGGGCTGGACTAGTGTAATGTCATGTGACCTGTGGCTCCAGTGTTCCGCTACCAGTCTCTGCAATCGGCATCACACTTCTGCTGATGTGTGGGTGTATGTCACTCCTGTCTTGCGTCGGGCAGTGCACTTGCACTGGGACACAGCTATTTCCATGGCGTGGCATGGGGAGGTTCTCAATCACCGTGTGTAGCTGGGTCTTGGAAGGAGTGTCACCTTGCATCCATACGTGTCCTGGGCATGTAGCACATGCCTGACTCCCTATGTGGCATGTGTGTATTGCCAGATTTACATGTGCTCAGTAGACATGAGTTGTTCTCGTAGTGCACTCACTCTTCCTTGTCACTTCCAAATTACTGCAGAGCGCCTCCTGTTGCACGAAGAATTCCAGACTTGGCTACCATGCAGGAGAATGACAGGATCCGGCTCTACCGCTTCACCCAACCGTTGATTCTGGAGATGACGGCGAGACTGGCACCACACCTGCAACCGCAGCACAGGTATCCTACGGCACTGACACCCCAGCTGAAGGTAATGGCTGCCCTACATTTTCTGGCCACGGGTACCTTCCAAAATACCATAGCTCATGTTGGTGGCATGTCCCAGAGCATGTTCAGCGGTGTGCTGCATGATTTCTTGGAGGCCATGTTGATTCACCTGGATGACTTCATCAAGTTCCCAACCCCTGAACAGATGACTGAGGTCAAGCGTGGATTCTATGCCCTGGGAGGGATGCCCCATGTCATTGGGTCCATAGATGGGACACATGTAGGTTTGGTACCACCACACGCACGGGAGGTGGCGTACCGCAATCGGAAGCACTACCACTCCATCAATGCCCTTGTGGTGTGTCTGTCCAATATGGTGATTTCACATGTCTGTGCTCGTTTCCCAGGATCAGCACACGATGCCTACATCATGAGGCGTAGCGGGATGCCTGATATGATGATGCAGCTGCGCAACGAACGGGCATGTGTTGTTGGTGGGTACAGTCTGTCTGTCCTGTATTCTGTATAGCCGACCAGCACGACCGCTACACCAGTTCTAACGATGTCCATGTGCTTCCCATGTAGGGGACGCTGGCTATCCCAACATGCCTTGGCTGCTGACACCTCTCCGCAACCCCATCACGCCGGCCCAGCTCCGCTATAACACCGCCCATGGCCGGACAAGGCGAGTGATAGAGAGGACGTTTGGCATGCTGAAGAGCCGATTCCGGTGCCTCCACAAGACCGGCGGTGCACTCCCTTATGCCCCGGCGAAGGTCTGCAAGATCTTAATGGTCTGCTGCATGCTGCACAACATGGCAGTTGAAAGAGCTGTGCCACTCATCCGGAATCAACATGACGAGGACCATCCACCCGTGGAGGACGAAGGGCTTGGCAATGGGGCTAGTGATGTGGAGGATGTGGAGCCGCAAGAGGACATCCGGACTCGGCTCATACGCGACTTCTTTGCTTAGTGGTGAGTACCAGGGTCTGAGTGTGCACGCATTGGTCCCCGTGTGGCATGCGTTGTGATGTGTGTCTCCACCTGCATGTATGGCACGTGGGTCAGAGGTGTGTGTGGGTGTGTCACTGGAGTGATGGTGGCAGTGATGGTAGTATTTCCCCAGTCATAATTGTGACCTAGCATGTTGTCATCCATACATGTGTCGAGTAACTGCACATGCAAGTGGCTGTGCTTTTTGTGGCTGACTTCTTGTGTGTCTCTCTTCCCCAGGTACCTGCGCATGCCGTTTGCTGGTTGCATTGTTGTGGCACTGCTATTCCTCATGGACATGACATCGTGGGCTGACTCAGCGTTACAGGCACGGACACGTTTGGAAGTCTCCATGGGGTAAGGGATGCATCTGGGGTGTATTGGGTGTGGCAGTTGTTCACGATGTGTGCACACTGCCCAGGTCGGGGTTTGGTTCCTCTGCAGACATGTGGCATCCCCATGGGACACGACATGCAGCTGGGTACACCTGAATAGATGGGCTGCCTGGTTGTCAGTCATCAGTGATGGGATAGTGGATTGTGATGATGGCATCAATGTGTGTGACACTGCCCTCGGACACATACGGTTAACATTGTCTTGACATGGCGTGGGACTTCCACATCAGCGGATGTATGGTGTATGGCAGGCTCTCCGTGAGCAGCTGTGGGTGTTTAGCTGTTAGCCGACGCTTGTGTGCCAGTTCCATGGCTATCACGCATTTGTGCTGCAGAAGGGGGGTGCCAGTGTTGGAGCCACATGTTACTCCACATGATGTGTTCATGTGTACTTCAAGTTGCCTCTGCAATCCCAAAAACATGACTAATAAAGGTGTCCCTATGCCTCCAAGGTGCCTCTTCTCAGTCAGTGCTGGTGTGTTGGCACGGTGCATCCTGCATGTCTGGCATGGTATTCCCTGATTGTGGCTATGTGTCAATGTGTCGAGTGGCAAGATGCAAGCTGTGTGTGTGTGCTGAGACTGTGTATTGGGCATGATGTCCATGACTGTGTGGGTATTGTGACATGTGCCATCCCCATGCATCCAACGTTGTCCATGACCCCATTCTCTGCATCCACCGGACTCAAGCTTGCAGGACATGGTTCTGCCACCTGTCTACACATACCTGGGTGCCCCCCAGGACACGGGCCAGGATCCCTGACCTCTGCGCATGACTGTTGCTGTACTCAATGTGTCTGTCAGCACGGTTGTTCGGCCACCCCCTCAGCTGGTTCTGACCATCACGGGTGTGTATGGTGCTCCATGTCTGTCTTGCCTAATAAACTGTGACCCATGTGTCCTGTGCCAGACTCAGGCCCCAGGGTGTGGATGGTTGAAGTGAACAGATGACTCAGGCATGTTTAGACTGTACAAGACACATGTTAGGTAATAATGCTACCAGCAGGCATCTACTATTAATAGTGTGATTTATTATTGGGGGGGGGGGGGGACAAAGTGAGGGGCTTTCCGGGATTAGGGAATCCAAAGTTCAGTAGGGGAGTTGGTGTCCTTGCCATTGGAAATCCTCAGAGTCCATGCCACAGTCTTTGTCAACATTGGTCAGCCAGTGACCAGCAGGGCCATGTGGCAGAGAATGTCTCTTGATGCTGTGATGCTGTTGCTCCAGTGGGCCAGGTGCCAGGCCAGGTGTCCTGGGAGATGGTGATGTAGCAGCCACCCTCACGGTCCTTTCCGTGGACGACCCGGCTTCCTGCGGGGAACCTCAGCAGCAGGCCGTGACGACGTCTGGGATGCTCCGTCGGATGTTTCCTCCTCCTCCTCATGATCCCTCCCTGTGGGTGGTGATGTTCTCCGCCTTCTGGCACAGGGAGGGTCGGCCATGGTGTCGGCCATCCGACGGAGTTCAGCGTGAATCCCCTGGGACGCCGTCACTTGCTCAGCCTGTCTGTCCTCCGTCCTCCGTTGGTGTACCTGTAGACAGGCTATTAGCTCCGCATGTTGCTGGGCCTGCTGGACCTTGATCCCCTCGAGGACGGACACAACCTGGGCCATGCCCGTGGTGTCCTGCCGGTATGAGTCCAGGATGTTACGGACATGGGAAAATACCGGATCCCCAGCCAACTGGTCAGGCTCGCGCCTCCGCCGTCCTCCACTCCCACCACCCCTGCCCACTTGCATCTGGCCTGCACTTGTGGGAACATCGGGTCTCCGGGACCCCTGAGGGGTGGCATTGGCGTTGTCGCCTGCCTCCTCCTGGGTGCCCGGGACACCGTGTCCCTCCTGGCGAGCCTGGCTGCATTGTGGTGTTGGGGCAGGGATCCTGGGTGTCTCCTGGGATGTGGCAGGAGTGGGGGTGGTGGTTGGCACGGTTGTACCTGACGCAGGTGCTGCAGGTGGTTGGACACCAGAGGGGCCAGGTCGGTCGGGGTCGTCCGTAGAGTGGTGAGAGTGGTCGCTGCCGGTGGGATCGGTCTCCTGCAGATCCGGGTCCTGTGAGTGTTCCCCCCCAGTGTTGGGGGGTGCAGCACGACGTTGACCTGTGTGTGAGAGAGAAAATGTTAATTTTGATCCATGCAACATCCATGTTTCATCCGTTACAAAGTTGGCACATTTCCTCTTGGAATTAGGATCTGTCTTGCATTCCACTCACAGTGCACTTGTGCATGGGTGTGTCCCTTGGCCACCAATTTGGCCCCTTTAACTATGTGTGGCACAGTCTTACTTGCTGCGTCAAGTGTGACTGCAGTCAGCAGTGGAGTGTGCATGTGTGGCGAGCCATGCATTTGCGCCTTCCTTGTAGCACTGTACATGTGCACATGGAGTGGATCCACACACTTATATGATGCAGGTGGCTGTCCTTGTGCTCGTGTACAGGTTGTGACATGGCCCTGCGTTTTGCCATGATGAAGAGGGGGGGTTCTGGCACTGGCCACCCTTGTCTACATGCACGCAGTCCACCTGCTGACGAGCAGACATTCCCACACACCAAAGGACTGATTTGCTCTCCCTGTGTCTCCCTCCTTCTCTGTCCCCCTCTCCCTCCCTCTCTGTCCCCCTCTCCCTCCCTCTGTGTGTCAGCCTCCTCCCTCTGTCCATCTTCCTGTGTCTCCCTCCCTCTCTGTCCCCCTCTCCCTCCCTCTCTGTCCCCCTCTCCCTCCCTCTGTGTGTCAGCCTCCTCCCTCTGTCCGTCTCCCTCCCTCTCAGTCCCCCTCTCCCTCCCTCTGTGTCCCCCTCTCCCTCCCTCCGTGTGTCACCCTCTGTCACCTTGGCCCAGCTTCCTGGGCACACACTGTTAGCAGATCTTTGAGTGGCCCTTGGCCTGTTGATGTGAGTTTGTTTCTGATCTCCAGGCACCCATTTTGTCTGCTGTGTGTCTGTGCGCTGCTGCTGTGGTGGTGTGTGCTGCCACTCTTTCACAATGTTGGCTGTTCATTAGCTGCTGTCATGTGCAAAACAGTGCCTTCACCCCCATGTGTTGATGCAAGGCGTCCGCCATTTGCTGGCAAGTCATTCCTGTGTTGGGACACAGTGTTTGTCTGGCTGTGACCTAGGCCATATGGGCAGAGGGCATTGTTGTCTGCTTAGGAGTCGCACTATGTGATTCTTGGTGCCCAGCCTCCCGCCATCCGGGTTACCGTGTCATGTGTTGTTGTCTTCTGTGGCCTGTGACTTGACATTGTCCAGCTGGGTGCATGGGGCATGGTGGCAGCAGTGGCATGTGCCTGCTCATGGAGTGTGGTTGAGTCATGCGATGGCTTGTGGTGGTTGCGTGCCTGTTATTAATTTTGGTTGTGGTTGCAGTTCCCCCCATGTGAGGTGCGTTGTTTGTGTACTCACCCGGGTCTCGGAGTCCTTCTACTCCTTCAACTGCCTCCACCGGCAGTATGGCCATCACCCTCTCCTCCCAGGGATGGTACTGTACGGCTCTGCGGGAGGGCCCTCCTCCGGTGGCGTTGGCCTGGTCGTGTTCCTCCTGCCTCTTGGCTCTGACCCTCCTCCGCAGATCGTACCACCTGTTCTGGCAATCCTGCTTGGTCCTCCTGGTGTCCGCAACAGCATTCACAGCATCGACGATGGTCTGCCACATGGCTGTTTTGGCTGCCTGGCTGGTGCTTCTGACCAATGTTCCAAAGATCTGTGGCTCGACTCTGAGGATTTGATCAACAAGGACCTCCAACTCTCGGTGACTGAACTTTGGATTCTTGGTAGTGGGCATGGTGAGGGATGTGGGTGGGGATGGTGTGGGTGTGGGGGGTGTGTGGATGTTGGGGGGGGTGTGGATGGTTGTGTGTGTGTGTGAATGTGATGAGAGGGTGTTTGTGAGGGTGGTCGTGTGAAGGTGTGCAAGTGTAAGATGTGGTGTAGCTTGTAGTCTGGTTCTGTGGTGTCTGGCAGCAGTGAGTCTGTTGCAAAGGCTCATGGTTTGTGTGTGTGGGCCCTTTTCATTGGTCCATGGGTGGGTGTGGCAGTGTTTGAATTTTGGGTGGGTGTGTTATAAGGAGTGGTGGTGTATTGGGCCTCTGTTTGTTTTTGACAGTTGCAGGTCAGTGATTGTGTTATTTTAGTGGTTGTTGGCCATGTTTAGTGGCTGTGTGCCTTTCGAATGGTGTATTCTTGTGTTGTTTTGTTTTGTCCTTGTTGTGTACGTGCGTTTTGAGCGTGTGTACGGTGTGTACATGGGCCATTTGGTTGTACGATTATGTCCTTGTGTGTGGCTTTGTATGACTCGTACATGCGGTTGTGATGTTGGGGCATGGGGTGCGCTCCGTACTTAGGAGGTTGTGTTGGGGGTGCGCCAGGAACGTACTGGGGTGTAGGTACACGGGGGGTATGACACGTACTGGGGTGGGGGTGGGGCTCGAACGTACTGGGGTGTACATAGACGGTGGTACGACACGTACTGGGGTGGGGGTACGACTGGAACGTACTGGGGTGTACATGGACGGTGGAACGACACGTACTGGGGTGGGGGGGTGTACATTGACGGTGGTACGACACGTACTGGGGTGGGGGTACGACTGGAACGTACTGGGGTGTACATGGACGGTGGTACGACACGTACTGGGGTGGGGGGTGTACATTGACGGTGGTACGACACGTACTGGGGTGGGGGTACGACTCGAACGTACTGGGGTGTAGGTTCACGGTGGTACGACACGTCCAGGGGTGGGGGTACGACTCGAACGTACTGGGGTGTAGGTACACGGGGGTATGACACGTACTGGGGTGGGGGTGTGGCTCGAACGTACTGGGGTGTAGGTACACGGGGGGTACGACACGTACTGGGGTGGGGGTACGACTGGAACGTACTGGGGTGTAGGTACACGGGGGGTATGACACGTACTGGGGTGGGGGTGGGGCTCGAACGTACTGGGGTGTAGGTTCACGGTGGTACGACACGTACTGGGGTGGGGGTACGACTGGAACGTACTGGGGTGTACATAGACGGTGGTACGACACGTACAGGGGTGGGGGGTGTACATTGACGGTGGTACGACACGTACAGGGGTGGGGGGGTGTACATTGACGGTGGTACGACACGTACTGGGGTGGGGGTACGACTGGAACGTACTGGGGTGTAGGTACACGGGGGGTATGACACGTACTGGGGTGGGGGTACGACTGGAACGTACTGGGTGTAGGTACACGGGGGGTATGACACGTACTGGGGTGGGGGTGGGGCTCGAACGTACTGGGGTGTAGTTTCACGGTGGTACGACACGTACTGGGGTGGGGGTACGACTGGAACGTACTGGGGTGTACATAGACGGTGGTACGACACGTACAGGGGTGGGGGGTGTACATTGACGGTGGTACGACACGTACAGGGGTGGGGGGGTGTACATTGACGGTGGTACGACACGTACTGGGGTGGGGGTACGACTGGAACGTACTGGGGTGTAGGTACACGGGGGGTATGACACGTACTGGGGTGGGGGTGGGGCTCGAACGTACTGGGGTGTAGGTTCACGGTGGTACGACACGTACTGGGGTGGGGGTACGACTGGAACGTACTGGGGTGTACATAGACGGTGGTACGACACGTACAGGGGTGGGGGGGTGTACATTGACGGTGGTACGACACGTACTGGGGTGGGGGTACGACTGGAACGTACTGGGGTGTGGGTAGACGGGGCTATGACACGTACTGGGGTGGGGGTGGGGCTCGAACGTACTGGGGTGTAGGTACACGGGGGGTGCGACACGTACTGGGGTGGGGGTACGACTGGAACGTACTGGGGTGTGGGTAGACGGGGCTATGACACGTACTGGGGTGGGGGTGTGGCTCGAACGTACTGGGGTGTAGGTACACGGGGGTACGACACGTACTGGGGTGGGGGTACGACTGGAACGTACTGGGGTGTAGGTAGACGGGGCTATGACACGTACTGGGGTGGGGGTTCGACTGGAACGTACTGGGGTGTACCTAGACGGGTGGGGGTATACATATACGGGGGTACGTGTCGGACGTACGGGGGCTGGGGGGAGTGTTGGGCGCGTATGCGGGCACATGTCTCCATGGTTGCTGTAGGAGTTCGGTGCGGACGGTGTTTTTTCCATACGGTTGTAACCTCGGACGCACTGGATGGATCGTGATTCCTCGGTCGGACTTGGATTTTCACGTTTGTAAGGTAAATCGTCCGAGGACGTGTCGGACACATTTTCCGACCCGAGGACGTGTGGGGAATGATTCCCAGTGCGGTTCGTATGGACTTTTTACCATGCGAATCGTGATTGCCAGTTCGTACGGCACTTGTACGATTCGTACGGTAAAAAGACCCGATACGAGTCGCACGGGGGAATTTTTTACCGGATCGTGATCGGCACCCAAGTGTACTGAATTATTTAGACCCTGGGATTGTTGAATGCCAATAGGGAAGTCTGGTCCGGTTTACACAATATGGCCGCAACAGTTTTCCAATCAGGGCCACGCTTGGACACAATCAGTGTGCGCGGAGTATTTAAACAGGGACGGGACACAGAACCCGTGATGGAGGCCTAATAGAACTCTCAACGCGACACTGATGAGGTGAGATCCCGAGTGGGTTAAAGGCGGTGAACTGATATACTAAGAAAGGTTCAGATAGACACTCGTAGTCTTTGAGAGAGGCCATGTACTATACTTAAGGTCCTTATAGTTCGATAGGGAGGAGGGATAACAGGAAAGTCCACCCGGATTATATCCCATACATACCAAGATACAACGGTTGGGTGCATACTGAGTGATGATTGAGGCCTTGTTGGTGAGCGAAATGTAGAAATGTAGCGATATGCAGTCGGTAAGGGGCCAGCCACACACGAGGTTAGGCACTAGGCAATTAATGACAAAAGCAAGGCAGCTAGAAGGGGTACTGGTAGGACCTTGATTAGCCGGCCATTACAACACAGATGGGATCACACATATGTGTATATTTTGTGTAATATTGACACGTGATGTGCTAACTTTCCGCTTTCCTATGCATTTTAGATATATGAATCCGCAGGTCGCGGTCAAGCAATTCAGAAGCATCTGAGATAGCATAGACCCTTGAGTCCCGTGGGGTGAGGTATGCTGTAAGTGAGCAACCCTTACGGTAAATATGCCTGTTGGAAGTTAAGCAGGCACTAGGCCCACTGCCTGATTGAATGTATGTCTACCCTGCAGGTGAACATTCGTGGTGTTTTTCTGAATCTGTATGTGTCTATTTTATGTTTCCCCTAGGTGCTGACAGATATTACACTGGCCAGCATAAGCAAAGCTGAGAGGCTAGTCGACCCTAGCCCTGAAGAAGTTGCCGCCAATCCATACAGGCAACGAAACATGTTGGTTTTTTAAGGGGACAGCCACACAGCCTTGAATAAAAAGTCTCATTTAGCTAGTGTGGGGCTGCCCGGTTTTAACTGGGAGTATTTTGGGTCCTGATCAGACTCATTCTCCCTAGTCTTAGGGTCGACACCCATTCCTTTCCTTCCTTTTTTGCACATATACACAGTTTAGATTATTAGTTTACTTCACAGTAGGTACTAGAAAAAATGCTAGACCTGTTGTGTCACTTTTGAGTTTTCACTGGGGACGGCAGTTACCGATGATGAGAAGGTGAGGTAACGGACGAGTACCTGTCCGCTTACACCTCGTGGGGGTTACGTCCGTGAGGTATTGCCGCCCTCATTTTTTCTACACTCTTCCTTTGTGGCGTTGAAACGGACATCAATCTCTGATGGTGCGGTGGATTGTGAAACTGCTGTTTTCTTTTCTTTTCCGCCTTCACTCTTTTCTCTCCACACAGGGTGGTGGGGGGCCACATAGGTTTCCAGGGGAACCTTCTGTTAAATTCACCTAGTTCACAGGCATTTGTACAGCCCGAGACAATAGAACCCTGCAGTACTTGATTTTCAGTAAAAATGGCTAATAGGTAACAAACTGTACAATAGCCCATACGTCGAGTAAAAAGTATTGATCGGTCTCTGTGCTTAAAAATTTAGTTTGGTATACGAGGCAGGTCCTTTGTTGTGTATATCGGATATCTAGTCACAGTGAGCTCCAGGGTTACTTGCTGTATGCAAGTATTGGTTCCACCGATACACACAATAAGGGAGGCGCCGTTATGGCCTTCGTTGAATGTTTCTTTTATATGGTCCACCTATTTAAGACCATAGGTTCTGGACTGTTAAGCACCTTCTTTGAGTTATACCAAACATTATACACTCCGTATTCGGAAGCATTTTTGGAGGGCTGCCGCTGATCCTGCTCCTAATTGCAGGTATTCTGATTGTAATTTTTCTGCTACGCTATAGATGTCCCAGTCACCAAGGAAATGGAGAGAGTGCTCCTGGAGTGTAAATACCATGATCGCATGGTACAACATCTGGGCATACCTCGCCTACGGGAACTAAGTGCTTCTTCGTTTCTGTCAATCAGACCAGTCTGGTTGGACTGTGTCTTACCTGTTCTCCGATGCCTTTTCTGCTGAGAAGAATGCGTGTTGGATCTCTGTCTGACACTTCCATTGATTGCGCCACCAGACGATGATGCTCTACTGGACCAGATAACGGCCCATGTTCTGCAGTGTCCACACCGTATTCCGATGTTGTAGGCAGCATTCTTAGAGCCACCAGAGGAAGTCCTGTTGGGATGGACACAGGCTCCTCCTCTGACACCCAGACCTTGGATGGCACACAGACTGCCCCAGCATCGGCTGCAGGCAGTACGGAAGATAATCTGTGCTCAATTGACATTAACTGCGAGGTGTTACAAGAATCGTCGTCTGCGGAGGCAGGCAGCAGCAATGTTGCGTCTGCCAGGCAGGACATAAAAATATTTGACCCGACATGTGCTGGGAAAAATACGGCCTTCTTTTCTTTTTTTCAAAAACTAACTCATAAATTGGAGCTCTAAAAATCATAACGAGACTTTTGGCCTGCATGGCTTTCCAATGCTTATAGTTATTCGAACTATATATACGGACACATTAGAGCTATTGCTTGAGTGACAATTTTTTTAGCACTTTTTAAAGTTTTTAACATTTTTTACGAAAGTATTGGTTTTTACTATAGGTATTGCATACCAATAAGTTAGAATGTAATTATGTCGACCGGTAGGATGAGGTGTGGGTGTTATATTCCATATAGGTACCCCAATATAGGATAGGATATCATCTCAAACTTTCACCTATATTCGTCCCTACACTACATACATAACAGGCTGCTAGGACTGACCCCTTACCTAGTTACAGCACTACTTACAGAATGTGGGGTTTTCCCTGAACAATAGTATCATACAATATGCATGAGGATCTTTAGATTCTCGGAAAGACAGCAGGACTACCATCTCCTGCATAATAACTATGTACAAGGTTCATTCCTGACGTCATCCTAAGTCCGACAGCGGCACAGCAAGGTAGAACCCCTTGAGAGACCTTTGGGTATATAAACATGACATCTTGCTGAGATAGAGAGAAGAGATCAGGACTTCCAGGCCGACACACTGACGCTAGGCGCTGAGGTTCCGGCATGCTGATTCTCCAGATCGCAGTGGTCTGACATCCCTTGCGGGGTGTCCATCTAGAGACCAGAACGGGGTTCCACAATCTCTCACTTCAGGTAATGGGGTTCAACTTTATCCTAGAGGGATTCTTCGCTTAACACCTACACACATGCTAGGTACACTTAGAAACATCTAGTTAGTATTGCATCGTAGGAGTACGCATTTTATTGTCATGTATTTTACATACTCGCTAGCCTTCATGATTTTAGCAGAATGGTAGAAATCTACCATGCTTTTACTTTACTAGTGCTTCTAGTCATTTATATCTGTTTCTGTCTAATGATTGTTTCAGCATATCTATTTTACACCAGAATAATGACTGTTTATTAATCCTTATTGAAAACGTCCCTACCGTTTATTCTGTGTGACTGAGCGAAAAGTAGAACACTGTTTCCACGGTACTGAGGGATCAGGGTTGTCATGTTCGATAGTTGTTAATAACTATTCTCTCCTTGGTAAGAGGGGTTTTTAGTGGCACTGAGAGCTAGCTGGTATATGTTATGTTATGTTATGTTAAAATGGGTCTTATATAGCGCACGGCTACTCTACAGAGTGTCCCGGCGCTTTTATTAAAGACCCGCCTAAAGACAGCAGACACAGTGAGGCACACAGCAAACAGAAACACAACACAAAAGAAAACTGCCGAACTACAGAGTAAAAAGCCAGGTTTTAAGGCCTTTCCTAAAGGCCAACAAGTTGGCGGTGCAGCGCAAAGCCAGAGGCAACGCATTCCAGCGCTGCGGTGCCAAAAACCTGAAAGAACGCCCACCGATGCGAGCTTTCTTAACACGGGGGACTACGGCCAAAAAAAGAGACTCAGACCTCAGAGCTCGGGCCGGATGATAGAAGACAAGCCTCTTTTGAAGATATTTCGCACCGGAGGCATAAAGAGCCTTGTGCGTAAGTGTCAGGGCCTTGAACACAATCAGTTTCCGGATCGGGAGCCAGTGTAGTGACTGTAAGAGGCAAGAGGCATTGGCTCGCCTGTGCAGGCCGAAGATCGCCCTTGCGGCCGAATTCTGGACTACCTGCAGCCGTTGCAGAAGATACTCCGGTAGGCCCAGATATAAGATGTTAGCATAATCCAGCCTTGAGCCAATCAGGGCCAACACCGTCGTCCTTCTGTGCTCTTCGGAAATAAGAGGAAGAAACTTGCGTAACATTCTCAGGAGGCCGAAACAAGTTCCGGTGAGACCTAGAATCTGGGTTTTTAATGTCAACCCATTGTCAATCTTAATCCCCAGATTCTTAGCGAGCTGAGAAGAGCTCGCTGGAGGAAACATGTTAGGAGGCCACCATTCCCGCCAGTTAGGGTCCGACGAGCAGCCAAAGAAAAGTACCTCTGATTTGTCTGAGTTGCACTTGAGACTGTTACCCTGAAACCATTCAAAAACAGTCCCAAGGCACTCACGAATGCTCTCCCCGTCAAAGTCTTCGCCTTTCCTGCATGTGAAGAGGAGCTGAGTGTCGTCGGCATAGGAAACGATCTGAGCTCCCCGAGACTCCGCCAGGGCCGCCAAAGGGGTCATAAAGATGTTGAAAAGAGTAGGGCTCAACACAGATCCTTGTGGAACTCCTACTCCCAGAGTCGGCATCGCGGCGGAGCCAGGGGGAACCCAAACCGTTTGCTGACGGCCTTCCAGGAAAGATCTAAAGCACCTGAGCACCGTCCCCCTCAGACCGATGTCATATAGCCTGGCGAGGAGACGCTCGTGGGGGACGGTGTCAAAGGCTGCCGACAGGTCTAACATGACAAGCATAGCTTTGCCACCAGCGTCCAGCACCTCTTTTATGGACTGGTATACAGGCTAACATACCTGATAGGGGTGTCCAGAATCAGTCTGACACCAATCCTATAGTGTATGTTGTCTAAACGCCCAGAACCTATATAGATATATAGGAACTACACAACACCCTATGCTTTTAAAATGACACAGCTCGGTACAGCAAAATGCATGCGGCGCTTCGCTTTGTTATTTTTGTGAAAATGTGGCCCAGTGTTTTTTGTACTGCATTGCAGTATAAAATGCAGTCAAATTTGTTTACAAAATAAATGAGTGGCGATTTCCATTTTAATGAAATCTGATCAGTGGCATCTGATGCCCTTATTAGTTTGGTGATTGTATATAACATATTGGGCCTTCTTACGGGGAGTCTCTTGACTGATGAGAGTACTGTGAGTTTGTGGTTATTAGTACGTCTTGTCTCTCCGTTTTCTTAAAACAGACCGCATCTGCTGACTATTAATCTGGTGCTCTTAGAAACCGTTTTATATTGACTCCATGTCAGTGCACTTTCGGAGAGATTTGTCATTCCACATAAACCTTACAAAATTTATTAGATTGGGCAATTAGCTAGCAGCAAATTCAGAAAAGCATTTGATACCTTCGAAAGATTGTATAGTTTGTAAAGTACCAAATGAATGTGTAGTGTGAAACACAAAGGGGCTTATTTACAAGCTCATTGTTTCGCCGGTGCGTCACTTTTTTAGACGCACTGGTGGCGCAGTGTGCCTACCCATATTTATAAGGTCTATAGTCACCCGGCGTGACTTGTCATGGCTTTGTAAATATGGTCCCCTTTCACGCATTACTCTGCGTGAAAGGGGCGTTCCATGGGTGTTGCTGTGGGTGTTCCCACGCATCATCCATGGAACTTGATACATTCCCAGATTTACAACATTTTGTAAAACTGGGACTGTGCCTAGAGGAGAAATGCTTTTATCTCTCCTTGTTTCTTCCTCTTTCAATGAGTGCTGCATTATAAAGCCTGCATAGAGGAAAATACCATTAATGATTGTTTTTGTGCAGTCATCCCACTTTGCAGGCACCCTTGCAACATGACGCATGACTGGCGAATTGCAACCAATTGTGCGCCAGCACAGGGGAAAGCACAGTTATGCATCCTATTGTTGTTAATTAGGGTTCCCGGTTTTATGGTATTTATTTTTTTAACATTTCCATCTGTATTTATCCATATTTCTTTTTTGGTTACCTTAATGGCCTTTATCCATATTTACTTTGTATTTTGATAATAAATGGAGCTGTAAAACATAATATTTACACATTTATTTTATACTTGGATGTGAACTCATACATGGATGCCTGTCACGTTTGAGCAAATTAAGCAGCCACATATAACAAAACACTACACTCTAAGGTACATTTTGAGGCTATACTACAAATATGTGTTAACATGTGTGTGTTTTTAAGGAAATCTCATGCTACATTGTACATGTTTTATAACTATCGCTGCTGTCTATCTGATCAGCTGTTGCCTTGAATTCCTGAAAGACAGCATGAGGAGTCTCTCCAAAGAAGCAGCATTTTCATTTTTTCTCCTTTTAAAAATAAATACATACAGGAAACACATTGGGGCATATGTATGAGGAAGTGGTGGAGTGAGGCATTAGCCGCCATGGCTTACCGCCTCACTCAGCCACTTCAGAAACGCAAGGCTGCACCATAATTACAAGGATATGGTGCAGCCTTGCGTTTCCTCCTGTGCTGGCGCTACTCTTAGCAGTGTATTGCCAACGCCGGCACCCTTGCACCATAGTGGGTAGGACGGTGTCCCTTCCTGCACATTAACAATCCTAAAATGCCATTTTGTCACTTTTATGTGTACTGTTCCATGCAACACACATGAAAGTCACAAAATGGGATTTTCCTGTACATAAACAATCCATGCAGCTTGCCTTTTTCCATGTGTGCTGCACAAGGCAGCACACATGAAAAAAGCCAAAACGAGGAGACATAATGCATGTTTCCTCATTTCGCCAAGTTAAGACCAGGTTTTCCCTGCTTTTAATTTTGGAGCTGCCTCCTATGTACACCACCCTTGTACATAGGGGGCAGCGTCAACAATAATAGGTGTTACAGTGGAACGCCCACTGCAACACCCACAGCCCACCCATTTCACACTAACCATAGCATGAAAGGGGGCCTTATTCACAAGGCAAACCGGAAGCCTTACTGTTAATACAATGCATCCCTGTGCTTTGAAAATGACGCAGCACGGATCAGGTAAATGGCTTGCAAAGCTAACACATGCAAATTACAGTGTGCAACAGGGATTGGTATCCCTCAACATATTCTAATGACATTTATACCGCTATTTTTCATTGAACAAACAGGTGCAATATTTACTTTGCTGAGTTGGACAATTCAGCTTTATCAAAACGATTTTTCTCGAGGATGTGACTGTGTTAGAGTTGGCTTTTTTGAATAACATTTTTTATTATGTGTTGATGATAGTGGCTGTGCTAGTAGACACGGCCGTTAAAGGAGCTGGTTGAAGCTGTAATGGGGCTGAGCAGAACATGCGGACGATGACTGCACCAGGTTATGGATGTGGCTGGGCTGTCCTGGACGTCGCAGAAGTGATGTTTGGGGGTTCAGAAGCTGTGCTGAGTTTGGGAGACTTTGGTGAACCTTTGCCTGTGGAAGTGGGAGTTTGGTAAAGCATGAAGATGTGCTCAGTTTGTGGGGTGTATTTGTTCACTGTCCTTGACTCCAGGGAAGACTCGGTGGCCCAGATTCTGAAACCTGATACGCAACGCCGTGCAGCACCCAAAGATGTTGCGCTGCATCGCGTGACAGGGAGGGAGCAGGAGAGCGCGATAGTCACATAGAAATGACTCTCTCACCCCCCCTGGTGCTGGCACTGATTTCAGCTGCCGAGCACTGCCCACACACCTTAGCGCCATAGCGCTCGAGGGTGTGTGAGTCTAGCATATGTTTTGTAGAGGAAGGGTATCCTTCCTGTACAAAATGCTATGCCTCGACAAATGAAAAAGGTTTTCCTACTTTGTATGTGAGCTGCACAGTAAAGCACGCATGCAAAGTCGGAGAAGCACTGAGAAATGAAAATATTTCTCAGTTTATTTATTTATTTTATTTAAGAAGTTTTTTTATAGCGCTGGCCTGACCCTAGGGTATCGGAGCGCTTTACAGCAGGAAACATTGCATAGATTCAACAACACAAAACAGTAGAGTGACACAATAACAGTGCAAGACAGACTAAGTTTAACGCGTGTTTTTCAGCAGTGTTACTTTTTAGCATTAAACCCTTTCTACTGATGTTTGAGAGGAGGGCTTAGAGTAAAAAAGCATGGGTGGTCACGCGGTTACACCCATGTACCATCCATGTAACAACCCCTTGACGCAAAGTAATGTAAAGCAGGGTTTCGCACTGCTTTGTGCTATTTTTCTTTACAAACCAAAGCAATACCAATTTGCGTTGGTTTGCGAATCCCCAAAAAGGTTCAACTATGGGTTAGTGTAAGAAAAGTAAAGTTAGCCCGAAGCTAAAGCTTTCAGAATCTGGGTCCGACTCTTTTCTCTTCAAATACGTGGGCATATATATAAAAATATGTCGGACCAGGGAGCCACGCCAGATTTGGCAACGCGGTGCGCCGACATTTTTGAAACACAGGAATGCGCCGTATTCACAATAATACGGCGCACACCCATGTTTCCTAGCGCTGGTGATCCAGCGGTTCAACAACAACAGATACTCTACTACCATAGACTCACCTGGGCCCCTCAAACACACAATGGAGTAAAACCGCTGGTTGTCAAGTTTATGAGGTTCACAATGTTTAGGATTAGTCTAAAATATCTCAATTCTCTTTCAACTAACGCTTCACAGATCAAAAAGTTCTTTCCTCTGGTCGATGGACCATTAGTTGAGCTAATTGATGGTGATATTGACATAAACTTACTGACTTATACTTTAAAATTTATATAACCACAGACTCCTTTAAATTTTCAACGCTTTATCTAAACGTTTAGAGCATGTGAACCACTTCAAAAATACAATACATTCGCTTTCATTCGTTGGAGAGAGAATTCAATCAATTAGACATCATATATTTATCACGGATTGAAGCAATGATCAATGCACATAAAGGGAGAGGACAGAGAGAAAAGATCATTTAAATAATGAGAAAAATACTTCACCAAGAATGGTGTGAAAGACCAACCCCCTGGCCATAGGGCTGGTGAGGGTCCCCTGAGATAGATTCAGGAAACAAAGTCTTAAGGGCAGGAATCAGGACAGGATAGTTACCTCTCTAATATCGACGATTGCGCCGCACCCCTCTCTGACACTCTCTTCCTCCTCAAGATTCTTCCGCAAATCTTCTTCAAACCCAATTAATTTAGGAAGGAAAGTTCTGCTTCAGATTTTGCATTCGATTCTTTATCAGCATCTCACAGCATCTTCCCCCAGCACTCGGCTCACAGCATCGTCTGCACCACGCACAGCATCTCTGTCTCAAGGAGCTAACTAACTAACTAAAGCTACCTTAGGTACACCTTTCGTTCAGGATGTTCCACCCATAAATGTTTCAATTTCATAAAAAAACAAACTTTGATTGGTCAGGCAAGGGGGGAAGCTCCATCACACCATGATTACATGACATCAATCTCTATTAACTTATTGTTCGCAAACCCATTCCCTTAATTCTTTATTCAAACTTTATTTCACACCCGCATTCACATTACATTTGCAACATTTGTAATAATTCAGACGTGTAGTTTCATGCATTTGAACTCTTTACTGCATTTACTCAGGGTCGGACATTCGGCGACCTTGTCCCTCTTCCAACCTTTGCACCATCCTTCCGGGTCCACTCTCAATAGTCATGCGCAACTGTGTCAGGTGGTTCATTTTACTTCAGCTACACATGAGAGGCCCAAATGCACACTAATAATAAAGTCAGAAACACAGATGTTACTTTCAAGAATAAATGGTTTCTCTGTATACCACCCATCTCTACACTATTCCTCTTTATTTATTATTTTTCCTGCATTAGCGTTATTTCAGCAAAGCAGATGCCCTGTACGCGAGCCTTCAAGCTGCCATATTAGTGCCTTCTGCTCATGCGCAAGAATTTCCCTCTAAGCGATAGCTCGTCATACTACGTAGATGCAGTTGACGCATGCGCAGTAAAGGTTCCCCGATTAGAGCATTTTAGTCCTTCATTCATTTTGTTACCGTTAGTAAACACATAGGCAATCTTCACTAACCCGTGTGTTTGTGTGGTGCATGTTAGTTTTACACAAAACATCAGTGGCGCAAAAAAAGCTCCCTAGTACAAGCGCATGCACCCTGCCGCAATGTTGCAAGGGTGCCTGCGCTGCAGGGGCGATTGTTTATGTGCAGGAAGGGACAAATTCCTGCACATAAAGAATCAATAATGGTTCAAGCAGCAAACATAAAAAGAGCAAAAAGTGAGGAGAAATTAATCATTTCTCCTGGTATCACCATTCTAAGACCAGGTATTCCCTGGCCTTCGTTTTGGCACTGTCCCAGCCTTGTAAATCTGGGGCACCTTGCAAAAAGTATGGTCATTGCAGTGGAACGCCCACTACAACACCCACTGCACGCCCCTTTGCCAGAAAGAACTTCGGTGGAAAAGGGCATATTTACAAGGTGGCGTAAAGCCACATTAAGTGGCTGAGCGCTACATTGTAAATATTGCAATGCCACATCGCCACCAAAGCATCAAAAAAAGTAACGCTCTGGTGGCGATAGGGGTTTGTAAATATACCCCACAGTATGCACACTGCAGTTTGCCAGGACTGATGGAGGATTGACGTCACAACTGAATGACTCCCTGTTCTCTCACCATCAAGACTATAAAAAGCCAGAGCGTCTGTTTCATTTATTACAAACAACATAAACACGACATTTTATATCAACAAAATTATTTGATTATCCAAGCTTTCACATGACATTTACAATATGTACATCAAGAGACTTTGATTAATGGGAACTAATACAAGTCCTTCCTAGCAACAGATCCCACAGGAGTCATGGCTGGCCCCCCCCAGGCACCAGGGCCGGCTTTAGTTCTGGTGGCGCCCTGTGCGACAATGTTTGTTGGCGCCCCCCCATGACCACCTCGCAACGGATTCCCTCAATACCACCATTTGATAATGCCCCCCCAAGTCTCCATAACCACTGTCTATTAGATTCATTTAGTTTTATAGCAACACTCATACCAGTTTAAGATGCATCGGAAATATTACATAAAACAGAGGCCTACAAGGTGAAGGAGTCACATGTCATCCAAACTGGTAGGCAGGATAGTTTAAGAGTCCTTGGTCCTGAAAAGCACACATTCAGAATTTAAAATGTAACAACATTGTTAGGGATTTTCTTTAATAATAGGAATTGATTTCTACCCAAATGAACCCTTTTGGCAATATAAGGGCAAGGAAAGACTGGGCAAATAAACATATGTAATATATTCCTTGCAGTCTGCATGCTGCTCTTTGACGTCAGTTAATAGCTCCCTTCTCTGTATTAGGATTTTAACTTTTAAACTGCAAGTAACAAAAGGCTCTCTCTGACATAAGCGATAACCCATTGACCTATTTATATTATATGCACTTTGTGATGTGAATGGGACTCGTTCTTTGCAGCAGGCATATTAACCCTCTGCGCTAACAAACAAAGCTACTGTCTCCAGGAAGAACATTCATCACCGGAGTTATCCTGACATTTTCATTGATGCTTGAAAATTGCCGGGACAAGGAACGTGGCATTGGATGCATTTAAAACGTAAATAAAACAATAAACATGGCGCCCCCACCCCACGTCAGCACCCCGTGCGGTGGCACCGATCGCACCTCCCTGGAGCTCGCACTGCCAAGTACCATGACATTGACTATTCCAAATGATTTGGGACTGTGGTCCCCATACTGCAAGTTGCATATCACAAGACAAACTCACCTGCCCCCTCAAGATAGAGGGAGCGTGGGCCAGCATGAAAACTGGACCCCACCATAACCATGCCAGAGCCAACCCAAGAAAGGGATGATCCCCCCGGCACCCAATGGGGATGGGCCTGGGCTACCAAGCCATACCTTGCACCCCTGGCGCAGAGGCCATACCCGACATCCTCTGGGGCCATGTAATGGAGTACCGTGAGAGACTAGGGACAATCACTGTAGCAGGAGTCCCAACCCTACTCTACACCCCCACGGCAACCCCAGCCCCGGTTTTAAGCCAAAGGCTTCCTAATTCAGAATTTGGCTGCACTTCAGTTACTGATGCCAAGGTTTTCCATCTGTTTTGTGACCAAACATGACTCCTTCCCCACCCCAAGAAGGAACAAGATGGGAGGGTGGGAAAAAAGGCAGCTTCACCGCCGAGTTCAGAGCAGCAGCATGGCAAGGTCCAGGGCGTGGGCACAGCAACAAGGTCGTCGGAGGCAGCCAGTCGAGGCAAACCAGGTAACTATGTGAAGATGCACGCCCTGTTTTTATCCTCGCCTGGCTGCCCCCGGGACCGCCCTGGACCCCCTAACCCGCACCGGCCCACCTACCAATCACGGGTGTCCCAGCCGTAAAAATTCAAAATTGCGGCACCACCGTTGGCGCTGCCGAGCACCAGTCCGAACCGGCCGCACCTGTCTTGGGGGCTCGCCATCGGTTGGCGTTGCCCCCTGGGCCAGCACCCCCTGTTTCACTGTACGGCCTGCCCCCAGGAAGGCAACGCTCACTGCGTCCCATCTCACACCATCTGAATCCACAATTAAACTCATTTTTCCTTCCAGATTATAAATCTTGCAGAAGGTGACACAGGAAACATGGGTAACCTGATTATACTCTTCAGAGCTCTCCCCAAGATGAATTTACAGAAGCAAAGGATATATCTGCAATCGCCTTCAACGCCCCAGAATTTGGAGAAAATAATTAGTTCACTGTAGTGACTTTTACATCTGAAGAGATTGGAATACAGATAAAGGGGCAACAAAGAGCATAGTACCCCCAGGGGCACCCCGCTGTCCCCCCTCCCCCATGGTAGGTTACCCAAATGACACACACAAGACAGTTGGTGTTGGGTAACAGTGCTGCAGGTTTATTACATAATTCCGGAATATGTAATGGGTTGGTTATCTTACGGGCGATCCAAGGGCAGGCAACCAACTGGGTCGCCTGCCCGCCTGATGAGCCGGGCAGCGCGGGAGCGATACCCGTCGTTGCTGCCATCCATGTGATTCTTTCTATGATCACGTGCCGTTGGTAACTTCTACTCACGCCCCCCTTCTCGGGGCGGAGCGTCGCTTAGCAAGCCCCCGATTGTTCAGGCCCACAACCGCCCGCAGGACTAGTGGGGCGCCGACACGGCTTCCGGGACCCTCCCATGAGGCTCCTCGGTTTTGGCTCAGGCACCCCCTATGGTGCCGCGCAGAGGTACCCTTTGTACCGGCCTGCTTCCAGATCGCCCTGTAACTCCGCCTGCAACGAAAAAAGAAAACATTACAACGCTCAGAAACCCCCCCCACCCAACGCCTACGCCGGGTAAGCGGTAGGGAGGGATGTGGCGAGGTGGGCGACAAAGAGGTCGCCAGGAGGGTGGGGGAAGGCTAAATAGCCTCCCCCTCACACCAGCGCCAGGAAGTGACACGCATTGCGCGTCACTTCCGGCCAACCCGAGGAGGGGGGCTCCGGTCGGCGTCCCCGCCCCCTCCCTGTGGGAGGGGGTGGGGAGGGGTGACCGGTGCCCCGGGGGCACTAAAGCGCCGACCGCTGATTGGCCCCCTGCGGGGGCTGCGGTCGGCGGCATACTACCCCCAGGGGCACCCCGCTGTCCCCCCTCCCCCATGGTAGGTTACCCAAATGACACACACAAGACAGTTGGTGTTGGGTAACAGTGCTGCAGGTTTATTACATAATTCCAGAATATGTAATGGGTGTGTTATCTTACGGGCGATCCAAGGGCAGGCAACCAACTGGGTCGCCTGCCCGCCTGATGAGCCGGGCAGCGTGGGAGCGATACCCGTCGTTGCTGCCATCCATGTGATTCTTTCTACGATCACGTGCCGTTGGTAACTTCTATTCACGCCCCCTCTCGGGGCGGAGCGTCGCTTAGCAAGCCCCCAGTTGTTCAGGCCCACAACCGCCCGCAGGACTAGTGGGGCGCCGACACGGCTTCCGGGACCCTCCCATGAGGCTCCTCGGTTTTGGCTCAGGCACCCCCTATGGTGCCGCGCAGAGGTACCCTTTGTACCGGCCTGCTTCCAGATCACCCTGTAACTCCGCCACAGCCCTGGAGGCGGCTTACCGTCGCAGCCAGGGCCCCCCACCAACTCGCTATAGTCTTACCTGCAACCTCTCCTGACTAGGGCTTCCTGCAACTAGCTAGAAGGGAAACATCCCTGCAGAAAGAAGAGTTTGAAATTTTGCCATCTTATGATACTTTGCAGCGCTAGCGGGACTCAGACCCTTGTCCTGTGAGATCCTTTACAACCACAGGCACCAGACTACCAGTGAGCTATAGCTCCTGGTGTTGTAGATGGCCCCTGGGTCGGATAGATTCTGCTGAAATAAAGGACCCGTTGGGCCTGTGAAGATGTACCAAGAACTATTTGCCCCCTTGCGGGAAAGTTACACCTCTACACAATTCTGGGCCTGCCCGCTTTGGCTATTATGGCGAGACAGGTTTACTTAACCTTTGGACAGTCCCCTCTGATTGCTAAACCTGGAGCACAGGAGTGCTCCTAGCTGCCAGCGCGTGACCATGGGCAAGGGGCGACTCCTGCCCCTGCCCACCATCCCTTATGGGAATTATGCCCCCACAGATCCCTCAGTGATGATACCAGCTTCTGGAATCTGTCTGGCTTAAGCATTGCGCACTGTCTGTAAAGTTCGAGCATTGAGGATTGACTAAGTCCTACTTCGCCCCTCCCATCATGCTCCCCAGTAGGAGGGTGGCAGGGGGGTGCCCCCCCGCAAACCCAGAGCATCCCCAGCGGTGCCAGGTTCCTGCTCTGTTGAAGTAGAGATTTAGTGACACCCTGGGCGTGACAAATGTTCTAATGACATAATGTCCCCTTGTGTTTGCCCCGCTGACACCCCAGTTATTGGGACGGCAGCACCATATGTCGGCTGGCCGCGTCCCCTAAGCGAGGTAAAAAGCAGTACGCGACCAGTGATTCCGCTGGGGGGTACCCCCAGCTGCAATGGTCCTCCGGACATTAAGAAATGCCCTATTCTTACCTGGGCCGAACTCTAAATGATGGTGATTTCACACAGCTGTAGGCCCGCGGCCCCCTATGAGACCTATTTACTTGCTGTTGCTACTCGGCCCCCTTATGGTTAGGCCTCCGTGATACTTTATCTGTTGCTAAATGCCCTACCCCTGGAAGCTTCCCAAGACCCGTTGACTTCGTGGTCCCACCTGGAATGATCCCATCGCCTGGGGGGAACCCAGTGGTGAACAGGACCTGCATGGTACCTCCACCCCCGCGTAGCTGTCGACTTATTTGGGACGCCGGAGCAGGAATTGCCCCCTCCGCCTCAGGTTCTAACCCATAGTGGATAACCCTGGGGGCAGACAAGTCTGTGAGAGCCAACAGGAATCTTTGGTGCAAGTACCGGCCCTACCTGAATGTTGTGAATGCTGCATGGTCAATAATGCCCTGATGCCGATGAGGCTCTACGTGGTGTTTACCAAACTTTTGGACGACCGCACACTTGCTATATAATACTATAACACCCACATGCCGCCCTGGCTAAAACGCGGGTGGATAGGTCATCATTGAAGTAACTCGAAAACTGCCTTTGGTTGCAGAGGAATGCCCCCCAAGTGTGTATCTGGACCAGTTTCTATATGGTGCCTTCAGCTGGTCCTCCTGCAGGCCTAACCCTTGGTCTTGGTGCCCAGCTCAGTGTGCTGCAGGCTGGTGTCTTGCGGCTTCTCACATGGGCTCCAAATGTATATTTCAAGATCACACTACCCCTACAACCCCCAGTGCCGATGGCTCGACCAGGCTTGTGAGTTGGAGAAGATGACCGAAGCCACGGTTCTGGTTTCGCTTCGTAGCATATAAAAATTGCTTCCATTCTGAAATGGTGGGACTGTCACCTTTCTGTGCTGACTAGCCTAGGTGTCTCCCTTCAGTGAATAGCACGCTCACCCCTGGCATGTGCCGCGGGCACCGTGTCGCCATTCGGCCAACGTTTATGCTAAGCAACGTGGCCTGTGGGTGGTCCCATGCTAATGTTGTCTGCCTGGCACCCCACAGGGCAGTGTGCTTACAGCCTACCCTGTGCAATGTTGTGCCTTCTAAAATTCTAGGCCGCATAATCTAGTGTTCGTAAAGCTTTGCTTGACTATCAAGTGAGGGGCTGGCGGCCCCATACGCCCGCGCACGGACCGTCTGCACGGCAAACCCCGCAAGTCCCACCCGCTGAAGAAGAGATGTACCTCTCTGGAGGCCCCTCTTGTTCACACTGACCTGTACGGATGCTGGGGTCCTGGGAACAATGACCAACTGAGTGATCACATGCAACCCGATCGGGTTGATTGCCCCGACAGAAGTTGTATTGCATGATTGCAACCTGCATGGTCCAAGATTTAACTCGGGCGCCAAGAAGTGGTCTGAAACACGGACTGGTGGCCAGCAAGTAATCGGCCTGACAACGAACTATTGGTGGGTTTGAGAATAGTTCTATGAAGAAAAGCCTTGAATGAATCGCTCCTCAAAGTGGAGGGACAAATACCCTGTCCGGTTACCCCAAGGCAGGCGCACTGCAGTGCCAGCTGTAGGCAGAGTGACAAACAACCATCGACCTAGAGCTATTCACGGCGAAATGTACCCAGAGAACCAGGTACGCAAAACTAGAAATTGGCATACGCGCGCTCTTCCGCCGCAAGGCAGTTCTACGGAACCCTGTATACTTATTCAGCTGGCAACAGTGAATTCCATTCCAAACGCATAGATCCAAGCCTGTTGGGTCATCTCTACTATCTACAGGCCGCACCAGCTTGTGGCAGACTATCCCCAGCGCCAGTTCGCAATTCGCTCGCGAGCGGCGCACCCGAAAACACTTGGTCTAATCACACTGGAACTTTGTGTCGTGATTTTGGCCCTAGTGAGGCGCTATGTGTTGACCACTTATTCTTTTGCCGCTATGTCGGTGCATCCCCGTATTCGATGCGATTGGGGCACTAAGCTACACCCATATCTACACCCATCTATTGGCTTACTCCAGGCTTCCATTTGCATTAGATACTAAACTACCATTCTATCTCGGTTGCGTTGCCCTCCAAGAACTAGGCACCCACCTGGGTGGCTAGGATTCAGTAAGTTATGTGTGATTTCCCCACATCAGTGCAACTCGGAGTGGCAGGTGAAGGACTAAGACTGGCCCCTTCTTGCGAGCACCCCCGCACCGTGCTCAGGTCAGGGGCCGCATGAGCACGTTGGGGGGGTAGAGTTGCGGCTATAGCACACCTCTTTAGCCTGTAGGCAGCGTTCCATGTTTAATGTTACTAGCCCAGCCCAATGGCCATTCTACGTTAGGACTATCCCCCTCTGGTCCGCCCTGCCCAAGGACTACTGCACTTGGGAGCGCGAGGCCCTAAGCAATGGGGGTTTGGATGTCAATAACAGCCTACCCATGGCCCTATTCAGCCAAATGTTGGCGCCGCGGGCCCGTGATGCAATCTGCCGGTACCGTTCGAATTCTCTCGATGGCTCCAACAGTTAACTCCCTAATTGGTGACAAACTCCCACTTGGCATGTGTGGAGGCATCTGCGAAGCCTCATTCATGCCGCCGCTGCTAAAACACATGCAGTAAACTGTGCTGACATCGATATTGTGGGACTGTTGTCAATTAGACATGCACATCTATGATTAATGTTAGTCAACAGTGCCACCGTTGGCGTACCGTTTGCCACATGGGCAAGCCTGTAACTAGTGACTGCCTTACTAGATTAGACATTCAGTCGGCAGGTGCGCGGACTCGCCCGAAGGTGTTGGAGCGCAGTGCATGAGTACCGTATTTATATTA
This sequence comes from Triturus cristatus, assembly GCF_964204655.1. Classification (NCBI taxonomy): domain Eukaryota; kingdom Metazoa; phylum Chordata; class Amphibia; order Caudata; family Salamandridae; genus Triturus; species Triturus cristatus. The sequence goes on along the minus strand of NC_140582.1, from coordinate 1,203,408,540 downwards.
CATATTCAGGCACAGGGGGGGGGGGGGGAAGTGAGTCGCCCCGAATGACGTTTACCTATTCAGGCACGGGGAGATTAGTGTAATGGGGGGGGGTACCTTCTCCCCCCGCAATATCTAGCCGCGGCACGCACGCGGCTGCGGCGTAGAGGGGTCACTTCACGCCGGTTCGCGCACCCCTGTGCCCCACCTTCCAGCTTCCGGCCTGCGGGGAGGGAGAAGACAGCATTTAGCGCTATGCTCCTCCCCTGAGGCACTCGGAGCCTTGCTCCTAGGACAACGGATGCAGCTCCGATCCCCCCTGACTAGCCCGTACTTACACCCTAAAACGATGGGAATTGCAAATGGACGTCCGTTGTCGTTTGCTGGTCCCTCAGTTAGCCGTGTCCAACTGTAATCCGGCGAGAACAATGCTGTAACAACAAACCATTGAGAGTCAAGGAACGCACATGCCCAGGAACACACATGCCCGGGGTGGGGGGGGTTCCCCACTCCCCCCGCAATGTTTAGCCACGGCACGTACACGACTGCTGCGGCGTTGAGGGGTGAATTGCGCTGCTCGTGCGCTCCTCTGCCCCACTTCCCTGCTCAGCTGCCGGGTCTAGACCTCCACCTGGATGCGCGCTCTTGACCACAATGTTTAGCCTCCCTGCTGACCGCTGCTCTGCTGCCTGGTCTATACCTCCACCTCGATGCGCGTTCCTAATTGTTACTCTGTACAGTAAACACTCGGGGACGGGGTGACAGGCGCAATATACGCAACATTACGCAGTACGCCCCGTGGCAATTATTTACACTGGTTCGATTGGCACCATGCACCTCTATGAGTCTTTTTTTCATCAAAATCAACTCAAACCTTTTTGTGTGATTTGGCATGACTGACAGGGTTCTACTTCTCGTGATACCCATGCACGGGACCTTAAGCGTGACACCAATAGACACGTCCTACACTGTATGGTACCTATACTGCATTACCTTTGTGGTATTGGTGGGTAGATTGACGTAGTACTGGCCAATACTAATTCAGGAAGCCATGCACTTGGACAGTCGCAGCAGAGCATGCAGCCAGTTCAAACCGGCAATAAAACACATATATCACAGGCAAATTAGGGAGAGCGCGCCTGGGGTTCCCGCCTAGCTCCAACCCGTGAGGCGCTGCTTTTTTTGTCCTTAACGGGGTTAGCGACATTCTTGATAATAGGAGAAATGTCACTTAGCGACATTTCTCCTATTATTTTACTCTGGAACGCCCCCTTTGCATCTCATTAGAGATGCAAGGGGAAGCGTGGAGTAAAAGGGTGCTAACATGCAAATTTGCGTGTTAGCACCCTGTTGTTGATCGGGCGCTAGTCGGCCAAACGCATGCTCAGAGCCAGCTTGCCGGGGCTCGCCTAATATCAAGTCGACTATCGATGCCCTGCTCCGTAGGCTGCCACACTAGATGGAGCGGGCAGGGGATCGGGGGTTGGTGAGGCCGCTCGAGGCCTTGTGCGCTCAATGCTTGTGGGACGGGGCCAGCCTCAACAGACGGGCAAAACCTCAGCCCATGCCGGGCTGCCAACCGTAGGCACAGGGGCCGACGCCCCCAAGTGTGCCGGGTCCGAGGTCATTGGGACTCACCTCGATAGCAACAACCCCCAAACGACTCACGCCGCACTCGGGAATTAAAAGAGGGGGGTGCGGGCATTGACGTTCGCGCGCCAGCATGAGGCCCCCTACTTCCTGTAGCATCGCGCTACAAAGAACCACAGACACTTCTTGTGGTACAACAGGAGCTTTATTACTTCACGTGTTATCTCTGCCTTGTCCCTACTCTAACTGCCCCTATCCTGTCATGACTCGTCCTCTTCCTTACACCACCCTGGCTCCGCCCTCCCCGACTACTAGGCTGCTAACTCCATTACATCTCCCCCTTTCTTAATAAAACAAACAATCAACAGTGTTTCAGTCCATTTCTACAATGAGTCTCTTGGGTGGCTGGATTTCACGACGTGGCCGTAGTGACATGTTCCCAGTGGGCACACTCGGCACTGACTCACTCAGCTGACCTCTGCCTTCAGTGTCACTAAGGTCAGGTTCTTCACGTGCAGGCGTGATAGTCGGGTTTATCCCTGGTCCTTTCGGGTCTCGCGGACACCTCTTGAAATGGGAGACATTTCTGGTGATCCTACGCTGTTCAGATTCCGCTGTCAGCATAGTGCCCTTCTGTTGGGTAACTACCAATGGCTCATCACGGAAGCAGGAATCAGTCTTTTTCTGCTGCTCTTTGTTGGAGGGAGGACCACCGGGGAGTCGGAGGGACTACTCCGGGCACCCTCCTACCGCCAAGTTATAGCCGAGCGCTGCTGAGAAGCCTCCGAGGAGAGGTCCTTCTCCTATAATCGTACTAGGCCCAGTAACACCACCACACAGGACTCCGTATCAGTTGCTTATCTTGGTTCTTTATATAAAAAGGAGTACGTTTCAATATTTGCAATGGGATCGAGTGATCCGGTAAGAGTCTCAGTGTTCTTGGAGGGAGAGGGTAGCGGGACAGTCTTGGTACCCGTCAGGTACGGGAAGGCTCTGCGCCCGACCTTGGGTGCTGGTCTCAGAGCGGCTCGGACGTGGAGAGCCGCGACGGCGTCTGCAGGGCTCAGGTGGTAGTTCCACTTGGATCGAGCCGCGACACAGTCAGCAGGGCTCCGGTGGTAGGTCCGCTTCGGTCGAGCCGCGACGAGGTCAGCTGGGCTCTGATGGTACGTTCAACAAGGTCGGGCCGCGACAGCGTCAGCAGGGCCCCAAAGGTTCGTGAAGGTCTTGTAAGCACGAGGGAGCCGCGACGTCGTCAGCAGGGCTCAGTAGGTAGGTTCAGGAAGAGTCTTTCTCCTTAGGGTCAGCCGCGATTCGATCAGCAGGGCTCTTGACTCCGGGATACAACTGTCATCTTGTTGTCGGGTCGCCCCAGATATAGGTCTTGAACCCTTTGATGTCCAGACCCTTGCGCCCAGGAGGGCGGAGAGGCCGGGTAGGGCGCGGCCAGATGCCCAGCAGGAGAGGCGCCAGGCCCCAGAGAGCTGTGGGGCGATCGCACCTAGGTGTGGGAGGACGGTCGGGGGTCCCATCGATACTGCCCTCCGCTGGGAGTGGGAAGGGCTCACGTGGTATCCCCCGGGCCAGGGGTTGGCGCCTCGATGTCGGGCCTCGCTGGGACCGAGGCCGGGTAGAGCAGGGTCACGGAGGTGGTCACGTGGAGTGACGTGTAATCCAAGATGGAGGAGCCCCGAGGTGCATGGGACCTCGTGTGGCTGAGCGAGGGGGAACAGGACCACGCCACGAGGCCGGCTCCAACACTCTTGTTTGATGAACACATGATCCCCTTCATGCAAGGACGGAGACCTCGCTCTTCTCTTAGCATCAGCATACGATTTCATTCTGTCCTTGTTGTGCTTGTCAGTCCCCACCATTTCCTGATGGATGAGATTTGGTGATACCGCTTGCAAGGCGCCTTCCCATGTCGGGATGCGATTTCTCATTGGTCGCCCTAGCATGAGGGTTGCAGGGCATTGTCCGGTGGTTGAGTGGGGTGTTGTCCGGTAAGCTCTGAGAACTTCAGTCAGGGCTGCCTGTACTTCTTTCTTCTCAGCGGTCGCTTGCTGAAATGTCTTTTTGATCGTTGCCATAAATCTCTCAATGGTGCCATTTGCTTGGGGCCAGAGTGGCGTGACCTTTCTGTGTTTGAAGTCCATATGTTTCGCAAAGGCACTGAATTCGTGTCCATTGAATGGGGGGCCATTGTCCGTTTTGACTTCTTTGGGGACACCCCATGTTGCAAATACTTCGTCTAACACTTTGAGAGTGCAAGAGGCACTGGTAGATGAGATCATTTGTGCGATGGGAAATCGTGAATATTCGTCGATTATGGCAACCACATATTTGCCAGACTGCAGTGGCCCATAAAAGTCCATGGCAATTTCTTGCCATACTCCACTGGGTAAGGTGGTCATTTGTAGTGGTGCCGGTGGATTGCTTTTGCTGGTCAGCTGACAGAGGTGGCAGTCCTTTAGCGTGGACTCCACCATTTGATCCAGGAAGGGGAACCAGACGCGTTCCCGTAGAGCCCGCTTCGTGGATACTACTCCTCTGTGGCGTTCATGGGCCAGGTTGATGACTCCCTGCCGGAGTTGACTGGGGATGACGAGTCGTTGACCTCTTAGAATGACTCCATCAGTGGTGACCGACAGTTCATCACAGACGTGCCGGAATGCCTGAATCTCTTTCCGGATTGTCGAATCTGTGTCTTCTTCTTGCGGGTTATGTCTCCATCTATTAGTTTGGATCCGGTGTAGTACCATTTGCAAAATGATGTCTTGGGCGGTGACCTCCCGAATGACATCCATTGGGATGGCAGGTGGCAATGCTCGGTCAGCCACAAAGTGGATATATTCCTCAGCAATCGATGGTTTCGATTCTGAGGATGGCTGAGGGTGGCGGGACATGTAGTCAGCCGGGTTCTCCGCCTTCCCCAGTTTATGAACAATCGTGAAAGTGTACTCCTGAAGTCGGAGACCCCATTTCTCAATTCTCTGAGGCATCTTGGATTTAGGATTGCCATAGATGGTGACCAGCGCCTGATGATCCGTGATCAAGGTAAAGTGCTTGCCATATATAAAAACATGAAAATGTTCGCATGCCCACACTACAGCAAGACTTTCCTTCTCCGGCTGTGAGTACTTCTTCTCGGGATCCGACAGGCTGCGGCTGGCATATGCGACGATCCGCCTCTGGTCAGAATCATTATCATATTGAGCCAGGATGGCCCCCAATCCAACAGGGCTGGCGTCAACAGTGATCTCCGTTTTCCGTCGAGGATTGAAGTAAGAGAGACTGTCGGCCGACTCCACCGCACGCTTGATTTCCGTGAATGCCCTCTCACACTCAGGGGTCCAGTCAAACGGTTGACCAAGCTTGGTAAGGATCCGAAGGGGGTGACTGATAGTCGCGTAGTCCCGGATGTAACGAGCACAGTAACTAGCCATCCCTAAGAAAGACCTCAAGTCATTGACATCCTGCGGGCTTTTGGTGTTGGTCAAGGTCGCAAACTTGTCCGGTCAGGCTTCATGCCCTCGTCGGAGAAGATATGTCCGAAGAATCTCAGAGTGGCTGTAGGAGAGTAGGGTCTGCTATCCTATGGTCACCCCAAATTTTTGCTTTTTGCTTCACTGGTTTTTGACATATTGAGGCTGTGGGCCTGCCAATCAGACCCCCAGCCTGCTGTTCTCTCTACTAAATTAAAACTATGCACCCTAGGTGCATAACCAATTGGAAGTGGATCACCCTCTCAGCCCCTGTACCAGTGTACACTAGGTACCCAGGGCATTGGTGTACCCAAGGCCTGCCAGGGGCTGAAGCATGTATTATGCCACCCCAGGCTTGGCCTATCAATTTGACACAACTGGCTGATCACTCAGCTGGGGTAAGTTGGTGTAATCACCTCTTACTTAGGTGTAGTATACCTATACCTAACCTTAAATGGGACACATGGTAACCTGTAAGTCACTCCTATGGCAGGCCTTAACAATCCTGAAGGCAGAGTGCTTGGTTCCATGTGAGATGGTGCTCTGGCATGAGCTGAGCCTGTCTGCAGTGGTCGGAGCAACTTCCTTCTACTGTTTCCAGATATCGTCATACCATATACTCTTAAGTGCATTATGAACCTCGCGGTTAAATGCTATCTTTGGTTTGGCTTTATCAAAACATGTCGAGTAAGGTGTCATACGAATTGGAATACTAACCCCTCGCCAATTCTGGCGACGGGGTTAGCATTCCACCCTTCTAGAGGGACACGACATGTACAGTACCTGAAACCCGGGTAAAATCAGACATAGCCTCAGCTCCACAAAATGGATGCTGCCACCACAGACACAAGTCTGCCCTCCTGCTGCTGGGAGTCCTTCCAGCTTGGGAGGTGTGGACAAAGGGTTTCCTGCCAGGGGAGGTGCGTGCACCACCCCAGACAGGATTTTGTGTATTGGTCAAGTAGGGCTTGAAAGAAACCAGACATGCCTGTTGCTCACAAGGAGCCTCGGTGCATATGCCAGTTCAAACCGGTCCTGGGGCACACCAGTCCCGGGCCTGGGGCGAGCTGGACAAAGGATTGGGGGTGTAACCACCCCCCTTCCTGGTCCCACCCATAGGGAGGGACCTAGCAGGTAGTCCGGCCCCTAGAATCCGCTTAAAGGTAGGAGCTGTGTCCTAAGACTTCAGACATCCTGGAATCAACTTGAAACTAAGAAGAAGACGGGAACTTCGACATTCTGCTGCACAGAAGACTGAAGGAAATCTCCCCTGTGGTCAGGGAGTGACCACCTTGCTAACGCAAGCACCATCCAGCGAATCAACGTCTGCTTTGCCGCCGCCTCCCGCCGGAGCCCGAGCCCAGAGACTGACAAGACCTGGACCTCCAGACCTCTCACCGCCCGATCCACAGTCCCTGAAAAGAGGAGACCCATGGAGGCACCGAGACACGTGGAGCCAGCCATCTTGGAACGACTACGACAAGCTGACAAGTGCAACAACCGAGGCTCCCTCCAAGTTGTGCTTTGGGATCTGAGAAGCCCAACACCCGAGCAGCATCTGCACCAAAGGTGAGCCCTCCAGCATCTCCACGATCTGCGTGGGGCCCTTCTGCATTTTGCCACTCGACGCGCCTAACCGGTTGCTGGCCCGCTGGCTAGTAGCCATCTTGGCGACGAACTCTACAAAATACACCGCTGGTCTGGTTGCTACAGACTGGCCCTTGCTCCCCTCCAAAGGAGCAGTCCTTCTGACCTTGCTGGTCAGAACCATCAGCTTATTTCATCTCCTACAACAATTGCTTTTGCCAAGGCTTGTTTGCTTCGATCAAGTCGCCGACACCGCCGACAGCGAGAGCCTGCGTGGGACAGCTCGTGAACCGACTCCTGGACGTCGTCGACCTCCAGGGACCACGTGGCTGCAGAGACAAGCTACACCTTTCTTCCTGTTTGCACCCGACATTGCCTGGTACCCACCTGGTGCCACGCTGGTCACCGGCTAGTGACTGTGAACACTGTCCCCTCTGCTTACAGGTCTTCAACATCTCCGATCCACTCTTGGATCCACTGCATCTCTCCCGGACCGACCGCCTGCAGCATCTTTGTCTTCAGACTCCACGGAACAGATACAAGAAACCCGACGCACTTCGAGGCCTATGCACCCGCTTCCTGTGGGTGAGGTAAAGCTGGCACACCTGTGCCCCAGTGTAGTATTACATCTCTAGTGCCTGTGTTCCAAATCTTGAGTTCCTAGTCCATCCGGAAGATCCTTTTTGCAGTAACTTTGTACTTTTTACGCACCCATTGAAACCTATGGGAGCACGCGTGTGACTATTTGCTCTGCACACGCCACCCGTGGACCTCCTGGTCACTAACTGACGTTAGCTCCTTGTAGGCCCAGCGATTCTAGAGGCCCTAGGCCTCTTCCCTTTTCTGTTCGTGGTACTTATACCACTATTTTAGTATATGGTTCGAGCGGCCACCAGGGCCTATCCATATAAAGTGCAACTTCTGTGTATTCTACTGTAATCTTGTTTGACGATTTGTGCTCCTGTGCTCATAAAGAGACTAGGGGTTACTTTGAGAAATAAATACATATATATTTTGAATATATATCTGTGTGGTGTCCTTTCATTGGTATAAAAGGGGGTTGCATTTGGTAAAACAGCTGGCTTAACACGCTTCACGAGTTTAGCCTCAAAGACTGCTTAGCCTACGCTACCACTAGGGCAGCTAGTCCGAAAAGGTTGACTTACAACCACACCATAAGGGTTGCTTGGCATGGTACAAGGTGATCACTTTAACTAGTGAGCATCATATACCAGGCCAACTTCTCACATTGGTGAGCAGCGGTTGAATTTGAGCTTGCTGTGTTTTACCATTGTAATCTCTTGGTTACCAATTGAAAGATCACATAGGTACCTGTAGGTACATATAAAACAAGATTAGATATACATAAGTTCTACTGAACTTAGTTGTTGTAGAGCAAAGGGAGTAGCACACCCTGACTACAACTACTAGATAGGTTTAGTAGGTAAACCCAAGTGTAGGTAGATTGCAACACATCCACCCACACTTAAGAGCAATGGCCGGGGCAGAGGGGTCCACTGTACCCATCTCTGTTGAGAGTGACCCCCAGAGGGCACCATCCAGCTTTGCTACCCTTAACCAGAATGAGCTCAGGCATTTGGCAACTCTTAGAGGCCTTAACCAGCCCAAGAACCCTACCTCTGCTGAGCTCAGAGAACTCTTACAAAATGATGAGAATCAGAGAGAACTCAGGAAAGCTTCCCAGTTAGCCCCCTTAGGGTCAGGAACAGGAGGCCCCCCTTCGGAAGATGCTACAGAGGTACCCAGTTCCAATAGCCATCCCTTAGATGAGAATCATACTACAGGGGAGGAAAGTGGTGAGGATACAGAAAGTAGTGATGATGAAGGGAGAACTAGCCCAGTGCCAAGTGTTATACTTGGCCCAGCTAAACTAAGGCTATTGGGGATTGACAGTGGGTTTACCCCATTGGATCTCCCCAGTGGACTTAACACAGGGCTTGGGAGGCAAAGGAATCGCTCAGGTGACTCCAATGCTTCCCATGGCTCTAGAGGCTCTCAAGGTCACTCCAGGAAAAGGATGACCACCCCTCAGAGGAGGGAACATGAGGCCAGAATGCAGGAAGCCCAGCTGAGGATCAGGAAGCAGGAGCTAGAGGTAGCCCTGATGGAAGAAAAACTGAACAAGGCTAGGCAACCTAGAGAGAGTGGGTCTATACCCACTGGTGGCAGCATTGTCCCTAAGGACAAAGATAGGGTCTTTGTTAATAGGAACCTGTCTAAGGTTGTTCCCCCCTACAAAAGTGGGGATGACATCCACAAATGGATAACTGCTCTTGAGAGAGCCTGCAAGGTACAGCAGGTTCCTGAAGACCAGTGGGCAGCAATCCTCTGGCTCTCCTTTGAAGGAAGAGGCAGAGACAGACTCCTAACTGTTAGAGAAGAGGATGTCAGAAATTACAGAGTCCTGAAGAGTGTTCTGGTAGATGGGTTAGGCTTAACCACTGAACAGTACAGGTTAATGTTCAGAGACACCCAAAAGACACAGACTCAGGACTGGTCTGAATATGTTGAATGTGCCACTAAGGCTTTGGAGGGTTGGTTGCTGGGAAGTAAGGTATCTGATTTTACAGGATTGTATAATTTGATGATGAGAGAACAGATTTTAAATAACTGTCAAAACCAGCAACTGCATCAACACTTGGTTGACTCTGATCTGACCTCTCCCCAAGAATTGGGAAAGAAGGCAGACAAATGGGTCAGAACCAGGGTTAAGCAAAAGAACCAGAACCAGGGCCAAGGGGGTGATCAGAAGAAAACAGACCAAAAGGGTGGAGATCAGAAATCTAAAGACCAGAAGTCTTCAACAGGGCCCCAAACTACTGCTAAGGAGGGTGGGTCCCAACAACAGTCCAAAAAGAAGAAAGAAGGTCAAAAGAAACCCTGGTGCAATCATTGCAAAAATACAACTCACTGGACTAGTGATTGCAAAAAGGGTGGAGCCCCCAACACTGTTGCCCCTAAGGCACCTGCTCCCAGTACTACTGCTAGCAGTGTTGGTCCCCAGACAAAGGGTGTAGTGGGAATCACTATGGGAACTGAAGGAGATTCTGACTTAGACAGAACCCTGACACAGGCAATCTTGATCTGTGATGGGGACATTGATTTGTCCCTGACTGTGAGCCCCAGTAACCTGGGCAAGTACAGACAGACTCCTTTAATTAATGACAAAGTGGCTCAAGCCTTCAGGGACACATGTGCCAGTGTCACTATGGTGACACCAGGCTTTGTGGACCCTGGACAGTACATACCAGGTGAGAACTACCTGGTGACCAATGCCAGCAATGCCACTACTTCACATAGTGTGGCAGTTGTTAACTTCTCATGGGGAGGGGTAACTGGCCTCAAAAGGGTTGTGGTTAGTGCAGACCTCCCAGTAGAATGTTTGTTGGGCAATGACCTAGAGAGTTCTCTATGGTCAGAAGTGGAGTACAGGACTCATGCAGAGATGTTAGGTATATCATCACATGTCCTTGCTGTGACCAGGTCACAGGCCAAAAAGTGCCTCACTGAACCTCAGGTCTTGGATCCTGGAACAATGGACCAAGCACCTACCAAGAAGAAGAACAGGAGGGTCAAGGCTGTGCCTTCCCCCCTGCCTCAGAGTGATGATCAGCCTTCCCAGGAAGCTGATCTAGAGGACCCTGAAGGAACTGTCCCTGAAGAGCTTGAACCTGATCAGGTTGAGTTTCTGGGGACAGGGGGACCTTCAAGGGCTGACTTGAGGCAGGCTCAGTTATCCTGTCCCTCTCTTGAACCCCTCAGACAGCTGGCTGCTGCTGAGGCTGCTGGGAATGCTCAAGGTACCCATAAAGTGTATTGGGATGAAGGGCTCCTTTATTCAGAGGCTAGAGACCCCAAGCCTGGTGCTACCAGGAGGTTGGTTATACCTCTGCAATTTAGGGGCTTCCTTCTTACCTTGGCCCATGACATTCCTTTAGCAGGACACTTAGGCCAGAATAAGACTTGGGACAGGCTTGTCCCTCACTTTCACTGGCCTCATATGAATGAAGATACAAAGGAGTTTTGTCGCTCCTGTGTGACCTGCCAAGCCAGTGGCAAATCAGGTGGCACAACAAAGGCCCCCCTAATACCACTACCTGTGGTGGGGGTCCCCTTTGAAAGAGTGGGAATAGACATAGTGGGTCCCATGGATCCTCCCACTGCATCTGGGCACAGATTTATACTGGTGGTAGTGGATCATGCCACCAGGTATCCAGAGGCAATTCCCCTTAGGACCACTACCGCTCCTGTTGTGGCCAGGGCCCTGCTGGGAGTATTCTCCAGAGTGGGGTTTCCTAAGGAGGTAGTATCTGACAGAGGTACCAACTTTATGTCAGGATACTTGACAGCTATGTGGAAGGAATGTGGTGTCAACTACAAGTTCACCACCCCTTATCACCCACAATGCAATGGGCTTGTTGAGAGATTCAACAAGACCCTAAAGGGTATGATCAAAGGATTACCTGAAAAGCTCAGGCGAAGATGGGACATCCTTCTACCCTGCCTTCTGTTTGCTTACAGAGAGGTCCCACAAAAAGGAGTTGGCTACAGCCCCTTTGAGTTGTTGTTTGGGCACCCTGTAAGAGGCCCACTGTGTTTGGTGAAGGAAGGATGGGAGTTACCTCTCAAAAAGCCTAAGCTAGACATAGTGGACTATGTACTTGGTCTCCGCTCCAGGATGGCTGAGTATATGGAGAAGGCATCCAAAAACCTTGAGGCAAGCCAGGCCTTACAGAAAGCTTGGCATGACCAAAAGGCTGTCTTGGTTGAGTTTCAGCCAGGACAGAAGGTATGGGTGTTGGAGCCAGTGGCCCCATCAGCACTCCAAGACAAATGGTCTGGACCCCATACAATCCTGGAAAAGAAGGGAGAGGTCACCTACTTGGTCGACCTAGGAACTCCCAGGAGTCCCCACAGGGTACTCCATGTTAACAGGCTTAAAGCATATGTTGACAGGGCAGACATGGGCTTGCTCATGGCTACAGATGAGGGACAGGAGGAAGAGAGTGACCCTCTCCCAGACCTGTTGTCTCAGAACCCTGAAGATGGCTCAGTTGAAGGAGTGACCCTTGGAGGCAACCTCACTGCCCATCAGCAGACTGAATGTAGACAGGTTCTACAATCATTTTCACATATGTTTTCCTTGATACCTAGTCAAACTGACTGGTGTACCCATGTGGTGGACACTGGTGACAGTCTGCCTGTAAAGAACAAGCTTTACAGACAACCTGACCACGTCAGGGACTGTATAAAGGCTGAGGTACATAAAATGCTGGAATTAGGTGTCATTGAACCCTCAGAGAGCCCCTGGGCTAGCCCAGTGGTTCTGGTCCCCAAACCTCACACCAAAGATGGCAAGAGAGAGATGAGGTTCTGTGTGGATTACAGAGGACTCAATGCTGTCACCAGGACAGATGCACACCCTATTCCAAGGGCAGATGAGCTCATAGACAAACTAGCTTCTGCAAAGTTTTTGAGCACATTTGACTTAACAGCTGGTTATTGGCAAATCAGATTAGCTGAGGAGTCTAAGGCCAAAACAGCATTCTCAACCCCAGGTGGGCACTACCAGTTTGTGGTGATGCCCTTTGGTCTGAAGAATGCACCTGCCACCTTCCAAAGGCTGGTGAACCAAGTCCTTACTGGGTTGGATGACTTTTGCGCAGCATATCTTGATGACATTGCTGTCTTTAGCTCCACCTGGGAGGATCACCTAATCCACCTGAAGAAGGCTCTTGAGGCTCTGCAAAGGGCAGGCCTCACTATCAAGGCTACTAAGTGCCAGATAGGGCAGAGTAAGGTTGTATATTTGGGCCACCTTGTAGGTGGAGGCCAAGTTCAACCACTGGAGAGTAAGATACAATCCATCAAGGACTGGTCCCCTCCAACCACCCAGACTCAAGTTCGAGCTTTCTTGGGCTTGACTGGGTACTACAGGAAGTTTGTTAAGAACTATGGGTCCATTGTGACTCCTCTTAATGATCTGACATCCAAGAAGATGCCCAAAAAGGTTCAGTGGACAGTAAGCTGTCAAAAGGCATTTGATGACCTGAAGGAGGCCATGTGCTCTGCACCTATCCTGAAAAGTCCTGACTACTCCAAAGAGTTTATTGTCCAAACAGATGCTTCTGAGTTGGGTGTGGGAGCTGTGCTGTCACAACTTAATGTAGATGGTCAAGACCAACCCATTGCTTTTATTAGCAGAAGGTTGACCCCCAGAGAGAAGAATTGGTCAGCTATTGAGAGGGAGGCCTTTGCTGTGGTGTGGGCCCTGAAGAAGCTGAGGCCATACTTGTTTGGCACTCACTTCAAGATTCAGACCGACCATAAGCCCCTCTTGTGGCTAAATCAGATGAAGGGTGAAAACCCCAAACTGCTTAGGTGGTCCATTTCCCTACAGGGGATGGACTTTACAGTGGAGCACCGGCCAGGTACTGACCATGGGAATGCAGATGGTCTCTCCAGGTACTTCCACTTAGGACATGAAGACGAGACTGGTCAAGGCTAGTTTAATGTCCCAGCTTTTGGGGGGGGTTGTGTAGGAGAGTAGGGTCTGCTATCCTATGGTCACCCCAAATTTTTGCTTTTTGCTTCACTGGTTTTTGACATATTGAGGCTGTGGGCCTGCCAATCAGACCCCCAGCCTGCTGTTCTCTCTACTAAATTAAAACTATGCACCCTAGGTGCATAACCAATTGGAAGTGGATCACCCTGTCAGCCCCTGTACCAGTGTACACTAGGTACCCAGGGCATTGGTGTACCCAAGGCCTGCCAGGGGCTGAAGCATGTATTATGCCACCCCAGGCTTGGCCTAACAATTTGACACAACTGGCTGATCACTCAGCTGGGGTAAGTTGGTGTAATCACCTCTTACTTAGGTGTAGTATACCTATACCTAACCTTAAATGGGACACATGGTAACCTGTAAGTCACTCCTATGGCAGGCCTTAACAATCCTGAAGGCAGAGTGCTTGGTTCCATGTGAGATGGTGCTCTGGCATGAGCTGAGCCTGTCTGCAGTGGTCGGAACAACTTCCTTCTACTGTTTCCAGATATCGTCATACCATATACTCTTAAGTGCATTATGAACCTCGCGGTTAAATGCTATCTTTGGTTTGGCTTTATCAAAACATGTCGAGTAAGGTGTCATACGAAATGGAATACTAACCCCTCGCCAATTCTGGCGACGGGGTTAGCATTCCACCCTTCTAGAGGGACACGACATGTACAGTACCTGAAACCCGGGTAAAATCAGACATAGCCTCAGCTCCACAAAATGGATGCTGCCACCACAGACACAAGTCTGCCCTCCTGCTGCTGGGAGTCCTTCCAGCTTGGGAGGTGTGGACAAAGGGTTTCCTGCCAGGGGAGGTGCGTGCACCACCCCAGACAGGATTTTGTGTATTGGTCAGGTAGGGCTTGAAAGAAACCAGACATGCCTGTGGCTCACAAGGAGCCTCGGTGCATATGCCATTTCAAACCGGTCCTGGGGCACACCAGTCCCGGGCCTGGGGCGAGCTGGACAAAGGATTGGGGGTGTAACCACCCCCCTTCCTGGTCCCACCCATAGGGAGGGACCTAGCAGGTAGTCCGGCCCCTAGAATCCGCTTAAAGGTAGGAGGTGTGTCCTAAGACTTCAGACATCCTGGAATCAACTTGAAACTAAGAAGAAGACGGGAACTTCGATATTCTGCTGCACAGAAGACTGAAGGAAATCTCCCCTGTGGTCAGGGAGTGACCACCTTGCTAACGCAAGCACCATCCAGCGAATCAATGTCTGCTTTGCCGCTGCCTCCCGCCGGAGCCCGAGCCCAGAGACTGACAAGACCTGGACCTCCAGACCTCTCACCGCCCGATCCACAGTCCCTGAAAAGAGGAGACCCGTGGAGGCACCGAGACACGTGGAGCCAGCCATCTTGGAGCGACTACGACAAGCTGACAAGTGCAACAACCGAGGCTCCCTCCAAGTTGTGCTTTGGGATCTGAGAAGCCCAACACCCGAGCAGCATCTGCACCAAAGGTGAGCCCTCCAGCATCTCCACGATCTGCGTGGGGCCCTTCTGCATTTTGCCACTCGACGCGCCTAACCGGTTACTGGCCCGCTGGCTAGTAGCCATCTTGGCGACGAACTCTACGAAATACACCGCTGGTCTGGTTGCTCCAGACTGGCCCTTGCTCCCCTCCAAAGGAGCAGTCCTTCTGACCTTGCTGGTCAGAACCATCAGCTTATTTCATCTCCTACAACAATTGCTTTTGCCAAGGCTTGTTTGCTTCGATCAAGTTGCCGACACCGCCGACAGCGAGAGCCTGCGTGGGACAGCTCGTGAACCGACTCCTGGACGTCGTCGACCTCCAGGGACCACGTGGCTGCAGAGACAAGCTACACCTTTCTTCCTGTTTGCTCCCGACATTGCCTGGTACCCACCTGGTGCCACGCTGGTCACCGGCTAGTGACTGTGAACACTGTCCCCTCTGCTTACAGGTCTTCAACATCTCCGATCCACTCTTGGATCCACTGCATCTCTCCCGGACCGACCGCCTGCAGCATCTTTGTCTTCAGGCTCCACGGAACAGATAGAAGAAACCCGACGCACTTCGAGGCCTATGCACCCGCTTCCTGTGGGTGAGGTAAAGCTGGCACACCTGTGCCCCAGTGTAGTATTACATCTCTAGTGCCTGTGTTCCAAATATTGAGTTCCTAGTCCATCCGGAAGATCCTTTTTGCAGTAACTTTGTACTTTTTACGCACCCATTGAAACCTATGGGAGCACGCGTGTGACTATTTGCTCTGCACACGCCACCCGTGGACCTCCTGGTCACTAACTGACGTTAGCTCCTTGTAGGCCCAGCGATTCTAGAGGCCCTAGGCCTTTTCCCTTTTCTGTTCGTGGTACTTATACCACTATTTTAGTATATGGTTCGAGCGGCCACCAGGGCCTATCCATATAAAGTGCAACTTCTGTGTATTCTACTGTAATCTTGTTTGACGATTTGTGCTCCTGTGCTCATAAAGAGACTAGGGGTTACTTTGAGAAATAAATACATATATATTTTGAATATATATCTGTGTGGTGTCCTTTCATTGGTATAAAAGGGGGTTGCATTTGGTAAAACAGCTGGCTTAACACGCTTCACGAGTTTAGCCTCAAAGACTGCTTAGCCTACGCTACCACTAGGGCAGCTAGTCCGAAAAGGTTGACTTACAACCACACCATAAGGGTTGCTTGGCATGGTACAAGGTGATCACTTTAACTAGTGAGCATCATATACCAGGCCAACGTCTCACAGTGGCCTTGTGGAACTCACATTTCTCTTTGTTCAGCGTCAAATTTGCATCCAGCTGGGCATGGCAAACGCGATCAAGAGCGATGTCGTGCTCACTAACATCAGACCCATAGACCAGGATGTCGTCGCTGTAATTCAACGTGTTAGGAATGTGTTGAATGATCTGGCGGATAGCTTCCTGGAAGATTTCCGCGGCAGACGAGACGCCAAAGCTCAGCCGCTTGTACCTGAAAAGTCCTAGGTGTGTTGCAAACGTGGTGATGTAACAAGACTTGGTGTCCAATTCTAACTGGTGATAACCTTTGTTCAGGTCCAGCTTCGAGAAGACCCTTGCGCCATTCAGGGCAGCGATCATATCGCTCAGATGTGGTCCAGGGTGTCGCTCTCTTTCGATTGCGGTATTGGGTAAGCGCATGTCAACGCACAGTCTCACTTTGTTGGGAGTCCCTTTTTTTGGTACGATGACCACCGGCGACACCCACGGTGTCGGGCCATCCGTGCGCTCGATGATGTCCGCGGAAAGCAGTTCCTGAAGTTCCTCCTCGACGGCACTTTGAAGATGATAGGGAACACGGCGTGGGTGCTGCGCAATGGGTTTGACCTGTTCATTGATGTGCAGCCGAATTTGACAACCTCTCAGCTTGCCTAAACCTTGAAAGAGTTCGGGAAACTTACTGACGTAATCCTGTGTGTTGTTGACTTTGAATAAAATTTCCACCAGACGAAGCCGCTCTGCCGTGGGGAGGCTGAGAAGGCAGTCGGCTTCAGGCCCTTTGATGACATGTATGACCGCCTGTATGGTGATGTTGCCATGAGTGAGCGTTGTGTGGAATTTACCCAGACAGGGGAGCGGTTTGTTGGCCATCCACGTGAAAACGCGGACTGGTGTAAAAGTCAGTGGGGGTTTTGGGACCATTTTCTCATGTTCCGTAACTGGAATATAGTTCAGCGAAGCACCGCTATCCATGACAAATTTAGTGTTGTGATTCCCCAATTTGATGTCTAGTCGCGGATATTTTTTTAGTTGATCGGGGTCCGCAATCATGTTCAAGTATTCCACAGTGTAGGTCGAATCTCTGGAGGATGATGAGCTCGAGTCTCGAGAGGGGGATCGACGTTCCCAACATGACCTGCGTGATTCCCGGCTAGAATGTGATGAGCCTGGGGACCGCACAAGCTCTACTTGGACGGCTCGTATGTGATGTTGCCGTGTGTCTGAGCGGGACGATCTCGTTGTTTCACTTCGCCTGTTTCTGTGATAGTCCCCACACATTGCTTCGAAGTGGTTGGACCGCCCACATTTCCTGCATCGTTGACCCATGGCCAGACAGGTGTCCACATGAGGGTAGTCACGTCCACACCGATAACATTGCTTAGTCCTTTCTGTCCTTCGGTCTCTTCGCCCAAGCTCCCTTCTCCCGTACTCCGGACGCCGTTGGCGAGACAACGTGCTAGGTCTCCATTTGTTCTCCAGCGAATGTTTCCTTCTACTATTAGAGTGTTCTTGAACGCGATGTGCTTGCTCATGACTGACGTTGTGGCCTGTTTCAATGGTGGCAGCGTGTTCCTCCGCTTGGTCATATATGCGGGTCATTTCTTCAATCTCTTCTAATTCGTGGGGTTTCCTCAGTAGCCATCTCCTGAGTGTTTCTGAATGGCAACCGGTTATGATTTGCGATTTGATGGCAGCGTCAGGCGAGAAGGTTTCAAACTCGCAGTATCTCGAAAGCCGTCGCAACCGGGTGATGAATGCACTCATTGCTTTCTCCTTCCCTTGGCGTGCTTGGTGGAATGCATGGCGCTCATAATCCACGTTTCTTTTATGAAGGAACTTTTTGTTCAGTGCCTCACGCACTTTGTCATAGGTTCCCGTTTCAGCAGGCGAAAGTTCCTTGATGATTTTGCTTATTTCCCGGCCTGCCAGGTTGCGGAGGGCAATTAACTTTTCTTTGTCTTCCGTCACCTTGGATCCCTCAATATAATCTTCGAAATCTTCCAACCATTCTTGCCACTTGGGGCCCATACTCCCTCCTGTGGTCACGGTCAGGGGTTCCGGAGCTCGCAGATGTGATCCTCCCACGACAAGGGGCTTCCTCGACGGTGAGGCAGCAGGAGTCACCATAGTGTCGTTGGTTTATTCTCACCCTTTTGTTGGTGCCCGTGTCTTTAACTGTTCACGTCACTGCTTGCTTATTTGTACTTGCCAATGCTTGTTTATTTGCACTCGACAATGCTTGTTTACTTCTTCTTGCCAATGCTTGTTTATCTGCGCTTGACAATGCTTTTTTGTTTGCACTGGACATTGCTTGTTTACTTCTTCTTGCCAATGCTTGTTTATTTGCGCTTGACAATGCTTGTTTGTTTGCACTTAACAATGCTTGTTTGACGTCTCCCCGCCAATGCTTGTTTTATTTGCACTTGACAAAGCTTGCTTATTTGCTGTGTGCCTGACTTAAAAATGGCCGCTCTGCAACAATCAAGGGGTCTATCTTGAAAAACGCCTGACTCCAAGATGGCCGCCGTCACTGCACACGCACGAGGCTTTCTCTCCTAGCTCATTCAGTCCTTTTCATGCTGGACTCACCGGCGGGCAGCTTCAAGGGTGGCACTCCTTAGTCCCTGCTTCTCCCCAACGGCGACAGCTATCAGGTGAGGTCGGGGTGGGCTCCCGCCTTATTCTGCAGCTTCCCGCGTTTCTCCTCGCGACGGCGTGCCGAAACTCACGCATCAGGCGTGCGCTCTGCCGGCATCAACGGGCTTTCCAGCTCCTACTTCAACGCGCTCAATGGCGCTCGCTGGCAAGCCTTCAGGGACAGCGTCTCCGACGTTGGGGCGCTTCTCTTTCCGCTCTTGGGCACAAGGCAGGATCGGGGCAGGCTCCCGACTTCTGCACTCACTAGCGTCATCCAAGACACACGCATCTAGCGTGAGTCGCGCTTCGGAGCCATCGGCTTCGTCACTTCGGGCAGGTCCACACTTGTTCCTGTGGCGGCTCCCGGCTCCTCTAAGATCTCTGGGGCTCCTTGGTCAGTGGGGCTTGGTCATCCCACTCTCGTCGCCAGTTGTAGCATCGCGCTACAAAGAACCACAGACACTTCTTGTGGTACAACAGGAGCTTTATTACTTCACGTGTTATCTCTGCCTTGTCCCTACTCTAACTGCCCCTATCCTGTCATGACTCCTCCTCTTCCTTACACCACCCTGGCTCCGCCCTCCCCGACTACTAGGCTGCTAACTCCATTACACTTCCTTGCTACACTGCTCCTAGCCGCCCTTCGGAAGCGCCGCCGACGGACCGCGGCAACCGCCCATCAAAAGCGCCAACCATGCCTAAATCTTGCGCCCCCTCCGCCCGTGGCCATCTGAGCCACAGGGCCCCGTCGACCTGGTACTGCCCAGGGACAGGGCCGGGGCGGAGTGGGAGCAGCAAGACTCACCGTAGGTACTAGGTCACAGCGACAAGACGACGACCAATGCAGCGAGACGGGACCACGACCGCTGTTGCGTGGCATGATGTGGCGAGGTGGGCGACAAAGAGGTTGCCAGGAGGGTGGGGGAAGGCTAAATAGCCTCCCCCTCACACCAGGGCCAGGAAGTGACACGCATTGCGCGTCACTTCCGGCCAACCCGAGGAGGGGGGCTCTGGTCAGCGTCCCCGCTCCCTCCCTGTGGGAGGGGGTGGGGAGGGGTGACCGGTGCCCCGGGGGCACTAAGGCACCGACCGCTGATTGGCCCCCTGCGGAGGCCGCGGTCAGCGGCAACTACGGAGTTGGGACAGAGTGACCACTCTCTAAAAGGAAAGATAGCGCGCATGATGGAAGCCAACTCCCTCCAAACTAAGCGACCCCTACAACCTGCCTTAACGGAGCAACGTAATGCGCCAAAGGTAAGTAGGTCTCTTTTGAGTGGTGTGAAGGGCGCGGAAGGTCAGTTTAACCTAAACGACCTCCAGTTACCAGTAGAAAGTAACACTGATAACAAAGGCACGATTAAAGAAAAGGCGAAGCAGGTGAGGGCAGGTCATGGCATCCTACCGCCTTAAATCAGCACTCCTGAAGGGGCCCCAGTAACAACAATGTTACTCTCTAACACCCCGCTCCCGGAACATAGAGGGCTTTTAGACATTCACCGGGAACCCGAAAACACATGGAAACATATGAAAGAATCTGCCGGGCTGCCATCTGGTCGGCGTGACTGGCATTTTGAAGGCGCAGCCAGTGTAACAAATAAAAAATAAATGAAAGGCGGTTTTTCTTTCACTTATCAGTATATGCTTCAAAGTGCAATGTAAGAGAAAAGCACTTTAAAACATCAGCCTGTCTGCTGCTGCAGCAGCCCGGTGCCCCCCTATCAGCCCGCCCAAAGTAGTTGGAAGGCACTCTCAAGACACGTGCTCTGCCTAGCACACACACTGCCCGGGCACTTCTGGGCTGCTAATGTAGTCAGGTGAGTCACACACACTCTCTCTCTGTCTCTCTCTCTGCACTGATGTTCGCGTGTCTGATCTCTGAAGCATGTGCATTAACCTACTAGGCTGCCCTTCCAATTAGTTGCACTGATAACCAAGAGGAATGTTTTTTTCTGTATATTTCCGATGCACAATTCCACACAGAGAGTAAATGTGTGGCACACGCAGCGAAGTTACCAGGCTTGCAATAAAAAGCTTCTGTTTTCTTATATGTACAACAAATAATGTTAGAAATGCATTATGAAAACAGAAAGATAATCAAAGGACCACTTCTCTCCCCCTTGAATTAACGTCCTGCTTGTACCTTAGAGGTCATCTTTAATGTTTGGAAAGAGTGTGTCCTTCTACCCATGAAATGAAAAAATGTCACTCTTAAGTGTCACACATGTGGTCACTTAATGCCACTCATAAGCGCCCTAAAATCATGGAAATGTCACAAAGAAGCAATCTTAAACCTTGGCAGCTATGAGTGCCCTTCCATTTCTGGCGCTCTGCAGAAGTTTTCAGATCTCCTTAGACTTTCTTGTTGCTCAAATGGGTGTAGTTTCCGATATTTATGTGTTTCCCTTGTCTTCATTGCTTGATTTTGCTCACCAGAAAATGTCACTCATAGTCATTGAATGTCACTCATAATTACACTGAAATTATGAAAATGTCACACATAAGCAATCTGAAACCTTGGCAGCTATGTAAAGATAGAAGACAGGCTTAACCAGGCGCTCAACACCCATTGGACTCAAAGGGCTTCAGCCCCCCCCCTCGTGTGTGGCAGCCCGCACCCGAGCACTTCACAGGTCTTTAAAAGACTATTTGCATGTTAATGAGGCCTCGCTGTTGTTTCACCCCTTCTAAGAGCCCCTGCAGTTCCACTTTGCCTATGGCTTAAAAGATTCAGCCCCCCCTCTCCCCCCCCGCCCCCGAAATTTTTGCTTAGCCCCCTCCCGAAATTTGGCTCTAGTTGCGCCTCTGGGCTTAACACTACACAGTTTTAAAGACCACTCGTTCAAAAGAATTGCATGCCTCTGAAAAAACGCCATAGTCAGAAACGTAAGGGGGTTCGTCCAGTAGTCAATTAGTTAAAGAAAGAGAGGTAGAAGGAGAGCACCATAACTCAGACGACTCTTCTGTAGCCACGCTCCTCTTGGCCAGCTTCGATGAAACTTATCTAGCCACGTTCCCATTGGCTCTTCTCTAGACGCACCCCTATGGGCCTGCAGTAGCCTCGCTCCTATTTGTCAGCTTGGATGGCTCTTGCGTAGCCATGCTCCTATAGCCTAGCTTCGACGGCTTTTCTGTAGCCACGCTCTTATTGGCCAGCTTTGACCGTTCTTATTGTAGCGGTGCCCCTATTGGCAGCTCCTTGAGTAGCCACGCCCCCTAAAGGAGAGGGGTGCCTAAGCTCTGCCTGAGCCTGGCTGACAGAAGCAGCTTTGCTGCCAGCTCTAGAGGGAGCGCGTCAGCCCCTCCTTCTAGCATGTGATTGAAAAATTTTCTAGCAAGCGCGACAAAGAATTCTCAATTCTGTTAAGGACACGGAGGCGAGGATTATGCTTCTCTATCTTTACTGAAATTCACAGCAGCCCATAAACAAACTTTAAACTGGCATGACCCCGGAAGGTAAACCCCTTCCTGTCTGTGCACCAATCATTATACAGTCCACAACATAAGAACGTATGACAACGCCATAACTTCCTCTTTCTTTGCAATTATCTCCAACAGTCCAACCAAACTGGAAACTCCACGTGATGTAGATCCTTGTCACAACCGACAACGTCTTCAACTTTCACAGAACTGCGCCCTGCAGATGCCGTAACTCCAGGAACTCAGGTTTGCTTGTTCTGGTCACCTGCAATGGAAACTGACATCGTAACTTCCATTCCAAAATAATGGAACTACAATAACCATACAGAACTCCAGGGCGGGTAAAAGCCTTATCAGATATACAATATTGTTACTGACATTGTAGCCTGGGTGGGATAATCCTCGCCTCCGTGTCCTTAATAGAATTGAAAATTCTTTGTCGTGCTTGCTAGACAATTTTTCATTCTATGTCAGTCCACGGAGGCTCCGATTATGCTAGTTTAAAGTTGTTCCACCACCACAGAAGCCACATCCACAATAGGTTTATGATAAAACGTCTTAAATGTGGCATCCGCAGACCAGTCCGCCACGGTCATGATATCTTGCAACCGGGAACCTGCCCCAAATGACTTGGAGGCCATAGCTCCTCTAACTGAATGAGCACAAAAAATGGAAGTATCCACCCCCGCCAGACCCAGTAACAAAGTGACCCACCTGGCCAGGGTTGCAGAAGTGACCGAGCGAAAAGGTCTCTGAAGTGCAATTAATAACTGGCCTAACACATCAGTTCTAAATTCCCTAGTACAATCTTCGCAAACCTTTAAACATTTGACCACACATAATTTGCTGTGATGAGGAAAAGCAGGATAAGAAATACAATGTGAACGCGTTTTTGTACGCCTTGAAATCGTAAAGGAAACTCCCGAGGGAGTAAATACTCTACCTGCCAAATCCAAGGCCCGCACATCCGACACTCATCTACATGAGATTAGGCACAGCAAGAGTGTCAATTTTGCTGATAGCTGCTTCCTAGACAAAGCTTCATTGTTCGGCCAGCCTACCAAAAAGTGCAATACCACAGAAACGTCCCAAAGTACGTTGTACCTAGGCTGAGGAGGATTCACCAAACGAATACCTCGCACCACTTTGCAAGCCAGAGGATGTTCCCCCACCGGTTTGCCCTCTATGTGTGGATGTCCCGCTGAAATTGCAGATCTGAAGCTATTCACCGTCCGATATGCCAACCCAGATTTGGCTAGCTCCGACAAGAAATTTACAATCATATGAATGTCGGATCCCACGGGATCACCCTGTCGTTCACCACACCAACTAACCCATTGTTTCCAAGCGGATTCATATCGTTTGTGTGTGGAGGGTGCCCAAGCCTGTGATAAGAAAAAGAGAGTGTCCTGTGAAACTCCCGGCACCTGCCAACGACGCCTGAAAGTCTCCAAGCCATGAGGACCAACTGGCCTTGTAACACTAACGGGTGCCGAAGCCTCTGCGGGTCCGTGAGGATATCTGGAAATGACCAAAGTCGAACCGGAGGAGCACAAGCCAATGTCAAGGCGGTCGGAAACCACACTTGTGCCTTCCAACATGGTGAAACTAGAACAATCTCCGCCTTCTGTCTGCGGACCTGTGCCAACACCCTTGGGATCATGGCAAACGGTGGAAAGGCATATAGAATGCCCGTCGTCCATGACTGAAGAAAGGCATCCGAGCCGACCGCTAAAGGGTCTGGCCGCCAACTGTAGAACAGTGGAAGTTGTCTGTTGAGTCTGGACGCAAACAGGTCCAATACACAAGAACCCCATTTGAGGTTCAACGTCCTGAAAATGATGGTATGCAGCTTCCAATCGCTGCTGTCCCATAAGTGTCGTGAGTTCCAATCCGCAATCACGTTGGATGACCCGGGAATATATTCCGCTGTCACCACTATGCGATGGTCCAGGCAATAATGCCAGAAGTCCTTGGCTATTTCCGCCAGGAGACGAGATCTGGTCCCTCCGAGTAGATTTATGTAACGAACCGCGGACACATTGTCCATGCGGAGGAGAATGCAACAAGAAACCCGCTGAGGGGCCAGAGTGCGAATCGCAAATGAGCCCGCAAGAAGCTCCAAGCAATTGATGTGCATTTTCAATTCCTCCCAGGACCACCGACCCCCTGTTTCCAGAGTCCCACAACAAGCTCCCCAGCCCCAGCGACTGGCATCCGACTCTATCACTACATCCGGGCTGGTTGAGAAAATGGCTCTGCCATTCCAGGCATCCATATGCTCTAACCACCAATTCATCTCCGTACGAGCCTCTGTGGAAAGGACTATCTGTTGTGCATACAAAAGTCCCTTGCGCAGATGCAAGATTTTCAATCTCTGAAGGGCCCTGTAATGTAAAGGCCCCGGAAAAATTGCCTGAATGGAGGCTGCCAGAAGGCCTACCAGGCGAGCTAGCATCCTCAATGATATTGTCAGAGAGGCAAGCGCTCTCCTCAACTCCTTCTTGATCGCCACTCTCTTTTTGAGAGGAAGAAGTAATTGACTCGTGAGAGAATTGATTTGAAAACCCAAAAAATCCATCGTTTGTGATAGGATCAATAACGATTTCTCCAGGTTCAGCAGAAATCCTAATTCCTGCAGCAGTTGAATCGTCCATGAAAGGTGTACTACCAACAGATCTTTCGACTGCGCCATAATCAAAATATCGTCTAGATAAATGATCAGACGTACCCCCCTTTCTCTCAACCACTGCACGGCCGGTCTCATGAGTTTGGTGAAACACCAAGGGGCGGATGAAAGGCCAAAGGGCATCGCGGAAAATTCGAACCATTGGTCGCGCCACAGAAACTGAAAAAAGCGCCTGTGCGGTGGGAATATGGGAACCGCCAGGTAGGCGTCCTTCAGGTCCAAGCGAACCAGCCAATCGTGTTCTAGAAGGATGTCCTGCAGAAGGTGTATGCCCTCCATTTTGAAGTGGCGATACACCACCCATGCGTTGAATTCCCTGAGATTGAACACCAAACGAAACCCCTGGTCCTTCTTGGGAACCAAGAAAATTGTGCTTACAAAGCCCTGATTGTGGGGAGCAGACCCCACAATTGCTCCCTTGTGGATCAAAGCCTCCACTTCTTTGTCGATGAAACTTTGCCCTAGTAGGGAAAAATGTAGGGGTCCGGGCACGTGAATCTGTTTCAGGGAGGCATAGAACTCTATTTGAAAACCCTGCACTGTTTGTAAAACCCAGGGATCGGACGTGAGCTCTTGCCACCTGGGGAGGAACAATGCAATACGACCTCCCACCATACATTCTGTGGTACTTAAGATCTTTACCTGAATAGGAGCCATCTCCTGCTGAATTTTGCTGCCCTCTGTAGACTCCTCTCTGGCCTCTACCTCTACCTCCCCTATTACGGGAGGGGTAGAACTGTGGCTTCTGGCCACCTCTGCCTCGTTGCTCTGCTCCTCGTGAGGTCTGATTAAAACCTCGGCCGAACCCTCGACCTCGTAAGCGGCCGGCCCTGTCAAAACACCCGTGTGGAAAACTTTTTTAATGTTCGCTTGAGCCTTATCCAACGCCGAAAACGTGGCTACGTATTTCCCCATTTCTTTTACAAATTTGTCCCCAAACAGCATGCCGTTGGCAAGGGAACCATGTTCCGTTGTGGCCATCTCCACCAACTGGGAATCGATGCGCATCAAGAAGGAGCGTCTCCTCTCCGTCGAGAGAGCCACATTGGCATGCCCAGAAAACACAAGGCCCTTTGAGCCCATTCCATAACGTCCGATGTGTCCAACGGAACATTTTGATTCTTTGCGTTGACCGCCGCATCCAGAATTTTCGTAAGGGGTCCAGAGACATCTAATAGTTTGTCCTGACACCCCCGCCAAGCCCTATCTAAACCCTTTTTAGGGTCCTTCGCGAACTTTCTCATAAAAGTCGCCATATTCGGGTCTAATTCTGGCGTGTCTGCCATCTTGCCAGTCAAGGAGGGTCTCGGGCATTCAGATCGTAAGGTGGCTGGCACCTCTTTCTCAAAACCCTGTCACAAATTGTGAGCCACATAATGCGCCACCTCTGGACAAGGTACCCACTCAGTGGACCTCGGATGGATCAAGCTCTGGGGGTCAAACAAAAGATTCTTGGGCGCTTGACTGTCATCCGCCTTGTATGCAGTGTGCTTGGACTTTTTTGCCTTCTTTTTAGGCAGCACTGAATCAACCTCCGAGTCTGAGGTAGCTGGTGTGGACGGGAAAGATTCGTCGGTAGTATATGTAGCCATGGACCCATGATCCTTCATCACATTTCTGGCCATGCGCGCCAAAACTTGGGCAGAAGACTGCGTGCTCTCCGCGCCAGTGTGAGGAGATTTCATCTTCCTCTTACCATAACTGTGAAGGGGTTTTGTAAATGGCTTCAATGCCTTAATCAAAGCTTTATTAACCGAACCCTGGACGTGGGTATCCAGGGCTTCCACCAGATTCTCCTCCAATTGTTCGTGTTCTGGCTCCTCATATTCATCATATTGATTGCAGTCAACCCACTGACCTTCCTCTTCGGCGTAGTACGCCATTGCTCTAAGCAGAGAGGTCTGGAGGAGTTTCTCAAGGGGGGGAGCAGCCCAGGGGTGTCTCAGAACGTGTACAAAATTTTGTAACCCAGACAGAAACAAACCCTAATGTTCTGAAACTGTACTATCAAGGTGGAAGGAGAAACCCCTTTATGAACTCCCCTAGAGGCAAGCTCTAATCCGGAAAACGCTCCAGTTAGCATTCAAATGAGGCCAGAGATGTATGCAGTCTTGCTGCGCGCTACACGCGAAGAGCCGTTTACTCGTAATGCGAGAGAAACGGCTCGTCGCGTTCACGGCAGCATCTGGGGCAACGACGAGACTGCTTTCTGCGCACGAGGGTCTTGTGTCTGCCTCCTCCTGCTCCACCGCCCCTATCGTCACACGCGCACCGTCAGCAAACTAATGCGCGCTGCAACTACGCACGACTCAGTGAGGGGACGAGTCACTGAAACATCATTAAAATCATTGGAACAATGAAGGAACGTTAATAAAATCACCAGTACAAACGCTAATTCTGCCTCCCCAACAATATTTACCACCAGGATAAAAAATAAAGGAAAGGCACTTATCTGCTGCTGCAGCAGCAAAGAAAGAGGAAGTTATGGCGTTGTCATTCGTTTTTATGTTGTGGACTGTATAATGATTGGTGCACAGACAGGAAGGGGTTTACCTTCCGGGGTCATGCCAGTTTAAAGTTTGTTTATTGGCTGCTGTGAATTTCAGTAAAGATAGAGAAGCATAATCAGAGCCTCAGTGGACTGACATAGAATTACTAGGAGCAAAGCCCTCTCCCTCATTACACTTCTCCCCTCTCGTATAGAAACGAAATGCGTCTCCTCATGTTATCCTTAAGTGCTAGAAAGCACCGTGCAGCCTCTCATCTTTTCATAGCGCCCAAAGCAGGCCGGGGATAAAGCTTGCTGTGACTGTATGATTTGGACTCCTCACCCGGTGACCGTGTGGAGGGAGTTGATCTCGTGTCACACGGTGGGCGTGAGTGTGCAGGTAACGGGTCCACTGTCGGTTTCTTTAACGCTTCCACCGCTGGGGATCAAACAACTGCAGCGTCCAAACACTAAGCGACACCACCTGCGCAGCAGGGTGGCAAGGTCCAGGGCACGGGCACAGCAACAAGTTCATTGGAGGCAGCCAGGCGAGGCAAACCAGGTAACTATGTAGAGATCCACTCCCCGCTTTTATCCTCGCCTGGCTACCCCCGCGACCGCCCAGGCTCACCCCCCCAACCCGCACTGGCCTACCGGCCAATCACAGGTGTCCCGCCCATGAAAATTCAGCATTGTGGCACCACTGTTGGTACTGCTGGGCACCAGTCCGAACCGGCCCGAACCTGTCTAGGAGGCTCGCTATCGGTTGGCGTTGCTCCCTGGGCCAGCACCCCCTGTTTCGATGTTCTGGCATCCCTCACTGCGTCCCATCTCACACAATCTGAATCCACAATTAAAAATGTTTTCCTTCCACATGGAAACATATGAAAGAATCTGCTGGGCTGCCACCTGGTCGGCATGACTGGCATTTTAAAGGCTCAGCCAGTATAACAAATAAAACAAGCATTGAAAATGCAATAGGTCTCGCCCTCGTTTAAGTTAAAGCAATTCTGTTTGTAATTAGGTGGTTTTCTAGCTTTGCTTTTAGTAGTGTTTTTCAAACTGTCATGTACATAACATGCATATGTATGCATATATGTATAGGTATATGTATGCATGTATTTATTATCTACTGGCGGTCGCCAGTAGATAGTTATAGTTAGGACCGTGTTTCCATAGGAAATCCGCAACATTCTATTTGGAATAACTTTTGCGTCGATTGACGAATCCTCGCGAAATTTTCAAAATAGGTGGGGCGCTCCGCTCCGCTCCTTCCCTGAAAGTCTCGGGGGGATTCGTCGAGCGGGGGCTGAGAAAAAGGGGGGTCCCAATGCATTTTCCCATAGGACCTTTAGTCCGCGCTACAGCCCGAACGGCTGAACAGAAAACCTTGAAATTTGGCAGAGAGGTAGTCCTCAGGTCAGGGATGTGCCTTTTGCAGGTCTGGTGTAAATCTGTTCAGTATTTTCTGAGAAAATAGCAATATCTGGGGCGACCCCGCCACAGACCGGGAGTTGTATCCCGGAGTCAAGAGCCCTGCTGATTGAATCGCGGCCGACCCTACGGAGAAGAACTCTTGCTTGAAACCACCACGAGCCCTGCAGACTGCGTCGCGGCTCCTTCTTGCTGAAACCTTGAAGCCCCACGGAACATCGGAGCCCTGCTGACGCTGTCGCGGCCCAACCTCGCTGAAACCTCCCTCGGAGCCCTGCTGACGACGTCGCGGCTCGAGCTGAGCAGAAACCATCTTGAGAGCCCCGCTGACCTGGTCGCGGCTCCCCACGAACTGAACGCCGGAGCCCTGCTGACGCCGTCGCGGCTCGACCCCTCCGAGGCCCGGAGGTCCCCCAGCTTGAGGATAAGAACTGGGTCCCAGGTACCCTCGTACCAAACTCCTGCCAAAGACTGTCCCGCTACCCCTTCCCTCCTAAAAGAGACACGGAGACTTTTGCGGATCCCTTGATCCCCTTTTTGTGTAAATATTGAACTCGTAACCTTTTACAGTGCTGATAAAGAATTGCTCATCTTGAGACAACCTCCTTGGGTCCGGTGTGGTGGTGTTACTGGGCTAGTACATAATAGGAGAAGGATCTCCCAGGAGGCTTCTCTGCAGCGCTCGGCTACTTCGTACGGTGTGGGCCCCCCCCCCCTGAGTGGTCTCGCCGACTCCTCGGGGTCCGCCTTCCAACATTTGGTGGCCAGCGACGGGATCCGAGCTGAACGCAGTACGTACCAGCCAGTAACCCACTAGCTACCCATCCAGACAAACAGAAATCATGAGCAACCAAGAAAACAACGCGACCACGGAGTTCCAGCCCGAACGGTTGGAGGAATACACGCACAAAGAATTGAAACAGTTCTGCAAGGACAAGGGCATTGCAACCACTGGCCTAGGTACCAAAGAAGAGATGCAGAAAGCCCTGAGGACCTGGCTGGAGGCCGCGGCAGGCCCCTCCCAGGAAGAAGGTCCCCTGCCCCTGACTGTGGCCACATCAACCGCACCGACTCCGGCAACCGGAGGAAGAAATAGCCTAGAAACCGGCCTCTCCGAAGAGGAGATACGAGAGCTCGAGAAGGTCCGGAACCACGAACTAGAGCTCGCACGACTGCGGCTGGACGGCGAACTCCAGCTGGCGGAAAAGAAACTGGCCCTAGAGCAGCTACGGCTACAAGAGGAGATAGAAGAGAAGAGACGGCACCGAGAGTTGGAGGAAAAAAGACTGACCCTTGAGCACGAGCGAAGTCTCAAAGAGCTCGAGATCAAGGCGAAGAAAGGGGGGACCGACACCCCCAGTAATAGAGACACCCTACCGCCTGCCGAGGCCAAGGTACATATCCCGAAAGATGTCGTCAAGGAGTACTATAAGAGTGACGACATCCAACAATGGTTCAAGGCATACGAGGTGGCCATGATCTCCCATCGGGTGCCCCGAAAGGACTGGGGCGCCGGCCTGTGGGGTCGGTTCCTTAGTGAAGGTCGAGACACACTGCTCCAGCTGCCAGAGGAGGCGATGACCTCCTACGACCACATGAAGGAGGCCCTGCTCACCCGCTACGGGCTAACCGCGGAAATGTACCGCCAGAGGTTCAGAGACTGCAAAAAGATCCCGGGTACTACCTGGGTGGAATATGTGGACTTTTTCAACCGGGCCCTAGAAGGATGGATCAAGGGTAGCAAAGTCACCACCTACGGGCAGCTGGTCGACCTCATTGTTTGGGAACATCTCTCCAACAATTGCTTCGTGGAGCTAAGGCAACACCTCCTCGACAGCAAGATGACCGACCCACGAAAACTCGCCGTCGAGGCCGATCGATGGGTCAACACCCGAGTCCCCCGGAACTCGATGGGGGAGTACCAGAGGAACCCCACCGGACCTCCCCGCCAACGCGGTGGAGGGGGAGGGCCGAACCGGAACCGGGACCCCCCCGCCGGGGACCCCAGGAGCCCACCTCGAGGGCCGCCGCAGCAACACCTCTCCCCGAGCCTAGCCCGAAGAGGGGCGACCCCAGCCAGAACCGGACCACGGCCCCCAGTAACATGCTACGGCTGCCAACAAACCGAACACTATGCCAGCGATCCGGTCTGCCCCTGAACCGAAGAAGCGGGGCAGGCGGGCCCCCGCCCCGACAGCTGGCGGCCGTCGCCCTGGGGGAAGGAGAAGAAGAAGAAGAAACCCTCGACCGAGGAACCACCGAATGGGAGCCGGCGGCCATGTCCCTGGTCTGCCTGGGCAGCCGAGAAATGGTGCCCCGCACCCCCATCCCAAGCAACACCCAGAAGTACCGGCAGCAGGTCAATGGACAACGGGCCGAAGCCCTTCGTGACACCGGCGCCAGTGTCACCGCTGTCCGCTGCCACCTGGTGACCCCCGAACAGATCCTACCCAATGTGCTGTGCCCCGTCCGGACGGCCGACAACAGCGAAAGCCTGTGCCAGATGGCCCTGGTCCCCTTCGAGTGGGGAGGGGTGACAGGCCTGCTAAAAGTGACTGTCCGCGACAACGCACCAGTGGACTGCCTCCTGGGGAACGACCTGGAGAGTTCCCCCTGGGCTCAAGTGGAGCGTCGAGAGCACCTCCGAATGCTGGGACTATCCGAATGGGCCTGCGCCATCACCCGGTCCATGATCGCCCAGGCCCCCCGCTCGTCCCGGGCCCCCGGTGCCGCCCAGCCCGAGGGGCTTGCACCACCCCCCGCCTGCAGCGAGGGGGAGGCGGACACCGACACTGGACCTACTGAACCCTCCCCCGAAGAGATTGCTTCCCTAGGCGCCCTACCAGAACTTGCACAATGGCGCCACGAAGGGGGCCCCACCCGAGAGCAGTTCCAGCAAGAACAGCAGTCCTGTCCCTCTCTCGAAGGGGTCCGACAACAAGCGTCCGCACAAGCCAACGGGGACCAGACCGCCACCCACTGGGTCTACTGGGCCGAGGGCCTATTGTACAGTGAACAGAAAGTGGCAGAACTCGGGGCCAGCCGCGTGTTGGTGGTCCCCCTCCGCTTCCGGGAGTTCCTTCTCAACCTGGCACATGACGTGCCCCTCGCCGGACACCTAGGGCAAGACAAAACTTACAGCCGTCTGGTGACCCACTTCTACTGGCCCCGGATGCGGAGAGACGTGGACAACCACTGCCGGTCCTGCCAGACCTGCCAAGCCAGCGGGAAGACGGGGGGGTCGGGTCAAGGCCCCCCTCCAGCCCTTTCCAGCCGTCAGCACCCCGTTCGAACGGGTCGGGATCGACATCGTGGGGCCCCTGGACCCCCGGACCGCCCTGGGCCACCGCTTCATCCTGGTCCTCGTGGACCACGCCACCAGGTACCCGGAGGCGGTCCCGCTAAGAACTGTAACGGCCCCCGTGGTGGGCCGGGCCTTGATGGGGATCTTCTCCCGAATGGGATTTCCCCGCGAAGTGGTGAGCGACCGGGGCACAAACTTCATCTCCAAGTACATGCAGTCTCTGTGGCGGCAGTGCGGGGTCACGTACAAATTCACAACCCCCTATCACCCTCAGGGGAACGGGCTGGTCGAGCGCTTTAACAGAACCCTGAAGGGGATGATTCAGGGCTTGGAAGAGCCCCTCCGGCGGAGATGGGATGTCCTACTACCATGCCTCCTGTTTGCCTATCGGGAGGTCCCGCAGAAGTCCCTGGGGTTCAGCCCGTTTGAGCTATTGTACGGACATCCGGTCCGCGGACCGCTCAGCCTGGTCAAGGAGGGCTGGGAGACGAAGCTCCAAGGCGCCCCTCCTGACGTCTACCGATACCTCCTGACCCTACGAAACCAGACCCGCAAGTTCCGAGCCATGGCCGAAGCCAACCTCGAGGCCAGCCAGGAGGACATGAAGCGGTGGTACGATCGGAACACCTCTACAATCGAGTTCGAGCCAGGCCAGAGAGTCTGGGTCATGGCCCCTGTTGAGCCCTGCGCCCTCCAGGACAAGTGGACCGGGCCCTTCAAAGTGGTGGAAAAGAAAAGCCCCGTCACCTACCTAGTCGACCTAGAGTCCCCACGGAACCCCCTCCGGGTTCTACATGCTAACAGGCTCAAACCCCACTTTGCCCGGACCGAACTGAGCCTGCTGCTGGCAACCGACGAGGGGGGCGAGGACGACTCCGAGCCCCTACCCGACCTCTTGCAGAACGACGTCCACGACGGATCCATCAAAGGTGTCCACCTCGCCTCCTCCCTGACCCCGGAACAGCGTATCGACTGTCAACAACTGCTGCAGGACTACGCAGCCCTCTTCTCCCTCACCCCGGGGGTGACCCACTGGTGCGTCCACGACGTCGACACCGGGGACAGCCCCCCCGTGCGACACCGAGCCTACAGGGTACCCGACCGAGTACGGGCATGCATCCAGGCCGAAGTAGCGAAGATGTTTGCCCTGGGGGTCATCGAGCCCTCCGACAGCCCATGGGCCAGCCCTCTCGTCCTGGTACCAAAGGCCGCAGCCCCCAGCCATCCCCCGGAGTTACGATTTTGTGTAGACTACCGAGCCCTGAATGCTGTGACCAAGACGGACGCCCATCCTATACCCCGGGCCGACGAACTCATCGACCGCTTGGGGTTCGCCCGCTACCTGAGCACGCTGGACCTCACGGCTGGGTACTGGCAGATCCAGCTCACCCCCGGCGCCCGAGAAAGATCCGCCTTTTCTACCCCTGATGGGCATTACCACTTTCGGGGGATGCCCTTCGGCATGAAGAACGCCCCGGCCACTTTTCAGAGACTTGTAAACAAGGTTCTGGCCGGGCTCGAGGCCTTCAGCGCGGCCTATTTGGATGACATTGCCGTGTACAGCAACCACTGGGCTGAGCACCTAATTCACCTCAAAGCCGTCCTGGCCGCCCTCCAAAGGGCCGGGCTCACGATCAAGGCCAGCAAATGCCAGATCGGCCAAGGATCGGTGACCTACCTGGGCCATCAGGTGGGAAGCGGTCAGGTGGCCCCTCTCCAGCCAAAAGTCGATGCCATCCAGGCATGGGAGCCCCCAACTACCCAGACCGCTGTGCGGGCCTTCCTGGGCCTCACTGGATACTACCGGCGGTTCATCCGGGACTATGGGAGCATTGTTGGGCCTCTCACAGAGCTCACCTCGAAGAAACAGCCCAAGAAGGTGCACTGGACTCCCCGCTGCCAATCAGCTTTCGAGACTCTCAAGGCAGCGATGTGCACTGCCCCTGTGCTCCAGGCCCCTGACTACAGTAAGGAGTTCATCGTGCAGACAGACGCCTCCGAATATGGGATCGGGCCGTCCTGTCTCAGGTTGATGAGAAGGGACTCGACCGCCCGGTGGCCTTCATCAGCCGACGGCTACTGCCCCGGGAGCAACGATGGAGCACCATCGAGCGCGAGGCCTTCGCCGTAGTGTGGGCCCTTAAGAAGCTCCGGCCCTATCTCTTCGGTACCCACTTTCGGGTCCAGACCGACCACCGGCCCTTGCGGTGGTTAATGCAAATGAGAGGCGAGAATCCCAAGCTGCTGCGGTGGTCCATTGCCCTGCAAGTGATGGACTTTTCGGTTGAGCACCGACCCGGCCATGACCACGCCAACGCGGACGGCCTATCCCGCTTCTTCCGCCTTGACGAGGAGAATCCCCAAGAAGATGGGTGACTCTCCCTGCCTTCGGCTGGGGGGGACGCCTGTTGGACCTGGCCTCGTGGCATGGTCCTGACTTCCCGGGGGTTGGGCCCGTTCCCCGCCCTAGCCTCCACGAGCTACCCGTTCGGGCCGCACGAGGTCACCTACACCTCGGGGCTCCGCCATTTTGTCGCCTGCCACGTGACCCTGCACACCAGTCCTCATGACCCCGCTCCACCCGGCCTCGGCCCCAGCAAGGCCCAGACAGTGAGGCACCAAGAACTGGCCAGGGGGTATCACGTGAACACCTCATCGCCCTGGCGGAGGGCGGTATCGATGGGACCCCCAACCGTCCCCACACACCGAGGTGCGATCGGCCTCCATCTCTCCTGGGCCGGGCGCCTCTCCTGCTGGGCGTCTGGCCGCTCCCACCCCGGCCTCTCCGCCCCCCGGGCGCAAGGGTCCGGACATCAAAAGGGCTCCAGAACTATATCTGGGGCGACCCCGCCACAGACCGGGAGTTGTATCCCGGAGTCGAGAGCCCTGCTGATTGAATCGCGGCCGACCCTACGGAGAAGAACTCTTGCTTGAAACCACCACGAGCCCTGCAGACTGCGTCGCGGCTCCTTCTTGCTGAAACCTTGAAGCCCCACGGAACATCGGAGCCCTGCTGACGCTGTCGCGGCCCAACCTCGCTGAAACCTCCCTCGGAGCCCTGCTGACGACGTCGCGGCTCGAGCTGAGCAGAAACCATCTTGAGAGCCCCGCTGACCTGGTCGCGGCTCCCCATGAACTGAACGCCGGAGCCCTGCTGACGCCGTCGCGGCTCGACCCCTCCGAGGCCCGGAGGTCCCCCAGCTTGAGGATAAGAACTGGGTCCCAGGTACCCTCGTACCAAACTCCTGCCAAAGACTGTCCCGCTACCCCTTCCCTCCTAAAAGAGACAAGGAGACTTTTGCGGATCCCTTGATCCCCTTTTTGTGTAAATATTGAACTCGTAACCTTTTACAGTGCTGATAAAGAATTGCTCATCTTGAGACAACCTCCTTGGGTCCGGTGTGGTGGTGTTACTGGACTAGTACATAATAGGAGAAGGATCTCCCAGGAGGCTTCTCTGCAGCGCTCGGCTACTTCGTACGGTGTGGGGGCCCCCCCCCCCCTGAGTGGTCTCGCCGACTCCTCGGGGTCCGCCTTCCAACAGTGCCCTTTCCCGTTCTCGTATCTCTTCATGGGAAAGGCTGGTGTCTGGGACAGTTCGCTCCCCGTTTGTCGGGGTCGTGGTCGGCAGGTTTCCGTCCTGGGCCGAGGTTCCTTCGGCTCGGGGTGGAGGGGTCTCGAGTTCTGCCCAGGCTTTCAGGGCTCTCTGCATCTCTTCCTTGGTGCCCAATCCTGTGGTTGGGATCCCTTTGTCCTTGCAGAACTGTTTGAGTTCTTTGTGGGTGTATCCCTCCAGTTTCTCCACCTGGAAGGTTGCGGCCACGGTTGCTTCTTGGCCATCCATGGTTTTCTTTTCCCGTCTGGTCCGGCAGTGGTTGCGTTACTTGCTTGTACGATTGCGTCTGGCTCGGATCCCGTCGCTGGCCACCAAATGTTGGAGGGAGGCCCACCGGGTAGTCAGGGAGACTAGTCCGGGCACCTTCCCACCGCAAAGTTATAGCCGAGCGCCGCTGAGAAGCCCCCTCGGGGAGGTCCTTCTCCTATGATCGTACTAGGCCCAGTAACACCACCACACAGTGTAGGAGAGTAGGGTCTGCAATCCTATGATCACCCATATTTTTTGCTTTTGCTTCATTGGTTTACGACTTTCCCCGGCTGTGGGCCTGCCAATCAGACCCACAGCCTAGCTGTTCTCTCTCGAAATTAACACACATGTACATTAGGTGCATCCACCAATTGGAACTGGGCCGCCTTGTCAGTCCCTGTCTCAGCATACCACAGGTATCCAGGGCATCGGTGTACCCAGGGCCTACCAGGGGCTGCAGCATGTATTATGCCACCCCTGGAATGGCCGCCCAAATCTGACACAACTGGCTGCACGACAGCTGGGGCCACGTGGTGTAATCACCCGTTGCTGTAGGTGTAGTATTCCTACACCTAACCCTAAAATGGACACATGGATTCCTATCAGTCACTCCTATGGCAGGCCTTATCAATCCTGAAGGCAGAGTGCAGGGAATCATGTGGGACGGTGCTCTGGCGCGAGCTTAGCCCGTCGACGGCTTGCGGAACCAAGTCCTAATAGCCGTTCCATGGTGACGCGGGCCAACTACTTTTAAATGCATTATAATCCTTGCGGTTATTTGCTAACTTTGGCATCGCATCACCTACACATGTCGAGTAAGGTGTCATACGAATTGGAATACGAACCCCTCGCCAGTTCTGGCGACGGGGTTAGCATTTCCCCCTTCTAGGGGGGCACGACATGGAAGTAACCTTGAACCCCGGTTAAAGTTGACTCAAGCCTCAGCATCACAAAATGGATGCTGCCACCAGACACAAGTCTGACCTCCTGCTGCTGGGAGACCTTCCAGCGAAGGGAGTTTTGACAAAGGGTTTCCTGTCGAGGGCGGTGTTAGCACCATCCCAGACAGGGTTTGTGTATCCCAGGTAGGCAGGGCTGAAAGGAAGGTGATTGCAAGTGGCACCCCGGTGCTCACTGTGCATAGCCCGGCTCAAACCAGTTTCGGGGGCACACCAGCCCCTGAGCTGGGGCGAAGCCGGACAAAGGATAGGGGTGTAACCACCCCCCTCCTGGCTCCACCCATAGGTAGAACCTAGTCACGGGCCAGCCCCTTTTCTTAGAATAAAGGTAGGAGCGAGTCCCCTTCCCAAATTGGATAATTCTGAATCTTGAACTACTTTCCACGAAAGGAACTCTTGACTATTTCTGAAGACTCTCCCTTGTGGCTAAGGAGTAGCCACCCTGCACCAGCAGGCACCACCTAAGCGCTTGCGGTTTGCTGTAAGTCTCTCCTACGGATCAAGACATCTCTGACCTTTTACCTACCTCATCAGCCCAGCTGAGAGCCGTAGGTGTGAGGAGACTTGCGGGACCGGCCATCTTCAGAACCTGCACGACGCTTATCTAGCACGCCCACCGAGGGACCCTCGAGTGAGTGCACCTAGGGTTTGAGAAGCCCTAACCCTGAGCAGCTCCAGCACCGAAGTCTGCCTCCCCAGCATCCACGAGATCTGCGTGGGGGGCCTTCCGCTCCTTGCTGTTCACCGCGTTGTTCGACCACTTGCCGACCGGCTTGTGGCCCTCTTCACGACGCACCACGATTGTTTTCATCACTAGTCTGGTTGCTCCAGACTGGCTCTTGCTCACCTTCAACAGAGGAGTACCACGGACCCTCCTGGTCCACTCCAGATGCCATCTTGACTCCACCACGTGGGTTTGCCACTGCCAAGATCCGCTGCCCCATTCCTGGGCCCAGCATCATCGACAGCAGACACCTTCGTGGGACAGCTCGCCCTCCATCCTGGTCGCCGCCGCGCCTCCTGGTCCGAGGAACAGCCGAGTCCGACGTCATCCACTCACCTGGTCGAGGTGACTTCAGCCGGTACCCTCCTGGTGCCCACACGATCGCTGGCTAGCGGTTGAGAACTGAGTCCCCTCTGCTTTCAGGTTTCCTTCATCACCGATCCAGGCTTGGATCTCGCTGAACATCGACACTGGTCGCCTGCCAGCAACTCTTCTTTCAGGCTCCTGAGACTACAACGAGGACTTCCGACATCTTGCCGAACCTTCCACAGCCGCAGCCTCAGGGCTAGGTAACTCGAGCATTTCGGTGCTCCATCGCAGGTTCGCTTTACAAGTGTCCAGTTCCTTTTTCGTTTAGTCCCACTGATCGGATCACTCCGGAATCAGTACCTTTAGACTTTCTAACTTTCCCCTTCCACTTGCAGTGTAATGGTTTCGTGCCCTCGGGCATTTGTGTAAATTGTGCAACCAGAAGTTTTTTCCTAAGAGTTTTGTATTGTGCTTAGCTCCCTGACTCATAAAGAGCCAGGGTAGTCTTGTTATAAATAAATATCCTCTATTTTTCATAACAACTTGTGTGGTGTCCTTTCACTTGGTGTTCAAGGGGTACATGTGATGGTAAACAGCTGGCTTAACACGCCCTCTAGAGTTTAGCCTAAGACTGCTCGTATCCACGCTACTAGGATAGCTGGTCTATAAGGTTGACTTACAACCAATCATCAATAAGGGTCGTTTGGAATGATACACAGTGATCACTAGAATAGTGAGCACTACATATCAGGCCAACTTCTCACACACAGGACTCGATAGCAGTTGCAAGATTAGATTATTTATCGGCAGTAATACGGGCAATATTTACAGAGGGATCGAGAGATCCTATCAAAGTCTCAATGTTCGTGAATAGGATAGGGTAGCGGGACAGTCTTAGTACCAACCAGGTACGGGAGGGCTCTGCGCCAGACCTTGGATGCTGGTCTCAGAGCGGCTCGGACGTGGAGAGCCGCGACGGCGTCTGCAGGGCTCGGATGGTAGTTCCGCTTCGGTCGAGCCGCGACGAGGTCAGCTGGGCTCAGGTGGTAAGGTTCCACAAGGTCGGGCCGCGACAGCGTCAGCAGGGCCCCAAAGGTTCGTGAAGGTCTTTAAGCACGGTGGAGCCGCGACGTCGTCAGCAGGGCTCAAGTGGTGGCTCAGAGTGAGTCTTCTTCCGTAGGGTCAGCCGCGATCCGATCAGCAGGGCTCTTGACTCCAGGATACAACTACTGCCCTGTTGTCGGGTCGCCCCAGATATAGGAAGGGAGCCCTTTGATGTCCGGACCCTGGCGCCCGGAGGGGGCGGAGAGGCCGGGTAGGGAGCGGCCAGTCGCCCAGCAGGAGAGGCGCCAGGCCCCAGAGAGCTGTGGGGCGATCGCACCTAGGTGTGGAAGGACGGTTGGGGGTCCCATCGATACTGCCCTCTGCCGGGAGTGGGAAGGGCTCACGTGGTGTCCCCCGGGCCAGGGGTTGGCGTCTTGATGTCGTGCCTCGCTGGGACCGAGGCCGGGTAGAGCAGGGTCATACAGATGGTCATGTGGAGTGATGTGCAATCCAATATGGAGGAGTCCCGATGTGCATGGGACCTTGTGCGGCTTAGCGCGGGGAAACAGGACCACGCCACGAGGCCGGCTCCCACAGGCAGTAAATATTTGCGAAATGCCATGATGCTCCAAAACTGTCTGAGTGAGGTGTGCCCTCACACAGCTCCCTTTCTCACCTCTACCACCACGAAAATACCACAGCAGTCCTGTATGTATGTATATATATGCACATATACATATGAATAAATGCATATATATACATATATATATGTGCATATGTGTGCGCGTCGAGAGAGGTAGAAAGAGGAAGAGAGGTAGAGGTAGAGAGATAGAGGTAGAGAGTAGTAGAGAGAGGTAGAGTGTAGTAGAGAGTGTGTAGTAGAGTACTAGAGAGTGAGTAGGAGAGAGTGAGAAGGAGAGAGTGAGTAGTAGAAAGTGAGTAGTAAAGAGTGTAGTAGAGAGTAGAGAGTGAGTAGTTGAGAGTGAGTAGTAAAGTGTAGTAGAGAGTAGTGAGTCTGTAGTAGTGAGTGTGTAGTAGAGAGTGTATAGTAGAGTGCGTAGTAGAGAGTAGTAGTGAGTAGTAAAGAGTG
This sequence comes from Triturus cristatus, assembly GCF_964204655.1. Lineage (NCBI taxonomy): Eukaryota > Metazoa > Chordata > Amphibia > Caudata > Salamandridae > Triturus > Triturus cristatus. The sequence goes on along the minus strand of NC_140582.1, from coordinate 1,203,368,638 downwards.
AGTAATAAAGAGTGAATAGTAGAGTAGTAAAGAGTGAATAGTAGAGAGTGAATAGTAGAGAGTAGTGGTGTAGTAGAAAGTGTGTAGTAGAGACTGAGTAGTAGAAAGTGATCAGTAGAGAGTAGTAGTGTGTAGTAGAGTGTGTAGTAGAGTAGTAGAGAGTATGTAGTAGAGTAGTAGAGAGTGAGTAGTGGAGAGTGTGTAGAAGAGAGTGTGTAGTAGAGAGTGTGTAGTAGAGAGTAGAGTGTGTACTAGAGAATGTGCAGTAGAGAGTATGTAGTATAGAGTGAGTAGTTGAGAATAGTAGAGAGTGTGTAGTAGAGAGTAGTGACTGTGTAGTAGTGACTGTGTAGTAGAGAGTGTGTAGTAGAGTGTGTAGTAGAGAGTAGTAGTGTGTAGTAGAGAAGTAGAGAGTAGTAGAGAGTTGTTGGACCCGGCCTCGTGGCGTGGTCCTTACCCCCGTGGATTGTGCCCGTTCCCCTCCCCGGCCTTCACGGGCCACCCTTCAGAACTGCACCGAGACCCCTCATCCCGAGTCGCACGAGGTCGCATACCCCTCGGGGCTCCGCCATCTTGTTGGCATTCACGTGACTCTGTGCGCCAGCCGGCGTGACCCCGCTCAACCCGGCCTCGGCCCCAGCGAAGCCCTGACATCGAGGCACCAGGCACTGGCCAGGGGGTGCCACATGAACCATTCACCGCCCCCTGCGGAGGACAGTATCGATGGGACCCCCAACTGTCCTCCCATCCCTAGGTGTGATTGCCCTGCAACTCTCTTGGGCCTGGCGCCTCTCCTGCTGGGCGTCTGGCCACCTCCACCCGGCCTCTCTGCCCCCCCGGGCGCAAGGGTCCGGACATCAAAGGGCTCCAGACCTATATCTGGGGCGACCCCGCCACAGATCGGCAGTTGTATCCCGGAGTCGAGAGCCCTGCTGATCGAATCGCGGCCGACCCTACGGAGAAGAACTCTTGCTTGGACTACCACGAGCCCTGCAGACTGCGTCGCGGCTCCTTCTTGTTGAAACCTTGAAGCCCCCCGGAACATCGGGGCCCTGCTGACGCTGTCGCGGCCCAACCTCGCTGAAACCTCCCTCGCAGATAGGCTGCTGACGACGTCGCGGCACGAGCTGAGCAGAAACCATCTTGAGAGCCCTGCTGATCGAATCGCGGCTCTCCACGAACTGAACGCCAGAGCCCTGCTGACACCGTCGCGGCTCGACCCCTCCGAGACCCGGAGGTCCTCCAGCTTGAGGATAAGAACTGGGCCCCAGGTACCCTCGTACCGAGCTCCTGCCAAAGACTGTCCCGCTACCCCTACCCTTCTAAAGAGACACTGAGAATTTTGGTGGATCCCTCGATCCCTTTCGTGTAAATATTGATCCCGTAACCTTTAAGTGCTGATAAAGAATTGCTTGTCTTGAGACAACCTCCTTGAGTCCTGTGTGGTGGTGTTACTGTGCTAGTACGTGATAGGAGAAGGATCTCTCAGGAGGCTTCTCTGCAGCGCTCGGCTACTTCGTGCAGTGTGAGGGCCCCCCCCTGGGTGGTCTCGCCGACTCCTCGGGGTCCGCCTTCCAACATTTGGTGGCCAGCGACGGGATCCGAGCCGAACGCAGTACGTACCAGCCAGTACCCACTAGCTACCCATCCAGTCAAACAGGAATCATGAGCAACCAGGAAAATAACGCGACCATGGAGTTCCAGCCCGAACGGTTGGAGGAATATACGCACAAGGAATTGAAACAGTTCTGCAAGGACAAAGGCATTGCAACCACCGGCCTAGGTACCAAAGAGGAGATGCAGAAAGCCCTGAGGACCTGGCTGGAGGCCGAGGCAGGCCACTCCCAGGAAGAAGGTCCCTTGCCCCTGACTGAGGCCACATCAACCGCACTGACTCCGGCAACCGGAGGAAGAAAGAGCCTAGAAACCGGCCTCTCCGAAGAAGAAATACGAGAGCGGGAGAAGGTCCGGAACCACGAACTAGAACTTGCACGACTGCGGCTGGACGGCGAACTCCAGCTGGCGGAAAAAAAACTGGCCCTCGAGCAGCTACGGCTTCAGGAGGAGATAGAAGAGAAGAGACGGCACCGAGAGTTGGAGGAAAAAAAACTGACCCTTGAGCACGAGCGAAGTCTCAAAGAGCTCGAAATCAAGGCCAAGGACGGGGGGACCAACACCCCCAGTACTAGAGACACCCTACCGCCTGCCGAGGCCAAGGTACATATCCCGAAAGAGGTCGTCAAGGAGTACTATAAGAATGACGACATCCAACAATGGTTCAAGGCATACGAGGTGGCCATGACCTCTCATCGGGTGCCCCGAAAGGACTGGGGCGCCGGCCTGTGGGGGCGGTTCCTGAGTGAGGGTCGAGACACACTGCTCCAGCTGCCGGAGGAGGTGATGACCTCCTACGACCACATGAAGGAGGCCCTGCTCACCCGCTACGGGCTAACCGCGGAAATGTACCGCCAGCGGTTCAGAGACTGCAGAAAGATCCCGGGTACTACCTGGGTGGAATATGTGGACTTTTTCAGCCGGGCCCTAGAAGGATGGATCAAGGGTAGCAAAGTCACCACCTACGGGCAGCTGGTCGACCTCATCGTTTGGGAACATCTCTCCAACAATTGCTTCGTGGAGCTAAGGCAACACCTCCTCGACAGCAAGATGACCGACCCACGAAAACTCGCCGTCGAGGCCGATCGATGGGTCAACTCCCGAGTCCCCCGGAACTCGATGGGGGAGTACCAGAGGAACCCCACCGGACCCCCCCGCCAACGCGGTGGAGGGGGAGGGCCGAACAGGAACCGGGACCCCCCCGCCGGGGCCCCCAGGAGCCCCCCTCGAGGGCCACCGCAGCAACACCTCTCCCCGAGCCTAGCCCGAAGGGGGGCGACCCCGGCCAGAACCGGACCACGGTCACCAGTAACATGCTACGGCTGCCAACAAACCGGACACTATGCCAGCGACCCGGTCTGCCCCCTGAACCGAAGAAGCGGGGCCGGCGGGCCCCCGGCCCGACAGCTGGCGGCCGCCGCCCTGGGAGAAGCAGAAGAGGAAGAAGAAACCCTCGACCGAGGGACCACCGAATGGGAGCCGGCAGCCATGTCCCTGGTCTGCCTGGGTAGCCGAGAAATGGTGCCCCTCACCCCCATCCCAAGCAACACCCAGAAGTACAGGCAGCAGGTCACCGTCAATGGACAACGGGCCGATGCCCTTCGTGACACCGGCGCCAGCGTCACCGCTGTCCGCTGCCACCTGGTGACCCCCGAACAGATCCTACCCAATGTGCTGTGCCCCGTCCGGACGGCCGACAACAGCGAAAGCCTGTGCCAGATGGCCCTGGTCCCCTTCGAGTGGGGAGGGGTGACAGGCCTGCTAAAGGTGACGGTCCGCGACGACGCACCCGTAGACTGCCTCCTGGGGAACGACTTGGAGAGTTCCCCCTGGGCTCAAGTAGAGCGACGAGAGCACCTCCGAATGCTGGGACTATCAGAATGGGCCTGCGCCATCACCCGGTCCATGACCGCCCCGGCCCCCCGCTCGTCCTTGGCCCCCGGTGCCGCCCAGCCCGAGGGGCTCGCACCACCCCCCGCCTGCGGCGAGGGGGAGGCGGACACCGACCCTGGACCTAGTGAATCCTCCCCCGAGGAGATTGCTTCCCCGGGCGCCCTACCAGAACTGGCACAATGACGACACGAAGGGGGCCCCACCCGGGAGCAGTTCCAGCAAGAACAGCAGGCCTGTCCCTCTCTCGAAGGGGTCCGACAACAAGCGTCCGCACAAGCCAACGGGGACCAGACCGGCACCCACTGGGTCTACTGGGCCGAGGGCCTGTTGTACAGTGAGCAAAAAGTGGCAGAATTCGGGGCCAGCCGCGTGTTGGTGGTCCCCCTACGCTTCCGGGAGTTCCTGCTCAACCTGGCACATGACGTGCCCCTCGCCGGACACTTGGGGCAAGACAAAACTTACAGCCGTCTGGTGAACCACTTCTACTGGCCCCGGATGCGGAGAGACGTGGACAACCACTGCTGGTCCTGCCAGACCTGCCAAGCCAGCGGGAAGACGGGGGGTCAAGTCAAGGCCCCCCTCCAGCCCTTTCCAGCCGTCAGCACCCCGTTCGAACGGGTCGGAATCGACATCGTGGGGCCCCTGGACCCCCAGACCGCCCTGGGCCACCGCTTCATCCTGGTCCTCGTGGACCACGCTACCAGGTACCCGGAGGCGGTCCCGCTAAGAACTATAACGGCCCCCGTGGTAGGCCGGGCCTTGATGGGGATCTTCTCCCGAGTGGGATTTCCCCGCGAAGTGGTGAGCGACAGGGGCACGAACTTCATTTCCAAATACATGCGGTCCCTGTGGCAGCAGTGCGGGGTCACGTACAAATTCACAACCCCCTATCACCCTCAGGGGAACGGACTGGTTGAGCGGTTCAACAGAACCTTAAAGGGAATGATCCAGGGCCTGGAAGAACCCCTAAGGCGGAGATGGGATGTCCTGCTGCCGTGCCTCCTGTTTGCCTATCGGGAGGTCCCGCAGAAGTCCCTGGGGTTCAGCCCGTTTGAACTATTGTACGGACATCCGGTCCACGGACCGCTCAGCTTGGTCAAGGAGGGCTGGGAGACGAAGCTCCAAGGCGCCCCTCCTGACGTCTACCGATACCTCCTGACCCTCCGAAACCAGACCCGCAAGTTCCGAGCCATGGCCGAAGCCAACCTCGAGGCCAGCCAGGAGGACATGAAGCGGTGGTACGATCGGAACTCCTCTACCATCGAATTCGAGCCAGGCCAGAGAGTCTGGGTCATGGCCCCGGTTGAACCCTGCGCCCTCCAGGACAAGTGGACCGGGCCCTTCAAGGTGGTGGAGAAGAAAAGCCCCGTCACCTACCTAGTCGACCTGGAGTCCCCCCGGAACCCCCTCCGGGTTCTACATGCTAACAGGCTCAAACCCCACTGTAGGAGAGTAGGGTCTGCTATCCTATGGTCACCCCAAATTTTTGCTTTTTGCTTCACTGGTTTTTGACATATTGAGGCTGTGGGCCTGCCAATCAGACCCCCAGCCTGCTGTTCTCTCTACTAAATTAAAACTATGCACCCTAGGTGCATAACCAATTGGAAGTGGATCACCCTGTCAGCCCCTGTACCAGTGTACACTAGGTACCCAGGGCATTGGTGTACCCAAGGCCTGCCAAGGGCTGAAGCATGTATTATGCCACCCCAGGCTTGGCCTAACAATTTGACACAACTGGCTGATCACTCAGCTGGGGTAAGTTGGTGTAATCACCTCTTACTTAGGTGTAGTATACCTATACCTAACCTTAAATGGGACACCTGGTAACCTATAAGTCACTCCTATGGCAGGCCTTAACAATCCTGAAGGCAGAGTGCTTGGTTCCATGTGAGATGGTGCCCTGGCATGAGCTGAGCCTGTCTGCAGTGGTCGGAACAACTTCCTTCTACTGTTTCCAGATATCGTCATACCATATACTCTTAAGTGCATTATGAACCTCGCGGTTAAATGCTATCTTTGGTTTGGCTTTATCAAAACATGTCGAGTAAGGTGTCATACGAATTGGAATACTAACCCCTCGCCAATTCTGGCGACGGGGTTAGCATTCCACCCTTCTAGAGGGACACGACATGTACAGTACCTGAAACCCGGGTAAAATCAGACATAGCCTCAGCTCCACAAAATGGATGCTGCCACCACAGACACAAGTCTGCCCTCCTGCTGCTGGGAGTCCTTCCAGCTTGGGAGGTGTGGACAAAGGGTTTCCTGCCAGGGGAGGTGCGTGCACCACCCCAGACAGGATTTTGTGTATTGGTCAGGTAGGGCTTGAAAGAAACCAGACATGCCTGTGGCTCACAAGGAGCCTCGGTTCATATGCCAGTTCAAACCGGTCCTGGGGCACACCAGTCCCGGGCCTGGGGCGAGCTGGACAAAGGATTGGGGGTGTAACCACCCCCCTTCCTGGTCCCACCCATAGGGAGGGACCTAGCAGGTAGTCCGGCCCCTAGAATCCGCTTAAAGGTAGGAGCTGTGTCCTAAGACTTCAGACATCCTGGAATCAACTTAACACTAAGAAGAAGACGGGAACTTCGACGCTCTGCTGCACAGAGGACTGAAGCCAATCTCCCCTGTGGTCAGGGAGTGACCACCTTGCTAACGCAAGCACCATCCAGCGAATCAACGTCTGCTTTGCCGCCGCCTCCCGCCGGAGCCCGAGCCCAGAGACTGACAAGACCTGGACCTCCAGACCTCTCACCGCCCGATCCACAGTCCCTGAAAAGAGGAGACCCGTGGAGGCACCGAGACACGTGGAGCCAGCCATCTTGGAACGACTACGACAAGCTGACAAGTGCAACAACCGAGGCTCCCTCCAAGTTGTGCTTTGGGATCTGAGACGCCCAACACCCGAGCAGCATCTGCACCAAAGGTGAGCCCTCCAGCATCTCCACGATCTGCGTGGGGCCCTTCTGCATTTTGCCACTCGACGCGCCTAACCGGTTGCTGGCCCGCTGGCTAGTAGCCATCTTGGCGACGAACTCTACGAAATACACCGCTGGTCTGGTTGCTCCAGACTGGCCCTTGCTCCCCTCCAAAGGAGCAGTCCTTCTGACCTTGCTGGTCAGGACCATCAGCTTATTTCATCTCCTACAACAATTGCTTTTGCCAAGGCTTGTTTGCTTCGATCAAGTCGCCGACACCGCCGACAGCGAGAGCCTGCGTGGGACAGCTCGTGAACCGACTCCTGGACGTTGTCGACCTCCAGGGACCACGTGGCTGCAGAGACAAGCTACACCTTTCTTCCTGTTTGCATCCGACATTGCCTGGTACCCACCTGGTGCCACGCTGGTCACTGTGTGGTAAATATTTAAATTACCTGTACTATTTTTTATGCGGTAAAGTCTAGTAAGAATAACTCAGTCAAAATAAGAGGCAGAATCCGTGGTATTAGAGGTTCTGAAAAGGGCTTTATTCCTTACAAAGGAATTATGGTTCGAACCAGACAATCTTATTCCATCACCACGAAGGTTCAGGAAAGGATAGGCAATACATTATTGACAAGTAATAGTATATATACGAAAAGCATTGCATTAAGACAGATGCAGGAGGCGTAACAGCTGATAATACAGATAAGAATACACATACGTAATGAAAATATGCGTAATAATAGGCGTATACTAGAAACGTCATTTAAAATGATGTCACAAGTGGGTGGATCCATAAGAGAATCCTGCAGTGTCAGCAGAAATATTTGGCAGAGATGCGCGCGCAGCCGCATGACGTGTGATTGACGTGCAACTAGAGGGTGAAGGGGAATTGATATTTAGCTCTACATGTGGAGACAGAAGTCTGGGGGGTCAGGTCAACCTAATCCCAAATCGTATCTAATATCTTTGTTTAAAGAACTGTTTTATCCAAAAGGAAAGGTCTCTCGGACGGAATCTATTCTATACTGGCTGTTAGTGCATGTACAAGCGTCTATGTGTCTACATGGGATGCGAGGGGGCAGGAATCTTCCATGGTAACAGGGGCTATGAATTACTTGCATAAAGACAGCGAGGCCGAGCCCTTTGCTCGGTAGCTGGAAGGATGTTTACCTAAACTACTAGACAGGAATGCATTGGATGAGGAGCGGAGCAGATAACTTGAAGGCTGAATACAGTTTTTGGCAGGCAACAGGCCGCGTCAGGCACCGTTAGCCGCGCAGGGAGTAGGACAAAGTTCATGGATACGGATGCAGATCCAAGCTGGAGCATTTCAGAGGCAGAAGCAGGAAAAGGCTTGATGGCAGAATTCAGGGCCTACTCGCCTGAACTGTAAAACATGAAAGGTGAACCATATAAAGTCGGTGGCCAATCATACTTAGGAATGGAATATTCGACCCATTCATGGCGGATCTGAAAGAGGACATGTTGACGTTGGACGCACATGCATTTGCGTCTTCATAGCTGGAACTGGAGGGAACATACATGTACTTGTAGCATGTATATGGAGCCGTTGGGGTCTAAGATAGGGGACATAACTGGTCATAAAATTCATATTTCCTCATTCCCTCCTTGTCCCCTACGGACCCTTATGAAATATCCATCTTCATCAATCCATCAATCTGTTCATATAGCATCATTTGTTCTTCTTTCTTCTTCCGGGATCTTGAATGAAAATTTGAAGGCGGGATACACGATGTGGCACACAGACCACAAATCGCTGGCCCACATTGTAGACACAAGCAGCAACTGAATAGAATGAGAAAGCCAATACCTAGGAAGGATAGGATTCTCCATCCCCAGGCTGACAACACGCTCCAGAACCAACCGGACCAAGTCCAGGTGCCTGGATTCTGGTGTATCTGGCTTACGATCTTATGAAGGCGAGTTATGGCTTTATATACTGACGGCGCGTTTTCTGGTATGAAAACACAGCAACTTGATCCGATGACCCTACAAGCTCCGCCCCTATCGGCCAGAATGACGTCAAGGACGAGACGATTTTGAAGAACAACAATCCGCATCGCAGACTGCTCCTCTGTTAAGTTGCCTAAGGCGGAAGTAGTTTCATTCACTACTGCTTCAAGGGTTCTAGTTAATCTACGTATCAGCTTACTATTAGTGACTGTACCTATGTAGGGAAAGAAACCTTAATTGAAATCTGTGTATTGCTCCCATGCTGTTTCGGTGTAGTCGACAATCGGAAGATCTCTCTGCTGTCTATTGTGTACTAAATGGGTATTCCTATGGTAATCAGGCGGGGCTAGGAAAACAGGTGGCAAAAGGAATGCAATGTAACAGGTACCATCCCAATCCAGGGGTAGGCGCATGTATGCGTTGTGACCACAGATGAAGTAGGAGTGACGAGAAGCTCTAAATGTAGACTTGCTTTTATCACTGAATTCTATTACAGTGGTACATTTACTATGGCCCATGTGTATTGAACCATTCTTTCTTACACATAATTCGCCTCTAACTGGAAATACTGACATAGCGGGCAAGATTGGTGTAGCTTCGGATTCAACATTCAGGATCATGAGATTAAGTGTAAAGTTACCTAATCCATATACTTCATTTTCTAGATCAGTTCCTGTTCTTTTGGGAAGTCCCTCCTTGTTAGGGTAGCAGACTTTAAGTAAAACTAGGTTCAGGTTTCCCCAAACCCAGTTGTCTTGATAAACTACTGAATTTGAATCTAGGGAATTAATCAAACTAAACCATGCTCCACAGGAGCCATTGTGTGTGAATGGATACGGAAAGAGAGGCAGAACTTCCTTGTATTTCTGATAGGGAGGGAGTCGGCCACATATCCAACAATTTGTAGCATTGCTGGTCTGATGAGAATGATGTAACATACTAATGAATGTGTTGTTGCGCAGCGCAAATCTATAGGACAACTCATGCGGGGGTAATTCGCTAAAAGAATGTTCGGCAGTAGCATTGAAAGCACGCTTGGAAATAGGGTAATACATGTGTAACAATATACTAGCAATAATAATCAGAAGACTTAGAAAAAACATAATTAACAATGTCACTATACAGTGACTACGAAGTGATTTACAGTACGCATGTTTCTTGAGCTGTTTCTGTCTATTTCTCTCTCTATTTCGGTCTAGAGGATACATGTCAGAGACAAATTCAACCGATTCACCTTGGAGAGGACTTAAACAATCAAATTGTCTGACTTGCTAGACCTTAGTTTCAGTTTATAGTTTTCTTTTTCTGGCTTGTCAATACTTTCAGGGCCTTGCCCTGTTTGGACAAAGCGATATATATTGTCTAAATGTTTAATCATTCCTGGTAGTGTCGTTAAATACATTGAAGCTCGTCGTATACGTAATGATGATAGCAGCATTCTGTCATTTTTACCGGGCACTGGATCATATCTACAATCTACAAGATGTTCTTTAAACATGTCGGACGTTGCTATTTGGGGTGTACGTTGGTTGGCTAAATCTCTAAGAGACGATTTACTTCGTGATGGTGGTGTGGCAAAAATTGCTGTCGCACCTCCTGTCGCACCTTCTGAGGTGCTAGGCACGAAAGGATTTGTGGGATGTAAGGTAGAAACTGTGGGTGCAGGAAAAGCGGTGGAAACAGATGAACCTGTTGGATTGTGCGGAGGAGTTTGTTGTTGCGGAGTTGGGGGCGGATGATCTCGGGGTTGAGCACCATCGACAGGTGGCGTGTGTGGTGGAACATTAACATATTCGGGAGCTATATCGTCTAAATAGGAAGAAAGAAAAATATCTTTTGCGGTCTTGGGATGTGCTTTAATCGGGAGTAATGGGGGTGGCAAATCTTTCGGTATTTTCGGGGTGGCTTTAGGCAAACCTTCGGCCAAAAGAGGATACATACCATTCATAAGAGTGTTTCGTTGTCGGTCTACTTGTTCTGTTTTTACTCGGATACCTTCCTCAACTAATACGTTTTCTCGAGCTTTATTTGAGTTCTCCCTACTTTTCTCTTCCTGTCTGAGCGCTTTCTCTGTGCGCCTATGCAATTCTTTACGCCATAACTCAATGGCATCTTTCTGTGACTGTCTGGCTTTCTTTTTCCATAATTCTTCTTCTACTCTCATGATGCAATCTGCATCCCATGTCCCAGCTGCGGGCCACCTCTGACTTTCTGCTAGATCCTTGGTGTAGTCCACCCATAAGTCAAGATATAGTACGGCATCTAGGCCATGTTTATGATACATGAAATACCCTGGAGTGTCCCTAGGTGGAATGGGAACAGCTTCTTCGAGTACTCCTTTTCTAGTTTTGATCTGTCTTAATTTTGAAAAGAACGGCATCTTTAAACCTTGCTACTTGATTCTTACTTGAACTGGACTTGAACACAATTGGTACAATAAACACAATAAGGAACACTCATTCATACCACAATTTTAAAACACTGTAAAACATTTAACATTTAATATTTAACGAACAATGATAATTAGGAGAAAACTAACTACTGACATAATACTAATACTAGATAATACTGAATTATATACATGAACATACTGGATATACTGCTAAACAGTACAGATACACTGCTAAAACAGTGCAGACCGGATCTGTGTACCCAAACCCGTCAGGACCGGCACAAACTAATGTGCACGTCTAAATGCCTCCCCAGCAACGGTACTCACCGGGTAGCACGGAACGGAAGGCCTCGGAACTGAACTGAACTGGACCGGACTGGACTCGACTGGACTCGGAACTTCGGAACCTGGTGGGCCTCTGTATACCTCGGATCTTGCTCTCTCAGCTAGGCTCTGGTCGGGATACTTCGCACTTCTCACCGCCTCGTCTGGGTGTTGATCGCAGCCTCAGTCACCCCCGCTTGGCCGGAGGGAGATACAGGAAATCCTGCGGGTACGCGTTTTTGTCCGTCCAGCTGTGGCAGGAGACCGGGCCTGCAACGCACCTCCGGCGCGTGAGATGAGAAAGTGTCCCTATTCGGGCGCCAATTTATGTGGTAAATATTTAAATTACCTGTACTATTTTTTATGCGGTAAAGTCTAGTAAGAATAACTCAGTCAAAATAAGAGGCAGAATCCGTGGTATTAGAGGTTCTGAAAAGGGCTTTAGTCCTTACAAAGGAATTATGGTTCGAACCAGGCAATCTTATTCCATCACCACGAAGGTTCAGGAAAGGATAGGCAATACATTATTGACAAGTAATAGTATATATACGAAAAGCATTGCATTAAGACAGATGCAGGAGGCGTAACAGCTGATAATACAGATAAGAATACACATACGTAATGAAAATAGGCGTAATAATAGGCGTATACTAGAAACGTCATTTAAAATGATGTCACAAGTGGGTGGATCCATAAGAGAATCCTGCAGTGTCAGCAGAAATATTTGGCAGAGATGCGCGCGCAGCCGCATGACGTGTGATTGACGTGCAACTAGAGGGTGAAGGGGAATTGACATTTAGCTCTACATGTGGAGACAGAAGTCTGGGGGGTCAGGTCAACCTAATCCCAAATCGTATCTAATTTCTTTGTTTAAAGAACTGTTTTATCCAAAAGGAAAGGTCTCTCGGACGGAATCTATTCTATACTGGCTGTTAGTGCATGTACAAGCGTCTATGTGTCTACATGGGATGCGAGGGGGCAGGAATCTTCCATGGTAACAGGGGCTATGAATTACTTGCATAAAGACAGCGAGGCCGAGCCCTTTGCTCGGTAGCTGGAAGGATGTTTACCTAAACTACTAGACAGGAATGCATTGGATGAGGAGCGGAGCAGATAACTTGAAGGCTGAATACAGTTTTTGGCAGGCAACAGGCCGCGTCAGGCACCGTTAGCCGCGCAGGGAGTAGGACAAAGTTCATGGATACGGATGCAGATCCAAGCTGGAGCATTTCAGAGGCAGAAGCAGGAAAAGGCTTGATGGCAGAATTCAGGGCCTACTCGCCTGAACTGTAAAACATGAAAGGTGAACCATATAAAGTCGGTGGCCAATCATACTTAGGAATGGAATATTCGACCCATTCATGGCGGATCTGAAAGAGGACATGTTGACGTTGGACGCACATGCATTTGCGTCTTCATAGCTGGAACTGGAGGGAACATACATGTACTTGTAGCATGTACATGGAGCCGTTGGGGTCTAAGATAGGGGACATAACTGGTCATAAAATTCATATTTCCTCAACTGGCTAGTGACTGTGAACACTGTACCCTCTGCTTACAGGTCTTCAACATCTCCGATCCACTCTTGGATCCACTGCATCTCTCCCGGACCGACCGCCTGCAGCATCTTTGTCTTCAGGCTCCACGGAACAGATAGAAGAAACCCGACGCACTTCGAGGCCTATGCACCCGCTTCCTGTGGGTGAGGTAAAGCTGGCACACCTGTGCCCAAGTGTAGTATTACATCTCTAGTGCCTGTGTTCCAAATCTTGAGTTCCTAGTCCATCCGGAAGATCCTCTTTGCAGTAACTTTGTACTTTTTACGCACCCATTGAAAACTATGGGAGCACGCGTGTGACTATTTGCTCTGCACACGCCACCCGTGGACCTCCTGGTCACTAACTGACGTTAGCTCCTTGTAGGCCCAGCGATTCTAGAGGCCCTAGGCCTTTTCCCTTTTCTGTTCGTGGTACTTATACCACTATTTTAGTATATGGTTTGAGTGGCCACCAGGGCCTATCCATATAAAGTGCAACTTATGTGTATTCTGTGATAATCTTGTTTGACGATTTGTGCTCCTGTGCTCATAAAGAGACTAGGGGTTACTTTGAGAAATAAATACATATATATTTTGAATATATATCTGTGTGGTGTCCTTTCATTGGTATAAAAGGGGGTTGCATTTGGTAAAACAGCTGGCTTAACACGTTTCAAGAGTTTAGCCTCAAAGACTGCTTAGCCTACGCTACCACTAGGGCAGCTAGTCCGAAAAGGTTGACTTACAACCACACCATAAGGGTTGCTTGGCATGGTACAAGGTGATCACTTTAACTAGTGAGCATCATATACCAGGCCAACTTCTCACATTGGTGAGCAGCGGTTGGATTTGAGCTTGCTGTGGTTTACCATTGTAATCTCGTGGTTACCAATTGAAAGATCACATAGGTACCTGTAGGTACATATAAAACAAGATTAGATATACATAAGTTCTACTGAACTTAGTTGTTGTAGAGCAAAGGGAGTAGCACACCCTGACTACAACTACTAGATAGGTTTAGTAGGTAAACCCAAGTGTAGGTAGATTGCAACACATCCACCCACACTTAAGAGCAATGGCCGGGGCAGAGGGGTCCACTGTACCCATCTCTGTTGAGAGTGACCCCCAGAGGGCACCATCCAGCTTTGCTACCCTTAATCAGAATGAGCTCAGGCATTTGGCAACTCTTAGAGGCCTTAAACAGCCCAAGAACCCTACCTCTGCTGAGCTCAGAGAACTCTTACAGAATGATGAGAATCAGAGAGAACTCAGGAAAGCTTCCCAGTTAGCCCCCTTAGGGTCAGGAACAGGAGGCCCCCCTTCTGAAGATGCTACAGAGGTACCCAGTTCCAATAGCCATCCCTTAGATGAGAATCATACTACAGGGGAGGAAAGTGGTGAGGATACAGAAAGTAGTGATGATGAAGGGAGAACTAGCCCAGTGCCAAGTATTATACTTGGCCCAGCTAAACTAAGGCTATTGGGGACTGACAATGGGTTTACCCCATTGGATCTCCCCAGTGGACTTAACACAGGGCTTGGGAGGCAAAGGAATCGCTCAGGTGACTCCAATGCTTCTCATGGCTCTAGAGGCTCTCAAGGTCACTCCAGGAAAAGGATGACCACCCCTCAGAGGAGGGAACATGAGGCCAGAATGCAGGAAGCCCAGCTGAGGATCAGGAAGCAGGAGCTAGAAGTAGCCCTGATGGAAGAAAAACTGAACAAGGCTAGGCAACCTAGAGAGAGTGGGTCTATACCCACTGGTGGCAGCATTGTCCCTAAGGACAAAGATAGGGTCTTTGACAATAGGAACCTGTCTAAGGTTGTGCCCCCCTACAAAAGTGGGGATGACATCCACAAATGGATAACTGCTCTTGAGAGAGCCTGCAAAGTACAGCAGGTTCCTGAAGACCAGTGGGCAGCAATCCTCTGGCTCTCCTTTGAAGGAAGAGGCAGAGATAGACTCCTCACTGTTAGAGAAGAGGATGTCAGAAATTACAGAGTCCTGAAGAGTGTTCTGGTAGATGGGTTAGGCTTAACCACTGAACAGTACAGGTTAATGTTCAGAGACACCCAAAAGACACAGACTCAGGACTGGTCTGAATATGTTGAATGTGCCACTAAGGCTTTGGAGGGTTGGTTGCTGGGAAGTAAGGTATCTGATTTTACAGGATTGTATAATTTGATGATGAGAGAACAGATTTTAAATAACTGTCAAAACCAGCAACTGCATCAACACTTGGTTGACTCTGATCTGACCTCTCCCCAAGAATTGGGAAAGAAGGCAGACAAATGGGTCAGAACCAGGGTCAAGCAAAAGAACCAGAACCAGGGCCAAGGGGGTGATCAGAAGAAAACAGACCAAAAGGGTGGAGATCAGAAACCTAAAGACCAGAAGTCTTCAACAGGGCCCCAAACTACTGCTAAGGAGGGTGGGTCCCAACAACAGTCCAAAAAGAAGAAAGAAGGTCAAAAGAAACCCTGGTGCAATCATTGCAAAAATACAACTCACTGGACTAGTGATTGCAAAAAGGGTGGAGCCCCCAACACTGTTGCCCCTAAGGCACCTGCTCCCAGTACTACTGTTAGCAGTGTTGGTCCCCAGACAAAGGGTGTAGTGGGAATCACTATGGGAACTGAAGGAGATTCTGACTTAGACAGAACCCTGACACAGGCAGTCTTGATCTGTGATGGGGACATTGATTTGTCCCTGACTGTGAGCCCCAGTAACCTGGGCAAGTACAGACAGACTCCTTTAATAAATGAAAAAGTGGCTCAAGCCTACAGGGACACATGTGCCAGTGTCACTATGGTGACACCAGGCTTTGTGGACCCTGGACAGTACATACCAGGTGAGAACTACCTGGTGACCAATGCCAGCAATGCCACTACTTCACATAGTGTGGCAGTTGTTAACTTCTCATGGGGAGGGGTAACTGGCCTCAAAAGGGTTGTGGTTAGTGCAGACCTCCCAGTAGAATGTTTGTTGGGCAATGACCTAGAGAGTTCTCTATGGTCAGAAGTGGAGTACAGGACTCATGCAGAGATGTTAGGTATATCATCACATGTCCTTGCTGTGACCAGGTCACAGGCCAAAAAGTGCCTCACTGAACCTCAGGTCTTGGATCCTGGAACAATGGACCAAGCACCTACCAAGAAGAAGAACAGGAGGGTCAAGGCTGTGCCTTCCGCCCTGCCTCAGAGTGATGATCAGCCTTCCCAGGAAGCTGATCTAGAGGACCCTGAAGGAACTGTCCCTGAAGAGCTTGAACCTGATCAGGTTGAGTTTCTGGGGACAGGGGGACCTTCAAGGGCTGACTTGAGGCAGGCTCAGTTATCCTGTCCCTCTCTTGAACCCCTCAGACAGCTGGCTGCTGCTGAGGCTGCTGGGAATGCTCAAGGTACCCATAAAGTGTATTGGGATGAAGGGCTCCTTTATTCAGAGGCTAGAGACCCCAAGCCTGGTGCCACCAGGAGGTTGGTCATACCTCTGCAATTTAGGGGCTTCCTTCTTACCTTGGCCCATGACATTCCTTTAGCAGTACACTTAGGCCAGAATAAGACTTGGGACAGGCTTGTCCCTCACTTTCACTGGCCTCACATGAATGAAGATACAAAGGAGTTTTGTCGCTCCTGTGTTACCTGCCAAGCCAGTGGCAAATCAGGTGGCACAACAAAGGCCCCCCTAATACCACTACCTGTGGTGGGGGTCCCCTTTGAAAGAGTGGGAATAGACATAGTGGGTCCCATGGATCCACCCCACTGCATCTGGGCACAGATTTATACTGGTGGTAGTGGATCATGCCACCAGGTATCCAGAGGCAATTCCCCTTACGACCACTACAGCTCCTGTTGTGGCCAGGGCCCTGCTGGGAGTATTCTCCAGAGTGGGGTTTCCTAAGGAGGTAGTATCTGACAGAGGTACCAACTTTATGTCAGGATACTTGACAGCTATGTGGAAGGAATGTGGTGTCAACTACAAGTTCACCACCCCTTATCACCCACAATGCAATGGGCTTGTTGAGAGATTCAACAAGACCCTAAAGGGTATGATCAAAGGATTACCTGAAAAGCTCAGGCGAAGATGGGACATCCTTCTACCCTGCCTTCTGTTTGCTTACAGAGAGGTCCCACAAAAAGGAGTTGGCTACAGCCCCTTTGAATTGTTGTTTGGGCACCCTGTGAGAGGCCCACTGTGTTTGGTGAAGGAAGGATGGGAGTTACCTCTCAAAAAGCCTAAGCTAGACATAGTGGACTATGTACTTGGTCTCCGCTCCAGGATGGCTGAGTATATGGAGAAGGCATCCAAAAACCTTGAGGCAAGCCAGGCCTTACAGAAAGCTTGGCATGACCAAAAGGCTGTCTTGGTTGAGTTTCAGCCAGGACAGAAGGTATGGGTGTTGGAGCCAGTGGCCCCAGCAGCACTCCAAGACAAATGGTCTGGACCCCATACAATCCTGGAAAAGAAGGGAGAGGTCACCTACTTGGTCGACCTAGGAACTCCCAGGAGTCCCCACAGGGTACTCCATGTTAACAGGCTTAAAGCATATGTTGACAGGGCAGACATGGGCTTGCTCATGGCTACAGATGAGGGACAGGAGGAAGAGAGTGACCCTCTCCCAGACCTGTTGTCTCAGAACCCTGAAGATGGCTCAGTTGAAGGAGTGACCCTTGGAGGCAACCTCACTGCCCATCAGCAAACTGAATGTAGACAGGTTCTACAATCATTTTCACATATGTTTTCCTTGATACCTAGTCAAACTGACTGGTGTACCCATGTGGTGGACACTGGTGACAGTCTGCCTGTAAAGAACAAGCTTTACAGACAACCTGACCACGTCAGGGACTGTATAAAGGCTGAGGTACATAAAATGCTGGAATTAGGTGTCATTGAACCCTCAGAGAGCCCTTGGGCTAGCCTAGTGGTTCTGGTCCCCAAACCTCACACCAAAGATGGCAAGAGAGAGATGAGGTTCTGTGTGGACTACAGGGGTCTCAATGCTGTCACCAGGACAGATGCACACCCTATTCCAAGGGCAGATGAGCTCATAGACAAACTAGCTTCTGCAAAGTTTTTGAGCACATTTGACTTAACAGCTGGTTATTGGCAAATCAGATTAGCTGAGGAGTCTAAGGCCAAAACAGCATTCTCAACCCCAGGTGGGCACTACCAGTTTGTGGTGATGCCCTTTGGTCTGAAGAATGCACCTGCCACCTTCCAAAGGCTGGTGAACCAAGTCCTTACTGGGTTGGATGACTTTTGCGCAGCATATCTTGATGACATTGCTGTCTTTAGCTCCACCTGGGAGGATCACCTGATCCACCTGAAGAAGGCTCTTGAGGCTCTGCAAAGGGCAGGCCTCACTATCAAGGCTAGTAAGTGCCAGATAGGGCAGAGTAAGGTTGTATATTTGGGCCACCTTGTAGGTGGAGGCCAAGTTCAACCACTGGAGAGTAAGATACAATCCATCAAGGACTGGTCCCCTCCAACCACCCAGACTCAAGTTCGAGCTTTCTTGGGCTTGACTGGGTACTACAGGAAGTTTGTTAAGAACTATGGGTCCATTGTGACTCCTCTTAATGATCTGACATCCAAGAAGATGCCCAAAAAGGTTCAGTGGACAGTAAGCTGTCAAAAGGCATTTGATGACCTGAAGGAGGCCATGTGCTCTGCACCTATCCTGAAAAGTCCTGACTACTCCAAAGAGTTTATTGTCCAAACAGATGCTTCTGAGTTGGGTGTGGGAGCTGTGCTGTCACAACTTAATGTAGATGGTCAAGACCAACCCATTGCTTTTATTAGCAGAAGGTTGACCCCCAGAGAGAAGAATTGGTCAGCTATTGAGAGGGAGGCCTTTGCTGTGGTGTGGGCCCTGAAGAAGCTGAGGCCATACTTGTTTGGCACTCACTTCAAGATTCAGACCGACCATAAGCCCCTCTTGTGGCTAAATCAGATGAAGGGTGAAAACCCCAAACTGCTTAGGTGGTCCATTTCCCTACAGGGGATGGACTTTACAGTGGAGCACCGGCCAGGTACTGACCATGGGAATGCAGATGGTCTCTCCAGGTACTTCCACTTAGGACATGAAGACGAGACTGGTCAAGGCTAGTTTAATGTCCCAGCGTTTGGGGGGGGGGGGTTGTGTAGGAGAGTAGGGTCTGCTATCCTATGGTCACCCCAAATTTTTGCTTTTTGCTTCACTGGTTTTTGACATATTGAGGCTGTGGGCCTGCCAATCAGACCCCCAGCCTGCTGTTCTCTCTACTAAATTAAAACTATGCACCCTAGGTGCATAACCAATTGGAAGTGGATCACCCTGTCAGCCCCTGTACCAGTGTACACTAGGTACCCAGGGCATTGGTGTACCCAAGGCCTGCCAAGGGCTGAAGCATGTATTATGCCACCCCAGGCTTGGCCTAACAATTTGACACAACTGGCTGATCACTCAGCTGGGGTAAGTTGGTGTAATCACCTCTTACTTAGGTGTAGTATACCTATACCTAACCTTAAATGGGACACCTGGTAACCTATAAGTCACTCCTATGGCAGGCCTTAACAATCCTGAAGGCAGAGTGCTTGGTTCCATGTGAGATGGTGCCCTTGCATGAGCTGAGCCTGTCTGCAGTGGTCGGAACAACTTCCTTCTACTGTTTCCAGATATCGTCATACCATATACTCTTAAGTGCATTATGAACCTCGCGGTTAAATGCTATCTTTGGTTTGGCTTTATCAAAACATGTCGAGTAAGGTGTCATACGAATTGGAATACTAACCCCTCGCCAATTCTGGCGACGGGGTTAGCATTCCACCCTTCTAGAGGGACACGACATGTACAGTACCTGAAACCCGGGTAAAATCAGACATAGCCTCAGCTCCACAAAATGGATGCTGCCACCACAGACACAAGTCTGCCCTCCTGCTGCTGGGAGTCCTTCCAGCTTGGGAGGTGTGGACAAAGGGTTTCCTGCCAGGGGAGGTGCGTGCACCACCCCAGACAGGATTTTGTGTATTGGTCAGGTAGGGCTTGAAAGAAACCAGACATGCCTGTGGCTCACAAGGAGCCTCGGTGCATATGCCAGTTCAAACCGGTCCTGGGGCACACCAGTCCCGGGCCTGGGGCGAGCTGGACAAAGGATTGGGGGTGTAACCACCCCCCTTCCTGGTCCCACCCATAGGGAGGGACCTAGCAGGTAGTCCGGCCCCTAGAATCCGCTTAAAGGTAGGAGCTGTGTCCTAAGACTTCAGACATCCTGGAATCAACTTAACACTAAGAAGAAGACGGGAACTTCGACGCTCTGCTGCACAGAGGACTGAAGCCAATCTCCCCTGTGGTCAGGGAGTGACCACCTTGCTAACGCAAGCACCATCCAGCGAATCAACGTCTGCTTTGCCGCCGCCTCCCGCCGGAGCCCGAGCCCAGAGACTGACAAGACCTGGACCTCCAGACCTCTCACCGCCCGATCCACAGTCCCTGAAAAGAGGAGACCCGTGGAGGCACCGAGACACGTGGAGCCAGCCATCTTGGAACGACTATGACAAGCTGACAAGTGCAACAACCGAGGCTCCCTCCAAGTTGTGCTTTGGGATCTGAGAAGCCCAACACCCAAGCAGCATCTGCACCAAAGGTGAGCCCTCCAGCATCTCCACGATCTGCTTGGGGCCCTTCTGCATTTTGCCACTCGACGCGCCTAACCGGTTGCTGGCCCGCTGGCTAGTAGCCATCTTGGCGACAAACTCTACAAAATACACTGCTGGTCTGGTTGCTCCAGACTGGCCCTTGCTCCCCTCCAAAGGAGCAGTCCTTCTGACCTTGCTGGTCAGGACCATCAGCTTATTTCATCTCCTACAACAATTGCTTTTGCCAAGGCTTGTTTGCTTTGATCAAGTCGCCGACACCGCCGACAGCGAGAGCCTGCGTGGGACAGCTCGTGAACCGACTCCTGGACGTCGTCGACCTCCAGGGACCACGTGGCTGCAGAGACAAGCTACACCTTTCTTCCTGTTTGCACCCGACATTGCCTGGTACCCACCTGGTGCCACGCTGGTCACTGGCTAGTGACTGTGAACACTGTCCCCTCTGCTTACAGGTCTTCAACATCTCCGATCCACTCTTGGATCCACTGCATCTCTCCCGGACCGACCGCCTGCAGCATCTTTGTCTTCAGGCTCCACGGAACAGATAGAAGAAACCCGACGCACTTCGAGGCCTATGCACCCGCTTCCTGTGGGTGAGGTAAAGCTGGCACACCTGTGCCCAAGTGTAGTATTACATCTATAGTGCCTGTGTTCCAAATCTTGAGTTCCTAGTCCATCCGGAAGATCCTCTTTGCAGTAACTTTGTACTTTTTACGCACCCATTGAAACCTATGGGAGCACGCGTGTGACTATTTGCTCTGCACACGCCACCCGTGGACCTCCTGGTCACTAACTGACGTTAGCTCCTTGTAGGCCCAGCAATTCTAGAGGCCCTAGGCCTTTTCCCTTTTCTGTTCGTGGTACTTATACCACTATTTTAGTATATGGTTTGAGTGGCCACCAGGGCCTATCCATATAAAGTGCAACTTCTGTGTATTCTGTGATAATCTTGTTTGACGATTTGTGCTCCTGTGCTCATAAAGAGACTAGGGGTTACTTTGAGAAATAAATACATATATATTTTGAATATATATCTGTGTGGTGTCCTTTCATTGGTATAAAAGGGGGTTGCATTTGGTAAAACAGCTGGCTTAACACGTTTCAAGAGTTTAGCCTCAAAGACTGCTTAGCCTACGCTACCACTAGGGCAGCTAGTCCGAAAAGGTTGACTTACAACCACACCATAAGGGTTGCTTGGCATGGTACAAGGTGATCACTTTAACTAGTGAGCATCATATACCAGGCCAACTTCTCACACCCACTTTGCCCGGACCGAACTAAGCCTGCTACTGGCGACCGACGAGGGGGGCGAGGACGACTCCGAGCCCCTGCCTGACCTCTTGCAGTCCAACGTCCACGACGGATCCATCAAAGGTGTCCAACTCGCCTCTTCCCTGACCCCGGAACAGCGTGACGACTGTCAACAACTGCTGCAGGACTACGCAGCCCTCTTCTCCCTCACCCCGGGGGTGACCCACTGGTGCGTCCACGACGTCGACACCGGGGAGAGCCCCCCCGTGCGACACCGAGCCTACAGGGTACCCGACCGAGTGCGGGCATGCATCCAGGCCGAAGTAGCGAAGATGCTGGCCCTGGGGGTCATCGAACCCTCCGACAGCCCGTGGGCCAGCCCTGTCGTCCTGGTACCAAAGGCCGCAGCCCCCGGCCACCCCCCGGAGTTACGATTCTGCATAGACTACCGAGCCCTGAATGCAGTGACCAAGACGGACGCCCATCCTATACCCCGGGCTGACGAACTCATCGACCGCTTGGGGGCCGCCCGCTACCTGAGCACGCTGGACCTCACCGCCGGGTACTGGCAGATCCAGCTCACCCCCGGCGCCCGAGAAAGATCCGCCTTTTCTACCCCTGATGGGCATTACCCTTCGGAATGAAGAACGCCCCGGCCACTTTCCAGAGACTTGTAAACAAGGTTTTGGCCGGGCTCGAGGCCTTCAGCGCGGCCTACTTGGATGACATTGCCGTGTACAGCAACCACTGGGCGGAGCACCTCCTTCACCTCAAAGCCGTCCTGGCCGCCCTCCAGCGGGCCGGGCTCACGATCAAGGCCAGCAAATGCCAGATCGGCCAAGGATCAGTGACCTACCTGGGCCATCAAGTGGGAAGTGGGCAGGTGGCCCCTCTCCAGCCAAAAGTCGATGCCATCCAGGCCTGGGAACCCCCCACTACCCAGACAGCTGTCCGGGCCTTCCTGGGCCTCACCGGATACTACCGGCGGTTCATCCGGGACTATGGGAGCATTGTCGGCCCCCTCACAGAGCTCACGTCCAAGAAACAGCCCAAGAAGGTGCACTGGACACCCCGCTGCCAAGCAGCCTTCGAAACCCTCAAGACAGCGATGTACACTGCCCCTGTGCTGCAGGCCCCTGACTACAGTAAGGAGTTCGTGGTACAGACGGACGCCTCCGAGTATGGGATCGGGCCGTCCTGTCCCAGGCCGATGAAAAGGGGCTCGACCGACCAGTGGCCTTCATCAGCCGACGGCTACTGCCCCGGGAGCAGCGATGGAGCACCATCGAGCGTGAGGCCTTCGCTGTAGTGTGGGACCTTAAGAAGCTCCGGCCCTATCTCTTCGGTACCCACTTCCGGTTCCAAACAGGCCACCGGCCCCTGCGGTGGTTAATGCAAATGCGGGGCGAAAACCCCAAGCTGCTGCGGTGGTCCATCTCGCTGCAAGGGATGGACTTTGCTGTTGAACACCGGCCCGGCAATGACCACGCCAACGCCGACGGCCTGTCCCGCTTCTTCCGCCTTGACGAGGAGAATCCCCAAGGAGATAGGTGACTCTCCATGCCTTCGGCTGGGGGGGACGCCTGTTGGACCCGGCCTCGTGGCGTGGTCCTTACCCCCGTGGATTGTGCCCGTTCCCCGCCCCGGCCTTCACGGGCCACCCTTCAGAACTGCACCGAGACCCCTCATCCCGAGTCGCACGAGGTCGCATACCCCTCGGGGCTCCGCCATCTTGTTGGCATTCACGTGACTCTGTGCGCCAGCCGGCGTGACCCCGCTCAACCCGGCCTCGGCCCCAGCGAAGCCCCGACATCGAGGCACCAGCCACTGGCCAGGGGGTGCCACATGAACCATTCACCGCCCCCGGCGGAGGACAGTATCGATGGGACCCCCAACTGTCCTCCCATCCCTAGGTGTGATCACCCTGCAACTCTCTTGGGCCTGGCGCCTCTCCTGCTGGGCGTCTGGCCACCTCCACCCGGCCTCTCCGCCCCCCCGGGCGCAAGGGTCTGGACATCAAAGGGCTCCAGACCTATATCTGGGGCGACCCCGCCACAGATCGGCAGTTGTATCCCGGAGTCGAGAGCCCTGCTGATCGGATCGCGGCCGACCCTACGGAGAAGAACTCTTGCTTGGACTACCACGAGCCCTGCAGACTGCATTGCGGCTCCTTCTTGTTGAAACCTTGAAGCCCCCCGGAACATCGGGGCCCTGCTGACGCTGTCGCAGCCCAACCTCGCTGAAACCTCCCTCGGAGCCCTGCTGACGACGTCGCGGCACGATCTGAGCAGAAACCATCTTGAGAGCCCTGCTGATCGAATCGCGGCTCTCCACGAACTGAACGCCAGAGCCCTGCTGACGCCGTCGCGGCTCGACCCCTCCGAGACCCGGAGGTCCTCCAGCTTGAGGATAAGAACTGGGCCCCAGGTACCCTCGTACCGAGCTCCTGCCAAAGACTGTCCCGCTACCCCTACCCTTCTAAAGAGACACTGAGACTTTTGGTGGATCCCTCGATCCCTTTCGTGTAAATATTGATCCCGTAACCTTTAAGTGCTGATAAAAAATTGCTCGTCTTGAGACAACCTCCTTGAGTCCTGTGTGGTGGTGTTACTGTGCTAGTACGTGATAGGAGAAGGATCTCTCAGGAGGCTTCTCTGCAGCGCTCGGCTACTTCGTGCAGTGTGAGGGCCCCCCCCCCCCTGGGTGGTCTCGCCGACTCCTCGGGGTCTGCCTACCAACAAGAGTGAGCAGTATTGAGTAGTAGAATAGTAGAGAGTGAGTAGTGGAGAGTGTGTAGTGGAGAGTGTGTAGTGGAGAGTGTAGTAGAGAGTGTGTAATAGAGAGTAGTGAGTGTAGTAGAGTGTGCAGTATAGAGTGAGTAGCAGAGAATAGTAGAGAGTACTGAGTGTGTAGTAGTGACTGTATAGTAGAGAGTGTGTAGTAGAGAGTAGCAGAGTGAGTAGTAAAGTAGTAGAGAGTAGTAGAGTAGTAGAGAGTGAGTCGTAGAGAGTAGTAGAGAGTGTCTAGTAGAGAGTGTGTAATAGAGAGTGTGGTAGTAGAGAGTAGTGAGTGTGTAGTATAGAGTGAGTAGTAGAGAATAGTAGAAGTAGTGAGTGTGTAGTAGACAGTGTGTAGTAGACAGTGTGTAATAAAGAGTGAATAGTAGAGAATAGTACAGAGTAGTAGAGTGTGTAGTAGAGAGTAGTGAGTGTGTAGTAGAGAGTGTGTAGTAGAGTGAGTAGTAGATACTGAGTAGAAGAGTAGGAGGGTAATAAGCACATCGTAATTTCAGTTATTTTACTATACGCATGTGACGCAAAACAATTACACAATCACAGTTTTGCACAGAACACTTCAGGAAAAGCACACACATGCACCCTCAGTACAATTAACGAATGGGTACAGTAACGTTAAGAAAAAAGTGCACACCACCTAATGAAGAACTGTGGGCCCGATTCACAAAACTAACTTAAGACAAAATCCTAAACTTACTACCATTTTCGTATTCTGCCTTCTGTGAATTCCAAAATGAGTAAGTGCCTTCTGTGAATACCAAAATGGTAGTAAGTTTAGGATTTTGTCTTAAGTTACTTCTGTGAATCGGGCCCTGTGTGCACTGCCGCCGGTAAGAGATCCAATCCCACAGGGCGTGGATAAAAGGAGACAGTGGCAACAAGCAGCGGGTGGCATGCCTACAGTGCAATCATTGCACTGGCTTTGGCAAAATTTGTGACGCACAATGACGTGCATGAATGAAAAGGTAAGGCGGAGCTGGGACGAGGCTTTCGGAATCGTATCGAGAGTGTGTAGTAGAGAATAGTGAGTGGGTAGTAGGGAGTGTGTAGTATAAAGTGAGTAGTAGAGAATAGTAGAGAGTAGTGAGTGTAGTAGTGAGGTAGTGAGTATGTAGTAGAGAGTGTGTAGTAGAGATTGAGCAGTAGAGAGTGTGTAGCAGAGAGTAGCGAGTGTGTAGTAGTGAGTGTGTGGTAGAGAGTGTGTAGTAGAGGTTGTAGTAGAGAGTGAGTAAAAGAGAGTGAATAGTAGAGTAGTAGAGAGTGAGTAGTCGAGAGTAGTAGTATAGTAGAGTGTGTAGTATAGAGTGTGTAGTAGAGAGTGAGCAGTAGAGAGTTGTAGTGTATAGTAGAGTGTGTAGTAGATGGTGTGTAGGAGAGTAGTAGAGTGTGTAGTAGAGTGAGTAGTAGAGTGTGTAGTCGAGTGTGTAGTAGAGTGTGTAGTACAGAGTGTGAAGTAGAGAGTGTGTAGTATAGAGTGACTAGTAGAGAATAGTAGAGTAGTGAGTGTGTAGTAGAGTGTGTGTAGTAGAGAGTGGTAGAGTGAGTATTAGATTAGTAGAGAGTGGAAGAGTAGTAGAGAGTGAGTAATAGAGAGTAGTAGAGTGAGTAGTATAGAGTGAGTAGTAGAGAATAGTAGAGAGTACTGAGTGTGTAGTAGTGACTGTATAGTAGAGTGTGTAGTAGAGTGTGTAGTAGAGAGTAGCAGAGTGAGTAGTAGAGTAGTAGAGAGTAGTAGAGAGTGAGTAGTAGAGAGTAGTAGAGTAGTATAAAGTGTGTAGTAGAGAGTGTGGTAGTAGAGAGTAGTGAGTGTGTAGTGTGAGTGTGTAGTAGAGAGTGTGTAGTATAGAGTGAGTAGTAGAGAATAGTAGAAGTAGTGAGTGTGTAGTAGAGAGTGTGTAATACAGAGTGAGTAGTAGAGAATAGTACAGAGTAGTAGAGAGTGTGTAGTAGAGAGTAGTAGAGTGTGTACTGGAGAATGTGCAGTAGAGAGTATGTAGTATAGAGTCAGTAGTTGAGAATAGTAGAGAGTGTGTAGTAGAGAGTAGTGACTGTGTAGTAGAGAGTGTGTAGTAGAGTGTGTAGTAGAGAGTAGTAGTGTGTAGTAGAGTAGTAGAGAGTAGTAGAGAGTGAGTAGTATTGAGTAGGAGAATAGTAGAGAGTGAGTAGTGGAGAGTGTGTAGTGGAGAGTTGTTGGAAGGCGGACCCCGAGGAGTCGGTGAGACCACCAAGGGGGGGCCCTCACACTGCACGAAGTAGCCGAGCGCTGCCGAGAAGTCTCCTGAGAGATCCTTCTCCTATCACGTACTAGCACAGTAACACCACCACACAGGACTCAAGGAGGTTGTCTTGCGACAAGCAATTCTTTATCAGCAATAAAAAGGTTACGAGGTCAATATTTACACGAAGGGATCGAGGGATCCACCAAAAGTCTCAGTGTCTCTTTGGAAGGGTAGGGGTAGCGGGACAGTCTTTGGCAGGAATGCGGTACGAGGGTACCTGGGGCCCAGTTCTTATCCTCAAGCTGGAGGACCTCCGATCTCGGAGGGGTCGAGCCGCGACGGCGTCAGCAGGGCTCTGGCGTACAGTTCGTGGAGAGCCGCGATTCAATCAGCAGGGCTCTCAAGATGGTTTCTGCTCAGCTCGAGCCGCGACGTCGTCAGCAGGGCTCCGAGGAAGGTTTCAGCGAGGTTGGGCCGCGACAGCGTCAGCAGGGCTCCGATGTTCCAGGTGGTTCAAAGTGTTCACAAGAAGGAGCCGCGACGCAGTCAGCAGGGCTCGTGATGGTTCCGACAAGAGTTCTTCTCCGTAGGGTCAGCCGCGATTCAATCAGCAGGGCTCTCGACTCCGGGATACAACTGCCGATCTGTGGTGGGGTCGCCCCAGATATAGGTCTGGAGCCCTTTGATGTCCGGACCTATGCGCCCGAGGGGGCGGAGTGGCCGGGTGGAGGTGGCCAGACGCCCAGCAGGAGAGGCGCCAGGCCCATGGGAGTTGCAGGGCGAACACACCTCGAGAGGGGAGGACAGTTGGGGGTCCCATCGATACTGTCCTCCGCCGGGGGCGATGAATGGTTCCTGCGGCACCCCCTGGCTAGTTCGTGGTGCCTCGATGTCGGGGCTTCGCTGGGGTCGAGGCCGGGTTGAGCGGGGTCGCGCTGGCTGGTGCACGGTGTGACGTGGATGCCAACAAGATGGCGGAGCCACGAGGAGTATGCGACCATGTGCAGCTCCGGGTGAAGGGCCTTGGTGCAGTTCAGACGGTTGGCCCGTGAAGGCCGGGGCGGGGAACGGGCACAATCCAGGGGGTTAAGGACCACGCCACGAGGCCGGGTCCAACAAGAGTGTAGTAGAGAGTGTGTCGTAGAGAGTAGTGAGTGTAGTAGAGTGTGCAGTATAGAGTGAGTAGCAGAGAATAGTAGAGAGTACTGAGTGTGTAGTAGTGACTGTATAGTAGAGAGTGTGTAGTAGAGAGTAGCAGAGTGAGTAGTAAAGTAGTAGAGAGTAGTAGAGTAGTAGAGAGTGAGCCGTAGAGAGTAGTAGAGAGTGTCTAGTAGAGAGTGTGTAATAGAGAGTGTGGTAGTAGAGAGTAGTGAGTGTGTAGTATAGAGTGAGTAGTAGAGAACAGTAGAAGTAGTGAGTGTGTAGTACACAGTGTGTAGTAGAGAGTGTGTAATACAGAGTGAGTAGTAGAGAATAGTACAGAGTAGTAGAGTGTGTAGTAGAGAGTAGTGAGTGTGTAGTAGAGAGTGTGTAGTAGAGTGAGTAGTAGATACTGAGTAGAAGAGTAGGAGGGTAATAAGCACATCGTAATTTCAGTTATTTTACTATACGCATGTGACGCAAAACAATTACGCAATCACAGTTCTCCACAGAACACTTCAGGAAAAGCACACACATGCACCCTCAGTACAATTAACAAATGTGTACAGTAAAGTGAAGAAAAAAGTGCACACCACCTAATGAAGAACTGTGTGTACTGCCGCCGGTAAGAGATCCAATCCCACAGGGCGTGGATAAAAGGAGACGGTGGCAACAAGCAGCGGGTGGCATGCCTACAGTGCAATCATTGCACTGGCTTTGGCATAATTTGTGACGCACAATGACGTGCATGAATGAAAAGGTAAGGCGGAGCTGGGACGAGGCTTTCGGAATCGTATCGAGAGTGTGTAGTAGAGAGTAGTGAGTGGGTAGTAGAGAGTGTGTAGTACAGAGTGAGTAGTAGAGAATAGTAGAGAGCAGTGAGTGTAGTAGTGAGGTAGTGAGTGTGTAGTAGAGAGTGTGTAGTAGAGTCTGAGCAGTAGAGAGTGTGTAGCAGACAGTAGTGAGTGTGTAGTAGTGAGTGTGTAGTAGAGAGTGTGTAGTAGAGGTTGTAGTAGAGAGTAGTAGAGAGTGAGTAATAGAGAGTGAATAGTAGAGTAGTAGAGAGTGAGTAGTCGAGAGTAGTAGTATAGTAGAGTGTGTAGTAGAGAGTGAGCAGTAGAGAGTTGTAGTGTATAGTAGAGTGTGTAGTAGATGGTTTGTTGGAGAGTAGTAGAGTGTGTAGTAGAGTGAGTAGTAGAGTGTGTAGTCGAGTGTGTAGTAGAGTGTGTAGTACAGAGTGTGAAGTAGAGAGTGTGTAGTATAGAGTGGCTAGTAGAGAATAGTAGAGAGTAGTGAGTGTGTAGTAGAGAGTGTGTAGTAGAGAGTGGTAGAGTGAGTATTAGATTAGTAGAGAGTGGAAGAGTAGTAGAGAGTGAGTAATAGGTGAGTAGTAGAGTGAGTAGTATAGAGTGAGTAGTAGAGGATAGTAGAGAGTACTGAGTGTGTAGTAGTGACTGTATAGTAGAGTGTGTAGTAGAGTGTGTAGTAGAGAGTAGCAGAGTGAGTAGTAGACAGTGAGTAGTAGAGTAGTAGAGAGTAGTAGAGAGTGAGTAGTAGAGTAGTAGAAAGTGTGTAGTAGAGAGTGTGGTAGTAGAGAGTAGTGAGTGTGTATTAGAGAGTGTGTAGTATAGAGTGAGTAGTAGAGAATAGTAGAAGTAGTGAGTGTGTAGTAGAGAGTGTGTAATACAGAGTGAGTAGTAGAGAATAGTACAGAGTAGTAGAGAGTGTGTAGTAGAGAGTAGTAGAGTGTGTACTAGAGAGTAGTAGAGTGAGTAGTAGAAACTGAGTAGAAGGGTAGTAGGGTAATAAGCATGTCATCATTTCAGTTATTTTACTATGCGCACGTGACGCAAAACAATTACGCAATCACAGTTCTCCACAGAACACTTCAGGAAAAGCTCACACATGCACCCTCAGTACAATTAACAAATGTGTACAGTAAAGTGAAGAAAAAAGTGCACACCTCCTAATGAAGAACTGTGTGTACTGCCGCCGGCAAGAGATCCAATCCCGCAGGGCGTGGATTAAAGGAGACAGGGTGGCAACAAGCAGCAAGTGGCATGCCTACAGTGCAATCAATGCACTGGCTTTGGCATAACTTGTGATGCACAATGACGCGCACGAATGAAAAGGTAAGGCGGAGCAGGGGCGAGGCTTTCGGAATCGTATAGAGAGTGTGTAGTAGAGAGTAGTGAGTGTGTAGTAGAGAGTGTGTAGTATAGAGTAAGTAGTAGAGAATAATAGAGAGTAGTGAGTGTGTAGTAGAGAGTGAGTAATAGAGAGTGAATAGTAGAGTAGTAGAGAGTGAGTAGTAGTGTACTAAAGTGTGTAGTAGAGAGTGAGCAGTAGAGAGTGAGCAGTAGAGAGTAGTAGTGTGTAGTAAAAAGTAGTGAGTGTGTAGGAGAGTGTGTAGTAGAGTAGTAGAGAGTGTGTAGTCGAGAGTGTGTAGTAGAGAGTGTGTAGTAGAGAGTAGTGAGTGTGTAGTAGAGAGTAGTGAGTGTGTAGTAGAGAGTGCGTAGTAGAGTAGTAGAGAGTAGTAGAGTGAGTAGTAGAGTAGCAGAGAGTAGTAGAGTAGTAGAGAGAGAAGTAAAGAGTAATAGAGAGTGAGTAGGGGAGAGTGTGTAGTAGAGTGTGTAGTATAGAGTGAGTAGTAGAGAATAGTAGAGAGTGTGTAGTAGAGAGTAGTGAGTGTGTAGTAGAGTAGTAGAGAGTAGTACAGAGTGAGAGTAGTACAGAGTGAGTAGTAGAGAGTGAGTAGTGGAGAGTGTATAGTAGAGAGTGTGTAGTAGAGAGTGAGTAGTAGAGAGTGAGTAGTGGAGAGTGTATAGTAGAGAGTGTGTAGTAGAGAGTGAGTAGTAGAGAACAGTAGAGAGTACTGAGTGTGTAGTAGAGTGTGTAGTAGAGTGTGTAGTAGAGAGTAGTAGAGTGAGTTGACACCCTGTCTCCTTTATCCACGCCCTGCGGGATAAAAGTTATAAGTTAAAAGGGATAGTAGAGTGAGTAGTAGAGTGTGTGTAGTTGAGAGTGTGTAGTACTGAGTAGTGAGTGTGTAGTAGAGAGTATGTAGAAGAGAGTGTAATACAGAGTGAGTAGTCGAGAATAGTAGAGAGTAGCAGAGAGTGTGTAATAGAGAGTAGTGAGTGTGTAGTAGAGAGTGTAGTAGAGAGTGTGTAGTAGAGTGTGTAGTAGAGAGTAGTAGAGTCAGTAGTATATAGTGAGTAGTAGGGTAATAAGCACTTCGTCATTTCAGTTATTTAACTATGTGCACCTGACGCAAAAGAATTACGCGATCACAGTTCTCCACAGAACACTTCAGGAAAAGCAGACACATGCACCCTCAGTACAATTAACGAATGTGTACAGTAAATTCAAGAAAAAAGAGCACACCGCCTAATGAAGAACTGCCTATACTGCTGCCGGAA
Organism: Triturus cristatus; assembly: GCF_964204655.1. Lineage (NCBI taxonomy): Eukaryota > Metazoa > Chordata > Amphibia > Caudata > Salamandridae > Triturus > Triturus cristatus. The sequence goes on along the minus strand of NC_140582.1, from coordinate 1,203,337,517 downwards.
AGAGATCCAATCCCGCAGGGCGTGGATAAAAGGAGACAGGGTGTCAACAAGCAGCGAGTGGCATGCCTACAGTGCAATCATTGCACTGGCTTTGGCATAATTTGTGACGCACAATGACGCGCACAAATGAAAAGGTAAGGTGGAGCTGGGACGAGGCTTTTGGAATCGTATCGAGAGTGTGTAGTAGAGAGTAGTGAGTGTGTCCTAGAGAGTGAGTAGTATAGAGTGAATAGTAGAGACTGTGAGTGTGTAGTAGTGAGTGTGTAGTAGAGAGTGTGTAGTAGGGAGTGTGTAGTAGAGAGTGAGTGGTAGAGAATAGTAGAGAGTGTGTAGTAGAGAGTAGTGAATGTGTAGTAGTGTGTGTAGTAGAGAGTGTGTAGTAGAGAGTGTAGTAGAGAGTAGTAGAGCGAGTAGTAGAGAGTGAGTAATAGAGAGTGAATAGTAGAGTAGTAGAGAGTGAGTAGTAGAGAGTGAGCAGTAGAGAGTAGTAGTATAGTAGAGTGTGTAGTAGAGAGTGTGTAGTAGAGTGTGTAGTAGAGAGTGTGTAGGAGAGTAGTAGAGTGTGTAGTAGAGTAGTAGAGAGTGAGTAGTAGAGAGTGTGTAGTAGAGAGTGTGTAGTAGAGAGTGTGTAGTAGAGAGCGTGTAGGAGAGAGTAGTAGAGTGAGTAGTAGAGAGTGAGTAGTAGAGTAGTAGAGAGTAGTAGAGTAGTAGAGAGTGAGTAGTGGAGAGTGTGTAGTAGAGAGTGTGTAGTGGAGAGTAGTGAGTGTGTAATAGAGTGTGTAGTATAGATTGAGTAGTAGGGAATAGTAGAGAGTGTGTAGTAGAGAGTAGTGAGTGTGTAGTAGTGACTGTGTAGTAGAGAGTGTGTAGTAGAGAGTAGTAGTGTGTAGTAGAGTGCTTAGAGTAGTAGAGTAGTAGAGAGTGAGTAGTGGAGAGTGTGTAGTAGAGTGTAGTGAGTGTGTAGTAGAGAGTGTGTAGTATAGAATGAGTAGTAGAGAATAGTAGAGAATGTGTAGTAGAGAGTAGTGAGTGTGTAGTAGTGACTGTGTAGTAGAGTGTAGTAGAGAGTAGCAGAGTGAGTAGTAGAGAGTGAGTAGTAGAGTGGTAGAGATTAGTAGAGTAGTAGAGAGTTAGTAGTAGAGAGTTGTAGCGTAGTAGTGTGTAGTAGAGAGTGTGTAGTAGAGAGTAGTGAGTGTGTAGTAGAGAGTGTGTAGTATAAAGTGAGTTGTAGAGAATAGTAGAGAGTAGTGAGTGTGTAGTAGTGAGTGTGTAGTAGAGAGTGTGTAGTAGAGAGTGTGTAGTAGAGAGTGAGTAGTAGAGAGTAGTAGAGAGTGAGAAGTAGAGAGTGAGTAGTAGAGAACAGTGGAGAGTAGTGAGTGTGTAGTAGAGTGTGTGAAGTAGAGTGTGAAGTAGAGTGTGTAGTACAGAGTAGTAGAGTGAATAGTAGAGTAGCAGAGAGCGTGTAGTCGAGAGTGTGTAGTAGCGAGTTGTGAGCGTGTAGTAGAGAGTGTGTAGTAGAGAATGTGTAGTAGAGAGTGTGTAAACCGAATATACACAAGAGGGTCCCTGTAAAAAGAATATGAAGGGAAAAAAGAGCAGGGGAAAAAAACAATCTAATAAACAGCAAAAAAAAACCTTAAAAAATAATCACAGCGGAACTGTCCCACAAAAGGAATAACACCTTTCTATAACAATATTTTGTTTTATTTCCCCAAAATATTTTTATCTATTTCAATCAATTAATATCCATAACTTTTCAATAAATACATGTACATTAAATTTCATATGACTCCACCCTTCTTCTGATACAGAGGAGTCTCAAGCACAAACAAAGCAGTCTACTTAATACAGGTACATGACTCAATCACCAAAAAATATAACATCACATCCACAAGAAAAAATAACAACAAAATAACAAACAAATACAATTGTCAAAACAAAAACAGTTTAACAAAGACAATACATAACAGTTATAGGCATCAGAGACAGTATAAACAACACAATTGCGCCGACGGCGTTTCGGAATCTCATGTACCATCCTTCCTCAGGGCGAGAGTGTGTAATACAGAGTGAGTAGTAGAGAATAGTAGAGAGTAGTAGAGAGTGTGTAGTAGATAGTAATGAGTGTGTAGCAGAGAGTGTGTAGTAGAGAGTGTGTAGTAGAGTGTGAAGTAGAGAGTAGTAGAGTGAGTAGTAGATAGTGAGTAGTAGAGTAGTAGGGTAATAAGCACGTCGTCATTTCAGTTATTTTACTATGCCCACGTGACGCAAAACAATTACGCAATCACAGTCCTCCACAGAACACTTCAGGAAAAGCTCACACATGCACCCTCAGTACAATTAACGAATGTGTACAGTAAAGTGAAGAAAAAGTGCACACCTCCTAATGAAGAAAAGTGTGTGTACTGCCGCCGGTAAGAGATCCAATCCCGCAGGGTGTGGATAAAAGGAGACAGGGTGGCAACAAGCAGCGAGTGGCATTCCTACAGTGCTATCATTGCACTGTCTTTGGCAACATTTGTGACGTACAATGACGCGCACAAATGAAAAGGTAAGGCGGAGCTGGGACGAGGCGTTCGGAATCGTATCAAGAGTGTGTAGTAGAGAGTAGTGAGTGTGTAGTAGAGAGTGTGTAGTATAAAGTGAGTAGTAGAGAACAGTAGAGAGTAGTGAGTGTGTAGTAGTGAGTGTGTAGTAGAGAGGGTGTAATACAGAGGGAGTGGTAGAGAATAGTAGAGAGTAGTAGAGAGTGTGTAGTAGAGAGTAGTGAGTGTGTAGTAGAGAGTGTGTAGTAGAGTGTGTAGTAGAGAGTAGTAGAGTGAGTAGTAGATAGTGAGTAGTAGTGTAGTAGAGTAATAAGCACATCGTCATTTCAGTTATTTTACTATGCACATGTGACGCAAAACAATTACGCAATCACAGTTCTCCACAGAACACTTCAGGAAAAGCACACATGTGCACCCTCAGTACAATTAACGAATGTGTACAGTATAGTGAAGAAAAAAGTGCACACCGCCTAATGAAGAACTGTGTGTACTGCCGCCGGTAAGAGATCCAATCCCGCAGGGTGTGGATAAAAGGAGACAGGGTGGCAACAAGCAGCGAGTGGCATTACTATAGTGCTATCATTGCACTGGCTTTGGCATAATTTGTGACGCACAATGATGCGCACCAATGAAAAGGTGAGGCGGCGCTGGGATGAGGATTTTGGAATCGTATCGAGAGTGTGTAGTAGAGAGTAGTGAGTGTGTAGTTGAGAGTGAGTAGTATAGAGTGAGTAGTAGAGAATAGTAGAGAGTAGTGAGTGTGTAGTAGTGAGTGTGTAGTAGAGAGTGTGTAGTAGAGAGTGTGTAGTAGAGAGTGAGTAGTAGAGAATAGTAGAGAGTGTGTAGTAGAGAGTAGTGAGTGTAGTATTGTGTGTAGTAGAGAGTGTGTAGTAGAGTGTGTAGTAGAGAGTAGTAGAGTGAGTAGTAGAGAGTGAGTAATAGAGAGTGAATAGTAGAGTAGTAGATAGTGAGTTGTAGAGAGTGAGTAGTAGTAGAGAGTAGTAGTGTAGTAGAGTGTATAGTAGAGAGTGTGTAGTAGAGAGTGACTAGTAGAGAGTGAGCAGTAGAGAGTAGTAGTGTGTAGTAGAGTGAGTAGTAGAGAGTGTGTAGGAGAGTAGTAGAGTGTGTAGTAGAGTAGCAGAGAGTGAGTAGTAGAGAGTGTGTAGTAGAGAGTGTGCAGTAGAGAGTGTGTAGTGGAGAGTAGTGAGTGTGTAGTAGAGAGTGTGTAGTAGAGAGCATGTAGTAGAGAGTAGTAGAGTGAGTAGTAGAGAGTGAGTAGTAGAGTAGTGTAGAGTAGTAGAGAGTGAGTAGTAGAGAGTAGTGTAGAGTAGTAGAGAGTGAGTAGTGGAGAGTGCGCAGTAGAGAGAGTGTAGTGGAGTGTAGTGAGTGTGTAGTAGAGAGTGTGTAGTAGAGAGTGAGTAGTAGAGAATAGTAGAGAGTGTGTAGTAGAGAGTAGTGAGTGTAGTATTGTGTGTAGTAGAGAGTGTGTAGTAGAGTGTGTAGTAGAGAGTAGTAGAGTGAGTAGTAGAGAGTGAGTAATAGAGAGTGAATAGTAGAGTAGTAGATAGTGAGTTGTAGAGAGTGGGTAGTAGTAGAGAGTAGTAGTGTAGTAGAGTGTATAGTAGAGAGTGTGTAGTAGAGAGTGACTAGTAGAGAGTGAGCAGTAGAGAGTAGTAGTTTGTAGTAGAGTGAGTAGTAGAGAGTGTGTAGGAGAGTAGTAGAGTGTGTAGTAGAGTAGTAGAGAGTGTTGGAGCCGGCCTCGTGGCGTGGTCCTGTTACCCCTCGCTAAGCCGCACGAGGTCCCATGCACCTCGGGGCTCCTCCATTTTGGATTATACGTCACTCCACGTGACCACCTACATGACCCTGCTCTACCCGGCCTCAGTCCCAGCGAGGCCCGACATCGAGGCGCCAATCCCTGGCCTGGGGGATACCACGTGAGCCCTTCCCACTCCCGGCGGAGGGCAGTATCGATGGGACCCCCAACCGTCCTTCCACACCTAGGTGCGATCGCCCCACAGCTCTCTGGGGCCTGGCGCCTCTCCTGCTGGGCGTCTGGCTGCGCCCTACCCGGCCTCTCCGCCCTCCTGGGCGCAAGGGTCCGGACATCAAAGGGCTCCAGACCTATATCTGGGGCGACCCGGCAACAAGACGACAGTTGTATCCCGGAGTCAAGAGCCCTGCTGATCGGATCGCGGCTGACCCTACGGAGAAAGACCCTTCCTGAACCGACACTCTGAGCCCTGCTGACGACGTCGCGGCTCCATCGTGCTTACAAGACCTTCACGAACCTTTGGGGCCCTGCTGACGCTGTCGCGGCCCGACCTTGTTGAAACTAGGGGTGGCCGGAATTTGCGTAATCGCGTTACGCAAATCTCCGCGAAATGGTAAAAAATCTCCGCGAACACGCAGAAATTCCGCAAACATGCGGAATTGCTTGTTCGCGATGCTTTTTTCCTGTTCACAATTGCTGTTTGCGTGCTCGGGGAGAAATATCTCGCGAACACGCATTTTGGGACCGCGAACAAGCAAAAAATTTCGCCAAGTCGCGGAAAGGAGAATTTGGGGCAATTTCGCGTTCTCCGCGGAACGCGAAATTACCCAAATTCCGCAAATTCCGCGAGCGGAATGGAATTTACCGCCCAGGCCTAGTTGAAACGTACCACCAGAGCCCAGCTGACCTCGTCGCGGCTCGACCGAAGCGGACCTACCACCGGAGCCCTGCTGACTGTGTCGCGGCTCGACCCAATCGGAACTACCACCTGAGCCTGCAGACGCCGTCGCGGCTCTCCACGTCCGAACCGCTCTGAGACCAGCACCCAAGGTCTGGCGCAGAGCCTTCCCGTACCTGGCTGGTACTAAGACTGTCCCGCTACCCTATCCCTCCAAGAACATTGAGACTCTTACCGGATCACTCGATCCCATTGTAAATATTGAACCGTGCTCCTTTATATAAAGAACCAAGATAAGCAACTGATACGGAGTCCTGTGTGGTGGTGTTACTGGGCCTAGTACGATCATAGGAGAAGGACCTCTCCTAGGAGGCTTCTCAGCGGCGCTCGGCTATAACCTTGCAGTAGGAAGGTGCCCCGGAGTAGTCCCCCCGACTCCCCGGTGGTCCTCCCTCCAACATTTGGTGGCCAGCGACGGGATCCGAGCCAGACGCAATCGTACAGGGAAGTAACGCACCCACTACCTAACCAGACGGAAAAAGATAAAGGGAACCATGGACGGCCAAGAAGCAACCGTGGCCGCAACCTTCCAGCTGGAAAAACTGGAAGAATACACCCACAAAGAACTCAAACAATTCTGCAAGGACAAAGGGATCCCAGCCACAGGATTGGGCACCAAGGAGGAAATGCAGAAAGCCCTGAAAGCCTGGGCAGAAGCCGAGGCCACTCCACCCCGCACCGAAGGGACCTCGACCCGGGACGAAAACCTGCCGACCACGACTCAGACAGATGGGGGGCGAGGCATTCCCGAAGCAAGCCTATCCCACGAAGAAATGCGAGAACGAGAGAGGGTCCGGGCACACGAAATGGACCTCGCACGACTCCGGCTGGACGGCGAGCTCCAACTGGCGGAGAAGAAAATTGCCCTGGAGCAACTACGGCTGCAAGAGGAAATTGAAGAAAAAAAATGGCATCGGGAACTCGAAGAGAGACGGCTAACCCTCGAGCACGAGAGGAGCCTCAAAGAACTCGAACTGAAAGCCAAAACGGGGGAGACCAGCACCCCCGGGACGCTCCGCCACTGACCGAGCCAAAGGTTCATATCCCCAAGGATGTCGTCAAAGAATACTACAAGAACGACGACATCCAGCAGTGGTTCCGAGCCTACGAGGTAGCCATGACCTCCCATCGGGTACCCCGGAAGGATTGGGGTGCCGGCCTATGGGGGAGGTTCCTCAGCGAGGGCCGTGATACCCTGCTGCAACTCCCCGACGCAGTGATGACCTCCTACGACCACATGAAAGAAGCCCTACTCACCCGCTACGGACTATCCGCCGAGATGTACCGGCAGCGCTTCCGAGACTGCAAGAAGCTCCCCGGTACCACATGGGTCGAGTACGTGGACTTCTTCAGCCGGGCCTTTGAAGGGTGGATAAAAGGGAGCAAGGTCACATCGTACAATGAACTGTTCGACCTCATTGTCTGGGAGCACCTCGCCAACAACTGCTTTGTGGAACTAAGGCAACATGTGGGAGCCGGCCTCGTGGCGTGGTCCTGTTTCCCCGCGCTAAGCCGCACGAGGTCCCATGCACATCGGGACTCCTCCATCTTGGATTGCACGTCACTCCACGTGACCACCTGTATGACCCTGCTCTACCCAGCCTCGGTCCCAGCGAGGCCCGACATCGAGACGCCAACCCCTGGCCCGGGGGGATACCACGTGAGCCCTTCCCACTCCCGGCGGAGGGCAGTATCAATGGGACCCCCTACCGTCTCTCCACACCTAGGTGGGATCACCCCACAGCTCTCTGGGGCCTGGCGCCTCTCCTGCTGGGCGTCTGGCCGCTCCCTACCCGGCCTCTCCGCCCCCTCCGGGCGCACGGGTCCAGACATCAAAGGGCTCCCGTCCTATATCTGGGGCGACCCGACAACAGGGCAGTAGTTGTATCCTGGAGTCAAGAGCCCTGCTGATCGGATCGCGGCTGACCCTACGGAAGAAGACTCACCCTGAACCACCACTTGAGCCCTGCTGACGACGTCGCGGCTCCACCGTGCTTAAAGACCCTCACGAACCTTTGGGGTCCTGCTGACGCTGTCACGGCCCGACCTTGTTGAACCTTACCACCAGAGCCCAGCTGACCTCGTCGCGGCTCGACCGAAGCGGACCTACCACCAGAGCCCTGCTGACCGTGTCGCGGCTCGACCTAAGCGGAACTACCATCCGAGCCCTGCAGACGACGTCGCGGCTCTCCACGTCCGAGCTGCTCTGAGACCAGCATCCAAGGTCTGGCGCAGAGCCCTCCCATGCCTGGCTGGCACTAAGACTGTCCCGCTACCCTACCCTCTTGAACGAACATTGAGACTCTGATAGGATCCCTCGATCCCTCTGTAAATATTGCACGTATTGCTGCCGATAAAGAATCTAATCTCGCAACTACTATTGAGTCCTGTGTGGTGGTGTTACTGGGCCTAGTACGATCATAGGAGAAAGACCTCCCCGAGGGGGCTTCTCAGCGGCGCTCGGCTATAACTTTGCGGTAGGAAGGTGCCGGAAAAGTCTCCCCGACTACCGGTGGGCCTCCCTCCAACATTTGGTGGCCAGCGACGGGATCCGAGCAAACGCAATCGTACAAGCAAGTAACGCAACCACTACCTGACCAGACGAGGAGAGAAAAAGGGAACCATTGATGGCCAAGAAGCAACCGTGGCCGCAACCTTCCAGTTGGAGAAACTGGAGGAATACACCCACAAGGAACTCAAACAATTCTGTAAAGACAAAGGGATCCCAACCACAGGATTGGGCACCAAAGAAGAAATGCAGAAAGCCCTGAAAGCCTGGGCAGAACCCGAAACCCCTCCGCCCCGAGCCGAAGGGACCTCGGCCCGGGACGGAAACCTGCCAACCACGACCCCGACAAACGGGGAGCGAACCACCACAGACGCCAGCCTTTCCCCCGAAGAGATCTGAGAACGGGAAAGGGCCCGGACACACGAAATGGACCTTGCCCGACTCCGACTGGACGGGGAGCTCCTACTGGCGGAGAAAAAGATAGCCCTGGAGCAACTACGACTACAAGAAGAAATCGAGGAGAAGAAAAGGCATCGGGAGCTAGAGGAGAGACGGCTAACCCTCGAGCACGAGAGGAGCCTTAAAGAACTTGAACTAAAAGCTAAAACTGGGGAGACCAGCAACCCCGGAGCCCGGGACGCTCTGCCCCCGACCGAGCCAAAGGTTCACATCCCCAAGGATGTCGTCAAGGAGTACTATAAAAATGACGACATCCAGCAATGGTTCCGAGCGTACGAAGTCGCCATGACCTCCCATCGGGTACCCCGGAAGGATTGGGGCGCCGGCCTATGGGGGAGGTTCCTCAGCGAGGGACGGGATACCCTGCTGCAACTCCCCGACGCAGTGATGACCTCGTACGACCACATGAAAGAAGCCCTACTCACACGCTACGGACTGTCGGCCGAGATGTACCGGCAACGCTTCCGGGACTGCAAGAAGATCCCCGGTACCACATGGGTCGAATACGTGGACTTCTTCAGCCGAGCGTTGGAAGGATGGATCAAAGGGAGCAAGGTCGCCTCATATAACGAACTGTTCGACCTCATTGTCTGGGAGCACCTCGCCAACAACTGCTTTGTGGAACTAAGGCAACACCTCCTGGACAGTAAACTGACCGAACCCCGGAAGCTCGCCGCCGAAGCGGACCGATGGGTCAACACCCGGGTCCCCCGGAACCCCGTGGGAGACTTCCAACGGAGCACCACGGGCCCTCCCCGCCAGCACGGCGGAGGAGGGGGGTCCCACCGCAGTCGAGAATTCCCAGCCGGGCCGCCCAGAAGCCCGCCATGAGGTCAAGCAACCAACCACACTTCCCCGACCCAGGGCCGAAGAGGGACCCCTATCGCCCGGTCTGGAACACGACCGACAGTAACCTGCTTCGGATGTCAGCAGACCGGCCATTATGCGAGTGACCCGGCTTGCCCCGTGAACCGACGGAACGGGACCACGGGGCCACCTCCCCGACAAATTGCCGCCGCAGCCCTGGGGGAGGGAGAGGACGAGGAGGAGAACCACGACGACGGGTCCCCCGAGTGGGAACCAGCCGCCATGTCGCTTGTGTGCCTAGGCTCCTGAGAGATGGTGCCCCGCACCACCATCCCAAGCAACACCCAGAAGTACCAACAGTGGGTCACCATCAATGGGCGACGGGCCGAGGCCCTCCGGGACACTGGGGCCAGTGTGACCGCTGTCTGCTGCCATCTGGTGACCCCCGAACAGATCCTACCACATGTCCTCTGCCCTGTCCGGACCGCCGACAACACCGAGAGCATGTGCCGGATGGCCCGAATCCGCTTCGAGTGGGGAGGAGTGTCGGGCACCCTGAAAGTGACTGTCCGCGACGACGCCCCGGTGGACTGCCTCCTGGGGAACGACCTAGAGAGCTCCCCCTGGGCCCAGGTGGAGCGCCGAGAGCATCTGGGGATGCTAGGACTACCCGAGTGGGCCTGCGCCACCACTCGGTCCATGACCGTCCAGCCAGCCGCGGCCCCGGCCCCCGACAAACCGGCGGGCCCCGAACCATCCACCTCCTCCGGCCCGGAGGAACCTGACGAGGAGGCCGGGCCATCCGAACTTTCTTCCAACGAGGCCGCTCCCCTCAGCGAGATCCCCGAGCTGGCCCAGTGGCGCCACGACGGGGGCCCCACCCGTGAACAATTCCAGCAAGAACAGAAGGGCTGCCCGTCCCTCGAGGGGGCCCGACAGCAGGCGGCCGCCCAGGCTGCGGGGGACCCCTCGGGAACCCACTGGGTCTATTGGGACAATGACTTATTGTATAGCGAGCAGAAAGTCGCCGAACTAGGGGCCAGCCGGGTGCTGGTGGTCCCCCTCCGATTTTGAGAATTCCTCTTGAACCTGGTACATGACGTGCCCCTCGCCGGACATCTCGGGCGGGACAAGACTTACAGCCGCCTCGTGACCCATTTCTATTGGCCCGAATGAGACGAGACGTGGACCAGCACTGCCGGTCCTGCCCGACCTGCCAAGCTAGCGGGAAGACTGGGGGACGAGTGAAAGCCCCCCTGCAGCCATTTCCAGCCGTCCACACCCCGTTCGAACGAGTGGGGATAGACATCGTGGGGCCCCTCGACCCCCGAACCGCCCTGGGCCATCGCTTCATCCTGGTACTGGTCGACCACGCCACCCGGTACCCAGAAGCTGTCCCCCTCCGAACTGTGACCGCTCCAGTGGTGGGCCGGGCCCTGATGGGCATCTTCTCCAGGGTGGGGTTCCCCCGAGAAGTGGTGAGCGACAGGGGGACGAACTTTATCTCGAAGTACATGAGATCCCTCTGGCAACAATGTGGGGTCACCTATAAATTCACCACCCCTTACCACCCCCAGGGGAACGGACTGGTCGAGCGGTTCAACCGAACCCTGAAGGGGATGATCAAGGGCCTGGAAGAGCCCCTCAGGAGGAGATGGGATGTCCTGTTGCCCTGCCTCCTGTTCGCCTACCGGGAGGTACCACAGAAGTCCCTGGGCTTCAGCTCCTTCGAACTGTTGTATGGGCACCCCGTCCGAGGGCCCCTCAGCCTGGTCAAGGAAGGTTGGGAGGCGAACGTCCAAAGTGCCCCGCCCGGCGTCTACCGGTACCTCCTGACCCTGCGGAACCAGACTCGGAAGTTCTGTGCCCTGGCAGAAGCCAACCTTGAAGCCAGCCAAGAAGATATGAAACGCTGGTATGACGAGAATGCCTCAGCCGTCGAGTTTGAGCCGGGCCAGCAAGTCTGGGTCATGTCACCCGTGGACCCCTGCGCCCTGCAGGACAAGTGGACCGGGCCCTTCAAAATATTTGAAAAGAAGAGCCCCATCACGTACCTGGTCGACATGGAGTCCCCGAGGAACCCCCTCAGGGTCCTGCACCCCAACCGGCTCAAGCCCCATTTTGCCCGAACTGAACTAAGCTTACTACTGGCTACCGACGATGGGGGTGAAAGTGACTCCGAGCCCCTACCAGACCTCCTGGGGTCCTCGAGCCAAGACGGCTCCTTGGAGGGCGTCCACCTCTCCGCCACCCTGACACCAGAACAGCGCCATGATTGCCAGAAGCTACTGCAACCCTTCGCTGCCCTCTTCTCTCTCACGCCTGGGGTAACCCCCTGGTGCGTCCACAACGTGGACACGGGGGATAGCCCCCCTGTACGACACCGTGCTTACAGAGTGCCTGACCGAGTCCGAGCCTGCATAAAGACCGAGGTCGCCAAGATGCTCGCCCTCGGAGTCATCGAGCCTTCCGACAGCCCGTGGGCCAGCCCGGTAGTCTTGGTGCCGAAGGCCGCCGCCCCCGGCACGGCCCCCGAACTCAGATTCTGTGTCGACTACCGGGGCCTGAACGCAGTTACCAAGTCTTAGTGCCAGCCAGGCATGGGAGGGCTCTGCGCCAGACCTTGGATGCTGGTCTCAGAGCGGCTCAGACGTGGAGAGCCGCGACGTCGTCTGCAGGGCTCGGATGGTAGTTCCGCTTAGGTCGAGCCGCGACACGGTCAGCAGGGCTCTGGTGGTAGGTCCGCTTCGGTCGAGCCGCGACGAGGTCAGCTGGGCTCTGGTGGTAAGGTTCAACAAGGTCGGGCCGCGACAGCGTCAGCAGGGCCCCAAAGGTTCGTGAAGGTCTTTAAGCACGGTGGAGCCGCGACGTCGTCAGCAGGGCTCAAGTGGAGGTTCAGGGTGAGTCTTCTTCCGTAGGGTCAGCCGCGATCCGATCAGCAGGGCTCTTGACTCCAGGATACAACTGCTGCCCTGTTGTCGGGTCGCCCCAGATATAGGACGGGAGCCCTTTGATGTCCGGACCCGTGCGCCCGGAGGGGGGCGGAGAGACCGGGCAGGGAGCGGCCAGACGCCCAGCAGGAGATGTGCCAGGCCCCAGAGAGCTGTGGGGTGATCACACCTAGGTGTGGAGAGACGGTAGGGGGTCCCATCGATACTGCCCTCCGCCGGGAGTGGGAAGGGCTCACGTGGTATCCCCCGGGCCAGGGGTTGGCGTCTCGATGTCGGGCCTCGCTGGGACCGAGGCCGGGTAGAACAGGGTCATACAGGTGGTCACGTGGAGTGACGTGCAATCCAAGTTGGAGGAGTCCCGATGTGCATGGGACCTCGTGCGGCTTAGCGCGGGGAAACAGGACCACGCCACGAGGCCGGCTCCCACAAGAGTAGTGAGTGTGTAGTAGAGAGTGTGTAGTAGAGTGTGTAGCAGAGAGTAGTAGAGTGAGTAGTAGATAGTGAGTAGTAGTGTAGTAGAGTAATAAGCACATCGTCATTTCAGTTATTTTACTATGCACATGTGACGCAAAACAATTACGCAATCACAGTTCTCCACAGAACACTTCAGGAAAAGCACACATATGCACCCTCAGTACAATTAACGAATGTGTACAGTATAGTGAAGAAAAAAGTGCGCACCGCCTAATGAAGAACTGTGTGTACTGCCGCCGGTAAGAGATCCAATCCCGCAGGGTGTGGATAAAAGGAGACAGGGTGTCAACAAGCAGCGAGTGGCATGCCTACAGTGCAATCATTGCACTGGCTTTGGCACAATTTGTGACGCACAATGACGCGCACAAATGAAAAGGTAAGGCGGAGCTGGGACGAGGCTTATGGAATCGTATCGAGAGTGTGTAGTAGAGAGTAGTGAGTGTGTCCTAGAGAGTGAGTAGTATAGAGTGAGTAGTAGAGAATAGTAGAGAGTGTGAGTGTGTAGTAGTGAGTGTGTAGTAGAGAGTGTGTAGTAGGGAGTGTGTATTAGAGAGTGAGTGGTAGAGAACAGTAGAGATGGTGTAGTAGAGAGTAGTGAATGTGTAGTAGTGTGTGTAGTAGAGAGTGTGTAGTAGAGAGTGTAGTAGAGAGTAGTAGAGTGAGTAGTAGAGAGTGAGTAATAGAGAGTGAATAGTAGAGTAGTAGAGAGTGAGTAGTAGAGAGTGAGTAGTAGAGAGTAGTAGTATAGTAGAGTGTGTAGTAGAGAGTGTGTAGTAGAGAGTGAGCAGTAGAGAGTAGTACTGTGTAGTAGAGTGTGTAGTAGAGAGTGTGTAGGAGAGTAGTAGAGTGTGTAGTAGAGTAGTAGAGAGTGAGTAGTAGAGAGTGTGTAGTAGAGAGTGTGTAGTAGAGAGTGTGTAGTAGAGAGAAGTGAGTGTGTAGTAGAGAGTGTGTAGTAGAGAGCGTGTAGGAGAGAGTAGTAGAGTGAGTAGTAGAGAGTGAGTAGTAGAGTAGTAGAGAGTAGTAGAGTAGTAGAGAGTGAGTAGTGGAGAGTGTGTAGTAGAGAGTGTGTAGTGGAGAGTATTGAGTGTGTAATAGAGTGTGTAGTATAGATTGAGTAGTAGGGAATAGTAGAGAGTGTGTAGTAGAGAGTAGTGAGTGTGTAGTAGTGACTGTGTAGTAGAGAGTGTGTAGTAGAGAGTAGTAGTGTGTAGTAGAGTGCTTAGAGTAGTAGAGTGTAGTAGAGTAGTAGAGAGTGAGTAGTGGAGAGTGTGTAGTAGAGTGTAGTGAGTGTGTAGTAGAGAGTGTGTAGTATAGAATGAGTAGTAGAGAATAGTAGAGAATGTGTAGTAGAGAGTAGTGAGTGTGTAGTAGTGACTGTGTAGTAGAGTGTAGTAGAGAGTAGCAGAGTGAGTAGTAGAGAGTGAGTAGTAGAGTAGTAGAGATTAGTAGAGTAGTAGAGAGTTAGTAGTAGAGAGTTGTAGCGTAGTAGTGTGTAGTAGAGAGTGTGTAGTAGAGAGTAGTGAGTGTGTAGTAGAGAGTGTGTAGTATAAAGTGAGTTGTAGAGAATAGTAGAGAGTAGTGAGTGTGTAGTAGTGAGTGTGTAGTAGAGAGTGAGTAGTAGAGAGTAGTAGAGAGTGAGAAGTAGAGAGTGAGTAGTAGAGAACAGTGGAGAGTAGTGAGTGTGTAGTAGAGTGTGTGAAGTAGAGTGTGAAGTAGAGTGTGTAGTAGAGAGTAGTAGAGTGAATAGTAGAGTAGCAGAGAGCGTGTAGTTGAGAGTGTGTAGTAGCGAGTTGTGAGTGTGTAGTAGAGAGTGTGTAGTAGAGAATGTGTAGTAGAGAGTGTGTAAACCGAATATACACAAGAGGGTCCCTGTAAAAAGAATATGAAGGGGAAAAAGAGCAGGGGAAAAAAACAATCTAATAAACAGCAAAAAAAAAAACTTAAAAAATAATCACAGCGGAACTGTCCCACAAAAGGAATAACACCTTTCTATAACAATATTTTGTTTTATTTCCCCAAAATATTTTTATCTATTTCAATCAATTAATATCCATAACTTTTCAATAAATACATGTAAATTAAATTTCATATGACTCCACCCTTCTTCTGATACAGAGGAGTCTCAAGCACAAACAAAGCAGTCTACTTAATACAGGTACATGACTCAATCACCAAAAAATATAACATCACATCCACAAGAAAAAATAACAACAAAATAACAAACAAATACAATTGTCAAAACAAAAACAGTTTAACAAAGACAATACATAACAGTTATAGGCATCAGAGACAGTATAAACAACACAATTGCGCCGACGCGCGTTTCGGAATCTCATGTACCATCCTTCCTCAGGGCGAGAGTGTGTAATACAGAGTGAGTAGTAGAGAATAGTAGAGAGTAGTAGAGAGTGTGTAGTAGATAGTAATGAGTGTGTAGCATAGAGTGTGTAGTAGAGAGTGTGTAGTAGAGTGTGAAGTAGAGAGTAGAAGAGTGAGTAGTAGATAGTGAGTAGTAGAGTAGTAGGGTAATAAGCATGTCGTCATTTCAGTTATTTTACTATGCGCACGTGACGCAAAACAATTACGCAATCACAGTCCTCCACAGAACACTTCAGGAAAAGCTCACACATGCACCCTCAGTACAATTAACAAATGTGTACAGTAAAGTGAAGAAAAAGTGCACACCTCCTAATGAAGAAGTGTGTGTACTGCCGCCGGTAAGAGATCCAATACCGCAGGGTGTGGATAAAAGGAGACAGGGTGGCAACAAGCAGCGAGTTGCATTCCTACAGTGCTATCATTGCACTGTCTTTGGCATAATTTGTGACGCACAATGACGCGCACAAATGAAAAGGTAAGGCGGAGCTGTGTCGAGGCGTTCGGAATCGTATCGAGAGTGTGTAGTAGAGAGTAGAGAGTGTGTAGTAGAGAGTGTGTAGTATAAAGTGAGTAGTAGAGAACAGTAGAGAGTAGTGAGTGTGTAGTAGTGAGTGTGTAGTAGAGAGTGTGTAATACAGAGGGAGTGGTAGAGAATAGTAGAGAGTAGTAGAGAGTGTGTAGTAGAGAGTAGTGAGTGTGTAGTAGAGAGTGTGTAGTAGAGTGTGTAGTAGAGAGTAGTAGAGTGAGTAGTAGATAGTGAGTAGTAGTGTAGTAGAGTAATAAGCACATCGTCATTTCAGTTATTTTACTATGCGCACGTGACGCAAAACAATTACGCAATCACAGTTCTCCACAGAACACTTCAGGAAAAGCACACACATGCATCATCAGTACAATTAACGAATGTGTACAGCAAAGTGATGAAAAAAGTGCACACCGCCTAATGAAGCACGGTGTGTACTGCCGCCGGTATGAGATCCAATCCCGCAGGGCGTGGATAAAAGGAGACAGGGTGGCAACAAGCAGTGAGTGGCATGCCTACAGTGCAATCATTGCACTGGCTTTGGCATAATTTGTGACGCACAATGACGTGCATGAATGAAAAGGTAAGGCGGAGCTGGGACGAGGCTTTCGGAATCATATGGAGATCTAAAAACACATGATAGATGTTTTTTTCTTTCACTTATCAGTATATACTTCAAAGTGCAATGTAAGAGAAAAGCACTTTAAAACATCAGCCTGTCTGCTGCTGCAGCAGCCGGGTGCCCCCCTATCAGCCTGCCCAAAGTAGTTGGAAGGCACTCTCAAGACACGTGCTCTGCCTGGCACACACACTGCCCGGGCACTTCTGGACTGCTAATGTAGTCAGGTGAGTCACACACACTCTCTCTCTCTCTCTCTGCACTGATGTTCGCGTGTCTGATCTCTGAAGCATGTGCATTAACCTATTAACTTCCAATTAGTTGCAAAAGATAACCAAGAGCAATGTTTTTTTCTTTATATTTCAGATGCAGAATTCCACCCAGGGAATAAATGTGTGGTACACACAGCGAAGTTACCAGGCTTGCAATAAAAAGCTTCTGTTTTATTATAGGTAAAACACATAATGTTAGAAATGCATTATGAAAACAGAAAGATAATCAAAGGACAACTTCTCTCCCCCTTGAATTAACATCCTGCTTGTACCTTAGAGTTCATCTTTAATGTTTGGAAAGAGTGTGTCCTCCTACTTTTGAAATGAAAAAATGTCACTCTTGTGGTCACTTGATGCCACTCATAAGTGCCCTTAAATCATGGAAATGTCACAAAGAAGCAATCTTAAAACTTGGCAGCTATGAGTACCCTGCCATTTCTGGTGCTTTGCAGAAGTTTTCAGATCTCCTTAGACTTTCTTGTTGCTCAAATGGGTGTAATATCCGATATTATGTTTCTCTTGTCTTCATTGCTTGATTTTGCTCACCAGAAAATGTCACTCATAGTTGTTGTATGTCACTCATAATTACACTGAAATTATGAAAATGTCACACATAAGCAATCTCAAACCTTGGCAGCTATGTAAAGATAGAAGACAGGCTTAACACTACACAATTTTAAAGACAACTGGTTAAAAAAAAAGTGCATGACTCTAAAAGAACGCCATAATCAGAAACTTAAGGGGGTTCGTCCAGTAGTCAATTAGTGAAAGAAAGAGAGGCGGTGTTGTGAACTAGCTAGTAACCCCTCTGGCTTGTGCTTCCCCTGCTCAGCTCGGACGGCTCTTCTGTAGCCGCGCTCCTATTGGCCAGAGAGGACGGCTCTTCTGTAGCCACGCTCCTATTGGCCAGCTCAGATGCCTCTTCTGCAGCCACACTCCTATTGGCCAGCTTTGACGGTTCTTATCTAGCTGCGCACCTATTGGCCAGCTTGGATGGCTCTTCTGTAGCCACGCTCCTGTTGGCAGCTCGGACGGCTCTTCTGTAGCCACGCTCCTATTGGCAGCTCGGACGGCTCATCCGTAGCCCTGCTCCTATAGCCTAGCTTTGACGGCAATTCCGTAGCCACGCTCCTATTGGCCAGCTTCGACGGTTCTTATCTATCCGCGCCCCTATTGGCAGCTCGGACAGCTCTTCAGTAGTCACGCCTGCTCAAGGAGAGGGGTGCCTCAGCTTGGCATGGCTGACTGAAGCAGCTTCGCTGCCAGCTCTAGTGGGAGCCTGGCACTGCTAGCTTTAGAAGGAGCACAGCAGTCTCTCCTTGTACCACCTATTTTACTTAGAGCAAAGCCCCCTCCCTCACGACTATTCTCCAGTGCTTAATTTGTAAAATATGAAGTCCATGTGCTCAAATGTTTATCGGAGGCCACACCGACTTCCTCCACTGGCCCCACCCACTTCCTCCACTGGCTCCACCCACTTCCTCTATTGGCTCCAACTCCCTCTCGACACTTGCATCAAACACTTGGGGGCAGATTTATGTTGCACTTGCGGCACTTTTGCGCCGCCGTTGCGTCACTTTTGTGACGCAGCAGCGGCGCAAATCCTGCGCCATGGTGCGGGGCATTTACAAACGTGACGCATCTCTCAGATGCGTCACGTTGTAAAGCCCTGCGCCACATGTAGGCGTTCCAGGGCAGGTGGGGGCGTTCCGGCGCAGGAACGCCTCCTAAAAGTGGCTGAGTGAAATCTACAAGATTTCACTCTGTCACTTTTAGGCCCATGCTGCGTCAAAACCCTGCGCCTGCTTGAAGCAGGCGTAAGGATTGACGCAGCATTGTACAGATAGGGCCCCCCAGATCATTGCTGGAGCTGCGTCGCGCTTGCGACGCAACTCCAGCAATGCGCCACTTTTCGGCACAGATGCGTCACGCATCTGTGCCGTTTTTGCCCCATGGTGCGCCGCATTATAAATGCGGCGCATCCATGGTGGCGCAGCTGTGGCGCATAATAACTGGCGCATCCCTGCTGATATGCAGGGATGCGCCAGTCGTCATAAATCTGCCCCATAATACCTAGCCAAGACTCTATCTGACCAAAGTCCCCTCTCTATGGATATGAAGTATTTTCTGACTTGGAAATTGGAAGGCACCATTTTTGAGGACCACATAGTCAAGTAAACACTCCTAGGAAAACGAGAGGTCAGCTACTAGCATGCAAATTGAATGGGAAGCCTTCTTAGTGGTGGCTATGGTACTCAACATTAGTTCGGTGTGGTGCCAGGAAAACGATGGCTATGGTACTGACAACACCAGATAATACACTAAATACCTAGAATAGGTGCCAATACATGACCCTCTCTGCCAGCAATAATTACAGTTGGCAGGCAATCAATTAATCAAGAATTTGTAGAGCGCACTACTCACCTGTGAGGGTCTCAAGGCCCTAAGGGGGGGCTGCTACTCCTCGAACAGCCAGGTCTTGAGATGTCTCCTGAAGGTCAGCAGGTCCTGGGTCTGTCGCAGGTGGATGGGGAGGGTGTTCCATGTCTTGGCGGCGAGGTGGGAGAAGGATCTGCCGCAGATGGTCGTTCGGTGTATGCATGGAACGGTGGCCAAGGCGAGATCAGCGGAGCGAAGCTGGTGGTTGGGGGTGTAGAAGGTGAGTCATTTGTTGAGGTATGTCGGTCCAGCCTCGTGGAGTGCTTTGTGAGCATGGGTGAGGCGCTTGAAGTTGATTCTCTTGTTGATGGGGAGCCAGTGCAGGTCTCTCAGGTGAGTAGTGATGTGGCTGTGGCAGGGGATGTCGAGGATGAGGCGTGCGGAGGCGTTCTGTATGCATTGGAGTCTTTTCTGGAGTTTGGCTGTGGTTCCCGTGTAGAGGGCGTTGCCATAGTCCATCCTGATGGTGACGAGGGCCTGGGTGACCGTCCTACAGGTTCCGGTGGGGATCCATCTGTAGATGTTGCGTAGCATGCGGAGGGTGTTGAAGCAGGAGGAGGAGACGGCATTGACTTGCTGGGTCATTGACAGTGATGAGTCCAGGATGAACCCCAGATTGCATGCGTGGTCGGTGGGTGTCGGCGCAGCTCGTAGTGAGGGCAGCCACCAGGAGTCGACCCAGGCAGAGGGTGTGGCACCGAGGATGAGGACCTCCGTCTTGTCCGAGTTCAGTTTCAGGTGACTGCTCTTCATCCATTCGGCGACGGCCTTCATTCCTTCATGGAAGTTGGTCTTGGCGGTGGCAGGGTCTTTGGTGAAGGAGAGGATCAGCTGGTTGTCGTCGGCGTATGAGACGATGTTGAGGTCGTGTGATCGGACGATGTTGGCGAGTGGTGCCATGTAGATGTTGAAAAGGGTCGGGCTGAGGGATGACCCCTGGGGTACGCCGCAGGTGATCTTGGTGGCTTTGAATCGGAACGGAGGGAGGCGGACTCTCTGGGTTCCTTCGGTGAGGAAGGAGGTGATCCAGTCCAGGGCTTTGTCACGGATCCCTGACGTGTCGAAGGTGGCCGAGAGGTCTAGGAGGATGAGGGCCGTGGTTTCGCATTGTCCAGCAGGGTCCCGATGTCGTCGGTGGCGTTGATGAGGGCAGTTTTGGTGCTGGGGTTGCTGCAGAAAGCGGATTGGGACGAGTCAAGGGTGTTGTTCTCTTCGAGGAAGCTGGTCAGTTGCCTGTTGACGATCTTCTCGATTACTTTCGACGGGAACGGGAGCAGGGAGATGGGCCGTAAGTTCTTGAGGTC
Source organism: Triturus cristatus (assembly GCF_964204655.1). Lineage (NCBI taxonomy): Eukaryota > Metazoa > Chordata > Amphibia > Caudata > Salamandridae > Triturus > Triturus cristatus. Next base: position 1,203,317,503 of record NC_140582.1, on the reverse strand, counting down.
CTTTGTGTCTGCCTTGGGTTTCTTGAGTAGGGCGTTGATCTCGGCGTGTTTCCAGCTCTCCGGGAAAGTGGCGGTCTCGAAGGAGCTGTTGAAGATCTTCCGGAGTTGGGGTGCGATGATGGAACTTGCTTTGTTGAAGATGTGGTGAGGGCAGGGGTCTTACGGTGAGCCGGCATGGATGGTGTTCATGGTTTTGCTGGTGTCAAACTGCAGTTAGAGCCAGTTACTTTAGACCAGAAAATATCTGGTCTTAAAAATGTGGATAAAACTTGAGCAGATTTTGGCGCTGGACAGCCCTGCCAGCAATGCTGCCCTGCGACAAAACTACAGTTAAGGAATGCGCACAATCAATAAGATAGTGCGCATTCCTGTGCCACAGTTATGAAAAGTGTTGCTGCACTGCGACAAGACAGTGTTGCAACACTTCTCACTATGCCCTTCTTGCGACAGCATGGATGCGCTGTAATCACTGGACAGCGCTCCATGACACAAGTAATGACAAATACGTCAGGAATCCTGACGTATCTGCCTGTGCGAAAGTCACGCATTGCTGAAGTCGTGTCACAACCATGACGCAAATCCAGCAATGCATGGGGACAGCCTATCCCTGTGGCACTGCCTCACCCTCACGCCTGCCATCAGGCAGGTGGAAGGTAATGACGCAGTGCTATTCATGAGGGGTGCCCGAATGTTTGCGCTGTTGGAGATCCATCGGTGGTGGTTGAACGCTGCAGTGTCATCGTTTGGAAGCATTGGTGGAGTGTTGGTACGGAGGGAGTTGACGAGATGTTCTTCGGTGACCTTGATCCAGCTGCGAGGGGGTGCAATGATGGAGGTGGCGTCCGGTGAGCATGGTGAAGACATGATGTTACCAATGATAGTCGGTCCAGGAGAGTCCGGTGTTGTGGCTGAAGTTGAAGCTCCCGCTGGCAGAGGCGATGTGCTTGACTGTTTGTCCTGCTATGTGGCCTGTTGAGGTGAGTTACAGCTTGTATCTGTTGTTGGGGACCTTCCCCAGAAGGTGGTGGTGTTCTGCTCACTGGGGTTGTCCAGGTGGAACTTGAGATAACCGAGTAGGATGTTGTCAGTGGTTGGGAGACCCTGGGGTGCAATGAGGTCAACAATGGTATTTGACAATGGGGGCCAAGGGCCGGGAGGCCTGCACATGAAGGAACCGCAGTGGATGTGCTTGGGCTTGGTCTGGATCTGAGAGTTGAGGTGGGTATGGGTTTAGGATGTCAGATCTGAAATGTTGGGTGTGTTTTGGGGTAAAATATGAAAATTGGGATGTGTATTGGGGTAAAATATGAAATTTGGGGGGTGTATTGGGGTAAAATATGAAATTTGGGGTGTGTTTTGGAGTAAAGTATGAAAATTGGGATGTGTATTGGGGTAAAATATGACATTTGGGGTGTGTATTGGGTTAAAATATGAAATTTGGGGTGTGTTTTGGCAGAATTTTTGATTTTGGTGTGTGTTTTGGGGGATAAAAACGTATTTCTGGGTTTACAGTTGGGTGTGGGGTGCAAAGGTTATTTTTGTATTGCACTCACTGAAGTGTGAATAGTGATGTGCAGGATGCGAGCGCTGTCAGCCGAGGCGTAAAGAGCTGGCGTCCCACAGTACCGTCGGCGCAGAAGGGCAGTGCACTCTGCTGTACGCAGGGGCAGTGTATGTACCTGCTGCTGCGCACAGATGGGCACTGGTGTCCACTGCTCCTGGAGGCACAAGGAGACAGAGTGCCCGCTTCTTCTTTCACAGAAGGCACACACAGATGGACAACTGGTTGGCATGTAGCAACAGAGAGACAGTGTGCCCTGACCTGCCGAGGCAGTTCGCATAGGAGGTAAAGAGAGAGGGCAGTCTCTAATATTGCTGAGGCACAGAGGTACATTGTGCTCTGCTGCCTGAAAAACAGAGAGACAGGGTAGTGTGCCCTGCTGCAGTAGGCACATCTTATCAGGAGTCCATGATGCAGTAGGACAGTGCACACTGCACAGAAGGCATCGAGGAGGGCAGTGTGGCCTGCTACTGGAAGAAATAGGTGAAACGGTGCACTGTTATAGGAGGCACGGTGTGCCCCACTGCAGGGGCATAGAGGGGCAGGGGGCTCTGCTGCAGGAAGCAGAGAGTGTAGTGTGTCCTAGTGATTTGGCGCCACTTAGGGGCAGTATTGTACAGAGGGATAATGTGCTCTGCTGGACTGAGCACATCCTGAGAGGCTCCCCCACGACAGAGGAATTCAGTGTACCTTACAGCAGGAGGCACAGACGGACAGTGTGCCTTTCTAAAGGAGGCACCGGTGGACAGAGCGCACTGTAACAGAAGGCACGGATGGACAGTGGGCCCTGCTGCCTGAGGCGCAGATGGGCAGCGTTATTTCACATTTTCTGCACCGTCACCCTGCTACGACTGCCTCCGTTTCGGAAAGAGGCTCTGCTCACTGTCTCGAGCTGGGTTCCCACAGATATTGCCACAGAGTGGATTTTCACTTGTCACGTTTCTCTTTCCTTTTTTTTTTTTTTTTTAAATAACTTTATTCAGACAATTTTTTAACAGCAATCTGCTTTTTACCCTGCCCACCACCCCCCTCCCACCCGGACAGACAGGTATACATACAGTTATATAACAAAAACCAACATAATTAACACAGGAAGAAAGGAAAATCTGGTTATACTTTAATCTTAAAGATCATTCCGTCCAGCCTACAGTTTGGCGCCATTCTATTAATGGGGACCATATTTTTAAACCTCTTTTCCGTCGCCTTCTGCCCTTACGTTTATAGATGGCAATTTCGATGTTAGTTATAGCAAGAAATCTGGACAACCATTGTTGGAAAGTAGGGGCGGTAGTATCCCTCCATGCAGAGGCAATGCATAATCTAAAGACAGCCATTGCAATAAAGAGAAGTTCATGTCCTACTCTAGAATTTCCAGGGTCTGCAACCCCTAGTAGAATAACCCCGCTGGATAACACTGTTGTATTATGCAAAATTGTGGTTAAAAATTTCTCGATCTCTAATTTAACCAATTTTAAGCCTTCACAGGTAGAGAAAATATGAATGCAATCAGCCTTATACAGCTTACATCTAGGGCAACACTTGCACGTACCGCTTCCCCACTTGGCTATTGTATCCGGTGTGTAATATAAAAAGAAACAGGTTTTAAAAAATTGTGCTTGAAGTTTGGTTGACATTAAAATTGTTTGCGACATTCCATAAGCATAGTTAAACTCATCATTAGAAATCTCTGCTTTCTCTAGCCATTTCTGCAAGATTTTCTCCAAATCATCGGGAAACATAGCGTTAATGTGCGTATAAATACTCCCAATCGTGTTTTTTGTACCTGATAATAGTATGTCTATAAGATTAACTTTTACAATCCCCCCCTCCCACCTACCTTCCGCAGCAGAAAATCTCTAACTTGAAGGTACTTAAAAAAGTCCCGCCAATCCAATCCAAAACTATTTTTTTGTTCTTCAAAGGATTGGATCCTGTTAGAGGAGAAGAGGTGGCCTATCTGGTTAATTCCTGCCTCATGCCATTTGTGTATGTAGTTATCATTAAAAATATTGGGCAGATCTGGATTGTTCTTAATGGGGGGGAAAAGAAAGATAATCTCCCTATCCCAAGCATTTTCCTGACGGGTTTCCAAACCTTGTATCCACTAAATAATGTTTTAAATTTTACCTTTTTGTAGTAACTGTCATATAACTGTCTCCACCAATACCCTCCACTCTCCCTACCAAGAAGTAATTGAAACGTAGTTGGCGTATAGGCCTCCCCCTCTGCACCTTCCCCATTATTTTTTAGTAGTTCCTTGCTATACAATAGTACTGTTGCCCAGTAGTACGCCTGGAGGTTTGGGAGAGCTAAGTCGCCACGATCTTTCTGAAGAGTAAGGAGCTTATAGGCCCGACGCGGTTGTGAGTAAGCCCAGATAAAACTAGAGTACATCCGTTCAATTGACTTAAGCCAGGATACAGAGAATTCTAAGCAAATCGCTCTAAACAAATACAGGATTTTGGGAAAGAAAACCATTTTGATCACGTTTACTCTACCTATGATAGAGAGGTGTAAATTATCTAGACGTTGGAGGTCTTTCTGTATTGCGGCTGTTGTTGGTTTTACATTCATATTTACCAAGTTTTCCAGATCGGATGTAATACAGACACCTAGATAAGTGGCTTGTTCCACCACCCACACATCCCTCAACACGCACTTCTTATTTAGAACAATCTGGGTTTTCCCTTGGTTCAGTGCATACCCAGCCACCTTCACAAATTGTTTCGCTTCTTTCTCTATTGCGATCATGGCCGAATTTGGGTCGGCGGTCACAATAGCGATATCATTAGCATAGGCCAATGTTTTAGCAGGGTAGGCTTGTGATAATATAGGTTTGATTGCTCTGTCCTCTTCTAAGCGCCTGATAAATGGGTCTATTTAAATCACGAGGAGCAGAGGCGAGCAAGGACAGCCCTGCCGTGTTCCTCGCGATATTATCAGCTCTTCTGTTGGGCTACCATTTACCATCACTATGGACCTTGGATTCACGTATAGCTTTTGGATTGCCTGAATATAGCCTCCTTGGATCCCTATTCTGGACATTGTGGCCCAGAGGAAGTGCCAGGAAACCCTATCGAAAGCTTTTTCCGCATCGAGCAGAACCAGCGCCATAGGGTCCCCTGCCACTTCCATGCCATCGAACAGGGTAATTACTCGGTGGATGTGGTTGATGGTTGATCTACCCGGAATAAAGCCGTGTTGGCTCGGAGTAACCACCTTGTGGACTAAGGGGACAAGTCTATTAGTCAGGACTTTCACATAGATTTTAGAGTCTGCGTTAATGAGTGTAAAGGGGCGATGTGACCCAAGCTGCTCCGGGGTTTTTTTTTTTTTTTTAGGAAAGATGATTATTTTTGCCCTAGACCAGGAATCTGGGGGGTGACCACCCTTCAAAATGTGCGTCATAAGGTCTACTAAAATGTCTTTAACTTGATCTATAAAAAAGGCATAGAATTCTGATGGAATGCAGTCTAGCCCTGTAGCTTTCCCTAGGGGTAGATTTTTAACTACGCCTATGATTTCTTCCGCCGTGGGGGTTTCCTCTAAAATATTCACATCCTCAACTTCAAATTTTACAAGACAGGACCTATCTAGGTAATCCTCAATACACACCTGCTCACCTCCCCCAGTTTCAGAGTATAGATCTTGGTAGAACCACCAGAAAGCGTCTTTTATGAGTATAGGGTCCACTACACGGGTCCCCAGGGGGCCCTGGATTTCGCGGCTCAAATTTGAAGTGGCTTGTTGTCTCATGCGAACTGCTAGCTGGTGTTCATTTACTTCATATACTCTCTGTTTTTGGGCGAGTGCTTTGTTAATTGATTTTTCCCTAAAGAAATTCATAATCTGAGTTTTAGCAATCGTCACTTGATTGTGCGCTTTTTCAGCTTCCTCCTTCATAACTGGGCTATCGTCCATTGTAACACTTTTTAATCCTTCCTCCTTAGTCCTCAGGGTGTCTTGTAGCCCCTGCATAGCTTCCCTAGCTTGTGGGGAGATTGATGTTGAAATCCCCGCAAATCAGTCAGTTAATCTTTATTTCGATGGTTAAAAATCATCATAAAAATCCATATTATATAAAAAACGAAACACATAATTTTTACATTTCTTATATAGATTAACATAAAAGCAACCACCAAACAAGCTGGTACAATTCATATAATAAATCTGTAGTATTACATACATAATTGCTTAGTCTCTTGTGTTCCTTAATCTTACTACTACTTTTAAAAAGCTTATTACTGAACATAAAGTGCGCATATCATTTGCTCTTTGGAGGAACAGTAATGCGGATTTAGCATGACGAAATTTTCCATTTCTTAAAATGTCAACCAAGAACATGCGCCGAGGGGTACGATAAAATGGACACAATAATACAAAATGAAGGGTGTCCTGCGGAGATTTATTGTCGCAGCCGCAGGCACCCTTCTGCTCAATAGTTACTGTAAAACCAGATGGATAAGATAAAATATTAGGTAACAAATTGAGCTTAAAACGACACATTAAAAACCTGTCCTGCTGGTTATACATCAGAAATAAGTAGGGTTCCATGCCCTCCCCATTTTTAAACAGACAATGAGCTGCTACTGAACGTTTTAATGTTAATGCTTTGGTTGCTCTGACCATTTCCAATTTTTCCAGCAGCAGTTTTTTAATTTGTGGTTTGCTGGTCCTGGAGATTGTACACGGCTTACTAAAGAGGGTATGCTGGTCTATGGCCTCTAGTGTTGTTTTAACATATTTCAGCCATGGGATTTGCATCCCCTTATCCCTTTGCAAACAGTCCGTAACAATTTCTCTGCTTAGTTCCGCCTCAGGATTGGCCCAAATACTGAGCCAAGCCATGACCGGCCTAATCTTCACCTGGTCTGTGATATATGGGATCCCAAGTTCTGAATGTGCAATTTCCGCTGGAATAGACTGTGGGATCTTTAGGATTCTGCGGAGAAATTTTTCTTCCTCTTGCTGTAAATGTTTAGCATCCCTAAAGACCCACACCTCAGCTCCATACAATGCCTTAGCGGTACTTATTGAGCTGTTGGAGGGAGGCCCACCGGGTAGTCGGGGAGACTATTCCGGTACCTTCCTACCGCAAAGTTATAGCCGAGCGCCGCTGAGAAGCCCCCTCGGGGAGGTCTTTCTCCTATGATCGTACTAGGCCCAGTAACACCACCACACAGGACTCAATAGCGGTTGGATCGAGGGATCCGGTCAGAGTCTCAGTGTTCGTTCAAGAGGATAGGGTAGCGGGACAGTCTTAGTGCCAGCCAGGCATGGGAGGGCTCTGCGCCAGACCTTGGATGCTGGCCTCAGAGCGGCTCGGACGTGGAGAGCCGCGACGTCATCTGCAGGGCTCCGATGGTAGTTCCGCTTAGGTCGAGCCGCGACGAGGTCAGCTGGGCTCTGGTGGTAAGGTTCAACAAGGTCGGGCCGCGACAGCGTCAGCAGGGCCCCAAAGGTTCGTGAAGGTCTTTAAGCACGGTGGAGCCGCGACGTCGTCAGCAGGGCTCAAGTGGTGGTTCAGGGTGAGTCTTCTTCCGTAGGGTCAGCCGCGATCCGATCAGCAGGGCTCTTGACTCCAGGATACAACTACTACCCTGTTGTCGGGTCGCCCCAGATATAGGACGGGGGCCCTTTGATGTCCGGACCCGTGCGCCCGGAGGGGGCGGAGAGGCCGGGTAGGGAGCGGCCAGACGCCCAGCAGGAGAGGCGCCAGGCCCCAGAGAGCTGTGGGGTGATCACACCTAGGTGTGGAAGGACGGTTGGGGGTCCCATTGATACTGCCCTCCGCCGGGAGTGGGAAGGGCTCACGTGGTATCCCCCGGGCCAGGGGTTGGCGTCTCGATGTCGGGCCTCGCTGGGACCGAGGCCGGGTAGAGCAGGGTCATACAGGTGGTCACGGGGAGTGACGTGCAATCCAAGATGGAGGAGCCCCGATGTGCATGGGACCTCGTGCGGCTTAGCGCGGGGAAACAGGACCACGCCACGAGGCCGGCTCCCACACGTGTCCCCCCCAGCTGAAGGCAGGGAGAGTCACCCATCTTCTTGGGGGTTCTCCTCGCTGAGGCGGAAGAATCGGGACAGGCCGTCAGCATTGGCGTGGTCGTTGCCGGGCCGGTGTTCAACAGTGAAGTCCATCCCCTGCAGTGAGATGGACCAGCGTAACAGCTTGGGGTTCTCGCCCCGCATTTGCATGAGCCACCGCAAGGGCCGGTGGTCAGTCTGGACCCTGAAGTGGGTACCGAAAAGGTAGGGCCGGAGCTTCTTAAGTGCCCATACCACAGCGAAGGCCTCCCGCTCGATGGTGCTCCACCTCTGTTCTCGCGGCAGCAGTCGGCGGATGATAAAGGCCACCGGTCGGTCGAGGCCCTTGGCGTCCAGCTGGGAGAGGACTGCCCCGACCCCGTACTCCGATGCATCTGTTTGGACTACAAATTCCTTGCTGTAGTCGGGGGCCTGTAGCACAGGGGCAGCGCACATGGCTGTTTTCAGAGCATCAAACGCGGTCTGGCAGCGGGGCGTCCAGTGCACCGCCTTGGGTTGTTTCTTCGAAGTGAGTTCCGTAAGGGGGCCCACAATGCTGCCGTAATCTTTTATGAAGCGTCGGTAGTAGCCTGTGAGGCCCAGGAATGCCCGGACAGCGGTTTGGGTGGCGGGGGGCTCCCACGCCTGGATGGCGTCAACCTTTAACCGGAGGGGGGCCACCTGGCCACTCCCCACCTGGTGGCCCAGATAGGTCACAGAACCTTGACCGATCTGGCATTTGCTGGCCTTAATTGTGAGAGCGGCCAGGACTTCCCCAAGGTGTCCTAGGTGCGCGGCCCAGTGGTCGCTGAAGACAGCAATGTCATCGAGGTAGGCCGCGCTGAAGGCTTCGAGACCGGCCAGGACCTTATTGACCAGCCTCTGAAAGGTCGCTGGGGCGTTCTTCATGCCGAAGGGCATCACCCGGAAGTGGTAGTGGCCGTCGGGGGTAGAGAAAGCTGATCGTTCTTGTGCGCCGGGAGTGAGCTTGATCTGCCAGTACCCAGCGGTGAGATCAAAGGTGCTTAGGTAGCGGGCGGCCCCTAAGCGATCAATCAGCTCATCGGCTCGTGGCAAAGGGTGGGCATCGGTCTTGGTAACTGCGTTCAGGCCCCGGTAGTCGACACAGAATCGGAGTTCGGGGGCCGTGCCAGGGGCGGCGGCTTTCGGCACCAAGACTACCGGGCTGGCCCACGGGCTGTCGGAAGGCTCGATGACCCCGAGGGCGAGCATCTTGGCGACCTCGGTCTTTATACAGGCTCGGACTCGGTCAGGCACTCTATAAGCGCGGTGTCGTACAGGGGGGCTATCCCCCGTGTCCACGTCGTGGACGCACCAGGGGGTTACCCCGGGCGTGAGAGAGAAGAGGGCAGCGAAGGGTTGCAGTAGCTTCCGGCAAGCATGGCGCTGTTCTGGTGTCAGGGTGGCGGAGAGGTGGACGCCCTCCAAGGAGCTGTCTTGGCTCGAGGACCCCAGGAGGTCTGGTAGGGGCTCGGAGTCACTCTCACCCCCATCGTCGGTAGCCAGTAGTAAGCTTAGTTCAGTTCGGGCAAAATGGGGCTTGAGCCGGTTGGCGTGCAGGACCCTGAGGGGGTTCCTCGGAGACTCCATGTCGACCAGGTATGTGACGGGGCTCTTCCTTTCAACTATCCTGAAGGGCCCGGTCCACTTGTCCTGCAGGGCGCAGGGGTCCACGGGTGACATGACCCAGACTTGCTGGCCCGGCTCAAACTCAACGGCTGAGGCATTCTCGTCATACCAGCGTTTCATATCTTCTTGGCTGGCTTCAAGGTTGGCTTCTGCCAGGGCACGGAACTTCCGAGTCTGGTTCCGCAGGGTCAGGAGGTACCGGTAGACGTCGGGCGGGCCACTTTGGACGTTCGCCTCCCAACCCTCCTTGACCAGGCTGAGGGGCCCTCGGACGGGGTGCCCATACAACAGTTCGAAGGGGCTGAAGCCCAGGGACTTCTGTGGTACCTCCTGGTAGGGGAACAGGAGGCAGGGCAACAGGACATCCCATCTCCTCCTGAGGGGCTCTTCCAGGCCCTTGATCATCCCCTTCAGGGTTCGGTTGAACCGCTCGACCAGTCCGTTCCCCTGGGGGTGGTAAGGGGTGGTGAATTTATAGGTGACCCCACATTGTTGCCAGAGGGATCTCATGTACTTCGAGATAAAGTTCGTCCCCCTGTCGCTCACCACTTCTCGGGGGAACCCCACCCTGGAGAAGATGCCCATCAGGGCCCGGCCCACCACTGGAGCGGTCACAGTTCGGAGGGGGACAGCTTCTGGGTACCGGGTGGCGTGGTCGACCAGTACCAGGATGAAGCGGTGGCCCAGGGCGGTTCGGGGGTCAAGGGGCCCCACGATGTCTATCCCCACTCGTTCGAACGGGGTGTGGATGGCTGGAAATGGTTGCAGGGGGGCTTTCACTCGTCCCCCAGTCTTCCCGCCAGCTTGGCAGGTCGGGCAGGACCGGCAGTGCTGGTCCACGTCTCGTCTCATTCGGGGCCAATAGAAATGGGTCACGAGGCGGCTGTAAGTCTTGTCCCGCCCGAGATGACCGGCGAGGGGCACGTCATGTGCCAGGTTCAAGAGGAATTCTCGAAATCGGAGGGGGACCACCAGCACCCGGCTGGCCCCTAGTTCGGCGACTTTCTGCTCGCTATACAATAAGTCATTGTCCCAATAGACCCAGTGGGTTCCCGAGGGGTCCCCCGCAGCCTGGGCGGCCGCCTGCTGTCGGACCCCCTCGAGGGATGGGCAGCCCTTCTGTTCTTGCTGGAATTGTTCACGGGTGGGGCCCCCGTCGTGGCGCACTGGGCCAGCTCGGGCATCTCGCTGAGGGGAGCGGCCTTGTCGGAAGAAAGTTCGGATGGCCCGGCCTCCTCGTCAGGTTCCTCCGGGCTGGAGGAGGTGGATGGTTCGGGGTCCGCCGGTTCGTCGGGGGCCGGGGCCGCCGCTGGCTGGACGGTCATGGACCGGGTGGTGGCGCAGGCCCACTCGGGTAGTCCTAGCATCCCCAGATGCTCTCGGCGCTCCACCTGGGCCGAGGGGGAGCTCTCTAGGTCGTTCCCCAGGAGGCAGTCCACCGGGGCGTCGTCGCGGACAGTCACTTTTAGGGTGCCGGACACTCCTCCCCACTCGAAGGGGATTCGGGCCATCCGGCACATGCTCTCGGTGTTGTCGGCGGTCCGGACAGGGCAGAGGACATGTGGTAGGATCTGTTCGGGGGTCACCAGATGGCAGTGGACAGCGGTCACACTGGCCCCAGTGTCCCGGAGGGCCTCGGCCCGTCGCCCATTGATGGTGACCCACTGTTGGTACTTCTGGGTGTTGCTTGGGATGGTGGCGCGGGGCACCATTTCTCGGGAGCCCAGGCATACAAGCGACATGGCGGCTGGTTCCCACTCGGGGGACCCGTCATCGTGGTTCTCCTCCTCGTCCTCTCCCTCCCCCAGGGCTGCGGCGGCAATTTGTCGGGGAGGTGGCCCCGTGGTCCCGTTCCGTCGGTTCATGGGGCAAGCCGGGTCACTTGCATAATGGCCGGTCTGTTGGCATCCGAAGCAGGTTACGGTCGGTCGTGGTCCAGACCGGGCGATAGGGGTCCCTCTTCGGCCCTGGGTCGGGGAAGCGGGGTTGGTTGCTTGCCCTCGTGGCGGACTTCTGGGCGGTCCAGCTGGGAATTCTCGACTGCGGTGGGACCCCCCTCCTCCGCCGCGCTGGCGGGGAGGTCCCGTGGTGCTCCGTTGGTAGTCCCCCACGGGGTTCCGGGGGACCCGGGTGTTGACCCATCGGTCTGCTTCGGCGGCGAGCTTCCGGGGCTCGGTCAGCTTACTGTCCAGGAGGTGTTGCCTTAGTTCCACAAAGCAGTTGTTGGCGAGGTGCTCCCAGACAATGAGGTCGAACAGTTCGTTATATGAGGTGACCTTGCTCCCTTTGATCCATCCTTCCAACGCTCGGCTGAAGAAGTCCACGTATTCGACCCATGTGGTACCGGGGATCTTCTTGCAGTCCCGGAAGCGTTGCCGGTACATCTCGGCCGACAGTCCGTAGCGTGTGAGTAGGGCTTCCTTCATGTGGTCGTACGAGGTTATCACTGCATCGGGGAGTTGCAGCAGGGTATCCCGTCCCTCGCTGAGGAACCTCCCCCATAGGCCGGCGCCCCAATCCTTCCGGGGTACCCGATGGGAGGTCATGGCGACCTCGTACGCTCGGAACCATTGCTGGATGTCGTCATTTTTATAGTACTCCTTGACGACATCCTTGGGGATGTGAACCTTTGGCTCGGTCGGGGGCAGAGCGTCCCGGGCTCCGGGGTTGCTGGTCTCCCCAGTTTTAGCTTTTAGTTCAAGTTCTTTAAGGCTCCTCTCGTGCTCGAGGGTTAGCCGTCTCTCTTCTAGCTCCCGATGCCTTTTCTTCTCCTCGATTTCTTCTTGTAGTCGTAGTTGCTCCAGGGCTATCTTTTTCTCCGCCAGTAGGAGCTCACCGTCCAGCCGTAGCCGTAGCAAGGTCCATTTCGTGTGTCCGGGCCCTTTCCCGTTCTCGTATCTCTTTGGGGGAAAGGCTGGTGTCTGGGAGGGTTCGCTCCCCGTTTGTCGGGGTCGTGGTCGGCAGGTTTCCGTCCCGGGCCGAGGTCCCTTCGGCTCGGGGTGGAGGAGTCTCGGGTTCTGCCCAGGCTTTCAGGGCGTTCTGCATTTTCTCCTTGGTGCCCAATCCTGTGGTTGGGATCCCTTTGTCTTTGCAGAGTTGTTTGAGTTCCTTGTGGGTGTATTCCTCCAGTTTCTCCAAATGGTAGGTTGCGGCCACGGTTGCTTCCTGGCCATCCATGGTTCCCTTTTCTCTTCTCGTCTGGTCAGGTAGTGGTTGCGTTACTTGCTTGTACGATTGCGTTTGCTCGGATCCCGTCGCTGGCCACCAAATGTTGGAGGGTAGTCGGGGAGACTATTCCGGTACCTTCCTACCGCAAAGTTATAGCCCAGCGCCGCTGAGAAGCCCCCTCGGGGAGATCTTTCTCCTATGATCGTACTAGGCCCAGTAACACCACCACACAGTACTCAATAGCGGTTGCGAGAGTAGATTCTTTATCGGCAGTAATACGTGCAATAATTACAGAGGGATCGAGGGATCCGGTCAGAGTCTCAGTGTTCGTTCAAGAGGATAGGGTAGCGGGACAGTCTTAGTGCCAGCCAGGCACGGGAGGGCTCTGCGCCAGACCTTGGATGCTGGCCTCAGAGCGGCTCGGACGTGGAGAGCCGCGACGTCGTCTGCAGGGCTCGGATGGTAGTTCCGCTTAGGTCGAGCCGCGACGAGGTCAGCTGGGCTCTGGTGGTAAGGTTCAACAAGGTCGGGCCGCGACAGCGTCAGCAGGGCCCCAAAGGTTCGTGAAGGTCTTTAAGCACGGTGGAGCCGCGATGTCGTCAGCAGGGCTCAAGTGGTGGTTCAGGGTGAGTCTTCTTCCGTAGGGTCAGCCGCGATCCGATCAGCAGGGCTCTTGACTCCAGGATACAACTACTACCCTGTTGTCGGGTCGCCCCAGATATAGGACGGGGGCCCTTTGATGTCCGGACCCGTGCGCCCGGAGGGGGCGGAGAGGCCGGGTAGGGAGCGGCCAGACGCCCAGCAGGAGAGGCGCCAGGCCCCAGAGAGCTGTGGGGTGATCACACCTAGGTGTGGAAGGACGGTTGGGGGTCCCATCGATACTGCCCTCCGCCGGGAGTGGGAAGGGCTCACGTGGTATCCCCCGGGCCAGGGGTTGGCGTCTCGATGTCGGGCCTCGCTGGGACCGAGGCCGGGTAGAGCAGGGTCATACAGGTGGTCACGGGGAGTGACGTACAATCCAAGATGGAGGAGCCCCGATGTGCATGGGACCTCGTGCGGCTTAGCGCGGGGAAACAGGACCACGCCACGAGGCCGGCTACCACATGAGCTATATAGGCTCATTATTTGTTCTGGGGACCAGCGTCCCAACCTATGAGCAAAATTTAACATTGCACCATTTGAGGAGGCCAATTTAGTGCAATGTTCCTCAATCAGTGAATCAAACTGGATCTTGCCGTCAAATAAAAGGCCTAAATAGGGAAAGGTACTTACAGTGCCCATTATGTGGGTCCCTATTTTAAACACAGATTTCTTAATGAGCTTTTTGCCTGCAACCATCGCAAATGATTTGCTCAAATTCACTGACATGTCTAAATTGTCCATGAATTTTACAAATCCATTAATGAGTGATTGGAGACTTCGTGGGGTTCGTGCAAGCAGGACCGCATCATCCGCGTACAGAAGTACCGGAATTTGACGCTTCCCTACTTTGGGGCAATCTACAGTCTGAGCAATAAGGCTCGTCTCTAAATCATTGATATACAATGAGAACAAAAAGGGAGCGAGAATACACCCCTGCCTTACTCCACTTGTACATGGGAATGAGTCAGTTGGCCCCCCCTCCGTGCTAAAGCGAACCCTGGCTGTCGTATTCCAATGCAACTCTCTCAAAATGTTTATAAGGCCCGGGTCTATTCCCAAATTATTCATCATTGCCCACAATTTGTTCCTGTTCACATTATCAAAGGCCGCCGCCAGATCCATAAAACCCCGTTGCTTGCTTTAGTGTACTTCGCAACCAGTAAATATAGATTTAGACATTGGTCACTAGTCGATTTTCCCGCTCTGAACCCATACTGTGTATCGGCTATTGTGTGATGCTCTTCAGTCCAGGTCATAAGACGATTCAAAACCACCCGCCCAAATATTTTGGCTGATACATCAATCAGCGATATCGGTCTATAGCATTGAGGATTGTCCCTATTCCCTTTCTTAAAGATAGGGACAGTTAATGCGGTGGACCAAGATCTCGGGAGTCCTGATTTAATGGCCGCATTTAACACCCTCGTTAAAATTGGCGCCCACAGGTCGATGTGACTTCGGTATAAGCCTGGGGGAGTGCCATCGGGCCCTGGAGCTTTATTCGGTGTCAACCCTTGAATTGCCTTCATGATCTCTGTTAGTGTGAAGTCTATTTCCAAACTCCTTATGCCATCCCAACCCCCTTCTTGTTTTGTGTCTTTAGGGTGGTTATAAAGACCCTCAAAATGAGTCACCCATTGCTAAGGGAGGATATTTGTACTAAGAACCGGAGCACTACTATCCTGGAAACAGGGCCTATTAATAATCCTCCAAAATTCTGTAAAATCCCTGTTTTCTCCTGCTTCTCTTAGATCAGCCCAGACTTCTGCTTGCAGGGTAGCCTTTCTTTCTTTTATCTTAATTTTGTAAATGTGTCTATACTTGGCCACTTCAGTCTTATCCCTAGGGTTAGCTTTGAGGCTTGATTTTAGGATTCTTAATGCTCAGGAACAGTTAGTATCAAACCATCTTGGCTGTGTGCCTAACTTTCTAGGACCTTTTGCTTCTAATAGTTTTTCGGCCAATTTTGTCAATTCCCCAAAGGCCACAACTAAGTCAACTCCCCCTATCTTAAGATCTAAACAGTCTTCAACACACTTTTTACCCTTTACAAGCAGTGTGGTATAAAATTCCTGGGCATTGATTTTCGCCCACCTTAAACGCCTCCCCTGGTCTGTTGGCCGTAGAGTAATATCCACTTGTTTGTTTATTTCTAGGTGGCCCTTATAGAATAATTCTATAACCAAGGGATTGTGATTACTAAAGGTACTCCATTTGGTACTAACCTCTGTGATCCAATGTTTTGCAAAGGGAGATATCAGTATATAATCTATAATAGAGGAGCATCCTCTTCCTTTAAAAGTTGGCACAAGGGTGCCCTCTGCACCTGGGACTACCAAATCAATAGTGTGTACTAATGTATGAGTACCAATTAATTTAGTTAATGTTGTGCCCTCAGTGCTGTGCTCAAAGTGTGGCCCCTTCGTGACCGGGCAGAGATCCCAGTCTGCAGTTACCGGTAACAAATTTGGGCAGAGATGACAATTTAAATCTCCCATTAGTAACACAAATGGTTCTCCCCCCCCCCTTTCCTTAGATCGGTTTCTTGGTTCAGTCTGGCATCTAATTCCTGCAGAGCAGCATTCCTACCGTTTGAAGAGCCTGAGTTATAAATATTAAATAACTGTACTCTCAGCCCTTGTCCTTGGAATGTTACTGCTTGAAGGGTGTGTGATGTCCAAGATGGCAAAATCCATTTTCCCTTAAGGTTAATATCCACATACAGTATTAACCCTCCCCTTGCCCTTCCTGCTCTCCTGGGCTGGGACAAAAAAACACTTATAGCCCTCCAAATGATAAAGATCGGACTTGACCGCCCAGGTCTCCTGTAGAGCTAATATATGAAAGCCACATAGTTGATTCCTCCAATCTACATTTTCAAATTTTCCAGCTAGGCCTGCTATGTTCCAGGAGGCTATGTTCACCCTTCCCCCGACGCCCTCACCACATTTAGACCCTGGGCATTTGGCCTAACTCATTGTCGTGGGCTCCTGTTTCTTCCCGTCCTGCTTTAACGGGGTAACTTCCAGCCCATTCAGCTTATGACTTCCCCGAGATGGTAATTCGCTAATATCTGTGGACATCCTTCTTTCCATCCCCTCCTGGTGTACCTCTAATTTGGGTAGTCAATCATTTTCATCCAAAGACTGAAGGGGACTGAATCTATTTGTCCACTGTAGGCCACCCTGATTTACTAACGGCAGGCCACTGTATTCAGATATCCTTGCCCTATATCCGTCTACTCCTCTATCCTTTCTTCCCTGAATGTAAGTTGTGGGGAAGGCGACACAGTTTCTAGGATAGAAGTACCCTAGTGACATAGATCGTATAGTACTGGTTGCATTCCTGTTATGGTTACCCAGTATATACTCCACTAGGTTCGGATTCCTAAAGTTTGCAATAATGCAATCCCCTTCAATATCTTTCCTGCTGCTTCCCAACCAGGCTACTCTCCTAACATGTATAATTTCTTCAGTTCCCTGCCCTTGTAAAGGTCTATGTATGTTCAACCAGTTGATAATCTTGTTTTTGAGTTCCGTGTATGACTCTTTCTAACCCATCCTAAGTTCAGGTACCCCAGCAAATACCACAACATAGGGACTTGCTTGAGGAGGTAAATTTACCCATGGGAGGGGGGAGTGGGTCTGTCCATATGCTCCTGTCCTGCCAGGTGATTATCATTCTGACTGTGAATGGGCAAATTCCCTGTCTGAGTCTGAGTAGTATTGGGCTGCACATGGCTTTTATGGCTATCATAATTCCCACCTTTTTGGATACTTCTATCCTCCGAATTAGCTGAGACTTTAGGTAATGCATGGACTTGTACAATAGTACATGGTTCATTACTTGCACAATTGTTGTTAGCAGGAATTGGCCGTGATAAGGTAGTCACTAATGGTGTAGGATTTCCAGTGAGGTTGGAATTTGTAGACTCCTTCATCTTAGCCTGTTTTTGTAATTCATTAGCAAATTTATCTAATTTACTAACTAATGATTTTATTTGGGTAGTAATGAAAGTCTCAAGATGTTTTTGGAGGTCAGCAATTATAGGATGCAGCCACCCTGGCGGAATTAAGGGACCTGGTACTTCTACTTCCACAACCTCATCGTCTATTGTGCGTGTCTTGCCACCCCCACTAGTTGGTTTCAGTTTTCTGGTATGTATATTCTTTGCGCCCCGTCTATTAGTTCTGTTTCGGATTCTAGCTGTTCTTTTTCCAGCCCTATCGGGGGGTAGCCCAATGTCTGTTACCCGTTGGCCAAAGGGGACAGCTTCAAGTGAGGCATCAAGACTGTCATTTTGTAAGCTTTCTGTTATAAAGAAGACCACAATCAGGTAAGGAGGTAACTCTACTTTATTTGTCTAAACACCACCACAGGTTCCAGCAGACTAGCCAGGAGGGCACAGTGGAATGTTCGTGACAGGGGAGAGGTGGAACCAAGGGTGAGAGGGGGAGAGGGGGGAACGGAACGTACCAAGTGAATAAGATTACAACACACCTCCCTGCATTGGGCGAAAGAGAGAGAGCGGCAGGGGGGGGGGGGACCCAAACCAAAAGGGTAAGCAGGATAATGAGGGGAGAGAACAAGTAAAGCAGTAACAGAAACAGTGCGGTGGAATCAACACAGCCTGTAAGGGAATAAAGAGGAAGTTAGCATAAACTCTCATTTAACACAATAGTCTCTGGTCCAGGTGGGTGAGCACCTTGTTCTCCGAGATCTCCTGGGACCGGGAGATCCTGATTCTGTCTCTGGGTTACTACCATTGTCAAGAACCCCACCCTGTTTGTGAGAGATGATTCTGTCCATGCTCCATGTTTGGCCATTATCGAGATGGACTACATTCTTTCCTACTCTTGATATTCTGCACGGATCCGAAAATCTGGATGCTTCTTTCCTGCGTGCTTTGGGTAAATCCACCCGGACCCAATCTCCCTCTTTGAACATTTGTTCTTTTACATGCTTGGTCTGGTCGTATCTGACCTTGTATTTGACTTGGTGCTCTTTTACTCTTCTTGAGATTTCACTCCTGTTTAATTCACAAGTGGCCTTTCTTGACCCTTCAGGTGGTGTGAGATTAGTTTTCGGGATCCTTTGTAAACAAACTACAGAAACATTTCAGCAAGAAAATAAATGTAGTGTTAGAGAGACACAAGTTCTTTTCAAGAACACAGGGCAAAAGTGAGAAGGTTAAGCCATTCATAGCAGCTTTAAAGGGTCTGGCGAACACATGTGAGTTTGAGTCCCTTCAGGATTCTCTAATTAGGGACCAGTTGGTCAGATGCACCAACAATCATAAGATTCAGGAGAGGCTTCTGGTGGCCAATCCTGACCTCAAGGAAGCCATCGATATAGCGGTAGGGATTGAGCACACAGCTGATTGTATGGTTGAAATGAAAGGTGAAGGGGGCAAAACCATGGAGGTAAATGCCATAAGCAAAAATCATAAAAACAAGATGGCGAACACCTTACCTCAGAGCAATAAACTCAAGTGTTATAGGTGTGGGAGCCCAACTCACCTAGCCAACAACCCGGTATGCCAAGCACGTTCGGTGGTCTGCCACAAATGTGGGAAAAAAGGGCATTTGTCAAGGGTTTGTCACGATCAGCGCTCGAAATCGGTGTTGGAGATCGAGCCCCAATCATTTCCTGATCCCAAGTTGATTTTTCAACTAAAAGACACTGACAACACGGACAAATTTCCTTCTTGCAACATCACTCTTGATAATAAAACCCTAACTGTCTTTGCTGATTCTTGTTCCCCATACACCCTGGTTGATGCTCAGGTATTTTCCCAACTGTTTCCCTTCTGGAAAGAAACAATACAGCCCCCTGACATTCAACCAGGAGGTTATAATGGGGACCCCATACCCCTAGTGGGCATGACCACCAAGGAAATAGGGTTCAAAGGAAGGAACACGGTGGGCAAGATTTACATTACCCAGAAGGGGTCAAATTTGTTGGGATGGAAACACCAGAGAGAACTCGGGATCAGGTTAGATCCCAACAGTCCCGATCAGGTCCTATTAGTGGATCCCTCAGTTGGAGGGATGGAGGTGTGTAATGACTTCCCCAAGGTGTTTTCAAATGACTTAGGCTTACTTAAGAATTATCAACATTCCATTAAATTAAAATACAATGCTAAGCCGATAGCACACAAAGCCAGACCCATACCACATTTAATGCACGATCCCCTTCGCAAAGAGTTAGACAGATTGCTGTCTTTGGGTGTGATTGAACCCATAGAGTGTTCACAATGGTTGGCCCCCATTGTTCTTACCACCAAGGCTACCAGTAAGGATATAAGGCTATGTGTAGACCTCAGGGACCTAAACCAGAACATATGGGTGGACAGGCACCCCCTTCCACGTATTCATGAGGTACTTACCCTGATTAATGGTGCAAGCTGTTTCAGCGTTCTCGACCTGTCCTCTGCCTATCACCAGGTGGAGCTTCGTCCCAACTCACGGCATCTCACATCCTTTGTGACACCCCTAGGGGCATTCCAATTCATTCGCATGCCTTTTGGGTTGGCTTCCGCTGCGGCTGCCTTCCAGAGGATCATGCAGCATGTTTTGAAAGACCTTCCCAGAACTCTTTGTTTCCAAGATGATATACTCATCTACGGGAAGGACTTGGAGGAGCATAATGCCACTCTCAGAATGGTGTTGACCAACTTGGAAAAATCTGGCCTCACTCTAAAAAAGGAGAAGTGTCGTATTGGAGTGGGATCAATTGAGTACCTGGGGCACACCATCTCTCAAGATGGCATCAAACCCAAAATAGACCTAGTTAAGGCGATTCGTGACACGGTGGCTCCCAAATGTGTTCAAGAGCTCAAGTCATTCTTAGGCCTTTCTGAATATTATTCTAAATTTGTGCGTAATTATTCCTCCATAGTTGAACCTTTACGCAATTTGCTTAAATCCAGAACTTCGTTTGTGTGGTCCGATGCCTGTCAGAAAGCCTTTGATTTGGTTAAAGAAAGCATAATTGCGGCCCCATCGCTGGGTAGGTTTGACCCTCAAAAACCCACAATCCTTTGCACGGACGCAAGCAATAAAGTGTTGGGGGCCAGTCTCACCCAAGTGGGGGATGGTAAAGAACACATTGTGGCTTTTGCCTCTCGAGCTCTGAAGGGTGCGGAAATCAACTACTCGGTGGTGGAGAAAGAAGCCCTAGCTTGTTTCTGGGCGATCAAACACTTCCGCTTCTTTCTGTGGGGTATTCCTTTTACTGTTAAAACGGACCACAAACCACTGATGTTTGCTTTCACTACCAAAGGAGCTAACAAAACCACCCCCAGAATCGCAAGATGGATTTTGGGACTGGAAGGTTACAATTTTAGTGTGAAGTACATGCCAGGTCATCAGAACACAGTGGCTGATTTTCTGTCACGTTCTCCATCAGAGGGTGAGAATTTTCCTGTTAGTAGTGAATGTGACGATGTGATACTACAACTTACCTGCTTAAAACAAGAAGAATGGAATGACAGTATGCAAGCTGATGCAGAAATGTGTACGATCAAAGAATTCATCAAAAATGGTTGGCCTGAAAACAGGTGTGACATGCCTACCAATATATGTAAATTTTGGGACGTGAGAGTAGAACTTAATATACAAGGAAATGTGGTTTGCAGAGGGGAGAAGGTGATTGCACCGGAGAACTTAAGAGAGAAGATTGTGGGTCTGGCACATGTAGGACACTTAGGGCGGAGTCTTACCAAGAACAAAATCAGGCTGGAATATTGTCTTCTACCTTCCTGACAAAGAAGGAAGCAAGCTCTTCACACTGTTGATCAGAGGTGATCAATGGACCTACGGCGTCTTTCTGAGTTTTAAGGCCTGAGACTGTGGAGAAGATACTCTTCGCTGGGTTAGTACTCTTGCTGATTTGCTCAGCATAATATGCTGCACACTCAACTTGGATGGCCCTGTGGTATCTCCTTACGGCTACCCGGTAGTGATCCTTAGATGTCAGGTCATAGTCCCTCCTCCAGATTCTCTCCAGCTTTTTACAGATTTTACGCAAAGCAGCTAATTTAGTGTTGTACCATGGATGGGATTTAGATTGACGATTCATGGACAACTTAGCTGGAATCAGGCTATCAAGAGGCTGGCTAATCCAGTTAGAGAAGACCGAGTTAGCCTTGTTAGGGTCAGCCGGTAAAGCTGGGGAGGTGGCGGAGAGGTGGGTATGGAATTCAGTTTATGCCAGGGGCGTTTGAGGGAAAATGTTTTATCTAAATTACGCGTAGGCCTAATGCCCTGAATGGATAATGATCCGATCAACCCATCGGTATAGGGGGTTGGACTGTAAGGGAAGGTATATTTGTAAAAACTGGGTCCAACATGTGGCCAGCTGAATGCGTTGGTCCTGAGACCTGTTGATCGAGCTGAGATGCTGCACGATCGGCCCAAAAAAACGTCCCTTTGGAGTCAGAGTGGTTATCCAGATGCAGATTAAGATCAACTGTTACTGAAAAATTAGAGTCATTGACCACCTGGGCACTGACAGTCTCGCTAAGAGCTTCCCTGAAGACTTTGAGGGACCCAGAGGTCGGTAGATCAGTAAACCTGTCATAGTGTAGTTGGGATTAAGGGTGATTTTAAAGTGGGCACATTTGCAACTGGCAACGGGTTGCTTTCTAAAGGTGCAAAGGTAGCCTGTTTTAAGAATGACCGCAATACCCCCGCCTCTCATTTCCCTGTTGAAGGTATGTATCTTACAGCCTTACGGGAGTGCAAGCACTTGCTCCGCGACCATGTCCTCCGAAAGCCAGGTCTCTGTGAGGAAGAGGACGTCGGGGGACTCAGCTTCCAGGAGATAATGAACATCGGCAAAGTGATTGGCTAGTGAGCGGCAATTTAGGTGGAAAATGGCCGTGTAATTACTCCGAAGGGGGGGCTGGTGGCTGCTAAGCGTTGGGGGTGTGCCAGACAAGAAACCACAGCATTTGCAGCCAAAGGGACCCTCTACCCCCGCCAGAACAGATTGTTTGCACCTGCCCACCTTCATCCTGATTGCAAGCAACTCATTCCGGGTGTAAGTGTACCCCATATTATCATAATTGGCAGCATGTCTGGTGTATGGCGACAAACTGGCACAGACGGGCTTGCCTTTGGCGCGCCGCTGCGCGGCTGGGCACCCATATTGCTTATGTAATGCCCCCGGTAGTGGAAATGAGGGGTGGAGGGCGGAGCCACATCCCTCCACGCAAACAACTGATGCTGAAGTGGACCGGGGATGGAGGGAGAATCGAGCAAAATGCACAAGTAAGCTTCGTTGTTAAAATTCTAAAGTGAACAGAGATTACAGTTTGTTAAAACCCAATTTAAAACACACAAGGCACAAATTAGGCTAAAAACAATGGTGACCTTGCCTAGTGGCGCGCTGTCACCTCACTCCTAGTTGTTGAAATGGCACCCATAATTACATTGAAATTATGAAAATGTTACACATTGTATTCTGAAACCCTGGCAGCTATGAATCTAGTAAGGACCTGTGATACTGCACTTTGTGCTTCTGACTCCTCAGGGACATCTAGTAACGATCTGCAGTACTGCAACCTAGTGCTGCTGACTCCACAGAGACATCTAGTAGCGACCTGCGGTACTGCTTCTTGTCCTGCTGACTCCACAGGGACATCTAGTAACGACCTGCGCTACTGCACCCCATTGCTGCTGACTCTACAGGGACATAAAGTGATGACCTGTGGTACTTCACTCTTGGCTATTCCAGCAATGAGTGGGGAAGGGCGGAGATGGCAGTATAAATAGGAAGTGAACGCAACATCTGTATTTCCCGCAATCCTCTGAGCAATAGCTCCACATATTTCTCACAGTACTTGGGGGCATATTATCAAGCACGGAGTTAAAATTATCACCACTTTAGCGGCAGAAAACTGCCACTGAAGCGGCGATAATGGGCTTGATAATATGCCCTTGAGAGCTTCAATAGAAGCCCATGTTGACACCAAAACATGGGCTTCTATTGAAACTCTCAAGGGCATATTATCAAGCCCATTATCGCCGCTTTAGCGGCAGTTTTCTGCCGCTAAAGCAGCGATAATTTTAACTCGGTTTCTTGTTAATATGCCCCTTGTTTTTCATACTTATAGGAATATAGAATTATTTTGATTTTCATGCACAGTAAAATATGTGGAATATATTTGTCTGGTGTGGGGCAAATTTGCTATTATTTTGCTCCAGGTTTGTGTCACAAAAATGACGCTAACCAGCACAAAGTGTGTTTTTCCTAATTTACTTTCCAGTGCAAAACTTGTTTTGTGCTGGAAAGAAACCCTGGGGCAGATTTACAAGCCCCTTGCGCCACCTGATGCAACAGCAGTGCATTTTGCTGGCCCATATTTACAAGGGCAGGAAAATCCACCCTGGGTGACTTTTCCTGTACTGTAAATATGGCCCCTTTACACGCAGCACTTTGCGTGAAAGGGGCGTTCTTTGGGTGTTGTTGTGGGTGTTACCACGCAACACCCATGGAACCAGACACATTTCCAGGTTTACAAGAATCGTAAATCTGGAAATGCACCTGAATGCTACGCCTCTCCAGGGGAGCCGTAGGGAGGCGCAACGAGGATCTTCTCGTTTCTTTCCTCTTTCTATGCGCGCTGCATTCTGCAAAACAGATAGAAAGAGGAAATCACCTCTGGTGATTGTTTATGTACAGGAAGGTGTCCCTTCCTGCACATAGACATTCATTTCAACAATGACATTTTGAAAGTTCTATGCGTGCTAATGCAGCAGACATAGAAGTTGTAAAACACCATTTCTGATTGTTTATGTGCAGGAAGGAAACCCTTCCTGCACATAAACATCATCCCCGTGGCGCCGGTATACTTGCACAGAACACGTAGGACCTCCTTTAGTCCCAATACAAGCAGCACAGCCACGTCGCTAAATGAATCCAATCAATTAAATGATTATAATCTTAAACTTCTATTTCATAATATTTCGCTTCATTTCTTTACTCCAATGTTCAATTCCTTCAATTCATTTTATTCATTTGAGAATGGAGATGTTTCACACAAGCACAGGAGGCAGGATAATTTCCAAGTGTCACGTCTTTATTTAAAAAAACCCAATGCATTTCGGGAAAACATCCCTTCGTCAGGGGCATCGTGACATAAGTATCCAAAATGGGACCATCCAAACTAGCATCAGGCCGGCTCCGAGGAACCAGCGTGTTACATTCCTGTCATCGCTTTCAACATTTCATGCAGCGCCTGGGCACCCTCCTCCCCTTCAGGCGCCTGGTTCCTCGGAGCCGGCCTGATGCTAGTTTGGATGGTCCCATTTTGGATACTTATGTCACGATGCCCCTGACGAAGGGATGTTTTCCCGAAATGCATTGGGTTTTTTTAAATAAAGACGTGACACTTGGAAATTATCCTGCCTCCTGTGCTTGTGTGAAACA
This sequence comes from Triturus cristatus, assembly GCF_964204655.1. Lineage (NCBI taxonomy): Eukaryota > Metazoa > Chordata > Amphibia > Caudata > Salamandridae > Triturus > Triturus cristatus. The sequence continues at coordinate 1,203,293,019 of NC_140582.1, read as the reverse complement.
TCTCCATTCTCAAATGAATAAAATGAATTGAAGGAATTGAACATTGGAGTAAAGAAATGAAGCGAAATATTATGAAATAGAAGTTTAAGATTATAATCATTTAATTGATTGGATTCATTTAGCGACGTGGCTGTGCTGCTTGTATTGGGACTAAAGGAGGTCCTACGTGTTCTGTTCAAATGGATGCGCATTTGGCGGAGCGCATATCAAGCATGCACGCCTTCACAGTGCTGAAGAGATTAGTGTTGTTTAAAAATTCTGGATTACACAGGTGTGCATCTCCCTACTTCTGATGTTTACTGCCGGTATACTTGCACCATGGCGTCAGCGCATGGCAGCAGTTTGTGCGCCAGCTCAGGGGGAAGCACAGAGATGCAACAGATTGTTGTAAATATGTTGCTTCCCTGTGCTTCCAAACTAACGCAGCGCGGTGCAGCAAAATGACTTGCTGCACCGCGTTGTATTGTAAATCTGCCCCCCTGAAAGTAACACAAATCAGCGCAAAGCATTGCTTTCCGTTATTTAGCACCATGGGGCATTACATGGGAATTCACATGCAACCACCCATGCCTTTAGACTTAAAACACTATCTACAAACAATAGCAGACAGGGTTTAGCACCAAAGTTAAACCATTTAAAAGAAGGAGTGAAGAGGAGACATGTTTTTATTTCTCCTTTCTTTTCTGACTTTTCTTGCGTACTGCACTGTGCAGCACACATACAAATTAGTGAAATTGTTAAAGCATGTCTACATTTAGAATTTTGTACTGGAAGGAAATTCTTCCAGTACAAAACCTATGGCAGACTAAGGCACGCACCCTGGCACTATGGTGCTGAGTTGTGTGCCTGGCGCACAACAGCTGAAATCAGCGCTGGCGCTAGGGAAAGGGGAGAAGGGAGACATATCTTTGTAGATATGGTGCTCTCCTTCTACCTCCCTTCCACGCAACGCAGCGCAGCATGTTTGGCCACTGCGTTCTATGACTTTTTGTAAGTCTGGACCATTGTGTTGTAAATTCTAATAATTTATGGCCCATCCTTATATTGTATGGTGACTATAATGTTTGGTGGGCTCAACCTCCATCATTTTTATTTTGTGTTAAGTTTCGACCTATGTATGTTTTTTTATTTGCACTTCGAGTGTCAATGATTGGCCGTTATGGTGGAATATTTGAAAAAAGTTTAAAGAAAAAAGCATCTTTTGAACTTGTAAGTAAAACTGTTTTTACTTTGATTTGGTGATGGATTGTTAGTCTGAGAACATGGGGGCATATCAACAAGGGCTTTATCTCTGCTTTTTTGGCTTTAAAAGCCAAAAAAGCAGAGATAAATCTAGCACCCTATCAACAACAGGGTGCTAACATGCAAATTTGCATGTTAGCACCCTTTTACTCTACGCTTCCCCTTGCATCTCTAATGAGATGCAAAGGGGGCGTTCCAGAGTAAAATAATAGGAGAAATGTCGCTAAGCGACATTTCTCCTATTATCAAGAATATCGCTAACCCTGTTAGAGACAAAAAAGCAGCGCTAACCGCTGTTAACGCTGCTTTTTTACGTCTGGTATTTTTCTGACTTAGCCATGATATCCTATGGAAGGAGGATATCATGGCTAAGTTTGTCTGTCCCTATCAACAAGCTAACGTGAGATTATCGCTGGGTTTCCAGCGATAATCTCACGTTAGCCACTTAGCGTGAGGATTTTTATCGCTATTGAGATAAGCGTTGCTAATAGCACGCTATCTCAGCAATAAAAATCAACGCTAGCCGGCGATAATTATCCTAGCGCTAAGTGTGCTTAGAGATAATTATCGCCGGTTGTTGTTGATATGCCCCATGATAGTTTGTGACGTACACCTGAAAGCACAACATTGTTGTATTTCAGTTAAGATGTCTGTATTATTTGGTGTTATTTTGCAGTTTATAAAAGTGCTTCTGGGTCAAGCTGCAGGCTTCAAAGCTGGCACATCAACAACCTGCTTTAAAAAAGCGTGAGTAGATGAATGCCTTTTAGTTCTAGCCTGCGGGCAGCGCACATGCGCTGTCACTTGCCAATCTATTGTGGTTTTTTTCAAACCTCTAAATGTTTTTTTTTAGCCCCTCCCATTACACAAGTTCACATTCATTTTTTGTTACTTTAAACAAGATCACATTCATGTTGTTAAGTGACTTGCCCAGAATCACTGGGGGGCTTATTTACAAGCCACTTGCGCCGCTGGTGAGTCACTTTTTCCATATTAAAAGTGACAGACTCGCGGCGCACGGGGCTTGTAAAAGAGTCCCTGGATGTTTAGCCAATGCCGCCCCTGCTTGTTTTTCTTTTTTATGTCGGACACATGCTGGGGCATATTTACAAGTGCCTAACGCTGCTGGAGCGCTTCAATTTCCGAAGCTCTGGTGGAGTTGATATCTACCACATGTTTACAAGGTGGTGTTAAACCAACTAACGTGGCTTATTGTTATGTTATGTTATATAGTTTATAGAGCACACGGCTGCCCCAGCAAAGGGGCGTCCTGGCGCTAATAGCAGTCGAATGGAGAAGACCACCAGGAAAAGTACAGGGACCTACAGTGAGGGGAAAAGAGGAGTCTTAGTTGCCTTATGGAATGCCAAGTAATTATTTAGGCTGTGGATGGACAGTGGGAGAGAGTTCCAAAACTTGGCTGCCAGTGTGTTTCACCCCAGTGCCGCCACTTCCGCATTTAGTCTGTCTCCAGGAGCGCCAACTTTTAGAAGCCGGGACCCAGGGAGCCGCAGTAGGTTTAAAGTGGGAACCGCCTAGAGACTCCAGTAAGTTACCGCTCACACCCGCTTCAGACTTTCACCCCGCGCTTGATTTTTAATCTTCAGTGCCATAACTGCCACTGTCTTGCCTGCGGATAGCGACTTCTCGCACCTAGCGCCCATACTACATGACGCGACGGTACCCTGCGCAATTACACCAGCCAGGCGTACCTAAATTAGTACAGCTCTGGGCTACAGGTTAACCTGACCTCTCATTCTTTCATCTTTTCACTCCTCCCCGCAGAGTGGGACCAGAGGCAGTTCCTCTCCCGTGCCTCCGATCGGCTGCCTAACACTACAATTTAGTGTAACTATGTTCTTTGATTTTCATCCCGTATGATTGATGCCTTCATTTTTAACTAACTACTTGTTGATTTAGTGGCATACCTATAGGCACTTGGTAATGAGCACACCATGCAACACCACCTACTGGAAGTATGCCCTCGTGGCTCAAACTGTCGACCTGAGCCTTATTACGTATTTTATACCACGGCCCAGCATGCAACCCGTACCGCCTGCACTATAAACATGCACTATTACGCTACAAAACGGCTAATTGCCATATGCTTTTGTACCTTTATAGCACCTGATCACCCGGCATTATCCTCTTGGACTCACGTATGTGCCCACCATGAATTGACAGGCACATGTTTCCCAATCTAAAGATTGCTCTTTTAATGTTGCTTCTAAAATTGTTATATGTGTCTTGTCTTGTCTGTCATTTATTTCACAGGTACCTAAAATTTGGTTGTTTGGCGCCGTCCAAACACTCCTATTTTTCCCAACACACCTTAGCGAGTGTGGCCATTCTACACACATGGCGTAATTTTGCCATCCACTTTTTCACACTTTTCACCTGGTCCTGACGAAAGCCCCTCATACCTTTAATCGTGGGCTGAAACATGTTGACCCAAGTCGACGACTAAGAGACTAATCACTCCACTAGTTGTCTTTCGTCATTTTTAACATACCCTGGGCCACCACGAATAAAATTCCCATGGTCAGGATTCCCAGAGGTATTTTTAACTCACACTTCACTTCATCACACCACTGCACCACACCTGCTCCGCTGTAATCAGGCGTCGTAGCACAACTGGGCGGCATTCGGCCACCCGGTTGGGACCCCGATGATGAAGCATGAGACCAACTAGGTTGGTGTGTGCGGGCTCTTTTAAAAGAATCGAAGGATTCCTTGGCACTGTAAATCAACTACAGTGAGTCCAATCCCCACACAGGTCTGGGGACGTCCACATTGTTTACTTGATTCATACAGGCGATAGGGACGGTTCCCACTCTATTCCTCGCTCTCCTATTGCTTGATATTGTAAAAAAGGCCCCCTTTCACGCTATGCTGTTTTTAAATTTATTTTTTATTAGTAATATTTTTCTTTTTATTGATTTTGATAACACAGAGGACATTTGTTACAGTTCCACATTGCCATGTTACACATGTCCGATTACATAGCATATGGAGACGCTGTGCAATGCAGTGACAAATATTCTGCATAAACATTAAAAATAACAGTGAGAACAATCTCCATCTTATGCGATTCCTTGATCTGTACATAGCCCATTCCTCTATCGTGGGAGGCCATCGCTGCTTTGTACTTAACAATGAACAAAGGTAAAAGCACGTGTTATCGATCACAGCATATTATACTATCCACATCTGTATATATTAGTCTGTTAGATCTGAGTTTGCATTCGTCATATAAACAACATATGGGGCCCAGATATCTCGCCGTCGTGAGGCTTCAGGTAGCTCTTTTGCATAGTTTTCCAGCTGTGTTTTACAGTAGACCATATCACGTAGGCAGCCTTTTCTTTATGTAGTACATTTTTCCCGCCCCAACAGATTGATATTCGGCGTTTAGCCAGTAATAGGGCCACCGCTGCTAACTTACGCCCCAGATATCATTTTCAGCAGGCCTAATAGACATAGCTCCAGTGTACATGCAATCTCCACCCCTATCATCTCAGTCACTATGCCCATTATCTGTGACCAGTACGTCGCTATAGGTTTGCAGAGCCAGCCAAGGTGGATAAAATCTGCGTCATCCGCTTTGCAGCGTTTGCATTGTCCCCTTTCAAGCTATACTTAGCGTGAAAGAGGAGGGCAATGGGTATTGCGGTGGGCGTTCCACTCCAACACCCATTGATTCTGAGGCTGCCTCCCATTTACAAGAGAGGCGTAAATAGGAGGCAGCGCCAGAATTAAGACCCTGGAAAACCTGTTCTTAACCTGGCGAAGCAAGGAGAAATGTTTTATATCTCCTTGTTTTTGCTGTTTTCATGTGTGCTACTTTGTGCAGCACACATGAAAACAGAAAAAGGCCAATGATTGTTTATGTACAGGAAGCTGTTTTGCAACTTCTGTGTGTGCTGCATTAAGCAGCACTCATAAAAGTTACAAAACAGCATTTCATGATTGTTTATGTGCAAGAAGGGGACCTTCCTGTGCATAAACAATCTTCCCCTGCACGCAGACACCCTTGCGCTCAGGGTTTCACCATATTCTTGTAAATATGGTGCAGCCGTGCATATCAGAAGTGGCAGAGCGTGTCATTAAGCCAGGAAGGGTAACAACACGCTCCTTATAACCAACAAGAGTCATCGTTCCTATCATTGGAAAAAAGTGTAAAGAGCTCTTGTCATTCTACTACTGTGTTTGGGGGGGACGGTGTGTCCTGTTCATGATGCCGTCACACACCCAGAAGGTTGTCATGCTTCATCATTGGGCTATTGCTCTTCGTCGGGCCGGCACTGCAATGCCCTACGGGTCCCCCGAAGAGTCACTTTTTCGGAGATATTTTCAATAAAGCTGTATGGGTGTGTGGGTAAGTGGCAGTGGTGTCCTAGCGTGAAGTTAAAAAATGAATGGAGAGGTGCTTGAAGAATTTATTGAAAAAAGGGGGTCCCTCTGTCATTAGTAAAAAAAAACAAAAAAGTGGTGCTGCTGTGAGGGATATAACGGCCCTGTGTAGCTAAATAAATAACATACCCCTAGATCAACATGTTTCGCGCTATATCACGGTCTCAGGAGGAGATCCCATGCGCTTCTTCAAGACCAGAAAGCTATTTTGTGATAAGCAAAGAAGGTGCGTGGCCTATAATTATTAATCTGGTGTCACTTAGGAGAGCGTGGAAGTAGTATTCCAAGAAAAGCAGGAAGAATTCCCTATGAGATTCGGCTGTGGGTCCCTCGAGACAGTTCCTCGTAGGTAAAGGCGCCCGTACACCTTCCCGACCTCACACCGTCTCTGCCACTTCTCTTGTACATATGGCCCTTGGGGGCATATTTACAAGCCTCATCGCCACAAGAATGTCACTTTTAATGATGTTCCAGTGGTGTTAGGGGCCTCACCTTTTAAATATGCCCCAAAAGATTGCTGAGGGTGGCTGATTTCGGCTCCTCACCAGGTGATCATGTGAAGGGGGCCAATATTGTGTCACACACAGTGGGAGTGAGTTGGCAGGTACAGCCCTGCCAAGTATCATGCATCAGGGGTTAGACTAACGCATTTTAATGCAGATGACCGCATCACCACATTAAAATGCATTAGTCACGCTTAATTAGAACTCCTCCGACTTTATTATATCATGAGGCACTGCATTTATTTGAACAAAACAAAGCCAGAATGCTCGGCCGGCCCTCAAAAGGGTTGGTCTTTTAATATTGGCACATACACAGGATTTATTTATTTATTTAATGCTATTTTATATAGCGCGAGCATTACCCAATGGTGTCAGAGCGCTTTACAAAAGAACCAGTTGCGTTACACAAGGACATGAGTTACATAAGAAATACAAACAGAAAAAATTGCAAATGTACAAGTTGTAAAGTCACTCAAGGGAGAGATACCAGGATGTACTTGCAACAAGTATTTAATGTTCATGCGTTAGCATGGTGTCCTGATTTCAGTTTTGCCTTATGTTGGTTTGTTTTTATGCGTTGGAATCTTGATGATGTTCACTTTCATCTTTAGAGAAACACATTTAGGTTCAGGCACTCCCAGAGCCAGTGTATGTGAGCCCCAGGACCTGGAAAAGAGCAGGGACGTCAGTAGATATATTAGTAAGACACATTACTGATTAAAATATTGCACATTATTTTATTAGCACAGGGCTTAACCAGTGCATTTCTTTTAATTATTTTACAAACAGTGCACAGTCCTTTTATTAAACTGTGGAATCCTTCCCAGAGCATTTCAGGGGCAAAACAAAATCAGCCAGCAAAAGCCTTCCGTTCTATTGAGATGCAAACGCCTTGTGCCGTACCACCTCCGCAGCAGACGCCGGTACACTGAACAAGGAGCGTTTTGCTTGCGTGCGTCTGTCGGGTGTGCACGGGGACTCCCCGGGGCTACAGAAAAGCCCTTTCTAAAGCTTCTCAGGCTTCACTCTTAATTTATTTTGGTGGCAGTAGCAGCACACAGGGGGGCATTCCTGAAATAAATTGAAAGGATCTAGGCTGAGCAGCTTTATGGGTAATACCTAAGGTACCCTGTTTTCCGTTTTTACGGATTTTTATAGAGAAATACAGACAGAAAACAATGTGTTCTCTGTCTGCATTTATGTTTAAGAATTGATAAACACAGAAAATGTGCTTCTTTTATGTGACTCTTTGTGCTGCCTTTCATGAATTATAGCCCAACAGCTGGGCAGATGGACAGCATGACAAATTAAAAAACATGATGAAACGTCTTTAAATAACTGCATTTGCCAACATACATTTGTGGTATAATGCTAATATTTGCCAGTGGATGTACTGTTCGGAACAATTTGGCAACTTGGGGGCATATTATCCAGGACGGTGAGTGAGACACTCTTGTTCTTTACCCGCCTACACCAGGCTCCATTGGTACACGGTCGCATCCGCCCGTGAGATCTGTTTACTCCAGTTTCTGTGATTCGAACACCCGTTTTCTACCTCGGATCCTTTTGAAGTTTCACCGACATCTCGATTTCCATCCCTAACTCACTTACATCAGCCCTGAAGGGTCACAGGTTTCTACCTGTTGACGAAACACGTGTCGGCTGGCGCTCTTTGTATTGATGAACTCATCTTGAATTAAAACAACATTCACAGAACGACAAGTGTTGAACTACTTTGACTATTCTGTGAATGTCTTATTTATCGTAAACGAGTGCGCAGGGCTTGTTTATAATTGTTTTGGCATGGGTTTTTGCCCACACCTTACACAGGGGTTTTGGGTCTTCCCCTGACCTGTTTGCACCGTGAAGTCATTGTTCTTCTTTTCTCTCGCTGTACCTTACCGTTTACCTGCCTGAGCGCCATTTATCCTGTTTTCCAAAACCCCTCGCAGTGAATATGCGGCGTTAACATTATTGCCGGTTTAGCGGCAGAAAATTGCCGCTGATGCGGCGATAATGGCCTTGATAATATGACCTGGAGAATTCCCATAGAAGCCCATGTTCACACCAGAACATGGGCTGCGATGGGAATTCCATAGAGCATATTATCAAGCCCATTTTCGCCGTTTTAGCGGCAGTTTTCTGCCACTAAACCGGAGATAATTTTTAACGCCGTCCTTGATAATATGCCCCTTCAATAGCTAAAACACGACAGACATCAAAGTATGAGTGCATGTCTATCAATTTAAATAAATATGGAAATGTTCAGTTTTACAACTACATTTATAAGTAAAAAACAAAATAGATATGGATAAATACAGATACAAAGGCCTGAAAATAAAAATGGATAAATACAGACTGAAATGTTAAAAAAATAAATACCATAAAACCCGGAGCCCTAGTTATAACGTTATGTTTTCCCACCCAGTCTTTCATTATCCTAGTTTGGCTAAAAAAGTTAATTTGGGTAGAAATGCAATCTTAATAGTAAAGCCAAGCCCAACCACTGTGGTACGTTCCTTCTCCAGATCAAACACTCTTAAAATATACTGCCTACTAGTATGGATGATATGTGATACTCATTCCTACATCTTGTAATCTTCACTGCTTTATATAATATTTCCTAGAATGAATTACCCACGAATGATTGTCTCTGTATAATGTGTGTGTGATGTAAAGTGCTCTGACTCTCTGCACTAGTTTGAGCAGCTACACCCACCCACTCCGCCGTCCACACGCTTGACCCCATCTTCTCCGCAAGCTCCCACGTCTCCTTCAACCACACCACCGAGCTCCACTGGACCGATCACCACTGCATCCACTTCACCTTCCGGAAACCCACCACGCACCACCGCACCCAACAGATGCCACGCCGCTGCTGGAGCAAAGTCACCCAAGACCAGCTTTCCACCACCCTCGCCCGGAGCCCACCCGCAGATCCAAATGACCCCGACACCGCCGCTCGCAATCTTAGACAGTGGATCAGCGACTGCGCCAACTCCCTCTCCCCACTGAAGAAGCCCTCCAACACCCACACCAGCAAGAAAGCCAGCTGGTTCTCCGAAGACCTCCAGGCCTCCAAGCGATCCTTTCGAAAACTCGAAAAAAACTGGATCCCTGAATGAACACCGGAAAGCTACACAGCAGAGAAGAACGCCACCCGCAGACACTATCACCTCATCAGTTCCGCCAAAAGGACCTCCTTCAAAGACCACCTAGACAACAACGCACACAACAGCAAAGAGTTTTTCAACATCGTGAAGGAACTCTCCAACCCCAGCTCCAACACCAACGACATCCCACCTTCACAAGACCTGTGCGACTCGCTGGCCACCTTCTTCCATCGCAAGATCGCAGACATCCACAACAGCTTCAACGCCGTCACCACCCCGGCAACCACTGAGATCCCCGCTCCCACGACCACCACCCGCACCAACCGCCTGCTCGCCTGGACCAACATCAACGATGACGACACCATCAAGATCATGAACACCGTCCACTCCGGATCCCCGGAAGACCCCTGCCCACATCACATCTTCAACAAAGCCAGCAGCACCATCTCACCCTATCTCCGGAAAACCATCAACATCTCCTTCGAGACAGTGACCTTGCCGGAGAACTGGAAGCACACAGAGATCAACGCCTTACTCAAGAAACCCAAGGCGGACCCCAAGGACCTCAAGTACTTCCGACTCATCTCCCTGCTCCCGTTCCCGGCGAAGACCATCGAAAAGGCCATCAACAAACAACTGACCAGCTTCCACGAGGAGAACAGCATCCTGGACCCGTCCCAGTCCGGGTTTTGTAGCAACCACAGCACCGAAACTGCCCTCATCGCTGGCCACCGATTATATCAGGACCCTGCTAGACAACGGAGAAACCGCGGCCCTCATCCTCCTGGACCTGTCAGCCGCCTTCGACACGGTCTGCCAACGCACACTACGAACACACCTCTACGACGCCGGAATCCAAGAGAAGGCCCTGGACTGGACCTCCTCCTTTCTCTGGGGCAGAACACAGAGCGTCTTCCGCCCCCCCTTCCACTCTGAAGCCATCGGGATCATCTGCGGCGTACCCCAAGGCTCATCCCTCAGCCCAACGTTGTTCAACGTCTACACGGCACTGTTTGCCCACGTCGCATGACGGCAGGACCACAACATCATCTCCTACGCCGACGACACCCAGCTGATGCTCTCCCGCAGCAAGGACCCCCACACCGTCAAAACCAACCTCCATGAAGGAATGAAGGCCGTCGCCGTCTGGATGAGGAACAGCTGACTGAAGCTGAACTCGGACAAGACGGAGGTCCTCATCCTCGGATCCACCCCATCGGCCTGGGAAGACCTCTGGTGGCCGACTGCACTCGGAACACCCCCAACACTCACCAACCACGCACGCAACCTAGGGGTCATCCTCGACTCTACCCTCTCCATGACGAAGCAGGTCAACGCTGTGTCCTCCTCCTGCTTCAACACCCTCCACATGCTTCGCGGGATCTTCAAGTGGATCCCCACTGAAACGAGAAGGATGGTCACCCAGGCCCTCATCAGCAGTAGACTGGACTACGGAAATGCACTCTACACAGGAGCCCCGCGAAAACTCCTGAAACGGCTTCAACGCATCCAGAACGCCTCCGCAAGCCTGATCCTCGACATCCCTCGCCGCAGCCACATCACACCCCACCTGAGAGACCTGCACTGGCTCCCTGTCAACAAGAGGATAACCTTCAAACTCCTCACCCACACACACAAGGCACTCCACAACACCGGACCAACGTACCACAACAGCCGACTCAGCCTCAACACCCCCACCCGCCAGCTTCGCTCTGCAGAGCGCGCCCTCGACACCGTCCCCCGCATCGGAAGAGTGACCGCTGGCGCCAGATCATTCTCCCACATTGCCGCCAAGACATGAAACACCCTCCCCATCCGCCTACGGTAGACCAAAGACCTTCTGACCTTCAGAAGACTTCTCAAGACCTGGCTCTTCGAACTGTAACAGCTTTCATTCTCCCCCCCCTCAGCGCCTTGAGACCCTGACGGGTATGTAGTGCGCTTTACAAATGCTATGATTGATTGATTGATTTTAAAACAAATCAAATGCATGTGCGAGAGGGGCTATGTAGGGATGGCAGGCACTGATGGAGGGTGGTAGTAAGGGAATCAGTGAAAAAAGAGGTCCGGTGGGGAGCCAAAAAAGATTTGCTAATGCCGGCTCTGAAACAATGAGTCTCTGATGTCTGTCCACTCTGCTGTTTGACGTTGATTGTCCGTTTGGGAATGTGTGATACTTGGGGGCTTATTTATGAGCCCTTGCGTCACTTTTGCCCCGCCGTTGTGTCACTTTTAGTGACGCAGCGGCGGCGTAAATAATACGCCATGTTGCGCCATATTTACGAAGTGATGCATCTAGGCAGAAATGACACTTCGTAAACCCCTGTGCTAGAGTATACCTGTGCCAGGTATAATGTATGCAGGGCGGGCGTTCCCCGCAAGAAAGGGTCGTAAGAGTGGCGCAGTGAAATCTAGGAGATTTCAGTGCGCCACTTCTAGGACACCAATGCATCAAAACCTTACGCCTGACTCATGGCAGGCGTAAGGGTGACGCAGGCCCTTTCACAACGGGCTTGCCCCATGTGACAGGAACATTGCTGGAGTTGCGTCACACTTCCGACACAACTCCAGCAATACGCCAACAGATACGTCAGTAATACTGACGTATCTGTAACTCCTTGCGACACGATGCATCATACAGTAAAAATTACGCATCCTAGGTGTCGCAAGGAGGGAGCACTGAGAAGTGTCGCTGCTTTCAATAATTTATGCGACACTTCTCATAAATAAGGCCCATTGGCTTTAATAGCACATTGCTTACTTATAATGTAAGGGCCTCATTTATGAGAAGTGACGCAGGGGCTCATATATAATCCCGCTAAGTGTCAGTCTGTTGCATCCGGTAAGTATTTTTTTTGTGCTTAACTGCATGTGTGTTTGCATATCTACACAGAACGTTAATGAAAGATATCTTTGTTTAATATCATGGTGGCATATTATCAAGCACGGCGTTAAAAGTATCGCCGCTTTAGCGGCAGAAAACTGCCGCTAAAGCGGCGATAATGGGCTTGATAATATGCCGCAGAGAATTCCAATAGAGGCCCAGGTTTACACCAGAACATGGGCTTCAATGGAAATTCTCGAGGGCATATTATCAAGCCGATTATTGCCGTGCTAAAGCGGCGATAACTTTAACGCCGTTTCTTGATAATATGCCCCATGGTTACAAAATTGTTTACAGTACAATGAGCTTACTAGTGCCCTTCCATTTCAGCTTCTTTGCAGCAGTTTCAACATTTTAGGGGCATATCAACAACAACCGGCGATAATTATCGCTAAGCGCACTTAGCGCTAGGATAATTATCGCCGGCTAGCGTGGATTTTTATCGCTGAGATAGCGTGCTATTAGCACCGCTTATCTCAAAAGCGATACAAATCCTAGCGCTAACTGCCTAACGTGAGATTATCGCTGGAAACCCAGCGATAATCTCATGAAATGTGCTGTTAGCTTGTTGATAGGGACTCACAAACTTAGCCATGATATCCACCTTCCATAGGATATCATGTCTAAGTCAGTCCTGAAGCAGGCGTAAGGAAAGTAGCGATAACAGGGGTTATCGCTTCTTTTCCTGCCGCTATGCTTCATTGTGTGGGGCTTGATGATAGGAGAAATGTCGCTTAGCGACATTTCTCCTGTCATGTCAGGTCAGGAACGCCCACTTTGCATCTCATTAGAGATGCAAAGCTGGGCGTTAGGAATCCCCACGCTAAAGCAAGGTTTCACGCGTTAGCGTGGCCTTGCTAATTAGGCGATAAAATTATCGCCGCTTTTCGGCCGAAAAAGCGGCGATAATTTATTATCGCCAGCTTGTAAATATCACGGAGGTGTGGAAGCAGCTCTGGCTGACCCTAAAGTCCTGTTGAAACCTCGAGCCAATACTAGGCCAGGCAGAGGCGATCTGTGGCTTCTGCCGCCCTCCCACTTACCTACCTAAATCGTCATTTTCTACAGTCCCTTACGCTCACCCAGGGTGTGGCTTGGCCAGTAAGGTGTAAGTTTCAGACTGTCCACCAATTACATTGAGTAAAACGAATCACGTCCTCATCCGTCTTCCTGGATGCAGTCCTTAAGCATAAGATGCTTCTCCTTTCTGGCAGAAAGAAAAACAAGCATTGGCATAGCCAATAGGTCTCGCGTTTGGGACCTTATAAGTGTTTAGCCATGCAACAGTTGATGTGGTTGCACCAAGGATATTGTGCTGCATAACTAAATACTTATAAGGTCCCAAAAGCGAGACCTATTGGCTATGCCAATGCTTGTTTTACTCTCGTCATAGGCTATTAATATGTGCACGCAGGCTCAGACAGTCCCAGCCCCTTTGACTCTACTCCCCTCATATCTTCTAGATCACAAACACGCTCCTGCTTCGGGGAGAAAGAAGAAGATTCAAGAAGAGAAGCCGCGCATTTCCCCAGAGATCGGAAGGGTGAGATGGGGAGAAGGATGAAATGAGGAGACGTTGGGTTCATTTCTTCAGGAGGGTCGAAGGAGGGGGAGGGGGAGGAGGGCTTTGCTCTGTAAAGCAGATGAGATAAGTGGAGGAGGCTTTGTTCCTTCTAGAGTCCTCGCCCCTCTCGTGAAGAAAGTAATCCGTCTCCTCATTTCATCCTTCTGCTCTACAAAGCCCAGTGCACCATCTCCTCATTTCATCCTTCTGCTCTACAAAGCCTGCTCTATCGATCAACGCGGCTCCTCTCTTTCTCCAGTCGTCTTCATTCTCCTCAAAACAGGAAAGTGCGTTCGATTTAAGAGGCGACAGATGTGCAGGAACAAAGAAGCCGATTGTGTGTCCTGGTCACAGCTGATTTTCAGTGAAATAAACAATAACATAACATTATAAATCATCATTGACTTTGTAATCCGTATCCCCAAACTACTACAGGTAGTAAACATCTCTCGTTACGTTACTATGTAGACGTTTCCTCCAGGAAACGTCCGTCAAAAATTCAAGATATGAGTTTCACTGCCACACAAAGTGCAAGTGAAACGTCACACCCGGATACACGGTTTACATTGCAAGAAGCTGTGCTAGGATTAGTTGCGTCAAATCAAAACTACGATCGCCCAGTAATGTTAGTGTGAGTCTGCAACTTGTGACTATTAACAATAGAGAGTATGATACAAAAACGTACAAGACAATCTGCGAACGCAGGATTTATTAAAATAGTTTATTCATAGTTTTAGGGGTGAAGCACAAATGCAAGGAGGGTTTGTATGCAGATATTTCGCAAAGGATTGTGGGAAGGCAGTGACGCTCAGTCTTGGGGCGCTGCAGTTGTTTGATCCTCAGCGGTGGAAGCGCTTTAAAGAAACCAGTGGACCCGTTACCTGCACACTCACGCCCACCGTGTGACACGAGATCGACTCCCTTCACACGGTCACCGGGGGAGGAGTCCAATCATACACTCACAGCAAGCTTTATCCCCCGCCTGGTGAGGGCGCTATGAAATGAGGAGAGGTTGCGCGGCGCTTTCTAGCACAGAAGGATAAAATGAGGAGACGCCGGTTTCGTTTCTACACCAGAGGAGAGAATCAGGGGGCATATCAACAAGGGCTTTATCTCTGCTTTTTTGGCTTTAAAAGCCAAAAAAGCAGAGATAAAACTAGTACCCTATCAACAACAGGGTGCTAACACGCAAATTCGCATGTTAGCACCCTTTTACTCTACGCTTCCCCTTGCATCTCTAATGAGATGCAAAGGAGGCGTTCCAGAGCAAAATAATAGGAGAAATGTCGCTATGCGACATTTCTCCTATTATCAAGAATGTCGCTAACCCTGTTAGAGACAAAAAAAGCAGCGCTAACCGCGGTTAACGCTGCTTTTTTACGTCTGCTTATTTTCAGACTTAGCCATGATATCCTATGGAAGGAGGATATCATGGCTAAGTTTGCCTGTCCCTATCAACAAGGTAACGTGTGATTATCGCTGGGTTTCCAGCGATAATCTCACGTTAGCCTGTTAGCGTGTAGATTTTTATCGCTATTGAGATAAGCGTTGCTAATAGCACGCTATCTCAGTGATAAAAATTCACGCTAGCCGGCGATAATTATCCTCACGCTAAGAGCGCTGAGCGATAATTATCGCCGGGTGTTGCTGATATGCCCCTAAGGGGCATATTATCGCCGTTTTAGCGGCAGGAAGCTGCCGCTAAAACGGCGATAATGGGCTTGATAATATGCGTTATAGAATTCCAATAGAAGCCCAGGTTAGATGTGCAGGACATCTAACCTGGGCTTCTATTGGAATTCTATAACACATATTCGCAAGCCCATTGGGAGACATTGCAGTGTATCTGCCCTTCACATAACATTGTTATTGGCATTCACTGAGTCACCGACTGCATTACTGAAGTTATACAATTTCAGTTCATTTTTCATGCTGCAGAGTGCCGTGCTCATTGGGCCATTGATCATGTCATACAGGGAGTTTTCAGGAATATTATGGCATAATATGAGGCATATGCAGGCATGTTATGAGGTATTGCCGCTAACAAACCGCTAACGCGCTGCTCCCATGCTATCGGAAGTTTGCCTATCGCGTGTTAGCGGCAGGTATCGCTTCCTTTCCCAGACACCATCGCATCTTATCGACGTGTTCATAATACCTCGATAAGAATGCGAAAAGTGTCCAGGAATTGAAGCGATTACAAAAATCACGCTACCTTTCGCTGGCGATCATTATCGCCTTTTGTAGCTAATATGCCCCAAAGTGAGCTATCCTGGTCTTTCCTTATGAAGTCTGAAAATTGTTTCCCTGATGAAAATTTGCAAAAACAATGCAAAATTATGCTTTTTACAGCAGGAAAGAAACTTGGTCCAAAACTGCATTGACCTATATTGATGTTTGTCTTTTATTCTTTCGGTCTTTTCATTTTCTTTCTTTCCTTATGTCCTTCTCTCTATCCACGTTTGTTCTCTACTTTCTTCTTCACATCCTCCATTTATTTTTCTTTCCATCTTTCTGTCTGTGTATCCTTTCATTTTGTTTCTCATTCTCTCTTTATTCTTTAAATTCATATTTCATTTTCTTTTCACATTTCCATATTCGACATTAACATTTATGTTGTGTTCCTTTTTTTTCATTTGATTATCCTCTTGTCCTTCCTTCCATTGTTTAATCTAAATCTTTCTCTATCTTTCCAGCTTTCTTTCAATATTTGCAGTCTATTCTTCCTTTGCTTACTCACTACATTTGCCTTGTGCTTCTTTTTGATTTACCATTATCATAATTTATTTCTGTTGCCACTGCCCCTATCCACCCCCCAACCACCAACACCACACACACGCACACACACACACTATTCTGCTCTGTGCTGATCTGCGAGTCACAGGTCAAAGTTAGGCAGGTCCATGAAACACTTGTCTGACCCTGGTGCCTCCCTCCCCTCCGGCCCATTGCCATTCTTTAGGTGATAGTCAGCCACATCAGAATGACAGTGGCCCCTAGAAGGACTTAGCGAGGGCGGGAGGGGCTGCTGCAGCCTCAGAGGGGTGCAAGCCGGCTCCGATGGGCACCTTTGGGACAGCACAGCTTGCTGCCGTCCCCAAATTACGGACAAAAGGCGTCCGTGAAAGAAATGCTCTCGGACAAGGGGCCCAAACAACGGGCAGTCCGTGAAATTTACGGACGGTTGGTCACCCTACCGCCTTCCCATAATCCTATGCGTAATATCTGCATACAAACCCTCATTGCGTGTCTCACTCATTATAATGAATCCTGTAGACTCAGATTATATGCCGCACTCACCATTGTTGATCGTGACAAGTTGCAGCCTCGTACTAATATTATTAGGTGAATTATATTTTTGGGATTCGCTCTTCAGAACTATGGTGCTGCTGATGTATGAGTAATGTGTTGATCCAGGGATGTATGATCACTCGCACGATGTGTGGCGGTGAGAATAATTCCTTGAATTTTTGGAGCTTCTATTTAGGAGGATTTAACAGCCTTTTGGTGCCGATCAAGTGTAGTTCACCAAAAAAAAAAAAAAAAAAAGGTGGTCCCTAGAGGGAGCACGGTCAGTTGGGATGTAATCATTGCACTTTGCGTGGCAATGAAACTCTCGAGCACGGTGATGTCACACGTTTTTTTTAGGTTTCGTTGAGACATTTTGTAAGTGGGCTTTCAAAAGTGCTACCCACATGGTTTTGCTGGCCTAGGGTTTGAGTGCACGATGGCGTGCACGTGCACAGCTGCTCCTCTGCTCCTTGCATTACCCCCTCCCTTCTCACCCAGCCCTTTGATGCTCTGCTCGATTACTTTCACTTTCGCCGCTTTGATGTTTGATCGCAAACGCGATCACTTCCGCTTGGCATAGCCTGTACTTGTTCTCTTTGTCCTCACATATGCTCTTCCCTCTATGTTTTTAGGTGTTTGCGATCACTTCCGCTTGGCATAGCCTGTACTTGTTCTCTTTGTCCTCACATATGCTCTTCCCTCTATGTTTTTAGGTCTCGCCTGACCCAGCGCATGCGCTGGTCTGGCGAGACTTATTGAGAGGGCTCCAAAAAGTGCTACCAGGCCAGACTAGAGCTACAGTGCATGTGCGCGGGCACGCGCGCCGCGCTTTACCGCGATTACTTTCACGGCCGCTTTGATGTTTGATCGCGTTCACTTTAACTTTCGCGGCCACACGACCGCTTGTCATAGCCAATAGGTCTCGCTTTTGGGACCTTATAAGTATTTAGTTATGCAACAGCTGATCAGATAGACAACAGCGATAGTTATAAAAAATGTACAATGTAGCATGGTTCACACATATTTGTAGTATAGCCTCAAAATGTACCTTAGAGTGTAGTGTTTTGTTATATGTGGCTGCTTAATTTGCTAAAACGTGACAGGCATCCATGTATGAGTGCACATCCAAGTGTAAAATAAATGTGTAAATATCACATTTTATAGCTCCATTTATTATCAAAACACAAAGTAAATATGGATAAAGGCCATTAAGATAACCAAAAAAGAAATATGGATAAATACAGATGGAAATGTTAAAAAAATAAATACCATAAAACCGGGAACTCTAATTAACAACAATAGGACGCATCCCTGTGCTTTGCCCTGTGCTGGCGCACAATTGGTTGCAATGCGCCAGTGCAGGCATCCTTGCGTCATGTTGCAAGGGTGCCTGCACTGTGGGATGACTGCACAAAAGCAATCATTATTGGTATTTTCCTCTATGCGCATAATGCAGCACACATTGAAAAAGGAAAAAACGAGGAGAGATAAAAGAATTTCTCCTCGTTGCGCCATTCCTACGACTCCCTTGGGGAGGCATAGAATTCTGACACAGTCCTAGTTTTACAAAATGTTGTAAATCTGGAACTGCATGAAGTTCCATGGATGATGCGTGGGAACACTCACAGCAACACCCATGGAACGCCCCTTTCACGCAGAGTAATGCGTGAAAGGGGACCATATTTACAAGGCCATGAAAAGTCATGCTGGGTGACTATATGTGGGCTTGTAAATATGGGTAGGCAGACTGCGCCACCGGTGCGTATAAAAAAGTGACGCACCAGCGGAACAATGAGCTTGTAAATAAGCTCCTTTGTGTTTCACACTAGACATTCATTTGGTACTTTACAAACTATACAATCTTTCAAACGTATAAAATACTTTTCTGGATTCGCTGCTAGTTAATTGCCCAATCGAATACATTTTGTAAGGTTTATGTGAAATGACAAATCTCTCCGAAAGTGCACTGACATGGAGTCAATATAAAGCGATTTCTAAGAGCACCAGATTAAGAGTCAGCAGATGCGGTCTGTTTTAAAAAAACGAAGAGACAAGACGTACCAATAACCACAAACTCACAGTACTCTCATCAGTCAATAGACTCCCCGTAAGAAGGCCCAATATGTTATTTACAATCACCAAACTAATAAGGGCATCCAATGCCACTGATCAGATTTCATTAAGAAGGAAATCGCCACTCATTTTTTTTGTAAACAAATTTTACTGCATTTTATACTGCAATGCAGTACAAAAAACACAGGGCCACATTTTCACAAAAATATCAAACCAAAGTGCCGCAAGCCATTTTGCTGTGCTGAGCTGTGTCATTTTAAAAGCATAGGGTGTCGTGTAGTTCCTATATATCTATTTAGGTTCTGGGCGTTTAGACAACATAGACTATAGGATTGGTGTCAGACTGATTCTGGACACCCCTATCGGGTATGTTAGCCTGTATACCAGCTAGCTCTCAGTGCCACTAAAAACCCCTCTTACCAAGGAGAGAATAGTTCTTGGCAACTATTGAACATGACAACTTTGATCCCTCAGTACCGTGGAAGCAGTGTTCTACTTTTCGCTCAGTCACACAGAATAAACGGTAGTGACGTTTTCAGTAAGGATTAATGAACAGTCATTATTCTGGTGTAAAATAGATTTGCTGAAACAATCATTAGACAGAAACAGATATAAATGACTAGAAGCACTAGTAAAGTAAAAGGATGGTAGATTTCTACCATTCTGCTAAAATCATGAATGCAGGCAAGTATATAAAATACATGACAAAATGCGTACTCCTACGATGCAATCCTAACTAGACGTACCTGAGTGTACCTAGCATGTGTGTAGGTATTAAGCCAAGAATCCCTCTAGGATAAAGTTGAACCCCATTACCTGAAGTGAGAGACTGTGGAAACCCGTTCTGGTCTCTAGGTGGACACCCCGCAAAGGATGTTAGACCACTGCGAGCTGGAGTATTTGCATGCAGGAACCTCAGCGTATCGCTTCAGTGTGTTGGGCTGGAAGTCCTGATCTCCTCTCTCTGTCTCAGCAAGATGTGATGTTTATATACCCAAAGGTCTCCCCAGGGGTGCTACCTTGCTTTGCCGCTGTCGGACGTAGGATGACGTTTGTGCACACGTTTTTGAACTTCTTTTTGGCGGTGTTGGGCAATGTTCCCATTGGTGATATGTGAAAACATTTCTAGGGATACTAGATTTGAGTAGGAAGTTATGACCAAAATGTTGATAACAATACATGGTGTTAAAATCTGATGTGTCTTCCAACATTTCATTGCTAAAAAATGCGGCAGATTGGTCTAAATCAGACAACATATTATTTGCAGTTTCAAAATCCCAATCATCGGAAAATGTACTGGAGGTAATAACATAATTTAAGGAAATTTTAAATAAATGTGGTATTTCTAAAAGTTCTGTCAGGCTACAAATGTCATAATCAACCTTGTCCCATACTATAGCATCAGATATAGGAACTGCTGCAATGTTCACTGAAGACAAGTCACTGTGTTCGCGATGTGATGAAGCATGATGTTTCAGGAGTAAGTTAACTTTTGATGTTGCAGAGCTTTGGGGAAGGTAAGTTCCATTAATAAGTAAGCAGAAAACAGTTACTAAGCCTGACCAGAAAAGAAAGAAAAGGATCCCGATAATTATCCATAGTTATAACCACGGTGACAGCAGGTAAGTCTTTTAAAGAAAAAAAAAAAAGTCTTTGAGTTGTTGTTGACAAGTTTTTTGGTCTGGCATCGTTTCAGATTCGCTCAGATCCATTGAAAAGGTATCAAAGTCTATGAAACAGCAAGATGCAATTCAGTCTATTTTCATTAGCTCAGCCGTTTTTTTTTAACTTCTAGCTGGATCTTGTCGAGGTACGTTGTCGAGGTACGTTTACGTAGACATCAGTGTTTGGTCAAATTGAAGTTTGTCTTTTATTTTGATTTTGATTTTCTATTTGAATATCAGTTCCAAGAGGAACGAGTTCCTTGGTGTTATGTCATAGTCCATCATTCTGTGTAGTAGACTCCTCAAACGTGATGAGTCTTTCTGTTTGAACTTGCTGTATATTAGAAAGAAGAGGACTTCGGCAACACAGGAGTCCACGAGGCCTACTTTTCAGTATCGGCCACTTAGTGTGGTTTGATCAGATCAATGGAGACAAATCTCTTTTCTTTCCCGGCAAGAGGCTGCAGGAGTCCAGTTCTTGTTCCTTCGGGTGCTAGGACAGGTACGGGCTTTCTGTATGATGGCCCAAATTCTTTCTTGTCCAATATCTTTTCTCTGACCAGATCCCTGACTTTAGGAATCCTGACAGGTCTTGTTGTTACTGATTTTACTTCCCCAGTGGCGGCCTGCTATATATGGACATTACTTTGTTGTGTCCTGGACACATTCAGATCCTGTAAAACAGCCAAACGTTTATTGATGTCAAAATGTTTTTCATAATCCACTGTGCTTTCACAATCAATATCAGGTACCCACATTCTTGTCCCAAATAGAACCTCGTAAGGAGTGACCCACCTAGAGAGTTTCTTGGCAGATAATTGAGGGCTGTACCCCATATAGGTGAGTGACCGGAACCTAATACCCTAGCTTTTAAAGACTGCTTTAAGTCCCGGTTTTTCCTCTCCACTAGCGAATTTCCCTCAGGATGGTACGGTGAGGAGTACCGCAATGCCACACCCAAACCTTCCATGGCTTCCTTGTAAGCCAGAGAGCTAAACGTGGGGCCAGGGTCAGAATGTAATGTGCCAACTGCGTATGATCCCATAAAGACTCACAAATCTTTTATAACCGTTTGAGTGTCAGCCAAGCGCTGAGGCCATACCCATAGGAATCTTGAGCATGAATCCACTTTGACCATGATACATTTGTAAGCCCCACCTGAGTGTAGTGGGCCTCAGTGGTCCAGATAGGTGCAAGCTAATGGTCTGTCTGATTTTAGTAGAGGTGTCTGCGCAGGACGTTTCACGGTGGAGCCCTTCATCTTAGTAATCCTGGCCACCAATAGCGTTGTTTCAGTAAAGAAACTGTCGCGGGAACTCCAGTGTGTGCAGAACCTAGACCCTTGTGTGCAGCTAGTATTAAATCTAATCTGCGATCCATGTTTGGTATTACTCTATCCCTCACTCCAGGAATCTGAGCATATGGAATGTTGTTTATATCTAACTTGTAGGAGTACTTGAGTGGAAAATCTTTCGGTATTGCTGGGCTGTTTGTGCGTGAAGCAGTGACAACTACAATTATCTGTCCGTCTATTCTCGTTCTCAAACGAGTAATTGCAGCTACCGAAGCAGTTATACTGCCCCCTTTGCAGCTTCATCAGCCAATGAATTCCCTTCAACGTGAACGCCATCACGTTGATGACTCAGTGTGTGTATCACGTGAGTTCTTGATAGTTCATTTTTCAACTTAGCTACCTGTTCCGATAGCATTTTATGCTTAATTGTGCCACCTTTTGAATCTTTAAACCCATTCTGTCCCCAGTAGTGAAGATATTCATTGTATGACTGGACACAGTAAAAAGAATCACACACAATTAGTGTGGGGAATTCTCGATCCGTATTTACCAATGCCATTATCAAAGCTTTTAATTCTGCCAGCTGAGCCGTGCATTCCCCTAGGGACTGTGTTTTTGTACAGCTTGGATGGAACTTGCCGTCCTGCATACGACCTTTTGCCATCACACATGCCGCACTGAATTGCTGTTTACTTTCTATGGCTGCCTGCGCAGATCGGTCAGTGTAAATTAAGTATTCATACTGATCTAGAGGCATTATTTCATTTGGTAGAGGATATTCTTGTTCATATTGCAGGAATGCATGTGTTTTTAGACTTGGGTAGTATCTATATTCTACATCTGATGCAGTGAGAGAATTAACTCATTGTATCCATCCCGGATTAAGGCTTTAGCGTTTGGGATGCTTGCCTATGTAGCAGCCTCTAAGGCCGGTACTAGAGTCACGACAATTATTTGTTTCCCCTGAGGCTGCGCTCTTTCTCTCACTACCGCAGTCTCTACGGCTGTCAGAATATCTGTATCTCTGTACAAGTGTGATTTGTATGCTATGGGTACTGTTTCGCCTTCATTATATGTTAAGTATGTGTACCCAGGTTTACCCGCAACTACACGGATCACTAGATTGTAGATATTCACACGTGTCTGTAAATGTTTTGAAGCGATCATGTCAGCTTGTAGGGAACAAAGTGTATCTGTGTGTTCCTGTGTCCATTGCCTAGCAGAAAAATCGGGCCTTATGAGGCCGTGGAATAGTTTAACGCCTCACTCCACCACTTCTATTATGCATATCCCCCAAAGTGTTTAGTGAAAAGGGGCAATATTTACAAGCACAGGTAAAGCCATGCAGGATGGCATTACTTGTGCTTGTTAATATCATGCAGCAGGTTGCCCGCCGGTGTGTCACACAACATGACGCACCAGCGGCGCAAGGGGCTTGTAAATCGGCCAATTAATTTCGGCCCAGTCTTTCATTATCCTAATGTTGCAAAAAGGGTTCAGTTGAGTGGAAATCAATTCTTATTAGAAAAGACAACCCCCAACCATGGAGGTATATTTTATTTATGGGAAGTGACGCATCGCTACGTGAAAACAGCGAAGCGCCTTTTCTCAGTGCTCCCTCCTTGTGAAATCATGGATGCGTCATATTTACTGTATGACACATCATGTTGCAAGGAGTTACAGATATGTCAGTATTTCTGACGTGTCTGTAGGTGCAAAAGTGATGCATTGCTGGGGTGTGTCTGAAAACAGATACAACTTCAGCAATGTGTCCTTTCGCATGGGGCAAGTCCCATGCATTA
This sequence comes from Triturus cristatus, assembly GCF_964204655.1. Lineage (NCBI taxonomy): Eukaryota > Metazoa > Chordata > Amphibia > Caudata > Salamandridae > Triturus > Triturus cristatus. The sequence goes on along the minus strand of NC_140582.1, from coordinate 1,203,269,176 downwards.
ATGGGCCAGCGTCAGTCTTACGCCTGCTGTAAGGGAAGCGTAAGATATTGACGCAATTGTGTCTTAGAAGTGGGGTAGTGAAATCTTATAGATTTAACTGCCCCACTTCTACCAGGCCTTTTTTGGGGTAAGCCCACCCTTCATACATTATACCTGGTGCAGGTATTATGTGACGCAGGTGTTTACAAAGTGACGCATCTGCCTAGATGCATCACTTTGTAAATAGGGCCCAACATGGCACATTTTTTAGGCTGCCTCAGCGTCGCAAAAAGTGATACACCAGCAGCGTAAAAGTGACGAAAGGCCTCATAAATAAGGAGATGAGTTTGTGCTTCTTCAGATCAAGCACTCTTAAACTATACCCAGCATGAATGACCTATGATTCCTTTCCTACACTTCTTAGGTAACATTTCCTATACACTGCTTTACACATGTATGATTCATTGTCCCTGTGTGATGTTCAGTGCTCTGACACACTACACTGGTATGAGTAACTCTAAAAAACAAAATAAAAGCATGTGAGAGAGTGGTTATGGATACTTGAGGGTCACTGTTAAAGAGTGGCAAATCGCAATCATCTTCATTGTCTGATTTTGCCCGCGAGAAAGCAAGTTATGTTATGTTATGTTAGTAGTTTTTATAAAGCGCAACAGCTGCCCAGCAAAGAGGCGTCCCGGCTCTGAACAGCAATGAGGTGACCAAGATCGGAGAGAGCCCAGGGAGACCTACGGAGTGGGGAAGAGAAAGGGTTTTATGGCTTTCCTGAATTCAAGGTAACTATTAAGACCCCGAATGTGGGCCGACAACAAATTCCAGAGGATGGCTGCTCTGTTCTGAAAAGAACGACCTCCGGCACAGACCCTCCTGACTCAGGGGACCACCCCCAGGTGTTGTCCCATGAAGCGGAGCTGGCGGAAGGGATCATAGGGTAGAAGCAAGTTGGTCAAGATATTCCAGGATGCAAGTTTCAGGACTTTAAAGGCTATACAGAGAGCCTTAAACTCAATTCGCCTAGCCACAGGCAGCCAGTGGAGACTGCGACTGGCGCTTGTAACTGAGCAGGCTCTACGCAGACCGAGGAGGGATCTTGCGGCCGCATTCTGAACTCTCTGTAGCCTCTGTATTTCTGTCTTGTTCATTCCCAGATACAGTGAGCTTGCGTAGTCAAGTCTTGACATAATCAGGGCCTGGATGAAGATCTGACTGGTAGGGGCATCAAAGAAGCCCAGGATGAGTTTGAGTCCTCGCAGCAATCCAAAGCAGGTTCCCGCCACCTTTTTAGTTTGAGTCTGGAAATTAAGGGAAGCATCCATCCAGACCATTAAGTTATTCACTGCCTGCTTGAGGGTGGGGTCAGTGCCTAGGCTCTTGGGCCACCAGAGCTCATTCCATAGGCCATGGTCCTTTCCCACCAACAATACCACCGACTTGTTGGCATTCCGTTGGAGACAGTTGGCGGTCCTCCACTCGGCGACTGCCGCAAGATTACCTTGAAATCTAAAATGGTCTTGCTTGGAGCCGCTCGAGAGAGCCACCACCAACTGTGTGTCGTCGGTGTAGGAGACCATGGTCAGCCCTCTGCTCTTGGCTACTACAGCCAGAGGTTGTACGTAAAGATTGAAAAGCAGAGGGCTCAGGGAAGAGTCCTGTGTACCCCTTGCCTGATGGGAAGGATGCCCGAGGTAAAGGGGGGAGCTATCACCTCAAAAAAGGTTGGGCACTGTTCCAAAGATAGGGTCCAGAGATTGACCCATATGTCTTATACAGAAGAACCACAAAAAAGGTTGGGCACTGTTCCAAAGATAGGGTCCAGAGATTGACCCATATGTCTTATACAGAGCTATCACCTGAAATATCATATCCGTGAGGAATGAGGCTAGCCACTTCAAGGCTGAGCCAATGATTCCAGCTTCCTCCAGGTGCCTCAACAGGATGGCGTGGGACACAGTGCCAAACGCGGCACTGAGATCCAGAAGGATCAGTGCTGACGTCTGCCCAGCGTCTAAAGCTGTCCAGAGATGTTCTGTCACAGCCAAGAGCACCGACCCTGGGGCATATTTACAAGGCGGCGATAATAAATTATCGCCGCTTTTGCGGCCGTTTTCACAAGGTGTTAACGCGTGAAACCTTGCTTTAGCGCCGGGAATCTTAACGCCCAGTTTTGCATCTCTAATGAAATGCAAAGTGGGTGTTCCTGACCTGAGATGACAGGAGAAATGTCGCTAAGCGACATTTCTCCTATCATCAAGCCCCACGCTATGAAGCATAGCGGCAGGAAAAGTAGCGATAACCCCTGTTATCGCTACTTTCCTTACGCCTGTTTCAGGACTGACGTAGCCATGATATCCTATGGAAGGTGGATATCATGGCTAAGTTTGTGAGTCCCTATCAACAAGCTAACACCACATTTCGCGAGATTATCACTGGGTTTCCAGCGATAATCTCACGTTAGGCAGTTAGCATTAGGATTTTTATCGCTTTTGAGATAAGCGTTGCTAATAGCACGCTATCTCAGCGATAAAAATCCATGTTAGCGGGCGCTAATTATCCTAGCGCTAAGTGCGCCTAGCGATAATTATTGCCGGTTGTTGCTGATATGCCCCTCTGTGCTGTGACCAGGGCAATAAACATTTTGGGAAGGGTCGAGCCTGTTGTTGGAGTTTAGGTGTTCCGTGAGGAGGGAGTTAACATAGTCCTCCGCGATCTTTGCGGCCCAAGGTTGCAGGGAGATTGGCTGAAAGTTTTCTGGCTTTTTTGGGTCTAAGGAAGTTTTTTTGAGCAGTGGTATCACCCTGGCCTGTTTCCACACCGTAGGCACGACCACTGTACTGAGGGACCCATTGATTACCTGTTCTGAAGGACGTAAGATAGTGGGTAGAATTTTCCAAAATTGGCCGGGCTTCAGTGGATCGACTGGAGAGCCTGACTTGATTTTAGAACAAAGGGTGAGTAATAGATCCGGGGGAATAGGGGAAAAAGCCTCTAGTGTGACATTGGTGTGATTGCAAGATGCCTCAGGAGGGCCGAGTTGGACCATAGGGAAGTATTTATAAATGTCTTCTACCTTCCTGATAAAGAAGGAAGCAAGCTCTTCACACTGTTGATCAGAGGTGATCAATGGACCTACGGCGTCTTTCTGAGTTTTAAGGCCTGAGACTGTGGAGAAGATACTCTTCGCTGGGTTAGTACTCTTGCTGATTTGCTCAGCATAGTATGCTGCACACTCTACTTGGATGGCCCTGTGGTATCTCCTTACGGCTACCCGGTAGTGATCCTTAGATGTCAGGTCATAGTCCCTTCTCCAGATTCTCTCCAGCTTTTTACAGATTTTACGCAAAGCAGCTAATTTAGTGTTGTACCATGGATGGGATTTAGATTGACGATTCATGGACAATTTAGCTGGAATCAGGCTATCAAGAGGCTGGCTAATCCAGTTAGAGAAGACCGAGTTAGCCTTGTTATGGTCAGCCGGTAAAGCTGGGGAGGTGGCGGAGAGGTGGGTATGGAATTCAGTTTATGCCAGGGGCGTTTGAGGGAAAATGTTTTATCTAAATTACGCGTAGGCCTGATGCCCTGAATGGATAATGATCCGATCAACCCATCGGTATAGGGGGTTGGACTGTAAGGGAAGGTATATTTGTAAAAACTGGGTCCAACATGTGGCCAGCTGAATGCGTTGGTCCTGAGACCTGTTGATCGAGCTGAGATGCTGCACGATCGGCCCAAAAAAACGTCCCTTTGGAGTCAGAGTGGTTATCCAGATGCAGATTAAGATCAACTGTTACTGTAAAATTAGAGTCATTGACCACCAGGGCACTGACAGTCTCGCTAAGAGCTTCCCTGAAGACTTTGAGGGACCCGGAGGTCGGTAGATCAGTAAACCTGTCATAGTGTAGTTGAGATTAAGGGTGATTTTAAAGTGGGCACATTCGCAACTGGCAACGGTTTGCTTTCTAAAGGTGCAAAGGTAGCCTGTTTTAAGAATGACCGCAATACCCCCGCCTCTCATTTCCCTGTTGAAGGTATGTATCTTACAGCCTTACGGGAGTGCGAGCACTTGCTCCGCGACCATGTCCTCTGAAAGCCAGGTCTCTGTGAGGAAGAGGACGTCGGGGGACTCAGCTTCCAGGAGATCATGAACATCGGCAAAGTGTTTGGCCAGGGAGCGGCAATTTAGGTGGAAAATGGCCGTGTAATTTCTCCGAAGGGGGGGCTGGTGGCTGCTAAGCGTTGCGGGTGTGCCAGACAAGAAGCCACAGCATTTGCAGCCGAAGGGACCCTCTACCCCCGCCAGACCAGATTGTTTGCACCTGCCCACCTGCATCCTGATTGCAAGCAACTCATTCCGGGTGTAAGTGTACCCCATATTATCATAATTGGCAGCATGTGTGGTGTATGGCGACAAACTGGCACAGACGGGCTTGCCTTTGGCGCGCCGCTGCGCGGCTGGGCACCCATATTGCTTATGTAATGCCCCCGGTAGTGGAAATGAGGGGTGGAGGGCGGAGCCACATCCCTCCACGCAAACAACTGATGCTGCAGTGGACCGGGGATGAGGGAGAATCGAGCAAAATGCACAAGTAAGCTTCGTTGTTAAAATTCTAAAGTGAACAGAGATTACAGTTTGTTAAAACCCAATTTAAAACACACAAAGCATAAATTAGGCTAAAAACAATGGTGACCTTGCCTAGTGGCGCGCTGTCACCTCACTCATAGTTGTTGAAATGGCACTCATAATTACATTGAAATTATGAAAATGTCACACATTGTATTCTGAAACCCTGGCAGCTATGAATCTAGTAAGGACCTATGATACTGCACTTTGTGCTGCTGACTCCACAGGGACATCTAGTAGCGACCTGCGGTACTGCTTCTTGTCCTGCTGACTCCACAGGGACATCTAGTAACGACCTGCGCTACTGCACCCCAGTGCTGCTGACTCTACAGGGACATAAAGTGATGACCTGTGGTACTTCACTCTTGGCTATTCCAGCAATGAGTGGGGAAGGGCGGAGATGGCAGTATAAATAGGAAGTGAACGCAACATCTGTCTTTCCCGCAATCCTCTGAGCAATAGCTACACATATTTCTCACAGTACTTGGGGGCATATTATCAAGCACGGAGTTAAAATTATCACCACTTTAGCGGCAGAAAACTGCCGCTGAAGCGGCGATAATGGGCTTGATAATATGCCCTTGAGAATTCTAATAGAAGCCCATGTTGACACCTAAACATGGGCTTCTATTGAAACTCTCAAGGGCATATTATCAAGCCCATTATCGCAGCTTCAGCGGCGGTTTTCTGCCGCTAAAGCAGCGATAATTTTAACTCCGTTTCTTGATAATATGCCCCTTATTTTTCATACTTATAGGAATATAGAATTATTTTGATTTTCATGCACAGTAAAATATGTGGAATATATTTGTCTGGTCTGGGGCAAATTTGCTAACATTTTGCTCCAGGTTTGTGTCACAAAAATGACGCTAACCAGCACAAAGTGTGTTTTTCCTAATTTATGTTCCAGTGCAAAACTTGTTTTGTGCTGGAAAGAAACTCTGGGGCAGATTTACAAGCCCCTTGCGCCACCTGATGCAACAGCAGTGCATTTTGCTGCCCCATATTTACAAGGGCAGGACTTTTTCTGTAGTTGTTAATATGGCCCCTTTACATGCAGCACTTTGCGTGAAAAGGGCGTTCCCTGGGTGTTGTTGTGGGTGTTACCACGCAACACTCATGGAACCAGACACATTTCCAGGTTTACAAGAATCGTAAATGTGTAAATGTACCTGAATGCTACGCCTCTCCAGGGGAGGCGTAGGGAGGCGCAACAAGGATCTCCTCATTTTTTTCCTCTTTCTATGCGCGCTTCATTCTGCAGCACACATAGAAAGAGGAAATCACCTCTGGTGATTGTTTTTGTACAGGAAGGTGTCCCTTTGTGGTAAATTTAAATTACCTAGACTTAATTTATGCGGTAAAATTCAATAAGAATAACTCAGTAAAAATAAGAGGCAGAATCCGTGGTATTTGAGGTTTTTAAAAGGGATTTATTCCTTACAAAGGAATTGGTTCGAACCAGGCAATCGGGTTCCGTCACCACGAAGGTTCAGGAAGGGATAGGCAATACATTATTGACAGGTCATCATATATATAGTAAATGCATTACAGTAAAGACAGATGCAGGAGGCGTAACAGCTGGTAGGAAAGATAAGAATACACATACGTAATAAAAAAGGCGTTACAATAGGCGTGCATAAAGGCGTATACTAGAAACGTCATTAAGAGGATGTCACAGGTGGGTGGATCCATAAGAGAATCCTGCAATGTCAGCAGAAATACATGGCAGAGATGCGCGCACAGCCGCATGACGTGTGATTGACGTGTAACTAGAGGGTGAAGGGGACTTGACATTTAGCCCTACATGAGGAGACAGAAGTCTGGGATGTCAGAACAACCTAATCCCAAATCGTATCTAATATCTTGTGTTTAAAGAACTATATTATCTGGAAGGAAAGGTCTCTCGGACAGAATCTATTCTATACTGACTGCTAGTGCGTGTACAAGCGTCTACGTGTCTACATGAGATGCGAGGGGGCATGGGCCTACCATGGTAACAGGAGCTATGAATTACTTGCACGGAGACAGTGAGGCCGGGCCCTTTGCTCTGCAGCTGGAAGGATGTTTACCTAAACTACTATATTCATAACAAACAAGAGCAACCCATATGTCCCTGTGAACTGGGTGTTACTATGAAGTAAGAACAACGTCCACAAGGAACTTATGCACAAACAAATGTTATAAATTTTGGAGCAAAAGTTAAACTCCTAACTGATTCAATCTATAAGCCAAACAAAAGTATCTTGTTACTTTGGAGTACTTATTTATTCAGACAAATAACAATTAATCGCATAATTCACAGAAATATGAAAAAATATATATATGTTTCAGTTTTCAGGCACAAAGAAATTAGTGAAGAAAGTGAAGCTAGAACCCAGTGTGAGTAGAAGTAGCCTATAAAGTGAAATAGATATAAAAAGGTCTTTCTTTTAAAAAACAATGAGGAGCAAGTTAGCGTGTAACGAGTCTTTTTTGCTCTCCCTTTGTTGAGGTCGACGACGTTTCAACCCTCTCTGGGTACGGGGTCTCATCAGGACATAATCTGGGGACTACAAATGAACAAGGTATAAGTGCCCGAAAAGCACTAGTTATATAAGTGAATTATAGGACTCCATTGAATCGTTGGCTTACCTAATTATTTTCAATTGAAAATTGAGGGATGATAGATAATTATCTGACGAATCTAAAAGTGAAAAATAAAAATAGTGTGTAAGGAATTTCACCAGTAAATCCTTATCAAAATATAGATTTTATCCCAAGGACCGGGAGGTATGTCATTTAGACGGCACGAACTAAAATAGAACAACTTCCCCCATGGGACTATCACCAATCAGGTTATTTCCTGTATTTGGTCACACTGGAGCGATCTTTTCACTATTTACATTATGTATATATATCACTTACTTGGAGTAATTAATATCTCCGCGTTCTCTGTATAACCAAGGCTTCCCAATTTATAAGCGCTGTGTGCCCAATCTGTTTAAAGACAAGTGTGGTGAAACCTAATCAATAAATGAGGTTGCATAAAGCGGTTGTATTCTGATTATACAAAAATTAAATAATTACTCACAGGGCTGTTTTAAGAATCCAGCGTGGCCTTGAACTGTACTTTACGTGCCGATAACAATTCCCTAAAGAGAAACGAGGCTAAGAGTTAAATCCAAGCCTTCACTTTGTAAGTTAAATTAAACGAAGCAATACGTGTAAATAACCACTCACTGTTCCAAGGATAACGATAAGGGAATTCAGTGACCAGATGAATTAAGCATCCAATTCGCCCGCGCGAGGTCGGTGAACGCTGACTCTAAGGCGGAAGTATTTAAATACACTTGGAGACCCGCCTATGTGCAGGGGTGGAACTGAATCCCTTGTCAGCCATCTTAGAGTGGGGTGTTTAAGCTATAACTTGGGGACACCGAGGTGGCGGACATATTGGAGGGGAGCTTAAATATACCTTTGTTATATATGCCAGATGATAAGAGATCGCCGGTACTATAAGTGTCCAAATGCCAGCGCAAGTATGTGAACGCTGATTTATACAACCTCAAGCCTACCCGTATCTGGTGATGGGTCCGATTATATTGGCGGCCATCTTAAGGAGGTGTATTATATCTATATCCAAGGGGCTACCTGTTGGCCCCGGAACCGGAAGTGCTTGGTAGTGCAAGGGGGAGAAGTATACAACGAAGAGAAGTATGGGGCGGCCATCTTGGAGAGGGGCTGTCCGAAAATGTTCAATGTTTCAACACACTTATGAATCATAAAGTGCGCTCTGAATAAAGTAAATTAAAAGGTCCATACCATTATCAATTTACTCCTTAGAATAGGGAGCTGTGTCTAAGAGAGCAAAATAGACTAGTTAAAGGATTGTCAGTGAGAATTCATTATACATATTCCATACACATAATGTTTCGTCATAATATCAATTGGTGATGAGTTAAAGCTTCCTCGCTTGCCACTTTGTTGATGAATTTATAACAATGATTCTTTTTTTAAAAAACACAATACAGGTATCTCACAAAGACATCATTGAATCAAAACACTAAATTTAAGGTTCAAATGTAATTGAAAGACAACGACTTTCGAAAATTGACAATCCACTAAATGAAGATCTAATATAGGCCTCACAACTTTATGCTTCTAAGAGATAATTCTGAAGACTGGGGACATTATGGCTGCAACTCTTTTCACTAGTGTATTCATAAAGTTCTAATAGGTCGCATAACCTTTCACTCCCACTAGAAGTTACTACAGGCTAGATACAATATCATAGATAGAGCTCTTCATTTGTACGTTAATGTAAACTGATGAATTTCCGCCATTCTTCTAGACTGTTGAGGCCCTGAGTTGTCGATTGGCACTTATCTATCCACTTACATTCCAGTGTCTGTAACAGAATTGACATATCACCTCCCCTGGGTGGCAGTTTAGCCTTTTCAATAACTTGCCACCTGATATCATCAGGTGAGTGAGCCTTCTCCTTATAATGCTCAACCAATGGGGCATTTTCAGTAGAACACCGTATTCTGCTTCGGTGTTGGCAGATGCGGTTCTTGACTGGTTGTGTGGTCTGTCCAATATAAATCAGCTCACATGGACACCAAATGCAGTATATAACATTACAAGTCGCGCAATTGGAGAATTCACGCAAGATGTAATTAATGTTGGAATGTGAAAAAGACTTGGTTTCTTTAGTAAATTTACAGGCGGTACAACTGCCGCATTTATGATGTCCGGTAATGGGTGGTAACGACCAAAGTTCCATGAGACTATTTTTCGTTTCCTTGATATTGTATCTAGCCTGTAGTAGCCTGTAGTAACTTCTACGGTGTTCTACTGAAAATGCCCCACTCTAAGATGGCTGACAAGGGATTCAGTTCCACCCCTGCACATAGGCGGGTCTCCAAGTGTATTTAAATACTTCCGCCTTAGAGTCAGCGTTCACCGACCTCGCGCGGGCGAATTGGATGCTTAATTCATCTGGTCACTGAATTCCCTTATCGTTATCCTTGGAACAGTGAGTGGTTATTTACACGTATTGCTTCGTTTAATTTAACTTACAAAGTGAAGGCTTGGATTTAACTCTTAGCCTCGTTTCTCTTTAGGGAATTGTTATCGGCACGTAAAGTACAGTTCAAGGCCACGCTGGATTCTTAAAACAGCCCTGTGAGTAATTATTTAATTTTTGTATAATCAGAATACAACCGCTTTATGCAACCTCATTTATTGATTAGGTTTCACCACACTTGTCTTTAAACAGATTGGGCACACAGCGCTTATAAATTGGGAAGCCTTGGTTATACAGAGAACGCGGAGATATTAATTACTCCAAGTAAGTGATATATATACATAATGTAAATAGTGAAAAGATCGCTCCAGTGTGACCAAATACAGGAAATAACCTGATTGGTGATAGTCCCATGGGGGAAGTTGTTCTATTTTAGTTCGTGCCGTCTAAATGACATACCTCCCGGTCCTTGGGATAAAATCTATATTTTGATAAGGATTTACTGGTGAAATTCCTTACACACTATTTTTATTTTTCACTTTTAGATTCGTCAGATAATTATCTATCATCCCTCAATTTTCAATTGAAAATAATTAGGTAAGCCAACGATTCAATGGAGTCCTATAATTCACTTATATAACTAGTGCTTTTCGGGCACTTATACCTTGTTCATTTGTAGTCCCCAGATTATGTCCTGATGAGACCCCGTACCCAGAGAGGGTTGAAACGTCGTCGACCTCAACAAAGGGAGAGCAAAAAAGACTCGTTACACGCTAACTTGCTCCTCATTGTTTTTTAAAAGAAAGACCTTTTTATATCTATTTCACTTTATAGGCTACTTCTACTCACACTGGGTTCTAGCTTCACTTTCTTCACTAATTTCTTTGTGCCTGAAAACTGAAACATATATATATTTTTTCATATTTCTGTGAATTATGCGATTAATTGTTATTTGTCTGAATAAATAAGTACTCCAAAGTAACAAGATACTTTTGTTTGGCTTATAGATTGAATCAGTTAGGAGTTTAACTTTTGCTCCAAAATTTATAACATTTGTTTGTGAATAAGTTCCTTGTGGACGTTGTTCTTACTTCATACCTAAACTACTAGACAGGAATGTATTGGATGAGGAGCGGAGCAGATAACTTGAAGGCGAAATACAGTCTTGGCAGGCAACAGGCCGAGTCAGGCACCGTTAGCCGCGCAGGGAGTAGGACAAAGGTCATGGATACAGATGTAGGCTCAGGCTGGAGCTTTCAGAGGCAGAAAGCAGAAAAAGGCTCGATGGCAGAATTCAGGGCCTACTCGCCAGAGCTGAAAAACGTGAAAGGTGCACCATATAAAGTCGGTGGCCAAGCATACTTAGGAACGGAATATCCGACCCATTCATGGCGGATCTGAAAGAGGACATGTTAACGTTGGACGCACATGTATTTGCGTCTTCATAGCTGGAAGTGGAGGGAACATACATGTACTTGTAGCACGTACATGGAGCCGTTGGGGTCTAAGATAGGGGACACAATTGATCCTAAAAATTCATATTTCCTCATTCCCTCCTTGTCCCCTACGGACCCTTCATGAAATATCGATCTTCATTAATCCATCAATCTGTTCATATAACATCATTTGCTCTTCTTTCTTCTTACGAGATCTTGAATGAAAACTTGAATGTGGAATACACGATGTGGCACACAGGCCGCAAATCGCTGGCCCACATTGTAGACACAGGCAACAACTGAATATTATGAGAAAGCCAATACCTAGGAAGGATAGGATCCTCCATCCCCAGGCTGACAACACGCTCCAGAGCCAACCGGACCAAGTCCAGGTGCCTGGATTCTGGTGTATCTGGCTTACAATCTTATGAAGACGAGTTATGGCTTTGTATACTGATGGCGCGTTTTCTGGAATGAAAACACAGCAACTTGATCCGATGACTCTACAGGCTCCGCCCCTATCGGCTAGGATGACGTCAAGGACAAGACGATTTTGAAGAACAACAATCCGCATCGCAGACTGCTCCTCTGTTAAGTTGCCTAGGGCGGAAGTAGTTTCATTCACTACTGCTTCAAGGGTTCTGGTTAATCTACGTATCAGTTTACTATTAGTGACAACACCTATGTAGGGAAAGAAACCTTTATTGAAATCTGTGTATTGCTCCCATGCCGTTTCAGTGTAGTCGACAATCGGGAGATCTCTCTGGGGTCTATTGTGTACTAAATGGGTATTCCTATGATAATCAGGAGGGGCTAGGAAAACAGGTGGCAGAAGGAATGCAATGTAACAGGTACCATCCCAATCTAGAGGTAAACGTATATATGCGGTATGACCACATATGAAGTAGGAATGACGGGAAGCTCTAAATGTAGACTTGCCTTGATCACTAAATTCGATCACAGTGGTACATTTACTATGACCCATGTGTACTGAACCATTCTTTCTTACACATAATTCACCTTTAACTGGAAATACTGACATAGCGGGCAAGACTGGTGCAGCTTCGGATTCAACATTCAGAATCATGAGGTTAAGTGTAAAGTTACCTAATCCATATACTTCATTTTCTAGATCAGTTCCTGTCTTTTTGGGAAGTCCCTCCTTGTTAGGGTAGCAGACTTTAAGCAAAACTAAGTTCAGGTTTCCCCATACCCAGTTGTCTTGGTAAACTACGGAATTTGAATTTAAAGAGTTAATCAAACTAAACCATGCTCCACAGGAGCCATTGTGTGTGAACGGGTACGGAAAGAGGGGCAGAACTCCCTTGTATTTCTGGTAGGGAGCGAGTCGGCCACATATCCAACAATTTGTAGCATTGCTGGTCTGATGGGAATGATGTAACATACTAATGAATGTGTTGTTGCGCAGCGCAAATCTGTAGGACAACTCATGCGGGGGTAATTCACTAAAAGAGTGTTCGGCAGTAGCATTGAAATCACGCTTGGAAATAGGGTAGTATATGTGCAACAGTATACTTGCAGCAATAATCAAAAGGCTTAGAAAAAACATAATCAATAATGTCACTACACAGTGACTACGAAGTGATTTACAGTATGCATGTTTCTTGAGCTGTTTCTGTCTATTTCTCTCTCTAATTCGGTCTAGAGGATACATGTCAGAGACTAATTTAACCAATTCACCTTGGAGAGGACTTAAACAATCAAATTGTCTGACTTGCTAGACCTTAGTTTCAGTTTGTATTCTTGTGATGCGGTTCTCTCAACCAGGGGAAGTTTTGAGTCAGTCTGTGAGGGAAAGCAGGGCTGAGAGTTCAAGTCAGAAAGTGGTCCATGAAATTTCTTGATATGGCTCGAGTGTAGCCAACCCTTGCGACCCTCAATCTTCACTGCTGTCCTCGTGGTCAGAAGTACTAATTTCGGCGTTTTCCAGCGAGGCTCCAGTGGGCTCCTCCTGTCGAAATTTCTTATGAAAACAAAGTCTCCGGGCACCACTTCATGGGGCTTCACCTCAGTGTTGTCGGGAAAGGCTGCAGCTACCTGTGAACGGCAAGATTGTAGTGCAGACATCAAGGAAGCAAGGTAATCTGTCAGCATATTACAATCAACATCAGTTATTTTTCGGGGTATAGGCGTCCCCCACATATTTGGTGGCCTACCGAAGACCACCTCGTACGGGGATAGCCCTGTTCGAGAATGTGCTATCATTCTCATGTAAAAGAGAGCAACTGGTAAGGCTACTATCCAGTCGACACCTTTCTCTCTGCAGATTTTAGAAAGTCTAATTTTCAGAGTCTGATTATGACGTTCCACGAGACCTGCTGCCTCGGGATGTCGGACACAGTGGAATTTCCATTGATAGCCTAACAAGAGTGAAACGTGTTTCATTAGCTCGGATGAGAACGGCTGGCCGTTATCTGAGTACACGATACGGGGCAAACCATACCGTGGGAAGAATTCACGAACTAACTGTTTGGCAGTAGTCGGGGCAGTGTAATCTGAGACGGGATATGCTTCTGTCCAACGGGAAAGAGCACATACAACTACGAGGACATATTTGAATCCTCGACAACGTTCCATCTGGATATAATCCATCTGGAGGACTTCAAAAGTGTGATCGGGAGGTTGAAATCCACCTTGCTCTACAGGAATGCTTTTACCTGGATTGAACTGACAACAAATCATGCAAGTACGCACTTTCTGTTTGGCTGCTGCTCGTAAGTGTTTGTTGAACCAAATGTGTTGAATACTATCTAGCATAGCTTTTTCTCCTAGGTGCGCTGGACTATGTATTGTGTTAATGATAACTTGAACCATGGAGTCGGGGAGAAACCATATAGATTTTCCCTTCGTCATCCATCCCTGATCTGTTTGGATCCCTCCTAATTCAGTCCATTTCTTGATTTCCTCTGGTGTAGCATGTGTCTGTATGTCAATTACATCAAGGGCGGGATCCTTAACTGTCATGCAGTGTGTCGATGTCTGAACTATTGTCTTTGTCATGTCAGTTGCGTGAGTCCGATTCTGAGCTGTCTGTTTAGCTGTTCGGTCTGCTAGGTCGTTACCCTGGGAAATGATATCGGTGACCTTTGTATGGGCCTTGCACTTCATGATAGATATCGCAGTAGGTAGATGTATTGCATCTAATAGAGCTTGAATGAGGGGACCGTGTTGAATGTTGGCACCATGAGAAGTTAAATAACCTCTCTCTCGCCAATGGACTCCGAAGTCATGGACAACTCCGAATGCATAACGTGAATCTGTGTATATGTTAACTTTCTTATTTTTGGCTTGAATACAGGCTTGTGTCAGAGCGATGAGCTCTGCTGCTTGAGCTGACAAAGTGTCAATACAATTCGTTTCAATGATTTCAGTGTCTGTTGTGACTGCATAAGCGGCCACTAACTCTCCTGTATTTGTTCTCATGCATGAACCATCTACATAAAGTGTCAAGTCTGGATCTGGTAATGGAACGTCTGTCAAGTCTTGTCTGGGTTTCGTCGTAATAGTAATGACTTCAATACAATCATGTGCCAATGGGTCTGTTCCACTTAATGGCAAAAGTGTGGCAGGATTTAATGTACTACAACGTCTGATTTCTATGTGTGGTTGGAACAATGTTAGTTCATAACCCGTCAGTCGTGCTATAGTCAAGTGTTGTGTTTGTGTCCGGTTCAAGAGAACCTCAACTGCGTGTGGTACTTGTACTGTCAATTGATGTCCTAATACTATGGCATCGCTTTGTCTGATCGCTAAAGCTGTCGCTGCGACTGATTTCAGGCACGCAGGAAGAGCCTGAGCTACTGGATCTAATGTGCTAGAAAAGTAAGCACATGGTTTGTGTGATCCTGCTTGTTCCTGAGTGAGTACTGACAAGGCAGTACCTTCACGTTCTGTAACAAAAAGTGTAAAAGGCTTACTGTAACATGGTGTCGCTAAGACAGGTGCTTGGCATAAGGCTTTCTTTAAGTCTTCAAAAGCTTGTGTATGTTCTTGAGTCCAAGGGAGAACAGTCGATGTCGCTGCCTCCTGGGTTGTCAACTGAATGAGTGGTTTTGCTAGAAATGCAAATTGGGGGATCCACTGCCTACAGTACGAAGTGAGTCCTATGAAGGCCCGTACCTCCTTTTGTGTCTTAGGTGGTGGCATGTTTACAATTAACTGGATGCGGTCAGGTGTGAGCTGTCTCCCCCCCTTGGACAGCAAGTGCCCAAGGTACACAACTTGCTGGGCACAGAATTGCAGCTTCGAAGGGGACACCTTGTGTCCCTTGTCGGCCAGAAAATGTAAAACCGTCAGTGATGCTTTTCACACTCGGGTTCGCTTCGGGCGGTGATCAGCAGATCATCGACATACTGAAGCAGGGCAGTGTTAACTGGCATGTGGATACTGTCAAGTTGTCTTTTCAGTGCTTGGCTATAGATGCTGGGACTTTCTGTGAATCCTTGAGGTGCGCGTGCGAATTTAAAGCTTCGTCCATTTAAACAGAATCCGAACAAATATTGGCTTTCCGGATCGATTGGGACGCTAAAGAAGGCGTTCTTGAGGTCAATTACAGTAAAGAACGTTGCTTCTGAATCAATAGCTGTCAGTAATGAAGAGATATCTGGGACCACGGGATATTGTGGTACAATGCATTTATTCAATTCGCGCAGATCAATAACTAATCGATAAACTGGAGATGCTTTTGGATCAGTTCTTTTAAGAATTGGAATGATCGGAGAATTACATACATTGGAGTCAGTTTCCACAACCACTCCTTGTGCAATGAGCTTGTCAATGATTTGCAGCAAAGCCACTACAGCATCTGGAGGTAACTTGTATTGTCGCATTCGTGGTAATACCACTCCTGCTTTGAGTGTGACTCGGTATGGTGTAATGTGCATACAACCTACATCAGTGGGGCCTTGTGCCCATAAATGTGCAGGTAGATTCTGTAACCGGTGATCCATGTCTCTTGACACGTAGTGACCTTTAAAGTCACGCAAAAATAGTCGTACCCCGTCCGGGGAACAACATATTATAGCTCCTAGAGCTTTCAATGTCTTTATACCTAACAAGTTTTCTGGACATGATTTTGTAAGCAATAAATCTGTAGTCCGTGTCAATGGACCAACTGCAAGTGGAAGCGGTTGCGATACTTCATTAATAATAGGCTTTCCTGAAAAACCAAGGGAAATATTCTGTGAGCCTGAGAGGGGTGCCCCTGGGACTTCGTCATGACTTATAGTAGTTCTGCTTGCCCCTGTATCAATTAAAAACTTTCTGTCTTTCCCTAATACTTGACTATGTACATAAGGACCTTCCTGATCTACAGGAACCTCAATAAGGGGTAAGCCAACTTCCTTCTCTAGGCTATTTCATGTGTATCGCTGATAATCGGGATAATCATTTTGTGCATACTGGTACATCTGTTGTGTCGTGTTTTGTGTTGCAGCAATAGGCTGTGGCTGTGATACTGCTACGGTCTGTTGTGGAACCGGCATAGGCTGTACATGCTGAGGTACTTGTTGTTGGATCTGATCCTGTCTAGGTGGACGTGGTCTCTCCTTAGTTTTACCCGTAGAGATATTGTGTTTCAGAACCGTACAATCGTTTATATAATGACCTGGCTGTTTACAATAGTTGCATGTCCCTTTTACAGGGACCGCTGAATTACTGGACTGTGTCGCACCCTTTTTATGACCGTCAGCTGGAACTGACTGAGCAACCAGCATTTTCATTTTCGTGTCTTTCATACGTCTGTGTTCGTGTTCTTGTTCTTCTCTAATTCTATTCTGGTGATACTGTAACATTTGTAACATCTGTGAAGGGGTGTTAGCTTGCCAAGTGCTCTCGACTTTCAATACTCTGTTCTTAACTTGGGGCAGGGAATTTTCGACTAGTTTTGTTACAAAAAGATGTGGATACGACTCGCTATTTGCTTTTAGGCCGCTATTAATACCAAAACATTTTTCAAATCGGGAATAAAAATCACTAGTGTCTTCATCGGGTTTCTGTTTACAGGCTGAGATTGCACCCCAGTCTTCCTTTTTCGTAGTTAATAAACGTGGCAATACTTGTACTAATAATCCTGGTAATGCTTTAGTTTTGTCCCCAAGCCCTCGGCCTGCAGTTCGGGCCTTTTCTTCGTTTTCTAATGCGGTCCAATCAATCTTTTGGTCTCCCACTTCCCATTCTTTTTCTTTGAGTTTCTCGTAAATACCGGCAGGCAATAATACTTTTAATATTTTCATAATATCAGGGTAGGTATAATCACCCATGAGTAACATGTCCTTTATTTCACGGTGAAAACCTGCTGGATCTTTGTCATGGCTGGGTACTAATTTTTTCATTTCCAATAGTTCTATTTTAGTTATGGGCGTGTACACAAACACGCGCGAAAAAGAATCATCCACATTTTTAACTGGGTGTACTTCGCGTAAGGGATTCTGTCTGTCTATGTAATACATTTTTCTTTCCATGGAGGGAGCTAATTCATGCTCTGGACATAGGAAGGCGCTGTATCTGTGCCGATGTTCTAGAATTTCTTTAATTAGATCGGTACCCATACCTCTCCATTTATTCATGAGTAATTCTATCAGTATATCAGGTAGGGGACCAGGATCGGAGTGTTGGCTTTTATACAATATAAGGAGGTGTTGTATCATGTATATACCAGCTAAACGCTGTTTGTCTGGTGTAAGATTCAGAAACGTGTGTGCTAGCGCATCATCACTGTATTTCTCAGAACTGTCAGCCCATTGTACTGCTGACCTGGCTAATTCTTGTTTGTCCATAGAATCGAGCACATGGTACCCCATTCGTTCTCGAAGTATTTTATCAGTAGCCTGAAATAAGTGTTCAGGGGACCTTGGATTTGACATAGTTGCCTGAAAATTTCTGTTACATTCTGGACGTATCGGACGTATTTGATCATTAAAGTTTTTGGGATTATTAAAAGATCTTCCCTTACCTACATAAGCTATCATTTCTCTAGCTGGTAATTCTAATTGTCCTGTGGTCATTTCTGACTGTTCCTCCTCCTCTCCCTCTGATTCAGTTTTATCTGCCTCTAATCTTCTTTCATGTATTCGTTCTACTTCTTTTCTGATCTTTCGGTACATAACTTCTATACTCTTCTGTTTATCATGTTTTCCGTCTGCTATATTCTGACCCCATCTGGTAAGTACTTGCATTTCATCCGGATCTGCCTCAGGCCTATCTCTGTTTCTGATCAAGCAGTTTATGAAGAAGCGTAACAATAATTTTTGCATGTCCACTTTCTGGTATTCCATGGCCTCGCCAATACTTTCAGGACCTTGCCCTGTTTGGATAAAGTGATATATTTTGTCTAGATGACCAATCATTCCTGGTAGCGTCATTAGATAGGTCGAAACTCGTCGTAAACGTACTGATGATAGCAACATTCTGTCGTGTTTACCGGGCACTGGATCATATCTACAATCTGTAAGAGGCTCATTAAATATATTGTGATTAGCTGTTTGGGGTGTACGTTGGTGTGCTAAATCCCTATAAGTCAATCTAGGTGCTGGCGGTGGCGTGGAAAAACCTCCTGTCGCACCTCCTGTCGCACCTCCTGAGGTGCCAAGTCCAAAAGGATTTGTTGGATGTAAGGTAGAGAGTGTAGATGCAGGAAGGACTGTAGAAACAGGTGGAACGATTGGAACGTGAGGAGGAGATCAAGGGGGGGAGTTTGTTGCTGCGGAGGTGGGGGCAGATGATCTTGGGGTTGAGCATCGTCAACAGGTGATGCGCGTTGATGCGCAACATTAACATATTCGGGGGCTGCATCGTCTAAATAGGAAGAAAGGAAAATGTCCTTTGCGGTCTTGGGATGTACTTTAATCGGGAGTAATGGAGGTGGCAGATCTTTTGGTACCTCCAGGGTGGCCTTAGGTAAACCCTCGGCCAGAAGAGGATACATACCATTCATAAGAGTGTTTCGTTGTCTGTCTACTTGTTCTGTTTTTACTCGGATACCTTCCTCAATTAATATGTTTTCTCGGGTTTTGTCTGAATTCTCCCTACTTTTCTCTTCTTTTCTGAACGCTTTCTCTGCGCGTCTATGCGATTCTTTACGCCATAATTCAATGGCATCTTTCTGTGACTGTC
Source organism: Triturus cristatus (assembly GCF_964204655.1). NCBI lineage: Eukaryota > Metazoa > Chordata > Amphibia > Caudata > Salamandridae > Triturus > Triturus cristatus. The sequence goes on along the minus strand of NC_140582.1, from coordinate 1,203,249,981 downwards.
TGGCTTTCTTTTTCCATAATACTTCTTCTACTCTCATGATGCAATCTGCATCCCATGTCCCAGCAGCGGGCCATCTCTGACTCTCTGCTAAATCCTTCGTATAGTCCACCCATAAATCAAGATATAATACGGCATCTAGGCCATGTTTATGGTACATAAAGTACCCTGGAGTGTCCCTAGGTGGAATGGGAACGGCTTCTTCGAGTATCCCTTTTCTAGTTTTTATCTGTCTTAATCTTGAAAAGAATGGCATCTTTGAACCTTGCTACTTGATTCTTACTTGAATTTTAACACTTGGACTTGAACACAATTAATACAATAAACACAATCATGAAGATTGAACAATCATTCATACCACGACATTTTTAAAACATATAAAAACATTTAACATTTAAAACGAACAACGATAATTAGAATAAAACTAGTTACTGACATAATACTAGATATACTGGATGTACTGCTAAACAGTACAGATACACTGCTGAAACAGTGCAGACCGGATCTGTGTACCCAAACCCGTCTTGACCGGCACAAACTAATGCGCACGTCTAAATGCGTCCCCAGCAACGGTACTCACCGGGAAGCACGGAACGGAAGGCCTCGGAACTGAACTGGACTGGATCGGACTTGACTCGACTCGTGACATAGGTACTTCGGAACCTTGGTCGGCCTCTGTATACCTCGGATCTTGCTCTCTCAGCTAGGCTCTGGTCGGGATCCTCCGCACTCCTCACCGCCTCGTCTGGGTGTTGATCGCAGCCTCAGTCACCTCCGTTGGCCGGAGGGAGATACAGGAAATCCTGCGGGTACGCGTAGTTGTCCGTCCGGCTGTGGCAGGAGACCGGGCCTGCAACGCACCTCTGGCGCGTGAGATGGGGAAGGTGTCCCTGTTCGGGCGCCAATTATGTGGTAAATTTAAATTACCTAGACTTAATTTATGCGGTAAAATTCAATAAGAATAACTCAGTAAAAATAAGAGGCAGAATCCGTGGTATTTGAGGTTTTTAAAAGGGATTTATTCCTTACAAAGGAATTGGTTCGAACCAGGCAATCGGGTTCCGTCACCACGAAGGTTCAGGAAGGGATAGGCAATACATTATTGACAGGTCATCATATATATAGTAAATGCATTACAGTAAAGACAGATGCAGGAGGCGTAACAGCTGGTAGGAAAGATAAGAATACACATACGTAATAAAAAAGGCGTTACAATAGGCGTGCATAAAGGCGTATACTAGAAACGTCATTAAGAGGATGTCACAGGTGGGTGGATCCATAAGAGAATCCTGCAATGTCAGCAGAAATACATGGCAGAGATGCGCGCGCAGCCGCATGACGTGTGATTGACGTGTAACTAGAGGGTGAAGGGGACTTGACATTTAGCCCTACATGAGGAGACAGAAGTCTGGGATGTCAGAACAACCTAATCCCAAATCGTATCTAATATCTTGTGTTTAAAGAACTATATTATCTGGAAGGAAAGGTCTCTCGGACAGAATCTATTCTATACTGACTGCTAGTGCGTGTACAAGCGTCTACGTGTCTACATGAGATGCGAGGGGGCATGGGCCTACCATGGTAACAGGAGCTATGAATTACTTGCACGGAGACAGTGAGGCCGGGCCCTTTGCTCTGCAGCTGGAAGGATGTTTACCTAAACTACTAGACAGGAATGTATTGGATGAGGAGCGGAGCAGATAACTTGAAGGCGAAATACAGTCTTGGCAGACAACAGGCCGAGTCAGGCACCATTAGCCGCGCAGGGAGTAGGACAAAGGTCATGGATACAGATGTAGGCTCAGGCTGGAGCTTTCAGAGGCAGGAAGCAGAAAAAGGCTCGATGGCAGAATTCAGGGCCTACTCGCCAGAGCTGAAAAACGTGAAAGGTGCACCATATAAAGTCGGTGGCCAAGCATACTTAGGAACGGAATATCCGACCCATTCATGGCGGATCTGAAAGAGGACATGTTAACGTTGGACGCACATGTATTTGCGTCTTCATAGCTGGAAGTGGAGGGAACATACATGTACTTGTAGCACGTACATGGAGCCGTTGGGGTCTAAGATAGGGGACACAATTGATCATAAAAATTCATATTTCCTCACCTTACTGCACATAGACATTCATTTCAACAATGACATTTTGCAAGTTCTATGAGTGCTAATGCAGCACACATAGAAGTTGTAAAACACCATTTCTGATTGTTTATGTGCAGGAAGGAAACCCTTCCTGCACATAAACATCATCCCCGTGGCGCCGGTATACTTGCACCATGGCGTCGGCGCATGGCAGCAATTTGTGCGCCAGCTCAGGGGGAAGCACAGAGATGCAACAGATTGTTGTAAATATGTTGCTTGCCTGTGCTTCCAAACTAACGCAGCGCGGTGCAGCAAAATGACTTGCTGCACCGCGTTGCGTTAGCTTATTGTAAATCTGTCCCCCTGAAAGTAACACAAATCAGCGCAAAGCATTGCTTTCCGTTATTTAGCACCATGGGGCATTACATGGGAATTCCCATGCAACCACCCATGCCTTTTGACTTAAAACCCTATCTACAAACAATAGCAGGCAGGGTTTAGCACCAAACGTTAAACCATTTAAAAGAAGGAGTGAAGAGGAGACATGTTTTTATTTCTCCTTTCTTTTCTGCCTTTTCTTGCGTACTGCACTGTGCAGCACACATACAAATTAGGGAAATTGTTAAAGCATGTCTACATTTAGGATTTTGTACTGGAAGGAAATTCTTCCAGTACAAAACCTATGGCAGACTAAGGCACGCACCCTGGCACTGTGGTGCTGAGTTGTGTGCCTGGCGCACAATAGCTTAAATCAGCGATGGCGCTAGGGAAAGGGGAGAAGGGAGACATATCTTTGTAGATATGGTGCTCTCCTTCTACCTCCCTTCCACGCAACGCAGCGCAGCATGTTTGGCCACTGCGTTCTATGACTTTTTGTAAGTCTGGACCATTGTGTTGTAAATTCTAATAATTTATGGCCCATCCTTATATTGTATGGTGACTATAATGTTTGGTGGGCTCAACCTCCATCATTTTTTTTTTGTGTTAAGTTTCGACCTATGTGTGTTTTTTTATTTGCACTTTGAGTGTCAATGATTGACCGTTATGGAGGAATATTTGAAAAAAGTTTTAAGAAAAAAGCATCTTTTGAACTTGTAAGTAAAACTGTTTTTACTTTGATTTGGTGATGGATTGTTAGTCTGAAAACATGGGGGCATATCAACAAGGGCTTTATCTCTGCTTTTTTGGCTTTTAAAGCCAAAAAACCAGAGATAAAGCCCTTGTACTTGTAAATCTAGCGCCCTATCAACAACAGGGTGCTAACATGCAAATTTGCATGTTAGCACCCTTTTACTCTACGCTTCCCCTTGCATCTCTAATGAGATGCAAAGGGGGCGTTCCAGAGTAAAATAATAGGAGAAATGTCGCTAAGCGACATTTCTCCTATTATCAAGAATATCGCTAACCCTGTTAGAGACAAAAAAAGCAGCGCTAACCGCTGATAAGGCTGCTTTTTTACATCTGGTATTTTTCTGACTTAGCCATGATATCCTATGGAAGGAGGATATCATGGCTAAGTTTGTCTGTCCCTATCAACAAGCTAACGTGAGATTATCGCTGGGTTTCCAGCGATAATCTCACGTTAGCCATTTAGCGTGAGGATTTTTATCGCTATTGAGATAAGCGTTGCTAATAGCACGCTATCTCAGTGATAAAAATCAACGCTAGCCGGCGATAATTATCCTAGCGCTAAGTGCGCTTAGCGATAATTATCGCCGGTTGTTGTTGATATGCCCCATGATAGTTTGTGACGTACACCTGAAAGCACAACATTGTTGTATTTCAGTTAAGATGTCTGTATTATTTGGTGTTATTTTTCAGTTTATAAAAGTGCTTCTGGGTCAATTTTCAGGCTTCAAAGCTGGCACATCAACAACCTGCTTTAAAAAAGCGTGAGTAGATGAATGCCTTTTAGTTTTAGCCTGCGGGCAGCGCACATGCGCTGTCACTTGCCAACCTATTGCGTTTTTTTTCAAACCTCTAAACGTTTCTTTTTAGCTCCTCCCATTACACAAGTTCACATTAATTTTTTGTTACTTTAAACAAGATCACATTCATGTTGTTAAGTGACTTGTCCAGAATCACTGGGGGGCTTATTTACAAGCCACTTGCGCTGCTGGTGAGTCACTTTTTCCATATTAAAAGTGACGCACTGGCGGCGCACGGGGCTTGTAAATGAGCCCCTGGATGTTTAGCCGATGCCGCCCCTGCTTGTTTTTCTTTTCTATGTCGGACACATGCTGGGGCATATTTACAAGTGCCTAACGCTGCTGGAGCGCTTCATTTTCCGAAGCTCTGGTGGAGTTGATATCTACCCCATGTTTACAAGGTGGCGTTAAACCACCTAACGTGGCTTAATGTTATGTTATGTTATATAGTTTATAGAGCACACGGCTGCCCCAGCAAAGGGGCGTCCAGGCGCTAATAACAGTCGAATGGAGAAGACCACCAGGAAAAGCACAGGGACCTACAGTGAAGGGAAAAGATGAGTCTTAGTTGCCTTATGGAATGCCAAGTAATTATTTAGGCTGTGGATAGACAGTAGGAGAGAGTTCCAAAACTTGGCTGCCAGTGTGTTTCACCCCAGTGCCGCCACTTCCGCATTTAGTCTGTCTCCCGGAGCACCAACTTTTAGCAGCCGGGACCCAGGGAGCCGCAGTAGGTTTAAAGTGGGAACCGCCAACAGACTCAAGTAAGTTCCCGCTCACGCCCGCTTCAGACTTTCCCCCCGCGCTTGATTTTTAATCTTCAGTGTCATAACTGCCACTATCTTGCCTGCGCATAGCGACTTCTCGCACCTAGCGCCCATACTACATGACGCGACGGCACCCTGCGCAATTACACCAGCCAGGCGTACCTAAATTAGTACAGCTCTGGGCTACAGGTTAACCTGACCTCTCATTCTTTCATCTTTTCACTCCTCCCCGCAGAGTGGGACCAGAGGCAGTTCCTCTCCCGTGCCTCCGATCGGCTGCCTAACACTACAATTTAGTGTAACTATGTTCTTTGATTTTCATCCCGCATGATTGATGCCTTCATTTTTAACTAACTACTTGTTTATTTAGTGGCATACCTATAGGCACTTGGTAATGAGCACACCATGCAACACCACCTACTGGAAGTATGCCCTCGTGGCTCAAACTGGCGACCTGAGCCTTATTACGTATTTTATACCACGGCCCAGCATGCAACCCGTACCGCCTGCACTATAAACATGCACTATTATGCTACAAAACGGCTAATTGCCATATGCTTTTGTACCTTTATAGCACCTGATCACCCGGCATTATCCTCTTGGACTCACGTATGTGCCCACCATGAATTGACAGGCACATGTTGCCCAGACTAAAGATTACTCTTTTAATGTTGCTTCTAAAATTGTTATATGTGTCTTGTCTTGTCTGTCATTTATTTCACTGGTACCTCAATTTCGGTTGTTTGGCGCCGTCCAAACACTCCTATTTTTCCCAACACACCTTAGCAAGTGTGGCCATTCTACACACATGGCGTAATTTTGCCATCCACTTTTTCACACTTTTCACCTGGTCCTGACGAAAGCCCCTCATACCTTTAATCGTGGGCTGAAACATGTTGACCCAAGTCGACAACTAAGAGACTAATGACTTCACTAGTTGTCTTTCGTAATTTTTAACATACCCTGGGCCACCATGAATAAAATTCCCATGGTCAGGATTCCCAGAGGTATTTTTAACTCACACTTCACTTCATCACACCACTGCACCACACCTGCTCCACTGTAATCAGGCGTCGTAGCACAACTGGGCGGCATTCGGCTACCCGGTTGGGTCCCCGATGATGAAGCATAACACCAACTAAGTTGGTGTGTGAGGGCTCTTTTAAAAGAATCGAAGGATTCCTTGGCACTGTAAATCAACTACAGTGAGTCCAATCCCCACACAGGTCTGGGGACGTCCACATTGTTTACTTGATTCATACAGGCGATAGGGACGGTTCCCCCTCTATTCCTCGCTCTCCTATTGCTTGATATTGTAAATAAGGCCCCCTTTCACGCTATGCTGTTTTTAAATTTATTTTTTATTAGTAATATTTTTCTTTTTATTGATTTTGATAACACAGAGGACAATTGTTACAGTTCCACATTGCCATGTTACACATGTCCGATTACATAGCATATGGTGCCGCTGTGCAATGCAGTGACAAATATTCTGCATAACCATAAAAAATAACAGTGAGAACAATCTCCATCCTATGCGATTCCTTGATCTGTACATAGCCCATTCCTCTATCGTGGGAGGCCATCGCCGCTTTGTACTTAACAATGAAAAAAGGTAAAAGCACGTGTTATCGATCACAGCATATTATACTATCCCCACATTTGTATATATTAGTCTGTTAAGTTTGAGTTTGCATTCGTCATATAAACAACATATGGGGCCCAGATATCTCGCCATCGTGAGGCTTCAGGTAGCTCTTTTGCATAGTTTTCCAGCTGTGTTTTACAGTAGACCATATCACGTAGCCAGCCTTTTCTTTATGCAGTACATTTTTCCCACCCCAACAGATTGATATTCGGCGTTTAGCCAGTAATAGGGCCACCGCTGCTAACTTACGCCCCAGATATCATTATCAGCAGGCCTAATAGACATAGCTCCAGTGTACATGCAATCTCCACCCCTATCATCTCGGTCACTATGCCCATTATCTGTGACCAGTACGTCGCTATAGGTTTGCAGAGCCAGCCAAGGTGGATAAAATCTGCGTCATCCGCTTTGCAGCGTTTGCATTGTCCCCTTTCAAGCTATGCTTAGCGTGAAAGAGGAGGGCAATGGGTATTGCGGTGGGCGTTCCACTCCAACACCCATTGATTCTGAGGCTGCCTCCCATTTACAAGGGAGGCGTAAATAGGAGGCAGCGCCAGAATTAAGACTCTGGAAAACCTGGTCTTAACCTGGCGAAGCAAGGAGAAATGTTTTATTTCTCCTTGTTTTTGCTGTTTTCATGTGTGCTACTTTGTGCAGCACACATGAAAACAGAAAAAGGCCAATGATTGTTTATGTACAGGAAGCTGTTTTGCAACTTCTGTGTGTGCTGCATTAAGCAGCACTCATAAAAGTTACAAAACAGCATTTCATGATTGTTTATGTGCAAGAAGGGGACCTTCCTGTGCATAAACAATCTTCCCCTGCACGCAGACACCCTTGCGCTCAGGGTTTCACCATATTCTTGTAAATATGGTGCAGCCGTGCATATCAGAAGTGGCAGAGCGTGTCATTAAGCCAGGAAGGGTAACAACACGCTCCTTATAACCAACAAGAGTCATCGTTCCTATCATTGGAAAAAAGTGTAAAGAGCTCTTGTCATTCTACTACTGTGTTTGGGGGGGACAGTGTGTCCTGTTCATGATGCCGTCACACACCCAGAAGGTTGTCATGCTTCATCATTGGGCTATTGCTCTTCGTCGGGCCGGCACTGCAATGCCCTACGGGTCCCCCGAAGAGTCGCTTTTTCGGAGATATTTTCAATAAAGCCGTATGGGTGTGTGGGGTAAGTGGCAGTGGTGTCCTAGCGTGAAGTTAAAAAATGAATGGAGAGGTGCTTGAAGAATTTATTGAAAAAAGGGGGTCCCTCTGTCATTAGTAAAAAAAAACAAAAAATTGGTGCTGCTGTGAGGGATATAACGGCCCTATGTAGCTAAATAAATAACATACCCCTAGATCAACATGTTTCGCGCTATATCAGGGTCTCAGGAGGAGATCCCATGCGCTTCTTCAGGACCAGAAAGCTATTTTGTGATAAGCAAAGAAGGTGTGTGGCCTATAATTATTAATCTGGTGTCACTTAGGAGAGCGTGGAAGTAGTATTCCAAGAAAAGCAGGAAGAATTCCCTATGCGAATCGGCTGTGGGTCCCTCGAGACAGTTCCTCGTAGGTAAAGGCGCCCGTACACCTTCCCGACCTCAGGCCGTCTCTGCCACTTCTCTTGTACATATGGCCCTTGGGGGCATATTTACAAGCCCCATCGCCACAAGAATGTCACTTTTAATGATGTTCCAGTGGTGTTAGGGGCCTCACCTTTTAAATATGCCCCAAAAGATTGCTGAGGGTGGCTGATTTCGGCTCCTCACCAGGTGATCATGTGAAGGGGGCCAATATTGTGTCACACACAGTGGGAGTGAGTTGGCAGGTACAGCCCTGCCAAGTATCATGCATCAGGGTTAGACTAACGCATTTTAATGCAGATGACCGCATCACCACATTAAAATGCATTAGTCACGCTTAATTAGGACTCCTCCGACTTTATTATATCATGAGGCACTGCATTTATTTGAACAAAACAAAGCCAGAATGCTCGGCCGGCCCTCTTTTAATATTGGCACACACACAGGATTTATTTATTTATTTAATGCTATTTTATATAGCGCGAACATTACCCGATGGTGTCAGAGCGCTTTACAAAAGAACCAGTTGCGTTACACAAGGACATGAGTTACATAAGAAATACAAACAGAAAAAATTGCAAATGTACAAGTTGTAAAGTCACTCAAGGGAGAGATACCAGGATGCACTTGCAACAAGTGTTTAATGTTCATGCGTTAGCATGGTGTCCTGATTTCAGTTTTGCATTATGTTGGTTTGTTTTTATCTGTTGGAATCTTGATGATGTTCACTTTCATCTTTAGAGAAACACATTTAGGTTCAGGCACTCCCAGAGCCAGTGTATGTGAGCCCCAGGACCTGGAAAAGAGCAGGGACGTCAGTAGATATATTAGTAAGACACATTACTGATTAAAATATTGCACATTATTTTATTAGCACAGGGCTAAACCAGTGCATTTCTTTTCATTATTTTACAAACAGTGCACAGTCCTTATATTAAACTGTGGAATCCTTCCCAGAGCATTTTAGGGGCAAAACAAAATCAGCCAGCAAAAGCCTCCCTAACTCACTTACATCAGCCCTGAAGAGTCACAGGTTTCTACCTGTTGACGAAACACGTGTCGGCTGGCGCTCTTTGTATTGATGAACTCATCTTGAATTAAAACAACATTCACAGAACGACAAGTGTTGAACTACTTTGACTATTCTGTGAATGTCTTATTTATCGTAAACGTGTGCACAGGGCTTGTTTATAATTGTTTTGACATGGGTTTTTGCCCACACCTTACACAGGGGTTTAGGGTCTTCCCCTGACCTGTTTGCACCGTGAAGTCATTGTTCTTCTTTTCTCTCGCTGTACCTTACCGTTTACCTGCCTGAGCGCCATTTATCCTGTTTTCCAAAACCCCTCGCAGTGAATATGCGGCGTTAACATTATTGCCGGTTTAGCGGCAGAAAATTGCCGCTGAAGCGGCGATAATGGCCTTGATAATATGACCTGGAGAATTCCCATAGAAGCCCATGTTCACACCAGAACATGGGCTGCGATGGGAATTCCATAGAGCATATTATCAAGCCCATTTTCGCCGTTTTAGCGGCAGTTTTCTGCCACTAAACCGGAGATAATTTTTAACGCCGTCCTTGATAATATGCCCCTTCAATAGCTAAAACACGACAGACATCAAAGTATGAGTGCATGTCTATCAATTTAAATAAATATGGAAATGTTCAGTTTTACTACTACATTTATAAGCAAAAAACAAAATAGATATGGATAAATACAGATACAAAGGCCTGAAAATAAAAATGGATAAATACAGACTGAAATGTTAAAAAAAAAAATACCATAAAACCCGGAGCCCTAGTTATAACATTATGTTTTCCCACCCAGTCTTACATTATCCTAGTTTGGCTAAAAAAGTTAATTTGGGTAGAAATGCAATCTTAATAGTAAAGCCAAGCCCAACCACTGTGGTACGTTCCTTCTCCAGATCAAACACTCTTAAAATATACTGCCTACTAGTATGGATGATATGTGATACTCATTCCTACATCTTGTAATCTTCACTGCTTTATATAATATTTCCTAGAATGAATTACCCTCGAATGATTGTCTCTGTATAATGTGTGTGTGATGTAAAGTGCTCTGACTCTCTGCACTAGTTTGAGCAGCTACACCCACCCACTCCGCCGTCCACACGCTTGACCCCATCTTCTCCGCAAGCTCCCACGTCTCCTTCAACCACACCACCGAGCTCCACTGGACCGATCACCGCTGCATCCACTTCACCTTCCGGAAACCCACCACGCACCACCGCACCCAACAGATGCCACGCCGCTGCTGGAGCAAAGTCACCCAAGACCAGCTTTCCACCACCCTCGCCCGGAGCCCACCCGCATATCCAAATGACCCCGACACCGCCGCTCGCAATCTTAGACAGTGGATCAGCGACTGCACCAACTCCCTCTCCCCACTCAAGAAGCCCTCCAACACCCACACCAGCAAGAAAGCCAGCGGATTCCCCGAAGACCTCCAGGCCTCTTGTGGTAAATATTTAATTACCTGTACTATTTTTTATGTGGTAAATTCTAGTAAGAATAACTCAGTAAAAATAAGAGGCAGAATCCGTGGTATTAGAGGTTCTGAAAGGCTTTATTCCTTTCAAGGAATTATGGTTCGAACCATAGGCATCAAATTCCATCACCACGAGGGTTCAGGAAGGGAAGGCAATACATTATTGACAAGTAAAGATATTTATATGAAAAGCATTACATTAAGACAGATGCAGGAGGCGTAACAGCTGATAATATAGATAATAATACACATACGTAATGTAAAAAGGCGTAAACATAGGCGTAGACTAGAAACGTCATTAAACATGATGTCACAGGTGGGTGGATCCATAAGAGAATCCTGCAATGTCAGCAGAAATACTTGGCAGAGATGCGTGCGCAGCCGCATGACGTGTGATTGACGTGCAACTAGAGGGTGAAGGGGACTTGACATTCAGCTCTACATGTGGAGACAGAAGTCTGGGGGGTCATGTCAACCTAATCCCAAATCATATCTAATATCTTATGTTTAAAGAACTGTATTATCCAAAAGGAAAGGTCTCTCGGACGGAATCTATTCTATACTGACTGTTAGTGCGTGTACAAGCGTCTAAGTGTCTACATGAGATGCGAGGGGGCAGGAATCCTCCATAGTAACAGGGGCTAGGAATTACTTGCATGAGGACAGTGAGGCCTGGCCCTTTGCTCGGTAGCTGGAAGAATGTTTACCTAAACTACTAGACAGGAATGCATCGGATGAGGAGCGGAGCAGATAATCTTGAAGGTGAAATACAGTTTTTGGCAGGCAACAGGCTGGATCAGGCACCGTTAGCCGCGCAGGGAGTAGGACAAAGTTCATGGATACAGATGCGGGCTCGGACTGGAGCTTTCAGAGGCAGAAGGCAGGAAAAGGCTTGATGGCAGAATTCAGGGCCTACTCGCCTGAACTGTAAAACGTGGAAAGTGAACCACATAAAGTCGGTGGCCTTTCATATTTAGGAACGGAATATCCGACTCATTCATGGCGGATCTGAAAGAGGACATGTTGACGGTGGACGCACATGTATTTGCGTCTTCATAACTGGAACTGGAGGGAACATACATGTACTTGTAGCATGTACATGGAGCCGTTGGGGTCTAAGATAGGGGACATAATCTGATCATAAAATTCATATTTCCTCATTCCCTCCTTGTCCCCTACGGACCCTCAGGAGATATCGATCTTCATCAAATCATCAATCTGTTCATATAGCATCATTTGTTCTTCTTTCTTCTTCCGGGATCTTGAATGAAAACTTGGATGCGGAATACACGATGTGCAACACAAACCACAAATCGCTGGCCCACATTGTAGACATAAGCAGCAACTGAATAATATGAGAAAGCCAATACCTAGGAAGGATAGAATCCTCCATCCCCAGGCTGACAACACGCTCCAGAACCAACCGGACCAAGTCCAGGTGCCTGGACTCTGGTGTATCTGGCTTATAATCTTATGAAGGCGAGTTATGGCTTTATATACTGATGGCGAGTTTTCTGGTATGAAAACACAGCAACTTGATCCGATGACCCTACAAGCTCCGCCCCTATCGGCCAGGATGACGTCAAGGACAAGACGATTTTGAAGCACAACAATCCGCATCGCAGACTGCTCCTCTGTTAAGTTGCCTAGGGCGGAAGTAGTCTCATTCACTACTGCTTCAAGGGTTCTAGTTAATCTACGTATCAGTTTACTATTAGTGACTGTACCTATATAGGGAAAGAAACCTTTATTGAAATCTGTGTATTGCTCCCATGCCGTTTCAGTGTAATCGACAATCGGGAGATCTCTCTGCTGTCTATTGTGTACTAAATGGGTATTTCTGTGATAGTCAGGAGGGGCTAGGAAAACAGGTGGCAGAAGGAATGCTATGTAACAGGTACCATCCCAATCTAGAGGTAAACGTATATATGCAGTCTGGCCACATAGGAAGTAGGAATGACGAGAAGCTCTGAATGTAGACTTGCCTTGATCACTGAATTTTATCACAGTGGTGCATTTACTATGGCCCATGTGTATGGAACCATTCTTTCTTACACATAATTCACCTTTAACTGGAAATACTGACATAGCGGGCAAGATTGGTGTAGCTTCGGATTCAACATTCAGAATCATGAGGTTAAGTGTAAAGTTACCTAATACATATACTTCATTTTCTAGATCAGTTCCTGTTCTTTTGGGAAGTCCCTCCTTGTTAGGGTAGCAGACTTTAAGCAAAACTAGGTTCAGGTTTCCCCATACCCAGTTGTCTTGATAAACTAGGGAATTTTAATCTAGGGAATTAATCAAACTAAACCATGCTCCACAGGAGCCATTGTGTGTGAACGGATACGGAAAGAGAGGCAAAACTCCCTTATAGTTCTGATAGGGAGGGAGTCGGCCACATATCCAACAATTGGTAGCATTGTTGGTCTGATGGGAATGATGTAACATACTAATAAAAGTGTTGTTGCGCAGCGCAAATCTATAAGACAACTCATGCGGAGGTAATTCGCTAAAAGAATGTTCAGCAGTAGCATTGTAAGCACGCTTAGAAATAGGGTAATACATATGTAGCAATACACTAGAAATGATGATCAGAAGACTTAGAAAAAACAAAATTAATAATGTCACTATGCAGTGACTACGAAGCGATTTACAGTACGCATGTTTTTTAAGCTGTATCTGTCTATTTCTCTCTCTATTTCGGTCTAGAGGATACATGTCAGAGACAAATTCAACCGATTCACCTTGGAGAGGACTTAAACAATCAAATTGTCTGACTTGCTAGACCTTAGTTTCAGTTTATAGAGTTCGTTCTCCGTCCTTTCAACCAAGGGGAGCTTTGAGTCTGTCTGTGAGGGAATGCAGGGCTGAGTGTTCACATCGGACGGTAGTCCATAAAATTTTTTGATATGGCTCGAGTGCAACCACCCTTTACGTCCCTCAATCTTCACGGCTGTCCTTGTGGTCAGCAAGACGAGCTTGGGCGACTGCCACCTGGGCTCCAGCTGGGTCTTCCGGTCGAAATTCCTCACAAGAACCAGGTCACCTGGAACCACGTCATGGGGCTTCACCTCAGTGTTATCGGGAAAAGCTGCAGCTACCTGTGAACGACAAGATTGTAGTGCAGACATCAAGGAAGCCAGGTAATCTGTCAGCATATTACAGTCAACATCAGTGATTTTACGAGGTATAGGCGTGCCCCACATATTTGGTGGTCTACCGAAGATCACCTCATACGGGGATAGCCCTGTTCGAGAATGTGCTACCATTCTCATGTAAAAGAGCGCAACTGGTAAGGCTACTATCCAATCGACACCTTTTTCTCTACATACTTTGGACAATCTAATTTTCAGAGTTTGATTATGACGTTCCACGAGACCTGCTGCCTCGGGATGTCGGACACAGTGGAATTTCCATTGATAACCTAACAGAAGTGAAACGTGTTTCATTAGTTCGGATGAGAATGGCTGGCCGTTATCTGAGTACACGATACGAGGCAAACCGTACCGTGGGAAGAATTCTCGAACTAGCTGTTTGGCAGTAGTCGGGGCAGTGTAATCTGAAACCGGGTAGGCTTCTGTCCAACGGGAAAGAGCACAGACAACTACGAGAACATATTTGAATCCTCGACATCGTTCCATCTGGATATAATCCATCTGGAGGACTTCAAAAGGGTGATCGGGAGGTTGAAATCCACCCTGCTCTACGGGAATGCTTTTACCTGGATTAAACTGACAACATATCATACAAGTACGTACTTTCTGTTTGGCTGCTGCTCGCAAGTGTTTGTTGAACCAAATGTGTTGAATGCTGTCTAGCATAGCTTTTTCTCCTAGGTGCGCTGGACTATGTATTGTGTTAATGATGACTTGAACCATGGAGTCGGGAAGAAACCATATAGATTTTCCCTTCGTCATCCATCCTTGATCCGTTTGGATCCCTCCTAATTCAGTCCATCTCTTTATTTCTTCTGGTGTAGCATGTGTCTGTATGTCAATTACATCAAGGGCGGGATCCTTAACTGTCATGCAATGTGTTGGTGTCGGAACTATTGTCTTTGTCGTGTCAGTTGTATGAGTCTGGTTCTGAGCAGTCTGTTTAGCTGTTCTGTCAGCTAGGTCGTTACCCTGGGAAATGATATCGGTAACTTTCGTATGGGCCTTGCATTTCATAATCGATATTGCAGTAGGTAGATGAATCGCGTCTAATAGAGCTTGAATGAGGGGTCCGTGTTGGATGTGGGTACCGTGAGAAGTTAAATAACCTCTCTCTCGCCACAGTACGCCGAAGTCATGGACGACTCCGAATGCATAACGTGAATCTGTGTATATGTTGACTTTCTTATTTTTGGCTTGAATACAGGCTTGTGTCAGAGCGATGAGCTCTGCTGCTTGAGCTGACAGAGTGTTAATACAATTGGTTTCAATGACTTCAGTGTCTGTTGTGACTGCGTAAGCGGCCACTAACTCTCCTGTACTTGTTCTCATACATGAACCATCTACATACAATGTTAGGTCCGGATCTGATAAAGGGATATCTGTCAAATCTTGTCTGGGTTTCGTCGTGATAGTAATGACTTCAATACAATCATGTGCTAATGGATCTGTTCCGTTTACTGGCAAAAGTGTGGCAGGGTTTAATGTATTACAACGTCTGATTTCTATGTGTGGCTGAAACAATGTTAATTCATAACCGGTGAGTCTTGCTATAGTCAAGTGTTGTGTTTGTGTGCGGTTCAAGAGAACCTCTACTGCGTGTGGTACTTGTACTGTCAATTGATGTCCTAATACTATGGCATCGCTTTGTCTGATTGCTAAAGCTGTTGCTGCCACTGATTTCAGGCACGCAGGAAGAGCCTGAGCTACGGGATCCAATGTACTAGAAAAATAAGCACATGGTTTGTGTGATCCTGCTTGTTCCTGAGTGAGTACTGACAAGGCAGTACCTTCGCGTTCTGTAACAAAGAGTGTAAAAGGCTTACTGTAACATGGTGTTGCTAAAACAGGTGCTTGGCATAAAGCTTTCTTTAAGCTTTCAAAGGTTTGCGTATGTTCTTGAGTCCAAGGGAGGACAGTCGATGTGGCTGCCTCCTGTGTTGTCAACTGGATGAGTGGTTTTGCTAGAAATGCATATTGAGGGATCCACTGCCTACAGTATGAAGTGAGACCTATAAAAGCCCGCACCTCCTTTTGTGTCTTAGGTGGTGGCATGTTAGCAATTAACTGGATGCGATCAGGTGTAAGCTGTCTTCCCTCCTTGGACAGCAAGTGCCCAAGGTAAACAACTTGCTGGACACAGAATTGCAGCTTAGAAGGGGACACCTTGTGCCCCTTGTCGGCCAGAATTTGTAAAACCGTCAGTGACGCTTCTTCACATTTACGTTCGCTTCGGGCGGTGATCAGCAGATCATCGACATATTGAAGCAGGGCAGTGTTAACTGGCATGTGGATACTGTCAAGTTCTCGTTTCAGTGCTTGGCTATAGATGCTGGGGCTTTCTGTGAATCCTTGAGGTGCGCGTGTGAATTTAAAACTTCGTCCATTTAAACTGAATCCGAACAAATATTTACTTTCCGGATCTATTGGGACGCTAAAGAAGGCATTCTTGAGATCAATTACAGTAAAGAACGTTGCTTCTGAATCAATAGCTGTCAATAATGAAGAGATATCTGGGACCACAGGGTATTGTGGTACAATACATTTATTTAATTCGCGCAGATCAATAACTAATCGATATACTGGTGGTGCCTTTGGATCCGTTCTTTTAAGAATCGGAATTATCGGGGAATTACATACATTGGAGTCGGTTTCCACAACCACTCCTTGTGCAATGAGCTCGTCAATGATTTGCAGCAAAGCCACAACAGCATCTGGTGGTAACTTGTATTGTCGCATTCGTGGTAGTACCACTCCTGTTTTTAGTGTGACTCGATATGGTGTAATGTTCATGCAACCAACATCAGTAGGGCCTTGTGCCCATAAATGTGTAGGTAAATTCTGCAGCCGGTGATCCATGTCTCTGGACACGTAGTGAACTTTGAAGTCACGTAAAAATAATCGTACTCCATCCGGAGAACAACATATTATAGCTCCTAGAGCTTTCAATGTTTTTATACCTAACAAGTTTTCTGGACATGATTTAGTAAGCAATAAATCTGTAGTTCGTGTCAATGGACCAACCGTAAGTGGAAGGGGTCGCGATACTTCATTAATGATAGGCTTTCCTGAGAATCCAAGGGAAATATTCTGTGAGCCTGAGAGGGGTGCCCCTGGAACTTCACTGCGTCGTATAGTTGTTCTGCTTGCCCCTGTATCAAGTAAAAACTTTCTGTCTTCCCCTAATAGTTCACTATGTACATAAGGTCCCTCTTGATCTACAGGAACCTCGATAAGGGGTAAGCCAACTTCCCTCTCTAGGCTATTTCATGTGTATCGCTGATAATCGGGATAATCAGTTTGTGCGTACTGGTACATCTGTTGTGTCGTTGCTTGTGTTGCAGCAATAGGCTGCGCTTGTGGTGTTGCTACGGTCTGTTGTGGAGCTGCCTGTTGCGGAGCTGGCCTAGATTGTGCATGCTGAGGGATTTGTGGTTGGTTCTGATCCTGTCTAGGTGGACGTGGTCTTTCCTGGGTTTTACCCGTGGCGATATTATGTTTCAGAACTGCACAATCGTGTATATAATGACCTTGTTGTTTACAATAGTTGCATGCCCCTTTCGCCGGACCTGCAGAATCACCCTTTTTGTGACCATCAGCTGGAACTGACTGAGCCACAAGCATTTTCATTTTCGTGTCTTTCATACGTCTTTGTTCATGTTCTTGTTCTTCTCTAATTCTATTGTGGTGATATTGTAACATCTGTAACATCTGTGACGGGGTGTTACCTTGCCAGGTACTCTCGAATTTCAATACTCTATTCTTAACTTGCGGTAGGGAATTTTCAACTAATTTTGTCACAAACAGATGTGGATATGACTCGCTACTTGCTTTTATGCCACTATTTATACCAAAACATTTTTCAAATCGGGAATAGAAATCACTAGTGTCTTCATCTTGTTTTTGTTTACAGGCTGAGATTGCACCCCAGTCCTCCTTTTTCGTAGTTAATAAACGTGGCAGTACCTGCACTAGTAATCCTGGTAGCGCTGTAGTCTTTTCCCCAAGCCCTGATCCTGCAGCTCGGGCCTTTTCTTCGTTTTCTAATGCTGTCCAATCTATCTTTTGGTCTCCCACCTCCCATTCCTTTTCTTTGAGTTTCTCGTAAATACCGGCAGGCATTAATACTTTTAATATTTTCATAATGTCGGGGTAGGTATACTCTCCCATGAGTAACATGTCTTTTATCTCACGGTGGAAACCTGCTGGATCCTTGTCATGGCTGGGTACTACTTTCTTCATTTCTAATAATTCAATTTTAGTTATAGGCGTGTACACAAACACGCGTTTAAAGGTATTATCTTCACCTCTGATTGGGTGTACTTCGCGTAAGGGATTCTGTCTATCTATGTGATACATTTTTCTTCCCATAGTGGGAACTAGAACATGTTCTGGGCATACGAAAACTATATACTGGTTTCGAAATTCTAGAATTTCTTTAATTAAATCAGTACCTGAACCTCTCCATTTATTCGTGAGTAATTCTGTCAATATGTCAGGTAGGGGTCCAGGATCGGAGTGTTGGCTTTTATATAATATAAGGAGGTGTTGAATCATGTATATACTAGCTAAACGCTGTTCGTCTGGGGTAAGGTTCAGAAACGTGTGTGCTAGTGCATCATCACTGTATTTGCCGGGACTGTCAGCCCATTGTACTGCTGACCTGGCTAATTCTTGTTCATCCATGGAATCGAGCATATGGTACCCTCTTCGGTCTCGGAGTAGTTTATCAGCAGCTTGGAATAGGTGTTCAGGAGACCTTATATTTAACATAGGGGCTTGAAAATTTCTGTT
The DNA here is from genome assembly GCF_964204655.1 of Triturus cristatus. NCBI lineage: Eukaryota > Metazoa > Chordata > Amphibia > Caudata > Salamandridae > Triturus > Triturus cristatus. The sequence goes on along the minus strand of NC_140582.1, from coordinate 1,203,231,517 downwards.
ACATTCTGGACGTATCGGACGTATTGGATCATTAAAGCATCTGGTATTATTAAAAGATCTTCCTTTACCTACATAAGCCATTGTCTCTAAGTGTCCTGTGGGCATTTCTGATTCTTCGTCCTCCTCTCCCTCTGATTCATGTTGGTCTGTCTCTAATCTTTCTTTATGTATTCGTTCTACTTCTTTGCGGATCTTTCGGCACATAACTACTATACATGTCTGTCTATCATGTTTCCCTTCTGATATATTCTGACCCCATCTGGTAAGTACTTGCATTTCCTTCTGCTCTACCTCAGGCCTGTCTTGGTTTCTGATCACACAGTTTATGAAGAAGCGTAACAGTTGTCTCTGTACATCCACTTTCTGGTATTCCATGGCTTCGTCAATACTTTCAGGGCCTCGCCCTGATTGGACAAAGTGATATATATTGTCTAAATGTGCCACCATTCCTGGTAGCGTCGCTAAATACCTTGAAGCTCGTCGTATACGTAGTGATGACAGCAGCATACCGTCCCGTCTACCGGGCACAGGATCATATCTACAATCCACTAGATGCTCTTTAAACATGTCGGAAGTTGCTAGTTGGGGTGTACGTTCGTATGCTAAATCTCTAAGGGATAATTTATTTCCTCGGGGTGGCGTGGCAAAAATTTCTGTCGTTCCTCCTGTCGCACCGTCTGAGGTGCTAGGCACGAAAGGATTTGTTGGATGTAAGATAGAAACTGTAGATGTGGGAAAAGCGGTAGAAACAGATGGACCTGTGGGAATGTGCGTAGGAGTTTGTTGTTGCGGGGATACAGACGGATGATCTTGGCGTTGAGCACCATCGGTAGGCGGTGTGCGTGGCGGAACATTAGCATATTCAGGAGCTACATCATCTAAATAGGAAGAAAGGAAAACATCTTTTGCTGTTTTGGGATGTGCTTTTATCGGGAGTAATGGAGGTGTCAAGTCTTTCGGTATTTCCGGGGTGGCCTGAGGTAACCCTTCGGCCAGAAGAGGATACATACCATTCATAAGGGTGTTTCTTTGTCTGTCTACTTGTTCTGCTTTGACTCGGGTACCTTCCTCAATTAATATATTTTCTCGGGCTTTATTCGAATTCTCCCTACTTTTCTCTTCCTGTCTGAGCGCCTTTTCTGTACGTCTATATGATTCTTTATGCCATAATTCAATGGCATCTTTCTGTGACTGTCTGGCTTTCTTTTTCCATAATTCTTCTTCTACTCTCATGATGCAATCTGCATCCCAGGTCCCAGCTGCGGGCCACCTCTGACTTTCTGGTAAATCTTTGGTGTAGTCCACCCATAAATCAAGAAATAATACGGCATCTAGGCCATGCTTATGATACATAAAGTACCCTGGAGTGTCCCTAGGTGGAATGGGAACAGCTTCTTCGAGTACCCCTTTTCTGGTTTTGATCTGTCTTAATTTTGAAAAGAGCGGCATTTTTAGACCTTATTACTTAATCTTGAACACACTTAATACAATAAACACAATAATGAACAATCATTCACACCACAATATGTAGAACGTATTAAAACATTTAACATTTAACAGTTAACGAACAATGATAACTAATAGGAAACTAGTTACTGACATAATACTAACACTAGATAATACTGAATTATATGCAAGACATACTAGATATACTGCTAAACAGTACAGATACACTGCTGAAACAGTGCAGACCGGATTTGTGTACCCAAACCCGTCTTGACCGGCACAACCTAATGTGCACGTCTAAATGCCTCCCCGGCAACGGTACTCACCGGGTAGCACGGAACGGAAGGCCTCGGAACTGAACTGGACTGGACCGGACTGGACTCGACTCGGAACTTCGGAACCTGGTGGGCCTCTGTATACCTCGGATCTTGCTCTCTCAGCTAGGCTCTGGTCGGGATACTTCGCACTTCTCACCGCCTCGTCTGGGTGTTAATCGCAGCCTCAGTCACCCCCGCTTGGCCGGAGGGAGATACAGGAAATCCTGCGGGTACGCGTTGTTGTCCGTCCGGCTGTGGCAGGAGACCGGGCCTGCAACGCACCTACGGCGCGTGAGATGAGAAAGTGTCCCTATTCGGGCGTCAATTCATGTGGTAAATATTTAATTACCTGTACTATTTTTTATGTGGTAAAGTCTAGTAAGAATAACTCAGTAAAAATAAGAGGCAGAATCCGTGGTATTAGAGGTTCTGAAAGGCTTTATTCCTTTCAAGGAATTATGGTTCGAACCATAGGCATCAAATTCCATCACCACGAGGGTTCAGGAAGGGAAGGCAATACATTATTGACAAGTAAAGATATTTATATGAAAAGCATTACATTAAGACAGATGCAGGAGGCGTAACAGCTGATAATATAGATAATAATACACATACGTAATGTAAAAAGGCGTAAACATAGGCGTAGACTAGAAACGTCATTAAACATGATGTCACAGGTGGGTGGATCCATAAGAGAATCCTGCAATGTCAGCAGAAATACTTGGCAGAGATGCGTGCGCAGCCGCATGACGTGTGATTGACGTGCAACTAGAGGGTGAAGGGGACTTGACATTCAGCTCTACATGTGGAGACAGAAGTCTGGGGGGTCATGTCAACCTAATCCCAAATCATATCTAATATCTTATGTTTAAAGAACTGTATTATCCAAAAGGAAAGGTCTCTCGGACGGAATCTATTCTATACTGACTGTTAGTGCGTGTACAAGCGTCTAAGTGTCTACATGAGATGCGAGGGGGCAGGAATCCTCCATAGTAACAGGGGCTAGGAATTACTTGCATGAGGACAGTGAGGCCTGGCCCTTTGCTCGGTAGCTGGAAGAATGTTTACCTAAACTACTAGACAGGAATGCATCGGATGAGGAGCGGAGCAGATAATCTTGAAGGTGAAATACAGTTTTTGGCAGGCAACAGGCCGGATCAGGCACCGTTAGCCGCGCAGGGAGTAGGACAAAGTTCATGGATACAGATGCGGGCTCGGACTGGAGCTTTCAGAGGCAGAAGGCAGGAAAAGGCTTGATGGCAGAATTCAGGGCCTACTCGCCTGAACTGTAAAACGTGGAAAGTGAACCACATAAAGTCGGTGGCCTTTCATATTTAGGAACGGAATATCCGACTCATTCATGGCGGATCTGAAAGAGGACATGTTGACGGTGGACGCACATGTATTTGCGTCTTCATAACTGGAACTGGAGGGAACATACATGTACTTGTAGCATGTACATGGAGCCGTTGGGGTCTAAGATAGGGGACATAATCTGATCATAAAATTCATATTTCCTCACTCTAAGCGATCCTTTTCAAAACTCGAAAAAAACTGGATCCCTGAATGAACACCGGAAAGCTAACAGCACACAAGAACGCCACCCGCAGACACTACCACCTCATCAGTTCCGCCAAAAGGACCTCCTTCAAAGACCACCTAGACAACAACACACACAACAGCAAAGAGTTTTTCAACATCGTGAAGGAACTCTCCAACCCAGCTCCAACACCAACGACATCCCACCTTCACAAGACCTGTGCGACTCGCTGGCCACCTTCTTCCATCGCAAGATCGCAGACATCCACAACAGCTTCAACGCCGTCACCACCCCGGCAACAAATGAGATCCCCGCTCCCACGACCACCACCCGCACCAACCGCCTGCTCGCCTGGACCAACATCAACGATGACGACACCATCAAGATCATGAACACCGTCCACTCCGGATCCCCGGTAGACCCCTGCCCACATCACATCTTCAACAAAGCCAGCAGCACCATCTCACCCTATCTCCGGAAAACCATCAACATCTCCTTCGAGACAGCGACCTTCCCGGAGAACTGGAAGCACACAGAGATCAACGCCTTACTCAAGAAACCCAAGGCGGACCCCAAGGACCTCAAGTACTTACGACTCATCTCCCTGCTCCCGTTCCGGTGAAGACCATCGAAAAGGCCATCAACAAACAACTGACCAGCTTCCACGAGGAGAACAGCATCCTGGACCCGTCCCAGTCTGGGTTCCGCAGAAACCACAGCACCGAAACTGCCCTCATCGCTGGCCACCAATGACATCAGGACCCTGCTAGACAACGGAGAAACCGCGGCCCTCATCCTCCTGGACCTGTCAGCCGCCTTCGACACGGTCTGCCAACGCACACTACGAACACACCTCTACGACGCCGGAATCCAAGAGAAGGCCCTGGACTGGACCTCCTCCTTCCTCTCCGGCAGAACACAGAGCGTCCGCCTCCCCCCCTTCCACTCTGAAGCCATCGGGATCATCTGCGGCGTACCCCAAGGCTCATCCCTCAGCCCAATGTTGTTCAACGTCTACACGGCACTGCTTGCCCACGTCGCATGACGGCAGGACCACAACATCATTTCCTACGCCGACGACACCCAGCTGATGCTCTCCCGCAGCAAGGACCCCCACACCGTCAAAACCAACCTCCACGAAAGAATGAAGGCCGTCGCCGTCTGGATGAGGAACAGCTGACTGAAGCTGAACCAGAACAACCTTTTGGCATTCTGATTTCTTCTTTTTACATTGAGGTAAAAATGGGGTTCCTCCCCTATTTCATCCTTTGGCCAGGGATTTTCTTTATGTCAAGCATAACACAGTTCAATTCAAAGAATCATACATGTGTGCTAAGAAACATACAACACATAATTAGTTTTTTCTTTCATCCTTGTTTCCTTTTCTTTTTCTCCTCTCTCTCTACTTTTTTCTTTTTCATTTTATCCCTTCAATAACCCCCACCCCCTTTTCTTTATTTCTTTCACCTTCTTTTTTCCTTTTCCTGCTTTTTTATCATGCATATTATTGCAATTTTCGATTGATATTGACCGCATTCATCTTAGTATGTGCTCATTGATGGTTCCCATGATCACGAGTCTTTAAATTCCCACACCATCTAATTGTAATGTTCATAGCATCTAGTATGTGTTTTTCCATCACGTATTATTGATGATTTATTCTCTTCCAGACCTTATGTATATATTGTAAATATTTTTTGATGTACAAAAACAGAGACAATTAAGCGCAGCATCTTGAATGCTGGTGAACTGAGTAGATTGCAACTTTTTCACTTTGTATCATTGATTGTATTGAGCATTTATGTACATGTATTTTTTTAAAAATGATATGAGTAGAAGTAATTGTCCCTTTCACTACTTTTTGTAAATAGGCACTACTACAAGTTTTTTTATATCTTGATATAAGTAATTATCTTTGAAAATTAATTAAGAATAACTATATCTAACAAAAACAAATAAAATCGAAAGATACGCATTTTTGTTATCATTCTCCTTTTTATAGAAATCATGTATTTATAGTTGGGTTTACATTTATCAGTTGTTGCTCCTCCTTACTTAGTGTATCAGCCATACAGCTAAGAATTTTTACTAGCCCTTTTTCAAAGTAGCTGAACTCGGACAAGACGGAGGTCCTCATCCTGAGATCCACCCCATCGGCCTGGGAAGACCTCTGGTGGCCGACTGCACTAGGAACACCCCCAACACTCACCAACCACGCACGCAACCTAGGGGTCATCCTCGACTCTACCCTCTCCATGACGAAGCAGGTCAACGCTGTGTCCTCCTCCTGCTTCAACACCCTCCACATGCTTCGTGGGATCTTCAAGTGGATCCCCACTGAAACGAGAAGGACGGTCACCCAGGCCCTCATCAGCAGTAGACTGGACTACGGAAATGCACTCTACGCAGGAGCCCCGCCAAAACTCCTGAAACGGCTTCAACGCATCCAGAACGCCTCCGCACGCCTGATCCTCGACATCCCTCGCCGCAGCCACATCACACCCCACCTGAGAGACCTGCACTGGCTCCCTGTCAACAAGAGGATAACCTTCAAACTCCTCACCCACACACACAAGGCACTCCACAACACCGGACCAACGTACCTCAACAGCCGACTCAGCCTCTACACCCCCACCCGCCAGCTTCGCTCTGCAGAGCGCGCCCTCGACACCGTCCCCCACATCCGAAGAGTGACCGCTGGCGCCAGATCATTCTCCCACATTGCCGCCAAGACATGAAACACCCTCCCCATCCGCCTACGGTAGACCAAAGACCTTCTGACCTTCAGAAGACTCCTCAAGACCTGGCTCTTCGAACTGTAGCAGCTTTCATCCCCCCCCCCCAGCGCCTTGAGACCCTGACGGGTATGTAGTGCGCTTTACAAATGCTATGATTGATTGATTTGTTTTTAAAACAAATCAAATGCATGTGCGAGAGGGGCTATGTAGGGATGGCAGGCACTGATGGAGGGTGGTAGTAAGGGAATCAGTGAAAAAAGAGGTCCGGTGGGGAGCCAAAAAAGATTGTTGCACCGGGCACCACCTGTGCTAATGCCGGCTCTGAAACAATGAGTCTCTGATGTCTGTCCACTCTGCTGTTTGACGTTGATAGTTTTGTCCATTTGGGAATGTGTGATACTTGGGGGCTTATTTATGAGCCCTTGCGTCACTTTTGCCCCGCCGTTGCGTCACTTTTAGTGGCGCAGCGGCGGCGTAAATAATACGCCATGTTGCGCCATATTTACGAAGTGATGCATCTAGGCAGAAATGTCACTTCGTAAACCCCTGCGCTAGAGTATACCTGTGCCAGGTATAATGTATGCAGGGCGGGCGTTCCCCGCAAGAAAGGGTCGTAAGAGTGGCGCAGTGAAATCTAGGAGATTTCAGTGCGCCACTTCTAGGACACCAATGCATCAAAACCTTACGCCTGACTCATGGCAGGCGTAAGGGTGACGCAGGCCCTTTCACAACGGGCTTGCCCCATGTGACAGGAACATTGCTGGAGTTGCGTCACACTTCCGACACAACTCCAGCAATACGCCAACAGATACGTCAGTAATACTGACGTATCTGTAACTCCTTGCGACACGATGCGTCATACAGTACAAATGACGCATCCTAGGTGTCGCAAGGAGGGTGCACTGAGACGTGTCGCTGCTTTCACTAATTTATGCGACACTTCTCATAAATAAGGCCCATTGGCTTTAATAGCACATTGCTTACTTATAATGTAAGGGCCTCATTTATGAGAAGTGACGCAGGGGCTCATATATAATCCCCCTAAGTGTCAGTCTGTTGCATCCGGTAAGTATTTTTTTTGTGCTTAACTGCATGTGTGTTTGCATATCTACACAGAACGTTAATGAAAGATATCTTTGTTTAATATCATGGTGGCATATTATCAAGCACGGCGTTAAAAGTATTGCCGCTTTAGCGGCAGAAAACTGCCGCTAAAGCGGCGATAATGGGCTTGATAATATGCCGCCGAGAATTCCAATAGAGGCCCAGGTTTACACCAGAACATGGGCTTCAATGGAAATTCTCGAGGGCATATTATCAAGCCGATTATTGCCGTGCTAAAGCGGCGATAATTTTAACGCCGTTTCTTGATAATATGCCCCATGGTTACAAAATTGTTTACAGTACAATGAGCTTACTAGTGCCCTTCCATTTCAGCTTCTTTGCGGCAGTTTCAACATTTTAGGGGCATATCAACAACAACCGATAATTATCGCTAAGCGCACTTAGCGCTAGGATAATTATCGCCGGCTAGCGTGGATTTTTATCGCTGAGATAGCGTACTATTAGCACCGCTTATCTCAAAAGCGATACAAATCCTAGCGCTAACTGCCTAACGTGAGATTATCGCTGGAAACCCAGCGATAATCTCATGAAATGTGGTGTTAGCTTGTTGATAGGGACTCACAAACTTAGCCATGATATCCACCTTCCATAGGATATCATGTCTAAGTCAGTCCTGAAGCAGGCGTAAGGAAAGTAGCGATAACAGGGGTTATCGCTTCTTTTCCTGCTGCTATGCTTCATTGTGTGGGGCCTGATGATAGGAGAAATGTCGCTTAGCGACATTTCTCCTGACATGTCAGGTCAGGAACGCCCACTTTGCATCTCATTAGAGATGCAAAGCTGGGCGTTAGGAATCCCCACGCTAAAGCAAGGTTTCACGCGTTAGCGTGGCCTTGCTAATTAGGCGATAAAATTATCGCCACTTTTCGGCCAAAAAGCGGCGATAATTTTATCGCCAGCTTGTAAATATCACGGAGGTGTGGAAGCAGCTCTGGCTGACCCTAAAGTCCTGTTGAAACCTCGAGCCAATACTAGGCCAGGCAGAGGCGATCTGTGGCTTCTGCCGCCCTCCCACTTTACCTAAATCGTCATTTTCTACAGTCTCTTACGCTCACCCAGGGTGTGGCTTGGACAGTAAGGTGTAAGTTTCAGACTGTCCACCAATTACATTGAGTAAAACGAATCACGTCCTCATCCGTCTTCCTGGATGCAGTCCTTAAGCATGAGATGCTTCTCCTTTCTGGCAGAAAGAAAAACAAGCATTGGCATAGCCAATAGGTCTTGCCTTTGGGACCTTACAGTTGATGTGGTTGCACCAAGGATATTGTGCTGCATAACTAAATACTTATAAGGTCCCAAAAGCAAGACCTATTGGCTATGCCAATGCTTGTTTTACCCTCGTCATAGGCTATTAATACGTGCACGCAGGCTCAGACAGTCCCAGCCCCTCTGACTCTACTCCCCTCATATCTTCTAGATCACAAACAACGCTCCTGCTTCGGGGAGAAAGAAGAAGATTCAAGAAGAGAAGCCGCGCATTTCCCCAGAGATCGGAAGGGTGAGATGTGGAGAAGGATGAAATGAGGAGACGTTGGGTTCATTTCTTCAGGAGGGTCGAAAGAGGGGGGAGGGGGAGGAGGGCTTTTCTCTGTAAAGGAGATGAGATAAGTGGAGGATGCTTTGTTCCTTCTAGAGTCCTCGCCCCTCTCGAGAAGAAAGTAATCCGTCTCCTCATTTCATCCTTCTGCTCTACAAAGCCCAGTGCACCTTCTCCTCATTTCATCCTTCTGCTCTACAAAGCCTGCTCTATCGATCAACGCGGCTCCTCTCTTTCTCCAGTCGTCTTCATTCTCCTCAAAACAGGTAAGTGCGTTCGATTCAAGAGGCGACAGATGTGCAGAGACAACGAAGCTGATTGTGTGTCCTGGTCACAGCTGCTTTTCAGTGAAATAAAACAATATCATAACATTATAAATCATCATTGACTTTGTAACCTGTATCCCCGAACTACTACGGGTAGTATCTCGTTACGTTACTATGTAGACGTTTCCTCCAGGAAACGTCCGTCAAAAATTCAAGATATGAGTTTCACTGTCACACAAAGTGCAAGTGAAACGTCACACCTGGTTAAAACTTTCCGTTGCGAAACACTGTGCCAGGATTAGTTGCATGAAAGCAAAACTACGATAATATTAGTGTGAGTCTGCAACTTGTGACGATTAACAATAGAGAGTATGATACAAAAACGTACAAGACAATCTGCGAACGCAGGATTTATTAAAATAGTTTATTCATAGTTTTAGGGGTGAAGCACAAATGCAAGGAGGGTTTGTATGCAGATATTTCGCAAAGGATTGTGGGAAGGCGGTGACGCTCAGTCTTAGGGCGCTGCAGTTGTTTGATCCCCAGCGGTGGAAGCGCTTTAAAGAAACCGACAGTGGACCCGTTACCTGCACACTCAGGCCCACCGTGTGACACGAGATCGACCCCCTTCACACGGTCACCGGGTGAGGAGTCCAATCATACACTCACAGCAAGCTTTATCCCCCGCCTGCTGAGGGCGCTATGAAATGAGGACAGGTTGCGCGGCGCTTTCTAGCACAGAAGGATAAAAAGGATAAAATGAGGAGAGGCTGCGAGGCGCTTTCTAGCACAGAAGGATAAAATGAGGAGAGGCTGCGAGGTGCTTTCTAGCACAGAAGGATAAAATGAGGAGAGGCTTCAAGGTGCTTTCTAGCACAGAAGGATAAAATGAGGAGAGGCTGCGAGGCGCTTTCTAGCACAGAAGGATAAAATGAGGAGAGGCTGCGAGGTGCTTTCTAGCACAGAAGGATAAAATGAGGAGAGGCTTCTGTAGAAGTAAGGAAATCCAAGAAACCTTGGGCCTCATTTATGACAAGTGACACATCACTGCGTGACAGCAGCGATGCGTCACTTTTCATTGTACCCTCCTTGCGACATAATGGATGCGTCATATTTACAATATGACGCATCATGTCGCAAGGAGTGACAGATGCTTCAGTATTTCTGACGTATCTGTTGGCGCAAAAGTGACGCATTGCTGGGGTGTGTCATAAAAGTGACGCAACTCCAGCAATGTGCCCTTTCACATAGGGCAAGCCCCATGTGAGAGGGCCTGCGTCAGTCTTATGCCTGCTGTGAGGCAGGCGTAAGATATTGACGCATTTGCGTCCTAGAAGTGGCGCAGTGAAATCTCGTAGATTACACTGCGTCCCCTCTATGAAGCTTACTTACGTTGGAACGCCCACCCTGCATACATTATACCTGGCGCAGGTATAATGTGGCACAGGGGTCTACATAGTGACGCATCTGCCTAGATGCGTCACTTTGTAAATCTGACGCAACATGGTGCATCTTTTACGCTGCTTGTGCGTCACAAAAAGTGACGCACCGGCAGCGCAAAAGTGACGCAAGGGCTCATAAATAAGCCCCCTTGCACTTATCAAGGGGCATATTATCAAGGAACGGCGATAACATTATCGCCTCTTTAGCGGCAGGAATCTACCGCTAAACCGGCAATAATGGGCTTGATAATATGCCCTTGTGAATTCCCATAGAAGCCCATGTTCTGGTGTGAACCTGGGATTCTATGGGAATTCACAAGGGCATATTATCAAGTCCATTATCGCCGCTTTAGCGGCAGTTTCCTGCCGATAAAGCGGCGATAATGTTATCGCCGTTCCTTGATAATATGGCCCAAAGTGTTTCTGGCACAGAAGGATAAAATGAGGAGACGCCGGTTTCGTTTCTACATCAGAGGAGAGAATTAAGGGGCATATTAGCAAGACTGGCGATAAAATTATCGCCGTTTTAGCGGCAGGAAACTGCCGCTAAAAAGGGGATAATTGGCTTGATAATATGCGTTTTAGAATTCCAATAGAAGCCCAGCTTAGATGTGCAGGACATCTAACCTGGGCTTCTATTGGAATTCTATAACGCATATTAGCAAGCCCATTGGGAGACATTGCAGTGTATCTGGCCTTCACATAACATTGTTATTGGCATTCACTGAGTCACCGACTGCATTACTGAAGTTATACAATTTCAGTTCATTTTTCATGCTGCAGAGTGCCGTGCTCATTGGCCCATTGATCATGTCATACAGGGAGTTTTCAGGAATATTATGGCATAATATGAGGCATATGCAGGCATGTTATGAGGTATTGCCGCTAACAAACCGCTAACGCGCTGCTCCCATGCTATCGGAAGTTTGCCTATCGCGTGTTAGCGGCAGGTATCGCTTCCTTTCCCAGACACCATCGCATCTTATCGACGTGTTCATAATACCTCGATAAGAATGCGAAAAGTGTCCAGGAATTGAAGCGATAACAAAAATCACGCTACCTTTCGCTGGCGATCATTATCGCCTTTTGTAGCTAATATGCCCCAAAGTGAGCTATCCTGGTCTTTCCTTTTGAGGTCTGAAAATTGTTTCCCTGATGGAAATTTGCAAAAACAATGCAAAATTATGCTTTTTACAGCAGGAAAGAAACTTGGTCAAAAACTGCATTGACCTATATTGACGTTTGTCTTTTATTCTTTCGGTCTTTTCATTTTCTTTCTTTCCTTATGTCCTTCTCTCTATCCACATTTGTTCTCTACTTTCTTCTTTACATCCTCCATTTATTTTTCTTTCCATCTTTCTGTCTGTGTATCCTTTCATTTTGTTTCTCATTCTCTCTTTATTCTTTAAATTCATATTTCATTTTCTTTTCACATTTCCATATTCCACAATAACATTTATGTTGTGTTCCTTTTTTTTCATTTGATTATCCTCGTGTCCTTCCTTCCATTGTTAAATCTAAATCTTTCTCTATCTTTCCAGCTTTCTTTCAATATTTGCATTCTATTCTTCCTTTGCTTACTCACTACATTTGCCTTGTGCTTCTTTTTGATTTACCATTATCATAATTTCTTTCTGTTGCCACTGCCCCTATGCACCCCCCCAACCACCAACACCACACACACACACACACACACACACACACACAGCTGCATCACAGTGATTATTCTGGCTTTATTTGTTCGCTATTCTGCTCTGTGCTGATCTGCGAGTCAAAGGTCAAAGTTAGGCAGGGCCATGAAACACTTGTCTGACCCTGGTGCCTCCCTCCCCTCCGCCCCATTGCCATTCTTTAGGTGATAGTCAGCCACGTCAGAATGACAGTGGCCCCTAGAAGGACTGAGCGAGGGTGGAAGGGGCTGCTGCAGCCTCAGAGGGGTGCGAGCCGGCTCCGATGGGCACCTTTGGGACAGCACAGCTTGCTGCCGTCCCCAAATTACGGACTATGGGGCATATCAACAACAACCGGCGATAATTATCTCCAAGCGCACTGAGCGCTAGGATAATTATCGCCGGCTAGCGTGGATTTTTATCGCTGAGATAGCGTGCTCTTAGCAACGCTTATCTCAATAGCGATAAAGATCCTCACGCTAAGTGGCTAACGTGAGATTATCGCTGGAAACCCAGCGATAATCTCACGTTACCTTGTTGATAGGGACAGGCAAACTTAGCCATGATATCCTCCTTCCATAGGATATCATGGCTAAGTCAGAAAAATACCAGACGTAAAAAAGCAGCGTTAACCGCGGTTAGCGCTGCTTTTTTTGTCCCTAACAGGGTTAGCGACATTCTTGATAATAGGAGAAATGTTGCTTAGCGACATTTCTCTTATTATTTTACTCTGGAACGCCCCCTTTGCATCTCATTAGAGATGCAAGGGGAATCGTAGAGTAATAGGGTGCTAACATGCAAATTTGCATGTTAGCACCCTGTTGTTGATAGGGCGCTAGTTTTATCTCTCCTTTTTTGGCTTTTAAAGCCAAAAAAGCAGAGATAAAGCCCTTGTTGATATGCCCCAAAAGGCGTCCGTGAAAGAAATGCTCTCGGACAAGGGGCCAAACAACGGGCAGTCTGTGAAATTTACGGACAGTTGGTCACCCTACCGCCTTCCCATAATCCTATGCGTAATGTTATGTTATGTTATGTTATGTTATCAGTTTTGTAAAGCGCAAACAGCTGCCCTCGCAACGGGGCGTCCCGGCGCTGGAACCATAACACAACCAACTGAAACAAGGGGAAGGGAGGGACCTAACAGGGGGGGAAGAGATAGGTTTTAATAGTTCTGCGGAAAGCTAGGATGTTGTCCATGCATCGAATATTGAGGGGAAGGGAGTTCCATAGTTTGGCCCCCAGTAGTTTGAAGGAGCGCCCTCCGATGCGGCAAAACTTAGTGTAGGGCACCATAGCTAGGTGTTGCCCCATGGACCTGAGGTTCCGTTTGGGAGAGTAGGGGGTCAGCAGTGAGCGGAGTAGCTCCGGGCCTTCGTTCCTCATGATTTTAAAGGCGAATATGAGGGCTTTGAACTGGATGCGGGCTTCCATGGGTAACCAATGTAGTCTGTGAATGGTCGCTCTCGCCGAGCATCTTTTAGGGAGACCTACTATGGCCCTTGCCGCCGAATTTTGTATCCGTTGGAGTCTCTTAACTTCAATTTTATTAGCTCCTAACAACAATACACTCGCGTAGTCCAGTCTGGACAGAATGGTAGATTGTACGATGAGTTGTCGAGTTTTGGAATCAAAATAGCCTAAGATGGGGGTAAGGCTTCTCAGTAGGCCAATGCAGGTTGCGGCAACTTTTTTTGTGTGCGACTGGAAGCTAAGCGCAGAGTCTAGCCATACTCCCAGGTTTTTCGCTAGAGTCTTAGGGGGGGGTGCTGGGCCCAGTGATTGGGGCCACCAGAGGTCATTCCAGTTGTTACTATTTTTCCCCATTATCAGCACCTCTGTTTTGCCGCCGTTGAGTTGAAGGCAATTAGCCGTCATCCATTTAGCAACGGCGGTCAGACCATCCCTGAATCTAGTGGCATCGGGGGAGGGGGCATGGTTGATGCTGATGACCAGCTGTGTGTCGTCGGCGTACGACACCATTGTGAGGCCCCATTTTTTGGCAACCTCCGCCAGGGGTTGCATGTATAGGTTAAACAAGGAGGGACTGAGGGCAGAGCCCTGTGGAACTCCTTGTCCTATGTTTTGGGGTTGGGAGATAAACGGGGGGGCGGATACCCTAAACGATCTGTTGGTTAGGAATGATCTGAACCATTGGAGTGCCGCGTCTCTAATACCTATGTTTTCTAGGCGTTTCAATAGGATGGCATGGGAGACCGTATCAAAGGCCGCGCTGAGATCGAGTAGAATCAGCGCGGCACTTTTGCCGGCATCCATAATTTCCCGTAAACTTTCTGTGGAAGTTAGGAGCGCGGATTCCGTGCTGTGGCCCGGCCTGAACCCGTGCTGGGAGGGGTCCAGGATGTTGTTTTTCGCCATGTGCTCACTTAGGATTTTGTTAGCGTGGGCTTCCGCCAGTTTCGCGACCCATGGGAGCAGCGAAACGGGCCGGTAGTTTTCCGGTTTAGCTGGGTCTAGGGAGGGTTTTTTTATGATCGGTGTTACCCAAGCCTGTTTCCAACAGGTGGGGACCGTAGCCGTGGCAAAAGAAAGATTAAGGAGTGAGGTCAAGGGTGGGAGGAAGAGTTCCAAGGCTTCCAGAAAATGAGTAGGCCTCATCGGATCTGTGGGAGCGCCCGATTTCACCTTCCTACAGAGTTTAGAGAGTTCTTCACCGGAGATGGCGGGTATGCGTGTGAGACTAGAGTCTCCGAGGATGGTAGTGGGAGGGTTGATGTCCTCTGGGCTATCCTGGGTGAATGCGTTGTAAATTTTTTTCACTTTCTCCGTGAAGAAGGTGGCTAGGTCTTCACATTGTTGCGTGGAGGTAATGTGAGACGCCGGCTTGTTTCCTAGTTGTAGTTTTTGCACGATTTGGAAGATCGTTTTCGTGGGGTTAGGGCTAGCCTTTATCTCAATGGCGTAGAAGGCAGCACGGGCTACCCGAATTGCCTTATGATATATTTTAAGAGTGGTCAAATATGCATCTTTATCTTCCTGCTTGTACTCCTTTCTCCATTGTCGCTCCATTTTTTTACAGCCTTTCCTCATTATTTTGAGGTTCTCATTGTACCAGGGATTGGAAGGGGTGCTACGCCCTTTGGTCCACTTCGCTGGTATAATGACGTCCAGTCCCTTGGTAATCCAGTTCTGGAAGGATATATATGATTTCTCAATATCATCTATATCCTCCAGGTTAGGTCTCCCCAAACTCGCTGCAAGGTCATATTGTTGGAGTTTGTGCCAAGGTCGTTTTAGGCAGGAAGTTGGAGGCTTTTTTATGACATAGTGGTTATTAGGGATGGAGAAGGTTACTAGTGAGTGGTCCGTACAGGCCATGGGTTTAGGATCATCCGCACTGGCTTCCGGAATGTTCGTAAACACTGGGTCCAGCAGATGGCCCGCAACGTGTGTAGGGGTTCGAATCAGCTGAATTAGCTGAAGAGCGGCTAGGTCTGCTGTCAAATTGCTGATTTTAGCATCTGATGAGTTGTCTATATGGAGATTGAGATCTCCTAAGATTGTGAAGTTGGCCGAGTCAGTAATCATAGCGTGTGTTACCTCAATGAGCTCTTCCGTGAATTTCGCGGAAGGCCCCGGCGGTCTGTAGATAAACAGGCCTGAAAGAGTGCAATTAGGATTAGTGGCAATTTTGAAGCGCGCGCATTCACAGTCCGCAATGCTTTCCTTTAGAAAGGAGCAGGTGAAGGAGGATCTGTGGATGGCGGCGATGCCCCCTCCTCTTGAATTTCTGTTAATACAGGTCATGGCAAACCCATCCGGTATAGCAAGATTGGGAATACTGGTTAGATCATCTTTAAGCCAGGTTTCACTCAGAAACATTATGTCTGGGTTCTCATCCATTAATAGCATTCTTACCTCCGCATGGTGTTTGACCAGGGATCTAACATTCAGCTGCATGATGGTAAGTGACGTTTCCTTCCTTTTGTTCTCTTTCTGGCTGATATGGCGTGGTGCAGGTAAGACCAGATTACAGCTTTTACAGTGGAGGGCGGTACGACCAATGCAGCCCTCTAGCTTAACGCATCTCAGGCCAGGGTTGAGTGACCACAGTGTATCACTGTCGTATACGTGTGACTTTTGGGCAGGGGGTCTGGCGAGAGGCGAGGACTTGGCGAGGACGGGCGAAGACGGGCTTGCCTTTGGCGCGCCTTCGGCGCGCAACCGGCGCGCCCGCTGCGCCCGTCCGCTGCGCGTCCGGTGAATGCACATCTTTAAAGGCGGGAGAGGGGGAGGGTGGGCGTGGCCTGCAGGTAGGCGTGGCCTCTGTTCCTCGCCGGTAATGGCGGCAGAACTGTCTGTTTGGGCGGAATCGGTGCAGCGAAGGGGTCGCTGTTTAAGCGTACTTTTGGCCCAAAAGGAGGTGCCTGAAGGGTGAGTGCGCAGATAAAATACAAATAGTTATTGGTGACACAGAATACAATTTTAAAAATAATTCGTCCTCTCCCGGCTTCCGCCTCAGGAGATAGTGGAGTTCTGTCTTGGTCGAGCTGTCAGCAGCGTTATATACCAAGGTGAGTGGGTGTGGCCTGCAGGTAGGCGTGGCCTCTGTTCCTCGCCGGTAATGGCGGCAGAACTGTCTGTTTGGGCGGAATCGGTGCAGCGAAGGGGTCGCTGTTTAAGCGTACTTTTGGCCCAAAAGGAGGTGCCTGAAGGGTGAGTGCGCAGATAAAATACAAATAGTTATTGGTGACACAGAATACAATTTTAAAAATAATTCGTCCTCTCCCGGCTTCCGCCTCAGGAGATAGTGGAGTTCTGCATACAAACCCTCATTGTGTGTCTCACTCATTTTAATGAATCCTGTATACTCAGATTATATGCCGCACTCACCATTGTTGATCGTGACAAGTTGCAGCCTCGTACTAATATTGTTAAGTGAATTATATTTTTGGGATTCGCTCTTCAGTACTATGGTGCTGCTGATGTATGAGTAATGTGTTGATCCAGGGATGTATGATCACTCGCACGATGTGTGGCGGTGAGAATAATTCCTTGGATTTTTGGAGCTTCTATTTAGGAGGATTTAACGGGCCTTTTGGCTCCGATCATGTGTAGTTCACTTGGTGGTCCCTAGAGGGAGCACGGTCAGTTGGGATGTAATCATTTCAGTTGGGATGTAATCATTACACTTTGCGTGGCAATGAAACTCTCGAGCACGGTGACGTCGTACGTTTTTAGTGATTTTTAGGTCTCGCTGAGACTCTTTATGAGACATTTTGTAAGTGGGCTATGAAAAGTGCTACCCACATGGTTTTGCTGGCCTAGGGTTTGAGTGCACGATGGCGTGCACGTGCACAGCTGCTCCTCTGCTCCTTGCATTCCCCCCTCCCTTCTCACCCAGCCCTTTGATGCTCTGCTCGATTACTTTCACTTTCGCCGCTTTGATGTTTGATCGCAAACGCGATCACTTCCGCTTGGCATAGCCTGTACTTGTTCTCTTTGTCCTCACATATGCTCTTCCCTCTATGTTTTTAGGTCTCGCCTGACCCAGCGCATGCGCTGGTCTGGCGAGACTTATTGAGAGGGCTCCAAAAAGTGCTACCAGGCCAGACTAGAGCTACAGTGCATGTGCGCGGGCACGCGCGCCGCGCTTTACCGCGATTACTTTCACGGCCGCTTTGATGCTTGATCGCGTTCACTTTAACTTTCGCGGCCACACGGCCGCTTGTCATAGCCAATAGGTCTCGCTTTTGGGACCTTATAAGTATTTAGTTATGCAACAGCTGATCAGATAGACAACGGCGATAGTTATAAAAAATGTACAATGTAGCATGGTTCACACATATTTGTAGTATAGCCTCAAAATGTACCTTAGAGTGTAGTGTTTTGTTATATGTGGCTGCTTAATTTGCTAAAACGTGACAGGCATCCATGTATGAGTGCACATCCAAGTGTAAAATAAATGTGTAAATATCACATTTTATAGCTCCATTTATTATCAAAACACAAAGTAAATATGGATAAAGGCCATTAAGATAACCAAAAAAGAAATATGGATAAATACAGATGGAAATGTTAAAAAAAGTAAATACCATAAAACCGGGAACTCTAATTAACAACAATAGGACGCATCCCTGTGCTTTGCCCTGTGCTGGCGCACAATTGGTTGCAATGCGCCAGTGCAGGCATCCTTGCGTCATGTTGCAAGGGTGCCTGCACTGTGGGATGACTGCACAAAAACAATCATTATTGGTATTTTCCTCTGTGCGTGCTGCATAATGCAGCACACATTGAAAAAGGAAAAAACGAGGAGAGATAAAAGAATTTCTCCTCGTTGCGCCATTCCTACGACTCCCTTGGGGAGGCATAGAATTCTGACACAGTCCTAGTTTTACAAAATGTTGTAAATCTGGAACTGCATGAAGTTCCATGGATGATGCGTGGGAACACTCACAGCAACACCCATGGAACGCCCCTTTCAGTAATGCGTGAAAGGGGACCATATTTACAAGGCCATGAAAAGTCACGCTGGGTGACTATATGTGGGCTTGTAAATATGGGTAGGTACACTAAAAAAGTGACGCACCAGCGGAACAATGAGCTTGTAAATAAGCTCCTTTGTGTTTCACACTAGACATTCATTTGGTACTTTACAAACTATACAATCTTTCAAAGGTATAAAATACTTTTCTGGATTTGCTGCTAGTTAATTGCCCAATCTAATACATTTTGTAAGGTTTATGTGAAATGACAAATCTCTCCGAAAGTGCACTGACATGGAGTCAATATAAAGCGATTTCTAAGAGCACCAGATTAAGAGTCAGCAGATGCGGTCTGTTTTAAAAAAACGAAGAGACAAGACGTACCAATAACCACAAACTCACAGTACTCTCATCAGTCAATAGACTCCCCGTAAGAAGGCCCAATATGTTATTTACAATCACCAAACTAATAAGGGCATCCGATGCCACTGATCAGATTTCATTAAAAAGGAAATCGCCACTCATTTTTTTTGTTAACAAATTTTACTGCATTTTATACTGCAATGCAGTACAAAAAACACCGGGCCACATTTTCACAAAAATAACAAACCGAAGCGCCGCAAGCCATTTTGCTGTGCCGAGCTGTGTCATTTTATAAGCATAGGGTGGCGTGTAGTTCCTATATATCTATTTAGGTTCTGGGCGTTTAGACAACATAGACTATAGGATTGGTGTCGGACTGATTCTGGACACCCCTATCGGGTATGTTAGCCTGTATACCAGCTAGCTCTCAGTGCCACTAAAAACCCCTCTTACCAAGGAGAGAATAGTTCTTGGCAACTATTGAACATGACAACCTTGATCCCTCAGTACCGTGGAAGCAGTGTTCTACTTTTCGCTCAGTCACACAGAATAAACGGTAGGGACGTTTTCAGTAAGGATTAATGAACAGTCATTATTCTGGTGTAAAATAGATTTGCTGAAACAATCATTAGACAGAAACAGATATAAATGACTAGAAGCACTAGTAAAGTAAAAGGATGGTAGATTTCTACCATTCTGCTAAAATCATGAATGCAGGCAAGTATATAAAATACATGACAAAATGCGTACTCCTACGATGCAATCCTAACTAGACGTACCTGAGTGTACCTAGCATGTGTGTAGGTATTAAGCCAAAAATCCCTCTAGGATAAAGTTGAACCCCATTACCTGAAGTGAGAGACTGTGGAAACCCGTTCTGGTCTCTAGGTGGACACCACGCAAAGGATGTTAGACCACTGCGAGCTGGAGTATTTGCATGCAGGAACCTCAGCGTATCGCTTCAGTGTGTTGGGCTCGAAGTCCTGATCTCCTCTCTCTGTCTCAGCAAGATGTGATGTTTATATACCGAAAGGTCTCCCCAGGGGTGCTACCTTGCTTTGCCGCTGTCGGACGTAGGATGACGTTTGTGCAAACGTTTTTGAACTTCTTTTTGGCGGTGTTGGGCAATGTTCCCATTGGTGATATGTGAAAACATTTCTAGGGATACTAGATTTGAGTAGGAAGTTATGACCAAAATGTTGATAACAATACATGGTGTTAAAATCTGGTGTGTCTTCCAACATTTCATTGCTAGAAAATGCGGCAGATTGTTCTAAATCAGACAACATATTATTTACAGTTTCAAAATCCCAATCATCGGAAAATGTACTGGAGGTAATAACATAATTTAAGGAAATTTTAAATAAGTGTGGTATTTCTAAAAGTTCTGTCGGGCTACAAATGTCATAATCAACCTTGTCCCATACTATAGCATCAGATATAGGAACTGCTGCAATGTTCACTGAAGACAAGTCACTGTGTTCGCGATGTGATGAAGCATGATGTTTCAGGAGTAAGTTCACTTTTGATGTTGCAGAGCTTTGGGGAAGGTAAGTTCCATTAATAAGTAAGCAGAAAACAGTTACTAAGCCTGACCAGAACAGAAAGAAAAGGATCCCGGTAATTATCCATAGTTATAACCACAGTGACAGCAGGTAAGTCTTTTAAAGAAAAAAAAAAAGTCTTTGAGTTGTTGTTGACAAGTTTTTTGGTCTGGCATCGTTTCAGATTCGCTCAGATCCATTGAAAAGGTATCAAAGTCTATGAAACAGCTAGATGCAATTTCATTAGCTCAGCCGTTTTTTTTAACTTCTAGCTGGATCTTGACGAGGTACGTTGTCGAGGTACGTTTAAGTAGACATCAGTGTTTGGTCAAATTGAAATTTGTCTTTTATTTTGATTTTGATTTTCTGTCTGAATATCAGTTCCAAGAGGAACGAGTTCCTTGGTGTTATGTTTATGTTATGTTTTATGTTTTTGAGATTTTTATTGCCCAAGAATACCCAAGGGTGTCTCGGCGCATATTGGACTTCCCAATGACAAAAGACATCTGGGGCATTTACTGATTGAATAACCAGGTCTTGAGGAGCTTGAGGAACATCATGAGGGTGGGGGCAGTTTTTATAGCCAATGGGAGGGAATTCCACAGCCTGGGGGTTGCTACCAAAAAGCGTCTGTCTCCCCATGTAGAAGTTCTGGTGCGTGGCACCGGGAGCAAGTGCGTAGAGGCTGACAGTAAAGTTCTGTTGGGAAAATAGATTCGGAAAGCGTCCTTCAGGAACTTAGGTCCTGAATCATGAATGGCTTTATAGGCGATACATAAAGCCTTGAACTTTATCCGACTCTTTACCCTCAGCCAATGCAGATGGTGTATAGCTGCAGAGGTAGGATGACGAAATTGAACGCCCAGCAGTAATCTGGCTGCCGCGTTTTGTACTGATTGCAGCTTGGCTAGCACCTGGCCTGAGCATTGAGGAAGAGGCCATTGCCATGGTCCATTTTTGAAAAAACAAGGGTGGTAACTAAGGTTTTTCCTGCAGTTGAGGGAAGATATGGCAGCAACTTCTTGATTTTTCTCAGCATATAGAAGGAGGATGTCGCCACAGCGTTGACGTGATGCTTAAAAGTCAATTTATTATCGAACATAATACCGAGATTCCTGACCTTGGTTACTGGAGTGGGAGGGGGGCCCATATCGCTGGGCCACCAGGTCGAAGACCACTCAGGAGAAGGCCTACCAAAAGTCAGGACCTCGGTCTTATCCGAGTTCAATTTTAAACTTTTATCCGCCATCCATGAGCTAATGGCCATCATCCCTTCTTGGAATTTAGCGGTGACTGCGGGGCCATCTTTCTGAACAGCCAGCACCAGTTGGGTGTCATCAGCATAGGTGGTTAGCCGCAGCCTATGAGCTTTTATAACCCTCGCCAGATCCGCCACATATATATTGAATAGTGTGGGGCTTAGCGAGGATCCCTGAGGGACCCCGCAAGGAAGAGTGAAAGTGGGTGAATAAAAATTACCCAGTTTCACCGTTTGAGTTCGATTGGCCAGAAACGAGGCAATGAGCTATTTTGCACGATGAGTTACCCCCATGGATGCGACACGGTCGACCAAGATGGAATGGTCCACCGTGTCGAAGGCGGCGGATAGATCAAAAAGCACCAGAATCGCTGCACCCCCCTGATCCATGATGTACCTAATCTCATCGGAAGCCTTTACCAAGGCCGTTTCTGTACCATGATATTTCCTGAACCCAAACTGAGTATCATCTAATAGATTGTGATGGTCAATGAACTCAGATAATTGCACGTTCATAACTGACTCAAATATTTTGGCCGGGAAGGGAAGGCAGGCAATAGGCCTATAGCTAGCTGAGTTAGTAGGATCTAAAGAAGGTTTTTTCAGTAAAGGTTTGATTACTGCCTTTTTCCAGACTTCCGGATAGATGCCTGAACGGAAAATGGAGTTGCAAAGATCCGTTAAGGGAGGAACTATAGCCTCAGCGAGAGTATTCAATATCGCAGGTGGACATGGGTCAAAAGGGGAGCCGGACTTGATGGAAGTGACCAGCCTACTGATGTGTTCATATGAGATCGGAAGAAAGTTGGTGAACTTGGGCGTGTGAGAGAGGGAGTCAGCGGCGGCGGAACGTATAGGAAGGGAAAATGATGAATAGATCTTAGAGACCTTAGTAGAAAAGAAGCTGGCCAACGCATTGCATAGATCTTGAGAAGGTTCCGTCGGACGGCCTGTAGGCGGGTTAGACAGAGTGTCAACTACCTGAAACAGCTATGTCATAGTCCATCATTCTGTGTAGTTGACTCCTCAAACGTGATGAGTCTTTCTGTTTGAACTTGCTGTATATTAGAAAGAAGAGGACTTCGGCAACACAGGAGTCCACGAGGCCTACTATTCAGTATCGGCCACTTAGTGTGGTTTGATCAGATCAATGGAGACAAATCTCTTTTCTTTCCCGGCAAGAGGCTGCAGGAGTCCAGTTCTTGTTCCTTCGGGTGCTAGGACAGGTACGGGCTTTCTGTATGATGGCCCAAATTCTTTCTTGTCCAATATTTTTTCTCTGACCAGATCCCTGACTTTAGGAATCCTGACAGGTCTTGTTGTTACTGATTTTACTTCCCCAGTGGCGGCCTGCTTTATATGGACATTACTTTGGACACATTCAGATCCTGTAAAACAGCCAAACGTTTATTGATGTCAAAATGTTTTTCATAATCCACTGTGCTTTCACAATCAAGATCAGGTACCCACATTCTTGTCCCAAATAGAACCTCGTAAGGAGTGACCCACCTAGAGAGTTTCTTGGCAGATAATTGAGGGCACACTGTACCCCATATAGTTGAGTGACCGGAACCTAATACCCTAGCTTTTAAAGACTGCTTTAAGTCCCGGTTTTTCATCTCCACTAGCGAATTTCCCTCAGGATGGTACGGTGAGGAGTACCGCAATGCCACACCCAAACCTTCCATGGCTTCCTTGTAAGCCAGAGAGCTAAACGTGGGGCCAGGGTCAGAATGTAATGTGCCAACTGCGTATGATCCCATAAAGACTCACAAATCTTTTATAACCGTTTGAGCGTCAGCCAAGCGCTGAGGCCATACCCATAGGAATCTTGAGCATGAATCCACTTTGACCATGATACATTTGTAAGCCCCACCTGAGTGTAGTGGGCCTCAGTGGCCCAGATAGGTGCAAGCTAATGGTCTGTCTGATTTTAGTAGAGGTGTCTGCGCAGGACGTTTCACGTGGAGCCCTTCATCTGTTGACAAACGTCACACTTCAAGACAAAGTTCTTTGTGTGTGTTAGTAATCCTGGCCACCAATAGCGTTGTTTCAGTAAAGAAACTGTCGCGGGAACTCCAGTGTGTGCAGAACCTAGACCCTTGTGTGCAGCTAGTATTAAATCTAATCTGCGATCCATGTTTGGTATTACTCTATCCCTCACTCCAGGAATCTGAGCATATGGAATGTTGTTTATATCTAACTTGTAGGAGTACTTGAGTGGAAAATCTTTCGGTATTGCAGGGCTGTTTGTGCGTGAAGCAGTGACAACTACAATTATCTGTCCGTCTATTCTCGTTCTCGAACGAGTAATTGCAGCTACCGAAGCAGTTATACTGCCCCCTTTGCAGCTTCATCAGCCAATGAATTCCCTTCAACGTGAACGCCATCACGTTGATGACTCAGTGTGTGTATCACGTGAGTTCTTGGTAGTTCATTTTTCAACTTAGCTACCTGTTCCGATAGCATTTTATGCTTAATTGTGCCACCTTTTGAATCTTTAAACCCATTCTGTCCCCAGTAGTGAAGATATTCATTGTATGACTGGACACAGTAAAAAGAATCACACACAATTAGTGTGGGGAATTCTCGATCCGTATTTACCAATGCCAGTATCAAAGCTTTTAATTCTGCCAGCTGAGCCGTGCATTCCCCTAGGGACTGTGTTTTTGTACAGCTTGGATGGAACTTGCCGTCCTGCATACGACCTTTTGCCATCACACACGCTGCGCTGAATTGCTGTTTACTTTCTATGGCTGCCTGCGCAGATCGTTCAGTGTAAATTAAGTATTTATACTGATCTAGAGGCATTATTTCATTTGGTAGACGATATTCTTGTTCATATTGCAGGAATGCATGTGTTTTTAGACTTGGGTAGTATCTATATTCTACATCTGATGCAGTGAGAGAATTAACTCATTGTATCCATCCCGGATTAAGGCTTTAGCGTTTGGGATGCTTGCCTATGTAGCAGCCTCTAAGGCCGGTAATAGAGTCACGACAATTATTTGTTTCCCCTGAGGCTGCGCTCTTTCTCTCACTACCGCAGTCTCTACGGCCGTCAGAATATCTGTATCTCTGTACAAGTGTGATTTGTATGCTATGGGTACTGTTTCGCCTTCATTATATGTTAAATATGTGTACCCAGGTTTACCCGCAACTACACGGATCACTAGATTGTAGATATTCACATGTGTCTGTAAATGTTTTGAAGCGATCATGTCAGCTTGTAGGGAACAAAGTGTATCTGTGTGTTCCTGTGTCCATTGCCTAGCGGAAAAATCGGGCCTTATGAGGCCGTGGAATAGTTTAACGCCTCACTCCACCACTTTTATTATGCATATCCCCAAAGTGTTTAGTGAAAAGGGGCAATATTTACAAGCACAGGTAAAGCCATGCAGGATGGCATTGCTTGTGCTTGTTAATATCATGCAGCAGGTTGCCCGCCGGTGTGTCACACAACATGACGCACCAGCGGCGCAAGGGGCTTGTAAATCGGTCAATTAATTTCGGCCCAGTCTTTCATTATCCTAATGTTGCAAAAAGGGTTCAGTTGAGTGGAAATCAATTCTTATTAGAAAAGACAACCCCCAACCATGGAGGTATATTTTATTTATGGGAAGTGACGCATCGCTACGTGAAAACAGCGAAGCGCCTTTTCTCAGTGCTCCCTCCTTGTGAAATCATGGATGCGTCATATTTACTGTATGACACATCATGTTGCAAGGAGTTACAGATATGTCAGTATTTCTGACGTGTCTGTAGGTGCAAAAGTGATGCATTGCTGGGGTGTGTCTGAAAACAGATGCAACTTCAGCAATGTGTCCGTTCGCATGGGGCAAGTCCCATGCATTAATGGGCCAGCGTCAGTCTTACGCCTGCTGTGAGGGAAGTGTAAGATATTGACGCAATTGTGTCTTAGAAGGGGGGTAGGGAAATCTTATAGATTTAACTGCCCCACTTCTACCTAGCCTTTTTTGGGGTAAGCCCACCCTTCATACATTATACCTGATGCAGGTATTATGTGACGCAGGTGTTTACAAAGTGACGCATCTGCCTAGATGCATCACTTTGTAAATAGGGCTCAACATGGCACCTTTTTTATGCTGCCTCAGCGTCGCAAAAAGTGATACACCAGCAGCGTAAAAGTGACGAAAGGCCTCATAAATAAGGAGATGAGTTTGTGCTTCTTCAGATCAAGCACTCTTAAACTATACTCAGCATGAATGACCTATGATTCCTTTCCTACACTTCTTAGGTAACATTTCCTATACACTGCTTTACACATGTATGATTCATTGTCCCTGTGTGATGTTCAGTGCTCTGACACACTACACTGGTATGAGTAACTCTAAAAAACAAAATAAAAGCATGTGAGAGAGTGGTTATGGATACTTGAGGGTCACTGTTAAAGAGTGGCAAATCGCAATCATCTTCATTGTCTGATTTTGCCCGCGAGAAAGTAAGTTATGTTATGTTATGTTAGTGGTTTTTATAAAGCGCAACAGCTGCCCAGCAAAGAGGCGTCCCGGCTCTGAACAGCAATGAGGTGACCAAGATCGGAGAGAGCCCAGGGAGACCTACGGAGTGGGGAAGAGAAAGGTTTTTATGGGTTTCCTGAATTCAAGGTAATTATTAAGACCCCGAATGTGGGCCGACAACTAATTCCAGAGGATGGCTGCTCTGTTCTGAAAAGAACGACCTCCGGCACAGACCCTCCTGACTCGGGGGTCCACCCCCAGGTTTTGTCCCATGAAGCGGAGCTGGCGGAAGGGATCATAGGTTAGAAGCAAATTGGTCAAGATATTCCAGGATGCAAGTTTCAGGACTTTAAAGGCTATACAGAGAGCCTTAAACTCAATTCGCCTAGCCACAGGCAGCCAGTGGAGACTGCGACTGGCGCTTGTAACTGAGCAGGCTCTACGCAGACCGAGTAGAGATCTTGCGGCCGCATTCTGAACTCTCTGTAGCCTCTGTATTTCTGTCTTGTTCGTTCCCAGATACAGTGAGCTGGCGTAGTCAAGTCTTGACATAATCAGGGCCTGGATGATGATCTGCCTGGTAGGGGCACCAAAGAAGCCCAGGATGGGTTTGAGTCTTCGCAGCAATCCAAAGCAGGTTCCCACCACCTTTTTAGTTTGAGTCTGGAAATTAAGGGAAGCATCCATCCAGACCCTTAAGTTATTCACTGCCTTCTTGGGGGCGGGGTCAGTGCCTAGGTTCTTGGGCCACCAGAGCTCATTCCATAAGCCATGGTCCTTTCCCACCAACAATACCTCCGACTTGTTGGCATTCCGTTGGAGACAGTTGGCGGTCCTCCACTCGGCGACTGCCGCAGGATTACCTTGAAATCTAAAAGGGTCTTGCTTGGAGCCGCTCGAGAGAGCCACCACCAACTGTGTGTCATCGGCGTAGGAGACCATGGTCAGCCCTCTGCTCTTGGCTACTACAGCCAGAGGTTGTACGTAAAGATTGAAAAGCAGAGGGCTCAGGGAAGAGTCCTGTGTACCCCTTGCCTGATGGGAAGGATGCCCGAGGTAAAGGGGGGAGCTATCACCTGAAACATCCTATCCGTGAGGAATGAGGCTAGCCACTTCAAGGCTGAGCCAATGATTCCAGCCTCCTCCAGGTGCCTCAACAGGGTGGCGTGGGACACAGTGTCAAACGCGGCACTGAGATCCAGAAGGATCAGTGCCGACGTCTGCCCAGCGTCTAAAGCTGTTCACAGATGTTCTGTCACAGCCAAGAGCGCCGACTCTGGGGCATATTTACAAGGCCGTTTTCACAAGCTGTTAACGCGGGAAACCTTGCTTTAGCGCCGGGAATCTTAACGCCCAGCTTTGCATCTCTAATGAGATGCAAAGTGGGCGTTCCTGACCTGACATGACAGGACAAAAATTTCGCTAAGCGACATTTCTCCTATCATCAAGCCCCACGCTATGAAGCATAGCGGCAGGAAAAGTAGCGATAACCCCTGTTATCGCTACTTTCCTTACGCCTGCTTCAGGACTGACTTAGCCATGATATCCTATGGAAGGTGGATATCATGGCTAAGTTTGTGAGTCCCTATCAACAAGTTAACACCACATTTCGTGAGATTATCACTGGGTTTCCAGCGATAATCTCACGTTAAGCAGTTAGCATTAGGATTTTTATCGCTTTTGAGATAAGCGTTGCTAATAGTATGCTATCTCAGCGATAAAAATCCATGTTAGCCGGCGATAATTATCCTAGCGCTAAGTGCGCCTAGCGATAATTATTGCCGGTTGTTGCTGATATGCCCCTCTGTGCTGTGACCAGGGCAAAAACCATTTGGGGAAGGGTCGAGCCTGTTGTTGGAGTTTAGGTGTTCCGTGAGGAGGGAGTTAACATAGGCCTCCGTGATCTTTGCGGCCCAAGGTAGCAGGGAGATTGGCTGAACGTTTTCTGGCTTTTTTGGGTCTAAGGAAGGTTTTTTGAGCAGCGGTATCACCCTGGCCTGTTTCCACGCCGTAGGCACGACCGCTGTACTGAGGGACCCATTGATCACCTGTTCTAAAGGACGTAAGATAGTGGGTAGAATATTCCAAAATTGGCCGGGCTTCAGTGGATCAACTGGGGAACCTGACTTGATTTTAGAACAAAGGGTGAGTAATAGATCCGGGGGAATAGGGGAAAAAGCCTCTAGTGTGACATTGGTGTGATTGCAAGATGCCTCAGGAGGGCCGAGTTGGACCATAGGGAAGTATTTATAAATGTCTTCTACCTTCCTGACAAAGAATGAAGCAAGCTCTTCACACTGCTGATCAGAGGTGATCAATGGACCTACGGCGTCTTTCTGAGTTTTAAGGCCTGAGACTGTGGAGAAAATACTCTTCGCTGGGTTAGTACTTTTGCTGATTTGCTCAGCATAATATGCTGCACACTCAACTTGGATGGCCCTGTGGTATCTCCTTACGGCTACCCGGTAGTGATCCTTAGATGTCGGGTCATAGTCCCTTCTCCAGATTCTCTCCAGCTTTTTACTGATTTTACGCAAAGCAGCTAATTTAGTTTTGTACCATGGATGGGATTTAGATTGACGATTCATGGACAACTTAGCTGGAACCAGGCTATCAAGAGGCTGGCTAATCCAGTTAGAGAAGACCGAGTTAGCCTTGTTAGGGTCAGCCGGTAAAGCTGGGGAGGTGGCAGAGAGGTGGGTATGGAATTCAGTTTATGCCAGGGGCGTTTGAGGGAAAATGTTTTATCTAAATTACGCGTAGGCCTGATGCCCTGAATGGATAATGATCCGATCAACCCATCGGGATAGGGGGTTGGACTGTAAGGGAAGGTATATTTGTAAAAACTGGGTCCAACCGGTGGCCAGCTGAATGCGTTGGTCCTGAGACCTGTTGATCGAGCTGAGAAGCTGCATGATCGGCCCAAAAAAACGTCCCTTTGGAGTCAGAGTCGTTATCCAGATGCAGATTAAGATCAACTGTGACTGTAAAATTAGAGGCATTGACCGCCAGGGCACTGACAGTCTCGCTAAGAGCTTCCCTGAAGACTTTTGAGGGACCCGGAGGTCGGTAGATTAGTAAACCTGTCATAGTGTAGTTGGGATTAAGGGTGATTTTAAAGTGGGCACATTCGCAACTGGCAACGGTTTGCTTACAAAAGGTGCAAAGGTAGCCTGTTTTAAGAATGACCGCAATACCCACGCCTTTTGTTTCCCTGTTGAAGGAATGTATCTTACAGCCTTACGGGAGTGCGAGCAATTGCTCCGCGACCATGTCCTCCGAAAGCCAGGTCTCTGTGAGGAAGAGGACGTCGGGGGACTCAGCTTCCAGGAGATCATGAACATCGGCAAAGTGTTTGGCTAGGGAGCGGCAATTTAGGTGGAAAATGGCCGTGTAATTACTCCGAAGGGGGGGCTGGTGGCTGCTAAGCGTTGCGGGGGTGCCAGACAAGAAGCCACAGCATTTGCAGCCGAAGGGACCCCTACCCCCGCCAGACCAGATTGTTTGCACCTGCCACCTGCATCCTGATTGCAAGCAACTCATTCCGGGTGTAAGTGTACCCCATATTATCATA
This sequence comes from Triturus cristatus, assembly GCF_964204655.1. NCBI lineage: Eukaryota > Metazoa > Chordata > Amphibia > Caudata > Salamandridae > Triturus > Triturus cristatus. The sequence goes on along the minus strand of NC_140582.1, from coordinate 1,203,201,773 downwards.
ATTGGCAGCATGTCTGGTGTATGGCGACAAACTGGCACAGACGGGCTTGCCTTTGGCGCGCCGCGGCATGTCCGCTGCGCGGCTGGGCACCCATATTGCTTATGTAATGCCCCCAGTAGTGGAACTGAGGGGTGGAGGGCGGAGCCACATCCCTTCACGCAAACAACTGACGCTGCAGTGGACCGGGGATGGAGGGAGAATCGTGCAAAATGCACAAGTAAGCTTCGTTGTTAAAATTCTAAAGTAAACAGAGATTACAGTTTGTTAAAACCCAATTTAAAACACACAAAGCACAAATTAGTCTAAAAACCATGGTGACCTTGCCTAGTGGCGCGCTGTCACCTCACTCATAGTTGTTGAAATGGCACTCATAATTACATTGAAATTATGAAAATGTCACACATTGCATTCTGAAACCCTGGCAGCTATGAATCTAGTAAGGACCTGTGATACTGCACTTTGTGCTGCTGACTCCACCGGGACATTTAGTAGCGACCTGCGGTACTGCACTTTGTGCTTCTGACTCCTCAGGGACATCTAGTAACGATCTGCAGTACTGCAACCCAGTGCTGCTGACTCCACAGAGACATCTAGTAGCGACCTGCGGTACTGCTTCTTGTCCTGCTGACTCCACAGGGACATCTAGTAACGACCTGCGCTACTGTGATGACCTGTGGTACTTCACTCTTGGCTATTCTAGTAATGAGTGGGGAAGGGCGAAGATGGCAGTATAAATAGGAAGTGAACGCAACATCTGTATTTCCCGCAATCCTCTGAGCAATAGCTCCACATATTTCTCACAGTACTTGGGGGCATATTATCAAGCACGGAGTTAAAATTATCACCACTTTAGCGGCAGAAAACTGCAGCTGAAGCGGCGATAATGGGCTTGATAATATGCCCTTGAGAATTCTAATAGAAGCCCATGTTGACACCAAAACATGGGCTTCTATTGAAACTCTCAAGGGCATATTATCAAGCCCATTATCGCCGCTTCAGCGGCAGTTTTCTGCTGCTAAAGCAACGATAATTTTAAATCCGTTTCTTGATAATATGCCCCTTGTTTTTCATACTTATAGGAATATAGAATTATTTTGATTTTCATTCACTGTAAAATAGGTGAAATATATTTGTCTGGTCTGGGGAAAATTTGCTAACATTTTGCTCCAGGTTTGTGTCACAAAAATGACGCTAACCAGCACAAAGTGTGTTTTTCCTAATTTATCTTCCAGTGCAAAACTTGTTTTGTGCTGGAAAGAAACCCTGGGGCAGATTTACAAGCCCCTTGTGCCACCTGATGCAACAGCAGTGCATTTTGCTGCCCCATATTTACAAGGGCAGGACTTTTTCTGTACTTGTTAATATGGCCCCTTTACATGCAGCACTTTGCGTGAAAGGGGCGTTTCTTGGGGGTTGTTGTGGGTGTTACCACGCAACAACCATGGAACCAGACACATTTCCAGGTTTACAAGAATCGTAAATCTGGAAATGCACCTGAATGCTACGCCTCTCCAGGGGAGCCGTAGGGAGGCGCAACGAGGATCTCCTCGTTTTTTTCCTCTTTCTATGCGCGCTGCATTCTGCAAAACAGATAGAAAGAGGAAATCACCTCTGGTGATTGTTTATGTACAGGAAGGTGTCCCTTCCTGCACATAGACATTCATTTCAACAATGACATTTTGCAAGTTCTATGAGTGCTAATGCAGCACACATAGAAGTTGTAAAACACCATTTCTGATTGTTTATGTGCAGGAAGGAAACCCTTCCTGCACATAAACATCATCCCCGTGGCGCCGGTATACTTGCACCATGGCATCGGCGCATGGCAGCAGTTTGTGCGCCAGCGCAGGGGGAAGCACAGAGATGCAACAGATTGTTGTAAATATGTTGCTTCCCTGTGCTTCCAAACTAACGCAGCGCGGTGCAGCAAAATGACTTGCTGCACCGCGTTGTATTGTAAATCTGCCCCCCTGAAAGTAACACAAATCAGCGCAAAGCATTGCTTTCTGTTATTTAGCACCATGGGGCATTACATGGGAATTCACATGCAACCACCCATGCCTTTAGACTTAAAACACTATCTACAAACAGTAGCAGACAGGGTATAGCGCCAAAAGTTAAACCATTTAAAAGAAGGAGTGAAGAGGAGACATGTTTTTATTTCTCCTTTCTTTTCTGACTTTTCTTGCGTGCTGCACTGTGCAGCACACATACAAATTAGGGAAATAGTTAAAGCATGTCTACATTTAGAATTTTGTACTGGAAGGAAATTCTTCCAGTACAAAACCTATGGCAGACTAAGGCACGCACCCTAGCACTATGGTGCTGAGTTGTGTGCCTTACAACAAACAAATGATGGACGGAATGCTGACAATGCAGACATTCTCCCCCAGTCAAGAGATCTGGGTTAAATCCATCGTTCTTTTGCCCACTACGCCACCCCAGTTCAGATATAGCCATATGCAAATCAGTCTTGACCCTGTGCCTCATGGGAACAGTCCAGCCCGAACTGCCAAGCCATGTCTTCCCTGGACCGGAATCAAGCATCCTAGGACCGGTTTCTGGCTATCAGCCGTCATCAGCCAGGATAGCTTGACTCCAGTGGCGTAGTGAGCACGGGTCCCACGTCTGGGAATACCCATCCCACTTAGGGCGAAAAGCGTTACAACAAACAAATGATGGACGGAATGCTGACAATGCAGACATTCTCCCCCAGTCAAGAGATCTGGGTTAAATCCATCGTTCTTTTGCCCACTACGCCACCCCAGTTCAGACATGGCCATATGCAAATCAGTCTTGACCCTGTGCCTCATGGGAACAGTCCAGCCCAAACTGCCAAGCCATGTCTTCCCTGGACCGGAATCAAGCATCCTAGGACCGTGCTCTCCATACCACTGGAATCAAGCTATCCTGGCTGACGAGGGCTGAAAGCCCGAAACCGGTCCTAGGATGCTTGTTTCCAGTCCAGGGAGGACCTGGCTTGGCAGTTCGGGCTGGACTGTTCCCATGGGGCACAGTGTCAAGACTGATTTGCATATGGCTGGGTTCAAACTGGAATGGCATGGTGAGCAAAAAAACGATGGATTTAGGCCCAGATCTCTGTACTGGGGTGAATGTATGACATTGTTCTGCATTCTGTCCATCAATTGTTGTTTTTGCATTTGTCACCCCGAGTGGGAAGGGTATGCTCAGACGTGAGTCCCGTGCTCTCCATACCACTGGAATCAAGCTATCCTGGCTGACGTGGGCTGAAAGCCCGAAACCGGTCCTAGGATGCTTGTTTCCAGTCCAGGGAGGACCTGGCTTGGCAGTTCGGGCTGGACTGTTCTCATGGGGCACAGTGTCAAGACTGATTTGCATATGGCTGGGTTCAAACTGGAATGGCATGGTGAGCAAAAAAACGATGGATTTAGGCCCAGATCTCTGTACTGGGGTGAATGTATGACATTGTTCTGCATTCTGTCCATCAATTGTTGTTTTTGCATTTGTCACCCCGAGTGGGAAGGGTATGCTCAGACGTGAGTCCCGTGCTCTCCATACCACTGGAATCAAGCTATCCTGGCTGACGAGGGCTGAAAGCCCGAAACCGGTCCTAGGATGCTTGTTTCCAGTCCAGGGAGGACCTGGCTTGGCAGTTCGGGCTGGACTGTTCCCATGGGGCACAGTGTCAAGACTGATTTGCATATGGCTGGGTTCAAACTGGAATGGCATGGTGAGCAAAAAAACGATGGATTTAGGCCCAGATCTCTGTACTGGGGTGAATGTATGACATTGTTCTGCATTCTGTCCATCAATTGTTGTTTTTGCATTTGTCACCCCGAGTGGGAAGGGTATGCTCAGACGTGAGTCCCGTGCTCTCCATACCACTGGAATCAAGCTATCCTGGCTGACGAGGGCTGAAAGCCCGAAACCGGTCCTAGGATGCTTGTTTCCAGTCCAGGGAGGACCTGGCTTGGCAGTTCAGGCTGGACTGTTCCCATGGGGCACAGTGTCAAGACTGATTTGCATATGGCTGGGTTCAAACTGGAATGGCATGGTGAGCAAAAAAACGATGGATTTAGGCCCAGATCTCTGTACTGGGGTGAATGTATGACATTGTTCTGCATTCTGTCCATCAATTGTTGTTTTTGCATTTGTCACCCCGAGTGGGAAGGGTATGCTCAGACGTGAGTCCCGTGCTCTCCATACCACTGGAATCAAGCTATCCTGGCTGACGAGGGCTGAAAGCCCGAAACCGGTCCTAGGATGCTTGTTTCCAGTCCAGGGAGGACCTGGCTTGGCAGTTCGGGCTGAACTGTTCCCATGGGGCACAGTGTCAAGACTGATTTGCATATGGCTGGGTTCAAACTGGAATGGCATGGTGAGCAAAAAAAACGATGGATTTAGGCCCAGATCTCTGTACTGGGGTGAATGTATGACATTGTTCTGCATTCTGTCCATCAATTGTTGTTTTTGCATTTGTCACCCCGAGTGGGAAGGGTATGCTCAGACGTGAGTCCCGTGCTCTCCATACCACTGGAATCAAGCTATCCTGGCTGACGAGGGCTGAAAGCCCGAAACCGGTCCTAGGATGCTTGTTTCCAGTCCAGGGAGGACCTGGCTTGGCAGTTCGGGCTGGACTGTTCCCATGGGGCACAGTGTCAAGACTGATTTGCATATGGCTGGGTTCAAACTGGAATGGCATGGTGAGCAAAAAAACGATGGATTTAGGCCCAGATCTCTGGACTGGGGTGAATGTATGACATTGTTCTGCATTCTGTCCATCAATTGTTGTTTTTGCATTTGTCACCCCGAGTGGGAAGGGTATGCTCAGACGTGAGTCCCGTGCTCTCCATACCACTGGAATCAAGCTATCCTGGCTGACGAGGGCTGAAAGCCCGAAACCGGTCCTAGGATGCTTGTTTCCAGTCCAGGGAGGACCTGGCTTGGCAGTTCGGGCTGGACTGTTCCCATGGGGCACAGTGTCAAGACTGATTTGCATATGGCTGGGTTCAAACTGGAATGGCATGGTGAGCAAAAAAACGATGGATTTAGGCCCAGATCTCTGTACTGGGGTGAATGTATGACATTGTTCTGCATTCTGTCCATCAATTGTTGTTTTTGCATTTGTCACCCCGAGTGGGAAGGGTATGCTCAGACGTGAGTCCCGTGCTCTCCATACCACTGGAATCAAGCTATCCTGGCTGACGAGGGCTGAAAGCCCGAAACCGGTCCTAGGATGCTTGTTTCCAGTCCAAGGAGGACCTGGCTTGGCAGTTCGGGCTGGACTGTTCCCATGGGGCACAGTGTCAAGACTGATTTGCATATGGCTTGGTTCAAACTGGAATGGCATGGTGAGCAAAAAAATGATGGATTTAGGCCCAGATCTCTGTACTGGGGTGAATGTATGACATTGTTCTGCATTCTGTCCATCAATTGTTGTTTTTGCATTTGTCACCCCGAGTGGGAAGGGTATGCTCAGGCTCAGACGTGAGTCCCGTGCTCTCCATACCACTGGAATCAAGCTATCCTGGCTGACGAGGGCTGAAAGCCCGAAACCGGTCCTAGGATGCTTGTTTCCAGTCCAGGGAGGACCTGGCTTGGCAGTTCGGGCTGGACTGTTCCCATGGGGCACAGTGTCAAGACTGATTTGCATATGGCTGGGTTCAAACTGGAATGGCATGGTGAGCAAAAAAACGATGGATTTAGGCCCAGATCTCTGTACTGGGGTGAATGTATGACATTGTTCTGCATTCTGTCCATCAATTGTTGTTTTTGCATTTGTCACCCCGAGTGCGAAGGGTATGCTCAGACGTGAGTCCCGTGCTCTCCATACCACTGGAATCAAGCTATCCTGGCTGACGAGGGCTGAAAGCCCGAAACCGGCCCTAGGATGCTTGTTTCCAGTCCAGGGAGGACCTGGCTTGGCAGTTCGGGCTGGACTGTTCCCATGGGGCACAGTGTCAAGACTGATTTGCATATGGCTGGGTTCAAACTGGAATGGCATGGTGAGCAAAAAAACGATGGATTTAGGCCCAGATCTCTGTACTGGGGTGAATGTATGACATTGTTCTGCATTCTGTCCATCAATTGTTGTTTTTGCATTTGTCACCCCGAGTGGGAAGGGTATGCTCAGACGTGAGTCCCGTGCTCTCCATACCACTGGAATCAAGCTATCCTGGCTGACGAGGGCTGAAAGCCCGAAACCGGTCCTAGGATGCTTGTTTCCAGTCCAGGGAGGACCTGGCTTGGCAGTTCGGGCTGGACTGTTCCCATGGGGCACAGTGTCAAGACTGATTTGCATATGGCTGGGTTCAAACTGGAATGGCATGGTGAGCAAAAAAACGATGGATTTAGGCCCAGATCTCTGTACTGGGGTGAATGTATGACATTGTTCTGCATTCTGTCCATCAATTGTTGTTTTTGCATTTGTCACCCCGAGTGGGAAGGGTATGCTCAGACGTGAGTCCCGTGCTCTCCATACCACTGGAATCAAGCTATCCTGGCTGACGAGGGCTGAAAGCCCGAAACCGGTCCTAGGATGCTTGTTTCCAGTCCAGGGAGGACCTGGCTTGGCAGTTCGGGCTGGACTGTTCCCATGGGGCACAGTGTCAAGACTGATTTGCATATGGCTGGGTTCAAACTGGAATGGCATGGTGAGCAAAAAAACGATGGATTTAGGCCCAGATCTCTGGACTGGGGTGAATGTATGACATTGTTCTGCATTCTGTCCATCAATTGTTGTTTTTGCAATCGAGTTGTGTGCCTGGCGCACAATAGCTTAAATCAGCGATGGCGCTAGGGAAAGGGGAGAAGGGAGACATATCTTTGTAGATATGGTGCTCTCCTTCTACCTCCCTTCCACGCAACGCAGCGCAGCATGTTTGGCCACTGCGTACTATGAATTTTTGTAAGTCTGGACCATTGTGTTGTAAATTCTAATAATTTATGGCCCATCCTTATATTGTATGGTGACTATAATGTTTGGTGGGCTCAACCTCCATCATTTTTATTTTGTGTTAAGTTTCGACCTATGGCTAAGTTTGTCTGTCCCTATCAACAAGTTAACGTGAGATTATCGCTGGGTTTCCAGCGATAATCTCACGTTAGCCACTTAGCGTGAGGATTTTTATTGCTATTGAGATAAGCGTTGCTAATAGCACGCTATCTCAGCGATAAAAATCAACGCTAGCCGGCGATAATTATCCTAGCGCTAAGTGCGCTTAGCGATAATTATCGCCGGTTGTTGTTGATATGCCCCATGATAGTTTGTGACGTACACCTGAAAGCACAACATTGTTGTATTTCAGTTAAGATGTCTGTATTATTTGGTGTTATTTTGCAGTTTATAAAAGTGCTTCTGGGTCAAGCTGCAGGCTTCAAAGCTGGCACATCAACAACCTGCTTTAAAAAAGCGTGAGTAGATGAATGCCTTTTAGTTCTAGCCTGCGGGCAGCGCACATGCGCTGTCACTTGCCAATCTATTGCGGTTTTTTTCAAACCTCTAAATGTTTTTTTTTAGCCCCTCCCATTACACAAGTTCACATTCATTTTTTGTTACTTTAAACAAGATCACATTCATGTTGTTAAGTGACTTGCCCAGAATCACTGGGGGGCTTATTTACAAGCCACTTGCGCCGCTGGTGAGTCACTTTTTCCATATTAAAAGTGACACACTTGCGGCGCACGGGGCTTGTAAAAGAGTCCCTGGATGTTTAGCCGATGCCGCCCCTGCTTGTTTTTCTTTTTTATGTCGGACACATACTGGGGCATATTTACAAGTGCCTAACGCTGCTGGAGCGCTTCAATTTCCGAAGCTCTGGTGGAGTTGATATCTACCACATGTTTACAAGGTGGTGTTAAACCACCTAACGTGGCTTATTGTTATGTTATGTTATATAGTTTATAGAGCACACGGCTGCCCCAGCAAAGGGACGTCCTGGCGCTAATAACAGTCGAATGGAGATGACCACCAGGAAAAGCACAGGGACCTACAGTGAGGGGAAAAGATGAGTCTTAGTTGCCTTATGGAATGCCAAGTAATTATTTAGGCTGTGGATGGACAGTGGGAGAGAGTTCCAAAACTTGTCTGCCAGTGTGTTTCACCCCAGTGCCGCCACTTCCGCATTTAGTCTGTCTCCCGGAGCGCCAACTTTTAGAAGCCGGGACCCAGGGAGCCGCAGTAGGTTTAAAGTGGGAACCGCCAACAGACTCCAGTAAGTTACCGCTCACGCCCGCTTGAGAGTTTCACCCCGTGCTTGATTTTTAATCTTCAGTGCCATAACTGCCACTGTCTTGCCTGCGCATAGCGACTTCTCGCACCTAGCGCCCATACTACATGACGCGACGGCACCCTGCGCAATTACACCAGCCAGGCGTACCTAAATTAGTACAGCTCTGGGCTACAGGTTAACCTGACCTCTCATTCTTTCATCTTTTCACTCCTCCCCGCAGAGTGGGACCAGAGGCAGTTCCTCTCCCGTGCCTCCTATCGGCTGCCTAACACTACAATTTAGTGCAACTATGTTCTTTGATTTTCATCCCGTATGATTGATGCCTTCATTTTTAACTAACTACTTGTTTATTTAGTGGCATACCTATAGGCACTTGGTAATGAGCACACCATGCAACACCACCTACTGGAAGTATGCCCTCGTGGCTCAAACTGGCGATCTGAGCCTTATGTATTTTATACCACGGCCCAGCATGCAACCCGTACCGCCTGCACTATAAACATGCACTATTACGCTACAAAACGGCTAATTGCCATATGCTTTTGTACCTTTATAGCACCTGATCACCCGGCATTATCCTCTTGGACTCACGTATGTGCCCACCATGAATTGACAGGCACATGTTGCCCAGACTAAAGATTGCTCTTTTAATGTTGCTTCTAAAATTGTTATATGTGTCTTGTCTTGTCTGTCATTTATTTCACAGGTACCTCAAATTTGGTTGTTTGGCGCCGTCCAAACACTCCTATTTTTCCCAACACACCTTAGCGAGTGTGGCCATTCTACACACATGGCGCAATTTTGCCATCCACTTTTTCACACTTTTCACCTGGTCCTGACGAAAGCCCCTCATAACGTTAATCGTGGGCTGAAACATGTTGACCCAAGTCGACAACTAAGAGACTAATGACTTCACTAGTTCTCTTTCGTCATTATTAACATACCCTGGGCCACCACGAATAAAATTCCCATGGTCAGGATTCCCAGAGGTATTTTTAACTCACACTTCACTTCATCACACCACTGCACCACACCTGCTCCGCTGTAATCAGGCGTCGTAGCACAACTGGGCAGCATTCGGCCACCCGGTTAGGACCCCGATGATGAAGCATAACACCAACTAAGTTGGTGTGTGAGGGCTCTTTTTAAAAGAATCGAAGGATTCCTTGGCACTGTAAATCAACTACAGTGAGTCCAATCCCTACACAGGTCTGGGGAGGTCCACATTCTTTTCTTGATTTATACAGGCGATAGGGACGGTTCCCCCTCTATTCCTCGCTCTCCTATTGCTTGATATTGTAAATAAGGCCCCCTTTCACGCTATGCTTTTTTTAAATGTATTTTTTATTAGTAACATTTTTCTTTTTATTGATTTTCATAACAGAGAGGACATTTGTTACAGTTCCACATTGCCATGTTACACATGTCCGATTACATAGCATATGGTGCCGCTGTGCAATGCAGTGACAAATATTCTGCATAAACATAAAAAATAACAGTTAGAACAATCTCCATCTTATGCGATTCCTTGATCTGTACATAGCCCATTCCTCTATCGTGGGAGGCCATCGCCGCTTTGTACCTAACAATGAACAAAGGTAAAAGCACGTGGTATCGATCACAGCATATTATACTATCCCCACATTTGTATATATTAGTCTGTTAGGTCTGAGTTTGCATTCGTCATATAAACAACATATGGGGCCCAGATATCTCGCCATCGTGAGGCTTCAGGTAGCTCTTCTGCATAGGTTTCCAGCTGGGTTTTACAGTAGGCCATATCACGTAGAGAGCCTTTTCTTTATGCGGTACATTTTTCCCGCCCCCAACAGATTGATATTCGGCGTATAACCTGTAATAGGGCCACCTCTGCTAACTTACGCCCCGGATATCGTTTTCAGCAGGCCTAATAGACATAGCTCCAATGTACATGCAATCTTCACCCCTATCATCTCGGTCACAATGCCCATTATCTGTGACCAGTCGCTATAGGTTTGCAGAGCCAGGCAAGGTGGATAAAATCTGCGTCATCCGCTTTGCAGCGTTTGCATTGTCCCCTTTCAAGCTATGCTTAGCGTGAAAGAGGAGGGCAATGGGTATTGCGGTGGGCGTTCCACTCCAACACCCATTGATTCTGAGGCTGCCTCCCATTTACAAGGGAGGCGTAAATAGGAGGCAGCGCCAGAATTAAGAGCCTGGAAAACCTGGTCTTAACCTGGCGAAGCAAGGAGAAATGTTTTATTTCTCCTTGTTTTTGCTGTTTTCATGTGTGCTACTTTGTGCAGCACACAAGAAAACAGAAAAAGGCCAATGATTGTTTATGTACAGGAAGCTGTTTTGCAACTTCTGTGTGTGCTGCATTAAGCAGCACTCATAAAAGTTACAAAACAGCATTTCATGATTGTTTATGTGCAAGAAGGGGACCTTCCTGTGCATAAACAATCTTCCCCTGCGCGCAGACACCCTTGCGCTCAGGGTTTCACCATATTCTTGTAAATATGGTGCAGCCGTGCATATCAGAAGTGGCAGAGCGTGTCATTAAGCCAGGAAGGGTAACAACACGCTCCTTATAACCAACAAGAGTCATCGTTCCTATCGTTGGAAAAAAGTGTAAAGAGCTCTTGTCATTCTACTACTGTGTTTGGGGGGGACGGTGTGTCCTGTTCATGATGCCGTCACACACCCAGAAGGTTGTCATGCTTCATCATTGGGCTATTTTTCTTCGTCGGGCCGGCACTGCAATGCCCTACGGGTCCCCCGAAGAGTCACTTTTTCGGAGATATTTTCGATAAAGCCGTATGGGTGTGTGGGGTAAGTGGCAGTGGTGTCCTAGCGAGAAGTTAAAAAATGAATGGGGAGGTGCTTGAAGAATTTATTGAAAAAAGGAGGTCCCTCTGTCATTAGTAAAAAAAACAAAAAAGTGGTGCTGCTGTGAGGGATATAACGGCCCTATGTAGCTAAATAAATAGCATACCCCTAGATAAACATGTTTCGCGCTATATCACGGTCTCAGGAGGAGATCCCATGCACTTCTTCAGGACCAGAAAGCTATTTTGTGATAAGCAAAGAAGGTGTGTGGCCTATAATTATTAATCTGGTGTCACTTAGGAGAGCGTGGAAGTAGTATTCCAAGAAAAGCAGGAAGAAATCCCTATGCGAATCGGCTGTGGGTCCCTCGAGACAGTTCCTCGTAGGTAAAGGCGCCCGTACACCTTCCCGACCTCACGCCATCTCTGCCACTTCTCTTGTACATATGGCCCTTGGGGGCATATTTACAAGCCCCATCGCCACAAGAATGTCACTTTTAATGATGTTCCAGTGGTGTTAGGGGCCTCACCTTTTCCATATGCCCCAAAAGATTGCTGAAGGGGGCTGATTTCGGCTCCTCACCAGGTGATCATGTGAAGGGGGCCAATATTGTGTCACACACAGTGGGAGTGAGTTGGCAGGTACAGCCCTGCCAAGTATCATGCATCAGGGTTAGACTAACGCATTTTAATGCAGATGACCGCATCACCACATTAAAATGCATTAGTCATGCTTAATTAGAACTCCTCCGACTTTATTATATCATGAGGCACTGCATTTATTTGAACAATACAAAGCCAGAATGCTCTGCCGGCCCTCAAAAGGGTTGGTCTATTAATATTGGCACACACACAGGATTTATTTATTTATTTAATGCTATTTTATATAGCGCGAACATTACCCGATGGTGTCAGAGCGCTTTACAAAAGAACCAGTTGCGTTACACAAGGACATGAGTTACATAAGAAATACAAACAGAAAAAATTGCAAATGTACAAGTTGTAAAGTCACTCAAGGGAGAGATACCAGGATGTACTTGCAACAAGTGTTTAATGTTCATGCGTTAGCATGGTGTCCTGATTTCAGTTTTGCCTTATGTTGGTTTGTTTTTATCTGTTGGAATCTTGATGATGTTCACTTTCATCTTTAGAGAAACACATTTAGATTTAGGCGCTCCCAGAGCCAGTGTATGTGAGCCCCAGGACCTGGAAAAGAGCAGGGACGTCAGTAGATATATTAGTAAGACACATTACTGATTAAAATATTGCACATTATTTTATTAGCACAGGGCTAAACCAGTGCATTTCTTTTAATTAGTTTACAAACAGTGCACAGTCCTTTTATTAAACTGTGGAATCCTTCCCAGAGCATTTCAGGGGCAAAACAAAATCAGCCAGCAAAAGACTTGCGTTCTATTGAGATGCAAACGCCTTGTGCCGTACCACCTCCGCAGCAGACGCCGGTACACTGAACAAAGAGCGCTTTGCTTGCGTGCGTCTGTCGGGTGTGCACGGGGACTCCCGGGGCTACAGAAAAGCCCTTTCTAAAGCTTCTCAGGCTTCACTCTTAATTTATTTTGGTGGCAGTAGCAGCACACTGGGGGGCATTCCTGAAATAAATTGAAAGGATCTAGGCTGAGCAGCTTTATGGGTAATACCTAAGGTACCCTATTTTCCGTTTTTACGGATTTTTATAGAAAAATACAGACAGAAAACAATGTGTTCTCTGTCTGCATTTATTTTTAAGAATTGATAAACACAGAAAATGGGCTTCTTTTATGTGACTCTTTGTGCTGCCTTTCATGAATTATAGCCCAACAGCTGGGCAGATGGACAGCATGACAAATTAAAAAACATGATGAAATGTCTTTAAATAACTGCATTTGCCAACATACATTTGTGGTATAATGCTAATATTTGCCAGTGGATGTACTGTTCGGAACAATTTGGCAACTTGGGGGCATATTATCCAGGACGGCGAGTGAGACACTTTTGTTCTTTACCCGCCTACACCAGGCTCCATTGGTACACGGTCGTATCCGCCCGTGAGATCTGTTTACTCCAGTTTCTGTGATTCGAACACCCGTTTTCTACCTCGGATCCTTTTGAAGTTTCACCGACATCTCGATTTCCATCCCTAACTCACTTACATCAGCCCTGAAGGGTCACAGGTTTCTACCTGTTGACGAAACACGTGTCGGCTGGCGCTCTTTGTATTGATGAACTCATCTTGAATTAAAACAACATTCACAGAACGACAAGTGTTGAACTACTTTGACTATTCTGTGAATGTCTTATTTATCGTAAACGTGTGCACAGGGCTTGTTTATAATTGTTTTGACATGGGTTTTTGCCCACACCTTACACAGGGGTTTAGGGTCTTCCCCTGACCTGTTTGCACCGTGAAGTCATTGTTCTTCTTTTCTCTCGCTGTACCTTACCGTTTACCTGCCTGAGCGCCATTTATCCTGTTTTCCAAAACCCCTCGCAGTGAATATGCGGCGTTAACATTATTGCCGGTTTAGCGGCAGAAAATTGCCGCTGATGCGGCGATAATGGCCTTGATAATATGACCTGGAGAATTCCCATAGAAGCCCATGTTCACACCAGAACATGGGCTGCGATGGGAATTCCATAGAGCATATTATCAAGCCCATTTTCGCCGTTTTAGCGGCAGTTTTCTGCCACTAAACCGGAGATAATTTTTAACGCCGTCCTTGATAATATGCCCCTTCAATAGCTAAAACACGACAGACATCAAAGTATGAGTGCATGTCTATCAATTTAAATAAATATGGAAATGTTCAGTTTTACAACTACATTTATAAGCAAAAAACAAAATAGATATGGATAAATACAGATACAAAGGCCTGAAAATAAAAATGGATAAATACAGACTGAAATGTTAAAAAAATAAATACCATAAAACCCGGAGCCCTAGTTATAACGTTATGTTTTCCCACCCAGTCTTACATTATCCTAGTTTGGCTAAAAAAGTTAATTTGGGTAGAAATGCAATCTTAATAGTAAAGCCAAGCCCAACCACTGTGGTACGTTCCTTCTCCAGATCAAACACTCTTAAAATATACTGCCTACTAGTATGGATGATATGTGATACTCATTCCTACATCTTGTAATCTTCACTGCTTTATATAATATTTCCTAGAATGAATTACCCATGAATGATTGTCTCTGTATAATGTGTGTGTGATGTAAAGTGCTCTGACTCTCTGCACTAGTTTGAGCAGCTACACCCACCCACTCCGCCGTCCACACGCTTGACCCCATCTTCTCCGCAAGCTCCCACGTCTCCTTCAACCACACCACCGAGCTCCACTGGACCGATCACCGCTGCATCCACTTCACCTTCCGGAAACCCACCACGCACCACCGCACCCAACAGATGCCACGCCGCTGCTGGAGCAAAGTCACCCAAGACCAGCTTTCCACCACCCTCGCCCGGAGCCCACCCGCATATCCAAATGACCCCGACACCGCCGCTCGCAATCTTAGACAGTGGATCAGCGACTGCGCCAACTCCCTCTCCCCACTCAAGAAGCCCTCCAACACCCACACCAGCAAGAAAGCCAGCGGATTCCCCGAAGACCTCCAGGCCTCTAAGCGATCCTTTTCAAAACTCGAAAAAAACTGGATCCCTGAATGAACACCGGAAAGCTAACAGCACACAAGAACGCCACCCGCAGACACTACCACCTCATCAGTTCCGCCAAAAGGACCTCCTTCAAAGACCACGTAGACAACAACACACACAACAGCAAAGAGTTTTTCAACATCGTGAAGGAACTCTCCAACCCAGCTCCAACACCAACACCAACGACATCCCACCTTCACAAGACATGTGCGACTCGCTGGCCACCTTCTTCCATCGCAAGATCGCAGACATCCACAACAGCTTCAACGCCGTCACCACCCCGGCAACAAATGAGATCCCCGCTCCCACGACCACCACCCGCACCAACCGCCTGCTCGCCTGGACCAACATCAACGATGACGACACCATCAAGATCATGAACACCGTCCACTCCGGATCCCCGGTAGACCCCTGCCCACATCACATCTTCAACAAAGCCAGCAGCACCATCTCACCCTATCTCCGGAAAACCATCAACATCTCCTTCGAGACAGCGACCTTCCCGGAGAACTGGAAGCACACAGAGATCAACGCCTTACTCAAGAAACCCAAGGCGGACCCCAAGGACCTCAAGTACTTACGACTCATCTCCCTGCTCCCGTTCCGGTGAAGACCATCGAAAAGGCCATCAACAAACAACTGACCAGCTTCCACGAGGAGAACAGCATCCTGGACCCGTCCCAGTCTGGGTTCCGCAGAAACCACAGCACCGAAACTGCCCTCATCGCTGGCCACCAATGACATCAGGACCCTGCTAGACAACGGAGAAACCGCGGCCCTCATCCTCCTGGACCTGTCAGCCGCCTTCGACACGGTCTGCCAACGCACACTACGAACACACCTCTACGACGCCGGAATCCAAGAGAAGGCCCTGGACTGGACCTCCTCCTTCCTCTCCGGCAGAACACAGAGCGTCCGCCTCCCCCCCTTCCACTCTGAAGCCATCGGGATCATCTGCGGCGTACCCCAAGGCTCATCCCTCAGCCCAATGTTGTTCAACGTCTACACGGCACTGCTTGCCCACGTCGCATGACGGCAGGACCACAACATCATTTCCTACGCCGACGACACCCAGCTGATGCTCTCCCGCAGCAAGGACCCCCACACCGTCAAAACCAACCTCCACGAAAGAATGAAGGCCGTCGCCGTCTGGATGAGGAACAGCTGACTGAAGCTGAACCAGAACAACCTTTTGGCATTCTGATTTCTTCTTTTTACATTGAGGTAAAAATGGGGTTCCTCCCCTATTTCATCCTTTGGCCAGGGATTTTCTTTATGTCAAGCATAACACAGTTCAATTCAAAGAATCATACATGTGTGCTAAGAAACATACAACACATAATTAGTTTTTTCTTTCATCCTTGTTTCCTTTTCTTTTTCTCCTCTCTCTCTACTTTTTTCTTTTTCATTTTATCCCTTCAAAAACCCCCACCCCCTTTTCTTTATTTCTTTCACCTTCTTTTTTCCTTTTCCTGCTTTTTTATCATGCATATTATTACAATTTTCGATTGATATTGACCGCATTCATCTTAGTATGTGCTCATTGATGGTTCCCATGATCACGAGTCTTTAAATTCCCACACCATCTAATTGTAATGTTCATAGCATCTAGTATGTGTTTTTCCATCACGTATTATTGATGATTTATTCTCTTCCAGACCTTATGTATATATTGTAAATATTTTTTGATGTACAAAAACAGAGACAATTAAGCGCAGCATCTTGAATGCTGGTGAACTGAGTAGATTGCAACTTTTTCACTTTGTATCATTGATTGTATTGAGCATTTATGTACATGTATTTTTTGAAAAATGATATGAGTAGAAGTAATTGTCCCTTTCACTACTTTTTGTAAATAGGCACTACTACAAGTTTTTTTATATCTTGATATAAGTAATTATCTTTGAAAATTAATTAAGAATAACTATATCTAACAAAATCAAATAAAATCGAAAGATACGCATTTTTGTTATCATTCTCCTTTTTATAGAAATCATGTATTTATAGTTGGGTTTACATTTATCAGTTGTTGCTCCTCCTTACTTAGTGTATCAGCCATACAGCTAAGAATTTTTACTAGCCCTTTTTCAAAGTAGCTGAACTCGGACAAGACGGAGGTCCTCATCCTGAGATCCACCCCATCGGCCTGGGAAGACCTCTGGTGGCCGACTGCACTAGGAACACCCCCAACACTCACCAACCACGCACGCAACCTAGGGGTCATCCTCGACTCTACCCTCTCCATGACGAAGCAGGTCAACGCTGTGTCCTCCTCCTGCTTCAACACCCTTCACATGCTTCGTGGGATCTTCAAGTGGATCCCCACTGAAACGAGAAGGACGGTCACCCAGGCCCTCATCAGCAGTAGACTGGACTACGGAAATGCACTCTACGCAGGAGCCCCGCCAAAACTCCTGAAACGGCTTCAACGCATCCAGAACGCCTCCGCACGCCTGATCCTCGATATCCCTCGCCGCAGCCACATCACACCCCACCTGAGAGACCTGCACTGGCTCCCTGTCAACAAGAGGATAACCTTCAAACTCCTCACCCACACACACAAGGCACTCCACAACACCGGACCAACGTACCTCAACAGCCGACTCAGCCTCTACACCCCCACCCGCCAGCTTCGCTCTGCAGAGCGCGCCGTCGACACCGTCCCCCACATCCGAAGAGTGACCGCTGGCGCCAGATCATTCTCCCACATTGCCGCCAAGACATGAAACACCCTCCCCATCCGCCTACGGTAGACCAAAGACCTTCTGACCTTCAGAAGACTCCTCAAGACCTGGCTCTTCGAACTGTAGCAGCTTTCATCCCCCCCCCCCCAGCGCCTTGAGACCCTGACGGGTATGTAGTGCGCTTTACAAATGCTATGATTGATTGATTTGTTTTTAAAACAAATCAAATGCATGTGCGAGAGGGGCTATGTAGGGATGGCAGGCACTGATGGAGGGTGGTAGTAAGGGAATCAGTGAAAAAAGAGGTCCGGTGGGGAGCCAAAAAAGATTGTTGCACCGGGCACCACCTGTGCTAATGCCGGCTCTGAAACAATGAGTCTCTGATGTCTGTCCACTCTGCTGTTTGACGTTGATAGTTTTGTCCATTTGGGAATGTGTGATACTTGGGGGCTTATTTATGAGCCCTTGCGTCACTTTTGCCCCGCCATTGCGTCACTTTTAGTGGGGCAGCGGCGGCGTAAATAATACGCCATGTTGCGCCATATTTACGAAGTGATGCATCTAGGCAGAAATGTCACTTCGTAAACCCCTGCGCTAGAGTATACCTGTGCCAGGTATAATGTATGCAGGGCGGGCGTTCCCTGCAAGAAAGGGTCGTAAGAGTGGCGCAGTGAAATCTAGGAGATTTCAGTGCGCCACTTCTAGGACACCGATGCATCAAAACCTTACGCCTGACTCATGGCAGGCGTAAGGGTGACGCAGGCCCTTTCACAACGGGCTTGCCCCATGTGACAGGAACATTGCTGGAGTTGCGTCACACTTCCGACACAACTCCAGCAATACGCCAACAGATACGTCAGTAATACTGACGTATCTGTAACTCCTTGCGACACGATGCGTCATACAGTACAAATGACGCATCCTAGGTGTCGCAAGGAGGGTGCACTGAGACGTGTCGCTGCTTTCACTAATTTATGCGACACTTCTCATAAATAAGGCCCATTGGCATTAATAGCACATTGCTTACTTATAATGTAAGGGCCTCATTTATGAGAAGTGACGCAGGGGCTCATATATAATCCCCCTAAGTGTCAGTCTGTTGCATCCGGTAAGTATTTTTTTTGTGCTTAACTGCATGTGTGTTTGCATATCTACACAGAACGTTAATGAAAGATATCTTTGTTTAATATCATGGTGGCATATTATCAAGCACGGCGTTAAAAGTATTGCCGCTTTAGCGGCAGAAAACTGCCGCTAAAGCGGCGATAATGGGCTTGATAATATGCCGCCGAGAATTCCAATAGAGGCCCAGGTTTACACCAGAACATGGGCTTCAATGGAAATTCTCGAGGGCATATTATCAAGCCGATTATTGCCGTGCTAAAGCGGCGATAATTTTAACGCCGTTTCTTGATAATATGCCCCATGGTTACAAAATTGTTTACAGTACAATGAGCTTACTAGTGCCCTTCCATTTTAGCTTCTTTGCAGCAGTTTCAACATTTTAGGGGCATATCAACAACAACCGATAATTATCGCTAAGCGCACTTAGCGCTAGGATAATTATCGCCGGCTAGCGTGGATTTTTATCGCTGAGATAGCGTACTATTAGCACCGCTTATCTCAAAAGCGATACAAATCCTAGCGCTAACTGCCTAACGTGAGATTATCGCTGGAAACCCAGCGATAATCTCATGAAATGTGGTGTTAGCTTGTTGATAGGGACTCACAAACTTAGCCATGATATCCACCTTCCATAGGATATCATGTCTAAGTCAGTCCTGAAGCAGGCGTAAGGAAAGTAGCGATAACAGGGGTTATCGCTTCTTTTCCTGCTGCTATGCTTCATTGTGTGGGGCCTGATGATAGGAGAAATGTCGCTTAGCGACATTTCTCCTGACATGTCAGGTCAGGAACGCCCACTTTGCATCTCATTAGAGATGCAAAGCTGGGCGTTAGGAATCCCCACGCTAAAGCAAGGTTTCACGCGTTAGCGTGGCCTTGCTAATTAGGTGATAAAATTATCGCCGCTTTTCGGCCAAAAAGCGGCGATAATTTATTATCGCCAGCTTGTAAATATCACGGAGGTGTGGAAGCAGCTCTGGCTGACCCTAAAGTCCTGTTGAAACTTCGAGCCAATACTAGGCCAGGCAGAGGCGATCTGTGGCTTCTGCCGCCCTCCCACTTTACCTAAATCGTCATTTTCTACAGTCTCTTACGCTCACCCAGGGTGTGGCTTGGACAGTAAGGTGTAAGTTTCAGACTGTCCACCAATTACATTGAGTAAAACGAATCACGTCCTCATCTGTCTTCCTGGATGCAGTCCTTAAGCATGAGATGCTTCTCCTTTCTGGCAGAAAGAAAAACAAGCATTGGCATAGCCAATAGGTCTTGCCTTTGGGACCTTACAGTTGATGTGGTTGCACCAAGGATATTGTGCTGCATAACTAAATACTTATAAGGTCCCAAAAGCAAGACCTATTGGCTATGCCAATGCTTGTTTTACCCTCGTCATAGGCTATTAATACGTGCACGCAGGCTCAGACAGTCCCAGCCCCTTTGACTCTACTCCCCTCATATCTTCTAGATCACAAACACGCTCCTGCTTCGGGGAGAAAGAAGAAGATTCAAGAAGAGAAGCCGCGCATTTCCCCAGAGATCGGAAGGGTGAGATGGGGAGAAGGATGAAATGAGGAGACGTTGGGTTCATTTCTTCAGGAGGGTCGAAGGAGGGGGGAGGGGGAGGAGGGCTTTGCTCTGTAAAGCAGATGAGATAAGTGGAGGATGCTTTGTTCCTTCTAGAGTCCTCGCCCCTCTCGTGAAGAAAGTAATCCGTCTCCTCATTTCATCCTTCTGCTCGACAAAGCCCAGTGCACCTTCTCCTCATTTCATCCTTCTGCTCTACAAAGCCTGCTCTATCGATCAACGCGGCTCCTCTCTTTCTCCAGTCGTCTTCATTCTACTCAAAACAGGAAAGTGCGTTCGATTCAAGAGGCGACAGATGTGCAGGGACAAAGAAGCCGATTGTGTGTCCTGGTCACAGCTGCTTTTCAGTGAAATAAATCAATACCATAACATTATAAATCATCATTGACTTTGTAATCTGTATCCCCGACCTACTACGGGTAGTAAACATCTCTCGGTACGTTACTATGTAGACGTTTCCTCCAGGAAACGTCCGTCAAAAATTCAAGCTATGAGTTTCACTGCCACACAAAGTGCAAGTGAAACGTCACACTTGCTGTGACATATTCTGTTGTAAGAAACTGTGCCAGGATTAGTTGCATGAAACCAAAACTACGATAATATTAGTGTGAGTCTGCAACTTGTGACGATTAACAATAGAGAGTATGATACAAAAACGTACAAATCAATCTGCGAACGCAGGATTTATTAAAATAGTTTATTCATAGTTTTAGGGGTGAAGCACAAATGCAAGGAGGGTTTGTATGCAGATATTTCGCAAAGGATTGTGGGAAGGCGGTGACGCTCAGTCTTAGGGCGCTGCAGTTGTTTGATCCCCAGCGGTGGAAGCGCTTTAAAGAAACCGACAGTGGACCCGTTACCTGCACACTCAGGCCCACCGTGTGACACGAGATCGACTCCCTTCACACGGTCACCGGGTGAGGAGTCCAATCATACACTCACAGCAAGCTTTATCCCCCGCCTGCTGAGGGCGCTATGAAATGAGGACAGGTTGCGCGGCGCTTTCTAGCACAGAAGGATAAAATGAGGAGAGGCTGCAAGGTGCTTTCTAGCACAGAAGGATAAAATGAGGAGAGGCTGCGAGGTGCTTTCTAGCACAGAAGGATAAAATGAGGAGAGGCTGCGAGGTGCTTTCTAGCACAGAAGGATAAAATGAGGAGAGGCTGCAAGGTGCTTTCTAGCACAGAAGGATAAAATGAGGAGAGGCTGCAAGGTGCTTTCTAGCACAGAAAGATAAAATGAGGAGAGTCTGCGAAGTGCTTTCTAGCACAGAAGGATAAAATGAGGAGAGGCTGCGAGGTGCTTTCTAGCACAGAAGGATAAAATGAGGAGAGGCTGCGAGGCGCTTTCTAGCACAGAAGGATAAAATGAGGAGAGGCTGCGAGGTGCTTTCTAGCACAGAAGGATAAAATGAGGAGAGGCTTCTGTAGAAGTAAGGAAATCCAAGAAACCTTGGGCCTCATTTATGACAAGTGACACATCACTGCGTGACAGCAGCGATGCGTCACTTTTCATTGTACCCTCCTTGCGACATGATGGATGCGTCATATTTACAATATGACGCATCATGTCGCAAGGAGTGACAGATGCTTCAGTATTTCTGACGTATCTGTTGGCGCAAAAGTGACACATTGCTGGGGGGTGTCATAAAAGTGACGCAACTCCAGCAATGTGCCCTTTCGCATAGGGCCAGCCCCATGTGAGAGGGCCTGCGTCAGTCTTATGCCTGCTGTGAGGCAGGCGTAAGATATTGACGCATTTGCGTCCTAGAAGTGGCGCAGTGAAATCTCGTAGATTTCACTGCGTCACCTCTATGAAGCTTACTTACGTTGGAACGCCCACCCTGCATACATTATACCTGGCGCAGGTATAATGTGGCGCAGGGGTCTACAAAGTGACGCATCTGCCTAGATGCGTCACTTTGTAAATCTGACGCAACATGGTACATCTTTTACGCTGCTTGTGCGTCACAAAAAGTGACGCACCGGCAGCGCAAAAGTGACGCAAGAGCTCATAAATAAGCCCCCTTGCACTTATCAAGGGGCATATTATCAAGGAACGGCGATAACATTATCGCCTCTTTAGCGGCAGGAATCTACCGCTAAACCGGCGATAATGGGCTTGATGATATGCCCTTGTGAATTCCCATAGAAGCCCATGTTCTGGTGTGAACCTGGGCCTCTATGGGAATTCACAAGGGCATATTATCAAGTCCATTATCGCCGCTTTAGCGGCAGTTTCCTGCCGATAAAGCGGCGATAATGTTATAGCCGTTCCTTGATAATATGGCCCAAAGTGTTTCTGGCACAGAAGGATAAAATGAGGAGACGCCGGTTTCGTTTCTACACCAGAGGAGAGAATTAAGGGGCATATTAGCAAGACTGGCGATAAAATTATCGCCGTTTTAGCGGCAGGAAACTGCAGCTAAAACGGGGATAATGGGCTTGATAATATGCGTTATAGAATTCCAATAGAAGCCCAGGTTAGATGTGCAGGACATCTAACCTGGGCTTCTATTGGAATTCTATAACGCATATTAGCAAGCCCATTGGGAGACATTGCAGTGTATCTGACCTTCACATAACATTGTTATTGGCATTCACTGAGTCACCGACTGCATTACTGAAGTTATACAATTTCAGTTCATTTTTCATGCTGCAGAGTGCCGTGCTCATTGGGCCATTGATCATGTCATACAGGGAGTTTTCACAAATATTATGGCATAATATGAGGCATATGCAGGCATGTTATGAGGTATTGCCGCTAACAAACCGCTAACGCGCTGCTCCCATGCTATCGGAAGTTTGCCTATCGCGTGTTAGCGGCAGGTATCGCTTCCTTTCCCAGACACCATCGCATCTTATCGACGTGTTCATAATACCTCGATAAGAATGCGAAAAGTCTCCAGGAATTGAAGCGATAACAAAAATCACGCTCCCTTTCGCTGGCGATCATTATCGCCTTTTGTAGCTAATATGCTCCAAAGTGAGCTATCCTGGTCTTTCCTTTTGAGGTCTGAAAATTGTTTCCCTGATGGAAATTTGCAAAAACAATGCAAAATGATGCTTTTTACAGCAGGAAAGAAACTTGCTCAAAAACTGCATTGACCTATATTGACGTTTGTCTTTTATTCTTTCGGTCTTTTCATTTCCTTTCTTTCCTTATGTCCTTCTCTCTATCCACGTTTGTTCTCTACTTTCTTCTTTACATCCGCCATTTATTTTTCTTTCCATCTTTCTGTCTGTGTATCCTTTCATTTTGTTTCTCATTCTCTCTTTAAATTCATATTTCATTTTCTTTTCATATTTCCATATTCCACATTAACATTTATGTTGTGTTCCTTTTTTTTCATTTGATTATCCTCTTGTCCTTCCTTCCATTGTTAAATCTAAATCTTTCTCTATCTTTCCAGCTTTCTTTCAATATTTGCAGTCTATTCTTCCTTTGCTTACTCACTACATTTGCCTTGTGCTTCTTTTTGATTTACCATTATCATAATTTCTTTCTGTTGCCACTGCCCTTATGCACCCCCACAACCACCAACACCACACACACACACACACACACACTATTCTGCTCTGTGCTGATCTGCGAGTCACAGGTCAAAGTTAGGCAGGGCCATGAAACACTTGTCTGACCCTGGTGCCTCCCTCCCCTCCGGCCCATTGCCATTCTTTAGGTGATAGTCAGCCACGTCAGAATGACAGTGGCCCCTAGAAGGACTGAGCGAGGGCGGGAGGGGCTGCTGCAGCCTCAGAGGGGTGCGAGCCGGCTCCGATGGACACCTTTGGGACAGCACAGCTTGCTGCCGTCCCCAAATTACGGACAAAAGGCTTCCGTGAAAGAAATGCTCTCGGACAAGGGGCCCAAACACCGGGCAGTCCGTGAAATTTACGGGCGGTTGGTCACCCTACCGCCTTCCCATAATCCTGTGCGTAATATCTGCATACAAACCCTCATTGCGTGTCTCACTCATTTTAATGAATCCTGTATACTCAGATTATATGCCGCACTCACCATTGTTGATCGTGACAAGTTGCAGCCTCGTTCTAATATTATTAGGTGAATTATATTTTTGGGATTCGCTCTTCAGTACTATGGTGCTGTTGATGTATCACTCGCACGATGTGTGGCGGTGAGAATAATTTCTTGAATTTATAGAGCTTCTATTTAGGAGGATTTAACAGCCTTTTGGCTCCGATCAAGTGTAGTTCACTTGGTGGTCCCTAGAGGGAGCACGGTCTTTGCGTGGCAATGAAATTCTATGTCAGGACCGGAGGCTCCGATTATGCTTTCTCATTTCTTTATTAGAAATGCCCAGCAGCCAATCAGAAGAACCATTGTGAAACGAAAACCTACAGTACCCATGAGCACCAGGGTACCACGTGACTAACCATAGAGTCTCACATATAAAAGATAATGTAGGAGAAAGTACGTCCTCTTTCTTTGCTGCTCCGCAGCCAGTTAAGTGCCATTTATTTACTTCTCTAGCTACTTTGTTGCATTGACACTTTGTTGCGATACCGCTTTGACGCGCTTGCTTGTCCTTTGATTGCTTGGTTGCTAACTTGCATTGCTACTTTGTTGCGCGCTGTCAAACGCTGCTTTAGGTCTCCGCTCGGTGTTTTCATCGCGCGGTGCACATTCTGGGAGCGTGGTCACACCTCCCGAGGTCCAGACGCTCGTCGGAGCGTCTGTGTACATTTTTACGGTGGAGTGGGAGTTCTGAGGCTGAGGAACTCGCGCTAGCGCGCGAGCTCCTCTTTTGCATTGATCTCGAGGCGGCCGTTACCGCGCATGTGCGGCGGCCATTTTGTTTGTTTACTTTCGTGTTTCCACAAGGAGATTTGACTGAATCGGATGTTTCAATACACCGCTGCCCACAGCCTCAGATTTTCTTCAGCCCCGTCGACGCCCTTTGCTTATTCAAGGCTTTGGGCTGTATAATAGCGCATAGGCACTGCCTAGAGTGATTTTCAGCAAGCCCTCCCTCCACAATTTATTTATTTATATCTTTGGTCAGGTTTTTCTACCTTTCCCTCTGGCTTGCTGTGGGGTTCTTCACTCCCCCTGAATTGTGCCTTTGGCCTATATATATATTGACATTGGAGTATCATTTTGTGGGCATTAATTTCACAATACTGTGACACAAAAATGGAAGATTATTTTGATGATGATGATTACTCCTTTGAGGATGATGGCTCTAGTTTCCTAGAGCAGGATTTGGTGGAGGCTCTGGACCACGGGGTTCAACACTCCGTTAATAAAGCCCTGGTCCACGCTATCAATCCTCTGAAACGTCATTTGACGAACTACGCCAAACAACAGGGTTGGTTGCCTTCTTCACGTTCTTCTAAGTCTCTAGCTAATCCGCATAGGTCGGATTTTAAAAGAGACGCCAAATCTTTAGCCTCAGAAAAGGCTTCCTCCTTGCCATCGTTGGGCGCTTCTGCCTCTGCTAGCTGTCTGACTGACACTGAAGGTCCTCCTTCCTCTTCTTCGGACCAGGATGTTCCGCCACCACGCAAGAAGTCTCGTAAGGAGCATTACGTCGATGCTCCTACTCATCCTCAGGTCCTTACCTTTGAACCTCCTGAACTCTATCACCCCCATTCACCTTCCTGGCTACCTTCTCCTGCGGTGGCGGACTATGTTCAGGCGCACATTCGACAGCCCTTTGAGAAGGATGTTAGGGCTCGCCTCCGCTCCGAGTGCCCTCGCCCGGATCTCGCTGATCACCTGGCAGACACTCCTGAGATTGATCCCACAATGCTTTCGTACCTTAAAAAATTCGCGAAGGATCCGAAGAAGGGTCTGGACAGATCCTGGCGCTCCTGTCAGGATAAAATGCTGGATTTATTGGGCCCACTCACCAAGATTCTTGATCTTGGATTTCAAGCCAAGGAATCTTCTTCCCTTGTGGATCCGGATGACCTCATAGAATGGGCTCAGAGGGCTATTTGCCAGTTAGGCAATGCAAATTGTGCGATTTCGAGCGAGCGCCGTCGCTCTATTTTTGTGAAAATCGATCCAAAGTTGGCGGAACTCTCTACTTCCGAATCTGGTCCAGTGGCTCAGGGTCTTTTATTCGGCCAGCCTTTTCTTAAGGAACTAACAAAGTTTGTTGCGACCTTCAGTGGTCTGGATAAGGCTCAAGCTTCCATCAAGCGTGCACTTCGTCCGGTTTTTGCCAGGGCCGGACGACATAGGGGACGCTCGTTCGGCCGTGGCTCTCATAATCCCTCCCAGAGGGGTTATCAGTCCCAGAGAGGCAGTGGTCAGGAGTCAGGATACAACTCCCGCTCAAACTTCTATCCTTCCCGCAAAGGTGAGTTTGATTCCTTTTTCTGGGGGGCAGAATACGATTTTTTCTCCAGAACTGGCGTCAAATCTCCAACGATGCTTGGGTTCTGCAAACTGTTCAGGGTTTCAAAATAGAATTTTATCAGTCCCAACATCAATCCCTCCCTCCAAATCCCCTAAATTTTTCTCTTCAGGACCAAGGGTTTATCTCGGCGGAGATCGAATCCCTTCTCAAAAAAGGGGCAATTATTCCAACTATTCCCCACCCACAGGGGTTCATCAGCACTATTTTCCTGGTTCAGAAAAAAGGGGGTGGCAATCGTCTGGTCCTCAATTTGAAAGATTTCAACGGAAGTGTCGTTTACAGACACTTCAAAATGGAGGGGATCCATCTATTGCGCGATCTTCTTCGCGAAGGGGACTGGATGGTTCGGCTCGACCTCAAGGATGCGTATCTTTCGATTCCCATTTTCGAGCCTCATCGCCACTTTCTTCAATTCAGTTGGCAGGGGATTTGGTACGAATACACGGTTCTTCCATTCGGCCTCTCGTCAGCACCTTGGTGCTTCACGAAACTTCTGAGGCCCGTAGTGGAATGTCTGCGTGCTCGGGGTGTCCGCTTAATAATATATCTCGACGACATTCTTCTCATGGCGGACAGTCCCCTCACAGTCTTAACGCACCTGGAGTGGTCTATCGACCTTTTACAATCTCTGGGTTTTGTAGTCATTCCTCAGAAATCTCTCTTGAACCCTACACAGGTGACAGAGTTTCTGGGTTTCCAGGTGAATTCCCTTTCCTGTCAACTTCTATTACCAAACCAAAAGATTCGTTACATCAAGAGGGAATTGAGGTCGGTTCTTTCCAGACAGACTGTGTCGTTGAGATCGTTAGCTCGTGTTGTCGGTCTATTGGCATCCTCCATTCAGGCGATATTCCCGGGCCCTCTGCACTACAGGGCACTTCAAAGGTTGA
Organism: Triturus cristatus; assembly: GCF_964204655.1. Lineage (NCBI taxonomy): Eukaryota > Metazoa > Chordata > Amphibia > Caudata > Salamandridae > Triturus > Triturus cristatus. The sequence goes on along the minus strand of NC_140582.1, from coordinate 1,203,174,433 downwards.
AGATTCGTCATCTCCAAAAAGGTCTTCGCTATTCCGATCTGATTCCTCTTTCCGAGGATGCGAAGAGCGAGATGCAATGGTGGTTAGACCACATGGAGGCCTGGAATGGACGAGCCCTGTTCGGCTCCTCTCCGGATCTGGTGATAGAATCCGATGCCAGTCTATGGGGTTGGGGAGCCCGGTGCGGTCCCATCTCGACAGGGGGTCGATGGTCCCCCCAGGAACTGTCTCTTCACATAAACTGCCTGGAACTCCTAGCGGGTTCCTTTGCGATCCGGTGTTTTTCTCCTCTTCAGTCCAATTGTTGTATTCTTCTCCGCATGGACAATGTTTCAGCGGTCCGGTATGTCAACAAGTTAGGGGGAACACGATCCAAGATTTTGGCGGAGATCGCCAAGGATTTTTGTCACTTCTGTCTTCAACAGAAGATCACAGTTATTGCCGAATATCTTCCCGGCTGTCACAATCAGATTGCGGACTGGAACTCTCGCCATCTTCGCGACTTCAGCGATTGGCGCCTTCATCCGCGCATTTTTCGCATTCTCCGTCGGACTTGGGGTCAATGTCACCTAGATCTGTTCGCTTCTCGCCTAAACACTCAGCTCCCTCTGTTTTTCAGCTGGAGGCCGGATCTGAAAGCCCTAGCCACGGATGCGTTCCTTCAGACTTGGCCGTCCACTCTGTGTTACGCCTTTCCCCTGTTCATGATGATTCCCAGGGTTCTGGCCTACTCGAAATGCTTTCAAACAGAGTTAATTCTCATTGCTCCGCTGTGGAGAGCTCAAGCGTGGCTCCCGGTTCTTCTGGAGATGTGCTGTGCGGTCCTGTTCCTTCTTCCCCAGAAGTGGAATCTGTTGTTGGATCCCCTCGGCAATCCGCATCCCCTTGTTCTATCCGGCAATCTCCTTCTGTTGGCGTGGCGAATTTCGGGGATCGTTGGTCGCTCCCAGGCCTTTCATGCGACGCTTCCAAATTCATCAGTGACGCCTGGTCTCCCAGTACTCACAAACGACATAGAGCCTCATGGAAACGATGGTGTGACTGGTGTGTTCAGTGGGAAGTTGATCCCGCTTCAGCGGATGTCGCTATGATTATTAATTTTCTAGCCTTTCTCGCTTCCTCTGGTTTGGCTTATCGCACGGTCAACAACTTCCGCTCCGCCATCTCCGCGACTCATGTTCCTATCAATGGTAAACCTGCGGGTGAACATCCCTTAATTTCCAAATTGCTTAAGGGCATTTGTTTGTCGAATCCTCCGTGTCCTAAATATGTCTCGCTTTGGGATGTCTCCATTGTTTTGAAATTTTTGGAGGCTTGGCCTTCTAATTCATTGCTTTCCCGCAAGCAACTCTCTGCCAAACTGACTATGCTGTTATGTCTTGTTTCTTGCAAACGAGTTTCTGATGTGCGTGCGTTAGACTTGGCAGGTCACAGTTTTACACGCGAGGGTGTCACTTTTCCTATTTCTAAACGCACCAAAACGGCTACCTCTTCGGTTACCTATCCTTCCTTTCCTCATCATCCCAACCTTTGCGTTGTTCAATGTGTCAAGGATTATGAGGTATGTACTGCCCCTTTACGTTCTGATACACAGGGTCAACTACTTATTGCCTTGCAGAAACCTTTTCGTCCTGTTACTCCTGCTACTTTAGCTCGCTGGGTTAGATGGCTCTTGTCTGAGGCTGGAATTGATGTTTCCATTTTTGGTGCTCATTCGGCTCGTGGGGCTATGGCCTCTAAAGCGTTCTCGATGGGTGTTTCATTATTGGACATCATGAAAACCGCAGATTGGTCTTCTGACTCTGTGTTTAAAACTTTTTATTACAAACCTATTGAACATATTGCTTCTGTAGTGGTGGATCAGCTTTGAACAAGCATAATCGGAGCCTCCTGTCCTGACATAGAATTAAAAATTTGCAAACATTCGTGACAAGAATTTTCAATTCTATTAAGGACAAGGAGGCGAGGATTATCCCACCCAAAGTCATGATTTGTTCTCATGTTTTCAATGTTCTATTTGCATTTGATTTATGCTGATGCAATGGTTTTCTCTCTTTTTTACCCCCCCCCTTTTTTTGTTGACTTCACTCTCTTTATGGGATGAATATTACGGCTGTACTTTCTTTTCAGGTTCTGACCCGAAATAGTGGCCTTTCTGTTCCTCCTGCTTACTCCGCTTGGATGGTCTGCTGCCTCATGTGTTCGGCAATTGCTGTGTTTCTATCGTCAGGGTGATCACCGGCTGTTGCTGATGGACTCTTTTACCTGGCATTCATCGTTTTTTCATTGGACTTCCTGTTTCCTGTGAACTGTTCCTCACCAAAGAAAGAGGACGTACTTTCTCCTACATTATCTTTTATATGTGAGACTCTATGGTTAGTCACGTGGTACCCTGGTGCTCATGGGTACTGTAGTTTTTCGTTTCACAACGGTTCTTCTTATAGGCTGCTGGGCATTTCTAATAAAGAAATGAGAAAGCATAATCCTCGCCTCCTTGTCCTTAATAGAATTGAAAATTCTTGTCACGAATGTTTGCAAATTTTTAACTCTCGAGCACGATGACGGTGACGTCGTACGTTTTTAGTAGAGGGACTGCAGGGCGGCTCACTGCGAAGTGGGCTGACTGGCTGGATGGTGATTTTTAGGTCTCGCTGAGACTCTCTTTGAGACATTTTGTACGTGGGCTTTCAAAAGTGCTACCCACATGGTTTTGCTGGCCTAGGGCTTGAGTGCACGATGGCGTGCACGTGCACAGCTGCTCCTCTGCTCCTTGCATTCCCCCCTCCATTCTCACCCAGCCCTTTGATGCTCTGCTCGATTACTTTCACTTTCGCCGCTTTGATGTTTGATCCCGCTTGGCATAGCCTGTACTTGTTCTCTTTGTCCTCACATATGCTCTTCCCTCTATGTTTTTCTCTCTGGTCTCACATGTGCTATTCCCTCTGTATTTTCACTCTGCCCTCACATGTGCTTTTCCCTCTCCATTTTTCTCTCTTTCCTCACACATGCTATTCCCTCTGTATTTGTCTCTCTTCCCTCACATGTACTTTTCCCTCTGCATTTTTTCTGTATGCTCTCACATGTGCTCTTCGCTCTGTATTTTTTTCTCTGCCCTCGCATGTGTTCTTCTCTCTATATTTTTCTCTCTGCTCTCACATGCTCTCTTCCCTCTATGTTTTTATCTCCGGTCTAACATGCGCCCTACCCTCTGTATTTTACGCTTTGCTCTCACATGAGCTCTCCCCTCTCTATTTTTCTCTCCTCCCTCACATGGACTCTTCCCTCTGTATTTTTCTCTCTGCCCTCACGTGCTTTTCCCTCTGTATTTTTCTCTCTGCCCTCACATACTCTTCCCTGTATGTTTTCCTCTTTGCCCTCAAGTGCACTCTTCCCTCTGATCACATGCATACACAACTATGCACACATACAAACACACACATGCATTTACACACACATATGAACATATACAAACACACACAGACATGCATAAACATATGCATATACATGCACACCAACACACCAACCCCACATACACATATAAACAAGCACACACACCAACATACTCAAACACATATACATACACACAAACATGCATACAGACACAGGTATACACACAAACATATGTGTACACATCCATGAAGACAAATGAACACAATGACACACCCATACTTGCACACCAACACACACATGCATACACAAACATATACACATACAAACACACACACAGATATATACATATAGACACACACACTATGCACACACACGCATCTCCCGTACTGTCTCAGGGGAAGAGTCGGTGTCAGCTGTCTCCTAGAGGGAGATCTCGCATGAGACAGTAAGACTCAGAGACATGTGGCGGTGGAGAGAGACAGACATGCCTCCCTTTAATTGTGTTGTTGCAAGATGGTGACTATCTTCTGCCACTGGTGCATTCAGATAAGCGGCAGGAAGTTCGTCGGACACATGCACTGTTTTCAATTTTGAGAAAGTGGGGTGAACGTTTCACAGATCGGGAGTGTGTGTCAACACGTGTTTCTCCTTCACGGCAAGGCCAATCAGTACGTTTTGTTTAACCATGTGGTCATGAATCCTTTAATTGCATAAGTGAGCGGGTATGGATGTAAACAAAAATGTAACACTGATACCACATTTTCTGTCACTCTTGTGAACAGGTTTGCTGTGAATGTATGAATGAGAATGGCATTTTAGAATACGTTGCATGGAAAAGGGTCAACATGGTGTATACGTGTTTTTGGGTGTTTTTTAATTTTTTTTAAATTTATTTTTTATTGCATGGTTAACGTCATGATATACCGGATTCGGATGCTTCATTGCAGATCAGTTGTTTGGCCCGTGGTTATTTACGAGTTTGGAAAATACTTTTGTATTGTTTAGATTCTTTTTGTCTCTGCCCTATCTCTTGGCTGCGTCCTTACTCTCTCCCATCTTCTCTCTCCACCTCTTTGCTACATGTTCTCTCGTAATGTTTTCATTTTCCCCAACTCTCCCTTTTACTCTCTCTAATTATTTTTTTGCTCCTTTTCTGTCTCTGTCCCTTCTCTCCTCTTTCACTCCCCACCTGTCCCTTCTCTAAGCCCACTCCTCTTCCTCTGCCCGCACCCCCATCCCTCTCTCTCGCAGTACTGCAGCATAGGCAGCACCAGGTCTCTGATGCCTTCTCAGTGTTGGCCCTGGGGGTGGAGGAGGTAAGTCAGCCCCCCAAGTGAATCCCATTATCAACAGATAGTGAACCTCTATTTACCAACAAGTACGGAGTGGTCTCGGGTGACGGCTGATGCGAACAGTGATCTGCTCTCGGCCCGGCAGGGCCTGTGGGGTGGGGGCGTTACCTTACACTAGGAGAGGAAGTAAAAGTGATATCCTCCCCTCCCCCCCACTCCACCACTGTCTCTCCTCACCCTCCACCTCTCTCTCTTCTCCACTTCTGATTCCCTTCCAACTCGGTCTCTCCTTACCTTCCACCTCGGTCTCTCCTTACCCTCCACCTCGGTCTCTCTTTACCGTCCACCTCGGTCTCTCCTCACCCTCCACCTCGGTCTCTCCTCACTCTCCACCTCAGTCTCTCCTCACCCTCCACCTCTGTCTCTCCTCACCCTCCACCTTGGTCTCTCCTCACCCTCCACCTCGGTCTCTCCTCACCCTCCACCTCCGTCTCTCCTCACCCTCCGTCTCTCCTCACCCTTTACCTCACCATCCACGTGTCTCTCCTCACTCTCCACACGTGTCTCTCCTCAGCCTCCACACGTGTCTCTCCTCACCCTCCACACGTGTCTCTCCTCACTCTCCACACGTGTCTCTCCTCACCCTCCACACGTGTCTCTCCTCACCCTCCATGTCTCTCCTCACCCTCCACACGTGTCTCTCCTCACCCTTCACACGTGTCTCTCCTCACCCTCCACACGTGTCTCCTCACCCTCCGCCTCACCCTCCACATGTGTCTCCTCCTCACCCTCCACATGTGTCTTCTCCTCACCCTCCACACGTGTCTCTCCTCACCCTCCACACGTGTCTCTCCTCACCCTACACGTGTCTCTCCTCACCCTCCACGTGTCTCTCCTCACCCTCCACGTGTCTCTGCTGCCCGCCTCACACTGCTGCACGCCACACACTGCTGCACGCCTCACACTGCTGCACACCTCACACTGCTGCACGCCTCACACTGCTGCACGCCTCACACTGCTGCACGCCACACATGGCTGCATACCGCTGCACGCCACACACTGCTGCACGCCTCACACTGCTGCACGCCACACACTGCCACACACTGCTGCACGCCGCACACTGCTGCACGCCGCACACTGCTGCACGCCGCACACTGCTGCACGCCACACACTGCTGCACGGCACACACTGATGCAACCGGCACACTGCTGCACGCCACACACTGCTGCACACTGCTGCATTACTCACTGCTGCATGCTGCACGACACTGCTGCACACAGCACACTGCTGCACGCAGCACACTGCTGCACGCCGCACACTGCTGCACGCCGCTGCACGCCACAATGCTGCATGCCTCACACTGCTACACGAAACACTGCTGCACGCCGCACACTGCTGCACGCAGCACACTGCTGCACGCCGCACACTGCTGCACGCCGCTGCACGTCACAGTGCTGCATGCCTCACACTGCTACACGAAACACTGCTGCACGCTGCACACTGCTGCACGCCGCACACTGCTGCATGTCGCACACTGCTGCACGCCTCACACTGCTGCACGCCGCACACTGCTTTTATGCGAGTTTATGCTACTGACATTGTAAATGACAATGCCTTTTATTTGTTTTAAAACCAAAACATAAATAAAAGGCATTGTAATTTTACAATGCCAATAGCTCAAACTCTTATAAATGCGAGACCTATTGCATTGCAAATGCTTGTGTACGTAGGTCGGTGGGTTTGGCTGGACTGCTGTGCAGGTCAGCCAGGACTCACGGCCAGGCTGACGACCTCGGTGCGGGCCACTTTACGGTCGGAATGCCCGAGACCCTCCTTGACCGGGAAGGTGGCGGATACGCCAGAATTAGACCCGAATATGGCGACATTCATGAGAAAGTTCGCGAAGGACCCCAAGAAGGGTCTAGATAGGGCCTGGCGGGGGTGCCAAGACAAGTTATTAGATGTCTCTGGACCCCTCACTAAAATCCTGGAAGCTGTGGTCAACGCAAAGGATCAAAACGTTCCGATGGACACATCGGACGTCATGGAATGGGCCCAAAGAGCTCTGTGTTTTCTTGGCAATGCCAATGTGGCTCTCTCCACGGAGAGGAGACGTTCCTTTTTGATGTGTATTGACTCCCAGTTGGCGGAGATGGCCGCCACAGAACCGGGTTCTCTCGCCAATGGCATGCTTTTCGGGGACAAATTCGTGAAGGAGATGGGAAAATACGTGGCCACGTTTTCAGCGTTAGACAAAGCTCAGGCGAACATTAAAAAAGTGTTTCACACGGGGGTTTTTGACAGGGCCGGCCGCTCACGAGGTCGAGGGTTCGACCGAGGCTTTAATCAGACCTCACGAGGTGCGGAACAGCGGGGCAGAGGTACCCAAAAACCACATTTCTATCCCTCCGCAACAGGGGAGGAAGAGGCAGAGGCCAGAGAGGAGTCTACCGAGGACAACAGAACACGGCAGGAGATGTCTCCTATTCAGGTACGGGTCTTAAGTCCCAAAGAGTGCATGGTGGGAGGTCGGATAGCATTGTTTCTCCACAGGTGGCAGGGTCACACGTCCGATCCCTGGATTCTACAGACGGTACAGGGATTTCACATAGAGTTTTATGCCTCTCCAGACCAGAGTCACGTGCCCGGTCCTCTACATTTTTCCCTACTAGAGCAGAGTTTCATCGACAGGGAAGTGGAGTCTTTGCTCCAGAGGGGGGCAATTGTGGAGACTGTCCCACACGCACAGGGCTTTGTAAGCACCATTTTCTTAGTCCCCAAGAAGGATCAGGGGTTCCGTCTGGTGTTAAATCTCAGAGAGTTCAACGCATGGGTTGGGTATCGCCATTTCAAAATGGAGGGCATTCACCTCCTGCGGGACATCCTACTAGAACACGATAGGCTGGTTTGATTAGACCTAAAAGACGCTTATCTTGCGGTCCTATATTCCCACCGCACGCTTTCTTCAATTTCTTTGGCGCGATCAATGGTTCGAATTTTCCGCCATGCCCTTTGGCCTTTCGTCCGCCCCTTGGTGTTTCACCAAACTGACGAAGCCTGTCGTACAGTGGTTGAGAGAAAGGGGGTGCCTCTGATCATTTATCCAGACGACATATTGATTATGGCGCAGTCGAAAGATCTTCTGTTGGTCCATCTTTCGTGGACAATACAACTCCTGCAGGAGTTAGGGTTCATTCTGAATCTGGAGAAATCGATATTGATACCCTCGCAGGTACTGGAGTTTCTGGGCTTTCAGGTCAATTCACTCACAACACAACTTCTTCTGCCTCTCAAAAAGAGAGTGGCGATCAGGAAAGAGTTGAGAGAGCTTGCCTCTCCAACAATATCATTGAGGACATTAGCTCGCCTGGTAGGTCTTTTAGCATCCTCCATTCAAGCGATTTTTCTGGGCCCCTTACACTACAGGGCCCTACAGAGACTGAAGATATTACATCTGCGCAAGGGTCTCTCGTACGCGCAGCAGATTGTACTTTCATCAGAGGCACGTACGGAGATGAATTGGTGGTTAGAGCATTTGGATGCCTGGAATGGCAGAGCCATTTTTTCAACTACCCCGAATGTAGTGATAGAGTCGGATGCCAGCTGCTGGGGCTGGGGAGCACGCTGTGGGACTCTGGAGACAGGGGGGTCGATGGTCCCGGGAGGAGTTGAACATGCATATCAATTGTTTGGAGCTTCTAGCAGGCTCATTTGCGATTCGCACTCTTGCCCCTCAGCGGGTTTCTTGCTGCATTCTTCTCCGCATGGACAATGTGTCCGCGGTCCGTTACATAAATCGCCTCGGAGGTACCAGGTCTCAGCTCCTGGCGGAAAAGGCCAAGGACTTCTGGCATTACTGCCTGGACCATCGCATTGTGGTGACAGCGGAGTACATCCCCGGGTCGGCCAATGTGATAGCGGATTGGAATTCGCGGTATATGAGGGATGCCAGCGATTGGATGCTGCATCCCAGGATTTTCAGAGCTTTGTACCTCAAATGGGGACCTTGTGTGATGGACCTGTTTGCGTCCAGACTCAACAGACAGGTACCCCTGTTCTACAGCTGGCGACCAGATCCTTTAGCGGTCAGTTCGGATGCCTTCCTTCAGTCATGGATGATGAGCATTCTATATGCATTTCCACCGTTTGTCATGATCCCAAGAGTTCTGGCGCAAGTCCGAAGACAGAAGGCGGAGGTCATTCTGATTTCACCGTGTTGGAAGGCACAGGCGTGGTTTCCAATCGCGCTGGCGCTAACCTGTGCGCCTCCGGTTCAAATTCGGTCGTTCCCAGAGATCCTCACAGATCCTCAGGGGCTTCGACATCCTTTGATACTACAAGACCAGTTAGTCCTCATGGCTTGGAGACTTTCAGGTGTCGTTGGCAAGTGCCGGGAGTTTCACAGGACACTCTCTTTTTCTTGTCCCAAGCTTGGGCACATTCCACACACAAACGGTACGAGTCCGCTTGGAGACGATGGGTTAGTTGGTGTAGTGAACGACAGGGTGATCCTGTGGGATCCGACATACATATGATAGTAAATTTCTTGTCGGAGCTAGCCAGATCGGGGTTAGCGTATAGGACCGTGAATAACTTCAGGTCAGCGATCTCGGCGGGACATCCGCACGTGGAGGGCAAACCGGTGGGGGAGCATCCACTGGTTTGCAAGGTGGTGCGAGGTATTTGGTTGGTGAATCCTCCTCAACCTAAGTAAAATGCACTTTGGGACGTTACTGTGGTCCTACGTTGTTTGGTAAACTGGCCGAGTAATGAAGGTTTGTCGAGGAAACAGTTATCGGCGAAATTAACGCTTTTGTTGTGTCTGATTTCATGCAGTCGAGTGTCTGATGTGCGGGCCTTTGATTTGGCAGGTAGAGTATTTACTCCTTCGGGAGTTTCCTTTACAATTTCAAGACGTACAAAAACACATTCGCATTGTATTTCTTATCCTGCATTTCCTCATCACAGCAAATTATGTGTGGTCAAATGTTTAAAAGTATATGAGGACTGTACTAGGGAATTTAGGAATGATGTGTTAGGTCAATTGTTGATTTCTCTTCAGAGACCTTTTCGCCCGGTCACTACTGCAACTCCGGCCAGGTGGGTTACTTGGTTACTGGGTCTAGCAGGGGTTGACACTTCCAAATTTGGAGCTCATTCGGTTAGAGGTGCTATGGCCTCCAAATCATTTGGCGCCGGTTCCCGGTTGCAAGACATCATGACCGTGGCGGATTGGTCTGCTGATTCCACTTTTAAGACGTTTTATCATAAACCTTCGGTGGTGGTGGAGCAACTTTAAACTAGCATAATCAGAGCCTCCGTGGACTGACATAGAATGAAAAATTGTCTAGCAGTCGCGACAAAGAATTTTCAATTCTATTAAGGACACGGAGGCGAGGATTATCCCACCCAGGCTACATTGTCAGTGACAGTATTATGTAGGTTATAATGCATTTTACCCGCCCTAGAGTTGGTTCAGTGTTATTGTATTTCCATTAGTTTGGAATGGAATTTACGGTGTCGGTTTCCATTTCTGGTGACCAGAGCAAGCAAACCTGAGACAATGGGATTACTGCGGGTGGCGGTGTGAAGTTCAGTGGAAGTTCAAGAGAGCTTCGGTTGTGACAAGGATCTACGTCACGTTGGGTTTCCAGTTATGGTTGGACTGTGGATAATGATCGCAAAGAAAGAGGAAGTTATGGAGTTTACAAGGACACTTATGTCGTGGACTGGAATGTGATTGGTGCAGACACAGGAGGGGGTTTGCCTTCCGGGGTCATGCCAGTTTAAAGTTGATAGTTTTTTATAGGCTGCTGTTATTGTCAGTAAAGATTGAGAAGCATAATCCTTGCCTCCGTTTCCTTAATAAAATTGAAAATTCTTTGTCGCGACTGCTAGACAATTTTTCATTCTTTTGAATGAGTGGTCTTTAAAACTGTGCAGTGTTCAGCCTGTTTTATATCTTTACATAGCTGCCAAGGTTTCAGATTGCTTGTGTGACTTTTTCATAATTTCAGTGTAATTATGAGTGACATTCAATGACTATGAGTGACATTTTCTGGTGAGCAAAATCAAGCAATGAAGACAAGGGAAACACATAAATATCGGAAACTACACCCATTTGAGCAACAAGAAAGTTTAAGGAGATCTGAAAACTTCTGCAAAGGGCCAGAAATGGAAGGGCACTCATAGCTCATAGCTGCCAAGTTTTAAGATTGCTTCTTTGTGACATTTCCATGATTTTAGGGCGCTTATGAGTGGCATTAAGTGACCACATGTGTGACACTTAAGAGTGACATTTTTTCATTTCATGAGTAGAAGGACACACTCTTTCCAAACATTAAAGATGAACTCTAAGGTACAAGCAGGATGTTCATTCAAGGGGGAGAGAAGTGGTCCTTTGATCATCTTTCTATTTTCATTATGCATTTCTAACATTATTTGTTGTACATATAAGAAAACAGAAGCTTTTTATTGCAAGCCTGGTAACTTCGCTGTGTGTACCACACATTTACTCTCTGTGTGGAATTGTGCATCTGAAATATAAAGAAAAAAACATTCCTCTTGGTTATCAGTGCAACTAATTGGAAGGGCAGCCTAGTAGGTTAATGCACATGCTTCAGAGATCAGACACACCAACTTCAGAGCAGAGAGAGAGAGAGAGAGTATGTGTGACTCGCCTGACTACATTAGCAGTCTAGAAGTGCCCGGGGAGTGTGTGTGCCAGAGCACGTGTCTTGAGAGTGCCTTCCAGCTACTTTGGGCGGGCTGATAGGGGGGCACCGGGCTGCTGCAGCAGCAGACAGGCTGATGTTTTAAAGTGCTTTTCTCTTACATTGCACTTTGAAGCATATACTGATAAGTGAAAGAAAAACCGCCTTTCATGAATTTTTGTATTTGTTACACTGGCTGGGCCTTTAAAATGCCAGTCATGCTGACCAGGTGGCAGCCCGGCAGATTCTTTCATATGTTTCCATGTGTTTTCGGGTTCCCGGTGAATGTCTAAAAGCCCTCTATGTTCCAGGAGCGGGGTGTTAGGGAGTAGCATTGTTGTTACTGGGGCCCCTTCAGGAGTGCTGATTTAAGGCGGTAGGATGCCATGACCTGCCCTCACCTGCTTCGCCTTTTCTTTAATCGTGCCTTTGTTATCAGTGTTACTTTCTACTGGTAACTGGAGGTCGTTTAGGTTAAACTGACCTTCCGCGCCCTTCACACCACTTAGAGAGCTACTTACCTTTGGCGCATCACATTGCTCCGTTAAGGTAGGTTGTAGGGGTGGCTTATTTTGGAGGGAGATGGCTTCCATCTTTCCTTTTAGAGAGTGGTTACTCTCTCCCAACTCCGTAGTTGTTCTTTGTTGCCCCTTTATCTGTATTCCAATCTCTTCAGATGTAAAAGTCACTTCAGTGAACAAATTCTTTTCTCCCAATTCTGGGGCGTTGAAGGCGATTGCAGATATATCCTTTGCTTCTGTAAATTCATGTTGGGGAGAGCTCTAAAGAGTATAATCAGGTTACCCATGTTTCCTGTGTCACCTTCTGCAAGATTTATAATCTGGAAGGAAAATTTAGTTTAATTGTGGATTCAGATGGTGTGAGATGGGACGCAGTGAGTGTTGCCTTCCTGGGGGCATGCCGTACAGTGAAACAGGGGGTGCTGGCCCAGGGGGCAACGCCAACCGATGGGGAGCCCCCAAGACAGGTGCGGGCCGGTTTGGACTGGTGCCCAGCAGCGCCAACGGTGGTGCAGCAATTTTGTATTTTTACGGCTGGGACACCCGTGATTGGTAGGTGGGCCGGTGCGGGTTAGGGGGGGGCAGGGCGGTCCCGGGGGCAGCCAGGCGAGGATAAAAGTGGGGAGTGCATCTCCACATAGTTACCTGGTTTGCCTCGACTGGCTGCCTCTGACGACTTTGTTGCTGTGCCCACGCCCCGGACCTTGCCACGCTGCTGCTCTGAACTCGGCGGTGAAGCTGCCTTTTGTGAGAAGTTGGCCTGATATGTAGTGCTCACTATTCTAGTGATCACTGTGTATCATTCCAAACGACCCTTATTGATGATTGGTTGTAAGTCAACCTTTTAGACCAGCTATCCTAGTAGCGTGGATACGAGCAGTCTTAGGCTAAACTCTAGAGGGCGTGTTAAGCCAGCTGTTTACCATCACATATACCCCTTGAACACCAAGTGAAAGGACACCACACAAGTTGTTATGAAAATAAAAGGATATTTATTTATAACAAGACTACCCTGGCTCTTTATGAGTAAGGGAGCTAAGCACACTACAAAACTCTTAGGAAAATACTTCAGTTGCACAATTTACACAAATGCCCGAGAGGCACGAGAAACCACCTACACTAACAGTGAAATGCGAATGGTTAGAGTCTGGAGGTACTGATTCCGGAGTGATCCGATCAGTGGGACTAAACGAAAAAGGAACTGGACACTTGTAGAGCGAACCTGCGATGGAGCACCGAGATGCTCGAGTTACCTAGCCCGGAGGCTGCGGCTGCGGGAAGTTCGCCAAGATGTCGGGAGTCCTCGTGTAGTCTCAGGAGCCTGAAAGAAGAAGTTGCTGGCAGGCGACCAGTGACGATGTTCAGAGCGATCCAAGCCTGGATCGGTGATGAAGAAAACCTGAAAGCAGAGGGGACTCAGTTCTCAACCGCTAGCCAGCGATCGTGTGGGTACCAGGAGGGTACCGGCTGAAGTCACCTCGACCAGGTGAGTGGGTGACGTCGGACTCGGCTGTTCCTCGGACCAGGAGGCGCGGCGGCGACCAGGATGGAGGGCGAGCTGTCCCACGAAGGTGTCTGCTGTCGATGATGCTGGGCCCAGGAAGGGGCAGCGGATCTTGGCAGTGGCAACCCAAGCGGGGGAGTCAAGATGGCGTCGGGAGTGGACCAGGAGGGTCCGGGGTACTCCTCTGTTGAAGGGGAGCAAGAGCCAGTCTGGAGCAACCAGACTAGTGATGAAACCAAACGTGGTGCGTCGTGAAGAGGGCCACAAGCCGGTCGGCAAGTGGTCGGACAACGCGGTGAACAGCAAGGAGCGGAAGGGCCCCCACGCAGATCTCGTGGATGCTGGGGAGACAGACTTCGATGCTGGAGCTGCTCAGGGTTTAGGGCTTCTCAAACCCTAGGTGCACTCACTCGAGGGTCCCTCGGTGGGCGTGCTAGATAAGCGTCGTGCAGGTTCTGAAGATAGCCGGTCCCGCAGGTCTCGTCACACCTACGACTCTCAGCTGAGCTGATGAGGGAGGTAAAAGGTCAGAGATGGCAGGGAACTCGGGTCTCGTCGAGCTGGGCAGTCTTGATCCGTAGGAGAGACTTACAGCAAACCGCAAGCGCTTAGGTGGTGCCTGCTGGTGCAGGGTGGCTACTCCTTAGCCACAAGGGAGAGTCTTCAGAAATAGTCAAGAGTTCCTTTCGTGGAAAGTGGTTCGTGATTCGGAGGTATCCGATTATCTGATTATCCAATTTGGGAAGGGGACTCGCTCCTACCTTTATTCTAAGAAAAGGGGCTGGCCCGTGACTAGGTTCTACCTATGGGTGGAGCCAGGAGGGGGGTGGTTACACCCCTATCCTTTGTCCGGCTTCGCGCCAGCTCAGGGGCTGGTGTGCCCCCGAAACTGGTTTGAGCCGGGCTATGCACAGTGAGCACCGGGGTGCCACTTGCAATCACCTTCCTTTCAGCCCTGCCTACCTGGGATACACAAACCCTGTCTGGGACGGTGCTGACACCGCCCTCGACAGGAAACCCTTTGTCCAAGCTCCCCTCGCTGGAAGGTCCCCCAGCAGCGGGAGGTCAGACTTGTGTCTGGTGGCAGCATCCATTTTGTGATGCTGAGGCTTGAGTCAACTTTAACCGGGGTTCAAGGTTACTTCCATGTCGTGTCCCTCTAAAAGGGGGGGAATGCCAACCCCGTCACCAGGACTGGCGAGGGGTTCGTATTCCCATTCGTATGACACCTTACTCGACATGTGTAGGTGATGCGAGGCCAAAGTTAGCAGATAACCGCAAGGATTATAAGGCATTAAAAGTAGTTGGCCCGCGTCACCATGGAACGGCTATTAGGACTTGGTTCCGCAAGCCGTCGACGGGCTCAGCTCGCGCCAGAGCACCGTCCCACATGATCCCCTGCACTCTGCCTTCAGGATTGATAAGGCCTGCTATAGGAGTGACTGATAAGAATCCATGTGTCCATTTTAGGGTTTAGGTGTAGGAATACTACACCTACAGCAACGGGTGATTACACCACGTGGCCCCAGCTGTCGTGCAGCCAGTTGTGTCAGATTTGGGCGGCCATTCCAGGGGTGGCATAATACATGCTTCAGCCCCTGGTAGGCCCTGGGTACACCGATGCCCTGGATACCTGTGGTATGCTGAGACAGGGACTGACAAGGCGGCCCAGTTCCAATTAGTGGATGCACCTAATGTACATGTGTGTTAATTTCGAGAGAGAACAGCTAGGCTGTGGGTCTGATTGGCAGGCCCACAGCCGGAGAAAGTCGTAAACCAATGAAGCAAAAGCAAAAAATCTGGGTGATCATAGGATTGCAGACCCTACTCTCCTACATGACCCCCCCCCCCAAACTTTGGGACAATAAGCTAACCTTGACCAGGTGAGTCTTCTTGCTCTAAGTGGAAATACCTGGAGAGCCCATCTGCATTGCCATGATCAGTGCAATCCACTGTGAAGTCCATCCCCTGTAGGGAAATGGACCACCTAAGTAGTTTGGGGTTTTCACCCTTCATTTGATTTAGCCACAAGAGGGGCTTATGGTCGGTCTGAATCTTGAAGTGAGTGCCAAACAAGTATGGCCTCAACTTCTTCAGGGCCCAAACCACAGCAAAGGCCTCCCTCTCAATAGCTGACCAATTCTTCTCTCTGGGGGTCAGCCTCCTGCTAATAAAAGCTATGGGCTGGTCATGACCATCAAAATTCAGTTGCGATAGAACAGCTCCCACACCCAGCTCCGAAGCGTCTGTTTGGACAATGAATGGTTTGGAGTAGTCTGGACTCTTTAGGATAGGTGCTGTGCACATGGCCTGCTTTAGGTCATCGAATGCCTTCTGACAGCTTGCTGTCCACTGAACTTTTTTTGGCATCTTTTTACTTGTCAGGTCGTTTAGCGGGGTCACAATGGATCCATAATTTCTGACAAATTTCCGGTAATAACCAGTCAGGCCCAAGAAAGCTCGAACCTGAGTCTGGGTGGTTGGAGGAGCCCAGTCCTGGATGGCCTGTATTTTGCTCTCCAATGGTTGAACCTGGCCTCCACCTACAATGTGGCCCAGGTATACAACCTGTGTCTGCCCTATCTGGCACTTGGTGGCCTTGATAGTGAGGCCTGCCTTCTGCAGGGCCTCTAACACTTTCCTCAGGTGGACCAGGTGATCCTCCCAGGTGGAGCTAAAGACAGCGATATCGTCCAGATACGCCGCACAGAAGTCGTCCAACCCAGTGAGAACTCGATTCACCAGCCTTTGGAAGGTGGCAGGTGCATTTTTCAAACCAAAGGGCATTACCACGAACTGATAATGCCCACCCGGGGTAGAAAATGCTGTTTTGGGCTTGGCCTCCTCAGCTAACCTGATTTGCCAATACCCAGCTGTCAGGTCAAACGTACTTAAGTAGCTGGCCGAGGCCAACCGGTCGATAAGTTCGTCTGCTCTTGGTATCGGGTGGGCGTCAGTCTTAGTGACCGCATTGAGACCTCTGTAGTCCACGCAGAACCTCATCTCTTTCTTACTGCCCTGGGTGTGAGGTTTCGGCACGAGCACTACGGGACTAGCCCAGGGGCTGTCCGAGGGTTCAATGACTCCCAGCTCCAACATTTTCTGCACCTCTGTCTTGATGCAGTCTCTGACATGATCAGGTTGCCGATAGATTTTACTCTTTACGGGCAGACTGTCCCCAGTGTCGACCTCATGGGTACACCACTTGGTCTGACTGGGTGTCAGAGAGAACATATGTCGAAAGGATTGAAGAACCTGTTTACAATCCTCTTGTTGATGTCCAGAGAGGCTGCCACAAAAGACAACACCATCTACTGATCCATCGTCAGGGTTCTGAGAGAGCAGGTCTGGGAGAGGGTCACTCTCCTCCTCCTGTCCCTCATCTGTGGCCATGAGCAAGCCCATGCCCTCCCTGTCGACATATGCCTTGAGCCTGTTTACATGGAGCACCCTGTGGGGGCTCCGAGGAGTTCCCAGGTCTACCAAGTAGGTGACCTCTCCCTTTTGCTCAATGATCGTGTGGGGCCCAGACCATTTGTCTTTGAGTGCTGCTGGGGCCACTGGCTCCAGCACCCACACCTTCTGTCCAGGCTGGTACACAGTCAGGACAGCCTTTTGGTCGTGCCAAGCTTTCTGTAATTCTTGGCTCGCCTCCAGGTTTTTAGACGCCTTTTCCATGTACTCCGCCATCCGCGAGCGGAGACCGAGCACATAGTCCACAATGTTTGATGCCGGCTTTCTGAGAGGTCTCTCCCATCCTTCCTTTACCAAACAAAGGGGTCCCCTTACAGGATGTCCGAACAGAAGCTCGAAAGGGCTGTAGCCAACCCCCTTCTGCGGGACCTCTCTGTAGGCGAACAAGAGGCAGGGTATCAGGACATCCCATCTCCGCCGAAGCTTTTCAGGTAGTCCGTGAATCATCCCTTTTAGGGTCCGGTTGAATCTCTCAACCAGCCCATTGCATTGTGGGTGATAGGGTGTGGTGAACTTGTAGTTGACACCACATTCCTTCCACATAGCAGTCAGATATCCCGACATGAAGTTTGCACCTCTGTCTGAGACGACCTCCTTAGGGAAGCCCACTCTGGAGAACACTCCAAGTAGGGCCCGTGCCACCACAGGTGCTGTAGTGGTCCTAAGGGGAATAGCTTCAGGATACCTGGTGGCGTGGTCCACCACCACCAGTATGAACTTGTGCCCTGATGCTGTCTGGGGTTCCATTGGTCCGACAATGTCGATCCCCACTCGTTCAAAGGGTACCCCCACCACTGGTAGTGGTATGAGGGGGGCCTTTGTCGTGCCACCTGACTTACCACTGGCTTGGCAAGTGACACAGGAGCGGCAAAACTCCTTCGTATCTTCGGACATGTGGGGCCAGTGAAAGTGTGGAACAATTCTGTCCCAAGTCTTATTCTGGCCTAAGTGACCTACAAGGGGAATCTCGTGGGCCAAGGTGAGAAGGAAACCTCTCAGAGACAAGGGGATGACCAACCTCCTGGTCGCACCAGGTTTGGGGTCTCTTGCCTCGGAGTACAGGAGTCCATCGTCCCAGTACACTTTGTGGGTACCTGTGGCGTTCCCTGCAGCCTCAGCAGCGGCCTGCTGTCTGAGGGGTTCAAGTGAGGGGCAGTCTAACTGTGCCTTCCCCAGGTCTTCCCTGGAGGGTCCCCCTGAGCCCAGAAACTCAACCTGACCAGGTTCAAGCTCTTGCGGCTCAGTTTCCCTCAGTTCTTTAAGGTCAGCCTCCTCGGAGACTTGATCCACGACCTGGGGCAAGGGGGAAGGCGAAGCCTTACCCTTACTGCTCCTTTTCTTGGAAGGTGCCTGGTCCGTTCTTCCAGGATCCAGCACCTGTTCAGTGGGGCATCTTTTGGCCTGTGACCTGGTCACAGCAAGGACATGTGCTGGCAAGCCTAACATCTCCATGTGAGTCCTCTGCTCCACTTCTGACCATTGTGACGTTTCCAAATCATTGCCCAACAGACATTCTACGGGGAGGTCTGAACTAACCACAACCTTTTTCGGGCCACTTACCCCTCCCCAGGAGAAATCAACAACTGCCATACTGTGATTGGTAGTGACGTTGCTGGCATTGGTCACTAGGTAACTGGTACCTAGCATGATCTGTCCAGGGTCCACGAAGTTAGGCGTCACCATGGTGACACTGGCACACGTGTCCCTGTAGGCCTGAGCCACTCTTCCATTTATCAAAGGTGTCTGTCTGTATTTGCCCAAAGTATTGGGACTGGCGTCAGGGGACATATCCATATCCCCTGTACAGACAAGGACGGCCTGAGTGAGCGTGCCGACTAAGTCGTCACTCCCCTCGGTTCCCAAGGTTAACCCAACTAATGCCTTGGGAGGCGCACTACCACTGCTGACTGTACTAGGGGGTGCAGGTGCCTTAGGGGCTGCAGTGGCAGGAGTTTGCCCTCCTTTCTTGGTGCACTCACTAAACCAGTGAGTCTTACTTTTACAGTATTGGCACCACCTTTTTGACTGGCCTTCTTGAGTCTTCTTCTTCTGTGAAGCCTGACCCCCACCCTCTTTGGTTTGTTGGGGACCTGTCGAAGACTTCTGGTCATTTTGTTCGTTCTTGTTACCCTTTTGGTCTGCTTTCTTCTGACCACCCTGGTTCTGATTCTGGTTCTGCTTGACCCTTGTTCTGACCCATCTGTCCGCCTTCTTTCCCAATTCTTGGGGAGAGGTCAGATCCGAGTCGACAAGGTGCTGATGCAACAATTGGTTCTGACAGTTGTTTAAAATCTGTTCTCGCATGATAAGATTGTACAATCCTGTGTAATCAGTAACCTTGCTACCCAGCAACCAGCCTTCCAAAGCCTTAGTGGCACAATCGACAAAGTCAGCCCAATCCTGAGACTGAATTTTCTGGGTGTCCCCGAACAGCACCCGGTACTGTTCCGTGGTTAAGCCGAACCCATCAATCAGTGTGTTCTTCAGGACCTGGTAGTTGTTAGCATCCTCAGCTCTTGTAGTGAGGAGCTTGTCCCTTCCTTTACCTTCAAAGGAAAGCCACAGTATAGCTGCCCACTGACTTGGGGGGACGCACTGGACAGTGCAGGCTCTCTCCAAGGCAGTTATCCACTTGTGGATGTCGTCCCCTTGTTTAAAGGGGGGCACGATTTTACTCAGGTGTCTAGTGTCTATACCCCTGTCTTTCTCTCTATGGAGAATGCTGCCACCAGTGGGATCTAACCCACTTAATTTCTGTTCTCGGGCCAAGGCAAGTCTTTCTTTGGCGAGGGCAAGTTCTTCCCGCTCGATCCTCAGATTGACCTCCCGCATCTTCGCTTCATGCTCCCTCCTCTGAGGGGAAGTCATTCCTCTCTGAGAAGATGCCTGAGAGACATGTGTATGAACCGATCTGCCAGAGCCTCTGGAGAGAGACCTAGCTCGTCCGTTCCCAAGGTTAAGCCTGCTTGAGCGTGGGCCCGGGGCTCCCCCAGTTCCATTCTCATGCCTGCTTAAGTTGGTCCTTGTAAGCCTGCCGACTACCACTGGACCTTTGTCTGCCTCGTCTCCCGATAACTCGTCCTCGTCCTCCTCCTCTGTGTGGGGGTCGAGGTCCGGGTCACCGAGGGTTCCCTCTAAGGGCGGCATGTTCCCATCTGCACTGGGGGGACCTGTGTTAGAGGACCTCCTAGCATCGTACGCCTCTAAGAGACCTATCAGTATTGCGATGGTAGGGTTAGAACCCTGGTTTAGCTTCCTGGAGGCACACAGTTGTCGCATCTCCTTGAAGCTAAGAGTTGCATATCGTGACACGACCTGTGGAGGGTCACTGACCACTAAGGGAGTCTGCGAAGACTCTCCGTGGATCTACATGCTTTTCTAGTGAGGTGTAAGTGTTGCACCTACCTACACTATGGGTTTACCTACTGATCCCTTGCTAGGAGTTGTAGTCAGGGTGTGCTAAGCCCTGTTACACTACAACAGCCGGTTCAGTAGAACTCGGAGTATTCTAAGTTAAGTTATATGTACCTGGGTACTTATGTGATCTTTCACTGCGATATTCTTAGGATACGTGTGTGGTAAAACAACAGCAAGCTCAAATCCCAACCGCTGCTCACCAATGTGAGAAGTTGGCCTGATATGTAGTGCTCACTATTCTAGTGATCACTGTGTATCATTCCAAACGACCCTTATTGATGATTGGTTGTAAGTCAACCTTTTAGACCAGCTATCCTAGTAGCGTGGATACGAGCAGTCTTAGGCTAAACTCTAGAGGGCGTGTTAAGCCAGCTGTTTACCATCACATATACCCCTTGAACACCAAGTGAAAGGACACCACACAAGTTGTTATGAAAATAAAAGGATATTTATTTATAACAAGACTACCCTGGCTCTTTATGAGTCAGGGAGCTAAGCACACTACAAAACTCTTAGGAAAATACTTCAGTTGCACAATTTACACAAATGCCCGAGAGGCACGAGAAACCACCTACACTAACAGTGAAATGCGAATGGTTAGAGTCTGGAGGTACTGATTCCGGAGTGATCCGATCAGTGGGACTAAACGAAAAAGGAACTGGACACTTGTAGAGCGAACCTGCGATGGAGCACCGAGATGCTCGAGTTACCTAGCCCGGAGGCTGCGGCTGCGGTAAGTTCGCCAAGATGTCGGGAGTCCTCGTGTAGTCTCAGGAGCCTGAAAGAAGAAGTTGCTGGCAGGCGACCAGTGACGATGTTCAGAGCGATCCAAGCCTGGATCGGTGATGAAGAAAACCTGAAAGCAGAGGGGACTCAGTTCTCAACCGCTAGCCAGCGATCGTGTGGGTACCAGGAGGGTACCGGCTGAAGTCACCTCGACCAGGTGAGTGGGTGACGTCGGACTCGGCTGTTCCTCGGACCAGGAGGCGCGGCGGCGACCAGGATGGAGGGCGAGCTGTCCCACGAAGGTGTCTGCTGTCGATGATGCTGGGCCCAGGAAGGGGCAGCGGATCTTGGCAGTGGCAACCCAAGCGGGGGAGTCAAGATGGCGTCGGGAGTGGACCAGGAGGGTCCGGGGTACTCCTCTGTTGAAGGGGAGCAAGAGCCAGTCTGGAGCAACCAGACTAGTGATGAAACCAAACGTGGTGCGTCGTGAAGAGGGCCACAAGCCGGTCGGCAAGTGGTCGGACAACGCGGTGAACAGCAAGGAGCGGAAGGGCCCCCACGCAGATCTCGTGGATGCTGGGGAGACAGACTTCGATGCTGGAGCTGCTCAGGGTTTAGGGCTTCTCAAACCCTAGGTGCACTCACTCGAGGGTCCCTCGGTGGGCGTGCTAGATAAGCGTCGTGCAGGTTCTGAAGATAGCCGGTCCCGCAGGTCTCGTCACACCTACGACTCTCAGCTGAGCTGATGAGGGAGGTAAAAGGTCAGAGATGGCAGGGAACTCGGGTCTCGTCGAGCTGGGCAGTCTTGATCCGTAGGAGAGACTTACAGCAAACCGCAAGCGCTTAGGTGGTGCCTGCTGGTGCAGGGTGGCTACTCCTTAGCCACAAGGGAGAGTCTTCAGAAATAGTCAAGAGTTCCTTTCGTGGAAAGTGGTTCGTGATTCGGAGGTATCCGATTATCTGATTATCCAATTTGGGAAGGGGACTCGCTCCTACCTTTATTCTAAGAAAAGGGGCTGGCCCGTGACTAGGTTCTACCTATGGGTGGAGCCAGGAGGGGGGTGGTTACACCCCTATCCTTTGTCCGGCTTCGCGCCAGCTCAGGGGCTGGTGTGCCCCCGAAACTGGTTTGAGCCGGGCTATGCACAGTGAGCACCGGGGTGCCACTTGCAATCACCTTCCTTTCAGCCCTGCCTACCTGGGATACACAAACCCTGTCTGGGACGGTGCTGACACCGCCCTCGACAGGAAACCCTTTGTCCAAGCTCCCCTTGCTGGAAGGTCCCCCAGCAGCGGGAGGTCAGACTTGTGTCTGGTGGCAGCATCCATTTTGTGATGCTGAGGCTTGAGTCAACTTTAACCGGGGTTCAAGGTTACTTCCATGTCGTGTCCCTCTAAAAGGGGGGGAATGCCAACCCCGTCACCAGGACTGGCGAGGGGTTCGTATTCCCATTCGTATGACACCTTACTCGACATGTGTAGGTGATGCGAGGCCAAAGTTAGCAGATAACCGCAAGGATTATAAGGCATTAAAAATAGTTGGCCCGCGTCACCATGGAACGGCTATTAGGACTTGGTTCCGCAAGCCGTCGACGGGCTCAGCTCGCGCCAGAGCACCGTCCCACATGATCCCCTGCACTCTGCCTTCAGGATTGATAAGGCCTGCTATAGGAGTGACTGATAAGAATCCATG
Organism: Triturus cristatus; assembly: GCF_964204655.1. Classification (NCBI taxonomy): domain Eukaryota; kingdom Metazoa; phylum Chordata; class Amphibia; order Caudata; family Salamandridae; genus Triturus; species Triturus cristatus. The sequence continues at coordinate 1,203,151,703 of NC_140582.1, read as the reverse complement.
TGTCCATTTTAGGGTTTAGGTGTAGGAATACTACACCTACAGCAACGGGTGATTACACCACGTGGCCCCAGCTGTCGTGCAGCCAGTTGTGTCAGATTTGGGCGGCCATTCCAGGGGTGGCATAATACATGCTTCAGCCCCTGGTAGGCCCTGGGTACACCGATGCCCTGGATACCTGTGGTATGCTGAGACAGGGACTGACAAGGCGGCCCAGTTCCAATTAGTGGATGCACCTAATGTACATGTGTGTTAATTTCGAGAGAGAACAGCTAGGCTGTGGGTCTGATTGGCAGGCCCACAGCCGGAGAAAGTCGTAAACCAATGAAGCAAAAGCAAAAAATCTGGGTGATCATAGGATTGCAGACCCTACTCTCCTACACCTTTTTTCCCACCCTCCCATCTTGTTCCTTCTTGGGGCGGGGAAGGAGTCATGTTTGGTCACAAAACAGATGGACAACCTTGGCATCAGTAACGGAAGTGAAGCCTTTGGCTCAAAACCGGGGCTGGGGTTGCCGTGGGGGGGTAGAGTAGGGTTGGGACTCCTGCTACAGTGATTGTCCCTGGTCTCTCACGGTACTCCATTACATGGCCCCAGAGGATGTCGGGGATGGCCTCTGCGCCAGGGGTGCAAGGTATGGCTTGGTAGCCCAGGCCCATCCCCATTGGGTGCCAGGGGGATCATCCCTTTCTTGGGTTGGCTCTGGCATGGTTACGGTGGGGCCCAGTTTTCATGCTGGCCCACGCTCCCTCTATCTTGAGGGGGCAGGTGAGTTCGCCTTGTGATATGCAACTTGTGGTATGGGGACCACAGTCCCAAATCATTTGGAATAGTCAATGTCATGGTACTTGGCAGGGCCGGCTCTAGGGCGGTGCGATCGGTGCCACCGCACCGGGTGCTGACGTGGGGTGGGGGCGCCATGTTTATTGTTTTATTTACGTTTTAAATGCACCGGATGCCACGTTCCTTGTCCCGGCAATTTTCAAGCATCAATGAAAATGTCAGGATAACTCCGGTGATGAATGTTCTTCCTGGAGACAGACCGGAGCTTTGTTTGTTAGCGCTTAGGGTTAATGTGCCTGCTGCAAAGAACGAGTCCCATTCACATCACAAAGTGCATATAATATAAATAGGTCAATGGGTTATCGCTTATGTCAGAGAGATCCTTTTGTTACTTGCAGTTTAAAAGTTAAAATCCTAATACAGAAAAGGGAGCTATTAACTGTCGTCAACGAGCAGCATGCAGACTGCAGGGAATATGTTACATATGTTTATTTGCCCAGTCTTTCCTTGCCCTTATATTGCCAACAGGGTTCATTTGGGTAGAAATCAATTCTTATTATTAAAGAAAATCCCTAACAATGTTGTTACATTTTAAATTCAGAATTTGTGCTTTTCAGGACCAAGGACTCTTAAACTATCCTGCCTACCAGTTTGGATGACTTGTGACTCCTTCACCTTATAGGCCTCTGTTTTATGTAACATTTCCGATGCACCTTAAACTGGTATGAGTGTTGCTATAAAACTAAATGAATCTAATAGACCGTGGTTATGGAGACTTGGGGGGGCATTATCAAATGGTGGTATTGAGGGAATCCGTTGCGAGGTGGTCATGGGGGTGCGCCAACAAACATTGTCGCACAGGGCACCACCAGAACTAAAGCCGGCCCTGGTGTCTGGGGGATGGCCAGCCATGACTCCTTTGGGATCTGTTGCTATGAAGGACTTGTATTAGTTCCCCTTAATCAAAGTCTCTTGATGTACATATTGTAAATGTCATGTGAAAGCTTGGATAATCAAATCATTTTGTTGATATAAAATGTCGTGTTTATGTTGATTGTACTAAATGAAACAGACGCTCTGGCTTTTTATAGTCTTGATGGTGTGAGAACATGGAGGCATTCAGTTGTGACGTCAATCCTCCATCAGTCCTGGCAAACTGCAGTGTGCATACTGTGGGGTATATTTACAAACCCCTATCGCCACCAGAGCGTTACTTTTTTTGATGCTTTGGTGGCAGTGTGGCATTTCAATATTTACAATGTAGCGCTAAGCAACTTAATGTGGCTTAACGCCACCTTGTAAATATGCCCTTTTCCACCGAAGTTCTCGCTGGCAAAGGGGCGTGCAGTGGGTGTTGTAGTGGGCGTTCCACTGCAATGACCATACTTTTTGCAAGGTGCCCCAGATTTACAAGGCTGGGACAGTGCCAAAACGAAGGCCAGGGAATACCTGGTCTTAGAATGGTGATACCAGGAGAAATGATTAATTTCTCCTCACTTTTTGCTCTTTTTATGTTTGCTGCTTCAACCATTATTGATTCTTTATGTGCAGGAATTTGTCCCTTCCTGCACATAAACAATCGCCCCTGCAGCGCAGGCACCTTTGCAACATTGTGGCAGGGTGCATGCGCTTGTACTAGGGAGCTTTTTTTGCGCCACTGATGTTTTGTGTAAAACTAACGTGCACCACACAAACACACGGGTTAGTGAAGCTTGCCTATGTGTTTACTAACGTTAACAAAATGAATGAAGGACTAAAATGCTCATATCTGGGAATCTTTACTGCGCATGCGTCAACTGCATCTACGTAGTATGACGAGCTTTCGCTTAGAGGGAAATTCTTGCGCATGAGCAGAAGGCACTAATATGGCAGCTTGAAGGCTCGCGTACAGGGCATCTGCTTTGCTGAAAAGAAAAGGAGCTATTATACTAACGCTAATGCAGGAAAAATTATAATAAATAAAGAGGAATAGTGTAGAGATGGGTGGGATACAGTGAAACCATTTATTCTTGAAAGTAACATCTGTGTTTCTGACTTTATTATTAGTGTGCATTTGGGCCTCTAGTGTGTAGCTGAAGTAAAATGAACCACCTGACACAGTTGCGCATGACTATTGAGAGTGGACCCGGAAGGATGGTGCAAAGGTTGGAAGAGGGACAAGGTCGCCGAATGTCGGAGCCTGAGTTAATGCAGTGAAGTGTTCAAATGCATGAAACTACACGTCTGAATTATTACAAATGTTGCAAATGTAATGTGAATGCGGGTGTGAAATAAAGTTTGAATAAAGAATTAAGGGGATGGGTTTGCGAACAAGAAGTTAATAGAAATTGATGTCATGTAATCATGGTGTGATGGAGCTTCCCCCCCCTGTCTGACCAATCAAAGTTCGTTTTTTTATGATATTGAAACATTTATGGGTGGGACATCCTGAACGAAAGGTGTACCTAAGGTAGCTTTAGTTAGTTAGTTAGCTCCTTGAGACGGAGATGCTGTGCGTGGTGCAGACGATGCTGTGAGCCGAGTGCTGGGGGAAGATGCTGTGAGATGCTGATGAAGAATCGAATGCAAAATCTGAAGCAGAACTTTCCTTCCTAAATTAATTGCGTTAGAAGAAGATTTGCGGAAGAATCTTGAGGAGGAAGAGAGTGTCAGAGAGGGGTGCGCCGCAATCATCGGTATTAGAGAGGTAACTATCCTGTCCTGATTCCTGTCCTTAAGACTTTGTTTCCTGAATCTATCTCAGGGGACCCTCACCAGCCCTTTGGGAAGGGGTTGGTCTTTCACACCATTCTTGGTGAAGTATTTTTCTCATTATTTAAATTATCTTTTCTCTCTGTCCTCTCACTTTCTGTGCATTGATCATTGCCTGAATCCGTGATAAATATATGATTTCTAATTGATTGAATTCTCTCTCTAACAAATGAAAGCGAATGTATTGTATTTTTGAAGTGGTTCACATGCTCTAAACATTTAGATAAAGCGTTGAAAATTTAAAGGAGTCTGTGGTTATTTCAATATTAAAGTATAAGTAAGCTAGTTTATGTCAATATCACCATCAATTAGCTCAACTAATGGTCCATCGACCAGAGGAAAGAACTTTTTGATCTGTGAAGGGTTAGTTAAAAGAGAATTGAGGTATTTTAGACTAATCCTAAACATTGTGAACCTCATAAACTTGACACCCAGCGGTTTTACTCCATTGTGTGTTTGAGGGGCCCAGGTGAGTCTATGGTAGTAGAGTATCTGTTGTTGTTGAACCGCTGGATCACCAGCGCTAGGAAACATGGGTGTGCGCCGTATTATTGTGAATACGGCGCATTCCTGTGTTTAAAAATGTCGGCGCACCGCGTTGCCAAATCTGGCGTGGCTCCCTGGTCCGACATATTTTTATATATATGCCCACGTATTTGAAGAGAAAAGAGTCGGACCCAGACTCCGAAATCTTTAGCGTTGGGCTAACGTTACTTTTCTTACACTAACCCATAGATGAACCTTTTTGGGGATTCGCAAACCAACGCAAATTGGTGTTGCTTTGGTTTGTATAGAAAAATAGCACAAAGCAGTGCGAAACCCTGCATTACATTACTTTGCGTCAAGGGATTGTTACATGGATGGTACATGGGTGTAACCGCGTGACCACCCATGCTTTTTTACTCGAAGCCCCACGCTCAAACATCAGTAGAAAGGGTTTAATGCTAAAAAGTAACACTGCTGAAAAGCACGCGTTAAACTGAGACATTTTGTCATTTCTCAGTGCTTTTCCGACTTTGCATGCGTGCTTTACTGTGCAGCTCACATACAAAGTAGGAAAAGCTTTTTCATTTGTCTAGGCATTGCATTTTGTACAGGAAGGATACCCTTCCTCTACAAAATCTATGCTAGACTCACACACACACTCAAGCGCTATGGCACTAAGGTGTGTGGGCAGTGCTCGGCAGCTGAAATCAGTGCCGGCGCCAGGGGAAGGGGATAAGAAATCTACTTCCATGTGAATATTGTGCTCTCCTCCTCCCTCCCTGTCACGCAATGCAGCGCAGCATCTTTGGGTGCTGCACGGCGTTGCCTTTCAGGTTTCAGAATCTGGGCCACCGAGTCTTCCCTGGAGTCAAGGACAGTCAACAAATCCACCCCACAAACTGAGCACATCACTAAAATCCCACTTCCGCAGGCAAAGGTTCACCAAAGTCTCCCAAACTCAGCACAGCTTCTGAACCCCCAAACATCACTTCTGCGACGTCCAGGACAGCCCAGCCCCATCCATAACCTGGTGCAGTCATCGTCCGCATGGTCTGCTCAGCCCCCTTAAAACTTCAATCAGCTCCTTTAACGGCCCGTGTCTCCTAGCACAGCCACTATCATCAACACATAATAAAAAATGTTATTCAAAAAAGCCAACTCTACGACAGTCACATCCTCGAGAAAAATCGTTTTGATAAAGCTGAACTGTCCAACTCAGCAAAGTAAATATTGCACCTGTTTGTTCAATGAAAAATAGCGGTATAAATGTCATTAGAATATGTAGATGGATACTAATCCTTGTTGCACACTGCAATTTGCATGCGTTCGCTTCGCCAACCATTTAGCTGCACCGTGCTGCGTCATTTTCAAAGCACAGGGATGCATTGTATTGACAGTAAGGCTTCCGGTTTGCCTTGTAAATTAGGCCCCCTTTCATGCTATGGTTAGCGTGAAAGGTATGGGCTGTGAGTGTTGCAGTGGGCGTTACACCGCAACACCTATTATTGTTGACGCTGCCCCCTATGTACAAGGGTTACGTACATAGGAGGAAGCACCAAAATTAAGACCAGGGAAAACCTGGTCTTAACTTGGCGAAACGAGGAGACATGCATTACGTCTCCTTGTTTTTGCTTTTTTCATGTGTGCTGCCTTGTGCAGCACACATGGAAAAAGCAAGCTGCCATTTATTGTTTATGTACAGGAAAATGCCATTTTGTGACTTCCACGTGCGCTGCATTGGCACTATACTGCTAAGAGTAGCGCCAGCACAGGGGGAAACGCAAGGCTGGACCGTATCCTTGTAAATATGGTGCAGTCTTCTGTATCTGAAGTGGCTGAGTGAGGCGGTAAGCCATGACGGCTAATGCCTCACTCCACCACCTGTTACTCCTGCTACTTTAGCTCGCTGGGTTAGATGGCTCTTGTCTGAGGCTGGAATTGATGTTTCCATTTTTGCTGCTCATTCGGCTCGTGGGGCTATGGCCTCTAAAGCGTTCTCGAAGGGTGTTTCATTATTGGACATCATGAAAACCGCAGATTGGTCTTCTGACTCTGTGTTCAAAACTTTTTATTACAAACCTATTGAACATATTGCTTCTGTAGTGGTGGATCAGCTTTGAACAAGCATAATCGGAGCCTCCTGTCCTGACATAGAATTAAAAATTTGCAAACATTCGTGACAAGAATTTTCAATTCTATTAAGGACAAGGAGGCGAGGATTATCCCACCCAAAGTCATGATTTGTTCTCATGTTTTCAATGTTCTATTTGCATTTGATTTATGCTGATGCATTGGTTTTCTCTCTTTTTTACCCCCCCCCCTTTTTTTGTTGACTTCACTCTCTTTATGGGATGAATATTACGGCTGTACTTTCTTTTCAGGTTCTGACCCGAAATAGTGGCCTTTCTGTTCCTCCTGCTTACTCCGCTTGGATGGTCTGCTGCCTCATGTGTTCGGCAATTGCTGTGTTTCTATCGTCAGGGTGATCACCGGCTGTTGCTGATGGACTCTTTTACCTGGCATTCATCGTTTTTTCATTGGACTTCCTGTTTCCTGTGAACTGTTCCTCACCAAAGAAAGAGGACGTACTTTCTCCTACATTATCTTTTATATGTGAGACTCTATGGTTAGTCACGTGGTACCCTGGTGCTCATGGGTACTGTAGTTTTTCGTTTCACAACGGTTCTTCTGATTGGCTGCTGGGCATTTCTAATAAAGTAATGAGAAAGCATAATCCTCGCCTCCTTGTCCTTAATAGAATTGAAAATTCTTGTCACGAATGTTTGCAAATTTTTAACTCTCGAGCACGATGACGGTGACGTCGTACGTTTTTAGTAGAGGGACTGCAGGGCGGCTCACTGCGAAGTGGGCTGACTGGCTGGATGGTGATTTTTAGGTCTCGCTGAGACTCTCTTTGAGACATTTTGTAAGTGGGCTTTCAAAAGTGCTACCCACATGGTTTTGCTGGCCTAGGGCTTGAGTGCACGATGGCGTGCACGTGCACAGCTGCTCCTCTGCTCCTTGCATTCCCCCCTCCCTTCTCACCCAGCCCTTTGATGCTCTGCTCGATTACTTTCACTTTCGCCGCTTTGATGTTTGATCCCGCTTGGCATAGCCTGTACTTGTTTTCTTTGTCCTCACATATGCTCTTCCCTCTATGTTTTTCTCTCTGGTCTCACATGTGCTATTCCCTCTGTATTTTCACTCTGCCCTCACATATGCTTTTCCCTCTCCACTTTTCTCTCTTTCCTCACACATGCTATTCCCTCTGTATTTGTCTCTCTTCCCTCACATGTACTCTTCCTTCTGCATTTTTTCTCTATGCTCTCACATGTGCTCTTCGCTCTGTATTTTTTTCTCTGCCCTCGCATGTGTTCTTCTCTCTATATTTTTCTCTCTGCTCTCACATGCTCTCTTCCCTCTATGTTTTTATCTCCGGTCTAACATGCGCCCTACCCTCTGTATTTTTCGCTTTGCTCTCACATGAGCTCTTCCCTCTCTATTTTTCTCTCCTCCCTCACATGGACTCTTCCCTCTGTATTTTTCTCTCTGCCGTCACGTGCTTTTCCCTCTGTATTTTTCTCTCTGCCCTCACATACTCTTCCCTGTATGTTTTCCTCTTTGCCCTCAAGTGCACTCTTCCCTCTGATCACATGCATACACAACTATGCACACATACAAACACACACATGCATTTACACACACATATGAACATATACAAACACACACAGACATGCATAAACATATGCATATACATGTACACCAACACACCAACCCCACATACACATATAAACAAGCACGCACACCAACATGCTCAAACACATATACATACACACAAACATGCATACAGACATAGGTATACACACAAACATATGTGTACACATCCATGAAGACAAATGAACACAATGACACACCCATACTTGCACACCAACACACACATGCATACACAAACATATACACATACAAACACACACACATGCATACACACACAGATATATACATATAGACACACACACTATGCACACACACGCATCTCCCGTACTGTCTCAGGGGAAGAGTCGGTGTCAGCTGTCTCCTAGAGGGAGATCTCGCATGAGACAGTAAGACTCAGAGACATGTGGCGGTGGAGAGAGACAGACATGCCTCCCTTTAATTGTGTTGTTGCAAGATGGTGACTATCTTCTGCCACTGGTGCATTCAGATAAGCGGCAGGAAGTTCGTCGGACACATGCACTGGTTTCAATTTCGAGAAAGTGGGGTGAACGTTTCACAGATCGGGAGTGTGTGTCAACACGTGTTTCTCCTTCACGGCAAGGCCAATCAGTACGTTTTGTTTAACCGTGTGGTCATGAATCCTTTAATTGCATAAGTGAGCGGGTATGGATGTAAACAAAAATGTAACACTAATACCACATTTTCTGTCACTCTTGTGAACAGGTTTGCTGTGAATGTATGAATGAGAATGGCGTTTTAAAATACGTTGCATGGAAAAGGGTCAACATGGTGTATACGTGTTTTTGGGTGTTTTTTTATTTTTTTTAATTTATTTTTTATTGCATGGTTAACGTCATGATATACCGGATTCGGATGCTTCATTGCAGATCACTTGTTTGGCCCGTGGTTATTTACGAGTTTGGAAAATACTTTTGTATTGTTTAGATTCTTTTTGTCTCTGCCCTATCTCTTCTCTGCGTCCTTACTCTCTCCCATCTTCTCTTTCCACCTCTTTGCTACATGTTCTCTCGTAATGTTTTCATTTTCCCCAACTCTCCTCTGTACTCTCTCTAATTCTTTTTTTGCTCCTTCTCTGTCTCTGTCCCTTCTCTCCTCTTTCACTCCCCACCTGTCCCTTCTCTAACCCCACTCCTCTTCCTCTGCCCGCACCCCCATCCCTCTCTCTCGCAGTACTGCAGCATAGGCAGCACCAGGTCTCTGATGCCTTCTCAGTGTTGGCCCTGGGGGTGGAGGAGGTAAGTCAGCCCCCCAAGTGAATCCCATTATCAACAGATAGTGAACCTCTATTTACCAACAAGTACGGAGTGGTCTCGGGTGACGGCTGATGCGAACAGTGATCTGCTCTCGGCCCGGCAGGGCCTGTGGGGTGGGGGCGTTACCTTACACTAGGAGAGGAAGTAAAAGTGATATCCTCCCTGTGAGAAGTTGGCCTGATATGTAGTGCTCACTATTCTAGTGATCACTGTGTATCATTCCAAACCACCCTTATTGATGATTGGTTGTAAGTCAACCTTATAGACCAGCTATCCTAGTAGCGTGGATACGAGCAGTCTTAGGCTAAACTCTAGAGGGCGTGTTAAGCCAGCTGTTTACCATCACATATACCCCTTGAACACCAAGTGAAAGGACACCACACAAGTTGTTATGAAAATAAAAGGATATTTATTTATAACAAGACTACCCTGGCTCTTTATGAGTCAGGGAGCTAAGCACACTACAAAACTCTTAGGAAAATACTTCAGTTGCACAATTTACACAAATGCCCGAGGGGCACGAGAAACCATCTACACTAACAGTGAAATGCGAATTGTTAGAGTCTGGAGGTACTGATTCCGGAGTGTTCCGATCAGTGGGACTAAACGAAAAAGGAACTGGACACTTGTAGAGCGAACCTGCGATGGAGCACCGAAATGCTCGAGTTACCTAGCCCAGAGGCTGCGGCTGCGTGAAGTTCGGCAAGATGTCGGGAGTCCTCGTTGTAGTCTCAGGAGCCTGAAAGAAGAAGTTGCTGGCAGGCGACCAGTGACGATGTTCAGCGAGATCCAAGCCTGGATCGGTGATGAAGAAAACCTGAAAGCAGAGGGGACTCAGTTCTCAACCGCTAGCCAGCGATCGTGTGGGTACCAGGAGGGTACCGGCTGAAGTCACCCCGACCAGGTGAGTGGATGACGTCGGTCTCGGCTGTTCCTCGGACCAGGAGGCGCGGCGGCGACCAGGATGGAGGGCGAGCTGTCCCACGAAGGTGTCTGCTGTCGATGATGCTGGGCCCAGGAATGGGGCAGCGGATCTTGGCAGTGGCAACCCAAGCGGGGGAGTCAAGATGGCGTCGGTAGTGGACCGGGAGGGTCCGTGGTACTCCTCTGTTGAAGGGGAGCAAGAGCCAGTCTGGAGCAACCAGACCGGTGATGAAAACAATCTTGGAGCGTCGTGAAGAGGGCCACAAGCCGGTCGGCAAGTGGTCGGACAACGCGGTGAACAGCAAGGAGCGGAAGGGCCCCCACGCAGATCTCGTGGATGCTGGGGAGACAGACTTCGATGCTGGAGCTGCTCTGGGTTAGGGCTTCTCAAACCCTAGGTGCACTCACTCGAGGGTCCCTCGGTGGGCGTGCTAGATAAGCGTCGTGCAGGTTCTGAAGATAGCCGGTCCCGCAGGTCTCGTCACACCTACGACTCTCAGCTGGGCTGATGAGGTAGATAAAAGGTCAGAGATGGCAGGGAACTCGGGTCTCGTCGAGCTGGGCAGTCTTGATCCGTAGGAGAGACGTGCAGCAAACCGCAAGCGCGTAGGTGGTGCCTGCTGGTGCAGGGTGGCTACTCCTTAGCCACAAGGGAGAGTCTTCAGAAATAGTCAAGAGTTCCTTTCGTGGAAAGTAGTTCGTGATTCGGAGTTATCCGATTATCTGATTATCCAATTTGGGAAGGGGACTCGCTCCTACCTTTATTCTAAGAAAAGGGGCTGGCCCGTGACTAGGTTCTACCTATGGGTGGAGCCAGGAGGGGGGTGGTTACACCCCTATCCTTTGTCCGGCTTCGCCCCAGCTCAGGGGCTGGTGGGCCCCCGAAACTGGTTTGAGCCGGGCTATGCACAGTGAGCACCGGGGTGCCACTTGCAATCACCTTCCTTTCAGCCCTGCCTACCTGGGATACACAAACCCTGTCTGGGATGGTGCTAACACCGCCCTCGACAGGAAACCCTTTGTCCAAGCTCCCCTCGCTGGAAGGTCTCCCAGCAGCAGGAGGTCAGACTTGTGTCTGGTGGCAGCATCCATTTTGTGATGCTGAGGCTTGAGTCAACTTTAACCGGGGTTCAAGGTTACTTCCATGTCGTGTCCCTCTAAAAGGGGGGAATGCTAACCCCGTCGCCAGGACTGGCGAGGGGTTCGTATTCCCATTCGTATGACACCTTACTCGACATGTGTAGGTGATGCGATGCCAAAGTTAGCAAATAACCGCAAGGATTATAATGCCTTAAAGGTAGTTGGCCCGCGTCACCATGGAACGGCTATTAGGACTTGGTTCCGCAAGCCGTCGACGGGCTCAGCTCGCGCCAGAGCACCGTCCCACATGATTCCCTGCACTCTGCCTTCAGGATTGATAAGGCCTGCTATAGGAGTGACTGATAGGAATCCATGTGTCCATCTTAGGGTTAGGCGTAGGAATACTACACCTATAGCAACGGGTGATTACACCACGCTGCCCCAGCTGTCGTGCAGCCAGTTGTGTCAGATTTGGGCGGCCATCCAGGGGTGGCATAATACATGCTGCAGCCCCTGGTAGGCCCTGGGTACACCGATGCCCTAGATACCTGTGGTATGCTGAGACAGGGACTGACAAGGGGGCCCAGTTCCAATTAGTGGATGCACCTAAGGTACATGTGTGTTAATTTCGAGAGAGAACAGCTAGGCTGTGGGTCTGATTGGCAGGCCCACAGCCGGAGAAAGTCGTAAACCAATGAAGCAAAAGCAAAAAATCTGGGTGATCATAGGATTGCAGACCCTACTCTCCTACATGACCCCCCCCAAACTTTGGGACAATAAGCTAACCTTGACCAGGTGAGTCTTCTTGCTCTAAGTGGAAATACCTGGAGAGCCCGTCTGCATTGCCATGATCAGTGCCAGGTCTATGCTCCACTGTGAATTCCATTCCCTTTAGGGAAATGGACCACCTAAGTAGTTTGGGGTTTTCACCCTTCATTTGATTTAGCCACAAGAGGGGCTTATGGTCGGTCTGAATCTTGAAGTGAGTGCCAAACAAGTATGGCCTCAACTTCTTCAGGGCCCAAACCACAGCAAAGGCCTCCCTCTCAATGGCTGACCAATTCTTCTCTCTAGGGGTCAACCTCCTGCTAATAAAAGCTATGGGCTGGTCATGACCATCAAAATTCAGTTGAGATAGAACAGCTCCCACACCCAGTTCCGAAGCGTCTGTTTGGACAATGAATGGTTTGGAGTAGTCTGGACTCTTTAGGATAGGTGCTGTGCACATGGCCTGCTTTAGGTCATCGAATGCCTTCTGACAGCTTGCTGTCCACTGAACTTTTTTTGGCATCTTTTTACTTGTCAGGTCGTTTAGCGGGGTCACAATGGATCCATAATTTCTGACAAATTTCCGGTAATAACCAGTCAGGCCCAAGAAAGCTCGAACCTGAGTCTGGGTGGTTGGAGGAGCCCAGTCCTGGATGGCCTGTATTTTGCTCTCCAATGGCTGAACCTGGCCTCCACCTACAAGGTGGCCCAGGTATACAACCTGTGTCTGCCCTATCTGGCACTTGGTGGCCTTGATAGTGAGGCCTGCCTTTTGCAGGGCCTCTAACACTTTCCTCAGGTGGACCAGGTGATCCTCCCAGGTGGAGCTAAAGACAGCGATATCGTCCAGATACGCCGCACAGAAGTCGTCCAACCCAGTGAGAACTCGATTCACCAGCCTTTGGAAGGTGGCAGGAGCATTTTTCAAACCAAAGGGCATTACCACGAACTGATAATGCCCACCCGGGGTAGAAAATGCTGTTTTGGGCTTGGCCTCCTCAGCTAACCTGATTTGCCAATACCCAGCTGTCAGGTCAAACGTACTTAAGTAGTTGGCCGAAGCCAACCGGTCGATAAGTTCGTCTGCTCTTGGTATCGGGTGGGCGTCAGTCTTAGTGACTGCATTGAGACCTCTGTAGTCCACGCAAAACCTCATCTCTTTCTTACCGCCCTGGGTGTGAGGTTTCGGCACAAGAACTACGGGACTAGCCCAGGGGCTGTCCGAGGGTTCAATGACTCCCAGCTCCAACATTTTCTGCACCTCTGTCTTGATGCAGTCTCTGACATGATCAGGTTGCCGATAGATTTTACTCTTTACGGGCAGACTGTCCCCAGTGTCGACCTCATGGGTACACCAATTGGTCTGACTGGGCGTCAGAGAGAACATATGTCGAAAGGATTGAAGAACCTGTTTACAATCCTTTTGTTGATGTCCAGAGAGGCTGCCACAAAAGACAACACCATCTACTGATCCATCGTCAGAGTTCTGAGAGAGCAGGTCCGGGAGAGGGTCACTCTCCTCCTCCTGTCCCTCATCTGTGGCCATGAGCAAGCCCATGCCCTCCCTGTCGACATATGCCTTGAGCCTGTTTACATGGAGCACCCTGTGGGGGCTCCGGGGAGTTCCCAGGTCTACCAGGTAGGTGACCTCTCCCTTTTGCTCAATGATCGTGTGGGGCCCAGACCATTTGTCTTTGAGTGCTGCTGGGGCCACTGGCTCCAGCACCCACACCTTCTGTTCAGGCTGGTACACAGTCAGGACAGCCTTTTGGTCGTGCCAAGCTTTCTGTAATTCTTGGCTCGCCTCCAGGTTTTTAGATGCCTTTTCCATGTACTCCGCCATCCGCGAGCGGAGACCGAGCACATAGTCCACAATGTTTGATGCCGGCTTTCTGAGAGGTCTCTCCCATCCTTCCTTTACCAAACAAAGGGGTCCCCTTACAGGATGTCCGAACAGAAGCTCAAAAGGGCAGTAGCCAACCCCCTTCTGCGGGACCTCTCTGTAGGCGAGCAAGAGGCAGGGTATCAGGACATCCCATCTCCGCCGAAGCTTTTCAGGTAGTCCGTGAATCATCCCTTTTAGGGTCCTGTTGAATCTCTCAACAAGCCCATTGCATTGTGGGTGATAGGGTGTGGTGAACTTGTAGTTGACACCACATTCCTTCCACCTAGCAGTCAGATATCCCGACATGAAGTTTGCACCTCTGTCTGAGACGACCTCCTTAGGGAAGCCCACTCTGGAGAACACTCCAAGTAGGGCCCGTGCCACCACAGGTGCTGTAGTGGTCCTAAGGGGAATAGCTTCAGGATACCTGGTGGCGTGGTCCACCACCACCAGTATAAACTTGTGCCCTGATGCTGTCTGGGGTTCCATTGGTCCGACAATGTCGATCCCCACTCGTTCAAAGGGTACCCCCACCACCGGTAGTGGTATGAGGGGGGCCTTTGTCGTGCCACCTGACTTACCACTGGCTTGGCAAGTGACACAGGAGCGGCAAAACTCCTTCGTATCTTCGGACATGTGGGGCCAGTGAAAGTGTGGAACAATTCTGTCCCAAGTCTTATTCTGGCCTAAGTGACCTGCAAGGGGAATCTCGTGGGCCAAGGTAAGGAGGAAACCTCTCAGAGACAAGGGGATGACCAGCCGCCTGGTCGCGCCAGGTTTGGGGTCTCTTGCCTCGGAGTACAGGAGTCCATCGTCCCAGTACACTTTGTGGGTACCTGTGGCGTTCCCTGCAGCCTCAGCAGCAGCCTGCTGTCTGAGGGGTTCAAGTGAGGGGCAGTCTAACTGTGCCTTCCCCAGGTCTTCCCTGGAGGGTCCCCCTGAGCCCAGAAACTCAACCTGACCAGGTTCAAGCTCTTGCGGCTCAGTTTCCCTCAGTTCTTTAAGGTCAGCCTCCTCGGAGACTTGATCCACGACCTGGGGCAAGGGGGAAGGCGAAGCCTTACCCTTACTGCTCCTTTTCTTGGAAGGTGTCTGGTCCGTTCTTCCAGGATCCAGCACCTGTTCAGTGGGGCATCTTTTGGCCTGTGACCTGGTCACAGCAAGGACATGTTCTGGCAAGCCTAACATCTCCATGTGAGTCCTCTGCTCCACTTCTGACCATTGTGACGTTTCCAAATTATTGCCCAACAGACATTCTACGGGGAGGTGTGAACTAACCACAACCTTTTTCGGGCCACTTACCCCTCCCCAGGAGAAATCAACAACTGCCATACTGTGATTGGTAGTGACGTTGCTGGCATTGGTCACTAGGTAACTGGTACCTAGCATGATCTGTCCAGGGTCCACAAAGTTAGGCGTCACCATGGTGACACTGGCACACGTGTCCCTGTAGGCCTGAGCCACTTTTCCATTTATCAAAGGTGTCTGTCTGTATTTGCCCAAAGTATTGGGACTGGCATCAGGGGACATATCCATATCCCCTGTACAGACAAGGACGGCCTGAGTGAGCGTGCCGACTAAGTCGTCACTCCCCTCGGTTCCCAAGGTTAACCCAACTAATGCCTTGGGAGGCGCACTACCACTGCTGACTGTACTAGGGGGTGCAGGTGCCTTAGGGGCTGCAGTGGCAGGAGTTTGCCCTCCTTTCTTGGTGCACTCACTAAACCAGTGAGTCTTACTTTTACAGTATTGGCACCACCTTTTTGACTGGCCTTCTTGAGTCTTCTTCTTCTGTGAAGCCTGACCCCCACCCTCTTTGGTTTGTTGGGGACCTGTCGAAGACTTCTGGTCATTTTGTTCGTTCTTGTTACTACCCTTTTGGTCTGCTTTCTTCTGACCACCCTGGTTCTGATTCTGGTTCTGCTTGACCCTTGTTCTGACCCATCTGTCTGCCTTCTTTCCCAATTCTTGGGGAGAGGTCAGATCCGAGTCGACAAGGTGCTGATGCAACAATTGGTTCTGACAGTTGTTTAAAATCTGTTCTCGCATGATAAGATTGTACAATCCTGTGTAATCAGTAACCTTGATACCCAGCAACCAGCCTTCCAAAGCCTTAGTGGCACAATCGACAAAGTCAGCCCAATCCTGAGACTGAATTTTCTGGGTGTCCCGGAACAGCACCCGGTACTGTTCCGTGGTTAAGCCGAACCCATCAATCAGTGTGTTCTTCAGGACTTGGTAGTTGTTTGCATCCTCAGCTCTTGTAGTGAGGAGCTTGTCCCTTCCTTTACCTTCAAAGGAAAGCCACAGTATAGCTGCCCACTGACTTGGGGGGACGCACTGGACAGTGCAGGCCCTCTCCAAAGCAGTTATCCACTTGTGGATGTCGTCCCCTTGTTTAAAGGGGGGCACTATTTTACTCAGGTATCTAGTGTCTATACCCCTGTCTTTCTCTCTATTGAGAATGCTGCCACCAGTGGGATCTAACCCACTTAATTTCTGCTCTCGGGCCAGGGCAAGTCTTTCTTTGGCGAGGGCAAGTTCTTCCCGCTCGATCCTCAGATTGACTTCCCTCATCTTCGCTTCATGCTCCCTTCTCTGAGGGGACGTCATTCCTCTCTGAGAAGATGCCTGAGAGACATGTGTATGAACTGATCTGCCAGAGCCTCTGGAGAGAGACCTAGCTCGTCCGTTCCCAAGGTTAGGCCTGCTTGAGCGTGGGCCCGGGGCTCCCCCAGTTCCATTCTCATGCCTGCTTAAGTTGGTCCTTGTAAGCCTGCTGACTACCACTGGACCTTTGTCTGCCTCGTCTTCTGATAACTCGTCCTCGTCCTCCTCCTCTGTGTGGAGGTCGAGGTCTGGGTCACCGAGGGTTCCCTCTAAGGGAGGCATGTTCCCATCAGCACTGGGGGGACCTGTGTTAGAGGACCTCCTAGCATCGTACGCCTCTAAGAGACCTATCAGTATTGCGATGGTAGGGTTAGAACCCTGGTTTAGCTTCATGGAGGCACACAGTTGTCTCATCTCCTTGAAGCTAAGAGCTGCATATCGTGACACGACCTGTGGAGGGTCACTGACCACTAAGGGAGTCTCCGCAGGACCGACATGCTTTTCTAGTGAGGTGTAAGTGATGCACCTACCTACACTATGGGTTTACCTACTGATCCCTTGCTAGGAGTTGTAGCCAGGGTGTGCTAAGCCCTGTTACACTACAACAGCCGGTTCAGTAGAACTCGGAGTATTCTAAGTTAAGTTATATGTACCTGGGTACTTATGTGATCTTTCAACTCGATATTCTTAGGATACGTGTGTGGTAAAACAACAGCAAGCTCAAATCCCAACCGCTGCTCACCAATGTGAGAAGTTGGCCTGATATGTAGTGCTCACTATTCTAGTGATCACTGTGTATCATTCCAAACGACCCTTATTGATGATTGGTTGTAAGTCAACCTTATAGACCAGCTATCCTAGTAGCGTGGATACGAGCAGTCTTAGGCTAAACTCTAGAGGGCGTGTTAAGCCAGCTGTTTACCATCACATATACCCCTTGAACACCAAGTGAAAGGACACCACACAAGTTGTTATGAAAATAAAAGGATATTTATTTATAACAAGACTACCCTGGCTCTTTATGAGTCAGGGAGCTAAGCACACTACAAAACTCTTAGGAAAATACTTCAGTTGCACAATTTACACAAATGCCCGAGGGGCACGAGAAACCATCTACACTAACAGTGAAATGCGAATGGTTAGAGTCTGGAGGTACTGATTCCGGAGTGTTCCGATCAGTGGGACTAAACGAAAAAGGAACTGGACACTTGTAGAGCGAACCTGCGATGGAGCACCGAAATGCTCGAGTTACCTAGCCCAGAGGCTGCGGCTGCGTGAAGTTCGGCAAGATGTCGGGAGTCCTCGTTGTAGTCTCAGGAGCCTGAAAGAAGAAGTTGCTGGCAGGCGACCAGTGACGATGTTCAGCGAGATCCAAGCCTGGATCGGTGATGAAGAAAACCTGAAAGCAGAGGGGACTCAGTTCTCAACCGCTAGCCAGCGATCGTGTGGGTACCAGGAGGGTACCGGCTGAAGTCACCCGGACCAGGTGAGTGGATGACGTCGGACTCGGCTGTTCCTCGGACCAGGAGGCGCGGCGGCGACCAGGATGGAGGGCGAGCTGTCCCACGAAGGTGTCTGCTGTCGATGATGCTGGGCCCAGGAATGGGGCAGCAGATCTTGGCAGTGGCAACCCAAGCGGGGAAGTCAAGATGGAGCAACCAGACCGGTGGTACTCCTCTGTTGAAGGGGAGCATGAGCCAGTCTGGAGCAACCAGACCGGTGATGAAAACAATCTTGGAGCGTCGTGAAGAGGGCCACAAGCCGGTCGGCAAGTGGTCGGACAACGCGGTGAACAGCAAGGAGCGGAAGGGCCCCCACGCAGATCTCGTGGATGCTGGGGAGACAGACTTCGATGCTGGAGCTGCTCTGGGTTAGGGCTTCTCAAACCCTAGGTACTCTCCTACACTCCCCTCCCCCCCACTCCACCACTGTCTCTCCTCACCCTCCACCTCTCTCTCTTCTCCACTTCTGATTCCCTTCCAACTCGGTCTCTCCTTACCCTCCACCTCGGTCTCTCCTTACCCTCCACCTCGGTCTCTCCTTACCGTCCACCTCAGTCTCTCCTCACCCTCCACCTCGGTCTCTCCTCACTCTCCACCTCAGTCTCTCCTCACCCTCCACCTCCGTCTCTCCTCACCCTCCACCTCGGTCTCTCCTCACCCTCCTCCTCGGTCTCTCCTCACCCTCCACCTCCGTCTCTCCTCACCCTCCGTCTCTCCTCACCCTCCACCTCACCCTCCATGTGTCTCTCCTCACCCTCCACCTCACCCTCCTCACCCTCCACGTGTCTCTCCTCACCCTCCACGTGTCTCTCCACACGTCTCTCCTCACCCTCCACACGTGTCTCTCCTCACCCTCCACACGTGTCTCTCCTCACCCTCCACACGTGTCTCTCCTCACCCTCCATGTCTCTCCTCACCCTCCACACGTGTCTCTCCTCACCCTTCACTCGTGTCTCGCCTCACCCTCCACACGTGTCTCCTCACCCTCCGCCTCACCCTCCACATGTGTCTCCTCCTCACCCTCCACATGTGTCTCCTCCTCACCCTCCACACGTGTCTCTCCTCACCCTCCACACGTGTCTCTCCTCACCCTGCACGTGTCTCTCCTCACCCTCCACGTGTCTCTCCTCACCCTCCACGTGTCTCTGCTGCACGCCTCACACTGCTGCACGCCACACACTGCTGCATGCCTCACACTGCTGCACACCTCACACTGCTGCACACCTCACACTGCTGCACGCCTCACACTGCTGCACGCCACACACTGCTGCATGCCGCTGCACGCCACACACTCCTGCACGCCTCACACTGCTGCACGCCACACACTGCCACACACTGCTGCACGCCGCACACTGCTGCACGCCGCACACTGCTGCACGCCACACACTGCTGCACGGCACACACTGATGCAACCGGCACACTGCTGCACGCCACAAACTGCTGCACACTGCTGCATTACTCACTGCTGCATGCTGCACGACACTGCTGCACGCCGCACACTGCTGCACGCCGCTGCACGCCACAGTGCTGCATGCCTCACACTGCTACACGAAACACTGCTGCACGCCGCACACTGCTGCACGCAGCACACTGCTGCACGCCGCACACTGCTGCACCCCGCGGCACGTCACAGTGCTGCATGCCTCACACTGCTACACGAAACACTGCTGCACGCCGCACACTGCTGCACGCCGCACACTGCTGCACGCCGCACACTGCTGCATGTCGCACACTGCTGCATGCCTCACACTGCTGCACGCCGCACACTGCTTTTAGGCGAGTTTATGCTACTGACATTGTAAATGACAACGCCTTTTATTTGTTTTAAAACCAAAACATAAATAAAAGGCATTGTAATTTTACAATGCCAATAGCTCAAACTCTTATAAATGCGAGACCTATTGCATTGCAAATGCTTGTTTACGTAGGTCGGTGGGTTTGGCTGGACTGCTGTGCAGGTCAGCCAGGACTCACGGCCAGGCTGACGACCTCGGTGCGGGCCACTTTACGGTCGGAATGCCCGAGATCCTCCTTGACTGGGAAGGTGGCGGATACGCCAGAATTAGACCCGAATATGGCGACATTCATGAGAAAGTTCGCGAAGGACCCCAAGAAGGGTTTAGATAGGGCTTGGCGGGGGTGCCAAGACAAGTTATTAGATGTCTCTGGACCCCTCACTAAAATCCTGGAAGCTGTGGTCAACGCAAAGGATCAAAACGTTCCGATGGACACATCGGACGTCATGGAATGAGCCCAAAGAGCTCTGTGTTTTCTTGGCAATGCCAATGTGGCTCTCTCCACATGAGGAGACGTTCCTTTTTGATGCGTATTGACTCCCAGTTGGCGGAGATGGCCGCCACAGAACCGGGTTCTCTCGCCAATGGCATGCTTTTCGGGGACAAATTCGTGAAGGAGATGGGAAAATATGTGGCCACGTTTTCAGCGTTAGACAAAGCTCAGGCGAACATTAAAAAAGTGTTTCACACGGGTGTTTTTGACAGAGCCGGCCGCTCACGAGGTTGAGGGTTTGGCCGAGGCTTTATTCAGACCTCACGAGGTGTGGAACAGCGGGGCAGAGGTACCCAAAAACCACATTTCTATCCCTCCGCAACAGGGGAGGAAGAGGCAGAGGCCAGAGAGGAGTCTACCGAGGACAACAGAACACGGCAGGAGATGTCTCCTATTCAGGTACGGGTCTTAAGTCCCAAAGAGTGCATGGTGGGAGGTCGGATAGCATTGTTTCTCCACAGGTGGCAGGGTCACACGTCCGATCCCTGGATTCTACAGACGGTACAGGGATTTCACATAGAGTTTTATGCCTCTCCAGACCAGAGTCACGTGCCTGGTCCTCTACATTTTTCCCTACTAGAGCAGAGTTTCATCGACAGGGAAGTGGAGTCTTTGCTCCAGAGGGGGGCAATCGTGGTGACTGTCCCACACGCACAGGGCTTTGTAAGCACCATTTTCTTAGTCCCCAAGAAGGATCAGGGGTTCCGTCTGGTGTTAAATCTCAGAGAGTTCAACGCATGGGTTGTGTAGCGCCATTTCAAAATGGAGGGCATTCACCTCCTGCGGGACATCCTACTAGAACACGATAGGCTGGTTCGATTAGACCTAAAAGACGCTTATCTTGCGGTCCTATATTCCCACCGCACGCTTTCTTCAATTTCTTTGGCGCGATCAATGGTTCGAATTTTCCGCCATGGCCTTTGGCCTTTCGTCCGCCCCTTGGTGTTTCACCAAACTGACGAAGCCTGTCGTACAGTGGTTGAGAGAAAGGGGGGTGCCTCTGATCATTTATCCAGACGACATATTGATTATGGTGCAGTCGAAAGATCTTCTGTTGGTCCATCTTTCGTGGACAATACAACTCCTGCAGGAGTTAGGGTTCATTCTGAATCTGGAGAAATCGATATTGATACCCTCGCAGGTACTGGAGTTTCTGGGCTTTCAGGTCATTTCACTCACAACACAACTTCTTCTGCCTCTCAAAAAGAGAGTGGCGATCAGGAAAGAGTTGAAGAGAGCGCTTGCCTCTCCAACAATATCATTGAGGACATTAGCTCAGATTGTACTTTCATCAGAGGCACGTACGGAGATGAATTGGTGGTTAGAGCATTTGGATGCCTGGAATGGCAGAGCCATTTTTTCAACCACCCCGAATGTAGTGATAGATTCGGATGCCAGCCGCTGGGGCTGGGGAGCACGCTGTGGGACTCTGGAGACAGGGGGTCGGTGGTCCCGGGAGGAGTTGAACATGCATATCAATTGTTTGGAGCTTCTAACAGGCTCATTTGCGATTCGCACTCTTGCCCCTCAGCGGGTTTCTTGCTGCATTCTTCTCCGCATGGACAATGTGTCCGCGGTCCGTTACATAAATCGCCTCGGAGGTACCAGGTCTCGGCTCCTGGCGGAAATGGCCAAGGACTTCTGGCATTACTGCCTGGACCATCGCATTGTGGTGACAGCGGAGTACATCCCGAGGTCGGCCAATGTGATAGCGGATTGGAATTCGCGGTATTTGAGGGATGCCAGCGATTGGATGCTGCATCCCAGGATTTTCAGAGCTTTGGACCTCAAATGGGGACCTTGTGTGATGGACCTGTTTGCGTCCAGACTCAACAGACAGGTACCCCTGTTCTACAGCTGGCGACCAGATCCTTCAGCGGTCAGTTCGGATGCCTTCCTTCAGTCATGGATGATGAGCATTCTATATGCATTTCCACCGTTTGTCATGATCCCAGGAGTTCTGGCGCAAGTCCGCAGACAGAAGGCGGAGGTCATTCTGATTTCACCGTGTTGGAAGGCACAGGCGTGGTTTCCAATCGCGCTGGCGCTAACCTGTGCGCCTCCGGTTCAAATTCGGTCGTTCCCAGAGATCCTCACAGATCCTCAGGGGCTTCGACATCCTTTGATACTACAAGACCAGTTAGTCCTCATGGCTTGGAGACTTCCAGGTGTCGTTGGCAAGTGCCGGGAGTTTCACAGGACACTCTCTTTTTCTTGTCCCAAGCTTGGGCACCTTCCACACACAAACGGTACGAGTCCGCTTGGAGACGATGGGTTAGTTGGTGTAGTGAACGACAGGGTGATCCTGTGGGATCCGACATACATATGATAGTAAATTTCTTGTCGGAGCTAGCCAGATCGGGGTTAGCGTATAGGACCGTGAATAACTTCAGGTCAGCGATCTCGGCGGGACATCCGCACGTGGAGGGCAAACCGGTGGGGGAGCATCCACTGGTTTGCAAGGTGGTGCGAGGTATTCGGTTGGTGAATCCTCCTCAACCTAAGTAAAATGCACTTTGGGACGTTACTGTGGTCCTACGTTGTTTGGTAAACTGGCCGAGTAATGAAGGTTTGTCGAGGAAACAGTTATCGGCGAAATTAACGCTTTTGTTGTGTCTGATTTCATGCAGTCGAGTGTCTGATGTGCGGGCCTTTGATTTGGCAGGTAGAGTATTTACTCCTTCGGGAGTTTCCTTTACAATTTCAAGACGTACAAAAACACATTCGCATTGTATTTCTTATCCTGCATTTCCTCATCACAGCAAATTATGTGTGGTCAAATGTTTAAAAGTTTATGAGGACTGTACTAGGGAATTTAGGAATGATGCGTTAGGTCAATTGTTGATTTCTCTTCAGAGACCTTTTCGCCCGGTCACTACTGCAACTCCGGCCAGGTGGGTTACTTGGTTACTGGGTCTAGCAGGGGTTGACACTTCCAAATTTGGAGCTCATTTGGTTAGAGGTGCTATGGCCTCCAAATCATTTGGCGCCGGTTCCCGGTTGCAAGACATCATGACCGTGGCGGATTGGTCTGCTGATTCCACTTTTAAGACGTTTTATCATAAACCTTCGGTGGTGGTGGAGCAACTTTAAACTAGTATAATCAGAGCCTCCGTGGACTGACATAGAATGAAAAATTGTCTAGCAGTCGCGACAAAGAATTTTCAATTCTATTAAGGACACGGAGGCGAGGATTATCCCACCCAGGCTACATTGTCAGTGACAGTATTATGTAGGTTATAATGCATTTTACCCGCCCTAGAGTTGGTTCAGTGTTATTGTATTTCCATTAGTTTGGAATGGAATTTACGGTGTCGGTTTCCATTTCTGGTGACCAGAGCAAGCAAACCTGAGACAATGGGATTACTGCGGGTGGCGGTGTGAAGTTCAGTGGAAGTTCAAGAGAGCTTCGGTTGTGACAAGGATCTACGTCACGTTGGGTTTCCAGTTATGGTTGGACTGTGGATAATGATCGCAAAGAAAGAGGAAGTTATGGAGTTTACAAGGACACTTATGTCGTGGACTGGAATGTGATTGGTGCAGACACAGGAGGGGGTTTGCCTTCCGGGGTCATGCCAGTTTAAAGTTGATAGTTTTTTATTGGCTGCTGTTATTGTCAGTAAAGATTGAGAAGCATAATCCTCGCCTCCGTGTCCTTAATAAAATTGAAAATTCTTTGTCGCGACTGCTAGACAATTTTTCATTCTTTTGAACAAGTGGTCTTTAAAACTGTGCAGTGTTCAGCCTGTCTTATATCTTTACATAGCTGCCAAGGTTTCAGATTGCTTGTGTGACATTTTCATAATTTCAGTGTAATTATGAGTGACATTCAATGACTATGAGTGACATTTTCTGGTGAGCAAAATCAAGCAATGAAGACAAGGGAAACACATAAATATCGGAAACTACACCCATTTGAGCAACAAGAAAGTTTAAGGAGATCTGAAAACTTCTGCAAAGGGCCAGAAATGGAAGGGCACTCATAGCTCATAGCTGCCAAGTTTTAAGATTGCTTCTTTGTGACATTTCCATGATTTTAGGGCGCTTATGAGTGGCATTAAGTGACCACATGTGTGACACTTAAGAGTGACATTTTTTCATTTCATGAGTAGAAGGACACACTCTTTCCAAACATTAAAGATGAACTCTAAGGTACAAGCAGGATGTTCATTCAAGGGGGAGAGAAGTGGTCCTTTGATCATCTTTCTATTTTCATTATGCATTTCTAACATTATTTGTTGTACATATAAGAAAACAGAAGCTTTTTATTGCAAGCCTGGTAACTTCGCTGTGTGTACCACACATTTACTCTCTGTGTGGAATTGTGCATCTGAAATATAAAGAAAAAAACATTCCTCTTGGTTATCAGTGCAACTAATTGGAAGGGCAGCCTAGTAGGTTAATGCACATGCTTCAGAGATCAGACACACCAACTTCAGTGCAGAGAGAGAGAGAGAGAGAGAGAGAGAGAGAGAGAGAGAGCGAGAGTATGTGTGACTCACCTGACTACATTAGCAGTCTAGAAGTGCCCGGGGAGTGTGTGTGCCAGGCAGAGCACGTGTCTTGAGAGTGCCTTCCAGCTACTTTGGGCGGGCTGATAGGGGGGCACCGGGCTGCTGCAGCAGCAGACAGGCTGATGTTTTAAAGTGCTTTTCTCTTACATTGCACTTTGAAGCATATACTGATAAGTGAAAGAAAAACCGCCTTTCATGAATTTTTGTATTTGTTACACTGGCTGGGCCTTTAAAATGCCAGTCATGCTGACCAGGTGGCAGCCCGGCAGATGCTTTCATATGTTTCCATGTGTTTTCGGGTTCCCGGTGAATGTCTAAAAGCCCTCTATGTTCCGGGAACGGGGTGTTAGGGAGTAACATTGTTGTTACTGGGGCCCCTTCAGGAGTGCTGATTTAAGGCGGTAGGATGCCATGACCTGCCCTCACCTGCTTCGCCTTTTCTTTAATCGTGCCTTTGTTATCAGTGTTACTTTCTACTGGTAACTGGAGTTCGTTTAGGTTAAACTGACCTTCCGCGCCCTTCACACCACTTAGAGAGCTACTTACCTTTGGCGCATCACATTGCTCCGTAAAGGTAGGTTGTAGGGGTGGCTTATTTCGGAGGGAGTTGGCTTCCATCTTTCCTTTTAGAGAGTGGTTACTCTGTCCCAACTCCGTAGTTGTTCTTTGTTGCCCCTTTATCTGTCTTCCAATCTCTTCAGATGTAAAATTCACTTCAGTGAACAAATTCTTTTCTCCCAATTCTGGGGCGTTGAAGGCGATTGCAGATATATCCTTTGCTTCTGTAAATTCATCTTGGGGAGAGCTCTGAAGAGTATAATCAGGTTACCCATGTTTCCTGTGTCACCTTCTGCAAGATTTATAATCTGGAAGGAAAATTTAGTTTAATTGTAGATTCAGATGGTGTGAGATGGGACGCAGTGAGCGTTGCCTTCCTGGGGGCAGGCAGTACAGTGAAACAGGGGGTGCTGGCCCAGGGGGCAACGCCAACCGATGGGGAGCCCCCAAGACAGGTGCGGGCCGGTTTGGACTGGTGCCCAGCAGCGCCAACGGTGGTGCAGCAATTTTGTATTTTTACGGCTGGGACACCCGTGATTGGTAGGTGGGCCGGTGCGGGCTAGGGGGGGCCAGGGCGGTCCTGGGGGCAGCCAGGCGAGGATAAAAGTGGGGAGTGCATCTCCACATAGTTACCTGGTTTGCCTCGACTGGCTGCCTCCGACGACCTTGTTGCTGTGCCCACGCCCCGGACCTTGCCACGCTGCTGCTCTGAACTCGGCGGTGAAGCTGCCTTTTTTCCCACCCTCCCATCATGTTCCTTCTTGTGGCGGGGAAGGAGTCATGTTTGGTCACAAAACAGATGGACAACCTTGGCATCAGTAACTGAAGTGCAGCCAAATTCTGAATTAGGAAGCCTTTGGCTTCAAACCGGGGCTGGGGTTGCCGTGGGGGTGTAGAGTAGGGTTGGGACTCCTGCTACAGTGATTGTCCCTGGTCTCTCACGGTACTCCATTACATGGCCCCAGAGGATGTCGGGATGGCCTCTGCGCCAGGGGTGCAAGGTATGGCTTGGTAGCCCAGGCCCATCCCCATTGGGTGCCAGGGGGATCATCCCTTTCTTGGGTTGGCTCTGGCATGGTTACGGTGGGGCCCAGTTTTCATGCTAGCCCACGCTCCCTCTATCTTGAGGGGGCAGGTGAGTTTGTCTTGTGATATGCAACTTGTGGTATGGGGACCACAGTCCCAAATCATTTGGAATAGTCAATGTCATGGTACTTGGCAGGGCCGGCTCTAGGGCGGTGCGATCGGTGCCACCGCACCGGGTGCTGACGTGGGGTGGGGGCGCCATGTTTATTGTTTTATTTACGTTTTAAATGCATCCGATGCCACGTTCCTTGTCCCGGCAATTTTCAAGCATCAATGAAAATGTCAGGATAACTCCAGTGATGAATGTTCTTCCTGGAGACAGACCCGAGCTTTGTTTGTTAGCGCTTAGGGTTAATGTGCCTGCTGCAAAGAACGAGTCCCATTCACATCACAAAGTGCATATAATATAAATAGGTCAATGGGTTATCGCTTATGTCAGAGAGATCCTTTTGTTACTTGCAGTTTAAAAGTTAAAATCCTAATACAGAGAAGGGAGCTATTAACTGTCGTCAACGAGCAGCATGCAGACTGCAAGGAATATGTTACATATGTTTATTTGCCCAGTCTTTCCTTGCCCTTATATTGCCAACAGGGTTCATTTGGGTAGAAATCAATTCTTATTATTAAAGAAAATCCCTAACAATGTTGTTGCATTTTAAATTCAGAATTTGTGCTTTTCAGGACCAAGGACTCTTAAACTATCCTGCCTACCAGTTTGGGTGACTTGTGACTCCTTCACCTTATAGGCCTCTGTTTTATGTAACATTTCCGATGCATCTTAAACTGGTATGAGTGTTGCTATAAAACTGAATGAATCTAATAGACCGTGGTTATGGAGACTTGGGGGGGCATTATCAAATGGTGGTATTGAGGGAATCCGTTGCGAGGTGGTCAAGGAGGGGCGCCAACAAACATTGTCGCACAGGGCACCACCAGAACTAAAGCCGGCCCTGGTGTCTGGGGGATGGCCAGCCATGACTCCTTTGGGATCTGTTGCTATGAAGGACTTGTATTAGTTCCCCTTAATCAAAGTCTCTTGATGTACATATTGTAAATGTCATATGAAAGCTTGGATAATCAAATAATTTTGTTGATATAAAATGTCGTGTTTATGTTGATTGTAATAAATGAAACAGACGCTCTGGCTTTTTATAGTCTTGATGGTGTGAGAACAGGGAGGCATTCAGTTGTGACGTCAATCCTCCATCAGTCCTGGCAAACTGCAGTGTGCATACTGTGGGGTATATTTACAAACCCCTATCGCCACCAGAGCGTTACTTTTTTTGATGCTTTGGTGGCAGTGTGGCATTTCAATATTTACAATGTAGCGCTAAGCCACTTAATGTGGCTTAACGCCACCTTGTAAATATGCCCTTTTCCACCGAAGTTCTCGCTGGCAAAGGGGCGTGCAGTGGGTGTTGTAGTGGGCGTTCCACTGCAATGACCATACTTTTTGCAAGGTGCCCCAGATTTACAAGGCTGGGACAGTGCCAAAACGAAGGCCAGGGAATACCTGGTCTTAGAATGGTGATACCAGGAGAAATGATTAACTTCTCCTCACTTTTTGCTCTTTTTATGTTTGCTGCTTCAACCATTATTGATTCTTTATGTGCAGGAATTTGTCCCTTCCTGCACATAAACAATCGCCCCTGCAGCGCAGGCACCTTTGCAACATTGTGGCAGGGTGCATACGCTTGTACTAGGGAGCTTTTTTTGCGCCACTGATGTTTTGTGTAAAACTAACGTGCACCACACAAACACACGGGTTAGTGAAGCTTGCCTATGTGTTTACTAACGTTAACAAAATGAATGAAGGACTAAAATGCTCATATCTGGGAATCTTTACTGCGCATGCGTCAACTGCATCTACGTAGTATGACGAGCTTTCGCTTAGAGGGAAATTCTTGCGCATGAGCAGAAGGCACTAATATGGCAGCTTGAAGGCTCGCGTACAGGGCATCTGCTTTGCTGAAAAGAAAAGGAGCTATTATACTAACGCTAATGCAGGAAAAATTATAATAAATAATGAGGAATAGTGCAGAGATGGGTGGGATACAGTGAAACCATTTATTCTTGAAAGTAACATCTGTGTTTCTGACTTTATTATTAGTGTGCATTTGGGCCTCTAGTGTGTAGCTGAAGTAAAATGAACCACCTGACACAGTTGCGCATGACTATTGAGAGTGGACCCGGAAGGATGGTGCAAAGGTTGGAAGAGGGACAAGGTCACCGAATGTCGGAGCCTGAGTTAATGCAGTGAAGTGTTCAAATGCATGAAACTACACGTCTGAATTATTACAAATGTTGCAAATGTAATGTGAATGCGGGTGTGAAATAAAGTTTGAATAAAGAATTAAGGGGATGGGTTTGCGAACAAGAAGTTAATAGAAATTGATGTCATGTAATCATGGTGTGATGGAGCTTCCCCCCCCTGTCTGACCAATCAAAGTTCGTTTTTTTATGATATTGAAACATTTATGGGTGGGACATCCTGAACGAAAGGTGTACCTAAGGTAGCTTTAGTTAGTTAGTTAGCTCCTTGAGACGGAGATGCTGTGCGTGGTGCAGACGATGCTGTGAGCCGAATGCTGGGGGGAAGATGCTGTGAGATGCTGATGAAGAATCAAATGCAAAATCTGAAGCAGAACTTTCCTTCCTAAATTAATTGCGTTAGAAGAAGATTTGCGGAAGAATCTTGAGGAGGAAGAGAGTGTCAGAGAGGGGTGCGCCGCAATCATCGGTATTAGAGAGGTAACTATCCTGTCCTGATTCCTGTCCTTAAGACTTTGTTTCCTGAATCTATCTCAGGGGACCCTCACCAGCCCTTTGGGAAGGGGTTGGTCTTTCACACCATTCTTGGTGAAGTATTTTTCTCATTATTTAAATTATCTTTTCTCTCTGTCCTCTCACTTTCTGTGCATTGATCATTGCCTGAATCCGTGATAAATATATGATTTCTAATTGATTGAATTCTCTCTCTAACAAATGAAAGCGAATGTATTGTATTTTTGAAGTGGTTCACATGCTCTAAACATTTAGATAAAGCGTTGAAAATTTAAAGGAGTCTGTGGTTATTTCAATATTAAAGTATAAGTAAGCTAGTTTATGTCAATATCACCATCAATTAGCTCAACTAATGGTCCATCGACCAGAGGAAAGAACTTTTTGATCTGTGAAGGGTTAGTTAAAAGAGAATTGAGGTATTTTAGACTAATCCTAAACATTGTGAACCTCATAAACTTGACACCCAGCGGTTTTACTCCATTGTGTGTTTGAGGGGCCCAGGTGAGTCTATGGTAGTAGAGTATCTGTTGTTGTTAAACCGCTGGATCACCAGCGCTAGGAAACATGGGTGTGCGCCGTATTATTGTGAATACGGCGCATTCCTGTGTTTAAAAATGTCGGCGCACCGCGTTGCCAAATCTGGCGTGGCTCCCTGGTCCGACATATTTTTATATATATGCCCACGTATTTGAAGAGAAAAGAGTCGGACCCAGACTCCGAAATCTTTAGCGTTGGGCTAACGTTACTTTTCTTACACTAACCCATAGATGAACCTTTTTGGGGATTCGCAAACCAACGCAAATTGGTATTGCTTTGGTTTGTATAGAAAAATAGCACAAAGCAGTGCGAAACCCTGCATTACATTACTGTGCGTCAAGGGGTTGTTACATGGATGGTACATGGGTGTAACCGCGTGACCACCCATGCTTTTTTACTCGAAGCCCCACGCTCAAACATCAGTAGAAAGGGTTTAATGCTAAAAAGTAACACTGCTGAAAAGCACGCGTTAAACTGAGACATTTTGTCATTTCTCAGTGCTTTTCCGACTTTGCATGCGTGCTTTACTGTGCAGCTCACATACAAAGTAGGAAAAGCTTTTTCATTTGTCTAGGCATTGCATTTTGTACAGGAAGGATACCCTTCCTCTACAAAATCTATGCTAGACTCACACACACACTCAAGCGCTATGGCACTAAGGTGTGTGGGCAGTGCTCGGCAGCTGAAATCAGTGCCGGCGCCAGGGGAAGGGGATAAGAAATCTACTTCCATGTGAATATTGTGCTCTCCTCCTCCCTCCCTGTCACGCAATGCAGCGCAGCATCTTTGGGTGCTGCACGGCGTTGCCTTTCAGGTTTCAGAATCTGGGCCACCGAGTCTTCCCTGGAGTCAAGGACAGTCAACAAATCCACCCCACAAACTGAGCCCATCTTCATGCATAACTAAAATCCCACTTCCGCAGGCAAAGGTTCACCAAAGTCTCCCAAACTCAGCACAGCTTCTGAACCCCCAAACATCACTTCTGCGACGTCCAGGACAGCCCAGCCACATCCATAACCTGGTGCAGTCATCGTCCGCATGGTCTGCTCAGCCCCCTTAAAACTTCAATCAGCTCCTTTAACGGCCCGTGTCTACTAGCACAGCCACTATCATCAACACATAATAAAAAATGTTATTCAAAAAAGCCAACTCTACGACAGTCACATCCTCGAGAAAAATCGTTTTGATAAAGCTGAATTGTCCAACTCAGCAAAGTAAATATTGCACCTGTTTGTTCAATGAAAAATAGCGGTATAAATGTCATTAGAATATGTAGATGGATACTAATCCTTGTTGCACACTGCAATTTGCATGCGTTCGCTTCGCCAGCCATTTAGCTGCACCGTGTTGCGTCATTTTCAAAGCACAGGGATGCATTTATTGACAGTAAGGCTTCCGGTTTGCCTTGTAAATTAGGCCCCCTTTCATGCTATGGTTAGCGTGAAAGGTATGGGCTGTGAGTGTTGCAGTGGGCGTTACACCGCAACACCTATTATTGTTGATGCTGCCCCCTATGTACAAGGGTTACGTACATAGGAGGAAGCACCAAAATTAAGACCAGGGAAAACCTGGTCTTAACTTGGCGAAACGAGGAGACATGCATTATGTCTCCTTGTTTTTGCTTTTTTCATGTGTGCTGCCTTGTGCAGCACACATGGAAAAAGCAAGCTGCCATTTATTGTTTATGTACAGGAAAATGCCATTTTGTGACTTCCACGTGCGCTGCATTGGCACTATACTGCTAAGAGTAGCGCCAGCACAGGGGGAAACGCAAGGCTGGACCGTATCCTTGTAAATATGGTGCAGTCTTCTGTATCTGAAGTGGCTGAGTGAGGCGGTAAGCCATGACGGCTAATGCCTCACTCCACCACCTGTTACTCCTGCTACTTTAGCTCGCTGGGTTAGATGGCTCTTGTCTGAGGCTGGAATTGATGTTTCCATTTTTGCTGCTCATTCGGCTCGTGGGGCTATGGCCTCTAAAGCGTTCTCGAAGGGTGTTTCATTATTGGACATCATGAAAACCGCAGATTGGTCTTCTGACTCTGTGTTCAAAACTTTTTATTACAAACCTATTGAACATATTGCTTCTGTAGTGGTGGATCAGCTTTGAACAAGCATAATCGGAGCCTCCTGTCCTGACATAGAATTAAAAATTTGCAAACATTCGTGACAAGAATTTTCAATTCTATTAAGGACAAGGAGGCGAGGATTATCCCACCCAAAGTCATGATTTGTTCTCATGTTTTCAATGTTCTATTTGCATTTGATTTATGCTGATGCATTGGGTTTCTCTCTCTTTTACCCCCCCCCCTTTTTTTGTTGACTTCACTCTCTTTATGGGATGAATATTACGGCTGTACTTTCTTTTCAGGTTCTGACCCGAAATAGTGGCCTTTCTGTTCCTCCTGCTTACTCCGCTTGGATGGTCTGCTGCCTCATGTGTTCGGCAATTGCTGTGTTTCTATCGTCAGGGTGATCACCGGCTGTTGCTGATGGACTCTTTTACCTGGCATTCATCGTTTTTTCATTGGACTTCCTGTTTCCTGTGAACTGTTCCTCACCAAAGAAAGAGGACGTACTTTCTCCTACATTATCTTTTATATGTGAGACTCTATGGTTAGTCACGTGGTACCCTGGTGCTCATGGGTACTGTAGTTTTTCGTTTCACAACGGTTCTTCTGATTGGCTGCTGGGCATTTCTAATAAAGTAATGAGAAAGCATAATCCTCGCCTCCTTGTCCTTAATAGAATTGAAAATTCTTGTCACGAATGTTTGCAAATTTTTAACTCTCGAGCACGATGACGGTGACGTCGTACGTTTTTAGTAGAGGGACTGCAGGGCGGCTCACTGCGAAGTGGGCTGACTGGCTGGATTGTGATTTTTAGGTCTCGCTGAGACTCTCTTTGAGACATTTTGTAAGTGGGCTTTCAAAAGTACTACCCACATGGTTTTGCTGGCCTAGGGCTTGAGTGCACGATGGCGTGCACGTGCACAGCTGCTCCTCTGCTCCTTGCATTCCCCCCTCCATTCTCACCCAGCCCTTTGATGCTCTGCTCGATTACTTTCACTTTCGCCGCTTTGATGTTTGATCCCGCTTGGCATAGCCTGTACTTGTTTTCTTTGTCCTCACATATGCTCTTCCCTCTATGTTTTTCTCTCTGGTCTCACATGTGCTATTCCCTCTGTATTTTCACTCTGCCCTCACATATGCTTTTCCCTCTCCACTTTTCTCTCTTTCCTCACACATGCTATTCCCTCTGTATTTGTCTCTCTTCCCTCACATGTACTCTTCCCTCTGCATTTTTTCTCTATGCTCTCACATGTGCTCTTCGCTCTGTATTTTTTTCTCTGCCCTCGCATGTGTTCTTCTCTCTATATTTTTCTCTCTGCCGTCACGTGCTTTTCCCTCTGTATTTTTCTCTCTGCCCTCACATACTCTTCCCTGTATGTTTTCCTCTTTGCCCTCAAGTGCACTCTTCCCTCTGATCACATGCATACACAACTATGCACACATACAAACACACACATGCATTTACACACACATATGAACATACACAAACACACACAGACATGCATAAACATATGCATATACATGCACACCAACACACCAACCCCACATACACACATAAACAAGCACGCACACCAACATACTCAAACACATATACATACACACAAACATGCATACAGACATAGGTATACACACAAACATATGTGTACACATCCATGAAGACAAATGAACACAATGACACACCCATACTTGCACACCAACACACACATGCATACACAAACATATACACATACAAACACACACACATGCATACACACACAGATATATACATATAGACACACACACTATGCACACACACGCATCTCCCGTACTGTCTCAGGGGAAGAGTCGGTGTCAGCTGTCTCCTAGAGGGAGATCTCGCATGAGACAGTAAGACTCAGAGACATGTGGCGGTGGAGAGAGACAGACATGCCTCCCTTTAATTGTGTTGTTGCAAGATGGTGACTATCTTCTGCCACTGGTGCATTCAGATAAGCGGCAGGAAGTTCGTCGGACACATGCACTGGTTTCAATTTCGAGAAAGTGGGGTGAACGTTTCACAGATCAGGAGTGTGTGTCAACACGTGTTTCTCCTTCACGGCAAGGCCAATCAGTACGTTTTGTTTAACCGTGTGGTCATGAATCCTTTAATTGCATAAGTGAGCGGGTATGGATGTAAACAAAATTGTAACACTGATACCACATTTTCTGTCACTCTTGTGAACAGGTTTGCTGTGAATGTATGAATGAGAATGGCGTTTTAGAATACGTTGCATGGAAAAGGGTCAACATGGTGTATACGTGTTTTTGGGTGTTTTTTTATTTTTTTTTTAATTTATTTTTTATTGCATGGTTAACGTCATGATATATCGGATTCGGATGCTTCATTGCAGATCACTTGTTTGGCCCGTGGTTATTTACGAGTTTGGAAAATACTTTTGTATTGTTTAGATTCTTTTTGTCTCTGCCCTATCTCTTCGCTGCGTCCTTACTCTCTCCCATCTTCTCTCTCCACCTCTTTGCTACATGTTCTCTCGTAATGTTTTCATTTTCCCCAACTCTCCTCTTTACTCTCTCTAATTCTTTTTTTGCTCCTTCTCTGTCTCTCTCCCTTCTCTCCTCTTTCACTCCCCACCTGTCCCTTCTCTAACCCCACTCCTCTTCCTCTGCCCGCACCCCCATCCCTCTCTCTCGCAGTACTGCAGCATAGGCAGCACCAGGTCTCTGATGCCTTCTCAGTGTTGGCCCTGGGGGTGGAGGAGGTAAGTCAGCCCCCCAAGTGAATCCCATTATCAACAGATAGTGAACCTCTATTTACCAACAAGTACGGAGTGGTCTCGGGTGACGGCTGATGCGAACAGTGATCTGCTCTCGGCCCGGCAGGGCCTGTGGGGTGGGGGCGTTACCTTACACTAGGAGAGGAAGTAAAAGTGATATCCTCCCCTCCCCCCCACTCCACCGCTGTCTCTCCTCACCCTCCACCTCTCTCTCTTCTCCACTTCTGATTCCCTTCCAACTCGGTCTCTCCTTACCCTCCACCTCGGTCTCTCCTTACCCTCCACCTCGGTCTCTCCTTACCGTCCACCTCAGTCTCTCCTCACCCTCCACCTCGGTCTCTCCTCACTCTCCACCTCAGTCTCTCCTCACCCTCCACCTCGGTCTCTCCTCACCCTCCACCTCGGTCTCTCCTCACCCTCCACCTCCGTCTCTCCTCACCCTCCGTCTCTCCTCACCCTCCACGTGTCTCTCCTCACCCTCCACCTCACCCTCCTCACCCTCCACGTGTCTCTCCTCACCCTCCACGTGTCTCTCCACACGTCTCTCCTCACCCTCCACACGTGTCTCTCCTCACCCTCCACACGTGTCTCTCCTCACCCTCCATGTCTCTCCTCACCCTCCACACGTGTCTCTCCTCACCCTTCACACGTGTCTCTCCTCACCCTCCACACGTGTCTCCTCACCCTCCGCCTCACCCTCCACATGTGTCTCCTTCTCACCCTCCACATGTGTCTCCTCCTCACCCTCCACACGTGTCTCTCCTCACCCTCCACACGTGTCTCTACTCACCCTGCACGTGTCTCTCCTCACCCTCCACGTGTCTCTCCTCACCCTCCACGTGTCTCTGCTGCACGCCTCACACTGCTGCACGCCACACACTGCTGCATGCCTCACACTGCTGCACACCTCACACTGCTGCACGCCTCACACTGCTGCACACCTCACACTGCTGCACGCCACACACTGCTGCATGCCGCTGCACGCCACACACTGCTGCACGCCTCACACTGCTGCACGCCACACACTGCCACACACTGCTGCACGCCGCACACTGCTGCACGTCGCACACTGCTGCACGCCACACACTGCTGCACGGCACACACTGATGCAACCGGCACACTGCTGCACGCCACAAACTGCTGCACACTGCTGCATTACTCACTGCTGCATGCTGCACGACACTGCTGCACACAGCACACTGCTGCACGCAGCACACTGCTGCACGCCGCACACTGCTGCACGCCGCTGCACACCACAGTGCTGCATGCCTCACACTGCTACACGAAACACTGCTGCACGCCGCACACTGCTGCACGCAGCACACTGCTGCACGCCGCACACTGCTGCACGCCGCGGCACGTCACAGTGCTGCATGTCTCACACTGCTACACGAAACACTGCTGCACGCCGCACACTGCTGCACGCCGCACACTGCTGCATGTCGCACACTGCTGCATGCCTCACACTGCTGCACGCCGCACACTGCTTTTATGCGAGTTTATGCTACTGACATTGTAAATGACAATGCCTTTTATTTGTTTTAAAACCAAAACATAAATAAAAGGCATTGTAATTTTACAATGCCAATAGCTCAAACTCTTATAAATGCGAGACCTATTGCATTGCAAATGCTTGTTTACGTAGGTCGGTGGGTTTGGCTGGACTGCTGTGCAGGTCAGCCAGGACTCACGGCCAGGCTGACGACCTCGGTGCGGGCCACTTTACGGTCGGAATGCCCGAGACCCTCCTTGACCAGGAAGGTGGCGGATACGCCAGAATTAGACCCGAATATGGCGACATTCATGAGAAAGTTCGCGAAGGACCCCAAGAAGGGTTTAGATAGGGCTTGGCGGGGGTGCCAAGACAAGTTATTAGATGTCTCTGGACGCCTCACTAAAATCCTGGAAGCTGTGGTCAACGCAAAGGATCAAAACGTTCCGATGGACACATCGGACGTCATGGAATGAGCCCAAAGTGCTCTGTGTTTTCTTGGCAATGTCAATGTGGCTCTCTCCACGGAGAGGAGACGTTCCTTTTTGATGCGTATTGACTCCCAGTTGGCGGAGATGGCCGCCACAGAACCGGGTTCTCTCGCCAATGGCATGCTTTTCGGGGACAAATTCGTGAAGGAGATGGGAACATACGTGGCCACGTTTTCAGCGTTAGACAAAGCTCAGGCGAACATTAAAAAAGTGTTTCACACGGGTGTTTTTGACAGAGCCGGCCGCTCACGAGGTTGAGGGTTCGGCCGAGGCTTTAATCAGACCTCACGAGGTGTGGAACAGCGGGGCAGAGGTACCCAAAAACCACATTTCTATCCCTCCGCAACAGGGGAGGAAGAGGCAGAGGCCAGAGAGGAGTCTACCGAGGACAACAGAACACGGCAGGAGATGTCTCCTATTCAGGTACGGGTCTTAAGTCCCAAAGAGTGCATGGTGGGAGGTCGGATAGCATTGTTTCTCCACAGGTGGCAGGGTCACACGTCCGATCCCTGGATTCTACAGACGGTACAGGGATTTCACATAGAGTTTTATGCCTCTCCAGACCAGAGTCACGTGCCTGGTCCTCTAAATTTTTCCCTACTAGAGCAGAGTTTCATCGACAGGGAAGTGGAGTCTTTGCTCCAGAGGGGGGCAATCGTGGAGACTGTCCCACACGCACAAGGCTTTGTAAGCACCATTTTCTTAGTCCCCAAGAAGGATCAGGGGTTCCGTCTGGTGTTAAATCTCAGAGAGTTCAACGCATGGGTTGTGTATCGCCATTTCAAAATGGAGGGCATTCACCTCCTGCGGGACATCCTACTAGAACACGATAGGCTGGTTCGATTAGACCTAAAAGACGCTTATCTTGCGGTCCTATATTCCCACCGCACGCTTTCTTCAATTTCTTTGGCGCGATCAATGGTTCGAATTTTCCGCCATGGCCTTTGGCCTTCCGTCCGCCCCTTGGTGTTTCACCAAACTGACGAAGCCTGTCGTACAGTGGTTGAGAGAAAGGGGGGTGCCTCTGATCATTTATCCAGACGACATATTGATTATGGCGCAGTCGAAAGATCTTCTGTTGGTCCATCTTTCGTGGACAATACAACTCCTGCAGGAGTTAGGGTTCATTCTGAATCTGGAGAAATCGATATTGATACCCTCGCAGGTACTGGAGTTTCTGGGCTTTCAGGTCAATTCACTCACAACACAACTTCTTCTGCCTCTCAAAAAGAGAGTGGCGATCAGGAAAGAGTTGAAGAGAGCGCTTGCCTCTCCAACAATATCATTGAGGACATTAGCTCGCCTGGTAGGTCTTTTAGCATCCTACAGAGACTGAAGATATTACATCTGCGCAAGGGTCTCTCGTACGCGCAGCAGATTGTACTTTCATCAGAGGCACGTACGGAGATGAATTGGTGGTTAAAGCATTTGGATGCCTGGAATGGCAGAGCCATTTTTTCAACCACCCCGAATGTAGTGATAGAGTCGGATGCCAGCCGCTGGGGCTGGGGCGCACGCTGTGGGACTCTGGAGACAGGGGGTCGGTGGTCCCGGGAGGAGTTGAACATGCATATCAATTGTTTGGAGCTTCTAGCAGGCTCATTTGCGATTCGCACTCTTGCCCCTCAGCGGGTTTCTTGCTGCATTCTTCTCCGCATGGACAATGTGTTCGCGGTCCGTTACATAAATCGCCTCGGAGGTACCAGGTCTTGGCTCCTGGCGGAAATGGCCAAGGACTTCTGGCATTACTGCCTGGACCATCGCATTGTGGTGACAGCGGAGCACATCCCGAGGTCGGCCAATGTGATAGCGGATTGGAATTCGCGGTATTTGAGGGATGCCAGCGATTGGATGCTGCATCCCAGGATTTTCAGAGCTTTGGACCTCAAATGGGGACCTTGTGTGATGGACCTGTTTGCGTCCAGACTCAACAGACAGGTACCCCTGTTCTACAGCTGGCGACCAGATCCTTCAGCGGTCAGTTCGGATGCCTTCCTTCAGTCATGGATGATGAGCATTCTATATGCATTTCCACCGTTTGTCATGATCCCAAGAGTTCTGGCGCAAGTCCGCAGACAGAAGGCGGAGGTCATTCTGATTTCACCGTGTTGGAAGGCACAGGCGTGGTTTCCAATCGCGCTGGCGCTAACCTGTGCGCCTCCGGTTCAAATTCGGTCGTTCCCAGAGATCCTCACAGATCCTCAGGGGCTTCGACATCCTTTGATACTACAAGACCAGTTAGTCCTCATGGCTTGGAGACTTCCAGGTGTCGTTGGCAAGTGCCGGGAGTTTCACAGGACACTCTCTTTTTCTTGTCCCAAGCTTGGGCACCTTCCACACACAAACGGTACGAGTCCGCTTGGAGACGATGGGTTAGTTGGTGTAGTGAACGACAGGGTGATCCTGTGGGATCCGACATACATATGATAGTAAATTTCTTGTTGGAGCTAGCCAGATCGGGGTTAGCGTATAGGACCGTGAATAACTTCAGGTCAGCGATCTCGGCGGGACATCCGCACGTGGAGGGCACACCGGTGGGGGAGCATCCACTAGTTTGCAAGGTGGTGCGAGGTATTCGGTTGGTGAATCCTCCTCAACCTAAGTAAAATGCACTTTGGGACGTTACTGTGGTCCTACGTTGTTTGGTAAACTGGCCGAGTAATGAAGGTTTGTCGAGGAAACAGGTATCGGCGAAATTAACGCTTTTGTTGTGTCTGATTTCATGCAGTCGAGTGTCTGATGTGCGGGCCTTTGATTTGGCAGGTAGAGTATTTACTCCTTCGGGAGTTTCCTTTACAATTTCAAGACGTACAAAAACACATTCGCATTGTATTTCTTATCCTGCATTTCCTCATCACAGCAAATTATGTGTGGTCAAATGTTTAAAAGTTTATGAGGACTGTACTAGGGAATTTAGGAATGATGCGTTAGGTCAATTGTTGATTTCTCTTCAGAGACCTTTTCGCCCGGTCACTACTGCAACTCTGGCCAGGTGGGTTACTTGGTTACTGGGTCTAGCAGGGGTTGACACTTCCAAATTTGGAGCTCATTCGGTTAGAGGTGCTATGGCCTCCAAATCATTTGGCGCCGGTTCCCGGTTGCAAGACATCATGACCGTGGCGGATTGGTCTGCTGATTCCACTTTTAAGACGTTTTATCATAAACCTTCGGTGGTGGTGGAGCAACTTTAAACTAGCATAATCAGAGCCTCCGTGGACTGACATAGAATGAAAAATTGTCTAGCAGTCGCGACAAAGAATTTTCAATTCTATTAAGGACACGGAGGCGAGGATTATCCCACCCAGGCTACATTGTCAGTGACAGTATTATGTAGGTTATAATGCATTTTACCCGCCCTAGAGTTGGTTCAGTGTTATTGTATTTCCATTAGTTTGGAATGGAATTTACGGTGTCGGTTTCCATTTCTGGTGACCAGAGCAAGCAAACCTGAGACAATGGGATTACTGCGGGTGGCGGTGTGAAGTTCAGTGGAAGTTCAAGAGAGCTTCGGTTGTGACAAGGATCTACGTCACGTTGGGTTTCCAGTTATGGTTGGACTGTGGATAATGATCGCAAAGAAAGAGGAAGTTATGGAGTTTACAAGGACACTTATGTCGTGGACTGGAATGTGATTGGTGCAGACACAGGAGGGGGTTTGCCTTCCGGGGTCATGCCAGTTTAAAGTTGATTGTTTTTTATTGGCTGCTGTTATTGTCAGTAAAGATTGAGAAGCATAATCCTCGCCTCCGTTTCTTCACAGACGCTTAAGGCTGCTCCCGAGCGGTCGCTCCTTTTTTTAAATCTTAAAACTTTTAAACATTTCAATATTACTACTGCTATATAGTTTTTCCCTTTGTGTCCGTCCCCCCCCCCCCTCGAGCCAGATTAGCACACCTTTTGGGCTGATATTATTTAAAAGTTACACTAGCACCTTTATTATTCCTCCTCGCTTCCCAGGGGTGCTTGGCCGTCCTCGAGGCTAAGCTTACCGGGTCCCGGGTTGCTGCAGTTGGCGGCCATCTTGGGTTGGGCGCGATTGGACGAGCGCTCTAGTCGCTCTACTTAAGGAGGGGCTATTTTTCATAGCAGGCGATTATCTTCACAGACGCTTAAGGCTGCTCCCGAGCGGTCGCTCCTTTTTTTAAATCTTAAAACTTTTAAACATTTCAATATTACTACTGCTATATAGATTTTCCCTTTGTGTCCGTCCCCCCCCCCCCTCGAGCCAGATTAGCACACCTTTTGGGCTGATATTATTTAAAAGTTACACTAGCACCTTTATTATTCCTCCTCGCTTCCCAGGGGTGCTTGGCCGTCCTCGAGGCTAAGCTTACCGGGTCCCGGGTTGCTGCAGTTGGCGGCCATCTTGGGTTGGGCGCGATTGGACGAGCGCTCTAGTCGCTCTACTTAAACGGTTAGGCATGCTTCCGCGCAGCGGACGCGGGCAGCGGACGCGCCGGACCTGCGCCGGAGTCGCGCCTGAGTCCAGCCCGTCTGCGCCCGTCCGCGCTCAGCCGGGCTCAGGGCATGGTAATCTGCTCATTCCTGTACAACGCACGGGTCCTAGGATCAGGTACACGAGGAATGATCTGATGTCACTACATGCCCCTAGATGTTTGGGTTGTAGCTATCGATGGGTAGAGGGTACCCCCTATTTGAACTGTGCCCTCTGTGGTGCGGCCCGTGTAACCAGGGACCAAACACTGTTATCCATGGCGCTGCTTAACTGTAGGTCCATACCCTGTCATGCCACTGAAATCCACTCTTTGATCATTGACCATAAGCTGGATGTGTTGTTTCTTACTGAAACTTGGTTAACCTCTAGCTCTGGTCCGGATATTGTAAAAGCCCTTCCATCAGGATACCTCATATTTCATCAGGACAGGCCTGATAGAAGGGGGGGAGGGGTAGCCATCCTATACAGAGACAATTTCATGTGCAAGGCTGTGGATTGCGGCATTAATAATTCAGAAAGCTGCCAATTCGTGTTGCGACTATCCCCCACTTTCTCTATATCAGGCCTCCTTCTTTACCGGCCCCCTGATACTATGGGTAACTTTGTAGACTCTTTTATTGAAGCAGTCATACCTTTAGCCGCGGCATCATCCAATTTTTTAGTTATCGGAGACCTGAACGTGCATTTTGATGACCCTCATGATAGATGGGCGAGAGACTTACAAGGCATGCTGGGTGCACTGGACCTTCACCTTGTTAACGTCGGCGCCACCCATGAGAGAGGTCATCAGCTAGATGTTATTTTTGCGAATTCAATAAATCTGCTTGCCCTACATCCCTTGGCTCTTCCCTGGACTGACCACCATATGGTTCCCTTTAATTGGCAGTGGGTGAAAGGGAGAGACCCGGTACCTCAACGGCATACTGTGGAACGTATCTGGTCGAGGCTGCCTGTGGGAAGATGGGCAGCCGAGTTAGCAAGAACTTGTCCTCCCCCTGCTACCGACCCCACTATGGCGGACCAGCAGGTGGGTAATTGGATCACTAACACCTTGGACTCCTTGATCCCGAAAAAGAGGAGGCCTCTCAGAGAAAGAAGAGTTGGCTCTGCCCCTTGGTATACGCCCGAACTTAGGGTTCTCAGAACTTCATGCAAAAGATTAGAACGCGCTTGGAGAAGAGAGCGGACCGACGAAAATCGGAATGATTACAAGGCAGGGATGAGGAAGTACAAGGTGGCTTTGAAGGAGGCTAAAAAGAACTTTTTTAGTGTTCGGATCGAGAAGGCTAGCAATTCCCCAGGGGAATCTTTCAAGATCTTTAAAGAGCTGCTGAAGGCCCCGGCTCCCCCAGTTGTCTATGACGACCCGCAGGAGAAATGTGAGGAGCTCGCCAAGTTTTTTCACTTGAAAATCGAAAAGATTCTGTCCTCACTGCCAGCGATGTTGCAGAGCGTGGAAATGGACATCAGTTCAACAATAAGTCCCGCTGAGCTGCTATCGTTCAGCCCCTTCTCAGAGGAGGAGGTCGAAAAGGTCCTGGAAAAGATGAAGAGTGGGTCTCCAAGTGACCCGGCGCCTATGAAATCCCTTAAACAGGTGGCAAATGTTCTTTCCACTCCGCTTGCGGATCTTATTAATCTTTCGCTTGCACAAGGAATAGTGCCTCAAAGGTGGAAAGCCGCTGTTGTCAAAGCACTTTTGAAGAAACCGGGACTAGATCCGTCTAATCTGGCCAATTTTAGGCCCATTTCACTCTTGCCCGGTTTTTCTAAAGTTGCAGAAAAGCTGGTCAATTACCAACTTTCTTGCCATCTTGAAGACCACCATTTGCTCGGGGATTCCCAGACGGGTTTTCGCCCTGGTCAGGGGACAGATACAGCCTTACTGGCAGTGGTGGAGGAAGCAAGGAGCATTCTCGACTCAGGGGGGTCAGTGGCAGTGATCCTCCTGGACTTGAGCGCGGCCTTTGACACCGTTAACCATCAGGTGCTACTCCAACGGCTGGCAGAGGTGGGTGTTAAAGGGATGGCCCTTGAATGGTTGAAATCCTTCCTCTCAGACCGGTCCTATCAAGTCTGGGAAGGGGGAGAACAGTCCACCTTGTTCCCTCTTCAATGTGGAGTCCCGCAGGGCTCATCTTTGAGCCCTACCTTATTTAACACCTATATGGCTCCCCTTGAAAGAGTGGTCTCCCCCTCAGGAGTGAAGATCATCAGCTATGCTGATGATACGCAGCTGGTTGTGGGCCTCACCCAGCTGGAAGAACATCCCGAAGTCCTTCATGACTGTCTCTCCAATGTCCATCGCTGGATGTCTCAGTCCGCGTTGAAGCTCAACGGTGACAAGACTGAGCTGATGGTGCTGGGCAAGGCCTGTCCCTCTCTCATTACCAGTTGCTGGCCGCGGTCCCTGGGTGATCCACCATCCCCCAAGAAGGAAATCAAGAGCTTGGGGGTTTGGTTGGAGGAAGATCTATCCTTCAGGACCCATGCTAGGAAAACCGCGGGGGTATGCTTTGGCTTGCTGCGTTCTGCTCGCAAAGTGCTACCTCTGCTCCCTAACTCTTCCAGGAAGCTTTTGATTCGCGGCCTAATCTTGTCGCGGCTTGACTTCGGGAACGCACTATTTTTGGGCGCCCCAGAAGCAACTTTCAAAACCCTTCAGCAGGTGCAGAATGCAGCAGCGAGGGTGTTAATGGAAGTGCCACGTAGACAATCAGCTGCCCCCGCCCTGAAAGCGCTCCACTGGCTCCCTGTTAAGGAGCGGGTGAAATTCAAGGCGCTATGTACGGCCCATAAAATCTTGTACGGCAGGGGCCCTTCTATTCTGTCTTCTATGGCACGCCCCTACAAGTCCACACGCCCACTGCGCTCGGATCAAAGACATCTGATGCAGACTACAAGAGTAAAAAGAGCTCGCTCCGGGGGCCGACGCTTCTCGGTGCAAGTAGCGTCACACTGGAATTCCTTGCCCCTTAAGATCCGCGCTGAGCCCAATATCCTGCACTTCAGGAAACTACTTAAAACACACTTATTCCCAGTGTAGGACTGAGTAAGAGCCTTTCGCGTCTGTGTTCACAGCGCCGGGATGCCCCTGGGTAACTGCGCGCGTTACAAATTTTATATAATAATTTCCTTAATAAAATTGAAAATTCTTTGTTGCGACTGCTAGACAATTTTTCATTCTTTTGAACGAGTGGTCTTTAAAACTGTGCAGTGTTCAGCCTGTCTTATATCTTTACATAGCTGCCAAGGTTTCAGATTGCTTGTGTGACATTTTCATAATTTCAGTGTAATTATGAGTGACATTCAATGACTATGAGTGACATTTTCTGGTGAGCAAAATCAAGCAATGAAGACAAGGGAAACACATAAATATCGGAAACTACACCCATTTGAGCAACAAGAAAGTTTAAGGAGATCTGAAAACTTCTGCAAAGCGCCAGAAATGGAAGGGCACTCATAGCTCATAGCTGCCAAGTTTTAAGATTGCTTCTTTGTGACATTTCCATGATTTTAGGGCGCTTATGAGTGGCATTAAGTGACCACATGTGTGACACTTAAGAGTGACATTTTTTCATTTCATGAGTAGAAGGACACACTCTTTCCAAACATTAAAGATGAACTCTAAGGTACAAGCCGGATGTTCATTCAAGGGGGAGAGAAGTGGTCCTTTGATCATCTTTCTATTTTCATTATGCATTTCTAACATTATTTGTTGTACATATAAGAAAATAGAAGCTTTTTATTGCAAGCCTGGTAACTTCGCTGTGTGTACCACACATTTACTCTCTGTGTGGAATTGTGCATCTGAAATATAAAGAAAAAAACATTCCTCTTGGTTATCAGTGCAACTAATTGGAAGGGCAGCCTAGTAGGTTAATGCACATGCTTCAGAGATCAGACACACCAACTTCAGAGCAGAGAGAGAGAGAGAGAGTATGTGTGACTCGCCTGACTACATTAGCAGTCTAGAAGTGCCCGGGGAGTGTGTGCCAGGCAGAGCACGTGTCTTGAGAGTGCCTTCCAGCTACTTTGGGCGGGCTGATAGGGGGGCACCGGGCTGCTGCAGCAGCAGACAGGCTGATGTTTTAAAGTGCTTTTCTCTTACATTGCACTTTGAAGCATATACTGATAAGTGAAAGAAAAACCGCCTTTCATGATTTTTTTTTATTTGTTACACTGGCTG
The DNA here is from genome assembly GCF_964204655.1 of Triturus cristatus. Classification (NCBI taxonomy): domain Eukaryota; kingdom Metazoa; phylum Chordata; class Amphibia; order Caudata; family Salamandridae; genus Triturus; species Triturus cristatus. Next base: position 1,203,106,707 of record NC_140582.1, on the reverse strand, counting down.
GGCCTTTAAAATGCCAGTCATGCTGACCAGGTGGCAGCCCGGCAGATTCTTTCATATGTTTCCATGTGTTTTCGGGTTCCCGGTGAATGTCTAAAAGCCCTCTATGTTCCGGGAGCGGGGTGTTAGGGAGTAGCATTGTTGTTACTAGGGCCCCTTCAGGAGTGCTGATTTAAGGCGGTAGGATGCCATGACCTGCCCTCACCTGCTTCGCCTTTTCTTTAATCGTGCCTTTGTTATCAGTGTTACTTTCTACTGGTAACTGGAGGTCGTTTAGGTTAAACTGACCTTCCGCGCCCTTCACACCACTTAGAGAGCTACTTACCTTTGGCGCATCACATTGCTCCGTTAAGGTAGGTTGTAGGGGTGGCTTATTTTGGAGGGAGATGGCTTCCATCTTTCCTTTTAGAGAGTGGTTACTCTGTCCCAACTCCGTAGTTGCTCTTTGTTGCCCCTTTATCTGTCTTCCAATCTCTTCAGATGTAAAATTCACTTCAGTGAACAAATTCTTTTCTCCCAATTCTGGGGCGTTGAAGGCGATTGCAGATATATCCTTTGCTTCTGTAAATTCATGTTGGGGAGAGCTCTAAAGAGTATAATCAGGTTACCCATGTTTCCTGTGTCACCTTCTGCAAGATTTATAATCTGGAAGGAAAATTTAGTTTAATTGTAGATGTTAGACCTGGTGATTTCCGGTTGGCTAAAGCTTGCGCCAAAGCCAGGCAGAGACCACCAGTCTAGTCAGGGCAAGGAAGTTACACGCCAAAGATAACCCCTGCTCACCCCCTTGGTAGCTTGGCACGAGCAGTCAGGCTTATCTCGGAGGCGATGTGTAAAGCGTTTGCGCGCGCACCCAGCAACAACACCCAAGGCCCACCACAAAGGAAACTCCACACAAGGTATTCTATAAAAATAACCTCTGTATTATAATAAAACACATTAGATAAAAACACACACTTTACAATGTGCCAACAGGCACGGGCAGAATTTACAAGGGATTATGTACAAGACAGGGCCAACTGGACCACTGTCAGGAAATAGCACTTTTGGATAGTTAGCACATAAATATATAAAATCACTGTAGCACAAAAATATAATCTGTATAGCACCCAACCAGTACTCACTGGTATCGGGGAAGTACCTCCTACGTAACCCTAACTACCTTAGGAGACTGTCACGCAGGGAACTAGAACCTCACTAGCACCACCTGTACTAGGAGAAAGCAACAACCACCTACGTATCACAATACCTGTAGGGGTAATAGAACGTTACACATGATGCATCACATTCAGAGGTGTATGGAAGGAAAAACACATGATGCCTAAAAACATTCAGAGGTGCAAGGAAGGAACACACATGATGCATAAAACATTCAGAGGTGTAAAAGCAATGGCACATGATGCATCAACACACATTCAGAGGTGCAAGGAAAGAACACACATGATGCATAAAACATTCAGAGGTGTAAAAGCAATGGCACATGATGCATCAACACACATTCAGAGGTGCAGGTAGGAACACAATTGCGCAAAACTCCTATGCCACCACCTGTGGCAGTCCCTGGGCCAACTGGCCTGGAAGGGGCTAGGACGCCCTGTGTTCAGCAAAGTCAGGCTGCGCCAGCTGCGCAGACTAGAACAAGAATGGTCCCCCACCTAAACGTGGCAGCTGCCCACTAAGTGCTGGGCAGCTGGAAAACGACTTCAGGCACTCTGCGTGCCTCTGGAGCCCTCTCTGGGCTCTGACCATGTAAAATATGCCCCCTAGAGCCTTCGTGGCTCAGCACAACGTTGGAGCCTCACTGGGCTCGAGAAACAATCGTGCTCCCCTTCGTTTGGAGCCTCGTGGGCCCAAGACAGCCGGAAATGCCTCCAAGAGCCTCGCAGGCTCTAAACAAGAAATGCCCCCGTCGTTGGAGCCTCACGGGGCTCGAGAAATGCTGTGGCCACCTTGTGGAGCCTCACGGGGCTCGATCAGTGCCCCCGCACCCCCAGCACATGCGCGGAGTCCCCCAGCCCCTCTCAACACTCACCGGGCTGCTCGGGGACTCCCGCGTCGTCTTCTCTTTCCCGGGTCCTGGCCGAAGGGTGGACTCCGAGGATTCCTCGTCCCGCGGAGGGGCAGGCACCGACAATGTGCCTCGCGCCCCCTCCGCACCAGCTCCGGCCGCACCTCTCCTCTCTCGGGTCCAGCGCGGGGTAGGCTCCCGCCTGGATCTTCACTGCACAGGAGCGCGGGGTAGGCTCCCGTCCGCTTCCTGCTTCCGTCTCGGGGCCCGCCCCCAGGCCTGCCTGACTTCCGGCTGAAGCCCGGCCGCGGCGGTGAATTCCTGGCTCGTAAGAGGGGTAGGCTCCCTCGAAATACACGCAAATGAGCGGGGTGGGCACCCGCAAGCTGAACCAAAGCACGGCAGAATCGCGGGGTGGGCACCCGCTATCAGGGTCACAGCGCGCACAGCGCTATAAAGCAAACCAGCGCTCCCAGCGCTATGAAGGTGGCTAAGTCCAGGAAAACAGCGCGCCCAGCGCTATAAAGTCCAAAAAGCGCTCCCAGGCGCTACAAGTAATGTCCAGCCACAAAAAAGGTCCTTCAGAGAGCAGGGGGCAAAGGCTGGGCCCAGAGCCAGCTCACAGGGCCCTCCAGCAGGGAGGCAGTCCCCAGTGGCGGTCTCTCCTGGCGCCCAGCAGCAGCAGGCCCCCTCTCAAGTGGATCCTGCAAGAGAACAACTTCTGTGGGGACACAGCCCCCTTTTTATACAGTCAAATCCTTTGTCTAAGGTGCAGGGAAGGGGCGAACCAGTTCCAACAGGTTCCTGAGCACTTTGTTTTGCTCAGCCCCTCTCCCTATTCACTGGCAGGGCTAGGGTCATTAGACGCACCACAGGGGCCGGCGCCAGCATTGTGTGGGGGAATCCCTGTCCTATTCAGGACCCAGGTACACTCCTCCCCAGCCATCTACATGCTAACCCCCCATTCACCACTGGGTGACTCCTCCTGACTCTGGGGAATTCCCTAGTCCGTCACCTGACCCCACCAGCCAATCACCAGACAAGCCACACATTTCAGACTGCACACTGAAGTGCCCACTTCTAGAAGTGGCACTTCCACACCAGGTACATGCACGCCGCACACATCAACGCGCAGCATTCACTCCCACGAGTCCGCACATACCAAACACGGGCCTGCACACCCCACGCATCAGGAACTACCGGGACACATACATTCCCCCATGCATTCCTATGGGAGGGCAGGCCAACCTCACAACACGCACGCATTTTACCCTGGGACACAGCGGTAAAGTGCGCAGAAGTCACTAAAATCACTAAACCAAGTCACCATATTACGCAAAAAGTTTCGGGGTGAACCGGCCAGAAGGGCCAAGTCCAACACAACCCCCTTCCAGCCAAAACGCAGGGTAGACCAATCACCACCGTGATGGACTTCCCTGCTTGGGGCGATAGAACACGGACGCGGGCCCGCCACTGCCGGGACACCCTCCTGTTCTACGCCACGGTGAACCCATGTGGTTTCTTCTCAAACCATTCTCTGGACCAGCTGGGCTACCCCACTGGTACTCCCAAGCTGTCCGCGGCCAAGACCAGGCCCTAGGCCCCCCAGGTGCCACTGGTCCTTGCCTAACCACAGAGTGGGGGGTAGTAACCCCTGGCACATAGCAGCCATTCTCCACTCTACCCCTCATCAGGGCAGTTCTAAACTGCCACTGATCCTCCAGCCTAGGGCCCGTACCCTCAGGCTGACCAGAAGTCACGGGTGAGGCTCTCCTCCCCCTACCTCTTCTCCTAGGGTTCCGCCCTCTCCTCCTTTGAGAGGCACCCTCGTAACATACCTCACCAACCAGCTCAGGACCCCTCCCTGAGAACTGGTCTACCAACCTAGGGTTTAACCCCTCAGGTTGCACCGGGGTCAGAGGTGGGCTCTCCCACCCTCTGCACCCCCTTCCAGAGTCCTGCTCCCTACCAGGCTGCTCCTGAACCTGGCCTTCCAACCTCCGGTCAAAAACCTTCGGTGGAATAATCGCCTGGCACTCCAGGACTTCTGGGGATTTGCACACCATCCCCCCGAGAGTAACATATGCCCCATATGTTGCATGACCGTCTGCCTGGCGCAGATCTCCCGTCCCCTGTCCACCTGACAGTGCGCGAAGATCCCCCAGGCCCGACGTGTAGTCGCCATGGTCACTTCTAGGAGACTCAGCCCTTCCGGCTGGTCTCTGACCCACTGGCTCCTCCACCGGGGAACACAGCCCCATGCCACTCCTCTCGCTGGACTTCTGTACCCTCCCTACTGGAGCGGTACTGCCAGACACTAGAACCACAGGAGCCCTGTTTACAGGCGCTCCCGGTCCTCTACTCACTAGGTGATCCTCCTCAAATGGGCTAACAGGACAGCCTAGGTCCCCAACTTGGTGTTCCCTCCTGAAACCACCCAAGTCCTGAGGCAGGGTTTCGTACGTCCGGGGACCCTCGGTCACCCACTTACTCCCGCTCCACTGAGCCAGGCCGTAAGCCCCTACACCCCCCTCGCTATCCTGGGACCTAGCTGGGCTACATGGAGCCTCTTCCACCACGCTGGGCTGGAAGATACCTGAACCACTACTTGAGTCACTCCCTAATGACTCCAGAGAACCTTTAGCGCTTTCCCAGCGCTCCGCTTCCTCTGCCAGCGCCCAAGGACAAAAGTAGTCATACCTCACCAGGTGCTGGCGCAACCCTGGAGAACAACTACTGAGCATCTGCTCTTTGACAATCATTTTGAGCACTATATCCAAATCCTCTTCCGTGTTGACCTCCAGCCAGTCCCACAGTGCCTCATGACAGTCATCCACAAACAACCCCCACGACTGGTGAGACGGTTTTCTACTGCCCCTGAACTTCAACCTATACTCCTCCTCTTGGGAAACAGGTACCAGACTGGGGAAACTGGGAGTGGGACTTGTCGCACGGGACTCTATTTCGCTGCCACCACTGGACTCAACCCTCCCTGGGGAGCCCAGAAAACTACGACTGCGCGCAGGCGATAATCTACTCTCCAGCACTGATTTCTCCCTGGCGAAGGCCCTCTCAGCCTCCGCCATCCTCTCCTGCGCTAAGACCCTCTCGGTCTCCAGCTTTTTCTCTGCCATCGTCAGCTGCGCCATCCCCCAGGCATGCTCTAACCTGAGCTTCTCCATGGCCAGCTGATGCTCCCTCTCTTCCCTCCTATCCACCCACTCCTCTGGGGACAGGGAAAGGGATGGGGTGCTGCTCCTGACACTGGACCCAGCAAGGGACTCCCTATCTATGGTGTCTTCACTCTCTACTGACGTCCCTGTCAGGTAACCTTCCTCCCCCTCAGATTCCTCAGGGCTCCCCTCAGACCCACCACCCTCTCGGCGTGCGGCCCGGGCCCTATCTTCCTCGCTGCGCTCTCGCTCCCACTCAACCTTTTGCCAAGTGATCAGGTTGTCCCTCAGTTTGGACTGGGTATCTGACTCACCCACCTCTATGTCCCTCTCCTCACAGAACCTTACCAGCTCCAACCTACTGTACCTAAACAGACTACAGAAGTTAAAAGCAGGCTCCATTTTGGCGGACGTTCCTGAGAAGAGTTCAACACAAGGAACCTGGGGGTTGGAGCTACACAGGAGTACACAATTCACAAAAGGTTTCAGTGAGCTCTCTATCCTGGAGAACTCACACTCACTGTCTAGTGCCCCACACACCATCCACACACAACCCTCCCCTCGGACTGGTAAGGCAGTTTCTACCACCCCTGATCCCTCAACCTGACCACCACGTGACACAGGTACCAAACTCTGGGCGCAGGGCGGGGGACAAATGTACTGGACACAATTACACAATGATACCTTCAGGAGAAGAAATAAAGGAACTTCAAAAACAATAATCCCTAAAATGTGGTTATCTAATGCAGAGTTTTGTGGTGTAGCCAGTCGCTGCTGCGGTACAGCGCAAACGCAAGTCCAAATCCCACCGCTGCCACCAATGTTAGACCTGGTGATTTCCGGTTGGCTAAAGCTTGCGCCAAAGCCAGGCAGAGACCACCAGTCTAGTCAGGGCAAGGAAGTTACACGCCAAAGATAACCCCTGCTCACCCCCTTGGTAGCTTGGCACGAGCAGTCAGGCTTATCTCGGAGGCGATGTGTAAAGCGTTTGCGCGCGCACCCAGCAACAACACCCAAGGCCCACCACAAAGGAAACTCCACACAAGGTATTCTATAAAAATAACCTCTGTATTATAATAAAACACATTAGATAAAAACACACACTTTACAATGTGCCAACAGGCACGGGCAGAATTTACAAGGGATTATGTACAAGACAGGGCCAACTGGACCACTGTCAGGAAATAGCACTTTTGGATAGTTAGCACATAAATATATAAAATCACTGTAGCACAAAAATATAATCTGTATAGCACCCAACCAGTACTCACTGGTATCGGGGAAGTACCTCCTACGTAACCCTAACTATCTTAGGAGACTGTCACGCAGGGAACTAGAACCTCACTAGCACCACCTGTACTAGGAGAAAGCAACAACCACCTACGTATCACAATACCTGTAGGGGTAATAGAACGTTACACATGATGCATCACATTCAGAGGTGTATGGAAGGAAAAACACATGATGCCTAAAAACATTCAGAGGTGCAAGGAAGGAACACACATGATGCATAAAACATTCAGAGGTGTAAAAGCAATGGCACATGATGCATCAACACACATTCAGAGGTGCAAGGAAAGAACACACATGATGCATAAAACATTCAGAGGTGTAAAAGCAATGGCACATGATGCATCAACACACATTCAGAGGTGCAGGTAGGAACACAATTGCGCAAAACTCCTATGCCACCACCTGTGGCAGTCCCTGGGCCAACTGGCCTGGAAGGGGCTAGGACGCCCTGTGTTCAGCAAAGTCAGGCTGCGCCAGCTGCGCAGACTAGAACAAGAATGGTCCCCCACCTAAACGTGGCAGCTGCCCACTAAGTGCTGGGCAGCTGGAAAACGACTTCAGGCACTCTGCGTGCCTCTGGAGCCCTCTCTGGGCTCTGACCATGTAAAATATGCCCCCTAGAGCCTTCGTGGCTCAGCACAACGTTGGAGCCTCACTGGGCTCGAGAAACAATCGTGCTCCCCTTCGTTTGGAGCCTCGTGGGCCCAAGACAGCCGGAAATGCCTCCAAGAGCCTCGCAGGCTCTAAACAAGAAATGCCCCCGTCGTTGGAGCCTCACGGGGCTCGAGAAATGCTGTGGCCACCTTGTGGAGCCTCACGGGGCTCGATCAGTGCCCCCGCACCCCCAGCACATGCGCGGAGTCCCCCAGCCCCTCTCAACACTCACCGGGCTGCTTGGGGACTCCCGCGTCGTCTTCTCTTTCCCGGGTCCTGGCCGAAGGGTGGACTCCGAGGATTCCTCGTCCCGCGGAGGGGCAGGCACCGACAATGTGCCTCGCGCCCCCTCCGCACCAGCTCCGGCCGCACCTCTCCTCTCTCGGGTCCAGCGCGGGGTAGGCTCCCGCCTGGATCTTCACTGCACAGGAGCGCGGGGTAGGCTCCCGTCCGCTTCCTGCTTCCGTCTCGGGGCCCGCCCCCAGGCCTGCCTGACTTCCGGCTGAAGCCCGGCCGCGGCGGTGAATTCCTGGCTCGTAAGAGGGGTAGGCTCCCTCGAAATACACGCAAATGAGCGGGGTGGGCACCCGCAAGCTGAACCAAAGCACGGCAGAATCGCGGGGTGGGCACCCGCTATCAGGGTCACAGCGCGCACAGCGCTATAAAGCAAACCAGCGCTCCCAGCGCTATGAAGGTGGCTAAGTCCAGGAAAACAGCGCGCCCAGCGCTATAAAGTCCAAAAAGCGCTCCCAGGCGCTACAAGTAATGTCCAGCCACAAAAAAGGTCCTTCAGAGAGCAGGGGGCAAAGGCTGGGCCCAGAGCCAGCTCACAGGGCCCTCCAGCAGGGAGGCAGTCCCCAGTGGCGGTCTCTCCTGGCGCCCAGCAGCAGCAGGCCCCCTCTCAAGTGGATCCTGCAAGAGAACAACTTCTGTGGGGACACAGCCCCCTTTTTATACAGTCAAATCCTTTGTCTAAGGTGCAGGGAAGGGGCGAACCAGTTCCAACAGGTTCCCGAGCACTTTGTTTTGCTCAGCCCCTCTCCCTATTCACTGGCAGGGCTAGGGTCATTAGACGCACCACAGGGGCCGGCGCCAGCATTGTGTGGGGGAATCCCTGTCCTATTCAGGACCCAGGTACACTCCTCCCCAGCCATCTACATGCTAACCCCCCATTCACCACTGGGTGACTCCTCCTGACTCTGGGGAATTCCCTAGTCCGTCACCTGACCCCACCAGCCAATCACCAGACAAGCCACACATTTCAGACTGCACACTGAAGTGCCCACTTCTAGAAGTGGCACTTCCACACCAGGTACATGCACGCCGCACACATCAACGCGCAGCATTCACTCCCACGAGTCCGCACATACCAAACACGGGCCTGCACACCCCACGCATCAGGAACTACCGGGACACATACATTCCCCCATGCATTCCTATGGGAGGGCAGGCCAACCTCACAACACGCACGCATTTTACCCTGGGACACAGCGGTAAAGTGCGCAGAAGTCACTAAAATCACTAAACCAAGTCACCATATTACGCAAAAAGTTTCGGGGTGAACCGGCCAGAAGGGCCAAGTCCAACATAGATTCAGATGGTGTGAGATGGGACGCAGTGAGCGTTGCCTTCCTGGGGGCATGCCGTACAGTGAAACAGGGGGTGCTGGCCCAGGGGGCAACGCCAACCGATGGGGAGCCCCCAAGACAGGTGCGGGCCGGTTTGGACTGGTGCCCGGCAGCGCCAACGGTGGTGCCGCAATTTTGTATTTTTACGGCTGGGACACCCGTGATTGGTAGGTGGGCCGGTGCGGGCTAGGGGGGGCCAGGGCGGTCCTGGGGGCAGCCAGGCGAGGATAAAAGTGGGGAGTGCATCTCCACATAGTTACCTGGTTTGCCTCGACTGGCTGCCTCCGACGACCTTGTTGCTGTGCCCACGCCCCGGACCTTGCCACGCTGCTGCTCTGAACTCGGCGGTGAAGCTGCCTTTTTTCCCACCCTCCCATCTTGTTCCTTCTTGGGGCGGGGAAGGAGTCATGTTTGGTCACAGATGGAAAACCTTGGCATCAGTAACTGAAGTGCAGCCAAATTCTGAATTAGGAAGCCTTTGGCTCAAAACCGGGGCTGGGGTTGCCGTGGGGGTGTAGAGTAGGGTTGGGACTCCTGCTACAGTGATTGTCCCTGGTCTCTCACGGTACTCCATTACATGGCCCCAGAGGATGTCGGGATGGCCTCTGCGCCAGGGGTGCAAGGTATGGCTTGGTAGCCCAGGCCCATCCCCATTGGGTGCCAGGGGGATCATCCCTTTCTTGGGTTGGCTCTGGCATGGTTACGGTGGGGGTCCAGTTTTCATGCTGGCCCACGCTCCCTCTATCTTGAGGGGGCAGGTGAGTTCGCCTTGTGATATGCAACTTGCGGTATGGGGACCACAGTCCCAAATCATTTGGAATAGTCAATGTCATGGTACTTGGCAGGGCCGGCTCTAGGGCGGTGCTGACGTGGGGTGGGGGCGCCATGTTTATTGTTTTATTTACGTTTTAAATGCACCGGATGCCACGTTCCTTGTCCCGGCAATTTTCAAGCATCAATGAAAATGTCAGGATAACTCCAGTGATGAATGTTCTTCCTGGAGACAGACCGGAGCTTTGTTTGTTAGCGCTTAGGGTTAATGTGCCTGCTGCAAAGAACGAGTCCCATTCACATCACAAAGTGCATATAATATAAATAGGTCAATGGGTTATCCCTTATGTCAGAGAGATCCTTTTGTTACTTGCAGTTTAAAAGTTAAAATCCTAATACAGAGAAGGGAGCTATTAACTGTCGTCAACGAGCAGCATGCAGACTGCAAGGAATATGTTACATATGTTTATTTGCCCAGTCTTTCCTTGCCCTTATATTGCCAACAGGGTTCATTTGGGTAGACATCAATTCTTATTATTAAAGAAAATCCCTAACAATGTTGTTACATTTTAAATTCAGAATTTGTGCTTTTCAGGACCAAGGACTCTTAAACTATCCTGCCTACCAGTTTGGATGACATGTGACTCCTTCACCTTATAGGCCTCTGTTTTATGTAACATTTCCGATGCATCTTAAACTGGTATGAGTGTTGCTATAAAACTGAATGAATCTAATAGACAGTGGTTATGGAGACTTGGGGGGGGCATTATCAAATGGTGGTATTGAGGGAATCCGTTGCGAGGTGGTCATGGAGGGGCGCCAACAAACATTGTCGCACAGGGCACCACCAGAACTAAAGCCGGCCCTGGTGCCTGGGGGGGCCAGCCATGACTCCTTTGGGATCTGTTGCTATGAAGGACTTGTATTAGTTCCCCTTAATCAAAGTCTCTTGATGTACATATTGTAAATGTCATGTGAAAGCTTGGATAATCAAATAATTTTGTTGATATAAAATGTCGTGTTTATGTTGATTGTTATAAATGAAACAGACGCTCTGGCTTTTTATAGTCTTGATGGTGTGAGAACAGGGAGGCATTCAGTTGTGACGTCAATCCTCCATCAGTCCTGGCAAACTGCAGTGTGCATACTGTGGGGTATATTTACAAACCCCTATCGCCACCAGAGCGTTACTTTTTTTGATGCTTTGGTGGCAGTGTGGCATTTCAATATTTACAATGTAGCGCTAAGCCACTTAATGTGGCTTAACGCCACCTTGTAAATATGCCCTTTTCCACCGAAGTTCTCGCTGGCAAAGGGGCGTGCAGTGGGTGTTGTGGTGGGCGTTCCACTGCAATGACCATACTTTTTGCAAGGTGCCCCAGATTTACAAGGCTGGGACAGTGCCAAAACGAAGGCCAGGGAATACCTGGTCTTAGAATGGTGATACCAGGAGAAATGATTAATTTCTCCTCACTTTTTGCTCTTTTTATGTTTGCTGCTTCAACCATTATTGATTCTTTATGTGCAGGAATTTGTCCCTTCCTGCACATAAACAATCGCCCCTGCAGCGCAGGCACCTTTGCAACATTGTGGCAGGGTGCATGCGCTTGTACTAGGGAGCTTTTTTTGCGCCACTGATGTTTTGTGTAAAACTAACGTGCACCACACAAACACACGGGCTAGTGAAGCTTGCCTATGTGTTTACTAACGTTAACAAAATGAATGAAGGACTAAAATGCTCATATCTGGGAATCTTTACTGCGCATGCGTCAACTGCATCTACGTAGTATGACGAGCTTTCGCTTAGAGGGAAATTCTTGCGCATGAGCAGAAGGCACTAATATGGCAGCTTGAAGGCTCGCGTACAGGGCATCTGCTTTGCTGAAAAGAAAAGGAGCTATTATACTAACGCTAATGCAGGAAAAATTATAATAAATAAAGAGGAATAGTGTAGAGATGGGTGGGATACAGTGAAACCATTTATTCTTGAAAGTAACATCTGTGTTTCTGACTTTATTATTAGTGTGCATTTGGGCCTCTAGTGTGTAGCTGAAGTAAAATGAACCACCTGACACAGTTGCGCATGACTATTGAGAGTGGACCCGGAAGGATGGTGCAAAGGTTGGAAGAGGGACAAGGTCGCCGAATGTCGGAGCCTGAGTTAATGCAGTGAAGTGTTCAAATGCATGAAACTACACGTCTGAATTATTACAAATGTTGCAAATGTAATGTGAATGCGGGTGTGAAATAAAGTTTGAATAAAGAATTAAGGGGATGGGTTTGCGAACAAGAAGTTAATAGAAATTGATGTCATGTAATCATGGTGTGATGGAGCTTCCCCCCCCTGTCTGACCAATCAAAGTTCGTTTTTTTATGATATTGAAACATTTATGGGTGGGACATCCTGAACGAAAGGTGTACCTAAGGTAGCTTTAGTTAGTTAGTTAGCTCCTTGAGACAGAGATGCTGTGCGTGGTGCAGACGATGCTGTGAGCCGAATGCTGGGGGGAAGATGCTGTGAGATGCTGATGAAGAATCAAATGCAAAATCTGAAGCAGAACTTTCCTTCCTAAATTAATTGCGTTAGAAGAAGATTTGCGGAAGAATCTTGAGGAGGAAGAGAGTGTCAGAGAGGGGTGCGGCGCAATCGTCGGTATTAGAGAGGTAACTATCCTGTCCTGATTCCTGTCCTTAAGACTTTGTTTCCTGAATCTATCTCAGGGGACCCTCACCAGCCCTTTGGGAAGGGGTTGGTCTTTCACACCATTCTTGGTGAAGTATTTTTCTCATTATTTAAATTATCTTTTCTCTCTGTCCTCTCACTTTCTGTGCATTGATCATTGCCTGAATCCGTGATAAATATATGATTTCTAATTGATTGAATTCTCTCTCTAACAAATGAAAGCGAATGTATTGTATTTTTGAAGTGGTTTACATGCTCTAAAGATTTAGATAAAGCGTTGAAAATTTAAAGGAGTCTGTGGTTATTTCAATATTAAAGTATAAGTAAGCTAGTTTATGTCAATATCACCATCAATTAGCTCAACTAATGGTCCATCGACCAGAGGAAAGAACTTTTTGATCTGTGAAGGGTTAGTTAAAAGAGAATTGAGGTATTTTAGACTAATTCTAAACATTGTGAACCTCATAAACTTGACACCCAGCGGTTTTACTCCATTGTGTGTTTGAGGGGCCCAGGTGAGTCTATGGTAGTAGAGTATCTGTTGTTGTTGAACCGCTGGATCACCAGCGCTAGGAAACATGGGTGTGCGCCGTATTATTGTGAAAACGGCGCATTCCTGTGTTTAAAAATGTCGGCGCACCGCGTTGCCAAATCTGGCGTGGCTCCCTGGTCCGACATATTTTTATATATATGCCCACGTATTTGAAGAGAAAAGAGTCGGACCCAGACTCCGAAATCTTTAGCGTTGGGCTAACGTTACTTTTCTTACACTAACCCATAGATGAACCTTTTTGGGGATTCGCAAACCAACGCAAATTGGTATTGCTTTGGTTTGTATAGAAAAATAGCACAAAGCAGTGCGAAACCCTGCATTACATTACTTTGCGTCAAGGGGTTGTTACATGGATGGTACATGGGTGTAACCGCGTGACCACCCATGCTTTTTTACTCGAAGCCCCACGCTCAAACATCAGTAGAAAGGGTTTAATGCTAAAAAGTAACACTGCTGAAAAGCACGCGTTAAACTGAGACATTTTGTCATTTCTCAGTGCTTTTCCGACTTTGCATGCGTGCTTTACTGTGCAGCTCACATACAAAGTAGGAAAAGCTTTTTCATTTGTTACCCTTCCTCTACAAAATCTATGCTAGACTCACACACACACTCAAGCGCTATGGCACTAAGGTGTGTGGGCAGTGCTCGGCAGCTGAAATCAGTGCCGGCGCCAGGGGAAGGGGATAAGAAATCTACTTCCATGTGAATATTGTGCTCTCCTCCTCCCTCCCTGTCACGCAATGCAGCTCAGCATCTTTGGGTGCTGCACGGCGTTGCCTTTCAGGTTTCAGAATCTGGGCCACCGAGTCTTCCCTGGAGTCAAGGACAGTCAACAAATACACCCCACAAACTGAGCCCATCTTCATGCATAACTAAAATCCCACTTCCGCAGGCAAAGGTTCACCAAAGTCTCCCAAACTCAGCACAGCTTCTGAACCCCCAAACATCACTTCTGCGACGTCCAGGACAGCCCAGCCACATCCATAACCTGGTGCAGTCATCGTCCGCATGGTCTGCTCAGCCCCCTTAAAACTTCAATCAGCTCCTTTAACGGCCCGTGTCTACTAGCACAGCCACTATCATCAACACATAATAATATTTTTTATTCAAAAAAGCAAACTCTACGACAGTCACATCCTCGAGAAAAATCGTTTTGATAAAGCTGAATTGTCCAACTCAGCAAAGTAAATATTGCACCTGTTTGTTCAATGAAAAATAGCGGTATAAATGTCATTAGAATATGTAGATGAATACTAATCCTTGTTGCACACTGCAATTTGCATGCGTTCGCTTCGCCAACCATTTAGCTGCACCGTGCTGCGTCATTTTCAAAGCACAGGGATGCATTTATTGACAGTAAGGCTTCCGGTTTGCCTTGTAAATTAGGCCCCCTTTCATGCTATGGTTAGCGTGAAAGGTATGGGCTGTGAGTGTTGCAGTGGGCGTAACACCGCAACACCTATTATTGTTGATGCTGCCCCCTATGTACAAGGGTTACGTACATAGGAGGAAGCACCAAAATTAAGACCAGGGAAAACCTGGTCTTAACTTGGCGAAACGAGGAGACATGCATTATGTCTCCTTGTTTTTGCTTTTTTCATGTGTGCTGCCTTGTGCAGCACACATGGAAAAAGCAAGCTGCCATGGATTGTTTATGTACAGGAAAATGCCATTTTGTGACTTCCACGTGCGCTGCATTGACACTATACTGCTAAGAGTAGCGCCAGCACAGGGGGAAACGCAAGGCTGGACCGTATCCTTGTAAATATGGTGCAGTCTTCTGTATCTGAAGTGGCTGAGTGAGGCGGTAAGCCATGACGGCTAATGCCTCACTCCACCACTTCCTCGTACATATGCCCCAATGTGTTTCCTGTCTGTGTTTATTTTTAAAAGGAGAAAAAATGAAAATTGTACTTCGTCGGAGAGACTCCTCCTGCTGTCTTTCAGGAATTCATGGCAACAGCTGATCAGATAGACAGCAGTGATAGTTATAAAAAATGTACACTGTAGCATGAGATTTCCTTAAATACACACACATTTTAACACATATTTGTAGTATAGCCTCAAAATGAACCTTAGAGTGTAGTGTTTTGTTATATGTGGCTGCTTAATTTGCTAAAACGTGACAGGCATCCATGTATGAGTGCACATCCAAGTGTAAAATAAATGTGTAAATATCAAATTTTATAGCTCCATTTATTATCAAAACACAAAGTAAATATGGATAAAGGCCATTAAGATAACCAAAAAAGAAATATGGATAAACACAGATGGAAATGTTAAAAAAATAAATACCATAAAACCGGGAACCCTAATTAACAACAAAAGGACGCATCCCTGTGCTTTGCCCTGTGCTGGCGCACAATTGATTGCAATGCGCCAGTGCAGGCATCCTTGCGCCATGTTGCAAGGGTGCCTGCACTGTGGGATGACTGCACAAAAACAATCATTATTGGTATTTTCCTCTGTGCGCGCTGCATAATGCAGCACTCATTGAAAAAGGAAAAAACGAGGAGAGATAAAAGCATTTCTCCTCGTTGCACCATTCCTACGACTCCCTTGGGGAGGCATAGAATTCTGGCACAGTCCTAGTTTTACAAAATGTTGTAAATCTGGAACTGCATGAAGTTCCATGGATGATGCGTGGCAACACTCACAGCAACACCCATGGAACGCCCCTTTCACGCAGAGTAATGCGTGAAAGGGGACCATATTTACAAGGCCATGAAAAGTCACGCTGGGTGACTATATGTGGGCTTGTAAATATGGGTAGGCACACTGCGCCACCGGTGCGTCTAAAAAAGTGACGCACCGGCGGAACAATGAGCTTGTAAATAAGCTCCTTTGTGTTTCACACTAGACATTCATTTGGTACTATACAAACTATACAATCTTTCAAAGGTATAAAATACTTTTTCTGGATTTGCTGCTAGCTAATTGTCCAATCTAATACATTTTGTAAGGTTTATGTGGAATGACAAATCTCTCCGAAAGTGCACTGACATGGAGTCAATATAAAGCGATTTCTAAGAGCACCAGATTAAGAGTCAGCAGATGCGGTCTGTTTTAAGAAAACGAAGAGACAAGACGTACCAATAACCACAAACTCACAGTACTCTCATCAGTCAAGAGACTTCCCGTAAGAAGGCCCAATATGTTATTTACAATCATCAAACTAATAAGGGCATCCGATGCCACTGATCAGATTTCATTAAAAAGGAAATCGCCACTCATTTTTTTTGTAAACAAATTTTACTGCATTTTATACTGCAATGCAGTACAAAAAACACCGGGCCACATTTTCACAAAAATAACAAAGCGAAGCGCCGCAAGCCATTTTGCTGTGCCGAGCTGTGTCATTTTAAAAGCATAGGGTGTCGTGTAGTTCCTATATATGTATTTAGGTTCTGGGCGTTTAGACAACATAGACTATAGGATTGGTGTCAGACTGATTCTGGACACCCCTAGCGGGTATGTTAGCCTGTATACCAGCTAGCTCTCAGTGCCACTAAAAACCGCTCTTACCAAGGAGAGAATAGTTCTTGGCAACTATTGAACATGACAACCTTGATCCCTCAGTACAGTGGAAACAGTGTTCTACTTTTCGCTCAGTCACACAGAATAAACGGTAGGGACGTTTTCAATAAGGATTAATAAACAGTCATTATTCTGGTGTAAAATAGATATGCTGAAACAATCATTAGACAGAAACAGATATAAATGACTAGAAGCACTAGTAAAGTAAAAGGATGGTAGATTTCTACCATTCTGCTAAAATCATGAATGCAGGCAAGTATATAAAATACATGACAATAAAATGCGTACTCCTACGATGCAATCCTAACTAGACGTACCTGAGTGTACCTAGCATGTGTGTAGGTATTAAGCCAAGAATCCCTCTAGGATAAAGTTGAACCCCATTACCTGAAGTGAGAGACTGTGGAACCCCGTTCTGGTCTCTAGGTGGAAACCCCGCAAGGGATGTTAGACCACTGCGAGCTGGAGTATTTGCATGCAGGAACCTCAGCGTATCGCGTCAGTGTGTCGGGCTGGAAGTCCTGATCTCCTCTCTCTGTCTCAGTAAGATGTGATGTTTATATACCCAAAGGTCTCCCCAGGGGTGCTACCTTGCTTTGCCGCTGTCGGACGTAGGATGACGTTTGTGCAAACGTTTTTGAACTTCTTTTTGACGGTGTTGGGCAATATTCCCATTGGTGATATGTGAAAACATTTCTAGGGATACTAGATTTGAGTAGGAAGTTATGACCAAAATGTTGATAACAATACATGGTGTTAAAATCTGATGTGTCTTCCAACATTTCATTGCTAGAAAATGCGGCAGATTGTTCTAAATCAGACAACATATTATTTACAGTTTCAAAATCCCAATCATCGGAAAATGTACTGGAGGTAATAACAGAATTTAAAGAAATTTTAAATAAATGTGGTATTTCTAAAAGTTCTGTCGGGCTACAAATGTCATAATCAACCTTGTCCCATACTATAGCATCAGGTATAGGAATTGCTGCAATGTTCACTGAAGACAAGTCACTGTGTTCGCGATGTGATGAAGCATGATGTTTCAGGAGTAAGTTCACTTTTGATGTTGCAGAGCTTTGGGGAAGGTAAGTTCCATTAATAAGTAAGCAGAAAACAGTTACTAAGCCTGACCAGAACAGAAAGAAAAGGATCCCGGTAATTATCCATAGTTATAACCACGGTGACAGCAGGTAAGTCTTTTAAAGAAAAACAAAAAAGTCTTTGAGTTGTTGTTGACAAGTTTTTTGGGCTGGCATCGTTTCAGATTCGCTCAGATCTATTGAAAAGGTATCAAAGTCTATGAAACAGCCAGATGCAATTCGGTCTATTTTCATTAGCAAAGCCATTTTTTTTTTTACTTCTAGCTGGTTCTTGTCGAGCTACGTTTACGTAGACATCAGTGTTTGGTCAAATTGAAATTTGTCTTTTATTTTTATTTTGATTTTCTGTTTGAATATCAGTTCCAAGAGGAACGAGTTCCTTGGTGTTATGTCATAGTCCATCATTCTGTGTAGTTGACTCCTCAAACGTGATGAGTCTTGCTGTATATTAGAGAGAGGAGGACTTCGGCTACACAGGAGTCCACGAGGCCTACTATTCAGTATCGGCCACTTAGTGTGGTTTGATCAGATCAATGGAGACAAATCTCTTTTCTTTCCCGGCAAGAGGTTGCTGGAGTCCAGTTCTTGTTCCTTCGGCTGCAAGGACAGGTACGGGCTTTCTGTATAATGGCCCAAATTCTTTCTTGTCCAATATCTTTTCTCTGACCAGATCCCTGACTTTAGGAATCCTGACAGGTCTTGCTGTTACTGATTTTACTTCCCCAGTGGCGCCCTGCTTTATATGGACATTACTTTGTCGTGTCCTGAATACATTCAGATCCTGTAAAACAGCCAAACGTTTATTGATGTCAAAATGTTTTTCATCATCCACTGTGCCTTCACAATCAAGATCAGGTACCCACATTCTCGTCCCAAATAGAATCTCGTAAGGAGTGACCCACCTAGAGAGCTTCTTGGCAGATAATTGAGGACACGCTGTACCCCATATAGGTGAGTGACCGGAACCTAATACCCTAGCTTTTAAAGACTGCTTTAAGTCCCGGTTTTTCCTCTCCACTAGCGAATTTCCCTCAGGATGGTACGGTGAGGAGCCACACCCAAACCTTCCATGGCTTCCTTGTAAGCCAGAGAGCTAAACGTTGGGCCAGGGTCAGAATGTAATGTGCCAACCGCGTATGATCTCATAATGACTCACAAATCTTTTATAACAGTTTGAGCGTCAGCCATGCGCTGAGGCCATACCCATAGGAATCTTGAGCATGAATCCACTTTGACCAAGATACATTTATAAGCCCCATCTGAGTGTAGTGGGCCTCAGTGGTCCAGATAGGCGCAAGCTAATGGTCTGTCTGATATTAGTAGAGGTGTCTGCGCAGGACGTTTCACGGTGGAGCCCTTCATCTGTTGACAGACGTCACACTTGAAGACAAAGTTCTTTGTCTGTGTTAGTAATCCTGGCCACCAATAGCATTGTTTCAGTAAAGAAGGTGTCGCGGGAACTCCAGTGTGTGCAGAACCTAGACCCTTGTGTGCAGCTAGTATTAAATCTAATCTGCGATCCATGTTTGGTATTACTCTATCCCCCACTCCAGGTATCTGAGCATATGGAATGTTGTTTATATCTAACTTGTAGGAGTACTTGAGTGGAAAATCTTTCGGTATTGCTGGGCTGTTTGTGCGTGAAGCAGTGACAACTACAATTATCTGTCCGTCTATTCTCGTTCTCGAACGAGTAATTGCAGCTACCAAAGCAGTTATACTGCCCCCTTTGCAGCTTCATCAGCCAATTAATTCCCTTCAACGTGAACGCCATCACGTTGATGACTCAGTGTGTGTATCACGTGAGTTCTTGGTAGTTCATTTTTCAACTTAGCTACCTGTTCCGATAGCATTTTATGCTTAATTGTGCCACCTTTTGAATCTTTAAACCCCAGTAGTGAAGACATTCATTGTATGACTGGACACAGTAAAAAGATTCACACACAATTAGTGTGGGGAATTCTCGATCCGTATTTACCAATGCCAGTATGAAAGCTTTTAATTCTGCCAACTGAGCCGTGCATTCCCCTATGAACTGTGTTTTTGTACAGCTTGGATGGAACTTGCCGTCCTGCATACAACCTTTTGCCATCACATACGCCGCGCTGAATTGCTGTTTACTTTCTATGGCTGCCTGCGCAGATCGGTCAGTGTAAATTAAGTATTCAGACTGATCTAGAGGCATTATTTCATGTGGTAGAGGATATTCTTGTTCATATTGCAGGAATGCATGTGTTTTTAGACTTGAGTAGTATCTATATTCTACATCTGATGCAGTGAGAGAATTAGCCCATTGTATCCATCCCGGATGTAAGGCTTTAGCATTTGGGATGCTTGCCTATGTAGCAGCCTCTAAGGCCGGTACTAGAGTCACGACAATTATTTGTTTCCCCTGAGGCTGCGCTCTTTCTCTCACTACCGCAGTCTCTACGGCCGTCAGAATATCTGTATCTCTGTACAAGTGTGATTTGTATGCTATGGGTACTGTTTCGCCTTCATTATATGTTAACTATGTGTACCCAGGTTGACCCGCAACTACACGGATCACTAGATTGTAGATATTCACACGTGTCTGTAAATGTTTTGAAGCGATCATGTCAGCTTGTAGGGAACAAAGTGTATCTGTGTGTTCCTGTGCCCATTGCCTAGCGGAAAAATCGGGCCTTATGAGGCCGTGGAATAGTTTAACGCCTCACTCCACCACTTCTATTGTGCATATCCCCCAAAGTTTTTAGTGAAAAGGGGCAATATTTACAAGCACAGGTAAAGCCATGCAGGATGGCATTACTTGTGCTTGTTAATATCATGCAGCAGGTTGCCCGCCGGTGTGTCACACAACATGACGCACCAGCTGCGCAAGGGGCTTGTAAATCGGCCAATTAAGTTCGGCCCAGTCTTTAATTATCCTAATGTTGCAAAAAGGGTTCAGTTGAGTAGAAATCAATTCTTATTAGAAAAGACAACCCCCAACCATGGAGGTATATTTTATTTATGAGAAGTGACGCATCGCTACGTGAAAACAGCGAAGCGCCTTTTCTCAGTGCTCCCTCCTTGTGAAATCATGGATGCGTCATATTTACTGTATGACACATCATGTTGCAAGGAGTTACAGATATGTCAGTATTTCTGACGTGTCTGTAGGTGCAAAAGTGATGCATTGCTGCGGTGTGTCTGAAAACAGATGCAACTTCAGCAATGTTTCCTTTCGCATGGGGCAAGTCCCATGCATTAATGGGCCAGCGTCAGTCTTACGCCTGCTGTGAGGCAAGCGTAAGATATTGACGCAATTGTGTCTTAGAAGTGGGGCAGTGAAATCTTATAGATTTAACTGCCCCACTTCTACCAGGCTTTTTTGGGGGTAAGCCCACCCTTCATACATTATACCTGATGCAGGTATTATGTGACGCAGGGGTTTACAAAGTGATGCATCTGCCTAGATGCGTCACTTTGTAAATAGGGCTCAACATGGCACATTTTTTACGCTGCCTCAGCGTCACAAAAAGTGACACACCAGCGGCGTAAGAGTGATGAAAGGCCTCATAAATAAGGAGATGAGTTTGTGCTTCTTCAGATCAAGCACTTTTAAACTATACCCAGCATGAATGACCTATGATTCCTTTCCTACACTTCTTAGGTAACATTTCCTATACACTGCTTTACACATGTATGATTCATTGTCCCTGTATGATGTTCAGTGCTCTGACACACTACACTGGTATGAGTAGCTCTAAAAAACAAAACAAAAGCATGTGAGAAAGTGGTTATGGATACTTGAGGGTCACTGTTAAAGAGTGGCAAATCGCAATCATCTTCATTGTCTGATTTTGCCCGCGAGAAAGTAAGTTATGTTATGTTATGTTAGTGGTTTTTTTAAAGCGCAACAGCTGCCCAGCAAAGAGACGTCCCGGCGCTGAACAGCAATGAGGTGACCAAGATCGGAGAGAGCCCAGGGAGACCTACGGAGTGGGGAAGAGAAAGGTTTTTATGGATTTCCTGAATTCAAGGTAATTATTAAGGCCCCGAATGTGGGCCGACAACGAATTCCAGAGGATGGCTGCTTTGTTCTGAAAAGAACGACCTCCGGCACAGACCCTCCTGACTCGGGGGTCCACCCCCAGGTTTTGTCCCATGAAGCGGAGCTGGCGGGAGGGATCATAGGTTAGAAGCAAGTTGGTCAAGATATTCCAGGATGCAAGTTTCAGGACTTTAACCCCTTCAGTGCCCGCCCCTTTCCCCGCCCTGTGCCGGCCGTTTCATTAGCAGGCGGGGTTTGTGACGAGCTGGTCTCGTCATGGGCACAGCGCAACCGCGGCCCATGACGAGACCAGCTCGTCACGGGCATTGAAGAGGTTAAAGGCTATACAGAGAGCCTTAAACTCAATTTGCCTAGCAACAGACAACCAGTGGAGACGGTGACTGGCCCTTGTAACTGAGCAGGCTCTACGCAGACCGAGGAGAGATCGTGCGGCCGCATTCTGAACTCTCTGTAGCCTCTGTATTTCTGTCTTGTTCGTTCCCAGATACAGTGAGCTGGCGTAGTCAAGTCTTGACATAATCAGGGCCTGGATGATGATCTGCCTGGTAGGGGCACCAAAGAAGCCCAGGATGGGTTTGAGTCCTCGCAGCAATCCAAAGCAGGTTCCCACCACCTTTTTAGTTTGAGTCTGGAAATTAAGGGAAGCATCCATCCAGACCCCTAAGTTCTTCACTGCCTGCTTGGGGGCGGGGTCAGTGCCTAGGCTCTTGGGCCACCAGAGCTCATTCCATAAGCCATGGTCCTTTCCCACCAACAACACCTCCGACTTGTTGGCATTCCGTTGGAGACAGTTGGCGGTCCTCCACTCGGCGACTGCCGCAAGATCACCTTGAAATCTAAAAGGGTCTTGCTTGGAGCCACTCGAGAGATCCACCACCAACTGTGTGTCATCGGCGTAGGAGACCATGGTAAGCCCTCTGCTCTTGGCTACTACAGCCAGAGGTTGTGCGTAAAGATTGAAAAGCAGAGGGCTCAGGGAAGAGTCCTGTGTACCCCTTGCCTGATGGGAAGGATGCCCGAGGTAAAGGGGGGAGCTATCACCTGAAATATCCTATCCGTGAGGAATGAGGCTAGCGACTTCAAGGCTGAGCCAATGATTCCAGCCTCCTCCAGGTGCCTCAACAGGATGGCGTGGGACACAGTGTCAAACGCGGCACTGAGATCCAGAAGGATCAGTGCTGACGTCTGCCCAGCGTCTAAAGCTGTCCAGAGATGTTCTGTGTGTTTACCACAAAAGAGCTGCTCCTAGTGTGATAATCCAAACGAGTTACAAGAACGTCGTGAGTGTGGGCATCTCACAAAAAGTTACGGACTGGTCTCACACACCACCTGGTGTCATGCTTCATCATTGACCAGTCCTCGCCCTCCAAAACCTTCGTTTGATGGAGGGCGGGCATACACTTGACGGCAAGGATGCACTTCTAAGTGACTAAGTGGGGGCCCGTGAATATGTGAGTGGGGTTAAAAATCATTATAGTAGTCAGAGGAGTTTTTAATGTAAAATGAAAACTATATGATATTAAAATGTAAATGTGACGGTGATTGGGGTGGTTATTGTCCCCTACCGTCTAGTGGATGGTCGACATGTTTCTGCCCAAGCGGCCCAATTGGGTCCATGGCATTCATCAGGACCTAGAGGTGAGAAAAGGGCTCCGTTCTTACCAAATGTTGGTAAGATGTTACCACTCCTCCCGAAAGTGGAGGACCGGGAGCGGACGTATAGGATTCGGGACGCATCCATCACATGTCATAAGGAGACAAAAACTGTGGATTCCCTCCGCCTCTTCCCCCATGGGACAAGTAGTCCATTTAACTAGGGCTTCAACTTTGGAAGCAGTTATAAAACGGTGAAGTGTGACCAACGCCACACTCACACAGTGGTAACATCTTACCAACATTTGGTAAGAACGGAGCCCTTTTCTCACCTCTAGTGCATCCTTGTCGTCAAGTGTATGCCCGCCCTCCATCGAACAAAGGTTTTGGAGGGCGAGGACTGGTCAATGATGAAGCATGACACCAGGTGGTGTGTGAGACCAGTCCGTAACTTTTTGTGAGATGCCCACACTCACGACGTTCTTGTAACTCGTTTGGGTTATCACACTAGGAGCAGCTCTTTTGTGGTAAACATTTAGTATTGGAGGCTGCTAGCTCCTAGAACCCCGCGCCTCTTGTTCCCTCCTCCACACATCCAGTGGAGTATTCTTGTGATCAGAGATGTTCTGTCTCAGCCAAGAGCGCCGACTCTGGGGCATATTTACAAGGCGGCGATAATAAATTATCGCCGCTTTTGCGGCCGTTTTCACAAGGTGTTAACGCGTGAAACCTTGCTTTAGCGCCGGGAATCTTAACTCCCAGCTTTGCAATGAGAGGCAAAGTGGGCGTTCCTGACCTGACATGACAGGAGAAATGTCGCTAAGCGACATTTCTACTATCATCAAGCCCCACGCTATGAAGCATAGCGACAGGAAAAGTAGCGATAACCCCTGTTATCGCTACTTTCCTTACGCCTGCTTCAGGACTGACTTAGCCATGATATCCTATGGAAGGTGGATATCATGGCTAAGTTTGTGAGTCCCTATCAACAAGCTAACACCACATTTCTTGAGATTATCACTGGGTTTCCAGCGATAATCTCACGTTAGGCAGTTAGCGTTATGATATTTATCGCTTTTGAGATAAGCGTTCCTAATAGCACGCTATTTCAGCGATAAAAATCCATGTTAGCCGGCGATAATTATCCTAGCGCTAAGTGCGCCTAGCGATAATTATTGCCGGTTGTTGCTGATATGCCCCTCTGTGCTGTGACCAGGGCAAAAACCATTTTGGGAAGGGTCGAGCCTGTTGTTGGAGTTTAGGTGTTTTGTGAGGAGGGAGTTAACATAGGCCTCCGTGATCTTTGCGGCCCAAGGTAGCAGGGAGATTGGCTGAAAGTTTTCTGGCTTTTTTGGGTCTAAGGAAGGTTTTTTGAGCAGCGCTATCACCCTGGCCTATTTCCACGCCGTAGGCACGGCCGCTGTACTGAGGGACCCATTGATCACCTGTTCTAAAGGACGTAAGATGGTGGGTAGAATTTTCCAAAATTGCCCGGGCTTCAGTGGATCGACTGGAGAGCCTGACTTGATTTTAGAACAAAGGGTGAGCAATAGATCCGGGGGAAACGGGGAAAAAGCCTCTAGTGTGACATTGGTGTGATTGCAAGATGCCTCAGGAGGGCCGAGTTGGACCATAGGGAAGTATTTATAAATGTCTTCTGCCTTCCTGACAAAGAAGGAAGCAAGCTCTTCACACTGCTGATCACAGGTGATCAATAGACCTACGGCGTCTTTCTGAGTTTTAAGGCCTGAGACTGTGGAGAAGATACTCTTCGCTGGGTTAGTACTCTTGCTGATTTGCTCAGCATAATATGCTGCACACTCAACTTGGATGGCCCTGTGGTATCTCCTTACGGCTACCCGGTAGTGATCCTTAGATGTCGGGTCATAGTCCCTTCTCCAGATTCTCTCCAGCTTTTTACAGATTTTAAGCAAAGCAGCTAATTTAGTGTTGTACCATGAATGAGATTTAGATTGACGATTCATGGACAACTTAGCTGGAATCAGGCTATCAAGAGGCTGGCTAATCCAGTTAGAGAAGACCGAGTTAGCCTTGTTAGGGTCAGCCGGTAAAGCTGGGGAGGTGGCGGAGAGGTGGGTATGGAATTCAGTTTATGCCAGGGGCTTTGAGGGAAAATGTTTTAACTAAATTACGCGTAGGCCTGATGCCCTGAATGGATAATGATCCGATCAACCCATCGGTATAGGGGGTTGGACTGTAAGGGAAGTAATATTTGTAAAAACTGGGTCCAACATGTGGCCAGCTGAATGCGTTGGTCCTGAGACCTGTTGATCGAGCTGAGAAGCTGCACGATCGGCCCAAAAAAACGTCCCTTTGGAGTCAGACTGGTTATCCAGATGCAGATTAAGATCAACTGTGACTGTAAAATTAGAGTCATTGACCGCCAGGGCACTGACAGTCTCGCTAAGAGCTTCCCTGAAGACTTTTGAGGGACCCGGAGGTCGGTAGATCAGTAAACCTGTCATATTGTAGTTGGGATTAAGGGCGATTTTAAAGTGGGCACATTCGCAACTGGCAACGGTTTGCTTTCTAAAGGTGCAAAGGTAGCCTGTTTTAAGAATGACCGCAATACCCCCGCCTCTCGTTTCCCTGTTGAAGGTATGTATCTTACAGCCTTACGGGAGTGCGAGCACTTGCTCCGCGACCATGTCCTCCGAAAGCCAGGTCTCTGTGAGGAAGAGGACGTCGGGGGACTCAGCTTCCAGGAGATCATGAACATCGGCAAAGTGATTGGCTAGGGAGCGGCAATTTAGGTGGAAAATGGCCGTGTAATTACTCCGAAGGGGGGGCTGGTGGCTGCTAAGCGTTGTGGGGGTGCCTGACAAGAAGCCACAGCATTTGCAGCCAAAGGGACCCTCTACCCCCGCCAGACCAGATTGTTTGCACCTGCCCACCTGCATCCTGATTGCAAGCAACTCATTTTGGGTGTAAGTGTACCCCATATTATCATAATTGACAGCATGTCTGGTGTATGGCGACAAACTGGCACAGACGGGCTTGCCTTTGGCGCGCCGCTGCGCGGCTGGGCACCCATATTGCTTATGTAATGCCCCCGGTAGTGGAAATGAGGGGTGGAGGGCGGAGCCACATCCCTCCACGCAAACAACTGACGCTGCAGTGGACCGGGGATGGAGGGAGAATCGAGCAAAATGCACAAGTAAGCTTCTTTGTTAAAATTCTAAAGTAAACAGAGATTACAGTTTGTTAAAACCCAATTTAAAACACAAAGCACAAATTAGGCTAAAAACAATGGTGACCTTGCCTAGTGGCGCGCTGTCACCTCACTCATAGTTGTTGAAATGGCACCCATAAATACATTGAAATTATGAAAATGTCACACATTGCATTCTGAAACCCTGGCAGCTATGAATCTCGTAAGGACCTGTGATACTGCACTTTGTGCTGCTGACTCCACCGGGACATTTAGTAGCGACCTGCGGTACTGCTTCTTGTCCTGCTGACTCCACAGGGACATCTAGTAGCGACCTGCGGTACTGCTTCTTGTACTGCTGACTCCACAGGGACATCCAGTAACGACCTGCGCTACTGCACCCCATTGCTGCTGACTCTACAGGGACATAAAGTGATGACCTGTGGTACTTCACTCTTGGCTATTCTAGTAATGAGTGGGGAAGGGCGGAGATGGCAGTATAAATAGGAAGTGAACGCAACATCTGTCTTTCCCGCAATCCTCTGAGCAATAGCTCCACATATTTCTCACAGTACTTGGGGGCATATTATCAAGCACGGAGTTGAAATTATCACCACTTTAGCGGCAGAAAACTGCCGCTAAAGCGGCGATAATGGGCTTGATAATATGCCCTTGAGAATTCTGATAGAAGCCCATGTTGACACCAAAACATGGGCTTCTATTGAAACTCTCAAGGGCATATTATCAAGCCCATTATCGCCGCTTTAGCAGCAGTTTTCTGACGCTAAAGCAGCGATAATTTTAACTCTGTTTCTTGATAATATGCCCCTTGTTTTTCATACTTATAGGAATATAGAATTATTTTAATTTTCATGCACAGTAAAATATGTGGAATATATTTGTCTGGCCTGGGGCAATTGACTAACATTTTGCTCCAGGTTTGTGTCACAAAAATAACGCTAACCAGCACAAAGTGTGTTTTTCCTAAGTTGCTTTCCAGTGCAAAACTTGTTTTGTGCTAGAAAGAATCCTGGGGCAGATTTACAAGCCCCTTGCGTCACCTGATGCAACAGCAGCGCATTTTGCTGCCCCATATTTACAAGGGCAGGAAAAGCCACCCTGGCTGACTTTTTCTGTACTTGTAAATAAGGCCCCTTTACACGCAGCACTTTGCGTGAAAAGGGCGTTCCCTGGGTGTTGTTGTGGGTGTTACCACGCAACACCCATGGAACCAGACACATTTCCAGGTTTACAAGAATCGTAAATGTGTAAATGTACCTGAATGCTACGCCTCTCCAGGGGAGCCGTAGGGAGGCGCAACGAGGATCTTCTCGTTTCTTTCCTCTTTCTATGCGCGCTGCATTCTGCAAAACAGATAGAAAGAGGAAATCACCTCTGGTGATTGTTTATGTACAGGAAGGTGTCCCTTCCTGCACATAGACATTCATTTCAACAATGACATCTTGCAAGTTCTATGAGTGCTAATGCAGCACACATAGAAGTTGTAAAACACCATTTCTGATTGTTTATGTGCAGGAAGGAAACCCTTCCTGCACATAAACATCATCTCCGTGGCGCCGGCATACTTGCACCATGGCGTCGGCGCATGGCAGCAGTTTGTGCGCCAGCTCAGGGGGAAGCACAGAGATGCAACAGATTGTTGTAAATATGTTGCTTGCCTGTGCTTCCAAACTAACGCAGCGCGGTGCAGCAAAATGACTTGCTGCACCGCGTTGGGTTAGTTTATTGTAAATCTGTCCCCCTGAAAGTAACACAAATCAGCGGAAAGCGTTGCTTTCCGTTATTTAGCACCATGGGGCATTACAAGGGAATTCCCATGCAACCACCCATGCCTTTAGACTTAAAACACTATCTACAAACAATATCAGACAGGGTTTAGTGCCAAAAGTTAAACTATTCAAAAGAAGGAGTGAAGAGGAGACATGTTTTTATTTCTCCTTTCTTTTCTGCCTTTTCTTGCGTACTGCACTGTGCAGCACACATACAAATTAGGGAAATTGTTAAAGCATGTCTACATTTAGAATTTTGTACTGGAAGGAAATTCTTCCAATACAAAACCTATGGCAGACTAAGGCACGCACCCTGGCACTATGGTGCTGAGTTGTGTGCCTGGCGCACAATAGCTGAAATCAGCGATGGCGCTAGGGAAAGGGGAGAAGGGAGACATATCTTTGTAGATATGGTGCTCTCCTTCTACCTCCCTTCCACGCAACGCAGCGCAGCATGTTTGGCCACTGCGTTCTATGACTTTTTGTAAGTCTGGACCATTGTGTTGTAAATTCTAATAATTTATGGCCCATCCTTATATTGTATGGTGACTATAATGTTTGGTGGGCTCAACCTCCATCATTTTTATTTTGTGTTAAGTTTCGACCTATGTATGTTTTTTTATTTGCACTTCGAGTGTCAATGATTGACCGTTATGGTGGAATATTTGAAAAAAGTTTTAAGAAAAAAGCATCTTTTGAACTTGTAAGTAAAACTGTTTTTACTTTGATTTGGTGATGGATTGTTAGTCTGAAAACATGGGGGCATATCAACAAGGGCTTTATCTCTGTTTTTTTGGCTTTAAAAGCCAAAAAAGCAGAGATAAATCTAGCGCCCTATCAACAACAGGGTGCTAACATGCAAATTTGCATGTTAGCACCCTTTTACTCTACGCTTCCCCTTGCATCTCCAATGAGATGCAAAGGGGGCATTCCAGAGTAAAATAATAGGAGAAATGTCGCTAAGCGACATTTCTCCTATTATCAAGAATATCGCTAACCCTGTTAGAGACAAAAAAAGCAGCGCTAACCGCTGTTAACGCTGCTTTTTTACGTCTGGTATTTTTCTGACTTAGCCATGATATCCTATGGAAGGGGGATATCATGGCTAAGTTTGTCTGTCCCTATCAACAAGCTAACGTGAGATTATCGCTGGGTTTCCAGCGATAATCTCACGTTAGCCACTTAGCGTGAGGATTTTTATCGCTATTGAGATAAGCGTTGCTAATATCACGCTATCTCAGCGATAAAAATCAACGCTAGCCGGCGATAATTATCCTAGCGCTAAGTGCGCTTAGCGATAATTATCGCCGGTTGTTGTTGATATGCCCCATGATAGTTTGTGACGTACACCTGAAAGCACAACATTGTTGTATTTCAGTTAAGATGTCTGTATTATTTGGTGTTATTTTGCAGTTTATAAAAGTGATTCTGGGTCAAGCTGCAGGCTTCAAATCTGGCACATCAACAACCTGCTTTAAAAAAGCGTGAGTAGATGAATGCCTTTTAGCTCTAGCCTGCGGGCAGCGCACATGCGCTGTCACTTGCCAATCTATTGCGGTTTTTTTCAAACCTCTAAATGTTTTTTTTTAGCCCCTCCCATTACACAAGTTCACATTCATTTTTTGTTACTTTAAACAAGATCACATTCATGTTGTTAAGTGACTTGCCCAGAATCACTAGGGGGCTTATTTACAAGCCACTTGCGCCGCTCATGAGTCACTTTTTCCATATTAAAAGTGACGCACTGGCGGCGCACGGGGCTTGTAAATGAGCCCCTGGATGGTTAGCCGATGCCGCCCCTGCTTGTTTTTCTTTTCTATGTCGGACACATGCTGGGGCATATTTACAAGTGCCTAACGCTGCTGGAGCGCTTCATTTTCAAGAGCTCCGGTGGAATTGATCTCTACCCCATGTTTACAAGGTGGCGTTAAACCACCTAACGTGGCTTATTGTTATGTTATGTTATATAGCTTATAGAGCACACGGCTGCCCCAGCAAAGGGGCGCCCCGGCGCTAATAACAGTCGAATGGAGAAGACCACCAGGAAAAGCACAGGGACCTACAGTGAGGGGAAAAGAGGAGTCTTAGTTGCCTTATGGAATGCCAAGTAATTATTTAGGCTGTGGATGGACAGTGGGAGAGAGTTCCAAAACTTGGCTGCCAGTGTGTTTCACCCCAGTGCCGCCACTTCTGCATTTAGTCTGTCTCCCGGAGCGCCAACATTTAGCAGCCGGGACCCAGGGAGCCGCAGTAGGTTTAAAGTGGGAACCGCCAACAGACTCCAGTAAGTTACCGCTCACGCCCGCTTCAGACTTTCACCCCGCGCTTGATTTTTAATCTTCAGTGCCATAACTGCCACTGTCTTGCCTGCGCATAGCAACTTCTCGCACCTACATGACGCGACGGTACTCTGCGCAATTACACCAGCCAGGCTTACCTACATTAGTACAGCTCTGGGCTACAGGTTAACCTGACCCCTCATTCTTTCATCTTTTCACTCCTCCCCGCAGAGTGGGACCAGAGGCAGTTCCTCTCCCGTGCCTCCTATCGGCTGCCTAACACTACAATTTAGTGTAACTATGTTCTTTGATTTTCATCCTGTATAATTGATGCCTTAATTTTTAACTAACTACTTGTTGATTTAGTGGCATACCTATAGGCACTTGGTAATGAGCACACCATGCAACACCACCTACTGGAAGTATGCCCTCGTGGCTCAAACTGGCGATCTGAGCCTTATGTATTTTATGCCACGGCCCAGCATGCAACTCGTACCGCCTGCACTATAAACATGCACTATTACGCTACAAAACGGCTAATTGCCATATGCTTATTGTACCTTTATAGCACCTGATCACCCGGCATTATCCTCTTGGACTCACGTATGTGCCCACCATGAATTGACAGGCACATGTTGCCCAAACTAAAGATTGCTCTTTTAATGTTGCTTCTAAAATTGTTATATGTGTCTTGTCTTGTCTGTCATTTATTTCACAGGAACCTCAATTCCAGTTGTTTGGCGCCGTCCAAACACTCCTATTTTTCCCAACACACCTTAGCGAGTGTGGCCATTCTACACACATGGTGTAATTTTGCCATCCACTTTTTCACACTTTTCACCTGGTCCTGACGAAAGCCCCTCATACCTTTAAACGAGGGCTGAAACATGTTGACCCAAGTAGACAACTAAGAGACTAATCAGTCCACTAGTTGTCTTTCGTCATTTTTAATATACCCTGGGCCACCGCAAATAAAATTCCCATGGTCAGGATTCTCAGAGGTATTTTTAACTCACACTTCACTTCATCACACCACTGCACCACACCTGCTCCGCCGTAATCAGGCGTCGTAGCACAACTGGGCGGCATTCGGCCACCCGGTTGGGAACCCGATGATGAAGCATAACACCAACTAAGTTGGTGTGTGAGGGCTCTTTTAAAAGAATCGAAGGATTCCTTCGCACTGTAAATCAACTACAGTGAGCCCAATCCCTACACAGGTCAGGGGCGTCCACATTGTTTACTTGATTCATACAGGGGATAGGGACGGTTCCCCCTCCTTTCCTCGCTCTCCTATTGTTTGATACTGATCCAGCAGCGCACAGCTGCGAGAGCTCTATTTTATTTGTCTCATTGATATCAATCAATCAAAGAAGATGGCAGAAAACCAGGGCCTGAGCTTCACGGAAGACGATGTCTCCACAATCCTCTCAGACCCACCCCTTTTAGCAGACTTCAACGTAGCCACCTCCATTGCTCAAAGAGCAGACTGGGACAATCTCAATGAGAAGAAGAGAAATAGAATACGCATCATTCTCCACGGAGTCATACTCAGTGAGTATTTACGGAACAACAATGCACCCAGAGGGCTCATAGTAACCAATGCTCCCTGCATCTTCCTCAAGGACGCGGCATTCTGCAAAGACTGGGCGCAAATAGCATGGAGATGCACACGTGATTGGATAATCCTCATAATACAAACTGCAAAGAGATTTTCCGACGCGATCTTGATAGAAATAAGGCCACCGAAGCACACTTCAAAACCACAATGACCTCGTTCAAAAAGAAACTAGACAAGTTAAACAGGGAGATCAATGAATACAAAGAAGGACTGACACAAGCAAAGATCCAGAAATTCCAAAAGGACCTAAAAATGTTCTCATATCTCAAAACTTACCCCTATGCAGAACAAGACTTTAAACCCACTAAACGTCAGGAATTTTCTAGAGAGTCCTCAGACGATGACACATCTGTCAGCAGCGGTCAAGCACTGGCAGTTACCGAAAAAGATAAAGAGGAAGAGGCAAGAACACACACTGGCAACAACTCTGGCCACAGCAACCACCTCCCGGACAACAATACCAAGCTCCCTACCCCCAGAAAACCCCCACTTCCTCTATGGGTGGAACCCACCTTTTGGACCCCCGCCCCCCACATACATGACCCAAACCAAGGGTTTCATTTTTTAGGGGGAGGACGCCACAGATGCGGCAGAAGACGCAGACAAACTCAGGTCCAGTGGGAAGACAACCAACACCCGAGTGCACAAACAAGGAGCAAAACAAAGGAGCCTCAACCAGGCCCGAGCTCCAGATAAACCTAGTGACTAACCTCTCCTCATATTAGCTCATTCCCATGGAAGACAAAATCCTGAACAAAGGACTTGGATTTGCACCAACCACAAAATTAGACACATTCAAGTTACATTGCGAATTAGCGGCATTTTTTCGCAAACTAAAACTAAAAGCCTTCTTTGAAAACCTCCCCAAGACGATAGACGAGTCCCCAAAAAGAGACACCAATTTCAGAACCAAGTCAACCTTCATACCTCCACCTAATGCCATCCCTCCTGAAATTCTGGTATATGAGCAGGCAGTCTTTAAAGAAATTGAAGCTGTAAAAGAGGAACATACCTTTCAGAACACGAGCCACAAAGAACGTCAGGCATTACAAACACTCCAAAACAACGAAAGAATCATTATCAAACCAGCGGATAAGGGCAGCGGCATCGTCATTCAGGATAAAGAGGACTACCAAAAGGAGTGCAAACGCCTCCTAGATGACACTAAAAATTACCAACGACTAACAGAAGATCCTACCCCCAACCTCAGAAATAAAATACATGACCTGGTGAATGAGGCAGAAAACACAGGACAAATAACCAGACAGGAAGCTCAATTCTTAACCACCACCGAAGGGAGAGTCCCGTACTTTTACACAGTACCTAAAATACACAAGAACCAAAAACCACCACCCGGACGCCCCATCGTCTCGGGCATAGGGTCCTTACTAGAACCCCTCTCCCGTTACATTGACTTCTTCCTACAACCAACTGTCCAAAACACTAATACCTACCTCAAAGACACTAAGGATCTACTGCAACAATTGGACAGTCTCCCATACAACCCAGACCTTTTTTGGTTTCCCTGGATGTGGAGCGTCTCTACACCAGTCTACCACAAGACGACACCCTAGTGGTACTCAAACAAGCACTGGATAATATGACATGGCAACACCACACATCCAAACAATTCATACTAGAATGTGCCTCACAGGCTCTAAAGGACAACTACTTCGAATATGAAGGAGCGCTTTACCTCCAAAAACACGGAACTTCAATGGGGAGCGTTTTCGCTCCCAGGGTAGCAGGATTGTACGTCCATTACTTCAAACGACCCACCTATTTCACAACAACAGGTCTCTTATTCCGCCAGTGGTGTTTTACAGACGCTACATTGACGATATCCTGCTCATTTGGGAAGGAGAAGAAGACTCCCTTAAAGCATTCTGTGAGTGGATTAATTCCTGTGATACCAACCTCAAATCCACTCACAGCATTGATAGAAACAAGGTTGTGTTTCTAGATCTAGAGATTGAAGCTGCCAATGGAAAACTTAAAAGTAAGACGCACTTCAAACCAAAAGCACGTAACTCCCTATTACACTTCTCCAGTTTCCACCCAAGACCAATAAGAGAGAACTTACCCTATGGACAATTTCTGCACCTCCGCAGGAATTGCAGTGACATCGTTGATTTCAAATCACAGGCGAAAGACCTCAGCACCAAACTACATTTGCGTGGTTACCCCAAAAAGATAACCACTAGGGCACAAAAACATGCTCGCAACCAGAACTGCGAAGGGTTGCTAGAAACCATTGAGCATACTGAAAACACGATTCCCCACACCTGTGTGGTCACACACAACTCTGTTGCCAACCAAGTGTCACATATCATTAAAAGGAACTGGAACATTCTCCTCACAGGCAAATTGAGGGGCATATTATCAAGAAGCGGCGTTAAAATTATCGCTGCTTTAGTGGCAGAAAACTGCCGCTAAAGCGGCGATAATGGGCTTGATAATATGCCCTTGAGAATTCCAATAGAAGCCCATGTTCTGGTGTCAACATGGGTTTCTATTGGAATTCTCTGCGGCATATTATCAAGCCCATTATCACCGCTTTAGCAGCAGTTTTCTGCCGCCAAAGCTGCAATAATTTTAACGCCGTGCTTGATAATATGCCCCCCAGATGGGAAGAACCTCTATTATTTTACAGAAAGTCCAGATCCATAAAAGACACTCTATTCTCAACCCGGCCCAGACATCAGACCCCTGCAGACAACACCATTCTGAACGCATGGGGCTTGCCCAAAGTTGTGGGGCACTTTCCATGCGGCAACTGTAGTGTCTGCCACATAACAAAAGCAACAAAAACCTTACAGTTAGAACCCAACAAAACCTGGATGATTCGCAAACTCACCAAACTGTAACACCGCACATGCCATCTATCGTATTATCTGCCCATGTGGCCTAATATACATTGGCATGACTAATCGGAAAGTCAAGATCCGCATCTGCGAGCACCGCAGCACTATCCGCTGCAAGAAAAATACAACGAGAATGACCAATCACATTCTGGAAGTCGGTCATACTACAAATGACATGCGGTGGGTCATAATTGAAACCTTAGACCCCAGTACCCCGAACATTGAAAAACGACTACTGGAAAAGGAACAGCGGTGGATCTAACGCTTATCCAACCACCTCACTGGACTCAATGATAACATACCTTGTAACTCACTGAGTAAATAGACTTCTCTACTCTGCTAGCCACCCAGTTCTTGTCTCGAAAATCTCAGGATCACGGACATTACAGTTCTTCTTCTAAACTAGTGCCACCTATCCATCTCTGCTCTATCACTCCGGAGCACCTCTTTGGCACTTCTGTTCTCCATCACTTTGACATCCCGCAGGAACACCCTGTCTGCCTAGCACAGCATCCGCTGCTAAGGCGGACCTACATTGTGCCCATCTTCACTACATACCCTCTCCCTGCTGTGACTTTGTGCCAATGGCACATCACTTCTAGCTTCTCACTGCAGACTGACTGCAACTGCTTCCATCCCCGCGCACGAGCAGTCTGACATACCTCCTGCCCGCCGATTTCATAGGACCCCTTCATTTGTGACCATGCACATAACACTGGGTCATTTCAAACTACTGAATTTCAGAACCATCACTGAAGCGCCTGTCACCGCGCATGTGCTGTCCTAAATTCACTCCCAACATGGCACCAATACCTCACGGTCCAGCCTCTGGCACATGACGTTTCACGCCAGTGCCGCCACTTCCGCATTTAGTCTGTCTCCCAGAGCGCCGACTTTTAGCAGCCGGGACCCAGGGAGCCGCAGTAGGTTTAAAGTGGGAACCGCCAACAAACCCAAGTAAGTTCCAGCTCACGCCCGCTTCAGACTTACACCCCACACTTGATTTTTAATCTTCAGTGCCATAACTGCCACTGTCTTGCCTGCGCATAGCGACTTCTCGCACCTAGCGCCCATATTACATGACGCGACTGAGGTTCTGTAGCGATCCGAACCCGTGAATTCGGTATCGTAGTACTGACACGATTTTGGTACCAATGAACCGCAAATGATCCATTGTATACATGACAGTGTTTTCGCTGCGCAACTAGCATGAATTCACTGGAAAATAGGGCATTCTGTCGTAAAAGTCGTGGCATCCATTTTAGTTACGGCATCCATCTTGTTTCTTGCCCTCACATAGTCAATGAACGGACGATGACCCCGGCAGAGTCACCTTGTTAAGGACACGTAAGCTCAAGCCCGAGAAAGGCTGACGCTGCATGACTAGGCAGAATCAAGCTGCCTCCCTTGCCTGAGGCCAGTCCTGCTATACTGGTTCTCGTGTCCGTTGTCCTGACTAAAAGGCCGAAGACGGTAGCCATGCCCGTTTATGATCCATAAACACCTCTTATCCTACATTTCAATCCTTTGCACCTGGCTCTGCTCCTTTCCTTCTGGGCTTTTACAATGGGGAGGTTACGATTTTTATGATGGGGAGGATCGGACGAAGAATGGAAAACTGTCGAGAGGACCTGATCGAATACCGAAAAACCTACAACTAATTATTGTTTAATGTCAGATTTACTGTTTGTTTGGGATACCGGGTTGGGCATGAGAAATATTCGTGTAATGTTGCCTAAAGACATTTTTCGTGTATTTAAGGAACAACCCACTTAATGCAATTTGAACAGTCTCGTAGATTCTGCCTCTGTGTGGTTCCTATGATTTCTGTGTCCCTGCAGTAAATAAACCTTGGTCTTTGACGCCGCCATCGAGAAGCCCGTGTCTCTGTTTATTTGTGCACCGAGACAGGAGGAACTCAGGGGTCTTCGGGTGTTGTTTCCCTGACACCTCTGGACTCTTAAAAGAACCAAACCTCAGATTGGCGCCCAACGTAGGGCGACGTCATCCGGTACCGGTCCAAAGCCTGAAAAGTTCGAGAAGTTTCGTGTGAAGATTCCGGAGGGAGGTACCCCGCTTCATCGATCCCTGCATGTCGTAAAAGTGGCCCGACGATCTCTTCCACGAGGGTTCCCGTTCCCAGACGGCTACAGAGGACCGCTGCCTTGACTGTCGCCCTGTCTTGGACCCGAGGTGCAGACCTTAGTACGGCGAGACGTAGACGGGTTCTCCTTGGTGACGTCTTCCACATTTCAGTTAAGTATATAGTTACGCTCGATCTGGTTGTTCCTTGTTGCTCTGGTTTGATTCGTAGATTATCATTGGTTGCTCTTGTTTAGATAATCTCTGTTTTGGTATTGGTTCATTTTGGTAGGCCTAAGTTCTCTGCGCATATTTGTTGGAATTTGTCTTTGTTGTCATGACTACCAGTAGTAATTGTTTCTTGTCTTGGTTACGTTGCAACGGGGATTCCCGGTTGGAGGATTCATGTTCGGTTCCTCCGATTGGAACTCCTACGTATGAGCTCTATTGTAAACATGGTGTGGGTCCTATTACGTATAATGAAGTATGGGTCCGTTATACCAAAAAAGATGGTGTCCTTAGTTGGCCACCGCATGGTAGCTTCGAAACGGAAATACTAGATAATTTGGAAATGAAGTTATTCAAGAGAAAAGCCCGGCCGGCAATGTTTGATTCTTTTCGCGTATGGCGCAAAGAAGCCAAACAGAGAGAAATTAGGAAAACGAAGAAAGAACAGGAAGAGAAAGGGTTGACTTTAATGGAGTCTGCTAGGCAGTTGCATGTCAACGAGACTGAGAAAGCAATGGAGATGGCGAATAGAAAATATAATTTGGCAATTGATAAATGTTACACTGTATTGCCATCATGTCCTGCTAAGCCGATGGAGGAGCATGAAAAGGATCCTCTGTTGTCTTACCTGTTGAATTCACCTCCACCGTATGCACAGGGTATTACAGTACCTGTTGTACAGCCAGCTGCTGGCCAGCTTGGAATAGCTGCTCCACTTCCCTTGATTGCAGCTCCTATCCTTCCCGTGGTTAATGTTCCTTCGGCACCCCCTCTTCCTGGGTTGCCCGTTCCGCCTTTGCCTGTCGTTTCGCAAACTGCTTTACCTGCTACTCCCACCCTTACTATTTCATCTGCTCCAGCTACCTTGTCCCCGAACCCTGTGAACATTCTGACTCCGCTTTCTGTTCGTCGGAAAATAACCGACTCTGTAACTAAAATCTTAACTCCTCTCTACGGGTCTTTAATTGGGACCCCCGTTTCTGACTCTATACAGAGACGTAGCCAGCTTCCTGGTTCCCAAGAACGAGACAATTTAGATTCGACAGCTCTTAGGTGGATGTCGAAAGCTGCGAAGTATGATGCACGAAGAGTGTTAGAGACATTTATGCAATGGAATGAACCGACTCAACGTTATGTTTTTGACGTGATGTGTTCTCTTGTGCGTGAGGAATGGGAAGATGATGATTTAGACTCCGTCCCCACTGACCTGATAAATATTCAACAGAAATTTGCCACAGGAATGGTGATAGGTCCAGAAGTAAGGGGAGCGATAGAACTGATTTTAGCTTATAGGGATGAGTCCCCTCTTCGAGCGACAAGAGACCCTGATGGTTCACCGATTACAACTAGGAAACGACGAGGACAATATCCAATGAGGGAAGTTCCACCGATATGGCGTGATGCAGTTCAAGCTGATGGGAACTTGGGTATTGCAGCTGCTCCGGCACATTTCCAGAGAGTGTGGATACACATCCCTTGGAAACGGGCTGAAGTATTAGCAGTAAAACAAGCATTACCAGACCCACGTAAAAATCCTGCTGGTTATTACAAAGAGTTAACGCAGACAGTTCAAGCGTGTATCATGAATTTGGCAGACATCGAAATGTTGTTTGGTAATGTGGTGCCACAGCCTATATGGGCCAAAATTCGGCAAGAGAACCACCCAATCGCCTTAGGAGGTGATTGGCCAGCTATTATAGCGGCAGATGCGCAACAAGTTGGCGGTGCTAAACCTGAACCTCTGATTGCTGCCTTACCTGGCAGAATAATTACTCTAATGAAAACGCTGATGCCAGCGTTACGAGTCAATTGGGATAAATTATCGGCATGCAAGCAAAAGAAGGACGAAAACGTCTCTGACTTCTTCACTAGATTTGAAGAGACCTTCGTAGACCACAGTGGGCAAGATATGAGTACTGAGGGAGGCCAGAGATTGTTTGTCGACAAGTTCGTGTTTAATTTATTACCTGAGCTTAGTAACAAGTTAAAGGATTCTGAAAGTGCATGGGCAGTGTCGACGACAGCACAGATACTTGCAACTGCTCAGTATTACGAGAATAGAGAGAAAGAAGAGAAGGAAAAATCAGAAAAGAAAACGAAAGACTTAAAGACCAAAGTTCTTTTGCAACAGGCGTATCCGCCTCGTTCAAATCAGTCAGATTCACAGCAGCGACCCCAGTTTCAGCAGCAGCCACAATTCCAGCAAGGGACGGCCCAAAGGCTTAATTATAGTTTTCCCCGGCAACAGTTAGCATGGAATCAGTGTGCTTATTGTAAAAAGGAGGGTCATTATAAGAATGAGTGTCCAGTTCTGCACCCACAAACTAGTGGTGTCCCAGCTCAGAGAGGTAATGTTGGGTTTATGCAAGCTCCTAGAGGTAGAGGGCGTGGTACGATGACACCACAGACTGATCGCCAATCGAATTATTTCGATCAGCGAAATATACAACCTACACAACCAGGAAGATCTCCACAGTATCATGATGAAGATTACTATGATCATAATGAAGAGATCCAAAGAAGCGAACAATAGGACAGCCGCAGGCAGAGAGAGGGAGTAGTATCAGTTCCAGTTGATCAGAGTGGACCTTATGTCGCAGTAGTTACCTCAGGCGTGGTCAAACCGTTTCTGTTGGATACTGGTGCGGCAAAAAGTTCAATTATGCATGCGAAACTCCCTGGCGCACCTTTGTCTGGCTTAACGAACACTTCAGTAGGTTTCGCAGGCGCCCCTGTTCACAATCCTGTTTCTAGTCCTTTGTCAATTTCTGTTGGGCCATGCGAACTAGAAGCACCCCTTATCCCAACAACCGGTTGTAATGAGAATCTGCTTGGTTTAGATCTGTTGAAACGCCTGCACGCGACACTGTACTGTTCTCCTTCGGGAGTACAGCTCACATTAGGCAAACGAGTCATCTCTCCAATGTATATGTCGATGGATAAGCTCCCACCGGAGCTGCGTTCTCTCCCTGATACTCTTTGGGCGACTGGTCCTAACGATGTAGGCCTCTTGGAAATTCCCCCTTATGTGGTAAGCCTGAAAGCTAATGTTAAATTTCCACGAATCCCACAGTATCGGATTTCGAATGAGGGTGAACGAGCACTCTTGCTGATTGTGAAAGACTTAATACAGAAAGATGTGATTGAGGAAACTAGAGGAAACGTCTGCAATAGTCCTGTTCTGCCGATTTTGAAACGTACTGACCCTTCCAAACCTCCAATTTACAGATTTGTGATTGACCTCAGAGAGGTTAACAAAATAGTGATTCCACAGTTTCCTGTGGTACCAGATATCACTGCATTACTGACGTTGATTCCTGCCTCAGCTTCATGGTTTACAGTGATTGACTTGAAAAATGCCTTTTTCAGCATTCCCAAAGCCGAAGAAAGTAGAGACATTTTTGGTTTCTCCCTAGGAGGTCGCAGTTTCAGAATCAAACGCGCTCCACAAGGTTATTGTGAGAGCCCTTCAATTTACAGTCAAGCATTAAAGAGTCAATTAGATGCCCTTGTACTTCCTCATGGTGTTGCTCTGATCCAATACGTAGACGATCTTTTACTAGCCGCTGATGACAAGGAAACTTGCAAAGCAGCTACAATTTCTTTGTTACGTCATTTGTCAGACTTACATCACAAGGTGTCACCTTCTAAACTGCAATATTGTTGCCAAGAAGTGACCTACTTAGGTCATCTTTTGTCAAAGGAGGAAGAAGGTTGACCCCAGAAAGAATCAAAGCAATTTCGCAGATGACTGTACCAAGCACACAGAGAGAAGTGCGTGCGTTTTTGGGTATTACGTCATACTGCAGGCAATGGATCCCAAATTTTTCTCTCATGGCAAAACCATTGGTAGCCCTGACTGGAAAAGGTGTTCCGAGCCCTTTGCCATGGTCTGATGAATGTCAACAGAGCTTCTCTGACTTACGTGATGCGCTGTGTTCAGCTCCTGTGTTGGGTACTCCTGACTACAGTAAGCCGTTTACTCTATATGTCCATGAAAGAGAAGGTTGTGCATTGAGTGTATTAACGCAACAATTTGGGGACAAACAGCGGCCTTGTGCATATTTCTCATCCACATTAGATCCGGTAGCCAGAGCATTGCCAAGTTGTTTGAGAGCTACAGCAGCAGCTGCAGTATCTATTCGACAGTCTGCTGGACTAGTCATGAACAACATGTTAGTAGTCATGGTTCCACATGCTGTGGATACACTCATGAATCGAACGAAAACTCAGCATCTCACCAGTGCTAGACTATCAGGCTATGAGCTAACGCTTTTGGCAAGTCATATTCAGATCAAGCGATGCAACATATTGAATCCAGCAACGCTGTTGCCGACTACTCAGGAGTCGAGTGATTCAGAGCCCCATGATTGCTGTTTCAAAACTGAGGAAGAGACAAAAGGTAGGATTGATTTAAAAGACACTCCGTTACTAGACCCAGACGGCACCTTATATGTCGATGGGTCATGTTTCAAACTACAGAATGGTGATGTGACGGCCGCGTATGCAGTTACGACTTTGAGTACGATTGTTGAGACTGCAAGAGTGAGTCAGAATTCTGCCCAAGCCGCAGAATTAATTGCATTAACAAGAGCGTGTGTTTTAGCTGAGGGAAAGAGAGTGAATGTGTTTACTGATAGCCAGTACGCCTTCGGCGTTGCACACAATTTTGGGCGTCTCTGGAGAGAAAGAGGTTTTCTCACGTCACATGGGACTAAGATCCAACATGGACAGTTAGTCAGCGATCTACTGGAATCCCTGACCCTACCGAATGAAGTTGCAATTGTGAAGTGCAGTGCACATCGGAAGATTACGGATGATGTTGGCCGTGGGAATGCGTTTGCTGATGAGGTCGCTAAAGAAACGGCCAAGAACATGACGAGCCGAATGTACGTTGCAACGTCTGCAAGATGGATTGCGGAATCAGGAATGTGTGAGAATACGATTGAAAGTGTGAAAGCAATCCAGAATGAAGCAACTGAAAACGAGAAGAATGAATGGAAGGAGAAAACAGGTAAAATGGATTCAAGTGGATGTTGGGTCGATTTGTCTGAACAGCAGCGTTGGATGTTACCTGATGCGTATGTACTTGCAGTAGTCACGATGGCGCATGGAGCGGCGCACATAAGTTCGAAAGGGATCTGTAAGATGTTAGCTCCAGTATGGAAGAACGATGGAATTACTAAATGTGCAGAAAGAGTGGTGAAAAATTGCATGGTATGCCTGATGCATAATCCTGGCAAGGGAACCCCAACCCCATCTGGCCATTTTGCTCCCCCTTCTTGTCCCTTTGAAGTGATTCAGTTGGATTTTATCCACATGGACAGGTGTAACAATCTCAAATACGTTCTAGTGGTAGTCTGTGCCTTCTCAAGATGGATTGAGGCATATCCGTTAAAGGATAACACTGCTATGTCCACTGCCAAAATCCTCCTCAAAGAATACTTCCCTAGGTATGGTATGCCACGGATTGTTTGGTCGGACAATGGAAGTGAGTTTGTAGGGAAAGTTATGAAGAGTGTGTGTGCGGGCCTGGGTATTCCTCAGAAATT
Source organism: Triturus cristatus (assembly GCF_964204655.1). NCBI lineage: Eukaryota > Metazoa > Chordata > Amphibia > Caudata > Salamandridae > Triturus > Triturus cristatus. The sequence continues at coordinate 1,203,064,090 of NC_140582.1, read as the reverse complement.
CCACAGTGCGAATCACCCACAGTCAGCAGGTTTGGTTGAAGGGTACAATGGCACCATGAAGCTGAAACTTGCGAAAATTCAAGCTTCCACTGGTCTCTCTTGGCCAGACGCACTGCCTTTAGCTTTACTGTCCACCAGAGCGACTGTACACTCTCGAGTAGGGCTTAGCCCATATGAGATTGTGTTCGGCCGCCCTGCTAATGTTTGGGGAGTCCCTAGGCCAAAGGAATTTAAACAGATTGAATACCCAATGTTGATTGATTACCTTCATGATCTGACTGCTAAATTGAGCCTTATTCATCAACAGGTATTCGAATCCTTGCCTAAACTGCCGGAGAGTCCAGGCCACACGTTGAAACCCGGCGACCAGGTCGTAGTTCGGAACTTTGAACGTACTCGGAACCTTCAGCCAAGATTCGTGGGCCCGTTTCAAGTCCTCCTCGTAACCAGAACTGCAGTACGCCTAGCTGGCAGGAAAAATTGGGTGCACGCCAGCCATACGAAGCGTGTCCCTCTTCCACTCCCCTATGACAACTGGGTTAGACAGGGAATTGGTGTATCCGAGACAGAACCTGCTCCTAGGCACATCCCTTTCAGTGATGCAGAGTACCTAACGGACCACCCACGAACGGAAACACAGAACTTTGACACCTCAGCAGAAACCGCTCCTTTGAATCCTGAACCGAGTACTGTACAAAGTGAACACTTGTCACCTGTGGAGTCGAACATTTCCGCACCTGTAGACCAGCTATTCCAAGACCAGACGAGACCCGGAAAGTACAGATATAATCTACGTTCTCATGTTATGAACTAATGACATTGCATTATTACCTTTCTGTTTGAAAAACTGTAAAACCGTTTTGATCGTATTGCATTCCATTCAGTCAGGAAGTTTGCTAGAATTTTTATCTTTTTTGTTGTTCTCTCACCTTGCCATCTGGGTTACCGTAGGGTCGTAACGTGTGCCTTGTTTTAATTTGCAGGGGATCAGACACTAGGTCGGTTTCTTCTGTTTGCCTTGGGAACTCCCAGGATAAACAGAGGCAAGTTTTTAACAGGTACAAACCATCCGTTGCGAACGGTTGTAGAAGATGGAGCTTCCTGAATTACGACGGGTTAATGTCATAAATGAGCACAAGACAAAATTACATGACATATTGTACAGTAAATGTTTCCTAATGCAATGTACTCTGACACTTCTGATTGTCTTAATAACCTTGGTAGGCGGAATTATTTTTGGTATTCAATTGATCTTTACACCTGTTGGATCTACAGTATCTCCCCATGCTCCTGTTTCTCCGACTGTTGTTTCTCTTCATTCTTTCCATCCTTTTCCTGCCCACGAGCAAGCTCGACGCTCTGAGTTTATAAATAACACTTTCATTCAGCTCTTGCACCAACATCAACTAGTGGTCAACACAACAAACTGCTGGGTATGTGGCTTGATACTAGGGGTGGGCGGAATTTGCGTAATTGCGTTACGCAAATCTCCGCGAAACGGTAAAAAATCTCCGCGAACACGCAGAAATTCCGCGAACACGCGGAATTGCTTGTTCGCGATGCTTTTTTCCTGTTCACAATTGCTGTTTGCGTGCTCGGGGAGAAATATCTCGCGAACACGCATTTTGAGAACGCGAACAAGCAAAAATTTCGCGAAATCGCGGAAAGCAGACTTTTGAGCAATTTCGCGTTCTCCGCGGAACGCGAAATTACGCAAATTCCGCAAATTCCGCGAGCGGAACGGAATTTACCGTCCAGGCCTACTTGATACCACATACCATGGACAAGGGCATCCCTTATTTGGTTCTGCCTTTTAGTTATAATGGATCATTCTGGGCATTTCAGACCATGTTCGCTTATGCCCTAGAGACCTATCCCCCACGACCTCCGCGTTCCACCCGGTATAGCTCTGCTAATAGAGCCTTGGTAAAAGGAATCACTGACATGGTGAGAGAGGTCAATAATACTCCGTACATTCCCAAGGATGAATTGCGAGTTTACATGGGTTGGAATGTTACGGAATACGGCATTACTCTGGGTGAGAACAAACGTTAGAGCTCAACTCCGATCTGGGTCGTACCCCACCAAGGTCAAGTCTGTTTGCAAGGAAATGGGAGGAATCCGAAAGCTCGACTAGGGAAAAGTGACTGTATCGAAACATATGTTTTCCCGTCACAGTCTTCCCCTGCATTTTTAGCTGCTAAGGGTACCTATTTTGTTTGCCAAGACAGAGCGTATACATGGCTGCCTGCTGACTTCTCAGGCTCATGTTATATCGCTCAACTGTTACCTCCGACATATACTGCTGCACCGGATTATCACAAAACTAGAGTTGTGAGAGGTGTTTTCAGTAAAGAAGATACTGCTGGCCAAGAGGCAGGAGACTTTTTCAAGGGTTTCCTCCCATTCTGGGGCCTATGGCCAACAGTAGAAACTTACGTCAACTAACACGGGTAGTTGAATCCACCATCACTGAAACTGCGGGTGCCCTTAGTAACTTGACAGCTGAGCTTCAAGCGGATCGCCTCATGACGTTACAGAACCGTATGGTTCTTGATGTGTTACTTGCAGATCGAGGTGGAGTATGTAAGATGATCCAATCAAGTTGCTGCGTTTTTATTCCAGATAATGCGCCAACAGTATACAAGGCCATCTCTAAGTTACATAAGATCTCTGACTCTATTCATGTAGAGGAAGGTGACTGGTCATTAATGGGATGGTTCTGGAGCCTGTTGTCCGCGTGGGGATGGAAGGTTCTGATAGTCACTGGTGTTGCATTAGTATTTTTATTTTCGTGCTGTCTCATTGTTCAGTGTGGTCCTGCCTTATGTAATCTCTGCGTTTCTACATGGGTTAGAAGACCACCTGTTTTTAGAGATACGCCACGAGATAGAGTAATGCTGCAACAACACATCAGTGACTTGATGAACATAGAAATGGACTCTGACATAGAGTGAGTTATTGCCTATGTAAGGGCAAAAGGACGGTCTGAGGTTCTGTAGCGATCCGAACCCGTGAATTCGGTATCGTAGTACTGACACGATTTCGGTACCAATGAACCGCAAATGATCCATTGTATACATGACAGTGTTTTCGCTGCGCAACTAGCATGAATTCACTGGAAAATAGGGCATTCTGTCGTAAAAGTCGTGGCATCCATTTTAGTTACGGCATCCATCTTGTTTCTTGCCCTCACATAGTCAATGAACGGACGATGACCCCGGCAGAGTCACCTTGTTAAGGACACGTAAGCTCGAGCCCGAGAAAGGCTGACGCTGCATGACTAGGCAGAATCGAGCTGCCTCCCTTGCCTGAGGCCAGTCCTGCTATACTGGTTCTCGTGTCCGTTGTCCTGACTAAAAGGCCGAAGACGGTAGCCATGCCCATTTATGATCCATAAACACCTCTTATCCTACATTTCAATCCTTTGCACCTGGCTCTGCTCCTTTCCTTCTGGGCTTTTACAATGGGGAGGTTACGATTTTTATGATGGGGAGGATCGGGCGAAGAATGGAAAACTGTCGAGAGGACCTGATCGAATACCGAAAAACCTACAACTAATTATTGTTTAATGTCAGATTTACTGTTTGTTTGGGATACCGGGTTGGGCATGAGAAATATTCGTGTAATGTTGCCAAAAGACATTTTTCGTGTATTTAAGGAACAACCCACTTAATGCAATTTGAACAGTCTCGTAGATTCTGCCTCTGTGTGGTTCCTATGATTTCTGTGTCCCTGCAGTAAATAAACCTTGGTCTTTGACGCCGCCATCGAGAAGCCCGTGTCTCTGTTTATTTGTGCACCGAGACAGGAGGAACTCAGGGGTCTTCGGGTGTTGTTTCCCTGACACCTCTGGACTCTTAAAAGTCCAGAACCTCACGACGGTACCCTGCGCAATTACACCAGCCAGGCGTACCTAAATTAGTACAGCTCTGGGCTACAGGTTAACCTGACCTCTCATTTTTATCTTTTCACTCCTCCCCGCAGAGTGGGAGCAGAGGCAGTTCCCCTCCCATGCCTCCGATCGGCTGCCTAACACTACAATTTAGTGTAACTATGTTCTTTGATTTTCATCCCGTATGATTGATTTTTTTTTTAAACCGTTTTTATTGCAGAACAATGTAATGTAATAAGCAGCGTACAGCCATAACATTCCTGCACCGTTATTGCCAGTGCCATATCATACGTGGCTATTGAGGCAGTCGTACACAGCTGGTGAGCCCACATCCCTGAGGCCGGGCAGCGGTGGTAAGGAAATCACTGTATTGAACCATATTGCAATCTGTACATTTGCCGCGAACATAGTAGGGTGTCTGCGTTCCACTTTGAACTTTTCTCCCCCCTTCTCCCTCCTCCCCCATCACTTTGCCCATCCCAGTCCCTATCCCCCAACCCCCGCCCTTTCCACCCTCCAGTGCCCACGCCTACGACTGTGACTGTTCCCGGCCTTAATGTATAGTCTGGGGTACATCTCAGAGGTACATAACCATTTACTGTGTTTGTGTGTTTGGAATGCTCCGGGGAATAACATCGGGCTCAGAGGGCGCCTCATCCTCCTCCGCCACGCTGCTGCGCAGGGCCTGCACCAACCCCTCCCACGCTGCGGCCGCCTCCAGCGCTCTATCATCAGCCCTGCGAGTCGCTAGCTGGTATCTAAGCGTGCTTTCACTCACCGCCCATTTCTGCAGTTCCTTAATCCACCTCCCATGTGTGGGGCCCGCCTTTGACTTCCAGAGTCGCGTCACCTCTCTCTTTGCCAAAAGGAGGCCCATATCAATAAATTTACTTGTGGTCTTGTTCTTGGGCGTATGAGGAAACCAGTGCAGGACACAAGCCGCCTTGGTGTATTGCAAGTCTCTGTCCGTCACCTCAGTCAGTGTTTCGCCCACTTCCCTCCAGTATTCGCACAGGTGAGGGCAGTCCCATAGCATATGTCCGAGCTCCGCTCCTACAACACCGCATCGAGGGCACGCCGCATCCGCCACCCCGAAATACTTCCCAAGTTTACTCGGTGTGAGGTAGGCCCTGTGGAGGATATAAAAGTGTATCAGCTGGAAGCGTGCGTTCCTGGTACTTTTCCTGGCCCTCCGCACTATACCCGCCCACGTGGTGTCAGGGATCTCAGTTTGTATATCCAGCTCCCATTTTACCTTCAGTGCCGTCAGCGGCTGCAAGGTTTCGAGCAGCATTCTGGAGTACAGACAAGTTACCGCTTTATAAGTGCCAGCAGACATCATGGTATACTGGCAAGCCGCAGATGTAGTAGGCTCCAGGAGCCCCTCTCCCCAGTGCGCCTGCATCGCTCCCGTCACCGCCGCGTGCAACAGGTAATCTCCCCTCGGAAGATCGAATCGCTCCTGCAGAGTTTGATAAGGGATTAGCGTCCCCTCTTCGTTTAAGTCGCCCACCATTTGGAGGCCCACCTCCTCCCACACCTGCAGTCCCGACCAGTCTCCGCCATGCGGGAGCGCCGTCACCATTCCCAGCGGGATCTCCGGCGCATACGGGCGTCGCACTCCCGCTCGGCGCTGCGATCGATTCCAGCAATGCCGGAACGTCTGTTCCTCCAGGGACAAGTCCCCAACAACCAGCCTCTGCTGTAGCGCAATATACGCCAGCACATGGCGAGGGGTGCCTCTCTCCCTGTCCTGCTCCGGTCCTCGGTACACCCGTGCTCCCTCTTGGGTAAAGATCTGTAGCTGCGCCGCTAGATAGTAAAGCCCAAAGTCAGGCACCGCCAGGCCCCCCTCATCTTTCGGCCGGGTCAGAGTCGCCATCGCCACTCTTCGCCGTCCCGTGCCCCATAGGAACAAGACTAATAACGATCGCAACTGTCGGAAAATAGAGCCCGGTATCCACACCGGTAGCGTGTGGAAATAATACAGGAGGCGTGTTAACGCTATCATTTTCAGTACCAAGATTCTCCCCATCACCGAGAGTGGGAGTGTGGCCCAGAAGGACATACTGCCCTTCAGTGCTCGCAGACAGCGCCCCACATTGCCCTCCAGCATATCTGCGGCAGAATGGTAGACATGCACTCTGAGGTATTTGAGGCAATTAGGCTCCCAAGTGAGCAGTGGCCGGACCGCTGGTCGCGGTTCGCCCTGGCGCACCGGGAGCAAACAGGTCTTGGACCAGTTCACCCGTAGTCCAGAGAAACTGCCAAACCTCACTAGAAGCCTCTCCGCTCCATCCAACGCCCCCGCCGCATCGTCCAAAAACAGGAGCACCTGCCAAACCTCGCTAGAAGCCTCTCCGCTCCATCCAACGCCCACGCCGCATCGTCCAAAAACAGGAGCAGATCATCTGCGTATAAGGAGATAAGTTGCGGGGACCCTCTGTAGACCAGCCCCCTGTAATAGCGGCCTGTTCTAGCCTCCGCCGCGAGGGGCTCTATTGCCAGCGCAAACAAAAGCGGGGAAAGCGAGCACCCCTGCCTGGTGCCTCAGCACACGCGGTACTGCCGCGATACCAAAGATCCTACCCTCACCCTAGCCACCGCTGAGGCGTACAGGACTTTCGTCCAACCGATGTATCCTTCCTCGAGGCCGAAACGCTTCATGGCTTTGTACAGGTAACCCCACTCCAGGCTATCAAAAGCCTTCTCTATATCTACAGATAAGACGAGTGGCGTTGGCGCGTCCTCTTGCGGGTCTCCCAGCAAACGGACAAGTCGCCGGATATTGGCAGTGGTGCTCCGCGTGGTAATGAACCCCGACTGGTCACTATGAACTAGTCTAGGCATGTGCCTCAGCAACCGGGTCGCCAGTATGGTGCTCAGGATTTTATAATCCGTCGTCAGCATCGACAGCGCCCTATAAGAGGCGTGGTCCGTTCCCTCCCTTCCCGGCTTCAGCAACGGGATCGTCAGGGCCTCGCACATGGATTGTGGCAGTCTGCCCCTTGTCTTGGCCTCCTTATACACTTCCTGGAGCTTTGGGGCCAGTTGGTCCAAATATCTACCATAAAATTCTATGGGCAAGCCATCCAGGCCCGGGGTTTTATTCCGTGCCATTTGTTTCACTGCCCCCCTGATATCCGCAAGGTCTATATCCCCGCCTAAGGCCTCCGCGTCTTCCCGGTCGAGTCGCGGCAGCTGCAGCCCCTCAAGAAAGCCGTCAATATCGTCCTCCAGTCCCTCCAGCGCGCTTTTGTAGAGCGTCCCATAGTACGAGCAGAAACTATCCAATATGTCCATCTGAGCCGTGACCACTCCGCCCCCCCCTGTGCTAGGGCCAAGATCAGTTGGTTACATTTGGCGGGTTTGGCCAGCCAAGCCAGCAGCGTTCCCGCTTTGTCCCCTTCCGCGTGTGCCCTCACCATATAATTCTTGTAGTCGAAGCTGCGGAGCCTCTCCACTTCAACCGCCACCGCCTCTCTAGCCTCACTCACCGCCTCCTGGAGCTCGGGGTGACCAGGCCGCTCCACCTCGACCTCCCTCAACTTCCCCTCCTCCTTGTCCAAGTCCTCCAACAGTGTCCTCCGCACCCCGGCATATTTCCCTATGCAATGTCCCCTAACCACTACCTGGAAAGCGTCCCACTCCGTCGCTCTGGACGCCGTGGACCCGCTATTCTCTCCAAAGTATTGGGTAATCTTTTCACCGAGTGCCACCCGGTACGGCGGGTCGTCTAGTGTGTCAGGCCTGAGCTGCCACGTTGGGACCCTCGAGACCTCAGTCATCCAGTCCAACGTCAGCAGCAAGGGATTATGGTCGGAAAGTGTGCGGCTTAAGTACTCTGTGTGCGCAACTGACTGCAGCATGGTCGGGGAGCCCAAGAAAGCGTCCAACCTAACATGGAGGTCATGCAGTGATGAGAAATATGAATAGTCCCTCGTTGTTGGGTGCTGAGCCCTCCAAGCGTCCTCCAGGCCCCACCTCCCCTGCCACTCGAGCCTACGCTTCGCTAACCGGTGTACCGGGGACGCCTCCAGAGGCGGGTGGGACCTATCAAGCGCAGGGTCCGCTATTGAATTAAAATCTCCTCCCAGCAGGATAGGACCCGTCAAATAACCAGCCAGCACCCCAGAAAGTGTCGAGAAGTACGGCCCTTGATCCATATTAGGTGCATATACGCTACATAGCACTATGGTCCGGCCTCTAAGTTTACCCTCAAAAGCCACATATCTGCCCTCTGGGTCTATCGTGTGCCTAACTACCTGGAAGGGGGTCCCCGCTCGTATCCAGATCAGAGTGCCCCTCGCAAAAGCGGAGTACGTGGTGTTAAACAATTGCCCCCGCCATCTACGCTGCAGCGCAATGCCCTCTTGCTTCGTTAAGTGCGTCTCTTGCAAGAGCACGATCTGCACACCCCTGCGCACCAAATAAGCGTGAATCTTATGCCTTCGTGTCATGGTGTGGAGTCCCCGTACATTCCATGTCACACATTTCACCATTCCAGTATTAGCCATAGTCCCATGTCAAAGGCCAGGCTGCAACCTCCCTCTATGTCCAGTCGCGGTCAGTGGCACTGTCCCCCCCCGCCCCTAAAGGCCCCTGCCTCGAGTCCCCCCAACTACTCTCGGCCCCATCCCCCCAGAACAGGACCTAACTTCGGGAAAGTAGCTCCCGTCCAAACTTGAGGAAGAGCAACCGTGCTGAACCGCCACCTAGGCCGCAGTCTGCACTGCGGCGGCCTTATGGGCCTCTGGGGTGCGATCCGGCACCAAGGGCGGCAACCACAGTCCCGTCCCCCCGCCCCACAATCCCCCATTGTCACTCACGGAAATCCGATCAGTTCCGCAGCCTGGCTCACTCTCGGGAAGAGCCGGATCCCCGGCCTCTCCACACTGGCCGGATGGGAGGGCTTCCCCCTCAACCTTCAACAATTTCCCCCAAGGTCTGCGGGGTCACCACCGGGCCCCTGGCCCCATTAAGTTCCGACTGGTCCGTGTCCGAGCTCGTGACTCCGCTTTCCGAGCCCGACCCTCGAGTCGACTGGGTCGCTGCTGTTCCCGATAGGTCCACCACCGCTTGTAGAGCCGCTCTCCTCTCTTCCTCCGTTTGCGAGTCTGTGGGTCTTCCAGTCCTCCGCCTCCGTTGCCTGAGTCTCCGCGATTTCCGCACTGGCTGCACTCGTTGCTCCTCCGCCGCTCGGAATCTCGCTCCATCTGTCCCTGCTTTATGAACGTCCCACAACGCCCAGGCGTCTTCCGCCGTGGGCAAGAAGAGCGTCTTACCGTCGACCACAACTCTCAACTTGGCCGGGAAAAGGAGCAAGTACTGGATCCCCCCAGCTCTCAGCTCTCATTTGAGTGGCAAGTAGGATGCTCGCAGTTTCTGGGTTTCGAATGTGTAATCTGGGAACATTGTGACGCTACTGTTATCCACTCGGAATGGGCCCGCATCCCTAGCACGCTGCAGCAGCCAGTCCCTGTCCTTGTAATGCAGCAGCTTCATCACCACTGGGCGCGGCGGTTGGCCCGGTTGGGGGGGTCTTGCCGGCACGCGGTGCGCCCGCTCCAGTGTAAAGAAGGGCGAAAGACCGTCCGGGGCCACTTCTGTGCGCAGCCAGGCGTCCAGGTATCCCACCATGTCACCCCCTTCTGTTTTTTCCGGCAGACCCACCAGGCGGATATTATTACGCCGGCTGCGATTTTCAGCATCCTCCGCCCGCCGCTCCAGGACTTGAATGTGATCCAGCGCCTGGACCAACCTCCCCTCCAGGGATTTCCGTGCCGGCACCAGTTCTTGCAGCGTGTCTTCTATGGTTGTGACTCTGTCCTTTAGTTTGCCGTGGTCTGCTCGCAGGATCCCCAGGCCGGAAGCCACTTGAGCTATGTCCTGCTGCAATGCATCTTTCGTGGCCGCTATGGCCTCCAGGATACAGTCTCGCATCTGCTGCAAGTCTGCGGGGCTGTGGGTGGTTCCGTCTCGCGCCTCCGATTCCGGCACCACGTCCCCTCGCTGAGCCCCTCCGTCCCAGGGACTCCACCGCTTCATAGGCCGCTCAGCGTCCTCGCGCAGAGTGTCCTCCAAGCACGTGTGTGTAAGCGCAGCCCGGCAATTCACCACCTCAGGGCCCGCTCCCCGGCGGGTGTCTCCTCTCACACCCCCAACGTTGGTCGCTCCCGCCACAGCCAGCCAACTCGGCAATGGTCGCAGGATGTAGAACTTTGCTGTCAGGGCGCCTGTCCTCCTTTTGGTAGGCCCCCCTTGCAGTCCGCTGCGTTAGCCCTCACTGGGGGCCCTGACACTCAAGAAAGGCGCGAGCCGGCACCCCCACCGCCGTCGTCCTCAGCCTCTTTCGCGCCGGTCGAGCGTTGGCCCAGGAGCCGCTGCGCCTGAAGTGCCCCAGGGCTCGTCCCCGCTCAGGTCGCCGTCAAGCAATGCTCTCCTCGAGCTCCGCAGGGTCCCTCCAGGACAGGGGACACAGTCGTCGGGGCTCCCCGGCCGCTCACCTCCTTTGTATTGGGAGCATCACCGGCCTCCTCCCTCGCCGCGCAGCCGCCAGGCTCTCACACCAGCATCGTTAGTACCTCCGCTGCCTGGGTCGCGGGTCCAGCACGGGGTCGGCCGGGGTGGCAGTCCCCCTCCGGGGTTGCCGCTGCAATCTGCCAGTCCTCGCCTGCCTAGGGCAGCACCCCGCTGCCTCGTCCCACAGCACCAGCAGTCAGCGGGCCTCAGGGCGTTTGCTGGGGAACTCCACGCTTTCCGATGGCTGAGCAGCCGTCCGCACAGCGCCGGTCAGCAGGGTTGAGGATCGCAGCACCGGACCCTCCCCGGAGTCAGGGCCAGCCCAATTGGGTCTCCACACACCGTTCTTGGTCCCCCCAGGGGCTCCACGACCCAGATCGCCGTCACTTGATCGGACCCGAAATCGCGGCCGCCATTTTGGCCCGTGCCACTCGCCAGGTCCGTCGCTCTCCTCTACCAGCCAATCGCCCCAGAAGCTGCACCGGAGGACGTCCAGCGGATCGCCGCTGCTCGCCTCGCATTCAACGTCGCTGCAGGGGCCCGGTGCGCGCCGGATTCCGTACGGCGATCAGGATAATCGCGGGGATGGGGAGCGGAGCTCTGAGCTCACGCCGCCATTCCCTTCGGCATCCAAGCCACGCCCCCATCCCGTATGATTGATGCCTTCATTTTTAACTAACTACTTGTTTATTTAGTGGCATACCTATAGGCACTACAGCTTCTCCGTAGCCACCATTTAACGACCATCCTGCCACACTCATTCCATTTTCATCCTCGCTTTCACTTTCATGCCCGTGTTCTCTTTGCCTCTTTGCAGTTCCTCTCCCGTGCCTCCGATCGGCTGCCTAACACTACAATTTAGTGTAACTATGTTCTTTGATTTTCCTCCCGTATAATTGATGCCTTCATTTTTAACTAACTACTTGTTTATTTAGTGGCATACCTATAGGCACTTGGTAATGAGCACACCATGCAACACCACTTAATGGAAGTATGCCCTCGTGGCTCAAACTGTCGACCTGAGCCTTATTACGTATTTTATGCCACGGCCCAGCATGCAACCCGTACCGCCTGCACTATAAACATGCACTATTACGCTACAAAACGGCTAATTGCCATATTCTTTTGTACCTTTATAGCACCTGATCACCCGGCATTATCCTCTTGGACTCACGTATGTGCCCACCATGAATTGACAGGCACATGTTGCCCAGACTAAAGATTGCTCTTTTAATGTTGCTTCTAAAATTGTTATATGTGTATTGTCTTGTCTGTCATTTATTTCACAAGTACCTCAATTTCGGTTGTTTGGCGCCGTCCAAACACTCCTATTTTTCCCTACACACCTTAGCGAGTGTGTTGTGGCCATTCTACACACATGGCGTAATTTTGCCATCCACTTTTTCACACTTTTCACCTGGTCCTGACGAAAGCCCCTCATACCTTTAATTGTGGGCCGAAAAATGTTGACCCAAGTCGACAACTAAGAGACTAATGACTTCACTAGTTGTCTTTCGTCATTTTTAACATACCCTGGGCCACCACGAATAAAATTCCCATGGTCAGGATTCCCAGAGGTATTTTTAACTCACACTTCACTTCATCACACCACTGCACCACACCTGCTCCGCTGTAATCAGGCGTCGTAGCACAACTGGGCGGCATTCGGCCACCCGGTTGGGACCCCGATGATGAAGCATGAGACCAACTAGGTTGGTGTGTGAGGGCTCTTTTAAAAGAATCGAAGGATTCCTTGGCACTGTAAATCAACTACAGTGAGTCCAATCCCCACACAGGTCTGGGGACGTCCACATTGTTTACTTGATTCATACAGGCGATAGGGACGGTTCCCCCTCTATTCCTCGCTCTCCTATTGCTTGATATTGTAAATAAGGCCCCCTTTCACGCTATGCTGTTTTTAAATTTATTTTTTATTAGTAATATTTTTCTTTTTATTGATTTTGATAATACAGAGGGCATTTGTTACAGTTCCACATTGCCATGTTACACATGTCCGATTACATAGCATATGGTGCCGCTGTGCAATGCAGTGACAAATATTCTGCATAACCATAAAAAATAACAGTGAGAACAATCTCCATCTTATGCGATTCCTTGATCTGTACATAGCCCATTCCTCTATCGTGGGAGGCCATCGCCGCTTTGTACTTAACAATGAAAAAAGGTAAAAGCACGTGTTATCGATCACAGCAGATTATACTATCCCCACATTTGTATATATTAGTCTGTTAGGTCTGAGTTTGCATTCGTCATATAAACAACATATGGGGCCCAGAAATCTCGTCATCGTGAGGCTTCAGGTAGCTCTTTTGCATAGTTTTCCAGCTGTGTTTTACAGTAGACCATATCACGTAGCCAGCCTTTTCTTTATGCAGTACATTTTTCCCGCCCCAACAGATTGATATTCGGCGTTTAGCCAGTAATAGGGCCACCGCTGCTAACTTACGCCCCAGATATCATTTTCAGCAGGCCTGATAGACATAGCTCCAGTGTACATGCAATCTCCACCCCTATCATCTCGGTCACTATGCCCATTATCTGTGACCAGTACGTCGCTATAGGTTTGCAGAGCCAGCCAAGGTGGATAAAATCTGCGTCATCCGCTTTGCAGCGTTTGCATTGTCCCCTTTCAAGCTATGCTTAGCGTGAAAGGGGAGGGCAATGGGTATTGCGGTGGGCGTTCCACTCCAACACCCATTGATTCTGAGGCTGCCTCCCATTTACAAGGGAGGCGTAAATAGGAGGCAGCGCCAGAATTAAGACCCTGGAAACCCTGGTCTTAACCTGGCGAAGCAAGGAGAAATGTTTTATTTCTCCTTGTTTTTGCTGTTTTCATGTGTGCTACTTTGTGCAGCACACATGAAAACAGAAAAAGGCCAATGATTGTTTATGTACAGGAAGCTGTTTTGCAACTTCTGTGTGTGCTGCATTAAGCAGCACACATAAAAGTTACAAAACAGCATTTCATGATTGTTTATGTGCAAGAAGGGGACCTTCCTGTGCATAAACAATCTTCCCCTGCACGCAGACACCCTTGCGCTCAGGGTTTCACCATATTCTTGTAAATATGGTGCAGCCGTGCGTATCAGAAGTGGCAGAGCGTGTCATTAAGCCAGGAAGGGTAACAACACGCTCCTTATAACCAACAAGAGTCATCGTTCCTATCATTGGAAAAAAGTGTAAAGAGCTCTTGTCATTCTACTACTGTGTTTGGGGGGGACAGTGTGTCCTGTTCATGATGCCGTCACACACCCAGAAGGTTGTCATGCTTCATCATTGGGCTATTCCTCTTCGTCGGGCCGGCACTGCAATGCCCTACGGGTCCCCCGAAGAGTCACTTTTTCGGAGATATTTTCGATAAAGCCGTATGGGTGTGTGGGGTAAGTGGCAGTAGTGTCCTAGCGTGAAGTTAAAAAATGAATGGAGAGGTGCTTGAAGAATTTATTGAAAAAAGGGGGTCCCTCTGTCATTAGTAAAATAACCCAAAAAAGTGGTGCTGCTGTGAGGGATATAACGGCCCTATGTAGCTAAATAAATAACATACCCCTAGATCAACATGTTTCGCGCTATATCAGGGTCTCAGGAGGAGATCCCATGCGCTTCTTCAGGACCAGAAAGCTATTTTGTGATAAGCAAAGAAGGTGTGTGGCCTATAATTATTAATCTGGTGTCACTTAAGAGAGCGTGGAAGTAGTATTCCAAGAAAAGCAGGAAGAAGTCCCTATGAGATTCGGCTGTGGGTCCCTCGAGACAGTTCCTCGTAGGTAAAGGCGCCCGTACACCTTCCCGACCTCACGCCGTCTCTGCCACTTCTCTTGTACATATGGCCCTTGGGGGCATATTTACAAGCCCCATCGCCACAAGAATGTCACTTTTAATGATGTTCCAGTGGTGTTAGGGGCCTCACCTTTTAAATATGCCCCAAAAGATTGCTGAGGGTGGGTGATTTCGGCTCATCACCAGGTGATCATGTGAATGGGGCCAATATTGTGTCACACACAGTGGGAGTGAGATGGCAGGTACAGCCCTGCCAAGTATCATGCATCAGGGTTAGACTAACGCATTTTAATGCAGATGACCGCATCACCACATTAAAATGCATTAGTCACGCTTAATTAGAACTCCTCTGACTTTATTATATCATGAGGCACTGCATTTATTTGAACAAAACAAAGCCAAAATGCTCGGCCGGCCCTCAAAAGGGTTGGTCTTTTAATATTGGCACACACACAGGATTTATTTATTTATTTAATGCTATTTTATATAGCGCGAACATTACCCGATGGTGTCAGAGCGCTTTACAAAAGAACCAGTTGCGTTACACAAGGACATGAGTTACATAAGAGATACAAACAGAAAAAATTGCAAATGTACAAGTTGTAAAGTCACTCAAGGGAGAGATACCAGGATGTACTTGCAACAAGTATTTAATGTTCATGCGTTAGCATGGTGTCCTGATTTCAGTTTTGCCTTATGTTGGTTTGTTTTTATCCGTTGGAATCTTGATGATGTTCACTTTCATCTTTAGAGAAACACATTTAGGTTTAGGCACTCCCAGAGCCAGTGTATGTGAGCCCCAGGACCTGGAAAAGAGCAGGGACGTCAGTAGATATATTAGTAAGACACATTACTGATTAAAATATTGCACATTATTTTATTAGCACAGGGCTAAACCAGTGCATTTCTTTTAATTATTTTACAAACAGTGCACAGTCCTTTTATTAAACTGTGGAATCCTTCCCAGAGCATTTCAGGGGCAAAACAAAATCAGCCAGCAAAAGCCTTGCGTTCTATTGAGATGCAAACGCCTTGTGCCGTACCACCTCCGCAGCAGACGCCGGTACACTGAACAAGGAGCGCTTTGCTTGCGTGCGTCTGTCGGGTGTGCACGGGGACTCCCGGGGCTACAGAAAAACCCTTTCTAAAGCTTCTCAGGCTTCACTCTTAATTTATTTTGGTGGCAGTAGCAGCACACAGGGGGGCATTCCTGAAATAAATTGAAAGGATCTAGGCTGAGCAGCTTTATGGGTAATACCTAAGGTACCCTATTTTCCGTTTTTACGGATTTTTATAGAAAAATACAGACAGAAAACAATGTGTTCTCTGTCTGCATTTATTTTTAAGAATTGATAAACACAGAAAATGGGCTTCTTTTATGTGACTCTTTGTGCTGCCTTTCATGAATTATAGCCCAACAGCTGGGCAGATGGACAGCATGACAAATTAAAAAACATGATGAAACGTCTTTAAATAACTGCATTTGCCAACATACATTTGTGGTATAATGCTAATATTTGCCAGTGCATGTACTGTTCGGAATAATTTGGCAACTTGGGGGCATATTATCCAGGACGGCGAGCGAGACACTCTTGTTCTTTACCCGCCTACACCAGGCTCCATTGGTACACGGTCGTATCCGCCCGTGAGATCTGTTTACTCCAGTTTCTGTGATTTTCTACCTCGGATCCTTTTGAAGTTTCACCGACATCTCGATTTCCATCCCTAACTCACTTACATCAGCCCTGAAGGGTCACAGGTTTCTACCTGTTGACGAAACACGTGTCGGCTGGCGCTCTTTGTATTGATGAACTCATCTTGAATTAAAACAACATTCACAGAACGACAAGTGTTGAACTACTTTGACTATTCTGTGAATGTCTTATTTATCGTAAACGTGTGCACAGGGCTTGTTGATAATTGTTTTGGCATGGGTTTTTGCCCACACCTTACACAGGGGTTTTGGGTCTTCCCCTGACCTGTTTGCACCGTGAAGTCATTGTTCTTCTTTTCTCTCGCTGTACCTTACCGTTTACCTGCCTCAGCGCCATTTATCCTGTTTTCCAAAACCCCTCGCAGTGAATATGCGGCGTTAACATTATTGCCGGTTTAGCGGCAGAAAATTGCCGCTGATGCGGCGATAATGGCCTTGATAATATGACCTGGAGAATTCCCATAGAAGCCCATGTTCACACCAGAACATGGGCTGCGATGGGAATTCCATAGAGCATATTATCAAGCCCATTTTCGCCGTTTTAGCGGCAGTTTTCTGCCACTAAACCGGAGATAATTTTTAACGCTGTCCTTGATAATATGCCCCTTCAATAGCTAAAACACGACAGAGTCAAAGTATGAGTGCATGTCTATCATTTTAAATAAATATGGAAATGTTCAGTTTTACAACTACATTTATATGCAAAAAACAAAATAGATATGGATAAATACAGATAAAAAGGCCTGAAAATAAAAATGGATAAATACAGACTGAAATGTTAAAAAAATAAATACCATAAAACCGGGAGCCCTACTTATAACGTTATGTTTTCCCACCCAGTCTTTCATTATCCTAGTTTGGCTAAAAAAGTTAATTTGGGTAGAAATGCAATCTTAATAGTAAAGCCAAGCCCAACCACTGTGGTACGTTCCTTCTCCAGACCAAACACTCTTAAAATATACTGCCTACTAGTATGGATGATATGTGATACTCATTCCTACATCTTGTAATCTTCACTGCTTTATATAATATTTCCTGGAATGAATTACCCACCAATGATTGTCTCTGTATAATGTGTGTGTGATGTAAAGTGCTCTGACTCTCTGCACTGGTTTGAGCAGCTACACCCTCCCACTCCGCCGTCCACACGCTTGACCCCATCTTCTCCGCAAGCTCCCACGTCTCCTTCAACCACACCACCGAGCACCACTGGACCGATCACCGCTGCATCCACTTCACCTTCCGGAAACCCACCACGCACCACCGCACCCAACAGATGCCACACCGCTGCTGGAGCAAAGTCACCCAAGACCAGCTTTCCACCACCCTCGCCCGGAGCCCACCCGCAGATCCAAATGACCCCGACATCGCCGCTCGCAATCTCAGACAGTGGATCAGTGACTGCGCCAACTCCCTCTCCCCACTCAAGAAGCCCTCCAACACCCACACCAGCAAGAAAGCCAGCTGGTTCCCCGAAGAACTCCAGGCCTCCAAGCGATCCTTTCGAAAACTCGAAAAAAACTGGATTGCTGAATGAACACCGGAAAGCTACACAGCACACAAGAACGCCACCCGCAGACACTATCACCTCATCAGTTCCGCCAAAAGGACCTCCTTCAAAGACCACCTAGACAACAACGCACACAACAGCAAAGAGTTTTTCAACATCGTGAAGGAACTCTCCAACCCCAGCTCCAACACCAACGACATCCCACCTTCACAAGACCTGTGCGACTCGCTGGCCACCTTCTTCCATCGCAAGATCGCAGACATCCACAACAGCTTCAACGCTGTCACCACCCCGGCAACCACTGAGATCCCCGCTCCCACGACCACCACCCGCACCAACCGCCTGCTCGCCTGGACCAACATCAACGATGACGACACCATCAAGATCATGAACACCGTCCACTCTGGATCCCCGGAAGACCCCTGCCCACATCACATCTTCAACAAAGCCAGCAGCACCATCTCACCCTATCTCCGGAAAACCATCAACATCTCCTTCGAGACAGCGACCTTCCCGGAGAACTGGAAGCACACAGAGATCAACGCCTTACTCAAGAAACCCAAGGCGGACCCCAAGGACCTCAAGTACTTCCGACTCATCTCCCTGCTCCCGTTCCCGGCGAAGACCATCGTAAAGGCCATCAACAAACAACTGACCAGCTTCCACGAGGAGAATAGCATCCTGGACCCATCTCAGTCCGGGTTCTGCAGCAACCACAGCACCGAAACTGCCCTCATCGCTGGCCACCGATGACATCAGGACCCTGCTAAACAACGGAGAAACCGCGGCCCTCATCCTCCTGGACCTGTCAGCCGCCTTCGACACGGTCTGCCAACGCACACTACGAACACACCTCTACGACGCCGGAATCCAAGAGAAGGCCCTGGACTGGACCTCCTCCTTCCTCTCCGGCAGAACACAGAGCGTCCGCCTCCTCCCCTTCCACTCTGAAGCCATCGGGATCATCTGCGGCGTACCCCAAGGCTCATCCCTCAGCCCAACGTTGTTCAACGTCTACACGGCACTGCTTGCCCACGTCGCATGACGGCAGGACCACAACATCCTCTCCTACGCCGACGACACCCAGCTGATGCTCTCCCGCAGCAAGGACCCCCACACCGTCAAAACCAACCTCCGTGAAGGAATGAAGGCCGTCGCCGTCTGGATGAGGAACAGCTGACTGAAGCTGAACTCGGACATGACGGAGGTCCTCATCCTTGGATCCACCCCATCGGCCTGGGAAGACCTCTGGTGGCCGACTGCACTAGGAACACCCCCAACACTCACCAACCACGCACGCAACCTAGGGGTCATCCTCGACTCTACCCTCTCCATGACGAAGCAGGTCAACGCTGTGTCCTCCTTCTGCTTCAACACCCTCCACATGCTTCGTGGGATCTTCAAGTGGATCCCCACTGAAACGAGAAGGACGGTCACCCAGGCCCTCATCAGCAGTAGACTGGACTACGGAAATGCACTCTACGCAGGAGCCCCGCCAAAACTCCTAAAACGGCTTCAACGCATCCAGAACGCCTCCGCACGCCTGATCCTCAACATCCCTCGCCGCAGCCACATCACACCCCACCTGAGAGACCTGCACTGGCTCCCTGTCAACAAGAGGATAACCTTCAAACTCCTCACACACACACACAAGGCACTCCACAACACCGGACCAACGTACCTCAACAGCCGACTCAGCCTCTACACCCCCACCCGCCAGCTTCGCTCTGCAGAGCGCACCCTCGACACCGTCCCCCGCTTCCGAAGAGTGACAGCTGGCGCCAGATAACTCTCCCACATTGCCGCCAAGACATGAAACAACCTCCCCATCCGCCTACGGTAGACCAAAGACCTTCTGACCTTCAGAAGACTTCTCAAGACCTGGCTCTTCGAACTGTAGCAGCTTTCATCCCCCCCCCCATCCCCCCCCCAGCGCCTTGAGACCCTGACGGGTATGTAGTGCGCTTTACAAATGCTATGATTGATTGATTGATTTTAAAACAAATCAAATGCATGTGCGAGAGGGGCTATGTAGGGATGGCAGGCACTGATGGAGGGTGGTAGTAAGGGAATCAGTGAAAAAAGAGGTCCGGTGGGGAGCCAAAAAAGATTGTTGCACCGGGCACCACCTGTGCTAATGCCGGCTCTGAAACAATGAGTCTCTGATGTCTGTCCACTCTGCTGTTTGACGTTGATAGTTTTGTCCATTTGGGAATGTGTGATACTTGGGGGCTTATTTATGAGCCCTTGCGTCACTTTTGCCCCGCCGTTGCGTCACTTTTAGTGACGCAGCGGCGGCGTAAATAATACGCCATGTTGCGCCATATTTACGAAGTGATGCATCTAGGCAGAAATGCCACTTCGTAAACCCCTGCGCTAGAGTATATACCTGTGCCAGGTATAATGTATGCAGGGCGGGCGTTCCCCGCAAGAAAGGGTCGTAAGAGTGGCGCAGTGAAATCTAGGAGATTTCAGTGCGCCACTTCTAGGACACCAATGCATCAAAACCTTACGCCTGACTCATGGCAGGCGTAAGGGTGACGTAGGCCCTTTCACAACGGGCTTGCCCCATGTGACAGGAACATTGCTGGAGTTGCGTCACACTTCCGACACAACTCCAACAATACGCCAACAGATACGTCAGTAATACTGACGTGTCTGTAACTCCTTGCGACACGATGCGTCATACAGTAAAAATGACGCATCCTAGGTGTCGCAAGGAGGGTGCACTGAGACGTGTCGCTGCTTTCACTAATATATGCTACACTTCTCATAAATAAGGCCCATTGGCTTTAATAGCACATTGCTTACTTATAATGTAAGGGCCTCATTTATGAGAAGTGACGCAGGGGCTCATATATAATCCCCCTAAGTGTCAGTCTGTTGCATCCGGTAAGTATTTTTTTTGTGCTTAACTGCATGTGTGTTTGCATATCTACACAGAACGTTAATGAAAGATATCTTTGGTTAATATCATGGTGGCATATTATCAAGCACGGCGTTAAAAGTATCGCCGCTTTAGCGGCAGAAAACTGCCGCTAAAGCGGCGATAATGGGCTTGATAATATGCCGCAGAGAATTCCAATAGAGGCCCAGGTTTACACCAGAACATGGGCTTCAATGGAAATTCTCGAGGGCATATTATCAAGCCGATTATTGCCGTGCTAAAGCGGCGATAATTTTAACGCCGTTTCTTGATAATATGCCCCATGGTTACAAAATTGTTTACAGTACAATGAGCTTACTAGTGCCCTTCCATTTCAGCTTCTTTGCAGCAGTTTCAACATTTTAGGGGCATACCAACAACAACCGGCGATAATTATCGCTAAGCGCACTTAGCGCTAGGATAATTATTGCCGGCTAGCGTGGATTTTTATCGCTGAGATAGCGTGCTATTAGCACCGCTTATCTCAAAAGCGATACAAATCCTAGCGCTAACTGCCTAACGTGAGATTATCGCAGGAAACCCAGCGATAATCTCATGAAATGTGGTGTTAGCTTGTTGATAGGGACTCACAAACTTAGCCATGATATCCACCTTCCATAGGACATCATGTCTAAGTCAGTCCTGAAGCAGGCGTAAGGAAAGTAGCGATAACAGGGGTTATCTCTACTTTTCTTGCCGCTATGCTTCATAGCGTGGGGCTTGATGATAGGAGAAATGTCGCTTAGCGACATTTCTCCTGACATGTCAGGTCAGGAACGCCCACTTTGCATCTCATTAGAGATGCAAAGCTGGGCGTTAGGAATCCCCACGCTAAAGCAAGGTTTCACGCGTTAGCGTGGCCTTGCTAATTAGGCGATAAAATTATCGCCGCTTTTCGGCCGAAAAAGCGGCGATAATTTATTATCGCCAGCTTGTAAATATACCGGAGGTGTGGAAGCAGCTGAAGGGTCGTACCTGGCTCTGGCTGACCCTAAAGTCCTGTTAAAACCTCGAGCCAATACTAGGCCAGGCAGAGGCGATCTGTGGCTTCTGCCGCCCTCCCACATACCTAAATCGTCATTTTCTACAGTCTCTTACGCTCACCCAGGGTGTGGCTTGGCCAGTAGGGTGTAAGTTTCAGACTGTCCACCAATTACATTGAGTAAAACGAATCACGTCCTCATCCGTCTTCCTGGATGCAGTGCTTAAGCATAAGATGCTTCTCCTTTCTGGCAGAAAGAAAAACAAGCATTGGCATAGCCAATAGGTCTCGCCTTTGGGACCTTATAAGTGTTTAGCCATGCAACAGTTGATGTGGTTGCACCAAGGATATTGTGCTGCATAACTAAATACTTATAAGGTCCCAAAAGCGAGACCTATTGGCTATGCCAATGCTTGTTTTACTCTCGTCATAGGCTATTAATATGTGCACGCAGGCTCAGACAGTCCCAGCCCCTTTGACTCTACTCCCCTCATATCTTCTAGATCACAAACACGCTCCTGCTTCGGGGAGAAAGAAGAAGATTCAAGAAGAGAAGCCGCGCATTTCCCCAGAGATCGGAAGGGTGAAATGGGGAGAAGGATGAAATGAGGAGACGTTGGGTTCATTTCTTCAGGAGGGGGGAGGGGGTAGGGGGGAGGGGGGGGGGAGGGCTTTGCTCTGTAAAGCAGATGAGATAAGTGGAGGATGCTTTGTTCCTTCTAGAGTCCTCGCCCCTCTCGTGAAGAAAGTAATCCGTCTCCTCATTTCATCCTTCTGCTCTACAAAGCCCAGTGCACCTTCTCCTCATTTCATCCTTCTGCTCTACAAAGCCTGCTCTATCGATCAAGGCGGCTCCTCTCTTTCTCCAGTCGTCTTCATTCTCCTCAAAACAGGAAAGTGCGTTCGATTTAAGAGGCGACAGATGTGCAGGGACAAAGAAGCGGATTGTGTGTCCTGGTCACAGCTGATTTTCAGTGAAATAAACAATAACATAACATTATAAATCATCATTGACTTTGTAATCCGTATCCCCGAACTACTACAGGTAGTAAACATTTCTCGTTACGCTACTATGTAGACGTTTCCTCCAGGAAACGTCCGTCAAAAATTCAAGATATGAGTTTCACTGCCACACAAAGTGCAAGTGAAACGTCACACCCGGATACACGGTTTACATTGTAAGAAACTGCTGCTGGATTAGTTGCGTGAGACCAAAACTACGATCGCCCAGTCATATTAGTGTGAGTCTGCAACTTGTGACGATTAACAATAGAGAGTATGATACAAAAACGTACAAGACAATCTGCGAATGCAGGATTTATTAAAATAGTTTATTCATAGTTTTAGGGGAGAAGCACAAATGCAAGGAGGGTTTGTATGCAGATATTTCGCAAAGGATTGTGGGAAGGCGGTGACGCTCAGTCTTGGGGCGCTGCAGTTGTTTGATCCCCAGCGGTGGAAGCGCGTTAAAGAAACCGACAGAGGACCCGTTACCTGCACACTCACGCCCACCGTGTGACACGAGATCGACTCCCTTCACACGGTCACCGGGTCCAATCATACACTCACAGCAAGCTTTATCCCCCGCCTTCTGAGGGCGCTATGAAATGAGGAGAGGCTGCGAGGTGCTTTCTAGCACAGAAGGATAAAATGAGGAGAGGCTGCAAGGTGCTTTCTAGCACAGAAGGATAAAATGAGGAGAGGCTGCGAGGTGCTTTCTAACACAGAAGGATAAAATGAGGAGAGGCTGCAAGGTGCTTTCTAGCACAGAAGGATAAAATGAGGAGAGGCTGCGAGGCGCTTTCTAGCACAGAAGGATAAAATGAGGAGAGGCTGCGAGGTGCTTTCTAGCACAGAAGGATAAAATGAGGAGAGGCTGCGAGGTGCTTTCTAGCACAGAAGGATAAAATGAGGAGAGGCTGCGAGGTGCTTTCTAGCACAGAAGGATAAAATGAGGAGAGGCTTCGAGGTGCTTTCTAGCACAGAAGGATAAAATGAGGAGAGGCTTCGAGGTGCTTTCTAGCACAGAAGGATAAAATGAGGAGAGGCTGCGAGGTGCTTTCTAGCACAGAAGGATAAAATGAGGAGAGGCTTCTGTAGAAGTAAGGAAATCCAAGAAACCTTGGGCCTCATTTATGAAAAGTGACACATCACTGCGTGACAGCAGCGATGCGTCACTTTTCATTGTACCCTCCTTGCGACATGATGGATGCGTCATATTTACAATATGAGGCATCATGTCGCAAGGAGTGACAGATGCTTCAGTATTTCTGACGTATCTGTTGGCGCAAAAGTGACGCATTGCTGGGGTGTGTCATAAAAGTGACGCAACTCCAGCAATGTGCCCTTTCACATAGGGCAAGCCCCATGTGAGAGGGCCTGCGTCAGTCTTATGCCTGCTGTGAGGCAGGCGTAAGATATTGACGCATTTGCGTCCTAGAAGTGGCGCAGTGAAATCTCGTAGATTTCACTGCATCACCTCTATGAAGCTTACTTACGTTGGAACGCCCACCCTGCATACATTATCCCTGGCGCAGGTATAATGTGGCGCAGGGGTCTACAAAGTGACGCATCTGCCTAGATGCGTCACTTTGTAAATCTGACGCAACATGGTGCATCTTTTACGCTGCTTGTGCGTCACAAAAAGTGACGCACCAGCAGCGCAAAAGTGACGCAAAGGCTCATAAATAAGCCCCGTTGCACTTATCAAGGGCCATATTATCAAGGAACGGCGATAACATTATCGCCTCTTTAGCGGCAGGAATCTACCGCTAAACCGGCGATAATGGGCTTGATAATATGCCCTTGTGAATTCCCATAGAAGCCCATGTTCTGGTGTGAACCTGGGCTTCTATGGGAATTCACAAGGGTATATTATCAAGTCCATTATCGCATGAGGATCAGGCTGGGTTCATTCCCACCCGCAATACTGCAATGAATGTACGCAGACTGATGCGCATCTTGGGTTCTGACTCCTATGACAAGGAGGAGGCCTGCATATTTGCGGTCGACATTGAAAAAGCTTTCGATAGCCTGGAGTGGCCTTACCTCTTTGATGTCTTGAGGGCTTTTGGGATGGGGGAACGTTTTGTTCAATGGACGGCGCTTCTTTATAGTGCTTCCACTGCTAGGGTGCGGACGGGGGGCTTGATATCTAGTGCATGCGCGGTCGGTCGGGGAACGAGACAGGGGTGCCCGCTGTCCCCCTTATTATTTGCACTGGCAATGGAGCCCATGGCCGCTCATGCTAGGCTGGGGCGGTATTTTCCAGGGCTACTGGTCGAGGGACGAGAGCAGCACATAGCATTATATGCGGATGACCTACTGCTCTTCTTGCCGAATGCTGGGGAGGCCTTACAGGGGGCGCGGGGTTTGCTGGAGACGCTGGGGAGGGTGGCGGGACTCCGGGTGAATTGGACCAAGTCTTGCCTATTTCCCACGGGCCCAGAGGGGTTGCTACGCCAGGGGGATGTCCCATGGGAATCCCGGTGTTTGCCTTACTTGGGAACCAGGATCTATCATGATCCCGCTGATTTGTTAGAGGGTAACGTGGGGCGAGCGATAAGAGGGGCGAAAACCTGCTTTGAGTTTTGGGGCACTCTCCCATTGTCGGTGGCCGGCAGGGTCGCCTTAGTGAAAATGGTGATTTTGCCCAGATTTCTTTATTACTTTGGGACTCTTCCAATCTGGATTCCGGGAAAGCTATTTGCTCAGCTGACCTCGTTGCTTACGGGGTTCATCTGGGGTGCGGGGAGACGGAGGGTAGCGCTGCTTACTCTACAGCGTCCTAGGAGTGAGGGAGGCCTTGCGTTGCCGGACCTGGAGTCCTATTACCATGCTGCGCAGCTCCAGTGGTTCATGAAGTGGGTGGCGGGGCACATCAGGCGTCCGGAAGAACAGGGAGGAGCGGATCCGAGCTGGTCCCAATTATCGTGCGTGCTGCTCCGGGTGCCGATGAGGAATGCCTCACTTCCTCCGGACTTGAGGGTGGTTCGACAATGCTGGGCGCGGTTGGCTAGGAGGGCGCGTGTGATTATTCCCTATGCACCTGAGATCCCGTTGCGAATGTGTGAGGCGCTACCCCACGGGGGAGACTGGAACCGGTTATTGGCCTGGGAGGAGGCGGGAGTTATGACATTGGGAGACTTGTATGAGGATGGTAACCTGCTACCTTTTGACGACCTTAGGGAGCGGCATGATCTCCCGCGGGGGGACTTCCTATTCCATGCAGCCTTGACTGCGGCCATCAGAAAGCACTGGCGGAAGGGGATGATGGAGCCGGACACATCTCTTGCCTGTCAGTATGTAGTGATGGGAGCGGGTGTCTATAAGGCGGTGACTTGCCTTTATAGGCGGATTACTGGTGATATGCGGCGACCCCTGGCTGCCCTGCGCGTCAAGTGGGAGGCGGATCTGGGAGCGCCTCTTACGGACAAAAACTGGGAGGAAATCATGGAGCGCCCTTGGAAGTGTACACGAAATGCACGCTTCCAGCTTATACAGTTTTATATCTTTCATAGGGCATACCTTACCCCTCACAAGATAGCTGAGTACTTTGGTGGGCCAGATGCTTGCCCCCGATGTGGTTATAGTGGAGCGACTTTTCTACACATGCTCTGGGACTGTCCGCAGGTGACAGGGTTTTGGGAGGAAGTGGCGACGCTACTCCTGACGGTGACAGAGAGGGACTTGGAGGTAGGCCCGGGGGTCTGCTTGCTACATGGCTTTCCGCATACAGCAAAGACTAAGATCACCAGTAGGTTTATTGATCTAGGGCTGGTCCTGGCCAAGCGGGAGATTACTTCTCATTGGAAGGCGCGGCAGGGCCCTAATTTCTTACGGTGGGCTAGGGAAATGGAGAAATGGGCGGGAAGTGAGGGGACTTATAGATTGTGCTTGGCTCGACGCAGTGACAATGAAAGATCGCACGAAGGGGCCCGGGCATGGATGGCTCTCCTGGACTTGTTCAAAGGTTCGGTTATGGGGGATGGGGGTGATCCGGTGGGGGATGACGGGACCCCGGTTCCTTGAGTGCACTATACAGGGCTTCCCCCCTCTGCTCTTGCGGTACTGTCTGTTGGGATTGCTGGGAGGCGGACTCGACGGGTGGTAGCTGAGGTTTTGATGTACATGTACTTCTGATAGGTACGGGCGACATGCTTGGGTGGGTGGGTAGGGAGGAGGGGCTCGTTGGGGGGGATGTTGGGAGATGGGGTGGGGGTATTCTGGCTGTCTCGCACACTCATGGTGGATTACTCCTGTGGATGCACTACCTAGTAGCACGGACATTATTGGGGTGAATGCTGTACAGAGGTAGCTTATGTGCCGGGGTGATTATTGCAAGATGTCCTGATTTGGCTGGGGGGAGGACTATGGGGGACGGGGATTGACTGCATTGTGTTCTGTGACCTAATAAAGTTTGTTTAAAAAAAAAAAAAAATCAAGTCCATTATCGCCGCTTTAGCGGCAGTTTCCTGCCGATAAAGCGGCGATAATGTTATCGCCATTCCTTGATAATATGGCCCAAAGTGTTTCTGGCACAGAAGGATAAAATGAGGAGACGCCAGTTTCGTTTCTACACCAGAGGAGAGAATTAAGGGGCATATTAGCAAGACTAGCGATAAAATTATCGCCGTTTTAGTGGCAGGAAACTGCAGCTAAAACGGCGATAATGGGCTTGATAATATGCGTTATAGAATTCCAATAGAAGCCCAGGTTAGATGTGCAGGACATCTAACCTGGGCTTCTATTGGAATTCTATAACGCATATTAGCAGGCCCATTGGGAGACATTGCAGTGTATCTGCCCTTCACATAACATTGTTATTGGCATTCACTGAGTCACTGACTGCATTACTGAAGTTATACAATTTCAGTTCATTTTTCATGCTGCAGAGTGCCGTGCTCATTGGGCCATTGATCATGTCATACAGGGAGTTTTCAGGAATATTATGGCATAATATGAGGCATATGCAGGCATGTTATGAGGTATCGCCGCTAACAAACCGCTAACGCGCTGCTCCCATGCTATCGGAAGTTTGCCTATCGCGTGTTAGCGGCAGTTATCGCTTCCTTTCCCAGACACCATCGCATCTTATCGACGTGTTCATAATACCTCGATAAGAATGCGAAAA
Organism: Triturus cristatus; assembly: GCF_964204655.1. NCBI lineage: Eukaryota > Metazoa > Chordata > Amphibia > Caudata > Salamandridae > Triturus > Triturus cristatus. The sequence continues at coordinate 1,203,036,610 of NC_140582.1, read as the reverse complement.
GTGTCCAGGAATTGAAGCGATAACAAAAATCACGCTCCGTTTCGCTGGCGATCATTATCGCCTTTTGTAGCTAATATGCCCCAAAGTGAGCTATCCTGGTCTTTCCTTTTGAAGTCTGAAAATTGTTTCCCCGATGGAAATTTGCAAAAACAATGCAAAATTATGCTTTTTACAGCAGGAAAGAAACTTGGTCAAAAACTGCATTGACCTATATTGACGTTTGTCTTTTATTCTTTCGGTCTTTTCATTTTCTTTCTTTCCTTATGTCCTTCTCTCTATCCACGTTTGTTCTCTACTTTCTTCTTTACATCCTCCATTTACTTTTCTTTCCATCTTTCTGTCTGTGTATCCTTTCATTTTGTTTCTCATTCTCTCTTTATTCTTTAAATTCATATTTCATTTTCTTTTCATATTTCCATATTCCACAAAAACATTTATGTTGTGTTTCTTTTTTTCATTTGATTATCCTCGTGTCCTTCCTTCCATTGTTAAATCTAAATCTTTCTCTATCTTTCCAGCTTTCTTTCAATATTTGCAGTCTATTCTTCCTTTGCTTACTCACTACATTTGCCTTGTGCTTCTTTCTGATTTACCATTATCATAATTTCTTTCTGTTGCCACTGCCCCTATGCACCCTCCCAACCACCAACACACACACACACACACACACACACTATTCTGCTCTGTACTGATCTGCGAGTCACAGGTCAAAGTTAGGCAGGGCCATGAAACACTTGTCTGACCCTGGTGCCTCCCTCTCCTCTGGCCCATTGCCATTCTTTAGATGAAAGTGTGGTGTTGCGGTCTAGTCCGCGACGCGCACTGCGTGCGACGTCACCGGACTTCCGGCGGCGGCCATCTTAGATTCGGCATTAGCGCGCCGATTTGAATAAAGATCGGAGCTCCGTACCGGCGCTCCTGCTGTGATTGTGAATCAAGGAATAAACCCCTTCCACCAACCAACGCATAGTGTCATCTGTGGGGGGACACCACAATTAGGAAAGGGGCAACATTACAGAAAGTCAGCCACGTCAGAATGACAGTGGCCCCTAGAAGGACTGAGCGAGGGCGGGAGGGGCTGCTGCAGCCTCAGAGGGGTGTGAGCCGGCTCCGATGGGCACCTTTGGGACAGCACAGCACAGCTTGCTGCCGTCCCCAAATTACGGACAAAAGGCGTCCGTGAAAGAAATGCTCTTGGACAAGGGGCCCAAACAACGGGCAGTCCGTGAAATTTACGGACGGTTGGTCACCCTACCGCCTTCCCATAATCCTGTGCGTAATATCTGCATACAAACCCTCATTGCGTGTCTCACTCATTTTAATGAAACCTGTATACTCAGATTATATGCCGCACTCGCCATTGTTGATCGTGACAAGTTGCAGCCTCGTACTAATATTATTAGGTGAATTATATTTTTGGGATTCGCTCTTCAGTACTATGGTGCTGTTGATGTATGAGTAATGTGATGAACCAGGGATGTATGATCACTCGCACGATGTGTGGCGGTGAGAATAATTTCTTGAATTTTTAGAGCTTCTATTTAGGAGGATTCAACAGCCTTTTGGCTCCGATCAAGTGTAGTTCACTTGGTGGTCCCTAGAGGGAGCACGGTCAGCTGGAATGTAATCATTGCACTTTGCGTGGCAATGAAATTCTATGTCAGGACAGGAGGCTCCGATTATGCTTTCCAACAACAAGGTAACAGTTCCTATAGCGGGCAGTCCCAGTAAGGTATACTGCCTGAAGGGTGGTGAAAAAGTGGTCGAGAAGGTTCGTGGGGATGTCTGAGATGTAGGCCAGATACTCCTGGGTGGTGTTCCAAGTGCCCTCACACACCCTTGCGGGTGCAAAGCATCATCATCGGGCGTTGCTCGTCGTGGGGGTGGCGCTGCAGTCCCTCACGGGCCCTTCAAGAGGGCTCTTTGTCGGAGATCTTTTTGTTGGAGTAGCCATAGTTGTGCGTGCGGGTGTGTGGGGATAGTGGGTGATGTGGTGAGACTAAAAAGACCCGCAGGTACCTCAGACGGTTTATTAGTGAGTCCGTTGGGTCTGGTTAAAATCTAACGGGGAGTAGTGCCTGAATAGCACTCTAAAAAGTAGGGGAAAGGTAGATTGTTCTGCTACTCTCAACCCGCGTGTGACAAAATTAGAGAGAGAGTGAGAACGTGAGGTGGGTGGCAAAATAAGGTGGTCAGCAACGGATGTCCCACGGCAAGCTGCCGTACTAAATAGTAAACACACTAGAGGGGGACCAGGAGCAAGGGTTAAAGAATAGGTCCTGTACCAACACTCCTAAGTAAGCTAATCAAACAACAAGGTAACAGTTCCTATAGCGGGCAGTCCCAGTAAGGTATACTGCCTGAAGGGTGGCGAAAAAGTGGTCGAGAAGGTTCGTGGGGATGTCTGAGATGTAGGCCAGATACTCCTGGGTGGTGTTCCACTTAATATTGGGTAGGTTTACCGGTTTCCCACCAGCTCCACATATCTTTAGCACTAGAATGTAGTCTACACATGGTCACGGAATACTGTTAAACAATTTTGTTGGCTCACTCGTCCATCTTCGCCACTTTCTACGGTCGAACTTCCGGCATGTCGATATCACCCAGTATAACTCGACATTAGTCAGTTTTTAGACACTAGTTTAAAAGCTATGTTCAATATTCTCTTGTAAACCTTGCATGTCCTTAGCACTGTGAAGCCCTGAGTTGTCCATCATGCACTTGCTCTCCACTTAACAGACGTGCATGATCAAGATATCCACAGAGTTGTTAGAGCCACGAGTCTCTCTTGCACCTGCCCAATTCCTCTGGCATGTGGCACAACCATTATCCGAGTAGATCTCCGCACCGGATCGCCTGTACACTGGGGACTTGTATTACGCACTCTGGATACGTTGCTGACCACCTTATTTTGCCTCTTTTTGTCTCCCTGTTTTTTTTTTTCCCCTCTCCCTTTAGGTTCGCTCTTTGGGACACGAAGAATACGTGTTCCCTCTAAGATGGGAATATAGGATACACTTGCTCCTATATCTCAGTTTTTGTTATTTTTTTCACTTTTGGTCCTGACGAAGCGCTACGGATCCGTTAGGGACCGCGGGCAGCGCGAAACATGTTGACCACCCACCTCACGTTCTCACTCTCACTCTAATTTTGTCACACACGGGTTAAGAGTAGCAGAACTATCTACCTTTCCCCTACTTTTTAGAGTGCTATTCAGGCACTACTCCCCGTTAGATTTTAACCAGACCCAACGGACTCACTAATAAACCGTTTGAGGTACCTGCGGGTCTTTTTAGTCTCACCACATCACCCACTATCCCCACACACCCGCACGCACAACTACGGCTACTCCAACAAAAAGATCTCCGACAAAGAGCCCTCTTGAAGGGCCCGTGAGGGACTGCAGCGCCACCCCCACGAGGAGCAACGCCCGATGATGATGCTTTGCACCCGCAAGGGTGTGTGAGGGCACTTGGAACACCACCCAGGAGTATCTGACCTACATCTCAGACATCCCCACGAACCTTCTCGACTACTTTTTCGCCACCCTTCAGGCAGTATACTTTACTGGGACTGCCCGCTATAGGAACTGTTACCTTGTTGTTTGATTAGCTTACTTAGGAGTGTTGGTACAGGACCTATTCTTTAACCCTTGCTCCTGGTCCCCCTCTAGTGTGTTTACTATTTAGTACGGCAGCTTGCCGTGGGACATCCTCTCCACTACGCTCTCTCTTTGTCCTTCAAACCCCCCCCCCTTCCCTTACAAGATTGACTCAAGCTACTGACCTCTATCATGGAAGAACCAGGTCTCTATTTCGACGACGAAACAGTAGCAGAAATTCTGAGGGCACCCTCTTTACTATCAGAGGATGGTAATCTCCCAACAGGGAGCAGAGATGACGATTGGAAATCTCTCCAAGCCTTGAGAAGATTACAGATTAAGACCGCTCTGCACGGTATAATCATGACCGAATACCTTAGAGCCAACATCGCCCCCAATGGTCTCCTTGTTACTCTGGCACCTAGAATATTTTTGGAAGATCTCACCTTTAGGCGAGAATGGTCTCACATCTCCTGGAAGTACACCAGAGACTGGTTGGTGCTAATCATCAACACAGCCAAACGCCTGTCAGATGAACTTCTGATTCAGATCACTCTCTCCGAGAATAGATTAAAGACAGGCATTTCCATCACGACATTTAAATCTCGCTTGTCCGAGATCAACCAAGACATGAACGAACATAAGGAATATCTTACCAAACAGAAAATTAACCAACTTCAAAAGGATGTAAAACGATTTGACAAGGAGAAGGTTTACCCCTATACTAAGGAAGACTATGGGGCTCATTTATGAGCTCCTGCGTCACTTTTGCGCCACCGGTGCGTCACTTTTTGTGACGCACCAGTGGCGTAAAACATGCGCCATATTTACAAAGTGACACATCTACCTAGATGCGTCACTTTGTAAACCCCCGCGCTACATTATACCTGCGTCAGGTATAATGTATGCAGGGTGGGCGTTCCCACGTAAGTAAGCATCGTAGAAGTGACGCAGTGAAATCTACGAGATTTCACTGCGCCACTTCTTGGGTGCAAATGCGTCATTATCTTACGCCTGCCTCACAGCAGGCGTAAGACTGACGCAGGCCCTTTCACATGGGGCTTGCCCCATGTGAAAGGACACATTGCTGGAGTTGCGTCACTTTTGTGACACACTCCAGCAATGCGTCACTTTTGCGCCTACAGATACGTCAGAAATACTGACGTATCTGTGACTCCTTGCGACATGATGCGTCATACTGTAAATATGACGCATCATCGGAGTCGCAGGGAGGGCGCAGTGAAAAGTGACGCATCACTGTTTTCACGCAGTGATGCGTCACTTTTCATAAATGAGGCCCTATGTCTTTCAAACTACGGAAACATCGGACGATGCCAGTAGTAATCATTCATCAGGATCCAATTCCTCCAATAGCAACTCGAGCTACGAGAACAGGAAACCAAGGTACCGTGGAGGTTACAGACATACATCTCAACCTCCCCCGCTATTCCAAGGCTTCCCGGGTCTCCCATACCAACCACCCTTCCATCAGGGACCCTGGATGGGCCCACAACCAGTGTGGAACCCCCACCTAGGTCCTAACCCACCGTTGCCTCAGTACCACCAATTTGAGAACCCACCTCTTCTAAACAGAGCGAGGGGCAGAGGAAGAGGCAGAAGAACAGGATCAAGGAACGTGCATTGGAAAGACCAGGAACAAATGATCCTGAGGAGCAAAACATCCAAACCCTCGTAGTCAACCTGTCCTCCAAAATTCTGACAATGGACGAACAGAGACTCTTGGATAAAGGCCTTGGTTTCGTTCCCACCCCCAGAGAAGATGACTTCAGACTTCACCAGGAAATACATCAATTCTTCAGGAAAATCCACCTGAAAGCATTCTTCGAAGGGAAACCGGAAACACCCAAGGTAGGGACTGGACTCAAGAACAAATCCAAGTTCACCCCGACCTCGGCCATGACACCAAACGAAGTTCTCACCTTTGAACAAGCGGTCCTGAAAGATGTCGCTGATACGACCCCCAACCACCACTTTGACAACCTCTCCAAAGAAGAACGACTTATCCTTACCAAATTCACAGATGACCAGTCCATCATTCTCAAACCTGCTGACAAGGGTGGGGCCATCGTCATCTTGGATAGGGGAATCTATGAAGCGGAATGCGAACGCCAACTCTCGGACGTGCAATACTACCAACCTATCAACGTGGACCCCACGAAACGCCTGGTGACCAAAATACAGAACATGACCACCGAAGCCGAAGCTGAAGATTGGATTTCACATGATGAAGCAGTATTTCTTAACCAAACCAATCCACGGACACCATTCTTCTACTGCCTCCCCAAAATCCATAAGGGTATCAACCCTCCCCCCCCCCCGGGCCGCCCTATTGTGTCAGGGATCAATTCTGTATTAGAACCACTAAGCAAATTCTGTGATTTCTTCTTACGAACACTCGTGGAAAAAACCCCTACCTACTTGAGAGACACCATGGAAGTTCTTAATCTGATACAACAGTTTAACTCCCCCGACACGATTGATCTTCTAGTTACCCTAGATGTAGTAGCATTATATACTAATATACCCCAGGACGACACTTTGATGGTCCTGGAAGATGCTCTACACACTCTTGATCCATGGCCATTTGTCACTCCCATACCTTTCATCTGCGAATGTGCCCAACTCGCACTCAAAGAATTTTTTTTTGAGTTCAACAACAAACTTTACCATCAAACACAGGGCACGTGCATGGCGAGCACATTTGCGCCAAGCCTGGCATGTCTCTATATGGCCAAACTGGAGGAAGACAAAATCCAAAGTCCATCTAACCCCTTCCAAGATAACATCCTTTTGTGGCGTCGATACATCGACGACATTCTTGTTTTCTGGAGGGGTAGTACAGATGATTGTGCTGCGTTCTTTGCCTGGATGAACACGATTAACCCTTTCCTCAAATTCACAGGTACCCACTCTCACGAGTCGATTCCCTTCCTGGACCTCTCTATATCCCTGAAAGATGGCTGTTTACTAACAACGAACTATAGAAAACCAACTGATAGGAATAGTCTCCTACTATATCAGAGCCACCATCCGAAAGCATTGAGGGACAATCTCCCTGTGGGACAGTTCCTAAGACTGAGAAGGAATTGCAATACCCTCACTGAGTTCGAAGCTCAAGCGGCCATCCTCAAAAAGAACCTTATTACCAGGAAATACCCTACCAACATCATTAAAACAGCACATAAAAGGGCTAGGAACAACCATCGTGATGCGCTGCTGGAAGTCAAGACCAAATCAGAGAACACGGCACTAACTTGCGTGACGTCTTTCACCCCTCTCTCTAACAACATTCAGAGGATAGTGAGACGACACTGGAAAATACTGAAAACTGGGTCTTTTGACCCTGGTCCTTGCCCCCTGGTTGCGTTCAAACGCACTCAGAACCTAAGAGACATTCTAGTGCATACCCGCCCTAGAAAGAATATGAAACCACGTGAAATCCTTTGGGCTCTACCCCCAGTTGTAGGCCATTTCCCATGTGGCTCCTGCACCGCCTGTCCCCAAACCAAACCTATGAAAGAGGTGGATCTAGGACTACCGAGACCATGGCAATTGAGACGCCACACTAACTGCAATACTAAAAACTGCATTTACCTAATCACCTGCCCTTGCGGACTCCGATACATAGGCATGACTACTAGACCTGTCAAAACCCGCATTGGGGAACATAAAAGTACAATACGGTGCAAGAAAACACAGACCAGACTGCAGAACCATTTTCTGGAACACAACCATTCTCCTGACAGTCTTAATTGGACTGTGATTGATCACAATCCTTCATGGACACCAACCAATCTGTTCAAAACTGAACAACGTTGGGTCTTCAGACTCCGTTCTGATGTCACCGGTCTTAACGACGACATCCCATGGAGTTCCCTTAATCCATAACATCGGGCAGCATATCCCCATCATGCTCTCCACTGCATACTTGACACCATCCTCTGCTATGACCAGAGTGCCACCCTTGTTTCCAGCCTCAGGACCAACACTGCGGGTCCCTCACAGTCTGTATAAAGACAATTGAAGTAGAAATTGTGTGGACCCATTATAGTCTATGGACAGACACTTACAGTAAACAGACTCTTACAATATGTGTACATACACCAATAGTTATGAGTTCCAGCACACCAATGACCACTTTCTCTGATCACACTATGATACCACCATACCACGCTGACATTACGAGATCCAAATCCAGCCCCTGTGTCTGACCAAACACGAGCAGTAAACCTGTCGACACACACGTAAACATAGCCACGGACCCGTTCCATCATGGCCGACGCATATACCATGGAGGCCAGTGGGGGTATCAGGACATCACTTTCCCGTCCGACTCCAAGAGACCGTTACATAGGTCTTTACTACACGTACCACCCCTACTACACCCCTCCATGAGTCTCCCCAACCCCGTGACACAGAGACGTCCACACTATGACACCTCTTAGTGTGTTACTGACCATTCCAACATGGCCGCCATCCGCAGTACCATGGATAGTCAGTCCCTCCTTAGTCTCCACCACTCACACAGCTGACCCACATCCGGGACGAACATCCAATCAACTCCTGGTATATATTGAACCTCCATACTGATTCAACTACCGGCGATCCTGGAGGCACGTAGGTTTTCGGAATAGATTACCCGGGGCTTAAGTAAGTGCATGTCACTATCTTCTTACTTACTTCTTTGTTAATTAACTATTACTTTTACTCTGCTACCGGCAGTTCTACTGTTGTGTCTTTTCCCTCCTCTCGTAGTATGAGCTTTTCACAAACGCTGGCTGTCTCTTTTTAGCTGGCGCCCCCGCCCCAGTTGATCTCTATCCGGTACAGCTTGGACCCACTTAATAATGGGTAGGTTTACCGGTTTCCCACAAGCTCCACATATCTTTAGCGCTAGAATGTAGTCTACACATGGTCACGGAATACTGTTAAACAATTTTGTTGGCTCACTCATCCATCTTCGCCACTTTCTACGGTCGAACTTCCGGCATGTCGATATCACCCAGTATAACTCGACATTATTCGGTTTTTAGACACTAGTTTAACAGCTATGTTCAATATTCCCTTGTAAACCTTGCATGTCCATAGCACTGTGAAGCCCTGAGTTGTCCATCATGCACTTGCTCTCCACTTAACAGACGTGCATGATCAAGATATCCACAGAGTTGTTAGAGCCACGAGTCTCTCTTGCACCTGCCCAATTCCTCTGGCATGTGGCACAACCATTATCCAAGTAGATCTCCGCACCGGTTCGCCTGTACACCGGGGACTTGTATTACGCACTCTGGATACGTTGCTGACCACCTTATTTTGCCTCTTTTTGTCTCCCTGTTTCTTTTTTTTCCCCTCTCCCTTTAGGTTCGCTCTTTGGGACACGAACAATACGTGTTCCCTCTAAGATGGGAATATAGGATACACTTGCTCCTATATCTCAGTTTTTGTTATTTTTTTCACTTTTGGTCCTGACGAAGCGCTACGGATCCGTTAGGGACCGCGGGCAGCGCGAAACATGTTGACCACCCACCTCACGTTCTCACTCTCACTCTAATTTTGTCACACACGGGTTGAGAGTAGCAGAACAATCTACCTTTCCCCTACTTTTTAGAGTGCTATTCAGGCACTACTCCCCGTTAGATTTTAACCAGACCCAACGGACTCACTAATAAACCGTTTGAGGTACCTGCGGGTCTTTTTAGTCTCACCACATCACCCACTATCCCCACACACCCGCACGCACAACTACGGCTACTCCAACAAAAAGATCTCCGACAAAGAGCCCTCTTGAAGGGCCCGTGAGGGACTGCAGCGCCACCCCCACGAGGAGCAACGCCCGATGATGATGCTTTGCACCCGCAAGGGTGTGTGAGGGCACTTGGAACACCACCCAGGAGTATCTGGCCTACATCTCAGACATCCCCACGAACCTTCTCGACCACTTTTTCGCCACCCTTCAGGCAGTATACCTTACTGGGACTGCCCGCTATAGGAACTGTTACCTTGTTGTTTGATTAGCTTACTTAGGAGCGTTGGTACAGGACCTATTCTTTAACCCTTGCTCCTGGTCCCCCTCTAGTGTGTTTACTATTTAGTACGGCAGCTTGCCGTGGGACATCCTCTCCACTACGCTCTCTCTTTGTCCTTCAAACCCCCCCCCCCCCCTTCCCTTACAAGATTGACTCAAGCTACTGACCTCTATCATGGAAGATCCAGGTCTCTGTTTCGACGACGAAACAGTAGCAGAAATTCTGAGGGCACCCTATTTACTATCAGAGGATGGTAATCTCCCAACAGGGAGCAGAGATGACGATTGGAAATCTCTCCAAGCCTTGAGAAGATTACAGATTAAGACCGCTCTGCACGGTATAATCATGACCGAATACCTTAGAGCCAACATCGCCCCCAATGGTCTCCTTGTTACTCTGGCACCTAGAATATTTTTGGAAGATCTCACCTTTAGGCGAGAATGGTCTCACATCTCCTGGAAGTACACCAGAGACTGGTTGGTGCTAATCATCAACACAGCCAAACGCCTGTCAGATGAACTTCTGATTCAGATCACCCTCTCCGAGAATAGATTAAAGACAGGCATTTCCATCACGACATTTAAATCTCGCTTGTCCGAGATCAACCAAGAGATGAACGAGCATAAGGAATATCTTACCAAACAGAAAATTAACCAACTTCAAAAGGATGTAAAACGATTTGACAAGGAGAAGGTTTACCCCTATACTAAGGAAGACTATGGGGCTCATTTATGAGCTCCTGCGTCACTTTTGCGCCACCGGTGCGTCACTTTTTGTGACGCACCAGTGGCGTAAAACATGCGCCATATTTACAAAGTGACGCATCTACCTAGATGTGTCACTTTGTAAACCCCCGCGCTACATTATACCTGCGTCAGGTATAATGTATGCAGGGTGGGCGTTCCCACGTAAGTAAGCATCGTAGAAGTGACGCAGTGAAATCTACGAGATTTCACTGCGCCACTTCTTGGGTGCAAATGCGTCATTATCTTACGCCTGCCTCACAGCAGGCGTAAGACTGACGCAGGCCCTTTCACATGGGGCTTGCCCCATGTGAAAGGACACATTGCTGGAGTTGCGTCACTTTTGTGACACACTCCAGCAATGCGTCACTTTTGCGCCTACGGATACGTCAGAAATACTGACGTATCTGTGACTCCTTGCGACATGATGCGTCATACTGTAAATATGACGCCTCATCGGAGTCGCAGGGAGGGCGCAGTGAAAAGTGACGCATCACTGTTTTCACGCAGTGATGCGTCACTTTTCATAAATGAGGCCCTATGTCTTTCAAACTACGGAAACATCGGACGATGCCAGTAGTAATCATTCATCAGGATCCAATTCCTCCAATAGCAACTCGAGCTACGAGAACAGGAAACCAAGGTACCGTGGAGGTTACAGACATACATCTCAACCTCCCCCGCTATTCCAAGGCTTCCCGGGTCTCCCATACCAACCACCCTTATATCAGGGACCCTGGATGGGCCCACAACCAGTGTGGAACCCCCACCTAGGTCCTAACCCACCGTTGCCTCAGTACCACCAATTTGAGAACCCACCTCTTCTAAACAGAGGGAGGGGCAGAGAAGGAGGCAGAAGAAGAACAGGATCAAGGAACGTGCATTGGAAAGACCAAGAACAAATGATCCTGAGGAGCAAAACATCCAAACCCTCGTAGTCAACCTGTCCTCCAAAATTCTGACAATGGACGAACAGAGACTCTTGGATAAAGGCCTTGGTTTCGTTCCCACCCCCAGAGAAGATGACTTCAGACTTCACCAGGAACTACATCAATTCTTCAGGAAAATCCGCCTGAAAGCATTCTTCGAAGGGAAACCGGAAACACCCAAGGTAGGGACTGGACTCAAGAACAAATCCAAGTTCACCCCGACCTCGGCCATGACACCAAACGAAGTTCTCACCTTTGAACAAGCGGTCCTGAAAGATGTCGCTGATACGACCCCCAACCACCACTTTGACAACCTCTCCAAAGAAGAACGACTTATCCTTACCAAATTCACAGATGACCAGTCCATCATTCTCAAACCTGCTGACAAGGGTGGGGCCATCGTCATCTTGGATAGGGGAATCTATGAAGCGGAATGCGAACGCCAACTCTCGGACGTGCAATACTACCAACTTATCAACGTGGACCCCACGAAACGCCTGGTGACCAAAATACAGAACATGACCACCGAAGCCGAAGCTGAAGATTGGATTTCACATGATGAAGCAGTATTTCTTAACCAAACCAATCCACGGACACCATTCTTCTACTGCCTCCCCAAAATCCATAAGGGTATCAACCCTCCCCCCCCCCGGGCCGCCCTATTGTGTCAGGGATCAATTCTGTATTAGAACCACTAAGCAAATTCTGTGATTTCTTCTTACGACCACTCGTAGAAAAAACCCCTACCTACTTGAGAGACACCATGGAAGTTCTTAATCTGATACAACAGTTTAACTCCCCCGACACGATTGATCTTCTAGTTACCCTAGATGTAGTAGCATTATATACTAATATACCCCAGGACGACACTTTGATGGTCCTGGAAGATGCTCTACACACTCTTGATCCATGGCCATTTGTCACTCCCATACCTTTCATCTGCGAATGTGCCCAACTCGCACTCAAAGAATTTTTTTTGGAGTTCAACAACAAACTTTACCATCAAACACAGGGCACGTGCATGGCGAGCACATTTGCGCCAAGCCTGGCATGTCTCTATATGGCCAAACTGGAGGAAGACAAAATCCAAAGTCCATCTAACCCCTTCCAAGATAACATCCTTTTGTGGCGTCGATACATCGACGACATTCTTGTTTTCTGGAGGGGTAGTACAGATGATTGTGCTGCGTTCTTTGCCTGGATAAACACGATTAACCCTTTCCTCAAATTCACAGGTACCCACTCTCACGAGTCGATTCCCTTCCTGGACCTCTCTATATCCCTGAAAGATGGCTGTTTACTAACAACGAACTATAGAAAACCAACTGATAGGAATAGTCTCCTACTATATCAGAGCCACCATCCGAAAGCATTGAGGGACAATCTCCCTGTGGGACAGTTCCTAAGACTGAGAAGGAATTGCAATACCCTCACTGAGTTCGAAGCTCAAGCGGCCATCCTCAAAAAGAACCTTATTACCAGGAAATACCCCACCAACATCATTAAAACAGCACATAAAAGGGCTAGGAACAACCATCGTGATGCGCTGCTGGAAGTCAAGACCAAACCAGAGAACACGGCACTAACTTGCGTGACGTCTTTCACCCCTCTCTCTAACAACATTCAGAGGATAGTGAGACGACACTGGAAAATACTGAAAACTGGGTCTTTTGACCCTGGTCCTTGCCCCCTGGTTGCGTTCAAACGCACTCAGAACCTAAGAGACATTCTAGTGCATACCCACCCTAGAAAGAATATGAAACCACGTGAAACCCTTTGGGCTCTACCCCCAGTTGTAGGCCATTTCCCATGTGGCTCCTGCACCGCCTGTCCCCAAACCAAACCTATGAAAGAGGTGGATCTAGGACTACCGAGACCATGGCAATTGAGACGCCACACTAACTGCAATACTAAAAACTGCATTTACCTAATCACCTGCCCTTGCGGACTCCGATACATAGGCATGACTACTAGACCTGTCAAAACCCGCATTGGGGAACATAAAAGTACAATACGGTGCAAGAAAACACAGACCAGACTGCAGAACCATTTTCTGGAACACAACCATTCTCCTGACAGTCTTAATTGGACTGTGATTGATCACAATCCTTCATGGACACCAACCAATCTGTTCAAAACTGAACAACGTTGGGTCTTCAGACTCCGTTCTGATGTCACCGGTCTTAACGACGACATCCCATGGAGTTCCCTTAATCCATAACATCGGGCAGCATATTCCCATCATGCTCTCCACTGCATACTTGACACCATCCTCTGCTATGACCAGAGTGCCACCCATGTTTCCAGCCTCAGGACCAACACTGCGGGTCCCTCACAGTCTGTATAAAGACAATTGAAGTAGAAATTGTGTGGACCCATTATAGTCTATGGACAGACACTTACAGTAAATAGACTCTTACAATATGTGTACATACACCTATAGTTATGAGTTCCAGCACACCAATGACCACTTTCTCTGATCACACTATGATACCACCATACCACGCTGACATTACGAGATCCAAATCCAGCCCCTTTGTCTGACCAAACACGAGCAGTAAACCTGTCGACACACACGTAAACATAGCCACGGACCCGTTCCATCATGGCCGACGCTTATACCATAGAGGCCAGTGGGGGTATCAGGACATCACTTTCCCGTCCGACTCCAAGAGACCGTTACATAGGTCTTTACTACACGTACCACCCCTACTACACCCCTCCATGAGTCTCCCCAACCCCGTGACACAGAGACGTCCACACTATGACACCTCTTAGTGTGTTACTGACCATTCCAACATGGCCGCCATCCGCAGTACCATGGATAGTCAGTCCCTCCTTAGTCTCCACCACTCACACAGCTGACCCACATCCGGGACGAACATCCAATCAACTCCTGGTATATATTGAACCTCCATACTGATTCAACTACCGGCGATCCTGGAGGCACGTAGGTTTTCGGAATAGATTACCCGGGGCTTAAGTAAGTGCATGTCACTATCTTCTTACTTACTTCTTTGTTAATTAACTATTACTTTTACTCTGCTACCGGCAGTTCTACTGTTGTGTCTTTTCCCTCCTCTCGTAGTATGAGCTTTTCACAAACACTGGCTGTCTCTTTTTAGCTGGCGCCCCCGCCCCAGTTGATCTCTATCCGGTACAGCTTGGACCCACTTAATATTGGGTAGGTTTACCGGTTTCCCACAAGCTCCACATATCTTTAGCACAAGAATGTAGTCTACACATGGTCACGGAATACTGTTAAACAATTTTGTTGGCTCACTCGTCCATCTTCGCCACTTTCTACGGTCGAACTTCCGGCATGTCGATATCACCCAGTATAACTCGACATTAGTCGGTTTTTAGACACTAGTTTAACAGCTATGTTCAATATTCCCTTGTAAACCTTGCATGTCCTTAGCACTGTGAAGCCCTGAGTTGTCCATCATGCACTTGCTCTCCACTTAACAGACGTGCATGATCAAGATATCCACAGAGTTGTTAGAGCCACGAGTCTCTCTTGCACCTGCCCAATTCCTCTGGCATGTGGCACAACCATTATCCGAGTAGATCTCCGCACCGGTTCGCCTGTACACCGGGGACTTGTATTACGCACTCTGGATACGTTGCTGACCACCTTATTTTGCCTCTTTTTGTCTCCCTGTTTCTTTTTTTTCCCCTCTCCCTTTAGGTTCGCTCTTTGGGACACGAACAATACGTGTTCCCTCTAAGATGGGAATATAGGATACACTTGCTCCTATATCTCAGTTTTTGTTATTTTTTTCACTTTTGGTCCTGACGAAGCGCTACGGACCCCGTTAGGGACCGCGGGCAGCGCGAAACATGTTGACCACCCACCTCACGTTCTCACTCTCACTCTAATTTTGTCACACACGGGTTGAGAGTAGCAGAACAATCTACCTTTCCCCTACTTTTTAGAGTGCTATTCAGGCACTACTCCCCGTTAGATTTTAACCAGACCCAACGGACTCACTAATAAACCGTTTGAGGTACCTGCGGGTCTTTTTAGTCTCACCACATCACCCACTATCCCCACACACCCACACGCACAACTACGGCTACTCCAACAAAAAGATCTTCAACAAAGAGCCCTCTTGAAGGGCCCGTGAGGGACTGCAGCGCCACCCCCACGAGGAGCAACGCCCGATGATGATGCTTGCACCCGCAAGGGTGTGTGAGGGCACTTGGAACACCACCCAGGAGTATCTGGCCTACATCTCAGACATCCCCACGAACCTTCTCGACCACTTTTTCGCCACCCTTCAGGCAGTATACCTTACTGGGACTGCCCGCTATAGGAACTGTTACCTTGTTGTTTGATTAGCTTACTTAGGAGCGTTGGTACAGGACCTACTCTTTAACCTTTGCTCCTGGTCCCCCTCTAGTGTGTTTCCGATTATGCTTTCTCATTTCTTTATTAGAAATGCCCAGCAGCCAATCAGAAGAACCGTTGTGAAACGAAAAACTACAGTACCCATGAGCACCAGGGTACCACGTGACTAACCATAGAGTCTCACATATAAAAGATAATGTAGGAGAAAGTGCGTCCTCTTTCTTTGCTGCTCCGCAGCCAGTTAAGTGCCTTTTATTTACTTCTTTAGCTACTTTGTTGCATTGACACTTTGTTGCGATATCGCTTTGCCGCGCTTGCTTGTCCTTTGATTGCTTGGTTGCTCACTTGCATTGCTACTTTGTTGCGCGCTGTCAAACGCTGCTTTAGGTCTCCACTCGGTGTTTTCATCGCGCGGTGCTTATTCTGGGAGCGTGGTCGCACCTCCCGAGGTCCAGACGCTCGTCGGAGCGTCTGTGTACATTTTTACGGTGGAGTGGGAGTTCTGAGGCTGAGGAACTCGCGCTAGCGCGCGAGCTCCTCTTTTGCATTGATCTCGAGGTGGCCATTACCGCGCATGCGCGGCGGCCATTTTGTTTGTTTACTTTCGTGTTTCCACACGGAGATTTGACTGAATCGGATGTTTCAATACACTGCTGCCCACAGCCTCAGATTTTCTTCAGCCCCGTCGATGCCCTTTGCTTATTCAAGGCTTTGGGCTGTATAATAGCGCATAGGCACTGCCTAGAGTGCTTTTCAGCAAGCCCTCCCTCCACAATTTATTTATTTATATCTTTGGTCAGGTTTTTCTACCTTTCCCTCTGGCTTGCTGTGGGGTTCTTCACTCCCCCTGAATTGTGCCTTTGGCCTATATATATATTGACATTGGAGTATCATTTTGTGGGTATTAATTTCACAGTACTGTGACACAAAAATGGAAGATTATTTTGATGATGATGATTACTCCTTTGAGGATGATGACTCTAGTTTCCTAGAGCAGGATTTGGTGGAGGCTCTGGACCAAGGGGTTCAACACTCCGTTAAGAAAGCCCTGGTCCACGCTATCAATCCTCTGAAACGTCATTTGACGAACTACGCCAAACAACAGGGTTGGTTGCCTTCTTCACGTTCTTCTAAGTCTCTAGCTAATCCGCATAGGTCGGATTTTAAAAGACTGGCTAAATCTTTAGCCTCGGAAAAGGCTTCCTCCTTGCCATCGGTGGGCGCTTCTGCCTCTGCTAGCTGTCTGACTGACACTGAAGGTCCTCCTTCCTCTTCTTCGGACCAGGATGTTCCGCCACCACGCAAGAAGTCTCGTAAGGAGCATTACGTCGATGCTCCTACTCATCCTCAGGTCTTTACCATTGAACCTTCTGAACTTTATCACCCCCATTCATCTTCCTGGCTACCTTCTCCTGCGGTGGCGGACTATGTTCAGGCGCACATTCGACAGCCCTTTGAGAAGGATGTTAGGGCTCGCCTCCGCTCCGAGTGCCCTCGCCCGGATCTCGCTGATCACCTGGCAGACACTCCTGAGATTGATCCCACAATGCTTTCGTACCTTAAAAAATTCGCGAAGGATCCGAAGAAGGGTCTGGACAGATCCTGGCGCTCCTGTCAGGATAAAATGCTGGATTTATTGGGCCCACTCAACAAGATTCTTGATCTTGGATTTCAAGCCAAGGAATCTTCTTCCCTTGTGGATCCGGATGACCTCATAGAATGGGCTCAGAGGGCTATTTGCCAGTTAGGCAATGCAAATTGTGCGATTTTGAGCGAGCGCCGTCGCTCTATTCTTCTGAAAATCGATCCAAAGTTGGCAGAACTCTCTACTTCCGAATCTGGTCCAGTGGCTCAGGGTCTTTTATTCGGCCAGCCTTTTCTTATGGAACTAACAAAGTTTGTTGCGACCTTCAGTGGTCTGGAGAAGGCTCAAGCTTCCATCATGCGTGCACTTCGTCCGGTTTTTGCCAGGGCCGGAAGACATAGGGGACGCTCGTTCGGCCGTGGCTCTCATAATCCCTCCCAGAGGGGTTATCAGTCCCAGAGAGGCAGTGGTCAGGAGTCAGGATACAACTCCCGCTCAAACTTCTATCCATCCCGCAAAGGGAGAGGTCAATTTCGGAAAAGCCGTTCCGGTGGAAATCAAGGTGCCTACCACGACTCTAACACCTCAGGTGAGTTTGATTCCTTTTTCCGAGGTGGTTCTGGGGGGCAGAATACGATTTTTTCTCCAGAACTGGCGTCAAATCTCCAACGATGCTTGGGTTCTGCAAACTGTTCAGGGTTTCAAAATAGAATTTTATCAGTCCCAACATCAATCCCTCCCTCCAAATCCCCTAAATTTTTCTCTTCAGGACCAAGGGTTTATCTCCGCGGAGATCGAATCCCTTCTCAAAAAAGGGGCAATTATTCCAACTATTCCCCACCCACAGGGGTTCATCAGCACTATTTTCCTGGTTCAGAAAAAAGGGGGTGGCAATCGTCTGGTCCTCAATTTGAAAGATTTCAATGGAAGTGTCGTTTACAGACACTTCAAAATGGAGGGGATCCATCTATTGCGCTATCTTCTTCGCGAAGGGGACTGGATGGTTCGGCTAGACCTCAAGGATGCGTATCTTTCGATTCCCATTTTCGAGCCTCATCGCCGCTTTCTTCAATTCAGTTGGCAGGGGATTTGGTACGAATACACGGTTCTTCCATTCGGCCTCTCGTCAGCACCTTGGTGCTTCACGAAACTTCTGAGGCCCGTAGTGGAATGTCTGCGTGCTCGGGGTGTCCGCTTAATAATATATCTCGACGACATTCTTCTCATGGCGGACAGTCCCCTCACAGTCTTAACGCACCTGGAGTGGTCTATCGACCTTTTACAATCTCTGGGTTTTGTAGTCATTCCTCAGAAATCTCTCTTGAACCCTACACAGGTGATAGAGTTTCTGGGTTTCCAGGTGAATTCCCTTTCCTGTCAACTTCTATTACCAAACCAAAAGATTCGTTACATCAAGAGGGAATTGAGGTCGGTTCTTTCCAGACAGACTGTGTCGTTGAGATCGTTAGCTCGTGTTGTCGGTCTATTGGCGTCCTCCATTCAGGCGATATTCCCGGGCCCTCTGCACTACAGGGCACTTCAAAGGTTGAAGATTCGTCATCTCCAAAAAGGTCTTCGCTATTCCGATCTGATTCCTCTTTCCGAGGATGCGAAGAGCGAGATGCAATGGTGGTTAGACCACATGGAGGCCTGGAATGGACGAGCCCTGTTCGGCTCCTCTCCGGATCTGGTGATAGAATCCGATGCCAGTCTATGGGGTTGGGGAGCCCGGTGCGGTTCCATCTCGACAGGGGGTCGATGGTCCCCCCAGGAACTGTCTCTTCACATAAACTGCCTGGAACTTTGCGATCCGCTGTTTTTCTCCTCTTCAGTCCAATTGTTGTATTCTTCTCCGCATGGACAATGTTTCAGCGGTCCGGTATGTCAACAAGTTAGGGGGAACACGATCCAAGATTTTGGCGGAGATCGCCAAGGATTTTTGTCACTTCTGTCTTCAACAGAAGATCACAGTTATTGCCGAATATCTTCCAGGCTGTCACAATCAGATTGCGGACTGGAACTCTCGCCATCTTCGCAACTTCAGCGATTGGCGCCTTCATCCGCGCATTGTAGGAGAGTGGAATCTGACTAATGGTTGCCCCCAACTTTTTGCCTGGTATTTGAGTGGTTTTTGACTAGTCTGGCTGGGATCCTGCTATCCAGGACCCCAGCCTATCTGCTGTTCTCTCCCTAAAACTGACACATGTACCTTAGGTGCATCCACTAATTGGAACTGGGCCGCCTTGTCAGTCCCTGTCTCAGCATACCACAGGTATCCAGGGCATCGGTGTACCCAGGGCCTACCAGGGGCTGCAGCATGTATTATGCCACCCCTGGATGGCCGCCCAAATCTGACTCAACTGACTGCTCGACAGCTGGGGCAAAGTGGTGTAATCACCCGTTGCTGTAGGTGTAGTATTCCTACACCTAACCCTAAAATGGACACATGGATTCCTATCAGTCACTCCTATGGCAGGCCTTATCAATCCTGAAGGCAGAGTGCAGGGAATCATGTGGGACGGTGCTCTGGCGCGAGCTGAGCCCGTCGACGGCTTGCGGAACCAAGTCCTAATAGCCGTTCCATGGTGACGCGGGCCAACTACTTTAAAATGCATTATAATCCTTGCGGTTATTTGCTAACTTTGGCATCGCATCACCTACACATGTCGAGTAAGGTGTCATACGAACTGGAATACGAACCCCTCGCCAGTCCTGGCGACGGGGTTAGCATTCCCCCCTTTTAGAGGGGCACGACATGGAAGTAACCTTGAACCCCGGTTAAAGTTGACTCAAGCCTCAGCATCACAAAATGGATGCTGCCACCAGACACAAGTCTGACCTCCTGCGGCTGGGAGACCTTCCAGCGAGGGGAGCTTGGACAAAGGGTTTCCTGTCGAGGGCGGTGTTAGCACCATCCCAGACAGGGTTTGTGTATCCCAGGTAGGCAGGGCTGAAAGGAAGGTGATTGCAAGTGGCACCCCGGTGCTCACTGTGCATAGCCCGGCTCAAACCAGTTTTGGGGGCAACCCTGCCCCTGAGCCGGGGCGAAGCCGGACAAAGGATAGGGGTGTCACCACCCCCCTCCTGGCCCCACCCATAGGTAGGACCTAGTCACGGGCCAGCCCCTTTTCTTAGAATAAAGGTAGGAGCGAGTCCCCTTCCCAAATTGGATAATTCTGAATCTTGAACTACTCGGATCTGACCTCTCCCCAAGAATTGGGAAAGAAGGCAGACAAATGGGTCAGAACCAGGATTAGGCCTAAGAACCAAGTTGGTGACCAGAAGAAGGATTCCACTAAGCCCAAAGAGAAAGGTGGGGATGATAAACAAGAAAAGTCCTCTGAAGGGCCCCAAAAACCCAGTGCTGGGGGTGGGTCCCAAAATACTTCCTCTAATAACAAAAAACCCTATTGCCATGTGTGTAAGCAACCTGGCCACTGAAAAACTGACTCCAGCTGTCCAAAGAATGGCAATAAAGAAAATGTTCCTCCAAAACCAACTCCAACACCCCCTGTCACTACTAGTAGTAATCCCCCAGGTGGTGGGAGTGCACCCAAAAACTTAGTTGGGTGCTCTTTGGGAACACCAGTGGACTCTGGCCTAGCCAGGTCCCCTGCATTAGCAACTCTAGTCTGTGATGGTGGCATGGGGTTTGCCAACTTTACCATGAGCCCCAGTATTCTGGGCAGGTACAGACAAGAGCCCATGATCAATGGTCAGAAGGCTGTGGCCTATAAAGACACAGGGGCCAGTGTCACCATGGTGACCAAGAGGCTAGTGCCCCTATAACAGCTTTTACCTGGGTTTAGCTACCAGGTGACCAACATAGATGGAATCAGGACAGACCACCCCATGGCAGTGGTAAATCTCAGCTGGGGAGGGGTCACTGGCCCAAAGAGAGTGGCAGTGTCCGCAAACTTGCCTGTAGATTGTCTACTGGGGAATGATCTGGAAACCTCAGCCTGGGCTGAGGTCGACCACAAGGCCCATTTGAAAATGGTAGGAATCCCTGAGAGAGTGGATGAGACCCTGAGGGCCTCACCTCCACCCCAGGAGGAAATAGAAAGAGTGAAGCCTGAAACTATGGATCACTCTACCCAAACAGAGAGCATAGGGGAAGAGGAGCAGTCCTCCCCCCACCAGACTACAGGTAAGGGTCAAGTTTCTCAGGGAACTGATCCTGCCCCTTGTGGAGTAACTGCCCCAGAAGTGGACAGGCCTGGCCTGGCCACCTCTCTGATGGCAGGGGACCCTTCCAAGGTGGTACCCAGTCTGGAGCAGGTATCCTGCCCCTCTCTACCCTGCCTCAGTCAGCCCAGGGCTGCGGAGTTCAGGGAGGTCAGTGGACCCTTAAAGGGCCCCTGTCCAGAGGAACCCCCTCATCAGCAGGTTAGGGACACCCAGCAGAGTAGTTTCAGCCAGGTGAATATTCCTCTACAAACTGAGGGATCCCCCTTACCCTTAGGTATAGGCACCCCTCAAGTGGATGATGTGGAGCACAGGGAAACCTGGGGCAAAGGTGCCCCAAACCTTCCAGTGCCCTCCACTATTCCAGCCAAAGGGACACGACCCCCAGCTGTAAGCAGCCAGAGGTTGACCCTTAGGGCCAGATATGACACAGTCATGGGCAGACAGGCTTCCATAGTGGCCAGTGATCTGAGGAGCTTGAGACCAAACCAAGTAGGGCCTCACTTCCAGACTCAGACACCCCACCAGCCCACCTCTGACCCAAAAACCAATACAGGTAATTTCCCTAGACTTTGGAGAAACTCTAGAACCCCTTGGGGTAGAATTTCCCAAGTGGACCATGAGACAGGGAGCAACCATGCTAGTGCAGTTTCTTCCTTATATGGCCACTCAGGAAATAAAGGCTTATCTGGACAAGGTTAGCCTTATCTCCTTTCGTTTGGGGGGGGGGGGTTATGTAGGAGAGTGGAATCTGACTAATGGTTGCCCCCAACTTTTTGCCTGGTATTTGAGTGGTTTTTGACTAGTCTGGCTGGGATCCTGCTATCCAGGACCCCAGCCTATCTGCTGTTCTCTCCCTAAAACTGACACATGTACCTTAGGTGCATCCACTAATTTGAACTGGGCCGCCTTGTCAGTCCCTGTCTCAGCATACCACAGGTATCCAGGGCATCGGTGTACCCAGGGCCTACCAGGGGCTGCAGCATGTATTATGCCTCCCCTGGATGGCCGCCCAAATCTGACACAACTGGCTGCACGACAGCTGGGGCAAAGTGGTGTAATCACCCGTTGCTGTAGGTGTAGTATTCCTACACCTAACCCTAAAATGGACACATGGATTCCTATCAGTCACTCCTATGGCAGGCCTTATCAATCCTGAAGGCAGAGTGCAGGGAATCATGTGGGACGGTGCTCTGGCGCGAGCTGAGCCCGTCGACGGCTTGCGGAACCAAGTCCTAATAGCCGTTCCATGGTGACGCGGGCCAACTACTTTAAAATGCATTATAATCCTTGCGGTTATTTGCTAACTTTGGCATCGCATCACCTACACATGTCGAGTAAGGTGTCATACGAATTGGAATACGAACCCCTCGCCAGTCCTGGCGACGGGGTTAGCATTCCCCCCTTTTAGAGGGGCACGACATGGAAGTAACCTTGAACCCCGGTTAAAGTTGACTCAAGCCTCAGCATCACAAAATGGATGCTGCCACCAGACACAAGTCTGACCTCCTGCTGCTGGGAGACCTTCCAGCGAGGGGAGCTTGGACAAAGGGTTTCCTGTCGAGGGTTGTGTTAGCACCATCCCAGACAGGGTTTGTGTATCCCAGGTAGGCAGGGCTGAAAGGAAGGTGATTGCAAGTGGCACCCCGGTGCTCACTGTGCATAGCCCGGCTCAAACCAGTTTCGGGGGCAACCCTGCCCCTGAGCCGGGGCGAAGCC
The DNA here is from genome assembly GCF_964204655.1 of Triturus cristatus. Classification (NCBI taxonomy): domain Eukaryota; kingdom Metazoa; phylum Chordata; class Amphibia; order Caudata; family Salamandridae; genus Triturus; species Triturus cristatus. Next base: position 1,203,013,447 of record NC_140582.1, on the reverse strand, counting down.
GGACAAAGGATAGGGGTGTCACCACCCCCCTCCTGGCCCCACCCATAGGTAGGACCTAGTCACGGGCCAGCCCCTTTTCTTAGAATAAAGGTAGGAGCGAGTCCCCTTCCCAAATTGGATAATTCTGAATCTTGAACTACTTTCCACGAAAGGAACTCTTGACTGGTTCTCAAGACTCTCCCTTGTGGCTAAGGAGTAGCCACCCTGCACCAGCAGGCACCACCTAAGCGCTTGCGGTTTGCTGTAAGTCTCTCCTACGGATCAAGACTGCCCAGCTCGACGAGACCCGAGTTCCCTGCCATCTCTGACCTCTACCTACATCATCAGCCCAGCTGAGAGTCGTAGGTGTGACGAGACCTGCGGGACCGGCCATCTTCAGAACCTGCATGACGCTTATCTAGCACGCCCACCGAGGGACCCTCGAGTGAGTGCACCTAGGGTTTGAGAAGCCCTAACCCTGAGCAGCTCCAGCACCGAAGTCTGCCTCCCCAGCATCCACGAGATCTGCGTGGGGGCCCTTCCGCTCCTTGCTGTTCACCGCGTTGTCCGACCACTTGCCGACCGGCTTGTGGCCCTCTTCACGACGCACCACGATTGTTTCATCACTAGTCTGGTTGCTACAGACTGGCTCTTGCTCCCCTTCAACAGAGGAGTACCACGGACCCTCCTGGTCCACTCCAGACGCCATCTTGACTCCACCGCGTAGGCTCGCCACTGCCAAGACCTGCTGCCCCACTCCTGGGCCCAGCATCATCGACAGCAGACACCTTCGTGGGACAGCTCGCCCTCCATCCTGGTCGCCGCCGCGCCTCCTGGTCCGACGAACAGCCGAGTCCGACATCATCCACTCACCTGGTCGAGGTGACTTCAGCCGGTACCCTCCTGGTGCCCACACGATCGCTGGCTAGCGGTTGAGAACTGAGTCCCCTCTGCTTTCAGGTTTCCTTCATCCCCGATCCAGGCTTGGATCTCGCTGAACATCGTCACTGGTCGCCTGCCAGCAACTCTTCTTTCAGGCTCCTGAGACTACAACGAGGACTCCCGACATCTTGCCGAACCTCCCGCAGCCGCAGCCTCTGGGCTAGGTAACTCGAGCATTTCGGTGCTCCATCGCAGGTTCGCTCTACAAGTGTCCAGTTCCTTTTTCGTTTAGTCCCACTGATCGGATCACTCCGGAATCAGTAACTCCAGACTCTAACCATTTGCATTTCACTGGTAGTGTAGATGGTTTCTCGTGCCCCTCGGGCATTTGTGTAAATTGTGCAACTTGAAGTATTTTCGTAAGAGTTTTGTAGTGTGCTTAGCTCCCTGACTCATAAAGAGCCAGGGTAGTCTTGTTATAAATAAATATCCTTTATTTTCATAACAACTTGTGTGGTGTCCTTTCACGTGGTGTTCAAGGGGTAAATGTGGTGGTAAAACAGCTGGCTTAACACGCCCTCTAGAGTTTAGCCTAAGACTGCTCGTGTCCACGCTACTAGGATAGCTGGTCTATAAGGTTGACTTACAACCAATCATCAATAAGGGTCGTTTGGAATGATACACAGTGATCACTAGAATAGTGAGCACTACATATCAGGCCAACTTCTCACACGCATTATTCGCATTCTCCGTCGGACTTGGGGTCAATGTCACCTAGATCTGTTCGCTTCTCGCCTAAACACTCAGCTCCCTCTGTTTTTCAGCTGGAGGCCGGATCCGAAAGCCCTAGCCACGGATGCGTTCCTTCAGACTTGGCCGTCCACTCTGTGTTACGCCTTTCCCCCGTTCATGATGATTCCCAGGGTTCTGGCCTACTCGAAACGCTTTCAAACAGAGTTCATTCCCATTGCTCCGCTGTGGAGAGCTCAAGCGTGGTTTCCGGTTCTTCTGGAGATGTGCTGTGCGGTCCCGTTCCTTCTTCCCCAGAAGTGGAATCTGTTGTTGGATCCCCTCGGCAATCCGCATCCCCTTGTTCTATCCGGCAATCTCCTTCTGTTGGCGTGGCGAATTTCGGGGATCGCTGGTCGCTCCCAGGCCTTTCATGCGACGCTTCCAAATTAATCAGTGACGCCTGGTCTCCCAGTACTCACAAACGATATAGAGCCTCATGGAAACGATGGTGTGACGGTGTGTTCAGCGGGAAGTTGATCCCGCTTCAGCGGATGTGGCTATGATTATTAATTTTCTAGCCTCTCTCGCTTCCTCTGGTTTGGCTTATCGCACGGTCAACAACTCCCGCTCCGCCATCTCCACGGCTCATGTTCCTATCAATGGTAAACCTGCGGGTGAACATCCCTTAATTTCCAAATTGCTTAAGGGCATTTGTTTGTCGAATCCTCCGTGTCCTAAATATGTCTCGCTTTGGGATGTCTCCATTGTTTTGAAATTTTTTGAGGCTTGGCCTTCTAATTCATTGCTTTCCCGCAAGCAACTCTCTGCCAAACTGACTATGCTGTTATGTCTTGTTTCTTGCAAACGAGTTTCTGATGTGCGTGCGTTAGACTTGGCAGGTCGCAGTTTTACACCCGAGGGTGTCACTTTTCCTATTTCTAAACGCACCAAAACGGCTACCTCTTCGGTTACCTATCCTTCCTTTCCTCATCATCCCAACCTTTGCGTTGTTCAATGTGTCAAGGATTATGAGGTATGTACTGCCCCTTTACGTTCTGATACACATGGTCAACTACTTATTGCCTTGCAGAAACCTTTTCGTCCTGTTACTCCTGCTACTTTAGCTCGCTGGGTTAGATGGCTCTTGTCTGAGGCTGGAATTGATGTTTCCATTTTTGGTGCTCATTCGGCTCGTGGGGCTATGGCCTCTAAAGCGTTCTCGATGGGTGTTTCATTATTGGACATCATGAAAACCGCAGATTGGTCTTCTGACTCTGTGTTCAAAACTTTTTATTACAAACCTATTGAACATATTGCTTCTGTAGTGGTGGATCAGCTTTGAACAAGCATAATCGGAGCCTCCTGTCCTGACATAGAATTAGAAATTTGCAAACATTCGTGACAAGAATTTTCAATTCTATTAAGGACAAGGAGGCGAGGATTATCCCACCCAAAGTCATGATTTGTTCTCATGTTTTCAATGTTCTATTTGCATTTGATTTATGCTGATGCATTGGTTTTCTCTCTTTTTTACCCGCCCCTTTTTTTGTTGACTTCACTCTCTTTATGGGATGAATATTACGGCTGTACTTTCTTTTCAGGTTCTGACCCGAAATAGTGGCCTTTCTGTTCCTCCTGCTTACTCCGCTTGGAAGGTCTGCTGCCTCATGTGTTCGGCAATTGCTGTGTTTCTATCGTCAGGGTGATCACCGGCTGCTGCTGATGGACTCTTTTACCTGGCATTCATCGTTTTTTCATTGGACTTCCTGTTTCCTGTGAACTGTTCCTCACCAAAGAAAGAGGACGTACTTTCTCCTACATTATCTTTTATATGTGAGACTCTATGGTTAGTCACGTGGTACCCTGGTGCTCATGGGTACTGTAGTTTTTCGTTTCACAACGGTTCTTCTGATTGGCTGCTGGGCATTTCTAATAAAGAGATGAGAAAGCATAATCCTCGCCTCCTTGTCCTTAATAGAATTGAAAATTCTTGTCACGAATGTTTGCAAATTTTTAACTCTCGAGCACGATGACGGTGACGTCGTACGTTTTTAGTAGAGGGACTGCAGGTCGGCTCACTGCGAAGTGGGCTGACTGGCTGGATGGTGATTTTTAGGTCTCGCTAAGACTCTCTTTGAGACATTTTGTAAGTGGGCTTTCAAAAGTGCTACCCACATGGTTTTGCTGGCCTAGGGCTTGAGTGCACGATGGCGTGCACGTGCACAGCTGCTCCTCTGCTCCTTGCATTCCCCCCTCCCTTCTCACCCAGCCCTTTGATGCTCTGCTCGATTACTTTCACTTTTGCCGCTTTGATGTTTGATCCCGCTTGGCATAGCCTGTACTTGTTCTCTTTGTCCTCACATATGCTCTTCCCTCTTCCTTTCTCTCTGGTCTCACATGTGCTAATCCCTCTGTATTTTCACTCTGCCCTCACATGTGCTTTTCCCTCTCCATTTTTCGCTCTTTCCTCACACATGCTATTCCCTCTGTATTTGTCTCTCTTCCCTCACATGTACTCTTCCCTCTGCATTTTTTCTCTATGCTCTCACATGTGCTCTTCGCTCTGTATTTTTTTCTCTGCCCTCGCATGTGTTCTTCTCTCTATATTTTTCTCTCTGCTCTCACATGCTCTCTTCCCTCTATGTTTTTTATCTCCGGTCTAACATGCGCCCTACCCTCTGTATTTTTCGCTTTGCTCTCACATGAGCTCTTCCCTCTCTATTTTTCTCTCCTCCCTCACATGGACTCTTCCCTCTGTATTTTTCTCTCTGCCCTCACGTGCTTTTCCCTCTGTATTTTTCTCTCTGCCCTCACATACTCTTCCCTGTATGTTTTCCTCTTTGCCCTCAAGTGCACTCTTCCCTCTGATCACATGCATATACAACTATGCACACATACAAACACACACATGCATTTACACACACATATGAACATATACAAACACACACAGACATGCATAAACATATGCATATACATGCACACCAACACACCAACCCCACATACACATATAAACAAGCACGCACACCAACATACTCAAACACATATACATACACACAAACATGCATACAGACATAGGTATACACACAAACATATGTGTACACATCCACGAAGACAAATGAACACAATGACACACCCATACTTGCACACCAACACACACATGCATACACAAACATATACACATACAAACACACACACATGCATACACACACTGATATATACATATAGACACACACACTATGCACACACACGCATCTCCTGTACTGTCTCAGGGGAAGAGTCGGTGTCAGCTGTCTCCTAGAGGGAGATCTCGCATGAGACAGTAAGACTCAGAGACATGTGGCGGTGGAGAGAGACAGACATGCCTCCCTTTAATTGTGTTGTTGCAAGATGGTGACTATCTTCAGCCACTGGTGCATTCAGATAAGCGGCAGGAAGTTCGTCGGACACATGCACTGGTTTCAATTTCGAGAAAGTGGGGTGAACGTTTCACAAATCAGAAATGTGTGTGTCAACACGTGTTTCTCCTTCACGGCAAGGCCAATCAGTACGTTTTGTTTAACCGTGTGGTCATGGATCCTTTAATTGCATATGTGAGCGGGTATGGATGTACACAAAAATGTAACACTGATACCACATTTTCTGTCACTCTTGTGAACAGGTTTGCTGTGAATGTATGAATGAGAATGGCGTTTTAGAATACGTTGCATGGAAAACGGTCAACATGGTGTATACGTGTTTTTTTATTTTTTTTAAATTTATTTTTTATTGCATGGTTAACGTCATGATATACCGGATTCGGATGCTTCATTGCAGATCAGTTGTTCGGCCCATGGTTATTTACGAGTTTGGAAAATACTTTTGTATTGTTTAGATTATTTTTGTCTCTGCCCTATCTCTTGGCTGCGTCCTTACTCTCTCCCATCTTCTCTCTCCACCTCTTTGCTACATGTTCTCTCGTAATGTTTTCATTTTCCCCAACTCTCCTCTTTAATCTCTCTAATTCTTTTTTTGCTCCTTTTCTGTCTCTGTCCCTTCTCTCCTCTTTCACTCCCCACCTGTCCCTTCTCTAACCCCACTCCTCTTCCTCTGCCCGCACCCCCATCCCTCTCTCTCGCAGTACTGCAGCATAGGCAGCACCAGGTCTCTGATGCCTTCTCAGTGTTGGCCCTGGGGGTGGAGGAGGTAAGTCAGCCCCCCAAGTGAATCCCATTATCAACAGATAGTGAACCTCTATTTACCAACAAGTACGGAGTGGTCTCGGGTGACGGCTGATGCGAACAGTGATCTGCTCTCGGCCCGGCAGGGCCTGTGGGGTGGGGGCGTTACCTTACACTAGGAGAGGAAGTAAAAGTGATATCCTCCCCCCCCCACTCCACCACTGTCTCTCCTCACCCTCCACCTCTCTCTCTTCTCCACTTCTGATTCCCTTCCAACTCGGTCTCTCATTACCCTCCACCTCGGTCTCTCCTTACCTTCCACCTCGGTCTCTCCTTACCGTCCACCTCGGTCTCTCCTCACCCTCCAACTCGGTCTCTCCTCACTCTCCACCTCAGTCTCTCCTCACCCTCCACCTCCGTCTCTCCTCACCCTCCACCTCGGTCTCTCCTCACCCTCCACCTCCGTCTCTCCTCACCCTCCACCTCCGTCTCTCCTCACCCTCCGTCTCCCCTCACCCTCCACCTCACCCTCCACGTGTCTCTCCTCACCCTCCACCTCACCCTCCTCACCCTCCACGTGTCTCTCCTCACCCTCCACGTGTCTCTCCACACGTCTCTCCTCACCCTCCACACGTGTCTCTCCTCACCCTCCACACGTGTCTCTCCTCACCCTCCACACGTGTCTCTCCTCACCCTCCATGTCTCTCCTCACCCTCCACACGTGTCTCTCCTCACCCTTCACACGTGTCTCTCCTCACCCTCCACACGTGTCTCCTCACCCTCTGCCTCACCCTCCACATGTGTCTCCTCCTCACCCTCCACATGTGTCTCCTCCTCACCCTCCACACGTGTCTCTCCTCACCCTCCACACATGTCTCTCCTCACCCTACACGTGTCTCTCCTCACCCTCCACGTGTCTCTCCTCACCCTCCACGTGTCTCCGCTGCACACCTCACACTGCTGCACGCCACACACTGCTGCACGCCTCACACTGCTGCACACCTCACACTGCTGCACGCCTCACTCTGCTGCACGCCTCACACTGCTGCACGCCTCACACTGCTGCACGCCACACACTGCTGCATGCTGCTGCACGCCACACACTGCTGCATGCCGCTGCACGCCACACACTGCTGCACACATCACACTGCTGCACGCCTCACACTGCTGCACGCCACACACTGCCACACACTGCTGCACGCCGCACACTGCTGCACGCCGCACACTGCTGCATGCCGCACACTACTGCACGCCACACACTGCTGCACGGCACACACTGATGCAACCGGCACACTGCTGCACGCCACACACTGCTGCACACTGCTGCATTACTCACTGCTGCATGCTGCACGACACTGCTGCACACAGCACACTGCTGCACGCAGCACACTGCTGCACGCCGCTGCACGCCACAGTGCTGCATGCCTCACACTGCTACACGAAACACTGCTGCACGCCGCACACTGCTGCACGCAGCACACTGCTGCACGCCGCACACTGCTGCACGCCGCTGCACATCACAGTGCTGCATGCCTCACACTGCTACACGAAACACTGCTGCACGCCGCACACTGCTGCACGCCGCACACTGCTGCACGCCGCACACTGCTGCATGTCGCACACTGCTGCACGCCTCACACTGCTGCATGCCGCACACTGCTTTTATGCGAGTTTATGCTACTGACATTGTAAATGACAATGCCTTTTATTTGTTTTAAAACCAAAACATAAATAAAAGGCATTGTAATTTTACAATGCCAATAGCTCAAACTCTTATAAATGCGAGACCTATTGCATTGCAAATGCTTGTTTACGTAGGTCGGTGGGTTTGGCTGGACTGCTGTGCAGGTCAGCCAGGACTCACGGCCAGGCTGACGACCTCGGTGCGGGCCACTTTACGGTCGGAATGTCCAAGACCCTCCTTGACCGGGAAGGTGGCGGATACGCCAGAATTAGACCCGAATATGGCGACATTCATGAGAAAGTTCGCGAAGGACCCCAAGAAGGGTTTAGATAGGGCCTGGCGGGGGTGCCAAGACAAGTTATTAGATGTCTCTGGACCCCTCACTAAAATCCTGGAAGCTGTGGTCAACGCAAAGGATCAAAACATTCCGATGGACACATCGGTCGTCATGGAATGGGCCCAAAGAGCTCTGTGTTTTCTTGGCAATGCCAATGTGGCTCTCTCCACGGAGAGGAGACGTTCCTTTTTGATGCGTATTGACTCCCAGTTGGCGGAGATGGCCGCCACAGAACCGGGTTCTCTCGCCAATGGCATGCTTTTCGGGGACAAATTCGTGAAGGAGATGGGAAAGTACGTGGCCACGTTTTCAGCGTTAGACAAAGCTCAGGCGAACATTAAAAAAGTGTTTCACACGGGTGTTTTTGACAGGGCCGGCCGCTCACGAGGTCGAGGGTTCGGCCGAGGCTTTAATCAGACCTCACGAGGTGCGGAACAGCGGGGCAGAGGTACCCAAAAACCACATTTCTATCCCTCCGCAACAGGGGAGGAAGAGACAGAGGCCAGAGAGGAGTCTACCGAGGACAACAGAACACGGCAGGAGATGTCTCCTATTCAGGTACGGGTCTTAAGTCCCAAAGAGTGCATGGTGGGAGGTCGGATAGCATTGTTTCTCCACAGGTGGCAGGGTCACACGTCCGATCCCTGGATTCTACAGACGGTACAGGGATTTCACATAGAGTTTTATGCCTCTCCAGACCAGAGTCACATTCCCGGTCCTCTACATTTTTCCCTACTAGAGCAGAGTTTCATCGACGGGGAAGTGGAGTCTTTGCTCCAGAGGGGGGCAATCGTGGAGACTGTCCCACACGCACAGGGCTTTGTAAGCACCATTTTCTTAGTCCCCAAGAAGGTCAGGGGTTCCGTCTGGTGTTAAATCTCCGAGAGTTCAACGCATGGGTCGTGTATCGCCATTTCAAAATGGAGGGCATTCACCTCCTGCGGGACATCCTACTAGAACACGATAGGCTGGTTCGATTAGACCTAAAAGACGCTTATCTTGCGGTCCTATATTCCCACCGCACGCTTTCTTCAATTTCTTTGGCGAGATCAATGGTTCGAATTTTCCACCATGCCCTTTGGCCTTTCGTCCGCCCCTTGGTGTTTCACCAAACTGACGAAGCCTGTCGTACAGTGGTTGAGAGAAAGGGGGGTGCCTCTGATCATTTATCCAGACGACATATTGATTATGGCGCAGTCGAAAGATCTTCTGTTGGTCCATCTTTCGTGGACAATACAACTCCTGCAGGAGTTAGGGTTCATTCTGAATCTGGAGAAATCGATATTGATACCCTCGCAGGTACTGGAGTTTCTGGGCTTTCAGGTCAATTCACTCACAACACAACTTCTTCTGCCTCTCAAAAAGAGAGTGGCGATCAGCAAAGAGTTGAGGAGAGCGCTTGCCTCTCCAACAATATCATTGAGGACATTAGCTCGCCTGGTAGGTCTTTTAGCATCCTCCATTCAAGCGATTTTTCTGGGCCCCTTACACTACAGGGCCCTACAGAGACTGAAGATATTACATCTGCGCAAGGGTCTCTCGTACGCGCAGCAGATTGTACTTTCATCAGAGGCACGTACGGAGATGAATTGGTGGTTAGAGCATTTGGATGCCTGGAATGGCAGAGCCATTTTTTCAACCACCCCGAATGTAGTGATAGAGTCGGATGCCAGCTGCTGGGGCTGGGGAGCACGCTGTGGGACTCTGGAGACAGGGGGTCGATGGTCCCGGGAGGAGTTGAACATGCATATCAATTGTTTGGAGCTTCTAGCAGGCTCATTTGCGATTCGCACTCTTGCCCCTCAGCGGGTTTCTTGCTGCATTCTTCTCCGCATGGACAATGTGTCCGCGGTCCGTTGGATAAATCGCCTCGAAGGTACCAGGTCTCAGCTCCTGGCGGAAAAGGCCAAGGACTTCTGGCATTACTGCCTGGACCATCGCATTGTGGTGACAGCGGAGTACATCCCCGGGTCGGCCAATGTGATAGCGGATTGGAATTCGCGGTATTTGAGGGATGCCAGCGATTGGATGCTGCATCCCAGGATTTTCAGAGCTTTGGACCTCAAATGGGGACCTTGTGTGATGGACCTGTTTGCGTCCAGACTCAACAGACAGGTACCCCTGTTCTACAGCTGGCGACCAGATCCTTTAGCGGTCAGTTCGGATGCCTTCCTTCAGTCATGGCATTCTATATGCATTTCCACCGTTTGTCATGATCCCAAGAGTTCTGGCGCAAGTCCGCAGACAGAAGGCGGAGGTCATTCTGATTTCACCGTGTTGGAAGGCACAGGCGTGGTTTCCAATCGTGCTGGCGCTAACCTGTGCGCCTCCGGTTCAAATTCGGTCGTTCCCAGAGATCCTCACAGATCCTCAGGGGCTTCGACATCCTTTGATACTACAGGACCAGTTAGTCCTCATGGCTTGGAGACTTTCAGGTGTCGTTGGCAAGTATCGGGAGTTTCACAGGACACTCTCTTTTTCTTGTCCCAAGCTTGGGCACCTTCCACACACAAACGGTACGAGTCCGCTTGGAGACGATGGGTTAGTTGGTGTAGTGAACGACAGGGTGATCCTGTGGGATCCGACATATATATGATAGTAAATTTCTTGTCGGAGCTAGCCAGATCGGGGTTAGCGTATAGGACCGTGAATAACTTCAGGTCAGCGATCTCGGCGGGACATCCGCACGTGGAGGGCAAACCGGTGGGGGAGCATCCACTGGTTTGCAAGGTGGTGCGAGGTATTCGTTGGTGAATCCTCCTCAACCTAAGTAAAATGCACTTTGGGACGTTACTGTGGTCCTACGTGTTTTGGTAAACTGGCCGAGTAATGAAGGTTTGTCGAGGAAACAGTTATCGGCGAAATTAACGCTTTTGTTGTGTCTGATTTCATGCAGTCGAGTGTCTGATGTGCGGGCCTTTGATTTGGCAGGTAGAGTATTTACTCCTTCGGAAGTTTCCTTTACAATTTCAAGACGTACAAAAACACATTCGCATTGTATTTCTTATCCTGCATTTCCTCATCACAGCAAATTATGTGTGGTCAAATGTTTAAAAGTTTATGAGGACTGTACTAGGGAATTTAGGAATGATGCGTTAGGTCAATTGTTGATTTCTCTTCAGAGACCTTTTCGCCCGGTCACTACTGCAACTCTGGCCAGGTGGGTTACTTGGTTACTGGGTCTAGCAGGGGTTGACACTTCCAAATTTGGAGCTCATTCGGTTAGAGGTGCTATGGCCTCCAAATCATTTGGCGCCGGTTCCCGGTTGCAAGACATCATGACCGTGGCGGATTGGTCTGCTGATTCCACTTTTAAGACGTTTTATCATAAACCTTCGGCGGTGGTGGAGCAACTTTAAACTAGCATAATCAGAGCCTCCGTGGACTGACATAGAATGAAAAATTGTCTAGCAGTCGCGAGAAAGAATTTTCAATTCTATTAAGGACACGGAGGCGAGGATTATCCCACCCAGGCTACATTGTCAGTGACAGTATTATGTAGGTTATAATGCATTTTACCCGCCCTAGAGTTGGTTCAGTGTTATTGTATTTCCGTTAGTTTGGAATGGAATTTACGGTGTCGGTTTCCATTTCTGGTGACCAGAGCAAGCAAACCTGAGACAGTGGGATTACTGCGGGTGGCGGTGTGAAGTTCAGTGGAAGTTCAAGAGAGCTTCGGTTGTGACAAGGATCCACGTCACGTTGGGTTTCCAGTTATGGTTGGACTGTGGATAATGATCGCAAAGAAAGAGGAAGTTATGGAGTTTACAAGGACACTTATGTCGTGGACTGGAATGTGATTGGTGCAGACACAGGAGGGGGTTTGCCTTCCGGGGTCATGCCAGTTTAAAGTTGATAGTTTTTCATTGGCTGCTGTTATTGTCAGTAAAGATTGAGAAGCATAATCCTCGCCTCCGTGTCCTTAATAAAATTGAAAATTCTTTGTCACGACTGCTAGACAATTTTTCATTCTTTTGAACGAGTGGTCTTTAAAACTGTGCAGTGTTCAGCCTGTCTTATATCTTTACATAGCTGCCAAGGTTTCAGATTGCTTGTGTGACTTTTTCATAATTTCAGTGTAATTATGAGTGACATTCAATGACTATGAGTGACATTTTCTGGTGAGCAAAATCAAGCAATGAAGACAAGGGAAACACATAAATATCGGAAACTACACCCATTTGAGCAACAAGAAAGTTTAAGGAGATCTGAAAACTTCTGCAAAGGGCCAGAAATGGAAGGGCACTCATAGCTCATAGCTGCCAAGTTTTAAGATTGCTTCTTTGTGACATTTCCATGATTTTAGGGCGCTTATGAGTGGCATTAAGTGACCACATGTGTGACACTTAAGAGTGACATTTTTTCATTTCATGAGTAGAAGGACACACTCTTTCCAAACATTAAAGATGAACTCTAAGGTACAAGCAGGATGTTCATTCAAGGGGAAGAGAAGTGGTCCTTTGATCATCTTTCTATTTTCATTATGCATTTCTAACATTATTTGTTGTACATATAAGAAAACAGAAGCTTTTTATTGCAAGCCTGGTAACTTCGCTGTGTGTACCACACATTTACTCTCTGTGTGGAATTGTGCATCTGAAATATAAAGAAAAAAACATTCCTCTTGGTTATCAGTGCAACTAATTGGAAGGGCAGCCTAGTAGGTTAATGCACATGCTTCAGAGATCAGACACACCAACTTCAGTGCAGAGAGAGAGAGAGAGAGAGAGAGAGAGAGAGAGAGAGAGAGAGAGAGAGTGTGACTCACCTGACTACATTAGCAGCCCAGAAGTGCCCGGGGAGTGTGTGTGCCAGGCAGAGCAAGTGTCTTGAGAGTGCCTTCCAACTACTTGGGGCGGGCTGATAGGGGGACAACGGGCTGCTGCAGCAGCAGACAGGTTGATGTTTTAAAGTGCTTTTTTCATACATTGCGTTTTGAAGTATATACTGATAAGTGAAAGAAACACCACCTTTCATTTATTTTTTATTTGTTACACTGGCTGGGCCTTTAAACTGCCAGGCAGATTCTATCCTATGTTTCCATGTGTTTTCGGGTTCCCGGTGAATGTCTAAAAGCCCTCTATGTTCCAGGAGCGGGGTGTTAGGGAGTAGCATTGTTGTTACTGGGGCCCCTTCAGGAGTGCTGATTTAAGGCGGTAGGATGCCATGACCTGCCCTCACCTGCTTCGCCTTTTCTTTAATCGTGCCTTTGTTATCAGTGTTACTTTCTACTGGTAACTGGAGTTCGTTTAGGTTAAACTGACCTTCCGCGCCCTTCACACCACTTAGAGAGCTACTTACCTTTGGCGCATCACATTGCTCCGTAAAGGTAGGTTGTAGGGGTGGCTTATTTCGGAGGGAGTTGGCTTCCATCTTTCCTTTTAGAGAGTGGTTACTCTGTCCCAACTCCGTAGTTGCTCTTTGTTGCCCCTTTATCTGTCTTCCAATCTCTTCAGATGTAAAATTCACTTCAGTGAACAAATTCTTTTCTCCCAATTCTGGGGCGTTGAAGGCGATTGCAGATATATCCTTTGCTTCTGGGAAATTCATGTTGGGGAGAGCTCTGAAGAGTATAATCAGGTTACCCATGTTTCCTGTGTCACCTTTCTGCAAGATTTATAATCTGGAAGGAAAATTTAGTTTAATTGTGGATTCAGATGGTGTGAGATGGGACGCAGTGAGTGTTGCCTTCCTGTGGGCATGCAGTACAGTGAAACAGGGGGTGCTGGCCCAGGGGGCAACGCCAACCGATGGGGAGCCCCCAAGACAGGTGCGGGCCGGTTTGGACTGGTGCCCAGCAGCGCCAACGGTGGTGCAGCAATTTTGTATTTTTACGGCTGGGACACCCGTGATTGGTAGGTGGGCCGGTGCGGGCTAGGGGGGTCCAGGGCGGTCCTGGGGGCAGCCAGGCGAGGATAAAAGTGGGGAGTGCATCTCCACATAGTTACCTGGTTTGCCTCGACTGGCTGCCCCCGACGACCTTGTTGCTGTGCCCAAGCCCCGGACCTTGCCACGCTGCTGCTCTGAACTCGGCGGTGAAGCTGCCTTTTTTCCCACCCTCCCATCTTGTTCCTTCTTGTGGCGGGGAAGGAGTCATGTTTGGTCACAAAACAGATGGACAACCTTGGCATCAGAAACGGAAGTGCAGCCAAATTCTGAATTAGGAAGCCTTTGGCTTAAAACCGGGGCTGGGGTTGCCGTGGGGGTGTAGAGTAGGGTTGGGACTCCTGCTACAGTGATTGTCCCTGGTCTCTCACGGTACTCCATTACATGGCCCCAGAGGATGTCGGGATGGCCTCTGCGCCAGGGGTGCAAGGTATGGCTTGGTAGCCCAGGCCCATCACCATTGGGTGCCAGGGGGATCATCCCTTTCTTGGGTTGGCTCTGGCATGGTTACGGTGGGGGTCCAGTTTTCATGCTGGCCCACGCTCCCTCTATCTTGAGGGGGCAGGTGAGTTCGCCTTGTGATATGCAACTTGTGGTATGGGGACCACAGTCCCAAATCATTTGGAATAGTCAATGTCATGGTACCTGGCAGGGCCGGCTCTAGGGTGGTGCGATCGGTGCCACCGCACCGGGTGCTGACGTGGGGTGGGGGCGCCATGTTTATTGTTTTATTTACGTTTTAAATGCATCCGATGCCACGTTCCTTGTCCCGGCAATTTTCAAGCATCAATGAAAATGTCAGGATAACTCCAGTGATGAATGTTCTTCCTGGAGACAGACCCGAGCTTTGTTTGTTAGCGCTTAGGGTTAATGTGCCTGCTGCAAAGAACGAGTCCCATTCACATCACAAAGTGCATATAATATAAATAGGTCAATGGGTTATCGCTTATGTCAGAGAGATCCTTTTGTTACTTGCAGTTTAAAAGTTAAAATCCTAATACAGAGAAGGGAGCTATTAACTGTCGTCAACGAGCAGCATGCAGACTGCAAGGAATATGTTACATATGTTTATTTTCCCAGTCTTTCCTTGCCCTTATATTGCCAACAGGGTTCATTTGGGTAGACATCAATTCTTATTATTAAAGAAAATCCCTAACAATGTTGTTACATTTTAAATTCAGAATTTGTGCTTTTCAGGACCAAGGACTCTTAAACTATCCTGCCTACCAGTTTGGGTGACATGTGACTCCTACACCTTATAGGCCTCTGTTTAATGTAACATTTCCGATGCATCTTAAACTGGTATGAGTGTTGCTATAAAACTGAATGAATCTAATAGACAGTGGTTATGGAGACTTGGGGGGGGCATTATCAAATGGTGGTATTGAGGGAATCCGTTGCGAGGTGGTCATGGAGGGGCGCCAACAAACATTGTCGCACAGGGCACCACCAGAACTAAAGCTGGCCCTGGTGTCTGGGGGATGGCCAGCCATGACTCCTGTGGGTTCTGTTGCTATGAAGGACTTGTATTAGTTCCCCTTAATCAAAGTCTCTTGATGTACATATTGTAAATGTCATGTGAAAGCTTGGATAATCAAATAATTTTGTTGATATAAAATGTCGTGTTTATGTTGATTGTTATAAATGAAACAGACGCTCTGGCTTTTTATAGTCTTGATGGTGTGAGAACAGGGAGGCATTCAGTTGTGACGTCAATCCTCCATCAGTCCTGGCAAACTGCAGTGTGCATACTGTGGGGTATATTTACAAACCCCTATCGCCACCAGAGCGTTACTTTTTTTGATGCTTTGGTGGCAGTGTGGCATTTCAATATTTACAATGTAGCGCTAAGCCACTTAATGTGGCTTAACGCCACCTTGTAAATATGCCCTTTTCCACCGAAGTTCTCGCTGGCAAAGGGGCGTGCAGTGGGTGTTGTAGTGGGCGTTCCACTGCAATGACCATACTTTTTGCAAGGTGCCCCAGATTTACAAGGCTGGGACAGTGCCAAAACGAAGGCCAGGGAATACCTGGTCTTAGAATGGTGATACCAGGAGAAATGATTAATTTCTCCTCACTTTTTGCTCTTTTTATGTTTGCTGCTTCAACCATTATTGATTCTTTATGTGCAGGAATTTGTCCCTTCCTGCACATAAACAATCGCCCCTGCAGCGCAGGCACCTTTGCAACATTGTGGCAGGGTGCATGCGCTTGTACTAGGGAGCTTTTTTTGCGCCACTGATGTTTTGTGTAAAACTAACGTGCACCACACAAACACACGGGTTAGTGAAGCTTGCCTATGTGTTTACTAACGTTAACAAAATGAATGAAGGACTAAAATGCTCATATCTGGGAATCTTTACTGCGCATGCGTCAACTGCATCTACGTAGTATGACGAGCTTTCGCTTAGAGGGAAATTCTTGCGCATGAGCAGAAGGCACTAATATGGCAGCTTGAAGGCTCGCGTACAGGGCATCTGCTTTGCTGAAAAGAAAAGGAGCTATTATACTAACGCTAATGCAGGAAAAATTATAATAAATAAAGAGGAATAGTGTAGAGATGGGTGGGATACAGTGAAACCATTTATTCTTGAAAGTAACATCTGTGTTTCTGACTTAATTATTAGTGCGCATTTGGGCCTCTAGTGTGTAGCTGAAGTAAAATGAACCACCTGACACAGTTGCGCATGACTATTGAGAGTGGACCCGGAAGGATGGTGCAAAGGTTGGAAGAGGGACAAGGTCGCCGAATGTCGGAGCCTGAGTTAATGCAGTGAAGTGTTCAAATGCATGAAACTACATGTCTGAATTATTACAAATGTTGCAAATGTAATGTGAATGCGGGTGTGAAATAAAGTTTGAATAAAGAATTAAGGGGATGGGTTTGCGAACAAGAAGTTAATAGAAATTGATGTCATGTAATCATGGTGTGATGGAGCTTCCCCCCCCTGTCTGACCAATCAAAGTTCGTTTTTTTATGATATTGAAACATTTATGGGTGGGACATCCTGAACGAAAGGTGTACCTAAGGTAGCTTTAGTTAGTTAGTTAGCTCCTTGAGACGGAGATGCTGTGCGTGGTGCAGACGATGCTGTGAGCCGAATGCTGGGGGGAAGATGCTGTGAGATGCTGATGAAGAATCAAATGCAAAATCTGAAGCAGAACTTTCCTTCCTAAATTAATTGCGTTAGAAGAAGATTTGCGGAAGAATCTTGAGGAGGAAGAGAGTGTCAGAGAGGGGTGCGCCGCAATCATCGGTATTAGAGAGGTAACTATCCTGTCCTGATTCCTGTCCTTAAGACTTTGTTTCCTGAATCTATCTCAGGGGACCCTCACCAGCCCTTTGGGAAGGGGTTGGTCTTTCACACCATTCTTGGTGAAGTATTTTTCTCATTATTTAAATTATCTTTTCTCTCTGTCCTCTCACTTTCTGTGCATTGATCATTGCCTGAATCCGTGATAAATATATGATTTCTAATTGATTGAATTCTCTCTCTAACAAATGAAAGCGAATGTATTGTATTTTTGAAGTGGTTCACATGCTCTAAACATTTAGATAAAGCGTTGAAAATTTAAAGGAGTCTGTGGTTATTTCAATATTAAAGTATAAGTAAGCTAGTTTATGTCAATATCACCATCAATTAGCTCAACTAATGGTCCATCGACCAGAGGAAATAACTTTTTGATCTGTGAAGGGTTAGTTAAAAGAGAATTGAGGTATTTTAGACTAATCCTAAACATTGTGAACCTCATAAACTTGACACCCAGCGGTTTTACTCCATTGTGTGTTTGAGGGGCCCAGGTGAGTCTATGGTAGTAGAGTATCTGTTGTTGTTGAACCGCTGGATCACCAGCGCTAGGAAACATGGGTGTGCGCCGTATTATTGTGAATACGGCGCATTCCTGTGTTTAAAAATGTCGGCGCACCGCGTTGCCAAATCTGGCGTGGCTCCCTGGTCCGACATATTTTTATATATATGCCCACGTATTTGAAGAGAAAAGAGTCGGACCCAGACTCCGAAATCTTTAGCGTTGGGCTAACGTTACTTTTCTTACACTAACCCATAGATGAACCTTTTTGGGGATTCGCAAACCAACGCAAATTGGTATTGCTTTGGTTTGTATAGAAAAATAGCACAAAGCAGTGCGAAACCCTGCATTACATTACTTTGCGTCAAGGGGTTGTTACATGGATGGTACATGGGTGTAACCGCGTGACCACCCATGCTTTTTTACTCGAAGCCCCACGCTCAAACATCAGTAGAAAGGGTTTAATGCTAAAAAGTAACACTGCTGAAAAGCACGCGTTAAACTGAGACATTTTGTCATTTCTCAGTGCTTTTCCGACTTTGCATGCGTGCTTTACTGTGCAGCTCACATACAAAGTAGGAAAAGCTTTTTCATTTGTCTAGGCATTGCATTTTGTACAGGAAGGATACCCTTCCTCTACAAAATCTATGCTAGACTCACACACACACTCAAGCGCTATGGCACTAAGGTGTGTGGGCAGTGCTCGGCAGCTGAAATCAGTGCCGGCGCCAGGGGAAGGGGATAAGAAATCTACTTCCATGTGAATATTGTGCTCTCCTCCTCCCTCCCTGTCACGCAATGCAGCGCAGCATCTTTGGGTGCTGCACGGCGTTGCCTTTCAGGTTTCAGAATCTGGGCCACCGAGTCTTCCCTGGAGTCAAGGACAGTCAACAAATCCACCCCACAAACTGAGCCCATCTTCATGCATAACTAAAATCCCACTTCCGCAGGCAAAGGTTCACCAAAGTCTCCCAAACTCAGCACAGCTTCTGAACCCCCAAACATCACTTCTGCGACGTCCAGGACAGCCCAGCCACATCCATAACCTGGTGCAGTCATCGTCCGCATGGTCTGCTCAGCCCCCTTAAAACTTCAATCAGCTCCTTTAACGGCCCGTGTCTACTAGCACAGCCACTATCATCAACACATAATAAAAAATGTTATTAAAAAAAGCCAACTCTACGACAGTCACATCCTCGAGAAAAATCGTTTTGATAAAGCTGAATTGTCCAACTCAGCAAAGTAAATATTGCACCTGTTTGTTCAATGAAAAATAGCGGTATAAATGTCATTAGAATATGTAGATGGATACTAATCCTTGTTGCACACTGCAATTTGCATGCGTTCGCTTCGCCAGCCATTTAGCTGCACCGTGCTGCGTCATTTTCAAAGCACAGGGATGCATTTATTGACAGTAAGGCTTCCGGTTTGCCTTGTAAATTAGGCCCCCTTTCATGCTATGGTTAGCGTGAAAGGTATGGGCTGTGAGTGTTGCAGTGGGCGTTACACCGCAACACCTATTATTGTTGATGCTGCCCCCTATGTACAAGGGTTACGTACATAGGAGGAAGCACCAAAATTAAGACCAGGGAAAACCTGGTCTTAACTTGGCGAAACGAGGAGACATGCATTATGTCTCCTTGTTTTTGCTTTTTTCATGTGTGCTGCCTTGTGCAGCACACATGGAAAAAGCAAGCTGCCATTTATTGTTTATGTACAGGAAAATGCCATTTTGTGACTTCCACGTGCGCTGCATTGGCACTATACTGCTAAGAGTAGCGCCAGCACAGGGGGAAACGCAAGGCTGGACCGTATCCTTGTAAATATGGTGCAGTCTTCTGTATCTGAAGTGGCTGAGTGAGGCGGTAAGCCATGACGGCTAATGCCTCACTCCACCACTTCCTCGTACATATGCCCCAATGTGTTTCCTGTCTGTGTTTATTTTTAAAAGGAGAAAAAATGAAAATTGTACTTCGTCGGAGAGACTCCTCCTGCTGTCTTTCAGGAATTCATGGCAACAGCTGATCAGATAGACAGCAGTGATAGTTATAAAAAATGTACAATGTAGCATGAGATTTCCTTAAATACACACACATTTTAACACATATTTGTAGTATAGCCTCAAAATGAACCTTAGAGTGTAGTGTTTTGTTATATGTGGCTGCTTAATTTGCTAAAACGTGACAGGCATCCATGTATGAGTGCACATCCAAGTGTAAAATAAATGTGTAAATATCAAATTTTATAGCTCCATTTATTATCAAAACACAAAGTAAATATGGATAAAGGCCATTAAGATAACCAAAAAAGAAATATGGATAAACACAGATGGAAATGTTAAAAAAATAAATACCATAAAACCGGGAACCCTAATTAACAACAAAAGGACGCATCCCTGTGCTTTGCCCTGTGCTGGCGCACAATTGATTGCAATGCGCCAGTGCAGGCATCCTTGCGCCATGTTGCAAGGGTGCCTGCACTGTGGGATGACTGCACAAAAACAATCATTATTGGTATTTTCCTCTGTGCGCGCTGCATAATGCAGCACTCATTGAAAAAGGAAAAAACGAGGAGAGATAAAAGCATTTCTCCTCGTTGCACCATTCCTACGACTCCCTTGGGGAGGCATAGAATTCTGGCACAGTCCTAGTTTTACAAAATGTTGTAAATCTGGAACTGCATGAGGTTCCATGGATGATGCGTGGCAACACTCACAGCAACACCCATGGAACGCCCCTTTCACGCAGAGTAATGCGTGAAAGGGGACCATATTTACAAGGCCATGAAAAGTCACGCTGGGTGACTATATGTGGGCTTGTAAATATGGGTAGGCACACTGCGCCACCGGTGCGTCTAAAAAAGTGACGCACCGGCGGAACAATGAGCTTGTAAATAAGCTCCTTTGTGTTTCACACTAGACATTCATTTGGTACTATACAAACTATACAATCTTTCAAAGGTATAAAATACTTTTTCTGGATTTGCTGCTAGCTAATTGTCCAATCTAATACATTTTGTAAGGTTTATGTGGAATGACAAATCTCTCCGAAAGTGCACTGACATGGAGTCAATATAAAGCGATTTCTAAGAGCACCAGATTAAGAGTCAGCAGATGCGGTCTGTTTTAAGAAAACGAAGAGACAAGACGTACCAATAACCACAAACTCACAGTACTCTCATCAGTCAAGAGACTTCCCGTAAGAAGGCCCAATATGTTATTTACAATCATCAAACTAATAAGGGCATCCGATGCCACTGATCAGATTTCATTAAAAAGGAAATCGCCACTCATTTTTTTTGTAAACAAATTTTACTACATTTTATACTGCAATGCAGTACAAAAAACACCGGGCCACATTTTCACAAAAATAACAAAGCGAAGCGCCGCAAGCCATTTTGCTGTGCCGAGCTGTGTCATTTTAAAAGCATAGGGTGTCGTGTAGTTCCTATATATGTATTTAGGTTCTGGGCGTTTAGACAACATAGACTATAGGATTGGTGTCAGACTGATTCTGGACACCCATAGCGGGTATGTTAGCCTGTATACCAGCTAGCTCTCAGTGCCACTAAAAACCGCTCTTACCAAGGAGAGAATAGTTCTTGGCAACTATTGAACATGACAACCTTGATCCCTCAGTACAGTGGAAACAGTGTTCTACTTTTCGCTCAGTCACACAGAATAAACGGTAGGGACGTTTTCAATAAGGATTAATAAACAGTCATTATTCTGGTGTAAAATAGATATGCTGAAACAATCATTAGACAGAAACAGATATAAATGACTAGAAGCACTAGTAAAGTAAAAGGATGGTAGATTTCTACCATTCTGCTAAAATCATGAATGCAGGCAAGTATATAAAATACATGACAATAAAATGCGTACTCCTACGATGCAATCCTAACTAGACGTACCTGAGTGTACCTAGCATGTGTGTAGGTATTAAGCCAAGAATCCCTCTAGGATAAAGTTGAACCCCATTACCTGAAGTGAGAGACTGTGGAACCCCGTTCTGGTCTCTAGGTGGAAACCCCGCAAGGGATGTTAGACCACTGCGAGCTGGAGTATTTGCATGCAGGAACCTCAGCGTATCGCGTCAGTGTGTCGGGCTGGAAGTCCTGATCTCCTCTCTCTGTCTCAGTAAGATGTGATGTTTATATACCCAAAGGTCTCCCCAGGGGTGCTACCTTGCTTTGCCGCTGTCGGACGTAGGATGACGTTTGTGCAAACGTTTTTGAACTTCTTTTTGACGGTGTTGGGCAATATTCCCATTGGTGATATGTGAAAACATTTCTAGGGATACTAGATTTGAGTAGGAAGTTATGACCAAAATGTTGATAACAATACATGGTGTTAAAATCTGATGTGTCTTCCAACATTTCATTGCTAGAAAATGCGGCAGATTGTTCTAAATCAGACAACATATTATTTACAGTTTCAAAATCCCAATCATCGGAAAATGTACTGGAGGTAATAACAGAATTTAAAGAAATTTTAAATAAATGTGGTATTTCTAAAAGTTCTGTCGGGCTACAAATGTCATAATCAACCTTGTCCCATACTATAGCATCAGGTATAGGAATTGCTGCAATGTTCACTGAAGACAAGTCACTGTGTTCGCGATGTGATGAAGCATGATGTTTCAGGAGTAAGTTCACTTTTGATGTTGCAGAGCTTTGGGGAAGGTAAGTTCCATTAATAAGTAAGCAGAAAACAGTTACTAAGCCTGACCAGAACAGAAAGAAAAGGATCCCGGTAATTATCCATAGTTATAACCACGGTGACAGCAGGTAAGTCTTTTAAAGAAAAACAAAAAAGTCTTTGAGTTGTTGTTGACAAGTTTTTTGGGCTGGCATCGTTTCAGATTCGCTCAGATCTATTGAAAAGGTATCAAAGTCTATGAAACAGCCAGATGCAATTCGGTCTATTTTCATTAGCAAAGCCGTTTTTTTTTTTACTTCTAGCTGGTTCTTGTCGAGCTACGTTTACGTAGACATCAGTGTTTGGTCAAATTGAAATTTGTCTTTTATTTTTATTTTGATTTTCTGTTTGAATATCAGTTCCAAGAGGAACGAGTTCCTTGGTGTTATGTCATAGTCCATCATTCTGTGTAGTTGACTCCTCAAACGTGATGAGTCTTGCTGTATATTAGAGAGAGGAGGACTTCGGCTACACAGGAGTCCACGAGGCCTACTATTCAGTATCGGCCACTTAGTGTGGTTTGATCAGATCAATGGAGACAAATCTCTTTTCTTTCCCGGCAAGAGGCTGCTGGAGTCCAGTTCTTGTTCCTTCGGCTGCAAGGACAGGTACGGGCTTTCTGTATAATGGCCCAAATTCTTTCTTGTCCAATATCTTTTCTCTGACCAGATCCCTGACTTTAGGAATCCTGACAGGTCTTGCTGTTACTGATTTTACTTCCCCAGTGGCGCCCTGCTTTATATGGACATTACTTTGTCGTGTCCTGAATACATTCAGATCCTGTAAAACAGCCAAACGTTTATTGATGTCAAAATGTTTTTCATCATCCACTGTGCCTTCACAATCAAGATCAGGTACCCACATTCTCGTCCCAAATAGAACCTCGTAAGGAGTGACCCACCTAGAGAGCTTCTTGGCAGATAATTGAGGACACGCTGTACCCCATATAGGTGAGTGACCGGAACCTAATACCCTAGCTTTTAAAGACTGCTTTAAGTCCCGGTTTTTCCTCTCCACTAGCGAATTTCCCTCAGGATGGTATGGTGAGGAGCCACACCCAAACCTTCCATGGCTTCCTTGTAAGCCAGAGAGCTAAACGTTGGGCCAGGGTCAGAATGTAATGTGCCAGCCGCGTATGATCTCATAATGACTCACAAATCTTTTATAACAGTTTGAGCGTCAGCCATGCGCTGAGGCCATACCCATAGGAATCTTGAGCATGAATCCACTTTGACCATGATACATTTATAAGCCCCATCTGAGTGTAGTGGGCCTCAGTGGTCCAGATAGGCGCAAGCTAATGGTCTGTCTGATATTAGTAGAGGTGTCTGCGCAGGACGTTTCACGGTGGAGCCCTTCATCTGTTGACAGACGTCACACTTGAAGACAAAGTTCTTTGTCTGTGTTAGTAATCCTGGCCACCAATAGCATTGTTTCAGTAAAGAAGGTGTCGCGGGAACTCCAGTGTGTGCAGAACCTAGACCCTTGTGTGCAGCTAGTATTAAATCTAATCTGCGATCCATGTTTGGTATTACTCTATCCCCCACTCCAGGTATCTGAGCATATGGAATGTTGTTTATATCTAACTTGTAGGAGTACTTGAGTGGAAAATCTTTCGGTATTGCTGGGCTGTTTGTGCGTGAAGCAGTGACAACTACAATTATCTGTCCGTCTATTCTCGTTCTCGAACGAGTAATTGCAGCTACCAAAGCAGTTATACTGCCCCCTTTGCAGCTTCATCAGCCAATTAATTCCCTTCAACTGTGGAAATATGGATTTTTATGGTCAGTTATGTCCCCTATCTTGGACCCCAACGGTTTCATGTATAAATCACCAGTACATGTATGTTTCCTCCAGTTCCAGTTATGAAGACGCAAACACATGTGCGTCCACCGTCAACATGTCCTCTTTCAGATCCGCCATGAATGGGCCGGATATCCTATTCCTAAGTATGAAAGGCCACCGGCTTTATATGGTTCATTTATCCCATTTTACAGTCCAGGCGAGTAGGCCCTGATTCTGCCATTAAGCCTTTTCTTGCCTTCTGCCTCTGAAAACTCCAGTCTGAGCTCGCATCTGTATCCATGAACTTTGTCCTACTCCCTGCGCGGCTAACGGTGCCTGACTCCAGCCTGTTGCCTGCCAAAAACTGTATTTCACCTTCGAGATTATCTGCTCCGCTCCCTATCCAATGCATTCCTGTCTAGTAGTTTAAGTAAACATTCTTCCAGCTACCGAGCAAAAGGCCCGGCTTCTCTGTCTTTATGCAAGTAATTCATAGCCCTGTTACTATGGAAGATTTCTGCCCTCGCATCTAGTGTAGACACTTAGACGCTTGTACACGCACTCACAGTCAGTATAGAATAGATTTTGTTCGAAAGACCTTTCCTTTTGGATAACATAGTTCTTTAAACATAGGATGTTAGATATGATTTGGGATTAGGTTGACTTGACCCCCCAGACTTCTGTCTCCACATGTAGAGCTAAATGTCAAGTCCCCTTCACCCCCTAGTTGCACGTCAATTGCACGTCATGCTGCTGCGCGC
The DNA here is from genome assembly GCF_964204655.1 of Triturus cristatus. Taxonomy (NCBI): domain Eukaryota; kingdom Metazoa; phylum Chordata; class Amphibia; order Caudata; family Salamandridae; genus Triturus; species Triturus cristatus. Next base: position 1,202,988,735 of record NC_140582.1, on the reverse strand, counting down.
GCATCTCTGCCAAGTATTTCTGCTGACATTGCGAAATTCTTTCATGGAACCACCCCATTTATGACATCATACCTGATGACGTTCTTTAGTTACGCCCAGTTACACCCACTTTAGTTACGCATGGATGTTTTATCTTAGTTATCAATTGTTACGCCTCCTGCATCTGTTTCACTGTAATGCCTATTGTATAAAAATGATTACTTGTCAATAAAGTATGGCCCTTCACTTCCTGAACCTTCGTGGTGATGGAATATGGAGTCCATCAATTCGAATTGATTTTGGAATAAAGCCCGTTCCGAACCTCTAATACCACGGATTCTGCCTCTTATTTTACTGAGCTATTATTATAGATTTTCCGCATCAAATTAAGTACCGGTAATTAAATTATTTACCACATATATGGCGCCCGAATAGGGACACTTTCTCATCTCACGCGCCGGAGGTGCGTTGCAGGCCCGGTCTCCTGTCACAGCTGGACGGACAACAACGCGTACCCACAGGATTTCCTGTATCTCCCTCCTGCCGAGCGGGGGTAACTGAGGCTGCGATCAACACCCAGACGAGGCGGTGAGAAGTGCGAAGTACCCCGACCAGAGCCTAGCTGAGAGAGCAAGATCCGAGGTATACAGAGGCCCACCAGTTTCCGAAGTTTCCGAAGCTTCGAGTCGAGTCCAGTCCGGTTCAAGTCCAGTTCAGTTCCGAGGCCTTCCGTTCCGAGCTACCCGGTGAGTACCATTGTCGGGGAGGCGTTCTGACGTGCACATAGTTTGTGCCGGTCAAGACGGGTTTGGGTACACAAATCCGGTCTGCACTGTTTCAGCAGTGTATCTGTACTGTTTAGCAGTATATCAAGTATGTCTAGTATATAATTCAGAATTATCTAGTTAGTACCGAGTATTATGTTTAGTGACTAGTTCCCTAAATGGCCATCATTGTTTATTCATTAAACGTTAAATGTTAAAATGTTTTAAATACGTTCTGTATATTGTGGTGTGAATGACTGTTCATTATTGTGTTTTGTGGTATTAAACGTGTTCAAAATTAGGTATCAGATCAGTTCTCAATATGCCGCTCTTTTCGAAATTAAGACAGATCAAAACTAGAAAAGGGGTACTTGAAGAAGCTGTTCCCATTCCTCCTAGGGACACTCCAGGGTACTTCATGTATCATAAACATGGCCTAGACGCCATATTATTTCTTGATTTATGGGTAGACTACACCAAGGAATTACCAGAAAGTCAGAGGTGGCCCGCAGCTGGGACCTGGGATGCAGATTGCATCATGAAAGTAGAGGAAGAATTATGGAAAAAGAAAGCTAGACAGTCACAGAAAGATGCCATTGAATTATGGCGTAAAGAATCATATAGACGTACAGAAAAAGCGCTCAGACAGGAAGAGAAAAATAAGGAAAATTCAAATAAAGTTCGAGAAAATCTATTAATTGAAGAAGGTACTCGAGTAAAGTCAGAACAAACAGACAGACAAAGAAATGCCCTTATGAATGGTATGTATCCTCTTCTGGCCGAAGGGTTACCTAAGGCTACTCCGGAGATACCAAAAGACTTGCCACCCCCATTGTTTCCGATAAAAGCACATCCCAAAGGACATCCCCTCTTATTTAGACGACGCAGCTCCCGAGTATGCTAATGCTGCGCCACATAGACCGCCTGCCGAGGGGGTTCAACTCCAAGACCCTCCTCCGTCTGTACCTCCGCAACAGCAAACTCCGACACAAGTTCCGGCAAGCACATCTGTTTCTACATCTGTATCCACACCTATGTTTGCTATATCACGTTCAACGAATCCTTTCACATCCAGCACCCCAGGTGGTGCTACCGGAGGTACATCAAACATTTTTTCCACGCCACCCAGAGCAAATAAACTTTCCTTCCAAGAATTAGCCCACCAACGTACGCCCAAACTAGTAACTCCCGACACGCTCAAGGAACTTCTAATAGATTGTAGATATGACCCTGTGCCCGGAAAAGGGGACGAAATGCTGCTGGCATCATTACGTATCCGACGAGCTGCAATATATTTAGGGAGGCTACCAGGAATGACTACACATTTAGAAAATATATATCACTTTGTCCAGTCAGGACGAGATTCTGAAAGTATTAATAGAGCCTTGGAGTACCAGAAAGTGGAAATACAGGGGGAACTGTTACGTTTCCTCATAAACTGTGTGATCAGAAATCAAGACCGACCAGGGGTAAATCCGGAAGAAATGCAAATTCTTACCACATGGAGTAGGAATATATCAGAGGGGAGACATGATAAACGATCATGTATAGTAGCTATGTGCCGCAAGATCCGCAAAGAAGTAGAACGAATACACGAAGAAAGATTAGCAGTAGACGAGCCTGAACAAACCGAGGAGGAGGAAGAATTAGAACTACCCACAGGACAGTTAGAAACCATGGCCTATGTAGGTAGAGGAAGGTCTTGCAATAATACTAGATGCTTTACTGACCCGATACGTCCGATACGTCCAGATAATAGCAGAAATTTCCAAACTCCTATAATAAATATAAGGTCCCCCGAACATTCGTTCCAAGCCGCTGACAAATTACTCCGAGAACGAAGGGGTTATCATATACTCGATTCCATGGACGAACAAGAATTAGCCAGGTCAGCCGTTCATTGGGTTGATAGTCCCGGAAAATATAGTGATGATACATTAGCGCACACGTTTTTGAACCTCGCCCCAGATGAACAGCGTTTAGCTGGTATCTATATGGTTCAACAACTCCTTATATTATATAAAAGCCAACACTCCGATCCTGGTCCCTTACCTGATATATTGACTGAATTACTCACGAATAAATGGAGAGGTTCAGGTACCGAGTTAATTAGAGAAATACTAGAATCCAGAAAGCAGTACATTCTTTTTGTATGCCCCGAACATGTCTCACTGTCCATCAAGGAAAGAACGACGTATTATATGGATAGACAGAATCCCTTACGCGAAGTCCACCCGATAAAAGGTGAGGACAATCAGTTTAAACGTGTGTTTGTATACACACCCATATCTAAAATAGAACTATTAGAAATGAAGAAAGTGGTACCCAGTCATGACAAAGATCCAGCGGGTTTCCACCGTGAAATTAAAGACATGTTGCTCATGGGAGAGTATACCTATCCCGACATTATGACAATATTGAAGGTATTAATGCCTGCGGGCATTTACGAAAAACTCAAGGAAAAGGATTGGGAGGTGGGAGACCAAAAGATAGATTGGACAGCATTAGAAAACGAAGAAAAAGCTCGAGGTCCAGGTGCAGGGCTTGGGGAAAAGACCAAAACACTACCAGGTTTACTAGTACAGGTACTGCCACGTTTATTAACTACGAAAAAGGAAGACTGGGGTGCAATATCAGCCTGTAAACAAAAACCAGATGAGGACACTAGTGATTTCTATGCCCGATTCGAAAAATGTTTTGGTATAAATAGTGGAATAAAAGCAAGTAGCGAATCGTATCCACATCTGTTTGTGACAAAGTTAGTTGAAAATTCCTTGCCCCAAGTTAAGAATAGAGTATTGAAATTCGAGAGTACCTGGCAAGGTAACACTCCGTCACAAATGTTACAAATGTTACAGTACCATCACAATAGAATTAGAGAGGAACAAGAACATGAACAAAGACGCATGAAAGACATGAAAATGAAAATGCTAGTTTCCCAGACAGTTCCAGCTGACGGTCATAAAAAGGGTATGACACAGTCCAGTGTTTCAACAGGTCCTGTAAAAGGGACATGCAACTATTGTAAACAGCCAGGTCATTATGTACACGATTGTCCAGTTTTAAAACATAATATCGCCATAGGTAATTCAAAAGAAAGACCACGGCCACTTAGACAGGATCAGAACCAACAAGGAGCTCCGCAGCATGCACAGTCCATGCCAGCTCCGCAACAGTCTATGCCAGCTCCACCACCGCAGCCTATTGCTGCCACACAAACAACGACACGACAGATGTACCAGACCGCACAGTATGACTATCCTGATTATCAACGATACTCATGAAACAGCCTAGAGAGGGAAGTTGGCTTACCCCTTATCGAGGTCCCTGTAGATCAAGAAGGACCTTATGTACACAGTGAACTATTAGGCCAAGATAGAAAATTTTTACTTGATACAGGGGCAAGCCGAACAACAATAAAACGTAGTGAAGTTCCAGGGGCACCCCTCTCAGGCTCACAGAATATTTCCCTTGGCTTTTCAGGAAAACCTATCATTAACGAAGTATCACAGCCTCTTCCACTTACGATTGGTCCCTTGACACGAACTACAGATTTATTACTTACTAAATCATGTCCAGAAAACTTGTTAGGTATAAAAACATTGAAAGCTCTAGGAGCTATAATATGTTGTTCTCCGGAAGGAGTAAGATTGTTTTTACGTGATTTCAAAGGGCACTATGTGTCCCGAGACATGGATGACCGACTGCAGACTTTACCCACACATTTATGGGCACAAGGCCCTACAGATGTTGGTTGCATGAACATTACACCATATCGAGTCACACTAAAGGCAGGAGTGGTACTACCACGAATGCGACAATACAAGTTACCCCCAGATGCTGTAGTGGCTTTACTGCAAATCATTGACGAGCTTATTACCCAAGGAGTGGTTGTGGAAACCGACTCCAATGTATGTAATTCACCGATAATTCCGATTCTTAAACGAACTGATCCAAAAGCCCCGCCAGTATATCGATTGGTTATTGATCTGCGCGAATTAAATAAATGTATTGTACCACAATACCCCGTAGTCCCAGACATTTCTTCATTACTGACAGCCATTGATTCCGAAGCAACATTCTTTACTGTAATTGATCTCAAGAATGCCTTCTTCAGCGTCCCAATAGATCCGGAAAGCCAATACTTGTTCGGATTTAGTTTAAATGGACGAAGCTTTAAATTCACACGCGCACCTCAAGGATTCACAGAAAGCCCCAGCATCTATAGCCAAGCACTAAAACGAGAACTTGACAGTATCCACATGCCAGTCAACACTGCCCTGCTTCAATATGTCGATGACCTGCTGATCACCGCTAGAAGCGAACCTGAATGTGAAAAAGCCTCACTGACGGTTTTACAATTTTTGGCCGAAAAGGGGCACAAGGTGTCCCCTTCTAAGCTGCAATTCTGTGTCCAGCGAGTTGTTTACCTTGGACACTCGCTGTCCAAGGAGGGAAGGCAGCTTACACCAGATCGCATCCAGTTAATTGCTAACATGCCAATACCCAAGACACAAAAGGAGGTGCGGGCCTTTATAGGCCTCACTTCATATTGTAGGCAGTGGATCCCTCAGTATGCATTTCTAGCAAAACCACTCATCCAGTTGACAACACAGGAGGCAGCCACATCGACTGTTCTCCCTTGGACTCAGGAACATGCACAAGCTTTTGAAAGCCTAAAGAAAGCTTTATGTCAAGCGCCTGTTTTAGCAACACCATGTTACAATAAACATTTTACACTCTTTGTTACAGAACGCGAAGGTACTGCCTTGTCAGTACTCACACAGGAACAAGCAGGATCACACAAACCGTGTGCTTATTTTTCTAGTACATTAGATCCCGTACCTCAGGCTCTGCCTGCGTGCCTGAAATCAGTGGTAGCGACAGCTTTAGCAATCAGACAAAGCGATGCCATAGTGTTAGGACATCCATTGACAGTACAAGTACCACATGCAGTAGAGGTTCTCTTGAACCGCACACAAACACAACACTTGACTATAGCAAGACTCACTGGTTACGAATTAACATTATTTCAGCCACACATAGAAATCAGACGTTGTAGTACATTGAATCCTGCCACACTGTTACCAGTAAACGGAACAGACCCACTTGCACATGATTGTATTGAAGTTATCACTATCACGACGAAACCCAGACAAGACTTGACAGACGTCCCATTGTCAGACCCAGACCTGACGTTGTATGTAGATGGTTCATGTATGAGAACAAATACAGGAGAGCTAGTGGCCGCTTACGCAGTCACAACAGACACTGAAGTTATTGAAACAAATCGCATAAATACCTTGTCCGCTCAAGCAGCAGAGCTCATCGCTCTGACACAAGCCTGTATTCAAGCCACAAATAAAAAAGTCAACATATACACTGATTCACGTTATGCATTCGGAGTTGTACATGACTTCGGCGTGCTGTGGCGAGAGAGAGGTTATTTAACTTCTCACGGTGCCCACATTCAGCACGGACCCCTCATTCATGCCTTATTAGATGCAATACATCTACCCACTGCAATATCAATTATGAAATGTAAAGCTCATACGAAAGTTACTGATATCATTTCCCAAGGCAATGATCTAGCTGACAGAACAGCTAAACAGACTGCTCAAACTCACACATCTGACATGACAAAGACAATAGTCCCGACACCAACACATTGCATGACGGTTAAGGATCCCGCTCTTGACGTAATTGACATACAGACACATGCTACACCAGATGAAATAAAGAAATGGACTGAATTAGGAGGGATCCAAACGGATCAAGGATGGATGACGAAGGAAAAATCTGTGTGGTTCCTTCCTGATTCAATGGTCCAAGTTATCATTAATACTGTACATAGTCCAGCCCACCTAGGAGAAAAAGCTATGCTAGACAGCATTCAACACATTTGGTTCAACAAACATTTACGAGCAGCAGCTAAACAAAAAGTTCGTACCTGTATGATCTGTTGTCAGTTTAACCCAGGTAAAAGCATTCCCGTAGAACAAGGTGGATTTCAGCCTCCTGATCACTCTTTTGAAGTCCTCCAGATGGATTATATCCAGATGGAACGATGTCGAGGATTCAAATATGTTCTCGTAGTTGTCTGTGCTCTTTCCCGTTGGACAGAGGCATACCCGGTTTCAGATTACACTGCCCCGACTACTGCCAAACAGTTGGTTCAAGAATTCTTCCCACGGTACGGTTTACCACGTGTTGTCTACTCAGATAACGGCCAGCCGTTCTCATCCGAACTAATGAAACACGTTTCACTTTTGTTAGGCTATCAGTGGAGATTTCACTGTGTCCGACACCCCGAGGCAGCAGGTCTCGTGGAACGACATAATCAAACTCTGAAAATTAGATTGTCCAAAATATGTAGAGAGAAAGGTGTCGACTGGGTAGTAGCCTTACCAGTTGCACTCTTTTACATGAGAATGGTAGCGCACTCTCGAACAGGGCTATCCCCTTATGAGGTGGTCTTTGGTAGACCACCAAATATGTGGGGGACGCCTATACCACGCAAAATAACTGATGTTGACTGTAATATGCTGACAGATTACTTGGCTTCCTTGATGTCTGCACTACAATCTTGTCGTTCACAGGTAGCTGCAGCCTTTCCCGACAACACCGAGGTGAAACCCCATGACGTAATTCCCGGGGACCTGGTGTTAGTGAGGAACTTTGACCGGAAGTCTCAGCTGGATCCTAGGTGGAAATCGCCTCAACTCGTTCTGTTAACCACGAGGACAGCCGTGAAGATCGAAGGTCGAAAAGGCTGGATACATTCAAGTCATATCAAGAAATTTCATGGACTACCGTCCGATGTAAACGACACACCTCGCGTGTCTTCACCGATTGACTCAAAGCTTCCTTTGGTTGAACTGAATGACAAGGAACAATATAGACTAAAATTGAGGTCTAACAAGTCAGACAATTTGATTGTTTAAGTCCTCTCCAAGGTGAATCGGTCGAATTTGTCTCTGACATGTATCCCTTAGACCTGAATAGAGAAAGAAACAGAAAAATACAGTTGAAACAAATGAAACAACATGCGTACTGTAAATCACTGCGTAGTCATTGCACAGTGACGTTATTAATTTTGTTTTTCTTAAGCCTTTTAATAATAGCTGCAAGTATATTGTTGCACATATATTATCCTATTTCTAAACATGTTTACAATGTTACTGCTGAACATTCTTTTAGTGAATTACCCCCGCATGAGTTGTCCTATAGATTTGCGCTGCGCAATAACACTTTTATTAGTATGTTACATCATTCCCATCAGGTTAGCAATGCTACAAATTGTTGGATATGTGGCCGACTCCCTCCCTATCAGAACTATAAGGGAATTCTGCCTCTCTTCCCATATCCGTTCACACACAATGGCTCCTGTGGAGCATGGTTTAGTTGAATTAATTCCCTAGATTCGAAGTCTGCAGTTTATCAAGACAACTGGGTATGGGGAAACCTGAACTTAGTTTTGCTCAAAATCTGCTACCCTGACAAGAAGGGACTTCCCAAAAGAACAGGAACTGATCTAGAAAATGAAGTATATGGATTAGGTAATTTTACGCTTAATCTCATGATCCTGAATGTCGAATCCGAAGCTGCACCAATTTTGCCCGCTATGTCAGTATTTCCAGTTAAAGGTGAATTATGTGTAAGAAAGAATGGTTCCATACATATGGGCCATAGTAGATGCACCACTGTAATAGAATTCAGTGATCAAGGCAAGTCTACATTTAGAGCTTCTCGCCATTCCTACTTCATATGTGGTCAGACTGCATATATACGTTTGCCTCTAGATTGGGATGGTACCTGCTACATCGGATTCCTTTTGCCACCTGTTTTCCTAGCTCCTCCTGATTATCATAGAAATACTCATTTAGTACACAATAGAGAACAGAGAGATCTCCCAATAGTCGATTACACTGAGACAGCATGGGAAAAATACACAGATTTCAATAAAGGTCTCTTTCCCTATATAGGTACAGTTACCAATAGTAAGCTGATACGTAGATTAACCAGAACCCTTGAAGCAGTAGTGAACGAAACTATTTCCGCCTTAGGCAATTTAACAGAAGAGCAGTCTGCTATGCGGATTGTTGTGCTTCAAAATCGTCTTGTCCTTGACGTCATCCTGGCCGATAGGGGCGGAGCTTGTAGGGTCATCGGATCAAGCTGTTGCATTTTCATACCAGAAAATTCGCCATCTGTATATAAAGCCATAACTCGCCTTCATAAGATTGTAAGCCAGATACACCAGAATCCAGGCACCTGGACTTGGTCCGGTTGGTTTTGGAGTGTATTATCTACCTTTGGATGGAGGGTCCTATCCTTCCTAGGTATTGGCTTTCTCATACTATTCAGTTGCTGCTTATGCCTACAATGTGGACCAGCGATTTGTGGTCTGTGTGCCACATCGTGTATTCCACCACCAAGATTTCATTCATCCCGGAAGAAGAAAGAAGAACAAATGATGCTATATGAACAGATCAACGGATTGATGAAGATTGATATCTCTTAAGGGCAAGTAGGGGACAAGGAGGGAATGTGGAAATATGGATTTTTATGGTCAGTTATGTCCCCTATCTTGGACCCCAACGGTTTCATGTATAAATCACCAGTACATGTATGTTTCCTCCAGTTCCAGTTATGAAGACGCAAACACATGTGCGTCCACCGTCAACATGTCCTCTTTCAGATCCGCCATGAATGGGCCGGATATCCTATTCCTAAGTATGAAAGGCCACCGGCTTTATATGGTTCATTTATCCCATTTTACAGTCCAGGCGAGTAGGCCCTGATTCTGCCATTAAGCCTTTTCTTGCCTTCTGCCTCTGAAAACTCCAGTCTGAGCTCGCATCTGTATCCATGAACTTTGTCCTACTCCCTGCGCGGCTAACGGTGCCTGACTCCAGCCTGTTGCCTGCCAAAAACTGTATTTCACCTTCGAGATTATCTGCTCCGCTCCCTATCCAATGCATTCCTGTCTAGTAGTTTAAGTAAACATTCTTCCAGCTACCGAGCAAAAGGCCCGGCTTCTCTGTCTTTATGCAAGTAATTCATAGCCCTGTTACTATGGAAGATTTCTGCCCTCGCATCTAGTGTAGACACTTAGACGCTTGTACACGCACTCACAGTCAGTATAGAATATATTTTGTTCGAAAGACCTTTCCTTTTGGATAACATAGTTCTTTAAACATAGGATGTTAGATATGATTTGGGATTAGGTTGACTTGACCCCCCAGACTTCTGTCTCCACATGTAGAGCTAAATGTCAAGTCCCCTTCACCCCCTAGTTGCACGTCAATTGCACGTCATGCTGCTGCGCGCGCATCTCTGCCAAGTATTTCTGCTGACATTGCAAAATTCTTTCATGGAACCACCCCATTTATGCCATCATACCTGATGACGTTCTTTAGTTACGCCCAGTTACACCCACTTTAGTTACGCATGGATGTTTTATCTTAGTTATCAATTGTTACGCCTCCTGCATCTGTTTCACTGTAATGCCTATTGTATAAAAATGATTACTTGTCAATAAAGTATGGCCCTTCACTTCCTGAACCTTCGTGGTGATGGAATATGGAGTCCATCAATTCGAATTGATTTTGGAATAAAGCCCGTTCCGAACCTCTAATACCACGGATTCTGCCTCTTATTTTACTGAGCTATTATTACAGATTTTCCGCATCAAATTAAGTACCGGTAATTAAATTATTTACCACACAACGTGAACGCCATCACGTTGATGACTCAGTGTGTGTATCACGTGAGTTCTTGGTAGTTCATTTTTCAACTTAGCTACCTGTTCCGATAGCATTTTATGCTTAATTGTGCCACCTTTTGAATCTTTAAACCCATTCTGTCCCCAGTAGTGAAGATATTCATTGTATGACTGGACACAGTAAAAAGAATCACACACAATTAGTGTGGGGAATTCTCGATCCGTATTTACCAATGCCAGTATCAAAGCTTTTAATTCTGCCAGCTGAGCCGTGCATTCCCCTAGGGACTGTGTTTTTGTACAGCTTGGATGGAACTTGCCGTCCTGCATACGACCTTTTGCCATCACACACGCTGCGCTGAATTGCTGTTTACTTTCTATGGCTGCCTGCGCAGATCGGTCAGTGTAAATTAAGTATTCATACTGATCTAGAGGCATTATTTCATGTGGTAGAGGATATTCTTGTTCATATTGCAGGAATGCATGTGTTTTTAGACTTGAGTAGTATCTATATTCTACATCTGATGCAGTGAGAGAATTAGCCCATTGTATCCATCCCGGATGTAAGGCTTTAGCATTTGGGATGCTTGCCTATGTAGCATCTCTAAGGCCGGTACTAGAGTCACGACAATTATTTGTTTCCCCTGAGGCTGCGCTCTTTCTCTCACTACCGCAGTCTCTACGGCCGTCAGAATATCTGTATCTCTGTACAAGTGTGATTTGTATGCTATGGGTACTGTTTCGCCTTCATTATATGTTAACTATGTGTACCCAGGTTGACCCGCAACTACACGGATCACTAGATTGTAGATATTCACACGTGTCTGTAAATGTTTTGAAGCGATCATGTCAGCTTGTAGGGAACAAAGTGTATCTGTGTGTTCCTGTGCCCATTGCCTAGCGGAAAAATCGGGCCTTATGAGGCCGTGGAATAGTTTAACGCCTCACTCCACCACTTCTATTGTGCATATCCCCCAAAGTTTTTAGTGAAAAGGGGCAATATTTACAAGCACAGGTAAAGCCATGCAGGATGGCATTACTTGTGCTTGTTAATATCATGCAGCAGGTTGCCCGCCGGTGTGTCACACAACATGACGCACCAGCTGCGCAAGGGGCTTGTAAATCGGCCAATTAAGTTCGGCCCAGTCTTTAATTATCCTAATGTTGCAAAAAGGGTTCAGTTGAGTAGAAATCAATTCTTATTAGAAAAGACAACCCCCAACCATGGAGGTATATTTTATTTATGAGAAGTGACGCATCGCTACGTGAAAACAGCGAAGCGCCTTTTCTCAGTGCTCCCTCCTTGTGAAATCATGGATGCGTCATATTTACTGTATGACACATCATGTTGCAAGGAGTTACAGATATGTCAGTATTTCTGACGTGTCTGTAGGTGCAAAAGTGATGCATTGCTGCGGTGTGTCTGAAAACAGATGCAACTTCAGCAATGTTTCCTTTCGCATGGGGCAAGTCCCATGCATTAATGGGCCAGCGTCAGTCTTACGCCTGCTGTGAGGCAAGCGTAAGATATTGACGCAATTGTGTCTTAGAAGTGGGGCAGTGAAATCTTATAGATTTAACTGCCCCACTTCTACCAGGCTTTTTTGGGGGTAAGCCCACCCTTCATACATTATACCTGATGCAGGTATTATGTGACGCAGGGGTTTACAAAGTGATGCATCTGCCTAGATGCGTCACTTTGTAAATAGGGCTCAACATGGCACATTTTTTACGCTGCCTCAGCGTTACAAAAAGTGACGCACCAGCGGCGTAAGAGTGATGAAAGGCCTCATAAATAAGGAGATGAGTTTGTGCTTCTTCAGATCAAGCACTTTTAAACTATACCCAGCATGAATGACCTATGATTCCTTTCCTACACTTCTTAGGTAACATTTCCTATACACTGCTTTACACATGTATGATTCATTGTCCCTGTGTGATGTTCAGTGCTCTGACACACTACACTGGTATGAGTAGCTCTAAAAAACAAAACAAAAGCATGTGAGAAAGTGGTTATGGATACTTGAGGGTCACTGTTAAAGAGTGGCAAATCGCAATCATCTTCATTGTCTGATTTTGCCCGCGAGAAAGTAAGTTATGTTATGTTATGTTAGTGGTTTTTTTAAAGCGCAACAGCTGCCCAGCAAAGAGACATCCCAGCGCTGAACAGCAATGAGGTGACCAAGATCGGAGAGAGCCCAGGGAGACCTACGGAGTGGGGAAGAGAAAGGTTTTTATGGCTTTCCTGAATTCAAGGTAATTATTAAGGCCCCGAATGTGGGCCGACAACGAATTCCAGAGGATGGCTGCTTTGTTCTGAAAAGAACGACCTCCGGCACAGACCCTCCTGACTCGGGGGTCCACCCCCAGGTTTTGTCCCATGAAGCGGAGCTGGCGGGAGGGATCATAGGTTAGAAGCAAGTTGGTCAAGATATTCCAGGATGCAAGTTTCAGGACTTTAACCCCTTCAGTGCCCGCCCCTTTCCCCGCCCTGTGCCGGCCGTTTCATTAGCAGGCGGGGTTTGTGACGAGCTGGTCTCGTCATGGGCACAGCGCAACCGCGGCCCATGACGAGACCAGCTCGTCACGGGCATTGAAGAGGTTAAAGGCTATACAGAGAGCCTTAAACTCAATTTGCCTAGCAACAGACAGCCAGTGGAGACGGTGACTGGCCCTTGTAACTGAGCAGGCTCTACGCAGACCGAGGAGAGATCGTGCGGCCGCATTCTGAACTCTCTGTAGCCTCTGTATTTCTGTCTTGTTCGTTCCCAGATACAGTGAGCTGGCGTAGTCAAGTCTTGACATAATCAGGGCCTAGATGATGATCTGCCTGGTAGGGGCACCAAAGAAGCCCAGGATGGGTTTGAGTCCTCGCAGCAATCCAAAGCAGGTTCCCGCCACCTTTTTAGTTTGAGTCTGGAAATTAAGGGAAGCATCCATCCAGACCCCTAAGGTCTTCACTGCCTTCTTGGGGGCGGGGTCAGTGGTGGTGGATCTCTTGGGCCACCAGAGCTCATTCCATAAGCCATGGTCCTTTCCCACCAACAACACCTCCGACTTGTTGGCATTCCGTTGGAGACAGTTGACGGTCCTCCACTCGGCGACTGCCGCAAGATCACCTTGAAATCTAAAAGGGTCTTGCTTGGAGCCACTCGAGAGATCCACCACCAACTGTGTGTCATCGGCGTAGGAGACCATGGTAAGCCCTCTGCTCTTGGCTACTACAGCCAGAGGTTGTGCGTAAAGATTGAAAAGCAGAGGGCTCAGGGAAGAGTCCTGTGTACCCCTTGCCTGATGGGAAGGATGCCCGAGGTAAAGGGGGGAGCTATCACCTGAAATATCCTATCCGTGAGGAATGAGGCTAGCGACTTCAAGGCTGAGCCAATGATTCCAGCCTCCTCCAGGTGCCTCAACAGGATGGCGTGGGACACAGTGTCAAACGCGGCACTGAGATCCAGAAGGATCAGTGCTGACGTCTGCCCAGCGTCTAAAGCTGTCCAGAGATGTTCTGTGTGTTTACCACAAAAGAGCTGCTCCTAGTGTGATAATCCAAACGAGTTACAAGAACGTCGTGAGTGTGGGCATCTCACAAAAAGTTACGGACTGGTCTCACACACCACCTGGTGTCATGCTTCATCATTGACCAGTCCTCGCCCTCCAAAACCTTCGTTTGATGGAGGGCGGGCATACACTTGACGGCAAGGATGCACTTCTAAGTGACTAAGTGGGGGCCCGTGAATATGTGAGTGGGGTTAAAAATCATTATAGTAGTCAGAGGAGTTTTTAATGTAAAATGAAAACTATATGATATTAAAATGTAAATGTGACGGTGATTGGGGTGGTTATTGTCCCCTACCGTCTAGTGGATGGTCGACATGTTTCTGCCCAAGCGGCCCAATTGGGTCCATGGCATTCATCAGGACCTAGAGGTGAGAAAAGGGCTCCGTTCTTACCAAATGTTGGTAAGATGTTACCACTCCTCCCGAAAGTGGAGGACCGGGAGCGGACGTATAGGATTCGGGACGCATCCATCACATGTCATAAGGAGACAAAAACTGTGGATTCCCTCCGCCTCTTCCCCCATGGGACAAGTAGTCCATTTAACTAGGGCTTCAACTTTGGAAGCAGTTATAAAACGGTGAAGTGTGACCAACGCCACACTCACACAGTGGTAACATCTTACCAACATTTGGTAAGAACGGAGCCCTTTTCTCACCTCTAGTGCATCCTTGTCGTCAAGTGTATGCCCGCCCTCCATCGAACAAAGGTTTTGGAGGGCGAGGACTGGTCAATGATGAAGCATGACACCAGGTGGTGTGTGAGACCAGTCCGTAACTTTTTGTGAGATGCCCACACTCACGACGTTCTTGTAACTCGTTTGGGTTATCACACTAGGAGCAGCTCTTTTGTGGTAAACATTTAGTATTGGAGGCTGCTAGCTCCTAGAACCCCGCGCCTCTTGTTCCCTCCTCCACACATCCAGTGGAGTATTCTTGTGATCAGAGATGTTCTGTCACAGCCAAGAGCGCCGACTCTGGGGCATATTTACAAGGCGGCGATAATAAATTATCGCCGCTTTTGCGGCCGTTTTCACAAGGTGTTAACGCGTGAAACCTTGCTTTAGCGCCGGGAATCTTAACTCCCAGCTTTGCAATGAGAGGCAAAGTGGGCGTTCCTGACCTGACATGACAGGAGAAATGTCGCTAAGCGACATTTCTACTATCATCAAGCCCCACGCTATGAAGCATAGCGACAGGAAAAGTAGCGATAACCCCTGTTATCGCTACTTTCCTTACGCCTGCTTCAGGACTGACTTAGCCATGATATCCTATGGAAGGTGGATATCATGGCTAAGTTTGTGAGTCCCTATCAACAAGCTAACACCACATTTCTTGAGATTATCACTGGGTTTCCAGCGATAATCTCACGTTAGGCAGTTAGCGTTATGATATTTATCGCTTTTGAGATAAGCGTTCCTAATAGCACGCTATCTCAGCGATAAAAATCCATGTTAGCCGGCGATAATTATCCTAGCGCTAAGTGCGCCTAGCGATAATTATTGCCGGTTGTTGCTGATATGCCCCTCTGTGCTGTGACCAGGGCAAAAACCATTTTGGGAAGGGTCGAGCCTGTTGTTGGAGTTTAGGTGTTTTGTGAGGAGGGAGTTAACATAGGCCTCCGTGATCTTTGCGGCCCAAGGTAGCAGGGAGATTGGCTGAAAGTTTTCTGGCTTTTTTGGGTCTAAGGAAGGTTTTTTGAGCAGCGCTATCACCCTGGCCTATTTCCACGCCGTAGGCACGGCCGCTGTACTGAGGGACCCATTGATCACCTGTTCTAAAGGACGTAAGATGGTGGGTAGAATTTTCCAAAATTGCCCGGGCTTCAGTGGATCGACTGGAGAGCCTGACTTGATTTTAGAACAAAGGGTGAGCAATAGATCCGGGGGAAACGGGGAAAAAGCCTCTAGTGTGACATTGGTGTGATTGCAAGATGCCTCAGGAGGGCCGAGTTGGACCATAGGGAAGTATTTATAAATGTCTTCTGCCTTCCTGACAAAGAAGGAAGCAAGCTCTTCACACTGCTGATCACAGGTGATCAATAGACCTACGGCGTCTTTCTGAGTTTTAAGGCCTGAGACTGTGGAGAAGATACTCTTCGCTGGGTTAGTACTCTTGCTGATTTGCTCAGCATAATATGCTGCACACTCAACTTGGATGGCCCTGTGGTATCTCCTTACGGCTACCCGGTAGTGATCCTTAGATGTCGGGTCATAGTCCCTTCTCCAGATTCTCTCCAGCTTTTTACAGATTTTAAGCAAAGCAGCTAATTTAGTGTTGTACCATGAATGGGATTTAGATTGACGATTCATGGACAACTTAGCTGGAATCAGGCTATCAAGAGGCTGGCTAATCCAGTTAGAGAAGACCGAGTTAGCCTTGTTAGGGTCAGCCGGTAAAGCTGGGGAGGTGGCGGAGAGGTGGGTATGGAATTCAGTTTATGCCAGGGGCTTTGAGGGAAAATGTTTTAACTAAATTACGCGTAGGCCTGATGCCCTGAATGGATAATGATCCGATCAACCCATCGGTATAGGGGGTTGGACTGTAAGGGAAGTAATATTTGTAAAAACTGGGTCCAACATGTGGCCAGCTGAATGCGTTGGTCCTGAGACCTGTTGATCGAGCTGAGAAGCTGCACGATCGGCCCAAAAAAACGTCCCTTTGGAGTCAGACTGGTTATCCAGATGCAGATTAAGATCAACTGTGACTGTAAAATTAGAGGCATTGACCGCCAGGGCACTGACAGTCTCGCTAAGAGCTTCCCTGAAGACTTTTGAGGGACCCGGAGGTCGGTAGATCAGTGAACCTGTCATATTGTAGTTGGGATTAAGGGCGATTTTAAAGTGGGCACATTCGCAACTGGCAACGGTTTGCTTTCTAAAGGTGCAAAGGTAGCCTGTTTTAAGAATGACCGCAATACCCCCGCCTCTCGTTTCCCTGTTGAAGGTATGTATCTTACAGCCTTACGGGAGTGCGAGCACTTGCTCCTCGACCATGTCCTCCGAAAGCCAGGTCTCTGTGAGGAAGAGGACGTCGGGGGACTCAGCTTCCAGGAGATCATGAACATCGGCAAAGTGATTGGCTAGGGAGCGGCAATTTAGGTGGAAAATGGCCGTGTAATTACTCCGAAGGGGGGGCTGGTGGCTGCTAAGCGTTGTGGGGGTGCCTGACAAGAAGCCACAGCATTTGCAGCCAAAGGGACCCTCTACCCCCGCCAGACCAGATTGTTTGCACCTGCCCACCTGCATCCTGATTGCAAGCAACTCATTTTGGGTGTAAGTGTACCCCATATTATCATAATTGACAGCATGTCTGGTGTATGGCGACAAACTGGCACAGACGGGCTTGCCTTTGGCGCGCCGCTGCGCGGCTGGGCACCCATATTGCTTATGTAATGCCCCCGGTAGTGGAAATGAGGGGTGGAGGGCGGAGCCACATCCCTCCACGCAAACAACTGACGCTGCAGTGGACCGGGGATGGAGGGAGAATCGAGCAAAATGCACAAGTAAGCTTCTTTGTTAAAATTCTAAAGTGAACAGAGATTACAGTTTGTTAAAACCCAATTTAAAACACAAAGCACAAATTAGGCTAAAAACAATGGTGACCTTGCCTAGTGGCGCGCTGTCACCTCACTCATAGTTGTTGAAATGGCACTCATAATTACATTGAAATTATGAAAATGTCACACATTGCATTCTGAAACCCTGGCAGCTATGAATCTCGTAAGGACCTGTGATACTGCACTTTGTGCTGCTGACTCCACCGGGACATTTAGTAGCGACCTGCGGTACTGCACTTTGTGCTTCTGACTCCTCGGGGACATCTAGTAGCGACCTGCGGTACTGCTTCTTGTACTGCTGACTCCACAGGGACATCTAGTAACGACCTGCGCTACTGCACCCCATTGCTGCTGACTCTACAGGGACATAAAGTGATGACCTGTGGTACTTCACTCTTGGCTATTCCAGCAATGAGTGGGGAAGGGCGGAGATGGCAGTATAAATAGGAAGTGAACGCAACATCTGTCTTTCCCGCAATCCTCTGAGCAATAGCTACACATATTTCTCACAGTACTCTTGGGGGCATATTATCAAGCACGGAGTTGAAATTATCACCACTTTAGCGGCAGAAAACTGCCGCTGAAGCGGCGATAATGGGCTTGATAATATGCCCTTGAGAATTCTGATAGAAGCCCATGTTGACACCTAAACATGGGCTTCTATTGAAACTCTCAAGGGCATATTATCAAGCCCATTATCGCCGCTTTAGTAGCAGTTTTCTGACGCTAAAGCAGCGATAATTTTAACTCTGTTTCTTGATAATATGCCCCTTGTTTTTCATACTTATAGGAATATAGAATTATTTTAATTTTCATGCACAGTAAAATATGTGGAATATATTTGTCTGGCCTGGGGCAATTGACTAACATTTTGCTCCAGGTTTGTGTCACAAAAATAACGCTAACCAGC
Organism: Triturus cristatus; assembly: GCF_964204655.1. Lineage (NCBI taxonomy): Eukaryota > Metazoa > Chordata > Amphibia > Caudata > Salamandridae > Triturus > Triturus cristatus. Next base: position 1,202,970,239 of record NC_140582.1, on the reverse strand, counting down.
ACAAAGTGTGTTTTTCCTAATTTGCTTTCCAGTGCAAAACTTGTTTTGTGCTGGAAAGAATCCTGGGGCAGATTTACAAGCCCCTTGCGTCACCTGATGCAACAGCAGCGCATTTTGCTGCCCCATATTTACAAGGGCAGGAAAAGCCACCCTGGCTGACTTTTTCTGTACTTGTAAATAAGGCCCCTTTACACGCAGCACTTTGCGTGAAAAGGGCGTTCCCTGGGTGTTGTTGTGGGTGTTACCACGCAACAACCATGGAACCAGACACATTTCCAGGTTTACAAGAATCGTAAATGTGTAAATGCACCTGAATGCTACGCCTCTCCAGGGGAGCCGTAGGGAGGCGCAACGAGGATCTTCTCGTTTCTTTCCTCTTTCTATGCGCGCTGCATTCTGCAAAACAGATAGAAAGAGGAAATCACCTCTGGTGATTGTTTATGTACAGGAAGGTGTCCCTTCCTGCACATAGACATTCATTTCAACAATGACATCTTGCAAGTTCTATGAGTGCTAATGCAGCACACATAGAAGTTGTAAAACACCATTTCTGATTGTTTATGTGCAGGAAGGAAACCCTTCCTGCACATAAACATCATCCCCGTGGCGCCGGCATACTTGCACCATGGCGTCGGCGCATGCAGCAGTTTGTGCGCCAGCTCAGGGGGAAGCACAGAGATGCAACAGATTGTTGTAAATATGTTGCTTGCCTGTGCTTCCAAACTAACGCAGCGCGGTGCAGCAAAATGACTTGCTGCACCGCGTTGGGTTAGTTTATTGTAAATCTGCCCCTCTGAAAGTACCACAAATCAGCGGAAAGCGTTGCTTTCCGTTATTTAGCACCATGGGGCATTACAAGGGAATTCCCATGCAACCACCCATGCCTTTAGACTTAAAACACTATCTACAAACAATATCAGACAGGGTTTAGTGCCAAAAGTTAAACTATTTAAAAGAAGGAGTGAAGAGGAGACATGTTTTTATTTCTCCTTTCTTTTCTGACTTTTCTTGCGTGCTGCACTGTGCAGCACACATACAAATTAGGGAAATTGTTAAAGCATGTCTACATTTAGAATTTTGTACTGGAAGGAAATTCTTCCAATACAAAACCTATGGCAGACTAAGGCACGCACCCTGGCACTATGGTGCTGAGTTGTGTGCCTGGCGCACAACAGCTGAAATCAGCGATGGCGCTAGGGAAAGGGGAGAAGGGAGACATATCTTTGTAGATATGGTGCTCTCCTTCTACCTCCCTTCTACGCAACGCAGCGCAGCATGTTTGGCCACTGCGTTCTATGACTTTTTGTAAGTCTGGACCATTGTGTTGTAAATTCTAATAATTTATGGCCCATCCTTATATTGTATGGTGACTATAATGTTTGGTGGGCTCAACCTCCATCATTTTTATTTTGTGTTAAGTTTCGACCTATGTATGTTTTTTTATTTGCACTTCGAGTGTCAATGATTGGCCGTTATGGTGGAATATTTGAAAAAAGTTTTAAGAAAAAAGCATCTTTTGAACTTGTAAGTAAAACTGTTTTTACTTTGATTTGGTGATGGATTGTTAGTCTGAAAACATGGGGGCATATCAACAAGGGCTTTATCTCTGCGTTTTTGGCTTTAAAAGCCAAAAAAGCAGAGATAAATCTAGCGCCCTATCAACAACAGGGTGCTAACATGCAAATTTGCATGTTAGCACCCTTTTACTCTACGCTTCCCCTTGCATCTCCAATGAGATGCAAAGGGGGCGTTCCAGAGTAAAATAATAGGAGAAATGTCGCTAAGCGACATTTCTCCTATTATCAAGAATATCGCTAACCCTGTTAGAGACAAAAAAAGCAGCGCTAACCGCTGTTAACGCTGCTTTTTTACGTCTGGTATTTTTCTGACTTAGCCATGATATCCTATGGAAGGGGGATATCATGGCTAAGTTTGTCTGTCCCTATCAACAAGCTAACGTGAGATTATCGCTGGGTTTCCAGCGATAATCTCACGTTAGCCACTTAGCGTGAGGATTTTTATCGCTATTGAGATAAGCGTTGCTAATAGCACGCTATCTCAGCGATAAAAATCAACGCTAGCCGGCGATAATTATCCTAGCGCTAAGTGCGCTTAGCGATAATTATCGCCGGTTGTTGTTGATATGCCCCATGATAGTTTGTGACGTACACCTGAAAGCACAACATTGTTGTATTTCAGTTAAGATGTCTGTATTATTTGGTGTTATTTTGCAGTTTATAAAAGTGATTCTGGGTCAAGCTGCAGGCTTCAAATCTGGCACATCAACAACCTGCTTTAAAAAAGCGTGAGTAGATGAATGCCTTTTAGCTCTAGCCTGCGGGCAGCGCACATGCGCTGTCACTTGCCAATCTATTGCGGTTTTTTTCAAACCTCTAAATGTTTTTTTTTAGCCCCTCCCATTACACAAGTTCACATTCATTTTTTGTTACTTTAAACAAGATCACATTCATGTTGTTAAGTGACTTGCCCAGAATCACTAGGGGGCTTATTTACAAGCCACTTGCGCCGCTCATGAGTCACTTTTTCCATATTAAAAGTGACGCACTGGCGGCGCACGGGGCTTGTAAATGAGCCCCTGGATGGTTAGCCGATGCCGCCCCTGCTTGTTTTTCTTTTCTATGTCGGACACATGCTGGGGCATATTTACAAGTGCCTAACGCTGCTGGAGCGCTTCATTTTCAAGAGCTCCGGTGGAATTGATCTCTACCCCATGTTTACAAGGTGGCGTTAAACCACCTAACGTGGCTTATTGTTATGTTATGTTATATAGCTTATAGAGCACACGGCTGCCCCAGCAAAGGGGCGCCCCGGCGCTAATAACAGTCGAATGGAGAAGACCACCAGGAAAAGCACAGGGACCTACAGTGAGGGGAAAAGAGGAGTCTTAGTTGCCTTATGGAATGCCAAGTAATTATTTAGGCTGTGGATGGACAGTGGGAGAGAGTTCCAAAACTTGGCTGCCAGTGTGTTTCACCCCAGTGCCGCCACTTCTGCATTTAGTCTGTCTCCCGGAGCGCCAACATTTAGCAGCCGGGACCCAGGGAGCCGCAGTAGGTTTAAAGTGGGAACCGCCAACAGACTCCAGTAAGTTACCGCTCACGCCCGCTTCAGACTTTCACCCCGCGCTTGATTTTTAATCTTCAGTGCCATAACTGCCACTGTCTTGCCTGCGCATAGCGACTTCTCGCACCTACATGACGCGACGGTACCCTGCGCAATTACACCAGCCAGGCTTACCTACATTAGTACAGCTTTGGGCTACAGGTTAACCTGACCCCTCATTCTTTCATCTTTTCACTCCTCCCCGCAGAGTGGGACCAGAGGCAGTTCCTCTCCCGTGCCTCCGATCGGCTGCCTAACACTACAATTTAGTGTAACTATGTTCTTTGATTTTCCTCCCGTATAATTGATGCCTTCATTTTTAACTAACTACTTGTTTATTTAGTGGCATACCTATAGGCACTTGGTAATGAGCACACCATGCAACACCACTTACTGGAAGTATGCCCTCGTGGCTCAAACTGTCGACCTGAGCCTTATTACGTATTTTATGCCACGGCCCAGCATGCAACCCGTACCGCCTGCACTATAAACATGCACTATTACGCTACAAAACGGCTAATTGCCATATTCTTTTGTACCTTTATAGCACCTGATCACCCGGCATTATCCTCTTGGACTCACGTATGTGCCCACCATGAATTGACAGGCACATGTTGCCCAGACTAAAGATTGCTCTTTTAATGTTGCTTCTAAAATTGTTATATGTGTATTGTCTTGTCTGTCATTTATTTCACAAGTACCTCAATTTCGGTTGTTTGGCGCCGTCCAAACACTCCTATTTTTCCCTACACACCTTAGCGAGTGTGTTGTGGCCATTCTACACACATGGCGTAATTTTGCCATCCACTTTTTCACACTTTTCACCTGGTCCTGACGAAAGCCCCTCATACCTTTAATTGTGGGACGAAAAATGTTGACCCAAGTCGACAACTAAGAGACTAATGACTTCACTAGTTGTCTTTCGTCATTTTTAACATACCCTGGGCCACCACGAATAAAATTCCCATGGTCAGGATTCCCAGAGGTATTTTTAACTCACACTTCACTTCATCACACCACTGCACCACACCTGCTCCGCTGTAATCAGGCGTCGTAGCACAACTGGGCGGCATTCGGCCACCCGGTTGGGACCCCGATGATGAAGCATGAGACCAACTAGGTTGGTGTGTGAGGGCTCTTTTAAAAGAATCGAAGGATTCCTTGGCACTGTAAATCAACTACAGTGAGTCCAATCCCCACACAGGTCTGGGGACGTCCACATTGTTTACTTGATTCATACAGGCGATAGGGACGGTTCCCCCTCTATTCCTCGCTCTCCTATTGCTTGATATTGTAAATAAGGCCCCCTTTCACGCTATGCTGTTTTTAAATTTATTTTTTATTAGTAATATTTTTCTTTTTATTGATTTTGATAATACAGAGGGCATTTGTTACAGTTCCACATTGGCATGTTACACATGTCCGATTACATAGCATATGGTGCCGCTGTGCAATGCAGTGACAAATATTCTGCATAACCATAAAAAATAACAGTGAGAACAATCTCCATCTTATGCGATTCCTTGATCTGTACATAGCCCATTCCTCTATCGTGGGAGGCCATCGCCGCTTTGTACTTAACAATGAAAAAAGGTAAAAGCACGTGTTATCGATCACAGCAGATTATACTATCCCCACATTTGTATATATTAGTCTGTTAGGTCTGAGTTTGCATTCGTCATATAAACAACATATGGGGCCCAGAAATCTCGTCATCGTGAGGCTTCAGGTAGCTCTTTTGCATAGTTTTCCAGCTGTGTTTTACAGTAGACCATATCACGTAGCCAGCCTTTTCTTTATGCAGTACATTTTTCCCGCCCCAACAGATTGATATTCGGCGTTTAGCCAGTAATAGGGCCACCGCTGCTAACTTACGCCCCAGATATCATTTTCAGCAGGCCTAATAGACATAGCTCCAGTGTACATGCAATCTCCACCCCTATCATCTCGGTCACTATGCCCATTATCTGTGACCAGTACGTCGCTATAGGTTTGCAGAGCCAGCCAAGGTGGATAAAATCTGCGTCATCCGCTTTGCAGCGTTTGCATTGTCCCCTTTCAAGCTATGCTTAGCGTGAAAGGGGAGGGCAATGGGTATTGCGGTGGGCGTTCCACTCCAACACCCATTGATTCTGAGGCTGCCTCCCATTTACAAGGGAGGCGTAAATAGGAGGCAGCGCCAGAATTAAGACCCTGGAAAACCTGATCTTAACCTGGCGAAGCAAGGAGAAATGTTTTATTTCTCCTTGTTTTTGCTGTTTTCATGTGTGCTACTTTGTGCAGCACACATGAAAACAGAAAAAGGCCAAAGATTGTTTATGTACAGGAAGCTGTTTTGCAACTTCTGTGTGTGCTGCATTAAGCAGCACTCATAAAAGTTACAAAACAGCATTTCATGATTGTTTATGTGCAAGAAGGGGACCTTCCTGTGCATAAACAATCTTCCCCTGCGCGCAGACACCCTTGCGCTCAGGGTTTCACCATATTCTTGTAAATATGGTGCAGCCGTGCGTATCAGAAGTGGCAGAGCGTGTCATTAAGCCAGGAAGGGTAACAACACGCTCCTTATAACCAACAAGAGTCATCGTTCCTATCATTGGAAAAAAGTGTAAAGAGCTCTTGTCATTCTACTACTGTGTTTGGGGGGGACAGTGTGTCCTGTTCATGATGCCGTCACACACCCAGAAGGTTGTCATGCTTCATCATTGGGCTATTGCTCTTCGTCGGGCCGGCACTGCAATGCCCTACGGGTCCCCCGAAGAGTCACTTTTTCGGAGATATTTTCGATAAAGCCGTATGGGTGTGTGGGGTAAGTGGCAGTAGTGTCCTAGCGTGAAGTTAAAAAATGAATGGAGAGGTGCTTGAAGAATTTATTGAAAAAAGGGGGTCCCTCTGTCATTAGTAAAAAAAACCAAAAAAGTGGTGCTGCTGTGAGGGATATAACGGCCCTATGTAGCTAAATAAATAACATACCCCTAGATCAACATGTTTCGCGCTATATCAGGGTCTCAGGAGGAGATCCCATGCGCTTCTTCAGGACCAGAAAGCTATTTTGTGATAAGCAAAGAAGGTGTGTGGCCTATAATTATTAATCTGGTGTCACTTAAGAGAGCGTGGAAGTAGTATTCCAAGAAAAGCAGGAAGAAGTCCCTATGAGATTCGGCTGTGGGTCCCTCGAGACAGTTCCTCGTAGGTAAAGGCGCCCGTACACCTTCCCGACCTCACGCTGTCTCTGCCACTTCTCTTGTACATATGGCCCTTGGGGGCATATTTACAAGCCCCATCGCCACAAGAATGTCACTTTTAATGATGTTCCAGTGGTGTTAGGGGCCTCACCTTTTAAATATGCCCCAAAAGATTGCTGAGGGTGGGTGATTTCGGCTCATCACCAGGTGATCATGTGAAGGGGGCCAATATTGTGTCACACACAGTGGGAGTGAGATGGCAGGTACAGCCCTGCCAAGTATCATGCATCAGGGTTAGACTAACGCATTTTAATGCAGATGACCGCATCACCACATTAAAATGCATTAGTCACGCTTAATTAGAACTCCTCCGACTTTATTATATCATGAGGCACTGCATTTATTTGAACAAAACAAAGCCAAAATGCTCGGCCGGCCCTCAAAAGGGTTGGTCTTTTAATATTGGCACACACACAGGATTTATTTATTTATTTAATGCTATTTTATATAGCGCGAACATTACCCGATGGTGTCAGAGCGCTTTACAAAAGAACCAGTTGCGTTACACAAGGACATGAGTTACATAAGAGATACAAACAGAAAAAATTGCAAATGTACAAGTTGTAAAGTCACTCAAGGGAGAGATACCAGGATGTACTTGCAACAAGTATTTAATGTTCATGCGTTAGCATGGTGTCCTGATTTCAGTTTTGCCTTATGTTGGTTTGTTTTTATCCGTTGGAATCTTGATGATGTTCACTTTCATCTTTAGAGAAACACATTTAGGTTTAGGCACTCCCAGAGCCAGTGTATGTGAGCCCCAGGACCTGGAAAAGAGCAGGGACGTCAGTAGATATATTAGTAAGACACATTACTGATTAAAATATTGCACATTATTTTATTAGCACAGGGCTAAACCAGTGCATTTCTTTTAATTATTTTACAAACAGTGCACAGTCCTTTTATTAAACTGTGGAATCCTTCCCAGAGCATTTCAGGGGCAAAACAAAATCAGCCAGCAAAAGCCTTGCGTTCTATTGAGATGCAAACGCCTTGTGCCGTACCACCTCCGCAGCAGACGCCGGTACACTGAACAAGGAGCGCTTTGCTTGCGTGCGTCTGTCGGGTGTGCACGGGGACTCCCGGGGCTACAGAAAAACCCTTTCTAAAGCTTCTCAGGCTTCACTCTTAATTTATTTTGGTGGCAGTAGCAGCACACAGGGGGGCATTCCTGAAATAAATTGAAAGGATCTAGGCTGAGCAGCTTTATGGGTAATACCTAAGGTACCCTATTTTCCGTTTTTACGGATTTTTATAGAAAAATACAGACAGAAAACAATGTGTTCTCTGTCTGCATTTATTTTTAAGAATTGATAAACACAGAAAATGGGCTTCTTTTATGTGACTCTTTGTGCTGCCTTTCATGAATTATAGCCCAACAGCTGGGCAGATGGACAGCATGACAAATTAAAAAACATGATGAAACGTCTTTAAATAACTGCATTTGCCAACATACATTTGTGGTATAATGCTAATATTTGCCAGTGCATGTACTGTTCGGAATAATTTGGCAACTTGGGGGCATATTATCCAGGACGGCGAGCGAGACACTCTTGTTCTTTACCCGCCTACACCAGGCTCCATTGGTACACGGTCGTATCCGCCCGTGAGATCTGTTTACTCCAGTTTCTGTGATTCGAAAACCCGTTTTCTACCTCGGATCCTTTTGAAGTTTCACCGACATCTCGATTTCCATCCCTAACTCACTTACATCAGCCCTGAAGGGTCACAGGTTTCTACCTGTTGACGAAACACGTGTCGGCTGGCGCTCTTTGTATTGATGAACTCATCTTGAATTAAAACAACATTCACAGAACGACAAGTGTTGAACTACTTTGACTGTTCTGTGAATGTCTTATTTATCGTAAACGTGTGCACAGGGCTTGTTGATAATTGTTTTGGCATGGGTTTTTGCCCACACCTTACACAGGGGTTTTGGGTCTTCCCCTGACCTGTTTGCACCGTGAAGTCATTGTTCTTCTTTTCTCTCGCTGTACCTTACCGTTTACCTGCCTCAGCGCCATTTATCCTGTTTTCCAAAACCCCTCGCAGTGAATATGCGGCGTTAACATTATTGCCGGTTTAGCGGCAGAAAATTGCCGCTGATGCGGCGATAATGGCCTTGATAATATGACCTGGAGAATTCCCATAGAAGCCCATGTTCACACCAGAACATGGGCTGCGATGGGAATTCCATAGAGCATATTATCAAGCCCATTTTCGCCGTTTTAGCGGCAGTTTTCTGCCACTAAACCGGAGATAATTTTTAACGCTGTCCTTGATAATATGCCCCTTCAATAGCTAAAACACGACAGAGTCAAAGTATGAGTGCATGTCTATCATTTTAAATAAATATGGAAATGTTCAGTTTTACAACTACATTTATATGCAAAAAACAAAATAGATATGGATAAATACAGATAAAAAGGCCTGAAAATAAAAATGGATAAATACAGACTGAAATGTTAAAAAAATAAATACCATAAAACCGGGAGCCCTAGTTATAACGTTATGTTTTCCCACCCAGTCTTTCATTATCCTAGTTTGGCTAAAAAAGTTAATTTGGGTAGAAATGCAATCTTAATAGTAAAGCCAAGCCCAACCACTGTGGTACGTTCCTTCTCCAGACCAAACACTCTTAAAATATACTGCCTACTAGTATGGATGATATGTGATACTCATTCCTACATCTTGTAATCTTCACTGCTTTATATAATATTTCCTGGAATGAATTACCCACCAATGATTGTCTCTGTATAATGTGTGTGTGATGTAAAGTGCTCTGACTCTCTGCACTGGTTTGAGCAGCTACACCCTCCCACTCCGCCGTCCACACGCTTGACCCCATCTTCTCCGCAAGCTCCCACGTCTCCTTCAACCACACCACCGAGCACCACTGGACCGATCACCGCTGCATCCACTTCACCTTCCGGAAACCCACCACGCACCACCGCACCCAACAGATGCCACACCGCTGCTGGAGCAAAGTCACCCAAGACCAGCTTTCCACCACCCTCGCCCGGAGCCCACCCGCAGATCCAAATGACCCCGACATCGCCGCTCGCAATCTCAGACAGTGGATCAGTGACTGCGCCAACTCCCTCTCCCCACTCAAGAAGCCCTCCAACACCCACACCAGCAAGAAAGCCAGCTGGTTCGCCGAAGAACTCCAGGCCTCCAAGCGATCCTTTCGAAAACTCGAAAAAAACTGGATCCCTGAATGAACACCGGAAAGCTACACAGCACACAAGAACGCCACCCGCAGACACTATCACCTCATCAGTTCCGCCAAAAGGACCTCCTTCAAAGACCACCTAGACAACAACGCACACAACAGCAAAGAGTTTTTCAACATCGTGAAGGAACTCTCCAACCCCAGCTCCAACACCAACGACATCCCACCTTCACAAGACCTGTGCGACTCGCTGGCCACCTTCTTCCATCGCAAGATCGCAGACATCCACAACAGCTTCAACGCTGTCACCACCCCGGCAACCACTGAGATCCCCGCTCCCACGACCACCACCCGCACCAACCGCCTGCTCGCCTGGACCAACATCAACGATGACGACACCATCAAGATCATGAACACCGTCCACTCTGGATCCCCGGAAGACCCCTGCCCACATCACATCTTCAACAAAGCCAGCAGCACCATCTCACCCTATCTCCGGAAAACCATCAACATCTCCTTCGAGACAGCGACCTTCCCGGAGAACTGGAAGCACACAGAGATCAACGCCTTACTCAAGAAACCCAAGGCGGACCCCAAGGACCTCAAGTACTTCCGACTCATCTCCCTGCTCCCGTTCCCGGCGAAGACCATCGTAAAGGCCATCAACAAACAACTGACCAGCTTCCACGAGGAGAATAGCATCCTGGACCCATCTCAGTCCGGGTTCTGCAGCAACCACAGCACCGAAACTGCCCTCATCGCTGGCCACCGATGACATCAGGACCCTGCTAAACAACGGAGAAACCGCGGCCCTCATCCTCCTGGACCTGTCAGCCGCCTTCGACACGGTCTGCCAACGCACACTACGAACACACCTCTACGACGCCGGAATCCAAGAGAAGGCCCTGGACTGGACCTCCTCCTTCCTCTCCGGCAGAACACAGAGCGTCCGCCTCCTCCCCTTCCACTCTGAAGCCATCGGGATCATCTGCGGCGTACCCCAAGGCTCATCCCTCAGCCCAACGTTGTTCAACGTCTACACGGCACTGCTTGCCCACGTCGCATGACGGCAGGACCACAACATCCTCTCCTACGCCGACGACACCCAGCTGATGCTCTCCCGCAGCAAGGACCCCCACACCGTCAAAACCAACCTCCGTGAAGGAATGAAGGCCGTCGCCGTCTGGATGAGGAACAGCTGACTGAAGCTGAACTCGGACATGACGGAGGTCCTCATCCTTGGATCCACCCCATCGGCCTGGGAAGACCTCTGGTGGCCGACTGCACTAGGAACACCCCCAACACTCACCAACCACGCACGCAACCTAGGGGTCATCCTCGACTCTACCCTCTCCATGACGAAGCAGGTCAACGCTGTGTCCTCCTTCTGCTTCAACACCCTCCACATGCTTCGTGGGATCTTCAAGTGGATCCCCACTGAAACGAGAAGGACGGTCACCCAGGCCCTCATCAGCAGTAGACTGGACTACGGAAATGCACTCTACGCAGGAGCCCCGCCAAAACTCCTAAAACGGCTTCAACGCATCCAGAACGCCTCCGCACGCCTGATCCTCAACATCCCTCGCCGCAGCCACATCACACCCCACCTGAGAGACCTGCACTGGCTCCCTGTCAACAAGAGGATAACCTTCAAACTCCTCACACACACACACAAGGCACTCCACAACACCGGACCAACGTACCTCAACAGCCGACTCAGCCTCTACACCCCCACCCGCCAGCTTCGCTCTGCAGAGCGCACCCTCGACACCGTCCCCCGCTTCCGAAGAGTGACAGCTGGCGCCAGATCACTCTCCCACATTGCCGCCAAGACATGAAACAACCTCCCCATCCGCCTACGGTAGACCAAAGACCTTCTGACCTTCAGAAGACTTCTCAAGACCTGGCTCTTCGAACTGTAGCAGCTTTCATCCCCCCCCCCATCCCCCCCCCAGCGCCTTGAGACCCTGACGGGTATGTAGTGCGCTTTACAAATGCTATGATTGATTGATTGATTTTAAAACAAATCAAATGCATGTGCGAGAGGGGCTATGTAGGGATGGCAGGCACTGATGGAGGGTGGTAGTAAGGGAATCAGTGAAAAAAGAGGTCCGGTGGGGAGCCAAAAAAGATTGTTGCACCGGGCACCACCTGTGCTAATGCCGGCTCTGAAACAATGAGTCTCTGATGTCTGTCCACTCTGCTGTTTGACGTGGATAGTTTTGTCCATTTGGGAATGTGTGATACTTGGGGGCTTATTTATGAGCCCTTGCGTCACTTTTGCCCCGCCGTTGCGTCACTTTTAGTGACGCAGCGGCGGCGTAAATAATACGCCATGTTGCGCCATATTTACGAAGTGATGCATCTAGGCAGAAATGCCACTTCGTAAACCCCTGCGCTAGAGTATATACCTGTGCCAGGTATAATGTATGCAGGGCGGGCGTTCCCCGCAAGAAAGGGTCGTAAGAGTGGCGCAGTGAAATCTAGGAGATTTCAGTGCGCCACTTCTAGGACACCAATGCATCAAAACCTTATGCCTGACTCATGGCAGGCGTAAGGGTGACGTAGGCCCTTTCACAACGGGCTTGCCCCATGTGACAGGAACATTGCTGGAGTTGCGTCACACTTCCGACACAACTCCAACAATACGCCAACAGATACGTCAGTAATACTGACGTGTCTGTAACTCCTTGCGACACGATGCGTCATACAGTAAATATGACGCATCCTAGGTGTCGCAAGGAGGGTGCACTGAGACGTGTCGCTGCTTTCACTAATATATGCTACACTTCTCATAAATAAGGCCCATTGGCTTTAATAGCACATTGCTTACTTATAATGTAAGGGCCTCATTTATGAGAAGTGACGCAGGGGCTCATATATAATCCCCCTAAGTGTCAGTCTGTTGCATCCGGTAAGTATTTTTTTTGTGCTTAACTGCATGTGTGTTTGCATATCTACACAGAACGTTAATGAAAGATATCTTTGGTTAATATCATGGTGGCATATTATCAAGCACGGCGTTAAAAGTATCGCCGCTTTAGCGGCAGAAAACTGCCGCTAAAGCGGCGATAATGGGCTTGATAATATGCCGCAGAGAATTCCAATAGAGGCCCAGGTTTACACCAGAACATGGGCTTCAATGGAAATTCTCGAGGGCATATTATCAAGCCGATTATTGCCGTGCTAAAGCGGCGATAATTTTAACGCCGTTTCTTGATAATATGCCCCATGGTTACAAAATTGTTTACAGTACAATGAGCTTACTAGTGCCCTTCTATTTCAGCTTCTTTGCAGCAGTTTCAACATTTTAGGGGCATACCAACAACAACCGGCGATAATTATCGCTAAGCGCACTTAGCGCTAGGATAATTATTGCCGGCTAGCGTGGATTTTTATCGCTGAGATAGCGTGCTATTAGCACCGCTTATCTCAAAAGCGATACAAATCCTAGCGCTAACTGCCTAACGTGAGATTATCGCAGGAAACCCAGCGATAATCTCATGAAATGTGGTGTTAGCTTGTTGATAGGGACTCACAAACTTAGCCATGATATCCACCTTCCATAGGACATCATGTCTAAGTCAGTCCTGAAGCAGGCGTAAGGAAAGTAGCGATAACAGGGGTTATCTCTACTTTTCTTGCCGCTATGCTTCATAGCGTGGGGCTTGATGATAGGAGAAATGTCGCTTAGCGACATTTCTCCTGACATGTCAGGTCAGGAACGCCCACTTTGCATCTCATTAGAGATGCAAAGCTGGGCGTTAGGAATCCCCACGCTAAAGCAAGGTTTCACGCGTTAGCGTGGCCTTGCTAATTAGGCGATAAAATTATCGCCGCTTTTCGGCCGAAAAAGCGGCGATAATTTATTATCGCCAGCTTGTAAATATCCCGGAGGTGTGGAAGCAGCTGAAGGGTCGTACCTGGCTCTGGCTGACCCTAAAGTCCTGTTAAAACCTCGAGCCAATACTAGGCCAGGCAGAGGCGATCTGTGGCTTCTGCCGCCCTCCCACATACCTAAATCGTCATTTTCTACAGTCTCTTACGCTCACCCAGGGTGTGGCTTGGCCAGTAGGGTGTAAGTTTCAGACTGTCCACCAATTACATTGAGTAAAACGAATCACGTCCTCATCCGTCTTCCTGGATGCAGTGCTTAAGCATAAGATGCTTCTCCTTTCTGGCAGAAAGAAAAACAAGCATTGGCATAGCCAATAGGTCTCGCCTTTGGGACCTTATAAGTGTTTAGCCATGCAACAGTTGATGTGGTTGCACCAAGGATATTGTGCTGCATAACTAAATACTTATAAGGTCCCAAAAGCGAGACCTATTGGCTATGCCAATGCTTGTTTTACTCTCGTCATAGGCTATTAATATGTGCACGCAGGCTCAGACAGTCCCAGCCCCTTTGACTCTACTCCCCTCATATCTTCTAGATCACAAACACGCTCCTGCTTCGGGGAGAAAGAAGAAGATTCAAGAAGAGAAGCCGCGCATTTCCCCAGAGATCGGAAGGGTGAAATGGGGAGAAGGATGAAATGAGGAGACGTTGGGTTCATTTCTTCAGGAGGGGGGAGGGAGTAGGGGGGTGGGGGGGGGAGGGCTTTGCTCTGTAAAGCAGATGAGATAAGTGGAGGATGCTTTGTTCCTTCTAGAGTCCTCGCCCCTCTCGTGAAGAAAGTAATCCGTCTCCTCATTTCATCCTTCTGCTCTACAAAGCCCAGTGCACCTTCTCCTCATTTCATCCTTCTGCTCTACAAAGCCTGCTCTATCGATCAAGGCGGCTCCTCTCTTTCTCCAGTCGTCTTCATTCTCCTCAAAACAGGAAAGTGCGTTCGATTTAAGAGGCGACAGATGTGCAGGGACAAAGAAGCGGATTGTGTGTCCTGGTCACAGCTGATTTTCAGTGAAATAAACAATAACATAACATTATAAATCATCATTGACTTTGTAATCCGTATCCCCGAACTACTACAGGTAGTAAACATTTCTCGTTACGCTACTATGTAGACGTTTCCTCCAGGAAACGTCCGTCAAAAATTCAAGATATGAGTTTCACTGCCACACAAAGTGCAAGTGAAACGTCACACCCGGATACACGGTTTACATTGTAAGAAACTGCTGCTGGATTAGTTGCGTGAGACCAAAACTACGATCGCCCAGTCATATTAGTGTGAGTCTGCAACTTGTGACGATTAACAATAGAGAGTATGATACAAAAACGTACAAGACAATCTGCGAATGCAGGATTTATTAAAATAGTTTATTCATAGTTTTAGGGGAGAAGCACAAATGCAAGGAGGGTTTGTATGCAGATATTTCGCAAAGGATTGTGGGAAGGCGGTGACGCTCAGTCTTGGGGCGCTGCAGTTGTTTGATCCCCAGCGGTGGAAGCGCGTTAAAGAAACCGACAGAGGACCCGTTACCTGCACACTCACGCCCACCGTGTGACACGAGATCGACTCCCTTCACACGGTCACCGGGTCCAATCATACACTCACAGCAAGCTTTATCCCCCGCCTTCTGAGGGCGCTATGAAATGAGGAGAGGCTGCGAGGTGCTTTCTAGCACAGAAGGATAAAATGAGGAGAGGCTGCAAGGTGCTTTCTAGCACAGAAGGATAAAATGAGGAGAGGCTGCGAGGTGCTTTCTAACACAGAAGGATAAAATGAGGAGAGGCTGCAAGGTGCTTTCTAGCACAGAAGGATAAAATGAGGAGAGGCTGCGAGGCGCTTTCTAGCACAGAAGGATAAAATGAGGAGAGGCTGCGAGGTGCTTTCTAGCACAGAAGGATAAAATGAGGAGAGGCTGCGAGGTGCTTTCTAGCACAGAAGGATAAAATGAGGAGAGGCTGCGAGGTGCTTTCTAGCACAGAAGGATAAAATGAGGAGAGGCTGCGAGGTGCTTTCTAGCACAGAAGGATAAAATGAGGAGAGGCTTCGAGGGGCTTTCTAGCACAGAAGGATAAAATGAGGAGAGGCTTCAAGGTGCTTTCTAGCACAGAAGGATAAAATGAGGAGAGGCTGCGAGGTGCTTTCTAGCACAGAAGGATAAAATGAGGAGAGGCTGCGAGGTGCTTTCTAGCACAGAAGGATAAAATGAGGAGAGGCTTCTGTAGAAGTAAGGAAATCCAAGAAACCTTGGGCCTCATTTATGAAAAGTGACACATCACTGCGTGACAGCAGCGATGCGTCACTTTTCATTGTACCCTCCTTGCGACATGATGGATGCGTCATATTTACAATATGAGGCATCATGTCGCAAGGAGTGACAGATGCTTCAGTATTTCTGACGTATCTGTTGGCGCAAAAGTGACGCATTGCTGGGGTGTGTCATAAAAGTGACGCAACTCCAGCAATGTGCCCTTTCACATAGGGCAAGCCCCATGTGAGAGGGCCTGCGTCAGTCTTATGCCTGCTGTGAGGCAGGCGTAAGATATTGACGCATTTGCGTCCTAGAAGTGGCGCAGTGAAATCTCGTAGATTTCACTGCATCACCTCTATGAAGCTTACTTACGTTGGAACGCCCACCCTGCATACATTATCCCTGGCGCAGGTATAATGTGGCGCAGGGGTCTACAAAGTGACGCATCTGCCTAGATGCGTCACTTTGTAAATCTGACGCAACATGGTGCATCTTTTACGCTGCTTGTGCGTCACAAAAAGTGACGCACCAGCAGCGCAAAAGTGACGCAAAGGCTCATAAATAAGCCCCGTTGCACTTATCAAGGGCCATATTATCAAGGAACGGCGATAACATTATCGCCTCTTTAGCGGCAGGAATCTACCGCTAAACCGGCGATAATGGGCTTGATAATATGCCCTTGTGAATTCCCATAGAAGCCCATGTTCTGGTGTGAACCTGGGCTTCTATGGGAATTCACAAGGGTATATTATCAAGTCCATTATCGCATGAGGATCAGGCTGGGTTCATTCCCACCCGCAATACTGCAATGAATGTACGCAGACTGATGCGCATCTTGGGTTCTGACTCCTATGACAAGGAGGAGGCCTGCATATTTGCGGTCGACATTGAAAAAGCTTTCGATAGCCTGGAGTGGCCTTACCTCTTTGATGTCTTGAGGGCTTTTGGGATGGGGGAACGTTTTGTTCAATGGACGGCGCTTCTTTATAGTGCTTCCACTGCTAGGGTGCGGACGGGGGGCTTGATATCTAGTGCATGCGCGGTCGGTCGGGGAACGAGACAGGGGTGCCCGCTGTCCCCCTTATTATTTGCACTGGCAATGGAGCCCATGGCCGCTCATGCTAGGCTGGGGCGGTATTTTCCAGGGCTACTGGTCGAGGGACGAGAGCAGCACATAGCATTATATGCGGATGACCTACTGCTCTTCTTGCCGAATGCTGGGGAGGCCTTACAGGGGGCGCGGGGTTTGCTGGAGACGCTGGGGAGGGTGGCGGGACTCCGGGTGAATTGGACCAAGTCTTGCCTATTTCCCACGGGCCCAGAGGGGTTGCTACGCCAGGGGGATGTCCCATGGGAATCCCGGTGTTTGCCTTACTTGGGAACCAGGATCTATCATGATCCCGCTGATTTGTTAGAGGGTAACGTGGGGCGAGCGATAAGAGGGGCGAAAACCTGCTTTGAGTTTTGGGGCACTCTCCCATTGTCGGTGGCCGGCAGGGTCGCCTTAGTGAAAATGGTGATTTTGCCCAGATTTCTTTATTACTTTGGGACTCTTCCAATCTGGATTCCGGGAAAGCTATTTGCTCAGCTGACCTCGTTGCTTACGGGGTTCATCTGGGGTGCGGGGAGACGGAGGGTAGCGCTGCTTACTCTACAGCGTCCTAGGAGTGAGGGAGGCCTTGCGTTGCCGGACCTGGAGTCCTATTACCATGCTGCGCAGCTCCAGTGGTTCATGAAGTGGGTGGCGGGGCACATCAGGCGTCCGGAAGAACAGGGAGGAGCGGATCCGAGCTGGTCCCAATTATCGTGCGTGCTGCTCCGGGTGCCGATGAGGAATGCCTCACTTCCTCCGGACTTGAGGGTGGTTCGACAATGCTGGGCGCGGTTGGCTAGGAGGGCGCGTGTGATTATTCCCTATGCACCTGAGATCCCGTTGCGAATGTGTGAGGCGCTACCCCACGGGGGAGACTGGAACCGGTTATTGGCCTGGGAGGAGGCGGGAGTTATGACATTGGGAGACTTGTATGAGGATGGTAACCTGCTACCTTTTGACGACCTTAGGGAGCGGCATGATCTCCCGCGGGGGGACTTCCTATTCCATGCAGCCTTGACTGCGGCCATCAGAAAGCACTGGCGGAAGGGGATGATGGAGCCGGACACATCTCTTGCCTGTCA
The DNA here is from genome assembly GCF_964204655.1 of Triturus cristatus. NCBI lineage: Eukaryota > Metazoa > Chordata > Amphibia > Caudata > Salamandridae > Triturus > Triturus cristatus. Next base: position 1,202,952,380 of record NC_140582.1, on the reverse strand, counting down.
GTATGTAGTGATGGGAGCGGGTGTCTATAAGGCGGTGACTTGCCTTTATAGGCGGATTACTGGTGATATGCGGCGACCCCTGGCTGCCCTGCGCGTCAAGTGGGAGGCGGATCTGGGAGCGCCTCTTACGGACAAAAACTGGGAGGAAATCATGGAGCGCCCTTGGAAGTGTACACGAAATGCACGCTTCCAGCTTATACAGTTTTATATCTTTCATAGGGCATACCTTACCCCTCACAAGATAGCTGAGTACTTTGGTGGGCCAGATGCTTGCCCCCGATGTGGTTATAGTGGAGCGACTTTTCTACACATGCTCTGGGACTGTCCGCAGGTGACAGGGTTTTGGGAGGAAGTGGCGACGCTACTCCTGACGGTGACAGAGAGGGACTTGGAGGTAGGCCCGGGGGTCTGCTTGCTACATGGCTTTCCGCATACAGCAAAGACTAAGATCACCAGTAGGTTTATTGATCTAGGGCTGGTCCTGGCCAAGCGGGAGATTACTTCTCATTGGAAGGCGCGGCAGGGCCCTAATTTCTTACGGTGGGCTAGGGAAATGGAGAAATGGGCGGGAAGTGAGGGGACTTATAGATTGTGCTTGGCTCGACGCAGTGACAATGAAAGATCGCACGAAGGGGCCCGGGCATGGATGGCTCTCCTGGACTTGTTCAAAGGTTCGGTTATGGGGGATGGGGGTGATCCGGTGGGGGATGACGGGACCCCGGTTCCTTGAGTGCACTATACAGGGCTTCCCCCCTCTGCTCTTGCGGTACTGTCTGTTGGGATTGCTGGGAGGCGGACTCGACGGGTGGTAGCTGAGGTTTTGATGTACATGTACTTCTGATAGGTACGGGCGACATGCTTGGGTGGGTGGGTAGGGAGGAGGGGCTCGTTGGGGGGGATGTTGGGAGATGGGGTGGGGGTATTCTGGCTGTCTCGCACACTCATGGTGGATTACTCCTGTGGATGCACTACCTAGTAGCACGGACATTATTGGGGTGAATGCTGTACAGAGGTAGCTTATGTGCCGGGGTGATTATTGCAAGATGTCCTGATTTGGCTGGGGGGAGGACTATGGGGGACGGGGATTGACTGCATTGTGTTCTGTGACCTAATAAAGTTTGTTTAAAAAAAAAAAAAAATCAAGTCCATTATCGCCGCTTTAGCGGCAGTTTCCTGCCGATAAAGCGGCGATAATGTTATCGCCATTCCTTGATAATATGGCCCAAAGTGTTTCTGGCACAGAAGGATAAAATGAGGAGACGCCAGTTTCGTTTCTACACCAGAGGAGAGAATTAAGGGGCATATTAGCAAGACTAGCGATAAAATTATCGCCGTTTTAGTGGCAGGAAACTGCAGCTAAAACGGCGATAATGGGCTTGATAATATGCGTTATAGAATTCCAATAGAAGCCCAGGTTAGATGTGCAGGACATCTAACCTGGGCTTCTATTGGAATTCTATAACGCATATTAGCAGGCCCATTGGGAGACATTGCAGTGTATCTGCCCTTCACATAACATTGTTATTGGCATTCACTGAGTCACTGACTGCATTACTGAAGTTATACAATTTCAGTTCATTTTTCATGCTGCAGAGTGCCGTGCTCATTGGGCCATTGATCATGTCATACAGGGAGTTTTCAGGAATATTATGGCATAATATGAGGCATATGCAGGCATGTTATGAGGTATCGCCGCTAACAAACCGCTAACGCGCTGCTCCCATGCTATCGGAAGTTTGCCTATCGCGTGTTAGCGGCAGTTATCGCTTCCTTTCCCAGACACCATCGCATCTTATCGACGTGTTCATAATACCTCGATAAGAATGCGAAAAGTGTCCAGGAATTGAAGCGATAACAAAAATCACGCTCCGTTTCGCTGGCGATCATTATCGCTTTTTGTAGCTAATATGCCCCAAAGTGAGCTATCCTGGTCTTTCCTTTTGAAGTCTGAAAATTGTTTCCCCGATGGAAATTTGCAAAAACAATGCAAAATTATGCTTTTTACAGCAGGAAAGAAACTTGGTCAAAAACTGCATTGACCTATATTGACGTTTGTCTTTTATTCTTTCGGTCTTTTCATTTTCTTTCTTTCCTTATGTCCTTCTCTCTATCCACGTTTGTTCTCTACTTTCTTCTTTACATCCTCCATTTACTTTTCTTTCCATCTTTCTGTCTGTGTATCCTTTCATTTTGTTTCTCATTCTCTCTTTATTCTTTAAATTCATATTTCATTTTCTTTTCATATTTCCATATTCCACAAAAACATTTATGTTGTGTTTCTTTTTTTCATTTGATTATCCTCGTGTCCTTCCTTCCATTGTTAAATCTAAATCTTTCTCTATCTTTCCAGCTTTCTTTCAATATTTGCAGTCTATTCTTCCTTTGCTTACTCACTACATTTGCCTTGTGCTTCTTTCTGATTTACCATTATCATAATTTCTTTCTGTTGCCACTGCCCCTATGCACCCTCCCAACCACCAACACACACACACACACACACACACACTATTCTGCTCTGTACTGATCTGCGAGTCACAGGTCAAAGTTAGGCAGGGCCATGAAACACTTGTCTGACCCTGGTGCCTCCCTCTCCTCTGGCCCATTGCCATTCTTTAGGTGAAAGTGTGGTGTTGCGGTCTAGTCCGCGACACGCACTGCGTGCGACGTCACCGGACTTCCGGCGGCGGCCATCTTAGATTTGGCATTAGCGCGCCGATTTGAATAAAGATCGGAGCTCCGTACCGGCGCTCCTGCTGTGATTGTGAATCAAGGAATAAACCCCTTCCACCAACCAACGCATAGTGTCATCTGTGGGGGGACACCACAATTAGGAAAGGGGCAACATTACAATGGCGACGAGGAGGTGAAACGGGCCAGTGCTGCCTCCAGGGTGAGTGCCTCGTGGTGAGCACGCCATCTACACCCACAGTCACCACCCCTGACCAGCAGGAGCGCGGCAGTGTCTTGGAGAGCGGAGGAGGGCGCGCATCAGGTCAGACAGGTCCCAACCGAGCCCGGTTCCGGACGGCAGCAGCCCGGCGGCGAGGAACGGCACCAGGGAGAGTCCGCGTGGCTAAGCGCCTCCACGCACCGTGGCGGGGGTCACAGGAAGACACGCGAGAAGCGGCAACTCCGACCGAGACGACGACCCAGGCGAAGGGAGCCCCGACAGCACTCGGGGGTCGAGAAGTTCGAGCCCAAGACCGCGGCGAACAGAGGCAAGGAGTAAGATGAGTGCCACATCGACTGGATTGCCGAACCCGGTACCTTTCCTCACGAAAGCAGGGATTCCGGATATGCCGTGGGAGGATTGGAAGCCGTATTTCTTGAACTTCTTGTTCGCTTTAGAGGAGGAAAGCGGCGCAGAGTTCCCGAGCACGCGCAGGAAGAGGATACTGTTACACCATTTGGGCCCTGCAGGTCAGAGAGTATACGACGATCTGGTGAAGGTGGTGCGGCCCGCGGCAGACGATAATGTGTTTCAGCACGCGATCGACGATATGGATGCCCACTACCGCCCGACCGTATGTGTAGCTGTCGACAGGTACAACTTCTACCACAGAGCGCAACAGAAAGGGGAAACGATTGACCAGTATGTGGCGGCGTTACAGAAGCTGGCCCTAACGTGCAAATTCGGAGCCTTCCAGGAAGAGTTGATCAGGGACCAAATAGTAATGCACGCAGCGAACGCGTCCATCCAGGATAAGCTGTGGGCTAATGGAGACGAACCCCTTAAGACAGTGGTATGAAATGTCCAAGAGATGTGCGGAGACAGCGAAGAAGGACCGACTCCCAGAACAAGCAGTGTGCAGGATAGAAGATCGGAAAAGCCGCGAAAGACAGACGGCGGCAGAACAGCACAACACGCGGCAGCACAGGAAGCCCATGACCCGGGGTGCGAAACAGCAGACGCAGGGACAAGGGAGCACCAACACGTGCTACAGATGCGGCAGTGAAAGACATGCCGCCAACGACAAAGGGTGCCCAGCGTTCCGAGCTAAGTGTACGTACTGTGGTCTGATGGGCCATTATGAAAGAGTATGCCGAAGGAAAACACCAAGGCAGCAAGTGAGGTACGTTGCACAGGAGACGAGCAAGGAGGAAGAGCAAGAAAGCCAGGAGGACGACGAAGAGATCCTGATGATAGAGGACCAGATTTTGGGGATCGACGGCGCGGTCGACAAGAAACCGAGGTGCGACATGACCATCGGGGGAGTAGGAGTCACTATGGTCGCAGACTCAGGTTCCCCCTACACGATCATAAGGAAGAAGATATGGGAGGAGGACTTCGCACCGGTTAACACACACCAACTGCGTCCCACGGACATCCATCCGGTGACGTTCACTGGGGAACCCATACCCATGGTAGGGTATTGCCCCCTAACATTCGAGTTCAAGGGCAGAACGTGCGAAGGAAAACTGTATGTGGCAGAAAAGGGGCCATCGGTGTTAGGATGGAAGGATCAAGGGAAGCTGGGAATAAAGTTGAACCCGGGAGGACGCGTACAAGTGCTCATGATGGAAGAGGACCCCGGAGTGCGAGCAAGGCAGTGGAAGGAGGAGTTCCCCGAAGTCTTCAAAGACGACATAGGGAAGTTAACTAAATTCACGCACAAAATAAACCTCAAGGAAGGAGCCCGACTGGTGTCCCACAAAGTGCGAAACATCCCGTTCCGCACCAGGGAGGCAGTACAAGAGGAACTGCAGAGGTTAGAGGACAACGGGATCATCGAAGCCATCGACAATGCGGAATGGTTGGCCCCCTTAGTCGTGGCGCAGAAGCCGAACGGGAAGGTGAGATTATGTGTGGACCTCAGGGAACTCAATAAGAACATCGTGGTGGACAAGTTCCCTCTTCCCTGCATCAATGAGATGTTAGCCAAGACCAAGGGCGCCAGGTGGTTCTCCACTGTAGACTTAACGTCTGCGTATCACCAGATCGCACTCCACAAATCGTGCAACCACCTCACATCATTCATAACACCGTTCGGGTGCTACAAATTCCTACGGATGACGTTCGGGCTTGCCTCGGCAGCGGCAGTCTTCCAAAAATTGATGTGCCGCCTGTTCAATAAGATGGAGGGAATCCAGTTCTTCCAGGACGACATCTTGGTGATGGGCGCATCCAAGGAAGAACACGACCGGAGGCTAGCAGGCGTCCTGGCAGTACTGGAGCAGAACGGGCTTACGGCCCAGTGGGACAAGTGCAAGTTCGGACTGGAAAATGTCACGTACCTGGGGCACGAAATCAGTCAGGAGGGCATAAAACCCTAGGCATCCAACGTAGCGGCCATCAGGGATGCACCTACGCCCGCAAGCAAGGAGGAAGTACGGACATTCTTAGGGATGGCTGAGTTCTACAGCAAGTTTGTATCCCACTTTGCGTCAAAGACATACCACCTGAGGTCGATCCTGAAAGACAAAACGGCGTTTACATGGAAGGAGGAACAACAGCTGGAGTTCGTGGGGATGAAAAGAGAAATATGCGAAGTGGTACCCATTCAAGGGTTCGACCCAGCAGCTCCCACGACCCTGACCACAGACGCGAGCGACCGAGGCCTAGGAGCGGTGCTAACTCAAAAGTCAGCACAAGGAATGACAGCTACAATCAGCTTCGCGTCCCGCACGTTGGCTGACAATGAACGCAAATTCAGCGTGATTGAAAAAGAAATGCTGGCCGTCGTGTGGGCAGTGGAAAGGTTCCGACAGTTCCTGTGGGGAGGAAGGTTCCTCTTACGAACAGACCACAAACCCCTGGTAAAAGTTCTCACGTCCAACGGCCATGAGCACGCAACACCAAGAATCGCTAAGATGACGCTGCGACTCCTCGACTACGTGTACGACGTAGAGTACATCCCAGGCACCAGGAACCGCGTGGCGGACTACCTGAGCAGGGCAGCTGCAAAGGAATCGGCAGAGGCGCAAGACGCAGAAAATTGGGCAGAGTACGCAGTGGCGTTCATGGGCGATCACGAAAAAGCCATCAGCAAGCAGGAATGGGAAGAAGAGTACGGGTCCGACGAGAAGGTGAAGGCAGTCAAAACATATGTGACGTAGGGGTGGCCGGAGAAGAGGTTACTCGGAGAAGAACTCAAACAGTACTGGGAGGTCAGGGAAGAACTGTCGCTGGGGGACAACCCGTGTTTCCTGTTCCGGGGCAACAAGGTAGTACCCCCGATGGCGCTGAGACCTAGAGTGGTGGCCATTGCCCACGAAGGGCATTTGGGTATCGTGAAAATGAAGGGAAGAGTGAAGGAGGACTATTGGTGGCCAGGGTTGGACCTCGCAGTGGAAAGACACGTCAGAACGTGTGAGCAATGCAGCAATGCAGACAAGACGCAAAAAGTGCTATGTCCACCGCTGGGACGCTTCGACTGCCCGGAGAACCCGTGGGAAGAGACATCTATAGACGTCCTAGGCCCCATACAAGACGGCAGTGGTAACCAGAAGTACCTCACCGTGGTCGTGGACAGGTACTCGAAGTGGCCAGAAGTCCATGTGGATGAAAACGCGGAGACAGATACCATCTTGGGGTTCCTCACGGAGGTGTTCATCAGAGAAGGGATCCCCAAAGGAATCCTCAGTGACAACGGCCCCCAGTTCACGTCGACCAAATGGGAGGCCTTCATGGACAGAAACGGGATAACCGTCAGGCGCACACCGGTCTACCACCCTGCGGGGAACGGAGCAGTAGAGAGATTCAACAGGGTAATAATGGGGTCAGTGTAAGCGGCCATCGGTCAGGGAGCAAGCTGGGAGAAAGAACTCAAGCGTCTGCTATGGGCTTACCGGATAACTCCCTCGTCCACAGGCTACAGCCCATTCCGCATACTGAGAGGAAGAGAACCGTTCACCCGAGACAATGTGGCCTGGAAGAAGCTCACCGTGCAGAGTCATTGGTCGCCGGCAGTGGTGCGCAAGAACTTGGAGAAGGCGCAAGCCGTGTACACAAACTACTACGACTCAAGGCATAGCACCAAGGAAGTCGCTTTGGAGAGAGGAGAGTGGGTGAGGGTGAAACTGCCAACACCGGGGAGGAAAGGGGACAGCAAGTTCACGCCCCCATTCCAAGTGGTGGAACCCTATTCCACATCAGCCTTACTGAGCGACGGGAAGATATGGGCACAAGATCGGATGGCAAGATGTACCAGGGCCGATGAGACTGAGCAGAGTATGGAACTGGACAGCAGGGTAGGAGCCGGGTCCACACCGGCGGGAAAAAGCGAAAGTAGGAAACCAGATGGAGAAGCAGGAAGCGTTCCCCAAGGAACCTGGAGTCCAAGAGGAGGGGAAGTCGAGACTCCAGGACTAAGTGACCCAGAGACAGAGTTGGGCGGTCTTGAACCACGAGAAGCGAGTGGAGCGGCGTTCCCGAGTGGGGGGGGCACCACCCCTACCGCAGGCGCAGGAAGCAGGAGGACACGCTGCGGGAGGAGAATAATGCTGCCACGAAGATTCGAGGACTTCAGCCTAGACCACAAGTAAGACTGTTCTGGTGTGAAGGAGGGACTGTGACTGTTGTGTTATAAAGGAGGGAGATGTGGTGTTGCGGTCTAGTCCGCGACGCGCACTGCGTGCGACGTCACCGGACTTCCGGCGGCGGCCATCTTGGATTCGGCATTAGCGCGCCGATTTGAATAAAGATCGGAGCTCCGTACCGGCGCTCCTGCTGTGATTGTGAATCAAGGAATAAACCCCTTCCACCAACCAACGCATAGTGTCATCTGTGGGGGGACACCACAATTAGGAAAGGGGCAACATTACAGAAAGTCAGCCACGTCAGAATGACAGTGGCCCCTAGAAGGACTGAGCGAGGGCGGGAGGGGCTGCTGCAGCCTCAGAGGGGTGTGAGCCGGCTCCGATGGGCACCTTTGGGACAGCACAGCACAGCTTGCTGCCGTCCCCAAATTACGGACAAAAGGCGTCCGTGAAAGAAATGCTCTTGGACAAGGGGCCCAAACAACGGGCAGTCCGTGAAATTTACGGACGGTTGGTCACCCTACCGCCTTCCCATAATCCTGTGCGTAATATCTGCATACAAACCCTCATTGCGTGTCTCACTCATTTTAATGAAACCTGTATACTCAGATTATATGCCGCACTCGCCATTGTTGATCGTGACAAGTTGCAGCCTCGTACTAATATTATTAGGTGAATTATATTTTTGGGATTCGCTCTTCAGTACTATGGTGCTGTTGATGTATGAGTAATGTGATGAACCAGGGATGTATGATCACTCGCACGATGTGTGGCGGTGAGAATAATTTCTTGAATTTTTAGAGCTTCTATTTAGGAGGATTCAACAGCCTTTTGGCTCCGATCAAGTGTAGTTCACTTGGTGGTCCCTAGAGGGAGCACGGTCAGCTGGAATGTAATCATTGCACTTTGCGTGGCAATGAAATTCTATGTCAGGACAGGAGGCTCCGATTATGCTTTCCAACAACAAGGTAACAGTTCCTATAGCGGGCAGTCCCAGTAAGGTATACTGCCTGAAGGGTGGTGAAAAAGTGGTCGAGAAGGTTCGTGGGGATGTCTGAGATGTAGGCCAGATACTCCTGGGTGGTGTTCCAAGTGCCCTCACACACCCTTGCGGGTGCAAAGCATCATCATCGGGCATTGCTCGTCGTGGGGGTGGCGCTGCAGTCCCTCACGGGCCCTTCAAGAGGGCTCTTTGTCGGAGATCTTTTTGTTGGAGTAGCCGTAGTTGTGCGTGCGGGTGTGTGGGGATAGTGGGTGATGTGGTGAGACTAAAAAGACCCGCAGGTACCTCAGACGGTTTATTAGTGAGTCCGTTGGGTCTGGTTAAAATCTAACGGGGAGTAGTGCCTGAATAGCACTCTAAAAAGTAGGGGAAAGGTAGATTGTTCTGCTACTCTCAACCCGCGTGTGACAAAATTAGAGAGAGAGTGAGAACGTGAGGTGGGTGGCAAAATAAGGTGGTCAGCAACGGATGTCCCACGGCAAGCTGCCGTACTAAATAGTAAACACACTAGAGGGGGACCAGGAGCAAGGGTTAAAGAATAGGTCCTGTACCAACGCTCCTAAGTAAGCTAATCAAACAACAAGGTAACAGTTCCTATAGCGGGCAGTCCCAGTAAGGTATACTGCCTGAAGGGTGGCGAAAAAGTGGTCGAGAAGGTTCGTGGGGATGTCTGAGATGTAGGCCAGATACTCCTGGGTGGTGTTCCACTTAATATTGGGTAGGTTTACCGGTTTCCCACAAGCTCCACATATCTTTAGCACTAGAATGTAGTCTACACATGGTCACGGAATAATGTTAAACAATTTTGTTGGCTCACTCGTCCATCTTCGCCACTTTCTACGGTCGAACTTCCGGCATGTCGATATCACCCAGTATAACTCGACATTAGTCAGTTTTTAGACACTAGTTTAAAAGCTATGTTCAATATTCTCTTGTAAACCTTGCATGTCCTTAGCACTGTGAAGCCCTGAGTTGTCCATCATGCACTTGCTCTCCACTTAACAGACGTGCATGATCAAGATATCCACAGAGTTGTTAGAGCCACGAGTCTCTCTTGCACCTGCACAATTCCTCTGGCATGTGGCACAACCATTATTCGAGTAGATCTCCGCACCGGATCGCCTGTACACTGGGGACTTGTATTACGCACTCTGGATACGTTGCTGACCACCTTATTTTGCCTCTTTTTGTCTCCCTGTTTTTTTTTTTCCCCTCTCCCTTTAGGTTCGCTCTTTGGGACACGAAGAATACGTGTTCCCTCTAAGATGGGAATATAGGATACACTTGCTCCTATATCTCAGTTTTTGTTATTTTTTTCACTTTTGGTCCTGACGAAGCGCTACGGATCCGTTAGGGACCGCGGGCAGCGCGAAACATGTTGACCACCCACCTCACGTTCTCACTCTCACTCTAATTTTGTCACACACGGGTTAAGAGTAGCAGAACTATCTACCTTTCCCCTACTTTTTAGAGTGCTATTCAGGCACTACTCCCCGTTAGATTTTAACCAGACCCAACGGACTCACTAATAAACCGTTTGAGGTACCTGCGGGTCTTTTTAGTCTCACCACATCACCCACTATCCCCACACACCCGCACGCACAACTACGGCTACTCCAACAAAAAGATCTCCGACAAAGAGCCCTCTTGAAGGGCCCGTGAGGGACTGCAGCGCCACCCCCACGAGGAGCAACGCCCGATGATGATGCTTTGCACCCGCAAGGGTGTGTGAGGGCACTTGGAACACCACCCAGGAGTATCTGGCCTACATCTCAGACATCCCCACGAACCTTCTCGACCACTTTTTCGCCACCCTTCAGGCAGTATACTTTACTGGGACTGCCCGCTATAGGAACTGTTACCTTGTTGTTTGATTAGCTTACTTAGGAGTGTTGGTACAGGACCTATTCTTTAACCCTTGCTCCTGGTCCCCCTCTAGTGTGTTTACTATTTAGTACGGCAGCTTGCCGTGGGACATCCTCTCCACTACGCTCTCTCTTTGTCCTTCAAACCCCCCCCCCCCTTCCCTTACAAGATTGACTCAAGCTACTGACCTCTATCATGGAAGAACCAGGTCTCTATTTCGACGACGAAACAGTAGCAGAAATTCTGAGGGCACCCTCTTTACTATCAGAGGATGGTAATCTCCCAACAGGGAGCAGAGATGACGATTGGAAATCTCTCCAAGCCTTGAGAAGATTACAGATTAAGACCGCTCTGCACGGTATAATCATGACCGAATACCTTAGAGCCAACATCGCCCCCAATGGTCTCCTTGTTACTCTGGCACCTAGAATATTTTTGGAAGATCTCACCTTTAGGCGAGAATGGTCTCACATCTCCTGGAAGTACACCAGAGACTGGTTGGTGCTAATCATCAACACAGCCAAACGCCTGTCAGATGAACTTCTGATTCAGATCACTCTCTCCGAGAATAGATTAAAGACAGGCATTTCCATCACGACATTTAAATCTCGCTTGTCCGAGATCAACCAAGACATGAACGAACATAAGGAATATCTTACCAAACAGAAAATTAACCAACTTCAAAAGGATGTAAAACGATTTGACAAGGAGAAGGTTTACCCCTATACTAAGGAAGACTATGGGGCTCATTTATGAGCTCCTGCGTCACTTTTGCGCCACCGGTGCGTCACTTTTTGTGACGCACCAGTGGCGTAAAACATGCGCCATATTTACAAAGTGACACATCTACCTAGATGCGTCACTTTGTAAACCCCCGCGCTACATTATACCTGCGTCAGGTATAATGTATGCAGGGTGGGCGTTCCCACGTAAGTAAGCATCGTAGAAGTGACGCAGTGAAATCTACGAGATTTCACTGCGCCACTTCTTGGGTGCAAATGCGTCATTATCTTACGCCTGCCTCACAGCAGGCGTAAGACTGACGCAGGCCCTTTCACATGGGGCTTGCCCCATGTGAAAGGACACATTGCTGGAGTTGCGTCACTTTTGTGACACACTCCAGCAATGCGTCACTTTTGCGCCTACAGATACGTCAGAAATACTGACGTATCTGTGACTCCTTGCGACATGATGCGTCATACTGTAAATATGACGCATCATCGGAGTCGCAGGGAGGGCGCAGTGAAAAGTGACGCATCACTGTTTTCACGCAGTGATGCGTCACTTTTCATAAATGAGGCCCTATGTCTTTCAAACTACGGAAACATCGGACGATGCCAGTAGTAATCATTCATCAGGATCCAATTCCTCCAATAGCAACTCGAGCTACGAGAACAGGAAACCAAGGTACCGTGGAGGTTACAGACATACATCTCAACCTCCCCCGCTATTCCAAGGCTTCCCGGGTCTCCCATACCAACCACCCTTCCATCAGGGACCCTGGATGGGCCCACAACCAGTGTGGAACCCCCACCTAGGTCCTAACCCACCGTTGCCTCAGTACCACCAATTTGAGAACCCACCTCTTCTAAACAGAGGGAGGGGCAGAGGAAGAGGCAGAAGAACAGGATCAAGGAACGTGCATTGGAAAGACCAGGAACAAATGATCCTGAGGAGCAAAACATCCAAACCCTCGTAGTCAACCTGTCCTCCAAAATTCTGACAATGGACGAACAGAGACTCTTGGATAAAGGCCTTGGTTTCGTTCCCACCCCCAGAGAAGATGACTTCAGACTTCACCAGGAACTACATCAATTCTTCAGGAAAATCCGCCTGAAAGCATTCTTCGAAGGGAAACCGGAAACACCCAAGGTAGGGACTGGACTCAAGAACAAATCCAAGTTCACCCCGACCTCGGCCATGACACCAAACGAAGTTCTCACCTTTGAACAAGCGGTCCTGAAAGATGTCGCTGATACGACCCCCAACCACCACTTTGACAACCTCTCCAAAGAAGAACGACTTATCCTTACCAAATTCACAGATGACCAGTCCATCATTCTCAAACCTGCTGACAAGGGTGGGGCCATCGTCATCTTGGATAGGGGAATCTATGAAGCGGAATGCGAACGCCAACTCTCGGACGTGCAATACTACCAACCTATCAACGTGGACCCCACGAAACGCCTGGTGACCAAAATACAGAACATGACCACCGAAGCCGAAGCTGAAGATTGGATTTCACATGATGAAGCAGTATTTCTTAACCAAACCAATCCACGGACACCATTCTTCTACTGCCTCCCCAAAATCCATAAGGGTATCAAAACCCTCCCCCCCCCCGGGCCGCCCTATTGTGTCAGGGATCAATTCTGTATTAGAACCACTAAGCAAATTCTGTGATTTCTTCTTACGAACACTCGTAGAAAAAACCCCTACCTACTTGAGAGACACCATGGAAGTTCTTAATCTGATACAACAGTTTAACTCCCCCGACACGATTGATCTTCTAGTTACCCTAGATGTAGTAGCATTATATACTAATATACCCCAGGACGACACTTTGATGGTCCTGGAAGATGCTCTACACACTCTTGATCCATGGCCATTTGTCACTCCCATACCTTTCATCTGCGAATGTGCCCAACTCGCACTCAAATAATTTTTTTTTGAGTTCAACAACAAACTTTACCATCAAACAAAGGGCACGTGCATGGCGAGCACATTTGCGCCAAGCCTGGCATGTCTCTATATGGCCAAACTGGAGGAAGACAAAATCCAAAGTCCATCTAACCCCTTCCAAGATAACATCCTTTTGTGGCGTCGATACATCGACGACATTCTTGTTTTCTGGAGGGGTAGTACAGATGATTGTGCTGCGTTCTTTGCCTGGATGAACACGATTAACCCTTTCCTCAAATTCACAGGTACCCACTCTCACGAGTCGATTCCCTTCCTGGACCTCTCTATATCCCTGAAAGATGGCTGTTTACTAACAACGAACTATAGAAAACCAACTGATAGGAATAGTCTCCTACTATATCAGAGCCACCATCCGAAAGCATTGAGGGACAATCTCCCTGTGGGACAGTTCCTAAGACTGAGAAGGAATTGCAATACCCTCACTGAGTTCGAAGCTCAAGCGGCCATCCTCAAAAAGAACCTTATTACCAGGAAATACCCTACCAACATCATTAAAACAGCACATAAAAGGGCTAGGAACAACCATCGTGATGCGCTGCTGGAAGTCAAGACCAAATCAGAGAACACGGCACTAACTTGCGTGACGTCTTTCACCCCTCTCTCTAACAACATTCAGAGGATAGTGAGACGACACTGGAAAATACTGAAAACTGGGTCTTTTGACCCTGATCCTTGCCCCCTGGTTGCGTTCAAACGCACTCAGAACCTAAGAGACATTCTAGTGCATACCCGCCCTAGAAAGAATATGAAACCACGTGAAATCCTTTGGGCTCTACCCCCAGTTGTAGGCCATTTCCCATGTGGCTCCTGCACCGCCTGTCCCCAAACCAAACCTATGAAAGAGGTGGATCTAGGACTACCGAGACCATGGCAATTGAGACGCCACACTAACTGCAATACTAAAAACTGCATTTACCTAATCACCTGCCCTTGCGGACTCCGATACATAGGCATGACTACTAGACCTGTCAAAACCCGCATTGGGGAACATAAAAGTACAATACGGTGCAAGAAAACACAGACCAGACTGCAGAACCATTTTCTGGAACACAACCATTCTCCTGACAGTCTTAATTGGACTGTGATTGATCACAATCCTTCATGGACACCAACCAATCTGTTCAAAACTGAACAACGTTGGGTCTTCAGACTCCGTTCTGATGTCACCGGTCTTAACGACGACATCCCATGGAGTTCCCTTAATCCATAACATCGGGCAGCATATCCCCATCATGCTCTCCACTGCATACTTGACACCATCCTCTGCTATGACCAGAGTGCCACCCTTGTTTCCAGCCTCAGGACCAACACTGCGGGTCCCTCACAGTCTGTATAAAGACAATTGAAGTAGAAATTGTGTGGACCCATTATAGTCTATGGACAGACACTTACAGTAAACAGACTCTTACAATATGTGTACATACACCAATAGTTATGAGTTCCAGCACACCAATGACCACTTTCTCTGATCACACTATGATACCACCATACCACGCTGACATTACGAGATCCAAATCCAGCCCCTGTGTCTGACCAAACACGAGCAGTAAACCTGTCGACACACACGTAAACATAGCCACGGACCCGTTCCATCATGGCCGACGCATATACCATAGAGGCCAGTGGGGGTATCAGGACATCACTTTCCCGTCCGACTCCAAGAGACCGTTACATAGGTCTTTACTACACGTACCACCCCTACTACACCCCTCCATGAGTCTCCCCAACCCCGTGACACAGAGACGTCCACACTATGACACCTCTTAGTGTGTTACTGACCATTCCAACATGGCCGCCATCCGCAGTACCATGGATAGTCAGTCCCTCCTTAGTCTCCACCACTCACACAGCTGACCCACATCCGGGACGAACATCCAATCAACTCCTGGTATATATTGAACCTCCATACTGATTCAACTACCGGCGATCCTGGAGGCACGTAGGTTTTCGGAATAGATTACCCGGGGCTTAAGTAAGTGCATGTCACTATCTTCTTACTTACTTCTTTGTTAATTAACTATTACTTTTACTCTGCTACCGGCAGTTCTACTGTTGTGTCTTTTCCCTCCTCTCGTAGTATGAGCTTTTCACAAACGCTGGCTGTCTCTTTTTAGCTGGCGCCCCCGCCCCAGTTGATCTCTATCCGGTACAGCTTGGACCCACTTAATAATGGGTAGGTTTTTTCAGGCACTACTCCCCGTTAGATTTTAACCAGACCCAACGGACTCACTAATAAACCGTTTGAGGTACCTGCGGGTCTTTTCAGTCTCACCACATCACCCACTATCCCCACACACCCACACGCACAACTACGGCTACTCCAACAAAAAGATCTTCGACAAAGAGCCCTCTTGAAGGGCCCGTGAGGGACTGCAGCGCCACCCCCACGAGGAGCAACGCCCGATGATGATGCTTGCACCCGCAAGGGTGTGTGAGGGCACTTGGAACACCACCCAGGAGTATCTGGCCTACATCTCAGACATCCCCACGAACCTTCTCGACCACTTTTTCGCCACCCTTCAGGCAGTATACCTTACTGGGACTGCCCGCTATAGGAACTGTTACCTTGTTGTTTGATTAGCTTACTTAGGAGCGTTGGTACAGGACCTATTCTTTAACCTTTGCTCCTGGTCCCCCTCTAGTGTGTTTCCGATTATGCTTTCTCATTTCTTTATTAGAAATGCCCAGCAGCCAATCAGAAGAACCGTTGTGAAACGAAAAACTACAGTACCCATGAGCACCAGGGTACCACGTGACTAACCATAGAGTCTCACATATAAAAGATAATGTAGGAGAAAGTACGTCCTCTTTCTTTGCTGCTCCGCAGCCAGTTAAGTGCCTTTTATTTACTTCTTTAGCTACTTTGTTGCATTGACACTTTGTTGCGATATCGCTTTGCCGCGCTTGCTTGTCCTTTGATTGCTTGGTTGCTCACTTGCATTGCTACTTTGTTGCGCGCTGTCAAACGCTGCTTTAGGTCTCCACTCGGTGTTTTCATCGCGCGGTGCTTATTCTGGGAGCGTGGTCGCACCTCCCGAGGTCCAGACGCTCGTCGGAGCGTCTGTGTACATTTTTACGGTGGAGTGGGAGTTCTGAGGCTGAGGAACTCGCGCTAGCGCGCGAGCTCCTCTTTTGCATTGATCTCGAGGTGGCCATTACCGCGCATGCGCGGCGGCCATTTTGTTTGTTTACTTTCGTGTTTCCACACGGAGATTTGACTGAATCGGATGTTTCAATACACTGCTGCCCACAGTCTCAGATTTTCTTCAGCCCCGTCGATGCCCTTTGCTTATTCAAGGCTTTGGGCTGTATAATAGCGCATAGGCACTGCCTAGAGTGCTTTTCAGCAAGCCCTCCCTCCACAATTTATTTATTTATATCTTTGGTCAGGTTTTTCTACCTTTCCCTCTGGCTTGCTGTGGGGTTCTTCACTCCCCCTGAATTGTGCCTTTGGCCTATATATATATTGACATTGGAGTATCATTTTGTGGGTATTAATTTCACAGTACTGTGACACAAAAATGGAAGATTATTTTGATGATGATGATTACTCCTTTGAGGATGATGACTCTAGTTTCCTAGAGCAGGATTTGGTGGAGGCTCTGGACCAAGGGGTTCAACACTCCGTTAAGAAAGCCCTGGTCCACGCTATCAATCCTCTGAAACGTCATTTGACGAACTACGCCAAACAACAGGGTTGGTTGCCTTCTTCACGTTCTTCTAAGTCTCTAGCTAATCCGCATAGGTCGGATTTTAAAAGACTGGCTAAATCTTTAGCCTCGGAAAAGGCTTCCTCCTTGCCATCGGTGGGCGCTTCTGCCTCTGCTAGCTGTCTGACTGACACTGAAGGTCCTCCTTCCTCTTCTTCGGACCAGGATGTTCCGCCACCACGCAAGAAGTCTCGTAAGGAGCATTACGTCGATGCTCCTACTCATCCTCAGGTCCTTACCATTGAACCTTCTGAACTTTATCACCCCCATTCATCTTCCTGGCTACCTTCTCCTGCGGTGGCGGACTATGTTCAGGCGCACATTCGACAGCCCTTTGAGAAGGATGTTAGGGCTCGCCTCCGCTCCGAGTGCCCTCGCCCGGATCTCGCTGATCACCTGGCAGACACTCCTGAGATTGATCCCACAATGCTTTCGTACCTTAAAAAATTCGCGAAGGATCCGAAGAAGGGTCTGGACAGATCCTGGCGCTCCTGTCAGGATAAAATGCTGGATTTATTGGGCCCACTCAACAAGATTCTTGATCTTGGATTTCAAGCCAAGGAATCTTCTTCCCTTGTGGATCCGGATGACCTCATAGAATGGGCTCAGAGGGCTATTTGCCAGTTAGGCAATGCAAATTGTGCGATTTCGAGCGAGCGCCGTCGCTCTATTCTTCTGAAAATCGATCCAAAGTTGGCAGAACTCTCTACTTCCGAATCTGGTCCAGTGGCTCAGGGTCTTTTATTCGGCCAGCCTTTTCTTATGGAACTAACAAAGTTTGTTGCGACCTTCAGTGGTCTGGAGAAGGCTCAAGCTTCCATCATGCGTGCACTTCGTCCGGTTTTTGCCAGGGCCGGAAGACATAGGGGACGCTCGTTCGGCCGTGGCTCTCATAATCCCTCCCAGAGGGGTTATCAGTCCCAGAGAGGCAGTGGTCAGGAGTCAGGATACAACTCCCGCTCAAACTTCTATCCATCCCGCAAAGGGAGAGGTCAATTTCGGAAAAGCCGTTCCGGTGGAAATCAAGGTGCCTACCACGACTCTAACACCTCAGGTGAGTTTGATTCCTTTTTCCGAGGTGGTTCTGGGGGGCAGAATACGATTTTTTCTCCAGAACTGGCGTCAAATCTCCAACGATGCTTGGGTTCTGCAAACTGTTCAGGGTTTCAAAATAGAATTTTATCAGTCCCAACATCAATCCCTCCCTCCAAATCCCCTAAATTTTTCTCTTCAGGACCAAGGGTTTATCTCCGCGGAGATCGAATCCCTTCTCAAAAAAGGGGCAATTATTCCAACTATTCCCCACCCACAGGGGTTCATCAGCACTATTTTCCTGGTTCAGAAAAAAGGGGGTGGCAATCGTCTGGTCCTCAATTTGAAAGATTTCAATGGAAGTGTCGTTTACAGACACTTCAAAATGGAGGGGATCCATCTATTGCGCTATCTTCTTCGCGAAGGGGACTGGATGGTTCGGCTAGACCTCAAGGATGCGTATCTTTCGATTCCCATTTTCGAGCCTCATCGCCGCTTTCTTCAATTCAGTTGGCAGGGGATTTGGTACGAATACACGGTTCTTCCATTCGGCCTCTCGTCAGCACCTTGGTGCTTCACGAAACTTCTGAGGCCCGTAGTGGAATGTCTGCGTGCTCGGGGTGTCCGCTTAATAATATATCTCGACGACATTCTTCTCATGGCGGACAGTCCCCTCACAGTCTTAACGCACCTGGAGTGGTCTATCGACCTTTTACAATCTCTGGGTTTTGTAGTCATTCCTCAGAAATCTCTCTTGAACCCTACACAGGTGATAGAGTTTCTGGGTTTCCAGGTGAATTCCCTTTCCTGTCAACTTCTATTACCAAACCAAAAGATTCGTTACATCAAGAGGGAATTGAGGTCGGTTCTTTCCAGACAGACTGTGTCGTTGAGATCGTTAGCTCGTGTTGTCGGTCTATTGGCGTCCTCCATTCAGGCGATATTCCCGGGCCCTCTGCACTACAGGGCACTTCAAAGGTTGAAGATTCGTCATCTCCAAAAAGGTCTTCGCTATTCCGATCTGATTCCTCTTTCCGAGGATGCGAAGAGCGAGATGCAATGGTGGTTAGACCACATGGAGGCCTGGAATGGACGAGCCCTGTTCGGCTCCTCTCCGGATCTGGTGATAGAATCCGATGCCAGTCTATGGGGTTGGGGAGCCCGGTGCGGTTCCATCTCGACAGGGGGTCGATGGTCCCCCCAGGAACTGTCTCTTCACATAAACTGCCTGGAACTTTGCGATCCGCTGTTTTTCTCCTCTTCAGTCCAATTGTTGTATTCTTCTCCGCATGGACAATGTTTCAGCGGTCCGGTATGTCAACAAGTTAGGGGGAACACGATCCAAGATTTTGGCGGAGATCGCCAAGGATTTTTGTCACTTCTGTCTTCAACAGAAGATCACAGTTATTGCCGAATATCTTCCAGGCTGTCACAATCAGATTGCGGACTGGAACTCTCGCCATCTTCGCAACTTCAGCGATTGGCGCCTTCATCCGCGCATTGTAGGAGAGTGGAATCTGACTAATGGTTGCCCCCAACTTTTTGCCTGGTATTTGAGTGGTTTTTGACTAGTCTGGCTGGGATCCTGCTATCCAGGACCCCAGCCTATCTGCTGTTCTCTCCCTAAAACTGACACATGTACCTTAGGTGCATCCACTAATTGGAACTGGGCCGCCTTGTCAGTCCCTGTCTCAGCATACCACAGGTATCCAGGGCATCGGTGTACCCAGGGCCTACCAGGGGCTGCAGCATGTATTATGCCACCCCTGGATGGCCGCCCAAATCTGACTCAACTGACTGCTCGACAGCTGGGGCAAAGTGGTGTAATCACCCGTTGCTGTAGGTGTAGTATTCCTACACCTAACCCTAAAATGGACACATGGATTCCTATCAGTCACTCCTATGGCAGGCCTTATCAATCCTGAAGGCAGAGTGCAGGGAATCATGTGGGACGGTGCTCTGGCGCGAGCTGAGCCCGTCGACGGCTTGCGGAACCAAGTCCTAATAGCCGTTCCATGGTGACGCGGGCCAACTACTTTAAAATGCATTATAATCCTTGCGGTTATTTGCTAACTTTGGCATCGCATCACCTACACATGTCGAGTAAGGTGTCATACGAATTGGAATACGAACCCCTCGCCAGTCCTGGCGACGGGGTTAGCATTCCCCCCTTTTAGAGGGGCACGACATGGAAGTAACCTTGAACCCCGGTTAAAGTTGACTCAAGCCTCAGCATCACAAAATGGATGCTGCCACCAGACACAAGTCTGACCTCCTGCGGCTGGGAGACCTTCCAGCGAGGGGAGCTTGGACAAAGGGTTTCCTGTCGAGGGCGGTGTTAGCACCATCCCAGACAGGGTTTGTGTATCCCAGGTAGGCAGGGCTGAAAGGAAGGTGATTGCAAGTGGCACCCCGGTGCTCACTGTGCATAGCCCGGCTCAAACCAGTTTTGGGGGCAACCCTGCCCCTGAGCCGGGGCGAAGCCAGACAAAGGATAGGGGTGTCACCACCCCCCTCCTGGCCCCACCCATAGGTAGGACCTAGTCACGGGCCAGCCCCTTTTCTTAGAATAAAGGTAGGAGCGAGTCCCCTTCCCAAATTGGATAATTCTGAATCTTGAACTACTCGGATCTGACCTCTCCCCAAGAATTGGGAAAGAAGGCAGACAAATGGGTCAGAACCAGGATTAGGCCTAAGAACCAAGTTGGTGACCAGAAGAAGGATTCCACTAAGCCCAAAGAGAAAGGTGGGGATGATAAACAAGAAAAGTCCTCTGAAGGGCCCCAAAAACCCAGTGCTGGGGGTGGGTCCCAAAATACTTCCTCTAATAACAAAAAACCCTATTGCCATGTGTGTAAGCAACCTGGCCACTGAAAAACTGACTCCAGCTGTCCAAAGAATGGCAATAAAGAAAATGTTCCTCCAAAACCAACTCCAACACCCCCTGTCACTACTAGTAGTAATCCCCCAGGTGGTGGGAGTGCACCCAAAAACTTAGTTGGGTGCTCTTTGGGAACACCAGTGGACTCTGGCCTAGCCAGGTCCCCTGCATTAGCAACTCTAGTCTGTGATGGTGGCATGGGGTTTGCCAACTTTACCATGAGCCCCAGTATTCTGGGCAGGTACAGACAAGAGCCCATGATCAATGGTCAGAAGGCTGTGGCCTATAAAGACACAGGGGCCAGTGTCACCATGGTGACCAAGAGGCTAGTGCCCCTAT
Organism: Triturus cristatus; assembly: GCF_964204655.1. Taxonomy (NCBI): domain Eukaryota; kingdom Metazoa; phylum Chordata; class Amphibia; order Caudata; family Salamandridae; genus Triturus; species Triturus cristatus. The sequence continues at coordinate 1,202,931,367 of NC_140582.1, read as the reverse complement.
AACAGCTTTTACCTGGGTTTAGCTACCAGTTGACCAACATAGATGGAATCAGGACAGACCACCCCATGGCAGTGGTAAATCTCAGCTGGGGAGGGGTCACTGGCCCAAAGAGAGTGGCAGTGTCCCCAAACTTGCCTGTAGATTGTCTACTGGGGAATGATCTGGAAACCTCAGCCTGGGCTGAGGTCGACCACAAGGCCCATTTGAAAATGGTAGGAATCCCTGAGAGAGTGGATGAGACCCTGAGGGCCTCACCTCCACCCCAGGAGGAAATAGAAAGAGTGAAGCCTGAAACTATGGATCACTCTAACCAAACAGAGAGCATAGGGGAAGAGGAGCAGTCCTCCCCCCACCAGACTACAGGTAAGGGTCAAGTTTCTCAGGGAACTGATCCTGCCCCTTGTGGAGTAACTGCCCCAGAAGTGGACAGGCCTGGCCTGGCCACCTCTCTGATGGCAGGGGACCCTTCCAAGGTGGTACCCAGTCTGGAGCAGGTATCCTGCCCCTCTCTACCCTGCCTCAGTCAGCCCAGGGCTGCGGAGTTCAGGGAGGTCAGTGGACCCTTAAAGGGCCCCTGTCCAGAGGAACCCCCTCATCAGCAGGTTAGGGACACCCAGCAGAGTAGTTTCAGCCAGGTGAATATTCCTCTACAAACTGAGGGATCCCCCTTACCCTTAGGTATAGGCACCCCTCAAGTGGATGATGTGGAGCACAGGGAAACCTGGGGCAAAGGTGCCCCAAACCTTCCAGTGCCCTCCACTATTCCAGCCAAAGGGACACGACCCCCAGCTGTAAGCAGCCAGAGGTTGACCCTTAGGGCCAGATATGACACAGTCATGGGCAGACAGGCTTCCATAGTGGCCAGTGATCTGAGGAGCTTGAGACCAAACCAAGTAGGGCCTCACTTCCAGACTCAGACACCCCACCAGCCCACCTCTGACCCAAAAACCAATACAGGTAATTTCCCTAGACTTTGGAGAAACTCCAGAACCCCTTGGGGTAGAATTTCCCAAGTGGACCATGAGACAGGGAGCAACCATGCTAGTGCAGTTTCTTCCTTATATGGCCACTCAGGAAATAAAGGCTTATCTGGACAAGGTTAGCCTTATCTCCTTTCGTTTGGGGGGGGGGTTATGTAGGAGAGTGGAATCTGACTAATGGTTGCCCCCAACTTTTTGCCTGGTATTTGAGTGGTTTTTGACTAGTCTGGCTGGGATCCTGCTATCCAGGACCCCAGCCTATCTGCTGTTCTCTCCCTAAAACTGACACATGTACCTTAGGTGCATCCACTAATTGGAACTGGGCCGCCTTGTCAGTCCCTGTCTCAGCATACCACAGGTATCCAGGGCATCGGTGTACCCAGGGCCTACCAGGGGCTGCAGCATGTATTATGCCTCCCCTGGATGGCCGCCCACATCTGACACAACTGGCTGCACGACAGCTGGGGCAAAGTGGTGTAATCACCCGTTGCTGTAGGTGTAGTATTCCTACACCTAACCCTAAAATGGACACATGGATTCCTATCAGTCACTCCTATGGCAGGCCTTATCAATCCTGAAGGCAGAGTGCAGGGAATCATGTGGGACGGTGCTCTGGCGCGAGCTGAGCCCGTCGACGGCTTGCGGAACCAAGTCCTAATAGCCGTTCCATGGTGACGCGGGCCAACTACTTTAAAATGCATTATAATCCTTGCGGTTATTTGCTAACTTTGGCATCGCATCACCTACACATGTCGAGTAAGGTGTCATACGAATTGGAATACGAACCCCTCGCCAGTCCTGGCGACGGGGTTAGCATTCCCCCCTTTTAGAGGGGCACGACATGGAAGTAACCTTGAACCCCGGTTAAAGTTGACTCAAGCCTCAGCATCACAAAATGGATGCTGCCACCAGACACAAGTCTGACCTCCTGCTGCTGGGAGACCTTCCAGCGAGGGGAGCTTGGACAAAGGGTTTCCTGTCGAGGGCGGTGTTAGCACCATCCCAGACAGGGTTTGTGTATCCCAGGTAGGCAGGGCTGAAAGGAAGGTGATTGCAAGTGGCACCCCGGTGCTCACTGTGCATAGCCCGGCTCAAACCAGTTTCGGGGGCAACCCTGCCCCTGAGCCGGGGCGAAGCCGGACAAAGGATAGGGGTGTCACCACCCCCCTCCTGGCCCCACCCATAGGTAGGACCTAGTCACGGGCCAGCCCCTTTTCTTAGAATAAAGGTAGGAGCGAGTCCCCTTCCCAAATTGGATAATTCTGAATCTTGAACTACTTTCCACGAAAGGAACTCTTGACTGGTTCTCAAGACTCTCCCTTGTGGCTAAGGAGTAGCCACCCTGCACCAGCAGGCACCACCTAAGCGCTTGCGGTTTGCTGTAAGTCTCTCCTACGGATCAAGACTGCCCAGCTCGACGAGACCCGAGTTCCCTGCCATCTCTGACCTCTACCTACATCATCAGCCCAGCTGAGAGCCGTAGGTGTGACGAGACCTGCGGGACCGGCCATCTTCAGAACCTGCATGACGCTTATCTAGCACGCCCACCGAGGGACCCTCGAGTGAGTGCACCTAGGGTTTGAGAAGCCCTAACCCTGAGCAGCTCCAGCACCGAAGTCTGCCTCCCCAGCATCCACGAGATCTGCGTGGGGGCCCTTCCGCTCCTTGCTGTTCACCGCGTTGTCCGACCACTTGCCGACCGGCTTGTGGCCCTCTTCACGACGCACCACGATTGTTTCATCACTAGTCTGGTTGCTACAGACTGGCTCTTGCTCCCCTTCAACAGAGGAGTACCACGGACCCTCCTGGTCCACTCCAGACGCCATCTTGACTCCACCGCGTAGGCTCGCCACTGCCAAGACCTGCTGCCCCACTCCTGGGCCCAGCATCATCGACAGCAGACACCTTCGTGGGACAGCTCGCCCTCCATCCTGGTCGCCGCCGCGCCTCCTGGTCCGAGGAACAGCCGAGTCCGACGTCATCCACTCACCTGGTCGAGGTGACTTCAGCCGGTACCCTCCTGGTGCCCACACGATCGCTGGCTAGCGGTTGAGAACTGAGTCCCCTCTGCTTTCAGGTTTCCTTCATCCCCGATCCAGGCTTGGATCTCGCTGAACATCGTCACTGGTCGCCTGCCAGCAACTCTTCTTTCAGGCTCCTGAGACTACAACGAGGACTCCCGACATCTTGCCGAACCTCCCGCAGCCGCAGCCTCTGGGCTAGGTAACTCGAGCATTTCGGTGCTCCATCGCAGGTTCGCTCTACAAGTGTCCAGTTCCTTTTTCGTTTAGTCCCACTGATCGGATCACTCCGGAATCAGTAACTCCAGACTCTAACCATTTGCATTTCACTGGTAGTGTAGATGGTTTCTCGTGCCCCTCGGGCATTTGTGTAAATTGTGCAACTTGAAGTATTTTCGTAAGAGTTTTGTAGTGTGCTTAGCTCCCTGACTCATAAAGAGCCAGGGTAGTCTTGTTATAAATAAATATCCTTTATTTTCATAACAACTTGTGTGGTGTCCTTTCACGTGGTGTTCAAGGGGTAAATGTGGTGGTAAAACAGCTGGCTTAACACGCCCTCTAGAGTTTAGCCTAAGACTGCTCGTGTCCACGCTACTAGGATAGCTGGTCTATAAGGTTGACTTACAACCAATCATCAATAAGGGTCGTTTGGAATGATACACAGTGATCACTAGAATAGTGAGCACTACATATCAGGCCAACTTCTCACACGCATTTTTCGCATTCTCCGTCGGACTTGGGGTCAATGTCACCTAGATCTGTTCGCTTCTCGCCTAAACACTCAGCTCCCTCTGTTTTTCAGCTGGAGGCCGGATCCGAAAGCCCTAGCCACAGATGCGTTCCTTCAGACTTGGCCGTCCACTCTGTGTTACGCCTTTCCCCCGTTCATGATGATTCCCAGGGTTCTGGCCTACTCGAAACGCTTTCAAACAGAGTTCATTCCCATTGCTCCGCTGTGGAGAGCTCAAGCGTGGTTCCCGGTTCTTCTGGAGATGTGCTGTGCGGTCCCGTTCCTTCTTCCCCAGAAGTGGAATCTGTTGTTGGATCCCCTCGGCAATCCGCATCCCCTTGTTCTATCCGGCAATCTCCTTCTGTTGGCGTGGCGAATTTCGGGGATCGCTGGTCGCTCCCAGGCCTTTCATGCGACGCTTCCAAATTCATCAGTGACGCCTGGTCTCCCAGTACTCACAAACGATATAGAGCCTCATGGAAACGATGGTGTGACTGGTGTGTTCAGCGGGAAGTTGATCCCGCTTCAGCGGATGTGGCTATGATTATTAATTTTCTAGCCTCTCTCGCTTCCTCTGGTTTGGCTTATCGCACGGTCAACAACTCCCGCTCCGCCATCTCCACGGCTCATGTTCCTATCAATGGTAAACCTGCGGGTTCACATCCCTTAATTTCCAAATTGCTTAAGGGCATTTGTTTGTCGAATCCTCCGTGTCCTAAATATGTCTCGCTTTGGGATGTCTCCATTGTTTTGAAATTTTTTGAGGCTTGGCCTTCTAATTCATTGCTTTCCCGCAAGCAACTCTCTGCCAAACTGACTATGCTGTTATGTCTTGTTTCTTGCAAACGAGTTTCTGATGTGCGTGCGTTAGACTTGGCAGGTCGCAGTTTTACACCCGAGGGTGTCACTTTTCCTATTTCTAAACGCACCAAAACGGCTACCTCTTCGGTTACCTATCCTTCCTTTCCTCATCATCCCAACCTTTGCGTTGTTCAATGTGTCAAGGATTATGAGGTATGTACTGCCCCTTTACGTTCTGATACACATGGTCAACTACTTATTGCCTTGCAGAAACCTTTTCGTCCTGTTACTCCTGCTACTTTAGCTCGCTGGGTTAGATGGCTCTTGTCTGAGGCTGGAATTGATGTTTCCATTTTTGGTGCTCATTCGGCTCGTGGGGCTATGGCCTCTAAAGCGTTCTCGATGGGTGTTTCATTATTGGACATCATGAAAACCGCAGATTGGTCTTCTGACTCTGTGTTCAAAACTTTTTATTACAAACCTATTGAACATATTGCTTCTGTAGTGGTGGATCAGCTTTGAACAAGCATAATCGGAGCCTCCTGTCCTGACATAGAATTAGAAATTTGCAAACATTCGTGACAAGAATTTTCAATTCTATTAAGGACAAGGAGGCGAGGATTATCCCACCCAAAGTCATGATTTGTTCTCATGTTTTCAATGTTCTATTTGCATTTGATTTATGCTGATGCATTGGTTTTCTCTCTTTTTTACCCGCCCCTTTTTTTGTTGACTTCACTCTCTTTATGGGATGAATATTACGGCTGTACTTTCTTTTCAGGTTCTGACCCGAAATAGTGGCCTTTCTGTTCCTCCTGCTTACTCCGCTTGGAAGGTCTGCTGCCTCATGTGTTCGGCAATTGCTGTGTTTCTATCGTCAGGGTGATCACCGGCTGCTGCTGATGGACTCTTTTACCTGGCATTCATCGTTTTTTCATTGGACTTCCTGTTTCCTGTGAACTGTTCCTCACCAAAGAAAGAGGACGTACTTTCTCCTACATTATCTTTTATATGTGAGACTCTATGGTTAGTCACGTGGTACCCTGGTGCTCATGGGTACTGTAGTTTTTCGTTTCACAACGGTTCTTCTGATTGGCTGCTGGGCATTTCTAATAAAGAGATGAGAAAGCATAATCCTCGCCTCCTTGTCCTTAATAGAATTGAAAATTCTTGTCACGAATGTTTGCAAATTTTTAACTCTCGAGCACGATGACGGTGACGTCGTACGTTTTTAGTAGAGGGACTGCAGGTCGGCTCACTGCGAAGTGGGCTGACTGGCTGGATGGTGATTTTTAGGTCTCGCTAAGACTCTCTTTGAGACATTTTGTAAGTGGGCTTTCAAAAGTGCTACCCACATGGTTTTGCTGGCCTAGGGCTTGAGTGCACGATGGCGTGCACGTGCACAGCTGCTCCTCTGCTCCTTGCATTCCCCCCTCCCTTCTCACCCAGCCCTTTGATGCTCTGCTCGATTACTTTCACTTTTGCCGCTTTGATGTTTGATCCCGCTTGGCATAGCCTGTACTTGTTCTCTTTGTCCTCACATATGCTCTTCCCTCTTCCTTTCTCTCTGGTCTCACATGTGCTATTCCCTCTGTATTTTCACTCTGCCCTCACATGTGCTTTTCCCTCTCCATTTTTCGCTCTTTCCTCACACATGCTATTCCCTCTGTATTTGTCTCTCTTCCCTCACATGTACTCTTCCCTCTGCATTTTTTCTCTATGCTCTCACATGTGCTCTTCGCTCTGTATTTTTTTCTCTGCCCTCGCATGTGTTCTTCTCTCTATATTTTTCTCTCTGCTCTCACATGCTCTCTTCCCTCTATGTTTTTTATCTCCGGTCTAACATGCGCCCTACCCTCTGTATTTTTCGCTTTGCTCTCACATGAGCTCTTCCCTCTCTATTTTTCTCTCCTCCCTCACATGGACTCTTCCCTCTGTATTTTTCTCTCTGCCCTCACGTGCTTTTCCCTCTGTATTTTTCTCTCTGCCCTCACATACTCTTCCCTGTATGTTTTCCTCTTTGCCCTCAAGTGCACTCTTCCCTCTGATCACATGCATATACAACTATGCACACATACAAACACACACATGCATTTACACACACATATGAACATATACAAACACACACAGACATGCATAAACATATGCATATACATGCACACCAACACACCAACCCCACATACACATATAAACAAGCACGCACACCAACATACTCAAACACATATACATACACACAAACATGCATACAGACATAGGTATACACACAAACATATGTGTACACATCCACGAAGACAAATGAACACAATGACACACCCATACTTGCACACCAACACACACATGCATACACAAACATATACACATACAAACACACACACATGCATACACACACTGATATATACATATAGACACACACACTATGCACACACACGCATCTCCTGTACTGTCTCAGGGGAAGAGTCGGTGTCAGCTGTCTCCTAGAGGGAGATCTCGCATGAGACAGTAAGACTCAGAGACATGTGGCGGTGGAGAGAGACAGACATGCCTCCCTTTAATTGTGTTGTTGCAAGATGGTGACTATCTTCAGCCACTGGTGCATTCAGATAAGCGGCAGGAAGTTCGTCGGACACATGCACTGGTTTCAATTTCGAGAAAGTGGGGTGAACGTTTCACAAATCGGAAATGTGTGTGTCAACACGTGTTTCTCCTTCACGGCAAGGCCAATCAGTACGTTTTGTTTAACCGTGTGGTCATGGATCCTTTAATTGCATATGTGAGCGGGTATGGATGTACACAAAAATGTAACACTGATACCACATTTTCTGTCACTCTTGTGAACAGGTTTGCTGTGAATGTATGAATGAGAATGGCGTTTTAGAATACGTTGCATGGAAAACGGTCAACATGGTGTATACGTGTTTTTTTATTTTTTTTAAATTTATTTTTTATTGCATGGTTAACGTCATGATATACCGGATTCGGATGCTTCATTGCAGATCAGTTGTTCGGCCCATGGTTATTTACGAGTTTGGAAAATACTTTTGTATTGTTTAGATTATTTTTGTCTCTGCCCTATCTCTTGGCTGCGTCCTTACTCTCTCCCATCTTCTCTCTCCACCTCTTTGCTACATGTTCTCTCGTAATGTTTTCATTTTCCCCAACTCTCCTCTTTAATCTCTCTAATTCTTTTTTTGCTCCTTTTCTGTCTCTGTCCCTTCTCTCCTCTTTCACTCCCCACCTGTCCCTTCTCTAACCCCACTCCTCTTCCTCTGCCCGCACCCCCATCCCTCTCTCTCGCAGTACTGCAGCATAGGCAGCACCAGGTCTCTGATGCCTTCTCAGTGTTGGCCCTGGGGGTGGAGGAGGTAAGTCAGCCCCCCAAGTGAATCCCATTATCAACAGATAGTGAACCTCTATTTACCAACAAGTACGGAGTGGTCTCGGGTGACGGCTGATGCGAACAGTGATCTGCTCTCGGCCCGGCAGGGCCTGTGGGGTGGGGGCGTTACCTTACACTAGGAGAGGAAGTAAAAGTGATATCCTCCCCCCCCCACTCCACCACTGTCTCTCCTCACCCTCCACCTCTCTCTCTTCTACACTTCTGATTCCCTTCCAACTCGGTCTCTCATTACCCTCCACCTCGGTCTCTCCTTACCTTCCACCTCGGTCTCTCCTTACCGTCCACCTCGGTCTCTCCTCACCCTCCAACTCGGTCTCTCCTCACTCTCCACCTCAGTCTCTCCTCACCCTCCACCTCCGTCTCTCCTCACCCTCCACCTCGGTCTCTCCTCACCCTCCACCTCCGTCTCTCCTCACCCTCCACCTCCGTCTCTCCTCACCCTCCGTCTCCCCTCACCCTCCACCTCACCCTCCACGTGTCTCTCCTCACCCTCCACCTCACCCTCCTCACCCTCCACGTGTCTCTCCTCACCCTCCACGTGTCTCTCCACATGTCTCTCCTCACCCTCCACACGTGTCTCTCCTCACCCTCCACACGTGTCTCTCCTCACCCTCCACACGTGTCTCTCCTCACCCTCCATGTCTCTCCTCACCCTCCACACGTGTCTCTCCTCACCCTTCACACGTGTCTCTCCTCACCCTCCACACGTGTCTCCTCACCCTCTGCCTCACCCTCCACATGTGTCTCCTCCTCACCCTCCACATGTGTCTCCTCCTCACCCTCCACACGTGTCTCTCCTCACCCTCCACACATGTCTCTCCTCACCCTACACGTGTCTCTCCTCACCCTCCACGTGTCTCTCCTCACCCTCCACGTGTCTCCGCTGCACACCTCACACTGCTGCACGCCACACACTGCTGCACGCCTCACACTGCTGCACACCTCACACTGCTGCACGCCTCACTCTGCTGCACGCCTCACACTGCTGCACGCCTCACACTGCTGCACGCCACACACTGCTGCATGCTGCTGCACGCCACACACTGCTGCATGCCGCTGCACGCCACACACTGCTGCACGCATCACACTGCTGCACGCCTCACACTGCTGCACGCCACACACTGCCACACACTGCTGCACGCCGCACACTGCTGCACGCCGCACACTGCTGCATGCCGCACACTACTGCACGCCACACACTGCTGCACGGCACACACTGATGCAACCGGCACACTGCTGCACACCACACACTGCTGCACACTGCTGCATTACTCACTGCTGCATGCTGCACGACACTGCTGCACACAGCACACTGCTGCACGCAGCACACTGCTGCACGCCGCTGCACGCCACAGTGCTGCATGCCTCACACTGATACACGAAACACTGCTGCACGCCGCACACTGCTGCACGCAGCACACTGCTGCACGCCGCACACTGCTGCACGCCGCTGCACATCACAGTGCTGCATGCCTCACACTGCTACACGAAACACTGCTGCACGCCGCACACTGCTGCACGCCGCACACTGCTGCACGCCGCACACTGCTGCATGTCGCACACTGCTGCACGCCTCACACTGCTGCATGCCGCACACTGCTTTTATGCGAGTTTATGCTACTGACATTGTAAATGACAATGCCTTTTATTTGTTTTAAAACCAAAACATAAATAAAAGGCATTGTAATTTTACAATGCCAATAGCTCAAACTCTTATAAATGCGAGACCTATTGCATTGCAAATGCTTGTTTACGTAGGTCGGTGGGTTTGGCTGGACTGCTGTGCAGGTCAGCCAGGACTCACGGCCAGGCTGACGACCTCGGTGCGGGCCACTTTACGGTCGGAATGTCCAAGACCCTCCTTGACCGGGAAGGTGGCGGATACGCCAGAATTAGACCCGAATATGGCGACATTCATGAGAAAGTTCGCGAAGGACCCCAAGAAGGGTTTAGATAGGGCCTGGCGGGGGTGCCAAGACAAGTTATTAGATGTCTCTGGACCCCTCACTAAAATCCTGGAAGCTGTGGTCAACGCAAAGGATCAAAACATTCCGATGGACACATCGGTCGTCATGGAATGGGCCCAAAGAGCTCTGTGTTTTCTTGGCAATGCCAATGTGGCTCTCTCCACGGAGAGGAGACGTTCCTTTTTGATGCGTATTGACTCCCAGTTGGCGGAGATGGCCGCCACAGAACCGGGTTCTCTCGCCAATGGCATGCTTTTCGGGGACAAATTCGTGAAGGAGATGGGAAAGTACGTGGCCACGTTTTCAGCGTTAGACAAAGCTCAGGCGAACATTAAAAAAGTGTTTCACACGGGTGTTTTTGACAGGGCCGGCCGCTCACGAGGTCGAGGGTTCGGCCGAGGCTTTAATCAGACCTCACGAGGTGCGGAACAGCGGGGCAGAGGTACCCAAAAACCACATTTCTATCCCTCCGCAACAGGGGAGGAAGAGGCAGAGGCCAGAGAGGAGTCTACCGAGGACAACAGAACACGGCAGGAGATGTCTCCTATTCAGGTACGGGTCTTAAGTCCCAAAGAGTGCATGGTGGGAGGTCGGATAGCATTGTTTCTCCACAGGTGGCAGGGTCACACGTCCGATCCCTGGATTCTACAGACGGTACAGGGATTTCACATAGAGTTTTATGCCTCTCCAGACCAGAGTCACATTCCCGGTCCTCTACATTTTTCCCTACTAGAGCAGAGTTTCATCGACGGGGAAGTGGAGTCTTTGCTCCAGAGGGGGGCAATCGTGAAAACTGTCCCACACGCACAGGGCTTTGTAAGCACCATTTTCTTAGTCCCCAAGAAGGTCAGGGGTTCCGTCTGGTGTTAAATCTCCGAGAGTTCAACGCATGGGTCGTGTATCGCCATTTCAAAATGGAGGGCATTCACCTCCTGCGGGACATCCTACTAGAACACGATAGGCTGGTTCGATTAGACCTAAAAGACGCTTATCTTGCGGTCCTATATTCCCACCGCACGCTTTCTTCAATTTCTTTGGCGAGATCAATGGTTCGAATTTTCCACCATGCCCTTTGGCCTTTCGTCCGCCCCTTGGTGTTTCACCAAACTGACGAAGCCTGTCGTACAGTGGTTGAGAGAAAGGGGGGTGCCTCTGATCATTTATCCAGACGACATATTGATTATGGCGCAGTCGAAAGATCTTCTGTTGGTCCATCTTTCGTGGACCATACAACTCCTGCAGGAGTTAGGGTTCATTCTGAATCTGGAGAAATCGATATTGATACCCTCGCAGGTACTGGAGTTTCTGGGCTTTCAGGTCAATTCACTCACAACACAACTTCTTCTGCCTCTCAAAAAGAGAGTGGCGATCAGCAAAGAGTTGAGGAGAGCGCTTGCCTCTCCAACAATATCATTGAGGACATTAGCTCGCCTGGTAGGTCTTTTAGCATCCTCCATTCAAGCGATTTTTCTGGGCCCCTTACACTACAGGGCCCTACAGAGACTGAAGATATTACATCTGCGCAAGGGTCTCTCGTACGCGCAGCAGATTGTACTTTCATCAGAGGCACGTACGGAGATGAATTGGTGGTTAGAGCATTTGGATGCCTGGAATGGCAGAGCCATTTTTTCAACCACCCCGAATGTAGTGATAGAGTCGGATGCCAGCTGCTGGGGCTGGGGAGCACGCTGTGGGACTCTGGAGACAGGGGGTCGATGGTCCCGGGAGGAGTTGAACATGCATATCAATTGTTTGGAGCTTCTAGCAGGCTCATTTGCGATTCGCACTCTTGCCCCTCAGCGGGTTTCTTGCTGCATTCTTCTCCGCATGGACAATGTGTCCGCGGTCCGTTGGATAAATCGCCTCGAAGGTACCAGGTCTCAGCTCCTGGCGGAAAAGGCCAAGGACTTCTGGCATTACTGCCTGGACCATCGCATTGTGGTGACAGCGGAGTACATCCCCGGGTCGGCCAATGTGATAGCGGATTGGAATTCGCGGTATTTGAGGGATGCCAGCGATTGGATGCTGCATCCCAGGATTTTCAGAGCTTTGGACCTCAAATGGGGACCTTGTGTGATGGACCTGTTTGCGTCCAGACTCAACAGACAGGTACCCCTGTTCTACAGCTGGCGACCAGATCCTTTAGCGGTCAGTTCGGATGCCTTCCTTCAGTCATGGCATTCTATATGCATTTCCACCGTTTGTCATGATCCCAAGAGTTCTGGCGCAAGTCCGCAGACAGAAGGCGGAGGTCATTCTGATTTCACCGTGTTGGAAGGCACAGGCGTGGTTTCCAATCGTGCTGGCGCTAACCTGTGCGCCTCCGGTTCAAATTCGGTCGTTCTCAGAGATCCTCACAGATCCTCAGGGGCTTCGACATCCTTTGATACTACAGGACCAGTTAGTCCTCATGGCTTGGAGACTTTCAGGTGTCGTTGGCAAGTATCGGGAGTTTCACAGGACACTCTCTTTTTCTTGTCCCAAGCTTGGGCACCTTCCACACACAAACGGTACGAGTCCGCTTGGAGACGATGGGTTAGTTGGTGTAGTGAACGACAGGGTGATCCTGTGGGATCCGACATATATATGATAGTAAATTTCTTGTCGGAGCTAGCCAGATCGGGGTTAGCGTATAGGACCGTGAATAACTTCAGGTCAGCGATCTCGGCGGGACATCCGCACGTGGAGGGCAAACCGGTGGGGGAGCATCCACTGGTTTGCAAGGTGGTGCGAGGTATTCGTTGGTGAATCCTCCTCAACCTAAGTAAAATGCACTTTGGGACGTTACTGTGGTCCTACGTTTTTTGGTAAACTGGCCGAGTAATGAAGGTTTGTCGAGGAAACAGTTATCGGCGAAATTAACGCTTTTGTTGTGTCTGATTTCATGCAGTCGAGTGTCTGATGTGCGGGCCTTTGATTTGGCAGGTAGAGTATTTACTCCTTCGGAAGTTTCCTTTACAATTTCAAGACGTACAAAAACACATTCGCATTGTATTTCTTATCCTGCATTTCCTCATCACAGCAAATTATGTGTGGTCAAATGTTTAAAAGTTTATGAGGACTGTACTAGGGAATTTAGGAATGATGCGTTAGGTCAATTGTTGATTTCTCTTCAGAGACCTTTTCGCCCGGTCACTACTGCAACTCTGGCCAGGTGGGTTACTTGGTTACTGGGTCTAGCAGGGGTTGACACTTCCAAATTTGGAGCTCATTCGGTTAGAGGTGCTATGGCCTCCAAATCATTTGGCACCGGTTCCCGGTTGCAAGACATCATGACCGTGGCGGATTGGTCTGCTGATTCCACTTTTAAGACGTTTTATCATAAACCTTCGGCGGTGGTGGAGCAACTTTAAACTAGCATAATCAGAGCCTCCGTGGACTGACATAGAATGAAAAATTGTCTAGCAGTCGCGAGAAAGAATTTTCAATTCTATTAAGGACACGGAGGCGAGGATTATCCCACCCAGGCTACATTGTCAGTGACAGTATTATGTAGGTTATAATGCATTTTACCCGCCCTAGAGTTGGTTCAGTGTTATTGTATTTCCGTTAGTTTGGAATGGAATTTACGGTGTCGGTTTCCATTTCAGGTGACCAGAGCAAGCAAACCTGAGACAGTGGGATTACTGCGGGTGGCGGTGTGAAGTTCAGTGGAAGTTCAAGAGAGCTTCGGTTGTGACAAGGATCCACGTCACGTTGGGTTTCCAGTTATGGTTGGACTGTGGATAATGATCGCAAAGAAAGAGGAAGTTATGGAGTTTACAAGGACACTTATGTCGTGGACTGGAATGTGATTGGTGCAGACACAGGAGGGGGTTTGCCTTCCGGGGTCATGCCAGTTTAAAGTTGATAGTTTTTCATTGGCTGCTGTTATTGTCAGTAAAGATTGAGAAGCATAATCCTCGCCTCCGTGTCCTTAATAAAATTGAAAATTCTTTGTCGCGACTGCTAGACAATTTTTCATTCTTTTGAACGAGTGGTCTTTAAAACTGTGCAGTGTTCAGCCTGTCTTATATCTTTACATAGCTGCCAAGGTTTCAGATTGCTTGTGTGACTTTTTCATAATTTCAGTGTAATTATGAGTGACATTCAATGACTATGAGTGACATTTTCTGGTGAGCAAAATCAAGCAATGAAGACAAGGGAAACACATAAATATCGGAAACTACACCCATTTGAGCAACAAGAAAGTTTAAGGAGATCTGAAAACTTCTGCAAAGGGCCAGAAATGGAAGGGCACTCATAGCTCATAGCTGCCAAGTTTTAAGATTGCTTCTTTGTGACATTTCCATGATTTTAGGGCGCTTATGAGTGGCATTAAGTGACCACATGTGTGACACTTAAGAGTGACATTTTTTCATTTCATGAGTAGAAGGACACACTCTTTCCAAACATTAAAGATGAACTCTAAGGTACAAGCAGGATGTTCATTCAAGGGGAAGAGAAGTGGTCCTTTGATCATCTTTCTATTTTCATTATGCATTTCTAACATTATTTGTTGTACATATAAGAAAACAGAAGCTTTTTATTGCAAGCCTGGTAACTTCGCTGTGTGTACCACACATTTACTCTCTGTGTGGAATTGTGCATCTGAAATATAAAGAAAAAAACATTCCTCTTGGTTATCAGTGCAACTAATTGGAAGGGCAGCCTAGTAGGTTAATGCACATGCTTCAGAGATCAGACACACCAACTTCAGTGCAGAGAGAGAGAGAGAGAGAGAGAGAGAGAGAGAGAGAGAGAGAGAGAGAGAGTGTGACTCACCTGACTACATTAGCAGCCCAGAAGTGCCCGGGGAGTGTGTGTGCCAGGCAGAGCAAGTGTCTTGAGAGTGCCTTCCAACTACTTGGGGCGGGCTGATAGGGGGACAACGGGCTGCTGCAGCAGCAGACAGGTTGATGTTTTAAAGTGCTTTTTTCATACATTGCGTTTTGAAGTATATACTGATAAGTGAAAGAAACACCACCTTTCATTTATTTTTTATTTGTTACACTGGCTGGGCCTTTAAACTGCCAGGCAGATTCTATCCTATGTTTCCATGTGTTTTCGGGTTCCCGGTGAATGTCTAAAAGCCCTCTATGTTCCGGGAGCGGGGTGTTAGGGAGTAGCATTGTTGTTACTAAGGCCCCTTCAGGAGTGCTGATTTAAGGCGGTAGGATGCCATGACCTGCCCTCGCCTGCTTCGCCTTTTCTTTAATCGTGCCTTTGTTATCAGTGTTACTTTCTACTGGTAACTGGAGGTCGTTTAGGTTAAACTGACCTTCCGCGCCCTTCACACCACTTAGAGAGCTACTTACCTTTGGCGCATCACATTGCTCCGTAAAGGTAGGTTGTAGGGGTGGCTTATTTCGGAGGGAGATGGCTTCCATCTTTCCTTTTAGAGAGTGGTTACTCTGTCCCAACTCCGTCGTTGTTCTTTGTTGCCCCTTTATCTGTCTTCCAATCTCTTCAGATGTAAAATTCACTTCAGTGAACAAATTCTTTTCTCCCAATTCTGGGGCGTTGAAGGCGATTGCAGATATATCCTTTGCTTCTGGGAAATTCATGTTGGGGAGAGCTCTGAAGAGTATAATCAGGTTACCCATGTTTCCTGTGTCACCTTTCTGCAAGATTTATAATCTGGAAGGAAAATTTAGTTTAATTGTGGATTCAGATGGTGTGAGATGGGACGCAGTGAGTGTTGCCTTCCTGTGGGCATGCAGTACAGTGAAACAGGGGGTGCTGGCCCAGGGGGCAACGCCAACCGATGGGGAGCCCCCAAGACAGGTGCGGGCCGGTTTGGACTGGTGCCCAGCAGCGCCAAAGGTGGTGCCGCAATTTTGAATTTTTTCGGCTGGGACACCCGTGATTGGTAGGTGGGCCGGTGCGGGCTAGGGGGGGCCAGGGCGGTTCTGGGGGCAGCCAGGCAAGGATAAAAGTGGGGAGTGCATCTCCACATAGTTACCTGGTTTGCCTCGACTGGCTGCCTCCGACGACTTTGTTGCTGTGCCCACGCCCTGGACCTTGCCACGCTGCTGCTCTGAACTCGGCGGTGAAGATGCCTTTTTTCCCACCCTCCCATCTTGTTCCTTCTTGGGGCGGGGAAGGAGTCATGTTTGGTCACAAAACAGATGGACAACCTTGGCATCAGAAACGGAAGTGCAGCCAAATTCTGAATTAGGAAGCCTTTGGCTTAAAACCGGGGCTGGGGTTGCCGTGGGGGTGTAGAGTAGGGTTGGGACTCCTGCTACAGTGATTGTCCCTGGTCTCTCACGGTACTCCATTACATGGCCCCAGAGGATGTCGGGATGGCCTCTGCGCCAGGGGTGCAAGGTATGGCTTGGTAGCCCAGGCCCATCCCCATTGGGTGCCAGGGGGATCATCCCTTTCTTGGCTTGGCTCTGGCATGGTTACGGTGGGGGTCCAGTTTTCATGCTAGCCCACGCTCCCTCTATCTTGAGGGGGCAGGTGAGTTCGCCTTGTGATATGCAACTTGTGGTATGGGGACCACAGTCCCAAATCATTTGGAATAGTCAATGTCATGGTGCTTGGCAGGGCCGGCTCTAGGGTGGTGCGATCGGTGCCACCGCACCGGGTGCTAACGTGGGGTGGGGGCGCCATGTTTATTGTTTTATTTACGTTTTAAATGCATCCGATGCCACGTTCCTTGTCCCGGCAATTTTCAAGCATCAATGAAAATGTCAGGATAACTCCAGTGATGAATGTTCTTCCTGGAGACAGACCCGAGCTTTGTTTGTTAGCGCTTAGGGTTAATGTGCCTGCTGCAAAGAACGAGTCCCATTCACATCACAAAGTGCATATAATATAAATAGGTCAATGGGTTATCGCTTATGTCAGAGAGATCCTTTTGTTACTTGCAGTTTAAAAGTTAAAATCCTAATACAGAGAAGGGAGCTATTAACTGTCGTCAACGAGCAGCATGCAGACTGCAAGGAATATGTTACATATGTTTATTTGCCCAGTCTTTCCTTGCCCTTATATTGCCAACAGGGTTCATTTGGGTAGACATCAATTCTTATTATTAAAGAAAATCCCTAACAATGTTGTTGCATTTTAAATTCAGAATTTGTGCTTTTCAGGACCAAGGACTCTTAAACTATCCTGCCTACCAGTTTGGGTGACATGTGACTCCTTCACCTTATAGGCCTCTGTTTTATGTAACATTTCCGATGCATCTTAAACTGGTATGAGTGTTGCTATAAAACTGAATGAATCTAATAGACCGTGGTTATGGAGACTTGGGGGGGGCATTATCAAATGGTGGTATTGAGGGAATCCGTTGCGAGGTGGTCATGGAGGGGCGCCAACAAACATTGTCGCACAGGGCACCACCAGAACTAAAGCTGGCCCTGGTGTCTGGGGGATGGCCAGCCATGACTCCTGTGGGTTCTGTTGCTATGAAGGACTTGTATTAGTTCCCCTTAATCAAAGTCTCTTGATGTACATATTGTAAATGTCATGTGAAAGCTTGGATAATCAAATAATTTTGTTGATATAAAATGTCGTGTTTATGTTGATTGTTATAAATGAAACAGACGCTCTGGCTTTTTATAGTCTTGATGGTGTGAGAACAGGGAGGCATTCAGTTGTGACGTCAATCCTCCATCAGTCCTGGCAAACTGCAGTGTGCATACTGTGGGGTATATTTACAAACCCCTATCGCCACCAGAGCGTTACTTTTTTTGATGCTTTGGTGGCAGTGTGGCATTTCAATATTTACAATGTAGCGCTAAGCCACTTAATGTGGCTTAACGCCACCTTGTAAATATGCCCTTTTCCACCGAAGTTCTCGCTGGCAAAGGGGCGTGCAGTGGGTGTTGTAGTGGGCGTTCCACTGCAATGACCATACTTTTTGCAAGGTGCCCCAGATTTACAAGGCTGGGACAGTGCCAAAACGAAGGCCAGGGAATACCTGGTCTTAGAATGGTGATACCAGGAGAAATGATTAATTTCTCCTCACTTTTTGCTCTTTTTATGTTTGCTGCTTCAACCATTATTGATTCTTTATGTGCAGGAATTTGTCCCTTCCTGCACATAAACAATCGCCCCTGCAGCGCAGGCACCTTTGCAACATTGTGGCAGGGTGCATGCGCTTGTACTAGGGAGCTTTTTTTGCGCCACTGATGTTTTGTGTAAAACTAACGTGCACCACACAAACACACGGGTTAGTGAAGCTTGCCTATGTGTTTACTAACGTTAACAAAATGAATGAAGGACTAAAATGCTCATATCTGGGAATCTTTACTGCGCATGCGTCAACTGCATCTACGTAGTATGACGAGCTTTCGCTTAGAGGGAAATTCTTGCGCATGAGCAGAAGGCACTAATATGGCAGCTTGAAGGCTCGCGTACAGGGCATCTGCTTTGCTGAAAAGAAAAGGAGCTATTATACTAATGGTAATGCAGGAAAAATTATAATAAATAAAGAGGAATAGTGTAGAGATGGGTGGGATACAGTGAAACCATTTATTCTTGAAAGTAACATCTGTGTTTCTGACTTTATTATTAGTGTGCATTTGGGCCTCTAGTGTGTAGCTGAAGTAAAATGAACCACCTGACACAGTTGCGCATGACTATTGAGAGTGGACCCGGAAGGATGGTGCAAAGGTTGGAAGAGGGACAAGGTCGCCGAATGTCGGAGCCTGAGTTAATGCAGTGAAGTGTTCAAATGCATGAAACTACATGTCTGAATTATTACAAATGTTGCAAATGTAATGTGAATGCGGGTGTGAAATAAAGTTTGAATAAAGAATTAAGGGGATGGGTTTGCGAACAAGAAGTTAATAGAAATTGATGTCATGTAATCATGGTGTGATGGAGCTTCCCCCCCCCTGTCTGACCAATCAAAGTTCGTTTTTTTATGATATTGAAACATTTATGGGTGGGACATCCTGAACGAAAGGTGTACCTAAGGTAGCTTTAGTTAGTTAGTTAGCTCCTTGAGACGGAGATGCTGTGCGTGGTGCAGACGATGCTGTGAGCCGAATGCTGGGGGGAAGATGCTGTGAGATGCTGATGAAGAATCAAATGCAAAATCTGAAGCAGAACTTTCCTTCCTAAATTAATTGCGTTAGAAGAAGATTTGCGGAAGAATCTTGAGGAGGAAGAGAGTGTCAGAGAGGGGTGCGCCGCAATCATCGGTATTAGAGAGGTAACTATCCTGTCCTGATTCCTGTCCTTAAGACTTTGTTTCCTGAATCTATCTCAGGGGACCCTCACCAGCCCTTTGGGAAGGGGTTGGTCTTTCACACCATTCTTGGTGAAGTATTTTTCTCATTATTTAAATTATCTTTTCTCTCTGTCCTCTCACTTTCTGTGCATTGATCATTGCCTGAATCCGTGATAAATATATGATTTCTAATTGATTGAATTCTCTCTCTAACAAATGAAAGCGAATGTATTGTATTTTTGAAGTGGTTCACATGCTCTAAACATTTAGATAAAGCGTTGAAAATTTAAAGGAGTCTGTGTTTATTTCAATATTAAAGTATAAGTAAGCTAGTTTATGTCAATATCACCATCAATTAGCTCAACTAATGGTCCATCGACCAGAGGAAAGAACTTTTTGATCTGTGAAGGGTTAGTTAAAAGAGAATTGAGGTATTTTAGACTAATCCTAAACATTGTGAACCTCATAAACTTGACACCCAGCGGTTTTACTCCATTGTGTGTTTGAGGGGCCCAGGTGAGTCTATGGTAGTAGAGTATCTGTTGTTGTTGAACCGCTGGATCACCAGCGCTAGGAAACATGGGTGTGCGCCGTATTATTGTGAATACGGCGCATTCCTGTGTTTAAAAATGTCGGCGCACCGCGTTGCCAAATCTGGCGTGGCTCCCTGGTCCGACATATTTTTATATATATGCCCACGTATTTGAAGAGAAAAGAGTCGGACCCAGACTCCGAAATCTTTAGCGTTGGGCTAACGTTACTTTTCTTACACTAACCCATAGATGAACCTTTTTGGGGATTCGCAAACCAACGCAAATTGGTATTGCTTTGGTTTGTATAGAAAAATAGCACAAAGCAGTGCGAAACCCTGCATTACATTACTTTGCGTCAAGGGGTTGTTACATGGATGGTACATGGGTGTAACCGCGTGACCACCCATGCTTTTTTACTCGAAGCCCCACGCTCAAACATCAGTAGAAAGGGTTTAATGCTAAAAAGTAACACTGCTGAAAAGCACGCGTTAAACTGAGACATTTTGTCATTTCTCAGTGCTTTTCCGACTTTGCATGCGTGCTTTACTGTGCAGCTCACATACAAAGTAGGAAAAGCTTTTTCATTTGTCTAGGCATTGCATTTTGTACAGGAAGGATACCCTTCCTCTACAAAATCTATGCTAGACTCACACACACACTCAAGCGCTATGGCACTAAGGTGTGTGGGCAGTGCTCGGCAGCTGAAATCAGTGCCGGCGCCAGGGGAAGGGGATAAGAAATCTACTTCCATGTGAATATTGTGCTCTCCTCCTCCCTCCCTGTCACGCAATGCAGCGCAGCATCTTTGGGTGCTGCACGGCGTTGCCTTTCAGGTTTCAGAATCTGGGCCACCGAGTCTTCCCTGGAGTCAAGGACAGTCAACAAATCCACCCCACAAACTGAGCCCATCTTCATGCATAACTAAAATCCCACTTCCGCAGGCAAAGGTTCACCAAAGTCTCCCAAACTCAGCACAGCTTCTGAACCCCCAAACATCACTTCTGCGACGTCCAGGACAGCCCAGCCACATCCATAACCTGGTGCAGTCATCGTCCGCATGGTCTGCTCAGCCCCCTTAAAACTTCAATCAGCTCCTTTAACGGCCCGTGTCTACTAGCACAGCCACTATCATCAACACATAATAAAAAATGTTATTCAAAAAAGCCAACTCTACGACAGTCACATCCTCGAGAAAAATCGTTTTGATAAAGCTGAATTGTCCAACTCAGCAAAGTAAATATTGCACCTGTTTGTTCAATGAAAAATAGCGGTATAAATGTCATTAGAATATGTAGATGGATACTAATCCTTGTTGCACACTGCAATTTGCATGCGTTCGCTTCGCCAGCCATTTAGCTGCACCGTGCTGCGTCATTTTCAAAGCACAGGGATGCATTTATTGACAGTAAGGCTTCCGGTTTGCCTTGTAAATTAGGCCCCCTTTCATGCTATGGTTAGCGTGAAAGGTATGGGCTGTGAGTGTTGCAGTGGGCGTTACACCGCAACACCTATTATTGTTGATGCTGCCCCCTATGTACAAGGGTTACGTACATAGGAGGAAGCACCAAAATTAAGACCAGGGAAAACCTGGTCTTAACTTGGCGAAACGAGGAGACATGCATTATGTCTCCTTGTTTTTGCTTTTTTCATGTGTGCTGCCTTGTGCAGCACACATGGAAAAAGCAAGCTGCCATTTATTGTTTATGTACAGGAAAATGCCATTTTGTGACTTCCACGTGCGCTGCATTGGCACTATACTGCTAAGAGTAGCGCCAGCACAGGGGGAAACGCAAGGCTGGACCGTATCCTTGTAAATATGGTGCAGTCTTCTGTATCTGAAGTGGCTGAGTGAGGCGGTAAGCCATGACGGCTAATGCCTCACTCCACCACTTCCTCGTACATATGCCCCAATGTGTTTCCTGTCTGTGTTTATTTTTAAAAGGAGAAAAAATGAAAATTGTACTTCGTCGGAGAGACTCCTCCTGCTGTCTTTCAGGAATTCATGGCAACAGCTGATCAGATAGACAGCAGTGATAGTTATAAAAAATGTACAATGTAGCATGAGATTTCCTTAAATACACACACATTTTAACACATATTTGTAGTATAGCCTCAAAATGAACCTTAGAGTGTAGTGTTTTGTTATATGTGGCTGCTTAATTTGCTAAAACGTGACAGGCATCCATGTATGAGTGCACATCCAAGTGTAAAATAAATGTGTAAATATCAAATTTTATAGCTCCATTTATTATCAAAACACAAAGTAAATATGGATAAAGGCCATTAAGATAACCAAAAAAGAAATATGGATAAACACAGATGGAAATGTTAAAAAAATAAATACCATAAAACCGGGAACCCTAATTAACAACAAAAGGACGCATCCCTGTGCTTTGCCCTGTGCTGGCGCACAATTGATTGCAATGCGCCAGTGCAGGCATCCTTGCGCCATGTTGCAAGGGTGCCTGCACTGTGGGATGACTGCACAAAAACAATCATTATTGGTATTTTCCTCTGTGCGCGCTGCATAATGCAGCACTCATTGAAAAAGGAAAAAACGAGGAGAGATAAAAGCATTTCTCCTCGTTGCACCATTCCTACGACTCCCTTGGGGAGGCATAGAATTCTGGCACAGTCCTAGTTTTACAAAATGTTGTAAATCTGGAACTGCATGAGGTTCCATGGATGATGCGTGGCAACACTCACAGCAACACCCATGGAACGCCCCTTTCACGCAGAGTAATGCGTGAAAGGGGACCATATTTACAAGGCCATGAAAAGTCACGCTGGGTGACTATATGTGGGCTTGTAAATATGGGTAGGCACACTGCGCCACCGGTGCGTCTAAAAAAGTGACGCACCGGCGGAACAATGAGCTTGTAAATAAGCTCCTTTGTGTTTCACACTAGACATTCATTTGGTACTATACAAACTATACAATCTTTCAAAGGTATAAAATACTTTTTCTGGATTTGCTGCTAGCTAATTGTCCAATCTAATACATTTTGTAAGGTTTATGTGGAATGACAAATCTCTCCGAAAGTGCACTGACATGGAGTCAATATAAAGCGATTTCTAAGAGCACCAGATTAAGAGTCAGCAGATGCGGTCTGTTTTAAGAAAACGAAGAGACAAGACGTACCAATAACCACAAACTCACAGTACTCTCATCAGTCAAGAGACTTCCCGTAAGAAGGCCCAATATGTTATTTACAATCATCAAACTAATAAGGGCATCCGATGCCACTGATCAGATTTCATTAAAAAGGAAATCGCCACTCATTTTTTTTGTAAACAAATTTTACTGCATTTTATACTGCAATGCAGTACAAAAAACACCGGGCCACATTTTCACAAAAATAACAAAGCGAAGCGCCGCAAGCCATTTTGCTGTGCCGAGCTGTGTCATTTTAAAAGCATAGGGTGTCGTGTAGTTCCTAAATATGTATTTAGGTTCTGGGCGTTTAGACAACATAGACTATAGGATTGGTGTCAGACTGATTCTGGACACCCCTAGCGGGTATGTTAGCCTGTATACCAGCTAGCTCTCAGTGCCACTAAAAACCCCTCTTACCAAGGAGAGAATAGTTCTTGGCAACTATTGAACATGACAACCTTGATCCCTCAGTACAGTGGAAACAGTGTTCTACTTTTCGCTCAGTCACACAGAATAAACGGTAGGGACGTTTTCAATAAGGATTAATAAACAGTCATTATTCTGGTGTAAAATAGATATGCTGAAACAATCATTAGACAGAAACAGATATAAATGACTAGAAGCACTAGTAAAGTAAAAGGATGGTAGATTTCTACCATTCTGCTAAAATCATGAATGCAGGCAAGTATATAAAATACATGACAATAAAATGCGTACTCCTACGATGCAATCCTAACTAGACGTACCTGAGTGTACCTAGCATGTGTGTAGGTATTAAGCCAAGAATCCCTCTAGGATAAAGTTGAACCCCATTACCTGAAGTGAGAGACTGTGGAACCCCGTTCTGGTCTCTAGGTGGAAACCCCGCAAGGGATGTTAGACCACTGCGAGCTGGAGTATTTGCATGCAGGAACCTCAGCGTATCGCGTCAGTGTGTCGGGCTGGAAGTCCTGATCTCCTCTCTCTGTCTCAGTAAGATGTGATGTTTATATACCCAAAGGTCTCCCCAGGGGTGCTACCTTGCTTTGCCGCTGTCGGACGTAGGATGACGTTTGTGCAAACGTTTTTGAACTTCTTTTTGACGGTGTTGGGCAATATTCCCATTGGTGATATGTGAAAACATTTCTAGGGATACTAGATTTGAGTAGGAAGTTATGACCAAAATGTTGATAACAATACATGGTGTTAAAATCTGATGTGTCTTCCAACATTTCATTGCTAGAAAATGCGGCAGATTGTTCTAAATCAGACAACATATTATTTACAGTTTCAAAATCCCAATCATCGGAAAATGTACTGGAGGTAATAACAGAATTTAAAGAAATTTTAAATAAATGTGGTATTTCTAAAAGTTCTGTCGGGCTACAAATGTCATAATCAACCTTGTCCCATACTATAGCATCAGGTATAGGAATTGCTGCAATGTTCACTGAAGACAAGTCACTGTGTTCGCGATGTGATGAAGCATGATGTTTCAGGAGTAAGTTCACTTTTGATGTTGCAGAGCTTTGGGGAAGGTAAGTTCCATTAATAAGTAAGCAGAAAACAGTTACTAAGCCTGACCAGAACAGAAAGAAAAGGATCCCGGTAATTATCCATAGTTATAACCACGGTGACAGCAGGTAAGTCTTTTAAAGAAAAACAAAAAAGTCTTTGAGTTGTTGTTGACAAGTTTTTTGGGCTGGCATCGTTTCAGATTCGCTCAGATCTATTGAAAAGGTATCAAAGTCTATGAAACAGCCAGATGCAATTCGGTCTATTTTCATTAGCAAAGCCGTTTTTTTTTTTACTTCTAGCTGGTTCTTGTCGAGCTACGTTTACGTAGACATCAGTGTTTGGTCAAATTGAAATTTGTCTTTTATTTTTATTTTGATTTTCTGTTTGAATATCAGTTCCAAGAGGAACGAGTTCCTTGGTGTTATGTCATAGTCCATCATTCTGTGTAGTTGACTCCTCAAACGTGATGAGTCTTGCTGTATATTAGAGAGAGGAGGACTTCGGCTACACAGGAGTCCACGAGGCCTACTATTCAGTATCGGCCACTTAGTGTGGTTTGATCAGATCAATGGAGACAAATCTCTTTTCTTTCCCGGCAAGAGGCTGCTGGAGTCCAGTTCTTGTTCCTTCGGCTGCAAGGACAGGTACGGGCTTTCTGTATAATGGCCCAAATTCTTTCTTGTCCAATATCTTTTCTCTGACCAGATCCCTGACTTTAGGAATCCTGACAGGTCTTGCTGTTACTGATTTTACTTCCCCAGTGGCGCCCTGCTTTATATGGACATTACTTTGTCGTGTCCTGAATACATTCAGATCCTGTAAAACAGCCAAACGTTTATTGATGTCAAAATGTTTTTCATCATCCACTGTGCCTTCACAATCAAGATCAGGTACCCACATTCTCGTCCCAAATAGAACCTCGTAAGGAG
The DNA here is from genome assembly GCF_964204655.1 of Triturus cristatus. Taxonomy (NCBI): domain Eukaryota; kingdom Metazoa; phylum Chordata; class Amphibia; order Caudata; family Salamandridae; genus Triturus; species Triturus cristatus. The sequence continues at coordinate 1,202,906,186 of NC_140582.1, read as the reverse complement.
TGACCCACCTAGAGAGCTTCTTGGCAGATAATTGAGGACACGCTGTACCCCATATAGGTGAGTGACCGGAACCTAATACCCTAGCTTTTAAAGACTGCTTTAAGTCCCGGTTTTTCCTCTCCACTAGCGAATTTCCCTCAGGATGGTATGGTGAGGAGCCACACCCAAACCTTCCATGGCTTCCTTGTAAGCCAGAGAGCTAAACGTTGGGCCAGGGTCAGAATGTAATGTGCCAGCCGCGTATGATCTCATAATGACTCACAAATCTTTTATAACAGTTTGAGCGTCAGCCATGCGCTGAGGCCATACCCATAGGAATCTTGAGCATGAATCCACTTTGACCATGATACATTTATAAGCCCCTTCTGAGTGTAGTGGGCCTCAGTGGTCCAGATAGGCGCAAGCTAATGGTCTGTCTGATATTAGTAGAGGTGTCTGCGCAGGACGTTTCACGGTGGAGCCCTTCATCTGTTGACAGACGTCACACTTGAAGACAAAGTTCTTTGTCTGTGTTAGTAATCCTGGCCACCAATAGCATTGTTTCAGTAAAGAAGGTGTCGCGGGAACTCCAGTGTGTGCAGAACCTAGACCCTTGTGTGCAGCTAGTATTAAATCTAATCTGCGATCCATGTTTGGTATTACTCTATCCCCCACTCCAGGTATCTGAGCATATGGAATGTTGTTTATATCTAACTTGTAGGAGTACTTGAGTGGAAAATCTTTCGGTATTGCTGGGCTGTTTGTGCGTGAAGCAGTGACAACTACAATTATCTGTCCGTCTATTCTCGTTCTCGAACGAGTAATTGCAGCTACCAAAGCAGTTATACTGCCCCCTTTGCAGCTTCATCAGCCAATTAATTCCCTTCAACTGTGGAAATATGGATTTTTATGGTCAGTTATGTCCCCTATCTTGGACCCCAACGGTTTCATGTATAAATCACCAGTACATGTATGTTTCCTCCAGTTCCAGTTATGAAGACGCAAACACATGTGCGTCCACCGTCAACATGTCCTCTTTCAGATCCGCCATGAATGGGCCGGATATCCTATTCCTAAGTATGAAAGGCCACCGGCTTTATATGGTTCATTTATCCCATTTTACAGTCCAGGCGAGTAGGCCCTGATTCTGCCATTAAGCCTTTTCTTGCCTTCTGCCTCTGAAAACTCCAGTCTGAGCTCGCATCTGTATCCATGAACTTTGTCCTACTCCCTGCGCGGCTAACGGTGCCTGACTCCAGCCTGTTGCCTGCCAAAAACTGTATTTCACCTTCGAGATTATCTGCTCCGCTCCCTATCCAATGCATTCCTGTCTAGTAGTTTAAGTAAACATTCTTCCAGCTACCGAGCAAAAGGCCCGGCTTCTCTGTCTTTATGCAAGTAATTCATAGCCCTGTTACTATGGAAGATTTCTGCCCTCGCATCTAGTGTAGACACTTAGACGCTTGTACACGCACTCACAGTCAGTATAGAATAGATTTTGTTCGAAAGACCTTTCCTTTTGGATAACATAGTTCTTTAAACATAGGATGTTAGATATGATTTGGGATTAGGTTGACTTGACCCCCCAGACTTCTGTCTCCACATGTAGAGCTAAATGTCAAGTCCCCTTCACCCCCTAGTTGCACGTCAATTGCACGTCATGCTGCTGCGCGCGCATCTCTGCCAAGTATTTCTGCTGACATTGCGAAATTCTTTCATGGAACCACCCCATTTATGACATCATACCTGATGACGTTCTTTAGTTACGCCCAGTTACACCCACTTTAGTTACGCATGGATGTTTTATCTTAGTTATCAATTGTTACGCCTCCTGCATCTGTTTCACTGTAATGCCTATTGTATAAAAATGATTACTTGTCAATAAAGTATGGCCCTTCACTTCCTGAACCTTCGTGGTGATGGAATATGGAGTCCATCAATTCGAATTGATTTTGGAATAAAGCCCGTTCCAAACCTCTAATACCACGGATTCTGCCTCTTATTTTACTGAGCTATTATTATAGATTTTCCGCATCAAATTAAGTACCGGTAATTAAATTATTTACCACATATATGGCGCCCGAATAGGGACACTTTCTCATCTCACGCGCCGGAGGTGCGTTGCAGGCCCGGTCTCCTGTCACAGCTGGACGGACAACAACGCGTACCCACAGGATTTCCTGTATCTCCCTCCTGCCGAGCGGGGGTAACTGAGGCTGCGATCAACACCCAGACGAGGCGGTGAGAAGTGCGAAGTACCCCGACCAGAGCCTAGCTGAGAGAGCAAGATCCGAGGTATACAGAGGCCCACCAGTTTCCGAAGTTTCCGAAGTTTCGAGTCGAGTCCAGTCCGGTTCAAGTCCAGTTCAGTTCCGAGGCCTTCCGTTCCGAGCTACCCGGTGAGTACCATTGTCGGGGAGGCGTTCTGACGTGCACATAGTTTGTGCCGGTCAAGACGGGTTTGGGTACACAAATCCGGTCTGCACTGTTTCAGCAGTGTATCTGTACTGTTTAGCAGTATATCAAGTATGTCTAGTATATAATTCAGAATTATCTAGTTAGTACCGAGTATTATGTTTAGTGACTAGTTCCCTAAATGGCCATCATTGTTTATTCATTAAACGTTAAATGTTAAAATGTTTTAAATACGTTCTGTATATTGTGGTGTGAATGACTGTTCATTATTGTGTTTTGTGGTATTAAACGTGTTCAAAATTAGGTATCAGATCAGTTCTCAATATGCCGCTCTTTTCGAAATTAAGACAGATCAAAACTAGAAAAGGGGTACTTGAAGAAGCTGTTCCCATTCCTCCTAGGGACACTCCAGGGTACTTCATGTATCATAAACATGGCCTAGACGCCATATTATTTCTTGATTTATGGGTAGACTACACCAAGGAATTACCAGAAAGTCAGAGGTGGCCCGCAGCTGGGACCTGGGATGCAGATTGCATCATGAAAGTAGAGGAAGAATTATGGAAAAAGAAAGCTAGACAGTCACAGAAAGATGCCATTGAATTATGGCGTAAAGAATCATATAGACGTACAGAAAAAGCGCTCAGACAGGAAGAGAAAAATAAGGAAAATTCAAATAAAGTTCGAGAAAATCTATTAATTGAAGAAGGTACTCGAGTAAAGTCAGAACAAACAGACAGACAAAGAAATGCCCTTATGAATGGTATGTATCCTCTTCTGGCCGAAGGGTTACCTAAGGCTACTCCGGAGATACCAAAAGACTTGCCACCCCCATTGTTTCCGATAAAAGCACATCCCAAAGGACATCCCAGAACCGCAGAAGATGTTTTTCTTTCCTCTTATTTAGACGACGCAGCTCCCGAGTATGCTAATGCTGCGCCACATAGACCGCCTGCCGAGGGGGTTCAACTCCAAGACCCTCCTCCGTCTGTACCTCCGCAACAGCAAACTCCGACACAAGTTCCGGCAAGCACATCTGTTTCTACATCTGTATCCACACCTATGGTTGCTATATCACGTTCAACGAATCCTTTCACATCCAGCACCCCAGGTGGTGCTACCGGAGGTACATCAAACATTTTTTCCACGCCACCCAGAGCAAATAAACTTTCCTTCCAAGAATTAGCCCACCAACGTACGCCCAAACTAGTAACTCCCGACACGCTCAAGGAACTTCTAATAGATTGTAGATATGACCCTGTGCCCGGAAAAGGGGACGAAATGCTGCTGGCATCATTACGTATCCGACGAGCTGCAATATATTTAGGGAGGCTACCAGGAATGACTAAACATTTAGAAAATATATATCACTTTGTCCAGTCAGGACGAGATTCTGAAAGTATTAATAGAGCCTTGGAGTACCAGAAAGTGGAAATACAGGGGGAACTGTTACGTTTCCTCATAAACTGTGTGATCAGAAATCAAGACCGACCAGGGGTAAATCCGGAAGAAATGCAAATTCTTACCACATGGAGTAGGAATATATCAGAGGGGAGACATGATAAACGATCATGTATAGTAGCTATGTGCCGCAAGATCCGCAAAGAAGTAGAACGAATACACGAAGAAAGATTAGCAGTAGACGAGCCTGAACAAACCGAGGAGGAGGAAGAATTAGAACTACCCACAGGACAGTTAGAAACCATGGCCTATGTAGGTAGAGGAAGATCTTGCAATAATACTAGATGCTTTACTGACCCGATACGTCCGATACGTCCAGATAATAGCAGAAATTTCCAAACTCCTATAATAAATATAAGGTCCCCCGAACATTCGTTCCAAGCCGCTGACAAATTACTCCGAGAACGAAGGGGTTATCATATACTCGATTCCATGGACGAACAAGAATTAGCCAGGTCAGCCGTTCATTGGGTTGATAGTCCCGGAAAATATAGTGATGATACATTAGCGCACACGTTTTTGAACCTCGCCCCAGATGAACAGCGTTTAGCTGGTATCTATATGGTTCAACAACTCCTTATATTATATAAAAGCCAACACTCCTGGTCCCTTACCTGATATATTGACTGAATTACTCACGAATAAATGGAGAGGTTCAGGTACCGAGTTAATTAGAGAAATACTAGAATCCAGAAAGCAGTACATTCTTTTTGTATGCCCCGAACATGTCTCACTGTCCATCAAGGAAAGAACGACGTATTATATGGATAGACAGAATCCCTTACGCGAAGTCCACCCGATAAAAGGTGAGGACAATCAGTTTAAACGTGTGTTTGTATACACACCCATATCTAAAATAGAACTATTAGAAATGAAGAAAGTGGTACCCAGTCATGACAAAGATCCAGCGGGTTTCCACCGTGAAATTAAAGACATGTTGCTCATGGGAGAGTATACCTATCCCGACATTATGACAATATTGAAGGTATTAATGCCTGCGGGCATTTACGAAAAACTCAAGGAAAAGGATTGGGAGGTGGGAGACCAAAAGATAGATTGGACAGCATTAGAAAACGAAGAAAAAGCTTGAGGTCCAGGTGCAGGGCTTGGGGAAAAGACCAAAACACTACCAGGTTTACTAGTACAGGTACTGCCACGTTTATTAACTACGAAAAAGGAAGACTGGGGTGCAATATCAGCCTGTAAACAAAAACCAGATGAGGACACTAGTGATTTCTATGCCCGATTCGAAAAATGTTTTGGTATAAATAGTGGAATAAAAGCAAGTAGCGAATCGTATCCACATCTGTTTGTGACAAAGTTAGTTGAAAATTCCTTGCCCCAAGTTAAGAATAGAGTATTGAAATTCGAGAGTACCTGGCAAGGTAACACTCCGTCACAAATGTTACAAATGTTACAGTACCATCACAATAGAATTAGAGAGGAACAAGAACATGAACAAAGACGCATGAAAGACACGAAAATGAAAATGCTAGTTTCCCAGACAGTTCCAGCTGACGGTCATAAAAAGGGTATGACACAGTCCAGTGTTTCAACAGGTCCTGTAAAAGGGACATGCAACTATTGTAAACAGCCAGGTCATTATGTACACGATTGTCCAGTTTTAAAACATAATATCGCCATAGGTAATACAAAAGAAAGACCACGGCCACTTAGACAGGATCAGAACCAACAAGGAGCTCCGCAGCATGCACAGTCCATGCCAGCTCCGCAACAGTCTATGCCAGCTCCACCACCGCAGCCTATTGCTGCCACACAAACAACGACACGACAGATGTACCAGACCGCACAGTATGACTATCCTGATTATCAACGATACTCATGAAACAGCCTAGAGAGGGAAGTTGGCTTACCCCTTATCGAGGTCCCTGTAGATCAAGAAGGACCTTATGTACACAGTGAACTATTAGGCCAAGATAGAAAATTTTTACTTGATACAGGGGCAAGCCGAACAACAATAAAACGTAGTGAAGTTCCAGGGGCACCCCTCTCAGGCTCACAGAATATTTCCCTTGGCTTTTCAGGAAAACCTATCATTAACGAAGTATCACAGCCTCTTCCACTTACGATTGGTCCCTTGACACGAACTACAGATTTATTACTTACTAAATCATGTCCAGAAAACTTGTTAGGTATAAAAACATTGAAAGCTCTAGGAGCTATAATATGTTGTTCTCCGGAAGGAGTAAGATTGTTTTTACGTGATTTCAAAGGGCACTATGTGTCCCGAGACATGGATGACCGACTGCAGACTTTACCCACACATTTATGGGCACAAGGCCCTACAGATGTTGGTTGCATGAACATTACACCATATCGAGTCACACTAAAGGCAGGAGTGGTACTACCACGAATGCGACAATACAAGTTACCCCCAGATGCTGTAGTGGCTTTACTGCAAATCATTGACGAGCTTATTACCCAAGGAGTGGTTGTGGAAACCGACTCCAATGTATGTAATTCACCGATAATTCCGATTCTTAAACGAACTGATCCAAAAGCCCCGCCAGTATATCGATTGGTTATTGATCTGCGCGAATTAAATAAATGTATTGTACCACAATACCCCGTAGTCCCAGACATTTCTTCATTACTGACAGCCATTGATTCCGAAGCAACATTCTTTACTGTAATTGATCTCAAGAATGCCTTCTTCAGCGTCCCAATAGATCCGGAAAGCCAATACTTGTTCGGATTTAGTTTAAATGGACGAAGCTTTAAATTCACACGCGCACCTCAAGGATTCACAGAAAGCCCCAGCATCTATAGCCAAGCACTAAAACGAGAACTTGACAGTATCCACATGCCAGTCAACACTGCCCTGCTTCAATATGTCGATGACCTGCTGATCACCGCTAGAAGCGAACCTGAATGTGAAAAAGCCTCACTGACGGTTTTACAATTTTTGGCCGAAAAGGGGCACAAGGTGTCCCCTTCTAAGCTGCAATTCTGTGTCCAGCGAGTTGTTTACCTTGGACACTCGCTGTCCAAGGAGGGAAGGCAGCTTACACCAGATCGCATCCAGTTAATTGCTAACATGCCAATACCCAAGACACAAAAGGAGGTGCGGGCCTTTATAGGCCTCACTTCATATTGTAGGCAGTGGATCCCTCAGTATGCATTTCTAGCAAAACCACTCATCCAGTTGACAACACAGGAGGCAGCCACATCGACTGTTCTCCCTTGGACTCAGGAACATGCACAAGCTTTTGAAAGCCTAAAGAAAGCTTTATGTCAAGCGCCTGTTTTAGCAACACCATGTTACAATAAACATTTTACACTCTTTGTTACAGAACGCGAAGGTACTGCCTTGTCAGTACTCACACAGGAACAAGCAGGATCACACAAACCGTGTGCTTATTTTTCTAGTACATTAGATCCCGTAGCTCAGGCTCTGCCTGCGTGCCTGAAATCAGTGGCAGCGACAGCTTTAGCAATCAGACAAAGCGATGCCATAGTGTTAGGACATCCATTGACAGTACAAGTACCACATGCAGTAGAGGTTCTCTTGAACCGCACACAAACACAACACTTGACTATAGCAAGACTCACTGGTTACGAATTAACATTATTTCAGCCACACATAGAAATCAGACGTTGTAGTACATTGAATCCTGCCACACTGTTACCAGTAAACGGAACAGACCCACTTGCACATGATTTTATTGAAGTTATCACTATCACGACGAAACCCAGACAAGACTTGACAGACGTCCCATTGTCAGACCCAGACCTGACGTTGTATGTAGATGGTTCATGTATGAGAACAAATACAGGAGAGCTAGTGGCCGCTTACGCAGTCACAACAGACACTGAAGTTATTGAAACAAATCGCATAAATACCTTGTCCGCTCAAGCAGCAGAGCTCATCGCTCTGACACAAGCCTGTATTCAAGCCACAAATAAAAAAGTCAACATATACACTGATTCACGTTATGCATTCGGAGTTGTACATGACTTCGGCGTGCTGTGGCGAGAGAGAGGTTATTTAACTTCTCACGGTGCCCACATTCAGCACGGACCCCTCATTCATGCCTTATTAGATGCAATACATCTACCCACTGCAATATCAATTATGAAATGTAAAGCTCATACGAAAGTTACTGATATCATTTCCCAAGGCAATGATCTAGCTGACAGAACAGCTAAACAGACTGCTCAAACTCACACATCTGACATGACAAAGACAATAGTCCCGACACCAACACATTGCATGACGGTTAAGGATCCCGCTCTTGACGTAATTGACATACAGACACATGCTACACCAGATGAAATAAAGAAATGGACTGAATTAGGAGGGATCCAAACGGATCAAGGATGGATGACGAAGGAAAAATCTGTGTGGTTCCTTCCTGATTCAATGGTCCAAGTTATCATTAATACTGTACATAGTCCAGCCCACCTAGGAGAAAAAGCTATGCTAGACAGCATTCAACACATTTGGTTCAACAAACATTTACGAGCAGCAGCTAAACAAAAAGTTCGTACCTGTATGATCTGTTGTCAGTTTAACCCAGGTAAAAGCATTCCCGTAGAACAAGGTGGATTTCAGCCTCCTGATCACTCTTTTGAAGTCCTCCAGATGGATTATATCCAGATGGAACGATGTCGAGGATTCAAATATGTTCTCGTAGTTGTCTGTGCTCTTTCCCGTTGGACAGAGGCATACCCGGTTTCAGATTACACTGCCCCGACTACTGCCAAACAGTTGGTTCGAGAATTCTTCCCACGGTACGGTTTACCACGTGTTGTCTACTCAGATAACAAAGGAGGAACAAGGGCACCCAAAGGAATTAGACAGGGACCTTGGGTAGATACGTATTGCAGGAAACAGTGGTCCCTGAAACCAAACGATAGAGCAAAAAATGAATATAGTCAAAATTGGAACTATATTATAGCCAATGTCCGGCCGGGCATGGCAACTTTAATAAGTAGAAATTCTTGACAGTAAACAAGGAAATGTAAGTAGAAATTCGGTGGGACACAAGCCTGTATCCTCTGACTTACATACCAAGTAGACAGAAAATGACAAAACACAATCAGGCAATTACAGTGATGTTTCTTTGAGAAATAATGAATAGCGAAACATCTGATATTCAGATTGCCACCTTCACACTATATTACATACAGCAATATTTAAGGTGTAGGGTGGGCAACAGAGTCGACGGCGTTTCGATCCTTATGAGAAAGATACAGGATCATCATCAGGACTAATTTAGTTAAATTGCCCTTATTTTGAATGCCTCATGTTGCCATGGAGGCAACGGAAAAGACAGTTGATCCGGCATCGTCCGTACACACTGCATGGCCACGGAACCCATTTCTGCAAGTTGATTGAGACCTATCCGTGTCCTTCCTCCCGGAAGAATTGTGCGTAGGCATTGTCCTACCGTAAACCTTAACTCAACGTTACCTTTTCGTGAATCGGCATCTTTTCCGTTGCCTCCATGGCAACATGAGGCATTCAAAATAAGGGCAATTTAACTAAATTAGTCCTGATGATGATCCTGTATCTTTCTCATAAGGATCGAAACGCCGTCGACTCTGTTGCCCACCCTACACCTTAAATATTGCTGTATGTAATATAGTGTGAAGGTGGCAATCTGAATATCAGATGTTTCGCTATTCATTATTTCTCAAAGAAACATCACTGTAATTGCCTGATTGTGTTTTGTCATTTTCTGTCTACTTGGTATGTAAGTCAGAGGATACAGGCTTGTGTCCCACCGAATTTCTACTTACATTTCCTTGTTTACTGTCAAGAATTTCTACTTATTAAAGTTGCCATGCCCGGCCGGACATTGGCTATAATATAGTTCCAATTTTGACTATATTCATTTTTTGCTCTATCGTTTGGTTTCAGGGACCGCTGTTTCCTGCAATACGTCTACTCAGATAACGGCCAGCCGTTCTCATCCGAACTAATGAAACACGTTTCACTTTTGTTAGGCTATCAGTGGAGATTTCACTGTGTCCGACACCCCGAGGCAGCAGGTCTCGTGGAACGACATAATCAAACTCTGAAAATTAGATTGTCCAAAATATGTAGAGAGAAAGGTGTCGACTGGGTAGTAGCCTTACCAGTTGCACTCTTTTACATGAGAATGGTAGCGCACTCTCGAACAGGGCTATCCCCTTATGAGGTGGTCTTTGGTAGACCACCAAATATGTGGGGGACGCCTATACCACGCAAAATAACTGATGTTGACTGTAATATGCTGACAGATTGCTTGGCTTCCTTGATGTCTGCACTACAATCTTGTCGTTCACAGGTAGCTGCAGCCTTTCCCGACAACACCGAGGTGAAACCCCATGACGTAATTCCCGGGGACCTGGTGTTAGTGAGGAACTTTGACCGGAAGTCTCAGCTGGATCCTAGGTGGAAATCGCCTCAACTCGTTCTGTTAACCACGAGGACAGCCGTGAAGATCGAAGGTCGAAAAGGCTGGATACATTCAAGTCATATCAAGAAATTTCATGGACTACCGTCCGATGTAAACGACACACCTCGCGTGTCTTCACCGATTGACTCAAAGCTTCCTTTGGTTGAACTGAATGACAAGGAACAATATAGACTAAAATTGAGGTCTAACAAGTCAGACAATTTGATTGTTTAAGTCCTCTCCAAGGTGAATCGGTCGAATTTGTCTCTGACATGTATCCCTTAGACCTGAATAGAGAAAGAAACAGAAAAATACAGTTGAAACAAATGAAACAACATGCGTACTGTAAATCACTGCGTAGTCATTGCACAGTGACGTTATTAATTTTGTTTTTCTTAAGCCTTTTAATAATAGCTGCAAGTATATTGTTGCACATATATTATCCTATTTCTAAACATGTTTACAATGTTACTGCTGAACATTCTTTTAGTGAATTACCCCCGCATGAGTTGTCCTATAGATTTGCGCTGCGCAATAACACTTTTATTAGTATGTTACATCATTCCCATCAGGTTAGCAATGCTACAAATTGTTGGATATGTGGCCGACTCCCTCCCTATCAGAACTATAAGGGAATTCTGCCTCTCTTCCCATATCCGTTCACACACAATGGCTCCTGTGGAGCATGGTTTAGTTGAATTAATTCCCTAGATTCGAAGTCTGCAGTTTATCAAGACAACTGGGTATGGGGAAACCTGAACTTAGTTTTGCTCAAAATCTGCTACCCTGACAAGAAGGGACTTCCCAAAAGAACAGGAACTGATCTAGAAAATGAAGTATATGGATTAGGTAATTTTACGCTTAATCTCATGATCCTGAATGTCGAATCCGAAGCTGCACCAATTTTGCCCGCTATGTCAGTATTTCCAGTTAAAGGTGAATTATGTGTAAGAAAGAATGGTTCCATACATATGGGCCATAGTAGATGCACCACTGTAATAGAATTCAGTGATCAAGGCAAGTCTACATTTAGAGCTTCTCGCCATTCCTACTTCATATGTGGTCAGACTGCATATATACGTTTGCCTCTAGATTGGGATGGTACCTGCTACATCGGATTCCTTTTGCCACCTGTTTTCCTAGCTCCTCCTGATTATCATAGAAATACTCATTTAGTACACAATAGAGAACGGAGAGATCTCCCAATAGTCGATTACACTGAGACAGCATGGGAAAAATACACAGATTTCAATAAAGGTCTCTTTCCCTATATAGGTACAGTTACCAATAGTAAGCTGATACGTAGATTAACCAGAACCCTTGAAGCAGTAGTGAACGAAACTATTTCCGCCTTAGGCAATTTAACAGAAGAGCAGTCTGCTATGCGGATTGTTGTGCTTCAAAATCGTCTTGTCCTTGACGTCATCCTGGCCGATAGGGGCGGAGCTTGTAGGGTCATCGGATCAAGCTGTTGCATTTTCATACCAGAAAATTCGCCATCTGTATATAAAGCCATAACTCGCCTTCATAAGATTGTAAGCCAGATACACCAGAATCCAGGCACCTGGACTTGGTCCGGTTGGTTTTGGAGTGTATTATCTACCTTTGGATGGAGGGTCCTATCCTTCCTAGGTATTGGCTTTCTCATACTATTCAGTTGCTGCTTATGCCTACAATGTGGACCAGCGATTTGTGGTCTGTGTGCCACATCGTGTATTCCACCACCAAGATTTCATTCATCCCGGAAGAAGAAAGAAGAACAAATGATGCTATATGAACAGATCAACGGATTGATGAAGATTGATATCTCTTAAGGGCAAGTAGGGGACAAGGAGGGAATGTGGAAATATGGATTTTTATGGTCAGTTATGTCCCCTATCTTGGACCCCAACGGTTTCATGTATAAATCACCAGTACATGTATGTTTCCTCCAGTTCCAGTTATGAAGACGCAAACACATGTGCGTCCACCGTCAACATGTCCTCTTTCAGATCCGCCATGAATGGGCCGGATATCCTATTCCTAAGTATGAAAGGCCACCGGCTTTATATGGTTCATTTATCCCATTTTACAGTCCAGGCGAGTAGGCCCTGATTCTGCCATTAAGCCTTTTCTTGCCTTCTGCCTCTGAAAACTCCAGTCTGAGCTCGCATCTGTATCCATGAACTTTGTCCTACTCCCTGCGCGGCTAACGGTGCCTGACTCCAGCCTGTTGCCTGCCAAAAACTGTATTTCACCTTCGAGATTATCTGCTCCGCTCCCTATCCAATGCATTCCTGTCTAGTAGTTTAAGTAAACATTCTTCCAGCTACCGAGCAAAAGGCCCGGCTTCTCTGTCTTTATGCAAGTAATTCATAGCCCTGTTACTATGGAAGATTTCTGCCCTCGCATCTAGTGTAGACACTTAGACGCTTGTACACGCACTCACAGTCAGTATAGAATAGATTTTGTTCGAAAGACCTTTCCTTTTGGATAACATAGTTCTTTAAACATAGGATGTTAGATATGATTTGGGATTAGGTTGACTTGACCCCCCAGACTTCTGTCTCCACATGTAGAGCTAAATGTCAAGTCCCCTTCACCCCCTAGTTGCACGTCAATTGCACGTCATGCTGCTGCGCGCGCATCTCTGCCAAGTATTTCTGCTGACATTGCAAAATTCTTTCATGGAACCACCCCATTTATGCCATCATACCTGATGACGTTCTTTAGTTACGCCCAGTTACACCCACTTTAGTTACGCATGGATGTTTTATCTTAGTTATCAATTGTTACGCCTCCTGCATCTGTTTCACTGTAATGCCTATTGTATAAAAATGATTACTTGTCAATAAAGTATGGCCCTTCACTTCCTGAACCTTCGTGGTGATGGAATATGGAGTCCATCAATTCGAATTGATTTTGGAATAAAGCCCGTTCCGAACCTCTAATACCACGGATTCTGCCTCTTATTTTACTGAGCTATTATTATAGATTTTCCGCATCAAATTAAGTACCGGTAATTAAATTATTTACCACACAACGTGAACGCCATCACGTTGATGACTCACTGTGTGTATCACGTGAGTTCTTGGTAGTTCATTTTTCAACTTAGCTACCTGTTCCGATAGCATTTTATGCTTAATTGTGCCACCTTTTGAATCTTTAAACCCCAGTAGTGAAGACATTCATTGTATGACTGGACACAGTAAAAAGATTCACACACAATTAGTGTGGGGAATTCTCGATCCGTATTTACCAATGCCAGTATCAAAGCTTTTAATTCTGCCAGCTGAGCCGTGCATTCCCCTATGAACTGTGTTTTTGTACAGCTTGGATGGAACTTGCCGTCCTGCATACAACCTTTTGCCATCACATACGCCGCGCTGAATTGCTGTTTACTTTCTATGGCTGCCTGCGCAGATCGGTCAGTGTAAATTAAGTATTCATACTGATCTAGAGGCATTATTTCATGTGGTAGAGGATATTCTTGTTCATATTGCAGGAATGCATGTGTTTTTAGACTTGAGTAGTATCTATATTCTACATCTGATGCAGTGAGAGAATTAGCCCATTGTATCCATCCCGGATGTAAGGCTTTAGCATTTGGGATGCTTGCCTATGTAGCAGCCTCTAAGGCCGGTACTAGAGTCACGACAATTATTTGTTTCCCCTGAGGCTGCGCTCTTTCTCTCACTACCGCAGTCTCTACGGCCGTCAGAATATCTGTATCTCTGTACAAGTGTGATTTGTATGCTATGGGTACTGTTTCGCCTTCATTATATGTTAACTATGTGTACCCAGGTTGACCCGCAACTACACGGATCACTAGATTGTAGATATTCACACGTGTCTGTAAATGTTTTGAAGCGATCATGTCAGCTTGTAGGGAACAAAGTGTATCTGTGTGTTCCTGTGCCCATTGCCTAGCGGAAAAATCGGGCCTTATGAGGCCGTGGAATAGTTTAACGCCTCACTCCACCACTTCTATTGTGCATATCCCCCAAAGTTTTTAGTGAAAAGGGGCAATATTTACAAGCACAGGTAAAGCCATGCAGGATGGCATTACTTGTGCTTGTTAATATCATGCAGCAGGTTGCCCGCCGGTGTGTCACACAACATGACGCACCAGCTGCGCAAGGGGCTTGTAAATCGGCCAATTAAGTTCGGCCCAGTCTTTAATTATCCTAATGTTGCAAAAAGGGTTCAGTTGAGTAGAAATCAATTCTTATTAGAAAAGACAACCCCCAACCATGGAGGTATATTTTATTTATGAGAAGTGACGCATCGCTACGTGAAAACAGCGAAGCGCCTTTTCTCAGTGCTCCCTCCTTGTGAAATCATGGATGCGTCATATTTACTGTATGACACATCATGTTGCAAGGAGTTACAGATATGTCAGTATTTCTGACGTGTCTGTAGGTGCAAAAGTGATGCATTGCTGCGGTGTGTCTGAAAACAGATGCAACTTCAGCAATGTTTCCTTTCGCATGGGGCAAGTCCCATGCATTAATGGGCCAGCGTCAGTCTTACGCCTGCTGTGAGGCAAGCGTAAGATATTGACGCAATTGTGTCTTAGAAGTGGGGCAGTGAAATCTTATAGATTTAACTGCCCCACTTCTACCAGGCTTTTTTGGGGGTAAGCCCACCCTTCATACATTATACCTGATGCAGGTATTATGTGACGCAGGGGTTTACAAAGTGACGCATCTGCCTAGATGCGTCACTTTGTAAATAGGGCTCAACATGGCACATTTTTTACGCTGCCTCAGCGTCACAAAAAGTGACGCACCAGCGGCGTAAGAGTGATGAAAGGCCTCATAAATAAGGAGATGAGTTTGTGCTTCTTCAGATCAAGCACTTTTAAACTATACCCAGCATGAATGACCTATGATTCCTTTCCTACACTTCTTAGGTAACATTTCCTATACACTGCTTTACACATGTATGATTCATTGTCCCTGTATGATGTTCAGTGCTCTGACACACTACACTGGTATGAGTAGCTCTAAAAAACAAAACAAAAGCATGTGAGAGAGTGGTTATGGATACTTGAGGGTCACTGTTAAAGAGTGGCAAATCGCAATCATCTTCATTGTCTGATTTTGCCCGCGAGAAAGTAAGTTATGTTATGTTATGTTAGTGGTTTTTATAAAGCACAACAGCTGCCCAGCAAAGAGACGTCCCGGCGCTGAACAGCAATGAGGTGACCAAGATCGGAGAGAGCCCAGGGAGACCTACGGAGTGGGGAAGAGAAAGGTTTTTATGGCTTTCCTGAATTCAAGGTAATTATTAAGGCCCCGAATGTGGGCCGACAACGAATTCCAGAGGATGGCTGCTTTGTTCTGAAAAGAACGACCTCCGGCACAGACCCTCCTGACTCGGGGGTCCACCCCCAGGTTTTGTCCCATGAAGCGGAGCTGGCGGGAGGGATCATAGGTTAGAAGCAAGTTGGTCAAGATATTCCAGGATGCAAGTTTCAGGACTTTAACCCCTTCAGTGCCCGCCCCTTTCCCCGCCCTGTGCCGGCCGTTTCATTAGCAGGCGGGGTTTGTGACGAGCTGGTCTCGTCATGGGCACAGCGCAACCGCGGCCCATGACGAGACCAGCTCGTCACGGGCATTGAAGAGGTTAAAGGCTATACAGAGAGCCTTAAACTCAATTTGCCTAGCAACAGACTGCCAGTGGAGACGGTGACTGGCCCTTGTAACTGAGCAGGCTCTACGCAGACCGAGGAGAGATCGTGCGGCCGCATTCTGAACTCTCTGTAGCCTCTGTATTTCTGTCTTGTTCGTTCCCAGATACAGTGAGCTGGCGTAGTCAAGTCTTGACATAATCAGGGCCTGGATGATGATCTGCCTGGTAGGGGCACCAAAGAAGCCCAGGATGGGTTTGAGTCCTCGCAGCAATCCAAAGCAGGTTCCCGCCACCTTTTTAGTTTGAGTCTGGAAATTAAGGGAAGCATCCATCCAGACCCCTAAGGTCTTCACTGCCTTCTTGGGGGCGGGGTCAGTGGTGGTGGATCTCTTGGGCCACCAGAGCTCATTCCATAAGCCATGGTCCTTTCCCACCAACAACACCTCCGACTTGTTGGCATTCCGTTGGAGACAGTTGACGGTCCTCCACTCGGCGACTGCCGCAAGATCACCTTGAAATCTAAAAGGGTCTTGCTTGGAGCCACTCGAGAGATCCACCACCAACTGTGTGTCATCGGCGTAGGAGACCATGGTAAGCCCTCTGCTCTTGGCTACTACAGCCAGAGGTTGTGCGTAAAGATTGAAAAGCAGAGGGCTCAGGGAAGAGTCCTGTGTACCCCTTGCCTGATGGGAAGGATGCCCGAGGTAAAGGGGGGAGCTATCACCTGAAATATCCTATCCGTGAGGAATGAGGCTAGCGACTTCAAGGCTGAGCCAATGATTCCAGCCTCCTCCAGGTGCCTCAACAGGATGGCGTGGGACACAGTGTCAAACGCGGCACTGAGATCCAGAAGGATCAGTGCTGACGTCTGCCCAGCGTCTACAGCTGTCCAGAGATGTTCTGTGTGTTTACCACAAAAGAGCTGCTCCTAGTGTGATAATCCAAACGAGTTACAAGAACGTCGTGAGTGTGGGCATCTCACAAAAAGTTACGGACTGGTCTCACACACCACCTGGTGTCATGCTTCATCATTGACCAGTCCTCGCCCTCCAAAACCTTCGTTTGATGGAGGGCGGGCATACACTTGACGGCAAGGATGCACTTCTAAGTGACTAAGTGGGGGCCCGTGAATATGTGAGTGGGGTTAAAAATCATTATAGTAGTCAGAGGAGTTTTTAATGTAAAATGAAAACTATATGATATTAAAATGTAAATGTGACGGTGATTGGGGTGGTTATTGTCCCCTACCGTCTAGTGGATGGTCGACATGTTTCTGCCCAAGCGGCCCAATTGGGTCCATGGCATTCATCAGGACCTAGAGGTGAGAAAAGGGCTCCGTTCTTACCAAATGTTGGTAAGATGTTACCACTCCTCCCGAAAGTGGAGGACCGGGAGCGGACGTATAGGATTCGGGACGCATCCATCACATGTCATAAGGAGACAAAAACTGTGGATTCCCTCCGCCTCTTCCCCCATGGGACAAGTAGTCCATTTAACTAGGGCTTCAACTTTGGAAGCAGTTATAAAACGGTGAAGTGTGACCAACGCCACACTCACACAGTGGTAACATCTTACCAACATTTGGTAAGAACGGAGCCCTTTTCTCACCTCTAGTGCACCCTTGTCGTCAAGTGTATGCCCGCCCTCCATCGAACAAAGGTTTTGGAGGGCGAGGACTGGTCAATGATGAAGCATGACACCAGGTGGTGTGTGAGACCAGTCCGTAACTTTTTGTGAGATGCCCACACTCACGACGTTCTTGTAACTCGTTTGGGTTATCACACTAGGAGCAGCTCTTTTGTGGTAAACATTTAGTATTGGAGGCTGCTAGCTCCTAGAACCCCGCGCCTCTTGTTCCCTCCTCCACACATCCAGTGGAGTATTCTTGTGATCAGAGATGTTCTGTCACAGCCAAAAGCGCCGACTCTGGGGCATATTTACAAGGCGGCGATAATAAATTATCGCCGCTTTTGCGGCCGTTTTCACAAGGTGTTAACGCGTGAAACCTTGCTTTAGCGCCGGGAATCTTAACTCCCAGCTTTGCAATGAGAGGCAAAGTGGGCGTTCCTGACCTGACATGACAGGAGAAATGTCGCTAAGCGACATTTCTACTATCATCAAGCCCCACGCTATGAAGCATAGCGACAGGAAAAGTAGCGATAACCCCTGTTATCGCTACTTTCCTTACGCCTGCTTCAGGACTGACTTAGCCATGATATCCTATGGAAGGTGGATATCATGGCTTAGTTTGTGAGTCCCTATCAACAAGCTAACACCACATTTCTTGAGATTATCACTGGGTTTCCAGCGATAATCTCACGTTAGGCAGTTAGCGTTATGATATTTATCGCTTTTGAGATAAGCGTTCCTAATAGCACGCTATCTCAGCGATAAAAATCCATGTTAGCCGGCGATAATTATCCTAGCGCTAAGTGCGCCTAGCAATAATTATTGCCGGTTGTTGCTGATATGCCCCTCTGTGCTGTGACCAGGGCAAAAACCATTTTGGGAAGGGTTGAGCCTGTTGTTGGAGTTTAGGTGTTTTGTGAGGAGGGAGTTAACATAGGCCTCCGTGATCTTTGCGGCCCAAGGTAGCAGGGAGATTGGCTGAAAGTTTTCTGGCTTTTTTGGGTCTAAGGAAGGTTTTTTGAGCAGCGCTATCACCCTGGCCTATTTCCACGCCGTAGGCACGGCCGCTGTACTGAGGGACCCATTGATCACCTGTTCTAAAGGACGTAAGATGGTGGGTAGAATTTTCCAAAATTGCCCGGGCTTCAGTGGATCGACTGGAGAGCCTGACTTGATTTTAGAACAAAGGGTGAGCAATAGATCCGGGGGAAACGGGGAAAAAGCCTCTAGTGTGACATTGGTGTGATTGCAAGATGCCTCAGGAGGGCCGAGTTGGACCATAGGGAAGTATTTATAAATGTCTTCTGCCTTCCTGACAAAGAAGGAAGCAAGCTCTTCACACTGCTGATCACAGGTGATCAATAGACCTACGGCGTCTTTCTGAGTTTTAAGGCCTGAGACTGTGGAGAAGATACTCTTCGCTGGGTTAGTACTCTTGCTGATTTGCTCAGCATAATATGCTGCACACTCAACTTGGATGGCCCTGTGGTATCTCCTTACGGCTACCCGGTAGTGATCCTTAGATGTCGGGTCATAGTCCCTTCTCCAGATTCTCTCCAGCTTTTTACAGATTTTAAGCAAAGCAGCTAATTTAGTGTTGTACCATGAATGGGATTTAGATTGACGATTCATGGACAACTTAGCTGGAATCAGGCTATCAAGAGGCTGGCTAATCCAGTTAGAGAAGACCGAGTTAGCCTTGTTAGGGTCAGCCGGTAAAGCTGGGGAGGTGGCGGAGAGGTGGGTATGGAATTCAGTTTATGCCAGGGGCTTTGAGGGAAAATGTTTTAACTAAATTACGCGTAGGCCTGATGCCCTGAATGGATAATGATCCGATCAACCCATCGGTATAGGGGGTTGGACTGTAAGGGAAGTAATATTTGTAAAAACTGGGTCCAACATGTGGCCAGCTGAATGCGTTGGTCCTGAGACCTGTTGATCGAGCTGAGAAGCTGCACGATCGGCCCAAAAAAACGTCCCTTTGGAGTCAGACTGGTTATCCAGATGCAGATTAAGATCAACTGTGACTGTAAAATTAGAGGCATTGACTGCCAGGGCACTGACAGTCTCGCTAAGAGCTTCCCTGAAGACTTTTGAGGGACCCGGAGGTCGGTAGATCAGTGAACCTGTCATATTGTAGTTGGGATTAAGGGCGATTTTAAAGTGGGCACATTCGCAACTGGCAACGGTTTGCTTTCTAAAGGTGCAAAGGTAGCCTGTTTTAAGAATGACCGCAATACCCCCGCCTCTCGTTTCCCTGTTGAAGGTATGTATCTTACAGCCTTACGGGAGTGCGAGCACTTGCTCCGCGACCATGTCCTCCGAAAGCCAGGTCTCTGTGAGGAAGAGGACGTCGGGGGACTCAGCTTCCAGGAGATCATGAACATCGGCAAAGTGATTGGCTAGGGAGCGGCAATTTAGGTGGAAAATGGCCGTGTAATTACTCCGAAGGGGGGGCTGGTGGCTGCTAAGCGTTGTGGGGGTGCCTGACAAGAAGCCACAGCATTTGCAGCCAAAGGGACCCTCTACCCCCGCCAGACCAGATTGTTTGCACCTGCCCACCTGCATCCTGATTGCAAGCAACTCATTTTGGGTGTAAGTGTACCCCATATTATCATAATTGACAGCATGTCTGGTGTATGGCGACAAACTGGCACAGACGGGCTTGCCTTTGGCGCGCCGCTGCGCGGCTGGGCACCCATATTGCTTATGTAATGCCCCCGGTAGTGGAAATGAGGGGTGGTGGGCGGAGCCACATCCCTCCACGCAAACAACTGACGCTGCAGCGGACCGGGGACGGCGGGAGAATCGAGCAAAATGCACAAGTAAGCTTCGTTGTTAAAATTCTAAAGTAAACAGAGATTACAGTTTGTTAAAACCCAATTTAAAACACAAAGCACAAATTAGGCTAAAAACAATGGTGACCTTGCCTAGTGGCGCGCTGTCACCTCACTCATAGTTGTTGAAATGGCACTCATAATTACATTGAAATTATGAAAATGTCACACATTGCATTCTGAAACCCTGGCAGCTATGAATCTCGTAAGGACCTGTGATACTGCACTTTGTGCTGCTGACTCCACCGGGACATTTAGTAGCGACCTGCGGTACTGCACTTTGTGCTTCTGACTCCTCGGGGACATCTAGTAGCGACCTGCGGTACTGCTTCTTGTACTGCTGACTCCACAGGGACATCTAGTAACGACCTGCGCTACTGCACCCCATTGCTGCTGACTCTACAGGGACATAAAGTGATGACCTGGGGTACTTCACTCTTGGCTATTCCAGCAATGAGTGGGGAAGGGCGGAGATGGCAGTATAAATAGGAAGTGAACGCAACATCTGTCTTTCCCGCAATCCTCTGAGCAATAGCTACACATATTTCTCACAGTACTCTTGGGGGCATATTATCAAGCACGGAGTTGAAATTATCACCACTTTAGCGGCAGAAAACTGCCGCTGAAGCGGCGATAATGGGCTTGATAATATGCCCTTGAGAATTCTGATAGAAGCCCATGTTGACACCTAAACATGGGCTTCTATTGAAACTCTCAAGGGCATATTATCAAGCCCATTATCGCCGCTTTAGCAGCAGTTTTCTGACGCTAAAGCAGCGATAATTTTAACTCTGTTTCTTGATAATATGCCCCTTGTTTTTCATACTTATAGGAATATAGAATTATTTTAATTTTCATGCACAGTAAAATATGTGGAATATATTTGTCTGGCCTGGGGCAATTGACTAACATTTTGCTCCAGGTTTGTGTCACAAAAATAACGCTAACCAGCACAAAGTGTGTTTTTCCTAATTTGCTTTCCAGTGCAAAACTTGTTTTGTGCTGGAAAGAATCCTGGGGCAGATTTACAAGCCCCTTGCGTCACCTGATGCAACAGCAGCGCATTTTGCTGCCCCATATTTACAAGGGCAGGAAAAGCCACCCTGGCTGACTTTTTCTGTACTTGTAAATAAGGCCCCTTTACACGCAGCACTTTGCGTGAAAAGGGCGTTCCCTGGGTGTTGTTGTGGGTGTTACCACGCAACACCCATGGAACCAGACACATTTCCAGGTTTACAAGAATCGTAAATGTGTAAATGTATCTGAATGCTACGCCTCTCCAGGGGAGCCGTAGGGAGGCGCAACGAGGATCTTCTCGTTTCTTTCCTCTTTCTATGCGCGCTGCATTCTGCAAAACAGATAGAAAGAGGAAATCACCTCTGGTGATTGTTTATGTACAGGAAGGTGTCCCTTCCTGCACATAGACATTCATTTCAACAATGACATCTTGCAAGTTCTATGAGTGCTAATGCAGCACACATAGAAGTTGTAAAACACCATTTCTGATTGTTTATGTGCAGGAAGGAAACCCTTCCTGCACATAAACATCATCCCCGTGGCGCCGGCATACTTGCACCATGGCGTCGGCGCATTGCAGCAGTTTGTGCGCCAGCTCAGGGGGAAGCACAGAGATGCAACAGATTGTTGTAAATATGTTGCTTGCCTGTGCTTGCAAACTAACGCAGCGCGGTGCAGCAAAATGACTTGCTGCACCGCGTTGGGTTAGTTTATTGTAAATCTGTCCCCCTGAAAGTAACACAAATCAGCGGAAAGCGTTGCTTTCCGTTATTTAGCACCATGGGGCATTACAAGGGAATTCCCATGCAACCACCCATGCCTTTAGACTTAAAACACTATCTACAAACAATATCAGACAGGGTTTAGTGCCAAAAGTTAAACTATTTAAAAGAAGGAGTGAAGAGGAGACATGTTTTTATTTCTCCTTTCTTTTCTGCCTTTTCTTGCGTACTGCACTGTGCAGCACACATACAAATTAGGGAAATTGTTAAAGCATGTCTACATTTAGAATTTTGTACTGGAAGGAAATTCTTCCAATACAAAACCTATGGCAGACTAAGGCACGCACCCTGGCACTATGGTGCTGAGTTGTGTGCCTGGCGCACAACAGCTTAAATCAGCGCTGGCGCTAGGGAAAGGGGAGAAGGGAGACATATCTTTGTAGATATGGTGCTCTCCTTCTACCTCCCTTCCACGCAACGCAGCGCAGCATGTTTGGCCACTGCGTTCTATGACTTTTTGTAAGTCTGGACCATTGTGTTGTAAATTCTAATAATTTATGGCCCATCCTTATATTGTATGGTGACTATAATGTTTGGTGGGCTCAACCTCCATCATTTATTTTTGTGTTAAGTTTCGACCTATGTGTGTTTTTTTATTTGCACTTCGAGTGTCAATGATTGACCGTCATGGTGGAATATTTGAAAAAAGTTTTAAGAAAAAAGCATCTTTTGAACTTGTAAGTAAAACTGTTTTTACTTTGATTTGGTGATGGATTGTTAGTCTGAAAACATGGGGGCATATCAACAAGGGCTTTATCTCTGCTTTTTTGGCTTTAAAAGCCAAAAAAGCAGAGATAAATCTAGCACCCTATCAACAACAGGGTGCTAACATGCAAATTTGCATGTTAGCACCCTTTTACTCTACGCTTCCCCTTGCATCTCCAATGAGATGCAAAGGGGGCGTTCCAGAGTAAAATAATAGGAGAAATGTCGCTAAGCGACATTTCTCCTATTATCAAGAATATCGCTAACTCTGTTAGAGACAAAAAAAGCAGCGCTAACCGCTGTTAACGCTGCTTTTTACGTCTGGTATTTTTCTGACTTAGCCATGATATCCTATGGAAGGGGGATATCATGGCTAAGTTTGTCTGTCCCTATCAACAAGCTAACGTGAGATTATCGCTGGGTTTCCAGCGATAATCTCACGTTAGCCACTTAGCGTGAGGATTTTTATCGCTATTGAGATAAGCGTTGCTAATAGCACGCTATCTCAGCGATAAAAATCAACGCTAGCCGGCGATAATTATCCTAGCGCTAAGTGCGCTTAGCGATAATTATCGCCGGTTGTTGTTGATATGCCCCATGATAGTTTGTGACGTACACCTGAAAGCACAACATTGTTGTATTTCAGTTAAGATGTCTGTATTATTTGGTGTTATTTTGCAGTTTATAAAAGTGATTCTGGGTCAAGCTGCAGGCTTCAAAGCTGGCACATCAACAACCTGCTTTAAAAAAGCGTGAGTAGATGAATGCCTTTTAGCTCTAGCCTGCGGGCAGCGCACATGCGCTGTCACTTGCCAATCTATTGCGGGTTTTTTCAAACCTCTAAATGTTTTTTTTTAGCCCCTCCCATTACACAAGTTCACATTCATTTTTTGTTACTTTAAACAAGATCACATTCATGTTGTTAAGTGACTTGCCCAGAATCACTAGGGGGCTTATTTACAAGCCACTTGCGCCGCTCATGAGTCACTTTTTCCATATTAAAAGTGACGCACTGGCGGCGCACGGGGCTTGTAAATGAGCCCCTGGATGGTTAGCCGATGCCGCCCCTGCTTGTTTTTCTTTTCTATGTCGGACACATGCTGGGGCATATTTACAAGTGCCTAACGCTGCTGGAGCGCTTCATTTTCAAGAGCTCCGGTGGAATTGATCTCTACCCCATGTTTACAAGGTGGCGTTAAACCACCTAACGTGGCTTATTGTTATGTTATGTTATATAGCTTATAGAGCACACGGCTGCCCCAGCAAAGGGGCGCCCCGGCGCTAATAACAGTCGAATGGAGAAGACCACCAGGAAAAGCACAGGGACCTACAGTGAGGGGAAAAGAGGAGTCTTAGTTGCCTTATGGAATGCCAAGTAATTATTTAGGCTGTGGATGGACAGTGGGAGAGAGTTCCAAAACTTGGCTGCCAGTGTGTTTCACCCCAGTGCCGCCACTTCTGCATTTAGTCTGTCTCCCGGAGCGCCAACATTTAGCAGCCGGGACCCAGGGAGCCGCAGTAGGTTTAAAGTGGGAACCGCCAACAGACTCCAGTAAGTTACCGCTCACGCCCGCTTCAGACTTTCACCCCGCGCTTGATTTTTAATCTTCAGTGCCATAACTGCCACTGTCTTGCCTGCGCATAGCGACTTCTCGCACCTACATGACGCGACGGTACCCTGCGCAATTACACCAGCCAGGCTTACCTACATTAGTACAGCTTTGGGCTACAGGTTAACCTGACCCCTCATTCTTTCATCTTTTCACTCCTCCCCGCAGAGTGGGACCAGAGGCAGTTCCTCTCCCGTGCCTCCGATCGGCTGCCTAACACTACAATTTAGTGTAACTATGTTCTTTGATTTTCATCCCGTATGATTGATGCCTTCATTTTTAACTAACTACTTGTTGATTTAGTGGCATACCTATAGGCACTTGGTAATGAGCACACCATGCAACACCACCTACTGGAAGTATGCCCTCGTGGCTCAAACTGTCGACCTGAGCCTTATTACGTATTTTATACCATGGCCCAGCATGCAACCCGTACCGCCTGCACTATAAACATGCACTATTACGCTACAAAACGGCTAATTGCCATATGCTTATTGTACCTTTATAGCACCTGATCACCCGGCATTATCCTCTTGGACTCATGTATGTGCCCACCATGAATTGACAGGCACATGTTGCCCAAACTAAAGATTGCTCTTTTAATGTTGCTTCTAAAATTGTTATATGTGTCTTGTCTTGTCTGTCATTTATTTCACAGGAACCTCAATTCCAGTTGTTTGGCGCCGTCCAAACACTCCTATTTTTCCCAACACACCTTAGCGAGTGTGGCCATTCTACACACATGGTGTAATTTTGCCATCCACTTTTTCACACTTTTCACCTGGTCCTGACGAAAGCCCCTCATACCTTTAAACGAGGGCTGAAACATGTTGACCCAAGTAGACAACTAAGAGACTAATCAGTCCACTAGTTGTCTTTCGTCATTTTTAATATACCCTGGGCCACCGCAAATAAAATTCCCATGGTCAGGATTCTCAGAGGTATTTTTAACTCACACTTCACTTCATCACACCACTGCACCACACCTGCTCCGCCGTAATCAGGCGTCGTAGCACAACTGGGCGGCATTCGGCCACCCGGTTGGGAACCCGATGATGAAGCATAACACCAACTAAGTTGGTGTGTGAGGGCTCTTTTAAAAGAATCGAAGGATTCCTTCGCACTGTAAATCAACTACAGTGAGCCCAATCCCTACACAGGTCAGGGGCGTCCACATTGTTTACTTGATTCATACAGGGGATAGGGACGGTTCCCCCTCCTTTCCTCGCTCTCCTATTGTTTGATACTGATCCAGCAGCGCACAGCTGCGAGAGCTCTATTTTATTTGTCTCATTGATATCAATCAATCAAAGAAGATGGCAGAAAACCAGGGCCTGGGCTTCACGGAAGACGATGTCTCCACAATCCTCTCAGACCCACCCCTTTTAGCAGACTTCAACGTAGCCACCTCCATTGCTCAAAGAGCAGACTGGGACAATCTCAATGAGAAGAAGAGAAATAGAATACGCATCATTCTCCACGGAGTCATACTCACTGAGTATTTACGGAACAACAATGCACCCAGAGGGCTCATAGTAACCAATGCTCCCTGCATCTTCCTCAAGGACGCGGCATTCTGCAAAGACTGGGCGCAAATAGCATGGAGATGCACACGTGATTGGATAATCCTCATAATACAAACTGCAAAGAGATTTTCCGACGCGATCTTGATAGAAATAAGGCCACCGAAGCACACTTCAAAACCACAATGACCTCGTTCAAAAAGAAACTAGACGAGTCAAACAGGGAGATCAATGAATACAAAGAAGGACTGACACAAGCAAAGATCCAGAAATTCCAAAAGGACCTAAAAATGTTCTCATATCTCAAAACTTACCCCTATGCAGAACAAGACTTTAAACCCACTAAACGTCAGGAATTTTCTAGAGAGTCCTCAGACGATGACACATCTGTCAGCAGCGGTCAAGCACTGGCAGTTACCGAAAAAGATAAAGAGGAAGAGGCAAGAACACACACTGGCAACAACTCTGGCCACAGCAACCACCTCCCGGACAACAATACCAAGCTCCCTACCCCCAGAAAACCCCCACTTCCTCTATGGGTGGAACCCACCTTTTGGACCCCCGCCCCCCACATACATGACCCAAACCAAGGGTTTCATTTTTTAGGGGGAGGACGCCACAGATGCGGCAGAAGACGCAGACAAACTCAGGTCCAGTGGGAAGACAACCAACACCCGAGTGCACAAACAAGGAGCAAAACAAAGGAGCCTCAACCAGGCCCGAGCTCCAGATAAACCTAGTGACTAACCTCTCCTCATATTAGCTCATTCCCATGGAAGACAAAATCCTGAACAAAGGACTTGGATTTGCACCAACCACAAAATTAGACACATTCAAGTTACATTGCGAATTAGCGGCATTTTTTCGCAAACTAAAACTAAAAGCCTTCTTTGAAAACCTCCCCAAGACGATAGACGAGTCCCCAAAAAGAGACACCAATTTCAGAACCAAGTCAACCTTCATACCTCCACCTAATGCCATCCCTCCTGAAATTCTGGTATATGAGCAGGCAGTCTTTAAAGAAATTGAAGCTGTAAAAGAGGAACATACCTTTCAGAACACGAGCCACAAAGAACGTCAGGCATTACAAACACTCCAAAACAACGAAAGAATCATTATCAAACCAGCGGATAAGGGCAGCGGCATCGTCATTCAGGATAAAGAGGACTACCAAAAGGAGTGCAAACGCCTCCTAGATGACACTAAAAATTACCAACGACTAACAGAAGATCCTACCCCCAACCTCAGAAATAAAATACATGACCTGGTGAATGAGGCAGAAAACACAGGACAAATAACCAGACAGGAAGCTCAATTCTTAACCACCACCGAAGGGAGAGTCCCGTACTTTTACACAGTACCTAAAATACACAAGAACCAAAAACCACCACCCGGACGCCCCATCGTCTCGGGCATAGGGTCCTTACTAGAACCCCTCTCCCGTTACATTGACTTCTTCCTACAACCAACTGTCCAAAACACTAATACCTACCTCAAAGACACTAAGGATCTACTGCAACAATTGGACAGTCTCCCATACAACCCAGACACCTCTTTTTTGGTTTCCCTGGATGTGGAGCGTCTCTACACCAGTCTACCACAAGACGACACCCTAGTGGTACTCAAACAAGCACTGGATAATATGACATGGCAACACCACACATCCAAACAATTCATACTAGAATGTGCCTCACAGGCTCTAAAGGACAACTACTTCGAATATGAAGGAGCGCTTTACCTCCAAAAACACGGAACTTCAATGGGGAGCGTTTTCGCTCCCAGGGTAGCAGGATTGTACGTCCATTACTTCAAACGACCCACCTATTTCACAACAACAGGTCTCTTATTCCGCAAGTGGTGTTTTACAGACGCTACATTGACGATATCCTGCTCATTTGGGAAGGAGAAGAAGACTCCCTTAAAGCATTCTGTGAGTGGATTAATTCCTGTGATACCAACCTCAAATCCACTCACAGCATTGATAGAAACAAGGTTGTGTTTCTAGATCTAGAGATTGAAGCTGCCAATGGAAAACTTAAAAGTAAGACGCACTTCAAACCAAAAGCACGTAACTCCCTATTACACTTCTCCAGTTTCCACCCAAGACCAATAAGAGAGAACTTACCCTATGGACAATTTCTGCACCTCCGCAGGAATTGCAGTGACATCGTTGATTTCAAATCACAGGCGAAAGACCTCAGCACCAAACTACATTTGCGTGGTTACCCCAAAAAGATAACCACTAGGGCACAAAAACATGCTCGCAACCAGAACTGCGAAGGGTTGCTAGAAACCATTGAGCATACTGAAAACACGATTCCCCACACCTGTGTGGTCACACACAACTCTGTTGCCAACCAAGTGTCACATATCATTAAAAGGAACTGGAACATTCTCCTCACAGGCAAATTGAGGGGCATATTATCAAGAAGCGGCGTTAAAATTATCGCTGCTTTAGTGGCAAAAAACTGCCGCTAAAGCGGCGATAATGGGCTTGATAATATGCCCTTGAGAATTCCAATAGAAGCCCATGTTCTGGTGTCAACATGGGTTTCTATTGGAATTCTCTGCGGCATATTATCAAGCCCATTATCACCGCTTTAGCAGCAGTTTTCTGCCGCCAAAGCTGCAATAATTTTAACGCCGTGCTTGATAATATGCCCCCCAGATGGGAAGAACCTCTATTATTTTACAGAAAGTCCAGATCCATAAAAGACACTCTATTCTCAACCCGGCCCAGACATCAGACCCCTGCAGACAACACCATTCTGAACGCATGGGGCTTGCCCAAAGTTGTGGGGCACTTTCCATGCGGCAACTGTAGTGTCTGCCACATAACAAAAGCAACAAAAACCTTACAGTTAGAACCCAACAAAACCTGGATGATTCGCAAACTCACCAAACTGTAACACCGCACATGCCATCTATCGTATTATCTGCCCATGTGGCCTAATATACATTGGCATGACTAATCGGAAAGTCAAGATCCGCATCTGCGAGCACCGCAGCACTTTCCGCTGCAAGAAAAATACAACGAGAATGACCAATCACATTCTGGAAGTCGGTCATACTACAAATGACATGCGGTGGGTCATAATTGAAACCTTAGACCCCAGTACCCCGAACATTGAAAAACGACTACTGGAAAAGGAACAGCGGTGGATCTAACGCTTATCCAACCACCTCACTGGACTCAATGATAACATACCTTGTAACTCACTGAGTAAATAGACTTCTCTACTCTGCTAGCCACCCAGTTCTTGTCTCGAAAATCTCAGGATCACGGACATTACAGTTCTTCTTCTAAACTAGTGCCACCTATCCATCTCTGCTCTATCACTCCGGAGCACCTCTTTGGCACTTCTGTTCTCCTTCACTTTGACATCCCGCAGGAACACCCTGTCTGCCTAGCACAGCATCCGCTGCTAAGGCGGACCTACATTGTGCCCATCTTCACTACATACCCTCTCCCTGCTGTGACTTTGTGCCAATGGCACATCACTTCTAGCTTCTCACTGCAGACTGACTGCAACTGCTTCCATCCCCGCGCACGAGCAGTCTGACATACCTCCTGCCCGCCGATTTCATAGGACCCCTTCATTTGTGACCATGCACATAACACTGGGTCATTTCAAACTACTGAATTTCAGAACCATCACTGAAGCGCCTGTCACCGCGCATGTGCTGTCCTAAATTCACTCCCAACATGGCACCAATACCTCACGGTCCAGCCTCTGGCACATGACGTTTCACGCCAGTGCCGCCACTTCCGCATTTAGTCTGTCTCCCAGAGCGCCGACTTTTAGCAGCCGGGACCCAGGGAGCCGCAGTAGGTTTAAAGTGGGAACCGCCAACAAACCCAAGTAAGTTCCAGCTCACGCCCGCTTCAGACTTACACCCCGCACTTGATTTTTAATCTTCAGTGCCATAACTGCCACTGTCTTGCCTGCGCATAGCGACTTCTCGCACCTAGCGCCCATATTACATGACGCGACTGAGGTTCTGTAGCGATCCGAACCCGTGAATTCGGTATCGTAGTACTGACACGATTTCGGTACCAATGAACCGCAAATGATCCATTGTATACATGACAGTGTTTTCGCTGCGCAACTAGCATGAATTCACTGGAAAATAGGGCATTCTGTCGTAAAAGTCGTGGCATCCATTTTAGTTACGGCATCCATCTTGTTTCTTGCCCTCACATAGTCAATGAACGGACGATGACCCCGGCAGAGTCACCTTGTTAAGGACACGTAAGCTCAAGCCCGAGAAAGGCTGACGCTGCATGACTAGGCAGAATCAAGCTGCCTCCCTTGCCTGAGGCCAGTCCTGCTATACTGGTTCTCGTGTCCGTTGTCCTGACTAAAAGGCCGAAGACGGTAGCCATGCCCGTTTATGATCCATAAACACCTCTTATCCTACATTTCAATCCTTTGCACCTGGCTCTGCTCCTTTCCTTCTGGGCTTTTACAATGGGGAGGTTACGATTTTTATGATGGGGAGGATCGGACGAAGAATGGAAAACTGTCGAGAGGACCTGATCGAATACCGAAAAACCTACAACTAATTATTGTTTAATGTCAGATTTACTGTTTGTTTGGGATACCGGGTTGGGCATGAGAAATATTCGTGTAATGTTGCCTAAAGACATTTTTCGTGTATTTAAGGAACAACCCACTTAATGCAATTTGAACAGTCTCGTAGATTCTGCCTCTGTGTGGTTCCTATGATTTCTGTGTCCCTGCAGTAAATAAACCTTGGTCTTTGACGCCGCCATCGAGAAGCCCGTGTCTCTGTTTATTTGTGCACCGAGACAGGAGGAACTCAGGGGTCTTCGGGTGTTGTTTCCCTGACACCTCTGGACTCTTAAAAGAACCAAACCTCAGATTGGCGCCCAACGTAGGGCGACGCCATCCGGTACCGGTCCAAAGCCTGAAAAGTTCGAGAAGTTTCGTGTGAAGATTCCGGAGGGAGGTACCCCGCTTCATCGATCCCTGCATGTCGTAAAAGTGGCCCGACGATCTCTTCCACGAGGGTTCCCGTTCCCAGACGGCTACAGAGGACCGCTGCCTTGACTGTCGCCCTGTCTTGGACCCGAGGTGCAGACCTTAGTACGGCGAGACGTAGACGGGTTCTCCTTGGTGACGTCTTCCACATTTCAGTTAAGTATATAGTTACGCTCGATCTGGTTGTTCCTTGTTGCTCTGGTTTGATTCGTAGATTATCATTGGTTGCTCTTGTTTAGATAATCTCTGTTTTGGTATTGGTTCATTTTGGTAGGCCTAAGTTCTCTGCGCATATTTGTTGGAATTTGTCTTTGTTGTCATGACTACCAGTAGTAATTGTTTCTTGTCTTGGTTACGTTGCAACGGGGATTCCCGGTTGGAGGATTCATGTTCGGTTCCTCCGATTGGAACTCCTACGTATGAGCTCTATTGTAAACATGGTGTGGGTCCTATTACGTATAATGAAGTATGGGTCCGTTATACCAAAAAAGATGGTGTCCTTAGTTGGCCACCGCATGGTAGCTTCGAAACGGAAATACTAGATAATTTGGAAATGAAGTTATTCAAGAGAAAAGCCCGGCCGGCAATGTTTGATTCTTTTCGCGTATGGCGCAAAGAAGCCAAACAGAGAGAAATTAGGAAAACGAAGAAAGAACAGGAAGAGAAAGGGTTGACTTTAATGGAGTCTGCTAGGCAGTTGCATGTCAACGAGACTGAGAAAGCAATGGAGATGGCGAATAGAAAATATAATTTGGCAATTGATAAATGTTACCCTGTATTGCCATCATGTCCTGCTAAGCCGATGGAGGAGCATGAAAAAGATCCTCTGTTGTCTTACCTGTTGAATTCACCTCCACCGTATGCACAGGGTATTACAGTACCTGTTGTACAGCCAGCTGCTGGCCAGCTTGGAATAGCTGCTCCACTTCCCTTGATTGCAGCTCCTATCCTTCCCGTGGTTAATGTTCCTTCGGCACCCCCTCTTCCTGGGTTGCCCGTTCCGCCTTTGCCTGTCGTTTCACAAACTGCTTTACCTGCTACTCCCACCCTTACTATTTCATCTGCTCCAGCTACCTTGTCCCCGAACCCTGTGAACATTCTGACTCCGCTTTCTGTTCGTCGGAAAATAACCGACTCTGTAACTAAAATCTTAACTCCTCTCTACGGGTCTTTAATTGGGACCCCCGTTTCTGACTCTATACAGAGACGTAGCCAGCTTCCTGGTTCCCAAGAACGAGACAATTTAGATTCGACAGCTCTTAGGTGGATGTCGAAAGCTGCGAAGTATGATGCACGAAGAGTGTTAGAGACATTTATGCAATGGAATGAACCGACTCAACGTTATGTTTTTGACGTGATGTGTTCTCTTGTGCGTGAGGAATGGGAAGATGATGATTTAGACTCCGTCCCCACTGACCTGATAAATATTCAACAGAAATTTGCCACAGGAATGGTGATAGGTCCAGAAGTAAGGGGAGCGATAGAACTGATTTTAGCTTATAGGGATGAGTCCCCTCTTCGAGCGACAAGAGACCCTGATGGTTCACCGATTACAACTAGGAAACGACGAGGACAATATCCAATGAGGGAAGTTCCACCGATATGGCGTGATGCAGTTCAAGCTGATGGGAACTTGGGTATTGCAGCTGCTCCGGCACATTTCCAGAGAGTGTGGATACACATCCCTTGGAAACGGGCTGAAGTATTAGCAGTAAAACAAGCATTACCAGACCCACGTAAAAATCCTGCTGGTTATTACAAAGAGTTAACGCAGACAGTTCAAGCGTGTATCATGAATTTGGCAGACATCGAAATGTTGTTTGGTAATGTGGTGCCACAGCCTATATGGGCCAAAATTCGGCAAGAGAACCACCCAATCGCCTTAGGAGGTGATTGGCCAGCTATTATAGCGGCAGATGCGCAACAAGTTGGCGGTGCTAAACCTGAACCTCTGATTGCTGCCTTACCTGGCAGAATAATTACTCTAATGAAAACGCTGATGCCAGCGTTACGAGTCAATTGGGATAAATTATCGGCATGCAAGCAAAAGAAGGACGAAAACGTCTCTGACTTCTTCACTAGATTTGAAGAGACCTTCGTAGACCACAGTGGGCAAGATATGAGTACTGAGGGAGGCCAGAGATTGTTTGTCGACAAGTTCGTGTTTAATTTATTACCTGAGCTTAGTAACAAGTTAAAGGATTCTGAAAGTGCATGGGCAGTGTCGACGACAGCACAGATACTTGCAACTGCTCAGTATTACGAGAATAGAGAGAAAGAAGAGAAGGAAAAATCAGAAAAGAAAACGAAAGACTTAAAGACCAAAGTTCTTTTGCAACAGGCGTATCCGCCTCGTTCAAATCAGTCAGATTCACAGCAGCAACCCCAGTTTCAGCAGCAGCCACAATTCCAGCAAGGGACGGCCCAAAGGCTTAATTATAGTTTTCCCCGGCAACAGTTAGCATGGAATCAGTGTGCTTATTGTAAAAAGGAGGGTCATTATAAGAATGAGTGTCCAGTTCTGCACCCACAAACTAGTGGTGTCCCAGCTCAGAGAGGTAATGTTGGGTTTATGCAAGCTCCTAGAGGTAGAGGGCGTGGTACGATGACACCACAGACTGATCGCCAATCGAATTATTTCGATCAGCGAAATATACAACCTACACAACCAGGAAGATCTCCACAGTATCATGATGAAGATTACTATGATCATAATGAAGAGATCCAAAGAAGCGAACAATAGGACAGCCGCAGGCAGAGAGAGGGAGTAGTATCAGTTCCAGTTGATCAGAATGGACCTTATGTCGCAGTAGTTACCTCAGGCGTGGTCAAACCGTTTCTGTTGGATACTGGTGCGGCAAAAAGTTCAATTATGCATGCGAAACTCCCTGGCGCACCTTTGTCTGGCTTAACGAACACTTCAGTAGGTTTCTCAGGCGCCCCTGTTCACAATCCTGTTTCTAGTCCTTTGTCAATTTCTGTTGGGCCATGCGAACTAGAAGCACCCCTTATCCTAACAACCGGTTGTAATGAGAATCTGCTTGGTTTAGATCTGTTGAAACGCCTGCACGCGACACTGTACTGTTCTCCTTCGGGAGTACAGCTCACATTAGGCAAACGAGTCATCTCTCCAATGTATATGTCGATGGATAAGCTCCCACCGGAGCTGCGTTCTCTCCCTGATACTCTTTGGGCGACTGGTCCTAACGATGTAGGCCTCTTGGAAATTCCCCCTTATGTGGTAAGCCTGAAAGCTAATGTTAAATTTCCACGAATCCCACAGTATCGGATTTCGAATGAGGGTGAACGAGCACTCTTGCTGATTGTGAAAGACTTAATACAGAAAGATGTGATTGAGGAAACTAGAGGAAACGTCTGCAATAGTCCTGTTCTGCCGATTTTGAAACGTACTGACCCTTCCAAACCTCCAATTTACAGATTTGTGATTGACCTCAGAGAGGTTAACAAAATAGTGATTCCACAGTTTCCTGTGGTACCAGATATCACTGCATTACTGACGTTGATTCCTGCCTCAGCTTCATGGTTTACAGTGATTGACTTGAAAAATGCCTTTTTCAGCATTCCCATAGCCGAAGAAAGTAGAGACATTTTTGGTTTCTCCCTAGGAGGTCGCAGTTTCAGAATCAAACGCGCTCCACAAGGTTATTGTGAGAGCCCTTCAATTTACAGTCAAGCATTAAAGAGTCAATTAGATGCCCTTGTACTTCCTCATGGTGTTGCTCTGATCCAATACGTAGACGATCTTTTACTAGCCGCTGATGACAAGGAAACTTGCAAAGCAGCTACAATTTCTTTGTTACGTCATTTGTCAGACTTACATCACAAGGTGTCACCTTCTAAACTGCAATATTGTTGCCAAGAAGTGACCTACTTAGGTCATCTTTTGTCAAAGGAGGGAAGAAGGTTGACCCCAGAAAGAATCAAAGCAATTTCGCAGATGACTGTACCAAGCACACAGAGAGAAGTGCGTGCGTTTTTGGGTATTACGTCATACTGCAGGCAATGGATCCCAAATTTTTCTCTCATGGCAAAACCATTGGTAGCCCTGACTGGAAAAGGTGTTCCGAGCCCTTTGCCATGGTCTGATGAATGTCAACAGAGCTTCTCTGACTTACGTGATGCGCTGTGTTCAGCTCCTGTGTTGGGTACTCCTGACTACAGTAAGCCGTTTACTCTATATGTCCATGAAAGAGAAGGTTGTGCATTGAGTGTATTAACGCAACAATTTGGGGACAAACAGCGGCCTTGTGCATATTTCTCATCCACATTAGATCCGGTAGCCAGAGCATTGCCAAGTTGTTTGAGAGCTACAGCAGCAGCTGCAGTATCTATTCGACAGTCTGCTGGACTAGTCATGAACAACATGTTAGTAGTCATGGTTCCACATGCTGTGGATACACTCATGAATCGAACGAAAACTCAGCATCTCACCAGTGCTAGACTATCAGGCTATGAGCTAACGCTTTTGGCAAGTCATATTCAGATCAAGCGATGCAACATATTGAATCCAGCAACGCTGTTGCCGACTACTCAGGAGTCGAGTGATTCAGAGCCCCATGATTGCTGTTTCAAAACTGAGGAAGAGACAAAAGGTAGGATTGATTTAAAAGACACTCCGTTACTAGACCCAGACGGCACCTTATATGTCGATGGGTCATGTTTCAAACTACAGAATGGTGATGTGACGGCCGCGTATGCAGTTACGACTTTGAGTACGATTGTTGAGACTGCAAGAGTGAGTCAGAATTCTGCCCAAGCCGCAGAATTAATTGCATTAACAAGAGCGTGTATTTTAGCTGAGGGAAAGAGAGTGAATGTGTTTACTGATAGCCAGTACGCCTTCGGCGTTGCACACAATTTTGGGCGTCTCTGGAGAGAAAGAGGTTTTCTCACGTCACATGGGACTAAGATCCAACATGGACAGTTAGTCAGCGATCTACTGGAATCCCTGACCCTACCGAATGAAGTTGCAATTGTGAAGTGCAGTGCACATCGGAAGATTACGGATGATGTTGGCCGTGGGAATGCGTTTGCTGATGAGGTCGCTAAAGAAACGGCCAAGAACATGACGAGCCGAATGTACGTTGCAACATCTGCAAGATGGATTGCGGAATCAGGAATGTGTGAGAATACGATTGAAAGTGTGAAAGCAATCCAGAATGAAGCAACTGAAAACGAGAAGAATGAATGGAAGGAGAAAACAGGTAAAATGGATTCAAGTGGATGTTGGGTCGATTTGTCTGAACAGCAGCGTTGGATGTTACCTGATGCGTATGTACTTGCAAAAGTCACGATGGCGCATGGAGCGGCGCACATAAGTTCGAAAGGGATCTGTAAGATGTTAGCTCCAGTATGGAAGAACGATGGAATTACTAAATGTGCAGAAAGAGTGGTGAAAAATTGCATGGTATGCCTGATGCATAATCCTGGCAAGGGAACCCCAACCCCATCTGGCCATTTTGCTCCCCCTTCTTGTCCCTTTGAAGTGATTCAGTTGGATTTTATACACATGGACAGGTGTAACAATCTCAAATACGTTCTAGTGGTAGTCTGTGCCTTCTCAAGATGGATTGAGGCATATCCGTTAAAGGATAACACTGCTATGTCCACTGCCAAAATCCTCCTCAAAGAATACTTCCCTAGGTATGGTATGCCACGGATTGTTTGGTCGGACAATGGAAGTGAGTTTGTAGGGAAAGTTATGAAGAGTGTGTGTGCGGGCCTGGGTATTCCTCAGAAATTCCACAGTGCGAATCACCCACAGTCAGCAGGTTTGGTTGAAGGGTACAATGGCACCCTGAAGCTGAAACTTGCGAAAATTCAAGCTTCCACTGGTCTCTCTTGGCCAGACGCACTGCCTTTAGCTTTACTGTCCACCAGAGCGACTGTACACTCTCGAGTAGGGCTTAGCCCATATGAGATTGTGTTCGGCCGCCCTGCTAATGTTTGGGGAGTCCCTAGGCCAAAGGAATTTAAACAGATTGAATACCCAATGTTGATTGATTACCTTCATGATCTGACTGCTAAATTGAGCCTTATTCATCAACAGGTATTCGAATCCTTGCCTAAACTGCCGGAGAGTCCAGGCCACACGTTGAAACCCGGCGACCAGGTCGTAGTTCGGAACTTTGAACGTACTCGGAACCTTCAGCCAAGATTCGTGGGCCCGTTTCAAGTCCTCCTCGTAACCAGAACTGCAGTACGCCTAGCTGGCAGGAAAAATTGGGTGCACGCCAGCCATACGAAGCGTGTCCCTCTTCCACTCCCCTATGACAACTGGGTTAGACAGGGAATTGGTGTATCCGAGACAGAACCTGCTCCTAGGCACATCCCTTTCAGTGATGCAGAGTACCTAACGGACCACCCACGAACGGAAACACAGAACTTTGACACCTCAGCAGAAACCGCTCCTTTGAATCCTGAACCGAGTACTGTACAAAGTGAACACTTGTCACCTGTGGAGTCGAACATTTCCGCACCTGTAGACCAGCTATTCCAAGACCAGACGAGACCCGGAAAGTACAGATATAATCTACGTTCTCATGTTATGAACTAATGACATTGCATTATTACCTTTCTGTTTGAAAAACTGTAAAACCGTTTTGATCGTATTGCATTCCATTCAGTCAGGAAGTTTGCTAGAATTTTTATCTTTTTTGTTGTTCTCTCACCTTGCCATCTGGGTTACTGTAGGGTCGTAACGTGTGCCTTGTTTTAATTTGCAGGGGATCAGACACTAGGTCGGTTTCTTCTGTTTGCCTTGGGAACTCCCAGGATAAACATAGGCAAGTTTTTAACAGGTACAAACCATCCGTTGCGAACGGTTGTAGAAGATGGAGCTTCCTGAATTACGACGGGTTAATGTCATAAATGAGCACAAGACAAAATTACATGACATATTGTACAGTAAATGTTTCCTAATGCAATGTACTCTGACACTTCTGATTGTCTTAATAACCTTGGTAGGCGGAATTATTTTTGGTATTCAATTGATCTTTACACCTGTTGGATCTACAGTATCTCCCCATGCTCCTGTTTCTCCGACTGTTGTTTCTCTTCATTCTTTCCATCCTTTTCCTGCCCACGAGCAAGCTCGACGCTCTGAGTTTATAAATAACACTTTCATTCAGCTCTTGCACCAACATCAACTAGTGGTCAACACAACAAACTGCTGGGTATGTGGCTTGATACCACATACCATGGACAAGGGCATCCCTTATTTGGTTCTGCCTTTTAGTTATAATGGATCATTCTGGGCATTTCAGACCATGTTCGCTTATGCCCTAGAGACCTATCCCCCACGACCTCCGCGTTCCACCCGGTATAGCTCTGCTAATAGAGCCTTGGTAAAAGGAATCACTGACATGGTGAGAGAGGTCAATAATACTCCGTACATTCCCAAGGATGAATTGCGAGTTTACATGGGTTGGAATGTTACGGAATACGGCATTACTCTGGGTGAGAACAAACGTTAGAGCTCAACTCCGATCTGGGTCGTACCCCACCAAGGTCAAGTCTGTTTGCAAGGAAATGGGAGGAATCCGAAAGCTCGACTAGGGAAAAGTGACTGTATCGAAACATATGTTTTCCCGTCACAGTCTTCCCCTGCATTTTTAGCTGCTAAGGGTACCTATTTTGTTTGCCAAGACAGAGCGTATACATGGCTGCCTGCTGACTTCTCAGGCTCATGTTATATCGCACAACTGTTACCTCCGACATATACTGCTGCACCGGATTATCACAAAACTAGAGTTGTGAGAGGTGTTTTCAGTAAAGAAGATACTGCTGGCCAAGAGGCAGGAGACTTTTTCAAGGGTTTCCTCCCATTCTGGGGCCTATGGCCAACAGTAGAAACTTACGTCAACTAACACGGGTAGTTGAATCCACCATCACTGAAACTGCGGGTGCCCTTAGTAACTTGACAGCTGAGCTTCAAGCGGATCGCCTCATGACGTTACAGAACCGTATGGTTCTTGATGTGTTACTTGCAGATCGAGGTGGAGTATGTAAGATGATCCAATCAAGTTGCTGCGTTTTTATTCCAGATAATGCGCCAACAGTATACAAGGCCATCTCTAAGTTACATAAGATCTCTGACTCTATTCATGTAGAGGAAGGTGACTGGTCATTAATGGGATGGTTCTGGAGCCTGTTGTCCGCGTGGGGATGGAAGGTTCTGATAGTCACTGGTGTTGCATTAGTATTTTTATTTTCGTGCTGTCTCATTGTTCAGTGTAGTCCTGCCTTATGTAATCTCTGCGTTTCTACATGGGTTAGAAGATCACCTGTTTTTAGAGATACGCCACGAGATAGAGTAATGCTGCAACAACACATCAGTGACTTGATGAACATAGAAATGGACTCTGACATAGAGTGAGTTATTGCCTATGTAAGGGCAAAAGGACGGTCTGAGGTTCTGTAGCGATCCGAACCCGTGAATTCGGTATCGTAGTACTGACACGATTTCGGTACCAATGAACCGCAAATGATCCATTGTATACATGACAGTGTTTTCGCTGCGCAACTAGCATGAATTCACTGGAAAATAGGGCATTCTGTCGTAAAAGTCGTGGCATCCATTTTAGTTACGGCATCCATCTTGTTTCTTGCCCTCACATAGTCAATGAACGGACGATGACCCCGGCAGAGTCACCTTGTTAAGGACACGTAAGCTCGAGCCCGAGAAAGGCTGACGCTGCATGACTAGGCAGAATCGAGCTGCCTCCCTTGCCTGAGGCCAGTCCTGCTATACTGGTTCTCGTGTCCGTTGTCCTGACTAAAAGGCCGAAGACGGTAGCCATGCCCATTTATGATCCATAAACACCTCTTATCCTACATTTCAATCCTTTGCACCTGGCTCTGCTCCTTTCCTTCTGGGCTTTTACAATGGGGAGGTTACGATTTTTATGATGGGGAGGATCGGGCGAAGAATGGAAAACTGTCGAGAGGACCTGATCGAATACCGAAAAACCTACAACTAATTATTGTTTAATGTCAGATTTACTGTTTGTTTGGGATACCGGGTTGGGCATGAGAAATATTCGTGTAATGTTGCCAAAAGACATTTTTCGTGTATTTAAGGAACAACCCACTTAATGCAATTTGAACAGTCTCGTAGATTCTGCCTCTGTGTGGTTCCTATGATTTCTGTGTCCCTGCAGTAAATAAACCTTGGTCTTTGACGCCGCCATCGAGAAGCCCGTGTCTCTGTTTATTTGTGCACCGAGACAGGAGGAACTCAGGGGTCTTCGGGTGTTGTTTCCCTGACACCTCTGGACTCTTAAAAGTCCAGAACCTCACGACGGTACCCTGCGCAATTACACCAGCCAGGCGTACCTAAATTAGTACAGCTCTGGGCTACAGGTTAACCTGACCTCTCATTTTTATCTTTTCACTCCTCCCCGCAGAGTGGGAGCAGAGGCAGTTCCTCTCCCATGCCTCCGATCGGCTGCCTAACACTACAATTTAGTGTAACTATGTTCTTTGATTTTCATCCCGTATGATTGATTTTTTTTTTAAACCGTTTTTATTGCAGAACAATGTAATGTAATAAGCAGCGTACAGCCATAACATTCCTGCACCGTTATTGCCAGTGCCATATCATACGTGGCTATTGAGGCAGTCGTACACAGCTGGTGAGCCCACATCCCTGAGGCCGGGCAGCGTTGGTAAGGAAATCACCGTATTGAACCATATTGCAATCTGTACATTTGCCGCGAACATAGTAGGGTGTCTGCGTTCCACTTTGAACTTTTCTCCCCCCTTCTCCCTCCTCCCCCATCACTTTGCCCATCCCAGTCCCTATCCCCCAACCCCCGCCCTTTCCACCCTCCAGTGCCCACGCCTACGACTGTGACTGTTCCCGGCCTTAATGTATAGTCTGAGGTACATCTCAGAGGTACATAACCATTTACTGTGTTTGTGTGTTTGGAATGCTCCGGGGAATAACATCGGGCTCAGAGGGCGCCTCATCCTCCTCCGCCACGCTGCTGCGCAGGGCCTGCACCAACCCCTCCCACGCTGCGGCCGCCTCCAGCGCTCTATCATCAGCCCTGCGAGTCGCTAGCTGGTATCTAAGCGTGCTTTCACTCACCGCCCATTTCTGCAGTTCCTTAATCCACCTCCCATGTGTGGGGCCCGCCTTTGACTTCCAGAGTCGCGTCACCTCTCTCTTTGCCAAAAGGAGGCCCATATCAATAAATTTACTTGTGGTCTTGTCCTTGGGCGTATGAGGAAACCAGTGCAGGACACAAGCCGCCTTGGTGTATTGCAAGTCTCTGTCCGTCACCTCAGTCAGTGTTTCACCCACTTCCCTCCAGTATTCGCACAGGTGAGGGCAGTCCCATAGCATATGTCCGAGCTCCGCTCCTACAACACCGCATCGAGGGCACGCCGCATCCGCCACCCCGAAATACTTCCCAAGTTTACTCGGTGTGAGGTAGGCCCTGTGGAGGATATAAAAGTGTATCAGCTGGAAGCGTGCGTTCCTGGTACTTTTCCTGGCCCTCCGCACTATACCCGCCCACGTGGTGTCAGGGATCTCAGTTTGTATATCCAGCTCCCATTTTACCTTCAGTGCCGTCAGCGGCTGCAAGGTTTCGAGCAGCATTCTGGAGTACAGACAAGTTACCGCTTTATAAGTGCCAGCAGACATCATGGTATACTGGCAAGCCGCAGATGTAGTAGGCTCCAGGAGCCCCTCTCCCCAGTGCGCCTGCATCGCTCCCGTCACCGCCGCGTGCAACAGGTAATCTCCCCTCGGAAGATCGAATCGCTCCTGCAGAGTTTGATAAGGGATTAGCGTCCCCTCTTCGTATAAGTCGCCCACCATTTGGAGGCCCACCTCCTCCCACACCTGCAGTCCCGACCAGTCTCTGCCATGCGGGAGCGCCGTCACCATTCCCAGCGGGATCTCCGGCGCATACGGGCGTCGCACTCCCGCTCGGCGCTGCGATCGATTCCAGCAATGCCGGAACGTCTGTTCCTCCAGGGACAAGTCCCCAACAACCAGCCTCTGCTGTAGCGCAATATACGCCAGCACATGGCGAGGGGTGCCTCTCTCCCTGTCCTGCTCCGGTCCTCGGTACACCCGTGCTCCCTCTTGGGTAAAGATCTGTAGCTGCGCCGCTAGATAGTAAAGCTCAAAGTCAGGCACCGCCAGGCCCCCCTCATCTTTCGGCCGGGTCAGAGTCGCCATCGCCACTCTTCGCCGTCCCGTGCCCCATAGGAACGAGACTAATAACGATCGCAACTGTCGGAAAATAGAGCCCGGTATCCACACCGGTAGCGTGTGGAAATAATACAGGAGGCGTGTTAACGCTATCATTTTCAGTACCAAGATTCTCCCCATCACCGAGAGTGGGAGTGTGGCCCAGAAGGACATACTGCCCTTCAGTGCTCGCAGACAGCGCCCCACATTGCCCTCCAGCATATCTGCGGCAGAATGGTAGACATGCACTCTGAGGTATTTGAGGCAATTAGGCTCCCAAGTGAGCAGTGGCCGGACCGCTGGTCGCGGTTCGCCCTGGCGCACCGGGAGCAAACAGGTCTTGGACCAGTTCACCCGTAGTCCAGAGAAACTGCCAAACCTCACTAGAAGCCTCTCCGCTCCATCCAACGCCCCCGCCGCATCGTCCAAAAACAGGAGCACCTGCCAAACCTCGCTAGAAGCCTCTCCGCTCCATCCAACGCCCACGCCGCATCGTCCAAAAACAGGAGCAGATCATCTGCGTATAAGGAGATAAGTTGCGGGGACCCTCTGTAGACCAGCCCCCTGTAATAGCGGCCTGTTCTAGCCTCCGCCGCGAGGGGCTCTATTGCCAGCGCAAACAAAAGCGGGGAAAGCGAGCACCCCTGCCTGGTGCCTCAGCACACGCGGTACTGCCGCGATACCAAAGATCCTACCCTCACCCTAGCCACCGCTGAGGCGTACAGGACTTTCGTCCAACCGATGTATCCTTCCTCGAGGCCGAAACGCTTCATGGCTTTGTACAGGTAACCCCACTCCAGGCTATCAAAAGCCTTCTCTATATCTACAGATAAGACGAGTGGCGTTGGCGCGTCCTCTTGCGGGTCTCCCAGCAAACGGACAAGTCGCCGGATATTGGCAGTGGTGCTCCGCGTGGTAATGAACCCCGACTGGTCACTATGAACTAGTCTAGGCATGTGCCTCAGCAACCGGGTCGCCAGTATGGTGCTCAGGATTTTATAATCCGTCGTCAGCATCGACAGCGCCCTATAAGAGGCGTGGTCCGTTCCCTCCCTTCCCGGCTTCAGCAACGGGATCGTCAGGGCCTCGCACATGGATTGTGGCAGTCTGCCCCTTGTCTTGGCCTCCTTATACACTTCCTGGAGCTTTGGGGCCAGTTGGTCCAAATATCTACCATAAAATTCTATGGGCAAGCCATCCAGGCCCGGGGTTTTATTCCGTGCCATTTGTTTCACTGCCCCCCTGATATCCGCAAGGTCTATATCCCCGCCTAAGGCCTCCGCGTCTTCCCGGTCGAGTCGCGGCAGCTGCAGCCCCTCAAGAAAGCCGTCAATATCGTCCTCCAGTCCCTCCAGCGCGCTTTTGTAGAGCGTCCCATAGTACGAGCAGAAACTATCCAATATGTCCATCTGAGCCGTGACCACTCCGCCCCCCCCTGTGCTAGGGCCAAGATCAGTTGGTTACATTTGGCGGGTTTGGCCAGCCAAGCCAGCAGCGTTCCCGCTTTGTCCCCTTCCGCGTGTGCCCTCACCATATAATTCTTGTAGTCGAAGCTGCGGAGCCTCTCCACTTCAACCGCCACCGCCTCTCTAGCCTCACTCACCGCCTCCTGGAGCTCGGGGTGACCAGGCCGCTCCACCTCGACCTCCCTCAACTTCCCCTCCTCCTTGTCCAAGTCCTCCAACAGTGTCCTCCGCACCCCGGCATATTTCCCTATGCAATGTCCCCTAACCACTACCTGGAAAGCGTCCCACTCCGTCGCTCTGGACGCCGTGGACCCGCTATTCTCTCCAAAGTATTGGGTAATCTTTTCACCGAGTGCCACCCGGTACGGCGGGTCGTCTAGTGTGTCAGGCCTGAGCTGCCACGTTGGGACCCTCGAGACCTCAGTCATCCAGTCCAACGTCA
This sequence comes from Triturus cristatus, assembly GCF_964204655.1. Taxonomy (NCBI): domain Eukaryota; kingdom Metazoa; phylum Chordata; class Amphibia; order Caudata; family Salamandridae; genus Triturus; species Triturus cristatus. Next base: position 1,202,862,061 of record NC_140582.1, on the reverse strand, counting down.
GCAGCAAGGGATTATGGTCGGAAAGTGTGCGGCTTAAGTACTCTGTGTGCGCAACTGACTGCAGCATGGTCGGGGAGCCCAAGAAAGCGTCCAACCTAACATGGAGGTCATGCAGTGATGAGAAATATGAATAGTCCCTCGTTGTTGGGTGCTGAGCCCTCCAAGCGTCCTCCAGGCCCCACCTCCCCTGCCACTCGAGCCTACGCTTCGCTAACCGGTGTACCGGGGACGCCTCCAGAGGCGGGTGGGACCTATCAAGCGCAGGGTCCGCTATTCAATTAAAATCTCCTCCCAGCAGGATAGGACCCGTCAAATAACCAGCCAGCACCCCAGAAAGTGTCGAGAAGTACGGCCCTTGATCCATATTAGGTGCATATACGCTACATAGCACTATGGTCCGGCCTCTAAGTTTACCCTCAAAAGCCACATATCTGCCCTCTGGGTCTATCGTGTGCCTAACTACCTGGAAGGGGGTCCCCGCTCGTATCCAGATCAGAGTGCCCCTCGCAAAAGCGGAGTACGTGGTGTTAAACAATTGCCCCCGCCATCTACGCTGCAGCGCAATGCCCTCTTGCTTCGTTAAGTGCGTCTCTTGCAAGAGCACGATCTGCACACCCCTGCGCACCAAATAAGCGTGAATCTTATGCCTTCGTGTCATGGTGTGGAGTCCCCGTACATTCCATGTCACACATTTCACCATTCCAGTATTAGCCATAGTCCCATGTCAAAGGCCAGGCTGCAACCTCCCTCTATGTCCAGTCGCGGTCAGTGGCACTGTCCCCCCCCGCCCCTAAAGGCCCCTGCCTCGAGTCCCCCCAACTACTCTCGGCCCCATCCCCCCAGAACAGGACCTAACTTCGGGAAAGTAGCTCCCGTCCAAACTTGAGGAAGAGCAACCGTGCTGAACCGCCACCTAGGCCGCAGTCTGCACTGCGGCGGCCTTATGGGCCTCTGGGGTGCGATCCGGCACCAAGGGCGGCAACCACAGTCCCGTCCCCCCGCCCCACAATCCCCCATTGTCACTCACGGAAATCCGATCAGTTCCGCAGCCTGGCTCACTCTCGGGAAGAGCCGGATCCCCGGCCTCTCCACACTGGCCGGATGGGAGGGCTTCCCCCTCAACCTTCAACAATTTCCCCCAAGGTCTGCGGGGTCACCACCGGGCCCCTGGCCCCATTAAGTTCCGACTGGTCCGTGTCCGAGCTCGTGACTCCGCTTTCCGAGCCCGACCCTCGAGTCGACTGGGTCGCTGCTGTTCCCGATAGGTCCACCACCGCTTGTAGAGCCGCTCTCCTCTCTTCCTCCGTTTGCGAGTCTGTGGGTCTTCCAGTCCTCCGCCTCCGTTGCCTGAGTCTCCGCGATTTCCGCACTGGCTGCACTCGTTGCTCCTCCGCCGCTCGGAATCTCGCTCCATCTGTCCCTGCTTTATGAACGTCCCACAACGCCCAGGCGTCTTCCGCCGTGGGCAAGAAGAGCGTCTTACCGTCGACCACAACTCTCAACTTGGCCGGGAAAAGGAGCAAGTACTGGATCCCCCCAGCTCTCAGCTCTCATTTGAGTGGCAAGTAGGATGCTCGCAGTTTCTGGGTTTCGAATGTGTAATCCGGGAACATTGTGACGCTACTGTTATCCACTCGGAATGGGCCCGCATCCCTAGCACGCTGCAGCAGCCAGTCCCTGTCCTTGTAATGCAGCAGCTTCATCACCACTGGGCGCGGCGGTTGGCCCGGTTGGGGGGGTCTTGCCGGCACGCGGTGCGCCCGCTCCAGTGTAAAGAAGGGCGAAAGACCGTCCGGGGCCACTTCTGTGCGCAGCCAGGCGTCCAGGTATCCCACCATGTCACCCCCTTCTGTTTTTTCCGGCAGACCCACCAGGCGGATATTATTACGCCGGCTGCGATTTTCAGCATCCTCCGCCCGCCGCTCCAGGACTTGAATGTGATCCAGCGCCTGGACCAACCTCCCCTCCAGGGATTTCCGTGCCGGCACCAGTTCTTGCAGCGTGTCTTCTATGGTTGTGACTCTGTCCTTTAGTTTGCCGTGGTCTGCTCGCAGGATCCCCAGGCCGGAAGCCACTTGAGCTATGTCCTGCTGCAATGCATCTTTCGTGGCCGCTATGGCCTCCAGGATACAGTCTCGCATCTGCTGCAAGTCTGCGGGGCTGTGGGTGGTTCCGTCTCGCGCCTCCGATTCCGGCACCACGTCCCCTCGCTGAGCCCCTCCGTCCCAGGGACTCCACCGCTTCATAGGCCGCTCAGCGTCCTCGCGCAGAGTGTCCTCCAAGCACGTGTGTGTAAGCGCAGCCCGGCAATTCACCACCTCAGGGCCCGCTCCCCGGCGGGTGTCTCCTCTCACACCCCCAACGTTGGTCGCTCCCGCCACAGCCAGCCAACTCGGCAATGGTCGCAGGATGTAGAACTTTGCTGTCAGGGCGCCTGTCCTCCTTCTGGTAGGCCCCCCTTGCAGTCCGCTGCGTTAGCCCTCACTGGGGGCCCTGACACTCAAGAAAGGCGCGAGCCGGCACCCCCACCGCCGTCGTCCTCAGCCTCTTTCGCGCCGGTCGAGCGTTGGCCCAGGAGCCGCTGCGCCTGAAGTGCCCCAGGGCTCGTCCCCGCTCAGGTCGCCGTCAAGCAATGCTCTCCTCGAGCTCCGCAGGGTCCCTCCAGGACAGGGGACACAGTCGTCGGGGCTCCCCGGCCGCTCACCTCCTTTGTATTGGGAGCATCACCGGCCTCCTCCCTCGCCGCGCAGCCGCCAGGCTCTCACACCAGCATCGTTAGTACCTCCGCTGCCTGGGTCGCGGGTCCAGCACGGGGTCGGCCGGGGTGGCAGTCCCCCTCCGGGGTTGCCGCTGCAATCTGCCAGTCCTCGCCTGCCTAGGGCAGCACCCCGCTGCCTCGTCCCACAGCACCAGCAGTCAGCGGGCCTCAGGGCGTTTGCTGGGGAACTCCACGCTTTCCGATGGCTGAGCAGCCGTCCGCACAGCGCCGGTCAGCAGGGTTGAGGATCGCAGCACCGGACCCTCCCCGGAGTCAGGGCCAGCCCAATTGGGTCTCCACACACCGTTCTTGGTCCCCCCAGGGGCTCCACGACCCAGATCGCCGTCACTTGATCGGACCCGAAATCGCGGCCGCCATTTTGGCCCGTGCCACTCGCCAGGTCCGTCGCTCTCCTCTACCAGCCAATCGCCCCAGAAGCTGCACCGGAGGACGTCCAGCGGATCGCCGCTGCTCGCCTCGCATTCAACGTCGCTGCAGGGGCCCGGTGCGCGCCGGATTCCGTACGGCGATCAGGATAATCGCGGGGATGGGGAGCGGAGCTCTGAGCTCACGCCGCCATTCCCTTCGGCATCCAAGCCACGCCCCCATCCCGTATGATTGATGCCTTCATTTTTAACTAACTACTTGTTTATTTAGTGGCATACCTATAGGCACTACAGCTTCTCCGTAGCCACCATTTAACGACCATCCTGCCACACTCATTCCATTTTCATCCTCGCTTTCACTTTCATGCCCGTGTTCTCTTTGCCTCTTTGCAGTTCCTCTCCCGTGCCTCCGATCGGCTGCCTAACACTACAATTTAGTGTAACTATGTTCTTTGATTTTCCTCCCGTATAATTGATGCCTTCATTTTTAACTAACTACTTGTTTATTTAGTGGCATACCTATAGGCACTTGGTAATGAGCACACCATGCAACACCACTTACTGGAAGTATGCCCTCGTGGCTCAAACTGTCGACCTGAGCCTTATTACGTATTTTATGCCACGGCCCAGCATGCAACCCGTACCGCCTGCACTATAAACATGCACTATTACGCTACAAAACGGCTAATTGCCATATTCTTTTGTACCTTTATAGCACCTGATCACCCGGCATTATCCTCTTGGACTCACGTATGTGCCCACCATGAATTGACAGGCACATGTTGCCCAGACTAAAGATTGCTCTTTTAATGTTGCTTCTAAAATTGTTATATGTGTATTGTCTTGTCTGTCATTTATTTCACAAGTACCTCAATTTCGGTTGTTTGGCGCCGTCCAAACACTCCTATTTTTCCCTACACACCTTAGCGAGTGTGTTGTGGCCATTCTACACACATGGCGTAATTTTGCCATCCACTTTTTCACACTTTTCACCTGGTCCTGACGAAAGCCCCTCATACCTTTAATTGTGGGCCGAAAAATGTTGACCCAAGTCGACAACTAAGAGACTAATGACTTCACTAGTTGTCTTTCGTCATTTTTAACATACCCTGGGCCACCACGAATAAAATTCCCATGGTCAGGATTCCCAGAGGTATTTTTAACTCACACTTCACTTCATCACACCACTGCACCACACCTGCTCCGCTGTAATCAGGCGTCGTAGCACAACTGGGCGGCATTCGGCCACCCGGTTGGGACCCCGATGATGAAGCATGAGACCAACTAGGTTGGTGTGTGAGGGCTCTTTTAAAAGAATCGAAGGATTCCTTGGCACTGTAAATCAACTACAGTGAGTCCAATCCCCACACAGGTCTGGGGACGTCCACATTGTTTACTTGATTCATACAGGCGATAGGGACGGTTCCCCCTCTATTCCTCGCTCTCCTATTGCTTGATATTGTAAATAAGGCCCCCTTTCACGCTATGCTGTTTTTAAATTTATTTTTTATTAGTAATATTTTTCTTTTTATTGATTTTGATAATACAGAGGGCATTTGTTACAGTTCCACATTGCCATGTTACACATGTCCGATTACATAGCATATGGTGCCGCTGTGCAATGCAGTGACAAATATTCTGCATAACCATAAAAAATAACAGTGAGAACAATCTCCATCTTATGCGATTCCTTGATCTGTACATAGCCCATTCCTCTATCGTGGGAGGCCATCGCCGCTTTGTACTTAACAATGAAAAAAGGTAAAAGCAGGTGTTATCGATCACAGCAGATTATACTATCCCCACATTTGTATATATTAGTCTGTTAGGTCTGAGTTTGCATTCGTCATATAAACAACATATGGGGCCCAGAAATCTCGTCATCGTGAGGCTTCAGGTAGCTCTTTTGCATAGTTTTCCAGCTGTGTTTTACAGTAGACCATATCACGTAGCCAGCCTTTTCTTTATGCAGTACATTTTTCCCGCCCCAACAGATTGATATTCGGCGTTTAGCCAGTAATAGGGCCACCGCTGCTAACTTACGCCCCAGATATCATTTTCAGCAGGCCTGATAGACATAGCTCCAGTGTACATGCAATCTCCACCCCTATCATCTCGGTCACTATGCCCATTATCTGTGACCAGTACGTCGCTATAGGTTTGCAGAGCCAGCCAAGGTGGATAAAATCTGCGTCATCCGCTTTGCAGCGTTTGCATTGTCCCCTTTCAAGCTATGCTTAGCGTGAAAGGGGAGGGCAATGGGTATTGCGGTGGGCGTTCCACTCCAACACCCATTGATTCTGAGGCTGCCTCCCATTTACAAGGGAGGCGTAAATAGGAGGCAGCGCCAGAATTAAGAGCCTGGAAAACCTGGTCTTAACCTGGCGAAGCAAGGAGAAATGTTTTATTTCTCCTTGTTTTTGCTGTTTTCATGTGTGCTACTTTGTGCAGCACACATGAAAACAGAAAAAGGCCAATGATTGTTTATGTACAGGAAGCTGTTTTGCAACTTCTGTGTGTGCTGCATTAAGCAGCACTCATAAAAGTTACAAAACAGCATTTCATGATTGTTTATGTGCAAGAAGGGGACCTTCCTGTGCATAAACAATCTTCCCCTGCGCGCAGACACCCTTGCGCTCAGGGTTTCACCATATTCTTGTAAATATGGTGCAGCCGTGCATATCAGAAGTGGCAGAGCGTGTCATTAAGCCAGGAAGGGTAACAACACGCTCCTTATAACCAACAAGAGTCATCGTTCCTATCATTGGAAAAAAGTGTACAGAGCTCTTGTCATTCTACTACTGTGTTTGGGGGGGACGGTGTGTCCTGTTCATGATGCCGTCACACACCCAGAAGGTTGTCATGCTTCATCATTGGGCTATTCCTCTTCGTCGGGCCGGCACTGCAATGCCCTACGGGTCCCCCGAAGAGTCACTTTTTCGGAGATATTTTCGATAAAGCCGTATGGGTGTGTGGGGTAAGTGGCAGTAGTGTCCTAGCGTGAAGTTAAAAAATGAATGGAGAGGTGCTTGAAGAATTTATTGAAAAAAAGAGGGTCCCTCTGTCATTAGTAAAATAACCCAAAAAAGTGGTGCTGCTGTGAGGGATATAACGGCCCTATGTAGCTAAATAAATAACATACCCCTAGATCAACATGTTTCGCGCTATATCAGGGTCTCAGGAGGAGATCCCATGCGCTTCTTCAGGACCAGAAAGCTATTTTGTGATAAGCAAAGAAGGTGTGTGGCCTATAATTATTAATCTGGTGTCACTTAAGAGAGCGTGGAAGTAGTATTCCAAGAAAAGCAGGAAGAAGTCCCTATGAGATTCGGCTGTGGGTCCCTCGAGACAGTTCCTCGTAGGTAAAGGCGCCCGTACACCTTCCCGACCTCACGCCGTCTCTGCCACTTCTCTTGTACATATGGCCCTTGGGGGCATATTTACAAGCCCCATCGCCACAAGAATGTCACTTTTAATGATGTTCCAGTGGTGTTAGGGGCCTCACCTTTTAAATATGCCCCAAAAGATTGCTGAGGGTGGGTGATTTCGGCTCATCACCAGGTGATCATGTGAATGGGGCCAATATTGTGTCACACACAGTGGGAGTGAGATGGCAGGTACAGCCCTGCCAAGTATCATGCATCAGGGTTAGACTAACGCATTTTAATGCAGATGACCGCATCACCACATTAAAATGCATTAGTCACGCTTAATTAGAACTCCTCCGACTTTATTATATCATGAGGCACTGCATTTATTTGAACAAAACAAAGCCAAAATGCTCGGCCGGCCCTCAAAAGGGTTGGTCTTTTAATATTGGCACACACACAGGATTTATTTATTTATTTAATGCTATTTTATATAGCGCGAACATTACCCGATGGTGTCAGAGCGCTTTACAAAAGAACCAGTTGCGTTACACAAGGACATGAGTTACATAAGAGATACAAACAGAAAAAATTGCAAATGTACAAGTTGTAAAGTCACTCAAGGGAGAGATACCAGGATGTACTTGCAACAAGTATTTAATGTTCATGCGTTAGCATGGTGTCCTGATTTCAGTTTTGCCTTATGTTGGTTTGTTTTTATCCGTTGGAATCTTGATGATGTTCACTTTCATCTTTAGAGAAACACATTTAGGTTTAGGCACTCCCAGAGCCAGTGTATGTGAGCCCCAGGACCTGGAAAAGAGCAGGGACGTCAGTAGATATATTAGTAAGACACATTACTGATTAAAATATTGCACATTATTTTATTAGCACAGGGCTAAACCAGTGCATTTCTTTTAATTATTTTACAAACAGTGCACAGTCCTTTTATTAAACTGTGGAATCCTTCCCAGAGCATTTCAGGGGCAAAACAAAATCAGCCAGCAAAAGCCTTGCGTTCTATTGAGATGCAAACGCCTTGTGCCGTACCACCTCCGCAGCAGACGCCGGTACACTGAACAAGGTGAGTATATAATATGAGGGGGGATTCAATGAGGTTTCCAGAGGCCGGAATCTGGGTAATACTTATATAACAGCAAGATACCTCTGACACCATGGATCACAATATCACTTTGATCTCAGCAGATCTATTTATTGACTGCGAGTAGAGTATGATTTCATATATTTAGTTGACTTGGTGAACACTTTCTCAATGTGACAAACAAAAATCTCCAAATATTCACTTTTTTCGACAATACAGTGTGACAACGAAACACATATATATCACAAATAAGAATTTCTCAGTATGACAATGAAATAAATTTCACTTTTCCGACACAACATTATAACGACATACATAAATGTGCAAAATTGATACATAAATCAAAACAGTACTCAGATATCCTCTTTGTTAGATAGAGTGGCATATGAAGTCATTATTGCCTCCACATTGTATGATTGATTCGGTCCTAAACTATAATTAGAGAAAAGTATATTTTCCCAAATTGGAGCTAGAGAGCGTTGACTGGATATTTGAGTTTGGCTCTTCACGGGGCGTTATTGTGTGGTTTTATCCCCATTATATTTTCTTGTTCTGTTAGCCGACGCGTTTCGACCTTTCCTGCTATGGACCTTTTTATTGCCTTTCTAAGGTCTTCATCAGGGCATGGTTATTATTCCATAGGACATCTTTTTGTGCTGTCAGATAAGAGTTGCTTGCGCTATCTTTAACCTTTCCTTTCTTTTGGAGTTGGACTGAATGGGTATTTTGAATGTTTACAGGAGAAAGGAAGTGCTTGAACGACGAAGTACGGAGACGGAACATACAGAGGAGAGGAAACAACCCTGACCGCCAAAGAGCCAAACCGATCAATAAAGAAGCCAGTAAACATTCAAAATACCCATTCAGTCCAACTCCAAAAGAAAGGAAAGGTTAAAGATAGCGCAAGCAACTCTTATCTGACAGCACAAAAAGATGCCCTATGGAATAATAACCATGCCCTGATGAAGACCTTAGAAAGGCAATTAAAAGGTCCATAGCAGGAAAGGTCGAAACGCGTCGGCTAACAGAACAAGAAAATATAATGGGGATAAAACCACACAATAACGCCCCGTGAAGAGCCAAACTCAAATATCCAGTCAACGCTCTCTAGCTCCAATTTGGGAAAATATACTTTTCTCTAATTATAGTTTAGGACCGAATCAATCATACAATGTGGAGGCAATAATGACTTCATATGCCACTCTATCTAACAAAGAGGATATCTGAGTACTGTTTTGATTTATGTATCAATTTTGCACATTTATGTATGTCGTTATAATGTTGTGTCGGAAAAGTGAAATTTATTTCATTGTCATACTGAGAAATTCTTATTTGTGATATATATGTGTTTCGTTGTCACACTGTATTGTCGAAAAAAGTGAATATTTGGAGATTTTTGTTTGTCACATTGAGAAAGTGTTCACCAAGTCAACTAAATATATGAAATCATACTCTACTCGCAGTCAATAAATAGATCTGCTGAGATCAAAGTGATATTGTGATCCATGGTGTCAGAGGTATCTTGCTGTTATATAAGTGGTACACTGAACAAGGAGCGCTTTGCTTGCGTGCGTCTGTCGGGTGTGCACGGGGACTCCCGGGGCTACAGAAAAACCCTTTCTAAAGCTTCTCAGGCTTCACTCTTAATTTATTTTGGTGGCAGTAGCAGCACACAGGGGGGCATTCCTGAAATAAATTGAAAGGATCTAGGCTGAGCAGCTTTATGGGTAATACCTAAGGTACCCTATTTTCCGTTTTTACGGATTTTTATAGAAAAATACAGACAGAAAACAATGTGTTCTCTGTCTGCATTTATTTTTAAGAATTGATAAACACAGAAAATGGGCTTCTTTTATGTGACTCTTTGTGCTGCCTTTCATGAATTATAGCCCAACAGCTGGGCAGATGGACAGCATGACAAATTAAAAAACATGATGAAACGTCTTTAAATAACTGCATTTGCCAACATACATTTGTGGTATAATGCTAATATTTGCCAGTGCATGTACTGTTCGGAATAATTTGGCAACTTGGGGGCATATTATCCAGGACGGCGAGCGAGACACTCTTGTTCTTTACCCGCCTACACCAGGCTCCATTGGTACACGGTCGTATCCGCCCGTGAGATCTGTTTACTCCAGTTTCTGTGATTCGAAAACCCGTTTTCTACCTCGGATCCTTTTGAAGTTTCACCGACATCTCGATTTCCATCCCTAACTCACTTACATCAGCCCTGAAGGGTCACAGGTTTCTACCTGTTGACGAAACACGTGTCGGCTGGCGCTCTTTGTATTGATGAACTCATCTTGAATTAAAACAACATTCACAGAACGACAAGTGTTGAACTACTTTGACTATTCTGTGAATGTCTTATTTATCGTAAACGTGTGCACAGGGCTTGTTGATAATTGTTTTGGCATGGGTTTTTGCCCACACCTTACACAGGGGTTTTGGGTCTTCCCCTGACCTGTTTGCACCGTGAAGTCATTGTTCTTCTTTTCTCTCGCTGTACCTTACCGTTTACCTGCCTCAGCGCCATTTATCCTGTTTTCCAAAACCCCTCGCAGTGAATATGCGGCGTTAACATTATTGCCGGTTTAGCGGCAGAAAATTGCCGCTGATGCGGCGATAATGGCCTTGATAATATGACCTGGAGAATTCCCATAGAAGCCCATGTTCACACCAGAACATGGGCTGCGATGGGAATTCCATAGAGCATATTATCAAGCCCATTTTCGCCGTTTTAGCGGCAGTTTTCTGCCACTAAACCGGAGATAATTTTTAACGCTGTCCTTGATAATATGCCCCTTCAATAGCTAAAACACGACAGAGTCAAAGTATGAGTGCATGTCTATCATTTTAAATAAATATGGAAATGTTCAGTTTAACAACTACATTTATATGCAAAAAACAAAATAGATATGGATAAATACAGATAAAAAGGCCTGAAAATAAAAATGGATAAATACAGACTGAAATGTTAAAAAAATAAATACCATAAAACCGGGAGCCCTAGTTATAACGTTATGTTTTCCCACCCAGTCTTTCATTATCCTAGTTTGGCTAAAAAAGTTAATTTGGGTAGAAATGCAATCTTAATAGTAAAGCCAAGCCCAACCACTGTGGTATGTTCCTTCTCCAGACCAAACACTCTTAAAATATACTGCCTACTAGTATGGATGATATGTGATACTCATTCCTACATCTTGTAATCTTCACTGCTTTATATAATATTTCCTAGAATGAATTACCCACGAATGATTGTCTCTGTATAATGTGTGTGTGATGTAAAGTGCTCTGACTCTCTGCACTGGTTTGAGCAGCTACACCCTCCCACTCCGCCGTCCACACGCTTGACCCCATCTTCTCCGCAAGCTCCCACGTCTCCTTCAACCACACCACCGAGCTCCACTGGACCGATCACCGCTGCATCCACTTCACCTTCCGGAAACCCACCACGTACCACCGCACCCAACAGATGCCACACCGCTGCTGGAGCAAAGTCACCCAAGACCAGCTTTCCACCACCCTCGCCCGGAGCCCACCCGCAGATCCAAATGACCCCGACATCGCCGCTCGCAATCTCAGACAGTGGATCAGTGACTGCGCCAACTCCCTCTCCCCACTCAAGAAGCCCTCCAACACCCACACCAGCAAGAAAGCCAGCTGGTTCCCCGAAGAACTCCAGGCCTCCAAGCGATCCTTTCGAAAACTCGAAAAAAACTGGATCCCTGAATGAACACCGGAAAGCTACACAGCACACAAGAACGCCACCCGCAGACACTATCACCTCATCAGTTCCGCCAAAAGGACCTCCTTCAAAGACCACCTAGACAACAACGCACACAACAGCAAAGAGTTTTTCAACATCGTGAAGGAACTCTCCAACCCCAGCTCCAACACCAACGACATCCCACCTTCACAAGACCTGTGCGACTCGCTGGCCACCTTCTTCCATCGCAAGATCGCAGACATCCACAACAGCTTCAACGCTGTCACCACCCCGGCAACCACTGAGATCCCCGCTCCCACGACCACCACCCGCACCAACCGCCTGCTCGCCTGGACCAACATCAACGATGACGACACCATCAAGATCATGAACACCGTCCACTCTGGATCCCCGGAAGACCCCTGCCCACATCACATCTTCAACAAAGCCAGCAGCACCATCTCACCCTATCTCCGGAAAACCATCAACATCTCCTTCGAGACAGCGACCTTCCCGGAGAACTGGAAGCACACAGAGATCAACGCCTTACTCAAGAAACCCAAGGCGGACCCCAAGGACCTCAAGTACTTCCGACTCATCTCCCTGCTCCCGTTCCCGGCGAAGACCATCGTAAAGGCCATCAACAAACAACTGACCAGCTTCCACGAGGAGAATAGCATCCTGGACCCATCTCAGTCCGGGTTCTGCAGCAACCACAGCACCGAAACTGCCCTCATCGCTGGCCACCGATGACATCAGGACCCTGCTAAACAACGGAGAAACCGCGGCCCTCATCCTCCTGGACCTGTCAGCCGCCTTCGACACGGTCTGCCAACGCACACTACGAACACACCTCTACGACGCCGGAATCCAAGAGAAGGCCCTGGACTGGACCTCCTCCTTCCTCTCCGGCAGAACACAGAGCGTCCGCCTCCTCCCCTTCCACTCTGAAGCCATCGGGATCATCTGCGGCGTACCCCAAGGCTCATCCCTCAGCCCAACGTTGTTCAACGTCTACACGGCACTGCTTGCCCACGTCGCATGACGGCAGGACCACAACATCCTCTCCTACGCCGACGACACCCAGCTGATGCTCTCCCGCAGCAAGGACCCCCACACCGTCAAAACCAACCTCCGTGAAGGAATGAAGGCCGTCGCCGTCTGGATGAGGAACAGCTGACTGAAGCTGAACTCGGACATGACGGAGGTCCTCATCCTTGGATCCACCCCATCGGCCTGGGAAGACCTCTGGTGGCCGACTGCACTAGGAACACCCCAACACTCACCAACCACGCACGCAACCTAGGGGTCATCCTCGACTCTACCCTATCCATGACGAAGCAGGTCAACGCTGTGTCCTCCTTCTGCTTCAACACCCTCCACATGCTTCGTGGGATCTTCAAGTGGATCCCCACTGAAACGAGAAGGACGGTCACCCAGGCCCTCATCAGCAGTAGACTGGACTACGGAAATGCACTCTACGCAGGAGCCCCGCCAAAACTCCTAAAACGGCTTCAACGCATCCAGAACGCCTCCGCACGCCTGATCCTCAACATCCCTCGCCGCAGCCACATCACACCCCACCTGAGAGACCTGCACTGGCTCCCTGTCAACAAGAGGATAACCTTCAAACTCCTCACACACACACACAAGGCACTCCACAACACCGGACCAACGTACCTCAACAGCCGACTCAGCCTCTACACCCCCACCCGCCAGCTTCGCTCTGCAGAGCGCACCCTCGACACCGTCCCCCGCTTCCGAAGAGTGACAGCTGGCGCCAGATCACTCTCCCACATTGCCGCCAAGACATGAAACAACCTCCCCATCCGCCTACGGTAGACCAAAGACCTTCTGACCTTCAGAAGACTTCTCAAGACCTGGCTCTTCGAACTGTAGCAGCTTTCATCCCCCCCCCCCCACCCCCCCCCCCAGCGCCTTGAGACCCTGACGGGTATGTAGTGCGCTTTACAAATGCTATGATTGATTGATTGATTTTAAAACAAATCAAATGCATGTGCGAGAGGGGCTATGTAGGGATGGCAGGCACTGATGGAGGGTGGTAGTAAGGGAATCAGTGAAAAAAGAGGTCCGGTGGGGAGCCAAAAAAGATTGTTGCACCGGGCACCACCTGTGCTAATGCCGGCTCTGAAACAATGAGTCTCTGATGTCTGTCCACTCTGCTGTTTGACGTTGATAGTTTTGTCCATTTGGGAATGTGTGATATTTGGGGGCTTATTTATGAGCCCTTGCGTCACTTTTGCCCCGCCGTTGCGTCACTTTTAGTGACGCAGCGGCGGCGTAAATAATACGCCATGTTGCGCCATATTTACGAAGTGATGCATCTAGGCAGAAATGTCACTTCGTAAACCCCTGCGCTAGAGTATATACCTGTGCCAGGTATAATGTATGCAGGGCGGGCGTTCCCCGCAAGAAAGGGTCGTAAGAGTGGCGCAGTGAAATCTAGGAGATTTCAGTGCGCCACTTCTAGGACACCAATGCATCAAAACCTTACGCCTGACTCATGGCAGGCGTAAGGGTGACGCAGGCCCTTTCACAACGGGCTTGCCCCATGTGACAGGAACATTGCTGGAGTTGCGTCACACTTCCGACACAACTCCAACAATACGCCAACAGATACGTCAGTAATACTGACGTGTCTGTAACTCCTTGCGACACGATGCGTCATACAGTAAAAATGACGCATCCTAGGTGCCGCAAGGAGGGTGCACTGAGACGTGTCGCTGCTTTCACTAATATATGCTACACTTCTCATAAATAAGGCCCATTGGCTTTAATAGCACATTGCTTACTTATAATGTAAGGGCCTCATTTATGAGAAGTGACGCAGGGGCTCATATATAATCCCCCTAAGTGTCAGTCTGTTGCATCCGGTAAGTATTTTTTTTGTGCTTAACTGCATGTGTGTTTGCATATCTACACAGAACGTTAATGAAAGATATCTTTGGTTAATATCATGGTGGCATATTATCAAGCACGGCGTTAAAAGTATCGCCGCTTTAGCGGCAGAAAACTGCCGCTAAAGCGGCGATAATGGGCTTGATAATATGCCGCAGAGAATTCCAATAGAGGCCCAGGTTTACACCAGAACATGGGCTTCAATGGAAATTCTCGAGGGCATATTATCAAGCCGATTATTGCCGTGCTAAAGCGGCGATAATTTTAACGCCGTTTCTTGATAATATGCCCCATGGTTACAAAATTGTTTACAGTACAATGAGCTTACTAGTGCCCTTCCATTTCAGCTTCTTTGCAGCAGTTTCAACATTTTAGGGGCATACCAACAACAACCGGCGATAATTATCGCTAAGCGCACTTAGCGCTAGGATAATTATTGCCGGCTAGCGTGGATTTTTATCGCTGAGATAGCGTGCTATTAGCACCGCTTATCTCAAAAGCGATACAAATCCTAGCGCTAACTGCCTAACGTGAGATTATCGCAGGAAACCCAGCGATAATCTCATGAAATGTGGTGTTAGCTTGTTGATAGGGACTCACAAACTTAGCCATGATATCCACCTTCCATAGGACATCATGTCTAAGTCAGTCCTGAAGCAGGCGTAAGGAAAGTAGCGATAACAGGGGTTATCTCTACTTTTCTTGCCGCTATGCTTCATAGCGTGGGGCTTGATGATAGGAGAAATGTCGCTTAGCGACATTTCTCCTGACATGTCAGGTCAGGAACGCCCACTTTGCATCTCATTAGAGATGCAAAGCTGGGCGTTAGGAATCCCCACGCTAAAGCAAGGTTTCACGCGTTAGCGTGGCCTTGCTAATTAGGCGATAAAATTATCGCCGCTTTTCGGCCGAAAAAGCGGCGATAATTTATTATCGCCAGCTTGTAAATATCCCGGAGGTGTGGAAGCAGCTGAAGGGTCGTACCTGGCTCTGGCTGACCCTAAAGTCCTGTTAAAACCTCGAGCCAATACTAGGCCAGGCAGAGGCGATCTGTGGCTTCTGCCGCCCTCCCACATACCTAAATCGTCATTTTCTACAGTCTCTTACGCTCACCCAGGGTGTGGCTTGGCCAGTAGGGTGTAAGTTTCAGACTGTCCACCAATTACATTGAGTAAAACGAATCACGTCCTCATCCGTCTTCCTGGATGCAGTGCTTAAGCATAAGATGCTTCTCCTTTCTGGCAGAAAGAAAAACAAGCATTGGCATAGCCAATAGGTCTCGCCTTTGGGACCTTATAAGTGTTTAGCCATGCAACAGTTGATGTGGTTGCACCAAGGATATTGTGCTGCATAACTAAATACTTATAAGGTCCCAAAAGCGAGACCTATTGGCTATGCCAATGCTTGTTTTACTCTCGTCATAGGCTATTAATATGTGCACGCAGGCTCAGACAGTCCCAGCCCCTTTGACTCTACTCCCCTCATATCTTCTAGATCACAAACACGCTCCTGCTTCGGGGAGAAAGAAGAAGATTCAAGAAGAGAAGCCGCGCATTTCCCCAGAGATCGGAAGGGTGAAATGGGGAGAAGGATGAAATGAGGAGACGTTGGGTTCATTTCTTCAGGAGGGGGGAGGGGGTAGGGGGGAGGGGGGGGAGGGCTTTGCTCTGTAAAGCAGATGAGATAAGTGGAGGATGCTTTGTTCCTTCTAGAGTCCTCGCCCCTCTCGTGAAGAAAGTAATCCGTCTCCTCATTTCATCCTTCTGCTCTACAAAGCCCAGTGCACCTTCTCCTCATTTCATCCTTCTGCTCTACAAAGCCTGCTCTATCGATCAAGGCGGCTCCTCTCTTTCTCCAGTCGTCTTCATTCTCCTCAAAACAGGAAAGTGCGTTCGATTTAAGAGGCGACAGATGTGCAGGGACAAAGAAGCGGATTGTGTGTCCTGGTCACAGCTGATTTTCAGTGAAATAAACAATAACATAACATTATAAATCATCATTGACTTTGTAATCCGTATCCCCGAACTACTACGGGTAGTAAACATTTCTCGTTACGCTACTATGTAGACGTTTCCTCCAGGAAACGTCCGTCAAAAATTCAAGATATGAGTTTCACAGCCACACAAAGTGCAAGTGAAACGTCACACCCGGATACACGGTTTACATTGTAAGAAACTGCTACGGGATTAGTTGCGTGAGACCAAAACTACGATCGCCTAGTAATATTAGTGTGAGTCTGCAACTTGTGACGATTAACAATAGAGAGTATGATACAAAAACGTACAAGACAATCTGCGAATGCAGGATTTATTAAAATAGTTTATTCATAGTTTTAGGGGAGAAGCACAAATGCAAGGAGGGTTTGTATGCAGATATTTCGCAAAGGATTGTGGGAAGGCGGTGACGCTCAGTCTTGGGGCGCTGCAGTTGTTTGATCCCCAGCGGTGGAAGCGCTTTAAAGAAACCGACAGAGGACCCGTTACCTGCACACTCACGCCCACCGTGTGACACGAGATCGACTCCCTTCACACGGTCACCGGGTGAGGAGTCCAATCATACACTCACAGCAAGCTTTATCCCCCGCCTTCTGAGGGCGCTATGAAATGATGAGAGGCTGCGAGGTGCTTTCTAGCACAGAAGGATAAAATGAGGAGAGGCTGCAAGGTGCTTTCTAGCACAGAAGGATAAAATGAGGAGAGGCTGCGAGGTGCTTTCTAACACAGAAGGATAAAATGAGGAGAGGCTGCAAGGTGCTTTCTAGCACAGAAGGATAAAATGAGGAGAGGCTGCGAGGCGCTTTCTAGCACAGAAGGATAAAATGAGGAGAGGCTGCGAGGCGCTTTCTAGCACAGAAGGATAAAATGAGGAGAGGCTGCGAGGTGCTTTCTAGCACAGAAGGATAAAATGAGGAGAGGCTGCGAGGTGCTTTCTAGCACAGAAGGATAAAATGAGGAGAGGCTGCGAGGTGCTTTCTAGCACAGAAGGATAAAATGAGGAGAGGCTTCGAGGTGCTTTCTAGCACAGAAGGATAAAATGAGGAGAGGCTTCAAGGTGCTTTCTAGCACAGAAGGATAAAATGAGGAGAGGCTGCGAGGTGCTTTCTAGCACAGAAGGATAAAATGAGGAGAGGCTGCGAGGTGCTTTCTAGCACAGAAGGATAAAATGAGGAGAGGCTTCTGTAGAAGTAAGGAAATCCAAGAAACCTTGGGCCTCATTTATGAAAAGTGACACATCACTGCGTGACAGCAGCGATGCGTCACTTTTCATTGTACCCTCCTTGCGACATGATGGATGCGTCATATTTACAATATGAGGCATCATGTCGCAAGGAGTGACAGATGCTTCAGTATTTCTGACGTATCTGTTGGCGCAAAAGTGACGCATTGCTGGGGTGTGTCATAAAAGTGACGCAACTCCAGCAATGTGCCCTTTCACATAGGGCAAGCCCCATGTGAGAGGGCCTGCCTCAGTCTTATGCCTGCTGTGAGGCAGGCGTAAGATATTGACGCATTTGCGTCCTAGAAGTGGCGCAGTGAAATCTCGTAGATTTCACTGCATCACCTCTATGAAGCTTACTTACGTTGGAACGCCCACCCTGCATACATTATCCCTGGCGCAGGTATAATGTGGCGCAGGGGTCTACAAAGTGACGCATCTGCCTAGATGCGTCACTTTGTAAATCTGACGCAACATGGTGCATCTTTTACGCTGCTTGTGCGTCACAAAAAGTGACGCACCAGCAGCGCAAAAGTGACGCAAAGGCTCATAAATAAGCCCCGTTGCACTTATCAAGGGCCATATTATCAAGGAACGGCGATAACATTATCGCCTCTTTAGCGGCAGGAATCTACCGCTAAACCGGCGATAATGGGCTTGATAATATGCCCTTGTGAATTCCCATAGAAGCCCATGTTCTGGTGTGAACCTGGGCTTCTATGGGAATTCACAAGGGTATATTATCAAGTCCATTATCGCCGCTTTAGCGGCAGTTTCCTGCCGATAAAGCGGCGATAATGTTATCGCCATTCCTTGATAATATGGCCCAAAGTGTTTCTGGCACAGAAGGATAAAATGAGGAGACGCCAGTTTCGTTTCTACACCAGAGGAGAGAATTAAGGGGCATATTAGCAAGACTGGCGATAAAATTATCGCCGTTTTAGTGGCAGGAAACTGCAGCTAAAACGGCGATAATGGGCTTGATAATATGCGTTATAGAATTCCAATAGAAGCCCAGGTTAGATGTGCAGGACATCTAACCTGGGCTTCTATTGGAATTCTATAACGCATATTAGCAGGCCCATTGGGAGACATTGCAGTGTATCTGCCCTTCACATAACATTGTTATTGGCATTCACTGAGTCACTGACTGCATTACTGAAGTTATACAATTTCAGTTCATTTTTCATGCTGCAGAGTGCCGTGCTCATTGGGCCATTGATCATGTCATACAGGGAGTTTTCAGGAATATTATGGCATAATATGAGGCATATGCAGGCATGTTATGTGGTATCGCCGCTAACAAACCGCTAACGCGCTGCTCCCATGCTATCGGAAGTTTGCCTATCGCGTGTTAGCGGCAGTTATCGCTTCCTTTCCCAGACACCATCGCATCTTATCGACGTGTTCATAATACCTCGATAAGAATGCGAAAAGTGTCCAGGAATTGAAGCGATAACAAAAATCACGCTCCGTTTCGCTGGCGATCATTATCGCCTTTTGTAGCTAATATGCCCCAAAGTGAGCTATCCTGGTCTTTCCTTTTGAAGTCTGAAAATTGTTTCCCCGATGGAAATTTGCAAAAACAATGCAAAATTATGCTTTTTACAGCAGGAAAGAAACTTGGTCAAAAACTGCATTGACCTATATTGACGTTTGTCTTTTATTCTTTCGGTCTTTTCATTTTCTTTCTTTCCTTATGTCCTTCTCTCTATCCACGTTTGTTCTCTACTTTCTTCTTTACATCCTCCATTTACTTTTCTTTCCATCTTTCTGTCTGTGTATCCTTTCATTTTGTTTCTCATTCTCTCTTTATTCTTTAAATTCATATTTCATTTTCTTTTCATATTTCCATATTCCACAAAAACATTTATGTTGTGTTTCTTTTTTTCATTTGATTATCCTCGTGTCCTTCCTTCCATTGTTAAATCTAAATCTTTCTCTATCTTTCCAGCTTTCTTTCAATATTTGCAGTCTATTCTTCCTTTGCTTACTCACTACATTTGCCTTGTGCTTCTTTCTGATTTACCATTATCATAATTTCTTTCTGTTGCCACTGCCCCTATGCACCCTCCCAACCACCAACACACACACACACACACACACACACTATTCTGCTCTGTACTGATCTGCGAGTCACAGGTCAAAGTTAGGCAGGGCCATGAAACACTTGTCTGACCCTGGTGCCTCCCTCTCCTCTGGCCCATTGCCATTCTTTAGGTGAAAGTGTGGTGTTGCGGTCTAGTCCGCGACGCGCACTGCGTGCGACGTCACCGGACTTCCGGCGGCGGCCATCTTAGATTCGGCATTAGCGCGCCGATTTGAATAAAGATCGGAGCTCCGTACCGGCGCTCCTGCTGTGATTGTGAATCAAGGAATAAACCCCTTCCACCAACCAACGCATAGTGTCATCTGTGGGGGGACACCACAATTAGGAAAGGGGCAACATTACAATGGCGACGAGGAGGTGAAACGGCCCAGTGCTGCCTCCAGGGTGAGTGCCTCGTGGTGAGCACGCCATCTACACCCACAGTCACCACCCCTGACCAGCAGGAGCGCGGCAGTGTCTTGGAGAGCGGAGGAGGGCGCGCATCAGGTCAGACAGGTCCCAACCGAGCCCGGTTCCGGACGGCAGCAGCCCGGCGGCGAGGAACGGCACCAGGGAGAGTCCGCGTGGCTAAGCGCCTCCACGCACCGTGGCGGGGGTCACAGGAAGACACGCGAGAAGCGGCAACTCCGACCGAGACGACGACCCAGGCGAAGGGAGCCCCGACAGCACTCGGGGGTCGAGAAGTTCGAGCCCAAGACCGCGGCGAACAGAGGCAAGGAGTAAGATGAGTGCCACATCGACTGGATTGCCGAACCCGGTACCTTTCCTCACGAAAGCAGGGATTCCGGATATGCCTTGGGAGGATTGGAAGCCGTATTTCTTGAACTTCTTGTTTGCTTTAGAGGAGGAAAGCGGCGCAGAGTTCCCGAGCACGCGCAGGAAGAGGATACTGTTACACCATTTGGGCCCTGCAGGTCAGAGAGTATACGACGATCTGGTGAAGGTGGTGCGGCCCGCGGCAGACGATAATGTGTTTCAGCACGCGATCGACGATATGGATGCCCACTACCGCCCGACCGTATGTGTAGCTGTCGACAGGTACAACTTCTACCACAGAGCGCAACAGAAAGGGGAAACGATTGACCAGTATGTGGCGGCGTTACAGAAGCTGGCCCTAACGTGCAAATTCGGAGCCTTCCAGGAAGAGTTGATCAGGGACCAAATAGTAATGCACGCAGCGAACGCGTCCATCCAGGATAAGCTGTGGGCTAATGGAGACGAACCCCTTAAGACAGTGGTATGAAATGTCCAAGAGATGTGCGGAGACAGCGAAGAAGGACCGACTCCCAGAACAAGCAGTGTGCAGGATAGAAGATCGGAAAAGCCGCGAAAGACAGACGGCGGCAGAACAGCACAACACGCGGCAGCACAGGAAGCCCATGACCCGGGGTGCGAAACAGCAGACGCAGGGACAAGGGAGCACCAACACGTGCTACAGATGCGGCAGTGAAAGACATGCCGCCAACGACAAAGGGTGCCCAGCGTTCCGAGCTAAGTGTACGTACTGTGGTCTGATGGGCCATTATGAAAGAGTATGCCGAAGGAAAACACCAAGGCAGCAAGTGAGGTACGTTGCACAGGAGACGAGCAAGGAGGAAGAGCAAGAAAGCCAGGAGGACGACGAAGAGATCCTGATGATAGAGGACCAGATTTTGGGGATCGACGGCGCGGTCGACAAGAAACTGAGGTGCGACATGACCATCGGGGGAGTAGGAGTCACTATGGTCGCAGACTCAGGTTCCCCCTACACGATCATAAGGAAGAAGATATGGGAGGAGGACTTCGCACCGGTTAACACACACCAACTGCGTCCCACGGACATCCATCCGGTGACGTTCACTGGGGAACCCATACCCATGGTAGGGTATTGCCCCCTAACATTCGAGTTCAAGGGCAGAACGTGCGAAGGAAAACTGTATGTGGCAGAAAAGGGGCCATCGGTGTTAGGATGGAAGGATCAAGGGAAGCTGGGAATAAAGTTGAACCCGGGAGGACGCGTACAAGTGCTCATGATGGAAGAGGACCCCGGAGTGGGAGCAAGGCAGTGGAAGGAGGAGTTCCCCGAAGTCTTCAAAGACGACATAGGGAAGTTAACTAAATTCACGCACAAAATAAACCTCAAGGAAGGAGCCCGACTGGTGTCCCACAAAGTGCGAAACATCCCGTTCCGCACCAGGGAGGCAGTACAAGAGGAACTGCAGAGGTTAGAGGACAACGGGATCATCGAAGCCATCGACAATGCGGAATGGTTGGCCCCCTTAGTCGTGGCGCAGAAGCCGAACGGGAAGGTGAGATTATGTGTGGACCTCAGGGAACTCAATAAGAACATCGTGGTGGACAAGTTCCCTCTTCCCTGCATCAATGAGATGTTAGCCAAGACCAAGGGCGCCAGGTGGTTCTCCACTGTAGACTTAACGTCTGCGTATCACCAGATCGCACTCCACAAATCGTGCAACCACCTCACATCATTCATAACACCGTTCGGGTGCTACAAATTCCTACGGATGACGTTCGGGCTTGCCTCGGCAGCGGCAGTCTTCCAAAAATTGATGTGCCGCCTGTTCAATAAGATGGAGGGAATCCAGTTCTTCCAGGACGACATCTTGGTGATGGGCGCATCCAAGGAAGAACACGACCGGAGGCTAGCAGGCGTCCTGGCAGTACTGGAGCAGAACGGGCTTATGGCCCAGTGGGACAAGTGCAAGTTCGGACTGGAAAATGTCACGTACGTGGGGCACGAAATCAGTCAGGAGGGCATAAAACCCTAGGCATCCAACGTAGCGGCCATCAGGGATGCACCTACGCCCGCAAGCAAGGAGGAAGTACGGACATTCTTAGGGATGGCTGAGTTCTACAGCAAGTTTGTATCCCACTTTGCGTCAAAGACATACCACCTGAGGTCGATCCTGAAAGACAAAACGGCGTTTACATGGAAGGAGGAACAACAGCTGGAGTTCGTGGGGATGAAAAGAGAAATATGCGAAGTGGTACCCATTCAAGGGTTCGACCCAGCAGCTCCCACGACCCTGACCACAGACGCGAGCGACCGAGGCCTAGGAGCGGTGCTAACTCAAAAGTCAGCACAAGGAATGACAGCTACAATCAGCTTCGCGTCCCGCACGTTGGCTGACAATGAACGCAAATTCAGCGTGATTGAAAAAGAAATGCTGGCCGTCGTGTGGGCAGTGGAAAGGTTCCGACAGTTCCTGTGGGGAGGAAGGTTCCTCTTACGAACAGACCACAAACCCCTGGTAAAAGTTCTCACGTCCAACGGCCATGAGCACGCAACACCAAGAATCGCTAAGATGACGCTGCGACTCCTCGACTACGTGTACGACGTAGAGTACATCCCAGGCACCAGGAACCGCGTGGCGGACTACCTGAGCAGGGCAGCTGCAAAGGAATCGGCAGAGGCGCAAGACGCAGAAAATTGGGCAGAGTACGCAGTGGCGTTCATGGGCGATCACGAAAAAGCCATCAGCAAGCAGGAATGGGAAGAAGAGTACGGGTCCGACGAGAAGGTGAAGGCAGTCAAAACATATGTGACGCAGGGGTGGCCGGTGAAGAGGTTACTCGGAGAAGAACTCAAACAGTACTGGGAGGTCAGGGAAGAACTGTCGCTGGGGGACAACCCGTGTTTCCTGTTCCGGGGCAACAAGGTAGTACCCCCGATGGCGCTGAGACCTAGAGTGGTGGCCATTGCCCACGAAGGGCATTTGGGTATCGTGAAAATGAAGGGAAGAGTGAAGGAGGACTATTGGTGGCCAGGGTTGGACCTCGCAGTGGAAAGACACGTCAGAACGTGTGAGCAATGCAGCAATGCAGACAAGACGCAAAAAGTGCTATGTCCACCGCTGGGACGCTTCGACTGCCCGGAGAACCCGTGGGAAGAGACATCTATAGACGTCCTAGGCCCCATACAAGACGCCAGTGGTAACCAGAAGTACCTCACCGTGGTCGTGGACAGGTACTCGAAGTGGCCAGAAGTCCATGTGGATGAAAACGCGGAGACAGATACCATCTTGGGGTTCCTCACGGAGGTGTTCATCAGAGAAGGGATCCCCAAAGGAATCCTCAGTGACAACGGCCCCCAGTTCACGTCGACCAAATGGGAGGCCTTCATGGACAGAAACGGGATAACCGTCAGGCGCACACCGGTCTACCACCCTGCGGGGAACGGAGCAGTAGAGAGATTCAACAGGGTAATAATGGGGTCAGTGCAAGCGGCCATCGGTCAGGGAGCAAGCTGGGAGAAAGAACTCAAGCGTCTGCTATGGGCTTACCGGATAACTCCCTCGT